>NW_026991715.1:123196251-127996251 GCF_029215605.1 Mirounga angustirostris
CTATCTGTAAAGGACAGTATAAAATACTTACAGTACTATTGTACTTGAGAGTGAGAGACTGAACTCAATCCTGCTAAGATTGAGAACAGGACAAGAATATCCTCTCACATATTTTTTTTCAACATTGTACTGGAGGTTCTAGGCAGTGCATGCTTAGAAAAGAAAAGTAAGTAAGAAACATAAATATTGAAAAGGAAGAAGGAAAATCATCTTTTTCATAGGCAACATGACTGTGTATATTTCAAAGTCCCCACATCCCCCAACTACTAGGGTTAAGAAGTAAATTTAGCAAGGTCACAATATATTGTCAGGACATAATTCCTGCTGGGTCTCTCATGTTTCTGCCTGACCACAGGGCATGTGGAGGGTGTCTGATTGATGACTCATACTCTGGGTATTTGTATTGGCCTCAGCAGGCTGGCAGGAACTTCTATCTCTGCTTCTACTCAACTGTCTCCAGTGTAACATCCTCATGCCCAGTGAAATCATCCTTGATCATCAGGGCTCAGACCTCTCTGCCACCCTCCCTTTCTCACTGAGCTTGCTTTTCCATCTTTTATTATTATTATTATTATTATTATTATTATTATTATTATGTCTACCCTAGCGAGTGTAAAGTGGTATCTCACTATGGTTTTGATTGGCATTTCCCTATTGACTAATCACATTATATCATGTTCTCATTGGTCATTGGTATAGCTTTTGGGGAAAAAAATCTGTTCAAATTCTTTGCCTATTTTTAAATTGGACTATATACCCTTATATTATTGTCAGAGTTCTTTATATATTCTGGATACAAGTCTCTTATCAGACATATGATTTACAAATATCTTCTCCTGTTCTATAGGTTGTCTTTTCATTTCTTGTGGGTATCATTTGCAGCACAAAAGTGTTTTATTTTGATGAAGCCCATTCATCTATTTTTTTTTTCTTTTAGGTCTTGTGTTTTTGGTGTGATATCAAAGAAACCATTGCCTTACTCAAGGTTGCTAAGGTTTATTCCTGTTTTCTTCCAAGTGTTTTCTAGATTAGCTCCTACATTTACGTCTATGATCCATTTTGAGCTCATTTTTGCAAATGGTGTGAGGGAGAGCTCCAATCTCACTCTTTTGCATGTGAGCATTCCATTGTCCCTACTAGTACCATTTATTAAAAAGACTGTTCTTTCTCCCACTGAATTGTCTTAGCACCCTTGTTGAAAATATATTTACCATAATATAAGTTTATTTCTGAACTCTAATTCTGTTCCATTGATCTATATGTCTATTCTAGTACCATACCATCTTGATTGCTATAACTTTGTAATAAGTTTTAAAGCCAGGAAGTATGAGTCCTTCAACTTGGTTCTTCTTTTTCGAGATTGTTTTTGACATTCTCAGTCTATATCTATTACTTTAAGCCTTTGAGAACACATCCTCCCAGCTTATATGGTTCCAGACTGAAATGTCTTTTTTTAGTCCTTCCTCAAATGCCAGACTATCCATCCCTTTGTTTGGAAACATGTTGCATGCCTCCCCAAATTATCACTGACAGTAATCAACAGTGAGCACAAAAAGCAGCTGGAAATCAAGGACAGGATGGAAAACAAGGGCCTGTTAAGAGAAAATGACAGATTTAGGTCACCAGAAAGTCTTTGAATAGGATGTTGTGGGAACAAAGTGACTGTCATAGAGAAAAATTAGATCATAAATCTTAGAATAAATTCTTTTTTTTAAATTTTTTTAAAATAAATTCTTAAAACGGTTTCCTTGTGTTTTTCTTTTCCTCATGTGGACTGGGTAGATGGTGTTGACTAAGTTCATTTTCTCAGACTCCTGCAAAATGAAATAAATCTGTGCTGTTTCTCATGTTCTCTTTGCAGATCCTGCCTTTTGGCTTTTTGTAGCTAATGTTCATGAGATTTTTCATACCAGCTGGAAATTAAGCAGTCCATGCTTTAATTATGCTCAAAAGAAAACATAAGTTATTGTTTGGAGACACACTTATATTGAAAGAGTTGCAGTAAAGTTATCCATATATAAAGCTTTTGAGATCATATGTCTACATGCCAACTCTTTATATAGTCACATCAGACCCTCTCAGATGGCCAGAGAAAGTTACTGCTTTCATTTTACAGAAGCAGAAACTGTAGTTCCAAGAGGCAAATTGACTTGCTTACATAAATGAGCATGGCAGGGACAGAGACAGGATCACAGGGCAGTTTGTCAACCTCCTTGGGTCACTGTTACAGGTTGGATTGTGTCCTCCAAAAAGATATGTTGAAGTCCTAACTCCAGGTGCCTATGAATGTGAACTTATTTAGGAATAGGGTCTTTCTAGATGTAGTCAAGTTGAGTTCATTAGAGTGGGCTCTAATTAAATATGACTGATGACATTGTGAGAAGAGAAATGCCATGTGACAACAGAGACAAAGATAGTCAGCAAGCCAATGAATGCCAGGGGTTGATGGGAACCACCAGAAGCTGGAAGAGGCAAGGAAATACTCTCCCCTACACACTTCAGAGGGAACATGATCCAACATCTTGCTTTTGGACTTCTAGCCTCTAGAACTCTGAGATAATGAATTTCTGTTGTGCGATGCCACCTAGTTTGTGGTACTGTGTTATGACATACCTAGAAAATGAATACAGACACTATGCAGTCCTTAACACAAGACTTTATAACAGAAAATAAGCCTTCTCAAAGCACCAAATGGTGTCTCACAATATAAGAACCATTCCTTTCTATTCAAACTCAATTCCACTGCTTTGGACAAATTCAATCTTGGCCAGTGACCATGGTATAAAATATTCTTCCCCTGTGTGAATACTGTCAATAAAGAAAAGCTTCCAAAGTCATGTTTCAGAGAACTCCTCCTTTTGCACAACTCTGTCTGTTCAAAATTTCTTCCTCAAACTAATTTGCCTTCCACCCACATCCATCCATTAATAAAAGTTCTGTTTTTTGAAGGTACTCAGGATTGTCTAATTTCTCTTTCATATCACAAGACTTTAAACACTTAAAATCAGAGAGATAACCCCACATCCTCTTTTCTTCTGAGAATTTCAAATGTTCCTCATAGATCATGCTCCAAAACCATTCACTATCCCTACTGGACAGATGTCAGTGAATCAGTGACCCTCTAAGTGCAGCACCCAGAACTGAATACCAAATTTCCAGCACAATTGCTTAGAAGAGATGAAAACAGAGCCAGCTTGTTTGATCTCTATACACCTCTTCTGAAACAGAAAACTATTACTATTATAGCCCAAATGGTCTCTCAATGAAGTAAATCTTAACAAATGGAAGAACCGTTTATTCAGATTAACATATTGTCATGGCCATACCACCCTGAACACGCCTGATCTCATCTGATTAGCATATTGATGTATTTGGGGTTGGGGCAAATTTTAGAGTCCATCAGTTTTTCCATGTGAAGATAGAAGGATCTAAAAAAATACAGGGGCATGGGATGGCAATAAAACTGAGTAGGTATCAACTCTGTAGAATAAGAGCCCCAAGTATTGCAGCAAGTTTGAAAAATGAGCCAAATAAAGCATCAAATTGAATGTGAATAAATAATTCAACACTTAGGATTTTATTTTATTTTATTTTATTTATTATTATTATTATATTTTTTAAGAGAGGGAGGGAAGAGGGGCAGAGGGAGAGAGAGAATCTCAAGCAGGCTCACTGCTGAGTACGGAGCCCAACTTGGGGCTCAATCCCAGGACCCTGGAATCATGACCTGAGCTGAAATCAAGAGTCAAATGCTTAAATGACTGAGCCACCCAGTCACACCCTTCATCACTTAGGATTTTAAAATATATATTTTCTATGGACTAAATTGTGTCCCCTCCAAGTTTGTATGTTAAAGCCCTAGTCCCCTGATCCCCCAGTGTAATTGGAGATAGGGCTTTTAGGAGGTAATTAAGGTTAAATGAGGTCATAATAATGGATCTTCATAGTATAGGATTAATGGTCTTATAAAAAAGGAAAAGGGGGCTCCTGGGTGGTGCAGTCGGTTCAGTGTCCAATTCTTGGTTTCATCACAGGTCATGATCTCAGGGTCCTGGGATCAAGCCCCAAGTTGGGATCCATGCTCAGCAGTGAGTCTACTTGAGATTCTCTCTCCCTCTCCCTCTGCTCCTCCTACTCATTCTCTCTCTATATATAAAATAAATAAATAAATGTTTAGGGGAGGGGCGCCTGGGTGGCTTAGTTGGTTAAGCGACTGCCTTCGGCTCAGGTCATGATCCTGGAGTCCCAGGATCGAGTCCCGCATCGGGCTCCCTGCTCAGCAGGGAGTCTGCTTCTCCCTCTCCCACTCCCCGTTTGTGTTCCCTCTCTCGCTGTGTCTTTCTCTGTCAAATAAATAAATAAAATCTTTAAAAAAAATATAAATAAATAAATAAATAAATGTTTAGGGGAAAAAAAAAGAAAAGATGTCTTTCTTTCTCTCTCTCACTCTCCATGTGCATGTACTGAAGAGAAGCCATGTGAGGATATAGCAAAAAAATAGCCACCTATAAATGAGGAAGACTGCTCTCAACAGAACCAAGTCAGCTCACACCTTGATCTTGGATTTCCTGGTCTCCAGAACTGTCAGAAGCAAATTTCTGTTGTTTAAGCAACCTGGACTATGGTATTTTGTTATGGCAGCCCTGTCTGGCTAATGCAATATTAATACAGGATGAAGAAATAAGATAAATAGCAAAGTGTTTAGACTCAAGAACTTCTCATCAAAAACTCCACATGAATTGAAGTATGTTAAAGCTGTTCCAAAAAGGAATGTGGCCAAGTTGTTCTAATCCAGGTGTAACCCAAATGTCAGTTGGCACTTGCCTTTTCATTAGAGTTAGGTGGGTGTACATTGAACTGCTGCTTTCTAAGTTGCTTGAATCTAAATGCTTCCCTGAGATTGTGTGTGTTCCTAAAGTTCATGAGCTCATGTTCTTAAGACCCCCTTGGCCTCCCAGCTCCTGCGTTCACACCTTCAGTCTCTGCTTTGCCTTAAGACAACCAAGCATCCCCAGGCTTTAGTGCCACAACTCAAAGATCATAAGCAGGGCCAGTTACATGGCTGTGTAACCAATGCAGTCACACAGGGTTCTGAGTTTAGTGCCCTGGTTAACTGCCTTGAAATTCTTAATCATTCTATCTTCCAATTTGCATTTCTGATGGGCCAGTGGAGTGTGTACCTTCTAAACAGCTCATCAGAAGCTCTCAGAAGAATTGAGCTCCTATGGCTACAGCAATACCAAATTGATAAATTACTCCTATTGTTCCTTTCCCTCCTTCTAGGTTATACTCCTTCAATCCCCATATGCATTACCTAGAGATACTTCCTAAGTAAATTACCTATGCTCAAGTCCCCACTTAAACTTTTGTTTTCCAAAGAAGGGAAATGAATGTTAAGGCAGTTGTGACACTAGACACTAAGGTTTAGTGTTCCCAGAATACAGACCCTCAGAAAGTTATAATAAAGTGAGGCCACCTGTGTGACTTTCCGGAGTTTCTTTCCACCTACTCCTTTTGAATAATTAAAATGAGTCATATATTTATTATTCAACACCATTGCAGAATATGGTCTACTTATGCTATGATAAAATATGCAGATGAACAATATAACTGATGATTTTACAAGCCTGTCAAATGGATGTCTATGTCTGGATAACCATGACCATGAACAATTATCATGGTAAGACTAAAAAAAAAGGAAAGAAAAAAAATTGAAAAGTCAAATTTTTTTTTTTAAGATTTTATTTATTTATTTGACAGAGAGATAGAGAGAACAACTACGCAGAGAGGCAGGCAGAGGGAGAGGGAGAACCAGGCTCCCCGCTGAGCAGGGAGCCTGATGCGGGGCTCGATCCCAGGACCCTGGGATCATGACCCAAGCCGAAGGCAGCCGCTTAACTGACTGAGCCACCCAGGCGCCCCGAAAAGTCAAATTTTAAGAAATTTGTGAATATGATATTAAAAAGTGGACTGAAAAGAGATACACTCTGAGTGAAAGAAAATAGGTTTGGTAGAAGGATGAATCCACAAGTTAATAATACACCTATTCAATTATAGAATTAATAGAAGTTAAATAATGTGTACTGATGGAATAGTCTGAGGTTCAAATAGATTCTTATTAAAATGTTAACTAGTGCAAAGCTTACTTTCCCTATTGATACCACTGCAGCAAGTCCAGCAAAAATAAATTCTTTTCTTTTTAATTTAGTTCTAATTTCTTTTTTTCCAAATGTTTCTTCTCAAAACAATCAAGGTTGTATAATAGAGCAGGATAAGTACGAAACTACAAGACAAAAATGATTTTGGATTTATGCAAGCCTTCATGGAGTTGGGAAATTTGGGGGGTTGTTTTTTTTTTATCAGATTAGGTCTAAGTTCATCTAATGGAAGGAAACTTTCAGAACTGTAGTGCAATGAAAATGATTTTTAAAAGTAAGTTTTCCATGAATCAAAAAGAATAATTGACACTTGTTCTACTTATTTACTGTTGAACAACAAATCATCAAGCAACTTAGTGGCTTAGAAATACAGCAGTAGTTATTTAGCTTTCATATCTTCAGTTCCAGCAAGAGTCTGTGTGGAAGACTCCCCTCTGCTCCATGTGGCATCAGCTCAACTGGGGACTACAGGGTCATTTCCAAGATGACTCCCTTCCATGGCTGACAAGTTGGGGCTGGCTGTTGGCTGGGAGTTCAGTCTTGTGTAGCTATGACTTGAGCTTTGGATTCTCTTCATATGGACCTCTCTGCAAGCTGCTTGGGCTTCCTAACAGTATAGTGACTGGATTGAGTGAATGTCCCAAAAGAACAAGGCAAAAAAATCACCTTTTATGATTTAGCACAGAAAAATCATGAAGTGTTACTATTACTGACAACCAGATTCCAGTGCAGAGAATATAGACCCTACTCCTTGATGGAGGCAGCGTCAAAGTGAAGTTGTAAGAAGACCATGTAGAAAGAACATATTGTTGCAGTCATCCCTATCACAAGAGTGAATAAGGGAAAGGGGCAAAATTTTCTATGTAGCTGGTTTCATATGAAAAGTTTTTTGATAACAATATTTAACACATTATTATTTTAAAAACTGGGGGCCAAAATATACCAACAAATTACAGTCTCTGAATTTATGGGCTCTGCAAAAATCAGGAAAAAATTAACTTGAGCAGAAGGTGGTCATACGACCATGGCCAAGGCCAAGGTTTGATCATCGATAAACCCTAACTTCCTCATCTCTAAATTGGAATTATATTATGACAGTTGGGAGAATATAGTAAAGTGTTTTATGTAAATCAGAAAGCTATCAAATGCATTCAAATAACATTATTTACCTCCTTCCTTGAGCATTGCATTTCACTGGCTATCATCACCAAACTTTGAGATCCACAATCTGATAAATAACAAATATGAAAAGAGATTATTTCTGGAATTATATTCCACTGAGAAAATTCTAGATAGTAGGCTGTGGAATGATATATTATAAATTGTCTTTGTTACCTATTAACCAAATATTTCATTAAAAAAAAACAACCTTCATTTAACAAATCAAGTGCCGTGTGGGTATACTTTAGTCATGCCTTAAATATTCACAAGCAAGATGTTGTCTCCCCAAGAAAAACACAGTTAAGGAAGCCCTGGGGAACAGTAAAATTAAAAACAAAAATAGAAAACACCCTGCTCTGTATCCAGCAAAAGCAGGAAATGGGTTGTATAAAGGAAATAACCAAAATGGGAGCATGGAAGACACTTAAAGTACTTATATTAAATTAGAACACACTAATTCAATGTGATCAGGATCAAGAGGCATTTAAAGAACATTACAAGCAGCCAAAATATTAAAATATTTGTGTATATTATTACTATTTAATCACAGTTAATCAAATAAATACAAATAAATGTAAATGCAGAAAGGCTAAGGAAAGAACAAGAGGAGTGATTAAAGTTTTGGAAAATGATAAGTAGGAGGGGAAATTTGACACATGAAAGTTATGTAATCTGATCAAAAGGAAAAAACAGCCAAGTATTTATTAATAATTGCTTATAAATATGTAAAGAGTTTCTAAAAGAATGTGTGCTTTTCCTTTGCTTTTCCTAAAATGTGAATAAAGGGGCTTAACCAATGACAATGCTTTAAGTATGATGATTTTTAAGTACATGAGACAAGCTGTAGAATTAGGTTTACAATCAGTTTCGAAAGTAAGGAGAATTTACAATCAGTTTCGAAAGTAAGGAGAAACCATTTCACTTCTTAGTATTGATGTTTTTCTAGGTAAAAATCACAAACTTGACTGATGACAACTACTGATACACAATATTCTAGAAACTAAAATCCTATGGGAAAAGATTAATTATTCTTTGAAAAAAAATTACATATGGCCTGATCATTTATACAAAGAAACAGATAAGTGCCATTCTGTTGGCAGTCCCTATGAGAATTCCTTTGATGGGAGAATTGATATTTAAAAACTCATTAATAATCTTGGCCATGGGGGAGAAAAGCAGATGGTAAGGCACCGAGGAGTGCATGCAGTGACAGGGGCAGGAGTGGTTTGTGTGCTGTTTCTGAGGTAAAGAGAAAGATGGATGAGGGTGGGAGCGTGGGGAGTGTCAGCCATGACACCAAAAGACTAAACGTTGTGAGCCTGACCTTAACACACCTCCTCATCAGCACATTTTTAAAAACTTGACAATGGAATATCAACACCTTGAAAAAGAAGGAAATCCTGTTATTTGCAAAAATACAGATAAACCTGAAAGGCATTATGCTAAGTGAAATAAGCCAACAGAGTATCACTTATATGTGGTATCTAGAAAAAAAAGAAAAAGCCACTTCAGAGAAACAGAAGAGAAAAACATTTGCCAGGGACTGGAGGTTGGGAGATAAGAAGTTTGTACAAGGCTACAAACTTTCAGCTATAAGATGAATAAGGTCTGTGGTCTAACGTAAAACGTGGTGACTATAGTCGACACTGTTATCTTATAATTGAAATCTGCTAATGGAGTAGAACTAAAATGTTCTCAAAAAAAGGTAAATATGTGAGATGATGGATGTGTTATTAAACTTGATGGGGGGAACTCTTTCACATTGTTTACCTACATCGGACCATCACGTTATATACTTTAAATATCTTACAATTTTATTTGTTAATTATACTTTAATAAAGCTGGAAAAAAAAACTTTGCAAAATACTTGCTTAGATTAGAGTAAACAGATTTCTTATGAAAACAGTTGAAGGAAGCTGAGATTTGCATCTCTGTGCTGTGGGAACCAATGTACCCAGTGAGTTACTAAGTGCAGAGTGGTGGGTGCAGTCAATAAGGGGATGAGGGTTTTCTGCAAAAGATTTAAAGACATTAATAAATCAACTAAATGTCTGCTTTGATGAGCAATTTTAAACAACATAAAGGACACAATACTCATCTTTGAAAAAAAATTTTTTTGTTGTTGGTCTAAGTGCTAACTGTCCTTAGTACTGTTGAAATTTAATAATATATAAATAAGCTACAAATTAGCACATGTCTAATACTTATCTTCAAATAAGCATTGTGTTCTACATAGGAGTTAATTTGGAGAAAGCCCAGTTAAACCAGCAGCCCTCAACACACACAGACTCGGGGTCATGTGGTCATCTCAAGACTAAGAACTCAATTTCTATTTCTTTAATTTGATAATCACTGGGGTATCATTTTTTATTTCAAATTGACTGTTCAAAAGTACAAATACATTATATCAGAAGTGATCTCAAGCTTTCCCACAAAATACATAGAAATTTAACTTTTTTGTGAATATATCACTTGAAAGTTGCTAGAATTGGTCCAAACAGACATGATAGTTTTGCAATTTCCTGAATGTATTATGAAAAGGGATTTTTTTGGATCTCTTCCTAACATTCTTATGTTTATGATTTTTTCCTAACAGAAAAAGGACATTAGGTAAAAAACTAATGAAGTGTGAACAAAGTATGAGCTTTAGTTAATAATAATGGTTCATTAGTTGTAATAAATGTACCATTCCAATGTATAATGTTAATAGGGAAAACTGGGTGTGTGTACAAGGGAATTCTTTCTGCCATATTCATAATTTTTCTGTAAATCTAAAATTGTTCTAAAAAATAAAGTTTTGAAAACTCTTAGCAATTTTCTAACAATCTATATGACTGTTGCTGCATGTGAAAGAAATATTTTAAATTAAAATTAATAAAAAATTGTTTTTTGATCAATTATGAGCAAATATCAATGAAAAATTTGACTGTGCTATCTATTGAACATAAATGCACAAAGAAAAATAATATTTATGAAGTCATTTCAGTTTTTCAGAAGTTAGGGATTGAAACCAGATATTGTAATATTATTATTCATTATTGTGACAGGCCAAAATGTGGTTAAAAGTTTTTATTTCTTATTTCAAAAAGTGTATCATTATAATTAAAAATATTAGCCCATTATTTTCCCTTTCTGTACTGTTATATTTATTTTTTATCTATTTTTGCTGGCATAATTAAATATACTTTATATATATATATATATATATATATATATATATATATATATATATATATATATATATATATATATGAAGTACAATAACCAAGAATTGCCATTATCTTTTCTGGTCACTAGTATTGTTTACTGAGCTTCATGGTTAGTACTGAAAATGTTTTGTCTTGTAGAAGGAGACTTTTACTGAAAAAATGATCTACTCCAAATTGCACCAGTGGACAGATCTAAACAGCCTCAAGATAGAATAAATTCTTATAATTAATAAAAATCTCATCAAGGGTCATATTATGATCCCAGGACTCAGATAATTCAACTGTTACCTTGGTTACATACTCAAAGCAACAATAACAAACAAAACAAAACAAAACAAGAAACAAAAAGAAATTAGGATGTGAGTATGTGTATAGAAACTAGGCTTTAGAGATAATAGAGTGACCAAAGTTTTGTATCTAGAAAAGGAAATTTTTCCAACCAGTTTGTTTCCAGCAACTATTCTCAAAGACATTCTTTCTCCATATAAGTCACTAGTTGTCAGGATTTCTTTTTCCCATCCCAACACACAGGATTATTACTGGGGAGGCAGGGGAGAAGGAGGACAGAAAAATCAAAACACAACCCTACGTATATATTAGAATTTCTGAAGTTCAGTAAGTGGTGTAAAAATAATCCCCCAAATGATTCATGATTCATGATTCTGAATAATCTATTCCCCAGGGTGTATGACCCCATCTTCTTGCAATCCCAATTAAGAATCCCTAATGTAAAGGATCTTTCATTTACTGGATATTTAATGGATATTGACCTTACATTGTATGATGGCTGGGTTTCTCAATTGCATTCTTACCATTAGCTCATCACTTACTGGTATCATAGTCTATCTGGGGTTGGTTAAACTTTTGGCCATGCTGGGTGCTCTCTCCATCTCAGTTCAAAAATTTTACTAACAGCATTAATGATTCTTAGGTTCCAGAACATCACTATCTCATGACACATACTATCTGTCTTCACTTTTGGGATCAGGCCTCATCTCCTCACCTCTTAGTGATTTATAATATTTGAGAAGGAAGAGGAAGAAGAGGGGAGTGGGGTTTATTCCCAAAAAGTTTAAAAGGAGAGTTTGCAGTTGTTCATCATTTAAAGCTCTTGTTTTTCATAACCAGATTTGGTGTCATTCTTAGCTTTTAGACCATTGATCTCACACTCTCATTTCCCAAGCTTAGGAAATAAATACAAAGGTAGCTCATAAATTCCACACTCATGATTCTCAGATTTTCAAGGATAGTAAAAATTATTTGCTAGTTTGCCTTTGAGAATATTCATACCCAGCTGATTGTGGGTCCTCACGTTTTGTACAAAATATGTTTTATCTATGTATCTACCTATACAACATCCTTTCAAATTCAGTAAAAATATTTTGAAGTTCCTTTATAGCATCATATACTTAATAAGAGAAATTATTTAAGTCCTTCCTCATGAAGCCAGTTTTCCAGTTTCTATTATTTTTATAACTCTCCTTGTGAGTGAATATTATCATTGCAACTATTAAGACAGCCAGCTAAGAAGATCAAGTTAGAGAAAAAATAAATCATCATCAAAGTCAGTCAAAACATTCAGGAGCTCTCTCAGCCCCAACAAATGGGCCCCATGTTTATTTCAGCATTTGAAATAGCAAAGTGACTCTGGGCTCTGCCAAACATGGACACAATATATTCTCCTCCAAAGCCTATATGTTTCTTTCCCACTTAGTCTGTTCCCAACTTTAATGAACTGTGTTCCAGAAGTCCATTAATTGAATCTATTTGGATTTGTAATGCATTTTCCCAGAGAAATGTGATGAGCATGTTTCCAGGCCTGCCCACAAACTCTATTTATTCATAGAATGTTAAAGCTAGTGCAACTTAAAAAAAATCATTTAATCTAACCATTTTAAAACCATAATGTTACTGAAATTACTATAAAAGTTGCCCCCAGAGAGCCTCTGGAGACCTTCTTGAGTTTGTTGAGGCTCCTCTGTGTCCTGACAGGGCCAGTTTATTTACGGTTATAGAAGACGACATCCAGGAAGCTGTACGAAGAACTGAGCTTATCCTGGGAAAATCTTTGTGAAAGCTAGAACACTCTCTAGGTTTGGAGATAGATCCATCAGGGAAGGGGCATTAGCAGGAAAGCACAGTGAAATCATTCCCTGGGTAGAAGTGTCTCACTAGAAAGCAGGAGCTCTCAGTCTAGAATTTCTCTACACAAACCAGACTTTATCTATTTTGTCAATACTTTTCCTGGACTGAGTTGACTTCACACGGTAGTTCTCTTGAGCAGATGATAAAAGGAAGCATCACTTCAGTTGGGACCAAGACATTATACCCACTCAGGGAATTTGGAGTGGCAGTAATGTCATAGCACCCAGCTTGTATAATCTCATGTTTATTTCCCAAATGCCTAGGCTCAAGATTGTTTACCTCCCAAAAACTCCACACAATATCAGGGAGAAATCAAACTTCACCCTTAGATGGCAGAATCCCAGTGGAGCAAAGTAATACTTGTAAATAGCTTCTTCTTAGTGAGAAAGATCACAGAACAAGATTGTTTCACCTTTTTAAAAAAGCCATGTCCCTTTTACTGTATTATCTAAAGAGAATCTCATCTTCTTCTCCCCCATTAATCATCTAAAGAAAATCTCATCTCCTTCACTTAATTTGCCCTAAGATGACATGGACCATCATAAAGAATTACTGTCCTGGGACCAATTAAATTTTTATTTTTATTTTTATTTTTTTTTGGTTTGTTTTTGTGTTTTGTTTTGTTTGCATAGAGAAAACAAAACCCCATCGTATTCTATTTGGTTGTCTGTGAGGTATTACAATATTATGATTACATAAATAGAGACCTTTTACTTCTTACAAGTGAAAAGTGTCCCAGCTAATTATTCAGGTATTTAACACAAACTCTGGAATCAGACTCAAAATTTTGTCCCACTAACTTATTGCGTATAAACTTGGGAAAGTTACCAGATCATGCCAAGCCTTAGTTTTTATTACCAGTGAAATGGTAATAATAATAGCACTAAATCCATAGGCAGTTTTAAGAATTAAAAGAGTAGGAATGCTCAAGGAAGATGGCAGAGTAGGAGGAAACTAAGTTCACTTTGTCCCACAGATACAACTAGTTAACACCCACATCAGTGTAAATATGAACTCAAAGACTGGCAAAACAGACTCTCCAAAGCTAAATGTAGAGAAAGAGGCCACATCAAAGAGGGTAGGAAGGGTAGAGATATAGTCAGGAGCTAAATGGACTCACTGGACTGTCCACAGGAGGGAGAGACACAACAGATGTGTAGAGGGGGAGGAGCAGACCCCCACAAGAGGCACCTCAGGCATGGGGGACCCACACAAGGAAGACAAATCCCCATAACGTTTGGCTTGGCTTTACGAGTTCTTACAATCAGAGAAGCTTAGCAACTGGAACTTTAAAAATGAGTGGTTTCAGTTCTGTGAAAGCTGGAGGGCTATAGGAAATGGAATTCCCACCCTGAAAGAAACAACATAACAAACAGCCATTCTGAGATACAACACAGAAGCAGCAGTTTGAAAAACACCTAGGGTATATGGGAAGGAAACTAATTTACTAATCTTAGAGGATGTGCTGGATGGGCAGGGATCTTTGGGAGACTTCTCCAAGAACAAAAGAGCTGGGAGGTGCCATTTCCCTCCCCTGCCTCCCCCCAGCCTAGATACTTGAACATCTGTGGGAATCAGCTCAGTGCCAACACTCTCCACCTAGCTTACTAATAGCCCTGCACCTGCACATTTCTGCAGATCCAGCTCCAACAACCTGGCCAGCCTTGAATTGAATTTTCTCAGGCAGCTGAAGGTACCCTCCTGGAGTGGGCCAGCATAGACCTTGAAGGCACCAGGCAACACCACCCCCAACGTTTCCTGTGGACCCACCCCCTCCAAACTGGTAGGCCTTGGAAGGAATTTTCCCAGGCAGCTGCAGGTCTCCTGCAGCAGAACAGCATGGACCTTGCTGGCACCACACATTCTGTTCCCATGTTCTCCTACAGATCTGCCCCATCCAAAATGCCATTGGCTAGAGCCTATCCAAAGTCATGCCACAAGCCTGGCAGTGTGCAAGCAGCTAGACAAGAGCCAGCACCACACCAAAGTGACTTTTTCCCCAGAGAGAAAGGAAGATAACCACACACACCAGTTCCACTGCAGCCCCAGAAGTGGGCTAGGGGCAAACATCTGGTTAGACTGCAGGCCCCACCCACCAAGAAAAGCTTCTCAGGAGACAACACAGGCAAAGTGCCCTGCAGTTCCATGTTACTGCCTCTGGCAAACACCTAATCTAACTCAATTCAAGCCCAAGGCCGCCCTAGTCTGGTCAACTAACAACACAGAGATCAAACTCATCCCACAACAGGCAAAGAGAGCCATTGCAGATTACTGGACTGAAGGCAAACATGGCTCAGCCACAACAGTAGGGTGCACACAACACACATAGGAGACGCCCTAAAAGTGCCAGATTCTCCTGAACAGGGGACATTGCACTGCAGGGCACTACAGGTTGTCTTCTTCATAAGGCCACTACTTTCAAGAGCAGGAGATGTAGCTGACTTTCCTAACACATAAAAACAGATACAGAGAGTTAGACAAAATGAGGCAACAGAGGAATATGTCCCAAATGAAAGAACATGACAGAATCACAGCAAGAGAGCTAAATTAAATGGAGATAAGTAATATGCCTGATAGGGAATTTAAAGTAATGGTCATAAAGATACTCACTGGAATTGAGAAAAGAGTGGATGATGTTAATGACACCCTTAACAATGAGATAGAAAACATAAAAAAGAACCAATGAGAAATGAAGAACTCAGTAACTGTAATTAAAAATACACTAGATGGAATAAATAGTAGAGTAAAGGAAACAGAAGAAAGGATCAGTACCTGGAAGACAGGGTCATGGAAAGCAATCAAGCTGAACAGAAGAAAGAAAAAATAATGAGAAGAAATAAAAATAGACTTAGGGAACTCAGTAATACCATCAAGTGTAATAACATTCGTATTATAGAGATCCCAGAAGGAGAAGGGAGAAAAAAAGGGGGCAGAAAATGCATTTGAAGAAATAATAGCTGAAAACTTCCCAAGTCTGAGAAAGGAAACAGAAATCTAGATCCAGGAGGCCCAGGGAGCCCCCAATAAAATCAACCCAATGAGGTCCACACCAAGACAGATAGTAATTAAAATGGCAAAAGTAGTGATAAACATAATTTTAAAGGCAGCAAGAGAAAAAACAGTTATGTACAAGGGAAACACCATAAGGCCATCAGCTGATTTTTCAGCAGAAACTTGGCAGGCCAGAAGAGAGTGGCATGATATACTCAAAGTGCTGAAAGGAAAAAACTTGCAACCAATCATACTTTATCCAGCAAAGCTATCATTCAGAATAGAAGGAGAGATAAAGTTTCTCAGACAACCAAAAGTTAAAGGAATTTATCACCACTAAACCAGCCCTTCAAGGAATATTAAAGGGGACTCCTTGAGTGGAAAGGAAAGACCATATGCAGGAGTGAGAAAAATAGGAAGGACAAAAGCAGTAAAATTAAGTGTATCTATAAAAATCAGTCAAGGGATTCACAAAATAAAAATTATGTAAAGCATGACACCATATATCTGAAACTTGGGTGGGGGGAGGGAGGAATAAAGAATATAATCAAACTTAAGTGGCCATCAACTTACTATAGGCTGCTATATGCATAAGATGTTATATATAAACCTAATGGGAATCACAAATCAAAAACAAGTAATGATATGTAAAAAAAACAAAGAGAAAGAATCCAAGTATATCACTAAAGAAAGCCAGCAAACCATGAGAGAATAGAGCAAGAGAAGAAAGGAACAGAGAAGAACTACAAAACTAACCATAAAACAAGCAAAAAATGGCAATAAGTACATATCTATCAGTAATTACTTTGAATAGAAATGGACTAAATACTCCAATCAAAAGATATAGGGTGACGGAATGGGTAATAAGCAAGACCTCTATATGCTGCCTACTAGAGAGTCACTTCAGACCTAAGGACACATGCAGATTGAAAGTAAAGGGATGGAAAAGCATTTATCATGCAAATGGGAGTGAAAAGAAAGCCAGAGTAGCAATACCTCCATTGGACAAAGCTTCAAACAAAAGCTGTAACAAGAGACAAAGAAGGACATTCTATAATTATAAAAGGAACAACCCAACAAGAAGATATAACAATTATAAATACTTATGCACCCAATATGGGAGCACCCAAATACATAAGGGAGCTAATAACAAACATAAAGGAAGTAATTGATAGTAATACAATAATAGTAAGGAACTTTAACACCCCATTTAAATCAATGGATAGATCATCCCAACAGAAAATCAACAAAGAAACAGTGGCTTTGAATGACACTTTGGACCAGATGGATCTAGTGGATATATTCAGAACATTCCATCCGAAAACAGCAGAATACACATTCTTTTCAAGTGCATATGGAACATTCTCCAGAAACTATCACATATTAGGCCACAAAACACATCTTACAAAGTTCAAAAAGACTGAAGTCATACCATGCATCTTTACTGACCACAATGCTATGAAACTACAAATCAACCACAGGAAACAATCTGGAAGGAACACAAATACATGGAGATTAAATAACATGCTACTAAACAATGAAAGGGTCAACCAAGAAATCAAAGAAGAAATAAAAAAAAAATACATGGAGACAAATGAAAATGAAAACACAATGGTTCAGGGACGCCTGGGTGTCTCAGTCAGTTAAATGTCTGCCAGCATCCTGGGATCAAGTCTGGCATCAGGCTCCTTGCTCAGCGGGGAGCATGCTTCTCCCTCTGCCTGCTGCTCTCCCTGCTTGTGCTCTCTCTCTCTGACAAATAAATAAACTCTTAAAAAAACCGCAATGGTTCAAAATCTTTGGGATGCAGCAAAAGCTGTTCTAAAAGGAAAGTGTATAGCAATACAGACCTACCTCCAGGAGCAAGAAAAATCTCAAATAAACAACCTAACCTGACATGTAAAGGGCTCAGAAAAAGAAGAGCAAACAAAACCCCAAACCAGTAGAAAAAATGAAATAATAAAGAATAGACCAGAAATAAATGAAATTGAAACTAAAAAAAAAGAACAGATCAATGAAACCAGGAGCTAGAACTTTGAAAAGATCTAAAAAACTGATAAAACTTTACCTAGACAAAGAGAGAGAGAGAGGACTCAAGCAAAATCAGAAATAAAAGAGGAGAAATAACAACCAACACCACAAAAATACAAAGGATTAGAAGAGGATTTTAAAAAAATTATATGCTAACAAATTGGACAACCTAGAGGAAATGAATAAATTCCTAGAAACCTATAACCTCCCAAAACTGAACCAAAAAGAAATAGAAAGTTGAACAGACCAGTAACCATTATAAAATTGAATCAGTAATCAAAAAACTCCTAACAAACAAAAGTCCCAAGACCAGATAGCTTCACAGGTGAATTCTACCAAACAATTAAAGAAGAGTTAATACCTATTCCTCTCAAACTATTTCCAAAAATGGAAGAGAAAGAAAAGCTTCCAAACTCTTTGTATGAGGCCAGCATTAACCTGATACCAAAGCCAGGTAAAGACACTACAAAAAAAAAAAAAAAAGAGAGAGAGAGAGAGAGAGAGAGAGAACTATAGGCCAATATCTCTGATGAACACAGATACAAAAATCCCCAACAAATTATTACCAAAATGAATCCAACAATATATTTAAAAAATCATTTATCACAATCAAGTGAGACTTATTTTTGAGATGCAAGTGTGGTTCAATATTCACAAATCAATCAATGTGATACATCACATCAACAAGAGAAAGGATAAAAACTATATGATCATTTCAATAGATGCAAAAAAAAAAAAGCATTTGACAAGTACAACATCAATTCATGATAAAAGCCCTCAAAAAAGTAGGTGTAGAGGGAACATACCTCAACATAATAAAGGCCATATATGAAAAACCCACAGCTAACATTATACTCCACAATGGTGAAAAACTGGGAGCTTTTCCTCTAAGATCAGGAACAAGGCAAGGGATGTCCACTCTCACCTCTTTTATTCAACATAGTACCAGAAGTCCTAACCATAGCAATCAGGCAGCAACAACAACAATTTAAAAAAAAAAAAAAGGAATCCAAATTGGTAGGGAAGAAGTAAAACTTTCACTATTTGCATATGACATGATACTATATAAAGAAAACCCTCAAAACTCCACCAAAAACACTACTAAAATTGATAAATGAATTCAGTAAGTTCACAAGATACAAAATCAGCATACAGAAATCCATTGAATTTCTATATAGTAATAATGAAGTAGCAGAAAGAGAAACTAAGAAACCAAACCCATTTACAATTGCACCAAAAATAACAAAATACTTAGAATAAACTTAAACAAGACCTGTACTCTAAAAACTATAAAACACTGATGAAAGAAATTGAAGATGACACAAAGGGAAAGATATTCCATACTCATGGATTGGAAGAACAAATATTGTTAAAATGGTCATATTACTCAAAGCAATCTACATATTTAATGCAATCCCTATCAAAATACCAATAGCATTTTTTATAGAACTAGAATGAATCATCCTAAAATTTGTATGGAACCACAAAAGACTCCAAATAACCAAAGCAATCTTGAAAAAGATAAACAAAACTGGAGGTTTCACAATCGTGGATATCAAGAGATACTACAAAGCTGTAGTAATCAAAGCAATGTGGTTCTGGCACAAAAAAAGACGCAGAAATCAGTGGAACAGAATAGAAAGCCTAGAAGTAAATCCACAATTATATGGTCAATTAATCTCTGACCAAAAGGCAAGAATTTGCAATGGGAAACATAGTTTCTTCAGCAAATGGTGTTGGGAAAATTGGACAGCTACATGTAAAAGAATAAAACGGACCACTTTCTTACACCATACACAAAAATAAACTCAAAATGGGTTAAAGCCTAGATATAAGATCTGAAACAATAAAAATCCAAAAGCGAAACAGACTGTAATTTCTCTGACATCAACCGTAGCAACATTTTTCTAGATCTGTCTACTGATGCAAGGGAAACAAGCTAGAATAAATTTTTGGGACTATATCAAAATGAAAAGATTTTGCACAGTGAAGGAGACAATCAACAAAACTAAAAGACAATCTACTGAATTGAATGGGAGAAGATATTTGCAAATGATATATTTGAAAAAGGGTTAATGTCTAAAATATATAAAGAACTTACACAACTCAACACCAAAAACCAAGTAATTCAATAAAAAATCGGCAGAAGACATGAACAGATATTTCTCCAAAGAAGACATACCAATGGCCAACAGACACATGAAAAGATACTCAACATCACTCATCATCAGGGAAATGCAAATCAAAACCACAATAAGATACCACCTCTTACCTGTCAGAATGGCTAAAATCAAAAATACAAGAAACAAGTGTTGGTGAGGATGAGGAGAAAAAAGAACCCTCATGCACTGTTGGTGGGAATGCAAGCTGGTACAGCCACCGTGGAAAACAGTATGGAGGTTACCCAAAATATTAAAATTAGAGCTACCATCTGATCCAGTAATTCCACTACTGGGTATTTAGCCAAAAAGTACAAAAACACTAATTTGAAAAGATATATGCACCCCTATGTTTACTGAAGAATTATTTACAAGAGCCAGATTATAGATGCAAACAAAATGTTCATTGATAGATGAATGGATAAAGATGATGTGGTATATATATACAATGGACTATTACTCAGCCATAAAAACCTATGAAGTCTTGCCATTTGCAACAACATAGATGGATCTAGAGGGTAATGCCAAGCAAAATAAATCAGTCAGAGAAAGACAAATACTATAGGATTTCACTCATCTGTGGAATTTAAGAAACAAAACAAATAAACTTGGAGGGGTATTGGGGGAAGAGAGGCAAACCAAGAAACAGACTTTTAACTACAGAGAACAAACTGATGGTTACCAGAGGGGAGGTGGCTGGAGGGATGGGTAAAATAGGTGAGGGGGATGAAGAGTGCACTTATCATGATGAGCACTGAGTAATGTATAGAATTGTTGACTCACAATATTGGATACCTGAAACTAATAATACACTGTATGTTAACTATACCAGAATTTTAAAAAAATGGGTAACTTTTAAAAGAAACATTAAATATTAGTCATTACTTGTTTGAAAAAAAAAAGAATTAGAAGAATAATGTATATAAATAGCCTAGCATAATAACTGGCACCAGAACAAATATTGAGGGAATGTGTAGTTTTTACAGTTGTTAATATTGTTATTTCTGTCATTAGTTTTATTTTAAATCTAACCTAATTTTTTAGATTATTTGGCTTCTATACAATTTGCCATAACTGTGTAAATTTTAATTATACTTACATAAAATAATCTTTCCTAATTTACTACAAGTACCATTTATTTTTAAATAAATTTGTTTTCCTTTAAATGTTATTCTGGCAGTATTCACTCATGTCTCCAATTTGTTTTAATAATTCTGAAGGAAGACACCCTCTTCTTTCTTTCCCTATTTTCTACTCAGTGTGATATTGTTATGAACACAGGTTATGTCATGATTGACAACAAACACATAAAGGTTTAATATCAATTCCTGGAACTCTTCACTACCCAACAAATTCATGAAGGGCAAGGACCATACTTAATTAATCTTTTTCTTTTCCTTTCCATTCCCCCATCCATGAAATGCAAGTAAACTTTCCACCTAATAGATGATTACTTAATGCACTGAACAAAGTAATTTAGAATGTTTCACCACTAACTACCCATCATCAATATAATTATCCATTTATTATTGTGATCTATTGCCCTTCTCCTCCCACTAACTGATGAAGATGTTAAGGATATTGAATTTGAAGTTAAGGTAGATTACTTCGGGTCATGGGATCAAGCCCTGGGCATAGAGCCAGCTTGAGATTCTCTCTCTCCTTCTCCCTCTGCTCCCTGCCCTACTCACATGCACACACACTCTCTCTCTCTCTCTCAAATAAATAAATCTTAAAAAAAGACATATTACCTCTGTCACTTCAGATTTGTCACTACATTGCAGTTATTTTGCCTTCAAGTCAAATTTCACAGAACATGAGGACACACACACTAGCCTGGAATTTAATTTTCTGAGACTGTTTGTTGACGCTGGGCTGTGAATGTCATCCAAACAGGACATTTTGTCCTGTCCATTGGAACATAGTGAGACTGAAATTTTAAAAGGTTAAACAATCTCACTCAATATGCTACTGTCTTAAATAAATGGTGTTATCTTTCCTAGTAGCCCCGCCCCCCCTGACTGTAAACAGTTGTGATAAGACACATCAAGTGGCAATCACACAGTGTTTCTTGATTGTCTTAAGTTAACTGGAAATAAAGTCTGGTGGAAAGATTTTAACAAGATTTACAGGAAGCAGGGATCTTAGATGCTTTCCAGACTTCTGATTTGTCTGTAATTTTTATGACTTTTCCTATTTTTCACTATCAAATACACATTTTTAATAATAACAAGGCAGTACAACTAATTGACTTCCATTTCAAGAACACTGGAACATTACTCATCAGTTAAGAATAAAAATGAATAACACATTCCTGATATTAAAGTTTATACACTTTTTTTAAAATTTATGGCTTTAGTTCCCTTGAGGAAATTTTGTGTTTGCCAACTCAGAGAGCAACATTGCTGTAACTTTTCCTATTTATATTTGCTTTGTCGAGAATATACTTTGACAAAATACTTTGTAAAAATATACAAAAATACTGTTTTTAGCATTTCTTTTATGAAAATCTGATAGAAAAACCACTTTCTAGGATATCTAGCACTCGTTTTTATTTAAAAAGCTGTATGTGTTATCATTTGTTTATCTATTTGCTTGTTCTCTGCCCTTGTCATGCTTCCTGAGCTTCAGTGACTTTGGGCTTGATTGTTTGATGTGCTTTGGCATATGAGCAGATGTGACACTTGCCACTGTCAAAGATAAACAAAGCCAGACACTAAAGTGGTGAAGATAGATTTTACTCAGTACTGAACCCTTGCAATAGGGAAAAGGGTCCAACGTGAACTGAACTCTACTTTGTGCAGGGTGCCTGTGCTTTTTAAAGGGAGAATGTGGGAGCAGCGAGGGAGGATGGCAGAGACGTTAGCAGTCAGGCTGGTGGAAACTTACAAAATGTGGGAAGGCGAGTTGGGTAATGTGACCAGGCCTCTGGGTTTGTTCATTGGTGCTTAACTGGAGGAGAAACAAATTTCTGTATCTTTATGACAGGAGGCAGCTGTGTAAGAAGTTAGGCCCTTACCTTACCACAGGGACTGGGAGCTGGAGTTATCTCTCTAAATGTTTGTATTACAAAGAGACAACTCTCAGGTCCTTGAGGAGATGGTTCTGGGTTGGTGGAAGAGTTACATCTCAAAGAGGCAGAGGAAGGATTTATAATTGCAAGATTTCTCAAGAAACTGCTCTCAGAGGGGTTCAGGAGCCTGCTTATCACCAGGTTTGGGCTGGAACAAACTGTAAATTTTCCTGGCAAGATTGAGTTTTCTCAGGCAGGCATTTTAGGAGGAGCTGGGGTCATCCTAGGGTGGGAACTTGAGCTATTAGAAACTAAGCTTGTGTTTGTTCAAGTTTCCTAGGTGGGGGAGCGGGGGGAGGGGAGGAGTGCAAAATCATTTGTGCTGAGAAGCTGATGTTTTTATAGAATAAGATTGAGGCCTAGTTATGAAATGATAATGGTATATCCCCAAAAGTAGCTACCAAAAGATACATGAAACTAAATTAAGCCCAGCAGAATCCAACAGAGCTCAGAAAATCCTACTAGTAGATCTAAATGGCATCCAACAGAGTTCTAAAAGTCATAAAGAAGCCCAACAGAGCCCAGTGGAGACCAAAAGAGTGGCAGATAATCACAGCAAGAAATAATGCTCTTTCCCATAAGCCACCAACATTGAAGTTCTTTACTGCTGTGGCAAAGCTGACTGATATACCATGGACTCATTGTCCGGGAAGATGCTTATTCATCTCATCCTTCCTCCTCTTCATTCAGCCAGGGGAGGTAAACTACATCTATTCATTACCAAATGAATGGTTCATAAAACAAAGGAGAGAGGACTGTAATTAAGTCAGGTCTACTTGCTTCCCAACCGCCCCAAGTAATGCATCAAGTACAAAAAGAAAGGGGATGGAGTATCTGTATTATCTGCATTATGGAGAATGTTCCCTTTTACAAAAAATAAAGCTTTCAATTCCTTAAGCTTAGAAAACTATCATTAGCAACAGCCATTAACCAGAATATATCCAAACTCCTTGTTGTAACATGTAAGACTCCATAAGCTGGCTCCAACCTATATTTCTTTCTGCTCTAGCAGCATAGGACTCTCCACATTTCCCTGAATGTTTTTTCTTGTCTATGAACTTTGCACATACTCTTCCCTCTGCCAAGCATACCTACCATTACATTTCTCTATGTAGAGAATTCCCATTTCTCTACGAGTTCCAGGGCAAAGGTAAACTTTATGAAACTATTCTCAAAGTAGTTGTTCCCCAGTGTTCCATTCAGTGCCCCATATTCATCGAATTCTACCTCAACCTCAAGATCTAATAAAATGCTTTTCAAAGCTTTTCAAGTGTATCCAATGGCCATTTGTTTGTTCAAGTTTCCTAGTGAGGGAAACACTCAATCCAATAGCCTCGTTTTATACTTCTTCGACTTCCTGAATGTCCATGGTCTTCACACCTATTCCACTTCACCCATCCTCATCAAAGGCATCAATAGAAATCGTTTCACCTCTGAAATCTTAAGTTCTAATATCCTTTTTCTGATTACAACTTCCTCCTCTAACGCTTTCTCCCAATGTGACAATTTTTTGGTCTTATCAAATATGGACCTTCTGTTTTTTCTCATTCCATCATCAGTGTCCTGGTTTTTATCACGCCCCTACCCAGCTTCAACCTCAAGATACAGCTCATCAGGGAAATACTTGCTTAAACCTTCAACTGCTTTCACTCAGACACACTTACCCTATAAAACTTCAACTAGTAATTCTGTAATATGCCTCATTTTATATTAATCTAATGTTCTGAGGATTTTAACAGAAAAACCACAAACCGCATTTCTTTCATTCTTTTCTTTCTTCCTTCCTTCCTGCCTGTCTGCCTTTCTTTCTTTCTTTCTTTCTTTCTTTCTTTCTTTCTTTCTTTCTTTCTTTCTTTCTTTCTTTCTTTCTTTCTTTCTTTCTTTCTTTCTTTCTTTCTTTCTTTCTTTCTTTCTTTTGCTTAGGATACTCTTAGCTGCAAGTAGTGGAAAAATTAGATGAAAATCCTTTAAACAATAAGGGTGTTTATTGTCTCATGTACAAGAAATCCAAAGGAATTGTGCTTCTGATGTTGATTCATTAGATTGTTATCTTGGCTTAGTCTTTGGGTTTATGCCCCCAAGATTGCAAAATGACTGCTACAGTTCCATGCATCACACATAGAACAATATTCAGACCAAGAAGACAGGAGTTTATTCCTATTCATTTATTTGAATAAGATGAAAGCCTCTCTGAAAATCCTCCCTGTGTTTCCCCTAAGCTTTCATTGGTCAGATTTGGGCCATAAGCCATTGATATAAGTGCAAAAGGCAAAGCGAGGATCTGGCATTTTAGTAGGAGTTTGGATTTGTTACCAAGCATTGAGTGGTTTCTGGATAGGCAACAATCAGGGTTTTCTAGACATTAATATTGTTGCTTATAAATGCATAATCTCCATTTCAGCTGGCCCTTCAGTATTGCTTGATAATGTCTCCTTGTCCTAGTGCTTCTCAAACTTTAATGTCCACACAGATTCGTTGGGGGTTTTTAGAAATGCAGATTTGATTCAGTGGGTAGTGTCCTGAAACCTGCATCTCTGTCAAGCTACTAGGGGATGCCCAAAGCCACCTGACTGGTTGCTACACTTGGTTTTACAAAACTCTATTTCCTTCTCCCTTTCAAATATTTGTCATCACCCTCCGCTAGCTTAGCACCATCCCTACCACTCTCATGAAATAACCTCATTCTCTATATTATGAGAAAACGGACTCCATAAGGTTGTGAACACTTAACTTAAGAGGTAATATTGTATGAGCATCAAAAGAATGTCCTTTAGGGGTGCCTGGGTGGTTCAGTCAGTTAAGTGGCCAGATCTTGATTTCAACTCAGGTCATGATCCTGGGATCCCAATATGGGGCTCCCTGCTCAGCAGGGAATCTGCTTCAGGATTCTCTGCCTCTGCCCCTCTTCCCACTTGCTCACTTTCTCTCTCTCTCTCTAAAAAAATAAATAAAATCTTCAAAAAAAAAAAAAAGAATGGCCATTAGCATTAAAAAGCTAAGGTTTCCAACTCCAGTTATACTTCCTCCTCTGTAGTATTTTTTGTTATCTTTAACCTTTCTGAGCCCCAAATTCTTAACACATAAAAATGAAATGAAAATATTAATGCCAAACTCGTGGTGCTTTTGAGGACTGAGATCATGTAGATACATCTTATTTCTGTTTCTTGATTATAAACAAAAAAAAATTTAACTTAGAAAAATAATTGAAAGGATATTAAGTAGTGTATTGATTAATATTAGTTTTGAGTGTAAGAGGAAAAAAAATCAAAATAACAGTGACTTAAGCAAGTTAGCAACTCATATTCAAGGGTCTGGGGATATCCTGTCCAGTTTGGTTGGGCACTCCACAGTGACAGAAACTTAAGCTAGGATACATCCAGTTGCTGAGAATATATATTTCAAGCATACACTTGGAAAGGAAGATGTACTTATGATACTACTGGGCCTCCTGTGAGATGGAATCAGATTAAAACTACATTCATCAGCTCATTATGCAAGGCTCCACTCTTCCTGATTGGCTGTGGTGCTTGAGGTCTCAGGAACTAGATCTGACTCACAGTCTGGGCTCAATGAAACCTGAAAGTTCTGCTTATTTTCTTTTGCCCAGGGCACGTTTGCTCTGATAAGTGAATATAGGTATATTAGAGGAGAATAAGAAGAAAATTTACAGAAAGTACGTGTGAAATGATTGATCTATCCTGTCTCAAAGGTACCCAACTTCTTTTTAATTCAAGGATGCTAGATCTGAATCTTGGGCGAGAAATGTTTATTTTATATCATGGTGGCTCAAATCAGGCCTCTTGTGGCCAGACCTAGAGTCCTTCCAGTTACACAAATGAAGTGTAACACTAGTGGGTCACACATATATTTCTGCTGTGTTCAGATCCTTCTAATTACTACTACACACTCTCTGTCTGCTTTGATAAACATTGCCCATCTGCTGTCTGGAAGTTCTGGGAGTTTAGAACTGCCATTGGTCTTTGCCTGAGATTCTCTCATTTCTACTGAAATGTGGGAACTGATTTCAATAGCACTGTCTCTGCCAGTGTTTATAAACAACAGAAAATTGCTAATAAAATGCTTTTCAAAGTTTCAAATGTTCCACTGACCTATATCACTATCTCACATACACACACACACACACACACACAAGCATGTAAATAAAGGAGAGGTATATATGGGGCAAATGGATCAGTCTACAATAAATTGGAAAAAAAATAGTCCTTCACAACAGATAGTTTGAGAAATACTAGTAATGCATCTATGTATCTTCTAAGAGTCCATGAAATCCAGGTTATAGAACTTTGGGAAGAAAATCAAACACTAACAAATGTGATTTAAGTATGTGTATATTTCTTTATTTGAAATGTAGAGGTCTCTCATCATTTGTGTATTTAACATTCCATATTTCAGCTACATATAAGCAACCTAGAAGTTTCTTGGCATGCAGTATGTACTTTGTCATTTTGCAGAGGCAACCATTTGAATTTTGCTTTGAGGCTGGTATACCCAAGTGAGTCGCTGGCTAATAAGCAAGCCTTGTCTGACCCAACATCTATCACAGTGTGATTCTGTTACATTGGACTCCTTGTCACCTACACAATTTATAGGAAAGATTTTATATTGCTTCTGTATTAAGCAGTATCTGAATTTCTCAGGAAGTTCTTTCAAATTCTTCTAAAAGTCAACATTAATTAAACAATCATTATAGTCAACATTAAACAAACAAACATTATAATGGAAAAAGAAAGATATTTAAATAATGTCAAACATGTAACAAGAATAACAAAATATGTATATGTATGGACACTCAAGAGAAAAAGAAGATAAGTCACAAACTAGGTGAAAATATTTGCAAAAAACATATCTGATAAAGGATTGTTATTCAAAATATACAAAGAACTCTTAAAGCTCAACAATAAGTAAATGAACAACTTGATTAAAAAAATGGACAAAGATCTGAACAGATACCTTAGCAAAGAAGATATACAGATGGCAAATAAGCACATCAATCAATAATTTCATAGTTTAGAATAATAATTACAAATAAACCTTAAAATGGCAATGTACTTATTTAGGGTGAGATCGTGGGAATCGATGCATCATCCATTGTTTTGTAAAAAGCATGCTTCTTATAACCAATTAATTGGCAACACATTCTCTAGAAATGGGCCTGATCAATTCAGCATGGAACACTTATCCAGTAATGTGTTCCCTTGCAAAGTCATATGTTTACCAAAGATTAAAGACTATATACAATGCCAAAGGTTTTGTTTCAATTAAAATGTTTTAATGCTAGTGATTCCATAACTCGTTCAGAAAACAGGCAGTTGGGAAAAATTATGTTTATTAAGAACAGGTGCTGCCCTTACTGGAAGGATGATAGATAACTCAAATTTTAATGCTCTAAATATTTTAGAATTAGTATGAAAAATCTGATGTAAATATCTTTTAGCCCTTCTGGCTTGTTTTCTGATTGGGCTATTTGTCTTAGCTCCTCATGATTTAATATCTGACAGAGTTGAGTGGGTGTTATTTTGTTCTTTCTTGTATTCCACATATGAATTCAAATAGCCTGCTCTCATATAAGATAATTATCGACTAAACATTCTGGCAGAGAATAAATTACTGTATGGGAATTTGATGCCCATTTTCCTGCAGCAACTAAGTTATATTCGTCAACACTTTTTTCCCCAACTGTGAAGAAATTTTAAAAAACACCTATAATTAGATTCATTAACCAAATCATTATCATATTTTGTCATTAGTAACTTGAGAAGAATTTAGTGCATGGAGAAAATATGAAGAACATCATATATGATAAAAGTATCATCTCAATTAGATTTGAGAATTCTTAACTTTAAAATCACTTATATTTGTATTTTTCAATAATTTGGGCATTTGGAAAAAATTCAATCAGAGTCTTACTTGATGCTGTTAAAAAAAGATGATGAAATAAATGTTTGCATGCACAGTAGGCTGAATAACAGCCCCAAAGATACCCAGGTCCTAATCTTTAGAACCTGTGAATGTTACCTTGTCCAGCAAAAGGGATTTTGGATCCCTTAATACGGATTAAGGGTCTTGAGATGGAAAGATTATCCTGGAATATCTGGACTATCCTCAATGTAATCATCCTTGAGCTTATAAGAAAGGGGAAGGCAGAGGGAAATCTGACTACAGAAGAGTAGTGACAAAGGAAGAAAGATGTTGGAGTGATGTGAGAAAGGGATCACAAGCCAAGAACACAGTCCAGAAGCTAGAAAATTGTGGAAGAGGATTCTCCCCAGAGCCTCCAGAAGGAAGCAGCCCTGCCACCACTTTGAACCCAGTGAAACTGATTTCTTACTTTCGGTCTCCAGAACTGGAAGAGAATAAATATGTTGTTTTAAGCCACCCAGTTTGTGGCAATTTGTTTCAGCAGCCATAAAAAAACAAAAACCGTATGTAAAAGCAAAAAGACAAAATATATATCAAATACATATGGTGTGCATACTGACGTATTTGGGACAAGTCATCTGTCTGCAGATTAATTGAAACGTATAAAAATAGATTGATATGATGGATAAAGTGATGGAAATATGGAGAGATATATTTTAAAAAGTAAGTAGAATACAATGTTAATAGTAGAATCTAGATGGTAAGGTTTTCTAAGTTTGAAATATTTCATAAGAAAATATTGAAGAAGAATCATAGATGAAAATATAGGTTATGATGACCTGGGAATTAGGTATGACACTAAGGGGAAAAGCTGGAAATAAAAAATACACTGGATTTGCATGAGTCAAAATGAAAAGCTTTGAGGTAGAATATTTTAAAAATGAACTAAGTTAAAAAAAATAATGAACTGGGAGATATTTGCAACATGTGTGTCACAAGGTATGTATCCATAATATGAAAGTGGAATATTGTCACTGGAGGTGTTTAATGGTCTCCTAATAATGCTTGAATACATGAAACTACTGCATTTAGGATTTAGGTTAATATTCTATAGCTGTAGTTCAACTTGGTAGTCAATTATTTTCCTTTCTCAACTTATATCATTATTTTTGTTATTATTTGGAGAAAGTTATATACAAAGGGTAGGGAAGAAGAAACCCAATTAGAGGTGATGAAAAAGTTGTTCTTTATTTGTAAGATGATGCTTGTCAGTAATACAGATGATATTCTGGACCTTCCACCAGCAGAACATGTACACTCAATGTTCACTCAGAGGTAGAGGTGCATCTAAAATGACGTAGCCACTGTCTTTCCTTGATCTCTCTTCCAAGGCATAAAGCTGTTTCTTAAGAAACTAGCACAGCATTATCCTCATTTTATAAATATTATTGCAGGATTAGAGAAGTTAAGTAATTTATCCAAGGGCATACAGCTAGGAAGTGATACAGCCAGAATTCAATATTCAATCTCAGGATTTCTAACTTCTACATATATCTATATATCTATATATATATATATATACACATATATATGTATGTATATTACATATAACATATCTATGTTTATATATGTAGTTTTTCAATGGATATATATATATCAGATGTATATATGTCCTCTATATATAAGCTACTATATATATATATATATATATATATAGTGTAAGTCACCATTAGAAGAACATATGTTTTGAGTTATTTTCCCAGTTTGTGAATGAATTTAGGTCACACCTCTACTGGGTTTTTTTTTTTTTTGGTTCATTGAAATATATATATATATTCAATATTGAATAAATATATATATGTGTGTGTGTTACATGTGTTCTATATACACATATATATGTGGCCTAATATAAATCATACATATGTGTTTTATATATGCTCATATATATAAAACATATATGCTTATACATATATATCATACCCAATGTTCATCTTCAGTGAACAAAAAGGTATGACCTAAATTCATTTGCAAACTAAGAAAATAATTCAAAACATGTGTTCTACTAATGGTGGATCAGTAGCTTAAATTTTACAGAAGATGCCAACTCATGAGTTGTACACAATCTCTTCGTTGTAAGGCATAAATTTTTTATTTGTTTTTTTGGTCCGCAAAGAATAGGAAGAAAGATGCAACAGCTTTAAGAGATAGTTTGGGTTCACAGCAGATATATGCATGGTTGGTGTTAATCCCTATTTAGAACTGGGCAAAATCCAGATGCATCAGAGTTCTCTCCAAACATTCAGTGTTATCTTTGGAAAATCAAGTTGCTCTATTTTAGCCACACAAATGAAAATCTTAATACTTTAGCCAAGTGAATGGATTTGTTAGACCTTATTTATTTAACCTGTTTCTTCTTTCTGTTCATTTCAGAATATTTTCTTCTTTAATTGTACTTTATGTGTTTACTCATTATCTATCTTCATTATTAGCCAGATCATTTTTTAAATCCAACTGGAATCTGTTTTCAATTTTTGTTTTAGAATGGTCAACCACAGTGTTCCCAGCATTTGGCCTGAAGTTTTCAATTAGGTTGCAATGACTTTTTAACTTGAAAATATTGTTGTTCTTTCTGGCTGTATACTTAACAAGGAAGGAAAAACAACTTTCTCCTTCCTTTGATAGTCTTCCACCAAATAATAAAAACCTGACCCAAAACACTAAAGTAGATCACTTCATTGAATCTGGTGGGAAGTAAGACAATGCAAATGGAGTGGCACTAAAGATTTTGACAATAAATTAACTTGGCATGTTTTTTTTTTAAAGAAATCTAATATGATCAAAACAAACTCTGAGCCGTGGTATTTAAAAATAGCATTTTTTCTATCTTTACAGTTTGATTACTATAAAGATATTTTTGACTTTGACTTTTGTAGTGTTTTCATTATAAAGAACTCCAATTTCAGTCTAGTTTTCAGTTCTATTTAAAGAAGGCTTAACAAAGGCATGAGAAGAGTTGATTGCAAAGTTTAACTACAGGTATGGAGTATTAAGCTAAATCCTAAATGCAATAGTTTTATGTATTTATGTATTTCTCCCAGGGACCATAGGCATCCTGTGGCACAGGGATTATCATTTTACCTGAGGTTTACTTGTCACTTAATAAAAGACCTTTTCTCCATCAATTTCCAGAGCTACCATTGCCAGTTGTCTATGATGCTGTGGCAGGAAGTTGCTGCACAACACCATCATGTATACCAGGGTCAACAAATAGGCCTCTGTCCATAAGTAAAACTGCACACCATGTTTCATGAGAAGAAAATCATTTTCTATGGGGTAAATCTTAGTAAGAGAAGACATAGCAGAGCAAGATGGCAGAGGAGTAGGAGACCGGGATTTCGTCTTGTCTTAAGAATTCAGCTGGATAGGGATCAAACCATTCTGAACACCTACAAACTCAACAGGAGATCAAAGAAAAGAATAGCAACAACTCTCGAACAGAAAAGCGACCACTTTCTGGAAGGTAGGATGTGTGGAGAAGTGAATCTGAGGCGATATTCGGGAGGATAGACGGCGGGGGAGGGGGCCTCCATCAGTCGATACCGACAAGTGGTAGAGCCGCAGAGCACAAAATCGGAACTTTTAGAAGTGGGCTCTGCTGAGGGGCGTCGCTCCAGTGGCTAAGCGGGGCATGGAACCCTCGTGGGACAGTGTGGTCTCAGGACCTTCAGGGTCACAGAAAGACCGGGGGTGCCTGAGTGCAGTAGAGCTCCCAGGTATCAGAGCAGGGAAGCTGGCTGCAGAGACGGAGCTAAGGCATGGGCTCTCAGCTCGGGGTTGCCATAAACTGTGATCCGCAGCACAGTAGGGCCACAGCTCTTCCAGCAGGGACCCAACAAGCAGCAGATCCGGGGAGACTCCCCTTCCTCCCCTGGGAGGAGCGGTGCGGGAGTGCACTGCAGGGATCTGCTGGGTTTGGACACTCCACACGGGGTTGTGTGCCAGAGATAGAAATGCTCGGTCACAGGCTGGGTGAGCACAGAGTGTGGTGGAGACCAGGGAGATGGGAGTGACTGACTGCTTTTCTCTGGGGCTCACTGAGGAGTGGGGCCCCGAGTTCTCTGCTCCTCCGGGCGAGATTGGGAGGCTGCCATTTTCACTCTCAGCTTCCAAAGCTGTATGGAAAGCTTGCAGGGAACAAAAGCTCCCGAGAGCAAACCCGAGCAGATTACTTAGCTCAGACCGGGCAAGGGTGGGGCAATTCCAACTCCGGCAAAGACTTTTGGGAACCATGGCAACAGGCCCCTCCCCCAGAAGATCAGCGAGAACAGCCAGCCAAGACCAAGTTTACCCATCAATGAGAACAGCAAAACTCCAGCGCTAGGGGAATACTGCACATAAAATTCATGGCTTTTTTACTAAGATTCTTTAGTCTTTCAAAGTTAATTTTTTTTAACTGTCTTTTTTTTTTTAATTTTTCTTTTTCCCTTTTTCAACCAACATCTATCAATCCCTTTTTTAAAAAACATTTTTATTTTTCATTTTTAGAGTCCTATTCTATCACTTCATAGTAGTTACCCTTATTTTTGGCATTTATATATATGTTGTTCTCTCTTTAAAATTTTGAGATAGTTTCTTCTAACAGATCAAAATATACCCTAAATCTCTACTGTATGGTTTTGTTCTACTCTCCTGCCTGATCACAGTCTCTCTCTTTTTTTTTTTTAAATCCTCTTTCTTTTTTCAAACAACTTCTTATCAATTCCTTTTATAAAATTTTTTATAATTTCCATCTTTACAGTCATATTCCATCCCTTCATCATATCAACCCTTATTTTTGTACATATATAAGTTTTTCTTTCTTTAAAATTTTGGGAGGCACTTTCTTCTAACTGACCAAAATATACCCAAAATCTAGTGTGTGGCACTGATCTATGCACCAGCCTGATCATATTTGATCATATTCTGTTTTTGTTTGTTTTGTTCTGTTTTTGTTTGTTTTTATCTTTTTCTTTTTCTTTCTTTTTCTTTTTCTTTTTTCTTTCTTTCCCTTTCTTCTCCCCTGGCTTCAGGTCTTTTCTGATTTGTTTAGAGTATATTATCTGGGGACGTTGTTACCCTGTTAGCCTTTTGTTCTCTCATTAATCTATTCCTCTGGACAAAATGACAAGACAGAAAAAAATCACCTCAACAAAAAGAACAAGAGGTAGTACCGACTGCCAGGGATCTACTCAATACGGACATTAGTACAATGTCGGATCTAGAGTTCAGAATCATCACTTTAAAGATACTAGCTGGGCTTGAAAAAAGCATGGAAGTTATTAGAGAAACGCTTTCTGGAGAAATAAAAGAACTAAAATCTAACCAAGTTGAAATCAAAAAGGCTATTAATGAGGTGCAATAAAAAATGGGGGCACTAACTGCTAGGATAAATGAGGCAGAAGAGAATCAGTGATATAGAAGACCAAATGATGGAAAATAAAGAAGCTGAGAAAAAGAGAGATAAACAACTACTGGATCACAAGGGCAGAATTCGAGAGATAAGCGATACCATAAGACGAAACAACATTAGAATAATTGGGATCCCAGAAGAAGAAGAAAGAGAGAGAGGGGCAGAAGGTATATTGGAGCAAATTACAGCAGAGAACTTCCCTAATTTGGGGAAGGAAACAGGCTTCAAAATCCAGGAAGCACAGAGATCCCCTCTCAAAATCAATAAAAATAGGTCAACACCCCGACATCTAATAGTAAAACTTACGAGTCTCAGAGACAAAGAGAAAATCCTGAAAGCAGCTCAGGACAAGAGATATGTAATCTACAATTGTAGAAACATTAGATTGGCAACAGACCTATCCACAGAGACCTGGCAGGCCAGAAAGGACTAGCATGATATATTCAGAGAACTAAATGAGAAAAATATGAAGCCAAGAATACTATATCCAGCTAGGCTGTCATTGAAAATAGAAGGAGAGATAAAAAGCTTCCAGGACAAACAAAAACTAAAGGAATTTGCAAACACAAAACCAGCCCTACAAGAAATATTGAAAGGGGTCCTCTAAGCAAAGAGAGAGCCTAAAAGCAACATAGACCAGAAAGGAACACAGACAATATACAGTAACAGTCACCTCACAGGCAATACAATGGCACTAAATTCCTATCTTTCAATAGTTACCCTGAATGTAAATGGACTAAATGCCCCAATCAAAAGACACAGGCTATCAGATTGGATTAAAAAACAAGACCCATCGATATGCTGTCTGCAAAAGACTCATTTTAGACCCAAAGACACCTCCAGATTGAAAGCGAAGGGGTGGAAAACCATTTACCATGCTAATGGACACAAAAAGAAAGCTGGGGTGGCAATCCCTATATCAGAAAAATTAGATTTTAAACCAAAGACTATAATAAGAGATGAGGAAGGACATTATATCCTACTTAAAGGGTCTATCCAACAAGAAGATCTAACAATTGTAAATATCTATGCCCCTAACATGGGAGCAGCCACTTATATAAGCCAATTAATAACAAAAGCAAAGAAACACATTGACAACAATGCAATAATAGTAGGGGACTTTAACACCCCCCTCGCTGAAATGGACAGATCATCTAAGCAAAAGATCAACAAGGAAATAAAGACTTTAAATGACACACTGGACCAAAAGGACTTCAATCACATCCTAGGTCATAAATCAGGTCTCAACTGGTACCAAAAGTTTGGGATCATTCCCTGCCTATTTTCAGACCACAATGCTTTGAAACTAGAACTCAATCACAAGAGAAAAGTTGGAAAGAACTCAAATACATGGAGGCTAAAGAGCATCCTACTAAAGAATGAATGGGTCAACCAGGAAATTAAAGAAGAATTTAAAAAATTCATGGAAACCAATGAAAATGAAAACACAACTGTTCAAAATCTTTGGGATGCAGCCAAGGCAGTCCTAAGAGGAAAGTATATAGCAATACAAGCCTTTCTCGAGAAACAAGAAAGGTCTCAAATACACAACCTAATCCTACACCTAAAGGAGCTGGAGAAAGAACAGCAAATAAAGCCTAAACCCAGCAGGAGAAGAGAAATAATAAAGATCAGAGCAGGGGCGCCTGGGTGGCTCAGTTGGTTAAGCGACTGCCTTCGGCTCAGGTCATGATCCTGGAGTCCCGGGATCGAGTCCCGCATCGGGCTCCCTGCTCGGCAGGGAGTCTGCTTCTCCCTCTGACCCTCCCCCCTCTTATGTGCTCTCTCTCATTCTCTCTCTCTCAAATAAATAAATAAAATCTTTAAAAAAATAAATAAAATGAAGATCAGAGCAGAAATCAATGAAATAGAAACCAAAAGAACAGTAGAACAGATCAACGAAACTAGGAGCTGCTTATCTGAAAGACTCAACAGATTGATAAACCCCTGGCCAGACTTATCAAAAAGAAAAGAGAAATGACCCAAATCAACAAAATCATGAATGAAAGAGGAGAGATCACAACCAACACCAAAGAAATACAAACAATTATAAGAACATATTATGAGCAACTCTATGCCAGCAAATTAGATAACCTGGAAGAAATGGATGCATTCCTAAAGATGTATCAACTACCAAAACTGAACCAGGAAGAAATAGAAAACCTGAACAGACCTATAACCACTAAGGAAATTGGAGCAGTCATCAAAAATCTCCCAACAAACAAGAGCCCAGGGCAAGACGGCTTCGCAGGGGAATTCTACCAAACATTTAAAGAAGAATTAATACCTATTCTTCTGAAACTGTTCCAAAAAATAGAAATGGAAGGAAAACTTCCAAACTTATTTTATGAGGCCACCATTACCTTGATCCCCAAACCAGACAAAGACCCCATCAAAAAGGAGAATTACAGACCAATATCCCTGATGAACATGGATGCAAAAATTCTCACCAAAATACTAGCCAATAGGATCCAACAGTACATTAAAAGGATTATTCACCACGACCAAGTGGGATTTATCCTTGGGCTGCAAGGTTGGTTCAACATCTGCAAATCAATCAACATGATACAATACATTAACAAAAGGAAGAACAAGAATCATATGATCCTCTCAATAGATGCAGAAAAAGCATTTGACAAAGTACAGCATCCTTTCTTGATCAAAACTCTTCAGAGTATAGGGATAGAGGGTACATACCTCAATATCATAAAAGCCATCTATGAAAAACCTACAGTGAATATCATTCTCAATGGGGAAAAACTGAGAGCTTTCCCCTTAAGGTCAGGAACACGGCAGGGATGTCCACTATCACCACTGCTATTCAACATAGTATTAGAAGTCCTAGCCACACCAATCAGACAACAAAAAGAAATAAAAGGCATCCAAATCGGCAAAGAAGAATTCAAACTCTCACTCTTTGCAAATGATATGATACTTTATGTAGAAAACCCAAAAGACTCCACCCCAAAACTGCTAGAAATCATACAGAAATTCAGTAAAGAGGCAGGATATAAAATCAATGCACAGAAATTAGTGGCATTCCTAAACACCAAGACAGAAGAAAGAAAAATTAAGGAGTCGATCCCATTTACAATTGCACCCAAACCATAAGATACCTAGGAATAAATCTAACCAAAGAGGCAAAGGATCTGTACTCAGAAAACTATAAAATACTCATGAAAGAAATTGAGGAAGACACAGAGAAATGGAAAAATGTGCCATGCTCATGGATTGGAAGAACAAATATTGTGAAGATGTCAATGCTACCTAGAGCAATCTACACGTCTAATGCAATCCCTATCAAAATACTATCAACTTTTTTTCAAAGAAATGGAACAAATAATCCTAAAATTTGTATAGAACCAGAAAAGACCCCGAATAGCCAAAGGAATGTTGAAAAAGAAAAGCAAAGCTGTTGGCATCACAATTCCGGACGTCCAGCTCTATTACAATGCTGTCATCATCAAGACAGTATGGTACTGGCACAAAAACAGACACATAGATCAATGGAACAGAATAGAGAGCCCAGAAATGGACGCTTAACTCTATGGTCAACTAATCTTTGACAAAGCAGGAAAGACTGTCCAGTGGAAAAAAGACAGTCTCTTCAACAAATGGTGTTGGGAAAATTGGACAGCCACATGTAGAAGAATGAAACTGGACCATTTCCTTACACCACACACAAAAATAGACTCTAAATGATTGAAAGACCTCAATGTGAGACAGGAGTCCATCAAAATCCTAAAGGAGAACACAGGCAGCAACCTCTTTGACCTCAGCCGCAGCATCTTCTTCCTAGAAACATCGCCAAAGGCAAGGGAAGCAAGGGCAAAAATGAACTATTGGGACTTCATCGAGATAAAAAGCTGTTGCACAGCAAAAGAAACAGTCAACAAAACCAAAAGACAACTGACAGAATGGGAGAAGATATTTGCAAATGACATATCAGATAAAGGGCTAGTATCCAAAATCTATAAAGAACTTAGCAAACTCCACACCCAAAGAACAAAGAATCCAATCAAGAAATGGGCAGAAGACATGAACAGACATTTTTCCAAAGAAGACATCCAAATGGCCAACAGACACATGAAAAAGTGCTCAACATCGCTCAGCATCGGGGAAATCCAAATCAAAAACTCAATGAGATACCACCTCACACCAGTCAGAATGGCTAAAATTAACAAGTCAGGAAACGACAGATGTTGGCGGGGATGCGGAGAAAGGGGAACCCTCCTACACTGTCGGTGGGAATGCAAGCTGGTGCAGCCACTCTGGAAAACAATATGGAGGTTCCTCAAAAAGTTGAAAATAGAGCTACCATATGATCCAGCAATTGCACTACTGGGTATTTACCCCAAAGATACAAATGGAGGGATCCGAAGGGGTACGTGCACCCCGATGTTTATAGCAGCAATGTCCACAATAGCCAAACTGTGGAAAGAGCCAAGGTGTTCATTGACAGATGAATGGATAAAGAAGATGTGGTATATATATCCAATGGAATATTATGCAGCCATCAAAAGGAATGAGATCTTGCCATTTGCAGTGACGTGGGTGGAACTGGAGGGTGTTATGCTGAGCGAAATAAGTCAATCAGAGAAAGACATGTATCATATGACCTCACTGATATGAGGAATTCTTAATCTCAGGAAACAAACTGAGGGTTCCTGGAGTGGGGAGTGGGGTGTGAGGGATGGGGTGGCTGGGTGATAGACATTGGGGAGGGTATGTGCTATGGTGAGCACTGTGAGTTGTGTAAGACTGTTGAATCACAGACCTATACCTCTGAAACAAATAATACATTATATGTTAAAAAAAAAAAGAAGATAGTAGGAAGGGAAAAATGAAGGGGGAGAAATCAGAGGGAGAGACGAACCATGAGAGACTATGGACTCTGAGAAACAAACTGAGGCTTCTAGAGGGGAGGGTGTGGGGGGATGTGTTAGCCTTGTGATGGGTATTAAAGAGGGCACGTATTGAATGGAGCACTGGGTGTTATATGCAAACAATGAATCATGGAACACTACATCAAAAACTAATGATGTAATGTATGGTGACTAACATAACATAATAAAATTTTAAAAATGCAAAAAAAAGAAGTACTAGAAAGAGCACACTGTCTGGATTTAAGTTAAGTTTCATTTCCGTCCTCCCCACTTATTAACTCTGTACTAGAGTGTGTTTTTAATTTTTTCTGAGCCTCAGTCTTCTTTTCGGCAAAATGGGAATACTAAGACTTTTTCCAGAGAACTACTGCGAAGATGAAATGAGAAAGTGTGAGGAACTCTCAGGTTCACTGCCTGACTCCTGGCAGGCACACAGTAAGAGTCCCACCTCTCTGCTTCTCTTTCCTCCTCTGCCCAGTACACCCTCCCTCCAACATTTCTACAGACCAGGTATCTTATAAACCCTGTTGGCTGGCTTACACAACAGTCATCCCTGATCTCCTATCTGGATGCCTTCTACTATCCACTCTAGAAAAGCTATATTTTTCTTTTTGAAGCCTCCCTTGTATCTCATGATGGAGGATATACTTCTATCCGATAGAACATAAAGGGAATTCTCCTGAGAGGTTTGGTTTACTGATAGACAGAAGCTGCTGGAAATATTCTCTCTTCTTCCTACCTTGAATGTCTGGGTCTGGGTCAGCGATTTTGTGGCCGTGAGGAATAATCATGCTAGAAAATTCAAAAGAACAACAGGACTTCTCAAAGATACAGATACTGACCTGAGTGAGCCCCTCAATAAAAGCCGGCAGCTGCCTACACCATTCTTCCAAGTAGGTAAGAAAAAAAAATATTTGGTCAAGCCACTTGACTTATATGTAGTTCAGTAAATGGGACAAGTTTTGGAGAAAGGGGAGAAAGGAAGAGAGGGAGGAAAGGAGGGAGAGGAGAGAGAGATTGAGAGAGAGAAAGAAAGAGAGGGAGAACTACTTCCATAGTATTCACCTGGGGAAGCAAATCTTTTAATTTTTGAAGTATTAAATGTTAATTTGGTAGGCTACGTCCCCCAAAAGATACCCAAGTCCTAATCTCTAGAACCTGTGAAGGTTACCTTGCAAGCCAAAAAAGGAAGGCAGATATGATTATGTTTAAGAATCTTAAAAGTGAAGCGATTATCAGAATGGGCCCTCAGTCCAATCTTGTGCATCCTTACAAGAGGGAGGCAGAGAGATTCACTGAAACACACCAAAGAACTGGAGACAAGAGGAAGACAGAGACAAGACATGGGACACAGTCACCATAGCCAAGGAACACCAGCAGCCTCCAGAAACTGGAAAAGGCAAGGAACAGATGGGATTCTCCACCAGAGCTTCTGAGGGACAGTGGCCCTGCCAACAGTGATTCTGATGTTGGCCCACTGGTACTGATTTTGGACTTCTGGCCTCCAGAATGGTGACAGAATGGATTTCTGTTGTTTTAAGCCACTAAATTTGTGATGCTTTATTTTAGCAGCCACAGGACATTAATACACTTAGCTCTCAGCAGACTTTCTGATTTCATTAGGGTATGAGTAAGAGTGATAACTGGTATTTATTGAATGCCCTTCGTGGACCAGGCAACCACAATCACCACTCTTCATGGGCTGCCTCATTAGTCCTCACCCCCATAATCCTGTGAGGCAGCTGCTCTTCTTCTCTTTGTCTCCTAGCAAGGAGAGCTACTCCAAGGAGGGTACAAACCTGCCAGGAGTCACACAGTGGGGAGCACTGAAGATGGAATTTGCGCTCAAGCCACCATTCTAGCCCTGCTGCTGAAGAAATGATGGTAGACTTGCTGTGTATGTTCCCAGCCACATTCCTAAGTTACTAAGTAAAACAATTGTGTAGAATTGACATCCACAACTGGGGATACTCAGGTCCTTTAACTCAGGTCCTCAAGAACATCCCTTCACAGATTAAAAAATGAATACCTACTAGGTGTCAGATGCTGGGCTGAGCACGGAGAGTAAGGCACACAGCCTGCTTCCAGAGGCTTCCAAGCTTCCTACTCTCCCATCCCTCATTATTGCTTTATGACCGCATGGCAATATCGCCTTCACACCAAAAATTATGTATCAAAATATAATTTCTAAAGGCTTTCACTAAACCAAATATAAATTAATATAAATTAATTATAACTTTGAATGATCTACATTGTTATTCTTCCCCATATGTCTAAACAATGAAAAATAAATAGAAACATTGAAATTACTGTTTCTAGTAACCTCCACAGCATGGTTACAAATTACTTCCTACCTCTGCTGTAAATATCCTTGGTTATTCTTTCTAATTGGCATATCAATATTCTTCATTTGATAGTCTCATAGCCTGATGCTAAAACAAGTGGCTGGCACAAAACCATTTATTTTAAAGCTAAAATTTCCTTGCACTTATTAAGCTTTTTGTTTTTAATTTGCTTTTGTTGTTTCCTCTCCTGTCTAAAAAGTGAATAGCTCAAGAGAAGCTCTCTGTTACCTTCCAGTGTTCCACAGGGTGGCTCTATGACAGGCTAAGTCATTGAGACCCTGATTTGTGCATTTTATTTTTCTTTAGTTTTTTTGCCCCTCTTCCCATCGTGTCTAATGAGGTAGGTTTTGCAGTGTTTTATCTTGGGGATTTTGCCACGGAAAAGTAGAAATGTCTTCATGTCAACCGTCTTCCTACATTTTGTAAAGGCTACATTATGTGTCCATGAACCCAACTTAGATCCCTTGCATTAACACTTTCTACTAAAAGTGAAAAGGGGGCCAATATTGAAAGGTATTTAATCAACTAATATGTCAGTACAACATCAGTTCACATCGATGATAGGTATAGTTCTCATAGATATTAATGCATTTGCAGTGAAAGGGTATTTATACCATGTAATCAAACAGACAATTATTAATGCAACTGTTACATTTTACAGATGGCTCAAAGATTTCTTCTTAAATAATACAGTTGACAATACTTCATGAAAATAGAGATTATTGAAACTGAGGTTTTTAACAAATGTTTATTTAGAGCCTTAGAGCTTAATTCTCTTAAGCTTTTTTATTTTTATGAATTTAAGTCAACTGTTTTTCCTTTTTTTAAGTTTTGTAATTGATTCTTAAAATAGCAAGATAAAAGGAATTACCTTCTGTAAACTACTTACTTGTTTAAGTGGGCAAATAATTAGTCATTGGTCTGTTTAAAAAATATCTTCCAAATGTTGCTCTAGGAAACAAAGCCTGGATTTAATTTGTGAGAAGGGCACACACAAATACAAAAAACAATGAAATTCTATCTTCTGCATTCTTTTTGCACTTTAAAAAACTGCTGACACTTTGAAACTCACCACTAAAAAGTGTTTTTGATCTATTCAAAATCTATGAGACTATGTTAAATAATCTTGATATTATCTCCATGAAATTTTCATAGTCTCTGGTTGTGATAGACCATCTTATTCTGTTCCCTGAAGTCTTGAACAACAAAGATGCTTATAAATGGATTAAACTAAAAACAGCTTTTCTTGGTGATTAGACTTGGAAGATTTCAGATCTCTGTACCATATTGACATTCTTTTATTGAATTCTCTAAAATATTACAAAACAACCATTTAATAAGGAAAAACCAAATAGATTAGAAGTCACTGCAGTGAGTTAGACTACCACCTTGACAGATCTCAACAATATGTCACAAGAGGGAAGTCTGAATGTATGGTTATAGGGTGTTGGGGTCTGGGCAAATGTTTCAAGGTGGATAGATGATAGAAATTGGGCAAAATCTTGTGACAAGATAAAATTTGTTTAGGATTGGTGGACAAAGTAAGGTGAGGGTCTTAAGGGAAGATTTGATGGATAAATTATTAGTTGATAAGACATCTCTTTGCCCAAGTAGTCAAACTATTGTCTCAGATAAATTAACTTACATGAATATCTTGAAGAAAATAATATTTATTGGTTTATAGTCTTATCTTTCCTGGGCAAAGTTTTATTGAACAACTAAGTCATGTTGCTACAGGTAGTCTCCATTCTCACTTTTCATTTTGATATATATTTCTAATTTATTCTTTTCACAAAGACTCAGAGTTGTGGGTCTGCGGGATGCCTTTTAGAGGTAAGCCCAGGAGCTTTGGAGATATTAACATACGGCTATTTTTACTGTACCAATCAAAAGGGTTGTAGAAGAGTTGTAGTTGGTAGAAAATCAGAATGAGGGGAAGAGAGAAGCATACTGGTAAATTGCTGGCAATGAACAATCTTGCCTGTATTTGAGGAGGAACAATTTTTTACTGCTGAGAATCATCTTCAGGGTATGACACACCAAAACCATTGACTTTGGCTCTACTTTTTACAAGCTTTCATGCTGAAGTGAGGCCTGGGAACTTACTCAGAAAAGGAGACAACATTTTCCAGCAAGACTTTTAATGCTCTTAGAAGAGGTGTTGATCACAAAGTCTTTATATAAGGAAGGGACATGGTAGTTGTTGATAATATATCTGCTTGGCGAAGATGATGTTCACATTCATTTGCTCTCAGTTAATAAATCCTTTTGGATGTTCAACAATAATGCATATTAGTTAGTTTTTATTTTTTAATAGCTGGACACTTTGCTTCAGATCTTTTATGTTAGCTAATGATTCTAATAACAGACTTGGTATATTTTGGATAGTAAAATTGATTGTTTGAATTATAAAAGGTAAGTCCTTGTCCAAATTCATAATTACATTTTGAATCACCTTAGTATAATTTCTATTTGTAATTGGTCTGTGACTATGGTGGTTTGACTTCTATTGCTCATCATTTGGTTTTTCTTCCAGGGAATAGGTGGCTGCAAGTCTGGCCATTCTTCAATATCCAGTAATAAGGCTGAAAGGAAGTCATCTCTATTCTTCCTGCTAAGGTGAGAGATGTGGCTGCTCAGGGGTATTGAATTAGAAGTGATAGCATGAATTACACAAGACAATCAATAGATACTTATTGATAGTATGACCTTGGACAAGACACATAAGCTCACTTAATCTTAAATTCTTTATCTGTCAATGGAGATAAACACAATGCTTATTACTTAAGGTTGTTATGAGGATTAAATGGAAAAATATGCACATAAAGCATTGAGCTGAGTACTTGGAATAGTTAACAGTGAATGATTGCTGTTATTGTACTTACTAAAGATGTATTAAAATATGTCATATATTCATGATATATATAATAATACATAAGATGGAATAAAATAATTAGTATTTTATCTCTAATCAGATGGATTAGTAGCCTCTTCATTAGAAAACCATGAGGGAAAAAAAAGTGCCAATACAGGAAAATGATTGGGATACGGTGTTTGTTTATAGTTACTGGCAGTTGAATACCTACAACATATGCATCAGTATTTTTATCTTATACCTTTATTTTTTTCACTGAATACTAATGGCATTCTAAGTATGTTGGCATGTATATTTTCCTCAGTGAAGTGTTAGTTTTCAACCAGAGTCTGAATAAAACCCTAAGTATTCAATAAATACATCAGGGCTTCTTTGAAGAACATTTTGATCATAGTGATAATGCTTGAGTACTATTTGATTGAATCTTACCCAATGAATCTATTCTAATACCCCCCAGATTCAAATGATAAGATATGGAAATCGAAGAGAGTAGACCTTCATTAACTTTACCATTAGAAATATAGTCAAGTGGGAAGCCCATGAATCTATTTCTCTCTTTTTTTTAAATTTTTTACTGTTATGTTAATCACCATACATTACATCATTAGTTTTTGATATAGTGTTCCATATTCATTGTTTGTGCATAACACCCTGTGCTCCACGCAGAACGTGCCCTCTTTAATACCCATCACCAGGCTAACCCATCCTCCCACCCCCCTCACCTCTAGAACCCTCAGTTTCTCAGAGTCCATCATCTCTCATGGTTTGTCTCCCCCTCTGATTCCCCCCCCATTCTTCCCCTCCTGCTATCTTCTTTTTTTTTTCCTTAACATATATTGCATTATTTGTTTCAGAGGTACAGATCTATGATTCAACAGTCTTGCACAACTCACAGTGCTCACCATAGCACATACCCTCCCCAATGTCTATCACCCAGCCACCCCATCCCTCACACCCCACTCCCCACTCCAGGAACCCTCAGTTTGTTTCCTGAGATTAAGAATTCCTCATATCAGTGAGGTCATATGATACATGTCTTTCTCTGATTGACTTATTTCGCTCAGCATAACACCCTCCAGTTCCACCCACGTCACTGCAAATGGCAAGATCTCATTCCTTTTGATGGCTGCATAATATTCCATTGGATATATATACCACATCTTCTTTATCCATTCATCTGTCAATGAACACCTTGGCTCTTTCCACAGTTTGGCTATTGTGGACATTGCTGCTATAAACATCGGGGTGCACGTACCCCTTCGGATCCCTCCATTTGTATCTTTGGGGTAAATACCCAGTAGTGCAATTGCTGGATCATATGGTAGCTCTATTTTCAACTTTTTGAGGAACCTCCATATTGTTTTCCAGAGTGGCTGCACCAGCTTGCATTCCCACCGACAGTGTAGGAGGGTTCCCCTTTCTCCGCATCCCCGCCAACATCTGTCGTTTCCTGACTTGTTAATTTTAGCCATTCTGACTGGTGTGAGGTGGTATCTCATTGAGTTTTTGATTTGGATTTCCCCGATGCTGAGCGATGTTGAGCACTTTTTCATGTGTCTGTTGGCCATTTGGATGTCTTCTTTGGAAAAATGTCTGTTCATGTCTTCTGCCCATTTCTTGATTGGATTCTTTGTTCTTTGGGTGTGGAGTTTGCTAAGTTCTTTATAGATTTTGGATACTAGCCCTTTATCTGATATGTCATTTGCAAATATCTTCTCCCATTCTGTCAGTTGTCTTTTGGTTTTGTTGACTGTTTCTTTTGCTGTGCAACAGCTTTTTATCTCGATGAAGTCCCAATAGTTCATTTTTGCCCTTGCTTCCCTTGCCTTTGGCGATGTTTCTAGGAAGAAGATGCTGCGGCTGAGGTCAAAGAGGTTGCTGCCTGTGTTCTCCTTTAGGATTTTGATGGACTCCTGTCTCACATTGAGGTCTTTCAATCATTTAGAGTCTATTTTTGTGTGTGGTGTAAGGAAATGGTCCAGTTTCATTCTTCTACATGTGGCTGTCCAATTTTCCCAACACCATTTGTTGAAGAGACTGTCTTTTTTCCACTGGACAGTCTTTCCTGCTTTGTCAAAGATTAGTTGACCATAGAGTTAAGCGTCCATTTCTGGGCTCTCTATTCTGTTCCATTGATCTATGTGTCTGTTTTTGTGCCAGTACCATACTGTCTTGATGATGACAGCATTGTAATAGAGCTGGACGTCCGGAATTGTGATGCCAACAGCTTTGCTTTTCTTTTTCAACATTCCTTTGGCTATTCGGGGTCTTTTCTGGTTCTATACAAATTTTAGGATTATTTGTTCCATTTCTTTGAAAAAAAGTTGATAGTATTTTGATAGGGATTGCATTAGACGTGTAGATTGCTCTAGGTAGCATTGACATCTTCACAATATTTGTTCTTCCAATCCATGAGCATGGCACATTTTTCCATTTCTCTGTGTCTTCCTCAATTTCTTTCATGAGTATTTTATAGTTTTCTGAGTACAGATCCTTTGCCTCTTTGGTTAGATTTATTCCTAGGTATCTTATGGTTTGGGTGCAATTGTAAATGGGATCGACTCCTTAATTTTTCTTTCTTCTGTCTTGGTGTTTAGGAATGCCACTAATTTCTGTGCATTGATTTTATATCCTGCCTCTTTACTGAATTTCTGTATGATTTCTAGCAGTTTTGGGGTGGAGTCTTTTGGGTTTTCTACATAAAGTATCATATCATTTGCAAAGAGTGAGAGTTTGAATTCTTCTTTGCCGATTTGGATGCCTTTTATTTCTTTTTGTTGTCTGATTGGTGTGGCTAGGACTTCTAATACTATGTTGAATAGCAGTGGTGATAGTGGACATCCCTGCCGTGTTCCTGACCTTAAGGGGAAAGCTCTCAGTTTTTCCCCATTGAGAATGATATTCACTGTAGGTTTTTCATAGATGGCTTTTATGATATTGAGGTATGTACCCTCTATCCCTATACTCTGAAGAGTTTTGATCAAGAAAGGATGCTGTACTTTGTCAAATGCTTTTTCTGCATCTATTGAGAGGATCATATGATTCTTGTTCTTCCTTTTGTTAATGTATTGTATCATGTTGATTGATTTGCGGATGTTGAACCAACCTTGCAGCCCAAGGATAAATCCCACTTGGTCGTGGTGAATAATCCTTTTAATGTACTGTTGGATCCTATTGGCTAGTATTTTGGTGAGAATTTTTGCATCCATGTTCATCAGGGATATTGGTCTGTAATTCTCCTTTTTGATGGGGTCTTTGTCTGGTTTGGGGATCAAGGTAATGGTGGCCTCATAAAATAAGTTTGGAAGTTTTCCTTCCATTTCTATTTTTTGGAACAGTTTCAGAAGAATAGGTATTAATTCTTCTTTAAATGTTTGGTAGAATTCCCCTGCGAAGCCGTCTTGCCCTGGGCTCTTGTTTGTTGGGAGATTTTTGATGACTGCTCCAATTTCCTTAGTGGTTATAGGTCTGTTCAGGTTTTCTATTTCTTCCTGGTTCAGTTTTGGTAGTTGATACATCTTTAGGAATGCATCCATTTCTTCCAGGTTATCTAATTTGCTGGCATAGAGTTGCTCATAATATGTTCTTATAATTGTTTGTATTTCTTTGGTGTTGGTTGTGATCTCTCCTCTTTCATTCATGATTTTGTTGATTTGGGTCATTTCTCTTTTCTTTTTGATAAGTCTGGCCAGGGGTTTATCAATCTTGTTAATTCTTTCAAAGAACCAGCTCCTAGTTTCGTTGATCTGTTCTACTGTTCTTTTGGTTTCTATTTCATTGATTTCTGCTCTGATCTTTATTATTTCTCTTCTCCTGCTGGGTTTAGGCTTTATTTGCTGTTCTTTCTCCAGCTCCTTTAGGTGTAGGATTAGGTTGTGTATTTGAGACCTTTCTTGTTTCTCGAGAAAGGCTTGTATTGCTATATACTTTCCTCTTAGGACTGCCTTGGCTGCATCCCAAAGATTTTGAACAGTTGTGTTTTCATTTTCATTGGTTTCCATGAATTTTTTAAATTCTTCTTTAATTTCCTGGTTGACCCATTCATTCTTTAGTAGGATGCTCTTTAGCCTCCATGTATTTGAGTTCTTTCCAACTTTTCTCTTGTGATTGAGTTCTAGTTTCAAAGCACTGTGGTCCAAAAATACAGAGGGAATGATCCCAATCTTTTGGTACTGGTTGAGACCTGATTTGTGACCTAGGATATGATCTGTTCTAGGAGAATGTTCCATGGGCACTAGAGAAGAATGTGTATTCCGTTGCTTTGGGATGGAATGTTCTGAATATATCTGTGAAGTCCATTTGGTCCAGTGTGTCATTTAAAGTCTTTATTTCCTTGTTGATCTTTTGCTTAGACAATCTGTCCATTTCAGCGAGGGGGGCGTTAAAGTCCCCTACTATTATTGTATTGTTGTTGATGTATTTCTTTGCTTTTGTTATTAATTGGCTTATATAAGTGGCTGCTCCCATGTTAGGGGCATAGATATTTACAATTGTTAGATCTTCTTGTTGGATAGACCCTTTAAGTAGGATATAAAGTCCTTCCTCATCTCTTATTATAGTCTTTGGTTTAAAATCTAATTTGTCTGATATAAGGATTGCCACCCCAGCTTTCTTTTTGTGTCCATTAGCATGGTAAATGGTTTTCCACCCCTTCGCTTTCAATCTGGAGGTGTCTTTGGGTCTAAAATGAGTCTCTTGCAGACAGCATATCGATTGGTCTTGTTTTTTAATCCAATCTGATAGCCTGTGTCTTTTGATTGGGGCATTTAGTCCATTTACATTCAGGGTAACTATTGAAAGATAGGAATTTAGTGCCATTGTATTGCCTGTGAGGTGACTGTTACTGTATATTGTCTGTGTTCCTTTCTGGTCTATGTTGCTTTTAGGCTCTCTCTTTGCTTAGAGGACCCCTTTCAATATTTCTTGTAGGGCTGGTTTTGTGCTTGCAAATTCCTTTAGTTTTTGTTTGTCCTGGAAGCTTTTTATCTCTCCTTCTATTTTCAATGACAGCCTAGCTGGATATAGTATTCTTGGCTTCATATTTTTCTCATTTAGTGCTCTGAATATATCCTGCCAGTCCTTTCTGGCCTGCCAGGTCTCTGTGGATAGGTCTGTTGCCAAGCTAATGTTTCTACACTTGTAGGTTACATATCTCTTGTCCTGAGCTGCTTTCAGGATTTTCTCTTTGTCTCTGAGACTCGTAAGTTTTACTATTAGATGTCAGGGTGTTGACTTATTTTATTGATTTTGAGGGGGGTTCTTTGTGCTTCCTGGATTTTGAAGCCTGTTTCCTTCCCCAAATTAGGGAAGTTCTCTGCTATAATTTGCTCCAATATGCCTTCTGCCCCTCTCTTCTTCTTCTGGGATCCCAATTATTCTAATGTTGTTTCACCTTATGGTATTGCTTATCTCTCGAATTCTGCCCTCGTGATCCAGTAGTTGTTTATCTCTCTTTTTCTCAGCTTCTTTATTTTCCATCATTTGGTCTTCTATATCACTGATTCTCTCTTCTGCCTCATCTATCCTAGCAATTAGAGCCTCCATTTTTTATTGCATCTCATTAATAGCCTTTTTGATTTCGACTTGGTTAGATTTTAGTCTTTTATTTCTCCAGAAAGCATTTCTCTAATATATTCCATGCTTTTTTCAATCCTATCTAGAGTCTTTATAATCATCATTCTGAACTCTAGTTCCGGCATCTTACTAATGTCCATTTTGATTAGGTCCCTGGCAGTCGGTACTGCCTCTTGTTCTTTTTCTTGAGGTGATTTTTTTCTGTCTTGTTATTTTGTCCAGAGAATAGATGAATGAGAGAACAAAATGCTAACAGGGTAACAATGACCCCAGAAAAATATACACTAAACAAATCAGAAGGGACCTGAAACTGGGGGAAAAGAAAGGAAAAGAAAGAAAAATGAAAAGAAAAAGAAAAAGATATTAAAAAAACAAAGAATATGATTAAATATGAACAGGCTGGTGAATAGATCAGTGCCACACACTAGATTTTGTCCATATTTTGGTCTGTTAGAAGAAACTGCCTCCCAAAATTTTAAAGAAAGAAAAGCTTATATATGTACAAAAATAAGTGTAAATACGATGAAGGGATGGAATATGACTGTAAAGATGAAAATTATAAAAGATTTTATAAAAGGAATTGATAAGATAAGAATTTGGTTGGAAAAAGAAAGAAGAGAAATTTTAAAAAAAGAAGGGAGAGAATGTGATCAGGAAGGAGACTAGAACAAAGCCATACACTAGAGATTTAGGGTATATTTTGGTCTGTTAGAAGAAACTGTATCCCAAAATTTTAAAGAGAGAACAACTTATATATATATATACCAAAAATAAGGTTAACTACTATGAAGGGATAGAATATGACTCTAAAAATGAAAAATAAAAAAGATTTTTAAAAAAGGGATTGATAAGACGTTGGTTGAAAAAGGGAAAAAGAAAAATTCAAAAAAAAGGAAAAAGAAAAAAAAGAAAATTTAAAAAATTAACTATGAAAGACTAAAGAATCATGGGGAAAAAAGCCGTGAATTCTATGTGCAGTATTCCCCTAGCGCTGGAGTTCTGCCGTTCTCATTGATCGGTAAACTTGGTCTTGGCTGGCTGTTCTCGCTGATCTTCTGGGGAGGGGCCTGTTGCCGTGGTTTCCAAATGTCTCTGCTGGAGGCGGAATTGTCCCGCCCTTGCCGGGTCAGGCTAAGTGATCTGCTCGGGTTTGCTCTCCGGGGCTTTTGTTCCCTGCGAGCTTTCCGTACAGCTTTGGAGGCGGAGAGTGAAAATGGCGGCCTCTGCCCCGGAGGAGCCAAGAATTCGGGGCCCCACTCCTCAGTGAGCCCCCAGAGAAAAGCCATCAGTCACTCCTGTCTCCCCGGTCTCCGGCCGCACTCCGTGCTCACCCAGCCTGTGACCGCGCGTTTCTATCTCTGGCACCTGACCCGGTGTGGAGTCTCCAAACCCAGCAGATCCCTGCGGTGCACTCCCATGCCGCTCCTCCAAGGGGAGGAAGGGGAGTCTCCCCGGATCTGCCACTTGTTGGGTCCCTGCTGGAGGAGCAGGGGCCCGACTGTGCCGCGGATCACGGTTTATGGCCACCCCGAGCTGAGAGCCCGCGCCTGGGCTCCGCCTCTGCAGCCGGCTTCCCTGCTCCATTACCTGGGAGCTCTGCCACACTCAGGCACCCCCAGGCTTTCTGTGACCCCGAGGGTCCTGAGACCACTCTGTCCCGCAAGGGTTCCACCCCCCGCTTAGCCACTGGAGCGACGTCCCTCAGCAGAACAGACTTCTAAAAGTTCTGATTTTGTGCTCCGTGGCTCTATCACTTGCCAGAAGCGGCTGACGGAGGCTCCCTCCCCCGCCACCTATCCTCCCGAATATCGCCTCGGATTCACTGCATTCACTTCTCTGCACGTCCTACCTTCCAGAAAGTGGTCGCTTTTCTGTTCAGAGAGTTGCTGCTATTCTCTTCTTTGATCTCCTGTTGAGTTCATAGGTGTTCAGAATGGTTTGATCCCTATCTAGCTGAATTCCTGGGACCAGATGAAATTTAGGTCTCCTACTCTGCCATCTTGCTCCTCCCCTCTTTCTAGTATTTTTTAATGAACTATCAGGCCCATTAGATCATCTGTAGCTGACTTTTTCCCCTAGCAGCCACTCTTCTTCAAATGCTGTTTTATCTTAGCAGTGTTGACCAAAACTCAGAGCGCTTCACCAGAATCATAAATCACTCCAGGGCTGTGGTTATGGGGGTGGCTGAAATACTCCAGCTCCATCACAGACATGCCATGAGAAGCAGGGCCTGGCCCATACATCGTAATATGCAGTTGAAATGCAAATATAGCTCAATGAGACTGAGACCTTGTCCTCACCATAGAGAGTGGGCTTCTTGGGCTTCCTGTGGCACCTGTGATACTTTCCACCAAGAAGCATTGGTTAAATGGCATTTGTTGGTGACAAGTACTAGCAGAAATGCAGCTTGAGTATTGCTGCTGACATTTGGAGTGAGGTCAGACTTGTGTCTTCAAATATGCCCTCACAGACACGAGTTTCCAAATACATTGCTGAGAGATTTTTACACAGAAGAAATTCCATTGGTGGAGGCATTGGCTTATTCTCAAAAGAAGACAAATCTTTTGTTAGAAGTGTCTACAAACATAGGAAAATTTAGTCAAGAAGAAAAAATACAATTCAAAAATCTGTCCCAGAACTAAAACAACCATTTTTTAATGATCTGAATTACATCTTCTACCTCATCTCCTTCCCCTTGAACTAATCTAGTACTTTCTGTCCCTGTTAGAAGTGTATAATTCAAAGTCATCAGTTTATGTATGTCTTATGAAAGCAATAAAGAAAATAAAAATTTCAACCCACCCAAGGCAAAACACATTTAAATTTATGTTTTGTTCTGATAAAGTGTTAATGATTGTAGTAACACAAATTAGCTGAAATCAAGAGGATCTCAGATTGTAAAAATGAATTCATTCTCTTACAGTTAAAGAATGTTCAAAACAGTGAAGACACACAAAATAGAATGTTATAATTTGCATATTCTTGGGGTGGATCGGGATTGCTGACTTTATTCATCCATGAAAATAAGCACTGGTCCATCTACCTACAGCTCTGGAGGAACAGGTAAGCATGATGAAACAGGAGTGAGGATACCAACCCCTGGCAGAGATCCAACCCCTTCGAAGTGAGGAAATCTGAAGAAAAAAGAAAGAGATCTCTTTTCAGTTTGTTGGGAACACAGATTGGGTTTGGACCAAGTTTCTTTCTGTATCACCCAGTGAGCTTCACTCACCAGACTCCCATGCCCACACTTGACCACTTGCATTGATTTCTGTCTAGCAAGAGTGGCCCCAGAGACTGCCAAACGCCAGCAGAATCACTAGCATAGACCCCATGTAGGACATTAACCTAAGCCAGCCTTCCTGGATTTGTAGAGGCTCTGGTCCCCCTAAGCCTGCCTGGATAGGCCTGGTAATACAACCTGGAAGTGAAAGGGAGTTATTCCCATGAGGGGTGAACTCAGACCAATGTACAACAGAAGATGAAGAAAATCCAGCAGATACATTACTCACCCTTGTTCCTCTATGGGCAGTTCTGATACACAGTAGGTCTATACAACTTTTCTAAAGATGTTCTGCAAAGTGAGCAAACCGTTGTGTTTTTTTTACAAAGCTATAGCCAGATCAGTAATGCACCCACTGTCCTTCACTCTGGTTTTCCTGGGACTGAACCCCCAATAACGCATTAGTTTGTAAGTTTTTGCCTCCGGTATCATTTTCTGAGGAGTCCATGTTAAGACAGAGTGATAATAGTCAGATCTACTCTCAGAAGTAGTTTATTAGGCAGGGGTGACAGGGCTTTAGTGCTAGGCATTTGTAATTTAAAATGTGCAGAAATGGGCATGGTAGGATCCAGGGATGGTCACGGGTCTAAGTCATAGCCAGGATGAAGTAGAGAAAACCAGTCCCTCCTATGGAAATGTAAGTGGAAATGGGAATCATATGTTTCCGTGTCCAACTAAGATGAGAGATCAGAGAGAGAAAGGGCAAGGTTCTGTGAGGTTGTACTCCACCTAACTTCTCAAATCACTCTGAGGTTCTCTGAACAGGGGCATTTCATTAGAAATAAGAACAGACTGGGTTTTCAGTATAAATCAGTAGAAGGGAAGAGGATAATAGAACAAATGTGGAAAAAAAATTTCCTTCTAAATCTTTATGTCAGGGCACACTGACAATGGGTCCCCCCGCCCAAGGTTTCAGGAAGAGTCCAGGCTTCAGCAGACCTGAAAGTTTGGGAGAACCTACCTGGGGATAAGGAAATGTCCCCAAGATTTCAGCCTCATCCACTACAGCAAAATTTACCAGATCTTATTCGGCCCAAGTTCAACAGTAAAGTGCATTACAAAGAACATGTGAGTGTTCATCCAAAGTTATGATTTCAGTGTTAGGTCGGCTCCCTACTAGTTCTGTGATGTTCGTCACTTGACTTCAACATTCTGAGTCTCGGTGTCTTCCGTGGACTCCAGATAACACCTGCCTCACAAGATCGTTAGCAGAATCAGTGAGATAATGTGAGAGATTTTTTTTAATTGCTACCTCAGTTAGAATGTTTTTGACTACAAGGTACAAAATATCTAACTAAATGTGGCGAATATTATGAGTGTATTTATTATCTCTCATGACCAGAGGCCCAGAAATAATTGCCAGCATTGGTGAATTCAGAACTAAACAATATTATCCTTCTACTTCAGCTTTCTCTAGTTCCGCTGGATTCCCCACGAGTTAGGGATAGTTAGAAACATCGTGTCCTCACACAACTGTATTGAAAACTAGGAGGGAAGGGCCTCTTCTCCTGTGTTTCCCTCTTTATACTAGGAAGAAAAATCTCCCTAAAAGTCCCAACAGACTTCCCTTCGTATCTCATTGGTCAGAGCTGGCTCCCACGCCCCACTCCAAGCCAATCATAAGTGAGGAGGTAGAAGGGCCCAAATTGGTTTAAAATAATCACTATTCATCCCTTGGGCTGGGGTAAGACCTCCCCTTTCTTCCTAGAGTCCTTGCTACCAGATAGGTGAATGGAATTAGGGTTTTGTTGGCACAAAAGTGGGGAATGGCTGTTGACTAGGAAACCAAAAGTGACTGTCAGAATTTAAAAGTGTTAAACAGATAGTATTTTTAAAATACACTTTATATCTTGTGAGCATATCTTGATGAGCACTGGGTAATAGATGGAATTATTGAATCACTGTATTGTATACCTGAAACTAATATAACACTCTATGTTAACTACACTGGAATTTAAATGAATGAATGAAAAATAAATAAATAAATAAATAATAAACCTTATGACCAAAAAAAGGAACAAGTTCTTGTCCTTCAGGATCTTAAAATCCAACCTAAAGAAACAAGCTTTATTGAAAGAGGGAGAATTTATTCTGAAAATCTGTTTACCCTGTGAATTTGGATTCCCACTATTTTCAAAGCAATGATCAGGACAACAGATGTATAAAGTGTTTACCTAATCAATTGCTTCTGCAAAAATATAAACAGGAGCGAGTGAGCAAAATAGGAGTCTTCCCTATTAAAAATAAATTCTGGGGCGCCTGGGTGGCTCAGTTGGTTGGGCGACTGCCTTCAGCTCAGGTCATGATCCTGGAGTCCCAATCGAGTCCCACATCGGGCTCCAGTCCCACATCGGGCTCCCTGCTCAGCAGGGAGCCTGCTTCTCCCTCTGACCTTCCTCCTTCTCATGCTCTCTGTCTCTCATTCTCTCTCTCTCAAATAAATAAATAAAATCTTTAAAAATAATAATAAATAAATAAAAATAAATAAAAATAAATTCTGGTTTGTAAAACTCAGAGTTAAAATACCATCCCTGATTGTTACAGATCTAAGATTACAGATCTAAGAAAAAGTCCATTTCTTCACTTTATCTGTGACTGGGTTCTGAAGTGCATGAAAGTTTATGTTATACAGCTCCTGTGGGGGACCCTCATCTGCCAGCCCTCCAAACATGTCTGCATGGGAGATGGGATACCTAGCAGTAGGGAGTAATTTCATCTTTCACTTGATGGGACTGTTGACAGAAATGGTACAGGGTTTCAAAGAATTAAGAGCAGAGAGAAGGGTTTAGGAATTGATAAGCAAACTGTTTATCTGTGCTGTAAAGAAAAGACAACTTTCCTGGACAATTTTCTCCCATCTTCTTCCTGCCTTTATCCCACTTTCCATTGCCTCTGTGTTTGAAAATTCTATCTTGCTATGAGTTTTTACTGAAACCAGTATGTTTATCATACTCAATGGCAGACTCGGTTGTTTGCAATTCAAGGTCATATTTTTTTTTTTTCCTCAGACAAATTCAACCAGCAGCTTCTGAAGATTCCTTTTCACAAACCGTGACACCAAAGTTCTAGTGGCAAGAAGCAAACTCAGCAATTCTGCAAGCAAGATCAAGCATTGCCAACTTATCTTTTCTTTTCCTTAGAGAAAAAAACCAGAAAGGATAGAATAAAAACTGTGGACAAGGGAACATGCTCACATATTGTAACAGAGAGATGGGCTTCAGAGTTTTCTCGGATGCTAAACGCTTGGTTGACGTTATAGCAGACCCTACAGAGCTATCACTTGCCACAATGTCAGATCTCTGGGCACTGGGGACAGACTTGATTAGCATGACTAACTTTCATAGTCTCAAAGCTTCAGACATCAGCAACAGAGAGGAGCCAAGCAGACACTGGATAAATAATAAATAATGAGAAACATGTTGCAACATTCACTTTCAAATTGTATTTTCAATTTTTCTTACATCCACAAATTTCTAGTAAAATGAAGTTAAGCTGTTTCATTAAATTATCTAGATGTCATTTAAGAAAAAAAAGGAAAACAACTTTAGTATAATTTCAAATGTCTCCTTCACGTCAGACACAACAATGCTGAAGTATTTCTTGTATAAAAATTTCCACTTGTTCTCAATGTCCAGTCAACCTATGGAACCATTTCCTTCCTGTTATGGTCAAACTTCTCCAAAGAGATTGTACATTTTTCCATATTATGTTCACTTCTTTCTCATAATAATCTTTCTGCCCCTATCAGTTTGTTTTAACTGTTTCTCAAAGCCCATTGGCCTCTTTTCAAACAATCTCGTCAAACTTTTTGATATATGTTACTTTTGTTCCATTCATCCTTGTTGATGGGTTCTGAAGACATCATGTTCACCTGAAAATCCTGCTAAACTTAATCATATCATCAATTTCTCCCAAATGCAAGCATTCGCCAGAAGGTTCCTAGGACCTCGGGCTTTTTCTCTCTCAGACTGTTTCATCCACTCCTGTGGCTACAAATACTCACCACTTCTGTTTCTATATCTTAAATTTTACTTCTCATCTCAGCAGCAGACCCACTGGTCAACTGCTAAGTTGAATCATCACCGTGGAACTTCAACAAACTCCCTTTGTCCAAACCTGTTCCTTCCCCTTCTAGTCAGCTTCCACCCACCCAGGGTTAAAACACAAGAGTTATCTTTAGCTCTTCTTTTGCATTTCTAACATCCAATCATTCACTCAGTTTTCTCACCTCTGTGTCTGCGGGGATTCCTCATCTAAATTTTGTTTTTACTACCACACTCAGGCCAACGTCCCATTATCTCTGTTCTAGACCACTCGAACATTCACCCTGCCTTTCCACATCCTTCCACTCATCCTTTCCCTGTCAGTGATTTTCTCAATGCACAATTCTGACCATGTCACTCCTGACTCAAAAGCCATCTACGCTTATTCTGTTTTCTACACAATAAAGATCAATGTCTAGTTTAGCATTTGCAGACCTTCATAGTTAAGTGTTAGCGGGCTTTAACCTTACAAATTCTTGTGTAGAATGACTGTTCTAGAAACCTAAGGGATTCAACACAGAGAAGGGGGAAACAAAGCAAAAACAGAATAAAACAGAAATAAAACAGAAAGGATATTGTTTTTATTTGCCTTTTTTTTTTCAGCTGGATGGTGAAACAAATTTTTAACAATGATTACATTGCCATCTGCTGGAATTATTAGAGCACATTTGAAGCAATTTTTTTTTTTTCAAGTATGAAAGCCTTGACTTCAGTTTTCAAACATTATCTCTAAATACAGCTTTTAATGTCTAATTTGAGTTTCATATAAATTAGCTTTTTTTTCTTTTTTTTTTAGAATGGGGGGCAAGAGGAGCAGGGGGAGAGGGAGAGAGAGAATGTTAAGCAGGTTCCATGCCCAGTGCGGAGTCAGATATAGGCCTCAATCTCACAACCCTGAGATCATGACCTGAGCCAAAATCAAGAGTCAGACATTTGACCAACTGAGCCACCCAAGCACCCCAAGAATTAGCTTCTATTTAAAGCACACAAAATTACAATTAAATTAGCATGACCTTTGCGTATATCAGACTATGAGCATTTACCCTTTATTACTGAGAGTATCCTAGTGAGCCCAAGAGTGAAATTGATTGTCTTTATGGAGAAATAAAGCATCTTATCTAATATCAGGTGACTTCCAGAAATTCATATTTTCTGATTCTACGTCAGAATTCACATTTGTCACAATCTTTGAGACTCAGAACTGGAATTTCCTTTTCCAGTGAAGTATTCCCAAGCCTACTCTTAATGTCCCTGATTTTATGTATCTTATTATTGGCAAAAAATAACAATATAATCCCATTATTTGGGAGACTAAACATATTGCATTGTATTGGCATGAAACATTGCCTGGGTTTGTCTCTCCATACTCAGTAGTGATTAAGAATCTGGTCTCTAAAGTCAAACTGCATGTTTCAACTTACTAGCTACTCATTAACATTTTCATAATCAGCTTCCTCCTCTGTCAAGTAGAGATGACAATATTTCCTTCACAGGGTTGTTAGGAAGATTAAATTAGCAAAAACTCTAAAACCATGCAAAGCAGGACCTGCTATATGGTAAGCACCTAACAATTATTAGCTAGTATCAATCAGGTTGTTAGAGATATGAATTATTGCAACATTATAACCCCAACAGGTAGCAGTGAGTCCCACCTATAGCAGGCTTACAATGAGTATTATTAAATAACAAATTTTTATTAGCTATTTAAAAATGATTTCAATTTTTTGAAGTATAATTTACATACAGTAAAATTCATCAATTCTGACAGGACAATTTAATGAGTTTTGACAAGTGGAGTTCACTCAGCTTCTTAAATCTGTAGGTTTATCTTTTTATTATATTGGGGAAGTTTTCAGTCATTATTTTTCAAGTTTTTTCCACAACCATACATTTTCCTTCCCTTCTGTAACCCCAATTACATGAACATAAGACCTTCATGTAGTGTGGTTATTCCCTGAGGTTCTTTTTTCTTTTTTAAAATTTTTTTCTCTCTATTTTTTTTTAAAGATTTTATTTATTTGAGAGAGAGAGAATGAGAGAGAGAGCACATGATAGGGGGCAGGGTCAGAGGGAGAAGCAGACTCCCTGCCGAGCAGGGAGCGCGATGCGGGACTCGATCCCGGGACTCCAGGATCATGACCTGAGCCGAAGGCAGTCGCTTAACCAACTGAGCCACCCAGGTGCCCTTTTCTCTCTATTATTAAGGTTGAATAATTTCTTTATATTTCTCTCTATTCAAGTTTATGGCTCTTCTGTCATCTGTATTCTACTGTTGAGTCTATTCGGTGAGTTTTCCTTTTTAATTTTGGACACTGTATCCTACAACTAAAATTTCCATTTGGTTCTTCTTTATGTTTTCTATTTCTTTCTTGATACTTTCAATTTTAATATTTGTTTCAAGAATGTTCACAATTGCTCATTCAAGCATTTTCTATAATAGGTACTTTAAAGTCTTTGTCAGATCATTCCAAGCAGGGGAAGGAAAGAAGCTTTAATTCAGAATGGAATTCAGAAGTTTAACTCTTCCATGGATTGATATTTTAATTACTGAATGAAACTATTCTGGTAAAAAAAAAAAAAAGTGACTAGAGAATGTTATTATCTGAGAATGACCAGTATGAAGCCTGTCTTAGATTTTATTTAGAGGTAGGAGTGTTTTTTTATGAATTACAGAAATCTCTAAGAATTAATAATCACTATACGTGATTCATTACTTATTTCTTTCTGTGGTGTATGTTATCCTTCCTCAACTTAAAATCAATGCTCTGATCCAATTTTTGTTGAAATTTTTATAGTAACACTTCCAGAGGTGATACAGGGACAGTTTACTTGTTCTTACATTTCTAAAAATGTTGCACACCCCACCCCCACCTCAAGTCATAAATAGGATCTTGAAAACAAGATTCTATGATCACAGCACTTTGCACGCCAAAGTCCATAGTGTTGTTTCACTGTCTTCTGTCTTAATGTGTTGCAAATAAGAAGACCAATAGTGTTATCAATCGCTCTGTAACCCTGTTTCTATGTCTGAAAGCTTAATAAGGAGTGCTCCTAATCCCACAAGTTTATTCATTTGTCCAGGACATGGCCAAGAGTGTTTCTTTTTTCAATAAAATCTTCCAGCACTCAGATGGTCTTTATTATCTAAAAACTGAAGTCTTCATCCAACTCAAGGGGATTTCTTCCATTAATTCTTTGGTTTCTGTTATTCCTCTTTTCCTTTCTCTCCTACTGAAAGTCTTATTATTTGGAATAATTTATTTCATTGGTTTATCCTACCTGCTTCTTTTTGTTCCTAGTTTCCATTTTTTTTCTTTTCTTTTTCTGTATCTTGATGTGCTTCTTTAAGCTAACATTTTGGGTCATTGCCAACTCAATAACCAGCAGTGTTTATAGTGGTGTTCACAATCTTTCTTTTTAATTATATACACATTTTTTGTTTCGAATTTATTTTATTATTTTTTTATTTTTTTCCTTTTTTTATTATGTTATGTTAGTCACCATACAGTACATCATTAGTTTTTGATGTAGTGTTTCATGATTCATTGTTTGCGTATAACACCCAGTGCTCCATGCGGAACGTGCCCTCTTTAATACCCATCACCAGACTATTATTTTTATCTTTTAAGTTGTCCCCACTTATACCACTGAGTCCAGAATCCAACTTGATGAAGTTCACCTATCCTAATTTTTCAGAGGAATGGCTCTCTGTCTACCAACACTTATTAAAAGTACAGTAGTCCCTCAACACTGACGCAAGATGAAATAAGCTATGTGAACTGTTAGAATCAGAAGAAAATGAGTATTTTACTGAAATGCAGTCAAAAGAAGAAACAATTGAGGAGGAAAAAGAAAAAAAATAGAATGAGAGGGACACCAGATTACTGAAGGAGAAGAAAGAAAAATAAAGGTAGAATTTTGTGGCTGAAAAGCAGGACAGCTCTTCAGGGAGCACAGAGGAAGAGCTCCATGCAGAGTGCTCTGTGTCCCTCACAAGGCGTGAGGGTTAGAAAGCACAGGCCAGTTTCATGAGGAACTGAAGAGGCAGAGATTGTAAAGGAAGAGATGCTCTTAGAACTCTGGGAAGAAGATCAATGGGCCAAGGAGAAATGAGAAGCTCAAGAAACAAGGAGAGAGAAATTGCTGGAGAACACACCCGGGGCTGGAAGCCCAGGTCACCAACGTCAAGGTACAAAGGCAGGCGGTGCAGTAGCTGAGGGAAGAGGAGGTGCACCTTGTGGTAAATGGACAGTACAAGGCTAAACTTGAGCATAAACAGAATAAGCTAAAGAAACAGTAGATAAAGCAGGAAATTAGGACCCTTTGCAAAAAAGCCCTCCAAGAGAAGGTAGAACAGATTCAGCAGGAATATAGAACAGAGCAGGACTTGAACACGAAGCTCATGCAAAGAGCCCTTCAAGGCTTAGAGGAAGAGGGTGATTAAAGAAAAGAAGAAGCACAAAAGAGAAGATATGAGAAGAAAACAGAAGATATCTCATGAGTAATGGCATAGCAACATGAGGAGGAGAAAACTCAGGAGAAAAAGTTGGACCAAATAATAGAGGAAGAGAAGGAAAGAAGTTGGCTGAGAAAGACAGGGAGCTGAGACCTGAGAAGAAAGCAAAGAGACAACTTGTAAATGAGGTCATGTGTATAAGAAAAGTTCAAGTTCAAGAAAGGTTGCAAAGAAAGGCAAAAGAACAGGTAGAATGTGCTATGGATTAGGATCATATAAATGAAGGTCTTAAAGAGCTTAACAGCGAACAGGAGAATTTTGCAAGATGCTGAGGTTTTGCTCAGGAGTACAGCAGACATCTGCAGATGCACACATCCTGCTAGCAGCTGGCCCAGGAAGCAGAGGAGGAAAGAGAATGCCAAGAGTTTGAAGCCGAGGTAGCAGTAAAAGAAGGTTTGCCAGGAGAAGATCCAGATCTAGACCACCCATCAAGTGTTGTCTGGAAACATGCGTCCCATGCAGAGAGTATGCCCTAATAACCTTCCAGCAGAGTCTCATACACATCAATATATTTTTTTCAGTCTTTAAATAATTTTTACTACAGTATGCTTCTATGTTCCTTTAGAAAAGAAACAAAGTACAGTATTCCAATAGCCTCTTCAAGTTTATGACCACCCTTGCAGACCCACAGCCAGCATGTTATTAGGAGGAAGATTCTTTAGAACCGGCCCATCTATTGCTTAGCAGACAGAGGAAGAAAATATGCTTTACTACTCCTGGAGGCCAGTGTCAACAGGCCAACAAACTGTGATCCTGGAATGAATGGATGGGGAGAGAAGCTACTAGGTTCCTGGGCTTTTCCCTGATCTCGAGGCGAAGACAGTCAGCACCTGAGGGGAACAGTCTGGCTCAGCAAATCAGGCCTCCTCTGGACAACTGTGGACTGTGACAGCCCTGTCTAGGGTCACTGAGGTGACAGGCCTGAGAGCTGGCTGAGCTTCTCCAACATCACAGTGTCACAGGGTTTTGCACCAGGCTTCCCCAAATCAGTTAGTCTCTGCTCAGGTCGAGGGTTTTTCAGGTCCCCTGTCCTGGAGCCTTACAAGGAAAGTCACCTGGTTGTCCCCAGGCTGTCTCCAGAAGCACTCAATCTTTGCTTTGCAGGTGGGTCACCCACCCCTTCCTGACTACAGTTGGCTAATATTTCCCTCCCTCCCCCTGCCCCAAACTTCTACAAACCAACTCCTCAAGGGCCTATTGAGGACCTTGAGAGGAGAAGGGAGTTGAGCACCTGTCCTGAGCCTACATGTTCTTGAAATATATGGAAAACTGTTTATAGATGTTCCCCCCGCCCCCCTTATCCACGGTTTCACTTTCCCGTTTCAGTTACCTGCGATCAGCTGTGGCCTGGAAACATGATTCTCCCTCTGACATATTGTCAGAAGGTAATTAGTAGCCTGACTCTGCGTCAGGACACCTGTGTCAGTCCCCTCACCGCACCTCCTCTCATAGGCATGCTATCATCTAACAGCGTCGCAAGGAGGGTGAGGACAGGACACTAAGACATGAGAGAGACCACATTCACATGACTTTTATTACCGGATACTGTTGTAACTGTTCTATCTTATTATTAGTTATTGTTACTCATCTCTTACTGTGCCTAATTTAAAAATCAAATTTTTATCATGGGTGTGTATGTATAGGAAAAAACACAGCATGTATAGGGTGTGCTACTATTTCAGGCATTCTCTGGGGGTCTTGGAACATAGCCCCGGCTGAGAAAGGGATTCTGCTGTATTAGATTGATTGTTAAGTAGTTTTCCTTCCTCCCCATACATTATAAGTTCTTTGAGAATAGAAACTTTATCTTTTAATTCTCTCTTATCTGCTCTCTCTTTATCGTGGTGATCAGTTGGCATTTCAAATTCAGTAAATATCTTCTGCTCCCAGAATTCACGTTTAGACCACCTTTGTGGACGATTCCAAGTCATACCACTAGATGGGGAACGTGACATATTTCTCCTGCCTGAAAAAAAGCAAAGGAGGGTTCCATCAGGTGACTCTGGGACTTTTCTATCTGAATTTTGATTGCTCTTCAAGTTTGGGAAGGATCTACCTCATTTGAAAGAGGTGGGCAAAAAAATCTCACTTACACCTTAATAAATTGTTTCTGTGGGTGAGGGAAAGAATGAGTAACTTCCCAGCCCTACACCTCACAGCATTAGCAAAGTGTTTATTTCAGAAAGTGAAAAGAACAGATGTCGGGGGTCCGGGTGGGAATGTGCTAAAAAAAAAAAAAAAAACAAAAAAAAACCAGAGTTCTTCTGCCAAGAGTTATCGTCTTGGGTTTTGATTAAAAATTCCGCTCAGATGCTATTTTTTACACGCCATTAAAAAAAAAAAAAAGTCACCCCCAATTCCGCCTCCAGGATGGGCTGGAAAACTTACTTGTGATGCTTCATTGACCTTGGCTGTCCATCCTGTTCCACTGAAATGAGCAGGTTATTTTCTCTAAAAGTAAATGCCTGAAACTCTATTATAAATGCTAATAGATAAGATGAAACTGCTCTGTGTGACCACTATTCAAGGGTTAAAGGTCAAAGTTCATGTTCACTTTATTAAAGTATAATCTGGTGCCTTGCTCAGTTCGGCATGATGCTGGTTCATCTTTCATACTGCCCTGTAAAGAAGGTAGAAGAATGAATCCGAGGGGAATTATTCTAAATTAGTTTTAAAAATTGCCTTCATCAAACACTGAAGAGACACCCAGAGAATTTAAATGCATCTTTCATTTTGGAGGAAAAGATATAATGACTCAGGTCAATGAAAGTATGCTTTGGGTTATTTAACTAAATAAATAATATTTGATTTTGTTGAAGAAGCAACTTCTGAGATGTACACTGACCTATTGGCAAGAATGAGTCCCTCCTGGTGTACATCTGGTGTACCAGACTTCACCAGCACAAAGGTTGGCCGTAGACCTTTCCACGGGTCTGCGTCCTGGACTTCCCCAGAACATGGAATCACATTCCCTTGTAACAACACTAGTTAGGAAACCACAATAATGTGGCTGGTTTAAATGAGCATTTTTGTCTGGCAGGCCTAGGAAGTGCGGCTCCCAGAACTCCCACTGTGGTTGTCCACTGATGTTTCTTTTCTTGGGAAGCGGGGGATGGACTGGTGGCTATATCTGAGGTCTTTTGATCATAGGAGGGGTGCTAGCACCTGTCAGAACTGTGTTTCATTCATTCTTCCCAAAGAAGATATTTCAAACAGGGTCAGAAGGAGCTACTTAACAGTTAAAAAGGCAAAAAAAAAAAAAAAAAAAAAAAAAATTTAAAGGTAAAATTTTTAAGACTCCGCCAATAAAATAGGCATGGAATTTGGGAGAAGGCCGAATCTGTGGCTATCTATGTCCCGAAATTAGCAGTACCATACACTGACAACTTGATTGGAACCTTTGGAGGAGTCTGGGAAGAGCAAGACAAAGACGTCTTCTTGGGTGATCGGCAAGGATGGTGTTCTTTCCTCCAGTCAGCTTTGCGGACAGCTGATGTGTAAGCAAGAGTGGAAAACAGAGCAGATGCCATGTCCTGACAATGGCCTGATTATGCTCTGGGCATAACTTTGGCCAGTTCCTGATGATGAACATCCTTCTTCCTTAAGCCAATAGATGAAATAGTATACTATGTGTTGAGAACATACCTGTAACAGTCACTTGACACAGATTATCTCAATCTTCATAGTGATCCTATGGAGTGTTAATATTAACTAACTCCATTTTACAGATGAGAGAATTGAGCCCAAGCAAGAGAAATTTCCAAGGTTTCACAGGTAATAAGAGGTGGAGTTAGGATTTTAACTCAAGTAATTTGACCCAAAGCCTCTGGCTGTATCCACTATAATCAACTATTTCTCAAAGCAAAATCCCCCATTGTATCAATAGATACCTAATGGAAATCTTACCGGCACTATCTCAGACAGAAAAAAAAAAAAATTTTACATGTTACAGAACTAAAGGTCTAAGTAGCACAGGGACAAGGTGATTAACTCTGGGTTTAGGCACCATATCAAGGCGATATCTGCAAGAGATTAAGAAAATGAATGAGACATTTGTCAGGCAATAGGATTGGGAAGGAGAGTGCAAGCAGAAGAGTATGACATGTTTGTGTAACTGGAACCAGACTGGTTTAGCTGGAGGATAAGTCACAGGTGATTAAATGAAGCTGGCCAGTAGACAAGAATCATCTCTGATCCAGGGGGGCTTTGGTAGAATGTATTCCCCAAGCTTTAGAGGTTTAGATGTTTTATCCTACGGATGATGTTGAGTCACTAAAAGATTCTAGTCATTCAATGTGTGTGGGAGGATGGTGGTGACACAATTAGGTTGTCGTAGCAAGGGTTAAGACACTGAAAATAGTTTCTACTGCCTTATTTTCCACAGTTCGGTTGCTCCACTTGATTTTGCCATTAAACAGTTATGACCATCTCAGAGGCAGCCATGCGGCTGGGGGGGATTAAAAGGAACGAAGAACTTCCTGTTAAAAACCTCACACGTTCCCCTCCAAGGTACTGAACATAGAGTTGGATGCTTCGTTCCTACTCTCCTGCTGCTACATTACTTCCTCCATCTGATTTCCAGTAATTTAGAATTTCTCAATTGTTTCTTTGATTCAGACTGCTTGTCCGGAGGACAATGAAACTGTATTTCTCAGTATTTAAATAGGCAATTCAAGGTTTCGTTTGAGAGTTGACTTTCCTGATGCAAGTTGACAACCTTGGAAACCTTTGCACTGACTCTAGATAGCGAGCTGAAGTCTCTCTACCACTAACAGTTCAATCTTGTTTGCTTCATCCTGACAAATATAGATATACATATGTACATATATTTATATGTAGAGAGATCTATATGTATCTATATATACATGAATACATACACAGACATATACACATACACATTCATTTCATTTTTAAACTTTATTCTTACAACTTAAAGGAAAATAGTCTTCTAATATTATGAATTGTGTATTCACAGGGTAGCAATACCTGACAGAGGTGTCCTAAGGCTTAAATGACGACATAGAATATGTCTAACACAGCTTGACCCAAAGCAGAAACTTGCTCCTAGATCCACCGTCCTCACCTCTAGCAGATTAGAAATGGGCATAAGGAATTTTATACTGTAATTTTCTGGATAGTGTCAGACAAATGATGGAAGTCTGCCTCAAACTACATTAAATGAGAAAGAATTTTTTCCTTTGGGCTTTTGGAATAAGGAATTTCAGAAATGACTGGATCCAGGGCCCCAGTTTGATCAGGTCCACTAAAGCTCCCTTCCCTTTCTCCTTCCCCCACCTCTCCCCCCCTTTCCTTTCTTCCTTCCGTCCTCTTCCTTGCTTGATGTTAGCTAGATTCTCAAGAGGCTTTTCCCCAGAAGTGACAAGAACAGTTGCCAGCACTAGACTTAAACTTTACCAGCTGAGCAATCTCGAAAAGGAAGAACATTCTTTCCAATACCTTCAACAATGTCCCAAAAGGCTACCATGACCTAAAAGTCATGCAAGTCCTGGGGATCATTAGAAAGTTATTATCACAACCTCTTTGTGTCAAATTGATGCATTGTGCCTCGAATACTGCATGGAACTCAGGCAAATTCAAATAAGGAAAATGAATAAGCTGGCAAAGGTTCAAACAAAGGCAACTACTTTGACCAAAGGTGTGAAGAGGACTCCATATTGGGTCCTAAAACAAAGATTAGGTTCCAACTTAGGAAAACAAGGGCTTTAAGCTTACACACAATAAATTCAAATCTATTAGGTCACTAAAGTAGAAAGACCAGTGACTAGTGCCATACGGCGAGAGAGACACACACAGAGGGGAAAAACTCTTGTGAAGATGAAGGCAGAGATTGGAGGGATGCAGCTACAAGGCAGGGAACTCCAGGAACTGCTGGCCACCACCAGCAGGTAAGAGGGCCGCATGGGGCAGATCTCCCTCCGACCTTCCAGAACTGTGAGAGCAAGATGGTTCTGTTGTTGAAGCAGTCCAGTTTGTGGTAACGTGTTACAACAGCCCTAGAAGACTGATAGAGATGGCAGTGTGGTGCAATGGAATGAAAATTGAAATTCTAAGTAAAAAACTTTGGTTCAGTCTACTCTTTTACAACCCACGCTGAAGGCCAGGTTATCATGCTGAGAGTTTTATTCGTCTTACCTGTAAAGTGGAAAACTGGAAGATGGGAAAATAATATTTCTCCTGCCAATTGAGAGGATTATATGAAAATTGGATCAAATGTTTTGAAATACTCAACTTTTTGAAACGATACTGAGTACTTCAAAACGTGTTCAGAGGAACTTGAGTGTCTATAAAGATGGGTTCTATGGAGAAGCAAGTTGGGAAAATCCTACATTTATGACTTTTCTCCAGAAGACTCACAACACAGGCTATTATATGAAAGGCAAAAGGAAGACTGGTAACTTGGAATCTGTTTAGTCTTATTTAACTGTCTTCCCCAAATTTACTTAACCATGAAATATTGCCTTTGATGAACTCCAGTTAATATCTTGACAATGCTTGTCTGCCTTGGGAGCAAGTTTGGGAAACACTGCACTAGGCCATCGTAGGACACTCCAACTTTTGAGGGTATGCACTCAGGAATTGACATAAGATGAAATGGAGAACTCTTGGGAACTCTGCAGAAATCATCTGGTGGTGTTGCTGCTTTTGCTTGTCGTCCAAGTGGCTACTTTGATTAGAGCTGGAAGAGCTGTATAACCGGAGTCACAGGTTTTACAAAATATATGCCCCATCCCCCACCGCCAGTCCAGGAACAACAGAAGTACCTCTGCTTCCAGAAAGATGGCAGGAAGGAAACCGACACTTGTTAAGACTCCTCTGCATTCTGGGCCCCATGATAGGCAGATTCATTTCATGGAATCTTTGTGGTCTTAATGTTTGCATCCTAAAACTTACATCTGAAAAAGATATTTAGGTATGAGCATATATTTCCTTTAATTAAAAAAAGACTTAAAATCACATTATTTATTAGCATTTTTAGTGGCAATAGAACATAAAATAAGTAAGCACTTAAGAGTCTAGTCCAGAATTGCACATCTGTTTTTACATTAGAAAGAGCCAATCAGGACTTACATCTCACTGGACCATCAACTGTTAACTGTCCTAACAACTCAGAGCTACGAGCCAATTCATTCATATGTCTTGGCTGTGAGAATATAGCCGTGACTGTGACAGACATAGTCGCTGGCTTCCTGGAGTTTGTATTTAGAGGAAAGAGAGCAAGCACAAGGAAAGAAATGAGTATAAACGTACATAAGGTGATGACAACACTGTGGGGAAAAATTAGCCGAGAGCTGGATTTGCGAGGTGAGTCTGTAGTTTCATATGCTCTGTCAGGGAGGGCCTTGCTGGGTGAGGGGCTTTGAGCAGAACCTGATGGAAATGCAGGACTCGTCAGGACACCTGAGGAGGGAGAAGAGAGAGCCCCGTGGGGGAAGCAGCAAATGCAAGCAGCCAGGCTGCAATGTTCCAGCAAGGAACAGCGAGGAAGCCCAGTGTGGCTGGAGCAGAGTAATTAAGCAGTAGAGAAATAAGAGATGAGGTCAGAGCGTGGAGAGTGGGAGTGAGGACACAGGTCGTGTAGGGCTTCACAGGACATGGTAAGACTTTGACCTTTACATGGAGTGAGTTGAGAAGTTATTTAGGGTTTTAAGCAGAAGACTGGTATGATATGACTTATATTTATAAATGTCATCTATGTGGAGGATACGACTATGGTTTGGGGAAGGAGAAAACTGTGCAAGTAGGAAGACCAGTCAGAGGCTGTGGATCCAAATTACTCTGAGTGATGGCAGTGGCTCAGACCAGGGCTACAGCTGTAGGGATGGGGAGGAGTGGGAATGTGTTCTGAAGACAGAGCTGACAGGGTTGTCTGACAGAGAGCATGTGAGGGATGAGAGAAAGAGAGGAGTAAAGGATCAATGTAAGACCGAAGCATCTAAAAGGATGAAGGTCTGTTGAGATGGAATGACTGGGCGAGAACAAGGATTTTTTCTGCGCTCTCTCTCTCTCTGTGTCTCTGTCTCTCTCTGTTTTGGCAGGAGGTGGTAGGCAGGTGGAGAAGGGAGAATCAAAGGTATGGTTTGGGACAGATTCAGTCTAAGATGCCTTTTAACATCCAATCAGAGATGGTTAGTTGGCAGTAAGATATGCTAATATGGTGGTCCTGGTAGACTCTGGGCTCGGTGTCATCTGCTTATTCATGGTACTTACAGCTATGACAATGAAGGACAGGAGACTGAGTCTTGGGGTTTACCAATATTTAAAAGACCATTTTTATACGTGAGGTTCAGAGTGGCATAGTGGCCTGGCTTGGGCAGTATGGCCGGCAAGTGAGCAAATCAGGGTGCTCTCTCAGAGCCCATGCAATTCCTCATCATGTAGCATGTTTATACTCCTATCACGAGACAGGCAGTTCAGCAGGGGATCTGAAAACACTGCTGGTGCCTCCTGAGGATGGGTAGTCTACGGGAGCACTCTAATGGACCCAGTGAATTGGCAAGAACCAGTATTTTAAACACATTGCTTCCACTAGGCATATAAAACCAACACTCTTGATTTCTTGGGGTACAGATAAAAAGCTGTAGTTCCAAGATCATAAACACTACGTATCACATTCTGTCTAATATATAGAATCATTTATTGAGTGTTACTGTATCAGGCACTTTGCTAAACATTTCTATGCTGGATACTTCCCATGCCTCTCCATGTCCTCTCTCCATCCTGCCCCCCACCTCCACGGTGGCTGAGATACTGATCATTATGGGTCCTATCAAGCGGCTCCCTTAGCCTCTGTTCCACACAATAAATTCAGTCCTTACCCTTACCTTCTGGTCTTAGAGGGGTGGTTAGGGGAGGGGTGTGTTCCTCTGTTGCTAGCCTAAGGATACAGAACGAACCATTATGCCACTTTCCTTAGAGCCTACCTACAACTTTATAAATTGTCCCTTTCTTAAACTCTCTTCAAATTACCCCCATTTGATTACGTCATCTCTTTCCTTTGAGAACCCTGAGTAATACAGTGTTAGCGTGTTATCTTATTAGCCCTCCCCCGTACCCCACGTCAGTATGATGTAGTTATAATCCCCACTTTACAGATAAAAAAAAGAGGTCATTTGCCTGAATGCACACCAAAAAGGGGCAGTGAGGATTTAAACCCAGGTTTGTCTAACTCCAAAGCCTGTACTCCCAACCATTTTACTATATTGCCACGCAAAAGCAATTCTAATCAGTAGTAATTACAAAATCACAAGTAGTTATGAAATTTTAAACAAATCAATTCACAATGTATTTAAAATAGTTTTAAAAATAATTGCGTATTACAGAATAGCATTTCATAAGCATTAGCTCATTTGATGCTTACTCTAACCCCGTTATATTCCCCACTAGAGATTTTTAGAAGTGGGGCTTATCCTCTGATAAGTATCCCCCTCCCCAACACTTCCCGCAAAAGAACTTCCACAGGAAAGCCTCAGTGAGCAATCTGATTTTTATAAAAGATACAAGGGTGACACACAGGGAGACAGATGCCGACATATCCCATGGCAAACAAGTTCATAATTTCCTAGTAATTTTTGTCTTCCAAGTTCCTTCTGGTCCATTCTACCTGTGAGGGCTCAACTCTCCTCCACCTTTGCTGTGCTCCACTCTGATCATCCGGCTCCCCTCTATGCCAGGTCCCCTTCCTGCCCCAACATTTCTGTTCTCCTCCCATTTTTACAAATATCAATGTTCTATCCCAAGTATATACTCCAAACTGTATACCTAAACCCATCCGGATTGGGATTGTGGGTGAGTCTTCCCTTTGGCATAATCTAACTTCTTAATAGAGCAGTTAAAACTACCTATCTATCTATCTCTCTCTCTCTCTATCTATCTATCATCTATCTATCATCATCATCTATCATCTATCCTCTATCACCTGTCATTCCCTATCTGGGTATGTATGTGTGTATAACTATGGATGTGTTTTGCATTACATCAATCTCTAGAAGAGGATAGAGTGTGAGATTTAACCTCCAAGCTAACTAGTCATTCTGCAACAATTTTACGGTTGCAGTCAGAGGACAGGAGGAAAGAAAGAACTAAGAAAGAGAAAATTAGAATTTAAATAATTCTTCAATGTCACAACCAGTAAGTGGCAGAACTGGGATGTGAATGCTCCAGAGCATGTGTTAATTTTTATGTTATATGGCAGTGAAAATGCTGTAGGCACGCAAATGTTTGGGATTTTTTTCTCATTGACAAGGAAGGAAAAATTAGTCATATTTAATATATAAGTTAGGTTTAAGCATTTTCAACAGATTATACTTCTTTGCCGGGAATGCCATGAAACCAACAATTTTACAAATGTCTGCGTGCAATGCACTCTGGTTTGCTTCTGTGGTCAGTGTCGCCAATAAGTAGAAGCAGACCAAGTTTTAGCCATCAGGCTCTTGAAAGCATTTGACAGTCACTGTGATTTGCTAACCACTAATCAACACACCAAGATTTTCTGAGAATCTGTCCTGTGCCCAGTTTCTGAGCCCAGAAAACTTTGCATGGGGCTTTAAAATTTTAACACATTTTCGTTCAATCAAAACAGAGGTATAAAACAGTCATTCACTATGTAAGATAATACATACTTCCGTGTCAAATTGCATGTGTGAACTACAGATATCAAAGAAGAAAAAACAGTCAGAGTGGTCCAGAGGTGTTCATGGATGAGGGAAGATGATACCCTTAGAGTTAGAGTTTTGATGACTCCCTTTCTGGCTTCCATCCTTTAGTTCAACATTCTTCTGAAATAAATTTTTAAGCAAAAATGGCCACAATTAGTACTAAAGGTAACAATTGTTTTTAACATTTTCAGTTGGTACAGAGGGTTCTTGCCACTTTTGATGTCCAAAGGAGGTTAATAAGAATAGGTCCTGAGAGGGTTTTCCACAGCTGCTGTGGGGCATGTGTCATTCCTGCAGTCAAGCTCCTACAATCTCAGCTCTTTTTAGAATCTCAATAATCGAGGGCCCTAGGCTGCAAGGAAAGCACACCAGATGTCCCCACAAGGCCTCCTCCTTGGCCCCCTGCTCAGCCCCAGGTATAGTCCCTCCCATGGTTAATGTGCAGGCAATGCAAAATAATGTCCAAAATTTTTGTGGGTCCATGACTTTCAGCCTCTAATCATGCCTAGCGTGAGGCCTGTCAAGATCACGCTGGCACCTTTTATTCACTACAGTGGGGCCCTTGGAGTCCTGTATTGCAAACCCAAGCGCTTACAGGGTCACCAAGGAGGAAATATTGTGGGGGAGAAAAGAAGATTATGTACTTTTCTAGTGTTGCTTCTGAATCGTTTCCCCTCTGCTCTTCATAAACCCTTCTGCTCACCCAAAAAGAAGTAGTCATCCTGCCAATCATTCCCCAAGTAGCTACCACTTGATTCTCCCCACATGCCTGACCAGAAGATCTAAACAGCCTCTAGGCTGGGGAGCGGGACAGTGAAATGTAGGGGCCATTCCTCTATATTGGCCAGATGATGTCATGATACCACAGTGTTAGCATATTTACAGGAAGAAACCGACGTGGGAGGGGTAAAGCGAAATTTTGGCTCTCCTTGGGAAAACTCAAACCAATAACAGGGGCTGGCAAGTTCAAAAGACCTGAAGCCTGATTAGTCTGTTAAAATCTCAGTGGTTAGTATGGTTTAGGGATTTAAGGAATGGCATTAAAATGCCATAAACATCATAATCCACAGAATCAAGTTTTGAGAACTATTGGATTCTGTTTTTGTTTTCTCGTCTTTTAAAGAAAAGAGGCCTTTTTCCTTTATGAGCTCCTTCATGGGGATTTCATTTCAGAAGCTCGGGTTTTAGAGAAATAAATAAACCAAATTCCAAGGCACATTGAGGTCTCACCAAGAGGTGGCATTTAGAAGCTGATCATGCCGGAAGTAAGCATGGGGGCTGGGACCACTAGTCACTAGTTTTTATATAGAGGTGGCTTCTGAAGAACTTTGGAGGACAAATCTCTTCTTCAAATCAACCCTCCACGCTTTGCTCCCATTTCAAAAGTGACTTCATGTTTTAAAGCAGAGATTTTTTCCAAGTGTGTTTCTTAAAGCATTCGGGGCTGTGGAGGAAGCCAGGTGGGCAGTCTCGGAGTCCCCACTCTAGCTCTATCCCCATTTACTCATTTTCAATCTGTTTGAAACATTTACCAACAAACGGATTGAAATATTTAGTTTCGTAAAAGGGGTTCTGCTAAAAAAGTAAGAACGACAACAAGAACATCAAACCACCCACAAATTTAAAAACTACTGAGTCCAGGTGCCACTTTCAGTTGGCTGTGTATTAACACGCCCCTGTGCAGTGTGGAGCAAGAGGGCAAGAGCAGTGCATTCATGACTTGCTCAGCAAAGACCAGGGCTCTAAGGATGGAAGCCCCAAAGCTCAAATGTGATGGGGCGAGGCAATGGGGAGGACGAAGGAAGGCTAAGCCCCAGGAAGGTGACATATTTTAGGTACTTGGTAGAGTGTGCAGTAGAAGAACATGGAAATTTCCACGGAAGATACTAAAAGAGGCAGAGAACACCGAAAGGAGTTGATACATAATAGTAAGGAAAGATTCAACCGAAATGCCAAGTAAAGTAATGTCACATATTGAGTGGAGAGGCCTTCAGTCAAGATGCAATCTTCCAAGGAAATCCCTAGGAACCAGTTACAGGATCTTGGGCCTGTCATCCACTTCAAGGGTGTAGAGGGTCCCCAGATGGGAAATTAAGAGGAAGATGGAGAATAGCTTGAGATAGAGAGAGTTGTACTTCGAGCTCCAGCCACCACCACAGGGGGAGGCAGGGTTGAGACCTGGCTCCTCACTAGCGAGAGGGGTTTCAGAGGAGATGACATTGTGAATCTGCCTTTGTTGCCTGAGTTTGGGAAATTTCTCCAACACGTGCCAGAGCAAAAGACCCTCTGCTTTTCCATGGGAGCAGAGGGAGCTGCAGCAAGGACAGAACTGTATTCCCTCCAACTGCGAGCCAAGATCTATAATGCCTAGGGCCAGGCGGAGGAATGCCAGCCTGGGGCCTTTTTATATGGGGTCTTAATAAAAGGCCTAAAAGAATTTTTGCCTGAGGACAAGGGAATCCTCACTGAGAGGATCTGTATAAAATAAAGCACCAGAAGTTTGACGGCGGGGGGGGTGGGGGGGGGGGCCGGGGGGGGGCGGGCGGAGGTGGGTTGGGAGGGGGTAGTGAACAATAGGCCAAAGGTGAAGAGAGTTGTTTGATGCTATCCAATGGGCCAAGCAGGTTGGGAGTCCTAGCAGAGTATCTGTGAGGCTCTGAGAACAAGAAGCCATGGACAGGCATGACAAGTTAAGTTTGTCCTGGCCCCTTTATCTGTCTTCTCCCTTCCTCAGCCCTAGCGGCAGAAAGAACAGCTGTTGTGTGGCAGGAAAGGTCGGCAGGGAAGCTAGAAGCTCACGACCCCTTTCACCAGACAGACTTGTCCGGTGCCGACTCTGGCAAGTGGATGACAAGTCGTATTTTTGAATGCAGATTGCAGTGTTAATTAATGTATGACTGAAGATCCTACTTTCTGAAATAAGACCGTGTTTTGTAACTTAAGCAATTTGGGATTTCTTTTTATAAAATAAGAAATGACCAGAAATGTCATGGTGCCTGATAGTTTTCTTCCAAAGGCAGAAAAAAACAAAAACAAAACAAAAAACCAAAAACATTCCCCAGTGAATGAATCTTAAAGGGGCAGTGGGGTAAAATGCCTTTTCATTATAGGCCTGATAGGTAGACTTGTTTATTGCACCAGTTAGAGGTGTTTGTAGGAGAGTTGAGACCCCTGCCACTGTGCTGTCCAGGGCAGGGCTTGACCCTGACCTTGCAAGTAAAATCCCCGTGCGCTGTGGTCAGGGCAACAGTAATAAATGGAAAAATCCTTGGAGGATTTGGGAGGTTGATTGTCTGGTGTCTTCTAGTTTTTCCTTGAGAAAGATTCTTGCAGATACATTCAGCTAGAGGCCAGCATTCTCTATGACCCACCCCACACTGCAGTAGAAAGAAGACTATCTCATATACATATATGTGCATATATATCATATCATATAAAGATACATTCATATCTATCTGTATATCTCTATGTGTATATCTATTTATATACGTTTGGGTTTTTTTGTTTTTGTTTTCTTAAAGTGGACTCATGAGAAAGGGAAAGGGAAAGTACTTGGTTTATAGGGAGATAGGACACAACGGTTTACTTACCCCAACCCTAAAAGTTCTTCTGTTTTCTTTTCTTTGTTTGTTTGTTTCTGTTTTTTATTTTGTTTTTTTGAGGTGGGGGGAAGTAGTTTAGGTCTCCTGTCAAAATACAAACTATCTATCTGAATCTGTCTTTGCTTCTCTTAGCAAGATCATTCACAACTTCTCACGAAAGGGAAACATAGTCACAGAACAAGAAAGAAAACGATTTCTTAGGAGAAAATGAAGTTTGCATTCATAGGACCAAAAAAACAGGCACGATGTAACAGACTATAAGATTAACGACACGTTGTCTATTAGACTCAACAGGAAATGGACTGGAATGGATGGCTTGAGAATGACAGGAAGAAGAGCCTTGTTTCCTTGGGGTTTTAGGAAGCATTTCTAATGAGCTGTTTTATTCGTAAAATATTTCTGAATATTCTATCAGAACAGCAAATAATAGTCTTCTGAAAACACATCCAGTTCTATTCCTTGACCCACAGATGAGGGAAAAGCTTGTGTGTCATGATAGCTGGAGGAAAGACAGTGCATTTCTGGGTCCGATAAAAACAGAGTGGCTTTGATGACCATCATCTTCAAGTTTCACCTTCTCAAAGGGGACTTCATGGGGCATTTACTCATTCACACAATAAATGCCTGGAGTTAGAGTCACATCATAGTTTAGAGGACCAGTCAGGCTCCATCCTATTGCTAGCTGAGTGATGGTAACACTGAGCCTCAGTTTTCCTACTTTCAAACAGGAATATAGCTGTCTTGACCTCATAGGATTTTTGTGAAGATTCGATGAACTAATGTTGACCTCGTGGCCATGAGAAAGAATTGCTCAGGTTTCCTGTTGTGGGAGTGTAACTGATGAACAAGCCCAGCTACTATCCTTTTGGATCTACTGTCATATTCCCACAGGGCTGCTCCCAGCCAATGACCAACCATGGTGAGGGTACCAATGCAGGTCATTTCTATGAGATGGGGGACTCTCGAAAAGATGACTTTGACTTGAAGACTCTCATTGGGTTGGCAGCATATTTCTTGGTATTATACTGCAGCGTGAGACCAATCCTCCTTCCTCCTTCTCTCCTTCCACAGTGTCAGACCATCACTGTAGTAGGAAGGCTCCTGCCACTTTCTGCTACTCCCTCCCCTTCTAACCTTCACAGGCTTTTCACTCACAATTAATCTTACATTGCATCTCATCTTAATGTATCCAAACTAACACAGTTGATTAAAGACCAGCATCTAGTATATAGTACATGCTCAATAAACATCACTTCTCATTATTAAAGGGAGTGATGGATAGCATAAACATGGACTGCCTGCTGCAATTCAGAAGAAGTTCAAGTCACTTCAAACCAAGACATTCAGAAAAAATTTTATATAGGAGAAAGATTTTGAGCTAGTTGGAAGAATCTTTAGAGTAAGGTTCGCTAAGACTGGGGAAAGACAGTTTGAGCTAGGAGAATGATAAAAGCCAAACACAGAGACGGAGAAGTGGAGATGCTTCTAGATTGGCCAGAACGTAGGGTGCATATGCAGTTGTGGTGCCGTGAGTCCAGTCAAGTAGGTTGGGGCTAAATTGTGGGAGGGATTTATATTAGTCAATTTTGCCTGTTGTAACAAGCAAACCCCAGTTTCAGTGGCTTACAACAGACATTGGTCTCTCATTTGTGTCACATGTTGGTGGCCGGGGATCAGCTGCTCTGGCTCTATTTCTTGCATCTTCTTGTCTTATTCTGAGTCGCAGGCTGAAGGAGCAGACCCTACCGGGGAAACATGGTTTCTCAAGGAAAAGGACTGACAGAAACATACAATGGCTTTTGAAGCTTCTGCCAGAGGCCAGATATATGTCATGCCTGCTCATATTCCAGTGGCCAAAACAAGTCATATGGCCAAGCCCCATATCAATAGGGCAAAAAATACCCCTCCAACACAGGAGGCACGAAATGTCACATTGCATTGGATGTGGATGTGTGATCCTCTCACTGCAAGGGGCGTTGAATAGTTGGTACCAATAAATCAATCTGCCACAGGAAAGAAATTAATCAGTTGACCAAATTTAAACATTTAATGTTTTTTTTTTTTAGTTGGCCAGTGATATCATCAGGGTCGTCTTCATGTACTGAGGTGCAAGTGGAATGGGAGTGTGGAGGGCACCTGGGTGGCTCAGATGGTTGAGCGTCTGCCTTCGGCTCAGGTCATGATCCCAGGGTCCTGGGATCGAGTTCTGCATCAGGCTTCCTGCTCCGTGGGGGGCCTGCTTCCCCCTCTGCCAGCTGCTCTCCCAGCTTGTGCTCACTCTCTTGCTCTGTCTCTAATAAATAAATAAAATCTTAAAAAAAAAAACAAAAACAAAAAAAGGAATGGGAGTGTGGAGAGAAGAATACTGGTGCAAGTGGGAGAAAAAGCCAGGCAGGCTCCAGTGGTGACAGCTGGATTTGCTCAGGCCCTCTGCTGCAAGACCCAGCTCCCTAGTCTTTATTCTGAGACCTCCACAAGTAGACGAAGAAGAAAATCACTTGTCAGGATGAGGAACAATCAAATTACTGTCTAAGTATCTGGATATTAGAGAAGGCAGGGCCAATTCTCAGATAAAGCCTCGGAAAACTAGGAGAGAGAAGTTGAATTCTGCTTCAGAGCCCACTCTCTTCCCTCTACCTCTATGCTTCTAAGATTCTACAGTTTCCATCCCCATCAATCAAGCCCCAGCCCACAGTGCTCTCATTTTGTCCCACAAGGTGGCCAGGTCTCCCCACCTGTGACTCTGAACTAGCCTTCCCAGACTCTCCCAGGCAACACCCACTGCCTCCGGCCTGACCCTTCTGCTTCAACCCACCTTCCTCAGAGAACCACCCTTGCCATCACAACTGTGACCCCCATCCTCACGGCCTGGCGATGTAACTGGCTAGCTATTGCCTTTAAAAATGCATTCACTGTAAAATGTTACTTTACTCTCCTGTCGTTAAATACTTAGATTGTAAATGTATGCCTTAGGGAGAGAATACCTTAACCTCCAAAAAAGCAATCTATCATATCAGCCAGTGGGAAGAGAGAATCTTAAACAAGGGCCATTTAGGAGAAGATCTTCAACCTGATCAATAGGCGAGTGTTCGGTGTATTTGTGGCCCAGCTCAGCCACTCCCCAGCAGGGCCTGTGGAGTGTGTCCCACATGGTGTCTTGGTCCGCACAAGGTGCAGATTGACCAGATAGACCCACACAGCATTCTTTAATCTTGTAAGTGCATTTTGATGTGAGTAGTAGATTCAGAGCTGAGACCAATGTCAATATCCAAGGGCCTGTAAGGACCATTCTCCACCCTAGAGAAATTCTCAGCAGTGTCAGTTCGCTTGCTCTACTTCCTCCACACCCGTGGACAAACTGTTTCTAAGTCACTGTTTTTCATGGGATTCAAAAAAGAAGGTCATGTCAGAAAAGTGGGGGTGACCCCAAACCAGCACTGATTTGGCAAGTGGGTCTGGCCTTCTCTTGAGACGCAAGATGTCTTTCACCAGGGAGTCATCAGTGCTCTGGTGCGGGCAATTCTAGTTCTTTCTTCTTCTTCTTCTTTTTTTTTTTTTTAATTTCCTTCTGACTCAATTCTAACATCTGACCATTGGGTGAATAAATAACCTCCCATCTTTTTACCCGGGACATCAGGTCACATAATAACCATCTACTTCACGTACAGAGAGGCAGAGGCCGCCAACCACCGCTTCCAGATTTTCTTTTTGAAGTAAGTAGTGCATCTCGTTAGACTTGAACATAAATAGCCTGGGGTCAACTACTCCGGAGCCAATTCTGAAGTCGGGTGAAGCTTGGCTGGAGAAGTCACCTGGAGGCCTGGTTACTGTGACTTGGAAGTCCCACCACCACATTGGTGCCACAGTGCCTGGGACTCTGTGGGACTTTGGGCACCAGGATCCCTTCCACAACAGAGAGAGAGAGAGAGAGGGCCACTGCTCTTACTGCAGGTAAGTGAAAAAGCATCTGTGTATGAATAAAGTTTGCAAAGTGTGTGTGGAGTAAGGCAATAGAACAGGGCAAGACAGAGAAACCTGAGCTGTGAGCTGCTGGGACACTTGGACTGACTTGGCAGATGACAAGTTTTGTTACAGATTTTTAAAATAACGTTGCTTTAAGAACAGAGAGAAAACCAAGCCAAGAAACATCAGCAGTAAGTTTTCCTCCTTTTTCCCCTTAAGATACGCTGAAGCCAGGTTTAATTTTATGTCAGGAAAGAATTCCCTCCTGAGACTTTCCTGGCCACGGTTCAGTTGAGGATAATGTTTTCCAGCCATGTTTCCAGAGTCCCTCAAAAGTTGAAAGGAAAATGGCAAACAATCGTGAAGCCTTCGCTTGGAAGCAGCAGGGGGAGCTGTTACGATAGAGAAATGGGTGGATCCTCCTCTACCAAGGCGATCTCTGATATCCAGTCAACATGCCCAGCAGGTTGTTTTCCAGACCAGGGAGTACCTACAGGATGAAATATTTACAGACACCAGCAGCTTCTATACCACTGATTTCACTGCAAAGCCTTATATGTGATAGTTTAAATCAAAAGGGGAAAAAAAAGAGTCTTAGATATTTGTACAAGTTGCCGGCAGCCTGCAAAGCATAACAGCATCCCACAATTACTTTCATCACCACGAAATGAAGCCTATCTCAGACAGTGTATTGCAATCCCAGAGTCTCCGGTGGAAGTAGATGTTTAAGATACAATTCCCGGGGTATAAAAAAGAGCCGTTATAACAACCTCGCCAAAATTTACCTACTCTTAACATAAAAGGTATTTCGATGTGCCCAGAGTACTTATTTGTTCAGTAATTCTGGTTTTCAAATTACTTGAGCCCATTTAAAAATTGAGGGGGAGGAAGGTAAGGAAGCCAACCTCACTGTTTATCATTAGAAATAGTCTCTGTTCTCCTTCGTGTTGGGTTGTTTGAAGTCCTACGTGAAATCACACACTGTTAAGAATTAAACGACTACTAATATTTTAGGCAATCTTTATGCTCACCTACCTCTGATTACTTGTTTCCTTCTAGTGTTGGCAGAACCCTTAAATTCAGAACCTGCTGGAGCTACATTTGACATTATTGGTATCTCTCATGTACATTTCCATGACTATTGCTTCTACATTATTGTCAAGGATGACCCCCCAAGGGTAGTAAATGTTGGCTTCCAGGGAGAGTCAGGAAACCAGAGTCCAGGATAAGAAGGAGGTAATGGGAAATGGTGGAGCATAGGAAATTCCAGAGAAGGGGCATCTTTCCAGGAGGAAGTTGAAAATCAAAGGTCTCGGGCGCCTGGGTGGCTCAGTTGGTTAAGTGACTGCCTTCGGCTCAGGTCATGATCCTGGAGTCCCGGGATCGAGTCCCACATCGGGCTCCCTGCTCAGCGGCGGGTCTGCTTCCCCCTCTGCCCTCTTCCCTCTCGTGCTCTCTGTCTCTCATTCTCTCTCTCTCAAATAAATAAATAAAATCTTTAAAAAAAAAAAAAAAGAAAATCAAAGGTCTCTCTGACCAAGTGTATGGGCAATATGATCACCTTAAAGGCTGATATTATATGGTCCAAGGAATTCCATTATAGTGGAGTGCCTCAGGTTTTCAGACAGATTATGGGAAAATGATCTGAGAAAGCAAGATATCGTTCAGAAAATAGACTTTCATGAAATTAATACAGGGATGGCAGGAACAGAATTGACAAACAAGCGATATAGAATGGAATATATAGGTAGGCAGTGGAAGCAGAAGAACTGAGAGTACAGAGAAAGAATCAGACACAAGTTGTTCAAGAATGACCTAGTCTTCCCTCGGAATACTTTTGGGAGAAATTACTGTTAATATCCTATAACATAATAAAATATCTTGCGTTTCTGCCCTTGAGAGAAGATGAACAAACATATCAGCTACTTCCAAACATGGCTGGTTTACAGTAATATACCTCCTAATCAACAGGGTCCTCAGTGATTCCAGCAAGTTCCTGATCATTCGGCAACTGGTTAGGTACTCATTCTAAACTTTGATCTGAGTAGGAGCTGCCAACTGTCTTTGCTTTATCCTTATACTTTGAGTCAGAATCATACTTTGGATTGGAACACGATTGTGCATTCCTCCGTGTCTTTCATGGGAACCTCTGACCATGCTTTGATCTCCAGAGGGTTCACTAGAGATATAGCAATGGTGTTACTCCTTGGAATCAAGAATAAATCAGTAATGGAAAATTTGCTTTGATAGTGGTTTGGGATGAAAATTTGCTCTTTCCTTGCCGAGTTTCTGCGCATTTAAATGGATTTACATAAGTACCTAATTTACTAAACAGTGTTAACTCAGTAAGAAGTATGAAGTATGTTTCTAAATCATTCTTCCCGATTGTACTATACCGAGAATTAATTCTCTTCAGGACATCCGAGGTAGCCCCATCATTTTCCAGTTGCTTTCAGATATGAAGCCTTGGTCCAGTCAGTCATCAGGCATGAGTTTATCTTTACCTTCTGCCCTCCTCCACTTTACCCAGTACAAGTATAAACTGGCACCCTACCTGCTTGGAGGTCTATCTCAAGGAACCACCACCTCGTATTCCCATTCTAGGATTACTTCCAGAGTTTTAAGCTGAGAGGTAGGGCCGGAAAAGGGAAGAGGGTCGTGCTAACAGACCTGCCATAACCTCTCTCTAAGGGCAGTAGAAACAGAGAGAGAACGTGCGCCTGGAGAAGTCAGGTAGACTTCAAAGAAGAGATGGTATTTGAGTCGGCTGTTGAAAAACGAATGGCACAATCAGGCAGGCAAAAAACAGAGATGGGGGGAATGCATTCTAAGTAAAGATAAAAATGGCATGTGCAAGACAAAAGATATGAAGATGGTGGTGACTAGTGCATATGCCTTTGGGGTGTGTGGGGAGAGTGTGGGGAAAGATGGCCGGCGGAGCCATTGAGGCTAGACAGTAAATGGCTTTGTAGTATCTGTTGAGGAGCTTGGGATTTTTCTGTATATGAAATGGGGAATTATCAAAGGTCTTAAAGAAAGAGGATGATATACAGAATGTCTGACTTCAGCACAAGAGAAATAAGAAACTAGGGCATTTTTAGGAGATCACAGCTGTGATCATCTGGAGGAGAGCTGTGAGTGCATGAACTCAACGTATGGCAATGGGGAAGGAAGAGAAGGAGCACCTAGGAGAATTTTTAATAGTAGAATTAAATTGAGGATGAGTCGGTGATTTTAGGCTTAGTGCTGGGTGTATAAAAACATTCTCATTGGGGGCACCTGGGTGGCTCAGTTGGTTAAGCGACTGCCTTCGGCTCAGGTCATGATCCTGGAGTCCCTGGATCGAGTCCCGCATTGGGCTCCCTGCTCGGCAGGGAGTCTGCTTCTCCCTCTGACCCTCCCCACTCTCATGTGCTCTCTCTCTCTCATTCTCTCTCTGTCAAATAAATAAATAAAATCTTAAAAGAAAAAAAAGAAAAAAACATTCTCATCGAGATGGGAACACAGGAAGGGCTGGCTGAGAAGATACTGGGTGCAGTTTGGGACATGTTAAGTTTGAGGTGACTGTGGGACATCTAAGTGGAGCTGCCCAGAGGGCAACTGGGTGGGAGTTCAGGAGAGAACTCTAGGCTGAATGTGGGAAAAATCAGTGAATAGATGAGGCTTGAAGCTAGGCGAGTTGATGTGAGAATGTCCGGTTAGAATATGTAGAAAGAGGGCGCCTGGGTGGCTCAGTTGGTTAAGCGACTGCCTTCGGCTCAGGTCATGATCCTGGAGTCCCGGGATCGAGTCCTGCATCGGGCTCCCTGCTCGGCAGGGAGTCTGCTTCTCCCTCTGACCCTCCTCCTTCTCATGCTCTCCGTCTCTCATTCTCTGTCTCAAATAAATAAATAAAATCTTTAAAAAAAAAAAAAAAAGAATATGTAGAAAGAAAGCAGGATGTTAAGGCTAGAGCATGGCAAGGACTGTGCCAGGTAGGAAAGGAGCTAGTGAAGAAGGGTGAGAAAAGGTCATCAAGAGAAGAAATCAAGATGGGACCAGTGACTCAAAAGTAAGGTGGGAGGAATCTCACACAAGACAGTAGTTCCAGTGTTAAATGTTACAGAAAAGTTATGTAGGACAAAAACTGAAGAAAACATTGTAAAGAAATCAGGAAGTACTTGGGTGATGCTGGCTTTAACCAGGCCATGTTTTTCTTTGGTTTTAGGTATTTGAAATGAATGTCTTAAAATAGCTATTTTAGAGAATTTTAGCTGTCTATTGGATCAGAAATCTCTGCAGATGCTGACTTTTTTTTTCTTCATAGTACATGAAATGTGCTTATATCCTTACATTTTTCTTTAAGATAAACAGTTTTTGAGCAAATAAGCAAAAAGGAAGAGACATTCATCTTTTTTTTTTTTTTAAAGCATATACTATACATGAAAAAGGCCATTACTGAAGGGCTGGAAGTGATAACAGCAATTTTTCTCTGTAGGAAAGGAAATAACTTAGATTCAGGAAAAGTAGCTTGCTGACAAGGCATTCAGTCACATGGCTCCCCAAAGGAAGTTAAAGGATTGGTTTTTTAAGGTCATAGTTCTATGGAAAGTGAGGTTGATGTTCACTTGAATAAAGCTTTTTTCAGTGATACTGAAGTAGACTGTCAAAATAACCAGCAGAAGCACAGAAGGATGGGTGGTAATGCCTCCCTCTGTGCTCAAGCTTCTGATGTCAAATTAGATTATTTGCTGAAAGAGCGAACATCCTGAAATGTGGTAAGAAACTGGATATAGGATATTTCCCTATTCAATATCCTTGTCCCGTTCTATGCAAGTAAATACATATTTTCTTGAACAAAACATCAAGAATAAAAGGTTTTCAAAAGTATGGCATTCTCCTTTGGTGAAGAATTGGACCAATGGTTTACCAGTTAATTTGCAGAAGTTCTTCTTATATTCATAAATGACACATTATGAAATGATTGATTCTTTTATTTGTTAAGAAATAACAGAACTCAGAAATAACAGAATTTAAGAAAGTCTCAGAATATACGTGGACTCAAAGAGAATGAAGGAGAAGGGAGATAAGATTAATTAAGGACCTAGATACTTCGGATGCATATTGAGAACTATAGTATTATTAGTGATACAGTCTGAGAGTTGTGTCTGTGACTCAAAAGCGAGGTGTCCTCAACATTTGGAGAGGTCTCCCAGGCTCCCCAGGCCCACTTAATGGTTATTTCATCATAATATGGTTGTCAATGAACTTGGACTTGTTTTTATTCTGGATCAAGGATTATTTGGATCTAAGAGTAAATGGGGATGAACAAAGTGAAAGATTATCTCAGGTACCTCACTGTGGATGGCTTCTCTTTTTCGGCATTCCATTTCATGGCTCTCTTTTGGAAAGCAAGCCTGCTAAACTATAATAAAAGCATAGGGTGTTACCTAGATAACTCGCATTTTCCTAGAGTTGTATCTTCTTCTTTTATAACCTTGGAGCTTTATCTACTCCTTCATCCCTCCTGCACAGTGAAGCATCCAAGTCAAATATCTAGACTTGATCATCACACAGACTCGAGTTTCAATACCAACACTGTCTCTTACAAGCTGTATACCTGTAATACTGAGGCAAGCTGCTTGACCCCCTCCAGTAAAATGGGGATGATTAAAACGCCTTCTCTGTGGGCCTATTATAAAGACGAAATGTGATGCTATCTGTTACACTTGGTATAGTACTAGCACAGAGCTTCAGTGGCAGTTAGGAGAAAAAAATGACTTGGATATATTCACTTACCTGGAACTCATTACTTTAAATAATAGGCTTTCCAATTTTTAAGGTCTCAAAAGAGTATACTGTCTTTCCTTTCATTAAGCCAAAAATCTATCTTATTCTTAACTTTGTCCACCAATAATTATTCTGTCCTCTGGAATACCACAAAATGAAACCAGTTTTTCAAGTATTTCTGTTCCACTCAATAGTGAAAAGTCCACTGCTGAGAAACAGAGATGAAGAAGACATAATTTCAGGCTGAAATAATCTCAGGTAATAGAGGAGAGAAGCTCTGTATGTAGCTATATACCTTCGTGTGTCATATATTGGAAGTGTTTAGGTATCCAGAGGTATATGTTGTGCATTCAATTACCACACAAATAATATGAGCAGTATAAAGGACAAGGACAATTACTGGAACACAAAGAAGTGAAGTGTATGATTGGAAAGAATTTGTTTGCCATTCTTGCCCTGAGGGATGCAGAAGACACCATCTCAGATGAAATAGCAACCCCCTCTGGGCATATTCAGAAAGCAAGGGGTTGGTTGTGCAGTTTTGCTAAAGCAGGTTTTCCGAACTGTGGGCTGTAGGCATGAAATCTTTGGGGTTTCAGAGGAGACATCAGTCTAAATATGCACCAAACAGAGCAACAACAACAACAAATGTGTCTCACATAGAACTGTACTTTTCCTGAAATATAACTTTGCTGCTCTTGTAATTAGTAATATGGTTATAATTCTGTTTTCTTCATCTGTGAGTACTCAAAGGACAACTGCTAACATAGAAAGTCCGTAAAAGTTGTTAACATTAAAAAGAGAGCCATACCTGAAAAGTTTGGGAACTACCAGGTCAGGGTACAGACTAATGAGTAGAAACAGGCCATTCTTTTCACTTGGCAGAGCTCCCTTCCCCTCTGGCTCTATTCAAGGACATCACTCTGGCCACTCACCTCTGTGTTAACATTTTTCTTACTACGACAGCTCTCACTACCGTCCAAGTATGCTGTGATTTCCCCCAGTCTGGAAACAATTCATCTTAACACCGCTTCTACCCCCAACCAGAAAAATAAATAAATAATTATACTAGGGAAAAAAGTTTTGTGTATGCAGTTTCCGGTTCCTATTCCAGTATTTTCTCTGTGGGCTTCACCTTCAAAATGCATCTGCTATCTGACACATACCTCTAGCACCCTGGCCCATGCCACTACCATCTCTCTCCTCTCCTGGAGCCCAGTAGCCTCTGAACTGGTCTTGCTGCTTTGTCTGCACCTCCGCACACTTTATTCCCAACATAGCATCTGTATGTATCCTGTGGAAGCACAAGTCAGATTGTATCATTCCTCTGCTCAACCCCCAGTGTTTCCCATCTCATTCCAAGTGGGACCAGAGTCCATACAATGCTCTCTATCCTCAGAGTTTCTTCCCCAACCCTATTCCCAACCGTGCTGCTTCCTGGTCATTCCTCGAGCTTACCAGGAGACGTGGCCCATCTCAAATGATTACGTGACATAGGCCTAATTCGCTAGTAGCAAGTTTTCTCTTTTCAGTATGATTTCCATTGCTTGTAATAGGTTAGTCTGCAGTGAAAAATTAGCTTTGCCTGTGATTTGAGAACGCTGTCTAGAAACTCCATTAATAAAACACATTGATTTATTTTTCTTTTTAATGCAGCCCCAGTGATTTACTATATATTTTTGTCACGTGACTCCTTTCCAGTTTTCATCCTCTTAAATTCTCTTTATTACTGCATGTGATTGACAGTCCCCTTCTACTTGGAAGTCTCTCTGCTTTGTCTTCAGAGACACTGGGGGCTCTGCAGGTCTGCCACCTCCACGAGTGCCCCCCAGGCTCTCCTTCTTGAGCTCCCAGCCCTTAGGTGATTTGCAGAACTCTCTTTAGCCCCTGGCTCCTCCTCCATATTCAACCTGGGAAATCTCATCCACTCCTTGATTCAAATCTCCATCTATACACTGTGTATAATTTAGGCCAGACTTCACTCCTGAGCTCTTTTCTCAATTGCCTACTAGTCAGCTCTGTTGATATGTTGCAATGTCACTTCAAATTTAACATGTCCCAAATTGGAATCATTAAATTCATTTGCAGTCAGTATTTTAAGCAAATCATATCCTCCTATGAATGCACTACCATCCATGGAGACACCATCCTAGAAATCTCCAAGTCCTTACCTCTCTGACACATTAATTTCCTTGCTGGGATCTTTAGGAGAAGGCATCTTTCCCCAGACCACAGTCTGCATCTTTGAATACAGGAATTTGCATGACTTAATGCAAATATATCCTTAAAATTGGAAACCATATCCTGCATCCAACACAGCAATCTTTGGGCACCCTAAAATGATAGATGTGGATTCTGAATATCAAAACACCTGGGTTTATATTCTGGCTCTGCCTTTTGCGGTCTTAAGAAAGTCAGTAAGTCTTCTTGATCTCAGTTTTCTCATCTAGCAAGTGGGGATAATAATTATTACCTCGTACTTTCTTTGGACAGATGAACTGAACTAAATTATATGCCAGTTCCTAGTGGCATAGTGATACTTTCAGGAGACACTTAAAACATTTAATTTCCCTCATTCTTTCCTATCACATAAGGCAATCATACTTGCTTGAAAATTCCTCTGCTCAAGTATGTTTGAAATGTGTCCCCTCCCCTTAAGAACAGGTTGTAAAAGAAATCTACCTGTGTGATTTAATATTGATAAAACCAAAGGACATAGCTGGAGGGTGTAATTCAACTGACTTACAAGCCGCCTGACTTATTATCTGGAATGTACAAGTGATCTTCTTAGTGCAATCTTATTACAAGATGGTACATTATCTTTGTCTTGTTCTGTGGAGTAATGGGAGTTTGTCCCTGACACTCCCATACTCAGCTCATTGGAACTCTGCTCCAGAACTAGTTAATAGAATTAAAGTTGCAGACTGATAGCAATTCACACCTGTGTTCCTGGTGTAACTGCTGGAGTCCAAATCCCTTCACTAGCTATGTGGCCCAGGACCAATTACTTAATTTCTCTACGCCTCAGTGATAATGTAGGTTTGCTGTGAGGATTGAATAACATAATAAACGTAAAGACATAAGAAGGAGCATCTATTTAACACATCACTGAAGAGCCATTGAACAAATTTTCCCAGGGAATGAGCGTCATCTGGAGGTTTCTATCCATAAGAAGAGAGTAGGATGACCCAGTTGAAGGAAAATATCAGAATTATGTTAAGCGGGAATTATGAGAATTGAAAGACACCTGAGAGTTTTTAAATATTGGTTTCAAATATTGTTCTATATACCTCGTTCTTTTGGTTCTGGAGTAAAGTCATATTTCTTGAATAATTTAGAGTATTAAGTACCGGTTTTGTTTGTTTGTTTGTTTTTTAAGAGGAAGACTATTTTGTTAAAAGCCCAAGTGCTATTCTTATTATATATTCCTGTTTCTCCTCATTATTCACACACAGGGATGACTTTCCTTGGACTTAGGCTTCCATTAACAGACATCATTACCCACTTCATGCAGTTGTCATTAAAATGCATATGACCCTGAAAAGAAATATGGAACTCATCTAGGATTTGCATTTTCAAATATATGAAATTATGGCACATATCACAAGCAAATAGTAAGATGACTTATGTGTTCCAAGAATGATTTCAACTGGATAATGACAACCAACTACACAGGCATCAGTGCGATCCTTTAACCATGGGCTTGATATAAAGCCCTTCATTGTTCCCTCTCCTCCTCACAACGCACCTTCCTCCTGACTTCCAGAATGTCTCACTACTAGATTCCCTGGTGGGTACTGCATATTCAATGAAGCAAAAGATCGACGCCTCTCTGCAGCATCTGCATGCTATCTACATTAAGCCCTGATGTTCTTGGATACAGTTGGGGCATGGAATGTTAGCATCGAATAAATATCCTTTTCCCTGACCTCACCCAGCATTTTGGGGACTCCAGAAATCTTATTTACTAACTTTGGAAGATCAATCCTCTCCTCTACCTAGCCAAGCAATCCTTGCCACCAAATACAGGTATTCTTATCTTTTCTATCACTATAGTTTTATTATGAAGTAGTGAGTAAAATAGTGGGAAATAGAATCCAGTTGTTGTTGTTGTTGTTTTTCCCCAGCAACCCGGGCTGGGGGGAGCGGTGGTGGTCTGGGCTACCTGGAGCTAACTGCTTACTAGTTTTGGGTCTCAGCTTCCTCATCTGAAAACAGATATCATAACAATGATACCTACATCATAGGATAATTGTGAAGATGAATCAAAGCAGTTTATATAAAATGGGTGGAACTGTACCTTGTATACATTAAGTGCTTAATAAATATAAGCTATTTTTAGCATTGTTATTATTTTTATCTTGCTCAATTCCTGAAGAGACAACAAGCTAAGACAAGGTATACTATGGAAGGTCAAAATGCGTGGAAACCTCTCATGTTTCAAGTAACAGTCCAGTCCATGCAGTGCATTTTATTGCACTGTAGCCTTTGGCAAAAGTTATCTTTCTTCATTCTTACTTCCAAAACTAGGCTTTCCAATTAGCCTGTGTTCCGGGCTACTCAGCTAAAGAAAGCCAAGGTCCCTGCCAGGGGCAGCCATATACATTCGAAGTCTGAGTGGAGTGAATACGGGGCAGGAAAGGCAAAAAATATATTAATTGAAATAGAAGCATAGTTTCAAACCATGCCTTAGGTAACAAAGGTAGCATTTTCACCTTGGTGAATTTTTTATTTGCAGTCTGGGAATCTTTCAGGGTAGAAGGGATTTGACTTTCTGGTGTCAGTCAGGCATGGAGAAGAACCCACTGTGCTGACATGAAAAATATTCACCTAAATTTTATGCATTTCATTTCCAACCTACTCTCTCAGGACGAATAGAGCTCACAGTTGAACAACTATTCTGAGTTTATCCCTCCCTATTATAATGCTGAGTAATAGAGTCCATGAGATTACCATTATTTCAACAAGAACTCCTTTTAATCAGAAGGAAGGAAATCATCACTTCATCTAAGAGTGTTGATGTGATTACATGGCTAAGAAAGGCATTCATTTATTTTAAAAAAAAACAACAGCCTTCATCTTCTGTCTGTAACTGACAGTATTGTTTACTGCATACCATGTGAAGAAGCTACTCCAACGTTTTCCTCCAGATATAAGAGATTTAAATGGCAGGATTGTAAAGGCAAAAACAAACAAAACAGTCATTGATTATCAGATAGCTCCAAGTCATTAATACCAGAAATCAAGCGGCGCCTGGGTGGCTCAGTCGTTAAGCATCTGCCTTCGGCTCAGGTCATGGTCCCAGGGTCCTAAGATCGAACCCCACATCGAGACCCACATCGGGCTCCCTGCTCCACGGGAAGCCTGCTTCTCCCTCTCCCACTCCCCCTGCTTGTGTTCCCTCTCTCGCTGGGTCTCTCTCTGTCAAATAAATAAAATCTTCAAAAAAAAAAAAAAAACCAGAAATCAAGCTAGTACGTAAATAGCAGGTAATGCAGTAGGTAATACAGAGTATCAGTAGACCTGAGTAAAGTAATTTATTATAAAACCTTATCTTGAATTTCGAATAAACCTTTAGACAATATTTAAAAAGAACACAAAATTATAACCAACTGGCCAGGAACAAGAGGAATAAGAAGAGGCTGTCTCTCCATTTAACCTGAATGTACACTGTGTTTTATATAGAAATGTCTATTCCTTTAACAGGGAACTATTTAGGGCTGGGGGGGGGAGGGGAGAATAAGAAGTCAAAGTCTCTCTTGACCCAACAAGAAAATATGAATGAATAAAAATGAAATTTAAGGAATAAATAAATAACTAAAAAGGAAATTGAGAGTTATAATTGAAAAGAGAAAAAAGGTTAGACAATGAAATCAACAATTCTGTTCAGATGATTTGGGAGAGAAAAAGAATCTTAGATGAGTAGGGACATATGCTTAGGGGTGATGAAAGACTGAAGGAGAAAACAGATTCTGGAAGGAAATAGAAAAATATGATTCAGTACAAGAAAGGGGGAAGTAAGCTTTAACATTGAGCCAGAGACACGAGTCAGAGAAAGAGAAACATGCAGTGCATTTTATTGCACTGTAGCCTTTGGCAAAAGTTATCTTTCTTCATTCTTACTTCCAAAACTAGGCTTTCCAATTAGCCTGTGTCCTTTCCTCAGTGGAAAATGCCTTGAATCTAGATACAGATGATCTCAAGGATCCCACTGACCTCAGGCCAGGCATCCAGGCACTGTGGAGAGGGTTGCTGAGAAACAGGGTAGGGAAACCTCATCAGAAATGTCCTCTCTCAGTAGAAGAGAATAACACAGATACAAAATCTGGGACATGTAAGTGGACAAAATATGTAACGATAAAAGGAAGCAAGTGACAAGCAACACAAAATCTGTAAGGACCCAGTACCCTGGGAGCATTCCTGGAGGTGGAGCTCAGTCTTGGCCTTAAGAGAAGAGGCAGCTCCGGGAGGAGTTAGGTATTCCAGGATGAAGAAACAACATAAATAAACACAGAGGTGGAAACACTCCAGTGTGTTTACAGGACAATGAATGGGGAAAATACACTCCGTAGGATTGGCGGGGTCCTACCAAGGTTCTCCCAGCCGCAGGAGGTGGGACTTTTTACTGTCCTAACATGTGAAGCGGCTGGAGGATTTTGAATGCAGGAGAAGCATGATAAAAGAAGCATTTTAGAAAATTTGTTTTGATGGCAGTGTGCAGGAGGGCAGAAGGAAGAACCAGAAAGCAAGACCGACCCCATTTCAATAGCCCACATATCAGATGATGGATTGAAATAAGGTAGTAGTCTAAATTGCTGCATTACGTGTAGAAGCAGTGGATCAAGAGATTGTATAAAGAAAAATGACTTGTTTTAGGGGTTGGAGGAGAATAATGAGACTCCACATCATCCTACTCGACAGCTATAAGAGTTTATAATAATAATGAACTCTTATTATTATTTAAGTGTTTATTTGAAAGACCTTTTGGCATTTAATCATAGTTGCTGAGTGATATTTTAATTCATAGGAATGCTTATCTTCCCTGACTTAATGATCATATCTCTCATACCCACCACCAATCTTATCAAAAAACACTGATGTTTAACAATTTCTGGGCAACTTTTCAATTTCTCACATAAGATTCTTCTATGATATATTTCAATGAAAGAAATATCTGCCACATACATTCCACTGAATTCTCTGAGATTGCTAACAAACAATCAAACCTCTAGAGAACATCTTCATTATAAAAAGAGACCTCTGAGGTCATCCTCAGTACTAACAAGGAATGAGGAATATAAATACCTCAAATAAAAGACCACAGATAATCTGAAAAACGGCATTTTTATAGCTCTGATTTGAATCAACACAGGTAACAAGGCTTCTGTTTGAATTCCTTCTTAAAAAAAAAAAGTCTTGAAGAGTCACTATCACACATTTTTCTGTTAACAAAATGAGGGCAAAATATTTGAGCTTCAAATTCTCCCTCCATCTCGGAGATAAAGAGGGAAATGTAAGGGAGACAGATCAAAGGCACACCTGAGCACCAAGAAATATCGACCTGTCCCTAGGGGACATGTCATGGACTCTCTGGCCTTTATTTGATTGTAACTGATAGCACTTGCATGTCTACAGTCATCCCAGCAAACCTCACCTGTCCAAAAGGAACTAATGTTCATAGTCAATCTCTCAACCACCCCAAACATGGAGCCGAGCTCCTCCAAGGACACATCTCACAGTGCAGTCAGTCACAGGAGCTAGATTCTTAAGGGTTATTCTCCAAATCCTCCTCCTCGTCCTAACTCCCCATGTCAAATCAGTATAATTCAAATCAGGTCCCCAATTACTTATTAAGCCTACTCTAGAATATGTTTTGAATCCATCTACCACCTCCATTGTCCTACAAAGCACCATTACTTCTCAACAATCTTAGGCAATGGAGTCCTTATTTTCTCCATATCCAGTTTTCCCTTCTGTGATGCATTCCACACAGAATCCGGAGGACTCCTTTTGTCTTAATGTATTTTATTTATTATCACCATACTCACTAAAATTGTTCAGTGCTTTCCCATTGCACTTAGAATAAAGCCAATTCCTACAAAAACCTACAAGACTTTGCCCTCACCAAACTCATCTCCCCTGTTTACCTTGCTCCAGTGACTCCTGCCTTCTCTCCATTCCTTGAACATACCCTTTATGTACTGTTCTCTCTGTATCTACCTGCAATTGGTCCATCCTTAGAGAGACCATTCCACAACTCACCCAACCATATTAGTTCTCTTGATTAATTTCTCCCTCTTAGAATTCATCTTGCTGCATAGTACAAACGAGCACCTAATCTGTAACTTTATGTAGATTCGTATATTTATTTGCTTAATATCTTCTTCCCTGCCAGACTGTAAAGACCATGCGAATAGAAACCTTTCTCAGTATATCCCTGAAGAATAGGACTAGTTTAATATCCAGCATGAGCCTCATAAACACTTGATAAATAAAGGAATCGAAATGTAAGATCCAGTAGGGCAGGAATCAAACTAGTTTCCTGTTAGGGCTCTACTACCGAGGGATCTCTATCTTAGGAACATTAGTAGATGTCCCCAAAATATTAGTTCAATAAATAGAGGAGAGGGCTCACTGTTTTTTCCCCACTAAGAGCTAATCCCATTGAGAGTCAGGCTTAATTATAGGAAATTTCTCAAAGTGAGTTGGATTCTCTCAGTTTATCACTTTTATAGTTCCACCCTTTGATCAAAGCCTGACTACACAGAATAAGATTAGTGTCTCTGCAGCATGAAGCTGGGACATACCATGTCCCTCCTATGTCTTCCTTCAACCAGTCTTCAAGTGAATGGTATGACTTCCAGATGCTTCCTCATTCCTCTTGCTGTTCCCTGCATATATAGTAGTTTTGTAACTTTTCCTCTTGAAATGCATTGTCCCAGACTGTATCTGTGACACATAGTAAGCTATTCCACATTCCTATACTGGATATTTTTATTAGCTTTGCCCAATGATATACTTTGGCAGTCAGGCTCTAGAATTCATTTATATTGACCTTTCAGCATACTATTAAACCCCAGGAATGTGATTAAGCCAGGTCATATACTTCCAGTACTTATGCATTTGATTTTCTAAACCTAAGTTAGGATTTTACATTTATTCCTAGTAAGTAACCATGAGATTTAACTCTGATTTCCATACTTGAGATCTTTTTAAGTCCTGGTTCCCTCATACAGTGCACTAACTCGTTGTCTCAGTTTTATGTCATCCAAGATCCCCAAATGTTGACTGTACCTTCATTTTTAAACTCCGGTCCCTCATCTTCTAAGAAATCACTCTCTTCTAGTTCATGGTCACCTTTCTTATTGCTCCTTCTCAGTCGCCTGTGAGGCTTTCTTCTTTTTAGTCATCCATTCATTCATCTGGTAACTGATGAAAGAAATGGTTGGGGATCTCCTCTGTGCCAGGGACTGGGCTAGTGTCTGGACCAGAAATATGAAGATGAACAAGTCACGGCCTTTGTCCTCAAGCCTGTTTCCCAAAAGCCCCATAGCTTTCACTTATTACCAGGCAATTTTACTTCTAAACATTGTTAAAAATGTATACTGTGCTAAATTCTAAACCAATGTATCCAACCTTATAAGCTCTCTTGAACTGTAGATGCTTATTTTCAATGGTTTATTAGGCTTCAATTCATATTTCTACAAAAATCTTCAAATTCAACCTGGCCAAAACTTAACTCATTGTTTATCACTACCCCTAACCATCTCTAGGACACTACCTCTATTCCTGATCCTGATTGATGGCACCATCATTTGCCCAGTCATCTAAAGTAGCAAACTGGAAGTTATCCCAGATTTCCTATTATTTATCTTTCACCTAAAATGGCTCACCAGGTCCTGTCAATCCAATCCTGTAAATATCTCAAATACCCCTCTTCCTCCACATTCCTACTGTTACAAGTTTAGTTATCGTCTGTCAAATGGATTATTCTTATATTATTCTAACTGACTTCCATACTTCTAATCCCATTCTTCACAAATCCATCCTCCACATTGCTGTCAAGATGCCTGAGAGAAGGGAGGAGGTTCATAAGACATGTATTTGGTATAGTAACAAGATTTCAATGCACAAAAGAAGTAATAAAACATGAGGCAGAGAAAAGATAATCTAGGAAAAGAATTTGGAGGCAGGGAAAATATCTAACAATTCTTCGTTCTTACTGGAACTCTGATGCTGCTCGGAGTGCTTGGCACGTGTTATCCCACCCAATCACAGACACCCCTATGAGGATTGATAAGGAAACTGAAAGTTTAGCATGTCCAACGTCACTTTGTTAGTAAACTAGTAGATCTGAACCCAAATTGTCTGTCTCTAGAGCTCATGCTCTTAATCACTCATTATGCTGCCCCCTAAGAATGAAATAGAAGTACGAAAGTTATGCCATGAAATTTTATATGCTTGTTAGAGGCAGCCAACAGCTTTAACTCTTGAATGCCAAACAGCCAACATGAAAGAAAACAGTTGTTAAGATTTACAGTGTCAGAAAATAAAAGCAAACAAGTTGCCCATGGAAAACACTGCACTGCCTACTGCTAAGACAAATTAAAAAAAAAAAGAAAAAAAAATGAGGGCAAACTGACATAAGTCAATTCGGTTGCCCAAAACTGTCAAATTCTTCCATAGCCTCTGTTGGTCACAGGTACGCAAGAGCCATAAGATCATGACCTGAGCTAAACCCAGAGTCAGACACTTAACCACCTGTACTACCCAGTGGCCCCCTGACTGCTAAGACTTCTGTAGACAGTCATCAAGGAGTCTCTGATCCTCCTGAACATGGGTATAAACTGTAGTGTAAGCAGAGAATCCATAATTTGCACCAGATTCTCAAAAGGGACCTTGACCCACCAAAAGATAAGCGTTTTTCTGGACTATTTTTTTTCCTTCCAGGACACACCTGTTGGTCTCCATGGCAATAGTTTTATCTGAGTCATCTGGGTATATTTTCTTTTCCTCACAAATTTCAATTTAAAACTTTATTGAGGGCGCCTGGGTGGCTCAGTTGGTTAAGCGACTGCCTTCGGCTCAGGTCATGATCCTGGAGTCCCTGGATCGAGTCCCGCATCGGGCTCCCTGCTCGGCAGGGGGTCTGCTTCTCCCTCTGACCCTCCTCCTCTCATGCTTTCTGTCTCTTATTCTCTCTCTCTCTCAAATAAATAAATAAAATCTTAAAAAAAAAAAAAAGATTTAAAACTTTATTGATTTGGTCAAGAAATCTCCTGCCCAATCTTTTACCCTTTTCCTTGGAAAAGGCACTAAATGTCCCTTCAGCAAAGCCCTTCTAATGTGTGAGCACCCATTTTGTAAAGGACTTCTCCCTGGCCCCGCCACCCAGCAGATTTTAAGTTGAATGCTAAGGGGTGCATTTCAACACGGGAAATGTACGAAAAGAAACAAAACAAAACAAAAACAAAAAACCTTCCCCTTCCCAGGTTTTCCTCCTTCTACACCCTGAGCTTCAGGCTTGGGATCTCAAAAATCTGGATGGAGAAAGAGCAGAGGCCACCACCACCTTGTTCTAAACACAGAGCTCTCTGGAAGCCCGGAAAGACCTGTGACGAAGCTCATGTCAACTAGAAGCAAACCGCGAATGCTTAGAAGTGGATTTGTCACCATGCACAAATCGCGGATCAGTCTCTGTTGTCCTGGTGGCTCTAAGCCGGACCGTGTCTATCTCCTTGTTGACACAGGGCGGTCCTAGAACAAAGAAAGTTGATGACATAAACATATCCTTTTCCCCAGCACTTGAGTGTGTGTGATTTAACCTTTAACTCTTGCTTGTTGATGTAGGTGAGATGTCAAATATTTTCTGCTGAACTCTTTGGCAACTGTTTCAAGTGTTTTCACCACTCATCCCGTAAGGTGAGGCCAGACTCCGTTTAGCCAGCACGTAAGAGTCGCCTCCCCCACCCTCTCTCCTCTCTGCCATTTCCCCCAGACTGAAACCGGAAAGCAGTGACAAAGAGCAGGGATCAGCCTGGTAGTCACTGTAAATCTGCAATTACTTAAAGTGTTGCTTCCTGTTTTTTTGAAAGAATACTCCCTTAGCACGGAATAGAGACTGAGGTCTTGTGACCAACTGTGAACAAATGATTTAAATTGTGACACAAACAATAACGGGTCCAGTATCAGATACTGTAATCCCATTTTCATCCTCCTTTAATTATTTAGACTCGGACAAAAGGCCTCTTACTTCCTCTAGATCCAACCTCAGCCATGAAAAAAACAAAACAGTGTCTTCTGCCCACTTCATACTTGGAGGAAACCCATTCCAACTTTTCCTGAGGCTGAACTCATCTGTCTACTCATTCAAGGCAAATATTTTAAATGGATATATTTCTGTTTAATGTTTAAGCCAAAGGTATAAAGTTCTTGCTAGTTTCGCCTTTTCAAGACCAAGGTCCTCCCACCACCAAAAGGAAAAAGAAAGTATAAAAACTCTCCTCAGTGTAATTTCATTATATTTTTTTTCTTAGTGGTCCTTCTTATTCCCTTAGATATAGACAATGCTGCTGAAAAACACGGGCTCTTAAGCTACCGGCAAGATAACAGCCCATATGTAACACGCACCTGGAGAAATCAGTTTGGGTGAGCCAGATGCCACCCATTAGCATTTTCATCTTTTCAGTCTGGAGCTTGCATTCATTTCTTGGAAAGGAAATCTCTGTCTCGTTAAAGAAAACTGGTTATGCCAAATGCACAAAAGTAACAGGGGAGGCGGCAGGGTGGGGGTAGGGTGGAGGAAGGTCACTGCATGACTCAGAGAAGCTTGGCTTCTATAATTAATATTTTTAAGCCATCTTACTTCATGTTGAAAATAGAATTATATGGTCAGAGGGAAAAAACTAACACATAGCTAAAGCAGGGTTTCTAAATTATACATATACACAGAGATACTATATGTATATGTCAAAGTATACACACACACACACATACGTATAAACACACATAACCAAAGCTGGGTGTGTCTTCTATGTGTTTATTGGATTTAGATTTTTAAATCATCCGTGCCACGTAATATAAAATTACCTCAGCTGAAAGGTCTACTGGTCAGCTTGTTAAAAATCTTTCTACAAGAGTGTTTCAAGTAGCCATCAGCTCAATTCCTATCCCACCGGTCATTTAGAGCAGTCATATCCATGACTGCACCTTGAGAGGAAGAGGTACAAAATCAGACACTTTGGGAACCATGAAGCCTATCTCAGACACCATCTATGCATCATCGCTCCACACACTAAGCAATTCAGGGACCCAAGGGCTTTAAAGAGTTCACATACGAGTCAGAAGTGCCCTGAAGAATTGCCACCTAAAGATATCCTTTGACATCAAATCTTTCCTCTGTAGAAAACAAATCTTAGGGAATTGATAAAGTATGGTGTACACTTGCTAAACATCAGCCTCACATTCATATTTAAGGTATATAAAATTTCTGAATCACCAGTTAGAGAATATGAAAGTTGACACGGTTCAATCTGACAGAGCCGTGGCTCTTCAGGGAGCTAAGCTTCGTGGGGTTCATATTTTAACTCACGGGTAGACACGGAAAGGGCAAAAACAAAGGGCAGAGGTAAATAAAGCTGTGCACAATTCCAGAGCAACTCATTTCAGGGACACAATTTAGTTAAAAGCCAGCATTACTTGACTGAATCGAACAGGTTTTTAAGGATCAAACTTCATCAAATTATTTTTGATAGGGCAAGCAGAGCCTGCAACTCCTCAAACTGTGTTTTGCTTTTAAAAATTATTTCATTCAAGTTATGCGGCAAAATATATTTTTGTGTGGAATTTATGAGCCTCGGGGTCACAAAATGGCAGCACCATACTTAAAAGGAAAAGAAACCAAAAACCAAAAACCAAAAAAACAAAGAAAGGGAACCAGAATGGGGGCTTTGGGAAAGCACCTTGTGGGGAAGACCACCATTATCAATTTGAGTGTCAAAGAAGCAGCAAATGGAAAATAGCCTGTTCAGTCATAGGGAATTTAAATTTGTCTCGTATCAAAGTGTTCACTGCTGCAGACTTTTGCCAGGCACGTGCCCTGACCCCTTCCTCTGCTGTTGACAAAACCCACCGTTTGTTAGAAAATTAACAATGATATTGTGTCATTGAAATCATATGCCCACAAATCCAAATGCATACATATAGTGAACACACACATACACAATTTGCTCACTATTGTAAATCAAATAAAGCCTTCAGGGGCTACTTATAATAGCATTCTTATCAGATGAGTAAGTGAATGATGACCTAGCATGTCCCTTCGTGCATTCTAAATTAAGGAACACACCAGACCCAATTCCTTAAGAGACACTTTAGGAAATAAGGGAGAGGTCTGAGGACGGGTCACTCCCTTTCCCCATGGTGGAAAGCTCCTGTGCATTTATCTCCAGACTCCTCACCTTCCGAGTTTCTCCTTCCAGCCCACCAGCCATCATTCGGTCGTTGGCACACCTCTTCTTGCCATGTAGTTGCACATTAGTTTAAATTCTCCTATACCATGCTGACTTGCATGCTCTCACTGCTACAAAGTCCCATTGATGTTGCTCAAAATTCCTCAATCACTCAGGTATGTGCTAAGGTTCATTTGGGGGATGCAATGTCCCTAAGACAAAGCATACAGTAGTTGGCGTTTGTGATGTAATATGTCAATGTATCAAGACAATTCAACGGGGGGGGGGGGGAAGAATCAATTTACTCTAGCGGAGTGAAAGAATTCAACTGATTGTTTTGGCCTCCTGCTTCCAAAACAAGGAGTTGCCTGACCTTTTTCTTCCCTCTACCTCCAGCAACTCAGTTCGTTTTCATGGTTTTGAACCTAGGGTTTCTTCAGGGGCTCTTTCTCTAGACTTGAATAAGGCATATGAAAAAGGGGAAAGGCAATCAAGAACATGCTGATTTTTAAAGTCAACAAAAACAACTTTCGTCTTTAAGTAAGAGGAAACAAGGTCCAAGCAACACACACACACACACACAACGAATACAATGTTAACTATAAAATTAGTTTTAATGTACTGAATCTGCTTTCATTTAATTTGCTTAAATGATAGTATAGAATGTTGGTAATGGTGCTATAAAATGGCACTCTTATTGGAGTAATTATACATCGACACATCATTTTTGGGAAAATAACTCCTGCAGTGCAGGCAAATTTTAAACATAAGTTGGCACTTTACTTAAAATTTTCAGGCTCTTGACCAGTAATTCTACTACTATAAATGTAGGCTATAAACAAAAATCTGAAATGAACACCAAGATTTATGTAGAAGGCTATTATTCCTTACATCAGTGTTATAAACAAAAAAAGACTGGTGGTAACAAACATTCTGATGATAGGTATATATTTAAAGTATAGTCACTTTATAGGAATTAATACTAGGTAGACATTGGAAATCAGATTTTCAGAGTACCACATGACATAAAAGTGTATGCAATATTCAAGAAGAAAATTCAGGATATTAAATTGTATCTGTAGCAGTTCTCAATGTATAAATATATGTAAATAGACACATATGAATAAAACACAAATACAGATAGAAGGAAATTGGAATGAAATATACCAAAATAGTGGCTATATTTGGATCGGAGGATTATAAGTGATTTTGATATTATTTTTCTGCTTTTCTGTGTTCTCCAAATTTTCATAATTCACATGTGTAAAAACTCTTAAATCCAAGCAACATTTTGTTGTCGACCTCTGTAATCTTCATCAACTTCATTAAATTCTTTTAAGTAACGTGAGTAGCACTCAGGTTTCCTTCTTTCTAACATTTGTACCTTGATTTTTTTTCCTTAGATCCTGCTGCTGACTCAGTTCCCCAACTTGCCCTTTTGCCTTGCTGTAGAAACTCTGATAGGCGCCCTCCTTATGCTTTAGACACCTGTGTATTAGCTCTTTGTAACTTCCTCGTTCAAATATCATAGTCGATAATCAGCACATCTTGGGTAGGAGGTCCTGAAAACGGAGCCTAAGAAAGGGCTTCAGATAGATGTGATTTGAGGGAGAGATCTTTAGGATAAACCAGAAAGGAAGTAGAGTAAGCAGGACAGTGAAGGGGAAAGAGCCACGGAAGGATGGGGACTCAGGGGAAGCGTAGCCTTGACTGGTGAATGGGAGACCGGAGCGTAAGTCACACCTCGGATGTCTCACCTTGTGGCCATCCTATGTGACCAGGCTCTTGTACCCCTAAACCTGGCAGTCATAGGCCACTCTGGAGGGTGGGGGGAATGGTGACGCTTCTACCTCCCCAGCAGGTGGCTCTCATCAACTAATGGCAATTCTCCAGAAAGAACTCAGAACACCTTAGGACGATGCACCAACTGGCAAAGGAAATCTGGTAGGGCACCAAAAGAATCTACTGCCCATGGTGATTCTGGAAAAGAGGAGAAGCAAATTGTTAGGGGGCAGTTTTAAATGAATCAGGTACAGTCAAAAGGACACGATTTTAAAGTGATGCTCCCATCCCTATTGGAAGAATGCAGATGCATTATTATCGTAGACCACAAGCAGATTGGATCATATGAAGGCATTTAAAAATCCCCCAAATTTTTAACATAGGAGCCTAAAGAAATTCCTGCTTAAATGAGCCCCTCTATTACTCGAAGATCCTGAGAAAGTTTGAACAGCAGGTATATTTAATTTCCTCTAACACTAATACTTTTTCCATACAACCTTGAGCTTCATAAACAGGTGCTAGAGTTCCCCTAGAGATGGCTTTATTTTGGAATTGGATGAAAGGGCTCCTTTGTCCAGTGGTGCAAATTACTGGGACACTAGGATAAGAGGATCTATAAACTCTGCTATAAAAAACCTCCACCATCGCTAGCTTTGATGTCTTGGTGTTGCCAACAAATACAATATACTTTCCAAATGTTCCTCTTCATTCACTCATGCTCTGTGAGCTGAGCTGAGGGGGATAGCTGAGGTATCCTTCTGTTGCAGAACAATTTCGGTCTTGTGAGAATGACCTCAGATCTTTTCAAGGCTAAGTCTGCAGGTTCAAAATCTGCTGTCACCTGAACGAAGAAGTCAGTCAAATCTATTACTGGCTGTTAGATAGGTCCCAAAACTCCTTCCTTTTCAACACCTTATAATCTGATTGTGTAGACCCCCAAAAAGAGCATGTTTTTCTAACTTCCTCACAGATCAAACAAAAAGAGCCCCAAAGCAGATAGTGAAAATGTTGACAAGTATTTTAACATAGAAGGTACAGAATAGGGAAAAGAGATGGTTAGAAATGCTAGAAAAGAATGAAAGGAGTGGAAAGGAAAAGAGACATTTGAAAACATCTTTCTCTTTACTAAGCAATTTGTCTCCCAACTTTTTTGTGGTTCCAGTGATAGTCTTCAGGCAACTTGGTGATGTCATTTCCTTTCAATCGGCCAGTTACATAAAGATTGGGAAAGAGCCAAGTAAAACAGCCCTCAAACAGATGGCCATGTGTGTAAATGCCAGAAAGTGAGAACAGCCATTTGCAGTTTTTTTTTTTTTTTACCCCACACATGGTATAATGTTTATTTTACAACCTCTCTTATAGACTTACATGGATCATTCTTGTCATTTTTCTATGGAAAAAAAAAAATCCCAAAGGAAGCACTCATAAAATACAAAAGGCAAATCATGAAACAGTGAAAAATAAGGTAACAAGCACAAGTGAGCATTGCATTGAGAGAATACAAACCATCAAAGAGTGGCCTGTGTAATGCTATTCGGTGGGAGGGGGGGAATCAAACATGCTAGGAAAAAATATCTCTGTCAGGAAATTTCAAGTGAGGGAGATTCTACAGCTAGGCAATAAATTTGTCTTATGATCTTCAAGAAATTAGAAATGAAATGCCTGTGCAATTTACAAAAAGCCACACTTTCTAGATTTGCTTTTATCCCTTCAAAACAAATCTAAATGTGGCTACAGAGTTCCTTCACAATGAGTGGTCTACATAGCTCCCTGTTCCAAGTACATATTGATGCAATCAAGAGGAGTTTACACTTTTGTAACTGTGAAGAATTTCAGTTATGCATAATAAAACACAGCAAGGAGTTTGAGGCTTTTCAGCTTTGAAGCCTAAATTCTGTTCTTGCTGTCCACAATGACTGATAACAGCATTTTCTGTCCTTGCTGCTAATGAAAATGAAACATGGGTGTTCTTTTAATACCTAGGAAAGCACGTGTTATGCAGGTTCAAAGAAAAGTAAGTTAATCCTTCGTAACCTCTACCAATTAGCTTCCTTTGATATTTTAATATTTCAATTAAATAAGGACATGTAAATTAAAAAAAAATCTGACCTTCTTAAATCCAAATGACATAGGTATCAAAGGTGGGGGGAGTGATAAATAATAGGCTAATCATGGTCCTTCTTTTGATTGTTTTCTTCTTTGTTGAAATGTCTCTTTTATTTCCTTGGGGATTAAAGAATTTGCTTTCTCTTTCATCCATCAAATTTCCACAAGTATATAATCATGCATTCTAGTCTCTACTTGAGTAGATAGCCATAAAATGCCAGATTTATTGGTTCACAGATATTTATTAAACAGCAATTATGGGCCAATGACTGAGCCAGAAAGGAGTAATAGATAAAGAGATACCAACTTGAGAGATCACTACTGAAACAGGTCAAAATATTTTCAGATTTTTTATTTAAATATTACTTCTTTGGTTTTTTTCAGAGCTTTTGCCTACTTTTGTGCCATTCCAACATTTGGATCCCAGGAAAATCTTTGGAACTCTGTTATGTCCTGTGCATTCTGTACCTCTTAGGTCTGGGAAGGACAGTTTTAGAGACCCTATTACCTTGAGGTAGGATTGTGCCCTCAAAAGGGCTTTCTGCTTATTTTGGATCCTGCTGCCTGAACTCCACCAAGCAGAGTAATAAGTTCCATATGCCCATTTTTTTTGAAGAACACATTTTCAAAGCAGCAAATGTTTTGACGGATTGGCTCTTGGAGAACCTGAATACTGTTATACACATCGTTTAGCATTTCACAAGACCCCTACTGTTAAATTCTGGGAACAGGGCCAGGGTAACCTACCTACTGGTGCTCGAAGTAACGTGAAAATATTGAGAATTCTTAGCCATCATGCTTCACTAAGACATATCTGGAATGTGAGGATTTCATTACTGCCATGGAACTGTGTGTGTGTGGGGGGGTGTACATTACAAATAAAAGAAAGGAACAGGCCCTTAGAGTCAAGCCATGAACAAAAAAACTTGCACTTTTAAATCTTTCATCTAAGGTAACTATTGAATTCTGAACTTAAATATATGAGAAACAATGGAAAGAGACCAAAAAAATACAATAATAAGTATGCAGTAGGTTTTAATGTTGCTTTCTCCAGGTAAAGAATTTCATAAAGCCTTCTTGCTTGCCTCATCTTATCATCTCTGTGCATCCTGTATTACTCACATGAATAAGCATTCTTTGAATGTCTTACCACATTGGTTAAATCTAATATTCTTCTGGGACACCTCTTCCTTCCTTCCCCCATCCCCACCCTGGGATTCTGAATCAGTTGATCTGGGGTTGGGTTCTGGAATTTCTATTTTTAAGAATCACCTCAAGTCTCTCTCAGAACCCAGTATGAAACCTTTAGGAAATTTTAGGAAACACTTTAAAAGCCAAAAATCAAGACTATATCTGTGTACACCCACCAATCGGCTATTCCTAATTATTTTTTCTTTTATTTATTGGCTTCTGAATTACTGTCATGCAATCTAGCCTTTTGTTAAAATCTTATTTCTGCATTTGATCTTTCGCATTGTTCCAATATCTGTCTTGCAATAAAAATGCTATAGGTGGGACGCTTATAAACAACAGAAATTTATTTCTCACAGTTCTGGAGGCTGGGAAGTCCAAGGTCAAGGCACCAGCAGATTCGGTGTCTGGGCTACTCTCTGTGGTTCATGGCCTGTGCCTTGGACACGTAACCTCAGATGGCAAAAGAGACAAGGGTGGTCTCTGGGGTTTCTTTTATAAAAGCACTACTGGCCGTTCATGAGGACTGCATCCTCATGACCTACTCACCTCCCAAAGGCCCCACCTACGAATACATCACATTGAGGGAATAGGCTTCAACATACGAATTTTGGAGGCACAGAAATATTTCGTCCATACCATGTCTCTTTGAAGAAAATATTATCTACAGGTGATCGGAGTGTCCAAAGTGATAAATAAAATTTTTATTGCTGAGAAATTTTAATACAATCACTGCCACTCACTCATTTATCCAGCAAACATGTACTGAGCACCAGCTGTGTTAGGTATTGCATGGAATAGAATTAAAACATCATTGGTGCCTTAAGTGGCTATTCATCCAATCCGTGAGATAAAACTTAGAAAAATAACCACAACACAGTACAGAATGTTTTAACATGCATCACGGATGTACATAAAAAGTACTTAGAAATTCAAAAGTCCGAGAAACTTTTTCTTACTGGTAGGATCAGGGAAGAATATCAGGGAGAAAATCATATTTTGAAGTAAACTCCTTGTGAGATTTCTAGAGAAGGAAACCACATATAAAAAGTGCGGGACAGGAAAGAATAGAACATGCCATCAGAAGAAAACATGTCTGATCTGGCTAGAGTGTATGAAAAGGACTGATGAAGTTTTAAAGGAATTTCAAAACTGATCAAGTGGCTTGGGATCAATTCTGTATAGTACAGGAAGTCATTGAAGGTTTCTGAGCAAAGAACTATCCTAATCTGGCAAAATCACGTTCACCCAGCAGGAACATCTAGGACGGTCCAGGGCAGGAGACAAGCTGGCTGCACGAACTTATTTGGGGGCATTAAAGTCGACCCAGGAGAAGTCATAAAACCTGCATTAGAATCTCCTTCTCCTGCCCTTAGCCACTGGCCTCTCTCTTCCTCAGATACATTTACTTATGATGCCGCCATCTTGCTTTCAGCGTCTGTGAAGAAATATTTTTGATTTTTGCTTCTTTTTCACCAGAGAGTCTTCAAATATGTCTTAGTTAAGAAGTACACAGGAAGGTAGGTTGAGCAGGATACATAGAGAGTAACTGTTGTTCTCAACAAAAAGTAGTGATAACCCTCACTTATTAGGGACACAGTATGCATATACTGGGTGCTGGGTGCTCTGCATATAGCTCTTCAATTCTCAAACAGCCTCCTGAGAATGGTACTATGATTTACATTTTAAAGATGGAGAAACTGTGGCTTAGCTCAGCTCATTCCACACATGATCTAAGGATATTGGGTTAATGTTGATTTCCTCAGGAAGAACCCAGAATCTCTCACTCCGGAATAGTTCGTCACCTTGCTCTATTCTTAATTCTAGCTTTCAGTCAGAATGCGCTAATAATCAGTGTTCATTAAATCTGAGGGAAGTCAGCCAGAGAGCCAACGAGGGAATGGATAACGAGGAGGAGGCAGGGAATGGTCTAGGACATGAGGTTCCAGGCGCCACTGGGTGGAAATGGGGCAGAAAAATTAGAATGCTGATGACATTGTTAATTCTTAATATAAATAACTCCTTATAATATCACTGTAGATGTTGTGGGGACACCAGGGAAATTGAATCTGAGGCCTTCTGAGGAAGTATTCTCAGTTGATTAAAACTCATTCAGACTAAATGGACAGTATTAGGTAAAGTTGAATATTCTCGGTAGAGACAAATAATCTTTGGGCTTCTGTTGTCACGTGTTTCTGCCATCAAGCACGTGTTTCTGCCATCAAGAACGGCCACCACAGTGGGTCTAATACCCAGCAGGCTTCCCTCCTAACTGCATCTAAAATTGAGGAAACATATTTCATCTTTCTGAGCTGACTACAACCATGCAGTGTCGGGTGAAACCAGATCAGGTTGAATAATGAGAGCGTGAAATTGCTTCCCATTTTTCACTGGAAGATGAGAATATTTAATAGAAACCAGGCACGAACTGAGATCTATGAACTCATTTTATCAAAATGTCCCCTTGGTCACAATTCTCATGGAAAAAAACTATAGATTCTTCCTCTTGGCAACGCTAAATATTCCTGATTTACCCTCAAAAATAAAGACAGGCTAACGTGCTGTCCAGCCACAAGGCTCAATGACCAGATGAGATTGTGTGATAAAATAGCCCATTTTCCCTTTTTCTCCTGGCTAGACACTTTTCCTGGGGTCTTTCTCTTTCTGCAGTCTCTACTCAGACTCACTGTAACTGGTTGTGTCTGAAAATGACACCATGTTTCTAAATGCCGCAGTTTTCGGAGGAGGACTAATTGCATAATATGGTGCAATAAACCGCCATGCTCATCATGGTTTTCCACTTTGCCAAGCTGGAAGCTAAACGTCAGAGCAAAGGCCTCCTCAAGGTTTTATGGGGTGGGAAATTTTGACTGTAGAGAAAATTAGACTAAAAATAATTTATTTGGTATCCATCCATCCATCTATTTCACAAATATTTATTATCTACATGGCACTCTGCTAGGTGTTATGGGGAAACTTTCTGAAAAGTAATTATGTACCACTGCAAATTATACTTCTGTGACACATCCAAGTGGAGGTGCACAATGCTTCTGGAGATGAACACAGAAATGATGTAAACTGTGAGAACACAGCGCCGGACTGGGTTTAATTAAATGTGTGCTCATAAGATGAGAATGAGAGCCCTGAGAGCATATGCTCCTGCATTTCATCAGTGTGCTGAGGTCACGTCATTTCCAAGTGCTGGGTGTGGAATAAGCTGTCTATTTCACATCTACGAGATTGTGTCTCAGTTATAATTATTTTTCTGTCTTTTATGTATGTAAAAATTGGTATGTGGCTTATTACATTGTTATAATAATATGTGGTATATATTATATGAAATCACATTTAATTTGTAGGCATATCTGTGTGATTGGTTGGTAGGTAGAAAGAAAGAAAAGAAAAAGAGGAAGAGGAAAGGAAGAAAGGGAAGAGAGTGTGAAAAGAAAGCCCATGCCTTTCCAGATTCTTTCATTCCTCCTTCCTCAATAAAGGGAATGCAATTTTCCACAAATTAAAGTAAAAAGGTCACATTATATTCTTTCTTTAAAAATCTAACTTCAGTGCTTCACTCATCAAGGTTGATGAGAAGTTTTTCTTGGGATCTGAAAGCTCATAGATGTCCCCAAAAGAGATCTCTCCATCACCATCTTTCCATGTCTTCTTCCACAACACTGGAGCTGGTTGGGCGCTATTCTCTTTCACTGGTCTCACACCTGGTCACTGGCTCAGCTGCTTGCCTAAGCCACACTTGGATGAGGGGGGCTGGGGTGAGGGCCCACGGCGATCATGGGAACCCCAGCTCTTCCCCCCAGCTTTTAAGTACCCACCGCCTCATCTGAGAGTCTGCCGCATTTGAGAAGAGACTTGCAGCCCTCTCTTTCTCTGGTTCCCACCATCCAACCACTTTCTTGATGTGAGGCCACTTCCCTTTAGGCTCTCAGGAATCCTGTCCATTTTAGACAAGGCAGATTAAACACCTCTGCAGGTTAAAACTTGAAAAAATAAAGAAAAAGTAACATTTCCCCCGAGTTAAGAGAAATCCAAACTGAAGAATTCAAAGACTTATCTCTCCCCTTGAGAGGAAGATGGAAACCTGTCACTTTTTTCTGTATCACAGATAATTATTCATAATTACGGATTTATTGCTATCTACTTATCTACATCTGTGTATACATCTACATATCTATTATCTATATCTCTTTATATAACAATCTAAATCTAAATCTACATCTCTATTATCTATATCATATCATAAGTTATTTCTTTTTTTTTAATTTAAATTCAAGTTAGTTAACATATAGTGCCTTATTAGCTTCAGGGTAGAGTTCAGTGCTTCATCAGTTGCACATAACACCCAGTGCTCATTAAATCAAGTGTCCTCCTGGGGCGCCTGGGTGGCTCAGTCGTTAAGCGTCTGCCTTCGGCTCAGGTCATGATCCCAGGGTTCTGGGATTGAGCCCCACATCGAGCCCCACATCAGGCTCCCTGCTCGGCGGGAAGCCTGCTTCTCCCTCTCCCACTCCCCCTGCTTGTGTTCCCTCTCTCGCTATGTCTCTGTCAAGTAAATAAATAAAATCTTTTAAAAAAAGAGTCTCTTATAAATCAAGTGCCCTCCTTAATGCTCATCACCTAATTATTTACCCTACCCCACCCTCCACCTCCGCTCCCGCAACCCTCAGTTTGTTCACTAGAGTTAAGAGTCCTTTATGGTTTGCCTCTCTTTCTGTTTTTATCTTATTTTTCTTTAATGGATCTTTTGCCATATTGTGTTGTCAGCAAATCACCTTGATGTACTTATTATCTCTTATTAGCCACACCATTCCCTTGGAAATAATCGCAAAATCAAAAAAAGTATAGGGCTGAAAAGAATCTCGGAGTTGTTTATTTGGCATCTCCTAAACTTTGAATATTCCATTTACAACTTTGTCACACTCATATGAAATGATCTATTTTTTTTTTTTTTGGTATTGAAATCAACTCATTTATTTTTTTAAGACATGGTTTTTAGGGGTGCCTGGGTGGCTCAGTCAGTTAAGCATCTGCCTTTGGCTCAGGCCATGATCCCGGGGTCCTGGGATTGAGCCCTGCGGCGGGCTCCCTGCTCAGTGGGGAGCCTGCTTCTCCCTCTCCCTCTGCTGCTCCCTCTGCTTGCGCTCTCTCTCTCTCCCACTATCTGTCAAATAAATAAATAAATAAATAAATAAATAAATAAATAAATAAATAAAATCTTAAAACATGTTATTTTAGAAGTACATCTTATTAGCATAAGTGGACAAAGACTTGAAAAAAAATTGCCTGAAAACAAATAAAATGAAAACAAAATGTTCTTATATTGTTCCTATAGCAGTCCTAACTGCTCTAATAGGCAAAGATTTTGAGCTTGAGACTGCTTCTTGCCCCATTTTTTTGTGACCAAAAAGAGAATTTAAAAGGAAATAACTTTCCCATCATATGATTTTTTTTTCTTCTTTAATGATGAGTTTAATATATCACCTAAAATAAACATGTATTATACTTTGGAAAAAACTGATGGAGTTCATTTCCTTCACTTTGCTCAAGAACTGAGCTTCAGAGAAAATGGGTTTATAACTTGCTCCTGAAAAAACTGAGAGTAGTCTTTGGGTTTCTTGACCTTGAGCTCCATGCATTTACCCACATCATCTACCTACCTTGCCTATAAGTTGTTATAGAGCCATTCATTTATCTGTGTCCTGGCACTTTAACTGGATGGCAAGCTCACTTGCTTGAGGTCAGCAGCTATGACAATGTTCTTTGTATACTCTCCTGCATGCTGTGGTTTTCACTCTATAGACACTCGAAGTCAAAGTTTGATTTGGTGTAAAATGCCTGTGTTGTCATCATGAAATGTTAGGAAATTGAGATTGCCCCCTCTCACCTCCAGATTAGCATAAATGACCATCCTTGCCAGGTATTGTGCAAGAGGCTTGGGTGACTGAGACCCAGCCTCTGCCACCAGGAAATCCAGGTGGTGGGGGGGAGGAGGAGAGATGATCAGGGGGAAGACTTGCATAGATATAACTCTCCTAGAGGCAAAATATGTAATAATAGTGCTAGTATGAAGAACTTAAGGAGCACAGAGGAAAGAACCAGTATGAGAGTAAAAACAGATGAGGAATTAAAGTGGAAAGTGGAAGAAGAAGAAGATGAAGAAGAAGAGAAAGGAAAACATATTGGTTCAGAGGACTAGAACTCTTCGTGAAGCTGAGGGAGGACCAGCTCAGCTCAAATGAAAACACTAGAGAAGTCTCAGCTGTAGAGTGAGGGTCAAGAGTAGAGTACAATGCTCAGAGCTACCCAGAACAAGGTAATTCAATCGGAGCGACTTCTAAAATCGAAGTCTAGCCTGTGGAGCTAGATTGGCCACATTGATTCATAGTCTCTGACTCCAGCCTACTTAACATGGCCATGCTGAGATCATGTTGGTGGCCTAACGATTTGCTGCAAGCCAATCTCTATAGTGCTGGATGGGGAGCTTGTAGCCATGGGCCACCCAAGCCTGCAGGTAATGGAGCAGATGTTGAGGAGCAGTCCATCCAGGCAGCCGAGGTGGGGCCAAGATGTATGGCTTGACCTAACAGAAAACTGCCTTGTGTTCCATATAGGAACTTTTCTCTTTTCCTTGTTTCTTAACTTGCCTAAAGGCCAATTTATCTGCATGAATTCAGGCTTCCAAGAAAATTTGTTCCTTGGGTAGTGTCCATCTACAATTTCCCTTCATTGCCATTTTACCACAAACAGGAGAAAGCTCAGAGCAGCTGTGTTGGCAGAATCTGTTACTACTGTGTTTTTATGAAAATCTAGCAGCTTCCCAACCCCTCTTTTTTTAGCACACCCCCCACACACACAGCTTTCCACCCTCACACCCTTGCCACCCATCCCCATCTCTGCTCCTTCTCTGGACTCTTGTTATTTTTCTTGGAGATGTTCTTCTACATGTCAACCAACCATAGTAATTGGCCCTGATGTGCTAGAGCCTTATGGGGCCACTGGAGAAGGTTCACAGTTATGTCAGAGGAAGGACATTATCCAAGTTCACTGCAAGAGAACTAATTAGCTTCTAACAAAAAACCATCTCCAGAGAATGTGATGGTCTTGATGTTTAAACAAAAGTCACAGGCCAAAACCCCTCACCTCTACTGCTCATTTCACACCCACATATAAGAAATCAATCTTTTCACATTCTTCTTGTGAACTTGAAAGGTTCAGTCATTTCTATCATCTAGTCAAATTCTTTGCCTTCTGAATAATCCCATGAAAGGGGAATGGGGGAGCTGATGACCTCCACATCGGAAACTAGCTCTCATTAGTCTATACTCCCCCAATCTAGCATAGTACTTAGTGCAGAGCTAATGCTCAAAGCAGAAGGCCTGCCAAATGAATGACTGATGAGATTTCAGGAATAATCCAGTTAGTTAAATGTAAAGGTAAAGTAGATATATAGATACCTGTTAACTTTCTGATCATTCAACCCATCATTGAAGTCACATTACCTATAGATTTCCTGTAGGTTACTCATAGTTCAAGTACCAATAGTCCACATGTGACTTCTTGGTAATATTCTTGGTGGTACTTTGTGAATTCTAAAGCACAGAAGTGTTGCTTTAATCTACATGATTTAATAGTTTAATTAATAAAGCAGATAGCCTGTAAGAAGCACTATTACTGCTTTGGGAGGTCGGCTCTGATGCTTCCAAGATAGTGCTTTCACAGAGCTGTCCCAAGAAGGAGTATATGAGTAAGTAGAGGAGGTGTTAAGAAATAGAGGAAGGTAGAGAGAGATAGCCTGTCTATAGCATGGGCCTCAAAATAGGGGAGAGGAAACAGGTCAAAGCACTGACTCCAAGTTTCCAGACACACTCGATGTTTTCCTGGAACAACCTTGCTATCCAGGAGAGTCTGATCTGGTAGACAGAGTATGCCAGAAGGATTCCAGGCTGTGTGCCTTGTGAAGTCAGGTGACTAACAATCAGTATTGTGATTCCAAGTGGTCTCTCTGGTTGAAAGCTAAACTCCTGTCAGCAGCTAAGGACGCAGGTAGAGAGTTGCAGGTATAAGAAAAACACGTTGGAAAAAAACTAGGCAAGAACCCTATTAGAGGTCGAATTGGACCTCTCCCTCAATCGTATATTGAAGTCCTAGCCCCAGGATCTGAGACTATGACCTTATTTGGAAATAGAGTTTTTGCCGAATTAATCAGTTAAAATGAGGACATACTGAGTGGGGGTGGGCCCCTAATCCAATATGACGGGTCTCCTTTTGAAAAAGGGAAATTTGGACACAGACACACATGCGCACACACATACAGGGAGAGCACTATGTAAAGATAAAGGCAGAGATTGGGATAACATAACAGAAGCCGAGAAACACCAAATAGTGCCGGTAAACCACCGGAATCTAGGAAAAAGTCACGGAGCAGACTTCTCCCTCTCGGCCCGCGGAAGGGCCTGACGCCCCGGACACCTCGAGCTCAGATTTCCAGCCTTGACAACTGGGAGGCCGTAAATTTCGGTTGTTGAAGCCACTGGCTTTGTGGTACCTTGTGAGGGCAGCCCAGGGAACTCGTACAAACCCCCCTCAGGTCAACTGGCAAAGCTCCAGGAAACTGGGGCAAAAATCGGGACCCCAAGGATGAAAGGCAGTCGTGGGGACTAGGCGGATGTGGCAGACATATGTGGGGGACAGCTGCAACTTGCCCAAGCTTTCTTAGCCCCCATCCCACAAATCCCAGATACTGGAAACAGAGCAAGCCCAATCCCACACACTACCTAAACCTCCCATTGCACTGAATGCTCTGGCCAGACTAGTCCAAAGCCTGAGGGGGCTGAGAACACGGGCTGAAATCCCTTTGCCTGTAGGGAAGGGTGGCAAGCACAGTTGGTATTTTACAGAGAAGGAGGAATCAGAAGTCATTGCCAGCCAATGCTGAGTTTGTGGTTCTTTTCCTGATACCCTCCTGCAGCCATCCCCCAAATTTTGTGTATGATACCTACCATCCCTTTGGTTCTTAAACAGGTTGGGCTTGTGAGATCTGGATCTGAGCGTACCTACCAGTAGCCTCGGTTCCCCAAACATCCCTCTTGCAAACATCACCCCCAGTATTTGTTTATAACACTTGAATTTCCTTTGGTTCTTGAACGGATTTTGCTTTTTCTAGTGGATTCTGCCACTAGCCCAGACTACCTGAATGTTCACCCTGTGTTCAGCATTACCCCACTTGTCGTTTCGGCTCTCCTTCCTGGGCTCTGCCCTCCCGTCTCCAGTTGGTGTGTCCTTCTCTTTGACTTCCTGATGAACCACACCCCCAGACACTATTTCTGCTAAGTCTGTCTGATGGGACAGGACACCTCCCAAACAGGCGGCCAGCAGACAGATTGGGAAATCACATGAGCCAAAACAGCTGCTGTGGGATCGTTCGATAATCTAACATAGCACAAGTACAGAAAATGACTAGCTATCTAGACAAGGACAGCATTTTAGAGTAAGAAGGAATTTCAGAAATGCATCTAATACAACTCTTATTATACAGATAGGGACACAGATCAGCAATTTCAGAACTGCAAAGCTGGCTATTTGAAGAGCCAGCACATGGGGGCTGAGGGAAACAGGAGAAATGGCACCAAGCCTCAGGAAAGCTAAGATGGGCGGCTAAGCAGACTGTGCTGGTGAATAGCTTGCGGCTGAGGGTAGAGTGATAGGAGAAAGCACGTTAAAAAAAAGGCAAGAGTCTTCTGATACTGCATAGAGACCACATCAGGGAATTAATGTACCGGTTGTTCTCAGACTTTGGTGTAAAAGGTACAGATAGCCAGTCCTAAAGATTTAGGGTCTTTGGAGTAGTGACCAAGAGTCTGTGTTTTTCCCATGATTCTGAGGTAGACCAAAATGTGAGACTCGTTACTGATGTGAATATCATAAAGACTTGGTTTAAATCCCAGCCTTTCATAACCCGCATGTGAGCACATGTTTGTGCTGGGGTCAGGGATTGGGGTTGGGGGGAAGGGATAGATGACTTTTAAAGGATGACCTTAAAATTTGTAAAAGTTAAAGGAAAAACACAGTCAAGGGATTACTATTGTCATTTACAGTAACAAATTAAGTATTTGCTAACCCACTAGCATGGAGAATTAATATTGAATCCGAAGTTGAAGAAGGGGTCTGAACTGCCCGTGACAGGGAGACAGGGAAAGAGGCGCATGATTCATTTCCTTGCTCCAGTATGTGGTGTGAAAGCAGCTCTGTAATTCGATGGACTTCCTGTGACCCTAGATCCTGACAGTGCCCAGCTTGTCAGCACCTGAGCCCTTTAAACAGCATTATCAGCAGAGCTTCCAAGCAGAAGAAAAAGGCAAATTGTCCAGGGCTGCCTACAACTGAAACCAGAGCAGTGCAGACCTAGGCCAAGAGCAAACCTGGCAAGCCTGACACATGCACACATGCACACACACACACACACACATACACGCTCACATGTGCGTGCACACACACACACACATACATGAAAAAGCAACCCACATTGTTCTTTTTTTTTTTAACCATCATAGTGTAGGAGTCACATGGTTAATACCTTTGCAAACAGCTAGCACTTAGTCATTTTTCACAGCTGATGGATCGTATTTCCATTAGCCTTTGGACTACATTAAAAAAAAAAAAAAAAGAGCAACCACAGAGTCTACACTGAAATCATCAGAGAAAATGAGCTGGAATCATCCATGTTCCCCTCTTTCTCTTCTTTTGCCCTGTGCATAGAAATGCATATATTTTTGAAAACAAGGAAGAATTTGAGACCCTGTGAAAATTTTATAAAGTATTTCTCTGAATCACCCTCAAATCATCCAAAAGGAGGCCTCTCCATCCCATTCCAGTAAATGTTATTCCAGTTCATGACTGTGCTTGCTGGCTGCTGCGAGGTCCCTGGGAACGACTTGGACCTGGCAAGATGGGCCCTCGGGGTAATGGCCTTCTCTGCCTGCTGGAAAGAATCATTTTTCAGTTCAAGAACAAATAGCATCTTTTGCATTTCGGTTGTTGGTTTTATTAACCAACTGTCTGCTGAAGACCCTTTAACCTAAATCCTAAATCCTGCTCATTTGGATCTGTTTCTAAGTCTTCGTAATCGATATTTTCATATATTCATCCACAAGTGGACATTGAATACCTACCTTGTGCTCTACACTGCATAATCATTATCTGGACATAAGCATTCTATAGGAAATATAAGACCCATACACAGCCAAGAATTCTTGGTTCATGTGAGATTAGATATGGGATTAAGTGTCAAAATTAGGTAGACATTCAAATTCCAAACAATTAAGTGTCAACATTAGGTAAATGTTCAAATTCCAAACAATTTTCTCTTTTTCATTCTGTATTTGGGCACCTGAGGCATCACTCAGAAATTACCCAAAGTGGGGGTCTTGAGTCCAGCTGTAAAACCAAGCTTTGGTTCACATGCTCACTGAGGACATCAGATGATCCTGGATTCTGTGTAGGGATACTAGGCAATAGGCTTAATGAGAGTCATTCTGCTGTCCCTACTTTTTTTAACTCACGGTGGATGAATTAAATTTTGAATTTTAAATTTCATTTAAATCTGAAATTGCGGTGGTGCTATAAATGCATTTGTTGTTTCCCAAGGCATATCCAGACCAATAGTTTTCTTATTTCACATATTCTGGGTGACCTTGTGATAGCAGTAGTGGGGAGAGGATGTTTCTAAGAAAAGACGTTGCCACTTGGGTGAGAGGATCTTTTTGATACGATGAAAATGTGCTTATTTATTTAATTTTTAAAAACAAATTGCAGGTCTGGATTTATACAGGTTAAATTTAAACTGTTCATGTTTCTCTGTGACTTAGCTACTATATATATGTCTGTGCTATTTCAGGATCACTTAGAAGTAGATACCAAGGTAGCATTGGATTTGCAAGAGATTTACTGGAGCAGGGACAAGGAAAGGCAAAGAGATCCTTAAGATGGACATGCAGGTCTGCCGTCAGTGGAAGGAGAGAGGGAGAGAAGGAGGATTGGGTTGAAAAGTTGCAGATGGCAATGCAGTTCCAAGAAAATTTTGGCCAGGCTGATGGGAACTCAGTGTTGGTGGAAAGACCTGGATCTCACAGCATTTGGCCTGCATTAGTTCCCCACAGCCCCACCTATACCCTAAGCTCAATCATCAGCCAAGAGCAGCTCTTGAGCTGCAAGACTCAGCACAGACAGTGATGGAGCCAGAAGGACAGCACCTGAGACCTCAGTCATTTATCCCTACAACAGCTGACATGAGCAACCCATTTCAACGTTCCCCACTCTATCAACACAACCATCATCATAACCAAAGTCTATGCGTTGGTTCATTCATTTGTTGAACAAGTCTTTATTAAGTCTTTACTATGTGTCAGGCACCATGCCCAGTGTTATAGATTCTATAGGAAACAAGCAAAGTCTCTGCCTTCATAGAATATATTGTATAGTATATTAATTCCCTTGAAAATACTGCCTGAGAATTGAGGGTCTCCTAGGCGAAAGACACATTGCCCTCTTCTAATGGTTAAGAAAATGACAATTTTTGGATCTTCATTCATCGTGTCTAGTTTGGAGTTAAGTGTGTTGTCATTTATTTATTAGAATCTGCACAGAAATTCATCACAACCAAATAAAATGATCCTGCCTGTGCTCTATTCTCATCTTTTTATTTTAATACATTGGGTCGAGCAATTATGTAAGTCAGTATTTCTCAAATGCGTTTGCCCGCACAACCATTCCAAACCCTGTACCTTTGTGAGTTTTTCCTCCAATCGTTGAATGTGACATCTAAAATAGGGGATGACAGAGACATAGAGAGAAGGAGGAATATAGCAGGGGTGAGAAGAAACCATCCCAGGTGCCCCCCCAAAACTGATTTCCTGTTCCTACTTAGCTCATGCTTATTCCCATGTACTACAAAGCCTGAAATTCCATCATTAAAAATCAATCCCTTTGAAAAAAAAAAATCAACCCCTTTGAGACAAGGATTAGCCTCTCCGGGCATTTTTTTTTTTTTTCAAATGGTAACTATTTTGAAAGAAATAATATACACATCACTAACACCTTTGTGTGGGTAAGGCTATCAGCCCACTTTTCCTGTTCATTGGACGAGGGGAAAGAATGTCACGTTGGAATCACTGGATGCCTGGGAGTGAGGGATCAGAACTGATAAGCTCTAAGTTTGTCTGTGGGCAAGACAGAGAGAGTGAAAAACACAAAGTTGCAACATCATCAGTGAGGTGGACAGTGATGGTAAGCTTGGTCTGCAAGAACCCAGGAGGAGGATTATTTCTGGACATGTTCTGGCATTTTTCTTATGTTGTCATTGCAAAGGTATGCCAAGCAACACACATTTCAAACCAAACCTGATTATGTAGAACAGTGAAAAACTAGATTATACCAATCTATCAGCTTGAATAAGTATGGCAGTTTCCATTCATATTCACCACCTTCAGAGTTATCCTCAAGTAAAATTGTTTCATGGGTGAAAATGGGTTTGGACGGCCCTCGTCTTGCTTTGACACCCACCAATTCTTTTTTGTTCACCTAGCTGAAGAGCCTATATCCTGAGCTCTACCCAGGTCTCCCTGACCACTGTATCATGCTCAGGATCATTTCCAGCTTCCTACATACTACTACTACTACTAATAATAATAATACACCAGTACCCATCAAGTGCTTCATCTGCACCAGGCATTTTGCATGCATTATCACATTTAACACCCACAACCCCATCAGGTGCCTAGGGTCTGTTATTATCCCCATTTCATGGATGAGTACATTGAGGCTCAGGAAGGTTCAGTAACTCTCACAGAAGAGCTGGGTTTTAAATGCAGACTCGTCTGGCAGTAAGCCCATGCACTTCCTCATACTTGATTAATTTTAGCTACCAGTTCAGTGTGGTGGGCACTGGGACCATTCCAAAATCTCTCCTAGGGAGTGGTTCCTCCTCACATACTAGTCTGAATATTCCTTGTGCTTCTTTGTGTTCGTTAATTCATGCATTTGTGTGTAGGCTGAAGATGTGACTTACCCTTACTGGACTGGGCTTGAGAAATCTTGACACAAGACCCATTCCATATCAGTTAACCCTGGGCCAGAATTGGGGATCTATTTGAGTTTTTTGTAATAGCTCAGTATTGTATCCCCCCATGCTTTTGTACCTCCATCTTCAATAAGGTTTCTGGGTAAAAAATGAAAGTTATTATTCTTTTTCTTTGGGAGAGACTATCACAAATGACAAACGATTTCTTTCATGATCTCCTGGTATGATTTCTAAGCAGATGTGATGAGACCACAGGAATGGCCTGGTATGCACTTCAAAATATAAATCAAGCCATGTGATTGATTAAATAATAAGTAGTCACTATTTGTGGCACATTAATTCACTCAATACACATTTAATGAATGTCTTCTCTGTGCAAGGCTCTGTGCTGAATTCCGGGAACACAGTGGGAAAGAGAGACATATTTCCTGGCTTCACGGAACCTACAGTTTACAATCCCAATCCCCAGTGTGCACGAGTTACAACCATATTTTTTGAGTACTTAACGTGCTCGATGCTTTACATAAATGAATTCTAATCTTTACTACAATTGTGTGAAGTAAGGAGTGACAGTAGCTCCATTTTACAGCTAACTAAACTGAGGCTCAGAGAGATTAAGTCATTAATTCAGTGACATGTGGCCAGTATGGACCAGAGCGGAAATCCAAACCAGCTGTGTTTGACTAGAAAGCCCGTTCTTTCCATCATATTACTACCGATAAAGTAAGAATGAAGGAACCTCCAGTGTGGGTCTAGCCTTCATATTCTCTCTCTCACACACAAAGTAGCTGTTTGGGGGCCTAAAGAAACCCCTTTACCTCTTTATGTTTCATCTATCTTAACTGTGAAATGAAATGATAACCACACTTCTACAGGAATGTTTGAAAGATCAAAAAGCTATTAAAATGCTATGAAAACTTTTATGAATACTAAATACCAGTGTTAATTTAATATTGTGCTCCAATTTTATAATTCTCCTAAATTCTCAGTTAAGATGAATAAGTGTTCCTCTTGTAACCCAAGTGTGTATGAAGAGAAGGCCCATACAGCCTTCTCCACTCTAAGTGATGTTTTAAGCAAAAATTGGAGTTGCCTTTGGCTTCTCATAGGCAAACCTCAGCTCTCTGGAAAACTGTGCCAATGAGTATGAATCAGTTGAAAATCAATTTGACTAAATTGGTGATAAAATAAAAGTTCTGCCCATTTCAATAAAACATAGTAAAAAGAAAACACTGAAGCATATATAAAACAATTAACACAGCATCTGGCACGTTGGTTTTGCTGACTAAATTGGATATTTATATGGTTCCAGTGTTCCTGGCAGAGCTCCAGTTGTTGTAATAATAATAACTTTCACTTTTAATTAATAATAAGATTATTAATTAACTAGCAGAGTTGCCAAACCAATCTGGAATATTGTAATTTTGCTGAATTATAAGTCAGAACTAGAAAGATATTGCTTTAAAGACCAAAAACTATCTATATGATCAGTTCTAATGATGTGATTTAGAAACATCTGCCTCCACTCACGCTCTCCCTGGGGGCCACGGACAAGTCCAGTAAGGACTGACATGAGGTTAGGGGCCACGAATTTTGGAATGTTAGAACCATAAAATCTTAAAGCATGGAGCCTACATTTAACCCCCGAGTCTCCACTCTTCCCAGTTGATTCCATGATGTCAAATAAAGGTCAGAGAAGTTGTCACACTGAAATAATCAGCAGCCCTGTAAACCCCTCCCAGCACCACTGAATCACTTTCCACCAGCACCCAGATGAATCTCTTTAGAAGAACAGCAGCCATAAATGTCATTCTTTTCTCTTAGGATAATCATATTCAGAGACCATGCCTCTAATACCTGGCTTCCTTAATATTTGAGAGCCAAGAAGATACTTGTAGTGAGCTAAAGCATCTAGTTATTAATTGGAGTCCTAGTTGCTGAAGAGTTAAGATGGTGGTTCTCAAAGAGTGGTACCCAGAATAGCAGCAACATCCCCTAAAAACCCACTAGAAATGCAAATTCTCAGGCTCCCCACCCCCCCAACCCCGGACTCACTGGGTCAGCAGCTCTGTGGTTAGGCCCAGCAATCTGCTGGTTTTAACAGACCTTCTAGGCAATTCTGATGCAAGCCAAAGTTTGAGAACCACTAAGTTAATGCAAGTCCCCATCACTTCTGATCTATTCTCAGAATGTAAAAACTTTTGCAGCTTAACTCATATGTCATGAAGTAGAAAATTCAGCCACTAACAGAGAAAGTTGGGTCTGATAGGAGATTGACTTCCTTGATGGGATCTTTGTATGAAGTTTCAAAATATGGAAAACTGAGCTGTGAAATGTTATGATGTTGGTATTGGCAAGCAGTACCGCTGAATTGCAGAGAAATACAGGATCCTCCTGCTGTTTCCTTTTCGCTGAATTCCTTTCTAGCCTCTTGGAAAGGTTCCCTTGAGGCATTTCTGAAAATATAAACCTCCCCATGTAAATGAGTTGTTTACCCTCCGATCATTTGTTAGAAAGCATTGAATTTTGCTGAATCAGGAGTAATTGCTTTTGACAAGCATACACATAAAACAGTAAGTGATACTGAAAACACTTGGTGCAAGTCTCAAAACTTGGAACACTCTAGATTCTTAATAATGGGTCATGCCATTTGGCACATCTTTTTATGTAATCTTAAACAAAGTCAGTCCAACCAACAGAATAATAAAAAGTGAGTACCGAAAGTGGAACACAACTGAGATGCTGCCCTGATAGAGAGAGTGAATACGAGGCACATGGGAGACTTCAAGATGGGGGGCTTTTAAATATAAGAAGTTTAAACCAATCTGTCTCAATACTGTTGAACTAGAAAGAAAGAAATCTATAGAGAGCAAAAATAATTTCAAGGAAGTGGTCAATTTCTGAGGGCTCCAGGACTAGAAAGAAAAAAAAAGAGTAACATTTTTTTTTAAAGCAAACAAAGCTACTTTTGAAAAAAATGTGTTACCTTCTGAACATAGTTGCTTTTTTACCTTCAGTTTTTTATCTAATTTACCACATTTTCTTTATTTTTTAATTATGAAAGTATTAAATGCCAGTATTAATTCAAATATAGCAGAGTAGAGAGTACAAGGTAAAATACAACATCCTTGCCATTCATTTTTTTATTTTTTTCTACCCTTACCCTAAAAGTTAGCCACGGAACATTGTTTGGTATACATATTTCCAGGTTATTATATATGCATATTATATATGCATTATATATATATTCAAATCTATAAATTTGAATCGTATTTCTGCTTCTTATTCTGTCATTGCATCACGTAAAATTTGCTGGATGAATATTCACCAAATTTGGAGTACATATTTGAAGACATCTTAGAATAAACAAAGAGTAGCTTCAAATATATGCCTCAGAATCAAACATTAAAAGGGCAAATATTCAAATTCCATGTATTTTTATTTGGTATTGAGCTTCTTCTCATATGGGCACTGATATGCAGTCTGCACCAAGATAAGTTAAGCAGGTATTTCTTTAATAATATTTAGATGTCTCCTGAGAAATAATGGACAAAATAACCTTGTTTTATGTTTAGGATAAAAAAAATCATTATACATATTGTCACATATGATGGACTTTTTTCAGTTATTTCTGTCTATTGTGAACAGCTTTGCTTGTTAGTTTATACAGATTTACTTCACTCCTATGGAAATAGGAAAACATCCTATAAAACCTATAAATGGTGACTGTACCATGATTTGTTAAACGTCTCCTCTATTGATAAGTTTTGGATTGTTTCCTTTTGTTTGCTATTGTAAATGATCCTTTAATAGCCATCCCTGTATATTAATCTTTGTGCATTTTTATGAGCATGTTAGTAGAGTGGATCCATAGACCTAGACTTTCTGAATAAAAAGGAAAAAACATAGAGTGATAGGCACTGCCAAAGCACTCATTAAAACACGGTAGAGAATGAGGGCTTCTATATCCCCACACTGTCACCAAAGCTGAATTGTACCACGGCTAAAATACTTTTGTTCTAGTTGGAAAGGGGTGTTTTTGCTTTGAGATTCATTTCTTGGCTAAAGGATTTTAAAAATCATTCTGTAGTTTGTCTTTTCACTTTCTTGATGGTGAAGCACATTAAGCATAAAAGTTTTTTTATTTTGAAAAAGTCCAATTTATCTTTTTTCTTTTTTTGTTTATGTCTTTGGTGTCATATCTAAGAAAACATTGCCTACTCCAAGGTCAAAAAGATTTACTCCTATGTTTTCTCCTAAGAATCGTATAGTTTTGGCTCTTCCATTTAGGTCTTCGATTCATTTTGTAACTTTGTATATGGTGTGAGGAAGGAGTCCAATTTCATTCTTACGCAAGTGGATACTTGCAATTGTCCGAATTCCATTTGTTGAAGAGACTATTCTTTTCACCATTGAATGAGAGGAAAATTGGGAAGTGTGAGTCCTTTAACTCTGTTTCTTTTCAAGATTATTTTAGTTATCCAGCTCCCTTGTGGTTTGATATGAATTTTTTGACCATTTTGTCAATTACTGCAAAAGTCATCTGGAATTTTGGTAAGGATTGCATTGTATATGTAAACCAATTTGGTGTGTATTACAATCTTAGTAATATTAATATTCTCTGATCTATGAGCATGGGATGTCTTTCTGTTTATTTAGATCTTTTTAAATTATTTTTTCAACAAAGTTTTATAGTTTTTAGAGTGTAAGTTTTTTTTTCTTTTTCTCTACATGTAAGTTTTGCACTTGTTTTGTAAATTTATACCTAGGTATGTCTTTGAAGATTTTATTTATTAATTAGAGAGAGAGAGCATGAGTGGGGGGGAGGAGCAGAAGGAGAGGGAAAGCCCCTACCAAGCAGGAAGCCAAACACAGGGCTAGATCTTTGGGACTCCAGGATCATGACTTGAGCCCAAGGCAGATGCTTAACTAACTGAGTCACCCAAGTACTAAGTCACCTAAGTACTTTTAATGCTATTGTAAAGGAAATTTTTTTCTTAATATCCTTTTTGGATTGCTCATTGCGAGTATATAGAAGTATAATTTCTTTTTGTATATTGTATATTAGAGGTACCCTCCAACCTTGTTGGGTTTGATTATCAATTCTAGAGATTTTTAGTGGATTCCTTAGGATTTTCTAAATGTAAGAATAAGTCAACCACAGATCGTTTTAGTTCTTCCTTTCCTATCTGAATGCCTTTTATTTCCATTTTCTTTTTTTTTTTTTTTTCCCTAACTGACCTGGCCAGGAGCTCCAGTTAAATATATAAGGTAAGAGAAGATTTCCTTGTTTTGCTCTTGATTTTAGCAGACAATACTCAATCTTTCATCATGAAGCACAGTGTTAGCTGTGGGATTTTCATAGATGCCTTTTATCAGTCTAAAGAAGTTCCGTTCTGTTCTTAGTTTGCTGAGTATTTTTCTCATGAAGGAGTATTAGATTTTGTCAAATTCTACTTCTGCATCCATGGAGATAGTCAGTTTGGTTTTGTCCTTTAATCTGTTGATAGCTCAAGTGCCACAGAGTCACTGTTCTTACTGAGATTTAGTAGAGTTTCTTGAAAAACAAACAAAAAAAGTCTTTCATTTGCTGTATGCCCTTAGGACAATTTCCAGACATTTTAAATGACCTTTCTTTTATAATTTTTACCCACAATGGGCGTTTCACTGGGCAGCAAGTCAACAGAGCTCCTCTCACTGCCATGTGGACATTTCTTTATTTATTCTTATTTTTTATATTTGTTGTCATTTCAATAGGATATGGGATGAAAGGAAAGGCAAAATTCAGGCTTAGACCACTATCTCCAGAAGCTGAAGTGAGAAGGAGGGAAGTATAATAAGTGAGCATTGCTCTGGAACCAGACTGAGTTCAAATCCCAGCTCCACTGAGCGAATTACATTTTGTGGCTCTGTTTCTTTACCTATAGAATGGGAACAATAATGGTATTCACCTCCTTAGATGATTGTGAAGAGTAATGCCTTAAAATATGCAAAGCAATAAGAACAGTATCTGACATATAGTAACCCATAAGTAACAGTTATTATGATTATTATTTTATTTATAATGTTTCTAATACCAGGTCAGATATCCTAAACCAGTGAATCACAAACATAACTGCGTATCAGACATCTGGTTATCCTTTTGAAAATGCAGAATCTTGACTGTTCCTCCAACTATCCCCAAATCAGAATCATCAGGAAGGCTCTGGCAAAGGTCACAAGTGCCAGCCTAGCATCAGTCTACAGAGAATCATCAGGGAGCCACATACCCACATTTAAAAAAAAAAAAATGTACTTGCCTAATGACACGTCAACCAACTTGGATTTATACAACTTTATGGTTTTATTCATTCGTTCATTCATTTACATACTTTCAACAAATCTTCACTTACATTCAAGATACCATGCAAGGAATTTCAGGATGAGTTGGATGCGGTGGTAATTCCCTCCAGAAACTCATATACATGGACTTGTATAGTTGGTATATTCACGAATAATTAGAACATAAGGCTATAAAAACACCACATGAAATATCCATCAACCACGGCAGGGAAAGCTTCTTTGAAGAGAAGAATCCCAGGCTAACCCTTAAAAATGTCCCAGACGTACAGTGAAGAAGGGAAGACATCAGCCCTTCCTAGCCTAAAATTATAAATTCTTTCTCTCCACCAACTTCAGAGGGTTATTAAGGTTTCACAGATCTATCCCACATGCTGAAGGAAAAGAAAGAGTAACAAAATGAGCCTGCCTGACTTTGGGCCAGGTTGCCACCTCATCGGAAGCTTGGCGGCAGTGAGGGGGGCCTGCAGCCCATGGCAAAGCCGGGAGACTTCCCTCTGGCTAATGGCCCAGCTCGAATCCCACCACTCATCCTTCACCTGCTGAACAAGTGATTTGCATATCACCATGGCTCTTGTCACTGAGCTTGAACCTAAACCTTCTGGTCTGGGCAGATATTTAGAGTAGAGGTTAATTTACGAGCACATAGATACATTCCAGTACTAAGATATGAACTAAAGCTGAACCTGGACCAAAGAATCAACTGCCCACCCAGAAAGCCATACAACCCATGCTCGCATTTAACAGAAGAAAAATAAACCACGCCATTTACTTTGAGCAGGACACTAAAAGGAATGTGGAAGACTGTTGAATCATCTGTTTGCTTCTCAGCTTGAAATGCATTTTTTTGCTGTTGTTATTGTTAATCGTGTTCCTCTCAGGCTCCCTCCTCTTTACTGAGAGAAGGAGATGGAGTGAACGCCCAGAGCAACCATAACTGTTGTAGGCTGGGAGTGGGTGGGAGTATGGTTCCCCTCCCCCACCATGACCTGGCAGCTAACCTGTTGGGCTATGGCAGCATGCCACGCATACATTATCCAAATGGCCTGCAGCACAGCCAGCAACCACACAGGAGGGCAGTGGAGCCACCCCCAGAAAAGCAGACTGTACCCTCCTGAGAGGAACATTGCTCCACCCACTCTCACCGGCCAGTGTCTGTGTATCAGGGATGGGGGGGTGGGGAATGCGGCTAACAGCAGTTTCTTATCCTCTTGGGCAAACATCCACTTAAATATCCACCCCAGTCCCCTCAGACACGAGGGCACGTTGCTGGTTCCAAATAAATCTGTATAAATTCCTTTGAAGGCAGAGGAAGCTAGCTAGATGCCCCCTCCACCTCCTCCTAAATTCTAGGCCTTAAGAGACACTGGTTGGCAAGTGGGCGGTAGATAAAACGAATTTCTGTCTAGCCAAGGGTAAAACGAATTTCTGAGGTGCACATGCCAATCAGAAATCCCCTTCCCTTCACTGTCACTCAATCAGGAGTGTTTTCCCTGCTTTCTTCAGCACATGCTCCTTGGTCTGCCCTTCCCACCTTTATTCCCATCTGATTTCAGCACCATAAATCATGTTTTCATCCTATCATTATGTGAAAATGTGATGCAGTGGTTCCCTCCAGATTTTGTTCATCATGGGTTTTTTGCATTAATTTCTATTTTTTATTATTATTTTTTAAGATTTATTTATTTATTCGAGAGAGAGTGGGACAGAGAGAGAGTGAGGGGGGAGGGGAGGAGGAAGGGCAGAGGGGAAGAGAATCTCAAGCAGACTCCCCACTGAGCGCTGAGCCCCACGTGGGCTCCATCCCAGGACCCTAAGATGCTGACCTGAGCCTAACTCAAGAGTCAGATGTCCAACCGACTGCACCGCCCAGGTGGCCCTAATTTTTATATTTTTAAATGTTGCATTCAAATATCATCTCCTCATGGACTGAGATTTTTTGAATGCACATAAATTTGCTCCTGAGGCAAGTGGCTCCCTAACCTTGCCCTAGTCTTAGCCCTGATAGGCAAAGTTATTTTTTTTTAACTTCAAAAAAATTTTTAATTAAGTTTTTATGTTAATTCCAGTAAAGTTAACACACAGAGTTATACTTTTAAAGATTGGACAAACCACTGTCCTCCTTCGGTCATGGCCCCAGGAATCAAAGCTCTTTGAAAGTATTAATATATCAGTGAAGACATGGGGTTCCAATAATAAACTCCTTTGTATGAGATTCAGTAGTACAGGAATCCAGAAAGGAAACAGCATGCCTACCTCTCCTCCGACAGCTGTATTTCTATGCATTTCTTCTAGGAATGTTCTAGAAAACATTTGAGTATTGCCTAAAGACACATTCCCTATAACATTATTTCTTTGGTCTTGTATTGAGTTTTACAGTGAGGTGCTCCCACAATAAATATAAAATTGTAAAGTACAATGAAGAGAATGTCTTGAGGGACATATTATTATTTATTCTGAGATAACAGTCTCCTGCTGGTATGTGAATACTGATCCAGCAAATTGGAAACACTGTGGAAACTAAATGATAAAGCAAAGCTGACAAGTTTATTTTCAAAGCAGGAGACATGGATCCTCTAATAACTTTCTGCTATTGTGACTGTTTCTGTTATTCTATATGATTGATGTATGTGTAATGATTTTTTTTAGCTGATGTGTCTGGGAACTGTGGAAATGCAATTACTCAGGTTAGTGTATGCTTCTTTCTTAGTAAGTGAAGCTTGCCTAGCCAGAAAGCACAGACCTTGCTTTTAAATTTAGGTTACGCAAACAATGAACCATGGAACACTACATCAGAAACTAATGATGTACTGTATGGTGATTAACATAACAAAATTTAAAAAAATAAAAAATAATTAAAAAAAACAATATAGGCGTTTTAGCAAATGATGCTGTATCAATTAGATATCCATAAACCCAAAAAAGTGTCCCATATATGTCATCATATGAAAAAATTAACTCAAAATGTATCACAGACTTAAATGTAAAACCTAAGACTGTACAATTCCTAGAAGAAAAAAACAAAATAAAATCTTTGTGACTTGGAAAAAAAAAATTAGGTTACTCTTAAAAAATCAGCTGGTGTGGCTCCTTCAATTTAAGGGATGCAGTCCAGTCACCTGGTTTGACGTAATGGTCCCTGGGCTCCTAATAACATCGACATTTGTGGGAAACTTTTGTGTGTGTGGTTTGCTTCATATGTTTATAACACCATTCTGCAGTAGGTTAGACAGTTATTAGCTGTTTTCCTGTTTCACAGGGGAGGACAGTGAGGCAAAGTGAGGATACATAGAAACATGTGGGTGTGCGTTTCATCAGTGGTGGGCTCAGGACTTCTCAGTGTGTAGCTTGTGCCCTTCTTATCACTAAATGAAAGATTCTGATTAATTTTTGGGCTTCGATTATTAATATACCTACATATATGGGGTTCCAGGTACTTTAGATCCTTAACATAAACCCCTAATTGTACCCCTCTTTAGTTTCCTGGGGGAACACAGTCCATGTCTAAGAGCTCACTTCCATTTTTCTTAATTTTTCTCTGATTTCCACTCCCTTAATTCTACTAAGACGTCCTTCCAGTTTCAGAATTCAAGGAAGAGAATGGATCCTGGGCAGCAGAAATAGAAGAAACCTTTTAAAGTGTTGGGTATCTGAATGGTTTTTTACCAGTAACAGGGTAAGAATCAACTTACGGGGTCAGATTCGTCTTCAGCACATTTTTTCTTTTCTGATATTTGTCACTGTTCCGTCTCGTTTATTCTGATCTCTTCCTCTGGAACATACATTATTTGTAGTTTGAGACTCCAGCTATCTCATATCTGATCTCTTCTGAGATCATTTTTGTTTCTTTGCCCTTTCGGATTCTGGAACACATGCTCAACTGTGTCTCCAACTCACTCCATTTATTTCCAACAGTTCCCATTGTGCTAGTGCTTCTAAGGTAAAGGCAATCCCAGGGTCAGAGTTTGGTTTTCTCTTATTCTCTCCTTATCACATTTACAGTTCCCTGTTTCTTTCTACCAGTCTCCCAGCCACAAAAGTTTTGCTCTGTATTTAAATCCTTGTCTGCTCTCATATCATCTCATACCTAATCTCTTAGTTCTCAGCATCTATATGCTCTTGATTTTCATAAAGAATCAAAGCTGGTACTTGTAAATTAATGCTCATTTCTGCAAATGCTTGTAGTTTCCATCACACCTTTGTTTAAATGTTCTGCTCCATGTTATGAAAACTTTTAATGGACCCCCCCACCATGCGGTTTTGTTTGGTGATTTGCATATGGGTGAGAAAGTGAACATTGGGGAATTCCTTTAATCAGGGTGGGTAGATGCTTCTAGGTTTCTAGGTTACTCTTAGAAATCTTTTCTCAGCTATTAAGCTAGAGGGCTGACATGTGGCTTACTAGCCATCTAAGAAGTGGCAGGAGAGAGGAGAATCCCAAGGAACACTCAGACCCCTTGAAATCTCTGAAAGACAGCCGCCTTCCATGGTGAAGCCACAGTGCTTGACGGAGGCCTTGCTGCCTCATGGACCTTTGCCTCAAGCGCAGCCCTTGACTGGCCCACCTTCTACCCGGGGTAGCCGCCTGTTTTCTCTGGGGTTCTGCTCACATTTCTGCTGCTCCTGCTACTCACTGCCTTCTGTGCTGGGAACATGAATCCAAGCCCTCCCAGAGGTACAAAAATGCTTGGTGCCAGGCAGTTAAATGGAGTCATAGCTGTGTGCTCCCCCAAGTAAGACATTTTTATGTAACCATATTAGGGTGACATTTTGAAATCTCTGGGGAGATTTTGGACACATAGTTTTGTGTCCAAGTGGACCTGTGAGCATGTAAAATCAATTGTTCTCAATTACCAACTAAAGTCTACACGAAGCTTCTATATAATCACCATCGTTGGGATAAACCCAGTGATGATTATGGTGGACTTTCATATTCACTTTTGTTGGGTTCTTTTAAATTTCTGTATTGCTGATTTTTCCCCAAAATATAAAATCCTCAGGGAATCAAGTCAGTACAAAGTCTCAGCTGAGTGTGGGGCTCTGGAGTGAGACCTTTGAGATTAAATCCTGACTCCATTACTTACCAATGGTGCGACCCTAAGAAATGTCCATGTGCCTCAGGTTCCTTAGCTACAAAATTGGGGGGGGGAGTAATGGCCCCAAAATTAGTATTTTTTTTAAATTAAAATAAATGAGCTAAAGTATGTAAACTTTAGAATGGTGCTTGACACTGACTAAACAGTTAATTTGGGATAGCATGTTATTTTTTGCAAGTAATAAAAAAATGCATGCTTTCTGAAAAAAAAATGTGAAACACTCAGGAGGTTATAAAATAAAGGAATTAAAGTCTCATTTCTAATTCTTCTACAACTCATTCCCTCCTGGCATAAATTGGGATGGGGCAATAAGTAGTTGGGGGGTACTAAATCCTTTTCTAAGACTACCTGGTGCAAGTCCCAGCACATATTGTGCATGTCATAAATGTTAACTCATACTTAAAGGGTTTATCTATGTGATTCTAGGGCTTCTTATGTATTTCTGGCCCACGTATCATTTCCATATGGCACAGGACATCATAGACCACATATCCTGACCAAAATTATTGAGACATGTTGTTTTTAAAGAGACATTAATGAGGGCTATAAACTGATTTATTCTAGACTACAAAGAAAGTATAAATGTGGTAGTATTTAAATGCTGAAATTATAAGAGACCAGCTCAGAGGCCACCTGGAGGATCTTTCGGGCCCACCAATGGTCATCAGACCACACTTAGAGAACTGCCAATTTATGTCTATTTATATGTCCCAATAGCAAGCTTGCTTTTTAAAATGACACTGTTTTATTATTTTTCATGGTCAGTTTGGACTTCACTTACACTTCGCCAGATCCTTTTTCTGCTCTTGGGAGATACAGCCAGTTCCAAATTAATTTTATTACTCTATTTCATTTTCAATGTCATATAAAATATAGTTTATAACACCTCAAGCATAAGACAACAAATGCTTCTATCAATGCCCTCATGAAAGCAGAGACATTCCAGAAAGAATAAAATGAAAACAAAAATTGAAAACTGCAGTTTCTCTAAGCTTCCTTCCTCCCTGCCAAGTTCTATTCCTTTTTCCTACTGCTCTCCTTTGGGGCCCAGCTTTGAAATTGGCACTGAGCAGTCAGAGTGGCCATTAAAGATTCCATGTGACTAAATGTGCCGAGCAAACATAAATGCCAAAGCCCTGAGTAAACATACTGCCTGGAGCCCTGGGAGCCAAGAAGGGAAGATACTTGTATAGGTCAGGGCCACTGGGCCTCCCAGCAGCCCAAGACCACAGATGGATTCTGGATCTGAGCGACAATGCGAATTTCTGGAATTAAGATCCCAACCCTCCAGGCAGGAAGCCTGATCCGGAAAGCTTGAAAAACCAGCATTCTGTAGGAAATAAATAAGGGACATTTTCCCCTCCGAATATTTCCTCCGAATTTAATAGAACAACGAAACTTGCTGCCATCTCCTTGAATCTCTGACTTTTTTTCCTAACAGATTAAAAAGTTTCTATGGAGTAAGTCTCAAAGAGGAGACCTGTGTTAACTGAAATTGTCAGGGGAGGATTTCTTCCTAACACGTAACTCTTAAGAGTACTGGAGTCGTCAAGACCTAGGTTTTATTACTCAGGTCCTCAGGCAGAGCCACATGATTTTTTTTTAAAGTTTTCTTCTCATTTTATTTTTTAGAGAGAGAGAGTGGGGTAGGGGCAGAGGGAGAGAGAGAATCTCAAGCAGACACTGAACAGAGGGCGTGGGGCTCAATTTCATCACACTGAGATCATGACCTGAGTCACCTGGGCACTCCAGCAACATGATTTTTTTTTTTTTTAAGATTTTTTATTTATTAGGGAGAGAGCGCACAAACGGGGGGAGGGGCAGAGGGAGAGGGAGAAGCAGACTCCCCTCTGAGCAGGGAGCCCATCATGGGGTTTGATCCCAGGACTCTGGGATCAGGACCCAAGCCAAAAGCAGACACTTAACTGACTAAGCCACCCAGGTATCCCTGAGCAACATGAATTTTTTAATGGGATATATTTACCTTTAAGATCCCTTCTAGGTTTAGAATCTTCTTTTGTTGTTCTGTACTATTCTGCTAATGATTTTACATGCTCTGAATTTGACAATGCAAGAGTAAATAAGAAGGCAGTGCATTACTAATATTGAGACAGTGTAGATCATAATACTCTCTTGTTTTCTAAATCTATATCAATCATTACATTGGTGCAGAACCCACCCTCCTATTCTTAAGTCTTTCTGAAGAAAAGACTAGAAATTATATTTATTTATTTTTAATTATATATTATATATTATATTTATTGTATTTATTAATAAACATAATATTATATATTTATTATATGTACTATCTCTCTGATAGTCTGTAACTTATGTATAATCACATATGTATTGATAGATATGGGATATATACATTTATATGTATAGCCAACAAAGCACTAGATTTCAAACTAGGTAAAGAACTTCTACAAATTAATAAGGAAAAAAAGACAATCTTATATAAAAATGGTCAAAAGACTTGAAGAAGCATATCACAAAAATGGGCAACTAAAAGACCAATAAACATATGAAAATAGACTCAACATCTTTGGTAATCAGAAAATGCAAATTACAACCATGATGAGGTAATACATAGACGAGTAAAACTAAAAAGTATTGCAATGTCAAGTGATGGTGAGGATGTGGAGCAGGCGAAACATTCACGCAATGTAGGTGGGAATATAAATTTGTGCAGCTCTGGAAAACAGTTCAACATCATGTAGTAAAGTTGAAGCCTATAATGTAGCACTTACACTCCAAGGGATATATCTTAGAGAAATGCATGGCATGTTCCAGGGCACATGAACAAGAACACTCATAGCATGCTCATAATAGCCCAATCTGGTAACAACACAAATGTTAACCAACAGTAGCATGGATTGTCTTTATGCACTGGAATATCATACAGCAAGGGGAATAAAAAAAAATTACAGCTAATTAACAGCATCAATGAGTCACAATATTCAGTAAGAGAAGCCAGACACATAGGAATATTTATAGTATGGTTCCTTTGGTATAAAGTTCAGTGGAGTAAACAAAGCTATATTATTTGAGGATGCATACAACAGTCATAAAACTATAAAGAAAAGCAAGGAAATGAGTATCATCCAGGTCCTGACAGTAGGGGAGAATGGATGTTGAAACAAAGCAAGAGCAGAGGAAGGGGGTTTCTTGGGTGGGTTGTGTTTTACGTTTCTGATCTGGGTGACAGTGACATGGATGTTCTCTTCAAACCACTTTGTCAAATGCTAGTTTTAGATGTTTTGTTCTTTTCTGAGTGGACATTATGCTTCACAATTTTAAAATTCTAAATTTTTAAAAAGACTAGCAGGTTGATGTGTGAAAATTAGAATCTATATTAAAGAATCAAACCTTTGGTAATTGAATGGGAATGAAAGACCTCTGGGAGTCAAAGATCTGATGTAGAAAAATTTCAAAGTTTCGAAAATTACTATTAAGATTAGGAGCATACTTATTTCCCAGAACCAGGCAAACCATGAGCCAAAAATGTTCCTTTCACGTTGCTTTACTTTTACTTTCTTTGGGAAGGAATTCAGAGATCCAAACCGGCTCTACAAGTAAAACTATATTAACTAGTCACCTTGGTTAAAATAGTTAAACATGTTATAAATATTAACATAATAAGTAACTTCTCTGAAAATGTCTATAAAGCCAGTAACAAAGGAAGCTAAAGAATCAACTGAATGGCTCTTTGGAAAGAGAACGACATGCCTACATCCAATGAACCCACCTAAATATTCACCTACATCCTCAGCTCATTATTTCTTTTTTCCTTATTTGCTCTGCAATCTATTGCATAGTTTTGTATAGTTTACCTAATTCCACTGTTTTGATTTAATCTAGCCTATCTCCATACAGGATGGAAGTGGACGAGATTTAGATACACATATAACTTCAGATCTTTCAGTAATAATGCAGAATCTTTAGCCTTAGCTACTTGAGCTTAAACGGCTCCAGTTTGGGGCAGGTTCTCCGTGAATCTCGGCAGTTTTAGGACTTCTTGTATTTCTCCATTTTTGTTGTTGTTGTTGTTGATTTCCTGCCAGCCTTTATAATATCCACAAACCATAAGGCAGATGTTTGTTTTCTCCTTACAAGGATTGCCTATTAAATTTAAAAATATAAACTACTCAAGGGGCGCCTGGGTGGCTCAGTCGTTAAGCATCTGCCTTCGGCTCAGGTCATGATCCCAGGGTCCTGGGATCGAGCCCCGCATCGGGCTCCCTGCTCAGCGGGGAGCCTCCTTCTCCCTCTCCCACTCCCCCTGCTTGTGTTCCCTCTCTCGCTGTGTCTCTCTCTCTGTGTCAAATAAATAAATAAATAAATAAATAAATAAATAAATCTTTAAAATAAATAAATAAATATATATAAACTACTCAAAAAAATAAATAAGTAAACCCAGAGGTCATTCATTATCAAAAATCCTGATGTGAGAATGTTTTTGTCTTTTAGTGCAGACTGCTGGTCACCCAGCGTATGCAGCTGATGACCCTGTCCTGTGGTGCACTGGAAAGTAACACCACATGTAGACAAACACATCTTTTCTTAGTAAAAATATTGGGGGGAGGTGTGAGAAGAGGGGACAAACAACAACTAAAACTTTGCTTCAGATGTTCACAATTTAAAATGTTTGTTTCCTAATAATTCATCCCAAAGTTATAGGGATACTTTTTTTCTAATGCTAACTCTAGACTTATAACTACATGCTTTTCATTATCTGATTTGAATACTTTTATTTCCTTTTCTTGGTCGTATCTCAAACTTCAACTTTGATACTTCACAATCAAACATGCTTTGCTCAAGCTTGTGAGATTCTCATAAATATTTTCCATATTTGAGGACAGACTATCTGAAAATTTTATTTTGCATTGGACTCACAAAAAGAAGGAAATGCACAAGGATCATTTTCCTCAACATGGAATTCACCGTGAGATCTGAAACCACCCAGCTTTGAAGTGACCAGGCTTCCAGAGCTACAGCCTGTTGCTGATGTTGGATACGAGTATCTATGCCCAGTGTGTAAGATGTCGGGGCAGAGAGGTGGGGCGTGGGGTCTGCTTGCTTCCTTCTCCCACTCCTCATGTTGTAACTTTGGAGGGGGACACTGTTACTATAGCCTGCCAGAAAAATCAGTCCTTTTCTTCTGGGAACCAACAAAGTCAGTCCTTATCTGACCTATTTCTTACACGTAGGATACCTGAGTGCATGTTTCAATTTCATCCAATTATTTACTCCTTTAAAATATGGAAGGAGAAAGATCAAAGTGTCTTTTCTAATGCCCCTGCCAGTTTTCTGCTCATTCAGATCCTGACCTAGCTTGGTTGAATCATTACAGTGCAAAGTTATTCTTTCACTGTGGCAATGACAGAAAGGTAAATCATTAACCAAAGACTAGATGAGTCCATAATTATTGCTGACCCTCTCCAGTCTCCATGATGTGACTTGGGGCCCCCATGTAATCAAGAGCCTGGTGTGACAGTTACAAACAGGCCTGGAATGTCATCAGTCCATCCAATCTTGGGTTACATCACTGAAGTTTTTTCCGGGCTCCAGCTCCTATCACTCCTACCAATCCCCTGTGGAACATTTTCTCTCTAAACACAAGTTAAAGTTGATGATGGCAACCATAGTTTACTATGCACATTTCAGTTGCATTTTATGTGGCAGATTTCACATGTTAGTCTAAGGATTTAAGTTTCTTCAGAAAAGCCTCTCTTCTAGTCCACTAAAACTCAGAAAGAAATTCCCAGTGCAATAATAGGAACGTTCATACAGGCAGCATTTCATGATTAGCTCACTTGTGTTGGACAGGACTAAAGGAAAATTCCCTCCTGCATGCACAGAAAGGAGTTGTTCTCTACCAGCCAGTTCCTGCATTGATGAATTGCAATGTGCTAAAACTAAAGGAATCCTAAGAAATACATTCTAGAAGATGGAACGAAAGCAAAGCAAGGACGGAAAGGTCGAGAAGAAAAAGCTAGAGAGGCTCTTTATGTCAGATATCCATCAACCTTGCCAAGGAGGGGCAGAAGGTGGGTTTGGCCAATAGTGATGCATTTCTTCAGAGGGATGCAAATCCGGGCTTCTGAAGTGAGGCTCTGAATTCGCGGCATTTCACAAGACCATTGAAAATGCTTAGGAATTGTTTGCAGCTGCTGCTCAGTCACTTCCTTCACATTCCACGGCCCTGGAGACAGAAGGAAAAAATTCCTTATGCCAGTTTTTGTAGGTCATGGTGTTAGTTATAAATCCACTCCACTGCAGTCTATAAAATGCAGTTTTTATTTCATTGTTTCCACTTTAGGCCAAATCATAAAATTAAAAAAAAATAAAATAAAATGAAAGGGAAAAACAAATAAAAATAACAGAAAGGCTTTTGTTAAGTTTAAGGAAATTGCCCTTCGTATACAGTAAAATCTCCGTAATTCAGATCTGTCCAGATTAGTAAAAAGTCCGGATTGTGAGTTATGGAGTTCCAATATTCAAGTTCTTATCATATGTAGAAGTATGTGCACTTGTCTGTAGGGGGGCATTTATATTCTAGGGTATCACAGATGGCCTAGTGTGTGGAATATTCTGGAAGCAGCACTGGGAGCACTGTCAGTCTGTGGGGCTGTGGGCAAAATTCCCCTGAGACGAAAGGTTGGGACCAGAACAGGATGGCAGGTATGTGGTATGTGCAGTCACTTTCTCTCCTGCTTCCATGGCCAGTTTTGCTAACCTGTAAACTCTCTATTAACCAAAGAAACAGCCTCAGAATGTTTCTTAACACAGAACTCCAATAAGCATTCATCCATCTAGAGCCTTAGCCCACTCTACTAAGTCTGTTTGTGGGTCTAGATGATTTCAAAGCTTCTTGGAGCATTGTAATTCCAATATGCTGATAGAGAGATCCTGGAAGAACTCACTCTGAGGAATGCAAAAATTTAACCAGTGTGTAGTTTATAATATACAAACCATTTCCAAGTTGCTTCACCCGTACTTAAAACATCAGCTAGCACCATAAAACACAGTAGTTCTCAGCAGACTGAGGGGAAGGGGTGGCAATGAGAAAGTTTAGGCTGAGGGTTGAGGACCTGTGCATCGGAATCATCTAGGGAGATTTTTTTTTAAATAGCCAAACCTGGGACCCACCCTGCCCATTATCTTTGCTTAAGTCTGCAGTGGAGCCAGGAAAGAATGCTTGCTTAAAAATCTGTTTAGTAAGTTTTGATACATCCTTCTGTCCAAAGAACATTTTCTGGATGGAGTCTTGTTTATAAGATTTATATCTTTAGACAATTTATTATCTCCACGGAAAGCAGTGGTAGATGTCATCTCAGCCCCTGCTCAAATTGAATTTACACATTTTAAATAAGTACAGTGCAAATAAAATGATTTTACAAGGCATTGCATTTCTCAGATAACCACATAATGGTGTCCACTCAATCCTTCCAGTTTCTCAGGCCAAAAAGCCTGGAGTCATTCTCAGTTCCCTTTCTCTCACAAACCTCATCCAGTTATGTTCAGCCAATGCTTGGCTCTTGTTTCAGCAATGACCACTTCTTACTACCTCCTCTGCTGGAGCCTGCACCTATCATTCCAATAGCTTCCTAGCTGATTTCCCCACTTCGATCCTTGATCCTTATCTATTCTCCACACAGCACAGAGTGATCCCAATAAAACTTAAGTTGGATCATGTCATTTCTCTGTTTGGAAACCTCTAACTACACTTACAACTTAGTCCCAGCCAGTGCCAAGGTCATCAGAATGGCCTGCAAGACCCTACACTCCCTGACATGCCCCTGCCTCCATTACTTCTTCCTTTGTCCATTCACCCCAGGCCTCCTTCTTCCTCAACCTTCATGTATCCTGCACATGGATTGCAAATCCCCCAGATCCCCACATGGCTCCCTCCCTTGCCTCCCTCAAGTCTTGGCTCAAATGCAACCTTTTCAGCGTGCACCTTGCTAATCCCCACTCATTAAGATTGTAAGAACACTACTCCCCATCTTGTGTTCCTGATGTTCTGTAGTTTGTATCTCCATATAACAAAATATGCAGTTTATTTATTTTGCAAACTCCACATGGTCAGGGATTTTGGTCTGCTTTGCTCACTTGTTTATTCCCAACTGCTAGATAGCACATAGCAGACACTCAACAGATATTTGCTTAATAGAAATCAAGGAATGACTCAGCCGATAGACAGTATGATTCGGTGATTGGAGGAAGCAGCATTAGTAAGCAATTAATAATTGGGCCAAGGTTTTCTGGGAATGTACTCTCTACACTTCCACATTCAGTCTCCCCACTCTGTAATACAGGCTAATCATTCTTCCCTTTCACCAGGTCACAAGATTGCAATTAGAACAAATAGGTGTTTAACACTTTGGAAGAGATGTTCTGTCTTATCTAAATATTCAGGAAATAATTATGCAATTTGTTGTTTATGTTACATGCCCCTTCTTTTCTTTCCCCACATTATTTCACTTAGCATTTCACAAAACACCAATAGCCAAAGAAAGAATAAAAGTAAATTTCAAATAAGTGCATTTTGTTATTTATTCATTTCTTTGTAACTGAGAAAAAAGTTCAAAATATTAACTTAAAATACACATGGAGATTTTCTGTTTAATATAGTCTCCATTCTCTTTAGATCAAGCCATTGTATTTTACAAATAAAATATATTGGATTTCAAAAATAATTTGGGGGAGTTTTCTGGATATGAAAAGCTGTCTAGAATAAGTGGTATGACACAAAAATATTTAAATTAACTAATAATAATGGCTAATATTTATACATTTTATAGACAGCCACCATTATGTTACAGTTTTGCATTCATAATCTTATTTTATCCTCACTTAAACCCTAAGAAGAAGGAACATTTAAAAGAAAAAAAAAATCGAGGCCTCAAAGTGTAAAACATCTTCCCTAAGGTCACACAGCCTAGTGGGTGGCAGGGATTCAAATTTTCGTTCATCCAAATCCAAAGATAGCATTTGGTACGGTTTCACTTTTCTACAACAGTGGTTTATGGGGATGGTAAGATGCACTATTTTAAGCCAGGATGGTTCTAGAAAAATTGAGTCATAAGCTTAGAGTGTTTCACATTATCCTGAATCTCTGAGTGTTGACTATAACAGCAAAAGTTATTATCATAACAAATGAGAAGGAGAAAAACTGCTGATAGCACCACAGAGTGCCTTTCCCCAGGAACCACAAAGTACTTTTACAATAATGCCAACAAAAAAGGCATTCACAGCATAACATAAAATGGGCATTTGCTGTCTGTCCAGTTAATTGGATCAATGAGAGATATACAAACTGGATAACTCAGTGATGTTTTTTTTCAATTATTCAACTTATCTTTCTCCAGAGATCGATGAACTGAAGCTGACCCAACAATGTCACCTCCTGACTTCCTGTTTATTTCTGAGTGAAGGCATTTTGTCAAATTAACACATCAAGAGAAGTCTTTCATAAGTCTGTCATCTGAAATTAAATGCCTATTCCTTTGCCTATTTTGGAAAGGGAAGGAGGTGGCAGACCTTGCTGAAGAGAAAGGAAAAGACAACTGAGGCATACATACATGGTGTGGTGTGGTGTGGTGTGTGTGTGTATACGATTTCCCTGGCAACTCGTGGCAGGTCAAGACTGAGTGTGTGTACGAGGAGTACATGGAGGTGATATTGGAAGGATCCTAGGTCCTCCCATTCTACTATTCCCAACAAGGTCTCAGGAATTCTTATTGTCTTCAAAAACATTCTCTACCAAAACATGCATCACAACAGCAATCATCGTTACCTTCATTCAATGTAAAGTCTTCATTTTCTTCCTCTTTAGACATGGTCTATGTGACCATTTTCTGGATATTGTGAAACTATTTCTTGCTTTAAGATTCTGAAAAAAAGACTTTGTAGAACTTTTAACCATTCATTTACATCCCAGTAGATCTCTCAAGTCGAAAGATAAGAAACAGAGACTAAATCAGTATAATTTCATGAGTGGAAGATGAGGAATCTCAGTGAATCTAAGAGAAGGTCTATGAAAAATCAAGAAGGTATCAGGAAAGAAATGAGTGGTGATGACAAATGGCTCATGTGTCACTTGATACTGGCTCATATGCCATCTTTGGATTATGAGCTGAACAACATGACTTTGGCCACAAAGGGAACTGTCTAACTGTATTGTGTAGCCAAAGGCTTTGACCTTGACTTAAAACTTTTACTTCTTTTAATGTGTAAATGATTATGCTAAACATTAGCCAAGAAAAATCAAGTACACAGAAAGACCTCATATTTATAAAACACTTGACACTAGAGAAACTAATAATCTTAGAATTAACTGGGATGAGAACATATGATATCTTTATAATAAAGAAAATATAGCCTTCATTTGGGAAAAAGCAAATGTTCTAACACTGTTGAAAAAAAATACCAGCTTAGAAAAAAATTTACTTTATCAAAAGGAATTGTCTTTATAACTAAGGCTAAAAGTATGCAGTGGGCAGGTCTTCAGTTTCTGAGTTCTGTTTAAGAGTGGAATAAGTCAGGTAGAAGCATTATCATGGAGGGCTAAGTCAAAGCAAAGGCCAGATATTTGCCCACTAATGGTGTGTTTAGGACACAAGAAATTCCATAGTGATTATGAACACAGCCTCTGGTGCCAGATGGCCCAGGTTCAAAACCAAGTCCGACCACTTACTAGCTGTGCTGTCTTCAGAGAAATTATTTCATTATTTAATGTCTAAACTGTACCTCAGTTTTCTTTTCCTAAAAATGAACATTAAAATGAAGACTTCTTCATGGGGTTCTCATGTGGATCAAAAATATATAAAAAACACATATAAAGCACTTGGAACAGTGACTTGCACAAGGTAAATGCCATATAGTATTAGCGATTGTTGTTATTTTTTATTATTATAGACAAATAGAGAAACAAAATGGAAACTGGAGACATTACAATTATATATAAGTCACTCCTATGACATGAAGTGACATAAGCCAAGGTGATAAATCAGAGAGTGGTGCATGGCACAAGATAGATGATTAATCAATATATGTTGAATGAGTATATTAGTGAGAATCCTAATTGCAGGCCAAGAAGATCTAAAGCAAATCTGCATGTGTATATGAATGGTAAAGAAGGTTGATGTAAACTAATATGGTTTTATTATCAGCTATGCAGCCGTGGAGTGAACCAGATAGCTTAAAGGAACAATGCTGGACTTGTTGCCAAAAGAAAAAAAAAAGAAGAAAAGCAAATACAAATTAATGACCCTAGTCACTCACTGTTATGAAGCCTTGTGCTTTGATTTAAGTAATTTTTTTTTCTACTCCAGTCTCAGTGATTTGATGCATTTAAGAAGTCTCAATGGCAATACAAAATGACACTGCAATTCACAGGATAATTTTGGTACAATAACAAATAAGGAAATGTGACTAATCTGTCTTCGTCTTATCTTTTTCCTGTAGTAATAAACCAGCTATTTTGGGATGGTTGAATATCGCCTTCCCTTCCCATACCCTCCCTTTCCTAAAACACTTGTGAAGGTTTTGTTTGTGAAAAGAAATCTATTCTTACTACTTCATTCACAACATGCGCTCTACAAGCTTCTGACAACAAGAAATTCCTCTTGGACTCTAAAATAATTGTGTCCTAGAACTCTTACCAAAAAGGCTAACCAAAATAGTTATCATTTTCAAGTTCCCATCTATTTATTACTAAGGTCCAGACAAGACATGTAAAGGCATCTAAAGAGAATGCCATAACCATCTAGGGACAGTCAAGTTATTTTGTTGGGTTTTGGTCTACTGGCCAGTGGTATAGGCAGGTATTATACTCTTCAAACTATCAACATGTACTCTGATGAGTTAAATAGAATGAAAAGGGACTGGGTGGTCAAGACATTGGCAGAACCCAGCATCTTGAGGATTCAGATGTAATACAGAAGATGCAAATATTTTAATGGCAGAATAAAATAGCACATTAAATTTAAATGCAAATTAATTGGGATTGTGGTGTCTGGATAGTCTATAGGGCAACATGGTGGATTTCAGCCAAATGAGTCAAAATGCAGAGCAGAAGAATAGCTTCAGACAAGAATTGGACTGCAGCTTCCAGAAGTTTTCTACTACCTTTTCTCTTAGGACAACTGAGGATCTTGGGCTGCCTTTTGGGGTAAGGGGACCTTCTATCTATTCTGAAGAGTTCCCCTCACAATCTCTATCTTTTGGCAAGTACACTTTTTAAAAAAAAATAAGAGATTTGCAAAAGAAATTCAAACATTTGGGGGGAAAGAGCTGTCTGTCACAGACTCTCCCACTCCTGCTGCTACCCTAGCCAAGCAATACCCTAAGGAAGGTCAACAGCCAGAATCTCTGGGAGAGGAACTCCCCACCCCAACACTGCTATTTTTAGAAGCTCCCCAAGTGATTAATATGCAGTCAGAATGGAAAATCAATGGCTGAAATTATTCTAATTCATTGGTTTCCTTGACTGGAATTTCCCAAACATGGGTGTTTAAATATTTGTTGAAAATAAGATTCCTAAGCATGGAGGCACTGAATCAGAATCTTTAGGGATGGGAGCAGGTGGAGGATGGGATTGTTGTTGGTGGTGATGTGGTGATAAGGAACAGAAATCTGTATTTTAAGAGAACTTTATGGGAAACCACTTCATTTGACTATCCAAACTCTTAGGAACAGTTCTGATGTCATGTTCTGGCTTATTAAAATGAGTCATCTACTAGGTCATACTATTTAGTTCAGATTGTTTTCCTTCTTATTGAGAATATTACTTCAATTTTACTTGATGCAAAGCAATTCAAATTTGTTTTCCATATGGCTTTTCTCTGTCAAATTCACAAGATAATGAGACTGCTTTGATAAAGCTGTGTTAGGATTTTGCAATTCCCTATAGATAAGATCTGCAAATGCTCAGGCCATTTGTTACTGTGAACCAAGAAGAATACAAAATTATCAGGTTTTTAAAAACTGAGCTCCTTTACGGATGGAATTCTCAAGCCCTACCAATAGTTTATCACCCCACCTTTCTAGTCTATCCTCAGGGACTAATTCTTCTGAAGATTCTCATTAGTAGGCATTAAAGACTACCCTCCTCTCCCAAGAGGCCTCCAATGCTGGAGTTCCATTCACTGACACCACGTCTGGAGCAGGTCAACTTCCTGACTTCCAAATGTGTCTATTTCCATCGGCCAGCAATATTTTATCCTGTGTGGTTTTGTAGGCCTCTCTATTCATTCTTCCTCTATGGTGGAAAAAGTAGAAAGGCACCCTCTGCATTTTTCGCCAGTTCTTCGGAGACCAAGAACATTTCCTTTTCAAGGATGAGGCTTATCCACTGGCAGAAAAATCTACTTCTTACTCACCACTGACTTCCTCTGCTTGGAGCGGATGGATTTTAAATGCTAGAATTTGGGTGCTGACCCATACTGCTTCATTTTGTTCTGAGGCTGTCTCAGAATGGAATTACAGCTATGAGTCAACCTCCCACTGCTGAAAGTAGGAAATCTGCATGAGCTGGGCACAGAGTAGGTGTTGTATAAACACACTTCGATAAATAACTTTGACTTGACCTCAGTTTTATCAAACAGCAACAACAGATATTTGTGGCAGACAATTCTTAGGCGATAAATTCAAGAAAGGTTTATCTCTTAACCCAGTAGAACAGAAATTTTATTTATCCCAGAAAACTTTCCTAGTTCTGAATATCCAAACTTTCTATAGAAGATTGAGCCTAAATTAGTGATGAAGGTTGCCTACATTGACCTAAAACACTTGAAAACAGCTCAACTTTGCACTTGAATCAACAACTGAATATAATTATGGTCAATGCAGTGTCCAAATACAAAGAAGAAATGTTGGTAAATGGAACTTTTCAGGAAAAATAAAGATCAGAGTGAGTAACATCAAATGGAAGAAGATATTGAATACTGACAGTTTTCTAGGAACTCAGTTTGTACTCATAGAGAGCAGATACACAAAAATGAGGAAGTGATTGAGGGAAGAATTGCATCTTAAAAGCATTCATTTTATAATGCATCCACCACAGGGCTAAACAACAAAAAAAGAAATACTGAGGAACTTTAAAATTTGTTTTCTTATTTTCTTAAAAATATTAAATAAAGGGGAAATAGGAGGGGGAGACAAACCATGAGAGACTATGGACTCTGAGAAACAAACTGAGGGTTCTAGAGGGGAGGGGGGTGGGGGATCAGTTAGCCTGGTGATGGGTATTAAAGAGGGCATGTATTGAATGGCGCACTGGGTGTTATACACAAACAATGAATCATGAACACTACATCAAAAACTAATGATGTAATGTATGGTGATTAACATAACATAATAAAATAAAATTTAAAAATATTACAGTCTTTATAAGACAGACATCATGAAAGGTAAAATAAAAATAGTGTAGTACTTGATTAGATTCTAAGAAATTAGAGCAGATAGCAAATGTTATAATGGTTCGGAGACTCTTTTTGGTAGGGCATTGTCTTGAACCAAGTGTGATACAGCTGAGCCTTTAATGAAATGATAGGAAAGATTTCAAAATAAGGAACTAGTTACACAATGAAAAATAATTAAGTGTTTATAACTATCATCATAATCTCACACTCACTTGAAATAAAGAATAATAAAGAAGCTGTATATTCATATGTAGCTGTTTTGAATTACTTTATATAGCACATATAGGTTCAGTCTAGAAGCTCTCTCTAATTCCATGCAGATTTGAAAGAGTCTTGAATTTCACTGACACCACCTTTAATCCAAAGGACCAAGCTTGGGCGCCTGGGTGGCTCAGTTGGTTAAGCAACTGCCTTCGGCTCAGGTCATGATCCCGGAGTCCTGGGATCGAGTCCCACATCGGGCTCCCGGCTCAGCGGGGAGCTTGCTTCTCCCTCTGACCCTATCCCCTCTCATGCTGTTTCTCTCTCTCTCTCTCTCAAATAAATAAATTAAAAAATTAAAAAAAAAAAAAGATTCAAAGGACCAAGCTTAACTCTAGATAAGAGCTTCTGAGTCTGTAAATAAAGTCACTCAAGGAAACTGGTTCCATTATATGATATTCACCACTATCATCCAGCCTGATCCCCACTTATTCACCAATCCAGAGTCCAAACAATGGGGAAAATTTAATATGCTCTCAAGAAAAGTATTTTACCACTAATGATGTTATTAAAAACAAACAAACAAACAAACCCAAACCACAGGGAATATAGTGAATAATATTGTACTAATGTTGTATGGTGATAGATGATAGCTACACTTACTGTGGTAAGCATTGTGTAATATATAGAATTGCCTAGTCACTATGTTATACACCTTAAATTAATATAACATTTATGTCAACAATACTTCAATAATAAAAAAAAATTTATATGAAAATTTTACAAATAAAAAACAAAACAAAACATATTGCAAGTTACCACATAGAAAGGAATTCCACAATGGTTTCAGGTTGTGACATCACCACTGAAATAGATCCACCCCCAATGAGTATGTGAAGGGAATACCCCTCACTTTGGAGCAATGACATTTGACATGTGTTTTTGAATCTGGGCCCATTTTTATTCAATCATACCTCATGTAAATGATGTGATTTCAAGGTTTTCTTGCCCCCCTCCCAATTTTCTATCTGATTTAGGTTTGAAGAAAATTAGACTGAATCACTTCATTTTTGCTTACCTTGATGGGCCCATGCTGTAGAGACAGGGAGCAGCATGGTGGAAAGGGCCTAAACCTTGGAGTCAAACTATTTGAACCCAGGATCTGCTACCTATTTACTGTGTGGCTTTGTATGAATTGCCTGACCTGTGTGAGCCTCAGACATCCCATTTGAAAATAGAGATAATGTATAATACACAACAAGTATATTGCAAAGGCCATATTATCTGGTAGATTCTCAATACACAAGAGTTACTGTTTTAACATCATCATTAATATTTACTTGTATGATTATTTCTGATATGATTCTGGACAAATCATTAACTTTTTTCAGGCTTCAACTGCCCTGGTTATGCATGAGTGGGACCTTATGACAGTCTCTTCACTTCCTTCCAGTTCCAAGATTTTATGAAGGAAATCACATCTGCCACCAATGTAAACCACAAACACAAGTTATACATTTCTGCTGAGAAGTAGTTCTACTTCTGCATTAAGGGAAATTTCACAATTTACTTAAAGAAGACTGAGTGGTGGAGGCAGAGGATTTGCCAGCTACATATTTCTCCAGGAACATACTCTGCAAGCTGGGTTCTGGGTGAAAAGCCAGTGTAGGGAAGAAGAATACCATCTTTAGGAAACAGCAAAACAGTTCCAATGGTTTCCATAGGACTTTAGTCATTTACTTATACAATATTCACATTATTTTTTAGTGAGTTCCTCCAAAAGAGTATATGTAAATCAGGGATGATATGGCCAGGGAAAGGGAGATAGGTTTTAGAAGCGAAGGGCCCTTGCCTTGATTCCCAGATCTCCCACTGCTCAGTGACCCTGAACACCCCTTGTCTTATCATCAGGAATAATAATTTCTACATTTAGAGACACTGTGTGTTGGCATTTGCAGTAGGCCTGGCACATAATAAGAACTCAGTCCCAACCATCTTCTCCTCCTACCGCTTAGGAGCAGAGAGGTGGCTGTCGTTTTCTTGGTCAAGAGGGTTGCCAGCACTAGATAGTCAGATAACGGATGTTCAGTAATCATTTGAACCATTTGAAATTGAATTGGGCCCATGGATTTTCAGGAGTTGGTTGACTTCCGGAGAAAACTGAACAGTTCATTTTTAAGTAGTAACAGTGAACTATCGACGTTTTATTCCCCAGCCAGAATCAGGCTAGTTTAAAAGTGATTATTTCCCAAAGAGCTCAACAAGTGGTCTTGGAGAAAGGAGCCCCCTATCAAATGTGTTTGAAAACACTGGCCTTCTGAATATGTAATATACCTCACTGCCCCTCAACAAACACACACTTGGAGAGTCACAGTGTGAAACAACAGGTTAAGGGCTCTGAAAAAATGCTGCAACAAGAAGCTTGTTTTGCTTGGTTTAAGCCTTTATTTCCCAGTAGTATTTGACCAGGGAACCCTTTGAACACAAATTGAGAAATACTATTTTTTCAAGAAAGGGAAAGGGAGTAATAAGTATGTGTAGCATGTTTAGATTTTTGAAAGCCATTATAAAATCTGTTTTTGAACTTTAGTCACTGTGGAGTTGGGTGCACTGTTTAGATGTGAATCAGAGACTGAATAAGGCTTAAAAATAGCAAGCTCAACGTGGTTAATAAGTGGGCACTACTATGCAGGAAATAATGTTCCCAGACACTTCAGGAGTCTTTACCCAAACAGGAGTTATCATTTAATATCTGGAGAGATAATAGAGAGGAATGAGCAAGCACTGATGAGTAAGCAATAAATAAATATTCTGGAATAAATTAATAAAAAATCTATGTTTGTGACTGACATTAAACTATGATTCATGAAATGACAGGACTAAGAATAAAAGAAATATTTTAAGGTCTAAAAAGTCTGTATGTGGCAGGTAAATTTTAATGTGAGTATCTAGGTCTAAATATTCAAAATTCATTTAATCAGTACATATTTACTGCATACCTATTATATGCCAGGTAGCATGCTGGGTACTAGAAATAAAACAATGGGGCAAAATCTTTGCTTGCATGGGGCTTATAGTCTATATAGAAAACACACATAAATTAAAAATCATGAAAGTATGAAGTTGTGTCTGCAATAAGTCCTGTGAAAGGAGAGATTCATGCCCTGATTTCTAATTTGGACAAAAGGATGGGGAACCATGTGTGCTTTATGCACTGTTGTGTCTGAGCACAGAGCCTGGCACAGAGGAATTGCTCCATAGATACTTGTTGAATTAGTTGGATGAATGAATAAGTGAATGAATGAAGGGCAGTGTACAGTAGAAGGATATGACATAGAGTTGTCAGAGAAGAGAGTCCCCAAATGAAGCTGACTTCTGAAGGATGCTCATCAAGTAGAGGAGGGAGGGAAGACTACGCCAGGAAATACATGTGCAAGAGAGGAAGCATGGCACGACAGTTGGGAGGAAAGGCAGAATGGTTGACTGCGGTTGTCATTAAGAAGGAATGGAGTCATTTGTGCAAGATGGGACAAGGATCGAAGCAGCAGGAGACAGGTCCTCGAAGACCAATTAGGGAGCTTCTATCTTAAGGTCAAAGGGAAAGTACTGAGTACTTTAAGCCAGAAGGAAGGGTAACGTAATCAGATTTGCACTTAAAATTGTTATTTTGCTTATTGAGTTGGGGTGGGGAGGGAAGAGCAAAAGGAGATGAGAGTACTACCTGGGAAGCCACTGCAATAATGAGATAATGGTGACTTGGATTATTGTAGTCACCGAAGGGTGGGCGCATTCAAGAGAAATCTAGAAGATGACATCATACATAGGACAGAGAGATAGAGGTATCCAGAAAGGCTCTTGGATTCTTGGCTTGCATAACTGATAGTATGTCACTCCCTGAGTTAGAAAGCAGTGTGAGGCCCGGGTGGCACTGGGACTCATGGATTGAGTTGAACATATGGAATGAATGGTTGTGAGTGAATAATTAGGGTTCAGGAAAGAGAATCAGAAAATATTCATTTGCCTCATTCTTCCTCATGTCCTAGTGAGCACCTATTTTCAGTCATTTTTAGTCATTGCTCCCTATGGCTACTGGTCTGTGTGTGTCCCTGAATTAAAAAAAAAAAAAAAAAGGCCACAAGAAAATAAATGTTTGTAACTATGTGTGGCAATGGATATTAACTAAATTTATTTCATTGATCATTTTCCAATATATACATATATCAAATCATTATGTTGTATGCTTTAATACAAAGCTATATGTCAATCCAATCTCAATAAAACTGGGAGTGGGGAAGTCAACACAGTGCTGGGCATGTTGAGAAATGGTTTTAGGAATCATTATTCCTTCCCTGCACAAAGAAAAACTGTATTTCTATCTTGACATAGTATTTTTAGCATCTTTCTCCTTTTAGTGTGTTTAAGAACTCCATAAAGAACTGGAAAATGACCATAGAAATGCAACTGAAATTTGCTGAGAGTTAGAACAAATCTCCTAAAGGTTTACGTAAAATACTGAAAGCTGAGGAAAGAAAAAGTAAAGCCCAAGGAACAATCAAAGATATATTTATAAATTAGTCTGTGACACCCCCTGAAGTCTGGAGAGAGAAATTTACAACACATAAGAGACAACAGTCTATCTTCATAGAGACGGGCAGAGAGGGGGTGGAGAATGGAGGTGTTATAACCAGCTGCATTTGAGCAGTGCTTCTCAAACTTTTTTATTTTTAATTACGGTATAGTTAACATACAGTGTTATATTAGTTTCAGGTGTACAAATAATGATTCGACACTTCTATATATTACTCAATGCTCATCAAGATAAGCGTACTCTTAATCCCCTTCACCTATTTCTCTCATCCCCATTTGACAAAAGAGGCAAGAATAGACAATGGAAAAAAGACATTCCCTTCAACAAATGGTGTTGGGAAAACCAGGTAGCGACACGCAAAAAAAAAAAAGAAACTGACCTCTTACACCATACACAAAACTAAACTCAAAGTGAATTAAGGACCTAAACGTGAGACCTGAAGCCATAAGAACCCTAGAAGACAGCACAGGCAGTAACTTCTCTGACACTGGGCATAGCAGCATTTTTCTAGATAGGTCTCCTGAGGAAAGGGAAACAAAAGCAAAAATATATTAGTGGGCTAATCAAAATAAAGAGCTTCTGCACGGCAAAGAAAACTATCAACAAAACTAAAAGACAACCTACAGAATGAGAGAAGATATTTGCAAATGACATATCCAGTAAAGGGTTAGTATCCAAAATATATAAAAAACTTATACAACTCGACACACACACACACACAAAACCAAATAATCCAGTTAAAAATGGGCAGAAGACATGAACAGACATTTCTCGAACTTTAATGTGCATTGGAATCCGTTGGTAATTGTTACAATTCCAATGAGAGTTCAGTAGGTCTACGTGGAGCCTAACACTGTGCATCCCTAACAAGCTCCCAGGTGATGCTGGTGCTGAGCACAGCAAGGGTTTAGACTAGCAGAGCTTAACGAGTCAGAAGAAGACTGAGTCCTGGTTCCATTAACCGTGTGCCCCTGGTAAAGCAACTCGACCTCACTAAGCCTCAATTTCTTCGTCTCTAGTAGAGAGTAAAAATAGTACCTTTATAACAGGGTTATCGAGAGAATTAATTGTGATAATTGTGAGCCTATAGCAAGTATTTCCTAAATGTTAACTGCTAGTATTACTAGTACTGCTAAAGTCAGAATTCTAGGAGGTGGTTCAGACTGAAAGCACAAATAATGTGAAGTTTTTAGGTAACTTCATATAGCTGATGGATCCCCATGTATTACATTTATCAAGGTGGATTAGAATGTTTGAAACTGAGGCGTATCACTATGGTATATGATTACTGAGTTTAACCTGTCAGGTAAATTTGTATTTTAGGTCCATTGTTTCTCAATAGTCCATTCAACAGCTCCCTGCCCAAATATCAATGCCAATAAAACTGAATTGTACCAGGGGCGCCTGGGTGGCTCAGTTGGTTAAGCGACTGCCTTCGGCTCAGGTCATGATCCTGGAGTCCCTGGATCGAGTCCCGCATCGGGCTCCCTGCTCGGCAGGGAGTCTGCTTCTCCCTCTGACCCTCCTCCCTCTCATGCTGTCTCTCATTCTCTCTGTCTCAAATAAATAAATAAAATCTTTAAAAAAAAAAAAAACTGAATTGTACCAATTTCTGGACATAGAGGACTTAAGCTGACAAAGGCATCAACTCCATTTGAGAAAGTCAACTTGAGGACTATCATAACAATATGTTTGTGCCCAAATAATTGCATGCTTCTATAATAATAGAGCTTTCCCCTCCATTTCTCTTTTAATGAAATGCTTTTGTGTTCAACATTAGAGAAGCATAAATTACCCAAATTAAAAAGCACATGGAGAGGGGTGGCTGGGTGGTTCAGTCAGTTAAGTGTCCAACTCTTGGTTTTGGCTCGGGTCATGATCTTAGGGTTGTGAGATCGAGCCCCACGTCAGGCTCTGCACTCTGTGCGGAGTCTGCTTGTGATTTTCTCTCTCCCTTTGTCCCTCTCCCCTCTTTCTAAAATAAATAAATAAATCTTTTTTAAAAAACACATGGGGAGAAGAGGATATACTCAGTCTATCTCATTGCATATACAATAGATTTAAAGGGAGCTCTGAGTCGTTCTGACAGAGAGTGTCCCACAGGTCCTTCTGGAATCCAAGGGGGATGAAAGGCCTTCAAAAATAATTTACTTATTGACGTCAGTAAGTCTGAAGTAAAACAATTAAGTGCTTTCAATTCGTTTTATCACAAACAATTGTGCATTGAGAATCAGCTATATGCTTGCCATTGTCCTGAGAGTTGTGCAAGGACAAGAAGTTTAAGTCAGGTCCTAACCCCAAGAAGTTTATGATTGATTTTTCGGACAAGTCATACATGCATGAAACACAACACAACATGTGACTGATTACCAAAGAGGCATTCATAAGAGGTACCAAAGGAGAATGAAGATGAGAATGATCAGGGTCAGTAGAAAATATCATCTGAGGAAATAGCACTTGATTTGTGCCTTGAAAAGTAAGTGAATTTGGATAAAGCTAGAAGCTGGAAATTCATTACTGGCAGAAGTAGCAAGAACAAGTTTAGGGTGGGGGTGGTGAAGGGACATGGCATGATTTTGTGTCTGCAGAAAATAATGGAAAATTTAAAAAATATACCCATTCAGTATGGTGGGGCAGTATCATGGGAAGATTTTGACCATCAGTTGAGGAGACTGGAATGGGAGAGGGCAATGCATTAGAGGAATGGATGTGAGTGTGCGGATAGCAATATATGTGCATGTATATGTGTATTTATTTAATAGCTAGAAAAATTATTGAAACTTGCATTTTCAATGTAACACCAGGTAATAATGCTGACACATATACTCTGTATCCATAGCATGTAGCACCTAAACTTTGTCAACACTGAAAGAATTCTGGAGTCAGAGTGGGTGTGCACTCTACCCTTCTATCTAGGAACTCATATATAGAAGGACTCTTTTGACTGGGAACTTTTGTAATATGGTGAAAGGCTTTACTGAGATTTACACTTGGGATTTACATTATCATATAGAAATTTTATGCACTTCAATTTTCTAATTATAAACAATCACCTGTAGAAGACCACCGATGTGTTCTACTAAGCAGCTAGTCGTAAGACCTCATCTGTGTGGCTCAGGGGCTATGAAAACAGATCTGATCCTGTCTGACCTTCTGTGTGTCTGCAGTGTTTGGCCTGGAATGTCCATCTCTTGCTTCCTTGTCCTTATTTCTAAGTCTAGGTCACTGCCCGTGTTGCAGCTGGCTCTAAGTCTCACCTTTATTTCATCTTTATTGATTGAGTTCTTCATAAAGTTCTGCTTCCCTCCAATAGGTTCCTCAAATTCTAACCATGGCTTTGCTGCACCAACTTCTGAGTCTGTCTGCCTTCTCTCGGGCAGCTGTGTTTCCTCTGGGAGAACCGTGGTCTTCAGTCTGCTGTGGCAAGCAACAGTCACTTCTTCTTATAGTGAGAACTGAAACCAGAACAACCATAGGCCATTTCCTGGACACTTCCTATGAAAGTTCCCTTCCCCTCACCCACGGAAGCTGTAGTTTAGTGTTTAGGAGCAATGGTTCTTGGGTTTGAACGTCAGGATTGCAACTTACCAACTGCATACTCTTGGGCATTTAACATTTCTGTACATCAGCTTTCCTTTTTTTAGAATAGGATAGTAATAGTGCCAACCCATAGAGTGATCGTGAAGATTAACTAAGTTAATACATGTAAAGGGATTTAGAAGACTGTCTGGCACATAACAGGTACTCGATAAAGGTTGTCTGCTGATGTTTCGTATTATTCTTATGCTTATTATTAAATCTCTTTTGCCCCAATATCATGTAGATTATATGGCATATCACTCATTTGCTCATTAAATTTCTCCACTTAAAATAAATTCTAAAATTACAATCTTTATCATTATCATTTAACTAGGTATTTGAGTATTTCTATGCATATTTATTTCCTTTTTTTTAAAAGATTGTATTTATTTATTTGACAGAGGGAGACACAGCGAGAGAGGGAACACAAGCAGGGGGAGTGGGAGAGGGAGAAGCAGGCTCCCCACCAATCAGGGAGCCCAATGTGGGGCTCGATCCCAGGACCCCGGGATCATGACCTGAGCCAAAGGCCGGTGCTTAACCGACTGAGCCACTCAGGCAGACCTGCATATTTATTTCTATGTGTCAGTATGAACGACAATACCAAGCCTGAGAGAGTACTACATTACCATTCAGTTTTAACCTTTCTACTGGGGACAAATTTTTACTGAGAATTGAGAAACAATAGAAGTCTTTTAGCACCTGATGCAATTGACAAAAGTGCCTTTTCCAAAATGAATGAAATCTGATATTCTTAAGTGCTTTTGCTGCTATGCCTTTACAAAACTTCTAAATTTACAGAAGGCCCATCAAGGAGTCCATCAGCTAGTTGACACATCCCTGAGCCTAGACTCCAGGGTGAACTGAAACAATGTAAAACAATGTAATTCTTATTGATGATCTTGTTATAGAGATGAGATATTTGTATTTGAAAAAATTAAAAAGCAATACAAAATTGAGGGTATTATGGGAGGTGAGGAAGGAGTGAGATCAAATGATCAAAGAAGCTTAAACTGTAGTGTGAGGGATATAGAATAAATATCAGGAAACATTTATGAACAGTAAATGCTATTAGAATGGGGTCATTACAAACTCCTTCCCCAAGAGCCCTTTAACAAATGTGGATTTAGATGTAATCCTGTTTTAGCTCAATAATTCAGTGCATGCCTTGGCAGCAAGGGGAGTGGATTTGATTATCTTGTTAAGGTTCCTTTGGACCTCTGAAGCTATAATTCTGAGAGGAACTTCTTGTTATTCCTAAATCTCATGTTTCTCAACTAAAAACAGGAGAAAGGCAATGCTAAACTGCGTCTACAGTGTTCTGAGATCTTCATGCTAAAGATGTTATAAACAGCATGGATACAACAGATTTATTACTAATTGGGAAAATTGGTGACTTGAAGAAAAAGGAGGCAGTCTGTAATTTTTAGATATTTAAGTCTTTCTTGGCATTTCTTGATTTTAGAAACATTCACCTGTAAACAAAAACATTCTGTAATATTCTAAAAACATGATATAGCTATTTCAGTAAAGTTTTCCCTAAAGAAGAATGGCTAAGGGAACAAAAACTAAATTCTTAAGACTGAATCAACAGGTATTTATTTTAAAAGGTACATAATCATCTCTTCGGTTAAGTATAACAGTAGAGACACTGCCCTCCCCCAAGGTAAAGAAGCCAGAAGAAATGTGGATCTGCCACTGACTTACTGAATAGCCCAGCTTTGATTCCTAGTTACACTGTGCACAAATGTCGAAAATCATTAAAGTAATCCTTTATGTATCTTTTCTACTATGACCTTACAGAGAAAATAATTTCCCCTTTATATTCATTTGATAATCATTTATTGAGCCCACAAAATATGCCAGATGCTGTGTTGGACATGACCTAGAGAGAGACAATAAAAAGTAAACAGATAAGCAAGTATGTGATAATGTGCTATGGTGAGAACAGAATGATGGGATAGGACTTGTCTGGGGACAAGGGGGACCACTTTAAGTTGGGTAATATGCCCGTCCTCAATCTGATTCCATTCAGATTAATTTCTCCTCAGTGTCCTGCTCTGTTCTATACCACAGTGGGGCTCATCTTGGCAGGTCACAATCCACAGGCTTTTATGTTCGCTAACTTATGGCTGGGCTTAACCAATGAAATCACTGACATGAGACTGGGGCGCTGGAAGAAGGGAGAAATCAGTGTATCTCCCCCACCCCCCACCCCTACCCCGCTTTGGGCAGTGTCTCCGGCAGAGGATACATCTCCTCCCTGGCTCTCTCTAGTCATGCCTGACGTGGTTCTAGCTTCTGCTGTGGTCCCAGACTTCAGGAAACCTACCTTCTCTTTTTGTCACTCCTGCCAAAGGTTGACTGTGGCTTTCTGCTGTTGCTAATCTCTGGGTTGTTTTATTATCTCCTATTTGACTTCTCAGTATTTCCACCACATAGGTAACCAATACTATGTGTTAAATTTCCTATTTTAAATACGTAGGAGTGGTTTCATTTTCCTGGGTAGACTCCGACTCCTCAGTTTAAAACGAAACTGAAGAAGTAAGATTTAAAATAGGAACTAGAGAGCTAAAAGGATCCAGATATCTGATGCTCTAGAAGGAGAAGGTCCAGGTTGATAAACATGAAAATCCACAAAGCATGGATAATCTTGGGCTCTTCAAGGAGCATAAAGCAAACCAGTGTGGCTGTGCCATCATGTGAGAAGGGAAAGTGATCAGTTGAAGCCAGAAAGGTAAATGGATATAGTATCGAATAGTTTCCAGTTCTAAGTATGAGGAAGATAGACAGAGATGCTTTGATTTCAATTTTTGAAAGATTACTCTGCCTACCTTGTGGATAATGCATCCAACGTTAGAAGGGAAGACAGTCCAGAGTAGTAGCTGAGGAGATGGAGAAAAGTTGGCAGGCTCATAAAGAGTTTTATAGACAAGACCCAACTTACTAGTGGTGTCGTCATCAAGGACAAGAGAAAGTGAACCAGGGATGACTTTGTTAAATTTTGAACTGAACAACCAAGTGGACGCTGGTATTCTCAACTAAGAGAAAGAAAGAGGAAGAAGAAGGTTGAAGGAAGGGAAATAGAAGTAAGAGTTCGGTTTGGGTCCTGTTAGATTGAATTGCTTCTTAGACCTCCAAGTAGAGATGTATAAGAGGCAGTGGGTATATGAGTCTAGAGTTAAGGGGAGAGGTTAGAGGTGGAGACAGACATTTAGGAATTGTTGGCATGTGAATGGTTTTTAAAACCACAGATCTGGATAACATTGCCTAAGACGAGAATGAAATTGGAAGCAATTTATTACAAGCCATCAGTGATTATTCTAAACACAGGATTTTGAAGGAAAAAGTCATTAGACATAGCTATTTTAAAAAAAGAGACTTTCTAAAGCACCAGTAGAAACATTTTGTACATGTGTTAAAAAAAATAATCTGAGAATCCAAAGGCTAGCGCTACACAATTAATTTGGTTAATGTAGACAGCTTTTCAAACAATATAGGACCCATGACATTGCCTGAATGGTGTTTGCCATTTACATGGTCTAAGTGAAGCAGATGCTAATTAGGAACTCTTTTCCTTCAAAGACATAAATCTTCCCAGGAAATCAATCATATTTGATGCACTGTCTGAAATGGGTGTATAAATATCAACTGACCCTGAATATTACAAAGTTTTAACAGTTTATCTTTCATTTTCTCCATCCCTACCAGAGCAAGTAATATGTCTTTCGGATTCTCTTGTGGATCTACACTGAGAAATCTTTAGCTTTTTACTGTCTTTGACATTCCATGTGCAGTCAATTGACCAAATATAACACTTACCTCATATAGCTCATCCGCTGTTCTTTAGTCTTACTGCTACACTCCTACTAATCTTGTGGTTCTCATTTGCTTTCACCTGGACCACCTTCCTCCTTCTGGGCAGCCCTTCCCATCACCCCTTCGAGTATGCTCTCACTGCCATTCCCCAAGTAACATGTTGTCCTATTACCTGGAATTCCTAGAATGGCTTCCTACTCGTTCCTAATTACATCTATGTGTCTAGTCCTTCAAAAGAGTGTCTACATGGCCTTGCCTGAAAGCCCTGACATCTTCAAAACATCACTAGCTACTTAATGCCGATAGGGCCCCAGATGATTTAGTATAAAATAGGTTTGCTTCACTTTGTTCAAATGTGTTCTTAAGCATTCGGAGAATGAAAGTTGTAGTCCCCAAATAAAGACTATAGTTTATTTTAAAGATTTAGAATTATAAAAGAGGCTGAATTACAAATTGAGTAGTGGTAGTGTAGAGAAAGGGAAAGTAAACTGTGTCAGTCCTGTGTTTACTGGCTGCTTTCTCCTCATTGGAAAGAAGGCATCTCGGGATTGGAGGATGGCTTTAGCAATATAGAGAGTGGGATTTCTTCCCCCCTATTTTTCTGATCATGAGAAGAAAAAGGAAAAAAAAAAAGAAAGAAAGAAAGACATTCTAAGCGTGGAGAAGCCATAAATATAAGCTTTCCCAAAGATCATAGGAAAATTATTTCTGAGAGAGAAATATAATTGTTGAGAACTGAGAAACAGGAGAAAACCATCAAGAGGTCTCAAATGACAGCAGATAAAAGCAAAGAAATGTTTCCACCTCATACAGTGCAGCTAGGTACACACAGGTGAAAAGAAATGAGAAAGTCCTGGAAAGGAAAGTTAAAGTGCAGCATGATGAAAAAAAAAAATTTTATTATTTTCATATTAATTTTTAAAGTTATATGTACACTTATAATTTTAATTATTACAATTATATACACATATATAATTTTAATAGTGGGCACCTGAATTTCCCTTAAAGAGAAAAACTATCTTTGTCTAGGAAAATACCTTGAGATGTCGCTTTGGGCGGAAAAAATGAGCCCCCTGCAAAAACATGATGTGTAAAATGGCAATTTTTTTAACAGATTGGATAAGCTGTTCTTCACAAAGACCTGACAATGACTGGGGTAAGGAAGAAGAGGAAAGAGGGAAGAAAGTTAAGAGGAAAACAGAGGGGCTAAGAAGCATGACAGCTTGCAGAGCCTGTAGAAGCAGGGCTCCAGGACACAGCCTAGAGAATCTAATCAATGGTATTGTAACCGTGTTGTGTGGCGACAGATGGTAGCTACACTGCTGGTGAGCATAGCATAACTATAGGGTTGTGGAATCACTATGTTTTACACCTGAAACTAATGTAACATTGTGTGTCAACTACACTTCCATTTAAAAAAAGAAAAGGAAGGATGCCTGGGTGGCTCAGTCAGCTGAGCGCCCAAGTCTTGGTTTTGGCTCAGGTCATGATCTCAGGGTCGTGAGCTGGAGCCCTGCATGCGCTCTGTTCAGGGTGGAGTCGGCTTGAGATTCTCTTCCTCTTCCCTCTGTCTCTCCCCCTCTGCCCCTCCGCCTTTGTCCCTCCCCCCACCCCACCCTCGCTCAAGCACACACTCTCTCTCTAAAAATAAATAAATAAGTCTTTAAAAAAATTAAAAAGAAAGAAAACAAAAAAGCAGGGCTCTATGAGAAAGCCCAGGGGTGGGAATGTTGGGGTTCATTTATAAACAGAGTTTTCAATACTCAATTTAAAGTTCTCTGTAGTACTGCAAGAGAAATGCCCTGCGTGGCCCTAAACCTTCCGTAAAGTCAGCCAAGGGTTTTAGAAAAATAACAAAGTAACAGGCTTTATTCAAGTTTAGAATGGCCTGGAGCAGATACAAAACAGGAGCTTTAGTTGATTGGGGGTTGGGGAGCATAAAGCCTGTCTCCCACCACGCTACCGATTTCTAGATATATTGGGAGGAACAATAAGAATGTGGAATGAGAATAGAACTACTTTTTATTTAAATTTTAAAGAGAGGACCCCCTTGACATTCGGATTCCAGAAGCATTGATTAACAATACTTAAATTCTTTGGGAGAAATTATTTAATTCCCAATGCAGGTGTTTCCACATCTGGTATTATATCTGTATATTTATAGCTTGCAAAAACAGTAATTCATAATTATCTCTGTTGAAATCCTTACTTTTTTTTTTTTTTTATTAAAGAGTTGCAATCTCTATAGGGAAAAGAATAAAGCATTGATGGGATTGTGGATGAAATGTTGGGGGAACTCAGCCTTTACATTTTAGAAACAGTTACTTCTTGCTGTCACATTCTTTACCAGGCAGAGAATTTTAGTCAGAGTGCCTAGGAGGAAACAATTACTGATGCCTGTTTCTGGTTGCATGGACTTTTGAAAACCTTTTTTAAACTGTGGATCTTCTCTCCAGATGAAAGATATTCACTCAAATGCAGGAGTCTGCATAAAATCTCAGGGCATTCTTTGCTCCCCTATAACTAAGAATCCTGTATTGTGTGCTACATTGTGTGCAATTTTAAAATCTTGGGAAATGTGGTACCTTGGCCCATTCTCTTTATTTATGCAATAAGGAAATTCAACACAACTTTCAGATTCCTTCTGGTTCTAACATTTTATTCCCCATAATATAAAGTACTATCAGAATAGATGAATATTTCTCCTTCTGATTACAAATTTCTTTTTTTTTTTAAAGATTTTATTTATTTATTTATTTGACAGAGAGAGAGAAACAGCATGAGAGGGTATAGGGTCAGAGGGAGAAGCAGGCTCCCCGCTGAGCCAGGAGCCCGATGTGGGACTCGATCCCAGGACTCCGGGATCATGACCTGAGCCAAAGGCAGTTGCTTAACCAACTGAGCCACCCAGGCGCCCTGATCACAAATTTCTGAAGACAAAAGCTGTGCCTAATGCCTCTGTGGTCCCTATTTTTTAAGTATATATATACACATATATATATATGTGTATATATATATATGTGTATATATATAGTCAAACAGACTCTAGTGACTCTAGTTCCAAAACATCACTTGTGAGAAAAGGATGTTCGAATCTACTCCTTTCCAAATGCTGTATGTTCTTTCATCACAAACATCACACTATGGAGAAGTAGAGCAGATATTGGTAGTGGTGCGATGAATTATCAGGATGACTGCATCAAAACGCATTTCCTACCTTCTCTGTATTATGGCAACAGCATTTCAGATTGTTCCCCAGCAAGCCCAGTATCATGATGTGAGGAGTCAGGGGGATTCAGAGCTGAGCTTGCCAGAAACTACAGCATTAGAGCTAAAAACTAGGTCATCTTCAGCCCTGTGAAATGTGAAGCAGAATCTTAAATACCTTTTAATAAGTGATATAACCCGTCCCCTATTTTTAGTATTAGTCCCCCCATTTCAGTATAAATAATGCTGCCAAGGAAATTTCTGGATAAATATCTTTGTGAACACATTTGAATATGTATATAGGATACATATTATCAATTTGGTGACCATATTATCAAGATGTAGGAGGACTTTTACACAAGTGGATAACCAAAAGTAGTTGCGCTACAGATGAATTGCAACCAATGCCCCGCCATTCTTCTCGTCAATACAGTGTCCTTTGAAGTTGCAGCTGAAAAGTAAGAGAACCATGAGAAAATAAATAGGTTCAGTTGATGCTATTTCAATATCTACAAGAGTTATGTTTGGAAGCATATTTAAAGAATGCAGGTTCCATCAACTTTTACCACCTATGGAGTTAGATCAAAAAATAATAATTTCTATCTTTAAAACTCCCTCCCTTCTCCCCGCCAAAAGGCCAAATCTCTCAGGTAATCAATTAGATGGAAGATAAGAGGTGCTTTGAACAGACCATGGGTCTCCACCTACAAGAGCTGAGAAGACTAAAATACCAGTCTTCAAATGATGAAGTGCCTGTTACAAACTTATAAATTATAGGACTCAGTATGTTCTATCAGAATTCAGTGACTGTCTTGACCTAAATTTCTGTTGTTATGTAACTTCAAGCAAGCTGAGAATATAACCCCTAAAATGATATTAGATGGCATAATTCCTTTAGTTAAGCATTCTTCGACCATAGAAAAATTTTAAATTAAGTATAGAAGTGTGTTTAAGAGAATCAAAACAATCTTACTAATGTTTTTGGTTAGATGATACATCTATATTTGGTATTTCTAAAATATTACTAATGTTTAAGGGAACTTGATGTATTAAAATGAGAGATGAGGTAATTCCAATTTAAAATGCATAATGCAGTAGCTAATTTTTAACTATTGTTTACTCACATACAATGGGTATAAAAGCTTTGAATATGAAAGAGGATTAAACATTGCGATGTTTCTGTGCATTTTTTTTAAGATTTTAAAAAATATTAAGTATTTTGGAAAGTTTTTCAGATAGATAATGAACATGCTTAAAGAGGAAGTCAAGTAGGTTAAATTTACAAAATTAATTTAAATATACATAGAAAGTCCATAAATATGATCATACACATTCAAAATTCCCCAAAAAATGGTTATTAAAATTACCCAAATTTACAAATAGATTAGTAAACCTATAAACTGAACCTAAACTTCAGTAGGCTTTTAGATTTTTAACTTTAATAAATTGAATGCTGAATTTTTAAGTGAAAGTAAACCTCTGAGGGCGCCTGGGTGGCTCAGATGGTTAAGCGTCTGCCTTCGGCTCAGGTCATGATCTCAGGGTCCTGGGATCGAGTCCCGCATCGGGCTCCCTGCTCCTTGGGAGCCTGCTTCTCCCTCCGCCTCTCTCTCTCTCTCTCTCTCTCTGTCTCTCATGAATAAATAAATAAAATTTTTAAAAAAAAAGCCACTTTTAGGACAAAAATATTCACATTTAATAATTGCCACCCGCATGAGCCCCTCCTCACAATAATTCATTAGGGCTAAGAAATAAAATTTTTAAAAGGAGCTCCTACACATAAATAAGAAGAACCCATTAGAAAAATCAGCTAATTTTTAAGGAAATGAAATATAAACAACCAAAACACATATATGAAAACATACTTAACCTCATTCATAGTTAAAGATAGGGGAAAAAAATCAAAAGTGTGGTCCCATACATTGCTGGTAGAAGCACTAAGACATGGGCATTCTCCAAAGTCGGTAAAAAGGTAAACTAGAACTACTGTTTTGAATACAATTTGTCAAAAACTATCATATTTTAAAATGCATATATCTGTGGACTTGATATTTCCACTACCAAGAATTTATCACATATACATATTTGAATGTGTTCAAAAAGGAATTTTTCCAAGAATATCCACTAAGTATTGTTTGCATTTAAAAAATTGGAATGGCCATCAGTAGAGGACAGGTTAAGTATGTTATTAAATCCATGCAGTGGCTTCGCATACATCCATTCAAAAGAACTAAGTAGTCGTTTGTGTATGGATATATAAAAAGCTTCAGTTACAGTAATTAAAAAATAAATAAGCCAAGCACAGAGCAGCTTTATGATATACTCCCAAAATCTACTGGAAAAAAACAAGATATATATATATGTGTGTGCATATGCACAGAAGATTTCTGAAAGAGTATAAGCATACTTTTAAAGGTCTTTGACTATAAGGAAGATGTATTAGTTTCCTAAGGCTGCTATAACAAAGCTCCACAAAACGAGTGGCTTAACGTAACAGAAATTTATTCTCTCACAGTTCTGGAGTCAAGAAATCAGAAATCAAAATGGTGGCCAGCTTATTCCGTCTGAGGGCAGTGAAGGAGAATCGGTTCCATGCTTTTCTCTAGAATCCAGTGAAGGCTGGCAATCAATCCTTGCTGTTCCTTGGCTGGTAGATGCGTCTCTTCCGATCCTGTCTCTAAATCTCATGACACATCTCTAGGTTTTCACATGGCCTGCTTCTTTTAAAGACGATAGTCATATTGGAGTAGGTCCCATGCAACTCCAGTAAGATCTCATCTTAATGAATTTCATCTGCAACAACCTTATTTCCAAATCAGGTCACATTCTGAGGTACTGGGGTTATGACTCCAACATAGCTTTTTGGGGAGACAAATTCAACTCATAACAGAAGGATATGGCCATCAGAGCTTAGAGAAAAACCTAAAAATTGGTTAATAAGACTACTAGTTAAGTGATGCAGGCATGATTAAGTGCTATTATGGTCCTGATCCCTTCTAAGATAAACATTTAGACAACAAATACCATGCTGTATAAACGGATTGTCCAAATCTCAACATTCAGCATTCAGTTAATTTTAATGCTGTTTCTCTCCCTCACTCAGACTTCCTTTAGGTTGAAACAAGTATGAAGTAAAAAACTCAGTTTCTCTCAGGGCGCCTGGGTGACTCAGTCATTAAGCGTCTGCCTTCGGCTCAGGTCATGATTCCAGGGTCCTGGGATTGAGCCCCGCATCGGGCTCCCTGCTCAGCGGGAAGCCTGCTTCCCCCTCTCCTACTCCCCCTGCTTGTGTTCCCGCTCTCGCTGTCTCTCTCTCTGTCAAATAAATAAATAAAATATTTTAAAAAAAAAACTCAATTTCTCTCAAATGGTATTTTTATTTCATGGAGTCCCAGAAACGAAAGGGCCTTTAGAGATCTTTTTGTATATGCCTGCTGTGTTTGACCATATCTTCAGCAAAAGGCCAGTCTCTGCTTGAACGTCTGTAGGAAGGACGAACCCACTGCTCCCCAGAGCAGCCCTTTCTGTGGCAGGATATTCTTGATGGTTAGAAAGCAGACACTGAGCCATATTCTGCCTCCCTAAAATTTTCACCATTACGTCTTTGGTCAGCCATCTGAGCTTTGCAAAATTGCACATATATTTAATATTTTATATTTTAAATTATACATACCATATATATGTGTAAGCATATATTTTATAAAACGTCCTAAAATATATTTTTAAATATATGAAAAATAGATTTATATTCATTTAAGCTACTAAAATATCTGGGGACATCTTTGGGCTCTATTCCATGTCTTACCTGAGTGGCAATTATAGCCTAATGTCTTTGAGGTAAATAGCAAAAATCAAAATTATAGAACCAATAATTAGATAAAGGAAAAGTAGTGCGGCCAGCAGAAGCCGACATGAAAGCAAAGGCATTGAGAAATAGCCATCAGCTATTGAGAAAACAATTAGGTGGCCATATTCTCACTGATATCGATTCTTGCAAATACATCTCCCAGACAAAAATGCCCATCATGTAATTTGATTAACATTTTTATAAGAAAATACCCAATAGAAATATAAATTCAACAAAAATTCAACAGTTTCTTTGAAAACTCAAGTCTTTTTGCCAGGATGTTCCTAAAGAGATATATTCTCCTTGGGAGAATGGGAAAAAACAAGAAAGCAAGTCCATGTACATAAGAAAGAGCTAAAAGCTTTGAAAATAATAGGGGGGATTTTGTGGGAATTTTGCCAAGAAATCTCTTCAAAAACTTAAATGCTTTAGGCAGCTTGGACAAGGCATGGATTCTGCATATGAAGGGATTCCACAAAATTGTGACAAATTGTTCCATTCACAGTTACTCTGCCAGATTTTGTCACACACTCTGAGAGACGTTAATAAATTTATGTCAGCTTGTCATTCCTTCACAAAATACTCCCTTCACCCAAATAAATAGGCTCGTTTGAGGCTACAATGGCCATCTTTGTCTAAGAAATACTCGCTCAATTTGTAGATACACACTGTTTGCTTGGGGTATCAATTCACACAAAAACCCCAATGATGCTTCTTTGGAAATATGAAATATCTCCAGAGTTCCCAGAGGTGCTGCAGGAAAGGGCAATCCTGAGTCACTGGGACTGTCAGCAACTGCCAGAAAATCAAACCTAAGGTACTACTAAGAGGAAGTTCTAATAAGACAAATGGAGCTCAGCATCAAAGTCATCTGGCCACCCAGTTGTGCAGGGAGGTAACCCAGAAAAGTGAGTGTCCAAATGTACCCTCTTTCCTTCATTGATTGTAAAGGATAGCATTTCTTCATTACTTCTTTTTTTTTAAAGATTTTATTTATTGATTTGTCAGAGAGAGAGAGAGAGAGAGAAAACATGAGTAGAGGGAGGGGCAGAAGGAGAAGCAGGCTCCCCGCTGAGCAGGGAGCCCGATGGGGGACTTGATTCCAGGACCCTGGGATCATGACCTGAGCCGAAGGCAGACGCTTAACCGACTGAGTCACTCAGGCGTCCCTCTTCATTACTTCTATAATTTCAAGAATCTCCCCATGATAATTAAGGCCTTGAAGTGATAACCTCCCAGAAAAAAAAAAAAAAAGGATCACTTAAAATATAAAAGTCCTACCTTTCCAATAATATTTGTGGCTGACTTGTGGTAAAAACTAATGGCGAGGCCATCGGTGAGCACATTAATGATGCAGCGGTCTGGATAAGCAACACAGAGTCACGGGTTTCTTCTGCGGTGCTCCAATAGGATGTTCTTACCAGGAAATAGTTGATTCGGTTCCTGGCGGGGTGAGCAGTTTATTGCCAAAGGTAAATTTACTCAGCGTTAAAAAGAGGCACTATTACTTAGCTCTTTCTAGAATTCACATTTCAAAAATGGTTTGTGGGTTACTTCCTTGTTTTTCCCTTAGCAATGATTTTTGTAGCATTACTCATAGCTGTAATGTTTAGAACAAAATAAAACCCAGAAAGAATGTAAAAGATTGGATACCTTAAAGTCGTGGTGAAAAGAGGGAGTTCATGCATCAGGATATCCACTAAATTCTATTTAGAGCCTCCCACAGGACACTACAGTCCGTAGCTGGTGGAAGTCCTATTTATCTGGAGGTATGCACGCTTCATTTGCTCACAAATTGCCAAAACATCTATTTTAGCACAATCGTGTCACCAAGATCATTGTAACCTGCCCTTACTAACTTCACTACTGGCTCAAGGGTTGGGTTTTCTCCTCTTGGACTGAACGTTCTGCTGTTCTTCTAAGAAATACTTCCCAGGGGAAGCCTGGGTGGCTCAGTCAGTTAAGTGTCTGCCTTCGGCTCAGGTCATGATCCCAGGGTCCCGGGATCGAGTCCCGCATCGGGCTCCCTGCTCTGCAGGGAGCCTGCTTCTCCCTCTGCCTCTCTCTCTCTCTCTCATGAATAAATAAATAAGAAATACTTTCCAAATATTGTCTCTCACTCGATTGTACCCAGACAGAGTTGGTTTGAGACTGGGTTTTGCAACATCAGGGGTGTTAGCCAACAATGGCTAATTTGGGGTTTGGTGTTGGCGCCGTGGCCTATAAGAACATGGGGTTGCCACTTTTCCAAGTTTTCCTAACTGACTGGTGACGCCTCCTGAAGCAAGAATCCCTGTTTTTCTTTTCAAGAATCGCCCCGTCCCACCACTACCACCACCTTCCGACAGGGTGGCCTGTGAGACTTAATTAAAACCTGTTATTTCCACACTGCCAAACAAGAAGACTTGAAGACTCACCAGTCACCTTTACCACTTACTCTGTCCAAGACCTGGGCAAGCAGATGGGGGTAAGGAGTTTTATCCACCTGCAGCCTATCTTCTTTATTTGGGGAGGGGGGGAAAGGAGCCACAACGTTCCTACACCACTCTCATTCTTCTTCCATGGCTCTGTTCCCTCTTTTCTCGCCATGCCAAGAAACCTTGTAGCTCGAAGTTCTTTCAGTCCTTGCCCCTCATGCTCTGTAGGTCTAGCTCAAGACTCCAATTCCATTTTATTCCTTCACGGACTTGGTGTACGTGTTGTATCCATGCTTAATTTACATGAGCCATAATTCATTAACTTTACGACTCCTTTGATTGCAAGATGCACCACTATTTTATCTACCACTGAAAAGAATGAAAATGCTGCCAATTTAAAAATCTATGTGCACCATCATGTGTATGATACATTCTAACTTCAGAAATACTGAACTGTGAAAAAAAATATTTATCTTTGAATTGATGAACTATGGTAATTTAAGGCAAAAAGAAAAGAGAAGAGCTTTAAGTATCCTTATAAGGTCATTAATAGAACTGCCAGCTTTCTCCCATTTTGGTTTCCTGATTGTCTATAGTCCTGCCTATCTCTTCCTTCTCTTGATTTCTTTATTAACCAAAAAAAAAAAGCCCTACTATGTGCAGGTCCTGCGGTTGGTGTTAGAGCCATTAAGTAAACAAGAGACGGTATTTGTGCTCAAGATGCTTTTGGTTTGGGGCATGGATACAAAAAGCTGCTAAGAATTATAATAGAGTGACTATCACTCTACTAGACAGAGCACAGAACCCGAAAGGAGCAGCGAAGGGGGACCTGACCCAGTCCAGCGTAGGTGATGGAGAGCACTCCTGAAATGCAGCATCTGAGCCAAGATCTCAAAAACAAACAAGAACATTTGGCCATTCAAAGGGAAAAGGCAGATGAGGAAAGGAGAGATACTCAGGTGAAGAAAGGAGAGATATTCAGGTGAAGAAAACACCCTAGGCAGCAAGAGAGAGGTCAGCATTGTGTTCTGGCAAATGCAAAGTGTTCCAGAAGACTGCAGGACAGGAAGAAGGGAGGTGAGCTAGGAGCAGCCCCCTGAATGGCCTTGTCTACTGTGCAGAGGAGATGGAAAATGGTTCTGAGGACATGGTGAACCAGCAAAAGGCTTGAGTTTAAAGTGGCAAGATCAGTGAAACTTTTTCTTTTAACTTGTCTTACCTTCATTTTGTGAGGATCAAATTAATGAGGAATAATAATCTGGATCTTCCCTCTGCCTTGGCTTCTGAAGTTGCACCATGATTGCACTGGATAACCACTTTTGCCTTTTCCTTCTGGAGATGTCTATCTATCCATTTTGGTTCATTTTCTTTAGTACTTTATAATTTTTTCCCTCTAATATCTCTTTCTGAAAGTTTCACCAGTTAGATATTGGCTTCCTAGACTCATCTTCTATGATTTTTATCTTCTTCAAAATTTCCATCTCCTTGTCTTATGGTTCTACTTCTGGGAACATTCCTAGAATTTATCTTTCAACCCTACTACTCATATTTTTATGGGAGGAACAGCACTATCATATTTTGAATTTCTAAGAACTCTATTGGGTTTTTTTTCTTTACAGCAATCTGTTATTGCTTATGGACTTAATAGCTTCCCAAGAATAGTCCTCCCAAAGAATATTAATAAACAGTTACAGCATTTGCATGATCCCGGCATTATCTCTATTTTCTTCTTTTTCCCTGTTTCCACCTTATTTACCTTGGTTCCTCTCTCCATGATGAGTATTCCCTTAAATTTCTGGTGACCCAAGGTTGTTTTTTTCACAGTTAAGAGTGGAACTTTCATATCTGAGTGGAAGCTCAGTGCACACATGCAAGGTTAGCGGACTCCCCTTTGGGGAGGTCTTGTAGAGAGCTGGCCATTTCGTCAGGGCTTCCCAGCCTCTGGTCTATAGGGGTCTTTCTTCTGGTGACTCAGTTTTTCTAGAAAAGTAACCTTCCAATCTTTTGTCTTTGGGCAGCATCCTAGTCGTATGGGGAAAAAGGGACTGTGGGATCAAACCATTCTAGAAGTTTCTAATAATAACAGACTTTTATTAGTTCCCTTGTGTTGAGCCATCCATCATCACGCCCGGTGTCATCACTTATCCATCACCTTCACTCATCCGTCACTACGCCTGGTGTCTTCAAATCACCAGCCACTCTCATGCAATTTCTCTAGTTAATAAATGATGCTCAGGTCTCTTGCGGTAATAATGGGCAGAGTGGGAGGTGTTGTAGGCATGAATGTTCTGTTCATGGCAGGCCCTGGGGAATTGGAAGAACCTGTTAGGGTTCCATTCCTTGGGGAGAGGACCAACTTAGATAACTTTACCACCCACTCCTCAGTCCATCCCCATTCCTCAACCCTCCATCTACCACAATGGCTACTTCTGGGAGGTAAGCCTCTCCTGGGTTCTCAGTGTGAACTGCTTTTACCACAGTTACTAAGCTACCTCCATGGGCATGAGGTCTGGATTCCTCTGCCTTAATAAGTCAATGTCCACACCTTCATCTACTTTCTATCCCTCGATGATTTGTTCAAATGGCTTGCCTGCTGAAGCCCTCTTCTGTTCTCTTTGTCCTTTTAGGTTTTTAGCCTTTTATTCATGTAAATTTAGTGGGGGCTTGGGAGAGAGGGGGGATAAACATGTGAGTTCAATCTGCCTTCTTTAAGTGAATACTGTATTTGCAATTTAAATTTGCAATGTTTTAGCTCAAATAATTCCTTAGGCTCATGTATGAAATAAACATAGTTTCTGAACCATAAATCAATAAGCGTGATATGAACATTACGCGAGACATTTGAAGTCAGAGCTATCCTGAAAAATTAAAGTCCGTGGTCATAGTTCCTAGCTAACACCTACTCTCTACTCTCTTCTGTTTTTATACTGTTTTTGGCCTCAGTTAAATTTTCTAAAGTCCTAAGCCAAGATGGAATAATAAGATGTCAGGAAAACTTGACCGCAGGCATCTCTCTCTCGTGCTCCCAACTTTCTCACTTATGATCCCTCAGATACTTTCACCAATACTTCAGGGAATTCACACACACAACTGCAAACTTTGGCAGATTTTTAATCTAGATGAAGGTCAACGTTTCCACTCTCAGCTCAGAGGACATATCTTTATTACTTTTGTACATTTGGCACAGCACGACTGAACCAATAACTAAAATTTTTTAAAAATCTGCACTTTGCAGTAGGTTCATTTGGTTAATCGGATACTTATATTCTTCTGCTCGATTGTTTGATTCCTTCCTTTTTCCTTGTAACCTTCTCAACTAATGCATTCTCCACCAGGTAAGACCTGGAGAGATTCTCAAACAGTAAGCATTTAAAAATATATATGTAGGTATCCTCCTGAAGGAGGGAGCTGTTTTATTTAAAATGTCTCGATAAACCTTTGGTGTGGATAAGAACCTGAGGGCATGAAAAAGGCTGGCACCAAAGAAATAAAGATACCTCAGCATGTTGCCAACAAGAATTTAGAAGCTTGCAAAGACGGGAGGGAGCACACAAAAGGGATTTCTAAATCACTCTGCATATGAAAAGAATAGGAATTCGAGGATGGGAAAGAGTATGGCTTCGCAAAGGAACAGAGTAAGACTTTTTTTTTTTTTAAGAATAAGACTTTTAATTATAGGGGTCTCTAATATTCAAATATGTGTATATGTACATGTCACAATAAATATGTATCTTTAATATTTATTAACATATATAATACAATGTGTATTTGATTAATATATATGTCGAAATAAATCCCATTCATTTCCAAACACCTTCAGAAAAGACACGCAAACGCCTTGATTTAGGTGGATTTCCTAAGGGGGTTAGAGTGAACTGAGCAAGAAAGAATGTTGAGTTTGACATGGTACAAAATAGAGGTGGCAGATGAGGAACAGCAGAGTAAACCAGGAACTGAAGAGAAAAAAAAAGTAGCAGACACAAGAGCTCCAAGCGACCAGTGGCCCGGAAAACTGTAAATCATCTCTCCCCGAAAATCCACGGAGAGACAGGAAGGAACTCAAGGTTCCCACTCTAAATTCATAATACATCAGCTGACATCTGGGTTAGTTTTATGCAATGTCTCAGAGCCTAAAAAAAGGTAAGCATGTAGCTTGCTGAAGGAGGCTGCCTGCTTTTGAGGAGGACCAAATGGAAAAAGTATTTAACCTAAGTCAGGTCACAATAGAATGCCTCAGGAAATCCCCTTTGCTGAAAGTGTCCTCGGGGTAAATTGGGGCAGGGAGAAGTGGTAAGGGGGAAGGAATGTAAGTATCAGGTGGGAGATCGGGCTGGATGGCCCCCAAGGTTCTTTAAGATCCTGAGAGTCTATGGTTCTAGGAGCTAAGCAGACTCAGACCATTCCAATTTTCCCCAAATGTAACTAAAGTCAAACTGATGTTATGTATATGCCTTAAAGCTCTTTAGTAAAGTTCAGCCACATCACATGGTAGTCCTTATTCTTGTTCAAGCCGCTGGTGGGGAAATGGAGGTCTTGCAAAAACCATTCCAGTACTTCCTGTTGGATAAGTTCTGTCATTCTCTAAAAACACCAAAAGGAGAAATGAACAGAGTCGAAAGTGGAAAAGCTTCCAAAACCAGGAGGAGGTGGGCCAGCTTGGAAGAGCAGGATCAGCCTCTTACCCAGAGGTCTCCTCCCGGTCTGGACCGTTTTTGTGTCTGAGGAAGGGGTCGGCATGCTAAATTATTATTTGTATATGTGATACTTTCTCATAAGCTCCCTCTGGAGATTTGCATTTTAATTCAAGATGCTGCTTTATTTTAGGGATAAATCAGTAAAAAGGGTCGGCACTAACCTGTCATTTTCCTCTTCTATTTTAAAGCTCTCTGTGCCTGGGAGTTAACTTCTCCCAAAACAAGCATTTGGAAAATTCCTGGTTAGGCCGCTTGCTTGTTTTGTGAATGATGTTTGTGGTCAGCTCTAACATATATAGCTGCCTTCTTCGTATTGCTGTCTTTTTCATGCATGTTTTTCTTATTTTGGCATTTTTTTTATGGAAGTGATTAAATATTATTTGGTTTCAAGCTGGTGTAGAAATTGTAGAGATGTAAAAAATCCTCTCTAGCTGAAATCCAACATATACATACCCTCACAATCATCAACACACACACATTCTTAAAGTATGCTGGATAGCTTTCCTTCCTTCCTTTCCTCCTCCCTTCCTTCCTCCTTTTCCTTCCTTCCTTCTTTCCTTCCTTCCTTCCTTCCTTCTCTTTTCCTCTTTTCTTTCTTTCTTTCTTTCTTTCTTTCTTTCTTTCTTTCTTTCTTTCTTTCTTTCTTTCTTTCTTTCTTCCTTCCTTCCTTCCTTCCTTCCTTCCTTCCTTCCTTCCTTCCTTCCTTCCTTCCTTCCTTCCTTTCTTTCTTTCTTTCTTTCTTTCTTTCTTTCTTTCTTTCTCTCTTTCTTTCTAGTGTTGAGGGAGGGAAATGAAAGAAAATATGATTTCATGTTTGGCTTGCTTTCTGATAGAAGCAGCATTGTTTGGGTGCCCAGGCCTCCAGCTTTTACCTGGAGTTCAATGTAGAAATGTTGTTTCGAGTCTTATTCAGAATGACTGAAATATTTTTGCAGTGTCACCTTCTAAATTTTCATTAACGTTTACAGGTTTCAATAGCAAGTTGGAGTGCTATAGGAACTCTTAAAGGGATATTCTTTCCCCACCTTACCCTCCAAAAAATAAAATTAAATTAAGCTGAAGAGAAAGTAAATCCTGGTATTTTTAGATCAAAAATTCGGGACAGACTGCATAGTATTTAGTAAGTTCCAAAAAGTATCCCCAAGAAGCAGAATGTTTTTTATTCTATTAAATCAGTTGTGTATAATGTTGTATGATAAAATCTAACAATTTTAGGAGAAACTCTGTATTTTGTTATTAGAAAATTCAACTTATTGACACTGAGAGAAGGCGATATGAAAAAGTAAAATCGGGACTCATGCCAGAATAAATTTTTTGTGAGAAATTCTTCAGCTATCAGAAGACTTAAGAAATCTATTCTGTATTCAATATCACCTGTAGATTTAATGAGAGAGAAAAATCTATTCCATTTAATTACTTCTTAGAAGGTTTAATTGGAATATTGGCTTCATTGCTATATAATTCAGTAGTTGGATCTGCATAATATTTATGTTATAACTAAAAGATATATATTTTGATATATTTTTTAAATACTCAATTTATATATGTTATTATAATAATGATTGGAGGCATGTTCAAAAAATTTCTCTACCTATCCATATTATTTAGTTGCTAGGAGACAAATATGAAGCATCTAATATTATTAAATAGGTTATAATCCACTTTTAATTTCACAATAACAATTGCTTTTGGATGTGTATTTATTCAGACTCTGTAGATATATACTCAGTGCAAATAACAACATCTTTCTCTGCCTGGTTTTTATTTGTAATTTGGAGAAGGGTTAATAAACATGAATCTTACTACCTAAGCAGGTTGAGGCTCCCCTAAAAAAGTAAGATGATCTCCAACTCAGAGCAAGGTCAAATTATTTGCAACGTAAAATATATTATGATTTACATAAATCAATTGAAAGCAAAATGTTTATGTTTAATTTTCTTTTTTGTATCAAAAATGCATAATGATAGTATTTTATATAACATTTCTATCATGATCGATTTTATCTCTTTTATCATAATACACAGGGCAGGTAATTTTCAAATTGAAGAATGCTGCACACGGAGAGTAGTTATTTGCCACAAGACAGAAAGTAGTGGCTGTGCCCATATTAGCCACAAGGTCAACTATACCCTGGCCCAGTATACCCTCTGTTGGAGTGGAAAAAGGACCTTTTCTACTAAGGAATCTCAAACTTGAAGCTTCCTTACTTTAAATAAATTATCTTATGATTTCTATGTCCTCACTAACATTTGTATTTGACTATCTTCCATTATATTTTAAGAAGACCCATTCAGATAAATACCTTTACTTACTTCTTTTTTTTTTTTTTTTAAGATTTTATTTATTTATTCATGAGAGACAGAGAGAGAGAGAGAGGCAGAGGGAGAAGCAGGCTCCCAAGAAGCAGAGAGCCCAATGCGGGACTCGATCCCAGGACCCTGAGCCGAAGGCAGATGCTTAACCATCTGAGCCACCCAGGCACCCCCTTTACTTACTTCTTTAACCAACATAATACTTTTATGGTTTTAAAAAAATCTTTTTGTTGAGTCCAGACTTAGTGGCAGTTCAGTGTGGGGACTATTCAGTAACAATGAATAATTTTTGAATAGTGAATAATTCTTCAAGGAGATTATTTCAGCCTCGGACGTTTCCCAATCCAAAGAATGAGTTTTTCACCTGATTCATTTCAGGTTTTAGTTTTTTTTTGTGAGTAGCACTTTGTTGCCAACTCTACCTTTATTCTCCCCCTATTCCCTCACATCGTTTCCTTTGCTTAGATTGAAGGTTCTATCTCTCCCTATGAGCTTTCCTCAGGACTGCCCTAACTGGTGAGCATTCCTCAGCTAAAAAGAACCAGATGGCCAGGAGATGTTAATGTTTCCCTCACAGGTCCTCTGGGCAATCCTTCTTCGCAGGGGACAGGTGTGCTGACTTACGTCTACTCTGAGACTTACACTAATCCAAATAACAAAGGACTGTTGTCCTATCTTGATGGCAGACACAAGGCAGAAGAATCCTACCTTTATGGAGCAAAAAATCAACTGTTTTGGAGAACAACCTGTTTGGAGAAAGCCCTGAGTTGTCTTACATATTATATATATAGTGCCATTTATTATATATACAATAGTACCAGAAGAATTTTCTGATTCAACTAAAATATTTTAAGCAAAAGAGAAGTAAAATGCATTATGATTTTACATTATAGTGCTCAAAGATACTCGGAGATTAAAAAGTGTATGCATCTAGGGCTGTCTGGGTATCTCAGTTGGTTGAGTGTCTGCTTTTGGCTCAGGTCATGATCTCAGGGTCCTGGTATGGAGCCCAGAGTCCAGGCTCCCAGCTCATCGGGAAGTCGGCTTCTCCCTCTCTCTCTGCCCCTCCCCCTGCTCGTGCTTTCCGTCTCTCAGATAAGTAAATAAAATCTTAAAAAAAAAAGTGTATGCATCTAGCAAAATAAAATAAAAACATAGGTAAAGTCATAGTATCTGTGCTAAGAGAGACATTAGGGATAATTTAAAACTTAAATATCTATATCCTTCTTCCTTCTCCTTCATCAAATTAAGAGCTCATTCAGAGTAGGTGAAAGGTCACTGGGCAGGGTAATGAGAAGAATTGGTTTGAATCTTGGCACCTTCACAAGCACTTGAAGGAGATGCCTGATTCTCTGAGACCCATTTTTATCACCCTTAAAGTGGGGACAATTGTACTACTCTAATTTACAACAAGGATATGAGGATCAAATGAGAATATTTTTGCAAGTTTTTTTAAAGTTGCATGCAAAAATGCATAATCAACATCGTCTTCATGAAGGTCAAAGTTCTATCCCATTCCTTTTCCACTCATGCTTGAGCAACAGAAGAATAAGGAAGAGAAGTGATGTCCCCCTTCCCCCCACCCTCAAGAGATCAGCAGTACCTTCACAAGAAAGAATTGCCTCTTGCTGCTATATTCTGACTACCAAAGACACCCCCAAAAGAAAATCTACATAAAACTTTGTAGATTAATTCCCAAACTTTATCAAGCCAGGAAAAAGAAAAAACAAACTCTGGAACATCTCAGCAGACAAGCACATGACAGCAATATAGGCCTCTTTCTAGGGCTCGGAGACCAGACTTTGTACCTATTTGTTCTCCTCGCCCCCGTGGTGTGAAGCAGACAGGAAAGGCAGGTCATTTTGCAAATCATCTGACTCCATCCTGAAATCAGTAACCCAGAGAAAAAGCACTTGGGAGCATAGGGATATCAAAGAGGGGGCCAGGCACGGGCCTTCTGATAAAGCGTAATGTTGAGTGGAGAGTGGCTAATAGGACCGCATTGGCCCTTGATCCCAAAGGCACTCCTTCAGCACCCACAGATGTCTGCGTCTGCTTGGGGTGGGGGGTGGGGGAGGACTAGGGAAACAAAGCCATTCACTTAGTCATGGCGCACCATGATATCCGGAATCTGAATTCTGGGCTTCTCAATGCTGAAAGCATATTGGTTTTCCTATAAAATAGCTCCAGGTAGGAGGCTCTCTGAGCTGAAGCATGGAATCCTAGGGAGTGAAGCCATGGCTTCTTTATCTACAGGACCCAACTGGTGAACCAGCAGTAACTAGCTTATGGAAAATGTTGGGTGAATGAATGAGTGAAGGAATGATGAACAAATGAACTCCATGAAATACCTAATGGTAATGGTGGTCTTTAATTTTTTGTATCGCAGAAATTTTTGAATGTAAACAAAAATATAGAGAATTACGTACCCATCACTCTGCTTCAACAATTGTGTTTTGGGGCACCTGAGTAGCTCAGTCAGTTAAGTGTCCAGCTCTCAATTTCGGCTCTGGTCATGATTTCAGGGTCGGAAGATCCAGCCCCACATTGGGTGCCATGCTGGGCATAGAGCCTGCTTATGATTCTCTCTCCCTCTCCCTTTGCCCCTCCCTGCATCCCACTTGTGCATGCTCTCTCTCTCTAAAAAACAAAAAACAATTTTGTTTTGTCTATCCCCCCTCAATTTGAGGAATGGAGTACGTTATTTTAAAGAAAATCCAAGATATTGTCATTTCATCCATAAGTACTCTACATCTCTAACATATAAGGATAATGCATTTACACACTTGACAAAATTAAGAATAATTTCTTAATATCTTGTAAAAATTCCAATTTCTCTGCCTCAAAAATCTCTTTTAGTGTATTATTTGTTATACTCATAATCCAAACAAGACTCATAAAATTGCATAGTTTGTCTTTTAAAGTCTCTATAATAGCGGTTCTTCCCACTCCACACCACTCTATATTGTTAACACCATTGACTTGTTGGAGAAAGCAGGCCATTTATCCAGTATAATGTACCACATTATGGATTTGGTTGACATGCCTGCTGGTGTCATTTAATTCGATCTTTTATCTATATTTCCCCTAAACTGGTAGATATATCTAGAGGCTTGATTGGATTCAGCCTACTTCATATACACTTCACCGTTAGCTGTGTACTTCCTACAGTGTCTCACGGAAGCGATCCTTAAAAAGCACCAAACAGTGGGACCTGTTTATATGCCAAATATAGAACATAATAGATTCATATTCTGGACCTACTAGAAATCACATCCTCAAATTAAACAATATATACCCTCTCTTTTTGGTTTTACTTCTGTGGATGGATCTGTATCCATGCAGTAATTAACTACGTGCAGCTATTTCCTTGAACCTTGAACAAGAGGAACAGTAGAAGTCAGACCAGTTTAGTGGGCATTCCCCTCACTGAAGAAAGGATGTCCTACAGGTAAGGATAAACATTTCCAGTTTGCAAGGGAAAGTGAGAAGGGAAAGCTAAATCATGCTTGGAGATTACAATGATTTGCTCATAGTTACTATCAATGAAACATATTGCTTAAGGGAAGTTAGAAATCATCAGGCTCCTTTGGGATCGGTGCTACAGGGAAAGTATAAATTTGAGAAGAGGGAATAAGGATAAGGTAGTAGGGCAGCAACTTAAAATTGATTGGTTTCATTAGCTTTCTAAGGCTGCTGTAACAAACTCTCAAGACCTAGGTGGTTTGGGGAGCCTGGGTGGCTCAGTCGGTTAGGTGTCCGACTCTTGATTTCAGCTCAGGTCATGATCTCAGGGTCATGAGATCAAGCCCTGCATTGGGCTCCGTGCTGGGTGTGGAACCTACTTAAGATTTTCTTTCTCTCTCTCTGCCTCTGCCTCTCCTCTTTCACTTGCATGTGTGAGCACTCTCTAGCTCTCTCTGTCTCTCTCAAAAACACCCCCCAAAACAAGAAAACCTAGGTGGTTTAAAACAAGAGAAATTTATTCTCTTACAGTTCTGGAGGTTAGAAGTTTGAAATCAAGGAGGTGTCAGGGCCCTGCTTCTTCCAAAGACTCCAGGGAAGAATCCATTCCATGTTTCTCTCCTCACTTCTGTTAACAACCTCAGTCCTCCGTGTACCTTGGCTAGTAGCTGCATCATTCAGACCTCTGCCTCCATCTTTTTGTCATCTTCTTCCCTGTGTGTCTGTGTCCAATTTCCCTTTTCTTATAAGGACACCAATTGCTGGATTTAGGGCCCATCCTAACCCAATAGGACTTCATCTTAACTTGATTACATCTGTAAAAACCCTATTTCCAAATAAAGTCACATTCACAAGTTCTCAGTGGACATGAATTTTTGAAGGACCCTACCCAACCTGATACAACGGTCAAAAACCTCTCCGTGAGAAGGTGATATTTGAGCAACTAAAGTGGTTAGAGAGCTAAACAGCCATGAATCTGGAGAAAGACAGTCCAGGCAAAGAGTAGCCAAATGTGAAAGTCTGAGATGCAAACGGAGCTGGTGTGTGAAGTGGGTGAGGGGAAGATCAGTAACAGCAACATTGACAAAGGTATTGGGGTGGAGGGCAGAGCAGCACAGCCTTGGAAGCCATTTCTAAGGACGATGGCTTTGACTCTGATGGAGATAGGAATTATCGAAGGCTTCTAAACAAAGGTGTGATATTATTGGACATTTTCATGAGAACCGCTAGCTGCTATATTGACTAGAGTGTGAGAGATAAGGGCAGAAGCACTTAGAGGTTAATTTCAATGACCCATGGGAGAAATTTGATGATGGTTTGGACCACACTATAGCAGTGGAAGTAGTTAGAAGCTATCAGATAATAAGAATAACACATAAAAATGGTCCAGATTTTTCCCTATTAATACTTCTCTCTTTTATTATCAAGTGTTTTGTGACCTGTTCGTATTCATTCCCAGAGGATGAAGGCAAGCACCAAAAGTTTAAGAATTGGTTTTATAAGAAAATCTTAAAATGAGAAGAATTGAGCATTTCCTTTTTCCTGCAGTTCACATCGATAGCTACCATAGGGCCTGCTATGTACCAAGAATTTGTTATTTTACATCCATTCCTGTATCGTTTAATCCTCGAAATAAGCCTGCACTACATGCCTTGTTTTCCATTTCACACGTAAGAAATGGAAAGTTTAGAGGAGTTAAGCAGTTTGTCCAATCATATGAATAGTTAAGGACAGAACCGGGATTCTAATTTATGTTTGCTGAATCTCGATCCCATGTGATTCTCATTGTACTACAGGGTGAATAAGGAAAACAAAGTAATTATTCTATTTAAGTATCTAATCATTGTGGTCCAGATCTTTAAACACCATGTTCCAGAGAGACTTTACTTGGTGTTCTTCATTTGTAGGTAGTTGATTAATCAATTTGACTGATTATTATTGACCAGGATTATTGTGAAAAGAGACCCTTCCATAGTCAATATATTAGGAAAGAACATGGCAGTCTATACCTTATCATGGAGCTGAATGTGCAAATCTCTTTCCATCTCCACATTCAATAACATCACATGATGCCTTGAAATAAGCCATGCCAGGGTAGTTACTCCATGGAAATCAGCAAGCACAGTAAATCAGAGCTTATTTATTCAGAGACCTGGTTTACCAAAAAACTATTGCCTATAACTCAAATTCAATCACAACAAAATATAAAGGTGTGTGTGTGTGAGAGAGAGAGAGAGAGACAGAGACAGAGGTGAGAGAGAGAGAGAGGGAGGGAGAAAGAGAGGGAGAGAGAAGGGAAAGGGAAAGAGAGATGAGACAGTGTTATCAAATTACTGAGTGTAGTTAATGTCTAACATTAGTTTAAAAACTGCCTCAATATAAACCAAAATAACGAATGTGTCCACTGGACAGATAAACACATTTAAAGTTTGTGATTACACATTTCCTGGTTGGCCTCGGCAACAGGATTTTAGGACTTAAGCATTTTCAGCAACAACTGCACAGTTCTGGACCGGTTTTTCATCCATCCAAACCCACACCCAGCCTAGCCTTCCCAGGTGGTGTTTCTTCAGCAAACACACTTTTGGTGAGCTCAGTTCTTCCACAGAAGACTGAAGCGACAGCAATCCGGGGAGAGGCCCGCTGATGGGTTTCAGGAGCTTTGGCTTCTCTCCCAACAGAAGCTGGTGATGAGGTTTCTTTCCCTGAGCTGGCCTGAGAAATGTTCTTTTACCAAAGATAGATTGAGGAGGAGAATCCATCTCAATATTAACCAGAACAACTATGCTTTCCCTGTCATGGGGCGGGGGTGGGGGTGGGGGATCAGGGTAGCTCCATTTAGAGGGAGTGACAATGTCTGAAAGCCAGGTAGAAATTGTTGCAAGGATTATTGGTTATTTGGGATCATCCCCACAATTTGTATCTTTCACCAGTATCTCTTTTAAAAAAATAGTGGCTTATCTATTGAACCAACACACATATGTGCCCACCCCCACACACAAACACATAAACTCACATACATCTGCTACCACCTCTACTTCTACCCAATCTTCCTCTCTTTTTTTTTTAAGATTTATTTATTTATTTGGGAGAGAAAGAGAGTGGGAGGGGCAGAGGGAGAGGGAGAGAGAAACTTTAGTGGACTCTTCACCTGACACGGGACTTGATCTCAAGACCCTGATATCACAACCTGAGTGGAAACCAAGAGTCAGATGCTTAACTGATGGCACCACCCAGGGACCCCTACCCAATCTCTCTTAAAACCTTCCTCAGAGAAAAAAAAAAAAAAAAACCTTCCTCAGAGAAACATTCTTTTTCAGCAGCTCTTCGCTCCTGTGCTCAGCTGTAGTATAGACTTCCCATTTTCTCTCTCTCAGGGCCAGACCCAGGGTCAGGACAGAACTTTCTCCTTATGGTCAAAGTCTAGACACCAGGGACAGACGTCCTGGAAAGGGTGCTGAGGTCATGATCAAAGCCAGGAAAATGAGTCCAAATGAGTCCATTGATCCCGGGAGGGCAGGAGAACATCAGGAGCTGAGGTACAAGGCCAAAGTGGGACAGAGAAGGACAAGGCGTCCGGAGGCAGGGCCGTCACAGGAACAAGCAGGAAGAATACCATCAGCGGGCATTCCAAAGCTGTGTTGGAGAGTTAATGTCACTTACAGCCTTTTTGTTTCTTTATAAAATTCTAATCAGAGTCAGCATTGCATAGGGGTAAAGCCACAAACCCTGGAAACAGACTACCTGGATTTGAAGCCTGGCTCTGCCCTTTACTAATTCTGTGACTTTAATCAGTTTCCATAGTTTCTTCATCTGTAAAATGGAGGTAATAATAGGTTTTAATATATAAAGATGTGCAAGAATGATAAATCACAGGGGCACCTGGGTGGTTTAGTCAACTGAGCATCTGATTCTTGATTTCAGCTCTGGTCATGATCTCAGGGCCCTGGGATTGAGCCCTGTGTCAGGCTCCATGCTCAGCGGGGCGTCTGCTTGAGATTCTGTCTGTCTGTCTCTCTCTCCCTCTGCCCCTCCCCCTGCTCTCTCTCTCTCTCTCAAATAAATAAATAAATCTTTAAGAAAAAAAAAGAATGACAAATCATAGGTTTTAACTCACAGCACTGTTGTGAGGGTTAAATAAATTAATATCTATAAAGTGCTTAGAAGAACATCTGTATAAAAAGATGTTAAACAAAACAATATTTGCCCAAGCCTTAAGAAAAAAATTACCAGTTTTACTGGTAATAAATAAAATAAATGTATTTATTCTTCTTCCTTCTCTCAGAGGAAACCATCATCTTGAATTTGTGATTTGTCATTCTTTTTTTTTCTTAAAGATTTATTTATTTATTTGAGAGAGAGAGAGAGAGCAGGGGGAGGGGCAGAGGGAGAGAGAGAGAGACAGACAGAATCTCAAGCAGACGCCCCGCTGAGCATGGAGCCTGACGCAGGGCTCAATCCCAGGGCCCTGAGATCATGACCAGAGCTGAAATCAAGAATCAGATGCTCAGTTGACTAAACCACCCAGGTGCCCCTGTGATTTATCATTCTTGCACATCTTTATATTCATTTGTATGAATAGCTGTATCTCTCAGTATAATTTTATTTTTCATATTTTAAGCCATATATAAATGGCATCATGCTTGCTGTATTCATCTGTAATTTGTTCTTCTTACTCAATTCATCTGTGTTGATATAAGCAGTTCTGGGTCATACATTCATGTCATTCCTGTTATTGTTAGAGTATTCCCAGTGAATACATGCACCACAATTTATTTGTCTGTTCTCCTGTTGATGGACACTTAAGTTGTTTCTAATTTTTGCTATCGTAAGCATTCTGAGGCATATTTCTTGGGAAATGCATGGAAGTTCCTCTAAGCTGACTTAGAAGTGAAATCTCTGAGGTTTAGGGTAAGCTTATTTTCAAATGTACTTAATATTTTAAAAATTATTCTTTTAAGATATTCAGACAAATTCACATTATCATCAGTGCTCTACCATGTGCTAACTGCTCCTTGAAGTCCTTTAGACAGATGAACTTATTCAATCCTCAGAATGGCACTATGAAGGAAATGCTATTATTTCCCTCACTTTATAGAAGAGAAATTCAGTAGCTTTCCTCAGATCACACAGCTGGTAAGCTGTGGAGCTCGGATTCACACTTGGAGACATACTTGTTCCAGAGTCATGCAAACTGCAAAGTAGGATATAATAAAAAGTCAAAATATTCTGACCAAAAAGCATCACAAGGCAAATAAAAAGACTTCACTGAAGGAGGTAAGGTCTCATTAAATCCAGTATTTCCTCATCTTAACTAATTACATGTGCATAGATAGACCTTATTTCCAAATAAGGCCTAGTCTGAGGTTCCATGCGGACAGGAATCTTGGGGAGGAGAGACACTGTTCAACCCAGCACAGGATCCCCTTCTACATCTGTGGCCCAAGAGAGGAGGCTACTCTACTTCCCACAGGACAAGTCTTTGGATATTTGGAAAGAGCTCTGCTATTCATAGATCTCTCTCCCTATCCCACCTCATATGCCCAAGGAGTCTCTTGCCTTCGCCACACATGCTCAATTCAGTCAGGTCACGCTGGCAGAGCCCCCAGTAGTTCTCAGTTCCCAGGAAATTCCCTCACTGTCCAAGGGACCCTGTTCTGGGTGTCCTTCCATTTGCAGTGTCTCCTGCAGATGAAGGAGTATCCACAACTCAACAATAGATACTCTTTTCCAGGTGTGGACAGATCCAGACAGCATACAGTGAACCCTAAGAGTTGCCAGTAACCCCTATAATACTGTTTGGGCCCTGATTGCATGAGCCATAACTTCTAGATCATTCAGGAGAGCTGAGTAATAGTTCTAGCTCTGTCCCTAGCTCTATAAACAGAAGCAAATCAAAGTTTCTACACTTACATTTCTTAACCTTTAGGAAAAGTAATACTTGCCCTAACCTGTTTGACAATAATGTTGTGAGGATAAATATCAGATTGGTACAAAAGACTCAGATAAAATCCTCAGATAAAAATGGATGGGAAGAATGTGGCTGTGCACCCATAGCACAGTGGAATGTAACCTTGTTTAATGGCACGGGGCCCTTTAATAATCCAGTGAAATCTACAGTTCCCTGCCTCTGAAAAAGCCATAAGCATGGGCACACACACATATAAGCTTCCAAATAACTGGGGAGTTAAATTACCCTGGAGTCCAGACACGGATTCTCCCCCTTCTCTAATTAAGAAGTGATTTTGAGCCTGAGCGTTAAGTGACTACGGAAAATAGTATTCCTTCCTGATTCCCAGATGGCTGTTCTGGTTTAGAACTGAGGCTGTTTGGCCAGCCTCAGCACAGCACGTGGCCATAGTTGGAGCAGAGTAGAAATATTTTTGGATTGAATTCAGTGTCTGTGGACAGCGAGGCACCTTCTCGGTAGAAGCAACAGAGCTCCAAAGTACAAGAGGCTGGGCTTCAGTCCCCCTTTTCCAATTTTCTGTCTTTCCCCCCTTTTAATGTCCCCATTTCAGCAGAAATTGACTCAGCTCTCTTTGAGAGGATGAAATTGATCCATTACAGTGATCCTCACGAATCTGCTAGAAAATCAGCGTCCAGGACTGTTCCACATGAGAAGTCAGCCTTAAGAAAGTCCACCACAGCCATAGGAGCATAGTTACCTAACACATGATTTACTAGACAGTATTTCTTCTCTTGCTGATAGAAATAATTTAGGACAAGAACACCTTTCTAGTAATGTATTTTTTCCATAATTTAAACATAATTTACAGTATTCATATAGTCTCAAATTCTTCAAACTCTTCTCATTGAATATGATTTCCTTTGTTTTCTACCAAAAACCAAAACAAAAATCGAAGACAGGGAATGCCCATTTGATAAATGAGGAAACTGAGCCCTTGAGAAGTTAGGCCACTTGCCCTAAATCTTGCAGTTAGTAAGAGATGGAGCCAGGACTTTCACCCAGATCTGATCCTAAATCCCACTTTCCTTTGCTATATCATAAAAGTAAACATGTACATAATATCCAGTTTCAGTTTTCCAATGGCCCCTTTGAAGCCAAGGTCTAGTATGACTTCAGGGATAGTAGAGGGTCATCCCAGGAGCTGGAAGTCACATAATTCTTCTCTCTTTCTGGGTAACCTTAAGCTGGGTGCATGGTGGAGTTGACAATTGCCTCCAACTGATCACAAATAGGAAAAAGATCTGTCCCTATTCTTACTCATGACTGAGATCTCTTTAACAAAGACGTGTGGCTATTGTGCCTCAGTAAGATACAGGATTGGAAATGCAAATACCTGTGTATAGGTCAGTGCAAATGGCTGATATCAGATCTTTCTCTGAAAACAAGTCTTGACAGGGGAGAGGGTAGGGAGAGAGTCACCATCAAAGCCAGGACACTGCCTGAAGCTGCAGAGAGCCAATGGGAGAGAAAAGCCAATGTCTAAAGACCAATGGCACTTGCCTCCTATCATCCTTGAGCTGCTCCCTCCCCACTGAGCTCTTCTCACTCAGAGAAAAACAGAATAAGTATGCTCTTGACTGCAGGAGAACTCAGTGTTTCCCAAAGTGCGGTCCCCAGGACTACAGCATCTGAATCACCCAGAAGTGCTGGTTAAGCACATAGATTCCCAGGCACTTCATGCCCCTCTCCCCCACCTACACACCTTTCCAGTCCAGGTCTCAGGCTGGGGCCAGGAATTCGCCCTTGTAGCAAGCTCCCAGAATGTCTGCTGTGAGCATGAATGTTTGAGAACTATTGTTCTAGCGGCTGAATTAGATCATGAGAACACTGATGAATACTCACTTTTGAACGATCTTGAGGAAAACACCTCAGTGAAAGCTATTTTATGGATTTCTTTTATAACTCTTCTCTTCCCTTATCTTAAAATCAATTGGTGTATTTTTTAAAAATTATGCAAGCCTGTGCATATACCATTTCAATTAGATACACAAATGCGATCTCTATATATCTGCATACAGAATATTTTAATTTCTTTTCCTTTTTTGTACAGCTCTTACCCCCTTCCCTCTCCTGTCTATTCTCATCTCCATGAGGTTCCCAGTAATCTCTAGTCTCCCTTATAATTATGCACACACACTCATACACACACACACACTCAAACTTATATGGATAGGTGTTGCTTTTCATATTACCAAAACAGAACCATATTTTACATGTTTTTCTGTATCTGGTTTTTCTCAAGAATCTATCCCTAGAAATCCTTCCATATTACAAGGCTTGACTCTAATTTATTCTTTTAAATGATTGCATATGATTTCACAGTGCAGATGAATCATAACTTATTCAATCATTCTCCTATTGACAGACAAAATTTATTCCCAGGTTCCTACTCTATGGACAATGCAGTGATAAGCATCTTTGCTTTATTTCTAGGGATAGATTCTTATTCATAGGCTATAGAACTATGTAAGTGTTGGCTACAATAATAATTAATATTGATATTTTGTAGGTTTATATGTATTTTTATTTTTAACCACTCTTTTCAAATTGCTTTCCAAATAAGATGTTTTAACCAGTAGTTCATATGAGTATTCTTTTTCCCCTTTACAACTTCTCATTATAAAAGTTTGTATTGGTAGCAAAATGCAATTACTTATATAAATTTTCCATATTGAATTTTTAAATGTCCTTCACTTTATCCCAATTTTCGAAGTACCGTTTGAGTTTTACTAATACACATCACTGGCAAATAGTAAGTATTGAGTTCTGAGGTGCTTTGCAGGTGCAACCAACAAAACAAAAGAAAAACAGCCTGCCTTCAATAAGACTACCCTCCAAATATTTTAGATAGATGGATTAGATAGATAGGAAAAACCTCCAACATTTGTCATGCCTTGCCAACAGCCAAATCCGATAGGGTCAGTTTTTCTGTGTCTGTAAATATGGTAAGTCAAGATCAAAGAACATTTTCTGGGAACAAGAGCTATTTTCTTCATTTATTTTTATGACACTGAGGAGGAAGAAGAAAAGCTGCGACCTTGCTAGATCCACAAACGTGAACCAGTCCTTGTTTGATGGGAACATCTGGAAGTGTCCAGCAAGGCATCAAGGTGCACAGAGAGTCCCCTAGGACCACATCCGAAGTGCCCTTTACAGTTCATGGGAAATGGCAGGATTCAGAATGGGATGTTTAAGGGAGACAGGAGCTGTAGGGAGGGGGACAGAAGAAGGGCTGGAGAAGGGAGAGAGAACAATTTAGGTCTGTGAGCTAAAGGGGGGAAAACCAGCTTAATTATGGAAGAAAAGACACACACATAGGATAGCTCGCACAGGCAGAGTTGCTGTGGAAGCACATTCCAGGAAAATCTTAAGAGATTACTTTAATAATAAACCATGCATTCTTCAGCAAACCATCACGGGATTAACTACCCTTTTCCTGGGCTGGGAACACAGTCGTCAGTTTTTTTTTGTTGTTTTTTTGTGTTTTTTTTTTTTCCTTCCTCACAGGCAGGTTTTGTGCAAGAGAAAGTCATGCAAGGACCATAGTTTTTCAAACATTGCATTGAATTTTCCTCACCTTAATGTGCTAAACATTAATTTCAATTGTGATAAGAAAAGACCGCTTAGGCAGGGTTAATGTCTGGGTGGGATTGGGTGTGATTCTCCAACTGCAATGATGTTCACTTTAGACCTCCTGAAAAGTGAATGACTTCTATGGGACAGGAAACTGTGTTCCATCAGAGATAAAAAGAGTTAAATTTCTTTTCATGCTTTTTTTTTTTTTCTTAATGTGAGCAGGACACTGAATTACTGCCAGAAGCAATATCAGCACCCTAGAGATATAAAAACACTCTTCAAATCAGAGTTCTCCGCTGTCGACTCTTAAGATTTCTGTGTAAAATGACAGAGCTGTCTATTTTAAGCTGTATGTGTGAGCCCACTGCTCATAAATGGACTGTTTTCATCAAAGTCTTCCCTTGAAACTCCAGCTCATTGCAGATGAAATCATTTTCTCCCTCTGGCTCCTTAGATATATCCCTTCCATGTGGTAGAGCAAACATATGTTAACATTTCTAGTAACAGTCTTTTGATTAAAAAATAAATAGGTTTGGGTGGTCACTTCTGAGGTGAGAAAATATTACCTATTGAGGTTAAAAGAGAAATCCCCTTTTTTTCCCCCAAATTGCCAATGCCTCTATTTGCCTGAAATCAGCTGTCATTTGTCCAGCTTTTCAGCCTTTGGAAGTGCAACCATCCTTCTGGACTCCTGGGTCTTAGAATTAAAGCAGTATGTCCTAAAATGTACCAGAATTAAAGTTCTCTGCATAAATGTTATAAATACTGTCCTAAGATTAAAGTCTACATACCTCTTATCATTCACAGGAAGTCTTTTTTTTTTTTTTTTTTTTTTTGATAATAGCAAATTACCTCAGAGGAACATTGAAAACTGTCAGCACCACCGTCCCCACCCCAGCACCCTCAGGTGTGAGGGGATGAGACAGGTGGCAGAAATCGGAGAGGCCAGGAGAGGTGGCACTCTCCATCACAGGGTTGTGCTACTCTGCGCCCCCGGCTCCCAGGCAGTCCCAAGCCTGACCTACTTGAGAGCGGGGACTGCCACTCACACTGAGCTGCCCCAAATTACACAGCGGCTTTGCAGTTGGGCTAGGCTTGGGACCACAAAATGCATCCTTGGTGTCCCATGAGCCTGATTTGAACCCTCCGTTTCCAGAGGTAAAATGCAAATCTGCTGTGTGTTGCTTACTCAATAAAATCAATAACCCCTTCTCATCCAAGTCATAATTTGGCATGTTCACATTTAGTACACACTGTCTCCAACTTCAAAAAAATAAAATAAAATAAAAGGAACATAGACATGCTTTTCGCAAAGTAATTTCAAAATTCTTTAAAAGGGACAGAGTTTCTGGGGATATTGTACAATCGTTCATGATTTTAAAATATGGAGAAAATGAATTCCCAGTTTGTGAAGGTTCACGAAGCTGTGCTATGGAGTGCCTTCTGCTGAGCCCTGCGTGTCAATATGTTCAAATATTTTATTTCTCATGTTGCCTATTTCTCCTAGAGGTGGAGGCAACACTGTGGAAATCAGTGTACCTAGTCGTGTTGTGTGTCTACACAGGGATGTACATACCGGAAGGGAAGTCAGTACATAATCTTTGTACCAGAGGCACGGCTTATTTAGATAGGTTATATAGGGGTGAACGTTTTTGTTTACATCGATTTCAGAGTATTGTTTTCTATCTGTCTATCAGGATTTTATTTCTTCCATAAATACAGTATGTTTTACCTGTACACACACAGAGTTCCCACCAAGTTAAGTGCACCCGCATGAGCAACGCCTGCAAAGGGGCAATCCCACTTTCCCCTGGAGAAACAGCAGATCCGAGCTGGGATCCGTTGCCTCTTGCCAGAAAAGTCAGGAGTGAAGGCAGCCCTTTGTTCCGAGGGCCCCAACGGGTTAGGATGACTTTCGTGTGCCACATCACTGAAGTGGCAATCCGGGGAAGGAATTTGTGAAATGAAGGTCGGGTGGATCCCACCCCTTTCCTGCGGAGTTTCCCTTTCCTGTCCTTATTTGCCCCCTCCCCTGCCCCGCGTCCCCAGCTCGCGGCGGCCGGGGCTCCGACCGGCACCGTCCCTCGTCCCTCCTCCGCGGGGCCGGCGGCCGGGGTGGGGGGAACCCGGCCCTGCGATCGCCCCCCGCTGGCGGGGCTCGCGAGCGAGGGGAGCCGGGCGCTCTGCGTGGCTGCGGCCCGGGTTAATAAACAGTTAAGTTTGGAAGACTCGGCAGACACGTTGAGGGGGAGTTACCAAGCCCAGGCAGCAAAAACATCCCGGCGCATTCCTGGGGAGTCCTCGGCTGCCAGCATCTGATTAGAACCATATCTCGCCGGGAGTGGCCGCGCGGCTCCGAGGCTCCCCGGCTCCCCGGCCGGCGGCTATTTAAGCGCGGCCCGCCGTGTCGGCTGCGCGGCAGCCTGGAGGCTCGGCGGCGGGAAGTCATGCTCGCTTCGCGGAGGCGCTAGCTAGCCGTGAGTCGCTTTCCCGTCCTTCCTCCCTTTGGCTCCATTTTTCGCCATCTCCTCCCCTCTTGGCTTTTTCCCCCTTGGGGTGCAGCGCTGGGACCCGGGCGGGGGGCGCGAATCTTAGAAAGGAGACTGTACTTGGGGAAACCGCGGCTTTGTGGCCTGACATCCGAGGAAGGCTTCCAGGGACTGCATTTACCTCTGGGGTCGGCGGCAGATGTCCAGCTTGTGACATTTCACAAGCGCCTCCCTTTGTGTGTGTGTGTGTGTGTGTGTGTGTGCGCGCGCGCGCGCGCGCACGCTTGTTTAAAAGCTCTGCGGGCGACCCTGGTAGGACGCTGGTGTGGCTGCTGACCGCCTAATTAACTCCTCCAGGGGTGTTTATTTTTGCCGTGTGACAAAGGCTGGGGACCCGGTTTGTGCCCCTGAGAAGCCTTGTTCCTGATGACTGACAACATGTGGCATGAAAATGTGAACTTTGTCTTACACCCGCATTCTTAAAAAAGTATCTGCCCAAGAGACTGAACAAACTTGTCTTAAATCCCTGGAGCGTTTAAAAGGTGTTGGCCTGCTCGCCCTAAACTGGGTGGAAAGATTAAGTGAGAATTCTAGAAAAGGGGGGGAAAAATGAATGGGTTAAAACCATGGAGCCCCAGTCAGCATAGCGGTTTTCATAGCATAGAGCTGACTCTGTTATTCGTCTCTGCTTCCTTTCCTCTTGCTTGACTCAATTCCTAGCCTGGAATTCGGTCCCCCGTCAATGTCAGCAGGGAGCTGTTTGAGTCCAAAGGGAAATTTAACTGGATTAAAAGCACTTAAAGAATCTGGATGTTATCTCCACACCCTTAACCACCCTCCCCCCGCCCCACCTTTTCCTCTTTCTTTTTAGTTTGTGTTTGGAAGGAAGACAGGCACTCTTGTAAAATGAGAAGAGCAGCAATAAGCTTCCAGACACATGGAAAGACTTAAAAATTATGGAGGGGAGACTTCATGAATAGTAAATGTTATTACACTCTAAAGTGACTTAATGAAAAAAATTTCTGGCCCTAATCAGGCAAAGCAGGGGAGTGGGGGAGAAGGAGGTAAGACAGAAGTAACTCAAACAGAAGTAATGGTTGAAGAAAGAAGGCAGCTACAAAAATGCCTTCAAAATGTCTGATAAGGGAGCGCCTGGGTGGCTCAGTTGGTTAAGCGACTGCCTTCGGCTCAGGTCATGATCCTGGAGTCCCAGGATTCCAGGATCGAGTCCCGCATCGGGCTCCCTGCTCGGCAGGGAGTCTGCTTCTCCCTCTGACCCTCCTCCCTCTCATGCTCTCTGTCTCTCATTCTCTCTCTCTCAAATAAATAAATAAAATCTTTAAAAAAATGTCTGATAAGGCTCTCGGAATGGCTTTGATGGGATATAGAATTGATCTTCCTTACAGGCTTGAGGTTAGCTCCCCGCACAGGAGCATCTACTGGCTGTTGGGGAGGGAGGAACTAGCTGGGAATGGGGGAGCATTGCAGCTACCAAATGGCTTATCTCCCGGGTCTATAACAACTCCATGCGTGCTTCTTACACCCACAGTCAGACCATGATTAGGCTGCTTTTCCCCTGGCCTGGTGCCCCTCCCACCCCAGGTTCTGTCTCTCTCTCCTTGAAGGGAAACAGGCCTCAATGACACCGTAGGAAAGTTTATTGTCTTGAGAATTCAGAAGCATTTGGGACTGAGCTCTCTTTAACCTTTGGGGGAAGGACCTTTTCGGTGCCACCCTTCATACAACACGGAGTGTGCGATGTGGACAGTCTGCTGGAGAAAGCACGGAGGAGCTCTAGTAGCCTTTTCCAATGTGTATTTCCGGGACTGATTACTTCTAAATTCCTCATCAGTCTGCCCCTGAGGCAGACTGGATTCTTTTCCCTGTTGGTGAATAACTTAACTTCCCCTTTCCCTGCCCACTCTTTGCTCTGTCCCTTCTTATCCAAACAACTGCCCTGGAAACCAGTTCTTCTTTAAGCTATACCCTCCTACACATTTTTACTGGATGACCAGAACCAATTGATCTTAGTGGAATGTCCTCCGCCTTTGAATCATGACACCTATCTTTTTTTTTTTTTTAATTTTGTTTATTCATTTGAGATACAGAGAGAGAGAGAGCATGAGCAGGGAGAGAGGAAGAGGGAGAGGGAGAAGCAGGATCGATCCCAGGACCCTGGGATCATGACCTGAGCCGAAGGCAGACGCTTAACCGACTGAGCCACCCAGGCTCCCCCATGACACCTATCTTGTTGGCATTCTGGTTTTGGACACAATTGGATCTTTACCTGAGGATGTTAGGAGAGGGAAGGGAGCCGTGCATGGCACTTGTTAAAAGCCTTATCTAATCTTTTGAGGGAGAGTCTGCATTTCCACTCAAGACTTTTGACAGTTTTAGATTCAACTAAAAGTCCAAATTCCTGTGCATTAGGTTTTTCTCTTGTCTTACTCAAAAGGTTGACTGGATCTTAGTCACCTTGTTTGGATTGAGGGAATTTCTTTTAAGACACTTGTTGGCATGAAGGTGGTACAGGGACTTCTAGAAACTTCTGACCAGATGGTTGGAGGTGATATTTATTGGCCTGCTTGGCCATGCCTCAATTATCTGAAGATTGAGAGAGCAGGAAGACATATCCCTTGCTGGGTGTCTCCTGGCCAGCAGGAGGCTTTGTGGATACATGGGCTCTCGGTGGCACAGCAAGTATATGCTGCTTCATTTCTAGTTCTACGGTGAGCCTAAGCTTGCTACCATTGATATTTTTTATCTGAATGGTTTTGAAGGCATCATGTGTTTCTGTCCCTCAATCTTTCCTGCCTTGGAGATTTAATTGATGCTTTTCTCAAAGACAAGTGAAGATGCTGAAACGCTCGAGCAGGCTGCTGAAGACTGAGCTCTCCCATGTGTCCACTTGCCCTCATGGGCATCCGAACATGCCTCCCCCCCATGGAAAGGCTTGAGAGCAGATTGGCGGGGGAGTGTCCCTTAACAGACCGAACACGTCAGGTTTTCTGTCCTCCTCAAGGAATCAAAACGAGACATACACTGGCAATAAGAAACACCTGAGTAATAGGGTGTGGCATTTTAAAATTCTCCCCGGTGCTGCGTGTACTTCTAAAGTTGAAGCCATGCCACTGAATTGCACAGAGGTGGGCCAAAGTCCCCTCTAGGTGAGCTAGCTGCGACAGCAGTTCGCTGTGCTTCACAGACACCTCACTCACGGTAACGTAGCCTGACTGCATCGTGTGAATCAGAGAGGGGGCCATCAGTCTCCTCTTCTACAAAAACCATGCTTATTTTTGATGAAGGGAACAGGTGATGCCGAGGATGGACACAAAGGGCTAGAATTCATGCCAGTTCCTGCCTCCCACCTGGGACAACCAGGTAGTGGGGTGAGTCCTACCGCCTTGACTCAAATCCCAGCTAGACCACTGTTGCTTACGTGACCTCGGGCAAATTGCGTAACCCCTCTGTTCTTAAGCTTCCTTATCTGGAGAGAATAAGAGTACCTAGCCCAAGTTTGTTGGGGAGATTGTTAATCTAATATGCTTAGAATACTCTGTTCTCTCTGACCTAGAAATGTAGGTGTTTTGTTTTATTTTTGCCCCCTGAACAACTGAATTATGTGTCTTTGTGAAAACTGAAGGCAGAGTTGAGAATTTCTTCATCAAAATTGGGCACTGCTCATCTACCTGAAAACTGCTAATCATTCAAGCACTTAGTATTAACAACGCCAGGGTGTTTGCTGTGCTCACGCTAGAACAGACAAGGAGTTACTCTGTGTTCTCCTCCTGGAAGCCTGTAGTTTGCTTTGGTCAAGCTGACCTCCTCTGGTCTCACTGAAGTCTCCACCCCCTCTCCTCCGCTCTACGGAGTGGGAGCCATTCTTCCCCAAGTCAGCATTATAGTAGAAGGAAGTGGGAAAGGAGGGACCACCCATACTAAACTGAGTGACTGGGCTAGAAATAAAGTCTTCCAAGTGCGTGCGGCCCCATCCTATGCTTGCCCACGTAGCTGGGCAGGTTGCCATGGTTACTCCCCTTCCCGCATCCTTCTACACTGGAAGGAAGCCTGCCACTCTAGAGTGAGCAAAATCTGAACAAATTGCTTCCTGATCTAAAAATGGAAGTTACTTTTTTATTGAGGTAGAATCTCCTGTCTACCTACCTCATCCTTTTCCTCTTCTCAACTTATTTTAATCTTAACACTCAATTGTCTAACTCTTGCTATTTCTTAGAACATGAAGGCTTATGAAATTTCAGGAACACAGAAGCTATTACCTCAATATTAAAGAAGCCTGGCAGTTTTTCTCTGCTACTGTAACTTATACGAGCTAGCTAGAGGCAAGTGACCTTTAACTGCCTTAAACCAGTAAGAAATCTGAGTGAACCCAGCAGGCTGAGTGTTCAGCTGTAAGGAAGTTACCAGAATGTATGGTGATTAACATAACAATAAAAAATTTAAAAAAAAAAGAATGCAGGAGGGCTGTCACTTAAATTTTCAGGTAACCACAGAGTAAGGGAGCAGGTAGAATAGAACAGTCCTGGAAAAGTGAGATTTAAAACACTGTTCAGGGGCGCCTGGGTGGCGTCTGCCTTCAGCTCAGGTCATGATCCCAGAGTCTTGGGATGGAGCCCCGCATTGGGGTCCCTTGCTTCTCCCTCTCCCCCTTCCCCTGCTTGTGTTTCCTCTCTCGCTGTGTCTCTCTCTGTCAAATAAATAAATAAAATCTTTAAAAAAAAATACTGTTCCACCTGGAATAAATTTGGGGGAGGGATATGTGGTTTCACATTTTCTCTGGGTAAAAAGCTACCCTATTTCTCCCTGATGCACAGTGTTTCTCTGAAATAGACTGAAATCTTTATGTGACAGACGAAACACATAAGCTCTCATTTCACAATCAAATTCATTCAGTCTTTCAAGACTGGACACTTAGTTACTTTCAGGTGTATTTCACAGCTAGAGAGAATTCATCTAAAATAGTGGTTCTCAGAGTGTGGTCCCCAGACTAGCAACACTGGCATCATCTGGGAACTTGTTAGAAATGCAAATTCTTGGTCCCCATCTCAGATCCACTGAGCCAAACTCCAGCAGTGGGGCTCATCCAGCTGTATTTCAACAAGCCCGCCACATGATCTAAGAGTAGCTTTCACAATTCATTTGTTTTATAATTCAGTTGTTCAGTGGAAAGCATAACAAAATACGTACGTTCCTACAGTCATGGAAATAATAAAGCAAAGCATTTAAACATAGCTCAGTTTAACTGGATCTTAGGATGCAAAAGATGAAAAAGCACAGACCTTGACATTTTTCCTACTATCTCAAGTATTGTTTTCTTGATCCAAGGAAAACCGATATACTCCTTATTTTGTATTATCACCTTACTTCCAAATCCTTTCTCCTCTTTTGGGTTTTTTAAGAGCTTAATTAATCTCCATTTATTAGGAGACTGTCCCAGTTACTTCTTTTAAAAAAGATTCTAGTAAACTAGAACCCATGAACCAGATGGTTTTCTCTAACCTATAAAACTTTTTATTTTGTTTTTCATGCAATGCCCAGAGTGCAGTTGAAGCCTTCTCCTTATTGGTAAATGAATCTACTACACTTGGTTCTTATAGAGCTTTATGGTTTATAAAGTACCATTCCATTCTCCCATTTATCTTTCACTTTAAATAACTGAAGATGGAAAAATATCTCCATTTTTTAGCTCAAACATGATCATTACATATCAGCTTGCTCAAGGTCATGTCATTAGATGGGAGAGCCAGGATTCAAGCATGAATCTTTATGATTTGAATCTTGGTGTTTATCTGAGTATTTAGTAAGTACCTATTATGTGGATTATGTAGCTAGCCTGGCAATGGAAGAACGCCTAGTGAGTGGAATCTAGAAGAAAGTCTACATCACGTGAAACAAAGAATGTAGACTCTGGACCTGCATTGGGATGACAGCTCTGCCATTTCTTAGGCATGCTGCTCAATGTCCCTGACCCTTAATTGCCTCACACACCTTGCAAAATATTCCCAAGAATGGCTGATGTTAATCAGAGACTGATGTTTAGCAGAGATCACACCTTAGACTGAAAAATACAAGGGTGTGATCCAGAATTAGAGAATTGGAATTCTGGTTTCGAGGAGGTGACATAGGTTAGTGGTTAAGAGCTTAGACTCTTACCTGCAAATGACTGTGTCCACAACTCACTTTGCCATTTAAGACAAGAGATACCGTGTCTGAGCTTCATTTTCTCCATCAGTAAAATGAGTTGCCTCCAAGTTAAAGTTAAGGGTGAAACCATAAAAAAATGCTTTCTCTTTCTCAGAGCTGCTCCTTCAGAAATGCACCTGCTTTAGAACTACAATTCTCAATGTAACAATTAGTCTGATATTTGGAAAAGGCTCTTGCTTTAATTGTTTGTGAGCTTTCAGCAAGCTGAAATCTAGAGAGGAACACATTTCAGCTGAAAAATTAGAAGACCTTCTTTCTTGCACACCTTGAAACTATTAAATGTGAGGGTCAAGCAGGAGAATGTGGCAATGCTTCATAAACCAGTACAGGCCCACAAATATTAACTCTTAAAGTACCGCTTAAATCTCGTCTGGGCAGGACAATTCAGTCCTCCTAAGATCTAGAGTTAATCCCTACTCAAAGAACTGGAAAGTGATGAAAGCTTCACTAAATGTGTCCATATTGGATATAGCTGCCCTCCTTGTTCTAAACATTTCACACAATTGACCTCACTTATTTTCCATATTTTAAGTGTCCTATTAGGGGTCCAAACCTGTTTTGATCTTCTATGATATGCAATGCAGATGCTAAAGCGCTTTCCATTATCATTTAGTTGTCATATGCTCCAACACCTGTCAGAGGGCTAGCAAGGTTATAAGAAGAATGCTGAGCCAGTCTGGCTTTGGGGCACAATGTTAATCCAGATGGGAAACATACAACTGACCTCTAGATCAGAGGATCAGAAGTGGGAATGGTATGCTTCTGAGTAGTTGCTCAAATATTTGTCCTTTAAAAGAAAGTCTCAGCTGTGCTTTAATTACATTAACACTGGGTGGTAGTGGTGGTATTTTTTGTTTTTGTGTTTGGGTTTTTTTCTTTTAAACCTTTGCTTCTAAAGGTAAACATCGTAAGTGCAATCCCACTTTTGAAGTAGAAAACAAATATATAACTGATCCAATAGGTTCTTCCATCCACAGCTGGTTGATAATAAGGAGATTTAATATTGATTTCTGCTTGGACCAAGGTTCAGCTATAACTGAAGCTTTTCAGAAACATCATATTGGCAATTGACAAACAACTGAAAAGCTGATTTTATTCAATGTTGAAGCTGTCTTTGGAAGGGTCTCTTGTTACATAGATGCTTGTTTAACTGCCTGTTAACTTGTTCTTTGGGATTTCTGATTTATTCAGCTTGTCTAAAATTCTCAATGACGAAAGTTGGCTGTAATGGAAAGTTGGATGATAATATTGACCTGGCACCTGCTAGCAGGCACGTAAATGCCAACCATCACTGCCTATAAGAAATTTAGAGAAAATGGCCTCTACTCAACTAACATAAGGTTTTATTATAATGAAGTGGTGTGGGTAGGGTCCAGAAAAGGACACCAGTGTGATAATGGACTTAGCTTTTAAAAGACTGGTGGAAGTCAGATAGAAGAAAAATGCATCCTTAGGCAGAAACATATAAGCAAATTATGCAGGTGCACGTGCAAAGATACAGACTGGCCAGTTTGACCAAGAGAAAGTACAGATGGCAGAGAGGGCAGACACGGATTTGGAAAGGAGAGATGGATTGCACTGAGACTTGGATATAAGGACAAGAACTTTAATCTGTATTTGTTATGCAGTAGATCTCTTTGTTAAATCAGGAAAACAAAATTCTGACTCAGATAAATTCTCCTAGCTCTATTGGCAGGATGAATTTGAGCAGAGACCGTTTAACAGTTGAAGAAAAACCTGTATTCCATGACAAATCAGCAACGTAGAGAAAAGATTTGCCTAAGCCAATATTACAGAGCAAATGGAAAATATGTGTTACCCCTAATGCTGTAAGTGCACTACTCTTTACCAAACTATGTGGGTATCAAAAAGTAGGACCTGACCTCAAAATTTCATTGAGCTGGGGAAAGAGTTCTATATGAATCAGAGGGCAACAACAGGTCGTGGCAAGAGTAGAAAAATGGTAGGCTGGTGAGAGGTCAGTGAAGACTCCCCTAAGGCAACACACCTTGAGTGGACTTTGAATGACGGGAAGGAATTCACGTAGGCGAAAGCAGTAAGTATTACAGCCTAGGGTCGCGACACAAGAAGGCACAGTGTGTGTGTTTGTGTGTCCAGGGCAAATGGAAAAGATTAGCCTCTCTAGGGAAAGGGTTTCTCTCTCTCTCTCTCTCTCTAAATATACATAGATAGGCAGATAGATAGATAGATAGATAGATAGATAGACCTGATTAATATAAAATCAGGAAGGCCATCAAGTCTGATAGGGCACTCCCACAAGAATTCAACCATAGAAGTAGGTCAGTTACAACTAGTTTCTTACAACTCAGATTCTCATTGGACCTTTTTGAAAAGGTGAAGGAAAAATTCTCCCACAAAGTTTCTTTACTTCAAGTATTCTAAATATCTTAAAAAGTACTTATGTTATGTGTACAGAAAATACCAAAATAACACTGTAATATGAGTTGGTGAATCATGAAGGACAAGATACATGATACAAGAAAGTATCACTTTTTTGAAAACAGGAACTTGGGGTGGCGATGAGGCAAGATTAGGGAGGAATACTAAAAATAATTTTTAAAAATTTTTGGTGGAGAGAGAGGTGTGGACATAAAGGATAGTTCTAGAAAATAGAGGGTCACAGGTTTGCCAGATTCGGTAGACATGTGAACAGTCTATGATAAAATCTTAGTTTTATGCTAAACTACAGACAGTACTGTTATTGATCTTTTAGACATATCCATGTACCAAAAACATTCTGTAGTTCTGTTTCCAGATAGCATATAGAGATACAAATGTGCAGCTTTGTAACAATGGAGGCAACCCTGTTCTGTTTTAGGATCTGGACTCTTTATACTTCATGCAGCCAACACTTTTTTAAAGGCTTCCTATTTGCAGTGATAATAAAGTCCAATTTTTTAAAGACTGACATTAACCAGGTGCTATTGGATACTCCCTTTCTAATGCTCTTGTAAGTAGGCCATGTCACTTAAATACCAATGCCATCTTGAGGAGTGGCCCTGGTTACATTTTCATAATATTGCTTCATTAAAATCTGTGATTCAGTAGTTTTGCCTGATCTGAAAGTGGCACCATTGTACTCAGAAGATCTGATAAGTAAGAGTGCCACAGAACGTGTTTGGTTCTAGAATACCGAGGTTCATGTCATCTCTGAATTGCTTGCCCTTCTGAAGCGATAAAACTGCGAACGCCAAGTGAGCATAGCATTTCTTTCTGGTGTTTATGATATAACGTTGATTCAGAAATTTGGAAAACTTTTCAGGAATCATCATTGACGTTCTTTAATAACCGAATGTATCACAAGATGCTCTTCCAGATCGTACTATGGTTATAGAAGACTCCCAAACATTGAACGTAAATATCCTTCATCTAATTAGTGATTTAAGTAAATGTCATAATTTTAAAACTGTCTGTTGAAGAGGGTAATTAAGGCCTTAAGACAAAATTTGCATCTTTTCATGGTTGATAAAAATAAGAAAGCAATTAATATAGGATTCCTTGAAGTAGTACTAATTTTGCTCTTATTAAACATTATTAATGGCAATGAGGCTTTCTACCCTAATCAGAAACATTTCCTCTAAACAACTTCGCACCGATTGTGACTATTACGTGCTTGTTCTCTCTCCCCTGCCTGTGTCATAAGCCCCTTGAGAACAGAGGCCATCTCTTTCTGCACTGTATATATAGCATAGCACGGCACTTGGCACACCGTAGGTGTTCAAGAACCAGTAACCAGATGGCCCAGTGAATGAGTGACAAGCTGCTCTCGTTTGCAACATTGACTGTAATTTATTATAGAGTGGGCAAAATGGGAAGCTTCAGTTCACCTTATCATCCATTGATATAAGTAAAACAGTTGTGAGTCCTTTTTTTTAAGGTTATTTATAATCAGTAACACCCATATGTTCCTCTAGTTTATATCTGCTCAGGGCCTGAGAAAGGCAGGCAAGCTGTTACTGAAACTCTCCAGATGGTGTGGTCTTTTCAAGTCCTTGGGTTAACTTCTACCAATGGAGTATTCATCATAGCTCATACATCGATCTAACCCGATGGGTATAATCACCTGGCTAGTAATTATCGTAGTGGTGGATAGTTTTCAACCTGATACTTCACCCAAGGACAGCTTCTTATTCTCCTTCTCTTTCTTTTTTTTAAAGTTGCCACTAAACTGTTTCCTTAAAAAAAACTAATAAAAATGGAAGAAATAAATGAAAACTTCGGCTCAAGCTCTGGATAATTAAGGTTATCCCTTTGACTTAACACAATTTCTGCCAAAATCAAAAGAAACCTGTTTTTTTTTAATTAGCATAATGCCACTGTAATATGGGTAAGGATGTGATATCCATTAGGCTTTTTAAATGCCTAAATTGGGTTGCCAATTCATTAGTGTTCCACAGACCCCATTGGGTCCAAGGAAAACAGCCTAAAAACCAACAACAGACCATACACTGACCAAGTTTTAAAAAACCAGCATTAAAGATTTTTTTCAAATCCTAGTGACCATTTGATCTAAACTTACTGTTCATTTTTTAATATATCAGGAGTTTTTCTCAATAACTTTGGAGAGGCAAGTATCAATGAATGATGAATGATGTCCAAGTCAATAGTTCAAAGTTTACAGTGAGCAGCATTCTATATGTTTTAGACGTGTGCGTGTTCACTTTGTGAGTTCTCTTAGCTTTTGAGTTTAATTTCACATGACTGAATTCTAAAGCACCCTCATGATTCTATCTCTAGCCCAAGGTAGACTGTAGATTTACCTACATTTTAAATATTGCTATCTGGCAAATTAGCTTGTCTCTAAGGAACTTAATTTAAAAAATGCAGAAAGGCACATGTCACCCTAATATCACTATTCTAAATGCATAAAAAGCAGAAATCTCTCCCCCTGCTCGTTCCCTTCTTAACCAGCATTTCCTTGGTACTGACCTTCCTAGTCTTTCAAGTTATATGGAGAACGTATATAAAATGGGGAAATGCTATATATCTTGCTTCAAACAAGGAGCTATAATGATGTGGACTATTTTAGTCGGTAGCTGCCTTTTATAAAGGATATTCCTTTAGGTGGTCATATTTCAAAATACCAATTCACTTACATCAGCTTTTAGAAAACTCACATTATGGAAATTCTGTGTTTAGGGTAAAATGGATCTTAGAATGAAGGTTATAAGACATAATGGCCTTTGATTTTTTTTTTTTAAGCCACCTTTGGAACACTTGGTTTTTTGAAGTTTGAGGGTCACCGGGCATCATAGTTTCACAAGATTAGATAACCTTGGATCTGACATTTGAGATTGTTAGACCTTAACCTTTCAATTAAAAGGCTTTGTTTCCAAAAGATTAGCCAAGTATTTAAATGAAAAACCCAGCAGTGTTGAATCACTCCGAGTGGCAAGTTCATGCAATGATCATACTACAAAGCGATGTGACTCTTTGATGCCATGGTCCATACCCAGATTTGTCACCACCCCAGCCTCCACACCATTGCTCAAAACCTCAAAGTCTGCCCAGTACCGTCTAGACAAAATGTACCTCTGAAAATTCACTCTAATCCAGTTTGACCCAACTTTCCACCTTTTCCCCTCGTATCACCCAGCAAGGTCCTGTATTCTAGCCAAGCTGACATAAATATCCTTTACTCACTGCTATCAATTCCTCTTTCCTGAAAGTGTTTTCTGGCTAATTCACATTCGTCCAATCTGAAGAACTGAGTTTAATTCTCTCTTTTTGCTTGTATAATTCTTTAAAAAGGAGTTAAGAGCGTATGTATTAGACCTGTGGGATTTTTAGTGGGTTGGTTGACTTTTGTACTTCACCTTCTCTCCCGTCAGGTAGGGATGATGATACTTCCCCCAGAGAATTAAATGAGAGAGGTTTAGCATCATACATCACACATCACACCTGGCATATAATAAACATCCAATAAATTTAACTCATAAAAATATGGTATTCCTTCTGTGTTCCTAAGAAACCTGTTTAAGCCATCACCAACCCTGTACTTTCAATCCACTCTGCTCTCTTTTTATCCAGGACATATATCACCTTCTGAAAGACTGTAATCCCTTTATGTGTTTCCCTGCTAGAGGGCAAACCCTACATAGGAATAGATCTTTATTTTGCTCACTGACAAGCTCTAGAAGAGTGCCTGGCACATGCTAGGGACATAGATTTGTTACATGAATTAGCTTGCATTCGGGGGTAAACTTCATTTTCAATCTCTAAATTACAGTGGTTTTGAACAGAGATTAATCACCAAACCCCATATGCTCTGAATAAAATAAGAAGAAGAAGAAGGAGAAGAAATTTTCAAAAAAGCTGTCAGTATTCAAAAGCCTTCTTAATCTTCTAATAGCATGATTTCAGGGCAAAATCTAGGGTAGCCAATGACTTCCCCTTTGTGTAGTCACTCTGGCTAGGCACGGTGTGAGATAGATGACAGGCTTTTCAGAGTCAAAAGGAAAGGCATTTGTTTTTACCTTTTTAAAAAAGGGACTTTCTTAGATGAAGGTGCAAATGTAGAATGGAACTTAGGGAAGGGAACCTCAACACTGAAGAGATTGACCCTCAGAAATTTCAATCGCATCCACTTCTGATAGCCCTAAAAGTAGAACTTTACTTATGTTAGTGGGACTAAGAAAATTTAGTCCCTTGGTGTTGTTTCCCTTACTATTTTCTTTGGTGGATTCATTATCTGCATGTTTCTATAGTTCGTTAACGAGTGCATCCTAGTTTAAAAAACAAAACAAAAACGTTACAACTATAAACATTCCTAATTTCAGACTTTGCTGCACTAGAAGGCATCTGTGGGGTGTAGAAGGGCTTGATCATTAGTTTTTTTGAGGATTTGTTTTAACCTCCTTGTCTACAATATTGAGTCTTTTTAATAAAGATTGGATTAGGAACTTAATAGTGGCTTTCAAAGAAGACTTGTCTTTGCACAGGGCTATAGAGTTCAGCTGAGGAAATGAATGATCTAATTACATTCTCTGATGCTAAAAATGCCTACTATTCTAAGACCAGAAAATAGCAGATGCCACCATGAATCTGTCCAAAGCTTCTAGGACCAGCTTGAGTTACATTTATTTAATGACTATAATAGGGATAATAAAGAGAGGCTACACATGGAGCACCAATCTAATCACTTATATCCATCCCACGGTTGCCGTAGTATTTAAGTGTCAATTACTTAGCAGGCACAGAATTTTGCAACAGGTCATTACTAGTTCAGAGACTAGACGAGATTGCTCTAAAAGCTAATGGAACATGTTGCTTAAATACTACATTTCTTATGAACCAGGGAAACTTCCTTTACAGTGAGTCATTGATGTTGACATTCCTGTGTAGGCTAACCAGAAGCCTTTTTGTAGTTCAATAAAAATAGGAATATCTCATAATGGACTGGGAGGTCTCGGTGAAAGCCCAGCAAAGTGGCGTGTGATAAGCAATCGTTGCTGCTAGTTCATCTTATGCTAGAACTATAGACGCAAGTAGCACGCCCATGTTTTATCATCTTAAAAAATGCCAAATACAGATGGTGTGCATTTAAGAGGCCTGGGAGAAGGAAGAATTCTCATTCCATCTGCTCATTCTGGGAAAGTCTCCTGTGGTAAGTCAGATTTTTGTGTGTTTTTTTTTTTTACCAACTTCTTGCTTTAAAAAAAAGGTTTAAAGGATCCTTGGGTCTCTGAGTGCTAGGCAGGTATATGAGTAATAACTTAATGCAAAGGAAAAACACTTGACACAATGTCTAGTCAAAGCTCTGATAAATTGAAAACAGAATATACTTTAGAAGTTTTTAGCATAACTATTAGATAGTAGTAATCTCGCTCTTAACTTAAATCATATTCATTTAACATGGCAGGAGTAGAGGGTTAACCAGCATTAGATTCACACGGAAGCTATCTGCAGCTGGAAATGATTTTGAATAACACATTTTAAAGGACACAGAGATAGATCCAATAAATGAGTCTTTATAGTCTAGAAAACCAGAAAAACTAGATTGTCCTAGTATATAAATTTATCATCTCAAATAAGTTAAGCCCCTTTGGGGAAGTAGCAATTCCTTTGGCACTATATGAATTGATGACTTGTTTAGTTAATTTATTTATTGCCTTTTAAAATATCCAAACTGAGTTGTTTATCAGGCTAGCAGTAGAGGTTTATAAGAAACAGCATATTACATTGACTATTACTTCACATAAATATAAAGTTAAGACACTAATTACTTCTTCAATCTTGTATTTTAATATAATAACTAGATCAATAGTATCTAGAATAGTAACTAGATCAAATAATAACTAGATCAAAAGTGAAACAAACAAAATCATACTGTGTTTGGGGAAAAAATAGCACTTTTCTAAGGTTCCTCGAAGTCAGGGGTTAATGCCACCTCAGGAGCTTATCTTAAAAAGAAAAAAAAAAAGTAAATGAAATATTCAAGACTCAAGCGTTTGGAAATGTTGTCTAATGACATAACCAGGATAACTTTCTTAGGTATCCTGTTTTTATGCAGCAAATCAAAACAACTTGATTTTTTGTCCCTTCCCCCAGCCCTGTAATGATTTAAATGTCAGAAAAGATGATGTAAGAAAGCAACCCAGTAGAATATGTAAGCTAGAAAATCTTCAAAGTCACTTTTTAATTCCTAGAGTAAACTTTTCTTTAAATCTGTAGATTAAGGTGATATTCGAGGTCTTTTCCTTGTGTTCTTTGATTACTATAACTAAGGAAGAAGATGAGTAAGTTGTGTCTTCATTTTGTAAGTACACTTAGTTCTCTGAAACACCACCATCCATTTTAATCTTATTGGTGGAAGTCACTTCAATGACTTGCCAAAGGTAGTATGGAAATTGACTGTCTGAAGCCTTCTTGGATTGGGAACATTGTTTAATGTTTGGGACCACATAGGGGTGGCTTTTTCCCGAAGGTTCTAGTAGATACAAGACTCTGAATTACTTTTCCAAACTTGCTGACTGTGCTTCATGATTCCTAAGGTAGATATCTAGCTGCTTTTGTGGAAGGGAGGTGATGACTTACATGATTCTAACAGGCATAATTTTGGTTACATTTACTTAGATTTATAGAGTTCATGAAACAAAACCTGTCTCACGTGCTTAGACTTTATAAGCAAAAGTCTGACATTAAGCGGTAGGCTTTCTAATTGCAATTGGAACTTCCTATGCTCATCTATCTGTGCTGCGCAAAGACCTTATGCAGATATTTCAATACAGTGGGATCATTTATTGTTTGATGTAGTTCCTTCAACTGTGCAGCAGCTAAAATCCCAAATCTGCCTCCTTTAGCATGGGTTAATGTACTACCTTAAAATGCACTTATTTATTAGCACTACTTACTTGGTCCAATACCATTTCCGAAAAGATGAAAGAATAATGAGAGTGCGAACTTTAGCTCGACGGTACGTGTGCATTTTTGCCGTCTTGTGCTTACTCTTTAGCAGCTTCTTGGAGTATTTGTAGATATACACAGTTTCCAAGCAGGTAGTCTAGCTATTTCAGGACCTTTTTTGGATCCTGCCACCTAAATTTTCCACACTTGGGTAGTTTTAGTATATCACCTCAAGAAGCGAGAAAACAAGTTGGCAGATTCACCTTTCTCCTTGTCTACCAGAAACTGAAGTTACCTAGGGATTTCTTATCTGTTAACCTATCTAATTTGGTCAGCAACCAAGAAATAAGCAAATGAGCCTGTATTCTTATTTCTCCCAGAAGAGTTCCCTGGCCTTTTAGATAGCATTCTGGAACTTTGTAAACTTCAGTGCGGTAGAGCACTGGTATCCAGAGGGGAGAGGGCTGGTTATCAGGTTGCTGGTACTATGCAGACCTGAAATTTGACAAATAAATAGAAAGTCTCTTTTTATTTTGTAATTGACTCTTTTTGTCTTCATCTTATTTAAAAGCAACCAAGTCTTTTCTAAGGGAAATCAGCTAAGTTATGAAGAACCACCCATAAAATGGTAATTGATATATCAAGCACACAGATAACAAAAAGTAGTTTTAAAAACATATATATTCTTAACCATGGAGGTTAGCAAGGCCACCATCATTCTTAACGATGAAGCGCAAATGCCCTGTCAGAGGTGGATATCTGGCCCAACTAGAAAAGATCCTATCAGACGTGGAAATGTGAGCCAATGGCAGGTTTCTCGTGGAAGGTTAATGCCAACTCTAAGGGTGTGTTGGACCCTAAAACAAAGGACATATTCTCCTGGAAAGGCCACCTAGAACCCAGAGATAACATATTAGGGTAAGATAACTTAAACTGATGTTGTGTTGTGTCTACATAGCTATATGAACTTTTTTTCATAGTTTTGTCTATGTACAGACACAGAAAAAGAAGTCCCGCCTGTCCATATACAATTATGACACACACCACGGTTTGACTCTTCTGTGCTGATGGTACAAGGCAGCTGGATTCTCGTTCCTTTAAGCTCTTCAAAACACAGCTTGTCTCTGAAACATGAGTTGTGGAAAGGTACAGAAACACTCAAACACTGGCTTTGAGGATTATATAAATGTGGGCCTCTGCCTGAAAAGGAAAACCACATTGGGATTTAATATAATTCAGCCAGGCTATTAAAGAAGAAACCGAATATCAGGCAATGTTTCTTGCCTTGGAAGAGGAAAAGTTTAAGATTACCTGCTTGCTTTTAAAGTGCTCTGCTGTAGTAGATCATAAAATAATTCTACTAGAGTCCGTGGCTCTTCATTCTTACTGATGTTTAAAATGCAGATGGTTCTAAATAACATGCCTTCTTTAGCTCTTCTAACGTCCACGTAGACTTTCAAGATGACTATTAAAACGGTACTAGAGTAGAAAGTGGACTGTGTTTAACGATTAGGATTTATATGCGTAAGTATCATAGGTGAAGGGCTCAAATGAAAAAAAAAAACTATTGTATCCTGATGTCCACATGCTAGATATGCTGTACACCCATTTTGACTTAATTCAGGATTATTTCATATGGGAACAAGAAAGCACAACTTGATGTGTGTTCTAGGACACAAACTAAGATTCATTTCTATGGTTTATTTTAAAATTGGCTTTCATTTCGGTAGCTAACCTAACTCGGCAAGACTAGACTTGAAAAAAATGAAATACTTGCTGGTCAGTTTGGGTAAGTATACGTATATGTGAGGGAAGACTGTTGAAAAAGGTATGAATAGTGTCAGTGTATTGGCCTAGGAATCAAATGGTACAATGACAGTCCTTTTCCCTCACCCCAGTTCATTAGCTTTTGGGCTACTTTTTTCCTGCAAGGGTCAAGCATAATACCTGTTATACATTTAAATGCCAAATTCAAAGTAAAAATCATATGTTTACTGTGTTTTTGTACCAGTTCCATAATGCTTCTCCTCAAATCACTGCCCCAAAGGCTCTGAAATAGAAAATTTCTAGAGGCTTCCATGTTAGCAGTGGTATTTTTTTTATATTTAAAACCCTAAAATTGTTCATGCAAGTTGTTCGTTCTTTAGAATACCCTCTTCCCTTGGCTTTAGGATGAGAGGAAAGCAGACTGAAATATAGTATCCTACTTTCCCATTTAATAGTACACAACTGAGTTCTTCTAAATTCAAATTTTAAAGCTGATTTATTCCATTTGCCCATTCCAATTATCTATCAACACTTCAGCTTTTAAAAATCTTATTCCTTCCACATGTTTTTTCAGCATACTTTCTGGTTACTATCACTTCATAACTTAAAATAGCAAACTCCACAACGGTCCCTTTCTGTCACTGTCACTTCAGCATGGTGTCCCCAGCCTTATGACAGCCCCTTGGTGCAGGCTACTGTGCCACCACCAAAACATGCCAGGTTTTCTCCACTGAAGCAAGCCCTTGGTGTGGAAGTATCTTCTTGGCTGGGTTAGGTGGGAACCCTGACATTTCAGCCCAGGTCTTTAGTGTAGACTACTCACTGAATACGCATTCCTCAGCCATAAAGAGTTTTCCCTTCATCCCTACCCCCAAACACACACATCTGCCCCATGTTGACCACTTTGGTCCATTGGCCATTTCCCAAAAATGTCTTGGCTTGCTCTACAGATTGGCCCACCATATTGCCAGCTACCTTTGAGCCTAAAGCCCAAGGTGTATGGCCCCCACAAAAAGCCATATTATTCTCTCTCCCAGAACAATGAATTCCAAATAGATTTTCCTCAGAATGAATGGGAATCACTCATGGCTTCTTCCATAGGTGACTTGATAGCTCTCTAATAGAAAAAGCAACAGCTAATAAGGTGGTTCAAGTTGGTACTTAATATTATAAACTTGACTCAAGGATGCAGTCATTACCTTGCCCATCTCTCTCCCCCACATGGCTCCTGAGGTGTAAGTACAAATGAGACAAGAGCAGATAAGGAAACAAATACCATATTGTTAGGGGAACCAGGGCCCAGGCATCCCCAAATGCGGCGCTCTGATAAATGCAGGCTGAGCACAATGTACACTAGACCAGAAATCTCCCATTCTCTTTTCCATGTCAAGTTGTGTCTGCTGCATTGCCCTGCCCAGCTCACTTGAGATATACAGAGCACACGTAACATAGCTAGCTGAGCCATGTCCAGATGGTTACTGGGGCCAAGGGCACCATGGTAGAGTATAACCCAAATGATCCAATGCCAGCAATGTAAAACAATGGCAGAAACATGATTTTCAAATCTCTGAACTTTCAATGTCACTTCCTTCCCTTTGTAGAAGTGAGTTAAAGGATAAAGTCAGATTCCCGTTTTTCCTCTGTGTTCGGTCTAAGCTAGAGGAGGTGATGCTCAAGAACTGGGGTGGAAGGATTGACTGGGATGTTACAGTTGAGATAGGTATACTCTCTAATGTCAATTAACGCAATTCCAAGCCTCGTTTGTCCATGTGCACAAGAATTCCACATGGTCAAAAGACCACAGGGATATTCCAACGCTATAGTCTTTTTTAGAGTTGAAGAAGTGTAAAGAAGGGTCTAGACTCAGCGCTCTGTGCATGTCTTTGTTCATGCCAGCATACTAACTTGTACCCAGCTTTCCCAAGAGGCAAGAGCATACTTTGATTATGAATTCACACTTTCTTCTTTTTCTGACTCTAAAGACTTAAGTACTCTAACTGAATAGTCATTGTACTGAAACAACTGAGTAATATGATTGTAAAATTGAGCGTAAACTTAATACTTCAGTTCAACTTGTGAACAATTTCAGACATTCCTAGTGAACAGCTTGCATTGCCCAGTCTAGAGAATGGACCCTCATCTGGATAGCATTAAGCTCTCTTTTAAAGCTTAAGCTCTCCCAAACGCTATTTATTATGATGACTATTTTTTAGGCTCCAGTAGGAGATATTCCTAATAACTTATTTTAAAAACAAAATGGGTGTGGTGCGTACAAAAATTAAGAGAGGGCATAATGAGTCAAAAATATTGAAAGTTGCCAACGCAAGAAGTCAAACTTCCTGTCATGCTTAAAAAAAAAAAAAAAAAAAAAAAAAAAGGAAAAGAAAAGGCCACACACTGAACAGTAGAGAATGTACTAAAATGAATTTGAATTCTTTGATCTGTGAGCTGCAACTCAAGCCTAGCCAAAAGTTTCTTCCAAGCAGCCAAATCAACATTAATAAGCCAGTTTCACCAAAAAGGACTCCAGCTTCCTAGGTAAAAGAAGAATCCAGTGACAATGTGTGATTAGATCACATAAAGTCCTTTTTCTGTTTTGGTTCAGAAAACATCTATAAAATTAAATTCTGCTAGGCTATCTTCCTGTTCTGTGCTTGCTCTGTCTACTACATGGAACGTACTCTTGGTTCAGTCTGTACATAATGGGTTTAGCACAGTCTTCTTAAAAAATGGTTTTTAAAAAGTGACACATATAATCTCTAGGAAGAGGACAGTAGAGCCTCATGTTAGGATCTAGATTTCTCTTGACACCAGCTCCATCCCAACCAGCTGTTTAATGATAGACAAGTTACACATTCTTTCTTGCCCTCAGTTTCCTAATCTTTAGTAATGAAAGGGTGTGACTGATGATTCCCTAGGTTTCTTCCAGCTCAAAGTCTAACCACTTGGTATTTCTTTAAGGGGACAAAGGGTCATCATGGAAGTAGATGGTTGGAACTCAGACTTGTTGGTACATTAGAATTACCTGGGAATCTTTAAGATATATTGGAGTCTGTGTCTCTTGCTCCAGAGATTGGGATCTAATCGATCTGCGTGTAGCATGGACATCTTTTTAGGAGCTCTCCAGTAAAAAATTCCCCGGGTGATATGAGGTAGACCCTCTAAACTGCCAATGGTAATGATGTAGGCTTGGATTTGACTCAGAGTCTCTGGGTGGCTCGGAGTAGATTCAGAAGCCAGAGTTGAATAGGAGGGGCTCTACCACTGGCAAACACTCTCACTTTTTCACCTGGGCCTTATTGGTTAAAGCACTACATCCTTCTCTGTGTGTCCTTGCTAGCTGTTTACTTGTTGGTCCTCGTTGTTCTGAAATTGTTTAAACAATTGCTGTGGAAAAGCAATGTTGGATGCAACATAAGACCACACAGGACACAGCGTGTGAGACACAGCTTTGATTTCATCACAGCCACCTTTCATTGAGCACTTTCTGTACAGTAGGCTGTGAGGCTTCTGGTAACAACTCTGCAAACTGTATTCCCATTTTACATACGTGACTATTAGATAAGTTGCCTTGAGGTGCAGAGCTAGGAAATGGCAAAAGTGTGTAAGACCCGCCCAAGCCTCAACCCTTAGCAGTTCTGCTGTTCTACGTCTACCTAAAATTAACTGTTTGGGGCACTCTTGGTCTGACTTGGTTCCAAAGACAGGGAAAAGCTTCTCGGTTCAGTCCTTTAGGTCCTAGAGCATGCTTTCCAAGGGTTCATAGCAATGAAGAACGCTCTCTGTCAATGCATAACTGGTGTAGATCTCCTTGACTCAGGCGTGTTTTGTTCCTGAGGCCCCCACCTTTTCTTTTAAGTGCTGACACTTACAAGAAAATCTCCTAAGGATTCCTTTTCAGGATGCATTAACATGGTCTCATTTCCCCAATTAAACAGGTTGCAAAAATCTTCCTGTCTGTTGCACTGGGCCTTTGCTGAATAGAGTAAGCCTTCCCTAAAAGCATAAGATTCCAAACAGTTTAGAGGAGAAAGGCTTTACACCAAGTATCAGAAAGTTTAATTTCGCTGTATCATTTCTGGCAACATCCCTTATTCTCAAAAGGTTACTTGGGAAATAGTGGTGAAGGCAGCTTGCTGCCCTCTTGGACTCCGACATCTGCCTTAGAGGTTAATATTTCACGTGTCCTAATGCAGTACCTCAACTGAGACAGACATAAAGTTCCAAAGGACAAGGGAACATATTTTCTGACAAGTACAAAGTACTGGACACTCTAGCAAAGATGTTTATGTTGCTTTGTTCATGACTCTTCTTATCACTCTTTCCTGTGTCCATTTTATGTGACTCTTTCTGAAAAGTTAACTGGTATGTTCAAGTCAGTGGGATGAGGACTTTAAAAGCAGCTTAGAAAACATAGGTTAGAATCAGTGTGATTTTTTTCAAAAAGATAAGAGCCACCAGCTTCTATAGGAGACAAGGGAACGCAGATCATGTTTAATTTTGAGCCTAACGACTTATTAATGATTGATTTGATTTTGTCTTACTGAGTCCCTTAACTTACTCATAAAATAGACCCATTTTATTTCACAGAGCTGTCAAGGTAAGTGTTTCAAGGGCTTGGTAGGTAAAGTGTTTGTCCCCTCCTCCTTAGCATAATAACAGATTCTCTACCATTTGTGGAATGGGGCTACCATTAAGTAAGTCCTTAAGTTATTCCTTTTACCAGCATTTTGAGACTGACCAAGCAAATTTCTCTCTGCTGTGTATAATAAGGGTAGGAAGATTGCCTGGGAGAGAGGGGGGACACATGTGTCAGGATATTGTTGAGAACCCTGGAATCATTAAATACTAGCACTGCTGATACCCACACAATCCTACTGAAGGAAAGGGTGCCAGCAAGAATAAGGAGGTGCCAGCCAAACTTCTCCCTATACACATTAATCCCTATACTTGGTATATTCCAGGTTCTAAATACTAGATGTCTTGCATGAATCCACTTTAAGGGCTAAACAAACTAGCAGATTTTTTTTTTCTTGTGCAAGGGATATACTTGTCATAAGATGACTCAAGCAGTCTTCTGGTATACATTTCTCAGAACCTTCTCAGAAACTGAAAAAAAGATGTTGCAAGCTCCAAAATCTCTTCTAGTCATCTGATTCTTGTGCCATGGAAAGGGAAAGTTCCTGCATTCTTTCAGGGAGGTTTGTGTTAAGTCCAGAATCCAAGTTATGTATCTGTGCTCAAAGGGGAGCTAATTTTCTTGACTTAGCAAAGTTTCTTTCCCAACTTGTTGTTCTATGTTAGGCCTTAAGAAAGAGTCAAGAATCTACAATAGCTTCAGAGTTTCCTCTCTTTCCAGCTGTGCCTTCTTATTCCTCTCCCTGAGTTTCTGACACAGGAAACAGCCCACCACTAGGAAGAAGAACCAGCTAGGTTTAGATGGGGAGCTGTTTATGTGACCCTTTGAATATGTTTTTGAGCTTTAATTTGTAATCCCTGCTTTATGAAAACACCCCTTTCGTGTGTTTCCTGATTAATTTTGTGGTTTTTGGTCAGGAGAGTTAATGTGACTAAACCCAAGGAATAAGAAGGCTTTCTGGATGTCCTACATCCACTTCTCCCACCTTATGAACACCTTTTACCTTACTAGAACTTTAAAACAGAACACAGAGATTAATGCAATCTAGATAATTTTTTTTTTAAACTGCCCCTAATTTGGGAAAGTAATCAAAGAAAATAATAGGGCACCTTTTGGCCCCCAGATCCCTTTTCCAGGCCCAAACCCTTTCCAAAAACAATTTATTATAAAACCTGCTGAAGGTTTTATGAGAACAATGGATAATTCTGTAACACTGTTAGAAGAATTATGCATTTGAGCTTTTACATGTTTAAGCTGATTATTCTCTACAGAGGAACCTGAGTCTAGAAGCTAGACTTCCTCCATCTACTGTATGTCAGATGGTAGCTTGGACATTTGAAAAGTCTGTGATGGGGAAGATTTGCTCTTTTAACCTTGGGAGAAAGGTAAATGTTTATCAGTCTGGTATATGGGATACTGGAAGAATGCTTTTACTAAAATCTTTCAAAAAACCTCTTTAGCATTTCTTTATAAAGGAGTTTATCTCTGAGTCTTGGGGCTTTTGAGGAGAGTCTACTCTCTGATCATTTCAGAGAACAAGGATACGTTTTAAATGGCATGGCCTGCAGTGCAGACCTACCTTTGGTTGTTGCAACCTGATACAGATGTGCATTTTCTTCAGGGAATTCATGCTAAAGAAACATTTTCTCTCTATTATTTTTTTTTTCTTCCTTGCCCCTTATAACTGCTCATTCCTAAACAGTGGAAGGATATAATTAAGGGATACCAAATACCTTTAAAACAATTCCAATGGCATATTTGAAAAGGTAAAGAGTCCAAAAGCAAATAATGCTCTGAAAGAAATGAAAAACTTGAGGTTGCTATACAAAAGTGAAAGGAAAGAAGATTGAAGATAAGAAGGGGCAGAATATTTAAGAATCTCACAAACAAAACAAAAAACATCTAAATCTTTGTCCTAACTCAAGGGAAACCACCACAAGACCAAGCAGGAAAGCTTCAATGTTATTCTAAAATTTAGAAGAACTTCATCATTAAAAAAAAGAATCCAGATCATTCCAATACAGAAAACGCAAGCCATGGACGGGAGCATCGAGTTTGTTATGGGAGCAAAAGGTAGGGAGGGAAAAGGCTCATGAAAGGGGTAGGTGTCTGATGCATACAGCCAAATAACCCCAAAAGGCTGACCAGTAAAGTAATTGGATTTGGTCAGGACACCCATCAGCAGTTGTAGTTGAGTTTCTGAGAGTAGTGTTGAGATGAACAAGTCCTTTGAGAGGAAGGGAATATGAAAAAGGAGAGGGTAGCAGACTGTCAAGGTTAAATGTTTAATCATGAAATGATCATGAGATGATGATTAGAGGGCTATAGGGAAGTGTTTTCCTTATTTCTGAGATGAGATCTGAGCAACTTATAAAGGAGAGGGCCCAGTGGAGAGAAGGTGAGGATGCAGGAGGATGCATGTCCTTGTATCTCCTTAGGTCAGAGCTTAGTGTCACCTCCTGTTGTTGTTAACATGGGCAAATATCCTCTAAAGTTGGAATAAATTCTCTGAAATTAAGAAAATAATTATTAGCTTACTGAAATTGGAAGTGTGGCTATGACTAGGAGATTTATCGTGTTACCAGGAAACAAATCTTGGGAACCACTGAAATCAATCAAGGCAGGGCGCCTGGGTGGCTCAGTTGGTTAAGCGACTGCCTTCGGCTCAGGTCATGATCCTGGAGTCCCGGGATCGAGTCCCGCATCGGGCTCCCTGCTCGGCGGGGAGTCTGCTTCTCCCTCTGACCCTCCTCCCTCTCATGCTCTCTGTCTCTCATTCTCTCTGTCTCAAATAAATAAATAAAATCTTTAAAAAAAAAATCAATCAAGGCACACAAAATAGAGGTGTTGTATTAGTGTCCGAGGGTGGCCATAACAAATCACCAAAAACTAGTCGACTTCAAACACAGAAACCTATTCTCTCTCAGTCTTGAGGTCAGAAGCCCAAAATCAAGATGTCAATAGTGTTTGTTCCTTCTGGAGGCTCTGAGGGAGAACCTGTTCTGTGCTTCTCTCCCAGCTTCTGGTGGACATTTGCAATCCTTGGCATTCCCGGTTTGTAGATATGTCAAACCAGTTTTCACTTGTGTATTCACATTACCTTCTCCTTTGTGTGGCTCTTTGTCTCAAATCTCCCTTTGCCCTTCTTTTATAAGGACATCTGTTATAGGATTTAGGACCCTCCCAAACCCAGGATGACCCCAACTCAAGATCCTTAATGACAATTACAAAAACCTTTTTCCCAAATAAGGCCACATTCAAAGGTTCAAGGTTTAGAATTTTGGACATATATTTTTAAGGGTGACTATATGTGTGTAATAGAGCATCTCTGTAGCTAGCATGAGGTTTCTCAGAGGAGATCCATCAGTGTAACATGTGAGAAACTCTGGCTTGGGGCCAGACAGCCTGGGTTAGACCAGGTTTTACCACTTAGCAGCTGTATAATTTAAAACCCCTGTGCCTTGGCTTTCCCTCTGAAAAACTGAAATAATACTATATCATAATACTCGTGGGGTTACTCTGAATTTTTTGTAGTTAAAACACATAAAAGGCTACTAGCACCTGGCACCCAACTAAATCTTGAGTAAATAGGGCTTTGAGTCCTCTGCTGCATAAGACTTTCATCTGTAAAGAGACTGTCTCCCTGGCTGTCTACCAGTCAGGTGTCTTTGAGCACAATTAACTACTAAATCTCCAAATTAAATAATTCAAATAATATTAGTCATACATAGATTTCTGTATATATGTGTTTTTCAAGACTATTAAGACTATAAAGACCATTTAAAGACTCACGGGGGGAGATATAAAGTATGCAACTTGAGGAAAGCATGTTGACATTTACGAAGCCAGGAAGGTGCAATGTAAGCTGACAGAAGCAAAAAATGTTAAGACTTACTTTTTACACTTTACATATCTAGATAATAACATACATTTCCATGTGGCAGACTTGATCCTTGGATTTAAAAAGCTCAAATAGGGAGCCTGGGTGGCTCAGTCGATTAAGCATCTGCCTTCAGCTCAGGTCATGATCTCAGGGTCCTAGGATCAAGCCCCATATCGGGCTCCCTGCTCAGTGGGGAGTCTGCTTGTCCCTCTCCCTCTGCCCCCCCACCACCCTTGTGCTCTCTCTCTCTCTCTTAAATAAATAAATAAAATCTTAAAAAAATAAAAAGTTCAAATAAATGGGTGCTTTAAAAAGAGAATTAAGAGAGTTTTTTGGGGTGGAAGGAGTATGCCAGTCCATGGGTGGTCTTAACAGGTTTATAAAACTATGAATGCCTGCTTCCCTCTGGTCTTCAGTCCATGTAGACAGTTAACGCTCTCTCAGAAGCTGTGTAGAAACTTTGACTCCTGGGAGGTGAAAGAACATTTTTGAAACATTAGTTCACTTCTGTGTGCTTACAGTGACTCTAAGTTTTTCCCTTTTTACCTGCCATGATACATAAGGGAGTCTTATGAGAACACATGGCACCACTGCCTTGAGGAGAATAATACTCAATAATAGCCTAAAAGTATTTCCACTCAATGAATTGCACCACAGACATCCCATAAACTCATTTATGAGTTATGATACCTGTAAATGTTAATGTCAAAAATCGTTGTCCTGTATAGGGCTTAGATAGCCCTGGAAATCATATGCAGAATCACAACATGTCAAAAATATATATTTGTCAATGGGAATAAGATAAAATTTTTAACTCTATTCTTGACATTGCCTTTACAATTAAATGAGTTTTTGAAGCAGAATTTATAATGTCCAGTTTCAGATGCCAATCACGATCATCTCAGACTCAGCATCCAATGTATTTGTATTTTGCTAGGAAGTCTTATTTTTGTATCCGTGACATGTTTTGATCCCTACCTTTAACACTAGATTTTTACACCACAATTCCAATACAAACTACTTAGGTAGGTAATCATTAAATGTTACCAGATACCAATTCTTAAAGAAAAACCTCATAAACACCCTCTTTCCCTTTTGGAAACTACAGAGGAAACAGTCCTACCCGCTCCTCTTCAGAGTTCAGTCCAATAGGGGAGAAATAACAAAATTAGTCTGCAAATCACGAGTCGCAAGCCTAGTAGCATACCGTCTGGGTCTGCTGTGTTACGATCTCATGATGCCTCTAAACTCTGCCCACAGGTGTCTGTCGTAGGTTATGTTCATTTGAGACCTCGGGGATCGCCTGGTGTCACTCCGTGTCTGCTGGTGCTGGAGTTCGCTGTCTGCCTTCTTGTCATGTCTAACGAAGTAGAGACAAGCACAACTAACGGGCAGCCTGACCCACAGGCTGCACCGAAAGCACCATCAAAGAAGGAAAAAAAGAAAGGTATGGAGACATCCTCTGGAGGCCACTGAGGGGAGCGAGTGTTGCTTACCTGTGAAGAAATGTGAGGTTTGAGGTGAACGAAGTAAGAGCTGGCCCTTGCCTCACTTCAGCCTCAGCCAACTCTCAAGTTCTCCTCAACAGGGAAGTTGGACTTTGGTAGAGATTAGCTTGCTCCACTTATAATAAGACATGTCTCTGAATCCTGTGATTGCACCAACTGGATCCCACTGGGAAGCGTTCACGGTAGCTTGTTTAGTTGATAAACACCACTCTCAATTATTAGATGATTATCTTTCAGTAAACCTGTTTACCACTTTGCTTTACTGAAGTAGCTGTTTTTCAAAAACTGACCTCTTTATTTTACTAGACCTTGTTCTCCTGACCTGAAGTACCACTAGAAAGTGGCAGAGTCCTTAATCATTCATAGTTGGAGACTATGCCGTGGCTTGCCTGCCTTTTACTATTCTACTTTAGCTATGGAAGGAGATGACTGCAGTCTTTTTAAGGAAAGCAAAAGAGATTATAAAGATGAGATAAGTATCTTAATGATTTTCAAAGGAATTTATTCATAATTTTCTTCTGCCTTATTGGCAGTTTAAAATGTTAGTAAAGAGTGTAGTAGTTTATTTTTCTTTCATCAAAAAAAGCACTATCCTCCTTATTTTCTCTTAAAAATATTTTTTAAATTATGGTGAAGAATATCCCCAAATCCCACCTCACACAGGCCCATAAGTTTCCCATAATTCAGTCCATTTTGCACCTTTAAGAGTTCATTTTCTCTCCACCCCAACACCATATACAGTATTACAGAATACAATTTTACTCAGAGGAAGTAAGAATAAAGATAGAATATTGCATATTTGAGCAACTGTAATATAACCAATATGTATACTACTCAGATTTGGAGATTCTGGAACGTATTTGGTCATACCTGGGGATGATATTTAAAGACATTTATAAATTTTATCCTATTTTTCTTTTTTTTTCCCCCTCAGGCTCTGAAAAGACAGATGAGTATCTTTTGGCCAGATTCAAAGGTGATGGTGTAAAATACAAGGCCAAGCTAATTGGCATTGATGATGTGCCCGACGCAAGAGGGGATAAAATGAGCCAAGATTCTATGATGAAACTAAAGGTCAGAAGGGAAAGCATGCTTTGTCTCTATCTCAAGCAAATATCCAACAGCGGGAATTATATTAGAAGCTTATGTTTACCTTTATCTCCATTATTTGAAAGAAAAACTTTTCTAATCACGTAATTGATCCAGCGATACCTCATTTTCTGAGTCTTGAGTTTGTTTGCACATTGTGAATGCTGTTCTAGAGACTGGGCTTAATCATGTAGTGCAGGACCGTAGATGCCTTTTCTTTTGGGCACATCGAGTTTTAGATCCTGGAAGTATTCAGGTAAAATTCAGGTCTCTATTTGGAACCTGTAGCTCTTTCGTGTTAGCCCTTTGGGCTTTTTAAAAATTTTTAAACTCTAGTACTGTCACTATGTGAAACTAATTAAATAAATAAAAATTGTTAAGTAAGACCAGATCTAGAAGGAACATCTTTGAAGATCTTAACCAGTCTTGTCTCTACCAAGGACTATTCTGACACCAACAGAATTAGAATGACTTGTCCAAGTTCACACAGCTAATTCATGATGTCCTGGCTCGATGTCTTCTATTTCATTCTGCCATCTATTATGAAAGGTGCCTGCCTAATCCTTTCGTAGATGGTAAACCAAGCTGAAAATAAAGCTATCTTTTAAATGTTTTAGTATCAAAAGCATCATAGGATAATTTTAACTGGATTTTTCTTGTTTTCCCAATCTCATCAGGGAATGGCGGCAGCTGGTCGGTCTCAGGGACAACACAAACAAAGGATCTGGGTCAACATTTCCCTTTCTGGGATAAAAATAATTGATGAGAAAACTGGGGTAAGAATTCACTTTCACTGACACCTTTCTGACCACCTGAGTCTAACAAACAATTTGACATAAATCTCAGCTCCTGTTTTCCTTTTCAAAAGTCTATAGGAAAAAAATAGTATATATTACTTCTCCAGAAGTAATAGGCATGAAAACAGATAGGGTAGGAGGTGAGGAGTCAAGATACTTTATTGAAATTTATTTTCTGTAATGGATGTGAACCTCCAGTCTATAAACAGAGATGTGCTATAAATACCACTTCAGTATTTTTTTGGACTCCAGGTAAACAGAACAAGATTAACCCTAACCCCTGGTTTCTGATGCTGCCATAGATCTATGCCTGGATCTCATTAATAGATTAGCTACATGCAAACTTACTGGCTAACCTGAAGCTAGAATATTACCTTTGACACGTCTATCTTTTCTTTCTTCTCTCTTTTCCCTTCCTCTTCACCCTACAGATATAACCTTGCTCATTTTTTATGGTTGCTGTTATTCTGCATAGGAACAGTCTTACTTATTTTGTTTATTTTTTTGTAACCTTATCAAAAGACGATCAGATCATACTTCAGGTTCCTGGAACTTTATTTTCTCTACTCAACATTGTAAGATTCATTTACTTAAGATGTTGTTTGTAGCTCATTTTCACTGCTGTCAAATACTCTGTTGTCTCGAGGTACTGTGGGGAGACCTCCAGTTATTATCCATGCTTTCCTAGAGATGGCCATTATCTATTACGCAAAATCCAGTGGTCACATAGAGAGCCCTGGAACCCTGGCACCTGCTCATTCACCCTGCTGGTCCTCATCCACTGCTGTTTCCATTTTCCCTCATCTCTCAAGTCTTATTTTCCCAAGCCTATCAGAGAATGGTGGCAAGTTTCCTTAAAGCGTTCTCTTGTTCCCCAAATCTTCAAAGATACCCAATATAAACTTTCCAGTGGCATTAGGCATTTGGAAACAAAAACCAAGACACATTATGACCACCTACAAATATCCCTAAAGAGTTGAGCCCTGCCATGTGCTTGAAAGGATCAAGAGAAAGGGGAGAGGGGGAAGAGAGGAGAAGGCACTACTGAAATCCCTGCCCCATGTAACTCCTCAATAGTGGTGTGAACATGGGAAATACTGGATGCCAGCATTTGGTAACTTCCAGAATGTTCTGTGGATAATTGTTCCAATAGTACTTAGGATGGTTTTCTGACCACTCAGAGCCATTGTCAAAGGATCCCCGTGAACACTGTTCTAGCTTAGTTATGCTTTTCACCTGAGTCTGACTTTTAGTTGGGAAAGTCGACCCACTTGGATGGTTTAGCAGTGTAATACCCCATCTTAGCTTTAGAAATTCTTGGTCTCCTGATCCTCAATCCTTTCTTGCTATGTGGTATCACATCTTTGGGATGAAGACAATCAAGTATCAATATTCTAACAAGTATTTTTCGCACTTCTGTTTTCTACTCTTTGTTCCTTTTGGGGCCCTTACTAGCAAGGATAAATGTAGCTCTAAACCAGAGGCAGTAATTTCTTCCTTCAAATGTTTTGGCCTTTTCATATATGCCTAGGTATCTGAGGTTTCCTTGTGCTACCACACAGATTCTAGGTTTTATCAATAAGTCATTTTTTTATGTTTCTTTTTCAGGTAATAGAGCATGAACATCCAGTAAATAAGATTTCTTTCATTGCCCGTGATGTGACAGACAACCGGGCATTTGGCTATGTGTGTGGAGGAGAAGGCCAGCATCAGTTTTTTGCCATAAAAACAGGGCAACAGGTATGCTTCAAGCCTTGAGGTATACCTGGAGGGGGACTTAGGTCAATGTTATTTTAGAACAATAGTGAATTATTCCCCCAAATCCTGAAGGGACTTGGAAAATTATCATGGTCCTTCTTGTTTTGTTAAATACTTATTTACTCTGTTGCCCTTTATGTATCTGGTGGTGGTGGGGGGTGATCCCCCATAAACCAGGGGAGGATAGTAAAGAGCTTTAAGAGAAAGGAGGAAAACAGTACTAATCAGAACTGATGGGGGACAAAAAGAAGAAAACAGTAATATTAAAATACTCATAAAGATGCTTTTTCTTCCTTCAGGCTGAGCCATTAGTCATTGATCTTAAAGACCTCTTTCAAGTTATCTATAATGTAAAGAAAAAGGAAGAAGAAAAGAAAAAGGCAAGTACCACCCAATATTGACTCTATTAAACTTAAGACTATATTCAGGACCATGTTTGAACATTATATAAACATATGGCCTGTCTGGAGAGTTGGCTTCTTTGTGGCTCTTTCAAGTATAGAAATTTTAGAAATATATCGTCTCTTCTTCTCAGTAGAGCAATGGATGGATGTTACAGTTAGATGCATCGGATTTTCAGTCCCTGACTCTTGTCTTCTCTCCCCACAAGCTTCACATTGGTTCCAAAGGATGAGCAAGTTTAAGTTCAGAAACTGTATTCAAATCTAGTATTGATATGAAAAGGGCAGGGGAATGTAGGGCAGAAATAATATGCAAGACTCTCTCTTGCCTTGTGCTCATGAACCCATAGGTATATAGAGAGATATATAGATATACAGATATTTAATTCCCTTTTAACTGTAGTTGTTAAGATCACTGAATTTGTGTCTTTCTTTTTAGATGGAAGAAGCCAACAAAGCAGTAGAGGTAAAACTGCACCTTTACTTCTTATGAATTGCACACGTGATGTGTAGAAGTCCTTGTTTGCTACCTGTCCAGGCATGCTCCCCTCCTAGCTTATGATTATGTGTTCATGATCTCTCTGGCCATAGAAGATGTATGGTTTAATTATCAGTACCAAAATCATAACTGCTTAGCAAGCCAATACACTAGGAAATTACATTCTATAAGAAAACTCACCAGCTAAACCCTTAAATATTTGCCGTCTTTTCAGAATGGGAATGAGACCCTACTGACCCTTGATGACCAAGCTAACAAACTGAAATTGGTATGTATGTGATTTTTTATAATTCTTATTTAACTGAACATGGGTTTACTTCCTATAGATGTTGCTAATACCAAATCTGCATTGAATCTGTATGGAAGTCCAGTTATGACAACTATTGCCCTAAACATTAATATAACATTTATGTCAAGGTAGAAAGTAATCTTTTTAGTAAACACACCCTGACTCTAATCTACAAAAATTTTTTGAGAGTGTGGACTAGATGGATTTGTTTGGGGACATGTCTACGCTTCCAGGCCTAAATAGCCTAATAGTAAATCTGTATTAGTTAAATGAAAATCAGTTGTGACAATATTCCTAAACCTTAGTTTAGGAAACAATTACAACAATATACAAAGTAATACTTTTTAATAGACACATCTGAATCTAATCCAAATACTTTTTTAAGGGTGTTGACCAGATGGATTTGTTTGGGGACATGTCTACACCTCCTGACCTAAATAGTCCAACAGTAAGTGCCTGTTTTTAAATTTGCAATGTAATGAAAATGACATCTATAACTCAAATTGGCAATTAACCAGAAATCTTGAGCATCTCGTTGAAACTTGGAAGGTAACTGCAGATTTTTCCACATAAAGTATAACTGGCTACTAGAATAAATTTGCATCTTAACTTACCATGGGAACCTATCAACACCAATTCAGATACATTAATTTTGCTTGGTGGTTAGATCTGAGCAGAGGACAGGCGGTGCAATCCTTCTTGATATTACTTAGGATCAGAAAAGGGCCTGAATAATAACCCTTGGCATAAGTCCCACCGGAAGGAAGTGTTTGCGAGATGATTAATTGTAAAACCACCTAGCCTCTTCAGTATTTTTCTATTTTTTCTATTGTGACTTAATAGCATAAGCTTGGTGTGAAGTAAGACTTAAAACAAATAAGATGCTCAGTTATGTTTAACCAAGGACCATCCTTGTTTAAAAAAGTTGTTCATTCTTTGAAGGACACTATAGCGTATCAAGTTTTCTAAATACTGATTGATCCGTAACAACTCTGTGAGAATGGAGCAATATTTTCCTTTATAGGTAAGGATGCGGTGATTCAGAAAAAAAAAAAAAAACTCATTCACCCGAGAAAGAGCTTAAGCACACATCTCAGACCTTCCAAAACAGGCCTCTAGTTAAACTACCCATGTAATTTTGAATGACTTCTTTTAACTATTATTTTTTAAACAGTTTCTTGAGTACCTGCCATTCATAGGGCACAGAAGTGAGTGAGAGGTACAGTGTCAATGACATCATGGAGTTTACTTTCAAGCAGGGAGACCAGCATTAAAACTAATCACAAAGCCTATTAATTGATGCTAATTACATGGTATTTGTCTAGTTTAGAGGTTCATGTAATGCCTCAAAGTAAATGAGTTTCTGGACTTGACCATAAAAGATGAGAAGGCAATAACCAGACAAAAAGAGCCATCAGTCTAGAATAATGAGTGGGAATGTCTGTCTAGGAGTCTCTTATATCAGGGAATTATCAAGCAAGTCTACATGACCAAGAAGGTCATAGGACTTAAAGCAGCAGCAGATAAAGGACAGGTTAAGTCTCACCTGCCAGAGTATTGCAGAGAATGGCCGTCCATGAACTTTCACATAAGATGCCCAGGCCCATGAGATGGGAAGCGGCAGGGGCTGCATACTCTCTTCTTTGTCCCCAACCCTATGAGATTCACGATGCATAACAGAATTTCAGAGGCCCTAAAAAGCCTACGATAGAGAAGAAGCCTGTTTAATGTTCTTTTCAGCAGTGAGCCCTGACTCACTTGTCTGTGGAACCTTTTATTCTTCGTAATGTTTGTTACCATCCTAAGGATACACTTGTTAAGAGACAACATTAGATGATCCTGAAATGTCTATCCCAGCCCTGAGGTCCTTTTGATTCCTAGACAACTTTGTCCCCTCCTCCACAGTAACCCCCTTCCCAAAGTGAATTGATATCTGAATGATCTACTTTCCAAGTGTAACTGACATTCAAACATGGATATTGAAAGAGATCAAAGCACTCAAGCTGTGAAATAGAATTCCAGTGGGATAGGCAAGGAAGCACTGACTGTTTAATCTGCTTCTGTAGACTTCTAGAAAGTTCTGAAAGAGGAAATGAAAACAATATGAGTAATCCTGAGTCTTAGTTATATTAGACTTAATACATTCTAAGAATTTTTGGTTTATAGAAATAAAAGTGCGTTTTAAACTAACAGTAAATTAAGGTAATAAATACCATCAAAGTAGATGATATCTGATAAGTAAGAGAATGCTAATGGCACTAATTATGTGCTGGTTGGACTTTGCCCACGTGTTCTTGCATATTGACTCCATATTCATAGGTCACAAAACAAATTTATTTCTACTTGGTAAAACCAGAATGTTTAAAAATATTCACAATCTTAGAACGGTTGCTCTGGAAGAGATGAAGAGAAAAAGAAATCTAAATTACCTGGACTTTATTACTGGTTCCCTGACCCATCTGTCCCTCCCCCAGCCTTCATACAGAACAGTTTTATGCATTTCAAATAAAACTCATGTTACAAACTAAGTGGCATCCCTTAGAACATAATTTTTATTGGAAAATAACTGAATAATATTCTTCCATGCTGCCCCTCAAAAGAAAAAAGAAGGAAAGAAAAAACCCAAAAGACATGTTCTCAGACTTTAAAAATGACCATTTGAAAGCACAGTTATTATGAGAAGAACATAAGGTATGAAGGAGGTTAAGTCTGGTACAGGGATGGGATCAGGGCCCAAAGCACAGTCTCATGCATATATAAGAGGCCATGGGTGGGCACAGGTGATGCTGAAGTAGGAAGATCCATGGGAAAAGGCTTTGTAAAGAATCTGAACTTGAGTTGGGTCTTTGAAGTGTGTAGGAACATAGGGAGCAGTTAGGCTAAAAATAAACTGGGTCCTATTGTAGGTCATTTTGAAAGGCTGGCTAATGAGGCTTATTTTAACATAGGGGATAGCGGGAAGCCCCTGAAAGCTTTGAGCTGGGAAGTTCAGGGATTCAGCAGGCTGAAATGGTTGGGAGAGATCAGCTTCCTGGAGAAAGCTAGGCTGTGGAACTCAGTATATAAGAGCTCACCTTCGTGCAGACACCTCTGTGGCTGCCTGCTTCCTTCTCCTCCTGGAGCTCCTTACGAGCCAGGACTGCATTTCACCTTCATTTATCAGTGCTTATCTCTCAGGTGGTCAGATGATGGCCGAGTGGATGCAGTGTTTGATGATCCAACAAAGAATTAATGAAGTTCTGACCTAGGGGGAAGATGAGGAGTCTCACATCATCCCACTGTAGTCTGAACTAGACTCTTAATCCTGGATTAACAACAAACCCAACCTGAGGAGAGCCTTATACATTTTACTTATAGGGTGACTATTCAGAAGTCTAACATTGTGGCTCCAGTTTGGTGTCCTAAGAACTTCTTCTGAAGTATTTGAAAAGGAGAACTCTACCAGCTGTGAACACCCAACCGTTCTAACCCAGAGGTGGCTCATCATAAATGAATAAATATTGAAATCACAAGCTTTTGTAATACATTTTGTCCTATCTTTTGATTGTTAAAGATCCCTACATTAAGAGATCTTCCAATCCATCTCTTTGATTTAAAAAAATTTTTTTTAATTATAAGCTCTTTCTTCTGACAAATTCTTCTGGTTATAAAAAGAAAAACTGGCTTTTAAAAATTGTGTTTTTATACCTAACAGTAAAGGAAGCCAAAGATAGAAGACCAATTAAGACCTAAACTTTCAAAAAATTTGTTCATTTAAAGCCAAGGAGGCCTATTCAGCCCCCCTTTTTACTTACTAGTTTGAGAATTTCATATTCCCTTGAGGTTGTTTTTGTCCCAGTGATCAAAAATATTTAGTAAGGTGCTCGGGGTAATGCTAGACCTCTAACTTCCATCTCAGCTAGACATTGTTGATTGTTTATATTCTTCTGTGGCTAGCATAGATGAGTAGTTAATGGACCAAAGTCAGTGAGAAGGAAGGTATGTCAGTTTTTGACAGCCCTATCCCAAGGTGAGCCCAAATTAGTTATGTCACTGAACTGAATAAAGACATGTCAGATTTTTCAAATTTGCTGATTTTCTGTTGAGAGGGTATCTTATCTAACAATGGAGAATGCAAGTAATTAAGATAGGGAGGGACTAGACTTTGTAGAGTTAAGTATTTGGTATGTTTTTCAAATTAATTCTAAACCCACATCTCTACTTCATACATGAATTAAAGATTACATTGTACATAAATTAAAGATAAATTAAAGATTACTTGAATTTATCCACCAAATAGATGAGATTACTGTCACGACGCAGGCAACTCTAAGCTGTATTATGAAAAAATGCACAAATACGAGAGGTTAATATGATGTTAGAATGTATCAGGATTTTGAGTATCACTTTGTTCTTTCTAGAAGGACACAGACAAAAGGATGTGTCCAGAGACTAGGATGAGAGATCCAACTTGACTAGCACCTTCAAAAAGATCCTTAAATATTTAAAGGGGCATACCTGACAGGCTGTGTGATGTGGTGGGAAAATCTGTTTTTGCCTCTTAGAGGAAAGACCAATTATAGGGAAATATATTTGACCTTAAACTTTGTCTCAGCCAGAACTATAAAATATTAGCCAATGAATTCGCTCATTTAGAGAGATGCTGTTACATGACTCTGAGGGTACAACGGATGGGACTGTGCCTCAGGTGGGAGGCTGAGTTAGGCTTCAGAGATCTTTTCTTACATTCACGCTCAATATGCTTAGATAATTGCTTAGAGTGACTCACAGTCGATTCCCTTGAGGACTTGCAGAGGCAGGAATGGGAACAAGGAGGATCGTGAATGCAGCCAGTCTACAAGGGTGAGCAGACACATGACTAGAGCAGACAGTACAGTTTCATTTTAATGAAGGGCCAACAAAGTTGAGAACTAAATAAAGGGGCAACAGGGTGGGGAGGGACAGGGAGGACCTATTCAACTGTAGTAAAGAAATGCACTCAGGGAGGCGATGGGAGGAGGTAATGGTCAACCGATCTGTCAAGACCAAACCTTAATGGGAATTTTGATGATCCTGATCATCTTATGTAGCTTTCTCATTTGAAGTCACGAAGACATGGACTAACACTTTCTTTTCTCTCTTTTTTTTTTCTTCCCAAATGTGATAGGAAAGCAAAGATATCCTGTTAGTGGATCTAAACTCTGAAATCGACACCAATCAGAATTCTTTAAGAGAAAATCCATTCTTAACAAATGGCATTACCTCCTGTTCTCTTCCACGACCAAAGCCTCAGGCATCTTTCTTGCCTGAAAATGCCTTTTCTGCCAATCTCAACTTCTTTCCCACCCCTAATCCTGATCCTTTCCGTGATGATCCTTTTGCACAGCCAGATCAATCGACACCCTCTTCGTTTGATTCTCTCAAATCTTCAGATCAGAAGAAAGAGAATTTGAGTAGCTTGCCTACTCCATTGAGTAATGGGCCCCTGAATGGGGATGTTGATTACTTTGGTCAGCAGTTTGACCAAATCTCTAACCGGACTGGCAAACAGGAAGCTCAGGCAGGCCCATGGCCCTTTTCAAGTACGCAAACACAGCCAACAGTGAGAACTCAAAATGGGGTATCTGAAAGAGAACAGAACGGCTTCCATATCAAATCCTCCCCGAACCCTTTTGTGGGAAGCCCTCCCAAAGGACTGTCCGTACCGAATGGCGTAAAGCAGGACTTGGAAAGCTCTGTCCAGTCCTCACCACATGACTCCATAGCCATTATCCCACCTCCACAAAGTACCAAACCAGGAAGAGGCAGAAGGACTGCTAAGGTGAATTGTCTTCTCCACATATCCATTGGCAGAATGCATGTTCGGTACCAAAGGGTGGTGTGATGCAAGCTCTCTTTCCTGCTGCTCTTGTAGCTTCCTGTGTGGCTGTGAAATAGAAGGTGGGATAAGGCACATCTTTCTCCAGGAATACCTTCCTCTGATGGCCGCCCTTTCTAAGCTTCTCACTCAGCAGTGTTTTCACACCCTGCTTTCCGTTTGCATGTCTTGTCACTTATTATTAACTAAACACCAGTTTTTCCATTTTTAATGCTGCTATGCTTCTGTACCTCTGGTAAGTTCGATCGTCATGTTCTGGAAGGGGAGGGCAAGGGTTCTTTGTGATGCCTTGTGTACCTTCCCCACACTAACACATGCCCCCCACACTCCTCCTATTGCATTAATGTCCAAGGTGGTGGTGGAAAATTCTTGAGTTTGCCTCTTCTATTCAATGCTGGCTGAATGATCCATTGCTTTAAAAGACACTTAAATATTTACTAGTACCACTTCATTCAAAAGCAATTTAAAATGTGGTTTCTGTAAATATCTTTTTAAAAATCTCATTAGAATATGCAGGCTGGCCTAATAATTAGACTATAATATCACCTTTAGGCAGACTGATTTAAACCCAGTAGAATAATCAAAAATATGTAGGTTATTTATTTATAGTTGTCCTTTCTTTCCCAGCTTCAAGCTTTTAGCTGACAAGGAGACCTGATGGATACAAATGTGTAAATGAGTAAAATAGATTTCACCTTGAGAGTCCTCTTTACATCAGTTACCAAGACCAAATATTCTGTCCATTGCAGGGATCTGTCTTTTTTTTGGCGCGGGGGGGGGGGGGGGGGGAAGCTTTGGCTTTTTGTAGTTTACCAGTAAGAGGAATAAGTTTTTCTTTTTGTGGTTCCCAAATTTGAGGTACAGAATAGGAGACAGAATAAAGCTGTTTTTCACTATTACTGAGTAACTCTTGTATCTCCCTCTCTGCCCTGTTAGTCTCCAGCAAAAGACTTGCTTGCATCAGACATCTTTACCCCTCCCGCCTCAGAACCTCCAGGCCAGACATCACCTACAGGACAATCTGCAACCCTACAGACCAACCCTCTGGATCTCTTCAAAACAAATGCTTCTGCCCCAGTGGGACCCCTTGCGGGTCTAGGTAGGTGCTTAGAGATTGAGTTAGATTTGCCTCTGTTGCTTTCACTCATAAGATTATAATGCACAGGAGGAAGGCACTTCATATCCATAGAGGTTCCAGGGACATAAGATCTGAGCATCCCAGGGAACCTTTCTCCCACTTTTACTTCCATAGACCCCCACCCTCATTTGGTACTCTTGACTTGCAACTGAAATTTGGCTCCTGAAGTTGGCATGTGGAAAGAAAACCGTTTTCTTTTTTTTTTTTCAATTTTTTAAAAAGATTTTATTTATTTATTTGAGAGAGAGAGAGAGAGAGCATGAGAAGGGGAGGGTCAGAGGGAAAAGCAGACTCCCTGCTCAGCAGGGAGCCCGATGTGGGCCTCTATCCTGGGACTCCAGGATCACGACCTGAGCCGAAGGCAGTCGCTTAACCAACTGAGCCACCCAGACACCAAAGAAAACCATTTTCAATATTGCGCTTACCCAAGCCAACTGGCAATGGCTTACGGAAGACAACTGTAAGGGATTCTGATGCTCAGACTAGATTCATTGGAGAAATGAGGTAGAGCTGAGAGAGTCTTGTCTATCATCTGTATTGGAAAAACTGATGACATGCACGCCTGCCACGTAATGTGCCATTACTAGACGAAGCCCTATCTCCTAGTAAACTGATTTGCTTCTTGGATAGGGTATCCTGTCCTATCCCCGAGAGGGATATAAGTTAAGTCCAAAGCAAGTGTAAGTCATACAATGCAAGTCTTAGGTTCTCAGCCCAGCTCTGTTCCTAGGCATATGATGGGTATGAGACAGGCATATATCCCGATCGGTCTCTGAATACTTAAGCCTTAGCTGCTCCCTGCCAATATTTTGGGTATCTGAGTGTCTTAATAGAGTTAGAAAACAAATGCTAGAAACCTGAAGTCGAAAAGAACACAGAGAAAAGGGAAGAGATGGGATTTTACCAGATGCCCAGGATGTGCCAGTGCTCATTCATAAATGTGTCGAGCTCACATGAGCCACCGAGCCTCTCTCTAGCAGGACACTGCGGAAGGCCACTTGGCTGAGGACTAGCCCTGTTATTGTTTGCCCACAGCCTCCAGTTCCTTTCTGCCTCCACGGGACAGTCTTCAGCAACCCCGACAAAAGTCTTTGCTGTCCTGCTGGGGACTCTCTTTATTTTTCTGCTTCTTGGTACCTCTACAAGTTCCCAACAGACTCTGTCTTGGGAGGCAGTTGGGGGGAGTTATGGATGAAGAGGGACTCTCTTCCCCGTTTTGTAAAGTTTGACCAGGGCTCTTGGTTTTCTCTGCCTCCTGTGGAGTCAGTCATCAGGACCCTATTTTTTGTTTCCCCCGATGCTTTCCTCCAAAGGAAAGCATTTTCATTTTGGCATATTAAATCTGTTTAATCATATCTGGAGTATGGTGGCAAGAGGGGCTTGTCACCCAACCGCTGAGTGGCTGAAATCAATGTGGGTGTGGGAAGCCAACTTGTTCCAGGTCTCTGCTTGCATTTACACCGCCAAGACTCTCCCTGAACACTTCGTGTCCCTGGCGGGCTTCCCCTTTGGTGCATCGCTCCTTTTCCTGCCCCCTTAAGTGGAGCTGGTGGGTGCTTTTCCTTGCAGAAGGCTTGAGAGCTTGCATGCACTGCTTGTGACTAGATCACATCCCAGAGCTTGACAGTCTAATATCATTGCCCCAAAGAATTTTTACAGCCAATATTTAACAAGTCAGCTCGAAAATACAGCTGGACCCTATAACTGTTAATTTATTCAGACGAAGTGAAGCTTTTTGGCTAGGTGCCCCTGTTGAGGCCTTGGGGTATACAACTGCAGAATACTGATGATCCTTCCAAGTTTGGATATGGGACTCAAACTGAGCTCTACAGTATAGTCCCTGTCCACTAGCAGGGATCCTCAGCCAAACCATGGAAGGTTGTAGGTCTGGCTTCCGCTAGACCCAGCTGGGGGACTGTCTCTTCTGGAGAACTGGGGGTGGGGAGAGGTATTGTAGAAAGCTGAGCCTTCAGCTTCGACTGGCTTCCCTGTGTTTTAATCTAGCATCAGAAGGTGATAAAATTAACTTCTTACACCCACACTTTCTTTTTCCTTACCCCTTGCCTCCACTTTCTCCAGCAGAGCCTGAACTATCTTGGAAATGCAATGCATGAAATCCATCAGATGGGAATGAAGGCTGGCATAAGCATATACTGAGAAAGCCTTTAATTCCTGGCAGATAGAATATTTTTTCTTTAACTACCACCACTCCCTCTAATACCATCTATGACTAAAGCCATACATTTTCCTAAGGGAAGGCAAGTCATCCAACATGAAAAATGATAAGATTCTACCCAATTTGCACTCTGAAAAACAAACTGAGGGTTCTAGAGGGGAGGGGGGTGGGAGGATGGGTTAGCCTGGTGGTGGGTATTGAGGAGGGCACATTCTGCATGGAGCACTGGGTGTTATGCACAAACAACGAATCATGGAACACTACATCTAAAACTAATGATGTAATGTAGGGGATTAACATAAGAATAAAAAAAATTAAAAAAAAAAAAAGATTCTACCCAATTTGCACATCCAGTTGGCATAAATTATCAGTGAGTGACTTTGGCTTTGGTTAACAAAATTTAAATAAATTTGTTTTAAAGTGCTGCAATCACTTCACTCAAACCCATTAGTTGTGAAAAGAGTATGTATGCTCTTTAGTGTAAATCAAGTCTAATTTCTGTAACTACAAAATAAGTATGTGAATTAATTTCCATTAAAAAAAATAGTCCTATCCCTTGATGCCAAGGAGGCAGAACAGGAGAATAGGGCACTGGATTTGGAGCTGGTATGCCTGAGTTTTAGTCTCTATTGTCACAGACTGTGAACTTCCCAATTTTAATAATTAATATTCTTGTACCCAGTTCCCTAACCTCCAAAACAAGCATGTTAATTTAGTAAGATGACCTTTTCTGAAACCTACCACTGTCTCTGGCACACCATGCATCTTCATGGCTAGATGGTTAGCCTTCATGAGGATACAGTTGAGTCAAGTAACATCAATCTCCAAGACTAAGAAAATTTAAGATAGAATATCTTGCTACATCAGCCCCTGAACATCACTTTCAAAATATTTCTCACACTGGAAACAAAAACATTCCTAACGCAAGTTAGAAGTTTGGAGGCCTTTTCTTAGTTCAGCTAGAAAACTTTCATAGCTAAAGAATGCTTTTATTCTAAAGCTCAAGGCAAGCAGATTTTGAGAGCAGAACATCATTCATGAATACATATGAGGCTGAATTTAGGTTTTTTGTTTGTGGGGGCAGTTTGACGGGGTCATTAATATATTTGGGAAGAGGCAGGAGAGAAAATGTCCTATGTATGAGAACAAGATGTAGGGAATGAGCTTCTCAAGAAGAGAGGGAAAAACACTGGAGAGACATGTATTTTAGTAATTTCATCAATTCTTAATCAACATGACAAAGATACAGGTGATGGAGCCATTCCTCTACAGAGATCAGATGCCCAGACACAGGCAGTTAGCTACCTCGGAAGGTTTTGTTGTTTTTGTTCGTTCCGTTTGTTTGTTTTGGGGGGCGGGGTTTGCTTCATGCTGTCTTCTCTCCCTCCCTTCCTCTTTTAAATATTGTGCTCTGACTCATGGCAAGGTTTGGTGAGTGACACATGGCAGGAAGCACTTTTATTTGAAACAAGCTCTCCCAGGATAACCAGGCTTTCCTCCATTCACATGTATAAAAGTCTGAAACTATCTTGGCATCAACCAAATTTTATCATCCTCTTATATAGCTGTGTCAACCTTGGCAGCATTTAAAAGCGAGGAAACTGAAATGGTTTCTTCGGGATGCAAGCATGCTGAGGCCTCATATACATGCGTAATAGCTGGTTTCCATAAGACACCAGACAGGAGCCAGCTGCCAACTGAAAAGATCAAATCAGTGAATCAGAGTACCCAATGGATTATCTTAATTAACTACTTCGTAATCAGTATGGTTTGTTTATGTAAATGCATTCACTCAACAAATGCATTCATGCGATCAACAGGCTCTGTCCTAGCTGTTTGAAATGTATCAGTGTGGTAAGCACTCATTTTTTTCATGACTAGGTCCTTATGGAGTGTATTAGCCTTCTAATGAGAAAAGTTTAAAAATCTGTGGTAGAAAGAAAGGCTTTCAAAATGCAACCAACATTTGAATGCCAGCTATTCTGTATTAGCTAGTTAATCTTTAGAGTGATTTAATCTCTCTGGGCCTTTTTTCCATATCAGCCTTAAGGCTTAAGGAAGGTGTGTGCCACGTCCATGCTTGGTAAATACCCTCCCCCTCCCCCTTCCCCACCACTGAGAGTTGTGCTTTTCGAAACTCAAGAATCCTCTTCAAGCTTGTGTCCTGATAAGTCCTTTCTCCTGCTTCCTTCAGGTGGTATACCAGTTAGCCCCGCTCAGGCAGGACCATGGAACCCAGCATCTTTAGTCTTCAATCAGTCCACTTCAGTGGTCCCAGGAGCCATGATGAGTAGTCAGCCTTCAGGATTCCGTCAGCCAGTAGTTTTTACCACAAGCCCAGCTGTTCCAGGTTGGAACCAGCCTTCATCCTTTGCAGTCTCAACTTCCCCTCCAGCCCCTGTTGTTTGGGGCCCATCAGCATCTGTGGCACCCAATACTTGGTCCTCAACAAGCCCTTTAGGGAACCCTTTCCAGAGCACTATTTTTCCAGCTTCTGTGTCTACCCAGTCCCCTTCTATGCTCTCCTCTCTTCTGGTCGCTCCTCCTCAACCACCTCCCAGAACTGGCCCTCTGAAGGACATCTCCAGTGATGCCTTCACTGCCTTGGACCCACTTGGGGATAAAGAAGTCAAAGAAGTGAAAGAAATGTTTAAGGACTTCCAACTGCGGCAACCACCTGCTGTGCCTGCAAGGAAGGGAGAACAGACTTCCTCTGGGACTTCAAGTGCCTTCTCCAGTTATTTCAACAGCAAAGTTGGCATTCCTCAGGAGAATGCAGACCATGATGACTTTGATGCTAATCAACTGTTGAAAAAGATCAATGGTAAGCTACCCACTTCTCTGTCTACCATACCGACGAGTATTTCCCCTGTCGTATGGGCCCACAGAGTCCTTAGAAGAACCCTCTCCCACCCACCAATGGCCTAACTCTTGCTCTCTTTGGTAAGCGGTGGTTATGGAGACAACTTGACTGGTTACCTTATGGAGCAAACGATTTACCTTAGCTGTTTCTAAGGGCTGGCCCAATGCTGCCCTCTTGTGACAATTGCTAAAAGGGCTGCCAAGAGCTATTGACATTCAGTGGGTTGTGGCATGTGGAAGGCTATGTAACAGAGCCTCAACCACACTCCACTGCCTTAGTAAGGGAATTCTGAATGTCTTCCACTTCAGGTATATATGTACAGCCTCCTCGTCTGATGAATTTGCCTGTAGTAATAACTGAGAGTCCTAGTATTTGGTGGTGATTCTTGTTCCATGATGTAAATTCCAAAAGTATGGAACTGAATTTCTGAGATAAGCTTGATCGTGGGACTTTTGCCTATATTTGGGAAAAATTTGTCTGCTGACTTCTTGGTGTTTTTTGCCTTCTAGAACCACCAAAGCCAGCTCCCAGACAAGGTTCCCTGCCAGTTACCAAATCTGCAGACAACGCATTTGAGAACCCTTTCTCTAAAGATTCTTTCAGTTCATCACAAGCCTCTGTAAGTATCAACTACTAGAAGCTGTTGCTCCAAAGTACATGCCACATAGAGCTAGCTGAAGACCCGTGTCTTGAATGAATCTTGTTTGTATAGCTCTGTGTGGCATTTGGTGCTAAAGGATGTTTAAATAAGATTTATCATTGAGAACCATCACAATGAAAACATCAACTCAGACTGGGGAGAGATTATTTTTGCAGGGGCTACTATCCTGAGCTTGAGAAATGAATATCATCTAGGAAAAGTCTTTTGTATCTCACTTTGCCTGGCTCACAAAAGTGTTTTGGGAGAAAATTGAGCCAAAATAATAGTACCTTTAAAAATCTTTCAAGGATTTAGTTTCCTGATTTCCTGCCTTCGATCGTTTAGCTCATAAAAACAGTACCTTTCATTTTGGAGAGGCAAACCTTATTCATGTGAGCCCTGATTTTGATGTAAATAATAAATATGCATCACAAATTATAAGCAGGCAAACACAAATCATTGTAGGCCCATATAATATCTGATTTGTCTGTGACCTAAGTGATTTTTAAAGGAATTTGAGAAGTCTTAATTATGGAATTTTTTTTTCTTCATAACTGTAATTATACGTATTGACTGGATGGTTTTATCTTCATAGATGGCTTCTCAACCCACATCTTCTGATGTATATAGGGATCCTTTTGGAAATCCTTTTGCCTAACTTCTGTAAGTAGAAGATCCTATTAAGCTTAGGTTTGGTAAGAAAAGCATGACACAGGGGGTGAGGGTGAAATTTTAATTTTAGAATTGGTATAAGGTTAAATCTCTGTAACTTAGAAGTAATAGACATGGAAATCTATGCTTAACTAATTCAGTAATGACTCAGATGAGCATTTAAGAATAGAAGTCTTATACACGCTACAAAATAGTAATATACCCATGAGGATATGGATTTCTATCATAGCCTATGGTTTTGATATTTCAAAATAACATTTTTGCATAACAATAAAACTTATATAACACACAATAGGTTTCTAGTTGTTTTGTTTTGTTTTTTTACCTTCATACTGAAGTTGACTGCAAAGCATCCTAGTAGTTACTTGGTTTCCTATAGAAGGTTCGAAAACTGAGGACCTTTTGAAGCTATAGAACAGATAAGCTGAACAGATGCTGCCTCCCAAATCAATTTATTTCTCTGTGAGTGGTCTCAAAGTTAGTCTAAAATAGTCTGAGGGTATCAAATCCAAAAGTGCTGATAGCTGCCCATATCCCCTTCAAAAGCAAAACATGGGCAGATGAGGCAGCAGGTTGATCTCACTAGTGTATTTTATCCTAGGTAGGTTGTTAGGTGTAACTGCCTTAGACTGAGACCCTGGGAGGGCTTAGCGGGACCCTTTCTTTTTCAACAGTGAGTAGAAGCAACTTTGTCTGATTTCAGAAGATTGAAATTAGTGGAAGACAGAAGCCTTGGCTGCATTTTAGAGGAGGAAGGGCATAGCTGGTAGGGGAGAACAATAAAAAGAATGAAAGGAACCAAACCCATTATTTTCAGTCTTGCCCCATCCAGGTGGGACTCCTACTAAACTCTGTCTTGACCCACCTAGAATTTAATTATTTTAAATAGATTAATATCTTAAGTCTGACATGAACAGTAAGAGTGACTTTATTTGCAATTTGGACTGTTGTCCCTCACTTGACTTCTAGAATTACAGTGTTTCTTAAAGTGCTTTTCTGTAAAGTCTGCTTCAGAGAACAGGCTGAGATTATTGAAAAGGCAAGTTCTCGGGCCCGACTCTAGCCCTAAGAAGTCCCCCTCTGGTGCTGAGGAAAAGCTCCAGGTTACAAGCAGCCTGGTGATTTCTAACGCTGATAGAGCAGTGTAATATATTGAAGGGCTAGGAGTCTTAATAGAGACTCATACTCGCCCTTGTCTCCAAGGGAGGCAAACATGGACAAATAGAAAGGAATAAACTGCATCCAGAGTCTTGGAGGATTGTTTGCACTCAACTGAATTGACAAGAGGTCTCCTTGGAGGCCCTTTCTTTCTTAGGTCATGAAGGTAGGATTATTTTGGTGAACTTGCTAAACTTACAGATTGGGGTTGGAGGTGGGGGAGCATGATCATGAGAGAAAATAGCTAACATTGAACATTTGTGTTAATCACTTTATTTCAGGTTCTGTACTTATCTTATTTAGGCCTCTCACATCAGCCCTAGGAGATACTATTATTGAGGTTTTAAATGATGACTTGATATTTAATACACTGATATTTAACCCCAAAATTCTAACCATGGGTTTTGTTTTGTTTTTTTCTCTACACTTCTCTAGGAACTTGATATGCTGACTATCCAGAGGAACAAAAAGGTTGGCCTTAGTTGTCAAGGACAAAGTTAATAGCCAGACACGTCCTGACCTCTGCTCTCATTCCAGCTTTGACATACTATCTGTTACCTTATTGCTTGCTGCCTCTTCCACTTGTAAAATGCCTTTCACTTTTCTGTTTAGATTAAAGCTAAACTGAATTTATGGCTTTAAATAAATTAAGAATCTAAATTCTCTAGCTTAAATGTAAATAAAGTAGTTTCCCTACTTGAACCATTGCCTAGTGTGTTCTAGAACCTTCTAGAACACTACCATGGACCCTCTGGTTGAGAGATGCAGCCACCACAACTCCTCAGATGACACTGTTTTGAATAAATTTTAAAATCCTTACTGTTCAGAGTTGTTGGGGCTTCTATTTTATAGCACAAAACCTAAAGGTTATAGTATAACAAGGCACCTTCTTAAATCTTGCTTCATATCAACATTTATAGAGAATTTTTAAAGTAAAATTGAAGCAAGTCCAACTTCTCCCTAGACAACTGGGAATCTGATACACTTAAGGACCTTTTTAAAAATATAAGTTCTCTTTCTGAAGATTATTTTCTCTCAAGGGCAAGATTGTTGTTGTTGTTGTTTTTCCAATCTCTTGCTAGATAGTGCAAATGAGGGGAAAACATTATTTGTCTCTCCTCTCCTCTTCCCTCTGATTCTTTTTTTCAGTCAGTTTTGCTCCCAGGTTCATATAACATTACTTCCCTTCCACAAGCAACAGAGTTTTATGGGGCAAAAAAAAAAAAATCTAAGGATTCATGGATCTGAAACATCTCTGCCTTCTCAGTAATCGCTAAATCCCGTAACGAATCGCAAATGGACACAACCTTTATCCTTTCTGTGGAATAGGAGGCCATCCTCTTGAGCTGAAGTTCCAGAAGAGCAGTTCATGTTGAAGAAGATGAAAGAAAAACTGAAGAAAAACTGAACTCAACTCAGCAATGAAGGACTGTATTCTGAAGAGCCAACACATCAGAAAGTTCAATGTGATTGTGCCAAATATATTAGGTGCTTATATGGGGTCATACTAGACCTTTATCAAGTAACTGGAAAACTTGCTTGAAGCTACAATCTCATAGTTAGTTGGAAGATAAATGGTGAGGGGGTGGGAGGAGAGAAGCTGTAGAACAAGTATTTGGTGTTACCATTGAAAAATCTAATGTCTGCAGTTTTTTCCTCCTCATAACCTTGGAAACTCTCCCAGTTCATTTCCAGTCATATTGTTAGCACAGTTCTGAAGGATTTGTTCTTGCCAAAATGAGTTTCATTTTGTTATGTTTATGTTGGGTTTTTAAATGTTGTCTCTTGACCCTTAGTGCTCAGGTTCTTGTGGGTGTTAATCAACCATACAAGGTTACCTTTAGGTAGAAGAGGAGGATGACTGCTCAGGATCAAAACAAGATGGTGGCCTCACGAACCTTTATTGATTAGTCCCACGTAGTCCGAGCTAAAGTCTTGTGGTTTTATGTTTAATGGTAATAGCTGATCATGTATGGCATGATTTTCCATCTGGCTTCCTACTCAGTCATTATAAACACAGACTTAAAAATAGTATTTTATATGTCCCAATACCTGAATGTGCTCAACTGGAGGCAATTATTTCTAGATAGTTGAAATTTTGAAAGTAGACAAATTTTGAAAAGGATGATCAGCCACACAACTGTTTTGTACATACTTATTTTCTTGTGCACTTTTCTGTATGCAAATAAAGCTATAAATTTACTCATTTCAATAAACTGGAATGGCAGAATCTCATGTGTTAGCATCAGTTTATTCTTATAGTTGGCCCCCACTTTGAGATTATGTGTCACAGTCAAGGTATAAAATATATCAGTCCAAGGTGAGCAAATATTAGTACATTCTGGATTGTCACAAATTATCTGGCTTATCCAGATGCTCTGAAGTGTGTCTGACCCACTGAGCCTGTATGCTGTTTCCATGTGGCTTAATCTGTAAGATCTTGCCAGAGGTTAACCCTTGCTCATATGTACAAGGGGAGGACATTCATTTCAGTGCAGTAGGAACTACTGTTGGCCAAGCAGGGAGAGGTGCTTCCAGAAGTGTCTCTGCAAAGTAGAAGCAGACCTCTTCTTTATAAGTCTATTTAGTAAGAATACTAGTCACACCCGTATGTTGGAAGTTCAGCTTTTATGGTAACCCTATTATACCTGCAGGCGGGTTTCTTTTGGGCATCAAATAGATCTAAGCTAAAAGTTGAACTTGAAGAGCCAGCATGCCCCCCAAATTCCTCACATAAAGGCAATACAAAGGGAGAAGTTATTGATTTTCTCAAGATAATCTTGCATCTATGAAGCGCTTTCCCATTTACACAACATAACTTCATTCTATAGATACTATAATCCTGTGGGGTGGGATCTGTCACTGTTCCATCTCATCTGACAATGGCATCATGCTTTAAAATCCCTCCAACTCTTCAGTGATTTCTGTGGTATTTTATTGTAAAACTGCATTGCAGTAGGGATATCCTTTCAGCCCGTGATTTCAAACTCCTCCACCAAAATGTTAACCATGGTGTCTAGAGAGAGCCAAACACAGCAAATCCTGTGTCTTTCCTGTGCTGAAAGCAGGGAGGGGAAAGAACAGAGGATGGAGCTAACTCAGAAGTTTGGTTGACCCTGCAATAAACTGATGAGTGAGGACTCTGACCCATGTTCCCGGAATAAGTTCAATACAAAGTCTTCTAGTAAAAGACAGGAGCTCCCTAAAAGTCCCTGGTAAATATTTAAGCTATTACCAGTGGAGGAAATTGCTAAATAGTAAAACATCTAATTCTTGCTGGAAAATGTTGTTTTAACTAACTTTCTTCTATTAAAAATAACTAAGACCCAGTTCTAAATTGATATGTCAAACTTAGACACATACAAGGCTGGGTAACAGCAGCCTTGTTAACATGCCCTAATTACAGCCAGGCTAATGGCCGAGGGCCAGCCATGTGTCATCTCACCTAATGAGGGCCTGAGCCCCTTGTTTTCCCTTGCTTTTCTGGAATTATGTACTTAATTACTAAACCTCTATTGTGTGTTGAAATCATGTGAGTGCCAGGCTCCTAGGAGATGACAGTGTGGGCTACTCGGTGGCAAAGAAACTGGGTTTCTGTCTTGACCAAAATTGAGGTGGTTATAAAAGAAGGAAAAACACCTGACTCTGAAAGTCTCCATGACTAAGTTTTCTTCTGATGTTACTTATGGAGTTTTCTGTCCATTCTCTTTTCATTTGGTTAACTTCAATCACTATTATTTTACCTTAATTGTAAGAAAGTGAAATTATTGCCATTATAAAAGGTACATGATGACCTGACTGGGCTGAGGCTGAGCTGTGGATGGTTCTGGGGTGTGTCTGAAGCTACTTCTACCAGATGCCTACCAACACTGATTGATCATCACAGAGCCTTTTGTGTGGGGGCCACTAAGAGGAGTGTTGGAACACAGGAGCTAATGGAGAGGGAGGGGAGGGGAATGGAAAGCTGATATGATGTTTGCCTCCCCACCTTCCTCACTAGCCTGAGAGACTGGCCTAGAGATTGATGATGGAAATGACAGAGCTAGAAGCAGGAGGAATTGTCCTTTTTTTGATGAAAAACCCTGGGAACAGGCTGGCACGTTATAGCCCACATGTCCACTGGTAATGAATGGATTACATCAATGGAAAGGCTCACAGTGTTTAAAAATAGTAGCGGGTTATTTTTCTCACATAAAAAGTCCAGATTGATGGCTGCTGGTATTGGCTGAGTAGCTCAACGAGGCCCTCAAGGACAAAGACTCTATTTTAGCTTTTCACCCCAACTTTTGTAGCCCTTTGGTGCCCTATTCTCATGTTTATTGCCTAATGGTCACAAGATGGCTGCACAGCCCCAAATATGATGATCGTGTTCAAGGAGGGCAGCATAGGAAAGAGCAGCTCAATCAAGGCCTTCTCCTTGCACTAGGCATTTCAGTTTTCTCCAAGGCTTCCCAATTACTTCACTATGTCTCATTGGCCAGAATTTGGTCACATGGCCACTGCTCAGTGCAAAAGAGGACGGGAAATCAAGCTTTTAGCTTTGTCAACCTCTATAGTGAAAGTAGTTAAGGAAGAGACATGGTTGGCTAAATAATTTCTGGGGCCTAGGGCAAAATAAAAATAGAGGATCCATTATTCATAAACCAGGGGGTAAAGTGCCATTAAAGACATTGATGTGCGAACATATCCTTTCTTCTGCAAACTTTTTCTTATTATGACATATTTTATTTGCTATTTAATGTTGTTCTAAGTAAAAAAGAAATGAAATTTTAAAGTTTTCGTGTGAATTTTATTGCTAATCTTTGGCTGGTAAGTGGAATCACTGAAATTATACAACTTGTATTTCGTAACTCATACATGCATATATATTTAACATATGTATTTCATTCCTACAAGAACAGTAGAAACACAGTACAAAACTAACTCAACTGTTTTTAATTCACTTCTTGATACATGAATATTCTACCAGTACATTCTACCTTTAGTTCACTGATGAGTACAGAAAAATGGTGGAAAGAAGAAATATGGGTGGCTCTATATTTTTGTTTCCTTTTATATTATTATTTTCAGCATAAGTAGATGGCTAATGCAGAGAAGTAATACACTAGTAAGAAAGATCTGATAGTGTTTCTTGGTCATTTGTGTTTCTTCTTGTACTAGAAGTCAGCTCTGGTTCAAATGGAGTGTGACCTCTCAGGGCTGTCACTTACACAGTGCTAGGCATAATACATCAACCGTATACTCACTTTTGCTTTGACTCATTGAACTCCCACACATCATGGGTCCACCTGAATTCCACGTTCATGGGGCAACATATGCATTCTGTGCAAATGTGGTAGGTAGCATGGAGGAAGGGACACAGTGTACATTTCCTCTGCTCATGTGCGTGTTCCATTTTCCAATCAAACTTGCTTTCAAAACAAAATCCAAACACAAAATTAAGAATTTCAAGGTGGTACTAATAGAGCATGAAACCAATCGTGGGGCCTTTCCGAGGGCTTGAGCCCTGTCCAACTCACAGGTCGCATGCCCTAGAAGCCTGCCTTGGCAAGAGGGCCTTGGAAACAGGCGATGGATAAGCCAATATATTTCCCAAATGCCTGGGTGATAGTTTAACCCTAAGTTGGCCTGCCTCCAAGTGCAAAGCACAGCAGTCTTTGATGACATAGGACCCTCAGGGCAGAAGAGAAGCCCACACATGGGAAGCATAGTCAGCAAAGCCAAAGTCAAGGTACCTCAACTAGAAGGTGTAAGCTCAAGAATGCAGAGGACTAGTTTCTGTGTGTTAGTATCATGAGGACTATAAAAGTTAGAAGGGGGTGGTGGGTTAACTAAAAGCTCCGCCCAGGAGGCTTTAATGTTGTCATAACGTAATTTGACCTCAAAGTGATGCACCATCTCAGTTGGAAGGATAGAGGAGGGAGGACTATAGAACTCCTGAGCTCTTACTTGCTGATGTGCTTCGAAATTCTTCATTTCACTTCACTGCAAGCACAATTGCCAAATCTGGAAAGCCAGACTGGATTCAGGGATGGTCCACAGAAGTCACTGAATAATATTAGCAAACACCTACCCAGGATTTGCCAACCACAGACACTATTCTGAGTGTGTTACAATAAACAATTTAATTTCCATGTCAGTTCTACGAGGTGGGCTGCTACCAGCACCACCATTTTATAGAGGAGGACACTGAGGAACTTCCCAAAGTCGGAGCTAGTAAGTGGCTGACGTGTCCGGTGTCCTTGCAGTTAGCCTCAAATTCACCACTTCAGCATTCCACTGCTTCCAAAAACCGGCCCCAGTGCCTTTATGCTGGCCTATCTTCCACCCACCAAGATTGTCTTCTCTTCATAGTACTGTTCTCCTCTTCTACTTCCTATAACCAATATGCCTATCATGACATGCTTATGCTTATGTTTAATTAGGCACGTTGATCCCCCTTTGGGCTTTTCAGGGCACATTTTCAGAATGAATTAAGTGTCACTTAAGAATTTGAATTATCCAGTTGCTATAAATGCAATACATTGATCTAACCTGACACGGCTCATTCTAATTCAGGTATTTTGAATCAGCATACTTAACATAAGCCACGGGCTGCTCATAATGAAAGATGGGTTGTGAGTAATGTTCCCCAAAATCTTCTACATTATAAATAACAAATCATCCCATATCTGCTCACCGGCAGGCTAGGTGGATATTCCCCAGTCAATGAGGAGCCCGATTTTATAACAGTAATACTCTTGTGTATCTGTTTCATAAAATGCAACACCCAATGGTATCATGCTCTTAATGAACTGAATCAAAATTATGTACTCACGACACAGTTTATTTTACACAGTGCTTTTTCATTCTCTCCTTCTCAGTTCTTCAGGTTTTAACAAAATCTATTAGTGGTGATGACTTTCTTCTTCTAATTTGACGAACACAAACCCTTGCACTGTAGAGACTGGAAACTGAACAAGTGAACACGGGGCAGAGAGATGCCTTGCAGCCCATCAACAATACACACACAGCCCCATGGCAGAGAAAAGCACAGATCAGTAAAGAGGGAAAAATGGAGGAGATGATGCCAGACCAGAAATAGGATTAAGTTCCTGACTGAAATCATCTGTAATTACTGACTGGCCCTTCCCCTAGAGAAGAAGGATTAGCAAAACATGTCTGGAGAAGAAAAAAAAAATTTTTTTCTTAAACTGGGTCAAAAATTTGCTTTCATTACATTGGGGTGGAGAGAGAAAAATGTATCCACGTTATGTTTTCTCCCTTTCTTCCTTCCTTCCTCCCTTTCTCTCTCTCTCACCCTCCCTCTCCCTCCCTCCCCCTCTCCCTTTCTTTCTTTCTTTCTTTCTTTCTTTCTTTCTTTCTTTCTTTCTTTCTTTCTTTCTTTCTCTCTCTCTCTCTCTCTCTTTCTTTCTTTCTTTCTTTCTTTCTTTCTTTCTTTCTTTCTTTCTTTCTTTCTTTCCTTCCCCAATGTGCTCTTCCTCACAGGTTTCCACTCTGCTGGATATGAATGACAACATTTATTCAGGTCCTGCCACCCTGACCCAGCCATGGTCACTCCCTCTAAGGGTACTCTCTTTCTCGGCTATGTGCGTAGTGGTTCACATTTCTTCCCCTTTTCCTGCTCTTCTCCATGATGATGGCTGGTTTGATGGGGGAAGAGGAAGGTTGAGAAGGGGCTTAGATCCTAAGACAAGTCCTTGTACTGTCCTCTGATTCTTCCAGTGTCTACAGCATATACCTCATTCTACTTGGCTACTACCTTGTGAGTTCTATAGCTAATACTCTTGGCTAAAGAATGGGGAGTCTGGTCCTCTTCATGCAGCTGAGGGACCTACAAGGCCTGGTGATTCTGCCTGAAGCCTGGGCCCCCACCTTGGCCCTCACTAACTGGGCCTTTGCATCTCTGCCCTCAACTCTAGGGCCACATTGTTCTTGATGGACAGCAAGTTTGCCAGCTACCCTCTCTATCCCTCCTCAGGGCCTGGGAACTTCTTGGTATCCTCTGTGGCCCACAACAGCCAAAGAAATCTATGAGGCCAAATTCAGTCCCTCCTCTGTCCAACCACACACCACAACCACTTTTGTTCTGGTTTGGCTTCCCCCATACTGGGGAAGTCTGGAAGTTGCTCTCCCAGAGTTCCAGATGGCAAGAAACATCTGTCTCTGACCTCAACCTACTTACCATGCTGGCCTCATTCCAAAGTGTGGCCTGAAAGACTACTGCAAACACTCATCTCCAGGCCTCCCCCGCCCCCCCCGCCCCCACCACCACCACCCTGTCCCTCTCACAACTGCTCTGCTCCAGCAGAAGAGGCAGTCTTCTCACATTACTTACATCACAAGCCATGCTACCCCACTACTTTGAGATTCATGGGTGACCAATCGCTGCTTTATTCCACCATCTCCTTCCCTGGTCAGTAAGCCTCACAGTTCAGCCTTGAGGCTGCAGAGTCAAAAAAACAATTTTAAAAGAGAAAATTAAAAAGAATTTAGGATTTGCCAAGCATCATCCCCTATTATATTTAGTTGTGTTTACACGTTGTCAATTGATAAATCTGTATATAGTTGTGTCCTCGAATACTAGTTTCTTTTTGTCAAAGTTCCAAGTTCCAGAAACCAAACATACCTGAGCCAAGGGAAATCTACCAGTGATCCTGTAACTCTGAAATAACTATGGAATAACTATGAAGTACCCATTATGAGCCCACTTACCACTATGCATACTGTCAAAATATTAATGCAATAAAAAGAAAGATGACTTCCAGATATAGAAACCAGAAAGACAGTTAATGGTGACTCATTAATGAAAATAAAGAATATAAGAAGAGCTTCCTTGACAAGGACAGGGCAAGAATTATGTGCATGATTTTAGACAGAGCAAGTTCAAATTACCATAGGGAAATCAAAGTCCACCTTGAGATTTCTTAGAAGTACTTGAAGATTATTAAGCTGGAAAGTAACAGCATAAGTTTGCATTTTTCAGAAAGTTTCACTTCTAGATATCTATACTTCTAAAACAAGAACCCAGAAGATTCTGGTAAGGGAACTTCAACCAACCACTCTTTTGAGACTTCTGGTTCTGAAGAGTAGGCTTAATCTTAAGAGTGGATAAGAAAAGAAGGGATAGACTGAGAAGTGGAGAGGGTAGAGGACAGACCCCTGAGGAATATCAGCATTGTATGATAGACAAGGGAGAGGAGCTGGCAAAAGAGAAGCAGAAGATGAGGAAATGTTGTACCACAAAAGTCAAAGGAACAGAGAGCTTTAAAGCATAAGAATGGACAGTCCAGGTAGATGCCCCTATGGGACAAAGATCAGGGCCAAGAAGTGTCCACCAATTTAGCAATAAGGAGGTCTTCCGTGGAGTAATGAAGGCCAAGGGCAAACTGCAATAGGTTGAGCATAACCATGTAGTAAGGGAAGAAAGTTGATACAGACTGCAAAAAAAGTGTGGCTAACAAAGGCAAGTGCAATAAGAGAAACCCAAAGTGGAGAGATCAAGGAGTTGGATGTTCAATAAAGCAAAGAAAGGGGATATTGAGAGTAAGAGGATGAGGTAACCCGAAGACTTGGAAATCGTGATCAGACAGTAGGATATTGACATTTGCAAAGATGAAGCCATTACATGTGTTAGAATGACACTAGGACAGTGGGCTAGATGGAATTAAGATAAATATTCATAGAACTGATGGAATCAAGAAAGAGTGAGGTGGGGTGGTACTTCAGAGAACACTGAAATCAGTAAAGGAAAGGCTGGAGTTAGTGTGGGGAGAGAGAGAGAAGACAGTGTCTTAAAGTCTTGGGTGAATGCAGACAGTCAACAGTGTCGGTAAACAGAAGGGGCATAGCCAGCTCTTGTCAACTTCAAAAGAACAAGGGATTGTCTTGAGTCTTTCCTTAAACGAAGTGCTGTAATGCAATCAAGGGGGCCCTAAATACTTCCACGTGACTGTAAACAGATCTGAGCCACAGGAATTCTTATTACTGTAAAGGGATCGCCAGACTTACATCACTCCCGTTGAACTTCACACGCAGCCCCAGAACCACTCCGTAGAGAAACTGTTCCTCTTTCTTTATAAAAGAGCTTGTTTGAAAGTGTTGTAATGAAAACGGCATGGAAGCCACAGTGAAGAGAGCTAGAATCTGATGCTGCCCCACCCCTGACTGTGTGACCTTGGGAGTGTCACCTCCCCTTCCTGGACAGCATTTTCCTCATCTATATTTCTTTATTCATCTATTAATGCATAATTCCCACTCTCTGTTGAGGCCTAATAGTGGTGGGCACCATCCTAGACGTTGAGAATATAGCAGCAAGCAGGACACACCCCAAACCCAGGGGCTGCCATTTGACAATTCTAATTCCCTCCAGCGGGTGGGTGGCTGTGTTTTAAGTGAAAGACTACAATTTCAGTGTAGTGGTGTACGATCCGTGGATCTTTCCGGATTCAGTCAGAAACAGATACAGAATGAGATGGCAGCTCCTACGTGGGATCCCTGGACACTGAGGGAGTCCATGAAATTTCTAATAATAAACTTCCAGAAAACTGCTTGCATCACTTTAAGAGATCCAGATGGAAATTATGCCCAACACATTTACATCACTTCAGTAAAAATAAGTGTTTCTGCCTGATGGTCGCACATTCTAATGTACACATGTGCGTGGCTCTGCCTTAAAAACGGGAGAAACTATTATTACTGTGCAATAAATATAATTTAGAGCCACAAAGTTCCCAAGCAAATTGAAACCAAAGGGAAATTTAAAAAAAACAATTTTTTTTAAGGCTCCTGAGCGGAGAAAACTTTGAGAGCCCTCAGCAGAGTGGAAAACTGTGGCATCAGAATTTGAAGACATGTTTGTTCAAATCCCACTTCTGCCGCTTTGTCCGCATAGTCTTGGCTGTATTTCTCTGCACCTCATCTGTAAAGCTAAACTAGAAGCCTACCTTTTACGGAGTTGGGGGGGTTTAGTGAGAAACTTTATAGTTTCATGTTGTTTAACGTGACATAATTAAAACAATAACAGCAACAGACCTGATGCGTGGTGGGAAGAGCCGGAGACGTGGAGGCAGGCACACCAAGTTCAAATGCCAGTTTCTGAGCAACTGCAGATGGGTGATGCTGGGCAAATGATGTAATCTCAGGGCACTTCCGTTTCCTCAACTGTACAATGGATTATTTTGAGGATTAAATGAGACTTTATATATATAAGTGTGTATATGTATATATATATATGTATATATTAGCTACAATATATGTCTATTAGCTTGACACATTATAAAAGTTTGATAAATGTTTATCCTTTCTTTTCTTTGAAAGCCATTACATATTAAATAAAAATGTTATTCTTTTCACTTCTCTAGTCTAGCATGCTTCACTTCCCCTAGATATAACTGAAGTATAAACTTCATTTAAAAACATGTCAGATACATAATAGATGTTAAGGGCAAAGAGGAGTTAAGAGCACTACAAAAATGTAATGTATATTATATTTTACATGTCACTAACATATAATATATAATTAATATATTGTTGTTCTATTCTACTGCTCCCATTCCTTTGCTACATTACATTTAGCCTGAACCATGGGGATAAAATAAATAGAACTTCTACAGAGCAATTCAGCATTTAACCAGCCAGCTAAGGAATTCCCCTTCTCCCCTCTTCCACCCGGGGTGGGGGGGTAAGGGACACTCAGTCAGTCTCCAAGGACAGAGGTGATTTTCAATGTTCATTCACATCTAATTATCAAGTATCGCCAAGTCTAACCAATGAGCATTAAGCCTAACTAGCATAAAGCATCATCTTATCTTGCCTGCTTCCAAGTCCTTTCTGATAAGTACCCTGGCAGGGTCCAGAGAGGCCACGTAAGAGTCCAGCATTGCTCCATCATGCTTGACAAATTCCTACTCTATCTGGGTGCAGCCCACTTGTCATTAGCTAAGACTCGCAAGAAGTGTCTTGGGCATAGATTTCATCATTGGCATAGAGATGAGGGTTGCTGCCCACATTCGAATCACCGCATTACTTGGCAGTTCTGCACTGTCTGCAGGTTGACAACAAACTCAGGTACCAATGAAATTAGCCCCATGAGAGATCTCAAACTCTCCACATGAAAAGGAAAGGAAGGCAAGAAAGCTTGTGGAGAATAAATAACTTTTACTCTAAGGAGGACCATTAGTGGAAAGGTAGGGTGGTGCTGGAAAAACTAGCTGTCTGTTATCCCTCAACCCCACCCTCTGTTTTTTATCAGACTGCGTATGTGCTAATGCTTGAAAATTGCCTCTTTGTAATTAATAAGTATTGATGAAGGCCCCTTAAGTCCTGTGTCCACAGACATTTTTTCAAAAACTTAATGAAATACTGCTTCTCAAGCTGGTCATTCTAAATCCCGACCCTGGCCACGCATTTGAATGACCCAGTAAGCTTTAAAAAAACACGGATGCAGGGTCCCATCCCAGATCAATTAAATTAGAATTCAGTGGGGGGTGGGCCGGCATCAATGGTTTTGCACAGGTTCCGGGTCATTCTATTGAACAACCAGTGTTTTAAGAGCAGCCGTGACACCCACATTCTCTGGCACTTCGAAAACACTTTACCCTTTCCACCAGTCCCAGAGAAAGTAAAAATATGCAGGGAGGGGGTCCTTTAGGATGGACTGGAGCAAATTGCTCCATCTCAGGATCTATCTTGCTGACAGGTGCATTTCTGAGATAAGGAGAACGTATCCTCCTGTGGGATGGTGTACACGCCTTAAGGACTTTACCTAGATTCTTCAGAATGATCCACCGGGTCTATAAAGACAGCCAGCTTTGTAACTGCATTTTGCACTTGGCAGTACCCGTGCATCAATAACCCACACGGCGCAGTCTCAGATGGCCACATCGGTCCCTGCCTCCTTTCCAGTCACCACAGTTCTTTGACTAATTTCTTTTACTAATTTATGCCTCTCTGAGAACCATCCCCAGACCCATTTTCCCCCAAATTGCACACTCTCTCATCCTTCCACCCAGAGTCTCCCCAGATGAGAAACACTGGAGTTCTCTTCTGTTTTTTGTTTGTTTGTTTGTTTTCAACGCTCCCACTAATCTTAGTCAATTCAGCACTCACGGGCTGGATGCCCGAATATGCTCATCAATATGAGAAAACAGTAGGCCAAGAATTACGACATGACTCTCCTTTGATTGGACTTTGGCTCCCAGGAAGCCCAGTTTGACAAAAATCCTGACCGAAAACAAGCAATAATTGTTCCCCCAGTTCTCCGGCCCCTTGCAGATAAACGCCTTGCTGGACCTATCGGCCATACACTGCGGAGCCGTCTTAGCCAGAGCAGATGTCTGCGGGCCAGAGGTTTGCCTTGGCTCTGTGCATTATAGAAATCAGTGTCCTGACCGCTGGGCCCACTGCTAGGTGAGTCGCTTTTCTGTTTGTCTCTGGAATTTCACTGCCGGCTTTGATATTTCAAGGTCTACTTCTTAGCAGGAAAGCAGGTAAAAAAAAAAAAAAAAAAAAAAATGTCAACCCACATTGAGATAGATAGCCTCAAAGTTTGAAAAAAGGGGAGGAAAAGTGCAGGGGTGTGTCTCTGAGAGTTCTCTAAGGAAACCTGTGGCCGTTTCCAGCAATTTCTTTTAAACAAGGCATTCAAATGTTAAGGCCGAGATAGTCTTTCAATACTTGGAATTATGAAACAAAGCTGGTTTTCACCAGGGTATGATTGATAAACCTGAGTATATCAGTATCTCACATCCGAAAAGTTTAAAAGAAAGAAAATTAGCCTCTCCCTCATTCTGCCTCCATTGTCTACCACTCTTGACAATGGGCTACCTCACCTTTGTGCCCCCGTGTCAGGCGAAGGTTAGGCATTTTGCTTCTCCTCCTTGACATCCCAAGTTGTGTCCAGAGGCACACATTTTGACCTCAGGCTTAGGGTTGTAGTTCTTCCTTTCGAGAAGAATCACCAGGGCGCCTGGGTGGCTCAGTTGGTTGAGCGACTGCCTTCGACTCAAGTCATGATCCTGGAGTCCCTGGATCGAGTCCCGCATCCGGATCCCTGCTCAGCGGAGAGCCTGCTTCTCCCTCTGACCCTCCCCCCTCTCATGTGCTCTCTCTCTCTCATTCTCTCTGTCTCAAATAAATAAATAAAATCTTTAAAAACAACAAAAAAAAGAAGAATCACCATCCTGTGGACCTGTCAGCCATGCTTCCTGCAAAGACTGACTTTCTCTCCTTTTGTTCTGACCCTAATTGGGAACAGGAAGCTCATACCAAGCCGAGCCAGGAAACAAATCACGCAGGTACTATGTGCTTACTGAATACCTATGCTGCACCCAGAATTGCTGGAGAACACGTACACCATCCAATACAGAATGATCCAATTTGGGGACAGCATTGAACTATTTCGGGTTTTGACAGTGTAGCTGGGGGACAATATCTGCCCAGACGCTCACCCTCTGCCCAGACATCACTGCAACCTGCAGCCATTTCCACTCGGTCATCTGACTCTTGGTTTAACCAAATTCTGTTTTGGAATCGGATGGCCACGGCAAGCAATCTTCCTTAGCCCCTCGGCTGCAGCGGGGGCCGCCACAGCTCCTGGGCCCCACTGGGCAGGTGGTTCGCTCACAGGGCTGCGCCGTCCAGTAGGGGCTCACGGAGCTGCGGGTTCGGCTAAAGGCTGCACCAGGCTTTCCTTCGTGCCCTCACTTCCTCTACCCCCGTGAGCTAAAAAGCCTTGTTCCATTCAGAAAACATTTTCACTTACCGGGCAATCGGCACAAGGGGGATTTGGGAAGGCAGTTAGTGAAAGTTGCTTTAGCCTTCTGGTACTTACCCTGACCCTTTCTTAAGTTAAAAAAATAATTTAAACAACCCGCATTCCTGGATTGAGACTCCCGCTGATCAAAAATGAGAGGCTGCGGGGAAGGCTGCAACCACTTTGAAGTTTGTGCCCCCGGGTCCCGGCCACACTCAGCTGTTGCAGGGAGGACCACAAAGGCCCCTTGGTCGGCCCCCCAGCTCTAAGCAGCTGCACTGCTGAGCCGGATTTGGGTTGGAGCGCTCTCACCGCCAAGCCCCTTAGGAGTTTGTTAGGGTTACCCTGCTCGAACACTCGGTGCTCTGCCCCTTGATAGAGGGTTGAGATCAAAACAGAGTGTTCATATCCATCATGAAGTGAGACACACAGTTCGACCAGAGACCTGGAGTTTGCAAATGATTTTTTTAAATACAGATTTGATCAGAATGGCACACTCCTCTGGAGCAAGGCTTCCCAAACTCAGCTCCAGGCGCCATTACTAACGAACGAACCATGTAAGTTTGGGCAGGTTACTCAACCTTTCTGTTCCTTGGTTCCCTCATCTGTAGGATGGCAGTTGCATTCATTTCCTAGTACCACAAACCAGGCGGCTTCCAACAACAGAAATCTATTATCTCACGATTCTGGAGGCTGGAGGTCTGAAATCAAGGTGTCCGTGGGGCTGTGCTCCCTCTGAGACCCTGGGTAGGATTCTTCCTAGTTTCTGCTGGTGGCCGGCAAACTTTGGCATCCTGGGCTCATAGCTACCTAATTCCAGTGCCTGGCTCTGGCACCGCAGGGCTATCTTCGATCATCTTTCCTCTGTGCATGTTTGTCAGGTTCCAAATTTTCTCTTTTTATAAGGACACCAATCATATTGGATTAGGGCCCACACTAATGAATTCACTTTAACTTGATTTCCTCTGTAAAGACCCTCTTTCCAAATAAGGTCACATTCTGAGGTACAGGGGTTAGAACTTCAACTTTCTGGGCAGGGGGGTGGGGTGGGGGGACACAATTCACCCCATAACAGTGACAACAACAGCACCTATCTAATAAGGGTCTCTGTGACAGTTAAATTATTATATATATGTTGTATTTACAACATCTGTGCCTGGCACAAAACTCAGTATATTTGAAATATTCTTTAAAATAATAACTTGCTATTGCTTTGATAGGCTCTCTGATTGAGGAAAGGAAGGGATAGAATTATAGCTAGCCTTCAGGGGATATCACCTGGCTGCACATACTTAACCTGGAGCCACAGTGACCATGAGCTATTGCTACCGGAGAATCGTTGGGGATGGATAAACATAAGAGGGCCCATGAAGACAGGTCATAAGCAGGGCATCATCTCTTAGGTCTCTCAATGTGGAGTAGAAATGTTAAAACCGGTGTGTTAGTATAGTCATAGCTCTTAACACAGGCCCTGGAACTGGGTGGCCTGAGTTTGATTCCAGGGTCTATAGTTTATTAGCTTCGTGACCCTAGGCAAAGTCCTTGATTTCTCTAAATCTGTCCCTCACCTGCAAACTGAGAATACAACTGTGACTTGCTATGTGAAATTCCTGATAATTCATGCCATGTCCTTCGCACAGTGAAGGGGCAGCTTTGAGGGCTCCATGGGCACAGCTATCATTATATATTTTTTTAATTTGTAAATAACAACATATTGAACCCACGGTTCAAAGATCAAAAAATATAACAAGGTATACATTGAGAAGTCTTGATTTCCCCACCCATAACTTTTCATGAGATTTACGTTTTTACATATAAAGTACTTAGAATCCTACCCCTCTTGCCCTACCCTATTCCCAGAGGCAGCCACCTTCATTAGCTTTCTGTGCATCCTTCCAGAATGTTTTAGTGCAGATTAAAGCATAGAGTCATATGTAATCTTATACTTCCCCTTTCTTTTACATACTATCTTGTACTTTGTTTTTTCCTTTTTTCTTTACAATATATCCTGGAAACCTTGCTGCATCAGTTTAGAAGAAACTTCCTAATTCTCCTCACAACTGATTAATGTCCCATTGTGTGGATAGGCAGTCCAGTTAATCTATCTTTGATTGATGAAAACTTAGGTTGTTTCCAACCTTTTGTACTATAAACAATGTTGCAATGGATATTTTTAGTCCTATATCATTTTGCAAGTAGATAGTTATACCTGAGGACTAATTCCCAGAAATGATGTAAAGGAGTCAAAAGGAAATCACCTTTGTCACTTTGCTAAAATGGTCCCGTGGCCCCAGGAGGTTTGTACCACTTTGCACTTTGCCCAGCAGAGTGTGAGTGTGCTTATTTAACCCACAGCCTTGCCAACAGCTCTGGGCCAACTTTTTGGTATTTGCCAGTCTCATAGGTAAAAAAATGGTATCTTCAAATAGTTTTAATTTCCCTCTCTCTCTTTTTATTATTTTTTAATTGAAGTATAATTGATATACAACATCCTATTAGTTTCAGGTGTACATCATGATGATTCAATGTTTTTATGCATTATGAAATGATTCCCACAATAATGCTGCATATCTTTTTATCTGTTTAAAGGCCATGTGTATGTTTTCCTTTGTGACAGTCCATGTCCTTTACTCTTTTTCCCGTTGAGCTTCTTGTCTTTCTCTTATGGATTTCTATAACCACTTTATAAACTAGTCCTTTGTCTCTGGTATGAATTACAAACATCTCCCCCAATCTGTCATTCATCTTTTGAATGTATAGGTGGTGTGGTTTTGGTGTAGTTATAATTTTCATATTTATCTCAGTCTTCATTTTTCAAATAGCTAAGAAGGAGCACTAAACTGGGAGTTAGAAGTCCCAAGAGTGGCTAGGTAGGTGGCCCTTGGAGAGAAACTGCCTGGGTTTGAATCCCAACCTGGCCACCAAGTGCCCTCTGCTGTGTAACCTGAGGAAAATTACTCACCATCTCTGTGGCTCAGTTCATTATCTTTAAAGTGTGATAATAGGGGCGCCTGGGTGGCTCAGTTGGTTAAGCGACTGCCTTCGGCTCAGGTCATGATCCTGGAGTCCCAGGATTGAGTCCCGCATCGGGCTCCCTGCTCGGCAGGGAGTCTGCTTCTCCCTCTGACCCTCCTCCCTCTCGTGCTCTCTGTCTCTCATTCTCTCTCTCTCAAATAAATAAATAAAATCTTGAAAAAAAATGATTAAAGTGTGATAATACTAGTCATAGATATCTCATAGAGCTGATGTAAAAATTAAGTAAGGTTATAAGAATAAAGGCTTCGAAGAGTTCCTGATGTAGACTAAACACTCCCAAATGTTAGCAATTATCATTCCATTTATTTGAGTTAAATTTATCTCAACAATCTGGGAAAGTACCCAAACATCTGTTAATGGAAAAGCTAGGCTTAATTATTAAATTGAATATATCCAACATGTCAGTTTTCCCTCCTTCTCTGGTGGTATACACCTGTGTTTTTAATATTCACATTCAATACAAGTTAACAGATAATTTATTTGTCAACTACTATTGGACATGGATGGTCATTTGTTTATTCATCCAGGTAGTACAGCAAATATTTATTGAGTTTGCAACACGGGCCAGACATTGCATCAAGAACTGCAGCTTAATACTGAACGTGTTACACGGGTCTCTGCCCTCACTGGGCTTACAGTCTACTAAGGAGTATAAACAACGGGGCCAGTGGCGCAATGGATAACGCGTCTGACTACGAATCAGAAGATTCTAGGAATATAAACAAATATACAGCGACTGAAACTCAGCCAATGTCTCCGAGTGAAGCCCATGATGCTAAGGGAGATATGTTCCTGTGACTGTCACCATTCCACTCGTGCACTGGCTTCCTCTGTTCCAGCTCTTCAAGGACTTTGCTCCTGTAACTCTGCCCCTCCCTCCTGCATCACCAATAGCTCCCTTTGTATCCAATCATTCCCATCAGCCTACAGACATGTTGTAACATTTCCGTTAAATGTTGGCTCATCCTCAGCCTTACTCCAGACACACACTCACATCTAGCCTCATGGAGCGACATAGCACTTAACATTCTGACAACTCTCAATTTTATATCTATGGTGCACCCTGCTTCCCTGAACACAATGTCTAATTACTTAAGTCAGCAGCTCTTGAAAATCTAACAGGCATCCCAAACTTAACATGTCCAAAACATACCCATTGATTTCTCTACCGACCTCACCCAACCTACACCACTACTCACAGAGTTACTCAGGTAATAACTGGGGAATCACAGGTGACTTCTCTATTTGCATCCTTCCCACGGGCAATCTAACGGCACGTCTGGTGGTATTATCTTTAAAATATATCCCAAATCTGCCCACTGCCTGCTATCTCCACTGTGACTATTCTAGCCGAAATCACTATCATTTCTGGCCTGTATCCATCCTGCCCACACCCCACTAATCAGTTTTCCATCTAACAACGAGAGACATTTTTAAATCTTTTGAAAACATAACTCTGGGTGTTACTCCTGTTCTCATACTCCTCTAAGAATTTCCATCAAGCTCAGAATCAAATCCAAACTCCTCACCACAGCCTACAAAGAAGGAGCTGCACCCTACCTGTTTATCCAGGCATGTCTGCCACCCTCTTTTTGCTCACTCTGCTCTGTCACTGTACTTCTGTGCCTCCGACATACTGTCTCAGGGCCTTTGCACTTACTTTCCCCTAGTATAGAACACTTGTTTTCCAGATACTCACATAGCTTCTCTCTGAATTCATCCAAGTATCTCATCAAGTATCACCTTCTGTTCTGGTCACTTTTGCTATGTAACAAACCATCCCAAGACAGTAGCTTAAAACAATACCAATTATTTTACTGATTCATGAGTCCAAGGGTTGACTGGGCTCAGTGAAGGTGTTCCCATGGGTCTCCCACATGGATGTAGTCAGATGGTGGCTGAGCCCGGGATTCTTATCATGGCTTCTTCACTCGTGCCTGTCATTTGCGCTGGGAAGACCCAAACTGCTAGGGGCTGGAACAATTGATTTTCCTTGAGAATCTGTCTCTCTATCTCTCTCTTTCTCTCTGTCCTCCATGTGGTAGACTCAGGGTAGTCAGTTTCATACATAGTGGGAAAAGGCTCGCAGAGCACATGTCTTGAGATAAGCCAGCAGAATTTGCATGGCCTTCTCGAACCTTAGGCTTTAAGTGATCCGGGCTCACTTCTACTGCATTCTACTCATCAAGGTGTTAAGAAAGACACTAACGGCTTCAGGTGGAGGGCACATAGACCCCGTCTTTGATGGGAAGAATGACCAAAAAAATTGTGAACACATTTTTACATCACCACACCTCCTCTGTGAGGGTTCTTTGACTACCCCATATAAGAAAGCTCCTTCCCCTACCCCAGCCCTAGAGCCCTCTCTATCCTCTTATCCTGCTTTATTTTCCTTTACAGTTCATATGTCTTCACTGATCTTGCATGTTATAGTTGCTGGATACTCGTTTATTGTGTATCTCACCCACTAGAATGTAGGCTCCATGGTGGTAAGGACATTGTTTTGTAGCCCCAGCCACTAGAAGCATTCCTGACACAGAGCAGGCCCTCCATAAAGGTCGTTGAATATTGCCTCATTGGGAGCACATGAAAGAAGCTCCTAAATAATACTTGGAAAATCAGGAAAGGTCCTGAAAAAAATGAGTGTTGGACACTGCTGTTATATTATCTTTTCGTCTTGATGAATTGCATGAACTAAGCCAACTGGCAGATCTGTGGGTTAAGAATGCAGTCCTAATTAGCTTATATTTCTCCACTCACAGGAGCCACATTGTCTTATTTATTGACAAAAAGATTCCTTCCTATGGCAGGTGTTTTTTCGCCTGGGTCTGCCACAATGTGTCCTGGAGAGTGAGCTGCTCCTGAGGTTTCCTTTTACTAAAGCTGGAAGCTTGTCATGGCCGGGAGATGGAAGCAGGCATACATCAAGGGCCCTTCATTTAATGCATTCCTGGCCCAGAGTTAGACCTCCTGTTGTGTTGATATACATCACTTTGATCTGGGAAGTGACTTTCAAGCTGAGATTGAAACACTTAGAGATACGTTTTACTTGATAAACACATTTCATCTAGGAATCCAGAAAGTGCTTTACAAATACTTCTCCACTCAGCCTAATAACTCAGCAGGGTGAACGGCAGGTGGTAAGCATGGTGCATACACAGTCTTTGAGCCACAAAACATTATCTGCCTAGTGAGTCAGAGGAGCTCAGGAAGGAGCAGTGGGCTCAGAAGGAGCTATCCAAGATCACTTATCTTCTTTCTTAATATTTATGTAGTACATTCATTTCAGTTACACATTCCTTTTGCATAATCTACTATTTCCTCCTGATAATTCCCCAGAGTCCTGCTTATTTTGCCTCCAAGTAACCAGGTATCTGGTGCAATGAAGAGAAAACAGCCAGATGCTCACACTTTTCAGTTTATTTTTGCCTAATTTGACATCATTTAGGTTTAAGCTTAAAATAGATCCAGGCAAGAACCAAGTTGTCCAACTGATGTACTTTACCTAGAATGGCTCTATTAAGAAAGAAGGAAAGAAAGAAAGAAGAAAGAAAGAAAGAAAGAAGAAAGAAAGAAAGAAAGAAAGAAAGAAAGAAAGAAAGAAAGAAAGAAAGGAGGGAAGAAGGAAGGAAGGAAAGGAAGAGAGAAAGCAAGGAAGAAAGAAAATTTTTGTTAACTTACTGTATTTCAAAATGTCTAAAAAGTCATAAGACTATTATATCCAAAAAGTGTTGACTATGACCTTTTAGGATTTGATTGGTGATGGGAAAGGGAGGCAGCATAGGGAACAGGGCAAAATTGCAGTGAACTAGGAGTGGAGAGAAGTAGATTCCGAATCCAGTTTTGCCACTAACTGTCCAACTTTGGATAAGTAGTGTAGTTCTGGTTTTAGTTTCTCATCTGTAAAAGAGAACTAATAACGCCTACAAAATGAAGTCTCAGTGGTAGAATAAAAGATTAATGAGAAAATGAGATTTGAAAATTGTCTAGTAAAACTAGTAGACAAATAGAAGAAACTGCTTAATTAAAAAAAATTTATTGAATGTTGTGAGCTGAATTGTGTCCCCTCCCCCCATTCATATGTTGAAGTCCTAACCCCCAATATCTCAGAATATGACTGTATTTGGAGGTAGGGTCTTTAAAGAGGCAATTAAGTTAATATGGGGTCATTATGGTGGGCTCTGACCCAATACGACTTATAAGAAGAGTCCTTATAAGAAGAGTAAATTTGTACAGAGCTGTAGAGAGGAAAGATCATCTGAAGATGGCCATCTACAAGCCAAGGAGAGAAGCCTCACAAGAAACCAACCCTGCAGACACCTTGATCTCAGACTTCAAGCCTTCAGAACTATGAGAAGATAAATTTCTGTTGTTTCAGCCACATGGTCTGTGGGATCTGGTTATGACAGAACTAGTAAGCCAACAAATACACTGCGCCTGATATCTAGAGGGCTGTAAGTCTCACTCCCAGGGCAAAGATGTGATAGAGGACTTTCCTAGAGGGTCATTCCAGGGATGAATCCAAATCGTGGTCTAGGAGGGCAATAAAAGATCAACGCCAGAGCTCTCTACTAAGTCCAGAGTGTGAGTCAAATCTGTAAAAAAGAAAAGGAGTCCTTTAGTTAGAAGCTGACAAAGAAGGGAATCAGTGTGTACATAATTAATGCGGTGTTATTATTTATGTAAAGGATGTTAGAGAACAGTGTATGGGCGATGCCAATATCTTCGGAGCAGGATCCCGGTCCTTGTGTGTGAAAAAGATGAACAGCCTTTCTCATCAGCCCCCATCACTGGCTGGGTTCTAGGCTTGCCCACTCCTCACTCTGGAGTGTTTACAGTGGATTTTACCTTCCATCATGATCCTTCATTCCGTACTTCACCCTCTGAACTAGTTATTCACTGAAGCTGTTCTCAGTGGCAGGTGGGAAGGATAAAAGTATCATGTCACTGATCTATAGGGTGAATTTTTTAGAACCAAGGGAGTAATCTCTTTGGGGGAGATGCTAAAACAAAATGCTAACCTGACCATCTAAGTAAGTGATAAATACAAAAAAGATAGACAGGAGCAGATAATCCAGTTGAAGGCAACAGGACTAATACTGGAGAAACAAAGATATTGAAAAGATCCATAGAGACATTAATAAATAGAGCCTAGAGTAATTCCCAACATTAATGATAAACCAGCTCAGTGATATTTTCAAGTTAGTGGTAGCTTCATGTTTGAGCTATATTGATATAATGAGCACCCCCAACCTACTCGAACTGTACCCTTTCAGATTTCATGAATATGCTCTGATGCGGTGTTTCTCAACAGTGCATGAACATGAGAATCACTTGGGGTACTTTTTAAAAACATTTGGTGCCTGGAGCCCATCCTCAGAAAGCCTGATTTAATTGTTTTGGAGTGACAATCACAATCATACAAATTCCTATTTTTAATATCTGAGGATTATGACATGCAGTGTATGGAGACCCACTGCTATAGATCATAAAGGCGCATCTGCCGTTGCCTCTTGATGAGGCCCAATAGTTCCAGAGGAGATCTTAGTTTTATGGAAAAGCTCTAGCAGAGAATTTCTCAGCCCTGTAGTTTCAGATTCACGCTAATACTCAGGCTTCCAGGAAAGCAGGTTCACCAAAGAGTTTTGGCAGCCTTTTTAATATAGGTGTAACCTGTCCTTTTAAAAGATGGATGCTTATCAGACCCTCTGATTTTCTGGATGGTGTAGGATGTCTCCAGTCTTAAAGTCTGCCTTATTGACAGACAAATCATGCACAAGTAGAATGTGGGTGGTTCACTAGGAGATTGTAGCCTAGAGAAATATAGACCTAGATCTGCCCAAGAAAACATGATCAAGAACTTCCTGCCCCTTCTTGCACGTAGTTATTCATTTGTGTTCAGAAAACATTTACTGAGCACCTACTATGTTCCAAGAACTTGATATGCAAGCTGCACAGGTTTAGAAGTGTCCCAGATCACTGATGTTGTTATTTAGAATATAAGCTCTTTTAGTTTGGGGATCATAGTTTTTGCTTTATTTTGTTTTGTTGTTTTGCACACCATTATATCCCAGGTGCTGGCTACAGGAGCGGCTGGGCTGGCTGGCTTACATTTGCAAGAGAACCAGGCAACTGGAGGCTTTTTCAGACTCTGGGGGACACAAAGTGAAACAAGGTCTCTAGCCTCACTGAGTTCAGAAGGTAGTGGGAAATCTAAGACTAATCAATGTAAAACAGGCAGCAGGATGACTTGCCCGTTTTTCTCATCACCATTACTATCTTTTGGTTAGGTCGAAAGTTAAGTCACAAAGCAGTACGAGAATTCAACAAGAAGACCAGATGAAAACACAGAGCAGCATACGATCAAATGCCAAATGAGAGATCTAGTAAAAGGATTAGTCCTTTGATTTGCGAGGCACCTGGATGGTTCAGTTGGTTAAGCGTCTGCTCAGGTCGTGATCCCAGAGTCCTGGGATCGAGCCCCGAACTGGTCTCCCTGCTCAGGAGGGAGCCTGTTTCTCCCTCTCTCCCCTGCTTGTGCTCTATCTCTTGCTTTCTCTCTCAAATAAATAAATAAAATCTTAAAAAAAAAAAAAAAAGGATAAGTCCTTTGATTTGGAAGGCAGAAAAGTAGTAAATAAATCAGACTGGCTCGGGAAGACTTTGTGGACACAGACACTCATCATGCCATGAAGTTGACGCATTCTGTTATCTTAGTTATGGCCCACAGATAATACAAGAGAACGAGAAGCCATTTCCCATCGACTGCAGAATGAGCTCTTGGAGCGAATGGTCAGAATGTGACCCTTGCCTCAAACAAATGGTAAGTGTTCATTGTCATTCCCCACCCATGACCCCAAATGGAAACTGTGTTCCCAGCATCTCCAGGAAAAGGACTAGGAGGCAGGGAGCCTCCAGCTGAGTTCCAAACTAAGAAGGAAAGATAAATATCTACGTGAATGAGGCTCGATTTGCCTGGAAATCTCAGCGTGGCACACAATGGTAAATGCGTGCCACGAGGACCCGGATGCTATAGGAGAGACGGCCAACCCTGGCATGCAGGGTGTTACTTTAACATTAGTGACTGCTTTTAGGGCTTCCATCTTTTTTTTTTTTATTATGTTATGTTAATCACCATACAGTACATCATTAGTTTTTTATGTAGTGTTCCATGATTCATTGTTTGCATATAACACCCAGTGCTAGGGCTTCCATCTTAAAACCATCGACTCAACTGGGTCTGGAGGACTACAGTGTTGTGGATGCAGTTTTAGATCATTATCCCTTTTGGCCATAGAAATTCTAATATTTCCAGCTGGTTTTACACAGTTCCGCTCAAGGAGCATTGAGATCTTTGGACAATACAACGGGCAGAAGTGCATAGACGCTGTGGGAGACAGACGACAGTGTGAGCCCACTGAGGCCTGTGCAGACATGGAGGAGGACTGTGGCAATTACTTTAAATGCGATACAGGTAATCCCTGCATCCCCCTTGCTCACCACAGAGCGAAAAGAATGAAGCCTGCTTTTACACGCTCGTGTTTCCAAGTGCGAAAGGGGCCGGTCAAAGGGCTGTCTGTAAATGCTGCACAGCACACCCCTCCGTGGGGCAGGTGCAGCCTCAGAGACAATGATTCCTGGTTTCCACAAGTTAGTTAATAAACAAGGCATCTTTAGATTTACCGTAAAAAAAAAAAAAGAATTCAGAAATAACTGTAAAGGGTGCTTCTGAGAATTCAAGTGTGTGCCTGTTCCCTCCCCTCTATCATTAAAGTCCATTTGCTAACTTCAGGAAGAGAAAGGAAATCTGTCGTTAGACACGCAGTGTCTTTCTTGATTTTGATTGCAGGCAGGTGCATCAAAAGGGGGCTTCTGTGTAACGGTGACAATGACTGCGGAGACTTTTCAGATGAGGTTGATTGTGAAGGTGATCTCCGTTCCCCTTGCCGTGAGAGGATCGTGGAAGAATCTGAGCTGGCTCGGACAGCAGGCTATGGGTCCGTATTTGGCTTAAATGTTTCTAAATGAAGATGGGTGGAAGGGGCACCTCAGTCTTGCCTGCCGCGCTAGGGTGGTGGAGGGTCTGCGAGGGCGGGGGGTGGGGGTGGGGAGCAGCTCCCAGGTCTGCCTTCTGCTTGAAACATGCTTGAGCTTAAAAGAAGGTAAGTGTGACATGAGTATCTCGAGATCATTTGGACGAAGCGCCTGGTCTCAGGAGGGGGTCTGTAGAATTTGGAGGATAGGTGATTTTCTCCGAGTCCATCAGGAGATGACACACCTCGGTTATGAACCTCAGGAAGGCCACAACAATGTTCAAGTGACATGTTACCACTTGACATTGAGTTGCCAGTGGTAGGTCTGGCCATTCAAATATTTGAATTGTCAGTAAGGCTGGTCTTCCCTGGGAACTTGTCCTGGATCTACGCCAGGTTATCAGTTCTCAGGAGGTAGAGCATTGTAGAGTCAACCCGAGAGGAAAGGGCAGAAGAAGCAGTTCTGATGTGGATGGTGATGGTGTTGAGACTCTGGTTCTCATTACAAAGTGAAGTTTCACCCACTTTCTGTACAAAACATAGGGGCTCTGGCCAGCTAAGCTCGGATGAGAGGTCTTGGACAGTTTAGAACTCAGAGTGTCACAGAATAAAGACCATCACCCAGAGATCTGCGCTCTGGGAATTAGGAAAATGACGTAGGCCCGAGGTGCTGTTCTGTTCTGTTCCATATGGTCAGAGAAGATTCCAGGGATATCCATGACATAGTTTCCATTTGTTGTTCTGAGCTGTTTTCAGCAAAGGTACTTTGGGTAAATTTCTTGGCAAATTGTACTCAAAAGAGACACAGCTTTTCCCAAGTCCACTGGTCTATTGACAGAGATGGCATGTGGCTCTGTTTCACTGCCTGTCATGCGATGTGTCTTATCAACCTCGTGATCTCAGTGCCTGGTTCATCATAGGTGCTCCATAAACCCTGGGTGGGGGGGGGAGTAGACAAATAGGTGAATCAGTCAATCAGTTCATGAGTTAATGAAAATAAGTGCTTCTAAAATACTGTCAGTTGGCATCAGGTAAGATTGAAACTGGGTCCCTAGAAATAAATTCAGGTTCAGGACTTAAGTCCTGGGAATGGGGATAAGGAGAGGAAAGAAGATGGGGATGATGGTAAAAGCAAAGCTAATAGAGGGACTAAGGTACTGGTTCCCAACCAGGGGTGATTTTTTTCCCCAGAGGACATTTAGCAATGCCTGGAAACTCTTCTAGGGGGGTCACAACTGTGGGGGATGGGATGGAGGACTCAGGGGGTGAGGTAACACGGCTACCTCCAGTGGGTAGAGGCCCTGGATGGTGCCAAACATCCTGCAGTGCACAGAGCAGCCAGACCCACAGCGTCAGTGGTGCTCTGGCTGAGTAACCCTACACCAGGATAGGGGGCAGTTCCTAAGATAAGGCCTCTGGATCGAGGTTGGCTATAAATGGAGATGTCTTCTCTCTCTAAGCCAGATGGAACTTGAACTTTTGAATCTCAATAAAGAGAAAAGTCCAGGGTACCAAGAGTCAGGCACCAGATAAAACATTTCATACACCCTTTATTCACTTTATAAAATCTTGTCCTAGCAACATCCAAGTATTGCCCACGAACTAAGGGTCTTTGGCCCTTAGCCTAAAGGTAGGAGTCTTGAATCCAGTGTACAGTCTTTGTCTCCAAACACAGGAGGTTCTTTTAATAATTGTCAGTAAATGGTATGGAGGTTGTCAGAAACCTTAGAACCAGATCACTGCATGCTCCAATGAGTTCTGACTCATCCTGCTGCTTTCCTTAGGGAGACACTGTGAGTCTGTGGTGAAAGTCCATTATGACTTTGTTTTTGCTTTATTTGGGATCCGAGAAACAGTTTTCTCCTTAATCTAAACAGATGGGCTTGAAGCAGGGCATTGCATATATTATGTATTTTCGCTCAATGCAAATTTGCACCTTGTGAAAGGATACAGAAATTTTAGCCCTCTCAGTTGAAAAATAATCATTCACAATCTATTCATTTTCTTTGTTTAGAGAAAAAAAATTATTATATAACATTTGCTAGAAAGTTTCATAATGAGGCATCCTAGAGAGCTGGCTAAATATATCATGCTTTGCCACGGTAAGGGCTGGTGACAGGGAATGACACAGGGCTGAGTCTTCAGGACCATGCAAGAGGGTGGGATCCCAGTTATGGGGAAGGTTGGCTGAAGAGGTGAAAAATGAGGTAGGTCCTCATAGAATAAATCTACCAGCATTTTTTATTAAATTCCCATTACCATGAACAATTACCTATAACTAGTCTTCCTAAAGCCTATTATTCTCCAACAGCTTTCATTTGCATAATACTTTGAACTTTCTTTTCTACATTTTTTTCTCTATAGAGTTTTCATAATAATCCTGAGGTTGTCAGGGGAGGTATTACATTCACTTTACAGAAAAAAGAAAAATGAGAGAAGCAAGTAAGACCATTTTATCTCTTTAGATTCTAGCAGAACTCTTTAGTTTCCAGTGGAACTAAACCCAAGTTTCTCTGACTTTTATAAAACTATGTTTTTTTCACCATGCCACCTTACCTTGGCCTCTCCCCACATGCTCATCTCCACCCACATCATTTTCCCCATCACTGCAAAACCTGTAAATCAACACCCTAGCTTCAAAGCAAAACTAACCAATGATCTCCTTAAGTTGCTATTAATTATCCGAATTTTTGAATTAAGAGTATAGAAGAGTAGAAATCAGTGATTAATATTTAAGAAGAGTTCTCAAAATGGCATGCTTTATTATATTGGTGATATTCCTCAATCCCATGAACATTATGTATTTATTTACCATGCATCACCATTATTCTTCTAAGGGTTTCTGGGATATATTGAATAGAGGTAATAGGAGTAAACACCCTCGTCATAGCAACAGATTTATAAACTGCTTCTACACAATCCAATCTGGAAAATCTCAACAAGTCTTATGAGCAGTCATATACAATCAGACTCTTTCATACATGAAAGTACAAGTACCCACAGTCATTAATTTGTACCTGTTTTTTTCATTTGAAGGACTCCCCCTTAAATTCTTAATGCCAGCAGAATTCCCTTGTATCACAAATATTTCCGCCTCTTGCCTTGTAGGCATTTGAGATTCTCCAGAAGTGTTTAGGGAAATACCCTAACTTGCACTCATTGAAAAAATATAAATCCAAACCAGCTGTAAATGATGTATGGTAATGAATTACTTTTTTATGTGATCTAAGCATAGCACCCCTTCTGTGGAGGGAGCTTTCTTTTCTGGTCACCTGGTAAATGGGAACTGCCTATGGTTCTAGATGCTGGCATGAAAACAGGCATCTCTAGGTGCTGCCAAAATACACATGATTTTTTTATTTCCCAGGCGATGACATTCCATCCATGAGAAGTTTTCATGTTTCTTGGCCGAAAAAAAAAAATTGGCTCATTCTAGACTAGACTGGCTGTCTCTATAGTAGTGGAACCAAGTCAAAAGTTTTGAAACATTTCTTCCTTAGTTGTGCTTTAGACTGTGGAGCAGTTTCATTGTAACTTTCCAGATGGATCCAGCCAACTAGTCAGTTTGCTGTTCTGTAAAATAAAACCTTCAAAGTGGGGTATGCATACTACTGTGGGGTGCAAAAAGACTTTCTAAGGGGGAGACAGGTAAGTTTTAAGGTAATAGTTTCCTCAACTATTAGTGGCTTAACTAATCTATTGAACCAACAGTAAATCGTTTATTCCATACATACATATTTTTCATAAACTTGAGAAGCTTAACAACCCCGTGGCATCCAAGTTGTGAAGCCCATTCTCCCCTCTGCAGTCCCCTTTTGTAATCACCTAACTTTCACCGTCCAAAAGAAGAGTACCCCCCTCACCCACCTCAATTTTACTCTGTGGTGGGAAAACCAAAAAACATTTCCAAATATTGGTGCTCAGTTGGACTCCAGTGCCTTGTAAGTCAACCCATCTCCAATTCTCTTTGAAAGATATTGTAATCAATTATCAGATAATGGGCTATACAAATAATTTTTAATGAAAGACTAGTCTGTGATCTTTCTTTTTGGCACAAAACTCAGAAGATCAAAGAATCAAGTGACATTGCCATGCCAAAATTCCTTCTATTCTTTTCCACTTATGTACATGAGTAAAGTTTCTCAGGATTTGTGTCTATAAAAATGGAAAGTAAGAATACAGTCGATCCTGAATCTTGTCTTTTTCTAGCAATAAGTAGTATCCATCTATGAAGGCAGGAACTAATCACTTAATTAAAAAAGACGCCCGTTCTTTTCACTGAGACACCTTTCCAAAAAAAAAAAAGAGTTTGTTAACTATTTAAAACATTTTAATATATATACTGCTAATAATTATAACTCAATCCAGAGGAGTTTTTACTTATTTAGACCTGATAGTTAAAGGATACTTAATATTTTTTAAATTTCAGTTAATACCTTTTTGGTACAAAAAAGTATAAAAAAGTGATCCATTAAAACTTCTGAGCTAAAATAACATTACAAGAGGTTAAACTTCTGTGGTGGAAATAGAATAGAAGTATGGATTCAAGAATCAAAAGTGGGTAGGGACATATGGGAAATCTCTGTCTCTTTCACTCATTTTGCAATGAACCTAAAACTGCTCTAAAAAATAAAGTGTCTTTAAAAAGAAATTAGAATAAAAAGGAATATCATAAAATCTCTAGTTGCTAAAGAAAGATAAACATTGCAGCGATTTGATACCCACCATCACTATGGCATTTATATTTCACTGGATTTATTTTAAAAAGAGGCAAAATAACTGTACTTTAAGATGTAAATATTTATAGCCTGCTGAGAAATTATATCCTTTGCAACTACTTAAACTTAAGATGAAAAATCTTAGATGTCACACCAACACTGTGCAGGCAGGCAAAATTTGTCATCATGTTTTCATAGAGTAGACAAGCAGAAAATCTGAAGACTACTACCCGAAACCATGCCATACACATTTCCTCCTCCAGGCTTTTGTGCACACCATTCTTCCTGCCCTCCCATCCCCATCCTGCAGCGCCCAAATCAAATCCTACTTCTTCTAATCTCTATTTATGACCCTGCCATGGGGTTTCTTCCTTTTGGGAACCTGCGCAGCACTTGCCTGTGCTACTTGGCGCACGTGTATTTGACCTTGGACTCTTTTTTGAAATAGGTGGTTATGTGTCCAACTCCATAATTTGAATACAATTTTCATGAGATCAAAGACTGCGTATTAACTCTCTTAATATTACTCACTATTTACTACAAATACTACACTCTGTGTAGATATCATAGTCACCCAAGAGTTAATCATCATTATAACAAAGATTAACGTCATTGTTCCCTGAAAGTGAAGAGGTACAGAGTCTCTGTTAATACAGATTTATGAAGGACAAGTTCACTATAGAACAAAGAAAATGTACTGCAGGGCTTGTTTAAGAAACAAACACAGATAATTTGTTTCCAGTGTTCCATGTCTTTGTATCAAAACCTTAGTCATACCAAAGGGGGGGGCGCGGGGAGGTATTATTCATTTGCTGTAGATGCAGGGATGGGTGAAGAAGTGAAGCTGAAATGTTAACCTACCATGAGGCATTAGATGTTTGAGAAAGTAAACCAGATAATAATGTCTCTTTTTTCTTTCTTACTCAACTAAGCCTAATTTTTGGCCCTATATTAAACTTTAGGGCCATAGCATTTTTCATGAAAGGTTCTCATAGAGCAAAAAATCAGAAGTAGTTAACTATACAGTTAGCTCTGAGAAAGATATTCCTGAATTGGTTCCTTAACTTACCTTCCTTTAAAGTTGAGCTATAATGTCGTTTTCTTTGTAGATTCAACATTTATTAAGAATGTGCCATTTGGAGGCACCTGGGTGGCTCAGTCAGTTAAGCATCTGATTTTGGCTCAGGTCATGATCTCAGGGTCCTGGGATCAAGCCCTGTATCAGGCTCCCCGCTCCGTAGGGAGTCTGCTTGTCCCTCTGCCTATTTCCCCCACTTGAGCTCTCTCTCTCTCAAATAAATAAATAAATAAAATCTTAAAAAAAAAGAATGTGCAGTTTATGTGAAGATGTTGTTTTTAACTAAACCACTGGCAGTAAGATAATCTTTTTTATTTTTTATTTTTCTTTCATTAGCAATGGGTTTTAGAGTAAACCATCTACACCCTTTGACATATTACTCTTGAAACCAACATCTAGATTTATAATCCAGTTCATTGGAGTTTGGGATGTGGTCTAGATCCATGGAAGAATTTCTGCTTTTGTGTCAAACTCAGTTATAGATGTGCAGATCAAACCTCTATTTTGGCCTCCCTGGTCTGGAGCCATATATTCCAGACTAGACAGCAATGACCGTTCTGATTAACAGAAGTGTACTTCACAGAGAAGGAACTGCTCCTTGTTCATACATTGCTTTTAGGTCTACAAATCAAACTTAACTTTTTTAAAGCTAGATAAGATTTCTGTTTCTGAATTAAAGCTTGCCAAATAAAAATATTTTGCTGAGAGGAAAAAGTAGAACTTTTGAGAATGCCTTGTCAGGATGCTGAAATTTTTGTATTTCCCCTTGGAAAGTATAGTAGAAATAATATAAGCCTGGAGGGAATGAGGTTCTTGACAAGCAATGAGACAGCTGGAGGAAAAGGCTTCAGTTTAAAGAGAATGGGGAGAGAAAGAGCCCCAATGTTGATTCATAGATTAAAAATTACATGCATATGTTATACTGCCCCCCCCCCCCCGAGATGCTCTGTTCTCAAATAATTTAAGTAGGGTACTACAGAGTTGGCTCTTAGCTCACTAGGGGAGGTTAGCTAAGAGTTACAGCAGTGGAGTTAAGACTCTAGGAGCCAGATGGTCCCTTGCTCCCTAGTTATTGCATTTCTTTCATTGTGCTCCCAACAATGCCCTAGTTGCCTGGAAGTTTATAAGGCCTTCCTAACGTATGCTTGCTGCCAGAGACATAAAGCAGAAGTGAGCAGACTCTTGCTTCTGTTCCTGATTATATCACGCATATATGGGGTGATGGGGACATGAGCCAAAGCCTTCTCTTTCCCAAGCTACAGAGGACTGCCTTGCATTAGCTCCTGGGATTTCCATATCTGATGCTACTCTGTTCATTTTCAGCATCAACGTCTTAGGGATGGATCCCCTAAGCACACCTTTTGACAATGAGTACTACAATGGACACTGTGACCGCGTTCGGGATGGAAACACCTTGGTCTACTACCGCAGACCCTGGAACGTGGCTTCTCTAGCCTATGAAGTAAGTCTCCTCAGAAGCAAACATATTGCTCAGCTTTAAGCTGAAAAGCCACTTCAATAAATGTAACACTAAATAATGTGAAAAGTTCAGTAGACTAAGAATCTGATGGGCATATAAAATTGACTGAAAGAAGAGGAGGTGTAGCTTCGATCTCTTTAGAAAACATACAGTGGTCTACAGTCAACCCTCAGGAATGGGCACCTAGTAATAGTTTTGGCAAATACTTAGACTCCATTAAAAGAATCATCTAAAAGCCTGATAAAATAAAAATTAAATTAATGCTGATTTAAGTCCTGGGTACACTGCTCATGCTATTTAAGCTCACTTTTTTTTTTTTTAAAGATTTTATTTATTTATTTGAGACAGAGAGAATGAGAGAGACAGAGAGCACATGAGAGGGGGGAGGGTCAGAGGCAGAAGCAGGCTCCCCCCCGAGCAGGGAGCCCGATGTGGGACTCGATCCTGGGACTCCAGGATCATGACCTGAGCCGAAGGCAGTCGCTTAACCAACTGAGCCACCCAGGCGCCCTAAGCTCACTTTTTGCTAGCCTACAAATCAAAACTCTTCTTGACATTGGTTTTTTCCTCAGCATTCCCCTAGGTAAGTCCTGCTTGACTAATGTGAGTGGCTGTTTTCACTCACCTCAAACCCCTCTAGCTCTTGTTAAACCATTTCTTAAAATGATTTTTGCTCTACCCAATGCCTCTCCAAACTTAACCACCTTCCTGAAAGTCACCTAAATTCTCTAGAACCATCCACAAACTGGAACCCTCTGTTTAAAGGATCAATATTTGTCACCATTAGAGAGATTTTTTTGGTCTAAGCAAGATAAAAATAAAGAATAATAATTCACTTATTCTGAATCAGGAGCTACAATAATCTGTTTTTTTTTTTCAATGGTCCCATTGGTGACCCATAAAGTTTACTTTATTCAGTTTTCACAAAGTCCTTTATCACTGTGGTCACTCGCAACGGTTTCCAAAACACATATACTTTTAAATAAATGTAGTTAATATTTCTTTTCTTTTTAATAATGTTGTAAAACAGTCCCTACTCATTGCAGCCTGAAGCGATCCTGCTCTCCCATGAATACTAAATATTTTAAAGTCTGGACTATTTGACTGGCATTTCTTTTACATGTGACCACATTATCCTATTTTTTTTTTTTTTTTTGTACCTGTAAGGCCAGCATAGAATCATTTTGCCACAAATTTCAGGGAACGTGTTGGATTATTGATTTTTCCCCCTCATGCCAGGTTTTTACCCTCTTTAAGCACATTTTTTGAAGGGAAGATGATCATCTTTCTAAAGGTTATTACAAATGTTCCACTTTTTTTTTAATTTTTTAATTTTTTATTAGAGAGAGAGAGAGAGCACAAGCAGGGGGAGTGGCAGGCAGAGGGAGAAGGAGAAGCAGGCTACCCGCTGAGCAGGGAGCCCGATGTGGGGCTCGATCCCAGGACCCTGGGATCATGACCCGAGCTGAAGGCAGACGCTTAACCGTCTGAGCCACCCAGGCGCCCCAAAATGTTCCACTTTCTTAAAAAAGAATACTCCAAAGATAAGGTAACCTTTGTCATTGCTGATGGAAGAAGGGTTGTTGACATCTTACTTTATTTGGTTTTTAGTTCTCAGGTCTGTGTCATACAGTTTTCCTGTCTTCGTCACTGTGACCAGCCTCTTAGCTTCTCTCTAGGGGTAGGAATGGCTGTGAGTGACACAAGATGGTCAGGGCCAGAACCTTGCCCATGACTGATCTTGAAGCTACATTTGGAGAGTAAATACACTGTTTTCTCTATTTACAACCCTGGAAATAGATGGGTTTCTGTAGTCAGTATTTTGGATTTTACAAAGATGATGTGTTGCTTACCCCGTATATTACTTACACCCCCAGGGGAGTTGGGAGCAGCATCTCATAACCAAGCACATTAATATTTCTGTAGCAAAACTAACTGATCTTCACATAAAGTGGGAGAAATGAAGACTCTAGTAAATTTTTATCAGTTCCAATCAGAATAATGCCTCCAAATGGGTGTTGGCATCAAGTTGATAAAAAGCAGACAGGGATTGTGGGCCTGGATGGTGAATTGGTGTCAGCTGAGGAGAAGTGCTGATGGAGTTGGCTGGGGGCTTGCTGAAGTCCCCACATTACTTCCTTAGTGCTCCAGCTGCTGGTGCTCCCCTCACTCTCATCTGTGATGGTCTTGGGAAATAGCCAAATATGTTTCAATTCAATGGAAATCTCTATTTTGACTTCTTAGAAAGAATTTCTTCCTACACCTTCTAATATCCAATGGAATAGTTTGCCTCCTTTTTTGCAGATTTTATTATAGGAACTGAAGGCAAAGAATGCATTTTATACGTCCTTACAGCCTGTTATACTAATACTCTACTCAATATATGTGTATATATGATGCTCAACAAATTTTTATTGGATGAATTAATTTTTAAAATCCTGTCTTAGTTACTCATCAACAGTAATTTACTGTCTTTTATGTTTTGAAAGAATTCTACCGAACTATCAGTGTATGAGGAATATTTCGTACTAATGACATCTGACTCTGACACATTCACCCTCCCTCAGTGCCTCTTCTCTCAAGAGTGGCTCTGGTTCTCTGACTCCCCAGGACATAGTACATAGGTTGGAATCCCAGCTCCACTCCTAAGCAGCAGTGAGATCTCGGGTAAATTATTCTTCCTCATCCTTCCTCAGTTCCCTCATCTGTAAAATAGAAATACCGATGCCTATCTCGTAAAGATAAATGAGTCTAAAACACCCGGGAAGTTATCGGCACATAGCAAACGCTCAATAAATATTTGCTATCATTCTTTTTTTAAAGAATATAATTAGTAAAAGACTTTGCTACGATTCAATGCATAATTAGCATTCATATTACAGGTCAAGGTCTACTGGCTATTTAATAAATCAGAAGTAATACTGAACCTCTGAAGCCTGCAATTATGGGGAAGAAAACAGGGATGGTGTCATGTACAAATCAGTTCCTTTTCCCTTGTCTTTCTTTGGTCCTCTCCACTTTTGTTCTGGAAAGTAACAATTGGTAAATCAGGTTTCAGGTTTTATTACCATTTTCTTTAAACCTGGGTCACCATGAATATGTAAGATTTAAGAGATCAACAAAGAATTGTAAAATGCACCTGGATTCTAGTTGTCCTTTCCCCCCAATCCCTCCCAAATCCTGGGTGACTTTTATATCCTGTGGACTCTGCCAGTAACTTTTTGTTGCCTCTTAACCTCTTGTGTCTGTTCTGCCAGAGCCACTCACATCTGGAACCACATCCTTAGCTGTGTTCACCAGAACTGTGCTGCATGTGGATTCCAAACACTGGGGAATCCAACATTTAACCCTTTGCCTCACTGCAACTGGCCCATTTCTTAGCTCTTACTGTCACTTGTGACCACAAACCTACTCTTGGACCCCATCGAGATCCAGTTCTTTGGCACTGGCTTTCCTCCCATTCCATCTTGCTCCTCCGGTTTTCAATTCCTTCCTAGAATCAATCCAGATCCATTTTGACCACTCTTGATAATATTATCAATGCCCTTGACTTCTATTCCTTCTATAATCCAGAAACACTCCAACTTTTGATGAACCCTATTAGTTTTCTGCCCCTCTTGTAAACTTGTACTGCTTAGAGAAATTCATAATGATATAAGAACTCTTGGCATTATACCCTCACCCAGGACCTCCACACAGCTCAGCTGGTCCACACACCTCCCCCCAGGCTGCACTCCTCCCCAGTCCACACAGGGGTGGTTTAAAATTTCCAGCATCCCCCTCAAGCTCCTCATCTGACCGTGTTGGCCTTAAGCTCGGTAGATGGCATTAGCTTCAACTTGACAGAGAATACCAAAGCCTAGAAAAGAATTTTCTAGTTTTTTCTTCAAGGTTGTCCTTGTGTACAAACTTACTTCTCACTCAGTCCACCCTTAACATCCTTCTATTCTGTCTCAGTAGAAAGTGTGTCTTTCCATATGTTGGATTCCATGTCAAGTGCCTTGTTACTTATCTTCTTAAGCCTTCTGTCAACCCCTCTCTCATCTTCCACCCTGCCCTTAATATATAAATAAATACTTCAAGACTCTCATTAAAAAAAAACACAAACACAAGAAGGAAACACCCATCTCCACATACTCTTCTTATCTACATTTGCTGTCTCAATTTTTGCATTTCCCATTAACTCCCTAACTATATTAGTTCACTAGGGCTGCCATAACAAAGTATCACAGACTGGATGGTTCAAACAACAGAAATTTATTTTCTCACAATTTGAAAGGCTACAAGTCTGAGATCAGGTTTCTTCTGAGGCCTCTCTCCTTGGCTTGTAGATGTCATTTTTCCTGTATCTCCCCAGCCTCTTCCTTCTGTTTGAGTTCTAACCTCCTCCTTTTATAAAGGCACCAGTAATATCGGGTTAGAGCCCATTTTAATGACCTCATTTTAATTTAATTAGCTCTCTAATATTTGTATCTCCAAACACAATCACCTTCTGAGGTACATGGGCTTCGGACTTCCACACATGAATTTGGGGGGAGCATAGTACAGCTCACAACGCCAAATCTCTATTACCTTCTTGCACCAACTGCTTTTGCCAAAGTCCATCTTGAAGATTCTTTTGAGCTCCCTTTACTTAGGACAGCCCCTAAATATAGGTCTTACCAGAGTTCCTACTTCATTCACCTTGTTTCACTAGTCTCTGTCTACATATTCTCCTTGGGTTGATTTCATTCCCTCCTGTGGCTTCAATTTTCACCTCTAACCTGATGGCTTACAGATACTCTATTACCAGCCCATGTCTCTCTCCGAACTGGATACCCACATAGCTAGTTGTGTGCAGTCATCACACAGTTAACATATCCAAAGCTGGTATCCACTCTTTTTTTTTTTATTCTTATGTTAATCCCCATACATTACAACATTAGTTTTAGATGAAGTGTTCCATGATTCTTTGTTTGTGCACAACACTCAGTGCTCCATGCAGAATGTGCCCTCCTCAATACCCACCACCAGGCTAACCCATCCTCCCACCCCCTACCCTCTAGAACCCTCAGTTTGTTTTTCAGAGTCCATCGTCTCTCATGGTTCGTCTACCCCTCCGATTTCCCCCGCTTCATTCTTCCCCTCCCGCTACCTTCTTCTTCTTCTTCTTCTTTTTTTTTCTTAACATATATTGCATTATTTGTTTCAGAGGTACAGATCTGAGATTCAACAGTCTTGCAAAATTCACAGCGCTTACCAGAGCACACACCCTCCCCAGTGTCTATCACCCAGTCACCCATCCCTCCCACCCCACCTCCCATTCCAACAACACTCAGTTTGTTTCCTGCGATTAAGAATTCCTCATATCAGTGAGATCATATGATACATGTCTTTCTCTGTTTGACTTATTTCACTCAACATAATACCCTCCAGTTCCATCCACGTCGTTGCAAATGGCAAGATCTCATTCCTTTTGATGGCTGCATAATATTCCATTGAATATATATACCACATCTTCTTTATCCATTCATCTGTCAATGGACATCTTGGCTCTTTCCACAGTTTGGCTATTGTGGACATTGCTGCAATAAACATCGGGGTGCACATAGCCCTTCAGATCCCTACTTTTGTATCTTTGGGGTAAATACCCAGTAGTGCAATTGCTGGATCATATGGTAGCTCTATTTTCAACTTTTTGAAGAACCTCCATACAGTTTTCCAGAGTGGCTGCACCAGCTTGCATTCCCACCAACAGTGTCAGGGAAATCCAAATCAAAACCTCAGTGAGATACCACCTCACACCAGTCAGAATGGCTAAAATTAACAAGTCAGGAAACGACAGCTGATATACACTCTTAACACCCAGTTCCCTGATTCTTACGTTTGATTTCTTCACTTATTTTTTTTAAAGATTTTATTTATTTATTTATTTGAGAGAGAGAGAGAAACAGCATGAGAGGGGAGAGGGTCAGAGGGAGAAGCAGGCTCCCCGCTGAGCCAGGAGCCCGATGTGGGACTCGATCCCAGGACTTCGGGACCATGACCTGAGCCGAAGGCAGTCGCTTAACCAACTGAGCCACCCAGGCGCCCTGATTTCTTCACTTAAATGGATACAATGAAACAATGAAATAATATCTTCCTAATCACCAAATTCAAAATCTGGGAATCATCCTAAAGACTTCCTCTACAGACGCATCTCCCTCAAAGTCTACAGTATCCAATCAATCTCCAAGTTCCATTATTTCACAATGTCTCCTAAATTTGTCTCCTCTTCTCCATTCTCACTGCCATGGCCATGGCCTTAGGCACCTGTCATTTCTCAGCTAGGCTGCTGTGTCTTCTTATCAGCTTAGGACCTCTAGTTTTGCTCAGTTTCAATTCGTTCCACACACATCAGTATGAAGATAAATGATAAATCTGATCTTATCTCTTAGCTGCTTAAATTTAGTGAGTGTTTCCCTGTAGCCAGCAGGATAATAATCAATCTCTGTGATAGGGAGAAAAAGGTCATTCCTAACCTGGCTTTTGATTACCACTCCTCCCTCAGCTTTCTCCTCTGAATTCTCTGTTTTGGTTAGATGCCCCACCTGTAAATTAATGCAATAGCCTCTGCTTCCCTTTCTGTTCTAGCATTTATTTTGTTGCATCATATATACCCTAAGTCAAGTTTCTAGTTATTTTATTTACTGTGGAATCCTGAGAAACTAACCTTGTATTCCTTGCTAAAAAAAAAATGATCACTGAATTAATAAATAAGTGCATGCAGTATATTAACAATCTTTTCTTTACTTCTTAAAATATATAATTATTTATTTTGGGGGGGAGAGCGAGTGGGGGGGAGGGGAAGAGGGAGAGAGAGAATCCCAAGCTGAGTGTGGAGCTCCACGCAGGGCTCAATCTCATGACCCTGAGATCATGACCTGAGCTGAAATCAGAAGTCAGCTGCTCAACCGGTGGTGCCATCCAGGCACCCCAACAGTCTTTTCCTTAAAAGCTCATGCTTCTAACGAAGGCAAGAGCCCATAATCAAGTAAATATTTCATTGGAATTGCCATTAAGATTGACAACAAAACAGAAAACAGAGGCTTAATAAACATTCCAACTGTACTTTCTGCTGCAACTTGAGTCCATTTAGAAGCCCTGGCAGTGTATAGATCAGGTTTATTATGCACCTGCTGATTTGTTTATTGTATATTGATGTTTCCAAGGAACAAAAGACTGGTCTATTTTGAAAGGAACTATGGTCTATGATAAACTAATATGAGTTCAAATTTGGAGTCACAGACAGGAATCAAATAATGAAGGTTCTCATATGCCATATTAAGTAATTTGGACATGATTGTGAGCATGAGAAGGCAGCCACTGAGGACAGCAACATGGTCAGAGTTTCATTTTAAATCTTTGTGTTTTATGGATATAAATTTCAAAAGGACAAGACCAGAGAGGTAACGACAGAAGGAGGCTATTTCATGGTCCAAGAAGGAAATGATGAAAGACTAAACTGTTTATATAATAGTAGAGACTGAAAGGAAGAAAGGGAATCAGTATTTTTTTTTTAAATCTAGCATATTTAAGAACTAAAGAGTTCACTAATGAATTGGCAACAGGGTAGCATATGGTCAATTGGTCAGTTCTGAATTAAGACTCCCTGGGTTTAAATCCTAAGTTCCTCCACTTATCATCCATGGGACATTAGGTAACTTATTTATCTTCCTGAATCTCAGTTTCTTATCATAGAGTGGAGTGGTAATAATACATATTTCATAAGATTTTGAAAAGGTTAAATGTGTTAATAAGTGCAAAGTGACAATTATTTCTCACAATTCTGGAGATGAGAACATCAGAAGTTCTGGAAGTCCGAGATCAGAGTGCTAGTCTGGTTGAGTTAAGGCCCTCTTATGGGCTACAGACTTCTTGCATCCTTATATGGTGGAAGGGGCTAGAGAGTTCTGTGGGGTCACTTTTATGATAGCACTAATCTCATTCATGAAGACTCTTCCCAAAGGCCCCCCTCCTACCATCGAAATGGGCATTAGGATTTTAACATATGGATTTTGTGGAGGGACATAAACATTCAGACCATAGCATTCCCTGTGCAGAACAGTTCCCCACTGTATGCTACGGCTCCAGTCTGTGCTGACTGAAGAGATGGGTGGCTCCTTCTCAGACAAGAGTTACGACCTATTGCAGAGGACCTCTGGGAGGAGTTTCACCACTGAGATTAACAAACCTCCCACTGATACCTGACAATTGTCAAGTTGGCTAAGAATTCTTTTTTTCTTTTTTAATTTTATTATTATGTTCACCATACATCATTAGTTTTTGATGTAGTGCTCCATGATTCATTGTTTGTGCATAACACCCAGTGCTCCATGCAGTATGTGCCCTCCTTAATACTCATCACCAGGCTAACCCATCCCCTCACCCCCCTCCCCTTTAGAACCCTCAGTTTGTTTTTCAGAGTCCATAGTCTTTCATGGTTTATCTCCCCCTCCAATTTCCCCCCCTTCATTCTTCCCCTCCTGCTATCTTCTTCTTATTTTTTTTTAACATATAATGTATTATTTGTTTCAGAGGTACAGGTTTGTGATTCAACAGTCTTTCACACTTCACAGCACTCACCATAGCACATACCCTCCCCAATGTCTATCACCCAGCCACCCCATCCCTCCCACCCCCCACCACTCCAGCAACCCTCAGTTTGTTTCCTGAGATTAAGAATTCCTCATATCAGTGAGGTCATATGATATATGTCTTTCTCTGATTGACTTCTTTCGCTCAGCATAATACCCTCCAGTTCCATCCACGTCATTGCAAATGGCAAGATTTCATTCCTTTTGATGGCTGCATAATATTCCATTGTATATATAAACCATGTCTTCTTTATCCATTCATCTGTTGATGGATATCTTGGCTCTTTCCATAGTTTGTCTATTGTGGACATTGCTGCTATAAACATCGGGGTGCACGTATCCCTTCGGATCCCTCCATTTGTATCTTTGGGGTAAATACCCAGTAGTGCAATTGCTGGGTTGTAGGCTAGCTCTATTTTCAACTCTTTGAGGAACCTCCATACTGTTTTCCAGAGTGGCTGCACCAGCTTGCATTCCCACTAACAGTGTAGGAGGGTTCCCCTTTCTCCGCATCCCTGCCAACATCTGTCATTTTCTGACTTGTTAATTTTAGCCATTCTGACTGGTGTGAGGTGGTATCTCATTGAGGTTTTGATTTGGATTTCCCTGATGCCGAGCGATGTTGAGCACTTTTTCATGTGTCTGTTGGCCATTTGGATGTCTTCTTTGGAAAAACATCTGTTCGTGTCTTCTGCCCATTTCTTGATTGGATCATTTGTTCTTTGGGTGTTGAGTTTGATAAGTTCTTTATAAATTTTGGATACTAGCCCTTTATCTGATATGTCATTTGCAAATATCTTCTCCCATTCTGTTGGTTGTCTTTTGGTTTTGTGGTTAAGAATTCTTTAATTGAAAGTTTAGTATTTTTAATTTTTAACTAGGTTGTTTAGTTCAGGGTTTTTTTTTCCCCCATGCAAATATGAAAGTGGTAAAAAAAAAAAAAACAGTCAAAAAGTCTGAACATCGCAGAAGATTATTCAAGGAAATATAAGCCAGCTCCCACTCCAGATTTCCATTTCACAGTTCCCCTTCTCAAGGGCAAACACTTTGCTTTGTCGATTTTTCTGGTAATTTTCTGTGCACATAAAAACCTTTCTTCGCTTGCTTGCTTTCCTAGTCTTTTTTTTTAGTTTTTTATTATTTATGTATGTATGTATGTATGTATTAACGGGCAGGAGAGTGTAAAGGTTCAGAGTGCAGACCTTGTCTTAACCTTTCTGCTTAAATTAATTAACATGCGTAAAATATTCAAAGCAGTGCTGGCCCAGAAGCCTTCAGTCAGTGTTGGCTTTATCATTTCTTTCTTCCTTTCTTTTTTTACACAAATGGAAGTATATTGTGCATCTGTTATGCAAATAGCTCTTTAATTATTAACATATTAACACTTGAAAGTTTGCTATGTTCTAAGCCCTTCATATGCATTATCTCATTGCATTATCTCTTAACAGCCTTTGGGCTATGTATGGTGAGCATCTCTTTTTCATAGACTAGGAATCAGACACAGAGAGAGATTACTGTGTCCTGTCCTCAGAGTCATGGAGTCTGTATCAGAGCCCAGCGATGTCACTTCAGTGTTTCACTCTTAACTCCTTCGCTCAAATACCTTTCAAATAAATTGCTTGATTTTTCTTTCATCTGTGTTTATTTGGGGTGGGTTTTTTGCATGTTGTTTTTCATAGTGTTTCATCGTTCTCTTTTAGACAAAAGCCGATAAAAATTTCAGAACTGAACATTATGAAGAACAGATGGAGGCATTCAAAAGAATTGTCCAAGAGAAGACATCAAATTTTAATGCAGATATAACTTTAAAATTCACACCTACTGAAGCAATTGAAAAGTCTAAAAGCACACTTAAAGAAACTCCTGGCAAAAAAAACTTCAGTCTTACAAATGCTGAGGGTAAATTTCGATTTACATATTCCAAAAATGAAACTTACCAACTGTTCTTGTCACATTCTTCTAAAAAGGTAAGACCAAACACTTAATATAGAAGATATAATGGGATATTTTTCAAACTAACCAAACACTTAAACTTAAAAGAGTTTAAAACTCTTTTAAGTTTAAGTGTTTGGAGCAGATAGAGTTCACTGGAGAGAGAGAGAAAAAATAATTCTCAACAAATCCCAAATATGTAGCTAGGAGGTGAGGAAGAAGAATGCTAACTGAAGAAGGGGCCATGGGATCTGCAGTAAATGAGGGGGCGAGATATTTGGTGGTGATAAACAGAGAACAAGCATATTAAGAATTCGGAACATACTTTTAGACTGAGATTGTGGTAATAGACTGTTGAATTTATACCACCTTCAGAATGACAATGAAGCATCAGACTGAGGAATTTGGTAATTCATTGCAATGTCTTACACTGATGACTATTTACTTACTGGAAAGCGTCTCTAAATAGGTGCCATGAAATTGTACACATTGCATATGACATTGGTCTGCTTACTTTGTAATCACACCTTTAATTTAAGGCTTTGAAAATGTGTTTGTTTTTTAATATTTAATCCACATTTAGAATTTTGTTTCATCACCTTTGAAATATAGGAAACACTTTCTGTAATCAGTATGATGCTGGTAAAATGTTCATTCTTCCTTTTCTGATAACACAGTCACCTGTTTAGATACCCTCTCCTCCTTTAAAAATAATAATAATTCACACTTAATACTTATGTTATGCCTAATCATACAATTGTTTTGTATGGCTCTGTACCTTGTCTCTATATTAATATGCATACCCATCCATACGATGCAGTTGGAAAATCCTTTAAATCATACAACAAATATTTAATGTGGATTTCTTATGTGGCCAGGCACTGTTCCAGGGGCTTAGAATACATTTGTGAACCAAACTAAAAAAGATTGCTGCCTCATGGAGCTGAAAGTTCAGCAGGGAGAGATAGAAAAAATAAACGTAATAGCAAAAGAGTGAGATATATAGTATTTAGAAAGTGATAAGTGCATGGAATAAAGCAAAAAGTAGAATAACACAAGAGAAATCAGGAGTGCTGGGCAAGTGGCAATATTAAAAAGAAAGTCCAGGGTAGACTTCATAAAGGAAATGAAATCTGAATGAAGATTTGAAGGAGAAGAAACAGCCAAATAGTCATGGGATGATGTACCTGGCAGAAGGAACTGTTAGAGACAAGTCTCTAAGGTGGGAACATATCTGCCCATTGGGCCAAGTGAACCAGGAGAACGGGTTAGAAAGTTTATCCTGAACCAGATCATGAAGGGCCTCACAGCCTGTCCTGAGTTTAGCTTTTTCTCTGAGTGACATGAGAAGTCAGTAGAACTTTTTGAATAGAAGATTGGCATATGCTAGTATATTTTAAATGAGAAGAAATTATGAGAGTGAAGAGCAAAAGTAAAAAGGTTTGTTGAAAACTATTGCAGGAATCCAGGTGTGTGCAGATGGATGGAGCAGGTATAGAGTCAAGCATGAGTCTAAGGTCTAAACAACTGGAAGGATGGAGTTGCTACTAACTGAGATAGAGAAAACTTTCGGTAGAGCAGGTTGAGAGAATAAAAACAATAGTTCAATTTTAGTCAGATTAAGTTTGAGATGTCTGTTAGACATTCATTTGGAGATGTTAAGTAGGAAGTTGGTGTTATAAGTCTGGAGTTTGACAAAAAGATCTGGGATTGAGCTATAAGTTTGGGAGTTGTTTGTATATAGAACGGTGCTTACAGTCATAGGGTTTCGTGTGACCACCAAGAGTTGATGTAAATAGAAAAGAGAAGATCCAGGACTAAACTCAAGGAACTTCAATAGAAAGAGGTCTGGCAAAAGAGGAAGAACCAGCAGAGGACAGCAAGACGTGGCAAATCTAATGCCCTAGAACCTCACTACTCAAAGTGTGGTCCATGGATCAGCATCATTAGCATCACCGGGAAGCTAACACCTCAGCCTCTAACCCAGACCTATTGAATTAGAATTACATTTTAACAAGACTCTATGGGTGATTTGTCCACACTTTACAGTTTGAGAACTGCCCTAGAAGAAAAGAACCCGTATCAAGGAGAAAGGAGTAATGAACTGTGTCACATGTGCGAATATTTCAAAGAAGGACTAAGAAGTAACAGCTGCTGGCTTTAGCATTGTGAAGGTCATTGGTGACCTTGACAAGAGAAGTTTTGCTGAAGTAGTGAGGAGAGCTGCATGACTGAATTAGATTTAAGAGAAAATAGAAAGACAGGAATTGAAAACAGCCAGTATAGAAATTTTTTTAAAGGAATTTTGCTTCTAATGAAGGCAAAGAAATTGGCAGCAAATGATTAGACAAGTGAGGCCGAGAGATTTTGTTTTTATTATCTAAGATGGAAGGAACAACTTTGTATCTGGATGGAAATGATCTAAGATCTACCTCTGAAATAAGTTGAGCCAAAGAATGTTAACGTCTCTCTGACAAGTTATACCTCTTAATTTTAGCAACAATGAGGAGTCCAAATAAGTTTTGTGCATCCTTGAGACTCCACTGAGAATTATTATGCAAGTCATCAGAAGGCGAATTCATTGTTGAAGACTGAATCACTGACCATCACCTGAAGCCATACAATGTGAACAGTTGTGCTTCTGAAACACAGAAAGTTTGGTGTGATGTTCATATACACCAACATATACTTTTAAAAAATAATAAAATGTTTTCAACTTCTATGCAATCAACGTGTGTTAACCACTACTATAGCAAGAGAAACTTAAACGAACCGTCTACAAATCATAGGTGTCCATTGTAGTTTAGTTTTGACTGGGATAGTCTGTGGCATTGAAACACATAGTTCTTTGTCACTGCCTCAGTTTTCTCCTGGAAATTTGAGACATCATCCCTAGGAATGCTTAACTATTCACTCATTTAGCTTGCATTTCTTAAAATGTTGTTTATCCTATCTTTGTTATAAAAAATTGAAAGGACATAGAGGAAGGAGCAGGGAGACTTGAGACCTAGGATTGTAGTTCCAATCACTGCCAAAGACTATTTTTGTGATTTGGAGCAAATAACTTGATACCTTTGGATCAGAGTGTCCTCGTCTGCAAAATGAGAAGATTGGGCTGCATATGGAATGTCTACATTTCCTTCCATTGTCAACATTTTACAATCAATTTGGTGGAGAATAACTTACAAGTGATAATGCAAATAGCAAATATTTTAAGCCTGTAGTTCCATGAGTTTTGACTTTTGTATCCACCTGTGTGACCACCTTGTCAAACAAGACATAGAACATTTCCATCACCTCAAGAAAATTCCCTCATGCCCTTTTCAGTCAATCCCCTACTGCCTGAGAGGCAACCACTTTTCAGATTTCTCTGACCATAGCTTAATTTCACCTGGTCTAGAACTTCATGTAAATGAAATCATACAGTACATACTCTTTTGTGTCTGACTCTTTTCACTCAGCATAATATTTTTGAGATGTATTTATGTTGTTGCGTGTATTGGTAGTTTATTCCTTTTTATTGCTAACTAGTAGTACTTTTTGTGAACATACCACAATTTGTTGATCAGTTCTTCTATTTCTGGACATTTGAATGGTTTCTAGTTTTAAGCTCTTCTGACTAACGTTGCTCTAAAAGTCTCATATGGATCTTTTTGTGGACTATTTTGTCACTGATCGTAGGTAACTATGTAGAGGTGGAATTGTTGACCACAGGGTAGATGTGGGTTTACTTTTACAAGAAATTGTCAAGCAGTTCTCCACAGTGATTAGGCCATTGTACATTCCCACCAACAGTGCTGAGAGTTCCGATTGCTGCCCATCTTCATCAACAGTTGGGACTAACCACATTTTGAGTTTGCCATCCTACTGGGTTAAAGTGGTCATCTAGGGTCACTGCTAAAACATTTGTTGCCTGGGGAAGTTCTAAATTTTGTGATTTTTTTGTAATTTTTAAATTTTGTGATTTTTAAATTTAAAATAGTGGTTATGAAACTCATATTTTTTTTCTTCTATTCTACAATCAAGGAAAAAGTGTTTCTGCATGTGAAAGGAATAATTCATCTGGGGAGATTTGTGATGAGAAGTCGGGATGTCATGCTGACAACAACTTTCTTGGATGATATAAAAGCTCTGCCGACTACCTATGCAAAGGGGGAATATTTTGCATTTTTGGAAACCTATGGAACCCACTACAGTAGCTCTGGGTCTCTAGGAGGATTCTATGAACTAATATATGTTTTGGATAAAGCATCCATGAAAGAGAAAGGTATACCTGGAAATAGAGTTCTAACTTCTGATGTTGTTTTAGCCGATCATTATTCCTATTGCTGATCTCTTTCAATGGTTAAAGGTTTTAAAATAAAGTCCTGCTTCTTTGAGAGAACTCTCTCCCTGCCCTTTGGCATCTAAAACCCTATCAGACAGCAAATTGACTTCTACCTCAAACAAGATGACTTGGTCATGCATTATTGAGAAATGCACAAAATTGTACTGTAATTTAATATCAATTGGTGATGCTGCTTCTAGTGACATACTATTTAAAAGGTGAAAAAAGTACAAGAGACATAATTTACATAATCTATTTCTTAATCAATAAGTGGTCCAATTATATGTATGACAATTATCTTCCAAAGGATTCTTCAGTATTGGAAGGAAAATATTGTTCTCTATTTTCTTTTAGGGAGGAGGAAGAAAGTAATGTTAAGATTGTATAAGTCTGGTGTCTTAAAGCAAGGGTAGAAAAATCAGTTTTACCTCATCTTATGACAAGTCTAATCATAGGGTGGTAGTTGAATTGGGTCCATGTTGAGTAGATTTCTGACCACACTTGGAACGTGGAAAGAAGGTCATGGTGGATCATCAATGTCTGCCACACGTACAGGAAAAGCCTATGTACTACATGGTTACCATACTGGCCTAACAGCTTTATCTAAGCCTTTTAAGAATCAAGTAGATGCAAAGTGACTGTGTTAATCAGTTTTAATTATTTACTTTGTGAGTCATTATTTCTAGTTATAATATTCCTTAAAGAGGAGATAGGCACCAACATATCTCCTTTCTCTGCCCTCAGCGTTCTTCAGTGTGTCTCTTAGGGAGGGAAGTGTTGGCAAAAACCTTTTCTATGGCTCCTTCCCTGTAGCTTCTATCTGTGTCAAGTGAAGAATGGGATATGGCTATGAACTTGAAGTCTGACATTGCCCCCATAGTTGGTAAGCACTATATAGACAAAACAAATATGACCTGGCCAGAACAAATTGCTCTTGATGCCTCAGTCTTGAGCAGGGAGAAACACTGCCAGGGGAAGAGGAATATGAGGTTATTTGGCTTATACTGCCCTACAGGGCTATGTATAGAATGATGAAGTCTCATGAGTCCTGCCTGGTAGGCTATTTTGATAGATATCATATGGGCGAGGGGCACACGAGGACTATGTCTTGAGTAACCTGAAAATCAGGAGAGAAAGGCTCAACAAGGATGATCAAAACACAAGGAACACTTCAGGCTAAGAGTTGCTTTGGTGAAAAAGCTCCATGGGCTAAAATTTTTAATCTTGGATAACTCAGACCTACCCACTTAAATTTACTTAGCATCTGGCCTTAGTAGACAAGGATCATTAGGTCAGTTCTGGTATCTTTGAGAGGGAAGTCATCTTTCTCACTTCTTCATTGGCAATACCTGAAGACCAAGCCATGTCCTCCTCCTAGATTTGGGATGTCCAGACCCTTTCTGAACATGAAAGGTCCACAGCAGAGGTAGAGAAGCTAAGTTCACTGGGATCACTTAGGTATTTTCATCCCCATCTTCAGAATCAAAGTCTTTATGCTTCTTAGGTTACGGTTGGAAATCTCGTATTCTGGATTTCTAGCATGGTCTTCCATTTTTATCCTCCCTCTCCCTTTCTCATGGGGAAAGCCACCTGATATTTCTCAAGTTCTCACTAGTTGTGGGTACACAAAAAATATTTGTTGAATAAATGAATGCCTGAATACCCCAGATCCCTACTTCTAAATTCCACCATGAAACCCTGGGTTTAACTTAACTTCTCCCTTTCCTTTTTCATAAAGCATTTTGGCATGTGTGTGTGTATGATCTGAAAGAAATAAGAGCAAAAACCGACACAGTCAATGAACTGAGGCAGTTTACCCTTAAAATAAAATTATTATTCTCTCTTCTAAATAGATAATAAATTATATGCTTGAATTAAATATTAGGATTTTTCTTCCTAGGAACTGTGGCATCCACACACCACAGTGAGTCAGCTTCCGAGACTGCTATCTACTAAGTAGCATTCATAGGACCAAAACAAAATTGTCATCTATATAAGCCATCTGCTCAAAGCAATAACTAGCTACCTTAATAATGAACAGAGTCTTCCAAAGAGGATAAAGAGATGTTGATGCATCCCACGACCAAATTATGAAGTCAATACAGAGAAGTGCTTAACAACCAGACAACTCTGGTTCAAATACTAACTTGGCTAATTGCTGAATTCCACTGGCAGATTACTTATCTGCTCTGCCATTCCATATCCTTATCTGTAAAATGAGGACAATAATAGAACCTACCTCAAAAGACCAATGTGAGGATTAAATTAATTAATGCATACAAAATGCTTAGAACGATGTTGTGTATATGATAAGTATTCAATATATGTTAGATGTCAGTGTCTCCCTGCCATGTTATTAGAGGTAAAGGACTTTACTATAACTGCCCTATTCTGACTTATGTCCCTTTCAAACAAGGAGCAAATTTATATGTCCTTGGGTATTAAGTTGACAGGCAAATTCAAAAGGAGGCCACTAGATTCTAACATAAGGACAAATCAGGGCCGATATGACCGTGCATTTGAGCTCAATAATAATGTCTAGGAATCCCAGTAAGTACAGTTCTTACAAAATAGCAAAAATTGGAATTTATTTGTGATGTTGATAAACGTTATTTAACAATTTTCAACTAAATACATTAAACAGGTGTTGAACTAAGGGATGTACAGAGATGCCTCGGGTTTCATCTGGATGTTTCTCTGAAAGCTGGACTTGAAGTCAAGGGAGAAATTAATAAAAATGATTGCTTAAAGAGGGGTGAAGGTGGAACTGGTAAGTATAACCTACTCACTCCTTAAAAAAAAGGAGGGGCGTTGTCAATGAGCAGTGCTCTGTCACTGTAAACTCTCCTTATTGTCTATCTTCTTTATTTAAAAAAAAGCTTAGAGTGCTTCAAAATTATTTTATCTTTATAGTGGTTTCCAAACCATTATAAACACAAGTAACCCATGGACATGTATTCACTGGAATCACTGTTGTACAGGGCACACGGCATGCAGCTCTGGGAAAGGCTTTTAGGCATGGTCATTGTAGATTTCATATTTATCATGGCAATGGTAGAAGGCCAATGGTAGAGAAATGTCTTCAAGAAAGATCTCCTTTTTTCTCCCCAATTTTAACACAGCTTCTGAATAGGCTAGTGGCAGGACCCTGTGTGACCTTTAAGAAAGGAGAAGACCAAAACCATTCCACTAACTCAGCCTTCCACCTGACTCAAAACCCCCAATCCACCTTCATCTAATGAGTCAAAAGGTACAAACTTCCAGTTATGAGATAAATAAATACTGGGGACGTAATATACAACAAGATGACTAGTTAACAGTACCATGTGATATGTTTGAAAGTAATTAAGAGAGTAGATACTAAAATTTTTCATCCCAGGAAAAAATAAAGTTTTTGTAAACTCTATGAGGTGATGCGTGTTTACTAAACTTATTGTGGTAATCATTTTGCAATATATGTGTATGTCAAGTCATTAAGCTGTACACCTTAAACTTTTACAGTGTGTCAATATATCTCAATAAAACTGAGGGGAAAAGAAATCCCAATTTATCCTTAACATTCAATCAGTGCATAACCTTTTTAAGAACATAAATATCTTTGGTAAAAATGTTGCTTGTGTTGGTAATATTTAGCAGATTTACAAGCATGAGGTAGTTCTGGAGTTCTCAATTTTTACTCTAATCTAATCTGAGAGTATTTTCAGACATACAAATGGTTGAGGCTCACCTCTAAAGAATCAAATGATAGTGGGGAGGCAGACAGAAGAAAGCCTGATATTTTTAAAAGCATACCAACCGCTAACGTGTGGCCATGATTGGAAACCATTGATGAAGTGCAAAGAAAACTGAACTTGCCATAAAATGTCCTAATTTCAATATTTACCCCTTAAGCTAGTCTTGGGCTAGTCACTCCACCTGTCTGAGTCTCAGTTTTCTCATTTATAAAAATGAAAAATGATAAACAAAAACTCCTTAAAATTCCTTTCCAGTTTGAAAAATTTACAACTCTGTAAGATTCACAAATTTTGTTAAAGGTGGTTTAGTCTGGAGAGATTGAAGGAGAGAGATAAGTAGGAATGTGGGATGGAAAGAATTTTGCTTTTCACCTGATTCTTTTTTATATGCTTTGATTTTTCATAATATTAAAATAGTTTAAAACAAACCTATATAAAATGTAATTATGAAGGTAAGTCTGAAACAAAAAATGTATAGTGTAGCCCAAAGTCATGTGTGCATGTGCATAAGTGATGAACTTGGAATCATCAATGTATCTCAATTGTCATATTGCTTTTATTTTTTTAAGACAATTAAAGTCTTCCATTGGCTACCCATAAAAATTGGTCTTGGAGATTTGGGGTAAAAAAAATTACATAAATAAAATTCAATAAATATACTAGATGATACTTTATGAAAGGGTTCAATAAATATTAATCAAATGTCACAGAACTATAAATGCTTCACTTATATCCTCTTTCTCTTCTCAGTAAACATCAGTCGTGATGGCATCATAGATGACGTTATTTCACTCGTAAGAGGAGGGACCCAAAAATATACATATGAACTGAAAGAGAAGCTTCTCAAAGGAGCCAAGACGGTTGATACGACTGACTTTGTAAATTGGGCCACTTCCTTAAATGATGCTCCAGTGCTCATAAACCAAAAAGTAAGGAATGTTTATTTTCAAATAGGAGATTTTTACATTTTCTTATTCAATGTAACTGTGGGTTCAGATGAAGTTAACTTCATCTGAAAGAGATGTGAGCATTCCAACGCACCGCTATCTCATCCCCGGAAAGAAGCAGGACAGAGAGGAGAGGCATGACCTGTGGCCTCACACCAACCCAGGCTGAGTGCTGATCTCTGTCCTCTGAACGTGTAAAGTTCTCTGACCTCTGCAACCCTACACTTTCCAGGGCTTCATGTTTATTTTGAGGATTCGGTAGCATTGTTTGCATAGAGCCTCTCGCACAGACTGGCACAAAATTGGTGCCCAAGAATTGTCAGTTTTCTTCCATCTGCCCCTGGTTGTCCCTTGCTTTCAGGGGGCATCATAGCACCACTTCCAACACAGGAGAATCAGAAGGGCCTTCATGAAAGGGAAGTTCATAAGGTCTCAGAAAATAAGACCAAGGGTGAGCAGTTCTTAGGGTCCAGAAATTCTTTCTTTTTTGTATCTTGATTATAGTCTTCAGTTTATAAACCCATTAGTCCTTATTTCCAGGAGAAACAAACTGCATTGTAATTGTAAAGATATAAATGCTAGTCTCATTTAGCCCCATCACTCTCTCCCCAAACTTACTGGAAAGGGTATGTGTTTTCCTTTATTCCTTATTTGTTTTCCTACTTCCTTTTATAGGTTTCAATTTTCCCTGTAGGTTTCACAATTCTCCCTTGGGTCAGATTTATCTTTGATGACCCTCAACTTCAGTTTGATTAACTTGAGTTACAGTCATTTGGGATTTTGATAGGACTATTCTAGTTTGAATAGTCCTATCAAAAGTCCTATCATAGTTTGATAGGACTATCCAATAAAGACTATTGGAAATTTTTATTCCTTCACCCCCTTTTGTTGTCTTTAAAGAGTGAGTGAAGCTACCAAAACCATCACATTTATATGAGGGCAGAACTAAGAAACTGGAAAATTGTAATCTACTTTCCCTTTAAGTCATAGAAACCTAGCCATTTATAGATATGCTAACATATCTATGAAACTTCAAATATTTTGTCCCAAAAGTAGGACAAACAGGGAAAAAAAGTTGGCCAAATTAACGTGTCTATATACGAAATTCAAGTCTTTTTTTTTTTTTAAGATTTTATTTATTTATTTGAGAGAGAGAGAGAGAAAGCATGAGGAGGGGGAGTGGCAGAAGGAGAAGTAGGCTCCACTGAGCAGGGAGTCTGATGTGGGGCTCCATCCCAGGACTCTGGGGTCATGACCTGAGCCAAAGGCAGATGCTTAACCGACTGAGCCACCCAGGTACCCACCCCAAAAAAAGGTACCCTTTTATTTTATTATGTTTAAATCACATTTAAATTCATTATTTTGAACTCAGTAAAAATAAATCTATGTCAGAAAATCTTAAATAAAAAAGAATTCATTTAGAAAGATGTTTATATCCACATGGATACTTAAACTGGCTTGTCTTCTCATCCCGACAAAGGAAGTTCAGCTGTCCTTGTAGAGATCCAAGATTGTTCTCTGAGAAGGTCTTAATCATCATCTACCATAATCTAGAGCCAATTTAAAAAATCTCAAGTAAATAAAACATCTGCCTAAGATTTACTACTAGATTTGCCAGAACTATTCAAAGACTTTAATCAACTCTGTTTGGACAGTCCCACTGGCTGGATGCAAAATATAGTTTATCTTATCTTCAAGGGCAACTATTGATCTCCAGATTTTTAGATTAGTAGGCAGTCCATCTAAACTACCTGTATAAGTTTCTTTCTTTACATATTGGAAGCCTGGGCTTTTCATATGAATGTTCTACCTAAGAAAATGACAACTACAGTAAGTCACCCAGGGACCACTTTTAAAAATGTATCTTCTTATAGAAGTGCAGAAAATAGTAGAATACTATGTGTTTTATTGACTTTGTGTGACTTTTAAATCCCTAAAGAATATGATATATAGTCTGGTTTGACCTCAAAATAGATTGCAACTTATTTTGATTTTATAAATCCAGTAGAAGTGTTTTTCTGGTTTAGAAGCTATTCCATGAGGTAATTAAACAATCTATAATCACCAATTAATTCTTTGGTAAGTTGAAGCATTCTCTTATCTATGGATGACATGTTCAAACACCAGGGATGGTCTTAATATTAAAATAGTTGACGCTTCTATTTAATTATTTAAAGAATTGGTGAAATCTCTCCCCACCTACATGAAACTATTAACTGGTTTATGTTTAATCCTCTGAGCAAATTAAATCCATTATCTAGGTATTTACGTTACAAATAGCTTATCTTGGAGAAAACACTAGGAAGTTATATCACTCTAAAGAATTTTACAGAGATTTTCTAAGTAAGACAGTTATTATATACAACATAACATAGCATAACATATTTTTCCATGCTAAAGTAACTAAGAAAAAATAAAATAAAATAAAAACTATGAAAAATAAAAATAAAAATAACCTTGTGGCTCTGATTCTTGCTTTGCCTGCATGCTTTAGCAGACCCCAAACCTCTTCTTGAGGAATGTGTTAACCCAGCCCAAGAATTTTTCCTCCACCCTTCATGCAGAGATAGGGCCTCTCCTTCAGTATTAACTTTTGTCAGAGCTTCAGTTTTCATGAAAGTATATTAATTCTATTTCCAGCTTGCCTGAATGTTAACACAACATTTCTACATTTCAGCTCAACAGATAGCTGAACTTGGTTTCTTCTTAAGCTTATTGCTACAAACTAGTTATAAAAACGTCAGCTGAGGAAATTACATTTATTAATGATGGCCTGAGATATCTAAAGTGTATTATTTCCTCTAGAGCAAAGCAGCAGAGATCAGTATAGCTAGCGTAGAGCAAGTTGGCTTCCTGTAAAGTTCCATTTTGGCATTTTAAAAACCAAAGTTATGTAACTCACTGATTTATTTACTAAAAGGATGTTACATAATACTAATGTCTCCTTTATGAGAACTCACAGGAGATACTACTCTTTAATCTCAGTTTTAAGGATCATTTTGTGTCTCTTGGGAATCATGTAAATATTTCTTACAGGCATGTGACCATTACAATCAGTTGTCTTACTCAATGCACTAGAAAATATACCCAAATTTGTGACCCAACTCATGCCAGTGGGGGGGGGTCCTCCTGGCATGAATTTTGTGTTGCTTTTTGCCTTCATCTTGCCTTTTCCATCCTCTCTTCTCCCTTTCTCATTTCCCTCAACCAACTTTATGTACCTACGTGTCAAGCTATATTAAGCTCTTTCTGGATCAACTTGAGACATAATGAACTATTTACCTACCATTTTTGTTATATCGTGCAACTCTTAGCAGTGATGCACCGGATGTTAAAGAGCATAAGTATTTTAAAGAGCTGGAGTACCAGTGCTCTGTTCTGTAGTCATTACAGTTATAAAGACATGGCAAAAATCATTCTGAACTCTCTTGTATAGGGATGAAAATAACACTCCTTCTATCAACAAACTGGATTTGGCACATAGTTTAATTAGTTTGGAAGCCTGTGAGAAACCTCAATGTACTTCATATTAAATTATATTTCCATTTATTTGTATGTTGGCAAGTTTCGTGACAGATTACATCCACTGCAAATATATCTACAAATGGTAGAAAGATAGAGTTAGCTAGGATAGGAGAAAAATTAGAGCTGTTTTCTTAATTAGCAAAGAGCTAAAGTTCATCAGAAAAAGATGTGGCTCTTCAGGAACACTTCCCGAAGTACATTTTAATTGTTCTTTGTCTTCTTGTGGGACTTTTGCCTCCAGGGTTTGAGGCTCCTCTCAGACCGCGGTCACTAAATGACCTTCGTCTTTATCTCTTGGAACACTGTTTATGCATTTCGTCCACACTGTAGTTTCTCCATGACCCTCTATTCCTGTATCTTAGATTATCTGGCCTTGACTTTCTTTTGAAGGGTAAAACAAGATGAACTTCTTTTCCTAAAAATCACAATAACTCCATCACATGCTTATGCCGTTCGTGCCAATGTGGCAACGTGGGTAAGAGGCTACTTTCTTCCAAATAAATAGGACATCGTTGAAATCTAAATCTTATATACTAACTCATAAAACAGTGTGTGCTGGTGAACATTTGTGTGGACTGTGGAAGTTTTTGGTATATTTTGGATATGAACCTATTCTCACTTAAAAGTATTATAAATGTTTTCTTTCACCTGAGGATTTTCACCCTTTATGATACTTTTTTTATAACAGATGTTCTCTCATTCAGTTTTTATTTTGAAATAATTTTAGACTTACTGTAAAATTGCATAAATAGTGCAGACAGTAAAACTACAAAAATTGAACAGAGTTCACATACACCCTATAAACCAGCAGCCCCGAATGTTAACAACTTACATAACCATCATACATTTGATCAAAATCAGAAAAGTAACATTGTCTAACCCACAGACCTTATTTAATTTTCACCAGTTTTTCCCCTAATATCCTTTTTCTGTTCCGAGATCCAATCAAAATCCCACAATGCAATTAGTTCTCATGTCCCCTTAGTTTCCTCCATCCTGGGACAGTTTCTCAGACTTTTCTCGTCTTTCATGACCTTGACATGTTTTGATAGGTTTTGGCCATCTATTATGTCAAATGTCTCTCAATTTAGGCTTAGAGAAGACCAAAGTTATGCATTTTGGCGAGAACGCCACGGAAGTGATGTTGTGTCCTTTTCAGTACATCATGTCAGGAATTATAATGTTGATTTTTTTTTTATTTTGATGTATTCAAATATGTATTTCTTTCCATTATAGTTAGTACTGTTGTGTCTTATTTAAAATCTTTCCTTACTTCAAGATTTATTGTTTTGCTTTTACTTTTTGATCTACAATCAATCTAGATTTTTTTTTATGAGTGATAGAAGTTTCGAGGTCATCTTTTAAAAAAATCTCCTATGAATATCTCATTGTTCTAGAACAATTTATATTATTGATTGTATCTATTAAAGTCAAATATCAGTCTACTTTCAAAGTACTATGGCTGTTTACTGAGATGATTTGAAGATTTGGGGCTCCTGGCTAGCTCAGTGGGTAGAGCATGCACACTTGATCTCTGGGTTGTGGGTTTGAACCCCATGTTGGGTGGAGAGATGATTTAAAAATAAAATCTTAAGAAAAAAATGATTTTAAGATTTACTCCATTGCCTTTGTTTTTTGGCAATTTTACTCTGCTAGGCCTAGGTGTGAAACGAAAAAATTGTAACCTCGCTTCTCATTCCCAGGGTACCTTCTTGTCTTTCACAGGCTTGTTTTCTTCTCAGCCACTAGTTCTTCAAATACTGCTTCTTAAATATTCTCTCCTCTGGGACTCAAATTATATGGATCTTTCACTTTCTCACTCTGTCTTTTATGTTTTCCTACCCTCTTTTTGTATTTCCCAATCCTTATCTCTTTATGGCTCCTTGTCAGCGCTTTCTCCTGACCTATATTCCAGTTCATTAACTGCTTCGTTGTATCATAGTTGCTGTGTAACTGGAATATTATAATATCTAGGTATAATAGTTCTATTTGTTTATTTGTTCCAAATCTCCTGTTTTAAAAGATAATTTCCAGTTTCCTGCTAAAATTGTTGATCTCTTCTTTTATCCCCCTGCTCATGTAAACATAGTTCTTTAAAAGTCTGGTCAATCGAATCGTGGCATCCTCCCAGCTCTGCTTCTAGTTTCTAGCATTCCTACTGGTTCTCATTCATGTTGCCTGGTTTCCCTGGGTACCTACTTATTTTTATTGGGGGCTGGATACTATACTTTAAAAATTGTTCTAGGAATAGCTTGAGGCCTGGGATGATTTTATTTTCCTCCAAAGAAAATATGTATTTATATCTGGAATGTTTCTGGGGTTACAATGATTCAAGATTGTTGGGGGCTTTTTCTAACTTATTTTTATTTTTTAAGTAGGCTCCAGGCCCAGCGTGGAGCCCAATGAGGGGCTTGAACTCACAGCCCTGAGATCAAGACCTGAGCCCAAATCAAGAGTCAGATGCTTAACCGACTGAGCCACCCAGGCACCCCCAAGATTATTCTAATGCAAACCAGACTGCAGTCTTTGCCAGAGCTACCCCACTTCCAATTCCCTCTTACTTCTGGGGCTGTAGTCTTTTGTGTCCCAACCCAAAGCATGGCTTGTTTTCCTTTGCTGTCCCTGAATACCAACCTTCTTTTCCCAGCCCAGTAATTTGTGCTCCTTTACCTCAGCCCCTCTGCTGCTTGTTTCCAAATTAGGAAATGTGTCAAGGGGACTGTGGCCCAAAAACACTAGGCTCACCTCACTGCATTTCCACCACCTCCCAGATCTTAGCCTAGTAAGTTTTACCTCGTTAGTTCTCCAGGACCTTCAAGCAGATTTTTTTTTTTTAAAGATTTTATTTATTTATTTGACAGAGAGAGACATAGCGAGAGAGGGAACACAAGCAGGGGGAGTGGGAGAGGGAGAAGAAGGCTTCCCGCTGAGCAGGGAGTCCGATGCGGGGCTCCATCCCAGGACCCTGGGATCATGACCTGAGCCAAAGGCAGATGCTTAACGACTGAGCCACCCAGGTGCCCCTTCAAGCAGATTTTTAATTTTGGTTTATTTGTTCAGCTTTTGTCATTGTCCTCATAGGAAAAAAAAATCAGTTGACATTGTTTAATCCATCATTACTCTTATGCAGGAATTTGTGGTATATTTTTTTTATCTCCTCTTTCTTAAGTCTTTGGATTCCAATTTCTTTTAAATTTTGTGGCCTCCTGTTTCAAAGTGCTCTGCCGCTCAAGGGTCTCAATTTCTAATGACATACTTACTCAAATAGCTCTTATATAGACACATGATACACACTTTCAATATATGTTATGGTTTATACACCATAAGAACTTTTTGAATTCTCTATGGACTGGAATATTCTTCTTTCTGGCCCTCAAATCTCAACTTAAGGGTCATTTTCTCAGGGAAGCCTTTCCAAGCTTCCCTGCATCAGTTGTAACAACTATGTATCTTACTCCAGGAATTTAAGTGTGCAGAATAAATCATTTTACTTCATTTTCTTTAAGTCTAAGTTTGACATTGAGATACCTTCATACTGCTAGAAAATTCATCCTTTATTCATGTGTCAGATGGGTTTCAGGGAGATCTTTCCTTGTTGCCCAACTTAATACAAGAACGTCTGTTGGGAATTGGGAATATGATATGTATAAATACTTAGTCCATGGTGGTGGTAACCTCATTGTTCAAACTCACATGTTCACTGGATCCGTGGTCCTTGATATGGACCTTGATATGGACCTAGCTTCCCTAGGGGCACGCCACAGATCCTGCTACTTCCTAAAATAGCTGCCAGCGATCTAGTTATGATTTCTTGCTACTTAAGAGACGTACTAATTCTGGAAGAAACTCCTCCCTCAGTGGCATTCTTCTTACACTTCTTCTCCCTGCAAAACTTTCTCAGTGAGTTCAGGCTTTTTGGGGGGTGTGGGGGAGAAGGTCAGTAAAGAATTTGCCTTTAGGGGCTTTCTGATCTTGGTCTTGCACACAAACCCCCACTCCAGCAAGAGATATCGAGCACCTGGCTAGCTGCTGGAAGAGAAGAGGAGCGGAAAAGTCAGCAAAAACAATTCGAAAAATAATGTTAATACATGATCCTGAGAAAAGTTTAAATCCATAGTTGTGCATTTTTAAAACATGTGTACCCATCCCATATAGCACCTACCATAGTTTCCATTTTAATTTTATCTGTATGATTATTTTAATATCTGTCTTCTTACTTCCATAATGTGATCTCCATGATCACAGACATCATGCCTAGTTTTGGTCACTACTATAGTCTTTTTTTTTCTTTTAGATTTGTTTATTTATTTGAGAGAGAGAGTGGGGGGAGGGGCAGAGGGAGAGGGAGAATCTCAGACTCTCCACTGAGCATGGAGCCCTACTCCGGGTTCTATCTCATGACACATGAGATCGTGGCCTGAGCCGAAACTGAGTCAGAGGCTCAACCAACTGAGCCACCCAGGCACCCCAATCTGATTATTTTAGTATCAGTCTTCTTATCTCTGTAATGTGATCTCCATGATCACAGAGATCATGCCTTGTTTTGATCACTACTATAGTCTTAAAAGCTAACATCATATCTGCCAATACCAGTCATTAAATAAGCCTTTGTTGAATTAATGAATTCATAAACAACTAATCCAATGAATGGTATTGCACAAGCTCCATCAGTAGAAGAAGTCCTGAAATTAAATGGTTTGCTTTCTTGTAGCTATCTCCTATATATAATCTGGTTCCAGTTAAAATAAAAGACGCACATCTAAAGAAACAAAATTTGGAAAATGCCATTGAAGATTACCTCAATGAATTCAGTGCGAGAAAATGTGACCCATGCCAAAATGGAGGTACCGTGATTCTGCTGGAGGGAGAATGTCTGTGTTCCTGCCCCATCACATTTACGGGGATTGCCTGTGAAACCAGTAAACGAAAAACTTAAGGTGAGAACAACTTATGATATATTATTAGGGACAAAACTGTGCATTTTGAGGTTATTTAATTTGAAAATTATCTCTTGAATTAATTTGTATGAAACTTCTAGATTATCAATGTAAAGAGAGGAGAAAAACTGAATGAATAATGAAAATGGACAAATCAGACTTTATATATCATTGAGCATGCAATTTTATATCTTCTACCTCTGCATTTAAACAGAACTATGAAAAAAAATTTTTAATTGTTAATGATTGACCCCTGAACAACATGGGTTTGAACTGCATGGGTCCACTTAGATGTGAATTTTTTACAGTAGTATTGTAAATGTAGTTTCTCTTCCTTATTATTTTCTTAATAACATTTTCTTTTCTCTAGCTTACTTTATTGTAAGAATACACTATATAACACTTTTAACATACAAAATATGTGTTAATCAACTATATTAGCAGTAAGGCTTCTAGGCAAGAGGAGGCTATTAGTAGTTAAGTTTTAGTGGAGTCAAAAGTTCTACATAGATTTTCAACTCTGCAGGGGTCAGTGCCCCTCACCCCCACGTTGTTCAAGGGTCAACTGTAATTTTTTTAAGCAAGTAAGCAAAATTCCTAATCTCTCTAAAATTTTTATATATTTTCCCGAGAATGTTTTCTTCACATGTTCTTATAAATACCCTTGAATAAGATGCACTTCAAAGTTGAATCCCTAAGACCTATGTCTTTTAGGTTCACTTTTTCAGATTGCAGGAAACAGATAGGGATAATAACAACAGTCTCCACAATTTCAGATGGCATTTATGAAGATCTGAAATATCATTTATCATTGTTAAACATACAAACCCTCTCAAGGTGTTCAAAAACTGTTGTAGCAACCTAATTACCTTGTTGTTAATATCAGAATGACGCTACCACTGTCATGACTCCGTTTATCACGTCCTTTATCCCCTCTGCTTCTACTGCTTCTATCTTTTCCCAATGCCTCCTGCATTCAAAATTCCCTAAGACTCTGTAGGGGATGTCATGGTGTACAGCCCAGATCTCCCTTCAGGACCAAGGACCCATCCCCCCACCTCCTAGGAGTGTTACCTGCTGACATTTCACACAACAATTCTCTTCAGGATCGTCCTGTAACAAGGAAGCGACCACACCCAAGGTTATGCTCCCAGCCTGAGGGAGGCTTGTATCTGATAACTGGTCAGTGTGGTTGGTATTTGATGAACAAGCCCTCTGAAGCACCACCTAGCTTCACAGCTCCCCATGTGATTTGCTGAAGCCTCTGTTGCAAGAACATCACAATTGAGCTTCCCCTTATTCCTAATTTTGCTTTCCACACTCCTCACAGATTTTTTTCCCAAGAACAAACACTAATAAATACGCTGCATACAAACTCAGATCCTCAGAGTCTATATCCAAGGGAATGCTATCTGCTACAGAGTCTGATTGGGTCAATTGAGTCTTATTCCATCATCCAGTACATAGTGTTCCTAAAACAGGAGGAGTTTCTAACGATAGTGTAAACTCCTGGTCTTCCTTATGTCTGTTTTGTATATAGAGGACTTTTGCCAAGGTGCTGACTTTTGTGCCAAATGGATATGGCCACAGTAGCAGGGTCAGTTACCTAAAACATGATTTTTATGTGTTTGCTTTAATTAAAAACAAAAACTAGACCGAAGGTGCTTGGGACTCATGAACCTGCAGTAAGGTAACACATGTAAAAGACTAACTTGAATTTGGGGAAAGAGTTCAAAAACTATTTGGTATTATTATCATTGATGCCTCTTTCCACATCTTCTTTTTTATATGCAGGCAAATAAGAAAAAAACACATATATTTAGATAGATATATGATAGACAGAGAGAAAGAGAGAGAGAGAGAGATCCTTCCTTCCTCATTTTTGTTCTTTACCCAATGGTAGTAAAGTATATACATTGATCCATCTGGCTTTTATCACTTATAATAAATCTTAAAGATCTTTCTTTATTATTTATTTATTATTAATTATTCAATTTATTTAAACTAAACCAAAAACAGTTCACCCATTTCTCCCACCCCACCCCCACCTCTCACAACCACCATCTATTCTCTGTATCTATATGAGTTTTGTGTTTTGTTTGTTTTTCTGTTTTTTTAGATTCCACATATAAGAGAGATCATACAGTATTTCTCTTTCTCTGTATGATTTATTTCATTTAGCACGATGCCCTTAAGGTCCATATATGTCATTCTTTTTTGTGACTGAATATTCCATTGTGTGTATATACCACAGTTTCTTTATCCATTTATCCATTGATGGACTCTTAGGTTGCTTCCTGTCTTGGCTATTGTAAAAAATGCTGCAGTAAACATAGGGTTACATATATCTTTTTGAGTTAGTATTTTCATTTTCTTCAGCTAAATACCCAGAAGTGGAATTGGAGGATCATATAGTAGTTCTATTTTTTTATTTTTTTTAGGAACCTCCATAACATTTTCCATAGCCGCTGCCCCAATTTACATCCCCACCAATAGTGCACATGGGTTCACTAACACTTATTTCTTGTCACATCCTCACTAACACTTGTTATTTCTTGTCTTTTTGATAATAGCTATTCTAACAGGTGTGAGGTGATATCTCATTGTGGTTGTGATTTGCATTTTTCTGATGATTAGTGATGTTGAGCATCTTTCATGTACCTATTGACCATCTGTACATCTTTTTTTGAGAAATGTCTATTCAGATCTTCTGCCCATTCTTTAATCAAATTATTTGTTTGCTATTGAGTTGTATGAGTTCTTTATATATTTTGCATATTAGCCACTTATCAGATCTATGGTTTGCAAATATTTTGTCCCATTCGGTAGGTTGCCTTTTCATTTTTTGATGATTTCCTTTGCTGTGTAGAAGCTTTTGAGTTTGATGTAGTCCCACTTGTTTATTTTTACTTTTTTTGCTTTTGCTTTTGGTGTCAGATTCAAAAAGTCATTGCTAAGACCTGGGTCAAAGAGTTTACTACCTGTTTTCTTCTAAGAGCTTTATGGTTTCAGATCTTACGTTCAAGACCTTAATCTATTTTTAATTAATCCTAGCCTACTGTACTATTTTCCTACTTTTATCTCTTTGAATATATGAAACATGTTCATTTGGGAGTCTCTCTTAATTTGCTCCCCAATATATATTTTCTGCACTGCAATTGTTTTGTCTATTAAGTGTACTAACTCATTCTCATGGCATTTTTTTCTAACTGTGTACTTAGTAATTTCTTATTACAGGCTTAATCCTCAGGGGAAATTGTTTCCTGTGGGAATTCTGTTACTCTGAGTATTCTAAGGGTTAATTTGTTTCTTGAGAGGTCCTGTTGTTTTCATTCATTTTGCAACAGTTTTTTAATGTAAATTTCTTGGTTCAGTTTCCACATTTTGTGTTTCATGGATAATGAAGATCAAGTTCCCTCCACCTATCTACATAGTAACTTTAAGGACGCTAGCATCTTCTGGTTGACTTTTCACACCTGACTCAGGATGGTCCACCAGAAATCTTTCTTTTTTTAAAAGATTTTATTTATTTATTTGACAGAGAGAGACACAGCGAGAGAGGGAACACAAGCAGGGGGAGTGGGAGAGGGAGAAGCAGGCTCCCTGCAGAGCAGGGAGCCCGATGTGGGACTCGATCCCAGGACCCTGGGATCATGACCTGAGCCGAAGGCAGTCGCTCAACCCACTGAGCCACCCAGGCGCCCCGGAAATCTTTCTTGATGAAATCTTTCTTGCTGAATCTTACTCTCAAGGAATCTCTTCCAGACATCCAATTTTCTGCAAAATGTTCAGTTCCAATGTCCCATTTAGGTTGGACATGCCCCCATCATGAGATTGAAAACCTTAAACATCACCTTTTTTAACATACTATTTACTTAAAGTAGAATGCTCTCCAACTTTCTCCTCCTTCAACCAATCCAAGCCCCCTCTCCTTTATTCCCCTTGTGTGTTTCTACTCCTTCCACACCAGTGTTTCTCAACCTAATGCTCTCTAGATTACCTGGTTAGCTTCTTTAAAAAGGCCAAAAAGAAAAATAAAACAGATGTCCATCCATGCCAGTTAAACCAAAACCTTTGTGGTGGATCCTTCCTGGGGCATGATTCTTTTTTTTTTTTTTTTTTTTCTTTTCCTCTTCTCCTCCTCCCCCTCCCCTTTTCTCATTCTTTGGTTACTCTAATCATGGAAAACCTTCCTTCTGGACCCAGAACAATTAACATCTCTTCAGTGAAATCTTCTCCAATTTCTCCATGAATCAGTTCTCTGTCTATGCTTCCTGAGCACTTTTCCCTCTGCTTTTCCAGAACTAATGACATTTCATCTTTCTACACAAGAGAATATCCCTCTAGTTTGGAAATGTGTCTCTTGTATCCTAAACCCCATTCTGTTCCCAGCCCCTAGAGAGTATCTGGTACGTCATGATGCAATAGAATAAGGGGATAAATAAATAGATGGATGGATGGACCCAAAGTTGAAGTCTTATTAAATCATTAAGATTTGATAATCCTTTGTTTTCTCTAGGATTTCCAGCCAAAAAAACAATTAAGCTGTTGACTTCCTTGGGATCAAACAAAACTAAAAACCAAGACTTTCCAATTAAGGATCCTGCCCTTGGAGACAGTTCTTGTTGCCAAATGAAAAGCAACATGAACATCCTATTGGCCTCTGAAATCTCCACTCTCAGATCCACAAGGCTTCTTTTCCTCCTTAAACTCCTATGGTGTTTCCATTTTTTTATTCCTGAATGAGCAGTAGGCAGTACACTATGCTTTCTCCCATAGGCAATGCCAGTCTCTTGTTAACAAAATTAAATTAAAAAGAGAATGTTGGTTTTAAAAGTAATTGCCAAAGTGCTTTGTATGATTAATATATTCCACCAGTTTCATCACCCCAAGTCCATAACATGCAATTTCATTCTTGTGTATGTTGTTGCTTCTTGTTGGGTCATTCATTGGTACCTGCATGCATTCATTCAGCAAATACCTACTGAGTGCCTACTCCATGCATAGCACTCTGCTCTTGTTAGTCTTACCTCTCCAGTTTAACTCTGTTTCCAAAGGAATGAATGTATTGTATTTGTAACAAAAAACAATTAGGTTAAATCATGTGAAATTGCCTCTATTCAGTCATATTTTACAAAAAAAAAAAAAACACACACACAAACACAAAGACAAAAAAAACAAATAACCAGCAATTTCATATGGTCCAGCTTAATACCCAGTCTTATGAGGTAAGGCTACCCACATAAGAAAGTGATTAAAGGGGGTGCCTGGGTGGCTCAGTTGTTTAAGCATCTGCCTTTAGCTCAGGTCATGATCCCAGATCGAGCCCCACATTGGGCTCCCTGCTCAACAGGAAGCCCGCTTCTCCCTCTCCCTTTGCCTGCCACTCCCCCTGTTTGTGCTCTTTCTCTCTCTGTCAAATAAATAAATAAAATCTTAAAAAAAAAAGAAAGTGATTAAGGGAAGTGACTGTATGATTTTATCCATTAAATAGTGTGATACTTAAGGCCTCAAAGCTTTTGAAAAGGTCTGAGACTTCCCCTAAAAAAAAGAGTCAAAATACCAAAGGAAAAAATGTAAAATCAAAATTAATAAATGTTTAATAAACATAAACAATATTATCATGTCAACTCCATTAATTGTTATTGTTAATAAACATTTCCTGCATTTATAAATAAATTTGTTCATTTTTCTCACTTCACACAAATTCAGAATGCACATAATTACTGAAAGATCACAGCAAATTATTTATTTGCAAACAATTTGAAAGCAAAATATTTAACGACAATTTTCAAGTTCTTTTTTAAACAACAAAGAAAAATGTTATTGGACATGGAATGCATTTTAATATGTTAGGTGTGATACGGAGATGGAGCTCTAAACATAGAAGTGCCGGCCTGGTCCTTTAGGATATGAAAGTAGCCCTGGGATATCAAAAGAATTCCTGTTCCCTGCCCCCAGAAACCTGGGTGAATCAAAAAGAATTCAGATCTGTTAAATGCATGCAAATACTGAACTCAGCTCTTAGACAATTCACTGTTGAGAGAGTCTCTGCTGTAGAGCACCTGGACTAAGGGGACTTATCATAGTAAAAACTGAAAATTCCTTGCACTCTTTTGAATTATAACATCAAACAAGAAAAAAGCTGAGCCTCAACCAGACTCCCTATGGTCAGCTTAATGATTTGTCAGAACCCCTTCTACTGGAAATGGAGGGAAAGGTGCAGATTCACTGTTGACGGCCAGATCCTCCAACTTCCCTTCCCAAGTGACATATCTGGTAGAGCATTTCCAGCAGGGTGCACCACTGAGACACCAGAAATTGCCCCACAGGAATCAGCTCCTAGAAGAACATCTCTAAATCTAAACTGAGGAAGAATCAGGAGAAATTGGGGGAGATGAAGACCTCCGGGCTGCCAGGCCTTACCTGGCTCAGCCTGGCCTGTGGTTGTGAGAAAGCAGACTCCTGAGAAGGAAAGGGGTAGCTCGGTCCAGGCAGACGGGGCACGGTATATCCCCACCCCCGCATGCTCTCTGAGGGAGGCACACCACAAACTCAAGGAAAGAAACACGTGGGGAAAACAGTCCTCTGTCTCAGGCCATACATTCTGATGATTACCCTGAACCCTAGCCATTATCAAGAGGACCCCGAAAAGCTGGATGGGCATTCATATTCTCTTGGGCCTAATGGGAAAAGAAGCTTTGGTGAATCGCTAAGGTTTTCCCTTTTTATACTCAAAACTCAAGTAGCTTATTCATTCTACTGATCACCTGGTAGATAGCATTGTATACCTGGCAACTAATAAATGTTTGAGGTGTGGGTTGGCATCCTTACCCTGGCTTTACACCACTGTTTCCCCAGGGCCCTTTGGCTGGTATATGCAAGGGGACGCTGCATACAACAGCCCACAATAGCACTCTTGAGTTCATTTCCCAACAGTTATTTATGAAAATAACCCAAAGTGGTGGATAAGAAACTAGGCTCACCTTAGGTTTATTTAAAAAATAAATAAATAAAAGTATTCTCTCCTCAATCACACACAAGCACACTTACATAACAACTTCACAGGACAAACATCGATCTCTCTGCTCACCTCCAACTCCCCCCAACCGCTCCACCCCCACCTCATATTCATCACCACTACCACGCTAAGAGCAGTGAAATGATTCAAGATAAGGGAGTGATGTGGCTTTTTAACAAGAGACAAGTTACTAAACCCCCAAGCCCTAAGATATGCCCAGGGGTGATAATATTCCCTTCATAGAATTTTTGTGTTGATTTATCGATATAATGTATTTAATGACTTTGGCCTTTGTAGACAAACAATAAACAGTAGCTGTTACTATTGTTATTATGCAAAGCTATTGATATAAATCCTTCTGAATATGACTCTAATATTTGTGACATTTAAAAAAGCCAAAAAGATAAAATCTAAAAACTGAAAATAATGTTTTATGGCAGAATGGCTTAGTACTTTCCTCTAAATAGTGGGTTCAGTGACATTTTTTAGAGGAGTTATTTTTTTTATTGTGACAAAGTACCATTTTAACAATTTTTTTTTTTTTTTTTTGTAGAGAGGGAGCAGGGGAGGGGCAGAGGGAGAGGAAGAGAGAATCTCAAGCAGACTCCCCACTGAGTGTGGAGCCCAATTCAGGGCTTGGTCCCACAACCCTGAGATCATGACCTGAGCCGAAATCAAGAGGCGGATGTTTAATTGTCTGATCCACCCAGGTGCCCTCATCTTAACCATTTTTAAGTGTACAGTTCAGTGGCATTAAGTACATTTATATTGTTGTGCAACCATCACTACTACCCATCACAGAACTTTTTAATCATACCAAACTGAAATTCTGCACCTAGTAAAAAATAACTCTCCATTCCCTACTTCCCCAGCCCTGATAACCACTATTCTACTTTTGTCTCTGAATTTGACTATTTTAGGTTCCTTATATAAATGGAATCATAGAACATTTGTCCTTTTGCATCTATTTCATTTAGTGAATATCTTCCAGCATATATCAGAATTTCCCTATATACAACATACAATGTTATTCAGCCTTAAAAAGCAATGAAATATATATATTGATGTTATGTTTATATATTCAAGATATATATATCACATTTATATATATCACATTTTGTTTGTCCATTTCTCTGTTACTGGACACTTGAGTTGCTTCTACCTTTGGGCTGCAATGAACATGACTGTACAAATATATCTTTGAATCTCTGCTTTCACGTCTTTGGGGTATATACCCAGAAGTGGAGTTACTGGATCATAAGTTCAAATCTATGTTTAATTTTTTGAGGAACACAATACTGTTTTCCACAATAGTTGCACCATTTTACATTCCCATCAGCAATGAGCAAGGGCTCCAATGTCTCCACATCCTGGCCAACACTTGTTATTTTCTAGGTTTTTTAATAATAGCCATCCCAATGGATACAAAAGTGGTATCTCTTTGTGGTTTTGATTTACATTTCCCTAATGATGAGTGATTTTGAGCATCCTTTCATGTTTTTATTGGCCTTTTATATATCTTCTTTGGAGAAATATCTATGTAAGTCCTTTGCCTATTTTTTAATCAGGTTGTTCTTTGTTGTTGAGTTATAGGAATTCTTTATATATTTTGGATATTAATCCCTTATCATATATACAACTTACAAATATTTTCTCTGATTCTGGGGTTGCCTCTTTACTCTATTGATAGCATCCTTTAATGCACAAAAGTTTTTAATGTTGATGAAATCTAATTTACCTATTTTTTTCTTCTGTTTCTTGTGCTTGTGGTGTCCTATCCAAGAAGTCATTTGATCCGATGTCAATTTTGTCATGAAGATTCTCCCCTGTGTGTCCTACTAGAAGTCTTATAGTTTTATTAGCTCTTATGTTTAGGTCTTTGATCATTTTGAGTTAATTTTTGGTATTGTACAAGGTAAGGCTCCAGCTTCATTCTTTTGCATTATGGATATCCAGTTTTCCCAGTATCATGTATAGATCTATAATAATTTTTAATCATGTGCTAGCTTATTAAAGGCTGTCAGCCTAGAAAGGATTAAAAAAAAAAAAAGAGGGTCAGGATGACTTGAATCATCTCATAAATTATGTTATAATAAATTTGTTTCATAGCTACATTATAGATACTCTGAAGACTTCCTATAACATTGCTAAGTAGTAGTATTGAGTTCCAAAAGGTACTATAGAATTTAAAATAGCAACATTTGCATTCTTCTGATCAAAAGAAAAATTGTCACTAGGTTACACCCAGGTATGGCTAATTTTATATTAGGTCATAGATAATTTTATATTTAGGTAGGCTTCTTGCCTGAAAAATCAGGGTATTTAAAAAAAGAAAGAAAAGAATGTAAGTCTTCACCACTATGTATCTTGTACTGAAATGGAAATATTCCTTTTTTAAAATTAAACAGACAACAAACTAGGAAAATGAGTATATTCATACTTGCAATTAGTTGGCAGTGGGAAAGAATAAGAACTCAAGAAATGGCAGAGAGATCCATTTTCCCCTTTGTCATCTTCTCTGAGTCTGTAAAATCCCAAGGCACATCTGTTTATTTTCCAACCTTTCTGGCCTAACCTTACTATTGGGAAGGAAACTGAGAAGGAAGGAAAGAGGAAGGAGGGAAAGAAGGAAGGAAGGAAAGAAGGAAGGAAGGAAGGAAGGAAGGAAGGAAGGAAGGAAGGAAGGAAGGAAGGGGACAAAAGCAGAAATACATTTTTCACATATGACCTTTTCTTTTACTCGTTAAAGTACAAATTATTATTAACAAATTGTCAAGCCCAATGACCAACCCAATGAGAGTGTTTATTTTGATGATGTCAGTTAAACATCCTGGACTTGGAGATCTAGTGAGACAAAAAGATTACAACTTAGATTCTGCCTCTGAGAAGACCATATAAGGACCGAAGAGGTGAGAAGCCATGAAAAGAGAATAGCAAGAGCCATGAGTAGAAAACAGCAAGATTCAAGAGACCTTGCAGAGCCTTACAAGCTCCCCAAACCCCAAGAGATAGTAAGATAGAAATTATAGCCAAAAGAGCAAAAGAAAGTAATAAGTATATTAATAAATAACAGAATTCTATATGCTTTGTTCTTTGTCTCTTTGCTTTTCAAGTTAGTTGGTTTGATAAAAGACCCCTTAAATAAAGTTTAGATTATTTCTCCATTGTCCTGTCTCAGCAGTTCTTTTAGAGATCAGTAAATGCTTGCCTGGGGTTGGGTTTAACTTGTAAAGAAAATCGTTCCCTGCTTTCCATGAATTTAAAAACAATTTACTCATCCTGTTGAAATATAGTGGGAACTCTCCTGTTGGAGGATGAGTTCATTTTTTACTAAAGTTGATTAGTAAGTTATTTCTTCCAGGGGCTCCTGGGTGGCTTAGCCAATTAAGAGTCTGACTCTTGGTTTCAGCTCAGGTCATGATCTCAAGGTCATGGGATGGAGCCCTGCATCAGGCTCCATGCTGGGCATGGAGTCTGCTTGGGATTCTCTCCCTTTCCTTCTCTCTCCTCCACTGGCTCTCTTCCCGCTCACCCCCTCTCTCTCTAAAATAAATAAAATCTTTAAAAAAATAAATAAGTTATTTCTTCCAGAGCACTGATGTTCTGAATGGGTTAAGGCCTGCTTTCATCAAAAATATAAAGTACAAGAGCTAAAATCCACTCTGTTTTCAAAACAAAAAGTGAAAGAGAAATAAGGCAAACCAAGGAACTGCCCATTTCCTCTTGCACACCCTTTTTAAACATGCTTGTTTTTATCCTGCTTTCTTCCTGCTACTTTCCACTTGGCTATTCCATATCTATCCAAACAGGGAGACTAGAATTTCCTTGAATTTCTACGAATCTATTTTGTGAGTTTGAGTTCTTTGCTGGCGCAGTTCAATTGCATGCTGATAGAAAGAGACAAGTTTACCAAATAATGAAGTTTTAGCTGACGCTTTTCCCAGTTTGGAAACTCGAGGGGTCACTCCACATTTCTGTGCTTTAATTTCATCGTCAAAGGGCAGTAATGTAGTGGCCATCTCCTAGTATTTGATAATATTTTAGCCAAGAGTTTTCCTACAGCTTCTCATAAATAGTGGGTCTCAAGGGAGGCCGTACGCCTGCGGGCTCACTGTGCAAAAGGGTGTAATGTTTTTATCAGATTCTGAAAGGAACCCATGAGCCAAAAAAAAAAAGTTTAGAAAAATAAAAGTTGCTCTAGGATCTTAGGATGACAGAAGGAAGTATGCAAATTAATTCGCACTGGAAGAGTTTCAAATCTAGTTAGGGAGCCAAACTTAATGCAGCCGATACAATGGGAGAACCATAAAAGGCAAACATATCAAAGAGCTTCATTTGGTGGTGCAGTCTGCAGGCGTCCAGAAAAAGGGGGAGAAGAGGGAGTGCGCAGAAGAGAAGGCTTCCTGGAAGAGGTGAGACTCAACATCCCTCTGTTCTCCTATCTCTGGGGTCTTGCCCGGGGCATGTTAGCATTGGGCACATAAAGGAGGTGATCATTTGTTTCTTCTCTAAAACGTTAGCCATTTGGGAAATAAAGGTGAAATTATGTAAGAGTTTATAAGTCATTCTAACCCTCTATGCTAACCATTTTAACCAGGCTCCTTTTAAGACCCTGATAGATACAACACTGACAATGCTTTTAAATAATGCTCAGTAAGTAGTGTTACCTAAATTTTTATTAATGCTGTTTCCCTCCATCTTCTTGTCAATTGACTTTGAAAAATGAAGCTGGTTTCTGTGACCCACCCCACATCTTTGGGCCTCACTGTCTCCCCCTAGCGGTCACCGGTGAATACCAACATGGCGGACTCATTTTATCCTTGCCTGAACAAAAGCCGTTCCCTGGAATGCAAATTTAGGAAAAGAGAATGCATGCCCAAGTAGTTAAAGAATTCTAACGACTCTTGCATCCTCTCAGCTACTTCTCCCTTTCACTAGCAGGAATAATTGCAGTGCCCATACCAGGAAAATAGAACTTTATCTTCTTCAGAGGGTATCTCTATATTGTCTGTCATCTTTATTGCATTTCCTGTTTTGCCTTCCTGCTCAGGGGCTTATATACTTAATTGACTTCACAGGAAATATATCACATATGTGATATTTGAAATATATCTTAAGTAAAGTGATTACACTCCAAAAATAAAAACTCATTGGTGGATGATAAATTAGGATTGGGAGCTTGAGTCCTTACCTGTTTTCTCTTAGTCAAATTACTTCTTTTAAATATATATTTTTGACAGACTGCTGAATGTATGTCAGTAACAACTAAAAATTACCTTAAGTTTCATTTGGAAATAAGCACAAGTTGAAATGGAATGCAAATGAACGAATTCGAATGTATTCCGAGTTGTCTTAACCAGAGACTTATCTAGTCAGCTACATTGTTAATGGAAATTGCTAGATTTCTGCTCATGTTGTCATTTTTGTCCAACTTACTGGTACAGAGAGAAAAATCATAGAATGACCAAGAATAAGTAATTATTATGGACTGTCTGGTGAAAATATGTTGTTAAACTCAGTAGTAAACAGGACGCCTGGGTGGCTCAGTTGGTTAAGCGACTGCCTTCGGCTCAGGTCATGATCCTGGAGTCCCGGGATCGAGTCCCGCATCGGGCTCCCTGCTCGATAGGGAGTCTGCTTCTCCCTCTGACCCTCCTCCCTCTCATGCTCTCTGTCTCTCATTCTCTCTGTCTCAAATAAATAAATAAAATCTTAAAAAAAAAAAAAAAAACTCAGTAGTAAACAATGTCAGAGTATCAGGGTTATTTCTACCTGCAAGCCTTGCCTGGTGATCTGTTCACCATCTTGCTGGCAGGAGTCATCTGCTCCTCCTTCTAGAGAGGCTTGCATGCGCCTTGGAATTTCCTGGGAAACTAAAAAATACTGATGACTGTGTCTCAAGCCTAGAGATTTTGATTTGATGGTCTGGGTGAAGCCTGGGAACTGGGATCTTTAAAAGCGTCCCAGGTAATTTTAATGTGCATCCAGGTTGAAAACCACTGCTTTACACTCTGAACTGTACCTGCACTGTGAAAAAACTGTTTCAGCAGATAGTAGATACAAGGCGTTTTGGTTAAGCTAAAGAATGTCTCCATTTCAAGGCCTTCCGCTAACAAACATTTTGTATCCTCCTTTTATTCACTGAGCATTTATTACGTGCCAGAGACGGCAATTTCAATTTCCTGACTACCCACCTAGTTCCTGACCACACCCTCTTTAAAATACCCACAGGTTTTGAGGCAGTATCAGGTTCTTTTCCACCTCTGGAACTTGCCCCCTGCTCCGTCTTCACTCCTTGTTCTGGCAATGATGCTACCCATATTGCTAATCACATCTGCATTTTGAAAAGCATTTTCATTTAAAAAAATAAATAATAGGAAACATCTTTTTTTAATATAGGATTTGGATTGTCATAGCAGTAATTCGTATTAGCTCAGCATCAAGTGAAAAAATCTGGTGCCCCGCTCCTAGGTGGTAGTACTTACAAGAAGATCTAGAAATTTGCAACCCAAAATTAAGGCATCAGTTGCCTTTCCTTTTCAAGAGGCAACACAAATGATCTTCTGCCCTTGAAATTACTTTAGTGTCAGGCTATGTATTCAAAATAAAGGAGATAAATCCTGGTACCAGAATGTGTTCAGACAGGTATTGCAGATAATTGATGGGATTTGAGATCAAACACCATGCTTTAAGAATATAGTTTACCAGCATGAGAGATTGAGATAGATGATGCTAATAAAAATTGCTAAAAACCTAACACATGAAGCTAGATTCACATACAATTTATATTTTTAATGAAACGAATGCCATCCTATGATAAGTTTATGGGTATCGCCACCATTTAAATGTTGGTGAGATAGATTTAAATACATTTGGGATTGTTATCGTGTTCCTTTTATTCTTTTTAGGATCATAGTTACATTTTTAACAAGTATATATACTCAAAACAGAAAAGTCAGAAAGTCAGCAAAGTACAAAACAAAAATTATTTGTAATAAAACGTTAACCTAAGTCAATCACTGTTAACATTTTAGATTGTGTCCTTCATTCATAGATAGATAGATAGATAGATAGATAGATAGATAGATAGATAGATAGATTCACAAATATAGATTTTATATAAAACAGGTTAATCATGGGTGCCCGGGGGACTCAGTCAGTTAAGCTCAGGTCATGATCTCAGCGTCCTGGGATCAAGCCCCACCTCGGGCTCCCTGCTCAACAGGAAGTCTGCTTCTCCCTCTGCACCCCACCCCCTGCTCTGTCTCTCTCTCACAAAAATAAATAAATAAAATCTTTAAAAAAATTTAAAAAAAAAAACAGGTTGTGTTCACAAAATGTAATACCCAGGCATTTCTTCTTTTTTTTTTTTTAAAGATTTTATTTATTTATTTGACAGAGAGAGACACAGCGAGAGAGGGAACACAAGCAGGGGGAGTGGAAGAGGGAGAAGCAGGCTTCCCACGAGCAGGGAGCCCGATGTTGCGCTCGATCCCAGGACCCTGGAACCATGACCTGAGCTGAAGTCAGATGCTTAACGACTAAGCCACCAGGCGCCCCAATACCCAGGCACTTCTTAAAAAATTCCATGTCATCTTTCAGACTTCAAACCTCTCCCAAGTACCTGTCCTCATATTATTAAAGCATAATAACTTGATAAACCTGGTCAGTTATACAAATGCTCTGAGGGCTGAGATAACATGCAAATAAACCCTACATATCAATGTGTGAAGACTGGACAGACCACACAGTTCAAAAAAGGAAGTGCACTCTGCAAAGCTAACTTGCACATTCACTGTCCGCCTTACAGCATCTTCGGGGTCGCCGTGTGCCAGGCACATCAACTCTTTTCAGTAAAATGGTGAGTAAGAGATTTTATGACTCTCCCTGGTCCCCTGGCAAACATCCCATCTTCTCTAGGTAGAGCAGAGCGGGGTGGGGAGGCTTCTTGCCAAGTCCTCCAAGCCTTTGGAATGTTTGCTTGACCCGTTGTTGTTCCATTTGCAAATAAAGTTGCTGAGTGTTACACCAGTTGAGAGTCTGTGGCTTCAGGATTTCCCGTTTCTGATTCTAGCCTTCAGAATAGAGGAAGGGCTATGACTTTCGGAAAGAAAAGTTGCATTCTTTGTCTTTGCCTCTTAAGATAGAGAGGTGCCAGGATCAGTAACGGAGTCGAGTTTCCTATTATAAGGTTTTGGGATCCCGGAGGAGAACTCCAATGATAAATGTTGGGCAGTAAGTACTGCTGATGATGAGTGCCATTTTGACAACACAGTGGATTTTGTAAAGGAGCTCTTTTGTTTAAAAATGCATTTTATTATTTTAGCTAAGAGAAGCAAACAAAACCCAAATAGTCCAAACCTTAGGGGCAGGCTGTGTTCCCAAAGTTCATTGAAAGTCATTATTTGGAGCAAGCTTAAAAGAGTGACTGGTTCCCGATGGTACCATAACAACTCGCTTAACCCATAATACAGCTGAACTGCAGTGTTAGTACATGGTTTCCTATTATTTCTCTGTAAAAATTGCCTGTGTTCTTATACTGGTAGTGTTCTTATGCTCCCAGAGTCTCGAAGAGAGCTAACTTTCTAGTCCATACACCCCCTCCACTACTCCCCAGTCCCCAGAAGGCTGGAAACTTGGTTATCCCTTCTCTTGTGAGGAAGGGGATTGCTTCCTCTGCCAGCCCCTGGTGTAAAGACAGGGATTGAGGTAATGACTGCTGCAGGTACACAGCTAGGGGCGGAATGCACTGCAGGCACTGGAGTAGAGAGCAAGGTCTTCATGGGATGTGTCTGTAAGGCGGGGGCCTCTTGAGCCAGAATTGGGAAGTACAGAGGTGAGAGAGACTAACCTTGCCATAGAGGAGAAAGGGAGGAGAAGAGACGGGGTCAGAGTGCGGAGTCATAGCGGGGAGGAATGCACAGCCATGGAGGAAATGGTGGCATGGGGATCCTACCTGCAGCCACACTCATGTGGAGAAAGGCAGTCACCTGTCAAGATGGGACTTACAAGTCCTGGGAGTGTTTCCAACTGGGTCTTTAGGTCCCAGATTCTTAGAAGAAAGCTTGACCTTAATTACTGATAGCCTTTTCAAAAATAAGTGAGGTTTACTGAGTTATTTGGGTTTTCTTAGGGAAGACGAGATGATAATACCAGAAAAAAAGTTTAACTGGATAGTGGGTATTTGGTGCAATACTTAAGCAATGTTTTCTTAGGGGATTACCATCTCCCTATTACAAAAGTAACACATACTATTAGAGAAAATTTCTTAGAAATATACATATGCAGAAATGAAACAATATATATTTTCTATAGTTTCAACACTTGGGGGCAATCCCTGTGATGTGAGTACATATCTTTCCAGAATTTCATCATTTTAAAACATATTTTAAAAATACGATTTTTCTATAAGTGCTATTATACTTTATAAACCATTTCCTTACCTGCTTTTTTTATTTAAAATATCTTGAATAATATCTGAGTTATGATATCATTTTTCATGATGAATCATTTTTCCATGATTTAGTCATTTCCATATAGTTAAACATTTAGATTGCTTCTTATTTTTCTTTCTTTATGGTAATAGAGGCAATATATTCATTTATACACATTGCTGCTCAGGACAGGTATGGAGTTGGCCTTACGTTGGCCCACATTCTTTATAACATGATTCTACATTTTAGAAGTGGCCCATGTTCTTTATAACGTGGCCTATGTTCTTTATAATATGATTGCACATTTTAGAAGTGGAAGGACATGGCAATAGGATTCTAATTCTCAAACATCTGCCCCTGTGGAAATTGACTTGATCTGTGAACCTAGACAAATTAACTCCCACCTCATGGTCCTAAAGTGAAAAAAAAAAAAATAGAATACTACCCATCTACATGACAAGTAATTTTAGGTACATTTCAAGTTGCTGAATTTTCCAGAAAAAAAAAAGCAGAAGCAGATATCTAATAATGCACCAATTTTTGTATGGTCGTGATGGGTGAGGAAAAAATCTTCTATGAATACACTTAGAAGGTTTTAAGAAATGGAGTGAAAGTTGGTTTTGGAGCTTTTGTTTGTTTTGCTCCTTTCATTGGACTTTCAGTTGACATGTGAGCTACTGACAAAAGAAATGTGCTCTCACTGGCTCATTCAACCAAGGTTTGTTGAGCCTCTACCCCACATTGGGTTTTGGCTAGAGGAGAATGCAGGGCAAACAACGCAGGTGGGGTCCCAGCTCCCTAGAGCTTACACTCAGTGCAGTGGGTCTCCAACGTTAGTATGCCTCTCAGTCAGGGACAGGGCTGAAGATTTTGCATTTCTAGTAAGTTTTCAGATGCTGCTGCTGGTAGGCACTAGAGAACCACTGTTTGGTAGAAGTGATGGATCAAAAGCGAAACAAAGTAAACAAGTCCAATACCTTGTAGTGACTTCAGAAAGAAGCTAAAGAAGGAGCTGAGATAGAACAGAGAAAGGAGATACCCTCTCCAGGGCTCTGGTCCCTGATGAAGTGCTGTCTACACGAAAGCACCAGTTCTCAACTCTGGCTGCCCGTGAGAATCACTTGAGCAGCTTATAAGTCATACCCATTCCCGAGGCCCCCACTGAGACCAGTTCAATCAAAACCTTGAAGTGGGAGGCGCCGCACCGCGAGGGTTGAGAATTGCTGCACCGAACAGCAAGAATGAGCCAGGCACGGGAAACGTGGCCGTAAGAACCGCTTTGAGCAGAGGAAATGGCAGGTGCAAAAGCTGTGAGACGGGGAGGGCTTGGATCTGCAAGAAGACCAGGATGGCTAGAGGATAAGCAAGGGAAGACGAAAATGGCCAGAGGTGATTTTAAGAAATAGGCAATAGTCAAGGGATTCGATCTTATTTTGTTCACTCTAGCAGTCACTGGAGGATCTGAAGCAAAGGAGTGAATGCCATTATCTGGTTTACATTTTGAAAATAGGGCTACTTCTGGGGCGACTGGGTGGCTCAGTCGGTTGAGCGTCAGACTCTTGGTTTCGGCCCATGTCATGATCCCAGGGTTGTGGGATCCAGCCCCATGCGGGGCTCCACACTGGGCATGGAGTCCGCTTGAAATTCTCTCCCTCTGCCCCTCCCCCCAGCTCATGCGTGTGCACTGTGTGTGTGTCTCTCTCTCTCAAATAAAATAAATAAATGAACTCTTTAAAAATAAAAAAGAAAGAAAGAAAGTAGGGCTACTTCTAAAGTGACCTGTGTCCTCTGCAGGCAGTCTTGACCGTGCCTGGGGCTTAAATATTGACTTTTTCTCTCTTGTCTTTTTAAAATTGTGGCCCAAATTTGAACACCATCAAGTTAGAGAATAAATAGTGTAAGGTTTCTGAAAGGAATAGGTTTAGAGACCTTCAAATAACTTGAGTGGCCGCAGTGATAGCCTAGCTGGAAGCTGGTGTCCCAGGGAAGTCAGAGAACATAAAAGGTGAGCTAGAAGGATCACCTTAAGAGCTGGGCTTCCAACCATTTTCTTTCAAGGAGAATTCTTATCACGTAAGCTGGAGGGCTCCTGAATAATATGCTAATATCCCCACATGGAAATCCGCTCACCTCTTCACGCATCCCCACTACCTGGCTTATATCCTCTTCTGCAAAAAGGGACACCTGCCTTTTGCAGCAAGATCTAGCCTGATGTGTTTAAAAAAAAAAAAAAAAAATCCTGGGCTAGGACAAGCCAGTTTTAAGCCAAGGATGAGAGGTTCAAATACTAGGGGACCTCTCTTTCACCCACACGTCAAGACATGTAGGAGGACATGAGAGCCACTTCTTGGGGCACATTTTGGCATATGGTAAACGTGTGACACCCTTGTCCTTAAAGTAAGTGGGTGTGGGACTCTAGCTCTTGATTTGGTAACTTCAGTATCACTTCCCTGATTCTCCAAGTTAGATTCCATCTGCCCTTTCTGTCCTCTCATGTCATTCTCTTTTTAAAAATATTATGGTATGGGGGCACCTGGGTGACTTAGTGGGTTAAGGGTCTGCCTTTGGCTCAGGTTATGATCCCAGGGTCCTGGGAGGGAGCCCTGCATCAGCAGGGAGTCTGCTTCTCCCTCTGCCTCTGCCCCTACCCCACTCCCTTCATGCTCTCTCTCTCTCTCTCTCTCTCTCTCTCTCTCACCTGCTTCTGCTCTCTCTCAAATAAAGAAATAAATTATTTTTAAAATTTTTTAATAAAATAAAATATTATGGTATGTTATGAAACAAATAACAAATTCTCACATACCACCAAGATTTCACACATCCTACCATTTTGTCATAATATTGCCATTTTGCCATCTTTTCCGAAAAATAAAAAAGACAAAGTTGAAGTTCTCTTTTTGCCCTTCCCAGTTCCATGCCCCTCCCTCCAACAGCAGGAGACGCCTGCTCTGAAAGCAGCATCTCGCCTACCCAGTCACGTTTTTATGTTTTTATTTCATTTGCCGGCATCTATAAAATAACATACAGTATTGTTTTGTCTGTTTTTATTTACTTATGATTTCTGCAAATGCCTTTTTTTTACCCTACATTGGTATGTCTTCAAGATATATCCATTTGGACACATGCAGGTCCGGTTCAATTTATTGACTTGCTATGTAATTATATGGCAATTTGTTCACCTATTCTCCCAACATTTAATTTATTGTCAATATTTCCCATTTCAAACAGTCCTAGAATGAATATGTTTCTACACAGAGGGCATGGGCACCTTTAAGTTTACTGAATGTTAGCAAATGGTTCTCCAAAGTCATCATGACAATTTAACCTCTCACCAGCCTGTGTATCAGTTGCCATTTCTCGCCATCATTCTTTTTTTTAAAAAAAAAGATTTTATTTTTATTTATTTGACAGAGAGAGACACAGCCAGAGAGGGAACACAAGCAGGGGGAGTGGGAGAGGGAGAAGCAGGCTTCCCATAGAGCAGGGAGCCTGATGCGGGGCTCGATCCCAGGACCGTGGGACCATGACCTGAGCTGAAGGCAGACGCTTAACGACTGAACCACTCAGGGGCCCTCCTCTCTCCATCATTCATTTTTTTTTTTTTAAAGATTTTATTTATTTTTGACAGAGAGAGAGAGTGTACAAGCAGGGGAAGCAGCAGGCAGAGGGAGAGGGAGAAGCACAAGCAGGCTCCCCGCCCAGCGGGGAGCCCGACACGGGGCTAGATCCCAGGACCGTGGGATCACGACCCGAACCGAAGGCAGATGCTTAACTGTCTGAGCCACCCAGGCGCTCCCTCCATCATTCTTTTTTTTTTTTTAAGATTTTATTTATTTGCGAGAGAGAGAATGAGAGACAGAGAGCATGAGAGGGAGGAGGGTCAGAGGGAGAAGCAGACTCCCTGCTGAGCAGGGAGCCTGATGTGGGACTCGATCCCGGGACTCCAGGATCATGACCTGAGCCGAAGGCAGTCGCTTAACCAACTGAGCCATCCAGGCGCCCTCCCTCCATCATTCTTAAAACAGGTATCATCCAGGTTTACTGAGAGACTTCTGAGAATTTGTTATATGTAAAACCCCACTTCACTGTTGTTTTAATTTTCCTTATTATTACGAAGATGGAACATGTTTTCTTAAGTTTATTGACCATTCAGGCAACCCCTTCTGTAAATCCTTTTCACGTGGTTTGTCCATTTTCTTTAGATCATCTTTTCATGTTGATTTATAGAAAATCATTATCCAATTCTAGGCGTTCTGAGTCGATTACGTGCATTGTGAATTTTATGCTCCCTGGTTTCTTTTTTACTTTATTCTTTTGGTGTCTCTTTTTTATATGGAAGTTTTAAATCTTAATGCCAACAAATTTAAAAACAGGCCTTTTATCATTTTTAATGTCCTTTTAAAGAAGTTATTCCCTACCCCCAGATATTAAAGCTATTTCCTAACCTTTTGCTTTTCACTCAACCTTTTAAAGATTTGATTTTCATGTTTAGGTCTTTAATCATCAAGATTTTATTTATACTTGTGATATGAGGTAGTCACCTAATATATTCCCATGTGGATAACCAATTTAGTACTATTTATTTGCATCTGTTTTTTTTCTCCTACCACTTTCTAATGCCTCCTTGGTCATATGTCTATTTCCCATATATATGTGACTCTGTTTCTAGGCTCCCAATTCTGTCATACTGGACAATACTTTTTATAAGACTCCATGTTTGTTTCTTACGTCTTACTCATCTGCTCTGGATTCATATATCCTTTTGCTCAAGTACATATGCTCTTGCCTACTGTCTAGCAATTTCTACAGTTCTTTAGGATTTCCATTATTACTCTCCTAAACACAACAAGGACCTAAATACAGTGTAATTACCTATAGAACACAACCCTCCAACCCTATTTCTAGTTCTTAAAACTTCTCCTTGGAAGAGATGTATATCATTTTCACTCACATTTAATTGGCCAAAATAAGTCACACATGGTCTTACCTCAGCTAAAAGGACAGACATGTAGGGATGTATAATCGCCATGCATTCGGGGTAATGGCAGAGATGGGTGCCCATTGGAAAAGGAGTAATATATACTAAAATGTATATTGGTCTTTGTGTGACTGAAAACGTCTTCATTTTTACTTAATTCTTAAATGATAGTTTACCTGTGTCTATTTTAAATTGATAGTTACTTTCCTTCAGTGCTTTAAAGACTCACTCCACTGGCTTCTGACTTCAGTTATTGTTGGACGACATGAGCTATCAAATCTGTCATTCTCTGTAAGTGAAATTCTGTCATTCCCTTTAAGATGTTTCTTAATCTTTCTGTTCTGCTGCTTTACTATACTTCATAGAGATGTGAATTTATTTTTATTTATCCTGCTTGGTCCTGAGAGTATCAGTTTAAAGAGGAGCCTACAACATTTTTATAAAGAGCCAAATAGTAAATATTTTAGGCTTTGCAGTCCCTATGATCTCTGTTACAACTATTCAGCTCTACCGCTGTAGCATGAAAGCATCCATAGACAATGCATAAACAAATGGGTATGGCTGTGTTCCAATAAAATTTTATTTATAAAAACATGGCAAGCTGAATTTGGCCCACAGGCCATAGTTGCCTGATTTAAAGATTAATGACATTTTTAATTTTGCAAAATTCTTAGCTATGATTTCCTCAAAACTATTACTCTACCATTTTATCCTTACCATTTTATCCTTCCTAGTTTTTTTGTCTAGAGTCCCTATTAGATAAAAATCCCATGCTGTCCTCCATGATTTTAATTACTCTTCCAAATTTTTTAGCCCTGTGCCTCCCTGTGGTGAATTCTAAATCGGTTTATCAACTTCATCTTTCAATCCACTAAGGTTTACTTCATCTGTGTCCAGGGTGACCAATTTTCTCAGTTTGCCCAGCACTCTCCCAGTTTTAGCACTAAAGTCCTATGTCCCAGAAACTTCTTAGTTCCAGACAGACCAGGATAGTTGTTCACCCTATTCATACCTAATCCAGGTTTTAACCCATATACTGAATTTTTGTTTCAATGATTAAGTTTTTATTTCCAATTTTGAATTGGTTGTTTTCACCTGTTTTTACTTACTATCTGCCTATTTTGTTTCAAATGTTCATATATTCTCCTATGGATGTTATTCATATATTTGTTTCTTGATGACTCCTGAATCTGGAAAGTCATTTTCAGATTGCTCTATTATTTTAATTGAAGGTAAACCCATTTTTTAATTGTTGATTTTGTTAGGTCTTTATTTCTTATTCGTAGTTTTCTTCCCATATTTTGGAATTTTGTGTTGTAGACCCATTTTGAAAGGTTTTTTTGTTGACTGGCTCATCTTTTCATCCTAACTGCCTTCTCTAGTATTGCGCTCCTCTCTACTACTTCTTCCTGAGGACCCCAGCCCAGAACCAGCTCTACATTGACAGCTGCATGACCAGGCTCACAGTAATACTACCCATTTAGCATATTCATTCCTAAGTCAGCTGGCACCTTGGCCCAGGCTCTGGCTCTGGGACTGTGTCTAGCCCAGGCTTTCTCAATTTCAGCACTTTTGGGCCTTGCACAATATTTAGCAGCATCTTTGGTCATTACCTACTGGATGTCAGTAGTACCCCTGTCCCCTTCGTTGTGACAACAGACAAAGCATTTCCAGATATTATCATCCCCAGTTGAGAACTGCTGGTCTATCCTAAGGCAATTCTTAGTGGCAGATCATTTGGTCTCTTTCCGTAAAGCTAGGATTTTTTAAAAAAACCGTATCTGTCCTTGCCCTTGGCTTCAAAGAGTGACCCTAGTTCAGGTTTTCAGGTTACCCTACAGAGGCTGAACTAACAAATGCTTTCATAACCTGAACCAACAGCCCAACTCACCTGCCCACTAGTTTCACTCACAGCCATGTGTTTCTGTTCTGTTTCTGATATAGAAGTTTACCTTTAAATTTTCTTAATTTATATTTTACCTATCTCTACTTGACATACGGTTAGGGCAGTGAGAGAGCCACAAAACTTTATTTTATTGACCAGAAGATGATTCCTCTTCTTTTTCTCTTTTCCATCACTTCCCTTTAACTTCATATCTTTCTTTTTCCCTTTCCCCCTTCATCCTGGATCTGTGGTATAGGACAAATCAACAAAGTGGAGGAAATGTGTCATCAGGGTTGATGAGCTACTGGGAGAATTAGTCCAGTGTCTCCTGGGGCTCCACCACCCCCCTTTACTCCTATCCCAACCTATTAAGACAGTGGTTCTCAAAGTGTGCTTCCTAAACCAGCAGCATCAACATTACCTGGGAACTTAATGGAAATTCTTGGGTTCTACCCAAGTCTGACCAAACAAGTTTTAGGAATGGGACCCAGCCCCTTGTGTGTTAGCAAGCCCTCCAGGTGATTCTGATGCATACTAAAGTTTGAGGTCTCCTGCACCAAGACTTAGCTAAAGAGGTTTGAACCAATGGTTCTCAGCCTGGCTGCACGTTGGAATCGCCTGTTAAACTTTATTTTTTTTTTTTCGCCTGTTAAACTTTAAATTACACTGTTATGTGAGCCACTCCTCCGAAGATTCTGATTCAGCTCAGGTGGGTTGCAGGTCCCTTTACCGTTTAAACTCCCCTAAATGATTCAAATATCCAGTCCAAGTTGATATTACTTATTCATGTCCTGCTCACCCATTTTGATTATCACTTATGCCAACTCTTACCCAGTATTTCAGGAATTCTCCATGAAAATGAGTAAACTTTCAGTGAACAAAATCTAAAATAAATCTTGTCTGGAGGCGGACTTCCTGGGTTTGAATCTCAGTGTTGCCCATTATCAGCCATGTGACTTTGAACAATTTACCTCCTCTGTGCCTCAGTTTCCTCATGTGTAAAAAGGATGAATAACTATACCTACCTACTAGGGTTGTTGCAAGGATTACATTGGTTTATCTATGAATATCTTCAGAATAATGCCTGTCACACAACAAAAGCTATACAAAATTGCTCTGAAATATTTATTTCGTAAGTAAAACATGCAAAACACCTTCAAAATAAACTTAAGTGAAAATAAGTGTTTTGAGAAGGAAAATTTTAAAAAGCATTTATAGAATGTTTCTGGTTTTTTTTTTTCATATTGGAACCTTTGCTTTAGAAGACCCACTTTTTCCCCAAAATGTTATATGCTCTTTAAAAAGATTGATTCAGTAAAAATTAACTTCATTAACATTTTTAGAATTTTACTATGTTTTTTAACATCAGCTAGTGGAATTGTAAAACCTGAGCTCAGAATCACTGTCCTATAGTCAGATTTGAGTTTCACAAACTGATAGGCCAACAATAAATTCAACCCTTATGTAAATCCTGGCAGAGGTTAAAAGTGGAATTGAAATAAACATCTGCCAAATTTGATCTATGACACTGAAAGAATTTGTGTGAAATACAGTGAAAGCGTTTTAATAAGATAGGTATTTGGGAGGTTTAACTTAAATGAATATATTTTGTTATGTGAATGTCTGGACATAGTCCAAAGAACTACCAGCAATTTTATCATTGCAACTTTGAAAGACAAATAGTTGTGTTTACTTTATCACAAGAGGACATTCACCCGAAAAAACTAATTTTATCACATGTACCCACAACAGCATGAGACGGCATTTCAGGGCTGGGTGGAGTTTTTTTAATAGCAGAACACAGCTACCCCAACGCAATAGGGCTGAGATACATACTGTTTAAATTAGCTACCTAGGGTGTGGGGGAGCGAGGGAATTTCCAAACTATCGGTTGTTACTTATCAAGCAAACAAAGAGAAGGTTGTGAGGGTGGAATTTTTGTAGCTTGGGATTTCGAAGCAAAATCCACCTGTAGCTACTGATTATACAGAGCCTAGGTGGTTTCAGCTCTCAGCAAATGTAGAAGCCAGCCAACTTAAGCAAGCATTGATTGACTTTGATAAGCAGGTCATGCAGAGAGGGAGGAAATTCTAGAAAGTAGCCAGAATAACCATGTCTTCAGGATTAATTAGGCAAGAAAACCCAGATATAACTTCTCTAGGTCTTGACACATCTACGTCCTTACTTTTTCACTCTTCTTCCCTTCCACATGGTAAATCCTCCTATTTAACTTGTAAGCCACACACATCAAAGAAAAGAAAAAAGAAAAGAAAGGAAAGGAAAGGAAAGGAAGGAAGGAAGGAAGGAAGGAAGGAAGGAAGGAAGGAAGGAAGGAAGGGAGGGAGGGAGGGAGGGAAGGAGAGAGAGAGAGAGAGAGAGAGAAAGAAAGAAAGAAAGAAAGAAAGAAAGAAAGAAAGAAAGAAAGAAAAAGAAGGAAGGAAGAAGGAAGGAAAGAAGGAAGGAAGGAAAGAAGGAAAGAAGGAAAGAAAGAAAGAAAGAAAGAAAGAAAGAAAGAAAGAAAGAAAGAAAGAAAGAAAGAAAAAGAAGGAAGGAAGAAGGAAGGAAAGAAGGAAGGAAAGAAAGGAAGGAAGGAAGGAAGGAAGGAAGGAAGAAAGAAAGAAAGAAAGAAAGAAAGAAAGAAAGAAAGAAAGAAAGAAGAAAGGAAGGAAGGAAAGAAAGAAAGAAAAAGAAAGAAAGAAAGAAAGAAAGAGGGAAAGAAAGAAAGAGAGAAAGAAAGAAAGAAAGAAAGAGAGAAAAAGGAAGGAAGGGAGAAAGGAAGGAAGGAAGGAAGGAAGAAAGAAAGAAAGAAAGAAAGAAAGAAAGAAAGAAAGAAAGAAAGAAAGGAAGGAAGGGAGAGAGAGAGAGAGAGAAAGAAGGAAGGAAGGAAGGAAGGAAGGAAGGAAGGAAGGAAGGAAGGAAGGAAGGAAGGAAAGAAAGAAAGAAAGAAAGAAAGAAAGAAAGAAAGAAAGAAAGAAAGAAAGAAAGAAAGAAAGAAAGAAAAAGTCCTGCCAGGACATTCCTAAGAAATGATGGTATACCTACTCTTTGATCAGTGAGAACACTGGTTTCTCTCCTCTTTCAGGGTTCATTACAGACAGTAAATCCAGACATGAGGGAATATTGCTTTCTTGGGCAAGTAACTTGCAAAAACTAGACACATAGCACATTTTTGCATTTGTAGTATCTACACTACTGTTTCCATTGTTAAAGTCTGCACTGAACTGAACAGCTATGGACCCTGCAATTATAAATACTTTAAGAGAAGGATTTGATTTAACAGTGTACTATTTTAATTATTCTAGTAAATTTGCCCTAGACCCATGGGGAAGACTAAAGAGAAATGATGGTTACAATAAAGGGCTCTTGGAACCAGTAGGCTGAGACTAGAAGCCTTGCCCCAACTGAAAATTCTGTTTTCTCAAGCTCTCTGGGTAGCTTTGTTTCTCCTTGCTGCGTCCCTACAAGGAGGCTTGGCCAGTCTCCATTACCAGATCCATTTGATTTCTTACATGAGATACCCATTTTTTAATGTTACCTGCTTGGTTCCTGGAAACACTGGAATTGGTGATCCCGGATTAGATAGTTTCCCTTTCTGTCTTTAATATTTTATGAGTTAAACAAATTACACAGTTCTGGATATATAGAAAGAGTCAGGGTAAGGTTTGGTAAACCTTGCCTTCTGGGTAGGCAGCTGATTTTGGACATGTATGGTTTAGAAACAGTGTCTAGGTATAAGAAACATGATCAGATTTAAATGCATAACAGCCTACTGGGGGTTTCTGAACTAGTCTTGAGTTGCATGGGGGTGCAGGGGTGGGGGAAGGTTGTTAAAAATTTAGTATTAAATAGGGTATTGGTTTATGCAATTTACTCTGAAATTCATCAAAAAACAAAGGCTGTGATAAAGCAAAGAATAGCAAAATGCTAACAATTAAAGCATCTAGGTTGAGTATATTGATGTTCACTTTCAACTTCAATTTCAACTTTTGGTTTTTTGGGGTTTTTTTTAAAGATTTATTTATTTATTTGAGAGAGAGAATGAGAGACAGAGAGCATGAGCGTGAGGAGGGTCAGAGGGAGAAGCAGACTCCCCGCTGAGCAGGGAGCCCGATGCGGGACTCGATCTCGGAACTCCAGGATCATGACCTGAGCTGAAGGCAGTCGCTTAACCAACTGAGCCACCCAGGCGCCCAATTTCAACTTTTGGATATGCTTGTAATTTTTCATAATAAAAAGCAGGGGGGAAAGTTTAAGTGTCACATAGACTGGATACACCGAGCTGGAAATTTCACTACAATACTCCATGCTCTATACTCTTGGCCCGTGCATTCATACAGCCTGTTTATCCACTATATATCAGCACATAACCTCTTTCCTCTAAATGTAACTATCTTTATCATTTTCCTCTCTTGTAAATATGAGATGCTCGATGATGATCTTTTTTTTTTTTTCCAAAAAAATACAGGAAAATGTAGAGAGAGTAAAAATCCCACCATGCAAAGAAAACCACTGTTAACATTTTAGGAAACACTTTTCTCGCTGTATCACTAGACAAAGTATGAGACCTTTCTTTGCCCCTGTCATAGCTGTACTTGCGTGACTTCACTTTCAGGTTGGCCACACCGGCTCTGACACTTCCTTTTATCCATGGCTCCAACCTTTTCAAGAAAGTTCTCACTTTTCACTGTCTCCCCACTCTTAATCACCCTTGATTTGCTGTGTCCTGCCTTCAGAATTTCTCTCGTCAATGCCTTGAAATGTTCAGAAAGCCCCTTTGACATTCCAGTGTATCTTCTCCCCAATTATTTTGCTTTCCACCATGCTATCTTGTGTACCCTAAGCTTCATATTTGCTACTGGACTCGCAATTTTGTAGAGTCCGATCTGATTAAGGCAAAACCATCCTTCTGACTTAATAAGTAACGACACAATTGCAAACGAAATTCTCACTCTAGATAGAAATGAGGATATCCAGGCCAATCCACTTCTGTTTAATTATGGAAAACACAGAGATTATAATTGTAACACCCAGAATTCTTAGTTCAGAAAACATAAGCCAACCTCACATCATGCAGTTTGCACTTAGATTTTGTCACTGCTGCTTCCCACAGGTTCACAATGAGTGCTTGGCAGTCTCTAAAGAGGAGGGAACGTTCTGGCTCTCCAGATGAGTTTTGGCAATGTTAATGGACATTTTTATTTTGTGGGAATAAAACTAGGTTTTTGTTCTTTAAAAAGTAAAAAGAGGTATTCATACTAATATCTGAGAGGTATCTTTATTATATATGCTTCAAGGAGTTTTCATAAGTTCACTTTCTTGCATCGTAAATTTTATAAGCCTTTTCCTGATATTTTTTAAAGATTTATTTATTTATTTGAGAGAGAGAGAGAGAGTATGAACGAAAGGGGCAGAGGGAGAGGGAGACATAAAATCTTAAGCAGACTCCAAGCTGAGTGCAGAGCCCTATGCAGGGCTCCATTCCACGACCCTGAGATCACAGCCTGAGCCTCAGGGTCATGAGATCTAGCCCCACGTCAGCCTCCACGCCCAGCACAGAGCCTGCTTAAGATTCTCTCGCTCTCTCCCTCTGCCCCTCCTGTCCCCCTCTAAAAAAACTTTAAAATTTTTTAAAAATTAAAAATAAAAACCAACACCTTTTTGGATAAATACTGTAGTCTGTCCTCTGCTGATTTTCCTTCTTAACTCTACAGTCCCTTTGAAATTTATTCTGACACATGTAAGAAGTAAATGTGAAGTTAAAATAATATCTATTTAATATTTTCTTTCCCTATTTTTGTTATCTTTAGATTAGCATATATTATGGCTCTCTTTTGAGCCATCTATATTTTTTTTGTAGTATCATACATTCACAATTATTATTTTACAATATATTCTAATATTGAATAGGGCTAATCTCCTCCATCCCCTTCCATCATTGCTCTTCTTTTTCACAATATCCATTGATGTCCTTCTCTACATATTTTTTCTAAACAAAGTTTACAAATTTATTAAGTTCTTTAAAAATTCCAGTTGTGATTCTGATCGCCATTCTTTCAGTATCAAAAACTAAAAGTAAAAAAGACTAGTATATAGTATCCAGATTTCCTTTTTAGCACTGCTCTGTATAGAGTTCTATTTACTGCTGCACTGGGGAGATGTCTCTGCCTACTCAAGTAACCTACATGTTCTCGGGGCGACTCTTTACAGCAAGGCATAGTCTGGTTGAGGAGTAGAGAGCAGCTTACACAGAGAAGGAAGTCATCTCCCAGTAAAACTGTGGTGCCACTTAAAGCTGGCTAACCTAGCAAACCAATCAGTCACTGGGGACGAAAGCATTCCTTACTTTATTTTTGTTGTTGTTGCTGTGTTATTGTCATGTAACTTCATTTTTCCCTTAAAGTGGCTATAGAGGTAAAATTAAGGTGCTCAGAAATGTGTGTTCCTCAGACGTTCATTAAGCAATTCCTTTAAGAACAAATTCTAATTCTTAATCTGTCAAGAATTACTCTTGAAAACCATGAGCATGCTTTTGAGTGAGATATATTCATCTATTTGGAATGTAAAAGATTTTCCTAATATAAACTTCTTAAAAGGTGGCTATAAATCATCATTTGAAACTCTTCCATTGAAGGGATGACTAATCCATTAAATTGCAAAATGGAACACTCCCAAATCACATGATTCTATCTTAAAGCGGTTACCACCTAGTTTCTTTATTAAGGTGGCTTAAGGATAAAACTTTTGTATGTTTCAAGACTGCTCATTCCATAAAGCTCTCGGGTCCCTCGTCATAAGTCCACCATTTTTGTTTTCACATACCCTAAAAGCAGAACTCTGTTTCATTTTAAGAGGTTATCTAGCAACTTTCCAACCCTCACAGCATGAAGTTCACCCAAGAAATTTGGGCAGAGATCACCTCACGGGTGACTAGACAGGATCTCACCTGCCCTTCCACCCCCAGATAAAGTGATTGCTGGACTATGTCATTTACAAGGTGAGCTAAGGACCAAATTATCTTCTCACTTATAAGTAATCCTAATACTTAACACCAAAAGAAAAACCAAGACCATGAAAAGTCATAGCTATCACCTCACTTAATCATATTCCAAAAAGGGTAGTTTCAGACACTTAAGGGGTGATTTTTTGTTCTGTTTTAGGAAATCTATTCTGAGCAACTTCCCAAAAATGCCTCCTAATTGCCAAACTCTATGGAATCGTTTTACTGTGCTTAATTACATTTGAAAATCGTCCTTTGATTCTTGCCTGGTTCTCCTCTCTGTGCCTGTAACAATTCCTTCTCAGCTCCCTTTGAACTTACGCCTTTTGTGTGGTGATACGCAAGGTAGCCGTCTTTGCCTTCCTTCCGCTCTCACTCTGCCCGGGTATTCTCTGTCACTCTCAAGGCTTCAGCCACGACCCCCCTTCCGATGACTCACATGACTGGCAGCTCAAATACCACCTGACCCAAACTGAAGTCATCATCCTTCTCCAAATCTGTTCTTCCTTCTATATTCTATAACCCGGTCAATGCAGCCACCCTCTCTCCAGTCACCCAAACCTTATACGTCTACACCATGTAATATTTCCCCACTGCCGCCAGGGCCCTGCCACCCAGCTTAAAAGCACATACACATTCCCTCCTCTCTAACTATATTTAACAGACTACACTCCGAATTCAGACCCTTATCCTCTTTGACTGGAGGATTATACTTTTGCAACTCACATTCCTTAAATTCGTCATGACTTTGCTACTAGAACGGTCTTTCTAAAGCACATATCTAATTAGGCAGCTTTCTGGCCTCAAACCCTTCAGATAGCTCCTAGTGGCCTAGCAGAGGGGTCAGCAAACTATGGTCTGTGGGCCAAATCCAGCCCATTGCCAGTTTCCACAAATAAAATGTTGTTGGAACACAGCCACACTTCTCATTTATGTACCGTCTAATGGTTGATCTCAGGCTACGACAGCAGAGTTGTATAGTTTCAGCCAAGACTATGTGGTCCCCAAAGCCAAAAATATTTACGATCTGACCCTTTACAGAAAACGTTTTCTGAAACCTGGCCTAGTGGATACGGTCTGAACTCTGTGTTACGACACGTTCTTTCAGTGCAACCTCTGTGTCCAGGCTTAGCTCTTGCCACACACACACACCCTTAAACCTTATACTCTAACAGTGCTTGTCTGCTTGCTGTTTCCCAGCATGGTCCAACAGAAATCTCTGTTGAGGATGGAGCCGTCGTATGCCTCCGCTTCTAGCACAATAGCCATGGCCCCATGTGGCTGTTGAGCGATTAAAATATGGCTGAATTTCAAATTTTATTTGATTTTATTTGACATACATTTAATTAACACACATGTTTAATTGTGTTTAAGTTTAAGTAACATAAATTTAAACTTAAAGAGCCACATGTGGGCTACGACATTGGACAATGCAGCACTGGACTGTGTCACCAATGGTCTCTCTGTTCCTTCTAGGGGAGTATTTTAAATATTTAGTATACCCTGTCCATCTGGGAAACATTGATATTTCAACAGTTAACTTAAGGGTCACCCTTGCTAAGGAGGCTTTTCAAACTCCCAAGTCCCTGCCTGCCCCAAAAGAACTGGGCATTCTTCTTTCAGTGTTTTCACTGTGCCATCCTATTACCAGGAAACTTCTGTTTTACCCCAACCAGAATATCAGTTCCTGAATGCAGATCCCTGTTTGATTTGTTTCTGCTTTTTAAAAGCTCCTAATCCAGTGCCTTGTTAATTAATATTGGTCAAATTGATTGATTGGTGTCACATTCAGAGTTTTTTCAACATGCAAATCACTTTCCTTCATTTCTCGTTCTTTGACAAATGAAGAATGACCTCTCACACAAGTGCTGAGATATCCTAGGAACCCCTCGTCCTCTCCCCCTCCCCATTAGATGTTGACTTCTCTCTGGAAAAAAAATAACCGATCCCCTTAGCAACCTGATTTTGTTCACACATTTTTAAAGTTCACTTTAATAATAGCATCTTTGATACTTAGGGTCAAAAATGCCGCATTCTTCTACAAGTTGTAAAGAGGAATCCATGACCATTCTGCCAAACCTACTTGTTTGACCTCTATGAAATTTGTTAAATCTGCTTTTTTTTTTTAGAACACACTGATTTTTTGTGGCTTATGTAAACCCTCAGCTATGGCAGCTAACTTGTTTTTTATTTAGCCTTAACAACGTTTAGTATTATCTATTTAAAGGACAATAGAAAGCTCTATGGTTTAAGTTTTCTACAGATAGGAACCCAGCTTGTTGAACTGTGCATGTGGCATAAACAACAATCAACAGCCTTTGAAAGGAGAAGCCAAAGAATATTGGTATCAGTTCTGAGAAAATTTGAGAAATCTAGCCCCGTCAGGTGGGTTTCAAAGTCAGCCAAGAATCTAAAACTACACATGTTTACAGCGTTCAGAGTATCAAAGCAAAGCTTCCATACACTTCCTTTTTGAAATTCCAACTTAAATATTGACAATTTTTAGTAGCTCTTTTTTGCTTGTGTAGAATCAAGAGCTCTTTAAGCTTGTGTAAAATCAAGAGCTCTTTAAGCTAAATTACTTCAAAATGCTTTATGCTTTCTCAAAACTGACATGTTTTAAATAGTTAAGGTTTAAAATCAGATGATTTTGATCCATTTCAAGTGGTTTTTTTTCATTGCTTTAATATCTTATTTATACTCTTAATACCTTAACCCTGTCGGATCAGGGAATGTGGAAAAGAAGGCTAAGATAATGAATGACGAGGGCTCTATGATGTATCTGATCGCTTCTCTTTCATCTTCCTACCAAGTAGGCAGTGTTGCCCATTCACACCCCTGGGATCATCTGTCTGGCAGATTTGCACAATGGTTGTGAGCAGTCGGCAGAGCTAATCTGTGTGCCTTTCCAAATTCTACTTTTTCCTACCTGCTTTACCCCGGTCAAGCTACTTCACCTCAGTGGCTTAATTTTCCTCTCTGTAAAGTAGGGGGCAATTTTCCTCTCTGTAAAGTAGGGAGCCTCTCCCTTGTGCGTGCTCATGGATGTCAAATGAGCCCGTGTTTTAGGAAAGCATGTGGCGCTGTGCCTACCACAGGAAAGGAGCTCACGGGATGTTTGCTGTTTTATTTGTTATTTAAAATGCTTTGACCCTCAATGAAAATGTTTTTAAACTGTAGTTTAAAACCAAAAGGATCTGAATTCCTTCAAAATGGTTTTGAGGGGCTCAAAAATCTTATTTAAAGGTGAGCAAACACCTACTCTCTAACAATGCTTAGAAACATCTGGATTTCTCTGGGGATATGCAAAAAGGAAAGAACCAAATTTCTTCAGTTAGTGTGAATCAGCCTGGGGCTGGGAAAATGAGGACAGCTGTGGAGTGCTTCCCCCTGACTCCTGAGCCCCCAGACCATGGGCAGAGAGCAGGGACCCCTTTAGTTAGGAGTAATTTTCCTCTTGTTGCATCTGAGCAACCCAAGAAGCTTGCTTTGACTCCATCTAGGCTGTTGGACCAAATTCCCAAAACCTTAGAAGAAAAAATACAGGAAAGCACACTCGGAGCTTACAAACGGAAATCTTGCCAAAGCATCAAACCTTCAGACACTTACGAGTCCCAACTTTTCTAAAAGCACAGTATGGCTCTGGCATATTCTAGATGCTCAACAAATTGTTTGGTGAATGAGGTTTGCTAAAACTCGCTGTAGACAGATTTACTGCCCCATGTGATAGACTGAAAAATGCTGAGGTATCGACATACAAAGAAAAATGCCTCTAAGTGTACTTTTAGGGCAAGAAATGTCCAAAATAAATGATATTTTATACAAGTTATATTTCTATTCCTTTATTTGGAGAGACTTTCTTTTTAAATGGTAGTCCTTACCGTTCCGGCTGCTAATCTGGAGACGGGAGTCCAGTTTATTGAATTGTGCCAAAACTATGAATTTGTATCCTTTTTATATCGAACAGTCTTGGAATAAGAGCCTAAAGGCAAATAGAAAACTGGTCTCCATTTGTAAATACAAACGAAAGGTTTTATCATGTGTCAAAATGAGGTGGAGATAAATTTTTCATGTATATGCTATAGAATGTTGGAAAGTATTATCAGTTGTGCAGAGCCAAATAAAGATATATGGAATGGAAAACCTTTTAAATATTTCAGAAACTAGTATCCGGGAACCATAAACCATTAGGCAAGAGAGTGATCATTTTTGAAAGTCATCCTTTTGAGGAGTATTTAAACTTTAAGACCTATTTTTTGTGTGTGGCATTGTCCCATATCGACACAATTGTATGAGGTAGGTACTATTCCCATCAGTATTCCCACTTCCAGATGGGAAAATTGAGGCACAGAGAAGTCACTTGCCCAAACTCTCACAGCTAACGTTCAAACGTAGGGAGTCTGGCCCCGAGGTCCAGGCTTGAAACCCCTGTGTCATTTGCCTTGAATGGGATGATGTTTCTCCATTCTGTTCCTGGCCATGCCTCTATCACAGGACTCAGTAACATGAACATCTTTCCTTTCAGTTCATATAAATCTATAACATCTTTTTAATAGGTAAATGCTATTCCTTTGTCTAGATATACCACGTGTTGCCTCACCTGTTTCCTACCTATGGACTTTGAATTTTTACTTTTCTACTATAAAAGCCACTTTCTACTCTCAGAACTATTGCTTGTGTGACATCAGAGAGGAACCATGTGAAAGAGTGTGTAAACAGGGCGCCTGGGTGGCTCAGTTGGTTAAGCGACTGCCTTCGGCTCAGGTCATGATCCTGGAGTCCCGGGATCGAGTCCCGCATCGGGCTCCCTGCTCGGCAGGGAGTCTGCTTCTCCCACTGACTCTCCTCCCTCTCATGCTCTCTGTCTCTCATTCTCTCTCTCTCAAATAAATAAATAAAATCTTTAAAAAAAAAAAAAAAAGAGTGTGTAAACAGTATAACTTAGAGCTCCCGTGGGAGGAAATGACATTTTCATTTCTCCTAGGAAGGAGTTGTGTGATAGGAGCTCAGAAGGTTTAGGATATTGTTACGGAAAAATTAGCCAATCGTGCCAACTTACCATTATGCTACAAAATGGAATTGACAGACAAGAGCCCCAAGCTAAATTATTATCACACAGTTCTCTTTATTGGATAACATATGCCCACCTCATTTGCTGGTTTTCATACAAGGGAAAATAGAGTTCTTTTACTTGGGCTTTAAAAATCTCCAACCTCACTGTTGAGGAGACAGAGTGATGAGCTCCTGGGACAACTCTCAGGTGACAGCCTCTCTGCCGCAGGAGCCCCTTTCCATCGGTCTCGAAACTTCACCCCCTATTTTGGAGTTTTCTCATCCTTATTCCCTGGCTCACCCGTCCACCACACAAGGAGGTACATTGCTCTGCTTTTTCTGCATGTATGAGACATGGACAAAACAGAACAGAAGAAAAAAAAAAACAAACTTGTTCTTTCTTCCCTTGGCACACCAGAGTTGCTATGAAATTTCTAAAACAAACAAAAAACAAACAAAAAAACCACAGTAGAACTAAACAAAACACCCCTCTCCAAGTCTTACCACATACTCGTCTTTGAAGGAGGACCTATAATAGCTCTTAAGTCTGTTTACCAAGCCTGTTTGTCCTCATCCCGCCTGCACATCCCGACCCAAAAGCCCCGTCTCTCAGGTGTTCCTTGGAACGGCTCCTTTTTCTACCTTCTTGCGCCAAGGGCCTGTAGGACCACTCGAGACAGCAGAGAATTCCCCCCTAGAACCCATTCAGAATAACCCTTTTAACCAACCATAGCCTCATTCTTGCTTCTCTCTCAGAGAACCCTGACAAGTTATGTTCTCCATCCCCTCTACCTCAGTCTCCTGGAATGCACATGCCACACAAACATTGACAAATATTGATTAACTACCTGCTTAATGCAGAGATTTATGGGGATTATGACCATATGTCTCATTATGGGTTGGGAAAATATAACCGTACAGCTTAGAGGAACCCCCACCCCGTTCATGCACGCACATACACTTTTTAATTGTGGTGGAACAGAAGCAGGCTTTTTATAATGAACTGTGGATTCTAGCCTTGGACAGTTTCAAGAAAATTGTTGAAATAGATTGAAAAGAGAAACTTGGAGGCAACCTAAGAGGGTTGGGATGATTTCAACTGAAGATAAAGTAGTTTTACAGTTTTCGGAATATGAAACAGTGTAAGGAGTTCTGAAGGCTCTCAGAAGCGTATCCTCCGGACGACTGAAAAACCTGTGGAGAATACGGCCAAGAGCAAACCTAATGCAAAATCCTCAGCCTGATAAAACTTCCTTTTGGGCTCTGCTGTCTGTTTACTAGAGACTTGCACTTTAAATAACAAATTCTCTGAACAAAGGTTATCCATAGGGGCCCTCCAGCAAAAAGGAGAGCTTTAACTGAGGCAGGGTGAATTCAGAGGAACCAAAACAATAAGGCCCCTTTCCACCGCACCTGCTTTTCAAATAAGGTAGATCTCTCCCTGGCAAGTGCTCTGGATCACACGCCACACAACCCTCCGGTTGTGTGGTGTGCAACCGACTCAGCTGTCCTTGTTCCTTGGCCTACACGGGGCCACCTTAGAAATGAGGAGGAAAAAGGCAACAGTATGGAACACCACCCCTACTCCCAACCGTGACCTCATTTCCCTCCCTTTTTACTACCTCTCCACCACTTTTGGTTTTGAGAAACAAGAAAAAGGGGGAAGTAGAAGACAAGGAGATGGGAAGGAACAGGAAGGTTGGCGAGGTGGAGGTGGGGCAGTGGATAAGCTGACCTGGGGTCAGAGAGCTCCAAACCCAGGGAACTGAAGTTTATGTCCCTTTCTACTTTGTCCATCTCCCAGAACCCAAAATCAGGGAGACCCTGGGGTGGTGACACTTTCCTTAGAGTGATCCACTTCTGCCCAAGGCTTCCTAAGCAAGAGGGGCTGCCCGAACAGGCACTTGCTGTTCTCCCACACACACCAGAAATCTTCAGCCTTCTCCACACCGTAGAGTGGTTTTCACGTGTTAGGAGGGGAAGTGGTTTGAAAGCTCAGCTGTTGGAGGCAAGAGGTAAATAAAACAAAGCCCCACCCTGATACACTCAGCTTTTCAATGGGTTTATTAAGCCCCTCTAAATGATGTTACTTACTTTGGGTTTGTTTCGTTATTTTGGATAAGCCACTGGACGCGCTTCCTCCTGATTCGGTGGAGCTATTGTAGAAATTACGTACAAATACTTAGAGGGTTTGAGGCTTCCTTTTTGTCTCTCCTGGTAGTTCTGTTTTTGACTACAGAGACTTCATTGTTCTTATCTGGCTTTCTCCTCACACAATAGCTGCTCTTTTTTGCCCGTTCTTCAGTAGACAGGTGGGTTGGCCCACACAAGTATTGCAAACAAATCAATCTTAGCTTAATTAAATATTTGAATCTTTGCCAAGTTACAAGTGACTTCTTTAGGAGAGGCCCAAAGGAAAGAGTGAAAAATTTCCCTAACAAAGGGTAAAGCGTTCCCTTTCTCTTTCTCGGGCTTCCTTGAAGTTTACTCCCACAGTACTCGCACATCTAGCATATAATTTGGTGGCACCAGGTACCTTTGCATTGCTGGATACACTTGTTCATTTTTATCTTCTTGGTTTAGGGTCAACAAATCATTCTGAATCTTGATTGTATCAGCCAATGTATTAGCCTTCCCTCCCATATTTGTATGATTTGTAAATATCACAAAACTTCTCTATGAAGATGAAAATAGTTAACAGAGCAGACTAGAGACAAAGGGGGTACAGACAAGTTGATAGCAAAGCATTAATCCACATCCTCTGGGTGGTGTTTTAGCCCAATGCATTTGACTGTTTTCTGTTATCAACGCAAGCCATCTCCATCTCTAAGAAACCTCTCCTCTTTGTTCTAATCCTGTCTCCCCAACTACCTGTTCACATGAATATTCCATATTCACAGCAACTGAAATATCCAAAACCAAATTGTCCAAACCAGTTCCCTTCTCCACCTACACCATTTCTATCAGAACCACCCACCTTGTCTTGAAGAATTCAAGTGTTGTCCATCATTTGAACTCTTGATTTACTTCTTTCCTTATATCCAGTCTGGAACTAAGCACCTTAGTTCAGTGATTATCAGAATTTTTCACGTCACCTCCCACACAGGAAATGATGATATTGGACGGATTGAGTAAACCGAAAAAGGTTACTTGTGTCTGGAAGTAATTGCCTGGTGAGGGGTAGGGTGATCCCCACAGCCCCCAAGGAACTAATGTATCAGTATCTCAACTCACTTCTAACAGTAGGGCAGCCAGGCTGGGAAGCTCAAATGCAATGCATTCTTTCTTCAAGATGTCTCATATATTTGCCCTTTAATTTCCATTTCTGCAGCTACCATTTCACTCAAGATCATTCTCTCATATTTGAATCATGGTAACATCCTCCTGACTGCCTTCCTTGCCTTTCTTCAGGTTATCTTTGGTGGTGGCACTGCCTAAAACACTTACTCAGTGCTTTTGGCATGAGCTTACAGTTTTTTCTCATTACCTATGACAGTCAAACCCAAATTCTTTTGTCAGAATTTGAAAGAAAAGAAATTATGTGGGCCTATCCTACCCGTTAAACATATTTCCTCCTATTTCCTCCAACAACCTCTATTCAAGTTAAATTCACTTATTCATGGTCTGTCACCTACACCATCGCATTTTCTTATATTTGCTCTGCTTCCAGAAGATCCTGAGGGTAGTAGTGAGTAGTTGTAACTACTTGAGGAGCCTCGCAGTCTTGAGTATGTGACTATGTGTTGGGTCCTGGGCCAGCCTTCACAGCAACCTTGCATGCTCGCTAATAGTATTCCAGTTTTATAGATAAGAAAGTTGAAACTCGGGTTAAGTGATTTGGCCAAGGACAAAAATTGATTCAGTGGTGGAGAGCTAAGACTTCAGATCTCAGCCTGACTTCAAACAACACACTCTTTCCCCTGCCTTCGTCCAATGTGAGCTAAGCTTCCTCTGAACTCACATTTCTTTCCAAACCTCTTGTGTGACAATGAATAATTTGCCATCACCTGAGAATCCTTTGATTGTTCTTTATTGTTCTCTTGCATTGATATGTGGCTGTCTGCGTTTTTATTTTTATTTGTCCAACTGTGCTGAAAACCTTTGACTGCAAAGCCCCCATAATTCTTAGTGTTGCCCTGTCTCTATGGATATATGACATCTCAATTTCTGAATTCTTGTCAAAGCATTAGAGTTCCTCCTCAAGAGATTGGGTTGACGTTAATGGCCCTTATTTACTGTATTTGCTTTTACTCTTTTGCCAAATTTATCTACTACCTTAATTTTTCCATTTATAGATTATTATAATCTCAGAAAGCCCCAATGCCTTCTTGAGTCTATGAAAGTCCAGAATGCCCAGCAGATTTTCCAAGACATATTGTCTCTTTAAATTAGAGATCTAGTCCCATAAATCTTCTAATGGCTGTTTTTAAATCTATTCTTAACTTCAGAGCAAAGTAAGTAGTGTAATCTTCTCATTAACCCAGATTTAAGCCTTAATAGCAATATGAGTAATATCATTTAATATAAAAGTATCATTTAAAATCCTATTACATGCTCAGAATTTATGAGGCTGACAGATTTAGAAAGCAAAGGTTTATTGTACAGTTCTGATCCTCTAGAACTGTGTTGTCTGATACTATAACTACTAGCCTCATGTGGCTGTTTGAATGTTAATTAATTAAAATCAAATAAAATTTAAAATTCAGTTTTTCAGTTGTATTAGCCACATTTCAAGTGTCCAATAACAGAAGATGGTTAATGGCTACCATATTGAACAGCACAGATATAGAAAATTTCTACATCACAAAAAAATCCTATTGGACATCACTTCTCTAGAAGCTCATCAACGGTTTTGTTGAGAAATATGTAACATATTTGATGTAATTGAGAGCAGCTGATAATATATTAGCTACAAGTTCCTGTAAATAAGTAGCTATCTTAAGTTAGGGTTTCATTCATCTTTTATTCACTCAGCATGACACCTGGTGCCTAATCAGTGCTCAGAAATGTTTAACATGTGTTTGTAGACTAAAGATGGCTCTTTACAGACACTCAGTGATCTGGCATCATAACATGCATTTTTGTAAGCAAAGATTTAAGCAGCAGAAAGAGAAACAAACTATTCTACAAACAAGCAGTCTTCGTTTCATGAATTCTGCCAAAATGCTCAATGTCAATCTGTGGCAAATTGGTGACACCCCCTCTGCCCCTGCTTAGACAGCTGGGGCTGACATCTGCATCAAATCAGCCAGGACATTTATTTTCGAAATGTGCACCGACCTGCTTCTAAGCCCAAAGGGTAAAAATGTCACCTTTGTTCATTTCTCAAGAAAAATATTTTTAAGATCTGCGCTGACTGTGAAAGGAAAAGCTGTTCCTTGGGGTGTTATCCGTGATCCCCTCCTCATTTCTGGCTTTCCGGCAGCCGTCATTCCTGCCCCATCCCTCGTTGTCATATGAACAGGAAAGCAGTTCCATTGCCCCACAAGCCACAACGGCGTCTCTTCTTCCAAGGAATTTAAACTGACGGTTGAGTTTTTGTTTATGAACTGTGTGCTTTTGTAATTACCTTAGTATTTCAAGGACTGTGAGCTTCCTGGCACAATGGAACTCTTTGCTTCAGTCTTAAAATTCCGTTACCTAGGACACAGCCCCGTAAGAGACAACCGGTACATATTTTCGCATATATAAATTAACTAAGATTAACAAATATGTAACCTTGCCTGGAGTTGAGTGTGTTAAGTATCAATAATATTTTACTAAAGACACAAATACAATTAAAAACAAAACAATTTTGATGAGTAACCTTTTTCTCAGATTCCTCAAAAGCCCATGCAAAATCAGACTGATATATGTAATGATGGGGCAATTATTATGGAACTAGATAGAAAATTCTGTTAGAGCACCTAGAAATAAGACTGGATATCATACATTTGGAGTCCACAGGTGGTTTACTTGGAGAATCGTCACAAATAGCAGGAAAGCCCATGTCCCCTGGAAACAAATCCGGTGCATATAACCGGGAGAAGGGCTAGAACAGTTGTTCTCAGTGTGGTCTGAAGACCCTGGAGAATCACCGAATCCCTTTAAGGGAATCCACAATGTTAAAACTATCTACATAATAATACTACAATGTTATTTACCCTTTTTATTCTCATTCTCTCATGAATGTTCAGTGGAATATTCCAGAGGCTACATAATTATCTGGAAAGGCTTTTAAGATAGTCTTCCCTTTCCAAATACATATCTGTGTGAGACCATATCTTCATATTCTTCAACCAAAAACAGTGTGTCGCAACAGACCGAAGGCAGACCAAGCATGAGAGTACAGCTGTTTTCTATTATACCATACATTAAAGACATTTGCAAAAATGTAAAACAATGCTATGCCTCTCACTAAATTTTTGTTTTGGAAACCATATTTTTTCATAAAAGTGTTATTCATGTTAATATGTAATGATTTATTATTGTTATTTTAAATGAATTAATAAATAAATGAACATTGTCTCAATACCCACATTAACCCAAGCTCTTTGAGGTCCTCCAATAATTTTTAAGTGTGCAAAGTGGTCTTGAAACCAGAGAGTTTGAGAACTACTGGTCTGGACTATGGTGAGTCCCGATATAAGATAAATGGGCCCCCAGACAATGATTAACTCAAGAAGAGAAAGATCAAATGGAACCCTGTTTCTAAGCTGGCCAGACTCTACTAAAGATGCTGACCGTGGTTCTTCATCCAATCAACTAATTACCCACAGCTTTTTGGAGGCTACATCGAAGTTTTCCTTTACTCTCTTCTCATAAACCAAACCATTCATTTGCCCAGCCAAATATTTGCTAGCTCTTTCCAGTTGCATACCAATTGTTTTGTTTCATAAAATATTTACTCTAAAATGCTGCACTTACATTGGTTTTAAATGAGGATTCAGTTTTACTTTAAGGAGATGGTTGAGTCTGCCGGCAGCCTGGGCTGAGGCTGGATACGTGGTAGCAGGACACGGATACAGTTTCTGAGACCTGCTGCACATCATCTATGGATTATTGCAAAGAGAATGGGTAGACCAGTGTCCAAACTAGCCCTGACTCATCTTCCCAGTGGCTTATTAGTATGTTTAGTGTCATACGATTTATATTTTTAGGTAACATGGCCTAATAATAGGAAAGTTTTTATTTAGTTGGTCCCTTTTGTAAAATAATTCAATGTCCATTTTAATTAAAACTGACTGCTGAAGGGCATTGGGAAACGTGTGTGCATGTGTATGTTCTCAAACAAGCAGCTTTCAGTCTCTTTCTTTCAACCACTCTTATCTTTGGCTCAGAAGAGGGTCATCACTCCTAATTGACGTACCCTGATCCATTCCCCAAAAGCTCAGAGAGAGAGACCAGTTTGATGACATACTTCTGTGTCCCTATAGTTTCTCTCTATCTTGCATCACTTTTTACAATCACTTTTCAAGTCTTACCACCCACGTAAAAATCTATTACTACTTGGGTGACCCAACCTTACGTAGACACCATGTCAACGGCACCCCACTCAAGGATGATGGCGATGTGGTCAGAATGAACAGAGTGCAGCTGGGGATTTCTGATTCTGTGAGAACCTAGACTTCCCTGCCTCAGTTGCTGGCTCTGTGAAAGAGAAACACTTGGTTGTACCTCCGTCCACCTCCCAGCCATGTTAGAAGAATTTTGAGTATTACGGAGCCCTGGAGCAACTCCTGATTAACATTCTTTCTCCCAGTATTTACACTGTTTTCCTGGTCTCGCATCCCCCCCCCCCCCCCCCAGTTCTACCACTGCCTCAAGTAGCATTTCTGAATCACTCTGATGCATAATAATTCCTCACGTCTGGCCTGCTTATTTGGCATTTGGAACATACTGCCCTGTAATAGTCATTGTACTGTGAATTTTCCAGGTATGTCGTTTGTCTTCCAAATAGCCTTGAGTTTCTTGAGAGCAGAGATTTTGTCTTATTCATCTTTGACCACAGCACTGGACAGAATGTCTCGTAGCCTGAAAGGTACTCAGTATATTCAGATGCTGTTGGGCTTTGAGCTAAGTGATTTTTTGTTGTTGTTGTTTCATCACACTGCCTCCCCCTGATGCAGAAATCTTGATCAATAACTCTTACTCCTCATCTTTTTTATCTTCCTCCTCTTCCTAATCAATATCAATCAACATCAGGATATAAAACTTGAATATATTTTCCTTTTAAGATGGAAAGATATTTGTACAAGATTATGCTCCATCCTTACTATGCCTAGCCTAGGACCATCAGTCATCCCACTCTCTCACTAATACTATAGCCTAATAATTTTAAAATGCTGGGATGCTTGGCAATTCCAAGCAGGTATATTAGAGGGTCGTGGCAGGAGAAAAAAGAGGTTCTCACATACACATCCCTGTCTCTACTAGAGTGATTTTTGCTTATATCTATTTTAACACAGGTTTCATTTAGAAGAAAGTCTTCTACAGCTTTTAAACATTTTGAAATCTGCTATAACCCAATCTCAGACCTTGGGTCCTATGTCATTATAGGTACCACTCTCAGCAAAGAGGTCAAAATATGGCCTGACCATTACTAGATATCCTATGCTATAGAGGTTGGAGATTGGAGAAGACTCCAAACACTCATCTGGCAGGGCTGACTCAGCCATACAGCTATGGAGGGCAAACTCACTTCACCAACTTTATGCCTTAAAGAATGTTACCAAATTCTACATGCACTAAAATACTTCCTCTGTTGGTCAGCTATAGCAATATCTGAATCCCTACCCACAGGGCCTGGGATTCTAGTAATTAGAAACTCCAGAGGTAACATGATACAGAAAAAAGAAAAAAAAAAAAAAAAAACCAGCAACAGTGCATTTAGGGATCCAAAGACTGGGAGTCAAATCCTGCCTTAGCTCTTAATTTCTCTGTGTTTGCCCATTAACGAAATGGAGAAGACAATCCATGCTTCATGCCATTAGTAGGTTTTAGCAAGTGTTTTCTGGATAGATGGATAGATGGGTGGGTGGATGGGCAGGCAAGTGGATGGACAGTCGGATAGATGGCCATTGAGCATATGAAAAGTTGCCTGACATATAATTGTATCATTTATAGTATAAGCGAAAGGCCAGATTTCATGTTTTAAAGCAACACAAATCTATTATCTTATAGTTTTGTAGGTCAGAAGTCTAAAATCGGTCTCACCAAGTCAAATCAAGGTTCTGTCTGTGCTGTGATCCTTCTGGAACTCTCAGGGAGAATTCATTTCCTTGCCTCTTCCAGCTTCTAAAGGCTGCCTGTATTCCTTGGCTTATGGCCTCTTTCCATCTTCAAATCTAAAATAGCCGATGGAGTCTTTCTCAGGCTGCATCACTGTGGTATTGATATTCCTGCCTCTGTCTTCCCTGTATAAGACCTTTATAGTACATTGAGCCCACCTGGATAATCCAAAATAGTCTCTTCATCTCAAGATCCTTGACTTAATTGCTTTCCTGCAAATTCCCCTTTGCCATATAAGGTGGCATATTCATGGTCGAGGGATTAGGAGGTGGACATCTTTGGGGGAGGGGTCATTATTCTGCCTACCACACTATAGGATGGTCTAGGTTATATTAGGAGTAGTAAAAGGTGATTCAGAAATTCTTGATCTTGACTGACCATTAGAATCATTTAGGGGTTTTAAAGAAAACAGATGCCCAGGCGCCTCACCCAACTACTGAGTTTTAACTGGACCACACGGGCCTAACCATCAGCATTTGTTAAAAGTACCCCAGATTATTCTATTGCAAAGCCAGGTTTGAAAGTCACTGGCTGTATTTAAGAATGTGGATTTGGACCATCGCACAAACTTAAGTTTAAGGGCCTCTTGAGCCCCTTAGGTTACTCATTTTACATTTCTAAACCTGAGTGTCTTTATCTATAAAATGGGTATAGTAATTATGTGAGGACTAAATTTAGTAATATATATAAAGTCCTGGGTGCTGGGGCGCCTGGGTGGCTCAGCCTTGGGCGTCTGCCTTCAGCTCAGGTCATGATCCCGGGGTCCTGGGATCAAGCCCTGAATTGGGCTCCCCGCTCAGCGGGAAGCCTGCTTCTCCCTTTCCCACTCCCCCTGCTTGTGTTCCCTCTCTCGCTGTCTTTCTCTGTCAAATAAATAAATAAAATCTTTAAAAAAAAAAAAAAAGGCCTGGGTGTCTTGCCTGGAATATGTTAATCACCCAGTAAAAGGTAGCTGTAATTATTAATTTTATAGAGCAGGTCAAATTATATCCCTAGTTATGGCAAACAAATATCAAAAGTGAATATCCAAGGATGTGCCCCAAACTCACCCCTTTTGGTCAGACTTAAAGGAGCTTAGAGCTCTAACTCATTCTGCTTAGATCATTTGCAAACTGACACAGCTCAGGGGAGTTGTTAGTTGCTCATTTGGTTCTGGGCAAAGGCTGAACTCTCCTCGGATTTTCTCCTTTCACAGCCACTCCCTTTGCACTGCGGAGAGTGGGCCTGTGGGACGAATTAGCTTAGCATTATGCACGGACAGCCAGTTGTCTCCATTTGTCAACTTGAGGGATGATATATATACACCGAGTCCCAACCCAGGAAGGTCCTTAGTCCTACTGGTGTCTTAAGTCTTTTCTTTAGTAAGACAGTTTCAGCCCCTGTCCTCCAAAAGACTCAGTTCACCATTCCTGGGATCCCCAGCCCCAGCCCCAGCTCAGCCCATGAGGTGGGACATTCGATCAGGATTGACCCCGGTCCCTGTGTGCTCTGGCCTGTCCACAGAGAAATGAGATGCTCTGCATGATGCTGCCCCAAAAGAAAGCCCCTATACAATCCCATTTTATTTTCATGTGTTGCTGAGGTTAGAATGAACAGAAAGAACCGTTCTAATTTTACAGTAAGAAAAGGCTATATTTAACTAAATCCCAAAGGAGTCATCCATTGTAGTACTGCAGTGTTTTTAGATTTTATTAGCTTCCAAAATTAAAAAGAGAAGATTACATCATAAGTGAGGGATCTTGTTTTATTAGCTTCCACAGTCAAAAAAGAAAGAGAGAGAGAGAGAGAAGGGAAATTATATCATATATATAAAAAAGATCTCACACATTTTTTGTCTTGTATTTTCCTTTGCTAGCCCCTTTTTTTAGCTGCTGGGGGAATTAAGGGGAAATACCACATCAAAAACTGTTGACCCTGGTGATTTAAAATTAAAATCTGCGGCTCTTAGTATTAAGGAAAACTGGAGCCTTATGATTCCACTTCCTGTGCCTTCAGTTCTTGATGGAGGTCGGCAGCGCATTGCAGGAGGTGACAGTATTTCCAAAGTTGGCATGTCCGTGGCATGGAGCACTTGTGGAGATCTTCCTATCCCTTGTGAGGCAAAAACAACCTTTGGATTTGTCATTTTTGAGAAAATTTTTTTTATTCTTATGTTAATCCCCATACATTACATCATTAGTTTTAGATGAAGTGTTCCATGATTCATTGTTTGTGCATAACACCCAGTGCTCCATGCAGAATGTACCCTCCTCAATACCCACCACCAGGCTAACCCATCCTCCCACCCCCCTCCCCAATTTTTGAGAAATTTTTTAAATAAAAAAGGCACAAAGAAATATATAACAATCACCAGTTGGCCCATCACCAAGAATTTTGTCCTGTTTGAAGTGTTTTCTAAATATGAAATGAATAAAGCATAGATACAAAGTTGAAATCTGTCATCATTCCCCCTCTCCTACTGTGGCTTCCCAAAGATAGTCTCTATCCTGATTTTACTGCGACTCTTCTGAGGTTGCTTTTTTGTGTCCCAACAAAGGTCAGCTCTGCTCATCCTGAGTTCGGTGATCAGGACCCCAAACCCTAGAAGGTGGGGATAATGACCGCTCCAGTTAAGAGTCGCCCATTGCTGCTGACTGGATCTTTCACCTCATCTGGATCTGGTTATGGTTGCTGGAAGAGATGCACTGAGCTTGGTGTGTGGGTCAAGAGCAGACGTAGCCTACATGGCTAGCTCAAGACCTGTTTTCTGGTTCCTGTGAGGGCTTCTCAAGGTGAAAGGCCTTCCCCAGAAAAAGGCACTTTAGGTCAGTCTTACTGGATTCAAGAGAAACAATCCTAAAAAAAGAGAGAGAGAGAGAGAAACAATCCTATGAAGAGAATCCAGCAGAATTTCACGGATTCTTGGTTTGCAAATCAAATGCTTCCTGGGGCCAGGCAGGTGATTTCAATGAGCCAAGTAGTTACAGCAAATTATGGAGGCCAGGTGAAGTTCCAGCTAATTGTTGTACTGAGAAATCAGACTTTTCCAAGAAAGCCACAAATCTGAATGTTTACGTGAAATCGCTCTAGTTTTTACAGTTCCCCATTTTTTTATATTTAAAGTTTTAAATCTACAGAAAAGCTTAGCTTGATAGTACAGCAAACAACTATATTCACTTCCAGTTAAATTCACCGAATTGTTAACACCTGGCCACATTATATGTCTATGTATAAATGATTTTCTGAACCATTTGAAAGTAAGTTGTGCAAATTATGACAATCATCCCTAAAAATGTAAGCATATCTCTCCTAAGAACAAGGGCAGTCTCCATTTTAACCATAATACCATTATCACACCTAAGAAGAGTAAAAATTTCTTTATCATTTAATTGACTATATTAAAATTTCTCCAATTGTCCCAAAATTATTCTATAATTTGTTTTTGGTTCAAACCAGGATCCAATCAAGCTGTACCTCTTGCATTTTATTATGTCCCTTTGGCATCTTTTAATCTGGAAGAGTTCCCCTACCTTTTTACGTTTTTCAAAACTATTTTTAATTGTTGCTAATAAATATGATTTATATGAATTTGTGTATATGTGTGTACACATCCTCATACACATAGGCAACAAAAGCAGGTCCACAGGCCAGATTCGTGGTGTGAGGTGTATCTCTGCACCCAGATGTGGTCCATCCAAAGTCCCACTTCCAAAAGCATTATCAATAATCAATATAACCTTTGCCTCAGCTCACATTCATGCATTTGCTTAGTAGGCATGGAAAGACGAGAGAGAAAGAATTCCTTCTTTCATTGCTATTTATTGATAGGCCTTAGCACTGACATTGCTAAACTCCAAGGATGAATTAGATGAGAATCACTTGAGAGAGGAGCAGCTACAAAGCACGATTGCTGGGTTCTACCCTAAATCTCCTCAGTCTGGAATCATGCTTTTAAAAACACCTCCACTTATTCTTCTGAACACAAAACTTTGAGGACTCCTATTCTCAGATAAATTACGAATTGGGACCTACCCCAGGCAAGTTCAAGTGAACCCAGATATTATACATTATCACCTGATGCAGTGGGTACTCTGAACATCTCAAAGGGAGGGTCAGAGAAGGCTTTGGTGGGGAGGTAATCTCTGAGTGGAGTTTAAAGAAGACTGGGTTACCCCAGGTGAAGAAGAAGGAGGGGAAGAAGGTATGGAATGAGAGTAGCAGAAACTATGCCTCGTGCAGCTGGGGATGTGATGTGGCCAGGACTGATGGAGGAAAGCCTCAGGTGCCATGTGAAGGCGTTTTGATTTTTGTTTCCTGAAGGGTTGGAGAGCCACTTGGAGGACTTTCGGGAGACATGATCCAGTTGATCATAGGAAGATCATGCTTGACAGCCCTGGGAAGAAAGGATTAGAGGCAGAACAATTTAATAAGAAGCCATTGCAGTTAAAGAGGCAGGAAATAATAAAGACAGCACTCTGGGGAGGATGGGTAAGTGGGGTTCAAAAGCCCTGTGAGTCACAGAAGGAACGGGACACGTCTTAGCAGATGTGAACGCAGGAGTCAGAGAAGCGAGTCTAAAGCTGATTTTCAGCTCACCATTCAGTCTCGTGTGAATGAGTGTCTGCAATGCCTGTTGGACATTCAGATGAAGATGTCCCATAGGTGGTTACCTGGGCAAGAGAGCAACAGTGAATACCTCGGAACTGAACACACGGGCGGATCCAGTAGAGATGATGTAGCTGGGGCAGATTGGTGCGGGGAGACAGGCTTTAGACCAGACAGAAGGCCTGGGGGCGCTTGATGCAAAAGTAGGAACTTTAAACCCACTTGAATGGGTGGGACCAGTCAGTAGGGAACACCATGGTTTTGTTGACATCCCTAATGCCCTTTGCCGACCTTCTAGTGCGTTGGTTTTCCCTCCCATTCTTTTCAATAGCAGTCTCCAAAGTGGAGTGAATACAACAGAAGGAGGCTCAAGACGGCTTGTTGGACATGAAGGGAAATTGTTAGAAAGATTATATTTTTAAAATCTCACCTTTTCTATTTTTGTTTACATTTTATAATGGATAAAGAATATTTGCAAAGTAATATACGTGTGTGAGGATGGATAGGTAGATAGATAGATAAGGTTCACTAAAAGACATCCCCATATTAAGGGTGCATGTTCAAATATATTTTACTGCTAGCTATACACAGTCAAGAATCTTGAGTGACCGCTCTTCTGCATGACCACAGCTCAAGAAACGAGAGCATCCGAAGGAGAAGGGGAGAAACGAGCGTGGGTCTTGCCTGCCCATTTCTCAAAACTTGCTGGCCTGGCTAACCAGGGCGTGCTGGTTAACAAAACCCCCCATAGCAGAACCACTGGAAGTTGTTCAAGTCCTTGTACCTTTTCTTACTTTGAGTGTGTTTGTAGAATGTAAGAAGCTGAGAGTTGGAGAAATCTTTCATGTCCCTCCGCTAGTTTTCTGCTTTCCCAAGAAGCAAAAAGCAAGAGCAGGTTGGAGGAAGCAGGGTGGGGTCAGGAGGAGATAGGGTGGAGGAAAGTAGAGAAAAACCACCTTTTTTTTTAAACACATGAACCTGGAGCCTGCCCTGCCCCTTGGAGGTTGTAATGTTTCTCTGATTTGTGGGTAGGAATTATGAGGGGAGGAAAGGGGAAGTAGCTGTTTAAAGTGAAAGAAAATAGGCAGAACCTGTTTCTTGGCTTCTCTCTACGTGGTCCATTCTCATGCGAGTTACCAGCGTGCCTGGGCATGACGAGTTTTGACAGCGGAGAGTGAACTCACGCTAGGAACACACACTTCACATAACCTGTGACCAGGCTGTGATGGGCTTAACGACGAAGCTCCCGACAACTGGACATTTGTCAGCAGGGCAATGGCGAGTTTCGGGAGGGTGTGGATTCATTTGGGCTTTATCTGCTGCTCAGGAGTCGGGAGCAGGGGCAAAGCTTGGGCTCTCCTGCCAAATGCGCTCGCTTGCTGAGCAAGCAGAAGGGGGAAGGCTGCCTAATCCGTCTTCACACTACCTCCAGATCTCAAGGAAAGGGAAGCCAGCGGGATGGTGCTAAAACCTAACTTGAGGCCAAATCATTTTCTCTCGCAAACACATTCATGATTTGTTTTCTGAACAAGTCCCAGGGGACTTTGAATGGCACAGTGCTCCTGTCATAGCCACCAGAACCAGATCACCTGTCCTCGAAGGTTGGCTCGACCGGCCTTTGGCTTCATGTCTCTACCTGCGGGACTAGAATATTAACGGTCATTTTTTTTAAAATTAAGAGGAGATAAATGTTATAATTGCTAAAGTACAAGAACAATAGTGCAACATTTTATTTCGAGAACAGAAAAGCGAGCATATGGACAGCCATAAGTATAAACAGGCCCACGGTGCAGGTAGTAATGATACCAGCCAGATAGAAATAGGGTAAGGTTTCTCAACCTGGGATAGAGATGAGGATGGGGTGAGATAGGGATAATAGAAGAATTTGCCTGGACTGTAAAGACAGAAATTCTGATATCCTAAATAGATATGGATGCAGGTAGCAATGAGCTGAGTAAGCTGACTTCCTCCATCCTCACTGCATAACCCCCCAGCTCACTACTTTTCACCCTATGGTATTTTATTCCCTTGCGTTGCACAATAGAGCTGCACATAATGGGGAAGAAAAGCCCGGTATTCAAGGCCACAAAGAATGAGCTATTCATCGAGACGTTCATCATTTTCTTAGAATTGCTCTTGCTGGGGGAAGGGAGAGTCCTCAACATTTCATAAAATATCCAGAAGCATTGAGGTTAGCTGTAATTCTGCAGCAGATGTAATGTAAGAGCTAGTATTTGAGCTAAGAAACCTTTGAATGACTTTATTTTATGTAATTGCTCAGGTTTGCTCGTAATTTATGAAAAGATTTAGTGAGGAGCTGCAAAAATAATGAAAAGTAGATGCCTGAATAATAATCCAATATTACATTGTTGATTTCCTTAAAAAATACAATGCAAGTCATTCTTTCCAACCCCACCTTTGTTAACACCACCTCAAGAGGGATTATATGTGAAGAAAAATATGCCTCTCGTATTTGGTATTCTTTCCTTTAAATGAAGGGGGAAAAAATACTACTGCTATACAGTGACTTTCAAGTCATACATTAATCTGTTGCTTCACAAGAATGGTTACATGATTTCCAGAGCATACAGTAAAATAGGCTTATGCCAGAAACAGTGCTTTTACTTTTGCATTTATTGATTATAAGCCACATAACATAGAGGGGGGCAGGGAGAACCAAATGGGATTTTTATCATCATTATCATGTTGTTATCACATAATAAATTATTGTATATCTCTTCCTTTGTGAAGAATCATAAAAATAGAAAAATTGAGTGTTTGTTATTATATAATAATAAGATCAGCTCAACATAAGATAGATTTCGGTATCTACATTTTCATCTATTTCAGAAATATTTCCTTATATTACCAAACTCATCTCATAGCTTTTTACTTATTTTTGTTAAATTTGCAAACTTTTCAGGTACTATCAAGAAGCATAGCTACCACTCAATTTAAACACTCAAATTTTTAAATATAATCTTTGTAAATGTGTACATTTCTTGTCCCCCATTTTGGATAGCAAAATTTATTTCTATCCCCCAGAGGTGTAAATTGCTGGATTTACCTTTTCCGGGGGGGATAAAAATGTGTAAAAAAAGTAACTATCTCACAAACCAGGAAGCTGCCCTTGGCCTGTAATAAATTAATTCACTCAACAATGTTTATAAAGTGCCATCTGTGTGACAGGCACTGTATTAGGAACTACAGATCCAAGATAGATAACCCATAGTCCCCACCCTTAAAGAGCTCAAGGCCCAGTGGGAGAAACAGACTTGTCTCCAGCAACTAAAAGACACCTCGGAAGCCAGAGCAAAGACATCTTGCCCCATCTCGAAGACTGAGTTCAGAAGGAGATGACATCTACATTGTGCTTTGGGGCTGGAGCAGGAGTTAACCAGGTAAATAAGAAGAGAGGAGATGCATTTCATGAAGGCATGTTCTGGGTTTGGGGAGATTTCGTTTCCTTTGGCATCAGAGGGAGGTTTGTGGGAAAGAGAAGAAACAAACAGAAGACTGGCTTTAAAAAGTTAACATTTCTTCTCTTTCCTCCTTTCCCTCCCTCATACCTATCCAGCAAAATCCAAGGACAGTAGAATTGCTCCCTGGTGCCAGGACCCAGGCTCTTTCTGTCTTCTGGCTCTGCCATCCCTAAGCGTTGCCCTAGTCATCAGTGAACCCCAGTGGCTCAGGCCCAGCCAGCACGGAGGGGAAAGCAGGCTAGGACCCAGGTCCAGGGCACTTCCCAGGAGCTACATAAATCTCTTCTACTTTGATCCCATTGGCCAAATCTTTGCCATATGACCACATCTAGTGGCCAGAGGGGCTAGAAAATGTTCTCTTCTGTGTAGTCGCATGCCTGGCTAAAACACAAGAATTCTCTTACTATAAAACAGGCACTGGCAAACTTTTTCTGCAAAGGACCAGACAGTAAATATTTTAGGCTACATGCAGTCTTTGTCATGTGTTGTTGTTCTTGTTTCTATTTGTGGGGTTTTTTTAGCAACTCTTTAAAAACATAAAAACCATTCTTAGCTTAAAGGCTGTTCCAGACAAGCCATAGGCCAGATGTGGCACATGGGCCATGGTTTACACATTCTTACTGTGGAGGAAGGGAAGAAACACTATCTGGGGAGGAAAGTGGCCGTGTCTAACCACGACCGCTACAAGATTATAAACACTAAGGAGAACCTTGTCTTGTTCACTATTCTAGTTTCAGCACAGTGCTTGGCCCATACAGTAGTGCTTACTGTTTATGACTGATGGATGAATTGATTGATTGATTGACTGACTGACTGATTGATTAAAGGAAGGTAAGGAAGTTTAATTGAACGACAATTTGTTAAAATCCCACTTAATCCCAATGGTAGTCTCTCACCATAGATTATAATTTGAATACTCCCGTTTTTCCAGAGTTTGAAGAAAAGTTTCACCAATGGCAAAAAAGCGTGAAACCACTGGGCTTTCTGCCACCTGCGCCCCCATCGGCTCATATAGTCCAGCACCCATTTCATCTCCCAGCGGCAGATGCAATTAAGTCCCAAATAGCCCACGTCTTGGAGTGACGCTCCCAAATCGACAGCAGGTGGGCAGCCCCAGGTGTGCAGGCAGATTATAGAACCAAAGCCTTCTAGGTCCTCCCCTTGTATGCCAGGGGCAGAGTGGCCGGCAGGAGAACCTCATTTGCGTTTTGCCCTTATAAATGTCAGATACTTGGTGGGAATGTCAGCAGAAGTGTCCACGCTGAACAGACACTTTTTAGTTCCCCTTATTCTCCCCCTTCTTACTCAATATCCTGAGGACTTAACAGAACTTAACTTGTTTCAGTCAGCCCAGTGGGGGGAGGGAGGGGTGGCTCGCTCAACCATTCCCCTGGACATCCCCCTGCCAGGTGTCTGAAAGTGCCACAGCTCTTGGGCTCTACAGGCTGAGCAGACGCAACAGCCAAAAGTGAGGGGGGGGCGCCCAGCCTCCTGGCTCCGGGAAGACTCACTAAATGAGGCCACCCTCCCACCTCATTCTGCAGGAGTCAGGTAACGGCTTCTATCAAATAAATGTGTAACTTTTTACAGCAGGGAAAGGTGCCACCTCCAAATGCTGGCAGCATAGATTATGCTAGCTGAAATAACTACAAGAAAGTTCTGCTGGAAAATGGCAGAAGAGGTGGACATCGGACACTCCAATGCAGCCTCACTGCAGCCAAAAGGGTGATAAGCAGATAACAGTGTTTCTGTCACTCGCTGTTTCATAATAGGGCCTGTCACATGTTCCTGTTCCAGCCTCTGGTGTCGCGGGTATTAAGTGAGGTCCTGCCACAGAACCAGAAACGTGGTCCTATTGGGCACAGATAATTTCCTTCATCCTGGCTCCTGATGAGTGTGTGCTCATCCTTTTGAGGAGGAGAAGCAAATTTCAATTCCCCCTCAAAACCTGAAGATCTGGCAGGGGGTGGGGATCGGTGTGAAATTTCTACACAGGTCAGGGATGGGAAGCCATGCTGCCATCAACCCTGACCTCTCAGAAGGAATCCTGGCGAAAGGGGGCAAATGATGACCAAGGGCTACAAATGATCTGAGGAAATCTTTCACAATCACAGTAACTAGAAACAAAATTCGATTGGAGCCTTTGGCCCTCGCGTATGAATTTCTGCCTCTTCTGAAGAATTCATTAGGCCTCCCCTCCTCCCCCCACCTTTTAATTAAAGTTATAATGAGGTAATTCAGAGAAGAGCATGGGCCTCTTACTCAGCCTCCTAGCAGCTGTGGGACTTTGGGCGAGCCACGAGCCGCTCTGTGCCTCAGTTTCCTTCTCTAAAAAGTAAGGGTAATAGTAGTACTTACCTCAGAGAGCTGGTGTGAGTCTACAGTTATATGAACTTATTGTGTACTAATACAGAATCATAGATCGTTAATATTTGCCACTTGAAATATTTTGGCATTAGGTAGAGACCATTCCATGTAGAAAAAGTGATGGGTTTATGAACACAAGGCAAAGTCATGGCTGTGGACTCTCTGTCTATGTTGCAAGACTGTCAGAAAAGATTTATGTGTAGACAAAACAGACGTGCATACACAAGGCAAGGCACAAACTTGGAATATTGTAATACCCAAGAAAATACTGATAAATGATAGGTGAAGGGCAAGATGAAGACTTTGTTCTTTCCAATAAAACCACATCTTTAAAAATCTTCCATTAAAAGTGATCAAAAAAAAAAAGTGATCACAAATATCAAAGGAGTCGCAGTGAATTCAAGAGACCCCCTGGGAGAAGTCAGCCTTCTGTTTTAAAAAGAAAAGCCTGGGAAGGATTCCATTTCTTTTGAGGAATTATTTTCAAGGCTCATATTCATGCTGCCTGCTTGTCATTTCCATCCATTTAACTACCAGGGGCTTCCTATGCTCCCCAGCTCCTGCCCCAATCCAGAGGGCCCTTCTTTGGACTGGGAGCTCAATAAAGCTGGTTTCCAGGGGGAATTCACTCTTTAAAGTTATGGCAGCCTCATGGAGCGGCCACACTGACACCTAGTGGTCTGAAGGCTAAATGCAAGCAATTGCTTAACCCATTTTAATCTTATTTTTATCAAAGCTCCGGGTCAAATATGTCCCAGGCCTTTATGTCTATCCTTGCTGAGTGCCAAGAGGTGGAGGTTCGAATCATTTCTGTATCCAGCCACTAGGAATAAACCAAATATGTATATGTTTGGGCAGAGATAAAAATCCAATGGGAAGTCTTAGAAACTGAAATGAACCTCATCAGAAGCTGGTGGCTGGTTTCTCTCATAGATTTGGAGAGTTCAGGGCTTGTCCTGTTTTTCTACTTCTGCTAACTGGCCTCCTTACTTGCACAAGAAACAGGCAAACCCATTGTGTATATAAATTCAATATATGCTTTATTAATAATATTGCTGAGTCCGCGCCGAGGATGTCGGTCAGAACAGTGCCTTGACCTTGCTTCCAGGAGCAGGTTAAAAGCCACTCCAGCTCACCTGCTACATGTCACTCATTCCCCGCTCTGTCTTTCCAAGCCAGGGACAATCCCAGCAGGATTGCCTGCTCTGGGGTGATAATAAATGGTGGGGGAGAAAAGGTAATCATGCAACAAGACTTGTTGCCCTTCATCGTGAACCTCTTTTTTTGAGGGGGAGAGCGGGTTATCATTCAACCCACTATAGTGGTTGTAGAAAACAGAGAGAACATTTAGAAAGACAAGAAACCATCATCTGTACCCCAATCCCACTTACCCATGCTGAATCAGGGTATCCCCCAAAAGTTACTTCAACCTTGCCGTTAAATTGCTATAATTCTTTTAGTAGGAATTGATCAATGAAAATGTGAGGATAAGAGCAGAAGAGATCGAGGATCCCAGTGGATTTTTTCTTCAACTTCCTTCCCTTCAGCTTCATTTTACTTTCCATTGGATCATTTGTCTCACAGTTGATTATTTGTATGGGTAGTGAGGATGAGTTTCGAGAGTTCTAGAAGTGATCAAAACACATTCTGTGTGTGGTGGGGGTTGCCTTGTTGGCACAGTGGGAGACCTGTGTATTCACTTGTCTGTGTGTGTTTGGTTTTTTTTTTTTTTAATTTATTTAAACTAAAGAAAACCAAACAGTTCACTCATTTCTCCCAAACCCCCAGCCTTCACCTCTAGCAACCACCAATCTAGTCTCTGTATCGATGAGCTTGGTCTTTTTACTTTATTTATTTTTAGATTCCACATATAAGAGAGATCACATGGTATTTGTCTTTCTCTGACTAACTTATTTGACTTAGCATAATACCTTTGAGGTCCATCTATGCTGTCACAAAGAGCAAAATTTCATTCTTTCTTGTGGCTGAATAATATTTCACTGTTTATATATACTATAGGTTTTTTTTATCTATTCATTCACTGATGAACACTTGAGTTGCTTCCATATCTTGGCTATTATAAATAATGCTGCAATGATCATCGGGGTGCATGTATCTTTTCCAGTTAGTGTTTTCATTTTCTTCAGATAAATACCCAGAAAGAATTGCTGAATTACACAGTAGTTCTGTTTTTAATTTTTTGAGGAAACTTCCTACTATTTTCCACAGTGGCTTAACCAATTTGCATTCCCACCAACAATGGACAAAGGTTCCCTTTTCTCTACATCCATGCCAACACTTGTTACCTCTTGTGGTTTTGGTGTTTTTGTTTGTTTTTTGTTTGTTTGTCTGTTTCCATGTTTTTTGATAATAGACATTCTGACAGGTATGAGGCGATACCTCATTGTACTTTTGATTTGCATTTCCCTGATGATTAGTGATGTTGAGCATCTTTTCATGTGTCTATTGGCCATCTCTATGTCTTCTTTGGAAAAATATCTACTCAGATCTTCTGCCCATTCTTTAAATTGGTTTTTTGTTTGTTTGTTTGTTTATTGCTATTGAGCTGTATGAGTTCTTTATATATTCTGGATATTAGCCTCTTATTAGATGTATGACTTGCAAATATTTTCTGCCATTTAGTAGGTTGCCTTTTTATTTTGTTAATGGTGTCCTTTGTAGAAGCTTTTTTTTTTTATTCTTATGTTAATCCCCATACATTACATCATTAGTTTTAGATGTAGTGTTCCACGATTCATTGTTTGTGCATAACACCCAGTGCTCCATGCAGAATGTGCCCTCCTCAATACCCACCACCAGGCTAACCCATCCTCCCACCCCCCTCCCCTCTAGAACCCTCAGTTTGTTTTTCAGAGTCCATTGTCTCTCATGGTTCGTCTACCCCTCCGATTTCCCCCGCTTCATTCTTCCCCTCCCGCTACCTTCTTCTTCTTCTTTTTTTTTTTTTTTCTTAACATATATTGCATTATTTGTTTCAGAGGTACTGATATGAGGAATTCTTAATCGCAGGAAACAAACTGAGGGTTGCTGGAGTGGGGGGTGGGGTGGGAGAGATGGGGTGACTGGGTGATAGACACTGGGGAGGGTATGTGCTCTGGTAAGTGCTGTGAATTGTGCAAGACTGTTGAATCTCAGATCTGTACCTCTGAAACAAATAATGTAGAAGCTTTTTAATTTGATGAGTCCCACTTGTTTATTTTTGCTTTTGCTTTGGTGTCAGATTGAAAAAGTCATTGCTAAGACCTGTGTCAAGGTCTTACTGCCTGTGTTTTTTTCTAGGAGTTTTATGGTTCCAGGTGCTACATTCAAGTCTTTAATCCATTTTGAGTTAATTTTTATGTATAGTGTAAGATAGTGGTCTAGTTTCATTCTTTTGCATGTGGCTGTCCCAATTTTCCCAACACCATTTATGGGAGAGACCATTCTTTTCTTGTATATTCTTGACTCCTCGGTCATAAATTAACTTACCATATATGCATGGGTTATTTCTGGGCTCTCTATTCTGTTCTATGTGTCTGTTTTTATGCCAATACCAGACTGTTTTCATTATTATAGCTTTATAATACAGTTTAAAGTCAGTCAGCATGATTCCTCCAGCTTTGTTCTTCTTTCTCAAAATAGCTTTGGCTATTTTTTTGTGGTTCCATACAAATTTTAGCGTTGTTTGTTCTATTTCTGTGAAAAAATGCCATTGGAATTTTGGTAGAGATTGTATTGAATCTATATATTGCTTCGAGTAGTATGGACATTTTAACGATATTAATTCTTGCAATTCATGAACATGGACTATCAAAATGACTTTAGTCAGTGAGGTGTGCTTATACCTCTCAAGTAGTTTTTTATTGTTTTTATTTATATTAGAAATTTGACATTGGTCCATTTTTACATTTTTGCCACATTTATATGTAAGTCATTAAAAATATTCTCAAACAGGGCGCCTGGGTGGCTCAGTCGTTAAGCGTCTGCCTTCGGCTCAGGTCATGGTCCCAGGGTCCTGGGATCGAGCTCCGCATCGGGCTCCCTGCTCTGCGGGAAGCCTGCTTCTCCCTCTCCCACTCCCCCTGCTTGTGTTCCTGCTCTCGCTATGTCTCTCTCTGTCAAATAAATAAATAAAATCTTTTAAAATATATATATATATATTCTCAAACACAATTTCATCTGGACCATAGAATGTATACATATAAGCTTGATCTTGTTGAAAGATCATTTTCTCTACCATTTTGAGTCACTTCCATTTTCCTCTTCCAATCACTAAAACTGAGGTAAAAAGAAAGAAAATATCTCACTGTGGTACAATATCAAAGCAATTGTATCATCTACAAAGAGTTTTTGTTTACTAATTGTTCAGATACTGCTTAACTAATTTTACTACTTTTTTGTGGTAAAATATACAGAACATAAAATTTGCCATTTTAACCATTTTTAAATGTACAGTTCTGTGGCCATAAGTACATTCACACTGTTAGACGACCATTAATGCCATCCACCTCCAGAATGTTTTCTTTTTCCCCCAACTAAAATTCTATACCCAGTAAACACTAACTCCCCATGGCCTCCTCCCCTCAGCCCCTGGTCACCACATCCTACTTTCACTCTTTACGAATTTGACTACTCTATGTACCTCAGATAAGTGGAATCACACAATATTTGTCTTTTGTGACACTTAGCTTACTTCACTCAGCATAATGACCTTAAGGCTCATCCATGTAGTAGCATTAATCAGAATTTCCTTCCTTTTCAAGACTGAATAATATTCCATGGTGTGTATATACCACTCTTTCCTCATCCACTCCTCCACTGTTGACACGTGGGTTGCTTCCCCCTTTTGACTACTGGGAATAATGCTACTGTGAACGTGAGTATACAAATATCTATTCAAGTCCCTGCTTTCACTTCTTTTGGGTATATACCCAGAAGTGGAATTGCTGGATTGGTTTTTGAGGAAACACCATACTGTTTTCCATAGTGGCTGCACCATTTTACATTCTCACCAGCAATGCACAAAGGCTCAATTTCTCCACATTTGTCATCAACATTTGTTATTTTCTGGTGGGTTTGTTTTTTGTTTTGGGGGGGTTTTTTTGTTTTGTTTTTTTGTTTTTTAAGATTTTATTTATTTATTTGACAGAGACAGCGAGAGCAGGAACACAAGCAGGGGGAGTGGGAGAGGGAGAAGCAGGCTTCCCGCTGAGCAGGGAGCCCAATGTGGGACTCGATCCCAGGACTCTGGGATCATGACCTGAGCCGAAGGCAGCCGCTTAATGGCTGAGCCACCCAGGCGCCCTGTTTTTTGGTTTTAATAATAGCCATCCTAATGGGTGGTTAAAATTTTAATTAAAGGAAATACTTATTTTAAAATAATAGGTGACTCTCTTTGTAGTATCTTTATTCTTTAGGAAAACCACACTATTTTAAAAATCATAAAATAAGAAGGGATTTTGGTGTGTGTAATTTTTTATTTCTGTTCTTTGAATGAACCATAGATGTTAATGGTATTTTTTTTTCATTATTATTTTATCCAGGCAGAAGGAGTTATTTTATATGAATTCTTTGCTGTAAATCTGATTTTTGCCATGGGCCTTCCCAAATCATAGCCTCCTTCCCTAGCTATATCAGTTCACACCCTTCAACTTCCTGCAGCAGCCAGATAAAAAATAAACACCATCCTAGGGGAACAATGGATGAACTTTAATGGTGCCCCAGACCCCTGAATGGCCAGATGGAGGATTCATCTCACTGACTCTAGGGGGCAGTTGTTTGGAGGGAAAAGAGATCTAATATAGTCCTCTATATAAATGTACCACCCCCAGCCCACACACACAGACCAAACATCAAAAATAAAGCAAGCAGAATTGTTTGTCTTTGTCTTCTCTCACCCTTTTCAGATTGCCTGTGATGTTATAAAGTCAATGGATGTATTGGCCTAGAGCCCTACGTCCCCTGTCTTGCTTTGTCTCTTTGCTCATCTCAGATCTGCTATGATCACAACTGTGGGTAGAACAAGTGTTAACACACCGTCTGCCATGATCAAATCATTAGGGTTAGGTGGAAAACTTTTTGGATCAGAATAAGAAATTTGTCTTGTGTGAGCTGAAGATTTAAATTCAAAATCGTAACCATACAAGAAGGAAAGAAAGTCATGATTCCTATGGTGTATTGTGGCAGACACAGGATTTAGAGTTAGAAAACCTCAGTTTAGTTCTCTTTTCTACCACGTGCTTGAGCTTAGTTTATCCTTCTTTGACAATAGGAATAAACCAGGCTTTGGGAGGATCAAATAAGATATTGTGTGTGAAATTTTGCTTTAAAATGAGATTATTAGGGGACACATGGGTGGCTCAGCTGGTTAAGCATCTGCCTTTGGCTCAGGTCATGATCCCAGGGCCCTGGGGATCGAGCCCTGCATCGGGCTTCTTGCTCAGCGGGAGCCTGCTTCTCCCTCCCCTCTGCCCCTCCCCCCTGCTTGTGCTCTCTCTCTCTCTCTCTCTGCCAAATAAATAAATAAAATCTCTTTAAAAGATGAGATTATTAGTTCTAATAATAGAATTAGTGACAGATATAGAATGCCAAACTCTAGCATTTTTCACTAATTATACAAGTGTACACAGTTGGGGGGGGTATTGAGGTCATTTGTACCCTGAGATGAGTGATCTTAATTAAGCACAGATTTTAAACTAGATATTGGCAAAGTGTCACATACTAGAACCACTGGCACATTAGCAAGGAGTCACCAGTATTCTCAGAAAAAATGAAGCAATGTATGAAGGAAGAGATAAGTGAAAACCCAGAGCAGCTAAAGCCACGAAACACCTTGGAAAGATGAGGGGTCGGGGGGCGGGGGGGGGAAGAGGGTAGCTGGTGTTAAAAGCAGGATCTACACCATGAAAAGCTTGAAACTGAGAGCATCACAATTTTAATGAGAAAGGGTGCAACCTGCCCTAAAGAGCCCCATGGTGACAAAGGTGAGAGAAATTGCTCATCTCATGGCAGAGTCTTGTTACTGTGACTTATAATAGAGAAGTGAGGTAAGAGGTATGAGGTGATTGTACTGTTCACTCCTGATTACTAAATACTGAATGCATTTTCTTCAAAGTTCAAAAGGAGAGATGGAATAGGAATGGGAGGGGGGAATACGAGGAAGGGCTTCACACTGCCATATTCTGTAGAGTGAGGTCTCTGTGGAATCTTCCGTAACCCTTCACTTCTTATGTCTAGTTTTACTTTCTCCATTCACACTCTCGATCCCTTGCTGCAACCTGTCTTGATCAGCTTGCCAACACCTTCCTCTTCTGAGCAGTTCTCTTCTCATAGAACTTACACATGCGGGGAAGGAAGTTTCTAGAAAACCCCACAGATGGCCTCATCTCCCTACCCCAGCCCACTCCATGTTAGCCGTATGCTTTTGGGTTCTAACTTCTAGTCAAGTGTAGAGCGGGAATTCACCGTCCAAGCTCCCATGTCTGTGTGTTTGCGCCTGCGCTGGGGGGGACGTGGAGGCTGAGAAAAAAGGAAGCAGAGCATTTCTGTTTTCTTTTTTCTGTGTCAAACAGCATCCTTCTCAGCCACCAAGAATTTTTACTTCAAATTTCATATATTTTTAACAAAGTAAGTTTGGTTTGGCTGGTTTATACTACTTACATATAAAAATAGAATAACCAGGGGCACCTGGGGGGCTCAGTCAGTTAAGTGTCTGACTCTTGATCTCAGCTCAGGTTTTCATCTCAGGGTCATGAGGTCAAGCCCCCATGTGGAGCCTACTTAAAAAAAAAAATGGAATAACCACTAGAAATAGCAGATGAAATTAAGATCTCTTTGAGATGACAGAGTAGGAGGCCCGGGAAAAATGAGAGGACTTATATTGCATAATTGTCAATACTTAAATATTATCTTAAGATCCAAATAAGCCACTAGTAAGATATCTGTGAAAACACTTTAATTATCTACAAGTTCATTGGTCAAAATGTAAATTCCTGAGAGACTGTTCTCTAATTTGATGTATTTAGTTAACTCAGGCTACATGAATTACACAGTGAGCAAATGTAAGTTAAATCTGCTATAAAAACTTTATAAAACGGAGTAACAAAATAAGTGGTTCTGGGACTGTTTGTGGTTCTCTACTATCTGCATCGGACTCTATATTCTCTGCATCCTGTCACCATGCCATTAGCTTCAAAGAGTCAAAAACTTAGAGCAGAACAAATTTCAGAAACACATAGGAAGCCTTATTGAACTTCCTTATCCATTTTGCGTAAGCCGTCAGAAGCCATGACAAAGTCAAGACTGTGTTGGTGCAGGAGCTATTTAGTAGTGTAACCAGAAAAAGGTTCGAAGGCTCTCATTTGTAGAAAGATGGTGATTTTCAAGCCTGGTCTTTAAAGACAGAAGGTACACAAAAGCCTAAAGGATCAATATATCTTGAGAGTCCAGGGTGACACCGAATTTGGAAAATGGGCCATCACCATCTGAGCTTTACCAGCCACTGAACTATCTTGCTTCCTCTGCTCCAATTCACTCTAAAGAGAGAACACAGTAGGAGCAAGGAGAGGATCCAGCGCAACAGGTGCCTGAGGTAATACAAGAGGGACTAATGATAGAGAGGTTTTCTGCTAAGGTACTTAGGCCAGCCTCCTGCAGGACAATGGCCGAGTTCCCCCCTCCGAGGGGAGCCAAGCAACAGCTCCCAGAGAGACCCCATTCATGCCAGGTGTCTTCTTCTGACTATATTACCCCTCACCACCCAAGGCTGGCTGCTGGGGTTGTCTGCAGTTCCAGCTTTAGCTTTACAAGTCACCGAGAAAAATGGGAGGGCTCGCCCCACTGCTTCCACCACCATCTCCTCCTCCCTGTGCCCTTGCCCAGTCTGCAGCAGTCTCATCTTGCCCCAAGAATTCAATTTGTGGTGAGAAGCACGCTCCCACATCCTGTTGAAGAGGGGCCTGATGCTCCCTCCAACCTCAGAGGCTCAGCCAACTGGAATCCATCACAGCCCATTTGCAATGAGGTAGAGACTCTGTTAGACAGAGAGCTCTTAAAAATAGAGTTGCGACAGGGGTTCAACACTCTAGAAGAAGCTCAGCAAGTCATGTCCCCAGCTACCATCTGTGTGCTTAGTCATGTGGAATTCAAGTAAATTCAGCCCATCAGCCAGTATAGTATGTGTGATAGACATTATGGAAAGAAATGTGCCAGGCATTAAGGACTGCTTGTTTGAATGGGTGGTGGCAGAGGGGTGCTATTTTTGAGGAGGAAAAATAAAACTAGTTTCCTGCTTTTACATCTCCTTGGGGAAACAGTATACACAGTAAGTACTTAAATTATGACCCATTAAGTACCTAAATATTTAGACAGTGTTAATGGGGATGAAAAAAAAGTGTACCACAGTTTCATTATCTCTAGTGTGACCTGCCTTCTACCATCTTGTAAGAAGTTGTCACAAGAACTGTATTTTCAGCCAACTTCTATTGACTCTATCTTTACAACCAATACCAAGGAGAAAGGTTTTATTATGTAATTTCTGACAGCAGTTTTAAGAAAGCTTATTTTCAGATTAAAACAATTCCCTTTTCCAAGTTCACTGAGTAGAGATTAAATCTCTTTAAAAAGAAAAGACAACTTATCACTTCTGCGTGTGTACGTGTGCTCACCCACTCAAAAGGGGTGGAGGACATGGTTGTGGGGAACATATCTGTTATTTTCTTTAATCTAGGCAATAGAAACCAGTGAAGTTGAATACCATTGCCTTGTGAAAGTATGAACTGCTTGAGTATATGACAAATTTTCACCAGCCTGCTTCCTACCTCAAGGATGGCAAGTTTATTTGGCTTAGGAAAGAACTTTCTATCTTCTCAGTCTTTTTATTATACCTTCTTATCAGTCCTTTGCTGAATAGGTTTGAGTAACATGAACCCTCACCCTGGTAGAAGCTGGGCTCTCTCTGCAGCACCCCACCCCCACCTGCTTTCATCCCTCTTCCATTCACTCTGACTACAATCTCTGAAGCCTTGGGCAGGCCTAGGGCTGGCGTACTGGAACGTTTTCCCTTTACATATGCACCTCCTTGCAACCTCCTGTTATCCTCTGATGTCATCATACCTGGAGTCCTGTTCCGGGTAATGGAGACAGTAGTATGAACTAATTTTATTCTATGAGAAGAACCATCAATTCAGACCATAAGTCATGGGGAAAACATGACTTAACAATAAAAAAAAGAAACAATACCATAATAAGAAAGAAAATCCACATATAGTAAAATTCATCCGTGAAGAAAGAAACAAACCAATTTGGGTAAACTATTATTAATTGCTGTCTCCCTCATGATTAAAAGCATTACATGCAATCAAGAGCAAATCACTTTCTTCTCCTTTTCCCTGGGCTATATAGGGAAAAATAACAGCATCCATAAGAGTGGTTTGCTCTCCTCATGCTTTAATTACAAAAGTAACACAAACACATCTTAACAGAGGTAAAATGAAGCTTCAGTTATTTTAATGTTATTAGTTACCCATGATTCATGGCTGTTTTATTTCTTTTGTGCTTTATAAATGAAACTTTGCGAAGATGAGACTTACAAAGACATGGAACTTTGAAAACAATCTCTAATGGTAATTTTTTTTTTTTGTATTATTTAGGGGCTTGGGGGGCTTTGTTTGGTTTTTCTTACACAGTTATTGATAGGTTTTAGATTATATTCTATTACAAAAATTAAAGGGACTTTCTGGTAAGGTGTTTCCAATAATCCAGGAACAATAAGATTAACTCGGGGCTTCTCGACTTCGGGACTATCTGGACTGATAATATTTTGTTGAGGAGCTGCCCTGTGCATTGTAGGCTGTTCAGCAGTATCTCTGGCTTCTTCTCATCGGATGCCAAGAGCATTGCCTCAGTCAGTCGTTTCAATCAAAGATTTCTCCAGACGTTGCCAAAAAGGCTTCTCATTGAGAACCAAGGGATTAATCTAATATTCAATATATATTTAAAAGTAAGAGCAGTGTAGGGGCACCTGGGTGGCTCAGTCATTAAGCACCTGCCTTCGGCTCAGGTCATGATCCCAGGGTCCTGGGATCGAGCCCCGTGTCGGGCTCCCTGCTCAGCGGGAAGCCTGCTTCTCCTTCTCCCTCTGCTCCTCCCCAACCAACTCGTGCTCACTCTCTCTCTCAACTAAATAAATAACATCTTTAAAAAAAAAAGTATGACCACTATAAAAATAAATCCAAAACCAAGCAAAACCCTGTTATCAATGACAGTCATAGGGTGTTTTTAATTTTCCATATGAAAATATGTAGACAAACTGCTACAAAGGGAAACATTTTCTTAAATGTGTACAGTTTCTTGATGTCTGTCCTAAATGTCATCTCAACCTTTGTTTAAGTATGTACTTGATCAATTATCTTCATGTAAGTTGCTAAGAGCAAAGGAAGATTTTCTGGATTCTAGAGTTGTTAACTGGAAACCCAGAGGTTGTAGCAAAACGCTTCTTACTAGCAGCTCTCTTGCTAGGGCCTGTGGCAAATGTGATGTTTATGCCAGGGAAGGCACATAATTCTGGGGAGGGAAAAATACATGGAGGCTAAAGGAAATTCATTTCTATCAAGAGCATTTCTACAATTACATCTGTGCAATTATAGAGCAATGAATAGGAGTAGTTTGGACTAAACACTATATAGGTACATAACAGACAGAAATAATAATGAATTGCTTCAAATGATTTTGGAAAAGAAACAAGTAATTTGAGATGAAATGTTTGATTTACTTAAAGTATCCTGGACTCTGAGGTCTTCCAGATGTAAAATACCTCTTCTTAAGAATAAGTAGAAGCCCAATCTTTAAATTATTAAGAGTTAAAAAGGTCCTGCAAACTAATGTCAAGTTTTACTAAGGGGAAAGTAGATGCAAAGTATACTAGTACTCTCTGTACTATCTTCTCACTAAAACTGTTCTAAAAATAAAAAATAAAATAAAATCTATCTTTAAAAAAAAAAGAAAGGTTGTGCAAATAATATGCACTGATATGGATCAATTATAAGGGAAAATAACAGAGTTAATATTGAAAATATTTAACAACTGGAATCACACGAAGTACCAAGCAATCAGAATGGTTGCTGATGATATATCCAGTTGTGCAGGTGTGTAGCAACTGAATATTAGTTCTGGAAAAAAGCAGGCTGTGAAGCAGAAGTTTCCCCTTGTGCAAAAAGTAGGGACAGGAAGGATGCTTGGGTATGTTTATATATATTTGTATATGCACAGCTTAGAAATATACATAAGAAACTGAGGACAGTAGTTGCCTCTGGTGAGGAACTGGGCAAATTCACCATGTAATTTATTGTTTAAAGCAGGTCAATTTTGAGAGTAAATGTGAATGTTATTAATAGTTCTTCCAGGACAATAGGCATAAACTTGTCCTATACTGGTAAGTCAGGATATATGATACTCCTAGAACTGGGGCAATAGGGCTTAGAGTTTCAAGGCTTAGAGTTGACTGAATTTTCACTCTATCATACAATGATACATGGCTCCTATACTCTTTCTAAGGTTTTTTTTTTTATTTTATTTATTTATTTGAGAAAGAGAGACACACAGGAAGTGCACTATAGGGGGGAGGGGCAGAGGGGGGAGGGACAGAGAGAGAGGGAGAGAGAATCTCAAGCAGGCTCCACGCTGAGCATGGGGCTCAATCCCCACGACCCTGAGATCATGACCTGAGCCAAAACCAAGAGTCAGACGCTTAACTGACTGAGCCACCCAGGCGCCCCTCTTTTTAACTTTCTTTAAAAGTAAAAAGAACCCTGGAAAATGGAATGGCTATTCAATCTACAATGAAATGGGAGAATGTTAAAAAAAATTTTAATCTTTTTTTCCTTTCTATCCTTATCATTATGAAAGAAATTTAGCTATTATTGTTAAGATTAAGGGCAGGGGCGCCTGGGTGGCTCAGTTGTTAAGCATCTGCCTTCGGCTCAGGTCATGATCCCAGGGTCCTGGGATCGAGCCCCGCATCGGGCTCCCTGCTCCACGGGAAGCCTGCTTCTCCCTCTCCCACTCTCCCTGCTTGTGGTTCCCTCTCTCGCTCTCTCTCTCTCTCTGTCAAATAAATAAATAAATAAATCTTTAAAAAAAAAAAAAAGATTAAGGGCAAATCTGGATATTGAAAATTTGGTCCAATAAACTTGTAACAATGAAAATGATGAAACAACTTCTAAAGCTAAGCAGTCAGAATAAGTGGTCACATAGTTGTAGAGTTTGGGCTATTGATTTGCCAGACATATTAGTGTAAGCTCAGGGGCTGCTCCCATTTCTTCAAAGGGTCTTACATAAGAATGTATTACTATTTCTTTCCTGTCTTCCAACATTCAGTGAAAAGTTTTGAAGTGTAGGTAAACCAAACTCAAACATAGTAACTCCATTATGTTTTCTAACAGTATGTTTGTTTCAGTCACATTGATTTAAAATTAGAACATAATGTAGCATAATGTATAAACTTGCCAAATCACTACGTTGTTCACCAAAAACTAATGTAACGTTGCATGTCAACTATACTGAAAAATTCATAAATAAATAAATAAAATTAGAACATAATATTGACAATTATAACTTAAAACTTGGTCACCTGGAGAAAATGATGTTATGTGAATAGTGAATTAGAAAAAATGATGTTGGCAGACAATCTTTGGATATATAGTACATGTAATTCTTAACCTACAAACTTTACATGCATTAACCCATTTAATCCTGATTTAAGAACAAAATCCTGTGGAAAAATAGGTACTGTTATTATTCTCATTTTACAGATGAAGAAAACTGAGTCTCAGAGAGGTTAAAAAACTTGCTAGGATATGTGGCCAGTAAATGGCAAAGTCAAGATTTGAACCCAAGTCAATAATTCTAGAGCCTGGTTTATTAACCATGGCGCTACCTTGCCTCCTGGGTCTGGGTGGGTAGCTAAGAAACTTATGTTGCAATTCCAAATAAACCACTTCCGTATTTTCTAAATTAAAACCAGGATGTGGAGTTTGACAATGGGTTAGTGTGTTTCATGGGTTTTCCCCCATGAAATCCAAGACAAGAAGTTGCTGCAACTACGTAGGTTTTTGCTTTAATCCTTTGGTTACTGTTTCCTTTCCAGTGTAGTGACAGAGGAGGGCCAGATGATTCTTTTTTTTTTTTTTTAATTTATTTTTTATTCTTATGTTAATCCCCATACATTACATCATTAGTTTTAGATGAAGTGTTCCATGATTCATTGTTTGTGCACAACACCCAGTGCTCCATGCAGAATGTGCCCTCCTCAATACCCACCACCAGGCTAACCCATCCTCCCACCCCCCTCCCCTCTAGAACCCTGTTTGTTTTTCAGAGTCCATCGCCTCTCATGGTTCGTCTACCCCTCTGATTTCCCCCACTTCATTCTTCCCCTCCCGCTACCTTCTTCTTCTTCTTTTTTTTCTTAACATATATTGCATTATTTGTTTCAGAGGTACAGATCTGAGATTCAACAGTCTTGCACAATTCACAGCGCTTACCAGAGCACATACCCTCCCCAGTGTCTATCACCCAGTCACCCCATCCCTCCCACCCCACCCCCCACTCCAACAACCCTCAGTTTGTTTCCTGCGATTAAGAATTCCTCATATCAGTGAGATCATATGATACATGTCTTTCTCTTTTTGACTTATTTCACTCAACATAATACCCTCCAGTTCCATCCACGTCGTTGCAAATGGCAAGATCTCATTCCTTTTGATGGCTGCATAATATTCCATTGTATATATATACCACATCTTCTTTATCCAGTCATCTGTCGATGCACATCTTGGGCCAGATGATTCTTAAGGCTTCCCTTGCTGTATAAAATTAGGAAACCCTTTTATATTACAAGCACTTTTGGGAGTGCCTTCCAGAGATTAGCTTCATCATCCTAACAGCCCCATGACACAGCATTTGATCCCTATGATAGAGGTGAGCAAACTAAGGCCCAGAGAATTTGTACACTGCCCTAGGTTAAACAGCTAATAAGACTCAAACCCAGGCAGTCTGACTCCCTAGTCTGCATTATTAACTACTCTGCAATGTAGCCTCTTGTTATAAATCTAGAATAAATTACAGATCTAGAATATAAATTGCAAAATATAGAATAAGTCCAGAATAAAAGAGTTCTTCCCTGGAGACAGATTTTCTTACATGTGGGGAGCAAATTTATTTTTATTTATTTATTTATTTGAGAGCAAGCAAGTGCGTGAGCATGAGCCAGGGGAGGGGCAGAGGGAGAGGGAGAAGCAGACTCCCCACTGAGCAGGGAGCCCGATGCGGGGCTCTATCCCAGGACCCTGGGATCATGACCTGAGCCGAAGGCAGATGCTTAACCGACTGAGTCACCCAGGCACCCCGAGAGCAAATTTTTGTATTAATACTTCTTTATGCATCTTGTGTTAAGCTTTGGAGTTCTCTGCAGCTGTGATCTCCTTGGGAGGGTTCAGGGAAGGACCCATCTTCTCCCATTCCTTCCCCCACCACCCAAACTCTCCCTATTCTGCCATCTTCCTGCCTATTGCCTTCAGGGATTGTTTGAGGATTGGAGGAAATCATGGGGATAAAAACAAAAAAAAGGTGTTCAAGGAAGACAAGGTAGAAAATAAGATGTTTTCAGCAACTTGCAGATAGGGTAGTAAGTTAAAGGAACAAAATTCAAGCTGGAAAATGCTGCTCTCATCTGGTTTTCTCCTTCTAGTGCCTTAAGTCCCTTTCTCCCATCCTGCAAATACACGGGCACTGCAGGTTGGTACAAAGAAAAACTCCAGCTGAGGGCACCATTTCTTTTAAATTGCTATTCACAGTATTCAGCTCAGTGCCAAGTTTTATTTCCCCAAATATGCATTAGAAGCCTGAAGATGCCAGGCCCTGGTCCAGGTGTTGTGGGGGTACAAAAAGGAATGAGACCCTTTCTGGACTTCAGAGCCCTAGGCACACCTGGCTGTGCATCCCTGTGCTCACAGTTCCTGGCTGTGAGCCCTTGAATATGCTACTTAATATTTCTAATAATAATAGTTTCCATATATTGAGCCCATGCTATGGTTTTGGGGTTTTGGGGTCTCAAAAGGTGAAATGTTTTTGGGTGTGTGGCCAGATAGGTGGTGGTGGGAAGAAAGAAAACATTTTCTAGGCAAATTTTAAAGCATGAAAATGGAAATTGTCATGACCACATGTGTATCTTCAGTGATTTTTTTTTTTAATGCTTCCGATTTTCAAATATTTCTAGAAGAACTAGAAAATTTCAAATTCTTGCTTTGGAGAGAAAGAGCAAACACACCAAGAATGTTTCCAGATTAAGTGGAAAGTCACCTTCACAGAGAAGGGTGACTATTTGCCTGCTGTCTTTACTGAGTAACATCCTAATTCTAGTCGAGGACAGAGACTGTGTAGCAGGACTTACAAGAAGGAGTAGTACATGTCCTTATAAAAGAGACGAGACTGGAGAGGCAAGAAGGCTGGACATGAGACTTCCCAGCCAGTCTCTTTGATTTCCCCAGCCTGTGCCCCCAAGACAGAACCAGTCTGGAAGGTGAGCACATTCTGCCTGCTCATCTGGTTCCAGTTGAATCAGTAGCACTCAATATTTATAATTAAGTAGGAAAACTCACATATTACTTACTTATTCAAATGAGTGACTTTTTCTGCCACATCCCCTGTTTAGCAAGCAGACACACCTTAACTGCAGATGGGAACAGGAGAGCTCTTGCAAACCACAGAGCTGTTAAACGTGGCCATGCTGTAGAAAGTGTACAAACTGAATTTACAGAAGAACTTACTTTCATTTTTTCAAGTATAGTTTCTATATAAGAGGCTCAACTGTAAAATATGGAAGAAGTCCCTTATTAGCCACTTCCATATTTTTTTCAAGTAAAACAAAGTCGATAAATGCCAAGTGAAGGGTAAATCCAACAGGAGAGCTGGAGAAACAGTGAGGGAAAGAAAAAAAAAAAGGTAGTGTCACTTAAACAGAAATAAGCAAGTCAGTGTAAGACAAGCAAAAAAAAAAAAAAAAAAAAAAGCCCAAACAATACATGCACAACAGCCCTCCCCCTTCAAGAAACTCTCACAGACTATTTTGCCATAGAGGAAGATAAATGTGACAGTGTCTCCCCAACCAATCAGTGACCAGGCAGGCCTCAAACCAGGAAGCCCTTCAGAGTGTAGTATTTTAAATTGTGCAATTAAGACCTCTGGCTCTCAGCTAGCTTTTGTTCTCTGTGCTTGTAGGATACAAAAGCAGATGTGAAGTCCCTCATGGCAAAGTTTAACACAGGGGGCAACCCCATGGAAGAGGTCTCTGCCAGCAATCGCCCCTTCAAGGTCCCTGGGCAAAACTCGCCTTCAGGAGTACAAGCAAGAAAGAATCTCTTTGACAACCAAGGAAGTGCCAGCACTCCTGCGGGACCTAGCAACGTACCTAAGTTTGGGTCCCCAAAGCCACCTTTGGCGGTGAAACCTACGTCTGAGGAAAAGCCTGACAAGGAGCCCAAGCCCCCGTTTCTAAAGCCGACGGGAGTGGGCCAAAGATTTGGACCGCCGGCACACTCGGCCACCAGAGACCCTGAGGTGAAAGTGGGATTTCCGAAACCTCTAGGCCCTAAGCCCGTCACCGTGCCCAAGGAAGATGCCAAACCTGTGTTTCCCCGGCCCCCTGGGAATAAGCCTTCACCTCACAGTATAAACCAAGACCATGACCTAAAGCCACCCGGCCCCAAGCCAGGGTCTCATCCTCCAGCCCTGGAAGCTGAGCAGAAGCAAGCATTCCCCAAGCTGGCTGGGGTTAAAGGCAAGTTTGCGTCGGCCTCACAGGACCATGAGCCCAAGCCCCTCTTTCCCAAGCCCATCTTTGGCCAGAAGCCATCCCTGAGTCCTGATGACACCCATGAAGACGAGAGCCCCACCAAGAATGCGTCTCTACAGAAAGGACCCCCGCCTCCCTTAGGAGCCAAGGTCAAAACTGGCCCTTTAAAACCAGCAAGAGAAGACCAGGAAACTAAAGACCATGGAGGCGAGACGTCCAGTTCACCCTTTTCTGGGGTGGTTCTGAAACCTGCTGCGAACAGAGGAAGCCCAGGCCTCTCCAGAAATGCTGAAGAGAAAAGAGAAGATAGGAAGATAGATGCTGCTAAGAACATCTTCCTGAACAAAATGAATCAGGAAGAGCCAGGCTCTGGGGCTCCTCCTGCCAAGTTCCCTAAGATGCCTTCTAAGTTGACAGTGACAGGGCCCTGGAGCCAAAGTCAAGACAAGGAAAAGGGAGACAAGAATGCAGCCACCCCCAAGCAGAAGCCCCTGCCTCCGTTGTTTACCTTGGGCCCACCACCACCAAAACCCAGCAGACCCCCGCACGTTGACCTGACGAAATTCCGAAAAGCCGCTTCTGGAAACAGTGAGTTCTTTTCTCATTCATGAGTTAACACGTTCTGTTCTACCACAGAGGGCTGTTTGAACTTCTGGGGGGAAAAATTATACCAAGGAATGAGTCCATCCCTGGTACTCCTGTGTATGTGGCCACTTTCCTTTGGCAATTTTTTTCCTTTGGTGTGGGAGGTCTGAAAGGTAAAAATCCTTAGTTCTGCGAGAAAGTGCCTCGGGGGCTGCCTTTGGGGGTGGAGGGAAATATATCCATTTGATTGATAAATGGTTTTGCTTTCATTTACATCCTTAGCCGGGTTTCATTTCTGTTGAATGAGGCTGAGGTGTGTTACCCTTACTACCACAAAAGAGTTAGAAAGACGAGTAAACCTCTAAGTTGGGAATTCTCAAACTGGGTCAATTTTGATGCCCGGGGACATTTGGCAGCGTCTGGAGGCAGTTTTGACTGTCACGACCGGAGGATGCTGCCGGCATGTGGCAGGCAGAGGCCGATGAGGCTGCTGAAGGTCACGGCTGCAGAGAGCGACCCCTCGCAACAAAGTATCCAGCCCAAAATGTCAAGTGATTTTCAATGTCCAAAAAGTCATCACGTGTTTCCTAAGCCCAATATTCAAACAAGAGATGAGCAGAGCTCGCGAGATGCCACTTTCTGTTTTATATGTTAGCTGTTTTCTATTTCTCGGTATAAAGCTTTCTGAACTTTGCTGATTCCTCAAGCAGCACAGAACTAGGACCATAAGCCAGACAAAGGGGCACATTAGTGTCCTTTGGGGAAAACAGTTTCATTTCCTACCAGAGATGTGGCAATCCTATGGCACATGCTAAAATTTGATGCTGAATGACTTGGTAAAGATTGGTAACCCCACACAGTGATGACAGGAGCTCATTTATGCCTGAAACGATTAATATTTTAGGCCAATAATGTGCAGTTATTGTTTATTCACGGGGAAGGTGGAGAAAGGATGCTTATACATAATGGAATAGGGACCACACCACTTTATTAGACATATTTTTTTTCTTATAAAACTATGGTCTAATTAAAGAAGTTCTAGGTATAAAGGTTGTTTTTCCTTTCCAGCTCTGCAAAAGCAGCTTGCAGTATATCATTTGCAATGCATCATCATGCAATAGATCAATATTCTCGCTGCTGATTAACAGATTAGTGATCCAACCTCCCATTAATCTATCATGTAGAAAGCACATTTGAAGTGATGCCACAATCATCCGTCTTCTAGAAAGATTCAGCCGTTACACTTGTGTCCTCCTCATCTGTCACCTTCTCATGTTAATACTGGTCCATAACTCAGAAATGTTATCTTTGTGAAAACTTCTAAAAGATCCCTTCCCTTAGTTCTTCTGTGCCTCGGATAAAAAATTAGCTATCATAACCTCCATCTTGTGGCTCTAACTTCAGACCAGGGAAATGCTCCATCTTTATTTCCACTCAGCTCCCAGGTTTGGGTGGCGGTCACTAGTTGTCTGGTGTCATGCTTTTGAAATGCTAATGAAGTCCTCTGGCTCCATGGTGCTGGCAAGGTCAGTAGGGAGCTGACTTTCAGTGCGATCGAGTTCCAAGGGACCCAGGCAAAACCACCTAGTAGGCAGGGTGGATCCTTGCCCTCTTTCTCCCTTTTCCCCCCATCTTGACCTGCCTCCCCACTGCTCCAGTACCCCAGGACACAATTTAGACTCTAAATCCTCTCGTAATATACCCCACCTCTAACTCTGATCCTTGGGATATATTATGCTCCAAAAGGGACCCTGTTCCCTCTTCATCCTCTTTCACAAATCAAAACTCAATCCTTCTTAATTTGAACTGACCTCAGGTTAGTGTCAGGCTAAAGCAATCTGATTCCTAACTTTAAATTATGAATAACACCCCTTTAAAGCATTCACATTTTTATAAGCATTTAAATTTTTTTAACTTTTTAAAAAAGATTTTATTTATTTATTTATTTATTTATTTGAGAGAAAGAGAGAGAGAGGGAGAGAGAGACATCCCGCTGACCGCGGAGCAAGGCTCGGTCTCACCACCCTGAGATCCTGACCTGAGCCAAAACCAAGAGTTAGACACTTAACCGACTGAGTCACCAGGCGCCCCCATAATTTTTTTTAAGTTATTTTTTAAATGGAAATTATACCTGGCTCAAAAAAAAAAAAAAGAAAAGAAAAAGCCAGCAAGTATAAAATGGCATACAGTCCTTATCTGTCATTTTCTGGGTCTTCCCAGCCTCTGCCCCACAAAAACCACTTTTCTTAATTTCTATGGTCATCCAGCTTCCTTAGGTTTATGTAAGCAAATATAAATATAGATACTAGGGGCTCCTGGGTGGCTCAGTTGTTAAGCATCTGCCTTCGGCTCAGGTCATGATCCCAGGGTCCTGGGATCGAGCCCCGCATCGGGCTCCATGCTCAGCGGGAAGCCTGCTTCTCCCTCTCCCACTCACCCTGCTTGTGTTGTCTCTCTCTCTGTCAAATAAATAAATAAAATCTTTAAGAAAATAGAGAGAGAGATACTAATTCCCCCAGCTTTATACTCAAGAAGTAAAATATTATATGCAATGCTTTGATCCTTGTTTTTTTTTAATTAAAATCTTGTATATCTTTTCATATTTTAATTAAAAGGTAACTGAATATTCCTTAAAGTTGCATAATATTCTGGTAAATGAATGACCCACCTAATCGATTGAACATTGTGCATTGTTTCCAAACTTTTTCTGTTCGAAACCGTGCTACAAAAAATAACCTTGCATATGTGTCATATGTGTTATTTTCTGAACACTGAGAATTTCTTAAAAGGCAGGTCTGCTGACTCCTGATCCCACCACTGCTACTTTTACCAAACCATACTAAGTAATTTAGCATTCCGCTTAGGAAGATCAAGAATATACCAGATTTAGAAAATATAGGGTGTTCAAATTAACCTATGCTTCATCTAATAACTCTGCAGGTTTTCAAAACTCTTAACACTATTTTCTTAGCCTTCTACCTGATTGCTTCCTTTCCAGGTTCACATCCAATTCCTTAAACCTCTTCCCCATACCTACCCTCCATCTTTTTTCATCTTTGTCCAATATATTGGCCATTAAAATATTTATTATTTATTGAGGACTTGTTGCATACCAGATACACATTACCCTGTTCACTCCTCCCAAGAACCCAATGAAATAAGAATTCTCTGAAGAAACTAAAGCTCAGAGAGGTTGGGTAACTTGCCCAAGGCTATAACATGACTAAGCAGGGGTGGGACTGATCCTTTGGTCTCTCTGATTCCAGCGCCTGTGTCCCCCTCACCATCCTCCCTCCTAGGCTTCCTCTCATGAAACATAGGATATCATGAGATAATAAATCAAGCATAAGGGAAACTCAAAGAATCCTCATCCTTCTCTGTGTGTGTGTGTTCTTTGGTTGAAACATCTGTTTTTTGTTTGTTTGTTTGTTTTTTACTACAAATACCACTATAAGCTACATGGAGACAGACACCAGTCTGCTTAACATTATGTATTTGGAGCATAGAAATAATATATTCTTGTTAGTTGCTCAGGTTTGTCATCCCCCCAAAGTCTATTTAATCAGAATTCAGTATTAATATTCTCTATAGCCTAGCAGTTACTTTAACAAATTAGATAACCCCTGTCAATAGACTTGCACTCAATTGAATAGAGCTTCCATGAGAAATGAATATTCCAGTGTCTGTATTGTAGATCTAGCCAGCTTACTTACTGGTAAACCATAAGCTTGAGTATATCATATTGTTTTTCTGCACATGAAGCTGATAACTTTTTTTTTCTCCCAGAACCACTTGGGGCTACAAAAGCCTAAACTTTCAAAAAAAAAATTCCAAAATATCAAAATGTTCTCTGAACTAACCTTTTCTCTGGTTCCTTTTGATTCCTGGGCCAGTGGTGAGAGGAATTCATCCTAAGCATCAGTGTGTGCCCAACCAGCAAAGTTTCAGTTGTTAAGATCCCTTGGCTTGACTGTTGGTTTGCATGTGGAGTTAGTAATAAATCTGCTTGGAAATATTCCATCCAACCCTTTTTTCTGGTCTTGTTCTTAATCCTGGAGAGAAACTAAGACTTGCCTTTCCATAGGTTAGCTTTAAGAATGATCAGTTAGGGGCGCCTGGGTGGCTCAGTCATTAAGCGTCTGCCTTCGGCTCCGGTCGTGATCCCAGGGTCCTGGGATCGAGCCCTGCATCGGGCTCCCTGCTCGGCAGGAGGCCTGCTTCTCCCTCTCCCACTCCCCCTGCTTGTGTTCCCTCTCTCACTGAGTCTCTCTCTGTCAAATAATAATAAAAAATCTTAAAAAAAAAAAAAGAGTGATCAGTTAAGCATCCTGACAAGTGAAAGGGTAAGGCTAGCATCCCAGCAGGCCCTAGCAAAGGGCCAGTGGCATGACTGACCCCACTCTTTATCTGCTCATGCATCGCTTCAACTAATCCAGCCAATAGCACTTTGGAGCCTAAAGGTGTTTGGGCTATTTTCAGCAGCAAGGATAGGAGGGGGCAGGATTTTCCTTCATACACCCTAAACTGTCTCTTTTCTCTTTCCCTTCACTCTCTTTTTACATGTACTCTCTAAAATTGCCTTATTAGATATTATATATCCCATTACATCAGTGTGTGTTGCTCCTAGCCATTATAAGGGAAAGGGATGCTCAAACACATTTAAGAGATTGGAGGGGGGAGAGGTAAGTAGATTCTTTACAGTAGGGTGTCCACAAGCATCTGATACACTAGTGTGCACTTGGAGTCTAAGAACAACATACGCTAAAAAAACAGATCCCAGAACAAAGCATCTCACAGATTGGGCCATTTCAGAACACTGAAGAGCTAGAGGCAAAGCTCTATGGTACACAGACTGGAAAGGAAGTTTTTTCAAAAGCGTGGGTCGGCTTCAGGGGGCAATGTTGTTCTGCTCTCTCACTGTCCAGGTGCCTGGTGCACCTCGTGGCTGGTATCCACGCTTACTTTCACCTCCCACCTGAGCCCACTCTACTTCATCTGCCCTCCTCGGTCCCTAGGAAAGCAGTTTTCCACAAGACCTGTAAGTCTTTCTTCTCTTCTAGGTTGAAACTTCTGAGGAACCACTATTAATTGGGCAGCTTACCTGAGTTTAACCCTAAAACAGAAATGCCTTGAACGAGCATCCCCTGTCTTAACTACACAAGCCCCTGGGCAAATCTTAAGAGCTTCCTATTCTTCATCTTTCTCCCCAAGTTCTCAGCTTCTGCTCTTCTAAGATAAACCAGCTCCTCAGTCTAAACCCTGTTCTCTCAAACAACCTGTTCCCCACTGTATTATCCCAACAGGATCCTTTGGGCTTTTTTATACATGGTCTTTATTTTTACATTCTGGCATTTAATTTTACTGTGGAGAACTCTGAGACCACCCTGAATTCTCCCCTTTGAAAATGATGATCTTTTCTGTCTGCATTTCCAAAGGAATCTCTTTCTTTAAGGTTTTAAAACCTAGCCAAGATATGTTAGTGTCAATCATCCCATCATCAGTATTTTCTGAGAGAAGATGTGCCTCTTTGCTTTTGGGGATTTTCTCTTCCATATGCAGAGGGGTCACACCCTTTCTTTTTATCTGGCTAACAGATGACAAATGCATTTATGAGCTCAAATCCAGAATAAGTTCACCAGCTCTGACTGTTGCTTTTAATCCACTCTTCTGTGGAGTGAAAGATAGCTGTGGTGATCTTGAGGGCTGGGTGCTGTTCCATTTTCTGAGATTTCATTTGGGGCCCTATACCAGGGCAAGCCCAACCGTGGCAGCTAACCCCCCTTCTGCCTCTGGTGTGATCCTGTCGTGGTATTTAGGGCTTTCATGCTATAGGTTTCTCCTTGACCTTCCCCAGGGGGCTCACTCACCCCTGAGTCCACCTCTCCAACCTGGAGTGTATTAAGGAGAATTCACAGGTTTTTCTAAAATCAGTGTCTTTCCCCGATATTGCTTCTGGTTCTGGGGAACAAATGGGAAGCTTTATTTGCTTCCTAGGGCACCTGAGCCTTCTGTTTCTTCCCCTAGCCACCACTTTGTGAAATTTATCCAACTACGTTATTTTTCCCTTTTTTGCGTGTGGTGGTCACTAGCGACTTTGGGATAATATTTACCTTGCCGTATTTTGTTTTTACTATTTTATTTGGTAATTGGAGGAGAGACATCCTGGAAGTCTTCTCCCTCACTTAATAGCAACTAAATTTCAGTTATAATGTAGGTGTCAGCAATATTTCCAAAGGGACCATCACGTCACCCCCTTCACAAGGTAGAAAGGAGACTCACATGAAGTGAGTGTCCACCGCTTGTGTCATATCCTTTGGACTATGCTTGGTCAAAGATGCTTAGATGATCACTCCAGGAATCTATTCTTAGGAGTCTTCAGGTCACAGTCAGGGTGAAGCAAGGGAGAGATCCAGCTACTTGATGGGTGTTTTACCTCTGGAGTGTGAGTACTGTCTAAGCTCTGAGAACCTGCAAATTCCCTGAGGATGGTCAGATGGTAAGCTTTTAACAGTCAGTTAGCTTATACTTAGACCAGCAGGAGAATAGAATACTGGATAGGAAAAGGAACCAGGAGGAGAGGACCCCTGGAACTGACCTGTGAGGAAGGCAATTTTCTCTCTTCAGGGTTTAAGTCATTTGGCTTTGAAAAATCCCCTCAGCATATTTAAGTTCCTGGTTCCTTGCTCAGTGCTCCATTTGGCTTTAAACTTCTTTTGTAACTGCTCAGATGCTAGCCAGTCTTTTAATATTAATTTTAGCACAACAGTAGTCCATCCTTATTATCTAATTTACAGGGAAAAAATTTCTTTACAGTGAGAGTCACCATGTCTGGAAGAGGGACTATTGCTTCTCTTAGGGGAGAGAAATTTCTGTAAAACCTAGTTTGGACCAACATGCCATGATTTACCCTGTAACTTCCGGTGATCAAGCAGCAGAAGTTGATATATTTTTAAGCTGCTTACAAAAGAAAATACGGGAATATTCCTCGATGCAGTGACATTGTCAACGTAGTAGCATTTGTGTTAGATCAAAGAAGACGTGGCAACTTGTAACATAAATAAAAATTTTGTTTTATAATGACCAACTTACCCTTAAATAAAGTATAAATTGCATATGAAATGATTTAATAGACACCAAATTTGATCAAAATTACTTAATTCTTAAAATAGTCATGTGACCCAGAAAGGGAAAAGCATTAAAATGAAACTGCAATTTACTTGAGAAAAGAAAATTAAAAAGAAAGTCAAATCTAAAAATCAAACACAAATATGTACGACTCTGATAACCAAATACATACAGACGCTTCCTGATTTACTTTCAGTTGTGTTTTCACACATTAAAATTTTTTTAAAAACTAGATAGGAAGATGGGGTAAATGTTATAAGATAATGTTATAATTCAGTCTGCTCACTGGGCAAGAGATATCTTGCTTCATATAATCTGCTAAAATTATTTCCAAGCCAGGCCAATAAACCCTTTTCTAAAGGATTGGATTTCCACAATATTCATTTGCCACTTTGTTTGCCTTGATGAAAATGATTTCTGAATATTATGGATTCATATGCTAATAACGCCTCTTTGTGCATACATTTTTTATTTCCAAAACAAAATGAAATTAACTTATGTAACACAAGAATTAACTCCAATGATTGAAGGACCAAATTATGCCCCAGGAGCAGAAATCCAGCTACTTGTTTTTACAAATATATCTGGAAATGTCCTACTCTTTTAGAGGAAGCACAATCATGATAGTTATGACAAGGCTCTAGAACCATCTAGAGCACTAGATTATTTGTTTTTCCAACATATGAGACACAAGGAAGAGAGAAAAAGTCTAAAAGCTGGAGACTTTAACTGCCACATTAACCACTAGCAAAGAGACAAGAAACATATTTCTCTTCCGTTTAAATTGCCACTAAAGAAAAAAAGATTATATTTTATTCTGTCTGGCATAGCGAAGGTAGAAAAAACATGTAGAACAGCCCATAGCGATAAATAGATGCTATCAGGAGAAAGTTAACTGAAGGTGAGACATCTGGCTACAGAAAAAAAACCTGAGCAGAAAACCATCTGAGGTTTTTCTTTCCCCCAAGTAAGAAGTGGCGTTGTAGAAACAGAGGTTTGTGTTTGTGCCAGCAGTCGGCATCCCTCTGCAGTTGAGGTGCTGCCCACCACAACGGCCAGTTCAGCCCACGGCACATGCCCGGCAAACAGGTGTCTTTCCAGGGGTGGTGGTAGATCTGGTGAGGCACAGGCAAAGGGGCTTGCCCCAGAACCCCACTCTTTTCTTGAGTTTCTTCCAGTTCTCAGATCCCTGACGTAGCTCATCTGATTTCCAAGAGCAACATGTGGAGTGATATCATGAGTACGAGCAGGCAACTAAGAACCTGTCCAAAATCATCGCAAGGCAGATGAATACCACAGGTGTCCAAAGTGTGTTGAGGATTTGTTCCCTTTCTTCTGTAAAAAAAATTTGCTCCCCTCTTTTTTTGTTTTTTTTTGTTTTTTTATTTATTTATTTTTTAAAGATTTTATTTATTTATTTGAGCCAGAGAGAATGAGAGAGAGAGAGAGAGCACATGAGAGGGGGGAGGGTCAGAGGGAGAAGCAGGCTCCCTGCCGAGCAGGGAGCCCGATGCGAGACTCGATCCAGGGACTCCAGGATCATGACCTGAGCCGAAGGCAGTCGCTTAACCAACTGAGCCACCCAGGCGCCCTTTTTTTGTTTTTTTAGATTTTATTTATTTATTTGACAGAGAGAGAGAGAGGGAACACAAGCAGGGGGAGTGGGAGAGGGAGAAGCAGACTTCCCGCTGAGCAGGGAGCCCGATGTGGGGCTGGATCCCAGGATCCTGGAATCATGACCTGAGCCGAAGGCAGACGCTTAACGACTGAGCCACCCAGGTGCCCCGCTCCCCTCTTTTAAGTGGAGAAAGAATCCTAGATTGATACCACAAGAGTCTCTTGGGGTGGTTTGTTTTTAAATCCTACAACATTATCTATTTTTCTGCCAAACTGTCACCTTAAAGAAATTGATGTGCCCATATACGCTCAGTTACTGAGGATTTAGAGTACAGTTTCTCCAGGACCCCCTTTTTCTCCCCTCCAGAACTTTAGCCATAAACACACACACACGTGACTTTCTCCTCCGCCATTTCTTCAAAAGCAGTTTCATGTGGAAGGAGGATAAATCAGGTTTATAAAATAATTTCAGTCATTCACGTTATTCTAAATTAAAGAAGATTTTTCTAGACCCGATAGAGCAGTTTTGTAGGCAGGAAACCTCACTAGGGCTGTCTTTGATTTCTCTGAAACCTTGAGTCCTTAGTCCTCCTGGGGAGAAATTAATTGTGCTCTGGCTGAGTGGCATGCAAGCAGATGAGGTTCCTAGATCTTCTGCTAGATCTCTATCTGCCTGTTGGGAACTTGTGCTTTCTTCACTAACTCTGAGTGATTATCTAATGGACCTACTGGTTGGGTGGACTATTATTATAAGGTGAGGGCATATCTTAGTTCAGACTGCTATTACAAAATTACTGGTGGCTTAGAGACAACAGAAATTTATTTCTCACAGTTCTAGAGGTTCCTGATTCCAAGATCAAGGTGCTCCTGAATTCCAAGATTCGGTTTTTGGTGAGAAGCCACTTCCTGATTGTCTCCTCACTGCATCCTTCCATAGCAGAGCCATGAGGGAGCTCGCTCGGGTCTCTTTTATAAGGGCACTAATCCCAGTCGTGAGGGCTCCACCCTCAGGACCCCAACACCTCCTAAAGACCACTCTCCTAGCACCATCACGCTGGGGATTACCTTTCAACATTTGAATTCGGGGGATAGAAACACTCAGTCTATGGCAGATGGTCTGTACCACTCCCCCAGCCATCTGCCTCCCTCCTATTTTCTTGCTCTCTTCTTCATTCTTATCTTCTAAGCTATTATTATATCTTAAGATTTTATTTATTTATTTGAGAGAGAGAGAGAGCATGAGAGGGGAAGGGGCAGAGAGAGAGAGGGAGAAGCAGACTCCCCACTGAGTAGGGAGCCAACACGGTGCTTGATCCCAGGACCCTGAGATCACGACCTGAGCCGAAGGCAGATGCTCAACCCACCGAGCCACCCAGGCACCCATAAACTATGATTATTTTTTTTAATCCTATTCTTTTCCATTCTTCCATACCATCACTGCAAATCTCCTTTCCTGGGTCCATGAAACCTGTTAGTAAAACCTACAGAAAATGCTGAGCTTTTTGGAGGCATGAGGACCAAAGAGACTGCTGAATTCTGAACTACTAAGAAACCGTGGTTAATTACACGTGCCAACACAGTTTTGAAATGGAAAGCCTAAGGCAAAAAATAGAAAGGCTGCTGGTGTGCTCCTTAAAATCTCAATAGAGGTGATGCCAAATGCCAGCCCATGTTTCATGGAAGAATCGAGTGGTCCCCACAGAAGATCAACGAATGCTCACATGGCTTGAATTCCCGAGGTCCCTAGGGGGTTCCAGCTCCTACGTCCTCTAACTTGCATCAGCGTAGGAATTGCCCCCCTGCCCCTGCATTGTACTGCTGTCACCCAGACAAGACTTGGAGCCTTTCCTTAGATTCCACCGCAAACCCCTCATTGAAGGCATTTGTGTGCGTGACAGACGTCAGTGACGGTGTCAGACCCAGAAGTTTATTTACACTGCGTCGCGGCTAGAGATTTAAAACAAAATATTGGTGACCACCATTCTTCCAAAGCAGAAAGCAGTTCTTTAGCTCAGGCTCCCCTCCCATCCCCTGTCGTTTACCTTCTTGCCTTTCCTGTTTCTCTGACCCATCCTTCATGGCAAAGAAGAAGGAGAACACTTTCTCTTTTCTTATTCAGAATAGTTCAGCTGTCTGTGATCCAAACCCTCACACTCAACTATTACCTTCCTTTGCGTATAAGCAGAAGTTCTTTATTCAAGGGTCACCTTGCCATTTCTTTTGAGGGTGGAAGGTGTTAGTGGGAGGGATACCCAGTGGGGGAGGAAGTGGTTTTATTTTATATTACTATTAATGGCCATTATATTGCCAGAAACAGGCTGCTGATGAATAGAATATGCCCGGGAGAGTTTAGATGATCCCAGTAGAAGTACAGCAACTGAATTTTTCCACGTTGGCGTGATAGCCAGGCTGTTTGATCCCCCTGTCTGTTTTCAGTGACCGATAACCAGAGATCCTTAAAAAACAAGAGTGCTGGAAAGTGGCTTTCTTCTACCAGACCTGGGATTTGAAAGTTTTCAGATTCTTTCCTGAACTAAAGCATTGCAAGGGCATCCATGCAAACCAATGTTCCTTACTTGGTTCCCTGACCATTCTGACACTGTGACACCAAGTGGGTCTCTAAGGAGAAAGATCTGCCAAAACGGATAGACATTCTGATCAACAGTGTATGTGTCATATATTCAGAAGGAGCAAGAAACATCAAAATTGGGCCTTACTCTCTTTAAGATTCCAGACTTTAAGTCGCATAAGAAAACCCCCAAAGTTTCTAGTTCGAGAAGCAGCGTGGGACCCAGGAACTGGGATAGTTATCCACATCACTAAATGGCTCTGAGGCAGGTTGACCTTGGACCATGTTAAGAAACACTGCAGGCTGTGAGAGCTATTACAGTTGGGGGTGGGGTGGAGGAGGATGGTGGGGAGAGGAAGGGTTTCTAAGCCATTGGCGTTTTTCTGAAAACAGAAGAAATGCTATCACACTGAGACAGGACACTGAAAGTTGGTGATTACATCCAAATGTGGAAAGGAGTGAGTGATCTGCTTAAGCAAACAGGTAGTATCCTATGGTTGATCTTAAAGATTTGCTTAGTTAGGGAAAGTGCAAAGGTGCTATTCAAATATCTAACATCTGGATGGCTGGCCCCAGAATCCTGGAGGTTCTTTACTATGTCAGGCATTCACTGGCTAGCTGCTGGATCACAAACACGGCCAGGGCTCACTGAGGGGTACCTGGAACCCTTAGAGGGCTTTAGCTAGTTCACTCTTTTAACAGTGGGTGGTTGAATTGTGCACATCAGCTGACTGGTGGCTGGCCCACCACCAGCTGGCCCAGACTCAGCCTGGAAGAGGGTGGTGCTCCCCGCACAGAACACCTGTAAACAGGGACTCGGTCACTCTCTTCCCCTTTTTCCTTTCTTCCTTTTTTCTGTTCTCTCTTCCCTTTTATTTTCATCTCTTTTCTCCCCTTCTGCCATGTGGCGGCCTTCAGGTTGGCTCAGCACAGGGTTTTTACATGGCACATATGATTACTATTCATCAAATTAAAAACCCGTATCTGGCGCTGCTGACGTTACGCAAGGCAGAGGAAGAGAATGCAAGTGCTCCCTAGGACAGACAGACTTAGGAAGTCTGAATAACTGGGCACCACTATAAGAACCGCCGTTTTGTTGATGGAGGGAGGCCCGAAGGACCAGGGAGCTCAGAGTCCTGCCCCAGGTGACCGCTCTTGGTCCCTTGGGAGGTCTCCATGCTTGGTAGAGCCCTCATGCGCCCCTCTACCCAAACTGACCAGAAGGGCTAGGGGATGAGCAGAATCAAAAGCTCTGGATGATTCTCTGCTCTCAATCTGGTCATTGCTCAAGTTCAACTCTACTGGCCTAGTTTCCCCACCATGGAGATAGCATCACTTGGTAACAACGTTCATCTTTCCCTTCAACAATGTTTTGTGTATTACGTATCTAATCTTTAAAATAGGCCCGTGTTAATATAGCACTTAGAAGAAATTAAGCCAATGAAAAAGAAAGCTAAACTAAAGAAAGCTAAACTTCAGGACTGGTTCTCCTAAACTAAAGGGCACCTCTCCTCTGTACTGCTCTTTGGTTGCTCTTCAAAGGAATACGGGTCTGAAGAAAAGCGCTTTCAAGTTCTGATGCTGCAGACAAATTCCTGCATCTGTGAGTCTAACGATAAAAGGAGAGTGTGACTGTGGCACAGATTAAAAAAAGGTATTTTTTCGAGCTTGTCACTATTTTTGTAAGCTGGAAACTTGTTTTTAATCTTGTTGCAAAGTTGATTGGAGAGCCTACAGGAAGCAACATGAGCACTTAGTGATCTATGAGAAGTGAGACGTATTATAAAGACAGGAGCACCTTTTGGTTTTGAAAAGCACAGTTTACCTGATTGTTTTTCATCAGGGAGCATTCAAAGCAGAGGCTTTGTTACTAGAGAGCCTCACGGTCCTGCACAAGCTCCCACAGTTACCGTGGACCCCAAGGAAGGTTCTTAGCCCCCCTCTACCTCAAGTTTCTCATCTGTTAATAGAGTTAATTGTCCTCTGTTGTTGGGTTATTGTGAGGATTAAACAGAAATGTACGGCATGCTAAAATGTATTTAGCAGGGTTCCTGGTAGATCATAAAGACCCAAGTCACTGGCCACAATTTAATTACATTTATTGAAGGGGAAAGGAGAAATGCTCAAATAAAGACCCCATTGTAAAATAGGTGAGTGGGGCGCCTGGGTGGCTCAGTCGTTTAAGCGTCCGACTCTTGGTTTTGGCTCAGGTCAGGATCTCATGGTCGTGAGATGGAGCCCCAAGTCGGGCTCCGCGCTCAGCATGGAGTCTGCTTGGTATTCTCTCTCTCCCTCTCCCTCTGCCCCTTTCATCACTTGCTCTCTGTCTCTCTCTCGAATAAATAAATAAAATCTTTAAAAAAAGAAAAACAGGTGATTAACAGATGGTGGCCAGCAGCAGCTGCCTCAGGAATCAATCAATACCGGAAAGAACGACGGCCGGTTTTCACAGACGTTAAATCACATTTTAATTTATTTAAATACACATAAAAGATTTTCATTATCACTGAATCAACTTGATCCTTTGAGGTGCAATATCTCCTTGCATCTCTCTTGCCACATCACTCTTTCTTTCTCGATGTGCGTTCTACTTTTTGTTGACTCAAGTCTTCCTTTCTTGGCACCGGCTTTTCCTCAGTGTGAAGCTTCTTCATCTGTGCACGTGTGGTAGTGGAGATTCAGTTAGATGGTTTGCTGTTTCTGCTTGTGCTGCCGGCTTGAGTGAAGAGCCTGAGTTCAGTGGAGTGAGAGAGTGGCTGAGCGAGCGCTTTCCTGGCTAGTCATTGCCAAGGATGGCCCCTCCCTCCTGGACATTGCAGTGGCTGGAGCTCTGTTCAGCTTCGTCATTATTCTCTCAATTCCTGTTGTGCAGAAGTCCAACCACCTGGCTATACGTGCTTTGTTCCCCCAAGTACTCCTGCTGGGCCCCTCCCTGCCCCCAGCATTCTCCATCTCTGGGTAGAGAGCACTCTGGGTGAGCTCTCAGTCTTAATGGCCCTCTCTCTTGTCTTCTCATTGGGCTTCTGTTTCCTCTTTGAGGCAATCTCTCTTTAAGTCTTTTAGGGGGGGCGTCTGGGTGGCTCAGTTGGTTGAATATCTGATTCTTCAGGTCATGATCTCGAGGTCCTGCGATTGAGCCCCATGTGGGCTTGGTGCTCAGCCAGGAGTCTGCTTGAGATTCTCCCTCAGCCCCTCCCCCCACTCACGCTCGCTTGCTCTCTCTCTCTCTCTCTCTCCCCCTCTCTCTCTAAAATAAATAAATAAATCTTTTTTAAAAAATAAAATAAGATAAATTGGTCTTTTAGGATTCCTCATGGCCTGTAGTCCACTGGGGGTTTACTTTCTTGTTTTCCAGTATGTTTATGGTTGCTTGTTTATTTGTTATCATCACCTTTTTTTTTTTCCAGCATTTCTAGAAATTTAGGGTGAGCAGAGCTTACTACAGCATATAGTCAGCCTGCCATCTTGACCGGGAACTTTTAATCATGTATCTAATGGGGAAAACATTAATACTTTCAACAGTTGTAAAGCATCAATACCAGAAAAATACCTAATGGGTCATCTTAAAGGAATCATCTAAGGTTTGGGTTTACACACTGCCAAAAACCTGAAAAATTCAGCCATCCATAAGTACTGTTGATGTGTGTATACCAGTGTCAAGTTTGCACCTAGTAACAATAAATAAGACAAATATCCTAAAGAAGCTAATTGTATAGGGTTTTCCCCTTTTTGAACTATGTTACAAGAAATACAATGTTTATATGTAATGAATACTTTTACCTATCTCTGAGGATTTAAAAGACCTAAAGAAAGAGCTTTGAGAAATATGTTGAGTGCTTTAAATGACATATAATTTATTATTTGGAATTTTAGAAGTTATATACTCTTCAGTCTGGAATCTTACTGTATAAATGCTAACAGAATATAATCTGCAATCAAGTCAACTAAAGCTGGGTCAATATTGTTTTTACTTAAAGTGCTTTCCATTTAGTGAAAAAATATATATAAATTGATGTTAAAAGATGTTCAGGGGATAGAGATTAATTAACTTTTGATAAATGAGATAGTGGTGATTTCTATAAATTTTTATAACTAGGTCACAACAGGTTGTGCATTATCTCTCCCTTTTCGGAGAATGCACTGGTTCAAAACATATACCCAGCAAGTATCTCTCTATAACACCATTAAAATAAATTTGGGGGCAAAGAGTGAACCATCAAGAAATACATACATTTACTGAAGATTTTTTTTGTTACACCAGCAAATTGATGGAAGTTACTTCAGCATCTTGATTCAACAGAGAATATTAAAGGAAAAGCCCAGTTTTCAATGATGGTAGCACATTTAATAGAATATTCTACAAATATGAAATTAGTCTTCCTTTCAAATGGACTAATCATCCAATGTGAAAATTCTTTGGGAATTTTCTTGAAATGGCAAGAAAATTAACCTTTCCCTAGCCTGTGAATGAACAGAAAAAAGAGAAATTTGTATCAATTATACATATTACCCAATAGTTTAGAATTTTCTCATTCAAACTCATCAAAATAACCCATCTAAATTTTGTTTTCAATTTTTCACATTTTAGTAACTTAAAATGATTTAAACAGTCAGCAACATTGATTTTATTAGATAGGTATACTTCTCAGTAGAAGAAAACTCACCTAACTTTCTTTTGGCTAAAATAATTGAACAGTTTATTATTTTAACTTTTTGTTATTCTATTCAAGTACAGCATTGCAAAATGTTTCAGGCATCATTGATCAATTCATTAAATTATAATTCATCTCAAAATTTTGGCAACTGTCTGCTTCAGACAGTTTTGTGAAAAATATAATCACATTTTCTGATATGGTCACAAAATTAGCCTAGAAAGTTAGTTTTTAATATATTACTTTGTTCTTTCTAATAATTAAAAACCTGGCTTTTCTTTTAAGTTGCTAAATAGAACTGGGTTTGCCATTAGATGAAGTAAATTTTCATCACCTCAAAATATCTCACCTGACACCTGTTATAAAATTTTCTTTTTCCCCATAGTTTCTCAAGGCATTGTTTCTCCCACTGTGGCCTGTGGACCATCTACACCAGAATAGGCTCAGGCACTTTTAAAAACTTAAGAATGTTGTTGCCCCCTCCCCCTGCCCAGTTCCATCACCACCATAACCCCCTTGCTAAATCATAACTGCTGGCTTTAGGGCCTGTGTAGCTCCATTTTTAATAACTTGTCCAGGAGATTCTTATGCACTGTGACAATAGAAAAAATTAACTCAGATCAGCCCTTCTTTAAGTGGCTCATACTATTTTATATTTCGTAAAGTCAGGAACAGATTGTTTTGAGCAGTGTTAGTAACTCATTTGCCTTAAGGAAGCCTGCATGGGATAGGGATGGGAGGATGGAGATATCAAGGAAAAGCACATCCTGTACACCAGTTGGTTGCTCTGAACCATTCCAGGCCATCTTGTCCTAGACACCAGGCTGGCCTGACATGCTGCTCAAGCTGGCATTTGACAATGGACTTGTGTAGAATCCTAGAAGCCTCCTGGACAGCACTCGCTCTCCCATCACACTGGGAATCCCAGCCAGTCCTCCTGTGAGAGGCAAGGATCTTAGGACAGGTCCTCACAAATCAAATGCATAGATTAAATTCATGTTCAGCTGTGACTAACGATCTCTTGGATACAATCACTTTCCTTCCTGGACCAGAGTTTGAAAGTACCTACAAAGGGAAACATGCCAAGAGGAGGCATGGGGACCTTTGAAGACAAACTTTTCAGCTTAGTTCAGCTTAGAGCAAAGGTTGCCTACAACATGTCTCCTTTTTCCTAAGAAGACAATTCTGCCTGAACAACATTTGGGGATAATGAAATTTTCCTGAAACACCTTGAAAAATTAATAATAACAATAAAAAAGGAAAAAAAATACCACAAAAGTGAGACCGAAGTGCCAACTTTAATAGGGGGAAATAGTGGCATGAAGAAAGTCTTCTCTTAATCCACTCTTCTTCCTCTGGCCGGACACTGTATTTTACCAAATATTTGACATCACCCACATAACAAGGACTCTGACCGTCAAAGAGCTTAAGTTATAGCTTTTTATCTTCACTCTGATTTGGATCTGTGATGACCTAGTTAAGAAGGGATAAGATAGCGCTAAAATATGTTGTTTTCCCACATTGTACCTGCATCGGTCACACTAACCCAGTTCAAAGGATGTCCATGATCTGAGTCTCTTTGAAAGCCTTCTAGTTAATCAAAACCTATGTTGAACCAAGATAGATCTTAGGCCTAAATAAAAGCAGCTATTTTTATTTCTTAGAGGCACCTGCACAGTGCCTCTGGAAGCTTCCTCAAATTTTAGTGAAACCAAATGACAGTGGCGTATAATATTTGGTCACACCGCACACACACACATGCATGTTAAAGGCATCTGTACATGCCACCTGCTCTCATTCACAACCACATGGTTTAACGAACAAAGGAAGGTGAGTTTGCAGTGGAGATAAAGGGATAAAAGCAGGAAAAGATGGGACGAGGGAGGTAGGCAGGGGCCAAATGTGGTAGGCCACAACCAGGTTTGGGGGCTTTTGCCTAAAGGTGAGGGTGATCTAGTCAGATTTGGTATTTGGGAAGGATTGTTCTAGAGACAGTACAAAGAAATAGGAGACCATTGCAGTAATCCAGGCAGGAGCTTGGACTAGAGAAGTGGCAGGAGAGATGGGACAAGAGGATGGATCTGAGAGATACTTAGATGAGAAAATGATGGATTAGCTATGTGGGAGGACCATGATTTTTATTTTGAACAGCTTCAATTAGAAGAGTCTTTGAGATGTCAAATAGGCAGGTAGTTACAAGGGTCTGGAAATCATAGAGAGCTTCAGTTCTCTCTCTACATTGTTGACACATCAGCCTGCTTCTTGGGACCCAGTGCTTTTCCCAGTTTTTACATTTCTGTCGGATAGACTATTATCTAGATCTGCACTATCCAATACGGTAGCCACTAGCCACAGGGGCTGCTGAAATTGAAATTAATTAAATAAGATGTAAAATTCAGCTCCTCAATTACACCAGTCACATTTTATATGTTCAACAGTCATCTGTATCTAGTGATTATAGCACATGACAGCACGGATACTAAACATTTCCATCATTCTAAGGAACAGTGCTGATCTAATGACCTGCTGGTACCTCAGCTACATCTCCAAAACTGAGTTAACATTTCCTGCAATTTCATAGCAGTTACATTCTATATGTTGTTAGTTATTTCTGCACCTGAACCCTTGTGTATGGTGAGTTCCATGAAAGCAAGGACCCTGCCCTACTCGTTCTCAGGCCCCCTCGCATCCAGCAGAAAACCTTTGTACTATGTGCTTAGCAAGCACTGGTTGAATACATGAGTGAGTGGCTGAGTAAGCCAATATCTAAAATTCTGTTTCAAAAACATATAGAAAAATAGCCACTTATGTAATGTCTTAGATTTTATGCTGATGATATAGCTATAAACATTGAAAATGTAGAGTAATATAACCTGGCTTATAAGATGGCGACAGCATGAGAGTTTCTCACACATAATTATAACGTAATCAGAGCAGAGGCAGGAGAGGTAGAAGGTAGAAGGCGTTCTCTCCCATTGCCTTCTGCCCCTGCTGCACTCAGTATTAGCTGGACCAGCCTTCAGTGGGTAACTCCTACCAGCAGTTGCCACTTCATGGAGACCCCCGCAGCAAAAGCGTCTGTTGTTATAACATCGCTGCTTCTCTCTGTCATGTGTTCTGCCCCTAAAGGGTCAGAACTGCTGGCCAGACAACCATAGTTGTGGTGAGAGTTCTGCCCACATCATCTTCCTGGGACTGGTCAGTGTCACGATAGGGACTTCCCTCAGAGTCTTTGTCGACACCCAACCTCCATATGCTCTTCAGCGTTGCTGCAAAAGATGCCCCCATCACCCATGGGGATGGGAGGATTGAAATAGGAATTAAGTGTTGGTGGAAGGCCTGGGAGGAGTGAAGAGGCACAGGAAAATGGGAGTAGGACAAGAGAGGCAAAGCTTGAGTAGAAACACACCCCTCCTCCTTTCTTCCAGCTGCATGATAGGGCCTGATAGAATGGTCCTATTTATGCACAAGATAGAGGTAACTGTAGGTGGGGAATCATTATTTTGGACATGGTGACCAAAGATAGAGGTAACTGTAGGTGGGGAATCATTATTTTGGACATGGTGACCCGTGGGGAATGGTGCGCTTGTGGATGGTAACAAATCGTCATTAAGCACCAAGCATGTGCTAGGTGCCGGACCAGACCCTAGGGATCCAACAGATGCATCTCTGCTCTCCTGCTCGTCGTGTAAGAGGAGTGAGTCAGCGGGTATCTGTACTGCCCTGGTAAGTGCTAAGGTAGGGTGAGCACAGGTTCTGGGTGCTGCGAGACTTAGGGACTCGTGGAGAGTCTGAGGAGAAGGCTTCCTGTTGGAACTGACCCCTAAGCTGAGCCCCAAGAGTAGGCATCATCCCGGCCAGTGAGGGAAGAGGAGAGAGGCCCAGGAGAGGGGCCCAGGAGCAGGTGCAGAGGTTTCGACAGAAGTGAGAGCTAGACAGTGCCAAAGCACAGTTGTCTGTAACTTGAGAGTATCGGCCAAAAAAGTGTGGGAAGTAAAAAGTGACTGAAAAGACAAACCCCACATACTGTTTCCTGTCCTCTAGAAACAAAAAAAACTCCTCTTTTTTTCCCCCCTTTTTCTTACTCTACCCCATGTTTCTTGCTCTTCCACAGGAATGCAAAGCAATCCTGCTGTCTGTCAGGCTACGACATGGGGGCTGGGGCAGGGTGGTCAGCTGTCTCTGTTCTGGAGCCAGGCTGGCTCCATTTCATTCCCATCTGTAGCCCTCAGTAGCTGACAGATTTTGGGCAAGTTCAGAATTTGCTTGTTTCCTAACCTACAAATGAGAACAATACTGCTACCTACCTTCTGCAGTTCCTGAAGAATTACATGACTACTTCCATAAGCTGAGCTTTTAGTGCCAGGCACCTAGAAAGCACTCTACAAAGGTTATCTGTTATTATTTTGAGCTAAAAAGACTCTTGTTCGCTAATGTGGAAACCAGCGTTTAGCCTACATTTCCATGAGAAACAACTTACAAAGTTTTCTGTGCCCCAACCCACTGAGAGTCAGGGCCAGGAAGATTTTAAAATCCAGCAAGTTTTCTATGTGTTCCACAAGATGACATGTTTCCTACAATAAGGGATTTCCCAAGATTATGAAAAAATTTTCAGGTACCAATCAAAAAACTATTGTATTGTGTTAAAAGATTTAGAGGAAAAGCCTGTTCTGTTACACCCGGTGATGCAATTCTTAGAAGGTTAAAAAAAAATTAGCCTCAACTGTTATCAAAAACACAATGATAGGAATTCTGTTGTTGTGTTTTTTTTTTTAATCTTGATGCAGTTAAAAAACCTAAGGATTGCCGTTCTTCTACTTGGATATCCTACCAGTACTTTTTTTCTCCTCTCCCCACATTATATCGATCTATTCTTATTCTCTCCATTTTGCAATGAAGACACTGAGGCTCAGAGATTATTAGGTAATTTAGCCAACATTATGCAACTATGAAGAGATGTAGCCAAAACTGAACCCTGAGCCTTTTGACTACAGTCTGAATATGTACTCTGATCTTTGAGCCTTAGAAAAATGTCACTCCCGTAAAGTGCTTGGAACCCTGGGAGGTATGCAGAACATGTTCAATAAAAAGGTTAGATGCTATCTCGAATTGCCCATCTACTTTGAGTTCTGCGAGATGTTAATAACGTTTTAGGGGAAAAGTAATTCAAGTATGTTTGGGAAATCCTGGGTTAAGCAAAGTTAAATTCATTATTTCCTGTAAGGTCTCTGATACATTACTGGGCATTAAGAGTATCGAAAATGAGAGTATAGCTGTGGCAATTTCCAAATCATATTTGACCACAGAACTTTTTTTTTTTCTCTCTCAAAGTAGTTCAGCAGGACCAAAGTTCCTGGGAACTAATTTTGGAGAAAATTCTGTATGAGGTAAATGCAGAGTGACAGATAATACAATTCAAATTCACCGGTGGGGGAAAAAAATATTTTGTGTTTGCGAGAAAAGTTATTTTACTGTACTGAGTGGCAACAGCATAAAACGGAACTTGAAGTCATGTTCTAAATCTTAATTTGCTTGAGATGGGGAAGCCGAGTGAGAACAGCTTTGCAAAAAATATGTCACCAGTCAAGTAGGAAGTGGGCATTCTGGCAGCTTCTAACAGCTTCAGCCACTTTGTTATTCAGAGCCAGAGCAGCAAGGCTCCTTATCTCACGCACACACACACACACACACACACACACACGTGCGCGCACGTACAACCCCGAGAACGTGAGAGAGATGATGAAGGGGTGGCACCCTTTTACATATACAGTTTGAGGTTCAAAAGTTTGAAGTGAAGCAATTACAAAGTTTGAAAAACTTGCTGGGGGCGGAAATGGTTTTGCCTTCTAAGTGATTCCCTAAGCCTACACCAGCCAGCCGTTGGAGGACTCTGGAAGTGAATCTAATCAGCCCACGGTTATTAAATGGGACAGTGTAGTTGTGGTAAATGTCGAGAGATTCCATCTGGGGCCCAACTCTATCAGCTTGGGGGGATGTTGGACAGGTCATTTCTTTGACCACTTTCTCATTTGCAAAATGAGAAGGGTGACTTACACCACCCCTAAGGGGCCTTCCAGCTCTACAGATCTGTGAAATTGAAGGTTATAATCCTCTTCTGGCTGTTAATTCCCAAGAAATATAAACTTCTCTGGATAGCAGGGACATCGTAATAAGAAGGCAGCAACAAAACAATTAGCTCTGAAGGTTAGCCAGAGCCCCCAGAAAACCAGATAGGTGTCTAGGCCCTAGCCTTCAGGCCGCTGTGTAGTGTTACTAAATTTAGGATGATGGTTCTGAAGTAGTAAGTATGGGCCCTGAATGCCTAGAAATAATGACAGCTGTCAAAAAGTTCTATTCCTTGAGTGCCTGGGTGGCTCAGTTGTTAAGCACCTGCCTTAGGCTCAGGTCATGGTCCCAGGGTCCTGGGATCGAGCCCCACATAGGGCTCCCTGCTCAGCAGGAAGCCTGTTTCTCCCTCTCCCACTCCCCCTGCTCATGTTCCCTCTCTTGCTGTGTCTCTCTGTCAAATAAATAAATAAAATCTTTAAAAAAAAAAGTTAAATTCCAGGGTTGCCAGGGCAAAATTCCTGAGACAGAGTCCACATGTTTCAATGTCAGAAATACTATACATATGAGAATTAAGGTAACTGCTTTCCTCCATGGATGCCTAATGCCTGATTGAAATTGTAACCACCCAGTCTGCCTACACCATCTTAGTTACAATGGGTTTGGGAGGCCAACCAAAATGACTAGCACGTGAAATGACTTAAATCAGAAAATCAAGAAGTCGTGTTGCTATTTTTATTTTACTTTTAACAACAACAACAACAAAACTCATTTCTGAAAAACTCCAATTTTCTATCTTTGTTTCTCTTCCCACCATTTATGATTGTCTCGAGAGATTAACAGCATTCATCTTTTGAAAGATGGGCACTCTTAAAGTAAAGCCACTCATGATAATTGGTGCCAAAGGAAGACTAAGACATATGATCATCCAAAGCAGCGAGTTATTAAATATTCTGTTGTTTGAAAGTATGGATTTTGTGGATGATGTTGAGTATAATCGAAGCAGCATGACTTTCAAATCATGCTATTCTTAGGTGGATATAAAAATGACTTAGGATTCTGTGCATACAATATGACAGCTATGAGGAGGCCACTATGGGGCAGCAGAATGAGCTCTGATGGAAGGGACACTGCCTTGCTGTATTTAGAGAGAGAGCTGATCTGTGCTCTGCACCTGCCTCTAGAGCATGTAAACTCTGGATCTCACTCATACATAAAACAAGCTTTTTGGTTCTCTGAAAGGCCACTGGCCATCTGGGACACACTATTCCTCATTGAACACAACCATCTTGCTTAGTGCAGGAATTTTTGCCTCTGACTTCTAGCCACTGAAAAGCCAGTGGCACTCACTAGCCATTGTAGCAACCAAAAACATATTCTCCTCCCCCATCCCCACCGCCAATTCCAAATGCTTCCTTGGAAGCTGGTCCAGCTCCACCCGCACTTGGAACCATGAGCAGATGCACCCAAAGATTCCTTTCTGCCCAGCATCCTATAAAGGCTGGCCAGGATGAGCAGTGGGCAGTCATAAGCCTCAGTTTTAAACCTCTTAGAAACATCCTACAGCAAGAAAGCCACACAAAAAGGCTTTCTTTTAGCCCTAACAGTTGAGCTCATTATGAAGTTACGGAGCAGCAATTCCATATACTTTCATGGCAAACTTTTGTCATTCTTCTCTTAATCTCCAGAAGAGGCAGGATTTTTTTTAATCTCACTGAGGTCGAAAGAAGCCCCCAGCAAGTTACAACCATCAGGCACCCCCACATTCCAGCCCTTGTCAGCCATTTTCATCTCCAAACAGTCTTGATTCAATCCAGCCCAGCTACGGCTTCTATCAGGCACATACATTAACTGGAGTCTTCTCAGAACTCTGTCGAGTAGACGGCTAACCCACATGCTGTTGACATACTCCCCGCTCCACCAATGGGGTCCTTTCTTTGATGTTTTCTTGGATTCTCCATAAAGGCTGAACAGTCAATGTAGAGTCTACCTGGGTAAATCTCCTCTCTGTTCTCTTTTCCCACCCCAGGTGCCATTTTTCCTTCCCCCAGCTCAGAGATTTGACTATCAACAATTCTTCTTCTGCCCAAGAAGTTAATGATTAATCTTGCTCACCCCCCATCGTCACCTCAGCACACACATGCACACACATAGCCATGACTTTTGGGAAATACTAAGATACTCCTCTTCACAAAAACAAAACAACACACCTGGGGAAATCTTTCTTTATGGGGGGAAGAGTTCTACCTGTGAATGTGTGCCCTTAGTGTACTGATTGTTGATTTTCTGTTTAGTTTCTCCTTAGCTTCTCCTTTCATCTTAGAGAATAGCATGTATTTTTTTTTTTCAGTTATTTCACCACTGAAATGCTGAAAAAACTCACAAAGGAAGACGTTTAGCTTTTATCTTTTTAGGGTTTTCAAACAAATGAGACTGGGAGATAATAAGAGACAGATGGCACTATTTTTGGTTTCATGGGATGGTAGAAAGAATATAAGGCTTGAATAAGGAAAATAGGATTCTAGCCCCTGAATCTCATGATTTTAAGCTTTGTGTCCTTTAGTGAATCACTCAGCTTATCTGGGCCTCATTTTTCTTATCTTTGATCAAAATGGGGGACATTTTTAAGAGTTATCTTACGCGATGTCATCCTAAGTCAAAGTGATTCTCTTATTCTGTGTTGCTAAGTCCTATGTGGAAGCAGGAAGATGTCCTCATAAAGAATCAACAGGTTTATTTGTGCCAAACTATATGAAGGGCACTGGAACAGTAAAATCATAAGAACTTTCAGTCCTACAGTTTTACGGTTCTGTCCTTAGGAACAGAGATTCTTATTCCTTGGCCATTTGCCCCATAAGTGGTATAGGGTACAAGGTCAAAGGCATTCTACCTTCATGATGAATCCACTTTGCCTGGTTCCATTCCCTTTCTGGATAGAAAACTGGTCATCGGTATTCTGTAAGCAGTATATTAAAGATTTCTCCTGATCACTTTGTCTTCCTTTCCCCAATCTTTTCAATCTGCCACATCTGCTAAAGTCATCTTCTGATTTTCCCTATCGCCTGCATCACCCTCCACTCCTCATTGTCACTTCCCCATTCATCCAATTACCAATGAGGTAGTGCTCTGGCATCTTGAATGAGGCCTTTCCCATCTCATAATCACCGAGTTCTCTTACTTCAACTTTGGTGAGATCGTGCCAGGTTGGTTCTTGTGGAAAGGGCAACTCTCAGAGAATGAAGTACTAACTGGAAGTGTCAGCTAGTAGCTGATGCAGTAACATGGAGGGTCAAAAATAAACAACTTGCATTTTAAGACTGAAGAAAGAGAGGCTGTGATAATATTACATTTCAGGCAACAAGTTGCACACCTTAGTAGTGCAATGACTACTTAAAGTGACCGGTCTCTTCACAGTCTTCTAAGTTTTTATGTTGACCTTTGAATATGACAAGGTATACCACCATTTATTCTAGACCAGTGATTCTCAAACTTTAGTGTGTGTTAGAATGACCTGAATGACTTATTAAAACACAGATAGCTGGGCCCCTGCCCCAGAGTCTCTAATTCAGTAGATCTGGGATGGGGCCTGAGAATTTGAATTTCTAATTTCTCAGGTGATGCCAAAGCTATTGGTACTGGGCCCATAATTAAAAATACAGTCCTGTACTACAGAAGAAAATGGATAAATGCTATCTTCAGGTTCTTTTTTAAAATTCTTTTTTTTTTTAAAGATTTTATTTATTTATTTGAGACAGAGAGAATGAGAGACAGAGAGCATGAGAGGGAGGAGGGTCAGAGGGAGAAGCAGACTCCCTGCCGAGCAGGGAGCCCGATGCGAGACTCGATCCAGGGACTCCAGGATCATGACCTGAGCCGAAGGCAGTCGCTTAACCAACTGAGCCACCCAGGCGCCCCCCTTTTTTAAATTCTTTAAAACAATCTACCTAAAGATCTTTTTATACTTTAAACCTTTACCAGAGCAGTAATTTCAGCATTAGCTGACTTGAGTTTCACAATTTATTTCATTTAAAGGAGAAGAAAAAAACCAGTGTTTCTCAAAATGTGGTCTATAGGCTGCATGCATCAGGACTCCCTGAGATTCTAAGCAAGAAAACCTCTGAGCCCCTTCCAAAAGCACTGAATCAGAATCTCTAAGGATGGGTTTCTAGAATCTATTTGTTAAATAAGCACCCAAGTGATCTTTCTGCACCCTAAATTGTGAAAACTACTGCCATAGATCTAAGTTCAATAGGCAGCCTAATAACAAATGTTTCAACAGTTGAATTCTGACAATTTAATAAGATCCTAAAATATGATTCTTTCCAGGAACTAGGAGTCATATTTCAGTTGAAGATTCTAAAATATCAAATATCACTTTAGCTTTTAAAATAAATATGCTATATAATTTATTGATGTTTCAGCTATGCTACAAGAGTACCCTAAACATTTTTCTATGATTGCTGTACATAGTTGATCTTTCCCCATCACGTACTAATTTTTTGTCACTAAGTAATTAATTTGTACTTCTTTCTGCTTAATGTCATTGTAGTTAGACTTCTCTAACTTACCAGGGTTTCTTTCAATATGGTTCTGGTTTTCTAAAGCAACTGTAGGCCCCTGAACAAGGCGTTATCAGTAATCTGAGTTAAGTGCTCCCCTTTATTGTAGTCCTGCAAAAAACTACATTGGAGGTTTGTTCAAAGTGAACACTATCCCACAATTTGTAGGATTTTTATCATTTTACAGATTAAGCAGAGGATCAGAAAGATGAAGTGATTGTGTTGGCAAAATTGAAAAATGGCTAAAATGTCCAGTGTTAGGGAGGTTATGAGGAGACAGAACTTCAGCTCGTCCACAGTGAGAGAGCCCCACTGAAGGACAATCTGACAGAACCTATGTGAATAGAAAATGCGCAAGTCCTTCTATCTCAGCAACTCTACTTTTAAACATCTATTTTAGAAGACTACCACCACACAGACACAAAGAAACATGTGTGTGGGTGCTCATTGCTGCATTGTTAGTAGTCAAGGGGGAAAAGACTAAACAAACCATGGACTGTCCTGCTCACACAACACACTGCCACAATTACAAAGAATGACACCGGCCCAGTAAATATAATGTGATATTCAGAGTACAGGAATATTTGGGGTCTTAATTTTAGATATTTCTATGCATACATTCATAGGTGCGTAAATGCATAAAAAAAGTTCTGCAAAGATAAACAAAGGTTACCCCTGGGAAGAGGAACAGAATGGGACATGAGAAGTCATGTGAAATTTTACTTAGCCTGTGTCATAAAACTTTTTCCAGAAGTATTTAATATATTATTTGTTTTAAAAAAATGCTTATTTTTTTAAGAAAGAAGAGGGAGAACATGGCATAACATCACACCTCTAGTAGGAGCTTCTCTATGGCTTTTAAAATATTTTTTCTCGGGGCGCCTGGGTGGCTCAGTTGGTTAAGCAACTGCCTTCGGCTCAGGTCATGATCCTGGAGTCCCTGGATCGAGTCCCTGGATCGAGTCCCTGGATCGAGTCCCGCATCGGGCTCCCTGCTCGGCGGGGAGCCTGCTTCTCCCTCTGACCCTCCCCCCTCTCATGAGCTCTCTCTCTCTCTCTCATTCTGCCTCAAATAAATAAATAAAATCTTTAAAAAATATATTTTTTCTCTTCTGGGTCTTTTATGTCGCTCTCTTGTCTGATCATCGGATGCTTTTGTGCTATGTCTGGGCTCAGAGTCCCTCCTTTCTTTTACCTAGGTGATCTTCCAAAAATAGCAATGACAATAATCGTCATTGTCGTGGAAGAGGGAAACACTAATTGAACTGAATACCTTCTCTGTACACCCATCTGTCTACACAGGTGTGCTTCTTGTAGTTACACTGGCTTGCAGTCACTTTTGTCTCTCCAGTGCTTCCTCCTTCCAGGTCTCGCCAGAACACCTGTTCTGTCAGGTGCTACAGGGAAGATTTACCTTCTTTCTTGGCAGTTCTGGTCCTCTTTCCTGGACTCATATGACTCTCTACCTGGTCTGATGGTCTAATTTACCCCTTTCCAAACTGTATAGCTTTAGCGGGAAAAAATTGTCTTCCTGGATGAACCTGTGATCAGGCAATTTCCCTTAATAAAACTTTTCTTTATGGCACTTCCTATTTCTTAACTTATAAAAGGTTACTGTCACAAATTAATATAACTATAAATATGCTTTGTTTGGTGTGCAGAGTTTTTTGGATTTTTGCTTGTTTTATTTATTTTTTTAAAGATTTTATTTGTTGGGAGGGAGGGGCTGTGGGGGAATAAGAGGAAGAGGGAAAGAATCCTGAGGAGACTCCACGTAGAGCATGGAGCCTGAGGTGGTTCAATTCAAGGACCTTAAGATCACAACCCAAGTGGAAACTAAGAGCCAGATGCTTAACCAACTGAGCCACCCAGACACCCCTGTTTTGTTTATTTACTTTTTTTTGCTTACCTAGTTGCCAACATTCAAAAATTGGAAAATTTCATAGAAAGATCTGGATTTGTTCTTCACATATTTACAGCAGGCTAGAACCCCTCAGTAGCCACCCCATTGAGATAGGACACAAGTCTCTTGTTGACCACAGTCACATTTCCAGCTCAGTGTACAAAAGCATTTTCCTGCCTGGCTTCCAATGACAGTTGAATTTGAACCACCTGCTTTAATTAGTCCTCTATTTGCTCTTATTCTGAAGCTGCAATATTGTCTCTGCAGCATCAGTGTTTATTCCTTCCCTGTTCATAAATGTCATATTTCTGGGTTATATTGATTTTATTTTAAAATCATAGTGAAGAACATTCACTATTCCTTCAACATATAAATCAGTTCATATGTGAATATTTCTAAAACTTAAGTTTTAGTACTTTCTTTGCTTCCATATATTAATATACTTTTAAAACAACTTTTAATATTTGAAAAAAAGAAATACAGTTATTGTCTTCTGCCCAAATATGCTCTACCTTAAAGCAAGAGGCACTTGGTAAATTCTGAACATCTGACAAAAAAAAATGTTTCTTGTATACCAACTTTTTTCTTTTAAAATTATATTTTACATTCTTTACAAAAAGGAAAGATTCAAAAGTCAGCAATGTTCTATCAAATTACTGCCTAGTAATTTGAAATTCATGTGATTTTATGAATTGAAAATAAAGTCATTTATAAGAACAATGTATGTTTAATACATTTGACATTTAATATATAATTACATATAATTATATGAATGATTATATAGACAACAAGTGAGTAGTCAACAAAGTGATTAGGGGAAAGAATTTTTAAGAATAAAAAGAATAGGGGCACCTGGGTGGCTCAGTCGTTAAGCATCTGCCTTCGGTTCAGGTCATGATCCCAGGGTCCTGGGATCGAGCCCTGCATTGGGCTCGCAGGAAGCCTGCTTCTCCCTCTCCCACTCCCCCCTACTTGTGTTCCCTTTCTTGCTGTCTCTCTCTCTGTCAAATAAATAAACAAAAACTTTAAAAAGAAAGAATAAAAAAATATTCAGAGATTCTGAATGTTAAAGTTAGGTCTGACATAGAGAAGTTTAAGAGTGAAGCCTTTCTTTACTTATTTTTCTCTAGTTGATCATCATATTGTTTTAATCTCTACCTCTTTACCTTCATCCTAATTTCTGCTTTAATTATCTTTGTAAACCCTGACGTTTCAGTATTACTTTTCTTTCCATTTTGATGGACTATTCTAAGCTGGCCAAAATTTTCTTGGCAGCTTGCTTTCAAAATAGTTTTTCTTACTAATACAGTTACAGTGCTTTGTTTTCAACTACATTGGTTTTCAAAATTTCCCATCCACTACGGGTTTACAAGTCCTTTGAAGATAAGAACAAATGACTTTGAATTAGGGCAAGGAAAAATTCTGTAAAACTAGGCGTTCTAAGACTGTGACCCAGAAGTTTCAAGTCCTACCTTTGAAGGCTGCTGGGGATCTCCTGAAAAATTTTAAGACGTAAATGGCAATATCTCCTTATGTGCCTGTATGGTAAATGATATTCTGTATCAGAGCAAACACCAATCATAAAAGAGACAATGTTCATTTTTTTCAACAATTTGAACAAATAGAATGCTAGACATACCTCTAATATTCTATATATAGGAGACACACACATACATACACACACACAAATAGAATGTCATATAAGCATATGAAAAGATTTTTAGCCTCACTTATAAACATAGAAATGCAAGTTAAAATGTCATATCATTTTTTTACCCACCAGTATTGTTAAAGACTAAAAAAGTATGATAATGCACAATGTTAGTGAGGTTATGGTAAAACAGGTATTCTCCTCTTGAGCTAGAAGACAAATAAATTGGTAATACTTACTAAATAACATTATTTACCAAATTGTTTTAACGTTTCATCTTTTTGACTCACCAATTCCTCTTTCTAAAAATTGATATTACCAATGTATATACACCTGTGGGCAAAGACATAGGTACAAGAATGAGTTTTTAATAGTGACTGTCTAATAATCCAAAATTATCAAAAATAAAAACAACCTAGAGTCCCTCAAATGGTCAAACACTTCTACTCTGGGCATATATCCAAGAGGAATGAAAACATATATCCACAAAAGACTTATACACAAATGTTCATACCAGCATTATTTATAATAGCTAAAAAGTGGAAACAGCTCAAAGATCCACCACCTGGTAAATAGATAAGTAGGTGTGGTATCCATGCAGTGGGTTTTAATTCAGCTATAAAAAAGAAAGTATTGATATCTGCTACAACATGATTGAACTGCAAAAACAATTTAGTGAAAGAAACCAGTCACAAAAGACCACATATTGTATGATTCTATTAAAGCAAAATTGTCGGAATCGACAAATCTACAGAGATCAGAAGAGATTATTGGCTGCCTAAGGCAGGGAGAGGAGGGCAGGAATAGGGGGGAGTGACTGTTAATAGGTACAGTGTTTATTTTGGGGGTGTTTCATATGTTCTAAAATTAGTTATGATGATGCTTGCACAACTGTAAAGTATGAATACCATTGAATTGTACACTTTAAACTAGGATATCTATTGAATTATATCTCAATAAAGTTTTTTTTTTTTTTTTAAAGATTTTATTTATTTATTTGACAGAGAGAGACACAGCGAGAGAGGGAACACAAGCAGGGGGAGTGGGAGAGGGAGAAGCAGGCTTCCTGCAGAGGAGGGAGCCCGATGCGGGGCTCGATCCCAGAATCCTGGGATCATGACCTGAGCCGAAGGCAGACGCTTAACGACTGAGCCACCCAGGCGCCCCTCAATAAAGTTTTTTAAAATAACCTAAATTTCCATCAATAATGAGACTGTCAAGTAAATTATGGTAAATATAATGCATGAAGTGCTCCACAACTTTAAAAAAAAAAGTTTGATTGCCTTACTTGTCCCAATATAGACCAATCTCTTTTTTAAATCAAGAGAGCAAAATACAGAATAATATATGTACCATAGCCCCATTTATGTAAAAAAAAATGGAATATTTCTTGAAAGATGTACAGTTCTTGAAAGGCTGGTAACAGTTGTGTTTGGAGTGGGGACTGAGGGATGGGATCTAGAATGTGAGATTTTCTTTTCAATATTCCTTCTTGTATTTTCTTAAATGATTTACCATGTATATATTTATTTTACAATAAACTGTCTTAAATTAACTTTTTTTTTCCTAAAGGGAAAAGAGTAAAGGAAAAGAAAGTCCAAATCAGTGAAACATTAAATGCCCTACTCTGTACAATAGAGGTGAAGTGTGGGGTCCACACAGATACTGACAGTGGAGACCCACCCTCAGAAGTTTACTGTGTAACCAGGAAAAAAATAAATAGATTAATAGATTGATGAATTACTTAATTTTGCGAATTTTAAAGAAAATAAAATTAGTGTAAGAAACCACCGGTAAATGCTCTGTGTATGAATGGAGAGCTCTCTGAGCAGCATTAGGTCACATGGGTGTTAACATTGTGGATAAGGCAGTGGAACCACACTACATTTAAAAGGGCAGGTGGCCTTTCAGAAGCTTGCTTTCCACAGAATGGTCAGATATATGACAATTAGCATATGGTTTCAGGCACAAATGGCAGTTTAGAAGACTTTTTTTTTTTAAGTTGCTAGAGTATGATTATCCTATTCTCTCTACACAGATGGAAACAAATGTGCCCTCAGAGGTTTACTAAGAGCCTGTCCCATATAGAACAGACACAACAGTTGCAGGCTCTAGGATAATTCATAATTCGTAACACCTGCTCTATGCTGGGCAGGCCCACATACTATTTCTCATTCTCACAGCCATCCTGCAAGTTAGGAATCCGGAGTCGCAGTGCAACAGGCAAGGAACAGAAACCCAAAGAAGCGAAGTAAGTTCCCCGGTGTACCACAGCTAGTGCTGGTTGGGATCAGTGGTCGAACCGAAGTCTGAGTGACCCCAGCGCACCTATTCCTGCTACCAAACCATTCCTCTTCCCATGTTGCAATTGGTTCTGGCGTGTTTAGGAATCAGGAAAGTGAAAGTAATGTTTGTTTGGGTACCTAATGGGATGGTTCCAAGGATTTAAGGTTGAACTTCCTGATTCTTTAGCCGTTCTAAGATATCCTAACAGAACCAGGACTTGGCATGATCGGTTTGGGGGAAAGGTGTTTTGGTTTGTTTACAGTCGAGGTGGGTAGACTGCAGCGTATCGATGATGTAGCCAGCTCAAGCCATAGCTAAGAGGGGTACTGACTGTTACGGTGCGCTCAGGTGGTTTTATAAGGGGGGTGCATGGGACCACTTCACAGATGAGAAAACAAAGACTTGGAGAGATCAAGCAACTTACTCAAGGCCCCAAACAGAGTAATAAGCAAGTGAAGGTTATCATAAGTGTAGTGGAGTCTGAACTCAAACCCACACCTCCCAAAACCTATTCGTTCCTTGCTCTGTGTCATGAAGCCACTCAAGCAAAATAAAGATACAGACGTGGTCAATATAGACTTTTGTTCTAAGAAGTTTGGCTGTAAAGGGAAGGAGGAAAAGCAGCTAGTAATAGAATGGGGGACAAGGGTAAGAAAGGATATTGTTGTGTCTCTTTGGAGTGGAGAAGATTGACCATGTTTAAGGTGAAACATGCTCCTGAAAGATGAAACACACCATCCACAGCACATAATAAGTGCTTAAGAAATAATTTTGCTCGGTGCAAGTAAAGGAGTTAATAGTTAACAGAGCAGGGTTCATAAGGAAGCCGACACTGATAAGAACCAAGAATGCCAGTTAGTACTAAGGAAGATCGACATTTTTCCAGAGAATCAGGGGCAAAGAAAAGGAGGGCGAGCAAGATATAAGGAGGTTTTAATAAGTTAGAATGAAGGGTAAGCAGGGAGGGTCAAGTGGAGTGCTCTCCCTGTTCTTAGTAAAACAGGAGGTAAAGTTATCTGTGGGGAAAGAGGAAGGCATGGGTGAGGTCCAGAAATGTGGGGAGTTTTGAAACAACCAGTATAGTAATCGTGATCAGATCTCAGGGATACTTGGTCCTGAGAGAGTTAGTGTTCGGTTATGTGTAAATGAGTGTGCACGGGTATGCAGCCTCTAGGGGTCCCGTTAAGTGTGCACCTAGATTGTTGTACAAATTACCCTGTGCAGAGTTCACCAGTCAGGGACTCTGGAAATGCCCAACAGCTGCTAGAGCTTCTCCCTTTGGATGGGCAATAGCCGTGTGCCTACCCAGGCCCAAAGAAAAGTCTCTATTCCAAGTTGCCAGTTCAATGGCTAAATCCTGGGGCAGGCATGTAATAATTCCCAAATAAATAAACAGGGACACCTGGGTGGCTCATTCGGTTAAGCGTCTGCCTTTGGCTCAGATCATGATCCCATCGAGTCCCTCATCGGGCTTCTTGCTCCACGAGGAGCCTGCTTCTCGCTCTGCCTGCCACTCCCCCTGCTTGTGCTTTCTCTGTCTCTCTCTGACAAACAAATAAAATCTTAAAAAAAATAAACGACCAACTTTATAAATGATTTCAAAATATCTTAAGTCAAGATAACTTAATAATAATTTTATTTGAGGCACCTCTCATCCTTGGGGGATCATCTATTATGTTTATACAACACTTTGGACTTTTCAAGATGCTTTCATGCGTATCAGTCATCTAATCCTTAAACCTTTGTTGAGTAGTTGAGATCATATTACTACCAGGCGGGACAGACGGAAAAACGAAACCAGGTGGAGGTTAGTTAACTGATTTGCGGAAGACAAAGAACTCTGGTGATAGAGCTGGTGGTAAAATCAAAGTTTTCTAATGCTTGGCCCAATTCAAGACATCCCAAGAAAACCAAAGTTAGCAATCCCCTCATCTTCTCCTCATCCCTTTTTTTTCTTTCCCCTCAATTCTATTTCTTATGTTTGGAGAGTTTTAGATCCTGACAAAATATCACCCCGTTGGGCAGCCTGTGTTTCAATGAATCTGGAGCTGCCCTTTACAGAACCAGAGAGCCCTGCACACCACTGACTCATGGAGAGCCCTTACCTAGTGGTTTCTTCCTAGTAAAATGATGCTGGCATCCCAACCATCAGGCACCCACTCAGGTGTGCCTGAGCAGGGGCACTTGACTTGTGCGGGCCCTCTTCTGAGGTTCCAAAATTAAAGACGATGAAAATTTGTTGGGGCACCTGGGTGGCACAGTTTGTTGAGCATCCGACTCTTGGTTTTGGCTCAGGTCGTGATCTTAGGGTCCTGAGATTAAGCGCTGCGTCAGGCTCCACACTCAGCTAAGATTCTGCTTGAGACTCTCTCTCCCCCTCTCTCTGCCCCTCCCCACTAAAATAAATAAATCCTAAAAAAAAAAAAAAAGAAAGAAAAGATGAAAATTGAATCAGATGTTGGTAACCTCCCAAATTCTTGAGAGCTGTTTCCGTGCTTTTGTGTCTCTCCCTTTCATTCCCAACCTTCCCCATTTTTCCTGTAACCAGTATGAACTGTCGCTTATGCAAAAATAGTCAGTTCTCACTTATTTTTGCCAATAGTCACATTTTTATTATGATTAAGAATTTTATTATTAAAATTATTACATCTCTGGTAGAAGTTCAAAGCTTACAGCAAGATGTAAGTCAAGCTCCCACTTGACTTTTTAGCAAAATGCCCCGTATCTCCTTCTTAAAGCCTTGAACTACTGTCAAAATGTCCAGGAACACAGTTCTAGGATTCTGACTTGGGATGGGAGTGGGTAGTAAGTTGCAAATTCACCTGATTAGTTACCACCACCGAGCTGTCCTGTACCGTCCAAGAGAGCAGCTCCGTGCACTGAGAGGCCCATACCCCTTACACAATCCTACCATTCTTCTAGGAATTCCAAATGGTCTTGTCAGATCCAGTATTTTAAAGCCACAGATCACTTACACAACACCTCCTGAGCTCTGGGGGATAAGACTCATGGTAGATCTGTTTGGGGTGTTGTCTCTCAACTTACATCCTTAATTCTTGATGCCCACTAAACTCCAAACTTGTTTTTTCCTTTATTTAGTTCATATCTTCGGATCCCTTTTATGACTGCATTTCAAATTCCTCAATTCCATTTCCTGAGACTTTTTTTCCTTGCTAGCCTATGTCAGTCACCCACCTTTAAGGGCCCATTTTCCACTAGCTCTTGAATGCCTACTTTCCTGCTACCTGGTTTCCAAAATCAAATTCTGATATAAATTATAAATTTAGCATCTAAAACATCCATAGATGTGAGTATATGCTTCAGAATTACTTTACCGTCTCCAGAGCTAGTTCTGCCCTACGTAAAACTGAAAATAGTCGTACAAAATCACACTAAGAGGAAAGGTATCAATCAGAAAAGCTAGACTTACACTCAGACCTTTGGAAAGTGTGTTAACATTTGCACTGGAACTTACCAATAATGTCCACATCCATTCCTTGAGAAGCAGCAGAACATAGCAGAAAGGGCGTAGACATCAGAAGAAACTGACTAGGGTTCAAACTCAGCCAGAGTTAAGTTTCTATTGCTTACAAACTCTCTGAACATGGGTAGTTTTCTTAACTACCGAATGGAAACTAGATAAGAACATAAACCCCAGAGGGTTGTTATAAAGATTAAATAAGATTAAATATATAAAATGCCTAGAATGATGCCTGGCAGAAAAAAAAAAAAAGATTACTTAACGTTGTTATCATTAATCCCAGAAATTTCCTATAGATTTAGTGTTTCTGTTTCTTCTTTACTTATTTTATTATAATTCAATATACACCCTCTTCTTTCCCTCACAACAGACTAGATTTTTGGTTTTGAGAATTCCAATATTATTATTTATATTTTAGCATACTTTATAAAGTCCAGATTGAGATTTTAAAGCCAATCATATTACATTAAGGTGAGTCTCCTGGATTTTTTTTTCTCAAAAACTGAGATGCTTTTCCTTAGAATGATTTTGTATACATGCAAATATATCCCTTACAGTATTTGAAAGTGACGGCAGATTTTGCAAAGCAAAATGTTTCACTGCTAAATACTAGTGTGACACAGGAACACCTTAGTTTATGTTCTCCAAGCTTGAGGAACACTTGAAAGATTAGTTTAGTACCTCATTATGCCTTTCAAATGACCTCTGACAAGTTTCCAAAGGTAATTATTTTAAAAAATCCAACCAGTCCCCCTCTGTCTCTTAGCTGTGCCTTCCCCCAGCTCTGCCACATCCTCAGGCAGACTCTTCCCTGGCGGTGGTGAGACAGAAGCTGACAATGCCGGGTGGGGGGTGGGGCGGTGGGAATGCTCCTCAGAGGTCCAAGTCCAGTGGGAAAGCAAGCACCCCCCTTTCTGGGTAGCTCAAGTTATTATAACTAAGGAAAGGAGAATGGATACCAGACAAGCAGAACAGCAGGGGCCCAGCACAGATGCCCTGTCAGAAAATCTCATATGCCCATGTAAAGATGAAAGAGTACTACAGGGGTTTGGTGGTGAGTCAGTTTTTAGTGTTTCCAGTTCATCGTTCCCCAAAACATGTCTGTAATTTCTCATCTCCAGGCCTTAGATCACTTTCATATGGTAACACCCCTGGCTTGTCCAAATCTTTTCCATGAAAAGATAATTCACAGGTGGATGATAAACATTTTTCTTCTGTTTAGACAACAGTTTTCCACTCACAGTGGCTTATTCCCTGTGAGTACAGCTTTCAAATCCTTTAGGAATCTATCAGACTGTATTATTTATAAATTAAAATAGGGTGTTATTTTCATTTGTCATATTCACTAGGATTTTTAATGTGTATTCTGGGATAACAGGCATTTCAAGTCAGTAAGCAATAGCTCATTAGATAAATGGTGCAGGGACACTTAATGATCTAAGAACAACAGCAACAGCAACAAAAACCGTAAAACTAGATCACGATCTCACACCTAACTCAAAAATAAATTCTTTAATCATTTCAAAGAGTTAAATGTAAAAAAATGAGTCCAAAAGAAGTAGAAAAAAATGTAAGGTTAATAATTATGTGTTCTCAGGGCGCCTGGCTGGCTCAGTGGGTGGAGCGTGCAACTCTTGATCTTGGGGTTGTGGGCTCGAGCCCCAATTGGGTGTGAAGATTACTTGAAAATAAAATCTTTTAAAAATAATAATAATGGGGGTGCCTGGGTGGCTCAGTCAGTTAAGTATCAGCCTTTGGCTCATGCCCAAGGATCCCAGGGTCCTGGGATCGAGCCCCGCATCAGGGTCTCTGCTCAGCAGGGGAGTCTGCTTCTCCTTCTCCCACTCCCCCTGCTTGTGCTCTCTCTGTATCTCTGTCAAATAAATAAATAAAATATTTAAAAATAATAATAATAATAATAATAATAATAATAATAATACTGATGTGTTCTAAGGGTAGGGAAGGCATTCCCAAACATAACTCTAGTGATAGAAACTATATATAAAAGAATTTACTCACTGAATTAGAGAAAAAGTAGTAAGTCCTAAATATCAAAAAAGCTTAACTTATTGATGACAAAAATGAAATGGGAAAAATATTTCTAACATAAATGTAACAGTTGGGAAATTTTATTTATCAGAATTGTGGGGGAACTAATTCTCCCTACCTCAATCCCTCCCCAAAAATAGCTGCCAAAGAGAAGATGAGCAATTCCTGTGAGCATTGCACCCAGCAGGTGCTTCACGAGTCAGCAGTGCAGGGCCTGAGTACATTTTAAAACTCTGTACTAGTGAGAGGACTGGAATAGTAAGAAAAGAAGATGAAGAGAGAGGGTAATATTTTTGTCATTGTTGTTTCATTTTTTTTATTTAAATTCAATTAATTAACATATAATGTATTACTGGTTTCAGAGGTACAGGTCTGTGATTCATCAGTCTTATATAACATCCAGTGCTCATTACATCACGTGCCCTCCTTAATGTCCATCACCCAGTTACCTCATCCCCCCACCTACCTCCCCTCCAGCAACCCTCAGTTTATTTTCTTTGATTAAGAGTGTTTTATGGTTTGTCTCCCTGAGAGGGGGTAATATTTTTACTAATTACCAAAATGAAAAATTTGAAAAGAGGCAGAACTATCTAGAAGGAATTAAGAAGCTTTTTGTATATATCATTTAAAACCTTGCCACTGACCCTTTAAGATAACTTACAGTAAAGTACTGTATTTCCTTCAAAGGTTCTGAAGATTTTGGGTTTTATTGGTTGAGACATGGTATGGTTTTTGTTTTGTTTTTTGGTTGGTTTGGGGCGGGGGTTCTCGTTTTTGCTGTTGGAGGGTTTTTTGGTATGAACAGCCAGAAGCAGAAGCCAAAGTAGCCCGATTACTACATTCAGTTTGTCCACGTAAGTGGCAAAAAGATGAATACCCTCAATAAAGACGTTCTATTAGTCACTACAAAAAGGCAAATACTATTTTAAAAACAGGCAAAGGATTTGAATAGATAATACAATTAAAACAAAACATGATGAAGATGAAAAAATTGACCTCAGCGGTGCTCAGAAACATGTAAAATTAAGAAGAAATGTTTTTTTCAAGAGTGCACCCCTTTTCCTCTCAAAAAAATTGCCCCCAAATTAGGAGGACAAGAAAAACAAACTTCATATTTAGGGAAACCAGGCGACATACATAAATCCAATGCATCATGTATAAAATCAGAAAGGGTCAAAGCAAAGCCAGGAGATACAGAGACATTCCATTCATGAGATAGCCAAAAGAACCTATGAATTTTTTAGGTATAAGCAATGGTGTGCTGGTAAATTTTGAACTAGTTCTCTAAGACAAACTGTGTATATGTGTGTTATGTATGTATCCATACATGTAATAAATTTTATTGATATAAAAGATGCATAGCATAATATATAAATAAGAATAAGCCAAACAATACTCTTTATTGAAAATTCCTCAGAGCCAGTTGTTGATTTTTGCCAATTTCTTTTACCTGTAGCCAACCTGTGGTTACAATTAAGGAATGAGTGTAGTTCGAACCTGAATGTTGATTGCTATTTTCATTTATGTTAACAAGATGAATGTAAAACAACAAAGATATATGTCAGAACTTCACTCATTTGCCAATGCTGTGAGTGACTATTTTGCTGAGTTGTATAATGCTTTCAAATACTGGAAAATATTTCCCGAATGTTTTATGCCATTCACCATGTAATAGTTACAGAAACAACACACTTTTAAATTTAATCTGTATTATAAGCATTTTCTCCATCACTCTCTTAAATCTAACAATCAAAAAAAGAATAAAGCTGAAATTTGTAGTTCTTGTCTATTTCCAGGATCTAAATAATCCCATTATGCCCACGTTCTAATCTACATAGTGAGGCCACTGAATGCAGAGTAGGGAAGAGATGCCAACAGTATTACCATCACATAGTCTTTCCACCATTTATAGCACTTCTCACAATCTTATATGTATCTTATTATATGTTTTTAGTTTTTATCTATCTCCCCAAATCCATAAGAGCAGAAATTTGTATCTGTTTTTTCTCTTTTGTATCCTAGTGCCTAGAACAGAACTTGACACATATAGTAAGCATTCAATAAACATTTGTTGAATAAAAAATAAAATGTTCAACTTACTATATGCCAGGTACTGTCCTAAATGTTTTACATGTGTTAAGTCTAAAGTCCTCACCGCAATCCTATGAGCTGGCACTATTATGATTTTCATTTTCCAGATGAAACGAGAAGTGACTTATCCAAGTCACCCAGCAGGTAAGTGGTGGAGCCAGGATTTAAACTCAGGCACTTTGGCTCCAGATCTTGGACTCTATCACAATGTGTTCTCTCAATATATCAGAGCCCTGATGCCGGCAAAAAGAAATCTCAGAATGTCAGATGTGTGGCAGACCTTAAAAGCAGCCAGGTCACATTAGAGCAAGTGGACAAGGGTGGTATACTGGAACCGATTCATTATCTGACAGGTTTGGTTTTGTAGAAAATGCTTAAAGACATTTTACAGCACTGTTGGAAATTGTGGGAAGTAAGAGTTCCAAAGAAAAATCTTTGCAAATGACAAAATAAGACAGTTATTAACTCCAGGAAAACAGTAAGTTGAATGAGAAAGGAAATGTAATCATAGTACACTGCTTCATTCAACAAAAAATAGTATTTACCAAGTCATAATAATGAAAACAATGAACATGGACTTAATTCAAAAAAAAAAAAAGTTATGCTTTTGCTACATTGGAAAAGGAAGGGGAATAGGGCAAAAATCTACATCTACCAAACAGAAAATCAATAATTTTTTCAAGCAGTAGCTATATGTATATGTGTGTGTGTGTGTGTGTGTGTGTATAAAGGTAAATGCAAAAGAAACATCTAAAACATTGGAAGTTTTTGGTATTTGATATTGATATTTTGATAAAAATGAAATTAAAACAAAAGGTAGAATTTTTTCCATAATAATGTGAAAAATTCAAAGCATAATAATGCCGATGTTGGCAAAAATATGTGAAAATCACTCTCATATACTAGCTGATGGAGTTGTCAGTTGATGTTTCTCTGGAAGACAATTTGATATTTTGTATCAAAAGTCTTAAAAAATGTTGTTTGACCCAGCATTTCCACTTAATGGAATTCATTCTAAGAAAAAACTTTAAATATGTGGAAAGACTAAGACATTTCTTATTACAGCTAAAAGGAAAGGAATTAATACAAATATCCAATATTAGAGCCTTAGTGGGTTTTTTTTTCATCATGGTAGAGCTGCCTAAGGAAAAATTGTCACGTTACTAAGTATTATAATTAGATTAACCCAGAATGATATTTATGATATTGAAACAAATAAAAATACTGGTAACAAAATAGCAAATGGTTCCATTTTACTCCCCTGCTGTAAAAGTATATGTTTGCACTAAAATGTTTCAAAATACATGTAATTCAGTAGCTATTGCTGGGTGATGGGGTTATGGCTGATTCATATTTATTTAGTTCTGTCTGTCTTTATATTATAATCTCTACTATATCTATGATTTATTTGTGAGGTTGTTTAATACATTTCAATGTTTAGAAATCATACCTGAGGGTGCCTGGGTGGCTCAGTTGGTTAAGCGACTGCCTTCAGCTCAGGTCATGATCCCGGAGTCCCAGGATCAAGTCCCACATCAGGCTCCTGGCTCAGCGGGGAGTCTGCTTCTCCTTCTGACCCTCTCCCCTCTCATGCTTTCTCTCTCTCTCTCAAAAAAATAAATAAAATCTTTAAAAAAAAAAAAGAAATCATACCTGAAACAAAATCTTCTCATTAAAGATTCAAGGAAGTCATTGAAAACAAGAAAAATGTGTTACCTATGAGAGCAGACACAAAAACTACACCTCTTTGGTCTAAAATAATGAGTCCAGGGCACCTGGGTGGCTCAGTTGGTTAAGCGACTGCCTTCGGCTCAGGTCATGATCCTGGAGTCCCTGGATTGAGTCCCACATCGGGCTCCCTGTTTGGCGGGGAGTCTGCTTCTCCCTCTGACCCTCCCCCTCTCATGTGCTCTCTCTCTCTCTCTCTCTCTCATTCTCACTCTCAAATAAATAAATACAATCTTTAAAAAAAAAAACATTGTTTAAAAAAAAATCTCTATAAAATAATGAGTCCAATGAAACATCATCTACCTTTTTAAAATCAAAATGAATGTGGGATTAAAGTTGATGTAGACTTCTTCACAAAATCCGGAATATTAAAACTGTGGTTTACAAAAGCTTACAAAATGTAAGAGAAATTCTTTTTCTTTTTTTAAATTTTTTATTATGCAATTTTTCGCCTGTATACTCTACACCTAGATTTAACAATAGTTAAGGTTGGGTGCCTGGGTGGCTCAGTCGCTAAGCGTCTGCCTTCGGCTCAGGTCGTGATCCAAGGGTCCTGGGATCGAGCCCCATATCGGGCTCCTTGCTCTGCGGGAAGCCTGCTTCTCCCTCTCCCCCTGCTTGTGTTCCCTCTCTCGCTGTCTCTCTCTGTCAAATAAATAAAATAAAATCTTTAAAAAAAAAAACAACCAATAGTTAAGGTTTTTCTTAACAAGGTAAGAGAAATTCCTTTTAATAGTGGGAATTAAAGAACTTATCTATCTCAGAAAAAGGAATGTTTATCAACATCACTAATCATCATGGAAATGCAAATCAAAAGCACAATGAGATATCACCTCACACATGTTAACAAAAAGACAAGAGATAGCAAATGCCAGGAAGTGGAGAAAATGGAACACTTGTATACATTGTTGGGAATGTAAACAGGCACAGCCACTGTGGAAAACAGTATAGACTTTTCTCAATAAATTAAAAGTAGAACTACCATACGATCCAGCAAACCTACTTCTGTGTATATATCAAAAAGCAACAAAGTAATTATTCAAAGAGATACCTCTACTCCGGTATGTATAGCAGTATTAATCACAACAACCAAGGAATGGATATGACCTACAACCTACGTGTCCATCAACAGATGGATAAAGAAAATGTAGTAGATATATAAAATGCAATATTATTCACCCTTAAGAAAAAAAGAAAATCATGTAATATTTGACAATATGGATGAATCTGGAGGGTATTATGCTAGTGAAATAAGCCGGAAAGCCAGACAAAGACAAAAAATGCATGGTTCAATGATATGTGTAATCTAAAAAACAAAACAAAAAAGTCAAACTCATAGAAACAGTAGAAAGATGGTTGTCAGGAGCTAAGGTGAGGAAAATAGGAAGAGGTTGATCAAAGGGTACAAACTTTCAGTTATAAGATGTATAAGGTCTGAGGATCTAAAGTAAAACATGGTGACTATAGTTAATGATATATTATATAACTGAAATTTGTTGAGAGACTAAAACTTAAGTGTCCTCATCCTCCCCCCCTCAAAAAGATAAATACATGAGATGGATGTGTTGATTAACTCAATGGAGGGAAAACCTTTCAAAAAAAAAAACAAACCCATATATAGAGAGAGAGAAAAATCATCATGTTATATAATTTAACTATTTTATAATTTTGTCAATTATACCTCAATAAATCTGAAAAAATAGAACATTTAAAATGCCATGTTCTATGATACTTAGAATATTAGACTCTTTAAAGCATTAATTTAACAGGATGCATTTCTTGCATTTTTATTTTTAAGATCTTCATTTCTGCATATTTGGAATAGCCAGCTCTTGTGTTTTGAAGGTTTATCTTAATTCACAGTATTTTTGGTTCTGCTTCTTAGGTACCAGCAAAGGCCAAACGTCTTACTCAACTACTTCCCTGCCACCACCTCCACCACCCCATCCAGCCAACCAACCGCCAGTCCCAAGTCTACCTCCCAGAAACATTAAACCTCCCTTAGATCTAAAGTAAGTAAAGATTATCTTGCCATTTCTTTGTCAATCTCTTGCCATAGATTTTCAGACTCTGCTTGGCTGAATGCTGGAGTTCCATGGGAAACTGCTGGGGCCACAAATGTCGGCAGATGGAAGGAGGAGGGATGGCTGAGCAGGCTGCTCTCCTACCCCCATATCCTTCAGCCAGTATTGTTTATCTGTCTTTACAGCAGCTTTTCCCTTAGAAGTTCATTTGAAAAAAAATTTCCACTGCCTTTTAAATATTTTGAAGCTTTCTTCAGGTTAGCATTACAATCATCTCTTCCGCCATGACTACCATTATCATAATCGTTACCATCACCACCATCCCCATCGTAATCATCACCACCATCCCCATCGTAATCATCACCACCATCCCCATTATCATAATCACCACCATCATCACCACCGTATTTTACTGACTACTTATGACACGCTAGGAACTTTACATATAAAAGTAGAAAGTGTTTTCATCATTTCACAGATGAAGAAATGGGAATTTACAGAGGCTAAGTAACTTCTCCAAGATTACACAAGAATGTAGAGTAGAAATTTGGGGCAATGTCAGTCTGAGTCCAAAGTAAATGTGTGCTTTTAACCACTCTGCTAAATAACCTCCTTAAGTAAAAAATACAGGTTTTCTCTCAATCTTCAGATTTTTGGCTGTGTGTTAAAAAAAAAACAGGAAACTTTTATTCAAGTCCGCTCTTGTTTTTCTTAGATGGTGCTTTTTAGAAATGTCAAAACTGGATGGGTGCTATGGATGGGATCTTTACCCATGATTTACCAGAATAGCTGGTTAAGGAAAAAGCAGGCACAAGGTTGGGATAGAATGAATGTCATTTTAAAAAGACATTGGATAATGGCAAGTATAGATCCTTATGGCAAGTTAGACTGTTGTCTTCCCTTTCTTCTAGAAAATTGCTTTACATGATTCTCCTTAACTACAAATAAGCAATATCCCAAAATATTTAGCCACATTTTTTTTCCTCCATTTCAATCCCCTACCAGACTGGTGTTCTTTACATTAAAAGTACTTCATATCCATAATCTATATAATAGAATCTATTAATATCAATATCTGATTGACAGCTTTCTTTTATTGATGATGATTACAGTTTAGAGCAGGGGTTGAAAACACATCTGTCATAGGTAGCCAACACTGTGTTTCACTTCATTGCATTTGTTTGAGGTATAAAGGCAGTAACTAGAAAGTATTAGAGCAGCTTAGGGGCAATTACCTTGTTTGTGGCCTGCATCGTGCATTTATGTTAACTGTGTGCCCTTCCAGGCATTTGATTTTATGAATTCTAATTAAAAGACTCTAATACCCCATGATATCTTGCTACCAAGTAAGAGTTTAAGCCATCTGCCTACTAACATGTAAGTGCTAAATAAATATTTGTTTAGTTAAAATAATTAACATGTGTTCTTATATACACCCAACTCCTAGAAGTTATTTTGCTTTCACATGTATTAAATTGTTTTTTTCTTAACCTTTTTTCCTAGTCTGACCAATTTAACTGACTAGATCATGATCTTAGTACTTTTGGATTTTACTATGTGACCCTATCCCAGCTACTGCCTTCAGTCTTGTATAATTCTAGTGAGAAATTTTAATAAATACCCTGAGCATGAATCCCTGAAAATTTATAAGACATGAAGACTGATAATTGTTTGATTGAAAACTGTGGAGAAAGGAATATTTGGCTCTATTTCTGCTTATGAGGCGTCCCCAAGACCACCATATGTTTGAGGATTCATTTAAAGGACTCACAGGATCCAGCATGTAGTGGTACTCACGGCTAAGATTTATCACAGTGACACTGTCCTTCAATGCCTAGGAGGGACACACTGAGAATGCTCCTTTCTCCAGCTTTGGAAATGTGCAATGCTGCTTCCCAGGGAAGCCCGGTAGAGATAAGTTTTTACTGAGAGTTTGTCACATAGGCATCTTCAGCCTAACCACTACCAAAATACCAGACCTCTAGAAGGAAAGGAGGTTTTCACCAAAATTTGCATGGTTTATACAGTCTAGGCACAGCAAGGCACTCTTACCAATTAGGCAACTTTTCATATCAGTGTAGGGAATTTTTTAGAAATGGAGTTCCCAAATGCAAGCCAAGGGCCAATCTTGGTGTCAGATTCTTCTAAAATTAGCACCTTAGGCCTACTATAGTAACCCTTTTCTGCAAGCCTACTCCCCAGAATCCATTATGATATGGTGGGAAATAAAAAGTTTTAGATGGAAGAAAGGATTTTAAGAACAGTCATATAGCCTGTACTACAAATTCATAAGGATGCTAGTCAAAGTCTCAGCTTTTCAGTGAATTCTTGCAAAGTTGAAAAGGGCCTTACAACCAACTAGGCCCACATTCTTACTTGTAACATCATTTTCATCAGAAAGTAGCAAAATCCACCAATTGTAATAAACTTTACCTCATCCCTATTTCCATCTTATTAGGAACTCCTAATTAGAAAATCAGATTCATCTAAGAGTTCCTGACTCCACAAAATTCATACTCTCAGAAGAAAGATGAAAAGAAACAGGAGTCTTTGGGGATGTTATATTGCCTAGACAAACAATAATTGGGGAATCTGAAAGTCAATTGTCTGATGGAGAGAATAGAGGGAATGAAAGCTAAGGGACATCTACAATTTTTTTTTAAGTAAAACTGTGGTGTATAGTGAAAGACTTTCAGGTTCCCATCAGAGAGCTCAAATAAATTCCAAAATCACGAAATAGCTCAATTAGAAACTTTCCCCCAGGTAGGGGAAGCCAGATAAGACACAAAGAAGAAACAAGAGCAAAATGACTCTTGATATTCAGGCTCAAAAATTTATATTTTATATGAGAGGGAAATTTATGGGGTAATCTTTAAGCAAAATTGTGAGATATGGGCGTTCCTGTGCTTTTCCTCATGCCACCACCCTTCAAAACACACGCATGGGTGTTTTCCGCATGCTCCCTCCGCCAGCCTGCAAATGCCATTCCTCCCCTCTCTGGTCAGATGCCACTCTCAGGTCAAGCTCTAACAGATTTTTTTTACATTCACTCAAGAATTGGGGTTTTTTGAGCCACTACTTTGTGCTGTTGTAATAGTAGTTCAGGAAATATCAGTGAACAAAATAAAAATCCCTGCCCGCATAAAACAGGGGGCAAGAGACCCAAAGAATAAAAATAATAAACAGGTAAAGGAAACAGTATGGTAGGAAATACCAAGTAGGAGAAAAGAGAGCAGAGTTAGGTAGTGTAATGGGAGGGTGGGGTTGGGGATAGCATGTCACAACTTTAAGAAAGGGGAGGGTAGGGGCACCTGGGTGGCGTCTGCCTTTGGCTCAGGTCATGATCCCAGGGTCCTAGGATCGAGCCCCACATTGGGCTCTCTGCTCTGCGGGAAGCCTGCTTCTCCCTCTCCCACTCCCCCTGCTTGTGTTCCCTCTCTCGCTGTCTCTCTCTCTGTCAAATAAATAAAATCTTAAAAAAAAAAAAGGGGGGGGGAGTGGCTGCCTTTATAGGCAGTTATATACTTGAGCAAAGACTCACGGAAGTGAGGGAGTTAGGCTTGCAGATGTCCTAAGCAAGACCATTCCGGGCAGAGAGAGCAGACAGAACAAATGCCTAGAATGTTCAAGGACTAGGAAGAGGGTAACTGGTGCTGGAGTAGAGTGAGCAAGGGAAGGAATAGCAGGAAAAGATTCAGCTCACATAGGGCCTTGCCAGTCATAGTCGAGATTGTGTCTCCTCGTGAAGTGGTAACCACTGAAAAAGGTTGAGCACGGCAGTGATGTTTTGACTTATGTTTTATCAAGATCACCTGAACAGCTATATGAAAAGAGACTATAGACAAATATTGAAACAGGGAAAACTAGTCAGGTAGATATTGCAGAAATGCAGGCATGGTATAGAGGTGGCTGTAATCAAGATGGTGGCAGTGGAGGTGGAGAGAGGGGTCCAGAATCTGAATATACTTTGAAGGTAGAGACAACAGAATTTGGATTTGGGGTGTGAAGGGAAACAGGGATCAAAGATGGCTCCAGGGCTTTTGGCTTGAGCAACTATAATATAAGGATGATGTTTCCTTCAACTGAAATGGGAGAGGGTACAGTTGAGCAAACTTGGGAGTGGGGAAGATCAGGAAGGCATGGCTAGGTTAAGCTTGAGGTGTCTTTTAAACATCTAAGTGGAGTTATTGTAGTGGCAATTGGGTATCAGGAGCGAAGAGTTTGGAAGAGAGTTCTGGTTTTAAAATATAAATTTGAGAGTCATAGGCATATATTCTCCACTTAGAATCATGAGATTGTTACAATCACCAAGGAAGAGAGTAGAACTAGAGAGAAGAACCAAGCCCTGGGGCACTCCAACTCTACTAGGCCTGGGAGAAGAAAAATGAACAAGGGACAGTAAAAAGGAACAAACAATAAAATAGGAAGAAAACAAAGGTGTGGTATCCTGGAAGCCAAGTAAATGTAGTATTCCCTAAGACCAAATAAAGGGAAGACTATGGAAGTGGTGGGGGAGAGATATCCTGGACTTGGGATGCAAGCCTGACTGAAATAACATGAGAGGAACAGGAAAGAAGAACTGGAAAGACCAATTATAGATAACACTTTCAAGGAGAAATGGGTAAGTAACTGATGGGAAAAGTGAAGTAGAGTTGTTTTTTCAAGACGGAAGAAATAACAGTATGTTTGTATGCCGATGAGAAAGATCCAATGAAGAAGGGAAAATTCTAATGGTGACGCGGGCAGAATTCCTGAAACAAGGACTAGAGCGAGTGGGAAGTAGTGTTCAGGTGAGGGACTGGCTTGCCAAAGGAATATATAACTGAAAGGTTTACAGTCTTCCCGAGGGTGTAGAGTCTGCATTGCTTACGGCAAGAAAGGAATTTTTAATTGGTATCAGGGAAGGAATTTCAGGAGATAGGGTGGCCTTAATCACCTGCCTCCCCAGAAGTCAGAGGTAATGACATCATTCAGATCAGGATGCCTTAAGAATGTAAAAGATTGGAGGCAGAAGAGAATTAGAAATAATAACCATCTTTTAAAATAAAGTGGGTGAGGCCAAAGTTCTGTTTTATTTTAAATTGTATTGTTTCCCCACCTAGTGGTCAGAAGTCAACTAATTACATTTTATGCTGTGTTACTCAGACATCAGAAGAGAAACTGAAACGCGTCGAAAGAGCTTGTTTATCACTATTAGTGTTCAGATCAACATCTTTTAGTGTAACACGTTTCTTGGCACCACCTTTAAAAATTAATTATAATTTTAACAGTATAACTAATTTTTCATAGGAAAACAGAACCACTGGTTGAATATTTTGGTGTACAAAACAAATTCCATGGTTATTAATAGTAACGAGACAGGAAAAGTGAACTAATAAGAAATAATAAATACTGGGAAGTGACCAAGGTTGAACAGTTCTTACCATGAGGTCATTCATAGTCAGCTTCAGATTTGGGGAGCTCTCAAATCAGACAAAAATAAAGAATTTACCATTATAACCCTCTCATTCATTAGAAATACTTAACATTGTCTGGAATTTGAGACTTGCCCTATCACACATGCACTTCCAAGGGGCCCAACCTAACTCCATTTGGAAACCATTGGCTGAAATGAGTTTTATAGGTTCTCCTGCATTCAATACAGGAACATATGTTCCCGAGAAAAGTTCACAAAGTCGTAAGATTCTATTCTCAGCAACAGCAAGTATAGAACCAAGTTTCATGTGACACTTAGATTTGCCCTTCTTCTTTAAAAAACAAAAACAAAAACAAAAAAACCCCAACAATTAAAGTTATGAATAGCAAAGAAGATATAAAGGTCAATAGCTTTACATCTTTAAAAGCCAGGAAATAGAGCTCTAATAGCTTTCTAAAAATGGCAGTCGTAATATTGAATTGACTTTGTTTTTCCTATGTAATTCTACACACCACCGTGTAAAAACAAAGAACCAGTGAGAGGTCCTCCTGAACAGACACACTGTTCTAACAACTGATAAGCTTCCTTTTCTTCTCCTTGACCTCCCCTTCTGCTGAGGTCTGTGTGACAGGTGGTTGGTTTCATTGTTTGCCTGTATCTTCATGCAGTTTTTCTCAATGCCTGCAACACTTTTTTTTTTTTAATAATTGGCGACAGTTTAATCTCAATTTATTATGACACTCACCTATTTCTCTTCCTCATCTTTTTCCCTTTTATTCTTCACTATCATTCTTACATGATTTCTTATTTATTGAACATTTTCATGTTATATATGGTGAATTCAGAGCTCTAAAAGTAAACTAAGATTTATATGCTATTGTGTTGGGTCCATGAATCAATGTGTGCATGCAAACATTATCTACAAGTAATAAATGATTTCTATAAACGTGCAGCAACATATGCATGAATGTGCTATGCAGATACTCTCCATTCTGCAACTATTTGTTACTCTCTCAAGTGTTTTAGGAAATAAACTGCAAGTCCAGTAGTCTTTTTGACTAATACTCTTTTTCAAAAATGATCATAAACAAGTCACTTTAATAACAAACATTAATTTAGTTTCTTAGTATTGCTGGGACATAATTAATTCATCAAAAAAAAATCAAAGTCCTATACATGACTGGAATTATCCTAATAGCTTTCTAAAAATGACAGTCATAATAATAAATTAACTAACAAAGTGACAGTCTCTTACAGTCTCGTAGTAGAAAGAGAGCCATGCAAGTAATTACTCTATAATTATAGTGATACAGAATAATCACTATAATAGAGCAATGTATGACACATAGAAGCAGCAACTGCGTGGGCCTAGGGCGTTGGAGATGACTTCACAGAGAAAGGAGTGTTTCAGGAGAGGCTAAAAGATTAAGAAGGGCCACAAACAGGGGATGATAAAGAGAAAGATTATTCTAGGAAAGAAAACAGAGTGAGCTAAGAACAGAGGAACAAGAAACAGAGTGTTCAGAGAGTGAGTCAATATTAATATGTGAAAAAAAAGATGATATAAGAGGATATATGAAAAATAAAACTGTAAAAGAACAGGACTGAGGGACACCTGGGTGGCTCAGTCAGTTAAGCGTCTGCCTTCGGCTCAGGTCTTGATCCCAGGGTCCTGAGATTGAGTCCCGCATCGGGCTTCTTGCTCAATGAGGAGCCTGCTTCTACTTCTGCCTGCCACTCCCCCTGCTTGTGTGCTCTCTCTCCCTCTCTCTTTCCCTCCCTCCCTCTCTCTCTCTCTGACAAATAAATAAATAAAATTTAAAAAAAAAAAAAAGAACAGGATTGGTCATAAGAACCTTGTATATCATGAAACAGGCTGTAGATTTTATTCTGTAGGATGTCAGGTTTTTTTGACATCTAAGGTATTTACATCTTGTGCTTTTAATTAATACTCAATTCATTAAAGTTAATAATGCAAAGTTAATAATTTATTTTAAGTACTTAAATTCCCATAACTTTCTATCTTATTTATACATCTAGTAATTTTTATTTAAATAAGAATAGTTGTCAGTGGGATCTTTGACTAATGATTGGACAACTTAGGTTAAATTCTTTCAAATGGATAGTTACATTTAAAAATTTAGTTTTAATTACCCCCTTATATGTTTTACGTTGCATGGATAAATCTATATATTGAACTTTTTAAGCATTTCAAAAACCTAACTGAACAAATTTAATAACTGCACTAAGTAAAATCTTCCCCAAAACTTAAATGACTCTTATAAATCTATCAAAGCATGTCTAGTTCTCTTAAATATTCTAATTGTATTTGCAATGAGATTTTTCTTATACCTTCTAAGAAGCATATTTATTTTGAAAAATTTTATAAAAGGCAGAGAGAATAGGGTGCCTGGGTGGCTCAGATGGTTAAGCGTCCGCCTTCGGCTCAGGTCGTGATCCCAGCATCCTGGGATCAAGTTCCGCATCGGGCTCCTTGCTCCATGGGAGCCTGCTTCTCCCTCTGCCTCTCTCTCTTGCTGTCTCTCATGAATAAATAAATAAAATCTTTAAAATAAATAAATAAATAAATAAATAAAAATAGAAGGCAGAGAGAATAGTATAATGAGCCTCCATGTCCCCTGCACCAACTTCAACAATTATAAATTCATCACCAATCTTGTTTCATCAATACCCCCACTCACTTCCCTCTTTCATATTATTTTGAAACTAACACCAAATACATATAATTCTATTCATGAATATTTTAGTAAGTATCCCTAAAAATTAGGCTCTATATATTAATATAAAAATCAAGTCCATGTTCAAATTTCCAATTGTCTCTTTTTAAGTTTTTTGAATAAGAATCCATATAAAGTCTACACATTTTCATTGACTTATACATTTGCAATTCTCTTTCGAGCTGTAAGTCTACCCTCTATCCCTTTATTTATTTATTACAATTTTTTGTTGAAGAAATCAAGTTGTTTGTGGGCATTATAGTTAACCACAGTCTAGATGTTGCTGAGTGCTTCCGTAGAGGATATCTTTCATGTTCCTCTCTCCTCTGTATTTCCAGTAAGTTGGTAGTTGCAGGTAGAGGTGACTTAACCAAATTTAATTCTAGTTTTTTTGGTAAGACTACTTCTTAGATGGTGGTGTATTCTTTTATCAGAAGTCTGTAATGTCAGGTTGACTCCTTTTTTGATGTGAGCAGCCATTGACACTCAACATTGACACAATCAAAGAACCCATCCCAGCTGGAGACTGAAACATGTATGTCTATGGCAGTTCTTCCTGAGCCACAAGTGTACCCTGAGCTTGTTTTTTGGTCTAAGGGATAGCAAGGCACTTCCGGCCCACATTCTTCAAGTGGGGTTAGTTTTGCAACCAGCATCTGTTGGGTTTAAGTAACACTCTTTCCTAATTCTTTAAGTGGCTTGAGTAATGAACATGAGAGTGATATAATCGTATTTTGCATTAGAGAGATCATTTTAGCAGCAATATGGAAAAGGGACTGTAAGGGTGGAGAAGATGAAGAGCAATGCTCATCACTAGAAGATGAGACAGATGGCTACTGCAAGAGTCCATGCTAGTGATGATATAATTCTGTCCTTGTGTCTAGCAGGAAAGTGGAAAGAGATGGAGGGAGGAAGTGAATTATAGGAGACATTAAATATATGGAACTGACAGAACATGATTAATTTGATATGGAACTGAAGAAGAGTGAGAAACAAGGATGATTTTGAGGCTTAGGTGGATATGTGGAACTTCAGTCCCATTCACTAAGATAAGAAACTTAGTAGGAAAAACAAGTTTATGCTGGGATAAAAGAAGGCAGCCTCAGTTTCTGCAATGTTAATATAGAACTGGCTGTGGGACATTCAAGTAAAGATGTGTATATATGAGTCTGAAACTCAGAAGAGAGGCCTGCACTGGAGATATCAATGGAAGTCACCAACACTAAGAGAACAAATAAAGCTGTAGGCATATATGAGACCTTTCAGGGACAGATGTAGAGTGGGAAAAGAAAGGAAGCCAAGACCAAAACACAAAGGAACATCATCACTTAAAGGGGAAGTGAAAGGGAAATAAGCCCACCAAGGAAATTGTAGGATGGTGGTCACAAAGACAAGAAATGAGCCAGGAGAGATTTCTTACAGAAACAAAGAAGACTCTAGGAAGGCAAACTGGCCAATACTGTTAAGGGCCACAAAACAATCACACAATAATGCAGGCTGAGAGGTGTCCAGTGGATTTGGTAAGTAAGTCCTGTAAGAGTGGTTTCAGCAAAGGATTGGCAATAGAAGCCAGAGTGTAGTCATGAAGAATTGAGCAAGAGGAAAAGAAGTCAAGTCTGTGAGCACAGACAGCCTTCTCCACTTTGGCTGGGAAAAGGAGGACTATCTGTGGTAATGTGGAGGATTTAGAAAGGTAAAGAGAAGAATTTGGCTTTTATGAATGAGAGTAACTTGGGCTAAGGGAGAACACAAGTTATGAGATATTTAGGAATGGGGAGTGAAAGAAGGGGAATAATAATAATATAAATAATATGATGACACACAGAACAGAGAAGAGAAAGGGGGTAAAACGCTGATAATTTAGATAGAATTCAGAACACAGGTGGAAGGAAATTTGACAGAAGGTAAGGATAAGTTTGGGTTAAAGGAATATATTTTCTTTTTTTTTTTTTTAAGATTTTTATTTATTTATTTGAGAGAGAGAGCAAGCACATGAGAGGGGGAGGGTCAGAGGGAGAAGCAGACTCCCTGCCGAGCAGGGACCCCGATGTGGTACTCGATCCAGGGACTCCAGGATCATGACCTGAGCGGAAGGCAGTCGCTTAACCAACTGAGCCACCCAGGCACCCAGGAATATATTTTCTTAAGAGAGTTCACATCCAATAACTGCTATTTTATCAGTGAAATAAGAAACAAGATCATATGATTATAGGGGAGAGGAGAGGGACAAGAGATTTGCAGAAAGTAGTGAAGGTTTTGAATAGCCATTGAGAAGGATGATGGGAGAAAAGATTCACTAGGAAAAGGTATATGAGTATATTATAGAACACTATTATAGAATAGTGCTGAGGGTAACATTGAGACTGAATGCCATTTGTAATATCAAGAATCAGTGAAATAGCAATTTTCTCCAGCTATGTTAATCAACCTGAGGAGAAAAATAGAAAATCTAGATGGTTGCATAAATCATTAGGGATTTGTGGGGCCCAGGTATTGATAACTGTTAAGAGCAGTTGGAGTAAAGTGGTTTGGATTGAAGCACCTTGGAGTCCAAGCCACAAATGACAGAAGTAAAGCCAGGTGGAAAACATCTGGAAAGAAGGAGTCAAGGTTTAGAACTAATTCTCTTTGGTATCTATATGATAAAAACAAACAAATACCTTCAGAATCCCAGAATTGAAGTATTGATATACTGCGATTTTCACAGAAAACATATTACTGCCCTGAAGCAATGGATTAATTTTACATGTCCACTATGAATACACAGAACTGTCTTCAAGGTCCCTGATTCTCCATGTTTTTGCCTCCACAGCAGCATAAATATGAGGCTAAAGCCCATTCTAATAACTTCTGATGTTTTAAATCAGAGCAGAAATTAAAGAAAAAAGAATAATTTAAAAATGATCCTTTTATTCTTTTTCATTTTTCATTGTAAGGTGAGCATCTATTTGCTCCATTTTTACTTTCTCTTCTTTCTTGTTTTTAGAAGCCCTGTAAATGAAGAAAGTCAAGATGGTATGATGCTCTCTGATGGTAAGGGGCAAAAAGATGTTTTATTTATGTGTTTGTTACCTCAGATACAGAAATTTGAGTTAATCATTCTGATAGGGTCACTATTGGGTCATTGTCATCATTGGTCCATGCAAGACCCCTCTCTTGTTTTACTTATGTATGTATTCCCTTTTACCTCCATGACCCATTCCCTTCTCTCTGTTTCCAACCAGAGACAAATATTCTAATATATTTAATGTGTTTGTGTCTGTTTGTACATATTCTTTGCATACTCTTATATGTGTGTATATATTTCAATTTACATAAACATTATGTTATAGCTCACTCTACTCTTTTCTTTTTTACACTCAGCATAATGTGTTTTAGGGGGCCCACACATGTTGCTATATGTATATTTAATTTGTTAACTACTGCACAATACCCCATGGTATGTATCCTATGCATTTGCATTTTACTTCCAATTCACTGATACTTACAAATAATAATTCAGTGTATGTTCTTGTCCATATTCCCATGTGGACCTCTGAGAGACTTTCTTTAAAATATATATCCAGTAGTGGAATGGCTGTTCATAAGCTATGGAATATTCATTTTGACTGATTAGGACTAGAGTGCTCTCCAAGAAAGCTGCATCTGTGTGTACTCCCATCAGCAGGGCATGAAAATTCCAAGATGCTTACCTTTCACCAATGTCTGGTATTATTCAGCTTTCCAATTTCAAGTCTTATATGTATAAAATGATATCTCACTTCATTTTCATATTTCTGCTTCTATTGGGTCTGAGTACTTGGTTTGTGTATTAGCTTTTGTGGTTTCCTCTTCTGTAACTTGCCAGTGCAAAGATGTTAAAAATAGCTCCAAAATGGGTTTCTGGATAGGCCAGACTAACAAATGTCTTGGAAAGTGAGGGAAAGGAGAAATAAATGTTAATTTATTTTTTCTTTTTTCGATTCAAATATCTTTTGATACTTTAGACACTGCAACTATCTTCTCTCACCCAAGCTGTCTTTCACTGAACATAAATGAATTTTGATATAATCAAATTAATTATCACATTGTAACTTGTGTTTTAAAGTTTTAGTTAAGAAGTCCTATCCCTAAAAAATAGAAATATGATCTCCTATTTTCTTCTATGAACTTCATCCCTAATATCTGAGTCTTTGATGTCTTCGCAGTCCACCTTTGAGGAGTTAGCAGAAACCCAGATTTACTGCCTCATTTGTGGAACCAGTTTTCCCATTACCATACTTTGAAATCCATCATTCTCTCAATCTTTTATAATGCCATCTTTATACTACATCAACTGTATAGCTGTGTGTCTATGTATGTATATGTGTGTGTTTGTGTGTGTAATAACTGTGTCTATAAGAGTGTATATAAATTTATTCATCTGTCTCTGAGCTCTCTGCTCTATTCTACTGGTCTATGTGTTTCTTTTTTTTTTTTTAAGATTTTATTTATTTATTCATGAGAGACAGAGAGAGAGAGAGAGAGGCAGAGGGAGAAGCAGGCTCCCAAGGAGCAGGGAGCCTGATGCAGGACTCGATCCCAGGGCCCTGAGATCATGACCTGAGCCGAAGGCAGACGCTTAACCATCTGAGCCACCCAGGCGCCCCTGGTCTATGTGTTTCTATACCAACGCCACATTGTTTTTATTATTATTACTCTAGATTATGTCTTAATATCTAATAATTAGTTGATATCCCTAAACACTTGAACTGCAACTGACATGGGATTAATATCTGAAAAACATAGGAACTCTTGCAAGTCAACCAGAAAAAGATATCAACTCCAAGACAAAAGTGGTCAAAGGATATGAACTGGCAAAGAATCTTTTTCCTTTAGAGAGAGAGAAAGAGAGTGAGCCGGGGGGAGGGACAGAGGGAGAAAGAGAGAGAGAATCTTAAGCAGGGTCCATGCCTAGCTTGGAGCCCAATGCGGGGCTCAATCTCACGATCCTGAGATCACGACCTGAGCCGAAACCAAGAGTAAGCCGCTTAATCAACTGAGCTACCCAGATGCCCCAGTAAAGTATCTTTTTTTAAAAAACCTAATTAACTTGATTTGCTTGATATATAAATCCAAATCGTTGGGAACAAATAAGTCAAAAAGTGCAAACTTGTTGTGATTTTCTGATAATACCTTTGTTCCACACAAGCCCATAAAACCAAATGTGCATGCCTTTCATAAAGAGGATAAAAAGTCTTCATTATTTTTTGGCCTTTGCATTATTTTATGAAAGCCAGTGAGATGATCTTACAGTTAAAGTACAAGTACTGAAAAGGCCATAGTAAAGATCTAAGCCACATATTCTATTTTGTATTTATATATCTTTGATAAAGCGTAAGTTCTGTTACATTATGAACTGTTTTGAATATATTATGTCTAATAATTCTGTACTAAAGTGCTTTCTAATTAAAATATATTAATTTTACTCTTTTTTTAAAATGCTTTAGGTCCTGGAAATCCAGATGAGGTCAGTTTTTTTTTCCCCTTCTGATATTATACAGCTTAACTAAATATTTAACAATTACTGTGATTCATGTTCTATTGACATAAACCAACAAATGAAAACCTTTATGAGTAATAATGATATTTTTTCATTTATAATATTACTTCATCTAAAATGTTTGAGACATTAAACACCAGTCATTAAACTGACTCACAGGAATTTTGTAGCACTGCACATAAACTTGAGTCTGGCTAGACATCTGAATTACATAGCAGAATATAAAAAAAGATCTTTTTGTGCTTACTCTTCCAGTCTATCTCTTGAAAGAAAAAAAAAATATTTTAAACAAGACAAGTTTACATACACTTAAATTTATGCTTGTTTTACTAGGTATTTGATCAAGTAATATGTGTATGTTTCCTTTTTGAGTAATTAATATTAATTATTATTAATGTTTTCCTTGACAGGAACAAGACAGTGAAGGAGAAACATATGAAGACATGTATGAGCTCCATTTTTTTTTTACCATGATTTCATCCCTCTAAAATGAATATTATGATTTCTATGAGGGAGAATGGATGGATATTCAACACTAAGGGGGAAAAGCTTTATTGTTCAAATGACTGACATATAATGATAACCTTTATTTCAATACAAAGGACCAAAGATTCTTTCTTTATTTGTCTAAGAATTTTATGGAGGACTCTTAAAAATGTTCTTCTGTGAGAGGCCAGCGACCCACAGCTACTGCGGCCGGGAATCACTGAGCCAGGAATCTGGACTTCTTGTTCTCATTGTGTCCCTGGGCAAATGAATTTATCTTTATGTTACAAGTTCCCCACCTAGACAGTGATTCCCCTCACAAGGGTACTGTGAGAAATGATTTACCACAGCACCAGATGGCAAAGTTTCAACCTGCTAAGGCAGAAAGATGTTAAAAATAGCTCCAAAATGGGTTTCTGGATAGGCCAGGACTAACAAATTTCTTGGAAAGTGAGGGAAAGGAGAAATACGTGTTAATTTATTTTTTCTTTTTTTGATTCAAATATCTTAATTTTCTCTACCTGCTTTTTGTACAACCAATTCTGACGACAGTTTTTGAGCTAAGGTTTGCATGTATGTTCATGTTCATGCCCTGTACCTGTGAGTGCATGCAAGAGAGAGAGAAAGATTGTATTCATGCCAATATGCAGCAAGAACAGGGCCTTGATAAGCACTGTCTCCCACTGGCTAGCACAGGTTGTGAGGGGAAGCAGAGCCTTTGGAAAGTATCCTCATTTGTATGCCTCCTACTGGATTTAAGAACAATCTCACACACCCAGGAATTTTGACAACCCTTCGTTTTTTACCTTCATCTCTACAGTCAGATACTGTTTTCTGTTGTGGGTAGAAACCTCTGAATATGTGAGCTGTAACACATCAATGCTTGCAAATGCCCAAACAACCTAACAATTTGTATCCACAGAGAAGCATCCAAAGAAAGAGAGAAAAAAAAGGAAAAGGAGGAAAAGAAGAGATTAGAGTTGGAGAAAAAGGAACAGAAAGAGCGAGAAAAGAAAGAACAAGAAATAAAGAAGAAATTTAAAGTAAGAGCTTGCTTACTGATGGGTAAAAAAAAAAAAAAGAATGATCTCTTTTTATAACTTTCACACAAAAGGGGCACCATTCTTGAAAACTTACATGGTGGGAGAATTAGTTAATTGTTATTTCCTAAAAAAGTAACTACCTTCATAACAGTAATTATTTTGCCCAATAAACTACCTTATCCCTGCACTAAAAATGTAATATGATAAAGTCCAAATAAAATATGGCAGCTTAGAATTAGTGAGCCCCTAGGAAATTTTATGGTGACTGAGTGAATGAATACTCAGTTGCTCAAACCCATCTTGTCTCTCATCATTTCACATCTGATCTTAACCGGCTTATACTATGAGCTTAGAGCACACACACAGATATCCCTGTGGCATGTATCACAATGGTGCAAGGGACACAAATGTCTCTGGATGACCCAGACCTGTCTCAGAATAAAGCTGCTATGAACTACTCTAACTGCTGTTGTCTAGACCTGACATATTTTTGCCTTTATTTTTAGCTTATGTACATGTTGACTTCTGAAACCCACTCTTTCTCATCCCTCTTTTTCCACCTGGATTTCTGACCTCTCTCTTCTCTGATCTCTGACTTCTAACTGTATGACTCCTATTACTACCCCCAATGCAGGCTAGCCTTTCTTGATTACACCATCTTTGATGACATCTGGCACAGGTCTGGTGTGTTAGCTATATTCAAGGTGATTATATGAATTACAGAACTATTCTTCACTATAAAAAGGATTCATGTCAAGATTCCTTTAAACATTTAATTCCTCTGGAACATTTAATATATGGTTTGAGTAATAAAAATTTGATTTCTATATAACTCCCCAGTATAGTTATTGTACTAAAACAAAGTTTCAACAGCATGATGCTGGAAAAAACATAAAGCTTTGAGTCAATTGGACAGACGTGGATTTAAATTCCAACTGCCCATATGAGTTATGTGATTGTGGGCATATTATTAAACTTCTCTAAACCTCAGATTCTTATTCTTTTTTTTCTTTTTTGGTTTTTGTTCTCTAAAGTGAGAATAAATGATACCTCTCCTGAAAGTTTGTTGTGGAATTAATTAAAATAATGTACATAAGACACTATATCTGCTAAGGTTCTCGTTAAATTTTGAAAAAGCTTACTATATAATATAGAGAGAGAGTATAAGCTTATATATATATATAAGTATATATATAAGTAAAATTAAGATTAAAGCATGACTATTAAGACATTTTACTCATACAGATGTATGGGTACCAATGTTCATATTTTTCAAGTGGCAAATATGAAAAATTAATTTCTTAAACAAAAGTTTTCATAACACATTTTATGAAGGGACTTTATAATTTTGAGGGAATTAGGTGAAGTTTTTTTCTGTGTTTCTTTTGGAGGAATCAATTTTGCATTGTTTCATTCTTTCATTCAAATAGTATTTTTTAGTAAGAAAAAAATAGGGTATGGAAATCTTACCACTAAATATGAACTCAAAGTTTGTAAAGACTAGGACTTCACAAGCTATATTCCCTCTACAAAAATGTTAAAAGATGTTACAATTAAAGAAATTAAATAAATGTGAGACCTTACAATAGCACCATATTTCATTAAATCTATGACATAAAACATTTCACATTTTCAAATTCTGAAAGTCAGATGCATCTTAACATCATTGGCATATCATAATTTAAATTAAGCTGTTTCTCTCTTAGTGGTACATAATTGATGATATGTCACAATTCACAACATCATGAGTTCAATAAAATGAACTTCAAAAATCACAATGCATATTTGCATATCAAAAGATCCAAGAAATTATGTTGAAAAAGATACAAATTTAGGATTAGGCAATTAGGAGTTCAGGATTCATGTTCTCAACTAGATTACAGCAGTTCCTCTTACTCACAGGTGATACATTCCCAGACCCCCAGTGGATGCCTGAAAACATGGATAATACCGAACGCTATATATACACTGTTTTTTCCTTTACATATATACCTATGATCAAGTTTAATTTATAAGTTAGGCACAGTAAGAGACTAACAATAACTAATAATAAAATAGAACAATTGTAGCACTATATTATAATAAAAGTTATTGAATGTGGTCTGTCACTCTCAAAATATCTTATTGTAGTGCACTCACCCATCTTATGATAATGTGAGATGATAAAATTCCTACATGATGAGATGAAATGAGGTGAATGACTTAGGTTTTGTGACACAGAATTAGGCTACTATTGATCTGACAATAGGTCAGAAGGAGAATCATCTGTTTCTAGACCGCAGTTGACCACAGGTAGCTAAAACCCCAGAAAATGTAACCACAGATAAGGGGGGAGTTCTATATTCTCCTGCTGTGAAGAAACCACTGTACTGTCCAGGATATTTATTTTCAAAACCTCGCATACCATTTGTTCGCTATTTTTTTTATTTACAAAGCTATTTCTAAAATGTTATCTTGGGGCGCCTGGGCTCAGTCATTTAAGTGTCTGCCTTCAGTTCAGGTCATGATCCCAGGGTCCTGGGATCGAGCCCCGCATCAGGCTCCCTGCTCAGCCAGGAGCCTGCTTCTCCCTCTCCCACTCCCCCTGCTTGTGTTCCCTCTCTAGCTGTCTCTCTCACTGTGTCAAATAAATAAATAAAATCTTTAAAAATAAAATAAAATAAAATAAAATGTTATCTTGCTTATAGCAGGTAATGTCTACTCTGAGTTTACAGATAGACAACACCATAAAGTTGGGAAAAAAACAAAGAAAATGCTTTTCCCACAAGTACAACCCACCACCACCTCCTTACCTCCCCTTTGTTGTTCGAAGTCTGAAGAGCACATTCAGAATAACCATACAATTCAAAGATGGAAAAAAACTTCCACCTACCAAGCGGACCACCAGCATATCCCGTAAAAACCATAGCACCCAGCATGTATTGTCGTACATAAGCGGTATTCAGTTATTAGTGGCTTCCTCTGCAAGCCTTTCACAGGCTTCTAAGGTCAACAGATCACTGCTACTCTCTCTTGGACCCCAAGCACATGCTTACCTGTTCCTTGTTGTCCTGCCTCACCTCGGATTTTCCCCTCACCCCTCTTAGAAGAACACGCATTGTGCATGACATTCATCCCCAGTTTCCAGCTCAAACCCATAAATGTTGTAAATAGGCTGGTTGGCAGGTCATGGACCTATCGTCTTTCAAAACTCGGTTCCTAAAAGATTTTCTGAATAGTAAGAAAGCCTGTTGTGATTATTGGCCCTCTTTGCAGCTCACAGGCCCTATTCAAGTCATCCATCAGGCAAAAGCTTGCTGTGATGTCAAAGGAGGAAAGAATGAACTGAGCTTCAAGCAAGGAGAGCAAATTGAAATAATCCGCATCACAGACAACCCTGAAGGAAAATGGCTGGGCAGAACGGCAAAGGGGTCATGTGAGTGCAAATTTTCCTACAACTTCGAAGTGTTGGGGTTTTTTTTAAAGACAATATTAAATATGCAAATTCTCTTAAGTTAGGAGTAGTTAACAGAGAGGACAAAAATAGGAAAATTTAAAATGACAAGGATGGCTCCATCTTTACCTCATCTGCATTATTGTTTTAGTGGGGAGCAATGTAAATATTTATATTATTCCAGGGAGGAACAAAGGACGTTAGTTTCCTCATTGATGTTAAACGGGGTTGGTGGGGGGGATGAATCATGTAAATCACTTTGGAATCCTTGAAGTGGACTCTAAGCTTACTGCAAACCACGACGGCCTAAGACTTCGACGAAGTCCAGTCAAATGTGTCTACGTTGGAAGTCTATAAATCAGAAATGCATGCAAAGAAATGTAGGAAAATTTTAAAGAGCAAATTGCAATTGATATTTTATTTAAAACTTTGAGATATTGAAACTACAGTTATCTGACCATAAATCATTCCTCCTGTTGGTAGATGGCTATATTAGAACAACTGCTGTCGCGATTGACTATGATTCTCTGAAACGAAAGAAAACATCTCTCAGTGCTCTTTCATCAAGAGCTATTGAAGATGACCAGGAGGTATATGATGATGTTGCAGAGCAGGATAATATTAGCAGGTATGTGCAAATGCAAACTGTAAAGCAGATCAGACTGTCGTCTTGTCAGACATTATTTATTTTAAGATCCTAGAATTTTACTTTCCGTGTTTCCGACTGCTCACTATCAGTAAATTACCATTTACAATTACAGATACTTCAGTGTGGGTGAAAGGTCACTTGAAACTCCATAGTCTTTTATTTCACTCTTCAGCTGTGTGTATCAAATACTACTTAAAAAATAATAGGCCATTTGCCAGGTCTTGCCAAATGCGTTGTCATTCTGAAACACAGTTTTCTAATATTCGTTCTGATTTGATCTTAGGGCTATGCCTAAAGTAAATATGACTTTGCAAAATATGGAGCATGAGATATAAAATTCAGCTCTAAAAATATGAAAATTTTTGCTCTAAAATCTCTGAATCTAAATATATTTGTTGTTCTTATTTTTTTTAAGATTTTATTTATTTATTTGATAGAGACACAGCAAGAGAGGGAACACAAGCAGGGGGAGTTGGAGAGGGAGAAGTAGGCTTCCCACTGAGCAGGAAGCCCAATGTGGGGCTCGATCCCAGGACCCTGGGATCATGACCTGAGCCGAAGGCAGACGCTTAATGACTGAGCCACCCAGGCGCCCCTTTGTTGTTCTTATTTGAAAAGATAACAGAAAGAAGATTGCTTTTTTTTTTAAGATTTTATTTATTTATTTGAGAGAGAGATAGTGACAGAGATAGCAGGAGAGAGCACAAGCTGGGAGAAGAGGGAGAAACAGGCTTCCCACTGAGCAGGGAGCCTGATGTGGGGCTCGATCCCCGGACCCTGGGATCATGACCTGAGCTGGAGGCAGATGCTTAGCCGACTGAGCCACCCAGGCGCCCCAGAAGATTGCTTTTTAATAAAACTCTACTTTGCTTTTAAAAGTAAAAAAGTAAAAGCTCATTTCACTATGACCCCTGGGAATCAACGACGGGTCCAATTTTATTTCCATGGCCCATTCATTCTACTAGATTGGAATGATTCCCCCAGTAGGAGTCACAGGAACACCTTCCCGGGGTAGAGGAACAGAACAAGACATCCTTTCTGGGAGGAGGCAGGAGGGGAGAGGCACCATCTTCTCCCATGTACCTTTCCTTCTCCTCTTTCCCTTCTCAGTCTTCTGCTTCCTTTCTCCATCCCTCCTTTTCTATCTCTTTTTTCCAGCTCTGACCTTCCTGGTCCCTTCTGCCCCTTTTGGCTTTTCTATTTTCCTTCTCCTTTTGTTCCTTCCTTCCTCCAATATCTCCCTTTCTGGGTAAAGCCGTACCCCTTCAAGTTGAAGGAAAAGAGGATGAAAATCTCCAGCCCAGTTAGGAATCCTTGTTTTCCTGTGCCGCTGTTGTAGAATTGGGAAACATCCACTATGATCTCAAAACATATAATCTGCACTGGATCTCCACTTGGGTAAAAATGGGGTCTACATCCTTCATAACTCACATTTCAAAGAAAAATATTGCTTCAATTATCAAACATTTTTAAAATGTAAAATGACCAAAATAGTAATATACTTATAAAATGTATGAAGAATGCAGTTTCCTTCCCATAGTTGTTCACTTCATGTCATCAGTTAAACTTGCTGTGTTGCTTTCTGGCAGCTTTGTCTTTCTAAATAGCCTGCAATGCCTTCTTGTCATGTTTTGATATATGTTGCATAATTTATGGTAAATATGCCATAAATTATGCAACATATATCAAAATACGTAATGTATGCACTGGAGTTTACAGATCATAAATCAGCTTTAGTAATCAGAAACACTCTCTGACCTAGTGTGGGAGTCTATAAATGTCAGTTTTGAGGTCAGAGTTTTAAAAGGCCATATTCTGAGATTTACAGAATTTTCTGTACATGACTATGTCATTCTGCCTATCTGCAGCATATATACTTTATGCTTTATGTTTTATTTATTTTAAAAAAATGCTTTTCTCTTATTTTGAGATTAAAGAATCCCAGGAATATTAATACATACATATTTACGATACACACACTCCGGAAAAAATAATAAATCCATGAAAAGGAATGATGTTCTTAAAATGAAGCATTATTTAATCATGATAGGCAACTATTTCCCCAAACTAATACTATTACTTTTTCCATTGTTTGGAGTCCATAGATACTGCAACCCTAGAGGACATGCTCTAATTAGTAAGCATGTAGCAGAAAAAGAACCTATTTAATGAAATGGAGTTAGAGGAGGTGTACGGTTTTAATGCTCAATATCTGAAGCAAATATAGCACCACAATAGTTACTAACATGTATGTCACCCTTAGGCATAGTTAATAAGAAAATGAAAGAAGAGAAAATGAAAACACAAGTCTGATGTTGGGTTTGTTTTGGTTTTGGTTTTTTGGAAGCTACAGCTGCTGCCGGGAGAGATCCCACAACAGAACAGGCTTTGTCCTTAGTAGAACAAGGGAAGATGCTGACTACAGCCGGCAGCTTGCCCTGGCGAGAGTAGGAGAAAGCACTATCCTCTCCTTCCCCTTCTCTAGATGCCTCCTGGGTCCTCACATGCTTCACCTGCTCTTCCCTGATGGCTCCAAGGGTAGGGGGAGCTGACTGTGCACTTCAACTTCTATGAGCAGACAGGAGACTTAAAAGCACAGGTCCTGACAGCTATCCTTCTCCCTTTTTTCTCAACTAAAGCAATTTCTGTAATAAATATGAGACGTTGAAGAAAAGGAAATTATACATGCAAATACTTCATCACATAACAAACTTTGCTTCTCTGCATGGTCCTCAAACTTCTTCCTTCCCTCTTTTCCTTCCTTTCTCTTTTCTGGCACATTCCTCTCCTTACCTCCACTTCATCTGGTCAATGCCTTGTCTTCCAAACAGACTATTTATAAGAAGTTGAAGAATTGCTCTAAAAATAAAATAATGTGTGGCAACTTTGGTCCTGATTATTAAAACTCCATTCTTGGGGAATTGGTATGACAATCTCCAAGATGACATGTATTTGCCAAGAATGGCAGCCAACCAAAATTGCAATTTTTCACATGATTCTAACTGCTTGCTTCACGCTCCAAGGGAAGTGTCAGACAAAATGAATGTGAAAACAGTATGTAAGCAAGTGGAGAATATACTTAAACTTCATCAAAAATCAATTCCTTATTTACATATTAGGACGTTTATAGCTTGTTTTTCTACCAAGTTCCATTAGCAAGGTATGTTTTATTTCTATATTAACTGTAGATCTGTGTCAGACCCATTTCTTTTATTCTGACTTCCAGGTTGAGGAATCAGATGTGAGTGTACACTTAATACTGCATGACTGTAATACCAGACCAATATCTGTTGCTGGCAGATTATCCAAAGGGCAAAAATGATGGTTTCAATGGGTGCAGTGAAGTAAAGACAAAAAAACATTACGGAGGAAGGAGGGACACTGCGGTTCTTATGTCAGCTCTTCTGTTAATTACAAGTGGGTTTGGTCAAGTCACTTCATTTCTCAGAGCCTCCATTTCATTTCTGCAAAATGCAAGGATTAAAACTGACTTCTGAGATTTTCCCAGTTCTCACAATCTACTCTTCTTTTGCTCTAGCAGAACTCACATTTTAGTGAAAGACACAGGCAAGAAACCAGATGATTATAAAATAGGGAAAATAAGGAATGTTAGAGAAATAAATAAGAAATACAAGCAATATGGATTTAGAAAATTGAGGGCCACACTATTTACAATAAAAAGAATAAAATTCGGGGGTGCCTGGTTGGCTCAGTCGGTTAAGCATCCAACTCTTGATTTGGCTCAGGTCCTGATCTCAGGGTCGGAAGATTGAGCCCCGCATCAGGCTCTGTGCTGGGTGTGGAGCCTGCTTAAGTTTCTCTCCCTCTCTCTCCCTGCCCCCCTCCACGCTCTCTCTCTCTGTCTCTCAAATAAAGAAATCTTTTTTTAAAAAAAGAGTAAGATTTCATGAGTAAGATTTCAACTTTTTAGAAATTCTCTCTTTAAAAAAGAATATACTGCTACTGGACTAAGATAAAATGCTGTGGCTATAACATATTACAAGAGAATTGGGGGCATCTGGGCGGCTCAGTCGTTTGAGCATCTGCCTTCGGGTCAGGTCATGATCTCAGGGTCCTGGGATGGGCTCCCCGTTCAGCAGGGAGTCTGCTTCTCCCTCTCCCTCTGCCTCTCCTCCCCCGCTCCTGCTCGCTCTCTCTCTCAAATAAATAAATAAATAAATAAATAAATAAATAAATAAATAAATAAATAAATAAAATCTTTTTTTAAAAAAAGAGAATTGAGTTTAATGTAATAATGGTTCTATATGACTTCGGGAATACTACTGTGGGTTGGTTGGTTGTTTTTCATAAATCTATCTATGGAATGATGCAATGATGTATAATCTAAAAACTACCTCGGGAAATGTTAAAAGCAAACAGTAACGTTGTTTTGAAAACTTTATGTAGTACTGACAATCACTGGATTCTTATTAGGTTTGTTTTGTTTTGTTTCTTGCCTTGTTTCTATTATGATAAGGAACAATGTTTCTTCTTCTTTACATAGAACATCCTGATAACTTTGAACTGCAGTGTTATTTCTCTTTTGCATAACTGTTCAATATATGTACTTCTCTTCGGGATAGCTACATAACTCATACGCTAATTAAATTTGTTTATTTTTTTTTCCTAGCCACAGTCAGAGTGGAAGTGGAGGTAAGCCACACACTTTTATCAGCAGTTTCTTCAAGTCTTCACCATTTTTGTCTATATTAATGACAAAATGCTTTTGTTTGCAAGTAATGAGGAGGATCTTAATGTGGTACCACTGGACTGGGAGCCAATGACCTGGATTCTAGTCCTGCCCACTGAGTGACCCTAAACAAGTCACTTCTTTCTTCCAAGTTTGTTGTGGGTCATAGGGTGACACTATTTCCGGTGTGCTCAGGGCACTCTTGATTTATGCCAGTTGTCTGAGCACAATTATTAATAGCATCCCCCTTCACTTTTAGAAGTATCCTTATTTGGACAATTTATATGGTTACCTTAACTATGACTCCTAAAGACTCCTCATATTCTCATCACCAAAATAAAGGTATTTTACTAATAACTTTCAGTGCTAAAATTCTCATCCTAAAAGTCAGATTTCAAGTTCTTTGTACATATTTCTGCACAGAGGAGGTACTCAATAAACATTTATTAAATAAATATTTGTCAAATAGCAAGGATCCTGAGGGTTTACAACAAAGGGTTTAACTCTTAAAATATCACTTTTTTAAAAAGATTTTATTTATTTATTTGTCAGAGACACAGCAAGAGAGGGAACACAAGCAGGGGGAGTCGGAGAGGGAGAAGCAGGCTTCCCGCTGAGCAGGGAGCCCGATGCGGGGCTCGATCCCAGGACCCTGGGATTGTGACCTGAGCCGAAGGCAGACGCTTAATGACTGAGCCACCCAGGCGCCCCTTAAAATATCACTTTGATTAAATTAATCAGAGCTACTGCCAAAATTCAAAAATTCACCTTTCATTCTGTTTTTCTTTGCTTATATCTTGACCAGTATCTTTTTCTGAATGTCCCCTCACTATTAATTAAATTTTTATCACCTCCTCTTTTCCACAATATTTAACTCTATCCCTATTCGGTTTTATTTTTTCTCATATTTATTCTCCCCTATTCCTTTTATCTCCAATGCACAGTGCCCTTTATCATCCTTCATATATTTATTAAATTTCACCTCTAAGAATTCCTTTATAAATAATCAACAAAGCAATTTACCTACTACCTATGTGAGAGTGGGAAAATAAAGTTATTTTTTAATTAAATGGTTAATAAGGAACAGGGACTTTTCTGGAGTTAAATAAGGCAGATTTATTATCAAATTTTGAGTGACTGTTACATGACCAAATTATAAAATTAACAGAAGATTCTTTCCCCCTCCACCATCCAAATGAAGGGATGTTCCCACCTCCCCCAGATGATGATATTTATGATGGGATTGAAGAGGAAGATGCTGATGATGGGTAAGAATAATCAGTGAACTGTTTTTTTTTTTTTTTTTTTTAGATTTTTTATTTATTTATTTGACAGAGAGAGACACAGTGAGAGAGGGAACACAAGCAGGGGGAGAGGGAGAGGGAGAAGCAGGCTTCCCGCTGAGCAGGGAGCCCGATGCGGGGCTCGATTCCAGGACCCTGGGACCATGACCTGAGCCGAAGGCAGACGCTTAACGACTGAGCCACCCAGGCGCCCCCTAGTGAACTGTTTTCTTGAAAATTTTTTACATACTGAAATTTAGTGTTGATTTTTGGTTAGAATAAAAAGCAAAAAAATAGTGCTCTTTATTACAACACCAATAACGATTTGAATGTTTAATTAATAGCAGAAGTAAGTCAGAAAGTATAATTGTGCCACACTTCAAGTGAAGCGGTATATTATTTGGAAGAACCTCAACAACTTTGTCAAAAGAAGTGAAATGAAAAAGAATTATCTGTTACAGATTTTTTTTTCAAACTTTTCCCAATCATTTATTTATCAATCAATAACCTCTGGAGAGTTTATCAGTTGCATGGCTATCCTCTGTATAATAATCATAGTTTTAGACAATCCAAATAAAATGAAACCATATGCTATTTTTGGCAAAACCAGTATGAGGGAGGCTGGGGTAACTGGGTGACAGGCATTAAGGAGGGCATGTGATGTAATGAGCACTGGCTGTTAATATACAACTCATGAATCACTGAACTCTACCTCTGAAACTAGTAATACACTACTTGTTAATTAATTGAATTTAAATTTAAAAATAAAAATTTTTAAAAAACAGTATTGAATGCTTAATTCTCTGGTTTTTAAACTTTTGTAATGACATATTTTAAAATTTAAGATCTGTCATGTACTTAAGATCTGTCACATATTTTAAACATAAAATAATGCAAAACTGATGTTTAAAACTTAATTTTGACTTAGCTTGCTATTTTAAAACCAAGAGAAATTTCACTAAATAGAAAAAATAACTCACCTACTACTTACCTAGTAGCAGCAGTATTCAAAGACCATGGCCTATAAACATAAAAGCATCATCTCGTTGAATACAATGAGTAACTTGCTGCCTGAATGATCAATGCAGTAAAATTATAAAAAATCTGAATGTCCACCAAACGTCTTCACATTCCACCAATGATTCCATTCTGTTCAATGCCTGCATGCTCCTAAGCTCCACGCTACAGGTTGAAGAGAAGAGTAATTCGTGGTCCTGGGGGATTTTGAAGATGTTAAAGGGAAAAGATGACAAAAGGAAAAGTATACGAGAGAAACCTAAAGTCCCTGAGTCAGACAATAATGAAGGTTCATCGTAAGAGTCAACCAACCAAATTCAGTGCACAATAACTACACTAATAATAATTTAATCAAGTGCTACTAATATTTTATAACCAATAACCAAACTCTGACAGGCTTAAGTCACTTCAACATTATTTTCCATTAGTCATCTTAGCCTCATTTACGGTGTCACCCTTACACTCATGCATTTACATAAGAGGAACACAAAATATTCAAAAATTGTCGTATGGTTCAAAGATATATTTTGCCTTCCCTACAAACATGCACAGAGAACACACACATGCACACACACACACACACACACCTTTACATACTCATACACTCTTCATTTAGTAGAACTTTTTTTCACTGCAACATCATATCTAAAAGCTCACAATTCCAATGCCACATTTTATTATATAATATTTTATAGTGACTACCCTTCAAAATACACATTCTCTTTTAACAAATTAGCTTGCCAGAAATAAAGGACACAATTTGCAATTTCTTTTCTCTAAATACAGTATTTAAAGTCTTTGTAACTCAGTAGATTCTCATCCTTCACTAAAGTCTTTATAAAATGTTAATTCCACATAGAATTCCTCATTTTAAGTCTTTTGTGAGACCTAAAACCAACACTTAGTAAACAAGACACTCAAAATTGTAAGTAAACATAACAAATCCTCTTTTTTCTTAACAAATCCTCTCTTGATGCACCATTATTCAAATGCAGACCTTACTTAGAAATAAAGGCAGAGATTATTTTTCCTGTTCCAATTGCACACATCCTAATTTTGATTTTCAATCATTTGAACTAATGACCTCTCGCACTTTAGCGTAACTGTGCACCATTCTTCTAGTGATGTGTGCTTGTGTGTGTGCTTGAAGTTCAGAAAGTAATAAAAGCAAAGGTCCTTTTCTGTTGCAACTAAATGCCACCCAATCCTGATTTCAGATCACTTCTATTAATAAGCTCTCCCTCCCCAGTTTCAGTGGATATTCCTCTCTTATTCACCATTCTCCTGTTTGGGAAAACATGGTCATACAAAGAATCCTATGACCTTTGTTCATTTCAGCCCTCTATTTCTACTCTTTAAGTCAAATAAAAAGTTTTGACCTGAGCTATGCCAGAATGACTTCAAAACATTGAGTCCATTTAATTTACTCTGATTTGATAATATGCCCAAACCTCATAGAACAAATCTGAAAATATTGGTCCAATGGCTATGGGCAAAATAAACCACTGAATGCCTTGACTTTTGACTTTTTTGGCCACCATTGGAGTTCAAAAAAAAAAAAAAAGTCTTGTGAAATTCCAGATTGATGGGCAGAAACTGAGGTTCAGTGGAGAAATGGAGATGAGAAAGGAATGACCATCAACAGAATTAGCCTTCACAAGGCTCCAGGCTTACTTCTTCATGTCTCTCCTAAATAAAAGGGCTCAATTTCTGTGTTTATATTGGTCTGATTATAATTGTGTTCTCATTTTCTTTCTAGTTTCCCTTCTCCTCCTAAACAATCAGGTAAGTAATAAAAACTGATTATATATTTTATATCTCATTTCTTGCGATGGGGTAGTGGGAAAGCATTGGATATAGTCATGGTATCTGGACTGAAGTCCTGACTCTGAAAATAGTAACTTGTGTAACCTTGTCAAGCAACTTCTCCTTGGGGGGCCACAGCTTCTCAACAGTTAAATAGTGGGAACAGGAAAATTTTTAATATTGATGGTTTTTAAAGATTTTATTTATTCATTTGTCAGAGAGAGAGAGAGCACAAGCAGGGGGAGCTGTAGGCAGAGGGAGAGGGAGAAGAAGGCTTCCCGCGGAGCAGGGAGCCCAATGCCGGACTCGATCCCAGGACCCTGGGATCATGACCTGAGCAGAAAGCAGACGCTTACTGGACTGAGCCACCCAGTGTCCCTAATATTGATGGTTTTTAAAATGTTCACCCCATCATAGGGGTCACTATGGAGAAAGGAAGGAGTGGACAGGGATGGACACCAATATTTCTCATGTCTCCTCTACCCCAATTCAGTCAAGCCTGATATATTGGGCTTATGCATAAGGATTTCTAAAAATGTACCAAATTATATGACACCAAGTCTCTTCTAAATCTAAATTTCTTTGATTTTTTTGAATGTATAATTTATATTGTTTTTGGAAAACTTTCCACTGCTAAATGTGAAACCGTTTCTTCTTCGAACAATTTTGATCAGCTTATTTTTTTTTTATCCCTGCTGAAATAGACCTTTCAAAGATTCTTCTTAAACTGACTTTGAACAAAATAAAATGTCTCACAGGAATATTCAGAGGTTTTCAAAAAGTTTGTCTGGATTTATAAATAAGTTGAAAGAGAAAACTAAACACACAGATCATCTATTCTTCCAGACTGTTTATCTGATCTCGTTTTCAGTTATCAGTTTGAAAATACATAAGGCACTAATTCAAATTAATCAATAACTGATGATGAGTTTATATCTTAATCTATAATTTTCAAAAAGTATTCAAGAAATTTAGCTCCACAGAGGGTAAGTATAAAGTGAAACAAATGTGATCAGTTAAGTAAAAAAAAATTGGGTTTTTTTTGTTTTAATTTTGGTTTGTTCTCAAGTGTGTTTTAAGTACATGTGTATGGAATAGTAATTTTTCCCATTTTGGAAACCAATGATATGTCATATTTTTTATAATATTAATTATGGATTCTTCACATAGCTGTGAAATTAATTACCTGAGTGGGAGGAGAATGCACACACACAGACACGTATGTATGTAATATAAATACAGTATATGTGGGGTGCCTGGGTGGCTCAGTCGTTAAGCATCTGCCTTCGGCTCAGGTCATGATCCCAGGGTCCTGGGATCGAGCCCCGCATCGGGCTCCCTGCTCTGCAGGAAGCCTGCTTCTCGCTCTTCTACTCCCCTTGCTTGTGTTCCCTCTCTCGCTGTGTCTCTCTGTCAAATAAAAATAAAATCTTTAAGAAAATATATAGTATATATATGTACTCTATACATATATACAGAGAGAGAGAGGAATTCTTAAAGGAAATTAAATCCTTGCCGCTAACAGAGAGCATCTAAACTTTCTATGATAATCGTTCCTTAAAACATTTGTACTCTCTTCAGCTCATCTCTTCAGCTTAATTTGCTGTGGAGCAACTTAATAGGTGCAGAGAGGGCGCAATCCTCCTGACTTTATTAACAAGAGGTCTAGATGAAAGAAAAGTATCTACGGATTAGAAAAGCCATTGACCCAGTTAAGGGCATGGCCACTTTCCCACCAACACTGGTTTTCAATACCTGCTGGTATGGACCAGACATGTCTTATTAATAGGAATATTCTTTCCATTTTAAGGTGGTACCACACCTAATACTACTATAAGTTAAAAATCAGTGAGGGACAGATCAGTGACTAAAAGAGAATGATAGATAGGTAGAAAGATAGATAGATAGATAGATAGATAGATAGATAGATAGATAGATAGATAGATAGATAGATAGACAGACATAGACAAAGACACAGACATATAAATAATGTATATTATCATAGCATCCCAAATCCCCTAAGAATCAATCTCTACAGCCTATTGCCAATGGCCAGTAATGTTGATTTGTTTGTCAGCAATCTACTAATCCTGCCATTCATCACATGCGTGGATCTGCAAATAATCTCAGTCACTGTTTGGGGAGATTTATCCTGATAATGCTAGTTACAGTCACGGTCTCTGGTTTTTTGTTTTTGTTTTTGTTTTTTTTTGAGGGAAATTTAGCAGAGATATCCAAGGAGAGAAAAACCTCTCCCCTTCAAGGAACAGACAATGCTTCCAGGAGAAATGTATAGAGACTCCAGGAAAACTGATTTTGTTGTCCTCAAAACAATCTTTATATTAAAAACATCATCGGATGCTCATATCAAAATTCAAACTAAAAGTGTCTCAACATTTGATACTTTGCCTTTTGTTAGACATGGGAGATGAAGTTTATGATGATGTGGATGCCTCTGATTTCCCTGCTCCACCAGCAGAGCTGAGGTAAGTAAAATGTTCTCATTTTGAGATGAAAATCCGACTGCTTAAGAAAATTCAACTAGAATAAAACCCCAAAGGCATGTACATCTACTGTGTTTGATCCTGTTTACTCTGTCCTCTCTCTGATCTCAGCTCTAAAGTTTCTGCTAGGTTTGTGGGTGGAAGACCCTGATCCCCCTCCTCCGCTGCCCCCTCCCCAGGGTATTTTGCTCCTGATTATTCTCTGCCTGGTGACTCACTGATGTCTACATTCATTTATCCCTTCATGTACTCATTCACTGGGAAAATATTTGAGAGTCTGATCACAACTGATCTCACTGATTCATCTCCTCCCTTTATTTTTACCCTTTTCCCAAAAGCTTTTTTGTCTTGAACACACTTCTTAGTTTATATCTCACCCCTCACCTACCTTCTTCAAATCTCTTCTGTCCTCCACAAGATTTTTTCCTTTTATGGGAAAAAAAAAAAGATGATTTGTGTTTTCAAAGGACTTTGCCATATCTCTTTTTCACAAAAGCATCAGATTCTCAAAGGTTCCATTCAAATTAAAAAAAAAAAGTTAGGGGTGAATAGTGACATTCTTCAGCTCACCTAAGGTTTCAATTTAATTTTAGGATAAAACTGTATGAAAAAATGTTAAGATCAGTTAGTACAAAAGGAGTACCATTTGAAACCTCTTTTGAAATAGAAAATAACATGGCAAGATGCTTTTTTATATTCCAATAAACATGTGAGATGAGCTGATACATACGGTGTATAAAAGCAAGAATACCTCTGTAGCTTTCTCAGGAAAAAAGGTGAATAAAAAGATCTTGAGCTTGATTAGTTAAAGGATGAAAGTGACACAAATGGGAGACAATATGCAGCGTCTTCTGAGCAATACTGCAAAAATGCATGAGTGTTTATTTATTTAGTATTTATTTTTTACCAACACTGTTAAGTTAATTTTACTGAACAAGAGAAAGTATCAAGATCAAAGAAACTGAAGAGAGAATATGCTATCATTTCTATGTCAGGATCAAGTTCTATAGGCACAACAAACAAGAAAGATGAAAAGAGAATCCTTCTTTTTTCTGAAAAGAAAATCTAATCTTCAGTAATATGTTAGGTTTGAAAATTCCTCACCACTGGGAAGTCACTTCTATCCCTGACATTTTTTAATGCATTTTTCTGTTTTATATTACTGTAAAAATGTCACCACGTTCCATTAAACAGCTCTCTAGGAACCCAGTTACACACTGGACCTTTTCTTCAAGTAGAATAAACCCCGGCTGATTAAACTTTATGTGATATGTACCATTTTCTTTGCTGCTGCTTATTTTCAGAGTTTAAGACTATTTTATGTTCTCTAACATAATATTCTATTTTAAACTAAAACTAAACTTCAATAAGTTATTTTCAAAGGGAGCTCATGGGCCATTTTTAACATGCATGTATATCCTGATAGTTCCAAAGTGCTAATTTGGGACTGCAAATCCACTACTGACCAGAGCACCGTAACAAAGCAGATACTGAGGCAGGATGCAGAACCCAAGGCAGGACACTGTGCTAATTCATTTCACAGTAAATGAACTAAATTCTGAGATTCAAAGCTTAGGAATCAAACATTTTAAATATATCAGTTACAAACAAAACTTTATTGTAGGTAATCTAGATAAAAATTAAAATCAGTGTTTAGAACTTTTCATTATTCACAAAAAATTCTGATTTTTAAAATTCCCTCCTTCAGAGATTCCCAGCCTTTCCCTAACATCCACAGTGAACCCTAGCAAATGTTCCTCAGCCTTGATTGCAAATTAGTATTACCTGGGGAGCTTTAAAACATATATGTCAGTATCTAGACCCCACTCAGTCTAATTAATTAGAATGTATTTAATTTAATTAGAATTTCTAGAAATTAGACAAAGGCATTGGTACTTTTTTAAAACTTCCCAGATGATCCTGTATGTGGCTGGGCTGAAGAATCACTATCATAGGCTTATTCTTATGACAATTCGCATCAGTCTAGTTGGTATCTATGAGATAAAATGTTACTCTGGCTCCATTTTAAGTAGATATGAAAACCTGACACATAGATAAACTTTTCAAGCCATAAAAATCAATTTTTAAAAAAATGTTCTTTTTCATAAAGCGTTTTCTGTGATATTGGCCAAGCCACTTAATTATCTAGGAAGGTTTGAAAAAATACAGAGAGTTCGACAATAGGTGGGTTGAATCATATGAAACCTCTGATACGTAACCACGTTCACACTATACCTCAGTAATTTTATATGGTTCACCATAATAGATAATCACTTCCATTTTAACCATAATCTGTATTATTTTGAAGAATCTCTTTTGTGTTATGAAATATTATCACTTATTACAATGAATGTACTAGATTTCTAAGAAAAGGAATTAATTAAAAACAAAATTCAACAAAATTGTAATGTTATGGATGAAGTCTCTATTGTATGCTGTTCTTTTTAAACTAAGCTAAATGTTGTTTTATGTGTGTTCTGCCATCTTAGTCAAGGAGCCAAGGCTAAGACAGAAGAAAAAGACCCCAAGAAGCTAAAAAAGCAGGAAAAAGAAGAGAAAGACTTCAGGAAAAAGTTTAAAGTATGTCATATTTAGATATCAAAGTTCAAAGCGTAATGAAAAAACCAATGATTTTTAAGTACCAAAATGCACGTATTAAAAGTGTAATTATCGGGCGCCTGGGTGGCTCAGTTGGTTAAGCGACCGCCTTCGGCTCAGGTCATGATCCTGGAGTCCCGGGATCGAGTCCCACATCGGGCTCCCTGCTCGGCAGGGAGTCTGCTTCTCCCTCTGATCCTCCCCCATCTCATGCTCTCTCTCTCTGTCTCATTCTCTCTCTCAAATAAATAAATAAAATCTTTTAAAAAAAAAGTGTAATTATCAGTATCAGTTATCCATCCTAACTCCTTTATTTTCTATATAATTTTCTTTACATTTGAATTTATTCCTTTAACAAATTAAGCAAACTCTCATACATGCACAATACATATACTGCAATAATCATTTAAATTCAGCTGTTCTTTGAACTTTAATAATAAGATAATATAAAAATAGAATGGATAAAAAAGATTATATGTATATACACACACACACAAATACATATACATACACTGGAATATTATTCAGCCACGAAAAAGAAGGAAATCCTGCCATTTGTGACAACATGGATAGCCCGTAAGGGTCATTGCTGAGTGAAGTAAGTCAAACAGGGGAAGATGAATATTCTATAATATCACTTAAAAAAGCCAAACTCACAGAAACAAAGTAAAATGATAGTTACCAAAGGCTGGGGTGGGGTACATGGAGGAGATGTTAGTCAGAGGTACAAACTTTCAGTTATAAGATGAATAAGCTTTAGGGGTCTAATGTACAGCATGGTCATTATCCTTAAGAATACTGTATTATATACTTGATAGTTGTAAAGAGAGTAAATCTTATATGTTCTCACCACAAAAAAGAAGTGGAAATTATGTGAGGTGTTAGAGGTGTTAGCTAAAGATATGATGGTAATCATTTTGTAATATATGAGTACATCAAATCAACACATGTACACCTTTAACCTAAAAGATGTTTTTAATTTTAAAAATAGTGATTATATTAGGTTGGTGAGATTATGAGTGGTTTTTCCCTCAAAAATTTTTCTTTAATGTTTTTACATTATTTTTTTAAAACAAGGAACTATTTATTTAGCAAAGGCTTTCTTAGTACATCTGTCAATAAATGGATTAGTTTAATAATACACATCAATCAATAATAAAAATGTTTTTCTTTATTTTTTTCCAGTATGATGGTGAAATTAGAGTCCTGTATTCGACCAAAGTTGCACCCTCCTTAACTTCTAAAAGGTGGGGCACCAGAGATCTGCAGGTGAAGCCTGGTGAATCTCTTGAAGTTATACAAAGCACTGATGATACAAAAGTTCTTTGCAGAAATGAGGAAGGAAAATGTAAGTCACTGCTTACTTTCATCGATACAGCACTCCAGGATTTAATAATCAAACATGTTTTTCTGATCATTAACTTCATTTTGTCTGTGCTTTCTGAATTGTGGAATACATTAAGAAACTAGAGATCTTGCTGTGCTGAAATTGATGTATTTTATTTGAATCCTTTTTCATTTCCCACCTGCTGTATTTGGCACTGTGGTGCCAAGGTAATACCAAATCAGTACTTCTCAAATGCGGCCCCACAGACCACCAGCATCAGAAAACCCTTTGTGTATTAAAATCACGGTTGCCTGGATCCGCCCTTGATCCACTATGAGTTCTGGGGAGTCAGATGGAATCTGGGATCGTCACTCCTTCCCTAGCTTATTCTCAGGTACACGAGAGTGAGAAGCGGTGTGCTGAAGGAGTGAGTGGCTCTTGTTCTGGCCTGGTTTTGAAATCATATAGCACATGGCACATCTAGAATTTCCAGTCTTCCTACCTTGCACACTTACTTGTTTTCATTTCCTGTTTGGACACACTTCATACGACATAGTATTCCAAATGAATATAAGAGAGTCCCTTGTCTTCTTTCCACTTTATGGGCTATCGAAACTGATGGAGGGAAATGTTTTTGTGACATTTGAAAAGGAAGCTTATTTCACTTAAAGTCCAGGGAAGAGTAATTCAAGATTATGCTTCCTGTATTTATTTTTTAATTTAATTTAATTTCAATATAATTCCAGTGTAGTTAACGTGCAGTGTTTCATTAGTTCCAGGAGCAAAATATAATGAGTGAGCACTCCCATACATCACCCAGCACTGATCACAAGTGCACGCCTTCATACAGCATCGTATTCCACATGAATACAAGAGAGTCCCTGTCTTCTTTGACTTTATCGGCTATTAAAACCAACAGATGGAAATGTTCTTGTCAAATTTTAACAAGAAGCTTATTTTATTTAAAGTCCAGGGAAGAGCCATTCAAAATTATGTGTCCTATATTTAAAAGCAAAGAGTCAGTGTGGCTGCCCCCATCAGCTTGGTTAGTCTGTGTGGAAAACATGAACTCTGAGTCGAATTTTAATGACAGGAAGGTGACTCAGGGACAGGAAGTGAAATGGGAGTTTTAAGAATAAAACCGGTGACTCAAGGTTGGGGAAATGGATCTAAAGTTATCATGGAGGAGGTGTGGTTGGCTTTTAAAAGGAGAAAATGAAATGTGGGTACAAAGGATAAAAGACACGGGTAGTGTAGTAGTAAGCCTCAAAGGTCACTGGAGATAATGTGTAAACAGTGCTCCAGGAGACGAAGAAAGCCCTCATTCAGACTAGCATTTGTGAGGATGTACCCCAAGGAATAGCTTTACATGCAGAAAAACTCTATGTGTTAAAAGGTCATCAAAAATATTAAAAAGTTTAAAAATTCAGAAAGTGTTAAATAGGTTATGATTATTATACCAGATTGAATATTTACACGATGACTATGATAATAATGTGAGGAAATTCTCACGACACAATAGTAAGAGAAATACGAAGCCTGCTTAATGTGGGATTGGATTTACAGCCAGGTTAAAAAATTATGTAAATAAGAGAAACTAAGCTACGCTGCTAATAGAGGCTGATTGAGGTGAGGAGCTAAATGAACCTGTTTTCTTTCCTCCACGTTCCAAATTATATTACATTTTTTACAAGAGAGAATTGTCCTAGTACCCTTGTCCTGTGGCCCTTTCTCCGGCGCACAAGCTTCAGACCGATCTTGCCCTGCTGTCCTGAGATTCTTGTCTTTCACAACAAAGCCCATCTAAAGCCATGCTCTTCAACTCCAAAGTGCACACCCATCGCATGGGGATCTTGTCAAAAATGTTAATTCTAATTCAGTAGGTCTGAGGTGAGGTGTAACATTCCGCGTTTTACTGAGCCACCAGGGGATGGATGCTGCTGGCCCATGGAACATACTCTCGAGTAACAAGGGTATTAATGGCTTCATCAACAACCTGTATGGAGATAGATGAGCAGGAGGATGCAGCACCAGAAACGGAAATTTGGAGGAGACCCTTATCTTTCTAGGAGCCAGTAGACCTTAAGAATGAGAAAAACAGTAATTACTCAGGGATGATTCTGTAATCTGCTATCATTTCCTATTTGGACATCAACAATTCTGAATACTGTTATGAATACTGGAGGGCTCCTGCCCTCTTAAAATCTATCACCGGTTAAAAATGAGAAGGGCGAACATTATGTAAAATGCTGATAGATCACAAGCAATGGCTCCATGTAACTTTTATCAGTTTTTTCCTGGCACAGTACCAATGCACTTTACAAGTCCCAAGCTCCCTGATAACTAATTCAAGTCTTAGGTGGTTTGGGGTCCATCTCAAACAGAATGGAAACCTGATGATTCTATCAGTAGGGCTTGTATACCTGATGTTGTTTATTTAAAGACTTTCTTTGGACTCTGGACTTCGTCTTAGCTTCTCCATTTAGGGGTGATTCTGGGAATCACTTATGAGCAAGTGGAAAAGGAGACAGGAAAGGAAAGGCAGTCAATAAAACCTTGTAATGGAAAAAGTTGCCACTTAGATAATTGGAGCTTATACCCGTTGAGAACTCAGAGAGGCAGTGTTATCACAGCCAATGGGAAACAAATTGGGGTATTGATACATCAACTCCTGTCCATGTGGAGTTGAAGCCTCCTCCTGGGCAGGTGGCGAGCCATTTGGGATACCAAGCAAGCTGACAAAGAGCTCTGGAAGCCAGAGAAAAGTGATCAGTTAAAAAAAAAAAAATTGCTGGGCGCCTGGGTGGCTCAGTTGGTTAAGCGACTGCCTTCGGCTCAGGTCATGATCCTGGAGTCCCGGGATCAAGTCCCGCATCGGGCTCCCTGCTTGGCAGGGAGTCTGCTTCTCCCTCTGACCCTCCCCCCTCTCATGCTCTCTCTCTCTATCTCATTCTCTCTCTCAAATAAATAAATAAAATCTTTTTAAAAAAATTGCTAGTGCTGTCCTTTGGAAGTTGGGTGAGCCAAAAGGCACTGACATGGTAGCGGGGGAAGGTCTATGGGAAGGCCACCCGGAGCATCTGCTGTTGCCTTTCATGTTAAGCTTTATTCCAAAATATAATGATCCTATCCACTTAATTTCAATTTTATTTTGCCAAATCTCCTGCTTTTCTTAACTTTTCTAAACCTCCTGCTTATTCCTTCCTTGAACTGGATCCTTGGCATTCTTAATTTCCCTAATCTCTGATCCATCACTCATGTAACTTCTATAGGATTTGGGAGAATTGTTGTGTAGATTTAACCCTCTCTCATCAGATTATTGCAATAGCCTTTCAAATGATATGTCTACCTTACCCTTACTCTCAGCCAATCCACCTGCCACACTGTTACTCAAATACCATTTTTTAAAAAAACAAAAGCATCTCTACGCTAGTACATAAAACCCTGTAGATCTAGCCTCAACCTCATCTACTATTTCCCATCTGCAACTGCCACTCCAAAAATATATACTACTGACTTGTCATTCCCTGAATAAATTATGCTATTTCATCCTTCTATGCTGTTTTATTCTACGTCCAGTGCCCATAATTGTCTACTAAAAACAATCCAGTTGTCATCTAAAATTGGAAGCACATCCACTCCTTACTCCTCAGTCACCCATCACAATTTCTCTCTCCCCGGCCCCACCATGCTACTGCTTTTGTCCCTGGAATTGTCCTTCCTATTTTATCAATCTATTACTCGTATTAGACTCTGAGCTTGAGAGTAACTTCACGGAAATGTTCTCAACATTGTGCTGCCGATACATCCTGCGGTGCTTGGCACCTTTTTCGGGGCTTACTGAATTGAATGTAAGAATTTGGAAATTGCAGGGCGCCTGAGTGGCTCAGTTGGTTAAGCGACTGCCTTCAGCTCAGGTCATGATCCTGGAGTCCCTGGATCGAGTCCCGCATCGGGCTCCCTGCTTGGCGGGGAGTCTGCTTCTCCCTCTGACCCTCCTCCCTCTCATGTACTCTCTCTCTCTCATTCTCTCTGTCTCAAATAAATAAATAAAATCTTTAAAAAAAAAAAAGAATTTGGAAATTGCAGTTGGAGAACCAGATGAAAGTCTGACATATAGACACGCACAGGAAGAAGTCTGCAGAATAGTTTAACTTGTTAGAAGACAGAAGTTTTCTTAGTCCTAGTGATGTGGCTTGCTTGTTGTGTATCATTTAGGAGCCTTTAAATGTTTCATTTCCTCATTTCTACATCTGCTTAGCTGTAAAGGCATTTGCAGTCCAAAACCATGGTAACCTTAACATTTTCCTTACTTTCCATTCCTTAATCCATCAAAGAAAAGCAAGCATAGCTTACTTAAACTTAATATGTAATGGTAGGAAATTAGAGGCAAAAGCATTAACAATAATTTCTTCCCATTGTGGAGTTGAGTATAAGCCACCATTACAAGCATTCTCACATTTGATCAATTCACCCCCTGGCTTGTGGAAACACATATCGCAGAGGCGTTGAGATCTTAACTATGTATTTCTGGCACATCCCCAGATGTTTAGAATTTCTTGCTAATATTTGAGCGTATTCCACAACTCGATGTCTCATAAGCTGTGGGTTTCCCCACCTCCTGTCACTGGAGCAAAATTTTCTACAATAAGTGTGGAAGGAAACATGAACTGAATTATTTGTGATTAAAATGTACTCATTTTCTTCAGGCATCAAGGAAAGGGAATTTCAAAGATTGGATTTTCTCAAATCCAATTAATCATTTCTCTGCTTAAATAATTTTGTTTTCAATTTTAAAACAGCATATGCTCACTGAAGAAAATTTTTTAAATTCAGAAACTTTAAAAGTCCTCTGATTTGAAGCCCTAGGAAGGAGAAAGAGACAGAGAGAAAGAAGACAAAGAGAGAGAACATTTCTATAATACTAGGCTAATAATTTATATTTAGTCTTCTACACTGTGTTTTGTTTTTTTCTTTCTGTTATATTATGAGCAGGTTCCCTTGAAGTCAGGCATTGTTCCACTTGTGTGGGTAAATCTGTGCAACATGATTTTATTGTTTTTAACCTGCATGAGGCCAAATTGAGTAAATTGAACTTTATTTCTGGACTTGCTCATGACAGATGAAATAATAAAGAAATAACAAAAGTTGTCATTTTTATTAAGCAAGAAATTTGAAAATATTAGAATGAAGATATTTTCAATTTTTCCAAAGACGATTTTGTGTTTCCTTCATAATTTTGTATTCATGACACCCTTCTTAAAGGTGAATCAGTCCTGAGAACTGGCTCGTATGGGGGATGGGTGTTACTTTCTGAATTAGCTTTATCCCACCACATATTTCAAAACACTTGTTTCAAGCCTCTGTGCCCTGCTGTATGAATATGAAGTTTCCAAATAATAATTTCATATTAGTTTCCAAATAAAACTTTCAATTTCATATTCAATGATAATTCATGTGAGAATCCCTGGTGGGCCAGCACCCACAGTAAACATGGTACCCATTCTACATGGCATGGAGCCACGATGACTTTTTTGCTTCTTTCATTTGTACTTCTCATTAATATGCCTTATGACGGATGTACATGGAACACTGAAGCAAAGAGATCATTTTTCTACTGCAAAAATAATTATTTCTAGGAACTATAATGGGAAGATGATATAAAATATAAAAATTCATGGTGGGTCACTTTTTTCAACACTGTCATGAATCAATCATGCTTTTAATAGAATGAGGTTTTAGAGATTTTTAAAGGCACTAGACAGCGAAATCTATGCTGTATTAAAAAGTCATTAACACTGTAAAAATGCTATAGGATAGTAATTTTATAGCTAATGAGCCCCAAATTATCACATCATTTCAGGAAACTAAAATAGAGCAGTACAGTACCATCCCACACTGCATCTCCTTGATACATTTTCTTAAGCAATATTCATCATCATTCACATTTATGTAGCTCATCCACAAAAGCAACATCTATAGCAGAGCATCCAACAAAAGGAAAAGCCATTCCTTAGAGCTCCGGAATAGGCAAGATACAGGAGGAAATATAATAGGCATTTGAGAATCTAAAATATATTTTTTATAAATAATTTTGTGAAGACAGGCTATTAAGCTGTATATCATGAGTTATTAACCTTGCTCATGTAAAGGACTACTTAATGCTTAATTACTATAGACGGTACTTAATCCAGGTCCACACAATTTTAGCATAGATGAATTTTCTCTTTTTTTTTTAAGATTTTATTTATTTATTTGACAGAGAGAGAGAGCACAAGCAGGGGGACCAGCAGGGAGAGGGAGAGGGAGAAGCAGGCTCCCTGCTGAGCAGGAAGGCCGATGCGGGACTCGATCCCAGGACGCTGGGATCATGACCTGAGCCGAAGGCAAACATTTAACAGGCTGAGCCACCCAGGCGCCTCTAGCATAGATGAGTTTTCAAAAGATTACTTAAAAGCAAAGGAAAATAAACACTGTTGATTGCCAAAAATGATGTTTATATTCTCTTTGTTTTGTTCTTTATTTCTTTAAATCTTCTAAAGATTTTTTAAAAAACAAGAATATACTGATGCTGGAGTTAAGTCCAGTCTCTGGCAATAGCTTTAATTTCTTATATACTTCTCTAATTTTTTATCTTCTAATTTTAATTCAGACACATTACAAAGCCTGAACAGCTCACAGAGATTTCCTTCACTGTCAAAAGCTTCAACTCATCTACGTCATTACTTTTAAATTATTAATTTAAACATGAATATCTCATGGGAACACTTATTATTGTATTCTTTTATTTCCCAGTTTGTTTTAAGAAAAAATATTCAAAAGAAAAGAAGAACCACCAATTTTAACTAATGGAAACAAAAAAAGTTTGGACTATTACTGTCTATAGAGATGTGTTCACATTTTATTTTAGCTCTAAACATCAGCGCAGGTAAAGACAGGCTTCAATTATTGGGACCATGACGAGAAATCCACAGTTTGTTCTAAAAACTTGTTATCTGTATAGATTTTTCTCTTTTGAGAGACACACGTAGAATTGAATTTCTTAGAGACGAGCTTATCCCCTTTTAAAAATTAGGTTAAATTATGATACATACCTTAAATTTTTTAGAACTCTGTTAACATGAAATGAATAAAAGAACTGTGAAATCAAAGGCAACCAAGGGTATTAATTTTTAGATGTTCTTACATTAATAATTTTTGCTACTGCTTTAACTGAAATAAAAAAGGAAGGTATAACAAGGTCTAATTTTTCAGAGTCTGAGAAAAATATTACATTGTTGTGCTTTTATCATTTTGACACATGCTTCATTATTACCATACTACAGGAATTCAAAGATAACTTTGATTCTTCCTTTTCCAAATAGGATTTTAAAAAGTTTTCATTAAAAAATGGTGAATTTCTTGATAAAATATTTCAGTGGAGTTTTTTTTACCCTGGAATATTTCAGGGGAAAGTTTGTTTTCTTAAGTTTCAATCTATAGTTTCATTTGTATGATCCCACTTTTTAAAAAAAATGTTTTTGCATGTTAAATCAATGGCAATATAACATCAGTATGTTTAAGTAAGTTTATTATCATTTGTATTAATCTTTGCCTATGAGCTTCCTGGTTTATAATTTTTTACACATTTAGTCTAATAAAAATTAGATCTAAAGTGGACCAAGACCAATAGATTGGCTCTGAAGGAATTTAGAGGCTGTATTGACAAGGCAATGAATGCTACTAATCTCAAACATACAGTAGTGTTTAGGTACTAACACAAAACTAATGATTCCGAAGATTAGTAATATTCATTAAATGTCAGCAGAAATTTTCTCAAGAAAAATAGTCTGAATTTTTTCTTAGGATTATTGTGCACAATAGAGGCAAAGATAACCTTTACTTTTTTGCATAAAATATGGTCTATTTCCTATTTAATAGGGGAATCCCTAGAATGCCTGGTATGTGTTCTTCTAATAATGACTTGTTTCATGAAAGATGAAAGTGCACATGTTGACACACTGTCAAATGGCAAAAGCAGTATGGAAGACCTTCCACACTGAACGTGAGAATTATTTTGAGACCGTTTAGAATGCATACTCCCCCAAGTAATCACAAGATTGCTGATCTGAAAGGGGAGTTGAAAACAGTTTCGACTCTGTTCAATATAATAGAATTTTAAAAGTTAAGGCTTTGATCTGGTGGTATTTGAAATACCTACCTATGAACTACTTTTGTATTTAGAGAAACTATAAATTCTCCCTAGGACTGGGTCTCATGGATAACACCATGAAGAAATAGAGTAAAATTTGGTAGAGCCTTGTGCTAGGACCTGCAGCAGCTTGGAGAAGGTAATTTGTTTCTCTTTAAGGGGAAAGGTTGTAAATGGAGGAAAAGAGACATGTAGGAGACAGTGAAAAAAATAGAGAGAAAAGGAGAAGAAAAGAAGGGGGAAAAAGTGGACACGAATAAGTAAAATAGGTCCGAGCCCCTGAGTGGTTCATTCGGTTGAGCGTCTGCCTTCGGCTCAGGTCATGATCCCAGGGTCCTGGGATCCAGCCCGGCGTCTGGCTCCCTGCTCAGTGGGGAGTCTGTTTCTCCTTTTCCCTCTGTCCTCTGGCTTGTGCTCTCTCTATCCCAAATAAATAAATAAAATCTTTAAAAAAGAAAAATAGGTCATATTTGGAAATAGAATTATTCAGTATATTATGTCACATTATATCATATCATATTACATTAAATATTCAATTCTATTTCACTTTCTTAAAAGAAACAGTAAAGATTATTAGATTCTGTACTATTAATAAAATTTATTTTCTTTTTTTTCATAGATGGTTATGTCCTTCGGAGTTACTTGGTAGACAAGTAAGTTCATTTTCTTCTACTACTATGCTTGCAAAAAGAATGTTATGCTTTTCTTTAAGAAAGATTGCTAATAACATCTAAATAATATAATCTACTAAACTGTCATAAATAAATTTTAAAACAATATGCTATCCTAATGTCAATACTAATGTCATTATGTACCCATAATAAAGTTAAGGTTTTCCTAAAGTGTCACTCTTTTAAATAGACAAAAACCCTTCTCGTTCATGAATATACAGTTCATAGTTAAAAACATTCATTGAAGACAGATGTGGCAAACATTGGAGACAGGGGAAAACCACTAACACTTTCATTAATATTTTGCCTTTCATTACTCATTATTGCAGTTGGTGGAATTGAATTAATCAGGGGCCAATTAGTGTCTACACAGTAGGTGCTAATGTCACCTGTTAGTAATTTGGCCTCCATTTGAGGGCTTTTCTTTACTAGGCAGAGTAGAGCATTAAGTTGCCTTTTTGGAAGCATGCCAGAAAAAAGAGAGTCGTCAATGATTCTTCTATTTTTATGAATAAGACATTGTCACGGTCTGGTACTAGTGTTCTGTGAGAGTCCCCCTCAAACGCTGTAAGATTCTGTTCCAAGTATATCAGTGCAAGAAGTGAACTCCGTTATCAGGTCATATGCCAACATAAAGATTTACAAAATTCTGCATAATAAAAAAATCAAGGAAGATTCACAAACTGTATCCATAAACAACCTGACACCAATCAGAAAGAGACAACTCAATGCTAGTGCTTTGTCAGCAAACTAGTAAAGAGTCAAATAAAAATAATCATAATACTTTTCTTTTTCTCAGACCATTAATCACAATGGTAGGCAAGGCACTTTTTTATTTTTCTATTTTCTATGAAAGATAAAATTTCAGGGAAAGAATACGTGGCTTCATCAGTGATTATTACAGGGTGATGGAGAGAGAATTTAGAAAGTATACTCTAAGTAATTATTGGTTGACTATCTATTGACGTGAATACTTAATAAATGTGTATTGAATGAATGATAGCAAGATCTATCCTCTTTGCATTTGTACCAGATCTCCAGTAGCCAACCCTCCCTTAATCTCAGAGAAAGGATCCAAACAGAAGACATAGGCAGCTCACAACATCTGCCGTAGTTGGCAGCAACTTGGAGGGCCTGCTGTTGCTTCCATGATGAAAGCAGACATAGTACTGGAACCAAAAGTGGGTCTGGTCAAGGCGACAGTCACCTTACACTAGTCACTGAACTTTGAGACTGTAATCTACATTTCAAGGCCATATTCGCCATTTATAAAATTTCTATTTTAATTACTTGTATGTCATTCTCTCCTCCATTAGATTATAAGCTTCTTAAAATCAAAGCTTGTGTCTTACTCATGATTATATCTCCTCGTACATCGGAGGGACTCGGTGGGTAAGGTGTGGAGAGCAGAATATTTTACAAAGATTCAGGACCAAGTACAACCAAAATGTGTAAAAGTAGCCAGAGCTATTATTATGCATGCAGCCTATAACCATAAACATTTTTAGAATTACATAAGAATCACCACACTAACCATATCTTGGCTACTCATTTTGAAACTAATATTTATGTATTTTATAATTAATATTTAGAAATTTTAATTAGAAACATGTAAAAATAATGCACCCATTTCTTATGCCAAATATTATTCTATTTCTTTTTTAATATTATTCTATTTCATTCAACATTTGAAGTTCAAGTGAAAGTATAAATCTGATTATTAACAAATACAAAGAATCCATTAGGGGAGCACCTGGCTGGCTCAGTCAGAGGACAATGTGACTCTTGATCTCCGGTCCTGAGTTCAAGCCCCATGTGGGGTATAGACATTACTTAAAAAAAAAAAAAAGCCTCCATTAGGGCCCCAAGTGGAGTATTGTGCCATGATTTTTCAGTTTGTTCAGTTCAATAAGCACTTCTTACAACATACAGCTCTGTCCTAGGCTCACGGTTGGATCTAAAGGTGAATAAAGCATGGTGTATGCTCTTGAGGCATGTTTCCACTATTCCATATGTCTATGATATGGAATAAGTTGTGGGTTTTTTGGTTACTTTAGAATAGAACAGAGAATTAGGTTAAACCAATAAAAGATGATGCAGATGAGCATGAAATTTCTTCCCACTTATAAATTCACATTTAACTTCTCACCTTTAAATGCTTAATTGTGTCCCATAAAATCATATTACTAACTTTTTAATCTAAATATTGCCTTAATGTTAAGAAGATATTTTCTTTAAAATAAAAATTTTTTTCTACATTTACAGTGATGGAGAGATCTATGATGATATTGCTGATGGTAAGTCTCACATGGCACCCACCACCGAAAACAATTAACAGTGAATTTACTGCTCTTACAAATACTAAAAATAGCTTGCTGGATTAATTAGAACTTTCCAATCTGATCAGAATTTGAATCACTTGAAAATGTTAGGAAAGGTAAATGCTCTGGTATAATTTAAGAAAATTATTTTTGCACATGACTGGAAATCAAGGAAGAATCTTATTTATTTTCTTTGAAAACAGAAGTATGAAAATAGTGAATTTTTCATTATACCATTAATCTTAATACAAATTACTTTCATCCACAAAAATATGTATACTTGACCAATTAGTAGGTACTTATTTCATAACCTATAATACTCACTAGTATTCTTTCAGCATCACATATTTACAAATTATAATCTAAAAAATTAATCTCATCTGAAATGGCACATAGAGTTACTCATGTGGCCTTTTAGTTTCCTTTTAAAATTATGGTTCTTATTCATATTTAATATCTTCAATCTCATTTAGGATAACTACCAAAAAGTATGTTTAATTAAGTGCCAGATAAAATAATCTTGAGTCTCATTTTGATAAAGAATAAATCTGTCTAGAAACTTCATTAGAATTAAATACTGAGCAATGAAAGTTAAATACATATATGGTCTTCCATGTAACTACTTTTTCACAAAGTGAGCCAATTCTACATTTTTTTTTTAATCCTAAACTGGGAGAGTGTGAATCACCCACGTTTCTAACCTTGGAACACTTAGAAGCTATGTGTTTTGTATAACTCTATTGAAATTTGTATTTTTTTTTTCAGGTTGCATCTATGACAATGACTAGGTCTCGGTCTTGTTCATTCTGTTATGTACATTTGATGCCAAAACGAAGTCTGAGTTTTAATGGACATGTGATTGGATATCATAGAAAATGAATGCACACAACTACTTGTTACCATTTGTTATACAATTCTGATTATCTTTATGAAGTTTTGAAACTTTGGACTTAGAAAGTGATCATAACATCTTGGAAGACTGCATCGAAGAGATGTAAGAATTACTAAATATTCCATTTCTGCCTCAGCTGCAGTTATGAAGGCGCTTCTTTTAGACCATCAGTAGACAGCATCCCCTCCCTAAAAAGAAAAAAAAAAATGAGAAGAAATGACTGTGTTGTCTAAAGAAATATGAGGAGGAAGAATAAAGAAATAAGGGGAGCCTGGGTGGCTCAGTCGTTAAGCGTCTGCCTTCGGCTCGGGTCATGATCCCATAGTCCTGGGATCGAGCCCCACATCGGGCTCCCTGCTTGGCGGGAAGCCTGCTTCTCCCTCTCCACTCCCCCTGCTTGTGTTCCCTCTCTCACTGTCTCTCTCTCTGTCAAAAGATAAATTAAAAAAAATAAAAGGAAGAAAATACTAAAACATTCTATAAGAAGGAAAACTATTTTCTGAACCTCTAATTATGATTGTATCTTATATTCTTTATTCAAATTATCTATCTTTAAAGGGGCACAACTGTCTCCTCTCTTGCTGGTGGGATCAATGTTTTAAAAATTACATTGGTAGCCGAACTTGTGTATAAAGATTGTCCCTGTTTGTTAATTGTGAATATATGTTAAGTATTTGATAAGAATGTATGCATTTGGTGTGCACACTTAAGATTGAAACTGTAGAAGAGTCAAAAATCAGTTTTCTTTTTGCAGATTCTTCCGCTAACAGTTTAATCATGTGCTCTGTTTAAAGTACTGTTGGAACTAGAGTAGATAAGAATGAGGATTACCCTAAAATTATGAAGAATGGAAGATGGACTTTGAAATTAATTAGGCTTTTATGGCACCTCTTTACTATGAAGACTCTTTTGAAGGTTTTTGCTCTTCAGTTACTTCTGTGGAACTTTTTTTTAACCACTTTACTGGAAAGTTGGCCTAATTGTTTGGACTAGAATGTTTCCTACTCATACATACTCTTTCCCAAAGCAACTCCAAACAAAATGTGAAGCATTTGGATTCCAAATGCTAAGAACACTAAAGACCATGATACAAAATGCAAAACCCTAACACCCAAGAAAATGGCATGTTAGGTAATTTTTTCACAACTTCAAGAATAGTCTAATCCTAAAGCCGGCTCTGCTGCTAATGAACCATGATGTGATATTGGGTAACCTCCCAGTTTCCTCATCTGCAAATTACAGGATTAGACAAAATCAGTTTTTCCCAACATTTTTATGACCAGTTACCTCAAACTTCTACAATCCTTCCCCCAACCCCAAATCCCATATTTCAGAAACCTTTGTGTATCTTTAAAACTCATTGATTAAATAATGATTAATGCATTTTCCATATTTTAATATTGCAAAGGCCCATTGGAGCTTCTGAAGAGTGGCCCACGGAATTGAAATCATTTCAAATCATTGTAACCTCAGCCTTCATATGGGTAAAGTGTGATTTCCATTTGGTGTGTTAAAATTTGAAAATAGATCGTCAAAAAAAAAAAAAGAAAGAAAGAAAAGAAACCATCAACCTTTATTGCTCAATTTATAGAGTCTGGAAGTCTAAGCCCCCACATTAGAAACCAATGATGTCAAAGTCCCCCTCCAATTATGAAATACTTTGATGTCTACTTTTTGATAGGCTAAGCCAATAAATGCTAATATGATGAAATTATTTTAATAGATAAATTACATGGTTCAAAAGTATTTTTGATTTTGTTAAACTTGGTAGCAAATATACATAATACACTGACAGTATATCTCCAGTTATTACTTCCTGATTGAGAAAAACATAAATTCAATACACTATCAGTTTTTAAAATTCCAAATTAAACCAAGAGAATATTTTAGAGTTTTGGGCTATACACCAAGAAACAGACACAGACATGCGTACAAAAGATTTATGTAATAGATAATCATCTTAATATAAAAGACATATTTGACATATTAATTTTAATATACTAAATATTATTTCTGTTATAGTTTTATGTATGGAATTTTGTCACATGAGAAGAGCTACAAATAAATAATACCTTCAGCAGATAACTTCGCCTCCTACTTCATCAAGAAATTGAGGTCATCAAACTTTCTCTCCCATAATTTGGTCCCACATCTGCAGAGTCTTTCTCTAAGCCCAATCTTACCTGTTTTTGCTTCAGCCTCAGAGGATGGAATACTTCCTGTTCAAGACTGAACCTTCCATTAGTGTCCCTCATGCTTTTCTTCCTATTTTGAATGAAGTTGAAATAACCAAGCACAATTCCCTTCAACTTCCAACAACGTTTAACCTTAACCCATGTTCAGACATTGTCCCAAGGAATAAGATGTCACTCCTCAAAGCCATTACCTTTATCCAAGTTCTTCTTCTTTCTTTCTCTGAAATCTTCTTCCTTCACAATTAACTAATTCTCTCTCACACACGAACACACACACAAAGTCCCTGCCCAACTTTTCCCCCATTCCCTTCTTCTCTTCCTTTTTTTTTTAACTTCTTCCATTGTGCAGATTCCCTCCTCTAGGCTTACAACATACTGAAGTTCTTCTCATTCAAAAAACAACAGAAAGCCTTGCCTTGAATCCAAACATCCCTCAAACTACAACCCATTTCTATCTTCTATCTTCCTTTTCTCATTCCATTGTCTTAAAACGGTAGGGTGCATTTGGCATGAGGAGAATACTACACCTCACAGACCCCCAACTATGGGAAGCTTAACTCAGCAAAGGTCCTGCCTTCTACACTCTGAATCCTGTTTCCACAGTTATGCCAACACCAGGCTTCCTAGAGACTGCTCCTAGCCAATGACTAAGCACGGCAGTCCTTTTCCTGAAAGATACAGAAGACCTCAGGTGGCAGGCTGTGGTTTGAAGACTCCCCGACTGCCTTGCCAAAACTTCCTTACCCTGCATAGTACTCTGAGATGTTTATTCCCAACATTCCTCGCCACCCCCTCTACATTAGGGTCAGACTCTCTGATGGGCTCCTCCAACCTTCCCTGACTCTCTCCCCATTTCCTCTCACACATACATTCTTCCATTTTTTTGTAATGTCAGCCATTTATCATGGGAAATAAATCAGATGAAGCACAGACCACACTATAGCTCTCCAACTTGCCAATAATGAGGAACCTTTTCATGGGGGTGAGTGATGGACAAACCTCATTTACTATCTAGGACAGCCAGATTGCATTTCTGTTAGAAGTACCAAATGCCCTTGAGAGGTCTAGGAGGAATGTAATCATAAAAAACTAAGGCTGCTTGCTGCACACGAACTCCTCAGCACCTGATGGGATGCAAATGCCATGACCTGGAATAGAAATTTAAAGTCAAATTATGGTTTGGGATTTGCCCAGCTGAGAATAATATTCAATAGCTGATACAGGCTATTTATTGGCAGACAGGTTCTTACTACCAAAGAAGAAGACAGAAATACCGTCTATGACCACCTTCTTATATCAGTTCTTAGAAACAGATCTTTGAAATGATGTAATATTTTTCAAAAACTTCAATTAAGTTCATGAAGAATTTTATTCAGGCATGTAAATTATCTCTTCCTTTTCAAACTCATGATCTTACACAGGCCGTCAGATACGGAAGCTTGACTCTTCATCACCTCTGTAGGAGCGGTATTGAAAGTAAAACTTTTTAAGGTAGGGTGAAATTGAGGTTATTGTTCTTTAGTTAACATGATATGCTTGTTAGAGCTTCACCCTATATGGTAGAAGCTGTGTTAAGAAAAGCACTGAAATGCTGTTGCCACCCACATGCCTCAGGGGACGAGAGGTTTGTGTTTTTTGTGTGTTTTTTGTGGTTTTTTTGTTTTTGTTTGTTTTGTTTTGGTTTTGGTTTCTTGTCTTTAATATGTATAGATCTAAAAGAGGTGCAGTAAGCTATCATGGTTACTAACCTCCAAGATCTAAATAAATATACAGGTCTAGAAAACCAAAACCACAAGGTATTAAAAGTTTTTGTGAATTTGTCTAGAAGAAAAACAATAGAAAAATCTCTCCTAATGGTAACATAACTGCAGAAATAGACATACTCAGAAGGTATCTTAGGTTGGGTCCTCCAGAAGCTGAGCTTGAGACTAGAATTCTTGTGTGAGGGATTTGTTGAGGGGGCTCTGCAGGAAAAAAAAAAAACAAAAACAAAAAACCTGTAAGAATGAGGAAGCGGATAGCACAGGGGTAGAAGTTGGGCAAAGATGTGTATCTAGCTGCAGCCTATGCTTAGCCTGATTTCAGAAGAAAGAATTGGAACAAGAGGGGCTCCATTGAATTACCCCATTCCCCCGAGGGCACATGATGTGATGAGCGCTGGGTGTTATATGCAACTGATGAATTATTGAACTCTTATAACTGGAACTTATGATGTACTATATGTTTGCTAATTGAATTTATATTTTAAAAAAAAAGATTGAATCAGAAAGAAAGGAAATGATCAGTTGAGGACTAAATCTGGTAACTGAAAATTATCCTAAGATTCTGTTGAGACAAAATTTTGGACTAAGGGACAAACATTTCTATTTTAAAATGTTTATAAAACAAGAGTCATCACTATTGGGGCGGGGGGGGGGAAGAAGGGCTCCATTGAGTCAGCTGTCCTGAGGCAAGGGAGCTGGGCTTGTATCTCCCCATCAGCAGTCACTGGTTACCGGAGGCTTCCTCTCCCAACCTCAATCTCCTATGTGTCTGTGTCTGTGGGCAACACTGCCTCTTGGGCTGAGAGACATTCTCTGAAGTAAGGTGCAGCTGTGAGTTTCAGCAACCAATTCTTACAGCAGCTGAGGGTTGGGTGCACCTGCCTGTAAAAGTTACCAGGGGTAGATCAGAAGTAAATTTCCCGCAGAAATAGTGGGCTTTCTCATCAAATAGGAAGGGACATAAAAGCGTGTATTTTATGGACCAAACACTAAAGCTGGCCTTCTCCGCATCATTAAGGGGTTGCCCCGGCTTGTCAAGGTCCTGTCAACGTCCTGAATCATTTCAGTGGCAATGTCACCTAAAGTCACCAATCGTACACTGGTAAGTATGTTGAGAGGCGGTTGAAAGATGAATGTTCATTATAAGTCTATTTATTACTATTCTATGTATCTCACTTGTTTATTCAAAAGGTAAAATCATCCAATCTCAGTATTGGAGTCAATTCCTTATACGTGCTGCATTTTCACTGTCATGCCCACCATCTGTTAGCATTTATTGAGTGCTTACTGTCTTCTAGACACTGTGCTGAGTGCTATGAGCCTTGTCCTATTTAAACCTTATAGCAACCCTATCAAGTCAGGCTCAGAGGAAATGAGACTTAGATGTGACATATGCTTTGCCCAAGTTTCATGAACATGCTCAAGATCTTGTTATTGTGATATCCTGTCTTCCATGTGTATGATACACACTTCTCCCCACTCCTAAATAATGATAATGATAATTGTTAGTGAGATACAAAGAAACCAGGATTTAGGAAAATTGTTGGCTCTTTTTCATTATGATGCAGACGACAAGCAGAAATGTTAGTGTTGAATAAGGTACAGAACCCAGTTTCAAGAGAGAGACTTGTAAGACTAATATATATATTTAATTAATGTTAAATTTAGAGAATATGAGCTGTGAAGTCTATCATAACTTCAGGGAAAAAATGGTAACAACGTATTGTGACTGACCCTTTAACTAACATACCAGAATTTACATATTCAGAGTAGTATCAACCTTCAAACTAGTAAATTATAAGGCTCCACCCTTATTTCATTGGTTTGTATTAGATAAGATTTATTATTATGCCAGAAAAGGAGGAATTCCACTTTCAAATTGCCTTTAGTACTTAGGAAAATTTATTTGTAATATCTTTGTTATCAAAAGATCATAAATGTTTATCCTTTGAAAATGGATTCAATTTTTACAAACAGCCTAAAACCATTTAGAACCTCATCTGGTGTATAAGGTGGGTGAACAAACAGGGCAATGCTCTGTGAAATTGAGTTATGACCATAAGTTAATGACAGTTTTGTGCTCATCATAAATTCCCCCTCACCTTTCTTAGTCTCTAAAGATAAACTTTAGTGAATGTTTTATTTTTCAGTTTATAATATTAACATAAAAGCTTTGTATTTTCCTTCAGTCACCTTTCAAACATTAATTTTCTCATTAAATAAAATACTATGAGTACATTAAAAGATCCCTGTGTATGTCATCACAGTTTTACTCCTTCCTTCCCTCCTCCTCAGAGAAAACCAGTACCTGATTTTGGTGTTTCTCATTCCTTTGTATTTCTTTATATTTCCCTTACATATGTATATATCTTTTAAAATGTTTCAATTACTAAAAAAAAAAAAAATGTTTCAATTACTAATTTTTTATATCTTAGTCGTATGTGCTTTTCTGCAACCTGCTTTTGTCACTTCTCATTATGTTTGGGAAAGGTGTAGCGAGCATTCTATTACTAAAGAAGCCGCAGATATTTCTGTTTTTCTACTAAAGTCATGTTAGGGGGCGCCTGGGTGGCTCAGTTAGTTAAGCAGTTAAGCGGTTAAGCATCTGCCTTGGCTCAGGTCCTGATTCCAGCTCAGCAGGGAGTCTGCTTTTCCCTCTCCCTCTGCTCCTCCTCCCACTCACGTGCTCTCTCTCTCAAGTAAATAAAAAGATAAAATCTTAAAAAAAAAAAAAAAAGTCATGTTAGTTTGCTCCCAACTTCTGCTATCGTAAACAATGTTACTATGGACATTCATGTTGGAATTTCCCCAGGTGTATGAGGGTTTCTCTATGACATATGCCCAGGATTGGAACTGCTAAATGGTAGAATACCCACATCCTCCCCTTGAATAGGTATTGCCCAATGTTTTTTGTGTCTTACTTAAGAAACTCTTAGCTTTACCGGCTCATGAAGATATCCTATATTTCCTTCCAAGAGTTTTAAAGTTTTGCTTTCACTTTATTTATTTTTTTTATTTTATTATGTTGTGTTAATCACCATACATGACATCATTAGTTTTTGATGTAGTGTTCCATGATTCATTGTTTGCGTATAACACCCAGTGCTCCATTCAACACGTGTCCTCCTTAATACCCATCACCGGGCTAACCCATCCCCCACCCCCCTCCCCTCTAGACCTTCAGTTTGTTTCTCAGAGTCCATAGTCTCTCATGGTTCGTCTCCCCCTCCAATTTCCTCCCCTTCATTTTTCCCTTCCTACTATCTTTTTTTTTTAAAACATATAATGTATTCTTTGTTTCAGAGGTACAGGTCTGTGATTCAACAGTCTTATACAATTCACAGCGCTCACCATAGCACATACCCTCCCCAATGTCTATCACCCAGCCACCCCATCCCTCCCACCCCACCCCCCACTCCAGCAACCCTCAGTTTGGTTCCTGAGTTTAAGAGTTCCTCCTATCAGTGAGATCATATGATACATGTCTTTCTCTGATTGACTTATTTCGCTCAGCATATTTAAATTCTTTGAACCCATCTGGAAATAACAGTCTTTTTTTTCTCCTCAGAGAAGCAGTTCCTCCAAGCCATTTTTTTGACAGGGCTAACCCTCTCCACAATATGCAAAGCCAACTGTGTATCAGATCCCGAGGTTCCATTCATGCCTGCAACTGCTGTGAGACTCATTCCTAGGACTGCACCCCTGCGTTTATTTCCACCATATTCCTGCTGAGCATCGCTTGCTACTGGACCAAGTCTTTGAGCACTTTTTACATAAAAGTTTAGACTTCAGTAGCATCAATATAGTACTAAAAGAGAATTCATAATAGTTTTTAAACTCTCACAATTGTGGCAGTAATTTTTAAATTACTATTAGAAGGAGTTAGCAACACATTCTGCATGGAGCACTGGGTGTTATGCACAAACAATGAATCATGGAACACTTCATCTAAAACTAATGATGTAATGTATGGGGATTAACATAAGAATAAAAAAAATTTTTTTAAAAAGGAGTTAGCAAGAGAAAAGTAAAAACATAAGTTAGTTCAGCAAAGTTCATGCAGAATATTAGACATAATTTGTGAAAATGTAAAGTAGCAAAATATTCTTCCAAAAAAAAATCATTTATCTGATTCCATGTTGACCAAGTACCTTCTGGTTACTAACTCAGCTTCCCAGGTATATCTGGAAAGAGGGTGAGCCTGAGTGACTCAGTCGTTGAGAGTCTACCTTCGGCTCAGGTCATGATCCCAGGGTCCTGGGATCGAGTCCCACATTGGGCTCCCTGCTCAGCTCTCCCTCTCCTGCTCCCCCTGCTTGTGCTCTCTCTCTCTGTCAAATAAATAAATAAAATCTAAAAAAAAAAGAAAGAAAGAGTGTACTGTAGTAGAATGGAAACAGATAGTTCCATCTGGGAATGTTATTCCACTTACACACTGCTTCCTTAAAGATTCTCATGAATGTATGTTATAGAGGGACCTTCAAGAAAATTCTAAAATAAGTTATGAAAACCACTGGCGCCAACCATGTAAAGATTTTTCCTTCTTTTGAAAACATGGACTCTCACAGATTGTGACCTTTGTTTTTAACATTGGCTGAGCCATGGTCCTACAGCTCCTCTCTTAATTGACAGATGTATCTCTACACTGACGGTGAGTAAAAACACAAGCAAACTACTTTTTTGATACTCTTTTCTAGGGAATCCTGCTTACTTCCACTTCTGTGCTTGCTCTTTTCAATATGTCTCTTTGCAAGAAAATCAAGTTTGAATAGTATTCATCAAGAGAGGAGTGTGCCTAAACTAATGATAATTAAGGAAGTGTGTTGGAATCTCCCACTGTGATGGCTACAAGTCAATTTCTCTATTTCTATCACTTATTGAGACTATTTTATTAAGTACATATGAATTTGTAATTTGAAGTCTTTATAATTAAGGCTTTTTTCACTATATTGGGACATTTTCAATCACTAACTACGGTTTTTGACTTAGCCTATTTTCTCTGATATTAATACAGCTACTGAGCTGTCTTTCATCTTATATATCATTTCTATCTTTTCATTTTTAACTTTTTTTTATTTTGTGTATCTCTAGGAAACACCATACAGTTGGATTTTTAAAATTAATCTAACAATTTCTGTCTTTTAACTGATAAACTCACAATTAAATATACATATTTAGAATTGTTTCCTATTTTACATTGTCCTTCCTATTTGTTAGGTTTCTTCCTATGTGTCCTTGTTCTCCTTCTTGTCTTTTTTGGAGGCTGATTTGTTTCTTCCTTTCTTGATTTTCTTCGTTCATTCCCATCACCCCACTTCACTCACATGCACGTTCTATACTGTACACTTTGTTGCTCTTCTTTTAGTGGTTCTTCGTATATTTTTTTCTGCATACTTCACAAAATCTAAGATTGATCATTTACTTAACCCCTCCCTCAAACAACATGAGAGCTTTAGAATTATTTAACTAAGATCACTCACTCCTAAATAGCAAGCTAATACTGTCCAATATTTTCTTACCTTTTTAATCCCAATATTTAAATATTATTATTAAATGTAGACTATATTTGCTTAAATGTGTCTACATGATTTACCAATTTCTTTACTCATCACTCTTTCTTATGTTTCAGTCTATCTTTCCAGGGCCATTTTCTTCCTCTTGAAATACATATAATGAAAGCTTCAATAGTCATGTCATTTGGAGGTAAACACTGCCATTTTTTGATTATCTAAAAATGTCTTTATTTTTCATATTATTTAAAGACAGATTTTTTTTTAGGCACAGAAATTTTGGTTGACAGTTTTATTTGTTTACCACTTTAAAGATAATTTTTCTGTCTTCTGGCATCTATTACATCTGCAAAGGAGACTACAATTATTCCAGTTGTGGTTCTTGTAGGTTGTCTTTCTTCTGCAACTGCTTTTAAGATTTCTTTGTCTTTGTCTTCACTATATAGTGTCTAGGTGTGGATTTCCTTTTATTTTTCCTGATTGGCATATATTTTCCCTCCCATAATTGCTAATTTTGTCTTTCACAAGTCCCAGAAAATGTAAGCTATAATCTCTTTAAATATTGCATCTTTTTAGTCTCTCAATTATTTCCTTCTGGGAATCCTATTTTAAAGTATGTTAGACCTTCTCATACTACACTCCATATATTTTCTATCCCTTGGAATAATGGTTTTTGTTATTTTCATTTTTTTACTGATGTAGAAATTATGTACAGGTAAATTTGACCCTTTAAATATACAGTTCTGTAAGTTTAACAAACACACAGTGTCATATAACCACCACTATAAATAAAAAATAGAACCATTTCATCACTTCTAAAAATTTCCCTGTGCCATGTTGTCATCAGTCAAAAGTAAAGGCAATGAAAAGGAAAATAAACAATTAGGACTACATCAAAATTAAAAGCTTCTGCACAGCGAAAGAAACCATCAACAAAATGAAAAGGCAACCTATGAAATGGGAGAAAATATTTGCAAACTACATATCTAATAAGAAGTTAATACCCAAAATGTACAAGGAACTCATACTGCTCACTAGCAAAAAAAGAAATAAAACAAAACAAAATAAACCAAACCCAAAACAGAACAAAAAATAAATAACCCAATTTAAAAATGAGTAAAAGATGTCAGTAGACATTTTTCCTAAGAAGACATACAAATGACCAACAAGTACATGAAAAGATGCTCAACATCACTAATCATCAGGAACATATAAATTAAAACCACAATGGGATATTACCTCATACCTGTTAGGATGTCTCTTATCAAAAGGACAAGAGATAAGAAATACTGGCTAGGATATGAAAAAAAAGGAAATTTGCATACTGTTGATGGGAATGTAAACTGGTACAGCCAAGATGGAAAACAATATGGTAGTTCCTCAAGAAATTAAAAATAAAACTACCATATGATCCAGCAATTCCACTTCTGGGTATATATCCAAAGGAAACAAATCATTATCTTAAAGAGATACCTGTATTCGCATGTTCATGCAGCATTATTCACAATAACCAAGGTATAAAAACAATTTAAGTGTCTTTATACATCTAATAATATTTATTATCCAGCCTTTATTTTTTTAAAAGATTTTATTTATTTATTCCTAAGAGACAGAGAGAGAGAGGGGGAGAAGCAGGCTCCCGCTGAGCAGGGAGCCCAATGCGGGACTCGATCCCAGGACCCTGGGATCATGACCTGAGCTGAAGGCAGACGTTTAACCATCTGAGCCACCCAGGCACCCATTATCCAGCCTTTAAAAGGAAGAAAATCCTATCATTTGCAACAACATGAATGAAATTGGAAGGCATTATGCTAAGTGAAATAACCCAGACAGAGAAAAACAAATACTGTAAGATCCCACTTATATGTGGAATCTAAAAACCAAACCCATAGAGACAGAGAGTAGGTTGGTGATTGCCAAGAACTGGAGGGTGAGAGAAATAGAGAGAGGCTGGTGAAAGGCTACAATCTTTCAGTTATAAGAGGAATAACTTATTCCTGACTGGCTCAGTCCATGGAGCATGTGACTCTTGATCTCATAGTCGTGAGTTTGAGCCCCACGTTGGGTGTAGAGATTACTTAAATTCAATTTTTAAAAAGAGGAACAAGGTCTGAGAAACTAATGTATAATATGATGACTATAGATGATAATACCATATTATGTAATTGAAATTCGCTAAAACAATAGAACTTAAGTATTCTCAACAGCAATAACAACAATTATAACGGTAAATCTGTGAGGTAAGGGAGGTGTTATTAGTCAGCTTGCTGGTAGAAATCCTTTTATTTGTCACTTATACCTCAATTAAAAAAAATTTCTCAGTCTGTAGTTTGTCTTTTTATTCTCTTAAAATTGTCTTTCTGGGGCGCATGTGTGGCTCAGTCATTAAGCGTTGGGCTCCCTGCTCTGCGGGGAGTCTGCTTCTCCCTCTCCCACTCCCCCCTGCTTGTGTTCCCTTCTGGCTGTGTCTCTCTCTGTCAAATAAATAAAGAAAATCTTAAAAAAAAAATTGTCTTTCCAAAAACAAAAATTCTTCCTTTTGATGAAATCCAGTCTATCAATTTTTTCTCATACTGACCATGTTTCTGGTGTCATATCTAAGAAATCTTCACCTCACCCAAGATCACAGATTTTTTTCCTGTTGTCTCATAGAACTTTTGTGGTTCGGGGTTTTATATTTAGGTCTATGATCCATTTTGAGTTAATTTTTATATAGAGTGTGGGGTGTAGATCAAGGCTCATTATTTATTATGTGGCTATCCAAGTGATCCAACACCATTTATTAAAAGACTATCCTTTCGGGACGCCTGGGTGGCTCAGTCGGTTAAGCGGCTGCCTTCGGCCCGGGTCATGATCCCAGGGTCCTAGGATCAAGTCCCACATCGGACTCCTTGCTCAGCGGGGAGCCTGCTTCTCCCTCTCTCTCCCTCTGCTTGTGCTCTCTCTGTCAAATAAATAAAATCTTTAAAAAAAAAAAAAAAAGAAAGAAAGAAAGACTATCCTTTCTACGTTGAATTGCCTTTGTAGCTTTGTCAAAAATTAATTGAAGACATAGCTATAAATAGATACAGAGATAGAGGTAGAGATGATATAGATACAGGTGTGGAGAGATAGATCTGAGCTCGTTATTTCTGTTCAATTAACTTATGTCTAAAATTAGCCTGCCTTCCCCATAGCTTTATAGTAAATCCTGAAAATAAATAATGTGGATCCTCCAACTTTGTTCTTCCTCAGTATTGTGTTGGCTATTCTACACTCTTTATCTTTCCATATAAACTTTAGAATCATTTTGTTAATACCTACAAAATAACTTCTTGAATAAGCTTTGGTATTTTGTATCTTTAAAGGAATTTTCCCCTTTGTCCTTTTAATATCTGTAGGGTTCCATAGTAATATCCTATCTTTCTCTTTTGATATTTGTGATTTGTATCTTCTTTCTTTTCTCTTGATCAGTCTGGCTAGAGATTTATCAATTAGTTATTTCAAAGAAACAGCTTTTGACTTCATTTTTTTTTATTGACTTCCGTTTACTTGCTTTGGATTTTATTGGCTGTTCTTTTCCTAGTTTCTTTTTTTTTTTTTAAAGATTTTATTTATTTATTTGACAGAGAGAGAGATAGCGAGAGCAGGAACACAAGCAGGGGGAGTGGAAGAGGGAGAAGCAGGCTTCCCGCTGAGCAGGGAGCCCGATGCGGGGCTCGATTCCAGGACCCTGGGATCATGACCTGAGCCGAAGGCAGATGCTTAACGACTGAGCCACCCAGGCGCCCCTCTTTTCCTAGTTTCTTAAGGTAGAAATTTAAACCACTGATTTGAGACTTTCTTTTTTTTTTTTTTTTTTTTTAGTATAAGCATTTAATGCTATTCATTTCTGATTTAGCTCCATGCCAAACATTTTGGTATGTTATATTTTCATTTCTATATAATTCAAAATACATTTTCCTTTACCTTTTAATTTCTACTTTATCCTATGGGTTAATTAGGAGTATGCTTTTTGCTGTTCAGTTTCTAAATATTTGGGACTATTCTAGATCTTTTTGTGTTACTGATTTCTAGTTTAATTTTGTTATTGTCCAAAAACATGCTTTATATGATTTCAATTTTTCAAATTTGTTAAAATTTGTTTTATGTCCCAGATTGTGGTCTATCTTGATGAATATTCCATCTGCACTCTAAAAGAATGGGTATTCTGCTGTTGTTGAGTGTCTATAAATGTCAGTTAGGTAAAACGGTTGATAGCATTACTCAGGTCTTCTATCCATCTATCTGCTTCTTGCTTTTGTCTATCCTTATGCCAATACCACACTGTCTTAATTACTATAGTTTTGTAGTAAGTTTTGAAATTAAGAAGTGTATAATTTACTTTTAATATGGTAATTAATGTAGGAATTTCCTAGAAATTTCCTAAGTAGCAATTTATTTGTATATCTTTTTTTTTTTTTAAAGATTTTATTTATTTATTTGACAGAGAGAGAGATAGCGAGAGCAGGAACACAAGCAGGGGGAGTGGAAGAGGGAGAAGCAGGCTTCCCGCTGAGCAGGGAGCCCGATGCGGGGCTCGATCCCAGGACCTTGGGATCATGACCTGAGCTGAAGGCAGACGCTTAACGACTGAACCACCCAGGCGCCCCTATTTGTATATCTTTTTAACCAATCATTGCATACCTTGAACTAATATTGTACTCCTTCATATATAATATGAGAACCTTTTAACACTCTGATTTTGTCATGCATTTCACTTCTACAATTTAAACACACAATACACTGTATTGCCTTTGCTTTAAATGAGAAATTAGCTAATAATTTATTTACCTATATATAAACCATTTTCTGCATTTTTTTTGTCCATTCATGTAGATCTGCATTTCCATCTGCTATTATTTCCCTTTTGGTCTGCAGAACTTGAATATTTATTTTAAAACACATCTGTTTATGACAATTTATTTCAGTTTTTTAAAATCTGAAAATTTATTTTACTTTCATTTTTGAAGATTGATCTTATCAGATATAGAATTCTAGATTATAGGTATTTCTTTCCCTTTTTTTCACTTTAAAATTGTCATTTGATTGAGTTCTGGCTTGCATTGTTTCTGACTAGATGTCATTAGTAATTATTATTATTGCCTGTAGTTTATTTGCCTTTTGTTCTCTGATCACTTTAAAGATGTTTTTCTTTATCTTTGGTATTTGGCAATTTGACTATTATATGCCTGGGAATGGTTTTCTTTGTGTTATTTGTTTGTGACTCATTCAGCTTTTTGGATCTGTGTCTTGAAATTTTTTATCAAATTCGGAACATTTCAGCCATTGTTTCTTCAAGTCTTTTTTTCTGCTGTAATCTCTCTCTCCACTTCACTTAGGAGTCCAATCACACATATTTCAGACTGTTTGATTTTTTTAAATATGGTTCTTTTTTTTTGGTCTTTTTCTTCTGCATTCTCTCTATTGGTCTGTGTTCAATCCAGTAACCACCCCCCCTTTTTTGTGTGTCCAATATGCCACCATCTAGTGGATTTTTACGTTTTTTATATTGTATTTTTTATTTATTTCTAGAATTTTTACATGGTTCTTTTTTACAGTACGCATTTCTCTAGTAAGAGTTCCCATTTGATCACTACTTATGTCCTGCTTTTCTCTTAAATCTCTAACCATATTTATAAAATTCTGCTAATTTTGATGTCTGTGTTATTTCTTGATCTGTATTCAATGACTTTTTTTCTCATGATGATGAATCACATTTTTCTGATTTTTCACATCTAATACAATTTTTATTATATGCTTTACATTGTAAATGCTATGTGTTTGAGAGTTTGGCTATTGCTGTTTGCTTTTTAATGAGTTTTTTGGGGGGTTTTCCCCTCTTCATTAATTTACTGGAAGATCAGCTTGATCTTGTTGAGACTTGATTTTAGGTTTTGTTTGGATATGTCTATAGTAGCATTTATTTTAGGCTAGTGTAGTTTTTCCCCTAAGTTATGACAGTTTGGGGGTCTCCATGCAAACCTTTCTTTAAATTATAGCCTTCTGGGGGTTTTTAACTGAATGCTCAGGGTGTTTACCAAAGTCTCTTTACTCACTGGTTAGAACTCTATTGTCTTTGCAATCTTCCACCAACCTCTGGAACCTTCAGTTAGTTCGGAGCCCCCGAGAGCTGCTCTCTGACAGGCCTTCCAGAATTTCACCCTCTACTTGTGCATCTTAAAATTCAGCTAACTAATCAAGAGGATTCATATACAAATTTCTGGAGCTCCTACTCTGTACAGGTTCCTCCTCTCTAGTATTCTGCCCCTCAAATTTCAATTGCCTCCTTATGTCTGAACTTCAATCTTTCTATCCTCCATCCTACGAGACAGCCGTTCTCTATTTGGTTTCCATAGTTTTGTGTTGTGTTTTGAAAGGTATCCCCAGGCAAAAAGCCAGAAAGATTGCGGAGTTCACCTTGTTTGTTTCTTTTATTTCAAGGTCACAGTGCTGCATTACCTATTGTCCAATGCCTAAAAACAGTTGTTCACATATTTTGTCTAAATGTATAGTTGTTTATTATGGGAAAGTGAATTTAATACCCATTCTTCATCATGGATGAAATCAGAAATTCTTCATTAAAAATAATCATCTCAAATACAGTTCGTTTATATTCGGTTTCTGATCATCAGTATCTGAAGTCCATGAGTTATAGTTTTTATTTCTACTGATTCTTCCTTATGGTGACTTTTTCCTATGAGTTTGATGATCTCTGAGTATGAACTTTTATTTGATCTTAATTTGTGAAGAGCCTAGGAGCTGATGTCCTGCATACTTTTCTCTAGAAAGGATTTGTAATTGCTACTGCTGGGAGCCAGGGGGCACTACAACCTGGGTCCACTTTGGTTCACTTCTAGGATCCTAGGCTTAATGCAGAAGTCTCATGTTTTGTTTTTCTACCTCTGGTAGAGCCTCGGTCTCAGATCATGGGTATGCAATTGGCATTTGCCCTCTAGATAACTCTGCTTTTCCAGCTTTCTATTTTCACACTGTTCCTCTAATTTTAGTATACTGTTTTGTTTTTGTTTTCTGGTGGAGGAATTTTGGAGATTTTCTTCAGCTAAAAAAAGAAAAGAAAAAAAGAAACTTTTGATATATATTATGCAGATTTAACAACAGAGCAGTCATTTGGTCAGCTTTTGTAGGTAAAATTAGCATGAGTCACAGAAGGTATCCTGAGGGAAGATTGGGAGTTCTGCAGCTCAGAGGAGTTACAACACTTTGCTGAAAATTTTTTCCACTTAGATATATAGCCAAGGGGCATATTTTAACTATCCATATTTTAAGGGGCATATTTTAAACTACCCTTTATCAAATGGAAACTTGGCTTGAAAGAATATTGCAAAGAAACTGTGGTATGTAACAAAAGTTACATACTTCTGTAAGTAATAAAAGCACAGTTTTAAAATATGGAAGCTCAGGTATCTTTACTCCTGATATTAACATTTTATCAATATCATTACAAGAAAAAAGCAATGGCAATGAAATCAGATGTCACAATGTCAGCCATAATTTTTTAAAATGGAAATTAAGGTCACGTAAAATATGAATTTATGTAGATTATCCTTTACTATTACTTGAGTCTAGGTGTATATTGTTCTTTGAGATGTTAGCTAATGGTAGTATAAAGCTATGTGATTTGCAAAATATATAAAAATAAACATTCAGAATATGAAGATAATTTTCTCTATTTTTTTCAATGATGTGAGACGTGATGTAGTATTGAATCCAATACTTTGGAAAAAGAGGAACTTATTCTTAGCAACAGACAAAAAGGTACATATCAGTGGGAAATATAGTGGCATTTCCTGCTATGGTAAAAAAATGAATGAAAAAAAAACACACCCGAAGACTTGAAGAAAAAGATATATGAACAAAAACGCATTATGGAAACTTTACTGTGCAATTGGATAGAAGCATAGATGCTTCTACACTTGGCTTAGTTTATGGTATTGGCTGAATTCTGTTCAGTAATGAAAATACACAAATCTCTACGCTTTTTCTGAGCCACTAAAGTAAAGATGTACTAAAGAACATGTATCCTTATCAGTAAACAACTTCCTTAATAAAGGCAATATTTTATGAAAAATCAATGAAGTAGTTTCTATAAATAAAAATTTAAAAGGTATTCACAGAAGAGATAGTACCACATGTGATAATTTTATATAATAAAAATCTTGAAAATAGAATTTAATTTTCGTACACCTTGAAAAGAGAAAGGAAGTGACTATGAAAATCTTTTGTACCATGAAGATGTTTGATATTTATTTAGTGGTAAACCGTTTTTCATAATGATTGGTGGCTTCTAGTACATGTTGTCTATCAGATTTTTTAAAATATTGAATCTAATCTTTCCCTTCGAGGTAAATGTGGTAACAATAACTAAGAATCTTACTACTTTTGTTTTGTTTTGTTTAAAGATTTTATTTATTTGAAAGAGAGAGAGAACGAGCCAGGGGGAGGAGCAGAGGGAGAGGGAGAAGGAGGATCTCCATTGAGCAGTGAGCTCCCACATGGGGCTTGATCCTAGGATCCTGGGATCAAGACCTGGGCCAAATGCAGGTGCTTATCTGACTGAGCCACCCAGACACCCCAGATCTTACTACTTTTCAAAAGAAATTTGTGCGAGGAGGGAACATTTAGAAAATAAGTGTTTGGAAACGTTTCCACAGTTTTGTGATTTTTTTTCCTGAAAAAATTGAAAATATAAATGCATCACTTATATAAATTTTTATATCTACACACTTAAAAACCACGGAAACAGCTTTTTAACCTATTTAAAATCTTTCGGGGGAAGAGTTTTGAAACCATTTTTAAATCATTTGCTAAACATTTCTAAATGTTATGCCTTCCAGTTTGCTATAAAATGAATTGACATTAGGAAAGATGGACATTTATTAGCCGAATTACATAAAAAAAACCTTTGTATAATTGATTGTGGAATTCAAAAACAAGCGTTATGGTTTAGAAACTTCAGCCAGTAGAGTAGTTCTTCCATTTAAAAAAAAAACTTGGTATATTGTGAGATTTCAGCTACTAAAACCCAACATCCAAATAAACTCTTCTTAGAATTGGACTTTTGAATTACTATATCAAAGTATTTAACAAGAAATTTTAAAAATAATAAAGTATATTTAGCCCCATTATTGTTATTAGTGTCATTAGTAAAGTAACATTAAAATTTACTTTTAACCGTTTTTATTTCATCCTTATGTTTTATGTCTTACTTAATTTTAAAAAAAAGTAGGGGCACCTGGCTGGCTCAGTCAGTGGAGCATGGGACACTTGATCTCAAGGTTGTAAGTTAAAGCCCCATGTTGGGTGTAGAGATTACTTTAAAAATAAAATCTTTAAAAAAAAAAATGAGTAAATACATATGTATTGGAGTGTGTGCACAAATGTTCTTTTTTAAATGATGAGATGCACAGACAAATAATTTGGTAGGTCCATTGCTTAGCACATTATTATAATGAGATATTTATCATTGTGATTTAGGATAGCCAGAAAAATTTCTCTAAAGTAATTTTTCTTAAAAAAAAGTATATAAGTAAAAATTTGTTTTAGAAAAGTTAAAATGAAAAGGATAAAAACCATTCAAAATTCTACCAACCAGAGAAAATCACTGTTGAAATTTTAGTGAATACCCTTCCAAATTTTACTTTCTTAATATATGTATCCTTTCACAAACATAGGCTCATACTCTGTTTAAAACTGTTTATAGAGTGCCTTTATACCTTACAGAATTTTTCTAAAATGAAATTTACAAGAGATTTTGGAACAGAAATTAAAATTTAAAGGAACAATACTAAGAGGCTACTTCCTGCTATTTTGAGACAGAGATTAAAATTTAAAGGAACAATGCTAAGAGGCAAACAAGACCAAGGCTGAATCTTCATAATCAACACTGTGCAAGATTACAACATTTGTTTGATTTTAGTCCATTGCCTGTCATTTTAATGTTCTTTATCTAGATTTTAAATGTATGGTTTAACTATGAAGAGAAATTACCAAAAAACAGACCATCAAATGTGGTTTTTTACTTGCTTTATCTTCGTATGGCCTATGTAGTCAGGCAGATAGATAAAGGGAACTAAGATTTTGGCAAGGCTTTGTTTCTGTTCAACATTATCTCTGTACCCAAAACTGATAAAATTTGGTTTATAAACTAGAATTATTAACTTTGTGTAATAGGATAGAGAATAGAACCCAGATAGTGATTATCAGTACAGTCATTTATCTTCAGAATCAAGCAGTTATCTCTCAGAGGTGTGGTCCTGGACCCAATCTCATATAACATTTTTTATCAGTGACTCATACTATGAGAAAAGACATTTCATTCACACAGCAAATGAAACCTAGTTGGGAAATGAAAACTAGGAAGAGGAAGTCACATTGTCAATGACCAGATTAGAATCAAAATGACCCGGAAAATTGGAGAAGTAGTAAGATGTAAACAAAATGAGTAAAACATAGGGGTGGGCTAAAATAAACAAGGAAGACAAACAAGTTTCAAAAGGAGGAATGGCTAGCTGTTGGCAAGTATAGAAGATAACTTAGAGATTCTAACAAATAACAAGCCGACTAGAATCAATAATGTATTGTTTAAAAAGCAAATACAACATTGTGAAATGTGTTCTTTACTAAAATTTACCTAAACTCCTACTTCCCAGTTGAGTGTCAATTGCAAACACTAAGAACTTGTTCTTTTTACCAGAAATCCTATTATTCACCTTAACAACAAATGTGAAGAACACAGCCACTTAAGTGAGATAGTAATAGAAGAAAAACTAGTTTCATTCTAAGATTGGGGAAAGATGATTTTTTTTTTTCTCCTCAAGGAGATGGAATAATTGAATAATGATCTTTAAATAGGAACGTATAGTTACAAAGATGAAAGGTTATTAGATTCAGGCTTTCATGTACCTTAAGTAATTTAAAAAGTGGATCAGTTGTACTCAACTTTCATGAAAGAATGAAAGAGAAGATGAAATTAAATTGTATTAGGAAGGAGTTAATTTAGGATAAATAGGGACAAAAAATAGGATAAAAAGGGTTGGTTGAAAATTGGAACAATTCTAAGAATCTGGTAGAATTTCCACTGATAGATTTCTACTTTTCTAAAATGGTGAAATGTGATACATGAAAGGATGAAATGCAAATTTTTAATGTCCCAACGAGACCTCAAATTTTGTGATTTTTGCCTTAGGTTGTAACTAGAATAAATAAATTTGCACCAAGACCTAAAAGCTACAAGAGCAAGAGCAAAGTTTGTTGTTATCAAAATTACTAGTGGTTATGTCAGGAGACATTTTTAAAAAGTGCTCCAATTGTGTTGCATCACTGAATACAAGGGCAGTATCAGGAACAGATATCTGATTGTAGACCTAATAAGAAAAGGATCTGGAATATATGGACAGAGGATAGTCTCCTAAGGAAACAATGTTCCTCTTTTATTTTCCTGATGATGCTACTGTATACTGCTTTTATTTTTTATAACTTTCACTTATTTTACACTAGATATATATATTAATTGCAGGACATTTAGAGTATAGACAGCAAAGAAGAACAAAAACCGTATATGTAATTCCACAACTGAAGGGAAAAAAATTAGTTAACATTTTGATGTATATCTTCTCAGACTCTTTTCTATGTACACAGATATGTAAAATATTTTATAACGTATAATTTTAATTTATATGTATTTTAAACGTATAAAAAAGGGAATTTTGTAATCTGTTGCTTGATTTAAAATCATGAACCTAATTTTCTATAAATATACTAGACCTACATCGTTTTTAACCGTTGTAATAATTTGCATAACCCCTACCTTTGGTCATCTTTGTTCCCAATTGTTCACTATTATTAACAACGGCAATTTTATCTCCAATACTGCTTTTCTTTTTTTTTTAACAGCAAAAAAGAGCATTGTAACAAAGGAATCCAAGGCACTTACTCGTCGATCCGATTATTTATTGAACATTTATTTATGCTGGACACTGCATTAACTGGGACAAGAGAGATGGTTAAAGCAAGATCTCCACTGTTTAACTTCCAGTCTCACGTAATAAAAAGACCAGTCGAGGAGCAGGAGGCGGCACAACACTCAGCCTCTCTCTAGTCTACTTTAAGAGAAAGTTGCTGGGTCAGAGGCCAGGTGTATATATATTAATTAGGTAAAAACAGTTTCTAGAATTGCAATCTCTACAGTTAATGATTATTAGGTTTATGTATAAAAAGTATTAACCCACAACATCTACATTAGCCAGTGTTCAAGAGCTACACAGACAGAAAACCCGACTCAGCCCTCAGCTCCTCTGCCTGGTCCCAGGCAGAGGAAACCCTCTCCCCGGGCCTCCCGGCGCCCGCGCGTGCGCGGGAACAACCTCACCCACCGCCCGGGAAGACCACCTCGCACTCCCGGCTTCTTAACTCCTTTCTCCCGGCCTGCGCCAGGCGGTCAAAAGCGAAACGCCCCCCCGACCACTTCCTCTTAGAGAAGTTCTCCTGGCCAAGTACGGTTTTGAAGATCAAGTGCAAGGCTGCTTAGCACGGTGGTCAGAACGAGGGTGGAAAACAAACTTTGTTACATGTTAACTTGGTTGGAGCAAAGCGACTCTAGGAAGGGATTTGAGTTACAAGCGCAGCTTGTTTTTTTAATAAACATCGTTTTAACTGATAAGGAAGGGAGGGCTTGAAAGCAAGCAGGAGAATGGGGCAGGATGGTTTCCGCAGGTGGCGTGCGGCCGCATCCCGGCCTCCTCCCGGCTCGCCGCGGCTCTGATTACAGTTTCCGCGGCACTGGAGGGGAAGCATCCTCCACGCTGCAAACTCCCATCAATGGGATTCCCCTCGTGGGAAATGCCGCCTCCCGGCCGACTTGCTCTCGAAGTGTTAGGCGTGTAGCCGCGACCTCGGGCTCCCAGGGAGGCGGACGGGTGCGCACGCCGCGAGCCCCACGGACACCCCGGGTCTGCACCGCATTCCCTCCACGCCCCGGGTACAGCCTGCACCACCCGCCGCCTGCCGCCGCGAAGGGGCGGGGGAGATGCCGCGGGGGGCGGGCGCGGCGCGCGGGGAGGGGAAGGGGTTCTCGCGCGATTGGGCGAGGTTTCCGGTGTTGTGACTGAAACCCGTCAATATGGCGGCGATCGGCCGCGGCCGCTCGCTGAAGAACCTCCGAATACGAGGTAAGCCCGCTGCAACCCTCACTCCCCACCGCCTGGGGCCCGCGACCCCTGGCCCTTGCCTCCCCCTGGCCCTGGGCTGGGGGAGCGATTAGGGGCGCTGGCCCGAGCCAGGGTTGCCGCCGCTGGCCTGCGAGCGAATCCTAATTGGAGCTGTGTGTCTGTTTCGCGCAGGGCGGAATGACAGCGGCGAGGAGAACGTCCCGCTGGATCTGACCCGAGGTAACGCGGGGCGCCGCGGGCGCCGGCGACGGCACGCTGCTGGGGAGGAGCCGGGGGTCGGGGGCCGGGGGCAGGGGCGGGCCCCGCACGGGACTGGCGGGGGTGCGGGAGGCAGAGCCGAGCCCCGCCTGCTGGCCCGCAGGAGCCAAGCCCCGGGCAGCCTCCCGGGACCCATCCCCCTTCCCGGTGCCCGCTTGCCTCGCCCCGCGCCTTTCTCCCGGCCTGTGGGTGCGGCGGGTGCCGGGGAACGCCAAGCAGGACCCAGCGGAGCGGGCTACCCTCTGGGTTCTCTGGGCCCCCGAGGGAGGGCTTAACTCCCATCCTGGAGCTCGTGCAGCCATTCGCCTGGAGGCGGCCGGCGGGAGGTAGAGGCTGTTATTTAGGTTGCCGGAGGATGTCTGAGGGAAGAGCGACCACATCCTGCCCTCCCCGTCCCCCCGAGCAGAAGCCGGACCTGCTGGGTTCTTGCTTGCCTGCGTGACTGCTTTTCTCTTTGCCCACCGCCCTGGGGGACCCGCAGCATTGATAACTCGGTAGTGAAACCTAGAATGGGTGACTATGGCTAAGTGTCTGATTTGCGCTGTAGTTCATTCCCGTTTCCCTTTCCCGGGTGGCTGGGACTGTAGTTGGCAAAGACCGCCCCCTCACCCTCGCTGCAGGTTCATTGTTTACCTTCTGCAGTGGCGACGGGTTTGTTTACACCTTCGGAACTGGGCGAACCCCGCGGTTGTGTTTTTAAGGATCTAATCCGGCTACTGGCCAGTGAATCTTCTCTTAGTCACCGTACTGGAGTTTATTCGACAATATCTCGGAGATACAGTAGTTATATACAAGGTTTTTCTTTTTTCTTCCACGGTAAACAGGATTTGATCTACTGATTCCGAAGAAGTCATATTTCACACCGGCTGTAGCATAGAGTGTAAGCTGGTTCAGCTGTACAGTCAGTTTCCTTTTTGAGATCTGAAAAACACTTCGGGAAGTTAAGAAAAGTCGTAAACATTTCATTAAAACTTTAAAAAATTTAACCTATGTTCTACTTGACGTAATGACTTATCTAAAGTATTTGTCAGACGCGGGCTCATTGTTGAGACTCATCTCTGGTATTTAAAGCATAGTGCATTGTCTAATTTGTTGTATTTTGTATTTCATAGTGTAAGAAAACTGTTATAAACTAAACAGCTACTTTTTGTTTAGCTACAAGAGTACATTTTTGTAAGAATATTTTATTCTGAAAGTTCAGGGACTTTGTTGGGCGAATGAAGTGCTGGTGTTAACAGGCAGAAGGGTTTCTGCACTAAATTGGAACTTTTTTCAGCAGATAGTGTAGAAGATGTAAAGCTTTTGACTTTTGTGTAACAGTTTGGAAACGTGACTATATAAAACACACATGAAAAATCTATATAAGATGTATGTGGGAAAAGATTTTCTAGTAAATTTCCTAACAAAAACAAAATTCCCACAGGGTTCAAAATTAGTATTTGAGTTCTGTAACAGATGTACTTTATTAGGTGATTTAATTTCTGTGTGGGCGTATGTGTTTAGATGGTTTAAAGAGCACTTATTAGATAGATCTTCTGTCTTAATTTTCTCATTAAAAGCTTGTTTGGATGTGGTGCTAGAAATAAGTTATATTTGTGCTTTAGGTTGAGTTTGCTGAGCTCCTATATATATAGTAGTTTCTGTGGTTGGTATCAGAATTTTGGTTTGTTAAAAAATATACAAATTGATACCTTTGATTTACTTCAAACTTATTCAAGTGCACAGATAAGTCTGTATGTTTACTATTTAAAATGTTATATTTTCTGAGCACTTTGTGAACACCATTGTCCATAGGTGTTTTTAGGATAATGCAGCAAGCAGAAAAATGCTATTTCTGCTTGCACTGATAAAATATAGTTTAGTTTGGAATATACACAGCCAAGTGAAATTGATTGCAAAAGGCATATGCAAGTAAGAGAGGCTATATGAGAATAAAAAAGTAATTTATAATATAGGGAAGCTATTATTGTTCAAGGAATTGCTATTCTGACAGACATTTCATTATTAAAAGAAGGTTTGTGGCTCAAAGAAGTCTTGTGGCTCTAACCTGAAGAAAGTTCACAAGGAATTACACTTTAGTAATAGTTTGAGAACTGTAGGGCAGTCTGGGTTGCTGCTGAAGGGCAGCTGGTTGTGGATTGGATTACAGTACATTTTAGATAAAGATTGGGGTAACCAAAACTACAAGTTTTTAATGCGAAGGCAGTGTTTGCTCTCATTTTAATTCTTTTTATGTAACCTTTGAGAAATTCATTGTGTAGCTATCTCACAAAGTTCATTGTTAAGTAGAGGTAATGGTGGTTCTAATTCCTAAAGGAACCATCAATGTATAGTGAAAAGAGATCAGACTGTACAGTCGGATAGTTCTGTGTTGCAATCTCAGCTGGGATACTTAATAGTTAGGTGATGTGGGGCAAGGTATTTGACCTTGCTTAACTCTTAGTTTCTTCATCTCAAAGAGATAACTTCAAAGGGTTATTAAGAATGTGAGAAGTAAATGAACTAATGCTTAAAATACTCAGTACAGGAGCTGATAATTTTGTGAGTGATGTTAACTAAATGTTAGTTGTCATCCCACAGTATGAAATAAAAATTATTTATATCGCATTTAAAATATTTCAGTTGTTTTGAACATTATAAACTTGTTAATGAGGAATTACGGTATTGAGGCTTTCATTTTTTTGAGACATTATTAATTGGGTATAGTCTGTCTGAGGTAGAGTTCTTGAGTATAACAACTGTAAAGAAGTATTCTGTGAGATTACCAGTAAACTAGGTCTAAGCAAAGAGTATTATATGTACTTAAGATATAATGTAGTATTTTATTTTATAGAACCTTAGAATTTTTCTCTGACTCCAGAAAATTTCTTAGTAATAATGATTTGGCTACCCTTGCAAGCTTCTTGAGGCCCAGGAGAGTTCTACGTGCTTTGGTTTTGGTAGTTAGTTCATACATAGTGTACTTCAATTAAAAATTGTTGGTGGACTAATTTTGATCTAGTTTAGGAACTTCATTGCAGTAGATCGCACAGTAAACTTATTGCTGATTGTTGCTTTCAGTTTTGTTCAAACAACTACTCTACTTAATTTGTGAAAGTCCCTGATACTTGCTATTGATATAATTTAAATACTCTCTCTGTTTTGCATGCCAATATCTATTTTGAAATCAAAATGCTTCCCTTAGTCACTTCCACTGCAAGGATAGCCTGTTTTTTAATCAGTCTCATAGTACATTTCTGGTACTGAATAACTTGAAAAGACACAGAGTATTCTTCCTGTGTAAGTCCTTCTTACTGTACAGTAATTTAATGATTGTGTTCAAAGTGAATTTTCAGGACATGGACAAACCTGTATTCAAATCTAACTATTAGAATTTATTTAAAAGTATTGAGTTTTGTATTTTTTTATTATCCAATTCTTTTCCTTTTCCTTTAGAAAGAATACAAAAATTGACTGTCTTAGTTGCTGTTTAATACTTAGAAAAGGAAGGTTATCTGAATGATGCAGATTTGAACACTACTTTTTGTTTTCTGATTTTTATCTAGTGAGCAGATTACTTATGTTGTTTAATCGCTGACTTCAGTTAGACAAAACACACATTGACTGGATGCCTATTATTTACTAAATGCTGAATTAAGTGCTGGAGGAATGAAGATAAGGAAGATGTTATTCCCCTTTTCAGGAATTTACTGGAACAGATATTAATAAAGTGATTGCAATATGGAATGATAAATTAAGTAACCAACTGTACAAGGACCCAGAAGTAGCCTAGAGGAGAAAATGATGAATTGTTTGGTGGGTAGAGGTTTAGAGGCAGCTTCAGAGTGGTTGACTTCTCATGAGAATAGTGGTAGACATAATGAAAGGAAACATGGGCTCGCAAGAGACTGTACCACACCTTGGGAAAGGTAAAAGTCAGCAGGAAAAGGAGCTGCCTTAGGAAGCTGCTGCTGTAATCTAAGAAATGGTGGGGAACTAGACCAGGATGTTGGAGTTAGAAATGAAGGTCCATATATATTGAGATGGAGTAATCAACTAATTTGTTTTCTTCAGATTGTCAAACTGACTTTGGAATACTCCTACACTGTGCAGAGAACTTATATTTATTAAGAAGGTTGAAGCTGTCTAATGTGAATTCCCTTGACTCCTCCCCTTTATTTAATTTTTAAAGTAACCTTTGTGCCCAATGTGGGGCTTGAACTCAGGACCTCAAGATCAAGAGTCACATGCTCTACCTGCTGAGCCAGCCAGGTGTGCCTGTCTTTTCCCCTTTATATTTTATACATACTTATCTTCTGGTTCCCTGAGTCAGGGAATAAACAGAATCTCTGTTCCTTTTCAAGGCTAACCTGGAAAGGAATTTTATGCTCCTAATACTGTTTCTTCTAAGATTCTTTGTAGAACTGAGATCCCTTTCTTCATTTCTTCCTTCCTATTGGAAGTTTTCTCATGTTCAGTAATCATTTGTTGTATCCTTCATATGGATCAGGTACTATCCCAGGCATGGGATGATGGTGGGAGGTGTGGAAAGATAAAAGATGAAGATTACAAAGTAGCTGTTTTTCCATCCGCTCTAAGGAAAGAATAGTTCATCCTCACTCTGTAGCTTTCTTCCTTAACGACTATAGTCTTCTAAGCACAGCTTTCCCCGTGTACTGAAAATAGTTTTTTAAAGGATGCTAGTAATCTCATGCAAAATTCATAGGCATTTTTAAGTTCCCCATTCTGTTTTAGAACTACTACTGTATTAATAGTTTTGTTCCAGGCTCTAAAATATGTTATCTCACTTAATCTTTAATAACTGTTTGAGGTACTCTTTTTATCCCTCTTTTACAGATGAGGATATAGGTTTTAAAATTCCAAAGGTCTGAAATTCAGGTAAGTAATTCAGCCAGGGTCATAGGATTAGTGAGCGACTGACTGCAGATCATGCGTTTGTCGGCACTACGCTTCGCTATTCTTGAAACCACGTCTTTACTCGACTTCTGTGAAATATTCTCCTGCTGCTTTTCCTACCTCTCGTGCTGCTCCTTCTCTGTTCCCGCCTGGTCTTCCAGCTCCTTAAGCGAGGGGACCTTAAGGTTCTGTCCTTGATCTTTTCTTCTCTCCTACGGTGCTATATGCTATGTACCTGAACAGTCTTTTCACTGAGGGCTTCAAAAATCCATGAGTTGAAAAAAAAAAAAAATCCATGTGCTGAAATGGTTATGATAATTACATTTTTATTCAGACTCATTCTTTTAAGCTTGCAAAACATATTAGCATTATGTGTCTGCTACTCATCTGAAAAGGCTGATGTGTAAAACTCTGCACCCCAAAGCATATTCCCTTTTCACCCTTTAGTTACCACCACCATCCTCTGTAATAATCAAGCTAGAGACCTACAGTTTATCTTTGTTCATGTGCCATGTTCCTTCAGTTTGCCTGTGAAATATCTAATGAATCTAGTCTTTCTTATTCCATTGTCATTGGGCTTGTTCACATCTTTATTATCTCATTTGGATGATGTAAAATCTTTTCTTTCACCTTTTTTTCACTTTCTCTGCTATACGATTGCCAGGATTATTTTCCTGAAATGTAGATCTGATCTTACCATTCCCTTAAATAAAAAAAACAAAACACACTCATACTCACACTTCCCTGGCTCGTTTTTGCTCACAGAATAAAGTCCAGATTTCTTAACTTGGCATTGAAGGCCTTTTATGATTTATTCCAAAATTATCTTCTGTACTGTCTTAATCATACTGTTCTGTCAGCCTCTGTGCAGAGTTTACTTGTGTAAGACACTCTCTTCCTTCTTTACACACAGTGCTTTTCAGAGGGCATGGGGAAAGTTCGCAAGTCCAAAGCACCTACCTCCCCATATTTGTTCTTTCCCCTTGGAGATTGTGTTATACCCCTGGTTGAGAATCTGCTCTAGACAAAAATGATTTATTCCTTGCATATGGCGTGCAGTTTCTGTTTACTTGACCTTGTGCAGGTTGTTTCCTCTGCCTAGAATTTCATTTTCAGTACTCTTTATTGAAATCCGAATTCTTTAAGGTCTAGGTCAAATGCAACTTCTAGAAATCATCCCAGTGGGAATTCATTGCTTCTTCCTCTGCTTTTCCACTTTTGTTTGTTCCTTTCTAAATATCACTTCTCATTGCCTTAAGTTCTTTGTCCAGTTGTTTTTCCCTCACTGGATCTTAAGCTTCCCCAGCATCTATCATATAATAATAACTGAAGCACTTATTGAATGTCAGAATGGAGAGAGAGATGGGAAATGGAGGGTACAGCATTAAGGAGAGTAGAAGTAAAAGAACATTTTAGGTTTGCAGTCCTGAGGGACAGTGAGATTGATGGTGCCATGAAATGAAGAGATCCATTTTGGAGGGATGATAATGAGTTTAGCTTTGCACTTTGAATTTCAGGTGATTAAGTCAATCAGAGATGTATAAAAGGTAGCTGCAAATACTTGAATGGGTTCTAAACTTGTGATCTGATTGTTCTCTGCATAGGGCGTTGAGACAGGGAAGAATGTAAATGGAGAAGAGCTAAAGATTTGAGGGCTAGAGGATGAGCTGATGAGAGTGTCATAGCATAAGAATCAAAAAATGAGAAGAAGGTGGCCAAGAGAAGAAAACTAGCAAGACTATGATCTCAGAAGCCAAGAGGGGAGTTTTGGTTGAAGAAACTGTGAGACTGTAGCATTGAAGTTGGTGTCCGGAGAACTCAGTCCTACTCTTCCTTAATCTAAGGATGATGTTGGCATACTGTTTAATCTCTCTGTGCTTCAGTTTCCTGGATCTCTAAAATGCATACTCCGTTACACGTGTAGCACTGTCACCTTCCGTCTCTGTGATCCTCAGCTATCACCATGTTTCTGGGATATTGAAAGGTTAAAAAGAAAGCATTACAGCCTTGTTAAATCACTGTGAGAAGTATTCCCATAAACAGTAATGAATACATGTAGGAGTGATGGTATTTCATAGCACTTTAAATGTAAATTATAGTCAACTCTCAATTTCCTTTTAAGTGATCATCTGCAGTGACTTGCTGCCTCCTCCCCCTCCCAGGTCTCAGGCTACTGAAAATAGGGCTGTGAAAAGCACAGTGGGGTGAGTGAATGGTTTGCATGCCTGTGTATCTGTATCTCTGACTATCACCAAGCTAAATACAGTCCACTCTCATTTACCTGCACTTAATAAAAAGGTGAATAATGATGGAAGAGCGCTAAATTACATAATCTAAATAGCATTATTTATATGTGGCTTGGGAAGATTTTATATTCTTTCCTCCCCTACAATAGATTGATGTGTCTTTTCTTTTAAGTGAATTATTAGCATCAATTTTTATTTCCTGAGCAAATACTGTTAGAGTAGCCAACATAAATAGGTTAAAATATATATTAGGTAATCCACATGCGAATAATTGAGAGTTGACTGTTAATGCTTTTTGGCTCATCCATTGTTTTGTATTATCTGTGCTTTTTTGTTAGTGTGGCCAGGTTAAAGCTGAATAGCTACTTTAAAATTTTATCTCTACAATGAATTTACTTCTAAAATTATACAGATACCAAACTAAATTGAAAATAATTGTGTAAAACTAGATAAACATAACATATATCCCAAGTCAGAGGATTGAAAGAGAATTTAAACTTAAGTACATTCTTAAAATTCCTTTTACAAAGTCTTTGAGCCAGGCAGATTGCATAAACTGAGCAACGTACCTGGTAATGATGAAATTTATATAAAATATAAATTTGAGGATATGCCGAGGCTTTGAACATACCCTATTTATGGAGTCAGTTGAGTTTAGTAAGAAAGACACAAGACAGTTTTTTAATTACCTGGATTTTCAAGAATTTGGCTCTTTTAATTACTTTGCCATTTTTTTACTCCAATATTTTGAAGATTTGGATTTATAGTGGTTTGTTAATGTCAGCATATTTTTGATCCATATATTATATAATTGGGTTATTAAGTATTGTGAATTAGGAAGGCACAATTCTTGGCTTCTGGCATATCTTGGGATATACCTGTATCAGGGCATAATGTAAGATAGCAGTATAAGAAGAACCTGCCAATTGTCCTTATAAAGGAATCAAAAACTGAAGGCATTCAGAAAAAAAAAAAAAGAAGGGAGATAGGTAAGGAATGGCTTAGAGGGAAGACCTCATAGAAGTCTTGACACCTGTCAGACTTTTGCATTAAAGGGTAGCATTTGAATAGATAGAACTCGGGATCAGTGTTTTAAAAAAAAATTGTAACTTAATTTTGTGAACTAACACTTCTGGCATATTATTCAGTACTTGAAGGTAATGTTGAGGAAAATTGGTGATTATATAACTCATAATTATTGAGGATTATTTATATTTCAAAGTAGGGCTCTTCTGGCCTTTAAAGGTAATGCAGGACTGGACTGAGAGCTTTTAGGCATATTGTGAAATAATTGTGTGCTTGTGACTATGAGTATATAAATGCTTGGCTGTTATTCCAAATCCAAGTATAAATGATTTTTTTTCTTCCATTGTTTTGTAATATATGTGTTTCCTTTCCCCTTCATTAATACTGCATGTTCAAAGGGCTCTGTAAATTTGTTATCAAACTTACTTCAAGATGTATGCAGTTTGGAAATAGAGATTATAAATGAGATGGGTAGTGTTTTTGTTATTTTCCACACTAAAATGACCATATTTTCTGAACTCAGAATTTAAACATGTGGCCTCACAGTGAGATAGAATATTTGAAATAAAAATCATTCTGAAAAATATGGAATATTTCATTGCTAAATCCTGACAACCTACCCAGCCCTCTAGTTATTTGGGTAAAGGGTATACTGGGGAAATTATTGCTTATATTAAAGCAGCAAAATGAGAGTTGAATTGCCACTTGCAGGGATTTTAGCGATCTTGTTCAGAATCCACTGTAATTTCATGTGTTTCTTATAATGAATAAAGAGTGAAGAGACACAGAAGCTGTAAACAAAGAAGACTGCCAAGTAATTTACTTTTAGTTACTAAGAAGGAACAGCTTGCCAGATAAAAGCGTATTTAACTCCTTTTAGATGTGTGCACCTATATATATTTATCTGTAGTTTCATACTTCGAGAAATCACATCTTAAGATAGTATTGCTAATTCTTTCCATGCTTAATGTTCATCCCTCATATACTAAAACTTTTAATTGCCCTGTTTTTTCTCCACTCATAATTCCGTATAATATACTCCCTAACCTTCACCACACCACCACCATCACCACCAGCCCCCTCCCCCAAGAAAAAAAAAAGAAAAAAGAAAAACTGAAGGGAATAGAGTTGCAGAAAGAGTGAGAAGACTCCAGTGGTTGGAGGTAGGTGAGCTGTGAACTCTTAACATTTAGCTATATGGCAGTTTGTGTGTGACGAGGTGGCTGGTGGAATACTGTGGAACGTTTTATTCCCATGTGTTGTGGATAAGTTTTTAATCATATCTATCACATGATTAGCATAAAATCATGATAATGGACTATTTGAATACAAATAGCTATTTTCTACTTTATTTAGAATGACTTGTGTTTTAATTTTATTGCTGTAGCTTGTAATTTCTAATGTTACTTTTGAATGGCATAACTTGGTACAAAGCAGGTCAGATTAATTCTTATGTAAGATTTCATATGTAAGAATAATTCTCAACATGTTTTTACAACTTTTTAATGAGTTAAATTTTAGATTAGTATAGTCTTAAAAATGTTTAAATCACTTTGTGTATTTTAATAACCTTAAAATAACCTTTTTCTCCTTTGTCATGGGAGAATTCAGTGTTACGTGTTCATGTTTCAACATTGTTTTGAATACAGAAATATATAGTATTGTTTTACCTAGCGAAATGGAAGACATTTAAAAAGATGCTGATTCTTCTTTTTTTTTTTTTTTAAAGATTTTATTTATTTATTTGACAGAGACACAGCGAGAGAGGGAACATAGGCAGGGGGAGTGGGAGGGGGAGAAGCAGGCTTTCTGCCGAGCAGGGAGCCCCGTGCGGGGCTCGATCCCAGGACTCTGGGACCTCGACCTGAGCCAAAGTCAGACGCTTAACAACTGAGCCACCCACGTGCCCCAATGCTGATTACTCTTTAAAAGGAAATAAAAAAGGAGAAGGTTAAAAAATTTGGATAAACTGTGGTGGCTGCCTTTTGCTATGTTATTGTTTCTTCTGATAGTTATTTTGTTTTATTTAAAAAGTTTAGACTTATTTTTGAGTCCTAGGAAAAATTTTTCACTTACATCAGTAATTGTTTCTGTATTAAAGGTACTGTAAAGAAAAAGTGTAATTATTTTTAAAATGAGTAATTATATTGCAAGTAAATGTTCACTTGGGATACTTGAATATGAATGCATTTGGGGAAGGTATGTGTCTCTACATATTATGTTTATTTTTAAGCATATTTGGAAGCTACTTTAGAAGTTATTTTATTAGCTCTACCATTCAAAACAGGGATCTTCTCTATAGTATCTGACAGATGTCATCCATCATCACTCAAACCTTTCATTGATAGGTAGCTTATTCAAAGTTGTTTCTTTGCTGAGCAGCTAAGTTTGTTAATGAAATTCCTATATCAAAGTAGCCAAAATTTAATAAAAGAATCATTTCTCAGTAATTGATCCTAGTTCTTTCATATTTTTATTTTATAAATATTTACAAATAAAAGTAGTAGGTTTACTCACATTGGGCACTGCCGTGTGTGCTATTAGAAAGTCTTACCCTTTTCTGCTCGTACAGGCCAGTTACCAACTACTTACTGAGTACTGCCTATGTGTCTAGCATTGTTCTGGTTGTTAGATGTTGAAGACATGGTCTTTGATTACAAAAAATAGCAGCTACCATATTTTGAATTTTATTATATGTTGGAAACTGTTAAAAACATTACTTAAATTATCTAATTTAGTCATCCTACATTTCTAGAAAATATGTTTTAATATCCTTATGTAACTGATGAAGAAAGTGGGGCCAGAGGGAGCCTAACTAGCCCAAGGTCATACTGGCAGTAAAAGAGAGAGGTATGATGATTCAGATCCCATTCACTGTTTTTGATTCTAAACCCATGCACTTAACCCTTTGTAATCTTTCTAAAAACAAATACAGTAGAGGATAAGCCATATTGCTGGAATAATTAGTGGTTAAATGAGTATGCTATATATTATAGTAATGTTGATTTGGAGTCCTCAAGAAACAGGTTATTGGCTGAGCTCTGAAATGTACATTTTAGCCATTTTTGATATGATTATTTCTATAACTATTGCTTATTTCTCTCCTTTAATAAGAAGAATATATCAACTACATTTTAACTTTTTCTCTTTGGCTGGGGTCATTATGAATGTCGATTATTTCGTTGGAGGTAGGGGGAGGACAGTTTATTACTACCTTGTGTGACATTGGACTGCTCTTTTTGATCTTAATGTGCTGTTTTCTTATACTCAACTATCACTTTACATTGCAACTATTATTCCTATATTTAGCAGTCCTTTATTTTTTTTACTTTTACTGTGCTATAAAATAGAAACTATATAACTGGACTTGTTAATATTATATGGAAAATAAATATAAATAGGTTGTGATTAGGAAGAATTAAGGACCCCTGCTGTCAATAATATATGTTATCTGTAGTGAATAAACTTGGTGATGATACATACTTTGAGTCTTTATTGCCATTTTTTGGTGTGCTTACTTTTATGTCCTGGTTGCTTTCCAGATAGCATTGCCTCATAGCATAGTTCAAGGTAGGTGAGGTATGACTTGATGGAGTTAGTATATATGTATATAGCAAGGATGGTAGGATTATATAAAGATAGATACTAAGGTATAAAATATGACTAATACGGACAAAATAACATTAAATAATATGCTAATTGCATAAGATAGAGATAGTCTAGCTCTGTAGCTAAGAGCATGGGCCTTAGAGTCAGATCTGGATTTGAATCTTGACCCTGCCTCTTAGAAGTTTTTTGAGTTTGGACAAGTTACTTTTTCTGAGCATGTTTTCTCATCTCAGCTGGAAATAACACTTGAGTGAATAAAATGTTTGTAAAATATTTATTACAATTTTGGCACAATTTGTCACATATCTATACTTAATACCTATAGATATTAGGTGTTCTTTAGTGGTTGTTTAAAACAAGGGAGATGAGAGAAGGGAAAGGTAAGTGTGAGCTGGGAAAAAATAAAAGAAAGTGGGATGTTATAACTTTGAAAGAGCAGGATGTGGTTAAATGAAGAGGAATTGAGCATGAATAAAGGCATTAAACATTTTACTGAGAGAGGAATAATAAGGATATAGATTTCAGTATTCATATTGGATTTGTAAGGTAGGGGTAAGTTACTGAGGGCCTTGAAAACTGTGGAGTTGTTAAACCTTCTCTGTTTACATGTTAAAATGCATAATAAAGTGAGAGCAGTAAATGTTATTAAATTATTTTTTATTTAAAGAAAACAGATCCAAAAAATGTTTGTCATAATTGTATAGTCCTATAAATTTTGACAAATTGAACACATGGATAATCAGAACCCGGAGTATACAATACCTCAGAAGCTCCCATTCTGTCTCCTTCCAGGCACTACTTTCCCACACGAAGGATACCACTATTTTGACTTCTAATACCATAGATTAGTTTAACCTGTTTTTGAACTTTCTATGATACACTCATACAGTATGTACTTACTCTTTTGTATCTAACTTCATATGCCCAATGTTATGTTGTATCACCATGCTGTATGTAGAGTTAAAATTATTTTAATCTAAGTCTGCTTATATATATCAGGTATGTCATGATGTGGATGGATTCTTTCCTTTTGAATGGGCAGTGGATTTATATGAGTGGATAAGTTTTGGAATAATGACATTAATTCCAACTTTATTTAAAAAATTTAAATCAGGGGCACCTGGGTGGCTTAGTCGTAAGCGTCTGTCTTCGACTCTGGTCATGATCCCAGGGTCCTGGGATCGAGCCCCGCATCGGGCTCCCTGCTTGGCGGGAAGCCTGCTTCTCCCTCTCCCACTCCCCCTGCTTGGGTTCCCTCTCTTGCTGTGTCTCTCGCTCTGTCAAATGAATAAATAAAATCCTAAAAAAAAAAAAATTAAATCATTTTCTGAATATCTCAGTCTTTTGCCTCTTAGGCCTGACCTTTTGCTTAAATAGGTTGTAGTCAACATATCTAGATAGGTGAATTTTTTTTCTTAGTGGTTGTTTAAAGGAAAAGTATAATCCGATCACAATAAACTGCTCAAAGCTACAGTATAGAAAGAAAATTGGAAAAATTAGAATTCCAATCCAATAAAAGTTTTGTGTTGACCTAATTAAATTGGTGGAATGATTACTGAAATTGGTTAGTATTTCTACAGAAAAAAAAAGGAGGATGATAAACATTTCTTGGTCCTCAAATAATATGCTCATGTGGAAATACCAATGCGTTAATATTTTAGATTTACAACATACAGTTTTAAGTATTTATCAAAGTTGAAAAGTTGTTAGAGTATAAAATAGAATGCTTCTCCTTGAAGGAGCATAAATGTTTAAATGTCTTTTATGATTCTCTTTCTTAAGAGCTCAAAAGGGACCATTAGAACTCTTGTATAATCCTGCTTTAGGTTTCACAGATGAGGGAGTCATAAAGTAATGTGATTTTTTTAGTAGACATATTAGAACTTTATGAGGTTGAGAGTGTCTAAGACCTCATTGATAGTTATAAAGTGTTTTTGAGTGATTGTTTTTCTCTCTTTCCCTGTATTTCTCAATTTCTCTCATTGGTTTCTGTTTCTTTTTCTATTTCTAGTCTTTCTTCTTGTGACTCTTTAATATAAAAGGACATGCTATAGAAATGGACTACATTTGTCTTTTGCTGTAGTTGATAGTGGTTTATGTTCCCTGATTTAAAATAAAAATTGTTAAAGATTTTTTTGTTTTTGTTTTTACTTAATCATTGGATTTTAGGGCTTTTTTTTCCCCCTGAGAGTTGATGCTTTGATAGAAAAAGATTCCACTGCTCATCTCTTGGTGTTTGTCCCCAAGAAATTAGAACTGAGTATTGCATAGGAAATTGATTAAATACTTGAAAGCAACTTAGCAATATGGGCTTAGCATAGATTAGTAGACTAAAGAACATTTTACTTATTTCAGTATGCAAGAGCAAGAGTAATTGTGAAAGTGAAACAAGTTTTCACTATACTGAAGGTGAAGAAGCTTCTGATGAAGTGCATTTTTTAAATGTTGATAATTTTTAAAATAATCACTTTGTTTTAAATATTCAGAATGTTTTAAATTTTCATGCATCTACTCTGGAAGTATGGAAAACAAGGAGTTTGGAATTCCCTGAAAGTGGGAATGTAGTAATAACTTTGGAAGATCCTTGCTGATTCTGAGTCTAGACTGTTTAGTTCACTGAGTATGGATTATTAGCTATCAAAAAATACTTGGTTTTAATGGTGAATTCTGAGTGAATGCTTGTTTGATACTATTAGTTAGGAATGACAAAAGGCAGTAAATCTATATTTTGAACTATGTTTTTCAGGATTATATTACTTATTGCTCTGTACATATTGGTACATCATTTTTTTTCCCCAACTATTTTAAATGATTTTTCCTAGAATAGCACTGAAGTAGTAAACTGTTGGCTGTCCAACACGATCAGAGGTTGGTCTAAAATGATATTTTGATTATTTTGTGAAGGGTTTATCGAATGATGTGTTGTTTTAGCAGACAATCTAGAAATTATATACTTTGAAGTAGAAGTTTCCTTTAAGCAGTCCCCTTGGAATGATATGTACTTTCTAGTGGTGATGTCACTGTTAAAAAGATTTTAAAAATTCTGCTTCTGAAGATTGCTTAAGCTTATAATACAGTCCTTTAAATTGCTATCTGATTTGTCCTTTGGGGGTCAAATATTAATTGTAGTTATATATAATGGGAATTCATTAATTCATTGATTTATTCACTGTTGATTTGAAAAGAATTCATTGAGCACCTGCTATATTCTCAGCACCGTATTAAATACTGGGATGTGTATGACAAGATAATTTTTCTAAGAAATACGCTGCCACTCACTATACGTGGTGACTCCCATTGTAATCTAATGCCTGGTACCTTCTATAACAATCTCATTTCCTCTTTTCCTCTTACTCACTCTGTTTGGCAAAACAGCCTCCTTGCCATTCATTCCTACTCATACTCTCTTTCCAGAGCCAGAACCTTTGTACCTCTGTTATATTCTGTCTGAATTGTTCTTCCACCAATATTTGGAGGCTTGCTCTCTCAGTTCGTCTAATTCTCTTTATCAGTGATGCCTTCTCTGATCATTCTATCTAAAGTAGCCCCCATCTCCCTCACTTTCCATTCTTTTATATTTTTTCTTCCATAGCCCTTGTCACTATTGCCATTACAGTATTATTTACAGTATTATTTATTATTTGTTTCCATAGAATATAAGTTTTGTGAACACTTTTTTTTGTTCACCATTGTATCCTTAGTGCCTAGAACATCACATTGTATCCTTAGTGCCTAGAACATCACATTGTATGTACTTCATTATGTATTTATTGGTAGAATAAGTGACTGTCAAGTTTTAAAAACCTTTCTATATATTTCATCAGTGCTAAGAGCTGTATTTTAATGGGGCCAAAGCAGATACCCAAGAGACCTCCTGGCCTCATTCCTTGTCCTTATTCTACATATCAGATCTGCTCCCAGTCTGATGATGATTTTATCTCTGAAAACTGTTAGACCTATTATTTTTATTACTATTTTTTAAGATTTTATTTATGTATTTATTTATTTAGAGTGCATAGTGGGGGGAGCAGAAGGGGAGGGAGGGGGAAAGAATCTCCAGTCAGACTCTTCACTGAGTGTGGACCCTGACTGGGGGCTCCATCTCATGACCCTGAGATCATGACCTGAGCCGAAACAAGAGTTAGATGCTCAACCGGCTGAGCCACCCAGGTGTCCCAATTATTTTTATTTCTGCCTTTATTTGGGCTCCCATTTACTTTCCTGGATGAGTGCATTGGCTTCACAACTACTCTCTCCATTCTAGTGCTATCGTCTCCCAATCTTTACTGTAGCTAGCAACAAGTTTTCCACATAAGTTAATCTTAATATCCCCAGTGGGTTCAGCGTCTTCCTTCTTTGGGCTTTTCTATTATATAAAACTTTCTGTGTTACCTTTCTTATAACATTGTGATAATTTGTTCATGTCTGCCTTCCTCAGACACAGTTGAAAAATATTTATTGACCTTTACTATGTGCAGGTTACCATTCTTTCCTGGTGATTCAGTGGTGAAAAAGTTTGTGTCTCTGTCCCTGAGATTATATTCTAGTGGGGGAGAATGCAGACAATAAACATGTGAGGGCGCCTCAGTTGGTTAAGCGACTGCCTTCGGCTCAGGTCATGATCCTGGAGTCCCGGGATCGAGTCCTGCATCGGGCTCCCTGCTCGGCGGGGGGTCTGCTTCTCCCTCTGGCCCTCCTCCCTCTCATGCTCTCTGTCTCTCATTCTCTCTGTCTCAAATAAATAAATAAAATCTTTAAAAAAAAAATAAACATGTGAACACAGAATGTTAAGTACTAATAAATGCTCTGAATAATGTGCAATTAGATATTTGAAAGGGAGTTGAGTGGTGGTTGGGATTGTCAGAGAAAGCTTCTCTGAGGCAATGATACTTAGTTGATTCAGGACTAACGAGATGGCATAAAGTGAAGATATAGGGGGAAGGCCTACTTTCAAGTAGAAGAATATGGTACAAAGGCCCAGAGATAAGGGAAGAACAAATAATGGTTAGTGCTTGATGAATGAGGGGGAGAGGAGAGTATGAGACTAGAGATTGTGGTATGCTTGCAAAGGGAAGCTATTAGAAGGTTAAGCAGGGGAGTGACGTTATCTGATTATTTAGAAAGATAGCTCTTGGTTGTTCTGTGGATAATGGACTGAGGCTCCTGGAGAAGGCTGTGCATGGCACATGTCACTAAATCAATGTTAATTGAATGAATAAGTGAATGAATTAATACTTTCACTTTATATCCATTTTGAATCACATGAGACTTCAGTATTCAGAGGAGAAAGCCACAAAACCAACATTGTAGAAAGGATGGGTGCATTAAAATAGGTCACTTCTTTGTAAGCAATGTGTGTCTAAACCTAATCACTTTAGTATTTTGAGTTAGCAAATAATGTCTGAGTTGTCATTAATGACAGTTCTTTGTGACCGTGAGTTGAAATGCTATATTCATTAATTTATTTATTCATTCAGTTAATTACTGACTATATACAATAGGCACAGTATTCTGCTAAGTTTTCTGAAGTTTCAAGGTTGAGGTTACAAGATCAATCAGACCTTGCTTTTAAAATTAGTTACTTGTCATTCAAAAAATGTAGACTGGTTGGATAGATAAGCTTTCCTGGCAAGTCAGGAGGCTGAGAAGGGAGTTACTAGCCTTCCCTGACCTCTGTAAAATATGAATCTGTTCATTTCACTTTCCTGCTGCTGTTGCTATATGCTTTCATTTAGATGTTGAATCTGTCATAAAAAGTATACAGAAATGGGGAAAATGCAGGAATGGGAGCAGTTAATTTTATTTGTGGGAGAAGTTAATTTTACTTTTATTCTCTTTAATTTTTTTTTTTTTTAAGATTTTATTTATTTATTTGACAGAGAGAGAGTAAGTGTAAGCCAGGCTTTGCACTAAAGAAAGGCTTCATGGGTTATGAACTAGTGTCGTTGAACTTTACTGGTGTGGAAGCTTAATGCTGAAGCTGAATAAGCACCTAGAGTTAGTTGGCAGACACTTTAGAGATGACTTAATGTAGTGAGACTTTTTTAAAAAGAAAAGGGCTCTGTATATACTGAAGGTAGATCAACTGTTACTGTGCTTTGAGGAGACTTACGATAATATTAAGCAGGTTGTTTGAGATAAACCAGTCAGAAACACCCCCCGTTGTTTTTATTATTGTATGTTTACACACATTTATACACATAAAATAGGAATTGCAAATTATTTCCAACCTTATTGGTAATTTGTACAGGTCTGAATTAACTACTGTTTACTTTTATAGTACTGTATATTTTTTATAATACCAATTTAAGTTATTTTGCTTAGATTAGCATATTGTTTCTTTTTTGAAAATATACATTCCTAATTATTACTGTAAAATGAAAACTGTGTTTGTAGCAGGGGAGATCTAGATTCAAATTCTTGCTCCATAATATTGCAGGGAAATACCTGACATACTATTTAATTTTCTGAGCCTAAATTTTCTTATATGTGGGAAGGGATATAATATTGTGCATCTTGCAAGGTTATTTTAGATATTAAATAGTATCTGGCAAGTGCTTAGGTAAAAATCTAGAGGGCAAATGTTTTTATTTATCCATTCTTTTGATCATGGACATTTGGGTTGTTTGCAGTTTCTTGCTATTATAAATAATTATAAACATGGTCTTATACATGAATTATGGTACTCCTATCTAAGTTTCTCTAGGTTATATAACTTGGTGTAATAGAATCACTGCTTATATTATATATATTTATTTATCTGTGTATGTCTATGTATCTTCTGTATTTATATCCTCATAGGAGCAATATCTAAGAGTTGCTCCTGAGTCATACTTTTGTCAACACTTGGGATTATTAGCTTTTTTTTTTTAATGTTATGTTAGTCACCCTATAATACATCATTAGTTTTTGATGTAGTGATCTATGATTCATTGTATACTGTATCATGAAAATTATTAAATATAGACTTAAGTAGAGAAAAAAGTATAGGAACCCTCATGTATTTCTCACCCCACTTCAGCCATTATAAACAATCTTATTTCAGCTGTATATCCTCCTCTCCACCTCATGGATAATTTTAAAACAAATCCCAGGCATATAATGTTTCATTTGTAGATAACATCAGTATGTATCTCTAAGGGCTAAGGACTTTTTTTTTTAAAGATTTTATTTATTTATCTGAGAGAGAGAGAACACAAGAGGAGAGAGGTTCAGAGGCAGAAGCAGACTCCCTGCTGAGCAGGGAGCCTGATGCGGGACTCGATCCCGGGACTCCAGGATCATGACCTGAGCCGAAGGCAGTCGCCCGACCAACTGAGCCACCCAGGCGCCCCCAGGGCTAAGGACTTTTAAAATCTATAACTACAATACCATTAACACAACTAAGTAACAGTAATTTCTTTATCTCATCTAATATTCAGCTAATGTTCAGATTTTCCTGATTGTCTTACAGATACCATTTTTTACAGATATCATTTTGAATAAGGATTCATACAAGATTCATACACTTTTGATTATTTTTATTTATGTTTTTAATGTGTAAAAAAAAAGCAAATTGTCCATCAAATTGCTTTTATTTCTGGATAATTTGTCTTTTCTGTCTGTATTAACAATTTTTTGCTTTAGTTTTAAACATTTTTTTAAAGATTTCATTTATTTATTTGACAGAGACATAGTGAGAGAGGGAACACAAGCAGGGGGAGTGGGAGAGGGAGAAGCAGGCTTCCTGTGGAGCAGGGAGCCCGATGCGGGGCTCGATCCCAGGACCCTGGGATCATGACGTGAGCCGAAGGTAGACGCTTAACGACTAAGCCACCCAGGCGCCCCTTAAACATTTTTAATAAAATAAGTTTACATGTTTATTCGCATCCTACTTTGGGATTTATTGGGCATCCTGATCCTGAGTATTTCATGTCTGAACAATTCCAAAAAATTCTTGGTATTTGACTTTTTGAGTATTCCATCTCCTGCATTTTTCTTTCCTTTAGGAATTCATATTAAATGTATGTTAGGCTTTCTCATTATCTTTCTTGTTTTTTTAAGCTCTTTCATGTATTTCCTCTCCTATTCTCTTGTGGGCCACATTCTGTATAATATTTTCAGAATATGTCTTTCAGTTAATTCTCCCCTCAGCTGTGTTTATTTGGTTTATCCCCCCCATTGAGTTTTTATTTTATTTTATTTATTTATTTATTTATTTAAAGATTTTACTTATTCGACAGAAAGAGAGAGAGCACAAGCAGGGGGAGCGGCAGGCAGAGGGAGAAGCAGGCTCCTTGCTGAGCAGAGAGCCTGATGTGTGACTTGATCCCAGGACCCTGGGATCATGACCTGAGTCGAAGGCAGACGCTTAACCAACTGAGCCACCCAGGCGCCCGAGTTTTTGTTTTAATCATGATAATTATTTCAAAACATTCTGCGTGGATGTTTGTAATTTTTTAAATAAGTGCTCTCTTGAATCTTATATTTTCGTTCCTTCCTTTTCTTAAATTGGAGGTTTGTAAGTTACGGCTTGCAAATCTGGCAGATAGGGCTTTCAAATGCTGCATGACATAGCCATGCTCATCTAAGCATTGTCTATGACAGCTTTGGTGCTGCACCTGCTAAGTTAAGTAGTTGTGACAGAGATCGGATGGTCTTCAAAGCCTAAAATACTTACAGTCTGACCCTTTATGGAACAAGTTTGCCAACTCCCCCCGCCCCACTGCCTTAGATATGTAAAACATTATTTTTTTATTGCTTGTATATATATATATGATAATTCTAATATTTCAAGTCTTTTTAGATTGTTTTGTTTATTGTTTCTGTTTATAATGGCTTATTTTCATGTTTCCTTCTGTGTTTGTGATTTTTGCTTGTGCACTTTAAATTTGTTAGGTTACCCAGGCTAAGGGTGTTATGGGGGCTGGTTGATGGTTGAGTTTGCTTTGTCTACTGCCTGCGGGTATGGTAGGCCAGGGGCTACTTATTTTTTTTTTTTAATTAAAAAATTTTATTTTATTTTATTCATCATGATAAGTGTACTCTTTAATCACCATCATCCCATCCTGCTTCCCCTTTGGCAACCATCAGTTTGTTCTCTGTAATTAAGAGTCTCTTTCTTGGTTTGTCTCTGTCTCTCTTTTTTTTCCTCCTTTTTTTTTTTTTTTTTTTTACTCATTTGTTTTGTTTCTTAAATCCTACATATGAGGGGTGCCTGGGTGGCTCAGTCGGCTGGGCATCTGCCTTCAGCTCAGGTCATGATCCCAGGGTCCTGGGATTGAGCCCCGCATTGGACTCCATGCTCTGCAGGGAACCTGCTTCCCTCTGTCCCTCTGCCTGACACTCCCCCTGCTCGTGCTGCTCGCTCCCTCTCTCTCTCTCTGTCAAACAAATAAAATCTTAAAAATTCTACAAATGAATGAGATCATATGGTATATTTCTTTCTCTTATTTTGCTTAATAATATACTTTCTAGCTCTATCCATGTTGCAAATGGCAAGATTTCATTTTTTATGGCTGAATATTCCATTATATATACATATATATATCCCATTATACACACACACACACACACACCCACACCCACATCTTCTTCTATTCACTTATCGATGGATACTTGGGCTGCTTCCGTAGTTTGGCTATTGTAAATAATGCTGCAGTAAACATAGGGGTGTATGTATCCCTTTGAATTAGTGTTTTTGCATATTCTGAGTAAATAACCAGTAGTGTGGTTACTGGATCATAGGATAGTACTATTTTTAATTTTTTTGAGGAACCTCCATACTATTTTCCTTGGTGGATGCATCAGTTTGCATTCCCACTAACAATGTAAGAGGGTTTCATTTTCTCTCCACCACTTGTTTTTTTCTTGTGTTGTTGATTTTATGCATTTTGACAGATGTAAGGTGATACCTCATTATAGTTTTGATTTGCCTGATGATAAGTGATTTTGAGCATCTTTTCATGTGCATGTCTTTGGAAAAATAAGTTTGTCTCTTCTATTTTTTAATTGGATTATTTGGTTTTTTGATGTTGAGTTGTACCAGTTCTTTATATATTTTGGACACTAACCCTTTATTGGATATGCCATTTGCAAATGTTGCCTTCCAGTTTTGTTGATTATTTCCTTCGCTGTGTAGGAACACTTTATTTTTTTTTTTTTAAGATTTATTTTATTTATTTTATACATATAAAGAGAGAGAATGGGGAGGGGAAGGACAGAGGGAGAGAGAGTCTTAAGCAGATTCCATGCTGAGCGCAGAGCCCAATGTGGGGCTCGATCCCACAACCCCGGGATCATGATCTGAGCTAACCAAGAGTCAGATGCTTAACCAATTGCACCACCCAGACACTCCTAGAAACATTTTATTTTGATGTAGTCCCAATAGTTTATTTTGCTTTTATTTTCCTTGCCTCAGAAGACATATCTAGAAAAATATTGCTATGGCCAGTGTCAGAGACATTACTGCCTGTGCTCTAAACTCCTAAATGAAGGAGTTTTATTATTTCAGGTCTCACATTTAGGTCTTTAATCCATTTTGACTTTATTTTTGTGTATGGTGAAACAAAATGGTTCGTATTCATTCTTCCGCATGTAGCTGTCTAGTCTTCCCAACACCATTTGTTGAAGAGATTTTTTCCCGTTGTATATTCAACAAGGGGCTACTTTAAATTAAAATTCTCATGTTGGATTTTTTTGGACCATGCAAAAGAGTACATACATCTAAGTTCCAAAGCCTTGTACAGTGGCTTCAAAATCTCAGGGAGATCTTTTTTTTTTTTTTTAAGATTTTTATTTATTTATTTATTTGCGAGAGAGAGAGAATGAGAGAGAGCACGAGAGGGAGGAGGGTCAGAGGGAGAAGCAGACTCCCTGCTGAGCAGGGAGCCCGATGTGGGACTCGATCCAGGGACTCCGGGATCATGACCTGAGCCGAAGGCAGTCGCTTAACCGACTGAGCCACCCAGGCGCCCTCAGGGAAATCTTTTTTTATTTGTTTTGTTTTCAGCTTTACCCAGAGGTATTTTTCTTTGCTATCTACTTCTGTCCGATGCATGTTCTTCCAATTCACACTTTTTCCTAGGAGAGTAGTCTTCTCTAAGGTCTGATTTTGTACAAGATGGATTTCTTTTTTTTTTCCCTAGAGATTTTATTTATTTACTTGAGAGAGAGAATGTGTGAGCACGAGCAGAGGGAGGGGCACAGGGAGTAGACTCCCCACTGAGCAGAGAGCCTGACGAGGGGCTCGATCCCAGGACTCTGGATCATGACCTGAGCTGAAGGCAGACGCTTAACCGACTGAGCCACCCAGGCGCCCCGTACAAGATGGATTTCTTATCTTGCACTGGCCCAAGAAATGAGCCATAGTCTTTAAGTCCTACATTTAAGCTCTAGAGCAGTGCTTCTCAAACTTTAATGTTGTATTGGAGGGCCCCAAGATCACCCCAGGTTTGATAATTTGCTAGGGCTCCTTATGGGAAAAGGATACAAAGCAAAATCAGCAAAGGGAAAGGTACATTGGGTAAAGTTAGGGGAAACCAGGTGCAAGCTTCTAGTGTCTTCTCCTGGTGGCCAGCAACAAATTATGAGAACAAGTGAAATATTGTCCAACAGGGAGTTTGTTAGAGGCTCAGTCCCCAGGTTTTTTTTTTTTTAAGACTTTATTTATTTAGTTGACAGAGAGAGACAGCACAAGTAGGCAGAGTGGCAGGCAGAGGGAGAGGGAGAAGCAGGCTCCCCGCCGAGCAGAGAGCCCGATGCGGGGCTTGATCCCAGGACCCTGGGATCATGACCCGAGCCGAAGGCAGACGCTTAAGCAACTGAGCCACATAGGCGCCCTTCCTCAGGTTCTTTAATGAGGACTTGTCAAGTAGGCACCTTTCACCTGGCAGGTAACAAAATTCCAGACTCACAGAAGGAAATCTGGTATTTAGCATAAACCATATTGTTTGTATAAGTAGTTTAGGCCCAGTGAGCTACTCTCATCAGATAGGGTGGTGGAAACCCTCCCCATAATTGTTTCTAGATTCCAGCCAAGGGTCAACGTTGTAAGTTAGGCAGACCTTTTTTTTTTTTTTTTTTTTTAAAGATTTTACTTATTTATTTGAGACAGAGGAAGAGAGAGCATGAGTGGTGTGGAGGGGCAGAGGGAGAGAGAGAAGCAGACTCTCTGCTGAGCATGGACCCCGACGTGGGGCTTGATCCCAAGACCCTGGGATCATGACCTGAGCCAAAGGCAGACACTTAACAGACCGAGCCACCCAGGCACCCCTTAAACGCTTTAAGCAGACCTTTTAAAGGAAAAGCAGTTAGGCCTGCTAGGTTAACTTTTTTCTGCCTAAATGTACAAATGAAGCACCTGAGAATTTTGTTTTAATGAAGAGTCAGATTCAGTAGGTATAGGAGGGCCCAACATTCGGCATCTCTAATAAATAGCATTTGAGTAGTACCCAGGTTGGTAGTTTTCAGATGTACTTTGGTAGCCAGGTAGTTGCTCTGAAAGCTAGAAGTCCTTCTTTCTATTAGTGTTCTTATCCTAAACAAGATGTTTTTATTTTGAATAATGGGAAAATTTTTTTGTTGATGGTTAAATTCCCTGTGCGGACAAACCGTAGTTATTTCTGGAGTGATGTGGTTTATTTCTTATTAAACTTTATCAAGCTTGAATAAAGACATCTAAATTTATACCTCAGTATTGCTACAGTTTTATGTCATTGGGAACATGGAAAAGGTGACAGTTTCAGTGACTGCTGTAGAAAAGATTGCAAGGTTTGGAATATTGGTAGTATTAATTGTACAGTCCTACAGTCTCTTACCAAAAACTTTGAAAACCCCAAAACTCTGAAAATGAAAACTGTTTTGATGAATAACTAGACCTGAGAAAACCTAACCTGATCGAAACTCATTTGGCAACAAAACCTGACCAGAATTTTTATTATCTCAATGTGTCTACTCATATTTTTCACCTAAAAAATATTCCTGTGGATGAGTATGCAGTGCTGCCTCCAACCCTTCTGGGGATGGTGCATCTCTGGTAAATATTACATTTTGAAATAAAAATATTTGAATTCCTAATCCTGTCTGACCCCAGATTTTCACATGAAACATCATGGTCCTTTAGTGGAAATATGGAAACAAATATGTCTCAAAAGCATTCTCAGAATGCATAAATGAATATAAAAATATTAGCAATTAGTGGATCATATTCAAACTTCCTGTTCATGCAAGGTGTAACCTAAGAAATGCATTATATGGGTTTCATTTGTAGTAGTTCAACGCTTTTAAAGGTTAATTCAAAGAGAATTTTAAATTTCCTTTTAGATTTTGATTATTGGTGTTAATGCACGTTCAAGTGAAATGTAGGGAAGAATGACAAGTAGTAAACTTGTAATTAGAGGACCTGTTTACACTTATACAACTCAGTTGTGTATTACTGCTCAATTTCTCATTTGTTCCTTTCATGCATGGGACTCCAGATTAGCCAGTATGTTTTTGTTTTGTTAATTTTAGGTAAGTTGTGTCTTCTTTGGTGTATAGAAATGATTTTACTTAACCATAAAACCTTAAACAATGTTAAATATGGTAATATCTGCAAATCACTGATTCAGAACTTAGTAATATATAAAACATGATGCTATTGTGATAGTCAATATAAGAAGTGCTTAAGAGAATGGCCCAGTTTCATTCTTCTGCATGTGGCCATCCAATTTACCCAGTACCATTTATTGAAGAGACTTTTTTCCATTGGATATTCTTTCCTGATTTGTTGAAGATTAGTTGACCGTAAAGTTGAGGGTCCATTTCTGGGTCTCTATTCTGTTCCATTGATCTATGTGTCTGTTTTTGTGCCAATACCATACTGTCTTGATGATCATAGCTTTGTAATATAGCTTGAAGTCAAGCATTGTGATGTCCCTAGCTTTGGTTTTCTTTTTCAACAATCCTCTGGCGATTCGGGGTCCTTCTGGTTCCATACAAATTTTAGGATTGTTTGTTCCAGCTCTGTGAAAAGTGTCGATGGTCTTTTGTTAGGGATTGCATTGAAAGTATAAATTGCTCTGGCAGCATAGACATTTTCACAATGTTTATTCTTCCAATCCATGAGCATGGAATGTTTTTCCATCTCTTTGTGTCTTCATTTCTTTCATAAGTGTTCTGTAGTTTCTAGAGTATAGATCCTTTACCTCTTTGGTTAGGTTTATTCCTAGGTATCTTATGCTTTTTGGTGCTATTGTAAATGAAATTGATGCCTTAATTTCTCTTTCTTCAGTCACATTGTTAGTGTATAGAAATGCAACTGATTTCTCTGCACTGGTTTTGTGTCCTGCCACGTTGCTGAGTTGCTGTATGAGTTCTAGTAATTTTGGGGTGGAGTCTTTTGAGTTTTCCACATGACGTGTCATGTCATCTGTGAAGAGAGAGTTTGATTTCTTCTTTGCCTATTTGAATGCCTTTTATTTCTTTTTGTTGTCTGATTGAGGCTGGGACTTCTATTGTTCTCTGTTGAACAATAATGGTGAGAATGGGCATCCCTTTCGTGTTCCTGACCTTAAGGGAGAAGCTCTCAGTTTTTTCCCATTGAGAATTCTCTTACACCATACACAAAGATAAACTCAAAATGGTTGAAAGACCTCAATGTGAAACAGGAATCCATCAAAATCCTAGAGGAGAACATAGGCAGTAAACTCTTCCACACCTGCCACAGCAACTTCTTTCAAGACATGTCTGTAAAGGCAAGAGAAACAAAAGCAAAAATGACCTTTGGGGATTTCATTATGATAAAAAGCTTCTGCACAGCAAAGGAAACAGTCAACAAAACTAAGAGGCAGCCCACGGAATGGGAGAACATATATTTGCAAATGACATTACAGATAAAGGGCTGGTATCCAAGATATATTATCACACTCAACACCCAAAAAACAAATAATCCAGTCAAGAAATGGGCAGAGAAGACATGAACAGGCACTTATCTAAAGAAGACATACAAATGGCTAACAGACACATGAAAAAATGTTCAACATCACTAGTCATCAGGGAAATACAAATCAAAAACCACAGTGAGATACATCTTACACCAATTAGAATGGCAAAAATTAACACGACAGGAAACAAATGTTGACGAGGATGTAGAGAAAGGGGAACCTCCTCTTACACGTTGGGAGTGCAAGTTGGTACAGCTACTCTGGAAAATAGTATGGAGGTTCCTCAAGACATTAAAAATAGAGCTACCCTATGATCCAGTAATTGCACTACTAGGTATTTACCCCAAAGATACAGATGTAGTGAAAAGAAGGGGCACATGCACCCCAGTATTCACCAGCAATGTCCACAATAGCCAAACTGTGGAAGGAGCTGAGATGTTCTTCAACAGATGAATGGATAAAGATGATGTGGTTCATAAATACAGTGGAATATTACTCAGCCATCAGGAAGGATGAATACCTACCATTTACACTGACATGGATGCAACTGGAGGGGATTATGCTAAGTGAAAGAAGTCAACCAGAGAAAGACAATTATATGGTTTCACTCATATGTGGAACATAAGGAATAGCATGGAGGGGAAGGGAGGGAAAACTGAATGGGAAGAAATCAGAGAGGGAGACAAACCATGAGAGACTCTGGACTCCAGGAACCAAACTGAGGGTTACAGAAGGGAGGGAGTGGGGGATGGGGTAACTGGGTGGTGGGTATTAAGGAGGGCACCTTTGTTATGAGCACTGGGTGTTATACACAACTAGTGAATCGTTGAAGACTACATCAAAAACTAAAGATGTCCTATATGTTGGCTAATTGAACATAATAATAAAAAAATGGTGAGGATGGTAAAAAAAAAAATGCTTAAGATATATGCACTAAGATGTCTCAGGGATATTTGGTAACTCCCTGGATGTAATTTCCTAGTTCTGACAGTATTACTATTGCCTGAAAAAGGAAATTTGGGAAGTTTTTTTTGTTAAGGATGAATGAGATTATTGGACATGATAAATTTGAGGTAGACCAAACATAAGACTGAGCTGTGGTGCTTTATTTGAAGATAAAGTCCAGAATTGAGATTTTGAGGCATTATTCAATGAAAATTGAATTTGTTAGAGTTATGGAGACAATGAGAAGAGAAATGGGAGGGCAAAAGATAGAACTTCAGGTCGTGTTAAAGGATATGATGAAGCAGGAGGAGGAATACAAACCTTTAAGGGACACAAGGAACAGTGAGAAATAGGAAGGAAGACCAAGGCAGTGTGATTACAGACACCAAGGGAGAGAAGGTGGATTTGGCTATCACTGGCCAGTACTATAATGGAAAAGTCAGGGAGTTTGAAAAGCTGAGAAAAAGCCCTTGCATTGGGCAAGTAGTAAACTTGAGAGCAAGTTTAGTGGAACAGTGGGCTAGATTGGTGAAGTTTAGGAGATGATGAGGTAAGAATTAATTAACTTGAATCTCAGAGAGATTTGGTGAAAGAAAGAAGTAATGTCACTTCAAAAATGGAAAACAGTGGCAGAAGCATTTTTTTTTTTTTTTTTTTAAAGATAGGTGAAAGAGCTAGTGAGGGGCATCTGCGTGGCTCAGTCGTTAAGCGTCTGACTTCGGCTCAGGTCATGGTCCCTGGGTCCTGGGATCGAGCCCCACATTGGGCTCCAGCCCCACATTGGGCTCCCTGCTCCGTGGGAAGCCTGCTTCTCCCTCTCCCACTCCCCCTGCTTGTATTCCTTCCCTCCTTGTGTCTCTCTCTGTCAAATAAATAAAATCTTAAAAAAAAAAAATAGCTAGTGAAAGAGAGATGAATGAGAAACAGTGAATAACTAATGGTAGAAATACTAGAATGAGATAAAAGGTAGAACAGGAATACAAATGGAGATGTTAGATAATAACATTGTAACAGATTTCTAACCCACACTAAATTAAGTGTCCTGCCTCCAAAGTGAATTTGTACTTTTTTGCTTCTTTATTAGTTTCAAAGAGGGAAGCCCTTCATTACATTCATAGAAGCCACCTGTCAGACAAGTCATCTGAACTATAAATAGTCATGTTGCATACAGAAAAACAAACATGAAAGTAGCTGTACGAGCAAAATGTACAACTAACTTCTAAATGATTCTAATAGACTGGGTGTAAATCACAATTGTCTCAGCCTTTAGGCTCAGCTCTTCTATTCTTTTACAGGCTTCATTTATATAATGAATTGTTTCAGAGGCAAACAGGATTTTTCTCATATAATAAAAGATTCCTAGTTAGGGGACTGTGGAAATCTAATAATTTTTACAGGTATCTTTGTAAATATAATAGATTAAGACATAGTAATTGTAGCACAACATCCAGTGATTCTAGTCTCTATACAGGGGGCACCTGGGTGGCTCAGTCGGTTAAGTATCTGCCTTTGGCTCAAGTCATGATCCCAGTACCTTGGGCTCAAGCCCTAAGCCAGGCTCCCTGCTCAGTGGGGAGTCTGCTTCACCCTCTCTCTCTGCCACTCCCCCTACTTGTGTTCTCCCTGTCAAGTAAATAAAATCTTTTTAAAAAAATCTTTATATAGTAATTGCTTTTAGTTAATTTTACTATCTTAGAAAATGCTCTAGTTACAGTATTTTTCATATTTTTCTGCCAAAAAAATGACAGTAAAATGTCATAACAAAGAAATCTTGGAATGACAGCCACTTCCGTAGACTGGTGAATGTCTTCTGTGTACTGTATATACTTGTGTATACTTTGTACTTGTGCACAAAGTAAAAGTGCTTTGTGAATTTGGGTACAGTTCTCTACCACAATTATTTCATAACTGTGGTATAAGCCCAAGTATTCCACTAATGTCTAATTTTTCTAAGAAACCACTTCATACTTTTTTTTTCCTATCAAGCTGCTCTTCATTTTCTTTTCTTTTTTTTTTTAAGATTTTATTTAATAATTTGACAGAGAGAGACATAGCAAGAGAGGGAACACAAGCGGGGGGGGGGAGGTGGGAGAGGGAGAAGCAGGCTTTCCGCCGAGCAGGGAGCCCGATGCGGGGCTCGATCCCAGGACCCAGGGACCATGACCTGAGCCGAAGTCAGATGCTTAACGACTGAGCCACCCAGGTGCCCCTGGTCTTCATTTTCTAACTCAAACCTGAATCATCTTTACCAGAAAATCTTTATAAATTCACAGATCATTTACCATCTAAAAATAGATAATGATGGAATGATTAGAGGATTGTTAGGTAAGGTAAATAGTTAGGCTTTAGTTCTTTATCCAACTATTGCAACCTGGGAACATGGTTTCTAGGACTGCCATGAATATAAATACAGTGCTTGGAAGTGTGGGGAGAGCAGCAGAGAAGGATTATGAAGGTGATTTTCTGAAGGTAAATAATTTGAATTTTTACCATTTTCTTTCTTTTTTATATTTCTAGGTGCTTTCATTTAAAACATTTTATATTTGACAAATTTGAATGGGCAAAAACAGTTACCTTGTTAATTGTATTATAAGTTTGTTCTTAGATTCCTTTTCAAAGCAATAGCAAGATCATTTTGGTTAAGTTGAGGGGAATACTTTTTTTTTGGGTCCTCAAAGTTATAAAATAAATAACATTTTAATGCAACATGATCTTTTTTATTTGCTCCTCTTTTACATATATCTGTACTATAGCTATTATTATCCTAAAATAGTATTTTCTTGTAAATTCTTGTATTTTAATATTCAGAATTCTGAGGTGGGGACTTCTTTTTTATAAATGCCAAATTGTGAAAAGTAAAGTTAAAGTCACAAATTCCTGTAATGTCTGTAATATCTGATAATACAACAAATCTGTTTTTATTTTTTAACTATTTGTTGAATTATACTGAGAGAACTGAATATTTTATATGTATATTCTCAGTGAATTTTCACAGAGTGACACACCTGTGAAATCAGCACCTAGATCAAGAAACAGAGTTTGAGGGGCACCTGGGTGGCTCAGTCGTTTGTTTGACTTCAGGTTATGATCTGAGGTTGTGAGATTGAGCCCTGAGTTGGGGCTCCCTGCTCAGCACAGAGTCTGCTTGAAGATTTTCTCCCTCTGCCCCTCTCCCCACTCACGCACGTGTGCTCACTCTCTCTCTCTCTAAAATAAATAAACACTTAAAAAAATTTTTTTAGTGTGTATGGGGATCATTGGGGTGCTTCCTGTAAATGCACATTACTATGGGTCCCTTTCTAGGCATACTTAGCTCTGGAATCAATATTTCTTATAATAACTCATGTATTTCTTAGGAACACAAGTTTGAAAACCACTGGGCTGTAAGTCTCTTTTGTATGCAGGCGAAATACCCAGTTATTTTGTCTTATCATTTTAATATATAACATTATGAGGTGTTTTTTGCTGTTACGTTTTTGGTGCATATGCTTATTACTACAGATGATAAAAAAATTTCCCTAAATCTATACTTGCTCTAGGATTCTGTATTAATAAATAGTATACATCAGGTTACCCAGTTAAGAAACCTGGATTTATCCTTGATTTCTCCCTCCCTTTCCTCTAATCCTCTACCTTTCTTATTGTCTCTGATTCATTACTGATGAAGTTTCTTGCATGGAAGATTTTGTAACATCTATTTATACCTGCCTTTCTCCTCCCTGCAGTCTATTTTCCAAAGTTGTCTTTCTAAAACACAGAGCTGATTATGCCATCTACTTGCATAAATGTTTTCCTTAGTAATTACCCTTTGCCTAAAGATACCTAAGTTTCTTAGTATATGTTACAAGGCCATTGTAATGCATCTTCCTTTTCCTTTATTCTTCCCTATCACCTTGTTTCTGGGAATATAGAATTTCTTGCTGTTCCTTGAGGAAAATAGCATTTTTTTTCATGTTTGTATGTTCACATACTACTCTTTTCCATCTTACATCTCCCCTTTTCAGTGTTTCTTTCAGTCGGTATTTATTGAGAAACCACCATGTGCCTGGCATTGTGTCAGAGGGCAGGGTTGCATGTGTGAAAAAGACAGGTTTCCTGTTCTCACTTGTCTTATTGTCTAGTGAAGTCTATCAGGCACCCTTCTTTTCTTTTGTTCCCATAATATTTATTACCAACCTTAATAGGATATAAGTGCTCACATGCTTCTCTTTTCTCATTTAATTTTGATCTCCAGGGCTGAGACCATATCTTAAGTTTATCAATATTCCTAGCCTAGCAGTTGGCACAGTACATGGCATATAGTGATCACTGAAATGTGTTTGAGTAAAAGTTAGAAAGCTAAATACAGAACTACTTCCAGGATAGGTCAAAGCTATCCTTTATAGAATACATTTATATTTTTAATTATATAAGTAGTAAAATGGCTATGTTCGATCTAGTGGGGAAACCTGTGCTCTCCTACTATATTCCCATTATATAATCTTAATGTTACAATTTTTTTTTCCTTTGGGAACTTTGGGAAGAATAGTCTGTCATTTAATTTTAAGACATTAATTTTTAAAATTAAAAAAAAATTTTTTAGAGAGCGAGAGAGTGTGAGAAGGGGAGGGGCAGAGTGGGAAAGGAGAGAGAGAGAATCTCAAGCTGGCTTCACACACAGCACAAGAGTCCAACTTGGGGCATGATCTCATGACCTTGAGATCATGACCTGAGCTGAAATCAAGAGTTGGACACTTAACCAACTAAGCTACTCAGATGCCCCAGTTTTTTTTTAAGGATTTATTCAAAATTATGATTTGAAATAAAGATTATAGAATATATAATTCTAGGGGCGCCTGGGTGGCTCAGTTGGTTAAAGAGACTGCCTTCGGCTCAGGTCATGATCCCGGAGTCCCTGGATCGAGTCCGGCATCAGGCTCCCTGTTCAGCAGGGAGTCTCCTTCTCCCTCTGCCCCTCTCCCCTCTCATGCTCTCTCTATCTCATTCTCTCTCTCAAATAAATAAATAAAATCTTTAAAAAAAAAAGAATATATAATTCTAATTATTAAGATTGTATATTTATATATCTTAATTTTTAAAAAAGTTATTTAAATTCAATTAACATATATTGTATTATTAGTTTCAGAGGTATTCATACATCTTTTAATAGAAGTTCTGTTCAAATGAATCATTTACCTATTTCCAGGTGACTCTATGTTTCATATTCTGTACCTTAATCAATCCTGGCCTGTATCTTACAGTTACAGTGTATTATGACATGCTTGTAATAAACCAATTAAAGACATGGTTTTTGTTCCTAGCATTGTGAACCAATCACATCGGTGAACTGGTAGATGTCACTTATTTATCCAGTCAAAGGTACTAAGTGATAGCCTTTAACAAGGACCTCCCCTCCACATTAGTATATAAATCATTTTCCCTTGATACCATTAAAAATAGCAGTTCTTTGGAATTATAGAAAGTTCTTTTTGAATAAATAGTAAGAGAAAAGTGTGAGGTGAGGTAACTCAGACAATCCAAAATTGAAGTGGAAGGGAAGAGATCTGAATCCCTGGGTCATTGGGAAGACAGTCTCAAAATGTTACAGATCAGCAGAAGTCACCTCACCTCTTCCTGCCATCATTATTATGCAAGTAGGACATTTGAACAAGAACCCAGCAAAACTATTCTGTTCTCTGGGAAAAAGAAAGAATGCAGATCTAGTTGTAAAAAAAAAAAATTTTTTTTTTACAATTTATTTGAGAGAGGGAGAGAGAGAGAGTGTGTGTGTGTGTGTGTGTGTACGAGCAGGGGGAGGGGCAGAGGGAGAGAATTCCAAGCAGACTCTCTGCTCAGCAGGGAGCCCAACATGGGGATTGATCTCAAGACTCTGAGATCATGACCTGACCCGAAACCAAGAGTCGGATGCTCAACTGACCAAGCCACCCAGGCACCCCATGTGTAAGAAAATCTTATTAACGATAGCTGGAGTTTAACTATACTTAGAGTAATATCATTTATAATGCAATGTGGGATATTTTGCAGAGTGAAAGGAGGTGGTATTAATAATTACATTGAAACAATAGATGTAAATTTGAAGCCAGGCAGATCAGATAGATATACTGTCATAGCTGCTGCAGTAGTGGTATGAAGAATGTGTCATGGAAACATAAAGAAGGGAGCTTGTAGATTAGGGAAAACCTTTATACATCTGAGCCAGACTCAAGAATGAGAAGGATTTTTCCCTAAGTTGGCTAGACAGAGGGTAGGCCAGGCTAAAGAAACCTAGTGTCATCTTGCTGACGATGTAGCCCTGCCTCTATCCAAATCGTTCCCTCTCAAGAGGTGCTTCATCTTTCTTTTAAAACAGCTCTATGAAAACTTTCAGTTTTTAGTATATAAACCCAACATTTAAGAAGATTATAATTAAACTGATTTGCTGGCAGTAGTAATAGATTTTCCTTGCACATCTCTACTACAGTATTTATATTTAAAATATGTCAGTGGATTAAAAGAAGATTATTACCTGCTACAGAGAGGAAACATGATTATTTTCAGTACGTGAGGAAAGATAATACTTGTTTTGCATTCCATATGGTTACACGAGAACAAATGGATGAGAATTAGAAAGGAGCATATTTTGTCATTGGTATAAGAAAAAGTGTTCTACTGTGCAATCCAAAGGTGAAACAGGCTCTCCTGGAAGTTCTGAATTCCTCTGCATTAGAGGTAAAAGGAAAGTCCTTTTCCCGGGATGCCATCAGTGGGGGGTATATCCTTTCCCTACTAAATTATATCTTTGATATTAATAATTGTTAAAGAGTTTTAGGAAATGTTAGAGCTTGAAGCAGTTCTTCCTCAACTTTTGGATCTGTGATTAAGGGTGAGAAGATGCACTCCCATTGTCTTTGCTAGTGGAGGGGGACAGATTTGCTGCTGGCTTTTGCAAAGGTAATACCAACTATAGTAATTCCCATATACTTTTAATCATTTATGTCTGTTCGCAATCGTAGATAATATTAAAGATAACATTAAGTCATATCAGATTTATGTAGTCATATTTATTTTGTTATATTAAATTTTTATGCACCCTACTTTATAGCTTGTTGCTTACAGCATTTTTTCATGTATATGCACAAATAAATCACAGAAAATATTGTTCAGCTCTGCTCCCACTTCTCATTCCTCTTTGCAATTATCAAGAAGGCAAATAACATGATAACACTTTCTACTTTAACAGTGAGCAAATCTTGGAGCACCTGGGTGGTTCAGTCAGTTAACCGTCTGCCTTCGGCTCAGGCCATGATCCCAGGGTCCTGGGATCAAGTCCTGGATCGAACATGCTTCTCCCTCTCCTTGCTGTTCCCCCTGCTTGTGCTCTCTCTCTGTCAAATAAGTAAAATCCTTTTTTTTTTTTTTAAATGAGCAAATCTAAAAAAAAAAAATTAAAAAATGAGCAAATCTTGGATCATAAAAGTAATGCTCTAAAACATAAAACAAAAATTCATTAATTTAAACACATTAATGGGGATGCCTGGGTGGCTCAGTTGGTTAACCGCCTGCCTTCGGCTCAGGTCATGATCCCCAGGGCCCTGGGGTTGAGTCCTGCATTGCGCTCCTTGCTCAGTGGGGAGCCTGCTTCTCCTCCTGCCTGCGGCTCCCCCTGCTTGTGCTCTGTTTCTCTCTCTCTCTGACAAATAAATAAAATCTTAAGAAAAAATAATAAACACACTAACATAGGCATTAAACATTTGCTTGGACTAAGCACATAATTTTCACATGATTCATAAAAATTGTTTTTACTAAAAAAATAGTGGGGCGCCTGGGTGGCTCAGTTGGTTAAGCGACTGCCTTCGGCTCAGGTCATGATCCTGGAGTCCCTGGATCGAGTCCCGCATCGGGCTCCCTGCTCAGCAGGGAGTCTGCTTCTCCCTCTGACCCTCCCCCCTCTCATGTGCTCTCTCTCTCTCTCAAATAAATAAATAAAATCTTTTAAAAAAATAAATAAATTAAATTAAATTAAAAAATAGTAACTTTTAATTATAGTTGCTGCTATTTATTGGGTGTTTGTTATGGTCTAGGCACTGTGCTAAAAGCACCTCACATCTTGTAACAGTGCTTTCAAGGTAAGTAGTTAGTATTTTTACTGTATATAGGAGAAAATGGATGCCCCCGAGATTGACTTAGCCAGGGCTATATGGTTTATAAGGTGAATAAACTAGATTCGACTCTAGCTTTCATTCCATAATTGTTCTTTACAGTACTTCCAAATAGCTGTATGCTGGTAGTTTTTGGTCATTAATTTACTACGTGTACTTGAACCTAAATTTATTTAAAAGTCACTTTTATGTTTTGTATTTATTGACAGATAAAGGTATTTCTATAGAGTTTATTGCAGCATGTTACAAAGCAGTAAATATTGAAAACATTTTAAAATCATGTTTACTCACAAATATAGACACATACTTGTATGTACCTGTGCATATATGTTTGCATGTGCACCTACATGGAGACTTGAGCTGGAGGGGAAGGAGTGTGTATGTATGTGTCTGTACAGATATAGATCTAGATAAAAGGTCTGCCTACTGTAGTTTTCTCTTGGTGTTTTTCTGCATGTATGTATATGTATATGCATATGTGTTTATATAATATTAAATTGCTAGATATTTAGAGTTGACTGTTTATTTCATTACCCCCAGAGAGAGTCATCAGGAACACTCAGGACTCAAAAGCTACACAATAAGAGGAAAAGAGCCACTGTAATTCTACTAGTTCTTTTGTGTTTTGCTTCCTTGCTTTTGAATGGTTTGCCATCATAGCCAGCTAGCCGCAGTTTTTTTTCCCCTTAGGCAGTTGTGGGTTTCCTAAACATCAAGGCTTCTGGGAATATCCTGATTATCTCATTTGTGCTTTATACTTCTCACATAACACTGTTATCAGTAGATAGTTTTGGAGAAGCTAAATTGGAAACATTAAGTGAGAGTAGGAAGAAATAAAAAGAGGTAAACTTTTTCCTAAATTTCTTTTTGCTTCCCATCTTCCCCAACTCCCAGTAAAAACCACTTTGTGCTCAGTTTCCCCACTACTCATCCTAGTGTAAGTTCTGATTATCTAGTACAGGAGTTGACAGACTACAGAGCCAAAACTATGTGAGCCAAGTCCGCTTTCTTGAAATAAAGCCACGTTCATTCATTTATGTATTTTCTACAATTGCTTTCTTGGTACAACAGCAGTAGTTACAACAGAGTTTAAAGTTTAAAATGCTTACTGCAAAGTTTAAAATACTTACTGTCTGGATCTTTACAGAAAAAGTTTGCAGACTCCTGATTTAGCAGGTAAGGAAGAAACCAGGGATTTCTCATTTCATTTCCAGGGACTTTAACCTGTTATTTCCGTGGGAACATCGTAGCACATGAGCATTACATAGTATTTCATCTAAAATGGCCCTCATTGGTCTGGGAAGTAGCATAGTTTCTGGGAGGAAACAGCTTGTTTTTCAGCAAATATGGTTTGTTTGTTTTTTTAAAGATAAAGATTTTATTTATTTGATAGAGACACAGCAAGAGAGGGAACACAAGCAGGGGGAGTGGGAGAGGGAGAAGCAGGCTTCCTGCTGAGCAGGGAGCCTGATGTGGGACTCGATCCCAGGACCCTGAGATCATGACCTGAGCTGAAGGCAGATGCTTAGCGACTAAGCCACCCAGGCACCCCCAGCAAATGTGTTATGAAGAAACTTTGAAAGTTGTCCAGTAGTTGGGGGTTCCTGGGAATTGATTATATAAAAGAGAAAGGGGGTGAGAAGGGGAAGGAAGGAGAAAGGCTAGTTCATTTTGATTTAGATTGACAACTGTAATACCTGTATTATTAGTGTTAAGTTCATTTTATATCATTATTCATTAGGCAAACATTTGATCCAATGTTGACTTCTCACCACCTGTCAATTTTCAGATTGTGTGCAGGGAAATTTTTTTGTTGCTGTTGTCAGTTTTCTTTCACTTGTATGTAAGGTCTGTTAAAGAAGGATGTCTCTTGCTCACTGATGTATTTCCACCACCTAAAATAGTGCTTAACTGTAATAGATGTTTAAATATTATTTGTTGAGTGAATGAACTCAGATACGAGATTTTTTGTAGCAAGATTGTGGTTTTTCAAAAATGTCTACAGTTTGTACCTAGAAAATAGGCAATAATTAGAAATCCACAAACCTTTGTGAAGAATAAATCTTTTCAGACTAATGATCTTAACTGTTGGTCCTATCAGATCATTACATAATCGTAACTTGTGATCACTTCAGTGAAGCTTTGGTGCTTGAAAACCTAATTATAAGTTGATGTGAACTGGTTAGGTTATACGTTTCCAGTAGGTGAATTTCACACTGGCTTTAATGATCTTAACTCTGATTTTGTAAACTGCTGTAGGTTGTAAATTACCTTGAAGGTTGTTAGAAAATTTGTATGAAGTTCTGAAATACAGTTAAATCATTTTGACACCATTGGCTTACTTATAATTTTTTTCTTTAATCTCTCCAGATACCATTTATAATAGTGAAAAATGTTACTAAATACTAACATTGACTTCTTCATGGTCCCTTGCAGTTCTTTTTAGTGAAATTGGATTCTACCCAGTGATGAGCTGCTTTCATTCCACTTTTTTTTATTTTTTTAAATTATTATGTTGTTGATCACCATACATCATTAGTTTTTGATGTAGTGTTCCATGATTCATTGTTTGCGTATAAAACCCAGTGCTCCATGCAGAACGTGCCTTCCTTAATACACATCACCAGGCTAACCCATCCCCCCACCCCCCTCCCCTCTAGAACCCTCAGTTTGTTTTTCAGAGTCCATAGTCTCTCATGGTTCGTCTCCCCCTCCGATTTCCCCCCCCCATTTTTCTTCCCCCCCGCTATCTTTTTTTTTTTAATTCCACTTTTAAGATAACCTCAGAGTCACTAATTATAAAGACATATACTAAAACATTCAAAATTAGATTGAGTTACGTTGGAATTAAAAAATATATATCCAAAATTTGTAGGAGATGCTCTGAAATCAAATGAATGATCTCAGTATGTAGCAATTTTAAAGTGCTTGGAAATAGCTGGGATATGTAGTGTGCTTAGTGGTTTGGCACTAACCAATTTGTGGTTGTCATGGCTAACACCCAGTCTAACAGAATGGAGGGAAATAGGCAGATGCGAGCTAAATGTAAAATAGGACAATGCAATTTCATTTGCTGAGGACAACAGTAATTCAAAACAAATAGTTCTTTGGTTTTGTGTTAACAGATAAAAATCTCGAAGTCATAATGGCTCTTAGATTAAAATATCAGCAATGTGATACTCTTTTCTTCTTTACCTTGTGCTTTTGTTTTGTTTAAACAAATGGGATGCTGAATATATGAATAGAAAAATAGCTTGTAGCAACCTGAGGAAACTGACACGCTATTCCAGGGGGGTTGGTGGACTACTGACCACAGGGCCATATCTGGCTGTTGCCTGTTTTTGTAAAGCAAGTGAGCTAAGATTGTTTTTCACGTTTTTAAACTTTTTTTTTTCTTTCAGTATTTTGAAGGTATTGCTCCACTGTCTTCTCATTTGCCTTGTTTCCCATGAGAAGTCTACTGTCAACCTTTTCTTCGCTCCTCTCCATATAACTTGTCTTTTTTAGTATGGTTCCTTTTAAGTAAAGTTTTCTCTGCCAGTGGCTTTGAGTAATGTGATTATGATGTGCTGTGGTCTAGTTTTCTTCATGTTTTTGTGCTTGGGGTTGGTTGAACTTCCTGGGTTTATTGGCTTGTTTTCATCAAATTTGAAAAGTTTGTATCCATTACTTCTTCAAGTAATTTTTCTAGCCCCCATTTCTTTCCTTTGAGGACTCCAGTTAAACATTTTGTCTTTGTGTTAGGCTACTTGAAGTCCTTCAGTTCACTGATGTTCTTTTCATTTATTTCTTTTTTCTCTTTGTATTATATTACATTTTGGATAATCTCAATTGCTTTGTCTTCAAGTTTACCTTCTATAAAAGTTGTTACGCATTTATTCCCATCTGGTATATTTTCATTTAGACCTAGTTTTCATCTCCAGAAATTCAATTTGAGTGATTTTTATACCTTTAATGCCTCTCCTGAAGTTTTTGCACATATAAGCTATAGTTATAAAAACTTCTAATGTTCTTATCTAATTCTAACATCGATGTTAGTTCTGGGTCATTTTCTGTTGATTAATTTTTCTGCTTTTTATAGGTCATATTTTCCTGCTTCTTTGACTGGCTGCTAAACATTGTAATTTTTGCCTTGTTAGGTGCTTCATATTTTTTCACTTCTTTAAATCTTGACCTTTGGTCTGAGACACAGTTTAGTTACTTGGAAATACTTTCTTTCAAGTCTTGCTTTGAAGATTTATTAGGTGGGATAAAAGAAGTGTTTAGTCTGTATCTGATTGTTCCCCACTACTTAGCCAAGACTTTTCTGAATACTCTAACCAGTCCACGTGAACTGTACAGATTTTTAATCTGGCTGTTAGGAACAGGCACTGCTCTCTGTCCTGTGTGAACAGAGGGTACTTTCCTTTTAATTCTTTTGAGTAGTTAATTTCTTCACACACGTGCACCAGTCATTGCTCTACCAACTACCTGAGGGGTCCCTTTGCAGATCTTCAGAGTTCTGTGTAATGTTCTCTTTTTGAATTCTTGGTTTTCTTGGACTCAGTTCTGTCTTTAAAACTTGGCCTATTTACCTGGATTTCACCTGTCAGCACCAAGGCCTGGAAACTTTCTTAAGATAGTTAGCTGGGGCAATTGTAGGGAACACTTGTGTGTTTCTCACCTCTCAGGGATCAGTTCTTTACTTCCTGAGGTCCTGTGTTTTTTGAGAACTGTAATTTCATATATTCTGTCCTGTTTTTTTGGTTGATTGGAGTGTATTGGACAGTTTTTTTGGTGCCTGTTGTATATTGTAGCAAGAAGTAATAGTGGGGATATTGAAATTTAAGATTTAGTAGTTAAATAATTCCAGGTGATGATACACAGAGTTGGACCATAGGTATGAGTGGAGTAGAGGTGTGAAGGTCATTTAATGAGTCATCCACATGGACTTTGAAGTCACCTAAGTAGATGGATTTGAGATAGAGAACAAGATTTTAAACCAAGAGCCAAAGTTGTGGAGTTTTAATACTGCATGCTTTATGTGTTTGGTTAGGAAAATACTCTTCTAAAATTATGCTAATTTGTCTTGTCTTTTCTTCTAGAACCTTCTGACAACTTAAGGGAGATTCTCCAAAATGTGGCCAAATTGCAAGGAGTATCAAATATGAGAAAACTAGGCCATCTGAATAACTTTACTAAGGTAAGTAACTCATCTAAAATTCTTTGTTCCTTATTATACTTATCTCAGATGCTTTTTAACTATCATTAACAAGAAATTCTTGAGTAGTCACCTAATATTAGTGCTTTCCTCTGCTACTTCTCATGGATTTTGTCATGTGTTAGTAGTTTCAGTGTATTTGAATAATGGAAGTATTATGTGCTTGTAGAAAATTTGGTAGGTTCAGAAAATAATAGAGAGAAAAAGGTCACTAAAAAGTCCATCATCAGGTCTTCACTGTTTTTAACATGATATATTTCTTTTGCCTTTTTAATATTCATTTTTATGTGATAATAGATGATAAACATTTGTACGTAAGTACATGTGTGTGTTGCATTTCATAGCCATAACCATTATTCCAAGAGAAATATTAAAACTTCCTCTCTCTTTTCCCTGATATTCTAATTCTATTTTTTGGGTCTTGATTAGAGCCCAGGATAAATGCAGGGGCTCTCGTCCCAAATAAATATTGACTTGAATTTTATTAGAAGCCAAGAATTCTTGACTTTGATAGATAGATTGGTATGTTTTTGAACGTGGTAATGCCGGACAGCCAACTCTTGGAAACACTAAAATGCCTGTTATTTGAGGTGATGCCATAAAGAGGAAACAGAATGGCTCCTTTGGGAAATTTTTTTTTTTTAGTTTCCTCAGTATACACTGTTCTGCTACATTTTAAATTTGGGATTAATTATATATTTTAACCCCTTAAAACTGTGACCCATAGACCAACAGCATTACTGTCACATTGGAGCTTGTTTGAAATGTACTGTTTGGCCCTACCCCAGGCCTACTGAATCAGAATCTACATTTTAATTAAGATTCTCAGGTGAATTTGTATGTACATTAAAGTTTGAGTGGCACTCTTTAATCCTTCCAAAATGTTTAATTTTTTGCTGTCTACTAATTAAATTAGACTATGGCCTGGAGTTTATTTTACTTCACAGAAATAAAAGGAGATGAGAATATAGTCACTATGTAACAAAATTTTTTCAATATGGTGATGTACAATAAATATAAATAGATTAGGATTTTTTTTTTCATAGTTAAAGAAGCAAGTACATATTTGTTTATTTTTCTTTAGTGAAGTTTTGGAATAGTCAAAATTTATTTATTTGACAGAGAGAGAGATAGCGAGAGTAGGAACACAAGCAAGGGGAGTGAGAGAGGGAGAAGCAGGCTTCCCGCTGAGGAGGGAGCCCGATGTGGGGCTCGATCCCAGGACTCTGGGATCATGACCTGAGCCGAAGGCAGATGCTTAACGACTGAGCCACCCAGGCGCCCCAGAAAGTGATATTTTTAAAACAACTTTGAAAAACATTGAATAGGTGCTTGCGAAAGAGTTTTCAAAAATATCCCTAGGTATGTTTCCTTTTTTTTTTTTAATTTATTCATTTGACAGAGATAGACACAACGAGAGAGGGAACACAAGCAGGGTGAGTGGGAGAGGGAGAAGCAGGCCTCCCGCAGAGTGAGGAGCCCGATGCGGGGCTTGATCCCAGGACTCTGAGATCATGACCTGAGCCGAAGGCAGATGCTCAACGACTGAGCCACCCAGGCGCCCCTCCTTTTTTTTTTTTTTACAATTCTTTCTTTTTATTTATTTTATTATGTTAAACACCATACATTAAATCATTAGTTTTTGATGTAGTGTTCCATGATTCATTGTTTGTGTATAACACCCAGTGCGCCATTCAATACGTGCCCTCTTTAATACCCATCAGCAGGCTAATCCATCCCCCCAACTCCCCTCTCCCCTCTAGAACCCTCAGTTTGTTTCTCAGAGTCCATAGTCACTCATGGTTCGTCTCCCCCTCCGATTTCCCTCCCTTCATTTTTCCTTTCCTACTATCTTCTTTTTTTTTTTTTAATATATAATGTATTATTTGTTTCAGAGGTACAGGTCTGTGATTCATCAGTCTTACACAATTCACAGCACTCACCATAGCACATACCCTCCCCAATGTCTGTCACCCAGCCACCCCATCTCTCCCACCCCCCACCACTCCAGCAACCCTCAGTTTGTTTCCTGAGTTTAAGAATTCTTCATATCAGTGAGATCATATGATACATGTCTTTCTCTGATTGACTTATTTTCAGTATGTTTCCATTTTTTAATGAATGTAATCAATATCTTAAAATGCATGCTTCAGTGTGCTGGTCAGATAAGGTCAAGTCTTTGAGACCCAAAATTCTTTCAAGATTGTAAATTGTATATCCTCATTTCACTCCCTTCTATTAAACTTCCCAGTTTTATCTTACCATTCTTCACTCAAGTCTAGTAAGTCTTACCACCTGCCTAGATTTAGCCATTAAAAACAATTTAATATAGGTTTATGTCCTGTTTGAACTCATGGTTCCTGTCATAGTCAGGTTGACATCTAGATATGTAGTTGCACATCTTTTACCAGCTGGAATTCTGAAAGTTGGGGATGGATGTAAGGATGGCAGTGATTTTTTTTTTTTTTTTTTTTACTATCACTCTGGCACTAGTGTGGATCCTAAAGCAATATTAAAAATCTAGAGCAGCACCTTCCAGTAGAAATATAATGTGAACCACAAATACAATTTTAAATTTTCTAGTACCACATTAAAGAAGGAAAAGGAAGGAAAAGGAAGCATGTGAAATTATTTTTAATAATACATTTTCTTTAATCCAGTATATTGTAAGTTATTATCATTTGATGTAATTTATATAAAATATTAATGAAATATTTAACATTTTTATACTAAATCCTTGAAATCAAGTGTATATATTATGCTTATAGCACATCTCAATTCAGAGTAGCCACATTTACAGTGCTCATAGCAACCCGTGGCTAGTAGATACCAACCATAATGGACAGTGCATATATAGAGAGAGACTTTTTGGAATAGGAGTAGTTTAAACATTTATTTCTAGGAATCTTTTGGACACTTTTCATTTTCCCTTCTGTCTTCTCCATTTATTTCTGTCTCCATCCCAGGTTCTCTTGGGTTAGGGTCATTTCCTTGTTTCTCTGTCTTTGTTTGAATTTTTCCCACAGTATTTCACTAAGTTGTTTTCTTCACTTGGTCTTTCCTTGATTTGTGTTCTCCCATTCTCTTCTCCAGCTTCTCCTTCCCTTCACTCTCTCCTGCTCTGCTATTTCTTTCTTTCCCCCTTCCTCTTCATCTCCTCTCTCTTCACCTATCTCTAACCCCTTCCCTTTCTCTCCTTCCCTGATTTCTCCTTCCTTCTCTGTTCCCTCTCTCCTTCTCTTCCCCCATTGTAGCCCTGTAGAGTACAGAATGATTTATCTCCTTAATAAAGGCCCTAGGCTTTGGGGCTTTTTGTATTCTTGTTTGTTTTTTGTTTTGCTATATCCTGTCATTATAATTTTCACGTTTCCCTCTGGCCCTTGTACCAGCTTATAGCAGCCCTTTTATTTGCTATTATAAATTATTTTTGGATTTAAAGACCAGAAAACCAGACTTACTGGAATTTATCTACAATATGAGGAACTAAACCTTGAGTCAGGGTCTGAGGGGCTCTCTCATTAGTAAAGTCTGTGAACACTGGACTTGATAAAATCGGTTTGGCTGCCTCGTGATAACAGTGGGAAAAGCATGAGCTTTAGATCAAGTAGATGGAGACTTACAGTCCAGCTCTAACTAGCAAGGCAGTCTTGGCAGATTTCTTTACTCAGGTAATCTTGATGCCTTTAGAGGCAAGGTCTCACTATAGTGCCTGGCATATAATACGTACTTCATAACATATAACATAGCGCCTTTCAACCTGGGGTTTGTTTTTGTTTGCTTAAGTATTTTTTGCCACTTTTCTGGTTTTTTGGCTGACTCTAAGGACATGAGTCTGCTAAATAGTTCGAGTTGCAGATTAGTAAGCTATTACTGTAACAGGGTTTTTCAGCCTCAGTAATTCTGACATAATGGACCAGCTAATTATTTGTCTTAGGAGGCTGTCTTCTCCATTTGTAGGGTATTTAACAGCATCCCTGCTAGAACCCCTAGATGCCAGTAGCACACCTCCACCAGCTGTGATAAGCAAAAATGTCTCCAGACATTGCCAGATGTTTCCTGGGGGCAGAATTGCCCCTGGCTAAGAACCACTCCTGTAAATAAATGTCAGTAGATTTTATTATAAAATTTCTTCAGATACCTAGTGCAAAATAAATGCTCACCAAATTTAATCATAATATAATGTATCTTTGAATTCCATTTTGGTGGAGAGCTAGGTTCATAAACATTTACATAGCTGGTATTTCTATAAAATCTGTAAGTTCATGTCCTTATAGAGTAAAATTAGAAATTCTCAGAAATTTCTATGAATATCTCTATAGAACAAGAAATCTTTATAGAATATATGTATCTCTATAGAATAAGAAAATAAGTAAAATAATTGATACCACTTAGACTAGTTAGGAATTAGTTGGTCACCCTTCTCTGTGTTCCCATAACAGATTATGTGTGTCTACTAAATTTTATCCTTTTGTTGTTACTATTTGTCATGGGTTACTATCTTATTAAACGGAGTTTCTTAAACACAAATCTGTAGTACTTCTTTTTCTACTCTTATATTCCTTTTTACTCCAAAGCCTGGCATATAGCAAGTGTTTAATTAAAGGCTTTATATTACATTGAGAAGATTTTGTATTTTAAATACGAGTTTTTGTTGTACTACTCTTTGTTTTGTTATTTAATATAAGCCTGTTTTTAGGATTAACTTAATTTAGTAGATCAGTGGGGCTAAAATGTTGTATAGAGTAGACCTCATCTGCAGAATTAAAACTTCCTTTTAAAGTATGAAGAGAGGGTGCTAGTGATGTGATCCTATAACCATGTGAATGTCACACACCCATGCTTGCCTTCTGACATCATTTCACTAGATAAAGTAATGTGTATAACAGACTACTGATGAATATAATCATAGTATCCTATTTTTAAAACTGACAACATGCTTGTATTCTAAAGACCTGCTTTTTTTAAAGATGACAGTATTTCAGCTCTTTACATTCTAAAAGTTCTCTTTTCCTACAGTTAATCTCCTATATTCATATTGAAAGCTCCAAAGGAATCTTTATTTTGTTCTGTATTGAAAAAACTTCAAAACTAGCATAAGCTAAATATAAAAAATTAAAATGGCACCAAACAATTTATGGTAAAATGTGAAAGTCCTCTCTCACATACCCTTCCCATCCTCCTCCCCACTGTGACAAAAGTACCATTCTCTAGAGGTAACCACTAGAAAGTATTTATCTTTCTTTGGTATGATTGTGTGTGTGTGTGTGTTTATTTAATTGAGTTGTGAGAATTAAATGAGCTAAACGGAAAGAGTACTGAATTTATTTACCATTTATTACAATTGCACAAAGGTTTTTTTAAAATGAGATCATGACATATATTGACTCATAGTTTGAACTTTTCTGCTTTCCAATATATCATAGAATCCTTTCCTTTTCTATAAATATAGATCTACTACTTTTTTATAGCTGCATGTATGTGTGTACATAGGTATATTTGTATAGATGTATCCACACTTACATTTGTGTATGTTTACAAATATATGCATAGTTGTACATATGCATATGTACATATACTATAATTTAGTCATTCCACCATTAAAAAATGTTTTTCCTACTTCTTTTTGCTATTTTAAATAATGTATAGTAACACTCGTGTACTTTCTTGTGCAGAATAGAATTTAGAAGTATGATTTTTTTTTTTTAAGTATTTTATTTATTTGACAGAGAGAGAGAGACAGCTAGAGAGGGAACACAAGCAGGGGGAGTGGGAGAGGGAGAATCAGGCTCCCAGTTGAGCAAGGAGCCCGATGTGGGGCTTGATCCCAGGACCCTAGGATCATGACCTGAGCCGAAGGCAGATGCTTAACGACTGAGCCACCCAGGTGCCCCTAGAAGTGTGATTTCTTAGCCAAAAGCATTTGTACTTTCTATTTTAAAACCTGCTTCTAAAATGCCCTCTGAAAAGACCATGTTGTGGAATTCTTATCTGTGATAAGATTTTTTTTTTTTAAGTTTGGGTTATTCTATCTATTAGTTATTTGTGAGAACTATTCATTTAACCTTCAGAGCAATATGAATAGAATGGGAATATCATTTAATTGTCCTGTTTTATTTATTATTTATTATAAAATTTACTTATTTTTTAAGATTTTATTTTTTTATTTGACAGAGAGAGACACAGCGAGAGAGGGAACACAAGCAGGGGGAGTGGCAGAGGGAGAAGTAGGCTTTCCACAGAGCAGGGAGCCTGATGCGGGGCTTAATCCCAGAACCCTGAGATCATGACCTGAGCCGAAGGCAGACGCTTAACGACTGAGCCATCCAGGCGCCCCTAATTGTCCTGTTTTAATTGATCATCATATTTTTAAAAAATTAATAATTTTAATAAGCATCTCAGACATTTTATTACCTAGAGGTAGTTTAGACTTCTATTTTACCTTTGTAAGAATATAATATTGTTGATTGCCCCTTTTAAATATTTTAGTTTTTCTAAGAAAGTCTTATAACAAATTCAACAAACTTGATTTAACTGAACTAAAGTAAAAAGAAGTTATTTGCTCTCATGATGAGGGAAACCAAATGTGGCGTCCGAATTTCAGGTAAAACAACCCAAGGGTTGAAAAAAGTTAATTGTATTCTGTCTCTCCATTTCTTAGCTTTATTTTTTCTTTAAGTTAGCTTTATTCTGAAATACTTTCCATTTGGCTAAGATACATCATCCTTTTAGCTTTTAATCATAAAAGGAGAGGGTAGCTCTCTCTTACCATCTTCTACATGAACTGTCATTTTGGTCACATTCAGCTAGGCATTGTGACTGATAGTCATAAAAACACATGGGATGGGAGTAACAGAAACCCAATGAAAAATGTGATATCTAATAATTTTGCATATTAAGTGACTGTTAGGTTGCTAATTCTTATATTTTGAAAGGTCTTTAATGATTTCCAAACATAATCCATGATTTTATTCTAAATATAACATACCTATGTGATAGGGCAGGCAGTGTTACATTTTAATAACTTAAAAGCATTAATTAACCACCACGGAAAGCATAGTCCTAACATCTGTTACTATCCCTGGAAAATAGGCACTGATTGTGACAAATATGCTATGTTTTGTCAAAAATTGGTTGTTGTGACCTTCCAGTTTCTGAGTGGGCATTTTTTTCAGAAATGTTTCTTGCAGTTGAAACATTTATCTTGCACTGTTTTTTCTTTTTGCAAAATGGAGGATGAGGATTTTTTATACATACATATAGATCTAAAATAAAATATAAGTTTTCCTAAGCTTTGAGACAAAAGAAGAAAATGATACTCCTTTCAAAATACTTTTCAAAATGTGAATTTTGGAGATCATAATAATAACTTTGAGGTTTTTTGTTTTCTTTGTTTTTTTTTTTTTAGCTTTTCATCAAAACTGCTAACTCTAACAAATGTTAAATGGTGGACAGTCATATATTTTGTGTCTAGGAGGGTGGGTTACAGTTTCCAAACTGTTTCCCTGAATCTACAGTTTTCTACAAGGACCTGGACATCCATTGCTACTGTAGCAAAAAATGGAAATACTGCCTTTTTTAGAAATTGAGTTGATATGTAAATCATTGTTTCAAGAAGTAACATTTTTCCCATTTTAAAAACACAATATAGGGTGCCTGGGTGGCTCAGTCGTTAAGCGTCTGCCTTCGGCTCAGGTCATGATCCCAGGGTCCTGGGATTGAGTCCCACATCGGGCTCCCTGCTCGGCAGGAAGCCTGCTTCTCCCTCTCCCACTCCCCCTGCTTGTGTTCCTGCTCTCGCTATCTCTCTGTCAAATAAATAAATAAAAATCTTTTAAAAATAAATAAATAAATAAATAAACAATATATATTTTTAAAGATTTTATTTATTAGAGAAAGTGAGCGTGCAGGCAAGTGTGAGTCAGGGGAGGGGCAGAGGGAGAAGGAGAGAGAGAATCTCAAGCAGACTCCATGCTGAGTGTGGAGCCCGATGAGGGGCTCCATCCCACCACCCGGAGATCATGGCCCGAGTTGAAATTAAGAGTTGGTCGCTTAAATGACTGAGCCACCCAGGCATCCCAAAACACAATATTTTATATGTTGATATAAACAAATTCTAAGCTTCATTTTTCTATTAAATTTGAGTTGGAGTGCGTCCAAGGTATAAGTGGTCATGATACATGATAAGCAGTTCTTTTTTTTTTTTTTTTAAATATTGTACCATTGACAATGCTAGTAATCTTAAATACCTGGAAATCTCAAATACTAAATTATGTTTAATAGTTTCAATAGTTAATAGTTTTTATGTGTGTTTTGATCCTTTGAAATGGGCAGTTTTTGTTATGTGTGTTTCTAGTTAACTGTTTGGAAAAAATAATTTCACTTACTCATATATAACCAGAGTGCAGTTCTCCAGACTTTAGAATCATAGAGGCTTTTGAAGCTGGAGAAATAAATAAAGATAGTAATGTTCAGTTATTTTTTTTTTTCCTCAAAGATTTTATTTATTTATTTGAGAGAGAGAGAATGAGAGAGAGCATGAGAGGGAGGAGGGTCAGAGGGAGAAGCAGACTCCCTGCCAAGCAGGGAGCCCGATGCGGGACTCGATCCTGGGACTCCAGGATCATGACCTGAGCCGAAGGCAGTCGCTCAACCAACTGAGCCACCCAGGCGCCCTATTTTTTTTTTTTTTTTTTATATCCTATCTCCCCTCTCCCTTTGCCCCTTTGTAAATAATTTTAATACAGAATTATAATATTTTTCACAGTGGGCTCTGGACTCAGACTAGTTTGGTCTGATTTCTGGCTTTACCACTTACTAGCTTTTGGCATTGGGAAGTCATATTATCTACTATCTCTAAGACTCATTTGTCTTCATTTACAAAAATACTATTTTCTAGGATTAACAAGACTTATAGTGAATAAATGTTACTTCTGTTCCTATTCATGAATTTTAAATATGGATAACCATCCCCAGGTTATGTAATACATACTCATTATAAGCATTTCCAAAATACAGAAAAGCACAGAGAGGAAAATAAATCACCTGTGATTGCACTTTCATTTTTGGTGTTAAAATTTTGATGTATAGATTTTTTAAAAATGTATCTTTAAAAAATATATATATATATGTGTGTGTGTATATATATATCTCTTAGAATTTTTTCCTTCTCTTACCAGCACATTATGCCTGTTTTTCCTCATGTTTAAATATTATATAATATTGATGGCTACACAGTTTGCTCATTTTTGAACATTTTGTTTCCAGTTCCTTACCATTATAAATAATGTACAACCCACTCTACATTTTAGATTATTTTGTTGATATAAATCACCAAAAGTAGATCCCAGCCCTAGGGCATTTTTCCAATTTATTTTACAAAATGTTTTTTCAGTTTATAATCCCACTGACAATATGTTGTCTTATTTGGTATAATCATGTTAAAAAGCAATTTCTTGCCACTTTGGTAAGCTTTATTTCAAATGGTATTTTTCAGTGTATTTGGTTAAGATTTTAGGAAACAGGAAGTATGTTTATTTATCAACTATGTTTCTTCATTAAATTCTTAGTACATTTTCTTGGCCTCTCCTCAGTAACCTTCCCCTAATTTGTTTAGGCCTTTCACATTATAAGTGCCTACTTGTTGTAGGCCCTACTTTGCTATATGAGTGTGTAATGTTAACGGCTGAATTGTGTCCCCCCAATTCATTTGTTGAAGCCTTCGCCTGCGGTACCTCAGAATGTGTATGTATTTTGGAGATATGGCCCTTAAAGAGGCAGTTAAGGTAAAATTGGGTCATTTGGGTGATCCCTAATCCAATGTGACTGGTTTCCTGATAAGAAAAGGAGATTAGTACACAGATACACACAGAGGAACAACCATATAAAGACTTGAGAGAACCCAGGAGACCTCAGAACAAAGGACCTCTGTCAAGCTACATTGATCTTCTAGCTTCCAGAAGCATGAGAAAATAAATTTCTGTGTTTGAGCTACCTGGTCTGTGGTATGTGTTACAGCAGCCCCAGCAAACTAATATAGGGCCATAACCTTTGCTTATCATAATTTTGCGAATATTTTTGACTACTATGTTATTAAACTTTTAATTTTAGGTATGCAGTTGGTTTTTTAGAGATATATAAACTTTCCTCTTTTGTCTCAAATATAGGAAATCTTACATTTTATTTTAAATCTATATGTATGTCTAAAAAATCCTCATCCCCCATTTTTAAGTACTTACATTATGCAACAAAATGCAATAAAAATAACAAAAAATTTTCATACCATTTGAAAGTTTAGTCTAAAGCTTCTTTGTTTATCATATTTCAGAATTTTGAGGATTTTAGAGGAATAGCAGTATAACCATTTTGGATAAAGACTTGTGCACAAAAGCTTTTTAGCTTGTTTTGCTTATTTACACAGCATTTTCTTACCACACAAAGTGATCCTTTGTATAGTCTCCTTTTCTGCTGTCAATTATTGCAGTATCTGAGAGCTACTCTATTCCGATCCCCTTACCTATTCTGTTTGGAACATTTCTTTTTTCTTTTGCTTCTAAAGAAGAAACTGGATAGGGCATTTTACAAGGAACCTACCAGTAGGATAGGATTATCTTTTTTTTCTGCAGTATTGTACCTTTTGAAATACATTCTTGGGTCCATTCTTTTCACAGACAGATGTGATAGCCACTTTGGTTGGTTTATTCTGTCTGGTTAACATGTTCATAACTTCATACTGAGGAATAATAGCACTTAGAATCCCTTCTGATTCGTCAGTGTTAATTAAATGATCAATCTTCTCTTTCATCCATATCAGTTAAGCCCATTAAATAATTTGAGAAACTTTTATATAACTTTTGGGTAAAAGTTATTTTTCAAATAACTTTTCACTTTGGTAAGCTTTGAATCATTTTGACAATATTGTCAAATGACAATATTTTTCAAATCTATAAATCCAGTTATTTTTCAAATAACTTTTCCCTCCAGGTGGGAGAGAAGTAGCTAGCATTAGATCAGTGTTCTTAATGAAAACAAGGGAAGCCTGTTTGAAGGTAGCAGGAAACTAACTGCTCAGTGGACAAGAAATGTAGGAGCCAAAGCTTCGGAGAAGGAAGAATCTTGTGGAGGTGAACTTAACTTCTCCAACAACTTTTGCCAAGGGATACTGGCTAGTGTAGAGTGTGGGCAGAAAACTTAGGGACTCAGATTAGGCCCAGGAGTACTGTTACTAAAAGACAGAAAAAACAGCACAGACCTTTTGGTGGAGACCTAGGGGAAATCTAGTATAAGAAGATTCTTGGCTCCCCACGTTTGTTGAATTCCTGAGACTATCTGAGATGGTTAACTTAAAAATCTAAACAAAAAATATTTGAAAATAAAGGTGGAGCTTGTAGTGTTTTTTAAGACAAAAGTTAGATCTGTCATCCTCTTGGGACTAATCCCCTCTACAACAAACAAGCTTTCAGTTGAAACATGGGGAACAAGGAGGAAAAGGAAAAACTGGAGGTAGACTGAGTCTTATCAGAGCAGCAATTTATCTGTACTTAGTATTGTCCAGTGACCTAACAAAGAGAAGGATAAATCCTCTGTGGAGAAAGATAATATCAGGAATCTCTGCAAGTTTTTATATAGAGAGATTATAGGATCCACCAAAAGGCAGGACTACATGACTACAACAAAAAGAAAAACATAGTAGAAACAGATCCAGAGATGGTCTACATCATTCACATTCATTTAGATAATAGCACTTTAAATATTTAAAGTATGATTTGTATGTCAAGAAAATAGAGGAACTTTGGAGAGAATAGGTAAAAAAGAAGATTTTTTATTATTGGATATGTGTAAAGTGAAATGAAAATTCAAGAAGGGAAAAAACAATGTCTAAAACAAAAAACTACATAGAAGATTAGCTGTACTGGAAGACAAATGAATAGAAAATATCCAACCAGAGATGAAAGAGAATGGAGAAAATACAAAAGAGGTTTTAGAGACTTGCAGTATACACAAAAGGATCTGATATTTGAATTCCAGAAAGAAGAGAGGAAATTGGGCAGAAGTAATTTTGAAGAGAGAATGTACAGAATTTTCTAAAACTAATATATCAACCCAGAGATTCAGGAATTTCTGTTTTTCCTAAGCAGGATAGATAAAAAGAAAACCACACCTGAACTGTAAGATTGCTGAAAACCAAAGATAAAGAAAAAAAATCTTGAAAGGAGTCTGAGAAAAAGGATCTGACCTTCAAAGGAGCTAATAGTAAGACTGATATCAGACTTTTCAATAGAGACAGTGGAAACCATGTTGAAGCTTTTAAGAAAATAGCAGCTAACCTAAAAATCTATAAATCCAGCAAGATATCCTTCAAAAACAGAAGTGAAAAAAAAAATTTCCAGGCAAACAAAAGTCAAAAGAATCTGTTACCAGCAACCTTGGCTAAAAATTAAATAAATGAAAACACCAATAAAATAAATCAACAACAAACTGAGGATTCTTTAGACAGAAGGAAGAATATCCCATTAAGATACCACTAACGTGAAGAATAATGGAAAAGGTGAATTTGTGGATAAATATAAATTGATACTGACTAAATATTAACAAAATAAAAATAACAGTATTATGTTTCATGGGGCTTGAAAGAGAAAAAGACATCAGTAAAGTGAAAGGTGAGGCAAGTAAATGAGGTTCAAGTGTCAAGAGTCTAGCATTGTTGAGGACATGGTAATAGTTTCTCTTTAGACTGTGATTAATTAATAACGTATGTTGTAATTTCAATGGTAACCATTAAAAAATAGTTTTAAAATAGTAAACTTATTGAGGGGGGAGAAATGGAATAATAAGAAGTAATTGGTTGATTCAAATGACAGCAAAAAGGAGGGTTAAAGAAATCTAAAACTGGCAGGTCAAATAAAACAAAAACAATAAGGCGATAGAAATAAATATGCATATTTGAACAGTAGATATATTTTCTGGAATTTTGTTAAAGAAAAATACCTTACTTTTCAGTCTAAAAAAGTAATGTAAATATAAACAGACAAAAATACATAACACATATTCATATACTTTTGTTTTTCTGACAGCTTCTTTGTGATATTGGCCATAGTGAAGAAAAATTGGGTTTTAACTATGAGGATATCATAATTTGGTAAGTATAGTTTAGTTCCCTCCCTCACCCCTCTGGGTTTTAGTAATTTCAGTTCTAGTAATTTTAAACTAAAAGGATAGTATAACACATTATATTTGATTTTGTAGAAACAGCTGTTTGAACATTAGAAAAATTCAAGATGTCCAATATTTTTGGTTATCCTGTTGTTCTTACTGATGCTTTGTAATTATCAAATATAAAGAATCAAAGCTAATGATGGGAAATACTTGGATTTCTATAATTTAAACTTCTAAATTAAACATGAAATTCACAGAACAAAAGTTCTTAAATTTTCCTAAGAACAAGAAGAAGAACCTGTATGATTATCTCTAGACCTCACTTAAAACAAAGTGTGCTTATGGCAAACTTTATTTTCTCAAGTCCACCAACAGAGACATAATGTTATAATTTCATAGCCATCTTTTTGGTGTGCTTGGGAATTAAAATTTATATAGCTGTGCCTACTGTCACAAAATATTTATTGATTTAAACCAGTGATTCATTGAGGAGTGGAAGCAGGTAGGCAGAGGAGAATAGATTGTAGAGGCATATGTGATACACCTTGACAAAGGCATATTTAATTTCCCATTGTTTATATAAAATAAAGTACAGAAGGTAGAATAAAATAACATTTTCTTGATTAGTAAGAATGTGCTAAGGCAGCACAGATTAAAAAATAACAATATTAGTGAAGTTCCATGGCTGTTATAGTGAATGATTTTTATATATAAAATCACTAGTAGTTTTGCTTAATGCAACTGAGGGAGAATTTGGTACCATAATTTTATGTGTATTTGAAACTCATGTAGCAAAACTTTTTTTGTTTCTATGCAGTTTGCGGTTAGCTTTATTGAATGAAGCAAAAGAAGTGCGGGCAGCAGGCCTGCGAGCTCTTCGATATCTCATCCAAGACTCCAGTATTCTGCAGAAGGTGCTAAAATTGAAAGTGGACTATTTAATAGCAAGGTAATTTTCCTAGAGCTGTCTCTGTTGTTAAAATTATGTTTTAAGTTTTAACATACCTATTGTGAAGTGTACATATTTTTAGTGTAAAGCCTGATAATTTTTAGAGATATATACAACCAAGTACTCCATTACCCTGAGTAAGAGTATTTTCTACATCCCAGTCAAGTTCCCCTGTGTCTTCAACCAGTAGGAAACATTACTCTGCCTTTTCTCATTATAAACCAGTTTTTCCTGTTCTTGAGCATCATATATCGGAAAAATACATGGTTATTCTTTTCTTTCCTCAGTGTTATTTGTCAGAGATGTATCCATGTTGTTTTTTTCTTTTAAGGCTGTGTAGTATTTCATGTTATGAACAGACTATAATTTATTCCATTCTGTTTGTGATTTTCTGGGTTGTTTCCAGTTTTTGGCTATTTTGGATAAAGCTGCCCTGAATATTCTTGTAGGTAGACATATGCACTCATTTTTCTTAGGTATATATGTAGGAGTGGAACTGCTGGGTCATAGGTTTATGTCTGTTTAGCTTTACTACATACTGCCAGTTTTCCATAGTGATTGTACCGATTTATATTCCTACCAACAATGTTTGAGAGTTCCAGGCTCTCTACATTCTCATCAGCACTTGTTTTTAGTTTTTAATTGTAGACTTTCTGCTGTAGTGTTCACTGTGAGTTTCATTGTGGTTTTAATTTGCATTTCCCTAATGAGTAGTGATGATGTTAAGCATCTTTCATTTGTTTGTTGGTTATTTGAATATCCTCCTTGTCATTTGCTCATTTGTAAATTGGATTATCTGCCTGTCTCATATAGGAGTTCTTAATGTTCCAGATATGATTCCTTTCAGGTATATGTCTTGACAATATCTTCTCCAAGTCAGTCTGTTTTGCCTTTTCTCTTTTCCTAATTAATAAAATCCAATTTTGTAGTTAATGCTCTTGGACTCTTTGGAAGATACTATTCTGTGTTTTCTTCTAAAAGGTTTTATTCCTCTATATATGTTTAATTAGGTGTTAGGTCATGATAATTTTTATTTTTATGGATATGCAGTACATTTTAGCAGGATTTATTGAAAAGATTATCCTCTGTGTCTAGATTAGTGACACTTCTGTTGTAAACTAGATAACTGATAAGTATGGATCTGTTTTTGTGTTCCCTATTATTTTTAGTTTGTCTATTCTTGCCCGTTTCTCACTGTTTTAATGACTGCAACTTGATAGTAAATGTTAATATCTGTTGGTATAAGTCTTCCAATTTTTCTTCCTTAAGACTGTTGGCTATTTTATGTTCTACATTTTCATATAAATTTTAGAATCAACTTATCCATTTCCTTAAAACATTCTGGGATTTTAGTAGTAATTGCATTGAAGTTCAAGATTAATTTGGGGTGAATTGATATCTTAATAACATTGACTATTCTAAGCCTTTATTTATTTGGAACTTTAATTTCCACAGTATTTTGTAGTTTTCTGTGCAGAGGTCTTGCACATACTTGCTATTGTTCATTCTAAGATATTTTTTATGAGAGTATTAATGTAAGTTAAATTTTTTCTTTTTCATATTTTTTGCTGTTAATATATAGAAAAAGAATTGTGTGTTTTTATTTTTGGTTTTGGGTTTGGATACTAAACTCTTACCTAGTGATCTTGCTAGATTCACTTTTCAATTCTAATTGTTTAAAAATTATTTTAGAGTTTCTGTGTACATAGCATTAATTGCAAATGATGACTTTTATTTCTTCCTTTCCAATCCTTGTATCTTTCTTTTTCTTGCCGTATTGCACTGGTTAGAATATTACACTGACTAGAAATAGTGATAGTGGACAACTTTGTTTTGCTCTTGAACTCGGGTTAAAAGTATTCAGTACTTTGGTGTTATTTATGATACTTGCTGTAGGCTTTTTGTGGATTTATGTTCCTTGTTTGCATTCCTAAAGTAAACACCCCATGTTAACTGTGTGTTTTGTCCTTTTTAAATATTAATTGAATTTGGTTTGTTAATATTTTGTTGAAGATTTTTGTAGCTAAGTTCGTGAGAGGTATTGGCCTATATTTATCCATTCTTCTAATGTCCTTGTTTAGTTGTGGTATCAGGATTTTTTTTGCTTTGTAAAACAACTAGGGAAATGTTGCCCTATTTTTATATTTTCTGGAAGAATTTATGTAAGATGGGTATTGTTTTTTTTTCCTACATGATTAGTAGAATTCACTAGTGAATCTGTCTGAGCATAGGGTTTTCTTTTTTAGGAATTTTTTTTGTTTTGTTTTGTTTTTTAAGATTTTATTTGTTTATTTGTCAGAGAGAGAGAGAGCACAAGCAGGGGGAACAGCAGGCAGAGGGACAGGCTCCCCATTGAGCAAGGAGCCTGATGTGGGACTCAATCCCAGGACCCTGGGATCATGACCTGGGCCGAAGGCAGATGCTTAACCTACTGAGCCACCCAGCCATCCCTTTTTAAGGAAGTTTTAAGATTATGGATTCTATTTCTTCAGCAGATATAGTACTATTCAGATTTTCTCCTTTTAGTCATTATATATTTTGAAGCTTTGTTACTACGTTCATATTTAGAATTGTTAAACCTTCACATTGGGCTAATCTTTTTATAGTTATGAAATGTCCCTTTTTATTCCTAGTAATACTTCTCTTATTATGAGTGTTCATATTATCTTATATTCATATGGCTATACTCACTTTGATTTAGGGCTTGCAGGATAGATCTTTTACCATCCTTTTACTTTCTGTTGTTTTTGTCCTTACGTTAAAGTTTCTGGCCTAAAAACATCATAAGGTTTTTTGTTTGTTTTTAAATCTAGTTTGACTGTCTTTGTCCTCTAAGTAGAATATTTAGACTGTCTAGTGGATTTTTATATGCATGGTCTGTGGGCTTTATGCAGTGTAATGATTTGTATGTTTATGAGTCTGTTCATCTTGTGGTTAATTTTCTCATGTATTTGAGTTTGTATCTTGAGATTTGTCGTATCTGTTCTTTGTTCTTATGTATCTCCTGTTTCTTTTGGAATAGTCAAGAATTTCTTTTCCTCTTCTATTAATATCTTGGTTATAAGGTCTTCTCTTCTTTTAGTAGTTGCCCTAGAGATTACAACTCATATCCTTGATACTAAGGTTTAGTATTTTATTACAACCAGAACAATCTAGGAAAACTCTTATAGTTTATATCATTTTCCCTCTGTTTTTTGTATTATTGCTATAGTTTTTATTTCTACATATATTTGTAGCCCTACAAGATAGTTTTGTTATTGTTTTAAACTGGAACTATTGTTATATATTTTTAAAGCTTTATTTATTTATTTGAGAGAGAGAGAGAGAGAGAGAGAGAGAGAGAGAGAGCATGGGGGGAGGGGCAGAGGGAGAGAATCTTAAGCAGGCACCCTGCTGAGTGTGGAGCCCCATGCAGGACTCCATCTCACAACCCATGAGATCATGACCTGAGCCGAAACCAAGAGTCAGACACTTAACCTGCTGAGGTACCCAGGTACCCCTAAACTGGAACTGTTGATATTTACCTACATTATTTACCCGTTCCAATATCCTTCCTTCTTGCATTTATACATTTTTATTCATCTTGCATCACTTTCTGTTTAATAAATTTCCTTTACTGTTTCTTTTAGTGCTGGTATACTCAAGATGAATTCTATCATCTTTTTTTTTTTGTCTGTAAATGCCTCTGTTTTGCCTTCATATTTGAAGGCTGTTTTTATGACTAGTTCCTATTTTTTAATGCTTTAAATAGGTTATTGTCTTCTGGACTTTTTTTTTTTTAACCTGGTGAACAGTAAGTAGTCTCTTCTTATTGCTTCTTTGAAGTGATGTATCTTTTTCTTTTCTGGCTACTTTAAAGTTTTTCTTCTGTTCTATTCATTCATTCTTCTCTCATATCCTCTCATACTCCAGCTATATAGCTATATAGTGTTGAATCTGTTCACTCTTCCACATGTCTCTGATGTTCTTACTGTATTTTCAGTTTTTGTTGTTAATCTTTGTGCTTTAATGTGTTTACTTTCTACTCACCTGTTTTTTTCTTCCATCCTGCTATTAAATCATTCTCTTCAATTTTTAATTTCAGTTACTGTATTTCTATCATTTGTTTTACTCTTATTTAAAGATTCTAGGTCGCTGCTTTATTTCACCATGTTTCCTTCTATTTACTTGATCATATTTATCATAGTGATTTATAGCCTTCTTAAGACAACACCAATATGTGAATCACCTGTGTTCTATTTCTGTTGTCTTTTTCTTTTCTTGGTTTTTAGTTACTTGACCCTTTGTTTATTTTAAAGCATACCTCATATTATTACATGATTGGATGTGAATATTGCATATTCAAAATCTTTGGCTCTGGATCATGCTGTTTTCCTCTTAAGAGAGTTAAGGTTTATTTATTCTAGAAAGTTGGCTTATCACACTGATTTTGTTAAAAAGTTTAGTTTTAGCTTTTTCTTTGATCTACGGAGTGGTTCTTTGGGATCTCAAATGACAGTTGTAAATGTTTAGCAGAACCTCTTCAGCTTGACGAGCCTTGAGCTATAACATCTATCTAGAGAGTTACGTACCTGCTCAAATTTCTGCTTACTTCCTTAGCTTCTTGGCATTAACTTTTTGTTTGGTTCCTTGGATTTTTACTTTGTTTTTGCACAACATAGAGATTGGCAAGTGCCTTGGAGAGGAGCTTGCATGAAGATTTGCATTCACTTTCCCATGTTTCCTTTTCTCTGGAATTTTTTCCCCTCAAGTCACAGCCACATTGGCTGCACTAAAGTTCAACCTGTCTCTCCAGTCCAGAAAGACTTTTGCTTTCTGTTGGGACTCTGTTCCCCTAAAACTGTTGACAAGTGCCCCTAGGGACAAAGCCTGGTTGGATGTGAAGCTTGTGCATCTCTTTCCAGGGATTATTATCCATTGCCCTTTTAACAGTTTTTAAAAAGTCTTTTGTGGGCCGCCGGGGTGGCTCAGTCGTTAAGTGTCTGCCTTCGGCTCAGGTCATGATCCCGGGGTCCTGGGATCGAGCCCTGAATCAGCCTCCCTGCTCAGTGGGAAGCCTGCTTCTCCCTCTCCCACTCCCCCTGCTTGTGTTCCCTCTCTCATTGGGTCTCGCTCTGTCAAATAAATAAAATCTTAAGAAAAATAAAAATTTAAAAAAATATATTTTGCTTACCCTTTACAGTTGTTTTTGGCTAGAGGGGTGGTGTGATCCAGCCTCTCTGATGTGGCCACAAATTGAATTGTTCATTTCTTAATAAAATTGTTTTAGATTTAATTGTATTCAGATAGAAGAAATGCTTTTTGAGTAGCAAACTATATGAATTGATTAGAATAGTGAACTACCTAAACATAAGTAAAAATTAATTATTCGGCTACATAAACCAAAGACTTAAGAAATTGGTAATTTAATAAGTTTTACAGAAAAATGTCAGTTAAGTGGTATCTGAGCATTAATTTTTGACGTGCATTTACATATTAAATTATATTTCATAAAATAGAATTATTGTGGCTAGTATATGAGACTTTTAACATAGTCATAATATATAAAATGTAGGCCCTGGTTAAAATCACTTTTTTTAAGTAGGCTCCATGCTCAGTGTGAAGCCCAGCACGGGGCTTGAATTCATAACCCTGAGATCAAGACCTGAGCTGATATCAAGAGCCAGTTGCTCAACCGACAGAGACGCCCATATGCCCCTAAAAATCACATTTAAACTAAAATATAAGCTGGAAATGTTTTCTTCACAATTTTTATAAAATTGCAGATTTTTATCAAAGATAGGTGAATTCTTTTTTCAGTAGATTTCTGATACTTGGCTTTATAAATATGTTTATTATTTCTCTATTGATATATATAATTCTGTAAATATATTCTTTTCTGGAGTTTTAAATGAAATAGTTTTGAAATGCTTTATTATAGCAAATATTTATCAGAACTGGATGTAAGTTAATTAAATAAATGTCTGCTGGTGTTAAAATCATGTTAAAATTTTAAAGTACCATATTAACATTATGAAGATAGGTCTGATCTGGTGGTATTATACAAAGAAATTGTTTAATAAGATTTTTATCAATAACTTAATATTTTGTGTATTATTTAGGTGCATTGACATACAGCAGAGCAACGAGGTAGAGAGGACACAAGCACTTCGATTAGTCAGAAAGGTACGATCTATGCCTGAGGGAGAAGGTAGATTTTTGGTTTTTATGTTAAGTATTTTACATTTTTAGATTTAGACTGTTTTGTGAAATCTTTATATTAAAATTTAAAGGCTAAATTTTCGTTAAACATTTTTGTTTGATAAAATTATATGAGGTAAATAGGTCTGTTAAGCTTAGAGGTGAGCATAAATATTTTGTGTAATTATTCTATGCGACTGGGTACAGCTAGGACAATATTTTTTAATAAAATATTCACTGTAAAGAATACAGTAGTTTCCCCCCTCCCCCTTCACCCTCACCTCTTACCCAGAGTTTTGGTTACCATGGTTTTCCTTCTGCCATATGGTTAGAAGATCTGTAATGTTATGTCACAATACCTACATCATCACCTCACTCATCTCATCACATAGGCATTTTATCGTCTCACATCACCACAAGAAGGGTGAGTACAGTACATTAAGCTATTTTGAGAGAGAGAGAGACCCCATTCATATACATTTTATTATAGTATAATTGTTCTATTTTATTATTAATCTCTTGCTGTGCCTAACTTATGAATTAAACTCTATCGTAGATCTGTATGTACAGTAAAAAATAGTATACTTGACCTTTGAACTTGATGGGTCTACTTATATAGATTTTTTTCAGTAAATAGAGTACAGAACTGTAAATGTATTATCTCTTACGATTTTCTTTAGCTTCCTTTATTGTAAGAACATAGTATATAAAACATATACAAAATATATGTTAATTGTTTATGTTCCTGGTAAGACTTTCAGGACTTTTAGTATAGTTTATATATAGAGTTCAGTACTGTCTGTGGTTTCAGTATCCACTGGGGGTCTTGGAACATATCCCCCATGGATAAAGGAGTAGGGAAGAACTACTGTATTTCTTCCCTTAGTAATCATGTAAATGAAATTACTGCTTTTTTGATATATTATTAGAGAAAAAGGATTACTTGTTCCCCACTCTACTTTTCTCTTATTTGCATGCTTGGAGTTAATGCCATTAAATGGACGTGGCAAAGAGTTACAAGCTGGTTGTTTTGAAGACGAATTTAGATATAGTCCATAGGCAGTTTCAATAAGCAGTTCAGACTGTTGTACAGGACAGGTCAGAATCTAAATTCTGCAATAAAGGGTGTTAGGGATAACCCATTAATGCTTCCAATGATAGGTTTTCAGGGAATTTTTTGTTGTTATTTAATGTGATGCCCTAATGGCAAAACAATTAACTAAGAGTTAACTTGGTTAGGACACAGTTATGTAAGAATATTTTCATGTTTCATCCTAACCATTTATGAGACGTATGCAGTATATAGTTGTTTTAATGTAAAAACATCTAAAATTAAAGTATTTAAAAAAAAATTTTAACCCTTCTCCTCTTTACCCATCTTTGAGCTCAGTGCATACTTCAGAATGGTAGAGTGTTGAATTTGTACATTAACTAGATCTCCTCTTTTTCTTTTTTCTTCCAATTGTCCAGCTTGGGGTTAGTAATAATACCCACAGGTGAGCATAGTAAGGAAGAGGTAAATGGATGAGTGTCTTAAAAGAAATCTACAATTCTAGTAAGAGTGATATTGAAGATAGATTACAATATTTTTGTGGTAGGTAAAGTGTCATATTGGGACTGTGATTTGACTCCTCAAATTTAAATTTAAAAATTAGATTTATGGTTTTTACTTATTCATAGTCTCTCCTACTGCCATGATTTTGAGAATTCAAGATAAGAAAATAAAATTTGTTTCTGAAGAACCTAGAATAACTTTCTGGCTATTTGAGGTGTATATATGTCAATATTTATCATACTAGGAATTATAAGTGAGCAATTAAAATATATATTAGCATATTAAAAATAACAACCCATCACATATAAACATATTTTTGTAAAAATATATTTTCCGAAAGAAACTTAACAGAATGGCATTATTTTAGATCTTTGCAAATGTCTTTAGTGTTTGTCTTGATGGAAGGTAGGAGCTGGATTGTCATAGTTGCTTCTTCATTCAATCTGTTGTGATTTCATGTTCAGTAGAGCCTCTGGTATACTTCAGTATATACTTCTGAGAGACTGAGAGTAAAAAAGACAAATAATGTCTTTGTATTTTATTAAAATAATTTTAACTTCACAGAATCTCTGAAAATATCCTAGAGACCCTTGTTTCCTGGACCAAACTTTGAAAATTGCTGCCCTAAAAATTGCATTATTCCAGATAGATTCAAGCAATTAAATTCAGCTTCTTTGAGTTATTCAGTAAATATTTTATTTCAGTTTTGTAAAATGTTTTGGCATGATACAATTTAGTTTATGAAATAGCCCAGTAAAAGTAAACAGACCCTTAACAATTTAGTAATGCTATTACAAAAATATTGTTTTCTTCTGTTATCTTCTAAAATACAGACTAATTTGAGACAGATATCATTTGTGAATCCAAGAGCAGGAAAATTGCTTATACCTGATGGTAGGATGTAGACTCAGAGGAATTGTGGTGCAGGGTTCCTCCTTGGTTTAGCTAAAAGCAGATAGAGTTAAAAGGGAAGCATACTTGCTGAATGAATAGCGGCCTCTATTGGTTAGAGGAACTGTAATTTCAGTAGTATTTTTAACAACCAAAGCACATATTTCTTTTTTTCAGCAACATCTTGGCAACGGAGCTAGTAGAAATTAATGTTAATATTATAATGGCTAGGTCACTGTGTTTTTGTGGGGTTTTTTTGTATGCATTTTAAAAGTTTTAAATTTTTCTATTAAAGTATTAATCTTCTTTATTTTAAAGAAAAGGAAGAAACATTTGTTGCTTTAGGATAACTTACTCGATGAGTAATTAAGGAAATTCATGTTATTTTTCCTTCTCTTTCTCCTGTCTCATTCATTTGGAAGATTTTTTGTTTGTGTGCTCATTTTCAGTGTCTCTGATTTTTTTTTTTCCCTTTCTCTCCAATCCAGGGAATCCTTCTTGGTTTTTGTCTCTCTCGTTTTCTATATAATTTTCCCACTTTTCAGCTGTTACTACTCTATCCAATTGAAATTATACTTACTGCCTGCCTAATTTAACCATCAATTTTCCTCATATATTATTTCTTTATTCATGTAGTAAGAGATTAACATAACACAGATTTTTTATAGTTGAAAGGGATTCATTTAGGGAATCACTTGCCCTTGATACATAGGATTATAAATCCAGTAACATCCAATACAAATTAATTATCCCTACTCGAGAGACCTGTTATTTTGACATTGTTCATCTACCAGTCTTTATTAGTCATTAACTATGTAATTTGTTTTCTTTCTAATTTCCACACTGAAGATATGTTAGCTATTTTCAGTATTCCAAATATATTATTGCCAATTAAACTTTTCATTTAAAGTAAGATTCATCCAAAGTTTTGTCACCAGAAATACACTATTTGCATCATACTTCTTGAAGTATTAAAAATAGATTATGGATTACTAACTTTACCTTTTGGCATAGCAACAAGTGGTGGTAGGAGATAGGGAGATTATTAGGCATCTGTTGCAGTAAAGTGAGAAAGAATGAGGACCCAAGTTAGAGTTTGATGGGAGAGAGAATATGGATAGTGAGGTAAATTGGTAGGACAGGACTTGGTGGCGATTATATGGGTAAGAGTCCGGAATGGAATAGTACAGTAAGCGTGTTGACAGCTGTTTTTACCACTGATTTCCTTTGTCTAGGTACTGAAAAGTTGTATAAAATATAGTTCCTATTTGAGAGGAGCTTAGACTCTCAGAAACATTAAATCTTGTCATTTAATTGATTTATAGTCTGAACTATTAGAAAAAGAAGCCAACATTTTTCCATAGTAACAAGTATTAACATTTATTGCATCAGTTATTCATTATAGTAACCCTTTGAAATGTTCATATGAAGAAGAAGATTAAATTTGATGCCTGGATCTTATAAATGTTCTATGGTTATAAACACCTCAATCTGAACAAAATAGCTTTTAAACATGTATTATGAAGTAAATAACTTCTTTTTCTGATTCCTCCCTGTTACAGATGATTACTGTGAATGCTTCCTTGTTTCCTAGCTCTGTGGCCAACTCATTAATAGCAGTTGGAAATGATGGACTTCAGGAAAGAGACAGAATGGTCCGAGCATGCATTGCCATTATATGTGAACTAGGTCAGAATTTTCTTCAAGTAATAAAAATGAAGCATTTTAGGAAGTGTATATATAAGAATGTAACATTTTTTAATGTGAACTGGGTCAGAATTTTCTCCAAGTAATAAAAATACAATGTTTTAGAAAGAATATAAGAATATGACATTTTAAAATGCCTTTCATGAATGAATTCTTAGTTATTGCTACAAAGATATGAAAAATTTTGTTTATAGGAATATAGAAATTGTCCAAATTCCAGTGTTTAGAATAAAATTGCTTTAAGTCTGGTTCTCAGACATTAGTTAACCACACAATATCTTAATGTCGGTTAAAAAACAATCTATCAGGGCGCCTGGGTGGCTCAGATGGTTAAACGTCTGCCTTCGGCCCAGGTCATGATCCCAGCGTCCTGGGATTGAGTCCCGCATCAGGCTCCCTGTTCCTTGGGAGCCTGCTTCTCCCTCTGCCTCTCTCTCTCTCTCTCTGTCTCTCATGAATTAATAAATAAAATCTTTAAAAAAAAAAAAACAAACTCATACATTAAAAAAAAAATCTAAATGCAAAAGGATTAGAGTTAAATGGGGAAAAACGGAAAAAAATGGATGAGCATTTATCTGATCACTGTAAGAAAAAGGAGTCTTGAATTATCAAAAGAAATAAACAGATTTCAGCAGCTATAGATTCTATTATAAGGAGACAAAAAAACATGCAGTGCTGGAACAAACAAAAAATAAATGTACAAACATGATAGGTAAATAACTTATTTATATACAGATAAATAGGAAAAATAAATAATTCTCAAGAAATATATGGCTAATCAACAAATTTAAAAAGTTCAACCTCACTTAAAACCAAAAAATATAATTTTAAATGACAAGAGAAGATATTTTTTTTCCCATCAAAAGTAGAGCTGATGTAGGTTACATTCACTCTTGATATAATAAACAATAACAAAATCATAAACTAAATTTCAGAGAATCAAACCTTATTATTGAAGATTTAAAGGTACTGTTCACAGTACATATTGATTTATAGACAAAGTCGGAAAGTTAAGAACATTTTGAAAGTAATATAAATTTGACATGTCAGTGTATAGGATGCTTGGAAAGCTATACTCGGAGTTAACTTCTTATCATAAAATGCTTTTATACTTAAGCAAAAAACAGTGAAAATAAGTGTATAAGCCCAAGAAATAGAAAAAGAAGGAAAAAAAATCAATTTTAAGGTAAGCAGGAGGAAAGCAACAATGAAATTAAGTGTCCTAATTAGAGAACAAGATTGATTATTTAAAATAATCTATGTTACTTGGAGAGAAACATACACAGGTACACTACCATACACTAATGTCTGTATTTTAGACATTAGTGATATGGATTAGTGATCCATAGTGATTTAGAGCAAAGACTTTGGGCTATACAGATCTGGTTTTGATTTTTTTGCTCTATGACATACTAGCTTTATGACTTGGACAAGTTAGGAGACTCTCTTGGACCCATTTTTTCCTTAGGTAAAATGAAGGTCATGGTTTTCACCTTAAAGAATTATTGTGAACAATAAGTAATAATAATAATAGTAGTAGTAATACCACCAGCTAACACTCATGTAATGCTTATAATGAGTGAGTATTTCCCGGTTCTTTACATATGTTAATTCTAATCTACATAAATTTCTATATATACCTCAATTTAGAAAAAAACAGAAGAAACCTAATTCTAAAGTTAGGCTAGAATAAACACGAGAGATCCAACCATGAAAACATTTTTGAGAAACAATAATGGAAGGGAAGGGAAAGGGTTTTTTTTTTTAATGTATTTTTACAAAAACTATTAAGCTAGGTTATTAAGAGAGAAAAATGGAAAGGAATTGAGTTGCAGACTCTGGTATATAGAAAACTTTAGTATACCAGAAGGATAAAATCAGTTTGGGAAGCATGCTGGGATAATTGATTAAACATTAAATTAAATTGATTAAACTCACTTTCCCGACAGATTGAAAACTGGAATGTATAATCATGAACTCATTTAAAGCACACAGTTGTATGTGCGGGCATGATCAGAAAATGCCTGATCTTTGAAGTAAGGGAGGAATTTCTGAGTTTAAAATCCGAGATTAAAATCTAAAGTTAAATTGCAAAGCAGATAAAAGATTTGAAATAGACGAACGGCTAATATAGCCACATTAAATGAGCAACTTCTTGCAATTGATAGGAAAGAAGAGCCATTTCAGTAAAATATGGACAAAGGATATAAAAAAGCAATTCAGTGACATTAAAAAAAAAATTTGGGTTTTGGGAAGAGTATATTCAATGACTCTTATTAGATACATTTTATCCACGTTTTAAATGTCTTTGACTAGAAAGTTTTTCAAGTCAGAAAGGAAATTGTTTCAAGATAAAATCCCAGATTTCTGGATTACTTTTTATTATTTATCCCCTATATACTTTATTAAGTTTTTCTTTTTTGTTTTAGCACTTCAGAATCCAGAGGTGGTGGCCCTTCGAGGTGGACTAAACACCATCCTGAAAAATGTGATCGATTGCCAATTAAGTCGAATAAATGAAGCCCTCATTACTACAATTTTGCACCTCCTTAATCATCCAAAGACCCGACAGTATGTGCGAGCTGATGTAGAATTAGAGGTAGGAACTTTAATATCCTTTTCTAGTTTTACAGGATGGCTTTAAATACATACATAGTCTTACTTTGAAATTTTTAAGTTAATAGATGCAGCACAACGTTAATTATCAAACAATTTAATTAAGACTGACTTATCCCCAGCAATATTTTATGGCTTATTCAGTTTGGACTGAATTGAAAATATTATTCTCAAGAATCGTTCATCAACATGTAAAGTGAAGTTTATTTTTTTTATTATCTGTGAAAACTTTATTAAGCCAGTTAAAGTACAAGTGAGGTTGCATATACATTTACCTACTTATTTAAGAGAACCATTTCTTTTTAAGAACTTTAGTACGTTGGGTGAATAGCTCCCGCTCATTATATACTATTTATTTATTAACCCATGCTAAAAGTCTCTGAACCTAGAAGCACTTGTTAGCAACTAATGACCATATATACTTGAAAGAAACAGAATACAGATCTTTCTTTTTAAAATACACTACAGTTTAATTTTTTTTTTTTTTTTTTTTTACTAATTCAGTGTTTTTTTACAGTTAGTCTAAAATAATAAGACTGCTACGTACTCTTTTTTATAATAAAGTGTGTAGTAGAGGTTGGAACAGAATTACCGCAAACTGATCTTACAGTTTTTCTGTGTGAATGTACTACATTGTTGTCCATTGTAGATGCCATTCAGAGTAAGATTAAACCAAGGTTTTGTTTATATTTGGGTATGAAATTATGCAAAGTATAAAGTATAGTATTGTTCTCTAGCGTGTATGTCTAAATCATTTTATGAAATTTGTCTTAAATCTTATAGTTCTGGTTTTATTAGGGCCAGTAGAAGTATTTGAGATTATAAAAGTGACAGCTTTTATCATTAACTAATAAATAAGTACAATTTTCTCCTCAATAAGTGATTTCAAATACAGTCATTATTTATGGGAGTCCATTGGGAATAAACTAGCATTTTTGATATTTTATCATATGTTTAGTGTAAGTTTTTTTTTTCTTTTAATCAAGTAGAACTATAATTTTAGGATTGGTGAGATGACTACAATAAAGGAAGATAATATGTGTAGGCCTGTTTTTTATTCCTATGTAATTATAAAGCAGATTAGCAAAGCCTTTGTTAAGTAAAAAAAAAACTCAAAAGAATATGGTAGGCATTTAAATACAGTAGTGTCTTTGCTTATATCTATTTCTTTAAAACCACAAATGTTTGTTCTTTTCTCCTTTAACAGGATCCCCCCAGAATAGCATAGTGATTTAGAGCAAAGACTTTGGGCTATACAGATCTGGTTTTGATTTTTTTGCGCTATGACATACTAGCTTTATGACTTGGACAAGTTAGGAGACTCTCTTGGACCCATTTTTTCCTTAGGTAAAATGAAGGTCATGGTTTTCACCTTAAAGAATTATTGTGAACAATAAGTAATAATAATAATAGTAGTAGTAATACCACCAGCTAACACTCATGTAATGCTTATAATGAGTGAGTATTTCCAGGTTCTTTACATATGTTAATTCTAATCTACATAAAATTCTAATCTAGGTACTTCAGTACCTAGCACATAGTAAATATTCAGCAAATACTGGTTACCTTGGATATTATTCTTCATCATCAACTTTAATATCATCATCTTTATTATATAGTCTGCTAAGAGAACATTGTCCTCATTTTTATTAATTATATTTTACAAATTTTGATTCCAAATTCATACTATGATTTCCATTTCTCCATACAAAGGAACTATTTTCAGTGCTGCTGTATCTGTTGTTAGGCCCAAATCTTCCTCCTCTTAAAAATCCCTTTTTAAATTTACCCTGGCTTTTATTTCTGCTATCTGTAATATGTTTTGACCTCAGACAGGAAAATGTGTGGATATAATATAATGTTACCAGAATAGACAGTCTGTAAGGGTTGTAAATCAATTGTAATTTTTTATACTAATTTTTAAAAACTATTATCTTTTAAAATTACACTTCAGAGTAGAATAAGGTAGTTCATAGCATCTGCTATGGAAGCTAGAAAAGCAGGATAATTATGAAAGTCATATATTTAAAGCAGTATAGAGCTGTGAAAGCAGTAAGGGCCAGAGAGAGTGAAATTTGTTAGAGGGAAGATTCTTTGAGAGTTGCCCTGAATATCTACAGATGCCCTTGGGGGCATTTGCAGATTTGGGGCACAGGCTAAAGGCTAAGAACATGATGTGGGCCTAGTAGACCAGAGTATTTGGCAGTCATGCAGGTATGGTAAGCCTAGAGATAAGAAAAGTCCCTAGACTAAGTCTGATGTACCCGTTTAGGTATTTGCTGAAACAAGACTGTGCAGGGCAAAAGCCAAGATGTCAAAACCTGAGGAAAGCACAGTGGAATATGCTGTAGTCCCCAGTTCATAGAATGCAAAGGCCTTCTAGGAGGGGCCATGGGCAGCAATTGAAAGGCCCGAAAGAAGTAGTGAATTTACACTGGTTATATGCAATTTCTTTTTTCCTTGGGGCCATTTATTGATCAATATATAATTGGAAAAACTGAAAATCCCGGCAGGCCTTTGCTGGGATCAGAAAAACCAAAGGAGCTTTTGGCATTTGTATGGTACTAAAATGACAAAACTGGGTATTTCATAGCTGATTTCTTGTTCTTGACATATCCCAAATTCTGAAGCTTTTCTGGATGGGTAGCTAAGATTTAAATTCAAAACTTAAGAAATATGTAGAAAAGATTACCAGTTTCTCATTGCTAAGAGAAAAATATTTGCTAAGCTCTCTATTGAAAGCCCTGGAAGACTATACATGAGAACACGGGAAAACCAAAGGTATACTCAGTCTTCTCAAAATTACAATGTAGTCTCAATTTAACACAGTTGGTGATAAGGATAAGATGATCAGCCCCCCCCCCCCCCCCATTCTACCTAACAGAGGAAAGGATAAACCATTTCTGATGGAGGTAACATCATTTGGAACCTTTTATAATATTCACAGTGTCCGACATTCACTTATTAATTTGATTGAATGTCATGCAAAAAGATATGACCATTTGACTAAACACCCAAAAGAAAAACCTTCTATAGAAACATGCCCACAGGTGATCCAGATAGTGCAGTTAGAGGGAAAGACTTTAAAACAACCATGTAGGGTGCCCAGGTGACACAGGCGGTTAAGCATCCCACTCTTGGTTTCAGCTCAGATCATGATCTCAGGGTTGTGGGATCAAGCCCCACAGCACAAAGTCTGCTTAGGACTGTCTCACTCTCTCTCTCTGCCCTTCCCGTCCTGTGCTTGCTCACATACTCTCTTTTTCTCTCACTCTCAAATAAATCTTTAAAAAAAATAAATAAAACAACCATGCTTAATTTGTTTAGGAAAATGAAGAAAAAAAGAAAATAACGGAGAATTTGACTAGATAATTGAAATACACAGATGATGGGGCGCCTGGGTGGCTCAGTCGTTAAGCATCTGCCTTCAGCTCAGGTCATGATCCCAGGGTCCTGGGATCGAGTCCCACATCGGGGTCCCTGCTCTGAGGGAAGCCTGCTTCTCCCTCTCCCACTCCCCCTGCTTGTGTTCCCTCTCTCGCTGTGTCTCTCTCTCTGTCAAATAAATAAATAAATTAATTAAAAAAAAAATACACAGATGATTTCAATGGAAGTTCCAGTACTGAAAAATATAATACATGAAATTCTGAACTCAATGAAAAATTAATCTTGGACAAGAAGATATTAGTACATTAGAGGAAAAGTCAATAATAATATCCAGGGTAAAGCATAGAGAGGAAAAAGAAAGGGATGAATAGAACACAACAAAGGTGATGAAACATAATTTTGTCTTTGGAGAAGAAAGAGAAAATGGTTGCAAATACCCAAAGAGACAATGGCCAGAACTTTTGTTTCTAAAACTGATGAGACTTCATGCTCCCAAAGCTCACAAAACTCCAAATAAGATAATACAAAGAAAACATACAGGCACATCATGGTAAGATTGTTGAAAACCAAGATAAATAAAAACCTTGAAAACAGCTCGGCGGGGGGGGGGGAACCATATTACTTTCAAAGGAACATGTCTGATAGCTGATGCCCAGCAGAAATCATGGAAACTAGAACATAGTAAAGTGGCATCTTTAGAGCACGGAAAGGAAAAAATGCCAGCCTAACCCAGAGAAAATGTCTTTCAAAAACAAAGGTAAAATAAAAGCTTTCTTGAGACTAAGAAAAAAAAAGACCAAACAGAATGTAAAGAAACACTACTCTTGGGAAGCCTGGGTGACTCAGTTGTTAAGCGTCTGCCTTCAGCTCAGGTCATGATCCCAGGGTCCTGGGATTGAGCCCCACATAGGGCTCTCTGCTCTGCGGGAAGCCTCCTTCTGCCTCTCACACTCCCCCTGCTTGTGTTCCCTCTCTCGCTGTATCACTCACTCTCTGTCAAATAAATAAATAAATAATCTTAAAAAACAAACACACACTACTCTTTCCTGGATTACTTGTCCTTATGTCAGGAAGACACTAAAATGGCCCAAGGGGAGGTACCTGTGCGGAGGAGCTAAACTCTTGCTGACAATTAGCACATTGTGAGTGAACCATCTTGAAACAGGTCCTCTAGCTCCAGTCAAGTCTTCAGGTGACTGTAGCCATGACCAGTATTTTGACTGCAATCTTAATGAGGGCCCCTAAACCATAACTGCCTAGCTAAGCCTCACAGGATTCCTGTGAGGGATCTTTTACCTATGCATGATTTTGTAGGATCTTTTACCTATGCATGATTTTGTAATATCTTACATCGGTTACTTAGAAAATATTGTTTCATAGATTCCTGACTCACAGGAACCATATGAGATAATAAATATTTATTGTTGTTTAAAAAATGAGACACACAAAGAAAGAGTAAAGGGAGTCCTCAGTCAGAGGGAAAATGATCTAAGACAGACAAGGAAATGCAGGAAGGAATGAATAATGACAGAAAAGGCAAATATATGATTAAATATAAAAGAATACTGATTGTCAAAAGCAATTTTAATAATGTCTTATGTATTTTAAATTATATTTAATATTAAAAATTAGACCACAGTAATGCAGTAGGCACGGCGGGAGAGTTGGCAAATGAGATTTAGTAGTTAAAAGTTTAAAATGAGTGACTTTATTAGCAAGATTGCTGAATACAAGGACAATACACCAAATAACTTGGATTTTTTTATACTAGCACTGAAAGGAGAAGGTAATTTATAAAATAGAACCACTTAGTAATGTTCAAAAGCAAGCAAAACTGAGTCATAGTTTTAAAAGTCAGGATAATAATCTTGGGGTAGGTAGTGACTGAATCTAAAGAGGGAATAAGGAGGCTTTAAGGATGCTGATGTTTTCTTCATCTGGTGCTAGTTACAGGAATGGGCTTAGTTTGAGAAAATACACCAAACCTTACATTCATGGTTTGTGCACTGTTTTATATGCATGTTATACCTCAATTTAAAAGTTCAGAAATTCAATTTGTACATTAAAAAAATCACTCAAATTGGGCGCCTGGGTGGCTCAGTCTGGTCTGCCTTCAGTTCAGGTCATGATCGGGGGTCCTGGCATTGAGGCTGCATCTGGCTCCCTGCTCAGTGGGGAGCCTGCTTCTCCCTCTCCCCTTGCTCCTCCCCCCTGCTCATGCTCTTTCTCTCTCTCTCTCTCTCTGTGTTAAATAAATAAAATCTTAAAATAAAATAAAAAATCACTCATATATTCCTTGATGAAGAGTTTGAAGAACTAAATTTTCAAACAGCATACCCAATAAAGATATAGAGAAATTAATTTTAGCTTGTTACAGGAAGAATGTGTTTTATAATAAGGACTCTTTTTTTTCCTTCTTCTTTTCCTCCTTTTTTTTATTAGCGAATTTTAGCACCCTATACTGATTTTCACTACAGACACAGTCCAGATACAGCTGAAGGACAACTCAAGTAAGTACCATTTGTTCCTAGTAATTTTATAAGGAGGTGTGTATGTTGCTGTTCAAGCTTTTAGATTTGCCTGATGGCATGTAGAGTCAGAGCAATGTGAGTTTAAGCAAATTTCCTATTTCATAGTTATGTTGTGGTTCTCATAATTAGCTGTGGTTTAAAAAATTAAAAATAAGTTATGAGAAATTGAAAGACTCAGAATTAATCTTATTTAAAATAATGTAAGATAGGCTGCAGCAGAAACCTAGATCTTTAATTATTTTTCTATTGTATGTATTTTTAGCATAATTACATTGAGAGACTAAAAGAATGAAATAACAACAGGGAGTAGAATAAAGAGCTGCCTTAAACTGAGTAAGCAGAAAGATATATTCTGTAGAATTTTGGAGGTTAGTGGGGAAATAAAAGGAGATGGGGTAAAGGTTGTTTTCCAGAAATGAAGCAGGGTAATTTTCAGTATCTTTTTGGAGAGAAAAGCACATGTTCATGAGGTATTCTGGTAACTATAGATTGATTCAGGGATCAATGTATTAATGTAGTATCTGTGAAGATTTTGCAGATGGTGCTATTAAAATAAATGTGCTGTGAAGTGTTTTTCTAGTAGGATTGTTGGATTGCAGACATAAGCACTTATTTGATAGATAGTATATAATTTAAAATTCTTAAGTTTTAGAATATTGTGAAATGGGGATATTTTTGTTGTTTTTCATTTTTATGGAAAATAGTGGTTTTATATCTTTAATCATTTCTATATCACTGTGGACTGATCATACCCTAACATTCCATGACCTGAGCTAAGAAATCAAAATAGATGTTCTTTGTTTTAGACTTCTCAAATCTTACCCCTACTAAGTTGTGATTTGGGATTCTTAGGCCCCTGTCTTGGCTTTCCTGATGACGCTTAACGTTCTCCTTATTGATGGGAGAAATGCACTTTCCACTGTTACATGACAAATTACTATGAATGTAGCAGCTTAAAATAACATCAATTTATTAGCTCACAGTTCAGTAGGTCAGAAGTCTGGCATAGCTCTTATCTGGAAGTTCTGATGAAAAATCCATTTCTAAGCTCATTCAGGTTGTTGGCAGAATTTACTTTATTGCTATTGTAAAACTGAGGTCTCTGTTTCCTTGCTGTCATCTAGGGTCTACTCTCAGCTTCCAGAGGCCACCCTCTTTCCTTGGCACGTGGCTCCCTCTGTCTTCAAACAGAACAGAAATTCCTCAAATCCTTCGCTTTGAATCTCTCTTTCTCTTCTGCCACTAGCTAGTGAAAGCTCCAATTAGATCAAGCCTACCAGATGATCTCCCTTTTAAGGTCTGCCAGGCTATATAACATTAAATTAGTCACAATCATGGCAGTGATACCATATTCACAGGACCCAGGGATTAGGGCATGGAATCTTGAGAGGATGGCGGACATTTTTAGAATTCTGCCTACCAGGATGAGTGAGAGATGAGCCTGGCTATTTTTTAGAGTTGGAGGGGGAAGGTACATTCCACCAAAATCCATCCTTATCTGTTTGGTTCTGTACTTTACTTTCATTTAGTTCCTAGAGTATGGGTAGTTTCTGGAGCATGGGTACATTATGGCCAGGGAACAAGGGAAAATGGAGTGATTTTTTAAAAATACTACAAATTTATTAAATAGGTTAGAGAATGGATTACCAGGCAGTTACTGTAAGTATGTCACTAACACTTTCTTTTCTTTTCTTTTTTTTCCTTTGAGAGAGAGTGAGCATGAGCAGGGGGGAGGAGCAGAGGAAGAGAGAAAGAATCTTAAGCAGGCTCCATGCTCAACCTGGATCCTGTTGCGGGGCTCTATCTCATGACCCTAGATCATGACCTGAGCTGAAATCAAGAGTTGGGCACTTAACCGACTGAGCCACCCAGGCACTCCTGTCACTAACATTTTTTTTTTTTAAGATTTATTCCTTTATTTGAGAGAGAGAGTACAAGCAGGGGGAGAGGCAAAGAGAGAGAGAGGGAGAAGTAGACTCCCTGCTGAGCTGGGAGCCCGATGTGGGGCTCGATCCCAGGACCTGGAGATCATGACCTGCGCCTTAGACACCCAACCATCTGAGCCACCCAGGTGCCCCTGTCACTAATATTTTTAAGAGAAGGAGCACTGAAAGCTTTATCCCATAATTGTCCAATGCTCATTTCTTCTACCACCCCATCTCCTCATTTTAGTTTCTCTTATATTCTCACTTATTTGATGCTGTAGAGCTTAGTGTGGCTTGTTAGTATGTCCTTTTAAGTGTTTAATTTTTCTTTTGCAGACTGATTGCTCACTGTTCTTTAACTTGATTTTCTTTCTTTTTTTTTTTTTTAATCCACCCCCTCTTGTTTTTTCTTTCCCAGTTCTCTGGATTTCTGTATTCTCACAATTGTTAAGGACTTTATTAGAGAAGACAAAAAGCTAGCACAGAAAAAGACAGTTGAGAGAATGGAGGTGGTGGAGGTGGCATAAATAGTATAAGATTGCTATTAAGTATTGATACTGGCCATAAGCCAGTGGAAAATACTTAATGAATATAAATAGTTCTATTGCTTGATTAATGGTCATAAACTATTGCATAAGAAAGAACGGTGAGATATTTGGATACACAATTAGAAAAAAATAGCTGGTGATGATAATATCTAGTTATTTAATAATATCAGTGAATATATGGATTGTTGAGCCTGCGTGTTAGAAATGCTGAAATAAAAAAAGAAAAAAGAAATGCTGAAATAAGTTTGGGGCAAGAATTTTCAAGTCAAGAGAATACATGTGGTAGGGCACCTGGCTGGCTCAGTGAGAAGAGAATGTGACTCTTGATCTTGCGGTCATGAGTTCAAGCCCTACATTGGATGTAGAGATTACATATGTAGATAACAAATAAGCTTAAAAAAAAAAAGAATACATGTGGTAAAAGTGAGAGGTAATTTTCTTTGCTAAGGGGTAGCCTTTTGACAAGGATGCTTATTGATAAATAGGGCGGTGCTGTCTGTAGTGCTCAATTAAAGGTGTTAATGAGGTATCTAAGAATAGTTTTCAGAAAGAGCAGGAAAAGTAGAACTAAATTGAAAAGTGGAATTTATAACTTATTTTAAACTATGTTGGGGATTTTAGATTTTTACTTTCTTTTTCTAAGTAATCTCTACATCCAGTGTGGGGCTCGAACTCAACCCTGAAATCAGGAGGCACATGCTCTACCGACTGAACCAGCCAGGCGCTCCAAACTATGTTGGGAATTTTAAATTGGGGTGGGGGTCAGCATATAATTGGGTAATTTTCTTTGAGGTAGATCTGACCTTTTTTCTTCTTTTAACATGTTTTATTTCCTATGCAAATATTTAAATGTTAACTAATGATAGTTTTTTTTCCTGATACAGTAGAGGAATATCTCACTTTTTATTTTCACATTTAATTTCTTTGATCTCTGCCCCTTGTGCGCGTCCCCCCAGAGAAGACAGAGAAGCGAGGTTTCTAGCTAGTAAAATGGGAATCATAGCAACATTCCGGTCATGGGCAGGTAAGTTATTCTGTGCTGCTTAATAAGAAAAACTTGATTATTTTTTCAAATGTTAAATTACTCTTGCAGCATCTAATTTAGATGTTAACCTAGTTTTAACTTTGTATGTTATTATTAGAGTGAGAGGGATTTGTACAAAATTACTAAAATTTACTATTTGTAAGTCAATGTGCTAATGATTTACCTGGGTGATTAAAAAGTCTTTCTGTGGACATGAGCTTTCCATTTGCCTTGGGTAAATACCCAAATGGAATTGCTGAGTCACAAGGTGGATATATATTTAGTTTTATAAGAAACTGCCAGACTTTTTATCAAAATACCTACATATTTTATTCTCCCATCATCAGTGTATATGAGTTCCAGTTGCTCTGCATCCTTGCCAGCATTTCATGTCCTCTTACATTTTAGCCATACTGGTGGGTGTGTGATGGTATCTGATTGTGAATGTTACTTAGATTTACCCAATGACTAATGATACTGAATATTTTGTATGTGTTTATTGGCTATTCACATATCTTCTTTTGTGACATGATATTAATGTGCTTTAAATTGTTTGACTTAATTCTCCCACTTAAAATTTCAAAAGACAAATGCCAAGCAGATTTTTTCACTTCATTTTAGGTTAAGAAGGTATTAGGTAAGAGAGACAGAACGTTGTCCTACTCTCTCCAGTATTCTGACCCTGAGACATCAGCAAGCAGGAGTAGTAGGCAGTCATATTGATGAACTTTTTTGGGTATGCAACAAGCAGAAGAAGCAATTTAAATGATAAAATTACTGATAATCTCTAGCCAGTAGGGAAATGTTACTTTATAACCAGATAAGAGCATAATTTTGGAGTTATCTGGAGAAATACCACAGATTTTATATTATGAATACATTGCTATAGATTTTTTTTTTGAAATTTAAATCAGTGATTTTTTCTTTTTTATCCTCTTTAGGTATTATTAATTTATGTAAACCTGGCAACTCTGGGATCCAGTCTCTAATTGGAGTACTTTGTATACCAAATATGGAAATAAGGGTAGGCAAAAGTTACTCTAATTGTTTCATTCCCAGACTTTTAAGAGAGGAAATTAATTGTAAAAAAAGTTATTTTAGGTGTTGCTTTTTCCTCATGAATTATTCATCTGTATCATAGAGCATTGAAAAAAATACGTTAATGAATATTTACTACTTAGTTGAACCCTGAGGCTAATAGAAATAATTTGAAATAGTGATGTTGTTAGGAACTATGGCTGAATTAAAAACTGGATTAAAATATGAAATTATGTTTTATTCATTAAAAAATGCAAACAGAAAAGGGCATTCTCATTGTAAAAGGTTGAAGCAATAGAGAAATATATTTAGTAAAAAGTAAATACAGTATTTATGTATCTTATGCTTTCTAACTTATGTTTTTCTAATATGAGTGATGGTTTTCTTTAAAATTGAGTTGGTAATATTTATATGCTTATTTATTAGATATAGTCCTAAATTATTAGTACATAGCAATTTATATTAAATAGCTAAAACAAATTGAAATTGGAGAGAAAAAAATGAACTCTTCAGTGGTTCTTTTCCACTTAAATGTTTTTGTTTTGTGTTCAAAAAAATAGTTTGTACTTTTCTTGTTTTTTTTATTTGAACCAGACCTGGAGTTGAAAAATATTAAGAAAATACTAGCTAGGAGTACCTTGCTTAAAATGTGAACTGAAAAGGCCTTTAGACCATGGAAATGGAAGGACATGATTATAGATGGAAGGATCTATAAGCAGGGAACTAAAGGTTGGGGCAATTCACTTGACTGCTTACTTCACAGATGGTGAAAGAACATGGTTTTTGGAGTCTGGCCCACTGAGCTTTGACTCCTGATTTTAGTCTTCATAGCTCCATGACCTTGGGCAAGTTACGTTTAACCTGTAAATCTATTTCTCCATATGTACTACAATGGGGATAATAAGAGATTAATTGAAAAGATTAAATCATGTATGTAGTAAGCACGCCGTAGTTATCTCTTCTTGAGTGTAGGCCTGAGATGGCAAGTTTCAGAAATACAGAGTTCTGTTTTTATCAGTTTTTCTTCTGTGAATAGGACATTTAAAACATCTGTTTTAAATCTTTAAATTTAAAGGAAGATTCATTCCATAAAAATAAATGAAGTGTATTTATTTGCACTTGCAGCGAGGTCTGCTTGAAGTGCTCTATGATATATTTCGTCTTCCTCTACCTGTTGTGACTGAAGAATTCATAGAAGCACTGCTCAGTGTAGGTAAGTACTGAAGCCCATTTGTATCTACTCATATACTGTGATTTTTAAGATGGTTTAGCTAATACACAGAATCCCTCAAAGGCAAAGTACTAAACTAAATATTAAATACCATTCTCTTTTTTTAAATTTTATTTTATTACGTTATGTTAATCACCATACATTACATCATTAGTTTTTGATACAGTGTTCCATGATTTATTGTTTGCATATAACACCCAGTGCTCCATTCAATATGTGCCCTCTTTAATACCTATCACCAGGCTAACCCATCCCCCACCTCCCTTCCCTCTAGAACCTTCAGTTTGTTTCTCAGAGTCCATAGTCTCTCATGGTTCGTCTCCCCCTCTGATTTCCCCCCCTTCGTTTTTCCCTTCCTACTATCTTCCTTTTTTTTTAACATATAACGTATTATATGTTTCAGAGGTACAGGTCTGTGATTCATCAGTCTTACACAATTCACAGCGCTCATCATAGCACATACCCTCCCCAATGTCTATTACCCAGCCACCCCATCCCTCCTACCTCCTACCTCTCCAGCAGCCCTCAGTTTGTTTCCTGAGATTAAGAATTCCTCATATCAGTGAGATCATATGATACATGTCTTTCTCTGATTGACTTATTTCGCTCAGCATAATACCCTCTAGTTCCATCCACGTCATTGCAAATGGCAAGATTTCGTTTTCTTTGATGGCTGCATACCATTTTCTTACTGCATCATCATAACATTAAATTAATATAAAAGTAAAACCTCATATCATCACCTAGGTATTGCAAATGAGCTGTGAAATTAGTAGAAAAATGGACAAAGACAGAAATTAGATTATCTAATTCTCGCTGTAATTTTATTTTAGCCAATGACTCCTAAGTCCCAAAATGAAAGAAGTTTAGATCTGTGTACATCGGTAAATCATTTATTTTCTGTATGCCTTTTTAGTCTTTTTTGTAAACATTGTTTTAAGATTTATTTATTTTTTTTAGTGGGGGTAGGGGCAGTGCAGAGGGAGAGAGAGAATCTCCAGCAGACGCCCTGCTAAGCCAGGAGCCCTATGTGGGGCTCAGTCCCACAACCCCTAGATCATGACCTGAGCCAAAATCAACAGTCGGACACTTAAACCGACTTAGCCACCTAGGCGCCCCTCAGTCTGTTTTTTTAACCAACATTTTACAACATTATTTATAGCCCGACTAGCTGATGGTAACTGATGTGTTTTAGTGATTTCTCATTTTCTTCTAACTACCTAATTTTAACTATTTTAGATCCAGGCAGATTCCAAGACAGTTGGAGACTTTCAGATGGCTTTGTAGCAGCTGAGGCAAAAACTATTCTTCCTCATCGTGCCAGATCCAGGTAGGATTTAGAGGAATAGTTCAAATTTATTACAATTGCTGTTTTTATGTTAAATTATGTAACATATTGAACACTATCTAAACTTTTTCTGTGCTGTGTTTATTTCTAGGCCAGACCTCATGGATAATTATTTGGCACTGATACTCTCTGCATTTATTCGTAATGGACTTCTAGAGGTAAGACTTATAAACCTTATTTTATTTTTTAAATTTTCTCTGACAAAGTTCTTTCAGAGCAACAAGCATATATGATGCGTAAATGTGTTCCTACTTACTATTTTGCAAGAATAATATTTTCTTTTTATTTTCAAAGGGTTTGGTTGAAGTGATAACAAACAGTGATGACCATATCTCAGTTAGAGCTACCATCCTTTTAGGAGAGCTTTTACATATGGTAAGTTGAGCAACTTGTGATTATGTTTCATACCATTAATGTTTTAATTTATAAAATAATGTTACTTTGTAGTATCTCAAAAAGTAAATTTGCGGGGCGCCTGGGTGGCTCAGTCGTTAAGCGTCTGCCTTCGGCTCAGGTCATGATCCCAGGGTCCTGGGATCGAGCCCCGCATCGGGCTCCCTGCTCCGCGGGAAGCCCGCTTCTCCCTCTCCCACTCCCCCTGCTTGTGTTCCCTCTCTCACTGTGTCTCTCTCTGTCAAATAAATAAATAAAATCTTTAAAAAAAAAAAAGTAAATTTGCTTTTTTTTGAGTGTTTGTATTGCAAAGAGCCCTTGATGCCTTGTATCTATCTATACATATATGTATATATAGTATGTGCGTATATATGGTATAGCTAGTTTTATAAATGGAACATGTAAAAATTAATAAGTACTGAATATTTTTATACTCACTTTTATGTTGACGTTTTGAGTCCTATAAATCTTAATATATCTCAGAAAGACCTGCTGCCTAATAAGCAAGAAATTACAAAACTAGATATTCAGTCAGGTAGCAGTGGAATTGATACGGCAATCAGTGCCTGAATTTTAGAAAACTGAAAAAAATTGGAAGTTTAACTTCCTTGTTTGAAAACATTCTCTGCAAACTTGTGAGTTGAGGTTTAGAAGGTGAGTTCTTTTTGTTTTGTTTTTTTTTCGTTTTTTTGTTTTTGGGGGGTTTGCCTTGATTTTATGACATCAGTAACTTCTGGAAACAAGGAGCTAAGAAAGTGATCCGACCATTCTCTACTCCCAACAAATCAAGCAATGGGAGAACTGATTGCAGGATAGAATTCCTATTTCTAGATCACCCGTTCGTTAATAGAATACTAAAAAAAAAACCATTTTAACTGATTAAGGAAGAAATAACCTTGTGGCAGATCTTTTAAAATTATTTTATGATTTTCTCTTACTGACAGAGTACTTTTTGTTGTTTCAGCCTCCCCACCCCTACTATTTTGTTTTGTTTTGTTTTGTTTTTCCACATAACAGCTGGTCTCAGTGAGGTAAAGAGAATTAAACAGAGTTTAATGATAACTGTCTTGTTTACCATTGAATTATTTAGCCATATCCTCTGTTCTCCTTCAGTCCATCCATGGAAGAATTAAGTAATACTGCAGATTTTCAGATCTGATTTTTTTTTTTTTTAAGATTTTATTTATTTGGTCAGAGAGAGGAAGAGGGCACAAGGAGGGGGAGAGGCACGCAGAGGGAGAAGCAGGCTCCCCACTGAGCAAGGAGCCCGATGCAGGACTTGATCCCAGGACCGTAGTAGGATCATGACCTGAGCCGAAGGCAGACAGATGCTTAACCGACTGAGCCACCCAGACATCCCTTCAGATCTGATTTTTTTTTTAATGAATTAATTTTTTTTAAGATTTTTATTTACTTGTCAGAGCGCATGCGTGTGTGCAAGCACAAGCAGAGGGAGAAGCAGGCTCTTTGCCAAGCAAGGAGCCCGATATGGGACTCAATTCTAGGACCCTGGGATCACGACCTGAGCTGAACGTAGACGTTTAACTGACTGAGCCACCCAAGCGTCCCTTTTATTTTAATTCTTGATATATCATTTCCTGTAGGGTTATCAATATCTAGAATTATTTGCTCTTTATGAAGTAATCTTTTTTATAAATTTCATTTTTCCCTTCCTCCATGACCAGAATTCTTGATTCCCTTGAAATATAAAAGCTGGTCATTTTGAGTATAGTGGTATTAGTTCATTGCTTATTATGCTTTCATTTTCTGGCTTCCACATTTAATTAATTTACTTATCTTCATTGGTAGAAAGCAGATTGAGTGGTGGATTTTGCTTGGAAAGCAGGATTAATGTAACATTATAGCACTGGATCTAAGTTTTGATATGTAATCCTTTGAGATCATTTAAGAATTGAGTTTAATTGTAATTAAATTAATTTTAAGTTACCACTTAAATTATAATTTAATGTTATAATAAAGGATCTGTAAAATTCAGAGTTTTATTAATGTAATATGAGTCTGTATCTTCATTCTGTCTCATCCTTGTTGAAAGTAGGTAAGATAAATTATGATAAATAAGTTTGTATTTGAAAGGGAATCATTTCATGAGTAAAACCTTTAATATTTTATCTATGGATAATCTATAACAAAATATTTCTATTTGTCAACTCTTAAAAAATATTATGTTTCATTTTAGGCAAATACAATTCTTCCTCATTCACATAGCCATCATTTACACTGCCTACCAACCCTAATGAATATGGCTGCATCTTTTGATATCCCCAAGGAAAAGAGACTGTAAGTATCAGAGCTCTAGCAAAGACTGTGCCTGGTATATTTAATACCCATTTTGATGACCTTCTCTTCTTTTTAAAATTCTGTGTGTGTGTGTGTGTGTGTGTGTATAGATTATGCTTGGAAATTCTTTTTTTTTTTGGAAATTCTTTTGGGATGCCTTACAGAGGAGAGGAGAATTTGATAGTATTATTTAATATAGGCTACAGAGTATTATAGCTTAGAAAAATCAAGTTTTTCTAGCATTTTTCTGGATAAGGACATAAACTTTCTACCACATCATTAAAAATGTTGTTTGAGAATTTTTTGGACTATTTTATGTTTTGAGTAGCAACTCAGGCTTTTTAATGTCTAAACTATTTCAAGTTAATAAAGCACAAAGTAGCAATGTATTCTTTTGTATGTGTGATTAAAAATTTTAGAGTTTAGTAACCCATACTATAGGCACTGAAGTAAGCTAACCTCTTAAATCTGAAGGAGATATTGCAAACAGAATTTATAAACAAAGGAATGGTAATACAGCTGTAGGTCTGCTGGAATTTCAGTACTAATAATAAAATATAATTTACAAGGTAAAGATGGAGAAGCTTGATTGGAAAACCCTCATAGGAATCTTTTTCATTTGGTTAAGATTATGTCTAAGCCAGGGTGTTTTTTTCCTTTCCTTCCTTCCTTTTTTTTTTTTTTTTTTTTCTTTTTTTAATTCTAACTATTATAATCAAAGAAATCTATATTTGGACTTCTTTTTGGTAATATTAGTGAAATGTAGTTCATTAGCTATTCAGAACTGTGAATTTTTATTGACAGGTATACATTTCTTAAAAGTTTAGTTAGCTTTATTAATTCAGAAGTACACATATGGGCCTCACTGTAAGTAAATAATATTCTATTAATTCTAACTCTACCATTAAATATACTATTATTTAATAGAATGAAGTTGTATTCGAAACCAAGAGTTACTAGGGATTATCTCAGTTCTAACTCTAGGCTTCCATTAGTAATGATAGCTTTCAGCTTTTTTTTTTTTTTTTTTTTAAGTTTATTTATTTAAGCAACCTATCTCTATATTCAGTGTGCGGCTCAGACTGACAACCCTGAGATCAAGAGCTGCATGCCCTACTGACTAAGCCAGCCAGGTCCCCTTTCAGTTTTTATTTTAGTAGTTTCATGATGGAAAAATGGATTTCCCAAAGCCTGGTAGACCTAACCTCTCTGGGTCAGATTATGGCCGTGAATTTCAGGGTTCATCAAGAATTCAAATTTACCTTCAAAATTTCAGCAATAATAATCTTATAATGGTTTTTTGGTTTTGTTTTTTTAGCTCAGCAAGCTCTCTTTACTTTCAGTACTTGCCAGTATGAGAGCATCTCAAGGTTTTAAAATTTTAAATCTGATTTGTTTTTACTAGAAGTTCTGGAGTTGAGACTTGATTGCTACCAGATTGTTGAAAACTGTGCTTTTATGGACCACGAACAAGGAATTAAAAATAAGTTTTAAAAGGATACCATTAACAGTTGCAGATCAGTGGGGGAAAATAGAGATTGTACAAATTGATACTGGAATCAGTTATCCACATGGTGGGGGGGAAATGAAATATGCCAGCCTTATATCATAAACAAAAATCGGTTTCAGCTGGTTTAAGGATTTAAATGTGAAAAACAAGTTCTATAAGAAAATAGAGAAAACTAGGTTTCTGACTTTCTGGGAGTTCTTAAAACCAGTATACAAAAAGTGCCCACCACACAGAAGACAAGATTAGTAAATACATATTTAGTTGGATCTACATAATTAGTGTTTCTTCATACAAATCAGCAGTGTTCTTGATTTTTTTTCCTTTATGGTTCCAAATTTGATTAAATAATTTACTTTTTAATAACAATCTCTAGCCTTGAATTTATATATTTTACTGGAGTAATTTACCAAAGTGATCTCTTTAAAATTATGCTAGCTTTGCTACAGAATTAATTCAGTTTTTTTTAATTAGGCGAGCCAGTGCAGCCTTGAATTGTTTAAAACGCTTCCATGAAATGAAGAAACGAGGACCTAAACCTTACAGCCTTCATTTAGATCACATTATTCAGAAAGCAATTGCAACCCACCAGAAACGGGATCAGTATCTCCGAGTTCAGAAAGATATATTTGTTCTTAAGGTACTGACATGAAACGTCGCAATTTTTAACTTAGTTTCCTAATTTTTAACTGATGGATTTTAATATGCATCTACATGTTTGAGTTAGCAGTTTTATTATTCATGCTTATGGATTTTCAGATGGCTTTCTAGTTTTATAATGACTAGGCAGTTTAGAGCTATGTTTTTATAACTTGTTAAAGTTAAAAAGCCTTGCTAATTCATCCTTAAATGAAAAATCTTTGTATTTTTAAAATTTGAACTTAGTTTTCTGAATGTGAAGATAATTTGCCTTAATTTTCCTTATTACTTTCTGATGATTTTAGGATACAGAGGAAGCTCTTTTAATGAACCTTAGAGATAGCCAAGTCCTTCAACATAAAGAGAATCTTGAATGGAATTGGAATCTTATAGGGACCATTCTTAAGGTATGAAAAGATACTTCTTGGTTATGGCTTCATTTTATTATTCATTGTAATTCATCATAATTATATTTTGGGAATTGATAAATACATATATGATATAACATATTATGTTTTTCTAGTGGCCAAATGTAAATCTAAGAAACTATAAAGATGAACAGTTGCACAGGTACGTAACAACTGTTTTGCATTTAAATTGAAAGAACTTAGATTTGAATTATATTATGCCTAATACCTGTGAAAAGTAATAATTGGTATTTTAAAGATACATGCATAACATTTTAATAGTATTCAGTAGGTACATGTATACATTTTTGTGTATACTCTTATAACCTAAAAGCATCCACTAATTCTTTTCCTAGTTATCGATATTCTGGTTTTAGTTTGGAACAAATGAAGTAATTCAGATAAAAGTTTCTCAAATTGGGGTAATGTCAACCATGTTGTAATCTTAGCCCTAAGGTATGAGGATGACATAATAAGGTCATAGTGTTTCCCTCCCAAAATGATGGCCATTTTTACTATTCTGCTTCTACTTGCATTTACATCTGACTTTGGAGGGTTAGCCATTTTTCCTCCTCTTTACATTTCCCTTAACCAAGTTGATGTTCTCCATACCTTTCATAAAACATACAAAGGTTCATGGCATACACAGTACTTCAAGGTACTGTGTAGTTCTCTAGTACCCAGTGCATTTTTCCTCATCCTGAGTTTAGACTAATCCACTACCAGTACTGATCTCCTTCAATAAGAGGGCCTTCATGTTTCTGAAAAATTTTATGTCCTTGACATTATTATTTGGTTGTATTCATCTACTCATGGTATTTAACTTAATATCTGTATTAAGTTTATACGGAACATATATAAACTTAAACTGGAATAAAGAAGCATAGCATCAACTTTTCATACTGCTTGAAAACAGATGAAGTCTCATTCAACTTTGTTTCTCCACATCCTAGAATTGGCACCATTATTGGATTGGATTGTAGTGCATGAAATTAAACTGAACTAAGTTAAATGGAAGCTTAGCCCATAATGTTGAAAGCTATAACATTGAAATATAAATTGTGTTCAGTACTCATGAATTCAGTTGCCTAAATTTTACCTGCAGCTTTTGTGCTTGGCTTTTTGCCTAATTGTGAAAAACGGACAGAATTGTAGTATGATTTATTTTGCTTACAATTATCCAGTATAGGATTATTGTATAGAGTCATGGGACAAAGATTATCACAAAATACAGTAAAAGAAAATTTATGTTCAGGTGTCTTCATATTTATCCAAACTTAATTCTGGCTATGTTGTATATCTGCGTTTTTCTAGCTAGTATCTTTGTTCTCTACTATTTCTTTCAGGCATCTCACCATAAAGTTCTTATTTCACAAGCTATTCTTGACAATTAAGGTGTTTTATTGATTTTTGCTATTTTGTTGTTTTTGCATGCGTGTGTGTGTGTGCGTGTGTGTGTGTGTGTAATGTACCAGATGTGTTTATTCCTTGCTATTTACTCCAATGGCTTAAATCCAAAACATTCAAAACCATATTATATATCTTAAGCTATGGTTAAGATTTTAAAGTAATTTTGATTTCTTACTTTGTTGCTAATTTTATTTTGCTCTTAGGTTTGTACGAAGACTACTTTACTTTTACAAGCCCAGCAGTAAATTATATGCCAACCTGGATCTGGATTTTGCCAAGTCCAAGCAGCTCACAGTTGTGGGTTGCCAATTTACAGAATTTCTTCTTGAGTCCGAAGAGGTAATAAGCACTTTGAATATTTTCCAGAGCAAATGTTTCTCATTGAACTTGCCCCCTTCCTTTTATTTCTGAGTATGCATAGTTGTATTTAGAAACATAGGGAGTGAGCCCAGACCTAGATTTGAATCCTAACTCTTGTCACTAGCTAGTTATGTGACTTTGGACAACGTATGTGCCTTATAGAAGACCTGTTTTTCTCTTTGTAAAATGGAAGATAATATAATCTTCATGCAGCATTGTGTTGAATGAGATTTAAAAAAACATACTCAGTGATTGGTATCTGTTATTAGTAACTTCATCATTATCATTACGTTTTTTGGATTTGATTAAAGTTAATTTTCTAATTATAGTCACTAAGTGCTTTTCCAGTAATACTACAATGTATTTGCTTATAGGATGGGCAAGGATACTTAGAAGATCTAGTAAAAGATATTGTTCAGTGGCTCAATGCCTCATCTGGCATGAAACCTGAAAGAAGTCTTCAAAATAATGGTTTATTGACTACCCTTAGTCAACACTACTTTTTATTTATTGGAACACTTTCTTGCCACCCTCATGGAGTCAAAATGCTGGAAAAATGCAGCGTATTTCAATGGTAAGTATCCCTAGGTTGTCTCAGTATATTCCTGAACTTTATTTTTAATGTAGTCTGAAATGGTATGCTTTTTATTCTGTGTACATGTATTTGGTAAATTTTATTAAAATACAAAAAAATTAGTTATCTTGATGGCTTTGTGACTCTTTTTTATGTGATATTTGTCACTAAATGCTTTCTTTCAGAAATGCTTGTTTATATTTCCATCCTTTTTGTTTCTTTTTTCTTTTTTTTCTTTTTAGTCTCCTTAATCTCTGTTCCTTGAAAAACCAAGATCACTTACTGAAACTGACTGTTTCTAGCTTGGACTACAGCAGAGATGGATTGGCAAGAGTCATCCTTTCCAAAATTCTTACAGCAGCCACTGATGTGAGTATAACATCAACAAAACTATATTTTTTATAGCCAGTTAGTTCAATACTTCATAAAATTTAGCCAAGCAAAATTAATTATTAATTCTAAGAATATGGGATGGAATTTGAGTTTACTCTAAAACAGTAGTTATTCCATGGGGCTCCTGGTGGTTCAGTCGGTTAAGCGTCTGCCTTCTGCTCAGGTCAGGATCCCAGGGTCCTGGGATCGAACCCTGCATCAGGCTCCCTGCTCAGCGGGAGGCCTGCTTCTCCCTCTCCCTCTGCTGCTCCCCCTGCCTGTGCTCTCCTGTTCTCTCTCTCTGTCAAATAAAATCTTTAAAAAAAATAAAAATAAAAGTAGTTCCTCCAAGGAACTGTATACAGTACCCATATCTTTCTATGAAGGGGAAGAAGCAGCTAGATTGAAACAGAAATATTTACTAGTACTAAGAAAATGTATCAGGGGCTAGACCCTCAATTCCAATTTTTCTGCCATTTTCAAGTAGCAAAACTGTCCCCCAAAAAAGTCCAAATAGGCTATCCATTAAGTTTGGGGTTTTTTTGTTTGTTTTTATATTTTCCTTTATCTTTGTAGGCCTGCAGGCTGTATGCAACAAAACATTTAAGAGTATTATTGAGAGCTAATGTTGAATTCTTCAATAATTGGGGAATTGAATTACTAGTGACCCAGCTACATGATAAAAACAAAACTATTTCTTCTGAAGCTCTTGATATTCTTGATGAAGCATGTGAAGACAAGGTGAAGGTTTATTATTTTATAATAAAATACTTAGACATGAATTTTTATTTAAGTATTTTAATTATTAAATTAATTTTAATTATTAAAGTACTCAATTTTAATAGAAAATTATGTGAAATTATAATGTACTTAATACAGATGTTTTGGAAACATAATTTACTATCATTTTGCAATTGTTAATTTGCCTAATAATTACCTTTTTTAGGCCAATCTTCATGCTCTTATTCAGATGAAGCCAGCTTTATCCCACCTTGGAGACAAGGGTTTGCTTCTCCTCCTGAGGTAAATGTTAAGTAAATTTTTCTTATAGTTGTGTTTTTTGTTGTGTTCTCTTTAGCAGTGTGTTTTAAAGTTGGATTCAAATCCAAATAGGAAACACTTTAAATTTAGAGTTTAGTGTTAACTTCTGGGTGCCTGGGTGGCTCAGTTGGTTAAGCGACTGCCTTCGGCTCAGGTCATGATCCTGGAGTCCCTGGCAGGGAGCCTGCTTCTCCCTCTGACCCTCCCCCCTCTCATGTGCTCTCTCTCTCTCATTCTCTCTGTCTCAAATAAATAAATAAATAAAATCTTAAAAAAAAAAAAAAGTTTAGTGTTAACTTCTGAAAGAGGTCTATTTTTTAATCTTAGATATCCTTTAATACTGAAACTCATTGTTTTCCTTAATGTTGTTTCATTGTTTTTCATTGTTTTCCTTAATGTTTCCTTTACATTTCTGTGTGTCCTTATGATTTTCATGACATTTTCTTTACTGTGATTGGATTCATGTGTTTTTGCAAGATTATGAAAATTTATTTGTATTTGAAATTACAGTAAATAATAGTTGACCTTTTACTCTCAGGAAGAAGCTATTCCTAAAGTCTTTAAGCTCTTTAAACATAGTATTGCTTAAGATAGTTTAACTCCTTAAACAGTTGTGGTCAGACTCTGTGTTAAACTATTGTTTGTTTTAATTTACAGATTTCTTTCCATTCCAAAAGGATTTTCCTATCTGAATGAAAGGGGTTATGTAGCAAAACAATTGGAAAAATGGCACAAGGTAACTTTCTGTTGAGTAAGCTTCAGTTTATGTTTTTATCTTAGGAAATAGATCTATGAATTTAGAGGATTTTTTATATTGGTGTCTTGAAGCTAAAGAGGTTAAATATTTAAACATTCATATGAAGTCCAGTCTTAAATTCTATGTATTTGTGTTTATATTTATCCATTTTTTAAACCACATTATTTTAGAGCAAACTATTGATTTTGTGTATATTCTATTGAAATTTTGCTTTCAGTTTAATTGATATAATCTACTGGTATAATTTATTAACCGTGTTTACTATCATTTCTTTTATTCTTATTCTTGGGTCCCTTATGATAGCCCTTTTAAGCTGTAACTAAAACAATTTTCCTAAATGAAGGAAGATTGTAAAACAACTGTACCAAGCAGATAAAATATTTTAAACTTTATTTTTAGGATGCTTCTTGACATAAACCTGAGAACAAACTTCTTGTTATTAGTTAACTTCCTAGCTTTTCTTTAGTTGGTCATCACTGTGATTTTATTTTGTTTGAAGCATTATAAATTGTCAAAGCATCTTAGAAACCCATGGGTAATCAATTCTAATGCAAATAATTTTTGGGTTCTTCATCATTTCAATCATGATATTGTCTATACTGAACCATATTTCACAAGAAATTCTCACCTTTTAAAAATACTGTAACTATAAAACATACTTTAGGCAGTGTCTGGGTGGCTCAGTCGGTTAACGTCTGCCTTCAGCTCAGATCCTGCTATCGAGCCCCACGTCCGGCTCCCTGCTCGATGGGGAGCCTGCTTCTCCCTCTGCTGCTCCCCCTGTTTGTGCTTGCTCTCTCTCTCTCTCTGTCAAATAAATAAAATCTTTAAAAACAAAAACATAATTTAGGCATGAAGTCTTTCAATAATTAATGAATTGGGGACTTGAAATAAGATGTAATAGTTTTATTTCATAAATAGAAGTTACTTAAATTACCATGGTAAAATCGGTCACCTTATTATACAAATTATATTAGGAAGTTGCTTAGCATATCTGGTACAGTACTTTCACATAGTAGGTACAAAATGTAACTGCTGTAACAAAGGCATGTGCAGTGTATAAAGAAACACAAAGGAAGGGTTAATGATTCTACCTTAGGGATTAGAATTAGCAAAAGAAATGTTAGGTGTGATCAGGAAAGGATATGATATTTGAAATAGTCTTGAGGAGTAAGTAAATAAATGGGAAGAAGGGTATTTAAGGCTGAGGGTGCAGAATAATAAATCTGTATAGATTATTGGAACTTCAGACTTGTGAAGAAAGCTATATTCCAGTGTAGTTGGGGCTAGGATAAGTGAGGAGTGGCAAGATGGGACTAGAATGGTAAGTTAGAACTAGATTATAGAAGGCGTTATAAACCACATTATGTCATCAAGGGATTTCAATTTTATCGGAAGTGGGGAAATGATAGGTGTTCAAAGACTAGTCATAATCAGAGCTGTGCTTTAGAAACATGACAGATCAGAGTGTAGGAATGGATATTTGGTCATCAAAGGTAAAGCCTAGGAATATTGAGACCAGTTAAGCAAGAATTGATAAGAATGTGAACTTCAATGGTGCTGAGATTGGATAGGCAGGGATACATTTTCTGGGCATCTTTGAAATAAGATGGACAGGAGGTGTGGATAGATTGGATATAATGAATGAAGAGTCCATCTTGACTCTTAAAGTTTCTGATATCATTGACTGAGCATGCAGTGGATCACCATGAAGAGATTGTGATTACAGGGGCGCCTGGGTGGCTCAGGTGGTTAAGCATCTGCCTTCTGTTCGGGTCGTGATCCTGGGGTCCTGGGATTGAGGCCCAGGTCGGGCTCCCTGCTCAGTGGGGAGTCTGCTTCTCCTCTCCCTTTGCCCCTCCCCCAACTGATGTTCATTCACGGGTGCTCACTCTATCTCAAATAAATAAATTTTTAAAAATCTTAAAAAAAAGAGATTGTGATTATAAAAAGTGGTTTGCAGGATGAGGTTAATGAGTTTTGAATATGTTGAATTGTATTGCTCTGTGGGATGACCAAGTGATGGTATCCAGAAAATACTTGGAATTGTGGATCTGGAGCTCAGATATGTGCTGAAGATCGCAGTTTGGGAGTCCTCAGTATATAGTAGTAGCTGAAACCTGAAATGAGTGAGATCACCAGGGAAGATATAAGGAACAAAAAAAGAAAGAAAACTGGAAATTCCTCCCTATAGAACATTCTGGTTTAATGAGGGGAATAGAAGGACAAAGACACTGAGAAAATTGCCAGAGAGAATGGTGTCACTAAAGGATGCTTCAGGAAGGAGAGGCCAGTGATATATATTTGTTAAAGAGGTCACATAAAATGAGCAATAGAAAATAAACTGTTGAATTTGACAGTTTGGTCATTGGTGAATTTTGCTAGAGCATTTTCAGTAGAAAGTTACAAACAGATGCTGAATTGTAGTTACAGTTAGTTAGGCAGTAAATGGAAGGTGTAAAAAAATAAAGACAACATAGTCCTCTCGAATTAGAGAAAAGGAGAAAGGGAAGAGAACTAACTTACTGATTGTCTACCATTTCAAGTCTTACTTCATTGAATCCTCAGGGCAACCCTATGAAATATATTCTGTTATTTCTATTTTGTGAATGAAAATTTTGAGGCTAAGGAGAGTAAGCTTTATCCTAGAGGAGTAATTTATCCTAGGTCACAGAGCTTAAAAATAGAGCAGGGGTGCTTTTTGATTCCAAAGCCCATGCTCACTGTATTCAGTTTCCTCCCACTAGCTTATGGCATGCCAGCATGAACTGAGACTGTCTCTGTTTCAAGGTAATAAAACATCCAGGCCAGTACAATATTAAAAATTCTCACTCATTCAGTTTAAAACTTCACCCGAGCACCCAGGCCTGATACAGACATAGAAACACTACAGTGGAGGGAGGATTCGGTTAATCTCATCACGCTCTGTGCTCATCTCCTCTCCATTTACTAGCTGCCTGCCAGTTTAGGGCTTCTTCAGCTTTGGAGCAGGAAGAGGAAGAGGCATGGGGGGCAAGAACAGACTTACTCAGTTGGTACAGTTGTTACCTGGGCTATTTAGCTTTGAGTGTGGCAGATTTCAAATGTTAATTCTTCTACTTTAGGGTTACTGTCATGGGTTTCTCAAAGACCTCACCACTGTGGATCTCTTTATTTTCAGTTCCTTTGACTAGGGCAGCGGCTCCTCTGCTTGCCTACTTATATTGCCTCCTAGGTAGGCAGAGGGAGGTAGAGGTCCACCCCTCAGTTGGGGTTTTCTTACCCCTCCAGATTGGTCCTTTTGGGCAGAATCCTCAAGATAACCCACATTAGAAACTCAGTGCATTTCACAGCTATAAACCATACCCCTGACCTTTGGCTAGTGTTTTCCAAATGAATGCCCCTGGTCAAAAGATTAGCCACAGGAATATAACTACTCCTGTATAAAGCTCAGAATATATGCCTTTTTTGCACTAAGATTTTCATATAGAGAGGAGAGTTTGGTAGTAGTGTAGTGGTAATAGTAGCAGTAGTAATAATTATGGTACACTGATAATAGTAAAACCTCATATTGCTATTACAAAGTAAATGTGGAACCTAAAGGAAAAAAGGAAAAGTACGTTTTTAGAGGCTTGAAGTAGGGAGTTAAGGTAACTAACCAAATTCAAGTTGTCTAAAATGGTTTTGAATGAAAAATGTCTCCCTGTGCCCTTAATCTGTCTTTTCTGAAGGTAATATCTGTAATAGTTTATTTGTGAGCATTCAGAGATGTTCTATCCATCTATATGTACATACTCTTTTTTTTTTTTTTTTTAAGATTTTATTTATTGATTTGACACAGAGACAGCGAGAGAGGGAACACAAGCAGGGGGAGTGGGAGAGGGAGAAGCAGGCTTCCTGCTGAGCAGGGAGCCCGATGGGGGGCTGGATCCCAGGGCCCTGGGATCATGACCTGAGCGGAAGGCAGACACTTAACGACTGAGTCCCCTATATGTACATACTCTTTATTTAAAAATACAAATGAGTTCTATTTTCAAGTGTAGATAAGTTTTTCATTTAGCAGTATATCTGAGGGATCTTTTCAGAGCTATACATTTAAATCTAACTTGTTCTTTTTGATGGCTGCATAGTACATTATGTGAATGTACCTTAATTTTTATAACCACTCCTGTATTTACATTGTTTCCAACTTTTTTTGTTTAGTAAATAGTGTTTGCTGGATATTCTTCCATATGTCTTTGCATGCTTGTACATATACTTCTATAGAATAAATTTCTAAAAGTGTAGTTGTTGAGCCAAAAAGTATGAGAAGTAACGGGACGCCTGGGTGGCTCAGTCGTTAAGTGTCTGCCTTCAGCTCAGGTCATGGTCCCAGAGTCCTGGGATCGAGCTCCACATTGGGCTCCCTGCTCAGCGGGAAGCCTGCTTCTCCCTCTCTCACTCCCCCTGCTTGTGTTCCCTTCTCACTGTGTCTCTCTCTGTCAAATAAATAAATAAAATCTTCAAAAAAAAAAAAGTATGTGAAGTAACATTTTTGATACATACTGCCAAATTGCTTTCCAAAGAGGTTCTACCAATTCCTTCTAAACAGTTTAAAGTGGAGATCTTTTAGCATTTACCCCAAAGATAGAAATGTGATCTGAAGGGGCACCTGCACCCCAATGTTTATAGCAGCAATGTCCACAATAGCCAAACTATGGAAAGCGCCCAGATGTCCATCGACAGATGAATGGATAAAGAAGATGTGGTATGCACACACACATACACACACACATACACATGAATATTACACAGCCATCAAAAAACGAAATCTTGCCATTTGCAATGATGTGGATGGAATTAGAGGGTATTATGCTAAGCGAAATAAGTCAATCAGAGAAAAGACAATTATCATATGATGTCACTGATATGTGAAATTTAAGAAATAAAACAGAGGATCATAAGGGAAGGGAGGAAAAATTAAAACAAGATGAAACCAGAGAGGGAGACAAACCATAAGAGACTCTTAATCATAGGAACCGAACTGAGGGTTGTTGGAGGGGAAGTGGGTGGAGGGGTGGGGTAACTGGGTGATGGGCGTTAAGGAGGGCATGTGATATAATGAGCACTGGGTAGTATAATTACTGATGAATCACAGGCCTGTACCTCTGAAACCAATAATACGTTATATGTTAATTAATTGAATTTAAATTAAAAAATGTTAAAAAATAAAAGGGAAAAAGTAAAGTGGAGATGTTTTGCAATGAAGATGGCAGTATGACTGACTTTCAGTTTAAAGAATTTAGCTAGTTTTTCAAGTTTTAGTTGGAAACATTTTTTACATTTGAGGTGATTCAAATCAGTGGGGAAAGAGATGTCGGAAGGTGCTAAAATGATACAATTCATTTAATTTTCCTTTTTAAATTTCTAGTGAATATGTTTATGGTTTAATATTAAGAGGCTAGTTTTTGTTCATATTTAATAGGGAAAGGGATTTAATTAAGATGAAAAACAAAACTATTACTTATATGGACTCTAAAATAATAATTGAAAATGGGGATAAGAGTATAAGCAGGCAGCTTTTGGGTATGATAGAGCATTTGCATTCATAATACCTTGTTCTACCATTTTTAAAAATGTTTTAAATTTTCTGTACAGATGTTCATTTTTCTCATATTTATGCTTTTAAGATTTGGTAGGTACCTAATATGTTATGAATTTAATGAACAATATGATACTGTATACAATTAAGACAGTATTATCTTCCAGGAATATAATTCAAAATATGTTGACTTGATTGAGGAACAACTTAATGAAGCACTTACTACTTACCGAAAGCCAATTGATGGTGATAACTATGTTCGTCGGAGTAACCAAAGGTAGAGTCTAGTTAATGGAATAATTTATTAACTTGTTCTCTAATATAAAATTCAAAACCAGTTCATAATCTTTATTTTTTGAAATTTTCTGAGTACTTAGAGATTTTATTCCCTTCACTGACATAAGAAAAAAATCTTAAAGCATATCATTGACCACTCAAGAATTCCAGTGGCACTCATAACATGCTGAATACCCTTACTAATATAATTTATATACCTTCCATGCTTTTACCCTAGTCTCTTTTTCTGGTCTCAGCTCTCTTACTATTACTCACTACTTTGAGGCCAGCTAAACTGTTATTTTTCTAGAGAAATCCTCACGCTTTTCCACTTCCATATTTTTATGTATGCCGAGAGATTACATCTTTACCTAGTACTTTATTAGTAGTCCTTGTTTTAATTAGCATATTGTAAATGAGGCAATAGGTATATCAATCATCTTTATTATACTAGATTACAGCGTCCTCATGTCTACCTGCCTGTACACCTCTATGGACAACTGGTACACCACAAAACAGGCTGTCATTTGTTGGAAGTACAGGTAAAAACATAATTAACTTGTTTTAAATAACTACAATTATAGAAAAAAATCTCAATATTGCTAAAGTATTACCTTTGCAAAAACTACTCAAAAGCCTTAAAGTTAGCAGCATAATTGCTTTTAAAGCCCTCTATCTTATAACTGACTTAGGCATTCTTTGTTCGTAATCCTGATAGATCACTGGTTTGCATGCCTTTCCCTGACTTCCCTGTGTCAACTTTTGCATAGCTAATTTGTTACGTAAAGTAAGCCACTTTAAGTCTGAGTTCTGTCCTTTATAGTTTGTTGGGAAGTTCATCTTGTTAGTAGAAACATACGAAAAACTGAATTTCTTCATTGTTCCTGTTGGGAAGTTAAACTGAACCTGATACAGATTCAGTTATCTTTGGTGAGCAACAAACTGGAAGTGTAGTTGCTGTCTGTACTATTCCCTTAAACCTCATGGAATATAACAGGCTTAGTGTCAAGCAGTTATTCTTTGATTATATGCACACCAAATGTATGGCTGTGAATATGTCTTGCTACTAAGTGTTTTCAATAAATGCGACTTTCTTCTGATTTTAGAAAGGGAAGTATTTGCATGTGTGTCTTTTGAACTCTAGTAATCTGGCAGTTTAGTTCATTTTTGTATCAGTGTTCATCCCAGGAGCCAAAGTTTTGCATAAACGTACTCTATAGTGTCCTATTTTTATATTAAACCTGTGAAGACTTTTGGAGCATATATCTTTCATACTAGTTTTTTTAATTCACTAGTATTATGTTCTATTTAAAAAACTGATAATGTGACTAACATTTTTATAATGTTAGGTACTAAGTACTTTGTTAAGCACTTTGTATGTAATGATTAGATCATTACACCTTATGAAACAGATCCTTATTTTAGAGATTGGAAATCAAGGCATGGGGGATTAACTAACTTGCTCAAAACCACATAGCTAGAAAGTGCTAACTCCAGAATAGGAACTCAGAGCCCCTGCGCTAATGCTGCTTAAGAAAGTTTACATAAAATTATTTTAGAATTTTAAATATGCAAACATTACTAAATGCAAACCTTAAAAATTTGGTTTTAAGATGCATTGAAAGCATATTGTTACTCATGCTTTGTTTTTCTTTCTCCAGAATATTATTACCGAACTCTGTCACAATGTTCGTACACCAGATTTGGATAAATGGGAAGAAATTAAAAAACTGAAAGCATCTCTTTGGGCCTTGGTTTGTAATAAACACTTCTATAAAATCTTCATCATTTTTAGATTTTTTAAAAATTTTCCCATTAATAATAAAAATCATTTTATTTAGAACTTGTTCTCAGATTAATATTCTAAGACCAAGATTGTTTCTGCCCATTTTAAATATATTTTTAGACTGAAAAATAAATGATTAAGCTATTAGTTTTCTTTCTAAGACAAATGGAGCATTAATTTCTAAAGTTCCATATTTAAGGGTTTTTTTCACATTTTTTTCTCTCTCATAGATGGGGTTAAATTTTTTGATAGCTCTCCAAATTTCTTGAAAGAGTTACTCTTATAAATATATTTGATACAAGTTATTTCTTTTCTTTCAGGGAAATATTGGCTCATCAAATTGGGGTCTCAATTTGCTACAGGAAGAAAATGTGATTCCAGATATACTAAAACTTGCAAAGCAGTGTGAGGTTCTTTCAATCAGAGGGTATGTTATTTTACTCACAAATCTTTCTAATGTATATATTCTTGTTCACAAATGGCTGTGAGGGAAGAGTATTTTATGATTCAGTAGTCCAATAGAACTATTAATTCACTGAAAATCCTAATGAGATAAGATTTAAAAAGAAAAGGGTGGGGTGCTCACCTGGCTGGCTCAGTAGAGCATGCGACTCTTGATCTTGGGGCCATGATTTCAAGCCCCACACTGGGAGTAGAGTTTACTTAAAAAAAAAAAAAAAAAAAAAAAATTTTTTTTTTTAGATGCACTAAGGTAAACATCTTAAGGAACTCCTTGCTTAATGTTACTGTTTCATTTTTATCATTATAATGTTGAAGTTTAGTAACTGGTAAACAGTGAAAGTATAGTGTATATGCAGTAGTCCAATAGCCCATATATTCCAGATTTATCCCAGAAAAGTTAATATATGTCATTTTCCCCCTAAGATTGCATTATGTTCTTTTAAACTACTTCTTTGTAATTACTATCTATATTAGGAAGGTGTTCATGTTACTTATGGCTTCTAAGTTACCCCTAACTCATTTTAATACATTTTTCTACAAGCTAAACAATTTTTAATGACTTTTAAAGAAAATTCAAATGTACATATAGCAAACTAATATTTTGGTTGCTTTAAGAAATCTCAGTTTGGAATTATAAACTGTCATTACTACATCTTTTACATATAGGACCTGTGTATATGTGCTTGGGCTCATAGCCAAAACCAAACAGGGCTGTGATATTCTGAAATGTCATAGCTGGGATTCTGTAAGGCACAGTCGCAAACATCTGTGGCCTGTGGTTCCAGATGATGTAGAACAACTCTGTAATGAACTTTCATCTATCCCAAGCACCCTGAGTTTGAACTCAGAGTCAACCAGCTCTAGACATAATAGTGAAAGTGAATCTGCACCATCAAGTGAGTATTGTTGACAAGATCATATAAAGTTAGCTGAAATTAACATTTGTATTTGTAATGTCACAATTTAAATGTATTTGTTACATTCCTAATTTACTTTTTTCTAAGATAATTTGGCAATAATGTGGTCTTGGAGAATGTGTTATCTTTTCACAACAGAGAGTAATAGCCACCAAACTACATTGTTCTCTCTCCTTGCTTTTCTAAATAGCCTTCGGAAAAGTCTTACTGACAGAGTTAAAAAATAAGCCATGTGCCAGAAGAACCTGTTCCCCTTTTTGCTTATCATAAAATCTAAAAGTAAATATTTGCTTACCTTCATTTACATACTTTTTCACTCATTTTTCAGATACAGAGATTGTTGAACCAGAATGTATTTATTAAGAGATACTATATTTACATATTCATTTTTGAGAGAAGAGCTAAATTTTAAAACTAAATATTGAAACTGTTAAAAGATAGAGTATCAAAAATCAATTAAATAAAAAACAGTTTGTGGTTTTAAGCCCTGTGCTAAATATTGTTAGTCGTACAAAACTTAAGACATGGTTCTTTTTAAGAAGATAGTGCAACATTTTTCAAACCATATTTTACCAGGCCTAAGATGCTGTGAATTATAAGATGCACCAGTATTTTATGTATCACTAAAAAAGAAGAAAAAAATACTGCCTATTAAACTAGGACATACCACTGATTACAAGATGCATTCTGATTTTAGAGAATTACTTGTGAAAAACGTGCATCTTAGAATTGACAAAATCTGAAAATACATTATGCAGGTTTATTTGGGATTTTATTTTGCTTTCTTTCAAAATAAATTTGAAGTAGTTTATAACTATTGAACAAAAAGCTAAAAATAAAAATAGGATAAAAGCTCATAGATGTCATTGGACACCCAGATTGAGTCTTTTTTCTTTATTAGAGTTAGACACTGAATTTAGATGAGTTACTTAGTACCTAAAGGAAAATAAATAAGCCTAACTGATTTAAACATGAATTTAAAATGCTCTGACTTGGTTCTTTAAAAGATATTTTAAGACTAAGAATTCATTTCTTATAAGATTAATTTCTCCCACTATTGTGATTTGAAAAATTAACAAGAATCTGTACCAACTGAGTGAACATCCATGGTCAAATCTCCCTTTTCCTTTAATTGTATGCTGAATATTTAGAGGTTTTGGAAACTCCCTGCCATTAAAACAGTCAAGCAAAAAAAAAAAAAACAACACTTCATGTAAACTGTGCCATAATGAATCCTTTAGTTTTTCTTGGGAAATAACAGAAGTTCCTTATAATGACATAATTTCACATTTTATTTAAGTTCAAACACTTGGTCTCAGGAAGTTCTTTTTTTTTTTATGTGGCTTCTCAGCAATTTAACCCTTTATTTTTGAAAAAATTTTTTCCCAGATGACTATTCAACAAAATATTCTTGAAATATGTCACTAACAGTTGCCATGATTTTGTTTCGTCATTTTTTTATGTGCTTTTATTAACAATCCTTTGATCATAGGTATGTTCATAATGGAGGATGACCGGTTCGGCAGCAGCTCTACCAGTACGTTTTTTCTTGACATCAATGAAGATACAGAGCCAGCATTTTATGATCGACCTGGACCTATAAAGGATAAAAATTCATTCCCTTTCTTTGCTTCTAGTAAACTTGTGAAGAATCGTATCTTAAATTCGCTTACTTTGCCTAATAAAAAACATCGTAGTAGCAGTGATCCGAAAGGAGGGAAACTGTCATCCGAAAATAAGACAAACAACAGGCGGATCAGAACACTTACGGAGCCCAGTGTTGACTTTAATCATAGTGATGATTTCACACCCATATCCACAGTACAGAAGACATTACAATTAGAAACTTCATTTGTTGGGAATAAGCACATTGAAGACACTGGTAGTACTCCAAGTATTGGAGAGAATGACTTAAAATTCACGAAGAGTCTTGGTACAGAGAATCACAGAGAAAACACAAGCCGAGAGAGATTAGTCGTAGAAAGTTCAACAAGCTCACATATGAAGATACGTAGCCAAAGTTTTAATACAGACACTACAACAAGTGGCATAAGTTCAATGAGTTCAAGTCCTTCACGAGAAACAGTAGGTATCGATGCTACGACTGTGGACACAGACTGTGGAAGTATGAGTACTGTGGTAAGTACTAAAACTGTTAAGACAAGCCACTATTTGACGCCACAGTCTAACCATCTGTCTCTCTCCAAATCAAACTCCGTGTCCCTGGTGCCTCCAGGTTCTTCTCACACACTTCCTAGAAGAGCACAGTCCCTTAAAGCACCCTCTATTGCTACGATTAAAAGTCTAGCAGATTGTAACTTTAGTTACACGAGTTCTAGAGACGCCTTTGGCTATGCTACGCTGAAAAGATTGCAGCAACAAAGAATGCATCCGTCCTTATCTCATTCTGAGGCTTTGGCATCCCCAGCAAAAGATGTGCTGTTTACCGACACCATCACCATGAAGGCCAGCAGCTTTGAGTCCAGGTTAACACCAAGCAGGTGAGCAAATGAACATTTAAAAATGAACAATAGTGGTTGCATTTTAACAGACTTAACTGGAAAGCACTAGACAGGTTTTACATCTACATAAGCCTCAGAACTGACCAATTGTAATTGTTTACTATGGTAGGCTCTAAGCTCCTAGTTACCCGATATGATTTGAAATGGATTCTTGCAGCTGCGAGGGGGGAAAAGAAATTCTTTTAGGCCCTGAAATAAACATCTATGGTTTGCAAGGACACACAAGTCACAAGTTTTTTTTTATTTCTCGCTTCTGCAAGGATCGATTTTAAAAAGAAGCATGTCGGGGGAATCAGGAGCTTAAGACCTACAATAACAAACAACCTTTTCAGGTAGGTCAATTTAAGGCTCCAAAAGTTGACCTTTATTATTACTATATTTTTTAAGTAACTACAAATTTTAGTAAAATTCTTTTCAGTTTGTCTTAAGTAGCTGTGATTATTTAGTAGGAACCTAATGAACATTAAGTGAATTAATTGGCCTGCAGGATTCAGCAGTAGCAATTTGCCTGTGCTCAAGAACTTTTAGGGAATTTCTATGCCATATCTAAAGATTGTGACCAGGTTGATCAAAATAAACAATTTTGATTTTACCTTTAAAATATATGCAATGTAAAATTTGGTTGTTGCAAAGGTTCTGTACCTGTTTTTTTGTTGTTGTTGTTGTTGTTACTGTTGGGCCAAATACTTCTAAAAATTTACTTAGTTTTTGTTATTAATTCCCATTTATTTAAATGGATTAGTATTTGTCAAATACTGAGAATAGTGCTTGACACATATCATCATCATTAGCATTATGGGTAGTTATTTCCTTATGTAACCCATTTGGCTTTTACAGAACCAAATTCTTAATAACATTAAAAAGTTATTAAGCAGTTTTATTTCAGTAATGCTAATGCATTTAGTAGAAGGGGTTCCTTTGTAGCAGATAATAAATTATATCCCATTTGATAGAATTTTATAAATTATGCAGTGATGTCTCATACAGGAACTCACCCATCTTTGGCAACCTCATCGATTCAGAACAAAGGCAAATCTGTTAATAGCTCACTAGTCTCAATCTATGCAGTAAGGTTCATGAATTGTATTCAGAAGAGATACCTCTGACCCACATTCAAAGTTGATACTTATCCTAACAAGCTTTGATGTCACGTTTTCAGGCCTATGGGAGCAACAATTAGAAGCTTCTGATTGGTAGGAACACTATAACAGGAAAGGACAGCTGATAAAACTGGTAGCAAAGGAGGAAACTTTTGTATTACAACAAAGTATTTGAAAATTCGAGACCACCGCAGCAGCCAGAGCAGTAAGGAATGTAGCTGAGCGAAGTAAGCAGTAGGAGTTGCACCATCGTACAGCTCAGTGCAACGTCACCAGAGAGCTGTTAAGATTTCACACGATTTGGTTGATTATATCCCATCGAAGCAGGCCGTTTCTATCCAAATTGATGAAGGCATAGATTAAAGAGTTGTACTGTTTAAATATTCATAAGAATAGACCAGAAAAGACAGCTACCCCAAATCACTTATTTCCTAACCAATCTGGGTTCTTAGAATCTTATTTCCTATATTCTCTGTTAGACCAGAAGAAAGTTATTTGGAAATTTTACTCCTGGAGTAAAATGCCAAGTTATTGGCATTACATAAAGGATGAATAGATGTTTTAATTTCTGGGAGGGAAAAAAATAAAAACAAGAAATAACAGTCAAGAGACAGGAACAGCTTGTACAAAGGTGTGACGGCATAACAGAACTTTATGTTCATCAAATCTTTCATTTGTTTTTCAAATTGCATTTAGTACTTACTGTGTGTGTACCAGGTTCCATGGAGGAAAAACCGTGTCGGCATTAGTCTTTCTATTCCTACTTCTTACCTTTGGTTAGTTCAGAGAAAATGAAAGTGATGGAAGCTAACTACAAATTTACTTCAAAATAACAGTTTGGAATCCAGTCTGAGAAGGACTATTATTATTATTTGTTTTGTTTTCTTATAAAATTAAAAGGGTAGGCATGCAGATACATACCTATGGTATAATGGATAGCATGAGTCCAGCAGTCTTAAAAATCGTATCTCACTGAGATATTTCCTTGGGACATGGTAGAACAAACACTGAAATAGGAATCCTTAATCCTAAATTCTAATCCTGGCACTGAGTGAATGAACTTGAAGAAGGTTTCATAAATTATGCTGTAATGTCTCATCTGCCTAGACTTCAGTAGCTTTGCAAAACTTCATCAATCCAGGACAAAACCAAGCAGACCTCATTTGCTCACTATTATGAATCTGTGTGGGAAAGTTCATGAATTTTGAAATATCTAGGCCTCAGTTGCCTCATCTAATAGAATTTGGACTAGATCAGTGGTTTTAAGCTTTTTGAATGTTGCTTTTTAAGTAGAGAATCTCTCTTCGCAAAAACATTTCTGTGGAAACCCAGTATGTGGAATAGATTAAAATGGAGCTAGTCAGTTGAAATAGGGATTGGGAAGGCAAGTATCCACCACCTCCTCCACCTCTAATACTCCTTTAAGAGTTTTATGAAATAAGAGAGGCTTAACAATTTAATTTTAAAACCACTGACCTATTTTATCAAATTTGTCAATTTCAGTTAGGAGTCTTTTAAGCAGAAATTAGGAGTGGTTTTTACTATGATAATTTTTTTTTTTTTTTAAGATTTTATTTATTTGTCAGAGAGAGAACACAAGCAGGGGGAGCGGCAGGCAGAGCAGGCAGAGGGAGAAGCAGGCTCTCCGCTGAGCAAGGAGCCGGATGCGGGACCCTGGGATCATGACCTGAGCTGAAAGCAGATGCTTAACCGACTGAGCCACCCAGGCGCCCCAACTATGATAATCTTAATAGCTACAATTTTGAAGGATTTTGTGTGCATTATAAAATAACTCCTTTTTTAAATATCAGGCTACATTGTTACATTTTAAATGACTTGGGTTTCTAAATGCCAGTGTACCTTAACTGTGGAGCCTTGTGTAGTGCCTTGTATATACAAAGCAGGTGCCTAGTCAATATTTTAGCATGTATGTTGCATGAATAAGAAACCTTTATCTTAAGGAAATATCAGTATACCATATTTATTATGGAGTCACTAGTAAGGAGTGTATTGCAGACATATCAGTGCTTTAAATAAAACTGTCTTGTAATATTTACAAATGATAACATTATTGCTGTTTTGTGTCTTCTGTGTTACATAAATCTTGTTGCTAAAGCATTAATTACCACACAAAGGATGATAAGTATTCTTATTTTTCATAAAAATAATGTTAAATGGAGTTAATAGACATGCCCTTAGTTGTATGATAGCAAATTTACTAGTTTGAAATGATGTGAAGATAGTCCTTGGATCATACCTGTGACTTCTGAGGACACTTTTTTTAAATTCTAGGTATTGAAAGTTACCTTAATTGCCCACCTTTTCACTTTTACCTGGGAGGCCATAGTAGTTGTTTTTCCAAACAGTCTCATTATGGATGGTCTTTTGTATATCATTTTATAACAGCTAAATGATTTCAAGTGTTTATATGCTATTAATAAACAAGATGGCACTGTTTAGTACTTGGCTAGCTACTTATCTTTTTGAAGTTAAAAAAATAAATTGTAATTCCTCTATATGATAAATATTACAAATCAAGAAACTAATGCAAGTGGGATTTTTTTTTATGGTTTTATAGGTTCATGAAAGCTTTAAGTTATGCTTCATTAGATAAAGAAGATTTATTAAGTCCTATTAATCAAAATACCCTGCAGCGATCCTCCTCAGTGAGGTCCATGGTGTCCAGTGCAACGTATGGTAGTTCAGATGACTATATTGGTCTTGCTCTTCCAGTAGACATCAATGATATATTCCAGGTATCATAAATTCTATTTTCCTATTATTTCATGTTGTACAACTGCTTACTAGAAATTACAATTTAGAGTGAATACTATTTTGGGAGAAGATAATTTTTTTTTTTTTTTTTTTTTTTTTTAAAGATTTTATTTATTTATTTGAGACAGAATGAGAGAGAGAGAGAGCACATGAGAGGGGGGAAGGTCAGAGGGAGAAGCAGACTCCCTGCCGAGCAGGGAGCCCGATGCGGGACTCGATCCAGGGACTCCAGGATCATGACCTGAGCCGAAGGCAGTCGCTTAACCAACTGAGCCACCCAGGCGCCCCGAAGATAATTTTTTTTAAAGCAGTTTTGTTTAAAAACATTTTATGATGAAAATTATTTCACCTTTCTCACTTTATTCTGTACTTTTTTATTTAGTATTTCCAAGTCCCCAGAACATTATGCTTCCTTCTCTTCCCATACTAAATCAGCATCTTGTTTGATTTCTTATCGGTATATTCTCTCTAGAAGTTTAGTGAATTTTTAACTTTGCTTTTTAATCACATTTGACTTATCCTTGTTTTTTAATATTTATTTTTTGTTTTTTTGACATTGAACACAAAGTTGTGTAAGTTTGAGGTATACAGTATATTCCTTTTTTTTTTAAATAATCCTTGAACCTATTTATCCTGCACAGGACAGCCACATGTGCCCAGTCATATAAGGTGGTCCTAATCCCATGAGATACAAATACCTACATGATAGATAGTACTAAAGAATCCGCATTTGCTCAGGAGTCTAAAGACATTTTAAATAAATTCTAAAAATAATTATTTTAATATTTAAATTACCAAGAGTAGATAAGAACTTAAGGATTATTTGTTATTTTATCAAATTTTGGTAATTTAACCTTCTTTCATGAACTTTTTGTTGTACGTTCATGTGCTGTAGTAATTCTATTTAAATTGCATTTCATTTAATCTTGCTAATATTCATAAAGTGAACTTCTTTGTAATTTATCTGTTTTAGGTAAAGGATATTCCCTATTTTCAGACAAAAAACATACCTCCACACGATGATCGAGGTGCCAGAGTGTTTGCCCATGAGGCAGGAGGTAATGCATGGTTTCTGTTCTCATGAGACTGACTCTTCTTTATATTAAAAAGAAAATTCTTTTTAAAGATTTTATTTATTTTTTTTGACAGAGAGAGAGAGAGAACAAGTAGGCAGAGAGGCAGGCAGAGGGAGAGGGAGAAGCAGGCTCCCTGCCGAGCAGGGAGCCCGACGCGGGGCTCGATCCCAGGACTCTGGGATCATGACCTGAGCTGAAGGCAGCCGCTTAACCAACTGAGCCACCCAGGCGCCCCAGAAAATTCTTTTTAAAACAAAGTTGATTAAAAAATTTTTTTCAGTAGGATGACATTAAAAATTCAGATATACTTACTTTTGGGTCAATTTAAAAATTATGCCAAAATAATTGTTTGAGCCCATTTAAAACTAAACCACAATATATTTTTGTGAGGGTCTTAAGAAAATGTTCTACCCAGCCTCTCAAGAAGACAAAAACTAGATCATTTGATTCTGTTTTTAAAAACTAATGCATGAAAAATTTATAATGCTGATTCTCAAAGGTCTAAGAAACAGATGTGTGGGGAGAGGAGAGAGATAAAAACGTACTTATGCATTACATGATCTCTCTTTGTTATGAACAGTAAGATTTTAATGAATATATGCATGTCAGCCATAGGTTTAAAGCTTCATAATCTTTTTTTTTTTTCTTCTAACAAGTACCTCTTTAGATAGACTCAGAATTATTACGTTTCTTTATGGAAATACTGAGAATAATTGAAATTATGTCTTAATTGTATAATTTTAATTTTCCATTTTGCATTTAAAATTTTATATTGAAGTAATACAAGCTTATCTGCTAACTTTATTTTCCTAATTTTAAGCAAATTACTCTCTTTTCTCCTCAGTTAAGGTTAAGATTTCGAGTCATAAAAAGAGTTCTGGTTTTCTTCCCTAATTTTCCTAATTTAAAAATTCACATAGTTTGAGACATCTTGAAAAGAGGTATCATTGATACTATCTTTATCAGATTTTGTTTCATATTTACTTATGCACAGGTCTTCCATCTGGAACTGGAGGTCTTGTAAAAAACTCTTTTCACTTGCTACGACAGCAGATGAGTCTTACGGAAATAATGAATTCAATCCATTCAGATGCTTCTCTGTTTTTAGAAAGTACAGAAGACACTGGATTACAGGAGCATACAGATGATAACTGCCTTTATTGTGTCTGTATCGAAATTCTGGGTTTCCAGCCCAGTAATCAACTAAGTGCAATATGTAGTCATTCAGGTAAGTGATTATGTCCATCTCCACCTAATTTAAATTGCTCCAGTCACAAATCTTGTCCCACCTCTGTTGACCATCCCTCTTACTCCATTCTCACTACCTCAGCCTTAGTTCGGTCCTTCAGCATTTCCCTATTGGAGGGTTGGAGGTAGTGTTTCGTCTCCAAGTTTGGCCCCTGCCAGTTCATCTTTCATACTATTCCCTGGGATTAGTCTGTTGACAGTTCTTTACTGGCTATTCATGCCTAGCACACAAGATTCTTCGTGTGATCTGTTGTCTTTTTTTTCTTTAATTGCACTATTATTAACATAGAATGTTACATTAGTTTTGGATGTACAATATAATGATACAACAATTCTGTTTTGCTTTTTAAATTATTTTTTAATTCTAACATAGTTAACATACAGTGTTATATTTCAGGTGGACAATATAGTTGTTCAACAATTCTGTATGTTCATCAAGATAAATCTGTTCTTGATCCTCTTTATCTCTTTCATCCTGGCCCCTCCCACCTCTCTTCTGGCAGTTACCGTTTTGTTTGCTGTGTTTTAGAGTCTGTTTTGTTTATTTGTGTCTTTTTTCTTTGTTTGTTTTGTTAAATTCTACATATGAGTGAAATCATATGGTATTTGTTTTTTTCTGATGACTTCAGTTAGCTTTATTGCAAATGGCAAGATCTCATTCTTTTTTATGGCCAAGTAATACTCCGGTGTGTGTGTGTGTGTCTACACACACATCTTTAGCCAGTCACTATGAATACGCACTTGGGTCTTTCCATATCTTGGTTATTATAAATAATGCTGCAATAAACACAGGAGTGCATATATCTTTTCAAATTAGTGTTTTCGTTTTCTTTGGGTAAATACCCAGAAGTGGAATTACTGGATCATATGGTATTTCCGTTTTTAATTTTTTTCAGGAACCTCCATACTGTTTTCGACAATGGCTGTACCAAAGGGCATTCCCATCAATAGTGCATGAGGGTTTCTTTTTCTCCACATCCTCACCAGCACTCGTTAGTTCTTGTGTTTTGATTTTAGCCATTCTGACAGATGTGAGATGGTATCTCAGTGTGGTTTTGATTTGCACTTCCCCGATGATGAATGATGTTTAGCATCTTTTCATGTGTCTGTTGGCCATCTGTATGCCTTCTTTGAAAAAATGTTCAGGTCCTCTGCTCATTTTTAATTGGATTACTTGGTTTTTTGGTGTTTGAGTTGTGTAAGTTCTCTATATATTTTGGATTTTAAGCCATTATTGCATATGTCATTTGCAAATATCTTCTCCCATTCAGGTTATCTTACTATTTTGTTGATGGTTTCCTTTGCTGTGCAAAGTCTTTTTATTTAGTGTAGTCCTAATAATTTTTTAGTTTTGCTTTTGTTTCCCTTGCCTTAGGAGACATCTAGAGAAATGTTCCCATAGTTAATGTCAAAGAAATTAGTACCTATTATTTTCTCTAACAGTTTTATGGTTTCAGGTCTTACCTTTAGGCCTTTAATCCATTTTGAATTTATTTTTGTGTATGGTGCAAGGAAGTGGTCCAGTTTCTTTCTTTTGCATGTAGCTGTCCAGTATTTCCAGTGCCACTTGTTAAAGAAACTGTCTTTCCCCTCTTGTATAATCTTGCCCCCTTGTATAATTTGCCATAGGTTTATTGACCATATAAGTGTGGGTTTATTTCTGGCCTCTCTGTTCTGTTCCAGTGATCTCTGAGTCTGTTTTTGTGCCAGTACCATACTGTTTTGATTACTTCAGCTTTGTACTGTATCTTGAAATTTTTAAGATTACTTGGCTATTTGAGGTCTTTCGCCATTCCATACAAATTTTAGTATTTGTTCTAGTTCTGTAAAAAATATTGTTGCTATTTTGATAGGGATAGCATTAAATCTGTAGATTGTTTTGGGTAGTATGGGTATTTTATCAATAGTGGTTCTTCTAATCCATGAGTATGGATTATCTTTCCATTTGTTTGTGTCATCTTCCGTTTCTTTCATCAGTGTTTTATAGTTTTCAGAATACAGGTCTTTTGCCTCCTTGGTTAAGTTTTTCCCTAGATATTTTATTTTTGGTATAATCGTAAATGGAATTGTTTTCTTAAATTTCTCTTTCTGCTACCTCATTAGTGTATAGGAATGCAACAGATTTCTTTATATTTCATAATTCCAGGCATGAAAAATGAGTTTTCCCTGCTGTTCCCTCTTTCCCTTCCTCCCTCCTCACACACAAATTCACACACAGTCAGTCTCTTTGGCCGGTCCACCTCATCCTAAATGTCAGTATTTTACCTGTGAAGCTGTCCCTCACTAAGTCAGATGTTGACATTCCTTCCTCTTTACTCTCATTGCCTTTTGTAGATCTCTTATAATCATTATTGGTTGGTTATTTTTTTCCCTTCCACTCATTAAGTTCCTTCAGTGTGTGGACTATCATGTCTTTTCATTTTTGTATTTCTAATACCTAGCTGCATACTGCTTTGTGTAGTAGACAATATGTTTTTGGTGAGAGCAGATTCAGATTCAGCTTTCTTGTATGATTCAACAAATGACATATGCAGGTCTTCCCCAACTCATGATGGAGTTATATCCCGATAAACCCATCCTAAGTTGAAAAAAATCTGAAGTCAAAATGCATTTAATATGTAATATATAATATATAATATATATAATATATACATAGATTAGTCTAGCCTATCTTAAACGTGCTCAGAACACTGGGCAAAATCATCAGCACAAAGTCTATTTTATAAGTGTTGATTTTCTCATGTAATTGATTAAATACTGTACTGAAAGTGAAAAACAGAATGGCTCTCTGGGAACAGAATGTGTGTGTATTGGCTGTTTACCCTGATGACCACATGGCTGACTGGGAGCAGTGACAGCTGTCACTGTCCGGTGTCAAAGAGAGGATTGTACTGCAAATCGCTAGCCCAGGGAAATTTCTAGGTTCAAAATTTGAAGCAAGAGAGTTTCTACTGAATGTGTACCATTTTTGCACCATCGTAAAGTCCAAGCATCATAAGTTGGGGACCATGTATATTAGCAACTTCAAACTGATAATGTGTTTGTATATGTGTGTAAAGTGTTTCCGTAGATACTTTTTCTTGGTATCACCTAGCCACACTCAAAAATCTAGTGATATCAAAGTTCTCTGAGTCACTCTTCTAAATTTCTCCTTGGTGTTCTGATTCAGAGCTTTCCAACTGATGAGTTGTAGCATGCTGATACACCACAGATAGGATATGGGTGTGCTGAGATCATTAATTCCTTCAATGTTTCCATGCCTCTGGGGCCTGGGTTTGGACAGACCCTTGGACTAGGCACTTCCCACTGTGAACAGCTCTGTCCAGGGCCCCATCATGTTGTAATTATTGTCATTTCCTGCGAGTGAGAGGTTTGGGCAGTATTGTTCTGATGTATTGCACACAGTAGAGAATATTCTGTTTTAAATCATTTAGCTCTACATCATTTATGATATTTTAGTTTCTGCAAGTTCTGCTTCTTCATTTGTATCCTTATTCATCAAATACTTATGAAGTACTTACTATGGATTTTACTTTACTGTTTTCTACTTATTTTATCAAACAAGAAATAGGGAAACCAGCCCCTCAAGTACCTAGTCACAAGACAGTCACAGCTAATTCTAACCCATCTGTGACCTGTAGCTGGGAGAGTGATCAGGCAGAGCATCAGGAGGTTTGGGACTTGTGAAAGACGTGCTATAGGCAGAAAGGTGCTCACCTTAGCAGAGCCGTCAGAGCCTCTCGGCTGGCTGGCCAGTGATGTGAAGTGTTAGAGTAAGAAGCAGCAGGGAAGAAGAGCTCTGAATTGGGAAATGATTACAGTTTACTACTGATGCCCATCCTAGAAGTGTGAGGGGAGGAAGGCCAAATGGTTAAAAAGTCGCCAAACCTTCATTCATTCATTCATGTCCTCAACATAATATTTATTACGCTGCTACCGTGGGTCAGGCATTAAACTAGATGCCAGAAAAACATTTATGAGAGGGGGAGAAAAAAAAACACTGTTCTTAAACTCTTTGAGCTTCAGTCAGTGGGGAAAGCAATGGAAGAATGGATTGATTGATCACTTGATCAGTTGATTATGTGAATATAATAACCGCATTTGTAACAAGTGCCAGCAAGAATAGGTACATGGTATTAGCAAAGGAATAGAACCAAGTAGGCAGGTCAAAAAAGAGATTTCTAAAGAAGTTACTATTGAGCTATGATCTAAAGAATGACTAGAAGCTAAAAAAGTGAAGATGGAGTATAGAAAATTTGAAGAGAGAGTGAACAGCCTGAGCAAAGGTCTTCTCTCAGGGGAGCATGCATGGGGAGTGATAGGGTCTAAAAAGACACCTGTGTGAGTAGAGCTCAGACAGTAAGAGGGAAGGAGATACATGATCAGCCTAGAGAGATACGCAGAAACCAGATCCTGCAGAACTCTTGCTACCCAAAGTATGGTCAATGGACCAGCAGCATCAGCATCACCTGAGAGCTTGTCAGAAATACAGAATCTCAAACTCCACCCTACACACAGAATCAGAATCTGCGCTTCCATGAGACTCTCAGGTTGTTCATGTGCACAATAAAGTTTGAGAAGCATTCCTGTAGACCATATTGAGGATTTTGTGTATCAGAAAGACTTCCATATTGTTCATGGCAGATGACTAAAAAATAATCCCTGTGCTATTTAATGATCATTTTAAAGGAACATCAACACTTGAACACAAGATGTTTCTTTCTCTAAAACTTCTGGTCTGGTGGTAATGGTTCAAAAATGTAAAGCTCAGAGGAAAGGCTATTGGAATAAGATATCTGGTAACATTTTATTCTGCATCTGCCACCTTCACAGATTTTTATGCATTATATGGTTCTAGTGTGCTTAGAGGAATGATTTTTGTTTTTTTCCCTAATGAGAACGCTTAACATGTTCAGAGATAGGACCTGATTCTAACAGGTTAGAAATGTTAGGAGTCATCATAAGTTAAAGGTGAGGCTGCAGTAGTTTATAACTTTTCAGAAACATGTTGACTGAATGAGGTATAACTTTCTTACTGCTCCTTGTGCTGAAAATACTTTGTCATCATAGTCTCTGGGTAGCTTATCTACTGATTCTAAAATAACATATTCATCTCTTATCTGGTTATTCAGCATTACTGTTTCTTAAGTACATCTTCAGTTCTCAGATCTTTGGCAGTTTTTTTTTTTTTTAAGTCAATGAATGATTAAGTAGCATGTGTTACTTTTAAGTCCCTGAAAGGCACATGATTTCCTTAATAACCAAAATTTTAAAACTATGCCAAATTTATAGATCTTCTTTTCCAAGGAACCAAAGTATTATCTACTTAGTATTTTGAAAATTGTAATCCTAGGAAGTGTTTAGAGATAAGATGAAGGGATCATATCTATTCTGTGGAAAACAACATAGGGAGAGATTGACATTGGTTTGGTTTCCTGGGTTTTAAAAATAGAGCTTTTTTTTTTTCTCTACTGTGACAACGTGCTATAGTAGAGTACTGGACCATCTGTCAAGAGCTCATATCTTCTGGCTGAGTTGTGTCTCCTCTCTCTGAATCTCTTTTCTTTCATGAGATGAAAACTTTAATTAATTTCTAATATTTCTTATAGTACTAAGGTTGTATGATTTTATAGGTTGCCCAGTGTTACTCCCTAAAAGGATAGCCAAAGACTTCCCAGTGATGTCCCATTTGCTGTGATCACTGTAAGTGCTCAAGAAAATTTTAAATCAAAAAAAGTTAATGTCACTTTAGCAACACTGATGTTTGGTTAATTTCAAAATCCCGTCTAGGAGTACCTTAGCAGTGCCTGGGTAGTGTAGTAAATTTAATTCTAAGGAATGAACTGATAAGCTCAGGAAAGTGTAATTCTTATATTGATAATTATTAAATGGGGAGAAAAGCAAGTCATAGAATAATAATATAGCATAATCCCACTTACACACCCAAAGAACTAGAAAAACAAATTTAACGTAGCAGAACATCTTAAAAGATACATATGTCAGGGGCACCTGGGTGGCTCAGTTGGTTAAATGTCTGCCTGCAGCTCAGGTCATGATCTCAGGGTACTGGGATCAAGCCCTGCATTGAGCTCTCTGCTCATCAGGGAATCTGCTTCTCCCTGTCACTCTCCCTCTGTGCTCTCTCTCTGTCAAATAAATAAATAAAATCTTAAAAAAAAAAAAAAAAAGATAAATGTCAAACTTTTAATCGTATTTCCCTTTGGAGAGGTATTTAGTGTGGGGGTGGGAGTAATGGGGCGGGGTAGATACGCTAACTTCCTGTTTTATTCTATATACATCTTTATTTGAATTCTTTAATCATATATTATTTTTGTAATTTAAGAAAATAAAATTTATAAATGTCTCTAGAATTCAACAGATTTCGCTATCTGAGCAGTCCAAATTTAAAGATCATCGTGGAAAATAATTGTTGAAAACTGGAAAGAAATCACAAGAAATCATTTCGTCTATGGTATATAATGAAGCATAGGAATTAAACCATTATGATACTTTAATAGAAATAATTGATTTTTTTCTTCAGACCTTCAAGACATTCCATACTCTGATTGGTGTGAGCAGACTATCCATAACCCCTTAGAAGTGGTTCCTTCTAAGTTTTCGGGGATTTCTGGATGCAGCGATGGAGTGTCTCAAGAAGGCTCAGCCAGCAGCACCAAAAGCACAGAACTGCTGCTAGGTAAGCTTTCAGATTTATATCCAAGCATTGTTAATAAAACTATACTTAGTTTTGTTGTTGTTGATAGATAACGTTAATAGATATTGTCTCAAAACTACAAGTCCGTTTTAGTCAGGTATACTTAGCCAACTCTTGCAACTGTTGTTGTCCTCTTCCATTAGAATTTTGTTCCCAAAATGATTGGCAGATTATGTGCAGATTATGTGAGATCTTTAAGTAAGATTTAAAAACAAATCTCATGAGTTGTAATCATTTCCTATTGTGATAAAGATAAAATATTTTCATCTTTTTTTTAGGTGTTAAAACAATTCCAGATGATACACCAATGTGCCGTATACTCCTTCGCAAAGAAGTTCTGAGATTAGTCATTAATTTGAGTAGTTCAGTTTCAACTAAATGTCATGAAACTGGGCTTTTAACGTAAGTAAACTATAAACGTGAGTATTCTTTGTTCTGCTTTTTAGGGTGAAAAGATCCTTGAAATACTTCAAAAGTTAGACTAGCTTACATCAGTAGTTCTGCATGGTATAGCTGTGTGAGGCTAGATTTTCTTCACGTACTTCAACCAAAATAGCATATGGTCAAAGAGTGAACGCAGAAGTAGGTATGTGAATCCAGCCAATCTTCTATTAAGCTGGACTTTAAAGAGATCTTTAAAAATGTAAAATACCACTCTTCTCGCTTTTTTAGTTTTAGAAAATATTTTTCATTAAAATGCAAATATTTATGGGGTGCCTGGGTGACTCAGGCAATTAGGCATCTGGCTCAGGTCATGATCTCAGGGTCATGAGATCGAGCCCCATGTGTTGGGTTCTGCACTCAGGGCAGAGTGCTTGGGATCCACCTCCCCCCCCCCCCCCACACACACCCCTCCCACCCCCATGCTCAAGCTCTGTCTCTCAGGAAAAAAAAAAGGTATATATTTATGTTAACAAGTACTGGGTTTTGTTTTTTAAATGAAATAAAATATATTCTTAAGTTTTCTCAATTTTAATTTCTAATATGGTAATTATCAATGGCTATAGACCACAAAAAATAAGCTTTTGGGGGTCTTCTATAATTTTTAAGAAAGTATGGGAATCCTGAGACTGAACAGTTTGAGAAAAGCAGGCCTACACAAAAAACAAGTGGTATTTTCTTGGTTTCATTTTTCCCCTGTTTTCCTCTTTCTTGTAATAAAAGTTGCAAAATTTTAATTTTTTTTCTAAATCATAGCAACATGATAAAGGAAAATTCACATTGAACTATGACCATCGTTGATCTGCACTATTAAAAGTAGTGTAGCCCTTAAAAGAAATGCAGCTCAGAGTCTCCTGTGGACCTTTTAAAAAAACAGTGACACAGATGGCAGGGTCCCCCTGCAGACCTCCTGGCCAGATGCTCCAGCAGTAGTGGGTCCTTAGCCTGTGTATTACCCCACTGCACCCCACCCCTGATGCTCTCTTAGCTAAAAGCCACTGTTAGAAGGTGGAAGGGTACAAAGAGCCCAGTCAAGGATATTTCAAACTTAATTTTGAAAATAGTTGAGTCATCCTAGGCTGATAAATAGATTTTGCAATTTCTCATGCTAGTGAAAAAGAATATTTCTGACTCTCTAAGAAGCTTTTGGGCTTTACCCATTTTAAGAGATAACCCCAAACTTTAAAATATCTAGTTTTAAGTGTGAGGTAGGAATATTTAATATTTTATATTCTTATGCCATCATTCCAAATATGCCATCTGATCAGTGTCTGGAGGGAAAAAATATTTTAAAAGTGTATTTTGGATGGAAAAATAGGTGAGTCATTATTAATAGTTGTTAATCACACTATCGTCTTTTCTTTGGTTTTAGAATTAAGGAGAAGTATCCTCAAACGTTCGATGACATCTGCCTTTACTCTGAGGTTTCCCATTTGCTCTCACACTGCACATTTAGACTTCCGTGTCGGAGGTTCATACAAGAATTATTTCAAGACGTACAGTTTTTACAAGTAAGTAAGATTTGTCAAGAGTAATTCTGTGTTTGGTGTTAAGTTAAAAGAGAGATTCTGTCTATGGAGACACTAGAAAGTCGTTCACAGTTTACCACTTCTCTCCTAGATGCATGAAGAAGCAGAGGCTGTGCTGGCGATCCCACCAAAGCAACCTATAGTTGATACGTCTGCTGAATCCTGACCTCATATTTATGATGTCTGTAGATGAATACTATATATATTCATATTTGTGGATTTCCTAAAAGCCTCAGAAAATGCTGACTGACTGAGCAGCAAGGACAGGAGTATCTTCTGTTCCAGCAATTACTGGTACATGCACAGTTGGAGCTGCAGACTTCCCTAACCAAAACAACTTCCTCTTTTCCCTGTTGAGCCCTCTGGGGGTTCATTGCTCATTACCACAGTTCTGAGAGTTTTAGTTACCATTATATGCAAGAGCCAAGCACTGAATACCTACATAGGTTTTCTATTTTTTCATGTTAAGAGCATAATAGCAGTGGAACAATAATAGGATATGCAGAAGCACCCTTCACAGTTATTTCTGAATTCTTTTTTTTAGGGTAAATCTAAAGATGCCTTGTTTGTTAACTAACTTGTGGAAACCAGGAATCAGTGTTTCTGAGGCTGCACCCTGCCCCACAGTGGGGTGTGCTGTAACTGCTGGTATTAGAGGAGGAACTTTGGCCCTTCCACATTTTTCTTAATATTTGTAACACTACTTCAGAGGTTTGTAACCTCAAAGCAAAAGAAGAGCCTCAACAACCCAGGACTTATAAGTTATTTTTATGTTACTAGACTTGCAAACAGTTTGTTTTCTGTCTCTTCAGTTTTGTGGCAATGTGTTCTTAGAGGCTATTTGAACCAGTTAAGGTTTTTCACTACAGTTCTTGACTCAGATCAGAACGTCATTTTATAATTCAGAGTATTTCCCATTTGTAGAATGCACATGTTTTCAGTGGACTTCTCATTTTCATCAACTTCCCATATCACCATTTGAAACAGGAACTTGAACAAGCACTATTAATTGAGACCTAAAGCAAAAGAACGTAAACAACACTTTGGATCTCCTGAGGAAGAGAGAAGTTTGCCTCCGATTTACACATTCCGTGGGAAAAGAAGAGCCATACTTCCTTTTTAAAAAATCATCAATGCAACTTGAATTACGATTAAAAATTGTAGTGAAAAGCCTTAAGTACCAAATTTTAAAGCAGCAGTAATTTAATTTTTTTATATCAGTGTTCTTGTTTTGCACAAACTAAATGCAGTGATAGGTGAGTTTATCAGTACAGTCATTGCCTTTATCATATTTGTGAAGTTGTTAAGTTGATGAGGGCAAGGTTTTGTTTATTTGTGTGTTTAATTTGTATATGTTTAAAGATATTTGGAAATCTTTACAGGAATTAAACATATATGCAAATTTGTATATAAAAATAGCATGGCCATCACCATTAGAATGCTTGTAAATGAAAGGATTATCTTTTTTGAGGTCTATATATAAATAGAAAAAAAATCCAGCTGGACTGATTAGGACCCTTTTTTTAATTCATTTGTTTATACCATTTTTACAGTTGCACATCAGCTTTGACACAGTCCTAGTATCTTGATTAATATTTTCCCATAGTACAGATCCTTTTTATAACGGGCTTGTTCTTTGAGATCTCTGTAAAGAACCCTGTGAACTAGAAAACGTAACTCACAGAGATAGGTTTTTTTTGTTTTTGTTTTGTTTTGTTTTGTTTTTTAATTTACTGGCACTGAAAGTTCCAATTGGGATGAAGCATTTCATCTCACTTCATAACACCTCTTTGACTGCACTTCAGTGAATTGTTCTTACATGCACTGTGTAGCAACTTACATTATAACAAAGCAGATAAGGGCTGTAAGCTGCTGCTTATGTTAAAAAGTGGTTCTTCAGATTTTCTCTCATAAAATCCAAGTGAAAATAAAATATTTTTTTTAACTTTAATTTATCACTGAACCCAAGTGTTTATTTAAATGTTAACAGTACTTTTAAGAACGTTGCCTGTCACCTTGGTCTTTGGTCTTGGATGATTAAAATGCCTTCCAGAGAACCAAATAGTGGTTAAAAACTCCAAAGGAGGTAATTTAGTAATCTTATTCATAATGAGGTTGACATATTTTAGACATTGATTTTAAACACTACCTCAGTTAATATAGAATATAAAATCTGTGGTTTAATCCCTCAAAAGTTAACAGTTCTTTTTTGTCACACACACACACACACACACACACACACACACACACAACTGTCCCCATCCCGGACCCCACTTCACTCATCCATCCTGAAATGAAGTCTTTGTTACTATTAGCCTGAACAATTTTTTTGACTATTACTTTGAAAGACATGTATGTATACATTGTAATAATTGCCTATAGCACTTAGTTTGGAGAGAGAGAGTTTTGTGGTTATCAGTAATCTAAGAAAAATGTCTATACTTAAATGTATAGTGCTATTTGGTTTATCCATGTTTCACTGACAGGTCTAATACGTTTTCAAGTACTCATCTGTATAAAAGTAGACTTTTATGATGAAAAATGCTCACATGCAGTGCCACGTGATTAACTTAGTGTTTAAAAATACTAAATTATAGCAGAAAAGATTAGGAATGGTGTCAGTGGTAATAGAAATAATTGAGAAAGTCATCTATAAATAATAGATACTACAAGACTATAAAATACCAAAATAATGTCAATACTGTAGTTTTTCAAGATTTTAGAATTAATCTTAGTCCTTATAAATTTGTACTATTGGTAATTATTGAATAATTGGAGGAATTTGGGCAGTTTTGCTGGTTGTAAACTGTGAATATCTAATTGTAAAGTGAATTGTCATTTCTAATTGAAATTTTTTTTCAAGAACAGATTTCAGCTTCACGATACTAAGTAAATACTGATAAATAATAAGGAAATTAGAAATTAGTGTTAATAATTAAATATGGTCTAAAATTTCTTATACATTTATTTCCTATTTATGCCTAGGTAGATTTGAAGGGGGGATGTCTCCCTAATAAAAATTTTTCTAATAAAGATTAGTAGCATAAGTCCATTCTGTAAGACAGCAACATTAATAAAAGAGGCTCTTTGGAGGGATATACATTCTTATACTAGTTATTCTAACATCATGTGTACAAGTTCTTTTGAAATGGTAGCTTTAATAGTTTTCAGCTCTTTTATCCAGAGCTTGAGATAATTAAAGCTGAGTTTTTCAGGGCATATTACAGTAGTAAAGTGTTCAACAGTGAGGTGTCAGTGCTTACTTAGATTTGTCTACTGCTCTTTATAAATTTTTTTTTCATTCCATTCAGAGGATGCCTTTTATCCCCACATTAAAGCACAGATCATTGAGCAATAAAAACTAATCAAATTGTCATCCAAATTATAACTGCAATTGTTTTTGCATGGTAAGAGTGAGGTGCTAATTTTGTGTGAGATCAGCTTTGTAAACTACCTTGGGAAAAAGTCCTTTGGAATTAAGGTTTTCCCCTTTTGTTTTATGCTTCCAGTGTCTAAAATTCACAATCCATTAAACATGGGAAAAAAGAAAAGATAGAACTAACAGAGTTTTATGAGAAGAGCTGATGGAATAAAAGAACATTTCAGGTTTTCAAAAATGTACGTTGGGAAAGGTCTCCCTTGCCTCCCCATTCAGGAAATCCATTATCACCAGCTTAATTTCAAGAGTATCACTACAGTGAGAGTTTCATTATAAAAGCGTGCTAGTGAAATGGATAGCAGTGCTTATCAGACAATATTGAAATCTGTTGAGAATCTTTCTAGGAACATTCTTTTTTTCTTTTAGTTCCAGGTTCCCAAAGTATTTTTCATTCATAGTAGGTTTTTATGACTCACACGGAATGTGGATCCCCCCCTTGAGTATTTTTATAATGTAGGTGGATAGCTATGCCACAACATGCATTAATTGCACATCTTGTTTGATTTTCTTTACAAAACATTTAATTTGAAAAATATAATTTATGCCAAAAAAGTATACCTTGTAATTTTGCCACTAAATAGGTTGATTTAGCACAAAATACAAAGTCTTGGGGCAGGGGGGGTGGCGATAAAAATTTTTCATAGATAATAGTTGAAAAATGTTCCATTACCGGCCTGGCAGAAACCCTGAAGCTGCATTGTAAAACAAATGGTGTAAATTAGTTTTGAAAAGTGGTAAGGGATTGTGAAAAAAATCTCAGACTTAATGCTCCCTAGCCACATGATATCCTTCTTTTTTTATTTAGTAATAAGCTGCTACATATTTGGAGGTTCTGGTGTTTGTAGGTCACTGAACAGACATTGAAATCTGATTTATATTGTATAACTGTAACATAGAAAGAAAAAGTATTTATATATTTTCCGTAAGAATATTTCATTGAGTTGTGTATAATTTAAAGAAGGTTTGTCCCCAAATGGTTTTGCTCACCTTGATTTTTTTTGTGTGTGGTTTTCTTGTTTTTGTATAATGTGTACAGTTTATGTCAAGGGCATTAAAAGCCTCCTGAAGCATAATCTTATCAAAGGGATACATTGTTAATAAAATGTACTTAAAATTCTTAAAACTTGTGTTCTGTTTGAAATTTTAAAACAATCAGTGTTGATTTGAATTATGTACCACAGAGATTGATACATGTGACTCCCAGTAAAAATGATTTTTAGGTACCACAGATAAGAGTCTAGTTCGTAATACATTAGTGGCTATTCCAGATGTTTTTTAAATATCCTTAAACATTCTTCATAATCTAATCAAACACATAGCTTTACAGGTTTTATTTTTAACTTCAGATCATTATAAAGTGTTTGAAAAAAATGGATCTGTCTTTAGACAAAATAGTTCTGAATTTTTTGAGGAAATAATATACAATATAAGTGATGATGATATGATGATGATGTTTCTGTGGAAGGTATTTGATTTCTCAGGCAAGAAGCTGTCCTGATCAGATAGGCTATCGTTACAGCCACCTAGTGGCAAAAGAAAATACCACAAGGGAAATTACCAAGGCTGGAGAATAAAATTCAGTGTCAAAGCCAGGTCAAAGCTAGGTTATAGTTGACTAAATGTGGTAAAATATATGTCTCACTTTCAGAAATAGATTTGTTTGGATAGATTTGTCTTTAGGCACAATTCTGTATATCATTTTCCCATTGCCTTCTATATGTTTTTCAACAAAACATAGTTGGCCCCAAAATAAACTAAAAGCACACTTAATCATCATCAGACAGCTGATCTTTGAAAAATGTGGACCTAAACTTCAGCAAGTTTGTTTCATTTGAAAAAACCCGACTCTTTGGTATATAAAAGTTCTCAAAAATAGAGTACTGTCTTAGCCCATTCAGGCTACTATAATAAAACACCCCAGACTGGGTAGCTTACAAACAACAGAAACCTATTTCTTCAGTTCTGGAGGCCAGAAGTCTGAGGCCAGAGGGCTAGCACAGTTGAGAGAGGGCCCTCTCCTCGGTCTCAGAGTCCTCGTTGTGTCCTTACATGGCAGAAGGAATAAGGAGACTTGCAGGGTCTGCCTCCTAAGAGCATTAATCCCAAGTACATGAGGGCTCCAGCCTCGTGACCTAATCACCTCCCAAAGGCCCCATCTCCTAATACCGTCATCTTTGGGGGTTAGGATTTCAACATACAAATTTTGAGGTGGACAATCATTGAGACCATAGCAACTACTTCAGAAAAAAAACAAAATACACTAAAAGTTTGTTTCTTTAATGGCTTATCTTAGAGGATAAAGACAACTGCATTTGCTTGGTACTTTAAATGGAATGTGCTTAGTTACTGTGTTGTAAATCCTTTAACTGCTAATTCTAAAGGCTTTTTCTGTTGTATCTCTTCAAGGGTTTCTAAAGTTCTACTTAATGCAAAATGTTTAATATGTTTTGTAGATTCTTTAAGATGAAAGCCAGCTTTTCCACAGCGATCTTAGAAGAAATACTAGATTTTGACTAATTCAACTTGAGTTTCTCAATAAATACACCTTCTAGTGGAGAATCAGTTTCGCTAGAATCAGCGTTGAGTCAGGTAGGTGCTAGAATGGAAGCAAGCTCCTTTGGCAAGTGCATGGTTCTGCAGTGTGGCTACGTCCCTGCTCCCAGCCTGAGCGATCGCCGTACCCCGCATGCCAAGGACCACTCTCCAGGTTGATGCGGTCTTTGTAGGTCATTAATGCCAGTCCTGCACACCATCAAAATACCCTGATATTTTTAAAGAACTATTACTAATTTAGCTTTAGGGACTTTTTTTTTTTTTTAAGTAGACTTCATGCCCAGCATGGAGCCCAATGTGGGGCTTAAACTCATGACGCTGAGATTGAGACCTGACCTAAAATCAAGAATTAGACATTTAACCAACTGAGCCACCTAGGCGCCCCTAGGTAAAATTCTTTTTAAAGGTATATTATGGTCATATTAGGAAAAGTAGAGCTTAGAGAAACACAAATATTTGCAGGTGAAATCGTAGGATTTGCTTCCAAATAGTATCAGGAGGGAGAGTGGAAAAGGGTATAGATGGGCTGAAACAGCCATGAGTTAGCAGCTGTTGGAGCTGATGATAAACGTAACGGTTTGTTAAACTGTTATACTTTGGTATCATTTGAAATTTTCCAGGAATGTATTTTTAATCCTAATAGTTCTGCTGACATGAATACAAATTCCAAAGTTTCTTTTTTTTTTTTCAAAGATTTTATTTATTTGACAGAGACACAGCGAGAGAGGGAACCCAAGCAGGGGGAGTGGGAGAGGGAGAAGCAGGCTTCCCGCGGAGCAGGGAGCCCGATGTGGGACTCGATCCCAGGACCCTGGGATCATGACCTGAGCCGAAGGCAGACGCTTAACAACTGAGCCACCCAGAGGCCCCACAAATTTCAGTTTCTGAAGAACACTTCTTAAAGCAATGCTGTTAAGATGGCATATAGTATTGACAATTAAGGTTTTAAACATGAATGTATTTGATGTCATGGGCATGGGAGAGGGATGTTTATAGCCAAAACTGTAGTCATAGTGATATTGTAAGCATAAAGTTACGTAGGCCAGCATTTCCTATTGGTATGTTGCTATATTTCAGAAAGACATCATTTGACTTAGGACAGTGAGTCTCAAAGTTGAGTGTGCATCCAAATACCTGGGAGGGAGCTGATGAAATATATAGACTTCAGGCCTCATGTCATGGAAATTCTGATAAGGAGGTGTGGAGCGGTACCCAGAAATTTACATTTTTAGTAAGCTCACAAGGTGATTTATTGGCTATACTCACTGTTAGATTCTCATTTCATTGAGGTAGAGAAAACACAAAATGCAGTGGTGAAATATTTTAATTAGGCTTTTTGCAACAAAAATGACTTCCAAGTTTTCATGGGTTATTTTTAAAAGAAAATCTATATGAAAGATACTATTTACAAATCAGTCTTCACAGCCATTGACATATCATGAGAAAGCAACAAAGAGGCTAAATGATGACAATACTGGCCCCCAAAATCTTCTCAAAACTATCAGACTAATCGAGATATTCATTTGTACTATGTTAGGAGTACATAACCAGTTTTTCCAGCAAAAGGTTTAGTTCTACATAAGGAAAAAGTTGAAAAGTCTGAACAGGAGCCCTGGTTTGTGTTGGTATATTTAGGCCAGTTGGCAGCCACCTTACTTGAGATGTGGATCTTTTGGTCTCTTGGTTGTGTGGTGTTGATGACACAGTGCAAGGCATTTGGCACCAGAGACCTAGATGGTGTCATTTCCAGCACAGCAAACAAGAAACTCCTGATACTTGCTTAGAAATGTGATAAATAAACATAAAGCTTTGATAGGTAGAAGGAAGAGAAAGGAACGGGCACGTACTGAACACCTGTTATGCATCAGGTGCATTTGTATATATTGATTCAATGAGACAAAGCTGCTGCTGAGCAGATACAGCATTTCCCACTCTATAGCTTTTTACAATTATGTCTAAACCATGTCCAACAATGAAGTTTCCTTTTATTCATTGTTAGCATAATAGGAATATAAATGAGACAGGGTATTTTCTTGACCCAGACAATGGCAAAGACCAAAAGGTACTAAATGAAAACAGGTCACTTATATATAGTAGTTCTTGAAAAAAAGAGGAACCATAAAATGTGAATGGAATTAATAACATTTTCTTTTTTCTATTCTGAGGTAGTTGTCAAAAATTATGGTCAAAGACTGATGTCCACCAAGTAGGAGTGCTGTTGTCTTGACGCTAAGTCAAGAGTTCCTTGGCAGTCCCACTCTTTAACTGTAGTAAGCTAAATGGAAAGGCAGTCGTGGGGATCTTATTGATCATTCACATGCTTTACCTATCAGATAAGGTCTGTGTGCCCAGAAGAGTTCATTCTACTGCATCAATGAACTACAAATTGTTCTCACTTCAAGGCAAGTCTAAAATCTGTTTTACTCTCAAACATCATGTGACTTTTTCATTAAACACACCCAGAATAAATTGACAATTTATGGTCTGGTAATGAATCTTCTGTGGCCTTTACTAAAACCTTAAATCTAGTTCCTTTACCCTTAATATAAGACATACGGGTAAAACTTAATGGAAATATTTCCTTGCTAAAAACTGAACTTCTAGGACCATAGGCACCCTGTCCAGTACTGAGTGGGCAGGGTCTATCCCCATGTCAAGTGCCAGGTCTACTGTTCTAAAGGTGAGCCTGAACAGACAGCAGCAAGGTAAGCCTATTGCCACGATCCCGCCATTTCTACGGCAAGCCTGCTCCAAGAAGGGATGTTAAGTTCCATAGCTCCTGCCCTTTGAAACCAAGCCAGACTGTAGTGGTCTCGTGTGCCAACGGTGACCGCTCACTGGAATTACGTGCCGAGGCATCAGGTGATGGAATGGTGCGGCGATGCTCCTTTTTTGCATCTATGTAGCATAAAGGCATGAACTGGGTATACTGATTAGTGGTAGTGTTCACCTTCATCTAAAAGGGTAAAGGAAGAGAGGCTGCTACTCCCACTCGAGGGAGGAGAGGCAAGACCCAAGGGTATGGCCATTTGCATTTTATACTCTGAACACAGTGCTGGCTCTGGTGGATTTGTGGGGGGACTGAACTTGTCTCCAGACATGGCTGAAGCCAACTGGGACACATAATTTAAACTAGTTTCTCCGGCTGGAATTTCTCCCAGGGAGTTCATGTAGTTTTTTTCTAGTGCCTTTAGTAAATTTTCAGGTGATGTCAACAGTGCCAGCTGACTTGGTGGGGCTTTAGGGGCTACTGGGACATGGCCACAAGAAGCAGAGTCCGAAGCTGCCTGATTATAGGTAAAGTTCTCAAAACAGATGCAGGGCCCAGGGCCGGAGTAGCTCTTCTCTGTTGGAAGGAGGTAAAGGTAGGTGGGCTTGGAAGACTCAGTTTCTGTGAGTGACTTCCTAGTGCCTTCCTGCTTGTTTAGAACTTCAATAGAGTCTGGAACACAGTCTTTGATATTCATTATTGTTAGGCGAGGATTCTCCTGGAACAAACAAAAAAACATGTGAATATGAAGTGTGTGTGTATGTCAGAGTATACAAAGTATGTGAAATGCACTCAAGGCTTCAGTTTTTTGTGTGTGTTTCATCCTAGTCATAAGTTAACAGGAGGTGGTGTTGTAAACCAAAGGATTTCCCCTGATGGAAGAACTCTCAAGGCTCCATTCACCCATTTCATGGCTATGGGAGCCACGGTGGCTGTTGCTTTGTTGCATCTTCCTGAGGAGTTCTCAAAAGGTATGATTAGAGCCCCAACCCTGGATTAGTCTTTAATAGATATTATGGCATACATACAATTTCCCAGCATTTACCTTGGATTTTATTAATGACAGAACACTACTCTTGTAAGGATCTGGAATGTCAGGATAACACTTCTCCTTCATCCTAGAAAACAGTGAAAATTGGACTGAATTTTGCAATATAGTGACCAAGAGAACTCTGGAGCCAGATTCCTGGGCTCTAAACCTTGCTCTATCACTTACTAACTCTGTGACCTTGGGCAGGCTATGTTTATATCTAAACTTGCTGATTCAGTGGAGATGATGACGGTGCCCAGGGTGGTGGTGTGAGGACTGAATGAGCTGTATGTAAAGCACTTAGAATACTGCCAAGCACACAGTACGTGAACTACCAGTATTAGCTATGGTTATTGAACAGGCTTTGCAGTCGTTTGCAAATGGCTATTGTTTTCCTTATATATCGACCTGGAAAGCAAAACTGTTTAACAATTTTCATCTAAGTCTCTGTCCCTTGCCTTTTCAGCACCTTCTCTCATTATTCAATGTGATTTCTAGCTTCTTACACTCCTTTGTAGATTTTTTTTTTTCTCTGACTTCTTGGATAAAAATCTTCCCCACACACTTACCACTGACTTTTCAAGTAGCATATGATCATGATGAGCAAAATGCAGAAAACCATAGGGAGTATGACACGTATCAGTATAGGGGCTGGAGAAGAAAACAAAGTGGTATTTTTAATGAGTACTTTCCCCCCCTCAAAGGCACAAAAGTAAGTTTAAGACTGAAGTTAATCTTACGGAGTTATTCTTCTTCAAAAGTCTACTTATGCAAGATTCAATCTGAATTCTGGCTGATGGGGTGGGGGTGGGGGTTCTACCAACCAACCAACACAGGGACCATCTGCTGTCAACACCTTATGACTTGGATTCGTTCCCTCTTTTTTTTTTTAAGATTTTTTTACTTATTCATTTGAGAGAGAGCAAGCAAGAGCACGAGCAGGAGGGAGGGTCAGAGGGAGAGAGAGAGAGAGCAAGAGCACAAGTGGGGGGAGGGTAAGAGGGAGAGTTGGAGAAGCAGGCTTCCCGCTGAGCAGGGAGCCCGATGCGGGGCTCGGTCCCAGGACCCCGGGACCATGGCCTGAGCCCAAGGTAGACACTTAACCGACTGAGCCACCCAGGCGCCCCTCGTTCCCTCTTCTGACAAACTGGATCACTACTTCCAATTCTTCACTCCCTCCTTGTATTAGAATTATACTCCCCACCTTTGCCAAAGCTTCATGGTGGGTGGAGTGTACTTTGTCCCTTGACTGGGGGCTCAGCCACATGACTGTATTTGGCCAATGGGCTGGCATTAGTTGTAATCCTAGTAGCTGCTTTAAGTGCCCTTGCACAGGAGTGGGGTTTGATTTGGGGATGGGGATGTGGTGGATAATGTTGGCCTTTTGCGAGGGAGGGCAGGCCTGGGTAGATGCCCAGTGCAGAGCCAGGAGGCAGCACAGGGTCTGGAGGCAAGGACACGCAGAACGGGAACGGGGCGCCAAAGCAGGCACCTCAACACCCGGCTCACAGTTAACCCTAGCCGTGGGGAGGGGAAAGAAGCTCTCCTCCTGACCCGACTAGACAATACCTGGCTCTCAGATCCCTACTTTTGACCACTACAATTGCTTTGAAGATTTGGTTAAGTTATGCACTTATAACTTGAGAACAAGCCTGGGGACCTAACCATGATAGTTTCCAAGTTTCAGGCTGGTTTTGCTAAGCTTTTTATTGAAATGCAATACTTGCGTTCAGAAAAGTGCTCATAAAGTAAGCTCGAAGAATCTCACAAGCCGAACACAGCCACGTGACCAGCACCCCGGTCAAGACGACAACCATCCTCAGCTCCCCAGAGAGCCCGCCTGGGGTCCCCATCCAATCATGGTCCCGTCCCAAGGTCACCACTGCCTTGCCTTAGCGCTCACAACAAGAATGGCGTTTGCCTCTCTCTGTAGCGGGAGCTCGCAGCAGCCGTCAGGCCTGGCTCTGTCACGGTGCGCGGCATTTGTGAGGTCCGCCCACGTTGTTACTGCGACTGCGGGGTGTCGTGTCATGGCTGCAATTATGTAGCAGCGGATTCTCCTCTTTAACAGTAACCAATATAACCCACAGAGGGACACAGCCAATGCTAAGGGAGGTTTAGCATGAATAAGGGGGATAAATGAAAGCTAGAAAATACACTCGGGGTAAAGATAGTTATTTGTATTATATATATGTACACACACACACACACACACACACACTCTCTCTCTCCCTCTCTCTCTCTCTCTCCTACCAGCTAAATGAATACCAAAGCTGGAATAAAAACAGCTGGAAATCAATTTAAAGTTTTAAAATCTACCCCCAAACAGCAGGAGTGCTCAAATAATGGAAATCGATGACTGAAATCTTAATCTGACTCCAAGAGTTCTGACCTTGGCCTGGGAAACCTGAGGAGCGAGCAGCACCGAGGGCCCCAGGCCGCCGGCAGGGTCATGGCCAGCGTGCCAAGCCAGCAGCTCTACCCTCCGCCGCCATCCCGTCGCCCGCGGCCCCACCGCCGCCGGAGGGAGCCCGCCCTGGGCCCGAGGCCCGCTGGTACCTGCAGCAGACTCTTCAGCCGGTCTGTTTCTCAGGCAGGACGGTCTTCCACCATCTGCTATGTGATACCCGCTTCTCCCCTTCTTCCTCCATCACCATCTGCTTCCCCCACCACCTTCCTGTTGGCTGGAGGTCTGCCTTTACCGTCAGGGCTGTCCTCCCTGCCTTCTCCTTTCTCCTTCTTCCAAGCCAAACGCAGTTGGAAAAATGGATCTCTCTATCTCACATTTCCCCCCCAATCGGCAAACACCAGGCTGGTGAAGGAACACCTCTTGGCCCTGCCCGATCCCCAGCCGACCCTACCACACCTCTCTCAACTGCCCCCAGAAAGGCCAAGTCAGGAAGCAGTTGGCTCGCCACCGAGGGAAACCAGCCAGAAGGTCGGCTGCAGAAAACACCCGCCCTCCTCTAGACGGAGGGTCTGGGGCTCTTCCGAAGTGGACACGAAACCATGCCTTCTGGGACTTTCAAACCATTTTGGGACTGAGTTCCAGGGCATGCCTCAGGGCCACCGAGACAGGCCAGAGGAAGGTTCCAGGTCGTCAGTCAGTCAGATTGGCCCCACTGTTTTCTGGTTAATGTAGTGGGATTCTGTATAACATTTTTTTCTGAAACAATCTCATCTGGAGAGTGAGAGACAGAAGGAGAAGAAAGGTTTAAAAACTCCTGATCTCGACAGAGCCCAGGGCAGTGTGTGTGTAATCTGTTAGTTTCCCAGCAACATCTAGGGGAAGAGTTTTGATTCAAAAACTCACAGTATTCATCCGGAGTTGTGACCTTTGTGAAAGCGCCATGGGGGCCCTCGCCAACACTGCTGTACGGGGTGACCAAAAACTCATAGAAGGATTCCGGCTGTAGGTTTTCCACGACAAGTGTCTTTTGTTTCGGGTTGTCAATTTTGTATTTGCAACACAGTGTGTCATCTGGTATTCAAAAAAAATTATTTTCAGGAAAAATAATTATTAAAGAGTGAGAGAGAGATCTTGTGACAGGGATGGGCACTGATAATATTGACTCAGCGCTGTCAACATCTTAAACCAATCAAAAATGGACTCATGATTCCATCACTCTGGGTCACTGGTAAAATTTTTAGGAGATGGCAAGCAAAGCAGAGCAACCACGAAACAAGGGATGCTGGTGATCCAGAAAGAGCCCACGAATCTGCGAGACACAGTAAGAGCTTGAGAGAGACTGAAAAATACATTGTAACAACCTTTAACATGGTCAAAAGAAAAAAAGAAAAGATAGTTAGCAAGAAAGTTTCATAATTGGCAGGTTAAGGAGCTGATGGTACTCAAATGCTTCCAAAAATACCAAGCACTTTGTTTTAAGTAAGTTACAGTACTGCCCCCCGCCATCTTGCCCACTAATTTGTTGAAGAGCACGTCGGACCATAAAAGCATGCAAGAACAGAATTCAGCCTGGCCATGGTCACACACGGCCACCTTTCTTTGTTTTGTTTTGTTTTGTTTTTTTATTAAAGATTTTTATTTATTCTACAGAGCACAAGCAGGGGAAGCAGCAGAGGGAGAGGGAGAAGCAGGCTGAGCTGAGCAGGGAGCCCGAGGACCCTGGGATCATGACCTGAGCCAAAGGCAGACACTTAAGCGACTGAGCCACCCAGGCGCCCCCCTGGCCACCTTTCTAATAGTGGTCTTGCATAGTGAGGTCTTGAAAGAGTAAACAAACAAAACCGTCACCTGAAAGAACTGCCTTTTCAGATCCTGAGTGGCACTGCCCCGCCTTGGATTTCAGGTAGACGTGGTACCCTTGTATAAAACTGGGTTGGGATTCAATGGAATAATCCTTCCAACTCAGAGTGAAGGAGCGGGAGGTCAGGTTACTCATGACCACTTGAGGGTTGTCTGACGGAGCTAGGAAAGGAAGTCGGGGTAAGGAGAGTCGTCACCTGGAAGTAGCTGCGAGCACTCACGTAAACTAAAAGTAGAGCTACAGCCAAGTCTGGGACCTGGAGGCACTTATGCCAAGTTCAGGGGTTTTCTCTTTTTCTCTGGGGCATTCATGCCTTGACATGGTTTGTGAGGGCTGGGAAGGAGTTGAGCCACCTTCCTGTCCAAGTCTGGCCTTTCACAAGTGAAGAAAGGGACAGCCAGAGACACTCAACAGCTTGCACGAGGTCACCCAGAGGAAAAGTGAATAAAGGGTTTCTTAGACTTCCCCGTGCTCTTGAATTCTAAATAGTGTTTGACAGAAGACCCTGCCAGAGAACAGACCGAAGGGGGTATTCGAGACTCTAGTTCCTGGGTGGTGACAATGCCAAGCCATCCAAGTGTCACTGCAATACTCCGAGGGTGTTTATTCTGAAGGCTTCCTGAGCCTGTTTCCCACACATGCGTGTGTGTACCCAGTCTGTGTGCACAGACATGCACACCAGCGACACACCTCCGGCGGGCCTCAGATGGCCCCCACAGATGGAGCTGTGGGAGACATGACCTGATCTCTGCAAGGCAGGGGAGGTCCCAGGTGCCCAGATTTCAGTGGGATCAAATTGCCTTCTGTTGCTGGTGGAATCACAGTGAAATTTCGGGGGGGGGGTGATTTCACAATATGGGTCAAAATTCTAAAAAATTGTAAAAGAAATGAGAAACTAAAGCCTTTTGACTCAAGTATTCTAACACTTCATTTAAAAACCATTATTGTGGATATGGATGAAGATTTCACTAAAATGATGGGGACTCAGACGGCATAAGAGATTGGGCTAAGGATAAAGGAGACCGAGCATTGCAGATGGAAAGACACCTGAAGATGAATTTTATAGTTTATAGTTGAGAAACACCGTAATCATGCTAAGTGTCCACCAACAGGTGATTTGACACATGCAAATAAACACTTTGCAATGATGTAGTTAAATAATATTTAGTGACATGAGTCAAAAACTGCATAGAGTAAGATCCCACTTTTATTTAAAAATGTATATCTGTACAGAGAAAGGAATACCTGGATATACATTAAATATTAACTCTGGATATTTGCCTTTGGGTGGTAAAATTAGCAATGAGTTTGTTTTCTTCTTTTGCATAACATTTTATAAATTGTCTTTAATGAAAATGGTTTATAGTTTATGATTAAAAATATTTTTTAAGACCTAATTACCAGAATAAATGGGACGCTGAAAATTAGGAAAGGTGTTGAAATATACCTAAATCTACAGCTAGGATCTCTGGATCATTCTGAACAAGTCTGCCCATGGACATATTACATGCTGTAAACTTACCCAGTTCCTGGGAGTATCCTGTTTTTTTCTCTAATAAATAAGGAACCCTTTCTGTAGAAATTCCATAAATTCTGAAGTTGTATTGGACCCCTGGTCTGAAAGCATCTAGGGAAGAAAGGTCAACAGATTTTCAGTAACACAGTGTGACATTCTCTTTATTTCTGAAAAGGAACAGAATAAGAAATGAATTGGTGTCTCCTAAATAATTTCCTCCTTAGGGTTTCTGCACTTTATCTCCACCATCTTCCCTGCTTCCGTTGGCCTTGGAGTCCTCCACTGTCTCCAGCGAATCCTGCAGGGACTGTCCTCTACACCATGCTCGCCAGCATTAGCTCTCGGATGCCCACGTGCAGGAAACCCGGGGCGGAATTCAACCAGACACAGAAAACCATTTTGAAGTTTCTTGTGACTCCAAGCGTCGCCCCCCGCCCCCCCCCCCCCCCCCAGCAACTTGTCTTCTCTTGCCCCCACGAAAGCTGAGCATCTGGAAGGCTTTGCTGGCACTTCCTCACTCCCCCCACCCACCCACACCTGCACCTCTGCAATCCACCTTCAGCCCCCGCCACGCAGCCCACTGCTCAAGCCAAGGGCCACCTCACTTCCTCACTCCCCAACAGCAAGTGAACGCCTTCCCTGGCCTCCCGCGCCCTCTGGACGCTAAGTCCCACACCTTTATCCTGCGCCCAGCAGATGGCGCTGCTGACCCCCTCTACTCAAGCCATGAACCTAGGCTTCTTTGACTTTGCTAAACTAGCAATCTTGAAGTTACAACTCCAGTGTGTGAGGTAAGAGGTCAGGTTCTACATTTTCCACTGAAAGTGAAGGAGTTGACTGACTCCTACAACTTTATGTCCTAAATGTCTCCCAAATCCCTACATTTCTTTGCTTTTGTAAAAGCACCCAAACAGTTGGGGTTATAATGCCCCTTTGCCGTTCATTTGAGACCACTGATTTCGAGGTATAAGTTCATAAAAATCATGAAAACCTATCACAGGCTTAGGTCCAGATAATCTCTGTAAAAGTAGACTGAAGGCCAAATCTTAGGCCACATCACTGTAAAATGAACTCCTAGCACCCATGCTGGATTTGTCATTTCAAAATTATTATTTAGCACAAATTAGCTGTGAGATGGTCCAGAGGTCCTAGCTGACTTGCTGAGAGGTGGATGGAAGAAGCTGGTAACATGCAGGGTTCTTCTTACCTGAGCTAACAACTGTGCTTGTGGTAGTGGGACCGACGCTCTTCCACTGGAGATCACAGAGCGGGCCCCGGGGACGGTCACACCACTCCACAATGTAGCCCGTGACGTTTCCAGGTTGGGGTTTCCACGACAGAGAGAATCCATCCTCCGTGCCTTTAACTCTTTCTTCTTCAACTTCTTCTATACATTACAAATAGAGCCATGCTTCAGATAGAATTAATTGTACGTTTTTAAAAAAAAGTGTTTAAAGAAGAAAATCAAGTTGAGCATGCACTATCTCCAACAGTTAAGAGCCCTATCCCTTCCGTGGCTACAGAAGCTTGGGGGCGGGGTAACGTTTTCATGGGTGTTTTCCTGCCTCTCACTTCCCAGCAGATATTCACTTCTGCCCTTTGGATGCCCCTTGTGCTAATCTTCTGAGACCCAACCAGACTTCAGACCCTAAAACAAGGGTCAGTAAACTACTTCCCGCAGCACAAATCCAGCCTCCAAAGCTTGCTTTATGACCCTTGAGCTAAGCAGGGTTTTAAGATTTTTAAAGAGGTGCAAAAAAACAAAGCATATAGGATATAGAACAGAGGCCGTGTGATCTGTGAAGCCTAAAATATTTACTATCTTTCCCTTTGCCCAACAAGTTGCTGCCCCCATGTCTGGTACTTGGTACTTTCCAAAAATCTCTGTTGAACAAATGAATAATTGCGTCTAAATTCCCCCACATAACGCCGGCTGCTCCTGCATGGACCACTACTTCTTTGATGTTAGGGGTAGAAATTGAGTGAGAACGACAAAAGAAAGGAAGTTCGGCTATGTACTAAGTTGGATTATGTAGGGATGTGCCCAGTCCTCATGACCCAGGCTACCCACCTCGACCTATTTCATATGCCAGGGTAGTTTCCAGCTGGAAACAAGTGATACGATCTCAGTGGACTCCCGGTTCTACTGATTTCAGGCAGAGTCACCCTATACCTTGGGGGACGAGAATTTCTCCTACTTCCCGAGGCTGCCCTCACAGCCTGCCACTGTTCATAGGGCAGTGGTCCCAGCTGGTCACTCGCATGAGAGCAGAGCCAGACCAAGGAGGGGGCCTGCAGGCAGCAGAAAAGCAATCGAGGAGAAGCAAATACTGCATGGCATAGACTTAACTAAACATTTACTCATTATTCATCTGCAATTTAAATTTAACTGGGCCTCCTGTATTTCCTTTGGCACTCCTAATTACAGCTGGACATTGGTGTGAAAGCACAGTGTTATTAATTGTTCTAGATAATAACTAGGGGATACCCAAAGGAACGTGTAGCTCTAGGTGTAAGACAAAGGGTTCTCTGTGAAGGCCTCTGTATATACCACCGACAAGTCTTCCTTGTCTTCTTCCCTTAGAGAAATAAATCTCTTTCGCATCAACGCTGACATTTTTTCACCTTACTCATTCACACTGGCTGAAGTTTCATCCCACACTCAGAATCATAACTCTTATCAAGCTGCTTTTTGAAAATTGCAAATTATGTTTTGAGAAGTAGAGACAGAGGAGGGAAGGAGAAAGGAAATCTTTTTCTTCAGTCATTCACACTCTAGCATGAGTTGGTTTAACCTTAACAGTCGGCCTCATGGCACATCAGTGCCTTTATCCACCGTGGTGATTTAAGAATGTGGGCCACTTAAGGAAGGCCGGATAGAGCCTCACAAGGGAAGGTATGGAGGTCTGAGGGCAGGGTATGCGGAAGGAAAGTACGCTTGATAGAGAAGACCCCCAACAGCCAAGTGCTCAGCAGTGTTGTTTGGATTGGGCCTCATGCAAGGCAGTCTTTCTTTTATCAGTCAGCTCCCCCAGGGTGAAAGAAACGCCCACTTTTCCTCATCTTGTCCTGATGAGGACAGATTATAACTTTTCACTTTCTTTTATTATTATTAATTCATTTTTTATTTAAATTCAATTAATTAGCATATGGTGTACTATCAGTTCACTTTCTTTTCTAATGCAGTTTTTGACAAGCAAAGGTCACGTGAAGTAACTGCTTAGTTTTCCTTCGGCGCCACGATTCGGATTTCTTTTTCTTACTTGACACACGGGATAGTTCTAAAAATAAATAAACCATCACCGCCCTCCGATCTAGCCCACGTAACCCAAATGTAAGCCTAACCTGGAAGACCACAGCCACCCAGCCTGCCGCAGCCCCTCGAGCAGGGCCCCACAGGCTACGGGACTAGCCAGTCACCATCTGTCATTCTGCAGCTTCTGCAAAGCCTCCTGGAAGGATGATGCCAGTCGGTTCTCCTTTCATCACCTCTGGCAATGCTCATGGGCTCTTTCCGGGTGACAAAGACTGACAAAATATTTTACAATAAATGCAACCCACATTTCATAAGCTACAAAGCACGCTTAGAGCGACTCCAGCTCTTGGTGGAGACGGCTTATTGGTGTTGCATTTACTTGAGTAAACGTGAGAGAATTCTCCGAATTTGCTGAAGAATCTCGGGGCAGCCCTGTGCTGGGCTGCGGCTGAACACTCACTCTTCCCACACCGAGGAGGGCTGTCCCAGGACACCTGGAGCCGTGCTGAGACCGAAAGAAAAGGACGAACAGTGTTTGGCAGCTAGACATTTTGTCTCCCCGGGTTACTGCCTTTCCAGTTTGTCCATCCCTACTTAATAACATCACCGATGCTTTCCCTGAGAATCAAAACAAAACTCACTGTTTCCAGGATCTCCAGAGACTATGATGACCGAAGCAGGGGACGTGCCCACACTGTTATGAGCTGTGACGTGGATTTGGTACGAACACTGGTCAAGGTTTAGTTCGGTGCCATTGGCCGGAGCAGGAATGGAGAGGAACTTCGAGCTGGATGATCTGTCTAGATTTTCTATAACTATATTATAGAACAGAATCTTCCCATTGGCCTGCAATTTTGATAGTGGCTGAAACAAATAAGGATCATCATTTCAAAATGGGCTTTCCTTTGAAAGGAGTTTGCATGAATAATTACTTTTTTATCTTTTCTGTCCCTGCACAGCTGTGCTCTGAGCCATTCATGGAGCCCACAGCCACCTCTAGACCATCCTCCAGGTCCAAGAGAATTCCCTGCCCACACCATCCCAAGCCCACTGCCAGGACCTGTCCCTCCAGTCAGCCCCCTCAAGGGCAGACGGTGGTGGCCCTGGTGCGTGTGCCCCCAGGCCTGAGAATAGACTGCGAACAGTTGTTTGCCCGGGTGTAGCCAGAGCCTGGACACACGGACTGTGCCCTCGTGTGAGTGCCGGGCTCCCTGCAGAGACAGCCAGCCTGCAGGTGGGAAGGAGGGGGGGGCAGGGAGGGCATGGCTGGGGGCCAACTCTCCCAGGACTATTGTATATGGTTTGAAAACATGAGCTGAGGTTCTGAGAGTTCCGAACACAAACCTGGACTTCCAGGTTGCCATGAAGGCTTTAATGGGCAAGGTAGAATGACAAAATAGATTTTACTTTTTTTTCCCAAATATATTTACGTTAAAGTTTTTTAGCTTGACTCATAACTCCTATATGTAAATATTGTGAGTATCTAAATATTAATAACTTTTAAATATGGTATACGCTTCTCCACTTACACTCATGCCCCGGGCCCTGCAAAAGTTAGAGCAGGCCGGAAGAGAAGTTTCAGAGATGCAGAGCTGGCCACCTGCGGGCTGAGAGGTCAAGGGGGAGCAGTCCAAGCATCAGGGAGATGGGTGTGGGTGGGGACTCCTCCCCTGGGTAAGACGTTCTACTGGACTCACGTTAAGATCCCCCACCCCCAACGCAGACTGCACCAGCATCCGGTGTCACACTGAAAGACCGTGCCAAGCAAATCCGGCTTGAGGAATCTGTGCGTATTACCTTCCAGAATAAAGTCACAACAGAATGTCCCTGCACTGACTTCACATTTCTCCAGACGTCAGGAGCCTCTGAGGGAGCTGAAATGAACGAAAGGAAAGCTCATGGGTCACGCTATGTATGCAGGACAATACAACCTGTTTCTAGTTGGGTCAAACGAAGTGCGGATGACCCGTGCTACCTGAGGCTTGCTTCTCGCTCTTTCACTCTCTGTGACTTCTCCCCACTTGTGCCCAGCCACACTGTTCACTCCTCACTAAGTGCACATAGTAGGTGCTTGACAAAAGGTCTGTTGCCTCAAACCGAAAGCTCTTACGAACATCAAGCCTGAGCTTCTGGAAGCCACCAGAAAATTTTGGAATCATTCATCAGTTAGACCCATGGTAGGAGGTTAGTTAGGTAAATTTCTCATTTGCTGAATGTCTAGGAGCAGCAGACCATTGCTACTTCCTCGCTTCATTTGCGAATGTTGCAATGGAGCTGCACTAACGGGGAGCCCTAGGGGCTGGTGGTACTCTGATGTGTGTTCATGATTTCGCAGTGGCTGGTCCTCTCACCAGGCCCCTCGCCTGGGCACCCCTCCTTGATCCCCTCCACAGGGAAGGCCACACCCCCTCCTCCTCATGCTCCTTTCTCTGCCAGCTCCCGGCCTGCCTGGGGAAGCTGCCTGCCTGGTGGGCCCTCAGGGCACCTGCTCATATTCCTTGACTACACTGTTCTAGAAAAGTCTGTATTTATCACCAGCAAACTGTAAGACAAGTGATTTGTGATTTGATTCAAAACATCTCAATGCAAGAAGAATTGTTTTGGACCATAACACAAAGATTTAGCTGCTTTATAAAAATATAGTTACTGTGCCCAATAATTGAAATTTAAGGAAGTCCCTTTTTAGTTGCTGACACTTTCTCCTCAACTTAAAGATGACTGTATATTTCTAAAAATGTATTGAAGCAGATTTCAATTTGCTAAATAATCCACTGGAGAAGCCAATAATCAATCAAAAACCTACTGAAATACTCAGAAACGACACGGGACTCTAAGCTCAATGCAAAATCTTCAGCTGGCTTGTAAGTCTTTCTTTGTGAGAAGAGTGTTCTGTATTTGGGTCAATACAGTTTCTACTGTATTTCTACTGGTGCCATTTCTGTCTGCTCACTATGATTACACTGCAGTACGGTTCTAATCCACATACACATTGACCTTTCCAGCATCCAGCAAAGTGTTGTCAGAGGTAAAATGTATATATAGGTATTATATATTTTATATATATATATATATATATATATAATATATATATACACACACATATACAGATTCACCACCAGTAGCTTCATCTCATTCTCTTGTTATTATCCAAAGCAAAATTTATTATTTTCAGATTTTTTGCACTGAAAGAAATGCAATTTACTAAAAACTCTGTCCTTCTGCCATTTTCCTTTTGCACTTAATTGTAGTTATAATGTTGGAATAAATTTGAAAAAAAAAAAGCAGAGCAGTATCATTAAAGTAAAAATTCTTTAATAAAACACAACTAAGGAGGATACCACATTACTGTCAGGAACAGAGTTTTTCTACAGCAGGGATTCTTGAGGAGTCTATGCCTCTAGAAAAAAATTACTGGAGGCCCCGGGGAGCAGAGGGGGGGCGTGAGGTTGGGTGGGAACACCAGACACGGAGAGGAAAAAGCTGCTGAGCACAACCAGTGACCAACCCACGTGTAGGCTTGGATGAGCTGTCCTCGTCACCCCTCAGCTCCAGTCCTCATGAAGAGAAACAGAAAGAGTCCTGCCAGCCTACCACACACGAAGAGAAGGTGGAATAAAGTAAACACATAGACTTTGTGTTTTCCTTTGGCAGTAAAAGAGCCAGGACTTGAATGAACAAGATCTCAAGGCTGTAATAACATCATGGAGAGACAGAACACACAGAATCCGGTTCTGGTTAAGGGAGGAGCTCTGGAGTCAGGGGCCCTGGGTGGGGGGTCACCGTCAACAGCTCTGTCACTTACTGGCGAGGCCAATGAAATCACTGATCCCCTGTGTGCCTCCGTGTCCTCATCTACGAAGCGAGGATGATTACCCAGTGTGCCTCCTGCCTGCCGTGAGGCGTCAAAGAGAAAAACACAGCGAGCTCTGTGAGCCATGTGAGGTGCTCAGTGAGGGCCAGCCGCCATAACTGTCATGACTGGTGTCTCTGCCCCTCAGGCACTCTGCAGACCAGGCAGGTCTCTCCGATCTACGGGCGCAACTCGCCTCCTCTGTCAACTGGGCAACAATGATAATTTGTTGTTTTGAACTGGAAGGAGATGAAAGCAGGGCTGGGCCAGCTCATCTCTGGAGGCCTGTTGGAGCTGTAAGCTGTGGTTATTAGTGATTTGTCAGAAAAACTCATGTTTCAGCCAGTGATGAGGAAAGTCCCACTGCAGGAATGATCGAGAGGACTCAACGGTTCGCTGTTGGTGAATGAACGACGTATCAATAAAAATTAAGTTTCCAAATATCATTACATGTCCACACATAGCCTGAGGTTGTTTGGTATGAGATCAATGCTTTCCTTGGCATGGACACTACTGTTTGCCCCTAGTCCTTAATTTTAAAAGTCTACACTAATTTACATAGCCCCAGAGCCAATGGGGATCCAGCAATACCAGTAGCTTATAAACCATTTTGGCAAAATCAAAGATGAGAGAGGAAATGTATAAAAGAAAGGACACTGATTGATGCATGTTTGATGTGTCTGTCTTCCCATTCACATGTCGTTAAGCGTTTAATTCAGTTCTTTTTAAAAAGATGGTATTCAGCCTCTGTTGCAATATGTTCCACTTAATTTTGGGTACAATCAAAAGCTCTCAGGGAAACCAAGCCACCTCCCATGAGTCAGTTTAGATCCTTGAGTTAAAGAGCAGGGAGCTGAACATACCAGCTTCTGCTGTGGTGAAGTTCTGATGAGTCCATTCACTCCATTTCCAGAAGTGGTTGGCATTCGCACAGCGTACTTGGGCCCTGTACTCTGTGTCCGGCTCCAGGCCACTGAAGAGCTGCTCGCCATCCACCTCGACGGAAACATTGTGCTTTTTCAAAGAAAGGAAGGGAGGGGGAGGGAGGGAGGAAGGAAGGAAAAGAAGAGACGAAAAGAAAAAAGGAACCAAGAAGAAAGAAGCAGAAGAAGGAACAGAGAAGACAGGTGTAGTGAGGAGCATACTTCATAGCAAAGTCAAATCATAGCATGGTACATTCTGATTTGAGGTAAGACTACTTCTTCTTTGGGAAAAGAAAATCTCTAAGGCCCTCTGCCCAACTCTGAAGTTTGTGATTAATTTCATGAACCGTAATTTTTAAACAGATTACCCTTACCATTTGAACCCACACAGAAATAGGATTTTATTATTTTTAATTAATTAGTTAATTAATTTTGTATTAGTTTCAGAGGTAGAATTTAGTGATTCATCAGTTGCCTATAACACCCAGTGCTCATTACATCAAGTGTCTTCCTTAATGCCCGTCACCCAGTTATCCCTGCCCCCGCCCACCTCTCCCAGAAATAAGATTTTAAAGAGGTTTTATTCATTAGTCTCTCTGTTCAGGACATAAAGAGATTTTTGAAAATAGAAAAATAAGCAGCATTCTTACTTGTGTTACTTCTCCTTCACCATAGAGTTCAACCTGGCACAGCAGTGTATAATAATTACCAGTGGAGTGAACCTTCCAGGTCATGGTGGCATTTGTGGTGCTTACATCTGTAAACAGACTAAAGGGAGCCATTGGGTGCACTGTCAAAAAAAAAAAAAAGAGGGAAACAAAGTAAAAAGAAATTCAAGCATAAATCCAAAAAGACTTTGGCAAACAGCAGTTCATGTCTTCATTTATTTATTCAGTGGTATTTTTTTCTTGTTTATTTTTGAAAAAATGGCAAATGAAATGAGACTTATAGCCAAGATGGAGTTTTCTCTCTCACCGAATTATATGAGAAATTCTGAACAAAACATAAGAAGAAACTACCAAGGATTCTTAAAAATTCAACAAAAGAAGGCAGATTGTGAAGGGGAATCAAAACTTGGAGAAGTGGCTCATGGGGAGAGTATAGCAGAACCCAGAGTCTAAACAAAATAACATCAACAATGTCAAAGGTACAACGCCAAATTATTCTACATACAAAAACCCAGAACATGTCACCAATTTCCAAGGGAAAAGACAATCAACAGGCAATCAATCAAGATGACGCATATGACTTTAAGAGAGATCCAGGTCATAACAGTAAACACATTTGAAATGAATAGAAAAGAAACACTTCTCAGCAGAAAAACAGACACTATTTTTTTTTAAATCAAATGAAAATTTGGAACCAAAAAATATAATATCTAAAATGAAAAATGGACTGGATGAGGTTCAGGTCTTGAAAAGACAAAGTAAGCACCTCCCATTCTGTCTGTCTCCCTGAATCCAGTCAATACAGTGCATGGAGCATTCTCAAATATTCTATTTGTGAACTCTGAAAGGTAGACATCAGCAGGCAGATTGGAGAAGACCAGAATGTGCAGTATCGCTGTGCAGGCAGTTGGAGGGTAAAGGAAGACATATGGGTTATAAAACTTCTGCATTTTACTTAAAGTGGAAAATATTAACTCTAAGAAAACTGTGAAAGATTAGTAATATATTGTAATCTCCAGAGGAAAAAAACAGGAATACAAAGAGGTGTAGGCAAAAGTCAGTAGATAAATTGAAGTGCAATACTAAAAAAAAAATTCAAATAATCCCAAAGGGGGCAGTATGGGAAGATCAGAGGAACAAAAAACAGAGGAAACAAATGGAAAACAAATAATAAAATGGTAGGCTTGAGTCCAGCCATATTAATAATTATGTCAAATATAGATGTTCCAAACACACTGATAAAAAGAGAAATTGTCACTTGGGAGAGAAAACGAAACCAGTCATGGACCTGCCTTCAGAGTGCAACAACAGGGGAGCAAACATGAATCAATAACCACAGAACTAAATGTGACATTGAAGGTGGGGTGACCACACTGAAGTTATAAAAGGCCTTTTTGACCTAAAAGATGGAGTTCTAGAAGTCCCTATCCTGAGCCTTCATCTTTATCTCACTATCCACAAGCTGATGACTCAGAATTCTAATTCTCTTTCCCAGACTTCTTCCACGCTCTCAAAACTCTATATGCAACTGTCTCCTCAACATCTCCATTGAGATATCTAAAGGACATCTCAAACTTGACACGGCCAAAACAGAACTCTATGCCCCGACTCAGAGCTGCTCCTCCCCAATATCCTCCCCACTCCGGAAATAGTTCCAATATTAGCTCAATTGTTTAGGCCAAAACCCTAGGAACCATCCTAAATTCCTCTTCCCCTTATAATGCATATGCCTTCCCTAAGTCCGTCCTACCAACTCTATCCCAAAGTGAATTCAGAATATGACCACTTCCCACCAACTGCATCACGCCATCTGGTGCGAAGTCTCTGCCTGATGACTGCAACAGCCGCCCAACCATCTCCCTGTCTCCACCCTCGGCCCTGACAGCCCAGCCTGAGCGATCTTTTCCTGTAGCGTAAGTCACATCACTCATCTGTCCCGATGAACACCTGCTAAGACAACCAGTTAAGACCATCCCATTCGTTCCAGTTACTGCACGACCGTCCAGGACTCTCCAATCTCCTTTCTCTCACAGTATGGGCACTATGAAACAACCCAGAGCTTGTTCCCATCTGATGACCTTTTCAAATCCTATTCTTTTTGCTTCAAATGCTCTTCCCCTAGATGTTTTCTGCTTCTGTCTCAGTCTACAACTGCCTCATCCTAACTGAAGCGGCATCTGGCATTCTCTACCACATTACCTGAGTTGACCTTCTCCATAGCACCTATCAGTACTTGAAATACTGTATGTGTCCACTCCCCACTCTCCTCCCCTCCCCCAACACACTCTCACATACAAGCTCATGCGGGGCAGTTACCCAGTTTTGCTCACTGCCGTGTCCCCAGTGCCTGCTACAGTAGGAGGCCCTCTGTCATTATCTGGCTGACTGAATGGCGATTAAGCTGAAATCTAAAAGATGTGTAGGAATTAAGAATGTAGAAGGTGAAAGATGACCATTCTAGAAAAAGGGAACATATGTAAAGATTCTGCATTTCATAAGAGAGAAAACATGTGGTCAAAGCACAGGAAGAGATATTCAGCTTTAGGGATGTGTAGATCAAAACCATCACAGATACCATGGTAGACCCAGGAAACGGACAGAATGAAAAGGGCAACCATACCAGCGTGGAGAGGCTGTATGAATTCAAGGGCCGGGGTACGACCCGTACAGCCCCTTTGGAAAACTATCTGGCTTTGCGTCTAAAGTTGCACATTCACATTCTCTATGTCCTCACCAATTCCACTCTGGGGTATACACTCCAGAAAACAAATGTAGGCCAGTCCTGCATCCATAATGCTCATATTAGCACTGTACCCAAGAGCAAAAAACCTTGATACAACCTGAGAAACCATCAAAGGAGATGCCTGACCAGAATACCATAGATTTACACAATGAAATACTTCACGGCAGTGAAAATCAACGGACTACAACAATACTCAATAATAAGGGTCAATATCAGTAATTTAATATCACATAAACAGTAATTACTAAATTATCACATATGGCTGGATGTCTTTTATATACATTAAAACCAATCAAAATAAAAACATAGTATTTTTAGGATGACATTAGAAATGAGAACACATGCACCTATATATACACACACACATTCGAGATTTAAATCTGCAATTATCTTGGCGGAAGGAGCAGGGTGGGGGGGCTGTGGGATGGGAGATGAAGTGAGTTACTGTCAGAGGTCTAGTCTGAAGGTGAGTCGTAAGCATGCAGGTGCTTATTACATTATCAAAACAAACAAATAACAGGGGACCGTGGGCCATGCATGCATCCATGAAGAGAAGTATGGCATCAACGAGAGTTATAAATTAAAACTTTTTAAAAAATGATTGATTTATTTATTTGAGAGAGGCAGAGAGAGAGAGAAGCGCATGCACACATGAGCAGGGGGTAGGGGCAGAGGGAGAAGCAGATTCTCTGCTGAGCAGGGAGCCCTAGACCCCTGGATCATGACCTGAGCTAAAAGCAGACACTTAACGGACTGAACCACCCAGGCGCCCCTGTATTAAAACTTTCACTTAGGATGTGAATTAGGCAAAAATCTGCAACATTTCCTTGATCACACAAGTGTGTCACACATCAATGAGGTCGCAACCACAGCGGGCTCTGACCCTGGTCTCACCTCGATGAGTCAGGTTAAAAAGAAGGTGAACACTTCTCTTTCTTAAGTAGTTTTCAGCCGTGAGTGTGAAGTTATACATCTCTTGGGACTCTGGAGCTACTTCCCAACTACACCAGCTTTTGTGTTTACAAAGTGTTTTTTTCCCGGAGAATCTTAAAAAAAATAAAACACAAAACAACAGTTTCAGGGTTTACACTGTCAACGCAGAGATGTATCCCTACACTCAGGGCACACTCAGTGGCTTTCTACCTACGTGCCACATGAGGGCGTTGATCCCCCGTCATCAACAAATGCTGTACTGAAAATATTGTTGCAACAGTTTCGATTTCTGTGGCGAAATGTGTAACAACGATGAATCACTGACTGCGCCCCTCCACCAACGTGGGAGGGGGTGAGACTACTCCTTATTTTATTTTATTTTATTTTATTTTATTTTTTTTAAAGATTTTATTTATTTATTTGAGAGAGAGAGCACATGAGAGGGGGGAGGGTCAGAGGGAGAAGCAGACTCCCCGCCGAGCAGGGAGCCCGATGTGGGACTCGATCCTGGGACTCCAGGATCATGACCCGAGCCGAAGGCAGTCGCTTAACCAACTGAGCCACCCAGGCGCCCAACTCCTTATTTTAAATATTCTTAAAAAGTTAGAAATTAGGTAGACCCAGATCACCAGATGTAACCATGTTCACATCAAGATTCACCATTAACGGGCTTTCTTATCATTTTTATGTGACGTTTTCTTTTCACAAAACTCAGATGGAAAGATTGTACAGTGTACAGCTGTGACCACGGGGAGATTTCCTCCTGACTCTGGCCGGGTGGTTGTAAACTATCTGTTCACATTTTCCCCAGCCTCTAAATGCGGCTCTTGTTGTCGTCACAAGCGCCTTAAACAAGGAGGAATCTGCCACGAAGGCAACCGGAGCGAACTTACGATTCAAATAAAGTATAGCTTTGGGAAAGCTGTTTGAGCAAGCCAGTGTCACTCCCGGGATCCCAAGTACAGTTCAGTGTCGTGAGGTCCTGGGTTTCACAAGAAAATTCCTTGGGCTCCTCAAGGACTTCTGTCCGTACAAAGAAAAAAAACAGACGAAAGACCTAGTTAAATCCCTTTATTGAAAGACAGGGAAAACGGGAAGCTCCTTTTGGGTCTGAGGCCACAGAGTCCCTCTGAATGATAAAAACATCACACCCGCACCACCAGAAAGTCTCAGTTCAGGCACCTCATCCCTTCTCCCTTCCCTTGTTCTTTTCTGAGGCCTCACCTGCCAGGTGGCGGGAGCTGTGCAGTGGTCTGCAGTGCGGCCCGGGAGTTGTACCCCCAGGGCCTGCTAGGGGCACTCAACACCTATCTCTGACTGTCGGATGGGCGAGCGGAAGAATGAATGAATGAATGAATGAATGAATGAATGAATGAGTGAGTGAGTGAATGAATGAACGAACAAACGAACGACATCAGTGTTGCCCGCTGTTTCAGCATGGAAGCTGGGGCTCGCGGCCAGCCTCGGGGCCATTCGGCTTGGGATGCCAGGAAGTCCGAACTGGGGGACTGCTGAGCTGGGCAGCAGGGCGCTGAGAGTTCCAAGGAACGTGCAGCGCCGCCGAGCCCTCGGCGTCCCCGCGGCTCTCAGAGGTCAGAGGCCACGCCCGGGGGCCATGGCGGCAGGGTGCGGGAGCCCGGAGCCCGCCTCGGGCCGAGAAGCAGGAGGGACAGGAGGGAGCAGGCTCAGATGTTGCCCTACCTACAGTGCAGGGGAAGGCAGGTCTCCTGACCACACGCAGGAGGGCCCTGGGCACGGGCACGCAGTCCTCCGTAAAAGGTAAAACGCTCCCCCTCCCCTGTCGCCAGCCACCGAGGCACCCGACGTTTTCCTCGCCCACTTCAGAGCGGGGATCCATCTGCTGGATTGCTAGCATGTGCGGCGCCCGTGTCGGGGCCAGGCCTGTCGCTGTTCATTCACCCTCAAACAGCCAGTCCCCGGCCCGCTTCACAGAGAAGGAAACGGGCTCCGAGAGGCCGGGAAACTTGGCCAAGTTGGCACGCCCGGGCACGGGAAGAAGATTCGAACCCAGGTCTTCTGGGCACAACACTGGCTGCCTCCCTGGGGTCGGCCGCCCTGCCATCTCTCCCCCATCCCCCCTCAACCCCCGCCCTGCCATCTCTCCCCCATCCCCCCTCAACCCCCGCCCTGCCATCTCTCCCCCATCCCCCCTCAACCCCCGCCCTGCCATCTCTCCCCCATGCCCCCTCAACCCCCGCCCTGCCATCTCTCCCCCCATGCCCCCTCAACCCCCGCCCTGCCATCTCTCCCCCCATGCCCCCTCAACCCCCGCCCTGCCATCTCTCCCCCCATCCCCCCTTCAACCCCCGCCCTGCCATCTCTCCCCCATTCCCCCGCCCCCCCACCCCTGCTCTGCCATCTCTCCCCCACCCCCCGCTCTGCCATCTTGCAGTCCTGCCAGCATGGCTGAGGCGAGACAGGGCCCTTCCCAGTGGTCCAGGAAATGACCCGAACTTTCTCCCCTTTAATAACCTTGGTTTCTAGGAATAAAATTGTCAATAAGGACAAGACAACAACAGGAAATCCTGCAAGTATTGCTTCAGGGTATCTCTTCCAGAGTCTCTCCTAGAAGACTCAGGAGACAAAAGAACACCCAGACCATGGATGGAAATGTTTACTTGTCTTCTGGGAAAGGAAATTCCATCTATTCTAGGAAACGAGAAGAGAAGAGCACAGAGCATGTGCACACTTACTTGACACAAAGAGAACGATGCCCTTTATACTGTCTCCTTGGTCCCCCTTACAGTAGATATTTGTCCCAGTTTCCCTAATGAAAGCAACATGATTCAAGTTGAACACGGAGACGTTTGGCTCGAGCTCTTCTCCCTGCATCTGCACGCCTTCCAAATAACAGGATATGTTACTTTGCTGGCTCCTGGAAACGTAACAAACGGTGACATTGGAGCCTTCCTCCACCAGCTTATCTTTAGGGAAAACAAACAATGGGTCGTGTCCAAGAGAATTCTGTACTAAAAAAGACAAAAAGACAGCTCAGTCAGAACTTCACTCAAATTTCAAACCAGCCCCTCTGGTCTCCCTCTCAATGATAGTTTCAGCCTCTTCTACCTGCTGGGGAAAAGAGGAGCCTAAATTTCTAGGCAAACCTATAAAGCTCGGTGCCTGCCCAAACACGCCTTCCTGTAAGGGCTCCTTTTGTTAGGCGAAATGCTGCTGGGGCTCTTACTGCAAAGACAGCGCGTCCTGTCACCCTGGGATTAGGCGTCACTACTCCTTTGCTTACGACACGGCGACAGCTGCTGTCTCGGGCCGCAGTCCCGACGGAGGCTCTGTGTTATCTCTTTCCACCTGACGTCACCCACACAGGTAGGACTGACTGAGCCCAAGTTCACTCACCCAGCAGGTGGCAAAGCCACATTCCCATCGGCCAGGTCTGCCTATCTGCACAGCCATGTGTCCCCTCCACTGCCCCCACTTTTTTAGGGCTTTTTAAATTAATTAATTTATTTATTTATTTTAGAGAGAGAGAGAAAGAACGTGAGCAGGAGGGGCAGAGGGAGAGGGAGAAAGAGAATCACAAGCAGACTCTGCGCTGACTGCAGAGCCCCACTCGGGACTCGATCCCACAACCCTGAGATCATGACCTGAGCTGAAAGCAAGATTCGGACGTTCAACCCGCTGAGCCGGCCAGGTGCCCCCACGCGTCCCTCTTAATCTTTAAACTGTACTATTGACCACATCTCTGCCCACCTTCTCGGAAATGCCAGTCACTCAAATATCTCCTTTTCTCTCGTCTCTCCTTATGTATGACCGTCAGTGTATAAAAATCCTCAGGGGTCTCCCATTTCAGGCCAACTCACCGCCCTCCCCAAGCCTCCCTCCCGCCCCCTGGGGACCTGCTCCTCCACCGTCAGCCTCCCTGAAGGAGCGGCCTGCTCTTACTCCTCGGCTGCATCGCTCCTGCTCATTCAGCCGGCCGTGGTCACCGAAACTGCCACCCACCCCCCGACGTCACCCCTGCTGCGTGGCCTGGGCGGGGGGGGGGGGGGGGGCTTTTTTAAAGGTCCCAGGTGATTCTAATGTGCAACCATGGCTGAGAACCAGTGTTTGGGGGCCAGGAATAAACAGTCAGGTTTTCCATTCATTACTGAGTTAGTTTGGAGGTTATAGATTTGAGAAATCTAGTCCATTTTATCAAAGCTGTTTATAATGTTGTTCTCTCTCTTACTGTCTTTTTTTTTTTTCCTGTGTGTTCTTCTGTCAGCAGTAGGATGTAATGTGAAGAGGGGGGCCCTCTGGAGCCAGGTTGGTCCGGGCTAGAATTCTGGCTCTACCCCTTAGTGGCTTGATGGCTTTGCATGGGTTCTTTAAGCTAACTGTACCTCAGTTTCCTCACCTGTGAAGTGGGGACAAGAATAATACATATTTCCAAGGGCTGATTTGAGGGCTAAATTAATATGTAGAGTGCTTAGAACATGACTAAAATGCAGATTTAATTCTATTAGCAGTATTAAGCTAATCACTAGGCTACTCACGGGTTAATGTGCTATCGGTTTTACTTAACCGAGGTGTATAAACACTTAACAAGGGAATGGTTCTATCGGCAGGAATTTCCAATTATCTGGCAGGGCATATAAACTGAGAGAGCCAAATGCCATTGCTTTGGAACCAGCCTATAGTTTAAATGAAGCATAATAAACTGTGGCAAAATCCACTCTAGACTTTAATTATCACAAAATTAAATTATTGAAATTAAGAGATACGTAAAACATATTTATCCATAATCTCATTACTCAAATGAAGACCTGATTTCGTTTTTCCGTATTTCACCCCTTCTCTCTACACTAGGGGTTGGCAGGCTATGGCCCAGGGACCATTTCTAGCTTGCCATCTGTTTTTGTAGATAAAGTTTTATTAGAACACAACAATTCTCATTAGTTTACATATTGCTTAGGACTGCTTTCCTGTTACAATGGCAGAGCTGAATAGTCATGACTGAGACCAATAGGGTCTGTAGGGCCTAAAATATTTCCTATCTTGCCCTTTACACAAAAGCTTCCTAACCTCTGCCCTAGATGAAGACACATTTTGTCTTATTCTAATAAAAACATATGTACAATTTATGTCCTGCTCTGTTCTCTTAGCATTCTATAATAAACACAGGTCCCCTGTTTGGAAAATAAATACAAAATGGTCTGAATTTGCATATTGTCTCTAAGAATAAATTCTGAGGCAAAACCATAGACGTCTATCTCCTGGTGGCAAGTTTCACACCCATACTTTTTAGTTCCAAGGGAAGACAAAGAAAAATAATGTCGGTTTCTACTCAGTCTCCTCAAAAGAGACTTCTACGATTTGACTATTGATCCCCAAATAATATTAAATATTCAACCTTTTAACTCTTTTATCACCTCCCTTCTTACCATCTACTTCCTCCCACGAGCTCCAATTGCTCCAGAAACTCTGCTCGGGGGTTTTGGCATCATCCTCCGCACTCCTCATTCTTATAAAATGTCTCGCACATTCCAAGGGGAGCTTGGATTCCCAGCTCCAGTGCAGAACTTGGTTCCACTTCACAGTGGTGCTATAGTTCTCCTAGAAAGAAAGAGAAAAACTTGGAAACATGGAGCCATGCCATCCTGAAAAATGGCTTGACTAGAGTTACTCCAAAGCACACACCTGGGAGCCCACTGCAGCTCCCAAATATGAGCAAGTGTGGTGCATCCCTAACCAGCCAGTTCCCCCCGGTTTGATGTCGCAGCAGGACCTGCCACGGCCTCCTGCCTTTTGAAAGCTCATCTCCCACCCCTACGGCTCTCTGATTCCAGGGGGCTTGTGGGGAGCAAGTGAGAGAAAACTGAAGCTACTCAAGTCTTGGGGGGAAGAAATCAGAGTCAGAAGGTAGGCACAGGACTCGTCACATAGAGCCTGCTAAGAAAATTTCTGCAAACTAGATAATTAATTGAGTCATTCTTTAAAAATAAGCAAGACTGAGGAGTGTTTTTTTTTCCTTTTTTTTTTTTTTTATGAGAGAGAGATAGCATGAGCGGGGGGGAGGGTCGACTGAGGAGTATTTTCTTAATAATCATTTTTAGCCATGGTCAGATCAAGTTGGTCAAATCTCAGTAGAGAGGGCAGTCCTTCATGGTACCCAGGAGGACCGGTGGCTCTCAGAAGCCAGTAGAAGGATTCCATGAGGCCCTTGGGCTTTGTTTTCTGTTTGGTTGGTTTGGTCTCTTATCTTTGCAGATATGGTGGCCAAGGGGCCATATTCTCTTCTTTGAGCTCCACCTGTTAGAATCTATAGTCCCAAAAGAGGTCAAGCACACAAGAACGTCTTACACTGTGCTCTTGGGAAGCTTGTCCAAGTTGAACTGCAACTGGTCTTCCCTCACAGCATTTTTTTTTTTTTTTTAAGATTTACTTTAGAGAGAGAGAAGGACAGAGTGTGCGAGTAGGGGAGGGGCAGAAGGAGAGAGAGAATCTTAAGCAGGCTCCATGCTCAGTGTGGAGCCCAACCTGGGGGGCTCGATCTCAAGACCATGAGATCATGACCCGAGCCTAAATCAAGAGTCAGATGCTTAATCGACTGAGCCACCCAGGCACCCTTCCACACAGCCTTTCATCTTGATCTTTCTAAAGTTCTGGTATTTTCTTTCTCGAATTCAGTAGGCTTCAATGGCTCCTTTATACCTTACCCTGTCAGCCATCTACATTCTGACTCCAACCCACCCCTCACTCACAGCAATCTCCTCTCTGGACACAGTGGTCTACCTTGCACTTGGGGAATAGCTTTACGCCTTTACACCTCAGTGTTGACTCACACAGTGTCCCTGGCTTAGTGTCCCCACACTTCCTCTGCACTGGGAATTCGTCCAGGCCACACCCATCTCCGCCTCCTGCACACTGGGCGTAGTCGTTGGCATTTCATCTGTGGTTGGGGTGTGTCCCTGGCTGAAGCATGGCCCCAAAAGAACGGGGACTGGGCTTCATTCTTCTTCACGTCCTGCCTGGCTCCAGGCACTCAGGCTCCTTGGTGGGCCCCTCCAGGACATGTGCTTTCTGCCTGCACTGCTGGGGGCAGAAATACCAACAAACCAACCAACCAACCAACCAACCCAGAAACTATATCAATAATGGCGACCTTACTGTCAACAAGCCACAGTCTGGGTTTTATCTCTTGCATCTCTCTGGAATTTAGCCACTTTTGTCATCCCCCAGTGTCACCAGCCACTCCGGGCCCCTCTCCACTGGACCCACCCCATAGCCCCCTTCATACTGGTAATGATTTGCCTTCTCCAACTTCCCCACCTGTTCTCCACTGTGAGCCAGAGGGGACTTTTCAAACACTTCCAACCAGATCCTGTCCTTCCTCTTCTTTTTATGGCTCTCAGGATAAAACAGAAAACTGAGCATGACCTCCGGCATCCTGTGTGGTCCATCCTGGGGCCATGCCTGCCTCTCTGTACTCCAGACTTTCAGGCCTGGGAGCTCACAGCCCTTCCCTCGGGGCCTCAGCTCACATCTGTGGGCTCTTCCCAGAATATTCTTCTCCACCCTCCCTTCTAAATTAGCTTCTAATCCTCTTTCTTATTTTGGCTCAAACAGTGCTTCTTCTTAAGTTGCTGGAGAAGGTCCAACCTTATCGCAAGCCCACAACACCTTGTCAGCAACCAGCACTGCACGTCCCACATTTGGGACACTCTCATCTGTGTGTTGCATCTCCTCATTCCTGCTCAGCACTGACAGACCTACGCCTTGAATAATGGCTGCACCCAGGCTCCCAGTTTCAAACTATGCGCTCAATGATTCCTTCAGTTCATTAATAGGCAGCGGGCTCTATTTTTCTCAGACACTACTTGTGTGTTTTCTGTCTAACCACAAACTTGTGCTTTGTGCTGTTCACAGCCTTGTCATGGAGGAGATAAAACTTTCCTTGAATGCATCAATTCAGTGATTTTTTTTTAATGTGATGAATTATGTTTGGGCTGTTTTCATTCACTGAAGTGGCAAGTTTCATTTGGCAGACACTAGTAAGTCACAAGAAGTTGGCACCTCCATCTCTACAGAAGTCCAAGTGAGGTCACTGATTCGTTCCTCAGGCGAGCACAGATCCCTGGCAGACTCGGCTCCTGGCCTCCTTCCGGGCCTGAGATATTACTCCACTCTGCCTCCTCCGGCCACAAACAGGATGAGGAAGCAAGTGGCTGGACAGGCCGAGGGCAGAACCGGGCCCAGGTGAGGCCATGTGGTGCGGGCAGGCGGGCAGGTGGGCAGGCGGGGGGCTACCAGCAGGCCTCTGCGTGGCCCGTGCCGTCTGGGAGGTGGCTCAGGGTCCCCAGCCTGGCTGCAAGCACTCGGACCAGGATGCTCCTCCTTGGCTTGTTTAGGCACATGATCATCTGAGGCAGGAGTCCTGAAAGCTGCCCCTTCTCAGCATGCATGAAAGTGCACTGTCAGCTTTGCATTACGGGGAACTGCCTTGTGACAGGGACATTGTGCTCTAGACAGAAGCAGTCCCCCTTGGCTGGCTTTCTTCCCCTTAACTGGAGGGGGATCTCACGTCTCTCCTTGACTTTAGGCCTGGGAAGGTCAGACAAGGGCTTCTCTGGGAGGCATGGCCACTGATGACCTGTGGCCGTCAACCCTGTCTGGGCATGTGGGTGAAGGAGGATACCGTCCTGGTTGGCGACCTTGACTAGCACAACCCACCTCTCTGTGCCTTGCGTTTCTCCTCTCCCCAGTCAGGCTGGGCCAGGTGATATGGGGACAATACACTGGACAAGGCAAAACTCGAGTCACAAAGATCTCGAACCTTAGGAGGTTACAGAAGCAGGTTTCTCAAGCTGCTCCACCCTGAAAAAAGAACTCTTACATGAATCAAAGGTGAAAACAGATACGAACAACTGCCTGTTAGAAAAATAAACAATGGGATCCACTTGGTCTAGGGTTAGCGTTACTTCTGCTAACGGTGTTAAGTACTAGTTTTTCATGAATTCTTCCAGCATTTTTCTCAAACTTCTTTTTCTTAGACAACTAGCCTCAATATGACCTTTGTGCAATATTTTATTGGGTCCAAATCAACAACCAGTGAGTGCATCCATCAAAAATATCAAAATATGGGGGCACCTGGGTGGCTCAGTTGGTTAAGTGTCTGACTCTTGATTTCAGCTCCGGTCATGATCTCAGGGTCATGAGATTGAGCCCTGCATCAGGCTCCGCACTGGGCATGTAGTCTGCTTGGGACTCTCTCTCTCCCTCTGCCCCGCCCCTGCTCACTTGCATGTACTCTCTCTGTCTCTTCTCTTAAAAAAAAAAAAAAAATGTAAGTACAAAATGATTAGTGTGAGTTCCAGTAGTGGGTAGATGTGCTGGTGGTGGAAAGTGAACAGCTGTACACGAGCAATGCTATTGCTTAAAATCAGAACACTAAACAACTCTCACTGTGGCAAACGACTCTTGGCTGAGTGGAATGGTAGATCTGGCATCAATCCTAAATTGACAGAGTCAGACTTATACTTACTTTAGGCCTCTCACTCAGATCTCAAATGCAATCATGAATATGGAAAGTAACTGGAGGCTTCCAAATGAGTAGCATTTATACTTTACTAAAGGAACTAACCATTCTGAATCCCTGTGCCCATGCTTCCAGTGCCTGAGAGAAAAGTGGTCTTTGGTTGAACAAATGGAGGTCCCCAGCAGTGACACATCCCCATGTTTCCTTCACACCAGACAAATTCTCTGTTCCCCTTCAATGAGAAAACATTCCACAGTGTTGTCCTGCAACAGCCCGTGATAATGAATGAACGTGATGTGTGGGTAGATTATTAAGGCTTCCCAGACCATAAGATGGAAATTGAAAGAAACCACCACAGTGTCTCAATGCATGAGATGGAGAAGCATCAACTAAATGGACACAACCGTGGTTTGAACTATCTATCCTGAAAGTTCTATCCTGAACTATCTATCCTGAAAATCTATCCTGAAGAATTCAAAGGCAAAATGATTGGGAAATGAAGGATTTTCATTATTTAATTTGCTGTAGAAAAAGCCACAAGTGAGGCAGCAAAGGACATCTGAATTTACTCCCCACCATGGTGGGGCCAGGAAGAACCTCTTTGCTGGACAGAACCCACAGTGCTTAGATGCAACCTTCCTTGTATTTCAGCATGGTATGAAACACAAGGTAAGAAACAGACAGGAGCCACACCAGCAAGAAGAATGTTGCCAAACAATTACATCTTATTTATTAGGAAAATGTCTGGTGGACAGGGAAGAAAGAGGGAAGAGAAAAACTAAGGTTGGTGTTCATGGATTTTGGGAATCTAGGACTCAAGGACAGGCCCAGTAGCCTGCTTAGAGGATAGAGCAGAAATGAGGAAATGATCTATTTCCTTAACACATCTCATCCAACCTACTGAACCAAAGCTGTCATGTTACTTGGTCCCATAAAAACACAGGAATGTAATTGTTTTGGAAAACCATTTTGAGTTGCTAAAATGTTTCTATATTGGGATTTTTGTGGATGTTATAAAAGAAAAATCATGGTGTCAGAAAAGGATTTTTAAATGTTGAGCCAAAAAAAAAAAAAAAAAAACTTACCACCCAGATGACATTCGATGTTTTAATTCTACTGATTTCTATCTGAAAAACCATTTTTAATTCCTGATGATGAGCAAGGTTGTGGACACTCCACTGTAAATGCAAACACTGATGTGTAGAATTGATAAAAACTTTCAGGGATTCAGGGGCCCATGGCAAAGGTTCAGACAAGACTGAAAGACCAAAAACAAGATATGAAATAACATTTAATAGGAACACAACTGAATAGTCACAGATAATAAACTGGTCAATATCACCACTGTTTAGTTTTGGAAAATAATGCTCACATGTGCGTCTTAGAATTAGACATCTTGGAAGTCTGCAAGGAAATTCAGAAATCACTTGGTAGATAAATTAAGGCCTAAATAAGTGAAATGACTTGCTCAACAATACACTGTGTATTGTTGCTATTAATAAACTGATAAACAGTAAAATAAAACAAAAAGATACTTTATTGGATGATCTAACTGGTTTAGAAATTTCTAGTAAGGCTATATAAAGATGATTCTTGCCTATAAACTTCATATTTCTGGAAATCGAAAATGAGTTTTCTGCTTAAAAGTCAATATTTCATAGTATACTAAATAACTATAAAGTGGGAGCATACCCTATCTCTAGACATGATTGCTAATATCTCAATGCACTAAACTTAAAAGGCCTCTGGCGAGAATTTACTGAAGTCTGTGGATGAGACCAACAAGGCACTTAGTGTGAAATAAAATAATTGTGATGATGTTCTTAGCTCAAGGAAGAACCCCAGCTGGAGAGACACAGGGGCTCAGAATAGGTAAATCCATAGAGGGATAAAGAAAATTGGTGATTGCTGGGGGCTGAGGAGAGGAACAATTGGGAGGAAGTGCTTCATGATTACAGGGTTTCCTTTTGGGGTGATAAAAATGCTTTGGAAGTACACAGAAGTGCTGGTTGCATATTCTGAATATACCAAATGTCATTGATTTGTTCATTTTAATCATAAAATGATTAATTTTATGTTATGTGAATTTCCCCTCAATAAAAATTTTTTTTACATATACATGATCATGATCAAAATGTTCAAATGATACAGAAATTGAGAACCCATCATCCTACCAACTCATTCTCTCTCCATTGCCAAGTTTAAATCACATGTTTTTCTCGACGTTTTCCATACACTTAAAAAAAAAAAAACAGGGGCGCCTGGGTGGCTCAGTTGGTTAAGCGACTGCCTTCGGCTCGGGTCATGATCCTGGAGTCCCTGGATCGAGTCCCGCATCGGGCTCCCTGCTCAGCAGGGAGTCTGCTTCTCCCTCTGACCCTCCCCTGTTTCATGCTCTCTCTCTCTCTATCTCATTCTCTCTCTCAAATAAATAAATAAAAAATCTTTAAAAAAAAAAAAAAACCACACTAGACTGTGCATTCCATTTTATATTTTTTAAAGTACTTAGGTTATTTTTAAGAAAGCTATACAGGGAAGTAAAACTAAAATGTTACTACTCATTATTTCTGGGTGGCGAGGCTGAGTTTTTTTATACTTTTTAAAATACTTTTTTATACTTTTATACTTTTCTTATACTTTTCTGTATTTTGTAAATGTTCTTCAGAAACAATGCATTATTTTCAGAACCCTATGATATGCTAGATTTTATAAGAAATAGTCTTCTAAGATACCTGGTGCACTCCACTGTGATGATACTTCAAAATGCATAATTTAGTTTTCGGGGTCAATTTGCACCAAAAGGCTGAGGACCAGTTATTTTTCCAGTTTTATTTCCCACTGAAACTTAATCAATTGGCATACTGAGTCCTGTTTTTTTTGTTCTTTGTTTTGTTTTGTTTTTTTTGGCATTCTGATTCTTAATGCGCTTTGGCAGAGTGAATCATTTATCAGACACCGTTCATACAAAGTTAAATGAAGTTGGAATTTCTGAACACTCAAAGCCCAAAACATGGTAGTCACTTTCTATTATTATTTGGTTAGAGATTTTTCTTCTCCTTTGTGAATAAAATTTCTCAACTCTTTGGATAAAGACAATAGCCATTATTCATCCTCTCCTTAAACCAGTCAGGAGGTTTGGGTGAGTCTTCCAAGCCTAAGATGTAAGTTAACTAAAGGAGGTTTAGGGAAATGTAAAGTTAACTAAAGGAGGTTTAGGGAAATGAAAGAGCAGATCCTTTATGGAATAGGAGGAAATGTTTTTAATAACTAATAAGAACCAACAGCACAGAGAAGGCCAAGTGCCTGCAAAATCATGCCGGCTCTCCTTGCCCTCATTCCATTTTGTCTAGATAGTAATTTGACGCAGTCGGTCTTACACTCTAGATGAAAAACTTCCTGGAGGGCAGAGGCTGAGGCAGAGACAGCTTTGAAAGGACTCTTGTCCCCAGCACTTGGCACAACACTTCCCCACAGCAGATGTTGACCTCAAATTACACGGACCCAGGATCTCCACAAGTTCTCAAGAACACGACAAGCAATAGCTCACTAACATCTCTCCTCATCCTTCGCATTCTCTTCTCCCCAGGGCTGCTTTTCTAAGCTCTGTTTGAGCACTGATCACAGCGTGTTGTAATAACCTGGTCTGGGTTTGTCTCCCGGAGGACTGTGAGCTGAACAAGGGTGAAACCAAGTCCAATAACACACCTGTCACAGTGTAGACACCCAGTGACTGCTTGCTAAATGGATGAGTCAACTACCAGAATCGACTTTATTTCTGGAAGCTCGGGAAAGCTACCGTGTGATGCTTTAGGTAAAAGAGGAATTCTATATTGACGTATGCTATCAGCGAGTGTTGAGTGACTCAGGTAGTTGGGAGAGACATCACTCAGAAATAATTTGCTCAAAAGCAAAGGACTTCCTTGGGAAATAGTGAGAAATGTCAAGGTAAAGTCAGAGAGATTAAGGGACCTCACAGATTCTTAAGTCCAACCCCATCAGTTTTCAGATGAGGAAACGGAGTTTAAAAAAAAGGAAGTGACTTTCCCAAGTGCACACAACCAGACCAGAACCCCGGGTTCTTGGCCCTGGCCCAGCTCTCTTTTTATAGGGAGGAGTGGGTGATCAGACAGCCCGGGGTTTAATCACAGACTCTCTTCCCACTTTCCTCACCCAGGCTTTCTGTCGGGCCCCAACGCTACTTAAAAAAATAAACCGCAGTTCATTTATAAGTTGGGACATCACACAGCCATTAAATAGAAGGTTATTTCTAAAAGAACATTTGAGATCAAAGGTAAAAACCTTCGCCATATGTTGTATTGTTTTAAAAAGTATATATTAAAGTATACATACTAAAATATGCATACTTCACCTGCATATAGTTTTATATTTACATATTATAGTATAATTTCCCAGTATATATATTTACACTATATACAACATACATACTTTAAACTATATATAGTTTAATAGGTACATATACAGTATAAATATTCCCAGTATATATAGTATACTTCCACTTCTATAAAAAAATCTGCCTATTTACATCTCTGTCTTGGTCTGCATGTACTTACACAAGAAAATGGAAGAAAACACAACCAAATGCTATAGTCACGATCTCTGATGAAAGCAGTTATGAGCCCAGTGCTAACTGAAAGTGAGTCTGGACTCTGTCTCATTGGTCGGGAGAAGCCAGGACATCTGAATCTGAGTCTCAGCCCTGAGCCTGGCTGGGTCATCAGGTGAGGGGCCCACTCTTTTGAGTGGAGGTTTAGCAGGTATTTGGCAGATACAGCAAACATTGAGACAAGAGATCCAAGTGGTGTGAGGACAAAGACAGGATTACTTGGCAAAGCAGCCATGCTTAGCTGAGAAAACTGGAAGCAAAAACAAAGACTGGTAGAGAGAGAAGCAGGTAATGAATGTCTGATCTAAATAAAAGAAGCTGAATGGGTACATTCTTCACTGGAACTTCTGAGAACAGAGTGTCTTGTATGTAGAAGGTACACAATCAATCGTCATTGGGTCAGATAATGAGACTTTACTAGGGAAGTGAGCTGTGCTAAAAGCTTGGCAGTAATGCCTAGGGTCTTCTGGAGAGCCTGGAGCTGGGGGAATGCGTCTGAGAATCAGGGGCTCTAGCTGGACCTAACCTTCCTATGGTACGGACCACCCCCTCAGCCCAGCTGGGTCACGTTTAGCAAGTAAGATAGATAGGGTGGGGGGTACACATACTACAGATGAGAAGTCCTAATTCCCATCTTTCAGCTCCAGATTATGGAAGGTTATCAACAAACTACAAATTTTAAGAAGCCAAAAAAGTAGCATCATCTCATGTGCCCGGAACCTAAAAGAAACAGACCCAGACTTAAAGAACACCAGGCAGAGAACTGACCTATTAACAGAACAAAATCTCCTTTTTATTTCCAAGTATCTTTTCACAGAGTTTTAAGGGGAGCAGAAAAATTCTATGGGTATTTCTTGTAAACATCACTTTCATGAATCCATAGAAAGGAATTGTGAGAAGAATTATGAGAGCATATGCCCACACTCTCTGTTACAAAGGAAGTACAGCAAAGAATCAACACAGAATGAGGAAAATGTAAAGCTTTGTTAAACACAGGTGAGAGCAACACAAACTTTATAAACCAATAGACTCCAGCCTGAGTACCTTCAAACTGGTTCAAAGTAATACACAAAGTCATTATAAACATTTTACAAGTGTTCTTATTGACAGTATTTACAAAGATGACTTATTGAAAAATACCCTCACTGGGAGAGTAGCTAAGTGACAAATACTATTTCTTTTTTCCATAAACAGCATTTCAGTACTTGGCATATTGTCTTAGAGCAAATCGCTTCTCAATGAATGTCGTTGAAGGACATCACAACTTGTTCAAACCTAGTGGCCAACTCTGGTCTGGTATTCCTCAACCCTACACGGCAAGATGCAGACTGAACTCCTCTGGAGACGGCCACTCACAACATATCTACCACGAAGTTCTGCGGGATTAGATCCACTCACGGGTGCCCTGATGACCAGGGCACTGGCCAGGAAATGAGAGCTAAGGTTTGGCTTTATTACAATGAGCTATCAAGAAGTCAAAACTAAGGAAGCCATTGCTACTCACCAATTCCAAGTAATTTCCAAAGAAAAGACTTGTGCAACTTTCCTCCCAAAGCACCAATCACCTTGTTTTTTTTCCCCTGTGTGATTTTTTTTCTTTACTGTTCTTCCCACTACTCACCTTCACTCTGGTAAGTTCTCAAGGACAGCAATGCCAAGAGGAATGTTGTCTGAAAGACTGAAAAGAGAGCCATAGGTTCTGGATTTCTGAAAAAGATAAATTACACAGAAGGAACATTTTATTTAATTTTAGCTCTGAGCAGGTGTCTTTGACCCCATTGTGGTAGACAATGGTATTAAGGGCTCCCATTCTTCCCTCCTTCTTCTTCGTCCCCCCCTGCCTCCCAAACTAAGAGTATATCTCCCTGCTCCAGGTGACTTGCAGAGGCAGAAGCCATGGTGTACCCACTTGGAGCCTAGGCCTCAAAGGACCCTGTATAATTCTGCTTGCTCCTTTGTGTTTCCACCTTTGGCATGAAAAGAGCATTTCTGGGCTACCCTCCAGGAGGAAAAGGAGCAACAGTCAACATGGTGACTGAGTCACCATGGCTGCCCCCCTGGGGGCAGCCTAGGTCAGCCAGCAGCTGGCCAAGAGCGCCCAATACCAGATGTGGGAGCCATGAATGCCCACTGCTGCGTGCTGCGGAGGCCGTGGGGCAACAGAGAAGTGGCCTACCAATTTCTTCAAACCAAGCGAAGGTTGGTAAAGAAAGATAAAGCAAAGAAACAGAAGTGAAACATAAAAAAGTGGACCATGGTCTCAGAAGAGATAAATCTGAATGAATTACTTATAGAGGAGTCACCCTCACTCTTCCGTCTCCCTCATTAAAATTTCACCGAGGAAAACCCAGCACATTCCACCTAAAGAGATAGGCAGCGTTTCATTGTTCAAGATAATTTCCGGTTTTCCTCACTTTAGAGGAGGGTTGTAAACGGCAGGTCAAAGAGCTTCACTGATTCATCGGGTTTTTTGACCACCGGACAATCTGAGGGCACAAAGAGTGAACCTAGATGACCTCAAGGAGGCTAATTCGTTCTTAATTCAATACTAAGTATGTTAGTCAAGGGAAGCCCTGAGTTTCACTTTTCTACTTCAAAGTCTGACTCATCCCATTGACAGGCAATGAAACCATTCAGAGTCCATTTTGCCTCTGTCCGGCCACCCGGACTTCATCAAAAGCCAGAAATTCAGTGAACTAGATCATCCCTTTTCACTGCCCACCACTAAGTGGGAACAACAGTGAAGACAGAAAAAGAATACACCCAGCCATTAAATTATCCTGCAGTAGTCAAATCTGCTTACACACGGGCCCAATTGCCAGCAGAAGCAAAAGTCTGCAAACGACCTTTTACTCATAGCCCTTTAAGCCTGCTTTCCACTACCTCCATTTTTGCCAAACAGGCCCCTCATACCTCTCTAAAATCTCTACTTACAACTTCAGATAGGCTCCTATTACAACGAAATATCGAAGCCAGGGAGAAAATGAATTCAAGAGAAAATCGTTTCTGCTCAGAACCAAAGGCAAGGCAAAGGAAATGCCAACATGAAGGGGGTGACTCTCCGCGTGCAAGTGACCCGTCCTTCCAATCCTAGTCTGTGGGTACAGGATCCTATCCTAACACCGACTTATCTTGAGGAGCGCAAGGTGCCTCTCTGTAAGGAAATCTCATCCTGTAAATTGAAAAGCAGATGACTTGGGGAGTGATGTAGGGGGCCTCGTGTTCTCTGTAGGAAAGGGCTACTTAAAATGTTTTTCAAATTTTGGAGTTTAAGTAAATCTCACATGTCGCAAACTTTAAACAAATGTATAGGGACAGAGAAACTTAAAACTACAAGTTAGAAGCCACCTATGAATTAAGGGTAACCAGAAATTAAAGAATAAAAGTTGTCACGTAACAAAATCGAAAAATAGGAGTCTTTACAAAGGACTTGTTTCTATGGTCTGGGGATCACAGGAGAGTCCCTGAGAAGCATGGGGACAGTCTTGTCTGGAAGTCCCAACCTTCCCCACCTCCTCCCACTCAGCAGGTTGTGAATCTGAGGAGGTTAGCTTCAGAATGAGTCAGCAGCTGGAAGAACGTTCTGGAGACACGCGTGTCAGCCTTTGGGAAATGCTGCATGAACAGTTCTCCTGATGACCCCGAGCCTGATGCTTTGGGAGAACACAGCCACCAAGGGCTCTGAACCAGCTGCTTTCAAGGCCCAGGAGACTGACCGCACGGCCCGTGTGGACCCCCTCCTCCCCTCCCCTGTAAATGGGCCTCTCGTTACCCCGCGCCCTATTCCGAGGGTACCAGCTCTTTGCTGGTGAGCTCCCCACTAGCACAGTGAAGGACCTGGGGGTGAGGGAGCAAGTTGTGCCAAGGCCCCGAGGCAAAGCGGGAGAGTGCGGGGCCTATTCAAGGAACAACAGGAACTGGTGTTGCAGGGGGCAAGGAGGTGATGGCACTGGAAGTGGGAACAGTGGTGGAATTCAGGAGAGATCTGACAGAGCTGGCAGGACGTGACAGGGGGTGACAGACGAAGCCATCACAGATGGCCCCCAAAATGGCCTGAGCCCTTGGCAGAATAGAAATTACCCTTCATAGGAAAGTAGAAGAACAGACGTCGTGGGCTCTAGCGAGGGCTAGACTGTTTGCAGCAAGCTCAATTTGAGATACTGATTTGATGTCCAAGGGAGCTAGGGAGCTGGACACACACTTGGGAGTCCCTGGGAGGGGTCCTGGGAGGGGTTTAAATCATCCTGGCTGCATACACAGAGGCTTTAAACCGCAGGCAACACGGGGCGCCTGGGGGGCTCAGTTAGTTAAGCGTCTGCCTTCGGCTCAGGTCATGATCCCAGGGTCCCGGGATCGAGTCCCGCATAGGCTCCCTGCTCAGCAGGGAGTCGGCTTCTCCCTCTGACCCTCCCCCCCCACCATGCTCTCGCTCTCTCAAATAAATAAATAAAATCTTTAAAAAAAATAAATAAGCCGCAGGGACCAGATGATGGCCTGGAGAGGCAGCGCAGATAGATGCGCGGGGTCCGCGGCCGAGACTGCGCCCCGCTCTGCAAATCCATGACATTCGGGACCAGGCTAGGCTTTCCTTTTTTTTTTTTTAAGGATTTTATTTATTTATTCATGAGAGATAGAGAGAGAGAGGCAGAGGGAGAAGCAGGCTCCCCGCGGAACAAGGAGCCCGATGTGGGGCTCGATCCCAGGACCCCGGGATCGTGACCTGAGCTGAAGGCAGACGCTTAACCGACTGAGCCCCCCAGGTGTCCCCAGGCTAGGCCTTCCTACAGCACCTGGAGGACAAGGGCCCAGTGCCGGAGGCGCTGTGAGCTCCTTGGGCCGGTCTCCCAGGGAACTTAGGGGCTCCAGGCAGGGGCCGCTCTTCCTCCACAGCTCGGCCACCGCGCCCTCTCCCTCTGTCGTCAGGCTCTCTCTCCACAGCTGTCCCTAACGAGCATCGCCACTTCCGCGGTCCAGTGGGAAAAGGAAGGCAGGGGAGGATGAAGTGGCAGGATTCAGAAAGGCCAAACTACCTTCCCGCCTCGCCCACACTTCCCAGTCCTGAGCCCAACTCGGTTCTTTATTTCTATTTTTCAGATCTCCATCATTCCCAACCGGACGACGAGCTGCTTGAGGACAGGCCTGGATCTCAGTCCCCACTGTCCATCACCGTCCCAGCACATAGTTGCTACCCAGTTAAGTATCTCGTAAATGAATAAAAATTTGTACCAAATTTTCTCACATTCTTTCTTTTTTGCTTTCAATTTTATTTTATTAAATAGATTCCTTTTCAGGCCCTTCCACTTTTTCTGTTGCCAAATACTGCCTAATTCATAGTGTTTCATTGACATGTCTTCTCTGGGGAGAAAAAGGGAGGTGAGAAAAGAAAAATTACCCACTCGTTTTGTAGAACTTCCCATTCAAATCTCATCTCTGCGCAAAACGAAGACACAGTCGAATGTCCCTCGGTGCAAACACCACACGCACGACCAAAGACAACCTTTGCCACGGGTATAAGCCTGCCCTTCTTCACTAGCACTTCTCGTTCCGTCACTCCTAAAATATTTATTCCTGGGAAGTTTCCTCACCATAAATAACCCCCTTGAGAAGCAACATGACCAGTCATTTGCTTCCCAAGAACATGGGTGTGTTGCCAGACGTTGCAGAATTGGCTAGGTGCTGCATGACATCATATGCAAATACTAGCTTAAAGAAAGAAGCTGTTCATCCGGGGACGTGTGCTGGGGTGTGTGCTCCCTGTGTGAGACTTCTGTGTGGCAGTACAAAGGTCTGCATGTTCCCCACATTTCCCAGATCCATCTATTTTTATTTGTTTTTTATGAGCACTGCTATTTGTCTTTGGGGGCCCTTCCTGCCATTATAGCATGGGATGAACCACCTGTTGGGCTTCACTCCAATCCACCACCCCCCTTCCTCTTAAAGGAAGGTTCAAGCACACCTCCCCCTCTGTCTAAAACTACCCGGGTAAGTGCTTCTACCAGTTTTGTAAGGTCATCCCTTATTTCTGGGGCTGAATTGGCTTATGCACAGCTCACTTTCTTTTTCTTAAGCAGTATTCAGTTAAAGATTCCCGGACCTTGTGACTCCAGCTAGCATTTAAGCTGAGTCTCTCAGTGGTCAGGGAAACCAAAGAAAGGAAGAGAAAACCTCGATCTGAGGAATATTCTGGACCCAAAGAATATGTAGGAATTTAGTATATGCTAACAATAATATGGGGCGCCTGGGTGGCTCAGTCGTTAAGCGTCTGCCTTCGACTTAGGTCATGATCTCAGGGTCCTGGGATGGAGCCCCGCATCGGGCTCCCTGTTCCGCAGGAAGCCTGCTTCTCCTTTTTCCACTCCCCCTGCTTGTGTTCCCTCTCTCGCAATGTCTCCCTCTGTCAAATAAATAAACAAAATCTTTAAAAAAATAATATTTTAAATCACTGGAGAAGAGACAGATTATTCCCTGGAACAATAATCTGGACATTTGTGGGAAAAGGAAGCCATAATAGTCAAGTTCCCCGGGGTTCTGATGTTAAGACTGCTGAGGGTCAAATCACTACTCTGGCACTTAATAATCTTATCAACATGGACAAGGCACTTTACCCACTTAGGCTTCAGTTTCTTTTCCTGTAAAATGAGAAAAAAGAACCTACCTCATAGGACTGGCATGAGGATTAAATGAGATTATGAGAACCTATACCTAGAAAATCCAATTATTGTTAATTTTTATCATTATTGCTATTGCCCAACTCCCCTCAACAAAATAAATTCCAGATGAACAAAGGTATAAATACAAGTAAAAGGATCATTAAAATTACTAGAATATTTGTATAATCTGTTTTAGCATGATATGAAACCTAGAAGCAATAAAGATCGTACAACGATTAAATGAACATTGCAAAAATTTTAGTGCTATAATTGGCCCAAAAAGAAACTGGGAACAATAGTTTCAATACTTATGGCAAAGGGTTACTATCCCCTAAAATACAAAGAGCTCTTAGAAATTAGAAATCAATCAAAAACAGATAAGCAACCCCATAGAAAGCCCGGCAGATGATATGAATATGTAATTCACAAAAAAGGAAATATCAGTAACCAGAAGGGAATAAGGAAAAACTAGACAATATCACTAATAATTAAATAAATGTAAATTATAACAGTAGTTTGTATGTCTGCATGTGTGTCTATGTGGTGTCCAACTGGCAAAGCCTAAAAAGGTTTTATTGCCTAGCACTGATAAGAGTTTGAAGAAGCAAGCATTGTTACTCACTGATGGTCGAAAAGCACAACTTTATCAAGGTCAAAAAGCACGACTTTATCAAGATCATTTGGCAATACCTATTAAAATTTCAGGGTGCATTCCCTTTGATCCAGAAATCCTACTTCTGGAATTTTGTCCTATAGATAATACGCTCATATATGTGTGTCCATACACAAAAATTATGTATTTTAAAGAATATTCATTGTAGTATTATTAATATTTAGGGAAAATGAAAACAATCCAAATATCTTGAAAAAGAATCTGAAAATTTAATTATGGTGCATTTCCACAAAGGAAAACTATGAGACGGTCAAAAGGATGAAACACATCTATGGGCTGCTGTGGAAGAATATCCAAAAAATACGGAGTGAAAAAGCAAGTTCCAGAACAGCATATGCACACAAACACCTCTGGGAGAGAAGTGTGCAACCGTGCAACTGAGAACTGTGCAACCGTGCCACTTAGTACTCTCTTTAGAAGGATCTGCTGCAGGAACGTAGCTGCCTGACAGCTTCCACTGCACATCCACACCCGAGCCCATGGTCCCTGCAGGCTGCTCCCAGCCAAAGATCAAACCAAACCTTTTCTGCCCAATATGGGACTCCTCTAATAGGCACCATTTGATTGAAGTCTCCCCATTGGCTTGGGCAAAACATTCTCAGAACTGCATTGCAGATGGAAGCTCTTCTTTCCCAGTCTTCCCTCTTCCCTGTCACCTTGCATTGGGTTTGCCTCCTCCCGCTCCCTTGTCTGTTCATCCTTCCCCAGGGCTTTCTCCCCAAATCTCTTGCATATCTATTTCTGCCTTGCTGTCTTCTACTTCAAGGATCCAAACTGGCCCCAAAAGACACACCCAACTACAAACTCTTATAAATGTAGAGCTGGGATGGGATAAAGGAGGTGAGCAGGATGAGGGAAATTACAGTTAACTCTCTCATGTTATGTAATTCTGCAACATACAGAGTTCTTTAAAACATGTGTGTGTTTTACATACATTTACGAATGCAAGTAGTTGCAATTCCATTATTTTCATATTTGAACCATATACCCCAACAGGGCTAAACTAGCTGACAGTATTTTGTGATTCAAATCCAACCCAAAGCTGTCCAACAGGCCTAAAAAACGGGTGGAATTTTTTAGGTACTGGACCAGCCTATGAGCACGTCATGTGTGTCTGTACAAAAATGTGATCTCTCAGGTCCTGAGAGAATACAGGCACTTGAAAACTGCATTTTCAGGGGCTCTGGGTGGCTCCGTTAGTTAAGTATCCAACTCTTGGTTTTGGCTCATGTCATGATCTCAGGGTCATGAGATTGAGTCCCAGTCAGGCTCTGCACTAGGCGTGGAGCCTGCTTAAAATTCCCTCCCTTTCCCTCTCCCTCTGCTAATCCCCCCCCCCAAAAAAAGCATTTTCAAATACAGAAAGTAATCAATGTCCTGGGTAGAAAAACATACTGCCATTCCCTTCTGATAGACCAACATACTAAGGTATGTGAAGCTACCTTGTTCAAAGTCCCCCATTGGGAAGCCTGGGAGTAGAAAGAGGTGAGCAAGAGATCATATGAGGTGTGAAACATTTACTCATGATGGCACAACTTCTGCTCATTTACCACTTCTCACACAGTGGGACCGGATTCCACGTTTTCTAAGGGTTCTTCTTATCTTACCTTTTCCCAAGTGTTCCTTATGCCTTACATTTTTCTATTTGGTAAGACACTTGAAATTATGCCTTTTCTTTTAGTCGGCTTTAGATTTTATACTCCGACTGGATAGATTTTATGTGGCTGGCTTCATCTTAAAACAAGTTTTAAATAATCCAGATAGTTAGTTGCCTCAATGATTTCAGATCTAAGACTAGAACTTTGGTATCATTTTTAGTGCTCTCACTAACCCTCTTGCGTCTGAAGAGAAGGAGGAGGAGGAGGAGGAGGAGGAGAGGAAAGAGGAGAGGAGAGGAAACAACACAACTATAATTTAGTTCTTTAGCATGTAATATTAAAAGAAAGCACTTTACAAGTCCTGTCAACCACATTTAATCCAACAGGAAGTGGTATCACTAGCAGCATAATTTAAATACCAGAGAAAGACTATAGACACTCAAAGTGTGGATGAAGACATCACCCAAGAGATTGGTAGAAATGCAAAATCTAAGATCACACCTTTGATCTACTGAACAAAAATTTGCATTTAAACAAGATCCGCAGGTGATTTCATAGGCTCACTGAAGTTTGAGAAGCACTACTATATTTGATATCTATTACATATTTTTGTCTCCTAGGATACTATTGATACATAAAGGAAAGATCTACCAATTCCTTCTATGACGAGGTGTACTGCAGAGGCCATAGTCAGATATGAAAATAAATATGAAAATGACCCTAGTTAGCACAAATTGGATGCTAACTCTCTGCTGGGGGCTTTGCGATGCAATTTACATGAATTTGTTAATTGAGTCCTCACAAGAGTCTTATGGAAGAAATTCTATTATTATAGAATTTCTAATATATAGAATTCTAATACAGAGAATTCTATTATTATAGAATGCACATAGATGAGGAAATGAAGGCTAAGAAGTTTAAAAGTGACTTTGACATAGGTTGACATAGTTAATCCAGAACTTGAAACCAGGTGAGTCATTCCCCAAAGCACAGCACTTTTCTATCTCACACTGCTTCCTCCATCCTTGGAGCTCATACCACAATGGACTTTAAGGCACAAAGAATTTTTGACAATTATAAACCCAAGAAATCCTGGGGCACCTGGGTGGCTCAGTCGTTAAGTGTCTGCCTTCAGCTCAGGTCATGATCCCAGGGTCCTGGGATTGAGCCCCGCATTAGGCTCCCTACTCCACAGGAAGCCTGCTTCTCCCTCTCCCACTCCCCCTGCTTGTGCTCCTTCTCTTGCTGTCTCTCTCTGTCAAATAAATAAATAAAATCTTAAAAATAAAATAAAATAAAATAAACCCAAGAAAGCCTAACAAAAATTCCAAAAGGATTTTTCAAAATTTGACAAACAATTTGTAAAGCTTATACAAAAGAGAAAATGTACGAGAATCATTTCTAAAAGAATTTTTTGGGAAAAAAAACAAATATATATGACTAGATATAAAAACAAAGCTGTAGCATTTAACACAGGGTGGTACTGGGCTAAGAAGAGACAAAACAGATCAATGGAACCAAACAGAGTCCTAAAATAGACTCTTGTATGAATAGGAATTTATTTTACTATAAAAACAGAATTTCAAGTGAGTTGGAAAAAAGACGGATACTTAAAGAAATGGTGTTGGGTGAACTGCCTAAAACTTTAGAAAGAAATTAAGTTACATCCTTACCTTTTATTTCATACAAAAATCTGGTACTGTAAAGAGCTAACCGTATACATCAAAACAATAAAAGTATTAGAAGAAAATAAGATAATTTTCAAAATAATTTTTAGGTGCAAAAGATCTCCCTAAGCCAGATGAAGCACAAAAATCATAAGATTGCAGGGCACCTGGGTGGCTCATCAGTTAAGCGACCAACCCTTGGTTTCGGCTCAGGTCATGATCTCAGGGTCATGAGATTGAGCCCCGTGGAGGGCTCTGAGCTCAGCGCAGCGTCTGACTTGAGATACTCTCCCTCCCTCTCTGTCCTTCCCACTGCTCGCTCGAGCTCTCTCTCTCTAAAGTAAAAATAAATAAATAAAATCTTGTAAAAAAATCATAAGATTGCAGAGTTGATTACACAAATATTTAAAACGTCTGTGAAGCAAAAGATAGTTTAAAACAAAAGCACTATGAATGGATAAGCAAAATGTGGTATATGCATACAATGGAATATTACTCATTTTTTAAAAGGAAAAAAGTTCTGACACCAGCTACAACATGGATGGTCTTGAGGACATTTTGCTAAGTGAAATAAGTCAGTCACAAAACGAAAAGTGCTATATGATTCATCCATTCAGGAGGCACCTGGAGTAGTCAAATTGAGAGAGACAGAAAGTACAATGCCAGCTGCCAGGGGCTGGGGCCCGGGGGAAATGGGGAGTTATGTTGAATGGGCACAGAGTGTCAGTTTTACAAGATGGAAAGAGTTCTAGAGACGAATGTTGGCAATGGGTGCACAATACTATGAGTGTATTTAAAACACTGACCTGTATACTTAAAAATGATTAAAATGGCAAATTTTATATTATGTATTTTACCACAAAAAACACTGGTGGGAAAAAAAAGAACATCATACTAGAAGAAATATTTAAATCATCTACAACAGACAAAGGATTAAGATCCTGAATAGGTACAGAGCTTCGGCAATAAACAGGAATCAGAAAAAGCAACTCAATAGAAAGACGAGCAAAAGACAGGAACAGGTAATTCACAGAAGACACGCATGACCCATAAACATTAAGAGACATTAAATTGCAGTAGTAATCAGCAAAACGCAAATTAAAATGCCATATTGGGTTTCACTCATTTACCAGATTTGAAAATTTAAATAAACAAAAAAGATAATGGCTGATGGGAAGGATGACAGAAACAGATTCTCATGCACTGATTTTAAATTAGGACTGGGGTGGCGCAGTGTTATGATTTGAAGGATTCAAGTGGAAAAATGGACCAACCCTTTGACCCTAGAACTCTATTTCACAGAAATACTCAGGCCGACACACAAAGATGAATGCACAGTCTTTCCTGAAGTCCTGTTGCCAATGCTGACTAATTTTAAACCATCCAAATGTCCAATAAGGGAAAAAAATGGATAAATTATATTTCTAATTTAGAATAACATGCAGCCTTTAACAAAAGGGTTTGTACTGACATGGGAAAATCTCTAAGACTTGGAAAATGAAAAAGTAAGCTGCACAATGTATAGTAAGATCTCATTTATATATATTAAGATATATGTATGGATACATTATTATGCAAATGCATAGAAAACAAAATAAAATCTCAGAATGCTATTTACCAAACTTCATCTTTCCTCTTCTGAGTGGGAGTAGGAGTGACCATGGTAGTTCTACACTTCATTCTATATGCTTCTCTATTTTTCTGAATGAGAACATATTCAGTTATTATTTGTATTACTTTTAAAACATAAAAATGAAATTCGGACAACCTGGAATAAATAAATGCTGAAAAACCAGCACACCTGACCCTTGAACAACGTGGGTTTAAACTGCACAGGTCCACTTATACACGGATTTTTTTCAATAAATGCAATATGGAACTGTAAGTGTCTTTTCTCTTCCTTATGATGTTCTTAATAACATCTCCCATTCTCTCTAGCTTACTTCATTGTAAACACAGAGTATATCATACATATAACATACAAAATGTGTTCATCAACTGTTTGTGTTATCAGTAAGGCTTCTGGTCAGCGGTAGATTACTAGTAGTTAAGTTTTGGGGGAGACCAAAGTTACACGCGGGGTTTTAGGCACCCCAACCCCGCGTTGCTCCGGCGCCAACTGGAGAACTAAAATGAGAAGGGGAGGAAGGCTGTGAAGCCAATGACAGCTGCTGGGGAAGAAACGCTCACCTTACGTAACTACAAAGAAGCCTGCTTGGAGGGAGGCATATTTCTCACAATATTGTATGTTTTATTTTTCCCCATTTCACTTTTTTTTTTTTTGAAATCAAGGAGAGTTTCCCTCTCCAGGGAAAGGAGGGCCAGGTCTCACTGTTCCTGTAAGTGAGCAAGAGGACACTCACTCGGATTTCCTTCTAAGGGAGCCAACAATGCCCCAGCCCAGTTCCCACAAGGAAAACATAGTCCTCCCTCTTATGGAAGCATATTACCACTGATCTCTCTTTCAAAACCATCGTCGTTTTTCTGACTTAGTTCCTTTTTCAGGACAAAAGGGTTACAAGGAACATCAGAGAGTCTGGTACACCTCCACGCACTACCTGTGTAGGTGCTCCTGGTCTTTCAGGTTAAAGAAAGGGCTAGAAGGAAGAGACCCAGTGTGTAAGAAAGTATTTTCCCCCACGTGGCCTGAGTCCTGTTGGACACTGTCAAGCTGGCCTTTGACACAAAAACGCTCAGACACATTAGCTGGGACAACAAGAGGCAGAACTGCGACAAAGATGTAAGTCACCAGGGGGCAAGTTACAGCTGCGAATTAACCTTGTCCAGCAATCAAATATCAAGCGGTGAGCTCGCCACTATTGGCTTCTAATACTTCTGAATGCCACCAGGGCAGACACAAACTGGGCATGACCTGAAGATTCTAGATAGGAAAGTGGGAGTCCAGTGCTTTAAAAAGATAGATTCTGAGGCGCAGCTCAGTCTGGGGCCCTTCAGTCCCAAGGGTGTCTGGGTGCAGTTTAAAGCAGCCCAGGAGAGAGACAAAGGAGGGCAGTAATGGAGCACCACTTCCAGGACCACTCCAAGAGGGTCCTAGAGTTGGAAGGCACAGCATAGTGCTTATAAGCAGAAGCCTGAGCCAATTCCTGACTCTCACCTGTTTGCTGTGTGACCACAGACAAGTTACTGAACTTCTCTAGGCCCTGGTATCCTTACTGAGAAAAGGAGAATGACAAAACTACTACCTAGCTCACTGGTGAAGCTTATGTGAGCTGGCATGTGTAAAGTACTTAGAACAGCACCTGGGCCACAGCTAAGTGTGAACCATCATTATTCGGCGCAAGGCTGACCAGAGGAGTAACTCCAGCCCAGTCCCAAAGTCAGCGTTAGACTCGGGCACAATACCCCAAGCTTCTTTCCTTGCAGCTCAAATCAAATATACCACACTCACTCCGATCGCATCCTCTACAGTGACCCCCACATTTACCCGTCTTGAGTTGGAGCATAAGCTTATTCACAGAGTGTCTTCCAGCCTGTCGGTTACCAAGTGGCCTTGCTCAGTGGCACCCAAACGCGCGCTTCCCACCACGGGGCAGGCAGGCAGGATGCATGCGGGCAGGCACGGACGGGCTGAGAAGGACAGGCCCAGGAGTATCAATAAAAGACTCACGGTGTCAGGGGCAAAGCCCTGGGCCACGCGGCGTTTTCGGAATCACCGCGGCCCGCTCCAGGTCTTGGAAAGTTCCTGAACCGCTCTATGCGGGTGAGGGGTGGGGCGCTTGCATTTCCACGTCTCCCGCTGCTCAACAGGCCAGCTCGGTGCTCCTTGCATTCTCGTGGCAGAGGAGACTAGGTGCCTGCCCGCAGCACCGCGCCCCCGGGATCTCCAGGCGGCACCCCGGTGTGAGCGCCGCCCACTTCCAGGTGTAAACGCAGACGGGAAGGAAGGACATCACGGACAGCGCGCAGCGGAGGCAACGTTAGGGGGGCGTTCAGGGGGCGCGGGGGTGGTTGGGGACAATTAACTCCCGTGGCGATGTGTTGGGAGAGAGGCAAAAGTGGGTTACTTGGGAATTTTAACTCAATAAACATCCCCGACTACTGAGGAAGCAGCGACGGGACCGTGAACTTCCCGCCGGGTACAAATGCCGCGGCGGGCCCGGCAGCGTGCGCTCCGGGAAGAATGAGCTCTTTCGGTGTTACTCGCCGGGCGGGTCGGCCGGCCAGAGGCGGGGACCCCTCCGAACACCGTCCCGGAGCAGGTCGAACCGCGAGCCAAAGCAAACGCGGAGCAGAGGCGGCGCCGCGCAGGGCGGGCAGACCCCGGGAAGGGGCTACCGAGCTGTGGGATCCCTCCGGGCGCCGCGCCAGGGCCGCGCGCGGGGAAAAGCTGGCGGGTCGCGGGGAAGGCTGCGGCGGAGCGCGGAAGAGGGCGGGCGGGCGGCCGCGGTACTCACCCCGCGCGGGCGGGCGGAGGGCTCCGCGGGCCGGGCCGGGTCCTGGGCGGCGCGGGGCCGCGGGTGCGGACGCCGGTGTGGACGTGCAGGGGCGGCCCCGCGCCCAGGCTATGAATCAGCCGCGGGGCGAGCGCCGAGGGGCGGGCATTACGGGAAAACCGCGGGGGAGGGCAGAGGGCTGAGGACTTTTGCAATTTCCCGTCCTGCTGCGCACTCTTGGCACTCCTGGGACCCACAGGAATTCTCCCCCTTTGAGTCCCCGGGGGGAATCGGCTGGGACCTTGCGGGAGGCGGACGACACCCGCGGAGGTGCGGCCCGGGCTTGGCGGTCGGACGGGCGGGGAGCGGTGGGAAAGGAAGTGGGAGAGGCCTGGAAAGGAAAAGTGGAACCGAAGTCTCTGCGGGGCCGAGGGAAGCATCGCGCGCCAGCCTCTCCTGCCGGGGCTAGCGGGCCCCGAGGCGGCGGGACGCTGAGGGCAGCCGCGGGACCCAGGAGCTGCGGTGACCGCGCGCGGCCACTTGTTATCCCAAGCGAGAGACAGAACCCTGGGCTCCCTGGCAGAAAATCTTCGGGCAGGAGACAAGCGCTCCTGCCAAACTTCGGACTGTGTGTCCATTAGGCGGCCAGAGCAGTTAAAAGGTGTTTGAACAGTTCTAAGACCCTGGTTCTCGCTCCTATCTAGAAACGCTTCTGTCTCACAGTTTCATCTGTAGCAACAGTCCTAAAGCATTTGTTTCACAAAAGAGTCATGTAGGCTACTACTTGCCTTTCCTCTCAAAAAATGCCATCCAGTCTTTGAAACTCGTATTTCAAATACAGAGCCTTTGAAATACGTATTGGCGCCTCTTTATAATTACGTGTTGGACTATGGAGGGCCCTGTGGACTTGAGCTGGAATGGAGACCATCCTAATACTGCTCTGCTGGGGGAAGTCATGGAAAAGACATGACCTCCAGTTGACCCTTGAGCTGCACCTGGACAATCTGAGGCTCCTCACCCCTTCCCCTGTCCTTGGAAAGTGGGTTCTGCTTGCCCGTTGGGCTCCCAGGGGCTGCACCACGGTCATAGCCTTGAGGTAGTGTCCTAGTGTTGAGAACACCTACAGGGTATACCTGAGCAAGCCTAGTTCAGGCCTCTGCATCAACTTGTAAGCTTTGGCAGAGGGATGCAGGGATGCGCTCACCTTGTTGGCACTGAAGATGAGCCTCCTCCCTAAGTTCCCTTTGCTTATTAAAACTGCACCTACCACCCCGGAGTGGCCAGTGTCTCTGCCAGGTCGCTCCCTGCCCTCCAAGTACTGGCCAGTTTCAGATTTCAGGTGGGAAACTCCCAAGAGAGTGGAGGACAGATAGGGGCCAGAGAAGAGAGGGTGGTGTTCTGGTGTCTGGAGGACTGGGATGCCTGATAGTTTGGAGGATTATTCATGGAGCTTTGCTAGACCTGTTCTGGTCCGGTTTGGGGACCCTGGACAGTATCATGAAAGCCAAGCACTGTAGGAGGGGAAGGAACCCAGGAGTGATTAAGAAGGATTGCTCGTGAATCATATCCTATCTTAGAATCACTTCTTGAATTGACCGAATGGCTCAAAATATGTCAGAATCAGCCCAAATGTTACTTCTGGGTTGTGCAGTTTTTCTCCTTCCAGTGTCACCCCCCGGAGAGAATTTTGTTTTAGGCCTCAATACATTTCCTACCTAATGGTGCCACAAAGACCATGGTACAGTGTAAATATTTGGTGAAAATGAAGAGAAGGTACTTTTGTCTAAAGAAACGTATGGTCCTTTGCCACACCTCATTACTTCCAGAGTTTTAAAGTGTCCATTAGTTTAGCCATCTGCTCGGCTATGGAAACTACCAGGCCAGATCCCAAAGGGTTGGAAAAGCTTTCTGATTCTATGTTTTAGTGAGTGAAAAAAATTTTAATTTCTTCTTTATAGAAACAGTTCTGGGGGATGTGTCTCAGAGCAGATGTGATGCCAAATTAAAAAATATTGAGTGTGAAGAATTTTTACAAAGTGAGTCTTAACTTACTTTGAGCTCCTACTACAAAGGAAGGAAACTTAAGTTGCAAAAAATTCCATGCTGTTGGTTCCAACCTTGGGAACGCCTGCTGTGACTTTCAAAACTGACCCCATGCTGGGAGGGAAGGAAAGACCAAAGAAAGAGGCAGACCACTCCAGATTGGTATCAGGTTTAATAAGCAAGGGAGCTCACATACAAGGCTTGTCTTGGGCAGCAGCAAGATGAATAGATCTCTGCCCCTGCCGGCCAGAATCTTGAGAGTTTCTGTAGAAGCCTTACCTGGGTTCAGTCAGCGTAGAGTCCAGATGGTCTCAATAACACAGTATTCTGTTAAGGTAGTGTCCTTGCAGTGGTTCCACTGTGGGCAGAACATACATTCCAAGGACAGAGAAGGTGGTGAGGAACCTCTGCTTCCCCAGGTCCAATTCATAGGTCAGTGGGAGGTCATGTCCTCTCAATGACCTCCTCCAACAGGTGCCCACATACAATTTCTTTATTTTGTGTGCCATTCTAATAGCTTAAATTTATCCCTCTTTCTAAAGTCTAGTAGCTATAGCACCTGTAAGTTTGTGATTCTACTCGGTTGAATAATGTCCTCCAAAAATTCATGTCGAGCCAGAACCTCAGAATATGACCCTATTTGGAAATATGTTTGTAGATTTAATCAAGTTAAGATGAGGTCCTACTATATTAATCCAATGGCTGCTGTCTTTATAGGAAGAGGGAAATTTGGACGCACACACCCAGGAAGAATGCTGTCTGAATACTGAGGCAGAGATTGGAGTTATCCTGCCTCAAGCCAAAGAATGCCAAGAATTGCTGGCCACCCACAGAAGCCAGGAGCAAGGTGCAGAACAGATTCTCCCTCTGAGACCCTAATGTTGCAGGATCGCAGGGTTCTCGCTGGAGTGGAAGAATGAATCTCACGGACACGAAAGAGTGAAGTGAAGTGAACTTCTATTAAGTGAAGGTGAGAATAGAAAGGAAAGGAAAAAAGCTCTCTAGAGTGAGAGGGGTCCCGAATGGGTTGCCACTGTGGGCTTTTACTGACAGTCTTTTATTAAGAACTGACCAGGAAGCCTGTGGCCTTGAGATGCTTGTGCCATCTTGCTTTGAGCAAAGACTATAGATAGCATCCCTAATGGCTTACTTTTTCTTTGAGGTCTGGTCATTTTCTGTGGTTACAATGTAGTTGCCAACAAACAAACAAAAAAACCCCGCTAACATCCAGAGCCAGCTGGTCTGGTTTGTTATCTCTCTCTCTCTCTTTTTAAGATATATTTTTTAAAGACTTTATTTATTTATTTGACAGAGAGAGAAAGTGCATGAGTAGGGGGAGAGGCAGAAGCAGGCTCCCCGCTGAGCAGGGAGTCCAATGCAGGGCTCCATCCAAGACACCCCACCCTGCAAGATCATGACATGAGCCAAAGGCAGACGTGTAACAAACTGAGCCACCCAGGCGCCCCTGTTCACTTATCTCTTGTTCCACTCTATGTTAGCCTCTCTGCCAGCCAGGAATAGTTTCAGAGCCTAGTCAGGGGCCTCCTGTCTCGCCCTGCCTGTACTTAACCCTTTCCTTACTCAATAAGAAGGAGTTCACCCTGCCAACACCTTGACTTCAGACTTCTGGGCTCTAGAACTATGAGAGAACAAAATTTTTTAAGCCACCAAATTTGTGGTAATTTATTATAGCAGCCCTAGCAAACTGATACATAAGCATGCATGACATACGTATTCTGAAGGTTAGTTTTAAAAATTAGCCCGAAAATAGCTGAAATGAAAAAGACAAAGATACCAGAGGCATTAAGCTAAGAGGGGAAATACCTTTCCTTGTTTAGCATTCACAAGATTATGTTGGGAAAATGCATATTCATTCTGCTCCATTTAACCCTCCTGCCCACTGTTCTCTCTTCCTTTTGAATTCAGTAGCACAACTCTTGCCACTAACCCCCTTTCCCTGACTTTCTTCCCCATCACCGTCTTGGCCTTCTTGTTTTCCGTTAGACATTGCTGTGTCCAGGGCTCCATCCTTGATATTCTTCTCTGAATCCACAGTCTCCTGGATGAACATATCCATGCTCCTGAATTCAGTGATCACTTGTGCACTGATGACCCCGAATCTTCCTTTGATTGCAGTTATTTCATGTGAATTCCAGGCTACCTTATTTGTACATCAAAATCAATATGTCCAAGTTCAAACACTTCACTTTCCCCCATGTGATTCTTTTATATTAAGTGAATGGCCCAGACTTTAATTTAGACACCAATCAAAAGACCTAGGAAATGATCCTTGATCTATCCTCCCTCATCATCCATCAACCACCAGAAGGTCTCATCTGTGGAACTATTATAGAAAGGCACGAGTGGGATGTACCCCTACCCTATCCAACTTCTTGGAAGAAAAACAGCTCCGTAACTGTCAGGGACACTAGCTATAGATCTGGGTATGGGTATAGAAATCAGTTATGTGAATTGTGAAATATAATCACGATTCTGTTTGTTCAACTACTACAAATATCTAAAATTACATGTTTGGCAGTGTTTGGTAACCACCCTGATGGAGTTGGAAGGAACTGGGGGTTTCCTGAAGAAAGGGGCTTCATCAGGTAAGTAGGAGATGCTGATCCATAATTGCCCTCATGGATAAGAATTCTCTATTTGGGGGGCAATATATCACATTTGATATTTTAAAGATTCACTTTTAGGTCATAAAGTATGCTGCTATGATGTTGCTGCTTAAAGTATGATTGTGGGTGATACTGGCATTGTTTCTAAGAAAACTTAATGGAAATGAAAATACTATTTTGTAAATGTATTCTCGTGAAAAACTAAATAGGACTCCAGAAAATTTTTTAGTCTGATACATCATAAAGCTTGGTTAGTTAAGAGACATCTATCACTTCCAGCTTCATATATATAAAATGGACCCAGCAATGGCGAAGCAAGATGTTGAGTGTTAGAGAACCACATGGAACGTTCACATTTTATAATTTCAGGGGATTCCTTATAATTACTTAATTATGAATTGCTTTCCTTTCAGTGCCTGCTAAGTGAATTTCAGTGAGGGATAACATTATCCTTACTAGCTCTAAAAGAGTTTTTTGTTTGAACTAGATATTGATCGATTGATTGATGGATTAATTGATCAATTTTACACCTCCTACCCTCTCCTGGATATTGTAATTGTATTCACACTGTGTTCTAGAAATCATCAGAAACCAGACAGTGAGAGAACTTTCTGGATCTTTTACTTTTTCCCCCCCATGGGCTTAGGGAGAATGTTGAATATGTGTTTGTTTAGATCACTGCTTTTATTCTCTTGGCTCGCATTTATGAGAATTAGCAAATATGAGTGACGTAGTTAATGCTAAAGGATAGAGCATTAATACAATGGGGATAGTACTTGGAGAGAATTTGATGGGAACTTTTGGGACTTTTGAAAGCTATTTGCCAAACCTAATCTGAAATAAGTCTACATTCCTATCTATATTTTAAATAGCATCTCTTACAGACAATATGTAGTTGGGACTCTTAAAAAACTTCAATCTGATAGTCTCTACATTTTAATTTGATAGAGAGTGTGTAGCACACTTTTGTTTAAGGCATTTATTGATATGGTTGGGTTTAGCCTACCATTTTACTATATGTTTTCTTTTTGTTCCCTCTGGTTTATGTGAATATATTTTAGAATTCTATTTTAATTTGTCTTTGGTTTTTGTTATTCCTCTGTACGATTTTTTAGTGTTTGCTCTGTGAATTACAATATATAGACTAATTTTCAGTGTCTACTTTAGATAATATTGTACTATTTCACCTAATACGTGCATTTAACCGCACCACCTGTCCTTTACATTATAGTTGTAAAATGTATTATATCCACAACAAAATAAAACCTGCAATGTGATATGTATTTTAAAGAAATTAAGAGGACAAATGGTCTTTTATATTTACCCACATATTTACCTTGCTCAGTATTCTTCAGTCCTTCTCAAAGATCTACTTTTCCACTTGATCTCATTTCCTTAAGAACTGCCTTTAGCATTTTTGTTTTAGTGCAGATCCATTGGAGTACATTCTCTTGGTTTTATTTTAAAATGTCTATTTCATTTCATCCATGAGGGATATTTTTGTTGGATATAGGATTTGGGGTTGATGATGTTTTTAACTCCACAATTTAAAGACGTTGTTCTATGGTTTTCTGGCCTCCATTGTTTCTGATATATCATCAGTTATTCAGATCACTGTGTATATATAATGTGTTGTTTGTCATTATTCATCCTGCCTGGCATTTGCAAATCTTCTTGAATTTGCAAATTTGTCCTTTACCATATGTGAGCAATTTTCAGTACTTCTTGAAATGTTTTTTCTGCCCCACTGTCTTTCTCATCTCTTTCTGAGACTCTAGTTACAAATATGCTAGACCTCTTCATATAGTCACAAATACACATGTGGCTCTATTAATTTTTTTTAAGTGAGCTCCACACCCAGTGTGGGACTCTAACTCATGACTCTGAGATCAAGAGTCACATGCTCTGCCAACTGAGCCAGCCAGGTGCCCCTCTATTGTTTTAAATCTTTTCCCTCTGTGTTTTTCACACTAGATAATTTCTATTGAATTATCTTTAAGTTTGCTGACTTCTCTCCCACCATCTTCATTCTGTTATTAATTCTATCCAGCAAGTTTTGTTTAAAAGATGTATATTTCAGGGCGCCTGGGTGGCTCAGTCGGTTAAGCGACTGCCTTCGGCTCAGGTCATGATCCTGGAGTCCCAGGATCAAGTCCCGCATCGAGTCCCGCATCGGGCTCCCTGCTCGGCAGGGAGTCTGCTTCTCCCTCTGACCCTCCCCCCTCTCATGTGCTCTCTCTCATTCTCTCTCTCTCAAATAAATAAATAAAATCTTTAAAAAAAAAGATGTATATTTCAGTTCTAGAATTTTTATTTATTTATTCTTTTTAAAATATTTTCTATTTCCTTACTGATACGTCCTATTTTTTAGTTCCTGTGGGCATATTTCTTTTACCTCATTGAGCGTTGTTATACTTGCTGCTTTTTTAAAGCATTGCTTGATTATTCCAGTATTTAGATAATTATGGAGTCAGTCTCCATTGATTGTTTCTCTTATGAGAACAGATCACATTTTCCTGGTTTGTTTGTTTGTTTACTTATTTATTTATTGAAGTGTTACCAAGTAATTTTGGATTGTAACCTGAACATTGTAAAGCTAATGTTATGAAGACTGGATTCTGTTATATTCTGCCAATGGCATTGGTTTTCTTTTTAAATGGACAATTCACATGGTTAAACGAAAGCTGCAAACTTGATGTTGCTTTCAGTAAATAGTAGCTCTAGTCCGAGTTCAGTTTTTTGGGGCTTAGCTGGGCTGCTTTGAGTTTCTCTTGCATAAGCACGTTTCAGATATTATGCATGATGTAGACTTTAAACTCTCTAGCTCTCTCTTTTCTGCAATTTCCTCCGTCACTTTCCAAAAGGTATGGTTGCCCCAAACTCTGACCTCTGGTTCTTTAAGCCAGAAATATTGTGTATTTTCTAACAGAGTTTTTAGACACCCCCCTGACTACACAGACTTGGGTCAGTCTTAGACTAAAGGTTATAAAATGTAGGAAACCGACTCTTTCCCTTCCTCCAAGTGTTGACACCCACCCCTCTCCACCCCGAAAATCTTTCTGCTGTTGGTTATTCTCCACTTGATTTAGATGTGGGTTTTTTAAGTTACTTTTTCTAAAAAAAAATAATAAAAAATAAAAATACTTTTTCTCGTGCTTTATATTGTTATGTGAAGGAGGGTCCGTTTAAGAAGGAGTTACCCATCAATGACTAAAAGTGGCACTCCTGTAGTTGTATTTTCACCTGCTGAGTGACTAGCTTGTTGAGGGAAAGTTGTGTGAACTCCTTTCCTTTGCCATGTTAGATTTCTTTCCAATAAAATATTCTGGAAATAGTCCAGTTTTTAAAACAATTGAAATATACTTGCCTCTGACTTCAATCTGGAAATTGATGAAAACCTACTGAAATCATGTAAGGTCAATCTGTTGTCTTAAACATCACTTTAGAATGAAGATTTATACGTATCAATAGCACTATAATATAAAGGACAGAGTTTTAAGCAACAAAGAGGAATGGTCAAACTTACCTTTGTATTTCCTCTAAACTTTGTTCAAATGCCAAAAACAAATTTATTTGAGGGAGTTACAGTAAGCCATATCTTCATCTTCATGATTCCATTGTGTTTAATTTCACCTAGATTGAAATGAAAACTTCCCAAAGGCACTCACTTCTGTATTCAAGCTTCTCAGCTTCTCAAATGTCACCATCTTCATCCAGTTCTAACACAACAGCAATTATTTTGTCCATTACCAAATATCAGATGATGCTTAGTCACTTTGGAATAATGCTCAGGTACTTTCTACACACCCAAGGCATTTTAGGAGAAATGTTCGCTGAAATTCAATACAAAATAACCGTGCTAGACTAGAATAAGATGAAACACCCAAAAAGGAGAGAAATGTTATTCAGGCAATGTTATTAAATCTTGTAGCAAAAATAAAAATAAGAACTTGTCTTCCTCAAAATTTTTGGAAAATGATGCCTAAAGATGAAGGTGTACACTTTCTAAAAAAGAATGATAATAGACAATTTCTTCTGAAGCTCTCCCCTGTTCTTAGAAAGACAGAATGTTCTATGCGACTGGAAATTTAGGCTTACAAACGTTCATAGTTGCAGAATTGTAATACACACACGCAAACATACACACTCCAACACTCATTAGAAAAACATTGTGGGGAAAATGGGGGGATTCTAGGGGGAAAATAGGACATTGTAATAGCAGCAAACCAGCAACAGCCTAAAGATGTTCCAATAGAAGATGGAAAACTTTATGATTTATCCTTTCAAAAGAAAGAAATCTATCTGTAGGTATTGCTACGGAAATAACACCCAAGATATATACTTACGTGAAAAAAATAAAAGTCAGAAATGTGTATTTGGTATGTCTATGCACCTATTTAATTTGTTAATGTTTTTGAGATAGATACATAAGAATGTTTGAGTAGGATTATAAGAAATCGGTAACTGTGGTTTTTCTTGGGGAGAAGGTCTAAGAATGAGGTGTGGTGTGTAAGGGAGTCTTGTGCTTTCATTTTAGACCTGTCTGTGTAGACTGGCTTTTTGTCATGAATGTTTTTATTTTTAAAAAGTAATAATTTTATTTTTATTTATTTTATTTAAGTTCAGGTTAACCAACATATAGTAGTACATCATTAGTTTTTGGTGTAGTGTTCAATTATTCATTAGTTGCGTATAACACCCAGTGCTCATCACATCACGTGCCCTCCTTAATGCCCACCACCCAGTTACCCCATTCTTCCACCCACCTCCCTTTTCACAACCTTCAGTTTGTTTTCTGGAGTCATGAGTTTCTCAGGGTTTGACTTCCTCTCTGATTTCTTCCCGTTCAGTTTTTCCTCCCTTCCCCTATGATCCTCTGTGCTATTTCTTATATTCCACATATGAGTGAAAACATATGATAATTGTCTTTCTCTGATTGACTTATTTCACTTAGTATAATACCCTCCAAATAATCCAGTCAAGAAATGGGCAGAAGACCTGAACAGACACTTCTCCAAAGAAGACATACAAATGGCCAAGAGACACATGAAAAAATGCTACGCATCACTTGGCATCATGGAAATACAAATCAAAACCACGAGATACCACCTCACGCCAGTCAGAATGGCTAAAATTACCATTTAGGAAATGACAGATGTTGGTGAGGATGTGGAGAAAGGGGAACCTCCTCTTACACTGTTGGTGGGAATGCAAGCTGGTGCAGCCACTCTGGAAAACAGTATGGAGGTTCCTCAAGAAATTTAAAATAGAGCTACCCTACCACCTAGCAATTGCACTACTAAGTATTTACCCAAGGGATACAAAACGTAGTGATCTGAAGGGGCACCTGCACCCCAATGTTTATAGCAGGAATATCCACCATAAAAAGTAATAATTTTAAAAATCAAAGAATGCCCTACTTGACTGAGAAGGGACCTTATTTGTTATTTATTTTGGTTGTTACATGCAAGTTGTAATCAATTATAATCTCTCTAAGGACATAGAAGAAACCAAATTAATTGCCTCTGGGGAAGAGAACTAGGTGACTGAGGAACAGAGGGGAGAGTTTTGACTCTACCCTTTTGTATCTTTTGAATTTGTGTGTACATAAATATATTATTTAGTAAGAAAAATTAAAATTTTTTAAAAGATTTTTATTTATTTATTTGAGAGAGAGATAGCGACAAAGGTAGCGAGAGAGAGTACGAGCAGGGAGTACGGGAGGGAGAAGCAGGCTCCCCACCGAGCAGGGAGCCTGATGCAGGACTCGATCCCAGGACCCTGGGATCATGACCTGAGCTGAAGGCAGACGCTTAACTGACCGAGCCACCCGGGCGCCCAAGAAAAATTAAAATTTAAAATGCTATGATGACTCCCTCCCAAAAATGGGACACACTGATCTGAATGTAGTGTGTAATTGGGCCACGCTTGGCAACTGTGGGCTTTATCCATCACGAACAGACAGACCTGAGTTTCTAATCATAACTATTTGCTTATTTAAAATAGGGGGAAAATCCTACCAGGTCTTACTTATTATAGCAACACAATTGGCAATAACCAAGATGTTGCTATTTACTTACAATACTGGAAAGTTGGGAACAACTTACAGGTCTTACGTTATCTTCACCTAAGGCCCCCCTAGGCTGTGTGCAAGAGCACACACAGGTTTGATTTTCACTCAGGTCCTATCTGATGCCAGTTGATGTTCTCCCCTCTTACAAGTGGTGCCTCTAGGATGGAGGCTGCTTCCCGGTGATAGCCATGCCTCGTGGACGCGGGGCTGCCCGAACTGCTGCAGTAGGAGAAGAGAGGGAGGGACGATGACGCAGACTGGCTTGAAGGCAAGACCAGGGCCACTTTCTCCCATATTCCATTGGCTAGACCTCAGCCACATGGTGCCAACCGAACTGCAAGGGAGGCATCCTGTGTCCAAGAAGAGGAAGCAGGAGCAGGAAGGCATGAAGACATTGTCTGGGCACAGAAGGAACTTGGTTAATAAATTAACGACGTACCTTTATAGTGAAGTATTCAGCCATGAGACATGAGGTTTCAAAGAGTATTTAATGACAGGAAAATGCTAGTGTTCAGTGAAGCGAGCAAGATACAGAATCTTATGTTACTAACTTCGGAAAACATAATATTTATATATGTGTATGCATGCTTATACAGATGAGAAGGAAATATAAAATAGGTTATTTGTGGTTATCTTTACACGGTAGGGTTATCAGTCATTTTTCTTATACTTTTGAAGAAATGACTGATTTTCCTCAGTTATCATATGAAAGAAAAGGAATATGTATAATCTAAAAAATTGTATAATCTAAAAAAAAGGGCTTTTTTTTTTCCTAAGTGGAGAAGAAATCCTCAGAGCATCTGAAACCAGAGCTGACACTTCAGATTCCTTTATAAGTTGCTACAGACTATGAATTTGAACTCATGATGCTAGTAAGCCTTTTTTTTTCCCTTGAATCAGCAGAGGGCAGCTCTCTGCTTTAGTGTTTAGTTTTCCTCATAGCATAGATGCTAGCCAAATCCCGTTTAACACATTAACTGTGACCAGAATCGCATATTAGATTTATTGTGTTGGGAAGGAGAAGCCAAGTCTGAAACCTATCTTTGCCAATTACAACGCTTACCACATAGTATACATTTTGCTGAACCGAGCAAATCAGCAAACCAGGTCTGCCCTTTAGGTGGTTTTAATCTAAAGTGGACAGTATTCACATATTGATAGGCTCAGTCACAAAACTATGAGAACAGAGCAATCTACATGGTGAGCATTGTCCTTGTAGGAAGACAGCCACAGTATATTCGGGAGAGAATGAGGGCTAGGCCAAGATGGTTGGATGTTTTGGTAGGAAAGGACTACATGAAAGTCATTTTTCCTTTGAGCAGGGAGATCTTGTGGATTAAAAAATAAATATTATTTTTTATTATCCATACAAGGCAAGGAACATTAAGAGAATAGAAATAAGACAAAATATAGATGTTCATTAAAAAACAAGGAAATTTGCTCAATGTGTATTTTTAACCCATTGTGTTGGAACCCATTGTGTTGGAAAATTTACAAGATTGATCATGTCCAGTGTTAATGAGAGTGTGGGGCAACAGTTAATTCTCAAATGCTGTTGGTGGGAGTATAAGTTGGTCAACCTTTATATTATCAAAAATTTAAATACATGTTTACTTTGGAGAAACTGAGCTTCTAAGAAGTCCCTTTGCCTCAGGTAACTCCCTCAGCAGAAATAAAGTGGGGGGGGCGGGTTGTGGTAGTGGTGAGCCAGGCATCTGCTCTCCCGCTTCTGCTTTCATAACCTAACCTGTAAAAGATAACCATCCCTCTTAATCCCTTAGCAGGCCCGGTAAGGTCCAAAGCGGCTCAGTAAACCTCTCAGCTCATAGCGGACACGCTGGGGTGAGAGAGAGAGAGACAGAGACAGAGACACAACCCCTGTAGAGCCCTCTAGTGGCCACCAGCTGTCTAGAGAACAGGCTCCTTAAGGAATTTGTTGTCTTCCCACCTTGGCGCCAAAAGACAGGTCTGACCTCACAGATACTGATGCTTGGCCACCCACTCCCCACCCCCAGGCTCTGGTACTGGCCAGGAACAGCCCTCTAGCTCATCTTGGCCATAAATGAAGTCAGGGTGTTCCCCAGGTGGTGCAGCCCGGCATTCCTTCCCAGCAGTGTGCCAATGCAGACAGCCACGGAAGCTGACCAAATCCCCCAAAGTGGTGTCTTGTGCAGACCCTCCATAGAGCACAGGGACACACTGGTAAAGCAATTCCCTGGAGCAACTTAGGTTTCTAACTACTTCCTTGAAACTGTGCAGATCAACCTTTGAAATGGCCGTGGGTTCTACAAGATTGAGCAAGTAAGCAGAAGGTTACCCTGGGAGGAAAGACTAGGGGGCCCAGAAGAGACCCTTCGTATTGCAGAGGGCTGCGTGTGAGCCAGGTGTCAGGATTGCCACCACATGCCCCTGTGTCATCTGCTGGGCCACCCGCAACTCTAAGCTACTTCTGTGCTTATTAGCGAAAAGTGGGTGCAGGACTTGGCAGGGAGCCAGAGCCTTTGTGTGAAGCCCAAATTGCCCTCTTCTCAGGCATGAGTTCCTGCATGCTGAGACACACAAGTTGGTGAGAGAAGGCGACTTGAATTTCGCTCCCACCTACTCCACCCCGTTGGCTGGACACTTGGTGGAGCGCACCACCTTGCAGTGTGTCAACCAGCCTTGAGTTTTTGCAATGCTGAAGGCTCCCAGCCAAGGGCAAGAGTGAGGGCTGAAATCTAGCCTTGCTCAGCTGGCCAAGTCAAGCTCTCTGTCAGTCTGGGGAGGAGGGGGTCAAAATGTGCATTATGGGCTAGTGGCCCCGGGTCTATCTTGTGTCACCCTGTCATGACCCTGTAAGGTAGACAGAGATCAGTTTACTGGGAAGCTAATGGCACAGACTTTTCCAAGACCCAGGGAGAGGTTCAAATGGCTATATTTTGTCCTAAACCAGGCAAAAGTAAGATAATGTAACTGCATTCACTTAAAACTATTGTCATAGCCACTTTTGGAGACAGGTACAGTGATGCTAATACCTATTTTATAACGGAGACACAAAAAGGTTAGATAGCATTACTATTAAGTGGTAGAGCCTGGAATCGTTGCAAGCTAACTGAGGCCAATGTCAGAAACTCATGGACAACGTGTATATTGTTTCCAAGGCGACAAAGCTTCCAGAAGAATCCTACCAAGTCCTGTTCATTCTTGCCCCCAAATCTCCAAATGTCATAATAGATGTGAAACATCTTTAGATGTTGTTCTAGTCAGAGGAGCCGATAAGAGGAGAGAACAAATCATGGAGGTCAGAGCAGCAGACACAGTGGTCATCGTGAAGCCAGTCCTGCACGTCCTGCTGCAGCTGGACCACACAGCCTTTGTCACCAAGGAGAGCGATATGTATGGTATAAGGGGCAGCCTAAGACAAACTGCTGAGGTTTACTTAAAACCTACATTTATCTCCTTCTCATTTACAGTCTAGAGGTGAGCGGTCTGGGTAGGGAGGGCAGCCCTGACATGGGAAATACCCAACTTCCAAGAACATTCCAGCTAACCCCTTTCTCCACCGGGTGGAAGGGGGAGAGAGACTCCCTTGGGTTCAGATGTAATTGCCTATCTACCTGCTTGAGAAGCCAAGAAATTAGTCTCTCTTTAGGCACAGGTAAAAATCGGAGGTTTTTTCACTAAAAGGAAGAAGGGAAGATGGATATTGGGAGATCATTGGCTGTGCGTACCAATGCCCCGAGGCCATGGTTTGACTTGGAAGACTGTGAAGCCTGAGCTCTGTGAGCACAACGTGAGAATTAGTACGAATTGTAGGACAAAGAAAGTGAGCAGGAGAGAAGGCCCTGGCCAGGAGGTAATGAGGTGCAGGCTGTGTGGGACAGAGAACAAGGGGAGCCCAGACAGCGATGGCAGTGGTTTGGGGGACTTTTCCCACAGCTATGGGCTGTGATAGTTTGACAATAAGAAAATGCACAGGGCATTTGAGAGTGACTTCTGTTGACTCCCAAGAAGACTTGGGAGACCCAAGAAGAAGATCCTTGATTCAGGGAACAAGGAAAGGACAAGTTTAAAAAAAATGATAAAGAAGAGATAAATTAAGACTTTCTAGTCAATTCAGGGCAGACCAAGTTTATGAATCCCTTAGTGAGGAATGATTCACTGTTACACAAGAACCCAAGGATGGTAACCACATCCTTCCCCTCCCCTTTCCAACCAACGTTCTGGAAAGAGGACTATTTTAGGCCTCCTTGTTTCTACCTTATCTTTTCACCATTCCAATGTTTGTGGGGTTATGGTTATTGCCCAATTCAGTAGATTCTTTACCTTTTGTATGGTGTTTTTCTGCATCATTTAATTTAAGTGATTAACGATTCACTTCTTCATATACCATCTTGCCATCATTTCTATGACCCCAGGTTCTCCCAATTCTCTGTAGCTTCACCTTTTCATTCTCCTCCCTGAACTCTCCCTGCTCTCAGTGGTCTATTAGAAAGAGTGGAATGACTCACTCAAGTCCCATTACAGCCTCCTTCTAGGTTGTAAAGGCTGGAAAGCTACAAAGTTACATATCCCAAACTTCCCTGCAGCTCGGACTCCAGACATGTTTTAGATTCTGTCAAACAGATGGACTCACATGAAAACATGGGCAGAGACAGAGGGAATCAAGGAAGCTTGGAGTGGGGAAGACTGATTTGGAAGAAGTCCATGTATCAAAAGGAATACATCTATTTTTAAACAGGTTATTCAGAAAGGGCTTATTCCAAAGTCTTCATGGTTTTGTCTGAAGCAATTATATGTTTTAGCAGAATCCCTGGTAAAGGTTGGTGGGAGACTTCTGAATCAAGAAAACACCTGCCTTGGAGGTGAGAACAGCCCATGCCTAGGAAAACAGAGTCATGGGAGACCCACAGCCCTGGACTTAGTGTGAGACAAGGGTAAATATATGTAGGTTGAAGACCCCTTAATATGCACCCACGTTTTGTTTCTTTACCTTTCCAAGGATTGAATGTGTCACCCACCAAAAGGGTGACTTTGTTTTGCAAACTGGCAGTCATTCAACGATATGCAGGCCATGCTCATTTTTGCAGGTGGCCTTGGAAGCAGGATCAGCACAGAGGAGATGCCCCACAGGCCGTGTCCGGAGACCAAGAGAAATAGTCTAAGCTCAACTGTCTAGAAACTGTGACCATCGAAACCACTACAACTCCCTAGCCTCTTACCTAAGGGGTCTAATCTTTTTTTTAACTTTGTATTATGAAAAATTTCAAACCTATACAGAAGTAACAAACGGTAGTATAAGGAGCCCACATAGTCATCACTCAACTTAAACAATGATATATTCCTGGCCAATGTTACACCATCTGTATGATTATCTAATTTCCTTCATTCCACGGGACAATTTTGAAGCAAATCTGAAACATCCTATCATTTCATCTGTAAAGATCTCATCTCTAAAAGAAATGGATAGTTTAAAAAATCCAATATCATTATCAGGGTCAATATCATATATTAAATAAGTGCAATGTATACATTTCTATTAAAGAGAAAATTCAGTTATTTCTTGGTGTAAGACACAGTTTACAACTGTTTCAAATAATTACAATAAATAGTCCTCTTTGGGTGTCAGAATGTGGAAACTACAGAGACATTGATCTATAAAACCTGTCACTTTAGCTACTCACTTTAATTGGAACAGTTTGATTCTGTATATTTTAAAGAAATTAAAAACAAGAGATTTTCACATTCTGCTCCGTTGCCAGTTTGTTAAATGCTTCCTGTTACTGCTCTTGAATAACTTTCTGGGGAATTATCCGTCTTTACAAAATTGTTTTTCTTAGTGTCTGTGTTAAAATTTCCTTTGAACTTCATTCTTCCTTTGTACAGAAAGAAACATTTTCAAAGTGGTTTCGCCAACCCGCTGTCAAACTTCAGCATCAGTTGCTATATTAGTCTATCATTGCCTCTCTGACAAGTGTCCAATGCTTAAATTCCAAGACATTTAATATTGTAACCAAGTGGCTTATTGAAAATAAGAGAGTGGTGTGTGTGAGCGTATAGTTAGAGATTCCATTTTAGCTCTAAGCGTTGGTGGCTTGCTTGCCCTCTAGTTCAATAAATCATCAACACCACCAAACTTTCACTGCCATGTGGTACTTTCTTATTTTTCTTTACAATTATTTGGCTCTTTTTGCAATAGCCTCTCAGGAACTAAGAAGTTGGTATGTGCCTTTACAATGAAGAAATATGTTTCTTGGAACTGCTTTCTGAATCTTTTCCACCTAGCTTGGCTGCTCTAACACCATATGCCTTCTGCCATATGTAATTCTTTGTTGTGGTCCATTCAGGCTGTTATAAAAGAACACCATAGACTAGGTGGCTTATAAACAACAGAACTTTATTTCTCATAGTTCTGGAGGCTGGAAAGTTCAAGATCAAAGTGCTGGTAGGTTCAGGATCAAACTCTCTGGTGTGAGTCGTTTCCTGGTTCATTAGATGGCTGTATCCTCACCAAAACCTCACATGACAGAAGGGACAAGGAAGCTCTCTGTGGCATCTTTTATAAGGGCACTAACCTCACGAAGAAGGCTCTCCGCTCACGACCCAGTCGCCTCCCAGATGTCCCACCTCCTAATATCATCACATTGGGAATTAGGTTTCAAAGTCTGAGGATTGAATGGTAATAATGTATCCTGACTTTGGTGGTTGCACTGGGAAAATGCCCTTGTTTATAGGAAACATACTAAAGAATTTGGTGGTAATGGGGCTTTAGGTTGACCATTTACTCTCAAATGGCTCAGGAAAAAAAATATTCTTTCTGTACCTATAAATTTTCTGTTCAGTTTGCGATTGTTTCAAAAATTTTTCAAATTATGAACATTCATCCTTGTCTCACCTTAAACTATATTGTGCACAACCAGTGGTTTGTGAACAGTCCTTTGGTGAACACTAGCCTGGATGGGCTCTGAGGAAACCATGCGAAGATTGTCTTTGAACTTTGTCTCTTTATAGATCTGAACATGAACTGGTTCCTCATCCTCTGGCTTCCAGTTGGGTTCAGCCAATGGGAGAGGCTGGTTGGAGATGGGATGAGGGATAGTTAACCTGGCCCTGGGTTGGCGTGACTGTGACCTTGCACCGAAGGCCATTGCTCATGCTCGGGAGCCCTCACTGACAGCTGTCTCTAGATTCTAGTAATTTTTCTCCATCTCTCTGCCCCTTCTGACTTCTAGCTTCTGAGGTTAGCCCCTAGATGTTTTATCACTCCATGTCATTTCCTCTTACCTTGTCCACACCTTTTTGAATAATGTGTTCATTACACTCCTTTCAAGTTATCAATGTATTTTCTAATATTCAAGTACATTAAATATCTCTGGAAGGATACACAAGAAACAAGTAATGGTTTCTATGGGTGGGAAAAAATTGTTCATTGTATACTCTTTTTTTTTTTTTTTAAAGATTTTATTTATTTATTTGAGAGAGAGAGAATGAGAGAGAGCAAGCACATGAGAGGGGGGAGGGTCAGAGGGAGAAGCAGACTTCCCGCCGAGCAGGGAGCCCGATGCGGGACTCGATCCCGGGACTCCAGGATCATGACCTGAGCCGAAGGCAGTCGCTTAACCAACTGAGCCACCCAGGCGCCCCTTCACTGTATACTCTTAGAAGTCTTTGACTTTTGAATGACGTAGACACATTAGCTATATACATACAGTTAACCCTTGAACAACCCTCCGCACAAACATATATGATCCCTGTGTATAACTTTTGACTCCCTCAAAACTTAACTACTAATAGCCTACTGTTGACTGGAAGCCTTAGCAAAGCAGTCGATTAACACATATGTTGTATGTTATATATTATTATATACTGTATTCTTACAATAAAGTAATCTAGAGAAAAGAGAATGTTATTAAAAATCCTAAGGAAGGGGGCGCCTGGGTGGCTCAGTTGGTTAAGCGACTGCCTCCGGCTCAGGTCATGATCCTGGAGTCCTGGGATCGAGTCCCACATCGGGCTCCCTGCTCAGCAGGAAGTCTGCTTCTCCCTCTGACCCTCCTCCCTCTGGTGCTCTCTCTCATTCTCTCTCTCGCAAAAAAAAAAAAAAAAAAAAATCCTAAGGAAGAAAAAATACATTTACAGTATTGTACTATATTTATCAAAAAAATCTGATGTAAGTGAACATGCACAGTTCAAACTCATGTTGTTCAAGGGTCAAATGGGTGTGTGTGTGTGTGTGTGTATGTCACATATATACATATATATGTATAATATGCATATATGTGTGTTTAATATGCATATATATACAAAAAAATATATATATACACAAACAATAAAATGCAGTAATGTCTGATACAACTATTTTTTGTGTATTTATCCTAATATGAAAACTTTTACTTTGGCACTTCTTTAGCTTTTCATGCTTTTTGTAGGATTACTAGGACCTCTGTATTTCAGGAGGGAATTAAAATTTTTTTATTAGTATCAATGATAATGAAATATAGGCTTTCTTGAGGAATGAAAATATTTGAAGTTGGACATCTAAGCTTAAACCATGAAGTAAAAGTGAACTTGACTTTAAAAAATAATTCGTTCCTCACATGACCTAAATTGATATTTGGTTATGGTATATAAATCAATTTCTTATCCTGAGGACATGTTTAACTTATAAATTGAGGGACGGTCTGGAGAGCAAGCAGATATGTCATCAGCATGGGGGGGCGTGTCTGTGCTCGTTTTATAGGAGTTGGAATATAGCCTCTTCAGGTCTTTCAACCTTTTTTTTTTTTTTAAGATTTTATTTATTTATTTGACAGAGAGATAGAGAGACAGCACAAGTAGGCAGAGCCGCAGGCAGAGGGAGAGGGAGAAGCAGACTTCCCACCGAGCAGGGAGCCCGATGCGGGGCTCGATCCCAGGATCCTGGGATCATGACCTGAGCCGAAGGCAGCCGCTTAGCCGACTGAGCCACCCAGGCGCCCCTCAACTTTGCTTTTTAAGAAAGGATACATTATTGTCATATATATGCTTTAATTTGGTGGTAGGTTCTACATTCAAGTAGCCTATAGAAACCTCCCCTTTCTACCCCCTCAAAAGGTCTGTGGGTCACAGAAAGATCTGAGCATCCTTGCAGTGGCAGGGGTTAGGGGTTAATTGTTCAATCCAGTGTTTCCCAGATTTGTTGGTCTACAGCCCCTTTCTCAAATCCACATGTTAATATCGTAAGGAATACAGTTTAATAAGCTTATTTGATTGTGACTGGACTTTCTTCAGGAATGCAATCTCCAATTATGGCATTGTTCTTAGAAGGAAATACGATGCCCTTTATGAGAAGGATTCCAAGAACTGATTGACTGTGGCAAAGACAGGGTCTGCCTCTACATGCCTGGCTGAGCACTATAGAATGGAAACAAAACAAAACACACCTCAACTAGGAAGAGGGAAAAACAGAAGGGAGGAGGTGGAGGCTGTTTGGAACCACGTTTGGAAGATGTAGTAAGCCTCATGGGAATTATAAGAGCCCAAATGGGATACAGTTTGTTTTTAAGTAAAAAGGCACAGAGCAGGCGAAGCCTCTATCCCCAGGAGGCTGGTTGGAGGAAAAGGAGGCACATTACAGAACAGGTGGGGCAGGCAACTAGGCTGGGGTTCAAATGGATGGAAACAACTGGCTTCCACCTAAACAGGCTGCGTCTGGAGCAGCCTGGCACCAGGAGCCTGAGATCTTGCAGGGACTCCGAATGAGGAGGAACCAGCCCGCCTGCGGGGACAGGGATGAAAACTGAAAATATGAGTCAGGTGTTGAGCTGTCAGTCACAGTCAGATGACTCAAAGTGGATCTGTACTGTCCCCGTCTGTGTCTCCTTTGTTTGGTGAGCTGTCCCGATGCTGGGCTAACTTCACCCTCTGAGATAGAAACTGTCATAAGCTACTTCCCCCTGGCAGTGGCCTGAGGTCAAGGGTGACGGGCCGACTGGGGAAGACAGGGTGGTCTTCTGATTCTGAGATGACCCTCTCAAGACGAGAAAAAAGTGCACTTTATCTTTACCCAGGTCTCTTAGGCGGCGAGGAAGGTGAGTTGTGGGGACCATGAAGTTCCCAGCAACTCAGCAAACCTCACCACATAGGCTGAGGCAGATGGTGAGGATCTCCTGTCCATGTGCTAAGCATTCCTCCCTTTTGAAGTTTTTTTTCTTAAGTATTAAAGAGATACAAAAGAACATTTTAAAAAATAAACACAGTAACAAAATTACAGTAATAAGAACAGACAAACGGTTGCTAGGGATTAGGGCTGGGGGGAGGGTATGACTATCAAGTTTATTTGTGATGATGGAGAAGTTCTGTATCTTTTATTTATTTATTTATTTATTTATTTATTTATTTATTTATTTATTTATTTGAGAGAGAGAATGAGAGACAGAGAGCATGAGAGGGAGGAGGGTCAGAGGGAGAAGCAGACTCCCCGCCGAGCAGGGAGCCCGATGCAGGACTGGATCCCGGGACTCCAGGATCATGACCTGAGCCGAAGGCAGTCGCTTAACCGACTGAGCCACCCAGGCGCCCAGAAGTTCTGTATCTTGACTGTGGTGGCCGTTACAGGAATCTGTGCCTGCGATAAAACTTCTTGGAAGTACGCACACATGCACGCTCACACTCACAAACAGTCCATGTAAAAAAACAGTGAAATCTGAATAAGGTCTGCAGTTTAGTTCATAGTGTGGCACCAAGGTCAACTTTCTGGTTTTGATCATTGAACTATACTAATCACTGGGGGAAGCTAGATGGAGGATACATGGGCATGCACTTTGCTCTTTTTAAAATTTCTATGCGAATATAAAACTATTTCAAAATAAAAATATTTTTAAAATGTGGGTAGTTTAAATGATAATCACACGATAGTAGTCCATTACCAAGTGCCCAGCTTAAGAAAAACCATTACCATTATTTGCCAACCTTCAGTGCGGTCCTTCCTGACTCTCTGGCAGAGAGAACTGCTATCTGGATTTTTGTATTCATCATCCCTTTGCTTTTCTCTATAGCTTTATCTCGTATACTTACATCCCCACAGAACATACTGTGTAGTTTTGCATGTTCTTGAATGTTATGTAAATGAAGTCATTCTGCCTATATTCTGCTACTTGTTTTTACACTCAACGAGTTTTCTTTCTGAATTCCATCCCTGATGAGTGCAGCTTTTTGATTTATTCATTGATGTATTCATTGTGAATATGCCACAGTTTATTTATCCATCCTTTTGTTTATTAACATTCGGTCTGTTATCAGAGTTCTTTCTCCAGTTACAAACAAACTGTGCTGCTATGAAACATTCTTCCAAATGTCTCCTAGTTCACAGTGCACGAGTTTCCCAAGGGACTATACCTTGGGGTGGAATTACTGAGTCAGAGAGTTTATCCATTCTTCCAACTTACTAGATGGTGCCAAATTATCTTCCAAAGTGGAACTCTTGCTGTGCATTCTCAGTGACATTGGTTATTATCAGGATTCTTACTGCTTCTGGGCATGGTATCTGATCATTGTGGTTTTAATTTGTATTTTTTTTCTAATTTCTAATAAAATTGCTCAAAATAATATATTATTGCCTATTTCTTTCTCTTCTGAGAAATACACATTTAACACTTTTGCCCTTTTATCAGTTAAGTTGTCTTTCTCTTATTGATTTATGGGATTCTTTATTCTGGAGGTTAATCCTTTGTGTTGCAAATACCTTCTTCCAGTTTCTGCCTTACCTTTTTACTTTCTTTATTGTGTCTTTTAAGGAAATAAACTCTTAATTTTAATATAGTTGATCTCATCTTAAGAATCATTTATAGTACATATTTTTTCAAAGAAATATTTACAAACCAGAAAATCCTAAAGTTATACCAGTATATTAATCTTTGATAAATTTTATAGTTCTACTCTTATATTTAAGTTTTTAATATACCAGAAGTTGTAGTGTGAGGGTTTCAATTTTATTTTTTAAACATATGGGTAATTTGTTTTCCCCATACCCATATACTGAAAAAATATTTCCCCCAGGCAGCTGCAGTGTCAGTTTTAGAAAAAAACAGTCCCATCTCTCTGCAAATGTAGACCTGTTTCTGGACTCTATATTCTGCTGTACTAGTCCATCTACACTTTTCCCCACCAATACCATGCTATCTTAATTGCTTTAGCCCTAGAATAATTTTAATATCTGGAAGTCAAATTCTCCCATGTGGTTCTTCTTCTTTTTGCGTGTCTTCTCTATTCTCGGTCCTTTGTTCTTTCATACATATTTTGGAATCAGCTTGCCAAGTTTCCCCGAAAGCCCAGGGGAATTTTGATTGGAATTATACTGAATTCAGAAAATCATGTTATCTTCAAGTGTATGTGCATATGTACTTGACCATATTTTGCAGCCAAATAGATCATTTGTACAGCGTTATCTTTCATTAGATCCCTGGGGCATATCAGAGGCAGGAAGTTGGTTTGGTATGAAGGTACATGAAGGTTCTTTCCTGGCTCCAGTATATCACTATAAGGTAATGATAAGGAAGGAGATCCTGGGCTCAAATTACCATGAACGGAGTTTTCACTTGTAAAGGGCTGTTCCCTAAGTCCAAAGATCTCAGGGATTGTAATTGCTATTACATACGTATGTCATTATAAACGGATGAAGACGGTATTTCTGGGTATGCCTCGAATGAACACTGCAGCTAGACTTGGAAGCAAATGCTAAATGATGATAACAGTCAAAAAAGCCCTTTACATCTGTCCATGTCTTCCCAACCATAAGGAGTCTGTAAGAATTTTTCATCAAGGACTATCGACCCGATTCAGATGAGAATGTGTGATCATGCAACATAGCTGCAGGACGAGTATAAAAAAATAGGAAGAGAGTAGACTACCCTGTTGCTCGATCAAGTTAATATTCATAATCTTTGCTCTGCAATTCAATTAGAGCTACATTAAAAAGCCACATGAAGCCAAAGATACGAGACATCTGAAACTCGTCATGCATTTTCCCCACCACCGATGCCCGAGCACAACCTCATTTGGCTTGGTCAGTGAAGCTCGAGGACGCACTACGCTCTGGCTGCAGCTTGAAAAGTCTTGTATGTTGATGTGTATCCCATGACTTCTAAAGATAAAGTGCTGTTTCACTGGCATTACTCAATTGTGTCAAAGGCTTTCCGGTAAATTCGTCAGGCCTGCACCTTGCGGGAAAAGACATCAGTTTGCCACTTGCTATGAAACGGGCTGTCTGTAATGTTGCGTTGTAATCTGATTCTTGTGAGGCACTGATGGATGACGATACTAGACCAGGTCCAACGACAGCACATAGAGGCGGACCCCGCAGAGATGCTCCAAAAGTCAAGGCTTACTGCCATTTGGCTGTAGTGTCCATTCAGTGGACGAGCAATATCTGCCTCCAAATTACCACTTTTCAAACTGTCTAGGTGTTTAATACAAAAGCACACAACAGTGTCTAGTCGCTCAGGGGCATGGAGTGGCTAGGCAGGATCCTTGCACTTAAGAAACTTCAAATCTAATAGATAGAGCATGAAAGAGAGCCTTATTGTGATCAGACTGTTCAGGAACGTTCACTGAATCAACCAGAGACAGTGCTGGGGTTTGCAGAACGATCATAAAGGCAAATGAAAAGAAACCGCGCTGATTGTCAATCCTCTAACGGCATTAATTGAGCATCCATTTGAGATAGATTGGTGGTCTTCAGACTCTTTTGCATGCTTCCTGCTAAAAGAATTTTTTAAGGCTGCATATTTCCTCCTGTTTCTGCTGTCAGTGTGGGAATATCCAAAGAATTTGCCACTGAGGGGGGCTACACACGGTTGGCAAGGCTAGTTAACAAAAACCTTCAGATGCAAAAGAAAACCACAATTGGTTTATTAGAGTGCAAGGAAATTTAGGTGTGTTTCTTTAAACTCTGAGATAATTAAACACTAGTTAATATTTATGAAGCGCCTGCCATATGCCAGGCCTTATCCTAAGCGTTTTATATGGTTTATCTCATTTAATCTTCACCCTGCGGAAACATCAGGTACTAGAATGATCTTTTTTTGTACAGAGAACTGAGGCGAGGCTTAAATTAAAAGAAGCAAACATGGAACCTAGGCATTTGGTTCCAGAGTCCGTGGTCATACCCCCTATGCTCTCCTGACCCTTTCAAAGGCAAAGACTGGCCTTTTCCCAATGTGGTCGTCAAAAGAGCTTTTGGCCAGAAGCTGAGGTACATCCTTGAGTCTCTGTTTCCCTTTGGACCTTCAGGCATCTCTGATGGGAGGCTGCTGCAGCTTTCTGTGCAGGGCCATGTCCATTTATGGTTCGGGTGTACCTGGATCCCTTGATAAGCTGGGGTTTCATTATGCGTGGCAAATGTTTCCTTATGGGGCTGGGTTTGCGGGAACAGGGGAAACCTCATCTCCGTCCCCTGACCCAAAGGGGCACAGTGACATCATAAAATTGTCAGAATGTCCCCTTGACTGAACTGTACCTAAATTTGCCTATAGAATCTGTCCTCGGTGAGCCTGTTTTCCCTGCAAGACTTACAGGCATCACTCAGAGGTAACTCTGACCTGGGAGAGCAAGGGGGGGAAAAAAAAGGAGAAGAAAAGAAAACAGGAGAAATGGTGGCTCTGTCAGTTTTCAAAATGTAATACTTAAGGCAAAATCAAATTCTTCTTGAAGCAAAAACTGCAGAGTCACAGCTGTTACTGGGGGAAACAAATGCAAGTTTAGAGAACTAAACTCTTATCCTCATGTTTTGATTACAATTGCCTTTGGGCCAAATTCTCTCATTAGATGCTAATACATGTTTTCCATCATGTGCAAGAAAGGTTTTGTACAAATTCCATTTCCCAGAACTCCGTGAATGAAATGGAAACCCCCTTTTTCTGGTTGTGGAAAAAAACCAAATCAAAACAAAACCCAAAAACCTCCCAGCTCAGTGTGTCTCCAGTACCTTCTGGTTTTTGCTAGGTGGCGCCACAGGCTCATGGATGGGCCTTCCTCAGCTCGCTGGGTGGCCACCTGTGGGATAGTTGGAATGAAGAGAAGGAAGAAGGCTTGCTTCTGCGCGTCTCCTCAGGAGTTCATCACGGTCATCAGATCAACCCACAGGAGGTAAGATTCATTCGCCAAGGCTCTGGCCTGTGTTATTTTAGGAACTGTTGATTTCCCTCCTTTCCCGTCCTGGTTGGTCACAGTGAGGGGGTGTCTAGGCCCTTAGGTTTTGGGTATTCTTGAGGAAAATTCTGGGGCATCTCCAACTTGATCCTAAATATTGTGTTTCTCTCTGAGTCTCTCAAAATTTGTTCAGGAACTTGGGGAAGAAGGACCAAAGGAAGGGACACTAATTCAGAGATTTGCATCTCCTAAGCAAGTGTCAGCATCCCGACACTTGTCCTCCCCTACGAGCCCCAGTGTTTCCCAGCCTCTGTGGGAGAACCTCTCCCAATCCTTGCAGCTCTCAGAGCCAGCCCGCTGCGGAGGAATGGAAGGGTAGAGCATGGATCCAGAAGCCCTGTCTGGTCTGGTGGACACCCAAGTACCTTTCGACTTCAACGAGAATTCCCTTTCTCACCCTACCAGAGGGTGAGAACCCCAAACTCCCGAATTCCTGACTCCTTTGCATGAAAGACTCTTCTCAAAACACCAATGTGATGGCAAGATTTTAATTGGAAAAACTGGGGGAAGACTCTATTGCAAAATGGCCCTGTCCGGAGAGCACTCTGAGGAGGAGCCAGTCGTGAGTGGGGTGGAGCGGGTGGGCCGCACGTAGACAAGAGGGGAGAGCTGGGATGGACACAAACTTCACCTCCCTGGCGTCTTCCTGCGGCTGCAGCTTCCTCTCTGCCTACACTGTCTGGGACGTGGGAGTCAGATACAGATCTGTGGTGGCCAGGCTGTGTGCCCCAAGGTTTCCAGGAGCACCAAGGTTTCAGAGGCTGTCCCAATACGTGCCCATCTGCTCCTGGGTCCTGGTTGGGGTTCAGACATCCCTGCCCCACATGCCCTGCCCTGAATCTGCTTCCTGCCCGGGGTCACCCAGCCGTGGTCACAGGTCCTTGTTGGGGACACAAGGCTGAAGAAGGAGCTCAGCCAGGTGAAGGGGAAGGAAGGCTCCTACACAGTCAGATTTGCACAAGCCCCTGGGACATTGGAGGGGCGCTGCTGGTGGTGAAGCTATTTTGGAAAATAGAAGGGGAGAAGAGAGTTGATAAAAGTAATGATCTACGAAGTAAAAACAGGAACAAAAATAAAGTTTGAACAAAATGATATACATATTCACAAGAAGGTGAGGAGAACCATAAAAACCTGAAACCACAGGGAGAGAAACTGACAATCAAGTACGTATCTGTGGATTTGCGGGACGAACGTTGTGAGCTTCCTTGTTCTGAACCTGCCCTCGAGACATGGAGTTGAGCAATTGTAGGAACTCTTATAATGCCATGTTTATCTTGATACCTCCCCCTATTTAGACCTTGAAGAATCTACCAGCCCTTCCAGCATTTGTCTCTGTCACAGCAACGATGCTTCTTTTGGCAGGACACGTCAGCACACTGAAGTGCTATGAGTCATATTTTCAATTTTTGATTAAATCACGGTCTAGCTAGGGTTTGATTTATTTAGACCTGAATTAATTTAGACCCTGGCCCACATAAATTTGCATAGTTTATTTTACAAGCTTATGATTGTATGGATTGTAAAACCCTTTAGATAGATGACAATATAGGTTGTAAAATCACCCTCTTATCAAGCCACAAGTGGCAGAATATAATGACTAAGGGCGGTGTTAACTTTATTCTTGAAACCAGCATTATAAAGGAAGTCTGTTGTATTTCTAAATAGACATTTATGAGATCATTTAGAGATATTTCACCCCATATGTTTTCACTCAGTTTTAGTGATATGGTGAAGCCTCTTCACAGCTAATAGTGCTGATTCTTTTTTCTTTCCCAGAATGGTCACGGATGGTCGTAAATCCATACAGTAAGTATCTAGCACAAAACGCCATCTGCCTCAATCAAATAGAGTAAATACTTTTTTAAACTGCAGAAGTGTGAGTCATACAGATGTCACTTTCCTAGAATTCTGATAAAAAAAACATGGTGGCTAATTAATGTTCCCCAGAAGGGGTTACGGCTTACAGGAAATGAATCGGAAGTTGACAGGAAGAAAAGTTGGGAGCACGGTGTGCTCTGCTGAGGGTTGTTGGTGAGGTCCTCATTCCTGCAGCCAGAAACTGATAGAAGCCTCCTCAAGAAAGGGTCAGTCATGCTGGTGCATTGAAACCCAGATTTGACCAGCCTGGAGTTGCAGGCATGGAGAGAGAGGGAAGGACAGGGAAGGGTCTGGGCGGGGCTCGGGGAAAATGGCCGAGGGGACAGCGGTGAGACTCCCCCCCCCCCCCCCCACCTTGCAGCTGACCTGGTCTGAGCCCTGCCATCAAGTTGCTTTTGTGGGTTTGGGCTTTTATAGAACTTCTGAGCCTTAAATGTGATTGAGTGGGCACAACCAGCATTTCAGCACTCATGACTCAGTTGAATATGTGGCTCATAGCAGGTCATCACATAACCCTCAGCAGGGAAAATGAGTCACATTCATCTTCTGCAAAAGGCAAAATGAAATTTGCTTTGTGGGAAGAGAGCAGCAGGCTCCCCACAGTTGGGGGCCAGGTGGGAGTGTAGGTGTTTGCCTTCCTGTGGCCGGTGCCCTGGAGGCTGGAGGGGGGTGGGGGTGGGGGAATGGACGGAGCTGGAGACCAGACCTGCGTGGAGGCGCTCAGGCTGCTTTCTCCTGTTCTAGTTCATTCTTTACACCCGGTTAGATCCCCCACAGGGTCCAACCCAGGGTTATTTTTTCCGATGCACGGTTTGATGGACATGAAACATTTACAAAGGTCTAAAAATCAAATCAAATTTCATTACATGCTTAAATGAACTTATTTGTCAGAAACGAATAATTCTTCCGGGAAATCTGGAAAGGGTGGGTGTCACACTTCTAGCAATTCCTGAAAATCCTCATGTATTATTAATTTTCCTGGAGGGAGGGGCTGTGAGGGCCTTTGTTTGTTTGCAACACCAGGAGCATAGCTGTGTTTGTCTCAAGGAGGTATGCTAACCACTTTTTTTTAAAAAGTCATTTTGATGTGCCTGATTGCACTTGTGATGGTGGTTGGGGTGGGGAGGAGATGACTATTATATAATCCAATAAAATGCCAGGTGTTGCAAGTCCCTAAACATTGGGGCTGTTGGGGCTGCTAGTGGGAAGCATTAGCAGGATCCTCTCCCCGCCCTGTGCCCGGCAAGGGTACTGATGACCCTGCTGTGGATGTAGTGAGAAGAAAATTCAGGGTTCAGTGAGAGTCTAAGTACCATCTGCCAGTCCATCAGCAAACACTGGAAAGTCCCATTGGCATGTGATACTACTTTTGTGAAAACGAATGGGTTTATTGAATGGAAATAAGAAGCCAAGAAACCTGAGTTTACAGCATATCTTGGGAGTTAAGACTTGTGTTAAAAACCCAGCTCCACAACTAACGAGCTGTCTGACTATGAACAAATCATGTTACTTCTTTGTCTTGGCTCCCAGGAGGGCTGGGCTTTTTAATCAGCACAAGCTGCCCTGCTTTAAACTCTCTTCTGGGTCTTCTAAGTTTCTTTTCTTGTATCTTGGATATATCCTCACAAAGAAAAGGAGGACAAGTAATTGCTTTTTTCTACATCTCCCACAATCATTTATAGAGTATATACACATTTTTGGGGGTGGGGCAGGAAAGTCATGGTAACGTATGACTGACACGCCTTCTGTTATAATTTGCATTCCTAATGATAAGATCTTGGTCCTGACTTTTTTGAGTGCACGTGAGAAGTAAAACGATCCTTGGCTCTTGTAAGTACCTATGAAAGAGTGGACATCATCACTCTAGTTGGATTGCCAATCATCTAACAGAAAAGACAAAAATGACTATAATACATACTTAAATCTAACAGAACACAAAGGAGTTGTAAGAGGACAAATAGGCTAAGGATGGTAAAGAATGGATGGAGTTGGGCAGGGAAGCCTGACCGGCGCCAGGCCAGCCCTGAGCCAGGAGGGTGTGCTGGGCATCAGCTCAGACTCTTGCCTGCTGAATCTTCCTGATGGCCTCTTCTTTTCTTTTCCCACCTGGGCATGGAAGGCAGGGAAGAAGGACCTTTCCCGGCTTGGTTATTGTCCGTACATCCATGCTCCATGGGAGCTCCAAACGTTATCTCTGCCCTGGGTGGAGGGAGACACTCTCCATTTTGTCCTTTTGGATCCCAACGCCTGTCACATTTCCTGAAGTTAATATGCAATACCTGGAAGGGTTCTTTACCCAGGCTTTCTGTGAAGTCTGACAGCTTTTCAGGGCATCATAGGGGATGCTGGAATCAGGGATCTTGCTCTGTTGAACCACCCTAGGTGCAAATGGCCACCACCTTGCCCTGTGTACATGTATGCATGTGTGTTTTGGGGGATGGAGGGAGATCTGTGGAGGTTCGAGAAGGGAGCTTCCCAGATCTCCAGAGGTTGTCTCTGAGTGTTATCTTATGTGTCAACGTGGAAGGTATTTTTGGATGAAATTAGCATTTAAATTTGGGAACTTTGAGTAAGCAGACTACTCCGCATAAGGCAAGTGGGCCTCATCTAATCAGTTGAAGGCTAAAGAGAACAAAAAAACCCAGCCTCCCTCAACGACAGGGAATTCTCCAGCAAGACTGCCTTTGGGCTTCAGCTGCACCATCAGCTGTCCTGGGTCTTGAGCCTGCCAGCCCACCAGCAAACCAATTCCTTATAACAAATCGCTTTATATTTATACACATACACATGCACACATGCGCACACACCCTGTAAGTTCTGTTTCTCCGGAGAACCCGGACTAATGGGGTCCCTCACATACTTTCCCATTTCTTAACTCTCTCTCTTCTCTCTTGACTTCCTGTGGCCCTCTCTCTTTAAATCCTCTTCCCCCTGTTCTTGCAGGTGGGGTTCCCCGGGAACCAGAGCCTGGGGCACAGAGTGTTTATTAAGTCGTACCTTTGGTGTCCACAGCTGTGAAAAGGAGGAAGTGGGATCAGGACTGAGATGAAGGAGAAGTAGAACCTCAAAGCTCCCCAACGGCAACTTCAGCTGAGCCCCCAGGGGCTCTGGAGCTCAAATGGCCTGTCAGAGTTGTCCCACACCTGGCTGAAAGGCCAACTTCCATGCCCTCATCTCAGCCGCTGAGTGTGGACAAGTCCCTGGGTCGGGCATCTCTGCAGCTGAGGCAGACCTGCAGGCACTTGACGGGGAGGCTGTCAGGGGCAGGCAGGGGTTGCATCTTCAGTCACCACACCTGGGCAAGAGGATGCTTGTGGTCCACCAGCAGGCATTCACCTCCTTTGAAGTGAATGATTTTTATCTGGACACTTAGCTGACCAGAATAAAGACTACAGCTCCCAGCCTCTCTTGCAGCCAGGTGTGACTATATGATTTGCTTTTGACCAGGGAGATGTTAACGGAAGTCTGTGTGTGTAGCTTCCACACGGTGTCCTTAAATGGAGTACAAGGCAGGGGTTCTGGCAGTCACTTTGACCATGAAGTGACCTTGGGAATGGAGGTCGCACACGGCAGCACAGCGTAGAAGAAGGGTATGCTTCTCTGCCCCCTGGGGATTATTTGCCAACCTGCTCTGGCTATCTCCAGACTTCTTGAGCATGAGGCAGAGACAATCTTCGTTTTTGGTTAAGTCATTCTTATTTGGGAACTTTGTGGTTTTTACAGCTGAAACTAATTCCGGTTTACACTCTCACATACCCTTTTTCCCCTAAGGTAAAACTCACCACTCCCTAGAGACATAATCAAGCACTATACCATTTGGTCCTTTCTTGTTTTTTGCATCCTCTGTAACGGCCTTTCTCCTCAGCTTAACCTCTGCAGGTTCAGCAGCAAAAAGAGTGAATTCTGGTCTCTGAGATGACTGGGTTAGAGAGGGGTAGTGTATATATATATATATATATACACTATACCTATATATATATATATATACCTATATATATATATATATATATATATATATATATATATATAGGGGTGAGTTTGGGCCAGTGGAAAAGAGTGGAAGGGCTTCCACTCTGGCTTATGGTTTATTCTCTCTTTGAATCTCCGAAACTAAACTCACCTCATCATAACAGGGTTCATTTCCTTCCAACTATAGCCATTTGTTTAGCATGAAAAACTCATATTCCTCTCATCTACATTCATTTGACTCTATTTCATGTAAATTTGTGCTGAGCCCCTTTTATGTTGGGGGCGTGGAATTTGACCCCTTTTTACCCTGGGTTACATTGACAAATTGTATTACCTTAACTGACAATGAAGGGCTTCTGCCCAAATGCCTTTCCTGTCCTTAGGATAAGGGTTGGAGGTGGAAGAAATTTTACTTCCCTTGCCCTCCAAATTTGGGGCAATCTGGGCAAAGACCAGGAGGCAGGAAGTGGATGTGTGGAAAGAAGAGGGAACATTCAGTATGAGCAGTGAGGGGTGGTGGTGCTCACACCCCATTGTAGAAGACGAGGTCTAAGGAGTCTTATCTTCATGATCTTTGCCTCCTGGTATTCATACCCTTATCCTTTTCCTTGAGTGTGGATAGACCCTGTGGCTTGCTTCTAACCAATAGGACACAGCAGAGGTAATTGGACTATGGTTATGTGTAGGTGATCACAGTAAATACAACTGTAATTCCTAACTTGCAAGGAGACCCCCTCCTTTGCTGCCTTTGAAGAAGACAACTGCCACTGTCGTGAACTGTCTGTGGAGGCTATGTTACAACAAGGAGCTGAGGGCAGCCTCTGGCCAATAGCCAATGGGAATCCAAAGTGCTTAGTCCTTCAGCTACAAGGCATTGAATGCTGCAGCCAACTGAATGAGCTCAGAAGCGGATCCTACCCCAGGAGAGCCTCATATGAGACTGCAGCCACAATCCATACTTCGATTAGAGCCTTGTGAGACACTGGCCAGGAGACCCAACTAAGTTGTTCCTGGGCTCTTGACAAATAGAAACTGTGAGATAATTAATGTGTGCTGTTTTAAGCTAGTAATTTTGCTGTAATACTGTTACACAGCCATAGATAATTAATACATCTATACTAAGGAATTTGGCCTTAGAAAGGAAAAGAAAATGCAAGCAAGCTCTTTTGATGAAGGCTTTTCAGAGTGAGATAATTATACTCTGGAAGACCGGGGGTGGAAACACAGCAGAAGAGGACAAAGGTTTGCCTTACCCTGTGCTGAATATTTTTAGTAGGAGTAGGCTAGGGGGCTATAAAGAAGGCTGGAAATTCCGCAGTCCAGATATAAAAGTAGCTAGAAATGGAAAGGAAACTAACATGGGAATTAGCAAGAAAAAGGCTGTATAAGTATTTGTGACAGGGAGAGGGGATAGTTGGTCTCTTTTGGGGAGGGATTGAAGCAAAGGCAAAAGCAGAGCTATATTTTATAAAACTGACCAACACCGGCATTTGGGTCATGGTGCTGAAGAGGGATGTAGTGGTGACAGACTGGGAAGTGTTCTGCCTGTAGATGGTGGGTGGCAGGGGAGAGAAGCGTTTCTGAGAAAGGATGCTTCAGGGGGCAGAGCAGTGAGAGGGAGTCATGGTCTGCGGGTCTGCTCCCCTGGGCTCTGGGTTGGAAGGCCTGTGCCTGAGTCCCAGCTCCAAGAACATTATCTATGTCATTTTGGCCAAGTCATTTCCTCTCTCCAAGCCTTGGCTTCCACATCTGTAGAGCAGGACTCATAGAACTGGCCTGACTGGATCGTTGTGCTGTGTCAGTGAGGGGAGGCACCAGAAGGGTCCAGCCTGGCACATAATAAAGTCCTCCTTTTCACAGCTGTGGACACCCAAGGTACAACTTAATAAACACTCTGTGCCCCAGGCTCTGGTTCCCGGGGAACCCCCCCTGCAAGAACAGGGGGAAGAGGATTAAAAGACAAAGGATCACAGGAAGTCAAGAGAGAAGAGAGAGAGTTAAGAAATAGGGGAGTACATGAGGGACCCCATTAGCCCGGGTTCTCCAGAGAAACAGAACTTAACAGGGTGTGTGTGCATGTGTGCGTGCATGTGTATGTGTATAAATATAAAGAGATTTATTATTAGGAATCACTGCTTTATTCCATCAGTCATTCCTTAATGGTTGCCCCTGATTGTTTTAGATGTTTTGGTTTTGTTCACACAGCTAGATGGCAAGATTTTGTGAACTCACCTGTGTTACCTTTTATTACGTGGTGGGGTAGGATGTACAGGGGACAGGAGGTCAAAAGGCTTGGATTCTCATTCTGTTTTTTCCTCACCGGCTGTGGACCTTAGGTCATAATAAGATTGAGCGTGTACTGTGTTCAAACACTATTCCCAGTGCATTTGCATGCAATAATTCATTTATCCTATCTGCATGATGAGATGGATTCTATTATTAGCTGCGAAGCTAATAATAACACAGAGAAGTTCATCCAAGGCCACACTGCTGTACATCTGCATGTGAATCAAGGAGGCCTGAGTGCCCAGCATGAGGCACGCCACTCTCCTGGGCTGATACCGGGCTGCTCTTGATTTGATTCACCCCTACATGGAGAAGCTGGGCTCTCCTTGAGTCCCTCCCAGCTCTGATGTTCTGCTGGCCCCACCAGCACCTAGCAGAGATCACGTAGCTCCTCAGCCATAGACTGATTGCTACATCAAGAAACTGAGATCAGACCAGAATGGGGGCAGCAGAACTAGGAGAGCAGACCCATGGAAGCCATGACCTCGCAAGTGTCTCTGCTCAGAACAGTGACCAGGCTAGAAGGAAAATGTTATTTTTTTTTTTTTTAAGATTTTATTTATTTGTTCATGAGAGACACACAGAGAGAGAGAAGCAGAGGGAGAAGCAGGCTTCCCGCTAAGCAGGGAGCCCGATGCGGGACTCGATCCCAGGACCCTGGGATCATGACCTGAGCCGAAGGCAGACGCTTAACCATCTGAGCCACCCAGGCACCCTAGAAGGAAAATGTTATTAACCACTGTGCATTCCTTTATGCTTTTGGCCCTCTGTTTTGACAAGCAAATGAGCATAGAGAGATGTATTAAAGTCAGCAGAGGCTAGGTTTAGCCTAAGATCTTGAAAGGTGAATTTCCTTGCATTAAAAAATGATCAGGAATTTGAAGGAATAGAGTCTAACAGCAAGAGAAAAGAAGACAAAGTCTCTCATGTGGGTGTGGCCAAAAAAAAAAAAATACTTCTATGTGACTGGAATTTTCCATGGCTGCTGGATCTTAGGATGAGGAAGTCTGATGTTCAATTTTAAGTTGATGCCTGGGCTGTTCCGTGTGATAATACTCTTCATTAGCACTCAGCTATCCATAAAACCTGTTACACACACAGTGTTTTGTGTGGTGCTTTGAGGGAATGAAGGAATAGGGAGGGTGTCGACCATGGAGAAAAATGGGAAAAATGGATGATGGCATCAGGAGATAACACAGAGAGTAGAGAGAAATAGTTTAGGGAAAGCAAGAAGAGGTGTCGACGGAAATGCAGGTGCCTAGGAATCCTCAGATATATCGGGTGAATACTTAAATTTAATTGAGCATCTTAAAGGACAGGAAGACCCCAGAGTCTGAGGGACTGGGATGCCCCAGAGGCTGACATGCGGGTTATTCAAGGTAGATAGAAGAAGGTACATACAAAGTCTGATTTCCCCAGTGAAACAAGGTCATAAAACGGAGACTTCTTAATCTACATAGATTTTGAGAAAAAGAAGAAAGGTGAGGTAGAATAGCTCCTTCAGCCGGGCAGGGGTTGGAAGATGCACTGTACCTCAGGTGATCTCTGGGTCCTGCATATACGTCCTGAAAGGGGTCCTCGATTCTCAGGAAAACTGGAATTACGAAGATTTTCAGATACTGTTGTCTGGCCTCACTGCAGAGAGAAAGGCTGACGTAGCTGGTCCAGGAGGTGACCTGGGCACGGCCCTTCTTTAAATGCTCCTCGGGGGATTTCTGTGCAACCATGGTTGGAAACCTCCATCCTGTCTGGAGAGCCATGTGGGAAGCGCCTACATGGGGCCAAGAGGCAGCCTACAGTTCCATGGAGAGCTTAGGGCTTGTGTGCTCCTACATGTCTTAGTTTTAAACTGACTTCGTGGTGATCACGCTGTATTAGGTAGCATGAGAAAGTTAGTATTAGGAACTTTAGGTGTGAATAAATACCCAGAATAATAAATGTGGCTTTCCTTGCATAAAATCCTGGCAGGAACTTTCCCAGACAGAAAATCTGCAGACATTGGATCTCAGCTGCTAGAAGGTGCTTTCGGATCCCTTGGCATTTAGATGAAAGAGGCTGAACATATGTGATTGGCTCCAAGACCTGAGGAGACTCCAGCTCTCCTCAAATATCACCCCCTTCTATTAGAAATTATCTAGTTGAACGTCTGATGGTATAGAATTAAAAAAATAAATCAAGGCTAAGAAGTGACGTGCCTGGCCCAGGAAACCCAGCCGGAGGGGTTTGGAGTCTTTGAACAATCATCCCACTGCCTTTTGCCTTAAACCTCCCTGTCCTTCAAATGCAAGGGTTTATATGTGGGTGCCCCCAGGAGAAGTAATCTGACTTAAGTTCATACTCAAGTGTACATGGCTGATATAAAAGAGTTTTCTTTCTGCAGGTTGTGATAACTGGGTAAATACAGAAAAATGAGCAACCTGGACATGGAGAGAGAGGTAAATGTCAAGACTGATGGGAAAAGTCAAAGATAGGGGGTCGGGGAGGAGGATGAGGGCAGACAGAGCCGATTTCACAACTTCAGCTAGGGCTGCTTCTGCAGAATTGAACATGAGCTGGACCCTCCCAGGACACTGGAAGAGGGAGGGGAATGACTTTATGTTGAACATGTTTATGAGTGGACACATTTTAAATTGTCAAGTGCCAAAAACCACCCACTCACGCGGAGCTTAGAGGAAGCCCCTGAAGGCTGTCCCAAGTGACTCAGTCCCATTACTAAGAATCACTTGCATTAGGGCTATTTCTGCTTCATCCAAGAGGTTTTCAGTTACCTTCAGAGTCAACAGGAAATTAATCAGCAAGCAGAATATTGAAAGAAGATCTGCATCTCAGAGTCATTAAAATAAAAGCAGATTTGGTGAAATGGGAAGGTGCTTTTTTATTTTTATTTTTATTTTTTAAGTCTCCTACCCTCTTTCTTAATAAATTGAACATTCCAAAACTTAAAGCCTGAGGACCAGAGGCTCCTTGGAGGAGGGGTACACACGGTCCTAGGACCTGCACGCCCCCCGCCCCCCCCCCCCCATAAGCACGCTGGCCCCGGGCCGTCTACACAGCTCTCCCTGGGCACTCTCAGAAAGCCCCTGGAAACCTGACCACACTGGGACATGGTCTATTGAAAACTTCCTGAACACATCTCAGGTCACATTGCTGTCCCGTATTATTCGACTTGCCTCTCCCCTCTAAGCTCTTGAGGGGACGAACTTTTATTCCCCTTGTTTTGGAATGATTTTATTTATTATTGTAAGCCTGGGTGGAGAATGTACTTCTTTGCTTATCACACAGTTTTGTAGGAATATTAAATAACAATAATACCTGGATGCGGTGGAGAGCCTGAAACTCTGCCTATCATGTAACCTTTGCTCTGCCATCCGGAATATCTGGGGAAGCAGCTTCCCTCGGTCTTCCTTATTATGGAAAGTAGAGAGCCAGAGCCCCTAAATTCGAGAACGGGTAGGTGGAAGGATGGCCAGCAAAATTTCTTTTTCTCTTCCACCAGCTTCTGACCCATTGATCTTAAAAAGATCCCCTGCTCACCTGCCTCAAAGTGGTTGTGAAGAGGATGGGTGTGAAGCCAAATGCATTTCATATGGAATCTTGGTTAAAGGCCCTCGGGGTTGCAAATAACAGAAAACAACTCGGGTTGGCATAAGCAAGCAGGAAGTTTATGGGAGAACCATTGGGGTTTCTCACAGAACCCACAGGCAGTTCTCAGGGGCCTGCCAGGAAACTCAGGCCTGGTTCTTTTGCTCTCTCTCTCTCTCTCTCTCTGCCTCTTATCTTTGTTTCCTGGCCCCGTAGTAAATGTGAGCTTCATGAAAGCAGGGATTTTATCTGGTTTGTTTCCTGCAGGCTCGCCCACGCCTAGAACAGTGCCTGGCACATAGTATTCGCTCGGTCAGCATTTATTTGTTTATTTCTCAGCAGAGCAGCTTCCTGTGGCCCACTGTGGGCATGTCCGAAGGCAGTTGCCCCACAATACCCAGATTTCCATCTTTGAAATTCAGACTTGTGTCACGTGTCCAGCCCTGGTCTGTCTAGTCCGGCCGGAGGATGGTGTGCTCTGTAAATATGTTTGAGGCTGAAATGCTGTTTGCGTGAAAAGAGAGTCTCGGAGTTAGGCAGATATCATCACACATGTTTACCAGCCTAGGCAGGTACTTGTCATCAGTGCAGATCGTTTGTGGGAAGTGGGCACATGGTAATTCCCAAATAGAACTATCTTTTGCTGAATCGTCAAGCAGAGGGGACTCCGTAGCATGAAACTTCCTTGCAACTTTGCTGATAGGCTGTCAGCCAATTTCTCTTCGGACATCTCCAAGGACAAAAAAGGGTACTATTTCTTAAGAGTTGTTCACTCCATTTTAAAACAAATCTAAGGATTAGGAGACCCACCCATGCATGTATCTATGCAACTTCAACCTCCATTGGTCCTCGCTCTGCGTTTTTAGGATCATAGATACAGGGTTCCTCTTCCATATGACAACCCTTCAAAAATTCTTTGAAGAAAGTTACCATGATACTTTGGAGTCTTTTCCTCGGGGTGACCAATTAATGCTGTCTGCGCACTCATCATATTGTGTGTAGGATTGCCTTTCCCCGGTTCCTCAAAGTGATAGAAACAGCAGCTCAGTTGCGGTTGGAAGCGAGGCTTCCCAGACATGGCGCTGCATGATCTTGGTCCCCACCTGAAAGACAGACTTCATGGGATATTGTCAGATACAGTAGTTTTCATCAGTGGTGACCTCTGCTTTGGGGAACACGTGTTTTGCTTGCTAGGGGTGGATGCCTAAGGGAGCGAAACTCTATCAACTTTGGACCATTGAGGATCTAATTGGTAACCTGTAGCTATTCCCAAGCTCCTGATATATTTCTTAAATTGGTAGCATTAATATCCTTTATGTCTTCTCTTTTCAAAACTAAATACACTCTCTTTAGTTTTGGGTTTGTTTGTACACTTAGTCATACCATGGAACAGACACTTGGAGAGCACTGTATGAGGAATCGAAGTAGTTGTTGAGATAACAGACAAAGGACAAGATTTCTATCTTTAACAAATTCATAGTGAAGCGAGAATGGAGAGCTGAATGCACAGATGCTGTAACTCAGGATGCAGGCTGTGCTGGAGGCCGATGGGGACCATCGATGAGGACCGACGGCACCCAGCAGGAGAGGCGGGAGTGGGGGAAGTGGCTTGGAGGAGGGAGCCTGGGAATGCTGCCTGGCAAAGTGGTGCCTGAGATGAGCCTCCATGGATGAGGAGGAACCAGCCAGATGAAGGAGGGTGAGGGAGGAGGTGGGTAAACTGGGCAGAGGTTTTGCATTTGTGAGGCTGTGGAACAAACAGTATGGTTCGTTCAGAATGGGTCTGTCATACCAGCACTTCTCCATTTTATTAGCCAAGGCAAGTCACTAGACCCCTCTGTTCGAAGAACAGGGACACAGCTCTTGATGGAAGCTGCTGCAAGGTCTTGGTGCAAAGTGTGGATATATAGGAATGGGGGAATAATTCTAGCCATTTTTGCAATCAGTTCGGCACAAAAACTTAGATGTTTGGAAGTTCCCTGGACTAAGGTGGGGAAACAACAAAAGGATATTTTATTATTACAATTATGTTCTTTTAATAATTAAATTTTATTATAAAATTATATTAAAACATTTTATTATTAAAATATTAAAAAAAATTTAAAACTTAATTTTGATTTATACATGTAACATTAAAGCACATTCTCCTTTAAAAAAGAAAAAGGGTATCAGATAAGACTAAGGTCTCCTGCCAACCACGGCCTTGCTGAATACGATAATGTGGATGATGTTTCCTGGACGCCACCCATCAGGTCCCCTCCTCAGCATCCTTCACCTCTGGTGCCCCAGCTAATTAGTAAGCCACATGAATGTCTTTGTCCCCAGACCACATTCTCTACTTCCCCGAAGGATATCATCAGCAACTTGGTCAAGTGCCTCATGACACCCAGATCCACTGTGTCTCCAACATTCCTAGTAGACACTAGGTCTGGTGAACCTGTCAGAGAAGAGAAGGTGTTGGGTCCATTTTGGGCTTTCTGCATCTCCTTTCCCAGTTACTCACATCTCTTTTACTGACCCATTCTAGAAGGTGCTCAGGTCCCACACTGAAGTGACTACTGGGGGCATCCAGGTTGATGTACTTTCTAAGATTCGGGAGCCTGTTCTCCTGACACCAAAGTTCCTTAAATTCGAGGAGTAACATTTCCATCATTTCTTCCCTGGGTCCTCCCAGCTCCCGGAGATAAATCACCGAGGCCCACCTTGCTGACCTCGTCTAGCCCTGCCAGGCAGGTGGTAGGCTCCTCTCCTGGCTGGATCTTCAGTTCTCTCAGGCCACTGAGCTCATCTTCCTACTTGGCATGGAGAAAGGAGAAGGAAGGACAGGAAGAGATGGGGAGAAGGGAGGAAAGAGGAGAAGGGGAGAGGGAGGGAGGGAGGAAGAGGGGGAGAATTGGGTGCATGTGCTGTTTTTTTTCTGCTGTTAATTTATATTGCACCACAGACCGTATCTGACCAACTTCTACTTTTCTTTCTTGCATCTTGTCATTTAATTAAAAATAAAACTGGTTTTGGAATGTTTTCTAGAAGTAATTTTAAGAAACTGTTAGCGGTTGTTACGTTTGGGGAGGGGAGCTCAGCAGGCTTGTTGGGGCAGGGAGTTTCCATTTTTTTTCATTGGCATTTTTCTCTACTGATTGAATTCTCTAAGCATGCTGAAGAAACTCCTCTAGAAAATAGAATTGTGGGAAATGTTTCTGACTTTTTCCCTACTTCCTCTCTTTTTATTAAAAAGCAATTAAAAGGTGAAAATTGTATTTTTTTTTTTATTGTAGTTTCTACAAGCTACATTGTGGATTCTGCAACCTATTTGTAGAATACAGATACACACATATCAGTTACATTGTGCCAGGCATCATGATAACGTGCTCTTCATACCTTATCTTCTTTATCCTAAACAACCCAGTTGGGAAGGACTTCTTACATGTGGATTAAAGATAAGGAAATGAAGGCACAGAGCAGTTGCACCACTTGTCTAAGGCCACACAGCTACTCAGAGTCATTGGGAGGAATTATCCCCTATTCTGACTCCTTGGTCAAGGTCTTAGCCGCTCTGGGATGATAACTCCATCCATCTTTTAATAGATATTCTTTTAAAATTGGGGATCATCAGAAAGCACCTTGGGAAGCCACAAAACATCTTGTGGCCACCCCTCCCAGTCCTAAACCATCCACACCAGATGGAATTGTAGTCAGAATGTCTTCAAGGGAGTCTCTAACCTCTTATCTTTTCTCTGAACTCTGAGCAGCCACCCTCCCAATGTTGAAAGCCCGTGTCTGCCTGAGCTGATGCTATTCCTCCCTGCTTTCCCAAAGTATAAGTTGCTACATTCTGCAGTTGTTCTTCTTCTTCCCTAATGTGTCCCAACTGATCAAAATTTGGAGCAGAAGAAGGCTTCTCCTTATCAATACTTTTTCAATCATCCAGGAGGTGAAGTGGTCATTAGCCACACGAAGAATTTATTGCATATGCTGTTCTTAGCTGACCTTACCCCTGTCTTGCCACATAATAAAGTGCTCTGAGTCCTGCATTCTGCTAATTGCTTTGGGTTTTGTTTGTTTGTTTCTTGTTAACCACAAGTGAACTTTCAGTCTGGGAATAGTTTCCCAGTTTCTGGAAATAGTCAGTTAAGTGGCTCCCTATCTCTGTTGTTGCTGTAGATCAGTTTTGAGAAGAAATTCAACGTCAGAACCTCTTTGATTTCTCCCTCTCACTTGCCCCCCCCCCCCAATGTTCAGGGAGTGACTGTCCTCTCTTTAAAATATCTCTTACTTGGGGCGCCTGGGTGGCTCAGTTGGTTGGGCGACTGCCTTCGGCTCAGGTCATGATCCTGGAGACCTGGGATCGAGTCCCACATCGGGCTCCCTGCTCGCGGGGAGTCTGCTTCTCCCTCTGACCCTCCCCCCTCTCATGCTCTCTCTCTCATTCTCTCTCTCTCAAATAAATAAATAAAATCTTTAAAAAAAATATCTCTTACCTCTTTGGTTAGATTTATTCCTAGGTATCTTATGGTTTGGGTGCAATTGTAAATGGGATCGAGTCCTTAATTTCTCTTTCTTCTGTCTTGTTGGTGTATAGGAATGTCACTGATTTCTGTGCATTGATTTTATATCCTGCCACTTTACTGAATTCCTGTATGAGTTCTAGCAGTTTTGGGGTGGAGTCTTGGGTTTTCCACATAAAGTATCATATCATCTGCAAAGAGTGAGAGTTTGACTTCTTTGCCGCTTTGGATGCCTTTTATTTCTTTTTGTTGTCTGATTGCTGTAGCTAGGACCTCTAATACTATTAACAAGTCAGGAAACGACAGATGTTGGCGGGGATGCAGAGAAAGGGGAACCCTCCTACACTATTGATGAGAATGCAAGCTGCTGCAGCCACTCTGGAAATCAGTATGGAGGTTCCTCAAAAAGTTGAAAATAGAGCTACCATATGATCCAGCAATTGCACTACTCGGTATTTACCCCAAAGATACAAATGGAGGGATCCGAAGGGGTACGTGCACCCCGATGTTTATAGCCGCAATGTCCACAATAGCCAAACTGTGGAAAGAGCCAAGATGTCCATCGACAGATGAATGGATAAAGAAGATGTGGTATATATGTACAATGGAATATTATGCAGCCATCAAAAGGAATGAAATCTTGCCATTTGCAATGATATGGATGGAACTAGAGGGTATCATGCTGAGTGAAATAAGTCAATCAGAGAAAGACATGTATCATATGATCTCACTGATATGAGGAATTCTTAATCTCAGGAAACAAACTGAGGGTTGCTGAAGTGGTGGGGGGTGGGAGGGATGGGGTGGCTGGGTGATAGACATTGGGGAGGTTATGTGCTATGGTGAGCGCTGTGAATTGTGCAAGACTGTTGAATCACAGATCTGTACCTCTGAAACAAATAATACATTATATGTTAAAAAAAAAAAAAAGAAGAAGATAGCAGGAGGGGAAGAATGAAGGGAGGGAAATCGGAGGGGGAGACGAACCATGAGAGACGATGGACTCTGAGAAACAAACTGAGGGTTCTAGAGGGGAGGGGATGGGAGGATGGGTTAGCCTGGTGATGGGTATTTAAGAGGGCACGTTCTGCATGGAGCACTGGGTGTTATACACAAACAATGAATCATGGAACACTACATCAAAAACTAATGATGTAATGTATGGTGGTTAACATAGCATAATAAAAAAAAAGACAAACAAAAAAAAATATCTCTTACATCCTAATTTCATAACTATTTTTCCCACGATAAATAAAGCACGTTCAAGCTATTGAAATTTCTTAAGCTACATGGTGGCAATAACTCCTAAACCGGATGACCTCCATGCAGATTTTCTCACCGGCATCCATCCCAACCTGAACGGTTAACCTAAGTCAGTCACGCTAATTCTGTTCCCCTTTCAGGGGCTGGTTTAGGAATGGGCATGTGGCCAAATTCTTCTCAAAGAAGTGTGAAGAGAAAAGGACTACTATGGACCTTTTGACAAAGGTTTCTTTGCTCCTAAAATGCTGAAGGGTCCATTTCTTTGCCTCTTTGGGATGTGCGGCTTCTGGGTGTGATAGCAGAACCTCCAGCCACCATACCTCGTGTGGGGCACACGGAGCCTGCCCTCCTGCACATTTCTCCTTATGTGCAATCTCAGCTGTCCATTTTTCAATACGAAGCATCTCCACAGATATACCAGCCTCTCTGCCTAGAAGCTTCCTACTTCCCATCTTACTCATGCAAGACCAACCATCCTGCAACACAAAACATCTTTATGATTCGTTCATTTCTTCAAATGACCTTCTGTGAAGGGAATTGAGAGTTAGAGGCCAGATTCCAAGATTATAAGAATTTGTACATTTCTGTAACTTTGTTACTTCCCCATGTTTGTTATTTTCTTATACTATCCATGCTTGGTCATTTTCATTTGTTCAACAAGCATTTATTGAGCATCAATAAATAGTCAGGTGCTATGGTACACCCTGGAGGTAAAAAATAAAAAAAATAAAAATGAGCAAGAATCAGTTTCTGCCATCAGAGAACTTACAGTTTAGTGAATGAGTATGACAGGCACTAATGATGCCCACTCAGTAGATCCCCCCTGTTCTTCCTTCTTAACAGACCCCGTTTTGTTCGATTGGCCAGAGAGGATGATTTGTAATTTGTCTAGGAGTTAGCGTGTGAACGAAACTTCACGGGACATCTACTGGGGACTTAGGGAAGAATTCCCCTCCAGATGAAAGGCCTGAGCCAACCACCTACTTCCTTACTCCTTGGTGCCCTGTTCCCCAAGACCATGATGTATAAAGCAGTAGAGGTTATCTTGAATGAAGGAAAGGCCAATCGAATCAGAGAGATGCTCACGAAATCCCATAAAATCATTAAACTGCTGATCCAGCTTTGGAACTGTGTGCATCTAGATGTTATTTTCTACAAGGTAATCAAGTGCCTTTCTTACTTAACCCATTACTAGTTGGGTTTTCTTACTAAAACAAGGGAGAAAAACCAGGTAAAGGAGTATTTGAAATATAGTATAATAAATATGATTATTAAGTTATGCATAAGAAGGTGATATAGTTAGAAGGATACAGAGATAAATAACGTTGTCCCTGGTTCTAGGAACCTAGGTCCAGGAGGAAGCAGACCCATCAGTGCATATTTGCAGTGCATGTGATAAATGCATGATAGAAATCTTTGCAGAGAAATATGAACCAAAGAGGAAACTCTGACTTCAGTGTCTTTAATGTTTGTTCCTGATGAGAGTAAGTTTATGCATTTTTGGCAGGAGCCCCACAGATATGACACTATGTCCTTCTTAGTGCATCACACCAGTAGATACATGGTATCAATGTGTCTCATTATTGGCAATATTAAATTGGATTACAAGGTTCAGAAGGTGTTCGCCAGGTTCGCTTCTTTAAATTTACCATTTCCCCTTGTTGTTAGTAAGTATTTTGTGAGAAGATATTTTGAGACAATGTAGATATACATTTCTTGGATTATTTGTTTTTTGGGTGTTGAGTTTGATAAGTTCTTTATAGATCTTGGCCTCGCCAACACTTGTTGTTTCCTGTCTTCTTAATTTTTGCCATTTTAACTGGCGTAAGGTGGTATCTCATTGTGGTTTTGATTTGTATTTACCTGATGGCTAGTGATGTTAACATTTTTTCATGTGTCTGTTAGCCATTTGTATGTCTTCTTTGGAGAAGTGTCTGTTTGTGTCTTCTGCCCCTTTCTTGACTGGATTATTTGTTTTTTGGGTGTTGAGTTTGATAAGTTCTTTATAGATCTTGGCCTCGCCAACACTTGTTGTTTACTGTCTTGCTAACTTTTGCCATTCTAACTGGTATAAGGTGGTATCTCATTGCGTAGATATACCATTTCTTTTTTTTTTTTTTAAGATTTTATTTATTTATTTGACAGAGAGAGACACAGCGAGAGAGGGAACACAAGCAGGGGGAGTGGGAGAGGGAGAAGCAGGCTTCCCGCTGAGCAGGGAGCCTGATGTGGGGCTCGATCCCAGGACCCTGGGATCATGACCTGAGCTGAAGGCAGAAGCTTAACGACTGAGCCACCCAGGCGCCCCAGATATACCATTTCTTATCAAACTTTCACCCACTAGTTTTAACATCTATTGATGATTCTTGCTAAATAGATTATTACAAGGATATCTGTAAAATGATTTTTAAAACTCTTTTATTTCTTCTCTATTTATTTTGTGGCAATATATTATAGGGAATAGCTTTTTCTACTCCTTCAATTATTCATTCATTCATTCATTCATTCATTCATTCATATTAGTATGAATTTATGAATTCCTATTTTACTCAATAGATAATCTGTAAATATCATTTATTTTGATGCTCAGATTATCCCAGATTTGGCAGTGGGAACCCCTTCAAACTTCCTTCTATGCCCTTATTCTTGGAGAATTTCCTTAATTGGTTGCACAAGAAGATATTGCAGATTTATCTTGACCTTTTTCTGTGCTAGCTGTGAAATGAGCCGTATCTCCAAGTGACTCTGTTTTCTTTTGGTGGAGAATGGTTTGAAATTCAGAAACTAAATCTAGGTATGGGAGTGTTCATTGCTACCAGAGTGCCATGGCTTCTGGGTCTTCTCAGTGGACATAAAAATGGATATATGTATACACACATTTATACATACATCTAAATCTACGTACATGTAGATATAACATCTATGTCTCTATCCCTATAAAGATATAGAAGCAAAATATATACCTGTAATGTATAAACATAAAAAAACCTTGAGGCCGGGGCACCTGGGTGGCTCAGTCAGTTAAGCGACTGCCTTCGGCTCAGGTCATGATCCTGGAGTCCCGGGATCGAGTCCCGCATCGGGCTCCCTGCTCGGCGGGGAGTCTGCTTCTCCCTCTGACCTTCCTCCCTCTCATGCTCTCTGTCTCTCATTCTCTCTCTCGCAAATAAATACAATCTAAAAAAAAAAAAAAAAAAAGAATAATTCTATATGTTCGTGCAATCTAAGCCACCTTTATCTTAACCAGGGGTTCTCAATTAAAAACACTTAAGGAGTTAATTTAAAATATTTAAGGGACACCTGCATGGCTCAGTCGGTTAAGTGTCTGCCTTCGGCTCAGGTCATGATCCTGGGGTCCCTGGATGGAGTCCCGCATCGGGCTCCCTGCTCATTGGGGGGTCTGCTTCTCCCTCTCCCACTCCCCCTGCTTGTGTTCCTTCTCTCACTGTCTCTCTCTATCAAATAAATAAAATCTTAAAAAAAAAAACAAAAAAACCTTGAGGCCATACTGATAACTCCAATTCTAATCCAACACAACCTTCTCTGACAATGAGAAATCTGGCCCCATTATCCTCAATATATTTACTTGTTTAATTCTATAATACACTGAAAATAGTTTTATAATTACTGACCCATTCAACTGTGACCAAACTGTGACAAATTCAACTAACTTGAGTTCATATTTATTTATAGTCCTTATTATATTTAGTCTGAGGGTATATGATACTGTGTTAAAAAATTACTTGGGTTGGTTCCCCCCCTCCCTTTTTGGTGAGATTATGTCATTGATTTGAAATACAGTTAAGTTTATTTGTTTCTGTTTGCATTCCATTTTAGGTTTTGTTTTCCCCATTTATAAAAACTTCATTATTCATAATTTCTTTGAGTATATAAACATAACTCCAAAAGTCAAAGCTATACAAAAATACTCAGAGAAGTGTCACTCCCCCACTTGTTTCTTCTACCTTCTTCACATCTATCTCTTGTATCTCTGAGTATCCTTTGTTTTTTAAGAAGAGACATGTATTTTCTCATTTTCTCACTTTTATAGAAAAGGCAGCACCATGTAGCTATCTTTTTGTACTTTGCTTTTTTCACTTAAAAATGTGGTTCACAAATATCCTCAATTATTTTTATGGCTGTGTAGTACTCTATTATGTGGCTACAGCATAATTGACCTAATGACTTGGCTACATTTCCAGTATTTACAATCACAAACAATGCTTCATTGAGTAACCTTTTGTATGTATGTTTCCATGTTTGGGGAGGTGTATCTTCAAAGTAAGTTCCTGAATGTGAGATGGCTGAGTTAAAAGGTAAACACATATGTTGTTAAATACTGTAACATTCTCCTCCTAAAGGTTGTACCAATTTTCATTCCCATCAGCAAGGTATTGAGGATTCCTCTTTCCCCAAAGCCTTACCCACAAAATGTAACTTTAAAATTTTTGCCAATCACATAGGTGAGAAATAGTACCTCAGAGCCCTTTAAAATTTTATTTCTCTTCATATGTTCAAGTGGTGTTCAAATATGTGTATGTGTGTATTCTGTTTATGTCTTTTGCTTGTTTTTGTTGTTGTTGTTTTATTTTAATCAGGCCTACCAGGTCTCTTTCTGTGATTTTTAAATGAATTTCTTATGTATTAGAGATATTAGCTCTTTATTTATAATATATGTTACAAATAGCTTCCAATTTGTCTTTGTCAACTTTGTTAATAGTGGGTTTCTTTTTTTTGCCATGCAACATTTTTTTGGTAAATTTTTAAATCTTTTATTGCCTCTGAATTTTAAGTCATAGTCAAAAGTCTTTCCTTACACCAAAGTTATAGAGAATTCACCCACGTATTCTTTTCCCATCTGTGTGGTTTGATTTTTTTCATTTTTGTCTCTGATTCATTGATGTTTATTCTTATTTATGACATGAGATATGAGTCTGGTTTTATCCTTTTCCAAATGGCTATCCAGTTTGTCTCAGCAGCTTCATTAAAACACTCATCTTTGTTTTAGTGATTTAAAGTACTACCTTTTTCATACACTAATTTTCCATGGGTACTTGGGTCCAGTTTTTTTTTTTTTTTCCCTATTCTATTCTCGTTTGCCTGTCTGTTCACACAGAGATACCATACTGTTTGAATTATAGAGACTTTATAATATGTTTTAATATCCTTAATCCTCTTGTAACTTTTCTTATTTTGTTTTTCTAATTTTACTATCAACTTTTATAGCTCCACTGTGAAAAAACTTTTTGGTATTTGTATTGGGTATTTGTATTTATAAATTAAGTTGGGGAACCTGACCATTTCGGGGTGCTGAATTGTTCTATCCAAGAACAAGAGATGGAAAGTAATTCTGGATTTGAGACTTAAAAGTTGGACAGGTAATAGATGGGTGAAAAGGAAGGAATATCACCCAAACAAGAAACAGCATGGGACCTGCATGATAAGGGTCAGAGGCAAAAGTCAGGGGATAGTACTTATAAACTGAGGGGAGTGGTGTAGAGACTAGGGACTCATTTACAGACCACTACCCGTAAAACTCATTCATCAGTGGCTAGGAGTTAAGTGAATGTTGTTACCCCGTTCAGCCAGTCATAAGGGAAACCAGATCTCAAATGGCAAGCTTGTGGTGGAAGCCAACAAGGAGCTGCTGAGGCTCTAGGACTATGGCCAGAGTAAGGGGCCCTGGAGTTGGAAGGCTATAGTCTGAATCACAGGCAAACCAGGCTCAAGACGATTGGCCAGGCCCAGTCCCAACTACTGTTCCGCATGCCTCCTTATGCCCTGATGGCCAGCCACACAGAACTCTTCACAAGACCTTCAAAGTCCTATTGCCTGTCTCCATGCCTTTCTGCTAGTTGCCTAGAATGCTCTGACCTCCATGTTCAGTGAATTTCAATGTATCCCCTCAAAACCTGACATACCATTGTTTTCTGAGAAGCTTTCCTGTTGGACACATCTCTTCTCCCTCCAGTAGAGCCGACTGCTCCTTTTCTGTGGATATAATAACAGTCCTGAAAATGATCATTTTGATGATAGTAAGCGCGCATTGAGTGTTTGGATGTGCTCAGAATTGTGTTAAATGCTTTATATTCGTTACGTTACTTAAGCCTCATGACAACCCTATGGAATAGATACCATTATTAGCTTCACTTTACAGATGAGAAATGTAAGTAATTTGTCTAGGTCCAATAGCTGGTTTGTGGCAGATGTGAAGTTTAAACCCAGCTCTGTCTGATATCAAAGCTGGCCATATTTACTATGCTACTGAATTGCTCTTTGCAAGTTATTTGTTTGTAGAATATTTTCCTACTATAATGTATGGGCTTTGAAGGCAGGGACAAACTCTTGTTTTTCTTAAATATCCAAAGCCTGCCAAAGGACCTGGCATACATAAGGTTGTCCAGCAATGGTTGTTGAATGAATGAATTAGTGGATGACTCAAACACTCAAATATTCCCATTGCCTATAGAATGAAGTCTGTCATTCAAGGTTTCTTACTAATCTTATAGCCTGTATTCCCCTAACTGGATCCTCCTGTATAGAGAACATATCTTGCATCATCAGCCTTCTGGTCCCTTATTTATGCTATTCTTTTTGTGATGAATACTACTCTTTATCTCCTTTCCAATTCAATTTTATTTAAATAAATGACCTCTCTATCTTTTTTTTAATCAAAATACCCATGTAACTCTGAATTACTAATTTGGCATGTATATATTATCATGCATCGTGTATCTTTCGGATCTGTGCTCACACAGTGTGTATTTCAGATCGTTGTGTTGTCTATCATCTTTGAATCCTGCCCGGTACCAATGGCAGCGTTGTGCAAGTGAATGGCAATCAGTAGTGTTTGCTGAATGAGTGACAATGACAGGTGGTTGTCAGTCACGTGAGTGCAGGGGGCTTGGGAAGTCCTCTGTCGGCCCAACCTCTCTACTCAGATAAATTAGGCTCAAAATCCTACTATTAAGCATTTATTCTCTTGGATTCCCCCAAATTTATCTACTTATTCTCATTCTTTTTTTTTTTTATTATGTTCAGCTAGCCAGCATATAGTACATCGTAAGTTTTTGTTACAGTGTTCAATGATTCATTAGTTGCGTGTAACACCCGGTATTCTCATTCTTGACTCTCATCATTCTCATTAATCCCATTCAACCCAGGATGATGTCAGTGTTTTCCTCTTGATTCTTTGGAAGATAAGGGTGGAAGCATGTACCCCTCCTGTGAAGGACATCAAGGGCTTCAAACGTTGAGCCAGGCCCTGAAAGTCATGCTTAGAATCACCAGGCGGAGGATAATACTTCACATAGCTGCTCAGACTGTTTTTTCAGCCCCTCTCAAAGGGGTGACAGTTCTCTTCCATGGCGGGATGAAGAGATCAGCGCTCCACTCTGTGAGTGGCTGCCTGTGGATTTGTGAGGTTAGTACAGCAACCAGCCCTAGGTGTCTTGTTCTCCTTGCTCCACTCCCGATGGTTGGTTATGTATCCAAAACCATTCTCCTTTGTCCCGTTTAGGACTAGACTGGCCATCGAGTGTCTTAAACAAACCAATTATTATCAGCTGTGGGGGTAAAAGAGTCAATTCAGGCACAACTGATCAGTTTCCCCAGGCAGCTTGGAAACTCCCTTGTGCCTGAGGGTAAACTGCATAGGACCCATCTAGATTTTTGTAGATTTCACGGAAGTCTCACCTTCAAAGGCCCGGCCTGCATGACTGAAATGCTATCCATTCCAGGATCTGAAGTCACTACCCTATGCTGGGAGATGTTTATGTCCTTCAGAAACCCAGAAGCAGTACTGAACGTCTCTTTTCTAGAAGATTAATTTTCCCTTCCTCGCATTGTTTTCTCTTTCAACTTAACTCATCAATTTTCAATCAGTTATCTTTCCATTCAAGTTCAAGTGTTGTATGTCAACTCTCTCCCCTTTGGAGATCCAGGGAAAGACTTACTCCTCATTCCACTGTCATTCCTGTCTCCACCAGAGCTGACCTGACCCTAAGTCTCTGCAGATGCTGCCGCTGTCTGGAGCAAGGAACACACACGGTGCCACGGGGTACCGACCCTGTGAACCACAGTCCCTGTGTGCCCATGAGCTGGGGATCTAGATGCCACCGAGCCCCATTTACGATCCATTTTATAGGGAAATAGGACTCCTGCCTTAGGCCAGAGGGGAACACAGAGTCTAAATACTCGTCTACTGACTCTGCAGAGAGGTTTCCTCTCCTCTAGAGGATATTCTCACCGGCCTGAACTCTCTTCACCAATCACAGCCCCCAGGGCTGCTACTCAGAGAGGCAGGCCCAGCGGGTCTCCAACCGTACCCTGTGGTCAAACAGAGCAGCTTCACACAAATGGTTTTCAGTCCAGTCTCCCATCTTACCAAATTTTCCAGCTGGGTGGACAACAAGCCCTCTGGCGTTAGCGATGTAACCCCAGGTTACAGAGTGAGTCAGTGGTTCAGCTCTGTTAGGGAATGCGGGCCCACTCAGGCTTCCAGGACCTAGCAGACCACATACTCCCTCTTCTGCAATAGGATCGGCCTGTCTGCAGAGAAATGGAATTAAGCTATTAACAAGTGGTTTCTGACTCTTGCAGAAACACAGGCAAGAATAGCCACTTCTCCATGTTTTAAGAGGGCTGTTTGTTTTGGCAACACTTCAGTATATTACACATTCCTGTCACTTAATTGTCCTTGCAAAGATAAACAAAGACCTTCTGAAGCAGAGCTGGGAGCTGTATAACAGCCAACCAAATGTTTGCTGAATTGAGGAGGAAAAGGGGGTTAGCTCTATGTGCTCAGCTGTGCTCCGAAATGACACCATCTCGTCTCCATGGTGATCCGTTTCCTGGGCCTCCACAGCCCTCTCCTACCAGTGGCCTTCAATTCCGAAAGAAAGTTTAAAAATATGCCCCAGGTCTTTATCTCCTCATGATCAAACTGCTTCCTCTGAACTTCGGCGTTGTTTGGTGAGTTCAAAGCTCACACATGACTGTTTTCCAAGTTCTTTTTTGCTCTTTATCGCATCAGCATAATGATGTTAGTGAGGATAGTGAACAAACTAAACACCTCCAAATAACTTAGCAGACATTGATAAGCGACCCTCGTGAGCTCTGAGCTGTGCATGTGGACCTAAACCTGGGTGTCTCCCAGCAGAGGCAAGGAGGAAGGAACACACAGCTGTTTATGCCCATTTGTCTTCACCTTCTATGTGCAGTTTCTGGCTGGAGAACCTGGGCAGAGGAAAGCACGCTGGGGGTCAGTGCTGGGGGTTACTGCCCGCCCACAGTGAGTTAGTGATCTACAGGATGGTGAGGTCCTGCCAACGTGCTTAGAGATGGCTAAGACCTTTATTTATTTTTAAAGATTTTAGGTATTTATTTAACAGAAAGAGTGAGAGAACACAAGCAGGGGGAGCAGCAGAGGGAGAGGGAGAAGCTTAGCAGGGAGCCCGATGCAGGGCTCAATCCCAAGACCCTGGGATCATGACCTGAGCCAAAGGCATACACTTAACTGACTGAGCCACCCAAGTGCCCAGGCTAAGACATTTTAAGTGGAGGCAGAAGCATCTTGTCACTTTCCCGGGTCTTTGGGAATATTGAAAATTAAAAGTCAATTCCTGAAGGTCACGTTTAGGGGTTGAATGAGAGTAAGAGTGGCATCCATTTTGGTCACACCTTCTATTTCTGCACACATGTCCATGATTATTATGGCCCATGTGTTCTATCAAGAAACTCATGAATTGTGCAGAAACTACTTGATGACAAGGCACACATGAGAAATGGAAATGGGAACCAGGACACCATCTCCAGCCCTCAGCTGCTGATTCTTCTATGAAGAATGTTGTCAGAAGAGAAGGCAAGGAAACTGGTTATGTTAAAATTATGCTTTATCTTTTCAGTTATTAGAGCACCACCAAGCACCTAGTACAGAAAAAATGACATTTTGTGGGGCTTATCAGTTAACTGAAGGAAATAAGAGGGTCTTAAGATGCAAAGGACGTGAGAGAGGAACTACTTGCCTTTGCACATGCTGTTCCTTCTGCCTGGAATGCCACTCTGCCTGGTTCACTCTTCCCTTCCTGTTACCTCCATGAAGAAGCCAGCCTTGGTCTTCTCAAGTCCATACATACCCCTCTTGTGTGATCTCCTAGTCTTTCTCACTTTCATAATATATACTTTATTGTATTTTGTTTGAAATTGCTTTGCCCAGCACTGCCCACCCAAGCTCTTTCAGAATAAAGATACTGTCTATGTTACATGTTTATTCCTACAGCCTAGCACACAGTAGGCCTGTATCCAATATGTGTTAACATGAAAGACTAAAATTCTTTTCCTCCATGAAAGAAGGCGACAAGTGAGAGATTTTAATAGTGTAGCTGAGACAAGGAGTGTATTCATTTTCTGCAGATGCTGTAACAAATTACCACAGGCTGGGAGGCTAAAAACAACAGAAATTTATTCTCTCACTGTTCTGGAGGCCAGAAGTGTGAGGTCAGCATCACTAGGTAGAAATCAATGTGTCTGCTGGGCTGTGCTTCTTTTGGAAGCTCTAGGGGAGAATCTGTTGCTAGCTTTTCCCAGGGTCTGGTGATTACCACATTCCTTGGCTGATGGCTACATCACTCCCCTCTTCACGGCCTGCATCTCCCAGCACCTCTGTGCTCTGCCTTCCTGCTGCTTCCTCCTCCCTGGGTGGGTCAAATCTGCCTCTGCTTCTTGAGTAAGGATACATGTGATTATATTTAGGGCCCACCCAAATGATCCAAGATAATCTCTTCATCCAAAGATTCTCACCTTAATCATATCTGCAGAATCTTTGCCATATAAAACATTTACAGGTTGCAGGGATTAAGAAATGGATATCTTTGAGTGGGGTGTTTTTCAGTCTACCACAGGAGGCTTAGAAAGAAAATTGTTTTCATGATGATAAAGGAGCTAGCAAGAAGTAATTTAATGAAGACGTTAGGACTTCAACGTCTTTTTGGAAAACACAATTCAACCCACAACCATGACAATATAACTGATAGAATGAGCAAAATCTTTGAAAATGAGGAAGTTGGTAAAGAGGAAATAAAGGAGAAGTTATTATTAAGAAAAAAAAAAGGAACCAAGATATTTAATTGACGGTCTGGAAAGACAGATTCCATAGCCCAGTAGTTAAGAGCAGATACTGGGGCTCAACTGGCTGGTTGGAATCTGGCTCCACCATTTACTGCTGTGTGATCTGGGGTAAGTTACTCAACTTCTCTGTGCCTTCCTGTCTCATCTATAAAATAGGAATAAGATTGTACTTCTTATGGTTGTTGTAAACGATTAAAAGACTGAATATATTTAGAGCATTTGGAAGTGTTTGCTATTATCTTTTTAAGGAAATGAGAAATCTACAAGAAGAAGTATGAATTTAGGAAAAAACAGAAAGGAGAAGTGTGTGGAAGATACACATTGATAAGAAAGGAGAATTTTAAAATGATTGACCAAGAAGAAAGAGTAAAAAAAAAAAGAAAAAAAAATGCTGCACAGATGATGTAAGATGAAAGATATTTTTTCAAAGCAAATTAAAAACATTTGCAACCACAAGTTTGAAGGGAAAATAGAGTAAATATGTTGCATATCAGAAGAAAGGCCAAGACTGTAATTGAGGACATCAGGAAAATTGCAGAAAGCAGGAAAAAAATGTTCCAAGGCTAACAGCTCTTCCTTCCTTTATGTATTTATGTGGTTGGTAGTGTTCTTCTCAGATCTTCTATGTCTATGCTGATTTTTTTTGCCTTGTAATTCTATTAATTGCTGATGCAAGACTGCTAAAATCTGTGGAATTGTCAATTTTTCTCTTTATTTTTCTTTAAAGATTTTATTTATTTATTTTAGAGAGAGAGCATGAGTGGGTTGAGGGGCAGAGAGAGAAGCAGACTCCCCACCGAGCAGGGAGCCCAATGAGGGGCTTGATCCCAGGACCTTGGGATCATGACCTGAGCCAAAGGCAGACACTTAACCCACTGAGCCACCCAGGGTTCCCTCAATTTTTCTCTTTAATGCTGTTTTTACTTCATGTGTTTTGAAACACTTTTATTAGTTGTTGACAAACACTTTTTGTCTTGTGTATTAGTGTGCTAGGATTGCCATTAAAAAAGTACCACAAACTTGGTGGTTTAAAACAATAGAAATTTATTCTCTCTTAGTTCTGGAGGCTAGAAGTCCAAAATCCAGGTATTGGCAGGGCCTTTCTTCCTCTGAAGACTCCAGGCAGGAATCCTTCTTTTCCTCTTCCAGCTTCTGTGTGTTGCCTGCAATACTTGGTGTTCCTTAGCTTGTGGATGTATCAATGCAGCTGATTGATACTCTGTCATCACATGCCTTCCTCTCTCCATGTGTCTCTGTGTCTAAATTTCTCTCTTTTTATAACGACATTGGTTGTTGGATTAGTCCATTCTAATCCACTATAACCTCATCTCAACTTGATTACATCAGCAAAGACCCTATTTCCAAATAAGTTCACATTCACAGGTGCCAGGGGTTAGGACTTCAACGTCTTTTTGGAAAACATAATTCAACCCACAACATCTTGAAATCTCTTTTGTCTGATATTCATATAGCCAGTGCAGCCTTCTCATGATCTCTATTTGCATCGCGTAGATCTGTATTTTTCCATTCATTTACTTTGAGCCTAGTTGTGTTTTCAGATTTAAAGTGTCTCACTTGTAAACAGTAGTTTTTAAAATCCATTCTGAAAATCTCTGACAGTTGATTGCATTGTTTAATCCATTAATATTTAGTGTAATTATTTGTTTAGGTGGGTCTACCATTTCATTTTTTGTTTTTTACCTGTCTCCTCTAGTTTTTAGATAGATTTTTCATTCATTGCCTTGGAAATTATTTGAATATTTTAAATTCCATTTAAATTTTCTTATTGACCCTTACCTATGTTTTTTTGCATTTTTTTTCCTTAGTGGTTGAGTAGTAATTACAGTATACATCCCTAACTTTTCACAGTTAACATGGTAACAATTTGTGTAACATGTGGAAAACCTGTGAATACATAGAATGGTATCCACCCCTGCTGTGTCCTTTGTGTTAGAGTTGTTGTGTAGATTATATATACCTATATTATAAATCCTGTAAGACAATATCATACTTTTTGCTCTAAACAGATTTATTTTTAAAATTAAGAGAAAAAAGGAAAAAAAATCTTTCGCAATTTCTTAGGGGTATGTGTGTGTGTGTGTGTGCATTTTAAATAATTTCTAATGATCTTCATTCTTTTCTGAGGATCCAATTTTCCATCTAGAATCTTTTCCCTTTGGCCTAAGGAACTTCCGTTAGCATTTCTTTTTTTTTTTTAAGATTTTATTTATTTATTTGAGAGAGTGAGAATGAGAGAGAGTACATGAGAGGGGGGAGGGTCAGAGGGAGAAGCAGGCTCCTCGCTGAGCAGGGAGCCCGATGCAGGACTCGATCCCGGGACTCCAGGATCATGACCTGAGCCTAAGGCAGTTGCTTAACCAACTGAGCCACCCAGGCGCCCTCGTTAGCATTTCTTATAGTTGTTTTTATTCTGCTTTCATCTTTGAAAGGTATTTTTGCTGGATAAGATATTCTGGGTTGATAGTCCCCCCCCCCCCACCTCAACACTTTAAAGATATTATTTCATTCTCTTCTCGCCTCCATAGTTTCTGATGAGAATTCATTTCTTAATTGAATTTTGTTTGAAATGTGTATGTAAGTAATGTGTCCCTTTTCTCCTGCTTTCAAGCTTTGTTTTTTATCTTTGGCTCAACATTTTAACTATCATGTATTTCAATGTTAGTCTTCATATCTATTCTAATTGGTGTTGACAAAGGATCTCGAGTCTGTAAACTTCTGGTTTTCAACAAATTTGGTAAACTTTTGTCCATGATTCTTTCAAATACTTTTTCTGCCCTATGTTTTCTCTTTTCTTCTTCTGAGGCTACCTGTGTCTTGAAAAAACTTGATATTATCTGAGAGGTCCCTTGTTCATTTTTTTCAATCTTTTTTCTCTTTGTCTATTTAGATAATTCCATTGATCTTATTTTCAAGTTTACATCCCCATTCGGTTATTGAGTTCATCTGGTAATTTTTAAATTTCAGATATTGTATTTTTTGGTTCTAGAATTTCCACTTGGTTTTTTTATTGTTTAAATATTTCTGCTAAGTTTCTCTATGTTTTCATCCATTTAGAGCATATTCTGCTTTACTTTTTTAAGAATAATTAAAATAGCTGCTTATCTGTTAGTTTCAACATCTGGTTTGCTCAGGGTCAGATGTGGTTCATTTTCTTTTCTCTTGAGAATGTGCTACATTTTCTCGATTCTTCATATGTCAAGTGATTTTGGAAAGTATCATGTATATTATGAATATGAAATTATGAAGACTTGGGTTTCTGTTATTTTTTTCTAATGTGTATTGTTTGCTTTGCTTTAGCAAGCTGTTTTCTTGGCTAGGTGTGAACTGCAAGCTCTATTCTTGGTTTAAATCATTTGCTTCAGCTGATCTGCTTTATTTTGCCCCATGCATGCTTGGTTCAAAAGTCAGTGGGAGATGTGGGTAGATAAAATTTAGGGAACATTTCTCTGTGTCCTTTCTCTTCCCTTCCATGATTCCTCCATTCACTTCAATAACAGCTCCCCAGCTTCACTTTTCTGATGCTGATAACCAGAAAGATTATGAATTTTTCCATCAGTGCCCTCCCCACTGGGCTGCCAAATGCCAAATGGACCACATACATCCCAGACTGAAAGCAGCAGAACTAGGGAACCCATCTCATAGCATTCCTCTCTCCAAGCATTTACTCCCCACACACAGTCTTTCTGTTTCTGTTCACTCTCCAGTGACTTCAGCTACTTACCTTTGTATTTTATCCGGGTTTTATCATTGTTTCCAGAGGGGAAAAAGCATCCTCGGGTAAGGACTTAGTCGATCATTACCAGAAGTTGGAAACCCATTTGACCTGCAGTATTGTTTCTAACCATAAAGAGCTGGGAACAATTTGAATGTCGACCAATGAAAGCCAGTGGTACATCATCTTCTGGAATACTATGTTGCTGTTAAAAAGAATAAGATCAATCTAACTACTAAAAGGACAGATCTCCAGGACATACTCCAGGACCAGTTTCAGAACTATATGTATAGCCTGTGTAGAGGATGCTGTGGTGTGCCTCCCAGGTCCTCCTTTGAGGATCGATGCGCTCGTTTCTCCAGCTGCCAAGAGTACTGGCTGCTGAAAGATCACAGTCCCTCTCAAGGAATTTCCCTCAGCTGAAGGGAGTCATGCTTCCTGAAGTACAAGCCCTCCTCAGGGACAGCTCTCATCCAATGACTGGTTAATGTGAGGTGACACATCGCCTCCATGGGGATCAACTCCAAAGACCTATCCCAGTTCCAGAGTGCCCCATGAGATTGGCTGAGACATCAGTTGTATCTGCATCACAGTTCAATTTGTCCTTCTGCCCACCCCTGCTCCCACCCTCCCTATAGGTGTTGTTCCAGTGACTCATTCCCCTCGTTAAATCTCCTGCATGTGAATCTCCATCTCAGAACTTATTTTCTGTGGAACCTAGGGCAATCCAATACCTTTTGGGTAAACAAGCACAAACAGCACCTAGTTCTGTAAGTTCATATATGTATGTAAAGGCAGGGAAAAAGTCTGGAAGAGTATAGGTGAAAACAATAATAGCAGTTACCTTCAGGGAGGATCTAGGGTGGGGGGAGGACATTCAAGAGATACTTTACTTATATGTGTTGTTTGAATTTGTTACAACTGATTTATATATATGTATTTTCTGAGTATCACTTTCTTACCTAATCACACAAACAAGGATATAGATATAGATATAGATATAGATCTTTGTGGAATTAAAAACAAATACAATTATGGAAACCAAAAGATAACTCTTCATTTATGTCCTTATCCCAGATCCTTCCAGATCTGAGCTCTAGGACCACGTACCCAACTGCTTATCATACTCCTCTACTTAGATATCCCTTAGAACCTTCACGTTCATGTCCCCGAAACAAACTTACCATCTCCTCTTTCCAGTTTTTTTCCGGGTATTTTCTGTCTCAGTGAATGAGAGCATCACTTTCTTACCTAATCACACAAATAAGGACTATGGAAGTCATTTGTGGCTTTTCTTTCTACCTCACCGCTTCACTTTGATCCATGTTCGCGTCCTGTTGATTCTCTCTCCTTAATATTTCTCGGACCCCTTCAATTCTTTCCATCCATTTTGCCATTGTCTTAGTTCAGGTTATCATCCACTTTTGCCTGGAGTCTTCTTTCAGAATCTTGACTTTCCTCCTTGGCCCACATCTCGCTCCTCCCCAATCCATTCTCCATGTTCCAGCAAGGGCAATATTTCTAAAACATCAAGCTGTTCCAATTGGACAGAGTAGGAGTCTGCATGAAACCATTCCTATTCTTCCAGTTGCCACCCAGGCCGTTTTATGATCATTTCCATGTTGGGTCTAAGAGGCAGCTGGTGACCTGGAAAGAAGAATGAAATGCCCCACCTTGGGCTGAGAGATACAGGGAGCACCATTTGGGCTAACTGGTCATTGCCAGTAACAACCATTCTTCGAGATTCCACTGAACCCTGTAGATTACACTGTGTCCATGGATAAACTAGAGGGGGGTTAAAAAGAGAGTAGTAATGATGAGAGGAACGGGGGAAAAGATGCATGGAGAAAAGGTAAGGGGAGACATACTTATATGTACCATTTTGGCAGCCTGACAATGAGCTAGGTCATTTCCTTAAATGGAGGTGGAAGCTGAGAACTCTGTCTTAGAGATGGGGCAGGGAGGGTGATGCTGAATTGCGTGGGTCAGTTCCCCCAATCCCCACCCCGGGGTTTGGGATTCTTTAATGCTGTTTAAAAAAGCAAATTTGGTTTTTTTGAATGGCAGAATTGTAGATAGATCTTTGAAAAAAGTTTTATTTCTATTAAAATCATTTTGTTATTTTTGATATATTAATAATAATAATAATAACACCAAAAGTTTAAAAGAAGATTTCTTTTTCAAGTGGGCTCCTTTTCATCTTAACTTCATGTTATAGGAAATGTTTGAACGTATACAAAGGCAGAGAGAATAGTGGGTCAAGCCTCATGTACGCATCACCCAGCTCCGACCATTAGCCTCTGTCTGGCAATCCTGGTCTGCGTGCCACCCTCGTACTGTTATGGAGCTGTTATCTCACCTCCAAACCCACCCTCGCATGTTCTCTTTGAGATGCTGGAACTGGAGCTCTTCAAACCTCACTTCAGTTTTGTCAACCGACTCCCTGTTGGACTCTGCCAATGGCAGGTGCTCGAGGGAGACTGAGGCTGGAGGAGGAAGAAGGGACTTGCTTCTTCCTGTTTGCTTCCTGCTCATACCACCTTGCAGGACTGCTTCACCGGGGCAGCAGTGGCCGTCCTTTGCCAGGGTAAAGGTGGTAGCTAGCTGCCGGTTTTCTAACACTCACACGACCAGCCTCACCAGCCTCCTCAAAGGCACCAGCCCCAGGAGGCCAGAGAGCACTCTCCAGAGCCCGGTCCACGGCCTCCAGAGCCCGTCCTGGAGCTCAGGCTCTAGCGGTCTTCTCAGAGGTCTGTGGCCAGCTGAGTGGGGCACTTACTCCAAGCCTCTAGGTCTTGATAATTCCATCCCTTCCCTTGTTTTCCAACCCTGGGGCAGTAACTATTTCCTGCAGTTGCTACTTCCACAATACTTCCATGATCCCACTGGTTCTCTTTGCTTGTCAGTGACCTGGTTAATAATTCTTTATTCCTTGTTACCATAAATAGTGTGGTTTCTGTCTCCATCACAACCGTTTTTTTCTGAAGTATGTTAAAATCCAATTCAGATATTATGCCATTTCATCTGGAGTGCTTCAGGATGTATCCCCAACTTATGAGCGTTTAAAAAAAATTTACATAACCACCACCGGCATTAACAAACTTAACAAAAATCCCATAATGCCATTGAATAGTTTGCATGCACATTTCATTGATCTTCCTAATGACTTCTGAGATCTTCATAAGCATCAATCCCAGATGCCCTGGAGATGTAGGGAAGGAGCAGGAACAAGCCACAAAGGAGGGTGGTTACTGCTCCAGGTGAAAATTCTAGAAGAACTAGAAAACTCCTTCAATTTTCACTTGTATTAGGGCTACACCTGGGTAGAAAGGAAGCCTGGGCGAAGACAGGCACTTTAAGGGCAGAACAGGGTAGCGGGAGGCCCTGGGAATCAGATAGCAGGATGCAGGTGTGCTGGACATTGCCTCCTCACCACAAACCTGTCTGAAGAACTTGAGTGAACGAAGTATCTTTGGTTCACAACTTTACCAAGAAAAAAAGGCTGGAAAGGGGGTCTGGGGATTGGGGGAAGAGTGACATGCACAAACAGAGTTGAACTAGATGTTTTGTTCAGTTCATTCCATGGTAGGAATGCTACTCCTGGCAGGCTACGCTCGACTGGCTGTACCCTTCCTCCTGACATAAATCTTCATTGTTTCCCAGGAGAAACATCACCATTTTGCCAAATGGCAATTTTCATAATGAAAGTTTCAATGATTTATTTATCTTCCCAAGATTATCTAAACATAGGAAACTTAATTGGACTTGTCTAAACACTGTCAGTCACCCATAGCCTTGAAGACCTCCTCACTCTGTGTTCAGAACATAACTAAAATTAATGACATGATAAAGATGCCAAAACTCTGATCTCTGGTAGAGGCAAAAGGAAAAGTTGTGAAAAATGTTTGCATGTACTTTGTAGCTATGCTGCATTATATTTCAGTTCCAAGGGAGGAAGTGAGAGTGAACCTACAGAGCAGGAAGACATGGTAGAGAATTGGCCATTTTCTTATGAGTACTTGTGACCCTCTTGAGCCTCCAGGCATCCTCCCACCAGACTGGGAAAACTTAGGGTACAAAGAAACTGAGGAAGTTTTAGACATTTGGTGCTGATAATCAATGCTGAACCATTAACTACAGTACCATATTTGCCTATTATCATTTTCTCATCATATCAAATTACTTACACAGCTTGGTTAGAAAAGCACTGAATATTTCTCTTGACCTTGAAGCCCCAGGCTATCCCAGAATGTATTTCTTGGTTGCTTTTTGTGAATTTTATAGGCTCCGAGCAAACCTCAACTTTTGTAAATCAAGCTGGACTGTCTTCTTTTTTTAAATGTTTTATTTTATTTATTTTAGAGAGAAAGAGAGAGAGAAAGCATGAGCAGGGGGAGGAACATAGGGAGAGGGAGAGAGAGAATCCTCAAGCAGACTCTGCACTGAGCGTGGAGCCCGGCATTAGGATCAATCTCAGGACTCTGAGATCATGACCTGAGCTGAAACCAAGAGTCGATGCCTAACCAACTGAGCCACTCTGGCGTCCCCAAGCTGAACTAATCTTTTTTTTTTTTTTTAAGATTTTATTTATTTATTTGAGACAGAATGAGATAGAGAGAGAGCACATGAGAGGGGGGAGGGTCAGAGGGAGAAGCAGACTCCCTGCCGAGCAGGGAGCCCCATGAGGGACTCGATCCCGGAACTCCAGGATCATGACCTGAGCCGAAGGCAGTCGCTTAACCAACTGAGCCACCCAGGCACCCCTAAGCTGGACTAATCTTTAATCAACCTGTAGAGTTCACCAAAAGACCGAGAAAGAGAACCACCATTCTACTTCTGCTCTGCTGCTTTTAGTGATATGAACTAGTTAAGTCAAACTCCGTAGAATCTCAGTTTCTTCATCTGTGAAATGGAAACAAGTATGAACACTTGCCTTATTTTCCTTATTAGGGATGTGACAAGAATGAAATGAAATAGAGTTCTTTAAAAACTGTAAACAACTACATATTTGGGACATCTCATCAGAATTACTGAGCAACTTACAAAACTCTTAAGAAGATTGCTTCTGCTTATGACCTTAGGAAATTCTTCAACCTTGCCTTGCCAAAATTTAGCCCAAGGAGTAATGAGATTAATTCCTTTTCCTATCTCTCCCAGAAGAAAGCTGTGGAAGAGACATACTAAATGGGAAAAACTTTGTGCAGTGTAGAGTTCTTTCTAAAATTGTCACCAATTATAGCAGCTGAAAAGTCTTCTGATCTTCGTCAGAAGTAACATATCCACCATCCAAGTAAACATAATCCTTTAGCTCCAGGCAGCAACCAGGGTCTGCTGAACCTGGTACCTTCATAGCTGTCTGTGCGAGTTTTTCGATGCACAGAAGAAGCCAGCCTGAGTCCCTTTGCTGTTCTTGTATAAGTCTATCTGTTACTTTATCATCTCCGTAGCCCCAAACTCTGTTGTATCAGTTGGAGGTGGGTTTCTGCATGCCGGCCCTTCAAACATTCCTTTTCCCCATCTTGATTCTTCATATTCAGTTCTCCTGGCCAGAGTGGGTTAATGCAAACTGACATGTTTTATGGCTTAACTGGGTCTTGTTCTTTGAATTGAAGGCAGATGGCTCTCCGGAGTCTCTTTATATGGCATGTCCAGATCTGAAAGCCTGAGGGAGGGTCACTCTGTGGACTATCAATTTCATAGTATTTGTTGATACATTACATCCATCGTGTCCTTTAAAAAGCATTTTAGACAATTGGACTTGGCTTTTGATGGCCTTGATGGCCAGAACATTATTGGCTAGTATGTTCTCTGGAATCAGCACTGAGATACAGCTTTCCTAAATGTATCACCAAAGGGCATGGAAACAGCCAAAAGTTCCAGAAAGATTACTCAATTTCACTTTCCAAATTGCAAACAAATGCATCTAATTAGTGAAACCTCATTCAGATCTAAAACCCCAGCAGCAAGAGATAGTGGAAAACAGAGATTTTAGCTTTGCAGTCTTGCCAAATAGATCTGTCCTCAGCTCTCTTGACATCTTAGCAGCATTTGGCACAATTCATTGCACCTTCTTTCTCGAAGCCATTTTGCTTTGCTACTGTGATGCAGAATTCTCCTGGGTTGTCACCTACCTTTCTGGACCCTGTGTTCTTAATCTCTGTTATGGTTATTCTTCCTCTGTCCTTTCCTTAAATGATGGTGTTCCTCATATTTATGGCACCAGGCCCACTTTCTTTTCTTTCCTATACGATGGTGTTCCTCATATTTCTGACCCCAGGCCCACTTTCTTTTCTTATCCTATATGCTTTTTATTTTTAAAGATGATCTCATTTACTATCTATCTTCCTAACTTTCCATGTCTCCAGGTACCATTTATTTGCTGTTAACGCCCAAATTTATATTTCTAATACTTATCTCTCTTTTGAGTTTCAAATCTGAATAGCCAACTGCCTACTAAAATTGTGTGTCCCAAAGGTAAAGCAAATTCAACGTGTCTGATAACAAATCCATCCTATTTTCTCTCAAAACGTATCATTTCTCTGTGTTTGCATCATCCAAGGAGTAGTCCAACCAGAACCTTCATGTTTCAGAGAGTTCTGCTTTTTACCTGGTGGCTGGCTTCCAAGAGACAGGAAACAGAAAGTGCCAGATCAGTTAAGAGCTACGTCTGTATCTGGTGCATTGTTACTTCTGCTAATTATATTGCTCAAACCAGTCAGAGTTCACCCAGATTCAATACAGTGGAAAAAGGGACTACCTCATGATAGGGGAGTGGCAAGTTCATATTGCAAAAAGAGTGTGAGGCATGGGAGGTATCCTTGTGACTATCTTTGGGAAAAACAATCTGCCACGCTGCAAAGATCAGAAATCAAATTCCCGCTCAACTAACTGCAAACCCAGAGCACTTAACCGTGAGGCTATATTGCTTCATGTGTTCAGAAGAACACTCCTTTCACTTCTGGAAAATAACTGAAACCAAGGAATATTGGTGCTTCTCCATCATTAGTTAATTGCTCATTGCCTTCTTCATTCCTTTTCTTTCAGCCCCTACAATAAGCCCGAGCATTGTTTTGAGTGCACGCGAGAATGACGAGAACAAACAAGTCCCTGGGGCTGGAGTCCGCCCTCCACCGTTGCACAAGTAACTTTCATTCTGAATCAATGGACTCAGACTTGGTTGTTTTTAAGGGCAAGGAATAATCCACTTTTGATCCTAAGAGAGATTGAAATGAAGCTCTGCAGGGGAGAGCTCTATGCAGAGTTTAAAATTGAAGCCTGACCTAATCAAAGTTTATAGCATCACAAAATATTTAGATCTCTTGGTGTGGCATGTATACAGGGGAGACTGCACATTTTAAATATTTACAGCTGATAAATATTTTTCATTATAGGACAGTGCTTGACACATAGCGGCTTGTAGGGAAAAATGCTTGAATTCGGCATGCAAGTGCATCTGATTTTCCCTAGGGTTAAGCTGTGGCACTGGCTAAATGGCCAACATTTGGCAGGCCAGTTGCCAAAACAATTCATTGGATCTCTGTGCCATCCAGTTCCCTCCTTAAGACAATCGAAACAAGAATGACCAAATCAGATTGACTCTATGGAAATCTAATCAGTTGCTCCACAATCAGATGTAATAGCTCTGCCATCAAATTAATTTTATTTTATTTCATTTACTGAAGTGACATATAGGCACAGTCTTTACTGTGCCTGTTCTTTCCTCATACATAGTGTGACATAATATTAGCATTTGAAGGGATTCTAGAAACCTCTGGTTCTCTACTTCTCCTATGGGAAAAAAGGATAAGCAGTACCCTAAGTCACTAAGTAAATGTGGGGTGTCTCTCTGGAATGCTAAGTGTATCTTCAGATTGGGAGGGGAATACATTTATATGTTTAAACAAGTACAAATATGTCATGAAGTATGTATTAGGATAGATTAGATTATGCTCTACTAACCAAGAACGTCCAATCTCAGCGATTTAAGACAACAAACTTACTTCTCATTCATGCAACATGTCCATGACGGTCCGCTGCGGCCTGTGTTCCATGTTGTTCTCATTCCAGAATCCAGATTGATGGAACAGACTCTCTGTAGAACTTTGTCTATTGTCTTAGCGAAGGAAAAGACAAGGGGTAAATCATGAGCTAGGTTGTAATATACTCACCTGGAAGCGGCAGCTGTCATTTCCACTCATACACCTCATTGGCCAAAGAAGGTCATATAGACCTATCTACCGTCAAAGAGGGTCAGAGAAGGGCAACTCTACTGTGTGCCCAGAAGAAATAAGAAATAGTTAGTGAACAGTATTAATATCTACCACAGAATGGGGTGCAAATCTCATATAAACTTTAGGATGAAACATAAGACTTTGAAGAAGTTTCTTGAAATGTATGTGCACCCGCTGGAATGATTAAGTATGAGAATCCTAGAAAATGCTGCATGCTTGCCTGAAATGTCTTATTTTATCTTAAAATATTTATAAATATATACATTTACATAAATATATATAATGTATACTACATATAAAATATATAAATGTATATTCCTTCCCTTATCTTTTGATGTCAGTCTAAGGGGATTTCATGACAGTGGGTTCATTGATTGGATTTTCTTATTGGCTAATATCCCTACGTGCCTGGTCCTGGTGAAAATCTGAAGCCACTGGCAAAGCAATTTAAGTGAAAAATCTATCAAGATGTTCTACAATTCTTTCCCTGTTGTCTCTTCCACACGGTATTTGGAAGCAATTTGCAAATGCAAGTCACTTGCATTTCTTAAATATTTCCAATGTTTTTACATAGCTTTCCAGCATTCGCTGTCTGTTTAAAAATATTTCAAACACACAGACAAAAATCCATTCTTGCCTGTTTACCACCTAAACAGTATAGTTTTCACACAGCTCTGTTTCTTTTGTAATCATAATCTACACACTTAAATAATATTTAATTGAATCATATAATTATAATAGGTACAACAGGCCACACCCAGATTTGGGAATGATACAACTCAAGTGGCAGTAACAGAAGTACAAGGGTGTGCGAGAGAGGACACAGGCCCCTAACCTCCACCATCCCTGTGCATCAGATAGTGCATTTCAAATAACAAATGGAGAGTACCCGCTGATGATCTAGTCAGGTGGTTGGTTAAAAGAACTTATATTAAACTTTGGTGGAAAAGTTAAGGAACACTATCTGGGATCCTCATATTGCAATTAATGATTCTAAAGCCCAGAATCTGTGAACTACTTTAATTCATTCATTCATTCACTCCTTTATTAGTTCATTTATTTATCGGTCCGTTCAGAGGCAGTATAGGATAGGGGAGAAGAGCATGGATGCTGGCACCAAATTGTATGGGTTTGAATTCCAGTTTTGCTATGTGCCCCATGGCCAGTTTTCCCGACTGTAACATGGGAAGATGAGGACCTACCTCAAGGGGTTGTTGAGAAGATTGAATGAAATAACCAGTGTAAGTTATGTAAATGTTAGCTTATGATAAACTCCTTCATTTGATGAATCTTTGCTGAGCAAATACCATGTGCCAAATATTGCCTTAGCTGATGGAGAAAGGAAGGTGAACAATAAATAGCACAGTTACCTCTCTTGGGCAGTTCTATAGTCTAATGCAAGAAGCCAAATTACACTGCAGGCTTCAAAATAATTAGGTACAATTTGCCTACATTCTGTGAAGAAGGACAAGGTGGTAGGAACGAGCCTTTCCTCTCTATATCCTCAGAATCAGGAGGGTCTGGCACATACTAAGTGCTCAAGAAAATATTTCTGGAACGAATGAGTAAATAAATATATGACTTACCCATTTCGTGGATTTGTCAGCATTCTGCTTCTTGTTAGAGACTGGGATTCCCGGCAGCAGGAGAGACCAGCGCTGCTTGCTAGGCAGGTCCTTCACACCTCTTCTTCCCTCTTTTACCTGTTTAGTAAAACTAAAATCCTCTGGTTTCTAGTGTTTCTAGTTCACTAAGATGCCTTCTGTGGGCAGCTTTTCTAAGATGTGAACTTAGATTGCTAGATTCAGAATTCTGACTTCTGTGCAATGATTATCAGCACTTCTCTGTTTGTCAATTTCAGAAAAAATGCCAAGAGAATATCCTTATACATTTGAGCCACTATTTTCATATGCTTCAAAGTGAGTTTCTTTATTGGTAGAGGCTGAATTTTTTGAACTTTAAGTACCTTTTGACTAGCAAGGGATATTACCGAATGCTAAATCAGTGCTAAAAAGTAAAGTGTTTTATTGCTCCCCAAACCTAGCCTAACAGACCCACCACTTAGCAGATCTCTGAGGCCTTCTCCAACTTCGATGACAAACGCATGCAGGAAAACCTGTGCTCTGGAGACCCCCTGGGGGACAGGGGTGGGGATACACCATTCTGGGGGGCTCGGTTTTAGCTGTAAAGATGAAACAGAACTTTTTAAACAGTTTAGATAGAACTTTCTTCAAGGTAAATTTCATGCTTCCCTGACTTCTTAGCTAGAATGTTCTGAAAAGCCGTGTGTCCAGGTTAGCATAACTGATCACGGCTAAAGAAATCTCCCCCGGGGCAGTTGTGAAGAAGAGAGTGAGCAGCCCTGAACTGGTTCTGTTTGCTCCTATCCCTCCCACCTGTAATAGTTTCTCAGATGTGTAAGTTGGACACGGCTGACGAGGGCCAGACGTCTTTCCACCGCTATGTATATAGTGACCCCGTGGTCTGCTAAATGTGAGTGCACTTACAGACCCCACGGGGCAGAACACTTTGCCGTGATCGGCCCCCAGTTTCCCGTGGGCACCGGCTGAGGTAGGTGCCTGGCACTACTCAGCTCTTTGGTTGTTGAGAATTCACATAGATAATTAAGCCTTCAAAAGCCCAATTTGGCCAGTCGTACAGTCTTCTCCTGTCCTCTCAAACTCTGAACTGTATCTCTCCTTCCTGGACTTGTTCTCTGTATTCTTCTTCCTCTCTCTTCCCTCCTCCTCTTCCCGTTGCCTCCCTCGCTCCTTCTCCCTCTCTCCTTCCACTCTTCATACTCCTCTTCCTCCTCCTCCCTCTTTCTTCAACCTTGCCCCCCTTTGCCAAATCTTGCTCCTCCTTCCCCGTCGGCAGAAAGCCATGCATGTAGCTCGTCCTCTTCGTCTGCAGCTGCCCCACAGACTGAGACACAGAATTGCCCTGAGGTGTGTCTAAACCTGCCAACTCTGTAAGCCTTCAGATCTGGAGATAGAGTGAGGCATATTTAAGGAGAACTGATAAGAAGAATCACCCACAAGCCTCCAGTCAACCCTTGGCAGCTTGCCGAGGAGCCCGCTCGGAGAGCACGCAGCTGAAATGCCGCACAGAAGCCCCAGGAGTTTGTACAATCCCCAGCTAGCATCCCAAACCGTAGGGCAGACGGAAAGACAATCGGAGAAGCTGGACTTAAACTGAGCAAAGCAAAAACACAATATTGGATCTGGGAAGAGTTGATGATAGCTCAACGAAGAATTACAAAGTGGGTTTGAAACTTCCTGTGGGAGCCCTGGGTTGGCCTGTGTTCCTGCCCCGTGGACGCCATGCCAGTACACACATCTCCTTTTCATTTGTCAGCATCCTGCTTGTTAGAGTCCGGGATTCCGGGCAGCGGGAGAGACGGGCCCTGCTTGCTAGGCAGGTCCCGCGCTCCCGCCGCGTCTCTGCACACATGCTTTGGAGGTGCTGCTTGTTGTCCCAGCTACATGGGCCGGGGCTGGCTGTGTGGCAGGAGCAGGTGGTGCCTGAGGACAAGACCTTGGCTTTCCCCAAGGCAGTTCCCCCATGTAGCCTCCCTCCCCGCTCCCCCACCACCCCATATTCTTTGTTTTGGACCATTTCCTTTCTCCCTGAGCTTGCCTGGGCTACCACCCCCCTTCATAGAACCAAAGCCTTACGCATGCAGGAGAGAGATGCTGGGGGGCCAGCCAGGAGGGGACATGAAGGAGCCTCCTGGGGTGCTGGAAATGTTCCCTATTTTGGTCTGAGTGCTAGTTGTATGAGAGTACACATATGTAATCACTCATCCAGCTATACATTTAAGATTGTGCACCTCACTGTGTAGAAGTTATACCATTAAAAAGAAGAAGAAGAGAGAATCTAGAATTGGCAGATCTGGGTTTGAATCCATTTAGGGTTGTGTGACCTCTGGCTCTTGCCAAGCCTCCCTTCCCCGCTGTAAGCGAGGATAGTGTGTTTTGTACGTTGGCGGTGGGGTGCATGACACGGACTGAAACGCGTCCACAGTGGATAAAGTGCTGGGTACGGGATTAGTGCTCAAGAACGGGTTGCAAATATCATCATTGCTGTTTGAGAAAATTAGTCTCCGAACATGGGAACAGATGCAGATGTTTTGAGTTAACGTCTCTCCACATACTGGAGCATCTGGACATCAGCTTTCAAGGCCTTAACTCAAAGGTGGGAACTTTAGGCACTGAAGTAGGCTAACAGAAGAAAATCACTGGGCAAAGAGCCTTTCATGGGTGCTCTTTCGGTTACACCAGCCGGGCAGCCCCAGTCACCTGGCCAGCCCACACAGGCCTCATCTCTGTCTCATGCCCGTTCCAGCCACGTGTCTTGAATCCTGCAGGCAAATTCTGATGAATTCATTTTTGGCAAATAAACTCCGCTCATACGCAAAAGGTAAACTTTTGATCTGTGCGCCTGACACCAATGCTGAGAAACGCAGCCATGACTAATGGTATTATTTCAGCTCAGCCCTGGAAAATCGGAGCCTTCCTGATTCTTTTTCTGCCCTCATTAAAGTCTGTTTTACTCTGACCAGGAAATGGAGGAAACCCCTGGTGTTCATTGCTGACCTCTACTCTGCTTGTAACTACTTAGAAATCCATAGAACTACGGAGTGCGGGAGCCGTGCGAAGTCTTCAGGTTTAGATGAGGGAAAACCCCTCACTCTCCAGATGAAGCAGGAGAAGTAACTCGCACAGAGTTCATTCATCTCCAACAAGGACGTATTCAGCGACTGTGTGCCAGGATTTGTGGTTAGACCCTGGATTACATAAGCTGGCATGGAAAATTTCTTCTAGCTCCCTTCCAGAGTTCTCCCGAGCCAGACTGTAGCTCAGATCGGTACGGCCTGCTATTCATTGATGCTTCTTCAGTAGAACAATGGTCTAGACTCGGCGCGGAGTTAAATCGTCAAGGGAGAAGCAGCGGTGCTGGCAGCTGATGCTGCAAACCACACAGGCTTCTACACAGGTAAGAGCCTGCGCCCTGAGCGGGCTGGCGGGGGGCGGGGGGGGGGGGGACGGTGGTTTCCATCTTCACCGTCGCTTCCCTGCCTCTGTCTTAGGATCTCCTCTGCCACACAGAGCTTTTGGGGGCATCACCTCTGTTTCCTGCCTTCCTGAGTTTTCGGCTACTCTGGATCGTCATTCCATTCTGGATTCAACCCGCCAAAATGTGCTAGAAAGAGAAATGGAAGACACGAAGGGACCAGCCCTGGTCTCCAAGCTCCCTCCACCATGGCCCTGAAGCATGGGTTATGGGGCATCAAACCTACTGCCTGTAGATGAGGATTCTTTCAAATTCCCGGTCAGCAGACAGAGAATAAGGATAGGCAGAAAGATGTTTGGATATGAGAGTGTGTTGCTTCTTGGCCCAGGACAAACAGGGCAGGTACTGTGAAGGGGGCTGAATTCCAGCCGTGCTCCTCACCTCTCCCTCGGTGAAAGTCATGTCAAGCCCTCTGAGCCTCCCTTTCTCCACCAGTGGGCTCATGCGTCTTCTCAGGGATTTGTCATGCAAGCAAGGGACCTCATGTGGTTGAGTGTTTCATCCACTTATTCGTCCAGTCAAAGATTTATTAAGAACCTACAGCACGGCCGGTACCGTGCTAAGTGCTTGCAGTCAGTAATGAGCAGGATACACAATCTGAGCCTCACTGAGCACAGAGCCGGATGGGAAAGATGAGCAACTTAGGAAGCAGTAGCCCTAGGCAGTGTCCTAAGCATTGTGACGGGGTGCGGCGTGCCCCTGGCCCCTTGCCGGCCTCGTCTTCTGGGACTCTTCCCTGGCTCATGGGTTCCTGCCAAGGGACCCCAGGCTGCTTCCTGAACATGGCAGCTTCCTCACGCCTCTTCTTTTCTACCTTCACATGGTTGTCCTTGCTGCTCACTCTGCCTGGGATTACCTTTCCCCAGGGACTGCAGAGCTGCTCCCTTTTATCACTCATACCCCAGAGAGGTGTCCTCCAGATGGCCTATCTGAAATAGCCCCACATTCTACTCTGGTTTTGCTCATGGCTCGGCTTTATTTTATTTTTTTATAGTCCTTGCTACCACCTGACATTCTAGTATATATCCGTTTTGTTGGTGGTGATATTGGCCATTGTCTATCAGTTCCAGAGGAGCCTGGACTTTTGTCTGCTTCGCTCCCTGCCATCTCCCTGGTGCCTGCAACAGAACCTAGATCCTGGTGGTTAAACCTTTGCTGAATGACGAAATGAAAGGAGTACATGGGGAAATAATTTAGGCTCAGGGAACTTCCTGACAGAGATGACATTTAAGCCAATGAGTTGGTCAGATATAAACGAGGCTTAGGTAAGGAGGGGGTGTGCGCAAGTGTTTTGGGCCAAAGACACAGCATGTGGGAAGCCCCAGAGATGAGTAGAGCAGTAACAGTGAAAGAAGTTGAGCGTAGCTGGCTGAAGGGGTGTGGAAGGGGTGGGGTGGTGGAGAGAGCTGTGGGTGGAGGGAAAGACCGGAGGCAGAAGAGGAGGACCCTGGCAAATTGAGTTCAGACTCAATCCTACAACATAAGAAAGCAAACTGGTACAAGCCCATCTGGAGCACAGCTTGGCAGTTACTTACAAAGTTAAATGTGATTTGTCATGCAACCCAGAAATACCACTCCCGGTATTTACCCAAATAGAAGGAAAAGTTACTTTCACACACACAACCCTGAGTTTTTATAACAGCTTTATTTTTTTTGCACTGTTTCATAAGAGATCTTTTTTTCCCCTTTTTTAAATTTTATTTTATTCTGTTTTGTTAGTCACCATACAGTACATCATTAGTTTTTGATGTAGTGTTCCATGATTCATTGTTTGCATATAACACCCACTGCTCCATTCAATACGTGCCCTCTTTAATACCCATCACCAGGCTAACCCATCCTCCCACCCCCCTCCCCTCTAGAACCCTCAGTTTGTTTCTCAGGGTCCATAGTCTCTCATGGTTCGTCTCCCCCTCCGATTCCCCACCTTCATTTTTCCCTTCCTACTATCTTCTTCTTCTTCTTCTTTTTTTTTTTTTTAACATATAACAGCTTTATTTTTAATCACAAAAGCAATCTGTTCTCTATTTTGAATGCTGTGATGGTTACATGACTATGTAGGTTTGTCAAAATCATGCACTCACAAGAGTGATTTTTACTGTATGGAAAGGATTCTTTGATTCAAAGAACTATGGGAAACCATTGGAGGGTGTTCAGTAGAGGGTAGCACTGTCAGATCTGTGTTTTGGAAGGATCGCTCTGGCAGGGGAACGGCAAGAGTGGAAATGCGAACGACCGAGAAGTCGAGAGCAATGGACCACATGAGAGATGACTGCGGCTTGGACTTGTGCTGGCAGAAGTGGGGGTGGAAGAAAGTGAGGATTTGAGACATAAAAGAGTGCTCGCTTCGGCAGCACATATACTAAAATTGAGACATAGAAGATAGAATCAGCAGGGCTCGGTGATTCACTGGACGTGGGGAATGAGCAAGAGGGAGGTGCCAAGAACGATGCTGAGGAATGTGGCTTAGGGGCAACTGGGTAGACACTGGTGTCGTTTGCCATAAACACACAGGCCTTTTGAGGAGAAGGAGCGGGCCTTGGGAAACACACGGCATGCGCATGTATGAGCTAACAGGGCATTGTATACATTGGGAGTATGCTTAATGTTTTCATTTGTTTAGTTAGTTTGTTCTGTTTTATCTTAGCCAGGTAACACAGACCTGAGTGCTTGAGGCCATGACCAAGAAATCCACCTGACTTAGGGGTTACCATTGAGACTTTATGTTCTATTGCAGCAAATTACTTTCATCTTGGTGCTGCCATTTGGCTGGCTAAGACATCATGTGTATTTATGTAGGTACAGCTATATGATTAAGATAGTTATTGAGTTAGATGGTGGACCATTTGCACGCTGACTATCATTTTCAAGGAAATTGAGAGAGAGAGAGCAAAAAAAAAAAAAGATTTCAAAGAAAAATCAGTGTGTGTGTCCTAGAATAGAGAGCTGTCTCCCTCGTAGAGATTTGAGCACCTGTGCATGCATGTGGCTTGGGTGGTTTTGCCTCTACAGAAGAAGGACGGGCTTCCACATTCTTCTCTGCTTTGTCAATTCCTTCCATTCCCTGGCCTAGATAAAGCTGAAGTGTGTATCTCCAGCCAAACCACCTTCTGCTGTTTTTATGTGGCCCCAATTCCGTGTGGTCTGGCCTGGCGAGGAGAGACTTAAATTGAATAAGTACGGTTCACGGCCTGGAGATTATAGATTTCTTTCAGAACATTCAAAACTCCGAACCAATGTTATATCATTGATCCCCGAAATATTCTTGTGAAGTTAATTGGAAATCCTTGCCTGTATTTATGAACAGGGAAGCTGGAATAAAGAGACATTCATTCCAGACAATTCAGCTGAGATTCCAAATGGCGGAGAATGGGTTCCTTAATCTTCCCTGAAACATCTTACCCTTGCCTCTGGGGCGTGTTGCAACTTTATGGCCTTCCTAAATGCCAAGTTCAATAAAGTACTTCTCAATGGTTGCCTCTTGGTGGGTGGGTTTACAGGATGGTTTTGACGTTCTTTGTGATCATCCATGTTTTCTGGTTTCCCTATAATAAGCGTGTGTTACCTTTATAATTGGGAAGAAAATGAAAGAAATGTCATTTGACAATAGCGTGCAGAGTGGGAAACCATTTTTAGAGAAAAATGTACGTATGAGATTACACATCCAAATGTTAATAGCAGTCATTGTTTTGGTCTGGGAATATGGGTGATTTTCTTTTCTTTCTAGTGCTTTGTGTTTTTCCTCTTCTTTTTTTTTTTTTCATGAATACACATTACTTCTGTAATCAGAGAAAAAAAATACTAACTATTCTTTAAAAAATGCCACACAGACTTCCTCTCCCCAGTGCACGCAGTGGGATTGTGAGGGTGAAGAGAGCGGGCTTTCGGTTCTGACCCTGCAGGTCGCATCCAGTGTGATGACCTGATGACCCGTTTCCAGGGCTTTAACGAGAGTCATAATAGCACAGTCTCCCCCCAGGGTCAGGTTCCCGCGAGCTAATGCATCTGAGGGCACTTGGAAGGAAGGTACTTAGTGGGGAGCTGCCGCGGCAACTGCTCTCCCATGAATACTGTGTTCAATATAATGAAGGGAACATGTTGTAATTTGAAGGCACATCATTTTTATTTTGAGGAAACAGGTGAAATCACAGTTATTAAACCAATCTCCTGTACTTTGGCACTTCTTGTGCCGGCTGATGTCACGTCAGAGTGGAAGGGGGGAGGGTTTGTCCCTGTATGCCCAGGCATCCTGTCCCCCTGCAGGGTCAGGCAGACGGGGTCTGGCCAAGAGCCTGTGGGGGTGCGGGAGGCCGGGGTGCTGCCAGCTCTGGGACAGGGCCGCCCCCTTTGGCCAGGCAGAGGCCCAGCTTGAGCAAGCTGCCCCTCTGAGTCTTCCACAGACAGACAGTCGGCCCCTCTGGCCAGGGAAGCCCGACTCTTGGCAGTACACTGACAGGAGATCTATGGCTGAGTAAGACGGCTCCATCAGGAGGTGGAGGACTAAAACATTGTTCTCTTCCAGTTAAAAGTCAGGTAATTATCAGTGTTCAGTCATATAGTTTTATGGCCACAATGATTCACACAGGGTCTCTATAAGAAGGAAGAAAAATGACATGGAAAGAATGGCTTATAGATCAACCTGTTCAAATGGAAGAGATTTTATATATATGATCAGAGAGAAAGAGAGATTTATATTTCTTTGAACGTGCTGGTCAAACTACACAGTTTCACTAAGCATTTAAAAATATATTCTCTTGATCTGTCTCTCCCTCTGTCTCCCCAGGGATGGAAATAGAAATTATTTAGTCTGGGAATTCAACTTAATTCAAGTTTCTTCTGTGGCTTAAGCACTAGTGGAAGAGGGGGACATGGCTTCCAAAAGCTTATATTCTGATGCCCCTTTTGTTAAGGCTTCTTTGTTGTTAAGTGATTGGTATTTTGGTGGAACCTTTTCTATATTCTATATTCTATATTATATTATGCCTGCCTTATTTTTCTATATTATACCTGCCTTATTTTTCCATATGCCTAAAAGAAAAAAAACATTTCCCCCACTTCTCAAGCAATTTTAGGAGTTGTCCTAGGGTTAGAAAAGACAAACAGAGCTTAAGTTTATGAATATTAAAACTGAATGTTGGAAAACGACTTGAGGTAATTTGATTGCTCAAATTTAATTCCTTAATTGATTACTTAATTTAATTACAATTTTCTCCTTATGTGACTAAGCAGGGCTGTATTTAAGCCAGCCTGGAGAGGTGGCCAGCTCTCTTCAGCTGTAGCACGAGATGAAATAGCATGGTCTTATTGGCTCAGGCTCCGAAGTTGAGGGCAGTGGGTGCTAGACCATCAACAAGGCTTGCTAAGAAGTCGGAATGGGTTTTGCCACCCATAGCATATCATCCACCCTCACCTATACATAAAAAAAGACAATAACAACGCTGAAAGAAGGTTAGTGAGAGAGACTTCCCCTGAGCAGAGTATTTCCTCTCATCCTCCTACTCAAATCAAATATGTGAGAGATGCTGGAGAAGGGTCGAAGATATGGGGTGTTGACCATTCACCCCTCAACTAGTTGCTTGCATTACTACAGAAACCCAAGATGGCCATGGATTCAAAGAGAACTCTTGGGCAAGCTTGACAAATGTTCTCTAGAGTTGGCAGGGCACAGAGTCTGCAAAGTCTGAAGGGGAAAGATTGATAGAATTGTCCCCAATGGTAGGGTGAAGAGAAGGGCCAAAGGGACAGCAAATAACACTTCATCTGTCGCGGGCAGGGGTGGGTGTCATCTTGTCAGCTGTGGGTCAGGGAGGACACCTCAGATGAAAGCCAGGCTTCGGTTTCCTTGAAAGGACGCTGCCCAAAAGGTCTGCCCACAGGGACTAGACAACCTGGCAGAGACTGATGGGTCAGCTGTCCTATAGGAGCTAAGAGGATCTTGAGTGGTTAGCCAGGAGATATTACTCTGTTCAGGGAGATGTCCCCAGCAAGGAGATCTCCAAACAACCAACAAAAGTGGTGTATGAAAGAAAAAGCCATGATTTGCCAGGTAGTGGGCACCATGATCATATAGCTACAGTGCTGGTCAAGTATAGCTTTCTGCCCCTTTACCTCCCCTTGCCCTAGTGCTGGAGGAGTTAGAAGCCACAGAGTAAGTTGAGGAGAGGGTGTTTTAGGGTAAATAAGGAACTGATCAATACCCACTTCCCTTCCTTAATGTAAGTATTTGAGCTTGGGTCAGGCCTGAATGGGGGAGGAGGAGAGCTTTGAAATACATGAGAGATTGAACTTTTGTGTTAGATGAACTGGACTTTTTAATACCTGAAAAATGAGACACCCTTGATTTCTGGCTGACTGGAAAAGATAAGGGGTCTGTCTGAGGTACCATCACGCTGTGAGGAAGAGAAATCCAACAGAGGAGGCCAGAAGGCAGTGGGTGGGATAAAAACGAACTTGTTCCATGGGGGTCCGGTCCCTCAATATTTCACTTACCCGAGCAAGGGTTCCAGAGAAAACTGTCTTTGCATACTGCAGTTTTATGAACAGTTTTGGAGATGTGTAGTCTTGGTACTTGACATATAAAAATACTCCCTTTATTTCTATAATACCCAGCTCAGCAGACCTCTGTCTTTGATAACCTGTTCTAGCCTAGCTCTGGATTTGGAGAGCTCCTCTCTTCCACTCACTCTGCAGAGATTTTGATGGTAAGAGCTGGATATTATAGTCCAGAATGTAAAATTGAGAACTCACAAGGCAAGTCTGTTGAAACAGAAGATACAGTAATTGTGAAACATGACTGGGAAAGCTTTCTCTGAAAGGCTGGGTTGGTATTGAGTGATTAAGACACCCTGGGATGCCTGAGTGGCTCAGTCGGTTAAGCGCCTGCCTTTGGCTCAGGTCATGATCCCAGGGTCCTAGGATAGAGTCCCTCATTGGGCTCCCTGCTCAGCAGGGGGCCTGCTTCTCCCTCTGTCTCCTGCTCCCCCTGGTTGTGCTTTCTCTCTCTCTCTCTGACAAATAAATTAATAAAATCTTAAAAAAAAAAAGACACCCAACTCTGAGCCTGGTCTTGTCTCCTCCTAACTGTATGACCTTGGGACAATTATGTAGCCTCTCTGTGCCTCAATTTTCTCCTTTTTGAAATGGGGATAGTAATAGGTACCTTTCTTCACAGAGTTGTGAAGATTAAGTGTGTTAACATGTGTAAAGTGCTTAGAATAGTGTCCAATACTGTGGTAAGAAGTGCTTTGGAGTGTCAGTCATTGCTGCAGACACTGTTGGGGCCCAGGTCATATCTTCCTGGCCTACTCCAGCATTGCCTGTGAAAGCTCACACACACTCATAGCTTCCTGTCCCTTCCTTCCCTTCTTGCGGGTGTTCTCTGGCAGCAGGCGTGAGCTCAGGCCAAGTGCACAGCAGGCTGAAAGCACAGGTGTTAAAGCCCCAGAAGAGACCTTTAATCAGCGAGGGTTGGGGCTGGAGGATAAACAGCCCAGCTCCTTTGTGCCCCAGCGAGGAGATTCCTTGTCCCATGGGGTCTCTGAGAGGATCCCCAGAGGGATCGAGCCCTAGTTGTCCCTAGCAGTGACCCACTCATTCATTCATCATGGATTGGCTTGCCCCCTCTCCCTTACCATGTTTCCTAAGATTGTCTCCAAGATAAATGACTTAAACTCAAGTCCTTGTCTTAGTGGGAAGCATTGTGGGAACCAAAACACACAGCTCTTTTATATGGAAGTCTTTTAGATGCTTAAAATCCTATCTTATATATTTTTCATATAACCTACCACCCATAGTGGTTGCGGAGCTCACAATAGGATACTTGCTGAATTTTAATTCTATATCATCTCCATTTTTCATTATTTCTCTCTGTAACCCCATGAGCTTCTAATTGCAACTGTCCTCCCAGAACTTCAGATGGTTGGATAGTTATCCTTTTCTTAAATATCTCCACTCAGAGGATTCCAGGGCTCTGTTTTGCTCACCCCTATGTTCCCAGAGCCAAATGCAGTATCTGACAATAACAATACTCAATAAAAACTCTGCTGCCTTACTAATGGAAACCCTATCCTTCATGTTAAATCAGAATCTAGCTCGCTGCCAATCAAACCCCAAATAACGAGAAAGCAATCAGAAAGCTAACTTGATAGGGGCGCCTGGGTGGCTCAGTCGGTTAGGTGTATGCCTTCGGCTCAGGTCAGGATCCTAGAGTCCTGGGATCAAGCCCCACGTCAGGCTCCCTGCTCAGTGGGGAGTCTGCTTCTTCCTCCCCCTGCTCCTTCTCTCTCTCGATCACTCTCTCAAATAAATAAATAAATAAAATCTTAAAAAAAAAGAAAGCTGATTTTATATAGTAGGTACAGCAGCCTGGTGTTTATGTTGAGCTGGTTGAGACCTGCACTGTCCAGTACGGCAGCCACTAGCCACGTGTGGCTACTGAACATGCAAAACGTGGCTCGTCTGAGTTGTAACGTGCTACAAGTGTAAAGTGCACACCAGAATTTGAAGGTTCAGTACCAAAACAAAAAAAAAGTGAGATATCTCATTATGAATTTTTTACGTATCTTATATAATCTGACGTTTTTTGAAATGATTTGAATTATTTGAATAATATTCAAATACAGTTTGAATAATTTGAATTCTGTATCATAATTTGAAATATTTTGGATATACTGGGTTAAATAAAATATATTATTGATTTCACTTGTTCTTGTTACCCTTTTTAATACATACTAGAAAATTTAAAATTATGTGTGTGGCTTATGTTCTGTTTCTATTGGATAGTGCCAGTCCATCCCTAAATATGATTGCTTTTTCTCAACTATCTCTCACAGGTGGTAATTTTTATTCATCCTCTAACTGAATGTTTTTAGGGTCCTGGGCCTGTACCAGAGGTGGGGTACATGAAGATTCAGCATTGCATTGAGACTGGGATGGGGGTCACAAGGAATGAGGAAGACCCTAGAGTCTGGGTCCCCTCTGCTAGCCTTAGGCATATTCCTCTTGGATCTCAGAGAGGGAGAGCAGTGGTTAAAGCCTTAACATGTCAGTAAAAAATAATCGGAATCCAATACCTTTATCTTTACTGGAATGTCTCTGCATTCATTTGGTTGGTAGGTTTCGCATCCATGGAGTGCCTGAGTTGGGTAATATCCTCCTGACTCAGTTGAATGTCAACTTGAGAATTTAGAATCCAGGGAGGTATGCTTGAATGTAGGATGTGCATCTCCTAGTCATTGAGCAAGTCACTTAACCTTTTTAAGCCTCAGTTTCTAACTCTATAAAATAGGAATAGTGCTACCTGACCATGTATCTCACAAAATTGCTATAAGGAGCGAATCAGAGAGTGGACAGATTAGCTGTATGTGGACCAGGCTCTGGGATGAGTTCATGAAATGACCCCCATTTCAGGAGCTGCAGAAACTTTGACTCTGAGTGACTGAAATATCCCAGAGGGCATCCAAAGGCTGATGAACTATTCTTCTTCCCTTTATTGAACATCTCGATATAAAGTCTGTGGTAGACTATAGGTCAAAATATCTGTTATGACTTAATTAACTTAGATAAGTGTCTATATGACATTTAGGTTAGTATGATCATTATCCCAATGGGTTTGTTTTTATAGTTATGCACACTTTTCACTCTTGAGAACCCCAAGGAACAAAATGTTATTGGCATCCTCTCCTGAAACAAAGAACAGCTGCATTTGTTTGGGACATTTCCCAGGCTGCTCCTTCCTCCATGTGTGAAGGATCCTGTTGGTCTGTCAATCCCACATCGAAGAGGGAGCTTGGGTTGTCATCACTTCCCTTCACCAGGACTCATGCAGCTGCTGGGTACTCCGTGTGGGTTCTCTATTGTGTTTGAAAACTCTATGGTGGTCGCCTTAGGTGTAAGGAGCTCTACCTGCATTCACCTTTCCTCTAAAGTACACAGTAGTGACATGGAACCCCAGTGGAGGAAAGTCCTGGGAATGTCCCTGCTTCTACCAGTGCTGATCTCATTCTGACAACTGCCGCCATATATAAAAGGACCAGAATGTTGAGGCTGGAAGAGCCTTGAGAGAGTTGAGTGGTTCTCAATTCTGGCTGCCTGTTAGAATCTCCTAAGGAGATTTTGAAAATACTCAATGCCTAATCAGCTTTGATCCTGATACTGATTTAATTGAAATGGAACAGGGTCCTGGCAGTTGCTTCTTTTTAAGTGCTCTCCAGGGTTAAGAACCGCTAATCAGAAGTCAGGACTAAAGCTGCTGTCTCATTGCCTCATGCAGATAATTGAAGATAACATGGCTTTGGATTCAGACATCTTTGAACTTTGAATTCTGCCTCATTTACTCATTAATTGAGGCCTTGAACAAACTCTTGAAATTCTCAATTTCTTTGCTCATAAATGGGAAAAATAACACTTAGAACATTTTATGGGAAATTAAGTGTGAAGACTTATGTCTGTCTTCTGCACTCATTGTAAGTAAGCAACTTAAGCATAGGGACCATCTAGTAAATAAAAATCACACTTAACTGAGAAACTACAATGTGTCAGACACAGCAAGTACAACATTTAAATTATCCCACTTAAGCCTCACAAAATAACTGTATGTAAGTTAAAGAACAATTTCATGGGGCGCCTGGCTGGCTCAGTTAGTAAAGCATGCGACTCTTGATCTCAGGGTTGTAAGTTTGAGCCCCATGTTGGGTATAGAGATTATTTAATAACAAAAAATCTTAAAAAAAAGAATAATTTCATGCAATGAAACAAATAAGACATAGATAAGTTAACTGTGTATGCCCAGGATCTCATAGGCTACAGGAAAGTCAGGATTTGAACTCAGATCTTTCTGACTCCAGCTTGTTATCTTAGTCCATGCACTGTACTATCTCCCTCACCTGTGCTAAATGTTGTTTCCCTAGCCCCTAGCACAATGCCTGCTGCATGGAAGGTACTCAATAAATATTCAATAAGTGGATAACAATTAAAATGTGTAAATGAACAAATGAATGAGGAACCTAGCTCGTAGAAGACAGTTAGTGTTACTACTCTGTTGATCAGTCTTCTCTGCTAACTCTATCAGATAAAAAGGTTTATCTTCAACAGAGGCAACATGCAATAAGAAAAATTATAATGTGCCTTCTATTATTGCCATGACAAAATGAGAAAGTAGACAAGCAACTGATCAATCCTATTCTTTCACATACTATCAGGCAGGGTATGATTTTAACTTGAGCATGTTGATAGCTGCAGATCAGAAAAGCAAATATCAGTTCATGCTAGTTTTAGAGTCCTGTTAATCTTCCAGATTGTTATTTGGACACTAGCTGTCAGCATATTTTATGTATTTCCTACATGTCTCCTGAACACAGCTGTGCTAAAACTCCGAGGGCTCATTTTAACACACGAGAGCAGCTTGGACTAGTTGGAAATGCACGAGATGTGGAGTCAGCAAGCCTGAGTTCAGGTCTTGGCCATCCACTTACCAGCTGTGAAGCTTTAAGCCCAAGCATCTCAAATGAAATATGCATGCCCTAGAGGTTTGGGACATTATGCTGGAAGGTCTCAGAGATGCAGGATAAACACAATGCATTCATTCATTTATTAAGCAAATATTTATTGAATGCCAGGCATTGTATTTCAAGTGAAATGAACAAGACAGATAAGGTTGCCGTTCTCATGAAGCCTTAGATTCTTCAGAGAGACATCAGTTCAGATACAGATGAACACTATTAAAAAAAAAAAGATATCATGAAGTTACTTTTTAAAGGCTTGATAACAAGTTTATTTTAAAAGGCTTGGTAATGGATTATTATTAGTTGCCTACCCAGAATTCACTTTCCCCTTTCTATTGGCATCTGTTTTCAATTAGATGTCTACTATGGCTACACACCACCCATGGGATGGGCACTGGTTGGCTTAGGCCAAATATATTCAACTTCCCATTGGTTTAGGGGTAGCCAGGTAATCTAAACAGTCCAATCAGCATTAATCTTGGGACTCTGGCATGCAATCCTGGTATCAAAGTCGTTTTTACTGCTTTTCCTCTCAGCACCGGAGAATGAAGATATAATGTCAAGAGGTGCTGGGGCCATTTTGCTGCTAGGATGAGAAGAGCTTAAGGATGAAGCCAATGTGAAGAGAAGGGTGCAGGTAAGTGGACCCCACTCTGGGGTTTGCCTCATCTCTGAACTTCAAGATATAAAGGCTAATAGATTCCTTTATTGCCTAGCTGATATGAACCAACTCCTCTGTTTCTCGCACCAGAGACCTCATAACTGATACAGAAATTTGGTTCCAGGAGTGGGGTACAGTAAAAGACAAACCCTAAAACGTGGATTTTGCCGAGCAGAAGTGATGAGATAAACGGCAGAGGCCTGTTGGGAGTCAGGCCTGGACCTAGAGGCATATCAGGGGAAATGGTAGGAAATATCTAGGATTGTTGATTACAGAAAGGTCCTACAATAAAGAAACAATCTTAAGAGAAGTGACCCATCTGAAGGCAGAGAAGGTAAGAAATATGGTTTTGCTTAGAAAGGCCCTCTCTAGGTATGGACTGCAATCAGGACAACTGGAATCTAACAGTGCTGCAAAGACCAAATACTCTGCTTTCCAAGTGAAGGTTCATACAAGTAAAGACAGGAGGTAAGACTGGGGCAAAGGACAAGCCTGACCCTTTAGTCCACCCCCAAACTTCCAACTAACAGCCCTCACCTGACAAAGCACATTAGAGCAGCTGTGATGGAACCTGGGGTCAGGGAAGAAATCATTCTACTCCAAGTTATTGTCAGAAAGTGTCCAGAAACAGAAACCAACACAAAAGTAGCAGCCATTACACTGAGGCTTTAGGGGACGGTCATACAACAGGGGCCTGGCATCAGACAATATAAAGTCCTAGACTGAATACAACGACCAGAGGTAGGCTGTCTGTCTATGGTTCCTAGCCTTTGGAAGTGACAAGTCAAATATCTTGATGATAACTAAGCTTACGAAGGAGCTATATGGCCAAAGAAATCCCAGTCCTGGGCAACCACAGTCTATGACTGTTCAACTCCTATGGCAAGCTCACTCTTTGAAGTCACACACAGAAAAGGAGATTATGCAACTCCTAGAAAGGGAAACTTCTCTAGATATGTCAATGAACAAAAAGCCTCCAAGAGAAAAAAACCAGAGCCTTGCCAAATTGATTCGGCTACTCCTCCACAGCCTTATCAGAACATGAGGCTGAGAAGAAAAAAGCAAATCCTTGGTACCAGCATTTCCAAGCCAGAGTCCTGGGATTCACCCTGATCAAACTATTTAAGTCATGTTCACCTCCAAGTCACATAGCCACCCCAGGGGAATTATGTCTTATGTGTATTATTGTCTGGAATGTGTGTTCATGTGTGTGCGTGCATGCTTTCCCAACTCTCCTCTTTTATAATTGAGATTTCTTTCATTGTAGTCATCCCTGGTCTTTCTCTACTATTGTATATTGGATGTGTTGGTGATTGATACATTTGTCTTAGCCATACTTTAACCAACCAAGAAGAGCTATATCCAGACCGAAAGAAGGTTTCCTATCCCCCAGAATTCCTGGACATGGAACTAGATGCAGTATTGAATGATACTTGGGTTGTCTATTTGGGGGGACAGAATGATTGTACTTTATGTAGATATGGATGGACATTTTTGAAAAATGCATGTATGGGCAGATAGATGTATGTAGGTGCTGTATAGTCAAAGGGGTAGACTATCTAAAACCACTTAATGTATATCCTAGGATTTAGCAAATAAGTTAATATAGTATGGAAAATGAAAGCTAGGCTTCTTACAGTCAGAGAAAAGAATTATAAATAAGGAAAGGGGGAAGGCTAGAATGAACTTGGTGGTGTTGGATTAGAATTGGAAGTTAGCAACATGAACTCATAATTTTTAATATGTAGATGCACATAGAAATTGACCTAGATATCTATCTGAGAGAAAGCCTAGAAGTAATGACACTCAGTATTAAAAAATACAGATCTTAATTGCCCAGATCTTGGTTTCTGAACACCATTCTCCTGTAAAAATTACTAGGGTTCTTTGGAGAAATGGCTGATTCTAGGTCTGAGGCAACGAAAGTACAAGATGAGCATGCAATATCTTATGCTGTTAGAAATAAGGAAGTCCTAAAAAAGAAATAATGGGGATATGTCAAAAGCACATAGGAGCCTACTTGAAGGGCCCCCCAGTGGTCAGATCGGGGACAATTTGAACAACAAAATAAATAATGCTAATAATAGATTATAACCCATAGAATAAAATGAGAATCCACAAACTATACTGATATACACAAACAAACAAGTGGGAGAGAAGAAAAGTAAAGTAGAAGTCCGCTAAAAATGTAGAAGGAAATAATGCAGTTAGAAAATCACCATTTGGCAAACACCACAGTAATAATTGTTTCAGGTAAAACTCATCAGTAAATGCTAAAATTAGTAGACAAAAGTCTGAGAAATAAGATATTTACCTAATCTCAAAGTATCTTCCCGAAAGTTTATGATTAATCACAGTGGGGAAAATAGTGACATTATAATAGTGAAACATGGCAAGCCCCAGCTTCATTCAGTGATCAAGGTTTTCCTCACTGTAATGGTCTGAGTCACCATCATGTCTCCAGTTAGGATGCACTCAGGTGGATATATCATCACTCTCTGTTATTTATTCCAAAAATGATAACCTGAATTTAAATCATGAGCAAACATCAGGCAAACCCAAACTGAGAGCCATTCTACAAAATAACTGACCAGCATTCTTTAAAAATGTCAAGATCATGAAAGACAAAGAACTCTTCCAGATTAAAGGCCACTAAGGAGACATAAAAACAAAAGCAAAGAGTGATCCTGGATTAGGTCTTGAACCAGAGAAAAGATATTAGTGGAACAGTTGGTGATATTTGAATAAGGTCTGTAGATTAGTAACAGTGTTGTAGCAAAGTTAACTTCCCCATATTGATCTTAGTACAGAGGTTATGTTGGATGTTACCATCTGGAGAACCTGAGTGAAGAGTGCACAAGGAGTCTTTGTACTATATTTGTAACATGCTTGCAAGTGAAATCACTTCAAAATGAAAAGCTCAACACTTTTTAAATTACATTTTAAAATATGAAAGAAAAAACCATCAGCCTTTAAAATGTTTCCATGCCCCCTCTTCTTTCAAATCTTCCCTGACCTCTTAACTATCATAATTCCATATGTAAATTCATGTCTATATTCTAATGGTTTCTGTTATGACTCAGAGGTCCAAAGACTGGCAGCCTTTGGGCTAAATTGGGCTTCAATCCTTTTAGGTTAGGCTGGCACAAAAGTCTCCCCATCCCTGAAGATTTGATTTGTCACAGCTCCCAACTACTCTTTATTGTTTCAGACATCAGGCTGGCTCTACTCATTTATATGACTTTTTTTAGTAGTAGTTTAAACATTACTACCAAAATTTTGAAGCCTTGTGTAACAAATTAAGCATAATATATTTTCATAGATAACTTGACTTTGGGCTCTGTTCGAATAGTCACGTTTGCTGATTCATTGGTCTGAGTTAATGTTCGCCTGACTTTTATTACATCATGAAAATAAGTGGTATTTCATTTTTGACTCAGAAATAGCCATTAGTCACCAAATTCCTCCCACTGTTCTTTGAGTTTAATGGCAGTTTAGATCAATTGCCAAAATGAGGAGGTTCAGAGATATTCTGCATTTATTACTCATTTCTCAGAAACCTGATGGGCTCTGGGTGTAGAGATTACATCATCTCTTCCAGATTCTTCTTCTACCCTATAATCTAATCACCTGAGAAGCTTTTAAAATACTGATGCCTAGATGCTACTCCCAGAGATTCAGATTGAATTCTTATGCAGCAGGACCTGGACTTTCTTTCTTTTCTTTCTTGTTTCCCAGATAATTCTAATGTGCACCTAGTTTTGAGAACCACTGATCTTCCTTGGTTACGTTTGAGGTGATTGAGCACCTATTGTCCTAGGGAAAGTGTGTAATAGAACTTTGGTACCTTGACAAAGTTTATCTTTCAATACCCCTTGATATGTAGGGCAGCTCACTGAGAAGAAAGTATACATTAAAATTTCCTGGGGAGCTCGCTAAATGTGCAGATACCAAGGTCACACCCTCCCAGATTCTGATTCAGTGTTTACTACACACCATGATAATTACCTGTTAGCTGCTCCATAGAAAGAAGACCTATAGCTCTCTGTGTTCAAAGCTTTATTTCTGAATTACTTGTCCTGACCCATTCATTCCTCCCACTACTTTGCTTCTTATTAATCCCATAAACTTCCAAATGTGTTGCTCATGCTCTAATTTTCATCATCGCTTCTCTCATTAGGCTTAACTTCTGACATTTTCTTCTTGGCTCCTCGTTGACCATGGTCTGATCTCCCTCTGTGAATCTGCATTTGTTTGTCTTGGGAAACTGTCCACACAGGTAGGCCTGTTCTTCCCAGAGATTTCCCTGCTGCAAAGTCACCTCTCCCAGCTTCCATATGCTGCATTTACCCCCATTTGAGCCTCATTGTATTCACTGGGTAAAAAGCCTTCTTAAACCTGGATGGCTTAACACAACAAACATGATTGGATAGCTGGCTGTTTGAACCAGCTGGGCTAGAGTGGGATCACTTTCATCTTTGAGATCTCACCTGGGATGGCTGGGATGGCTTGGGTCCTCTCTCCACCTGATCTCTCATTCTCCATCAGTTCTCTGGGCTTCTTCATATGGTGGTGGAAGGGCTCCATGGAAAAAGCAAGAAAGGGCAAGCCCCAATAAACAAGTGTTTCTTCAAGCCTCTGCTTGGGTTACATTTGTGTATGCCCCGTTGATCAAAGCAAGTCACATGGCCAAGCCCAAAGTCAATGTGAGAGGTGGCTACCTGAAGGCATGAGTCACTGGTGCCCATTACTACAAAAATAGACCACAGCTTTCCCCCTAATGCCATTATTCATGTCCCTGTCATACGCAATACTCCCTTCCTCCGAGCATCCCTACAAATCTCATTCACCTGTAGCATTAGGCTCAAAGTCCTGGGTCCTGTGATTTCTGTCAAGTCCAAATGAGGGTGAGTTCCTTGGCTATGGCTCCTTTGGGTTCAGAACCTGTAACTGGAAGAGACAAATTATATGCTCTGCAAACACTCAACAAACCTTGAAAGATCGGACCGGGACAATCACAGTAAATATTTCCATCCAAAAATGCAATTAAGGGAAGATACATAGCAGGTACTGGTTCGTAAGAATTCTGGCATCCTGCCAGGCATGTGCTGCCAGGTCTTCCCAGAGCAGGACCCAGTTCTGTGCCTGGGAGTGGCTTCCCAATCCATTGTTCCCTATCACTCTTGGCGCCTGTGGCCTGGCTCTTGGCTTTGCCTTCCTTTTTGCTTAAGAAATAGCCTGTGTTGGCTTCTAAGTAGCTCTCTGAGGTTGCTTCTTACTAAAAAAAAAGTTGGGGGCCCAAAGGCCCTTTTGCAGTTTGTGAAACCTCAGCCCCTTTTACTCCAAGCTGGCTATGTACTTTTCTGTTGCAGTTTGTTTGCTTTTAATTAAGAGTTTGCTTTTGGTTTTTTTTTTTTTTAAGAATAGTTTTGGGTTCACAGCAAAATTGAGGGGAAAGTACAGAAATTTTTCATCAGCCCTCTTCCACTACACGGCGTAGCCCCTCTGTGATCAGCATCCTCCACCGAGTAGTACATTTGTTACTACCGATACACCTTCGTTGACATATCATGATCACTCAAAATCCATAGTTTAGGGTTCACTCCTGATGCCGTACCTTCTCTGGTTTTGGACAAATGTATAATGATACATACCATCATTATGGCATCATACAGAGTATTTTCAGCTCCCTATAAAACCTCTGTGTTCTGCTTATTCATCCCCACCAAACCCTGGCAACCACTGATCTGTTTATTGTCCTCTCAGATTTTCCAAAATGTAGCTGTGTGTGTGTGTGTGTGTGTGTTTTCAGTACAACTCTCTTTAAAATGTCGTAGATGTTCTATGATCGTCAATTCAGTTCACTACATGCTCCAAAACCATATCCATAAATTCTTTTTGAGACTGGCGTCTCTCTTCTTTGGGCATGTCTAGCTGCTATGAAATAGTGCCATTAAGATTCTTAGAAGTTCTTTGGTCTACCTGTGATGTTCCACTGGAAACCACCTTGGAAAACCCAAAACCCAAAGATCAAGAACAAATAAGTTGAAAAAAAAAAAAAAAGAATGGGACAGGATTGTTTCTGCAAGGGTAGCCACGTAGAAAGAGACCAGGAATTTGCGATGAACAGATCTGGGACACGTGCTTCTCACCGGACACTGTGTAGATGAGCTGAGCCTGATTAAAGGCACCTGACTGGGCAAACAGCCACGATTTGACAGCTGCTGTCCCAATATATATGCAGCTTCCCGAAGTATTTTTTTTCCTTAAGGTATTTTACAAGTAGGGGAGCCTGGGTGGCTCAGTCATTGAGCGTCTGCCTTCGGCTCAGGTCGTGATCCCAGGGTCCTGGGATCGAGCCCTGCATCGGGCTCCCTGCTCCGTGGGAAGCCTGCTTCTCCCTCTCCCTCTCCCCCTGCTTGGGTTCCCTCTCTCACTGTCTCTCTATCAAAAAAAAAAAAAAAGATATTTTACAAATATGTTTGCAAGTTATTTCATGGTGTTTGTCATATATGGCTTTAGATGGCTGGATGGTTCTCTATCAAATGAATATGTCATCATTTACCATTCCTCTATAGCACCTTACTCCGGCAGTTTTGGTTTTCTGCTGTTAAAATAATGCTGCTGTCATCATTTTTATACATTTTTACTTGTGAGTTCATTGATTATATGCATTTTCCAACCTTTTAAGAATTGGATCATTGGGGGGACGCCTGGGTGGCTCAGTCAGTTAAGCGTCTGCCTTCAGCTCAGGTCATGATCCCAGGGTCCTGGGATTGAGCCCCGCATCGGGCTCCCTGCTCTGCGGGGAGCCTGCTTCTCCCTCTGCCTCTGTCTCTCTCTCTGTCTCTCATGAATAAATAAATAAAATCTTAAAAAAAAAAAAAGAATTGGATCATTGGGTAATACCATAGAAACATATTTGAGGCAAGTGAGCTAAGGGGCCAGTGTTTTCTAGAAGAATTGTACCAGTTTATGATGTTGTCATCAGCCTACCTACTTCCCTGAAGACTTACATTCTTACTATTTTTCTTTCCTTTTTAGAGTTTAGCAGACCAAATGGCACCTCATGGTTTTAATTTCCATTTCTTTAACTGCTAAGTAGACAAGCATTTTTCCTTTTGTTAAATGACTCAAACTGACTTTTCATGTGTGGCATCTCCAATTGTAGAGTGTAAAATTAACATTAGGCTTGGCTGCAAATGACAAAAAAACAGAAACTTCAAACAATACAAAATTGAACAGTGGCTTTTTTTCTTTCTCACAGAAAAGAGGTCTGGGGGCAGTCCAGTGCTATATGGCAGCACTCCAAGCTGTCAGGGACCCAGGCTCCGTAGATCTTTAATTTTTTACATTTTTTTAAATTTAAATTCAGTTAGCCAACATATAGTACATCATTTGTTTCAGGTGTAGTGTTCAATGATTCATCAGTTGCGTATAACACCGAGTGCTCATCACATCATGTGCCCTCCTTAATGCCCATCACCATGTTCTGTAGATCTTATTGCTCGTCTCAATCCTCAGCATGAGGTCCTAGCACCTGATTTGCATGCCTGTTTGCAGAAAAGAGATGGGGGTGGGGGTGGGATAAGCCAAACTTCTCTTGAAAGACATTCTCATTTCTCTTGTGTTTATATCCCATTGGTCAGCACTTAGTTTTATTTCCAAGGGAACAAAAGGGAGAAGAGCTATGGTGTTGACCAGCAGCCTCTGCCACACACAGTAAATCTCTGTCTGCCATCGGGGCTGAGAAAGTAGCAGCTCTGGGAGGAGAAGATGGTGCCGTTTGGCAGGGGAGTAAATGTGGGAAGAGTGCCAGGACTCAGGCTGGCGCAGAGATGGGTGTGTGCTGGTGGGAAAATGCCACCCATGGGAAGTTGGCTTCTCTCTGATCTTGGACCCTTCCCAGGCTTAACTCAGCCTTCTCGAATAGACCTTCCATCTCCTCCCCAAATTCTCATTGTTTTTCAGGGCCCTGCTCCCATCTCAACTCCTTCACTAGCTTTCCCTTACTGACTCAAGCATTCATTGCTCATTTGAACCTAGACACTGAGACAGGTTTTGTTAGGTTATCATTTCTATGTGTAGTTGGCCCAACGAGATTACAAATTTATGAAAAGCAGGTGTAGTACCTTACGTTTTTCAATGGCCAGCCCTCCTATGTCCCCTTCCACATTCTCTTATCTCAGTTTAGGAATCCCTGCTTACTCCCAAATATCCCGTTTTGGGGGAACCACGGTTTATAAATTCAGTGAACACGATTTGCTCGAGAAGGTATCAAGTGTTTATTTGCAGAATCAGCTTTCATGTTCTTCCAGTTGGTAAACAAGCTGTATGGCACTAGGATAAGAACATTTGGAACTCAGTAATATGATGTTTTGTTTTGTTCTTTTGTTTTGATTCCACAGAATTGCTTTATAGACAGCACAGAGCCATCAAAGGATATATTCCTGAAAATTGTTACAAGTGGCTTGAAACTGTGTATCAGGGATACAGTAAGTGGATGACAAATTGGAGGATGGTGCTGGTCATCAAGATGTAGCCATCTGTTTCATAAAAGGGGGTTATTTGCCCATTTAGTCACAAATCTGTAATATGTGTCATGTGCTTGCTACAGAAGGCACAGTGTCAGGTAATGTGGGGTCAGATCGAAGGGAGACTCAAGAGGAACCAGACCAGGATTCTGCTCTCAAGAAGCTTTGGAGAAAGTGAAAAACACACACATTAGTGTAACCTTTTCATTATCCCTTTACCTGTTGGAGAGTGGAAGAAACCCCATTAGCAGAAAGAAAACATTGCTATGGGTTGACCAAGCGCAAATAGGCAACAGAAGAGTAGCTTGAAGCAGCCCTTGACTCTGCCCTGGGAATACACCTCAGTCTGGGGTGAGTCACCTCAGATGGGGCTCAGGAATAATTCTGCCCTCTCTCTGCACTCCTCTTCCAGGGTTTCTTTGCTTTTGCTCTCTCTCGTCCCTCCTCCTGGGCCCTTGTGCTTTGGTTCGTGGCTTGTGCTGATCATAGGCAAGGAAAAGCAGCTTTCCTGGTCAAGCTTCAGAGTGCATCTTTTATTCATTCAACAATCGTTTGATCAAATATTTTTTAAAAAAATCTCCACCTTCCTCTTGCCAATATGGACTAATAGCATTACCCCAGTGTGTTATTATGCTCATAGAGATTCTACCTTTTTTCCTACCTCTACCAAGAATCCTCTACATTATCTGCTTTTATATCCTACCTTGATATGAAGCAGAGCCCTAAGGAGAGAAGGTTTGGTTGGGAAGAACCCTGTCCTCCCCCAGGGGGAAGCAATGGGGTCATAAGGAGGAGCAGAGAAAGTGCCCAGAAAGTGGGGTAGGGATGAGTGCCAGGATCAAGAGGACAGTATAAACCCAGGTAGGATGGCAGGCATCCTCAGGGCTGTGGGGGAGTGGAATTTGCATGTGTGTGCAGGGCTGAAATTGGGGCGTTTTTGATAATCTCTCTTGTTAGGCTTGACCTGTCATGTTGATGGTTAGGTATTTGGCTTTTCCCCTACAAGAAGGGGTAGAAGGAAAAGGTGTGAAAGGTGAGAGAAGGATTGTTGAGGGCCTAGGCTAGGAAGCTGAGGAGGCAGTGTGGAGCCAAGAACAAGTGTGGCCTTGGAATCAGGTAAAAGAAACAGCTGAGTTCACATGTCCTCTCAATCAGATATTGACCGTGCGGATTTGGGCAAACTACTTCTTTCTCACGTGTAAAATGAGGATAATAGTGCTGACATCACATCTAACACACAGTAATGTCTTGTTTCTCCACAGAGGTCATTAAATATTTTAAGCATAACGTGCTGTAAGATGTATGGCTAATGGCCTTATTAAGCAGGCTATAAACTGCACCTTGATAAAATGATAAATGAATGAGTCCTTTTATAGCTACAAAATTATTTAATAGATCACTCATCCGGATCCAGTGGTTCACTTCCAGAAAGTTCTTGACACATCTGGAGTTGTCAGGCTGGGGCTTGAAGAAGGAGGAACCCCTGTATTTCTAAGGCAAGGAAACCTCAGGGGTACAGGTGCTTGGATGTTCCTCTTCTCTGCTTGCCAGCGAGGGGGGCCCCTCAGCCTAAAAACATCTGCCAGGGAGCTGGGGTGAGAAAGGGCAGAAGCCATGTGGGAGGCACTATGGGAGGAGTTTGGGAAAGAAGATGACAGGATGCCAAGGAAATTTTGTTTGGTTTAGAGATGTGGCCTCAGGCCAGTTCCTTTCCTTCTCCCTTCATCCAGAAAAACAGAACTCAAGAGTAGAAGTCACCACCTTCTTCCTACCCCCTTTCCCAGTCCTGTTCTCTGCTCAGCTATGGCAGTCCTCCAGCGGCAGGACCTGTGTGGGGAGAAGAGGGGCAATGGGGACCCCAGAGGGGTTCTTAGGTTCTAATGCCCAGCCTCTCACCCGTTGAGACATCCAGCACAATCAGAAACTAAGATCCCAGGTCGCTGGGAGCCAGATGGTGCCTACAAGGTTGAGAGTGGGGTGGGGAGAAGAAAGGAATCACTGGGACTTGTGGGAGGACAGCTCTCTCGCTGGCTTGTCGACATGGGGGGCTTTAGATCTTTGGCTTGAAGGAAATGGATATTGGGGTGGGTACAGTCAAGGGAAGAGGGTGGTCAGAGAGTGCCCCAGAACAGCCACTGTTAGGGACACACAAAGTCCCATCAAGGAGTACACAGTCGTGGGTAATTTCAATAGAATCAGTCTCCAGACCCTGGTTCCCATATGGGCTTTTCCCTAAAATGGATTCCCCACCCCCCCGGGGGGGGCACGTCCTAGGTGTCAGACTGGTTCTCTCCCTCAACTCCCCATTTGCAGTGGCCCCCTAGGTACTTTTCAAAAGGAAGCCCCATCTCCCTTGCGTCTGCCTTTCCCTAGGAGCTCTGCCTCCCACAGGAAAATCCTCCAGTGCACCCAATAAAATGTCGACTTGAAATATTGATGTCTGAATCTCTAGTATGCGTTTGGCATTGATTTCAAGTAGGAGGAGGTGAAGGATTAAGATTATAGCTTCAAATTAAAGTAAATTATATAGGATAGTTTCTTAAACATTTACTCAAGCACATGGAGAAACAATCTTCTTTGGCTTTTACCAGAAGATTATTATCATATGCATATCATAATGCATTTTTAATCTGGGTACAAGTCTCCTGCTTGCTTCAGCTTTTCTGTACATTTAGTGGCCCTATGAATAGCTTCTCTTCTTTTTGGTTGGTAATTTCTACAAAATATTGTCTTATTCTAGCAATAAGCAATACTCATCCATAATACAAAAACTAATCTTTAAAAAAAAGACTTGTTTCTTACTTTATGCTTGATGATTATTTTAAAATTTTATATTATGATTATTTTATTTCACCCAATGATTTACTAATATAAATTATAATGATAAATCACCTGTAATATTGATTAACATGTAAATTCTTTTGGTGACAGGAAATTTTCACTTTTTCAATTTTGAATTAATAATAAGACAAATATTCAACTTAGAAAAAATTTAATATGTAAAGTTTTAACTTATGTACTTATTTTATAACCAAGAATTATGATATGGTGACCAATACAAGATTTTTAAGCTTAGAAGTATATCCTACTAAGATAAAGTTCTGTGGGTAACATAGATGGAAATATGCATGCAAGGAGGACTAATAAACGAGGGAAAATTTCTGGCTGTTAAAAAGAGCTGATTCATGTGTCTTTTGAATAGATGAAGGTGGGTATTCAATACATTTTATCGAGTGATTTAACCACCTTTAAAAGTCAATATGCCAGGAGTTACATATTTCTCAATTACTTAAACTTGCAATAAAAATGTTAAAAGTTAACTTAAAAAACATGTGAGGAGGATATATAGTTTTTCAAAAAATGTTAGGAGATCCCAGAACATTTATAGATCTCTGCTCTGGGAGGTGGAAGGTGAATGTAGAAATGGAAGGCGTGGAGCAGCTTTTATAGTTTTTAGACAAAGAAACAATAAATTTGTGAAGAATTGACAAAACAAAGATGTTTGGGCTAGGGGTGGGAATGGTGAAGAGTAACTGGAAAGGTGAGAGTGAGTTTAACAAGGTTTGTTTACAGAGTCCTCTGATGCCTTTCAGGGTTGATAGGGGTCTGGCTCCAGTGAGATGGAATGTATTTCCTGCCTTTAGGCAGAAAAGGGACAGCTTTTTCTGCATCTACTGCTTCTAATTGTCTTCGGCTCAAAATACTTTTTATGTCAAAGAGGCGTATCTGGGGGCGGTATATTCTGATTTCCTTCAAGTGTATCATAGAATTCTTTAAGGGTGATGGCATCTTCACCCTGATGATATATAGAATGTGTGCTTCTGAATTATTATGTTTTAAAGGTTTCCCAATTTCAATTTCTACTACAGTAAATATCAGTAAATATAATCCAATAGATAGAACAAAAGTTTTTTGGGTTTTCAGTAATTGTTAAGAGTACTGAAGAGTCCAAGACCAAAAAGTTTGAGAATTGCTGCCTGAGATCTTATATTTCAACACTTGTTTTGTAGATTTGGAGAAAGAGGTCCCAAAGAGAGGAGATCAGTTGTTCAGGATCACACGGAGCTTGAGGCAGAGTTGAGAAGAAGACTCTACACTCCACACTGCCCAGGTCACTTTGCGGATTAATCGCTGGCCACAGCACTGAAACCCATACATTCCCTTACTTCCCTCCAGGTATATGGGGCAGGAGTTTATCTGCCCCCTTTACCTCCTGCCTCCCTCTCCACCACCCCTGGGGAGCACGGGGTCTTCTAGTATGAGAATGCAGCAAAACAACGCTACTGGAAGCCCATCATATAAGCAAAATTGGTAAAGTAGGGTTTGTTCGTGCTCCTCTCTGAAGGATGGTAGCCTTCTCTGATGGAGCCAGAAGTAGGTCATCCTGAGACAGGAGTAGGTAAAAGATGGAAGCAGCAGAGTAGGCCAGATGGGTCTGCAGCAGACTCAGTTTTAATTGAAAGGTGACCAGGCAGGAACACTCAAGATCTCCTTTGCCTCATTTCTTGGATCCCAATTGTGACCCTAAGCTGCTGTGACTACAGTTACTGTCTTTCTGTTAATGGACTGCTCCCGTGGCCCTTTCAGACATGGTGAAACAGAACAGTTGGGAGATGCATAGGAGGAGCCTTAGAATTTTCTAGTGCATTTGCTCATTCAACTCAGTGGTGTTCGTTGAGTTCTCGCTGCATGCCTCAGCCAAGTCTGGGCCTTGGAATGCAACGTGATGCGACAGACACAGGCCCTGTCTCATGGACACCACCTCTTAGCAGAATGCTCCATGCCCTCCTTTTGCAATGCCTGAGGTTCAGAGAGGTGAAGGGACTTATCCAAAGTCACACAGCCACGTGAGGAAAGAATTTGCCGAACATGTGCCTTGTGCCTGCACCCCTGATACAGCAGAAATAGGCACAGATGAGCTTGTTAGAGAGATGAGACTTATGCCCAAGTTGGTATTATAAAGATTTAGAGGGCACAGGTGAGGTGAATCGGAAGTAATTATTTAATTTCTTTAATGACTTAAGGGCAGTTTTCGTGCAAGAAAAAAATTAGTCAGGGGGCTCATTTTTGTGTTTGTTGTTTGTTTCTTTAAAGTTCAATTTATTAAGCTACACATTTAAAACTCAAGTTCTTAATTTTAAATTCTGCTTATAAATAAATACTTATAAATCTAGAAAATTTGAAAAATCATTTTTCAAGGCCTTAGATGGATATGTTATATCACTTACAAATTCAGTTAAACTACTTGAAATATTTTAGACTGCACATACAAATTTAATACATTTGATTTCCTTTTTAAGTAACTCAATCGCCTGATTTAACAAAACATCTTGAGTGCCTGAATACGCTCTCAAGGAATTAACAGGTCCCAATCTTATAAGGGTAGTGAAGCTTAAGTTTTCTCAGATGTTTCAATGCTACATAAACTTAGTGAGATTTCTACTTGAAATCAAAAGTCTAAATTAGTTATTCAATTAACATTGTAAGATGAAATTTTAATGCTGATCTATTTATAACTCAAATAGGACAAATTATCCTAAATGTTCACATACCTAAAATATCAAATGTGCACAGATTCCTAAGGCAAAATATGAATACTGTAGTTTTGGTACTCTTAAACAGTTCTATACCAAATTTGACATCTTTCTCAAATAAAAGAAATTAGGGGATAGTTCAGATCATCCTGCCATATTCTGGGAATTACCTCCCCAGGGAAGTTTGGGGGTGACTTTCTCAGCCTGCTGGAGATTGCACAGATATTGACTTGATCCTTCCCTGTTGCCCTGTTTGTCAAGAGCACTCTGAGCGGTGTCGCCAGGCTTGGCTTTACCATTCATGTTAGACGGTCACTGATTTTGCTGCTCAAAGAAAATTTTAGCTTTCCCTCAAAATGGTCATTTGCTTGGATTTTACTTTTCTTTGGATCTTAAGATATGTAAAAGTAATTATGCCAAACATAAAACAGCCTTGACCTGAGAGACTCCTGCATTGGTTGATCACCCCTGTTTGTAGAACCTCACGATTCTTAGGAATATTAAGGTGTTGATGTGTGTGCCACCGGATGGTGATTCATTTCCATCTGTGACATACAGACAGTCCTCCCTCTACTTTAAAGTCACATTTGAGGATGAGGCCTTGGGTCTTCAAGGAATGTACAACTTGGCATCCTTTCTCTTAACTCTCGGGAGCTTCTTAAAGTGTTACATTTTTTTTAAATTTTTTTTTAAGATTTTTATTTATTTATTCATGAGAGACAGAGAGAGAGAGGCAGAGGGAGAAGCAGGCTCCCCGCGGAGCAGGGAGCCCGATGCGGGACTCGATCCCAGGACCCTGGGATCATGACCTGAGCCGAAGGCAGACGCTTAACCATCTGAGCCACCCAGGTGCCCCTTAAAGTGTTACATTTTGACTTACCTCTTTGAAAGCCCTCCTGCACCTGCCGCAGGAGGCCCAACATACCTGCGAGGAGGGTAACAGATGTGTGAGGAACTGAGTAAGAAATTCTGTGAAAATGTGGAGTCATGCGGAAGGCTGGTGTAGAGTTGACTCAGCAGAGCAGAGAATGAAGGCTAGCCTTCAAAGAAGTTGAGCAGCACGGAGGGTGGGAACTGGTGGAAAGGGAAGGTCTAAGGAAGCGTCCTGGAGGCTGATGAGAATGAGGGGTTTCTGAGAGATGGAATGCTACGACGCAAACTGAGTGGGTGCCTACAGGGGCCAGCCTCTATCTTAGTTGTTGTACAGGTATTGACTAACTCATTTCCTTCTCCGGGCACCCCTAGAAGGTACATATCATCATTGTTGCCATTTTCCAGAGTGGGGAAGCTGAGGCACGGCGAGCTTAAGTCATGCCCTGGTAGACTGTGTGCTTGATGATGGAAGATACTTCAGCATACGCTTCAGTGTGACATTTGAGGAGGTGGCAGGGCCCCCCCAACCCCCCAGCTCCTCTGGCCAGTCTTCCTGGCTGCGCCTCTTGTCAAGAATATTATTCAGTCTGCCTTGAAGTGATTCTTTCTTTCCTTTTTTTTTAAAGATTTTATTTATTTATTTATTTATTTAAGAGAGAGTGTGTGCCCATGCGTGAGCAGTGGGGGAGGAGCAGAAGGAGAGGGACAAGCAGACTCCATGCTGAGTGCGGGGGGTGAGGGTGCTCCATCCCACGACCCCGAGATCACCACCGGAGCCAAAATCAAGAGTCAGACACTGAACCGACTGAGCCACCCAGGGGCCCCAAAAGTGATTCTTTCATGCAAGGTGCTTGTTGGTGTGCTTGAGGATAGAGCAGGGCCAAGCCAAGCTTATGAAAACAGATGTAAGGGAAGAGTTTTGTGTCTGCTTGCCAATAAGTGTTTGCACTTTTTTTTTTTTTTAAGATTTTATTTGTTTATTTGACAGAGAGAGACACAGCGAGAGAGGGAACACAAGCAGGGGGAGTGGGAGAGGGAGAAGCAGGCTTCCCGTAGAGCAGGGAGCCCGATGCGGGGCTCGATCCCAGGACCCTGGGATCATGACCTGAGCTGAAGGCAGACGCTTAACGACTGAGCCACCCAGGCGCCCCAAGTGTTTGCACTTTTAGCAGAATTTGATCTAAGACCGGCTGCCATAGCAATAGGCACCTGTTAGTGAGCTTGTGCAGGACTGCTTCCCCTCTGATCACCAGGGTTGTTATTGTCTCCCAGAAACCCTGACAACTGCCTAACTATCCCATTGCTGAGGGCAGCCCGAAACTGCCCCAGGTCACACGGCTGGTAGGTGGCGACCCCAGGGCTCACGCCCTAATTAGCATGCCATCCTGCCACTCTGTAAGAGGAGGTGAACATAAGCAAGCAGGGTATAGTGAAGGGGCGGGGCCCTCAGGCAAAAGGCATCTCGGGAACCAGTAGTGATTTCAGAGGAAAGATTCCTTCAAGTCAGGAAAGGAGGAGGTGATAGTGTGAAGACGGTGGGTGCCTCTAATTCTAGACGTAGAGGGAGGAAAGCTTCTGCCTGGTGGATTGCATTTCCTTCGTGAAGTAGAAATCAAGGGCTCGGGTTGAAGTAAAGGGGGTGGGATTGGTAGTGGCTATGGGACAAAGTCCCTTTTGTGTCTCCCACTTAAAGTCTCATGGGACACAGGGCTGCCGAGCACCAAGAGTGTAGAGCTTCTCTGAAGAGAAGCTAGGAGGCTGAGCATGGCCCTAGGGTCGAGGTAGGACGTTTGTCCTGACCCCGGGTACCTATTGATCAAGGTCAGTCAGCAGGAAGCCAAGGATACCTGCCTGTCCTTCTCATGATCAGTGAGAAGGGGGACAAAGCACAGCCTGAAGGACCAAGTAGCCAGACACTTGCTCAGTAGGACTCGGCTAGTCTGGAAGGGGAAGATGATGGGGCATTTTCCTGTCTCTTCCCAAAGTGCATGAGAGTGCTGGATGCTCTGTCTTGAATTTTAAGATTCCCCGAGGTCAGTGAGGAGGACAGTCCGTTCTGGAGGAAATAAAATGACTTTGCCTTTTGTTTCTCTGCAAGAGCTGATGAATAATTCAAAGCGATGGTGAGGAAGTGGGCTCTGTGAGACAGGCAGCTCGGAGCAGGGACATCCTGGTGGGTTGCCATAGGACTGAGCTCTGTCTCCATCTTGTAGACTCCCTAGCATCCCTGGTACAGGTCCCACACAGCTCCCAAGGAGCCGCGCTGCGCTGCTTTTCAGCCAAGGGGCTGAATGTCTGCTACAGAGAGGCCCTGGAGGAACTTTCCAACTCAGGCAGGCACGAAGAGGCCAACTGCCTTCCTCGCAGGCATTTGCTTTGTACTGAGAGGACAAATAAGGGGGTGCTGCCAAGGGGCAGGGGAGAAGTAAGAAAGTGGGTTGGCTGGCTGGGGAATCCCTCAGGCCCTGCTCCTGCCTGCCCGTGTCTGGCCATGGGGCTTCTTCTTCTTCTTTTTTTTTTTTTAAAGATTTTATTTTATTTATTTGACAGAGAGAGAGAGACAGCTAGAGAGGGAACACAAGCAGGGGGAGTGGGAGAGGGAGAAGCAGGCTTCCCGCGGAGCAGGGAGCCCGATGCGGGGCTCGATCCCAGGACCCTGGGATCATGACCTGAGCCAAAGGCAGAGCTTAATGACTGAGCCACCCAGGCGCCCCTGGCCACGGGGGCTTCTTTCTCTACTCAGCTGGGGACAGTTTCTCCCGGAATCACCTTATCAGTAGCCCTTCCCCAAGGACTCACCTTTGATCTAGAGTTGCTGGTTCGCATTTAAAGGAGTAGATGTCAGGAGCCCTCTGATAGGGCAGATGCCCACCTCCCGCTGGGACTGAACTCACACACGGGCCACCCAGACATCTCGCTCTGAGAGTCAATAATCCCACTGTCTGGATTTTGCCTTCCAATTCAGCTGTCAGTGTATTATTATTATTGTCTCCTGGAACACTAAAGATACCTTGGAGGCACTTTAAATGCACAAAACGCCACGCCGTTTGTGTTGCGAGAGTGGCCGTGCGAGGGTCCCAGCAGCAGTATACTACCCCACACGAGAGCTGGCTGCTGCCTTCCTGGCTGTGCAAGACTTCCCTGGGCAGCCACGAGTGAAGTAAGGGAAAAGGCTATCCGTTCAGTGTCATGGGATTTCAGAGTATAACGTTTTCATTATGCAGTGTTCAGCTGTGGAAGAGTGGCGTTTAGCGACCCAGTCATAAACGCATTTAAGAGATGCTGGCAGTCAGATCAAGGTCTCGAATGGGACCAGGGAGTGGGTGTTGATCTCAATAAACCTCTCACTAACCTTCGGCAATAGTCCCCAAAATACAGAGGAAGGGAACTGCTGTGTGGGTGCAAATCCTCTTCCAGGAGTCAGCCCACTGGCTTAGAGTCACTCCCTGCCGTCACTGTGGTCTGATAACTTTCTGGTCCCCCAGGGAAGATGAAGCATCTTACTTCATTAAAACAGATGTCCTCAGGGTTTTGTAAAGTAGCACTCCCTCAAATAACCCATGTACCTGAGAGTAGAAGGAATGGTGTCACGGTACTCTGAGAGTGGGGTGTGTGTGTGTGTGTGTGTGTGCGCGCGCTGGGAAGTGGGGTAGGGGCGCCGGAGGAGTCACTACAAAAACAGAGCCTCAGAATCCACTCACTGATTTAGCAAGCACAGGCCGAGTGCCCACAGAACAGCTTGACTTAGGAATTAGATGCATCAAGACAATAATAACAAGGATAATAGAAGACTTTCTGTGACTCAACCCTATTCCAAGCTGCTGTGGTCTGAATGTTTTTGTCCCCCCCACATTCATGTATTGAAACCAAACCCCCATGGAGGTGGTAGTAGGAAGTGGGGCCATCGGGAGACGATTAGGTTGCTAGAGCAAAGCTCCCATCAGTGGGATTAGTGCCTATAAAAGAGACCCCAGAGAGTTTCATTGTCCCTCCTAGCATGTAAGGACGAAGTGAGAAGACAGCCATCGGTGCAAAAGCTGACTCTCACCAGACATGGAATTTGCCAGGGCCATGATCTTGGGCTTCCCAGCCTCCAGAACTGTGAGAAGTACCTTTCTGTTGTTCATAAGCCTCCCAGTTGATGATATTTTTATCATAGCAGCCCAAACAAACTCGGACACAAGCCCTTCTATGTTTTAGGAAATGTGTGATTTGGTGAAGAAGAGCAATGTATACCCAATTAATCAGAAAACACAGGAAAATGTAATCAATAATATAGGGGGGGGGAAAGGAACTATGGAATTGCCCAGGAGGGGGACATAATTTCTGAAGTTGGAGGTGGGAGATGGGAAAGCCTTCCTGGAGAAGAGCATTCCTTCTCCTTTCTTGGTCCCATTTGTGAGCCAAAAGACAAGCTGTATTAAGTCTAATAAACCTAAGAATAGCTTTAGAGATTTAACTGCCCCGGTGTTTAGAATGAAATTAGATTAAACAAAGAGCCAGTGTTGGCATCTTCTGGTTTGCCTGAACTTCACATCTATTGAGTCTTTCTTTTAAAATTAAGATTTAATTTATTTATTTAGAGTGAGAGAGCATGCATGAGCAGGGGAGGGAGAGAGAGAATCTCAAGCAGACTCCCCTGAGTGCAGAGTCCAACCTGGGACTCATCTCACGCCCCTGAGATCATGACCTGAGCTGACATCAAGAGTTGGATGCTCAATTGACTGAACCACCCAGGCGCCCTGCCATCTGTAGAGTCTTTTAAGGAACCCACAGATGCTCCATTGCTTCCTGCTTCTCCTCTGAAGCGACCTGATCTTCGAGTTCCAGCCTCCTTCAAGTTATAGAATCTTTCTGAAATAATTTCTTACTTGGGAGTATTGATTTTAAGTAGTAGTGTAGAAAAAAAAAAAAAGAGTTTTCTTATCTCCTTCCTCTACAATAAACAACTGTCCACAATACTATTGACTCAATAGGCCTTTGTGATGTTCCCCTTAGGATATAGTCACCACTTATTATATTCTTTCTGTGGAAAAACCAACACATTTGTGATGAAAAGGAGTAAAGGAAGATGATTGCATAAAAATAAAAGTTATTTAAAAAAAATTGTTAACTATCTTTTTTGAGATAGTGTTGGGTGGGGGGAGGCAGAGATGCGTTCTGGTCCTCAGTATCAATCAATTCACAATATAAAAGAAGGAGCAAAGCAACCACACACGCGCACACGCACACGCACACGCACGCACATGTACGCGCACGCACACGCACACAGGCAGCTGCTGAAGAGGAGAAGCTTCCGGGGAGGACGTGCTGTTGGGGACTTCACTGTTTCATTTCACACACACCTTCTTGTGCTGGAGCCCTGAGCCCCTGGTAATCTATATAAAAGAGACAGGGCAGTCATTTTGAGGGGTTTTTTTGTTTGTTTGTTTGTTTGTTTGGTGTCCTCTACAGAGATTTTAGCCAGGCTAGGTAAAGTGATGGGCGAGGGACAGGATTTTAGAACTTGAAAATATTTTGCTGCCTGTCTGGAAGCTGACCATGATGACAGTTGGCTCTAGGCCTTAGCAGATGCATTTCCCAAGGATTTTTAGATTAACGAGTCCAGAGAGCCTCCCGTGGGGGCAAGACAGTCACGTTATTATCAGATTACCAGGAAATAGGGGAATCTGAGGGTTGAAGTGGATGATGGGACACCAGGAGTTATCAGCCTAGGTTCTCATAAACACTTTTGTTTCCAGGACATGCAAGAAGGGGTAGCTTCAAGCCTGTGTGGCTTCAGGGGAGAGGGAGGTGATTTTCCAAGTGCACATTTGGTCCCTTGCCTCTGTGTTTGCACATACGCCCGTGAATGCTGTTCGAGCCTACAAAAGCCACCCCCCCCCCCCCCCCCCGCTCCCCTCTGCTTTCCCGGGGACATCCATCATGACATCTAACAGCTCAGCACTTTCCCAGGACCCCTTGTCGGTTTGAAAATTTCCAGATTTATGATTCCATTTCCCCAGGAAGGAGCCAGAAACTTCTTTTCCCAAATTCCTTTGCAGCTGGCTAGAAGCATAGGCCTGGCCTCCTTAGATGCACCCATGCAAGACTTTGATTAGGAGGAGGTTTGCAGAGTCAAGAGTGCTGAGTGGAAGCCTTTCCATGAGGGTGACAGAGAGACTGGGTCTACAGAGGCAGAGGTTACGATGGTCCTAATAGTTCCCCTGCAGCACTGTTAATAGCAGTCTCTCCTGGGACAATTAATTAGAGTGTCGGTCCTAGCTGAGTAGCTGCCAAGCCTAATTACCCAGCCTTCCCAGATAGCCCAGGGAATAACCAGGGGAGCCCAGTGAATGCCCCGGAGGTAGCCACAGGGAGATGCTTACTAGCCCTCCTTGCACATATGGATGGGGCATACCAAAAAACTCAGCAGTCAAAAGGAATATTTTAATGTACTCTTTTAGTAAACATTTAGGTATTCCAGCCTTGCAAAGAAAGTATGCATGTGCCTATCCTTATTTTAGAGTCAAAGAAACAGACTTTTCCGAAAAGTCTAGCAAGGTACTCAAGTGATTTAATATGCCCAGATTAAAAGTAGAGCCAGGCTTTCTGACTCCTGGTGCAAGGCTTTCTTCACAAAAACCTGCCTCACTATGTAAGGAGACTTGAATTTTATTCTTGATTGAATTCAACTAGAAATTCTCAAAAACATAAAAATCCTTCCAAGTAGCTGTTGATTTAGGGTACTCCTGTGACCGAGAGCAGGTCTGGGACGCGGGTGAAGCAGTACAAAATGTAATAGGCACCCAACAATGCAGTGATCAAGATAATATTTAATGCAATATTTTTAAAATAAAAATTAATGAAAAAAAGCCATGATGAACAAACATCAAACTTTTAAATAAGAACAGGATCAGTATGAATGATTTTCCCCTTTGTCTCAGGCTCTGATATAGTTACAGATCCTGTCTTTAGGGAACCTATACATATTATTTCAAAATAAGTTAACAACCCAAATGAAGGGACCTAATTGTCTTCTCAGATATTCCAAGTTTGAATCTTTGCCTCCTCGTATGTGAATTTTCTGCAGCAGAATACATAGCGGCATGTCTCTGTGAGCATTCCGGAGCCCATAAATTTTGTATTAGATCAGAATATCTGTGTCCAGACCTGTCTGGATCTGTAGAAATATTAGCTCTGGCTGGATCTCTAAAATAACAGAGTAAAGAAGACAGAGTGCACAAAGGGAAGCATAAGATTAAATTTTCATGACTATCTGGGCTGTTGGCTGTCAAGCACCTCTACGAAGATGCCTTGATAAATCGTAATGAGGAGCGTGGTGATTATCATTTATTTGACACTGTTGCAGAAACAGAGTTGGACACTTTAAATAGCTGATGCTTCTTGTCACAATCCCTGTGAGGTAGGAGGAGCTCAGGAGGAAAGTGAGGTTGAAGTCCCTAGTTAGCAAATGGCAGAGACACGGTGCAAGCCTAAGTCTGACCAACTCCAAGGCTCAGGTCTTCCTGCCATAATCTGTGTCCTTTCAAGAAAGTGGACTTGTCACCTTCCAGAAATCAAGAAGTCTGAGGACTAGGGAGCACCCAGACTGGACTTCCCCGCAGGCCAATGGACATCGTTCTACTGATGGCCTGAGGGAAACCTCACCTCCTCTTTGATGAGTGACCTGCAATCTCTGTCCAATGACCGGGCACCACTGGATTATCTCTGCCATGTTGTGAAATCTGTCCAGTCCCAAAGGATAGCCTCATGGATTTTTATGCTCATTACGTTATCCTAGAGGTTCTGATACGAGGAGATACCCTAAAAGTTCAGTTGTGAGAAGAAGTTCTGCCACAAGAAGTTCAGAAGGCATCCTAACCCGATTGGGGAAACTGAGGCTTGGGTCAGTAAAACAATTGCAATAGTGAAAACTGGGGCCAGAACCCAGGTAGGACCCCACCGCACCATTCAGCCACTCGGAGTCAGTCCTCACCCTATGTATCCAAAGGGTTATGCTGCATCAGTGAGGCTGAAAACTCTCCTGAAAAGGTTTAGCTTGTGGCCAGAGGTCAAACACTGGCATTTTCTGGGCCAAATCTAGTTTGTAGATGTGCTTTTTTTTTTTCTTAGTTTGTAAAGTGTTTTTGAAAAATTTAGATGAGCTGATATCATTTTAAAAAGCAAGGGTTTTCACCTACAAATCCAGATTTCTGGCTTCTTTTGAAAAATTCCAAGATGGGGACACACTGGAACCATTTTCACAGATGGCAGCTCTTGGCCAGGGCTGGTGGTGTGTCGGAGCCCACTCAGACCGGCCCATCAGAACCAGTTGTAGAGTGTTCAGGAATGCTATGGGCCAACTGGGAAACACTTGGTGGCCTGAAGCCAGCCATATGGGATTGTTTACACCACAGATACTGGCCGGATGACAAATGAGAGTTTTATTTCCTCTGCCCTCCCTCCCTTCCATCCTTCTTCCTTTTTTCTTTCCTTCCTTATTTCTTCCTCCTCCCTCCATCTTTCCTTCTCTCTCTCTCTCTTCCCTCTTGCTCACTTGCTTACTTACTGTTTTTCTTCTTTTTTTTTGGAGTGCCAGTTTATCACCATAACTTAAATAGCTGGAATTAAAGAGAATTCACCCTCTTTAGAAAAACACAGTCCCACTGGGCCATCATCACCTATCTATGTTACCCCCAGGCTAGGGAAGGCACTGGAATTTTCATCTCCTATAATAGACTATGGCTTTAAATGGTGATCCTAATGCAAGCTTGTGCATTGTTGAGTAGGGGAAGAAGATCAGTCATCACAATCTTGACTTTAAGCCCTTTTAACAACTTTTCTTATTCAAGTATAACACAAATGTGCAAAACCTAAAATCCCAGCTCAAGGAATTATCATAAAGTGAGCTTCACTTAACAATATCTAATTCAAGAAAGAGAATATTGGCAGTATAACCAGGGGCTCCATTGTACTTTCTCCCTTACGGCCCCCTTCCTCCTTCCCAAAGGTAATCATTCTCCCAACTTCTGACACTGTAATTTTGTTTTGCCTGCTTTTGAATATATATATATATATATATATATATATATATATATGTATATATATATATATATATTCAACAACTTTGCACTTGAAAGTATATATATTCTTTTATGTCTAGGCAATTTGATTTGACATTCTATTTGTGAGTTCCAGTCATTTTTGGGAATAGAGTTCTTCTCCACAGTTCTTCCTATAAATATTCCACAATTCATTCATTCATTCTACTATTGGAGGTTTTCCAAATTGAACTATTTTAGCCTGTTCCCCCAAAAGGAGAGCATAAGACAGAGGTTTACCTGTGAACACTTCGTTCAAGAATGTGTTTCTTGGGAGTTGGTCAGCAGGCCACAGAGAGTGACATGGAAGAAGGGAGCCCAATTTATGGATGTGTCACTAAGTTAACCACTATTGTAGTCAGCTGGTGCTCAATCCTGTGAAACGCATTTCAGAACTTCACCAGGGAGGACAGAAGTGGAAACATTTACCCATTGCCCATTGGCTCCTGCCTCCCGTGGGCCAAGGATGATCCCACAAGCATAATTTCTGTTCTTCCAGGTTGTGCGTGCATGAGTTTTCCAAGGGAATCCCAAGTCAGAAAGGCTACGTTGCAGGAAGTCCAATGTATGTGCTGCAGGTCCTAGGCAAGGCATTACTGATTTCACCAAAGTCTGCCTGGAATCAGCTGTGACAACAAAGGTAAGGTCAAGTGGATTTTGAAGTCGTGCAAAAGAGATGTCCATGTATTGGCTTTTTTGAATTTGTGAACATTCTTATACATGTGTCTTGGTGCACATCTGTACATATTTCTGTTAGGTATATTCACAGGATTGGAGTTGTTGGAACATAGATATTCACATGTTTAAGCTCGGGAGATATTGCCAAACAGTTTTCTAAAGTAATATTTATTTCTGTTCCCACCAGCAATGTATGAGAGTTGAAGTTGCTCCAACATTTTGTGTTGTCATATCTTTTTAAAATATCACTTAAAAGATATATACATATTTTTTTCTAATATTATATATATAGCTTTCTAATAGCTAATGATTGTTGCCAGATTGTGTCTCCCTAGCTGCTCAGTTCACTTAGCACCACATTTTACATCTGGTCATTTGAGTGCTGTGTCCTGGGCCACAGATGTGCTCGTGTATTCTGGGCTATTGTGGTGAGATCAACAACTTTGCACTTGACCTCAGTGGCAATCCAAAGAAAACAAAGAGAAAGGAACTAGACATTTGACATCCCCAAAAGAAGTCACCATAATTGATTACATTTCATTTATCAGGAAACCATTCCAAGTCTTTGACTAATTTGAGACTCCCTGTTGTGATAGGGAATCTCGTCCTTGATGAGATGTTATCATTCTTGCCAGTAGTAACCAGGGGCCTGCTTTTCTCGGCTCAGAGTTTAGGCTGTCTGTTACATGTACTCTTTTTTAAAAAATATTTATTTATTTATTTGAGAGAGAGAGAGAGAGCACGAGTGAGTGTCAGTGGGGAGGGGTGGAGGGAGAGGGAGAGAGAAACTCAAGCAGATTCCTCGCTGAGCATGGAGCCCAACATGCTCACGACCCTGAGATCATGACCTGACCCTGGGATCGTGACCGGAGCCAAAATCAAGAGTCGGACACTGAACTGACTCTGTCACCCAGGCGCCCCACATGTAGTCTTTAATAGAGAAACAGGAAGGAAGGAGAGACCACCCTTCAAGGTCTGGCCCCAGATTCCCTGTCTCCTTTGTTCCCATCCAAGGTGAACCAGCATGTGGCCCCTCTGTAATGCAACAGCCAGTGCTGCCTTCACTTCCACTGACCACAGTCAAATTTCCTTCTGTGCGGCCATCTTGGCCTGAGCTTCAGAGTAACTCCTCCTAGGTGATGCACCAAGTCTTAGAAAACCACACTTAGGTATCTCTAGCTTCTAAACAGCCCTTCCAAAGATAAGGAAGTGGGTTACATGGATTATAAGTGGAAAGAGTTTCTACTTAAGAAGCCTCCAGAAGCCCCCCAAGGTCCTCTTTTTCTGTGGCCTGCTGTGACCATTTTACTCCCTGACCGCTAAGAGCAGAGGCTCCTCAGTCCTGCCTCTACCCTGTGTGCTGACCTAGCCCACCCAGTGTCCAATACAGGCCGTTCCTGGGCACACTGCTGGCCCACTTCACCATGCCAGGCCACGGAGCTGTGCCGACAGCACCTGGCGAGTCCTCTTCCCCAAAAGATGCTTCACCCGCTCGGGGCAAAGTGCTCTTTCCTTACTATGGGCAAAGGAAGGTCAAACTGACCCCAGCTTTTGCACTGAGAAGCATCTAGGAGGTGTCCTCAAACATCTCAACACTCTGTTATCTCCTGAGGAGGAAGGCCCAAGCCTACAGCATTTTTCTTTTGCACCTCTTCTCCCTGCCACAGGGCAAAGCTGGCTTGCTCTTGAGCACTTCAACATTTCATGACTCTAAACATACTGACTCCCCATACCTGTGGGGGGCAGGTGGCGATAAGGGTGATGGGCAGCCACACTTGAGAGCTTTCTCCCAAACCCGCCCTGTTGTAAGAACAGCCAGTGTTCACTGCTGGACTCGCTATGTGCCTTACTGAGCACTTTCTAGGCATCTATCTCATTTAATTCTTGCAGCTCTTCGAGGCAGCTGCTAGAATTAACCAACTTTATAGCTTGGGGGACTGCCTTTGGCTACCCAGTTAGGAAGCGGTCACAGTGGGATTCAAACTCAGGTAGTGGCCTCCAGAGTCCACATGCTCAGCGGCGACGTTGTACCTGCATTTCTGGCTCAGTCCCCCAAACAGGGACTGTCAACTCCCAGCTACTTACTTCCATCTCCTTTCCTTGTGGTCCCAGCTCCCAGGATTGTCCTGAAAATGATTCCAGGGAATATGGTTGGGATGTATCCCCCTCTCCCTTGTCTTCTCCCCAAGGCCCCCTAAGCCTCCTGAGATTGGAGCCCCTGTGTTTTGAGCTGTGCTTTGGTGCAGACCATGGTCTGCAGGGGTAGACTAGACTCTGAGCTTCAAGCCCCAGCTCTGCTACTTAGCAGATGTGAAAACAGCAAGTTCCAAGGCTTGGTTTCTACATTCGTACCCCGGGATAATCCTAATGCCTGCCTAATAGGGCTTTTCATAGGATTTGAGGAGCTGATGCATGGCAACACTTCACAAAGGACTGGGCACTCTGAAGGGTACAGTGAATATCTGCTTTACTACAACAGAATTCCTGTGCAGTTTTTGAAATGTCAAGGTTGGTAAGTGCAAACACAGATTCCTCTTTGGTTCCTGGTCTCTCCAGGTCCTTCGCCCCTTGCCCACATTTTAGCGCCACTGCCCCCTGCAGCCATTTCCCGCAGCTTTGGAGCACCGCACACTTTCTTATCACCACTTTCCTGGTTGCACAGGGACTCAGCTCCTCTCTCCGTTGGGAGAGGATGCCGAGCTCTTCCCGGGGGCCCTTGGTCAAAGCCTGTGCCTTTGGTGGAGCCCTGGTGGAGGCATGTGCCTCCGTTGACATTCAGCAACTCAGAGGCTCATTCCATATGAAGAGCATTGGAACGTTTGCGAGGTCCTGGGTAACGGCAGATCATCACTTTCAATCAGAGGTCTTCGCTTCCCCTCCCACACTTCAGAGCTGACTCTGACTAACAGTCTGAGGCCCGTGCACCCAGCAGCAGGATAATGAGAGCCCCAAGGTCAAGCCTCACATACGGAACTTTGAGTTTTCTAGTGGTTTCCCATTTGTGTGTGTGTTGTTTTTAAAGATTTTATTCATTTATTTGAGAGAGACTGGGAGAGTATGAGAGAGAGAGAGAGAGAGAGAGAGAGAGAGATCACAAGCAGGGAGGAGGGGTAGAGGGAGAAGCAGGCTCCCCGTTGAGCAGGGACCCCGATGCGGGGCTCGATTGCAGGACCCTGGGATCATGACCCGAGCCAAAGGCAGATGCTTAACCAACTGAGCCACCCCGGCATCCTGGTGGTCACCCATTTAAACAAGGAGAAAAGAAAGAGGTGAATTCATTTTACCAATACATTTTATTGAACCCAATGTCTAAAATAGCAGATCAACATATATTTAATATAAAGATTATTAATGCGGTAACTTATATTTTTTAAATTTGTACGAAATCTTTAAAACTGCTATGCAGTTTATACTTACAACACATCATAATTTGCACTGCTCGTTTCTAGGGCTCGCAGCATACGTGCTACTCACTACTGTAGTAGACCGTCCGCATGATCCCAGCTCCTTCGACACTTCCTGCTAGACGTCTCCGTCCTACCAGAGGCAGCACGTAGCACGGTGCCTGGCTCACGGAGGAGGGCAAAGCCTGGGTTGCTCTTTCCTTCTAGCTTTTGCTGTCACTAAATCATCCTCATACTGACTTATCCTGTCCCTCTTGTCTTGTCACATTGTTTACCTTTTCCAGGTGCTGGGAAGGGCACTGGGAGGCCTGGAGGCAATATTTAGTGCCGTGTTGGGTGACAATCCCAAAATGCCTCATCTGGCCAGAACTAAAACTAGATCCCTGCTCTATAGACTCTTTACCAAGCCCATTTGTGGTTTATCCAGAGGGTGACTTCGGACCAGCTAGACTAAAGACAAAGGCTTAGTATGACTGATGGACAGTACTCTTGTCCAGAAAAGGCACAGAGCTTTCTATCAGAAGAACACCGGAAAGCTAACCATGAGAGTTGGCTTCCTATCCCAGAAATGCTGTACCGCTCAGGCCAGGGATCCACTTTCTTGTCTCTTAGAAATACCTACAATGGTGGTTAAAATAAATCTCATATCTGTACTAGTGCGGTGGTTCTTAGTCAGGAAGCATATCAGAATGACATATCTGAGGAGATGTCTCAAAATATTTTTCTGCTCCAAGAGTCTAGCATAAATGAGCATCACAGAACCAGAGATATGTGTACATTTAGATGCTGACACTGTCTCTGCTGCCAGACCCCACTACTGCCTTCCCAGTCAAGAACCACCATCGTGGTGGCATCCAAATAAGTAGCTCTGACATGGAAGTTTAGAAAATCAAAATAATCCAACTTCTAGCGAAGGCCCTTCTCTCTGCTCCTTGATTCTCAGCTCTTTCAAAACAGCTTCTCTTTCCAGTTGACACGTAAAGGCTCCGACCTGACTTTCTTTTCCTCAGGAGCCTTCGTGATCTTCCCCGGCGCCTGCTGCTGCGCCTCCTTCCTGTATTTCAGATGTGGCCTACGAGACCGAGCACTGGCTAAGTACATACAGCAAGTCAAAGGATGGGGCACAGATTGACCAGAGGTCTTCCATCTCTTATCAATTTACCCAATAACATTGTCTTTCTCTGTAGAGGTTACACTTTTATGCGCATAAATGAGAATTAGAACATCTCTGCCCTGTTCTTCTTGGTGGTATAGCGGCGCAATGATGCATGTTGCCACCCATTTCACTGGAAGATTTGCCATAAATTTGCTTTTAAAAGACATTCTCTTACAGGACTGTCAATGGCCCTTGCATTAAAAATGAGAAAAATATGGAAACATGCATTAAAATATTCGGAAATAAATGGCTTCTTTATTACATAAAAGCTCTCATGTGTCTCAAAGGTACTGAGAATAGAATAATTTATCATAAATGAGATGATTATTGCCGGGAAAAGGTCTATTTTAATGCCAGTTTTCTTGGGGATTAAACCAAACCCTAACGGTCCACTGGGGGTGTTCATAAGTGTGTAAGTCAAACGCTTAAAAGCTTTAAGTGGGAAATACATGCTGATGTAGCATCTTTGGGAAGACAGAACACATTCTGTTTGTTCTTATCTCTGGGGGGGGTCAGCGCCTGTGTCCAGAAACAAAATGAAGAGAATGACTCCTCTGAAACCCAGATGAAAATCCGCTGTGCTTTGGGGTTTGAACTGAGACGTTGGAACCTCAGCCTCTCAGCCCCCAGGGTCCCCAGCAGCTGGGCGGCAGCCAGAAGCAGAGATACGCTCAGCAAAACAAATACGGTCTTGAGAAAATGTTATCCTGTTGTCCTTTTGGGCACATATTTCGCAAGAAGGTAAGTGGGGACTCGAAAGGAAAACTACAGATCTGGAGTTAAGAAAAAGAGTGAATTGTATTTTCTGATAGAGCCAGAAAATAGGGTGTGGCTATTGCACCTCGGATGTATGGTTTTATATGCACCTCGGATGTACGGCTTTATGTGCACCTCGGACGTACGGCTTAATGTGCACCACGGACATACGGCTTAATGTGCATCACAGATGTACAGCTTGCAGAGACTCAGAACATGATCAAATGTATTTCTCACAAAAACTCTACTGGATTAATATTATGTATGCATATTATTTATATTGAGTGAATCTTAATTTGATCTTTCTGTGTTGAACCAGGGTCATCTTTATAAATATTAATTATCACTATACAGTAACTGAGCAGAGGCCTAGTGATTAGAATGCCATGTAAGTCACCTTTTCAGGGATAGTTTTAATGGTCTTGGAGGGGAGAAAACCAACCTTACGCATGAAGCCAGGGTGTCTAATGACTTGGGCAAGGGAAGAGAAAAGTAATGGGCATTCATTTTGTTACCAGCGTAACTGCCATGGAGACTGGCATGCTGCTGATTATATTTCATATTCTCTATACTATAAAGGCTTTATTACATGTCCTAGCGTGTGATAACAGATAAAAGGAACCCCGTAAGTAGCTCTCCTAAACTTCCCACTGTCATTTCCTTACCAGTACCCTTTATCCCATGTCCTCCTGCAACTTCATTTCTAGTTGCAGGAGGACATTGCATTCAGTACATTGCCTCCCCTCTGGAAGGATCCATGGAGCTGAGTACTAACATCATCATGACTGTCTTGTTTGGAGGGATGGAGGGGAGGGCGTGGGCAGCCAGGGTCCTGGACCGGAAAGAGGAGCTGGCAAGGAAGAAGTCTGGCTTAAGGACAGTCCCCCCAGGACTGATGCCTTGGCAGTCTATTTAAGTCCTTGGACATCTGCACTGGGGTTGTAATAAGAGCCAACATTTATTAAGTATTTTGTGTGTGCCAGGACCTGAGTATTATCTCCTTCAATCCTAACACAACCCCGTGAAGTAGGCACTGTTATCTCTGTTAAACATGAGGGCTAAGGCTCAACAAGATTAGGTAAATCCCAAGTCCACCCATCAGCTAAGTGGCTGATCCAAGTTGTGTGCCATCTCAGAGCCTGAGCTCAGACCACTCTGCCCCACCCCACCCCACTATTGCACATTACTTGCTTCTTGATCTTTACCCTTTTTGTCTCTCTCCTTTTTAAGATGATGAAAACTTCAGAAAATGTGTTCATATTGTTTCTATTCTTTGTAAGCTTAAAGAGCAACATGGCTGTTTCTGGACTAAGACTCACAGGGCCCAAATTCTTACCTTTGTGCAGCTACCAACTCACTGTGTCATAGTGACACCCGACCATTGGGCCTCAGTTTACCCATCTGTAAAATGAGGGAGGGAGTTGGACTAGATGGTATCTGAGCATGATTTGGCCTCTGATTTTGGGTGCCTCACCAGGGTCTAAGGGGCTGTTGGGCATGACTCACCTGGACCATCCCCACCTGAGATCTGAGTGCCACAGGAGGACAGCGCCCCTGATGGCAGTGACTGGACCTCCCAGCCCAGACCCCAACACCCATTATCCGCATTATTAGATGACAATAATTGCAACAGTAACATAAAACCTGTAGCAGAAATTCAGTGATACGGAAAACATGGTGGGTAAACCCAAGCGTACCCATTTGTGGAGGGCGAGGCACCTCAGGAACTTCTTTAGGTCCAACCTTGCCTTCCTAAGGCGGACCCTGAACTGCTGCCTTGCTCCAAGCTCCAGCCAGCAAAATAAAGCTGAGAACAGGGTTTTTGTTCTGGTCTAAGAACATGCCCAGGGCTGTAGAGCTGACTTGCATATTCGCCACATGTATTTGCAGAGTGCCTTTTGTTAAGTGGTTCCAAGTCCAGTTTGTAAAATAAGAGACTGCCTCGAATCAATGCAGATAGGGCAACTGCGTTCCCATCCAGAGCATCCCACCCGGAGGAAGCGTGTTTTTAAACCAGTGAAGGCAAATCCTTCCCGCTTTAGGAGAGAGAAAACATAATCAGGCAAATTCACCATGGCGAGAAGCCTGCCTTTCCTTGCCTTTAATGGGGACAGAGTACTTTGGACAGGATAAGTGCCAAATGGTATGTAATTTTTAAAATCTTGTAGGTGTTTAATAATTAATGCTTGTTTTCCTTCCATTCTGCCCTACACCCTCAACATCTTCCCCCACTGAAGTACGGATCTTTGATATCCTCTCAGGAATTAGGATCTTCAGCTGTTTACAGAACCAGAGGTTAAGTCTAGTTAAGAAGAGGTTTGGGGGGGGGGGGGAATTACCATAAAAACCCAGAAATATGGTTTGGCTTGGGGTTGCAATTTAAGGCTCAGTCTTACTCTCAGAGGGTCAGCTGGTAAAAGCTTTATGGTAGACACAGGGATGGGAGTGGGGGTGGTTGGCTATTATTTGCAAAGCAGGCATAAGTGAAAGCATGTGGTTACTGACACCTGGCCTCCTCTCTGGAAGGGATCTGCTGTCCTTGCGAGATAAGATAAAATTCTAATGCAAATACTGATTTAGTTTCTCCTTTTTGTGCTGGCCTGCCTGCTGTGTTATCTCATTTTTGTAGGCTTGACCTCAGTACAGTTGGAGATTTTCGAGGTGGGTAGTTGTTGCATCTTTGTGCCTGGTGGGTCTTTGTGCATGAAATGGAGGTTGCCTGACCCTCTGCTTCTCCTCCCCTTCTCTGTGCCCTACCTGCTCTCGTGAGCCTGCCTGATTTGGAGGCAAAATACGCCATCATTGCAATAAGCCATTATTCGAAGTGGATTGAATGACCAGTCACCACGGAGTGAGCTGGCATCAGCCTTGTATTGCTAATCATGGCTAATCGTGAAGGAGCAGATGGGGACTGTGCAGAGGAGGGAGTGTTTACAGCAACACAGATTTGGAGCTCTTCCTGGGTGAAGGGGGAGGTGGGGAGGACTGGGCAGTGACAGCTGCCGAAGTGGTCCATCTGGGTCAGTGGCTCTTGACCTCCTCGGAGTGCAAAAGAGTCATCTGCTCTGCTTGTGAAGCAATGCAGATTTCTGGGCCCCCGGCTCCAGAAATTTTGATTCTGTCCATATGGGAGGGTCTCAGATTATTCTCCTGCAGGCAGCCCAGGATCAGGAACACTTCGAAGGGCAACAGGCTAACTGCCAAGGGGGAAGGGTCCAGGAGGACGAAAAAGAGCAGAACGTAGGAAGTAAACAGATACCTGAAGGCAGCAAAAAATCAGGTCTTTGGAGGCAAACTTCGGTCTAATCTCTGCAATGTTAATCTTCATGAGCATTCTTCCTTCCTGTTAAAACAAGGGGAAATAACAGTAGTGATAATTGGTAATATGCAGTGAGTTCTTAACTTCCCGCAGGGTTATGTGTTCTAGTGGGCTGCCTGATTTAAACCTCACGATAACAGTCTAAGGAGGGCATGTCGGTATCTTCCTTTTACATGTGGAGAGACTGAGGCACAGACGGAGCATATAACCTGCCTACAAGGCCACCCTGCTAAGAAGTGTTGGAGCTGGGATTTGCACCCAGGAAGCCGGAGCTGGGGGAATTCAGTGAGAAAATGTAGAATATCCGGCCCCTGCCTGACACAGAGGGGCTCAGAATTTGTTTCCTTCCTTCACGGTGTTGCCGAACATGGCGGTCAGCTGACCTGACTTTTCTCCAGCTGCCTGTTCTCCATCACTGCTAGACGCCTGGGGGGGGGGGGGGTAGAAAAGCGCTGGATCTGGAGACCTTCTCTGAGTTTCTGTTTCTTCATCTCTAAAATGAGGGCCACAATCCCCTTAAGTCATGGGGTGCCACAATCAAATGAGACAATGCCGGTGAAAATAATTTTGTAAACTCTAACATCCTGTACAAATATCCAGTGCTATTAAGAAAACATGTACAGCTCCGGTCATGACCCAGAGTAGCCGATACCACTCAGACACCACTCTCCTCCCTTCTAGTAGCTCTTGGGTAAAATAAAAATGTGTGTTCATGTGTTTTCAGATAGTGGTATAGTCCTCCTTTCCTAATGAGGCCTCATTCTGTTGTGGCTGGAGAAGGGGGGAGAGTAGGTGCAAGTGTTGAGGCTGCTCCTTAGGGACAGAGGGAAGACTTCATCCCACGGAGGTCAGGAGGATGGCCAGTGTGCAGGGCATTCCATGACATTCCAGAACATTCCATGTATTCTGATAAGGGGTTGGGGGAGTCCATCCCACAGGCAAAGACTTGAGATCTCCAAGGAGAGACCCGCCCCTTATTCCTGGCCCTTGCCGTGGTAAACAGTCTAACCTGCAAAGCTGATGAACCCTTGTGGTCTTTGAAAAATTTTGTAACATCTTTGACTCAGGTATATTTAGTGTCTTGTACCTGCTGTTGGAAGTTTTGCTGAGTTAGGATTGTATCAAGGTGCTGTTCAAGTGAGAACCTCCTTTTGGGGAGAGCCAAGCCAAACTCACAGATAGGAACGTGGCAAGAGCCACAGTTTCTAGACTAGATGATAAAAGCAAACCAGAAAAAGGATTACTTTGAGTTGCTGTCTGCCTTTCCTAGGAGTCTCCTCATGATGGCTCTTAGAAAAACTTCAGAGCCACCAAAGAGAAATAATGATCATTTTGCCCGTAATGAGAGCTTGCAAACAAAATCTTGTGGCAAATCAACACCATCCTCCCACATAAACCTATATACTTCCTCCGAGGACAGTTTTTCCCTGGGAAAAGTAGACAGTAGATCTGGGAAGAGCCCAGTTAAAATAAAAATAAATAGAAAAAAATCATTCCCACTTTTTGGCAATAGGTAGAGCTCACTATTTTGTTTTGTTTTGTTTTGTTTTATCTGTATCTCATCAGATAAGAACCTCTTTGTTAGGTCTCCTCTTAAAGGCAGACCAGTTTGGAGAGGGAAGGAATAGAATTCATTTTTATAGAATTCAATTCCTTTCCATTTGATTCTATTCCCTCCAGTAGGATTTGATAAACATTGAGGAACTGCTGTAGGTCAGCAGACTGTGTAGGTCCTGGGAGACAGAAATGCAAGATATGGGCTTATACTTCTGTTCTTCTGGATCCAGAATGGAAATGGGCATCCCTTTTCCATTAAAAGGCCACAAGGGCAGTCTTTGGGGGGCAGGGTGGGATCAGAGAAGACAAAAAGGTCAGAAAGAACCAAGATTAGAAATTGGCTTCTACTTTGGTGGTGAGGCAGAAGGAACTAAGCTAAGGGAAGACTTCCCTCCAAGCAGACCATCTGGACGCACTCCATGTGTGTTGTCCTATCACAGAGACGATAGGATTGGAGAGTGCTCTCACATAGACAGCTTCACTTCATCCTTAAAACAAGCCAACTTATTACCTTGACTTTACAGATGAAAACACTAAAGCTCGGTCATGACCTGCTCAGGTGTTGAAGATGCGACACTGAACCCTTATCCCCTGTCCCTCAATCTGTCTTTCTGCCCCCCCCCGCCCCACGCAACTCTGCATACATGTTGCATTCATAGGACATCTTCGCCCCACTAAGAGTATTTTAAGTTCTGTCGTCCTATGTATACTTCATTTATATTTCACTTCAATCCCCTACCTGGGATAAATAGTCTTCAAGAACTGTGATTTCTATTGTTGTTTTGTTACTACTTAGGAGTCTAAGACAAAGCCTTAGTTTTCTCTACTTAAAATGTTGGGTCTGGACTAGGAAATGTCTAGCATTGCTTTACTTTCAGCCTTCCGTGATTCTGAAATCTGTTACTTTATTAGTTCACACTCCATTTCTTTTTTTGTTTGTTTTTTGTTTTGGGGGATTTTTTTAGTCTTCACAAAAATCTCGTATTGAGAAATACGTTCATGCCAAATTCATTACAGCTTGAAAGCTCTTTGGAGGCAGAAAATGAACTTTGATATTTTTGCAAATGTAAAAATTCTTTCAGCCATGCCAAATTAACTCAAAACATCTGAATGGTTTGCCTCCAGGTATCATAAAACTTTCTCTTTTAGACTTGGAATTCTATTTCAGAAAACTTCTATTTTCATAGATGCTGTATATAGTAGAAGCCTGAAAAGCTGCAGAGAACTCTGGTGGAATGATATTTGCTGTGTGGGCTGAGAGCCAACTATTGTTCTTGCTGCTTCTCAATAGAGAAGGGAGAAGTATTTACTAACTATCCCCGGAATCTCTCAATTAGCTTGGAATTTAAGGGATTTTCCTGATGTGTTGTGTGAAGGTCATTTACTTCAGGGGGGCCCAGGTGAAAATTCTTAACCCTACAGTGGAAGATAGGCTGGCTCAGGAGGCCAGTTTGGGATGGGAATCCCACCTCGTTTTAATCAACCAGCTGGTGGCTCTGAGCAACCACCTTTCCCAGTGTCAGCTCTGTCTGACCCTGTGGATGACACAAAAGCAGTTTAAGACCTAGTCCACGCTGAGTAGCGTGAGAGTGACTGACTCAGAGTGCAGTCCTCCAAGCTAGGTTCCCAGACCCAACTCCCCACCAATGATCTCCTAAAATCTATGCCTCTGCTTTACTGAGCATCCAAGTGACACTTATCCATGCAGCAGCTGGGTGACCAGCTCCTGGGGAGTCCACGGGTTGCTGGAGAGGCGGAGAGAAGACCTCCGAGGACCCTTTCCCCGGGGAGGACCTGTGAGAAAGGTGGGACAAAGAGGCAAAGAGTAAGGCTGACCACAGGGTGAAAGACAGGGGTGCTGTTTGGATGGAGGCAGGGCAACATACAGATGGGCAGCCGCCAAGCCTGACCTGGAGAGGGGGGGAGAATATGGTCAGCTGATATATGACTGAAGAGGTGTTCAACTTAAAAAAATGTTTGCTATCTTATAGGCGGTGGCAGATACACGAAAGCTGTCCTGCTCAGTAGCTGCCTTCACGAACCTTCCACAGTAGTTGTGGGCAGGGAAGGAGGATGAAGCATGAGGATGGCAATCATTTTGCCCCCAGTCAGAAGGGACTAACAAAGGGGACAGCTAGAGGTGGTCTGTAGGGCCCACCCAAGAACTGCATCCTTCAGAGTTCCAGATTCCGAGGCAGGTGAGAACGTGAGGGGCTCCCGGGAATGGTGGGACAGTGGGGGAAGGCCAGGGGGGCTGGAGCTCAACTTTGGGGGATAGGAGGAAGGTACTGAAAATAAACAGGAAGGAGGGAGGAGTGAGAGGGCTCCCTCCCGGGGAGCGAAGGCTAGGAGAGGAAGTGAGACTCCAAACCCTGCGTGTGGTTCTCTTCCTCCCACAGTTGGGCTGTGGGTTAGAATCTGAGTCTCCACCATCTCACACCCCGAACACAGCCTTCAAGAACTGCAGCCCTTGCTTGGGGCTGGGCGGGCAGAGCGACGCTGTGTTCCCTGGAGAGCGGAACCTTGCCGCCTGGGAGGTGAAAGCGGCCTCAGCCTCAGAGTCCACGGATCCGGCTGTGGGGCTGGGTGGCTAGCACACAGGGCCGCCCCCAGCCTGCTTGCAAGCTTTCCTCCACCAGTTCCAATGACTGATTTATTTATCGTTGATCTCTGGCTCTTCGTTTGCAAAAGGGAGCCAGAATGTTAATTAACACGAGAGGTTAAGCCGTTGTTTGACCTCCTGGCTGCCTGCCGGGGAGGAGGAGGAAGGCCATGCGATCTCTGCTAGTCTTTGTTTATAGGAAGTTCCTTCCACTCACTGAGCTCCAGCCTAACTGTAAAAGACACGAAGGGTGTGACTGTCAGGCTGGCGGTAAATGGGAACACACTGTGGCTTTGTCTGGGCCTGTAGGGAGTTTTTGGTCATTTTTGTCCTTCCAAGCCCCCTCTAAAAATATCTGGGGATTCAAGGATGCTGACTCCGCATTTCTCACCTCAAGCCCGCACTCTCTCTTCCTTGAATGTATGTGCGGCCGTGTTTTTTTCCCTCATCAGCCATAGGCAGTCTCTCAGTAGCCCTCGCTGCCCCAGTGGTCCCGTTCCTGCTAACTTTACACAGACCAGATGGCGTCTGCACGCAGACCGCGCTCCGCTCCTCAAAATGCACTGGAGCTGGGGAATGTTGGTTCCTGGAAGCTCACAGGGTTTCCTCTAAGCCAGCAGGACCTGTTTATTTTATTATTTAAAAAAATTTGTTTTTCACTGAAAAGGGGACACTGCTCACATTCAGCAGCTCACTAATTCGTTCAAGTCAATGGAGTCAAGCTGCGCTTGAACCTGGAGCCACAGCAGAGCCAGGGGCCGGCAATGGCGGGAGAGCTTACCCTTGTCCCCAGCGGGGACCCCCTGGACGGCCTTCCCTGCAGACTGGGGTGGAATCAGGGGCTACTGATTTCAAGCTTCCGTGTTTAGAGATTTAAAAAAGGAAGCATTTTAAGTCTCTTATTTAGATTTAGCTAAAACTCGGCTCTGGCTGGCACCCATTTGGGTCCTTGTCACCCAGGTCGCAGGACACCTTGGAGGAATGGTTGCCCTCAGTAGACACAGGCCTCCGTCCTAACCACACCCAGCAGCTTCCTCCACCATCCATCCCCAGAGCCCAGGCCTGTGGTTTGGGCTCAACCCATCACTTGGCTCCCACTGGACATGCACACACACGTGGGTTCCCAAGCACCCAGCTTCTGACCTTCTCTGAGGAAAATGTGCCCTTTTAGAGCAGATCATTTTAAAGGTACATGGTCTTAGGAAAATAATGGTTCGGTTTCCCTAATGCAAACCTAGCTAGGGCTACCACTGCCTACGGGATGCATTCATGCCTCAGTATACCCTCCTGATTTTTGTCTTGCTTCTTGTCTGTGATCATTCAACAAATGTGTAATAAGTGACCATAATAGGCAAGGGGCCAGATGGTCCCAATTATCCCTTTAGTTCTAGTTCGCTTTTTATAATTTTTAAGATACTTCACCATTTGTGGTCTATTGATTTTCCCTCTGTTGCTGAGCCTTGTTTTAAAATGAACTAGTGGAGGCAGGTGATGGGTATCTGAAGTCACAGAACCAGTAAAAGGTAGAGTGGGGATGTGACCCACGTGTTTGGACTGTAAGAACGAGCATCTTCCATTATACCATAGCCACTTAGAGGTGGAAGCCTGAAGGTCTGCTAAGAGATTCACTGTGATTGGCCCTTAAAAACTGAAGACAGTAAAGTTGGGAAGAAATATAGACCATGAGCCGGAGCTGAGTGTCCAGCAAAGCTGATCGCTCCCCCCTTCCCATGTGCCTGGAGCTGACAGCAGGAGCTTAATGTAGAGGTAAGAGCTAGATTGTCTACTCACTGGCTGTATGACTTGGGCCACTTAACCTCTCTGTGCCTCAGTTTCCCATTTATATAAGGGGAATAATAAAAATCCTCAATTCATATGGTTATGAACATTAAATGAATTGATATTTGCATAGTCTTAGAATAGTGCCACATAAGTCCTGGTTAAATAAGTAAAAAGCTTTTCTCCTAAGCTGGGCTTGGCCAGCTGCTGGGGATGAGGGTATGAGTAGCAGCATAGCATTCTATCAGGCACTAACCTGGAGGGCTGCAACCGAACCCCTCAAGCAAATCAGGCAGCATTATTGTCAATGGGCAAGAGCCGCTCTCGAATTAGCAGTATTTTCTGAATGTGCTTTGAAAATTAGAGAAAATATGTAAAGCCATTGTATACTGCAAAATCCAGGATGGGTATGGATGCCTATGAGGATGGGCAGCTGACTGGCCTGGCTGATGAAGAACTGTTTTGTAGAGTCACAAAATGGTCATGATGATATAGATCTTAATGATCAGTGAACCTCAGCCTCCTCACAGATCCAGCGCTCTCCTTAGATCAGGAAACCAAGGTTCAGAGAGAGCAACTGATTTGCCTAGAGTCACACAGCAAATATGCCCAGGTCACCCAACCTTCTGAATTTTTTTTTTTTCCTGTCCAAATTGAAGATCTAGCCTCTGGCCCTTGGAATATTGGCTGAGGGAACTTGTTGTCCCGGTTTTGTGCTTATTTTGGACCCAGTTCTAAAAGCTTTAATGGATTATGGGATTCCCCTGGAAGTTAGAGCTCTTGTGTATTCCTGGAGAACTGGTGACACCTCACAGAGGGAGGAGAGTACTGGATCTTTCCACCACACCTCGAATCCTGCTGCTGATGGGTACTAAGGCCTATTGTACTCTCAGGGGAGTCTAGCAAACCAAGCAAATATTCCAGAGGCATCCTTCGTGGCCCCAAAGCCTACGGATAGACCCAGAAACCTCAGCGACCCCTGAGTCCTGGGGCCAAATTGTTCAAGATAGAGATGAGTGTTCAACCTACTGTTCTTTTCCTTGCCAGAGACACCTTCTGCCAAACACATACACGCACACACACATGTTTTAAAAATAGTGATGAGGGGCGGTGTATTAAGATCCTATACAGCATGCAAGCACTGCAGAAAAAACCCATGTTTCATCATCCACTTGGAGCCAAAGAGCCCATGATAATGACTGCTAGTGTTAATGTTCATTATAAGCTAAGTAATCCTATTAGCCCTGCTCTCCAGATGAGGCAATTGGGGCTCAGAGATGTTAAACAACTCACCCACAACTAGAAAGTGGCAGAGCAGAACATTCCAGTGCAGCCTGATGCCCCAGACAGGACACTTGATCCCCATGCTGCACTCCTCTGCAGACGTATGGCAGTAAATGGACCACACGACATCTCCAGTGAACATGCAGAGAAGAGACTGGAGACTATTTACATCAGCACAGACTGACATGTGCAAGGCAGAAGCAGTTTAAAGAGAATGAAAGGGAAAAGATGGCCCAATTCAAATCCAAAGGGATAGGAAGCACCATGCAAAAGCAAATCGGAAAAAGCCCAGGCAACCGAGGGTCCCTCAGCAAGGTGAGAGGACAGGAAAAGTGCAGGAGAAATGCCCTTTGCAACCCAAACACCACCTCATCCAATAGCCTGGGAACCCGTTTTTAATCTTCATAAGTTATAGCTGGCTGCAGCCAACTGTTTGCACAGTGTGTGGATTGAAATATTTTATTGCCTTATAGATGCAATAAAATAAATGCGATTAAGGGTGGCAATGACACCTGAGTTCTGGTGAAGGAGGCTGGAATACTGGATCCAGGGCTTTTTCTGCTCAAGGTTCTTTAATGCGAGAAGAGAAGCCTGTTTCCCGTTGTTGTGTCGGGAAAACATGAGAATGGATGGAGGATAAGAATTTTTAAAAAGTCAAGATCTAAAAAAAGAGATGATGGTGTTCTGGAGGGGTGGGAGGCAGAAATGAGGAGGCATTAATGGCTCAAACTACGACAGCAGGCTATGCAGGGTCTGCTTGGCCTCCTCAAGGAAACAGACATGGCATCTGATGCATATAGGGGAATGAGGTGGAAGAAATCTTGAGCATGCTAAGATATATTTCCAAGAAATATTGGGGTAGAATGTTTCTTTCCCGGCAAAGGAAAGTTCTGGCAGAAGGAAATGTGAAGAATGTGGGGATTCAAGGTGAGATGAGGCCAAGGCAACCGAGGGATAGAAAAGGCAACCGTGGATAGAAAAGGAGAAGCAAGAGATTTGGGGAATTAGCATTCACCAATGGAGGGCGTGGTGAGTTCTAGTAACTTCGGGCTGTGGGAGAAGAGCCATTTTTACTGAGAAAAGTGCAAATTGGATCTGCGGAATGCTGACAGTCCAGAACTGTTCTGGGTGCGTGGGGCCAGAGGAGGAAGTGGGCAAGGATAATGCTACAAAAATGAGTAAGATAAATACCTTGCATCTGCATTAAGGATGTTATGCACTACTGTGGGAGAGTGATAGCAACACCTCGCTCTATGACATAATGCAGAGTGGCATGAATATAAAATGCAGTCACTAAAATTGGAGTCTGGACCTTAACTGAAGGAGTGATGGGACCCGTAGCATGCTGGGGGACACAGAGAGTCAGGAAAGGTTTTGCAGAAGAGGTGGCATTTCAGGTGGATCTTGAAGGATGAAGATTGTGTGAAAGAAAGGAATTCCAGGCTTCCTCGTGTGCCTTCTTGGCAAAGACATGAACGCTGGAAAGCCCAGGGCGTTTTGGTTCAGGTAAAAGTGTGAAAGTCTGGATGCCTGGATCCGAGGCTATTTGGAGGTTAGAACAGAAACCAAATCACATGGCACTTTGGAACCATGCTGAGGACTCTGGATTTTATTTTATAGGCTAGTGTTCCTCAACGGTTTTTCTGCCTCTGTACCATTTATATCCATGGTATGACAATCCCAGATTTCAACAGGCACCCGCCCTACTTAAGAGTCACATTGGAATTGTAGGATGGTGGACCTTTAAGGAGGGAAGTGGTAGGATCAGAGCTGGGAGATGAATTAACCAGGATGGAGACTGAAATCAGGAAAATCAGCTTGGAAGTAATTATGGTTATCCAGGTAGAGATGATGAGGGTCTAAACTCACCATGAGCAGGGGTGTGTAGAAGTAGAAATGACCAGGCTTCATTCATTTTTGCCTTCACTGAACACCCACAACAGGCCAGGCACTGTGTGTCTATTATTGGGGAATACAAATATTAAACCCCAAGACCTACCACACATTGCTTAACAATCTATGAGGCGAGTAAACCAACACTAAACCATGTGGGGGTCAGGACAGAAGCCATGGAGGGACATTTAGGAGCACAGAGGAAAGGCATTTAGTTACATGTGCTTTCAAAAAAAGGCTTCTTGAAGTAAATAGGCCTGAGCTAAGGCTTAAAAGATAAGTAAGAACCACCTAGGTGGAAGAGGGGCCAGACAGGGGTGGGGAGGATGAGAGAGCATGTACAAAGACGTAACAGCATGACATGGCATATGACATAAGAGAGGGAGCAAATATCTTGTGCAAAAATTGAAAATAGTTGCTGTATACGGAGTAGGGCACTCTATGAGGAAACTACTGTGTGTTACTGCATATGATCACTGGGGTGTGCATCGTGGCAGCTAGAGAGACAGTGGCCAAGGCTGGAGGAAAAACTGTCTTGTCAAGGAGTTTGGACTTCAAATGGGAAAGTGATGTAACTCAGATTTGTGTTTCAGAAAGATTATTTTGGTAGCTGTGTGAAAGGTGGATGGAAGGGGCACAAAGCAGGAAGGAGGCAAGCAAAGTGGGCAATGATGAGGTGACAGCAATGGCTAAGAGGGACAAGTATGAGAAAGCAAAAAGACGAGCAGTCAGCATGGATGGTGACGGGTAGATCTGATGGAACAAAGTGCCTAGGAGGAGCCCAGGTTTCTGATCTCATGATTGTGGTTGATTGTGGTGTAATTCACAGGGTTGGAGAGGGAGGTAAGGCAGGTTTGGAGTTGGTGGGGGAATGGCCAGCTAGAAATGAAAGGTAATGGGTTCTGCTCTGTACCTACTGAGGAATTATCTGAGAGTGATTTCTAGGTAAGAGTTGGATATGCAATCCTAGAGCTAAGAAGAGAGGCCTTGGCTGAAGTTCTGGAATTGGGAGACATCCTCCTGTATTGATGGTTGAAGCCAAGGGGGTGGATCAGATCACTCAGCGTCATGTGAAAGAAGAGGGCCAAAGGCAAAAACCTGGGCAGCACTCCCATTTCAGGAACGGGTGGAGGAAGAGGTGACTTCGAAGGAGGTTAAGGAGGAGGAAGATGAGAGGCAGCTGGTAAACCAGGAGAGAGCGGTACCTGGAAGATAAAGGGTGTTTCAAGAAGGAGGGAGTGCTCAGCATCACCTGGATCAGGTCAGAAGCAAGAGACAAACCAAGGGGAAGGCTGAGTCAAGACCTCCAACTTGTGGGACGTTAGCTATCTGTGGCAAAGAAATGAAAACATTCATGTACTGGGAATACCACGTGTGGGCAAAAGTAAGAATGAGAAAGAAAAGGAAGGCAGGTTAAGATAAGGCACTATGGGACAGGCAGAGAAAAGTGTTGTTAAAACAAGATAATACTCCAAAAGAATGGCAATAAAATACCAAATGCGGGGCGCCTGGGTGGCGTCGTTGGCTGAGCACAGACACTTGATCTCGGCTGGGGTCATGATCTCAGCAGGGAGTCTGCTTGAGAATCTTTCCCTCTGCCCCTCCCCCCCAGCAGTCTCTCTCTCTCTCCCCCCCCCACCCTCCCTCTCTCTCTCAAATAAATGAATATGTTTTTTTAAAAAATACCAAATGCCCCATCAAGATATTCCTATCCCCTTCCTAGAGGAAGTGGAGGGGGGTGGGCCAGGAGGTGGAGGAAGGAAGAATTGGAGCAAGATTAAGCATCTCCTTGTTGCAGAATAAGTGGCGCAGTTGCGTGATTAATGGGAATTCTGGAAGCTGATGCTTAAAGAATGTAGCCTGACTAACGGAAACGAAAATGGGCTAAGACCACAATAGAACTTGGAGGTGTGTTTAATAAATATTTGAAAATAGGTATATTATCACCCCAGAAAAAAATCGGGTAGATTTCGTTTTTAAGAATAAATGATGGCTGCCAACATGACAAAAAGATGGTAATGGTGTACCTCCTGATGAGACCATGCAACACCATCTATCACATATTTGCAACAACAACAACAAAATAGAGCCTGAATCAGCTCACACCTCTAGATTCAGCCTTCAGTTTACAGGGAAGAGAGGGCAGAGGAACATCTTACACAACAGCATGGAAATAAAATTAGCAAAACCCAGACAGTGGGAAACTGCAGGATAAATAACCTGGTGTCTTCAACGAAGAAATTGCAAAAAGAAAAGAAAAGAGGGGAGGGGGCTGTAGATTATGAGCCTGGAAACATGTCACTCAAATGCAATGGGTGGAAATTTTTAGTTAGACCCTGGTTTCAAAAAAGCAGCTATAAAAACAGTGTTATAACACTGTTGGGGGAAATTTGAATACTAATTGGATACTTGATGACATTTAAGGAATTATTTCAAGTGTTTCTAGGTGTAATTTTTTAGAAATCTTATCATTTGGAGATATATCCTAAAATATTTATGGATGAAATGATATAGCGTCTGGCATTTGCTTCGGAATAATCCAGGGAGGGTCAGACCGAAAGGTGTGTATGTTACAGATGAGACAGGATTGACCCTGAGCGGTGAACCTGGATGTTGGGTTCATAAAGATTCAGTATACTACTCTCTTTATTTTGTGTATGCTCAAGAATTACCATCCTGAAAGGTTTTAAAAAATCAAAGAATAAATGTGAACATACCCATGACCTTTCGGAACTGTAAAAGGACTCCGACGTAAAGTGTTATTATTTCAAAATTGTCATGATTTCCTTTTGATGTTGAATCTCTTCTGGTTTTTAATGTTCCTAATTAAAGAGCTTCCACCAATTCTTAAAAGTTAAAGATTGCTGCTGACCACTGTCACACAATGAAACGTGCAAGGCAGGGGAGGGGGGCTGGGAGGTTGGGGGGTGTGCAAGCGCACACAGTTTAATGTGGTTGTTTTGGACATTGCTTTTCTCCAGTTTGTCAGCACCCAAGGCTTCTGGGCGGTGGCAGAGAGGGACAGCACGAGGGAAGCCAGGGAGGACAGACCGACTCGTTCAGGAAAGGTAGATTTGGGCTGGCTGCATTTCAAAGGGTCTCAATCAAAAAGACAGTAGCTGTAAAGAGGGGTCTGCTCTTGGCTCTGGAGAGCAAAGATGAACTCAGAATCGGAGAATTTCTTAAGGACAGGAAGCCGTTTCTCTGTAAACAGATAGGAGTTTCCAGCTAGATACTCAGAAAATGCTGAAGGCAATATGATTTCAGAAAGGAAGGTCAAGAGGCTAGACCTATATCACAAAAAGAAGATTGACCCCAAGATGAGAGAGCAGGTGCCCACAGGTGACACAACAAGTTTGTCACCAATAGTTCAAGGACAGAGTCTTGCCAGTTGCCCTTGGTCTTACCTCTTTCTATATAAGGTCGCCAGGTATGACAGGTGGCCAGAAAGAAGACTGGTTCGCCTGCCAAAGGAAGCTGATAGTCATGGCAGAAGGCTGGGCATGCTTCATATAATATCTTTTACCTTATATATATAATATGCCAATTAGTGGCTTTTACTCTGAGTTATAAGATTATTTCCATTATGGTTTAAGAGTCCTGGGGTAAAGTGAGAAATTAATCCACACACCCATCTTAGAAACCATTGTGGCCTAGGGTATGCTTCTGAGTGTTTCATTTGCTGGAGAATCTTATTGATCCCTGGGAGAAGTGGTAATGGAGTCATAGGGACTTGAGAGTAAGCAGGAAGGGCTGGATGCTTATACTGCCAGTCCAACACAATGGGGCATGTGGGGAATGGACATACTGTTCTCTTGGACAGCTCCCAAATGGGACTGACAACTTATCCTGGAGCAGAAGAGAGGAAAGGGGCCAAGGCATCAGAGCTGATTTGTGGGGAGGAAAGCTTAGGAGTGTGATATTATGTGGAAAGTCTCAAATGTCCAATAGAACTCATTCCAGATCCCCCCAGAAGATAGTGGTTTGTAAAAGACTGGCCAGCCTAGTGGTCCATTATAGACACAGTAAGAAATCGGGAGGGTAAACCCGCCATTTGAAGAGCCTAGGGAGAGTTGTGACACTGATGCATAAAAGCCGATGCCTCCTTACTCTTCCCTCCTCTCGTTTCCCTCCTCCTTTCCCATCTCCTGAGGCAGCAGCAGTATGGCAAAGAGGGAGCCATACAGAGCCACCAGGAGAGAGAGTGAGTGGAAAAGGGCCCCACAGAAATGGGTACGGGTCTAACTCCAGCACCACACAGAAGTGACAGGAGTGGCAGCAACTAAGTGAGGCCATCAGAAGGCAGAGTGGGGATAGGTGGTTTACCGCAGAGGAGGTCAAACCCTACCAAAGAGAATTCAAGAACCACCTTGGTATTCTAAAGGAAGGGAAAGACTTGGGGGAGTTGATTCTTAGGATCCATGGGAGAGCAGACGAGAACAGCTACTGATACTGACAGGTACCTTTTCTCCTTGAATCTCCTCTCCTGGGCTGGCTGGCCAGGGGGTCTCGGGGTAAATTCCAGGGACTAGTTCTTTGATACAGGATTATGATGTTTTATAATGTTGATGCTATAAAATCAGCCTTACGGCAGAAATCGGAAGAAGGAGGTGTTCATAGGCCCTTCGAGGTACTTCATCTAAAGTCAGATGAACAATGGTGTTTTGGACACCTCTGAGTTAGAACCACTAGACTTCTCATGAGAACAGTTTTTTTTTTTTTTTTTAATTCAATAAAAAAGAAAAAACTAGAGAAAGGAAGTTTTAAAAAAAATAGCTGAGTAACTATTAAGGGACACTCTGTAGTGATGCACCATTGCAAGAGAGTTTAAGAAATGATGCACCTAATTCCAAGTTTCGCTTTTCTGGGGAGATGTCGCCTGAAGAGACACAGGCAGACCTTGTCCTCCTTCTGTAGACACCATCTCCACCCCCCTCTCCATATGGAACTTGAGGATCTCCAGCCTTGATATCAAACTGTTCTGTGACCTTCCCTCCTTGTCATATGAAGCCACCAGACTTTTGTGAGTCCTGGAAGTCTTAACTTTCTTCTACCTCCTCAGCAAGTAGCCAACTGCAACTTCCTGCCCTGCTTCTTCAACATGTGGGAGTGTGCCCCTCGTGAGAGCTTTCTCTTCAGTTTCCCTTGAGGGGAGGGCCATGGGAATCTTGGGGATTTTGTTTGACTTCCTAAGGTATGTGAACTGCCATGTATTGCCAAAGAAGTTGTTTTCATTTTGTTTTTTTGTCTGCTCTTATCGCTCTCTTTGCTTTAAGACACTGAGTGGTTAAAAATATGTAGATTTATAAGGTCTTTTCATACACTGCCTGCTTAAAGATTAAAGACAGGAGATGGATTAAGACAATCTTATCTCCTTTGCTCCCTAGACTATCTTTTCTCCAACTTCTACAGTTCATCAGAATACAATGCTAAAGGGCACAGGAGAGCCGAGAGCAGCAAATAATAGGAGAAGCTATCCCTCAACAGAATAACAGCTGGGAGGACAAGGACAGATTTTCACGCTTCTCTTTGTCATCCTTTCTTGAGCCTAGAGGCAAGATTATTCCAAGTCACTATAAAAAATATGGGTCAAGATTATGGCAGCCTGGGAAGGCCTTATTTTGGGCTTTAGCCACTTGACCTTGGATCACTCTGTTCATCCAGACTAGTCCTAAAGATTTTGTCAGCACTTTTGGCAGCTTCAGGACTTCATTGCAAAGTTCAGTGTGTATCCGTCCACTCAGGGTAGGGTGGTGCAAGACAGGATTCTGTAGTTGCTCCAAGGTCATCCAAATATTTAGGCCAGATTGCAGGTGAATATGGACCACAAGGCCATGACCACATCTCAGAGCTGCCCATCTCAACTGGCCTGCAGGCCAGGTAAGCCTCTACCTACCAGTAGACAGCATTATTTGATCTCATCATCTGACCAAAATGTAGTCCTATGCTGAAGGTGAATGTGAATGCTTCATCACCATTGAGTTAACAACACAGAGCCAGTGGAGAGCGAAAGGAAAGAATTTGCACTCTGGCAGAGAGAGTGAAAGAGACCCTGTCCAAAGTCTAGTTCTGCTTCCTCTCAGGTGTGTAATCCTGAGAAGGTCCCTCTGAGTGGGGAAGCCTACCTGCCCTGAGGAATACTTGAGACAATGCAGGGGACATACTGGCCCATAGTTGGTATGCTCATCTACTATAACTGCTTTTGGCCTCATTGTGTAAAACAGGCCTCCCTTGGTTCTACAGTACATGAAAATAAGCTTCCAGGGAGTATGTCTCTTCTAAGCTAATTGCTATTTTCTTTCCCCTTCACCTTCCACCTCTCTACCCTTTTCCATCCTGTGCTCATTATTACCAATTAGAGTTTTCCCCAACAATTTTCTAGCATGTGCTTCCTCCCTTGGATTACAACTACTAGAAATTAAGGCCTGCCCAAGGTGACCTCTCTGTGTCTGCCTCATCCTCTCATGATTGCTTCCAAACAGCTATAACCTAGACCCTCAGTACAAGCAGCCTCCCTAACAAGGAGCAAGTAGCAGCTAAGCTGTAGATTTCCCCAGGGATGCTGGGGGAAGGGGTAAAATAGTGGAAGACCTTGAACTGGCATTGAGGAGACTTTGGGTCAGAGTGCAAAATCTACCGCTTGGTGGTTATATGACTCTGAGTCCATTCCCCTCAGTTGATTCATTGGTAAATTGGAGCTAACAATGCCCGCTTTGCTTAGCTCACGGGGTCTCTCCCCCAGGGCTATTAAAAGGAACCAGTATAACAGTGTTGCCCCAAATGTGGTAGGCATAGCAAATTTGTGCCATGTGAACAATGGTTTCTGACGGTGTGCGGCTAAAGTTTTTATTACTTTTTTAATTTACAGCTTTGTCCTTACTTTTAGGTGTATTATAAAAATTCTGTAACTACCATACCACACTCGGTTTCATAGATAACATTTCTCAGGAAGAGGCTTGAGTGAAAAACAAGAGACAATAGCGAGTATATCTGTGCGAGTGGGTGGGGGTGGGGGTGGGTGGGAGGGTGGGTGCCAATTATGTGTAATTATGACACAAAAGGAAGGTAGTGTCCTCATAAAATATTGGAGTCTGCAAAAACAGAATAAATGGACCAGCTGTCTGAAGACTTTAGGAAGCTTAACAAATGTGTCATTATTATTCCTCTGGAGGCCCCTGAGCTTCCTCATCTACACAAGCCAACGAATGGTTGCCGATGCCTTCCATGGACCAGGCACTTTTCTGGGTTCTGAGGATATGGCAGTACACAAGGTAGACAAAATCCCTCCCTCTAGGAGCCGACATTCAGCTGGAGCAGCATGTCTAAACCCACCAAATGATTGTGCAAATCGGACCTCACGAGGTACAAAGAAAGCATTTGAGCACTGCAAACACTCTATCAATGTCTGGTATTGTTGGAGTTCTGAGATGCCAGAGGAATTGATTGGAGCATATCTAAAAAATGTCTGGCAGAACCCAGAGGCATGCTCTAGTGTGGACAAACGTAAATTGTTTTTGTTTCTGTTGGGTTTTCCTCTGGGTTAAATTCCTGGAAAAATTTCCTAAAGCTTTTGCACAGTGAAAGGACTTATCTGACATGTCTGCATTTGGCAATAGGCACTCTCTAGAGGTAATGGGAAATGTGACTCTAATGAGTATCATACTAGAATTGTGTATTTTACACTGCAAATAGTCAACCCAGCTTGAATTAATCTAACTGAAAAATTACTTTTCTGAATCAAATGCTCTTCTGAAATCCAAATATGTAAAAGTCTAATTTGTTTTCCTTCATTTCCTAATTTTAGAGTTCTGTCCCAAAGCATTAGCAAATTTCCCTGGACCCATTCTCTCTTTTTAAATCCCTAGAGTAACTTATTTCTTAACTGGGATTGGTTACATTAGGTCTGCATTTATTGGATCCTCCTATCAGTTCACAAGTTGACTCCTTGACAACCTTTAAAGGGTCAGCTACTCCTACATGAGAAATTACTGCCTCGGTGTATTTACTAAATAATAGCCTCGTAGCTTGAAAGAGTTAAAGTAAGTTTCTAAAGCAGCATGATTTCCCAAAAAGAGTCACTTATGTGCTCTGAGAGTCTGTGTTGAAAAATGAATAGTAATGAATTCACGACAAAATCACTGCCCAGCAAAGACTAAGACCAGAGTTTGATATATGGACAGACTGTAGCATGCCAGGACCAAAATGTAAGAGGAGAGATGTATTAACGAGGCCTGCATATGAGACAAGTCCATATAACCGTAGCTTTCAGACCCTCCTTAAATGGAGAACGAAGACAGGGTTCCTGACTCTTACGTTGTATCACACATTTGCCGCTATAGCTCTGGGGGTTAGTGTTGTGACTTGGGACGAGGGTCTCACTGTTTTGCTAAAAAAGCTAATGGGCAAAGTGGGTCAATCGTGCTTGTGTTTATAGGCTTAATGTTAAAAGAAGAAAAGAAGAAGGAGCTTAAGGCTTTCTATTTTAACTAAGTAGTAAGCAGACTAAACCTGGCTACCTGGTGTGTAATGCAAGGCTTGTAAATTTGAAACACAAAGTAAGAGTATAAAATGATTCTTAAAACGAAATCTCCCAGAACTTGGAACCCAATGGAATGTTGCCTCTTTTCAGCACATCCTCATTGGGAGGTCATATACTTCTTCTGACTGTGTTGTTTTCCTCTAAACATTTGGAACTTCTCTTGTGGAATTGTCTTCAGAGACTGCAAAGCATTTTTCTGAGACTCCCACTCTGTGCCAAGTCTTCATCCTTTGGGGTGGGGTGGGGGATGGGAGCCAGTGCAAGGGAGTGGATTTAATGATTTCTGGAAAGAGCAGAAAGTCATCCAGAGGCCAATCTGGTAAATGGCGTGAGTATAACCATTTGGGGTTAAAAAAAAAATGCTGTCTATAAATTGCAGAGCCTGGCTCTGTCATTTGTCCTGTGAATGGACTCTGAAGGCAATCCCCAAAGAGGTGTTTCCATGCAGTTTTGGCCTGTGACTGGCATTCTTGGAATAAATGTAGTGGGTCTCCTTAGAGTGGCTCCTTTTGCAAGAGCGCTTCACCTATTTTCTGGTGTCAAATGAGGAGGGCTTGTTTCACAAACTAGCATGGTCATGTGTAGAGAAGAGCCATCATTTACTAAGTAAGGATCTGGAATCAAGATAAAGATAAAGGCAAACAGACTTTCTCCATAACACTGAGGAAAGAAAATAATTCTTTATGAATGCGTTGACTCTTCTTCCCCCTTGAACCTCAGTTAGGATTCAGTCCTGGTCTATGTGTTTACCATCTATGTCCTAATAGAAGGCAATGTCAAATATGAGACCCTCTTCCATTTCCCAAGTAAGTCCTCCCTTTCCCTTCCCCCTCGAATTTTAAAGATATAGCAAAAAACACCAAACATCTACTTATAAATACTTAATTTATTAATTTAGTTGCATAGACTTTAAAAATCATTTTATATGCTTATAAAATTGATATACTAATAGCATTTTGTATATACGTTACATTTCATATAAAGAAATACTTCTATAATCGTATTTTTTCCACTGTCATATTTTGGTTTATCCCAAGCAAAATAGCATCAGGAGAGTTGTTTTCTTTCATTCGTCCTGCCGTTGCATATTCTCAACATCCACTATGCAACCACTTACTGTAATACTGTAAAAAGTGATATTTAAAAGGCTTGTTCACGTTAACACTCACTCTTGCAAATGTGAGGCCTTTCACCTAAGTGAAAGAATAATTAAATATGTATTAAAGTTCACCGATTTCACTTACAAACATCTGAATCTTGCATTGATTGAGGGTGTTTCAGGATAATGTATCTTCCCTGAAAAGAACTGTGTTATTCAAAATAAAATAAGGATAAGAACAGCCTATAGTAGGAGACTCTGAATATAAAATGTTTTCCTTGAAGCGCCAGGGTGGCTTGGTCAGTGAAGCAACCGGCTCTTGATTTCGGCTCGGGTCATGATCTCCCGGTCCTGGTATCGAGCCCTGCGTCATCAGGCTCCGTGTTCAGCAGGGAATCTGCTTGAGGATTCTTTCTCTCCCTTTGCTCCTCCCCCAGCATGCTCGCTCTCTCTCTCTCTCTCTCTCAAAAATAAATAAATCTTAAAAAAAAAAACAAAATAAAATGATTCCCTCTTTTCCCAAGGAGTGATTTTTGGGGAACACCCTGCCTAGTATTCGAGCGTGCACAGAGTTAATGATTTGTTCTCTGTTACCCACAAAGATTGACCATCTCTCTGAGTTGCCATTTCTACTGACAGGGTGAAATGGATTACCAGCAGAGGTCAGAGTTCACGGGAGGACATTTGATAGAATGGCAGTGTAACAGACCACGGACAGAATATGTCTGACTTTTTTTTGGCATACAGTAGGGGGGAAAGACAGTGGAATTGTTGGGCCCTAGAGATGGGGACATATGCACTGGATTACAAAGCAGATACCAAAAAGCTCTCCATTTTTGCATGTGAAAAAATAACAGAAAATAGTTGAAGGAGAGAGGGAGGAGAAAGTAAACAAGAAAGACAAGAGTCTGTTTAGTTGAATAATACTGCTGCTCATACCAAGGCATCCTCGAGACTCTGGCTTTGGGCTTTTGAGCCTTGGGTTCTTGTAAACTGTCCTGTTTGGATGCAAACCCCCATATAAACTCTCACTCTATCTGACATTGTGGCTGAAGCTGATGTCCTCATCCTGGCTGGGCCCTCAGATTATGCATGGCCTGGGTGGCCGTCTCATGTGTTCAGAATGGCTCACGGTGTTGGCAACAGCTTGCTAGTGTTCACGTTTGATTTTGGAGACAAAGAAATTAAGACCTTCTTCTGGAGGATGGGTAGAGAGCCCTGGTTTTAAATTTCTCTTCCTTTTCTACTTTGCAGGGTCTCAAAATGATGGCCTTCAAGGTGCAGTGCCCAGCTTGCTGACCTGGCTTAGGACACCCTGATCCATAATAATCTGCTTTGTAACTTCCTCTTACCAATCCTATAGGCCCTTGGGCTCCTCATTTTGGACGATCACTGGCATGATTTGGCAATTGTGTTATATCCTTTGAAAGAGCTGATGTGGATAAATAGTCTTTTCTGTTTTCTGTATTTGTTGTTCCCTCCGCGATGTCCCAACGGCCAGAAATATTGACAGCCATATGGATTTAATCATGTCATGAATACAAACTCCCCTTGGGCCCAGAAAAATGAGTTTATGTATATCTTCTCGAGGAAGCCCGAGGAAGCAATGAGGCTAGTGGACAAAACTGGATGCAGACTGAGTTCTCAAGCTGGCATCTCATTTCTATTCTCTCCCTTTTCTCTGGACCATGGGCAAGTCCCATCCTTCTGGTCATCTGGTCCCATCATTATGAAATGAGAGTTGACTCATTCACCTCTCAGATGTTGTCAAGGTCTGATCATCTGTAGTTCTAAATAATAGTGGCTCTGCCAGGTACAGAGGGCTTACTTGGAAGCGGACACCCTGCAGAGAGGTGCATGGGGCAGCTCTTTTAATCTACCTCTTCGACCTCGCAGATCAGGGATGTTATTTATAGTTCAAGAAACTGAGGCTTCCAGAGTTAAGTGACTGTCCTGGGGAAGACACCTTTTCTTTGACCAGGGCCTAGAGAATGGGTTCATTTTTTTCTGAAGAAGTGAGACAGACATTTCAGAGCATCAAGTAACAGATCCGCTGGAAGGATTTTTCAACACCCTTTTTGGTTCTTTTCCTTTCTTTGCTTTGTCTTTCATAGGCCTCCAGTGGGCAGAATTGAGTTAGGAAAACTCTTCTCTTCATGACTCATTATCAACTTCAATCCATGTAAGGCCCCTCTTCTTATTTTTATGTTTTCCCCCTTTATCTGCAGTATCACTCCCTTCCTTCCATGCACACTTGCTATACTGTACTCTACCTTTGAAGTCCATCTTCCCAATGTTTATGTAGACATATATATCCTTGAAAAATATTGTTATTATGCATCGGTGTTTTTGATTTACATAATTGCTGTCAAGATTTGAATCTCATCTTTTTGTTATTCTTTTTTTACTCAACACTTTGAGATTCATCTGTGTTGCTATGTGAAATTCTGGTTCACTACGTCTGATGGTTACATAGGATCCCATTGTACCATATCACACATTTTCTTTATCGATTTCCCTCATCAATGGACATTTAGGTTGGTTCCAAATCCTTGCTACCACACACAGTCTGGCATGAACATCCTCTAATATGTCTTTGTACACACTTAAATGAGAATTTGTTTGAATTACATACACAGGAGTAGGATTTAGGGGTGGTTGTGGGTATGCATCTTAATTTCACTAAGCATCGCTAGTTGCTTTCTACGAAGTCTGCATTGCTTTGTACTTCTTCCAGTGGTGGACGAGGATTACCATTTTTCTACATCCTTACCAGCACCTGCTATTCTCTGGCTTTCTAATTTTTGTCAATCTCTGTGTATTAAGTGATATATCACTTTAGTTTTAATTTAAATTAATTGGATAATGAATGAGGTAGTACATTCTTCATATAATTATTAGCCACTTGGGTTTCCTCCTGTGATTTGCCTACTTATATCTTTGCCCATGGTTTGTTTTTGTTTTTTTCCTTTACTGTGTTTCCTGACTTTGCTGGTTTTTATGATTATGACTTTCTAATTTGTCTTATTTTCTCATAGGATGGGTTATTCTCCCCATTTTCTCTGCTTTGAACTTCATTTTCAATATTGACTTAACCGAATTATAGGAGTTTCTTTCCACATCTTGACATTTAGTCATTTGTGGGTTTTAGCTGGTGGTGTCTCTCAGTCCACCACCTGTGTTAGCTTTATCAAAAAAGGTTTTCTTCATTTCCTTTAGTATGTCCTAGTACCTGATTTATCATCTTTTTAGTTTTGCCTTAACCCTTTGAGAATTCTTATTTTTCCACATAAATTCTAGAATCCATTTTTTATATAAAAATTTTTTTATGGAATTTTTATTGTAATTGCATTGAATTTAGAGATTGACCAAGGAAGAATTAACTCTATATGATGTTAAAGCAAACGGTTAATATATATGATATTTAATGTTCCATTTATTTAAGTTTTCTGATATGTATGTGCTTTAATAGTTTAAATTTTATTCTCTATAAAGCTCTTGTGTTTTCTTTAGTTGATGTCTATATGCTTTATAGTTTTTGTTGCTAGTATGAGTCGTATTTATATTCTATTGTATTTTCTATTGGTTATTGCTTGTTTATAGGAACACTATTAAGTTTTGTGTGTCTGTGTGTGTGTGTGTGTGTGTGTGTATAAAATAAACTTGCTGAACTCCCTTTTAATTATAATTGTTTACAGCTTTTCTTAGGTTTTCCATGCATTTGTTCATGGTATTGTAACTGCAAATAGTAACAATTTGGTCTCCTTCCTTCCTGGTCTTAATGCCTTGACCAGGACTTCCTGAACTCTGTTTAAGTGTGTCAGTGACACCAAGGCATTCATGTCTTTTTCCTAACTTGAAAGGAAATTGCATCTAAAATTTTCTAATTAAATTTGATGATTGCAGTAGATCATTAGTAGAAAGTCTTTATCAGGGTAAAGAAGTTCCCCTCTATTCCTAGTTTTCTAAGAGTTTATTTTAAAAACCTAGATGTTGAATTTTATGCAATACTTTTCCTTTTTTTTTTAAGATTTTATTTTTTTAAGTAATCTCTATACCCAACATGGGGCTCAAATTTAAAACCCCGAGATCGAGTCACATGCTCTACAGACTGAGACAGACAGGTGCCCCTATTCAATCCTTTTTTCTGCATTTGTTAAGATAATCATGTGATTTTTCTCCTTTACTCTGTCACTGTGATCAATTATTTTAATAGTTTTATGTTTTCTCTTCCTAAACCATTTTTCTTCAATGGGCCCTATTTGACCATGCTTTATGTTTTAAATAAATTATTCAATTCTGATAGTTGATATATATTTTTTTAAGATTTTATTTATTTATTTGAGAGAGAGAGCATGAGCAGGGGAAGGGGTAAGGGGCAAAGGGATAGAGAGAGGGGAAAGCAGGCCCCCCAGTGAGCAGGGAGCCTGATGTGGGGCTCCATTCCAGGACTTTGGGATCATGACCTGAGCCGAAGGCAGACGCTTAACTGACTGAGCCACCCAGGTGCCCCCTTCTAGTTGGTATTTTAATTAGGATTTTCACATTCATGTTCATAAGTGGAACTGATCTATATGCAATTTGTCTTCTTGAATTCGATTTGGTATCAAGACCATACAAGCCTCACAAAATGAGCTGGATCCTTTCTTTCCCTTTAAACAGCCCTTCTCCCAGTTTTCCCCACATGAATAAATGGCAACCAGTCATCAGAACAAAAGCCCTGACTGCTCTGTCTCTTTCACACCCCTATTCAATTTCAGAGCAAATCCTACTGGCTGCACCTTCTCAGTCTATCTCAAATCCAGCCATGTCTCCCCTCTACAATGTCCGCTCTCGTCTATGTGAGATAATGATTGCATCTGGATAATGGTTGATCTGGTTTGGTATTCTTGTTTTTGTGTCTTTCTAGTTAATTTCAGTAGTAAGCCAGCTTCCGTTTAAAGCATAAGTCAGATTGGGTGACCCTGTTAGAATTGCCTCCTGTCCACCCCGTTGTTGGGGGAGGAATTCCCACCTTGGGCTTCCAGACATGGCTAATGGTCAGACACAGGACGCCCAGCACTGGACGGACAAGACTGAGTCACAGTCTGGGGGAGGGGTACACTGTATGCCATGCATGGCCAGGGGATTGCACTCAGAAACAGATTGAACAACCCCGGGGGAGGCAGGCTTTTTGGTGTCAAGGCTGGGGTGCCCCCTGATTCCCCAGAAGGATGTAATTGGTTGACTAATTTAAGGATCAGCAGGAGCTGCACCTTGTCCATTGGATAAGCTGGTTGTTTGGCTAGGGGATCTTTTCTGGGGGAGCAAAATGGGGAGGGGGACTTGTAGGTAGACCATTTGAGGTCTTCCTACTATCCCCCAGATGTCAATGAAGGACATAATATCGGGCCTTATTTTTGGCCTTTCACCACATGCTTCCTTTTCTAAACTTTACATTAGCAATGACATGGTCCTTCAGGGTCTGACAACTGGCCACATCTCTGGCCTTCTTTTCTACGCTCTCCCTTCCTGCATATATGCTATTCCAGCCACACGGACAAGCTAGGTCTTATTCAAACCCGTCAAACGTGTTTTCACCTCAGGCCCTAGGCTCTTGCTTTTTCCTCTGCTTGAATCCTCTTCTCCCGAATGTATCCACAACTTCTTTTCTCGCTTTCTTTGGGTCTCTCCTCACTTTCTCAGTGTAGACTAAAGAAGCATGATTTTGCATGCTTTCAAACTTGATATATAAATGGTACCTATTGCTTTTCTTCTTCGTTATTATATTTTTGAAATTCATCCCGGTTGCTGCATTTATCTACGTATCATTCATTTTTATCTGCTGTGTTTATTCCATTTTGTAAATGCAGCAACGTTTGTTTATTCGTCTCATCTCCGGGGGATGGATGTTTAAGTTGCTTCCAGGTTGTTTCCATTACAGACACGCTTCAGTGAAGAGTCTCGCCAGGTCTCCTTGTGAACATGTATGAAATTTTTCTTTAGGGTATATATGAAAATGCATTCGTGTTGATCAAAGGGGACCAGGGACTTGCTGGGAGTGGGCCTCTGAAGTGGGGCTGGGAGAGTCACGTGCAGTCTTCCTCTGGTCGAATGGCATAGAAACCACTGGAAGAGCTGAGAGACCCTGAGACCTAAAGAAGACACTGACTTAAGTAAGTGCTGACAGCTGTCTCCATAGTTCACAGAGGAGTCTCTTCGGTCTGTGAGAGGAGTCAGTGCTCTTGGACGCCATCACAGAGGGCCACCCTCTGTGAAGCATCTGTTACCACTGACAGACCTGGGGCAGGAGGCGCCCATTGGCAGGAGCAGCTGCTATGACAAATTGTTAGGCTGGGGGGGTCCTAGTGCTTAGAGATATTGGACTTTCTCCCTCCGCCTTTAGTGAGTCACTCTTTACCTACAGGGAAGAATAGAGAGAATTGGTCTTTGTCAATGATACTCACTAAACTGGGAGAATAACAATTTTCCTGTGGGAATCCTTGGTAAGAATCAGACCCCTAGAAACTATTGAAAGAGACTCAAAATATTGTCTGAGCTCCTGAATTAGAGCCCAGCTTTCAGATTTCTGATGGAGGGTGTGGCCCAGGGAAAAATGGCTTTGTTGGCACGTGCATCTGTCTACTTTCTCCCTCCTCTACTCCTTCGTTTTTTGTATTCTCTCCCTTCTTCCCCCTCTTTCTGTCTTTCTCTTTCTCACTTTCTTGGTCCCTGGTATATGTGTAAGATTTGCTGGGAGTATTTCAAGACCCTGATTTGCCTCTGTGGTGTTCATGTTTTGACACTAGAGGAAAACAGAGGAAATATTTAATACTTTCAGTACCAGTCAAGAGTTCGGAAGAAATCTGTGCATACTGAGACAGCCCCGACCCTGGAACTTGTCCTTTGGCTTGAGTGTATGAGCCTGTTCTTGTATGACTCTCTTGAGTGCATTGTACAATTGTTGCTTCCCCTTTGGGATGTCATCACGGAGACCTCAGGGTCCCAAGAACCTCACAGAGGCCCAGGATGATGGCTATAATGGCCTATTTTTTATCCCAGAAACAGACATTAGTTGAACATTTATCATATCAACACCGTGATGCATGGACACCAAGTTCCCTCAGAAACGAGAGCCAAAGGCAAGATGGAGTGAAGAATAAAATGTTCAATTGAAAGTCAGGAGATGTGAGTTCTAGTTCTGACTGTGCTACTAGCTAGTTGGTGACCTTGGGCCAATTACTTAACCCCTTGGGCTTAGTTACCTTATATAAAACATGTGGGTTTGGAAGTAGATGGTCTATGATTTTTATCAAATTTTACCAAGCACTCAAAAATTTTAAGCACCTGTTGGGAGGGTAAATCTACTTCTAAAAATCTCCTAGATACAATCTAAGGTACATTTTAGTTCTAAAATTTCTTGACATTGGAAGAAATTACTTTTTTCTATGTCCGAGTTCACTTGAGTTGTAATCACTTGCAATCCTGAATGATTTTACAGATGTTGTATTACTGAGAGGTCACATGATTTCTCAGCCCAAACACATGCCTTGGCAGATTGGAAGATCTCTACTGTTTTCTCATAATGCAATTACCACATAGTTGTACCTTCTGGGGGACACAGTCTTCTTGAAGTTAGATCAGTTGTGTCTTCCATGATCATTCTATTTCTCAGCCTTTTTACCTGTGGCTCACAGGGTGTATGGCCCAGACCCACCAGACTGCACCTATTGGGAGGATACAATCTATTTCTAAGCTTAACAGTGGGAGACCTTGTTTCAATTAAATATTTCCCAATAATAAGGACTCAAGTCTACTTTTATGGCTTCCAAAGGGGCATTTTCCATGAAGTTGAAAGGAACCTTCTTTTAGATGTTGGCAAAGGTACGCATCTCTTATTAACCATTGTGAGAACAACTTGCTTCTTGAATATGGCTGCCATATTTTTGCCCAAAGCACCAAATTCTCATATTACTTTCCTATCCCCAAACTGCTGTCAGCCCTATCACCTGTAGAATTCAAGCTTGTTTACTAACTTTTTTTTTAAGGAAAATCTTTATTCTCTGGCCCCATCTTACCTCTTTGTCATTATTTCCCCTTGTTCCAGCTTGCACTCTTTTCCCCCACTATTCTCAAATAAGCATATTTCTACCCCCATTGGATGGGGAGAGGGCAAAACTTGATTGACTACCTACTATGTGCTAATAACTGTCCTGAGTATTTTCATATTTGTTATTTGATTTTATAGCTGAAGAAATTAAGGCTCAGATAGGTTGTATACATTGCCCAACTCAGAAATAGAAAAGCTGGAGTAAGTTACCAAGGGCTGTTTGACTTTGAGCCCATAATCATTTTGCTTTAACACCTGCTTCTAGCCCAAGGGTTCCACATCCCAACCTACTAATCAGCAGGGTTGTTCTGGAGATTGTTCCTGGCACACCACCCCAGTACCTGCTCCTCTAGCCCTCCAATCACTTGTATAAATACCTAAATCCCTGAATTAAATTTCTTTTGGCTTATATAACTAGAGTGACTTCTGAATCCTGACTGATACAACCTGTTATCAGGTGATTATTTTTTATATAAATATTAGTATCAAATTATTTTAGAGCTTAAACTTCTTTTAGCCTTGCTTCTTTGTTTTCCCGAAGCCCAGAGAGATAAAAAGAATTATTTAATATCACATAGCTAGTTAGTGACAAAGTTAATACTCTATCTTTGCCCAGAAACAGGGGACCAAATGGCAGACTGAAAGAAGTGTTTTAGAGTTTTGAGGTTTTTAACCCGAGTCCCAATCGTGACCAACACTCACTAGTTCTATTGCCTTAGAGAAATCACTTCACTGCTTCTCAGTTTGTAAAATGGGAATGATAATAACTTATTGCCCTGTTGTGGTGAATATTGGGAGATATTACATGTAAAATGCCTAGTACAATACCTGTCTCACAATATATGCTCAGTAAAAGGTTAAGTGCATTATTCTCTATTTTTAAGATTTTATTTATTTATTTATTTATTTATTTATTTATTTATTTATTTATTTTAGAGAGAGAGCATGGGAGTAGGGGCAGAGGGAGAGAGAGGGAGAGAGTCCTAAGTGGGCTCTGTGCTCAGCAGGGAGTCCAACACAGGGCTCCATCTCACGACCCTGAGATCACGACCTGAGCCAAAATCAAGAGTTGGACACTTAACCGACTGAGCCATCCAGGCACCCCACATTATTCTCTATTATCCAGAATCAGCAAGGCCAAATTTCTCCACATTGGGGACCAGCTGGAAAAGGTCCCATACAGACCAGCACCTTTCACAGTCCCTCCCAACTAACTCCAGGATACTCAGCAAGCACTCTGAGAGCAAATGGACCAAGAGTAATGAACTCCAAATCTGATCACAACCATTCATTCAGTATTGCACACGGCAAAGAATAAGGGTTTCTAATTAAATAAAGAATCATGAGTTTTGCTCCATAGCACACACATATAGTGCTAAGTTCAGGAGGGCATAAGAACATTACATTCTTTCTTTTTCTTGCTAAGGAAGTATTCAGCCAGGAACATTTAAAACCATGTCATTTTTACCCAATTCCTTCTCTGGGAGGAGGGAAGGTGGGGTAATAAGAATCTCTGTTTTTCAAATACACATGGGTTAACGATAGTAGTGTTATTTGGTCTTTCCAATTGATATTGAGAGGCATGCAGAAGGCATTGTGAAATGTATAATCACATCACATATTTTAATCTCTAAATTTAATGGAGGTCGCAGGTTTCTGGGGCATCAAAGGTCCAAAGTCATGTGGAACAGGAGGCATTTAGAACGCTGATGCTCATATGCTGCACTGCTCTCCCTGCACATTGATGGGCTTAGCTTGTAAACAGTGTCTATGCGGGGACATAGGCTTGTGAGGGGCAGAATGTCCCAAAGAGACATCTCTCTCGAAGGTGACTGGTTGCTGTGCATGGCAGGGAATGGGTGAACATAGCTAGAAATCTTGACTGAAATGCAGATGTCTTTTAATCCACTCTTTGTAGTGCAGTGTAGTACTTGGGTCTCGACAGTAAACAGAGTACATTCAAGGCAATATTTGGAGAGTGTAAAAAAGGGAGCTCTTTGCAGAGGTATGGACCGGGAGTCAGAAGGGACAGTGAGGCACCATGGGGCTGAAACAGTGAGTGGCATTGCCACCCCTAGGCTTGAAGGGGCAAGGAGAGAAGGCAGAGTTACCGGGACCTAGTAAGAGCTATAATGTGGAAGAGGAACCGTCTGATAGGAGTTTGACCCTCAGTAAATGGACAGGACCACAACAGCCCAGTAGAGAGGGGGATCAAAAATACCCTGACCTCACTCTCCCCCACCCTCTGATCTCCTGCCAGTGCCCCTCCCCCCCCCCACCCCCAGTGACTGAACCCAACAGAAGCCCACTGATGGGATCCTTATAGGCCAAGCCGGGGGGCGGGGGGGCAGGGGAGAGCGAAGACGGGTAGAAATGGATTTGGAGGTGCCGATGGAAGAGAACTCTGCACAGCCAGTCTGTGAGTGCAGGGAAAAGCACAAAAACATTTTTTTCTCAGTCTTACCTGCATTGTAATAGTTCTATGATTAATTCACCCTTATTGATGAAAAAAGTATCTATTATATCCTTGTCCCGGATCATATTCGATACAGCAGTTGGAAAGTTAAGCTCAATTCTCTCAAAGAGCTGAATTCTCTCCAATGGGAGGATGTTTCACTTTTCAGCCAAAGCAAGATCCCTAAGGGTTGATATATTCGATAGTCTTCTGTATATGCTGGATTTGTAAGGGGCCCAGTAAGTGACACTCCTGTTCCTTGCTCAGTGTAGACACAGGAAGTGGGCAGATAAAGATTATTTAAGTCACCTGTAGTATTGTCAAGGCTGATACTAGGAGACAAAGTTTAGTAGGAAGGCCAAATGGGTTTCCAAAGACTGCTGCAGAAGACAATTCACCCACCCACTCGTAGGCAAAGCAGGAAAATTGCGGGTCTTGCCCACAGAGGTGGGGTCTTTACTGCTGAACTCTTGAGCAGGTGAAAATACATGCTTCATGCAAATGGACAGACCCCAGATGAGAAGAGATGGGGGCTGAGGTGCCTTCCTTAGTTTCTTCTCCCCAATTCAGAGGGCACGTCTGTCCTTAACCCCCTGCTGGGAAGATTTCCAACAACATTTAAAACATATAAAAACAGACAAACCAGACTTGCCTGTGGTTCATCTACCTGTTATCCCTTTTTGGATAGCAGGGACCCATGCGTGATCTGGTAGAAGGGGATCCTGTTGTCTCCCAAGGAATATATTGGTGCCCATACCCAGCTTCTGGGAACCCTTGTTGGAGCTATTGACACTGATTTGCACAACTTCTTGGTGGAAACCAGGTCTGTGTCTCCCTGCTCACCCCAGAGCCTCTGTACCCCTGCATTGTTGGGGGAGAGAGGCAGGAGGACCAGGCTCCATCCCTGCTCTGTCCTCCAGGTGGCAGGAGCACCATCTGGACTGTTTTGTGCTTGGGGCAGCCTCAGGCCAAGCCAAAGACAACATTGTGTCGATGCACAGGAACACACTGTGCTTTTCTAGGTTCCCAGGAAACCAAATCACAGGGAAGGTCAACACTGTTGTTAGGCCGTGGATAGCTCACATTTGGGGTATGAAGAACAAGTATGAGTCCCCAGGACTTCCTTCCATCAAGAGCCCCCTCTTAGGTCCTCTCTGATCCTTTGCTAATCAGGTACTTTCAAGCCCTGTTTACTCAGTGCAGAAGTTCTTGAGTATCCTAACTCAAGTGCTCAGTGTAGAAAGCTGCTTCGGTGGCTCTGGGGAGAGAATCAAGGAGTTGCAAAGAGCCTCCTAACCCGGCTCCACCAACTCTCTTCTCCAGTGTATCCTCCCTCCCCCATGCTAGGGCCCATGCTAGGACCCTGGAACAAAATGCAACGTAGGCTACCTTCTCACCCCATTGTCAGAAACTAGAGCCCTGTATGCGACTGCCTGCTTGCTATTTCTTCCTGGATGTCTCAAAGGCACACATCCCACCTCCATCCCAAGCCTCTTCCCCCTCTCTGCGAAGGCACCCCTGCCCGGCCAGCTGTGCAAGCCAGAACCCCAGCAGTCAGTCCTGCTATCTCAGCCTACGTCTGAGTCATTGCTGACTCATGTCAACGTTGTCCCCGAATGATCTCTTGAGCCCATCTCACTTCTTTTCTTTAAAGTCTTTCAATAGTCTCCTCTGCCTCCTGGGACAGAAAAGAAGACTCTAGAAGGGCTCACTTGACTTAATCTTGCCCTTGCTGCATCTCCAGCCTCTTGTGAGGCTGCGGTGCCCTTGGCCTCCCTCCGTGGTCCGGACAGTCCCCCAGGTGCCATTTCTCTTCCCACCAAAGGGCCTCTTCACGTGTGCTTTCTCTGCTGCCATGCTCTCCCTGCTCCTCTGGGCAACTTTGAGGCTGTCTGACTCTTCTGACTTCACCTAGCAGGCACTTTCTCAGGGAACTCTTTCCAACTTTCTGGAATAAACTGAATCTCCCCATTATATCTTTTCTCAGCACTAATGCACATGGCCCCTTTAAAGCAGTTGCCATGGTCTTGTTTTGACCCTTATTTGTGGGTTATTTTATTAATGCCTGTCTCCTCAACTAAAGTGTATCCTTGTATGGGCAAGGACCACCTCTCTTAACGCTGATAGTGAATTGCATTCACAGCGCCCAGCATAAAGATTAGGAGGTTGTCCAAAACTGTTGAATGAATGGCAAGATTCTCCTCCAATATCCCCTGGAGCAGGGCATTGTCCACACATTGTTGCTCCCACTCTGGGCTGTCCACCTCCAGCTCAGCCTGGCTGCCTGGCTTGTCCAGCTTCTCCTTCCGTGCAAGTCCTGTCCTTCCCCTCGGCTCGGCTGTGTTTCCCACTGAAGGGGGATGCCGCCAAGGAGGGCTCCAGTGCCCAATTGCTCCACTAACACCCTGCTGACTTCCCCACAAACATTTCATTGACTTAACTACTTTAATGACTTTAAGACGTTTCCTGCCCCCCAGCTGACAAGGCCACCTCCCTTTTGGGGAATTTGATGGAGTTAACTAGAGCTTTCCTGGCTCTTTCTCTGCTCCAAGCAGAATGCAGACTGAGGCCTGCCCTGTGATTCAGAAACTCTTGGCTTTCTCTCACTCTATCTCTAACCTTCTCTCTTTTTCTCTCTTCTTTCTTTCTTTCTTTCTTTCTTTCTTTCTTTCTTTCTTTCTTTTCTTTTCTTTTCTTTTCTTTTCTTTCTTTTCTTTCCTCTTCAACCAACCCCACTGCTAAGACATTCTTCTTGTCAGGGGACATACAAACCAAAGCTCCTGCTGAGGAGCTGGCTGTGAGGAACCAGGTCAGCACGACGGGGTGGTCACTGCACTGAGGTCCCCACAGAACTGAGGGGACTTGGCCTGACGCACACAATTTTGTAGAAAAGTATCTCTTTGTGCCTTTCAGAGTACATAGGTCTCCCCTAGTGCGTGCGTATTCATAACACGTGTTTGCGCGTGTGTGTAAGTGTGTGTGTGTTGGGGACCTGAGGAGGGGTTGGCACCTGTCTTCCACAAGCAACCTTTCTCACTTCTCCAGCTGTCCAAGGTCTCTGTAAGAGATCCTGGGCTAGTTAGGGACCATCTTTCCTGGGGCGGCCATGAGAATGTACCTTGCAGACATCCAACCACAGGGAGCAAAATTGACCCCCACTGCTGTGATCTGAGGTGCATCTCCTGTTTGTACCAAGGTCGCCCTTTCTTTGGGCTTGTCCCAGCCAACAGCTGCACACAGTAGGGATACCAAAGCAGGCCTGTGCCCGGGTGACATAGGGCTCCTCTGACTGCTGAGTGTCACCAAAGGACCTCCTGCCCACCTGGCTGAACCTTTATAGCCTGCAGGACAATGGAGGATGTGTCCATCCAACCTTCCTTCCCTCTTTGCTCTATTCGGGATGGACTTGCATCACCACTCCCAGCCACACTAGCTCCCTACACGCGGTCTCTCACAGGCATTCCCTTTTTCCATCCTGGCATATTTCATCCCATTTTAGTATCTGCTTCTTGGAGAACCCAGAGTAACACATCCTCCTACCTGTCTCCTCTGGAAGAGCAGACCATTGAGTTACTGCAGTCTTCCAGCCGTATTTTTCTGTGCTGTTTAGACCTTGAGATAAGAAAGAATGAAAAAATATTAAAAACTACTTATATATAGTGCATAGACATATAGGTGGACCCCACAAGTGTATTTTTTTTATGTCAACTAGACAATGGCATGGTTCTAAAAATGCTCTTGGAAAGGAATGAAACAGCATAATGTGTTGAGGTCCATAAGCAGTCCTTAGCCCCACTGACTTTCTTCTTGACTTTGAGAAGCATTTTATTTTATTTTAAAGATTTTATTTATTTATTTGTCAGAGAGAGCACAAGCAGGGGTAGCGGCAGGCAGAATGAGAAGCAGGCTTCCCACTGAGCGGGGAGCCTGACGAGGGACTCGATCCCAAGACTCTGGGATCATGACCTGAGCCGAAGGCAGACGCTTAACCAACTAAGCCACCCAGGCGTCCCTGAGAAGAATTTTCTATAGTGATGAGCTTGTCAGTGACCACAGCAAGGTCAAAGTTTTGCACATGGAGGCCAGGGCCACGTCAGCATTTAATTCAAGGTTCTGAATACTCTTGGTCTTATGGGTCTTCTCCTTCATAAGGACAGACACCAAAAGGGAATGTTTCATATTCCAAATGGAGGGGAGGAAACTAGTGAGAGTGAACAAAGCATCTATTCTGTAGGGGGGTTGCCAAGGCTGCGTGCTATGGATGAGGAGAATAAAGTTAATGTCTCCACCAACCACTGGAAGTATGGTGTCATCGACATGTGTATGATATTTGTTGTCATTTTATATTCATACATGTACATATAAATGAAGTGCCTTTATTCAGGAAAACGATTGTGATTCTAATCAGAAAGTGTTTATTATTAAAAGCGAGTATAGCATTTATTGAATCCTTACATTGCCACACATTACATCAAGGACTTCACATCCGCTGTCATTTAATTTTCAGTTTACAGAAGAGGAATTTAGTGGTGAGGCAGGATTCTGCACACTAAAGACATAACTTTATCCCCTCAGATTGTTTTCTAACTAGATTTATTTTCAATCATTGAATCAATAACCAGATCAACTAATCAAGGGTTCCAAGAAGCAAAACACATGGGACATTTCTGGAATAACCAAGGCAGGTAGAGTTTAACAAGTTGCCCTGCATTACCCAGCCAGTAATGGCAGAAGCAAGATTCAAACTCAAAATTGTTAAACTCCGAAGATTTCTGTTCCTTGTTAAGTGTGAGCACTTAACAACAGAGTTTACTGCTTGAGAAACAACAACAAATTCTGTGATTAAAGAGATACTTGGGGTAATTCAATACCAGAAATTACTGTGGGTTTTAACCTGAGTTCTAGTCCAATTGTCCAGTGACCTTGACGAACAGCTTTCGCTGGGGAGAAAAGAGCTTATCTTCTTCAAAGTACAAAAGGACGCTAATATGGAAAAAGCACTTCCTCCTCCCAAAAGCAGTAGGAGGAATAACAAAGAAAATGAGAGAACTCTATCAATATGGCATACCATGTAATTGTTTCAGGCCGATACCACTTCAGCTTTCTCATGGATGCAAGAAACCTATCATCATGGCTGAGTTGTGTTTTCCTCACTTCCTCATGGCCATAGAAATTCCAAGTTGCAAAATGAACTAACTTAAAAAAAAAATCCTTACTTCTTTGAAAATTATTCATTCTTTTCCGCCTGTTTTCTCCCAGAGAAATATTTTTGAACAGTGTTTGCTACCCCTATTTATAGCTTTCCAGTTTTGGCAGGTATGGGAAAGTTTATAAGTGGTTTGTTTTCTTTGCTATATCCAGTGTTGATTCAAGTCGCTTTAGCCACTGGAACAATTGGAAGCACTTTCAAGGAAGGTTGAAATCTGTTGATGACTGATAACATTGTGGAATCTAGACCATCTCAATCAAGATTTCTTTGGGGGGTTCAGGGCAGTTAGAAAATCTTAGGAGTGCCATGGTTTGAATAATTATCTCTACCTCTTTCTCGGTGATTGCTCTGGAGGAAGTTTTCCCTTTGACATAAGTAGGAAGAGTGTCTCCCGAACATTTTCCCAGTTGTTGGCAACCCTGGGTTGGACTCTTAGTTTGACGGCTAGATAAGAATGCATGTGGCAGGCACTCCATATCTGAGCTCTGGCCTGCAGAGAACCTTCCTTAGGAACCTATGTCTAACATTTGGGTTTTAACCAAGTTTCACATGCTGACCAGAAGCAAACATTAGTGGTTCTTTTGTTTAGGAGAGATGCCTGGAATTTCTGGGTTTTGTTTCATAAATGATTGAACTAAATAAATACATTTGAAAGCCAGTAGAATTATAGGCATCTTCCCCTTCCATCTGGCATGTTTTATGGGTGGTATGGTTGTGTTTTTTTTTTTTTTTTTTTTTTTTTTCTGGATTTTTCCACCCTTTGCCTCCCTATAATTTGTGGGCCTTGAAAAAAGTCATGGTTTGCCCTGTAAATGTAGAGGGAGAGCTTGTTTGGGGTCATCTCACTTATTCTTGTCGCCTGGTTCTTGTCTGCGGTGCTATAGGGAGGCGGCCACAAGTAATAAAGAACCTCAACACAGAGAGATGGGTTTCCAACTTCAAAAACATCAGAGAAAACTGCAGGGTTTCTGAGATTAAGTGACTCCTGGAAAGTCAACCTCACTGGGAGCAGGAGCAGAACAAGGGGGCTGTCCACCTGTCATCTGATCCAGGAGCAGTTTGGATAGGGTAGAACCATCATAGCTCATAAAGACTCTTAGGAGACTATGAGGCCCTTGAATAACTCTTACCCATCCAACTGGGGTTGCAGAAAAGGCAACTTCCTCACACACACCTGGCAGGCCAGGCACTTGCCCCAGTTTTCCTTGAGTAAGGGACTTTCTCCGAGGTCAATTAGTGAGTGAGGCTCAGTCAATTCTAGAAAGAGATCTGAGGCAGCTCCATACCTACCACCCACCCCCTAACCCCATCTTCTTATTGGCAGATCAGGTCTATCCTTTTCCCTTAGGTCATCACTGTGATTTACACCCCCTCCTGTTTTTAAAATGTGCTAAGTACTTTAATGAAGTCTTTTAACATTTTTTACTATGAAAAATTCAAATATATACAAAGGTAAAAAGAATAATATACTGAACTCCATATGGAACCACCCAGATTCAGTGATTATCAAGAGTTTTACCTCCCCTATCTTTCTCTACTGAAGTATTTTAGAGTAAATCCCAGCATTCAGTGGTATCTCCTCTCATACTTCTTATACAGCTCCAAGCACTGCAGATACTTTCATGAGCAGCCATGCCATTGTCCCTCTCATGAAATCCCTTCTATCATATCCCACACACGTACATCTCACAGTTCCCAGTTGTCCCAAAGGAGTCTATTTACAGCTGATTTGGTTGAACAAGGATCCTACTGAGTGCCTCTCATTGCATTATATATCTTCCATCTGTCTTTATCTTTTACTTCCCTGCCACAAACTTTTTGGAGGAACCAAGTCAATAGTCTAGATGTTCATTATTTTCCCACAATTAACACGGATTACTTGAGGACTGAGAATTAGGAAACATCTCCCACCAAAACTCTTATGGCAACCAATAAAGAGCATTAAGTTTCTGGGTTGAAAATATTATTCACGGATAGATGTATGTAGGTGATGATGATATAACGCCCGCCCCCCGCGCCCCCCCCCCCCCCCCCCGCCGCCCAAATAAGAATTTCCTTAGATGTCAGCTTAGCAAGAAGGGTTATCATATAAACCAGTTGCTGTGGTTTAGGTATAATTCTTTTCTAGATATACAAAGTAAAATAGCAGAACAAGAACTCATTTTTGAGGCGCTAGGTTGAAACTGGAAGGGAGTAAACACCAATAAAAGGGTCTGGGCTGTGCTAGGAGACATAGTCCATAGTTGCCTTTTGTTCTTCCCTGGGGAAATCCCTCATCCCCTATTTTTTTGTATCACTGAGTTTTAAAACCAGCTTTAATGGGGTAATATACAATACATGATAAACTGCATATATTTAAGATATACAATTTGATACTTTTTGAAGTATGAATATACCCATGAAACCATCACCACAATTAATATAAGGATCATATAATTCAACTTTAAGTTTCCCTGTGCTCCATTGTAATTCCTCCCTCCTGCCACTACTCACCCCTCTGGCCTACCCCAGACAACCACTGATCTGCTTTCTGTCACTATAGATTCGTTTGCATTTTCCAGAAATGTGTATAAATCTTATCATATGGTATGTACTCTTTCTTGTCTGGCTTCTTGCACTGAGCATAATTATTTTGCAATTCATCAATGCTGCCCAGAGTATTCTGTTTTATTGCTGAGTAGTAATCCATTGTATGTTATTCCTGATTAACCATGGTAAGGATTTTGAAGGAGTCCCCTTAAACTGGATCACTCCTGAGTCCTTAATGGCTTCAATACTTCTAATGACACACTGGCTTTTCAAGCCTGGCCAGAGAGTAAATCCTTCCCTGATCCCAGTTCAGTCGTGTAGGGATCCTCTGTCCTCTTCCAGTTCTAAAATTACATGAATATGCAGGTGGTGGCAGTTGGTATGGGTGGGGTTGGGGGAAGAGTAACACCAATTTAATAAGTCATAGTGACACCAATGTTCATTGAAAGGTAAAAAGTGTTCATCATCATTAGCCATCAGAGAAATTCAAATTAAAACTGCATTGAGATACCATCTTACACCAGTTAGAATGACCAAAATGGACAGGGAAAGAAACAACAAATGTTGGAGAGGTTGTGGAGAAAGGGGAACCCTCTTACACTGTTGGTGGGAATGCAAGTTGGTACAGCCACTTTGGAAAACAGTGTGAAGGTGCCTCAAAAAATTAAAAATAGAGCTACCCTATGACCCAGCAATTGTACTCCTGGGTATTTACCCCAAAGACACAGAAGTAGTGAAAAGAAGGGCCATATGCACCCCAATGTTCATAGCAGCAATGTCCGCAATAGCCAGACTGTGGAAAGAGCCGAGATGCCCTTCAACAGATGAATGGATAAAGAAGGTGTGGTCCATATATACAATGGAATATTACTCAGCCATCAGAAAAGATGAATACCCAACTTTTACATCAACATGGATGGGACTGGAGGAGATTATGCTAAGTGAAATAAGTCAAGCAGAGAAAGTCAATTATCATATGGTCTCACTTATTTGTGGAACATAAGGAATAGCATGGAGGACATTGGGAGAAGGAAGGGAAAAATGAAGGGGGGGACATCGGAGGAAGAGATGAACCATGAGAGACTATGGACTCTGAGAAACAAACTGAGGGTTTTAGAAGGGAGGGGGTGGGGGGATGGGTTAGCCTGGTGATGGGTATTAAGGAGGGCACGTACTGCATGGAGCACTGGGTGTTACATGAAAACAATGATCGTGGATCACTACATCAAAAACTAATGATGTATTGTATGGTGATTAACATAACATAATAAAAAGAAAGAAAAAGAAAAAGAAAGGTAACACCAAAATCACTTCATCCGCAAATCTTATGAATGCTATCTTGAACTATGGAATATTTGAAGGATACTATTTCTTTAGCTACTGTTCTATAAATCCCTTCATCTTTTCTAAGATTAAAACAATGATCACTGCGAGACTGATTTTCTTTAAGTCTTCTGCAGAGGATGTTGTTGTCGCTTATGACTCTTTATTATTGAAGATGTGTTCAGCATCTTCCAAGGGTGGTTTTAAAGAACAGGTTCAGAATGTTGATCTGATTACCATGGGACATGTCCACAGTTCCAGAAAGGGAAGGTGAACACAATCATGGTGAGAAGAGAAGAAATGAGAAGAAACATTGTTTTCCATCTTGCTCCCAATCCAGATTATAGAATGCAAATGATGTCCCCACACTATCGCCCATCCCCCACCTGATGGTGATTCAGCGAGGACAGGATGTCTTTTTACTTGAAAAGCTTATCTTTCGCAAGAAAGCATTTCTGATTTGCTTGGCACATACTGGTGTGAGCATTCAGCCTTCTTCCTTAAAGAGTCAAAGGAGAGTGTGAGGAGGGTGTGGCAGGGGATCCAGGGTCACAATTGCCATTTTATTTCTTCCTAGAATAACATATTCTTTGCTGCTTGCCAACATGCTTATTTTTATGTAGATTTGACCTTGGATGTAACCTTGAACAACTAAAATAGAATAAAATAACTATAAGCTACTTCAAAAAGCTTGACCTTAAAAGTATATAAAAATATAAGACAAAGGCAGGAAAACGAACCAGGCCACAGCTTGGAGCAAAGAATCACTGAGCTGCTTGGGTCTAGTTAAAATATCAGCTTTGTGCATATTAGATTCCATCCTGTGTTTGATTATCTCTGCATTGAGTGCTGCCTTTATCGATTGCTAGAGTAGAATGTTCAAGAGCATTATATTACAATCTGTCTCCAAATGGCTTTTTAGAAAGAAATTTCCTGTAACTCAGAGGCAGAAATTATGCAGGGAACACAAGGAAGAGACTAGACAGCTGAATTTCACCCAGACTTTTGCATATGGGAAAGTGATGGAGTGCACCCAGAGAGAACTCATATTGGCTTTCTTAGTAAAGGGGGCCAGTTTCAGCTCATTACTATCACATCACCAGAAACTAAGGGGAATACTATATAAAGCAAAACTGATGGGGGGGTGTGCCTTTGACAGTCACAGTACTTTCAACATGCTTTAGAGCCGGGGCCTTTTGGCTCATATTGGTCCCCTTGCTTATGTCTCCTGCATCCACTGTACATATTCTTGCCTAAATCTCACCTCCTCCATAAAGCCCTCCATCCTCTTTCACTGATCACCTCCTCTCTGAAGGCACTACATTTTGTACCACTGAATGCCATCTATGTGTTATTTTTAAGTTACATACTCACTGATTTTATTTGGCAGTTAGACTTGCAACCTAAGTTACATCTTACACACTGTGTATCCTCCAAAGAAAGTTGTTAATTCATTATGCAGACATCAAGTGTTCTTTTTGTGTGTATGTGTGTGTGTGTGTATTTCGCCCCCCCCACCCCGATTCCTTTAGTCAAAGATGTGATTTATCAAAATTAGTAATATTTGGGTCGTGTATAACAGAAACTTCAGCTCAATAATAATAAAAATGATATATTGGCTCAATATAACTAAAAACTCTAGTTGTAGATCTGGTTTCAAGTGAGATTCAATCAAGTGGCTCAAGAATGTCAAAATGGACCCGATTTGCTGTCTCTCTGCTTTTATGTGGTTGGCTTTATCTTATGATTCTTTTGATAGAAGGATGGCTGCTCACAACGCCTGGGACAATATGTGCATCTTATTCACTTTCAGAAGAAAGAGAGCATCTAGCTTAAATCATATGTTCACTCCCAGCGATGCCCACAGAAATGAGTATTGATATACAGATTAGCTTAGCCTCGCTTCCCTGGACAATGTAGATCCCCAAACCCAAACTGGGAAAGTCAGACGAGATAGGAGCTTGGGAGGCAACTAACAATTGCTATAAAACATCAACCAACTTTATTTATCAACCTCCCACAATCTGCTAATATCGCATCTCACATAAAAGGGATCTGTTCTCTGCCTTTGAGGTATTTTTATTCTAGAGAAAATAAAAGGAGCCAATCAATAACTTTGTCATTATCTGGCCTCCATAGAATTTGACAAATTCTTAGGTTGCCCCATCAGTAATAAGGTTTTCCAGGGACTGTGGTTCCCTTTTATTCACTGCCCATCACCACACTTTTCTCTCCAAAAAGGGGAAAGGGGGAAAAGAAGAAAGAAGGGAAGAAGAGAGAGAAAAAGGAAGAAGGAAGGGAGGGGAGGAAAATGGGAAGGAGGGAAAGGAAAAACGCACTTTATAGGCAAACACAGAAACCCTCCCCGGGGCTCAGGTTTCATCAAGCTGGGGGACTCCCTTACCAGGTCATTCACACTACAGGAATAAGAATGTAAAATGAAGAGCCATCATCATTTACTGCACTGACTTGCAATTGCTAGTTGAGCCAGATGAATACCAGATATTTGTGAGTGAGAGATTGGGTTCCTAGAGGTGATGCTCCCCTCTAGTATGAAGCCTGTTCCTTCTTGGCTGCCATTTATAAAAACTGTACTGAGAGAGACCCCATGATTTCAACGCTTATGTTCTACTGTTCTGACAAGACCTGGGGTTACTCCTGCTCTCAGGAAGAAACTACTGATTGGTGACCAGACCAAAGTGTACTTTCAGTTTGTGTGATCAATTAAGCAAACCCTGGTTTTCAGACATCTTCCCCCAGAAGCTAAGAATGGGAGGGGAGGCACACAATGAAAATGTTGAGTACTGTGCTGATTTTGGAAAACTCATCTTGCCATCTGAAAAAGTCTATCTTTGATTTGAATCAGTGTGGGAGGGGGTAGCAGGCAGGGAAGAAGATAAATCTGTTCAGGAGAGTCTGTGTGGAAGAAAGAAATGCTTCCACATCCTCTGGCATAACAACAATTATTTCTGAGTATAAACTCCAGACTTTGAAACAGTACAAATAGTCTTCACTTTGCACAACCTTAATATCTAAAAATATAATTTATCAAACATCAAAGAAAGAAAGGAATGGGGATGGAATAAGAAATCTTCTCTCTTACAGAAAGATTTCTGCAGGGGTCATTTAAATAACAAACACTCCTTGGCCTTGTAAGGTAGTTCACTTCTCCCCAAACCTTTGTGGACCCATCTACTTTGTAAACAGTGGTAGAGGTGAGATTCAAAGGTTCCGATACTTGTTGAAGCTTGAATAAAAATGTGGAGTGCTTGCTTCATCTGCCCTAGTAGAAGACTTCAGCTTAAAGAGATCTTAAGCACAGTTTTCTTTAGTGTCTTGTGCAAATTACTGCGTTGAAAGAGATCTGGAAGACAGGAAGAGTTCTTGCTTTTTGGAAAGAATTACATCAGATAAAAGAGGCACAGACTTTACTAAAACCAAAAAATGATGTTTGGTGACACATTGTTCCATCTTCTCCAAGACCTGTCTTGACAGGAAGAAGCTCTAGTACTGGAGTTCATGAGGTAAGGGCTTGGGTTTGTTGGTCTTCAAGCCCCTGTAAGTCTTGAAGTCTGTGTGCCTGGGTCGGTGAGGCAAAAATGAAGGATGACACAATACTTGCATTCAACTGGTATGTCCTTCTTGCCAAGTGTGCCTCCTGAGCTCTGACTTGTCCCAGCACATGTCATCTCCCACATTCTCAACATTGCCTGCTCCCTCAAACATCAAAACATCTGTGAAAGGAGCACTCTACAATCACAAAATTAGAAAAGTCCTTCATATCTCATGTTCAGACGAGGTAAGTTGGGGGTCTCTGTGGTAGCTCATTTCTAAAAGATTAAGACCAAGCTGTTGTCTGGAAAACTGTGGCATGGTAGAGGCTTCATAGGTGGCCCTGATGTGTTTTAAATTCTTAAAGGAATGTTCATGGATAGATGTTGACCTGTAACAGGCTGGAATCAAGGGCTGCGTTCTCTTTGCAAGATCGTTTTCGCAGCTATAGTGCAAAAGAAATAATGTCAACCTGCTCCTTCCCATGACACTGGGCTGGACTCTGGGTATCAAATGTTAGTGGGGCCCATAGAGAACTTTGGAAAAGAGGTTCAAACAAGAACTTGTTGGAAGAGACCAACAAATCTGATTAAGAGATTGGAAAATAAGATAAGAAAGAAGCTGATATAAAGGCCTTGGATTACTTTGCTCAGGGAAAGACAGAAGTTGTTTTGAATTGATGGTAGCTGGCGTTTCTGTCTTCATGTGAAATGTGCAGTTCAGATGGAAAGAACGTGTGAATGTCAGGGAGCTTGTTGAAATGGGATTAATTTCCAACATGACTGAGGACTGGTCTTTCTGACCTGGGATCATTTGCGAAAAATTTTGCCTGATAACGCAGCAAAAAGACCCTTTAAAGGCTTCTTCTCCCCGGTTCATATCGTTTTTCTCTTCACAGAACTCCTGTTTCTAAAAATCCTGTGACTCACTTCCACTTACTGAATAATCACATATTCACCCTGGTTTTTCTAGGATAGTCTCCAATTATGCTTTTTGTCTAGTATAATTATTAATAGCTTCCCCATTCCAGGTCTAAGTATTTCGTTTGAATTGTAAGGTATATGGTTGTCCTAGTAAGAGCCAGCATGGTTTGATTTGGGGAGTATATATGCAGTTCCATAAACTCTTAAAAAGTAGCTCAAAAGACTCCGCTGTGGGGAAAATTGACCTCAGTTGGTGATCTTTTTGCCTGAAAATGTATAATCGTGTGACTCTACTCACATTATCCCAAACACCAGTTATTCATCCTCTGAGAGTGGCCCGGACAACCACTCACAAGTCTCTTCAGCCTCATCTGGAACTGATGGGAGTTATAACAAATCCCATACCTTGAGTTATGAGTCTTAAGAGAGAGAAAACCTCATCCCACCATCAAACTTCACAGTTTCAGAGGCTCAGGATTCAAGGCCCTCACTCGTCCTCATATTCTGTCCTATACGTCTGGGAATGTATGATTATAGGAAGGGAATAATATCTCTAAATTGAATGTTCATTTCATCCATTCAGCTAATACTTATTGAGCACCTACTTGTGCCAGGCACTGTTCTAGGTACTGGGGAAACAGGATTGAAGGAAAGAGACCTAACCCCATCTTCTTGGTAATTAGTTTCACAGGGAGCCAGACAGCAAACCCTACAAGTGCACAGATCAATGATATGTAGTATAGCTTCTAACATATTGTAGAAAATTGTGAAAGAATGTGGGTCTTGAATAAGGTCCCCAGAAAGAGAAGAGCAGAAGAGCCCATTCTTCAATCCTGCCCTTAGATTGAAGGCAGCACCGTGCCTGCCCTGAAGGGTTGCAAGATGCATGCTTCTTCCCTTAAATATAAATAAGACGAGTAAGTGCTAGTCGCACAAACCAAAGGATTGTCACTACTTCCTGCCATGTTAGGGAGTCCAGCTCCCCAAATGCAAGAGGACTGGCTGTGGTGGTTCCTCGAGCTGTGAGTAGGAGTGGCCCATGCTCCAAGTCAAAGGAAAGTCCCATTCCTGCCCAGGGATTCCACGTTTCCCAAAATAAAAGCAAGGCCAAAGAGACACGAGCTTTGTTTCGGAGAAATAATAGGTTTGGGGATTTGAGTTTATTATTGTCTCAGTTCTCATGCACTGATTTCATCTACAAGCCTCCCCCCTCCGACCCATTTCATTCCTTGGGGGGTCAGTCAGAGTGTGCAGTGTTAGCTGGAGGAGGGCTTGGGTTTTGTTTTTGATTTTGTTTTGTTTTGAGATTGTGGAGGAATTTTGGAAGGAAGAATGATCAAAAATAAGCTTTTAAGAATTATACCATGACTGTGGTCGTAAAATTTTCCACAAATGAGCTACAGAGTGATCTAGAGTTGTTATCTGTGCCCCCAAACAAAACTGCAGCATTTTATGTCGATTTTATAAAAATGGTTGTAGTTGCACAGATAACTTTTTCATAAATACTTACTGAACTGAATGGAACTATCTAATGTGTTCTGAAAACAAATATTGTAGTAGATTAGGCACTCTGCTCTGGACACATTCCAAGAGTTGTTGTCGCTAAAGGTTTAAATATGTAAAGATCGTGTAATAGACTCTACTTTCATGGAAGTAGACTGCACTCTCATTACTACACCAGAAGCTGAACCACTCTGTTTTTTCAGGCACATAGAGAGGAAGTGCCATATCTCCTCAGTTATGACACACCACCCGTGGATGCATAGTTACTTCTTTTTTTAAAAGGAGCAAGGAAAGAAACAGAAGTGACAGCTAAAATGGCAGAAACCTCAGAGAGAATTCACACAAGGAGGAAGCAACTCGGGGCCAACTGTGTTGGCCAGCCTCACAGAATCTAGCAGCATCTGACTTTCTCTTTCCTTCCCAAGCCAGAGAACAGGAGCCCCACGGTGACGCAGGAATTCTTCCAAATATACCTGGATGGCCTCTCTCTCCCATTCTCCCCTGCGCATATTTCAGACTTCCCTAGCCTGTCTCTATGTCTTCAGCCCACCAACACTTCCCCTCTGCACCCGGCAGAGACTCTACCCTGTACTTCCCAGACAGTGGAGGAGGCAGCAGAGGGAAAGCCTCCATTTCAATACCACTCATCTCTCCATCTTCTCATTAGACCCCAGAAGAGGTGTCTTTCCTCCAGACTCAGGCAAAGCCCTCCAACCCATGCTCTAGATCCCATACCTTCCCACATCCTCAGGAATTTGCTCTTTTAATTGCCCACCCTTTTTCCTGTACCTTCCGCTCATAGAGGAATGTGCTCTAATCTCTCTCATCTTAAGAAAATAAAATAAAATCCTTCGACTGCATGATTCCTCTAATGAGGGACCTTCATGCCAGCAGAACCAGGATGTTAGAGAAGGTGGCACTCACTGTCTCTTCTTCCTGACTCCCATTTTCTCCTTACCTGCTGCAATCTACCTCTCCCACTTGATGGCCATTCCTCTCACTAAGGGCTCCAGTTCCCTCTGGGTTGCTAATCTAATAGATGGGGTTCAGTCCTTGCCTTCCTTGACCTCTCTGTGGCATTGGGCACTCTTGTCTCCCCCCAGACACTCTCCCTCTAGTCCACAAAACCACTCTCTTGGATTTCCTCTTAATTGTTTGGCCACTCCTTCGCTCTGCTTCTCTTGTAAATGTGGGAGTTCCCTGGGGATCCATTCTGATCCGTTCTTATCCTTCTTCTTTGCTGTTCCCAGAATGATTTTTTTTTTTTTTTAGGCAAATCTAATCATTTCACTCCCCATAAGGTCCTTCCAAAGGTTTCAATACCCTTCTCCTGCACAGGGCTCACCAAAGTTCTCCTGACCAGAATTGTGCCAGTGTTGTCTCTTACTCCTTTCCAACAAACTCTCTAAACTTCAGCTATAGTTAGCAGTTAAGTGATCAAATCATGTTCTTTCTGGTTTCCATGTTTAGAAAATGCTGTTTCCTTTGCTTAGAGCACAGTTTCTTCCCCCATCTTCATCTAAAAATGTCCAAGATTTTCTCCCAAAGTTCAGTACACATTTTTCTCAGAGGGTTTATTAATTTCTCTTGTGTTTACCTGTTTTTCCCACTAGAGTTTGAGTTTCTTAGGACAAGGACTCTACTTTATTTATCTATTCTCTTAAGCTCTGTATTCTCCTTGTCCAACACAATACTTGCATGAGCAATGAATTTGTTGAATGAATGAATGGGTAAGTGAAAGCTCATTCCTCTTGATTCTAAGTCCAGTGTGTAAATTAAGTTCGGGTCACATGGACTTTTCCTATCAGACCTGAGTACAATGCTTCTAAACCAATTGCACATGTCTCCACAAAATAAAGGATATTGATTTTCTATCTGCAAAATAAATGTAGCTCCTGTTGGGAGAAATGCGTTTGTTCTGGCCTTTCTGGTAGTCATGGAAATGAATTACAGCCTTGGGTAAAAGGGCATCCCTCAGTCAAGGGGATGTGGTATGATCTGGTGGGTAGAGAGTGCATGTGAGAGGCAATATTCTATTTATACCTGGTGTTGACTCCTCCTGGCCACTAAGGTAATGGGCAGTAAGGACAGACCTCTGCTCTCCTCTCTTACAGTCCATCCTTGACATGAAGCTAGCAGAAGAAGGGATTTGCTCTTCTATTTTCAGACCAGGTTTGTTTCTAGGTTAAAAAAGTGTTTGCTGAGAGATGGAGGCCAGTGAGGTCTTTGCTAGGATTGTATTCCCATGGAAGAATCTGGCTTGGTTGCTGCATCTGTGTAGTTCTATGGGCTCATTATGGGTTTTTGCTGTTTCCTTCAAAAGATACCAATGTCTTTAAGAGTAGAAACTATACGGGGCATCTGGATAGCTCAGTCAGTTAAGTGTCCAACTCTTAGCTCAGCTCAGGTCTTGATTCTCAGGGTCACGAGTTCAAGCCCCATGCTGGACTCCACACATGGAGCCTACTTAAAAAACAAAAACAAAAGAGTACAAACCATGTGTTTTTCTTTCTTTGTATTGTCTCAAACAAGTTTAGCTGTCTACTTTTGGGTGTTGGCTAACAGACCTTAATAATTGTTTATGAGTATAATTACCACTCATAAGGTAAATACCTTGTCTTGAAAAGAAGTGTAAAATAATCATAAAACCACCATTTCACATTTAGATTTCCAAGATGATGACATATAAACTTCTCTAAGGAATCCTGGAAAATATGAGAAGACTTGAATCAGAACAGATGCAATCTCATGGCATAAGCTTTTAGAGCACAATGACATGATTCTTCTCAATCTATTTCTAGGGCAATAAGTTATATGTTTTTAAGTTGTGGCATAATCTGCTGCAGTAGACTAATATCGCAGTGATGAATTGCTTTCTGAAAGAAAATTTCTATGTACTTCATTAAAAAATGTGGCAGAGAGAGAAGTGATGGTCCTCAAATAGGGTGAATTCCAACCAGCTTCAAGTTCTGGGTGCTTACAGCCGTTTAACCCCACCTCAGACACTGAGTTAAATATTAAAATGACATGAGCATTTGATAGAAGAACTTTTGGTTCAAGACGTCTATATCTGTGGAAATTCTTCATAGTAGCTAGTCTTTAAGACGACCCCAGTGGTCTTGCCTTCTAGTATTCATGCCCGTGTGTAGTGTCTTCCCACAATGAACAGGGCTGCCATGCATGTATAGAAAGAACAGTGTATAACTTCTGAGGTTGAGTCATTAAAACATTGCAGCTTCTGGGCGCCTGGGAGGCTCAGTTGGTTAAGCGGCTGCCTTCGGCTCAGGTCATGATCCTGGAGTCCCGGGATCGAGTCCCGCATCGGGCTCCCTGCTCAGCAGGGAGTCTGCTTCTCCCTCTGACCCTCCCCTCTCTCATGCTCTATCTCATTCTCTCTCTCAAATAAATAAATAAATAAAATCTTTAAAAAGAAAAAAAAGAGAAAAAAAACATTGCAGCTTCTGCCTTGCTCTCTCTCGGATCACTTGCTCAAGGATCAACCAGCTGCTCTGTTATGAGGACTCTTATAACAGCCCCATGGCAATGTTCATGTGGCCAGGAATTGAGGCTTCTTGGCAACAGCCACCACCAACTTGCTAGCAGTATGAGTGAGCCATCTTGAAAGTGGATTGCCCCGCCCAGTTAAGCCTGCAGATGACTGCAGGCTCAGCCAACATCTTCACTACAACTTTGTGAGACACCTTGTGCCAGGGCCAACCAGTTAAACTGCTCCTAAATTCCTGACCCACAGAAACTAAGTTTTGGGGGATTTCTTACATAGCAATAAATAAAACTTGAACCTGAATTAGAACAAACTGATGGCCTAACACCGTAGTGGACACTGCCGAGATTGCTTCCTCAGGCCTGACGTAACCATATCCCAGCTCCTAGAAATATTGTATCTTGACAACACAGAGTTATGTCCCTCACTAGAAACTGCCTTCCATGGAAAGTATGTCTCATCCAAGATTATGATCCCCTGCCTGGGATAGTTGTGGCCAATGACTAACCGATGTGGGGGTAAAAAGGTCTACTAGCCCTCTTGCTTCAAGCTATCTTTCTCCCCAGTCTTGCTTCCTTCAATTCCTTAAGGATGTATCTCCTGAATGCACTCAAAAATAAATCTTCCACATGCACCTCTGTCTCTTAGAATCTGGTTTCCAGGGCACCAAACCCGAAATAGTTGCAAATGGGAGAGTCCTTGGAAGCAGAGCATATGGCAGGTGGCCTAGCTGGTTTGCCAGGGCCTGCAAAGAGAACAATTAAAAGACTGGGGACAAGTATATCTGGGGAAGAGGCACATGGATGGGCCTCTGTGGGTGGGCATGACCAGATAGCCTACACTACAGGAGACTTAGTAACTAACAGCTAGTAGGTGTCAGCCAGTCTCTGTCCTCTTCAACCCCAGTGCTTGGACAGTGGATTCATAAATAGAGCAGCCATGATGGTAAAGATGAAGGTTTATGTATTGGCCAATAACATGCTCACAAAGGCTGATTGGTCAACAACATGACACAAAGGCTAATGATGCACCCTGCCAGTAACAAAGAGCAATGCTGTGTCTCCAACATGGCACCCTTACCAGTAATTTTGTAGCAAATCAATTCTTTTGAATCTTTTCAATCCTAGAAGGAGGAGCAATTTACCTAGACTAGGATTAATACACATTCCAGGCCTATGGGTTTGCCTTTCCTGCCCACAGGGCCTTGGACGTCTTTTGGTGCTCCTATGCCTGGGGTTGGTGGTTTATGCACAGGCATGGCAAGCACAGCCTGAGAAGGACTTGGTAATTCAGGAAAGAGGGTCTAGCTCACCCCACCAAGCTAGCTACCTAGATCAGTAGATCTGCTGGTTGAGGCTGAGAGAAATCTAGGTTGAGTAGCAGAGGATAAGGACCTCCTTATCCTGAGCACCAATTATAAATGCAAGGTCAAGTGCAGCAGTAGGTCTACCATTCATCTCTCTAGCACTTCTAGGTTTTCACAAGAAACAAGACTAGCCAGGACCCTGGAGAAGCCATTCCCAGATAGGGCAAAATTACCATTAGATGCAAGTGGATGTGAATGGCTCATCGTGGATGATGCGGAGCTCTGTGGAGGTCCCGCCTTCAGGAACAATGTACTCATACCTCAGCTGCTGGGACTATCTGCCGACGCCAGGTCGTCGCTACATGGCTCACCGGGAATTACCCTTGGCTACAGAGAACTGCTTCACCTAGGGTTACGCTTTCAGGGACAGCCAGTAACTGGCTGATGCGAGGATGCAAGCACATTTGCCTCAATTAGGACCTCTCTGAAGGGACTTCTCAGCTCCTGAGCTTCACATAGGAATGGCTGAGGCCTCTGTTGCAACTGCTTTGTGGATTGGCTCCTGCTTTTCCCCAATCCTGCCTTCCTCGGGTCCTTATAGCTCCCAAGACACTCTCCCAATAACCTTCTGCATGCAATTCTCTGTCTCAAAGTCTGTTTCCAGGGAAGCTAACCTAACAAAAAGTTCCATATAGGGATTTTAATCTTTAATCAACACAGAAAAAAAAAAAAAAAAAGGCCAGAGGGGAGTCTGTGCTCTTTATCGTTAACCCCACTGATAGAAAAGCTAAAAATTATAAACTTTGAGGTAGGAAGTTAAGAAAAAACCTTGAGTAAAAAAGATATCACAGAAAGTATTATTGGTTCTAAAATCTTGTTTACAAAATAGTTCAGTAGTTTCCCAGAAGAACATGATCTCTGGGCAATGGGACACAGGACAAATAAGTTTTGATGAAGGCAAAAAGGAGAAAAATCCTAGTGTCAGCGAGTCTCACTGACTCGCTAGGGGCCATAAAGAGAAACTGAATGTGTGGGGAAAGCATTAAGTAGCTGAGAGATGGTGTCTACTTCCTTTGTGGATGGGACACTAAATGGAATAAGGTGTTGAAGGTAGGTACATTTTATGTATCTCAGTTTTCTGAGGGGGATGAGCAATCTTTGCTTCCTGCGGCTTTGATATAATTGCCATGCAGTGTTTTGTTGGTTGTGATTACTATGGTTTAATTATTTATTTGTAATTTTCATAATGTATTACTAAACAACTGGTAGCCTCTTTAAAAGAAGAAATAGTCCTATGGAAATTTGCTGGTTTGCTCGAGACGGGGGGGGGGGGGGTGAGAAATTAGTAACAATTAGTAGGTTGTAGGTTGTGAAGGTGCAGGCTTCCCTACCTGGGTATCTGGAGTTTACACCGGCCAACATCAGTGCAATCCTAGTGTGTATTGCTGACTTTTCTCCCCAAATGTCTTGTCTTCCGTTTGCCTGAAGTTCTCTTCCCCCTTCTTTGTCCTGCTCTCTGCCCTGGGAGGGAAGGCTGAGCAGTAGGGATTACCACAGGGGTCTCATGCCCTCCAACTTCTGGGTGGATTCAGCCCATGGGGAGCACAGCCTGGGCAGGAGATATGAGGGAAGGAGGAGAGTGAGGCTAGGGTATCTTCTTGTGAGGTTGCCACAGGCTGGATGGATGCACCCTTAGCTCCCGTCAAAGAGCCGCTCTGCAAGGTTCTAGGAATCCGTGTTCTAGGAACAGCCCCCTCACCTGGCCCCTGTAGGCTAAGGGGTGCAAGCCATTCCCCCACCATTCCTTGCTGCAGGCTTCCACATCATCCTCTCTAGTTTGCCTACACCCTGCCCACATCTTTGACAATAGTCCTCTCCTCAAGCCCTCGCATCCATTTCAAGCGTGCCATGGCTCACTGCCCAGCCCCTGATAGAAGGATTCTCCTTCTATTTCTTTCCTGATTAGGAGACAAAATCTCGATCTGGTTCTCACAGAAACAAACTAAGCACCTATGTGCCAAATGCTTCATCAGTCTAGGCTAGGAAATCCCTGGGAACTGGCATTCAAAGATTCACAACGTAACTCTAAGTGGAATGAGGAAACTCCCACCTCATTTCAGTATAGTGGTGTTGTTTTCTTGAGGAAAGTGGCAAGGCAAGGGACTGGAGCAGAGAAGGATTAAAAATACTAAGCTGTCATGAGGGGAGGGTGGTGAACACTAACACTTGGCACCAGAATGGCAGCAGGTAGTAGCAGGCCCAGGCTGAGAGGAGATTGAAACCAGAGGCTTCAGCAGAGCAACGCCGGGAGTACAATTGTATGTAAACTCGGGTTCCGGGGAAGCCATGGCAGATGGGCCAGCGAACGGCCATTTCTACCATTGTCTGTCGTGTCCATGTCCAGCGCTCCAGTGACAGCCTCACCCATGAAACACCTCCCGTGTTCCAGGCATGATGATTTAGGCTCATTTGGACTTCACAGGATGGACAAAGCAGGTGTGGGAAAATAGGCTGAGAGACTTGCCTAAGGACCCCGGGCTTGCACATGAGAGAGCCAGGATTCCAACCCTAGAATTTAATCACCTGTTCAATCACCCTCTTCTAGAACAGATTTGGCCTGGCTTTAAAGATGCACATCAGGGCAGAGCAGAGACGGGGAAGGTTCAGCACACCTCCTTTTACCTCTTAGAGATTGTTAAAGCAGACTCAAATTCATGGTGAACCTGGTACCAATCCACTCTGTGGGAGCCAAAAATTCTGCAGAACCAGAAGAGGCCCAGGGTGGTCGGTCCTGGGTCAGGGAGCCTGTTTCCTTCACTGCTCCTCCTTCTACCTTGACCTTCCTGCCCAGGTGTGGCGCCTCACTTCCACAGGGCCAGGTCCAAGCTCTGGGAAGCAGGGAAATGGGACATAGAAAAGTATTTGCATTCATGGATTCTCCTCTGTGTGTGGGATTGCGCTGGGAGAGCAGGGTGGAGGGAAGGCATTCCTCATGCAGTAAACAACCCAGACCAATTTGCACCCCAGCCGCTGAGCTGTAATCTTTTCATTATGCTTTGCATATTTATAACCAGGAGTTCTATTGCTCTGGTACAAACAAGATTGCAATCAGCCTGCCAAAGGATTTTCTTTAAACATCAGTCTTTATGGAAGAAAAATTGGTCAGCCACATTGAATGCCCCTTTAAAAAGCAAACCCCCCTCCATCTCTTTAGCTGGAAGACAGTGTGCAAGCTTGGTCCTAAGCAAAGGCGACTTGCTTCCTTTAAACTACAGTGGTCCCCGCTCGTCTGTAGGGATACATTCCAAGACCCCCCAGTAGATGCGTGAAATCGCGGACAGCACGGAACCCTCCATGTTTTTTCCTATACATACATATTTATGATAAAGTTTAATTTATAAACTAGGCACACTAAGCGATTAACAATTACTAGTAATAAAATAGAACAATTAGAGCAATATCCTGTAACAAAAGTTATGTGAATGTGGTCTTTCTCTTAAAATATCTTATTGTACCATATTCTCCCTTCTTCTGTGATGATGTGGGATGAGAAAATGCCTCCCCCAGGAGGTGCGGTGAAGGGACTGACATAGGAGTGGGTGGTGATGTAGCGGTAGGTTCCGATCGACCCGACTATAGTCAGAAGGAGGATCATCTGTTTCCAGACCACAGCTGACTATGGGTATAGCTGCAACTGCGGAAAGCCAAACTGCAGAGCAGGGAGGACTCCTGTGCCCTCCCCAGGTGTTCTTCAGTTGGGATAGAGCAGTCTCAACTCGTTCTAGATGCTTTGCCTAGTAGATGCCAGGCTGCTTGAGCTGCTCCCAAAGATGCTAATGTTTCATTTGAAATCTGAATCTGAAATATGCAGCCATATTTCATTTGCACGTCCTGAGGGCCTCTTGTGCTTTTTCTGATTCTCTTCAGTGAATAAAATAACTAAATATCAGGGCGCCTGGGTGGAGCGGTCAGTTATGCTTCCGACTCTTGATTTCAGTTCAGGTTATGATCTCAGGGTGGTGAGATCAAGTCAAGCATTGGGCTCCGTGCTCAGCAGGGAGTCTGTTTGGGTTTCTTTCCCTCTGCCCCTCCCCCAACGCTCTCTCTCTCTCTCTCAAATAAAAAAATAAAATCTTAAAAAAAAAAGTAACTAAGTAGCTTAGATTGCTGACCCTATTCCAGTGTGCAATTCTTTTTAAAGATTTTATTTATTTATTTGAGAGAGAGAGACAGACAGAGAGAGAAAGCACATGAGGGGGGGAGGGTTAGAGGGAGAAGCAGACTCCCCACTGAGCAGGGAGCTCAATGGGGACTCCATCCGGGGACTCTAGGATCATGACCTGAGCCGAAGGCAGTCGCTTAACCAGCTGAGCCACCCAGGCGCCCCAGTGTGCAATCTTTTGCTACAAATATGCTTGCCCATGTCCAGGCCCATTTGTTTTAAGGAAAAAATGGAACAGAAAGGGGGTACGTCCTGTCTCGGTTTCCTCAGTGTGGGGGGCCTCCATGAGGTGGTAAATTAGGATGGAAGGAGTTTAGTTTTGCAGAGGCCAGACACATGTACCATGACAGAAGCGTGCCCACGTCTCTTTCACTGTGAGAGGAGCAATTGAAAGAAAAAAACCCAACTACTGTGGGTAGATTCCTTACTCAATGTGGCAGCGCAGATCCTGCGGTCTTACCAGCACAAGCAATGCCACTGAAATCATAGGAACAGTGTTTCCACATTGTCTCCAATGGAAGAGGCATCTGGAATTTTGAGCTGGATTGGAAAATCCTGGGCTCTACGGGGTCTTTCTTAAGGCCGAAGGAATGCTACTCTGAGACAGGAGGGTCCTTGAGAATCGCTACATTATCCTCAGAAAGGCCCCGAGGGAGGCTCCTACTGGGCTGCCCTGGCCCTCTGTAGGGCTAGGCTGTTAAGCGCAGCCTTGAACATTGAGATCTTTTCTGTGGTTCTTTTAGAGCCTGTTTTGGGGAGAAGCAAGTCAAAGAGTGCATTTCTGCTGCTATTCTTGCTCCTTTACCCAGCCAACCCTCAGTCACCAGCATTTCTCAAGCCATAGTTTAGCTGTGAATACCCGAGATTTTCTTCCTGTGCTGACCACAGTCGCCCTGGTGGTCATGCCACTTTCTGGCAGAGCCAGGCAGAGAGCCAGCTGCCTCAGAGCCTCTGAGGGAGAGGAAGGACGCCTTCCCTTCATGGCCCAGAGGGACTGTGGGTCCCAACCGCCTAGACACTCAGGGTAGAATCAAGCTAAACAAATTATAGGGAGTAATTTAGGATGGGGTGGGGGGTGGGGGCGAGGAATGCACCTTCACCCAGGCCAACGTTTTCAAAGGTCTCCGTTTTGTGAAGGTGTTGTAACCAAAACGTGGCTTTCTCTTGGTGAATGAACCCATTTGTGAAATATTCTGAAAAAAGAAGCAGCAGCAAGGGAGGAGGGAGGAGGAGGGGAAGGGGAGGGGGAGGAGGAGGAGGAGAGAAGGAAAGACAGACAAAATGAGTCTTTTCAATGCTAGCTATTGAAGATACCCTACAATTTCAGAGCCTTAATCTGCCCTGAATGTTCTTTTGCAGTTTTTAGCAACATTTTGGTCCCCCACATCTTTTTTCCAGAATACCAAGATGGCAGTCATGAAATTCTTTGGTCCTTTCAGAGACTTGCTGTGGAGGAAAAGAAATTCAAGTTCAGCCACTCGGTAACATTTACTGAGCATGGTGCTGGGAACTCACAAAGGCCTTCTGCTTTTGTTTGGAAGTTAAAACTTCCATATTTGAAACATTAGACATGACTTTAAGTCCATCTATTAGTAAGGTTGGTGGATACAAGATAGAAGAGGGAATTTAAAGTTAACAGAAGACAACTGTGAGGTGAGGCTTGAGAGCGGAGGGAAGTTAGGCAGAGGATTGAAAGAAATATAGTGTGAAGTTGAAGATTTTGAGTGAATAGCATGTACCTTACTTATCAGCACCTCCTTGCCCTTGAATCTCCCTCCCCCGAGATACACACACACACACACACACACACACCTTTCCAACGTTCTTCCTTTGTTCTTTCTTTTCCTGAAATCTTACTCATTCTTCATAGCCTAGCTTACCCTCTATCTTCTTTACATAGACCTTTTCAGCATCACCAACCTTTCTAGAAACTCATCTTCCACTTACTGGCTAATATCGCCCAAGTTACTGAGTTTCTATTTCTTTCAAGTATGTGTTTGTCGGTCTTGATAAATGGTCAAGTCCTCGAGGACCAGAGTCATGTCTCCCGGCGGCATGAGACAGAGGAGGAAACAGTGGGACCACATCACAAACAATGGTTTGATGGATGAAAGGTTCAGAACCTTTGTTTCTCCGGGAACATTATCATGCCAAGTGTCCCCATCTGGACAAGTTTTCCATTTCTTGGCCATGTAATCGGCACCACCACACTCACAGCCTGCCTCAGACTTCTTAATAGCTCTTCAGTTTCCCTTCCCAGCCCAGGGGTGGGAGCACACTGGTTCCCTGTAAAATGTTCGAGAAGAAGAGTTGCATTGTTCTTAAAAGACAGAGAAGGGCAATTGCCTGCTTTTTGTACTTAATACATAAATATTTGTTTAAGCTGTGATAAAAAGCCGAGGACTGCCACCACACACTCATCTTGGGAAGGAGGGCAGGTCGGATGGTGATCTTTTCCAGCCAATACTCAAGGGTCAGTTGCCATTTCAAGAATAGCCAACCTTAGTTAATCAGTATGTGGGTAATCCAAGACCTTTGCTCTGGCTCCAATCCCTCCTGACCTCTTTTTAGAGTTTTGAGTTTCTAAGATTTCTTCCCCAGAGGCATGAAGGATAGGGAAGAAGAACAAGGAAGACAATTAACAAAGGCAATGTTGTTAGTGGTCACACAAACCCTGCTTGGAGACTGGCTGGAGAGAGGGCTGAAGGCTGATGCTCAAAACAAAAGTTTGAGGTTTTGGATCACCCCAAGACTTAGGAGATACGTGCCAGCCATGTCCCTATTGCCTTGGAAATATACAAAACGATAGTCTCAAGGCAAAGTGGGCCATGTGCAGTATTTGGAATGTGCTATCATAGTTTTGCCTTCTGTTTTAATTTTATTCCAAGATGTGATCATTAATGCTATCATTGAATGAGTATGGATTAAATGCCAGACACTTCATGCACAAGATGATCTCATCAGTAAAACAACTCTTCATGGTGAAAATAATCGCCTCATTTATACAGATCAGGAAACTGAGGCTCAAAGAAGTTAAGTAAACTTCATCTGTTCAACAAATATTGACTGTGAGTCTTTCATGCACCAGGACTTGGAAACTAAAAGTGGCAGAGCTCGGACCCAGGGGTGAATATATCTAGATTCCAAACCTGTGTTCTGTCCATGGAGCTGTGCTGCTTCCTTTAGGGAGGAATGTCTCCAAAGGGCCTTCTCTTTTACCTTCATTTTTAAAATAGTCCCTTTGCTTTCTGGAAGCTCTTTGAGTGCAAAGTGAGGACTATTAACTATGTTCACCAAATGGTAGTGATGATATTGGAATATGGCTGCTTTATTTGTTGTTTTTTAAAAGGAGAGGTAGACAAAGACAGTTTAGGGACTAATTTTGTGCTTCCTTATTTAGGAGTAGATTAGGGAAAGAATATGAGAGCCAGTAGCTCCTAAAAGTAGTATTTTGGCTGTGGGAGTTTCTGTAATCTAATTAAGTGGAAGGAATCAGGATGGTTTTATTAGAGGGACTGACACTTAAATTACATTCCATTCCTCGTTCCTCTAGGCTCTGCCTCAGAGATTCTAGCCAGGTCTCCAAGCCACATACTATAGTCAATGTGGCCTCCCCCGACCCAGTCTTACTGAGGGAGTCTACCTCTTCAATATGCCACCTCCTCCTTCCACACTGCCATTCACCATCCAGGTCACAATTTTCTCTTGCCTACATTTCTTCGGCTAACTGATCTCCAAAGCTCTGGTCTTATTTTCCTCAAATCCATTTCCGACACAGCTGCCAGGGTAACTTTTCTGACATGGAAACCTCTAATATGTAAATTTGATCCTGTTTCTTCCCATTGCTCTTAGGATAAAGTCCAAACATTTGGGCAGGGTGAATAAGCTCCCCCGTAATCTAGCCCAGCACTGTTCACTGTGATATGAGCCACATACCGAATTTAAAGTGTTTTGGTATCCATATTTAAAAAGTAAAAAGAAAGAAAGGAAAACAATTTTAATATATTTAACATAGTATGTCCAAAATCTTATCATTTTGATATGCAGTCAATATTTTAAAAATATCAATGAACTATTTTACCCTCTTTTTTTCCTATGCTTTATCTGCAAAATCTAGACACCAAATTTTTTCCCTTCTTTTTTTTTAATTTAATTTTATTATGTTATGTTAGTCATCACACATTACATCCTTAGTTTTTGATGTAGTGTTCCATGATTCATTGTTTGCATATAACACCCAGTGCTCCATGCAGTACATACCCTCCTTAATACCCATCACCAGGCTAACCCATCCCCCCACTGCCCTCCCCTCTAAAACCCTCAGTTTGTTTCTCAGAGTCCATAGTCTCTCATGGTTCATCTCCCCCTCCAATGTCCCCCCCTTCATTTTTCCCTTCCTACTATCCTCTTTTTTAAACGTATAATGTATTATTTATTTCAGAGGTACAGGTCTGTGATTCATCAGTCTTACACAATTCACAGTGCTCACCATAGCACATACCCTCCCCAGTGTCTATCACCCAGCCACCCCATCCCTCCCACCCCCTACCACTCCAGCAACCCTCAGTCTGTTTCCTGAGTTTAAGAATTCCTCATATCAGTGAGGTCATATGATACATGTCTTTCTCTGATTGACTTATTTCGCTTAGCATAATATCCTCTAGTTCCATCCACGTTGTTGCAAATGGCAAGATTTCATTTTTGATGGCTGCATAGTGGTCCATTGTATGTATGTATGTATGTATGTATGTATGTATGTATGTATGTATATATATACACACACACCACATCTTCTTTATCCATTCATCTGTTGATGGACATCTGGGCTCTTTCCATAGTTTGGCTATTGTGGACACTGCTGCTATAAACATCGGGGTGCACATACCCCTTCAGATCACTACATTTGTATCTTTGGGATAAATACCCAGTAGTGCAATTGCTGGGTCATAGGGTAGCTCTATTTTCAACTTTTTGAGGAACTGCTATACTCTTTTCCAGAGTAGACACCAAATTTTTATCAGAAATACTTACATGTATTCAGATTTCATAAAATTTACCCTTCAAAGAGTAAATTCACATATCCAAATGTTCCAAACATACTTAAAATTATTCCAATAACTAAGTTGAGTGTTGGTTTAAATTTAAATTAATTAAAATTAAACAAATTTAAATTTTAAACTTAAAATCCAATTATTCTGTCGCATTAAGCCCACTTGAAGCATTTTATGGCTGCACGTGCCTGGTAGCTACCATATCGAACAGCACAGATCCAAGCCCTGGTTCAGTCTCTCAGTAAGACCTTGAGGACGTTATGTTCAGTGAGATAAGTCAGACAGAGAAAGACAAATACTGTATGATTTCACTCATATGTGGAATTTTAAAAAGTCAGACTTGTAAAAACAGAGAGCAAAATGTGGGCTACCAGGGGCTAGGGAGTAGGGGAATAGGAGAAAGGTTGTTTAAGGGCACAAACCTGCAACTAGTAGACAAATAGGTCTTGGGGATCTAAGGCACACTATAGTGATTATAGACACAATATTGTATAATCATCAAACTTGCTAGGAGATTACATCTTAATTATCCCACCACAAAAAATAAATGATAATTATGCAACATGATGGGGTGTTAACTATGGCTACAATGACAGTCCTATTATAATATAAAAAAGGTATCATATCAACATATTGTACACCTTAAATTTACACAATGTCGTATGTCAAATATATTTCAATTAATAAAGAAAGAATAATAGTAGCCAACACTGGTGTATGTCAGGCACTGTTCTAAGTGTTTCCATATATTAATTTATTTTAATTGAGTTGTCACGAGACAATAATCCTGTGAAGTAGATACGATTATGTCTCCATCTTACAGAAGACAAAATGGGGGCACAGAGAAGCTGAATAATTTGCCCAAGTTCACACAGCTAAAAGGAGCAGAACTGAAGTATGAACTGAGAGTCATGCCCTAAAACTTGTGCTCTTAACCCCAACAATCTTGACTGCCTCAATTTCCAGGAGCTCCAAGAAGCCTCCTCTCATCTCAAGGCTGTTGCATCTGTTTTTCCCTCATGCTCTTAGTGATTCTGCAGTTGAGACTAGGGGGGTGCACACTGGCTCCTTCAGACTGGGAGGGTGCCACTTCCCACCCTGCAGCATTATTTTTCTGGTACTTATCTATGGGGATTGTGGCAGTCAGGATACCCCTAAGACAAATGTCAGCATTCATAACATATTCCAAAGCAGAAAATATTTAATCAAATGTGCTTATCAGCTCTTGTCCCCCCTTCAGAAATGTCCAAGCTGCTTTTCAGCTGATACTGTCCCCCTGTCCTGACCAAAGCATTCGATGAATGCTGTGGATTACATAACTTGGTGTGAACTCTCTCCCTCTGGCTGTAGGAGACAATGGTTCTTAGAGCACTGACATGAACATTTCCTGTCCTTCCTGGCTAATGAAGAACAGCCTTTCCAGGAAACATGGGCTTTGTGAAGTCTGACATTAACAGTGCACTGAGACAGCCTGAGAACGGGGTGCAGTTAAATATGATTAAAAGCAGAAGATTAAAAATATTATAAAAATATTCCAACAGGAAATGGAAAAGAATGAGAATTATGAGCAAGGCAGCTCTTATGGCTCTTTGACTTCAAGAAGAAGTTACCTAGTTCTATGGAAGGTAAAGGGTTGCTGTTACCATAAATCACTATTAAAATTCACATTGACAAAATTACATTTAAGAAATTAGATGAGAAGAGGGAAAGCTAATTGGATTCTGGTTTAGTCAAACTGATCAGGGTCCTTTTCACAGGCAGAAGAAAGGATTTATACAGAGGTGCCACTGACATATTAGTGGCCATTGGTGAGAAGCACCAAATGGTTTGGTGTAACTGCTAGATATGAATCAGCTCCTTAATTTAACTCATAGACATGAAACTATAAGGATGATCTTCTAAGATACTTGCGACCAGAGTGTGGCCTTAACTTAGTGCCAGGTTCTAAGCAAAAGATTTGAACATCTGTGGGCCTCAAAACTATGGGTGGATAGCCTATGACAGAAATCCAGTGACAGAATGTGAGATAGAAAAGTTTTAGAAAAATAATACGTGGGTGGGGTTGTGAGAAGCAGCTTCTAAACTTGGAAAGAAAACCGGATCCTTTCCTTCTCCCCTAACCTGTCTCCAGCCACACTAGGGTTTCTCCTGTATCCCTATCCACTATAAAGGAAGAATAAACATTGGCATGCTATTTCAGCAAGGTTGCTGATGTCCACTCATTGGTAAACCAATGTTTTACCTGGAGACCAGATTTTTGCTTCCAGCCAAGATGGAGTAACAAGGACAAGAAGAAACAACCAGGAACCTAAAAAGTATATGAAACAGTGGTGTTGAAGACACTGAATATCAAGCAAAAAAGAATAATGATCTCTCTGGAGGCCAGAGGAAGAAGCACCCAAAAGGATATGAAGTGACAATGTTCAGCTCCCATTGTGGGGCCAAAAATAATGCCTATTTTTACATTATAGACTGAATACCATCATGATTCATGGAGAACTGGGTAGGGTACAGAGTTGGCTCTTGCCTCAGTACCGGGGAATAATTAGCCCTAATTATTGAACACTGAACATTTTTTCCATTTCCACCTGACAAATCTTAAAGCATATCCAAAAAGATTGAACTCTTTCCAAGTAACTTAGCTCTATTCCAAAACAACAGATGTGGCGGCTGCTTATAAGAATACAAAAATATCCATCATCCAACAAGGTAAAACTCAGTGTGTAGCATCCAATTTAGCACCAAAAAAGCAAGAAAATATGGGGAGAAAAAACAATCAATTGTAACTGACCCAGAATTGACACAGGTGTTAGAATCAGCAGCAAAGAACACTAAAACCATTATAACCTATTCCATATGCTTGAAAAGTTAAGTAGAGATTTGGAAGATACAATAAACCCCAAATTAAACTTCCACAGATGAAAAGTACGATGTCTGAGATGAAAAATGCACTAGACTGGATTAACAGCTGATGAGACCTTTTAGAAGATTAATAAACTTGAAGACATCACAAGAAAAATGATCCACAATGAAGTACAGAGAGAAAACTGAATTTAAACAGCATCAACAATAACAACCAGAGCATGATTGAGCTGTGACAACTTCAAGCAGCCTAATAAATGTGTAACTGTTGTTCCCAAAAGAGGGGTGGAAATAGCAGGCAGCCTCTAAGATGGTCTCCCAATGGTCCTTGCCTGCTGGTATTCATGATCTTCTTTAATCCCTGCCTCTGGAGTGTGGGATTAATTTATTGACTCATTTCTAATGAGGATAGTATGGCAGAAGTGACGAAATATAACTTCCAAAATTAGATTACAAGAAGATTCTGGTTTCTATCTTGGGTGCTTTCTCTCTCACTCTCTCTTGGATCTCTTTTCTCTGGGGAAGAGATGCCGTGTCATGATGCAATCCTGTAGAGAGGTCTATCTGGCAAGGAACCAAGGCTTCCAACAAGCATGTGAATGAGCTTGGAACTGGATCTTCTGAGATCTGCCAGTAGCTATGGACCAACACCTACACTGCAACCTCATGAGAGCTTCGGAGCTAGAGGCCCCCAGCTAAGCTCTGCTTAGATTTCTGAGATAATAAGTGTATATTGTCTTCAGCTGCTAAATTTTGGAGTAATTTGTTACACAGCAATAAATAACTAATCTGGAAAAAATATTTGTAGAAATAATGCCAGAAAGTTTCCAACTTTGATGAAAACCATAAACCCACAAGAAACTCAATGAATTCCAAGCACAAGAACAATGATGAAAATCATAAAGTTACTATAAACCAGTGACAATGAGAAAATCTTAAAAGCAGTCAGTAAAAAAAAAAAAAAAAAAAAAAAAGATACAGTAACAAAGCTAAGGATGAAAGCAAATTTCTTCCTGGAAAAAATGTAAGCAAGAAGAATGGAACAATACCTTAAAGTTTGGAAAAACAGAAGCTGTCAATAACAGAATTGTCTTTCCCAAACAAAGGTGAAATAAAGACTTTTTCAGACATAGAGAAGTTGAAAGAATACATCACCAGCAGACTAGAACTTCACTACAAGTAGTGCTAACAGAAGTCCTTCAGGCAGAAAGAACATGACACCAGGTGGAATTATGCATCTACACAAAGAAATAAAGAGAACTGGAAATGGTAACTACCTGGGTAAATTTTTAAGACTTTAAAAAAATATTTAAGTCATTTAAAAAGATAATTGACTAAACAAAAAGACTAACAATGTAGTGTGGGGTTTATAGCATATGTGAATATAAAATGTATGACAACAATAGCACAATACCACAAGGGATGGTAAGGGAGAAAAGATCAATTAATATTAATATAAAAGGATTAATATATGGACTAATATGAAGATTCTTATACTATTCATGAATTTGTGTCATATCTTTAAGATAGATTGTGATAAGTTAAAGATGTATACTATATAAACCCTGAAGCAACCACTAAAATAACAAAAGAAAGAGTTATTCAGCCAACCAAGGAGATAAAATGTAATTACAAAAAATAATTCAAAAGAAGGCAAAATGGAGGTGAGGGGTGCAAAGAACAGATAGGACAAAATGTAAAAGAAATAATAAGACTGGGCGCCTGGGTGGCTCAGTCGGTTAAGTGACTGCCTTCGGCTCAGGTCATGATCCCAGGGTCCTGGGATCGAGTCCCACATCAGGCTCCCTGCTCTGTGTGGAGCCTGCTTCTCCCTCTCCCACTCCCCCTGCTTGTGTTACCTTTCTTGCTGTGTCTCTGTCAAATAAATAAATAAAATCTTAAAAAAAAAAAAAAGAAAGAATAAGACTAATGGTTTAAACCTAGCTATCTCAGTAATTATATAAAATATAAATGATCTATATGTCCCAATAAAAAGGCAGAGATTGTATGAAAAAAGTAAGATTCAACTCTATGTTGCCTACAAGAAACCACTTTAAATAGGAAGATACAAATTGGTTAAAAGTAAAAGAATAGGAAAAGATATACCATGCTAACACTAATCCAAAGAAGGCTGGGGTATATTAATATCAGACAAAGTAGATTTGGAGCAAAGAATATCTCCTGGGACAAGGAGACTCATTTCATAAACATAAAGAAGTCAACTCACCAAGAAGACATAACAATCCTAAACTTTTATGCATCAAAATTTATGAAGCAAAAATTGATTGAGGCCCAAGGAGAAATATTAGCTAAATATTTTAGTATCCCTCTCTCAATTATTGATACAAGTTGACAGGAGACTTCAAGACATGAATAACACTATCAACCAACTTGACCTAACTGACATTCGAAAAATACTCCACGTGACAATGGAAGATACATTTTTTTTCAAGGGCATACAGATCATTTACCCAAGACAGATTATATTCTGGGCCATAAAGCAAGTATCTACAAGTTGTATATTCTATGACCATAGTGGAATTAAATTAAATTAAATTAAATTAAATTAAATTAAATTAAATTAAATTCATTTAAATTTTAGTTCAGTAGGAACAGAACACCTTTGGAAAATCCTCCTAAGTATTTGGAAATTATATAACACACATATAAGTAAAACATGGGACATGAAGAAATCAAAAGCATTAGAAAGTATGTTTTGAAACAAGTCAAAATATAAAAACAGCATATCAAAATGTGTGGCACATATCTGAAGCAGTACTTAGGGATATTTTTACAGCACAAAAATACCTGTATTAGAAAAGAAGAGAGGTCTCAAATCAATGATCTCTACTTCTACCTTGAGAAACTGAAAAACAGGAGAGCAAACTAAAATTAAAACCAAAACCAAAATAACTTCGAAAACAAAGTTGAAGAATTATCAACTGATTTCAAGACTTAAAGCTATATTAATTAAGACAGTATGGTATTGGTACAAAGATAGAAAAAACAGGTCAATGGACTAGACTATAAAGTACAAAATAGATCCTTACATATATGGACAACTGACTTTTGACAAAGATGCAAAGGCAAGTCACTAAAGAAAGGCTAATCTTTTCAACAAATAGTGAGGGAACAACAGGATATTCATATGCAAAAACAAAAAAAATTAAGCTAGTATGATCCATATCTCATAAACCACATACCAAAATTACCTCAAAATGGATCAGAGACCTAAATGGTAACACTTCCAGAAGAACACATAGGAAAAAATCTTCATAGCCTTGGCTTAGGCAAAAATTTCCTAGATACAACACCAAAATCATTATCTATAAAAGAAAAGATTAATAAATTGGACTTCATCAAAATTAAGAACTTCTGCTCTTTGAGAGACACTGTTAAGATGATGAAAAGATAAACCCATGCTTTGGAAGGAAATATTTACAAGGCGTACATCGGACTTGTATCCAGAATACATAAAGAACTCTTAGGACTCAATAAAAAGAACACAATTGACCCAATTAAAAAAAGTGAGCAAAAGATTCTGGTGACACCTCACCAAAGGAAGTACATGTGTGGCACAGAAGAACATGAAATGATGCTCAACTTCATTCGTCTTCAGGGAAATGCAAATGAAAACCACGATGAGCTACTCCAGCACGCTGATTCAAAATGCAGAAGTGAAAAAGATGGACTAAACCAACCATTGACCAAGATGTGGAGAATCTGGAACTCTCATGCACTGCTCTTAGGGATGCAAAACGATACAGCCACTTGGGAAAATGGTCTGGCACTTTCTCCCTCTTTCTCTCTCTCTTTTTTTTTTTAAGATTTATTTATTTATTTGAGGGAGCGAGAATGAGAGAGAGAGAGAGAGAGAACACACATGAGCAGGGAGCCCGATGCGGAACTCGAACCCAGGACTCCGGGATCATGACCTGAGCCGAAGGCAGTCGCTTAACCAACTGAACCATCCAGGCGCCCATCTCTCTCTCTCTTTTTTTTTAATGTGTATTTTTTTCAACTTACAGAGATATAATTGACATATAATGTTGTGTAAGTTTAAGGCACTGATTTGGGTACACTTAATAAGTTGATCTGGTATGCTCACCAACATCTCTTGTTTCCTGTGTTGTTATGAGGTGGTATCTCATCATGGTTTTGATTTGCATTTCCCTGATGATGAGTGATGCTGAGCATCTTTTCATGTGTCTGGCGGCCATCTGGATGTAGGAACATGTAAGATCTACTCTTTTCACAACTTTCAAGTATATAGTATATTGTTGTTAACTAAAATCACCATGCTCTACATTAGATTCCCAGAATGTATTTGTCTTATAACTGGAAGTTTGTTTTTGACTAACATCTCCCCATTTTCCTCACCTCCCAGCCTCTGGTAACTACCATTCTATTTCTCCGTATCCATGAGTTTAGCTTTTTTAGATCCCACCCATAAATGATACCATACAGTATTTAACCTTCTCTGACTTACTTCGCTTAGCATAATACCTTCAAGGTCCATCCATGTTGTCACAAATGGCTGGATTTCCTTCTTTCTCATGGTTGAATAATATTCCGTTCCATATTCTACATCTTCTTTATCCATTCATCCATCAGTGGACACTGAGGTTGTTTCCTATCTAGGCTAGTGGGAATAATGCTGCAGTAAATAAGGGAGTGCAAATATCTCTTTGAGATTCTTTTCATTTCCTTTCGATATACACCCAGAAGAGGAATTGCTAGATCACATGGTAGTTCTATTTCTAACTTTTTGAGTAGCCCCTATGCTGTTTTCTATAGCAGCTGTACCAGTTTACATTCCCACCAACAGTGCACAAAGGTATTTACCGAAGAGAAATGAAAGCATATGTCCGTATAAAAACTTGTATGTGCATATTCATAGCAGCTTTATCTGTAATAGGCAAAAGCTAGAAACAATTCAAATGTCTATTAACAGTTGAATGGATAAACAAACTATGGTACATCCATACAATGAAATACTATTCAGCTATAAAAAGAAATGGAGGGTTTATACTGGCAAAGTATGAATGAACTTCAAAATAGTTTTGCTGAGTGAAAGAACCCAGACCAAAAAAAATGAGTACACGGTCTGTGATTCCATTCATCTAAAATTATAGAAAATGCAAACCAATCTATAGTGATAGAAAGTAGACAAGAGGGGCAGGAGGGAAGGGTTACAAAGGGACACAAGAAAACTTTTGGGTGTGATGGTTTTATGTCCATTATCTTGATTGTGGTGAGGGTTCCTTGGGTGTATGTATATGCCACAGCTTATCAAACTGTACACCTTAACCCATGTCATTCATCATATATGTCACCTCAATAAAGCTTATGCCTCAATGAAGCTATTAACAAATTTTGTAAAATTATACTTCAATGAAGCTGTTAATAAAAGAAAAAAAGATCAAACTCAGGTGTAGACAAACCGGTTTCTATCTGACATTATACCTGAAGAGCAATACAAGTTTACTTCAAGTTGTAATTGTTTCTTTGTCATCTTGAAACTGTGGGGAACACCAGGAAGGTCAAGGCCATACTATGCTCATCCCAGATGCTGCATTTGTGGGGTCCTTGAGGCACTGTTATCCCGTGTCCCAGGACTGCTAGTGTTAGAAGAATCTCTATTCTTTGGAATCTCTCCATTTCACTACCTTTCTTGACTCTTTGGGCGTGGACGTTATTAGGGAGAATATTAGTCATTGAAGTCAAGTTGAAGGCCAATTCCTGGGCCATGAACTTGTGCTAGGTACTGCATCTGGTTCTTTTCTTTCGTCAGCATTTCCTATGAGGGGCAATTTAAAGAAACAGGTAAGAATTTTAATGAGATTCAGAATCATACTGGGTCCACCAGTCTTGGAATGACATCGGATGTGGCGCCACTCCTGGTGGCAGGAAGGGGGGAGATAAATGGCAGGTTTCCCTGAGGGAGAAACATGTCATGAGAGGAGGAATATGGCCCAAACCTGGGTCAGCTGGTTCACAGCAGTTGGGTGGGAGAAGGCACCCACCTCAGCAGAGAATTACTCCTCCATGCTGGGCCTCTGCTAATATTTCCTTCCTATAGGTATCTACATATCCATCACTATTCCTGAACTCTTTGTGCCGGGCTCTGGACTAGGCACTCTACATCATATTCTTCATGCCAACCTTGTAGTAGCTTAGTTAGGGTTGCATTTGGCTTTGTGGCTTAACTTCACAGGCTTCTGCTTCCTGTCCCTCTTATCTGTTCTCCTATCACAAGGAATCCAGGGATGGACAGTTGGGATATGTGTGACCATTCAAAGAGAAATGCTTCTTCTTCTTCTTTTTTTTTTTTTTAAGATTTTACTTTTTGGGGTGCCTGGGTGGCTCAGTTGTTAAGCGTCTGCCTTCAGCTCAGGTCATGATCCCAGGGTCCTGGGATCGAGCCCTGCATTGGGCTCCCTGCTCGGCGGGAAGCCTGCTTCTCCCTCTCCCACTCCCCCTGCTTGTGTTCCCTCTCTCACTGTGTCTCTCTCTGTCAAATAAATAAATAAAATCTTTAAAAAAAAAGGATTTTATTTTTTAACTAATCTCTACACCATATTAATATGGGACTCAAACTTACAACCCCAAGATCAAGAGTCGCATGCTCTACCAACTGAGCCAGCCAGGCGCCCCTAAGGAGGAATGCTTCTCAATCCTACTTGCTCCTTCATTCTTGGGTATGTGGTTCATTCTCCAGTCTTCTCCATCTCTGGGTCTGGGAGCACATTCTGGGTGGGAACAGGGGAGGATGTGAAGAACAAAGTCACGTGCCTATAGAATCGATCTCCATTGGGACAGCCCCACCCAATGAAATCTGCTTATTGTTCCTTTACCAGAACCGGGTCCCATGGCCACCCTAGCTCTACAAATGTCTGGGAAATGAGTGTTTCCAACTGGAAATATCACAAAACAGAAGAAAGTCATGGTTGTGTGAAAAGGAAGAAAGGAAGCAGACATACCGAGTAGGAAACGAGCAGCCCTTTTCGAGGATAATATTAATAACCGTAGCTTACAGATGAGGAGACTGATGCCTAGGAGTTAGCAAAACTAGAAACTAAGAGAGATGAGATCTGAGGCCGCTGCCTGGCTCCAGCCCCTGTGCGCTTTCTCGCCAGAGCAGAAGCCACCTGCTCTGAAGGCCGCGCCCCTGCATCACATCATGGGTAGTGACATTCCCCATAAACAGATGTGAGAAAGCTGGTCTGGCCTGCTTTTTTGCAAGATCAATAAAGACTTTCTTCTAGTGGGTTCCTTCCTGTAGGTAAGTCCGCAAACTGAACTTCATACTATATATATACATATATATACATACATATATATACATATATATGCATACATATATATATATATTCTCTCTCTCTCTTTCTCTCTCTCTCTCTCTCTCTCTCTATATATATATATATATACTCTAAGAAATTGATTTAAGATTTACTGGAATAAATATTGAGCTTTGTTTACGTGTGCTACTATTTGCTTAAGAAATGCAGGGTTTCCCCCACCTCTGAAATTAGGAGCAAGATCTCAGTTGTGTTTTACTCATGGAGTGGGCCAGAACACATCACCAGGCTGGGACAATAACCTAAATTCCTTCGTGTTCACCAAATGTGTCGTGCCCACTCTTTCTCTGCTGACGGCAGACCATTTCTTTACCTCGAGTGACCGACCTTGTAGGCGTGCTTGCTGCTTTGATACAGGGTGATGGGTGAAAGAGAAGATGCCAGTTTCCATCTCCTCCCTTCTCAGAAAAGGTACCGGAACCATGATGCCATAAATTCTCCTGTCAGTGGAAGCCCTGAGTTTCATGTGTGTAGATCAAAGTAAGTAGCAAACCCGTTTCACCAGTTTCAAGGGCCACAGGCGCATTACAGGGCTCAACTCCAGTTCCTGGTATTGATATGGTGCCATGTCTCCTTGGTGATAATCATGCCAGATCCACATGTACTTTAGAAGTCACACATCTGTTATCTCTGGGACTCGGGAGTATGCAGGTCCTATGGTTACTCTCCTTACTTAAACATCATAAGGGCTAAGAACACTTCTGTGTTTGAAATTCCTGTATCAGCTCGTGGGTGTATGCTTGTAGTCAAATAAATAATTTGCTTTTTAATAAAAGGATTCTTAATTGTGCATTATAAAAATGTGTAAATAGACCAGCGTGAATGATAAGACAGTGTTAAAGGGACTGTGAAGACTGTTGGCAAAACACCAGCAAATTCCTATCCCTTCTTGGATTTTTTTTGGCCTGGTTTGTGTTATGGGTGGTTACAGTGCTCCAATTAGTCAGATAAGTAGCAACTCTCCCCTAACTTGGTGTCTCCCAAGTTAGACACTTCCTTTCATGTTTCATGAAATTAGCATTTGACTGAGTCTGGTCTTAAATTACAGGATTTCCTTTCTTCTACTGAAGATGCCATGTGGAAGAGCTGTACTCTTTCAGCTGAGGAGATACTTCTCGTCTCTGGTTTGGTTTGTTTGGATATTTTTGGCAGTGAACACTTGCGTTTGTTTGCGTGTTTATAAAGAGTCCTTTATTTCACCCTGTATGAACTTGACATTTCACTTTTAATATAAATAAATTGCAAATAAAGCGGTAGTCATTTAACCCTGTGCCAACCAGAGTAGCTAAATACAAAAACCGAAAGTCTAGAAGCTTCCAGAGGTGTCTGCTTTGGTTGGAATGACAGCCTCCCTGTAGCAGCACAAGGCTAAATAGTTCAAGGAGATGGTAAGGAACAGAAGTGTTTTCAGTTTCTTATTCACTTCTCAGCTGTGCTTCACAGCAACTGTAATCAAGCCATTTTGACGTTTTGGCTTTATTAGATGAGCTTAATGATGGAAGCCCAAGTGTTCCTGCCTCTGACCAATACTTACACAATGACCTTTGGTCTCTTCTCTTCCTCCCTGGAGCACATACAAACATACTACATGTGTATCTTTGTGCAAACAAACTAACCTTTTTGAGATTTTTTTGCACCTGTGAAATGTCGATAATGCTATTTCTCTCACAGAGTTGTTTTGAAGATAAAATGAATTGTGAATGTATCTCGCCCTGTGTCTGGAATATAGTATGCTTAACGGATGTCAAGAATCCTGGCCCTAAGTTTCCTCCTATCCCCAGGGCTGACTTTATGGGTATGCAACTGGTGGAGCCAGACAGGGCCCCATGCTTAGAAGAGCCCCTACTCCTGGTCTCATGCTCTGCAGGCACCATCTTGAAATTATTAATACTTTTTGCATGAAGGACCCATCCACATTTCCAATTTGCATGGGGCCCCTTGTATTATGCAGCCAATGTGCCTATCCATTTTTACTCTTTGGCCCCTTTCTCAAACGTTTTGGGTTTGAAGAACTAGATGTTCTCTTGGTCACCCAAGTGGTTCATTCCATCAGTTGCCCACAAGGTGTTCTGGTGGCCAGAGTGATGCCCATGATTGAACTCCAGTTTCTCAGTCTTGACCTAGGCCTTACCCTTCTCCTGCATGGTGTTGCCACCATGCTTCTGGTTAAGGGGTATGCAAATAGATCAGGACATAGCTGTGAACGATAAAGCTTTCCTTCTAAGAGTATGTCTGCCCACAACTTCTGGTTGACCCAGCACAGAAGTCATCGAAAGAGGCCCATCAGCAGCCAAAGTGCCAGGTCATTGGTGGTTTTTTATTTCATGATCTGTTCCTTAATTTTCCCCACCAGGGGCAGACCCAGATTTTATGAGGCCTGAGCTCATGTCATTTGGGGCCCTGTTTTGAAAGAGAAGTATAAAATTAGAAATACATCATTACACTCAGGGCCTTGCCAGGGTCCCGTGCTAGTGAAGGAGCCCAAAGCCTGTGTTTCCTTAATTTCCCAGCAGACCTGCCACTTCTTCCCCCTATAGGGCAAGGAGCTTTCAGTTTTCTACTCCTCTGCTTATGAAAACAGACAATGATCCCTCCAAAACCCTGGCCCATTCCTTCGTACCTGTTGCTTTCTGTACGTGGGTGATAAGAAACTGTGTAAGGGACCTTGAGCTTAACATTGTTTCGCTCCTATGAATGTTGGACTTACTCAGGATGGGGACCCTCTCTATTTAATTCTGTGAGTGTCTTCATCCGTTCCTGTCCTTTGACACCATGCGGTTGCCAGAGGCTTGTTGACTTCTGTTCCCAGCCCTGAGATCTTCCCTGAGCTTCAGGCCTGTGTGTGCAGTGGCCTCCTTGACTCCGTCCTGTGGGTCTTCTCGTCCCTCACTCTCCCCCATCGGTCATAGCCCTATTGCTTCTTTCTCCAAAGTAAACCTCAGATCCAGCCCCGGCTCCTTTTTTTTTTTTTTTTTTTTGCATTTTCACTGCCACCAGCCCAATCCAGGTCACCTCAGCCTCCCATATGGTCTCCCTATAACCACAAATATTCCACTCCAATACAGTCTCTGTTCAGCACCCAAAGTAATGTTCTAAAACCTAAGTCAGATACACAGAAAAACCACCTGTGACCTGGATCACTGCCATCCCCAATTTAATATCCCTTATGGCTTCTCATTGAGCTTTAAATAAAATTCCTGATTGTGGTCCATATAATCCAACATGACCTGCCTCCAGCCTCATCTCCACCACTCTCCTCTTTTAACGACAATGCCCATTGCAAGTCCTCCAAGTCCCTCCTGTCTCCAAGACTTAGCCCATTCTGTGTCCCCTGACCTGGGGACCCTCACCTCTGCTCTTTGCATGATGGGCCCTTCAGTTCATCTCTCCACTAAGACACTGAGAAAGCTTTCCAGTCCACTTCAGGAGTGGAGGTCTACCCCTCCCATTATCACTGTGCCCAATTTGCTTCCTTTACAGTCAGAACCTAGTATTTTCAGAAATAACATACAGTTTTGTTGTTTGTTTGTTCACTTGTTCAATGTCTGTTCTTCTATTAACCTGTAAGCTCATAGAAGGGTAAGGACTGTGTCTGGTTTTTTTTTTTTTTTTCCTGATGTTTATTGCATGCCTTGGATAGTGACCAGAGAAACTGGCACTAAAGATGCATCTGTTAAATGAATGAATGAATGAGCTACCTCCAAACATGGAACGGACGTTATTATATTTGTCACAGGAAATTTAACTGTTTCTATGTATTTTTCCCTGCTTGACTATGGACTATATAGGAAGGTTATAAATAATATTTACTTTCTGTATGTATTGCCAACATTTAACACAATGCTCAAGATGCACATATCCTACTAAGTGCTCAATTAATGCATATTTGATTAAATTAGCTACCAAATTATTGATGACCACCAGCTCTCCACTTAAAACATTCAATGGGACACAAGAGAGATGATCATCTCAACTGGAGGAGCAGATCATAGGGAGAGAATTTTTAGAATTACCCAGGAATCGTATAAACAAATGTTAATTTCATAGTAGTAAGTGTGAGAGATGCTTGAGATAGTAGATAACACCATGTCCCTAACTGAAGTGTTAATGTAGCTGTATTACTGTAGTTTATATAAAGGAAGAAAAGTCACAACTTTTCCCTGAGCATATCAGCATGATTTTCTGTGATAGTCATTATCAGATTAAGGTCTAACTCATCCAATAGTTGTCCAAAAAATATTTGTGTATTTAATGAAATATCAATTGTCACTTTTGAATTTTTTGGTGTGATGAAACTGTTTATTTCCCCAATTAAATTATAATCTTATTGAAAGTAAAACCTTGGAGGTATAATTGCGATTTCTTTGAGTCTTCCATAACAATGCCCCATATTTTTTGCAGAGAGAACGCTCAGTAAATATTTGTTGACTGATATGTACCGTATTTCCACATTATATGCCAAGGCACAAAACCAGTTACCTCACTGCTATTTAAGAGTGTCAAAGTGGTAGTCTGCCTTCTTGCTAATTCCCAAACCTGAAAGAGAGCTTACATATCACCTGGTGACACCTTCACTTTCCCGGCAAGGAAGCAGTCTAGAGAAGATAAGTGTCTTGCTAAAGTGGTACCAGGGCAGGAACTAGACTCTGTCTGGGCTTCCCAACTTGGGGTCCCATATTTATTCTACTGTATGATGCTGAGGGTGTGGCTACAGAAGGATAAGAAAAGAAATAGAGGGGCGCCTGGGTGACTCAGTTGGTTAAGCGACTGCCTTTGGCTCAGGTCATGATCCTGGAGTCCCAGGATCGAGTCCCGCATCGGGTTCCCTGCTTAGCAAGGAGTCTGCTTCTCCCTCTGACTCTCCCCCCTCTTGTGCTCTCTCTCTTTCATTCTCTCTCTCAAATAAAAAAATCAAATCTTAAAAAAAAAGAAAAGAAATAGAAATTAGATATGATTTACTTAAGTTACAGATTATTTAATGAGATTCTTGAGCATTGAAAAGTATTTTTATTTTATCATTTTCATCAGTGAAAGCACAGTGACAGTTCCAAGGTTAATGCTAAATTAATTTGCCTCATAAAGATTCTATTGTATTGAAACAGGGAGGAAATGCACAGAATTAGACTGGTCATATTTCATAGAGACAATGCTTGTGATTTATGATACTGTCCCATTATTTTTCATAAGACATAATTCATCTCAAAGCTTTAATTTACAATTATTTTATCTTTCTACAATAGGAAAAAGGCATTTCTCCCCCAAGACAAATAAATAGCTAGCAGAAAGTGCTTAATTATAAAGATAGCTTTTAACCTTTGATTCACCCTTTTTTCTTGATTTTGACAAATATTAAAAATTAGTGTAAGCCCCAGATCAAGGTATAGAAAGACTGAACAAAGACCCTCAAATAATTTGAATTTTCCCAGATGACCCAGATTGGCCACACAGTTAAAAGACCTTCTCTCCTACTGGAAAGTTGCATGTCTTACAGTGCTAAAGGGTCTCCAAAAGTAATATCCTACAGCTCTTTGGGGAGATCTGTCCTCCCCGCGCCAATCAGACTGCTAGTACAGGGGATGATTAGCTAGCTCCTGCTGCACGTTGGTATTAGCTGAGACTTTCAAAAACTTATCACCCAGACCTGATCCCAGACCAGTCCAGTTTGGATTCTGAGTATCTGTAGTCTAGGTATTCTAAATATTTAAAATACTTGAAATGACATGAACCTGATGTGTCGCCAGGGTGCAAAACCACTGGTCTGAATGGGTTCTTCTGCCCAGATGGACCTGCTCTGTCCCAGCCCCACATGGGGAATGACAAGGCTGGTTCTACCAGATCCCGCTTGTGTTTTCCAGTCCCGAGCTGAGGAGTGGGGAAGAGGATGGCAGCTCCAGGTGTGTGCCTGGAGGACAGATTTTGTTTTGTTTCATTTTAGTCTTTTGGCCAAAGGTGAAGAAAAAAAGAGAAACAAAGGCCTCCACTATCTCTGAGAGCAGTCTGTTTTTTTAACCTCGGCTCTATTAGCATTTGGGGCTGGAAACTTTGTTGTGAAGGGCTGCCCAGTGCATGGTAGGATGTTTAGGAGCACTGCTGGCCTCCGCCCACTAGATGTCAATACCACTCCCGGCCCTGCGTTGTGACAACTAAAAAAAATGTCTCCAAATGCCCTCCGGGAGCGTGGGGAATTGCCCCTGGTGGTGTAGCCTTGACCTATTTAGCAGCAGAAGCTCTGATGGAGAATTTGGTGGTGACTGCGTGGGCATGGCTTTTGTAACTATTGGCAGAGGAAGGCAAGGATGGCTTGTTGGTGAAGACACTGGTGGAGATGGTGATTCTGGTCAAGGCAGCAAAGAAAACCGTGAAGGTGATCATAGTGCCCATGACTGTAGGCCAGCCGTGGGTGGCAAGAGAGACTTCAGCTGGCCACACTAGGCTCCAGACAAAGGGAGCCAGGAGGTGGGGGAGCAGTTGCAGACTCTTCAAAAAGAGCTAAAGTGTTGGTTGAACTTTGGGGCTGGTGGAGGGAAACATCAAAGGTGTGTAGAAGGGTTGGCAGGGGACTTGAACGCCACCTTTGAAGGACTAGCATGTCACATTTGGGTCGGACTCTTGAGAACAGCCAATGAGAAGCAGCTGTTCTTAATAAGGCAAGCTTCCCAGATGGTAAGTCAATGGAATGAAAAGAAGAGAAAACTTGGCTTTGAACTCTTCTCAAAATTTATTTGACACTATAATTAATGTTTCATTAGTCAGAGGTATTGAAGTGGGACCTGAAAAGTTATACCACATTTCCTTCTACTCTCATAAATTCAGTCAGATTTACCTACTCGCTCTCCCTCCTTTGATAAAAGAGGAAAGGGAGGTTACAGAGGACAAAAGGGAGCAACATCCAAAGCCTGCAATTAGTCCTGACTCCATAACTTAAGTCATGTAGTTCTACCGTTTAAGCTCAGAAAGGAACATCATCTCATCGTTGCTTTTCTAGGATATTCTCATACAAAAGATCCCTCCTTACGTCTACACTGACAAAGGCAGTTGTAGCTTTTGGTAAAACAATGGATAACACTCTCTCTATATTTTATGTATGTTGTTATATATATCATATGTATGTGTTATATACATATACATACTATATATATGTATTTTATAAATGTACAGTAAATTCTTGAAACACACAGAAAACAATTCAGAAACATTTTCCAGAGTCAGTTCACATAATTCATCAGGTTTTTCTGGGTTTAGGGAGCATATGACTTTCTTTTTATAGAGAATCATAAATTTTAAAGCAGAAAGTGATGTTAGAGGTTACAGTTCATCAAATATCAATCTTAATAAAAACTATGGACTATGAAAATGTTGTATGAACTGATTCTAACTTTGAAAATGCATTTGGCTGAATGCTAGGAATGTTTAATAGTGTCTAAGCTTCGAAGTAAAAAAAAAAATATATATATGTATGTATGTATGTATTTGCAATTTCCCCTTCGGACTTAGAAACTGCCATTTTACCACCACTTATTCAATAGTTTAGGAAATGTACTGTTAATTCAGCACCTTCAAGTGTTTCAGTGGAAATAAACTACTTGCCACTTGGAAAAATTGTTGAAATGTGTTTGGAGAACACTACACCAAGGTTTAGCTGGTCGCGGTCCAGGTTCCATATCACGTTGCAAACAGGCTGCTTTTAGACCAGCTCAGCTTGTGCTTACATTTTTTTTTTTTTTTTAAGGTCATGGAAGCTGAAGGTTGAAAAGCAAACAGGAAAAAAAACACATTTTCTTCAGCTCAGAGATAAGCAGGAAACCCAAAGAACATGTTCGTAACAATAAGACCTCAGTAATAATACTGAATAGAAAGTCAACCAAGTAGATCTGACAGAAGTCCAGGCAGACATCCAAGAGATTCTTGTGCTGAGCTGCTGAGTCATTCCGCGGGCCTCTCTGCCTCATCTGTACATTGGGGATATGAGCAATGAAGCTTGTATCTATGAAAGTATGATCTCATTGGTATATTTTGAAAAAAAAATGTTTATAAACGCATAGATCATTTCTGAAAGACACATTCTCTTGAGAGATAGGGATAGAGTTAATGCACAGTCCCATATTCTGAATGATGCATTGAAAGATGTGGTATGGTATTGTCAGGATCACCTCCAAATTAATTCCGAGTTCATGACATGTATTATCTATACTACTGCATGTAACCCCATGCACCTGACTTCACCTATCTTCGGATAGTCCTGGTTCTGTCACTGGCTTGCTGTGGGATTTAGGGGAAGTTACTTACCCTCTCTGAGCATGGCTTTCCTTGTCTGTCAAATGGAGAGAGAGAAAGAAGTAGGTTAATCTCTGGGGCCTCCAGCTCTCCCATTTCAAGATGAGCTGGCTGTCGTGTGCTGATGGCCTGCTCCACTCACTCTCTTATAAAAGTCTCTATCCTGCTAGAAGCAAGAACTTACCGGAATTTTCCATATAGTTTGGAGAAAGGAGAGGCTCCGAGCTGGTGTGTGTGGGGTGGTGTATCCAGGTGATAGAGAAGAGGGGCCGGAGGACTTGGGAAAGACTGAATGCTGAAGCTTGAATGCTCAAGCTCCCATGCTGTAGAGAAAGCCTTGTTGGGTGAAAACAAGACACAGTTCCAGCTCAGGCCCCTGCTCTGATCTGCAGAGGGGTGAGGTGCACAAAGAACATTGGGAGGCCCCTTCTTAGATGTGACCTGAGGCCCAGGGAGACTGCGGGATCTGTGTCCCCAGCTGGAACCCTAAGCCATCAGTAGATTCACAGCAAAAACATCCCAACAAGTGCAAGAAGATTCCACAAGTAAGAGTATTTGGATTTAAAATGTTAAATAACCGGGGCTCCTGGGTGGCTCAGTCATTAAGCATCTGCCTTCGGCTCAGATCCTGACCCCAGGACCCTGGGATCGAGCCCCACATCAGGCTCCCTGCTCAGCCGAAGCCTGCTTCTCCCTCTCCTCCCAGCTTGGGCTCTCTCTCTCGCTATCTCTGTCACTATGTGTCTCTCTCTCTCTCAAATAAATAAATAAAATCTTTAAATAAAATAAAATGTTAAATAACCAAAGGAAGACACCTGTGTATGAGGTATGACCTCATTTCTACATATGATAAAGGAGATGTTTACAAAAGCACAGATTGTTTTGGAAACGTTAGCCCGAGACTTTAGGGCATGGAACTGGTGGGGATAGAGAAGGTGAGGGTGGAAAGAGGCTCACTTTTTATTGTAGTATGCTAGAAAAAAAAAAAAGTGTCACATGCCAGTTTAAATTTTCTAATAAAAGTACCAATTCGTTCTAAACGTGTCAGTGAGATACGACATGAATTGTGCGATGTGGGAGGTTTGTGAGCCGCTTCCCAAGCCACAAGTCATGGGAAGTCCTGGGTTGCCTCGAGCCCAAACATGCCCCAGGAGAGAATGTCACTTGATGAGAAGGTTTGGGCTTCAGAGCCAGAAGCCTGGTTCCGTCACCTGATGCAGGGCTGGATGGCCCTGAGCCTGCTTACCTCTGGGCCTGTTTTCTCTATAAGACATGAAAAGAACACCGCTTCGTAGACGGTGGGGTGGAATCAGACAATCGAAGTGCAAGCTTTTATTACTATTTCGAGGCGTAGGTGACAGCGCTACGGTAATCCACACCATCTGAGCGTTATTCATCGTCTCAGCCTGGATCTGCCCCGACGCAGAATCTAATCTAGACGGATTGATTTTGCAAACCCCTGCATAGCGCTGGCTACCCGCCAGGCGCTCCTCTCAATACCACATAGGTTGTAACTCACTTTGTCCTTGGAGGAACCCCAGGAGGTGGGTACTGTGATTATCACCCCCATCTCATAGGTGAGAAAACTGAGGCACAGTGAGGTCAAGGAATTTGCCCAGCGTCACAGGGGCAGCAAGGGATGAGGCCAGGATTCCAGTCCATGCACTGAGCAGAGGGCCTGTCCGAGACCCCCACGTGCCGCTTCCTCTGGGCAAACCCGCAGGTTTAGCCCGATGCTTTCGAAACAAGTGGCCTTCTCAGGGAAATGTGCTAGATATCCGAGTCGGGGATGCCCCTCTGCCCCTTCTTCCCGTCCTCAGGTCTGCGAGTTAAATAGGAACTCACGGATTCACTGGCTTCCAGGTAGAAGCAGAAGACAAATCGTCTGCGTCCCTCAGCCTCAGCAGCTGCCGAAAAGGCCTCCTAGGCCTCCCCAGACCGAGGCTCGGGCTCTGTGTTCTCACACCCGTGTCTTTGCTGCCTCCAGGCAAACACACACTATTGAATTACGCTGTGCTTACTGCCTTCAATAAGTGTGTGCTGGGTGCCCGGTATGTGCGTGGGACTTTCAGAGTCTACGGGAAAGCAGGCTAAATGACCAGCGCCTGCCCTCAGGAAGCCTAAGGACTGCGACGGGAGGGCTCTCGGAAATGCACAGGAAAATATCACCCACAATAGGATAACAGATGGAAGGTGTTGAGTGAGTAGAGGTGCAGGATGTGATTCGGCCTGGGGCAGGCCAGTTCAACGTGATGTGTGCCCACGGGAATGGCTATGAGAAGAGGATATCCCAAAGCCTGGACTTTCTTTGCATCATAAAACTCGTCCAACGGCCACATCCAGTCCTGAAGTTCAGTCTCTGGAAGTGTTAGGATACCCGAAAGTTTGCCTCCTGGAGGTTAAATTGGTGGCTATCCTATTGTGAATGATGGAGATCACTTCCTCCAGAAAGGCTTCCAGAGCCCCTTGAACCTGAGTTAGCCCCTTCTCTGTCCTCCCAGGTCACCCTGGGCGTGTCCCCAGCTTGGCCCTTGCGCAAGTGTCATAAGGATCTACTTCAACCAGATCGGACAGGTTTTTGCTGAAGACTTCCTTGAGCTCCTGTGTTGTCAGCAGGCAGTTTTCCTCAAACTCATTTGGTTGTCGATTCTCATTTGAGGAATACCTGTTAACTAGAACTCCGGGAAGCACCATTTAGAAGTGTCGGGCTAGCTGCAGAGGAGAGAGAACTCCCAGGACAAGGCTCCACCCTGGAGGTCTCAGATTTTAGTGGGGAAGACAAAAGCCTAAACAAGATATTACAGTATAGTCTGCTCAGGGCTAGATTGCAGGTGTGTGCAGGGATGTGGGAGCAGAAGGGCTCAGAGAGAAAAAGGCTCAGAGAAGGCTTCGAAGAGCAGCTGATACAGAGCGGAGTTTTCAAGGGTGAGTTGGCATCCACCGGGATAAAGGGAAAGCGCACTCCAGGTAGACGGCATTCAGGCACAAAGGCATAGGATTAGGAATAACACCACTCTTCAGAAGGTGGCCACTATGTGTAGGAGAAGCATGAGGTTTTACTAGGAAAATGGCTGTAAATGAGCCTAGAAAAAAAGAGGGCAAATCAGGAAGAGGGTTGCATGTCAGACATTGTGTTTAAATATTATCTGGTGGTAGGTAATGAGAAGTCATTGAACCATGGAGTAAGATCAACAGCTTCCCACAGTGTAAGGACAATTATAGAGTGCTATGGAGGACTGATTGAGAAGTTGTAAACCTGGATACAAGTGACTGGTGGAAACTGCTGGAATGTCCAGGTGAGAGATGCTAAGGGATAAGCAAATTGACAATGGGGAAGGAAAAGTATGAACCAATGAACAACTAATTAAGAGGCAAAATTGGACTTACAGGTGGAGAAAGACAGATGAGTCAAAGATGACTCCCCAGTTTCTGGCTCAGATGGTTAAGCATCTGCCTTTGGCTCAGGTCATGATACCGGGGTCCAGGGATGGAGTCCCACATCGGGCTCCCTGCTCCTTGGGGAACCTGCTTCTCCCTCTACCCCCCACCCCGGTCTCTCATGAATAAATAAATAAAATCTTGAAAAAAAAATAAGACCCTGCACGACTATTTGCCATTTGTGATGCCGAGTCCTGTTCTCGTGCCACACTTCCGTCCGTCTCTAATTTCCTCCAGTCCCACAGCTTCAGAGAACACCTGTGACATAAACCCCATGTACTAATGATGACTGCCAGATGTGCCCTAACTCCTGACCTGCCCCCTGCCCCCCCCCCCCCAGTCTCCAGATCTGTTGTTCTCCCCTCTCCACTCCCATGATTTTACCCCACGGATTCTAGAGCTGGGCTCGTGACCCATTTAGTATTGGTGCCAGAACACCTAAAGTCAAATTTGGGACCACTCTACTGAAAACGCTTACCTTAGCTTTAGGACTTTAAGGCAGTGGCTTAAATAAACTGTGTTTCCTGGAGACCCAGACATGACCCCTGGCTTAGCTCTAGAGAAGACCATGGAGAGGCCTTGTGTATATAACACCCATACCCCTGATTCACTTTCTGTTTCCACTCTTTGTTTTTTCTGTGACCTGTTTCTAAGTTATGCTCTTGCTGAAAGCACCACTCCTGGGGGAAGCCTGTTCATCCTGTCTTTCCCGGCCATGGGCCCAGAGGAGGTTGAGGACCCAGAAAGGGTACCATGGGGGGGGGGGGGGCTGTCCTGTGCACGGCAGGATGTGGAGCAGTACCCCTGGCCTTTGCCCCTAGATGCCAGGAGCATCCCCCTCCCCAGATGTGACAATCAAGAATGCCTCCAGACCTGGCCGATGTCCCCTGATTGAGAACCACCACTCTTGGTTCTGCTCCTGCAAAGCCAGTCTGCAATTACAACGACTCATTTTTCAGCCCAGAAGAGACGGTATCCCTGGGCCAGAGGGAGCCAGTGGGGGACAGCCCTCATCCTGGCTTGGTAACCCTCTCACCTACCAGCCACCTCGGTGTCTTTCCTTCAGGCAGCACTGAACTCTCCAGCTCCGACCTCCAGGTCCTGAGTTGATAATCCCATTACAACTAATCCTGTTTACGGCCACTCTTTGGCAGAACAGCCTTGTCCGGACCTTTCCTTGCCACCCACTGTTCTTGCTGCTCCATTGTTACCGGGGACTGTGGCCTGGCTGTGTATAAGCTTTCACTGATAGGGCTTATCCTGTTTACGGGGCGGGGGGGCGGGGGTTGCAGGGGGGCCTTAGCACATACTCCCACCCCTCCCTTCAGTAAATGACTCCCTTTGATCTGTAAGGCAACACAGTGCTTCGCAGAAGCTGGGCTTCCTCTAGCTGATGGTGGGGACATCCTGTCCCAGAAAGCGCCCCGAAATAACTCTTTCTGAATTTCAGAATATTTCCAGGTTTCTCTCTCTCTCTCTTTTTTCCCCCCCAGGGTTATCTCTTTATGGCAAGTGAAGAAAGGGGCTGATTTTAGTTTTTGGAGCCCAAGGCAACACAAAGCTGAAGGGTTTTCTGCAGGTCACCACCAGACAGGAGAGACAGGACTGATGACAATGTAAACATTTGGAATTAGGACAACATACAAGATTAGGGCTGGCCAGGTGAGATCCCTTTGTGTTGTTAATTTAAAATTTAAATTATCTAACAAGGTGAAAAAGAGGTCATGGGTGTTGTTAGTCACCTGAATAACAGGATGGTAGAAGCTAGTTCAATTATGCAGAGGAATAATAAGTGGAATTTTACAACTTTCTTAGCTTTTAAGAAGCTGCCAGGTGAAGACAGATTCTTCATCTACACCAGTGGTTCTCAAAGTGGGGTCCCTAAATCCAGCAACATCGCAGGGGAACTTTTTAGAAATGTCAGTTCTCAGGCCCCACCCCCCGGTGCTGAATTGACTGACAGCTCTGGAGGCGGGGCTAGCAATGCGTGCGCTAACAAGTCCTCCCCGTAATTCCGAAGCATGGCTGAGCTTGAGAACTACCCATCTACCTGAATTACCCTCAAACTGCAGGATGCGTAAGAATGACTCAGGAAACTGACTGAAATGCCAATTCCCAGACCCCATCCCTGATTTCCTTGGTCTAGGGTGGGCCTTGGAAGTGGACCTTGTTAATGAGCGTCCCAACATGATTTGGAGACAGGGGTCCAAGGTCCACGCTTAAGGAAGCACTGACCTATATACTCAGGAGCAGTAGAAATTTTCCAGAGTGCTCCAGTCCTATTCTGAAGGGACTCCCTTCAGAGCTAAGAATGAGCAGATACCACAATTCATCTGCCCCCCCACCCCCACCCCAGTCGTTCTGTGAAGCTGGCTGCTAGGATTACCTATTGAGCAGGTGGTTCTTTTCAGGATTACTCCAATACTAGAAGGTAGACCGGCCCCATCAGTTCCTTCCACGCTGACATCTGAAGCACTGGGCTAACTCCTAACCTGGGCTGGGCTCACACCGCTGGCCTGGAAGCGAAAGCTTTTTATCCCATTACTAGTTCCTTGAACCACAATCCAAGACATGGCTAGGTTTTCCCAGGAGTTTCATTTTGCACAGCTGATGCATTCCAGTCATTGTTGGGATGCATTTCCTTCTCCTCTTTCCTTCCAGCCCCTGGACTACGCCATATGTGCATATACAGGCTCCTAGGATGAACATCCTCGAATCCTAACCTCTCTCCCAGAAGCTGGGCCTCCCGCCAGCGCCCTGCTCTTCTCTCGGCAAAACCGCATTTGCCAAGGCTACTCTCAACTGAATCCCAGCTCAGAGAGGCAGCTGCTGGGTCTCAGACATCAGCTTCTAGGTAGAGTATTGCTGTGATTTGTCTCGTGCCTTCCTGGCTTTGGTCTCCCACGTCCCTTTAGATTTCTTACCACCCCACTTTTCTGCCACTTCTCAGGGTCTCTCAGGACTCTTGGCTCTCCATTAATGAAAAACACTCTCTCTCATACGGCTTAATGTGATCCATTCTCAACAGACTCTTTTTTCAGTCAGTCTTTGGCACCCTACAGAGATGGTCATCCTTTGTCCCCCTCACTACAACCTCACTTGCTCTATTTGGAGCCCCATGTCATAATGGATGGGGTTCCTGTAGAGCCACTGTGTACAGTTGTGCAGTTTGTGCACTGCACAAAGACAGGTGGCGAGTATAGACTAAAATCCAGCTGGCATTCTGTTCACCAAGATGAGTGCCTGACACTGTGCTGTGGACATCTGGAAGACAGTGTACTGTTGTTGTTTTTTTAATGACAAATATTGATGTAAATATATAATTATATAAAATTATCAGCTGAGACTAGATTAATGTGTTTTGCTGTCATCTCATTGTTTATGTGAAAATGAAGACTTTCTGAGTGCTTGAAAATATTTTATGGGAACTAGTTAACTCATAAAATTTTATTTATTAGAGCAGTTTTAGGTTTATAGAAAAACTGAGCAGAAAGTATAGAGAGTTTCCAAGTACGCCTACCTACCCCTACCCACTCCCTCCCATGCCCCAACCAGTTTCCCCTATTATAATATCTTGCAATCACGTGTCCCATGTGTCATAACTGATGAACTATACTGATAGATTATTACGAACTAAAGTCCATTGTTTATATTAGTGTTCACTCTGTGTTGTAGATCCTCCTGGTTTTGAGAAATGTAAAATAACATGTATTCACCATTTTTGTATCCTACAGAATCTTTTCACCAAAAAATCCCCCAAACACTCCTCCCTCCCTCACTTCCCTTCCCCAGTCCTGGGAAACCACTCAGCTTTTTTTTTTTCCCATAGTTTTGCAGAAGGTACACTTTTATCTTTGTACAGAGGAATATCTACCAGCCAAAACCACAGGGATGCTTCTGCCCAGAGTTGCATCATATTTAAAACTTAGCCACTGCCTTGCATCTAAGATCAAACCCCTTTCGAGATCTTTCCCTGGGTCATTTCAGTGTATCTCATCTCCCTCGTGTCTCCTACCCTAGTGCATCCTTTTTCTGATCAGCATTACCTTGTGCTCCCCTTTCCCCCATTCATCCGTCCCTCCCCTTCAGTGCTGTCCAAAATAACTTTCTGCAGTGATGAAAATGTTCTACATCTGTGCAGGTCAATACAGTAACCAGAGATTCATGTGGCTCTTGAGCACTTGAGATGTGGCTAGTGTGATGGAGGACCTGGGTTTTAAAATTCTATTTAATTTTAATAATTTCAACGGAACTAGCCCCACGTGGCTAGGGGCTATTGTATCGGACAGTCCAGGTCTAAGTTTTTGCCCCTGCCAGATCACCCTTTGTGATACCATTCATAAACTTTCCCCTTACCTTATACTTGAAGTCCTCCCCACCCCCTGGAATCTTCCCTAGTTAGGAAAGAAACAGAATCCGGCCTAAACCCTTGCTGGAATACAGAGCTCCCATGTTCATCAGCATGAAATATGCTCATATTCTTCTCTTAAAACATCATATTAAGAGAGCTTACCAAATTTCTTTAATTTATTAGGCTCTTCCATATTCCTTGTCCATACATTTTTACATCTCCCACTGTTAAATGTTCTCTGTTCAAAACTCTTTACTCCTAGGAACCAGAGTAGAATTACACAACTCCTGTTTTAGTTGGCAATCACTACAAGCTGTTGTTAGTGTTGATCCATGTCATTTTAGATGATTGTGGCACAATATTTAAGGCATGAAAGAAGAAGAGAAGATACAATAACAACAAAAGACACTAAGGTTTTCAGTTCCGGAGTGAGCATGAGGTGAATAAGGAGCTCTGGGCCGTGGCTCTGGGGAGGCTGGAGTTCTCAGGATTATCTGTGCCACCAGCAGGCCCTTGACGTTAGTCATATCGCTTCATCTCTCAGGGACTCAACTTTCTCCTGCATGGTATGCAGACTTTTCACCAGATGCTCCGATTTAAGGTCTCTCCCAGACGAAAGTGCTCCGCAGGTCAAAAGTCGTCTGGGAATAACTAGGAAAGTTGAAACCCCTTTTGTTGTGCAGAATATTTCACACAATCCCACCCCCACCACCCCCTTCCCCAACTAGCAATGTTTGGGGTGAGCCCATCAACTTTGCTAAGGACAAGACCAAAACAGTATTTCAAGAGCCAACAAAACCCAGGTCAGAGTGAGTCACTGGTCCTGACTTGAGCGGCAAAACTGACCGCAAAATTTCGTGCATAGTCTATACGGTGTCCTTAAAATATCTGCCCAAACCTTTTATTTCCAGTGCTTTGAACAGAAATAAACACAGTCTTTAATCCAATTTCTACATGCCACAGATGAAAAGTGGAAGTAGAAACATGGATGCCCTGGCTGAGTAGCTCTTACCTACGTGCCCAGGTGAGTGGTCAGTTAAATGCCTGGTCTTTGCTACATAAGCAGCAGGAAATCTCTGCATTTAAAAATAGGGTGAGTTATGCTGAAGTGAAATCTGTGTTCTGGAACTCTGAACGTGCACATAATTACCACTTAGGCTTCCAAGCAAAATGATTTTGCTAATGGCAACTAAAATGTGACATGCCCCAGAGTGAAATAATTGATTCTTAACTTGGGAGGGTCTGAGTAGATTGTCCTCAGCCTAATGCCTCACTGTTTTCCCTTTATGTCACAACACCGCGCGTCCACTGCCCCGTGTGTACAATAAGACAGTGTGGTGACCAGTGACAGGAGGACAGAGCCCCGCGAACCCTTCCTCCAGAGTCCTTGCCCCCATTGCCATTAGACATTTGTTTATATCCTCGCTCGTCTGCTGTCTCTCTTGGCTAGACTGCAAGTTCCAGAAAGGCAGGGGTCATGTCCGTTTCTGCTCAGAGCCTGGCACGTAGTAGGGAGTCAACAAAAATCTTTTGAATAAAGCAGGTAAGCCATTTGCAGTCTCTGCAATCAAATCCTGGGTTTGGATCCGGTGTTCTTGGACAAGAAGCTTTCCTGTCTATGCCTTAGATTCCTCTTCTGTAAAGGAGCATAATAATGGCATCGGCTTGATTGAATAATTGTGAGAATTAAGTGAGATAATACATACAAAGAGCTCAGAACGGTGTCTGATCCATAGTGATAAGTGTTCATGATTTTTAATGATGATGGTGATGATGATAGTTGATGTGTAACAAGCACTTCATAAATGATAGTCCTTCTTCTTATTATTACTACTGTTCTTGAAAGAGTATTTGCTCATTGAAATACCACTTATCCGGAGGCCCTCAGTTACATATACGATAGCGGGACCACTGCTTTCCTTTTAAACTCTATGCCAGGCGCAGGGGGAGAGACTGTGTCAAAGGAGACACCGACATGATGTTCACAACAGTACATGGGTGTCCAGGGCCCAAGGGAAGGTACTGAACATTTTCCCTACATTCATCCTTCTCTTACCACCTTGTCCCCTCCACCCTCCACTCATCTCGATTTGGCCGATTCTCCCCGAAAGTCCCCAGCTTACAAATCAGCCTCCCTTATAGGATCTCGCTTCCCATCACAGTTAAAAGATGCTTTTCAGAATCTGTTCTCTTGTGGAAATAATTTATTGCCAGAAGGTAAACAATAGAAACCTATATTCCTATATTCAGGAAAGGAAGGGAAGTTAAAAGAAAAGGCTTGAGGCTAATTCTAGATCCTACATTTACTAACTTTTACTAACTGAGTCACCTCTGGTAAGTTACTAGATTAACTGCGTCTCAGTATAGTATCAGGTGGGAATAATCAATATGTGATCTACCTCCTGGGTTTATGAACATTAAATGAATATGTAAAGGGCCTAGTTCCAATTAAAATAAGAGAGTTTCTAAATTGTGAAACAGAAATTTTGCTGCCCCCCCCCCCCCCCCCCCCAGCAACCCTGCAACTCTAGCTATTCTGAGTTTCCGAACTCATCTGGGAGGTTTAGCTAAGGGCTTTTTCCTTTCTCCCTGAGTCCCTTTTTAAAGGTGGGGCTACTTCCTGTTGGAGGACAAAGAACAAGGGGGCACACACACACACACTTTCTTCTTTGCCTTCTGACTCCTTTTCTAATTTGTAAATAAAATTTGAATAATGCTATAATTTCATTTCAATATTTCCCATATACTATTCTTTAATGGAATAAGGTCATCAAAATCTTATCCTTACTCCCTACCCAAATTTCTGGATTTAATGACACTAGATTTGAATATTATGGCATTTTATTTATTTTATATTTTTATTTTATTTTATTTTATTTTAAAGATTTTATTTATTTGACAGAGAGAGACACAGCGAAAGCAAGAACACAAGCAGGGGGAGTGGGAGAGGGAGAAGCAGGCTTCCCGCCGAGCAGGGAGCCAGATGCGGGGCTCAATCCCAGGATCCTGGGACCATGACCTGAGCTGAAGGCAGACGCGTAACGATTGAGCCACCCAGGCGCCCCTATGGCATTTTAATGAGCAAGTTTTGGCCCATGTAATTTGGGATCCAATTTCATTTATTTGAGAACTGTTATTAAAATTGGATTATCTTTAATAAGCAAATCCACTTTGATCCTTTTTTATTCTTTTTTTTTTACAATTAAGGAACAGTCACTTTAATATTCATATTTCTTTGAACTATGCATTACTATTTCTCATTTGAACATGATCTAGCAAGATCAGTAGTTAACTTCTAAAAAAATAAATAAATAAATAAATGGGGGAAGGGGTTAGTATGACACTTAATGAAGGCAGTATCCCAAAGAACATAATCCTAAAAAATGAGAACAGTATCCTAGAGCTCCTCTGTGCTAAAGTAAAATTAATACTAAGAAATGGTGCATGATCTGATCCATTTTATTCTGATGGGTAGGATGTATAAAAACTTCGCTAAGCTATAGATTCATGGTTTAGAGAGATGATTGGGTAGATGATTTGGAAAATAAAATACAAAGCCCAGAGTATTTCATAAACCTTACTAGAGCAAACTGATTTCTAGAGAAAAATTTGCAGGCAAATGCCCAAGTTCAAGTCTTAATATAGCTTTTAACCTATGCGAAGCCTTTCCTGAGCATTGAAAGGATTCAGTCTAGCAGGTGCTTGATTCATTCATAGGGATTTAAGGCCTTTTTAAAAAGATACTCAAAGACCAAAGCAAAAACAGCCTCTGAATTTTATAAATATTTTATTTTTTTACTTATCTGTCTGAGCGAAATCAGATGTCCCGCGGATAACTCTAGCTATATACAACTTTTGACCTAAAGGAAAAAAAAAGGGAAGGAAAGAAAAAACATGCTTTGGGATTTAGTTAGAATTGAAAATCCATTTCCTTTCTAAGTAGCAATGACTTCTGTGGGGCTTCTCAACAATGAGGCTGGTTAAAAAATAGTTAAAACTGTGGGGAACGATTGGACAGTCACATATCATGTCATATAGCGTATTCTTAGTTTCCAAATCATTTCCCTCAAGCCCCTTTCCCTTCCCTGCTTCTCGTTCTCCCTTTGCCAGGAGCATCTCCCCACTCAGAGAGAAACTGCTTGGCTGCGTGGCCCCGAGAGTTTGGTTCCCAGGACAGATGCTGGTCTCCCACTTCTGGAGCTTTTTACCTATGTGATCTTCAGCTAGTGGCTTAACCGTTTGAACCTCAGTCTACCCACCTGCAACAGGGGACTCACTCCGCAAGATTGTTGTTAGAACCAAATCAGACAGTGGGGACTTTGCTGGCTGACAGTGGTTTCCCCAGGGCCCCCAGTTGCCATGAACTTTCACTTTGACATAATATTGCAATAGGTCAAAAAATCAAGTGGCCTCTGGGACATGTTTTAATGGATGAGGTTAAAAATAGATTCCAAATTCTAGCCTCTGAGAAGGAACAGAGAACAAGTTATAGCTCCTGGCCAGAGTCTTTGAATCCCCTAATGTGGGCCCTGGTACATAGTAAGCACTAGACACATGTGTTTTGAATGTTTTTGAGTGGATTTGATAGAGATAAGGTACCAGACTAGAATGAAGCTGGTAAAACTAGAAGATAGTAGGGCGCCTGGGTGGCTCAGTTGGTTAAGCAACTGCCTTCGGCTCAGGTCATGATCCTGGAGTCCCTGGATCGAGTCCCGCATCGGGCTCCCTGCTCGGCAGGGAGTCTGCTTCTCCCTCTGACCCTCCCCCCTCTCATGTGCTCTCTCTCATTCTCTCTCACAAATAAATAAATAAATAAAATCTTTAAAAAAAAAACTAGAAGATAGTAGAGAATGATGGGTTCAGAACAAAGGATGGGAGTCAAGCACATTGGGTTCAAATTCTAGCTTAGGAGTGACTTTGGACAAAGGTGCTTAATTTTTCTGAATCTGGGTTGTTGTTGTTGTTTTTAAGATTTTATTTATTTATTTGAGAGAGAGAGAGCAGGAGCAAAGAGAGAGGGAGAAACAGGCTCCTTGCTGAACAGGGAGCCTGATGTGGGACTCGATCCCAGGACTCTGGGATCGCGACCTGAGCCCAAGACAGATGCTTAACCGACTGAGCCACCCAGGTGCCCTGAATCTGGGTTTAAATCTGATCATTCTTCCTATTCCATGCTCCCAGGCACACGTGCGTGTGCACACACACACACAGAGAAATGACAGGAATACCGCTCTGAATGGCTTCACACTGCATCCAGGATGAAGTCCTGGCCACCAGGTCCTCTCGTCATTCTCTTCCCGGCTAGCTCAGCTCCAGCAACAGCGGCCCCGGGCTCTCCAACAACATCTTGTCTCATCTGCCCGGAATATTTGTAGCCCCAGCACCACTACCGCCTCTCCCATTACCTGAACAACCCTGAATGTCTGGCCGTAAACATCATTTTCCCAGTGAGCCTTTCCCTCCCTTTTCCATGTTTAGGTTAGGACCCCTGTTACATGCTCCTTAGTTGTCTCTTCCTGGATCCTCCCTGCACTGTGATGTCTCTTTCCCCCCAGGAGACTCCAGGAGCTGTAAGTGTGTGTGTAAGGGAGGGCGCTGGTGTTAGGTAGGAGCGTCGTTACTGCTTCAGTCCCAGGGTCTAGCCCTGTGGCTGCTCGAAATCCTCACGGACTGGATGCGTGAAAGACGATGACATCAGGACACCAGTATGTGCTACAGGCTGTGAGTGCTAAAGGAGAGCATGTGTGCGTAGAGTTTGGCAAACGTCTCAGTCAATGGTGGCTGTCATCACTAAAAAGAATGTGTAAGCGATGAATTTGTTTCATTTCTAAATTCTTTGGTGGGCACTTCTCCATTAGGAGAGTTAAAGGAAGATAAGCAAGCTGCCCTTTTGCACCCATTCTTCGGATTATTATTGGAGAGTTTTAGGGTAGGACACGATGAAACAACGTGCGAAACCCAAAATTGGATCCAGGACAGAAACGGCTCTAATGTGATGGATCTGCAGTGACTATATGTTTGCATGGGCTTCGGGTCTGGCTACGCTCCAGGTGCAAACATCTATAACCCAGTCCATCAACCAGATATTACCAGTTTGAGGAGGTTGTTGTTGTTGTTGTTTTTAATAGAAATATGATCTATGTCTATAGAAACCTACATGTTAGCCCTTGCAAAATGACTGCAGCGAATATTGTAAAAATAAAATTTGCAAAAGATAATTATGGAATCCACATGAAAGTCTTATACTTGAGTAATAAAATGTGAATACTGTAGCTACAGCTGGAATTTTAAGGTAGGATTTGCATGACGGAGACAAGACAAGATTATGTAAAATTTGGTGTGATAAAGTTGCATCTTCTTTTATTAAAAGATTAAAAATAAGTGAGACTTATTTTCAACTGACGAGGTCTCTCTCTCTCTTTTTTAAGATTTTATTCATTTGTCAGAGAGAGAGAGAGAGCACAAGCAGGGGGGGCGGCGGGCAGAGGGAGAAGCAGACTCCCCTCTGATCAGGGAGCCCGATGCTGATGCTCACATTGTTTGCAGCTCATAATGCCATGAGGGGCCCAGGTCATTTTATCTTTCTGATCAGCTATCCCTAGTGCCTCATGGTCCAAGATGTTCCAAGATATTTGCCGTAGTTTGGACATCCCATCTGCTTTGAAAAGAGGAAGAGAATGGTGTATCTGTCTCCTTTTAACAGGAAATTCAAAGCCTTTACCAAAACTCCCAGGCAAACATCTACTTACGTCTCATTGCTTGGGAAAGTGAATGTTTAGCTGGACAAGTGTTTAGTGATGAAAAAGAGGGAAATGGGTCTTGGATAAGCAGCTAATAGTGATGCTACACTTGGCTTAGTCTTCGTGCTATCCTGGTTGCCATTGGGAGGTGGGGAAAGGGATCGACTGCTGTATGTGATTGGTCACACTCCCTTGGTAGGAAGCAGGTAAATAAGTGAAGATTTGACAGACCATTTCTGGCAGTTTCCAATTCCATCATAGCTCAGCTAACAAGGGAATTCATTAATAATATTTTGCTATTAACTTATACTTTAACAACTATGATGTTATTAGTTAGAATAAGGGATCTAGCCATTCTGAGCTGGGCTAGGTGCTGTCCTCCACAAGACGAGTGACTAAGTAACATTTGCAGTGGTTTGTAGGTGACTCTGTATGACTGTGTGTCCCTGCCCACTGGAAATAGCTGGCCCTTCCCGATGTCCGGGCTGGCACACCATCCATCTTGCCAAGTCGGAAAGAGATCTGAAAAGTCCCATTCCATTGCATTTGCAGAAGCCACCACAGCATTTCTTCTTCTGACCCTAATGGGAAGCACATGGAGATCATTGAACGTTGGGAGCCCTTCTATGCTCAAATTATGTTTTTTAAGCGAGGGCTATGATAAAGTAACCTCCAAACATGACCCTGGCAAAACTCAGTAGCCTTGCTTATTCTGGCCACGTTCCTGGTGCAATCCAGGGTTCTGGGAAGATTTACTTTAATTACAACCTTTTTTGCCTTCTTTTTCTCCTTCTTACACTCATGATTTCTTATATAACATGTGTTAGAGTTAGCAAAACTGAAAATTTTATTCTTGGGCAAATTAAATGGATGTAATGTGCACTTGGCCTTCTTTTCGTTTAGAAGATCTGGCCAAATTAGCATGTTGTACTGTTTTCCTAAGGCACACGAAACTTCAATTCTCTTTAATTCTTTAGTTTTTATGTCTCAGTGAAACTTTCATTTTTGTTTTCCGTGGCAAAGACAATAAAAAGACTTATGGTATCTTTTAAATTTTCTTTAGCCAAATAATACCCTGTGAAGAATATTTCCTCTAAAGCCTTTTTCTTAGTATGCTAAATGGTTCTCATGAGAATTGGCTCATTTCCAAAAAGTTTTTGCATGGAGCTTATATATGAAAGTTAAAATTCACATTAATTAACTCAGAATATATTGGCTAATACTAGAAATACTACATTCTTCATGAATCATGAAAAGAGTAGGATACATTAAAATACCAGATTTGGAAAGTATTTTCAATAGTACCACATTGCTTACCACAAAATGTGTGAGTCACAATTTTTGCCTTCTGTTCAACAGTAGCTCAACATAACAAACATTCATTGAGCTCCTTAGGTATGCACAAAGGCCATCTGCTCTAAGAGAGAAATTGGTCAACACAATACCTGCTCTCACAGGACTCTTATTCCATTAAGAGGAAACAGGCACGTAAACAAATAATTACAATGCTATGTGATAAAACACAATGATAAAAAGATACACAGGGATAGGATTTAACTCTGTTGGAGGATGGTGAAGAGAAAGCATTGGAGAGAGTTCAAAAGGAAAGTGACGCCTGATGAAAAGCTTTCCTTGATTGGAGTGGGGCTGAGGGAGTGGCGGGAGAACATTCTGGGCAGAGGGAAAGCAAGGAGGGGTGTAGGTGTGCTGTTGAAGTGCAGGTTAGGAGTTATCTTGAGAGCCTGAACTAAGTGCCGATGAGGGGATGACAGGGGATGCATTTGCAATACTTTGGAGGTAAAATTGAACACCTCAGCCTTTTGTTTCATTTAATATCCTCCCAAAATGCTACCAAAAGGTGAGAATTTTTGATAGTTCATCAGGATGATTTTGCTGGTATTGTCTTTTCAATAGATGACCTGACTAAAAGCAAAGTTTTAACAAACATTACATGGGCACAATCTGTTCTCATTTGAATATTCCATGTATCTAAATGCCCAAGGCTATATGCATCCATAGGATCTTTTCAAGGCATTTATTCCTGGTACGTAGCAATGGACTAAGGGCAAAATAAGAAAATGACATAATTGGTGGGCACAGAGAAAACACCAAACTGGCTTTCTCACTGGTCTCCTTTCTGCCTGCATGAAGGAGTCACGTGGTCACCTACCACTGCATATTAGCAGAAAAGTTTTCCCAACCTGGCCTATAAATGGCCGGGCAACAAACTGCCCCATTCATCCATGCTGTTGACACCTTCTGAGCACTAGGATGCTTGGAACCTGGAATAGAGAAATCCAGAAGTTATGGTCATTGCCCCTGAGAGAATGGGGGATGTAGACAGATATTCTCAGTAAGTATGACAAACACTTTCTTAGAAGTGGAGCCAGAGTCCTGAGGGAATGAAGAGATGTGACCTGACAGCCTGGTGCCAACAGAAGAACTTCACAAATGAGGTGACAATAAAGCTTTGAAAGTTTTGAAGAATGGAGAAAAGGAGGGACATGGGATGGCCTTTCAAATACATGGACCGTGGAAGACCATGTTACTGTTTCTAATCATTTGTTCCATGTCCCTGGGAGAGGTTTTTATTTCTCTGCCCCAATTAAGGTCAGGCGTGTCCAAGAAAATGTGAAGAGAAGTTTTTTGTACCCCTTCTGAGCAAAACCTTAAAGAGCCATCATGACGTTGCAGTTACTCTTTTCCCTCTATCACATGAGAAAACCATTTCCAGAAAGGGGCTGCTCATTCAGTGTGGGTCTCAGAGCAAGGAACACTCTTGGAGTAGAATGGACCTTCAAATGAGTAATATAAGCAAGAAAGAAAGCTGTGTTGTTGAAAAGCACTGAGACCTGGGGATGGTAGTTATAGGAGCATAGCTTAGGAAAGCTGACCAACACAGAAGCATGAGATGCAAAGACGTGGAACTAAGAATAAGTATGGAGTGTCTGAGGAATGATGGTGAGTTTAGCACAGGCCTGAGTGTAAAGTTTAGAGCCTGTGTGGCCAAAATAGAACCCAGAAAGGGAGTTGGGAACAGATTTTTGAATGGTCGTAAATGTCCTTCTGAGAAAGCTGAACTGGCATCTTTAAAGAGTAGGAAGCCAGTAAAGCTAAGGAGAGACATGATAAGATTTGTTTCTTGGGAAGATGATTCTAATGGGAATGGAAAGGGACTAACTAGTACCAGCAGAATCAGCAAAAAAGTTGTGGTGATACGAATAACTAACACATTGCACATTTCCTATGTGCCAGGCATTTTGTAGATATTTACCAAAGTAATCCTCACAATAACCCTATTTGGTAGGTATTATAATGATTCTTTTTTATATATATAAATGAGGAAACTGAGGCACAGAGAGGTTAACTTACTTGGCTTGGTCACTCCATAAGGAGCGGTAGAATTGGAATTCCATCCCAAGCCGTCTGGGTGCCAGAACCCACATTCTTCACCACCACACCATACTCTCAGAATCCAGGCAAATGATCATCAGCATCTGAACTAAGGCAGTGCGTGCAGATAGAGAGGAAGGTATCAAGTCTCATATTTCTGAGATTGTCCAGAATGCGGGCATGAGTTGGAGCTTAAGGGTAAGAGACATGAAGGGGCCAGAGATAATGCCCCCCCCCCTTTTTTTTTTTTTACCTAAGAGACCAAATAGGTGGTGAAACAATGAACAGAAACAGAATACAAGAACATGTTTGGGGAGGAAAATGAAGAGTTTTGCTTGAGATACACTAATTTTGATCAATATGCAGCACCAGGTAGAGATGACCCATTGGCATTAAATATGATCCCAAAGCTCAGGAATGTGTGGGGTGGAGACAGATCCAGGCTGGGCAGAAGGCCAGAGGGCAGATACAGAGAGTGAGTTGAGAAGAGGACCAAGGGCAGAATAGGAAGAACCCCATTATTTAAGGAGTAGATCAAGGAGGAAAAGCCAGGGAGAGATTGAGAGGCAGTGATAAGGGAGACAAAAGTATCAGAGAACAGAGGCTTAAAATGACTTAAAACTGGAAAAATCGGGAGACAACTATAGCCACTTCTGTGGTATCATGCTCTGGCCACATAACAACTTTGAAAAACAAGAATGTCCACTTACACGGCGGCACAAACATTGTGTATCACCGGCATCCCAGCGCAGGTACAAGGATGCACTGGGTGGAGGCAGAGAAGTAGAAAATAGCTTCCCCAGTCATGACTCTCATAGAGTTGACTACATTCATACTTATTATAACTTCAGAGCTGCTAATGAACTTTGAAATACCAGGTTCCCATAAGTGGAAAGAAACAGTACATTGCTTCAATTTACAGGAATTACCTAACTCCAAACATGGTAATGAGAAAGATTTAAAAGTAAAATCTTTTTCTGGAACACTCTCATATCTGGAAGAACTGGCTTATTAGATTCACTTCTTAAGTGATCCCAAGTATTATTAAATTTCAGCAGCCTCTAATCGTTAGAATAATATTAAAGATATTTGCATAGAATTCTCCAGGTTTTTGGATGACTTAGTACAATATCATAATTTTTTAACATATGAATAGCTTGACGCCACACAGAATTTATTATGCAATAGTCTACTAGGAATGACGCACATGCATGCTTTGTAGTAGGGGAAGAAGAGAATATTATTTCGTCTACAACACAAATGATGGCCGGGACACCCGAAATTAAGGTCTATTGAGATGGTGTTTGAAAAGGGTTCCATGGAAACAAAGCTTGGAAACATGAGGTTAAACGACCTTAATTTTTTCCCGTTGGAAGGCTCTGAGAACCTTGAATATGTTGGTTTATGCTGTGTGGTCCTAGAGATGGATGTAATATACAGCAGCCCCCAAACTTCTCTGACCATAAAGTCCCCACTTTTTTCCAAGAATACATGACCTATCTTATTGAATGTCCTATTGGTAGATTATATTTCTGTTCAGAATGTTTGCTGCTCCTTCCTATGGTATCTCTTTTCTATAAGACCATCCTTTCCTACTCCACTGAATACAGGAGCAGTTATGGGACCGTTAATATTTTAGGTCATTTGTTACCACAGCTAACTTAGCCTAAGCTGACTCCATCCTTCCTTTAAGCATTGCTAGATTACGTGGACCTTACTGCTTTTTATAGTTTCAGTTTTATAAATGATGAGATGTTCTTAGAATTTCTCTCTAGGTTCAGCCAGTAACACTTGAAGGTGAACTAAAATATATATAGTGCTCAAACTCTTGTATGCCTAGAAAATTACCTGGAATTACCACAGTGGACATTCCCAGGCCCAATTCTCAGAAACTCTGATTCAGTGGCTTGGAGTGGACCCAAGAAATCTGAATTTTATACCAGCCTCCCAATACAAATGGTCTACCAGCCACACTTTGGGGAGTGTATTGCTTTAAAGCCATTCATCTGGGGCGCCTGGGTGGCTCAGTTGGTTAGGCGACTGCCTTCGGCTCAGGTCATGATCCTGGAGTCCAAGGATCGAGTCCCGCATCGGGCTCCCTGCTCAGCAGGGAGTCTGCTTCTCCCTCTGACCCTCCTCTCCCTCTCATGCTCTCTCTCATTCTCTCTCTCGCAAAAAAAAATAAAAATAAAAAAATAAAAATTTAAAGCCATTCATCTGATTATCAGTTATAGGTACCATGCATTTAAATAAATGCCATTTCCATTTGAGGCACCATAGAGACTCCTCTTTTGAATGACTAGGGGCATGTATGATATTAGTTACATCACATTTTAGTTTATATTCATTATATTTCATTGTATTTTACTGGAAAATATTTTATGCACAAACTCATGTTTGAATACCTTCTTATTCAGAAAGCCTGACTCTAGGCGACCCTTGGCTCTTTCAAAAAAATCCATCTGCTCTAAAAAGATTAAGTTTTATTATTGATGAAGAGCAAGGGTATTTCTGTTGCAAGTGACTGAAACTTAATTCAAACCACCTTAAGCAAAACAAATATATTGGTGGGCACCTGGGTGGCTCAGTTGTTAAGCGTCTGCCTTCGGCTCAGGTCATGATCCCAGGGTCCTGGGATCGAGCCCCACATCGGGCTCCCTGCCCAGCAGGAAGCCTGCTTCTCCCTCTCCCACTCCCCCTGCTTGTGTTCCTGCTCTCGCTGTCTCTCTCTCTGTCAAATAAATAAATAAAAATCTTAAAAAAAACAAAAACAAAAAAACAAATATATTGGTTACAGAACTAAAATGTCCATGGTTTTGAGAGAATAAAGTTTGTTGCTGGTTAAGCAGGCAGGAGACATTAGAACTGGAGACCAGACCTGCCTTTGGGAAGGTGTTGGGAGTGGAGGATGTCATTAATAAGAGGGCCACGTGAGGATGGTGTGCAGGTTCTGGTGGGAGGAAGACCCGGCAAGCCAGGCGCCACCTGGAGAGTGTGGGGACAGGTGAAGAGACAGTCCACGTAGGAGATTTGCACCAGGGAAGTTCAGCAAGGTGTGACCAGGCAGAAGTCTGGGCAGCTGGTTAAGAAACTAGGGAGGTAGACAGAACAAAGGGTGTCAATCAGTAGGAATCAAGGCTTTACTTATATCTGGATCTAGATGCTCAAAAGATGGCTTCAGGTATCTGGTTTTTTCCATCTCTCAGTTCTGCTTTCCTCCCTGTTGCTTTACTCGCAGGCAGACTCTCCCATGAGGAGCGAAATGGGGACCATCAATTTAGTAATCCCCAAGCTGGGTCTCATTGGTCTGGCTTGGGTCAAGGCCAATCTTTGGCTCAGTCATTGTGGTCAGAGATGCCCTGTTTGGCCAGGACTGGGACATGTGCCCATCTCTGCAGGCAGGGATGAAGTTACAGTGATCTAAATCACCAAGGTTTCCCAAAAGCATATTGGGCCACTATTCCCAGCAGCAAGGGGGTAATGAAGACTGTGCAGGGAAAATTCAATCTGCCCACTCTAGACTTCTTGATACTTTTCCTACTCTGGATTTGCAATCTGACAGGGAAGGGAATTCACACACTGGATTTTTTTTCCCCCACAGGGGAATGAATGAATAAAGCAAGCAATTTCAAAGCAAGCAAGCAAGCAAGCAAGCAAAATGTTTGAAGTAAGCAAACCATATCTATTCCTTTCTGGGAAAATTTCAGAGAAGAACTCAGTGTTATACACCGCTGTTAGGTCTAATTGCAGTCATAAGAACCTGTGTTTTCTACTCCAGCGTTGCCTGTTAATAAAATTTTTACAATAGATGTGTTGAACCTGCATACTTATTAATCTTGCTTTAAATTCACAATTGTGTAGTTTTCATGGAAGCCAGATTTTCTACACACACATCAAGTTTAAGGGGGAAAATGCTGACAACCTCTTGTCCTATTAAGTCAATTACTACAGGCGGGAATCAGAGCCATTTTCTAAAGTATCATGGAGAAGAGCAGTTCGGTCTTCATTATGACTTCTATTAACTCACTCATGATCTTTAACCAAGATAATCTGCATCAAGTTTCTTTGCAGAAAAAGGTTTTGGACTCTGCTGTGCCTTTGTATTTATAGCTTGTATTTTCACTTGTTCAGTATTATGGAACAACTTTAGTGTAAGGAAGTTTATAAGTGAAGTTATTTCTCCACTGACCTATTCTTTTACCTAAAGAAAACTTCCTCTGCTTGTCCCCCTGGTATAATTAGATTCCCATTCTTGTATTTTTGTTTGTATACTTGGTTAGTATGATGCCTTGTATATAACGAGTGTTCAATAAATGTCACTAATTAATGACTCAGCCCAAGATCAACATGTTTTGCATTATGCCACCATTCACTGAAGCACTGTGGAGTCATTTCTGAGACAACTCAGAGCTCTGCCAAGATCTAGATATTTGGACATTTTACCAGAGACTTGGAAAATTCCAAAATGAGACTTTTTTTTTAAAGTGTGGCTTCTTTTTTAAAAAAATCAAAACACAACAGCTACTTTTATTTGTTAATGCTCAAAATATAAAGTAAAGATAGCAGGAAAGGAAAAATGAAGGGGGGAATTGGAGGGGGAGACGAACCATGAGAGACTATGGACTCTGAGAAACAAACTGAGAGTTCTAGAGGGGAGGGGGGTGGGGGGATGGGTTAGCCTGGTGATGGGTATTAAAGAGGGCACGTACTGCATGGAGCACTGGGTGTTATACGCAAACAATGAATCATGGAACACTACATCAAAAACTAATGATGTATGGTGATTAACATAACATAATAAAATAAAATTTAAAAAAAGAAAAAATATAGTATTATATGTCTATGTATAGTTCTACATATGTAAAATAAAAAATATATAAAGTGAAGCACAATTGATAAAGTGAGGTTTATTTGGGAAGACTGTTAAATTCCATCTAGTTGTTGACAGCTTTGGCAGTCGAGAATTCAACATCTGACTGCAGAGAAATATCTCTGATGCATATAATCCATATATAACTTGCACAATCATGCAGATCAAGCAATTTCTGCCATTTCTCACTTCACAGTTCCTCCTCTGCAGAGCTGATACAGTAACAAGTGTATTTATCGTTTTCAGACCATTGTAAAAAACATAGAACCAGCCAAGAAGTCAGACTCCTGTCCTGCCCCTGTAGCCCACGGGCCATCACGAAGGTGATAAATGGCTGCTATCCCACATGGCATGCGGGAACTGAAAAGTTCAAGGGCATGGAGGGCTTATCCGTGTCAGCCCCTTCCTTTCATAGCTTGTAGGAAAGCTGTTAGAAGTCAGAGTGGGAAGAGAGAGGAGGGAGGAGAGAGAGTTGGCTTCATACCATGGCCAGATGTCCAGAAACCAAATCATAATAGTCTTTTCAACTGGTGTCCTTGAATTCCTTGAGCTATTCATGAAATTCTTATAACCTCAAATATCTGTTTATATCATCACTGTCAGTTCAAGTCATGGACTCCACAGACAGTTTGGTAGACAATCTTCAATTTTATCATGGACAAATGCATTATGGTTCAATCAATTATTCTGCTTAGGTGAGCACTTCGGGATTATGTTCATAGATCTGTTTCCAGTTAAAAATTAAGTTTTCAGAATGCTGCTTTACCAATTTTCAAAAGTTTTTGCTTTGGATGAATCTGGATTTTGCCCAAAATGCCTCCCCACAACCAGCATGGGAGCACAGGTGAGGTAGAGATGTCATGTGTTTGGTTACTTGATTCTCTCTTATCACAGGCAACTAACTACTGTATCCAGAGAAGTCCCTGCTAACATGATTGTGATGTCTGCCAAAGAAACTGTCTAATGTCTTGTTGATGCAGTGAAAATGACGACCAACCCGACTGCAGGTCCTCCTTCACTGGAGGCTTTAGCAGCTTGTTGACTCTTGGCATTTATAGTTGTTTGCTTATTGAATGGTGTCAGGTTTCTATGGCTCCGAGTGCTGGCTCGCACTACAGTCAAGTGGAAGGAGGAAAATTCAGACAAGCCTTTCATGGAAAGATAGGCCTGCCAGAATGTCAGGTTTCTTGGTAAATGAACAGAGAAAAGGGAGATGCAATCCCTCTTGACTTTTCCAAGATTTTGACAGAAGGAAGTTGTGGGGTTGAGGATGTGGGTAGGTCACGTTACAACTGGAGATCAGACCTCCCTCCGTCTCTGAGAAGGTTATGTGTGAGAATGTTGCTGGTAGGGTAGGAGCAGAGGGATAAGGTCAGTGTGCAGGCCCAGGGTGGAGGAAGGAGAGATAGTAGAGGGTCCCAGAACCTGCAGAATCTAGGGACAGAAAGGTGGCAATCCAGATGGTAATCTGCACTAGGAAGGTTAGGTGAGGTATGAGCAGGTGAACATCCTGGCAGGTGGGCTAAGCCTGCCTAGGAGCAGTGGGAATGAGGTAGTCAGGATCAAGAGCACTAGTCAACCAAATCAGGGCACCATCTGAGATTAAAGGATAGACCCTGATCTTGGGGGAGCGGGGTGCAGAGGTTACAAGGAAAGCAGTAAGACAGAAAAAGCACAGTGAGTAAATCCTGAAAAATCCCGTTATAACAGTGGCTTGGTCACAAAAGAGTGAGGAAAAGGGAACAGATATTCATTGATTGAGTATCTGACGTTGAATTGGGCTATAGATTTTAGTCATTCATTTATTCAACAAGTGTTAATTGAGCATCGACTATGTGCCAGACACTGTTCTCTGCACAGCGGATAGAGCAGGGAAGAAAACAAAATCCTTGCTTCCTTGGATCTTACCTTTTCACAGGGAAGACAGACAACAAACAAAATATAAAAACTTAATACTACATTAGAGGGTAATGAATGCCCTGAAGAAAAATAAAGCAAGGTAGAAATAGGAAGTATGGAGGATTAAAATTTTCAATAAGGAGGCCAGGGAAAGCCTTGCAGAGAAGGTGACCTTTGGGTGAATCCTTGGAGGAGAGGGTGTGAGCCATGCAGATATCTGAGAAAGAATTTTATAGGCAGAAGAAAGAGCAGGTGCAGAAGTGAGGTGCCCGGTATATTCAAAGAACAGCAAGGAGGCCAGACAGCTGGATTTGTGCAAGGAAGAGGCACAACAGAAGGAGATGAGGGAGCAAGCAGTGGGGAATGGAGATGAGGAAACTTTCTAAGCACTTTTGGGCCAGTGGTTCTCAATTGGTATCAGTTTTTTTTGAGGGGACATTGGGCAACATCTGGAGATATTTTTCCTTGTCACAACTGGAGGCTGCTTGTCCTGATTAAGACCTTAAACAATCCAAAGTGGCATCTTTACATGCATAGGAAGCTCCCATCTGGCCAAACAGTGGGTGGCCAGTACATTGGACAGTGGCACTCGATTTCAAAACGATCTCTGTAAATTGAAGTCATCAGAGACAGATAGGAAGTTGCTTTGTAAAAACTATTACTGATGCATAATATGCAAAGAGAACAGTATACATATCACAAAGGTACATACGGATTAATTTTCACAAGCAAAACACCAATACATAACTAGCATCCAGATCAAGAAATGGAACATGATCCATGCCCTGAAAATCCCTCCCCCCACCCACCTTACCCCTCCAATTCACCACTCTTCCAAGAGTAGCCACTCTTCTGACTTTTAATACCATAAGTTTGTTTGCTAGTTTTGGAACTTTTAATAAATGGAACCTTAGAGCATATACTTGACTTCTTTCCCTTAACAAGATTTTGTGAGAGTCATCCATGTTGTCATGTTATCTTCTAGACCATTCATTCTCATTGCTCTATAATATGCCACTGTGTGAAAGAAAATAGTTGATCTATTCTACTTGGATGGGCATTTGGATAGTTTCCAGTTGGGGGTTATTATGAGTTGTGCTGCTGTGAAAATTCTAGTGCATGCTTTTGGTAAACATGTACACACTTCTGTTGGGTGAACACGTAAGAGTGGAATTGCAGGGTTACCGGAGAGAAAAGAAGTCTTAAGGAGATGAAATGTAGCATATTGTAGGGAGGGCAGTAAAAATAGAGATACAAATATGATAGGGGAGATATGGCTAGGTTCAAGAATGAAAGAAGAAGTCCAGAGCTCAGGAAAGAAAAGTCAGTGATGTGAGATAGGGTGTGGTTTAAGCTGATGGTGTGTGCAGGGCAGCAGGTAGCTTGTGGAAATCCAGTGGCAGCCATGTGGGGCAGTGTGTAGGGCTTGGGTATGAGGCAAACAGGCCTGAGTTAGAACCTCATTCTTCCAGATGTGGCTGTGTGTCACTTGACAGCTCAAAGCTTTGGCTTTTCCATTGCAGGAAACAGAGGTTGTGGAAAGATGAAATCCATTCATTCCACAATTATTGAATGATTATCTATCTGTGGGCAGGGTCCTGGGGATTCAGTGGTGAACAACAACAAAAAAGAGTCCTTGACCTCATTGATTTTACTGGAAAGGAACACAGTAAACAATGATTAATTACAATTATGGTAAGTACAATGAAGGAATCTAACCTAAATCTAAGCCTCAGGGAGGCTTCTCTGGGGCCCAGTAGACATGGGTCTGGCCAAGGGTTGGGGGTGAGACATTCCCAACAGTATGAGGGAAATCTAAGGAGGGAAGGAGCATGGCATGTGTGAGGAAAAGAGACAGTGAGTGTGCGAACAGAATGCAAATGGAAGATGAGGGGCAGATTTGATGGGAAGGGCAGGCAGAGCCTTTAAGGGATGAGCTTTACCTGAATTGTTAAGCACTTAAAACTGAAAGAAAGGAGAGGGCTGGGGGAAGGCGCAGGAGTGGTGGCAGAATCACATAAATGCAAAGATATAGGTTGATTCATGAATTTGCAGCTCAGTATTCATCCATGAATTCAAATACCTTTGTGGGATGAGGAACCACCAAGTGAATCTGGTCATGGGTGAAATTAATTGGGTATCAATAACTAGTGACTGGATGAATATATAAATAATAGTTTATGCAATTAACATAATCTACAAAAATGTGTTTAAGATAATTTCATTCCCCTTGCTCTGATATTAACTTAGTTCTGTAGTAGATTTCCATTTTGAGATAGTAGCTCAGATTTATTGTGTTACTGTGCACCAACTTCCATTCTAAGCAGTGCCTAAGAGGTGTATTCTCTCATTTAATCCTCATCACACCAACTCAGGGAGGTACATTGTATTATTATTCTTGTTTTACTGATGGGGAAGTAGTCACTGAAAAGTGCACTGATCCACTTGCCCCAGATCACCCAGTTAATAAACACAGAGTTGGAACCCTCTCAGGCAGTCTGATCCCAGCCCCCAAACTCTCGGTGACCACTCTTTATAGCCTCCAGAAAGAGGTCACAAACAAGCCAACACCAACATCTGGTTGGTTTGATTGCTCCATTTCTCATTTTAAATCAACACATTAGCAGTGTGCATTACACATGAATCTCTTGTGAGTTGATTAGCATGATTCAATTCTCAAGGGCTCCATCCCTTAAGAGCGGACTAAGAAGGCTGAGCTTCCAAACCTTGATCAATGACTGGACCTCAGGAGAGTGATAAGTGTAGAGATGCGGGAGGTAGGCAAGGTCCAAATCCTTCAGGCCTGTGGCCCATGGAAGTGTTTCAGATCGTTCTCTTAGTGCAGAGGGAAGGGATACGAATGGTTAGGAGGTGATCACAATAGTCTGGGTGAGGGATGCTGGTGGCTTAGACGAGTGTGATGGCAGTTAAAATGGAGATGAAATGAGAGAATCTAAGTAAAAGGCCTTGCAAAACGCTTGGCAACTGTCAACAAGTAGCAACAACTGTCAAATAGCTACTGTCAACAGGGAATGCATGTTCATTTCAACCTAGCAAAGCAAATTTCATGGCTTGGAATCTGCTGCCTAAAGCATGGAGTTGGGAAAGGTACTGAATGTCTTTCAGACCTACATGGAAGGAGGGCCACAGTGGATTAGCAGTGTCTGCCATAAGCTCTGGGTAAGCAGCTGGTAGCATGCATGCTGACATTTGCTTTAATAATGATTTGCAAGTAAAGACAAGATTCTTATACAGATGATTTGGAGTCATTTTTCCCAATATAAAAATATTATTAAATATAATATGAAATCTTGTATGATACAAAAAGTTAGGCTTAAACTATAAAAGGATTTTTTATTAGATAAAAGCAATACCTGATGGATGGTGCATTATAGAAACTGACTGGGTGGACCTTGCATTTGGAAATATTCATGGACAATGCACAGCAAACAAAGGTTTCTGCAGGCAAGGTAGTTTGACTTAGGTCAAATAATTTAGCCCCTCCGTGGAGATCCCTGATGCATATCAACATGTTAAAGGTTCAGAAAAGGAAGCACACTAAAAGAAATCTCTTTTATGGTATTGCACTCAGAATTTTCTAAATTGATTTGACTGTGGAATTTATTTTTTTACTTAACACTTACTAGCATCTCATAGAAACATGATAATATCTGCATTAAGATTGTGTGATCATAACACGATGCTGTTCTCCAAAATTTGTAACACCCTCTCTTTTGGTCCTGGCTTTTGTAGAGCTCAATCAGTGGGAGAGAGGGCGAAGGACACCAGTACACAGTATTTGTTTGTTCTCAGAGAATCATTCTCACTTAATGGTGATTGGTTTTATATATGGCAAGTCTGCTGCAACTCTAATCCCTGACTCTGTGACTAACAGCATTTAACCTTTGTCTGATGAAGATCAGTTGGTAGCCAGAACCCACGTTCTGAAGTTGTTTGAGTTTGGACTACCCAGCAGAACACAGATTCCACAGAAGCGGGCCAGTCACAGAACACTAGGGCTCATTCATTTTAAAAAGTTTCCAACTTTTAGCTCAGTGCTTGGTACATAAAAGAAACGTCACAAATATCTTTTGAGTCGATGAATGAGTACATAACTGAATGAATAATCATGGTCACTTCTTGTCCTCCCAAGAAAAGGTAATTATGAGACCAGTAGGTATTGTGCCAAATCTAGGAGAAATTTTAAATAACACAATAAGCCTAAGAAATAAACAAGATTTCTTTTTCTTGTTCTCTGGAGATTTAGCAAGTTAGATCTACCTTTGTTGAATTGTATGTACTGAAGAAAATAATGTCTTTGGGCAAAAACTGGATAATGCTATTGAATAACTTCGTCTTTTAATAACTTGGATAAGTTTGTGTGAATTAGACAAGTCACATAATCTCGTTTTTGGTATTTTTTGGTTTTTTTTTGTTTTTTTTGTCTTCTGGACTAGGTGATCTCTAAGGTCCCTTTTCAGTTCAAAAGTGTCTGTGAATCTACTCACTCATAAATGCGATGCTTTGTGCTTGTTTTTTTCTTGCAACATTGGAAAAGTGCATAATCTTGATTATAAAACCAGGTCTGAGTCCAGCTTGAAAGAGCCCCAGGAAAGCACAGAATTCCAGAATGTTTTGCAAGAATATCCTCACTCATTAAAGGAATGCTATTAAGAGGAAAACAAGAGCTCTATTAACAGATATCCCTACAGAAGAGCTGTACGAAGGCCCCTTCATTGAGCGTATGAATCTTAGTAAGAAGCAGTTCCCCCGAGGGCAGTCTTGATGAGCACGAGTGAGCACGGGTCAACATGGGGACTGGTGACTCAGGCAGGTACCCAATAACCTCTAGGCGTGATTATGAGCCAACATTTATATGTGCTCATGAAGGGGCAGCCACTGTTCTAAATGCTCTACTTACACTAATTCATTTAATTTTGAAAACGATCTTATAAAGTAGGTATTATTATCATCCTCATTTTAGAGATGGACAAACTGAAGTATAAAACATGAAATTTGCTGAGGACTATGGACCTAGTAAGTGGTGGGGCCAAATTTGGACCCTGGTAGTATGGATCCAGAAGCCCTTAACCATTCTGCATACTGCCATCCTAGGATATGGTCTGGCCACTGGTGGAAGCTGACATAGACCAAGTCCCCCACCATTATTGGGAGCCCACGATGCTAAATGTCGGTAGGGACTCAGTGGGGGTGAAATGGGGATGGCCTCATTCCTGCTGCTACTCAGCTAATAAAGAAGCAACTCACTCCAGGCAGAATGAAAGGAGTTTTAGAATAGAGGTTCTGGGGAAAGAGGAGGGTAGAACTCAGCTAGCTAGCCTTGAGGAGTAGGATTTTGATGGATAAAGTGAAGGGCATTTCCGATCCAAGCAACAGCATGGATTTTAGGGTGTGCCAAAGAGACTTATCTGCACAGATTGTGAGACATATGGTGGGGAGACGATGTTTGGCTCTTAGAAGGTTCCTTGCTGTGCTAAGGAGTCTAAATGTAATTCTATAGGCAACAGGAGCAATTTGGCTTTTACTGGAATATAATTCCGGAGATAGTCTAAGTAGTCTAAGCAGGAGGAATGACGAATTATATCAGGGCCGTTTCAGTGACGAATGTAAAGAGGGATGGTGTGGTGGGTGTTGGGAAGCAGTTCTCAGACCCTCTGAAAGAATTAAGACCTTATTACCCAAGTCACTGAGAACGCCGCCAACAGAGAGCCCTCAGCTGTCAAGCCCTGTTACTCACAGTCATACCCTCTTCCCGGGATGGTTGGGGTCCAATGACTGATTCCTGCAGCCGTGTAAAGGCAGCACCTCTCACCACAGCTCGGACAGCTCTGAACGGTCATCCTGGCTTCAGAAGCCCCCGCACTGCAGTTGCACTTCTTTCTCTGCCCAGTCCGCTGGCTTTCTTCCCTTCTCTTCAACAGGCTGTCACCCTAAGAGCCCTTCCTAATAAACCTTCTCCATGCTCATCTCTTAAGATCTGTACCTTGGGAAACTCAACCAGCCTCCAGTGGCTGCAGAGTGCATTGTAGAAACAAAACCCACAGTTGGGCATCTGTGCAGGAAGGTAGCAAGTGAAAGAAAGGGACAAGTCAAAGAAGGTGGCTAACCTAAATAGCTAGAAGGATGATGGTCTAAGCTGGCGTCGTCTCTCCCCAGGACAACTGTCATAGGCCCCTGGAGAATATCCCTGTTTCTCTTCCCAACCCCTAAAATCTGCTCTTCACCTATAGGCTAGAGGGATCACATAGAAAAGAAAATCAAAAGTCCTGATCATACTTCTCTGGTCTCTCAATGCTCTATGCTCAAGCCACCCTGGCCTCCTTGCAGTTCTGGGCCATGTTAGCCATGCACCTGTCGCTCTCCAGATATTAACAAGGCTCCATCTCTCATTTCATTTATGTCTCTCTGCTCAAGAACTCCTTCTCAGGGAGGCCTTCACAGTTACCTCCATTTAGAAGAGCAGCCCCTGGGGTGCCTGGCTGGGTCGGTCAGTTAAGCATCCAACTCTTGATTTTGGCTCAGGTCATAAGTTCAGGGTCGTGAGATCGAGCCCCTCTTCGAGCCCCACATGAAGCATCGTATCAGGCTCTGCACTGGGCATGGAGCCTGCTTGGCATTCCCTCTCTCCCTATTCCTCTGCCTCTCCTCCCCACCCCTCCAAAAAAGAAAAGCAACCCCTGCCATTTTCTATCGCTTAAACCTACTTTATTTTTTTCCAAAGTATGTATTTCAAGCTGATACTGACATTATATTATTTACTTATTTGTTGTGTTCATTGTCTGTTTTTTCTCTCTAGAATTAGGCAAGAACTTTATGTTCTTCACTGTTATATCCTGACCAGGGAGGCGAGATACCAGTGTAGCCCCTGAAGCTAGAAGTGACAAAGGTTTACTGGGCAGCGCTGATGGTGGAACGGAGTCCGGGAATTAGGAGTGTGGATTTTAGAGCCAGTCCTCAGTGGTTTGAATTGCATTGGTACCAATATCTGTGTGGCCTCCTTTGTAAAAGGGCTGCAACTCACAGGATTGCAAAGGATGGATGACTTGGTACACAGTGCCTGGCACCCTGTAAGTGCTCAATAAACGTTCATTGCCATTATCTACCAACTAAATATTCTGAACCCTCCTTTTAGTCAATATCTTCAAAATCATTAAAATAACTTCAGAATTAGGTGGGTATGTTCAAATCTTTGTTATTTTACTTCTTTGAACTTTGCTTTGTTCATCTGTAAAGTGGGACTAATACCTAGAACACAGGGAAAGTGCCCGACACTGAGACTGTTTATAGTTATTAACTGGTTAATAACCAATTAATAATAATCTCCCAATCTGAGGGTCATACGTACAACTGTTTCTCCTTCCTAGAGTTAAGAAAAACATCTAGCAAGCTTAGACTAATTGGTGTAGTCCAGGATCGGCCTACCTAGGTGGGTAGGATGAGATTCCATGAGCATGTGACTTTGAGCTGGATTTGGGTGGTGGTAAAGTTTGTCTGCTCTTTGAGCATAAGATTCCGTGTGATCAAACAGACTAGCCAGAAACCCCAGATTTCCTGGGCATGTCACAGAAAAGAATCTCAGAGTTGCTGACTTTTCCTTTGAGAGTGGTGTCCTCATTTACCTCAAGTTCCAGTAGGCAAATCATCAACAGAAATGTCCCTGTTGACCAGAACTGCCATAGTGATGGCCATTTTTGTTTTCCAATATGAGACCCAGGTGGTGGACCGGATTAGGTGTCTGAAGGAAACCCCAGGGATGTTGCTGAAATTAATTATTTAACTGACTCATTATTTTCCAATGTGTTAGAGACCTTGAATTAAGTCTGTTGGCAAATGTGTAACCATTGAAAATTCTTCACAGTCAGAAACTGGAAACAAAAACTTTCTGTTGGTTTTACATTTTTGGTCTTGCACAGACCATTGAAGTCTGTGGATTAAGTGCATTAGATAGAATAATATATTCAAGGATTTAAGGAATTTGGGTCCAATTTCGAACCACTCCGCTACCTCGGGCTTGACCTCAGCTCAATTCCTTAATCTTTTGGCTTCTTTCTCCATCCGTGCTAGAGGCCTCTGGCAACACACTGAGTGCAGTAGCTGTAGGAAGAAATTAAATAATGGGCTGAATATCACCACTGAGAATGGAGTAAATTGCTCTTTTGTGGGATCCATTAGCTCAACTGAGAATTATTAGCACAGGATTCTGGGACGATGATGGACCATATGGAATCAGGTAGCATCAATTTTAATGTCTTGCTTTGCCCCACAATGACTCGAGACAACAGATAAAGAATACAGAGAGGACAGAGAAAAACAGGGCCAGAGGAGAGGGTTTGGTAAGGCAGAAGGAAGAGAGAAAAGGTGAAGGGATGGAGGACCATAAGATAAGATGTGAGGCGTGAATGTAGACATGGAAAGAGAAGATCAGAGGGGCAGGAAGGGGGATGAGCTTGCTGAGAGGAAGTGCAAGGATTAGAAGGAAGATTCTAATCAATCAGCAGTTCTTTGGGGTCAAATGGGAGGTATGGAGAAGGGCACAGAGCGGAGGGGGCAGGCAGGGTTTATTTCAGAAAGAAGGTTTGGCTAGTGGTGCCCCCTTCTCCTTGCAAGGGCTCTCTCCATTCCTGGGACTCGCCCCTCTTCAACCATAGGCTCTGACTCTGGGAGTTAGCCTTAACAGCTTGAGGTACTTAACCTCTCAGAAGCATAAGAAATTTCACATGATTCTTGAAGATGACAGGTCTTAAGATCTAGGGAGTTAACTAAATGTTAGTCTACTGGGGGACAAGGCCCTTACTCAGTGCTCCTCAAATCAAATAGTTAAGTGAAGTCATGTAGGACAGGAGATGATGGGCAAACAATAAAAGGGAATAAAAGAGAACAGAGATGATTTTATGGGCATCATAGTGATACCTGTCTACCCTTCCTCACCCTCTAAGCTTTACCCACTAAGGATAACAAGATTTTATAACCACTTCACAACCACACTTAGCCCCAGAACAGGCTCTTCCATCTGCTTTGATAGATTTAGGAGGAATAAAAGAAATTGTAATAATGAGAGTATTCACAGCTAATGTGCATCGCTTACTCTGTGTCGGGCACAGACACAACACATTCTTCCAAAAGGGACTTGAGGCTGTTTACAGTACGCCACAAGCTATAAGAAGGGAGGAGGTACTATTTAGGCACACGTTGGCTGAGGAAAACTAGCAAAAGTAACACAGCAGTAAGTGGTTTTATAGACATTAACTCATTTGTTCTCTCTACCACCCTATGAGGTAGGTACTTTTAATAACTCCTTTTTATAAAGAAGGAAACTGGGAAAACCAAGATTTGATATTACGTCCTTGGCTTGCCTTCAAAGGACGGTGTAAAAAATAATAATAACTCTGTGGGCGTCTTGCTACTTGCTTTCAACAATAGCAATTTCAAAGCTATTCACCAGGAAAGAAAATATGTATTAGCTCTGCTTGCCACCAAAAGATGGCCCAAACCGTTGTGTAGTGGCCTTAACTTAGATTTTTAAATATCCCTTATATAAAGACCCCTTATAACAAATTCCTCTCAGAACTTGGACCAGGAGAGACTTTCTCCTAAATAAATTGTATGATTTCTTCTACTTGACAATGGGAGTTATGAAAATCTTCATTTCCCTGTTTCACTTGGCTATGAGGAAACTTGGAGCTAAGTTTTCTGCTCAAATGCTATTGTCTGTCTCAGCCAGAGTTTTTTTGACCTTTTTTTTTTTTTTTTTTTTTAATATTTGCCTTTCATTGTAACCACCTTAAGTCTCTTTGGAAGAAGGCACAGTATAAATAAACAAAAGACAGACAAAATGTAATCCTGTTGGTGCTATGCTAGGGATATAATAATTTACCAAAATAGTTTACATAACACCCCTGAAATCTTTTTTATCCGAAAGAGAATATTCTAAACGGAATCCTGGGCAGATACTATCTTTCACGGTGTTTATCGCATTTTTCATGCCCCTCAAATACCATTCTGGGCCATTTTGGGAAAAGAACATAACATCTAGAGAAAATAAGCTGATTGCTCTCATATGTCTTCTTGTTACAGGGATCTAATTAAAGTTTTGAACCTTGTCCAAAACTGTGCTCTAAAATAAACCAATTTAAATCTACATTTATCAGTCAGGCTTAAAACAAAGAATAGCTTCACTCATTTCAACTATTCACTGGTTAATAACTATACTTAATTTGTAGATTGTTATTCAGTTCCAAAATTTCTTTCAGGAACACAGCCAAGTCTCATCCCGCCGATTGATAAACACTATACACGTTAGATCGCACATCCCAAGAAGCCAGCTCAAGGGCCAAAATGGAAGTCGTTTAATAATAAAACCTTATCATCTCAAGGTTACGCCTTTTGTGGATGATCGATCCTTTCAAAGAACAAAGCCTTTCATTTCCAGAACTTTCATTACAGGTGTGATTGTGATTTTTGTTACACTTAGAGATCATTTTATATTTTAAGTATTTCAAATGAAATCTTATTTACAAAAAAAGAGAAATGAATAAAACAGGAAATCAGGGAGAATTGCCAAAAGTTGGAAAGAAGAGCACAAATCTTGGGCACAAAATAACTAAGAAGCTAAATTCTGCTATCCAGCAAGAAGTTAAACAATTTGCTATTTCATTCCCATTTAATTTTAGCTTGTAATATAACCTACCCTTTTACTTCTAATTACGTGCTCTTTTCTCTTTCATTCTTTGACGAACATTTAGTGAGAACTATGTGTTAGGCTCTTCATATTAGAAGATATAAGCATCGACCAAAACAAATTCTTGTTCTATTTATTTTGCAACATCTCAGGAAATTGTACAAAAGTAAATACTACATAAAACAGTATTTACAGATTGACTAGCCTATGATACTTGAGTTGAGTGAAATCCATGGCACTTGAAATTAAGCTGAGATTCCTTTAAGAATCCACAGTGGTTAATACACCTTTTTACACAGTAGTTAAGAAAAATTTACTCCTGTCAGCACAGATAACAGGATCGTATCGAGTACTGCAAATTAAATTATGGCCTAGTCATAATCAGAACACTGCTAACGTATTTTTAAAGCCCTTGCCTTGTCATGGAAATATAAAATCCGTTATTTCTTGTGAGAAGTGTGTACACCCCCACCCTTCAAACTATACCTGGGTATGTGTGTGTCAGGGGGGTGGGGGCACTATGATGGCCCTTAGGAGCTACAGCAAGTTCCTGACCTATGAACTGGGTATATATCAGAGGCAGTTTTCTGTGAAGCTAATTAAAGCTAAGCTTCAAGTTATCTTTTCCAGGCCCCCATTCAAGGCCCTGGCAGGAATCCTAGCAATATATTCACGTGGTTCTACGTTTTTATACAGTTGGCAAAAGTGAGATATTTAAGCACAGTCAGCTGAGATTGAGGTCCTTTTCCACGTGGATTTTCCCTCTGTCGTTTTCCCTTGTGCTGGGTGTTGCTGGAGCAGCCAGAGTATGCTGCATTTGTTTTTTCTTTTTCTTTAAGAGGACTACCCAATTGCATAAATTTCAGGCCTCACAAAAAACTGCATCAGTGCCTAGGTGTGATAATAGTACCTATTTTACAGATGAGTGGGGAGGATTAAATGAGTGAGACAGTTCCAGGTACATGGTATGTACCCAATGGATGCTAGGTTAGGCACTGTGCCCCCAAATGTCTTCCTCTCTCCATTATCTTTTCTTTTCTTCTCTTTCTGGAAAACAAAGTGACAGAAGTTAGCATTTTATGTGCTTAAAACTGCAAATTTGTTTCATGAAAAGGAATTTTTCAATCCCAGGCAACAGGACCACATGATTTTGGGGGCTCTAGGCACTTTTGCCTCTGTTGAATACCTTCCTCCATTTAAAAAAAATAAACATTATATTTTAACATTGTATTAGTGTAAAGACAAATACTTTAATATATATTAAAACACTTTCTTAAATCTTAATGTTAATCTTTTCCCTCCTGATTTGAAACTGGATCGTTTTTGTGGGCCCCTAAAACTATTATGGGCCCTAGGCACTGTGCCTATTGGAAAAGACAGCTGTAGGATTCTCCAATATGAATAATGATAAATTTCCCAAACCATCATGGATTCAAGAACGAGGACAAACAAAAAGCAATGTTATACATCTTAAACAGAGCTTCAGGTACACTTAATAGAAGCATGTTTTCCAAACAAGATCTTAGGGACAATAAGAAGCATTTAGTTTTGGTGTTCAAAAAATATGCGCATAGAAAAAAAGTAAAATAAAATATGCACATGGATGGAGTTGGCCATTAGGACACTAGTAGGGACCATGTCTTACTGTGAAACACATATTTTTGTCTCTGAAGCTCACTTTTTCCATTAACATTCTGCAGGTGTTTTGTTGCCCATTTTAGTTACATTATCAACAGGGAAATGTTATTTCAGAAAATAAGCTTCATTTTGCCAATTTAGAAACTGAGAATTTCACCCACAGGTCTCTAGAAAACACACTGGCCTTGATGCTGGTGTATCAAATAAATCACAAATGAAACAAACAAGCTGGCTTCCTATTGAAGGTGTGTCTGCAAAGCCCTGTGACTCTGCGTGCCAGGGGCTCTATCTGGCACATTTCTGAACTTTGCAAAATTAATTGTGCCGAAGAGAACACCATGAAACGCGTCCGGCATGGAGTGTAAACATCTTCAAACCATGATTCTGCGCCATCAAGCGCTCTCCAGCTAATTTCATTTGGTGCATTACTCTGGAAGAAAATCGAGGCCAAGTGAAACTGCGGAAATGGGAACAATGCACGGAGGAAAAAAATCTCACCCCATTAAGGGATCCGTTTCTTCTCCGCACAAATAAGCCCACCACGCCTTGGAGGCAAGACTAGATGGCTCCAGGATATTATCAGAATGCCCCCGCGGGCCCTCTCGGACAGAGGGAGCCCTGCACCACCAAGAAGGAAGGTGGCCTGAGCGGCAGGGCCCCATCCCTGGGCGCATTTTAGGTAACTCAAAATCTAAGCAATCGCCCCTCCCCCCCACCGCCACCCTCGCGGAGGCGAAGCCGGTTTTCATGTGTTTTTACAGGGGAGGCGAAAACGCGGCTCCACACTTTCCAATCCTCTATGCAATGTTGGCAATGAGCAGTGACAGCATCTGGGGGGCCACTCTCCTTCCCCGCAGGGCCGCCGCGCGCTCGGCCGGCCTTCCGTGAGGATTCGCACCGGCCCGGCCGCTTCGCTCTCCCCGGCTCCTCCACGACCTTCCGAGGCTGGCCTCCGGGCAGGACTCTCCGCGGAAGCGCCACCCTCGGCGCTACGGCCCCGCGCGCCGCCGCGGTCCTCCGACTCCCAGGGGCGGCCCCTCAGGCGAGCGCCGGAGGCGCGCGGCCGGGCGGGGGGAGGTGGGTAGCGGTGGCGGCGGGGGCGCGCGGGCGGCTTCCGGCGGGGGCGCGCGGGGCGCGGGCGGCGGGGCGGGTCTGGGGGCGGGGCCGGGACAGCAGCGCCCCCCCGCCGAGCGGCGTGCAGGCACCGCCCCCGCGCGCCGCAGTCCGGGCTGAAGCGTCTCGGCCGTGGCCGTGGCCGTTAGCGTTGCCTCCGGGAGGCTCTGGCGGCGGCGGCGACTCCCGGGGCTCGCGGAGGGCAGCGGGCCGCCCCAAGCCCGTGGCCGCCTGGAGCAGCCCAGCGCTGGGACAGGGGAGGCGAGGCGGCGGAGGCGGCGGGTTGTGCCCGGCCCCCCTCCTCCTCGCCTCCAGTCCCCGGGCGACTGCGGACTCCGGGCAGCCCCCGGGCGGCGGCCGACGCGGCCAAGCGGACGGCGGGGGATGGCGAGATAGCGGCGCGGGAGCGGCCCGTGAGTGCGGAGGCGGGCGGGCGCGGCGCGGGCCGTGGGAGTGGGAGCCACGGAGCCCGGAGCCCGGTCCCGTGGGCGCGTCGCCGCGAGCGCCCGGAGGCTCTGGCTGGGTGGGGGGCAGCGCTCCGGCCGGCTCTGGTCTGGGGGCGTCCGCGGGGAGTGACGGGGGAGGGGGAGCGCTCCGGGTCGCGCCGCTCTCCGCGCGCCCTTGGGCCACCTCGCGTCCCGGAGGGCGCCGACTCCGCGGTCGCGAACTTCTGCCCCACGTAGGGCAGTAAGTTCTGAGACCAGAGGCTACCTGGGGGATGGGAAGGAGCTTTAATTTCTATTTTCCTTTGGAGATGTAATCAACCGATTGATTTCGTGACCCCGTACTTCAGCTCTTCATGAAACCACTTCTTCCTCTCTCCTTCCCTTATTTATAGTGTATGTGATTTACCTGTATTTTTATGTGCTTATATCCGAAAGCGCTAAACTCGAAAACCCCAAAGTTAAACTGTTAGTGATCAAAGTTGGGTTTCATGAAAGATGCCACTTCTGATAGGTTGTCTAAAAGGATGGAGCTGGAATCTTGAATTCTGACTCCGACAGAAAACTTCGTATCAAGTGGTTGTGCATTTACTCCTGGGCTTGAAAAATGTGATTCTGGTCTCCACCTTCCGCTACCAAAAAAAAAAAAATATATATATATATATATATATATATGATCTTTATTCTCAGTTGGGTGTCTTTGTGTGCCTTTTTGTGGGGGTATGTTTAATGCAGTCAAATATTGATATAACGCGTACATTCTTGTGTAGCATTTATATGGAAATGAATTTTTTGCTTTTCTTTTTGTGTTCTTTTAACAACATTTTTCAACAGAAGGGTTTCAGTTTAAGGTTTGTCTTCTGACATGTTCGTTTTCAGTTTCAGATTTGTGTTTCATTAAAAGTTTTGCTTGGAGTAAAATTAATGTGACTTAGTATCATTTAGTCAGGGGTGGTCCACAAATGAATCCTAAGTTTAAAGCAAATTTCCATCCCTTACAAATGAAAAATTAAAGCGTTTGTATAGTGCAAATTGTGCTTGCCCCTCTCCTTAAAATTATTATTTTGCCACAGATCTGAAATCCTGTTTCACTAATATCAGAGGGTTCCTTGTCTAAGCCTGGCAGAAGAAGGGAAACCTAAGTATAGTGTGTTTTCAGAAACTCCAGACTCTCCTCTCGTTTTTTACATTGACTTTCTGTTTTATCGCCAGGTGGAAACGGTGTTAATTTGGAGGCTTCATTAGGTAGTAACAAGCTCAATTTAAATACGAGGTATGCTTTCAAGGTGAACCTAGCAGCTAGTTCCCTTCCAAGAATTGAATTGAGGCTTATTTGCTTTGTAATAGGTGAGATCACAAGCGAGCCTCTCTAATTAGTGGAGACTTGGATTCTCTTCTGGGAATTAAGAATCAGGAACTCTGCTGTCGAATGGAACAACTTTTGTGATTTTTGAAAGCCTGTGCTTTTGATGATCATCCTTGAATAATATGTTGGCGATAGTATAAATTATTCTGATATTAAAATTTATTGTATTTGTGGGACAGGCGATCTATGCACACTGTGGGAGATTGAATAGATATAAAAAGGTCTGGAGCAGAAAGTGTATCTCTCTCCCCTCTCTGAAACACAGCACCCTATTCTCCCCAGGAACCAGGGTTACTGGTTCCTTGTATATATCTTTCCAGATATAGCTTATGCTAGTATAAACATTTTATATGTGTTCTTTTTATTTGTCTTTCCACAAATGAGGACTCATTGTATATGCTGTTCTGCACCAGCTCCCCGCCCTTCCCTTAGAGTACTAAATCTTGGCAGTCCCTCTGTCAATACTTAAGAGAGCTGTCTCATTCTGTAAGAGCTGCTGAGAGTACTCCAGTAAGGGTGAACCATTATTTATTTAACCTCCTTTTTATTGAGATATGTGTAGGTTGTTTCTAATATTTTGTTATAAAATTTTTGTAAAACATTAGTTTTTAAGGTTTGTAAGTGGATTTCAATTGTTCCCAAAGGCCCAAAGGCAGTAGTAACTTACTTCTTTGCCTCACATTCCAGAAAACAAATGCCCCTTGTCTCCAATATACACCTTTTGCTTTTGTATAATTTCATAGTGATCCGTAAGGATCTTTGGTGTCTTTGTGGTGAAGCCTGAGCCATGATGGCCAGGAACTAAAGTCATACACCTTGATTAGTACCCCACCTCTTTGTTTCAAGAAAAGAAAGAACAGACATAAACTTTTAAGAATAATCGGTAAGAAAAATTCACAAGAGATTAAATATTTCTGAACATGGAGAAAAGGCTTGTGCCTTTGATTAAATTGAAGATGAAGGCAGTTTTGGTTTACCATTAGGCACTAAATGCCTGCCTGCTGTAGATTATCACCAAATTCTCCTATTTTAATGTTGTTACAATATGGTTACAAATTGTACAGTTTGGGAGAAGGGTATGAGTAACTCTTAAGGGGGGCGGGTATGATTTCAGAAAATATTTGGCTCATTTAAATTAAAAATCGACCTCTCAGAGTGCTTTTAACACCCTACCTCCAGAGGGCAGGCAAGGTCTGGTTGCTCCCTATCCTTTCTCACCCCCAGGAACAGCCTCAGTCAGGATAAGCTGTGAATATTTGTTGAGTTAATAAGTTGTAAAAGTACTGCTAATCCCAGAAATTGTGCCTAATAAATTATAAAAGTTGAGTATTAGCTAGTGTTGACCTTTTTATGTTCATTACATTTATTTTTTAGAGTATTTTAAGACTCCTGTAAGCTATAGTTTTTTCAACTGATCAACTCATTTAGCATTTAAGGTGTTTTCTCTTTATTATGTGGCACCTGCCATTGTAGTACAAAACTGCCAATATTGCCTATATTTGCTCTTTTTTTTAAAGATATATTTTTTTAAGATTTTATTTATTTATTTGACAGAGAGAGAGGGAACACAAGCAGGGGGAGTGGGAGAGGGAGAAGCAGGCTTCCCGCAGAGCTGGGAGCCCGATACGGGGCTCGATCCCAGGACCCTGGGATCATGACCTGAGCCGAAGGCAACGCTCAACGACTGAGCCACCCAGGTGCCCCTATATTTGCTCTTCTTAAATAAGTATATATTCAGCATCTGTTATATTGCAGGTAACTTTATAGGGACTACAAATACAATGGTGCACAGGGTGGACAGGCCTCGCTGTAATGAGTTCACATCTTACTGGGGGAGATGAACAAAAAGCAGAGAAGCGGTAAAAGAGGTAACACCAAATAGTGCTCTGTACTGGGAAAGTAGTAAGAGTTGATGGCTGTAGTAAAGAGGGGCAGGGTGGGGGCCATTGTTTTAGATTGAGTGGCCCTGAAACACTCTCTCTCAGATGGAGAGATTTGAGCACAGAGTTGAATGAGGGAAGAAGTCTGTGTGTTTAGAGGTCTGGAGGAAGAGTGGCTCAGGCAGAGGGAACAGCAAGTGCAAAGGGCCTGCAGGGGGTCTGAGCCTCTCTTGCCAGAGGAACAGAGGGCTGTCTCTGTGGCTGGGGTTTATGATGGGAGGGAGATGGGGAGAGTGGCAGGCAGGAGCAAGCGGGCACTGCAGTCAGTGTCCTGGCTATTTGCGTGTGTGAAGGAATGTTTGCAGACACGGAATAGAGGCCTTGGATGGTGGCGGTCCTCCACCTCTGGAAGCTCCAGGAGGGCAGGCGGGGTCTGATTGCTCCCCATCCTTTCTCACCACCCAGGAACAGCTTTGGCCAGGATGGGCTGGGAATACCTGTTGAATTAATGAATAATCTGAGAGTTTAAAAAAATAATCTTGCCGGGTTTTGGTCAAACTGCTTAGATTCCGGAGTCTCATTTGGCTTTCCATCTTGGCTCTGGCCCTTGACGTTACCAAATCTGTTATACACATCCTCTCAAAGTATTGCTTTACATTGGTTGCATTTGATTGCTTTTCCATGAAATTAAAGTATGAAGCCTTAAAAACCTACCTGATTTTCCAGGACATTATAGTGATTTCTGAGTAATTTATCAGAAGTTTCACCATTGATTTCAGTAGATTTGCTAGTTGCTTAAGTGTAAAATTTTCAAAGATGCCTTTTTTTTCTTTTTGGATACTGAATGCATTAATTCCTTTGGGCAGAGGACAGGCTAATGAGCAAATAAAATATATGTACTTTATGCAGGTACTTTTATCCTCAGAGGAAGAGTGTGCGCATGTTCTATTTTAGGGACTGTCAGGAACTCTGGTATTTCCTCTTCCCAACTTCTAATCTGTTTGTCATTCTAAATACATGTTCCTTTATATTAATTGAAAGCGTGGGAAAAGAGTTTTGTGCCAAGTAATTGTTATAGATGTCTAATAAGAATCTGTTCTGTTTCTCTTGACTGTGGCTTTTTGGCTTCTGTTTGCCATTAGGAGTTTTGTCATCTTGCAGAATGAGGGTTCTCAATTGTTTAATTTGCTATTCTAATTGGTTGACACCAGAACCCAATAAGTTGTGTCTAGGTTTATCTTCCAACTTTTTCTCATAAGCTCTGCGCGGACACTGGGTAAAGGATAGATTCTGTGACTCCTCTAAGGCTTAAGTAAAGTTGGCTTTGTCCTTTGTCACTGTCCCTGCAGTAAAAGCTCTTCATGTAGCAGGAGCATGTGAGCATCTGTTTTATATGTAACTGCTTGTGGTGATTTAGCGGCTTAGATGTTTGAGTTAAAGTACTTTTACTACTTCCTTTATATTTCCTTTGTGAGCTATGGAGATGCAGGAATTCCAAATTTGTCTTACATTGTCTAAAATTACAGCACATACTTTCTCACCAATCGCTGCTAATGTCGCTCACGTGAGCAGAGGTGGTTTATCAGATACCGTTTTATGGTTTTATGTTGGACATTGAGAAAAAACTTTTGGTGGGTGAATTTTTTCATGGAATTTTGCCACAGAGGTGACAAAAATTTTGGCTTTTACCTGTTCTCCTGGTTTGTAGGCGGTACAGAAGACGACTTGGAATCCTCCTCTGTGCCTGTAATTGAGAATCTATCTCGATTATTTAGTGGCAGTATCCTGACAGACCACAAGGAGGCGCTATCACTTCCTGAACGTCTGTGTGTGGCGCTTCCCTAGAGGGGGGCTTGGGAGGCTGAGGCCCCTTGCTCTGCCTTCCTCTGACTGCTGTCTGAAGCAGCCTGCAAGGAGACTCTGGATCTGAGGACACTTGAAATGGTGGTGGCAGGAACATCTGGTGGAAAATAACAAGTGGTGGCAGTAGTAGTGCTTCCCATTTCTAATATTAGAAATGCTAATGGGGCTGTGAGCTGTAGACATTCTGCAGACAGAACCGTGCATGTCTGTTGAGTTGAGGGTGGGCGTAACCTGCAGAGGAGTGAGAAACCACCAGGACTCCATGCTGTATCCCCTGAGGGCGCCAGGTGCCACCTGAAAGCTGGGGTGCCAGCCATTCCTGGCCACTGCCATTCCAATGAGGTCCTGTTTCACATCCCATCCTCAGTATTTATAGTACAGTACAGAAGGGAAGGAGGCAAGGGCGTTTTAGAAACCTCTTCAAAGAAACCGTTAAAGTTGGGAGCATACATCTTCATCTAATTGGAATCTGTCCTGTGTTGATTCTTTGAAGATGGCTGGATCCACCAGAGTTTTACTGTTGATGTAAAATTACCTTTTTTGTAGATCCGACATTCAGCTTTTGTGGAACTATATAGAGCTTAAAATGCAAAGCTCTTATCAGTAATAAAAACTTAAACATTCAAACAAAACCAAAGAAAGTCTAGAATTTGAGAGCCAGAAGAGGTCTCAGGTCATCTGGTCAACTTCTTAAGTTTATTGATGAAGAAACTGAGACCTAGAGATGGTATAATTTGCCCAAGAATCCAGTGGTTCCAGACTGGCATCGTAACCATGATTTGCTGATTCTTCCCTGCAGGATCCTGAGGCCCCGCCCCCAGAACAGCAGTTCATTGAAGGCAGGGACTTTGTGGGATTCACCAGTATGTCCTCAACAGAGAAAATTGCCCAGCCCATAGTAGGCATTCAGATATTTGTTGATAAATGAATATCTACAGGATTTTAACAACTTCAGATTGCCATACTAGCTATAAGATAGTACAGTATTTATAAAATTTGAAAGAATGTACAATTTCATAAGTTTTTTGTTAAAAAGTATGGCTTATTGCTATCAAAGCCTCAAATATTAAGCCTAATATCAGCCAGATGGGCAAGTGAAGATGTGGGGTTTTACTTACTAGCTTGACACCTTTCTGAGCCTGGTTTCACTAAATTTTCTAATTGTTATTCTGTACTCTCAGTCTGCTGGGATTTGATACCATTAATGTTTTATATTTTGCATTTGAAAACGTATGTATTTTAAAATTTGTTGATCTGAATTGTTTGCTGTTTTACTAATAGTTTCACTGTTTTTAAAACTTAAGGCTATATAGGGATTTGATTGTTTAAAAATAAAAAATAAAAACAAGTCTAGCCAACTGGAAGGTTTGGGGAATTGTCACTTTCAAATGCTGCTGGTGGGTGTTTCAACTGTTAGAGCTTTCCAGGAGGGCAATTTTGTATTACTCATGGAAAGCCTCAAAAATGTGCCATGTCCCTTAGTCAGGCATTTCCATCACTGGGAATTTAAACTAAGGAAAAAGAAATAAGCATGTGTACAGAGACCAATCTATAGCAGTGGTTCTTACCTGCACAGTGCATGTAGATACCATATTCCGTCAGTGGCTTTCTCCCCCACGGTGATTCTTGGTGGGAAGTCTGCTTAGTGGAGTGTCTCAAAATTGGGAAGAGGGTGCTCTCTGAAGTTTGGGAAAAACATATCTCCAGATTCTGGTGACTTCCCCACAAAGTACACACAAAAAAACAACCTCAAATTTGCAAAAATGGTTTTTGTAGTTTTGTTTATGGTAGTTGTAAGCTAGAAACAATTTAAGTGCTTAATAATAGGGAGATTGGCTACATAAATTGTGGTGTGTACATGTAATAGAGAACCCTTTATTTATTAGCGGTGAGGTAGGGGAGTAATTTATTGATGTGAAAGAAAATCAGAATTTGCAGACTGAAAAAGCAGATTGCAAAACGGCATGTGTAAATTGATCTGAGGTTTTTGGCTATTTGTTTTGGAGGGTGAATGTGAGAGAGTGAGCTTGTGTGTGTGTTTGTGTGTGTCTGTCTGTATATACAATTTGGTAAAATGCCAGGAAAATTTATATACCAAATGTTAGGTGAGATTATCTCTGTGTTGAAATTACAGGTGACTGTTATTTTTTATTAATCATTTTCCTGATTTCCTTTATATAAAGCATGTTATATAGTTAAGAGAATGAGATTAGATGCTATTTCCCATTTACTGGTTATGTGAACTTGGGCAAGTTGTGTCTTGTGTCTCTTTCCTTATCTGTAAAATGGGAATAATAATATCCAGCTCAAGGTGCCTGCGGGTGTTTGATAAATGTTACCTTGACCTCACCAATCTGATATGATTAAGGCCACTATTATGTTCCTATTAATACAGAATTTCTAAGCAGAATAACTTGTTTTACAAGTTATATCATACTGTTGTGAAAAGCATTTCGGGACATTCTGACAAAATGCTTCATTGCTTTTGGTCACTGGGAAATATTTTGCGAGTTTTTATTTACTTTAAAACTGAAATGCTTTGCATTACCAAGAAATTTCATTTTGAATCGAAGGCTTTTTTTTTTTTTTTAATTTTTCCTTCTGTGTTTTTGTCTTTCTTTTTTTTAAAGATTTTATTTATTTATTTGAGAGAGAGAGTGAGAGAGAGAGAGCACAAGAGGGGGGAGCGGGAGAGGGAGAAGCAGACTCCCTGCCGAGCAGGGAGCCCGATGCGGGACTCGATCCCGGGACTCCAGGATCATGACCTGAGCCGAAGGCAGTCGCTTAACCAACTGAGCCACCCAGGCGCCTTGTTTTTGTCTTTAATAGTCCTGTATGGGAAGTTCTTGAAGGTCAAGATCTGATCTTCTTTCCTTTTGTAGAGTTAGAATGAAATGTGATTCACTCATTCCGTAACTGATAGGGGCCCTTTCTCCCCCCAGGCAGTGGGTAGACATCAGATACAGACAGTGCCCAGGACAGACATGCCCCCTTCACTTGCACCCCTGGGAAGGGGCCATTACGGAGACCCGCACACACTCAGTAAACGGTGTTGCCACAGCTGACGGTCAAGCAGGCCTTACTTTCTCTCCTGCAATTCTGAGAGAAACTTTGTTGTGATGTTACTTTTCAGTGAACACAAACATTGCCTCCTGCTTATTCCGGGAATGACTTGAGGAGCAGACTAGGTTGTTTCCTTGACTGAGGATTTACTGATCATTTACACTATACAGGTGTGAGACTATCCTAGGCTAATAGTGTTAAAATTGCTGTGGTATATCTTCTGTGAGGGACATGCCTTTTTTTTTTTTTAAAGATTTTATTTATTTATTTGAGAGAGAGAGTGAGAGAGAGAAAGAGCACAAGAGGGGGGAGCGGGAGAGGGAGAAGCAGACTCCCTGCCGAGCAGGGAGCCCGATGCGGGACTCGATCCCGGGACTCCAGGATCACGACCTGAGCCGAAGGCAGTCGCTTAACCAACTGAGCCACCCAGGCGCCCCTGGGACATGCCTTTTTGAGATGGGTTCCTACTAATAAATTTAGGACGAATGGAATTCATGGGTATCCCATTTGAGAAATTCTAGCACGTAATCTTACTGAGGATGAGGGCAATAAAGCATGCAGCTTAAAATATGTAAAACGACATTAATTTTGTAATTTCCTAATGTAAGGACAGTTTTTAAGTTGGTAACAGTGGACAAATTCTGATGTAAAGTAGATGCAGCAGTCACGAAGGAAGCCTCAGAACTTTGGTGACAAGCAGTGACCTTGCATTTCATTTTTTTCACTCATCCGGCCTAATAAAGAAGATGGTTTCACGAATCCTTTTTTCTTGTGCCTGTGTAAAAGGCATGGAAGGTTAAGTCGGGTCACAGGTTGGAAGCACCAGCAGAGCCAAGATTTTATTCATCATTTATCTCACGTTTGTTCTGTCTACACTCTTGCTTTCCATGGTCCACCTTACCCCCTCCATCCCGCCCCCACTGGAACCAGCAGTCAGCTTTCTTTTTTGGTTGAGGGGCGATCGCTTTTCCGAAAGAAAAAAACGCCCTTTATCTCTCTTAGTGAGAGGGACTGAGCATGCACTGGCAAGTAGAGAGCAGCCAAGCTGTGTTGACGTGCAGACATGAGGCTGTTGGCTAGACATTGCCCACTTGCCCTTTCTCAGACGCCAGCTTCAGTAAAAGTACAGATGTCTCTGTTTGGGACCTTTTCAGCTCACTGACGAATAGTCTTATACTCACACATTCCAAGGGATGTATTGCTGGGATCAAAAGCTCGAATGCTTGCAGGGGCAGTGGAGGTCACGTACCTTGCTGAGTGGGTCTTATCTGCCCACTGTCTTAGTGCTTTCGGTAGAGACAATAAGAAATATCTTTTACTACAAGGTGGACAGCAGTGATAATCTAGATGGTAAATGGCAACTGAAATTTGTCTCCGTTCTGGAGACCAATAAGGAAAGACAGTGGCGGAGGTTGGATGTGGGACAGTGTGAGCTTAGTTTGGAAGGATGGGTTGGTGTCTGTTACATGGACAAGGACGAGTGGGACAGACATTCTGGGCAGAGGGCACAGCATGTGCAGTGACACAGAGGACGGCCCAGTTTTGGTGGGACCCGAGCACGGGTGATGTGGGCAGAGGTGGGAGTGGGAGTTTGGGTGGCGTGAAACAGTAGAAATCCTCTCATGCTAAAGTTGGCCCCTTTTCCAGTAGGCCAGGGAGAGTGATGGAAAATATCAGGCATGTGAGACCAGCATTTCAGGAAGTTGACTCCCAGTTGTGCCATGGAGGGCTTGGGAATCCAGAGACCAGTGAGGAGCCCCAGCAGGCCCGGCCCCTCAAGTTTTTCAGAATTTTCCCCATCATGTCAAGGTGGCGACACGTGGAGTGGTGAAGACTGCAAGCTCTTCTCATGCCCAGTGGGCCGTGCCCTTCTTGAAGCTTCTGATTAAACTCAGTGCAAAAGCATTCTGTGTGTTCAGAGCTCCCAAACACAGATCTGCTGGTGCCTTCCCCTTAAGTTGCTAAATGCTCAAGGGGTCCCCAAGTGTGGGTGTAATTGTAAAATAGGGAGTAGGTCAAGTCAGAGGGGCGAAGTACCTGCTTGAGTTAAAGATGTCGGTCACAGGGTATAAACTTTCAGTTAGGAGATGCGGGAGTTCTGGGGGTCTCATGGACAGCATGGTGACTGTAGTTAGTTGTGTATTGAATGTTTGAAAATTGCTATGAGAATGGATCTGAAGCATGTTTGAGGTGATAGGCATGTAAATTAACTTGATTGCGGTAGTCACTTCACAGTGTATATCAACATCATCAGGTTGTACACTTGAGATGTATCCAGTTTTGTCAGTTATACCTCAGTAAAGCTGAGAAAGAATCGGGGGTAGGCACACCCACGGAGAGATGGGTTAAGAATATGTGGAGTGAGATTTATATTGAAGCAAGGACTTATAATAATTTGGGCAGTAATAAAGATAGTAATTGCTTATGTTTAATATTAAGACTACCTTACTATTGGATTGCCTACCTGTTAATTTTTCAGACTAAGAGTGAATCCTCCCATTTTAATGCCACTGGAGGATAGGATTTTAGGCATTGTGATAAAATGAGGAGATACAAGAGCTGTCCTCGTTTTTACTGTTTTGGCAGTTACATTCCATTATTGGCCCATTTCACTGATCAGTCTTTTCTGTTTTTCCCACGTGTTGCCACTAAATCATGTCTCTTCCAACCTATATTTGTTCATTTTCTGCACATGATGCCATTATCAGCATCAGCATCATTTTAGTTTGGACTCTGAAATTATCAGTGTCAAATTTGTCTTTTGTACTAGTTTATTGGATTAATTTATTAAAATCCTCATTATTACATGCAATATATTTGCTATTTTGCCCATTTTTTTAATCCACAGATTTGATGAATGTGAGTCCTGTGTCAGCATCCAGTTCATTAATGAAAAGGTCAAGAAGAACAGAACTGTGCCATTTCTGTCGGTAATCTTTGTCCAGGTTGACATCATCCAATAATTGGCACCCCTCGAGTAAGGTTTAGCACGTGGTGGTGAGAGAACCCCCTTTACTGTTTTGTATACAACCTGTATCTCTTCATCTTGCTCATAAATATCTTTCGGGCATTTAGAAGAGATCTTGTTCAAACCAAATACCTCCTGTCTGTTTCTGGGGCTTGCTTTCCCAGATCAGCCTCATCAAGTGAGGGGGTGAGGTGGGGCTGAGGTACATTGGCTTAGGGTCCCTTTCCTGATATGTTCTGTAATCAGGATCAATGTCAAGCTCACACGTCTCTCGTCTGTAGAATCTGCTTTCTTGACAGAACGTCCCACAAAACATCCCTTTCCAGAACAGTTTGGCCAGAAACCAGTTCTTTCTGTTGTATTTTCCATTTTCTATTCCATTCTATTTAGAAGTTTCGAGTGAACGTAAGGTGAAGTACTGTCCTTCCAAATACTTAAGAGATGCTGTTGATTATGGTCGAAAGCTAAAGATTTTGTTTTAATTCTTTTTTTTTTCTTTTGAGAAGCATTTGCATTCTAAAATAATGCTTAGGATTTTGAGATCTGGAATTAAATAATACCATAAGGAAAAGGACCGTTTGAATTCTTTCGGAGAAGAGAGCTTTCAGATTCCAACCCCAAAAGAATGCTAAGAAAACATTCAGGCACATTTTGGTCAATATCTGTGCACTGAAATATAAATCTTCAAACAGTTTATATTTTAAGATTATTTCAACAGCAAGTCAAGAATTTTTTAATGCCAATACATTTTGAAAACAGGTTGTTAACTGGTGCCCTACGAACTGTACTTAGCCTACAAATGTGTTTTCTTTGGCCCACATAGTGTTTCATAAAGAATTAGTTGCCAGCATTTAAAAATAAGGCGATTTCACGTTACCAAACCAAACCAAACCTGCATCCCTGTCCCTTTTCGAAAACCTGGAAGGTCTGTGACTGTACTGGACCCATGATCCTACCTGGTGGTTGCATAGAAGTAAAGTGCGAGCTGGAGGCTACCCACCTCAGCTGTGCGCGCCTTATTCCTTCCCAGTGGCCAGCCTCGCTCACTTCATCTGGCTGGTCCTCAGAGTGGGTTTGAGCTTGCCTCTGCTGAGTTAAAGAGCTAACCAATTAGGAATCTAGTTCAGAGTGGCGAGGAGAATAGGAAGGTGGTAGCCATTTGCTCTTTTGTTCCCCAAACATAGGTTGTTTGACCTCGGGCATGATGTGATGGCTGGCAGTGCTTGGGAGAGCAGGTGGAATTTTCCCCCAGAGACAGCGTTCAGCCAGCAGCGTCCCTCATGGCATTCCAGATCTGCTGGTTCAAGGTGACAAGCAGGACGTCCTCAGAATAAAACAGCTCTGCATTTCTTAGCACGTGGAAAGTAGGGAAGGTAGGCCCTGGGTCATCATTGTGTGATTTTAGAGATGTTAGGAGACTTGTCCGAGGTCACATACCTGCCACCTGGGCTGTGATGAACCAGGGACTGGAGCCCAGGACTCGTGACTCTGGTTCAGTGGGTTTTCCACTCCACGTTTTTCATTTATGTGTCATGGTCTAGAGATGAAGTTGGTAATCAGGCCTGGATTCAGATCCAGGTTCTGCCCCTTACCAGCTGTGTGACCTCAGGCAAGTGTCAAAAACCTATCTGTGCCTCATTTTCCTTGTTATAAAGGAGAGGAGTATAATGATACTGAGCTCATCGGGTGGTTATGGGGATTTAATCTGATATTGCATTTAAAGAACTTAAAACAGTGACTGCCTGTAGCAAACAGTGCATCAACAATGCATGATATCTGAAAAATAATATTTGTAAATTCTGTATTATCACAGTAGACTTAGCTGAAACCAGCATTTCAACCACACAAAACTATTATGTAATTTTTTTTCCTCTTAGGATTTAGAAAGGGGTTTTAGGATAGTTTTACTCTATTTTTTTTTTTTTAAGCATCCAACAATTTGACTCAATTTTATCTTTTTATTCATAAATTTTTCTGTAGCAGACAGGTGCATTCAAAAGCATACCGTTCAGCTTTCTCTTCAGAATGTAAAGAAACAATTGGGTGTCATCAAAATATTTTCAGTCCTCACCAAAGATGCCATTTGGGTGGATTTGTTCAGTTCACTAAATAGAGCTTGAATATATAGTGCATATAAAGCCCTTTTAGGTGAAAGAGAGTTATAAAACTAAATCTCTGCTCTTTAGGAGCTAATAATTAATGGGAAGAGAGGATGGGAGGAAAGGAAAGAATAATCTCCATGATACCTGGTATGCTACAATAAATGCCTGAAGTGGAAATTGAGCAAAGTGCGGCGGGATCATTAAGAGAATGCCAGCTGGGTGTGATGGTCTGCGAGAACTAGGAGGCAAAGATGCCCCAAGGACAGGGAGCCGCAGAGGAGGATCAGATTGTGGGGCCGAAGTTTGAGTTTGGACCTGCAGTCTGAGCAGTTGGTCAGACAGCCTCCTGACCGTTGGCCTGGAGCTTGAAGGGACAGTGAGGGTTAGAGATGGAGAAGCTAATAAAAGCCAGGCAGTCACTGGGGAAGCCAGAGGCCATGAGGTGGATTACTCTGTGATTCAACTGAGGGCCTGCCAGACAGCGGACGTGGAGAGAAGGGTGAGGGATAGGGAGCAAGACAGGTCATGTTTAGGAGGTAAAACTGACGAGTAGGTGGGCGAGCTGGGGAAGAAGGAGGAGTTAAGGGTGACCCAGGAGAAGACTGATTCCACGAACAAGGACTGGGGCATAAGAGAGCAGGTCGGGAAGAGAACGTGAGTGTAATTTTATACCTGTGGAGATTTTGAGGGATCTGTGAGATATCTAAGTGGATATGTAGCATCAAAATATTTTGTCATTCCTGAAGGACCTCATTTGAATTGGATGTGGGTAGATCAGCAGGCAGTTGCCTAGTAGGCAGATGGTTAATCTGTAAATGGGAAGAGGCCAGTCCTGGAAATACAGATTTGGAAATCATGAGTTGTGAATGATGAAAGCCACAGGATAGATAATGCTGTTCAGTGAAGAAATATGGGGTGAAAGAGCAGTGGGCTAAGGGAGTCCCACAAGGACATGGAGAAGGAATGCTCTCTTCGGGGCATCTCTAGTCGATGGGGGAAGGAACGGATTATTTAATTAATGGTGTTAGGATAAGTGTAACTTTTGGGGGCTGGAGGGAGCCTGGGTTTCTGACACTTGTTGTACACCAAAATTAATTTCATATGGGTTAAAGTTTCACATATCAAAAGCCTTCAATGTACTGGAAAACTATATAGGTGACAATTTATACAGCTTTGGCCTGAGAAAGAGTTTATGGTCAGAAACCATAAAGGACAAAACTGGGAAATCTGACTTAATGAAAGTCAAACAGAAACCTCACTGAAAAGTAAGAAAACAAACTGGAAATACTTGGAATGCATGTAACAGTTCATATGCGTACTATGGTATGGTGTTGGGATTTGTTTCTTCTCAAGCAGTGAAGAAAAGATTAACATCTAATTAGAAAAATGGGCAAAAGACAGAATAAACATCTTACATATAAAGCATTGCAGATTACCAGTAGACCTCTGAAAGGTATTTTTGACTCCATAATCAAGGAAATGCCATTTATGGCCTAACAGTTGGAAGAGATTAAAATTTAAAAAAAAAAAGTCTTGCCCTTGGTGGGAGTGTGGAGAAGCATGTACTGGGGAATAGAGCTGTTCCTGATTGGCTTTGAAGGTAAGCTGCTCTTGTGCATTTTCCCAACATGTTAAAGATCCCTTGGCAGTTTTTGGAACAAGAAGGAGTGTCCTTCAGGTCGTTTCTTTACCATAATAATAGGGTGTTTCACCCTTGTGAGAGAAGGCAAAAGCAAGTTCATTTGTGTGGTAGACATTGTTAGCATTTATCGAAGGCTGTTGCATGCCAGGCCCTCTGACAGCCCAGCAGAGGGGAGAGGCAAGTGTGCAGAAGTCACTGGTCAGTGTGGTAGAGCGTCCGGTGGAGCGTGGAGCACAGGAGGAGTTGGAGGTGTGGAGAACATCATGGGGCACATTCCACAGCGGCAGTGGTTTGAGGGGAGACCCCGAGGCCTGTGGGGAGTGTGGGGAGCTGGAGGTAGTCAGCCCGCTGCAGGGTGGAGTGGAGAAGACTGTTGGAAGGGTTTTGTCCACCAGGCTGGCCAGGAACTTGATGTTGGAGCAACGGGGAGTCTTCAAAGGATTTTAAGCACGAGAGTGATGTGTTCAAATTTGTTTTGACATGCTGAAGTTGACAGCGAGCAGGCTCTTCAATTAACAGGGAAGTCCTCACTAGAGTGAAGATGACCAAGACTGAAGGAGAGGAATGTCAGGATCCTGAAAAAAAAGTCGCAGACCAAAAAGTAACTGCAGTTCTTCTGGGGAAACACTACCCTGCAGAATCCACAAAGATCTATTCTTATAACACAGCAAAGTTACATTCAGGATTATTTTCCTGCGTGCACATTCAGATTAGAGTATGATAATGGGATCCCTGGGCAGTTGAGCTGGCCTCTTAGATTCCCACATTTTTGGTTCACCGTGCTCTTGGTGTTTCATTGTTTCTACAGTGCCCCCAGGTCAAAAGAAATGCCTAACAATTCTTCTTATGAAGTACTAATTAATTCCAAACAACTTAGTATTTATGACCTGACACTTGAGTAGCAGTTTGGAAAAATAATGCATAACAGCTTAAAAGAAAAATCCCATTTTTCTTTTATTCTTAAAAAGCCACCTATGTGAACCTGTGGAGCACTGCATAGCTTCTCAGACCTTGGAAACAGGTCGGACACTGCCACCCTCGTTTCCATTTCTACATTTTTTTTTTTTTTTTGAGTGGATGGTACCTGTGTTTTATCACAGTAACCAGTGACCCTGTCTTTGCAAGATACGAGTTCATTGAGAGGAATGTAGCGTGGGCTGGTGTTGAAACTGAACTACCTTGAGCTAAAGGTTCTGACAGTGATGGACAGTGATGTTGCTTTGTTTCCTTTGACAATTTAAACTGTGCTGTAATATTCCAGTTCGCTTGCCTCTGTGCCTTGCACGGTTTGGGAACTACAGCTCTGACTTGGGTTCTGGTGTTGGGAGTGCTGGGGTTAGCCATCAGCCAGTTTTGGAGTGTGTCTGCTCGGTGCCAGGCGCCCCGCTGGATCCTGGGGGCTTACAGTGAACCCGAGAGGAGGCAGCATCCTCTCACCGGCTGCTGGAGGAATTGCAGCATCGGGCAGTGCTGCAGTGGGCCGGGACCAGCAAGCTTTCTGTATGGGCCCAGGTAGTTACAGGGTTATTTTAGGCTCTGCTGGTCATGCATGTCTCTGTGGAAGCTGCTCGGTGCTAACACTGTAATGTGCAAGCAGCTGTAGGCAGCACATAGACACATGGGCAAGGCTGGGTCCTGGTAAACCTTCTTTGACAGAAGCAGGGCTAGCCCCCCGTCATAGTTCGTGCAAGCCCTGAAATGGAGAGGTCATTAACGTGTTGTGGAAACAGAAGGAGCAGCTGACCTACCTGCTGGGGAATCCCAGAAGGGATCTCAGGCGGTGCGGTGGGCTCTTCCTACTGCCTACGGGGGCTTCCCAGGTGAATAGAGGAGGGGGCAGAGAACAACAGTACAGAAAGGAATTCCAGGCAGAAGGAAAATTTGTGCAAATGTAAGGCGTCATAACGGGATGTGGCAGCTTGGAAATGGTAAGGATCAGAGGGGAGGGCGCGGGGCTACAGTTTCATGGATCATTTTTCTCATTTTCTCATTTTTTTTGTTTTCTACCTTACTTTTTTTGGCGGAAGGTATATCTTTTGAGTTGTGGGATAGCTTTATAAAATGTATTTTATCCTCTCAATTAGTAGTTTGAGTATAGAATTCAAGTGTGAAAATAATTTTCACGTGAAATGTTGGAGATGTTCTCTTTAGCCTTCAGTGCCAGGAAGTCTGCTGTCCCCTCTCCACTCCCCCACCATGTTTGGGGACCACGCACCCAGGGTATCCTCTACCCCCGCAGCCTGCTTTGACGCGCTAGCGCTGCCCCTGTGGGACGGCGGAGGGCATGTGAGGCTCATGCAGCAAGTCCCAGAGTCCTGGTCCAGAGTCCCATGCTGCTCTCATTTCCGAGCCCCGTATGGCTGGCCTTCCCCTCCCTGGAAGCTCTTAAGATTTTCTTTTATACAGTTATTCTCAATGATGTACTTTGGTATAACTCTTTGTAAATTCACTGTACTGGGTACTTGGCTGGCTCTTTGAGAACTAGATTTTTTGCAGCTGAAAATCGATCGTTCTTTGTATGTCTTTGTTATTGCAGTTGTCTCTTAATCCCCTGAAAACACCGCTTTCTTCAAGCTTCTCTCTTCCTAAAAAAACCTTTACTGTCTCCCTACACAGTCTAGTCTCAGTCTGCTTTCACAAATGGGCCAGGTTTGTGTTTTTCATAGGTATGTCTCACTCAGATCCCCACACTTCACTTTACAATACAGTGGTGTCTTCCTAACTGCAAAGTATGTGTTCCTGAAAAGCCTTCTTCAAAGGCAGTGCTCCAGGAACTGAAGATCTTGTGTGGCGGGGAGATGGAGGTGAGGAATGCAGTTAGGAGAGTAGCTGCAGGTCCCAGTTTTTCAACAGTGTTTTTGTCCCCTAATGAAAAAGAGTATAAAGAAAGGGACACTCAAAATATGAATCAGCAATATGGATACTATTTACTTTCCATTCAGTCTTCCCGGCTAGGGGTAAACATTCCAGCATAGGTTTGGTGATCTGCAGACATGTTTATCTTGCCTTGTAGTTAATGGCTTTTCTCCCTCCAGTGTGCAGTTCCTTTTGTGAATCAGTGACAAGGGAAGTAGCTCATTGGGATGACAAAAAGATAGGTTCTCGAGATAAAAGATGCTCTGGGTCCTTTTCATTCATGTCTTCCTGACCCAACAGTTGCTTCTCAGGCCCCTTCCCACTGGCCTTGGTGCCAGAGAGTCCTGCCAGCAGAATGCACTAGCTCTCCGCCACATTTCCCCCTCCCTCCCCACCTCCCTCCCCTCCTACCCCACCAAAAAGAAAAAACGGACTAAACAAAACCCATCTGGATCACAGTTTCTGCTCCTCCTCTGCCTCTACTTTCCTCTTTCAGCTCTCTTTTCTAATTATCCTGGGCAGAAAGGACCGAAACCTCACATAGACTGGAACCAGAGTGTTCAAAGCATTTGTGATGTTCCATTTTCACAAGAAGGGACAGAAAGCTCTGCACACGGGGTTGGCCTGTCTTCCCGACATCCTAAGACTGAGGTCAGGATACAACATAAAGAAACAAAACAAGCGAAGAGCAGATTTTTTTTTTTTCTTTCCATTCCAGCAATTTTATAAATTGATTGTGCTTGATCAGTTTCCTTAAAAAGAAGGTTTGTTGACATTTTTTTAATCCTTTAAGATGGTTATATGGCATAGGATACAGACTGGTGGCCCACGGGTGGGATACAGTGTAAAGACATATTTTGTTTGGCAAATTTAGAATATTTAAAATTTTTAGAATTTAGAAATTTAAAAGCTACAAATTAGTTCCTTAACATTTACAAATTTGAGTTTTTCATATAAAATTCCCAGGTTTCTACCTGGGCTTGAAAAGTCAGAAAATCTGGCCGAACGAGGCCCACTGCTGCCCCCTCTAGGCTAGGCTGGCGAGCTCCAGTTTGCACCTGCCTGTGGAGAGTTAGTCACCTGTTTTGCCTTCCAGGTATGTGCATTTGCACCTGCTGCTGCAGCAAGTGACAGTGATCCTAATTTCGAAAACTCGCTAAAAATGTGTGCTCCTCTAGGAACAAGGCATCACTTATTGGGAGAAAAAAGTAAAATCTGGCAGCTTCTGTTGGAAGGGAACAGAGACAAGTTTCACATGTCCTTTTTCCCTTAAAGTACGTTAGAAAGCTCTGTTCGTGTCCTGTTCTGGCGTCAAGTGAGTCCATTTGAAATTTTTGCTTAGTAGAGAAGTCGGATCTATTACAAGCATAAAGTGTGGCCTGAGTGACTCGCTCACCGTTGTTTTCTTTTTTTTTTTTTTAAAGATTTTATTTATTTATTTGAGACTGAGAGAATGAGAGAGACAGAGAGCACATGAGAGGGGGGAGGGTCAGAGGGAGAAGCAGACCCCCCGCCGAGCAGGGAGCCCGATGCGGGACTCGATCCTGGGACTCTGGGATCGTGACCTGAGCCGAAGGCAGTCGCTTAACCAACTGAGCCACCCAGGCGCCCATCACCATTGTTTTCTACATAAATGTTAACGACAGAAGAGTTTTCTTTCTCATTCTGCCTATGTTCAGTTAAGCAGGTGTTGGTGACGCTGTCATTGACCCTCCTGTTCCTGAGCACACCCTGCACCCCGGCCTGCCACCGCTGACCTCCTCAGTGGTGTCCTTGATGGGCGCCTGCTGCTGGCGCTGACCTTGTACTGGTCTGCCTGGTTGCCCGTGGCCTGCCAGCAGGAGCACAGTATTACACCTGACCTTTGGGAAGTGTGTCCTGTGGACCCCGAGCAGAGTTGGCCCCCGTGCCACCGCTCCTGAGCCTGATGCCGGGAGGGATTAAGTGATTTGTCTCAGTCACACTGCTCATTAGCCGTGGAGCCAGGATGAGAGCGTCGACTGGACCTGGTCCAGAGCGCGGCAGCCTCCGTACCCGTCTTGCCACTTCATGGGACACGCATCTCTTTCCCGGAACAAGTGCAAACTTGTAGTGAGGGACTGTTTTCATTTCAAGATGATGTTCAGCCCGTCAGTGAATATGGTTTGTGATTGTTTCAGTTACGGTTTGGTCATGTTTGGGGTTCTGTTATTCAGTTATTCCTGCACATGCTATGGAATTCTATAACTTCAGCAACTGGCATTTCAGACATTCCACGGATACATTTTCATTCTACTGTGTAAGCTCAGGGACACCGGAAGTGACTAGGGAGTCATTCGGTCAGAAAATAGTTGAACGCTTTTGAAATGTGTGTCTGTGCCCGGTGTCTCTTTTGGTTGTAATTATATAAGCTACTCGAGATTTGTCTCCTGAGTTTTTGACAGTACTCAGCAAGAGCCAAGAAGAGATCTTGCCATCTGCTTTTGCTAAGAAAAGTGTTTTCTGAGTTATCTTTTTGGGCTCCAGTTATTTAGATGTTGGATCTTTCTTCCTCTGTTAAGTCCCTGTTCTTACATCTCTTCTCACATGTTCTGTTTTTGTCTTTGTTTTTTTTTTCCCTGAAAAATTGCTCAATATTTTATCCGTCTTTAAAAAAATTTTAATATCAGCCAATACATTTGACTCGTAAGAGCTGTTTTTATTTCTGATTATTCCTTTCATTGCATCTTCTTCTAGTTTTTTTTTTTTTTTTAAGATTTTATTTATTTAATTGAGATAGAAACAGAGCACAAGCAGGGGGAGAGGCAGAGGGAGAGGGAGAAGTGGGCTTCCCACTGAGCAGGGAGCCCGACGTAGGGCTGGATCCCAGGACCCCGGGATCATGACCTGAGCTGAAGACAGACAGGTAACCAACTGAGCCACCCAGGCGTCCTCATCCTCTTCTAGTTTTTAGGGCTATGCCATATTCACTCTAGAATACTGTTTAGAGATGATTTTTCTGTTTTTTAGTTTTCCTTTTTTCTACATTATCCCTTTTCTCTCTGGGAGTAATTTTTATTTTCCTTCTAGGGATCCTGTTTATTTTGAATTTCCTTTTATTGTTTTATTTAGGCTTTGCTTATATGTTTTATGATCCTTGGTTGTCTGTTCAGTATAAAAATGAGGCACTATGAAGTCTGACAAGGAGTTCTCAGTGCATTGGGAGGACTTGTCAGCTGGCGGGCCTCATTCAGCTGGAGCAGATGGGAACATCATTCCTCTGAGGAAGCCCTCAGTGTCAGATGTGGAAGCCTTTCCTCTTGGACACTTGTGTTTTTGTTAGCTGCTCTCATTTCCTGGGTAGTTCTTTTACATTCTGTAGGGAATGCCTCTGTTTCTGTTTTGGAAGTAGGAACATGTCAAGGTTGAGGTCCTAAAACAGATCTCTGATATAAACAGACCGTCTATAAACAGCCCATAAACAGTAAATCACTGCCTCCTTCTTTATGTACCCAGAGAGGATTTAAGTGGCACCACCACCCACCCATTGTTGTGTTTCCACCAAATCTGTAGCCATCTTTGCTTCCTCTCCTCTCCCTATAATCTCCCACAACACACTAAATACACTTACACCATTACCGCATGTGTGGCTCTCCGCTAAGTGCTTTACACATGTTTACTCTTTCAATCTTTACAACACACTTATGGGAAATAGAGTTATCAGTCCCACTTTACAGATGAAGAAATTGAGGCACAGGGAGAGTAAGGCCTCATAACGAGTAGCAAAGCTAGGATTCAGCCCCAGTCCATTTTTGTTTTGTTTTCGATTTATTTAAATTCAAGTTAGCATATATAGTTAACATATATTGTATTATTGGTTTCATGGATAGAACTTAGCGATGCATCAATTGCATATAACGCCCAGTGTTCATTATAACAAGTGCCCACCTTAATGCCCATCACCCATTTACCCCATCCCCTTACCCACCTCCCCTCCAGAAACCCTCAGTTTTTTTCCCATAGTTAAAAGTCTTTTATGGTTTGCCTCCCTCTCTGTTTTTATGTTACTTTTTTTTTCCTTTCCTTACTCTACGTTCATCTGTTTTGTTTCATAAATTCCACATATGAGTGAAATCATACGGTATTTGTCTTTCTCTGCCTGACTTCTTTCACTTAGAATAATACCCTCTAGTTCCATCCACGTGTTGGAGGGAATGCAAGCTGGTGCAGCCACTTTGGAAAACAGTATGGAGGTTCCTCAGAAAGCTAAAAATAGAGCTACCCTACGACCCAGCAATTGCACTACTAAGTATTTATCCAAATGATACAAAAATAGTAATTCAAACGGGCACACACACCCCGATGTTTATAGCAGCAATGTCCACAATAGCCAAAATATGGAAAGGGCCCAGATGTCCAGTCCATGTTCTTAAATCACCACACTGCCCTGCCTGTAGTGCATTGGGAAGACCCTCCATCTCCAGAACAGATCCTGAATCTGACCATCTCTTCCACCTCTGCTTTTAGAACCCTAGTCCTCACCACTGGTGATCTCACCTGGACTCTGGTTTCCCTACCTCTGCTCCAATCCCCTAGAGTCCACCTTCCATGTAGGAGCTAGAGAAATCTTCCAAAGGGCTGATCAGATACGGATCCCCCCCCCCCCCCCATTAACATGGTTGAGAGAAGAATCCACTGTTGTGTTTTAAACTCCGAATCCTTTCCGTGGCCTGGAGGCCCCCATGGCCTGACCAGCCCGCTTTCTCTGGGCCGGGCCCCTCCTCCTGACCTTTGAACCTAGTAGGCTTGTCCTTTGTGTTTGCTGCTGCTTCTCTTTGTTCCTCGCCATCTTCTCGTTAGTCAGGCCTCAGCTCAGGTGACACTTTGACTCACACTCTCACACACATCGACTTCTTCTGGTTTTTAAAGCACATATCAAGATCGTAAGTTTCTTAGTAGTTTATGTATATGTATCTCCCACCTAGATTCCAGGCTCCTGGAGGGCCGGGATTTTGTCTGGTTCCGTGTGCACCCCCAGTGCTGGATGGGGACCCGGCACTTGGTCGGCTCTCTCTGGTCATTTGCTGACAAGTGTCTCGGGAGCTCTTAGGCTGAACAGTGCCCGCCTGCGTTGCAGCCCCCTCCCCACAGCGCACTGGCTTCAGTCCCTGCTCGCCTACGTGTGTGGACATCTCTTACCTACCAGTGGTCCCTCTCCCGTTACAGTTGTAGTGTTTGTTGCACTTGAGTCATTTGTGTGTATTGGGACCTATTTTTGCCACATCTGCGGACCCCCTATACTATTATTTATCCTAATTTTTTCTTCATTTAAATTTACGTGAAATAGAAACTTTTATCACAATGTAAATGAATAAGAAAAATATTACTTGTCATGAATGACTATATTAATTGAAATGTCATTCCATATATCATTGAAAGTTGTCAAAACTTCAGTTTCATGCACTGCTTTTCTGTACTGTAGTAGAAGTATTGGAATGGAGAGTTGAGAAATAGGTGTTTGGTTATAATCTTGAACTTGAAGCCTGTCATTTGCAAACTTATCCTATAATGGATCCCTAAAGCAACAGTTGTGTTGGATTCTTCACATCTCCTAAAGCCAAGGCAGCTTGAGTCTAGAGTCTGCAGAGTTACTAATGTACAGTATGTGTATTTGTCGGTATCCACTTTCCATGTTGCTGTGCACAGTGCAAGAGGTCTCTTTGCAGCATGTTGAACACCATTTGCAATTCTTCTCCTCATCTAGGACTGACTGCTTTGCACGGATGATGAACCTTTCCTTACGTTTGAGAAGACCATCCTGGATGGTGGATAGTAAAAGAATGGGGATGACTTCAGATTTCCAGTGGCTCTTATTAACATGTATTCTCCTATACTTAATGAACCAAGTAAATAGCCAGAAAAGGGGTAAGTGCATCTGAGCCTTAGAGAATGAACTGATTGCAGTGTCGTTGCTGTTTTTTTTGCCATTACTATCTTGATTATGAGGTGATCTTGTATCTTTATCAGACCCTTCCTTCAGGTTTTTTATGGTTAAAATCCATTTCGGGGTGCCTGGGTGGCTCAGTCGGTTAAGTGGCTGCCTTCAGCTCGGGTCATAATCCCGGGATCCTGGGATCGAGCCCCGCATCAGGCTCCTTGCTCAGTGGGGAGCCTGCTTCTCCCTCTGCCTGCTGTTCCCCCTGCTTTTGCTTGCTCTCTCTCTCTCTGTCTCTTGCTCTCTCTGTGTCAAATAAATAAATAAAATCTTAAAAAAAAAAAAAATCCAGTTGTCATCTTTTTTTTTTCTATGTACTCCTGTTCTCTTTTAAAAAGGCCCATAAAGATAGATCTAAATAGTCTTTCCCCAGAAAAAAAGTTAAGGTATAATTTACATACAATACAGTTCACCCATTTGGGATAAAATTCTGTGAGTTTTGACAAATGTGTACAGTCATGTGACCACCAGCACAATCAAGATACAGAACACTCCCCACTCCAGAAAATTCCCTATGCTCCTCTGTACTCAGCTCCTCTCTCCCTACCTCAAGCCAGCACTGGCCTAGTTTCTGTCTATAATTTTGCTTTTCTGAATGTCATATAAATGAAATCGAAATCTCTTTCTTTAATAATACGTTGTGTTCATCTTCTTTAAATATATTAAGAGTGTTTGTGTAGATGTTATTACCTAGCTTATTTCTATAAAGAACATTATCATCCTTCTGCCCCTGAGTTTAGTTTTTATCTTATTTTCATAATTAAACAGATCTCCTCTTTTCCCCCGAGATCAGTGTTAAATAACTTTAGTATGGTTACTGATGATTTCTAATGTGAGTGCTTCTAATGTTTTTGTCTGCTGTCATGTATAAGTAGCTTTGTAATTTATTGCTACTGTAAATGTCATGCCAGTCGTGTAAAAATTTAAAAAACCTTTTCAGAGACATTTATAGAGAGAGTCTGAGATGGAATAACCTTTTTTACACTCTAATTGCTTTATTTCCTCCCTTCTTCCCTCTCCTCCTTCCTTTTTCCTTTTGTTCTCCCTCTCGTATCCCTCCTCCTTTCTTTTTATTCTCTTTTTAGCATGACAGTTTTTCATTGTATGGTGCGCATGTATTCTGTGACCTAGTAGTGTTTTATAGGTATGAATAAATACTATTAGGATTACAGTCTTCTAAGTTATTACTTGTCAGTTGTTTAGGCCTACACAAAAGACATATTTTTCAGAGACTTGTGTGAGTTCATTACTATTTAAATATAATATGCTTCACAAAAATTTTTTCAAAGATTTTATTTATTTTTGAGAGAGAGAGAGAGAGACTGCAGCAGGGGTGTGGGCAGAGGGAGAAGCAGACTCCCTGCTGAGCAGAGAGCCCAGCACAGGGCTAGATCCCAGGACCCCCAAGCCAAGCCAAAGGCAGACTCGACTGACTGAGCCACCGAGGCACCCCTGCTTCATACAAATTTAAAGATTGGCTGTGGGGTTTCTATATAGGTGGCAGTCTGGTAACAGGCAATGGGGCAGCGTGGCTAGGAGTGCTTAGAAGCTGTGTTTGTGGCATGGGAAACACGTAATTTTTACTTAGAGTTACTTTATTCGGGGGTAGGAATGGGGGCAAATGGGGCTATTGGAGATAAAATTCTTCCAGGCCCTCTCTGGGTCTCGTCCTTGACTCCCTCCATTTATCTTAGTGGCTGAAGGTGGGACTTGGATGGAGGCTCAGTCCCTAAGTGGTCTAGTGGTTGGCCCACTTCTGTTGGTTTCCTCTTATTTTTATTAAAAAATAAGCTACAAAAAGAAATAGAAAACCAGTCCCTTCTGTGACTGCAGGCTCATCCCTGCACAAAGAACATGGATCCTGTGCAGGCGCATATGCTCATACGCATGACTAAAGGTGGTTTGATATGTTGGCCTTTCATGGTGCAGTTAAATTATTAAGCATGTTCTGTGTGTGTTTGTGTGTGTGTGTGTTTCCTTCTCCAGGGGCTCCTCGTGATTTGAAGTGTATAACTAACAATTTGCAAGTGTGGGACTGTTCTTGGAAAGCACCCTCTGGAGCAGGCCATGGTACTGTTTATGAAGTTTGCATCGAAAACAGGTAATAGAAATACTTTGGTTAATGAATAGCTATAACCTAAAGGTCTTTAATATTAGAGCATAGAGATTTGCTTCTAGAAATTTTTAAATGAAATTTTAAATCTTAACTTTCTATTTCCTAAAAAATCTGAATCTTATATCAAGGGAAACAAACCCTTTTCCTGGCCAAAACTTTGTGTTATATGTATGAATATTGTATAGAACACCCCTTTCATATGCTGTGGATTCTGATCTACTATAGGGAAGTTTTACTGGTGTGTCCCAAACCAACATCTGTCTAGATCAGTTGGGTTCAAGTTTTGACTCTGCCTAACAGAATACGTCAGGTCTGGAATAGGCAGTTCAAGGCTGGCATGGTGGTTGATAAGAGACCCAGGTTCCTCTCCATCATGGTGCTTTGCCAGCTTTAGCATGTGATCTCATGGTTCAAGGATGCTTGAGGAGTGGCTGTTATGTCTGCATTCCAGAAGGCAGTGAGGAAAAGGATGCTTTTTTTTTTTTTTTTTTAAAGATTTTATTTATTTGACAGAGACACAGCAAGAGAGGGAACACAAGCAGGGGGGACAGGAGGGGGAGAAGTAGGCTTCCCACCGAACAGGGAGCCCTATGCGGGGCTTGATCCCAGGACCCGATCCCAGGACACTGGGATCGTGAACTGAGCCAAAGGCAGACGCTTAACAACTGAGCCACCCAGGCGCCCCGAAAAGGATGCTTTCCTTTAAGGAGACCTCTAAGAAGTCCCACACAACACCTCTGCTTACATCTCATTGGCAGAATTTAGTCAAATGATGAAGCCTATTTGCATAAGAGGCAGGGCAATGTGCCTGGATAAACCGTGAGTTTGAGTTATTAAGGGAAAGGACATTAGGAGGCCAGCAACAGGTTCTATCACCCCGCCTTCCCCTCTCAGGTAATCTGGGAGAGGACCATAAGCTCTGAAGCCTAGAGGTGAGGCCTTTGGGCTCTCTGCAAACTGGAACATTCTCTTCCCTTTCCCCGATTCCAGCAGGGCTCTGAGTGGTTTGGCAACACCTGAGTTGTTGAGCATGGCAGCTCCAAGTCCCCTTTTGCTGATGGGTGGCCCTCATGTAAATGGACATAAGTGCGCATTTAAATATTACTTGGGTGTTGTTTTCCCGTTTGGTATAGGTTTACTGAGCGTTAGTCTAAGCCTTGTGGTATATTTGTCAACCAGGAGGAGCTTGGTTGTGTTGCAGAAACAGCCCTAAAATCCTATTTCCTTATTTTCTGCTGTGAAAATAAAGGATTATTTCCTGCTTGTGTTCTGTGTCCATCTTGGGTCAGCTAGCATCTCTGCCCCCAGCCTCTCCTTGGGGCCCCAAACCTAGGGGTCCCTCACCCTCCAGTGCATGAAGACAGGAGAAGGAGAAGGGAGCACAGCCTACGCTGGCTTCCAGAGCTTCCTTCCGGAAGAGACAGATGTGAATTTCACTCACATTTCTCTGTAAATAAAGTCCCATCGCCTGCCTTGCTTCAGCAGGAAGTACAGTCCTGCCTTGCTTCAGCAGGAAGTACAGTCCTGCTGTGAATCTAGAAGGGGAGAACCTGAAACATTTGGTAAATAGCATGAATGACTACCTTAGGCCACACAGAGAGGAAGTTGTTCTGGCTCTGCAGGAGTTCACAGAAACAAATCACCGTGGGTTAAGTGCTGACGGAAATTATATGTGAAGGGCTGAGGGGGCATTGACTGAGGAGTGTGGGGCCCCAGAGAGGCTGTCCGAGGTGTGATTGTGGAGTGTGAAGACCCAGTTTCTCAGAAAAAGGACAGAAGGACATTCCAGCCTGAAAGAATATGAGTTCCATGGCATGAACTTACAAAATTGAATGATTTAGCAAGTTCAAGTGGTTTTGTGTTACTGGCACCTAAGGAAGCCTCCCCCTGTGAGGGTGACAGGAGGTGAGCCGACCTGTTTAAGTCGGAGTCCGGAGTAAATGTAAAGAGGTCTGCACGGGGTGCTGGGCAGGGTCACACGAGGCACTGCCGAGTCCCTCTGCTTGAGCTCTGATTGGCATGGGAAGTTAGAAATGTACATGAAGGACAATAAAAAGAATGTAAATGTGCTCTGTGAAGGTAGGGCCATGGAACCAAGGGGGAGAAAACCGACTTTTGTCCAAGAGATATGGGTGGGGAACTGGAAGAGTTTTGAAAGCAGAGTGGAAGAGAAAGTGTTGTTCACATTGAACCTTAGACCAAAACAGAGGAGCCGCGGACAGATTGAGGGTGTGTTTGAGGGCCACAAGCAGCCAGTTTCATTTCTCTCCTCAGTATCTGTGGGGCACCATCTCAGCCTGAGACCGCATGATGGTCTTGTATAAAGGTGCAGGGCTGTAGCCGGGCAGGGGTGCGCGGCGCCAGGTAAGGCTGCCGAGGGAAGGTTGGTGGGAGTTTGAAGGGCATGCTAAAATCCCGAGCTTCTTGAAATAATCATCTCAGCTTATCACTCGACTTTCTGGTACAGTCTGGTTATTCATCCTCCGCATTGATGCACTTACATTACCCTCTCTTTTTTCAGTCTTTAGATGCAGCATAACCTATCATGTTTTTGTACGGAAGAACATACTTTTCCAGCACATTTTGTGCTAATCATGTTTTTGCGAAAGTTGCACTATTAATTTTATCTGCTAATTTAAAATTTGATTTTTTTTTTCTATTGCAGGTCTCATTCTTGTTATCAATCAGAGAAAACAAATACTCAAATCCCTGCTCTTTTACCTGGTGATCATGAAATAACAATAAACCGTCTGTATGATTTTGGAAATCTTATAAGTAAATTCACACTAAATGAAAAAAATGTCTGTAAGTATTTGAAAAGAAAATTGACTTGAAAATAACTCAGCACCGGGGTGCCTGGGTGGCTTAGTCGGTTAAGCGTCTGCCTTTGGCTCAGGTCATGATCGCAGGGTCCTGGATCGAGCCCCAGGATCTACTCAGTGGCGAGTCTGCTTCTCCCTCTCCCTCTGTGCTCTCTCTTTCTTCCACTCTCTCTCAAATAAATAAAATCTTAAGAAAAAACTCAGCACAGTGCCTTTGTGCTTAGTATTGCAGTGCTTTATAATTGGCAGAAATTTACTCTTCTCTTGAATGTCAGTTATTAGACTAATGCTTGCATTTCCCCAGCAACCATACTGTGGCTTATAGAGCGCAGCCAAGATTGGGAAGGAAGCCGACTGCCGTCTAGTCAATCAAAAGTAGATGTCACAGAGTTCACGATCTTTTCCACATTTGGATACTTTTCTCATCACCTGTTCGCCTCATTGATTCCTCCATACCTTTCAGAATTTCTCAGGTGTCCCGTGCTCTACGAAGTGGTCTTTGACCATCCCTATTCCTTTCTTAACATTCCCTTAGGTAATGTTATTTCTCCTTCGTGGCATTTCTCACAGTTGCATTACTAATGTATTATGTCATAAGGCACTTACTGTGTGTTGCTTCCGCAAGAAAATAGGTTCACATAGGGCAGGGAGTTTCTCTTCCACACTTAGCACCTAGCCCGCTGCCTCCCACGTGCTGAGCATCTTTTACAGATGTGTTGATGGAGTGCCTACGACCTAGGTTACAGGCTGAGTGGAGTCATGAAATAGACCCAGGCTGATGGAGATGGAAATTTTGCTACACAGTGAGACCTTAAAAACCCCAGGAGCCTTGACTCTTAATGGTGGGGGAGGCAGGTTTGTTTGCTCCTGACAACTATTATGGTGTGGCATCAGAATGATATTATAATGAGTCTTATAAGGATGACTTACTTTGAAACAAGGGGAAAAATATAATTAACTTGGTGACCTGTCCAATTTCATAGATGAGATGCCTGTTTGGAGTGGTCTGTGTCTGAGATAGAACAGATTCTGAAAGGATAATAACAAAGCAAGCTTTCCAGGAACTTCCCATCTGTCTCACTGCCTTTCAAGATAAAAAGGGGAGCCATGTTTGTTCTTTTCTTTGTGTAGCTGGATGTGAGATCCGTGTGAGAATGTTTTGTACAGATCAGCCATGATCTCAGTACCCACAGAGAAATACTGCTAACACTTAAATTTATTTTCTATGCGTATACATATAAGCAGTGAGCTTCGTATTACTTTATAATCTGCTTAACAGAAGACATAGATTTTTTAATTTGTTACCTAAATCTGTATTATTTTTATAGGCTGTGTAGTATTCCACTGAATGGAGGTACCATGATTATGTTAAGTGATTGATTGTTAACATTGAGATTTTTATTTCTGGTTTTTCAGTATTATAATCAATGCTTTAATGAGCCTGTTTTGCACACATATGTTTCCATTTCCTTAGGCTAAATTCCTAAAATTGGGAATGCTGCATTAAAGATAATCCCCTTGTTAGGACTTTTAATATCCATTGCCAATGTTTTTTTAAAACTTCCGAGTCTCTTTGCGTTTCCACAAACATCCTATTAGAGGGGCTCCCTGTTCTTTACTTCTTGCTAAGACTAGGTATTGTCCATTTCTCTTAGTTTTGCCATTTCAATCTGATGGCCCCCCAATTATAGCACTTTGTTTTTGCATTTCTGTGATTACTTCTTTTTTAAAAAGTTATCATTTTTATTCTTTTCTGAACTGTCTGTATCCTTTTTCAATTTTCTCGTGTTGAAACTCATCTTTTCCCTCATCGGTTCATAAGAGCTCTCTATATTATGGTTATTAGTTCTATCATATTTGCTACAAATAATTTTCCAAGTTTAAAATTTAAACTTCCTGGTTTTCATTTTTATATAAATAGAATCTTTCACTATTTTTTCTTTGAGCTTTTGATTTTGTTATCATGCTCGATTTAAATCTTTTACTCATCTGCAATTATTTTGCCGTAAGGTATAAGGAATCTAACTTAGTTTTATTCCAGATTTTTAAAAAATTCCCCAGGACTCTGTGAGAGAGCCAGATTGTGTTGTTTGATTTTTCAGCAGGTACTGAGAAGGTTCTGCCTGGGAAGCTACTTGAAGATGACAGTGTTTGACAGAAAGAATTAGAAGGGCAAATCAAGACAGATTCTAGATGACTTACTAGATGCATAGTTCATTGTTTTTACATATCATGTAATTTGTTGATAGCATTTTTAATAATACTGGGTTTGATTATGATTAGAATATTAGATTAATAGTATCTCAATAATAAGATATTACTATTACTACTATGATAATACTGATAAGAAAATTGAAAAGCAAACTAGATGAATATAAAAAGGAGGTGGATGCATCAGCAAATCTTTTGAGTACCTACTGTTTGGGAGAAGGTATGAAATGATAGTGTACCTGTGCCTTAGAGGATCTGGGATTTTGGCAATTTGCTACTGAATTAAAGTTTGAGAAATTAAGTTTTCTCCAGATGCTTTCAGCACTATACATATAAAGCAAACAAGGTATTTCATCTTCTAATTGACAAGGGCAAACACTGAAATAAGTCTTTGTAAGACTTCTAGTGTCTAAGTTTCTTAAAATAACCTGAAAATAAGATCTAGCTGAGACAGAATAAATAATGTGGATCCTATAAATGAGCTGGGAAAGCTCCCATCCTCTGATGTTTAAGTAAGAAGAGAATGGAGGTTATGAGTAAAGATGTACTAGCTTTAAAAAATAAACAAACACAAGTGATTAAATTTATTTCCCAGCTGAAAAGTGTCTTCCAGAAAATACTGTCCTCAAGTGTCTATTTTAGCTGGAAAGAAATGCAGATAATAGTTTGTGGGATCTTAGGGAAACTTTACATTTTACTGCGAGGAAGTATACTATGAAGTATGAAGTGTACTATGTGCGTGTGTTTAATCCTTTCGTTTGCATAATTGTGATTATTACTGTCTTTTGGCTTGAAATATTTATTGGCTATGACTTGTGTTTTGAAGAATAGCTCACTTCTGTTTAGATAAAATGTAAATTACGTGTACTTTCCAGGGAGGGAGCATTTTGATAGATAAATATTGCCTTGGTGTAAATGCTCCCAGGTTTCATAATTTTTAAGTTACCGTATCATGACAGCCTGAAGCATTTGAAAGAACCGTGTTCTCAGAAGCCTTTGCTCTGTGGTCACACTGGCACCTTGCACTTTCCCTCTCCTGGCACTAAGGCAACTTCTTGCTCCTTCTGTTTTTGTTTATGTTTTAATTCCAGTCAGTCAACATACAGTGTTTGTTATATTAGTTTCAGGCATACAATATAGTGGCTCCTTCTGTTTTAAAAGCAGCTCCTACTTAAAACTTGTCCTATAAAGCATCCTCCACTGTCCTTAGTTAGGTAGCTGTGAAGCCGTTGCCTTTGCTGCATAGTGTTTAGTTGAAGCCACAGGTACTGTTTCCTGTCCAGCCAAAGATACTTCACACAGATCCCGTATAGAGCACTGTGGCCAGCACGGTTTAGTTAAATTTAAGAAGAACTTGTTTTTAATTTCCAAGACTAATTTATATTGGTTTGCTCTGCCGTTGTTGTTACTTAGCACACTCAGCTACCCTACCTCTGTAAAGTCCTGCAGTCTGGGCTTGCCATGACTCCTTTAACCGGCCCTTGTGCTTCATGGCGCAGGGCTAGGATAGGGATGGGCCGAGAGCATGTGTCTCTGGAGTTGTCTTAACTTACCTTCGCTTACTGTGATTGGAAGAGAGAACATGCAAGACAGAGTCCCCATCTTGTCTGCCCTTCATACCAGAAAGCCTATGTTTCATACCATGGAACAGGCTCACACCTTCCGTGTTTCTCATTGAATAATTTACTCATCCCTTTTAGGTAGGGAGACTTGAAGATTTTAAAGAATACCTTACTTTTTCTGCCCCCCTCCTTTTTTTTTTTTTTTTTTACCATTTCTCCCTGTAAACTATATCTTTGAGCATGGTTTTTTTCTTTACCTTTTGTATTACAGCTTCAGAGCCCTCTGCCCTCCCAGACTTCTTTATCACCAGTGACAGTGCTGGTGGTCTTTTCTCACTTTTCTTCTATGAACTCTTTGATTTGGCCTCAACGACAACCCATTTCTTTTAGTCTCAGCAGTGCCGGATCTTCTCTGGTTTCCTTCTGCCTCTCAGGATTCTTGCTGGAGTTCTCTGGTTCCTTGAAGGTGTGACTGTCTATTGGTAGTTCTCAGCTCTCAAACAAGCTTTGGCTGTTTTGAGTCGTGCGTTCAAGCCTCTTTCTTCAGCTACACTCAGCGAGTTCCTCTTGAGTCTGTGTCCGTGGTGCTGATGGGCCCCGTTCTCACTCACTGTCAGCAGACCCCTCCCCTGACCTTCTGTCCCTTCCCTGACACTTGGTCATCAGTAGCCTGTCTCTCACATTTCTTCACAATGTCCGTGATTCCTTTTGCCTGCTTTCTAGGCTAGAAACTTGAGGATATCTTAGATGTTTCCCCTTCTTATTATACTAGGCCTTCATTTCTTTGATCCTGTCAGTTCTTTGAAATGCCCATCAGAGTTTTTCCTTTTCCATATCCTTCATGCACGTGCTGATGTGTCATGATCCGTATCCTTGCTACTCTGGTCAGCCTTTCCCCAGTGGTCTCCCACTTAATCACCTTATCTCTCTCAGAGCCCTACCTAGAGCCCCACCTTTCTGGTGGACTTCCTATCCTGCTGAGTACTCCCACCTCTGCACAGTACCCTGTTGGCTCCCTCACTCAAATGCCGTGGTCATTCCTGTGGTCTTGCTGCTGTTTACAGATACCTATACCAGGAATGGCTCATAGCATCCCCAAGTGGGTGACTTCTGCCAGCATCAGAGAAAACAGATGGAGATCTCTACGAGAGCAGGCTTTCCGCATTCCATCATTTTCTTAGGCCCGACCTACAGTCATACAGAGGAAGCTCCTTTACTTCTCTCTCATGTTGCCTCCTTATAGATTCCAGACTGATGACACTAGAGTTTTGTAGGAACCCAGTGGCTATTTGTATTAGAAGACATATTAGGATTTGATAATAATTTTCTCAGATTTGATGGATGAATCATTGGGGACTGCTTATGCAAATAAATATATTCTCTTTTTTCAGTAATCACTTTGAGAGTTTACTTTTTTTTTTTTGAGAGAGAGAGAGAGAGCGTGCATAAGGCAGGGGGAGGGGTGGAGGGAGACAGAATCTTAAGAGGGCTTCATGCCCAGTGCAGAGCTGGATGAGGGGCCCCGTTTCACGACCGAGATCATAACCTGAGCCAAAATCAAGAGTTGGATGCTTAACTGACTGTGCCACCCAGGCGTCCCGAGAGTTTGCTTTTAGTTTTTGATTACTTTTTGATCAAGAAGGAATAGAGTTTTAAATTAGTTGATTGATGGAATTACAATATGAAAAATCATTACTTACTTTACTGAATCATGTCTTTTGTTTTCTTTTTTTCAAGCCTTAATTCCAGACACTCCAGAGATCTTGAATTTGTCTGCTGATTTCTCAACTTCCACATTACACCTAAAGTGGAATGACAGAGGCTCTGTTTTTCCATATCATTTAAATGTCATCTGGGAAATTAAAATTCTACGTAAAGAAAATATGGAAATTGTAAAATTAGTAAGTTTGAACCAAAATAGATTTTTTTTTTTTCCTGTGACATTAAAGAAACCAAGTAATTTTTAAAAGATTTTTAAGGTGGTATCAGTGAACTTTTATATTGTTAAGGAAGTAGATCAGATATCCTTTCAGGGTTCATTAAAAACTATGTGCTATCACTCCAATCACCTATTAAAATAATGTATAACTTAAAATAATGTATTACTTACCAATTATAGTAAATTTAGGAAATTAAGGGAGGAATAATCCATGATTCCACCACTTGGCCACAGTAAATGTTATTTTTGTGTTTCTGCCCAGCTTTTTTTATGTGCATGTTTTCACATAAATGAAATAAATGTATACATATAATTTACTATTACTTTTACTTTTGTCTAATACTATAAACATAAAAACGTTTTGAAACATATTTAGTCATAGTAATTGTAGAGAAATTTTGTATACGCTAAGCTTGAATTTTTCTGAATCTGAAATAACGTTCTTACTCTTATGCTTTTTTTCTCTTATTTTTAAAAAAATTTTGTTGCTGAATGGATTCCTTATGATCTGTCTCAGTTTTCTCTTAATCTAAAGGAGAATGGGGAATAGTAGTGAAATGTTTTGACAGCGGGTATGTGGGAATTCCCTTTTTTGTCCTTTTACTCTTTTCCCCCTCAATGGATTTGAAATACGCTTAGTTAGAGATTTAAGAATTAGAAGACTATCTCATGATTTTACGGTTATTTGCCCAAGTACATAGGTAAGTCAGATTGTAAAGATAAAAAATGGGATGACTCTGTATTTCACAGTTGTTGTCTCGGTTTTCCTGTCTGACACTGTGTATTACATTCCCAAGTGAGTGGCAGCCGTAACTGTAGCTAGCGTGCACGTGCGCACGGTGCTTCCGTTGCTGATGGTGCTCTCAAAGCTCCCTATGTGGCCGTTCCGTGCGTCCTCACCACAGACCTGCGAGGGGGCCACTGTCAGCATCATCCCCATTTTATAGATGAAGCTGTAGAGACACAGGAAGACATGAAGTGGTGGAGCCAGGACTCTGTGCTCTTTCTTAACCACTGCAGTTTCTGTTACAAAATAGATATATTTGTTTTTGTACAAGATGCCTTCCCTTCCTTTACACCTGTGCAAATTGAAGGTACTCTTCAAGACCGAGTCACATCTTACCCTTATTTTAAAGCCCATCCTGATTTCCTCAGCCTAAAATGCCCTCTCTTTTCTTGAATTTTAATGGCAGTTCTTCCCTGTCAATCTAATTTGGAGTTAGCTTTGACACAGCTCTGCCACAGGTGTCTTAAAACTTGTGCTTATCTAAAATTGTACTGTGTAGCTCTTTATGATGGCCTGACATTCTGTGCTGGGTGGGTTACCACTTAGTGGCTTCGGGTAACTTCCCCAAACCTCCTTTTTCTCATTTGTGAAGTGGTGTCAAGTATTTACTTTAGTAAATGATACCGATAGCTATAAAGCTGCTAAACACCTGCTAGTTGTCATCACTTCCTTTGGGGGCTAAGGGATGCTAGAATAAGAGGGCTACTCTTAGAAGTGTACGTGAAATTAAGCATAAAGAAATGGAAATACTCTTTTTAAGGTATGCTGTAACTCATTGCCACAAGATGCATCACAAGATGGCAGTGGCAAAGTAGTACTTTTGGGGATCTGATCTTTGAAGAAGAATCTTAATATGGGGAAATACAGCACGGGGCCAGAAAAATAGAAATAGAACAAATGAATTTTTAAAAAGTGAAACATGAGAGGGCAAGTGATGCAGGTCTGTAGTAAAATGTGACCTTTCTGTTTGTAATTATATGTTATTAATACCATTATTTAAGGCAGAGTTGCTTATGACCTGTCACTTCGCTATTATTTTGTGATTGTGTAAGAATCAAGACTACTGCACGTTGGTGTTTCAGTTAGAACTTGACGGTTTCTGCCCGTCGCCTCACATATGGGCATGGAAGCTGTGCACTGCAGGGACCAGGATAGGAGTGACACCTGGGAGCTTTGCAGCACCCTCAGCCCCTCCCATTTTGCTCTCCCTGTAAACAACAAGTTTCAGTTCTTTTAGCTGTTTCTTTTATTATGTATTTCCATTGTCCAGATAGCATGCTTATGTTGCTCTTCCTTAATTTTTCTTTTCAGTTTTGAGCAGCGTTTTATTGCAACAGTGGGAGATGAGAATTTAGTCCCCTCACCTCCTGGCCTGGGCACGCACACTTGCATGCTGGCGTGCTTGCTCTCTCTCTCTCTCTCTCTCACACATTTCCCATCTTTTTCGTGTATTCTGTCATTCTGTGATAATGTTTGGTAGACTGGCATTCATTGTATTATAGTTATATAAACACTATCCACAGCTAAACCAAGTAGCATATGCTATTATTTTCCTTTTTGGGGGCTACAGCTTCTTGTATTGTCTTGTATTTTTAGTTTTATTTTTGTGCCCCATTAATTCAATCCTAAATTCTCTCCAAGTTGTATGAATCTCCTGTTGAAATGTTCAAACACACTAGTATTTTATCAGCTAAATGTTTGTGAATAGCTCTCTCTGAGGCCTTCTGGCTTACCTCTCAGCCCTGCTTACATAGGGTTCACATAGGTATAATGTTGGTAGAGCAGGAGTGTGGTAAATAGCTGAGGACTCTTGTGGCCAGAGATTTCTCAGGAGCTCCAGCTGTGTCCACTCCTACCAGCCAACCCTAGGTTTGAAGAGATTAATACCTAGGTCTACCCATAAGCCATTTAGGACAAATCTCTGTTTTTTCCTGGCACATTTCTTAGGAAGCTGTGGACCAGGGGGTCTCCATCATCATCCAGGGGATTCCTTTTACCTTTTTCTTGTGATGGATCCTCTTTTTCCTGAATTCTTCCTCTTATTTCCTCATTTTGGTGGAAGCATATGTTCTAGTAGGTATTTGCTATTTATTATAAATATTCTGTGCTACCTATAATGGTAGCTTGCAGATATACTTTATTTTTTTTTTAATTTAAATTGGTTGCTAACAAAATTTAAAAGACTGTCAATTCCAAATATTGAGAAGATGCAGAACAATTGGAACTTTCATACACTTCTGATGGGAGTGTAAAATGCTACCTGATGAGTTTATTAAGATGTGACATTTCTAAAAATGTCTATTTTGCACTCATTCATGATTGCTACTTTAGCTGGGTATAGAATTGTAGGTTGGGGAATTTTCTCAAGATTTGGAAGACATTGTTCCATCTGCTTCTTCTTGTGGGTCTGTCTTCCTTTGTTGTACTAGACAGTCATTGGGATCCTTTCAGTCTGAAAACACATGTCTGTCAGCTTGGGAAGTTTTCTTATTTTATGTCTTATGTCTCTGATTTCTTCATATCTGTTCTTTCCTTTTTTTATTTTTTTTCCTTACAGAAATTCTCCAGAAATTGGACCTTCTAGACTGGTCCTCTCATGTTCTTAATTGTTCCTACTTTCCATCTGTAATTTTATTTTGCTCTATTTTCTGAACAGTTTTTCTTAAACTTTATCTTGCTACTATTGAATTTCTATTAATAGATTTTTTTTTAAATGTACAGGAGATCCCTTTTGTCTGTTCTGTTTGTTTTATGGATGCAATATCTCATCTCTGAGGATATCAGTTATTTAATTTTTTTTTTCTGTATAGTCTGTTTCTTCGAGTTGCTTTTTTCTTTGTTTTGATCTTTGACTCTCATATTAGAACTTTTTCTCCAATTTCTGGTCATCTTCATTGCTGCTCACATTTAAGTGAGTTGACTGTTAAATTTTTTTTTTTTAAATCTAATTGGAACTTTTGTTTGCCGTCCAGGGACTTTTGACTGGGGCTTCATTATAGGTGATTAGGATGGGCTATCTAGTTGACAAATCTTTTTTTTTTTTTTTTTTTTACTTTATTAAAATACTGAGTTTATTTCACATGTATATTTTTGTCTCCCCACCATTTCCATTTGTCTGACCACCACCACTACTACTATGTCCTATCATAACATTCCATACATACTTAAAACCAAGCAAAGGGTGGAGTTCCATCTTTAAAAACTAAACAGGCATTTTGGACAACACATTCTTGGCAATGGAACCTGGACAACATTTATCAGGCACGGTAGGGAAAGTTCTCACTCTGTATTATAAAAAGAACAGCCAGATATCAACTGTTACAGAAATGAAATAAGACGGAAAATTTTAACAAACTGTTTATTTTCTTAAAGAGACTTCCTCCACTGCCAGAGATCTTGAATAGCCTCTTGGTCAGTCATCCAGAATCAGTTCTTCACATAATTGATGAACTTGGCTTCCACTTTGGGAAGAGAACCACCTTTTTCTATACTTGCTTGCATTTTTGCTTTAATGTCTTCTACAGAACTAGGTCCTTTCGGTGTTTTGGGCGTCTTTTCCTGTTTTTTGAAAGATTCTTGACATTTTGTTCTTGGTGTTGATGGTTTTGAGTCTTTTCCATTCTGGTTTTTGTGCATTTTTGGCTGGAGTATTTCATATAGATATCTTTACTGGAGCCTTTTCTTCAGCTTCCTCATCATCAGAATCCTCATCATCATCATCGTCGTCGTCATCTTCATCATCATCTTCAACAGCAGCAAGTTTTACTTTTTTCTGTGGAACCTTGCTGCCACTTCAGGGGCAGAACGCTTTCCAGATATACTAAGGAGTTTCACGTCCTCTTCCTCTTCATCTTCTGACTCTGCATCTTCCTCCACAGCTACTAAGTGCTGTCCACTAATATGCACAGGCCCTAAACCACATTTCAACTGTAAGACCACAAGTGTTGTTATTTCAAAGCCCCCAAGAGGAACCGTTGGCTGTACAGACATTTTCAAAGTTGCCAGTGTGACTTGAATTGGACTGCCTTAATTCATTGCCTCTGCTTCAACAATGTGCAATTCATCCTTTGCACCAGCTCTTAAACTGACCGTTCTTAAAGATAACTGGTGCTCATTTTCACCATTATCCACCTTAAAGTGATAATCCTTGTCAGCCTTTAGTTCACAACCGAAAAGATAGTTCTGGGGCGTCAGGGGGCTCATGTCCATGTCCATCGAGTCTTCCATGGGGTGGTGGCACGCACTTAGGTGGGAGAGAAGGCGGACGGAGATAAACGACTACTGTTGCACAGAACAGCCATGCAGGGCGGAATCACACCAGGCTAGTTGACAAAATCTTAATACTTTTTTTTAGATTTTTATCTTGATCTGTTCATATGCCCCAGAAAAGTTGATTTAGGTTCCTACCTGGTAAGTAGCAACTCTGCCATCAGTATCCTGAGGGCTGAGTAGGAGAAGAAGGCAGGAGCATCCCAGCCTTCATAGTGCATAGGTTAGTAATCCCCTTGTTTTGGGTACAGTATTTCCCATTCTCTGCTCTTTCTGAGATTCTTCATTCCAGAGGTATTGTTTTACTTTTCCAGATCATAAATCTCCATTCTGCCAAGATGAAGAAGGGTAGTCTTTTGGTAGCACAGAATGTGGGAGGGAAATCTGGGTACCTAAAATCTCTTCAACTTTCAAGCAGTCTTCTGTTCTGCGCCTCACCTTCACTGCATTTCTAGGGGAGTCTGGTACAACCCCTTCCTGAGCCCTTTGGCATTTCCATGAGAGAAATCAGGTGATTTCTGCCTTTCCCATTGGAGGCTTAAGATTCAGCTTTCTCAGGTCTTCTGAGTCCATTAGTTGTCCATCAGCTCTCCAGTATCGAGAATTTCATTGGTGTTGTTTCTTCTGGTTTTTGCCTTTGTGCATCTATGCCTTAGAAAAAAAAATCTGTGTACTTTCATTTTAGAAAGATTTCAGAAGATAAGGGAAAAGGAAATACAGTTATTTATTTATTTATTTATTTTTAAAGATTTTATTTATTTATCTGAGAGAATGGGAGACAGCATAAGAGGGGAAGGGTCAGAGGGAGAAGCAGACCCCCTGCTGAGCAGGGAGCCCGATGTGGGACTCGATCCCAGGACTCCAGGATCGTGACCTGAGCTGAAGGCAGTTGCTTAACCAACTGAGCCACCCAGGTGCCCGGAAATACAGTTATTTAATCTGTTGTCTTTAACTGGAGCTCCCAAGGTTTCTTTTAGTAGATCTTTGATATTTTATTGAAATCCTTCCCATTTTTCACAGTTGAGATTAATATTTTATCTTATTATAAGCTGCATATAAAAACAAATCTGATCTGAAACAGTTATTTTGTTGAGGTGCTGTTCCTTTCTTTGCCTTTAACTCTTGGAAGTACAAACCCATTAATTTTTTTTCTTGATGAAAAATGGAGATCATTTTTGGCAATGGTACATTTCTCTGTGAACTGTGTTGAATGTTTTGGAATATTAACATCATGTATAATCATGCAGTGGAGCCTAAAGCTGAAGAAGTAAACAAGTGCACTGGTCGTGATGAGCACCGGGTGTTGTATGGAATTGTTGAGTCATTATATTGTACACCTGAAGCTAATATTACACTGTTAACTATGCTGGAATTTTAAAAAAAGAAGTAAACATAAATGAATCATGATTATTGTTCCTGTAACTCTCCTATTATGCCTTATAGAAAACCAAGATGGTTGTACAAAAGGGCAAGCCTTTAACTTAGTGGTGATTGTATACAGTCTATTGTGTTTTTTAAGGAAGCAGAACATACCACTACTTAGAAATCTTATTTTGTGTTTGTGTTCATTTTTTAGGTGACCCACAACACAACTGTGAATGGTAAAGATACAGTTCATCACTGGAGTTGGACCTCAGACATGCCCTTGGAGTGCGCCACTCATTCTGTGGGAATTAGATGCTATGTTGACGATCCTCATTTCTCTGGTCACACAGAGTGGAGTGACTGGAGCCCACTGAAGAATGTTTCTTGTAAGCTTACATTTAAAAAGCTTTTGTTTCTCAAATGAATTAGATTAATCTTAAGGATAAGGTTTAGTGTAAGCTTTCAGTTCTCCAAATGCCATTTGGCTTCATGTGGGTCACCTGGGGATCTTCCAAGTCTCTGTCCCAGAACGTTTTGATTCAAAACTCTGAGATAGGATTCAGGAATCTGTATTTTTAAAGATCTTCTGAAGGGATTAGATAAACATCCAGGTTTAAAAATCACTGTGGTAGGCATTGAAGAACATTTAAAAATTTTATGTAGATGTTATTGAGATCAAGTCTATATTTAAAAAAAAAAATGGCTCCTAGTTTCTTGCCCACAGAGCAGATCCCTATGAGCTGCAGAGAAATGGGAATCTGTAAGTATACCCCAAATCCCAAATCGTCTGTACGTTGAATGAAACTCATATGCAGGTAGAATGTTGGCAGCGTGAGAGAGGCCTGAAAAATTGTTGATGGTGTAATGAAGTCCTTCAGAAGGCTGGTTATCATTGTAGATTATCCACTCTAGTGCCCACATGGAGAAATGGGTCAGAGGAAGGAAGGACTAGAAGCACGTAGATAAGTAATGAGGATCTTAATGCCATTCAACAAAAGACAGTGAAAGTGTAAAGTAGGGCACTTGGGTCTGGAAAGGAAAAGGGGCAAAAGGTATGAAAACACTGAAGAGACAGAATTAAAATTAGTGACTGTGCATTTGGTAACCAAGAAATAGAGCCAAAGGTGACTATAATAGTTTGGACAGCTGAGTAGCTGGTGATGCTTTCCACTGAAACAGGAAATACATGAATGACTTAGGTGGGAAAGATAAATTCATTTTTAAAATGCTGAGCTTGAGGTACTTATGAAGTTTCCAGGTAGGGATGTCTCAGGCAGTTGGAAATACAAGTTTGGCATCCAAGGGATTACTAGGAGCTGGAGATGTACATTTGAGAGTCATCAACATACATGGGATAAGAAATTGTTTAAATCTAGAGGTTACTGTACTCAGGGAAAGAGAAACAGGGACCAGGGACACATGTCTTACAAGCTTGTATGTCTAAGGGTAGGATCGAAGAAAAAGAGCCAGCAGAGTGGAAGAGAGTAGCCCAGGTGAGTAGGGTGGTGTAGAGAAGGGAGTTTTGAGAAGCTAGAGTTTAGGCAACATATCGGATGCTGTGGATGTTGAAGGCAAGGGTTACTGAGAAGTGGCCATTGGACTGAACAAATAGATCAGCGAGCCACTTTAGTAGAATGGTTGGGGTAGAAGCCAGATTGTGATAGATTAAAGACTTTTAGATAGAAAGGAAACTAGAGATAATTAAAAAGATTGGACATTTAGGAAAATAAAAGCAAAGCTGTGGCTTTAACCTGCAGAGAGTTGAGGTTAAGGAAAAAGTGCTCTTTAGGATGTGGAATACTTACACATATATTCAGGCTGATGGAAAGTAAGAAGTCTGCCCTAAATACATAGAAATCATTTCAAAGGACTGGAATTGATGAGTGACTTTTTCTTGGTATGGATTTTTCACATATGGATATAAACCCATTTTGTTTGAACCTTCAGACTTCTTAGACATTAACCTGTGACCTTGGGCATTGGCCTGAAATCCCCTCCACTCCCCCATTATCAGCCATAAGTAGATAAAATATACCTGGTTTTTATTTATTTCTTGTATATGTCTTGCTCTTTTGAAGGTCCTTTGGGCTGCCATTATTACAAAACACTTTATAGTGTGTTTTATTTACACTGGGCTATTTAATGGTAAAAGACTTCTAAAGTATTTGTAATTCCTTTTATTCTCTCTAGGGTCACCTGATTCTCAGACTAAGGTTTTTCCTCAAGACAAAGTGATACTTGTAGGCTCAGATATAACATTTTGTTGTGTGACTCAAGAAAAAGTGTTATCAGCACAGATTGGCCAAACAAATTGTCCCCTTATCCATCTTGATGGGGAAAATGTGGCAATCAAGATCCATAATATTTCTGTTTCTGCAAACAGCGGAACAAATGTGGTTTTCACAACGGAAGATAACATATTTGGGACAGTTATTTTCGCAGGATGTAAGTATATAATATTAAAGAGTACCTATTGATCTGTCTTGGGCCTCTTTAAAAGCTTTAATGCTATTTCCAGGGACATGGACAGTTCTTTTTTTTTTTTTTTAATATGAAGACACCAGAATTTTTGCTTGTTTTAAGATGAGTTCTAAGCTCGTTTTCTATATATTCGTATTTATATAACTTGTAGCTTTTGTAGTAAGATTTGAAACATCCAGCTGCTTAGTTTTAAATTCTTAGTTAACAGTTTTGCTGAGTCAAGGGTAGTTTGTGTATAATATTTCTTAATCCTACATTGTTTAGGAATTATTTCATATACGTTTGACCCTTGAACAAAATAAGTTTCAATTGCATGGGTCTGCTTATACATGGATTTTTTTTTTAAGATTTATTTATTTATTTTAGAGAGAGAATGGGTGTACAAGAGGTGGGGGAGGGGCAGAGGGAGAGAATCTTCAAGCAGACTTCCTGCTGAGCGTGGAGCCTGACATGGGTCTCGATCTCACTATCCATGAGATCATGACCTGAGCCGAAACCAAGAGTCAGGCGCCCCTACATGGATTTTTTTCCAATAACTACAGTACAGTACTATAAATGCATTTTCTTTTACGATTTTAACATTTTCTGTAGCTCACTTTATTGTAAGAATATAATACATTATAACATACAAAATAATATGTGTTAATCAGTTGTCTATGTTATAGGTAAGGCTTCCAGTCAACCGTAAACTAACTAGTAGTTAAATTTTGGGAGAGTCAAAAGCTTATGTAGATTTTTTTTAAGTTTATCTCTACACCCAGCGTGGACCTCAGACTCAAGACCCTGAGGTCAGGAGTTGCAGGCTCTTTTAACTGAGCTAACCAGGTGCCCTGTATGTAGATTTCTGACTGCATGCGAGGTCAGTGCCCCTGAGCCCTGTGTTCGAGGGCCTACTCACGGTCAATTTCCCACCTAAAATACACCTCTTAAAATTAAAATTTTAAAACATCCCACCTAATACAAACATACATGTCTTTTTAAAAGTAAAATTTAAAAACATACCTTTTAAAACATCACCCAGTTAAAGAAACTGTAATGATTTTTACACAAAATCTTTCGACAGCATAACATGTGCTTCTCTAGCTTTTAAAGGAGTATATCTGAGAAGAAGAGGGTCGCTGGAGGACAGGCTCGGAGAGGGTCCCTCTCTCACTGTGTCCTCTCTGTAACAGAGGCTTCATAGTACAAGGGCTTCTTTATTAACATGGTCATTCCCGCAGTTCTAAAATTCCACATTTCCGAAAGTTGTCGTGAGGTACTGCCCTGTTTATGTAGCTTTTGTTTAATGTCCACAGGGACTTTTGTGTTTGGAGTGTTTCTGTCCCCTCTCCTGTGGTAACTGCCATGTGGTGTGCGGATGGCTTTGCCCCCAGCAGCGCTGCTTCCCTTCCTCCCCAGCATTCGGAATCAGAGGCTGAGTTTGGTCTAAAGGGTCTTATGATCAAAGGGTGGGGAATGTACTGAGTGGGTTTTGTGATTTTTCTTTGGATCGTGTGGTGATTTTTCTTACCCTTTTCTGGATTCTCAGCTGTGCTCTAGACCAGCAGCTCTCCACCTCTCTTTTCCTTCCAGTGAAACTTAGGATGAATTATGTTGCATTGCTCATATATTCCCAAGGGAATAACCAGGATTAGATACACTTCTGTTTGATGGCTGTAACCTTACTCTCTTTTTGTCTTCCCAGTAATGCATTTTGGAATTCAAGTGAGAGAGAGATAATGTTCAAATTTAAACTTTAGAAAATTTCTTTCCTAATGGAATTTTAGGGAAGGACTTGCAACATTCCTCACAAATGACCATGGTGTATAAGTTAAAAACCAGTGGTATATGGAGGGAGGCTACCTTATGATAAATGATACCAAAAAATGAGATATCCACTTAAAAGTATGAAAGAGAAAAATTAAAAATCAGAAGATGAGACTATTCATTAGGTTTTTATTATTTCCAATAGTGTCCTGCTCTTTTTTTTTTTTTTTTAAAGATTTTATTTATTTATTTGACAGAGAGAGACACACAGAGAGAGGGAACACAAGCAGCGGGAATGGGAGAGGGAGAAGCAGGCTTCCCGCAGAGGAGGGAGCCTGATGCGGGGCTCGATCCCAGGACTCCGGGATCATGACCTGAGCCGGAGGCAGACACTTAACGACTGAGCCACCCAGGCACCCCAGTGTTCTACTCTTCTATCATAATAGTAGAACAAGCCCATTTAATTCATAATTTAACCTTCATTTATAGCATTTGGGGTTGAACTCTTCAATATTTGTTAACTCAGAAGCAGCGATAGAATTTTCCTTCAGAGGAATTTCTTTAGGAACTTAACAGGAAGGGCAGTTTATGGTGTGAGTTAGGGATTAAGATTCATTATTTTCTTTCCTTTATGGATATCCTGCTAACCCACCATATATTGAAAAGACACAATCAAAACCTGCCAGGATTTTGATTTGAGTTACATTAGATTTATTAATTTAGGAGACCACTTTAGGAGAACTTTCATTCTCACTATACTGAGTTATCCAAACCAGGAATATGTATTTATTTTCATTTAGTTAGGTCTTCTTTGATTTATTTTAGTGATAGGAGGTCTTATATATCTTTTAGTAAGTTAATTCCTAAGAGTTTGATGTTTGGTGCTAGTAAAAGTGGCTTTTTTTCCTCTTCAGTTTATTATTGTAATTGCAAATACATTTATTATCCAACAGATAGGATATTTACCAGTATTTTTCAGTGTTTATGCATGAGCTAATTTAGTTATAAGCAAAATATTTTATAAACACTATGCATTCAGTGATCACTCAGTTATTTTCATAGATAGTGCCACTTCAGCATTAAAAATTGACTTATTAATCTTTTAGCATACTCAAGAATTTTAAAATACTACATTGTGACATAGAATTAGAGTGTGTAAATATTATATGTCACGTGTCAAATTTCATACTTTCTCATTTGAAAATATTTTCATAAAAATGGCTTTGTTTTTTAAATTGCATTTTCTATTTGCTGGTAATACAGTTGATTTATACCTAGTTTTTATCCAGCTTCAGCTGATCCCTTGGTAAGTTAATTTCTTTGAGAAGGCAGTACATTACCTTTCAAGTACTGCCTTCTCGTATTTTTTCCTCCCTCCATCTTTGCTTCCACTTCTTTCTAATTTGCTTCTGTTACTTGGATTTTAGCTATTTCACCTTAACATTAATCTGCCAAATACTAAAATAATCGGCATTTTAAGTATACCCAAAAATTTGGTATGTCATTTTAATAAAATGACTGAAAGTTTAGCCTTAGATTTAAAACTATTTTCAAAACAAATATATCAGTGTTATTTGATTATGCAGTTGTTAGACTTTAAAAACTCATGACTTCTCTTAATATTACCTAAAATATCATTGATGGACATTATTCTACTTCAGGAAGGTATGTGAAATTCTCTGTTGTCCTTCTAAGTCTCTAAAATAGTCAAAGAACTGTCTTTAAATATTAGTTCTTAAAAAATAAAATTATTTTACAGAATTTGCAACAAGTAGGTAATTGCTTTTTAAAAACTTAGTGAAAGATAATTTGGTAGATAAGGTAAATATGACAGAGAACACCAGTTTCTGTGTATGCTTGATTAAACATGAGTACAGCGATACCAATTTCTATAATTAGTGTCCATCTGCAGAATTTTGCATTATTACTTTAAAGGTTTAAGACACACAAAAAACCCCCATTTTTCTTTTTTCTAGTTTTGCCCCTGCAAAACCAGAGGGAGTGTTCATAAAGAACAAAAACAGAAGAGCAGTAGTCACTTTGAACATTGGAAGATGCAGAATTTTACCAAGAGATACTTTGTAAATAATAATCATTGTAACTTATTTAAGAACTCTGAAACTTATAGTATGACCTGTGCTGATCTTTAATCCGAGTTGGTACTTCTTTTCAAATCACAGTATTTACGTGATAATACTTTTAACCTGTAGATTTTTCTGATTTGTTGGATACAGCTTCCTTTGAAAGATTTGGTAGGACTTAAGGGGGAAAAAACGTCTTCAGGTTGCTGTTGGGAAGTTTCCAAATGAGCTAGTAGTCATTCTGCAGTATATTTTTGTCCCATCATTTCTAACATAATATGAACTCCAGAAAAACATGCTACAGAAAGCATGGCAATTCCTGCATTGTTCAAAAGGTAAAATCTAAACAATACATTATTTCATTTCTAAAGGAAATTGTACAAAATATAGTTAACATTATGAAACATGTTTTCAGGGAAAATATATGTAACCCATAAGATGTAACTACATTTTTTTCCTATTAGATCCACCTGATACTCCTCAAAAACTGAACTGTGAGACCTGTGATTTAAAAGAGATTGTCTGTACTTGGAATCCGGGAAGACCAACTGCATTGGTGGGCCCACGCAATACAAGTTACACTTTATTTGAAAGGTAAAAGTCACCAGGGAAAGATGTCAGCGAGGAGCACTTTGGAGGGTATTAAATGACATAGGGAAATGCGATATCTCATTTATGTTATGAGTAAGATATAAAACCTAATATGCTGTATAAAATGGGATATACCATAAATACTGCAAATGACATGCACACAGACTAGATTCGTATGCTTTTTCTAAAAATCCTAGAAGAACCCTCAAATATGAACAGAGACTGTTTCTAGGTAATAGGCTTCTGGGCAGTTATTTTCATCTATTTTCTGAATCATATACATTTTCTTTGCCAAGTATATAGTGCATCTAGAATTAGAAATAAAAACTTTTTAAAAAGATTATTAGAAATTTACCCATTCATTTTTTTCCTGAAGTATTTATCTCTCTTTTAATATTTCTTATTGCTCTCTTAATTCATAGTTTTTCAGGGAAATATGTAAGATTTAAAAGAGTTGAAGCACCAACAAACGAAAGCTATCAGTTATTCTTTCAAATGCGTCCAAATCAAGAAATATATAATTTTACTTTGAATGCTCGCAATCCTCTGGGTCGATCAGAATCAACTATTTTAGTTAACATAACTGAAAAAGGTAAGCTGCTGCATAAACCAGTGTCTTAAAAATAATTTTAGAAGTGGTAAAGTGTTTTGAAATCAATGAAAAGTGCTTCTGGGGTTTCCTTTTTATAATTTTCTTTAGAGTTACTTAATATTAATTTTATAAGTTTTATTTAAAAATCCTTAAAATGTATAATTTCAAGTTTCACCATTTTATTGAATTCAGATAAAAATTTGTATGAGTCATTTATATAGAAACTTTAAGTGGCTTTATCTAATGGTTTTTGATTCTTGAAAAATTTTTGCCCAATTTTTAAAAGCTTTTTATTTTTTTTTTCAGTCTTTTTATTTTAAAATAATTATAGACTCACAAGTGGTTGCAAAAATAATAAAGCCCCATGACCTCACCCGGCTTTCTCCGCTTGTGACGTGTTACTGACTACAGTACAATTTCCAAATGAGGCAGTCGACCCTGATACAGTACCACAAACTAGACCAGTGAACTGGACTACTGACCTTGCTCAGTTTTCTCAAGTTTCTGTGTGTGTTCAGAGGCGTGTGTGCGTCGATGTGCTTCTGTGCAGTTGGATCCATGTATAGATTCACGGAACCACCAACACAGTCAAGATACAGAACTGGTCTGTCTCCACGAAGAGACTTCTGCTTGCTGCCCCGTTAGCAAACCTCGCCACACTTCCCCGCTACCCACCCCCTACCCCATGCTCCTGCATCCCTGTCCCCAGGCAGCATCTACTCAGTTCTTCATCTCTGTGTTTGAGATCCTCAGTCATTTTGAAGTGTTGTATAAATGGAATCCTACAATACCTAGCCTTTTTTCACTAAGGGCAATGTCCTTGAGATCCATCCAGCTTGCTGTGTTTATCAATAAGTGGTTTGTTCCTTCTTATTGCTAATGATTCTGGGACTTCTACCAGCCCTAGTAATATGTAGTTCAAAATAGAAATAAAATATGGCCCTTCTTCTTAGCATCCATTCCCGTGGGCATTCCACTGCGTCGGCTGCATGCGGGCTCTGCAGTCCAGAGGCCTTCTCTTAGAGCCTCTCGGTTAGTGGAGAAAGGCTTAAACCAAATGCATTATAACAGAGCCTAGCAAGTGCTTAGCGCAACTGATCTTGTTGCCCTATTTGTAGATGTAAGTACACTTCTATTAATTATTCCTTCTCATCATTTTTGTTGTTTCCTGGTATTTCCTAAGGTCAGAAGAGCTACATTTTGTACTTGAGTGGTAGTGTTTGTATTTGTCTGCCCTCCGCCTTTCGACCTTATTTTCACACGGTTCCTTCTTCCCACTCACATGGGCCTATGTGCTATCACCAGCATCGTGTGCGGCTTGTTCCACTGTTGTACTGTTCTTGCCAAGACCCAATCGGAAATGCTCTTCTGCATCCGTTTTGCCAATTTTAGTCAGATTCTTCCTTCAAAGCTCATCTTAAGTCCCATCTTCACTCGAAGACTTTCCCTACCACACTTGCATCTCAATTCCTGTAGCCGCTAAGAGCTGTAAATATGACAGAGAACACCAGTTTCTGTGTATGCTTGATTAAACATGAGTACAGAGATACCAATTTCCAATTTAGCATATATACTCTTGTTCATTGTCTCTCTCTTTTTTTTGGTCACTCTGCAAATAAATTAGGGGTTCCTTAAAGGTAGAGATTATGATCCTACTACCTTTTAGTATTCCTGATGCCAGTCTAGGAACCTTGAATGTGGTGGGTCCGTAAACACTGGTGGCATGATACCAGCAGTGAAAGTGACGTCTGTGTATGCCATGGGTACTGAGTGGAATATTGTTGATCGGTACCTAATGCTGCCTCTCTTGTTTCTTGTTGTTGGGTTTTTTTTTTGGTTATTTTTTTTTAATTGTCATTTATTGTATTCTTAAGTAGCTTTTAAAGTAATCTTTACAAATTATATTTACAGTCTATCCTCGAATTCCTACTTCAATCAGAGTAAAGGATATTAATTCAACCGCTGTTACACTTTCCTGGCATTTACCAGGCAACTTTGGAAAGATTAAACTTTTATGTCAAGTTGAAATTAACACAACTAACGCAGTCCAAGAATTGGTAAGATTTTTCTATAAACTTCCTTTGAGGTTACTTTGGATCAAATATTTTTCAAAACTAATTAAAGAAATTGATATGCAGAAGCTCTCAGATGATTTATTATAGAAATTTACTAAGAACTAAGACATTATATATCAATGTAATGACAGCATTATATTTAGCACTTGAAAACAGTTAAAATCCTGGGTATTGTAGAACGTGAGTTTGACTTTTACTACTCAGAATGTTACCAGGTCTAATATAGTACCTGGCACATGGCTGGTACTCAGCAAATTTGAACATGAATGAATAGTTTTTGCTATAACCTTTAGCATCAGTTAATGGACTGATAAGCACCAGAGAGAAGATGCGATTTCTAAAACTGCCAAGTGCAGCAATAGGAGCAAGTTCTAAGTCAGAATGTGGTCGTTATAAGTCAGAACATTACTTTTTAAAATACATTTCAGATACTTAGCTTGACTTTTGTAGTGTACCATCTTGTAATTTGTGGTAAGTCCAAAATAAAAGATATTGTAGTGAAAATACTCATTTGGAAACTTACTGATGATTGCTAGAAAATCAGTCAAATGCCAGAATATAATCCGAAAAACTCCTTTATAATTCGTAACTGGGAGCTCAGAGGATTTCCTGAGGCATGCAGATCCTCAGATTTGTTTAAATTATGTCATTTTAATTTTACATAATTTAAATAAGAATTTGTTGAATATTCTACATGTTTAGCACCATACTAGAAGTTCTAAGTGCCCTATTAAAAAAATGCATCAGATGATGCTTGCCTCAAAGAAGCTTCCAAATATAGCTGACTAATGTACTTAATCCTCAAGGTCATCTTAGATTACTAAAGTATATTAAGGCTTGTTGTATTACCATTAGCCATTGACCAGTGAACAAGATTATATCATCCTTTCTGCATAATTTAATTGATCATTATTACTTAGACCCAGTATTTGAATTAAAATGATACCTAAATATATTGTTACTACAGGGCATAATTCCACAGATTTGGTATTTATGTAAAAATTAAAATATTTTGGTGGATGAACTGTCATTAGTCCTACAAAGGTAAACTCACATGGACATTTAGTCAATTTATGTTATAAATTTGGGTGGTTTATCAAAAAAAGTGTGTGTTTATGTGTTATATATATATATATGTGGATTCTTACATGACATTACATATACGTATACATATACATATTGATTTGCTTTCTAATAGCGGAATGTCACAATCAAAGGAGTAGAAAATTCAAGTTATCTTGTGGCTGTGGACAAGTTAAATCCATATACTATATATACTTTTCGGATTCGCTGTTCTACTGAAACTTTCTGGAAATGGAGCAAATGGAGCAATGAAAAAAAATATTTAACCACAGAAGCCAGTAAGTTAATTCAGTGGTTTATAGCTGATTATTACTATGGATCTTGACATTTTACAACTTATTTTTAAAGAAAATGTCACCAAAGTGAGTAAAAGGAGAAAGCTTGAATTGCATAATTGTGTAATATCTCCTAGTAAAATATCATCCAGACATCTTAAATGGTGGCTCTAAGGTTTGTGCTCCTACGGGCAGCCGCTTGGCCTGTGTTGTGGGGAAGACCAGGCCTGTCTGCAGGATGTTTACAGCTGTGTCCTAAGATGATGCAGAGGAAACAGACTCAAAACTGTGATGAGATTATGGGTGATTTCTCTGACACTCTTTCCTCCTTTCCTAGAATTTTGGTAACCTATTTAGATGACTTTACTGAAGACAATTGTTAATAAAGAGAATTTGTTGGAATTTTTATTTGTGACCTAGGCTTGAGAAATGGATGGGGCCAGAGGTCTTGAACTTAGTTTCTGCAGTACACGGAGGTCAAAATAGGTACAAAATTAGGTAACTGGTTTTCTGAGTATGATAATTCCCAAAGATGGAATGAGATTCTATCCTTGAATAATCAGATGTCAGCTTTAAAAGTCAAAAACAAAAAAACTTAGAAATAGGTATAATTTTCGGGAGTCATTCAACAAAGGATAGCAAAAGCTTTATTTGCACTAGATAATATAGGGAATATGAAACTTCTTCCAGGGGCACCTAGGTGTCTCAGTTGGTTAAGCATCTAACTCTTGATTTCAGTTCAGGTCATGATCTCAGTGTCCTGGGATCAAGCTTCGGGCTTGATCTGCTTCGGGCTCCACACTCAGTGGGCAGTCTGCTTGAGGATTTTCTCTCTCCCTCTCCTTTTGCCCCTCCCCCAGCTTGTGTACATTCTCCCCCCCACAAATAAATGAATCTTCTTTAAAAAACTTCTTCCAAAAAATTAATGAACAACAAAACAAAAAATGATAGATGTTAATCCAGATTTTTGCCTCTCCACATGAAGGAAGGTTAGAGAGGTGGGAGAAGCTTTGTGATATATGTAAAAAAACTATTTGGATCATCAGAGCTGTGCACGAGTCCAGTGTATTTAGTTATCCGTTGCTACCTGGCAAATTACCCTAAAATTCAGTGGCTTAAAACAGTAAACATACTATCTCACAGTGAGTATAGGTCAGAAATTGAGAAGCAGCTTAGCTGAGTAGCTCTGGCTTATAGTCTCTCATGAGGCCACAGTGTGGACGTAGATAGGGGCTGCAGTCTTGCCCAGGGCCAGAGAATCTGTTTTCAAGATGGCTCACACAGTGGCTGTTCCTCACCATGCAGGTCTCTCCATAGTGCTGCAGAGTATCCTCATAACATGGCAGCTAGCTCCTCCTAGACTTAGTGAGTAGAGGGAAAACATGGCAGCCTCCACAATGCCTTTTATGACCTCACTTCAGAAGGGAGCTACCATCGTATCTGTCATACCCTATTGGTCACACAGGCCAATGCTGTTACGGTGTGGGAGGGGACCACACACAGGCAGGCTTGCCAGGAGGTGTGACCAATACTGATCCTTTGGAGACTGGCTACCACGGGAGCTTTTGCCTTCAGTTGATGAGCTGCTGTTGCCAAGAGAAAATATTTTATTTATACCTCACTGAGATTATAGAATTAATTCACTTAACAAATATTTACTGAGGGACGCCTGGGTGGCTCAGTCGGTAGAGCGGCTGACTCTTGGTTTTAGCTCAGGTCATGATCTCATGGGTTATAGGATTGAGCCCCACATTGGGCTCCACGCTTAGCAGGGAGTCTGCTTGAAGGTTCTCTCCCTTTCTCCCACCCCATTCGCGTGCATGCTCTTTCAAATAAATAAATCTTAAAAAAAAAAAAAAAAATGGGCACCCACTATGTGTCAGGAACTGTGGTAGTCACCAGGGATATAGCACTGAATAAAACAGTCTCTGCCCATGGAGTTTATAGGAATAGAGAATTAGAAATAAAGTTTTAGAAATAGTTTGCTGGGTACTGCCACAGACAAAAATAAAGCCTAGAAAGGGGACTAGGGAGAGAAGGTGACGGGAGGAGGGGTTGCAATTTTAAATAGGGTAGCTAGAAAAGACCTCACTAGTAAAGTCACATTGGAGCTGAGATACGGAGGAGAGGAGATGATCCCGGGGAGGAGAGTTTCTGCGCTCAGGAAGAGCAGTCACGGAAAGCACAGGAAGCCTGAGGCAGGTGGTCCAACACGTCTGAGGAGCCCCCGGAAGCCTGTGCTCGGCCCTAGCCGACTTGAGCAAGGGGAGGTAGGAGGATGTGAGACAGAGCAGCATTCCTTAGTCCATTCTAAGGGGCCTCTTGTTTTGTGGGCATTGAGAGCTCAGCTTTTTCATTGTTTCATTTCTGAGTGGCCACTGAACTGCTTCACATTTTTACGGAGAATTCTAAAAACGTAGGGAAAAATCTCAAGCACCACTGTCTCAATTATTGATATTATCAGCTGACATACAATACACATCTTCAGATGCTAACTTTGAAATCTCTTTCCTAGTTCCTTCAAAGGGACCAGATACGTGGAGAGAATGGAGTTCTGATGGAAAAAATTTAATAATCTATTGGAAGGTAAATACCTGATTTTCCCCTGAATATTTACATAACGATATTGGGCTAAACTACTTAACTTACGAATGGTACTTGAGTGATCCAGAAACCCGGGTTTCCGAGACTGGCTCTTCACAGTCCTGCTGCAAATCTAACCTGGCTCCTCCCAACCCCCCGGACTCCTCATCACGCCCCATTCACCACAGTCATCTTCTCTGACAGCTCTGAGCATTCTTCAGTTTGATTTCAGGAAGCCTGTAGAGGACCTCGGGATTTCATGAATTCCATCTCTCTCACTCAAGCCGGAAACATAGCAAGAAGCTACAAGTTAGAATCTCCGTTGTGTTGATGCTATGCTTTTTTCTCCAATGAGTAGGAAACTTTTTACTATCTCATATGTAATTTGTTTTCCCTTAGTTGTATTATTATATGCCACTTAAAAAGGCTTTCATGGTTTTGTACAATTTTTAGATATAATATAAACTGCATTATGGTTTCACTAGTTTTTCTCTACTAGAGCAGACATTTTTGTTGCTATAGTTTTTATCTGATTTGCAAGGATCAAACATCAAAACATCAAACATCAAAAACAGACATTTGTTTTCTATACCAGGTTTTATAAGAGCAGTCATAATTGGATTCCTTTAAATAGTGAATTTTGTTATTGATAGTAAAACATTTTTATAAAAATTTGACAGCAGTACAGCTTTGAGGAAAGTCTGTGTGCAAATTCATTGTGAGTTCCGTTGCCTTGTGATGGTCTGTATATGGCTGTGTACCCCTCTTAATCTTGATTAGAAAATCCACTGGCTACTCACAGTTGTCTGTCAGATTTCCTGATGATGTAGTAACAATTATACAGCCACTTCAGTGTGTCACTTCTCAGCCTTTCAGCTAAGATCAAGTGTAGTATCTGTTCTTAACGGTTTAATGCCTGATACGTCCTCTATCCGAAGACAATATATCACATGGGTTTTGGGAATTAGGAGAAAGGATAGGAGCTCACTCTGCCCACTCCACACATCAGCCTGGTGTTGCAGGACCATTACTTCAGTGTAGAGAAAGTTTGGGATGTTGTTTAAACTAGATGAATGCCTAACCAAAGATTAAAAATACTGAGGTGATTGTAACTTCAGAGACTAGGTTGATGGTTCTGCTGTTTGCCAAGGAGGAGCATATTTGGATGGAAAATGAAGTTGTTTGGGGTTGACTTTTTCAAAATGTATTCTAAAAATATGTGCCGGTGGGATGTCCAAGTAGAGTCTAATAGGTGGTGGTTTGGTGTGAGGCTCTGGAGTTCAGGGGAGAAGTCGGAGCTAAAGACACAGCTTTGAGTAGCATGTAAGTGGGATCACTCAGGGAGAGCATGCAGGGTGGAAAGAGGCCAAGGATGGACCCCTAGGTCTAAGTGATAGCAGCGTATAAAGGACCAGCAAAGGAGGAGGATCCAGCAGAGGAGAGTGGGAAGGTTAGAGGACAGGAAGACCAGAAAAAAATGGTAAAGCAGAAGCCAAGGGTGGGGATTCTGTGAAGGAGTGAGCGGTCAGCAGCGTCACACGAAGCCCGTGAGCCTTAGGATGGTAATGGGTCCAATGGACCAGGCCATCAGGGAGTCACTGTTATGGAGCAGTGTTTTCAGCTGAGCATTAATATCAAGGTCAGTCTGGATCAGAGGGTCCCATGCATTGTCGTATAGTCTTGAAAAGCAGTTCAGCTCCACAAATAAAAAGGTTTGAATGTTTCCTTATATCCAGTAAGTCTACTTTGGAAATCCACATTAAAGAATTAATCCTAACTATGAAAAAGAAAAAAGTATAATGAAAAGGTACACCAAAGTATTATTTTAGTATTGTGAAAAGTTGGAAACAACTTGAATTTCATTTATTTAAGGAATATTCAAGTAAACTACTAAAAATACTACATAAAATATAAAGCCATTAAAGTGTATATATTATGAACAAGTATATTATAGAAAGGTGAAAAAAAGATAAGGTTGTATGATTAAAACAATGTTAATTTAAAAAGCTACATCTTAGAAAAACAACTTGAAGAAAATATCAAAATGTAAGAGTATTTAAGAAATGGGAATATGGGAGCATTTTACAGTTTTTTTTTTTTAACTTTTGTATCGTTTCCAAATTTTCTGGTAATGGGCATGTACTATTTTAAGAAAATAATAAATGTTTTTTAAAAACTATGATGCCATAATTTTTTTTTAAGTTTTATTTATTTAAGTATTCTACCAGCATGGGGCTCAACTCATAACCCTGAGATCACGAGTCACATGCTGCACTGGCTCAGCCAGCCAGCCAGCCACCCTGATGCCATAATTTTTTATGTTTTGTTTGATAGAGCAGTCATTCCTGTTACTTTTTTTGTTTTGCTTCTGAAAAATGTGAGGCTAAGACTGGTTTGCATTTCCTTAATTTTTAAATTTCTCTGCGCTCTTATTGCTTACGGTAAGTATAGTTTTTCTTTAGCATCACTTCCCTGATCTGTCCTGGCCTCGGTGCCTCTTAAATCTGTGTCTGACACCGTTCACAACTCTCTTGATTCTGCTGTTACCTTGTCATGATTGACGCAGTGCCTGGTTTAGACTTGATGGTTTTGCCTCATCACACGGCCGGTTTTGCAGGTTTCTTGACAGAATTTATTTTTCTGTTTCTCATAGCCTTTACCCATTAATGAAGCGAATGGGAAAATACTTTCCTATAATGTATCATGTTCACTCGATGAGGAGACACAGTCCCTTTCTGAGATCCCTGATCCTCAACACAAGGCAGAACTACAACTTGATAAAAATGACTACATCATCAGTGTGGTGGCAAAAAATTCTGTTGGCTCATCGCCACCTTCTAAAATAGCTAGTATGGAAATTCCAAATGGTGAGTACTTAAGATAATGTAGTATATAAGAACAGGAAATTAAAGTGAAACATTTTAAGGGGTGTTCGCTTGCTCTTATAAGGTCAGCTCTCTTCTCATATCCCCTGCTGCTGCTGATCCATGAGGAGGAACAAGCCGATTAATGTCCAGAATTCAATGAGAGACAGCAGTTACTCATCCTTAGGGATGACTCCAGACTCTGTGCTGTTGGATAAAATAATGAGTGTACCCAGTTACTTTAGTGCATAGTGTTGGAGAGTTGTGGTGGTGGATATTACTCTTAGTAGGAAATGTTTCAGCCATTTATTTCTCCTAAGACCACGGGAGCTGATGCTATATCAGCTGGGCTGTTTTACAAATGTCAGGCAGGAAATATAATACGTATTTTTAATGGCGGCTTTGTCGACAAGACATTCTTTATTAATAGGAACCCTTTATTGATAAATTCTTTTTAAAGTCTAAATTAGATCTTCAATATAAGCTTTAAAAAGTCACCATGGTGCAATTTTAAAATTAACTTAGTGCCTTTCTTTAAATGTATTACCAGTAATCCATAATATTTAATCCATAGCCACTTCTGCCTCTTAGGTCATTCCTCTTCCAGGTCATTCCCTGCTCCCCCCCCCATTTTGCTGTCCTGTCCCAAAATGGGGGTGCCTGCCTATGACCACCCACTCCTAAAGGAAGAAAAGTTGGTGGATCCGGTCAGGGTCCTCCAAGTATCTTTTCAACTCTTTTTTTTTTTTTTTTTTAAGATTTTATTTATTTATTTGAGAGAGAGAAAGAGCACAGTGGGGGAGGGTGGGGCAGAGGGAGAGGGAGAAGCAGGCTTCCTGCTGAGCAAGGAGCCCAACACGGGACTCGATCCCAGGACCCTGGGATCATGACCTGAGCCGAAGGCAGACGCCTAACCGGCTGAGCCACCCAGGCGCCCCTGGTCCCACAGCTTTTTGATCCCGCTGCATGTCAGCCGATTCTCTATTCTTCAGCCCGTCTCCAGGAGCCCCTTCAGCCCACCCATAGGCTTGAGAGGAAGAGAAGGGCTGGTCCATCCACTTGCTCACCACTCGTTATTGTGCTCCTACTCTGTAGGTCTGGCCCCGGGGTTGGGGTTGCAGGCACAGGCCCCCGCCCACTCTCACAGAGCTCACATCCGTAGTGGGCAAGGAGAAGAGAGATTGGGACTGGCCACTCATGCTCTGCTCCTGCCTGCCACCTGTGTTGCTACCCTCCTCTAGTGCCCGCACGCCCTCAGCCCCGTCTGTCCTGGCCCTGACCTGCACACCCCAGCATGCTGCATCACCACCTGTCCGAGGTGCCCTTGCATTACTTTTTCCAGCTTCTGAGTTTATCTGTACATCCGGGTAATTACCTTTTACAGCAAAAATAACAGAGCAACACTTCTAAACTTTGCTAGAGGTTTATCTAGTTTGAGCACTCTTTTAAAATTTCTGTCCAATGAAGTAGTTTTTCTAACTCCTGCCCATTTTCATGAGATTTACTTCTGTTATTGTTTTTAATACAAGTAACATGTACTTCTTTCTTGTTGAAGATGATCTCAAAGTGGAGCAGGCTGTCGGAATGGGAAATGGAATTCTCCTCACTTGGAATTACGATCCCAATATGACCTGTGACTATGTTATTAAATGGTGTAACTCATCTCGGTCTGAACCCTGCCTTATGGACTGGAAAAAAGTCCCTTCAGACAGCACTGAAGCTGTAATAGAATCTGGTAAGATGAACTCAGAGTTGCCTCTCAGTGAAAGCTGTTACAAAATATTTTTAAAAGAGCCATACGTGGTGTGACTGGGTATAATGAGTGATCATTTTCCCCCTTACCACTGGAGTGGGTGTGAATTGACCTTTCTGGAAAGTGCCTTGTAGCAGTGTGTGTATCAAAGGGTTTGTATCTTTTTAATCTTGTAATTGTCTAGGAATTTATTCTAAGAAATAATCAGAGAGCAACACAGGATTGCATCTAAGAAGGTTCACCGTAGTGTTATTTATAATCACAAAAATTGAAACCCCAAATAGCAAATAGGAGAATGAGTAAATTACAGTGTATCTGTAAAGTGGAATGTTAAGTAGCAGCCCAGATTGTGACAAAGCAATGGAGGAATGCTCCTGAAGAAAGGAGACCATGAAGCCCTAAGCACTGTGGTCTCACCCCTCGTCCTTGGCCTCTGTTGCCCAAGCGCAGGTTACTGGGCAGAGCCGAGAACAAAGGCCTTGCTTCCATTACCACTGATGTCGGACAAGGGGCATCCGTGTGGCAGGGGGCACAGTGTGTGGTGGGGCGGGGGTGGGGGGAACAGTGCCCAGCGCCTGACTGTTGACAAGCCAGGAGTCCTGTAAGGGGAGCTGCTTTTGCTAGGAGCAGCCTAAAGTTCAGCCATGAGGAGTCTGTAGTAACCTGCAGGCTAATGCAGCCTGGTCCTTGGATATCACAGCCCTGTTTCCACCATCATTGTTCCTTCTGAGTAGCTGGTGAGTGTTCTGTGCCTCTACCCTTGGGAATTCTGGGCTGGTCCGAGTGCAGTGGTTTTTACCCTTGGGAATTCTAGAACCTGCCGCCTTGGTGGTGATGCTCCTCGGAGTCATTCCTCTGTCCTGGTTCTCCCTTACGTTGAGGTGAAGCTCAGGAGAGCAAGCAGCTGCTGATACTTCTCTCCCAGGAGCCAGTGCTACCCACTTATTTCACCATCAAATGGTGAAGATGAGTCCCATCCAGTAGATTACTCCAAGTGGGTTTAGATTATTTGCCAGTTCTACTTGAGATACTTGGTGGTCCCTTTATCCTTTCTTAGAACCTGCCTCCCTTATCAGGGTGCCTGGCACACCCCACCCTCCTCTCCTGCACCTCCCCTTTGCACTCCCCCCACCTGTAGCTGCCTAAGCCTTATGCCAACCTCGTCAACGCCATGTGAATTCTCGTCCATTTTCCACCTCTCTCACCTGGGCTTTGAGAATAACCAGGGTGGACTGGGGCAGGCTCGGTGGTGTGGAGAGGGTTCTCCTTAGACAGAGTGCCTGGGGACAGAGATTTAATCTGAGACCTGTAGGATGAGAGGGAGAACCTCCCGTGTCACGGCAGATGAGCAGAGGCCCCACAGTGGTTGAGAAAGGCTTGGAGAAGTCAGGTGCCTTGCCCAAGTTCACAGAACCAGCGTGTGACAGCACCAGGATTCAAATTCAAAGCAGTTCAGAGCCTCAGGAGACCAGGAATTGTCTCTCTTATTGACTGCTGCTGGGACAGCGCGTGGCTACAGGAGACACTTCTTGTCCCTTTCTCAACCTAGTCATCTATTCATTCAACTGTCCTGTCTATTTATGACCTCAAAACACAGGAGTAATGCCATAACCCCCACTCGGGCTCTTTTTCTTTTTAAGGCAGCAGAACCCTATAGAATATTGATATATTTCATTGTGACACTAGGTACAGATTTACTAACCTACATGCAGATTAAAATAACCTCAGGCATGCCTGTCCCCAAAGAAAAAAGTTACAAACTGATTTTAGAGGTTGGCCATCTCACTTTCGAGCTTGTAGAACCACTGGTGTTCCGTGGGAACGTAATTGAAGAATAGGTGCTCTGACCACACCAGAAGAGTTGCTTTCCACTAATTAAATGCAATCCCACATGCTGCCATTTTCCCCCCTGGCAGTATGTTCTTCCTGGACCACCACTGATGAGCTCCTCATTGCCTTTTAAGGCCCTGTTCAGATGTCACTTCTTGGTGGCTTTTCATGATATTCTTAGGCTCATTTGGTCCCATGGTAAAGGTGCCCCAGCCTGTGATAGGTCCCTGTAGTCTAGAACATTGTGTCTTGGTTACCCCCATTCATCTGTCTCCCCAGCACTCTGCAAGCCTTTCCAGGCCATGGGCCACACTGTGTCCACCTTTGTGTTCCCAACATTTCAAACGTTGCATTGTGTCGAGGTATTTCAAAAGGGGCTTTTTGAACTGAAGTTAAGATGCTTCTCTTGCGTGTCTTGTGAAATTAACTCAAGGGCACTAAATAGCAATGCTATATAGAGAATCAGACTTTATGGGCCAGCATACCTTGAAGCAGCAAGGTAGAGTGGAAAGGTTGGTATCTGCTTTTTGGCTAGGGCAGGAAGGGCTTTCCAGAGGCTTGACATGGACCTGGGATTGGCTAGTAAACTGACCCTGGCCAAATCTGGAAAGAAGTCATCATTGCTTGATCTAAAGAAACAAAATGAAAGCCTTGACCGCTGTTTTCTCCCTTCAAGGCCACATCATGTTATAATACTGTTCATTACAACAGAAGTGAATTTGTTTAATTTTTCTTCAGTAATTTTTCACTCTGAATATTGATCAATTTTGAAAATATGGCTGTATTTTTTTATGATAAGAAAACATCTTTAAAATTAGCTTTGGAGATTTCAGAATAAGTGACTATAAGTCTGGTATTTCTAAAATAGATGTTCATAGTAATATGTACTTAACGAAAGTTAATTGTGTTCCTCCTGTAGATCAGTTTCGACCAGGTGTAAGATACAATTTTTTTCTGTATGGGTGCAGAAATCAAGGATATCAGTTATTACGTTCTATAATTGGATATATAGAAGAACTGGGTAAGTTAAGTGGGTAAGTTTTCTTAAGAGTCCAAGGTAACATGAGAAATTAGAAATCAACAGCAGTTGCAAGATTGAATTCTAAAAATAGATTGAATTGACATGTTTAGTTCAAGGAAGGAAAAGTAATTTGCATGGTAAACTTAAAATTACTCGTGATTATGTAAACTTAATTTCTTTAATGTTTATATTTCACAATTTTACTGTTGTCATTGAGGAAATAAAATCCTAATTTTGATGTCAAAGAGATTTAATTTGCACTTCAACACGTTTAATAAAACCATTAACTTCAAGACCGTGTACAGAGGGGAAACACAATTCTGTGTGAGTAGCCATTTACAGATTTTGCCGAGGGTGCTTCCCCGGGTGTGTATGTTGTGAGACCCCCCTGTGTGCCTCTGGTCATTAGCATGCGAGCTTCACAGGAGCAGGGCTTATGAGAGCATCTCTGAAAGTGTGACTTACTAGAGAATAAAGCTCTCATCCCAGATTCAGTTATTTTTGAGGATACAACTCTCATTAAATGTTGGTGTCTTACTCTGTACCCATAAGCTCTCCTTTAGCTGTGGATGCTTTTCCCTTTACAGCTCCGATTGTTGCGCCGAATTTTACTGTTGAGGACACATCCGCAGATTCCATATTAGTAAAATGGGAAGATATTCCTGTGGAAGAGCTCAGAGGCTTTTTAAGAGGATATTTATTTTATTTTGAAAAAGGAGAGAGAGACACATCTAAAATAAGGGGTTTGGAATCAGGTAAGTCACTTATTACAGCGAGAACAGTATTTTCTAGAAGTTCTCATTAACCCCCCCCCCACACACACACACAAAAAGACAGAAAACAAAAAGAAAAAAACAAGGAAAGAAAAAGAAGTGCTGCTGAGTAATGTAATACCGGTTTCTAAAACTGAAAAATAGGTAAATGAAAATGTATGAATATGAGAATTTTAGGATTTTAGTATGTGATAAATGACATGTACTGTCATTTAAATTATTTTGCAGACTGATTATAAACCCCGTAGGACAGAGACCGTCTCTTAGCAATCTTGTTTGATGCATAAAATAGCATCTCACATAGGTTATTTAAAAAAAAAAAAAGTCTTTCTAAAAAAATTCTAATAATGGAGGAGAAAAGCTCAGGAACCCAAAGAAGGGCTCCGGAGCCTTGCTATTATCTGACAAAGAGCCGTCCGCACAGTTAGCTGTGGACTTGATGAGCTGGCAAGCTTAACTGACTTAATCGGGGATGTGTGCATCTATTAGATCTTTAAAAGTACAGTCAATCGTTGACAGTTGGTAAGCGTATGTCCAAAAGACCATAGAGAATTTTCAGATTTACATATACAGAGGTGTTTATGCAGACTTCTGGCCTCTCCTTAAATTATATTTCTGTTGGGAGTCGGATGTTTCCTATACATAGCCATATAACACAAGCATATCATCTTTTCATTTTGAAAGCTCTCCTTTCCCTTAATGACCTCACCTCAGAAAAAAGCCATTTTAATTATTTAATGCCTATCTGACAAGCGGAGACCACAGTGCTGCATGCAGATGCTGACTGGGCTTTAGCTAAGGCACTTCCCTGCTCAGCAGCATTAGATGTGCCCCTCCCCCACACCGCTCAGGTCTGCATTTCCTGAACCTTCACAGTTGCCTGTGAATGAGAAAAACCGTACATACAAAGTTTTACAAATATCCAGAGTCTAGTGAAATTTTTCTCCAGATGTCCAGAAATTTTACACTTGTACCAGTTAAAATTCTAACACCTAGACTTCCATTTAGACATGATGGATTGGTCACTAAAGTTAAAGAGGAAAAAAAAGCATAAAGCCACAAAAACAAAGAGAACCAGACAGGCAAGAGTACACCACATTTGGACATTTTGGGTGTGATGGAGTGGGACAGATGACCTGGAGGATGGTGAAATCTAGGTGGACATTCAGGCTTTGGCGAGAAATAATTTGACTCATCCTGTGGGCCAGGATTGGAGGCTGGTGGTTAGGATGGATATGGGCTGAACAGTGAGGGCCGACTGAAAGTCTGTAAGGAGCAGTGAGAACCCCCAAGTCGTACACGGACTTCATGCAGCTAACGTGAGTGCTTGCTCCCCTGCCTGAAGACAAACTGAACCAGAGAGCCTCCAAAGAGGGGGACAACCTAGTGAGCAGTGTGACCTTCCCTGCCCCTCCTTCCTCTAAAGGAAGCTAATAGGACATCTTCGGCTAGGCCTATTTCCCTGGATGAGATTAGGGGGTCTTTCTTTGGGGGAAAAAAAATGGTCCCTGAGGAAAGACATGAAAGGTGCTGATACTGGGGAGCTATCCCAGTGAAAGGCCAGAAATTGACTGGTCATTCCCCACCAGTGGTAAGTGAAGCCCACCAACCAATAAGCTCCACCCGTTCACAGTGACCTTTCAGTGGCCCACTCTTAACCGTGACTAGCAGCCAGGGATAACCACATGGTTGAGAAAGATTCTAACATGGGGACAGAAACCAGAAGGAATTAGAGAAAACAGATTCAGCATAGGGAAACAAATTTAAAACAAAAAACAAAACTATCCTCACATAGTTGGGATTCCCTGTATTTATTGAAAGGACCTGATGTTATAAAAAAGAACAGTCAGAAGATAGGTAAGAACTCATCAAAATTAAAAATACAATCAAAGAAAATTTTAAAGAATTAAATAGAAGATAGAGAAATTAAATGGGAGATAGAGAAATTCTTCCCCAAATTAGACAAATGCTGAGGAGAAAACCTGGAGTAGAAAGATGAGGAAGTTGGAGTACATGGAGACCTGTGCTGTCATGGGGTTTGGGGGAGGGGGAATAGAAGGAAATTAACCAAAGAAAGAGCGTAAGAATATTTCCCAGAACTTAAAGACTAGGATACACAGAGTCAAAACACCCATTAAGTACACAGTAAGGTAAATAGAAAAAAAAGTCTACACCAAGGTAGGTTGTCATGAATTTCCCGAGCACCTCATACATAAAGAATAAGTCCTAGAAACAAAAGTTGCTCAGGTGCAAGGCCTCAGGGATGGAAGGGGCCTTGCACTTCTCAGCAGCACAGCAGATGCCGGAAGACAGCACAGCCATGTCTTCAAGATACTGAGTGAAAATTCTTTCCAGCCTAGCAGTCTGTTCTGTCAGTGGAAGCCAGTGAGAGAGCAGAATGAAGGCATTTTCAGACCCGTCGAGCTGCAGATACTTCCTTCCCCGTGTCCCCTTCTCAGGCGCTGGTTCTAGAACAGTGGGTCAGCCTGAGGAAGCAAGCAGGACAGGGAGGTCCGGGAGGGCGGGAGCTGGGAAGGCCTGGGTCTGGAGCGGATACCCTGGGGAGGGGGCCCTGGGAGGACGTGGGCTGGGGTTGGGTGGCCAGTCATGGCACTGGGATTTTGTTGCGTTGGGCCATGTGGAAAATCGCATTGAATATTCACAGGAGGATGTGGGAGGAATTAGGGATTGGTACATTAAGCAAATGAGGAAAAAACATAATTAAAACAACAGAAAAGTAAGGGAAACATGAGCAGACCAAGCAATTTGTCTAGCAGGAATCCACACTTTTATGATCACAGTAACGTAAACTCTGCATTTCCCAAACCTTGTGGTGTGTCTGTGAATGATGTGGGATGGGAGGGAGACGGGGTGTTGAGAACACTAAAGCTGCACCTTCTTTGTAGGACATGCATACATAATGTCTAAAAGTTTTAAATCAAGGCACTGCCAGTGTGAGTTTATCTCAAAACATGGAAGTTAAATACGCAAAGAAACAGGCGATGGGGTTTGGCGGGGAAGGTGCGAGCAGGGAGCTGCTACTTTGTGGTGTTAGCCATTTAGCATTTAGTGCTGTTCAGTTTTTCAGACTACTGTCTTCCATTATTTTGATTAAAACTTTAAAACAGTAGTTTAAACAATTCTTCATACTTCTTTTGAAATGATTCAAAGGCTTCCCGGCTAGCAGCTCATTTGAGACTCGGTGTGCTCTTCTCCCTTGGGTCTCTCACTGCACTCAGGCAGGATGGGCCCCAGGCCCAGCAACCCCCACCCCAGCGGGTGGTCGTGCACTTTCATGCCCTGAGGAAGAGAAGGGACTTTGATTATCTGCCATATGCCAGGATTATTCTAGAGAATCTATGAAAACTTCACACAGCCCCAGGGAGGGAAGTTGTGATGGTCTGTGTCATGGGTTAGAGAAACTCAAGTTCCGAGGAATTTCCATACTAGGTCCAGACCACATGGCTACTAACTGGCAGAGGTAGAACTTGGACGTGGGTCTGGCTGACTCCACAGGCCCTGGCCGCGAGGGTAGCCAGCAGCCACTCATTTGAAAGGGATGTGGGCAGAACAGGTATAAATAGGGGTTTAAAAAATGGTGTAGAGATCAGTAATAATAATCTTCCCTTTAAAAATAGGTCGGTCCGACATAAAGGTTAAGAATATTACTGACCTATCCCAGAAGACACTGAGAATTGCTGATCTTCAGGGTAAAACAAGTTACCATCTGGTCTTGCGAGCCTACACGGATGGTGGCATGGGCCCAGAGAAGAGCATGTTTGTGGTGACGAAGGAAAATTGTAAGTTAATTATTGCTGTTGGGGTGCTTTCCGTACTTAAATGCATAAGGTTTGAGCAAGTTTTGTGTATGTAGGAAGCCCCTTTTTTAAAATTTCATGTGTTGCATGTTTATAGCGGGTAGCCAGCAGTGTTAAAAGGCCACGGGATGAGTTCATGTTTATTCTTGTCAGTTATTTGTAGCTGTTTCCTAAGAGTACTTAAGAAATTAATGCATGAAGGATATATCTTCAGTCCGGAGTTCTAAATCATGTTGAATCTATATAAAGCTGACCCACTTTACCATTTTTTTTTATAAGATTTTATTTATTTGAGCATGTGTGTGTGCAAGCAGGGGGAGGGGCAGAGGAGAGAAAGAATCTCAAGCAGACTCCCCACTGAGCTGGGAGCCCGATGCAGGGCTCGATCTCACAACCCCAAGATCATGACCTGAGCCGAAATCAAGAGTCGGCCCCTCAACCGACTGAGCCACCCAGGTGCCCCCCACTTTAACAGTTTTTCGCCCTATTCTAAATGTGATTTTTAACATATCCAGGGAGGAGTGGAAGAAATATCCTTTAAAAAACTATAAACCCCAGCATTCACAACTTGGAGACGGAGAGTAGGGAAGATGGGCTTGACTGTCTGCAGTGAAGAGCTTGAGTTGGATCACGCCATATTCTCTAGCCCCAAGTTGGACTTCACACACACTCTCAAATAAAGCACCATGAGGATATGGTTCTCAGCAGGAGGCCATTATGCCTCGTAGGGGACACTTGGCAGTGTCTGGTGACAGTTTTGGATCTCAGAACTGTGAGGTTCTACAGGGATCTAGTGGGTAGAAGCCCAGGGTTGCAGCTGAACTCCCTACGGTGCGCACAGTAGCCCCACCCACAGGGAAGAAGGATCCGGCCTCACATGTCAATAGCGCTCAGCCCCGTTCTCAAGAATTTAAGTACTAGTGTAAAAATTATTAAAATGCGTGAAGGTCATATTTTAATAGTTTTTCAGTGTCCTCGGAGCAGGTAGGATTTTTTTTTTTCTTTAAATCTATCAATTTAAGTATCTTCTAATACGAATGTATTCTGTATGTCCTGCTTAAAATGCTGATTTGAATATATCCAATATTCTCTTTTCAGCTGTGGGATTAATTATTGCCATTCTCATACCAGTGGCAGTGGCTGTCATTGTGGGAGTGGTGACGAGTATCCTTTGCTACCGGAAACGAGAATGGTAATGGTACCTGCATTTCCTCTTGCTGTTGTGTTCTGAAGAGCATGATTATTCAGTTCATGAGTTAAGAAAGAAGTGCGTGGTTGAAACCAGTCGGTAAAAAATGTTGGCTCAGTCTGAATTAATATTGGATTTAATATTAAGCAAGAATTATTGAAAGGTTTTTAAAGTAATAAAGTAAAAGGTAAACTTTCTCCTACTGTATTTACTTACTCATGATTTAAAGTGATAGCAGATGTATTAAAAATACTTATAGGCACAAATATGGCAATAGCTGTGCAAAATTACTGATTAGGATCACACTTGTCCTCGTGACTTACTTAGAAAATATTGTCATTTACTCATTTATTTAGCAAATATGAATGACTCCTCCCACGTGAAGAATAATACAGTGGGTGAACTAAATAAGTGTGATCCTTATAGACATTGAGCATAGTGGGGAAAGGTGGGCATTAAACCCATAATCATCCAGTAAACACATGCTTATAAAGTATGTGTGTACCAGGAAGGTCACTGGGCACCATGAGGGGAATAAGAGGGGGAACCCTGTCACCGAAGGTGGCCTACCACATCTTCCCTATGGGAGTTCCATTTACCACAGGGTAAGGAGAGGAGAAAGAGTATTCCAGGGAGAGAGAATCACTCCTGTGAGGGCCCAGAAATTGGAAAGAGCTTGGTCATCAGGAGACAGTGAGAAGGACTGTGTGTCTGAGTGAAGCTAAAGAGGCAGGTGGTGAGGTGAGGTGAGGGGAGGAGGTGAGCCAGGACCCGGTGGGAGAGAACACCTCAGGGTAAGCTGGCAGGAGTCATCCTGGGCTGGGCTCGGGGCAGATGGCTGTGTTCATGTATAGACGGCCCTCACTGGCATTAAAAGTGCCATCCTTTATGATAAAGAAGAGAATGTATTCTAGTAATCCTGGCTTATAAGTTAACATAGTAATAGTTTAGAACCATAGAATACCCTATTTTGGTGACCATAGTCTCATTACCAAAAATCACATTTTAAAAATTATCTTAATACAAAAGATAAAATGAGAGAGTTTAGAAGCTAGAGCATTTCAGACTTAGATTAACAAAGTTGTTTTGTTTTGTTTTTTTGCAGGAATTTCGAATAATTAAACTTCTTTTTAACAGCTATACTATGCTATGGCACTGAGCAAATCTCCTTTTTGTTTGCATTTTGTTTTTGCTCATGATTAGTAGCCTTTTCCCCTCAGAGTCCAGACCCTGTTAGGAGCAGCAGAGACCTGCATAACACACATACGCCCCTGAAGTACTGGACCGTGCATGATCCCACCCGCACTCTGGACATTCGATTAGATGAGCGGTGACCCTGTTGTACTTTTGACCTGAGAGCACAATCACCATTTGAATCCTTTGCTTCCATTTTCATAAGATCCATAAGATATTGTGGTTCTAGAAATAGAAGTGGTGCTTGTCGTTTTCAAATAGGAGCCTCTCGGTGCGTTGTACAGAGAGCTTAATGACTGATCACACTAAAAATGGTCTTGCATTGTTGTCTCAGATGTTCACTGAAGCGTCACATGAAATTTCAAAATAAGCCCAATGATTTACTAACTTATTTGTTGTCTGATTGATAATCGTGATTATTAAATGTACTTAATCATCTCTATTTAAAGGATTAAAGAAACCTTCTACCCTGATATTCCAAATCCAGAAAATTGTAAAGCTCTACAGTTTCAAAAGAGTGTCTGTGAGGTAATCCTTTCTTTTCTTAAAACGTTTATCTTTTAGTACTGGCTTCCTTTTTTTAGTCTTTTGGGAGAAGTTTTTAACATGCAAATATCATCTGGAGGACAATGTATTGAGCAAAGAGCATCTTTAACATCTGCTGAACTGCTCTGATGAATGTTAATGTGTTTTTACCATGCTCATTTTTTCCACTGCTATTAATAGCAGGGAACATATTGATATGTAAAAAAGTAACTTTGGGGGCGCCTGGGTGGCTCAGTCGTTGAGCATCTGCCTTGGCTCTCGGCTCTCAGGGTCCTGCGATGGAGCCCCGCGTCGTCGGGCTCCCTGCTCAGCGGCAAGCCTGCTTCTCCCTCTCCCACTCCCCCTGCTTGTGTTCCCTCTCTCTCTCTCTCTCTCTCTGTCAAATAAATAAAATTAAATTAAAAAATTTAAAAAAAAAAGTAACTGTTCTAGTATGCACTACAGAATAGTAGAGACTCATTTTGGTAAGTAGCTGTGAGAAGAATATTTGAGATAAAGCCCCTTTTTGTAGGAAGGGCATTTGCAGCAGCTTTTCGCGCTTTTCTTAATCAGTGATTTATAATTTATTTCTAGGGAAACAGTCCTCTCAAAACATTGGAAATGAATCCTTGTACCCCAAATAATGTTGAGGTTCTGGAAACTCGATCAACAGTTCCGAAAATAGAAGACACAGAAATAATGTCTCCGGTAGCTGAGCGGCCAGAAGAAAGCTCTGATGCAGAACCCGAGAACCACGTGGTCGTGTCCTATTGCCCCCCTGTCATTGAGGAAGAAACGCCGACCCCGGGCGCCGATGAAGCCGGAGGGACCTCTCAGGTTGTTTACATTGATATCCAGTCTATGTACCAGCCCCAAGCGAAGCCAGAGGAAGACCAAGACAACGACCCTGTCGGGGGGGCCGGCTATAAGCCACAAATGCACCTCCCCGTCCCTGCTGCTGTGGGAGACCTCGCAGCGGAGGACGACTTAGACAAAACTGCAGGTTACAGACCCCAGGCCAATGTAAATACTTGGAGCTTAGTATCTCCAGACTCTCCCAGGTCCACAGACAGCAACAGTGAAACTGTCTCTTTTGGAAGTCCCTGCTCCATTAACTCCCGACAATTTTTGATTCCTCCTAAAGATGAGGACTCTCCGAAATCGAATGGGGGAGGGTGGTCCTTTACAAACTTTTTTCAGAACAAACCCAACGACTAACAGAGTCACCGTGTCACTTCAGTCTGCCATCTCAGCAAGCTCTCCGTTCTGGCGTTCCCGGGCCAGCACTGGGCATCTTGGAGGGATCCTGTGAAGTATTGTTAGCGAGGGGGACCTCACTGCGCGCAAGGCACACTCCCAGGTGTTCCTGTGCACCTAATGTAGTCTCACAGCCAAAGTCGAGTAACTCAGAAATTCAGTCCATGCCACTCAAGTCTTGGAGCGATCCGTGACTGGAGCCAAAGAATTCTCACGTGCTCTACCTTCAGGAAGCCCTTTGTGGCTAATCCTGTCTGGTCCACACATGCAAAACAAGTCCCCCAGCCGCGTGTTCTGTTCTGCTAGTGGTTTTCTCATACGGATGCATTATGGAATCGCAAGCCGATTTACAGGCACAGGAAAAAAATGTCAGAGTAACAGATGATGGTTATTTGCCTGACCCTTGCTCCATTCTAGACGAAAACCAAGCACAGATTTCAGAACTTTCAACGTTAGTCTCCTCTATCCACAGCACTTACAAAAAATTAATATAATTTCTAACGTAGTGACAGCTATTTAGTGTTTTGTTTGATAAAGTATGCTGATTTCCGTGCCTACTGTATAATGGTTATCAAACAGTTTTCTCAGGGGTACAAACTTTGAAAATGAGCGTGACACTGACCAGCCCAAATTAGAATCATGTTGTCTTGCTTTGGGAGGTTTTGCAGACCATCCCCTTACTCTCTAGCATGCATGTGAACTTCCCTTCCTGCAGTTGGTTGCCCTAATATTTAAGACCGAAATTTCTAAGACTGGAGATCTGAGGTTTTTTTTACATCTGTTTTTTTTTTTTTTGTAACACAGTGTCAGTTTTATAAATACAGGAGCAAATCCAGTATTACCGATAAACCTAGAATTGCAGTGGTTTGACTCTTTGAGGTGACTCCTACGCAGACGCTCGCTGCATTAGCTCTTTGTACGGTTCTGACTGGCTTCAGCGCCTCCCGAGAAGGCCGTGTCGTGGAGCCCCAATCACCCGGGCAGCGGTGACCAAAGGTTCCTCCTGATCAGGCATTTTGGCCATTTCTCCTTGTGAAATGATCATCAGTCTAGACTATTTGACCCAGTCCTCAAATGTTTAAATCTAAAACTAAAAAGATCATGCTTCCTACAGGAACAATTCCTCAAGGGCTATTGCATGTGAGCTGTGGCAAGGTCCGTTTGAATCGGTGGGCGTGCCCGTGTTAAAGGTGTGGTGGTTGATGTGTGAGCTGTCCCTGACTTCCTGTCTTCACAGCCTCCCCGCCCGCCCTTGCTTTTTGTAAGTGATGTCTAGGATGAATGTGGGTTTTGGAAAAGCAGAATGAACTAAAAAGTGTACCTTAACATCTCCCCCACCCGCAGGTCGTCTTTGTATTTTGTCTTTTGAGAGTTAAGGCAAAGCACCAGAAAAATTGGAAATATCTGAATACATCAGGATGTGCCTGTTTTTCTTTTCTTTATTTAATCATATGAGCTTCTGTGATGATAATGGATTGGTTATCCTTCTTTTCTAGGTCCTCATGTTTCTTTATAAAAACCATGTCATGGAAAAAAGCCACAAGGTGACAAGGGGCAAATCTCTTTGGGTACTCTCTGAATCCTGATGGTAATTGCTAGAATTCAACTAAATTCTAGAGCTTCATGATGTATGGACGCATGGAATGAAACAGAACTAGTTATGTACACGATTAGTATATGTTAAAACCATGGAATACCTCCTAGAGATTTTCAACAATGAAAAATGTCTCAAACCAGAGCCATCCCTGACAGTTTGCTGCTTTTATTTATCCTCTTGGGCTCCTCTCCTCAGCTTGCACCCCAGACACTCAGAACTGGGGCTGCCTGCATTCCCTGCTGAAGCTTGTCATTTCCATCCCCGCCTCTTGCCCCCAGCTCCTGCCTTGTTCACCATTGAAGCCAGTGGATCCTGTACTTCATCTCTTTGGGATAAGTGTTGGCCAAGGTAAAAGTTTATTGGTCTGAGCTACACTAAGCTGAGAACGGGGAAAAGGCCAGAAGCAAGTGTTGGATCTCTGTCATCAGTATATATGCATTGCAGCTGTGGCCATCTGGATGCGGTTCCCTTTCTAACCTATATAATGACTCATTTGTTTGGCTTACGGTGAATATCACTGGGCTCTTGAGTCCTTTCACCCTCTCCAAGACTTCAGTGCTTTTACTGCATGAGAAAGGGTTAGAGTGCTGCTCACCTCTCACCTTCCCCTGGAGTTCCATACACAGCGATCACTAGGTGAATGGAAGCGGAGCAACACTGTTAGTCTGGGCAAGCTCTTTGTAACGTGCTGTATGCCTACAAGTATGTGGTTTAGGGCTGAGGCCAAAGCAGGTTGCTTGTCTTTCCCCACTGCGTTGAAGACAGCCAGACCCTCTGTGCAAATCCAAAGTCATTACCTCCCGCCCCCCCCCCCTGCCCCTGCTGCCCCACCTGGGCATGTGGGGGCAGCCTCAACACAGGGAGAGAAGACACCTCCCTTTGTCACATACCCGGGTGTTCGTGGCACCTGGTAAATAGGCACTCTTTGTCAGTGTCAGGACCATGCTCAAGTGTGAAAAGCATTCTTGTAGTTGGTCACGCACTGTTCCAGTCATTTTAGCCCCTCTCCCTGGAGGAGGGGACACTAAAGGCTAGTTGGAGGGGGAGGCTAGATGTGTTCCCTTCAGCCCTTCCCAACTGGCAAAATAATTGGGAGATCCCTCTTTCCTCAACTAAAGCCTAGTCATTGGTTAGAAAACTCTAAGTATCTGAACTCATTTATGCCCCACAATGTCTGTTTAATAATAGTCCATATTAGGACACATTTTCCTATCTCGCATAAGCCAGTTCACTTACAAACCAATTTCAGATCAAGCCTCCCTTGTGAGGAATGATGGTCATTCTGGTGGTCATTTTGACTGCATTTCTCTTGTGAGTGGCCCTCTTAGATAAACAATATTTAGTATAAAAGTATTCTTAGAAGACTTAGCTAGAATTTTGACAGTAGGTAGAGCTTGTACATTATGTACTGCATGGATTAGTACCCATATACAGTTGAAGTCATCGATGTGTTGAACTATAGAAGCCTGGATTTGAGATTGTGGCCCCGGGTATCTGGATAGTTGTGTGTTTATGTGCTTAGGTGATAGAGGTGCTGTGTTCCTACAGCTTAGACTCAAGCAGCCATTCACGGAAAAGGTTAAGGGCGAAAGGATCAGCCTCGTTTTCCATACCAGCATTACTTTCACGGCTCGTGGATCTGAAGGACTGCATTTAACACCTAGTACTATTGCACTCAGAAATTGTGGTAAAAGTCACATCGTTAAAACTTCAGGCAACTTGTATTCTTGTTGGAAATCATTAGTCCTGTAATTTCTTAATTGTCTTCATGTGGTTCATGTATAAAGAACTTGGCAGTCCTTTCTGCGTTTGAATAATTAGATGTAGGTTAGTGAAGATTAGGGAATATTTTCTTCCAAAAGGAATTTGAAATCAGTTTTATAGTATTTTGAAATTAAAGTACTCCCTAACATATCAAAATGTGGAAAATGTTATCTCAAATTTTTTGACAGCTCAGGCACATAATCTGATGGGACTTTTTTTTTCTATTTAAAGTAATTTTTACTGTTTTCTGTGTTGAACCACTTAAAATTTGCATACCTTTTATAAAATGCCCTTTTTTCTTATCTTGAAAGTCTAAAATTAGGCATCCCCAAAGTCAAATGTGAGATCATTAGCTAATTCCAAAGAAGACTAGGTACATGGTGGAAATTCAGTGATTGTTTATTAACAGAATCCCATTCCAGAATGTGCAGTTTTCACGAAGGGTGGTTTATACCGGGATCTAGCTTGTGTAGATCCAAGACTATTGGCTGAAAGATTCAAATCTACTCAAGAAGTAGCTCCAGTTTGAGTGAAAACTTGGGAAAGAGTCAGGCAAAAGCATCAATAGATATCTTATTCCTCCCTCATTGTGAGAATCCATAGCGTCTTTTTATTTAATGGGTACAAAACTTGGGACGTGTTTGTATCAACCAGCATTGTTCTAGCAAACCAACAAGACATTGATGTGTGAGCTTAACTAATTATAAGGACTCGTGCATTCTCTTGATAAACTCTTTCTTCAGAGCATTTATTTTAAACTGGTATTTCCTGCTGAAACAAAATTCCATGGTACCATGCCCATCCTACCTTTTATATCCAGAAGAAAATTTTTCACAGAAAATGATTTTCCAAACTTACTGGAAATGCATCTTTTAGACATGACCTTAGAATATCATTGGGAATCACTTGGTTTAAATTTGGTCTGTTTGTCTTTGTGGATTATGTACCAGGGCTATTAATATTTAAACCTCTTATTTTGATAACGTGGTGAGATTTTTCTTTTCAGTTTGTGCCTTTGTCTTAACTATGACATGATCATATTCATGCCAGTTATAATGCGAATGAGCTATTTTTAGTGCCTGTATGGAGGATTAAGAAGAACATTCAGTTAATTGATAGGTCAGGCTGTAGTGTGTGTGGTAAAATTCCACAGGATGTGATTTGATCTAGAATATACTCAAATTCTTAAAATTATGATACTGAGTTATGACAAGTTTCTGTTATTTTTAACCATGAGAAGTGCTTGTTTTTCCCTATATTAAGACTGTTAATATTTTGGATTATAAGTGTCCAAGTTGCAGACAGAATTTACCTATGCAAGATAAATTCTAACTGTGCAACATTTTTATGAAAGTTAAAAGTAGTGTTTTAAGAGGGAAACCTTCTGAAAGTTTTCGTTACAAGTGCCTAGCTGAAGAACCATAGAAAAAATAAATTCAGAATCTCTCAAATAAGTAAGCTTTCACTGATTGAATATTAACCAAATACAAAACAGAAGTAACTTACATTACTTTTTTATTGCTGTAACTGAACACCCTAAAAACTAAGAGATGTGATGGGGGGAATGAATATTTCATTGATAAGGAAATTAATTGGTATTACATTTACATATATTTTCTAAGATTTCCTTTGCACTAGCCAGTCAGATCTTTAAAAAAGCTAAACAACTAACAACAAAGACCTTATGCTGCCCTTAAGCCAAAAATACTTTGTATACCTGGTTGAATGGCTTATTTAAAGGTATTGAATTTCCTTACACATTTAAAATGTACTTCCCTTCAGAATTACTCCATTTTAAGCATGGGTAACTTTCAATTTCTGAACTTCCTTTTCCTCCTAAACATTCCATTATAAGACATCAGAAAGATTTCTAGGTGGTAATACAATTTTCATTGAAACATGGACAAGTTAACTGTTAGGTTCAACAGTATTTTGGCAATCGATCATACAAAACAATACTAAATTTTCATTAAAAAATGTTTCAAATATTTGGCCCCCAGTTTGATTCCAAAACTTTTTCCCATGATTTATGATACACCCTTCTATTTAATTTTTTCCTTCTGACATAATGTTTTGGAAAAAGATGAATATGTTATGAATAGTTGAAGACAAAACACAGTAAGAAACACCTATTCAGGTCGTTGTTGTGGCAGGGTAGGTATTCTATGCTACCTTGGCGTTTGTGCTTTCCTATTATTTCCTCAAAAAGGAGCATGGCTTTTTCTTAAATACATTTCAATTCAGAATTGCTTGAAAAAGATTGGCCTGGATAGAAAGACATCCAGAATTTGAGATGGTACCACCTTTACAAGTATGTCCAAAGGCTGAAAATCATTTAAAAATACTCAACTATCCCAAAAGAATGTGTTGCCTTTTCTTCTCTCTCATTAGCTGGCCATAAGTCAGTGGTCTTCTTCACGTTTAGGAAATTGCCATTTTTTTACTCTCAAAATTGCATTATAGTGAATTACTGTTTACAAAATACACATACTGTGAACAGATAGAAGTTTTTGTCTTTTATAAGGTTGTCTGTAGAATGAGTGTCTTTTTAAAGGGGTTATATGTTAAATATTTTCAGTTTTTTTTTTTTTTTATAAATACTAGTAACTGTTTACTAATTTTTGTTTGGTCAGGTGTATGCAAATGTAGCTGAAAGATAGGGAGAAACTGCACATCCAAAATGTCCCATTTTCGTTTCTTGAAACGTTAACCACTACAGACTTTCTTTGTTTAACCCAAATTATCATTTGTGATGTTCTGTACCTAAAATCATGCTTAACCGTATAAGGAAACCTTTAAATACACACACAGAGGAAACAAACTATAGATTGCAGTATATTGGTGTGATTCAGTCTGATTCACAGAATTCCTAGTTTAATATGGAACAAAACAACTCCCCTTAACAGAGATGACAACTGAAGTATTTTCCGCCTTGTGAAAATTTGAAGATTATGTTGCTGTTAGAATGGAAAATTTGAACATTTTATATCATCGTATAATTTCAGAATTTAGTTTCCGTATCTTTTGGAGAACATGGTTATATCAAGAACATAGAATATAAGTAACCTATTACTAAGACACCTTAAACATAAAACTAGTATGCTTGGCTGTTAACTCTAAAGATGTTACTTATGTTTGTTTTTAAAATGCATGTATTTAACAATTTTATCATAGTATTGTCATGGAAAAATAAATATATTTTCTTACAACTTACACTGACGGATTTAGGCATTACTGTTTGTTTTTTCTCCTGTCTTAAGCACTTAGGAAAAAGTAGCCTCTACTTTGTTATTGTTAATACTTTTGTGAATTCTCATAAGAATTACAGTGGTTTATGAAGCAGTAACACGGGGCTCTAACTAAATTTTTAATATTTTAATACGTTGGTATGCCATTGACCTAATCTTCCGTTTGTTCCACTAAATCTATATTCTGTGTCCCAGAGAAGTTAGCATAAAAATAATCAAAAAGTGGGAGTCCAACATCATAAAACAAAAAATGAATACTGGTCCTGAAAGTATGGTTTTTAATTTTTTTCCTCTGAAGACAACCTAAACATTTCTGGAGATTCTGGGAATACAGCAAAATCAGTTTAATTTCAAGTCACTGAATTTGGAAATACAGTCATTGATTCAGCAAAACCTCAGCAATTTTAAAGTATAAGGTGATCTTAAGTAGCATTTCATAAGGGGAGAAATTAAGCCTTTAGTCCTGTGTAGCCTGTGCTTTACCCAGAGTCACAACTAAAATATGAATGGGCTACAATTTAACCTGAAGAAACCGTAGACCAATTTTGAATTAGTTGTGAAACACATGTTCGTATTTAAGTCCTAGAAGAGTGCATACATACGACCGGTCTGTCCTTCGGGGAGATGTCAGTGCATAATTTGTTTCCCAGATGGTGGATTCTTGAGCCAAAATGTGTAAGCACCATCCACCCCAGGAACTTTGAAAAGGTCAGAAAGAGAGGAATGATACAAGTATTAGGGGAAAGAAAAGTAGAGCTGTATGAATTTTTTCTTTAATGTGTAGAATTCAACATCACTAAAATGTTAGTTTACAAATCAAGTTCTTTACAAAAGAGCTGTGTAAGAATTAGTTTTGAATGGCCTATAAATTTGATCCATTACCCTTCCCCTGGAGTGACTAACAGAAATACGGAATTGAAAGCATTTATTCAATGTCTGAGAACCAGCAAAGTTGATTTAACAAGAGATGTCTTGAACTGATTTGGAATTAAATTGGAGTGGATTTTATCCCAGAGTGATTAGTCTCAGATTAAAGAGAAGAAAAGGTTTTGAGGATGATTTTGATAAAAACTGGGAAGTGGAAATCATGTTAAAATGAGTACAAGTGGACTGTACTGGGCCACTCCGACATCTCTCAACTTCCCAAAGGTTAGAGCGAGGCTGAGGTCCCAGCTCAGATGGAAATCTCTCTCCCCCCGGGGCCCCTTTCTCACTTTCTCACTGCCCTGGAAACATGTCTTCGCTGCAGACAGCCTTCCAAGGCTGGAGCCAAGCCTTCAGCTTCCTGTCCCTCGAGGTGCTTGCACACACCCCCACTCACCTTGTCCTGGGGCGGGTTCCGATTCGAGAGGCCACACTGCCCAGTTACCAACAGCCAGCAGCACACACCCTTCCCAAACAGGAGTCCAATTTTCTGTTCCCGTTGGTGGCTCCCTTCCTTTCCTGGGAGGCCAGGTGGATGCCGCCTTGCCTGAGCTGGGCAGGCCTGGCTCCAGGCTGCGTTCACCACCTGGTACCCGCACACCCCACCCCCCGCCGGGGGAATCAGCCAACCTCTCATTCTCCTCTGCTCAAAACGGTGGGGCTTGAGGACCTCGTTTTGCAAAGTGGTTGTGAGGATTCCGGAGAGTGTACGTGACGCTCCCAACAGGGTAGATGTGGGATTGTTACCCGTGCCTCTGTCCCTCCAGGAACCTCAGGAATGCCTCTTTCTGACCTGCACCTTAAAGGTGTAAATGCCTTCAACTCGGGTTAGATGCCCCTGAGGTCACATCCCACGGTTACCCAGAGGGGTGTTACATGGCAAGAGGCCTGCTTAGATGGACCGCGGGACCCGTTCCACCTGCTGGAACGCTGGACTCGATCTCTCTCCAGCCGGGTAACTTTCTCCATCCTCACGTCTCAGGCTAAGCATGGCTGGCTGAGAAGTCTCTTCCGGTGTCTCAGCAACCCCACCTCTCCGTGCACCCCACTTCTGTGCAGCTCGCCCCCCCCCACCTCTCGGAGCACCGAGCACAATTCTAATGCTTTCTTTGACACAGAATTTGAGGGGCGTCTCAGGTGCCACTGCACCCACGGGGCTCGGCACAGTGGCAGCCACATGACAAGGGCTTGGTCCATACTCTTGAAATAACGACCTTGAAAAGCCAATACATGACAATGTCTTTCCTGGATGTAGGAACTACGTTACGGTACAGAGAGGTGACCCGCCTGGGGTCTAGTCTCCAACCATGGAAACACAAGGGATCCCCGCTGAACTCGCATGCCTCAGACGAGGCCCGGAGGCTCCCTGGGGTGGCCCAAGACGCTCCTTCCCACGTCCACTGGGGGAGACATTGTTCACCCCAGGTGCTCAAGTCTTTGTTGCCTGCCTTCGTTCTCCCTCAAGGAAATTCGCCTTCATCCTCAGACCTGCTTGACAAGCGCAGGTAAAGGATAAATAGGCTTTACTGAAGTGACCACAGGTGAGAGCCCTCCTCCTACCCACCGTCCAACCGCACCTCCTCCCCGCCTCGAAATTTATGCCATTCTCTCTGGGTCTGTACCCTTCCAAGTGACCACGTGCATGACGAAGTCGTCTATGTCTGTCGCCACCTCTCTTCCCCCGTTGCATATCTGCTTCTCCGGAAGACAAGCCTTGCCTCAGGTCTCAGACAGTCACTCGGTGGGGTAGGTAGGTCCTGGTACGTCGCACAGGCCTCCACCGAGGGGCTAACCCATCTCTTCTCTACATCCCAAACTTTCTTCTGGCAGGACAGGCCGCCCCAAAGAGCTGGGCCCGGGGCGCCAGCCTCCTCCAAGCTACAGCCTGCGGTCAAGGACGGGAGCGCGCCCTTCCTCCCAGCGCCCAGGGAGGCGGCCTCTGGTGGGCGTGGCCTGGGTCACGTGTCCGCCCCTGGGGCGGTCACGTGGCCGGACAGAGGTTCCGTCCACCGGCCGCTTGTACAGAAACTACACATTCCGAATCGGAGGACGAACAGCCCCCCAGAAGAAGAGGGGTGATATTCTGAGTGAACAAAACAGTATTCACTACAGCCTCGCTCAACTAGAAAATAAAAAGGAAAAAAAATCACGCTGTCTTCTTATACAGCATTAGCTGTTTTTAACACTTTGCCTTTTACCCTTTCAGACGTTTTTCCTGTGTGACTGTGTGTATATAAATATTTACACATTTCCATAAATATGTGTGCACATACATGAGGGTTATATTGTATATTCTGTTTTCAAACCTGATTCTTTTATTTAGCTTATTTTGAAAATCTTTTTTATATCAATGGGATATTTATATGGCATTGTTCTTTCATGGATATATAACACTCTCGTGTATGGATATATTATTTAAATTTCCTATTCCTTATTCCTTATTGAATTCCTTCGTTCTTATTCATTTATAAAACTGTTGATACTTTTCATTAAATAGGGGATGACTTTGAAAGCCAGGCAAAGATGTTTGGCACGGATTTGGCTGGGACTAAAAACCAGCACTCGAGCTTCACACAAGGAGTCACTGGCACGCTCTACTCAAGCACTCTGCGATCGACTTTTCTGTGCCATTAAACGGGTCTTTTCCTACCAACTAAGGAAGATTCCAACCTAAAGCGGAGTTTTACTGCTCACACGCTACTTCCTCTAGGGTGCGGTGCGGGCGGGGCCCGCAGGAGCTCAGAGTGGGGACTGCTCAGGGCTCCTGCTGGCTGGCCACTGGAAAAGGCAGCTGCCGGCTCAGGGCACCCACCCCAGCAGCTGAACTCCATCCCGGGCCCTCAGTCCTTGGTAAGGATCCTTAGACCCAAGGGAAACAGGATCTTCAGGAACTGTAATAGGGATTTTGAAATATTTTGACGCTCTCTGGGAACAGAAGTCCCTTTATCCCGGGAGTCTTTGTCGGACTCCTAGTGTAGGGAACTAGAGACAGTGGCGCATTCTTTAATGGGAGACACGTGACATGAAATGTGTCTTAGGCAAACAAATCTGGTTTCCAGTGAAGTACTGTGTGGAGGTGGGTTGATGAGCTGTAGTAGGCAGAAGTCCAAGACGGTCCCCAAGATTCTCAGCCTCTGCGGCACAGGCCTGCTACCATCCCATTCCCTGGAGTGTGAGCCCGACCCTGAAGGAGACAAGATGTCACTCCCATGATTAGGTTACTCATCAGTCGACTTGCCCGTTAATAAAAAGGAAGATTATCCAGGGTGGGCCTAACCTAATCAAGAGCTCTCGCAGGAGGGACCGGGCTTGCGGAGAGTCTCCTGCGGGCTTTGAAGGAGCAGGTGGCCCTTGAGCATGCCAGACGATACCACAGCCCCAGCTGACACCTGGATTTCAGGAGCCGAGTCTTCTCTATCCTTCATCTTCTCCCCAGTGTCTCGTTCAGGGGTTGGTTCCCACATAGCAAATCCTCGGGAAATGTTCACGAAGCCAATGTGTGTTGGCACGTGTCTATGAAAGGGAGCGCCAAAGCAATGCTTGGGAGGACCCAGATCATTCTGCATCCTTCCATCCTAACCACCCCAAAGCCTCTGAACAAACCCCAAGGGCTTCAGGCTGCCAGGCAAGAGGCAGTCAGGTCACTGTGAATAAGATCCCAACACTTGGCAAACCATTTTACCTCCCCAGCCCTATTTGAGAGGCTAGATCAGGCCATCACTTAGCTTCCTTCATTCGAGAGCTCATAGATACGTGGCCCGGGCAACCAGTGGGCCCATTTTCTGCTCTGACAGTCCCCCATATCACACCCACACTCCCCCAGGTGCCCTGTGAGCTGAAGTCCAGTGGGAACACAGGACATCTGCAGCGAGGGCCCGGGTCACTGTGCAGCAGCCTTGCATCCCTACCTCTCTCCTCCACGCTTTCTGGGTCTGACAGCTCCCTCCCCTGGCCTCTGCCTTCCTGAAGCCCATTTCCTTACAGGGCTTCCTGCAGCTCAGCCCTTGGCCCGGTGCCTGTTACTTTTGTTGCTAAATGAGGATATTTGAGCAAATTTCTTGAGCTCCCCGGCCTTCCTTCTCAGAGACATTCCAACCCAAGTTGTCTTTTAGCAAATTCAGAGCTGCAGCCCCATCACCGGGCTGTCCCAGGAGGCTGAAGCCCCGGGCTGGGCCCTTGCTTGGAGGCGGGCAGCTGGGACACTAGGGGAGGTCACACCATGTGCTAGAAATTTCTGTGCCTTTGTACACCACTTGGAGCTCGAGCAGGTCTGCAAGACAAAGATAGCCAAATAGCAGCCATCTCATCCCAAAGACTGAGGCATAGTGTTCCTCTCACATCCTTCCAGGAAAAGACAAATGCTCCACGAGCCATGCACTTTCTAGGACCAAAGATGTCTCCACGAGGGCAGGCAGGAGGAGGAGGAGCAGCAGGGAGTTCTTTCTGCTGCCTGCCCTGCGCTCTCAGTTCTTGGCTTGGCCGGGGCTAGGCAAGGGCCCAGGGAGCACACTCTGCTTGGAAATAATTTGCAACAACTCCCCTGAGTTCTGGAGGTTATTTGTGGAGGGGAAGGCAAAGGAGAGAAGAGAAAACACATCAAACCCAGACCTCATTGCATACTGTGGGTCCCCGAATCCCACTCTGACCGAATGGCTCTGGTTTCTGCTTCCAGAGTCCTTGAGATAAGAGAACTCAGGAAGAAGGCAGACGTGGAGCTCTGACGAGAAACTGGCAGGCAGACACCTAGGTACTGGCCTCTGCCCAAATCCCCTTACCCACAGGCCTGGGCTACCGGTCACAGCCAACCTGAGGAAGCCCCAGAAGGCCACCGAACAATCCTGGGGTCCTTGGGCCGGTCGTGTCTGACTGCAGGCCGGGGTGAGGGGTAGGAAAGGTCCACAAGGAAGCATCATGGTCATGTCCTCATGGTAGGACCACAGCAAGTCACCCAGTCTTTCTGGCCAGCTTCTGTCTTCCCAAGCCAAACAGGCCATGCGCATCTGCTCTGGCAGTCATCAAAGGAGGGCTGTTACTAAGCTTGAACATGTGAACGTGGGGCTGGAGCCTAATGACTCACAGGGGCTATCCCAGAAGCCAGTCCATGTGGTCGCCTGAACATAGCCTCCTGTAAGCTGGAACTTCCAAACCATAGCCCGTCACTTCCACTAAGACCCGCCAGCATAAGTGCCTTCAGACCTCGTACTTCACGGCCTCGCTGGGCTGAGGCAGGGCCCTTCTACTTCTTTGTTTCGTGTGTGCAGTAGAAATACCCAGTGACGATGCAGCTGAGTGACCCACGCTCTCCATCTTGGGAAAAAGCCACTTGGGAGTGGGCTGAAGCACCACAAATCCCTTGTTTGGGATTCTGATGTTGATGCCTTTCCTGCCTTTGATGAGCTCATCCCACAGCCTGATCAGCAAAGGGTCTGGGCTGGTGCCGGGCACTGCCCAACCCCACCTCCATCCTCAAGGGCAACTACTGTGTGTCGGCTGGACTGGGCCGGAGCTGCAAGAGGCCATAAAGGGAACAGGGAACGGCTAATGCTTTGTCCAGACGTCTCTCCTAAAAGATTGATTGTCTTTCTACTTGGAGCTGTCTTTATTTTTCCCCAGCAGCTGGGCCGCTGCAGGCTGCCCCTGGCGCTTCCCTCCCGAAGAAGAGCAGCCTTCTGGGGCAGGGGTTTGGCTGTCAGAGCTGAGAGGGGTTGCGAGCCGCTCCTACTCCCAATTCCTCTTCCTTTGGGAACTCGCAGTGCTAAAAACAAGCTTTCTGAGAACCATATTTTTCTGGGTTAAAGGTGAAAAATGCAGCATTTCCTCCAAGTGCAAAGCGCTGGGCCTGCCAGCTCTGGGCACATTTCCGAGATCCTTCCTCCCACTCAGGGAGGAGGCAGCTCGCTTGCAAGGGGGAGAAGCCATGAGGTGGGTGGTGAGGGGAAGGCGAGGAGGGAAGTGGGAAGGAAAGCACCCGTTACTCTGAAACCCGGGTGGCTCGCGTCCGGCAACCTGAGGCCTGTTTGTGTTGGCACGGGCCCGGAGGCTGGAACGGAAATGAAGAGCAAGTAAGAGGGTGGGAGAGCAGGGCAGCCAGTCCGAGTGGTGCCTGACGGCCCGGGGTCGTCAAGCTGCCACTTACGGGCTTCTGGGACAGTGTGGGGACTGAGAATCCTGCAACCGGGCTTAGAGGAAACGTGTGGTTGTGAGAGTCAGTTTTAGTAGGAATGGCAAGAACATCCCTGTCCTTACCCCCTCCCCGCCAGCCATCCTTGCTTAGGGCACATGGAAGTCTGGGGGATTTTCTCAGATCCTGACCAGGGGACAAAAGGTGGTTTTCAGGAACCCGGGCTTCACGATAGCCCTGGCGGGCAGGACAGGGATGCCGTTAACCTCCGAGCTCCCTGGCTACTCAAACCTCTCTCAGGAGCCCAGGGCCTAGGCAGCTTCTTCACGATTCTCTCAACAGAGCCGCTACCCAAAAGCTAGGGCACAAATCCTGTCCCCCTCCTAAATCCCCGTCCTCAGAGTAAGTATCAGGTGGAAAAAAGTGGAAAAAGGAGGGAGCACAGAGCACAGCAGGTGTGGAGGAGGGACGGATGCTGCCCCGTGGGCCCTGCCTGGCCGGGCGGCCACTGACAACTTCACAGACCTCATCCCCACTCCCAGGAGGACCGTGGCCTGGGGGGCCACCACCCTGCACCACACCACCTCTCTCAACAACCTATGACTTGCTGTGAGGGACGGATGGCATTAATGGCCCGGATCTCGTACCCTTGCTTCGCCTGGCCCTCTGCTGGGTGGCTTTCTCTCCCCTGCAGGGGTGCAGTCTGTTTCCTCATCTCTTCGGTCGATGGACTTTGACTAATGGGATGTGGCAGAAGGGACACGCGCAGTTCCAAACATAGGCTGTCAAAGGCCTTACACCTTTACCCGAGTGTCTTCGCTTTCCTCTCTAGTGACAAGAGCATACCAGCCTATCCTCTGGGCCCACGAGGAGGAGAGCCACACGGAGGAGACTCGAGTCACCTCACCATGCCAGCCAAGGCCATCCTAAATGAGCCAACTACCACACATGTGAACGGGTCCAGCTGAGACCCAAAGAACCACCTGGTCAAGCGTCGGAATGCCGTTTGTATCCCCACAACCACCTCCCCTATAAATGCATCCCGTATCTCCTGGGTTTTGTCCACCAAGAGGGTGAAAGAGCCGTGCTCCTGGCTTGGGATATACTTACCATGTTCCCTGATCCTGAGCACCCAGGTGATCCGCTCCTCTGGGGTCACCCTACTCTGCTGCCTTCTTGTCAGCAGGATCTCCCCTGCCCTCAGCCCACCATGGGGTCACCCTTTCTAACCCCTTCTGCATCCCACCCAGAGGGGAAGGTGGTCCGCAATTCTCCTCAGCTTCAGCACACACTCCTAGGTCCCTGTCCCCGAGTCACCGCATTTTTGTCCAGATAACACCTGCAGGGAATAGCGGCTCATCTACAACACAACTCTCCTGGCTTCAGCTCAGCTGCATATTTTGCTAAAATCACAATGTTTTATTTGTTTGGGGTTGTTTTTTGGGTGAGTTTTTTTTGTTTTGTTTTGTTTTTTGGCTGGAGGCAATGGATTGAAACTAGACTACGAAGGCAACCCCACTCTCTCTGGGGAAGCACGGCTCCTAGCAGTCTCCATGGAAGAGCGGTGGAGGTGAGGGTGTTTGGGAGCTGGCAAAACCCGCTTTCTAAGACATCCTGATGCAGAACCTTCTGATCGATTCCCTGAAAGGGACAGAGAATACAGACATGTTGGATTAAGGAATGTAATATGCTGGGCTGAGGAAACAGCATAAAAAAATTGTGCAAAGACATAAAAGTCCATGAAGAGTTCAGGAAACCGTGTAGGCTAGAAACTGAAGGATACAGGGATACATATAACAATATGATAATTCTGTATTTTCTAAGCTGAATGCTAGCAGGAAGATTTTGCAATTCATTAAACTAGGGAACGAAACAAACCAAAAAGACAAAAAAGATAAAAAAACCAGCCCCCTTTCTACCACGTGGCTTTCCTGTAAACTGCACTCCCCAGCTGACACCCGGAGGAACAAAGGAATTACCAGGACTTCGCTGCTACAATCACTGTCCTTATTACCATCGTTGTTGTTATTCCTCCCAGAGGGAGGATCCTGGTCATCGGAGGTCCCAAAGGTAAGAGGTAGAAGGCTGAAGCACGAGGGGAATGTCTCTAGTTCGTTTATTCAGTTTTCAGAATTCTCAAAGTGCTTACCACTGTGCTTCACCCAAAGCTCAAAGTCTCTGCTGAACGCAGGCTGCACACACCAGAGTCAAGTCATGACGGACTAATTATAGGCTCGTACGTGATTCCGATCCCATTTCCCTCCTCTTTGGGGACAGTGTTCATCTCACCTTTCCCTTAGCAAGTTCCGTCCTGGAGATTTGCCAGTGAGCCAGCTGTCGGCCGGGTCCCCGCCAAGGGCTCAGAGGAAGCACCCGCTTCTCCGGTTCTTGCCCAGACACTCAGACCATGCTGAGGACACCCCCTGCCCAGAACAGCCTTAGAATCACCCACTGTGAGACTCTACTTGCAGGGATTGTGTCTACAGATCATGAATAATTGTATCGGTGTCCATTTGTGGACACGGCTTCTGCAAGCATCAGCAACATCTCCCCCAAATGAATAAAAGACTGAACGCATGATTCTAGCCTTCTTCATCTCCTTTATTCAGGTTCACTACAGACGTTCCCCCTCTCTTAAAGCAAAAATGACAGTGACCCTCCTCCGTAACACATGTACCTGTTAATCTGCTTATGTGGGAAGCTTCATGTTCATCTCCTTGAGCCATCAACATTTACTGCAAGAGAAGAGTCAGCTTCCCCAAGCTGCCCACCCCAAGATAACTATCCCACTCCAACAGATGTCACGAAGGGCCCAAACAAGTCTTTTCTGGGGGAAAATTTTTAGGAAGTGTGCAAAGAATTCAGGGTTGTCCACACAAACTTGCAAAAGTATACTGTGTGGACAGTCTGCAGCTATAAAAATATACACATACAAAAAGACATCTACAAAATCATGGTGCCCGTTTTCTTCGATTTGCATTATAAAAAGTAGGGAGTTTTCATTAAAGGTAAACTTTGGTGGGGGCAGCATTCTAACTGTGACTCCATGCTTAGTCTCCCCTCCTCCTGATTTTCATGGAATAGTCAGAGCATACTGAACCAGCCACTGAGGAGTGCAAGGGATTAATCCTAAATAATGCATGGGCCAAGGTGAGAAATTCAAGGTTCAAGGTCAAATAGTCATTCTGCTGTCAGTAAAAGTGTCATGAGTCAGGGAAGGAGGGAAGTATTTTAATACTGCCCTTTGGGTCTCTATTTTTTTTTCTTTCTGTTTTTATTCACTATGAATCACAACACAGTCACTGAGCTACAGCAGATAGGCTCTGGAATTTGCATCGAAGTGTGATCTCTGGCAGCCCCTGCACATTCAATGGACAAAGTTCGACGCTTCCTACACAGAGTATTCCGTTGGGTTTGGCCCACAGAGTGTCAGCAGGAAGGGCCACACAGGGACTCCTGTCTTGGTTCTAGTTTCTCATCAGGGGGTACCTTCTCCTTGATGGGAAGAAACGCACCTGGCCGCCGTGCCTCCGTGCGTGGCATCAGCCAGGGTCGCGGGGCCGCGGGGATTCTCAGCAGAGAAGGCTGTGTCCCTTGGGCAAGCCCAGCTGGGCTTACTTGGCTCCACAGGTGTTGATGTTTTTCCCATCCACAGCGTCTTCCACGAGGGAAATGTGGTAATCGGTGGACAGGGTGAAATGAGAAATACAGCCCACGAGGCCTCGCATGTATTGCCTGTTAGTGTGCAGAGCGATTTCCTTCATTCCACCTGCCGGGAAGCAAGAGGGGAGCAGGTCTCGTTAGGACACTTGAGTCTTCACTGACCAAGGTGTCCCTCGACTGACAGGATGGGTGAGGGCTGTGAGCCCCTCCAACTGCTCAGTGCAGAGCATCTGTCTAATTAATAATAACCCTTGAAGGGACAGACGGACTTGTATTGACCCGACACACAACCAGGGGCTATAAATACCCACCTCACGTGTGACTGCTGACCCAACTGACCACTTAAAACCAAACAGTGCCTGGTAAATTTTGAAATGTTGTCTAATGTCAACGGAAGGCAGCAGACAGTTAAAGGTGATGCCATCTTAACCCGGAAGAAATACACTGATATTGAAAGCTTTCAATTAAGTTCACTTTTAGGAAATAGCGTTTGGATAGAGACCTATTTTCGTGTTTATGTATCTACACTAGTGGTTTCTAAACTATTTACAGAAATACTACTCATTCTAATTTTGAGAGGGGACAAGAAAGATCCTCCTTCCTCAGAGGGAACTGTCGGAGCTATATTAGGCGGGTTTTTGTTCTATAAACAAGAAAAGCATGGTTTTCCTGGTGGATCGGTCCAAAGCACAAAAGCATCTAAGTGCTTCCTGCCCCTTCAGCCATGAGTCAGAAGTTCAGAAAATGGAACAACAGAATATATGGCAAGCTTCCCAATTTCTAAGTATTTGATCTGGTGAAGTGCACCTCTTTGGGGGAACCCCACCATGACAACTGGAGGCCTAACAAGAAGACGCTGGCGTAATTTAGATTTGGTCAAAGGCCACTTACCCACATACAGAGCTCCATTGATGTTGAGCTGCCTCATCATGCCAGGTGATTTGCCTGTTCTGGCCCCATAGTCATCCACAGTTATCTTTCCGGATTGGCCATCCCTGCAGAGACCACCATTTTCGGAGCTTAGTTCAATTATGCATTCATTTTAATAAAACTCTATTTAAGTACTTACTCTGTGCCAGGCACTATGCTAAATGAGGGAGGTGCAAAAATGAAAAAGAAAAAATTCCTGGCCCTCAGGAACTTACGGTTTCCTGAGGCAAACAAAAAAATTCAAATTGTACATGACAACACCGTGTCGCCACTCCTCAGCAGAGGAATGCCAGGATGGTGCAGAACACAGGAGGAGAGAGGGTCAGGGAAAGCTTCAAGGGACACTCTGTCTGAGATGAGCTTCGAAGGCTGGGTAGGTCAGGGGAAGGAGGAGGGTAACGCAAACAGGAAGTGGCAATGCTAAAGAGAGAAAAGACAGGGGGTTGGTACAGGCTGGGCATACAGAATTCTGGAGGTGGGAGGAGAGTGGCCACAAGCATTTCTCCTGAAGGGAGCCAGAGAAGAACAGAACTATAAGGGGAAGTGTGGTGGGGACATGGGGACACGCGATGAGTTCAAACAGTATTCTAAGCAAAATGGAAAGCCAATGATAGCAGGTAGAGGATTACTTTGGGGGAGGACAAAGAATGGCCGAGAAGTTTCTAAAGGACCTAGAGAGTCATCCAAAAGCGACAGTGGAGTGGAGGTGTTCATCTGTAGCAAGGGCTTTGCCATTTTCTATGCTGGTTCCCAAAACTATCTGGTCCCAGGGACCTTCTTCAAAAAACCACCTGTTTGTACAGATCTTGGAGGACTGTACCAACCCAGGCTGCACTTTTTTTTTAGGAGTTCCTTATTGATCTTCTCATCTTTTTTTACAGCAAACTGTTCTTGTTTCTTGGATTACTGGTCTCTCTTATCTCTCTGACATAGTAATATGCTTTATCATTTTTTTATCATTTATCATTTTTTCATTCAAGTCTTTGTTTCCTTCAAATTGCTTTGTTATGTTGATTTGTTCTGCTATCCATCTTTTACATCGGAGATTTTTTCAAAAGCCTAGTGATTCCTGACGGCCACTTCATAGTTAAGCGAAGAGAAAAAGCACTGGGCTGCCTGGGTGGCTCAGTTGGTTAAGCATCGAACTCTTGATTTCAGATCATGAGATCAGATCATGATCTCAGGGTCGTGAGATCGAGCCCCACTACAGGCTCTGCACTCAGCGGGAAGTCTGCTTGAGACTCTCTCTCTCTCTCTCGCTCTGCCCCTCCTTCCACTTGTGCACTCTCTCTCTCTAAAATAAATAAATAAAATCTTTAAAAAAGAAAAAAGCACTAAAAGGTAGATTGGAGGCTCTGTGTGTAGATCCGGCTCTGCTGCCTGGGGCTTCATAGTGCTGGGATCTGGCTCAATCATTTTCTTGGGGGACACCTGAATTTTCTACTTTCCTTACTGTGGGGGATAGGCCTGGCTCCCAGCATTCTGGAATCACACTGGGGGAAGAATTATGGGGTTCTTAATATTCAACATATGAGCTTGCCCCCAGTCCGCAGCTTCAGTTTATATAGTTTATACAGTACACAGTAGTCCAGTATTTAGTTATGCCTACTGCCACCAGCTCAGAACCTTATTTCACTTTCTCCAGAGAAATGCCTTTCCTTATTTTCCCATGGGTAGGGAAAGAGCAGTGTGCCAGCTAGATGAGGTAGAAAAGGGGCTTGGGTTCTAACTCCTCAAGTAAATTCAAGGAAAGCTTTTAAAACCAATCATCCCCCTTTTAGCCCCTCCTTCACCTTCCAGAGTTTCCTGGCTCTACTCTTTTTTGGGGGATACAATAATATAAATCCGGTTGGCCAGGCCTCACGTCTTGGTAGAAACTCTTCTAGTAATGAGCTTTAGAGGTAATTCTGTTCTGTCCTCACCCTCAAGACCATACACTGCCTCCCCACTTTGGATATGCTTCTTTAGAATCCCATACCTGAATGCTGTGATGAGCAATGCCTCCAACAGCTTATCTTGCCTGACCAGCCTTTCCCACCCCCCTCACCATTACTCTAAAAAATTCCATTTTTCCTCCCACTTTATTTCATCTAAGAATTTTTCATTTTTTTATATCTCTGAAATGAGGCTATGTCTTATAATCAATGGCATCTTAGGTTTGAAAAAACATGGTATCAACTTCTAAGGTAATAAGTAATGGACAGGAAAGTGGAGTCCAGCAAGGCTACTCCCACCACAGCCTATATGTGAGCTGAGGAGGAAACCGAGCATGGTAGCCCCATGGTTCCCAGCCTCACTCTTGGCCTCACCCATGGACCTCCCCAGAAAGGGCTATGGTAAATGCTCAGGGAACCTGAACCACACACTCTATTCAGCTCAACTCCTAGAACCCTCATCTAACATGGCAAGACTGACATTTTTTTTACAGAGCTAAGTTTGGGCCTGCTCTTTGGTTTCTCAGAATATACTGTTAAGAATATGGACAGAGGAAGTAAAACTAATTTTAAAGGAATGATTCACCCGGAGTTAGTCAGAAGTCAGGGTAGTGACCTCTGTGAGGGGGGAGATATGTAACTGGGGCAGGGTGCACACAACTTCTAAAGCTCAGGTAATGTAATGTCCAAAAAAAAAAAAAAAAAGTGGGTGAGATGTGAAGCATTCCTCAAAGTCCACAGGCCCTGAAATCTTATCCCACTAGAGATCTAGATCTCGCAAGATAGCGAGGCCCTCTTCCAGGTTAGCCATCAAAAAGTTCTTTCTCTGGGTGGTCTCTGTTGAGTGCAGACTTGGGAGGTCAGGCCCTCTGGCCTGTCAGTGTTAGGGAAAAGCAAGGGGGACCTTAGTAACAAAACGCCCTGGATGACCCGGGTCAGAAGCAGTAGGATGCCAGGCAAGGGTGGGGAGTAGGACTTTGGGGCCACAGGCACGTGGACAGCACATCTGGCTCTTGCTGAGCTCCAGCTCTGTCTCACCCTGTGGTGGGGACTCACCGGACAGCCTTGACTCGGTGCCACCGACCATCACTGAAGGAGCCATTAACCATGATGGACGCCACGCCACTGCCCAGGTTATAGCTAATGGCATAAGAGAAGAAGCGGACAGAATCAAGTGAAATACAGATAGGCAGGCAGCCACGAATGATTCCCATTGCAAAAAGTCCTTGGAACTCAGAATGTACCTTCCTTAATACAAAATACAACGATGTTATAAAAAGCATTAGGTTTCCAGGCTAGGCCATAAATGATCCCCCCACCCTCCAAAAAAAAAGTTTTTCTTAAAATTCTAATCGTAGTAAAATATACGTGACATAAAATTTACCACTTTAACCGTTTTCCAGGGTTAGTTGGGTAGTGTTGAGTGCATTCACGTTGCTGCGCAAGCCATGTCCAAAAGTCATTTTATCTTGCAAAACTGAATCTCTGCACCCCTGAAATTACCACTCACCATCCACCCTTTCCCTGGCCTCTCACCGTTCTGCTTTCTGTCTCTGTGACTTTGACTATTCTCAATAACCTCATACAAGTAGAACCATGCAGTATTTGTCTCTTTGTGAATGGCTTCTTGCATTTAGCATAACGTCCTCAAGGTGTTTGTTGGTTGGTTTTGGCCCCATGTACAGAAGCATCAGTCCTATAGTATCAGGAACAAGAAGGGCTTCATCATTTGTAATGTGTTTACTAGGTCAAATACTGTCTCCCCCAAACCTCAGAATGTGACCTTATTTAGAAAGAGGGTCTTGGCAGATGTAATTAGTTAAGATGAAGTCATCCTCGGTTAGGGCGGCCCTAAATCCAATATGTCCTCATAAAAAAGGGGAAATTTTTGGACACAGGGACAGAAACAGGTAGGAAAGAATGCAACACAAAGATGCAGGCAGAGATTGGAATGGTGCATTTATGAGCCAAGAAACACCAAGAATTGCCAGCAACTACCACTACCTGGGAGAAAGGGATAGAACATTCTCCCTCAGAGCCCCCCGAAGGAACCAACCCTGCCAACACCCATGTGTCGGATTTCTCTCCTCCAGAACTGTGAGAGAATACATTTATATTGTTTTAAATCACCCAATTTGTGGTAATTTGTTATGGCAGCTCTCAGAAACTCATACATGTGTTTTCATTTTCTGAAAAACAAAACAAAACAGAACACAACACAACACGGCAGAGTGGGCTAAGCCCCAAAGAGATCAGGAGGATCTGCCCAAAATCCCAAAGCTTATGGATAGGACTTAACTTGGTGTCTGATCTGCTCATCCCTCCCAATTTTACTCTGCTATCAGGCCTACTCAGTAGCTTTGTATTTTCTGTTTCAGTTTCCAGATACCCTTATACCCTACAGGTCTCAGAAGACGTGCACATATTGTTTACCAGAAAGAAATATCCCTCTCAGTCCAGTGCTCATTTAATAATTCTAGTTTAATTCAATTCAACAAATATTTCGTGAGTGACTACTCCAGGCTGGGCACTGGGCCAACTGCCTAGACCTCCCCTTGATAATGCAATAAAGCCTAATGTAATCACGCTTTTCAAAGAAAATGTGTTCCACCAGGGCACCTCTCCTCAGTTTATAAGAGGACATGTCTCTCTGTGACTTCACTGGCCAAGAAATAGGAATGTTGAAAGGAAACCTGGATTAGTAACTGAGCTCTTGCATGCACTCGCTCTGAGAAAAGAGCAAGAAGAGAAAGCACTTGGCTTTCCCCAGGGAACGCACGATGGGTCATTTCTGTAATCAGGGAGGCTCCGAGGAGTCCTCCAGCCCACTGACACTGAACCAAGCACACAACTTGGGTGACCTGATGAGCTAGGAGACATAGCTGTCACTCTGATCCTGAAAAGTTTATGGTTTCCTAATGCATTTTCCTACCCCCAGTGTCTCCTTGTAAGAAGCAGCCTGCAGGTGGGATTTTCAGATTTCATTATTTAGTGGCCAAATGACTTTTTGAAGGAATGAATGATGATGAAGCAGGGCTGAGAGCTGATTGGCAGAAACTGAGCTGAATCACCAGGTGTGGCTTTAATGAAAGGCAGTGAGGGGTAACAGAAAGGGTGTGGGCACTTGGATTGGACTAGCCTGCCTTGATTCCCAGGCTTGCCAATGACTAGCTCTGTGATCTTGGCCATTTGCCCGATCTCTCTGAGACTGTTTCCTCCTCTGTGAAATGGGGGAATTAATACCTTCCCTAAAGGACTGTAGGGAATATTACATAAAAGAGCATGGCACATAGTAAGATCCAAACAAATCACCCCACCATCCCCAATACACGCAGTCCTTAATGCAGCTCATATCCGAGGTTGACAATATATCTGGAGGAACCAGTAGTAAACAGAAAGTTGCTACCAAGAGTTAAACTCATCAAGCCTCTCCTGGAAGAGTAGTCATGTGTGAGAGTGAACCAACAGGCTGTAAATATGTAACGAAAAAGGTCAGGAACACCCAGATCTCAGAATCAAGGTGACTTGGAGATAATCTCAGGGACGCTAGACTGGAACGTGATTGTAATCCAGTGAATGGAAACCTTTCAGCTGTGTTTGGACAAAAGACGGGCTTTCTTCTCCTGTTCTCCAACCTGATAACGCTCCTATTCATGCAAAGAGCCAGAACGTGCTCAAGGGAGTCAACAGTGAACCCGGCAGCCAGGACTCCAGCCTCATTGTGAGGTGGTGGTTGGGGAGGCCGCTCGGTTGGCCTCTCCATGGCCTGACTCTCCCACACATGCACCCGCTCTATCCCACCCTCCAACTAACCTCCTGCTTCCCCAGATACCCTGTCACCCTCTGTTGTTGCTGTTTTTTACAATAATAAAAGACCAAGAATAGTGGTTAGCTGCTTTGGGAGAGGGCATGGGGGAGCTCTCTGGGGTGTGGGAAATGTTCTCTATCTTGTTCTGGGTGGTGGTTACACAGGTGTCTACGTGTTTAAAAATTTTTCAAAGTCATCAAGCACTTGACATTTGTGCACTTCATGGAAGTTATACCTCAGTTTAAAAAGAAAAAGTAGAAACATATGAATGAATGAATCAATGAACAGACGAATGCATGTCTGGCTTCTCTATCAAGGCCTTGTGAATCTGGTTAGCGGGACTCGGTTATTCTGATCCAAATTTACCTGCTCAATTTGCTGTGCCCGGGAAGCCATGAGGCTGAGCACCAAGGTGGGCTACCAGGAAGAGCCACCAGGTGAGGCCTTTTGGAAACTACGCGGCTGCTTCCATGCCGTGACTGCCCCCTACTTAGTCGTACCCCCTTTGAACTGCCACACAGGGCATTTTACTAATGTCAGATCTCTTCCTTTTCTCTGTTGCATGAAAATGTTATCAAGGTCACATGGAAAGAGTGGGAAAGCCTGTCAGTCAGGTGGTTTTCACAAACCTGTTCACTGGGCTTTATGCCCCATACGCAATCATAAAACATAATGAAACAAAACCACCAAAAACTATACTCTTAGCCAAACACTTTGATTCCCTTTCTTCTACTTAATCTTGTACATAGAAACCCAGAAAACATTTGCTCCAAGATAACAATTTTAATAATCAGTACCACTAACAGCTAGATAGGCCAGACCCTGCACTAAGCCCTTCACATCAATTAACGCATTCAGTCTTCAGTTCTCACGACTGTTTGCTTCTCGCTTCTACAGAGGCAGGGTAACTTGCCCAAGGTCACGCGGCCACATGTCTGACTCTGAAGCCCAGGAGGTTGACCATTTCAGACCCTGCTTCTTAGGGCGCAGTTCCTGATCGTTTCCAATCGGATTCTGGCCCCCACAAGGCCCTGGGCCATCAGAATCTCTGGGTGGTGGTCCCAGGAATCCACCTCTGAGACCAGCTCCCCCCACCCCGCTGACTCTGTACAATGACATTTTCAAACCACTGGCCTGCACTCTAATTCCTTTCCATGCCCAGCCTCCCGCGGCGCTTCCTATATCTGTGCTGGGTGAATGGATGTGCGAAGTGACTGCCCAGAGGAAGGAAGGGAGGCCGAGGCAGTGACGTTGCAGCTCCAGGCCCAGGGACGGGCGGGCGCAGACGTCCACCTCTGTGGGGGGCCAAGCGGGGCATCCTTCACGCAGAACATAGCCACCACTCCAGGCTAAAAGAAACACATCGGGCCCATTTTCAGAATCCGAGGGAGAACTGGCAATAGAAGAAAAATGCAGGGATGCAGGGGAGCCGTCAGAAGGGTGTCCCGGGGGTGAGGGAAACGGGGGCTGGCCAGAGCCGGGGGGGAGCTGTGGGGCAGCCCTGAGCACACTTCCCCTGTCCGGGGCCAGCGGTTTAGGGGGGAAGCTGGGCCTCCCACCCACGGCTGAGCTACTGTTTCAGTTCCCTTTTCTGGGCACAATCAAGTACTTGAGGCCTTGGTGAGGTTAACCACAGGAAAACCACAAGAAAATGGCTTCGCGGCAGCCAGCCTGAAACTGGGGTGTGAAGAGCTCTGTGTTTGACCTCAGGGCCAAGGGGGGAAAGGGAGCCGAGACCGTGCTCCCACCGGCCGGCCTGGAGCTATCAACCACACACTCTCTCCCAAGTCCCCGACAATCACAGGATGGCATCCCTCAGCACGCTCTGCTGTTTAGGAAAAAGTGTGATGTTGGACAAGTGACATTTCCTCTCAAAATGCCTTTTATTCAAACTGAAAGGACTTAACATTATTCTACTCGGGCTGTCAGTAATCCCCGTGCACGATCCACAGAAGCCCCAGAATTAAATCTTCATCTTCTCCACAGGTCAATCATCTTCGTTTTGAGTCCAACCGAGTCCATATCACTTAGTGACTTTGTGCTAGTCACCAGAGGGGGAATTAAAGCAGGAAAAGCCAGAGAAATTCCTCCCCCCACAGAGCAGATAGACCATCCAGAGACCAGGCAGGGGTTTCAAACCTTAGCGGACACAGAATCACCTGGAGAAACAGCTAAAACAGACTGCTGGGTCCCACCCCTAGAGTTATTCTGGTTCAGGAGGCCAAGGGTGGGGCCTGAGAATTTGCATTTCCTACAAGTTTCCCATGACAACTGATGCTACTGGTCCAGACCACGTTTTGAGAATCATGGGTCTGGACAAGTATTTCTAACCTCAAATAAGGATGTACCACCACAGTCTCTACTGAAGCTTCCGCATGTCACACAAGCCAGTGCCGGCCCTGGGCAAACCCAGCTCCCACCCACTGTGGTGGGGAGGAATGGTCTAGGTCATCCTTTAGCTACTTCACAGCTACATGTGACAAATCTGAGAACAGTCTCAAGTGACTCAAAAGAGGTAAGTACTTCCAAGACTGCCTTATCAGTATCACCCAAGAAGCATTTGCAAAAATCCAAATGTTGGGTTGATCTACTGACGCGTGAATCTGGCTTTGCAGGGGGAGACTGGAAGGCAGGCAATCTCCTTCCCAAGGCCGCACAGCTAATAGGGAGCAGAGTCAGAATTTACAGGCAGGTCTCTCGACTTTAGTTGGTCTCATCTGTCTGAGCTAGTTGGAGCTGAGTACTCATATCCATGCTCAGCACTATCAAAGTCCTCTTTCTACTACATCCTAGTTTGCAAGTGGGGAGCATACGGCAGCAACATTCTAGAACAGGGGTCAAAAAATGTTCTGTAAAGGGCTAGATGATAAATAATTTAGGCTTTGCCATAGAGTCCCTATTGAAACTACTCAAGTGTGACACCGTAGCATGAAAGTAACCAGATAATATATAAGTGAATGAGTATGGCAGAATTCCAACAAAACTTCATTTACAAAAATGGGTGATGGGCTGGATTTGGCCCTCAGGCCAAAATTTGCCAACTGATGCTCTAGAAGGTGGATGCTGGAAAGAAACACCAGGAGCCTCAAATAAGCCTGGTCCTTCAGGCAACAGTCCATTCCAGCAGACTGGGTGCTGGCTTATTTTGGCATCACTCTGTTTGGCATGACTGGCACTGTCTGAGACAAATCACAAGGTGATGCTGAAGACAACTGGAGAGCAGTTACCTGAACACCAGGGCTCCATCTCGAAGGCCCAAGGAAATGAAGTCACTGTTGGGTCTCATGGGGCTGTCTCCCCTCCACATCAACAGACCATCTTTGGCAGTTGTCTTAAACCTCATGAATGCATTTGATCTTGATCCTGATACCCTGGGGAAAATACACAAATAATTGCAACAGATCAACCAGTGTCCACCAACGTCCATTCTGAATAGTCCCACTTTTGTCTGCCAGCCCCGAGGAGCCAGGTGTAAGGGTAGTCTGGCATTTCTGACACGCACTACCAGGAAATGAAAAATGGCATCACCACCACAAGCTACATGATGGGCCTAAAATTCTGGATTGCTCATTTTGCAGCAGTGTTCCCCTCCCCACATGTGGTGAAATTCCACGAGAGGGCACTTGATGAGTCACAGATTAGCCAGACTCTGGCCAATGCCAGCATCGAGGCTGTACCCTCAATATACACCTCAGTCTTCCCTCCTTCCTGTCCCACCCTCAGGGGGCCTTGGAATAGTGTTCCCCATTCCCCAACAGAAAGTGAGCTTCATAATTGCCAAGAGGTTCAAGTTGGCAGCTCTCTGGGCTATGATCACAGCTACGGATATCTCGCTCTGGCAGTGACTGTCCTTGAGGGCAGAGGAGGGGCGACCGGACAGGGGGCAGAGTGTCAGTCAGACAAGGAAGGTGGCTCAATGGGATCATGGTCTTGAGGCTGCTGGGGTGGAGGCAGGGTGGAGAGGAGCAGGAAGCTGAGAGGAACGGAGGGGTGCTCAGACGGGTCAGTTCCTGCCCCTACAGCCATGGCTGGGGATAGGATCACAGGCTTACGGGTTCTTACCAATTCCTGGGAATAGACTAGTTCAGAAATCTAGTCTCACTAAGGTGACCAGGGTTTCATCTGATATAAGGAGAAGGGCAAGCATGAGGTCTTTAAATAGGAAGTGAGACAAGAGTAAACATAATTCAGTATTGCTCCTAATATGGCACTATTGGGAAAGTCTCCTTTTCTATTTCCCTATCCCTTGTACCATCCCTCTGTGTCGCCTACTTGCTCAGGAGCTGTGGAGTGTATTCAGTACAGACCCTCCTCAACTTACCGTGGGCTTACACTCAGATAAACCCATCATAAACTGAAAATATCCTAAGTCAAAAATGCATTTAATAAACCTCAGCTACTGAACTTCGCAGCTTAGCCCAGCCTAACTTAAATGTGCTCTGAACACTTCCACTAGCCTACACTAGAGCAGAATCATCTAAAACAAAGCCTATTTTCTAGTAAAGGGCTGACTGTCTCAGGTAACTTACTGAACACCATACGGACAGTGAAAACCAGAACAGTTGTACGGGAAGAGAATGGTTGTAAGCACATCGGTTGTTCATGCTCGTGATGGGGTGGCTGCGTGGGAGCAGCGGCCACTGCCCAGCCCCGTCAGAGAGGATCCTATCACACATCACTAGCCTGGGAGAAGATCACAGTTCCAAATTCAAAGTATGGTTTCTATGGAATGCACATTCCTTTGGCACCATTGTAAAGCTGAAAAATCATTAAGTCAACCCGTCATAACATGGGGACTATCTATAGCGAACAGTGGAGGGGTATCTTGTCTAGGCTTCCCAGAGCCTGACCTAGACAGGAAGAAATCAAGTTTACCTTCCCCAAGCAGGGCCTCAGAGTGAAGCAGGGAGAAGCAGGGTCCATAATGGTGACTTTGCCACCAGGCCCGGTGCAGAGAATCCAGCCCTGGCCCACTCCCTAGAGACCTGCTTTTTTCCATCTTTTACTCCGGGTTCCTTCCTTCCCTCACTTGCTTTGGATACATTGATTAGTGTAAGCCAATCATAATGGTTCCATTTCTCTTGCAGTGATTGGTTTAGGGGTGGACACGTGACCATATTGTTCGATGACATAAAGGAAATTTATCAGAAGGATTCTAGGAAAGACTCTTTTCTTTTAAAAAAGTGTTGCATGAAAAAAATTTTTACTTCCACTGGATATTGCCCTGATGTATAGCCATTTTACGAGTGTCTTATGGACAGCTGTCTTATAACCATGGAGGGAGTGCCCCTAGAGAATATCCTGAGGATAACAAGGCAGAAAGATGGAAGAGACTTAGGTCTTTGATGATAGAGTTGAATCTCTGAATTAATCAATCCAGGAACCAGTCTAAGTCTGCACTGCTTGTTACATGATCTAATAAATGCCCTTCATGTTGAAGACATTTGAGCTGAGTTTCCTGTTACTTGCAGCCAAAGGCATCCAATGGAAACAGACCCTGATCCTGACTTTTACTTGCAGCTTCACGCACATGCATATGTACGTGCATGTACCCACATGTTTTGGTTTGGGGACCTGCACCTCCTATTCTCACCAAACCCCTCTACTCCCCCAAACCACCTGGTGCCTTGTACTAAGCCCCAGGGGGGTGAAGACTTGGGCCCCTTTCACAAGGCCTTGTTTTCTGGGGACTGAATGCCCTTGCATCTTAGGGGAGAAAGGGCTAAAGAAGGAAGAAGCTCTCTCTGGGCCCCATGCCAAGACAACCTAGATAAATACAACATGAGATTAAAGAAATGAAATGATGCCCGTCTGGTGTGCGTTCAGAGTTACCAGGTACATCCAATGCCCCGGGATTTGTCTCAACCACTTTTGTCCCTTGAAAAGCTCCCAAACTCATCTAGCCTAAGAACTGGGTGCCTTTAGCTTAAAGCTTTGCCTTAGTCTGTTAAGATGTAGTCAACCTGAAGAGGAAGGAAAATTCTAGAATGATGGTGCTGGTGGCAGGGTGGGGGATGGCACCCTGTAAACTACAAAGAACTAGAGGAGGAAGAAGAAAGAGAGAAGGGCAAACTGAAAGCACCCCATATGAGCTTGGCTAGGGTGAGGACTCTGCCTAGGACCAGTCTTTCCCTTGTGAGCATACAATTCCGAACCAGGAGCTTGGACTCCAGAGCAGGGCTGGAGCTTCTGTCACTGGCATGAAAAGCCATGGCTAGGACTTGGGTATCTCCTTGGACCAGGCTCTTGTATCCACATGAGGAGAGCTGAGAAGCCCCTCACCGAACTGGCCAGAGCCTGAAGAGGACCGTGGAGCTTTGCTGAGGAAGACACAAGGTAGCACGTGGACTCCAAGACTGTCTGGTGGCCACGGGGGCACTTCCGCTGCTGGCTCCTGTGGCCACAGGACAGTGTGGAGCTAACTGCCCGGCCTGGGCAACCACACTTAGAACCCCGGCTTGGGGTGTGTCAAGTTCTCACTGCTTCTCAAAGCCCCGATATTGGAAATCCCAGGGCTGGGCATGCTCGTCTCTCCAGGCCCTCTGACCAGAAATGGTTTGGGTTGTTTGTAACAGCGTTGTCTGAAAGGCAGCACTTTTCAAGTTGAATATTTTTGTCTGTTTGTTTTGTTCTAGTTTCTATGTCTATTTTGTGGCCCTCCCCACCCCACCCCCCGCCCACCCGCCAAAAGGCCATGTCTCAATGGCCTTCTTTGGGAATTATCTTCTGGCAAGTAAGATAAAGAAAAGTCCTGGGAAAGACTTTGAGGAATCGACCCCCATAGAGATAGGGAAGGTGCCCACTGTAATTTATTACCTCTTGAGGATATCTGGGTTGTCGTAGATCAGATAACTGCGGCCCATAAACTGCGGGATCTCGATGGCTTCTGTGATGGCTGAGATAGAACAGAAAATGGAGGTTACATGGTATTCAGCTCTCTTGACCCCAGCCCTCAACCCCAGGGCAGGAAAATACAAAGGAAGCCAGTTCCTGGAAATGGGACATTTAACAACTTGTCAGCCCCTTCCTCTTGTCTGCACACACACTTGGCCAGGTTGGGAGCTGCCTGTCATGGCCTGGGGTTGGTGTCTCCCTGTGGTCGCCTCCCTGGGGCTGGCTGTCACTGTTATTGGCCTCAGCACTCCTGAGAAGTCTTTGCAGTATGTTGAAACTTGAACTGTGCCCAATTATTCTTGGAAGCCAAAGAGCAGGTCGTGGGCCATGTGGGGAACAGCTGGGGATAACCCTAGATATTCTCCAAGGGAGGCAGAGAAAACAATCCCCAAACAAAGCCCACCAGGATTTCATGATCTGAAGCCAATCTGCCCCAGGACTCCTACTTCTTCAGCCATGACCTCAAGAGATTGGTGAAGTAGGCGGGATAAGGCTTTGGCTCGTTTTTTTTTACTAATCACCTTCCAGCGTCATGTTTTACAGGATCTTCACCATATTCTCATGGAGTAGCAGGGAGTATGGAGGAGGGCTGGTTATTCCCATTTTACAGAAGAGGAAGACAATGCACAGGAACCATCAAGGATTTGCCCAAGATCACACAGCAAAGAGAGCATAAGACCATAAACCAGAAGGGCTCTCCTTAATTCTGGCCCTCAGCCCATGTTTGACTTTCCAGTATCTTAGAAGTGTATTTCCTTCTTCCTAATGTCTCATCCCCTTGTTTTCCTAAGGAATCACCCTTTTCACACAGCAACATCTTTCTCCTCTTTAGAAAGACATAGAAGTGACCGTTGAAGGAAATTAAGATAGAATGAATCTCATTTTCAAAGAAATGTGCAAAACGAGAGAGAATAAATCAGCTTATAAAACCAGTTAGAGTTTCACAAAATTATGTGGTTGAGGCAAAGAAGACACTGAGCTGACTCTACACCCAGGGGAGAAAATGTATAATTATCTGATACTATGAACAGTAGGAGAGTTTAAACTTAACTTCTAATTATGAAAAGAGAAAGAGAGAGACAGAGAGGGAAGGAGAGAGAGAGGTAACAGCAAACCCCCAAACCCAGTGACATTGAGTCCCAAGGATAACTTCCTTTGTTGGCAGGTCACCCACAGCAGGTTCCCACAATGTTTTCAAAAAAAAAAAAAAAATTAAAAAAAGGAAGGAAGGAGGTAAGGAGGAAAGGAAGGAGGGAGGGAGGGAGGGAGGGAAGAAGGAAGGAAGGGATTTCTCTCAACCACTTTTGTCCCTTGAAAAGCTCCCAAACTCATCTAGCCTAAGAACTGGGTGCCTTTAGCTTAAAGCTTTGCCTTAGTCTGTTAAGATGTAGTCAACCTGAAGAGGAAGGAAAATTCTAGAATGATGGTGCTGGTGGCAGGGTGGGGGATAGAAAGCAAAGAAAGAGAAATGGAACTTTAATAATTTCGGAGGTAACTCTGAAGAAATTGCTTTAGTGCTGACACGTCTCAGCTCCGATCAGGGGGCTGCCATCCCAGGGGGGCCTACTGGAACCAAGAAAGGCTCTATCCAGTGCAGCAGCCCCCACCTATTCGTGGGCTTGCTAGCCACGCTTTCAGTTACTTGTGGTCAGCCGTGGTCCAGAGGCAGATGATCCTCCTATCGTCAGAAAGTCAACAGAAAGTCACCATGCCTGTGTCACTGTTCATCCCACCTAACAGGCATTCCATCTCACAACATCACCAGAAGGGTGAGGACGGTCCAGTAAGATATTTTGAGAGAGAGAGACCCCAGTGACATAACTTAGATTCCATATGTTGTTACAAGTGTTCTATTTCATCATCAGTTGTTGTTAATCTCTTACTGTGCCCAATTTAGACTGATCGTAGGTAAGCACGTCCAGGAAGAAACATGGAATATATAGGACTCCGTACTGTCTGTGGTTTCAGGCATCCGCTGGGGGTCTTGGCAGGTTCCCTCCCCGCAAATCAGGTAGGGGAGCATGACTGTAGCTTCCAATTCTGGCCACCCCACCAGCCTCTCTCCCTTCTGGTTAAAGAGGGTAAGAGGAAGAGGGGAGGAAAAGGAAGGGAAGTAGAGAGAGGTAAAAAGAGTGAGATGCAAAATAGCAGGAGCTGAGGAGAAGAATGAATGGGAGGAAGGAGAGAGAGGGGAAAGGAGAAAAGAAGCTGCCAAGTAAGGAAGGGAGAGCCAGGTGCCTGGGCAGCCTTCAGGTGGGGGAAGGAGCGGGGGTGGGGAAGCAAGGCAGGGAGGGAAGGAGCCAGAGGAGTAGAAGTCGAAATGAGAGGGGGAGAGAAGAAGAGGGAAAAGGGGGCTTGTAGGTGGGATGCAGGCCCCTAACTTCAGGATAGGAGTGCCCAGGAGGGAAAAGGAGAGGATATCCAAGCTGTCAGAGTGGCGGTTCCCAGAGCTAAACATAGCCAAGGCTCCCCCACTGGGTTTGGCTCACCCCCAGGGTGAGAGGCGCAGGCCCTGCTGTTACTGGCCATGGGCGTGGGCCTGTTCCCCTGGACTCCTTGAAATGGTAGGATGTGCTTGTCACACGTCAGCGAGGCACACAGAGAGCCTCTGCGGGGTCTGTGTGAGCCGGGCCCAGCTGCCTGCCAAGCCGGGCTCAGGCGCTTCCCGAGCTCCAGGTGGGAGGCGAGCGCCATCTCAGGGCTGGTGGCTCTAGAGGGAGGATTCCCGCCTCCTCCCCGGTAGAGTGGCCGAGTCCCCCACCACTTACCCCGTTCCCCTCTGCAAGCGCTTGGCCTGCACGGGGTGCCCTCCCTGGCAGGAGCCCAGAGCGCTTTCGCAGTGTCACCTGGAACGTCCTGTACTTACTATTGAGGCAGTGGTTCTCGCACTCTGCCAGCCGCCAGCATGGAACAGAAGAGGGGAAGTCGGAATTCCACAGGTCACCGGAAACCAGCCTTGTTTCCCCCATAAAGCCCTGAGAGGGCCCAGCCGGTCCTCTCAGGGGAATGGGAATAGGAATCCCACAGGGATGGCTGGAATCTCTCTCAGCACACTTAGCACCAACTCCCCTCCCTAAGTCTCCACTGCATAGTGGGGGTGGGGTGGGGGCGGACAGAGAAGGGATGTGTCCGTTGTCTGACACTTCTGAGGCTCCCCTGACCTTGAACTAACAATCCCCATTTATTCTAAACCTGGAGAAACAGTGCTTTGCTGAACAGTTACTTACCTTGTCAATGATTATTACTTTTCTTGCCTCTAGGCTATGCGTGAAAGAGGAATGATAAGCCAGCCAGCTGCCTCTTTTTTCTCTGTAGTGGAAAAATATCCCCCCAATTCCCACCCCACCGGCCCTCTGCAAGATTCCAGAGCCCTGCTCATTCTGCGATTAACAAAGGGCGGGGGAAGGCTCCAGAAAGGACCCGACTGAATATAAAATGGTGAAAATATACAAACTGCAGGCAGTATCTATGGATAAATATGAACTCTGTACTAGAACATTAGAGCTGGAAGTGACCATCTAGCCCTTTCCGGCCCTTTGTAGTTTATTTAAATATTGTAAACGTGATGATATTTTATCCTAACCCAATTTTTTCTACATCATCTTTTCTTCTGCGGCAAAGGCACTAATCAAAAAGTGTTTTTGTCACGTCTTCACATTTATACCTAAAAGACTGTGCCAATCTGCCGACACAAAAAAATACCCCAGTGAATAGCAGCCTCCAAGCCAGGGAAAGCAAATTTTCCACCTGAGGGACTTGAAATTCCCAACAGACTATAAGGAGCTGATGGAGCGCTGGCTCGTTCTTAGAGTCAAAGGACCCCAGAGAAAGAAGGACCTGGGCGGGGGGGCTGTAACCTGACTTTCCCAACAGCATCCTGCTGGATGGCCACCGGGCCCAAGCAGCTCCTTCATCCATAGGGTAGTACCCTCCCTTGTTGGACAGTTCTACTTGGTCCAGGATTCTTGGTTCCATGATGCTGCCTCGGTAGCCGGAGTAACAACCACCAAATACCTTTCCAGGACCAGCCTTCAACTCTCTCAAGATCAACATCCAGGCTGAACACACCCACATTGTTCCACTGTTGAATGATACAACATGCTAAGGAAGAAACAGTCCCTGTAGTCTGCATAAGGAATATGCTGTATTCATTTGTGTTTTTATATACTGAGTTTTCTTAAATTACGGCCTACGTTTACTGAAGCTGTTTTTTCACACGCTGGGACCAGAAAAAGTAACATCATCTAAATCAGATCTCCCAAGGTGCTGTGAATTGACTAAATACTATAGAAAATGTTCAAAATGTTGTGTTTGTGGAAGGTGTGCAAGGTGTCGATGATGAGGCAAGACCGGATTCTGCAGGACTGAGAACCGTGTGCCCAAGGCCGGCTCGCTGTCGGTTTTAAGCGCGGAGCAGCTCTCCTCCACAGAGAAACACCCCCATCTAGCGGCCTGACGGGTCCTGCACGCTCCGAGTCCAAACTTGTCAGTAATGCAGGGAAGGGAAGGGAGGACCAGGGCTCAGAGTTCTTTCCCAAATGGCCTGCGCGCTATTGGCTGGGAGAAGCCCTGGGAGACAGCTGCATCCTCTATCCTCGTCTTGGGACACTCAGATCATAGCCAAGGCGCCAAGAAGTCCCCCAGAAGAGAGAGCTGTTTAAACTGGGGTTACTCAGGATTACCCAAGCTTACCTGACCACAGACCCCCACACCCATTTTGTGTCTGTGAACGTATGTTGTCTGTCTTTGCATGTGTGCTCAAACCAGCCATTAGTATTTCTTAGAACCTACTTTTGTACATGAGCTTCGTGAAATTCTGCTTTAACTTACTAGTAACTTACTTAGATACAAGAACTCTGAGGGACCGGATGCAAGATGGGTAAATTTGGATGAGAGTAGAGCGAAAGCGAAAAGAAATTTCTAGGGATGGGGCGTACCTTTTCCGAGGAGGGAAACGCCCTGGTAACACCCCTCTGGGGAGAGGAGAAGGGGGTCTCAGTATTGGGGTGCTCCATAGGGTGCCTAGATTTAAGGTAGCAGAAGGCACCTAAGAGTGAGAGCCCCTAAACGGGAGGTCAGGGGACCACCGAAGTCAGGCCTTATGATTTCCGTAGGCATCTGCAGTTAGACTTAGGAGAACTGGCTTCTCCTGGCCTGGTGGGTTCCCCAGGTTGGGGCGGGGAGGTTCGGTTCTCCATAGCTGCTACCGCAATAGGGAGCCCCCAGTGCCCCGGGAGCAGTGAGGAGCTCAGTGCGAGCTCGATGCCCACTTCTGTCCGGGCTCAGCCTTGCAGGGACAAAAGGGGAGGTCCTTAAACCACTGTGATGGTCTGGGTGTCTAGACCATTCCAGGATAGGCCAGAGTTTCTGGTTCCAACCCTCCTGTGCCACCAAGAGGCGAGAAGAGGTGCCAATCTCCCAACGAGGGCCCTAGTGGAAATCACCTGCGTGCCACAAACTCCCTGACCAGGTTAGAGAAAACCAGACTCACCAGGGACCCCCAAAGCTAAACTGCTGGTGGAGAAGGTGATATGGATTGAATGAGGCCTGGAGCTGGTGACTTCAGCAGTGTGGGCTGCTCAATGTAAAAGGACTGCTTTAGCTTCCGGAGGGGACACTAAGAGTAGGTTCTTGCTTTTGAAAGATGATCTGGTTATCAGGGAGAAAAAAAAATCCAAACTTTTAAATATAGGAAGCTACGCATCACCTTGCTGGATGAGACAAGACTGTCTCCTGTCTACCTATCAGGATTCATCCTGACAACCAAGGATGGCTTCTGAACATTCTTGGTCTCTCCCACCAAGTATCTAACCAAAGTTTTAGAATGTTCTTCTGTGTTTCTGTGGAATAGTGTAGCTGCCCACCTCTCTCCCTTCTCTTTCCAATCCTCACTCGGGACTAGAGGCTCACCCCGATATTACAGCAGTCCTTGTGACAACTGCATGCCACCGCGTGCCCGTTGGGGCCTGGAAAAAATTGTCCTTAATGGCCCTAACTTGCGCCCAGTCTCCCATTAATGCCATCAAGCCATAAACAGGAGAAGAAATGACTTGCTACGGGCCACGCCCCCCCTACGGAAGCCTTCCTAGAGGGGTAACAACTGCCTTTAGGGCAGAAGCACTACCTTTATTTCAAAGCATAAGGAAATACTGATACAACACAAGGGGAGCTGATAGTCGGCCTGGGTTTTACTCTGGGCTTGAGCCTAGCATGTTCCAGAAAAAGAGGCCTAAACGCCCCCCAGATCCCCCCGCCACTGTCCATTCCCTTGGATCTTGCCAGGAGGCCCAGGCCCTCCCTGGAGCTCTGACTCTTCAAGCTGCTGAGACTTGCTTCTCACTGAACCTGAACGCACAGTTATGGAGCTATAAATGTGAGCACTTTATATCTGTTACGGCTAATGTTCTGAAGCAGAAAACGAGGGTTAACAAGATCACAAATTATCCTGTCCTTCCTCCTCTAATTCTCAAAGCTAAACGTTCATTTAAGCCTTGGGCTTTATATATTGACCATTAAGGTGAGCTTTTGAGGCAGGAGCAAACCTGAATTGCCTGTGGTAAAGTTGGAGACCCAGGAAACTCAAACACTAATGTGTAAAATCCAAACTCAATTTTCCGAATGAATGGGCGACTCTTGAACTAAATCTCTGCAAGTACACGCTATTAGCCAAACAACAATTTGCTTGTTAGAATTATAATCAGGATCTTTCAGAAATGGATCCATCACTCTTCTTCGGAGGTTCATCCCTAGGGTGAGCTACGTTAATAAACATATTTCTTATAATTTGCCATGCAGTTTTCAAAATTCATTGAAACAGAATACTACGCAGGCTTCCAACCAGCAAATTAGCATTCATACTTCCCAAGACTGCTGCAAAACAACTTCTCCTACTATTCCATACCCCGCAGCATCTACCTGTAACTGACCATCTTCTCCTAAGCCCTCATTCTGATAAAGTTCGGGAGCCTGGAAACAGACGGGAAAGAGAGAGAACACATCCCTTCACTTAGGCTCACTGCCTTATTTCCTTTGACCTGATGCCTCTTTTTTTTTTAGTTTGGCCTGATGCCTTTTTTTAGTTCCCAGGCTGGTGAAGCCATACTGATACTTGAAACAACAAGAGCCAATGGCCCAACATGATGACCATATCCTGGGAGGCCTCTTCCAGACACCAGGTCCGTGGCCTCTGCCTCCCTAGGGCAGGTGTGGAAAGTTCCATCCAGTAGGGACTCAAGGCCTGTGACCTGCTCTAGCTTTCAGACAAGGACAGGCTGGAAGCTGAGTAGCTCACAGCAGGTGCAGTGGATTTTCTTCTTCTCACCAGCAACAATAACGGTGAGTACTGGCTGAGTACTTAATAGGCCTTCTCCTCAGGAATATGCATCGCCTCATTTAATCTAGGCTACCACCCTCTGTGCCAGACGCTATTGCATCATTATTCGCATTTTACTGATGAGGAAACCCAGGCACAGAGAAAACAGCATGAAAAATAACACTTTCAGAAGGTTACTTATACTTTAGTAGAATTTATATTTTTCTGTATTGGGCAAGATTTCTCAGATTTCTCCTTACTGCCTTCGCAGGTACGGGTCAACATAGTTATCAGCTATAAAGCCCAGGCACCCACCTATCAGGATAGGCTCTGGGCATGGCTCAGAGGCAGGGGTCGCGCAGAAACCCCCCTACACTATGATTTAACCTTTCGGCTGCTAGACCATCAGGGGATTCTCAGGGAAGACGCCCCACTGTTACGGAGGTACTTCGGCGCTGTAATTCTTCTTTAATAGAATGATTAACCATGTGACATGCCATCTAATACGCTCCTGAACTCATTGCCCCAAACAACGCATATGGCTGACCTGGGGTTCCCAGCCCCTCCCGGAGGAGTCTGTCCCCTGTGCTCCCGGAGACAACCCCCCCCCCCCCCCCCCCCCCCCCCCCCGCACAGCGCCTACCTTTCTGGCAGTGCAGCCCCTCGAAGCCCAGGGGGCAGTCGCACTCGTAGCCCTCCTTCCTGGGCCGGCAGCTGCCCCCGTGCGCGCAGGGCCCCGCCACGCAGGGGTGGGCTGCGTTCTCCACGTTCACGCCCCGCGTGAAGTCGTGCTTCATGTGGATGGTGCGGTCGTTCAGGATGATCTGCGGGGGGCAGAGCGTCAAGACGTTCAGGCGCTCGGAACACATCTTTGCAGTCTGCTAAAGCCTCCCTCGGCACCCGCACCTGCACGACGCGTGCTGAGGGAGCTTGCATAAAAGAGCAAGTGTCCAGTTCCGGTTTTTATCGCCTTGTAAAAGCGATGCAGGAACCGAGTGACTACCTGTGGCCCTTGGGAGAATCTGCAGAGAGGAAAGCATCCCCTGGCTCTGGAAGATTCCAGGAGGTCATAAAGAAGTCCCAATAAATACGAAATGAGGGTTCTCAACCTGGCTGCCTGTTAGAATCTCCTGGGGAACTTTAAGAAATGTACCGATGCCCGGGTCCCACGCAGGGCAATTGGATCAGCATCTCTGACGGTGGGATCCAGTCAGCAGTCACTTTTAAAAGCTTTCCAAGTGATTCTAAGATGCAGCCAAGGTTGAAAGGTGCTGCTGTAAAACCAAGGAGGAAAGAATACAAAACAGGCAGGAATCAAAGGGGGACTGATGGCTCCTGGTGGCGGTGGGGCTGGGAGAAGCTTCTCCCTGTATTGCTGTGTTCCTCTGGCCAGTGGTCTCCAGGGAGTCTACAGCTCCATCAGCTGGGATTCCCCAATTGTCCCACCCACTCCTCTACCCTCCCTCCCTGACACTCTTGAATTCCCTTCCTCTCCACATCCCCTTCCCCACCATTGAAAAAGAAAAAAAAGAAAAAAACTCAGATCACCTTCTTAGTACTGCCATGCAAATTCACCGGCAAGAGAGCTCCTTTGCCTTCACCCCCCTTTCCCTGCAGTGGGGCTCTAGCAAAAATGATGAATTATAGGGAGAGGTTACTGGGCTTTCCAGCCCCAGGTAAATGGAGCCAATGTTTTCAGCCCTTGACTTGGAGAGTGTGTTTATTTTGAGCTGTGTGGGTGTTTCAGTGTCATGCAGGCTTTGCAGAACCTGGGGACAGAACACCTCTCAGAAAGACCTCTGCCCTGCAGGGGCTTCTAAGAGGTTAGCTGTGGTCTTTCCTGCCACTAATGCATGGTTCCACAAGCTTGCCTAGTCCTTGGAGGGTGTCGGGAGAGTTGGGAGAACACTTTTTTCCCCCAGTTTTGAATCTTACAAACTGCGAGAAAGTAGCCAGAATCCTTCTTTACTTGTCCCCTTTTCATACTCCAAGTGAAAGAGTGTGAAACTGAGTCATACGTATTTGAGACAAGCCAAAATGCTACCCTCCACCACAGGACATGGCACAGCCAATGACTCAGCCCCTGGGAGGGGAGGGTGGCCTTCCCAGGAGGTGAGGAGGAAAGGGTTATGTGTGCTGTGTGAAAGGGGGAGGGGCAAAGCCTGACAAGGGTGGGGACAGAGAGTGAGGCCACTTAGCATCTCAGCTTGCTTTCTAAGTGAGAACTTCTAACACACGATTAAACAAGGCCAACCGCGCTGATGGGGGACCATGGGCTGAGCTGAGGTGTCACTGACATCGCTGTTCAGCAACACAGGGAAACACATCAGGGTCAGCAAGTATTGCCTGGATCCCTTTCGTGGGACCCATACGGGGATACAAGAGAAGAAGGACAGGGCCCCATGGGGCCCTTCCGAGTGCCCGGATGTGTAAATCACGATAGGACCACCTTTCACTGGCCTCCTTCATTTTACGCTCCCTCATGCTTCATGCCAAGGCTAGAAAGGATCAGTGGCCCACCGCCCACCATCGGTTGCTAAAGGAAAACAGGAGGAAGCTAATATCCAGGAATCGAATATGCTTTTCTTCAAATCCTTTTTCTCCCAGGGCTTGGCAGTCCTGGGAATCTGGTTTGGTGAGTCAGCCTGCCTGTCTGTTACAGACAAAACATGTTATCATAACCAGAGAGGTCATGGGCAGCCCCAAGAGAAGGAATAACAGACAAATAGGAGTGCGGTCAGTGCCCTGTATCTTTAACTAGCTGAAGGATTTTTTTCTGAACCTTCTACAGAAGGACTTCTTCATCTATGCTCTTGTAAGAGCACCTTACATCATCAAGTAAGAGCTTGGTTACGTGATTGATGAACAACAACTGCTAACTTGGGGCGCCTGGGTGGCTCAGTTGGTTAAGCGACTGCCTTCAGCTCAGGTCATGATCCTGGAGTCCCAGGATCGAGTCCCGCATCGGGCTCCCTGCTCGGCGGGGAGTCTGCTTCTCCCTCTGATCCTCTCTCTCTCTGTCTCATTCTCTCTCTCAAATAAATAAATAAAATCTTTAAAAAAAAAAACAAAAAAAACAAAAAAAACAAGTGGCAATGGGGGTGGAAGTGGGGATGGGGGTTGGCTCTTGACTTGAGCCAACTGCATAGTAACCCCAAAGAGAAGCACAGAGCCAAGAGTTGCTAGGAGACTCCATTCGCCTCCTTCCCTTTGGTAGAAGCATTGCAGCCACCTGATGCCTGTTCCCTCCCTCAGCACCGCCTGGATCCTTTGGTGGATTGGCTGTAGATTCATCTTCATTGAGTTGCATTCATGGAATGTCTGCTGGACAGAGGCCCTGGGGTAGAAGTTATAAGAAAGTAGGGTTGGAAAGCTCTGTTGCTAGCCTTAAGAAAGAAAACCTTAAAACTTTCTCCAAGCTTCTTTTTTGGAGGCATGGGATTATACCGATCATAGTTCTCGATTCCATCATCTGTAGACAAGGTCACACAACAAACATGCACAAATAAAGCTGGTACCTTCTGGATGCTCCCACTAAACGGCTTCAGGATGCCCGAGTTCTTCTTCACATCATCATAATTCGGGACTCCACCAATAAAAATGTCCGTGTTGCACTTAATCTGCGTGAAGCCTCCCTGCCAAAAGAGTAGACACGAAACACGGTATAGCTTCAGAAAAGATAGTCAAGACTACCAACTGGTAGACCTGGTACCCTGGGGATCCACCCCAAAAGGCTGGGGGGACTTCCACATTGGTTTGCATTGCCACTTACCCCCTGTTTGAATGTCTGTAAGTGTAGTAACCTCTCTGAGACTCTGTTTTACCATCTACAAAATGGGAACCCTAATATCTACCGCAGAAGGGTGTCATAGTGCATGTGGTAGACTGCATGACTGCCCACCAGTATTCAGCACTTCTCCAGAAGCACCCCTCTCCCTGCAGGAAGATCAGCTCCAATCTATTGATCTTGAGTGGGGCCAGGTAACTGGCTTCAGTCAATAAAACACGGGCAGAAGAGAAATGAATCATTTCTGCACAGAAGCTTTCAGAGCCAGAAAGGGGGGCTCATGGTGGACTCTCAGCCTGGGTGTCAGATTCAAGCTGCACCTGACCAGGGGCGCCTGGATGGCTCAGTCGGTTAAGCATCTGACTCTTGGTTTTGGCTCAGGTCATGATCCCAGGGTGATGCGATCAAGTCCTGCGTCGGGCTCCACACTCAGCAGGAAGTCTGCTTGAGATTTCTTTCCCTCTGCCCACCCCCCAAATAAATAAACAATATATATATTTTTTTAAAAAGCTGCACCTGACCACGGATGGACATGTAAGTGAGAAATAAGCCCTTATTGTAGCTGCTGCTATTTTGGAGCTGTTTGTGATTGACGTTGGCACAGTCTAGCCTCTCTTGGAGGCTGAGATCCTGCTTACTTAGCACTTTGCCCACAGTTGGATGCATAAGCAGCATTCCTGTCTGACCAGCTATTGTTATATTAGGCAGTGGTAAAGATAGAACCTCTTTAGGCCAAGAGAAAAGGAAGGCGTGGTGGGTGGGAGGCATTCCTTAACAACTACAAAGGGTAGAGAAATTCTTCTATTTTCCGAATTCTGAGAAAACTTCCCATGTTAACTCCCAGAGGTTTCCCTCTTACTGGTTATTTCAACAGCCTAAACTCTCATGCGTGGGCTAGGCATTAAGCTGTGTGTAATATTTAAGGTTTAAACTCCTTCAGATGTGAGCTGTAAGCAAAAAGTTAAAATGTTCTAACAATTAGAGATACATTGAAATTTGAGATCTCTGTGATGAATACTCTTTAGGTAATGTAAGTCAGGTCTCCTCTTATTCATGGTAAAAAGAAATATAGATAGTAGCAGCATTTAGTCATTAATTTAACCAATATTATTGGGCACTACTGTGTCCCAGGCACTAAATGCTGCACAAACAACAGGAAATAAGGAAGACCTGGTTCCTGGCCTCCAGAGGCTTACACGGGCAGGTGGGATTAGCTCAGCAAGGACTGTTCAGGGGACTCTGGATGCACATGGGCGGGAGGTGTCCCATATCCTACCCTAGACCCAGAGAGTTGGGGAGGTGGTCGAGGAAGAGTCAGAATTGTAGAAACTGGCCAAAGTCAGGGCTTGAGGGGAAATAGTAGGCATAGGGCAGAGGCAAGGAGGGACCAGATCCTGCACGCATAGAAATTTACCCTGTACCCAAAAAGCAGTGAGCTTTACGCAGAGAGAAAATAGTCCTATCTGTGTTTTAGGCAGATCACAGGCCAGAGGGAGGAGAATGGATGTGGCTCAGGTCAGAGTAGGGAAGGGGAGACAGGGAGGGCAGAGGGGAAGGTGCACCATCTCAGGGGATGCTCACAGTGTCCAGGTCCAGCCAGGTAACGGCAGGGAGGCCTCAACTGGAATATAGACAGCACCGCCTTCTGTCAATAACCTTTGGGCAGCTTCCAGAGTCCTTATTTAACTGGCCAGGGGTGGGGGGGGGGGGGCGGTGCTCATCAAAGAAGCGAAAGGGCTTTCAGGAATTCTAGGGCTGCCTGGAATACTGCCCCAGGCAGCGGCTGTCACCACACCCCCACAGGCACCCATCACGGTCACGTCTTAGCTCTTACCCAAAAGTTCAAATCGGCTAATAAGAGGAAAGAAGGAAGGCTGCAGGGTCACAGGGATTTCAGAGAAATAGGCTGTTTTGAAAAACCTTTGAGTTATAGTTGTATCCAGGGAACGGGACCCGGCCTCCTGGGGTGAGCTCTGCTTCCTTTTGGTTGCTCATCAGAATCCTCCCCCACCTACCTCCTGTTGACCAGAGGCAGGCCCACAGCTGCCCCACCCACGGGGAACCGCAAGAGAAAAGCGAATAGACCCCACCAAAATGAGGCTTCGTGTCTAGATCTGCCACTTCTATTTAGCTGGAAGTGGATGGAAAATCTGAGCAAAGCCACTGGTTAGGGTTTTCTGGAGCCCTCAGAAGCACATCCCTTCTTTAAGTCTGGCTTAGACTCAACCCTGGGCTGTTGGTATTTCTCAGCTGAGCAACCCAAAGTTCAGTTTGGCTTTAGTGTGGACACTTAGGAGCTGACGTCCTGGGTTAACCCCCAGAAGTGTTCGCTAACCCCACCCATCTCTAAGCTCTAAGACCACTATTCTTAATATCATTGCTCTATAACCAAAAGGGTCAGCCATGCCTTTGAACGTGGTATGGGCAGCTAGCTGGGGAGCAGAAACCCCTGGAGGAAGATGTGATTAAGGCTCAACTCACTGAGATCAAGCATGGGGCCTTCCACTCCTGTCTCAGAGCTACCTCAAAATAAACAAACAAAAAACCACCTCACATGTACCCAGAATAGCTACACCTTTACCCACATGTTTATATTGCTTTCCAGGTGGGAGCTGCACTCCAGCTTCCGTCTGTTCCAAAAGCCAATAGGGAAGCACTGGTTCTACCATACTCGTTTAATTCTCATTCTCTGATATGGTAGCAATAGAAATTCTGAGGTATGGTTTTTACCTTTGTGTTGTCTCTTCGCTGTAGAATTCCAATGGTAAATACCATGACCTGAAAAGTTCCTTACTTATAATCAAAGGCCTTAATCCTACTATCTACAAATATCCCCATTCTGAACTTTTGTTCCTTTTGTACAAATGTTTGTAACTAAGGCCTACAGAGATACAAGGCTTTTTTGAATTTATATTAAATCAACATACAGTCAAGTCTATAGTTGTGAATTTCTACTTCTATCTTGGACTAAATTCAGCTGTTAGAATTTTCTGGCTCATACCAGAAGTGATTCCTGTTCTCCCTTTAAAATCCATCTCCCTCCCTCCCTTTCTTTCTTCCTCCCTCTCTCCCTCCCCGACTCCTTCCCTGTTTTCCTTCCTTCCCTCTCTCCTTCCTTCCTTCTTTCCACAAATACGTATAGAACATTTTCTAAGTTTGAAGGGTGCTCACCTCTTGAAGCAGAACCCAGTTTGGGATTCTTCTAATCCTGAGGAGGTCCTTGGTTCTGACAGGACCTCCTACCACTGCCATCCCTTATGCTGGCCTCCGGACATATGTGTGTTCTTCCTTTTTTCTTCTTCAACCCAATACCTCTTTCCTCACCAAAAGTCTCCTTTTCTTCCTTTTCTTTTTTCTACCAATCCATTTTCTTAACAGAATACCGACATTCTTTAATGTCCTCTTTAAATTTGGAGATATACAGGGCGCCTGGGTGGCTCAGTTGGTTAAGCGACTGCCTTCGGCTCAGGTCATGATCCTGGAGTCCCTGGATCGAGTCCCGCATCGGGCTCCCTGCTCGGCGGGGAGCCTGCTTCTCCCTCTGACCCTCCCCCCTCTCATGTGCTCTCTCTCTCATTCTCTCTGTCTCAAATAAATAAATAAATAAATCTTTAAAAAAAAAAAAAAGAAAGAAATTCTGTGCTCTGAGGTCACGAGAGTACTCAATTAACTAATAATAAGTCAAGCTGTGTAGTGTTAACCGGATGCCGGGTACCGTTGTGTTTTATATATATAGCTATTCTAATTTGCACAACTCTGTGAACTAGGCCCATTATCATCACCATTATCCCCATTTTATAGATGAGAAAACACAAACTTGGTCAAATGACCTATCTGAGTTGACACTACTGATAAGTAATGGAGCTAGATCTGCAACCCAGGAGCCTGGCGTCAGAGCCGTGTTCTTGTCAGATGTGTGACCCCCCACACCGATGGCCTGCCCTCCAAGTCCGTGTCCTGACCTACCACATTAGACACTGACTCGAACAAAGGCAGGGATTGGTGGTAGGGGTGGGGGTGACAGGCAATATTGTAAATGCCAGACTTGTATTAGCTCACTTAATCCTCGCAACAACCGTAAGAGACCTCCCCCATTATTACCCCATTCACAGCTCAGGAATAGAAACGCTAACTTGCCCAGTGGGGAGCTTGGGTGTTAAGCGAGGCAGCCTGGCACCGGGGTCCATGTACTTAACCACTACACCGCTGCTCTTCTCGCCAGGACGGGAAGAAACCAGTAACCCAGTTCCTCGTGTGCCCTGCTTACCTCTGCCATTGCTTCCACCACCTTCTGCTTATCCACTTGTAAGATCCCATTCTTTGCTGTGCGAGACACGTGCAGGTCGTGCCAGTGGCCCAGGGTGAGGGGGTCTTCACTCCTGTCGAAGGAAGGAAACTAAGCGTGGGTAAGCATCACTGGTGTTGCGGATCATGCTCATGAATCCACCTGGATGCAACCAATGCCAACCTCAGATGCCTCATTTCATTCGGTCCAAAGAAAACAATCATTCCTGCTTCGTAAGCACAGCTGTGTGAGCTCCATCTATTGGACCCCTTTATGGTAGGAACATTGCAATTATTATTTTATTTATTTGTTCCAACAAGCCTGAAATGTGGGTCAGATGAGCCTGGTTTTCTAGATGAAAGGTGACAGGAGGGTGAGATGTGATCACAGCTGCACACAAGCTTTGAAAAAGAGTTACCTGGGCTCTGGTGTAAAACACAGATTCTTTGTTGTACTGATGTCTGCAGCATCCTTCGAAATGCAGAAAAAATAGGATGGATTGATGGATGGATGGATGAGTGGATGGATGGATGGATAGATGGATGGATGGATGGTTGGATAGATGGATGGATATAAGGATAGCTAGGCATGTGATAAAGCAAATATAGCAAAATATTAATTGTAGATGGCAAATGGGAGGTATAAGGATGTTTACTATATAATTCTTCCAACTTTTCTATATGTTTGAAATTTCTCATAATAAAATGTTGAGGGGGGAGGAATTCCATATTGTCTGATATTGTGAAAAGGATTAAAGGTACTTTAAAAATCCAATTATTAATTCCAGGTGGAAGCGCTTAAAGTTTAAATGTTATCAATAGGAGTTTTACACATTACTTTGGATAGTGAGGTATGCAAGAAGAGTATAATTATTGCATTTGTATTTCTAACAGTGTCTAATTCATGGCCTTCACTGAACCTCCCAATTATTTTTTGATCCTGGACCATCTTTAGAAAACTGTCAGGAATACCAATGGGCACAATTATCGAAAGGTCTCCACCCCCTCACTTGATTTTTTTTTTTTTGCTCTGGCTAATGTTTTTGTGATTTGTCCTTAGCAATTAGAATTTAATCACCTTGGCTAAATCGATATGCAATAAAGAAACCAGAGGCGCTCTTAAAGCAGCCCCGTCTCCGTGATAAGTCACAGCGCCTTGGTAGCGTTCTTATCCTGCCGAGGTCATTCTCTGTCAATACCTGCCTTCCTCAGCATGCTGGTATTGATCCCAGCCATCACAAGCTCATTGCAGTTGCCTCGATTTTTGAATCAAGTTCATCATGAACTTGACCACCTTATCCTTTTCCTAAAGTTAAAATGATTTGGCCAATTCCACAATTTCCTGTGGTTCCGGCTTTCAGTGAATGTTCTTAATCAAGCAGGAAGTCTTTGAAATGGTTTTCAAAATAAACATCTTGCAAAGGGGCGCCTGAAACACCTACAGTAATCATTGTTGTCAGGTTACACTGGAGAGGGGAGGGGACAGGGGGTGCTTTGCCCCTTGGACACTCTGAGCACTTGCTTCCTTTTCATCACAACTAATACGCAGAATCCTTTTTCCAGGCGCTTTCCTGCCAGGCAGGAAGACAATAACTCACGTTTAAAATAAATAAAAAAAATAAAACCACCTCTTGTCTCAAAGAGGCACAGAATTATGAAAGAGAGACATGCTGGACACTCAGGTCCTATCTGTCTGTGACCCCACAGCTGGAGCTGTCTCCGTGGAGACGTGGGGTGTGGGGGGCCATCCATCCAGGAGGAGGGCTAATGAGCCCCGACACTCCCCTCGCTCTTTCTGGTTACTCCGTATCCAGGAGGAAGCCATTTGAAAACACAAGGTGATATTCAAGGTGTCTTTCCTTCTCAACTTGACAAATAGTTGCTTAGCTGTTTTGCATAATCATATGTAAATTGAATCAATTAAATACCCACCCACGTTGTCTTGAGACCTAGGATGTTTTTGCATAACCAGAGGTACAAAAATGTTCGTCCATGCCCCAAGGAAGGAAGTGTCACTGATGTGCACGAATTCAGCCACAGGACAAAAATGAACAGTCCTTCTTAAGAATTGTTGGAACCTAATGCAGTAAGCATTTCTCATCAGCCATGAAAAATGACCAGCAGTTAAGGGCGACGTATGGTCGTAACATCTCTCCCGCACGCTCTTCCTAAAAATGACAGTCCAGCAGTATGAATTACGATTGAACGCAGCCCGCAGTTTCCTTTAAGACAACCACCACCGACTGATTTCCTGCTGCGGGGCACCACTGAATGAAACATCGTAGTGAGTTTCAAAAGAGAATTCACCAAATGTAGGAACAAGGAGCATGTCTGCCTTTGATGAGCAGCCCTCTGGCTTGAAGGTAAAAACTACCATGGGAGCAAGATAGTGAGAATAGGGAGACCTAGACAAATAAGAACATCTGCCCCTACCATCCACAGGCTCTGAGGGAGTCATCAGAATAGTGACACACTGGATGGGAACAGTCGATCTGCTAAATAAATTAGTAGTACAAGTGAGATAACAGGAGGACAGGTTTGACAACCCGGGGCCAATTCTGCAGCTACCAGCAAGCACTTCACAAGCACCTAGTCACGGCCACGCTATTGAAACCACTCATCACACAGCCTTCTTTTTTTTTTTTTTTTTTTTTTAAAGATTTTATTTATTTACTTGAGACAGAGAGAATGAGAGACAGAGAGCATAAGAGGGAGGAGAGTCAGAGGGAGAAGCAGACTCCCTGCCGAGCAGGGAGCCCGATGCGGGACTCGATCCCGGGACTCCAGGATCATGACCTGAGCCGAAGGCAGTCGCTTAACCAACTGAGCCACCCAGGCACCCGTCACACAGCCTTCTTGAGCATCAGGGTCAGGGACGGGTCCCTGCGATGGTTCACTCAGTGCCAGGCTCTTACATGGAGAACGGTAGGAGACTCGCGAAATAACTGGTTCCCATCAAAGAAACAGGGCAAGAGGAGAGTAAACGTTAAAAGCCAGGTCACCAAGGACATTTCTGTTCATTCAATGTCTGTTAATACGTCTTTACTAGTCATCACGTATTTGCTGGGCGCCCACCGAGAGATGCTGTGAGCATGCGCAGATGAATTACACTGCATCACGCTTCTCCTGACGGCACCGAACGAAATGAAGGCAGGGTAGCCCCATCTGAAGCAAGCCCGTCTGCCATAGGTGGAAGCAGAGAGTCGCTCCCTGCTGGGGAGTTATCGGAGAAAAGGAAGTCTTGCCAGGAGGAAAGCATGAGCCATAAGGAAGCATGTTATCTGTAAACACCAGGACACATTTCAGAAAAGGTAACTGTGGAGGGAAGACAGGAAGAGTGCAAGCTCTTGGGACAAAGTCATCTTTTCCCCAAGTGGCCGCTGTTTAGCTTTTGGGGAGGGGGAGGCGGGCCGCTGCAGGTCTCAGCCCTTACCTGAGAACACCGGTCCCAGAGCCACAGTCAAAGCGGAACTCCACGTGGCCCCCCGCCATGTTGATAGACAGGAAGTCTTTGCTGGCTGTGTCATAGCTGTAGAGGAGGACGCCGTCACCCGAGTCCGGCCGAAACGTGATCTCAAACTCCGTGAAGGAGAGGTAATGCTGGGGCTCCAGGGGCCAGGGGGTTGCAGCATAGGACCTCAGGGCCTTGCTGAATTGAGGAATGATCAGGGTGAAAGCTGAGGAAAGAAGCACGTCATTAGAAATCCCTCTGTGGCAGGACCAGCCACGTTCTTTTCCTCCTGGGTACAGAGCGAAACTACATTTCCTAGCAGCCCTGAGTGAGTTGGCTGGTGTAGAATGTGGGTGGGAGTATTATACAGCACCCCAGATCTGGCCCCTCGAATTTCCTCATCTGTTGGCTGAATGCACGAAGCAGGGGCGTGGGGGATTCTAAGGCCCTGGCAGAGCCACTGGAAGGCAGGAGCCTGCACCCCTGAATGGCGTACCCCCCCAGCCCCCTACTGGCCTGCAGTGATGTGTCATGTGAGCAAGGATCAACCTTTATTATGTCAGGCTACAACATATGAGATGATAGGTACCAGCTTTGGCTTACCGGAACTCATAGGCCCTCTTCTAGGTGAAATGAGATTTGAGATTATACAGTGTTAAAAAAAAATTTGTCCCAGAATGCTGTCTTAGGTCCAAATTTGAATCACTAGTAAAAAATTAAAACATGTTCAACTCTGCACAGTGTTCCAAAATCTTTTAAGTCTTTAACATTTTCCATTATTATATGTGTGTGTTTGTGTATGCATTGTGTTTACATGTATATACACACATGTTGGTTTATACATGTATCAAGACCTATACAGACAGTCTGAGAGGTGGAATAATTCACTAGAACAGGACAAAGACAAAGAAACAAGGTGACTTTTGTCCCATCCCATTGTTAATGATTCTGTGTATATTTTCCCAACCTTTTCTCTGAAACTGATGGATATTCTACGGAGCATGAGCTACAAATGGTCTGATACAGACCATATGCACAGAGGTTTTTCAAAGTTTTTTGAGGGCCAAAAGAAGCCCACCAAAGCCTGGCCCAAGAGCATCTTAAAATGAACATATCTTTGGTTGGTTTGACACTTCAACACTCAAAGACACTCCAACCTGATTTTTAAAAAGGCGGGGGAGGGTGGTGCGGGGCATGCCTGGGTGGCTCAGTCACTTAGGCATCTGACTCCAGCTCAGGTCATGATCTCAGGGTCCTGGGATTGAGCCCCATGTAGGGCTCCCTGCTCAACAGGGAGTCTGCTTCTCCCTCTGCCTCTCTCCACCCCCTCCACCTCGTGCATGCTCTCTCTCTCTCTCTCTCAAATAAATAAATACAATCTTAAAGAAAAAAGATTCTCCCACGTTTCCCAATAATGCATAAACTTTAATCCCATAAACATGTATGGGACCCTGCTAAAAGCACACTGATGAACAATTACATCAACGTGAATTAGCGCAGACAGAGATCACAATCAACTTGCTTCTTTCTCACCGTCTTCACAGTGTCGCCCTTTAAATCCAAGGGGGCAGAGGCAAATGGAGGAGTCGGCTTTGACCGCCATGCAAGTGCCACCACTGATACACGAAGCTTCGTCACAGAGTCCGCTGCTGCATTCCCCTGAATACAGAACAGGAGTCACAAAACCGACCCGTCACGTGAGCCAGGCCGAGATGACGGTGCCGACCACGCCCACCGCTCAGGGCCCCGAATAAGTACAGTTCAGTTCCCACCCCTCTTCACTGGTGCCCCTGCACAGCTGGAGAACAGCTTTCAAGGGTAAGTGGAGTGCACCCTTCGTTTTAATTTGACTTCGCCTTGGTCTCTATGAAGAGCCACAGAATCTCCAAAACATGGTGGACACAATAAATCAAGCACTAGATTGTCAGACAATGTTATGACCCCCGACGAGGATGAATGAGCTGTTTCTGCTTTAATCCATCTCTCTCCTATTCCCACGAGAGAGTGTTTCAATCCCTCCAATGTCAACATGGCATTTCCGTTAAAAGCGTTCTAGTTTCTGTGGCCCCAATCACCTTAAGTGCTACCACCCTGTGGGTTCAAAGTTGAGGCAATAGTTGGGGACTGAAGCCATGTCTAACGGAGGACCTGGCCTGAACTGTCCACTCCTCTGTCTGGGGCAGGGAGGGGTGAGGGGGCTCCATAATACCTCAGCGTGTGCCTTCCAGAATCCCTATTTCTACCTCCAAGGTTACGATCGTATGGGAGACAGGAAGGTGGCCTGGAGTAAAAAGTGGTGAGAGACTCAACACCAGACGGGTCCATTCTCTTTACCAAACACATATCAGAGAGGCCCATCCAGGGCATACTTGGTCATTGTCAAGATCATCAGATGAAGGGGAAAGAAATGGACTTCTCCTACACTGCTTTTCTTCTGCTTCTTTGGTCTTCCTTTTCTCCTTGTATATAAGAAATAAATTGGACAGAAGGGCCACTATCTGGCCCAGAACGACATAGGTTGAGTACAAAACACTTCTTCCTGGGATGGGGGCTAAGGGGCACATCTCTGATGGAGGGGTCCAGCCCTGCACCCTGCAGACGGTGATGCTGTGCCCACTTCCCACCCCTCCCATGTTGGCCTGGTTGTGTCATCTCAGCAGGGCAAGCCTCTCGTCCTTTCCTCCTCAGTCCTCTGCATTTGTCGAGCGGATCCAGTCTCTGCTTCCATGCTCAGCCTCACTGGGAGGATGAGCCGGGCTGGGTATAGTATGCACCCAGGTGAGGAGGCCAGCCTCAGGGGCCCGTGACAGAGCTGAATTCAAGCCCTTCCAGATGGCTCAGCGCTCCGGCCAGGGTGGGCTGGTCTTGGCAAATTCCAGCTGGGGCCCCTGGAAGTTCAGGTCCAAGTGACGGGTGGTCTGCAGCCACAGCTAGAGAACGCAGCCAGCAACCTCGCTCCGCAGGGAGGGTGACGTGCATCCTCGAGAGCCAAACTCACAGGCCCCGTGCCCCCGCTGGGCTTGGCGGACTGCGACCCTTTCTCAGAGAAGGGCTGCTCCCACAGGAAGACGCGGGGTTCTTGGGTTATTTTAGATGCACATGGGAAAATATTACTTTATATATTTGCATTGTGACTATATTTCAAGAGGTGGGAGTAGGGTGGGGCAGTTCCTTGATGAAAGCGAGTTTCGGCAGGATTCTGCTGGCCGTGGTGTGCAAGTCAGATTGGGAGCACTGGTGTGGAAAGAGGAACGAAATCCTACGGGGAGGGAACCTGGGGCTGGACAGGGTGGTCGCAGAGCACATGGAGAGATAGCAAAGACACAGGGAAGAAAGAAATAGCCAGTTCCTTCTAGAGGTTGGAGGTGGAGGCAGACTCCAGCATAATGTCTGGGGTCCCAGCTGGGCCGTCTGAACGAAAAGTGGTGGGACGGGGCGCCTGGGTGGCTCAGTCGTTAAGCGTCTGCTTTCGGCTCAGGTCATGATCCCAGGGTCCTGGGATCGAGCCCCGCATCGGGCTCCCTGCTCCACAGGAAGCCTGCTTCTCGCTCTCCCACTCCCCTTGCTTGTGTTCCTGCTCTTGCTATCTCTCTCTCTGTCAAATAAATAAAATCTTAAAAAAAAAAAAAAAAAAAGAAAGAAAAGTGGTGGGAGTAGGGCGATGAGCAGGGCTGGGAGCAGGAACCGGTTGCTGGGGGGGGGCAGAGGAACTGGCCTCGCTCAGCTGAAGCCTACGGTGACTGTGCCAACATCCCTTGCTGAGCCCCGTGGGCACAGCCCCTGCACACGGGTGGGGGCACACTGGAGGGACAGCAGCGACGTGGGGGGTGACCCTGACACCAAGAGCGGAGGGGCTTCTTGAGAGAGGACAGGGAGAGGGCCCCGCGGAACTCCCAGGGAACCAGAGGAGGGTGAGGAGCCAGCAGAGAAGACAAAGGGAGAAAAACAGGCCAGTGGGCTCGGAGGACTCAGGGCAGGTTCCGGGAGCTCGGGGGCATCAGGAGCACAGAGAGAAGGCAGAGTTAACACTGCTGAGAAGTCTAGGGAGAAGAGCTGTGGGTTTTGGAAAGAGAGGGCCACACCCGGTTTTAGGAGAGCGATTTTGCTGGGCCGTGGGAGGCAGAAGCCCCATTGTAGGCTCACACGGGGGCCTGGAAGGATTGCGAGAGTCGGGTCTAGAAAGAGAGGAGAGAGGGGTCTGGGGTTCCTAAGTAGGGAGGGCAGCAGGACTACTGGCATGGCACGCGTTTCAGCAGGGAGGACCTGAGCAAGTGTGAATAAGCCAGGGCAGGGGGTCCATGAACTTACACAGAAACACATTAATCTTTATTTTCCCTCATTTCCAACTGCACTGTTTCCTTCAGTTACTAATGTAGGCAAGAAACCTCTAAGGATTAGCCGTTCTCATGGCCTGTGACCAACAGACCCGAGTTATTGTCACATCACATTCCACTTGTTGCAGATATCTCAAAATATCATTCATGCTAATTACTACTTTGAAATCATGGTAGCCATTGCACCCACTATTAAATGATCCTGTTTTCTAATGCTTTATAAAGAAGCACGATCCTATTATAATAACAAAGCTTAAAAAAACATTGTATAGCTTTATTTCAATGTAAGTGTTTCCTATCATGGATATTATTCTCTGCATTTAAAAACAACATTTTGAGGGGCTCCTGGCTGGCTCATTCGGTGGAGCATGCGACTTGATCTCAGGGTTGTAAGTTCGAGCCGCATGTTGGGTGGAGAGATTACTTAAAAATAAAATCTTGGGATGCCTGGGTGGCTCAGCCAGTTAAGCGTTGATTCTTGATTTTGGCTCAAGTCATGCTCTCAGGGTCGTGAGATGGAGCCCTGCATGAGGCTCTGAACTGGGGCATGGAGCCTGCTTAAGATTCTCTCTCTCCCTCTGCCCCTTCCCACCAAACTGCTCTCTCTTTCTCTCTCTTTAAAAAAAAAAAAAAAATCTTAAAAGAATAATAAAAACATCATTTTGAGAAGAGTCCATCAGCTTCACTAGACTGCCAGAGAAGTTCATGGCACACAAAAGGTTAAGAACCCTTGGGTGATTGAAATGATGATCCTGGTAGCAAGGTCCAGGGATGTAGGGAAGGATGGGTGCAGAGTAGAGATAAATAGGTTAGTTTTAGAAAGGAGGGAAACTTCCCACTCTGAGAGTAGGAGGAGGGAAGTTGGTTGCCAGGTCATGGGCCTAGAGTGCTGGCAGGACCTCATCATCAATATATAAAATCACTTTTGTTGACACTGAACCTACTAGATGCCAGTTTTTGTTTATGCAAGACAATGAAGTGAGGGCAGGAGAGAACTTAGGCCCCTGAGGAGAGAAGCGAAGGTGGAACATCATGGGGTGGAAGACATTAAGGACATGTGGGCAGGAGCAACGTCCTGCCCCTCATCCCCCAATCCATAACTGAGGCCTATCTATCTCCCCTACTGAAGATCTGTCAACTCAGTCCACCCTCTGCCACCACCACCAGCCTGGAGCAAATCGCCATTATCTCTGATCCCGACTGTTGCCACAGTCTCCCAGCCAGTTTACATGTTATCTCCTGAATACCATGTCCAATAAGCTGTCCACAGCCACAGGGATCTCTTCAACACACGGACTACATCATGGTACCCACCACCCCTTCATACTCCCACTGGGACAAGTCATTTCCTCTGCCTCTCTTGTCTGCTTTAAAAGAAAAATGCTTCAGATAGCAACTTTGCATTAAATCCTCAGAAAGCTTTCCCGGACCTCCAGCTCATACAATTCCCTTATTACACACTATTATTGTACTGTCACGCCTCCTTTTAACAATTACACCAAACTGTAATTTTACATTTACTTGTGTGGTTGTTTGATCAATCTGGTCTCTCCTTGTGGCAGCTACGTGAGGGCTGAGCTAGAATCCTGTTGTTCTTGTTCATTACTTTATCCCCAGCACCCAGCTTCATGACTGGCATTAAGCAGATGCTTAAATAAGTATCTTGAGGGAAAGAATGACTAAAAGACTGATAAGCCCACGGTGAGACCCATGGACACCTCCGACCTCTTGAGTCTCGAATAACATGGGAAGCTGGAGGAACCATGACTCTGCTACTGTCATTTCCTTCTTCTGGAAGCCTGTATCCCCACCAGAAATTCACTGCTGTTGGTATGAGCCCAGTCTTCCCCATGGTGGCACTGCATTTAATTTAAAAGAACGTAAATTTCTGGAGGACTAACTCAAAGTAAAGCAAGGATGGAGCCTGAGGAAGGATAAGCAGCCCTTTTCCAGCACGCCAGGGTGATAAATGGGAAAAAAATGAAAAAAGGCAATGTGACTGATGCCTGCCATTAAGGTTCATCATAAGGCTCAGAGTCATCAAAGAATCCAATAGGAGCTTCCGGGGAGCCCAGAGCCAGCAAGATGGGCCCGTCTGGTGCCATTGGCTCAATGGATAGGTTGGTTTCACACTACGTTAGAATTTAAAATGCTGCCAGAAATTGGTCCTTGCTCAACTTCGCAAAGTCTTAACTACCTGTCAGAGGAGACCACACAGCCTCGACACTACAGATCTGTCGTTCAGGGCTATTGCCCTGTTAGTTCAATGAAGAGAGAAAAAACAACTTAAACCCTGTTTAATGGGTGGAGTCAGGATTAATAATAATATCAATAGCAAGATATATTTACAACACATTTGTTATGTTCTTAGTACTTTATATGCGTCCCAACTCATCTGGACAAAGTCATCTTAGGAGGAAGTTACTAAAAAAATTCATAGGTTGAAGCCCTAACTCCCAATGTGACTGTATTTGGAGACAGGGCCTTTGAGAAGGTAATTAAGGGGAAATGAAGTCTTAAGGGTGGGACCTAATCCAATCTGACCAGTGTCCTTATAAGAAGAGGGAGAGACACCGGGGATATAGGAACCAACAAAGGCCATGTGAGGACACAGTGGAAGGATTGCCATCTGCAAACCAAGGAGGGAGGCCTTGGGAGAAACCAAACCTGCCACTGCCTTCGTCTTGGAGTTCCAGCTTCTAGAACTGTGAGAAAATAATGTTATTAAAACCACCGGTCTGTGGGATTTTGTTATGGCAGCCCTAGCAGACTAAAATGGTCAACTGAGTTAACCAACTTTAGAATTATCTATCTGCTCTCAGTGATGGAATAAACATCTTTATTGCTTTAAAAACAACCCTAGTCTTCTCAAAAAATTGTTGCTGGAGGGATGCCTGAGTGGCTCAACTGGTTAAGCATCTGCCTTCAGCATTCTGCCTTGGGGTCCTGGGATCCAGCCCCGCATTGGGCTCCCTGCTCAGTGGGGAGTCTGCTTCTCCCTCTCCCCCTTACCCTGCTCATGCTCTCTCTCTCTCAAATAAATAAATAAAATCTTTTTTTAAAAAAATGGTGCTAGAACAACTGGACACCCACATGCAAATCATAATATTAATCATCTAGACACAGACCTTACACCTTTCACAAAACTTAACTCAAATAGATCACAGACCTAAATGTAAAACACAAAACTATGAAACTTCTAGAAGGTAATGTGGATAAAAACCTAGATGACGTTGGGTAAGGCAATGCCTTTTTAGAGACAACACCAAAGGCACAGCCCTTGAAAGAAATAACTGATAAGTTTGATCTCATTAAAATTAAACATTTCTAATCTATGAAAGGCAATGTCAAGAGAATGAGAGGATAAGCCACAGACTTGGAGAAAATATTTGCAAACTACACATCTGATAAAGGACTGTTGTCCAAAATATATTTAAAAAAAAAACAACAAACCTCTTACAGTTCAACCATAAGAAAACAAACAACCTGATTTAAAAAAATGGGCTAAAGACCTTAATGGACACCTCACCAAAGAAGATATATAGACGGTAAATAAATATATGAAAAGATGCCCCACATGATATGTCATCAAGAAAATACAAATCACAACAATGAGATACCACCACACATCTGTTAGAATCCAGAACTCTGACAACACCAAATGCTAACAAAAATGTGGAGCAACAGGAACTCTCAAACATTCCAGGTGGGAATGCAAAATGGTACAGCTCCTCTGGAAGACAGTTTGGCAGTTTCTCACAAAACTAAACATACTCTTACTATGTGATCCAACAATCACACTCCTTTTTGGTATTTACCCAAAAAAGTTGAAAACTTATGTCCACCCAAAAAACCTGCACACTGATGTTTATAGCAGTTTTATTCATAATTGCCAAAACATGGGAGGCAACCAAGATGCCCTTCAGTGGGCATGACAGACATGCTTGTAGTACATACAGACGATGGAATATCATCCAGTACTAAGAAGAAATGAGCCATCAAGCCATGAAAAGGCATGAATGAAACTTGGATGCATCCTACTAACTGAAAGAAGCCAATCTGAGAAAGCTACTTACTATATGACTCCAACTATGTGACATTCTGGAAAAGGCAAAATCATAGAGAATATTAAAAAAATCAGTGGTTGCCAGAGGTTGAGGGTGGGGAGAGAGGGGCAGGATAAATGAGCAGAGCACAGAGGACTTTTAGAACAGCAAAAATACTCTGTATACAGACATCATAATGATGGATATATGTTATACATTTGTCCAGACGCACAGAATGAATGACACCACGAGTGAACCATAACATGAACTACGGACTTTGGGTGACACTTATGTGTCAGCACGTGTTCATCAGGTGAAACAAAGGTACCACTCCAGGGGCATGTTGGTCCTGCCAGAGGCCATGCATGTGGGGGCAGGGGGTATATGGGAAATCTCTGTACCTTCCTCTCAAATTTTTTGTGAACCTTCAACTGCTGAAAAAAATAAAGTCTTCATAAAAAAAGAAAATAGAAAAAAAGTCAGTCCTAGTTCTGCCTGCTCTTTTGGAGAAGTTTTATTTGACTTTTAGCGCCAGTTTCTTCATATAAAATAGGCATAATAATAATCATCGCTACCTCGTAGAGCTCGTGTGAGGAGTTAAGGAGAGGGCATATGAGAAAGTGTCAGACACAGTGGTCAAGAATTAGAATTTGGCCATTTCTCTTGGAAGCAGAGAGCCTATGAAGGTTCTTCTTGCATTATCGTGTTGGCTTTTCCACTGGACTGAGTGAGGAAGGGTGAAAGGGCTCAGTTGCTTGTTGCTTTGTTGGATGAGACCATGCCATGCTTCATGAAGAAGGCCAAGAGCAGTGAGACACAACCAAGGGTTTGGTGTGCTGTACTGTTTACCATGTCTTTGCTGGTCAGGCTCAGGTCATCATGTCTGCAAAGCACCAACCTCACCCCTTGGTCCCACCTCCCTCCTGAAGTTGTGCATTATTCAGTTGCCTAGGGTTGCAGTTCTTGAAGCTGCTCACTTCCCTGGCCCACACCAGAAAGGCGATCCCACGAGAGCACCCTGGCCCACTGCGCAGCCACTTACCCACGTCGGCCCCGCTGAGTGCCTTCCCTAGGGGCCAGGGCCTCATGTCGATACTCTTCCCATTAATGGTGAGTGACTGCACACAGCCTTGAAAGCCTCTGTTTGTTCCTGTTGCTCTGACCAACCAGTATGCACTGGGAGCCCCACCAAGATATAGGGGCGTCCGGAAGGTAATTTTACTGTACTGGCCCTTTAAGAAAAATGAACAGCTGTAACTCACAAACCAAAATTGAAAGCCAAAACACAACAGATTTTAATGAGGGGCATGGTTAAGATGTAGTTCACAGCCCCACTGCTCTCTTCCATCTGTGTTTATGTTTACAACATTGACCCACTGGAAAATTAAACCCATGGTTACTGTAGGAAACCCAGTGAGCTCCTCAGAGGGCTGTGTTTTGAGAAGGGATGGTTTTGGAATGCCTAGAAGGGAAGGGAAGGGAAGGTAGGTCAGAACCAAGAGCAACCCAACAGGCAGGGCACCATGCTGGGCATCCAAAAAAAACTTTCTCTTTCCAGTCCTGACACCAACCTACTGTGTACCTTGGATAAATCATAGGGTTTTTGCATGTCTCAAAGGGCGATCATGCTAATTGGGTGTATATGTGGGTTAACACTCACCTTTTCCTCCCCTAGTCACCCTTACACTATGTCCTGCAAGAAATGTTGTGTAGGGAGGCGGCAGGATTGCCACACAGATTGTGTTGCAAAATATTTTGAAATTTGCTCATGGATACAACTTGTGTGTGTGTGTGTGTGTATCTACAGTTAGGTAGGAACATTTCCAATCTTAGAGAAAACCACAATCTGGATTGCAGGTTTTGAGGTTACAAAATACAGACCTGAACATTAGGCAGGACAAAATTAAGGTGCCCTTCGTCATTTGTTGTTGTTGTTGTTGTTTTTTATTACAGAAATATCTTATTCATCTGGATTAAAAGGGGCTGGGGAAAAGCACGTTGCCAGAATTTATAAAAAGTCCAGAATGTTAGCCACTGAAATGTAATCTTTATCTTTTAGACTTTTGTTGCCAACAAATAGAACATCTAAACCATTACTTTATCTTTTCTAATGAATAGATAAAAATCATTTATAAATAGTATACTGAATATGAGCTAGGCAGCTTTAAAGTGCTTACAGTGAATTTTAAGGATTGTTCACCAACCACTGGGCATACTGCTTTCGTTAGATGAATTGAGTGCCCTATGGCTTATTTCATTAAGATCTTCAGAATTCACTCCTGGATCCTATCTTCACTCTGTTCCCTGATCCAGGACCACAGCAGGGGCCTGACAACCCAACCTTTTTTTTCCTTTTCTGGAACATTACATGTATTGTAGGGTGGGTGGTTCCTCTGAGCCTCCCTTACAACATCCCAGGCAATAGTCTGGTAAAGGTTGGACTTTACCTTCCTCTGACGAGGGTTGCTTTGGGTTCTGGAGCCTGCTTTGCCTGCTATGCAGAGAATTGGAAATGCCCTGGAGTTTGCCTTCCCCCAGCACAGCACTTAACAGTTTTTGTGGGTGCCAAAGTGTGAAAGTCCAAGTCCCTTGCTTTGGGTTGGGATCACTCTGAGATGTAACTTAAACTACAGAGTTCTCCTACAGAATCAGGCTGAAGCCAGACCTGGAAGAACTTTGTAAACCTTGATTTAAGACAGAGTCACTATCTCCCAAGACAGTTTACTAAACATTCCACAGCTGCTGTCCTGCTTTTTCAGCTTGCTAGCAAGTCCTGGTAGTAGGGAGGCAAAGGTTGCCCTGGGTAGCCATGAAATTATATGCTTCTTGTAATTAATTCTTATATTCATTAAAATTATAGACCCATAGGATTGGAAAATATACAGAAACTCATATAGTCCAAGCTCCCATTGACTTCTGGAGCCCTTGTGTATCCCCACCAAAAGGTTTTGGTAACATATTTTTTGAACACCCCCAAGGACAGGGAACCATCTTCTGAGATAGTCGGTTGCCTTTCAGTACACCTTTGTATGATTAAGTGGAGTTAAAATCACTTCCTTAGGCTCTCCCCATTCAATTTCACTTTGGGGGTCCACAGAGTAAGTCCTTCTTCCCCCAAACTCTCCCTCTCTGATTCTATGATGAAAAGGCACCATCCACACCTTCACCTTCTTTTCTCCAAACTAAACAATGCTCCTTCAATCAATCATTCTAGGGATTTCAGGTCAGTTTCCTGTTTCAATGACTGCCCTTTAAACATGCTCCTGTTTGTGGTCCTCCTGGAGTGCAATCACAGATCTGAATGCAAACCTCTTAGAGGATCTGAGTTACCATTAGAGCACTGGAGGCGATATACATAGCTACTAGAATATAATAGGATTATCACCTCCATTTTTCTAGATGCTATGTCTCTATTACTGCAACTTATAATTTCTTTAGCTTGTTGTTACCACATGGCTCTGTTTATTAACCTTTATTGAATTTCCTTGCTTTAAACCATAAGACATTTTCACATGTATTATTTCTATTACAGCTTCTCCATCTTATATTCATTGCTAGTATTCGGGATCCAAGTTCAAAGCTTCTTTATTCCTATCATACTTAATTGTAATCATATTAGGGCTATTGTCCTGGCATGGATGTGATTCTATAGTTCATTTATCCTGTCTTTTTCCCCTTAGAAATACATGCGTATATGCATAAGCAACCTCACTGGACTCATATTCAGTATATTTGGATTCTTGTTCCTTTGGAACCACTGGGATCCAAATTAATGGGAATCAGCAAGGCATGGCCCTTTATATAACATGTCTTGCCAGCAAAAAATAGTGAAAAGTCCAGGCAGGGAGGAAACCACACACATATACACAAAGGTCTTCTTGCTACATTTTTCCTCAGAGAATACAGACACCCACCTGATTATAATTACAGACTCGGTTCCTTGGCAGGTTGCTAATCCAAACTGTTTATTCTCAACAGGGTTCTAAAATTGCCCAGAGCATGACCAACATGTGAATACCTAGGTGATTTACTGAGTAGCCCAACAGTTAAATTGTTTGACCACTTCCTGTAATCATGGCCCCCCAAAATGGTAGAGGAAAGGATCATTCCTGCAGATTCAATCAAGTGAACTTTTCAGGACTGTTTTCTAAAGCCACATGGCAACACCCTTGCCTTAAAAGCAAGCTTTGTGTTTGGCACTAATAATGGCTTCTATTCTTCCCATCAGGGCCTTCTTCTGCCCCCCTGGCTTTGATGTCCTTGTGGCAAGAGGACATGGCCCTGAGCACAAGGCCAACCGCATGTTTCTGAGCCCCCACAGTGATGATGCCTCCAAGTTCAACTCTTCTCCTCAGGAGATGTGGGATGGATGGGTGCCCTGAGCATGCATCCTGCCACGTCGGCCTCAGTTCTCCGAGGGGGGGAGGGGGGGCCGGGGATGTTAATGGTGAGTGCTAGGTGGGCGGGCAGGGCGTGAGGCTCGCACTCACCTGGGACTGGCCTGACACCGGGGTGCCGTTGTTCAGCTGCAGCAGCCCTTTGAGCCCATCTCTGTAGAGCGTAACCGTGTGCCAGGCCCCTAGTTTGATTTTGCTTTCACTTATAATGATGGCAACCCCAGTTCCACAGTTAAACCTGTGGGGAGGAAAAGGAGAAAAAGGCTCTCTGATTAACCAGCTCCTTATGTGTTCAGACCCCACAGACAGCACTTCTGGGGCGATGGCTTCTTTGAGAATCAACCTGTTGGGTTATGTTTATGAATATCAAGAACCGTTTCGATCTCTCCACGGAAGAGCTAGATGCCTGCTCTCTGGGCCAGTCTCAGTCCAGTTATCTTTAATCTGCCCGTAGATGCTTCAGATGTAGGGCCTCCTTCAACCTGATTTCTCTGCAGCTTCAAAAAGGATGGGCACCTAAGATCCTCCCGCACTCCCTCTCAGTGCCTGCCAGATGCTTCAGGCGGATCCAAGGTACAGCAAATTAGAACTTGAGTCTTTCTGCTTCCAGGCATTTCTCTGGGGACTTCTCCCAACTCTCAGATGATGGGCTCAGCGATATTAATAAAATGTTAAAAACACAAGTCTCCACACTCATCTTGGCAAGCTGGCCAGCACTGCCATCTGTGTTCAGCTGTGCCCAAATGCAGGTGCAGTTTCCTCAGGGGGCCCCAGCTTTGTGGGGAGGTGTGGGCAGAGGGGGAGCAGTCTCAGATGATTGCTTTATTCTTGTTTTTGTTTTCTTCCTCCAACTTCCCGATGGTGCAGGGTACCCGGTAGTCACTGTGTCTTGCATCTAGAATTCTGACCCTATCCCGTCAACTTCCAGATGGCCGCCATGTCACTTCCCTGTGGGTCACGAGACGGCCAGCACCACGAGCATCGTACTTCTCAGGACCTGCACTAAATGCAGCTACTTCTCATGGATTCCCTGTGGTCCACGATCCTTGGTGGAGAGGAATGGGGTTGAGAGGCATGGCAGAGTAGGCTTATCTAGAGGGGGGTGGCAGAATCAGGAGGTGCAAAGCTGGAGAGTGGCTACCGGCAAATCCCTGCCAGTGGTACACATCCTCCAAGTGTGAGAACTGCTGCCCCAGACCCTGGCCCAGCACCAAACTCCCATGAATCAAAGCATTTAGCAAAGGATGGGGAACTGCTGTCTTCCCCAAGTGGGATGTTCAACAGTCTTCTCCAGCTTGACCTAAAGTAATTCTGGGGCTGAAATAATCAAAAGACAATAATGGTTAGTGCTTATGGAGTGCTTGCTATGAGCCAGGCACCCCTCTAAGCCCTTTTGTGTATTCATTCATTTCATCCTCACAAGAGTCCTAGGAGGAAATGCCAGCGCAGAGAGGTTAATTCACTTGCTGAAGGTCAGGCAGCAGAGAGATGGTGTCATCAGGACCTTAACCAGTGCACTAGGGACAAGGACAAGGCTGAGCCTCACTGGTCATTCTCAAATAGGTGCTGTGTACACCCCCATGAGGGTGGCTAAAACACGCACACCTCCACAAAACTCTGCCCCCAGAAACCCACACACAGACTAAAGGGGGCTTCCAAAGTATATTGGGAGAGAAATGACCAGGGCTGGGGAGGAGCACCAAACAGTATGCCACGGCCCCAGGTAGGGGGAGCCGAGGATGGGCTTTGGGCCTCTGGGAACCCTCAGGAGGTTGTAGGCTCCTCTCTGCTCTCCATGGCCATCAGTCTTATTTGCCACAGGAGACAAGAAGATCCCATCCTCCTACTCGAGCTCCAGGAGTGAAGGGACTGGATCGCTTGGGCTCCATGTTGCATTCGCTGGACCTACAACAATGCCCGGTATACTGCAGGTGCTCCAGAAACGTTTCCTGTTGCATGAACGGTTACAGGGTTCCCGAACTCAAGCTTCAAGGGTGACCTGCAATCCTGATACGTCACTATTTAGTAAGCAGCTCCATGCTCGCCTTATATACACCATTCCTTTATCTGCAGGAATCCATCCCATTCATATTTTATTCACACTATAAAAATGTAAACATAATGTAGGATGGTATTAACAAATCCGTGGGGTTTCAGTGGGAGTTACCTGAACTGGAGGGAGCGTCGGATGATGGCCAGAGACATGAAATCGCCCCTCCCGTGTTCATTCTCCCCGCAGTACAGCAATAAGCCATCCTCCGCCTCTGCCTATTGTTCGAACAAAAGCCACACGAACAATGAGCACCACCTGGAAACACTCATGAATATGAAACCTGAGCACTCTCTCTGTGGTCCTGTTTACAAAGGGGCAAACATACAGACTCCAGTGAACTCCCAGGTACCAATTCTCCATTCCTTTCCAGGAAACAAAGGGCAGTGGTATCAACAGTGGGTGAGGAATGGCAGTGAGTTTGGAGAAAGCTGGCTCCGCTTTTGACCTGCTCATCCCTCGGCTTGGTGGGTCCACCGGCAGAGCTTCAGGAAAACCATGTGCACAGAGACCACCATCACAGGGAGGCTGTTGGTATGTCCATCGAATTCTATTTTCACCAAAGAGCATTCTATTTTATTTTATTTTTTTTACTCTTTTTACCTCCCTCCCTCTGGAGAAGCATGCACATTTGCTTCTTTCCTTCTGTTAGGGGAACAGGATGATAAAATCCACCCTGCTGGTAGACTAGGTTGGTTTTCACCCATGTTGGCTGCCCTAGACGGATGGATCATCTTTTGGACACTCAGCACTGTGACCATGACCTCAAAGGGGACTTGTTTCCAGATCTCCAAACCTTGCTGTGTTGTCTGAGATGCCCAAAAGAATAACTCTAAACTGAGGTCCCTGATTGAAATCTGATTTGCAGTTGATTCAGATCCAAGAGCATCCACTGGGCTCTCACTATGTGCCAGGGCTGTGTAGGTAGCCATTTTTCTATTTGTTCGGTTATCATCATAGCAAGGATGACAGACATGTGAGCTCCCTTTAAGAGGGGTTTTGGAATGGGGAATGCATTATGCCTCTGAGATTCTGGTCTGTGAAGAGTCACAATGATGACTAGAGCCACAGCGCTAGGACCTGCATGCTCTCATGGGCCAGCCAGCCACTTCCATGGTTCAGTAGCATACAGAACCCACCCTGCACTCAGCGGCACCCTTGAATGTGTGAATGCACCCATCGTTCTTGCTACCCTGTGAACGTGTTTAAGGACAGACTCTGTGTCATATTTACCTTTGCTATTTACCTCCACACTTCCTGCACTCCCAGCCCACCCCATTTGATATAGCACAATGCTGAGCTAAGATGTCCGTCCGATAGGCATTCATCAAACAACTAATCCTTCTTACCCTAAATTCAAGAGTAATTTGAAATGCCTGATAGGAGTTCTTCAGAGGCTCAAAAGTTACATAGGAGTGGCCAAAGAACTGGGGATACTGTATAGCAATATCTGAAAAGATAAAAAGACAACATAAAAGCATACTATATGATTTCCTTACTTCTTCAAATGCAAAAATCAATTTATGACATTGCCTAGAGGTCATTAAGTGAAAACCCCAAAAATCTGTTACACCTAGCTTATTATCTTCTCTACTTTTTACACCTATGATTCTCATTCTTGGGAACTTCAAGCTTCAGAAATTCCTAGGGAGAAACTGGAGATTGTTAACTTGCTACCCTAAAAAGAAATCACTGGTTTCAAGACCACTGACACCTGCCTTCCAGCTGGACATCTGTGTAATGTAAGTTGGCTCAATTATTACCTTTCTTAACTTCATGTCCATGTTTTAGCTGCACTTTTTCAGTAGAGATGTGATCCAAGTAAAGTCTGCCTCCCCTAGGTGCTGTTAGGATGATTTATTAATTGCCCCAAAAGTACTACACGTATGGCACATATAGAAACAGGGCGCTATTCAACTAGAAGCAATGGAAGTGGCCTTAGATTTTTCCTGGATAGCTAATTTAATTATGAATACATGGAAAAGGTGCTTATCTTAGAAAAAAGGCTAGAAGGAACCATGTGTGGAGCATAAAACTGCCCTCTGGTTCCCACTGGGGCCAACCCCCCACAACGTTCTTCTCCCCACCAAGGGCCTACCTTCTGAGCAGCTTGCACCACCTTTGCCCAGGTTGCAATGGCACCGCGAGCCCCCCCAGGTGTAGTCATTGGCACAAAAGCTATCAGCAGAGCAGAGCGTTTCATCACAAGGCATGTCAAAGAGCCTTGGCATTATAAGCACACCATTCTTCCCTTTCCTCTCCACTGGAGTGGGCTGGGGAGCCACCGCAGTCGTTGGGAGAGATGCTAGGGTAGGGGGGCCAAGCCTCGGAGCAGTCTTTGGGTTTGACCTGAGTGCCATCTTGGATTCCGCCAAAAATTTCCTATTTCCTCCTTTGAGAGCAGGAAGTGGTTTCGCCTAAAGCCAGAGAAGAGAAAGGGTTGAGGATTAACACAGCACAGTGTTTGGACAGCCTTATTTACGGTTGATGTCTAATACTTGACAATACGGTCACTTTTGTTATTTCTCAAAACCCTAGGATGTAGATGGGGCAGATAGTACTGACCCCAGTTTATGGACAAGAACTTTAGGCTCAGGATTTTAAGTACCTTTCCCTGTGCTATTCAGAAAATCAGTGGTAAAGCTGATATTACATGATTTTTATTATTATAATATCACAAAGATGTATTACTTTGTCAAAGAATTGTTCATTTCCTTGTAATAGCTGACTTTGTACACGTCCACTTGGTGGGAAATCTAAATATGTTTCTGCCAGATTGTGAAGTCAGCAGGCAGGGGCTGGCTACAGGACATTAGCATGGGCGGTACCTAGTTACTATGAATTTATGAGCACTTGGAGGCTAATACAGAAAATAAATAAGTGTTAAGAGCAAATGGGCCAATTTAAGTAAGTTTTAAATAAAATGTTTATGGTCCATTGGTTAAATTGCCTTGTTCAGCATGAAAACAAAAACTCCCAGGTTTTACGAGCAGAGATTCTTGTTACCTCCTCAAAGGAAATATCCAAATCTAAGTAGTCTTCAAACCCGTCATCATCCTCACCAACTCCCGTGTCGACTGTATAACGGGATCCATAGCGGCCACTTCCTGCTTCCTCGCGGCCTTCACGGAGAAAAGAGCACACACTGTGAACATACACCTTCCCTCCCTTTTCTATCCTAATTGAGCCATATACGGAGAGCTCTGTCAAACGGATCAGGATGTATTGGGAACACACAAAGGATTCAACACAAGAGACCAAAAAATTTAAAAAAAAGTTTCATCTCATAAGTACTAAGGCCAGTTAGTACCAGAAAGATCTGCCATTTTATATTGACAAGACTGGCAGAAAAAATGTAAATGTTGGGCAATAAAAGAATATTACCAAGGATGGGATCCATGGGGACTCTTTATACCCTGATGTTAGATGTATACAACCACTTTGCAAAAATTCTTGGAAATAAGTAGATAATGTTCACACCTTTTGACCCAGCAATTTCACCCCAACTTACAAAATCTGGAGAAATCCTCCCACATGTGTACCAGGACATGTGCAAAACACATTCATAGCATCAGAATTTATAATAGTAAAAAACATTTCAAATTTGCTATTTATAACAAATAGTAACACCCTAAATATCTGTCAACAGAGACTAGATAAGTGAATTATATTCTATCTATGGAATGGAATACTATATTGCAGGAGAAATGAATGAATGAGTACTTAATGAATCGACATGGCTTAATCTCACATTATTCCATGCAAAAAATGTAAATTGCAAAAGAACATATCCACTTTGATGCCATTTATATAAAATTCAACAGCAAGCAAAATTTAATATATTATTTAGGGATAAATATATATAAAAAGAACTATATAGAACTAAATATATATATTTATGTGTAAATATATATATGTGTGTATATGTATATAGTTCTAAATATATATGTAGATGTGTATATATATATATATATATATGTGTATGTCTTAAACTCATAAGAAAAGTAGGACCATGACATAAATACCTGAGGGAAGGTAGAAGAGGGATGTGAATGAGCTGTAGGACACAGAAGCCTTTGAGTGCTCTATAACAGTCTATTTCTTAAGACAGGTGCTGGGTACCTATGAGTGTTCATATTATCTTTATATGAACCCTTGATGTATGAAATATTTCACTACAAATTCTTTAAAACAAGAAAGAGACATTGCACTAGAGTAAACACTCCTACCCCCAGAAAAAGGGGGCCCTACATGGCTATCTTGGGTGCCATTTCCATCCATCCTAGCAGGACAATGGGATCTTTGAAAACTGGAAGGTGGGCTGAGAAAAACTCTTAGGAGACAATACATGACATTGCCCTTTGAGGGATGGTCACAAAATCTACCGATCTGCAACCATCCTGCCTTAGGCGCACACAGGTGGTACTCCCCCAGGGTCTGAGAGTCTTCCAAAGTGCTGCTCCATAGCACCCCCATTTCCTCCCAGTCAGTTTGGGCCTAGGTACCAACTGCCTTCTCTAAAGAGGACATACTGGGCACCAGCCCTTTATGTCTGGTGCCCAGTATGTCCTCTGGCAACAGAAACTGACTTTTGTAGGTTGCCAATGCTCATCAGACATTCAGTGTTTGGATTACTGGCTAGAAAAAGAAAAAGAAAGGAGAGGAGGGAGACGTGAAAAATATAAACTGAATTTAAAGACATTCTGCTTTCAGAATAAGCTAAGCCAAACACCTTTCTCACAAAAGCAAACTCACCCTCCTTTAAGCAAAAAAAAAAAAAAAAAAAGCATGCAGATTGAAAACAGAGTTGAAGGACATGACAGAAAAAGGGTGTAGGAAGCCTTCTCGGTGGGCACACTGTCGACCAGAAATCTTCTCTGGACCAGGAAGAGAGAGACCGTGGTGGGCAGGTAATGTGGAGACAGGCAGGGAAGGAACTGTTCTCAGGTGCTCAGGCACATTTTGGTGGAGGTGGGATAACATAGGGGAGGTGGTGTTCTCACCACCTTCGCTTCAATTCCCCACAGTTTTATTTAAAATAGCCTACACGTCAGCTGAAAATTCAAGCCTGTTGATTCCAGGTTTATACCTGGATGCAAGTTCTCTTAAGCCACCTGCATCCAGCTGGCATAGCTGTGTGCCAGATGTCTTCACACAAAAAGCCAGGAAGCCCTGGAACACAGCTTTCCTCTCGTCTCTCTGAAGCCGTGCATCTTTCCACCTCTCTCCTCGACTCTCCCTTTCTCTGGGTCCCTCTCTCACTCTCCGTTTCTATGTCTGTCTCTCTCATAGATTCACCATCGTCAAATTAAGGAGGAAAGAATCCATTTGACAATCAAAGAACTATACATGAAGAGAGCTGGGTTTTGTCTCCAGGGAGCTGGTCTCTCTCTACCAAGGTGTTCTCCCTGCCCTGTGCACATTCTTGCCATTCTTGTACTATGCTCATCAAAGTCAAGATTCTCTTCATTTCATCTTATGATACCCTATCTGAAGAATAAAAACTTTCAAAGACCACCACAACCTACAAGATAAATCCTAGGCTCTTGGTTGAGAGTTCAAGGATCTCAATGTAACCCCTCTTCCTCCTTCTTTCCCCCATCACCATCATTTATTGAAACCTACTGTCTCTCCACAATTAACAGGTATTGTTGTGTGCATGATGTAATACATTTCTAAACTTTATAATAATCCTGCAAAGTAAGAATGGTTAATTTCACTTTATAGATAAGTAAATTGAAATTCATAAAGGTTAAATCATTTGACTAAGATCAAAGACTTTATAACTGGCCAAGCCTAACTCAAAGTCAGATCTGTCTGGTTGCTACTTTCCCAGTTGCCTGTTAGAGAAGAAGCTACTATGGAGGTGGAAAGAGCCTGAGATTTAGAAAATTAATACTTATTGACCAGTTTTAGTGTGCCAGGAACTTTTCATACATTATTTCTATTAATCCTCAAAAAGTTCTGTGTTATTGGTATTATTATCTCCATTTTACCATGTGGAGATATAAGCTCAGAAAGATTAAATAACTTGCTCAAAGGCACGCAGATGGTAAATAGCAGAGCTAGAATTTGGTCTCTCTTTTGACTACATCATACTACTTATAATCTGACTCCAAATTGTATTTTCAGCAATTTTTCTCCTCTTCAAAATTCCTAATGGCCAAACTGGTCGACCAGTTATCTCAATACATCTTGTGTTTTCTTATCCCAAGACTGGTTATTACTTTTTTCCACATTGCCATATTTTCTTCCTCTCCTATATCCTACACATAGCTTACCCATCCTCCTAATTTCATGCATCCTGTGGAGACAGAGCCGAATGTATATCATCAAAAGGCCAAAATCAAATGGTATTTTAAAAAGAGAACATCAGACACTTCCAGAGAAAAGATGGTGATTCTACAAAAGATGGAACTGGCAAGACCTGCAGGACATTCCTCCATCTCCTCCTGGTTTGGGCCATCCACTCATGGATATGTGAGCTTAGAATAAACTTCCATAGCTTGATAAAATCAACAGATGTTTAAATTTTATTTCCACCTCTGGACTCCTGGCCCTGGAATGCAGCTCTTGTGTTTCCCAACTCAGCTGTGTACCTCTTGAAGGCAGGAACCATAATTTTAGACTCCTTGATATCCCTTTCCATCATCCAATTAAGTCCATTTAAGTAACACTTCACATACTTTAAAGTTGAAGGAGACCTTAGACACCATCCAGTCCAAACTTCCCATTTCATAAATGTGTAAACTAAGGCCACAGAAGACAAGTGACTTGAGATCAAGGTCATACATCTCATCAGAAGATCTAGGACCAGAATTGGATCATATGACCCCTACTTCAATATCCATAACACCCTATCACGCACTTTTTGGTGCCAAGTATTTAAGATATTTTAGCCAGAAGAACATGAAAACACTGAAATTGGGTGTAGGTAGCTGAGGTCTCCTCCTGCCCCTTAGCCCACCTAGGAAGTCTATTTTGAAGGAAACTCCTCAGAGAAAAGGACCATGGATGTGTTGCAGCTGCTATGAAATGGTACCATGATGAGAATGGAAATGATGCCAGACTCTCTGTTCTTTCTAACGAGTAGAATAAAGCATGTATTATTCACTGGATAAAGTCCTTTGGTATTTATAAAAACTGCTCTATTTTGACATGATATCGCATATCTCTTTGAAGCCAGAGGCTACTGCTTGGTTTGGGGAAATGAAGGGTGTGAGATAAGGGTGGGGAAAGGAATATGGAATTATAAGGACTCAGGGTGTCCTTATAATTTGGCTCAGGTCATGAAGTCTTTGAATAGAAAGATCTTAGAGATCAGTTACCACAAGTCCATTTTACAGATGGGTAAACTGAGGCTCAGAGAGTCCATGTGACTTGCCCAGAGAGACAGCTCATTGGTGGCAGAACTGATCCAGAATTCTGGGCTCCTGATGCTGCTTTCCACTACCCTTTACAGCATCTCAAATTCCCTATCCCTCATCATAACCTGGGCTAATAGTTACTTCCCATTTTTAATAGGAAGGGAAGGAGCACAGCATGACTGGAAGGAACATGGAATAAAATTCTCTGCTCTTGTTCATGGATGGCCCCACCACCTCAGAGTCCAAATCCATGGCTTCCATGAAGTTTTTACCAATGCCATTTCTAAGTGAATACGGAATGCACAGTCCGAGACAGTGATAAGAATTCTCTCAGTAGCCTGGGGTTATTGTAATTAAGGTACATAACATATCCCGTTCTACTTGGCATGCTGCTAATTAGGAAAAGAGAACATTAAAAAGGAGGCATTTATTTAGAACAAGAAAAGTCAAACCACTGATTGAATGTAAAACAAGTTCAAGGGTTCTTCCACTACAAGAAAAACTAATACACAAAATACAAATTACTACTAACAAGTTAAGGGTGATTTATTTGGCAAAAACCTGTATGTTTATTTTTTATTTTTTAAAGATTTATTTTTATTTTTTTTTCTATTTTTTAAAGATTTATTTATTTGAGAGAGAGAGAGGGCATGCATGTGGGGGAGAGGCAGAGGGAGAGAGAGAATCCTGAAGCAGACTCCCCGCTGAGCATGGAGCCTGACTCAAGGCTTGATCCCAGGACCCTGAGATCATGACCTGAGCCAAAATCAAGAGGCGGCCGCTTAACTAACTGAGCCACCCAGGCACCCCTGTATGTTTATTTTTATAAAAGCATCACAAGTGTTCTATAAATAGTGAGTTTCTCTGATGTATCAACATGGTGTAGTTGGAAATACCCCTGGTCACAGAATCCAAATAATTATGAGAGGGACACAGATGACTATGTGACCCTGAGTGAGACACTTAATCTCTCTGGGTCTTATGTTTTCTAATAAAACAAGGAATGGGATTAGATTTGATGACCTACAGGATCCTTTCCAGTACTAACATTCTGTGACCCTGAAGTTCACACTTTTGATTTAGACATATTGTTGGCATCTGTTACTTCAAGCAAGGTTTGAAAAAGAAACAACTGGGGAATTTTATTTATGTGGATGAAAAAGAAAAAAAAAAAGGAGTTAGTTCAGCAAGGAAGTTACATGCTTTGGGGATTGTGGCTTTGTGTTCAACATTATGAGCCTCCTAGAAGATAGGATGTCATTTATCAGCATTCATCTTCATTTATAAGGACCAGGTTATGTGAGGCCCTTCTCTTAACAGCTCTTGACAATGGATGAGAGAGGAACACTGATTCCCCACTCCTGAAGTTGTAATCATGCAGAAAGTTTCCCAAAATACTACTAGATTCTTGTCCAACCCCTTTGCCTCCCTAAAGAGGTAGAGACAATAGCCTAACTCTGGGTGGAAGCATTTGGTCCACATTTCTGAACTGAGTGAAGCTAATCTCTCAAAGGACCTGGGGGAGGGAGGAGGAGTTGGGGGCAAATTCAGTCCCTCCCACCTCCCTTCTCAACCTAGAAAAGTGGAACGCAGTGATCTGGGCAGGTGTGACTTCTCTGCAAATGCAAACTTTCCTTCAAGTGGGCTCTTCCCTAGTCAGAGGGGAGTTCGCAAAACCCACTTTGTACCTTAGAGTAAGCTACGTTCTCCGCCCGGGCTTTATCGGAAATAAGGATGACAATTTGATTCTTTATCTGCTGACTATGCTGTCTTATTTCTAGTTGGTTCAGAAAGTGGACAAGGAGGACAAGTATTTTTAACTGCGCATCCTCAAAACCTCAACTCACCAGAAGAAGAATGGTTGGAGGAAAAGGGTCCCCCATGAAGCAATGTGTCATGGACGGAAACTGAGTCATCTCTTCCGATGCAAATATTCAAGACTCGGTTGGTTGGATGGAAAAATGACAGATCAGACCTGTGGCCTTTGTCCTTTTAGAGATTCTGTCTTACTGCCAGTTCAAGCCCCATCTCATACCAATTTATTCCTTCTCATCCTGCTCCAGTCAGAAATAACACTGGTTCTTCTTTCAATTTGGGAGGCACATCATGCTTTCTCTGCCTCAGGGTCTTTGCACATGCTATTCTCTGTGCTTGGAAATCATCCCTCATTGTGCATCTTTTGCCTTTTGAATCCTTATATCTCTGCTCAAAATCACTTTCTTAGAGATGTTTTCTCTGTACCCCAAATAAAGTCAGGTTCTCTTCCTATATATCCTCATGGTTCTCTCCTTTTACAGCATTATTAACTTGTAGTTACATATTTATCTGTGGAATGATTTCATAACTGTGACTCTCCCAATAGATTGAAAATGCCTTGAAGAAGGCAATACTGTCTATATCAGTTTCTACTATAACACCAAACCTTACTCACTCCCTGGCACATTTTAGAAATTTACATTAAGAAATAAAAAGAGTGAACTTTTTAAAATAATTTAGGCATAATAAAAATATATGACTGCAGCATTCATCTGGATTCTTTAATAGCAAAACTCTAGGCACAAAACTCTAGCACACATAAAGGTCTTAAAAGCTATCAATTCTTTCCAAGATCTTAAAGAAATCATTCCTCAGACTTTTCCTGGAAAATCATCCATACCCTCTGCCCCTTCTGGAGTGGGTCTTCCAAGCATTAAGTTGCTTTGGCTTGGGCTATATGCTTTAAGTGAAGTCAGTCCTGCCACCTTGGCCAAAAATGATGGAACCAGGATCTAGGCCTGAGCCTAAGACCACCATATGCAGACCAACCACCTCTGAGAGGCCTCATGTGAAAATCTACCAAAAGGAGGGCTTCATCTCCAAGGGCAAGGCAGATTTCAACCGTAATCCCTCCTCCCTTACCTCTTCTCTGTAGATACTATAGGAGTAAACATTGGATTTCTGAGCTTCCTTTGCATCTAGGGATGACTGTGAGGTAGTCTGAGTCAGTAAGATGCAAGTAGAAGTCTTCTGGAACTTTCCTTTCTACTATGTTGTCTTTGGCAGTGAGGGTGGTTGTGATGGCTGGAAGTCTAGTGTATTCCTAACTGAAATGAATTAGACCCTCTTCTTGGGAAATGTACCCACCAACTGTGCGCATGCTGGGAGGCGGGGGCACAGAGCTCCCCTGTGATCCTGAAGGTCATTGGGAGAGACTTCTGGTTCTGCAGAAACTTAGCCTACTCAACATCAGCCTCAGCAGCACAGGGATTCAGAGTGTCTACAAGGACACTGAATGGTTTCTCTTGCTCCTTCCTTTCCCCCAAATAATCTGCCTGAATGTTTTCCTCCAACTTAAATAGATCTAACTAATCCAGGGTGTGTTTCTATAGTGGTAGGAGTGGGGTGTTGGGAGAGAGCTGCTCTAAGTACCAGGCATAGGCAGATGTGTTTGCTCATTTCTGTTTCATGCTTCATGAAACTCTCATCTGACTGTAGCTCAGGATGATATCCCAGGCACCAAGTGATTTCTAGGGCCCTCACCTCAAAGTTTCTCTGACTCCTTTATCTTTATGCACACACACACACAGGACATGCCGACTATGCATAACCCCTGTGGGGTGTTGCCTTTTGAAGAACATAAACCTGTCAACCAAGCACAAGCCACTGTATCGCTCTCCCTCAGAGCTTCCCTTTCTAAAGATAATGGGGCCGTGGAAAGTTAAGCAAATGGCCAGAAACCAAGGTGTTAGGCACCTACTTCTTTGCTACCTGCTGATGGAGGAAATACATAGGCAAAGTATAATGCAAGAGGTTGCAGGAAAACCCAAGGCCATATTTTCATCACGCTGTGCTAGAAATTTCAGACTTGGAATCTTTGTGACTTCAAAGAATAATGAATAGTAATTCACTGACAACTTTCTGTGGCGATACCTCAGGACTCAAGGTGGAGTGGGCACTATTTAGGCAATGAAAACATTTCTAAGCAGCCAACATGGTGGCTGGCATTATGAATTCAGTGTTATGTATATAGCAGGCACTCAATATGGATTTGTTAGGTAAGAGAATGACTGAGTGATTGTTCTCTTTGAGAGCCAAATCTTACAGTGTGCTCTGCACATGGTAAACACAAAATAAAAGTTTTCTGGAAGACCCCAGTTTTCACCTGGTCAATGCCAAATCGCCAAGTGTCTAGCCAGTCATTTTCACTGGGCGTTTAGTAGCAAAGAAAACTATTGTCCGTAGTGTCAGGAGAATATGGCTTAAAAAGTGAGATATCTCTCTTTCCCTCTCTCCCTCTCTCCTTCTCTCTCTTCCTGTGGGATAATTTGGCAGTCTATATCAAGCATTTGAGTTATTCAATTTTGTAATTGTATTAGAAATTTATCTTAAGAAAGTAGTCAGATGTATTATACATTTTCATTGTTTTTTAAAATTATTTTAAATTTGATGGCATGTGATATGTTCACGGGACAACGTTATGTTTGGAAAAATGGAGGTCACTGGCCCTCTTCACATGAACAGTAGAGGTAGAAGCAGGTTGGAGTTGGCTGAACAGTGCACAGAGGTAAAAAAAAAAAAGTGGTAACAGTGAATGTAGACAACACAATAACTCTAGCTTGAAAGAAAGCTGAGAAACAAGATGGGAGGGGGAGGGGTTGTGGGGTCAATGGAGTCTTTTCTGTGAGGATGGCATCCATGTTTGGGTGCTGATGAGAATGATTTAGAAAAGCTGGGAGGGAAAGATGGATCTTATGGGGGAAACTGGGGGTAGCAAACACAAAACTGATGTATATGGTGTGATCTCCAATGGGCCAGTACAAAACAGGGCTGAGTTCATACCCTGCACTTGGGACCCAGGACACAGAGTAGAGAGCGAGATGAGAAAGAGGATAGGCAGCTTGCTGAGGGCTCGCGGTCTAGTGGGGAAGGAGACACGCCCGCACCCATGGCGTGGGATGACTCATGCCGTGTGTGGGAGCACCACTGTTACCATGGACTTCCTGTGGTCTTTTTAAAGTGGCTTCACATTTGGGCATCATCTGTGGCCCAGGTCTCTTTTAGGTATTGTGATCAGCAGATGGTTTAAACCAGAGATGATTATACCTTCCCATCCCTCCTCCCCAAGTTGAGACACTATGCTAAGAGAAATCATTACCATCACAAAATTCTGTATTTGATTAAGTGGTTTTTCAACAATGAGAGTGAAACAGGGACTGGATCATAAAGTGGAGTGAGTTTATCACTAACAGACCCTCAAGGATTTACTGAAAAGTATACTTCAGGAAGAAGAAGGAAAGAATAAGATATAAAAAGTAATGGGCAGAGAAACTCATAAACATTTGGATAAATCTAAATAAGCATTACTATATAAAAAAAAAATCTAACCTGTGGCTACTAAGCAAGGTGGGACAAAAATACTGAGATAACATGTAAGACAAGAAAGAACTGACTTAGAATGAGGCTGCTAAGGTCCTTTTATTGTTTGTGATGAGGGTAATAGATATCGATTAACTTTAGACTATAAAAGGTTTTTCTTTTAAGATTTTCTTTATTTATTTGAGAGAGAGCAAGAGAGCTCATGCATGCACATGTGGTGGGGAGAGGAGCAAAGGGAGAAGGAAAGAGACTCTTAAGTAGAATTCCCCGCTGAGCGGGGAGCTCAACTCAGGACTTGATCTCATGACCCTGAGCTCAAGACCTGAGCCGAAACCAAGAGTCCAAAGCTTAACCGACTGAGCCACTCAGGCGTCCCTATAAAAGTTTGAAAGTTAACAATTTATGGGTGGTAAATAAAAGAATGTATAATTCATCCTTATAGAGGGGGAAGGGAGGCTAAGAAAATATAGTCAATCCTAAAAAAAAACAACAGAAAAGAAGCGACAAAGATTCCCCCCCGACACCAAATAAAGAAAAAAGCAGAGTAAATAACACAAAATAAAAGGGTAGAAATAATAGAACATGTTAACAACTACAGTAACTGTAAAACAAAACAAAACAAAAACCTTGCCATTTAAAGGATGGTGCTTGTCAGACTGGATTTTTACAAGTTGAGCTGTATATTGTTCCTAGAAAGTACCTACAACACAAGATACAGAGAGATCAAAAGTAAAAAAATGTAAAAGATGTTTCAAGCAATAGCTAAAAGGAAGCTAGTGTATCTGTATTATCATTGGACAACATAAACTTTAAGGGAAAAGAGAAGCAGCATCATTAATGTTAAAAATGGTTGCTAACTAATGATTAAAGGAACCACCAGGAATATAAGATGATTCTAAGCTTGTATGTACCTAATATTACAACCTCACGTATATATCAAGAAAAAGATTGAGAGAAGTACAGGGAGATGTAGCGGGAAATTTTAATGTATCTCTCTCAGTAACTAATAGATCAAGTAACTAATAGACAACATACAAATTTGAACAACGATATTAAAAAGCTTGATCAAGTAGACATATATAGAACCCTAGACACCAAAATAAGAGAATGCACATTCTTTTCAAAAGTACACGGGAAAAGTGCATGAAAAGAAAATTGTGACTACAAAAGTAAAAAAAGAAAGAAAGAAAGAAAATTCCACAAATTAAACTAATTTAAAACAGCCTTCCAAGTATAAGAGACCAGAGAGTAAGTGTAACAAAAGTGCACTAAAAGACTTTGGAAAGATCCAAATAAATGAATGAGATATAACATGGCCATAAATTGGATAAGTCTATATCATGAAGATGCCAATTCCTCCAGAATTAATTTATACATTCAATATAGAATTCAACATAATTCTGATTTTTAAAATCCTAATAGAGTTTTTCATGGAATCAAAAAATTTATTCTAAAATTTATGTTGAAGAGCAAAGGGTCAAGAAAAGACAGGGCAATTTTGAAGAAGAATGAGGTTGAGTAGAATTACCTACCAGTTATCATGATTCTATACACCTGCAGAAATTAAGACAGTGTGATATTGATGTAGGGATAAAGAAATAGACTATAGAACTCAGAAACAGATCCATAAATGTGTGGAGATTGGATATACAGAAAGATCCCATTACAAATCAATAGGAGAAAGGATTAATGATTCAACAATTGGTGCTGGGGAGACTGGTTATCTATATTATATATATATATAAAGTTAGGCTCCTACTTCCCCGGGCCTAAAAGTAAATTTCAGGTAGATTGAGTCCCTGAATATGAAAAGCAAAATTTTCAAGTTTTTAGGATAAAATAAAATTTTGCTTAATGACCTTGGAAAAAGGAAGTAGTTTAAAAAAACACAGAAAGCATAAATCATAAAAGAAAACTTGAGATATTTAACTACATTGAATAAAATAATTTTGTTCATTAATTGATACTGTAAGTGAGGTGAAAGATAAGTCACAGGCTAGCAGAAGATATTTGCAACACATTACTGACTAAGGATTAGTATTTAGATGTATATATTAATGCTTATTAATATATACTATGTAATATATATATACTATGTATATAATTGATGTATCTATATAAGTTAATATCTGTCTACATATATTATATATAGGCACATATACCAATAAAGATAGGTAAAACATATAAACAGTCAATTCATAGAATGACTAATAAAGTTAGAAACTTACATTTAACCTCACTAGAAATAGGGAAATGCAAATCAAAGCAATAATGACATATCATTTTACCTCCATCAGATTGACCCTATTTATAAGTCTGATAATAGCAAATATTGGCAAGGATCAACAGCAAGAAAAGTTTTGAACACTGTCAGTGGAGTGGAGGCAGCTACAAATACTCTGAGGAACATTTTTCTACTAGGTGACAGAGTTGAAGATATGCATGTTCAACACAGCAATTCCATCTGTAAGCTCATCCTCCAGGCGGGGGGCGGGGGTGGAGCTCCTCTACACATGTTCAAGGAAACATACATGAAATTGCTCATTGCAACATTGTTTTTAATGGTAAAAAATGGAACAATTTAAATGTCTAACATCAAAATAATTGATAAATAAATGACAGCGTACTTATACGGTAGAACACTATACAGCAGTGAAACTGCATGAACTAGAACTTTACAATTCAACTTGCATGACAGTCAAAAACATAATGTGTAGAGAAAAATTTGTCAACAAAGGATCCTTGCATGTCATTGCATTTACAAGGAGTGTAGAAACATTCAAAACAATATCCTATCATTTATAAATAAACATATATATGTTAGCATAACGATTAAATGTGTAGGGAAACCATACCACTAAATGCAAACATCTCCAAGAAGAAGGCAGAAGGATGGTGTGGGGAGGGTCCCAGGTGCAGAGTACAGGCTGCTCCTGTTTCTGTTATGTTTTATTTTTGTAACATTGAAGAAAATATGGCAACTGTTAAGATTTGTCAAATTTGGGTTATGGATATAGATGTATTCCTGACATTTTTCACTATGCTTGAAATTGTTCATAATTTTAAAAAAAGTAATGTAACAAAGCCAGAATTTTATTAGGAGAATGAAAATCCACACCTAAGATAGTAAAGACCAAAACTGATACTGGAGAAACTTGAATTAGTGACATGGGGGTGAACCTGAGAAATGTTCCCTAAAAGATGAAAATATAGGAGACAAAATACTATATTCAAATGTGGACATAGAGGACAAGATCCAAACCAAGGGATTAGGGGTATTTCTTCAGTCTTTACCAGAATGATAGAAACATTTCACATGTCTTATGAATCAAAAACATAAAAATAAAACTTGTATGAGCTAGAAGAAAAAACGGAGACTACAGGTTGGAAGAGCTAATATTGCTGCTAAAATGAAGAGACCTACACCTAGATACGAACCTCTAAGATTCCTACAGCAGAAAGAAAAGCCATAGGATTCAGGATGGTGATTTCTGGGTAGACAAGAAGTTGGGGAAGTAAAGAAATAACTTGATGTTGAAATACACAGTCCAGGAGTGACTTGTTGAGATTGTATTAGTTTAGACAAGTTAGGAAGCAAAGGACGTTCTACCACCTTCAGAGAGTGTCTGAACTAAAAAGAATTAAGATACTTTCGAAATATCCTTTTGAACAGTTTAAAGGAAAAACCTTGGTATTCGATAACGGAATGCATTAGATGTTAGCCTCTAAAATATACATGAGGAATTTGCTGAATAATTCTGAAAGCATATTAATCATCAATGCTCCTAATTTTCTAAGGGTTTTCCTTCTGGCAAGTTTGATTATCCCCACAGAAATACCATTAGTCAGCTACAATCCAATTTTTAATGAGGATCAGTAAGAATCTAGCCATGCAAAAAATATTTCTTCACCCATTAAACCACTATTAAGGTCAATATTCATTACACTGCTCAATATTCTTTATATAATGATTCACTTGGTAATTTCTTTCTATAGCTGTATCCAGAAAAAAAATTATTTTCCCTGAAAAATGGGTTTGCATCCTTTGGTCAGATAGAGAGTTCTGTAAGACCTTGATTTTGTTTCTTGTCCATGCTAATAAGTTTAGAGTTTGGTGACCCCCCAGGACTTAAGTGACTGTCTCACCTCACATAATTATATTTGTATTTCTTATTTGATTTCTGATCATCTTATCACATTTATTTTTAATGATGGTGTGTGAATGTGTGTGTGTGTGTATGGGTGTGTATAAAGACTTCCTCAAATGATTTTTGTGCATTGGTGAAATAGAAGTGCTCAAAACAACATTCAAATGTCTTGAGTGAACTCACATTCCAAAAGCTGGTATGGCTCTAGGAGACAGTAGCCCTTAAAGATGAGATACAGGGAAGACCGCTGGTGATACTTAAGCTAGGGAGGGTCCCATGGTGTGCTGTCATGATGAAAACAACATCTACGTTCTGAATAGCATCATAGGAGGAGAGCCAGTCTTAAATCAGGGAAGGGAGTCTGGCTTAAGTCCTTACTCTGACCGGCAGTCATGTCCCATAGAGAGTCTGTGACAGGAGCAAGCCAAACCCTCTCTGGGTCATGGATTAAGGTGTGCCCAAGAAACGTTTTTTTCGAAATAAATGGAAACAAGAGAAATTTGCTCTCACTTTCAAATAGATATTGGCATATTGATTAAACCCACACAGAGAGTAAGGGAAAGCCGGGGTTCAACTGAGGGTTTGCAAGCACTGAAGCATCACGAACTCTTCTCCATCAGAGAGAAAATGATGAAATGTTCATGCTGAGAACTCATTGTCAGAATAACAAATGGAATCATCACAATGCTTTCTAGGGAAGAATTTCCTTTTTCCATGTCTGAACCCTACACCTTGAGAAATGATCATCTGGTAGGAATTTGCTGAGCAAGAAAAGATGAGGGTGCGGAAGGACACACTGACTTCTGGTGACAGTGGGTACAGTCAGCCCACCATCTGCTGGGGTGGAGGGCTCCTGTGATGAAGCCAGGACAGCAAGGCAAGAAAGGCTGGCTGGGCCAGATCATGAAAGATTGTGAATGTCAGGTTAAGGAGCGTGGCATTTCTCCTGTGAACAGGAAGATCAAGAGAGCAACATGCGAATGGGGGTGGTTTTACATTAGCCTAGTGTGGGGGTCCAGGGCGGGGGTGAGGTTCTACATTCTGTCTTTGTGCCCCTGTATCTCTTGGCTTCACACACATCCTTGAAGATCTCCCTCAACACCCAACCCAGAAAACCTTTTACCTGGATTCTCTTGGAGAAATCCCACTCAGCCATCCCTAATGTTACCTCACTGGGAAACTTTGGCCAATCCACCTCCCAGCGTCCTGATCCACAAAACCCATCCCTGTCCCCTCTTCGAGCTGCAGAGCGCATTCTGCATACTGCACATCACTATGCAGGTGGTAGTGGTATGATGGTCTGTTCACTGGACTGGATCATCAACCCCAGCAAGGCAAGAACTTGTTCAATCCTCTTTGAAAAACGTTTGGCCAAAATAACTACTTGTAAATTAATGGCTGATCCTTTTGGTGACTCTATACAGAATATACCCTTGCTTTATGACTTTAAGTGCTCATCTGTATTTATATGAAACTGTGCTCAATTTTCTTACACATTTTGTTCAGTATTATTCAAACTACAGATTCCAAACACATTAGTGAACAGTAAAAATCACTCAGTGGGGCATGGCCACATTTTTTTTTTTTTAATGGAACCAGATGGTATCAAAATAGAAAGCTCTGCATTCAGCACACTGAGTATTGCTCTGGGAGACATGTGCGCGCGCACGTGTGCACACACACACACACGTATTTATAGATGCACTTGTATGCATTGGGCTGCAGTGCAAATTCCAACTTCTTAACTGGGGGTTGCAGCCCAAGAAAGTTGAAAAATACTCCACTCTAGTTGATTTTTTGAGTGCTGGTTAATTTTCCAGTCTGGTTGCCATTTTATTGTGAGCAAAGTTTAGATTTTCTAATTTTATTTTTATCTCAGAGTCAGGTTTCTCCACCTCAACACAATGGACATTTTGGGATGGATCGCTGTTTGCTGTGCAGGCTGGTGCCATGCGTTGAAGGATACTTAGCAGCATCCCTGCCTTCTACTCACTAGATGCCGGTAGCACCTTACCCACTTGTGACAGCCAAAAATGCCTCCAGGCACGGCCAGCTGCCCCCTAGGGGGAAAAATTACCCCCAGCTGAGAATTACTCCTCTCTGGTGCCCCCAAATCATTCAGGCATTCAGGCAGCCTTTAAGAAATGAATAAGATGAGGGGCGCCTGGGTGGCTCAGTCGGTTAAGCGTCTGCCTTTGGCTCAGGTCATGATCCCAGGGTCCTGGGATCGAGCCCCATGTCGGGCTCTTTGCTCAGCAGGGAGCCTGCTTCTCCCTCTCCTTCTGCCGCTCCCCCTGCTTGTGCTCTCTCGCTCTCTTTCTCTGACAAATAAATAAATAAATCTTTGAAAAAAAAGAAAGAAATGCATACGACGGATCTGAAGCAAAGATCCTGCGGGCGCCTACTGAAATGGAAGGTCTGGGGACACCGATCTCCAAAGTTTCTTAACCTCCATCAGCTTTACAACCAGGTCCCGATAGGCCACTTTCTGACCACATGAAACATCATCGGTCTAACCACAGGATTTTCACTCATGTGGCTGGAGCAGTGTGCCACAGGACACAGCAAGTGTCCAGGGTCAGGAGGCGTTCTTGGAAGCAGTAAGAATGGAGAAAGACTCCCAGTACTTCTGGCTGAAAGCAGCAGACCCTTGAGCAAAAGAGGCATCTCAGGAAATTCATGTGGAAGCTTCCCACCGGGACCACGGAAGCAACAGTCTCCTTGCTCTGAAAGGAAGCTACAAGTACGCAGGAGACCAGGGAAATTAAGTGTAGGTGGCAAGGAGTGACCCTGCTCTTACGTGGAAGGGCCCGGCCACGCGTGTAAGTGGGGTCTTTGCAGCAGAGAGGTGGGTAGGAGATGAAAAGAGCACTGGCCAGAAGTCCCATGAATCTGACACGCATAGCCACTAACTGGGACCTAGAATTAGTCACTTAATCTGATGAGGTTTTAGCTCCTTATCAGAAAATTGTGGAAGTCTGGCTAGGTCCTGAAACTACCCGCTCGTTCCAAAATTCCATGATTTGGTTTGGCTCTCTACTTCTCCTTTTCATGCATATTCTCCTTAAAGTAATATAGAATTGCCTCTCTGTTGGTCTCCCCTCCTCTCTGTCGATTTCCACACCATAGCCACAATGATCCTGTTTAAAAGGTAGGTCAGATCCTATTATTCTGCTGCTGTAGGTCAGATCCTATTATTCTGCTGCTGTAGGTCAGATCCTATTATTCTGCTGCTCAAAACCCAAAGCCTTCACCAGGACCTACAATGTTTGACCCCTGGCCTCTGGCGATCTTTCTGATCTCACTTCCTCTCCTTCTTCTCACTTACCGTGTCCCTGCCACAGGAACGTCCTTACTGGTCCGGGAGTACCCCGAGCCTGCTCTCACCCCAAGATCTGCAAACTTGCTGCTCCCTCCACACGGAGGGACTCGGCTCAAATCCCTCTTTCGATAGCCCATCCCAAACAGCACTTCCCACCATCCTCTATGCCCTCTTACTCTTTCTCTTTTCTTCTTAAGACTCATCATTACGGACATATTCTTTATGTATTATAATGTAATAAAGACTTAGTTTATTATCTACTTACTCTCTGAGACTGACTCTCCCACATATAGGCTCCATATAGGGAAGGGATCGTCTATCCTGTGGACTGCTAGCCTCCCAGCACCCGGAATTTGCCTGGTATATTATAGGCGTTACATATCCACTTTTAAACATGAATTGGCAAAAGAACGCTTAAACAAGTGAAAGAATCACTGTAGATTCAGAAACTAAGTTCTTTACTTTCTCAAGCATCCTCAAGACATTTTCCAGCTTAACGTAATTACCAGTGGCGATGTATGAAGCAAAAAAACAAAAAAAAACAAAAAAGGCCTGACTTCAAGTTGTTCATAGCCCTTTTTACCTCTCGTGCTTGTAATTTTCATCGTTCCAATTCTTTCTGAATTTGACGGCTCTTTATTTCATCTTATTTTAGAAATTCATTCTATCAGTTCTTGGTACCATGAGGACTCAGCATCGGTTATAAACAGGATGTTATAATGCCCTCAGATCTCTGCAGAGATTTTAGTTTGTGTTTGCAAACTTTTCTTTTGATTGCAGAAACGCAAATTTAAACTTAGCTGTCCTCTCCCATGTTGGTTGGTTGGGACTAGTTAACTATGGAAGAAGTCAATCATGTGAGGCAAGGGAAGGGAACATCTCTGTTCTGGGTCTCGACCACCTCAGGTGACTGCAAACTGATCCCAAAGGCTCTTCCAGCTCTGAAAGTCTGTGGATGACTTGGGAACTACCGCCATCTGCTGGGAGAGTCGGCCTACTTCCTCCTGAGGAGCAATTGTTTGTCATTCCCCAGTGTCTGATCCTTTGGACGTCTGGCCTTTGGAATTCCTTTATGACCAGATGACCAGGACTACTGATGGAAGCAACATTCCATTGGTCCAGAAGAGACATACATTTACTTTTTAAAATATAGTAGATAATGGGGTTCGAGTAAGATGGTAGCGCTAATCTATGTTCCCTGACAGATCTCTAGCTCACCACACAGGTGGGAATGAGAAGCTGGAAACAAAAATTCCAGTATGAGACCTGAGCTTTAAGGCAGATGATTTTTTTTTTCTTTTGAAAAATGGTTTTGTCTTAAAAGTATGTATGAACAATGTGCTTTACTCTGTACATTACCTATCAAGCTACTCACTAATAGAAAAACAGGTGAGAGTCTTACAGTTCAGAGGCTATCCATATTACCAACTGGCTGCACACGTGAGTCTATCCACCAATAAATATAAGGAAAGGGTAACAGTCCTGACCCACTCTGCTGTACAGAGATGTCAGAAGGGGAAATATAAACACAGACAAGCTGAAAGCTAAGTAAGGGCATTATTGGGAGGCCCAGCTTTATATATAATAGTGAAACAATCTAAGTGTCCATCAACAAAGAACTGAATAACGTCATAGAGCTTTCCAATGGAATACACTATGGTTATTAAAATTAATGATATAGATCTATATTTGTTGATATTTAAAGATGTGCATAGCATTTTGTTACACAGAAAAATTATACAGACTATGATATCAGCATTGGATTAAAAAAGTCCTGCAAGATTATATACTGCTATGTGAAGAGCTGCTATGCCCGGATGCTGAGAGTAGATATAATTTTCATTTGGAATTTTTTTACATTTTTAATGTTGTTTGAATGTTTTTTCTAATAATAAGTATGGGTTACTTTTTCTATTTAAAGACAACAAAAAAAGCTATTTTGGCTTTGACATGATTGAAATGGTTTCCCTGGTTGGTCTCACTGCTCACACTCTGGCCCCTTCACATACCAGTACAAATGCTTTCACTGAAACGTAAGGTCTTTCCATTCCTCTGGTCAAGCCCCCAATTCTCCCAGTCTTCCCACCTTCCTTCTGGTGAAAGCAACGTCCAATGGCCTCCAATGGCCACCAAGGTCCTAATCAACCATAACCATGACTTCCCTTTCCCTGTTACCTCATGTCCTTACAGGCCGCTCCCCCAAACACCCCTAATCCGGCCACACAGGCCTCCTTGTTCTTCCCTGAACATCCCAGGATGCTCTTGCATCAGCGCTTCTGAATTTGCCTAGAACACTCTTTTCCCAGGTGGATCGATGGATAGATTAGAGAGATGATACATAGATAGATCAATTGATAGATCAATCAATTGATCTACTGACCCGGGTACACATATCCAGAAAACTCATCCCATCTTTCTTACTCAAATATCACCTTCTCAGGAGGCTTTCTCTGACTGCCCATCCCCTTGTCTGTTTTGCATTTCACCATAGCCCTTATCCTATCTGACATACTCTCTACATTTTTAAATTGTTCTGTTCATTGTCTGTCTGCCATCACTAAAATGTTAACTCTGTAAGGTCAGGGATTCTTTTTGCCTGTTTTGTTCACTGCTGAATCCCCAGCATCTGAAACAGTGCCTGGCCACTGTGGGCACTAAGTATTTGTTTGAAAGAGCAAATCAGTACATCGTAAAATAACTTGGGGGATCTGACTCTTTAGGAAAAAGAAATCCCACAAACTTTAGGAATCAAGTTGAAAACAAGGTTATCACTAAACTGCACTTTTATCCAGGCTCTGCAGCTATGACCTTGAGAAGACTGTTGAGTCATTCTGGGCCTCAGTTTCCTCATCTGCAAGACAAGGAATCAGTCCTTGCCCACTCTGAGTTTATAAACTTTGAGTCAACAAAAGTTTGGCTGTGAGACCCGACTATCTCCTTTGTTGGAGGCAAATGCTAAAAAGGCAAAGATGAATGAGGTAAGGTTCCTGCTCTCAGTAAGAGTGAAGGGCAAAAACATAATCCATATTCTTGGAATCCATGTAGAAGGCACCAATCTCTTATTATACGAGATGATACTACTACTACTTCTTTCGGTGAATTCCATTCTTCTGTCCCCCAGTTTCTTCCTCTCCTCCTCCCCACTCTGCCCTGGGCCCTGGGAAGCTGACCTGTGGGGTGGCCAGCTGGGATCTGACCATCTGGGATGTCAGCAGGAGAGTGCGAGGAGGGAGGTGAGGAGTCAGCGTCTCCGTTCTCCAGCTTCCATTCTAGCAGGTTGCCACGGGACACACGTCTGAAGGTCACAGCTCTTGCCCGATGGCTCTCCCTGTGTCCAGGTGCTGGCAATTGCTTTCTTTTGCTTTCCTTCCATCGACCCAAATTTTGCAAAAGATTCCTTCACTGAACTCACTTCAAATGAACCAAATGTATGTGTCTCTGTTTCCTGCTGGAGCCTGCTGACACCCGAGATCACTAGAAAAGTCATCTTTTCTCCTGTGGTCCCTTCTTACTTGCACATTTGTTTCACATTTGGTTGCACAATCAGACGAGATCCATCAGACCCAGCTGGTGTGTACTGTGTCCCTCCTCCGTGTCTGTCCCTCCGTCCAGCGGATTTCACAGGCCTCCTCTCTGTGCTACACCACCGCGGTCCTCCTCTCTCATTGAAGAGCCTCAGTGATTCAAGGATTTAGAAGCTAAGAGACGATCCCAGTGGAGAATTGTGCGGAAGCAAGAGGTGCTCCAAAGGAAATAACAGAAAGACTAACCATGAAATAAGGAATATAAAAGAAAGAACAAAACGCGTCATAAGGAAATAGAAGGAAACAAAAGGAAAAATGGTGAAGAACATCTGCGTATTACTTCAATATATGAATGTTTCAAAATCCATTGAGACGGAGCACAGTACACACTATCCGGTTGCTCACAGTGTGGCCGAAAGAGCAGCTGACCGGTTCAACAGAGGCTTCAGCTGGAACTAGAGCATCACGATTGACTCTTCTTTGGAAAAGTATATTTTCTTAACATTTGTTTTAGTCTTTCTTCCTTAGAGAGCCAGAGGGGGTAAAATATCCGGGTAGTGATTATAAGCAAATGTATGGTACTGTAAGAGGTACAGAGGCCTCGGAAGAACAATTAATAGGTAGCAGGTATTTAAACAGCAAAGTGAATCATTCTCTTTAGAACCAATAAAGTTGTGCAAATGAGCGCTCCTCAGATTTACCTGCGTCGAGGCATTAGCAAGTCAATGGCGCGATTACCAGGGAGGGCACCTGAATGTAAAATCACTTTCCAAGTTATGTTTATGCACAAACTGCACACTTAAAATGCAGATTTATTTAGGCTATGAGGGAAACAAATGATCTGTTCTTCCCCCTGCTCCCGTTTTCCCTCTTACATTCTAAAGATTTACAAATCCATGAAGCTCGCCAATTTATAGGCCGAACCCAAGCTCAGGGAATAACGCCCAGCGGAACAATCTTCTTCAGCTTTCTCGCTCTCCCTGGACAGCAGTGTAAACCTGTCCAAATGCACCTAGGTTGCAGGCCCTCTGGGGCTCTTATTTGTTTCAGCATTTTTATGTGAAAATTAAAATTAAATTCCATGTGGAAGTTCAATTTCCATCAAGAAGACAACTTCATTAGTACGCACTAATTGATTCTTTCCAAGTTTGACAAAATACTACCGAGTAAGTTCCCCAAATTTCCTGGACAGTCTTCTAATATTCGGGGGGGGGAACCCCAGTAATACATAGCACAGAGGTCAGCAAACTATGGCCCTCAGGCCAAATCTGGTCCAGCTGCCGGTTTTTATACTAATGAAAGAAATTTCTAGGCCCAAGATGGAGCTGTTTCTGCCAGGGGTGCCACATCAGCAAAGAGAAACCTAGGTATCGGGTCACCTGGGTGGCTCAGTCAGTTAAGCATATCTGCCTTTGGCTCAGGCCATGATCCCAGGGTTCTGGGATGGAGCCCCTCATCAGGGCCCTTGCTCAGTGGGGAGCCTGCTTTTCCCTCTGCCTGATGCTCCCCCTGCTTGTGCTCTCTCTCTCTCTCTCTCTCTGTCTGACAAATAAATAAATAAAAATCTTTAAAAGAAGAGAAAGAAAAGAAAACTAGGTATCTTTCAAGTCCCTGTAAATGCCCCTCTTGACTAGACACGCAGTATATCCAGCCAGCCAATCCCAAATGCCCAAGCCAACTCTGAGCTCTATACTTATCTCCTTCTTCCTGATTCATTTTCTATTTTTCTCTTCCTGCTGTTCATTCTTTATCCTGCAGAAGCTTCTGCCTCCCACCCCATTTTGCAGCTCTCTGGAGCCTTGAGAATGAAGATTGCTCAATTCATGAAGTGTTAAATAAAGTTTGTGTGTATCACCTAAATTATCTTCTTTAATCCTTTTAATAGTACACAAGTGGTTTTTCCTTTCTTAAATGGTTGAAAAAAAAGTTTCAAACATATTTTGTGAACAGGAAAATTACATGAAATTCAATTTCCCATGCCCATTGATGAAGTTTTATTGGAACATAATCACACACATTTTTTATTGTCTATGGCTGCTTTCACGCTACAACAGAAGTGAACTCAGAAATCCCAAAATATTTACTACCTTGCCCTTTACAGAAAAATCTGCTGACCCCTGTCTAAGTAAATGGCTAACTTTGGGGAGGTTAAAAATTAGAGGTACAGTATTAAACTATGAGGTCTTTTTTTTTTCTCTCTCTCTCTTTTTTGCCTGAATTCAGGATGTGCTTGGGTGGTGAGAGAGATGAAATTTTGTTAGCAAAGTTCATTGTGCCTTGCAGTTTTAATTATCTGATGTCTTTTAAATCTGCAATCTTTTCAAACCAACCAACCAACCAAATCCATCTTAATGATTCTATTTGACTTAACTCTTGTAATCTCTTCTATGCTTCCACTTCTGTTGGGACAGTTTTTCCCTGAACCTTTGTTTCTGAATTCTGACATTCTAATGCCCTCAAGTCCCAGGAGCAGAGCTCAGGGCATACAGTCATAAAGGAAAAGTGACAGACCACTTGGCGATCACCTGGTCAGTTACACCAACTACAGCATCCTTCAGTAATTATGCATGGAGGAAACACATATCAACATCGCCTTCATCTTGAAAAGTGGGTAGATGTCATAATCTCTGTTTCACATGTGTTTCCTCAAAATGATCTTTACAAGTAGAAAATATTATCTACCTCAGATATTATCATACCCATTTTAGAGATGAGGACACTGAGGCCCACAGAATTTCAGTGACTTTCCTGAGTTCTTACAGCAAGGCAGTAAGAGAACAGTTCTCCTGGCACTCAGACCCAGACATGCCTAACAGATTCTGCTCCATCTAAAGGTACAGCCTTTGGGGGCAGTGAGGAACTTCCAAGGGTTGGTGAGGATTTTTCATAGGCACTGACCAAAAGAAGCAGTAGGTTGTATATAGAAATCACGGGGATTTGGGGAGAAGCTGCTTCTAGTCCTTTCCTGTCTGCCTCTTACCCATCCCTGGTGCCCGCCACTACCTTTGGTCCCCACTCAATTTCCCTCTGCTCACTGTTGCAGCTAATTCAAGGCATTGCTACCAAATAGGAACCCTTACTAGTGATTGGGGATAAAGAAAATCTATTTTGTGGCTAGGTATGTGACAACATGTACCGAAGAACCCTAGCACGCTAAGCATGTCTCTGGGGAGACAGGCAATTAAAGACAAGGGTCCAAATCTCAGAGCAAAACTGGGAAAAACCAGATCCACTCACAGACATTCACATGATGAGGGTATAAAGAGATACACAACCAATACCAGCTGCAATGTCCCAGTAAGCAGGAAGGTAGAGACCAGAAAAAGGGGGGTAGGGGGAACAGGGAACATCATGAAATCAGGTCTACTGTAGAAATTTGATTGATTTGGGCTAGGGTGGGTTTTCTCAGTTCAGTAGAAGAGAGTGTTTCTCCAACTACTGTAGTAAATGGACCTGGGGGAGGGGGGAGCATGTGGTGAAAACCAAACCCACACCGGACATCTGACACCTCCCTAGCAATCTCTGAAGGTCGAAGACCATAATTAGACTAGAAGCAAAGGAAAAATGCCCTCGAATTTAGCATAGAAATGTTAAAGCTTATTCTAATGATCAAGAGAGAACACAGGAGTAAACACGGGCTTGGTCAGAAAACGTCTCTCCCTTCCTCACCCCCTTATTAGCAACTTGTGCTCTTTTGATCACTGGACTCTCTCTCGAAGGCCTCTTTTCCATCCTTATTGTCTTGAACCTAAACCCCCAGGTTTTGCTCTCTTCCTTCCCTCCTCCTCCCTCCCTCCCTCTTTTACTCTACTTTTTCTTTTTTTGTGACATACTGCAATTCTGGAGTTGGACTTTTCCTGTGAACCTTGCCAGTGGGGAAAACTGGTGGGTTTCTAGACTCCCTTTCTCCTTCCATCTTCTCTTTGAATTCTCCAGACAGTGGCAGTAGAAAGTTTCCAGCCTCCAAAGTAGTCATGGGCTCTTGTCTGAAGTCATGTTTAGTCATTCACATACTCAATAATTATTTATGGAGCACCGACTTGGTACAGGGTGTTGGGGACACAACCTCGAGCAAGTCATTCCAACTCTACTACGAAGCTTATCCGGGAGGAGGGATCCAGATACTACAATGGTCTCAGGCAGTGACAGTGCTCGGAGGAAATTACAGCAGGAATGGGGCTGGGGTAAAGGAGGGTGAAGTTCAGTGAAGGCTGCCTGAGGAAGGGACATCTGAGCTGGGGGGGTGCAAGCAGCGGTCATGGAATCTGGGAAGGAGAGTTCCAGGCAGAAGAAACAGTGGGCGCAAAAGCCCCGAGGCAGGAAAGAACAAAATGGCTTTTGTGAGGAACAAAACAGCACCTTCTGCTGGGACGGCCCTGCCAATACTAAGTGCACTGCAGTGAAGAACTTACTGGTTCTTTCTCTGCCTAAATAATGACAATAGAACATGAGAAATTAAGTGGCTGAGGGTGGTCGGACCAAAGGTCATGTAACCCTACAGTTGGCTAAACATGTGAGTTCTTTTTCATCCCATTTCATTTGTCTTTGGGAAAATGAAAGAAAAATTTGGCTTTTTACTTCTACCATTTCTATTAATTCCAGTTTGTGCCCTCTTACACTCTTTCCATCCTTGTAAACCAAGCAAAGTTTGGATCCCAGCCAATAAGTGGCCACCAGATGGGGTGAACACATGTCCTACAAAGCCACGCATGTGTGCCTGTGTCCTTGGGGCTCCACAGAGCCCCCTGCTCTGACCGGCTAATTTCTGAGATCGACTGCAGGGAAAAAAGCATGCCACAGAGCAGTAAGGCAAATTATAATGCTGTTGGTATTTCTTTCTCGAAGGAAAAAAAAAAAAAATGAGCAGGATGGGGTAAGGAGTGGCAGACCGTGACCTTTGTCTTTGTATTGTCTCAGGGGAACAGAATAGGCCCTATATGTGTGGAAAGTCACCAACGAGAGAACAGACGTAAATACAGGGTAGCATCATTGTTACTCAAGGTCACCAAAATGATTCTATTTTTGTTAGAGGACCTGGACCCTGAAACCTCTTCATATTTTCTTCCCTCTCTACTTGTAACTTGGTGGAGCTGAGGTAAGGTGTGGAAGTTGGGCACACTGGGCGCCCTACCAGAGAAGAATTAGGTTATTTTATTATGGAAAAATGGGTTTGGGAAACTAATAACTAAACTAATAGCAAAATAAGAAGTGTGAATGCCCTTCCTCACTCCAGGTGAGCACCAAGGAAGGAGAACACTGGGCCCCCGGCTTTCATTAACCACACACACTAGCGCCTGAGATCCACCAAGGGCCCCATTGAGCAGTGAAGCTGCTAATAGGGTCTGGCATTAACAGGTCAGGGGAAGCTGAGATGTTCTCTCTCCTTAGGAAAGGAGGTGGGTGGAGGTCTAAAATAAGCCCGTGGTGGTGACTAGGTGGGGTCTCAAGGCTTCCCATTGGGCACTCTCCACCTTGGTGGTCAATGTGAACGTTCTGTTCTGAAGTGCACCGTTCAGGAAGCAAAAGAAGGTACTACCCCAAGAAAACATCCCTGTGGGACGGACCTGGAGGTGAGGAGGAGGAGCAGTGAGGACTGGGGAGCGCCCAGCAGGCACAAATGCTGGTCTCACAAATCCCTTCAGTGTGGCCTGCAAAGTATTTAACAACTGGCTTGGGGTCTAACCAATCAGAAGGGCTGCTGGCTGTCAATGCTGATGATTGCCAGCTGAATTTCAGGCCTGCATGGGTGTTTTATTCCCATTTTTGTATGTACCATATACCTCACATAGGTTTTTTTTTTGTGTGCTGGCTAATTTCCTTAGTCCCTAGATTCCACCAGAACTATTTCCTGTACTTTATTTAATTGCTGACCCTGCTGTGCTCATGCTACTTTGCATTAGAAGCATAAGAACCTCCTTTCATTTGAATCTGGCTCAAGAAGTGGCTTTGCAGTCAGCTAAGCTTGAGTTCAAATCCTGCCTTTGCAATGACTATTCTTGGCAAAATATGTAACCTTTCGAAGACTGAATTTTTAAAAATCCCTAAAAAGGGATACTATTCCTCCAGCCAGGGTTTCTGTGGGAATTAACATGGAAGGGTGCCTGGGTGGCTCAGTCGGTTAAGCACCAACTCTTTGTTTGGGCTCAGGTGATGATCTCCAGGTTGTGAGATCAAGCCCCATGTCGGGCTCTGAGCTCAGTGCAGAGTCTGCTTGGGTTTCTCTCTCCCTCTCTCTCTGCCCATCCCCTCTGCGTGCTCTCTCTCTCTCTCTCAAATAAATAAATAAATTTAAAAAACAAAAAGAATTAACATGGAATTTCCTAGGTAATGTGCTCAGCGCAGTGCCTGACTCAAATGAGGTTTTTGCAATTGTAGCTCTGATATTGAGAATTTATTATAATTCAGATAAGTGCTAATTGGTAATTAGTTTATTTCATATATGGAAAAATGGGTTTGGGAAACTAATAACTAAACTAACAGCAAAATAAGAAGTGTGAATGTGGCAGAATACAGGGTTTTCTAAAATATCTGAAGCAATCATGAGGAAAAAACTCCCAACTGAAATCCCAATTACAGCACATTCTCATGCATTCATGAAACCAGCCCTCTAATCAATTCTATTTCTGTTTTCCTGATTTGAGTATCTGTATATATGTAAAACACAGTTAAATTTTACTTATTTCAGAATATTTCATGGTTGAGAGTTCCCACTGAATCAGCCACCTCCTTTACCCAAAATTACTTTGCAATGATGCAGTCTTAGTTCACACAGGAGACCAATCGTAACCTAACGTTACATATCTATGAGGCAATTTCACGTGCCTTATCCCATTTCATTCACAAATCATCATCAGAAACTGCAAGCACAGACCAGTATTTCCATTTAAAAAAAAAAAGTTTAGGAGACGTCCCAACCTCTGCCCCCTCCTGGGACTGCAATCTCCACACCCACACCCACACCCAGGGTGGGCGCAAGGGTTCTACTTCCTTGTCTATGTGGAGAAGGAGCTTTAGGAAGGCATGGAGGAAAAGAGCATGGGACAGCTCACAAGACATGAGCAGAGGAGTTGGATGCTGGGGAAGTGGGTGGGCAGGGGCACGTCCGCCATACAGAGCACCTACTTAGCCCAGGACGCAAAAAGACAACCTCATGTGTCAAAACACAGGCAGATCCCGGGGCCTGTCCCAGCCACTGTTGCCCCCATTTGGGTCCTACACCCCAAAGCTTAACCAAAGATTATAGCACGGATCTCATCCAGCAAGAGTGGAAGGAGACCCTGCCTGGATTTGAAATCGAATCGTTAACATTTCTTCTGGAAAGAAGGAGCTTCATCCCTTGTCATATGACTGGGGAGTTTTAGCTTCTAAATCCTAAAGAAGAAGGAGAATGAAACAATTGCTGGGTGATGATTGTTACTGTGTATGTATGAGTGAGTGTGTGTGTGTGCATGTGTGTGTGTGTAGGGGACGTACACACACGCACACACACGTGTGGCCTCACCATAGCCCCATAACCCCCAACAATTCAATTTGAAGGAAGAAGCCCTGAAAGTCAAGGTTAGGGTGAGGGTTGTTTTCAGAAAAGCCAAAATTCCCAGGATTTGGGGAATGTGGTGAATCCACACCCTGGAAAGAGCCATGGCCTTGTGGCCTTGGCTGTCAGCCGCACGGATGCTGCGTGAGGAGCTTCCTTGGACTGACTAACCAATATAAATAGGGCTCTGTGCTGGCCAACAGAAAGCAACTGGAAGTGTTAGGTAGGCTTCTTTTCTTTTTTTTTTTTATTTAAAATCAATTTAATTAACAAATAGTGTATTACTATTTTCAAAGGTAGAATTTAGTGATTCATCAGTTGCATATAATGCCTAGTGCTCATTACATCACGTGCCCTCCTTAATGCCCATCACCCATTTACCCCAACCCCCATGCCCCTCCACTCCAGCAACCCTCAATTAAGAGTCTCTTATGGTTTGCCTCCCTCTCTGATTTCATGTCATGAAACAGCAGATGTTGGCGAGGATGCAGGGAAGGGAACCCTCTTACACAGTGGGTAGGATTGTAAACTGGTGCAGTCACTGTGGAAAACAGTATGGAGATGCCTCAAAAAGTTAAAAATGGGGCTACCCTATGACCCAGCAATTGCACTACTGGGTATTTACCCCAAAGATACAAATGTAGGGATCCGAAGGGGTACGTGCACCCCAATGTTTATAGCAGCAATGTCCACAATAGCCAAACTGTGGAAAGAGCCCAGATGTCCATCAACAGATGAATGGATAAAGAAGAAGTGGTATATATATACAATGGAATATTATGCAGCCATCAAAAGGAATGAAATCTTGCCATTTGCAATGACATGAATGGATCTAGAGAGTATTATGCTAAGTGAAATACATCAGTCAGAGAGAGACAAATACCATATGATTCCACTCATATGTGGAATTTAAGAAACAAAACAGATGAACATAGGGGAAGGGAAAGAAAAACAAGATAAGGCAGGCTTCTTTTCTGAGAGGTCCTCTCTAGGTAAAGAGGACCCGGGGTAGAAGCAGGGACTTTAGACACAGGAACCCGGAGGAATTTGTTGTTAAAACTGAAAAGATTACAGAGTTTTCAAACAAAAAAGTGCCAACATTCCAGTTCTGAGATCTCCTCTCTATAGTGTTCTAAGTTTATGTCAATGTGCCCCCCATTTCCAAAAGACAAAGATTTCTAAGCCAGGGTTGGCAAGGTGGTCTAAGTAATCTAAGTGTGGTTCTTGCCTGAATCCTGCGGGAACCTCTTAAACCCCAGACCATAATCAGAATCTGACTTTTCACAAAATCCCTGGGTGATGTGATAGCCGGTGGCCCAAGTTTCCCCAAGCCCCCCAGGGAGGCACTGTGACAAACAGGAACTTTGCCATCGATGACCCCCAGCTACACGTCAGCACACCAATGACTTTGATTCTCCCTGACCATCATTCCGCGGGACTGATTTTCCTTGAGTGTCCTTGATTATGGAGATGAACGCTTAACCCCAAAGAGTCTGGGAGCATTATTTGTTTCTCCTAGCATTCTCAGATGAACCCATTTTCTCAAAAGATGCAAAGGCCAGGAGGTGAGGGGAGGCTGCACATCATCTTGGTATGTGGTTTGTTCTGTAATTGTGAAAGAACACTGACCTCGGACTCCCCAAGGACGATGCAGAAATAAACCTTCTGCTGACCTCCTGTACATAGAAACAGCCTGTGTCCCTGCGGAGAGCCTCGAACTTCCAAAGTGCTGGGAAAAGCACAGCAGGAAAAGCTGAGGATAACCTCAGTGCAGGCTGTCCCTCTGCAGGGCACTAAGAAACCCCAGTCAGGCGGATCCCCGCCAGGCAACCCCAGCAAAGCAGCTACGTCTGTCCTTCTGAAGGGCCGAGGTACTCACAGAAGGTCCTGATGGTGTCGCTGGGCGGGCTGTGGGGGCTGTGGCCGTGGCGATTCACGGCCCTCACCGCAAACTGGTAGTTGGTATCTGGATCCAGGCCCTTGATAACCATGGAGTCCATCTGGATCTGCTCTTGGATTAAGGTCCAACTCATGTCCAAATCTGGTCTTTATTGATTAAAAAAACAAAACAAGAAGCAGTAATTCAGGAGGAGCAAGAGGGAAGGGAAGCTTGCTGGCTATGTAAACTGACCTCGTTCGGACTCCAGCAGCAATGCTTATAAAAATGAGTTAACTCTTCCTTCTAAAAGTCATCTTGATTTTAAATCATAGGTCATCGTTATTAGGTCACTGCCAATAAAAGCAAGTAGATCATTTGTAGGGTCAGTTTTAAGCACTGTTTCAAGATCATCCACTTTGCCTCGGCATGGGCTTGACTATAGTGAAAAGATCCCCACACAGGAGTTCATTTTCAAGGACTTTGCCTTCCAGATGTTTCACAAACAAGCCTTCCCCTAACTGTCCCCATTCCCAGAGGTCAGGAAGGCACAGATTCCATCTATTCACAATCTGTTCACAAAGTAAACAAATAATAAGTTGTACAGGGTGACTAACTGCATGAACTGCCATGGGAAAACCCAAGAAGGCTCTGTTAATGGTCATTCTCGCTCTTAACAAAATTGTACAACGGTGCCAACTTGCTGAATTTTCATACGTTCTTCTAAGAACCCTATAGAGAATGCAGACCCTCACTTAGAACTCCCAGCTGGGAGGCAATAAGCGGAGGGTAAGGGTTACAAACTCTGGGGTTGGACAGAGCCGCTCAAATCCTGCCTCTCCTACTTACTAGCGGCTACTGAACTTCTTTAAGTCACAAAAGTACCTATCTAAGAGGACTGTCGTGAAGACTAAATGAATCTATATCCTCAGCATAGTGCCTGGCACCATATTGTAAAGACTCAGCGTATTTTGGCCATTATTTAAGGGACTTGCCCACATCACAGAGCTGGTAGATGACCCCGGGGCCCCTGCTTACTACTCTATACCCGCGTGCTGCAGTGCGGTACCATAGCCCCTGGGGCGAGTCAGCCCTTGACACACGGCTCATCAGAACCGAGATGTGCCACGAGGGTAAAGCATACGCTGGATTTCAAAGGGAAGAAAACGAATGTAAAATACCTTACGCATCGCATGTTGAGATGATAACATTTTGGATTCAGAGGGTTAAAATATGTTATTAAAATTAATTTCACATTTTTCTTATTGCCTCTTTTTTTTTAAGACTTTATTTATTTTAGAGAGACAGAGAGAACACAGAGGAAGAGGGAGAGGGAGAAGCAGGCTCCCCACTGAGCAGGGAGCCCGATGGGGGGCTCAATCCCAGGACCCTAAGATCCTGGCCTGAGCCAAAGGCAGACACTTAACGACTGAGCCACCCAGGCGCCCCTCTTATTGCCTCTTTAATGCCACTATTAGAAAACGTCAAATTTCACATAGGGCTCGTATTATATATCTGTTGGACAGTGCTGTTCTATAGGGCAGAGTCCCAGCAGGGAGAAGAGCGCCCCAGGTAATAAGAACTGCAGAATGAAACTTGGGGGGCGCTGGATGGCTCAGTCGGTTAAGCTTCTGCTTTTGGCTCAGGTCATGATCCCAGGGTCCTGGGATCGAGTCCCGCATCAGGGCCCCTGATCAGTGGGAAGCCTCCTTCTCCCTCTCCCTCTGCCTGCCGGTCCCCCTTCTTGTGCACTCTCTCTCTCTCACTCACTCTGTCAAATAAGTAAATAAAATCTTTCAAAAAAAAAAAAAAGGAAACTTGGAAATGGTGGTGCATAGCTGCAGGATGGTCTGAAGGGCCTAATCGAGTGGATGTTTTGTGTTCATAGCTAATAATAGTTACCATTTATCAAGTGCTTGGAAAGAACCAATCTTGTTCATAGTATCTATGCAGGAGATATTAATGTTAAACACCTCTCTCCTTTATTTTTACAGAGGAAATTGACGCATTAAACGAATAAGTAACTTGCCCAAGTTCACACAGCTGGTAAATGGTGAGGCCAACTTGGGTGGATGAGGAAAGGCTGGATTAAGAAAATCCTTGATACTGGATGAAAACTTGGGGTGATCGTGGTTGGGGTCCTTTAGCTTGCTTCCTGACCACTTCTCAGTTGTTCAATTGTTAAACGTCTCTGCTTACAGGTATTTAGAGGAAGGTAGAAAGCAAAAAACAGTGATGTTTAATCCTTTATGAACAACTTATCAGGCAAGGAAATAGAGGCTTATTTTGCTGAAAGGAGATGCCTGGATGATCCATGGATTTCTTGGATATGAGCTTGCTTCATTTCTCACTGGCAGGAATTCAAAGCCAAATGGAGTCCTTAAGCCCCGTCAAAGAGGCTTTCTCAAGCTCACCATGCAGACAAGGAGTCTGTGGGGCCCATATTCCATAAGAATTCATCTGGTTGGAGATGCAGCGATCACGGGGCATGCTCACTGGAGGAAGTAGGGCTCATTTCTCTGTCTTGATATCCTTTCCCTAAAGATGGACTTCTTGTGTAAACTAACTTTGTCATCAAAGAGAAAACCTCAGTGAGTGGACGGAAACACATTTACAAACTCAAATTAGAACAAAATCATGTCACAAGAAAGCCACCAGGGACACCTAAAAGTTGACAGAAAAGATGTGATCTTTAGATAAAACGCTCCTGTTCTTTGCTTAGCTTTCCTGTGGCATTTATAGAGGAAATGACATGTACCTGCTCTCAGAATGTGCCATTGTTTACCCAGGACTACCTGCAAATATCTGCAACAATCTTCATGTAGAAATGACAGCCCCCTCCTCCACACACAAAAAAAGGAGACTATATTGTATTTGCTCATCTAATGCAGGAAAGAAAGCTATATTTTCAGCGAATAAGAAAGTGAAATCATTAATATTTAATTCATGATAACAAGTGAGAGAGCAAAACTCATGCGGATTGAACACCAGTCCAAAACCTTTGACATTTTGCCTCTGATTTTGTCATGGGTTTCGCATTTAAATGCTTTTAGAGTCTCTTGAGGTACAAAACTGCAAAGGTGAGGTTGAGCGAGAGATAACTAGGCAAAAGGATTGTCTTAGATCACTCTCAAACAATAGCTTTATCTTTCTCCACTGAAGAAAATCATTCTGTTCTTATTACACAGTCAGTCAAATCCTCCTAGTAACACCGGCCTGCCAATTTCCCCATGATCAAAAAGGCATGGGGTGTGGGGAGAAGTAAACCAGGAACGTGCTGCCATCCCAGGTAAAAATAGGCAGCCACCAGCCTGGGGGGCACTTTAAACACTTTTCCACATAATGGGATTGGGTTGGGCTGGGCATCCTGCATCCCAGGAGATCAAATGCCTTCGGAAGGTGTTTCGGCTGCAGGGGGAGGGTCTGATGGGGCAGGTACAATGCAGTCAGCAGTGGCTACTCAAAACCCCATTAGCTGACTCAAGTAATCGAGACTCACTGGTTCATTTCGACGGGAAGCACCGTCAGCAATGTCAGCGTCCAGCCTGGTTATCAGATATCTGACAGATCAACTGGTCCAGATGTCTGAGGGCTCTCAGAAATCACATGCAAGGTTTTATGTGTGAGCATCATTTCAGTTTCCTAAGTGCCCTTAGCTTTTTATCAGGTTCTCGAAGATAATCATGACCCCAAAAGCTTTAAGAGTCACTAATCTGGTCCAGTCTCTCATTCTACCCACGTGAACAGTGAAAAAAAGTAATTTATCCAAAGTCATAGAACCACTGGGTGGTATATTTTTCTGTTTTACTCCCTTTTTTGAGGCATTTTGACTACCTCGCCTATTGCCAGCTTCAGTTTTATGTGGATATTCTTCTTCTTGGTACCATCAAACCCAGTAGGTGGCTGCCTTGGACAACTCAACTGGAATGTCACTGATTATCAACAGGGTGTCCATCACAGAAGCTATATTCTAGGACTTGAAGGAACTATAAACACAGTTCCATTCTTAGGGCGTTTATAATGTAATTGGGAGATAATATATCTAAGGATCAGTAGGAAGCCGTGCAAAATAGCATATTTCAAGTGTTATATAACTGACCCTTGAACAATGTGGGGGTGAGGGGTGCTGACTCCCCTGTGCAGCCAAAAAGCCATGTATAACTCTTGACTCCCCAAAAACTTAACAGCCTACTATTGACCTTATCAATAGCATAAAGTCAATTAACACATATTGTGTATGTTACATAGTACTATATTCTATATTTTTACAATAAAGTATGTTAGAGAATAGATCATGTAATTAAGAAAATTATAAGGAAGATGCATTTACAGTACAGTATTTATCAAAAAAGATTCCATGTATAAGTGGACCTATGCAGTTCAAACCCATGTTGTTCAAAGGTAAATGTGAATTAGAATTCTAGGGAAGGTCTAGGAGACCAGGAAGAACTTGAGTTAGATTTCAAATGTACTTGGGTTTTGATAACTGAAAAGGAATAGAGTATCTGTGGGGGGAGGAGAGACAAGAGCAACATCAGCTCTCTGTATAATTTGGCCACATTAAGCACTAGCTACATGTAAAATATAGTGTGGACTAGCCAAAGACAATATGGGTCCCAGAAATGGTTGATCAATGAATCTATATAAAAAATGGGTATAACATATAAAAACATTAGCCATAAGTAGGTATGAATATATGGCATCCCTGTGTATATCACAAAGCTTTCCTTATATATGGCATCCCTGTGTATATCATCAAAGCTTTCCTTATCAACCTCTACTTAACCAACTTGTCAAATTAACCAATGTCTTCATTTGTTCCCACTAATTCAGCTACCAGCTTGTCAAGAGTCAGTTGTGTTCATTCCCAAATCTTTTTAAGACTTTTATGTTTGTTATTGTAATTTTGTTATTTAATGTAATATTATATAAACTCGTGAAATATGAATAAAAAAGAGAAGTGATAGCTATGTTAAATGTTTTTGAAAGACTTGATAAAACTGAACCACTAAAACATAATTGCTTTTGATGTGGTGTGTGTGTGTATATATATATATACATATATATATTTAATTATATATAATGAAATATTATTCAGACATTAGAAAGAAGAAAATTCTGCTATTTGCAGGAACACAGATAAAATGAGGACGTAAGTGAAATCAGGCAGACAGAGAAAGACAAATACCATACGATTTCACGTTTATATATGGAATCTAGAAAAGTTGAACTCAAAGAACCAGAGTTGAATGTTGGTTGCCAAGGACTGGAGAGTGTAGGAAATCATAAGAGGTTGGTCAAAGAGTATAAACTGTCAGCTTTAAGATGAATAGTTCTGGGGATCTAATGTACAGTGTGGTGATTATAGTTAAAAATACTGTATCATATTCTTGAAATTTGTCAAGAGAATAGATCTTAACTGTTTTCACCACACACGCATGCGCACACACACAAAGGTAACTAGGTGAAATAATGGATGTATTAATTAACTTGATTGCATCTATCATACACAAATGCATACACATATTAAATCATATTATACAACTTTTAAAAATCACACTGTAAAACCTAAATATATACAATTTTTATTTGTCAATCATACCTCAATAAAAGTAAGAAGAAAATCTAAAATAACCAGAAGTTTAGGAAATGCAAATAGTTGCCTGGGAAGTGGTCTTACAAATAAGATGCATGAGAGAATAAAAATTCAAAATGATCTCCATATACAGAAACATCAGGGCAAAGCCAGCTCAAATGGTAAATGTAAAATCTTATATTAGGGTTTTTTTTTGTTTTTTTTTTTTTAAGCCAATGGCACAGATATAAAGACAGAGAAAACCAGGTATGGCAAAAATCTATGGGGAAGGCAGGGGCATAAAACTGGACTTTAAAAATTGGTTACACACTCAATATGAATTCTCTGGATTAGCTGCTATTGAACAGCCCCGTGCCCATACCCTGGGGAGATGTAAGTTTTCTAGGTTGATCGTTCAGCAGGAGGTGCTCTGGACTCATCTCCACTTGAGGCAGAGTTCAAAGGGCTGGTATTGCTTGGCTCCAGAGAGTGAGCCTAGGACAATGTCTTGACGTGTGTTCCAGATGAAGACGGCAAAGACACCTCCATGTTGTCCATATTGGACTAGGAGACCCAGTGGTTCCTTATAGGGAAGCCAATGGCAGCACTGGTCTTCAACATTAAGGGAAACCTTCAATGGCACTTAGGAATGATTGACAATGAAGCCAGCTGCCTCAGGAGAGTAGAGCTCTGCATTAATGGCTATATTGAAGCAGAAGTTGGATGGCTATCAGGGATGGAACAGAGGATTTCTGAATAGGATAGCAGGTTGGACTTGGCTCAGTAACTCTGACCTAGACTCACAGTAACAAATACATTCATGCGTAGTAACCCAGTATACCTATAATATATGTACGTATGCATAGGGCTTACGTGTGAGTACAAAACTGAGAAAACTTTCAAGGAAAAATATTTATCCTTACTCTATTCACTTTGCTCTTTTCTTTCTCTCCTTTTCCTTTTTTTTTTTTTTTTAAATCTGGTAAGAACCCACTAAATCAATCTCACCACCCACTGAAGTGTTGTGACCCATGATCTGAAAAACACTGGACTGGAAGTTTGTTTTGTTTTTTTTTCCTAGAATACTTAAGTTGGAACTTTCAACTCTAAAATTCTAAGAATAAAGAAAGCAGATTTTGTCAGCCATGGCGAGAAATCTATGGCTTACCGGGTCCTACAAGCCTGTTCAACTCCAAATATGCTCTAGTACGTCATGCTCTCCAGCACTGTTTTTCAGTCTTTGAATGAGCCACAGTAAGACGTACATTGGACATTGTGACCCAGGACACACCACGCATACGCACACACACACAACTGAAACATACGTCTCATAAAATAACTCCTAGTTTTACTATGTGTGATACCCTCTGATATTCTCTCTTCTGTTCTGTTTCACTTTCAAAAAACTCTCCTACAGGACCCCTCAACTGGTCTCACTACCTTCTAATGAGTAACTACTCAGTTTGAGAATCCTTTCTCTAGAAAGTGGGAGCTGGGCTGAGGAGTGAAGCTAAGCGTGCTTCAGACATTAACTAGGAAACTGGGCTAAGAATGGTTAAATCCTGTTAGGGAAATACTTTTGAGAATGGAATTTGTTGGTGCAGAAAACAGTCCTCCAGGGGATTCAGCAGAACATCCAGAATGGCCTTGACAATAGAGGCCACTTAACTGGTCTGAGAGGGAGTGGACCAAAAGCCTAATTATAGTATGCTGGATCTATGTGTGGCCTCCTTCCCTCAGTATCCGACCTATCATTCCACGGTTTAATGTTTTCGGGAGAACCTTAGATTATTTGGAGGCTCCTTTCCCAAATATTTTCCTTCATGTTATTTCTTCTAAGCATCATCTCAGAAACAGAACTAGGAAGACTCTGCTCAGGACTCGCGCACGCCTTAAATCTGATTCTAATATAACACCTTGTAATGTTGTTTTGTATTTCTGTCTCTCCTATGAGGCTGTGAGCTCATTAAGCATGCTGATTGTGTTATTCATCTCTGTGTTCCTGTGAAACTCTGGGTGATCTTTCCAAAATGCAAATACTATCAGTCTCTCTCCTGCTTAGCAGTCTCCATAGCTCCCTATTCCCTTCAGGACAAACTTGAGCTCTGTTATTATGCCTTTCTTGCTCTGAACCCGATTCACCCATCTAGCCTTATCTCTTGCCTCACAAAGCTTCAGACTTTCTAAGCAATCCCAGGAACATTTTCTTCTTGCCTCTAAGCCATCACTCAAGTAGCTTCTTGTGGCTTAACCCTTTTCATGCTATGTCTTCCCTCCCCTTTGCCTGGTCATCACCAATGTGTCCTTCTGAGCTCCTGTAAGAAGCCTTCCCAGACTCCTTCAAAACTGCATCAGATGTCAAGCTGGTATTCCTCTAGGCCCCTGGTCCCCACCCCTACCTGCAACACTCACCACTTGGGACTATGCCCTCCTCTGCCTTCCCCACTGGATTGTCCAAGCAGGGACAGAGCTGTTTGACCCCTAAATCTCTTGTACATGCTTTGCACATAGAAGATACTCAATATGTACATGTTCGGATGAACATACACACACAGTAGGTATCTGATAACAGTTGGCTAAGATGAATTGAAACAGCTTCAAAATTTGACCTTAAGAATAACATGATGTCCTAAATCAGGAGGTAGAAAACTTCAGCCTGCTGCCTATTCGTAAATAAAGTTTTCTGGGGACACAGCCATGACCATTTGTTTAAGTGATGTCTATGACTGCTTTCTTGCTACAACGGCCGGATTGAGTAGTTGAGACAGGGCCCACAGAGCTGGGAAAGCACCAAATATTTACCATCTGACCCTGTGAAAAAAGTTTGCCAACCCCGATCAGAGACAACAGTGTTTACCTTTGTGCCATTTCAACCGTCTGAGGAACACCTATGAGCCTTCTCAGAAGAATATTTTTAAATGCATCAGGGCACCCGGGTGGCTCAGTTGGTTGGGCAACTGCCTTCAGCTCGGGTCATGATCCTGGAGTCCCGGGATCGAGCGGGCTCCTTTCTCAGCAGGGAATCTGTTTCTCCCTCTGACCCTCCCCTCTCTCGTGCTCTCTCTCTCTCAAATGAATAAATAAAATTAAAAAAAAATAAAAAAACAAACGCATCAAACAAAATACTTAGGATCAAAAAGGACACCAATTACATTGAAAACAATGACCTAAACAATAAAGAATTATAATTATGATAACAGAGACACATCCTTATTAATAGATTAAGTAACAATACCTAGCAATGGATTTAATAACTATAATTATTTCAAAGTAGTGATAAGCATATGACTGGTACTTGGAGATATGTACAATAGTTGTAATGGGATAAGAACATATCTGTGATTCTATTAGTGACAAAGCCACAGAAATTGCTAATACTACTGTGGTTTGTTGACTACATCTATATTTGAAGAGAACATTAAATTTTAGTTGATAAGCTAAGAATGTAATTTTTGTCCAACCGAAGTCCAAGGACCCCTTGAATTCTGTCCATGGACCCCTTGGGAATCTACAGATTGTAGGTTAAACACCCTGCTCTAAGAGAAGAGACATGATCCCATAGATTATCCAGGGCAAACATAAAAGGGGAGGAGAAAACCTCACACAGAGAAGAGCCTCTAATTCCCTGTCAATTTTGCAGACTGGTTTTACGCAGGATTTGCTCTGCACTAAAATGCATTGCAGAGGAAAGTCCAAAACCACTAGTCACAGTCAAAAAAGAAAAAAAAAAAAAGATGTATTATTTGACCTTCAGCTTTCAGTCTTCTTTATTTATGAATTGGTTCAACCCAACCAAATGACAAACAGATGGACAGAATGGGGTAATGATAAACTCAGCCAGCAACGTGTCCAGGCAGGACAACTGCAGAGCACACTTTCATTTACAGTTTACAAGTGGCTCCCAATTCTGTTGCACAAGAATTCAATTTATGGGAGCTCCCATCAATCTGACCAGGGATTACATCAGGGGAGCTCATGGTAGGAAGGATGGAAGCTTTAAGGGATCGATTTGTAGAACTGTAGGTCAGACTTCTGCAAAAACATTCAGAACCACCCTTCCATTTGAGCCTATGTGGAGGAACTTGCTGGCTCCCAGAATGGCTGGGATCAGGCACCAGTCGGGATGGTGGTTCTAAGATCTTGGATTTGGAAACTAAAGATAAGAAAAAGGAATTTTTTTGTGAAGCGCCACTTGTAATATGAAATCTCAGCTGACATCAAGTGAGCCCATTCTTGCATATTTCTAATTCTGGTGGTGGTGGTAAGGAAGGCTTATACTTAAATGGCGCAACTTCCTAAACACTTCCTTGAAAGGAAAGGAAGATTTTTTGGTCTTTTTCCCATTCCCATTCTTCCCTAAATTAATTAATTGTTTAAGAACAATTCTTTTTTTTTAGATTTTATTTTTTATTTATTTATTTGAGAGAGAGAGAGACAGATAGTGACAGAGATAGCAAGAAAGAGCACAAGCAGGGAGGAGAGGGAGAAGCAGACTCCCCACCGAGCAGGGAGCCTGATGTGGGGCTCGATCCCAGGACCCTGGGATCATGACCTTAGCCGAAGGCAGAGCTTAACCGACTGAGCCACCCAGGTGCCCCAAGAACAATTCTTTAAATATTTGAAGCTCTGTACTTTGGGGGGCAGGAAAACCAAAACAGGGCTACATCACTGTTAAATATTCCAGCTATTTGCCCAATTATTGTTATAAATTCTAGTAAAACACTCTGAAAAAAGATGGCAATTCACTTACATATTATGAAGAGCTCTAAAACACAAGTTATAATTCAATATGAAATAAAATAACAAGGGGAACTTCCAAGTTAATCTTACATTTTGTATTATTTGAAGCGTTGCCATATACCGATATTCCTTTTATTATAAAAAAACAAAAGCAATAAATAACTTGGGATTGGAGGGGAGAAGAGGGAGATGTAAATGCAGATCCATGTTGGGTTTTGCCTGGCTCTAATTTCTGCAGTTGGCAAGGTAGATTGGTTACTGTTGTGGCCTCTGAGGTTAGTGGTTCATTGTTCCCCCTACTCCCTATTCATGTGCTAATACATTTCCATTTCCATGTGGCTCACGGTAAGGAAAAGAACCAACATAAAAAAAAACTTCCATAAGCTACCTCTCTAAGTGCTGTACAGAAAACTTTCGTCTTCCCAAGCCTCCTCGGGTAGCCACTCTCATCATCCATACTTTACAGTGGACGAAAGTAGGGCTCAGGGAGCTTGAGGAACTTGTGCAAGGTTCCAGTTAGTTTGGGTATTCTCTAAATTCCATCCCATGACTGCCATGTCCAAATGTTCACCAGCACCTATGTGATGCGTGGTATGTTCACCCCAGGCTAGGTGCTATGTTCCACAAAGGGGAGCAAGTCAAGATGTTGCCCTCATGTTCTGGTGAGGAGGACCGAGCTCGGACAAGTAATTAACTACAGGTGTGCTGAGTGTCGCAAGTAAATGTTGTAGGTGCACCTAACCTCATCTGGGGAGGAGGCAGGGGTTCAAGGAAGGCTTCCTGGAGGAGGTTCCTCAGCAGGGGTCCTGAAGGATGAACAAGAGTTAGCTAGGTGAAGAGGTAGAAGAACTATCCTGGCAGAGAACAGCAAACATAAAGACTTCTGACCAGGAAAGGACATGGCTCTATACGAAAGCAGAAGAGCTCTATCCCCAAAGCCATAATAGCAATGGTTCACACTGATTGAGCGCTTTTGTGTGCCCGGAGCTATTCTGTACATTTCGTGTGCATCAACTCATTTAATCTCACAACAACTCCATGAGGTAAACGAACTGTTATCCCCATTCTTCTGTCAGAGGCAAAGAGAAGTTAAATAATTCACCTAAGATGACACAGCTTAGAAGTGCTGGGGGGAAGGGTTGGACCAGGGAGCTAGCTCCAGATCCAGTGCATTAAACGACCAGTCTATTCTGCCTCACCTTTGTCATGAGAACAGCAGTCAGAGTCACTGGGGTTTAGAGGGCAGACGGTCCAGCCTTATTTTACACATAAGGAAGCTAAGAATTGGAATTGAGCAATTAGTGCTCAAGTTTAGAGGCCAGCTCCAAGCTGTGTCTTCTGATTCCACATTTGAACAAATTCTAACTTGCAAGATGAAACCAAGAATTGGACTCTAAGTCTCAATTCTTTTTTTATTAAGTTTTTATTTTAATTCCAGTATAGTTACCATACAGTGTTTTATTAGTTTCAGGTGTATAATATAGTGATTCAACAGTTCCATACAACAGCCGGTGCTCATTACAACAGGTGCACACCTCAATCCCCATCACTTATTTCACCCATCTTCCCCCCACCTCCCCTCTGGTAACCATCAGTTTGTTCTCTAAAGTCTCAATTCTAAATGAGAAACTTTAACCTTCATAGGCTGTGATCTTGACCATGAGTCAAATCACATCATCCCTTAAAACTACTCAAGGAAGATCCATAATCCATTCAGCTTCTATTCTGAATCCCAGATTTCATCTTCATTTCAGTAACAGTCTTTACAAGGTAACTTCCTGTGAGCAAACTAATTAAATTCATTTGTTACTTGCAGATTAAGGAAGAGTCTTTGATGGGATGGAAAGACAGATGACTTTGACAAAAATATCAGTTTGTGAAATAATTTTAAAAACCCGCCCAAGTGTGTATGACCTTAAGATTCTCAAGTGAAACCAATCGGTAGGCACTGCAATCAGCTTAGAAGCAGCCCTGTGTGAAGATGAATTTTGCAAGTCTTATTATGGAAGGCATCTGCAAGGGACCAGGGAGTTACTTAAGCAGAAGGGTGTGAAAGGGAAAAGAGGAGACGCACTGCTTTTTCTCCTTTATTAATATAACTGTGACTGAGATCAACATTTCTTGGCCAGTGTCCTTAATACATACACAGAAATATTTTGAACTTTCACATGGACTACAAATAAACCAGTGGTGGACTTTTTTATTAAAAAGAGCCAATATCACTCGTATCTGGAATTTAAGAAACAAAACAAACGAGCAGAGGGGGAAAAAAGAGAGAGAGAGGCTGACCAAGAAACAGACTCATAACTACAGAGAACTGATAGTTGCCAGAGGGGTGGTGGGTGGGGGGTTGGGTTAGGTGGGTGACAGGGATGAAGGAGGGCACTTGTGATGAGCACCGGGTGATGTAAGGAAGTGTTGAATCACTATATTGTACACCTGAAATGAATAGTACACTTATGTTAATGAATTGGAATTTGAATAAAAACTTAAACAGCCACTGAAAGCTTTAATCTACCCTTTCCAGCAATTGCCAATGCAAAGCTCAAGCAATTTTAACCCATCAGGTCACACTTATAGAAAAACTATACTTAAGTTAAATGAAAACTTTAACCAACCTGATAGATAGCACATGTGGGGCATGGCACTCCAATGGGAACATCAGAGGTAAGGAATACTTTTCCAGGCCTTTGGTTTTCATTGCCACCATAGTATTTATTTTTTGCTTAAGAGAAAGGCACTTAACCTGGGGAAATTCTTAGGCAGAAGGAGGAAAGTTTCTCAGATATTTATAGCCAAAATATTTCAAATCATAGGTAGCTATATTTATGCTTGGTTCTTATTTTAATAAACAGAAAGTATTGCTGCCCCCAAAGAAATTTTCAGTATCACTTTAGAAAAAAAAAAAAAAAAATTCTCCTTCACCTCAAATGCAGGGCTTTTCTGTTTTAAAAAAGCAGGTAAAAGTTTTAAAAACACTGCAAAATACCTTACAGCCTACAGGCTTACTTAGAATCTGCCTCTTCAAATCTTTTCTACACTGATTAAAAATAAAAAAATCTACTCTTAGTGAGGAAGCGAATAAATAGCCCCCAGGCCAACTCTGGGGGAGATCAGATTATGTTCATCTAAAGCTTCATCCTCCCCAAGCCAGAGACCAAGTCACTGAGAGCACCCCTTCAGGGGGGTCACCCTATGGATGTCCTCCATTTTGGGGAGGCAGAAGCTGGATGAGAAATAAAAAATTTGCTTGGTCTTAAGCTCATGACTCAAGAGAGCACCATAAATACATAATGTCCACCTGAAATACCAATGAAACTAGCAAATACGCTAGTCAGTACCCCCATACTCTGGTCCAGTATAATTTCTCTGGTTAATCTTTTATCAGCCAGTTAAAAACCTCTTTAAAAGCTTTTTAGACAATTTCTTAACAATGCCTTTGATACCATCACCCTCACTGAATAAGAAGAACAACTGATGTATAAGCTCCTACCAAGGCAGAGAGAGGGAGGAGAAGCTCATCTTCCAGAGACAGGACTTACAGGAGAACTTCCCATTAAGAGGGTTGAAATCTGAGGATAACTTCTGGCGGGAACCTGATTTCTACAATTTCAGAGTCTTGGCTTGCCAGCCTGTCTCTTGGCTATAACTAGAAACTTCGGGCTCACACAAAGACCTGTCCCTGGTGTTTGTGCACACAGGAGGTATCTGGGCAAAAGGAATTCAATATTAACATTAAGCAGACCTTTCCGGGGAGAACAGAATAATGACTAAAGACCCCCAAAAGCTTTTCACACTGATTGCAGTTTCTGATTTAGAGCTCAGAAAGCTCTCTCTAAAGATATCCTGGAGTACTCACTGGAATGGGATAGGCTCTGAGACGTTTACAGATGAACGTGGGGATTTTTTCTGCGGCCAAACATTCAATACCACAACAAGCTGTGAAAGCTTTCATTCTGGAAGAGCAAACAGCAGCCTAAGATGAGGCTTCACGGTTCCTTCCCAGCAGGGCTCTGGGCGGGGGCTGAGTCTACACTTCTGCCATCTCAGGAGTGGATCACGGACATGAAAGGGAGTTAGGGTTTCACAAAAAGAGCACTGGGCTGGAAGTCAGGAGACTTCTGATCTTGATTCTGTCCCCAACCTGTCATTTTACCTTGGCAAAGCAACTTAAGCAATTGAGCCTCAATTGCTTTCTTTGTAAAAGGGAAAACGTGGTGTGGAGGGGAGAAAACAAACAGGCGTTAAATGCCTATGATGTAGAAACACTTTGTAAAGACTGTAGCCAACAATTCTGCAATGAGGGTTATAGCAGCTTGCTCTTACAGATGAGGACATGGAGGTTCTGAGGTAAAATCATTTGACCAGAGTTAGATATTCTGGAAGAGATAATGGAGGCAGAGATCCTAGCATGGGGGCTGGAAACGGGGGCAGCTCCCCATTCCACCATGTTCCAAATAGAACTCCAAGATGTCCAAGAACTCTAAATTCAAAGTTAGCTTTCCAGAACACTGTAAAGTTATATTTGTCAAGATAAACAGATTTTTTTAAAAATTAAGTTTTTTAGAATGGTATATAATTTTTAAATGTCAATACATAAAAATCTGGGACCTGAGCCCTCAAATGTTAGAGACTGTTCTGAATGCTAAAGAAGTGCATTTTTCTTGGTGAAGAAGTATAATTATTAAATGTAGGTACATAACACCCATGTGTACCATACACTCTTGTAGGTTTTAACATCTACAAAGCTCTTTCTCCTGTGTGATTGCAGCTGATCCTCCTGACCACACACCATATATTGCAGATAAGGACTGGCAGTCAATGCCTGTGGGGCCCACATCACCCCCCTTTGCTCCACTTTTGGTTTCAGCAGCAGCTGTTATGTGGAAAGTTTCACGTGAGCTCAGATTGGCCTTGTAGAGCCGCATCCAACCTCAATCACATGCTGTGCTCACAATCATACCTCCTTCTAGCCCCGGGGACCCGTCCTTAATCTACATGCCAGCAGAGCCTAGAAGTGTGGGAAGTTAGACCCCTGAAGGATACTCTCAATCAGCTGAGGAGAACAGGAGCCCATGAGTAATGGTTCCTGTCCTTTGGACAGGCAAATTTGAGAGGAATTCTGCATACTTCAGGGAGAGCTCAGTGAAATCAAACCCCCATAGAAGACCCTGGTGACTGTAGAAGTGACTTTGGAGACATAGTCATACATCCTCCTTCCCTGTCTCCCTCTCCCCACCTTCTCATTCCTGCTTCCAAATCAAATAACCGACTTGCACTCAAGCCCTTGTCTCAGGCCAGCCTGTGGGGGGACCCCAAACTCTGAGAGGCACTGAGGTTTCAGGGCAGGAAGTGACTCGCGCAAGGCCCAGGGCCAGCAGGTGGTGGTGGCAGAGTTTTCTTCCTGTTCTTCTGGTTCTAAACTCAATGAATCCCTTTCATCGTCCACATTCAGTGGTGCACACAGGTTAAGAAACTGCAATTTCTAACTTTTGCCAATATGCAAAGCTTAAAACCAGTTTTCAAAATACATGTTTTAGCACAAAATTAAAAATAAATGATAACCATCATCTTTGCTGGGGGTTACACAGATAGTCTGCTGGGCCACCATGAAAAATTTTGCATTTCCCCAAATTTCAAAGTATTACATTTTGCTTTGCTGGTGCTAGACAAGTGCATTAGAAATGTCAAGTTTCACGCAGAGTTTTAGGGATGAGCAAGCTGAAGTTTTAGGACTTGCAGTGTTTCATGTTTAACTACTACTGGAAGCAGGATTAGAATCTTTTCTATCCCAGGCACACTCCAGCTTTGCCTACCAAATTTGTTCAATGGCGGGTTTGTAGATTATCCTCAATGATGAGCATCGGTCTGGAGCTTTGCAGTGAGCATCTTTATTCCCCCTCATTTTCCCAGCATCTGTTCTTCCCTTTTTCTTTAATAGCACCACAATTTTCCTTGGATGAACCAACCCTTCTGAACTCCCTCAATCCATGTACTTCAGGGGTAAATGAACCACCAAGCCTTAGTTCCAGAGCTCAGAATATGAACAAATGCCTGATCAATTAGGGTAGCCTCTTCCCTGGCCACAGTGATTGGCTCAGAGACGAGGAACCCAAGCCTGGCCATTAGAGTGGACAATGAGACTCCAATGGGTCTACTGAAAAATATCCACTCTTTTCTAGTGGGGAGTTACGCTAGTAGATGGCAAGTCTTCGGTGCCTGGCGGCCATCTTGCCACCACACCAGAGAAGCCTGCTTGAAAATGTAGCCAATAAAGGGGAAAGCAGGGGACAGAGATGGATGGAGACAAATGGCTGCTTTGGCACAGATGAGCTCTTCCCTGAACCTAGATTTGCCTGGGACTTGAGAGTCCCAGGAGCCACTACATTACTGCCTCATCTTCCAGCCTTCCGCCACCTGCAAGTCAACAAATCCTGCCTGAAATGAGACCTGTCCTCAAGCATTAAAGGGACTCAGTGTAGCACTTCTCTGAAGAAACACGTATCTATTTTCCACCATGGAGGAGGAGGCAAGGAAGTCAAGCCACAGAGCAGGGCTAATCAAAATCCTGGCAGAATCATTTGGTCCCAGCTTCAGAGAGCCTAAGGAATGGGGTGCTGAACTAGTCTCTTTATGAATCAATGAAGCAGCAGGCCTTAGACAAATGCCACCACGTTTAATGGAGGGAACACTAACTCCACAGACGTCGTGTGCATCAGCCTGGTGCTTCGGTTCTCACTCCAACTGCAGCTAGAGTTCAGAGGAGAGGCCTTAGGTTGGGAATTCCTTTTACTTGGTGTGTGCATGTATGTGTGTGAATGTGTGTGTGGGGGGGGGGATGTGTGCATTGTTTTTGTTTTGTTTTGTTTTGTTTGTGTATTTTTGCTTATAATTACATAGTGGCATTGAGAATCCATGTTTTCCTATCTGTAAGCTTTTGTTAGAATTCCTCATCCCTCTTCTACCCTCTGATAAGCTGAATAATGAGAACTGGAGAGGTAGATGAGAGAAAAAAAGCAGAAACCAAACCAAGACACCTGCCCCACAGCAATAAGGATGCGGAGGAAACAATGACTTATATTTGTTTTCCCCCTCCCTCAAGAAAAATCACCATCAAATATTTACTTCAAGTATAATGTTCCAAAGCCAGGGAGACAAGTTTCAAGCTTGAAATGTGGGCAGGATTGTTGGCAATGATGCCTCGGGAGTTTTCAGAGCCTAGGACAGTCCTGATGGTGGAGGAAATGAGGAAGAGGTAAGGTGAGTGTCAGGTTTACCAGATGACCCGGCTCTGAAGAGGTGTGGGGGCAGGTGCTGGCCCAGGGACAGAGTATAAATATAGGTCTTTAAGCCTTTGTCATCTCTTAAACACACATGCAGAGGAGACGACACTCAATGCAGTATTCTGTCATGCTTGGAATACCTGAGGTTGATACATATGGCTTTTGAGTGTGACACACAAACTTACCTGATGAATTCTACAGAATAGTACTGAATGGGGGAGCTTCCTTCACTCTTTCCAGGTTTCCAAGACAGGGCCACCTCAGAATCAGAGACCACAGTGACGTGAGGCTGCTGGGGCGCTGTCGGAGGCAGGCAGGAATCTAGGCGGGACAGCAAACACCTAGAGTTGGCTGTGGTCTTGTTGCTGGGGATGTTTAATATATAAAAAGCATGTGTGCTTCCTACAGCTTAAACATCTCTATTCAGAATAGTCTCCAAATCCAAGCCAAACAAACACAAAAAAATAATCACAACTGGATTTGCCATGTAAGGTTTGAGATAATGAGAGCTGGTCTTCCCTCCTTCCCTCAATGCCCTGGCTGAAACTCTAACTAAATTAAGACATCATTGGCCCTGGGACACACAATGGTGCATACCCTTTAAAACCCTCAACTACACTCCCACCTCCTAGTAACCTTTCATCTGTTTGCATGTTAGAATTGACACCTGCGAGGAAAATGAAATGCATAGCATTACTGTCACTCATGTTCAATTCTTGTGTGTGTGTGTGTGTGTTTGTGCTTGTGCGTGTGTGTGTGTTGCCCCAACCATCAGAATGCATACCAATGGTAGGATGTTTGGGACATGCCCTCATGCCCTCATGTGTAAAGATGGAAGACTCACCCACGATCCTATCACCCCAAGGAAACTGCTGTTACTATTTTCATATCCAGACTTTCACATCTCCCAGCCTTTACTTATACTGTTGCTTATGCCAGAAACATTTTTCTTGCTGTCTCTCCTAGAGGAATCCTATGTAGTTTTCAAACTTCAGGCCAAAAATATTGATCTTTCTAAAACCTTCCCTGCACCTTGGGATGGAGGAGTGCTCCCTTCTGAGTGCTCCAGAGCCTGCTGCACAGACCTCAGATGCCCTGAAGCTGCTCATCTACTATTTGCTTCTCCCTCCACAATGAGCTTGTGAGCAATGATGATGGAGCCACCTTTGTCCCCCAGTGTCCAGCACAGTGTCACCTCAATGAGCCTTTGTTGGGTTCCCTTTGCCTATAAAATCTCCTCTCTCACTCCCCTTCCTCCCCTTCCTGATTCCCACTTACTGGTCAGACCTTCACTTAGTAGTCATCTCCCCAGGGAATTCTTACCTCACCCCTACATGGGATCTCCCTTTACATGTTCTTACAGCACTAGATAGCATTTACCATAATCCGTGACTACACCTTAACTAGGTAATGTCTTGACCCACCCCACTAAGTTCTGAGAGGACAAAGGTATGCCTGTTTTGGTTCACCACCAGAGCCTTGCACAGTGCCTGGCACATAGTAGGTCCTTACTGATATATACTGAATGAAGGGATAAATGAATAGCACCCATTGCTTTCCCACTCTTAATGAACTGAACCCATCTTACCTTGGGGCAAAGTAGTAACATGCCGAGGGGAGCTAAGCCGCCCTTTGCCACTCTGGCTGTAAGCTGCTATGCTCACTTGATATTCAGTGCCTGGTTTCAAATCTCCAATCACTTCCTCCTGTCAATGACCAAACCGGAAATGTGTCAATGACCAGAAGTTCTTTTTGAGCAAACCAGACAATTTCCAGAAGAGTTGCACCTCGAGGCCCCTGTGAAACTTCTTGGGACAGAGATTATTTTGCTTTCTCTAGGACTGGCCAAGTTTTAAAATTTGCAAAGAGGAAAACACCATCACATATTTCCCACAACTAGAGAATTACCCTTTATTGGCATCTATACACTGTTCTAGAACTGAGACTCAGTCACCCTATCAGATTTTGCTTTTAACATTTGAGTTCCTTGATCAGAGTACTGGACTGCTAAAATTCAGGTAATAATCTTTTCCAGGGCTGGAATCCACCAGTTTTTTCTCTCCGTTTGCATGTCACAGATGCTCAGAGACTAGCCACAGCAGCAAACTGAGGTCTTGAGTTGTACCAATAAAGTAGGGACTCAAATTTGGTTCTCAAATTTTAAACTGCATCAGAATCACCAGGAGGGCTTCTTAAATTGCTGGGCCTGCCTCCCGGGGTTGCTGATTCAGTATATTTGGGAAGGGGCCCGAGATTTTGCATTTCTAAGAGTTTTCAAGTATTGCTGCTGGTCTAGGGACCCCAAATTGATGAAGGATGTATATGAGCTTCACCTGCACAGTATCGCTGACCAGAAGGCCCCAGCTGAAGAAGACTTGCTCCACTTCAGGCTTTGTGAAAAGCAGTATGCCCCTGGGGCTATACAGTGCTAACTAGTAAGTGGGGGTCTGGCTCCCACTGGTCCCAGCACACTACAGTGGAAAGGACACAGGCTTTGGAATCAATTAGTCATAGGCTTGAATCCTGATTCTGCCACTTATTGCTAGCTGTGGCCTTGAAATTAAATCCCCTGAGTCTCGGTTTCTTCCTCTGTAAAATGGAGATGATATAGAACTATCTTGCATAGCTGTAATATTTGGGATAATGTGTGTAAAGAACTCAAGAAATGGGTTGTCATGATTACTGTCTTGGTGAGGCCCCTCCTCTTCCCTGCTTACCTAGTTTCCACTACTCCTCCGAGGCCCAAACCTTCCCCAGGACTCCTGACCACCGAGACCTGATCTTACCCTACCAAGGTTGTGCCACTAATTTAGTACTTTTATATATTACAAAGTATGTATTACTACTTCTCCTATGGGACTGTAAGCCCCTTGAGAGCAGGGATCCTGTCTTGTACTTCTTCAAAACCTTCTCTGCAGATGATCAAATATCCACCGTTGCTAAGGAGAATTCACCCGCTGATCAACAAAACTTTTTAAAAGGACTCAACCAAGAGTTATCAAATACTTACTACAGGAGTCCTTAACCCTGAGTGCACATTAGAATCTCTAAAAGAAATACCAATGCCTGGACTCCACTCCAGATTACTTAAATCAGAATCCGTGGAAGGCAGGGCCCCGGGTATCAGTATAAAGCTCTGGGCTGAGGCTAATGGGCAGCCAGGTGTATGAACCCCAGGGCCAAGGCTCGGCTCGCCCACTGCGTTCTGCATTCCATCTGTAGCCCACCTTCTCCTGTGACTCCATCCCCTCCCCTACCTACCCGGTCCTTATGTGAGTACTCAGTGTGCTCAAGTCTCTCCCACCTCAAGAATGGTCAACTATTCCCCAGCATACATGCGCCCACCTCCTCTCCACGGGGGCAACTTTCTTAAAGGAGCTGCCTCCACTTCCTCACCTCTTTTTTTTTTTTTTTCTAAAGAGAGAGGGAAACAAACTATAAGAGACTCTTTTGTTTCTGTTTTTTAATTTATTTGACAGAGAGAGCAGAAGCAGGGGGAGTGGCAGAGGGAGAAGCAGGCTCCCTGCTGAGGCAGGAGCCTGATGCGGGGCTCGATCCCAGGACCCTGGGATCCTGATCTGAGCTGAAGGCAAATGCTTAACCGACTGAGCCCCCCCGGTGCCCCTTCCTCACCTCTTATTCGTCCCTCACCAGGCCTCTCTGCACTACAAACCTACTGAGATGTTCTTACCAAGCAAGGTCACCACACAATCTTGTAATAAATCCAATGGGGATGATTCTCCATACTTGACTTATTGTACCTTTCAATACTGTTACCTAGACTTGCTTCTGAAATTTCTTAGTTCCCTTGGGAGCCATGACTCTGCTCCTCCTTGGTCTCCTTCTACTTCTCTCATTGCTTCTTCTCAATATCCTCCACCCACTCCCCATTCTCTGCTTGCCCCATAGGTGTTGGTTTTTCCCAGGGAGTCATCCCTTGTCATCTTGCCCTCTCACTCTGTCGTCTTGCCCGGGTAAGCTCATCTACTACTTCCTTAGCTTTGAGCACCACCTTCACTTGACCCCTCCCAAATCTGCCTCTCAGCTCTGACCCACCTCTTGATGTCCAGACGTGGGTTTGCAACTGCCTCTAGAACATCTCTACCCAACAACTACCAAGCCACTAAGGTTCAACATAACCAAAGCTCAACTAATCATTTCTCTTCCTGCTACCAAAAACAAAATAAGAAATTGCTTCTCCTCTTGAGTTCGCTCTCTCATTACCCACACCACAAATTCTTGAACACTTTCCTCTCTGTGTTCACGTCTCCTCTCTAACCACCATTCAGCCAGTTACAAATACTGTCACCGGGACTTGTTCACATCACTTGAATCTGTTTAGGTCATCTCATCCTCATAGACTTAAGTCCAAGTCCTCATAGTTATGACAATGGGTTCTGACTCTCCCTGTCACCCATGCTGCCTACACCACCAGTGTAGACTCCACCTGCTAGAGTTATCTTCCCACACCTCAAATCTGAGCACAGCACTTCCCATTTTAAAATCCCCTTAGAATGGCGTAGTTGTGTCCCCCTGTTTATCCTTCCAGCATCATCTCATGTCACCTCCTTTCCTTGCTACATTCCAGTCATACCTAAGAACTTGGCAGGGCTCAAATTTATGCCATTCAATTCCTTGCCTCTGGGCCTTTGAACCTGCTGCTGCTTCTACGTGAAATGCCCTTCTCCCCACTCTTGCCTGGCTCACCCCTGCTCATCCTTCATGACTCAGTTCAGCTGAGACATTACCTCATTTCTCTGATCCCCAGCCTCCAGTCTGGTTAGGCGCCCCTCCTCTGTGCTTCCCTGGCGTCTCTGGTGTACCTCCATCTTAGCACCACTCACCTTAGATTGTAAGTGTCTGTTTATTTGTCACCTTCTCCCCACCCACTTGAGGGCAGGAGCAAGTTCTTATTCCTCTGGCAACCTAAAGCTTAGGAGAGACAGGTAGCAAATGCTTAAGCAATGCTTTTTTTGATGAATGAATAAATGAAGGAAGGAAAGTGAATGAGTGAAAGAAAGAAATCAAATCAAGGTGGGTGTCCAATATAAGCAGATTACCTCATCAAGAACCAGCTTCTACGACTCACCCCTCCATCTTGATTAACAGCATCAGTACCCCTGTCCCTGGAGTTGGCAACTCCAGAGACAGGCTGACTTTCTCTTACCCACCTCCCTCCAGCCACCTCCACATGCCTTTCAGACCTGCTCCCTTCCTCCACTTCCTCTGAATCCTTACCTAGGCCATTTCTACAGCCTCCCTGAGGGTGTCTGTCTCCAATAACCCCTCCTCTCCTCTCTGCCCCACTCCATCCTCTATGCAGCTGCATGAGGGGTCTTGGCTGAACATATGGACCTCACTCCAAGCCCCCTTCCGGTCCTAACTCCCTGCATCTGCGCATCCCAGTTCCACTATCTGTCCCCTGGTTCCATGTTAAGTTGGAGATTAAGAGACTAGAGGTAGCAGGTGGATATAAAGCTTCTCACTTCTCTCTCATCAGTCATGCCCTGGCTCTTCCCAGGAGAACAGATACACTTTCAAACCAATGCCCTCACAGACTTTTGCTTTAGGATCTCTTCCCCTTGGAAGTCCTTATGCTGGATGGTGTATGGGAGGAGCTGAATGGTTATAGATTATTATAGGTATTAGCTCTGAGCCAATACCAAATACAGCTACTATTACCACGTATTGTGTGTTTTCTCTGTTCCAGGAACACATAGCCTGATTTAATTCTTTCTTCAGTCCTATAAGGTAGATCTCACTCTTCCTTTCATTTACAGAGGAGAAAATAGAATCCCTGAAAAGTTAATGATTTGCTCAAGAACATAAATTTATTAAGTGGCAAAATGGGGACTTGAACTCTGTTTTGTTTGACTCCAAGGCCCAAGTTCTAATTCGATAATACATGTACAAAAAATATTAAATAATATTTAGATCAATAAAAAATACTTTTCATAAACACTGAAGACCAGATTATTATTTTATTTATAAACATGGAAGTTTATGTACTGAAAATTTAAAAGTTATCACTGAAAACCTGAAAAGGACTGGTACTTGTGGGCCATTAAAAGAAAAAAGTTATCACTGAAAGCCAAGAGACATTAGACTTGCCAAAGTTGCTTATGTAGGTTAAAAAGCAAACTCCTTATTAGATATGGAAAATTAGCACTACCTTGAGCCCAGGTGTATTCTGATAGGTAAACAGGTAGAAAGTGGCCCTCCCAGAAGCCAACTATTCCCAGTCTTCCTGTTTTGACCAGCTAGTTAGGTGGCAATAAGGGAGGGAGGGTCAAGGGCACTGGGTAGCTGGGGCCATGGAAAGAGTAGCTGGACTCAATGATTTAACCATCACATCTTCCTCTGACATCAATCCTCCCAAATGGAATCTCTCACTATATTGTGACTAGGGATAACCCTTGGATTCTTTATTAAAATACCACACAATTTCACAAATCTTTCTATTTCCATCTTTAAGTGTTTTATAATTACTTGCATCAAGCTACATAAGATACTGTATATGCTCTCCTTGAAATTAAAAAACTAAGCGTTTTATTTTGTTGCCTGGTGGAAGTTTGAGAACAAGTCAAAATGCTTATCTCTCTTAGCTTTTATTTCTACACAAGAGAGTGGGAAACAGTGAGAGAAATTGCTTTCTTGGAGTACAGTCCAGAGTGAATTCAGCAGTCTTCATGGGGCCCTTCCCACACCTTTTTTGAGGGATGAGGGGGCAAAGCTGGATGCTTTGCTGCAAAATAACCCTGCTTTGTGTTTGTCTAGCCTTTTCTAAAATGCAAAACCCCCAAAGCTGCCCCCATTGTCTTCCCAATACCCCTAGTGGTTGTCATGTGATCAGAGAAAAGCAAGGCTAGTTAGTTCACGGAGTCCAGGAAGAAAGCTCAACCACATAAGTAATGACAACAATGGGTCTGGTTTCCCTCATAAGACACACCATAACCTAATATGCTTCCAGTTGCTCAACTCTCAAACACAGCATATCAAATTTTCAGGCTAGCACCTTCTTTTTCAGATGTCCAGCTACCTTTTCCACATCTACAGTACCAGTCCCATTCCCTCCATTCACAAAGTCTGTGACAGGGATGATGGATCATCTCCTCATATCCATTCTCTCCTTTCTTATAATAGAACCCCTGTATATTAGTTGGGCCATCACCACTCAAAGACTAGCATTCCTTGCATCCAGCTGCGGCCATGTGACTAAAGTCTGTCCAATAGAATTTGAGTTAAAATGCTGAGGGCAATTTCTGGGTATCCCTTAGTAGGAAGGGCTGTGTTCCCTTCCCTCTTTTCCTCATCTATTGGCTAGAATGTGGATGTGCCAGTGAGCCAATTTGGGCCATGGGAAGGAGGACCAGAAGAATTGGCAGAGCAAAGAGATAGAAGGATTCCGGGTCTCTGACAGACAGAAGCCACCAAAACTGGTTGTAACCAGACAGGTTATAATCCTGAAGGAAACATGAATGCATTTTGTTAGAATCACTATTATCTTGGCATTTTGGACTGTTAGACTTTTATCTTAATGACCCAATGTACAAAAATAATCTGGATAGCTATGTACAAGGAGCCCCTAAAAAGATGGGACTGCTCTTAACTGAATACCTCTTTACAATGATAAAGTCATGTAGAATGACTCTGAACTTAAATCTCTGACCCTGATTTCAGATTCCACCTTCACCCCCTTTTTCTCCTCCTGCTTGAAACCCAGGTCATTTGTTTCCAGAAATGAAGCTAGAGGTTGTCTTGTTTGCTAATCCAGACAGGGAGCTACTATACTGTAAGGGCATCCAGTGAGCAGAGCTGAGAGAAAGCATGAAACGGGAGAGCACTGGACCAGGAACCAGGAGACCCAGGTTCTGCTGCCAAATAGCTTTGCGATCTTGGAGATGCCACTTCACTTCTCTGGGCCAAAGTTGCAACACCAAAATTCTGCAGTTGCTCTACAATGACCTTGTTGATAGTTAATAACCTTGGATTCAACTTCACAGTTGACTCTACAAGGGGAGGCTGGGCCTTAGTTGTGAATATCTAGCATCATTACATGGAAGGCACCAGAGAAACAGAAAAGTGTTATCTTCCAAACATCCTTCTTTCAATGGCCCTGAGGAAGGCTATGCAGGCCAGAGTGGAGGGGGGAGTTGGGGAGATTCTACTCCCTGCGTGGTCACAAGAAGCTAGAAAGTATCTTCCAGAGTTTCACAGGAAGGGCAGCATTGACTTTGGGGCTGTACAAATCTTCCTTGTATGGGTCTGTCCTGTGTACTGCAGGGAAAAATCATCCCTGAAGCTTGTCTACAAAAACGTCCACACTTCTGTCCATATGCTGCAGAGAGAACAAAGGAACCCCCAGCTGGAAACCATTACTGGGTCACCCCTTCATTTTACTGTCAAAGAGAGATTCAAAGGGGTTCAGTAACCTTGCCCACCTTTGCTGTGATGACAGAGCTGAGACTCCATGCAAGTCTCATGATTCCTGCCTACGTCTTCTCTCTCTAACCTTGGATAAAACCCAAGTGCAATCACTGTTCTGGGTCAACCAGATCAGTGGACTCCAAAGCAGGATGATGGTACATCATCCTCCTAGGTGAGCAAGACAATCTTCTGAGATACCAGAAGAAAAGAACTTTCTATTTCTGTCTTATCTCCTCCTTGAAGAGTCTGTGGAACTTTCTAATGTACGTAATATACTAGTAGAGTAGCATGTATATAATTCATAATTACACACACACATAAATATTTTCAAATATTTTTTACTGATGATACGAATGATCAGAAAGCATGGAGCCCACCAGTTTAAACACTCACTTCTATTTCCAACTCTAAAAAAATGACCAAACTGCCCTGCTTTGTTTTACTACTTATTTTCCAGGTTGAAACTTGCAGGTTGTTCTTCTAAGAAAAAGGTAAGTGTCAAATGTTAACCGAATTAGAAGCCTCCATACAGGCAGATCATCAAAGGATACAACCCGATCTTCTGTTTGGCATTCAATCCAGCAAGTCAAGCAGTTTGAGGTAACCTGGTCCTGGCTTACTGGGAAGGACTGAAATCCTTAGAGGAAGTGAGGAAAGGAGAAGGAAAGTAGGGGAGGGGAACCCCCCCGCCCCAGCAGTGCTCACTCATTTAAATATCTTCTCTCCTTTTCAGTCTTTTTCACCTAGTTTTGGAACAGAGCTTAAATTACTTCAACCTTTAAAAATGTTCCTCTTAACCTTACTCTGCCATGTGAGATGAAGCAGCACAGAGGAGAATAAAAGCGACTTCTTTCTAAATGATTAAAAATTCACCTGGTATGCTCCCCAGTCCCTGCTTACACCGGAACTAAGCACTCTCCCTGGGGCCTTAATCAGTATGAGCGAGATGTGGGAAAATCAACATTTTGATGAAAAGAGACCCCCTGAATCCTGGGTTGGGGCAAGGGTTTAACTTTTCTGAAGCATACTTACAAAAATCACCCGAAGATCAGACTGTTCCTGCAGAGGAGAAAAAACAAAACAAAACAAAACAACATGAAAGGAAAGGAAAACCTACAGGTTGCAAATAAACCCATAGAGTAGCCCCGCTTCTACAGAGAGCCATGGGCAGCAAACACACAGCTTCCATCTGAATTCTGTTGACCGCTCGCTCAGTTCTCGTTCAGCCAGCTGTGGGGCTGAGGGCTCCACGGCCATGACCCCATTTAGTGATCGCAGCGTCCTTATGCTATAGGCTGATACGACACAGCCTGGAGGTTCCCAAACTTTCTCTGCTCACGGCACCTTTGCTGTCTCAGGAACATTTTTACAGCACCTCTAAGGCCAAAGAAATGCCTAAGTAAGCGTTCCGTTTATCCACAGTTATACCCAAACAACCCGGTGGTGGTAGTTCACACAGATGTCGCTCTTTCTCTTGAAAAGCTGCAACCTTCCGCAGCGCCCCTGTGGTTTGCTGCACAGCCCCGGAGAACCCTGGCACACAGTTTGGAAACCCCAGATATGCTCCCTGGGACATAGATACTATTTGGACCCCTGTTCTGTCCACGAGGGAACTGAGGTCCAGTAAGGTTAGCTTGTCCTAATACAGCACGCTGAACTCGAGTCCAGAACCCACTCTGTTCCACCGGACCCCTCCCCTCCTCCTGACTCCCGCATGATTTCCTCTCTCCATTCTGGATATTCTGCACCTCCCTCCACCTCCCCACCGGAACACACGAGCACACAGGCATGCACACACACAGGCATGGCTTGTCCTCTTGGTTCACACCATTCCTTTTTTTTTTTTTTTTAATTTTATTTATTTATTTGAGACAGAGAGAATGAGAGACAGAGAGCATGAGAGGGAGGAGGGTCAGAGGGAGAAGCAGACCCCCTGCTGAGCAGGGAGCCCGATGCGGGACTCGATCCAGGGACTCCAGGATCATGACCCGAGCCGAAGGCAGTCGCTTAACCAACTGAGCCACCCAGGCGCCCTCACACCATTCCTTTTGATTTCAGTGCTCCTCCCTCCCCTCTGCCTTCCCAGAAACTGCCCCTGGTTCAATTCTCAGCCCCTAGGTGGACCACTTGTGAAACTTCAGTCTGTTAAGCAGCCTGTTCATGACATCTGATCTTACGTTGCCTTCCAACTGTTTATCAGCGAGAATGGGCTTCTCCCAGTAAGACTGAAAGCTGCCCGAGAATAGGGACTCTGTGTTATCCTGTGCTGGGCGTATGGCAGCAACTATGAAAGTGTGCTGAAATTGGGCAAGGTATAATTTGATAGCGTACTCTAATGCCTGGATGTAATGAACAGACAGAATATATTTAACATAAAGGCAAAGATCATCAGGAATGATCACTAACGTCTATCTGGCTTCTTTACGTTTTAAAAACCAAAGGCTTTTACATACGCCATTTTATTTGGAACTCACCACAGCGTAATTATTATACCCCTTTCATGGGAGAAAGGTAAGGCTTAGCCAGGTGAGGTGACTCTGGCCAAAGTTAGCCAACCTGTAAGTGCAGGAAGGATGTGTGGAAGCCCAGGGTGCCTATTTCCCTCCTGGCCCCGTGCTTCACCTTTGCACTGCAGTGCCCTCCCCAGAGATGCCAGTGTTCAGGGCAGGATCTCGATTCCAGAGGCACCGCCCAGACTCCAAGACACCTGTCACCAGCACTGTGCCCTCGCTTTTTGGACCGTGCTGCAGGCTGGTGGCCGAGGACACTGCTGGCTCCTTGGTGGGGTCCAGGTGCTTGTTGAAAGTTCCAGTGCTGAGGTGACACGGAACCTCACCTAGTGGCTTCCCAGGTGGGCTAAGCCAATCTCCCCTTTGAGGATAAAGTAAACCATAGAGGTTGGGGCTGAGGGCTTCTGGGGCAAATGAGGGCAGCTGGTACAAAAGTCTGAGATTAAAAGCGTATCATGCTTTTTTTAAAAAAAAAAAAAAGGTGGGGGGGAACAGCTGTAAGGTGGCTGTTTTCTCACAGGATGCATGGGGTGGGTTGAGTCCAGGATGGAAGTGCTTACCCAGAACCCTTTCTGCACACGCCTGCCGTCCTGGAGATGCAGAGGCCAGGCGTGTGACGAGGGCATGTGCATGAAAGACGTGTGTAAATTCCAGAGGACTATACACACATGATTATTACATACACAGCTATGCACACACATGCACGCACGCAATTAGAAATCCTTCTGAATATCGCTGCAACGCCAACCAGAGGTGTGCTTTGAGGGGGCTGCCTCGATGGAGCTACTCACCGGGGCCGCAGAGTCCTGGCTGAGCAGCACAGGATGCGACCGCTCCTGCAGGGATTTATCCACGCCGACCTCGGAGTAGAAGACCTGGAAAAGAGGCAGGCAGCCGCGGTGAGAGCAGTGCTAGTACTTCTCTAGCAGATCAAGGGCCTGGGGTTCGAGCTCCACTCACAACCGCAGGGGCTTCCGAGGTGCGCTGCCTCGCCTCCCTGACCCCGGTTCTACAATGAACATCAGCTTCCCCCGCGTCCCCGGCTGGGCTCGCACACTCATGAGCCTGCAGAGTCCAGGAGGGAGCTGTGTGTCACTGAAGTGGGAGGGAGGGGGCTGGACCCAGGCCCTGCTATTCTCCCCCAAACCATGACTTTCTCAGGTAATCTTCCATCACCCCACTTTTGCTGTAACATGAGTTCAGAAACACATTTCTCTGCCTTAAGAAGACAATAGGAGGAGGGCCTATGTTTGGTGAAAGGGAGGCAGTAGGGAGTTATAGATCTGGGTGTTATAGGGAGTGGGGGGGGGGGCTTCTGTCCCATCTAAAGTGGGCAGCCCAGCTCCAGTGGGCTCGGTGCCCCATAGGAATATGGGCCCAGGGTGGCCACCTCTCTGGATATTCCCAGAACTTTCAGAACTCCAAATATTTATCTGAAATCTCCAAACTCCTAAAAGTTGACCCATTTTTAAAAGCCCTGTCCAAACAAAACATGTTGGTGAAATGAAATCAGTCCAGTCTATAACCTCTGATAGGTAGGAATGCATTCTCTGTTCCCTGTCCCACTTTGCCTGTTCATGTCTTTACTTTAATTCAGATTTTACAGTATTTTGTACTTGTTGACAACATTCCCCAGTGACTCCTTATTACTTCCCATGTTTCTGCTTTCACCTCTGAACTTGACTGTCGGCAGCTGAATAGCAGGAAGCATATCTTCTACTTGGTTTATATTTTCCCATCCCTGAGCAGAGTAAGGACTCCATAGATCCTAACTGACTTTCAGGCACTTACAAATACCCTTAAAAGGGAAACATTTGCTCTGGTTTCATGTAAGGAGACTGGGGCAGTGATTAATAGGGGAGAGTTGGTATAAGGAGGCCCTATATAGGAGGAGAAAGGGTAGGCAGGGCGTATAGTTACCCCAATGACACCCATGACAGAAATCCCTGTGCCCAGGTACTCACAGTATAGCCAATGACGGGGCTCCTGGGATGCCTCGGCATTCTCCACTGGATGCTGAAAGCTGTGCAGTTCAATGAGAACAGCATGATATCGAGAGGAGGCTCCACCTTGTCTGCCCCAAAGCAAAAGAGACTGTGTTAGAGGCTCCGTGCGTCCACCTTGCGTGTACTTACCGCTGGACAGCTTATTGCAGGATGATGCCGCAGGGCAGAAATCAGACACCTCTCCGGCATGCCACACCTCTATCAGCTGACTCCCCAGAACTCTGCTCTCCACCCCCCCCAACCTGGCAACCGTATGTCCCTCAGTCCCTTCTGAAACTTCTAACCGCCCAGGGGCCAGCAAAGGGAGGCCAAGCACTTCCGACTTGACTCTAGGAGCTTGGAATGTATTAAAGGAAGATGATGAATTTTTTTTCTTTTCACTTAGTAACATATATATGTTTTATAGGTATGTTACATAGCTATGTCTGTTTACACAGTTCACTTATTACAGAACATCTCAAAAATATGGTTAGTTGTAAAATGGGGTTAGAAAACTTCAAATGTTTTACTGTATCCTTACTTAAGTAATTTTATGGTTATGAATAATAAATTTTATGTGTATAAATATAACATACGCAGATTGCCAAAATTTAGAAATGAGTCCTGTCAACATTTGAATACACTACCTCCTTTTGGTTAATGCAACTTTTTGTAAGACATCTATATGTAAATGTAGATATAGATATATAGCTATATATGTATACCATATGTACATATATATTTATATATGTATATATAACTTTCATTTTTCTTTATTGTGTTCATTATATAGAATATGTATGCATATATAGTCATAATTTTAAATCTTATTTTCACTTTGTATATATACTGACAGTATATATTTATCAATCAAATTAATTATTTTTAATGGCTGTTAGTTCTTCTATATACAGTAATTCCCCCTTACCTGTGCAGGATACTTTCCAAGACCCCCAGTGGATGCCTGAAACCACAGATAGTACTGAACCCTATATATACTATGTTTTTTCCTATAAATATATACCTACGATAGTTTATTAATTAGGCACAGCAAGAAGTTAACAATAACTAATAATAAAATAGAATAATTACAATAAGCTACTGCAGTAAAAGTTATGTGACTGTGGTCTCTCTCAAAATACCTTATTGTACCATACTCGCCCTTCTTCTTGTGATAACGGGATGATAAAATGCCTACACAATGCAGTGAAGTGAGGCGAATGATGGAGGCACTGTGATGGAGAGTTAGGCTACACTGACCTTCCAATGATGCATCAGAAGAGGCATCATCTGCTTACAGACTAGTTGACGGTGGGTGACTGAAACTGCTGACATTGAAACCAGACAGGTGGGGGACGACTGGGATGTACATGCCACAATTTACACTATTGCTCGTTCCACTATTGTTAAGACACTTAATTTATTTCCAATATTTTGCGATTTTAAATAATGCTCCATGAGGGACACGTGGGTGGCTCAGTCAGTTAAGCTTTTCCCTTCAGCTCAGGTCATGACCCCAGGGTCCTGGGATGGAGTTCCGCATTGGGCTCCCTGCTCAGCGGGGAGTCTGATTCTCCATCTCCCTCTGCTGCTCTCCCTGCTTGTGCTCTCTAGCATGCTGTCTCTCAAATAAATAATAAAATCTTCATAAATAGTGCTCCATGAGGGCAGGAACTAGGTATGTCCAGTTCAGAGCACAGAGACTAATAAATGAAAGAGCTTGAGTGGATGAATGTTCTTCCATTTGATTTCCCACTTGCCAGTATGGCCTGATGATCGTTCTTTTTAACAACTGTGTAGAATTCTCTAGTATATCAGTTAGGTTACTTTGTCTGCCATTCACAGAGATCTAATGTGTCAACTTATTAGACTGCAGCTGGGGCCTCCCATCTTTTTTTTTTTTTTTTTTTTTAATGTCTCATGAGAGACAGAGTGAGAGAGAAAGGCAGAGGGAGAAGCAGGCTCCCAAGGAGCAGAGAGCCCGATGTGGGACTCGATCCCAGGACCCTGGGATCATGACCTGAGCTGAAGGCAGACGCTTAACCATCTGAGCCACCCAGGCGCCCTCCCATCCATGTTTTTAATAACAGAAACCAAGACCTTTCTGGTGCCCAAGTAGTAGAGGCTCAGTCTGTCACTTGGCAAGAAGTGCCAGTCTAGGGGGCAGCTGCCGCCCCTCCCTGCCCATAGACACCTGCCACAGCCACCACTGCTGTCACTCAGGGCTTTGGTCTTCAACTACTCTCTGGCTCCGCTTTGGTTCAAGATCTGAAGTCCCATCTGGTTAGCCAATTATGTAATGTGACTCCCCCTTGACTCCACCAAGGGGTCAGAGAGGAAAGATCAGTTTTTTCCGGTTCCCAAACTGGGAACTGACAGATGAAGGGAGTCTTGGGAATAGTTCTTCTATTGATCTCATCCCATAGTACTGAAGGCTCCTTAGAGGAGAATCAGATCCTAGGAAAAGAGCAGTGGGAGGTGGGAAGGTCAAATACTCTGCTACTTAGAGCACATATGTACACTAACTGTTACTCCACTGATTGATATCCAGGTTGTTTCCAAAATTTCACTGTTAAAAATAATGCTGAGGAGAACATTTGTGTATGTGCCTTTTTGTTCACATGTCCTAATATTTCTAAGATGAATACCTATCAAAAATTATGGATATATCTATCCTAAAACAGTGAAATACACATTCTTTTCAAGTGTACTTGGAACATCTCCAGAATAGATTACACATTAGGCCACGAAACAAGTCTCAACAAATTCAGAAAGACTGAAGTCATACCATTATCTTTTCCAACCACAAAAGCTTGACAATAGAAATCAACCACAAGAAAAAAATATGAAAGACCACAAATACATGGAAGTTAAATAACATGGTACTGAACAATGAACAGGCTAACCAAGAAATCAAAGAGGAAATAAAAAAATACATGGAGACAAATGAAAATGAAAACACAATGGTCCAAAATCTTTCAGATGCAGCAAAAGCTGTTTTAAGAGGGAAGTTTATAGCAATACAGGCCTACCTCAAGAAGCAAGAAAAATCTCAAATAAACAACCTAATCTCACACCCAAAGGAGCTAGAAAAAGAAAAGCAAAACTCAAAACCAACAGAAGGAAGGAAATAATAAAGATTAAAACAGAAATAAATAAAATAGAAACTAAAACAAAACAAAACCAATAGAACAGATCAATGAAACCAGGAACTGGTCCTTTGAAAAGATCAACAAAACTGATAAACCTTTAGCCAGACCCATCAGAAAAAAAAGAAAAGAGAGAAAGAGAGATAAAGAGAGATGGAGGACTCAAATAAACAAAAAGAAGAGAAATAACAACTGACACCACAGAAATACATAAGATTATAAGAGAATTTTATTTAAAAATTATATGTCAACAAATTGCCAACCTAGAATAGATAAATTCCTAGAAACATATAACCTCCCAAAACTGAATCATGAAGAAATGCAAACTTTGAACAGATGGTTACCAGCAACAAAATTGAATCAGTAATCAAAAAAATTCCCAAGAAACAGAAGTCCAGGACCAGACAGCTTCACAGGTGAATTTTACCAAATAATTAAATTAGAGTTAAAAACACATTTTTCTCAAACTATTCCAAAGAATAGAAGAGGAAAGAAAGCTTCCAAATTCATTCTATGAAGCCAGCATTACCTTGATACCAAAACAAGATAAAGACACTATAAAAAAAAAAGAGAACTATAGGCCAATATCTCTGATGAACATAGAAACAAAAATCTTCAACAAAATATTAGTGAACCAAATCCAACAATACAATAAAAATTCACTCACCATGATCAAGAGGGATTTATTCCTGGGATGCAAGGGTAGTTTGATATTCACAAATCAATCAACATAATATATCACATCAACAAGAGAAAGGATAAAAACCATATGATTATTTCAATAGTTGCAGAAAAAGGGGCGCCTTGGTGGCTCAGTCATTAAGCATCTGCCTTCAGCTCAGGTCATGATCCCAGGGTCCTGGGATGGAGTCCTGCATCGGGCTCCCTGCTCCGCGGGGAGCCTGCTTCTCCCTCCCCCAATCCCCCTGCTTGTGTTCCCTCTCTCCCTGTGTCTCTCTCTGTCAAATAAATAAATAAAATCTTTAAAAATAATAATAAAAAAATAGTTGCAGAAAAAGCATTTGACAAAGTACTACATCCATTAATGATAAAAACTCTCAACAAAGTTAGGTCTAGAGGGAACATACTGCAACATAATAAAGGCCATCTATGAAAAACTCACAACTGACATCATACTCAAAGGCGAAAAACTGAGAGCTTTCCGCCTAAGATCAGGAACAAAACAAGAATGGTCACTCTCACCACTTTAATTCAACATAGTACTGGAAGTCCTAGCCACAGCAATCAGGCGAGAAAAAGAAATAAAAGTCATCCAAATTGGTAAGGAAGAAGTAGAACTTTCACTGTTTACAGATGACATGCATGATACTATATATAGGAAACCCTAAAGACTCCACCAAAAAACTGCTAGAACTGATAACTGAATTCAGTAAGGTTGCAGGATACAAAATCAATACACAGAAATCCATTACATTTCCATACATGAATAATGAAGTAGCAGAAAGAGAAATTAAGAAAACGACCCCATTTACAATTGCACCAGAAATAATAAAATACCTGGGAATAAACTTAACCAAGGAGGTGAAAGACCTGTACTCTGAAAACTAGAAAGCTTTGATGCAAAAAATTGAAGACGACACATGAGCGCCTGGGTGGCTCAGTTGGTTAAGCGACTGCCTTCGGCTCAGGTCATGATCCTGGAGTCCCTGGATCGAGTCCCGCATCGGGCTCCCTGCTCAGCAGGGAGTCTGCTTCTCCCTCTGACCCTCCCCCCTCTCATGTGCTCTCTCTCATTCTCTCTCTCTCAAATAAATAAATAAGAAATCTTTAAAAAAAAAAAATTGAAGACAACACAAACAAATGGAAAGATCTTCCATGTTCATGGATTGGGAGAACAAATATTATTAAAATGTCCATACTACCCAAAGCAATCTATAGATATTTTTTCCAAGATTTTGTTTATTTATTTGTCAAGAGAAAGAGCACAAGCAGGGGGAGCAGCAGGCTCCCTGCCCAGGAAGGAGCCCAATGCAGGACTCAATCCCAGGACCCTGAGCTGAAGGCAGACGCTTAACTGACTGAGCCACCCAGGCGTCCCTCAGTCTACAGATTTAATGCAATCTCATTCAAAATACCAAAGCATTTTTCACAGAGCTAGAACAAATAATCCTAAAATTTGTATGGAACCACAAAGACTCTGAATAGCCAAAGTAATCTTGAAAAAGAAGAACAAATTGGAGGTATTACAATCCCAGATTTTAAGATATAATACTAGACACATAGATGAACAGGGTAGAAGAGAATAGAATAGAATAGAATAGAATAGAATAGAATAGAATAGAAGCCCAGAAATAAACTCAAATCATATGGTCAACTAGTCTTCAACAAAGGAGGCAAGAATAGGCAATGGGAAAAAGACAGGCTCTTCAACAAAACTGGACAGCTACATGCAAAAGAATAAAACTGATCCACTTTCTTGCACCATACACAAAAATAAACTCAAAATGGATTAAGAACCCTAATATGAGACCTGAAACCATAAAAATCCTACAAAAGAGCACAAGCAGTAATTTCTCTGACATTGGCCATTGTAACATTTTTCTATCTCCTGAGGCAAGGGAAACAAAAGCAAAAATAAACTATTGGGACTACATCAAAATAAAAAGCTACTGTACAACAAAGGAAACAATCAATAAAACTAAAAGGCAACCTGCTGAAAGGGAAAAGATATTGCAAATGACATATCTGATAAATATATATATATATATCTTTATATATCCAAAATATATAAAGAACTATACAACACAATTTATCCAATTTAAAAACAGGCAGAAGACATGAACAGACATTTCTCCAAAGAAGACATCCAGGTGGCCAACAGACACATGAAAAGATGCTCAACATTACTCATCATCAGGGAAATGCAAATCAAAACTACAATGAGATATCATCTCACACTCAGGATGGCTAAAATCATACATACAAGAAGCAACAAGTGTTGGTGAGGATATGGAGAGAAAGCAATCCTTGTGCTCTGTTGGTGGGAATGCAATCTGGTGGTGCAGCCACTGTGGAAAACATTCTGCAGTGGACATTCCTCAAAATATTAAAAATACAATTATCATATGATCCAGTAATTCCACTACTGGGTATTTACCCAAAAAAATATGAAGACACTAATTCAAAAAGCTATATACACCCCTATATAAACATTATTGCAGCATTATTTACAATAGCCAAATTATGGAAGCAACCCAAGTGTCCATCAATAGATGAGTGGATAAGAAGATGTGGTATGTATACACACACACACACACACACAGACAAATATTACTCAGCCATAAAAATAACGAAATCTTTCCAATTGCAACAACACAGGTAGGAGGCTATAATGCTAAGTGAAATAAGTCAGTCAGAGAAAGACAAATCCATATGATTTCACTCATATGTGGCATTTAAGAAAATAAATGAACAAAGAAAAAAAGAGACAAACAAAAAAACAGAATCTTAAATATAGTGAACAAGCTGGTGGTTACCAGAGAGGAGGTACAATTACCATGGTGAGCACCGAGAAATGTATAGAATTTTTGAATCACTAAACTGTTCAACTGAAACTAATATACACTGTATGTTAATTATACTGGAATTAAAATTCTAAAAATTATGGGTATATGCATTTTAAGTTTCAAGAGCTACTGACTTATTGTTCTCCAAAAAGGACTGAATAAATGAATCTTTAAATACATTTATCATTTGAAAAAATTCTTAAAGCAAAATTCTTATATCTAAGACAGAATTTCTCAATATCAACACTGTTGACTTTTGGGCTATGTGGGTTTTTGTGAGAGCTCTCCCATGCATTGTAGGATGTTGGATATCATCCCTGGTCACAACGCACTAGATGCCCATAGCACCCCCCAACCATAGTTGTGAAAACCAAAAATAAGCTCCAGACATTGCTAAATGGCTCCTGGGGCAAAATTGCTTCCAGTTGAGAACTATTGATTCTAGAGAATGGATATTATAAATATAACCAAACTAAAAACTAGAAAATTAAACAATTTAGAAGCTTAAGGAAGTGTTAGGAGAATGCCCAGTAGAAGTAATACATCTTTACCAGATCTGAGTATTACTTAAAAGTCTTTGCTAATTTTTCTTAAGATTTACTTATTTATTTTAGAGAGAAATAGAGAGAGAGAGAGAGCACGAATGGAAGGGGCAAAGGGAGAAGGAGAGAATCTCAAACAGACTCTACACTGAGTGCGGAGCCTGACACGGGGCTCGATCTCCCCACCCTAAGATCACGACCTGAGCCGAAACCAAGAATCACTCAACCGACTGAGACATCCAGGCACCCAAGTAATTTGATAAGAAAAAAGCTTAATATTTTAATATCTTCCTTGGCTATTTTTCTTCCTCCGTTCGTGTGTTTTGTGCATTTTTAATTGGGTTGTTAATTTTTTTCTTATTGATTTAAAAGAACTCTTCCTATGTTAAATATCTTAATCATTCACTTATATTTTCTCTGCGTATTCTTATTTTTAGGTCTAGCTGTATAATTACCCACTACTGGTAGCTTTTTGCTGATTTAAGAGGTTTATGCGAACAAAATCTCAAAGGAGACCGGGAAGTAGGGGGAAAGATAGTGGAAATGATCTATCAGACCCTCACAGAACCATAGAATAACCAGTAAGCACAACTTTATTCTAAGTCCTACGAATAGAACTTTCTCCAATTACTTTGGGAAAAGTGACAACTGATCAAGGCGGGCTACTTGGGTCAACAAGGGTGACACCACTCCTTGTGTCCTCGTGTATCTGCCATGGTTCAGTACAGAAAACAGAAAACAGAAAACACTAAGCATTTTAAGCAGAAGTGTGGCTACAGAATTGGTGAGAAGGCCCGTGGAATGGAATTCATGACTCGCCATTCATTCTATTTTATAGATGGGTAAATGTATAGATGAGAGAGAGAAAGAGACTAGCTTTAGTGGTGACTCAAAACCAAGAAGTCTCTGCCGTCACACTTGATCCTGCCATGAGACTGGGACTGCCTTCAGACACCCACAAAGTGATGGTGAACCTTGGAAGGATGAGTTTTTATGTTTCGATGGCCTTGCTTAGCAGGAGAAATAGCAGCAGGAAAGTGGCCTTCATCCCACGCCTGCCTTCCACTTGTCCCAAGAATGCAGCTCACTGCTGGGACCTAATTGACATCCAGAATACTGGCTGCAAGGCAGTCTGAAACATGTCATTTTAATTTTCCAACATTTGCATGACAGTCATGGCACCTAGAAGGAGGATAAATGGATGTTGAACAAGCCAAGCTACAGTATCCATGACATCTTTATACAATAAAAAGCATGAATTCCAATATGCTATCCCCTTTATTTTCATATTCTGCAAGAAAATATTCTAATCAAGCCCTGCTGGGACACAGTTAGGTATGACTTCTATTTTACTGGTGCATTCACTCATTTATTAGCTCTTTCACATACCTAAAAAATATGTATGGAGCTCCTATATGTATCGGGCCCTGGGTTAGTCAGTGAGGCTACATTAATGATGCAAGAGACAGAGGACCACAAACAAGTTAGCAGGACATTAGAAGTGGGTGCAACAAACATAAAGGGCAATATGGGGCACTTCTGTGGCACAAAGCAAGGACACACCTGACTCCACCTGCCAGACTAGTAAGGATGAGGCAAAGTGGGGTGGAAAAGTGTTCCAAGCAGTATATACTCTTCCCCCAAAAAGCAGGAGGAAGAACCATATAATAGAACCACTAGGGCGTTGTAGTTGAGTGAATGTGGGGAGTGAAGGAGAGGAGAGAGTGAGGAGAGCTCCAAGGATTCTGCCTTGGGAGGGGAGTGTATGCCATTCACACATTTGGGAACACAAAGATGGCTTTTACTGTTGATGATGAAGGAGGTGTGGTCACCTGCAGCTGGTGAGCAAGAGGTGGCCAGGTCAGACATTTGGGCCAAATACCAAAAATATTCCAGGTGAATCAAATGGTTAAAGATGGGAAATCAAATTATAGAAGAGAATTGGATTTTGGTTCTTGAGGAGAAACCTTTTTAACCTTAAGAAAGGTAAAGAAAATAAATCAAAAGAAAAGTGATGAATTCTGCATCATAAAACTTTCACTGTGCTCTTCAAAAATCGCAGAAGAAAATCAAAACAACAGATCGGAGGATAAATCACTGCAGCAAAATGACAGGCCAAGGGCTATCTTTATTATAAAACTCATACATATTGATAAAAAACATATTCAGACCCTAAGAAATAAAATACGAAGAGACAACTCACAAAAGAGAAAGTATAGCTGGTAAACACATGTGGCAAAATATTCAAATTGCTAGTTATCAAATAAACACAATTTTTAAAAACTGAGATGTCATTTTCACCTATTAAATTAGCCAAAATGCTTAAGTGATAATAACTAATGCTGACAAGGGTACATGAAGGTGCTTCTCTCAAAAAATTACTTACGACAGTGTAAATGAGCACAGGCATTTTGGAAGGCAATTTGGCAACGTGCGAGAGTATCCGGAGCCATAAATACGTTCCTCTCCTTGGGCTCTCTGGAAGTGTGGTTACAGTCTGTTGTGAGGAAAAGAATCTTAAAAGGAGAGAAGGCTGCTCACATGAAGATGTTCTGCCTGTGATCACTTGTGATACAGAAAAAAATAGAAACAATCTAGATATTTAGAAACAGGGTGATAGGTCAATAGTGGTATATTACGTGGATGGACTGTTAATACAGTCATTAACAATGAGATTTGACTAAACACACTGTGGTAGGTTGGATTGGATCTGGAACAGAAAAGGTCAGTAGCGGAAAAACCAGTGATACCCAAATAGTCTATAAGCTCCTTTGTAACTAAAGGAAATCCACAAAGCCCTGCTTCATGAGGCTTGTATTGGTTGGGGTAAGGCAGGCTTTGTCGTCTCATACATGCACTCTGTCTCTCCATTTAATGGTAAGGCTAAAAATAGTTTGCAATTAATGAAGCAGACCTATTAGCTCTTAACAACCAAAGGTAATGTATCTGCAGAATATCATTCCCGTATCGTAAGTCAATCATCACAGTAAAAGGAAGGCGCCCGGGAAGGAGGCTATCGCTGCCATGAACAATGCCTACAGCATTGTCAACTGACAGCGACGGAAGTGCTGTTGGGGTGACTGGGGATTACAAAAGACACAGAACAGGTACTCTCTTGCTCCTCCCTACCTCGGTGGCTGGCTGTATTCTAGAACAGGATTTTCCAAATTTTTTTGCTCTCTAGGCCCTGGATTCTCTAGGGAAGCTCTGATTCTAATTCAGGTCTCACCGCAGTGGAAGTTGGAGGGGCAACACCATGGGGCCTCATAGGACATAGACTGGAGGATGGCCAGAGCCAGGTCTCACGATGTCTAAGAGAGGAGGGACAGGCCCATAACCAGAGTCCTGGGCTTCACATCTTCGTGAAGATTCTAAACTAGAGCTGGTGGGGAAGCCCAGTGCTCTGAGCATGGTGCTTTTACATACACTCACTTATGTGTCCTTGCATACTGATGGGAAGAGTTTGTTTTTCCTTCCTCAAAATAACTAACATTTTAGTTAATGGAAGAAATACTTGCACACTGTATGTTTGATAAGGGGCTAATATCCAAAATATATAACTCATACAATTCAATAGCAAAAAAAAAAAAAAAAAAAATTAAAAATGGGCAAAGAACCTGAAATTTTCCAAAGAAAGACATTTTCCCTAAGAAGATATACAAATCAGTAGCCAACAGATACATGAAAAGGTGCTCAACATCACTAATCAACAGGGAAATGCAAATCAAAGCCACAACGCACCTGTCAGAGTGGCTATTACCAAAAAGACAGGAGATAACAAGTGTTGGTGAGAACGGGGAGAAAAGGGACTTTTCTTGTGCACTGTTGGTGGGAATATAACTTGGCAGAGCCACTCTGGAAAACTAGACAGAGGTCCCTCAAACTACCATGACTGGGTGTCTGAAGGAAATGAAAACAGGATCTCAAAGAGGTATCTGCACCCCTGTATTCATTTCAGCATTATTTACAATAGCCAAGACATGGAAACAACTGATGTCCGTGGATGGATGAATGGATAAAGATACTATGATATGTACACACACACACACACACACGCACACACACACACCCACACACAGCACTGAACAATGGAATATTATTCAGTTATTAAAAAAAAAAAAGGAAATCTTGCCTCTAGTGACAACATGGATAAACCTGAAGGGCATTATACTAAGTGAAATAAGTCAGACAGAGAAAAGCAAATACTGTATTATTTCATTTATATGTGGAATCTAAAAAAAGTCAAACTCATAGAAACAGAGTATTGGAAGTTGCCACAGTGGGTGGGGTGGGGAGGACAATGGGTAAAGGTAGCCAAAGGATACAAACTTGTAGTTCTAAGATGAATCCGTTCTGGAGATCTAATGGACAACATGGTGACCACAGTTCACAATACTTGAAAGTTGCTAAGAGAGTAAATCTTACAAGTTCTTCCTGAGATGATAAATGTGTCAGCTACCCTTATTGTGATCCTTTCTCAACATGTATGTCAAATGCATATATCAAATTATCACATTGTACACCTTAAACTTACTCGATGTTATATATCACTTGTATCTCAATAAAGCCCAAAATAAATAAATAAACATGGGGGCGGGGAATAAAATACAGCTATACCTCCATTCTCCATTCCTGACCTCTTCCTTTTTCTCTTCCAGCGGTAACAATCATTTGGTGTTATTGTGTCTTATCTCCATGGAGGTTTATATGCCTTTATTTTATCTGCACATTTCTTTATTTTTACCAGAAACAACCTAACGGTCCATCAGTAAGAGAATGGAAAAATTGTGGTTTATCCATACAAGGTACCAGTATCTTTCCACCTTGAACATTTATTTCTTTAAAATGAAAGAGAGATCTGAAGAAAGAGAAAGAGACAGAGATGCAGGAGAAAACCCTGTAAACTTTAAGGCCCCCCTCAAATAGTAGCCAGCTTCTGATCATCTTCTCCTCGCTGCTGGCCTGGTAATCATCAATCTTTTTGTTTCTGAGAGAGAGCGAGCGAGCATGAGAGCACAAGCCAGGGGAAGGGCCAGAGGGAGAGGGAGAGAGAGAATCTCAAGCAAGCTCCACACTGAGCACGGAACCTGACATGGGGCTTGATCTTATGACCCTGAGATCATGACCTGAGTCGGACACTTGACCAACTGAGCCACCCAGGCGCACCTCATTCTTTGCTTTCTAAATCCATTACCACTTGTCTATGTGCATTTCAGTTTCCAAATGTCATCACTGCCATCTTCTGCCTCTTTCCTTTTGTCCTGCTGGCTACTGCCCTTTGCCCCAGTTTACAAGCATTTCAGTGGAATTTTGGAAGGACCAGTAGTAAATATGTTTGTTCAACCCACCGTGTTTCACCAGAAATCAATTGATCTTCATGACAATATGGGATACAGGAAGGAGAAATTATTCCCACTTTACAGAGGACGAAACTGAAGTCTAGAGTGTGTTGATGTAAAATCTTATCAATGGGACAGGAGACAGAAATAGTGAGTAATGGAGGTAGAACTGTTCTTCCTCCTAGAGTTGGTGTTCTTGGTGATGGTGTCCAACCTCTTCTTCTCAGCTTCCACTACACTCTCCTGCTGGGGGCCCCCATCCCAGCCAGTCACTACCACATAGAAGCTGATGGCTCCCCAATCTATTTCTCCAGCCCAGCCCTCTCTTTCAGAGGGGCACGTCTATGTGCCCAACAGCCAAGTGGATCCAGGTGTCAGGTGAGCCTCTCAAATTTAACATGTCCAAACTGAGTCCCTTATTTTTCTCTTTAACTTGGGCTGCACCAGTAATCCCTGTCCTGATAAATGGCCTCACCATCCACCATGACTTCCAAAAACCTGCAAGTCACCTTCAGCACCCAATTGATCACATGGTATCAATTCTCTCCTGTTCATGGAGGCCTTGGAATCTTCCTCAACCCAGTGCCTACAGCAGCGCTACCAGCTGCTCGGACTTGTGTGTTCCGTGGACCCTATTTGCCATTTGGTCAAGACTTCCCTGGTGGTTTTTCCGGCCCTTCCAGATCCCAAGGGGCACAGTTTCCTTCTCACAGCGTAAACAGCTTTTATTCTCCACTGAAGACTATGTGTGAGTAGCTAAGTGAAACTTTTCTCTTGCAAAGCAGTGGAATGCAACATGAAGGGTGTTGGGGTCAGAGGACTGGGGACTCCAAAACTTGTGTGTGGGAGGCGGTATGAATGGCTCTCAGCTGGAAGGAAGCGCCAGAGGCAAACGTGCTTTGTGAGCACAGCTTTTTTCTCTTCGTGTGTTTGTTTGAAGTGTCCTGGAGGGCAGGGGCAGATCTCCAGCTGGGAGATGTCTGAAGCTGTATTTGCAGAGCGAGCACATTGCTGGAGATTGTAGATTATCAGGGCCTATATGGAGCGGGAAGTTAAAAGCAGGAGAAAGCCACCCAGCAGAGCCACTTTTGCTCTGGAAATAGATTCCAGACTGGGCGGGGTGGTGGATCTGGAAGGACCAGAGAAACCGCAGATAAGGAGACCGTGGAGCGTGTTCCTCACCGGGATGAGCGCCAATCAAAGTATCTCTCTAAATCTCTTCCATCTAAGTGAATGAAACTAAAGGGACTTTCCTTATATCAAGAGAAAGTCCAGTCTTTGAACAGGGCAAGTCAAGCCCAAGCTACACTCTCCAAACACTCCTCATGAAGCAGAAAGTTTAGATAATGGTTACAACAAGGAGGTCTTGTGGGATTTTATCTATTATGATATGAAAACATACCAGCACTTCCTCAACATGAAAAAACATCAAAAGAGTAGGCCACTTACATGTGGACGAAAGATTTAAGCAGTTACATATGAAAATCACACTCGTATTTTAACCAACAATGGTTAGAATGATGGGGGAAAAAAACGTATTATGCAACAGAAAACTAGTTTTGAAGAACTGTAGCCTTGAAAACTAATATAATGCATTTATACAATATATCCTGAAGCTGTGTTCTTGTGAGCTAAAAGCTATACTTCTTAAGAGATAAGTAAATAGGGGCGCCTGGGTGGCTCAGTCGTTAAGCGTCTGCCTTCGGCTCGGGTCATGATCCCAGGGTCCTGGGATCGAGCCCCGCATCGAGCCCCGCATCGGGCTCCCTGCTCGGTGGGAAGCCTGCTTCTCCCTCTCCCACTCCCCATGCCTGTGCTCCTTCTCTCACTATGTCTCTGTCAAATAAATAAATAAAATCTTTAAAAAAAAAAAAGATAAGTAAATAAAAAGTGTTGCTTTGCCACAAGGGAGTTGTATTCTTGGGCTTTCTTCTTTGGAGGGCTTTCAAAACTGTATTAGGTTTTTGCATTAGAAACTTCTGAATAATTAGGTCAATTTCTCATGGTAATTTTATTTCATAAAATGCTTCACCTTCCTGAGCAAAATTCATCTCCGATTCAGTTAGTTTTGTAATCCAATTCATAAAAACACTTCAAAATGCACACAAAAATATCATCTGTGACAGAAATACATTGCTAGCTTTTTAGTTATTTGATTTTCATGGAATGAACCAAGTTATATTCACTGATGCAAGGGAAGGCACCCACACTAACTAAAAATAATTAGGAAATTCTGAACAGGAAAAAAACAACCCTTATTTCCATCTTTTTGAAGCATGCTCCAACTATTACTACTAAAGCAGCACTATGAATATGGTAACCAAAATCTGCCACTGGAGCCCCTTCCAAGGTGAGGCCTTCAAGGCAGCAGTGAAAATGTGGGTTTAAGACAGAGCGGTGTTTGTTCTAGTCGCCCAGGGACTCAAGACATTCTCAAACACTGAGGAGCAGCATGAAGTGTTTTCCAGAGCCCTGCCAGGTTCTCTCTGTGGGGCAGTTCTGTTCACATCACAATCGTGCTTCCCTTTCAAGTCCACCATTGCAGCGCATAATTCCAGAACACACTCCACCATTCCATACAGTGTAATTCCCAAATGTAATTCACCCTCCCAGGGCGTAATTTTTCACTCCAGAGTATAATTCCGGAGAGTAATCCACCATTCCAGAATGCAACTCGCCCTTTCTGAGCACCTTGACTTTCCCACATGTTAAGCAATGGGCTCAGTTAGATGCTTTCTAATGTCTCTCATACTTTGACATTCCATAAGTCCCTAAATATCACGTGGGGGGGTTATCTGCCTAATACGGAAGGTGAGAGGGAAGAGGATCCCTCAGAGCAGTTCATGGCTGCTCCCTTAGAGCCACAGAAGCAGGGGTCCTCTTTTAGAAGCCCCACTATGGGTCCTCCCTTGGCCATACCACACGCCTCGGCTGGAATGTGGTGTCTCAGACCACGTGCCTCTGAGAGCCAGGACCGTGTGTAGACCACTCCGCGAGTGCCCCAAACCCTGGATTCCCTACCCAGATTCCTGTTTCCTGGTCCTCGGTGGCCTCTTCCTTTCCTTCTGAGGGTGGACCCCGCTGCTGGTGTGTGCAACCTCAGGTGAGAGGGATGGCCACTGGATTGCGGTCTGCCAGGATGGCTGGTGGACAGAGCTGGGGTTGTTGGCTGGGGGTCTGCATGTCTTCTGACGGGGAAATCTGGGCTGAGAGCCTCTAGCCGCAGCTCCTGTTAGGAATTAGTCAACAAGCCCAAGGGAACACAGATGCCAGGAATGCAGAGAGAGTGCCGGTGATGTGGGGAACAGAGGCAGAAGGAAATGTAGATAAAATTAAATGTCCATATAACCTGCAGCCCATTGACAAATACTTGAGGCCGGCAGAGTATAACCTTCCTCCAGGAAGCTCCCAGCTGTCTTCATGTTAATGTCTTGCTAGAGGGAAAAACTACCTTAGCTTGACAGTAGCCTGGCCTCCAGGATCCTGCGAGTCTTCTTCAGCATCTGAAAATCGTTTTGGAACTTCCTTTTGTTTCTACTTCCCCCAACCCCAAAGTATACAATCAGCTGCTCTTCACAATCCCAAGACAGCAGCTCTTTCTGCCTCCGGGTCCTGTCCCTGTGCTTTAATAAAACCACCTTTTTTGCACCAAAGACGCCTCAAGAATTCTTTCCTGGCCGTCGGCTCTGGACCCCAACAGCACTGCTCCCAAAATATATCATTTGACTTCCTTCCGTGGGGCTTTGAGTCTTTTCATCTGGACTCTGGGCCTCGGTGCAAACTTGGTGTGTATTTCCTCTCCGCTCCCCTTACTCTCATTCCTGGGGCCCTTCAAGGAGTGTGGTCTTATTGGAACACTTTCTTGCTGATTGCTCAGGCTGCAGTCCTCTACCCTGTGGTACTCTGCGGGGAGAAGAAAGCCTGCCTTTTGGCTGGAAGTTAGTACCTGAGCAGAATGGTAATAAGACCCAAAAACCTGATGCCCTCTCTTTATCCCTGCCCTTATACAAAGTTGTCTGTCTTGGGCACGGGACAGCCACCTAAGTGACTAGCATGGCTGCCGATCTTAAGACCCCCCTGCCCCCACCCTGTGAGGTTTCCTCCTTGTTGGTCTAATGTGATGCCCTCCACATCTCTGGTCTAGCTGCTTCTGGCCTTGAGACCTCCACTGGGAGCCAGCCAAAACCAGTACCTGATGGAATTAAAACCCAACTGGGGACCCTTTCCTAGGGAAGGTGGCTTTAAATACTACATGTATTAGAATGTCGCTTAGGCCAGGATGGATTTCTATCTTTATTGTTTCCGTCAATGTCCTCTACTAACTAAAGTTACAAATTTCAGCAATTTCCTCTTGAAAACTTTTCTAGTGTTTTCCATGGGTTAAAAATGGTGGGTTCTTCGTGGCCTTCATGGTAGGGCCTTCACAGCAAGGCAAGCCTTCACAGCAAGGCAAACTCAGGCACTCACTATAGTCTAGAATGTGATGGAGAAGGGGGTGGGAAGGGCAGGCCTCCCTCCTACAGGTCCTTTATGGCAGGCATCACGTGATGATAGCGATTTTGTTCCAGGGACACGCCTCGGGTCGCTTTGACACAAGGAACCTCTGATAATCCTGCATCTGGGACACCACGGGGCGGGGGGCGGGGTGTTGGGCACAGAGATTTTCTTGGTAATGGACCTTCTCTCTTCAGCCCCCAGGGACTCTCCCTTGGGATGCCTTTTAACCCAATGGAAACAATCGGATTGCAAGATTTAAGGGAAAAAAACGTGGCGTCTGTTCATCTGTCTGAGCTAAGTTTTAAACCAGCAACCTTTCTTCTCTGCCTTCTGCCAGCACCTCACCTCTTCTGCCTCCCCTTCCCCCTCCTCCTGGTTCCGCACCCCCGTGGGTGCGGCCTGCATAACCAGCTTCTAGACCATCCCTGGTCCTTCCAGCACTGTTGGCCCCTACTCCTCCCATTGCTGTCGAGGAGGGAAGAGCACCCCTGGAACTTACCACTGCCCATTCCGGATTTCCCCCACTGCCGTCCCAGGTAAAAACTGACAATGCAGAACAAATGGATTGACTTTTAAGTGGACCCAGGTGGAACATAATTTGGTATTTAAACTAATTGAAACTTCTTATTTTACCAACATTTACTAAAGGTCAAATGAGCTCATGTTACCTCTATTGGAATTTGTTAGCAAAAAGATGACTTAAAAACAAGGGCACCTGGGTGGCTCAGTCGGTTGAGCGTCTGACTCTTCAGCTCAGGTCATGGGATCGAGCCTCGCACGGGGCCCGACATCACGCTCCAAGCTCAGTGAGGAGTCCGCTTGAGATTCTCTCTCCCTCCACCCCTCCCCCAGCACTCTCTCTCTAAAATAAAAACAAAAACAAAAAAAGATGACTTAAAATGATGGTTAATTTTGTCTGTCTCAAGGTTAGTTTCAAGGATATTTGAGTGTGTTGGTAAACCTGCTTTGTGCTTACTGGATTCATACATTTGCCATCTAAAGAATTCTGGTGTAACAGTTCACATTTGGTTACTACTTAGTTTTCACTGGAGACTAAGATTTCTAAGAGTTAAAAGTTTGCTAAATGTAATTAAGACTGATGGGAATAAGGGAAGCAACTCTGAAATGAAAAAGTTGTTGTAAAAGGTTTATGAAGGGAAATCATCAGAAAGGAATTTTATATGTGATCAGGACTAAAGTTAAAATGAGTGGATTTTAAAAGTACAGTGGCATGATTGAAATTCTGCTTTTCTCTCTGTTAAAAGGACAAGGTTTTCTTGAATTGTGGTTTGCACTTGATAAGAAAATGTAAAGTTTTTTATTTATTTATTTTTTTCTCTTTTGTCTGGCTGGGAAAACCAGTTTCTAGGTTTTGTCTTTATCAGGTCTTTGATTACTTAGCTACAACTTCTTCTGAGTATTAAATGCATTATAAAGAGCTAAATTTTGCTAACAACTGTATAACCCTACATATTTGCCTTTGAAATCTCTTATTGTCACCTTGATTAAATAAGTTTTGTAATGATCTGTAATCCTATTCAGGCATGTGCTTTATAAACTTCTGAGGTTTTTTAACAAACTTCTTAAGATTTAAAATGTAAATGAAGTCTTTTTGACTCATTAGGCCTTTTTATTTGGTATGTTGAGTTACTCTGGAAGCACTGTTAAACAGATAATAAGCCTTAGGTTGTATTGCTTGGGTAAATGCTATAACTAGAGATGATAGGCAGTTCCTAAAGTTTTAATATGTTCTGGTATAAGGCCATCACTTAATATTCTGATTATTGAAGTGTTATGTGTCACAGAAATAACCAGATTTCCTTGTCAACTATATTGCAACCTCTCATCAGTTTTTGTTTTTGTTTTTAAGATTTTATTTATTTTTGAGAGAAAGAGAGAACGAGAAGGGGAGAGAGGCAGAGGCAGAGGAAGAAGCAGGCTCCCCGCTGAGCAAGGAGACAGATGCGGGACTCGATCCCAGGACTCTGGGATCATGACCTAAGCCAAAGGCAGATGCTTAACTGAGCCACCCAGACGCCCCTCTCATCAGATCTTTAACCATGTCCATATTTTAGTCTTTTTGTCATTTATGGTTTTTGTTTGTATTCTCTTGTAAAATGTGTTTCATCTTCCAGGAGATTCATAAAAAGGGCTTTTGACAAATACAGGTTTTTAATATCATTAAAATCCTAAAACTAAAATGGGTAAGAATTGCCAGAACTAACTAAAGTGAAGATGATTATAGTTTTTGTGACTCTTGTTTGAAACACTGCTGGTTCTTTAATGTTTGCTCTTCCAGGTTAAGGAAACTTTCTTTTAAGACATCAATGATATACAGAAATAATGATAAAGTATTTCTCTGTGAACAAAATGAAGCCTTTAACTTTTCTCTCCACCTGAACGCTCTGAAATTCAAAAGATCTCCCTAAGTATTCTCCCTTCCCTGACAATCATAGCAGTCATTTGCATAAGTTCAATAAAAATCCGTTCTCCTTGTAACAGGACACCACTGGTTTTGAAACATTGGTTATTTTATCAAGGCTTTAACTGGAATGTCCTATTTGAGAGACATGCATAGACTCAGATATGACCAAACGGCTTTAAGGAACTAAGGTTGACTTTATGAAGCATGGAGCCAATAGGGTCCCTTGGAAATGTTGGCCTGATTCCTGCTTACAGAGTTCCCAGCAGCATTACCAGCCGAGTGAAGAATGTCACTTCCTACAGGTAGAGGAACCTCAGGATACTTTGGGGACCTCGTGGAAAGGAATTCACCCAGATCTACAGGTATTGTAGGCATGTGTGATGGCAAGCACTTGGCTTAGCTTCTGGCCTAGAGAAGCTACTAAAAGTTCAATCTAAATTCCTTATAAAAGTTCCAGCAAAGCCGATTCTAAAAGATCACTATTCTTGCTGAGCTTATGTAAGTCATTAGGCCGAGTCTGTTAAAATTGGACTGGTTTTACAAACGAATTAGTCTTGATTTGGCTATCTTTGATAAAAATGAGGGTTATTACAGAGAGAAGATGTTTCAACAACACATCTTTGTAGATATTAGATCTTAAGCACTCAAGACTCAAGACACTGGGTTTGTAATTTGCTCCAACTGTTAAGCTATATTTTTTCTTTTGTTTCTATAAAAGGTGCCTCTTATGAATTACCTGATTGCTTGCTAAACAAACGAGGATATGATGGCAGTAGATATTTTAACTGCCTCACAAGGTGAAAGCAGTGCTAACATAAAAACAGAATGTGGGGGACACCTGGGTGGCTCAGTCTGTTAAGCAGCTGTCTTCGGCTCAGGTCATGATCCCAGGGTCCTGGGATCGAGTCCTGCATCGGGCTCCTTGCTCAGCGGGGAGCCTGCTTCTCCCTCTGCCTCTGCCCTCTCCCTGCTTTCTCTCTCTGACAAATAAATAAATAAAATCTTTAAAAAAAAAAGAGAGGGAAAAAAAAAACCAGAATGTCGTGCATTTACTCCAGGTATCACAAAAATGTAACAGGATGGCTAAAAGATACAAATACTCAAATTGGTGCTTTAAACGATCTCTTTCCTTTAGTGATTGGTTAAACTGCTGGACTGGAGGAAAATTTTGGTCAACTGTCAAAGGCTGGTTTTTGGGGGCTTCTCTTTCTCATTATAATTCTAACCATATTTTGTTGTCTTTTCCAGTGTCTCCCTCCCTGGTGCCCAGACTCCTTCACTGTCGAAACTTCCAGCTGACAGACGATCCTTTCTACTTAAGGAGGTTCATCTATGTTGTCGACCTTGGACTGGCTGCCATTGCCATTGGTAATGCCTACAGATAAACTCCCCAACTGACCAATGTTGACCCGTAAGTAAGGACATCTCTACACCCCTCTCCAGCAGGAAGAAGTTACCGAAGATAAGACCTTCCACCCTCAACAACCTTGAAGATTTAAGGGTCAAAATTGTTCAGGCGGATATGATGTGGGAAACAAAGGCAGAAGGAAATGTAGATAAAATTAAATGTCCTTAGCTGTCTTCATGTTAATGTCTTGCTAGAGGGAAAAACTACCTTAGCTTGACAATAGCCAGGCCTCTAGGATCCTTGTGAGTCTTCTTCAGCATCTGAAAATCCTTTTGGAACTTCCCTTTGTCTCTACTTCCCCCAACCCCAAAGTATATAATCAGTTGCTCCTCACAATCCCAAGGCAGCAGCTCTTTCTGCCCAAGGGTCCCGTCCCTGTGCTTTAATAAAACCACCTTTTTTGCACCAAAGACATCTCAAGACTTCTTTCCTGGCCGTCAGCTCTGGACCCCAACAACACTGCTCCCGAAACACATCACTAACACCACAGACCTGGCAACTATCCCAGGGGTATAGTTCTAGGCCCATCTCTACCCATGGCTCCAGCTGTCTTAGGGAAGGTTAAGGCAAAACACAGCTTTTGAGCACCACTGTGTGCGGGAGCTCGCCCACTGTGATCTTTTGCTTGCCCTGACACAGCTCACTTTACACCGTGGCGTCCGAGAAAGCAAGCAGGATGGGACAGCCCTAAGTCTCCACTCACGAGCCTCCTGTCGCTACTCACGCGCACGCGCACTTGTGCATTCGTGCCCACACGACACACAAATGTACACATATGCACACACGCGTCCGCATGCATACACACCCTCCCCGCCCCAAGCAGAAATCTTTGTTAAACCACTTAACGATGATTCATCATTAACAATGCAAAATGTTGAGATCATTTAACAATTGAGGGAGGACAAAGAAGCATAGGCTATTAAACTTGACAAAAGCATGTGAACAAGAACACAGTATAGAAGGTTTTAAGCTAGAAGGGTGTTTGAAATTCATCTAATTCTGTGGTTCTCAAACTTTGAGGATCGTCAGAATCACCTGAAAGCTTATAATAACAGATGGATGGCCCTGTCTGGAGTTGCTGATTCCGTAGATCAGGGATGGGGCCCGAGGATTTGCATTTCTCACACGCTCTCAGGAGACGCTAGTGCTGGGGGGAGGGGGCAGGGGGTCCTAAACCACAATGTGAGAACCACTGGTTCGGCCGAACCTCTGATTTCAATGATGGAGAAATTAAAACTCGGAGGAGCTAAGTGTCTTGTGTGAGGTCACAGCAGCTAGTGAAGAGCTGATGCTAAGACCTTGATTTATTGACTCTCCTGCCAGATGCTAGAAAGCATATACTTCCGAATCTTAGGAAGCTGTAAGAGCTTTCAGTTTGACCCAGACCTCTTCCCAGGTGGTACCAGTGACTCCCAACCCTTTTTGTTACCTTAACACACATCACACTCCCCCTAAGAGTATATCCCTGGTTTAGGAAGGCTTCCTCTATGAGATATTTCAAAATCTCTAAATATCCGGGTCAAGAACACTGTTGCATGGAGTTTGAAGAAGCTCCCCAGGTGCTCCTCATGTGCACCTGCCCTTGGCTGAGCCCACCATGAGTCCCACTCTGGCAGGGACTCTCATCCATCCCCAGTGTCCCCAGGCTTCTGCCAGATGTATCTTTTCATATCTAACTAGGCATATCTAAGTGAGCCTCTCAGCCCTGATGGCTCACAAACACCCCAAACTCCAAATGTTCCAGAATGAAACCATCCTCTTCAACCTCCAAATCTCTCTCATGTTCTCCATAGTTCAAAAACCTGCAGCCCCTTTAACTGCTCCTCTTCTCAGACTTTCCAGAAACAACCCTGATGCTACCCCCAGTAACCCATAGAATGTAAGCTCTCTGAGCGCAGGGACCTTTGTGTTCACCCTTTATTCTTGATACCTACAATAGTCTCTGGGATACAATAGGCATTTCATAAATATTTGCTGTCTGATCGACTAAATGCCTGAATAAATCCCTATCTTCCTTCTAGCACTACGGCCAGGACCTTAGTTCAGCCTTCTATCTAACTGTGCTAACATCCCCAAATAGCCACAAACCTGAATTTGCTCTTCCAGGTGCCCCGAGGTACCACAGGACTGCTAGAAGAAAAGAAATCATGGCGGCAAGAGTGGGTCATCTCTCCAACATTAGACCCCTGTCTTGTTTGGAACCAGAGGACATTTGCTCCAGGTCAGAGACCCACTGAGACTTAGCTCAGGCTCCACTCTGAGGTCTGAAGGGAATGTGTCATTCCAGAGACCCTGGGGGTCGGAGGTCTGCTGCAGGAAACTGGGTCACCTTTCCGAAGAAGGCATGGAAGGAACACTGGGGAAGGGCCAAGGTGATATTTGCTCCTAATATTAATTCTCCCCATCCCATGAGCCTGGAGCCACACCACACGTAGGAGATCTTTTTAAGGGCTGGGGATTACAATGTCTATAATCAGCCTCTTCTAAAGTTCTCTCTGATGACCTCAGGAGAATGACCTGTTCTCACAGAAGGCAGCCTTCTCCATAATTCTTCTGGCTCATGGCTAGATGCATAACCTTTTTAGGTTATTGTGACTACAATGAGGGTCCTTATGAGGAAAAAGAGAATCACCTTTAGAACACCATAGTGATGCATCGCTGCCAGCCAAATCCATGGGTAAATGCAAACTTTAACAGGGGAAGCTTCCATGAAGAGAACATCTGCATAGCCTCAAAGCATAGTTATCAATTACTGTGGTGGTTTTAACATGTGTCCACAAATTCTTTGATATTCTTCCTCCAGAAAGTGGAGCTGAACTTCCCTCCCTTGAGTGTGGGCTGGATTTAGTGATCTACTTCTAATAAATGGAGTATGAAAGGGAGAAATGGTAGCTTTCCCATGAAGATAGATGGCAGATGCCACTTTGACCAAGTGCTCAAGGTTGACATCACCAGTGAGAAGACATGTTGGCATCGTTTGTCCCCTGATTTGATTGGATGTGAAGGATACTTCACCTCTCTGATATTCCTGCCTGAAATGCACAGCCCCGGTCTAGTCATCAGAAAATATTAGACAAACCCAAATTAGGATGACAGTCTACAAAATAATTGACCAATACTCTTCAAAAGTGTCAAGGCCATGAAAGACAAAGAATCTGCCACAGATTGAATGAGACTAAGGAGATACAACAAAATGCAATGTGGTACCCTCGATTAGACTCTGGAATAGAAAAAAAAAAAAAAAAACAGTGGAAAAACTGATAAAATTTGAATAAGGATTGTACTTTTGTTAATAGCATGGTGCTAATATTAATGTCCCAGTTTTGATAAATGGGCTATGGCAGCATAAGATGTCAACATTACAGAAAGATGAGTGAGAGATGTATGGAAACTCTTTACTATTGTCAGAATTCTTCTATAAATCTAAAATTAAGGCAAAAATAAAATTATGGAAGAAAAAACTGTGAATCCTTCCTTTTTTCATCCTAATCCCAGCAGGAGACCCTCTTCTGTCAGGCAGGGCCCCTTTCATAGGAAAGGCTCCCTCCTGGAGCTCAGCTGTCACAAGCCCTGAAAATCAACAGCAGAAAGCGGTTCCGTGCCTGTAATTCACCGCTCTTTCTCACATTCTCAGGATCAGGTTTCTTTCCTGTCTCCTCCTGCCACCCCTGGTGCTCTCTGCACCATATGGCAGTACATCTGGGGAGGGGTGTCTAGGCTACACCTGCCTTAGGAAGCAGCTTCCCCCCTTTCCCTTGTGCTGGGCCAGAATCTGTCCTCTGCAGGTTTCAGGACGGCAGCAAAAGGCATTTTGCCAAAGCAGACTCCTTCCTGGTGCAGAACATGAAGCTTCATGATCTATGTGCTGCATAAGCATGTAGGTAATGGCAAAAGGCTTAAAATTAAAAGTCTTGTCCTTCCGGGAATAGATTATGAGTCATTTAGAAGTGGAAAAGAAACCAACTACATACCTTTCCCCCAAATATTGGAAACTCTAAAGACAGTAGGTTCAGAGTTTTGGCATGCGAATGTGTGAAGGATGATAACGGCTAAAATTTAATTTACGGACCACCGTCTCTAAGCCTGGCACTCTTCAGCATTTTACAAGGGGAATCCCTTCTACCACAGCCCCAACTCCATAGGACACTTTGAGCAAATAGGAAAAAGATTTCCCCTCCTGGCAGACACAGGCCTCCAGCTGGGGAAGAAGTCTGGAGAGAGGGTGACATTTCGGCGCCAGGCAATTGCCAAACTCACAATTAATAACAAAGTGATCCCAAACTGGATTCCAGACCTCTACAGCTCTTGGCTGCACGTGATTGGCCCAACATGATGTAAGTTACTCTTTTTAATTCTTTCAACAGCTCTGCAAGGTTAGGTGTTGTTATACCCATCTTTAAAACGGGGAAATGAACAATGTATTGACATATTCAAGATCATAGAAGGCAGAGTAGCCAGGATTTGACCCCAGGCCTCTTTGACTCCAAAATGGATATTTGCAAATACTCCCAGGATCTTGTGATGGAAGGACCATTGGAATGTTGATGGCAACAAACAGATTTACTACATGGCAGTAATTGCTGGCAAAAATTATATCAACTGCATATCCTACTTATTCTGCCTTTGGACCCAAACAATAAGCCTTCCTTTGCCCTCTGCCTTTCCTTTTTTTTTTAAAGATTTTTTTTTTTTTTGACAGAGAGAGACACAGCGAGAGAGGGAACACAAGCAGAGGGAGTGGGAGAGGGAGAAGCAGGCTTCCCGCGGAGCAGGTAGCCTGATGCAGAACTCGATTCCAGGACCTGGGATCATGACTTGAGCCGAAGGCAGATGCTTAATGACTGAGCCACCTAGGTGCCCCCCACCCCCAGCCCTTTCTTAGCAGCATCTTAAAAGGTAACATAAGAAAATGGGGACATTTTGGGGCACCTGGGTGGCTCAGTCATTAAGCATCTGCCTTCGGCTCAGGTCATGGTCCTAGGGTCCTGGGATCGAGCCCCTCATCAGGCTCCCTGCTCAGCGGGGACCCTGCTTCTCCCTCTCCCTGCTTCTCTGCCTACTTGTTCTCTCTCTCTCTATCTCTCTGTCAAATAAATAAATAAAATCTTTAAAAAAAAAAAAAAGAAAATGGGGACATTTTATTTCCCCAGATTCAGGGGTGGGGACAAACTGACCTAGCAAGGTTAGTCCTCAAAAGAGAAATAGTGGGAGCAGCTGAATTGGACCTCATGTCTCAAGGAGCTTCAGTGGGTATTGAGGGGCATGCTGTGGGAACATGGGCTTTGGAAGGCAGGAGAATGTAGTGGAATTAAGCCTGCAAGGTGGATGGGAGGTCAAATCCTTAATAAAAATTGCCAAACTTAAAACTTGTGGACACGGACAATAACAATAGAGAAAGTTTATTGGCTGCTTATTATATGTCAGGTACAGTTCTAGAGGCTTTGGATGTATTAATTATCAGTCCTCACAACAACCCCGTACAGTAGGCACTACTGTTTTCCTATTTTAGGGGTGAGGAATCTGCGAGAGAGTTTAAGTAGCTATTCCGAGGTGAGGGAGACAGACCATGAACTCCAGAGCCTTGGGGAGTAACACATGGAGTTTATTGCCAGATTTAACCAACCAATCAAGAAACAGGAGGGCCCCCAAAGACATCTGGGCTATACCAGTCATAAAATAAAATAAAAAGAACTTCTTTAAGGACCAGATTCTGTGCTTAAACACTTTACATGTATTTTCTCTTCTAATCTTTACAAAAACCCCATTCTACAGATGGGAAAACTGAAGCTGAGAGAAATAAAAGAACCTGCCCTAATCACGCACCTCATAAGTGGCAGCTAGGAGTCCAGATCGGTTGGACTCCAGAAACCAAGGCTTTCAATCTCTAGGCTTACTGTACTCCTTCTTGTTGGGAATGATGCTAATATCCTTTCTCTCCTCTAAAGCTCCTAGATCCAGATCATCTGCGCAGGTCTGTTCAGTTAGGAGCAATAAGCCATTATGATCAATTAAGAAAGTATAATAGGAGCATCTCACACACAGACTTTGGAAACACAAAATGCTTTTAGTACATATTTGTGGAATGAAGGAAGGAAGGTCCAGTATGGTATGATAACCTTTGAAGGGACAGAAGTTGCATAAACATTGACCATGCCTGTCAAGACTTATGATATCAATGAGGAGAAAAGATAAACAGAACTGAAGCAATAAAATATAAAGAGTTGTCTGTTGTCCAGCACAGCAAATCACGTCATAGGTAATAGAGAAGAGGGGCTAGGATCATTAAAGACTATAAAATCTAAGTTAGAAAGTCAATACCCAGTAAATGAGATTTGAGACATGCAAAGTCACCTTAAAGAGAGGGGATGATAAGACATAAATGAAGTACAAGGCGAAACAGTCATGATGGATGCACCTCCATAGTGTCCCGGCTGGTATCCGTTTTGATTAGTCAATGTGCGTGTCATACCCATTGTTAAGTATTTTGATTCCTGCAATCAGTCAGGACAAGCTAGGTCATGTCGCTGTCATAAATGACTTCCAAAACACAATGGCTTACAACAGCATTTTTTTTACCATTCATTTACAAAATTACTGAGGGTTGGCTGGAACTCCGCTCCATGCCATCCCCACGGTGGGGCCCAGGCTAACAGAGTAGTCTCTATCTGGAGCCTAATGAAACAAGTGCGGCTCTTCAAACTTCGTCCTCCTAGTGACACATGTCACGACTACTGGCTTTCATTGATCAGAACTAGTCACGTAGCCTTATAGTCAACCAGTCAACAGATTACCTTTATGGATGAACGACAGCATTCTGCCAAGATGTGAAGAAAAATGCTGTCAGTTGGTGGAAAAGTGGGGATTCATGTGGAACAGAAAAACAGCAGAGTCAGAGGCAAATGACAGTGATCCCCATCTGGGCCCTGTCCAGGGAAGCAAGTCCCTGGGAGGCTTCTACATCCCATCTCCATCCCTGAGTATCTCCGTTCAACAAACACCAATCATTCTGTGACCTGTTCAAGGCCCAAAGATGGGCAAGGAGGGCAAAACTATTGGGCATTTGTAACTATCTACTGCCCATATTCTCGCATTCACATCATTGTTCTGGCTCTGCTGGGCTCGCTCTTGAAATAGTGGAGTTAAAACACACTTCAACTATAATTAAACACCACAGTATTGGCATAGAAATAGGCAAATCAAGAGAACAGAACAGATAGCCCTAGAATGTATAAAAACTTAATTTATGATAAGAAAGGCATCTTGGATCAATGGGGAATGGAAGAATAATTCAACAGATGACATTAGGACAGTTGGTTAGCAAATTAGAAGAGAAAATCAATTTCTAGCCTTAATTCATGCCAGATACCAACATAACTTGAACTCCAGATGGATTAAAGAATTAGAGAAATTTACATTTGTAAAGCCATAAAACAAGATTCTTGCCCTTCATCCCCACTCACCCTAGCATATTTACTTTTATGTTTTTGTTACTAGAAGAAATCATACACAAAATACAGATCATACAACAAAAAAATTTTTAAAACATTTCTTCCTGTCAAAACAAAAACCAAAGTTAAAATACAGCCTAGGACAAATATTTACAGACAGAAAAAAAGATATCATTTAATATAGAAGGAACTCATCTAAAACAAGAGCAGCATTTTATATGGTTCATAGAGAAAAATGGACAAAGGGTATGTACTGGCAAGTTACTAAAAAGGATAAAGTTTAAACACACACCTGGAAGAAATATTCAAGACTCAGGAGGAATTAAAGAAGGGACAACTTATTGCAACACTGAGAGCCATTGTTTACCTACAAGTTGAAACAAATTTTTTAGAAATGATACAACCCAGTTTTTCAAGGGCTGTGTTTTTATCATTTTGATTGTAGTCTTACTTGGCATAACTCTTTTGGAAATTAATGGGGCAATGTATGAGAACTCCTTTTTTTTTTTTTTTTAAGATTTTATTTATTTGACAGAGACACAGCGAGAGGGGGAACACAAGCAGGGCGGGGGGGAGAGGGAGAAGCAGGCTTCCCGCTGAGCAAGGAGTCCGAAGTGGGACTCGATCCCAGGATCCTGGGATCATGACCTGAGCCATAAGGCAGACGCTTGACAACTGAGCCACCCAGGTGCCCCTGAGAACTCTTAAATATATACTAATATGCCCTAGTATTAGTACTTCTCATATTCTCTCCCGAAGAAATGATATAGAAAAAAGGGTTTATGCACACACATGTTTATCTCAATATATTTATAATACTGAAAACTTAAAAACAACATGAATTCAGGCAAGAATGGTTAAGGAAATCACAGTAAGATATATGCAATTGATGGTCTATCATTAAAATGATGCTCACAAAGTGTTTATAATAACATGGAGAAATGCTTCCATATGATGTTATGTAAACAAGGCAGCCTACAAAATAAATGCCTATATAATACAAAATTATGCAGAGCAAAGCCCCGAGAAAAATTCAGCAAAAGTTCGTTGTAAATGGCTCAAAGTAATGAATTTCTTTCTATTTTCCCATATATTTGACTTTTCTCTAAGGAGCATGTGTTACTTTCATGAGAGAAAAATAAGCATCTTAATACTGAGTAATAACCGAGTGCGGACTGTGTCAGGTGCCATGCTGCGACCTTACAGGGCATAAGCACCCACAACTGAAGGCAGAAGCCTGGCATCTAACATGTATTCGATGCTAGGCATGCTCTGACTCATCCTCTACGTTATCCTGTCATTTGGTGATATTATTATCCCTATTGTACAGATAAGAAATAATGCACAGAGAGGTAGAGCAACTTTTCCAAAATCACACAGCTGGGGAGCATGGGAGGGAGCCAAGATCTGAACCAAGACAGACTGATCCCAGAGCCAGTGCTTGTAACTATATAGAGATTGTTGCATTTAGTCACTGTAACAAGCTCATAGACAACATTTGATAAATGAGAAAACTGGGGCTCTGAGAATGGTAAATGACCACAGTGACAGGCTTGGCAAGAAAGGAGCCTGAATGTGAACTCGGGCAATCTGATTCTGGAACCCACCCTCCCCCAACCCTTGCTCCTAACACCCGCACAAACCGCCTTGTCAAATAACTAGTGCATACAGCTCCCACACTTTCCTCTTTTCCCTCAGCGGCCCCTTTTTCCTACTGTTCAGTGTGTGGATTGCCCAAGACCCTCAGGAGTCACCCCTTCTGTTTCTCAGCCTGTTTTGCATTCCTTTCCGTTCTCAGCATTTGCAATTCTAGGCTGGCCAACTTTCCTCCACATTCAGGGTCTGATAAAGATCTCGGTAAGGAGGGGAGTGTAAGCATATTACAATGTTTTGTAGATGTCTTTGTTTCCTCTTGCTTCCATTAAAACAAAATACACAAGCGAGGGACGCCTGGGTGGCTCAGTTGGTTAAGCGACTGCCTTCGGCTCAGGTCATGATCCTGGAGTCCCGGGATCGAGTCCCACATCGGGCTCTCTGCTCGGCGGGGAGTCTGCTTCTCCCTCTGACCCTCCCCCCGCTCATGCTCTCTCTATCTCATTCTCTCTCTCAAATAAATAAATAAAATCTTTAAAAAAAAAAAATACACAAGCGTAAGGGCACGCGTGCACACACACACACACAGAGACACACACACACACACCCAAGACAGGTGCCTGCTGCATATAAAATGTCATTAATAACTAATCCACGGTCCCAGGTGGGAGAAAGGCAAGGAGCCAGTTGGAGACTAAACGAAGGGAGCTGCTGTCCTGCCTCTGGTCGCCTCTGGGAGCAGTCTCCCCAGTGCCGGCCCCAGCACACGGCTTTCTGGCACAGAGTGCCACCCTGAGACCATCTCCCTTCAGGAGCTTTCACTCATGAACAGATCTCTGTGAGAAGGAAAGAGTTTATTGACCCCATTGGTTTAAATAGTGGCATGTCAGATCCTCATGCAGGATTGAGATCTTAAGGGAGGTCAATGTCACTGCATTTGCAACCTTGTGTTAGGTTGGAAAATTGCCTGCAAATTCAGGCCAGAAGGGTGGATGATAATGGCCCAAATGTGTATATGAAGGCATTAGGAATAAAGAGATACATTTTTCTTCTTCTTTTAGTAGCTTGAAGTATAACATTCAAAGAGATTCCTAGAGACGGGAGAAACAGTATGGCGAAGATAGGAAAGAAAATTGAAATTGTCACGGGGGGGGGGCTTCATATAACTAGAGAATAATTGTAACAGACACTTTTTGAGCCCTTATGTGTCACACAGGGTCTGAGTGATTTAACTCAGTAAGTTACTAAGTGTAACTGATGTAATCTTCACAATAATCCCATGTAACAGACATTATCAGTCCCATTTCACAGATGAGGAAACCGTGGTACAAAGCCGTACAGCTCGTCAGTGCTGCAGGATTTGAACTCCACCGTGTGACTCCAGAGCCCACAGCCCTTAACCACTTTCCCTGATCTGAATAAAGCAACCTCAGCGCAAGACAGAGCCTCAAATAAATGGAAAGAAGGAACGATGACACGGCTTGGGGATTTGGAGAAAAGAGAGCTAGAAAAGCCTATTCGGAAGATCATCCAAATCTGCTTAAGCACTTTACAAGATCAGAATCAACTTTCATTTGGGGGATAAAATACCATCTAGTGTCCAAGCTTTGTGTGCTCCTCAAGCACTCGGCAACCCTCGAGGCTCGGAGCAGAATCAGCGACTTGGCATTCCCCATGATGGCTTCCCAGAGCCATATCTCTGTCCAGCGCTAGGTCCTGCAGTGGCATTTGGTGTTATTGTGGAGTTTGGGTTATCATCATTCATTAAGGGAGTGGGCAGGTTGGACTTGACCTGCCCCCAGAGAACTGAATGGACTGAAGTGCACTGGGTCCCCTTTCCATTCCCCTCACTTCTCACCACCTGGGCATTTTAACATCTCCCAGCACCTCAAGAAGAAGGGTGAGTACTACACAATGAGAAATTTGGAGAGAACAAGAGAGACCACAGTCACATAACTTTCACTACAATATACTGTCATCATGGTTCTACTTGTAATCAGATATTGTTGTTAATCTAATGCATAAATGAAACCTTATCATAAGATACGCCTGTATAGGAAAAAACACAGTTCACAGAGGGTTCGGTCCTCTCTGCAGTTTCAGGCATTTCCTGAGGGGTCTTGGAAACGTATCCCCTGAGGATAAGGGGGGGGGTGATGACTCTAGTCCTTTTGTGGCCCTTGTCTGAGGAGACAGATTCTGGAAATATCGCTCAGACTGATGTCCATGAATTTACCACTTCTGTTTTCCTTTCAGAGTGCTATCTTTGAAAGAAAATCCAACCAGGTTATTTCTCTGCTCAAAACCCTGCCTTGGCTTCTCATTTCTCAGCATCATCCTGACTCTTGGGACTTTGCATGATCTGACCCCCCACTGCAGCTCTGCTCTCTCACCTCTTCGCACTCAGCTCCAGCCACCCTGGCCTCCCCGTGTTTCTGGAACATGTCAGACATACTGTAGAAGAAGAAGTATTTTTGTCACAGTATTGGGCACTGAACAGGCACGGTCTGGCCTGCACTCATCTTTACTTTTGTGCTGCAAAATACAAGCCATATAGCCCAGGGGCATGTGGCCAGGAGGACAGACTCCTGGGTTCACAACCTGCTGCTACCACTCACTAGCCAGAATTATGGAGGGAATTTCTTTCTTTTTCTTTTTTTCTTTTTTTTTTTTTTAAGATTTATTTGAGAGAGAGAGAGAGCAGGGTGAAGGGCAGAGAGAGAGAGAGAATCTCCAGCAGACTCCCTGCTGAGCGCAGAGCCCAACATGGGGTCTGATCCCACAACCCTGAGATCATGACCCTAGCCGAAATCGAGTCAGAGCTCAACCAAATGAGCCAAGGGGAATTTCTTTAACCTTTCTGTACTTCAGTTTTCTCAACTGTCAAATGGGGATAATAGTTGAACCTACATCTAGTATTGTATAAGGATTAAATTAGCTAATACAAGGCAAGAAATTTAAACCAGGGCTTAGATATAATAAACACTGAATGATTTTAACTAATATTGGTAAAATATTTATATTTTGTATTTATATTTATTTTGGTAATTTAATGGAAATCTTAGCTTTTATATGCATTGGCACTGACAATAGTTATATAGTAGAGTACTCAGTGTATAGTAAAGAACTTAATACCATCTTAAAACCCTAACACATGAACTCCCCCCCCACAACTTTTTATTTAAATTCCAACTGCTTAACATATAGTGCAATATTAGTTTCAGGTGTCAAATTTAGGGATAACACACAAGCTTTTATAAGTTATTTACAGCTCCAGAGATGGTCCAGAGAGAGGGGTTTATGATGGCGTGGACTCATTGGGATTGAGCAAGTAAGCTATCTTTTTTTTTTTTTAAAGATTTTTTATTTATTTATTTGACAGAGAGAGACACAGCGAGAGAGGGAACACAAGCAGGGGGAGTGGGAGAGGGAGAAGCAGACTCCCCGCCGAGCAGGGAACCCGATGCGGAACTCGATCTCAGGACCCCGGGATCATGACCTGAGCCAAAGGCAGACGCTCAACAACTGAGCCACCCAGGCGCCCCGCAAGTAAGCTATCTTTAGAGCTCCAGGCTAGCAGGGAGCAACAGAGAAGATACAAGAAGCTGGGAAGTTTTACATCTCCCCTAACTGAAGAGCCCTGAAAGAGAGTAGTTGGGAAGTATCTCTAAAGATGACTCCAACACGGCTCAGACCCGGCTGGAGTCACAGTCAATTAAAAGTGAAGGATATAAGGAACCATAACAAATGATCAAGCAGCTTTGAAAAATAATCAAATAAAATTTCTTGAAATTTAAAAAAAAAAAAACTTAAGCCTTTAATAATGCCAATTGTTGTACAGAAGGAAAAAAAAAGATCAGTAAAGATTCTTAGAGCATGTTAGAGAATCATTCCTCTCCTTCTCTAAGCAGACCACAGCTCTTCTACTACCTATCTTATCAAACGAGATGTTTTCTGTCGGAGTCTCTGTAAGTCCTCAAGGACTTCAGTCTTCTAGAGGCCACTCCTCCTGTGGTGTCCTCTACACTTGGTGTGGATTTGGACTGAATGACACTGGATCCAGATGGAATGCACCAGACAAACACTGTTTTTAGACGCTGATGGAGTATGGATCCCAGCTACTGGCAGTGTCCTCCTTGTCTACCTCTCTCTACCAGAGACCCAGGGGCTGGGGGTGCTGAGAAATAACTCTAAACCTTTGGTGAGAGGTTTTCAAGGCCCAGAAATTATTGGAACATGTCCTGGTACTGTTATTTGGATAGTGAGCCCAAGAACAATAAGTACAATCCTTTGGTTCTAATCACACGTACTAATGAATGGCTCTTGCTGGCTTTTTTGCCTGAGAAGTATGACTTTAAAGACCAGATAATTACCACAGAGTCAGGACAGGCTCAGTGAGTCACGCAAATTCAGGTTAGAACCGACATGCTCTGAAGAAGCTTCCTTCCACTTCTGATGGGGTTTATTGTTCATATAGTGTAGTCTTTAGGAAAAGTCCAAAATCCACAGGGCAGCATCAAAAGAAATAACATATCCAACTGACAGCTGAATGTCAAAACAAAACTGTGTAATTTGAAATCATTGCCAAGGGATCAGATATTTTAAAAATTCTAGGAATATCTGTGTTCCTGGATAAGTGAATAAAAGATGATAATAGTCTTTATTTGGTAAAAGAAGGACTCTTTAATGAAACAATAAGATCCAGAGCCTTTATTAATTTAACCTATACCATTATTTTCTTTATTTTTCTAAACTCTATATTTATTGAATGTAGACATAGAGGAAATTTGCAAAAATAGTACAGAGAGCTCCTGCATACCCTTCACCAAGCTTCCCCTAACATCAGCATTTTCCCTAGCACAAGGAAATTACCATTGGCTCTGTAATACTATAAACTAGAGCTCTTATTCATATTTTGTCAGTTTTTCCACTAGTGTCCTTTCTCTGCTTCAGGATCCAATCCAGGATTCCTTATTGCATTATATTATGTCTCCTTAATCTCCAATCTGTAACAATTCCTCAATCTTTCCTTTTCTTTCATGACTTTGACAGCTTTGAAGAGTACTGACTGGTCAGTTGTCTTGTAGAATATCCCTCCATTTGGCTTTCTGATTTTTTTCATGATTACATCGAGGGTATACATTTTGGGCAAGAATGTCACAGAAGGGGTGCCCTCCTCAGTGCATCCTATCAAGGAGGGCAGATTGGATGTCTTATTACTGGTGGCTGATGTTCACATTGGTCACTTGAATGAAGTGGTGTCTGCCAACTTTTTCCACTATTAGGTTATATTTTTCTCTTTGTAATTAATAAATATCTTTGAGTGGGGAGATACTTTGTTACTATGAATTATCCTTCTTCTCTTCAAACTTTGCCTACAAATTGATGGATCTTGCCTGTATTGGTTATTATTGCAGCATTTGACTAAAAGTCATTTTCTATTTCTCTCATTCCTTCAACTTTTATCAGTTGGAAGTCTTCTGTAAAGAAGATGCCATTCTCTTTAAGTAAGAGGCAGTTCGTACACTGAGTCTAGATGAAAGAGAATGGACTTCAGAGTCAAACTGCCCTCTTTCGGAATGCAAACTTTTCAACTTAGTAGGGCAAGTATTCAGCAAGTTGATTCTATCTCATCATCATCATCATCCTCATCATCCTCCTCATCATCAAAAATTACCATGTGCCTCCTCCAGAACAATTCCTTAGTTTGGTTTAGAATTGTTAAAACTGTAAGAGTCAAGAGACTTTGCTTCTCTCTGTCTGGGCTTGTTCCATAAAGGGACTGTGTGGAGACCACTCTGCTTTCTATCCTGACCCTATCAAGACCCCATGGATACCACACTATTGCCCACACAGCATTTCTAAAGCACTGCATGGCCAGGGGTGTGGGGTGTAACCAGAAGTAGACTTGTTAAACTTACCGAACTGTCTTTACAGTCATTCTTGGACTTGCTTCTGATTGTATTTTGCAATTGAAATAGTAGCACTAACCCTAAATATGTAACAAACGATCCTCTACATTTCGGAATTGCTACTTGTGCTACCTATGTGAGACTCGCCTTCACAATGGAGACACTACAGAGCTAACCATCTTTCACTCCACTCTCCACTGAAGCAGGAGGTTTCCTCAGCAATGGACTACGTTTTGCTTTACACAAGCAGTTTTCCCTACTAGAAATGTGGAAAGTAGCTTTTAGTCATTGATAATCAGCACCATAATCTTATTTATTGTTTGGGGCTGGGGAAGGCATATCTCAGTTGCAAAGTTCAACTCAGTATACACCTCTCCGTTGCAGCCTAAATTTTTTTAAAAAATCAGTCCAATTTCTATTTGTAATTGATTATTTTCTAACTTTCTCCACTTGACGAAATATTGGGACTCTGCTAACATACGCCTAGAAGAAGAAAAGGAATATCCTATTTGGTCATCCCCACTACGCAGCTTGCCCATTTAGACCTTAATCGTCAGCCATCTATTTTCGAAACGTTTCATATATATGACATTACAACACCCATTTCCTCAAAGATCAGACATGGGCCTCTTGTGACTTGATTACCACCACAAAAATGCTTTCCCTTCCAAGTAAAAACTGATAAAAAGTGAATTTAAAAAAAAAGCCCAAGTCACTACAACACTCCATGAACTTTGTTTTGTGGTCAACTCTCCACACACCCTGGTTAGTCGCTGACGGAATCTAGTCGTGGTTCTGAGGCACGCCGTGCTGCCATCAGGGTGAGCTTAATCACAAGCAAGCCAGTCACTCATGGTGCCTAAAATACCAAAGTTTAAGAATTATTTGCTTTTTAAAAATAAGTCAAGGCAGATACACTTTCTTGAAAGGGAGAGGAAAAGTAGAATCATAGCTAGAACCAAGACAAACTTGTAAAACCTACAGTCTTTGTTATCCTTTTTTTTTTTTAATGGTGGAAACGCCTCTGTATGGGAGTATCATCCTGTGGGTGTCTTTCTTTACGTGTCACTTCGGGACGGCCCCTGCGGAGGGGCCTGGACCTTCGGTGCTTACACTGAAGAGCGGCTCGACACAGATACGTATGTTTCACTTACAGGAAGGAACTCAACGTATGCACTTGACAATAGGGGTAGATTAGATTATTGACCCAAAATATTTAACCTCCCTACCCCAACACAGAAGAACTGTACTCCCCCAGCCCTCTGACATTGGGCTTGGCCATGTGATCTGCTTTGGCTTCATGGTACGTAGGGTATATATCCTTCCCTATTCCTTGTCTTGAAGCTTAGCAATATTATTTGCTTTGACCAATGAGATGTTGGCAGACATGAAGCGGTAAGAGGCTCGAAGTGTTCTTGTGCACTTGGGATTCGCCTCTCGTGCCTCTGTCATTGCCATGACAGCCCCTGCAGCCCGGGCTAGACACGTATGGAGCGGACCTGAGCCTAACCTGTAACAAGGAAGAAGCCCAGAGGAACCCGTGCCTTGGAACAGCGCTGCCTGCCCGATTCCAGCCGAGATCAGTCCGTCCCCAGCCAACCTGCAGAGACATGCATGAGAATAAATGCTGGCTCTTAGAAGTCATGGAGTTTTGGAGTGGTTTGCTATCCAGTAATAGCTGGCAGAGTAATAAAGAAAAAAGAAAAAAAAAAGAAACATCAATATAAAGGGTGCTCAGCGAGTGAGCACCTGGAGAGAGTGTGAGATGAGAGTCTTGAATCTATTTTTCCTTAATAGTTCTCAATTCCCACATGCATCTCCCAGGGTGAGTATCAACCCCACAGAGTGTGATTTCAGAGTTTAAAGAGAAAGGCTTTTCCTACAAATGGCTCCCTAAATGAGAGTCACATGTATAAACATCAAAGCGTATACACTGTACTTAGTGAATAATAATAGTAACAAAGACTCAAAGAATAATGTTGACCCCTTGTGCAATTTTGACATCATGCACTGACCCCATAGAGCCTCCAGCTCCATTGTTCGTATCTTGAAGAACCACATATGAAGACACTTTGCAGGACTGGTAGAAGGCAACTGCTAAGGAAGAATGTTTTCTGTGTGGTCAACTGTTTATAATTAAAGTATTTCAGGCATGGAAGAAGACATTAAAGGAGAAATTCTTGGCAGCCAAGTCTCCATACAGAGCCAGTACATTATAGTACCGATTATTTAAAAAAAAAAAGACAAAATTTAATGCATATGATGAAACTTAATCCTTACTGTAATTCTGTGGGCAACATGAACTGTCATCTTTACTTAACTCATTTTGCAAACACAGAAATAGAAGTCCAGAGAGGTTGAAAGTCTTATCTAAAGTCACACAGCTGAGACTGATAAAGGGCCCAGGACTCAAGCCCAGTTCTCCTGGTTCAAATCCCTTGTTCTTCCAGTAACAGGGAGAAACTGAGCATGTCTGATTCGAGATTGCTTCCATTTCCCTTGCTGCTGTGACCCATAGCTTTGAAACGTCTGCTTCACCCTGCGCGTAGGCATGTTAATCGTTGAGGAATTTTGCTTACAGCTGAGATTTGCAAAAAACACCTGCTTTTTTACCCGATACCTACCTCACCCAAGGGGATAAGGAAGTATGTGCACAAACCACTATGCTATGTTTAAGATTTACAGGAACAAAATGACCAGATTCCTGGAGGCAAAGATCAACTGACCAAGGCCTTTCTCAGATGTCTACAGACGTCAGTCACCTTTGGACTCCAACCTCCTCCCTCTTCCCTCTCTTCCTAATAGAAGAGAAGCTCAAATCTCATCCTAGGGGAGATGGATTTGGGGGACAATAGTCCGCCATCTCCTCGGTTTGCTGGCTTTCCAAATAAAGTCGCTTTCCTGGCCCCAACATCTCGCCTCTCAACTTACTGGCCTGTGTCGCATGGCGAGCAGAACGAGCTTGCATTCCCACCACACCACATATGACGACAACTGCAACACAACCCAGATTAGAAAGCCAAGGGTCGTCATAGTTTGAAACACTAGACAAATTAAAAGGTTAAAAACAAAAGCCTTATTAGGCTGGAAGTCCTCAGTCAACAGCAGTTCACACTCTTCTGAGTGGAAATGAAAAACACATGGAGTCAGACGTGCAAAGACGGAAGTAAAAGCTGCAACCTAACAACAACAAAAAACAGGAGACATTTCCAGTGGAGCTGCTTTTCATAAGGGCAACTCTCTGTCATATGTTCCATAGTGGAGGAAGAGACAGAGGGCAGGAATTGATTTTTTTTTAAATAATTGTTAATGGTTCTCCATAGAAATACCCACTATCTCACCAAGTAATTATAAATGTTTACATGACTCACTAGAGCATTATGTCCTAGCCTTCTAACACTGGCATGAAATGTGATTCTTCCAGGAAGTTCTCCTTGATTAATCACTGCTCATCCTCCCAGCCCTGGCCAACCTGCTAACACATGTATATTCAAAACTCTCATAATTATCAACATGTACTTTTGCAAAATGTACTTAAATTGCCTACACGTGTATACCTGTGTACTATCCCCTTGATATATCTGGGGTCTCTGTGTGATTTTGATAAAGGGATAATTATTAACTCATTGACTGTGGGCACTTGGTTAGTGTAGAACCGCAAATGGGGGGACTTGAGTGATTTGTAAATGGGATAGATGTCAGAATCTGGGAGATGAGAGCCAACTTGTAGTTGACCTGTATTTGCAAGTACTCACAACTGAGCTGCTGCTGCTGATTTTTTTCAATGTTTTCCTTGTAGACTTTCTATTCAGCAGTGGGGACAAACACATGGAACACAACAAAGCCGTTCTCACTCAAACAAACTCTTACTCAGCCATTTAAGAACAAAGGGGCAGTTAACGAAATCACAGGCAACGTATTTAAAACAGAACAAAGAAAATGCATTTTTTGGTCCCCTACATAAGTAATTTAAGAATTTGCTGTACAGGCGTTTAAGGCAAATTATTTGATATCTTTTTTTAAATATCATTTTTAAAAAAATATTTTATTTATTTATTTGAGAGAGAGAGAATGAGAAAGAGCACATGAGAGTGGGGAGGGTCAGAGGGAGAAGCAGACTCCCCGCCGAGCAGGGAGCCCGATGCGGGACTCGATCCCGGGACTCCAGGATCATGACCTGAGCCGAAGGCAGTCGCTTAACTGACTGAGCCACCCAGGCGCCCTTAAATATCATTTTTAAGAAAAGGATTTGATGACGAATGCAATCTGTTTTTGCATTTGTGGGGGGAAAAGATAAGGGTCAGCTTTCTTTGTTAGAATGAATCTCACCATCTGTGGCCACAAGTTCCTCTTTCAGCTAAGCATTTCAAAACTGAATGGCAATATTAACACGGAGGGGTTGGGGTGAGCCCATGACAAAACCTCATAGGTGCACAACCGAGAAAGGTGCCACCATGGAGGAGGCCAGGGCCAACTCTCCTGCCGTTCTTCCTTGTCACAAGCTCCGGTGAGCAGGGGATATCCAAACGTCATGCTGCAGGAACACGAGAGTGTCTCTTGGAAAGCGAGAGCCAAGTGGAATTCCCTTCTGCAGGCTACACCCCTTTTCCTATCCCATCAAAGGGACACCTTGAAATATCAGGTGAAAGCACTTACAGAGTCATTTCCCTTTTTCCAGTTCTGACCCAAAGAAAACCAAAGGTTTCTGTCACCTCCTAATCATTAGCAATCTGTGGCATAGGGTTTGGAGTGTCACCTTCAGGTGGAGTGCATTCTGCCGTCATATCACCTGCATTAGGCAAGCCATCCTCATTCCACTCCCATTTCCAATGGGAATAAGGACAGATACATGTCCCAGATGTGACCCGTGGAGGGGAGCCTGCCCTCAGTCGTCAGCTTCTTCTGCCCCTGCCCGAGATGGCAACTGCAAGTGACAACGCAGGGGCCGGAAGTCAGATGAGCAGAGAAGAAGCTGACAGAGGTACAGTTAGCCTCAAACAGAAACATCCCACCACCCAGGCTTCAACGTGACCTTCACTAAGGTCAGCCAACATGGACTGAAGGGTGACCCGGATGTGCCTATGGATGTGTGTACGCACGTATACATTCAGGTTGATCTGTCCAACTCCACCAAGCATTTGAAACAACTGAATAAAATATGGTCCAGGCTCGGGGCACCTGGGTGGCTCAGTCGTTAAGTGTCTGCCTTTGGCTCAGGTCGTGATCCCAGGGTCCTGGGATCGGGTCCTGCATCGGGTTCCCTGCTCAGCAGGGAGTCTTCTCCCTCTCCCTCTGCCTGCCACTCCCCTTGCTTGTGCTCTCTCACTCTGTCAAATAAATAAATATAATCTTAAAAAAAACATATGGTCCAGGCTCACAAGGAGCCTGGTCTAATCCAGAGAAAGACCTATAAATGCATCCGTGCCATGCAGGACGGGGCAGGCTAAGTGCTGCTGGAGCCTTCCCCACCACCACAGGGCGAAGGGTGAGAGGCAGCATTTCTGATGATCAAAGAAGGCTTCATGGAGAAGGCAGCGTTTGAGCTGAGCAGAGATCATGGACAGAATCTAAATAGGCAGCACAGAGCAAAGAGAACTCCCAGGAAAAGGAATGCAGGAACAAAGGGATGGAGAAGAAAAAGTACAAGATGGTTTGAAGAGTGATCAGTGACCACGTTGGCTAACGCACGCATCCCTCTCCTCTGTTAGTAAGTGGTGGACGGTCAGTGTCTACAGTGGATTTTGGAACAAGAGCATTTGGGTTTAAATCTCATTCACTGCATTCCTTGGGCAAGCGACTTCGCCCCTTTGTAGCAGAAGCTGCCAATGCCTGGAGCCCCTGGGCTTATCGACTCTGCTCTAGCAAACTGACAGCTTGCTCACCTCGGCCAAAGGGTGTGTTGTCACTGACGCATGTGTTTGGCTGGTGGACAGGGCAGGCCAAAAGTGCCAGGGAGTTAACATCTCAAGAGCAACCCGCTACAAATGACCTAGAGGAGTGGGTGGAAAACTAGCCCAGTCCCTTGGCCCAGGGTAGAGCTGAGCTCTGTTCCCCAGTCTCTCAGAGGCCTACAGCTGGACCATAGCCCTAGCCATCCACAGTGGTGACCCACTCACTATCCCAGTATCGACACTTCTCTCTTGCTGTTACAACAACCCCCTTCCTCACTGGACGTCCTGGTACCTGCGTCCTTGCCACATGGTCTGAATTTGGAGAAACCCAAACTAGGACGTTCTTTAATGCTCAGTTTCCTTCTCTGTCCGATGTGGATAATAATGGCTACCTTGAAGAATGGCGAAGAGAAATAGATAAGATAATGGATTACCTTACTTACTAACATAGTAAGTGCCTCATAAATATTGGCTATTCAATAAATGTTAGAGATCCCTGAATTGTAGGCCATCTGATAGAGACAGAGGGTGGGAACCACTGAAAGGTTTTATTTAAAGGAGTCCATTGAGAGTATCACCAATGACCTTCCTTGGAGGACCCTGGCCTTTACTGGAGGACCTGGTCTTCAGTGGAGGATCCTATCCTCCACTATTCACTGTAGGATAGAATAGTGAAGCCCCCTAATGCTCCTCAATATCCATTTCTCCACTTGTTGCAAGCACTTGAGAGGGTAACACATTTCTGCCACATGACTACCTGTGGCCAGTAACAGTGAGTGAAAGAATGGCACACTGAATGTTTGTCGGTATGAAGTCCTCCAGTACCCTCTTCCTGCTGCATTAGGATATCTAAACAGAAATGATGGAATTCTAAATAGATAGAACTTCAGGGCACCTGGGTGGCTCAGTTGGTTAAGCGACTGCTTTCGGCTCAGGTCATGATCCTGGAGTCCCGGGATCGAGTCCCGCATCGGGCTCCCTGCTCGGCGGGGGGTCTGCTTCTCCCTCTGACCCTCCCCCCTCTCATGTGCTCTCTCTCTCTCTCTGTCTCAAATAAATAAATAAAATCTTTAAAATAAATAAATAGATAGATAGATAGATAGATAGATAGATAGATAGATAGATAGATAGATAGAACTTGGGTCGCAGAATGAAGACGCTGTGGAGAGCAGCCTCCTGCAATCTATGATGACCATGTCATATAAATTTTGTTTTAAGCCTCTGGGATTTTCTGATTAACTGTTACTGCAGCCTAACCTGGCTTGCTCTGACTAATACAACTGGGAAGGAGGCAGAAGGACTGAGGCAAGGGAGTTCAAAGTCTGTTGCAGGCCTCAAGTAAAAAGGATCTGAAATAAGACCTAGAAACCGGACGGTGAGGGAGGGAAAAGAAAGAGTAATTCCTAAGAAAGAAAAATCAGCAAGTAGGGGAAGAGAGAAAAGGAATTAACGATGACTCCAGATTGGCAAACTTGGAACACTGAAAAGAAGAGAGTGCCATAGAAGAAAAAGGCAATCTAGAAGAAAACTCAATTGGATGAGATATGAGTTTAAAGGGGTTCTACTTCTTATCACTGAAAGAAAGCTTCCTACCCCTTCTCCCCACAGAGGACTCCTGGGATTGGGGGGTGAACCACATGGGGTTTCCCTAGTGTTACACTCATAACAGTGAGTGGTGATCACAGATCCAATCATAGCACATAACCATGGGATGGCTTATACCTGGGGCCCTTGCCTTCTAACCCAGTGCTCTTCCTACCACACAAAATTGCCCCAGTATTGAAGAAATAGCACACATCTGGTCTACACAACCAGACAAGGGGTTGCTCAACAATGCAGTTAATTTAATATTGTCTAGACAACCGAATTATGTAACTTGTTAGGAAAATAAAGCAAATATTTGTCATCTTTTTCCTTCTTATAGTTGGAGACTGTTTTACCACAAGAAAAATTAGCATTCAGGTTGTCCTCAACTTCGCTATGTAACTGAAGAACACCACTTCTCCCCAAGAATGGGTAGAAGCCCTATATTTTCTCCACCTATGAACCAAGGTCTCAGGAACTCAAAACCCTACTTTCAAACCTTAAATATGGACTACTCAATCAGACTCTTTGATAGTGAAAAATTTAAAAAATTATTTAGGTTTTTGTTTCATTTTATTTTTAGTTAAACTACAGTTGTGAGATGAGAGCTTTCTATTTGGCCAGAAGATGAGAATAATAAGATGCATAATAGATAATATCAAAGTGGAGGTCCTTTATTTCCCAGAAATACATTTTTCCATTTTCCAGTTTTAAAAATGATCATCTTTCTTTCACAATAGTTATAGCTATTTTACTAATTATATTGAAAGTGCTAGAGGATGTCAAGAAAATTGGGTATTACAATAAAACAGCCTTATCATATATTTAAAGCCCTTTTATCTTTAACAGGTTTTTTTTAAAGCTGTAGACCTGTGCACTGAATTTTCATTAATGTATGTAAAAATACATTAATAAAGATCTATATTAAGAAGTTATACTGAAAAAGCAGTTCATAATGTACCTTTCAGCTTTATAATTAGTTCTGTAATCTGTAATCAGATGATTTAAATCTCATAGAGGTAAATTATAAACTAAGTAATTTCTATTTCCAAGAGGAATCATTATATCTTTGGAATTTTGTAAAGCGTTAATGAGTTTTAGAGAAATTATTATATTTCTTATCACTTTATTCCCAGCAGTTAGCACAATACCTGGCACATGGTACTTGCTAAATAAACAATTGCTGAATGAATAAATGAATATGTAATCATAAATAAGTGATTAGCAAAAGCACATTCATTTGTCATTGACCCCATTCAGGGCATGAAAGACACTCACTTCCAAGTCTGAACTCAGAGCACTGATCCATTGCCTTCTGACTGGTTGGGTGCCCATTTTGACGAGATGGTTCCTTTGCCTTGTGGGTTATTCAATGGCAATATGCCTGCCTCTGGACAATGTGTGATAAGAGTGCAAAGACTGCTAATCTGAATCAGAAGATGTAGGATCTGGTTGCTCACATGCATAAAGGAAATCTTCATTAAAACTACAGCAAACTAGGGGCGCCTGGGTGGCTCAGTCGTTAAGCGTCTGCCTTCGGCTCAGGTCATGATCCCAGGGTCCTGGGATCGAGCCCCACATCGGGCTCCCTGCTCTGCGGGGAAGCCTGCTTCTCCCTCTCCCACTCCCCCTGCTTGTGTTCCCTCTCTGGCTGTGTCTCTCTCCGTCAAATAAATAAAATCTTTAAAAAAAAAAACTACAGCAAACTAGGCTCTGTGCTAGGCACGTCATATGCATCATAGAACCTAACTCATAAAACTCCACAAAATGTAAAGGATTTATCCCCATTTTACACATGAAAAAAACCGGTTCACGAAGAGTAAGGAACTTGACCAAGGTCACAGATCTAGGAGGCAGGACTGTAAAATCGCTCTGACTCCAAAATCTACCACCAGTAGCAATACTAATGATATGACAAGACTGCAAACTGCAACACTATACAAATATGAGCTATCGTCATCATAATCCGTCAATCTCCTAAATTTCTATCCGTGCCCTCATAGATATCTCCTATCTGAAAGCGATGAATACCACTTAACATATCCGTGGAGTCCTTACTTGGCCAGACCACTGTGGGAGGCTCTGACCAGGCCTGCTGTGTTCAGTTCCTTCTTGGTCTGCTTAGGTCACATGTGACTGCCTGAGCATTTCACCCGTGGGTCATCATTTTGTAGGTGCGTACTCACTGTTCAAGAGTGATGTTTGCTCACTCTTTTTTTTTTTTTTTTAAGATTTTATTTATTTGCGAGAGAGAGAATGAGAGACAGAGAGCATGAGAGGGAGGAGGGTCGGAGGGAGAAGCAGACTCCCCGCCGAGCAGGGAGCCCGATGCGGGACTCGATCCCGGGACTCCAGGATCATGACCTGAGCCGAAGGCAGTCACTTAACTGACTGAGCCACCCAGGCGCCCATGCTCACTCTTTCATAATCTGTTTAAAGGATAGCAAGATGGTGCTGGTGGCACAGCAATCCACACTCAGATATTCGGTCCAGTGATACAGTGTTCTACTGGCCATTTTATGTCCATAAAAGCTAAGGATGCTGGACTTCCAGGGCACATGGCTGAGGATTAAAGGGGCTTCTCATGCCCTGTCAAGACTTCACTCTGGGTTGGAAGTCTACCATGGCCACCACCAAATCAAGTGCGTCTCCCTTGAAGAACTAGGCAGTTTGGGCATGTACTAGCTTACCATGCCCCAGGCTGATGCCTCATGATACACTTTGCTGAGAACGTGTCACTTGTGCTTATTAGAGTGAATTTTAAAATGTAAAAGATTTGAGTGTCACAGTGTTCATTCAGGTCAAGTCTCCAGCCCATCTTCTGCAGGGCAACTTCAGCCCTGGAGGGGCAGGAGGAGGTAGTCAAGAAAAGTTCTAGCCCATCCTAGCATGGTTCAAATCCCAGTTCAGCCGCTCAACCTCCTCTTGCCTTAGCCTCCTCATTGGCAAGATGGTCATGGACTAAGACCTACCTCAAAGGGATGTTAAAAGGAATACAAGTATAATTATTTCTAAGCACTTGAAATAATATTTGGCACGTGGTAAAGCTATTTGAATGTTAAAGCTTTTTTAAAATTACGAAATAGGGGCACCTGGGTGGCTCAGTCGGTTAAGCATCTGCCTTTGGTTCAGGTCATGATCCCAGGGTCCTGGGATCAAGCCCCACATTGGGCTCCCCACTCAGTGGGGAGCCTGCTTCTCCTTCTCCCTCTGACCCTCCTCCCTGCTCATACTCTCGCTCTCTCTCAAATGAATAAAAACAAATCTTTAAAAGAAATTTTAAAAATTAAAATTACTAAAGAGTCTACCAATTACTCTATTTTTTTACACCCGTGTGTCATTACAGAAGACACAGGTTTTAAGAACCATTGGAAGGTTACTCACTGAAAAGAATTTCATTGATTTGAACTCCACCAAGCCAAAGTTAGTTGATAATTTCATCAGGGTTTGGCAGAAGCTTGTGTACAGCCTACTGTGATGAAATTACCTGTGCAAACTATGAGTGTGAATGAGAGGGCTGGATGTTAACAAACCAAAACCAAACAACTTTTTAAAGCACTGTGAGCAAATGAAAGTCTATGTATTTCCGGAGTCCACTCCCTCTGCAAAGCATACTGCTACCGACTGCCGTCCACACCCCAGGCAGGCTTGGGGTTCACAAGGCTCCCCTCTCTGTAAGACCTTGAGCCTTTGCTCCCCAGCAGCCGGGGGTGTGCTTCCCAAGACTCCGCCCTTTCCTTCTGTAAATGGATGAAATACAAGTATAAGAGAAAGTTGTTTCTGTAAAAACTGGATTGACTGCTTTGGGCTAACTCAATAAAGGGGATTCGAAACAACAATTGCTACAACTCTAAAAGACTGGAAAATCTAGAAGCATTCTGCACTCAAATAAAGCCCATAGATTGCGATGTATGCTTGTAGGATGACCAAGAACTCCAGTGTGCCCACGCTAAAGAAAAAAAAAAAGCTTTCCCCCTACTTCCCAACATTGTCAAATAAATCTCCCATTATTACTTTTTTTTTAAAGTTTATTTATTTATTTGACGGAGAGAGACACAGCGAGAGAGGGAACACAAGCATGGGGAGTGGGAGAGGGAGAAGCAGGCTTCCCGCTGAGCAGGGAGCCCGATGTGGGGCTCGATCCCAGGACCCTGGGATCATGACCTGAGCCGAAGGCAGACGCTTAACGACTGAGCCACCCAGGCACCCCTCCCATTACTATTTTTTAAGTGAAAATAAAATGTATCTATATTTAAATTGTCCCCTTAACTGACTCTTTCAATTAACTAACCAAGGCAAATTGGACTTGATAGGGGAGTTTCTACTGTAATTATATGAAAATAGTTACTCTTGATAACAACTGAGTTTTATTGTCCCTTTAAAACAAAGCTATTGTCATAACTTTAAAATATGAGCTGAATGAGGCTCCTAGGATATGGCTCAGACCCATAATGCTTTCTATGTATGTGTATTTTAGACATAGTTATTTATTGCCTATTATCTACATCAAATGGAGAATCTATTGGTTAATAACTCAATTGTTTCAGGATTATTTACAATCAGAACAAGACCCCCACACCCATCTGAAGCTAACTGCCCTGGACTTGCTCTAACAGCCAGCATACTTCTTAAGTACTAGAACAGCCCCGTCTTTGTTGGTGTTTGAGACCTGAATCAAGTTATTTGTCAGAAAACAAGAAACTTTCAGCAGGAAAAGACAACGTTAATGGTATTAATAATGAATAAAGACACCAGAGAGGGAACATACAAAAGACAGTGCTGGGCCTGCTAACCTGTACTTCCTGAAGGTTTAGGGCTGACCAGAATTCCAGCAAAATATGGCCCTCAGCTTGTTTTGTAAATAAAGTTTTATTGAAATATAGTCACACACATTTATTTACATATTGCCTATGGCTATGTTTGCTTTACAATACCAAGCTGTGTAGTTGCGATACAGACCCAACAAATTAAAAAAAAAAAAAAATTAAATATTTACAGTCTGACCCTTTAAAGAAAACATTTTCTAATCCAGCCCTTAAGGATCAATTCTATACTAGGCAGTGCTCTATAAGTTATGATTGTCAGTGTGTTTTCCAAAGATGTTCTGGAACTTTGCCATCATGGATTAATTCCTCAAGGTCATCCCCAACAATGAGAGATAAGCCAATGATTAAGCCACTGACACTGTCTTATGATACAAATTTCTCCTCAACTTCCCTTTTAGGGTGTCTCCTGGAAGGATTCACTCAAGAGCATGCTATGGAGTTAATTCCAGATGGACCTTCTGATCCTGTATAAAGTCATTTTTTTCTCCACCCTGACACCCCTGTCTACCTACCTGTGGGTCTGGCTTCGAAGATGGTGCCTCTCACAGATCCTATAGTTTGGAGCTAACCAGGAGGAGCCAAGAAGGTAGCTTGGGCCATTACTGACAAGCAGAAGCAACCTTTTTTACAGGTCATTTTTTTCTCTGGACACAGCACTGTCTTGAGAGCCTGAACTGAGCACTCATTACCTCTAAACGTATAAGCAAAGACCGCTTTTGAAGGGAAAGAAGAGATAGTCAATGAAAACAGAAGTTGCACATGAGTCTCTACCTACACACCCATGGTCATGGAGGTGGTGGGTCTAGCAGACAAAGCATTGGGCCACAGATCAAAAGACTTGGGTCCTAGTGCTCATTCTGCCACTAATGAGATGCATGACCTTAAGCAAGTGACTTATCTTCACTAGACAATACAGGGTTAGACATCTACCCCTAGGGTTCCTTCTTGTGTTTAAAATTCAGGGTTTCTATGATGCCAGCCTTAGAAGGCTGTGTTGTTCCTACCAGTGCGTGGTATCCAGCAAGCACTATGTAAATGTTAGCAATTGTTATTGTTTTGTGAAGGCACGATGCATGCCTTTAAATGTAAATGCAGGTTCTTCGCCATTGTAACAATCAACAACCTAGAAGCAAATTCTAAACAGCAGAGCATACCCATAAGCAATGAAGACTGTAATTCCTATTGGCCTTCTCAATTAGCACAGTTTTTGGTTTTGTTTGTTTGGTTGTTGCTGGTGGTGGTGGTTCTCTGATCTACAAACCAAGTGCAGTCAGCCTTCCTGAATACTTCCAACTGGAGAACTGGTTCAATCATAGCCTATATTTTGTACAGCGGTGTAGAGTCACCCCCCACCCCCCACCGAAAATCCTAGTGCAGGTTAGGACTAAGAACTAGGACTCCGGCTGTTGAATTTTTAAACATCTTCTGCCTTTTTGTCATAATGTACATAAACCTTGTGTGGGGGGCAGGGAAGGAGGTGTCAGTCCTGAACTTCCAAATAAAATTCATCAGTTATGGGTGTAGAAGCACTGTTAGTATCCACCATAATCCCTCCCGCCCCACCACTTCAGAGCTGGCTGGCCCACTTCCAGCCATCAATCTCTGCAACTTTTTGCCGGAGAGTTTCTCAGAAGACATAGAAATCTGCTCTGCTGACATGACTGGCAGGCTGGCAGTGTTGGGGAATAAACGGCCTCCCCTGCAGCAGCCCTTCCCCAGGGACGAGAAAGTTGGTCCGAATGCCCCAGCACCTTCTCCCCTCAGGTAGGACAACTCCGAACCACGTGTTCTTTAACACTTCCTTGAGTTTCTCCCCTGAGTTTAAGCTGTATCATCCACAACGTATCCCACTTGACAAGAAAACCTTCAGGGATTGCCTCCTCGGTGGACTCCTTGTCTCACTCCCCCATGCTCCTGTTTTCTGGTTTTGTTTTGTTCTGTTTACCTTTCAAGTAAATTATTTTTACTCAAATTTTTGTCTTAAGGTCTGTTACTGGCGAATCCAAACCAAGACAATGGATGTAACCTAATTAATTCTTATAGAGTAATAAGCATTTTCAACTCAAATCAGTAGAATATCAGGTACAAGATATTTATAGCTAAGGAATCAGAACAGAATCTAAAAAGTATCAAAAGCCTAAAAGCTAGCAACAACTGCCTGAAGTGGGAGAAAGTCCAAGCTTCCCACGGCCTTTCCCCTTGAGGACAAATTCACTGGAGTTATAAGAGGTTAGTTTTGGTTCATGGTGACTTTCTCAAGAAATGAAGAACTATGTTCCCTTCATGTCACGTGTGTTTGAGAAAGCTCTGGGTTTCCAGGATTTCTATTAAGAGTCCTTGACACCCCTGCGATCATTTCTCAACACCACACAGCGATGGAGAGGTGATCCAAGAGGCCAGCAGATTTGGGCCTAGAGAACAAGCTCATCCTCAAAAGATCAAGGTTCCTGTTGCTTTTGCCATGAATTTACAGCAGGCATCCTTACGCTAAATCAGACCTGATCCTCAGAGAGTTCTCAATGCAAGGCAAACATAAATCAAAACCTTATGGTTATGGCTAAGGAGGAAAATCGTAGAAATAGGGCATATATAACAAAGCAGTAGGACCAAAGGTATCAATTATGGTCCCAGCAGGAAGAAGAATTTACTTAATTAACAAAGATTTTAATTAAAAGACTACTTAGAGAGGTACGAGCTGCTTTAAGGGAGAGTAAGGGATATTGAAGGCAACCCAGAGATCAGCCCCAGTGAGATGCTCCCACTACCCCCAGGGCAGAAAGTACAAGTGCAGAAAACCACATTAAGTTACCCAGCCAAGCTTTTAGAGAAACACAGTAGCAAAGCAGGAGGAACCAGGGAAGAAATACACCAGATTCTCTCCCCTGCTCCCTCTGATCTCCTTCCAGTGCCGCCCATTGGCTGAACCCATGGGAAGCGAAGGGAGGGATGGTGCTCGGACAAGGTGGCCCCACGGGGCAAGGGGCAGGGCAGAGAAGAGAGGGAGTGAATGTGGGGTGAGGGGCAGGACAAAGGTAAAAACCCACGGGCATGTGGGTGCAGAGCGGAATATGTGGGAAGCTCAGTCTTCACGGGTAAAACTCTGTAGTCATTTCCTCTGTTTCCTTAATACTCAGTTCACCATTTCCATCCTTTTATCATGAAAATATTCATACATACAAAAAGTGAGTTTTAGAGTGGACACCACATAGGTTCTCACCACATAGGTTCTACCACTGACCTTTTACTACTTGCTTTATCATATATGTGTCGTATATGTATCTACCCCTTCCTCCATCCTTCAGGAAATCTTATTTTTTATGTATTTCAATGTAAATTTCAGACATCAGTACACTCGTCCCTAAATCCTTCAGCAGCATATCATTTACTTAGTTCACTTTTAATTGCTATTACAATGCAGCTTATTTTCAGCTCTGCTTTACATGTACACATGCGCATATATTGTTTATACATACACATACCTAGTGTTTATGCACACTCACACACACGTGTATATACATATAGACATGTATAAGTCAATTGGTGAGTGGGTCAATCAATTGGCTGCTTTCAGTTGGGCTGCCCAGGGGCATTCATTTTATCAAGCATGTTGGCCCTTACAAAACAAAGACTGGAAAAACCTTCGCGAACACTCCAGCTTTCGGTTGCTTTACTTTCCAGGGATTACAGAATTGATCTTCGTAAGCAAGCCAGGGTCAGCACAGTAAAACTGAAGAGGAACGCTGGAGAGCTAGAGTACGGTTTTCCTCCCGACCTCACAGTCAGATCTCATTACTAGAGAGGGGGTCAGCTTCATCCCTTCTCCTGCAACCTGACCTTTGCAGTCACACGGCCAATGCCATTCCCCACGCAGCCTCCTTTTCCTTTGGTTTTAAAGACAGATGGGGGAAGGAGGGGAATTGAACATTGGACTATTAACTCCTCCTCCCCCACTATCTTTTTCTTTTTTTTTTATTCCCCACTATCTTTTGATGTACGAGTAAAAGGTATTATTGCCTTTGCTTCGTCACCTCCCAAGACATGATAAAACACAGATCTGAGGCAGCCCCGCGTGTTACTTCAAACTCTACTTTGCTCCATGTATCGGAGACGACATATGTCACAGGATGGACTCAACCAGACGCTCCTTAAAACCCCACGATTCCAGTAGCCTTTGGCAGCAGCACGTAGGTAGGATTTAAATTGCAACACGGCTGCAGACTGCATCCCGAGAGATTTCCTTCTCTAAATCACACTGCCGTGTGGGTTTTCAAATGTCTGCTCAGGTGGAGCAAAAGTGTTGGCACATGGAAGCGACACCTTTCCTGTTTGGTGCTGGAGGGAGGAAATGAATCCGGGGGCTGGGAGCAGAATCGAATGAATCACACGATGTTAAAACATCTTTGCCCACCACAAGGCCATCGCTTTCTGTTCCACAGCTGCCTGGGGAAGGCCAACTGCATGCAAGACACTCGACCGGGCGACGGAGGGGACCCGCAGGTGAAGCCGGCATGGTGCTTGTCTTGACAAAGTTACAGATCTAATCGAAGGCGTGAGTCAGGTACACCGATCACGTAACGCAGGGAGAATGAGAGAAATCACAAATGGCTCCTGGCTGGGAGGGCACATGAAGACTTCCCAGAACGGGGGGCAACGGAGCCATGTTTTGAAGGGTCACTGCATTTCCCTGGGCAGAGATGAGGGAAATATATTCCAAGGGGGGCAGATCAACATGCTGACGGGTGCACACTGGGAAAGTGAAGAGGTGGTCTACAGAAGAGCAAATAACTAGTTTGGCTGGAATCCAGGTTGTACATTCTTCCGTGAGAAGACAGGAAAAGTAAGTTGCAGCCATATTGTGACAGACCTTGGATGCTCAGGTTTAGAGTCTGGAAGCCAGCAGGAGCCAGAAAAGAATATCAAATACAAGAGTGACAGGATTAGAACTGCATTTTAGGAAGATTAGTCTGGCAGAGAGTATGGTTAACTCAAAACGGGGAGAGAATAGATATCATAGAAATAGCAGCACCTTTGATATTTATTCTCTTAATACCATAGTAAAGAAGGTAGCTAAGGAAATTTTTTTATATTCTAACTGCAAATAACCTCTGTTTGGGTAAGGAGCCATACAACTCATACATGAGAAGCTGTTACTACTACAGTGGCTATATATAATCTTGACATATGATTTTGATTCTTTCTTCTTGGTTTTACATAAAGCCCCGAATGAATGTTGGCTATTTTTATTAAACTCTAAGGCTGATTCTAGATCTTTCATCAATAACATGAACTTTATGACTGATCTAGATACCAAAAGTCATCGTCTAACAATATAAACTCCAAATATCTATAATATAAAATTAAGGAAATGAAATTATGTTCAATTCCATTTTCATGGGAGCCGAAACTCAATTATATATTTATGTCAATTTTTCAATATTTGAGGCTATATCAAGTGTGAAAAAGCTACCATCTCTACCACTACATAAACTCTATAAACCATAATGAATCTAATTAATATGGACTAACTTTGGAGTGCAATTATTACCAAATGTTTAAGTGGTTTCCTAGGTGCATTTCCGGAAATCATATTATCTCATTTATTTATCACACAAAACCTTTGTGGTAGGTATTACGAGCCTTAAATTTCGGATGGAAATCTAAGGCATAAAGAGATTAAGTACTTTGTCTGGGGTCAGACAGCCATAAACTTTAAAACTAGGATTCAAACCCAGGTCTGTTTATTGGATTCTTGCTACAATTCCTCCAAGTTGAAGGGATGTGTGTAGGTTGTGACCAAAGCCCATCAATTACTTTAAAGGAATGCTTCTTTTTTTCAAATGAATGATGTACTTGTTTAACTACACTAATTAGGAACTCCTAGAATATCAAAGAGATGTTTAAGAAACCAACAGAAACACAAACAATGAATCATGGAACACTACATCAAAAACTAATGATGTAATGTATGGTGATTAACATAACAATAAAAAATTTTAAAAAATTAAAAAAAATCAGGAGGGCAAGAGGAGAGAAATGAACACTGGGTATTATATAAGACTGATGAATCACAGACCTGTACCCCTGAAAAAAATACTGTATTATATGTTAATTAATTGAATTTAAATAAAAAAAGAATATATAAAAATCAAAAAAAAAAACAACAACAGAAAGAAAGTCTTGAGACTTGAATGATAAGCCTTGAAATATGCCACATTGAAGGTCTAGCAAACATCATTTGCCACTAAAGAAGATGGCTAAACGGTGGAGGAATGGAAAATTTCAAGGCCTGCTGAGTCCCCTGGGTGGTCCCTGACACCCCAAAAGTGTCTTCTATAGGAGACATCTGGAGGGATTCTGGAGCACTCTCCAGCTAGTACAGCTGCTTCCCAATTGCAAACAGCCCTTCAGTCATCATGTACTTTGCAAAAGGCACACTAACCAGCCAGGAGTATGACCGAAAGCAGTACCTGTTCATTGTACGTAGTGTCCTATGACAGGCATGGAGCCTCTGCAAGTAAAGAATGCCAAATCTTGTTGGTAAGTTTCCTCCTGACTGCAGAGCTGGACTCAAGCAGGTTGCAATGATCATGTTCTTATCCATTAGCTGCAGGAACACCCCTGGATTGATGGGAAGCAACAAGGGCTAGGGATTGGACAACCCAGGCTCATATCCTGGCTCTGCCTCCTTCCTCTGCTAAATCATCTGCTCTTGACTTCCCTGTAGGGTGAGGGTTATAGGATCAAATGAGATCATTTCTATGAAAGTGCTTTGAGACATGCGGTGGTTCAACCCAATGTATCAATTTATTTTTGTTGGGATCAGTCCACACTGTCTTCAGCCCCAACAAAGCAGGCTGTGGTGTCTAAAAACTGATTTTTATATTTTAAGATGCATATCTCACTGAATAAATTATCCTACCATGAATAGTCCTTTTTGTTATGGGACACAAATAGAAGGAGCTTCCAGAAAACTATAGGGAAAATAATTGGAGTTCTAGTTGATGTGTCTTAGGAATTCACTCTCTTTAACCAACTTGATAGTTACTTTACTTTTTAAGAGGGATTAATTTTACTTTGTGTAAGATGGAGCAAATAAGTAGCAACAAATAGCATATATTTATGTAAACATATACATATTTTTGCATCCTATTGCAAACCAATCTAAGTCCATTTGACTGCTTAGTTTCCAGGATCTTTTGTTAAATTATGATTGCTTCCAACACACAAAGATAGATGGCAACTATCTGCTTTTCAACCAGGTTGTACACTATAATGAATGCAAATTCTAGGCCAAATTCTGCCACATACACAAATATTCATTGGCAAGAGGTCAAAAAGTTCTCATAAACTTACTCTTTTAACATCCCCTGTCTGTGGGCTTAGGAGCCCCAAAGCATTCCATCAGAAACTGTGACCCCATCTGGTCACTTTCTTCCTGTGCATGCGGCCAAACTACATTTCCTGGCCTCCTTACAGTTAGGTTGGGGTCATGGGACCACGTTCCAGCCTGGCACATAAAAATCTCTCACACAAGCTTTCTTTCTCTTTACCTTCCATGACACCTTGGAAGCCCATTTTAAAGATCACAGTATTAGAAGATAGAGGTTGCAGAGACAGAATGACTCAGGTTTTCAAGTCATCATTTGAAGAAGAGCAGTCCAGGAGAGCTGCCCAACAAGGAACATTCACTTTGGACTTGGAGTAAGTAAAAAATACATTTTGTGTCAAGCTACTGAGATGTGGAGTTGCTTGTTACAGCAGCAAGCACCTTGCTGAGGCAGATCCATCAATACCCTAATGGCAGAATCAGCAAATCAGTTAGGGGGAGCAGGCAAATGAGTCTACTGTTAAGTGAGTGAAATACAGGACTGACTGGGACTTTAGCCTAACTCCAAAGCAGCTTGACTGTTGGGTTCACTGGTTCTTATTCTTTGTCTACACAAAAATAGAGGGACAAGTATGATCTTTCTACCTACTCACATATTTCACCAATGAAAACATTATTTCTAACATCGTTTATGCTAATTAACAAACCATCTAGCCTAGATTTAAGCTAACATTTATTTTCATGTATTTTCCAAACCACTTCTGAGAGTGGACTTTATAGTAAAGGTCAAGTGGTAACTAGCCCTGGAGTGTGGATTTCTGGCTAGCACAGAGATAAAGCTCAAAATATTTGACCACTGGTATGGCTCAGTCACTGAGAGATCAAAATATATGTAAACTCTTAACGCAGGAGTGGTACCTTCTATGTCAGATTACTTGGAGTGTTAATTAAGTACTCTTAGGGTACAGATTAAAGTAATTCACACAGTGACTGTTTATACTGAAGTATTTTACAAATAAATTACAAGCAATATAACAGGCATCTAATTCACAGCCATCATCCATTTTATTTATTTCTCTGCTCACTCTAAGAATTACGAGCAAAGGATCATGGACCTATTCCTAAGTGTAAAATTAGATCGATAAAATTAGCCATCTGTCCAAGGAAGGCTCTAAACTCAGGTTGTATTTAAGTATTATGTTTCCAATTGCCCAGATGTTACAGAAAAGTGCCTGCTGATACAACTCCTTTTGCACAATGTAAACCATTAACTGGCTAATATAAACTTCTTGCACCAAGAAAAATAAATAGCATTAACATTACATTAAATCTGATTCCGGATCTTGGGTGCCCTGTCAGCAAACACAAGTGTTAAGATTTAAATTGCTCAGGATTTGCAGAGTCAGATGAAGAAAGAATCTTCAAGTGTCTTTAGAGGTGAGGAAGAAGGGACTGGAAATGAGATGAAAGCTTCAGGAGGTATATTCTTGGTTGGTGTGGTTGGTTAAAGTAATAGTAATTACTATGATTATTGTTGAATGATAATATCCTATTTTTGTGAAATACTTCAGCTCTTTCAAAGCACTGGTCCGTTTTATTTCCTTTGATTCTTAAAATAAGCTGGTGGGGTTATCTGGGATAAATGGGGGGTTTCACAGCCAGCCAAGGAAATGCAAGAATCATTCATAGGAAAGGAAGAGCCAATGGAGCCTGGCCTCTAACATCCCATGTCACTGGGAGTGGTTCATGAATTACTCCCACCTACTGATCAATCAAACCCAAACCATTTCTTAGCTCCCAAGCTTCACGGAGATTTCCACCGACGCCCAGTCATGCATCAGTCTGGCTAATTCTCTTTCAGGAACAGCAGCTCCCCCTCCACCACCACACCCTGCAAAACCTCCCCAAGACAATTACCAGGCAAACAGCATCCACCACCCTTGCGGTTACTGTTTCTCCAAGGAATTCATTCAAGCAAGACCACAAACGTGGTGGCCGCATTTTCCAAACCAAAAATCGAGGCATGTGGTCAACCAGAGAGTCCTTCTATTTTGCCAATTAATTTATCTGAAAAACTTTATGACTCAGTACAAATTAAATCACATGTAATCAATCATACATTAATACGTATGGAAAAGGAACACGAAATCGTAAGTGTCCGTGTTTCTCGTCGGGCCCGGCACATATTCTTCCAGTCATGCATATGCACTCAGTTGTTTTCCTCTGTCCAGATTAAACAATCCCAGTTCCATAAATATTGCCTTCCAGCCTCAGGCTTCTGTGCCTTTTAAATGCTCTGGTGCTTGTCTTGCCTCACTTAATCCTTCCAGCAACCTTAAATGGCAGGTTCTTTCCCATTTTTACAGAGGAGGATACGGAGACCACAGAGCTAACATAACTTGCCTTACATCATCGAGTCACTAGTAAAAAACAGTGTCAGCACTTGAACCCAAATCTGTCAAATACTAAAGTCTGTGCTCTCACCCAAGAAGAAACCAGCCTCGGGGGGTGCAAGAACAGGTGCAGAGTGGGGGGCGGGGGGCGGGAGGGTGGAGTGGGTCTGAGGGAAATGAGGGCGGGGGGGTGGGTTACACAGAGCTCCACGTGGCTGCTTCTTAGTGCTACTGCAGGCTTTCCCTCCTCTGGGGAGGAAGAGGAGGACCTGCCCAGAGGAGATGTCGTTCAGCCGCCTTCTGAAGACCACAAGCCCCAAATCCAACCTTCGGGAGACCCGCGGAGCCTAAGGTTACAATACTGACCCAGAGCGATGGGTTGTCGCGGCCAATCCCGTGTGGTGCGGACAAAGGAAGGAAGGGGGACCGTGGGTGTCCCACGGGGCATCTGGGGAGAAGGCCCGGAGGAAAGGGAGGCCGACAGGAGCCTCAACTCTCCTTTGTCAGGTCTCAACGTGGGGACTGCAAACCACCTCATCAAGTCACCGGAGGTTCTTGTTAAAAAGGCAGGAGCCTGTGACGCACTCCAAGAATTCTCATCCGCACGGAAGGTCAGGAATTACTTGCCTGGGTCAGAGGCCTGAGACCCACTGAGGCCAGACCTGCTCTGAGCCCGCTCTGAACAGTGCATCCTCTGCGGGCAGCTCTTTCACCTGTGTCCCCTGCTCCCCCCCACCCCCAATCCCCTTGCGATTCGGGGGTCTAAGAGGCAAGCGTCTTCCAGCTCATTTCAGGAGGCCGAAGCCACACTCTGGGGTCTTTCTTCAAAATGGGAGCAGAATCAAAGATGGGTTTGGGGGATTCCGCTACAAACGGCCATTTAGGCTCTGCAGTCCCTCTTTACCTTTTTCCTTTTTCTATCCCTGAAATAGCAGGTATACTTCCAGTATCTGCAGTTTGACATGCTGTGGCCAGAGTAAGTGGCAGCGGTCCTAACCAGCTCAAAAGACTTTCTGTTGCAGTCATAACATCCCATCCTTCACTGAGTCGACTGGGAGCAGCCAGTGCTGCCGGCCGAGCAGGTGAGGTGGGAGACGCAGGCTGCCCACGGGACCACCCTGTGGAAGCTGAGGGCCCACCGCGGCCCCAGACGCCTGAGTCCCTGTCTTCCAGAAACCTAGCTCTGCGGCACTGGACCACTTTTGAGTTAGGCAGATGGACAACTACTCCCAAAAGAATTCTAAGGTTATTAAAGCCCCGGGCTCAGGCTAAGAAACACAAAGCAAAAACAAAAAACACCACTCAGTTCCTTTCTGGCCAAGTCACTCTTCCATGAGAAAGAATTCTGAGGACACAAGTTCCGCTCATGTTATAGGACATTTACCCCTGACCTTGACCTCTCTGTCCCTTTACCTCCACAGAGAATCCAAGGAAAGAAAGAGAGGAGAGGGAGGCTTCTTATAGGGATTAGATAGGATGTGGAAACAAAGAGGAGGGTAGGAGGGCTGAGGAGATGGAGGAGTGGAGGAAAGATTTCTGCTACGTTGCTTCGACTGCATGGATGCCAGTAGTTAAGTGCTGGGGATACGCATATGGCCCTCATGGGGGGAAATATGTGTGGCCTTTATGAGCTCCAGTGTTCCCCAAGAAGCAAGACAATCTGGATCGCACTGTAGTGAAGGACTTTGAGTTGGAAAGGGAGAAGGAGGGACAGACAGAAGAGATGAGCCTCCCCCAAATACATGCTTTGGGAGGGGGACTTGCCTGAGAGCTGTAAGGGGGGGCATAAGCAGTCCCTTGGGCGGCAGGTTGTTCAGGTTGGCGTGCAGGAACCAGAACAGGGAGGCCTCTGACTCGTAGCCAGTGAACCTCACACTAGCAGCAGCAGAAGCTACCTAGAGGCTCCTGGATTCGCCCCATCAACGAGCAAGACACATTGCCCACCAGCTAACTCTGCTCCTCCAGACTCTCGTTTTTTTCTTTCTGAGTTTCTCTGGATCTTCCCTGGAGCCCAATTTTTGCAGGTAGGGAAATGCTGAGGGAGCAGAAAGGAAAAGGTGAGAGCAGTTTTCCAACCTGAAAGCCAGTGTCTGGAGAAAATTATAAAGTAATGAAAAGCTCTTCCTAAAGATGGTTGTGGGCCCCAGCTCTTCTAGGGAAGACCTTCAGTTCTCAACCCTGACCTGGCCTTGTCTCACTGCCCCTGGGGCCTCAGGCAAGCTGGAAAGACAGGAGGAAAGGCAGGGCCCTCGCGCAGTCCTCCAGCCCCTCTCTCTGGGCCAGAGGGTGAATTAGCACCATGAGTTACCAGTCTGCCTGTGGGAGCAGGTGTGTGGCTCACTGTGTGTGGATTCCAGCACATGTGTCTGGATTTCCCTTTCTCACCTTCCTGCTCCACACCAGAAAAATGACAGTCCTTCCCATGCTTCCTGGGGGACTCTGGATAAGGGAGAAGTACCCACTCAGGAAGGCCTGGGTACTAGTTCCGGTTCAGCCTCTGATGTTAAGTTGGACAAGTCCCTTAATCACCCTCAGCCCAGTTGTCGAATGAGGCCTTTTCACTTCCTTCCAGGTCTCTGATTCTAATTTGTAATCTGAAAAGGAATGAAGGTTATGCGATGTTTCCAGGCCAGTAAGGCCCAGGGAGATGATACTGTCCTATACCCTACCTAGGGTCAGAAGCCCCTTTTCCTGCCTCCAGGTCCTTGGATGGATCCTCTGGCCCCCACAAGACTTAGCACCCAGGAGCTCAACAAGAGAAAAGCAGCAGTTCATGGACGGGTAAGGTTACAGCCCCTGATTCTTGCAGATGAGGTCAGCGGACAATGGCTTCCAGAACTCCATCTCAGTATCGTTCACACTCTGTTATCTTTGAAGGCCTGGGCACGATCCCGCGTACAAATGTTTAACAGGCTCCGCATGCCCAGCAGCAGGGATAATGCCCTCCACCTGGCTCTGTCCCATGGGAGCTCCCCTGTTCAGCCAGGACAGGTCTGCAGGCCTCTGCTCTCAGGACCATAAGGACTCCCTTCCTGGTCCTGAATATCACAGCCCGTATCCCATTCCATCACTTACTAGTTGTATGACCTTGGAGGAGATATTTAATCTCTCTGAGCCACAATTTCATCTTCAGTTAAACAGGGGTAATAATAGTATTATTATTCTCACAAAGAATAGCTGGGTTGATTAAATATCAGTATGTGCCAAGTTCTTAGAGCAGTGTAGCAAGCACTTAATTAGAGTTCGTTATTATTATTTAATTTGACTTAAGAGCTGTCATTTCTTGTTAGTCTCGGCAAATGCAGAGGTTTCTTTATTAATGCTCAGTGGCAGAAGATGAGCTATCTTGGGGCAGAGGGAAAGGTTGCCTATGTTGGACCCAAATTCAACTCATCATTAAAGCTGCTACTTGCTTTTTTCCCCACCAGAGGTAGGTGGGATGGGGAATTTTCAGGTTGATTTTGAATCCAAGACTTCTCCATCTTTTAGGAGCGTTAGGAGACAGACAAGTCATCCAAAGAAAACAGGACTGTTCAGCACGCCTACATGGTGGCCACGCTCCCTTCAAAGTACTGCTCACAAACCAATTTCTATGGAGGAAATGAAGTACAAAGAAACTCCTATATGGATCCTAGCAGGATTTGCTGGTGTCTGGGGAAGATTATAAATTAGCTGGTTGCTGTTCACATCAGAGCCAAGCAGGGCACATTCAGTTTTTAATCTGGACCAATTTTCTGGATCAAAAACTAGTCTTTCCAAGGGATGTAAATGAGCCCAGGAGGAAATTTTCCCCTGAAGTTTATGAAGTAGCTGTCATTTTAATCTGAGCAGCTTTCCAACCTGAAAGCCAGTGTCTGGAGAAAATTATAACGTAATGAAAAGTTCTTCTAGGCTAAACCTAGTCCAAACACCACTGCTACCTCAAATTTGATGTATTTAATATGCCAAACTATTCAAAACGTAGAGTTTCCACTATCAAAACCCTGTCCATGCTTCAAATAAAACCAGAGGGGCCAAGATGGCATATTGATGGCATGAGTATCAGAATGAGACCCTGGATGAACCAGGTAGAAAATATTTTTAGGAGAGAAGCTACAAAAAATAAAAAAGGAAATATGGTGACCCATATGAGTAGTTGTATATACAGCAGGCTTTTGTGGAATGCTTTTAAAAAAATTCTGCTTAAATGGACTGTAATCTATCCTTAAAAGAATATTACATACACTGCTTAAGCTTAAAAACTATAGATACAACTAGGCATCGCTCAAAAATTGTGACTAGATGGTTTTATATGAATAAACCCACAGAATACAATTGATCATGATGTGCTTATCTTAAGGAGAGAAGTTAGAAAGAAGCCCTTCACTGAAATCCTTGAAGATGGGGATATGCGTGCATGTGAGAAACAATTTAATACAACACTGCCTTGGACTACTGCTTTCATCTCCAAAATGAATTGAACAGTGGCTATAGAACAGCTCATAATTTAAGTGTGTTGCAGATTATGATAATGACTCTAAATTTCAAGGCAGGTAGCAACAGACACAGCTTGAAGAGCGAGGGTGTCCCCCAGAGCTGAAAGGCAACAAGTCATATTTCCAAATGAAGAGATCCTTGAGCAGTGAAAATATTTAAGCAGCCATATGGGGACCTGCCAAGATTATTTTCTTCGCCTCTGATAAATTTCCCTGGTTTGTCTCTTTCTTATAGAATCGTTATTTGTGAAGATAAACTGCACTTTCTGCAGTTTTGCAGACTGCATTCAAATAAAGTTATATTGCTTTCCATTGTTCAAAGATGTAATTAATCCCATAAGACAACCTCGCTTACAAAGTAAACTAAAAAACAAAAAACAAAAACTCCCCAGAAAAACACAGATTTTTCAGCATTCAAAATACGGTCTCAGCAAATTAGAATAAAATTCGTTATTCGGGCAACAACGTTTAGAACTTTATTGTTTAGAATGCTGTACTTGGAAGAATCTCACAACACAGATCAAATCAAAGTAGACAAAAATACACGAAGAACTTTTACCAGTATAATGAGAGGAAATGCAAGTTACTGAGTTTCCAGTTCTCTCCAATTCTTTGTAACAGCCTACACACAATACATCTTTGTTTAAATTGCCCAGCACAGAAAGACGGGAGTTCAAAATACGGTAAAATTAACCCATGGGGCACTCCTTTCTGAGAAAACGGCCCCAGAGTGGAAAGCATCCTTAAAAGCAGAGGCCACATCCCACACAGTGCCAGGCAGGACCAGAGATTGGCACAGGGAACCCCAGGCAACAGACACTTAACACGAAATGGCTGGGCTCTGGACAATCTGAATTCAATAAAGATGTTTAGAGACACAGGAGGAGCTGTTTGACTTCTCTTGCACAGTTGCAATCCTCTGTAATTGAGACAGCATGATCGCTGTCCCTACTCTCAGCTCTCTGTGCTCAAATACACAGCCCGCCTCCACCTCTACTGTGTCTGGAAAATAGATTATTCTTTCAACAAACAAACATCCCTGGAACCGCCTGAGCTGCGGGGAGGCGGGGGAGGGCGAGGTTCGCGTCTTTTCTCGGCTCTGGGCAGAGAAGAACCCAGCTGAACTGCGACCGGTCAGGGGAGAGAGGGGCGGTGCGTTGCCCGCTCTGCGTCCCGGCAGGGACCGGGACCCGGGCGCGGTGTCCCCGGGCGCGCCCCGCGCGTTACCTGGCTTTCGGAGAGCCGCTCTGAGCGCCCCTGCGCTGGGTCCGAGGCTGGAAGCCAGGAGCAAGAGCCGGAGCAAGGCGCCCCGGATTAAATCCATTTCACGCGGGCGCCTGCAAAGTTTCACCAAGTCCCGGGCGCACAGGGAAAGGGCGTCTCCTGGGGGACGTGGGGGGAGGCGGCCCCCGCGGATCCCCTGACCCGGGTGAGGAGGTGGAGGGCTGAGAGAGCTGGACCAGCAACGACGGAGGAGTCCGAGGAGGCCGGGCAGCCGCCGGGAGGTCGGCGTGCGGGAGTGAAGTCCTCTCGGAACCGCAGGGCTTTTCGGAGGGGGGGGGGCGGGGGCGGCGAAGGAAGCCGACGGGGAGGGACCGGCTGGCCGTGGGAGGGAGGGAGGCTCGACCCGCCCGGGGATGGAATTACAATCGAGTGGAAGTGAGAGGGGCAGGCTCGGAGACAATTTACTCTTCGCCCACCTCCGGGGCCGACAGCCCGCCCATCACCCTCTAACGACCCCCGGCTCAGCCCTTCCCTGCTGGTGACCTAGATTGGGGCGCTAGGAGGGGCCGACAGGGCGGGAGTTAGGGGACTGTGAGTCCAGGACCCTGCGCTGTGGTCCTGACCCTGAAATCCTGCGGCGCCTTCCCCTCCCCCGGCTGTACCCTCCTCCCCTCCTGCAGCCGCGCCCCTCTAGGTCACTTCCACCCAGCTTGGGGACTTTTCCCAACACCTCCAAAGGTTGCTCTGGTCTGTCCAACGCACTTGGAGGGGAGGGAGGGTGTCTGCAGTTTGCAAGTGGGGGAGGATAAGAGGAAGAGGGGGCGGGGCCGGCCGAGTCTAGGGCGCTAAGAAGATAAATGGGATTTAAGGCGCGCAGATGGAGAGCGGAGGCCCCGCCACTCGGTTGGAAACGCGGGGTGGAGATTAGGGCCCAACGCGGGGGAGCGGGGTCCCCTCCCTGCAGAGGAAGGCAACTTGAGACCCTCCAGGGGAAGAGATGAAAGTCCAGGTTAAGCCTGGCGTCGGGGAGACGGACGCGAGCTCAAGCCCCCTGGCGGACAGAGAAGACCAGACCCGGACCCGGCACCCGCCGGCTGAGCTGGGGTTGGGGGCCAGAGCGAGGTCCTGGCCACTGAACCTGGATTCCCGGGTCAGCTCCCTTCTCCTCTGGATTTGCTGCCCTAAGATTCAGTAAAATACGCTTTTTGTCGGGTTTCCTGGTGGCGCTGCTAGAAGGGAGACCCCGGGACTCAAGTCCACTTACACACTAGCGGGCTGATCTTCAAGCCAGCGAGAAGGGAAAGCAGATACATAAATAAATAAACCAAGAGAGAATAAACCTGGAAGAAAACACAGCCTTGGCCAATTCCTGGGGAAAGATCAAAGGCCCTAGGAAGTGGCCCGCAGAGGGAGCCTGCCCCACCATGCAGCCCAGCTGAGGCTCCTGGGTGTCCTGGCCCTTCATTGTTAACCTAGGCTTGGGAAAGCAGGAGGCAACAAGGTTGACCCATATCTCCCCCGCCCCCCAAAGATTTCTCCTCCTCTTTTTAGGAATGAAGTATGCCCTCGCTAGAGGGTTTGTTAGGAGCCCAGTCTTGTTTGTTAGCAAAGCCTGAGCATATGGTCCCTTACACGTCGGCATTCTCAGGTGTGCAACTGCTCATAATAAGTTCAAGTCCACTCCGACTGGAGTATTTGCAAGTCTTAGCTGTGACACCAGACCTTGTCCTTTTACATGGAGTTAGAGTAGAAAAGTTGAACAACCGGTGCTCTTCACTTCCAAGGTGATAACAAGGCCATGTTTGGATGCCAGGCAATGTGACTGCCCTCAGGACTGCTAGTCTCAAACGCAGCAGAATCATATATCCTTGGGACTGTCAGGATGCCCAGAGGTCATCTAGTCCCTACCTCCATTCCACACAGAATCCTGCCTTCAGCACCTTTGGCAGGTCATTCACCTGGGTTTAACCTCCACCTGTGACAGAGAGATCCTACCTCACCACAGGCCTGGAAGATGTTGGATAGCTCTTTTTATGAGAAAGTGATTTTTTTTAATGATTTATTTATTTGAGAGAGAGGGAGCACGAGCAGGGGGCAGAGGGAGAGGGAGGGAGAATCTCAAGCAGACTCCCTATAGAGCGCAGAGCCCAAGGCGGGGCTCGATCCCAGGACCCTGAGACCATGACTTGAGCCAAAACCAAGAGTCCACCACTGAAATGACTGAGCCACCCAGGCGCCCCATGAGAACGTGACTTTGTATAGCAGACCTAAGGTAGCACCCAGAACCGAGCAGGTGGTACCATGAAGATACCTTCCATGTTGGTTCTGCTCTTTCCCACTTAAAAATAATTCTCCCTGAGGTAAAAATTGGAAGTAATAATAACCACTATTATGGCTAGCATTTATACTAACACCTATTGTATACCAGACCCTCTCTGAAACGCTTTAGAATCCCAGTAACAACCACACCATGTAGGTATTGTTATTGGTATTATTCCCATTTGACAGATGAAACTAAAGCATGAAAAAGTTAAGTAACTTTCTCAAAACTCATGCAGCTCCCAAGAGACAGAGCTTCGACTGAACCCAGGTGGTCTGGTTCCAGAGTCCAGGCTTTTAAGGAGAGGGAGGGACAGCAGACACAGAAGTGGACCAAGAATCATGGGACCTTGGTGTTTAATCTTAGGCTCTGCCCATAGTGTATCCTGGTAAAATGAAGGGGCTGGATGAAATCATCGGTAACTTCCAGGTTCTGCTTTGTGTTTATCATCTGATGACCAGCACCATCCAATCCAAGCCAGTTTTGCTCTGAACGTGCCTTCTAAACGACTTGAACAAACTGTCCACTGCAAATTTTGCAAGCCCGAGTACCATCCTTCTTGTATACCCTTGACCTCTGCCCATATTACCGCTTCATCCCTGGCCCTGGGCCTCCCTTTGATCTTTTGCAGATGGCCATGGGTGATTGGAAATCTGGCTTGGTTTCTTCAGAGGCCCCTCTTGTTTCTTCCTTGCAGGATTACCTTCAATTATTGTATTTTACTTTTGAGCACCTCCAAATGCTCTGGATCCTCAGGCCGTTGAGATAAGGCCTTACTTCCTGAGATCTGCTTGTTACAAATCTGGGGCATCCCTAGGGCATACTGAACTTATTTCCTTTGAGAGTCAAATCACACCCCGCAAGTTTCTCTCTCCTACCAGTTTGACAACCAGTTTATGGCACTTATAAATATGACTAAAGATAAATGGACGCTTGCCTTTCACTTCCTGCCTTCTGGGAGGAAGGGAACTAGAGAGGGCAAAGAGGCTTTGAATGTTTCATTTTAAAAAATCTGTTCAAATTCACCTGAGGTCTAAACTCAATAAGGTCACCGGCAGAAGAGTGATCTGCCTGCTTTGCTCAATAGCATAGGAGAAGAGTCTGATCTTTGCCCCTTGGAATGGATTTGGAGGGTGTTTAGAGGAAAGTGAAGGCAAAGTTACCAATGACAGAATGTTGAGGAAGTCCCTCCATGAGAGTGCGGAAAAACCAGCAGCCAAGATTTAGCCTTAGATTTAATTTATTTTTTTGGAGAGGTTATATGTACATATAAAATTTGAAAATGTACATATAAAATTTGAAATGTGCATCAGGCAGAGTGTATAGTGACAAATAAGTTTCATCCCACCCCTCCCAGAAGCAACCACTATCACCAGTTTCTTGTGTATCCTTCCAGAGATATTCTGTGAACATATAAGCAAATAAATACACAATATACTTAACACAAACAGGAGCATCTTGCACATGTTTTTTTTTTCAAATTACAAAATTGTATTTAATATCTGAACACAATTTTATAAAAACAATTCATTCAGAAGGCTAAGGACTTGAAGGAATCATGGAATGATGATTATAGATTACAAGGATTCTTTGTATGGTGATATACTGATTTTTGAATTTCCATTATATTTATTTATTTATTTATTATTTTTATTTTTAATTTTTTTTATTATGTTATGTTAACCACCATACATTACATCATTAGTTTTTGATGTAGTGTTCCATGATTCATTGTGTATAACACCCAGTGCTCCATGCAGAACGTGCCCTCCTTAATACCCATCACCAGGCTAACCCATCCCCCCCTCCCCTCTAGAAACCTCAGTTTGTTTTTCAGAGTCCATAGTCTCTCATGGTTTGTCTCCCCCTCTGATTTCCCCCCTTCATTCTTTGTACGTGCTTTTTAACCTGAAAATCTGCCCAAATCAGCAAATAGAAATCTGCCTCCCTCTTACTGACTGCTGAATAATATTCTGTTGTGTGATGTGCAATTGTTCTTTCTCTGTTGTTTCCTATTATGTCATTATAGACAATACTGCAGGGCATGACCTTGAATAACAGTTTGCACATGTTATAATAGACGGTGGGGTACATTTCTAGACTAGCCATTGCTCAGCAGAAAGGTAAATGCCTTTTCATTTTGATGAGTTGGCCAAATTTCCTCCCTAGGAGAGTATACAAATTTACATTCCCACAAGCAATATAGAAGCATGACTAATTCCACAAAATCTCATCAACACAGTATCTTATCAAACTAGAACCATATATTATTTCCAGCTCATGGCTGGCTCAGCCAGTTAAACATCTGACTCTTGATCTCAGTTCAGATCTTGATCTCAGGGTCGTGAGTTCAAGCCCCACATTGGGCTCCACACGGGACACGAAGCCTACAAGGAAGGAAGGAAGGAAGAAGAGGAGAGGAGGGGAGGGGAGGGGAGGGGAGAGGAGAGGAGAGGAGAGGAGGGGAGAGGAGAGGAGGAAGGAAGGGAGGAAGAAAGGAATCCTAGTTTGTGAAGTATCTGTTCATGTATTTTGCCCCTTTTTCTATTGATTTGTCAACCTATTTCTTTTTGATTTGTAAAAGTTCTGTATATAGTCTGGATATAAGTCATAGGATTTTTTTGTTGGTGGTGGATGTTTATATTGAAAATATTTTTCCCACTCTGTCTTGTCTTTTAACTCTCTTTTTTATTTTTTTAAGATTTTATTTATTTATTTGAGACAGAGAGAATGAGAGAGAGAGAGCACATGAGAGGGGGGAGGGTCAGAGGGAGAAGCAGGCTCCCTGCCGAGCAGGGAGCCCGATGAGGGACTCGATCCAGGGACTCCAGGATCATGACCTGAGCCGAAAGCAGTCGCTTAACCAACTGAGCCACCCAGGCGCCCCATCTTGTCTTTTAACTCTCTTAATAATTATTTTGAATGAACAGAAGTCCTAGTTTTAATGTACAATTGATCAATTCTTTTCATTAATGGCTAGCATTTTTAATGTCCTGTTTAAGAAATTTTTATTTACCTCAAGGTCATGAAGATATTAGTCCATGTTTTCTTCTAAAAGTGTTACTGCTTACCTTCCACATTTAGATCTGTGATGGACTTTTGTGTATGAGGTAGGGTAGTCCTTAAGTCTGTTTGACTGGATGCTCCCTCCTGATTTAGATGTGTGCAGGTGCATCTTCATGGGGAGATGGGGAGGGTATCTTTTCCTCTGCAGGCATCAGCCAAGCTGATATTCAAGGCTAACACTGTGACTACACTTCTCACCAGGTATATCTGAGTAGATAGCTACCTTGCATTATATGTTTTGGAGCATAAACAAAGCCCACGTGCTCTAAATATCTCACCTACAGGTTTCTCAGTTTCCTTGAAATTTCTACCATTTGAAATACTCCCTTGAGTTAAGAGTATAACTTGTTAATGACATATCCATTCTGTTCCAAAGAGCACTGGAGAAATATGGAAGAGAGATGCTTTAAGAACTTTTATCCAGGTGGTTCTCTTAACATGGACGTATTCTTCCTGAAAAGGAGAAAGGGCTCATTAATACTGTGCCTGTGAACAAAAAGGTGAATACTCATTATCAGCTAATTTAGCAGTCACCTACGATATCAGTTCCAGGATCCACAACCGGTAGAGTATATGAGTTTGAGAGTGACTTGGGAAAGGGGAATTGGTGGTGGGCGAGGTTCCGAATGTGGGATATGGTTTGTTTACAATAGCACAACTCTGGAAGCCATAAACAAACCTTTCACTAGAGGAGAGACGGGTAAAACACATTATGGAATATAATGGAGCAGTATTCAGCCATCTAAAAAGGGATGGACTTAGAGCTTCATGGGCTAAAATGGACAAAGCAGACAAAGCAAGCTGCAGAATGGAGCGCAGGTGTTCACAGAGTGGTGGGAAGGGGATTTTGGGGTGTGGCACAAATGCAGGAGTAATTAGCAATGTGTTATTTTTTTACTGGTTGTATTTTTAAATTATAAGGATCTCTTTATCTGGCTTAAAAAGAAAGTGGAAAGCATTTTAAAAGAAGATACTTCAGTCTAGGTGGAGCAACAGAAGGAATGATGGGGACTGAGAAACCAAGAGAAGAGTTACAGGTCTCACCCATCTTGGGAGAGGGAGACAGGCACTCCCAAAGGGGAGGAGGACATGAAAGGCAGAGCTCACAAATCATGGGATTCTGTCTGGTGTGCCAGATTTCATGTGCAAGAAAAAAACAAACAAAAAGCTACCATCTTCCGGAAATGCAGGGAGAGCCTGTAGCCCATGGAAGATTGGGGCTCCCCACACAATATGACAAAACACGGGAGCCCCACAGTGGCTGCAGGCAACTGCTCAGCACACTCAGAGGCATCTCTTCAGAGTGCTGGCATGCCATTTCAAAATGTAGGGCTTGTTCAGGAATGATGCAATGTCCAGAACACCTCGGTGGACTGGAGGTCAGGAGACCTGCACCCCAGCCCTGGCCCTGTCACTAACTGTCAAGGGGACTTTGGTGATTCAATCGACTTCTTTAGACCTGATTTTTCTCCTCTATCAACCAAGGGTGCCAGGTAAGATGAGGTCTCAGCTTGTCCTAGCACTCACAGCTATCAGCTTCCACCGAAGAACCACTTGACCTTTCCCAAGATGGACAGATGTCACTACTTAAAAACAAAAAGGAGTCTAGTAAAAGGCTTGTTCTCTGAAAAAACTTTGAAGTTGGAAAGCAATAGTCTTTTGCCAAAAAAAAAAAAAAGAAATAAAAAGAACACAAAATAAAACATTTAATATACATGCACACACACACACACATACACACACACAGATGGCAGAACAAAAGCAATTCCTTGCTTCAGAGAAGGCTTTAGGAAGCAGACTCAAAGTTTCCAAGCAGGCCACATCCAGTATCCAGACAGAGGAAATGGGGAGGTGTGAGCGAGGAGGGGCAGGGAAGACCAGGGCTGGGAGGTGGGTGTGGGAAGCAGAGGAATGCTGGCTCAGTTTCTGGGTTAGTTAGTGACACTGCAAATAAATGAAAATTTTCTGATGCCAAGAGAAAACCTGTGGAAAGAAGCAAAAGGCTAATCTTCCATCTGAGTTTGATTATATTTTTATTTGTGCATTTCGTAAGAGAGGAAGTGAGGAGGAGGAGGGGACTGGATGATTTGAAGGTATGGTGTGATCGGTGTCACCAAGCAGAAGGTGTCAAGGAGGTGAAAAATAGCTGGGTGAGGGGGACACTTGGTTTGTATCCAGCCCCAGGGGAGGAGGGCAGGATGACAGACAAAGGTTTAAGCAAGAGAAAAAGCTGTGTGGCTTGTCAGGATGGCCGGGCTGTGGGACGAAAGAGGAATGGGACAGCGTCAAAGGCTGATCGGAAAAGTAGGAGGGGATGGCTTAGATTCATAACAATATGAAGTTAATTGACAACATGAAGAAAGATCAACAGTGAAGGATGAGGGAGAAGGTAGCCTCGGTTTCCTCCCCTGTGTAATGGGATGTGACACCTACTGGAAAGCTGTGCCCATCGGATGGGATGCCCCAGTGCACTGTGCATACCATGCACTTGGCACTCACTAAATGTTGGCTTTATCTCATTTCATCACTCATATTTATCACAGAGACAAGCGAAGTGCTCCCTGGAGTTAAATTCCAAAAGTGCTAGTAGATGATTGCTAGCATAGCAATGGAGACTTGGGGCCAAAGATGAAGCTTTGATCCAGACACTCAACATGAACTGGAAATAATGGAAGATCAAGGTTTGTATTTTGAGACAACGAAAGACATTTCCCCAAAGATTGTGACATCCTAGATAGGGATTCTCCCAGGAAGGAATAATAGCTAAGCCACCAAAATAAATGAAGATACACACAGGATAGACCTACAACTGGTAGGATGCCAGGGAGCCCTAGCTGCTCCTGGGAACATCTAGCCTATTCATATTTTCCTTCAGCTTGCATGCCTCTTAATTGATCCAGTATGCATGTTTTTCATGTTCCCTATTTCCTTTTTTGTTTATTACTCATTATGTGTCCCTGGATGAGTCACATGGCTTCCCTGACATTAGTTTCTTGGGCTGAACTTCAATAGAACTCAAGATCCTTCCCAGCTCAGACAATCTTGCATCCGTGTTTGGGCATGGCGGCCCCAGGCACATCTTTCTCAGTCATGTCTAGGCCCAACAACTTATCCTGGGAAATGCTACCATGGCTCTGGTATTGGAGCCAAAGGAATAGACCAAAGTGGTTGTGGAGATGTTGACTTGCATGTAGTTGGAGAACTAGTGGACTTCATCTCTCTCTAGGGATGGCTTTAATCACCCTTTGTTCCCAAGCTCTATTATAATCACGGGCTTAATTGGAAAAAAAAAAAACCAAAAAGCTCTCCACTCTCAATGGAGTAAAAAGCAGATGACAGCAATATAAGGACTTTATTTTGAACGCAAAAGAAAGTATAAGTGCATATTTACTTGTGCCCCCATATGTCCTCATCATGCACGTGTATGCCTAGACGTTCCCAAACAGTAGAGAACTATATGGAGGGAAATTAGGACAAAGAAAAAACCCAGAAGTCAAGAAAACGAACTGAGAGTGGAGAAAGGAACAGAAGTGGAAGACACAGAGACAGGAAGAACATCTCGCCTATATTCCAAAAGGTCCGCAGAATTGTAGCTCACAAATTTGATAGCAGTTTCAAGTTTTAACTAGGTAGCATTTTAATGACAAGTCAAATAGATAAACAAAATTACCAGTTCAAACTGATGGCTCTTTACAAGTGTGCCCTTCTATAAGAAATCTGAATTTATGCAAAAGTTTCGTTTGGGGGATAATTGGGATCTTTTTCATGATTTTTAAAAAACTTTTAGGAAAGTGGTTGCTACAGGGAGATTTTTCCAAATGTTTCGATTGAGAGAATAGACACTTAAGCCAATGGTAGCTTTAATTTCAATTTGTATGTATTCAAATATAAAGATAAAACATTACTGAAAGTGTAAGCCAGGGAAAAAATTGGAATATATATATATGTCCAAACTGATATTTCATTAAAAAATTTTTTAAATGCAAATATTACATTATTGGAAGAAAACAATTATACTTAGGGAAAAAAATCATTCTTAAAATGTTTTCCATCGGGGCACCTGGGTGGCTCAGTCGTTAAGCGTCTGCCTTCGGCTCAGGTCATGGTCCCAGGGTCCTGGGATCGAGCCCCACATCGGGCTCCCTGCTCCACGGGAAGCCTGCTTCTCCCACTCCCCCTGCTTGTCCTGCTTGTCCTCCCTCTCTCACTGTGTCTCTCTCTGTCAAATAAATAAATAAATAATTTTTTTAAAATATATGAAAATCCTTTAAAAAAAAGAAAACTTTTCCATCTTCCTCTCCCAAGTTTTCATAGGAAGCCAAACCACATGTTCTATAACAGAGAACAGAAATACTCTAAAACTCTCCTTACCTTTCCAAGGCACTAAAATATAGCCCTCTCTTACTATATAGCATTTGCTTAGCCTAAAGAGACTTTAATAGCAAAGTATCTCTAAGATTAGTGGGATAGTAAAGAACTGAGAATCAACTTTTTAAATCCCTAAAGGATCTAAAACTTTGTCAAATGTGTCAAATTCACGATTAAACAATGCTCTAATAAGTTTATCAGATTTGAAAGCTAGGTGAGCAGGAAATGTTGGGGAGGAGAGGGTGTGATGGTATTTTATCCTCAAACATCCAAATTAATTAGACTATTATTTAGTTTGTAAAACAAGGAAGTTTAAAGGAGAGTTTGCAAGCTGTAAATTTTCTAAATTATATTTTAATATGTGAATGATACTCATTAGAATCTAAAATGGTAGAGCTGCCAAATTTATTTTTAAGGGTTTGTTTTGTGTTATATTTTCATTAATGATAAATTAATATGACTGTGGGTAGTAGGTTGATTCTCCTTTTAAAATAACACTTTTTCAGGGGTGCCTGTGTGGGGCTCAGTCAGTTGAGCTTCCAAATCTGGATTTCAGCTCATGAAATCAAGCTAAACCCGGGGTCTGCTTGAGATTCTCTCTCTCCCTCTCCCTCTGCTCCTCCCCCTGCTCATGCGCTTTCTCTCACTCTCTCTAAAATAAATAAGTCTTTAAAAATAAATAAAACACAATAATACTTTCTCCCTTCTCCCCAAATTTTTGACTTGGTCATGTAGTTAGCCTGTTCAGAATTACTATTAACATGATTTATATATCCCAAAACAATAGTCTAATGCAGGAGTATCTAAATAAAACTAGATAATCTAAAAGCTAATAAAATGTCAAAAAAATCATTTTCCCTTAATCTTACAAAAAAAAAAAAAGCAGATTTCAGTTTCTTGAACAGTCATGTCACAAACAAAAGGCTGTATTACTCAAGAGGACCACTGAGGGATGAAAAACAACCAGCCGTTTTTAGGCCAGCAAGATTATGACATTAGCAAAACTTCTCTTAGACCTGTCAGGCCAGGGCTACACTGGAAACCAGTGCTCAGCTGATGGAGCTCACCAGCCTGGCAGCTACAGAACCTCCTGATTCCCACACCCCGACGACCACGAATACAGAAGCAAGAAAATGGGCAGGAAACTGGAAGTGGGCTCGCCAAAGGACAACTTCCAGTTCTTGGCCTGGCCCAGCTCCTTCCTGCCCCTGGTAGTTCAGCTGACAGACCTGGTTACTAGAAGGTATGAAGTCCGCCCTTCAGCGACCTGTCTTCATGTCATACGCTCTTGTCTCATTCCCAGCTTCCGGCTCCTCCATCCCAGAGTACTGCTGTGTGATTTGTCAAGCCCACTAGTGTATGATATTAAAGAGTCTGCAATAAATTATTTATGCTGATTTAAAAAAGAACCCTATTCCCAAGGAAAGCGAAAATGAGAGATAACAGTTTTGCCTTTCTGAGGGGATAATTGCATTTTCACAGAATATCAAAGCAAGAAATGAAGTAAATAGTCTAAGATGCAAACGGGGTGGCTCTCAATCAGGAGTTCATAACTTGGATGCACATTAGAATCTTGTGGGGGGATTTCATAAAATATCGATGCCTGGGCTCCATCTCCACAGACTCTGATTTCATTGGTCAAGGGTGAGGCCGTGGCATTGAGATTTTTAGAAGCTCCCCAAGGGATTTTAGTGTGCGGTCAATATTGGGATCTCTTGATCTAGAGTATCTAGAGTGAGAGAGTATGACCCTGAAACTGGAAGGTGAAGGCTGCTGAGCACTTGGGGGTAGTCAGGAGGAAGACACTGCAGCCAGGACTGCTCTATCAGACGGGAGGTTGGTCTGGAGCCCCACTTCTCAAACTTTAATGTGTACACTCATCTGTTGGGGTCTTGTCAAAGTGAAGGTTACCATCCAGTAGGTCTGGGTGGCTCCTGAGATTCTGCATTTCCAACAAGCTCCCAGATAATGCCCATGCTGCTTGCTGATCCAGAGGCCACGTCTGAGTGGCAAGGATCTCGATGACCTTTAAAATCCCTTCTGATCCCAAGATTCTAAGATTCTCTGAATTGAGAACAACAGAGTATTCTATTTAAATGCCTAGCCCTAAAATGATGATGAACAAATCTGCCAGGAGTATAACTCCCTCCTTGTACAGTTGGAGGAGTCAGGTTGCTATAGACCCAGTGGAGAAGCAAATGTGCTAAGGTAACATTTCAGAGGTCAAAGGGAACCAAGGAGCCTACTCAAACACTCTCCTGAGTAGACCTAGCGTAAGCTTGGAAATCCAGGCATAAGAGTAAGGTATAAAAAGGTGGGAACAGGAAGTGAACATATGATATTTAAGTATATCAAATGATTTCCAACACTTTATATTTTACATTTTAAAAATTGTGAAACCATATTTGAACAAAAGAACTAAAGATAAATGTAGTAAATGCATATACAGGAAAATCATACAGGCTTTAAGTGAATTGATACATTAGGTTGGGATGATCTATTCTTTAAAGCAATTTTAAAAATCAAAGACATGGGGGTGCCTGGGTGGCTCAGTCGGTTAAGTGTCTGCCTTTGGCTCAGGTCATGATCCTAGGGTCCTAGGATCAAGCCCCGAGTCGGAATCCCTGCTCAGCAGGGAGCCTACTTCTCCCTCTGCCTGACACTCCCCCTGCTTGTACGCTCACTCTCTCTCAAATAAATAAATAAAATCTTTAAAAAAAAAAATAGAAAACAAAAAAACTGTTGTTTTTATTCTAAAGCAATTTAAAAGTTTTTCAGGGATCCAATAAAATGTTTTTCCTTTTGATGTTCTTTGTTATCAAATATTCTGTCTAAAGGGAGTATCACCTTTTGGATTGTTGGTTTACTGAAGAGATTCTTATCTGTGCTGAGACCATGACCATGCACCATCATCGGATGAAGATGAGGATGTAAACTGCAACTGGAGAAGAAACAAAATCTAGAGTCAGAAAGAGTCTCCTCATAGAACTTCTGAAGCCATGGATTTTACAAAACACCAAAAGCCTAACTGCATGGCGAGCGCAATAACTTTCAGTGTCTTCTTCAATTTTTAAGAGTGGTCTCTTAGAGCAGTGGTTTTTAAAGTGGTGTCTGGGGACTTCTGGGTGGGGCCTCTGAGACCTTGTCAGGTTAAACCTATTCTTATGATGATAGTAAGATGTCATTTTTGCCTTTTTGCCTTGCATGAGTCATGAGTATGTGGTGGAGATTTCCAGAGGCTGCATGTCATGTCATATCACAACAGACTGGATGCACAAGCAGGTGAGAGAAAGCATCTCTCTTCTATTAAACCTGATGTTAAAGAGATGTGCAGAAATGGGAGACAATGTCATTGTCACTAATGTTTTATTTTGAAGAATATGGTTATTTTTCATTAAAATATGGTATTTACATGAACATATAATGGGTTTACTCAACTACTTTTTAAAATACTTTTTAAGTTCTCAGCTTTAATTTTTACAACAGTAAATACCAACAGATATAACTCATGTAAACAAAAGCTCTTTGGTGTCTTCAACAATATTTAAGAGTGTAAAAGGTCCTGAGACAAAAAAAAAAAGCTTTGAACCATTAGTCTAGGGCCTTGTTCTCAAAATGTGGGTCCACAGACCGGCAGCATTGGCCTTGTTCTCAAAGAATGGTTCCGCAGACCAGAATCTTGGTGCCACCTCAGACCTATTGAATCAGAACCTGCTTTTCACAAGGTCTCCAGGTGATTCATGTGCAGTTAGGTTGAAAAGCATTGGACTATAGCTTTTATTTATTCCGTCAATCCTAATCTTGATCCCACACAATGATGAAAAAGGTAGCCTCTTTGAATTCCATCTTAACTACTCCCTAGTTGGGTGAAGTTAAGCAATTACACAGCCACTTTGTGCCTCTGTTTCCCCCATCTGTAAAGTGGGGAAAATAACAATACCTAGTTCACAGAATTGTTGTGGAGACAGATGAACTAATATTTGTAAAGGCGGAGAACCATGCCTGGCCTGTAATCAGCATTCCGTAAATACTGAGTGCTGAGTAGATTTTCTGAAAGTTCTAACTGCTATTCATACTCCTTCAGGAAGTGTACAGCCCAGTGGGAAGACACAGATCTCAGCAGCTGCCATACAGTGAAGCCACCAGTGGACTCCTATTGTGTTCAAAAAGGCAGTGAGAGTCCCAGGCCTGCCCTAAGAAGCCAAGGATTTTATTCTCAAACTCCAAGGATGATGGGCATTTTCAAATGGAGAAGCATGGAGAAGGCATGTTCCTAGTAGAAAGAGCAAGGGAAAAGGGAAGCTGAGGAGAATGTGACATGATTGAGGAACTACATTTCCCTCACCACAAGCCTTCGAGTTTCACAGATGAGGCACAGAGAGGTTATGTAACTGACCCAACATCACCAAGCTACTAAGAGAAGTGGTCAGGATCCAAACAAAGGCAGGTAGGCTCCCAAACCCATGTAATTTTCCACTATGTGAAACAGTCTCTGTGCATGATGCCAACACTTAGAGATTTTTGAAATTTGTTCTATGGCTAATAAGTGACATATGTGTGCAAATGCTCTAGGTTCTCTATTTGGTGGGTATTGGGTTCTATATGCCTCCATAAATCAAATCTATTTGTTGTGCTGTTCAAATCTTGATGTAGTCCAATCAGGAAGGGTTTATTTGCCAGACAAAGGAATCCAGATATCACCCTGTAAACCACAAGGAACCACAAGGGAGCCCTAAAGACCTGTTTGGCGGGGGGAGGGGGGGTGACTCTCTAATTTCAATATTATAAAATTTGGTCCATTGGGTGTTGTGGCAAATTACATTCATGCAAAGTGATATCATGATGAAGATCTTCTAAGAAGGCAAGAAAAAAAAAATTACCTCAAAGAGCATGAAACATGAGCTAGATCCTGCTGAAAGTGCACCAGCATTCACGAGCAGAAGGCTTTGCCTACATCCATGGGTTGGGCATTTTTCTCAAAGGGGAGCTGAATGGAGGAGGACTCTGTTAAACTCTACTTGGGGATCTGGGGTTTAAATTGATCCTTAGGTCATAAGACCTCTGACCAACAGGTGTATGTATTTCCATCAACAGAAAAATCAGTTTAAAAACCATGGTGGAGCTTGGGAAAGTTGTCAAATGGGCTATCTGAACACATTCTTTTCTCCTTTCCCCACAGAGCTGTGAACAAACAAGATGTAAAGGTAAAGCCTCAGCAAATGCCTTTCTCTGCCCCCTCCGCAGCCTGAACCCACACCCTTCACCCTTTGGAGCAAACTGAAAGGGACCTTCCTTCTAGTAACTTCCATTAGTGGCTGCCCAGATGGATGGGCCTTCCCATCTGCCTCTGAAGGGACAGCTGTCCATCCACATAAGAAGGAGGCAAATCAACACATATGGGTAATTAAAGTAAGGGGGGGATCCATATTAAAGGCAAAACTATAGGGACATTAAGAAGATTAGCAGTTGTCAGGGGCTGTGGTGGGTTGAGGGGGTTGTCTACAAGAGGCACAATGTATTTTGTGGGAAAGATAGAACTGTTTTATATATTGACTGTGGGGGGAGGGGAGCGGAGCAAGATGGCGGAGGAGTAGGAGACCTGGATTTCGTCTGGTCTCAGGAATTCAGCTGGATAGGGATCAAACCATTCTGAACACCTACGAACTCAACAGGAGATCGAAGAAAAGAAGAGCTACAACTCTCTGAACAGAAAAGCGACCACTTTCTGGAAGGTAGGACATGCGGAGAAGTGAATCTGAGGCGATATTCAGGAGGATAGATGGCGGGGGAGGGGCCTCCGTCGGCCGCTTCTGGCAAGTGATAGAACCACAGAGCGCAGAATCGGAACTTTTAGAAGTCGGCTCCGCTGAGGGACGTCACTCTGGTGGCTAAGTGGGGGGGTGGAACCCTCGTGGGACACTGTGGTCTCAGGACCCTCGGGGTCACAGAAAGACCGGGGGTGCCTGAGTGCGGCAGAGCTCCCAGGTATCGGAGCAGGGAGGCCGGCTGCAGAGACAGAGAAGCGCGGGGCTCTCAGCTCGGGGTGGCCATAAACCGTGATCCGCGGCACAGTCGGGCCCCTGCTCCTCCAGCAGGGACCCAACAGGCGGCAGATCCGGGGAGACTCACCTTCCTCCCCCGGGAGGAGCCGCGCGGGAGGGCACCGCAGGGATCTGCTGGGTTTGGAGACTCCACCCGGGGTCGAGTGCCGGAGATAGAAACGCGCGGTCACAGGCCGGGTGAGCACGGAGTGCGGCCGGAGACCGGGGAGACGGGAGTGGCTGGTGGCTTTTCTCTGGGGCACACTGAGAAGCGGGGCCCAAGTTCTCGGCTCCTCTGAGGCGGAGATTGGGAGGCCGTCATTTTCACTCTCCGCCTCCAAAGCTGTACGGAAAGCTTGAAGGGAACAAAAGCTCCCGAGACCAAACCTGAGCAGATTACTTAGCCCAGACCGGGCAAAGGTGGGGTAATTCCACCTCGGCAAAGACATTTGGAAACCACGGCAACAGGCCCCTCCCCAGAAGATCAGCGAGAACAGCCAGCCAAGACCAAGTTTACCGATCAATGAGAACGGCAGAACTCCAGCGCTAGGGGAATACTGCACATAGAATTCATGGCTTTTTTACCATGATTCTTTAGTCTTTCAAAGTTCATTTTTTTTTTTAACTGTCTTTTTTCTTTTTTTTTTTTTTGAATTTTTCTTTTTCCCTTTTTCAACCAACATCTTATCAATCCCTTTTTAAAAAAAACATTTTTATTTTCATTTTTATTTTTCATTTTTAGAGTCATATTCTATCCCTTCATAGTAGTTACCCATATTTTTGGCATATATATATATATAAGTTGTTCTCTCTTTACAATTTTGAGATCGTTTCTTCTAACAGATCAAAATATACCCTAAATCTCTATTGTATGGTTTTTTCCTACTCCCCTGCCTGATCACATTCTCTTTTTTTTTTAAGCCACTGAGATTTTTAGGTTGTGTGTTATCACAGGATAACCTAAGCCATCTTGAAAGATTCGGTACGTAATCCTAAAGTTAGTATTAAAAAAAAAGGAGGCTAAAGAGCATCCTACTAAGGAATGAATGGGTCACCCAGGAAATTAAAGAAGAATTAAAAAAATTCATGGAAACCAATGAAAATGAAAACCCAACTATTCAAAATCTTTGGGATGCAGTAAAGGCAGTCCTAAGAGGAAAGTATATAGCAATACAAGCCTTTCTCAAGAAACAAGAAAGATCTCAAGTACACAACCTAACCCTACACCTAAAGGAGGTGGAGAAAGAAGAGCAAATAAAGCCTAAACCCAGCAGGAGAAGAGAAATAATAAATAAAGATCAGAGCAGAAATCTATGAAATAGAAACTAAAAGAACAGTAGAACAGATCAACAAAACTAGGAGCTGGTTCTTTGAAAGAACGAACAAGATTGATAAACCCCTGGCCAGACTTATCAAAAAGAAAAGAGAAATGACCCAAATCAACAAAATCATGAATGAAAGAGGAGAGATCACAACCAACACCAAAGAGATACAAACAATTATAAGAACATATTATGAGCAACTCTATGCCAGCAAATTCGATAACCTGGAAGACATAGATGCATTCCTAGAGATGTATCAACTACCAAAACTGAAGCAGGAAGAAATAGAAAACCTGAACAGACCTATAACCACTAAGGAAATTGAAGCAGTCATCAAAAATCTCTCAACAAACAAAAGCCCAGGGCCAGATGGCTTCCCAGGGGAATTCTACCAAACATTTCAAGAAGAATTAATACCTATTCTTCTGAAACTGTTCCAAAAAATAGAAATGGAAGGAAAACTTCCAAACTCATTTTATGAGGCCACCATTACCTTGATCCCAAAACCAAAGACCCCATCAAAAAGGAGAACTACAGACCAATATCCCTGATGAACATGGATGCAAAATTCTCACCAAAATACTAGCCAATAGGATCCAACAGTCCATTAAAAGGATTATTCACCACGACCAAGTGGGATTTATCCCTGGGCTGCAAGGTTGGTTCAACATCCACAAATCAATCAATGTGATACAATACATTAACAAAAGAAAGAACTAGAATCATATGATCCTCTCAATAGATGCAGAAAAAGCATTTGACAAAGTACAGCATCCTTTCTTGATCAAAACTCTTCAGAGTATAGGCATCGAGGGTACATACCTCAATATCAAAAAAGCCATCTATGAAAAACCTACAGCGAATATCATTCTCAATGGGGAAACCTGAGAGCTTTCCCCCTAAGGTCAGGAACACGGCAGGGATGTCCACTATCACCACTGCTATTCAACATAGTATTAGAAGTCCTAGCCACAGCAATCAGACAACAAAAAGAAATAAAAGGCATCCAAATTGGCAAAGAAGAAGTCAAACTCTCACTCTTTGCAGATGATATGATACTTTATGTGGAAAACCCCAAAGACTCCACCCCAAAACTGCTAGAACGCATACAGGAATTCAGTAAAGTGGCAGGATATAAAATCAATGCACAGAAGTCAGTGGCATTCCTATACACCAACAACAAGACAGAAGAAAGAGAAATTAAAGAGTTGATCCCATTTACAATTGCACCCAAAACCATAAGATACCTAGGCATAAATCTAACCAAAGAGGCAAAGGATCTGTACTCAGAAAACTATAAAATACTCATGAAAGAAATTGAGGAAGACACAAAGAAATGGAAAAAACGTTCCATGCTCATGGATTGGAAGAACAAATATTGTGAAGATGTCAATGCTACCTAGAGCAATCTACACATTCAAAGCAATCCCCATCAAAATACCATCCACTTTTTTCAAAGAAATGGAACAAATTATCCTAAAATTTGTATGGAACCAGAAAAGACCCCGAATAGCCAGAGGAATGTTGAAAAGAAAAGCAAAGCTGGCAGCATCACAATTCCAGACTTCCAGCTCTATTACAAAGCTGTCATCATCAAGACAGTACGGTACTGGCACAAAAACAGACACATAGATCAATGGAACAGAATAGAGAGTCCAAAAATGGACCCTTAACTCTATGGTCAACTCATCTTTGACAAAGCAGGAAAGAATGTCCAATGGAAAAAAGACAGTCTCTTCAACAAATGGTGTTGGGAAAATTGGATAGCCACATACAAAAGAATGAAACTGGACCATTTCCTTACACCACACACAAAAATAGACTCCAAATGGTTGAAAGACCTCAATGTGAGACAGGAGTCCATCAAAATCCTAAAGGAGAACACAGGCAGCAACCTCTTCGACCTCAGCCGCAGCAACTTCTTCCTAGAAACATCGCCAAAGGCAAGGGAAGCAAGGGCAAAAATGAACTATTGGGACTTCATCAAGATAAAAAGCTTTTGCATAGCAAAGGAAATAGTCAACAAAACCAAAAGACAACTGACAGAATGGGAGAAGATATTTGCAAATGGCATATCAGATCAAGGGCTAGTATCCAAAATCTATAAAGAACTTATCAAACTCAACACCCAAAGAACAAAGAATCCAATCAAGAAATGGGCAGAAGACATGAACAGACATTTTTCCAAAGAAGACATCCAAATGGCCAACAGGCACATGAAAAAGAGCTCAATATCGCTCGGCATCAGGGAAATCCAAATCAAAACCTCAATGAGATACCACCTCACACCAGTCAGAATGGCTAAAATTAACAAGTCAGGAAATGACAGATGTTGGCGGGGATGCGGAGAAAGGGGAACCCTCCTACACTGTTGGTGGGAATGCAAGCTGGTGCAGCCACTCTGGAAAACAGTATGGAGGTTCCTCAAAAAGTAGAAAATAGAGCTACCCTACGACCCAGCAATTGCACTACTGGGTATTTACCCCAAAGATACAAAAGTAGGGATCCGAAGGGGTACGTGCACCCGATGTTTATAGCAGCAATGTCCACAATAGCCAAACTGTGGAAAGAGCCAAGATGTCCATCGACAGATGAATGGATAAAGAAGATGTGGTATACATATACAATGGAATATTATGCAGCCATCAAAAGGAATGAGATCTTGCCATTTGCAACAACGTGGATGGAACTGGAGGGTATTATGCTGAGCGAAATAAGTCAAACAGAGAAAGACATGTATCATATGACCTCACTGATATGAGGAATTCTTAATCTCAGGAAACAAACAGAGGGTTGCTGGAGTGGGGGGTGGGGTGGGAGGGATGGGGTGACGGGTGATAGACACTGGGGAGGGTATGTGCTCTAGTAAGCGCTGTGAATTGTGCAAGACTGTTGAATCTCAGATCTGTACCTCTGAAACAAATAATGCAATATATGTTAAGAAAAAAAAAAGAAGAAGAAGAAGATAGCAGGAGGGGAAGAATGAAGGGGAGGAAATCAGAGGGGTAGACGAACCATGAGAGATGATGGACTCTGAAAAACAAACTGAGGGTTCTAGAGGGGAGGGGGGTGGGAGGATGGGTTAGCCTGGTGATGGGTATTGAGGAGGGCATGTTCTGCATGGAGCACTGGGTGTTATGCACAAACAATGAATCATGGAACACTACATCTAAAACTAATGATGCAATGTATGGGGATTAACATAACAATAAAAAATAAGAATATATTGACTGTGGTTACCCAATTGTATGAGTTTGCCAACTTTTCTAGAACTGTATGCTGTATGTAAATTATACCTCAATTAGTCGGATATTTAAAAGATTGCATATCATTTCTTTTCAATTTTTTAATTTTCTTCTCTCTATATTTCCTTAACATTCTTTCATAGCTAATATTTCCTGAGTGCTCAGTATTTGTCAGGTATAAAGCTAAATGTTTAATATTATGTTGAACCATTTCAAATTGCAATTTTCATCGGTCAAAAGATGGCCAAATATCAGCTATTTCATGTGCTTTAGACTTAATATTTACCACAATCCTTTGGGGTAGATACTATTATTATCTTCATTTTGAGGTACAGAATGAGGCTCAGGGTGGTTAAGTAATTTTCCCCAAAACACAGTGAGGAGTGAAGCCAGTTCCAAAAAATACATATGCTTCATGGAGCAAAGTGATAAAACACAGAGATTCCCAAAAGAAGAAAAAGACCCACCCACAATACCATCGCCCAAAGTGATAACGTCTAGGTCCATTATCATCAAATATTTTCTAAGCATTCAATAAGAATTATTCTGAGGCTTTTTTTCTTAATAATTGAAGAAGAGAGATACAGACATTGAATAACTACAGTGGAGTTATAAATGAAGATTTTTGTCTTATTTCAGCTTGCCAGGCATTTTGATAATTGAAAACCAGTTTAATGCTATTTTCCGCACTAACAGTTTTAATTTTTACAATTCATCTTCTCTTCTCTTCACTTTCTATCCCTTAATGGTGGAGTCACCGTCACATATTTAAGATGGCTATTGATAATTATCGCGAGTTTCCAATGCAATGGTAGCACTTAGAAAGAGCCTAAGAATACAGGTGTCCATGTAACTAATTACCACATGAATTTACCTCAAGGCCCTCCTTATCGTCTCCCTCCTGTGAGTCATTGATAACTTGCCCACTCCAGATGAATTCACTGTGTCAGAAATAGAGAAAAAGCATTGTAGAGTTAATTCCAGCTGCCAGAGAAGCTCAATAAGCCCCCAAGAAGCTTTTGAAAAATCAAAAAACTCTTAAAAAGGTCTTTAAAAGTAGTTTCTCATGTTTGGCCCCAACAGAGTGATAATGCTTCTTTAAAGATAGTGGACGTATGAGCCAATCAATACACTATTAAGACACTGACAGCACTGAGATAGGATTACATGGTGAAGAAATTGTGAAACCTTTAACTTTTCATTTTCAGCAAGAAGAATTGAGGGAAGTGGCTTTTTTAAATTTATTTTTATCTGAATAGCCTTAGGTAATACAATTTTTCATTTCAGTTCAGGAAGTTCACCGTCAGTCCACATGTAACCAAGGGATCAAGTTAACTCCATATCTTTTTTTATAACATGACTTTATCCTCAAGTCTAGTCCAGCTTCCTGGTTTGGTGGGAAAATACAACTACTTAACTCAATAAAGACTTTTTCCAATTATTGCCCTTATTCCATTATTGAAACTATAGGAGCTTAACCAGATTGACTTACAAAGTAATCTGGCTGCACTTACACATTAACTTGAGGTCTGAAACACTTTCTAAATGGAAGTCAGTGGTCTATAAGAGATTTTTAAGGCTGGAAGGATCTGTAGAAGTCATTGTATTCCACTTCTAATTTCATAGATAATAAAACGGAGACCCAGAGAAGTTGACTTCTTAAGACCACACAGATGGATGGATGATACTGGAGTTCAAAATCATCCTACAACCCCAACCTGTAGAATAGACTAATGACTTTCTACTCACGGTGTACCTTAGTCATCACTTTAGAGAGCTTAAAAAAAAACCCTGAAGGCTAAGCTGTACCTCAAACTAATTAAATTAGACTCTCTGGAGTGGGACCCAGGCATCAATGTTTTTTAAACTTTGGGGGAAAGCCTGATGTTCATTCTCTCAAGTGCAGGGAATCATTGGGTGGAGCTCCTTGCTTTTTTGGGTGTTCATTTTTATAAAGTCAGTGATCATCATTACTAGAAACATCTGACATGCATGCTTTTGAACATACTCCAGATCAAATTTTGTCCTTTCAATTTTAATGACATGTGGAAGTCATTAGCACTATTTTACAAATATTTTTAGCTCTTTGTCTTCCGGTACTTGGTAGGATTACAATTCCTGCCCCCTTGTGGTTGAGTGGGGCACGTGACCAATGCTGGTCAATGAGTTGAGAATAAACATGACTTTGGGCTGGAGCACTTAATTGCTGGTCCAAGCCCTTCCAAAGTTCTCATTCTGTCTGTCACAATAATTATCCATGTTTCACAGAGTGGCAATTCTGTAGCCCTGGGTCCCAGAGTGAAGTCAACACTAACAATGGAAGTCAACACTCACATGGATGAAAAATAGATCTGGGTTTTTTTGTTTTTTTAAGCCACTGAGATTTTTAGGTTGTGTGTTATCACAGGATAACCTAAGCCATCTTGAAAGATTCGGTACGTAATACTAAAGTTAGTATTCTAGGTAAAATAAATTATTTTTAAAATTAATATATTTTCTCCCCCAAAATCAGTATTCAAGATTTCATTGTTTTCCCCTTTTCTGCTGAGAAGGGATCATAAATATTTAATCTCAAACTCAAATTTTTGAAAGTCTTGTCTTGTTCCCAACACTGATAGTGTTATCTCCATGTATCATCAAAAGTCAACTAAAAGAATCACACAGAAGATTCCCAGATGTTCAGAAATGAGAAGCTGTCTTTAAGAGACTTACGTCTTTTCAACACACAAAGGGATTTCCCCTAACATTACTGCTGTTGTAATATTTACCAATGGACTCACACTTGAAATTATGTTTGTCTTTTTATACCATTAAGTTGTTGCTTTAAAGTTGTTTAGAATTTAAAAAGTCTCCAATGGGGCCACTCACTTGCTATTAAAATCCAAACAGTTATATGACTTATGACCCAAGTCACTGGCAGACAATCACTCCAGGGTCTGGAGATAAGACCTCTAACTTACTTCTTGAGTTCAAATCTTAATATTCTTATTCCTGAATATAGTATCTGCCCCCCACTTTTTTTTCCCTTCAAGTTTTGGTAATAACAGGGGTCCACTGGAGCCCATGTATATGAAGGGACTGTCTTGGAGGAAAGGCTCCAACTCAACCTGCAGGTGGAGGAGGCAAAATGCACCAGCACCAACTATGGGCTTAATCCAGCCAAGATGGTATCATGGGATGGGGAGAAATAAATTATGGGTAACTGAGGGTCAGAGCCATGGGGATAAATGGCTAAGAAAAGGCTGGGGAGACACCACACCAGTTCTAATAACCCCTAGCCAATTAATAATAAGTGAACTTCCCATGCAGCCAAACACAACTGAGAGAACAATCCAGCATTGTAAGGGTGAAGTGGGGTGAATTTGTTGACCTAATAATGAGCTTCTTCCTCTTCTAACATGTATGAATCTGTGACTAGCACTGGAGCATCGTTACACTGTGCTTCCAAGTCAGGGTGGTCCTTCAAAGGCTTCTCTGAGCCTGCAGGGTCTCATTTTATGTAGTTGATGAAACATCCATTTTCAACATTTACCTTCATCCCTTTGTTTCCTCTGGGAAATTTCTTCCCACCCCCAGGAATCAATCTTGCAGCTCAATGGTGGCTCCACAACTTCAAGAATAAAGGAGGTGAAGTTAGTTTGCAAAACAGTCAAGAACTTTCTAAGAATGCCATTTTTTCTCTGAAAAGGGAATACATTTCTATTGACTGAAGATTAAAATCTGCAGTTTGCTCCAAAAGTATGATCCATGAGCAGTGACTGGGAAGTTACTGTGGTGTAGAAGAGAGACTATCACATCTGGAAAATGAAGGGCTTCAGATTCAACCAATTCTGCAACTGTGAGAAAATGAGATATACTTTCAGACCTTAGGCTTTTTATTCTGTAAAATGGGATAATAATAAACCTACTCTTTCTTAGCTATTACACTGGGATCCACTTGGATAACATACTTTTCAAACTCTGGGCTTAATATTGCTATTGATATAAGAGTATCTGAAGGTTTAATCATAATCACTAATGAAAATGGGTTTTGAAAAGCAACAAAAGGAAATGTTACAATGATTGCTATTTGCTTTTCAAATCCCAAAACTGACAGAGTTCTGGAAAAGTATGTTAGTTTTAATAAATACTCTGAGGCTATTATTGCCCGCGTAGGACTTGTACATTTCAAGGGAGTCATCTAGTAACTAATAAGTAGTCCATACCTCAGAGGCTGTAAGCACTTCAGCTATCTTTATCCCTGATCCATACCAGAGATTTTTCTAAGTAGCAAAATATATATTAGCGATGGGTTTTCATTGCCAAAAACAGCACTGCTTAATGTATGTGGATTGGCTAGGGCAGTGGTCCGAAAACCTGTTTTTGTTTTTTAAGATTTTATTTTTATTTATTTGTCAGGGAGAGAGAGAGAGCACAAGCAGGGGGAACAGTAGGGGGAGAGGGAGAAGCAGGCTCCCAGCTGAGCAGGGAGCGCGATGCAGGACCCTGGGATCATGACCTGAGCTGAAGGCAGATGCTAAACCAACTGAGCCACCCAGGTGTCCCCAGAAAACATGTTTTGTAAAGGTTTGATGTTATTTTTGGCTTCGCAGGTAAACGGCCTCTGTCATATCACTCAACTCCGCCCCTGCAGCACAGGATGAGCCACAGACAATATGTAAATGAATTGGCCTGGCTGTGTTCCAATAAAACTTTACTGACAGGCACAGACCAGATTTGGCCTGTACACCATAGTTTGTCAACTGCTAAGCTAGAATAACGTAGAAACACTGCCTGTCCTTGAATGGACAGGGTTTAAGGACCAAAATCTCTTCACATATTAAAATGGTTCCCAAGGTGGAGTTCTAAAATAGTCCTAAGTCCACTGTTGGCTTGGAGGATTCTGGTTACCTGATGGCAACTACAAGGTTAACTGAACCCTGTCTCTACAATGTTATGGCATTTGCCCCGAATGTGCCATTTAAATGGGGAGTAATTGGCGTATTTAAAAGGGCAAAGATCTGGAGTCATTGAGTTGCATGCTTTCATGCCTGCCTGTCAATAACTGTTGGTGTGGCAGCATGATCTGTCTGAGTCTTGCTTTTCTTACTTGTAGCATGATAATGGGCTTGGAGTCCTCACCCACCTCTGATGATGGATATACAACCCACATGAATAAAAGAGCCTGGAAACCTATGCTGCCAAATTGGCTTTGGCCAGTTCACAACAGAAGTCGAAAACAGACAGGAGGGAGACAGAATCACCAATTAAGGAAAGAAGAACTGATTCTAGAGAAAGGCAAAGGGCGGGCGCCTGGGTGGCTCAGTCGTTAAGCGTCTGCCTTCAGCTCAGGTCATGATCCCAGGATCCTGGGATCAAGTCCCACATCGCGCTCCCTGCTCGGCAGGAAGCCTGCTTCTCCCTCTCCCACTCCCCCTGCTTGTGTTCCTGCTCTCGCTGTCTCTCTCTCTGTCAAATAAATAAAATCTTTAAAAAAAAAAGAGAGAGAAAGGCAAAGGGCAAGCAAAACAGCCCTGCTCATGATGTCATAACAGCCCAGGCTTCTGTATCATTCCGAACCCAGTCTTTCATAGTCAAAGATGACATTATCTCTGCATGTCTTTGTGGCTGGAGAGACCACCCCCAGATTTAACAGCCCTTTCAACTCAGTGGAAGACAGTTCTTTGACTTGGGGCAGCAATTACTTTTACAAAGGTTATTATTGTTGGCAACTTCGCTGCTTCGAATCCTGGTATGTGCTTAGAAAGATCTCCTCATTTCCAGCTGCTGGTCACCAGGCAGAATTTCCAACAACCCTTTTATAGGGCTTGTAAGGATTAAGTGGAACAAAGTATGTGAGGCCTGGCTTTTAGTAAACACTCTATAAATGTGAGGTGTTTATTATCATCTCCCAAATATAATGAGGCTTCTGTCCCACAGAGATCTTGGGCTTTTTTTTTTTTAAGTCCCCGGTCTTCCCCTTGTGATTTTGTTCACAGAATTCTATAATTTTAGGACAGAAAAGGCCATTCAAGACCATCTAACCCAATTTCCTAATTTAATTTTGAAAACCTGATCCTGATTGGTGACAAGGTTTGAGGAATTTCCTTCTTATCTATACATTCCCATATGGAGACATAAACCACATTAATACTTAAAGCGGGCTTTAAAATTATGTAGCCAACAAAAGGGAACTAGAATGCATTAATCTATTTCAACCAGAACATGGGTCAAAAAATAGTTAAAAACTACAGAGGGTGCCTGGGTGGCTCAGTCAGTTAAGTGTCTGCCTTCGGCTCAGGTCATGATCTCAGGGTCCTGGGATCGAGCCCCACATCAGGCTCCCTGCTCAGTGGGCAGCCTTCTTCTCCCTCTCCCTCTGCCCCTCCCCACCGTTTGTGCTCTCTCTCTGCTCTGTCTTGCTCTCTCAAAAAAATAAATAAAATCTTAAAGAAAAAAAAAAACTACAGAAAAATAAAATATGGAGTAACTTTAACTCAAATCACTGTAATATAAATATTTCACTTTTTTAAAAAGATTTTTATGTATTTATTTGTCAGAGAGAGAGAGGGAGAGAGAGCACGCACACAAGCAGGGAGAGCGGCAGACAGAGGGAGAAGCAGACTCCCCACGGAGCAGGGAGCCAGATGTGGAATTCGATCCCAGGACCCTGGGATCATGACCTGAGCCAAAGGCAGACCATTAACCGACTGAGCCACCCAGGCATCCCAATATAAATATTTCAAATAAAAATACTCTTTCTTTATCCTCTAAGATTGGGGAGAGGATGAAATAATTTCTGAAAGCATCATGGAAAGTTCATTCATTCATTCATACATTCAATCAACACATTTTCATAAAATACCTACATTGCTAGGTTTTCCTTATAATGTTAGGACTAATAATTATAAATGTATAACTCCCAAAAACTATATCTCCAGCCATAACCAGCCTCTCTCTTTGCATTTCCATGTCCTTCCCCAGTTGTGTAGAGATGACCTGAACTTCATTCATTCAGTGAATATTCCTCAGGCCCCGATTCAGGGTCAGTCATAATTCTGGGCATAGGGTACACAGCAATGAATAAGGCGGACAATCCTTATTCAACTCCTATGGAGTTGAGGTTCTGAGAACTTTCCATAGTGAGTAGTCCTTCATGCCTAAACCTGTTGAAACCTAAATTCATTCAGATTCCACACAGTTGTGTGAAGTTCCAAACAGTTGTGAAGTTCATACTGTTTACCAGCATTTTCACATGCATCCTCTCTTTCTCCCTCACAACAACCCTGTAAAGTAAGCATTGCTATCCTAATTTGTCCACATCACACAGTTCTAGTAAGTGGTGGAGCCAGAACTCAAACGTAGGTCTTCTAACTTCAGGCCCTGTGGGGCGGCTCTCTCTCTCTCTCTCTCTCCACATTTGTACAATGAAATCTTTTCCAGGTAGCTGCCCTCCCAACCTGTGCATTTCCTGGCACCTTCAGCCAGGCAGGCCTTAATTCTAAATGTCACTAGCCTACCCGCCTTCACTCCTCTCATACTTCCCCCTCCCCCAAGCCCCACCATCTCTGCATCTTGTAAATTTACTACTTTTGGTCTAGGCTGTTGTATCTACTTAGCCCTTCAGTTCAGCCCAGAGAGGCCAAACAAGTTGCTGGCTCTATGCATCATGGGAATTCTCTAGGGGAAGTTTTTCCTAGTGGCAGAGCCTGACACTGGTCATTGCAAAGACATTATTATGTAACTGTAGTCCTTCATGATATCTATCAGATTAAAACTGCCCCTATCTTCTGCTCCTTGGTATTTGGTTAACAGGCACCCTCACAGGCAGGCAGCCCCACTGTGTGCCCAGGAGGAAAGGGGCAGTGGGTTTGGTGAGGGATTACCCGATCTCGGCCACAGGAGACTTCGAGATTCAAGAGAGTGGAAGGAAGTCCTGAAATAGTGTGTACTGTACCTTTCAGAAAGGAAACAGTCTCCTACAAACAACAAGACTCTTTTCTAGAAACTTCAATTTTAAGGAAAATGGTTTCATATGAATGAAATTTTTAAAAAAAGAATTCATCCCAAATCCAGTAATTTAGATACCAAGAAACCATTTTTTAGAATCTGAGCCCTAGGACAACAGTTCAGCCTTTGAAGACTGGTTTGGGGTTGTCCAATGGCCCCCCTTGGGCTGCCAGGTCTCCCTCTGGTGCTCCTGACCTGCCCGGGGCTTTGGCAATACCTAATGGTTTGTTTGTTTTAAATATTTATTTATTTGAGAGAGAGAGCACAAGTGGGAGGAGGGGCAGAGGGAGAGGGAGATAAGCAGACTCCATGCTGAGTGGGGAACCCACTCAGGCTAGATTCCAGGACTCTGAAATCACCAGGATCTGAGCCATACTCAAGAGTCAGAGGCTCAACCAACTGAGCCACCCAGGCGCCCCCTAATGGTTTAAAAGAAAGAATATGTGAGGTTCACAGAACAGAGTGGATCACAGTTGTTTTGAAGACTGAATCTGAAATTTTTACTTTATTCTCACAATTGGGAAAAATATGTGCTTTTGGTCAGACTCTTTTGCATTCTGAATGTTCAGTTATTCCCTATTCATGGACAGAGCGTGATTGTGACCTCAGGAATATTTATGCATACAGCAGGGCCAAGACGGAAGAATGGCCATCCGCCCTGGGCACTGGGATTTCCGTCCCCACTTAGCCTGTGTTAAAACGTCGGGGCTTCGGGGCGCCTGGGTGGCTCAGTTGTTTAAGCGACTGCCTTTGGCTCAGGTCATGATCCTGGAGTCCCAGGATCGAGTCCCGCATCGGGCTCCCTGCTCAGCGGGGAGTCTGCCTCTCCCTCTGCCTCTCCCCCTCTCATGCTCTCTCTCTATCACTATCTCTCTCAATAAATAAATAAAAATCTTAAAAAAAAAACAAAAAAAACAAAAAACGTCGGGGCTTCATTCTGCAGCAAGCACACTTGCTCCATTTCCAGTAGACAGACCCTGTGTCTTGTCCCTTCTTGGCCCAGCGATTTTCCCTGTTCTCCTGTGTGCCGGAAGGCAGACTTTAGCAAATCGATCCACATGCTTGTTTTCACTATTTCCAAAGGTGGTGCCTCTCCATAACCTGGCAAATCGTACATGAAAAGAACGAACAGGGAAACTCTGTGATGGAGCCCCACGAGGGATGTGGGCTGGCTGCACTGGGAATCAGCAGCCTTCAGCCTCAGACCAGTATTTGGAACCATTCAAGTGCCTGCTCCCAGGGAGCGAGCTCGCTCAGCTAAGGGCTGAGTTCTCACCTCCTGTGTGATGACACATGGAGAGTGACAGAGTGGCCTCTGGGAAAACCCCTCAGTCCATTCCCAGACCAAGGAGAGGGGCCAAAGATTTGGACATGTATGTGGTGGCCACTGACCCTATTTATTCTCAGGAAGCGTTTAAGTCTCCAGCCACGCTCTTCTGAAATGATATGGCATCTGCCCTTACTAATGAGCCCCCTGACATGTGGTTTCTGCCGGAGAGTAAAAGAAATGACAGCCTTCATGGCACAAGCATTGATTGATAGCATTATGTATTCCACTGCGGCAGGGTCCAGAATAATACAAAGAATGGGAGAGTTTTCTTTTTTTTAATTCTTCTGGGAACTCAAACACCAGCTTATTCAGAATTTAAGATGGCACACCAAATAAGCTCCAGTAAAGGCTAAACAGATTTCATGTAATTATAGATTTATTTTATAACTCTATTATACATTACATGATTGATTTCACTTACCAATTATACTGTTGCCTGTTACTGAGTTCATAGTCTAAAAATCATTCCAATGACCCTGTTTTCAGAAACCCTAGGGGAAATATTTTCTTGATTCTGCATCAAGTAGGTGATGCTTGCAGACAGGGAGCCTCATTTTCCCCTGCAGTCATTAGAAAGTGTGGCAGACTTATATTTAAACATGTATGAGGCAGACACAGTGAGCACACAGAATACGCCCTACCGAATGCAACTCAGACTGTCCTGGACTTGGCGGAACTGAGTTCAAGGTCAAACACCTGTGCCTTGTGTCTGGGGCGGGGTAGGGGTGTAGGTGCATGATGCCTGACTGTGTCCCCTGGACTGGCCATCTCACTAACTAGCATGAAGCAATACTGTGGAAACAGCCCATTCTCAATTACTTGGGGGCTCTTGTTCAGCTATTGAATTATCCAAAACCTCCACACTGTTTTCTTTTTCCCCTCATTAGGATTAGCCCTAGAAGGTGATGATGTAATCTGCGATCTTACCTCTTTACAAAAGTTTTGGTGGGGCAGATATAAAAATCTACTGGGGGTGGGGGAGAGACAGAACCATTAGCTAGTTATTGTGACTATTTTCACTGAAATTGATTCATCGTTATAGCCAGTAATCAAATGTTTCCCATATGTGCAAAACAATTCCCAGTCCTCAATGTACTTTCTTTCTCTCCCCACCTTCTTTTCTCCCTTTCTTTCTTTGTTGGCCCACTTCCTTCCAATACAGAGAGGTGCTAAAAACCAGCAAAGTCAACGTCTCTTTTTCATTTACCAAGTACGTATGCTCATATACACTTTCCGATTTGATCCTCCACAAAAAGATCAGTATTTCCTTATTTTTCTAATGATCAAATTGACAATCAGAGAGGCTGAGGGACTTGTCCAAGGCCACACAGCTAATAAACAGCTGAGATGAGATTCAAATGCAGGTTTTGTGATTCTGATGCTGTCAGCTTCTGTTCACCAAGGCTGCCCCACCTAAAATAGCATATTCTTCAGTGTGAACTGCTGGCTAATGCTAAGGGGCCAGGCGTAGGTTAATGCTGAGTGAGAGAACTTCCTGCCGCAAGAGTAGGCTGACCTATAGACTATTTTCATTACATAGCATTCACCATCCATGGAGAGTCTTGAAATAATTCAGAGATGTACAACTGAAAGAAAAAAGCAAATGCAGAGGGCAAGTATGTTGTTCCCTTTGGCTTGCGTGGAGAGGGGGAAGTTGAGGCAGAATTCTACACACTGACCGCATATTCTTTGGACTTGACAAAATCCTACTGCTAAAGATCACTGTCCCTTGACCTTTGCAAGTTTTGAGCCACCTTATTCCTGACCTTCCAAAATCTGCAAACTTATGGGTGCTTGTTTATGAAATCATGGGCTTTTCAAAAATAGCTACAAGATGAAAATAATTAGGTAGGAGAATATCAATTAGCTAACCCTGTCTTGGGCACATAGTAGGTGCTCAATATAATAGCCGTGCTACTGCCATCGACCTTACTGTTGTTGTGGGTGTTAGAATGAGTCTGCTTTCCCCCTCGTTATGAAATAGCCAAGCTCTATTTCTTTACTTTGCCTCTGATACACCACATATAAACCCTTTGTCTGACATTGTGTAGCTTATTATTAAAGATAAGTGCAGTGACTGATGGTGATAACCAAGTCAGCTTTCATACCAAGTCCACTTGGATCTAGAATATGTTATAATCCCAATGCAGGACACTTCCACCAGGGTTGCTACAAAATACATAACTCGATTATTAGAGAAGTATTACTACATAGCCAGAGAGAGTCAATAAACTATGACGATAAACTGTGCCAAAGAATATATTTTCTTTCCTCCCTCCTTTCTCATTCCCCTTCTTGTCTCCCCCTAATCAGGATGGTTCACGGTGTGTCACAGTTAAATACTTTGAAAGATAAAACAGAAAGCGTCTGGGAGTAGTAATCAGATTAGTATACAGTGGTTTGGTTGATGTTTGTTTCTCAATCCTGTCATTGTTTGATGATTGTTGTCTCCACTGGGATTTAAGGGTGGAAAGCCACTCCCTGCAAATCCTCTCCATGCCTGAATTTCCTCGCTGGGCATTTGTTTTGGGAACTGCCTTCTCTTTTTGAAGAAGTCTCTTTAAAAAGGCAAACATCCTGGGAACAGTGACACTCAAGCCCTTACAGCTTGGGATCGAAAAGTTTATTGGATGCTTTCTCTTTTTTTTTTGACCTGAGTTACCCAAGGACTTTGAGAATGTTGAGCAAAGGGATGAGAAGGTGGAAGAAACAGAGAAGAATGGTGGGGAGGGAGATTTTCTAAAGATAAGCAGTATTTACCTCCCCATTTGCTCAGGACCGTCTTAGCTCTGAGTTCATTAACTCTGCAGTGCAAACACCTTCCAGTAAAGCCAGCCTGAACCTCTCTGATCCTCCTGCAGACCAGCTGACTTCTACAAACAGGCTTTCCATAAGGATTATCGAATAAACAAACAAGTGGGTTCACAGCAAGTGACTCAAGCCAAACTCTTCCATCTTCCCACACTAAATCTCCCAGCCTGCAGCCTCTGTGCCTACTCGGTCCGTTCCCACTCCTGTCAGTCCCAAGTTGTCCCTGTTCCTGTAAAAGACCAATCCTCCATTTGTGCTCTGGGTCTGGCCTCCTTTGATGTCTCAAGGACTTCCCTTCTGTGGTTATTTCTTTCCTCCTCCACCTTCTTTTTCCTTTATTCATTTATTCACCCTTTACATAAACATACTGACCTCTGTCAGCTCTCCTTCTTGGCCCCCTTTGCCCCTCCATCTTTCCTACCAGTTCTCCAGACAGAGATTGTCCATGGCTTTGCTCTACTCACCTCACTTTCTGAACTGCCCTTCTCCCTGATCTCACCCAGCCCCAAGACTTTAAGCAACATCAGTATGCTGATGATGCTCATATTTACATTTCCAGCCTCAACCTGTCTCCTCCACCCCACTCTTACCCCTCTTTGGACTTGATATATCTGTGTGGATGACTAATGGGTTCCGAAAAGAGAACTATTGATTTCTGCATCTCCCCAGCCCAAAGTTACTCCTCCTTCCATCTTAACCATCTCAGTAAAACACTCTATTTTCCAACCAGGAAATCAAGGGAAAAAGCTAAGAGAATAGTTTTTATCTCCCCACGACAAATCTAATGGGAGATCCTGTCACCTCTCCTCCAAAGCACATCCCCAATCTATCCAGTTTTCCTTATCTCCACTGGTGCCACTTTTGCCCACACCATTACCATGTTTTTCCTAAAATAACCTACAGGCTCCAAGATTCCTTATTTGTCTACATAACCCATGCTTCATGATGTCAGAATTATCTTTATAAAATATAAATACCACCATGTCTTATCTTTTCTTAAAACCCCCAGTTTTCCGTTGTACTTAGAATAAAATCAAAACTCTGTATTATGATAACCAGAGCCGCCATAAGAAACCCCTTAATGGACATAAATGAAAAACGCCTAAGCTCAGCAACACAAGTGTAGAAAATAGAGATTGTCCCGATGTCGACAGAACAAAAATTCCCTGTCCCTTAACCCAGTCATTATATCTCGGTGACACAGCTGGGTTAATCACAGAGTGCCTCGTGTTAGAGTTGGGCTTCCTCACCATGTGGAGGCTGGGTTCCTAGTGTAAGCATACCAGGAGGTGGGAGCACCAGGTAGAAGTGCTGTCTTTTTATGACCTAGCCTTGGTCATATCCTAGCCTAGTTCACATCCTGGGAGTAAGTAAATGGTAAATTCTACAGCATTACACAAAGTCTTGTAGGTACTCTGCCTCCCAAACAAGTGTGAGAACTATTGGCATTGTCCAGCTGTTTCACTTTGTAATTGACGGATCAAAGGACTAAAGAGATGGTTGAGATCACCTATTGAGAGATTGCCTAAAGCACAGCCATTACCAATCTCTTTCCGTCTCTGCCTGACTTCAGAGGCCATTCTGGAAGAGAGTGGGCAAGTACTCGGGTGCCGCTGACATGTGGGATCGACTTGGAGAAAGTTTGGGGTCACCTGGGTTTCCCCTTGACATGAATCCGGAAGAGTTTTGTGTGGCAGTGGGAAATGGAGGGAGTACAGGATGAGCAGAAGGGGCCAGTGACTAGAAGGCGATAATAAAGCAAGGCAGTATTTCTCGAAGTGCGGCTGATAGACCACCTGCCTGAGCATCAGAATCACCCAGAGTGTTTGTCACAATGCAGGCTCCTGGGCCCCTCATCTTCTGAATCCCAATCTCTGGGAGTGCGGCCCAAGAAGCCATAATATAATGGGCTTTCAGTGGGTACTTATGCACTCCAATATTTGAGAATTCCTGAGACAGATGATGAAACTAACTCTGGTTTATAAAGTTGAGCCTGGCTCAGAACTATGTAACCAGCAAAAGGGGCATGAATATCTGTGTGTCACCAGGACAAAGCTCATCAAATACAGTGGAAAGATACTCTAGCAATGAAAGAGAAATGAAGATTTAAGTTTTCCTCAAAATAAAAACATAATTTAGGGGAAAGACTAATTAAATCTCAAAGTTTTCAGTTTGTACCCTTAACACGTGATTTGGCAATATTTGACAGCCTATTGTCACTGGCATTTTTAATAAATGAATCTCACCAAAAGGAAGTTTACAGTTTGACTTCAAAAACTCCATCTAGTGCTTCACAGAACTCAACCGGAGAAGGAACACATCTCTTTCAGCTGATTTGCACATGCAAGAGTCAGGAAGCATACATTTCCATAGAAGCCTAAAGATGAAAAGCCAGAACACTATTTGTATTGGGGGCACTTATGATGTGATCCCATTCTGCTTTGCCCCACCACCCGTCCATGGTTTCCATTAATATCTTCTCTGCCTCGTCTCTGAAATCCTTCATCATCAATGGCTTATTGTTAAAAACTCTCTTCCTTAGCTTCAGGCCACTTTTACCAGACGGCTCCATGTTCCCCTGCCCCCAACCAAGCATTCCTTTTTTCCTGACTACAAAAGAATTAACTTCCTGATGATGTGCAACCATTTTGAGGATGTGAAGGCTCTCTCTGTCCACACCAATGGGATTTAGACCTCAGGTCTCACTGGGCTGGTAAGACACCCTCACCCATCTAATGAACACCCCCAAATGTCACAGAGACTCCCAGAGAGCTTCACCCTAGGCAGCTAACAATCTCCATGGCAATAGCCATCCATCTGCCTAATTCTTCCAGATAAGTTTTCTCTCCCTGGGGAGTGCTGATGCTGGAGCCTGTATTAATAGGTCACACTTTGCATTCTTATCCCACACATCGTTCTTAAAAAGATGTTCTTTAACTTTGTCTCTGAAAGCAAAATCCTTGCTCTTACTGTCGATGTCTCTGCCTCCTCTCCACCCTGCCCCCTCTCCTTCGCATCCCCCCACACACATTGCACATTGGCGGGCTATTAAACTACTTTAATACAGTTGCACTTTGTTTGCTCCATATCTATGTTTTTGGCTTTCTGAGAGGAGGGATTGTGCTAGGCGGGACTATTTGATTGGAGAATTGTTTAGACTGTGGCAAGGAGGATAGTTAAACAGGATTTTTCATGTAGTTAAATTTCAAGGCAAAAAGAAGGCATCATTAATGCACAGAAAAGAAAAAAATGAACAAGTTGGCATAGATAGGACACTTAGGTCATACTAAAACAAGAGTCAACACACAGCTTCATCTCAGCTTCAATGAATTGGAATTTTAACTTGGAAATGGAATCCAACTGCTGAACATTTCAGTCTGCAAAGAGGTAGAATCAGAAAAATTTTAAAAAATACATGCTCATGAGCATAAACCAAAACTTTCGTATCAGTACTTCCTAAAATCCAATGTCTTCATTTCTTTGTAATTCTTCCTCATGTTTCCTGTAGTGGGGGCTCAGCCAGTGGGATGGCCTTTCTTTCTCCACTGCTCTTTATACAACTTACAGAGATTAGAAGGCATAAGCTTTATGTCAAAATGGCACCCAAATTCTGATCCTACAGTGAAGCACATCTTAGTTGAAGAGAGAGGTTGGATGAACTCAAACCCCCACTGGTGACAGAGCAAGGCAATACAATCTAATGAAACACATGGGTGGCTGGGAGCTAAAGACCAGGTTCTGAGCCTGACTTTTCCACTTTCTGGATGGTCTTCGGTGAACCTTTTAACTTATCTAGGTATCAGTGTTTTCATCTCTGAATAAGTTGAATGAATTCAAATTTCTTTATAGCTCCAAATTCAGAAATTACTACCACTCCAGAACTAATATTTCTTTTTACACTTCTGGTTCATCTTGCAGAGGAAACTAAGCATGGTTTTCTTAACCGCATGAGTGCTACAGTAAGTCACTTGCCAGTGTTATTAGAATGAATCAAAAACTATTTTGTTCATCTCATTTTCATTTACTGTCAAAAAAGTCTGTGCTCCTCATGCTCAAAATGCTTCACATTGAAATAGTGGAGCTGCCTGCCTAGCCACCTTCATTTTATATGACATCTTTCCTCTACACTAAATCTCCAAGCACTTTACAGAGCTTCTGTTATAAGTCACACAATTATGGAATTACAGAGACAGGGGAGAAAGGAGTTTGAGGAACACGCAAGGAAGAAAAGACATGAAATGCGGACATTTTTCCCCACATTTTTCATGTGTATACCAATATAAAGAAATTCTGCCCCCACTAGCGAATAATGTGGGCTAAGAATCCCAACCGCCCAGGGCTTTTTAGATGTGATGGGACTTGTTCTCTTTGCTATTGCGTGTATTATGAGTTCAAAGAGCTCAGACAAAATCTTACTAATTTGAAAGGCCACGTTTTCAAGTGGATATGCTGGAGGTTCCAAAGTTTGTAAGCTTAGAAACCTGGGCAGCATGTGGGTCTCTGAATCGCAAATCAGAACATATCAAAGTAACACTGGTGCATCAGGAAAAGAAAATTTCCAAAATAAAAACCTTGCCTCAAACCAGAGGTTTATTGAATATCAAAATGGTGCTTTTCAGTTCAGTTAATAGTTACTAATGGGTTGGATATACCAAGCACGGATGTTAACATGACATGACAAACTTTTGGAAATAAGAAGCTCCCGTATCCTGATGGTCCAGATGCCAGATATACCTCCTCCCCTTAGACACACATCTAGAAAGAGGTGAGTACATCCCATGCCACGGCTGATGCTCATTCATTCTCCACATCATCAATAATTAGTGTAAATTAATTATTTTAAATTATAATTGCTGTATAATTATATGTATGTAAATTGTCATTATTATCAATGTAAATAATTCATAATAAATTAATGATGTGTATTAAACATCATTGCCACCTCTTTTTTTCAACACACTTGAGCTAATTTTGTCAAAAAGAAATAGCTATTGCCTTCTTTGATTATAAAAGCAATATATACTCAAAGTAAAAAAAAAAAAAAAGGAAAGAAAAAGCAAGCAAAGCACATTGGAAGAAATCATATTATTTAGTCCACAAAGCCTTCTCATCCCTCTAAATTCCTGAAATTTGTTAACTATATGTACTACTCATTTGGATTCCCTGAAACATAGCGTCCTGACTTGAGACTTTTTTTTGGGGGGGGTCCTCTCCTCTCTGGCTCTGCCCAACAGGGGAGGGAGTTCCTGTACTTCCCAAAGCCCCTTATCCCATTCTGGCCCTAGAGCCTCTTTTGTCTCCTTTACACAACATGAGTTCAAGTTTGCACTCCATATCTCTTCCCACCCTCTCAGCTTCTTGAGAGACCCTACTCCCTCCTGCCTTGACCTCAGAAGAGTGAGCCTTGAAAAGTTGACCTATCCCTTGGAAAAGTTGGTCAATCTCCACGGAGTCTGGGGGATGAGATGTCAATAAGAGGTGAGAGAGGGAGAAGGTCACCACTTTGTACAACTCCTGGGAGTGCACTCAATAGTGCTGCATTCTGTGTGAAGAGCATCCATGCAGCCCCCGACGAAAGCGGATGGTACCTCGGGAGCCATGTGACGAGCTGGCTTGGTGGCCAGCATGCTCTGAGGAGGACCGTGAGCTGGCACAGACTAGGCACTCAGCGTACAATCTCCATTACTGTTGGGGGGGAGGGGCGATGGCTCACACTGCGGAGACTGATCCACCACTCAGACGCCGCCAGGCCTCCTAACAGGGCTGCCACTTGGCTTTGTCTATGCTGATCACACAGAAGTCCACCCACACTTTAGAACGACCTGTGGCTCATCTTGAAACAGACACCAGTGGCCCATTCTAGGACAATGCAAAAATCCTCCACTTTGTAAAATAATTCTACCCAATGCCCAAATGTGGTGAAAGACTGCCAGTCTGAGCCAGCAAACTCTTCCACACCTCAGATGCCTTACATATCAATAGAACATGCAATCTGAAAGTATTCTAACAATGAGAAGGGAAAAAAGTAAAAGGCTTATGGAGACTACACATCATGCTTACAATTCACATAATTTCTGTCACCCTCCCCATAGCTTTTTTGGTGCCAATGTGAGTCTTTTTAAAATTGAATTGATAAAACTGATGAAGTGCCCAACCTCTCTCTTTTACTTTCTCACATTTAAAACTCATCCCACTTCTGGGTCTGAGATTCAGAATTGTGTCAGAGTGATCAACATTTGAATTGTTCCCTCCTCCTCCATTCCCTTTCAGTCCTCCCTCAAGCCCAGGAACCTTGAACCCTGGCTGCTTTGGCTTCCCCATTTCCAGGAAATGCTCATGCATGAGGCTTTCCCTACACCTGTTTTCAAAATGCATCTCTCTTAGGCCTCATTCATTTACCTTCCAGGTAATAAAACTTGACGCATCGGTCTTTATTTATGACTGCTAATAACATTAAGTTATTACCCTTCCTATAACCAAGCACCTGCATGCATTTGCACATACACACATTTTAATAAAAGCCTTTCGTACTCTACACACAGGAATGAGCAGTGATGAAATCTTAAAGTGGCCACAGATGCAGATATTTGGGATTAAGATCACCTAAAACTATAACTAAAGTAACAACAGGGCAAACTTGATCGTTACCATCTTCATTCAAAAAGAATCCTCTCCTGTCCCCTAACAAAATGTCCTAGATACAGTTAGAGGTCCCCTATCACTTTTCCCCATCACAGGGGACTATCTTCCCCTGGCAGAAACAGTGAAGATCTTACCCCTGAAGAGGAAGAGGTCCTTGTATTCTTAAAACCCCAGAACTGGACCTGGAGAGAATCTTACTGGCTGTCTTACTGGTCAGCAGGTTAGCTGCTGCTTCTAACAAATAGCCCTGAATCTCAGTGGCTTGAAAAACAAAAACAAGTGTATTCAATGCTTATGCTCCATGAGGATCAACCAGGGGTTCTGCTCCGCATTGTCCACACTCTGAGACTCAGCTGACAGAGCATCCACTTTCTGGAACATTTCTGGTTGCCATGGGAGAAGGAAAGACAGGGGGCGTAGGGGGGGAAAGAATGAGAGCGTGTGCACAAGCAATTAACATACAGTCAGAAGTTCCCAGAACAGTTCCTCCAACACTCCATTCACCAACACAAGTCCACAGCCACACTTACTTCTCTGTGGGTGTGGAAGCACAAGTCTACCATCTGCCTGGAAGGGCAGTCCAAATATTGATGAAAATCCCAATGGATTAATTTGGAGTATCAAATACCATCATTTTACAGTAAAATGCCAAGAACAGAGCCTGGCATTTAGCAAGAGCTATTGTTACTGTTCTTGCTACCTATGGGAAAACAGATTGGGCGATCTGAAATGATGACCTGAAGTCACACACCTAACTGGGAACAGAACAGAAACGAGAACACATATTTACTGAATTCAAATTGGAGTTTTTTCCTCTTCGTTCATCTGAGGGCCTAGAAAAGACATGATCAAACACAACGATTGGACCACCACATTCAACTAGAGGACCACGATGGGTTTTGCTTTGTTTTCAGAGGGGGTTACTTTTCTAGAACGGGGGTCAGCAAACTTTTTCAGTAAGGGGCCAGTTAGTAAATGTTTTAGGCTTTGCAGGCCATAGGGTCCCTGTCACGCTACTCAACACTGCCACCATTGCCCAAAGCAGCCACAGACAATCCGTAAACCAGCAGGCACGTCTGCATTCCACTGGAACTTAATAAAAACAGACAGTGGGCTGGATTTGGCCAGCAAGCTGTTCGTTGCCCAACCCTCCTGTGGAGCATCCTTCACTGGAGAAAGACCGGTCAGTGGAAAGTCAGAACAAACCCAAAGAAACCTTGTGCAGGTTACCTCGCTCTTTTACCTGGGGTTCCTCTTCAGTACAAAACCTACCCTACAGGGCTGTGGTGGGCCTACAGGTCGCTATGTGCAAGCACTTAGGAGAGCCCCCGGCAGGCAGCAAGTCCCCAAGTCTCCTCCGCGGAGCGTCACTGCCCCTTACTCTGGGCCAGCCACTGTCCCCAGTGCTGGGGGTTGGGCAGCAAACGAAACAAAGTCCCTGCTTTCCTGAAATTGGTACTCTGGTCCAGCAAGTCAGACAAAGAAACAAGCAGATATGTAAGATGTCCAGAGGTGATAAGGACTGAAAAGGAAATAAAGCAGGTCACAGGGGGCAGCGGGGGCAGGGACAAAATTTCCAGCAGAGAACTCCACATAAGGAAGAAGCAAGCCACAGGATACCTGGAGATACGTGGGGCAAGCGTGCGTCAACACAGGTAAGAGCAAGGGCAAAATCCCTGAGGCAGGAGCCTGCGTGCGTGTTCCCGGAGGGGGAGAGGGCGCCTACAGGGTCATGGGAATCCATGGGGGCCGGGAGGATAAAGCTGAGTCCAGGGCAATGTGAAGAGGACAGGTCACAGACCCTGGTGAGGACTTGGGATGTTATTCTGCACAAGACGTGGAATATTATCATCATCATTGATTTTTGCCCACTTTTTTATCATTCTGCCCTCCTCTCCCCTCCCTTCTCCCTGCTGGTCCTCCTACCGTCCACCTTCTCCCCATCTACCTCTGCTGCTTTATCTGTGCTCCTCTAGGGGCTTTTTTGCCCTTTTGTAATCTTCTTTTGGGTAATACTTAGCTCAGTTGGTGGCACGTGAAACCAAGTTGCTCACTGCCCCTGGGAATAATCCAAAGGGAAGGTTGGCCCAGGCCAGGGCCTTCCAGGAGGATTTAACCTAATTCCTCAGATGCGGGCATCAGAAAGAAAAGGCTTAGGAAGAACAAGATGAGAATGAAAGCAAAGACCATCAAGAATGTTTTATTGTTATGTTTTAAACAAGATCCCAAAGCATTTAAAGAAATATGCAAGTGGTACTGGGTTGATGGAAGCGTGGTGGGGAAAAGATGGATGGCTAATCAATCCCTTCCATCCTCTTTGCCATGTGAGTTTGTGAGTAGGTGTGTGTTTATCCCAGGATTCAGGATATAACCAACTCTTGATTACCAGGGCTAAGGGATGTGACATAAATATTCCAAGTAGCTAAAAGTTGTTAAGTTCTTTCCACAGATAAATTTGTAAGATAAACTGCTGTGTTCTGGTTAAACAAATATTATGATGATATTATATATCATTATATATACGATGGTGGTGGATCTTTGGGTATGTATTCCACATAGAGAGGAATGGAAGATGGCAAGGAGAGAGGGAAAACGGAGAGAGAGGGAGGGAAAGGGAGAGGTCACATATATCATTATAATATATATCACATATAATATATATACATCATATTATATATGATGATATATTATGATGATATATACATGTATTATATATAACATTATATATTATATATCATTATATATACGATGGTGGTGGATCTTTGGGTATGTATTCCACATAGAGAGGAGTGGAAGATGGCAAGGAGAGAGGGAAAACGGAGAGAGAGGGAGGGAAAGGGAGAGGTCACGATATGACCATCAATAAATCAATAATCAGGGTTGCTGTGTAAGGTGCAGATTAAATCCAAGCACGAGAGCCCCTGGCGAAAAGTGGCGTGGGTGTGGACATCCTGCTGTGCTCAGACATTTGTGGCCGCATCTGCCTGCAGGGAAGCACTTTTTAAAACGAATTTACAGGAAGATCACATGGGGGCTCGTGGCTCTTGTGTGCTTCTCAGAGTCAAATGTGATGAGTCACCTGGGGAATCTGATTCAAACATAGATTCTGACCCTGTGGGGTCACTTTGCATTTCTGATGAGCTCCTAGGTTTTACCCATAGTGCTCTCCCGGGGCCATGCTTGAGTCCTATAGTGTGATTTTTAACATAACAATAAACTCAAAAGTTTAAGTTACATTCAATATCTACTTTATTGCATTAAATGGTAACATTTGTAATAACGTATCTTGGTCAGAAGTGGACAGGTGTGTCATTTCTGGGTTGAGGACCTCTAAAATTTCTAAAACGAAGTTTCCAAGGTAAATATACTTGGAAGAATGTTAACAAACCTACGGGAAAAAATTCCAAATGTAGTCCGAGAGTTGGCCTAAGGTATGCAGTTGTCTGCAGCCCAAATGGATGCTGATCAGTTGTTCCAGCTTGGACCCTCTGGTATGAGCATGGTGTGAAGCCTGTCATGAAAGTGCCAGAATATTTGGCCAAGTTGTGCTGGGAAGTGACCGAGGACCAAACAGGGTGGGCTTGTTAGAGCTTGTTGGCCTTGGGCGCCATCTCGTGGTGAAAGCAAGAAAAATGGTTTTTAACCTACACAACCAAATACAGTGTAATTCTCACCTATGCACAATGCTGTTGTATTAGGTATTCTAGTTAAGAACAGTGAATCTTAAAAAAAAAAACCAAAAAGCTAGATTTTTAAAATGTATGAGTTGGAGTTTATAAATTCCTTTTTAATGTTTCTTTTCTAAAGTTGAAATTCTTGCTAAATTCAACACACTGATCTTCTGCAAATGTACTGATGTCTATTCTTATCTGCCATGTGGCCGTGGCCAGATTCCTTAATATTGCAAAATTCTGAGTTCTAAGTCTGTAAATGGGAATAATAAATCTACTTCATGACATTACGGTGACGATTAAACCTGTGAAAAGTGCTGGGCCCCAGTGCCCTGTAAGCGCTCAACAGTGAGAGAACAAAAAATGGAAGTAATTATGATTATTGGCTATAGTAGAAAAAAAAACAACAATAACCAAAAAAAAAAAAAAAACCCATGACATTTTATTATTTCCAGTTTACAAACTAGGAAAATGAGACTTAGAGGTTGAGTGATTTATCCAAGATAACAAATCCATTGTCAGATCTAGATTTCAAATGTGGGTCTTTTAACTCTAGATCACAGACTCGTTCAATAACAAACCTGATTTCATAGTATGTATTAATTAATCTGATAAAGGGCAAAAAATATTAGCCAGCTTTCACTAATTATGAATGAATTCACTAATGCTGAATTAAATAACTCCAAAGTCTCAGGAGCATACCTAATACAAAGGCCTATTTTTTTTTTAAAGATTTTTAAAAATTTATTTACTTGAGAGAGAGAGAGAGAGAGAGCATGAGTGGGGGAGAGAGGCAGAAGGAGAGGGAGAAGCAGACTCCCCACTGAGCAGGGAGCCCAACTTGAGACTCGATCCCAGGACACTAACCATGACCGGAGCCGAAGGCAGACGCTTAACCGACTGAGCCAGTCAGGCGCCCTGACAAAGGCCTATTTCTTGCTCATGTTACATGACCTTCACTGGCTGCCTGAGCTGCGGCCACTCCTGTCAACTGCGGGCGGAGGAAGTGAGCAGAGTTGAAGGTCCACTGGTGAAACTGGAGGGAAAGTGAGGTATTTTTATTTTGATTACTTCTGTATTTTCTATGAAGTTATGGGGTGAGGTCACCTAATGACCACAAGGCAAGGAGAAAACACTGGCAATGCAAGGAGAGATAAGCTTGGACTGTGCCCTTATTAGGAAAATGCAGGACTTCGTTCAGTGGTGAGAGTCCAGCTGAGCTACTGACCGTAAGTTTGAAGTGGGCTCGGTCAGTGCTGCTGTGTGGTCCCCTTCAGGAACACTGAGCTTGCTTGGGTTCTGGTGCACACTAGGCACAAAGTTGGGCTGAGGTCTTGCTGGGTGAACACAATGTTGGGAGGGAGGGGCAAGGGACGCAAGAATGTTTTAATATTTTTTTCAAAAATGTGAACTCCTAAGTCTGGAAGGAACTCAGAGTCCATGTAGTTCCTTCTGTCCCTTCTCTCCCCTTATGCCCATTCTACAGGTGAAAAATGGAGGCTCTAAGTCGACAACTGACAGCCTGAAGGCCATGAAAGGAGGCAGACAGTATCCTGGAAAGTAATCCTTTGTAAGCAGTTCAGAGTGTTCCCCTGGCGTACCATTGCCGTGGCCACTCCTGTGCCTGATTTCCTTCACGCCCCACTGCCTCTGCCTCAGGAGGGTCCCTTATGCCACCAGCGTTTACTAAAATGAAAGGTTCGTCCAAGTCCTGGCTATTCATGGCTTTAGTGTGGCAGCTCCTGTCCCAGGAGATGGGAATGTGGTAGACGGGGTTCAGTGGCCCCAGTTTTTCACTCCTCTCCATAGTTATACTCTTTACCACGTGACTATCACACAATTCTTCCTACTAACAGCAAGTGTACTTCCCCATCCTCTGACTTTGGTTGTGGCCATGTGACATGCTTTGCTCAGTGGGATATTAGAAGATATGGTGCAAACAGAGGCTTGAATTGTGCTTGGCCGGTTGGATTTCTGTCCTGTCTACGAGAAGAAGATGCTCAAGAGTCTCAAAGATGCAAGGGTGAGGAGAGACTCAGAACAGAACTGCAATCAACCTGCTGCCTGCAGCCCAGCCGAGCCCCACCTGGATCAGTCACCTCCAGCTGACCTGCAGCTGTGTGAGCAGAAATAAATAATCCCACTGAGTTTTGGGGTTATTTGTTATACAGCATTTTTGTGGCAATAGGTTACTCTATAGAAGTATCCTTTTGAAAATTGATGAATCACTCAATCCCACCCCTGAAACTAATTTTAAAAAAAGAAAATTGATTATCCTTGCTTTCTTGTCATTCACCTTTCTCCTAAACATAGGGCACCATAGAACTTGTAGATAATAGAGGAACTCAGTTAATAGCTCTGCTCTGAAAGCTTTCCCATGGCGGGGTGCCATTTCCGACTTGACATGTACAAGCCTTATGGGAAGAGAATAATATTTACATGCATATTCCAACCCCCTGGAAAAAAGTTAGGAGAAGGGAGGAAGTCACTTTTACTCAGACTCTGGGTTTTTCATTTTCATTTGCCATCACATAGCCGCTGTAAAAGAGAGAGATGACAAAGAGGAGTGGCAAAGCGAGAGTGTGAAGAGAGGGAAGGACCGTGGAGAAGGAGGTGGGTGGGTAAGAGCAGGAGGGGAGACGGGAAGGCTGGAAAGAAAGTCCAGACAGAAAGGGAAAGGGGCAGATTTCTCAAGGGCAAATCCAAGGAGTTGGGGGTGGGGAGAGTAACTGGGAAGGCGGCTCTCCCCACAGCAGAGTGCTAACAGATATGTTTGTTTTAATAAACAAAAGGTGCGATACAGCCTAACAACTAAATTTCTGAACTGCAGTTCACAATGTACGTAGCTGATTTCACATACTTCCGTATTTTGTGCTATAGTACATTTCAGACAGTTACGACGTCCACACCGCCCCGCCCCACCCCTGCTCTGCCTTTGGGACATTATGTTCGAACTGGCAGGTGACAACATAGGCAACGTGGGCCCCCCACTCTCTGCTTCCCCACTGCCGACACTGTTGATAGTGGGAAGTGACGACTGAGCTGTAAGGTAGTAAGAATAGGAATAGAGAAAGAGGAGAAAGAAGAGCCCCCCAGACTGGTCACTGGGGGATGGTGACTCCTTCTGCTCCAGGAGCCAAGCTGCACTCCTGGTTGTCAGCCCCGCCCAGCCCCCACTCAGAACCCATGGTTGGCTGGACTCCCTTCGGCAGCCTGAGGGTGGGAGTGGACCATGGGTTTGCAAGGCTGGAAAGTGGTACCTGACATGACCACCATTTTCTCTACCACGTCTAAACTGTGTTCATGGGATCTGGTTTTGCACAGTCATGCCTCTGTTCTTTTCCTCGTTCCCATATTTCTGTCCAGACGTCTCCCAACTCTCAAGGTAAGAGCACCCACAGATATCCTTCGGGAAGCATGGAAGTTCAGGTTCCCCTTGGAGATAACCAACTGGGGCCACCAGAACAATGCTCTCAAAAGTTATTTGGTCCAAAGACATCACTTTCATTCACTTAATTTCCAGTGTGCTCTCCTGAGTGGAGAAGCGAAGGGGAGATACACAGGTCAAGGCTGGGAGTGATGCACAGACCCAAGCACACACATGGGGAGTCATCAAGCAAATAAATCCCATGAGAAAAAAGGAAGTCTGAGAACCATATTTCGAATGCATCTTCTGCCTTAAGGCATACTATGTCCAAGAGTTCCCACACAGTATTACATACCCCACTCTGAAGGCTTTGGGGAGAACGAGGGTCCATACTATTCCTTAATGGCACAAGCCTTTGAATCTTTCCTTTTGTCTAGACAAATTCCCTCAAACATTTTTTCAGCTGGGCTCTACCTCTGAGCCTTCGAAGAAGTAGGTGGCTTGTTAGAATATTCCTGCCGCCCTCTGCATTCAGCTCCTCCATTATCAGGGCTGTGGACAGTTAAATTTTGGTTTCGCCACTTTCTAGAATTTTTAACTTTGGGAAAGATGCTTTGCCTCTCTTCTTCCATTTCCTCACCTATAAAATGTGGCAAATAATAGGATGTCATTCATAGGGTGGTTGCAATGATCAAATAGGAAATTAAGTACCTAGAACAATACCTAAAACAGTATGTGTCCAATAAATATTAGCCATCAATAGCTGATTTTGCCAACAAAACAAATCTAATAATAGTAACAATAATAACGACAGTAATAATGGCCATTGTTGAGGACTTATTATATATCAGGCAGTAGTCTATGTATATTTGCCTATTTTAGGTTGGTGGTTAAGGTTCTGGAGCCAAAACTGTATGATCAGATAAGGGGATTGGATAAGATCAGATAAGCAGAATCAATGTATTTATTAAATTCCTCAGGAAAATAAATTTAAAAACCAGCTGGAAAGGAAAAAATGACTTATTGTTGGTGGAATTCAGGTATCAACTACAATGTAAGACAAGGGGTGTGGTGCCGAGAATGACATTCATGCCTGGACACTTCCAGTACCCTTCAAATAACACCTCATAGAGCTGGCCATGGAAGAAGTCTTCCTTGGCCAAGTACAAGATGAGCTTCCTGGGGCTATATTTTCAGTCGTTTGGGCGCCAATACAGGGATAGTGATGGAATGAGCCTCCCCTCTGTACCAGGGCACGTATGTTGCTTTTAGTCTCCTGGCCTCGAAAGGATATCTGCTTCTATAACATCAGCCCCTGAGATGAGAAGTGGCACCAATGAAAAACCAAATAATAAACAGGTGGAAAAAAGTAATCACTTGAGCTTTGCCTGGACTGGATTGCAGCATTTCAGTTTTAACTCACTAAACCTTGGTCAGAATCTTGGAAGAACAAGACAGTACAATTCTGAAAAGCAATCAAAAAGTGACGGCCAAGTTATTGGGAGGTTCTACAGTGCGCTTCTAAACCAGTGCTAATCTAATAAATGTACATGCGATGAACTGTGAAATTGAGAACATGATTGTCCATGTTCTCTAAGCCAAAGGAATAAAACGGTCATCTCCCCCTGTATTTCATATGAAAAAGGAATCACAAATAATGTTACTTTGTACCTTTGTATAAAACATGGAAGCCTGTACGTCTAATGGCATTTGTTAGCAGCAAGGACGTACTTAGAGAATTATGATCTTTGGCTTGCCAAACCACAGCTTCAAACAAAAGGCAAGGAGGAGTTCTGGACTTTTAAGCCAAAAGACCTGTATCAGGAGCCCAAATTCTGCCATTCAGCACTTTGGGAAGTGAGGGTATTCATTCCTATTTTACATCATCGTGTGAGGTCTAAATGAGATAATGTTTGTGGAAAGCACTGTGGTAAGTGTATGAATGAATGAGTATAAGGCAGGAGAGAGGGAGAGCAAATATTTTCACTTCAGTTTGGGGAATTACCGGACAGAATCTTTTTCTTCTTGCAATTTAACCGCAGCTTTAAAAAAAAAAAAAAAAGCCCACAAATGTAATGATTACATTATGAGCACAACTATTACAGCATAACAAAAGCAGTAGAATCATTGAGGAGGGATGATACTGTAAGATCTTAGGGTTACCGTTTGGAACATCAATTCCAATCAACCAGTGTTTGCTCAGAACATCAGCTGAGTTTGTGGAACTGAGCTAGTTGCTGTAGGAAATACAATGATTGTGATGTGATTACAATCTAATGGAAATCAGATGGGGTAAAATAAGTGAATTATATACTAGATGGGAAACTACAAGTGCCAAAAGATGTTCAAAAAGCAATAACTTATCACAAATAGTTCATAGATTACCTCCGGATGGGAGATCAAAGATAAGGCTTCACGGAGGAGAAAGCATTAGGGATGTACTCTGAAGGATGGATAGTGTATCATCCTGGGCCTACTCTGGAAAACAGATACCAAGCTAAACATTTCTAACATAGAGGATTTAATTCAGGAGTTAGTTACAAAAACACTGAATGAGCCAAGAAAGCAAAAACAGGAAGACCAGACGAACCAGAGATGTACAGCTGAAGGAAGAAGTTTCCCTCCCTATGGCTGCAGAAACAAAGAAGAGGGGGCAAACTTACCCATAGCCAGCAGCTCATTCTCCTGGACTACGGGGGTGCCCCCCAGCTATCTGGGGCTGCTGCAGAGGGGCCTTTACTTGGAACAGTCCTGGAGCCATCGGGGCCCCATAGCTGGCACTGGGACATCCCTGACGGGAATCACCACCCCTGCGTCTTTCAAGTAGCACTAATTTATTCGAATACCTTCCTCACCAACCCAGGAATGTTGTATTACTTTTTTAAAAAATTTGAGGGACACCTGGGTGGCTCAGTCGGTTAAGTGTCTGCCTTCAGCTCAGGTGATGATCCTGGGGTCCTGGGATCGAGCCCCGGGTCGGGTTCCCTGCTCAGCAGGGGTCTGCTTCTCCCTCGCCCTCTGGCCCTCCCCCATACTCTTGCTCTCCCTCTCTCACTCTATCGCAAATAAATAAATAAAACCTTAAAAAAAATTTTTTTGGTAAGGCTTTTGGGGTCTTTGGGGGTCCTTCCAAACATGAAGTATCTTACTCCACAAGTAAGGATTCTTCTGTTGAAATACTGATTTTAACCATATACCCAAGGACTGGTAAAATAACCAGGATGTGCTTGGGGTCTCACTAAGCTATATTTGATGTGGATTTGGACAAAATATCACTCATCAGTGCATCAATGGCCTCCATAAGCCCCCTTCTCCAGGCTCTAAGAATTTGTTAGCTTATAGTCAGTGTCAAAATAATGTCTTCCCCAGTACCCAGTTAGTCTGGTAAGTGGTCTTCGGGTTATCTTTGGAAAGCCAGGAGGAAGAGCCATAATGTGTCCTTGACATGTTACTACGGAGTCCTTCCTAAAGGCAGCCACTTCCTTCACCTGCCTCTGCCTCCCTAGTGTCACTTTCTACCTCAGTGGCCGAGCTCAAGTCAGACACACGGTCACAGGATCTAGATGTTGCTTATTTAATATCATATTGGAGGAATTTTATTGATAACTTTCAAATTAGGCTTCAGAGCCTGAGAGAGAAGTTTTCGATTTAGTCTATCAAAATATTTCAGGTGTTTCATTGGGTCAGGGATGTCGCTTTACCCCCAGGTGTCCAACAGGATGGACTTTTCCATGTGGCCAGTGGGCTGGAATACTTGAACCAAGCAGTGTCTTGCTCACCACTCTGCCAACAGGAGGGTCATCCATTACAAAGCGCTGTTGGCTTCCACCCTTCTTCATCAATAGCAGAGACCTCGAAGACTCTGGCCTATGCTCTCCAGACACTATAATTCTTTGTGATCTGATGGGCCAAATCTGAAAGAACTGAGATCTTCCCAGACCCACGTCTTCTTTGTATGGGAGGGGTACTCCTTCGTACTAAATAGGTAAAATGTGAATCAGCAGGGCAACACAATCACGTCAGTGTTTACAGATCTAAAGTCTCAATTCTAGGGCACCTGGGTGGCTCAGTTGGTTAAGCAACTGCCTTTGGCTCAGGTCATGATCCCAGGGTCCTGGGATCCAGCCCCGCATCAGGCTCCCTGCTCGGTGGGGAGCCTGCTTCTCCCTCTCCCACTCCCCCTGCTTGTGTTCCCTCTCTCGCTGTGTCTCTCTCTCTGTCAAATAAATAAAACCTTAAAAAAAATAATAAAGTCTCAATTCTATCCACTAAATCAATAACTTAACCCAAAAATGTGAAATCAGGAAGAGAAAAAATATGGATTTTTGCTGTGACCAGTTAAATTGAGCTCTTTAGGCGCTCCATTTGTCACAGCTGATATCTCTCTGTAAGCTGGACACTTGGACACTTGGCTTTGCTGACACTCAGGCAGGGGTCAGGCACAGGCACCCAGCATGCCTCTCTGGTGTCAATTCTCTGCCCACATCGAAGTGGCACCCCCTTCCACCGTTCCCAGGCCGGATTCCCCGATGGGAGTCAGGGTCTGAGAGGGCTGTGGGTGTCTCAGTGCTCAGAGGTCAGTTTCTGGCAGTTTCTGTGGCAAATCCACAGTCTCTCACCCTGGAAGTTACTTTTGCTTATACAAATCAAGTAGGACTTCGGTGAATTATCCATATACTCATGGAACTTCAGAATCAGTTAACTTCTGCCAAAGATTCTTGTGAGTCAGATCATTGCTCTTACCAAGTCAGCTCTGCTGCCCATTACGGTAAATACACATCTTTGTCTCTGTCCAGTAAGTGTTTCTATGGAGAACCCAAGTGGCTCTTCAACCCTACTGAAATCAGGGAACACATTTCAACTGTAGAGCCTCCCACTAGCATACGCAGTCCACATTCAAGAGCCATAAAAGCTCCACTCAAAGATGGTGGGTCTCCTTCCCAATGGTATTTCCAAAGGTGTTGGTGAAGAGCATGGTAACTGGACACTCTCCAGAAACACAGAGGACGGATGCTGATCAAACACGCTAACTGTACTCCAGTATTCCCATTTTGACTTCTTGTTCTACAACACCATAAAAAATTTATCTCATCTTGATGTCATTTAGTGGCTTCAGACTATTAACCAAGCTAACAACAGGGATCGCTTCCAGATTACTGAACTAAATTCACTGGTAAGTGCACTTTCATTGATAAGCCCAGTCCCCGCTAAAATTATCCCCTTCCCTCCTTGGTCAGGCAACCCAAGAATACATTCGTATGTTATTCCCCAGATATTTTGCTGACAAAATTAGGAAAGTGCCACATTTGGGGGGGCAGGGGGCCTATAAGCTTTTATCTAGATTTGTCTGCATAAGCATACCCCAAGGGCATTGCTACTCTTGGGGTAGGGGAGACTTTACCCCCTCCTGTTGGTTTTCTTAACCCCCATAACCCTGCCCATATCTCTGTAAATAGTCTCTTCATTAAGAAATCTGCAGCTAAACCAATTGAGTGTTTCGTCTGATACCATATGAGTGTTTTGAAGGATCTGTCACTCCCTCAAAATACAGAATCTTGAAGAGAGTTTTTGACTGCTGGAGCCTGGGTCATCCCCTATGTCCCAGTATCCACAGAGAGGGGAGAAGCACTGCGTGCCCCTGCTTCTGTGTGAAGGGAGTTCTGCCTCTGCACCAGACCCATGGTCATGGGATTTCTCCAAAACAGAAACAGTGACCAGTAATATTTAAAAATACAAATGTCCACTACACTAACAAGTAGTTCTGCTTGGACAGAAAGGAGGGTGTATGGTGGCCATGTAGGAAACTAGGCTACAAAAGGAGATAAGGACTTTTTTAATTAAGGAGGGCTTGAATGTAGGCAAAGGAATAGATGTGAAATGGGAAATAGGGAGCCACTGACAGTCTTGGTCAGGAAAAATGACATGGTGTGATCTGTGCTTCAGCAAGATTCACTGGACAGAAGAGTGAAAATAAATCACTGAAAGGAGAGAATTTTATGCTCTCTGTTAGACTGCAAGCTTCATGAGGGCAGGGCCTTGTGAATTTGTAAGATTTCTTTTCCCAGAGATTAGCCCAGTGCCTGGCAAACAGCAAATATTCGAGCAGTGTTTATGACTAGAGCCAAGAAACAAGGACTATGTAGGAAGCTACTGAGTTAGTCCTAGTGAGAAACATGAGCCCTGAATGAAGGAAATTAATCTGATGAGGTACATATTGTTTCCATTTTCCAGAGGTTTAAATGCATTAAGTAAAAAGTCTGCATTCATACATGTAACAAACAGCAGAGCTGGGATTTGAACCCATGTCTGACTCTGAAACTCATACTCGCCCACTACATCATGCCATGGGGTGTGGAGGGTGGGTAGCAGTAATAAGAGGATAGATGTAAGAGATGCCAGCAAGTGACTAGGTCCAGTGGGTGGGATGGAAGCAAGAGGCAAATTTGAGGGATTTTGGGTTCTGCACTGGAATCACCAGGAGAATGGTGATGCCATTAAAAGAAATGGAGAAGTCAAGGAGAGGAACTCCCATGGACAGGATGCTGAGGTTGGCTTTGGACATGCTATGTGGGAGTATGGAGGGACAATTGGATGGAGCTCTTCATCAGGCAGCTGGATACAAGTCAGGACCCTGGGACAGAGGAGAAGTAAGGAAATGGATTTGCAAGTGGCCCATATTGAGATGATGATTTGAAGGCATGGTCACAGAAAAGCAAAAGTTACCCAAGGACAGGATATGAATGTATGTGGCCCAGGCATGACCTGTGTGTGGTGATGAGTACATAGAGAACCCAAGACATGTCCTAAAAGTAAGCCTCCCTTAGTAACTCTTCTTATCAGCAGTTTTCTTGTGATTTCCACATTTATTTAAGTGGGGTGTGTTTGGCAGGGGGTGAAAAACACACAGAGAGATCTCTGACCAATGAAGGATTACTCTTGGTGTGACTTGGGTATTCTGTATGTGAATACTTTGCTCTGTTTTCTCAAGGAGACTTTAAATACCCAAGTGAAGAGCTGCAAATGCTGATGATTCCCTGTCCGGGGGAGCTGAAAACCCGACCTCCAGAAGCCATGACTCCTCGGGTCAGCCACCTGTTAGTGGGGTTTCGTCTGGGCAATCTCCAAGCACGGCCTCGAGGATCGGGTTCTGTGTCCGCAAGTGGGGATCTCCTCTCCTCTCCATGCCTCCCCTGAAGATTTACTGGGCAAGGCCACCTCGTCGGATGGGTCTTGGCTGGGGCTTTCTAAGAAGCCAGGGTCCCCCATGAAAAATAGTATTGAAATGCTACTTCTCAGGCCAAGCTACCCAATTACAGCCTCGTCAGACATGGCCACCTCCGTCTTTCTACATCAAACCAAAAAGCAACCTCAGATTTCTATTTGAACACAGATAATCTAAAACGGCTGAACTTTTTAAAAATAAGAGCCTTTCTGCACACAAGCTTCTATAGTGGAAAAGTACCCTGATTAGGAAAGCATTTTACCGTAACTTAGTTATAAACGACTGAAAATGTGTTTTTGCATCTGTTTAGGATGACATTTCATGGGCATCTACCCTACATAGCATTTCCATGATGATAAACACATAGACTTGTTATTTGATGGTTGCATAATTGTGGTTTTCTTCTGCTTGTTCTCACAGAGGTGGAGAGCTGCTTGTGTGCTTTTTGTTACCCCCTTCTTTTTTTTCCAGGGGAAAAAATGTAAAACGCATCAAACCAGAGGGAGAGAAACAGCCAATATGCCATTGCTGCATGTAGGCTGCATGTGTGTGTTTGCCAGTTCATTCTCTGAATTCTCCCCTGAAGCGCTTTGTGGGCTGACTGGGCTCTGTGCACTCTAATTGGCAATGCATGCCAATCCCCACCAGAGGGCAGTCATGCCCTCATAATACCTCGGGAAGGCTACTTCGCCTCCATCCACAAAATAAGCAACCTGGAGTGAAGAGCTCTTGCAATCTATAACTTCAACGACCTCTCCCAACCATTGAATTAAAAATTGCTATGTTGGAAAATGATCTGCATGTGCTCTGCAGTCAGATTGCCTGGGTTAAATCCCAGTTCTGCCACTTACTAGCTGTGTGACCTTGGATGAATTACTTAACCTCTCTGGGCCTGTTTCCTTCTTGTTTGTAAAATGAGGATATTAATAATCCCTATCTCATAGGCTTGCTGTGGACATTTAATGAGTTAATATTTGTCAAGCTCTAAGAACAGAACCTGGCGCATGATAAGCTATTATATTTGTTGTTGTTACTAATAATATTACTTTAAACCTTTTTATTTTCTCTTTCAGGGTCCCAATTGAACTGCCCAAGGAGAAGAGACATGATTCAGGAGAAAGGAGGAAAAACTCTGGTGAGTCTCAGGCCATGCCAGGAATCTCTGGATGATGGAGAAGGGGGGTGTCAGAGATGTCAGCCCTCCAGCAGGAGAGCAGGAAAATGGTTCTAGGGAAGTTGGAAGCAGCAAAGCCTGACTTAAGTTTGCCTGTTCCTTCCCAAAGCCAGAATGACAGACCCAAGCTTGAGCCATGGGCAGGCCAGCAGGCGTCTGGGACAAGAAGGGCTTGAGGCGAGGGAAGAGCTGTTCTTCCCAGCAGCATTCAAGCATGGTGCAATTAGCTGAACCCCGGGGAGGTGCCTGCTGCCTGGGCACCCCTCCTCACAGGCCAGGTGAAGGACAAAGGCAGGTCACCAGCTCTGAAAGTGAGGCCTTGGGGTTCTTTACAACCAGTGGCAGCGGCCAAGGAGGCAGGTGGATGTTTTAGCTGCCTTTAGCAAAGGCTCTAATATGAGAGTGAGGCGGAGGGGGATTCATAGCCGAATCTGGAGATTTTTCAGAGACCTTTGGGAATTATCTGGAGGTAAGTTCTGGGTAAGCTTGAGGGCAGGGACCACATCTTAGCCATCCTCGTAGACTACAGAAGCTTTAAGAGCCAAGGCGGACTTCACCGTGTTCTTTCTCCCCTCTGACCTAGCAAATGAGGGCTGCCGCATCAGCCTGCATCCCACTGTGACTTCAGTGAGCAGGACGCCCCCTATGTTGACCTGTGGTAGATTCGCAGCATGAGTAAGCAACCGACCTTGTTGCTTTAGGCCATTAAACGCTGGGGCTATTGCAGCATCACACTGCCCCCCTTGGCACAACGCTCTGTCACGTACACACGCCTTTCCCACATCCCACCACCTCATTCAATCCCCTGGAAAGCACTGTGAGGTAGAACCATTACCCCAATTTTCCAGATGATGAAACTGGGTCCCAGAAGGGCAAGTATTCAGGGTCTCAGAGCAAAAGGACAGAGCCAGGAATCCAAGGCAAGCCCCGGGACTCCACCGCCCGCCCTGGTATGACGCCTGATGGCGAGCAAATGTGGACGGGCGTAATGAGAGTGGTGATGCTGGGCAGCACAGCCTGCTCATCGCCATCACGCGCCCCGTCACGGGGATGAGTCTTTCTCGGCACCACGGACACATGTCCAGCACAGCGAGTTCCAGGAAGGGCGAAGGTCAGTAAGAAACGATGGGTACAGCGTCTTAGAGAGGACAGACACAGGAAAATATCGCCTCGGGAAGGCTGTCGTGCTGTTAGTCATCACCTAACATTCATTAGAGTGGCTTTTAAGCCAGTTTCTCTAACACCACTCCCTTCCCCACCAAGTCCCTCAGCACGATCACCGCAAGGCTGGCGCTCTCACTCTTGGTACCAAACCCCCTCCACTCACACTGACCTGTTGCAGTGCCGCAGTCACTCAGGGCCCTCTGTCTGCCCCCCAAACTAAGTCGGGAGTGGGCTGTGGTGGGCTGTCCCTTCTGCAGGGTAACCTGCTCTCCCCCGTGGGTCCAGAGGCCAGGTTTCAGAGCCACTCGGCCGGCTGGTCTGGGAGGCGTCTGGGCACTGGCAGACTCTTCATTACACCTCAGATCACATCCTGTAATTGGCAGTCGGTTCCATCCAGCCTACCACCATCCATCCATCCTTCACTGCTAACTTTGAAGGGATCAAAGGAGCCCTGTGCATTTTCCTAATCTCCCTAATCCTCCTAACTATCCCCATGAGGATGCAGGTATCATCACCACCAGGTTTCAGATGAAACGAAGGCCCAGAAAGTTTTAGTGACAGGCCCAAGGTCACCCCTGTGAGCTGTGGCGGCAATGGGACTAGAACTCAGGCCGGCGGATTTCCCGGGGCCATCAGTCTCCATCAGCCCCCGCCTTCTCGCTGAATTCCACCCCCCTCCACTCCCCCCCCACCCCGGCAGTTTTATTTATTTATTTTTTAAAGATTTTATTTATTTGACAGAGACACAGAGAGAGCAGGAACACAAGCAGGGGGAGCTGGAGAGGGAGAAGCAGGGTCCCAGCTGAGCGGGGAGCCCGACGCGGGGCTCCACCCCAGGACGCCGGGATCATGACCCGAGCGGAAGGCAGACGCTTAACGACTGAGCCGCCCAGGCGCCCCAGCCCCCCGCAGTTTTAATCGAATATCACGTTCTTCACTTCCTGCCCTAAACAGATCAGCAGCTGCCACTCGCCCTCCCCGGCGCTGGCGGGTCGTCGGTGGTGCGTGAAGTTATCCCGGGATACAAAGTGGGCGGGGCCCTTCGGGATAAAAGGCCCATCGAAACGGAAGATACTCACCAAGGTACAAAAGGGAGGCCTCGACTTTACTGCTTTCCCTTTCAGATGACATCGTGTTGTTTGGGCCCCGGGCTAGGGGGGAAACCCGTGTGGGAGGGTGAGTACCGGAGCTAGGAGGAGGGGATCCTGCGGAGGAAAAAAAAGATGTGTGTGTAATTGGATGAAACCGTCTTCACGTAAGAAAAAAAAAAACAGAGCAAGATCATTGGTGAGAGGCCAATGCACTGTTGGACCGGCCGGGGTTCATCTTCTTTTCTGGGGGGATGATACTATAGGGTTCCAGGAGGCTTAAAGGAGGAGGACTGTACTTCGCTGCACCTGCTCCATCCCCTGGACGGGCTCTACACCAGGGGCTCTAGAACTTGGGGTGTATCAGAAGGGAGGGCGCAGCGGGGGCGAGGCGTCGGTTTCCGGGCCTGGCCCAGGAGGTGTGGCGGACTGGAAGGGAAGGCTCGAGGCTATGCCCCTGCCCCACCCCCACGCACTTCGAAACGTCCTGGCCGGTGGAGGACAGAGGAGCCAGCCTGCAAGGCAGGGCCTGATGCCTGCCGCGCAGCAGGAAGCCTGGGCGGCCCTAGGCAGCCGGCTCCCCCGTCCGCGCTTGCGGGGGTCGTCTTCAGGCCCAGTGAGGCTCCTGATCACACTCCAGTGCACCGAGGACCCACGAGGAGAGGGGACTCTCGCCCTCGGAAACCTGAGCGGTTTGGTCCAGGCCAGGAGGAAATTGAAAAACTTCCCAACCAAAACGTTTACTTCCCGAAGAGATAAAAAGCAGCTCAGGGTCATAAATCCGTGCCAACACCCAGGACCCAGAGGTCAGGCCGGAGGCCCAGCAGGGGATCAACGTGCCCTGAGAATGAGGACTGCAAGGGGCGAGATCCCGGCCATCACGGTGCACAGCTTTTCCACAAACGCTCGGGTCACAGGAGCCCAAGGCGTGCCAGCAGGCCGCTCGTGGGAGGCAGGGGCTCCTGGCTTCCGGCCGCTCCCACACGGCGGGGCAGCGGGGTCCCGGGGATCTGGGCCACCCGGAACCCCTGGTCCGTCATCGCCTCTGTGTTTCGCAAAGTGGCATTTTTCCCGGAACCCAGCTTAGGCAAGTTCACCGAAAAGGAAGCAAATCATCAGGGAAGACGGTGTAAACAACCGGCAGCCTCTGTTTTCTAAAAAGAACCTGAGCTGAACCAGGAGGCTGGCGGGCCAGGTGCCCAGCCCCAGCCCCCCAGCCCCCCAGCCCCAGAGAGGGGCTGTCTGCCTGACTGTGCCCCTGAGAAGGCAGCCCTAATTACCCTCAGGAACCTATGAAGTGTTCGGGAAATCATGAATTATGACTGCCATGGCAAGGATGGAATTATGACTCAGGATGCCTTTGACTGGGAACTTCCATCTGCAACGGCTTCTTATTTTAACACCAACATCCCCGCTCTGGGTAGGATTACCCATGCTCCCTCTGCCCTTCAAGGCTCCCCACAGTTATGAAAATCTACAGAAAAGTGTCCTGAGAATCAAGGAAATGCTTTATGCTTTTCTCACCGAACCCTTAAGATTTGGGTATGACAGAGGCTGGTAGGGAGGAGGTCATTTCCAAGGGCAAAAGGTGGGCCTGTGGATTCTAAAACTTCTTTATTTCTTTTTTTTTTTTTTTCTCTTTTAACTTTCTTTACTAGATATTGCTTAACAAATCTTTTCCCAGAAAAAAAAATGGATATCACATTTCCCATTTTGAATTAATTATAGCCTCTGACACATCTACAATCTAAAGCCAAGTATATGATAATCCATGAGGAAAGGGGGAAGCAACTCTTAAGTATCCCAACATGACTATAATATAAAAATTTTAGCCAGATTATCCTAAATAACCATAAAATATCTCTAAACTTTAAGAAAAGTAAATAAAAACTAAGATAAAGTTTTGTGTTGGTAATTGTTTCTTTTTAAAACTTCTTTATTTCTATATTTCAATCATTTTCCATCGCTAGTGAATGAGGTAGATAATCAGCCTCTGAAGTGAGGGGGGGAAGCTAATGTGAACTTAAAATACAGCTTGCTCCCTTCAAGGATGGCACTGTAATGTGGGAGAAGGCCTTGCACCTTCCTGGGCCTCATAGTTTTTTCTCCATGATACAGCTTTCATGCCACCCAGTAAGCAAATCAGGACTCCTAACTGTCTCCCCAGGGCCTCAAGCTCCACCTCGGAAAGGCACAGAAAGCTGAGCAAAATATTAATGTGTGATTGCCTGCAATAAAATCAGGAACTCAATTTAAGAGCCTATGGAAGGAAGTTCGATGGGCAAGCCTCATAAAGATATAAGTAAACATTTAGACACATCACTGTTCAACAGAGAGTTGATTCTTTTCTACAGCCATCATCACAAAAGGCCATCTCACATCTCTGAAATGGTGTTACAAATAAAATAGAAATCAGAAAAAGGAGAGGTGGTCAGGTGTAAGAAGAGGCCAATGATCTGGACATGGCCAGCCCCAATTCTGTCCCAGCACTAACTAGTTAACAATCTTTGGCAAGACATCGTCACTCTGGCCCTTGCTTGCATTATGTTTATGTTTTGTTTCTTAATTGTAAAAACCACGTAACATAAACTCACCCTCTTAACAATTTTCAAGTGTACAGTACAGGATTGTTAAGCCTTATGCCATGCGCAGTGTTGTACTACAGATGCTAGAACTTCTTCATCTTAATGAAACTGTATCCACTGAACAACAGCTCTGTGTTTTCCCCGCCCCCTGCCGCTGGCAACCACCATTTTACTTTCTGTTCCAATCAGTATGATTGCTTTAGATACCTCATGAGTGGAGTCATGCAGTCTTTTTGTGATTAGCTTACTTATGTTAACATAACATCCTCAAGTTTTATCCATGTCATTGCACGTGTCAAGATCTCCTTCTTTAAGGCTGAAGAATATCCTACAGCAAGTATATACCACATTTTCTTTATCCGTTCATCCACTGATGGGCAGTTAGGATGCTTCCCCATCTTGGCTATTGTGAATAATGTTGCAGTTAACATGAGTGTACAAATCTCTCTCGAGATCCTGTTTTCAATTCTTTTGGATATGTACTCAGAAGCGAGATTGCTGAAGTATAGGTAGTTTTATTTTTAATTTTTTGAGAAACCCTTATGCCACTTTTCATACCAGCTGCATCATTTTGTCATCCTATCAACAGTTTACAAAACTTCCAATTTCTCCACTTTCTCGTCAATACTTGTTATTTTCTGTTTTGTTCTTTTTTGGGTTTTTTGTTGTTGTTGTTGTTGTTGTTTTTATAGTGGCCATCCTAACAGGTGTGAAATGATATCTTATTGTGGTTTTTATTTGCATTTACCTGATGATTAGTGATATTGAACATTTTTCATATGCTTTTTGGCCATTTGCATATCTTCTTTGGATAAAATCTATTCAAGTCCTTTGCCCATTTAATTAGGTTATTTGGTTTTTTTATTGGGTTGTAGGGTTTTTTTTTTTAAATATATTCTGAATATTAATCCCTCATCCAATATAAAGTTTGCAAATATTTTCTCCCATTCAGTAGGTTGCCTTTTTACACCATTGATTATTTCCTTTGCTGTGCAGAAATTTTTAAGTTTAATGTAGTACTGCTTATCTATTTTTGCTTTTGTTACATATGCTTTGGTGTCATATCCAAGAAATCATTGCCTATTCCAATGGAATGAAGATATTCTCTATGTTTTCTTCTGGGAATTTTATAGTTTCAGGTATTACATTTATGTCTTTAATCCCTTTTGAGTCAGTTTTTGTATATGGCATAAGATAAGGGTCCATCTTCATTCTTTTGCATGTGGATATCCATTTTTCTCAACACCATTTGTTGAAGAGAATAGCCTTTCCCCATTGTGTAGCCTCAGTATCCTTGTCAAAGATCATTTGATCATTTATGTGAGGATTTACTTCTTATCTCTCTATTCAGTTCCATTGGCCACTGTTTCTTCAGCCAGTACCACACTGTTTTGATTACTATAGCTTTGTAATAGATTTCAAAATCAGAGAGTATGAGGTGTCCAGTTTTGTTCTTTTGTCTCAACATTGTTTTGGTTATTTGGGGGTCCTTTGAGATGCTGTGTAACTTTTGCAGCTTTTTTTTCTCTTTATGGAAAAAATGCCATTTTGATGGGGATTTTGATAGGGACTGCACTGAATATGTTTACGGCTTTGGGAAGTATGGATATTTTAACAATATTAAGTCTTCCCATTCATGAACATTAAGATCTCTTTCCACTTACTTGTGTCTTTTTAATTTCTGTCATCAGTGTTTTATAGTTTTTAGTGTACAAGTCTTTCACCTCTTTGGTTAAGTTTTTTCCAAAAGTATTTTATTCCTTTTGATTCTATTGTAAATAGGATTTTTTTTTCTTAATTTCCTTTTTGAATTGTTCACTGTCGATACACAGACACACAATGGTCTTTTTAGTGCTGGTTTTGTATCCTGCAACTCTACTGAATTCATTTATTTGTTCTAACAGTTTTTTTGTGTGGCATCTTTAGGGTTTTCTACATATAAGATCATGTCATCTGCAAACAGAAATAATTTTACTTCTTCCTTTCTGATTTGAATGTCTTCTATTTCTTTTTCTTGCCTAATTGCTCTGGCCAATATTTCCATGGTATCAATAATGTCTCCTCTTTCATCTCTGGTTTTAGTTGTCATCATGTTAAAAGGTGATTGTTGAGTTAGATTATTTCTAAGGCCTTTCTACCTCTCCAATTCTTTGGGGCCTCAAAGGAACATTTTAAAATGTATTATAAAATATTTCAGGCTACAAAATTATATAAAAAAGAATACAGTGAATACTTACTTGACTTAAAAAATAAAAGTTATCAGTGTAATAGATCACCTTCTGTGTATCCTTCCCCAAGTGTGTTCTTTAGCCCAGTAAAATACACCATCCTAAATTTTGTGTTTTTCATTGTCACGCATTTCTTTATACTTTTATCATACACATATATACAGATCCATGAAAATTATGTGGTATTTTTGCCTGCTTTTAACTTTGTATCAATAGTGTCATACCGTATTTATTAGTCTACAGGTGACTTTTGTTCTCTTAACATTCTGTTTGTGACCTTCATCCATGTTGATGCATGGAACACTTGGTCATTTTCAGCCCTGTCTAGCAATGATTACATGAAGAGGCCACCATTTATTTATGCACTGCTGATGGACATTAGATTGTTTCATTGTTGTTGTTTTTTTAAACAATGCACTCATGTGATACTTGCTGTAATAGTGGACTACTTGGGGCATAGGAAATGCACATCTTCACCTTGACTAAATAATGCCAATTTTTTTCTAAAGTACTTGAACTGATGTATACTTCCACCAGCAGGGCACAAGATTTCCCACTGTGCAACATCCACACCATCACTCTGTAACATCAGGCATTTTGTGCCCAATTTGATGGACATAAAATGGTAGCCTGTCATAGTTTCACTTGCGTTTTACTGATAACCATCACGATAGTTCATTTTGTCATATGTTTAGCAGCCATTCATGTTCCTCCTCTGTGAATTCCTCTTCATATTCTTTGCCTACCTTTGATTTTTAACATGGATGGACTGTATTTACTCCCTCTCCCAGGAAAGTCATGAACTGTATGACCAGATTTCAACTATTGTGCAATGCATTCTTGAGGAATTTCTAACATAGCTCCCACTTGTGCCACAAGAATCTGTAGATGAGCATCACCTTTCCTTAGGTGCATTCAATGTATCCATATTTTCTTCCCACCAGCCAGTGCAGGTGGAGAATGAGTCTCCTGTTAGAGAACTGGAACTCGGGGTCCTCGCACTTGTTGCTGAGCTGATGCTGATTCTATCCAGATGGCCACCTGCATCACTGATCTGGAGAGGCCTAAGCACGCACTAGAAGAAGGCTGTACACACTAATTCTCCACAGCAAGAGTCATGGAGTTAGGGCTCATGCTCTAATACTTAGAATTTCCTGGGTTTTATGAAGAAATGTGTATTCCTGTTATTTTTCACAGTTGCAAAATGCTAACATTTATTTAAAGACATGTCACAAGTGAAGGCAAAAGAAACATGCCCAGGGTTGAATTTGAGATTTCTCTCACTGCAACTTTGGAGCAGAGTGTTCACCAAAGAAGGATCAGCAATGAAGAGGCAAAAAAGCCTATTGTGTGAGTTTTTGTTTAACTCTTCTTATGGAAAACTAATTTTGTCCACCAGGGATTTAAACAAGTCAGGACAGAAGAGGTGCTGGGCACACAGGATAAATTGACCTCAGTTTGCGAATCTGTCTAGCCTCTGATTTGTGTCACTTCCAATTGCTGTCCCAACTATAGTTAGGTTGGTTGGTTTGCAATGTGTAATGCTAATGTAGACTGGCATGTCCACCGTGGATACATTCCCACTGGAGAAGACTAAATGCTCATTGACAGAGCCCAAAGTAAAAAAAATAGACGTTGTAGCTTTGACATGGAGAAACAATTCATAGGACATTGAAGAGGCAGAGAGGAGAGTGTTTTATTTTTCAAAGCCCCCACCCCCTTCCAAAAATATGGACACGCACACACACATGCACCAATTCAGAAAAGCATAGCTAGCTCATGCAGCCCCCATTCTGCTGAGTTCAGTTTGTCCTATTTCTACTTCTCAGTAGCAAGAAAAGCCAAAAGTCAGGGGAATGAGGAACAATAACAAAAAGCAAGAAAAATTCTATCAGGCCTAAAATTCATAAAAGAATGAACAAACATGTTTACCAGAAAATCACAAAGCAAACCAATATGCCATCATTATGTTAGTCAATTAATGCATAATTATTGAGTGCAAGGTGTTCTGCATCTTCTGGATTGGAAGGCTCCTGTGGTTTCCCTAGGGCTGACGACAATAGGTATTTAGGAATAGCCCACACTTGGATGGCTGTTTCGGTTTTCAATCAGCATCTTACACACAGCCAACAAAAGAAATATAGGAACACAGAGCTAAATAGAGAATAAATGAAGACCATGCAAGCCTTGGGCAAAGAGAATCTTTGAACTATATGAACCTTGACTAATGAATCCATCTGCAAATATTTATCTAGGACTCAGGATATATGGTCAATGTCTATGTCCTATCAATAGTAGAATAGTATCTCTCCCTCAGTGCTTCAGTTTTCTCAGCTGTAAATTGGGGATAATAATAGTACCTACCTTGAAAGATTGTGGCAAGTGTTAAATGAAGTAACACATTTAAAGGATGTAGGACAGTTCCTGGTGTGGTGATCAGGCAGTCAATGTTAAGGAAGGGGACAAATCATAAGCACATAGAAACTGAACAACAATAAAGACATCAATATAAGAGATGTCACACGCACTGCATTATTAATTGCCAAACAAGTGCTTCTCACTCCTGAATGTCAAACCTGAGGGCACAGACCTAAGAGACAGCCAAAAGGAGTTCGGTTTCTCTCACTAGCCAAGCACCTGCCTTTTGCACGTGTCTGAGAAGCTGCAAACTGGGTCCCTCTAGAGACACCATGAATTGGGATGGGCTTTTGGGGAAAAAATCCAGAGCTACCCTTTAGCATGGAGGCGGTGCAGCAGAGTGCTAGAGAATATAGCTATGGTGCCAGATCGCCCAAGTTCAAAGCCCAGCACTGGCATTTACTACTCATATGCTCCTGGGAAAGTTATTTAACTTTTGAGTCTCAGTTTCCTTGTATGTAAATGAAGAACGATAATATCATCTATTTCATAGGTTGGCATGAAGATTAAATGAAAGAGTTCACATTATGCTTGTAATAAAATACTTGGCATGTACAGATAACATTTCTCATCTAAACTGAATGCTAAACCAGCTGCTTCTTCAAGATCTCCAAGGAAAGAAATTCCATAACCTGCCCCAATGTTCAAAACTTCCTCCTGTGAGGAAATCCTCCCTTTATAAAGTTTATATAACTGGAGAGGGCCATTAGAGATTTTTATAAACCAACTCATTCTACAGATGAGGAAATTGAAGCCTTAGAAGTTTAAGCAACTTGCCTAAAGTCATCCAGATGGTTAGTGGCAGCACTGGGGCTGGCTCCCAGTCCTCCTGACACCGGGATCCATACTCTTCCTACAAAGGCTACATGTATTGCTTCCGTCTGTAGGCCCTCTCCTCCTGTGATTCCAAACTCAAGGCAGAGCATTCCAAGCCCTCCATGGTCTGGCTGTCATCTGCCTGGTGGGGCACCCAACACATAACATCCCTCTTCCCCACATGGGCTCTGGAAAAATTGTGAAATAAAACAAGGGTGCAAACATAACTGGAACACCACCTTTATTACTGATGAAGGCTAAATTGGAGAATACAGCTTAGTATGAGAGCCAGCAGGCCTGCCAACTGACCTCCCACCCCCCATTAGGCAGACTCCCACATATAGCCCCAGCTATGTGGACTGGAGCAGAGGAGCAGATTTCCATATGGGTAGACAATTCTGATCCCAAGAGGAAGAAGGAGAACAGGGCTGAGCGGAACATGCTCAAGCATTCTTCTGCAATGTGCCAATCAGAGAAGTCACTGCCCCTCCCTAAGGGTGGACAGAAGTTTGGGAGCGTGGGTAGGGAAAATCCCCTTTTGTAGAAACCAAGAGTGGGAAAACACTTCCTTTTCTAGTTCCACCTCTCTCCAACTATCCTTCCCTTGCTCCCTACTCTGGCCCTGTAAACGATTTGTAAGCTTTTGGCCCCTATTCACTGTTCCTATTGTATAGAAGGTGATGTATGAACTGAGTCTTGAAAGATGGGATGGTACTGGACACTAGGGGACCCAGAGGACATGGGCAATCTGTTCAAAAGGAGTAATGTGCTTGACAGATTGCCTAAAATAGCCAAGAGTGGGGACATTCTGAGCTTATGGGATCTGAGCCTGCATAGTCCTTTGGGGACCTGACTGCTGGTCAAGGTCAGAATGTGGTTAGAATGGGATCTGAGACGTGATTTTATTGTTGCCTACCACCCTGTAGCCAGGTTGTGTAGGAAGAAGACATGAAGATCCACCTGTCCCTAATTGTTGGAGGCGAGCAATATTTAGCGCTAGATTCCATACATCACTAATGGCCAAAGTGGCTTCAGGCCCTTTTCCAACAGTCCTTAACAATTCTTTCCATTCTTAAAAATCCCCTTCATTTTTTTCACCTTTTTACTTCCTTCCCTATCCCCAGTTCTGTCAAATGACACCCAATAAAAGGAATGGGCACAAGAATGTTAACAACTGAACCCTTACTCGATGCCATTTATATGCATTACTTCATTTAATCTACATTTATAATAATGTAGGTATCATTATCCCATTTAGTAAAAGTTGAATCTCAGAGGGGTTAAGAAACCACCCCAACATCACACAGCTAGTAAGTAATAAGGCGGTGATTTCAAAAGCTTGGCATCAAGGACTCATGCTCTTTTCAGCAGACAACTTCACACCCTATTTTGAAAGGAGCTAATAACTGTCAACACTTTATGCTCTTACACCAGATGGCTTCACCTCGGGTGTTTCGAAAAACTGAAAAAGACTCAAAGTGACCTGTGATCACCTTTCCCTTCCAAGACCATCCTTCTGCTGAGAACAGGGAGAACTCTTTCCCTGTGGCAGAGAAGTTAGCTTCTGCTCTCCCGCAAACTTTACCTATGGTTAGACCGTGATGGAGTGACAAGGAGAAGGACAGACATGAATCTATATGGTGTCAAGAACCACCTGAGGCCCATATGGATACGCTTCATTTGATTATTTTGAACCATTATCACCCCCAAAGCCAATGTATGGATGGCCCTCCTGTTTGCACAGACTCCTTCCTGCTGGCTTTGGTGACTTCTTTGCTGCATTGTCCCTTCATCTTACCTAGAATTTGGCCTGATTTCCCCTGGATCAGGAGGCATTGCTTACCATAAGCCTGAAGACCTTGTGAATATCCCTGAAACTTACACAGGTTAGGCCTCCAAGAAATTTCTCTGGTGCCTTCCTTTTATCCTGTTATAGACACTTCTATAAAGGAACATGTGTTATTAGAATCCTGCTTGCTCAGTGTCCCCTGTCTCTGAATTACAGAGCACTCACTAAAATACTCTGCATTCCATTCTGGGCATCACAGAGTGAGTTCAGAGGACAGTGATCCTGATAAGGAAAATTCAGGAAGTCAAGCATATGAGGCTAGTTCAAGGACTATGGGGCGGTGGGGGGAGTGAAGACGGAGAGTTAAGTTCCCAATTTGAGGCCCTTATTGTTCTGAAAACATAGCTATGACAATTAAAATATAAAAGGAGGACATTAAAAGGAAAGGTTATATTCTAAATTAAGAGACATTTCTGTGCAATAGATATTTAAAGTGGAATGGTAAAGTAATCCACAGCTAGAAGCCAAATTCTGGAGTTCAGCTTCTATGGAATAAAAGGGAATTAAAATAGATAAATTAAGTTACAAGGTATTGGGTACACCACTACATTGGTCACAGTGAAAGAGAGAATTTGTAAATTGGAAGGCAGTTCTGAAGAATTCACTCAGAACACAGCTTGGAAAGAGAAAGAGATAAATATGAAAGAGTTGGAAGAGACAGGGAGGTAGACTGATAAGTTCCAATATAGTGTCTATCATTTCAGTGAAAGAAAGAGTGGTTGGAGGAGAAGAAATATTTGAAGTAATGGTTCAGAATTTTGAAGAACTAAAGACGGTCATGAATCCTCCAATTGAAAGCACACACTATATACAGGACAGCATTTTAAAAAATTAAACAAAACAAAACCAGATACTTCATGGTGAAGGTGAAGAACACCAAAGATAAGGAGAAAATCTTAAGCTGAGGGGGATAGGGACCTGTCTTCAGATATCTGAAAAGCTGTGTCTGGGAAGAAGAGTTACTTGGAATACCTCCGAGCCCCTCAGAGGGTGACCCAGAACCTAGGAATAAAAATCACAGGGAAGTGATTTTAAGTGACCTTAAGGAGGAACTTTCTAATAGCAAGGACTTTCCAGAATGCATAGCTTGCCTTATAGTAAGGAAGTAAGTTCTCTCACTAGAAATATTCCTTCCTACATAAAATCCCCCATTCTAAAGGGCACTGGAGGAAAGGTAGGCAGACACAGGAGGTACTGGATGGCTAGGGCCCGAGGGGTAGGACCGGGGCTATTTGAGTGGTTTACACACTGGACAACTGAGCCTGAAGGATGCAGGGAATGAGAGAGAAAAGAGGAGTGTCCAAAAGGGAAAGGTGATTTTTACCTCTGTAATGGTTCATTTGGGTCTATCGTCTTGTCATTTTCTGAGTGAGTTATTTAGCTTTCCTCAAATTCTACTCCACAACCTCCCCTAGAGTCAGGCAATTTTCTTTCATTAACCTGTTTCTTCTCCCACCTGGATCTTTCAGCAGAGCTACTTGTCATCTTTAGACTCACCATCTCCATCACCTTTTCAGAGGAGATTAGACAGCCAACATAAAACTGACCAGCAATTTCCATTTATGAAAGATGTCTATTTCTGAGCCCTTTTCCCTTAATTCCCTGATGCAGAAGACAGAATGGTTGCTCTAAAATCACAACTCACAGTAGACTTTGGTTTTACAAGGCTCTATTATGTATACTAACCTCATTTAATTTTTACCAAGAAAGGTAAAGCAGTCATTATCATCACCAGGAAATCAAGGATCAAGAAGGTTAGGTAAGGCGTCAAAAACCAACACTCAGCAACAAATCAAGTGCCAGGGTCTCCAAATCAAGAGATGGTTAATCACCCCAGATGGTTGAAGACATCCAGTGTAAGAACAAATCAAGAAGAGATGGTTCTAATATTCCACGCTGCTTTCAGGAGGGAGATTTTGTCTACTGGGCATTGCATCTTACCTGTCTGTCCCCCATTCTCTGAGAGGGCTCTGTATGTCCCAAACCCTCCCCAGCTGACACTCAAAAGAGATATTCCCATAGAGCCATGGTTATGGTAGTTGAGAGAATTAGTAACAAGCACCTAGCACTAATCCCTGCGAGAAAGAAGGCATTCAGTAGATGCGTATTGCACTGAATTAGAATTATAGCTCAGACTTGTTAGGGGGCTAAGTCAACCACCAGTGGGTTGGCCAGGGAAACCCACCAGTATTTTTCTGTCCCCAATTCTCACTCTGCTCTAGCTACTCTGGCCTTCTTGTTGTTCCCTGAACATACCAAGTTCACTCTTGAGTCTGGAACTTTCCTCCCCCACTCTCTCACTCTTTCAGGTCGCTCTCAAATAAGGCCTTCCTGAGTTATGAATCCCATCCCCATCCTGGCACTCCTCATTCCCCTTCCCTAGTTTATTCCTTTCCATGGCATTTAGGATCACTCAACATATTGTATATCTTACTTATCTGTGGTTTATCTGTCTCCCCTGACCTGGGTACACACTCCTTGAGAACAAGGGGGTTTAAATGCTTTGTTCCCTGCAGGTTCCCCAGCGCATAGAATAGTGCCTACTGTATGGGGGTGCTCAAGATGTATTTGTTGAATGAACAAATTCATTTACCATACTGTTTCTGTGGACTTCCAGTTTCAAACAACAAATTTTCAAGCTGACTTTTGGAACATAAACCAGTTCATAAATACAGATCTTCTGGAAATTTTTTGTGTACTAATAATGAAATACAGAAATCATTTTTTTTTTAAGATTTTATTTATTTACTTGAGACAGAGAGAATGAGAGACAGAGAGCATGAGAGGGAGGAGGGCCAAAGGGAGAAGCAGACTCCCTGCCAAGCAGGGAGCCCAATGCGGGACTCGATCCCGGGACTCCAAGATCATGACCTGAGCCGAAGGCAGTCGCTTAACCAACTGAGCCACCCAGGCGCCCCCAGAAATCATTTTTAATAAAGCCCAGTCTCCCCTCAGGTCAAGTTGTGCACCATCCAAACCTTGAGATAGGTATAAGGAAGAAGCCTCATAGAGCCCCCCTGGGTCAGCTTGAAGCTGTGTGGGGACAGAGTGGGTGCTCTGCTGAGTGGGGGCTCTGGTGGGAGGCCTGGAATGGGAAAAGAGAGAAAGACACCCAGAAGGAGACCACCAACCCAAGAGGCTGGAAACCGAGAGCCTACTTTGTGTCTTGGACTGTGCTGGGCAGTGTGGGCCAGACAGTCTCAATTATGATCCCAAGGAATCAACAAAGCGGGGAGGGGACATTTGAAGGGGAGGAGCCCAAGGGGCACACAGGAGAATGGGGAGTGTATGTTATAACAAGAGCACCAAGGAGGAAGACGGTGGGGCCTCTGGGGTTTTCAGAGAAGGCTCATTGGAGGAGGTGGTCCTGCTGCTGACCTTGAAAGGCAGGTGGGTCCACAGCCTCAGGAGAGAAGGGGCAAGGCAGGCTTGTTCCCACCTGGGCCAGGAGAACTGGCGCTGCAGAAACAGGGCCCAGGGTGCTACAAACACAAAGCTCTGTGCTAGCAAATCTAAAAATACCTTCCCTCTTTTTTTTTTTTCTTTCCCTCTTGGTGCCTTTTCTTCCCACCCTCCTTCCTATTTTCTTCCTTCTCTGATTATCCTTTCTGGCAACCCTTGGACTCATTTGCTCATCCCACCAGGGAATCTCTTACCCGCGGGGAGGGTCAATCTCTTGCTGGACTCCCTGCTGTTCAGGTACAGGTTGGCAGCAGCTCCAAAGGCTCCCCGCCCCCCTCAACTCAGTCCTTGCAAATGCCAATTAACAGGTGTCAGCAATGCTGGCCTGGACTAAGAGACCCATGTCTGCATAACAACCCAACTATTTTGGCTATCCAGCCCGCGAGCATAAATATGGTGGTGTTTGAGCCCGTGGGGCCCGTGGAGTTTACAAGTATGCTGTCAAGATCTCTTCACTGGGCTAGCGCTTGAAGTGCTGCCAAAAAGCCAGGGGACTCCTGTGCTTTTATGTGTTCCCAAGCGCAGGCCGCCCTGGCTCCGGGAGGAGCCCTCTGGGGACCGCGTGTCAGTGTGAATCTCAAACAGCAAGCTGACATTCCGGTTGGGAGTGTGACAGTGCATGCTTGGGTGATGATGCCAGGGCGGCAGGTGACACGGGTCCACTGCAGAGGGGGCGAGGAGCCGGAGTGGCTTCCAGTTACATGTCCTCAGAGCTCTGAAGGATGGCACCAGGGTCGGGAGAACAGTTACAAAATGAGATTACAAAATCCGGATGTCCTGATCAGACTGAGACCACTGAGATGGGGCGCTGGGAGCACAGACTACACTGGTGTTCCCCAAAAGCATCTGACTTGGGCTAATCTAGGATTAAAACATTGCAAACCAGAGAAACAGACCACTGTCAACCAGGGGAAGCACATCCGCAGCCATCTCTCAGAGACGCAGAGGAGGCATCCGTGTGATGTGCCCTAGATGCCTCCCTGAGGAATTCCTCTTTCGGGGCCATCTTCCCTCCCTCCCTGCCCCCCCACCAGGCCTCATGCCCACCACTGAGGTCCTAACTCAGGGTAAACATCTGAAAACAGAGCGGCTGCCAAGGAGGAGAAAAAAGAGGCCAGGGTGGAATGGGATGGGGTGGGGCATGGCGACAGGAAGAGCTCAAAAGATTCTCAGGTTGGGCAACTACCAAGGTTGGCTTGTACCCAGGGCAGTTTGGCCCTGGCCCTGCGGGCGGGAGGGAGCAGGCGTAACACGTGTTTCTGCCACTGGGGGCAGCCTTTCCTCCATCTTTACCACCAGGCCTCAGGCTTTGCTCGGGGGGTTTAGATCTAAGTTTGTGGGACCTTTTATAAACTTGGTTCCACTCCAACAGAACTCTATCACAGGGCTTGAACAAACTTTGCGACGTCTGCTTTGTGGTCTGCACAGAGGGTGGGAAAAAGCCACAGTAGGAGGCCTGATCCAGGGGCTACTGAGATCTCCCCCTCAGGATCAGCCTGGTTATGCTTTTGTGGTCACTGTTCTAGAAACTCCAAGGAGGAAGGCTTTCCTGATTTCCCCACCTCTTTTGCCACTCTTCACAGAAGCCTAGAATATTATAGATTTTACATTCATGGGGACCAACGCCCAGAGAGAGGCAGATCAAGATCCTACAGATCAAGATTGTACAAGATCACATACTTTCCCTTGGTCCCTAATAATCTTTCTGCTACAGTGTTCCTTGTTCTATCTTGTACATATCCCATTAACATATTGAGACAATAAAGTACGGTAAGTATGCATCCTTGGGAATATTTCCTCTTCCCTGAGGTAGACTATGAACTCTTTGCGAGCAGGGATGGCCGTTATTCCTTCACTCTCTGGTCCTAATTTAACTTATAGCTTCTGTGCAATGCCTAGTCCAGGTGCTCTTGGCCCCTGACAATTTGAGAGGAAAACAGAGTCTGCACAGCCCTGAATTGCCCTGAGAAATGTGCGGATGAGCCTAACAAGAACCCCAAAGACGACATAGAGTCCTGCCCCTCAACTGTCAGGATTTGGAGTACTCATCTGCCTCCAAGCAAAAGCCAGATGCCTGTAGAGGTGAAAGAGGAAGCTTTCAAAAGGATGAGGTCAGTTCTCCTGAAAAGAAAACTTATTGGATGAAGACAGAAAACAAATAATTTCACCCAACATGAGAAAATAATTTATTTCTCTGCTACATGGTTGCCAGCGGCCACTGAGCCATAGAATCTGAAGGCCATGTAGGTTTGAGAGGTTTGTCGATGGGTTCATTTTTATTGTACAGTGAGTGCATGGCCCCAAGATGGCCCAACGGGAGTGTCAGAGCCTCAAATCTTTGCCATTTTTGGGGAAGGCCACTCTGGGCAGACATTTCGCTGATCATAATCACTTTTATATGTAACTGGACCTTAATTCATTTGGTAGTTTGAGCTACGGAAGGGCGGCACAGATTAGAGAGCTATGTCTGTAACTGACGAAATCTGCGCCTGGCATGCATTTGTGGGGAAATTAAAAATAAAATGAGGCTCATCTGAAAAATGCCTGGACTGGAATTAGCCGTCTCCTGACCGGTCACACATGGAACTTGTCGGAGATGACCAGGACAGAAAAGTGAGACCAGGGCACAGATTGGGCCGCGCTGCCCGCCAGGCTCCTGGGAGTCTGTCATAATTTATAATGGATTATCTTAGGAAATAGATGAGGATGGCTTGTGTTCAGGAGCCAGGAAGGACTACTTCGGTTTAAAAGAAAAATAAAAAGCCCCGAAAACATGTCTCAGAAAAGCATGACCCATTGTTATTTATTCCACAAGATATTTAATGCCTTTACTTGGTTTGAATTAACTCATCCAATCCTGTGCTATGAACATGACATTTTTTGAAGGGAGTGAATACAACCAGGCCAGGTAAATGGCTCCTCTTTGTAGCACTGGGCTTGGGGCTCCTGCTTGCACTTTTGGCCATAAGGTAGTTCTCCTAATATACTGGAGTTCTCACAGTTTATACTCTGAGTTTCAAAAACTGGGGTTTACCCCCACACCCCCACACACCCACACCCACACCCACAGGGTATATTCCCTCTGTGGCTTCTCTTTCCCTCCACGCTGCCCTTGAGGCCCACTTTATGTGATTTCATCAAATGTAATTGCTCTGGACCAACTATATTTGGTTGCCATAGAGAGGAGAAAGGGCAGGAGCATTTGCTGACTTTTCTCAGGGCAGTGTGACAGGGCATGACATAAATTCTGCTTACCCTCCCAAAGACCCTTGAAGGTACCATCATTCTGCTGATTTTATTGATGAGGCCACTGAGACATGGAGAGATTCCACGACGGCCAAGGTCTACCATCCAGTAAGTGGCCCAGCGGGGCTTTTTTGACTCAGTATAGTCACAACTTTCCTGCATGACCCATCCAGGTCACACAGCAATGAGAGAGAGTGTGTGTGTGTGTGTATGTGTGTGTGTGTGAGAGAGAGAGAGTGGGGGGGGGCAGTCACTGGGGACCACAGTGTGTCATCTATGGAGTAAAGGAAACAGGAGATCATCTGCTGCTGAGAGATTGCAGAAATGTGTCCCTGCCTAACTTTACTCCTGCCTCACGGATGCATGAATTCTATAACTGGATGAAAGGAAAAAGGAACAACACTGAACAGGCACCTACCCTGCGCCACGCACCGTGCAGGCTCATTCTCCAATCTTCTTAATCCTCATTAATATCTCCTCTGAGATATTATTCTCTTTTTAGAGATGAAGAAATCGAAACTAAGACAGGTTGGGTTACTTGCCAAATGTTACATAACCAGTAGGCAGCCCAAGATTCAAGTCCATGGGTGCCGGACTCCCAAACTGAACTTTGTCCCCTGGTAAAATAGGACTATCTCTGGGAAAGGTGGCACATGGGATGCAGTCAGTCATGTACACTGTAGTCTAATGAATTGATCCTACCCTTTCCTGAGAGAAAGTTTGGCTTAAAAAGTCTAAAGGTCCTGGAATCCACAAAGGGGAAGAAAGTACGGAGGAGAGGACGGTGATGACAAAGACGCAGATCAGTCACTTCCCAATTTTGCCCAGCCCTCAATTCCCTGGCAGTCTTAACAAGCAGGTGAAAGGAGGAAGGGAAGATGCGACATATAAGGTCTTTTGCAGGCTCTCATTTCTGGAAAGACAGTGCAGAATGGAAACGCTGCTAAGGTTCCGAGAGCAGTGACATCAGGAAGGGAGACGGGCTTACTGGTAATTGCACATAGCACAACTCCGGGTACACAAGCCGCCCACACCACCCAGGCCGCAGCACAGCCCTGGGGCTGCAGGGCCTCCAGGCTCATGGGCTCCGGGAGTGATTGCTCCTGGTCCCTCTCCTCCAACCAGCCTGCTCAGCACACACTCTTGGCCCCCGGGATGTGGCACTGTGGGTTAGAGAGGAGCGCTGGACCTGGCTCTCTCACCTCCAAGCTGTGTGGCCTCCAGCCTGTTACCTGCCCTCCTGTTTCTTCGTCTGTAAAATGAAAATCAGAAGGCCCGCCTCACAGGGTCATTGTGAGAGTGATGGGCAGGGGACAGTACGCGGTAACGAACGCTACACGTAATCTGCAGTCAGCTTACATGGGGAATTATGACCGGAAAGCTATGGGCCAGGCTGACTTGAGCATCGAGGTCACTTTAAGTCACTACCCAGTGTGAACTGAGGGGCTGTGGGAAGGGCTGTCAGCTCCAAACACCATTCTACCTTCTTTATCCAAAGCCACAATGTCTGAAACTCCACATTCCGGATCTGTCCCTTTGGCAACTGCCCCAAACATCCTTTTCCTAATTCTGTTGATGGGCAACACATTAAATCTACCAATTAATTAAAACTACCAAGGCCAGCTACCCACTGGGATTAGCTGGGTATAATAGTAAATGCTCATGCCAGGGCCCCACCCCATATCCCCCCAAATTAGAACCTCTGGGAGTGGCCCAGGCATTAAAAAAATACTTGCCAAATGTTTCTAAGTTGCCAAATGTGTAGCCAAGGTTGAGAACCCCTGCCTCAAACTATGTCACTCTGAAGAATATAAGCTCCGGGAGTCCAGGGAATACAGCACAGTGTCCTCAAAACTTATCACTGCACTTGGCACAAAAACAGTCAGCCTACAAGTTCACTGTTGCTGTTGTTGTTGAATAAAGATAAAGATGTTGATGGCTCTAAGTGGACTGTAGTGAGAGCCAGAGACAAGGTGAGGGACAAAGGGCTGAAAGGTACAGAAAGGAGAAATAGGCTCTGGGTTATTACAGAAGAGCAAGTCCCACTTCTTCTAAAGAAATCAGCTGCTTATTACTCCAATGATACTTCTAACAGCAAAAGACAGACCTCTTGCAAGGGGCAGATACTACATGAGGGGTAGATTCTACAGTAGAACTGGGGGGAAAAAGAAAAGAAATGCTTTTTCAAGTTTCTAGAATAGAATACAAAGAGATAAATTTTTCAATTAAGTATTTCCACAAGTCCCGTTGGCAGTTGGAAGAAATGGAAAACCACGTGCTCTGGAAATCAGAGGGTTCTGACTTCAAATCTCACATCTCCCACTTATTAACCACATGACCTCATAGAAGGAGGTCGGGGTGGGGGTAGTCTGTATTTTTTTTAAGCCTCCCTGATCCTCAGTTTCTGTATCTATAAAAGCATGAGTAATATGACAGATTGCCCAGGGGGGATAAAGGATGCTGGGTGAAACCGCCAGCACGTAGTAGGCGACTGATACAAGTAAATTCCCTCTCTCTGCTCTCTTTCCTCCATTCCATCCTAACAAACCAGGGGATGCAGGACTCTGGAGGGAACACCTTTTCAAAATGAGAAATAAGGGGCGCCTGAGTGGATCAATTGTTAAGCGTCTACCTTCGGCTCAGGTCATGATCCCAGGGTCCTGGGATCGAGTTCTGCGTTGGGCTCCCTGCTCAGCGGGAAGCCTGCCTCTCCCTCTCCCATTCCCCCTTCTGGTGTTCCTTCTCTCGCTTTGTCTCTGTCAAATAAATACATAATATCTTTTTAAAAAATGAGAAATCAGATTAATGACTGCCCTTTTTTTTTTTAAAGTAGGCTCCATGCCCAATGTGGGACTTGAACTCCTGCCTGAGATCAAGAGGCGCATGCTCCAAGACAAGCCTCTAGGGTGTAAGTAAAGCAGTTTATCTGGAGGACACAAGGAAGTCTACTCCTCCCAGCAGACGATGGGTAAATGTACAGACTTGAGTTATTTGTGTATGTGTTTTGCCTCCGGGGTTTGAAGCTCTTTAAAAGTAAGGTTTCTGCTTTTTTCTATTTTTTTTGTTACCCGTCGCACTTAGCATAAGCCTACCACACAGTAAGTTTTTGATAAATATTTCTTGATTCCAGCCCACTTAGCTTTTTCTATGTTTCATAATTATTCCATCTTCCAATTCCTTCCAATTCAACACCACCATGACTCCCAGAGACAATCCTGTCTTTCAGCCACAAACTTCAGAAAGAAAATGCTTGAGATGGTGACCAGACTGGATTCTCTAAGATCAAACACTAAAATCTGAATACTGACATTTGGAAACCCATTGTGGCAGGCTGAAAAACTGTCCCCCCAAAGACGTTTACATCCTAATTCCCAGAACCTGTGAATGAAGACAGTACCTCACATTTGCAGGGGTAATTTAGTTAAGGATGTTGAGATGGGGAGATTATCCTGGATTTTGGGGGTAGGTCCATTGTAATCACAAGGGTCCCTTAATCATGGAAGAAGGAGACAGAATAGTTAGTATCAGAGTGATGCAGTGTGAGAGCAACTCAACCAGCCATTGCTGACTTTAAAGATGGAAGGAGCCATGAGCCAAGAAATACAGGCATCCTCTAGAAGCTGGGAAAGGCAAGAAAACAGATTCTTCCCTGGAGCCTCTAGAAGGAATACAGCCTGCTAACATCTTTGCTTAAACCCAGTGAAACCCATTTCAGACTTCTGACCTCCAGAAACATAAGGTAATAAATCTGTGTTGTTTTAAGCCACTTAAGTTTTTGGTAAGCTGTTACAGAAGCAATAGGAAATTGATATACCATCTGTACATAAAATTGTTCAAGTTAGAGGCTTCACAACTTCTTTTTCTCCACTTCTTTTGTTCTTTAAATTTGTAATTCAGCATTTTGTGCAATGGTGATAGTCAAACGATTCATTCACTAGTACAACATGGACCACCACCAATAACAGAATGGATGCTGGCCAATATGCTTTCCCAGTGCACACCAGATGAAAGTAAGTCCCGATATTGAATGTCCTAAAAATTACAGATATCTCCTTTTACATATGTATATGGGTAAGGTCGGATAAGGTCTAAAGAATTTGTCTTTGCTATTTTGTAACACCTCCCACTTCCCAATCCTCAATTAGAATCCATCATATATAGCATGGTCTTGCACAAATCCCAGTGAGAACTTCTACTCAGAGTTAAAATAGCTGGGGAAGTGAATTCCAGAACTCTGGACCTGCCACCAAGAACCTTTGAAGTACAAAATAAAGACCTAAGTATTTTTTGGTAGAATTGCACATGTCATCTGGATAAAATAATTTCACCCAAAGGAATAAAGTAAGACTTTTAGAAGACTCACTAGTGAGAAGCGAAGGTAAACAGGTTCATCCATCAATCATACTTTAATAGCCCCGTATCTTCACTTATCAACCACCCTTACAAAAAGTCACATCACACCCCTCAAACACATCTCTCCCCAAAATAGTGGCAGGAGAAGCTGGATCCCTGGAACAGAAAGTCTGGTTTCTTGGCCACCATCCACACCTCCCTTCCTTTCCTTTAGTTCAGGTCTTCCCCCTTTTCTTGACTCAGGGAGCAAATCTTGATTAATCTTAACTAATTACTATAATTTTAGTGATTGGTTTAGAAAAAGCAAGGGTTGGTTTAGAAAGAAGCATGGAGGGCGCCTGGGTGGCTCAGTTGGTTAAGCGACTGCCTTCGGCTCAGGTCGTGATCCTGGAGTCCCGGGATCGAGTCCCATATCGGGCTCCTTGCTTAGCAAAGGGTCTGCTTCTCCCTCTGATCCTCCCCCCTCTCATGTGCTCTCTCTCTCATTCTCTCTCTCAAATAAATAAATAAAATCTTTAAAAAAAAAAAAAAAAAAAAAAAAAAAAAAAAAAAAGAAAGAAGCATGGATCCAATCTTGGCCAATGTTACATAAGGACTTGCTTGGGGGATTCTGGGAAGATTTCCTTTCAGATAAAAACAGGTATGTGGGAAAGACGGCCTCTCTTCTGCTGAAGTCCTACAGATATCATATAGAACTGAGAAAAGTCTGGATTATCTATTTTATAGATATTGACTACTATAAAATTTTGAATCTCATAGATTTAGGCTTTACTAATTTCGTATTTTCAATAAGACAGTGACTTAACTGAATTTTACCTTTGCATTAAAAGAATTTTAGAAAACCAATTCACAGTGTAAATAACATTTTAGAAAGCATAAAGAGGTACTAAATAAAACGATGAATAAAGGATGCATCCATATTATATTTTGTTCATTCATTCATCTAACCTAGAATTGATAAACCCCCTTCAGGGGTGATTACAAAGCTCCATCTTTGAAGAATCAGAGAATCATATGACCAAACTGTGTCAAAATAGTCTTTTTTTAAACAAAATATGCTTTCTCCTGGAATGGTGGATAAGGGCACTAATAATAACATATCTTAATTTTATCAAGGCATTCAAAACATTTTCTAAGTGACATTTCTTTCAATATAAGTTTTTGTATAAATATTCTAGAATTCAGTCATTAATTAACAATAACGATTATTAAGATTGACATCTCAATAAGTCAAAATTCATGAGATACAAACTTACTTTCCATTGACTTCACAACGTCCTATTCTGTGTGACAAACTTCGAAAGCCCCTCTTTTAAGTATAAAGTGCTATTGATTATTCCTTGCTTTGGAATAATTGGACAATGGAACACTGATTCACATTTCTTAAGGGATTAGAAGGGGGACAAAGGAGATAAAAATTCAGCTGATCAGTTTCAGACAAATCATTAGATTTGGTCCATATGTCACAGCAGTTCCCTTCTTATACCCAGAAATGCTCTTGGGATTATTTGTGAACAGCTGAACTTTGGAAAGTCTGTACATCAGTAGTGTCAGTGGATGCGCAATGGAGTAATCATCACATGAGGACAGCCTATTACAGATTGGCACTCCTAAAAAAATCAGACAGAAGGAAAGAGAGTCATGGTGGTGGATTCATCTCTTGAATAGCCTTCCTGATGGGCAACTAGTTGGTGTTAAAAGTCTGGGCTCCACCAACTGTCATTGGTTGGTCAGCAGCAATTTCTCTTCGTGCTGTTCCCATGACGCAAGCAAACAGACACCACTTTTGTTCTGCTTCACCCCCATGTCTGAAAGGCACAAATGCCTTCTTGATGGATTGGCTCCTGGAATTGTGCAGCCCCCACAGTTGATTTCCTTTCTGGCAAGTTGCCTCCTGGTAAACATCGATGAGATGAGCAAGAGGATGTGTGGGTATGGAGCAGTGATACAGGGCTTTGACTATGATTATGCTTTTGGTCATCATCATTTCCAAATTGCGTATTATGAACACATTGTATTTGGGATGTTGAGGATGGAGGGAAAGGCTTGTGCATTTCTATTCAGGGAATAGTTATCAGAGTTCACCATCTCCAAACTTCTATTACTTTAGAATTGGGAGAAGAAAGGATACATAGTAGAGTCTTCCTGTGCTGGAAAATAATAAGAGATTCATTTCTGGTTCAGCTGCATCATTACCTACTCCCTCTTGGCTTTCTTTTACAGACTTTTTACCCACATTGGAAGACTGGCATATTTCCTTATTTTAAGGCAATTCTCCCAGATGCCGATTCTGAAGATTTGTTTTATAAGGGGGTAGAGGAAGATGGATGGTGGACAGGTAGGGGAAAACCCAAGTACAGCTGTGATTTTAGGGAAAATTTCACAAAGGGTATTTGAGCCTGATCTTTCAGGAGAACTCTGGAGTGTGGATTAAACTTCCAAGTTTATCCCAAACTGAGGCAATGGGCCTGGGCTTTCATTCTCTTCTGCCAGTCAGTCACTGGCCAAGGGCTGCACAGGGAGATATAAACCCTCGGGTGCTCTGGCTTTCAGGACGCAGGCAAACAAAGGAGCAGTCTTCTGAGAGAGTCACAAGTGCGAACCCAGAAACAAAACACACAGAAGCCTGAGACAAGAACACCAAAATGGCAAAATGGATCAGAGGGGATCTGAGCAGAGCGGGGCAGTGTCCCCTACTCTCCTGGTCAGAGATGCCGTATCCTTTAGCTGAAGTTTGTTCCAAAGCTGTCAATGCCTGTCTCAGGAAACTATCAGAATCTGGTTTTTGTGACAGTCATAACAGGACCCAAACTCAATATAATCAGTACATACAAAGTCTAAGTTACAGTCTGTACTTGGAAACCGATCTGGCCAAAAGAACCTTGAAAACCATTAGACTTACTGGTATTTCGTTTTGCTCCTTTCTCTGCGTCCCTGATCCACCAACATCAATTCTCTCCACTTGCTTTAGTTTCATTAATCCCTTAAATTCATAAACACACCCTCCTTCAAAAAGCCTTCCCCAATACAGTGAAGTGGTAACATCACTGCTTGAACTCCTACCACTTAATGAACATTCAGAATCTGCCCCAGGTTATTCATTTTATACACACACACATAGATATACCCCCCCCCAAACACACACATAATAATTTCACAAATGAACTGCAAGATCCCCGGCAAAGCTCAGTAACCACCTCTGCTCAAGCAGAGCCTTACATTTGTCCCACTTGCCTCAGGCAATTTTTATGAGGACATAAAGGTATTTGGGGTAAAAGAAAAAAAAGTGTAAAGGAACTAAATGGTATAAGGTGACATGTTTATTAACTAGCCAATAGTAATATCATTCAACCATTTGAAGTTGCTTCTTCTCTCTCCAAAGGAAAAATATGGATTGGTTAACTTTTTTTATCATTTGTTTTACAAGTTGTTTTTTCTTCTAATACACAGATTTGTTTGTATGCACTTTGGAAAGAAAAATCCAGTTGTTCATTAAACTGCTATACAGTTTTATAGATTATACTTTCTCATTCCTTTGTTCCAACTCAGAAAATATGGAAATATATTTCTGTGGGATGAGGAGGGGCATATGCTCAGTTTATTTAATAAGGACTGGTGAAAATTTATCCCAAACATTTCCCTTCTAGGTCAAAAAAGTATGATCTCTTGCAAATAACTGAATGCAGAAAGTAACTGAAAGTGCTTCCTAAGTCAGCCCTTACTCTGGAAATTAGAAAAAGGAAGACTTGAAGAAGCTCGGATCTGAGAACTCTGACACTTGGGAAATCACAAGTGAATCTGCTGTCAAAGAATGTAAACAAGGCTATTTGCAATTTAGTCACGCCTAATTCTTCACCTCTTCATTAACTCACTCTCTCAACATCCATTGGGCAGCTAGTGTATGCAAAATTTGGGGCTGGGGCTGGGGCTGGGGCTGGGGCTGAGCAGAACATTAGGCTTTTTACTGAAAGTCTGAATCACTTGTGGACCTGGGTTATTACGGAAATCATAGAGCAGTAAAAGCACATTATATCAAGAGAACACAAAATTGAACAAAGCCACCTTTTAAAGGCCCCCTTTTAATACCAGTTTGACTGGGTCTTCCTATTTGCCCATCTGCTAACCTTTAGAAAGATTTTTCTTATTGCTGATAAGACCAGCTGGTGATCACCCTGTCTCCCCTCTATAGTGCATAAAGAGTGTCTTTGTTTTCCTCAGCATGAACTGAGAGGCAAGTCCAGGGAACAGTGAAACACCCAGGATGGAAATGAGGTGTCTTTGTGACAGTAAATTCTTTCTTTGGCCCCCATTATTGAGATCAACATGACTTAGTCACCGGTGGATGAAACCAATGATTGTTTTACTCTGCCTACCCAGAGTCACTCACTGAGTCAGTGGGTAAACTGGGATCAGAACCCAGCCTTGTCCTACCAAGGCTGAGCGGTTCTACTATATTTATCCAGGGTCTCATGATTCTTAGTGCTTTTGCCCTGCCCTCTAATTTGCACTGTGCCTGCTATAATATCTAAACGGGAAGTTGCCAGCTAAAATGGTCATTATCCAAAAAATCTATTTAAACATGTTTATAAGGTCAAATGAAGTGGGTGGTGGATAAGCTAGACAAAAAACAACACAAGCTTTGGCTCAGCATAGCCAGTGAGGCTAAAGCAAAAAGAGAGTAACATTTAATGTCAAGCTAACACATGGTAGGAAAAGGCAATCTAGCCAAAATTATATCTAAATGTAGGAATGAGCAATCAAAATACTCACCCAACCAACTGATTTCTATTTAAGAAGCAGAACAATGGTTTGACTTATTTTAATTCTATGGATCAGGACTTTGAGGCAGCATGTCAATAGGGTCCCAAATCCAAACTCTGGAAAGGATGTTTATAGCCATCATGCATTCCAACAAGAGGGAAGAGTTGGGATAATTAAGAAAAATGCCCAGAATCAACCAAAAATGATCTTTGATGGATTTAACAATAGGTACTAGTGAGTACTACAGGACCACAGCAAAATTAGGAAATTGGGGGAAAATCTAATGTCTTTGAGAGCCCAAGCTAGACTTCCTATACATTCAAGACTTTGAAAAAGAGCTTTCAGCCCCAGCAAAACCTACATCTCACAGTTCAGAGCCAACCACCACATTACACGACCCTCTATGTTCTGCTCAACTGTCTTTGAATATCAAAAAGAAGGAAAAGGGTATGTCTTCTTCCTGTTTGCTAAGAAATATGGATATGAGCTGGGAGGCTTCAAGTAACAAAGAGAAATGGAGAATCTAAAATGTTTCCTACATGTTCTGCATGGGCATGGATGCTAATTCATAGAGATCGAGCAATTAAATAGATTCTATGCAACTGAAAGATCCCATATGGTTACTATTGGAAAATGTAACAATACATGGGCATCAGGTAATTAAGTCATAGAGGAGAATTAGTATTTCTTTTTCACTATGACTGAAATTAATTTAATAAACTCCTATGCATACACAATTCACCTACAAATATTATTTCTTCCTGGAGCTTGATGTGGCATGGTTTGAGCTAGAACTGTATAACATTTGTCCCAGATTCCTTCTACTAGACCATAAAATTTTCTCTTTGTCCCTTTCTTTCTGGTCCTGTCTCTCTTGTCATTTCTCATGATTCCAGAAGTGACTTATAAGGTCATTGCTATACGAAAGAAGAGAGAGAGAAAGAGAGGAGAATATTGGAAGAGAAACTGGGGAAAAGGGGGGCAAGTAGAAAGAAATGAGAGATTTCAGAATGATCTGAGAGAGAGGGGGGCATGGGGAAGACAGATGAAAGTAGCTCTGATATACTGAAGCAATGGATCTTCCTAGAAGTGTGCTGATCAATATCACAGCCATTAGCACGTGTCGCTACCGAGCACCTGAAATGTAGCTGGTCTGAATTGCAATGTGCTGTAAGTACAAAATACACACCAGATTTTGAAGACTTTTGTACAAAGAGGGAAAAAAAAAGATCGCCAAGTATTAACATTTTTATATTTGATTACATTTTAAAATTATAATATTTGGGATGTACAGTTGATACAGGTTTGAACAACACAGGTTTGAACTCTGTGAGGCACTTAAACGCAGATTTGTTTTGGTAAATACAGTACAGGACTGTAAACATATTTTCCCTTCCTCATGATTCTTTTTTCTCTTCCTAATGATATTCTTAATACCATTTTCTTTTCTCTAGCTTCCCTAATTGGAAGAACACAGTATATGATACATGTAACATACAAGACATGTGTGAATCAACTGTCTATGTTACTGGTTAGGCTTCCAGGCAGCAGTAGGCTATTAGCAGTTAGGTTTTGTGGGAAGTCAAAAGTTATACATGGATTTTTTACTGTATGGGGCGGGGGTGTGTGTGTGTAGGTTAGTGTTCCTAACCTCCATGTTGTTCAAGGGTCAACTGTATAGCATTCAATAAAATATATTATTAAAATGAATTTCATCTGTGTCTTTTTAATTTTTTCATGTGGCCACTAGAAAAAGTAAAATTATATATGTGGATATGTGGCTCAAGTTATGCTTCTATTTCACAAGTGCTGTCCTCCATCCTCAGGAGAAGCAGTTGAATGGCTTTTCCACTCTTTCCACCGTCTCCACCACAACAACCCCCAAACTCTCCACCCAAAATTCGAGTCCTGACACAATTATAAGCCCTTCAACAGCAATGTCAATACCTGAAGTTTCTTTTGGGAGGCAGATGATGTATCTAGCAGCTTCTGGTCCTTGGGAGGCAGATCCATGGCCGACGCGCAGGGTCCGTCATACAAGGCTGTTCTCAGACCTGCCCTGTGGAATTGCTGACTGCAGCCCCACAGGCTCCTGACTGTCCCCACTCCAGCCCCAGGGGCCCCTAGTTTGTCCTCCTCATGGCCCCCTTGTCACAGTATTTTCTCCCTCAGCTACCTTTCCAAGGATTTACCTCCCCCCCCACAAACATAGGTACTTGCAGCATAATTTTGGGTAAACCAAAAAAGGATAAAAATCTTTTATGACTCATAGAACACAATATGTCAAAGGAAAGTTGGGCCTGGACTTGAGCATGTTTAGGGTGCTCCAGAAACTTTTGGTGACTTTGGAGCAAAGATCAGAATAACAGACGGCTCTAGGCGGAAAGAAAAAGGAGGGAGCAAGAGGAAGGAAGTAGAATTGGTCGAGCGCGTATAATCCAAAGACTTTTGGAGGAAGGTAGGCAATTGTCAATGGTTTCAATTTATTTGGTGTGTCTTACTTCTGTAAAGTCCCTGCATGCCACAGACAGCAGGAGACTGTCTCTGGTGGAATGTCTATCACACATTCAGTTTACCTGTTTTCAGAATGCTCAGAGCTATGGCAGAGCCCAAGTCGATGTCAAAAGCGAATATGAATACAAATACTGGAGTGGAAACTCTACACCACTACAGGAGATGTTGCACAAATCCCATGCCTTACCCAGGATGGGCCAGTAAGCATCGTGTTGTTCTGGATGAAAGACTCATCAAGCAGGAAGCTTATCCTTTGCACTGAGCACTTTCCACTCATGGCACTTCCCGTGCTGAAGCAGTAGAGGCTTTATGTGAAAAAAACCCACGTCCTTGTCCCAAAGCACGGCCAACTCAACCAAGAGCTCAAAGGATCCAACAGTTTATGCTGTAGCTTAATATAACCATTTACACTGCATAACAAGTAATTCCACATCTGATCTACACCTCAGCAAATCTGATGGGAAAAAACACATCTTTTCATGGTCATCCCTCAAAGTTTGGGGGATAATAGTAATCTTGTTTCTTCTGTCCTCTCTTCTGTCACCTTTTATCATATCACTTGGGAATGCATTAAGTCTGGTGATTCTCAGGCAGACATGAGCATAAAGGCCAGAGAGATCTTTGAGCCAGCTTTTCACTATTCACCTCAAGTTGGAAGGTTCCTGTGACTTTAGATTAATAGCTGCCTACTGGGTTGTCGGCGTCCCTTTTTTAGGCCAGTGACCTAAGAACTCATCCTTTTTGTAAGTTCCCAAAGGATGGCATGAGCTTTCCTTCCTTCCTTAAAATTTGGACCCTGATGTACAGAAACAATTCAGGATTTTGGTGTAGTATGGCTAAGACTGTCCACCATTATCCCTTTCTTTCTTGCCAAACTAACCCTAATTTTATTCCAGGAAACAATGAGACCAGGTGAAAGACTTTATTTCTCAGCCGCCCTTGTAATTAGGAGTGACTTCTGAGATGTAAGTGGCAGTTGTCAGGTGGGACTTTAAGGGAAACTCCTTAAAAGAAGACTAGGCAGCTGGTATATATCCTTTTGTCCTTTGCTCCCCTCTCCCTTTTTCCTTCTTCCTGTCTAAACCCTAGAAGTGATGGCTGGAGACTTAGCAGCCATCTTAGACCATGAAGCAACCCTGAGGATGGAAGGCAAGCCCTAAGGATGATTAAGAAGAAGAATAAAAGGAACCTGCAACACTGATGATCTTATAAGCATCCATAACAGTCTGGATTGCAGACCCACTTCTTTTACAAAAGAGAAAATAAACCTGAATCTTAAGCCACTGTCACTTGTGTTTTCTGTTGTAGGCTATCCAATTTGATTCTAACTGATACATGTAGAAAGAATTCTAGGTCAATTCTCCAGAAATCAATTTCTGTAATTAATTTCTGTAAAAGCCATTCATCAATTTAGTAATTTCCTAAATTATCTGTTTGCTTAAAACTTGTTTCTAATAATTACTTATGAAGTTTATGCCAATTTGTATTTTCCTGAAGTCTTTTAAAGTTCACTGTATTGGGGGGTAATTTCTTGTTTCTGCTAGCATTGAACATATAATGAATTTCAAGGATTTTATAAAAAATAAAGGTCTCTTTTTCTGCCCAAATTGTTCAATATTATATCTACAACCTTTCACAGAGAAATAAAAGTTTAGAGTCCTATGCGGGAATTGGGAAATTGTGACTAGGAATACCTTTACATATGTGTCCTCCGCGCACAAACACCCAGCAGCTCTGTGTGTGCTGAAGAAAACTGCACATTCAGATTCATGCGGACTTTTTGTCCCTTTGACAAAAGAAAGTTTCCACTTCATCGATAACAAACAAACTACATTTAAGGGAAAGTCATCCCATCCTTATACGAAATATTCAGCTTTGAAGAAGTGCTCGGAATTGTCTGAAATATGAAAGACTCAGAAACCGACACTCAGTGGAATGCACTGACAAATGCGTACATTAAAGAGAAAAGACAGTGAACTGCGTTCAAAGGATGACTTCATCATAATTGTGACTGCCGACCCACGACAGGCACCGTGCCAGGCCGTGGCGGTGCAGCAGTGGAGGGAAAACGGATCTCCCCTGCCGTCCTGGAGCCGGCAGCAGCCCAGCACCTTTCCTCAGCTCTCCCTCAGAGACTCGGTTTCAAATGTGTCCTAGGAGTCTAGGAACTTGCCTTTCTAATGCAGGTGGTCACTGAGCCAAACTTTGAGAAACACTGAAAATGAATCCAGTCCAGCAGACGTACAGGATTTAAATTCCTGCTTCAGCTCAATCACAAATTGTTGTATATCCTGAACCTCTGAGAAGGACAGAGTCTGGTTCATAGTGGGGGGATGGAATTTCATTTCTTTTTTTTTTAAGATTTTATTTATTTATTTGACAGAGAGAGACACAGCGAGAGAGGGAACACAAGCAGGGGGAGTGGGAGAGGGAGAAGCAAGCTCCCTGCTCCCTGCGGGACTCGATCCCAGGACCCTGAGATCATGACCTGAGCCAAAGGCAGACGTTTAACGACTGAGCCACCCATGGCGCCCCTGGAATTTCATTTCTATGAAAGGTTTGAACACAGGTAGGTGTGTGGAGGGATGAGGAGCAGAGAAGACAGGGAAGTCTCTCCAGGTATTAATGATCCCATGTTGTTCTTTAGCAAGTGAGCAAGGACCACAAAATGGTTAAGTTTCATAACTGTCTGACCACTGTGTTCTTATTTTCCCCCTGAAAAATACTAACTTGGAAACAACCACCTCTGAGTTTGGCTGTGGCAGTAAGTAGATTGCCTGAAAACAGAAATAGATTCAAACAAGTTCTAGATACTTTTAGGGCAATACATCTGATATATATCAGTAGCGAGGTGTTAATTTCTAGGGATGTTTAGGCTACTACCCCTCACCTTTACTTTGAGGAGATAGTGGGGCAGACTTGTTAGTCACTGCCCCTGTTCTTCACAAATCTTCATTTTGTTGGGAGGTGTGAGCTCTTCCCACACAGAGTTCTAGGCCATGAGGTGTGAGCAGGAGCCTTGTGGGTGGGGTTTAAAGGACAGACCTCGCAGGCTGGCACCATTTACCCCTTTTTCCTCCCAGATGTTCCCAGATACCTTGGCCTTGGTATCCTTAAGACACTGAGCCAATGCCACTAAACCACTTACTTCTGGACTTTTTGAAAGATGAGGAAAATAAATCCCCTTTGCTTTCCCATAAACATCTTTGCTGCCATGACTGGTGGTAAATACAGACCCAACTATTTCCCTGAACTAAATGAGAATTTGACTCTGCATGTTAGGAAAAAAAACCCAAAAAACTGTCTTTGTGGTTTTCCTTCACATCTTTAAATTACTCTCTCATTATTTTGATTATTTAAATTTATTTAACAGAAATAATATTGCTAATAAAAATCACAATTTCTTACATAAATTTAGGCATAAGAAAACCCTGAAATGGCATACAGCCTTAGAAAATATATAGCACCTATCCTTCCAAAATCACAGAATAATAATTATTTTATTGTCAATTTGGGGCTTAAAATAGGCAGCTACAGTTGAATATTTCAGGAAATACCTTGCCATATTAATTTTCATAAAGTTTCTAGGCCAAACTGTGTAGCTAATGAGGTAATAACCAGAAGCCAACGTTTATCCCATCAAATGACTGGTTTCTATCAGTCTGAAGGCCAGCTGAGGTTAATGAACCCCACCTCTGTCCCTAAGAACCCCTGTACATCAACCTCGGGTGGGGTCACTCAGGAAGGTAAAGGGATCAAGTAGAGATCAACTTTTTCTCCTCCTGGCAGCTGACATGATAATCACAAACAATTTTAACGTAATTCTGGAAACAATGTCATGCAATTTAGACAAGCACTAAATTTCTCTCTCCAGTCACTGAACAGGATTTGATTCCAGGTCTAACTCTAAAATTAAGGAAAATAATTTTAACCTTACATTCAGGTATCTACAGAGCATCTCAGTATTGGGAGTGAATACATTCTAAATGAAATGTTTCCCATGTAGACAATTCAACTGCTGGTTCTTTCTATAAACTACATCTTCAAAGGCCCACATCATTTTTCCTCTCCTAATTGCTATTATGAGACAATAAATTTCTTATATGGAAATAATACAGATATAACTGCATGGCATATGTAGGCCATGTGTTCTAGCAAATCCATAAAAATGTTTCATTTATATTTTTGATGAAAGGTACAATCTTCCAAGAGCATTAATCATTAATTTTGGAAACACAGGATTAATACGTGACTTATCTCGATACTAGAATAGGGCTCAGTAAATACCTGTCAAAGAAAGATTCATTCATTCAACAACAAATACTTAGTGAGCCCCTACTATGCTGGAATTTAAGAATTCTCTCTTCTCTGGCTAAAGGGGCATTTGTATGTAATAATGTGAATGATATTCATATGACATTTTAAAAACGTGTTATAGTTTAAGGCTTTCTAAAACAAAATACCCAAGATAAATTATTTTCAGGATCCAGAAGGACATTTTATAATAACGGAGAAATGTATAGCCTTAGAAGAAATTATACCAGAAACTGTAGAGCTCTCAGACCCAAAGTCAGTTCCTCTGCCTCTCTGGGACCACATGGTCTCTTGTTTCTGCCTTTGTCGGCATATGTGCAGCATTCTATTTTTCCCTTTCTGCAGACTAGCCTTTGACGCTTCTGCCTGACACCCAATTTCACATCAGAGTCTGGCTCAAAAGTTTAGCTGAATCTGGCCAGCATTTTAGAATTCTAATCCTGTGTTCTGGGAAAAGAAGATTTGCTTGGTTCAGCCTGGGTCGGGTGTCCCCCACTCATCCAATCAGCTTAGACAATGAGGGAGAGTGTACACAATAAACATATGCCATAAGGTCCCATCCCTATGATGGTGGCAGGAGAGGTTCTCAGAGATAGGAAGCATGGGTTGGGCTGTCACCTCCAAATTTTTTCTCCACTTGAACTGTACAGAAAACATCTTCAGTGTGGGCTTCAGTGTAGAGATAACCATCTAATTCTGAACCTCACTCAACTTTGCAGAAAACCTACCAAGACAAATTTCTCTCTCTCAGCTGGAAGAGAAGTTGCAATTCGTTCTTCTTTGGTTCTCTAAGAAGAACTAGCTTCATTGAGCATGACAAAGCATCTATTTTTTTTTTAAGAATGTATTAAGAGGTATGCATATTCCTGTGAAGTCTTAGCTTCATTTGAATTTTTTCCATGTATTTTCCAGAGGAGTTTCTTACTGTATTTCTATAGTTCCTCAGCTTGATTTCTCTCCTAAAACATATCACCCCACTTAGTTATGGGTACGTCTAACACAATTTACATGATTGTACTGGCTTGGAAATCTGTCATTGCTTTCATAACACAGTCCTCAGAAACATACCCTCAATTCAAATTAAAACCATGAACATCTAAATTGCCCCATCTTCCAATATCCAGATCAACAGTTTACATCTTTTAAATTTTTTCTTTTTTTAAGATTTTATTTATTTATTTGACAGAGAGAGAGAGAGCACAAGCAGGGGCAGCAGTAAAAGGAGAGGGAGAAGCAGACCATGCCAAGCAGGGAGCCCAATGCAGGGCTTGATCCCAGGACCCTAGGGTCATGACCTGAGCCGAAGGCAGACACTCAAACAACTGAGCCACCCAGGCGCCCCCTATTTTAAATTTTCCAATATCATTTTCTGGAACCAACTCTTTGCCTTGTCTCAAACCCTTTCCTGTGGTTGCTCCAAGACAACTCTTACCCTAGTGACATGGTGGGAACAGTTTCGCCTCAAGCCTTCTTCTTATATAGGCAATCACATCAAAGCTTTTCTCATTGCTCCAATTTCTACAAACTAATCTCAGTGAAAAATTATAAAGTTGATGAATACTGAAAGACATGTGGAAACACAGTTTATTAAATACAGTTTCCCTCCCAGATATGAGACACTGATTTAACTCTTCTATTCTCATCAGAGGATGTTCATCAGACGAGAACAGTAAGTTCCCATTCCACCCTTGTGACCCCACCAAGGGTCTCGAACTTTCTCAGTAGAGATAAAAATCTTCTCAGACTAAAACTGAGTTTGCACGTGTTTATTAAAAATACTATTTACTTAGCTCTTCTAAAGTTTTTTTTCAAAACACACCCATATAGAAGATCTTACTCTATCCTTGTAATTCTATGAATGAAGCAACAGTAATAATGAAGGGAAAATCTTATACATCCCATTTTTTTTAAATTTTATTTTATTATGTTAGTCACCATACATTACATCATTAGTTTTTGATGTAGTGTTCCATGATACATTGTGTGCGTATAACACCCAGTGCTCCATTCAATACATGCCCTCCTTAATACCCATCACTGGGCTAACCCATCCCCCCCACCCCCCTCCCCTCTGGAACCCTCAGTTTGTTTCTCAGTGTCTACAGTCTCTCATGGTTTGTCTCCCCCTCCGATTTTCCCCCCTTCATTTTTCCCTTCCTACTATCTTCTTTTTTTTTTTTTTTAACAAATAGTGTATTATTTGTTTCAAAGTTACAGGTCTGTGATTCATCAGTCTTACACAATTCACAGTGCTCACCATAGCACATACCCTCCCCAATGTCTAATACCCAGCTACCCCACCCCTCCCACCCCCCACCACTCCAGCAACCCTCAGTTTGTTTCCTGAGATTAAGAATTCTTCATATCAGTGAGATCATATGATACTTGTCTTTCTCTGATTGACTTATTTCGCTTAGCATAATACTCTCTAGTTCTATCCACGTCATTGTAAATGGCAAGATTTTGTTTTTTATGATGGCTGCATAATATTCCATTGTGTGTATATATATATATACCCCACATCTTCTTTATCCATTCATCTGTTGATGGACATCTTGGCTCTTTCCACAGTTTGGCTATTGTGGACATTGCTGCTATAAACTTTAGGGTGCATGTAGTCCTTTGGATCACTACATTTGTATCTTTGGGGTAAATACCCAGTAGTACAATTGTTGGGTCATAGGGTAGCTCTATTTTCAACTTTTTGAGAAACGTCCATACTGTTTTCCAGAGTGGCTGCACCAGCTTGCATTCCCACCAACAGTGTAGGAGGGTTTCCCTTTCTCCGCATCCTTGCCAACATCTGCTGTTTCCTGACTTGTTCATTTTAGCCATTCTGACTGCTGTGAGGGGGTATCTCATTGAGGTTTTCATTTGGATTTCCCTGATGCCGAGCGATGTTGAGCACTTTTTCATGTGTCTGTTGGCCATTTGGATGTCTTCTTTGCAGAAATGTCTGTTCATGTCTTCTGCCCATTTCTTGATTGGATTCTTTGTTCTTTGGGTGTTGAGTTTGATAAGTTCTTTATAGATTTTGGATACTAGCCCTTTATCTGATATGTCATTTGCAAATATCTTCTTCCATTCTGTTGATTGTCTTTTGGTTTTATTGACTGTTTCCTTTGCTATGCAAAAGCTTTTTATCTTGATGAATTCCCAATAGTTCATTTTTGCCCTTGCTTCCTTTACCTTTGGCTATGTTTCTAGGAAGAAGCTGCTGCAGCTGATTTCGAAGAGGTTGCTGCCTGTGTTCTCCTCTAGGATTTTGATGGATTCTTGTCTCACATTTAGGTCTTTCATCCATTTTGAGTCTATTTTTGTGTGTGTGGTGTAAGGAAATGGTCCAGTTTCATTCTTCTGCATGTGGCTGTCCAATTTTCCCAACACCATTTGTTGAAGAGACTGTCTTTTTTCCATTGGACATTCTTTCCTGCTTTGTTGAAGATTAGTTGACTATAGAGTTGAGGGTCCATTTCTGGGCTGTCTATTCTGTTCCATTGATCTATATACATCCCATTTTAAAGATGAACCAACTGAGGCCTGAAATGACCAGCTTTCTGACATGGTCACAACCTTCCAAAGAAGCTCTGCCCTGATCTGTAGAATGAAAGGGTAAACCGAGGGTTACCTAAAGTCCTGTCCAGCACTATTTAACTTTTAATCAGTATTTTCTCAACAGAATGCACAGTGTAGTGATAGGGCTGAGGTGTAGAATTCAGACTCATATCCAAGTTCTTTGCTGAGGAGTAGGGAAATTTCTTAAGATCAAACAACAACAACAAAAAAAAAGAGGACGTTACAACTCCCGAGTTGGAAGTTGCCAAATTCGAGTTTCCATTTCTAAGGTTAGGACAATACTCAGAGTGAATTACAGAAGACAGTGTAAGTAATTCTAAGGGTAAAGCTCAATTTTCATTGGCAGAATCTTAGCAACAAGTGGAATATTTGAAGCAGAACAACAACAACAAAAAGTTTATCTTTCAGGCTATAAAATGGTCATGTTGAAAAATTGCATCCATTTTCCAGCCAAATGGACCAAATAAAGTTACAAAAGCAGGTGCACCTGGAGCAATTTTTCAAAATGGAAAGGTTTTTATACAAGTAACATAGTTTCCACAAAGATCGTCTTTGGATCATGGCTTGTTGCCTGGGCCAGATTTAGCTAACAGGTCAGAGGCAAAACACTCTGAGCTCAGCACAGGACTGCTAAAATTCTGCTCTCAAGAGTGTGCTTGAGCTGCAGTGGATGCTTACCCTCTGGGGCGCAAAGGTCCAACCACTTGGGGACATTGAGCCTGTTGCTTCAGGAAGCCTGTCACCAGATGACTTACTCTCCTAGACCAGCTGAACATAGCATTGCTTGGCAGAATCTTTAATCAAATAAAAACCCTGGACCAAGTGACACAGCTCTACCTACATCAACAGTTCCAATCTGGAAGGTCTGCCCTTGTGATTTTTTATTATGGGTTTATGATTGAAATGACTATATTTTCTGTCCAGAGTGTCTTCTTTAAAAAAAAAAACAAAAAACAAAAACCAGCTTTTTGAGATCTAATTTGTACATCATAAAACGCACCAATTTAAAGTGCAATGGTGTTTAGTATATTCAGAGTTGTGCAACCATCACCATAATCTAATGCTAGAAGATTTTCATCATTCCCAAAAGAAACCTCATACCCATTAACTAGCACTTTCCAGCCCCAAGCAATCATTAATCTACTCTATGGATCTCTGTCTCAGCAGAGCTGCCATTCAATACATGGTCTTCTGTAACTGGCTTCTGTAAGTAGCACAATGTTCTTATGGCTCATCCATATTGGGGCACGTATCAGTCATTCCTTTTTGTTGCTGAATAATATGCCACGGTGTATCACATATGTCTCTCTCTTCATCACCTAAGGTACATTTGGGTTGTTTCCACTTTGGGGCCATTATAATAATGCTGCTATGAACATTCACATACAAGGCTTTGTGCAAGCATATCTCTTCATTTATCTTGGATAGAAAACTAGAAGCGGAATCGCCACTTTATATGGTAACTCTGTGATTAACATTTCAAGGACCTGTCAAACCATTTTGCCATAGTACCTTCGTAATTTTATATTCCCACCAGAGACATAGGAGGGTTCTGACTTCTCCACATCCTTGCCAATACTCATCACGGTGTTGCCACAGTGTCTTAATCCCAATGGCATGTCTCTGCCCGTTGGTTCTTCACTGTAGTTTTGGTGACTCTGGAAGATAGAACTGTCCATCGCTTTGATAGCATCTCTTTGGGAACTCCCAAAGTGCTTGTTTTGTTTACCCCAGATACATCACCCCAAACATACCAGAAAAAAAGGATTCTGTATTATTTTTGTATGATAAGAGAACAGCAATTAAATTCATTGTATAGTTAGGTTTTAACCATTTAATACCTTTTTGGTCTCCTGCTCTCTAGACTCCCATGACTCAAGAGATCTGAGCACAGAGAAGAGAGCAGATCATCCAGCCAAAAGAGAAGTTTCAGATTTCTCAAAAATCTCAGTTAACTCAGAAACTCACAATACAATCACTACTTATTATTTTGATATTTAATTCTACTAACTGGTATTTAGTTTTAAAATATAAGGATGTCATCCAAAGACTGTGAAGCATCATTTCTCAAAAGGATGTCTGTGAGCTGCCTCAGAACCACCAGGGAAGAGAAGTGGCTTGCTAATTATCAGATGCCCTGCCCCAGTCCAAAGCTATCATATTGATATCTCTTGAAATGAACTAAAGTAATATGTAATTATAACAAGAGGTGAGTCTGATTGTCTGAACATTTGATAATCTCTGCTATCAACCCTGGAGTATGTGTCTGAGCCTGGCCATCCTCTGGAGAAGAGTGGGAGAGCTCAGGCCCACAGGCCCCCAAAGTTGCTTGCGTATAGACCCCAGCTAGGGTAGCAGGGAGGCTGGATGGATAAATGCAGCCTAGCAAGGAAGAAGCAATAATTCTGTAGCAGCTCTCTTATTAAGGAGAATCTTAGGGGCAAGGCCCCTTATCTTTTTCAAAGTGGGCTGGGTTATACACACTATACCAAATTTAAGGTTTGGGACTATTGTGTCCATCGCACTGAGCTGAGCCCTTACAGCAGGACTTGAGTGTTAGCTCTCTCGGTGTGTGGAAATGAAAGATCCGCCACGTGAGACCTGGGAGAGGCCAAGAGTGCAGAGAACTATTAGGGCGGGTTTGCCAACTCAGCTCTTCAGTAGAGCAGCGCAGATGACCTCCGGCGTCGTGGGCCCTGAGGAGTGGTATCTGGGAGTGTCCCAGGGGTTTATCTCCCAGGCCCCAATAGAGAGGGGCTTTCAAGAGCAGCAGCAACAGCAGAAGTAGCCAGAAGAATCACACCCAGTGGGAGTGGCTACTACTCCAAAGTATACTTTCCTGCTGATGGCAGGTGACGATGAAGTAGCTAGTCCTAAGACAGTGCACTCTGGGCAGGACTATGGTGGGGTTCAGAGTCCAAAGGGCTTGTCCAAGGCAGGAGGAGCCAGTGAGGTGACTCTGAGCTAAAATTCCATAGTGGGAGAACCTGGGTGGCTCAGTCAGGTAAGCGTCACACTCTTGGTTTCAGCTCAGGTCATGATCTCAGTGTTCTAAGATCAAGCCCCATGTCGGGCTCTGCGCTGGGTGTGGAGCCTGCTTAAGATTCTCTCTCTCCCTCTGCCCCTACCATCCCCCTCCGCACTCACACACTCTCTCAAATAAATAAATAATCTCATAGCGGACCCTGATGAGGCCTGGAGGTCAAGTCCTCAAAGGGCTGGTGTGGAATCCTTAAATGGACAGACTCAGAAGGCAGATGACATCTGGATTGAAACAAAAAACTGATCCCAGCTGGTAACTGTACATCTTATTAAGGAGTGGGTACCTTTATCCCCTGGCAGGTGAGGGCACAGAGCCAGGGGAAACCTACAGGCAGGTTGGGAGCTTATGTGCCCTGGGCTTCCTGGGGCTGGTCCCTGGTAAGGGCTTGCTCTGAGGAGAGATGTCAGGACTTTTTCCTGGGCCTGGCACATTTCACCCAAAGAGTGAGCCTGAGCCTTTCTCGTTCTCTCTAGAAGGAGCTGGAAAAAGACACTGGAGAGTCAGGAAAGGAGTTCTCAAACCACTGATATCTGGGGCTGTCAGTCAGTAGAAGCCCGGGGTTGTGCTACTGACTATTCACCTTTTGAATTCCCCACTACGGTCGACGTGTAAACCCAGTGAGTTTCTTACTTGGAAGATTCCCAAATGGTCTACACTCAGCGCACACACACACATACGCTCAGACACCCACCTATAAGCATACACACACACACACACACACACAATCGAGTACCACAGACCACACAGACTACGAGTGCTGCTCTATAGAATCTAGACAAGAGTCGATGCCAATTGGTCTGAACCTGCCCTGAGAGAAGATTCTTTCTCAGCCAGGACACAAAGGGAGGATGGCAGCTTTGTTCTCAGCAAGGCTGCTGAGGGTTGGGATACTCAAACTATCTGGGCTGGAAACCTCGAGAGATCAGGTTCCCTTTCCAAAGTTGAAGTACTTCCTAGTCTTGAGCCGGCCCTAAAATGCCAGAAATGCCCTGGAACCCCTGGCATTTTGGTATTTCCAGCAATTAGTGGTGTTGAAAATCCTTCAGGGGAAAAAGAACCCAGGCAGTGATTTCACAAAGGGAAAACAAACAAATCCCCAAGAGAGGGTGAGAAGGTGACCCAGACTTCTACTTTAATTTTAGGGAAAACATAATACTGCATTTTCTCTGCCCTGGCTGCTCTCCGGCACGGGGGAGCACAACGCGTGGGTACTTGTCCTTCAGCTCAGGCTGTGGATCCAATTTTTATCCTCTGTTAGTTATGCCTTTTGAAGGTTTCAGACAGACTTAAAATCATTATTTAGGAATCTTAATGTGAACAGAGGCTTTCAAAGTGGCCTCCTTCTGGTGCTGCCATGAAGCCTGAACAGGTCACACTTGAGTGGTGACCCAGTGCTGATAAGTGGGGAGGGGTGAATTTATGAAGTGAGCAGTTCGTCAAATACACAAGTCACTGAGAATTCATCGAAGCAGGTGGGAAGTGACCAGGTTTCAACAGCTGAGGTGGGATGATACTTTGTAATAAGAGAAGCCCCGTTCCTGGGACAGGGTCGAATGAGACCAAGACTAATCAGGGCATGCGGTGACGGGGGCCAGCACTCCGGAGCTGGTGAGCCCACGCGGAGATGACAAGCCCAAGCTGGGGGCTCAGCCGAGAATGCAGGGCAGCCGGGTGGGAGGTGACCACAGACCCCACCAGCCTCACCGGCTAAAAGAGAGCCTCTGCCCAGGAGCAGAATGCAGCAAGTGCAATATGGTGCACACTGCAGGCTTGTGTTTTATTCAATATAAATATTTTAAATGCAGTTTTAAATATTTTGCAAACCAAAAATAGCAGCAAGCATGGAGGTGACTTCACTATTGGTTTTCTGCCTCTTTCTTGCAAAACACAGTCAGTGATGAGCCTGTTGTTTGTCATCCATTTTAAATGTTCAGTTTCCTTAAAAGCAGTTCAAAATGAAATGCAAACTTTATTTTTTTTTTCTTTTAAAGAGTGCGTCAACCCAACAAAGCAGGTGAAATTTATTGATAGCATTTTTTTGTAATAAAATCATTCTTTAAAGATTTTATTTATTTATTTATTTATTTTGAGAGAGAGAATGAGAGACAGAGAGCATGAGAGGGAGGAGGGTCAGAGGGAGAAGCAGACTCCCCGCCGAGCAGGGAGCCCGATGCGGGACTCGATCCCGGGACTCCAGGATCATGACCTGAGCCGAAGGAAGTCGCTTAACCAACTGAGCCACCCAGGCGCCCTCTGTGGCTATTTTCATTGTCCATAAGTTTTTGAAGTTCTTAGAATTTAAAAAGTCAGTAGATAGACTGAATTCTTTTCTATATAATGATAATTTCTTTGAGGGTAAGTGTATGTTGAACCAATTTCTTTGTTATTTCTCAAACTTGCCTTCTTAAATAGATTTTATGGAATATATTTTGGAATGACCAACTTAATGATCTTCCTCAAGTAAAGTGAGAGGTATCCATCCAGATTTTTTAAAAAAGATTTTATTTATTTATTTGAGAGAGAATGAGAGAGAGCATTAAGGGGGGGGAGGGTCAGAGGGAGAAGCAGACTCCCCGCTGAGCAGGGAGCCCGATGCGGGACTCGATCCAGGGACTCCAGGATCATGACCTGAGCCGAAGGCAGTCGCTTAACCAACTGAGCCACCCAGGCGCCCGGAATAAAATCATTCTTGAAGCAAAGAGAACAGGAGAGTGGGAGCGTTGGCTGAGGGCAAAAATCTGAAGGGCAAGGCCTGAAAAGTGGAGAGCAACCTTTCTCAGTGGCTGGCGACACAGGGTTGCTCCAAAATCTTTGAGAGAAGGGCCACAAACCTGTCACCCAGTCCCCATTAGGGTGGTGCTGCTTAGCCAGGAACATCCTCCTGCCCAGCCACACTCCAGAGCAACCACACAACTGAAAGAGGATAAAAAAATTAATCTGTGAGCTGAGTGAAAGCCACCACCAGCCTCCAACATTGTTGAGGTGGTTTGCTTTGTGTTTTTAATAAACAGAAATAGTGTGAATACCATGGAGGAAAGAGGGTGCTCCCAGTAAACACGACCTGGATGGTGTTCTTGCAGAACAGACCCATGAGGCAGGATGTTAGGCTGTTCTTTTACTCTTTTTGTTTTTCTTTTATAATCTTTGACTCTGCTTCTGAGAGGTCAGAGTTTCAGGAAAGACCAGCTACCGAATCTGCAGGGCCCAGTGAAAAATGAAACTTCCGGGCTCTGCTCAAAAATGAGTAAGACTTTCAACATGGTGCTAACAGAACATCAGCCAAGTGCCAGGCCCTTCAGAGCTCAACTCTGCGGCTTCACGGGTCACTTATCCTCTGTGTTTTTAGGTACAAAGACTAATGGCAGTTGGACCTCTGTTTCTCCATTGGACAAGGCTGTGCTGCTGGAAGCAACCCTACAAGTGCTGCCATCTTGCTGCACTTGCCCTGGCCGTGCCGGTGGAGGGACTGTGAGGTCTCAGCGGCAAAACCAAGAAGTCAAGGCAGCTTACTGACCTGCAGCCAGAGAAAACACTGGAGTTTCTATTTCATTTCCTAAAACCAACATTTGTTGTGGGATTTGTCTCCCTGAATTTAAAAAATAATACATGTTTATTGAAGAAAATGCAAAAAATACAGAATACCTGAAGAAAACAAAATCATCAGTACTCCAACCACCCAGATATAACCACTGGCCACACAGTGTAATGTATCCTAATTTTTGCTGTGTATGTTTCCGTGTGTGTGTATGTGTGTGTGTGTGTGTAATTCTCCCAAGCTAGGATCATACTCTAATATTGTTTATAACCTATTTCAACTTATCTTACTATCTCCCTTTGTCATTCATTGAATATTTCTTAATTACCTCATTTTTAGGGATTGTACATTAGTCATATATACATATATATAGAGAAGAGAGAATATTATACATTTATAGCACAATGTATTTACCATATTTTTATATATATGTAATTTGTTATTTATAGTCTAGCCTAAATACATACATGTATACACATACCAAAATACACTTAAGCTGGATTATATGAGTTTGGTCATTATTCAAAAAAACAATACAATCTATGCCTGGCCACACTGGTCAGACTGAAAACAAAACTCCCTCCTCCGTTTGCTCACTTCACAGTGTTTAAAAATGAGGGGCTGAATTCATTTTTGCAAACATAAATTAAAAAGAAAATCAGGGCATCCCCAGCCTCTGAAAAAATTTTCTGTCTGCATAATTAGCACAAAAATCAAATAATTAATTCACTGAGTACAGTTCTGCTGGGTCTATTAGGTAAATGGCATTTCTTGATATTCCCAAGCAATGATTCATTTGGAATCGACAAATGTTCCCCAAGGAGATAAGCAGCGATACTCTTGCTCACCAAACTGGAGCATTTCCTCATTCAGTCACGCAGGCAGGGGCGGCAAAGAGCCTCCAGATTAAAAAGAATAATGCTAATAATACACCAAAATGTTTCTGAGCATGAAGAGATGTTTCAGAAGCGGCTTTTTATTTCAACATTCTTTCAACAGTTCAGTCAACTTCTCATAAAATTAATAGTAAATACTTTTTTAAGGGGGGTGTGTGTGCTGGTATTTTTGTGTGATTTGTTTTGTGTTATTGAAATATGCTACCCTGGAAAATGCTCAGCTATAAATGCCATTCTTCATAAACATGAGCTGGGCTGCTGATACATGGCTTTGCAGTTCTCTTTGAACTGCACTTTTGTTGCTTTCTACGGCCTTCTTCCCTCAGAGCACGTGTCTGGGAACAAGAACTGGAGATGCAAAGGTCACGAAGTTGTCGTGGAAACAGAACCTCTCCTCGTAGGCAGAGCTGGCTAATACTGATCAGCAGCTGCCTTGTGCCAGGCACTGTGCCGGGTTTTGCCAGTATCTTCTCTTGTTAACGCTCCAGTGGCCCTCTTCAGTAGCACTAGCCCAATTTTTAGAGTAGAAAACGGAGTTAGACCAGTCAAGTGTCTTGCCTAAGGTCATGCCACTTCTGGGCTGGCAAAACTTTGAGATGGGAATCCAGTTTTATTCTCTGAGCAACAGTGCTTTTCCAGGTAATCTGCACCCACCTCCAGGGCAGGATGAGAACAGGGACCCACGTGGTCCCATCTCTCTGTAGCATCCCAATGGCAGGTCTAGTGAATGGTCCTGTCCTGTGGTAACTTTCAGAATGATTCTTCCAGTTTCCACACTTGCCAGACTTCACAGTGACCAGTTCCTTGTCACGTGCATTGCTTTAAAGACTGTAACCTGGGCTAGACAAACCCAGAGGATCAAGCCAACATTTTCCTGGTGATTTAACAATAACCTAAACTTTCACAGTTTCCCTAAGAGTTGAAAAAAGAGAAAATGTATGTATGTGTGTGTATGTGTGCACATGTGTATACAACGGACATGACATGAAGCAAAGGGGACAGGGAGGAGCTAGATGATAGAAGGACCAAGGCCTCAAGAACTCCGCTCAGAAACAGGGTAAAACCTGAAGTTTGCGCACACACACCATCACTAGTACCATAGACTTCATCTGAATTATTTCTACAGATTCCCCTGCCACACTTGTATCTATATCCATCCCACACCGTCTGTTTCACATATACACAACTCTGCAAGAATCCCAGCCTCTGCAGGGCTATCATGGCTGTTCTAAGGGGTCTAAAATCTTTTCTGTGTCAGATCATTTCTGGCGATCAAACGCCAGCTTCAGCTGGGCCAGCAGAGGCTGCCAAGTCAGGTGGGGCCAGAGCGTAGATCCTCAGGGGACAGGGACTGCATCAGCCATTGCCTTCCCTATCCCGGGTACACACCTCCAAATACATACACACCAGATTTTCCTTCTTGCACCCAGGTACATCCTATACTCAGCAAGAAAACCATTAGGAGCTTATTAAAGACAAGTTGGACCGAAAAACTGTCCATCTTATCTGGTGCCACTGCAGTGCTAAGTGAAGAGAAGACCTGGAAAATGCACCAAACGGTTGTGGTTACAGTTGTGGGCAGTGAGGGGGAGCTGATACTCTCTCTCTCAATTATGGTAGGTTTTTTACCCCAGGCCCATCTAGCTCTATGTAACCCACAGGTGCTCCTAAATATTTGGTCAACAAAGAAGTTCCATGACCTGTGGGACATCACCTGGAACTAGTGAAAAATGCAGAATCCCAAGCCCCAGACTATAGACTATAGACTATAGAATCAGCACTTGAACAAAACCCAGGTGATTCACATAATATCTAAGCTTGAGAAGCTCTGTTCTGGACTCCAGAGGAGGAGTCATCAATGCTGGTTGCACATTAAAATCACCTGGAGAGATTGTTAACTGGACCAAAAGATGGGCCCCACCATTAGATTTTGATTTACTTTGTCTGGGTAAGGTTGCCAGATTTAGCAAATAAAAATACAGAATTCTCAGTTAAATTTTGATTTTTAGATAAACAAGAAAAGGGGTTTTTTGTTTGTTTTTTACTGCAAATACATCCTATGCAGTATTTGGGACATACTTACATTAAGAAATTTTTTGCATTGGGGCGCCTGGGTGGCTCAGTTGGTTAAGCGACTGCCTTCGGCTCAGGTCACGATCCTGGAGTCCCAGGATCGAGTCCCGCATCGGGCTCCCTGCTCAGCAGGGAGTCTGCTTCTCCCTCTGACCCTCCCCCCTCTCATGTGCTCTCTCTCATTCTCTCTTTCTCAAATAAATAAATAAAATCTTTAAAAAAAAAAAGAAATTTTTCGTATTTACCTGAAACTTAAATCTTATTGACATCCTATATTTCATCTAGTAACCCAATCCCCAGGTGATGCTAATGTACATTTGGGGTTGGGAACCTCTGCCATAAAGAAAGCCTAGTTCTATGCAAATGCTTGTCCTGGAATTTTCTGAATGGTCCTGATGTCAAATATTCTCTCCCATGGTGGTCATGGATCACACTTTTGGAAAAGAGGCCTTCCTCATCATGACGCTGAGCCACCACTAGGCCTGTTAATGTCCAGTAATGCTAGTGAATGGAGAAATCAAGTTGCCAGGTGACCTATATATACAGGGTACAGCCTGTATTTAATGGTTTTGTCCTGTGTCATATATTGGTTTTATCAAGATCCCTTAAATGTCCTGTATTCAGCTATTTTTTTTACTATATTACAAAAATTTGGCAGTCAAAGTAATTTTTCAAACTTAATTGGGTGTCCTATATTTTTATTTGCGAGGTCTGGCAACTCTATGGAGGAAGTACTCTGCTAAAATCCTGGGGATTGTATCCTGAGAAATTTGTCATCCCAGATTCAGTACTTGTCTCCACCTCTGTTGAAGCTTTTTACTTCAGACCTCTGAACTTTAGCAGGTCAAGTCTGCTGAAAAAAATGTGGCTACTCCACTAGCCAAGAATTTCAGTTCATTCTTCACTGTTCCTGTTATTTAAGTTGAATTTAATAGTTTGGCACTTACCTCACTCATATATCACACATGGGATAAATTAATATTGACAGACATTTGTTGCTAATAAAATGATCCCAAACTTCTTGGTATTTTTTTTCTTGCAGTATTTTGAAAAAGCTAAAATTAAGACAAGCAGTGGCTATAAAAACAGGGAACTGGGGCCCATAGACAAGCTGGGATGGACATGAAGTGACTCTAAATACGCGGCTGGCTCCCATACGGATCCCAGGGTTGTAGATGCTCCAGGAGAGATGGGTAAGTTGATGGAGCTCAAATGTGCTCAGCCAAATAACACAAACATTGTGGGAAACCCTCTGGGAGAGTCTTGACTGGGACCCAGCTGGCTGGGGGTGGTGGGGTATGGGGGGAATGGTGACAATGACCTTATGCTAGAGAGAACATGGGGCACAGCTGAAGCACCATCCAGCCTCTAGAAGAGAGCTGTTGTATGTGTCATTTTCTCTCCCTCGCCTTCCCTGGCATGATTTCTACCCCCGTCCTCACTGCAGGACAGGAAACAGCAGATACAAAGTCTGAATTTGCAAGCTGAAGGTTCATGTTGGAAAATTATCCCCGTAGGCATCAAGAAAGACTGAAGAGATGGCAAGATTAAGAGAACAATTAAAAGCTAAGTAAACATGGTAAACGTGGAAGGCAAACATGGAAGCATCACATCTTTCTAACAGGAATTTCAATGAGAAGAAACAGGGAAGGAAATAGTAGATCAAGCAGACAACAAACAAGCATATGAACAGAAGATTTCAGTAACATGAATAAGAAGTGCTAATACATATTCATATAAGTTCAACACTATACACAGTCTATAATATAAGCACTAACATACATACATTTATACCTTCATTCCCTATAAACAAAATTCATATCCTTTCATATGAAACTTCACAAAAATTGACATATTCTTTGCTGCAAAAAAAAAAAAAAAACCATATTCAAGACATTTCAAGGCATCAGCATCATGCAGACTAACTTCTTTGACCCAACACAGTAAAAATCAAAATCCATAAAATGACAGTTTTTTAAAAGTTCCATGTGTCTGGAAACTAAAAAAAGATACTACTGACTTCTGGTGAAGACAGCAGAGCAGGAGGATCCTAAGTTCACCCGTATCTACAGACACAACTAAATAACACCCACATCAGTGTAAATAACCCACAAAGAACCTGAAGACTGGCAGAATATAGTCTCCACAGCTAAATGTAGAGAAAAGGCCACACTGAAGAGGGTAGGAAGGGTGAAGATGCGGTTGGGTGCTAAAGGGACCTGCAGGACCACTGGTAGGAGGGAGGAATACCAGCAGCAGTGCGAGAGGAGAGAAACAGACCCTCACACCAGGCACCCACATGGGGAACCCCAGTGGGGAAGCTGAAGTCCCATAACATCTGGCTTTGAAAACCAGAGGGGCATAATTTTGTGAGTTCTTACAATCAGCAGAGATTAACACATGGAACTTAAAAAATCAGCAGGCCGGGCTCTGGGAGAGCTGGAGGGCAATGGGAAACTGAATCTCTACCCTTAAAGAGACAGCACAACAAACAGCCTGTGGAGATACAGCATAGAAGAAGCAATTTGAAAAACCCCTGGAATAAATGAATGGGAGATTTGTTTACTAATCTCACGGTGCATGCTGGAGGGACAGGGATCCTGGGGAGACTTGTCCAGCAACAAAGGAGCTGGGGGGCACCATTCCCCCTTCCACCACCATAGATCCCCTCCAACCCAGCCATCCCAGGTCCCACCAGCTGCAGGTCCCCTCCTGCAGCAGACCTGTGTGAGCCTTGCTGGCACTGCGACCCCTACCCCCACATTCTCCTATGAATCTGCCCCCTCCAATACACCCTTAGCTGGAGCCCATCCAAAGTGGTGTCACAAGCCTGCAGTGTATAAGCAGACCTGAGAGGGGCCAGGACCACTCCAAAATGACTCCTACCCTGGGAAGAGGGGAAGGGAACCACACACACTAGTCAGACTGCAGCCCCAGCAGTGGGCTGGGGGTGGACATCCTGTCTGACTGCAGGCCCCGCCCAGCAACAAAAGCTTCTCAGGGCACAACACAGGGAAAGGGTGCTATAGTTCAGTGCTACTGCATCTCTGGCAAATGCCTCGTCTGTCACAACTCAAGCCCAAGGTGTCCCCAAACTGGCCCAATAACAACACAGGGACCAAACCCTGTCCACAGCAGGCAGAGAGAGCCACTGCTGATGACTGAAGGAAAAAGCAGTTCAGCCACAATAGTAGGGCCCAGCAACACACATAGGAGACACTCCTGAAGTTCCAGGTTCTGGTGAACAAGGCACATTGCACTGCAAGACACTATGGGACCTCTTCCTCATAAGAGCCCTACTTTCAAAAGCAGGAGATATAAATGACTTTCCTAACAGACACAGAGAATTAGATAAAATGAGACACAGGAATATGTCCCAAATGAAAGAACAGGACAAAATCATAGCAAGAGACCTAAATGAAACAAAAATAAGTAATATGCCTGATAGAGAATTTAAAGTAATGGTCATAAAGATACTCAGTGTACTTGAAAAAAACTGGAGGAAGTCAGTGAGACCCTTAACAATGAGATAGGAAACATAAAAAAGAACCAATCAGAGATGAATAATTCAATGAAATTAAAAATACACTAGATGGAATAAACAGTAGACTAGAGGAAACAGAAGAAAGGATCAGCAACCAGGAAGACAGAGTCATGGAAAGCAATCAAGCTGAATAGGAGAAAAAATCATGATTAAAAAATGAAAATACACTTAAGGAACTCAATGACACTATCAAGTGTAATAACATTCACATTATAGGGATCCCAGAAGGAGATGAGAGAGAAAAGGGGGCAGAAAATTTATTTGAAGAAATAATAGCTGGAAACCTCCTGAATCTGGGGAAGGAAATAGAAATCCAGATCCAGGAGGCACAGAGAACCCCAAACAAAATCAACCCAAGGAGGTCCACACCAAGATACATAGTAATTAAAATGGCAAAAAGTGATGATAATGAGAGAATTTTAAGAGCAGCAAGAGAAAAGAAAGTTACATATAAGGGAAACCCCAGAAGACTATTGACTTATTTTTTCGATTGAAATTTTGCAGGCCAGAAGGGAGTGGCATGATATATTCAAAGTGCTGAAAGGAAAAAAACCTGCAGCCAAGAATAGAAAGAGAGATAAAGAGTTACCCAGACAAACAAAAGTTAAAGGAATTCCTCACCACTAATCCAGCCCTACAAGAAATGTTAAAGGGGACTCTTTGAGCTGAAAGGAAAGACCTTAATAAGTAGGAGTAAGAAAAGTAGGAATCACAAAAGCAGTAAAATTAGGTATATCTATAAAAATCAGTCAAGGAATTCACAAAATAAAAGGATGTAAAGTATGACACTGTATACCTAAAATGTGGGGGAGAGAGGAATAAAGAATGTGTTCAAACTTAAGAGATCACCAACTTAATATAGACAGCTATATACAGAAGATGTTATATACAAACTAATGGTAACCACAAATCAAAAACCAGTAATAGATATGCAAAAAATAAAAAGCAAGGAATCCAGGTTATCACTAAAGAAAGCCAGCAAATCGTGAGAGAATGAAAGAAGAAACAGAGAACTATAAAAACAACCATAAAACAAGTAATAAAATAGCAATAAGTACATACCTATCAATAATTAATTTGAATGTAAATGGACTAAATGCTCCAATCAAAAGACATAGGGTGACAGATTGGATAAAAAAGCAAGATCCATCTATATGCTGCCTACAAGAAACTCATTTCAGAACTAAAGACACATACAGATTGAGAATGCAGTGATGCAAAAGCATTTATCATGCAAATGAAAGTGAAAACAAAGCCAAGGTAGTAATACTTATATTGGACAAAATAGGCTTTAAAACAAAGACTAAAACAAGAGACAAAAAAGGACACTATATAATCATAGAGGGAACAATCTAACAAGAAGATATGATAATTGTAAATATTTATGCGCCCAACATGGAAGCATCCAAATATACAAAGCAGCAAATAACAAACATAAGGAAAGTAATGGATAGTAATACAATAATAGTAGGGGACTTTAACACCTCACTTACATCAATGCATAGATCATTCAAACAGAAAATCAGTAAGGAAACAGTGGCTTTGAATGACACATTGGACTAGATGGATCTAACAGATATATTCAAATCATTCCATCCTATAACAGCAAAATACACATTCTTTCCAAGTGCACATGGAAAATTCTTTTTTTTTTTGTAAAGATTTATTTATTAGAGAAAGAAAGTGAGTGGGAGGAGGGGCAGAGGGAGAAAGAGAATCTCAAGCAGACTCCCCACTGAGCATGGAGTCTGAGGTGGGGCTCAATCCCAGGACCCTGAGACCATGACCTGAGATGAAATCAAGAGTCAGATGCTTAACCAACTGAGCCACCCAGGCGCCCCTGAAACATTCTTCAGAACAGATCAAATATTAGGCCACAAAACAAGCTGAAACAAATTCAAAAAGACAGAAGTCATGCCATTCATCTTTTCTGACCACTATGCAATGAAAATAGAAATCAACCGCAAGAAAAAATCTTTCAGACCACAAATACATGCAGGTTAAATAACATGGTACTAAACAATGAATGGGTCAACCAAGAAATCAAAGGGGAAATAAAAAAAATACATGGAGACAAATGAAAATGAAAACACAATGGTCCAAAAATCTCTCAGATGCAGCCAAAGCTGTTCTAAGAGGGAAGTTTATAGCAGTACAGGCATACCTCCAGAAGCAAGAAAAATCTCAAACAACTTAACCTTACACTTAAAGCAGCAAGAAAAAGAAGAACAAACAAAACTCAAAACCAGCGGAAGAAAGAAAATAATAAAGATCAGAGCAGAAATAAATGAAATAGAAACTAAAAAAAAAAACAACAAAAAAACAATATAACAGATCAATGGAACCAGGAGCTGGTTCTTTGAAAATATCAACAAAACTGATAAACCTTTAGCCATACTCATAAAAAGAGAGAGAGAGAAAGAGAGGACACAAATAAACAAAATCACAAGTGAAAGAAAAGAAGTAACAACTGACACCACAGAAATACAAAGGATTATAAGAGAATACTATGAAAAATTATATGCCAACAAATTTCCAACCTAGAAGAAAAGGATAATTTCCTAGAAACATATAACTTCCCAAAACTGAATCAGGAAGAAACAGGAAATTTGAATAGACTGAAATTGAATCAGTAATCAAAATACTCCCAACAAATTTGAACAGACAGCAATGAAATTGAATCAGTAATCAAGAAACTCCCAAAAAACAAAAGTCTAGGACCAGACAACTTCACGGGTGAATTCTACCAAACGTTTAAAGAAGAGTTAATACCTGGGGCACCTAGGTGACTCGGCTCAGTTGGTTAAGTGTCCCACTCTTGGTTTCGGCTCAGGTTATGATCTCAGGGGCCTGGGACTAAGCTCCGCATCAGGCTCCCCACTCAGCTGCTTGAGATTCTCCCTCCCTCTCTCTCTGGCCCTCTCCCCCTCGCATGCACTCTCTCTCTAAAGTAAATAAGTCTTTAAAAAAAAAAAAGAAGAGTTAATACCTATTCTTCTCAAACTATTCCAAAAATAGAAAAGGAAGGAAAGCTTCCAAATTCATTCTGAGGCCAGCATCACCCTGATACCAAAACCAGAAAAAGTACCAAAAAAAGAGAACTATAGGCCAATATCTCTGATGAACATAAACACAAAAATCCTCAACAAAATATTAGCAAAATGAATCTCACAACACCTTGGAGAAAAGGCAAAATTACTTCTAGAAGTAGTAGCAAGCTGACCCAGAGGGCACAATGTTCTTTAAATTCCCCTTTTCCAGGCACCACCCCTTTCATCTCATGTTGTTCATAATTTGGTTGGGGGTAACTCACATTTCCATGGCTCTCTGGGGGTCACAGCTAGGTGGGGAACAGCAACAGCAGGGCTGATTCCAGTTCTCACAGAACTGTTAGCCTTGCTTTCCTTTGCTGAGAAGCAGCAAACCTCATGGTTAAGAGCACAGACTTGGGGGAGAGAGATGTGCCCAGATGCCAATTCTGGCTTTGCAGGTTACAAGCTTGGACAAACCAGTTAACTGAGCCTCTTCCTCCCTGTTTTTAAAAGGAGTCAATCATATTGACCTCACTGAAGCTTTCAGAATTGAAAGTAGATAACTTGCAAAGACCTAAGTAGTTTGCTTCACACACTTCTCATACCCAGTAATTGTAACACTGCTGTCATTAATTATTATCTTTAATAGCACACCCCAAGTCAGGTCCCTACACTCTGACAAGGGGAGAGTCCTGCTTTCCTTGTGCACAATTCCTGGGCCTATTTATAGCCTCAGATCCATTCTGCAGCATTCTTCTCTGCTCTGCTCTCCATCATGGGTAGGGGATGGGGTGGGGAAGGGCAAAGGGAACCAGGAGAACTCCTGCAGAATGCCTTTCCCCAGGCTCTCAGACAGGTGACTTCTGGCTGTGTTCTGTTAGTGGTGGGGTGGCACCTGGGGAAAGTCAGGGTATCTCCCCTCTTCCTGCTCAGCCTCGGGTGGCATTTCTTGCAGATGCTGCATCTCCTCTGTGGCTCCACCTCCTGCCTGATAATCCCCAGCCTCCATGGAGTGATACTGAACCCTAGGCTTTTGTAACATTGTTTCTTTCCTTTGCTCCTATCATTTAGGGAGTGGCCGTGGGTTTTCAGCTCTTTCTCATCTTTGGGTTACTTCTATGTTTAGTTTCCCCAATTCTCCACCCCTTTGTAACTGTTCCCTAAATTCATTTCTATTTCTCTCTGTGATGATATCTGAAGTGGTTTCCATATTCCTGGCTAGAATCTGACAGATACTCATGTCCTTTCATTAACATTTGCTCCCTTATTTGGGATGGCTCTGAATTTTCCATTCCTTCTTGACTGTACTTGGAGAAACAAACAACAACAAAACCAACCTAGCTCCTGTGGAAAGACCTCAATGCATTTATTTTAAGCTTTCCCTTAGTTCTGCCCCAGCTAAAAATAATGGGCTTTCCCCTGCCCCTAGCTGTGACCTAAACAAGGGCCAATCTTGGAACAAGTAGAGAGACTAGCAGGAATATCTATACTTAATACTGGAACAGTTTCTAGGTAGAGAAAGTATGACTTCTCAAAATGGAAAAGGCCTTCTTTGCATTTAAAACTCTAGGTTCCTGATTTCAACTTACCACAGAGCTATAATAATCAAAACAGTGGTAATGACATAAGGATAGATATGTAGATCAACAGAATGGGATCAACAGCTAACAGCCTAGAAATAAACTCTCACATTTTTGGTCAGTTAGTTTTCAACTGTGCCAAGTACATCCACTAGGGAAAAGACTGTCTTTTCAAACAATAGGTACTAGGAAAACTGAATACCCACATGCAAAAGAACCCTCAGACCATATGCAAAAGTTAACTCAAAATGAGTCTAAGACCTGAATTTAAGAGCTAAAACTACAAAACTCTCAGAGGAAACACAGGAAAACCTCTGTGACTTTTGGATCGGACAATGTTTTCTTAAATGTGACACCAAGGCACAGGCAACAAGAACAAAATAAATTGGACTTCATTAAAATTAAAAACTTTTGTACATCAAATGACACCGTTATTTTAAAAAGTGAAAATATACCCCACAGAATGGAAGAAAATATTTTCACAGCACCATTTATTGAAGAGACTGTCTTTTTTCCATTGCATATTTTTTCCTGCTTTCTCGAAGATTATTTGACCATAGAGTTGAGGGTCCATATCTGGGTTCTCTATTCTGTTCCATTGGTCTATATGTCTGTTTTTGTGCCAGTACCATGCTGTCTTGGTGATCACTGCTTTGTAATATAGCTTGAAACCAGGCAACGTGATGCCCCCAGCTTTGTTTTTCTTTTTCAACATTTCCTTGGCGATTCAGGGTCTTTTCTGATTCCATACAAATTTTAGGATTGTTTGTTTTAGCACTTTGAAAAATGTCATTGGAATTTTGATCGGGATGGCGTTGAAAGTATAGATTGCTCTGGGCAGCATAGACATTTTAACAATGTTTATCCTTCCGATCCATGAGCATGGAATGTTTTTCCATCTTTTTGTGTCTTCTTCAATTTCTTTCATGAGTGTTCTGTAGTTCCTAGAGTATAGATCCTTCACCTCTTTGGTTAGGTTTATTCTGAGGTATCTTATGGTTTTTGGTGTTATTGTACATGGAATCGTTTCTCTAATTTCTCTTTCTACAGTTGCACTGATAGTGTATAAGAAAGCAACTGATTTCTGGGCATTGATTTTGTATCCTGCCACATTACTGAATTGCTGTAAGAGTTCTAATAATTTGGGGGTGGAGTCTTTTGGGTTTTCCACATAAAGTATCATGTCACCTGCGAAGAGAGAGTTTGACTTCTTCTTTGCCAATTTGAATACCTTTTATTTCTTTTTGTTGTCTGATTGCTGTTGCTAGGACTTCTAGTACTATGTTGAACAACAGTGGCGAGAGTGGGCACCCTTGATGTGTTCCTGATCTTAAGGGAAAGGCTCTCAGCTTTTCCCCATTGAGGATGATATTCACTGTGGGATTTTCATAGATGGATTTTATGAACTTGAGGAATGTTCCCTCTATGCCTATACTCTGAAGAGTTTTAATCAGGAAAGGATGCTGTATTTTGTCAAATGCTTTTTCTGCATCAGTTGAGAGGATCATATGGTTCTTCTCACTCCTCTTATTAATGTGTTCTATCACATTGATTGATTTGCGAATGTTGAACCACCCTTGCATCCCAGGGATAAATCCCACTTGGTCATGGTGGATAATCCCTTTAATGTATTGTTGGATCCTATTAGCTAGGATTTTGTTGAGATTTTTGGAATCCATATTCATCAGGGATATTGGTCTGAAATTCTCCTTTTTGATGGGGTCTTTGCCTGGTTTGGGGATCAAGGTAATGTGGCCTCACAGAATGAGTCTGGAAGCTTTCCTTCTGTTTCTATTTTTTTGAAACAGCTTCAGGAGAATAGGTATTATTTCTTCTTTGAATGTTTGGCAGAATTCCCCAAGGAATCCATCAGGCCCTGGACTCTTGTTTTTTGGGAGGTTTTTGATCACTGCTTCAATCCCGTTACTGGTTATTGGCCTATTCAGGTTGTCAATTTCTTCCTGTTTCAGTCTTGGCAGTTTATAGGTTTCCAGGAAGGCATCCATTTCTTCCAGGTTGCTTACTTTATTGGCATATAGTTGTTGATAATAATTTCTAATAATTGTTTCTATTTCCTTGGTGTTAGTCATGATCTCTCCCATTTCATTCATAATTTTATTAATTTGGATCCTTTCTCTTTTCTTTTGGATAAGTCTGGCCAGTGGTTTATCGATCTTAATAATTCTTTCAAAGAACCAGCTTCTAGTTTCGTTGATCTGATCTACTGTGTTTCTGGTTTCCAATTCATTCATCTCTGCTCTAATCTTAATTATTTCTCTTCTAATGGGTGGCTTAGGAATCGTTTGTTGCTTTTTCTCTAGTTCTTTAAGGTGTAAAGTTAGTTGGTAAATTCAGGATTGAACAGCTATATACAGAAGAATGAAACTTGGCCATTCTCTAACACCATACACAAAGATAAACTCAAAATGGATGAAAGACCTCAATGTGAGACAGGAATCCATCAAAATCCTAGAGGAGAATATAGACAGTAACCTCTTTGACATCGGCCACAGCAACTTCTTTCAGGATACATCTGCAAAGGCTAGTGAAGCAAAAGCAAAAAGGAACTTTTGGACTTCATCAAGATAAAAGGCTTCTGCACAGCAAAGGAAACATTCAACAAAACAAAGAGGCAACCCACAGAATGGGAGAAAATATTTGCAAATGACACTACAGACAAAGCTTTGATTTCCAAGATCTATAAAGAACTTCTCAAACTCAACGTTGAAAAACAAATAATCAAGTCAAAAAATGGGCAGAAGACATGAACAGACACTTCTCCAAAGAAGACATACAAATGGCTAACAGACACATGTAAAGTGTTAATCATCATTAGCCATCAGGGAAATTCAAATCAAAACCACACTGAGATACCACCTTACACCAGTTAGAATGGCAAAAATGGACAGGGAAAGAAATAACAAATGTTGGAGAGGTTGTGGAGAAAGGGAAACCCTCTTACACTGTTGTTGGGAATGCAAGTTGGTACAGCCACTTTGGAAAACAGTGTGGAGGTGCCTCAAAAATTTAAAAATAGAGCTACCCTATGACCCAGGAATTGCACTACTGGGTATTTACCCAAAAGACACAAATGTAGTGAAAAGAAGGGCCATATGCACCTCAATGTTCATAGCAGCAATGTCCACAATAGCCAAACTGTGGAAAGAGCTGAGATGCTCTTCAACAGATGAATGGATAAAGAAGATGTGGTCCATATATACAATGGAATATTACTCAGCCATCAGAAAAGATGAATACCCAACGTTTACATCAACATGGATGGGACTAGAGGAGATTATGCTAAGTGAAATAAGTCAAGGAGAGAAAGTCAATTATCATATGGTTTCACTTATTTATGGAACATAAGGAATAGCATGGAGGACATTAGGAGAAGGAAGGGAAAAATGAAGGGGGGGAATCGGAGGGGAAAATGAACCATGAGAGACTATGCACTCTGAGAAACAAACTGAGGGTTTTAGAGGGGAAGGGGGGTGAGGGGATGGGATACCCTAGTGATGGGTATTAAGGAGGGCCTGTAAGAGGGAGGAGCAAGATGGCAGAGGAGTAGGAGACCTAAATTTCGTCTGGTCCCAGGAATTCATCTAGCTAGCTACCAAACCATTCTGAACACCTATGAACTCAACAGGAGATCAAAGAAAATAATAGCAGCAACTCTCTGAACAGAAAAGCAACCACTTTCTGGAAGGTAGGACGTGCGGAGAAGTGAATCCGAGGCAATATTTGGGAAGACAGACCGCGGGGGGAGGGAGCCTCCATCAGCTGGCTACCGGCAAGTGACAGAGCAGAGGAGCACAAAATTGGAACTTGTAGAAGTCTGCTCTGCTGAGGGATGTTGCTCCAGTGGCTAAGCCGGGGGTAGAACCCTCACTGGGACAGTGTGGTCTCAGGACCACAGAAAGACCGGGGGTGCCTGAGTGTGGCAGAGCTCCCAGGTATCGGAGCAGGGAAGCCGGCTGTAGAGACAGAGCCGAGGAGTGGGCTCTCAGCTTGGGGTTGCCATAAACCATGATCCATGGCACAGTCAGGCCACTGCTCTTCCAGCAGGGACCCAACAAGCAGCAGATCCAGGGAGACTCCCCTTCCTCCCCTGGGAGGAGTGGTGTGGGAGCGCACTGCAGGGATCTGCTGGGTTTGGAGAGTCCACACGGGGTCGTGTGCCAGAGATAGAAATGCTTGGTCATAGGCCAGGTGAGCACGGAGTACGGCCGGAGACCAGGGAGACGGGAGTGATTGACTGCTTTTCTCTGGGGGCTCACTGAGGAGTGGGGCCCTGAGTCCTCGGCTCCTCCGGGGCAGAGATTGGGAGGCCGCCATTTTCACTCCCGTCCTCCAAAGCTGTACGGAAAGCTTGCAGGGAACCAAAGCTCCCTAGAGCAAACCCAAGCAGATTACTTAGCTGGCCCCCGGCAAGGGCAGGGCAATTCTGCCTCCGGCAAAGACATTTGAGAACCACTGAAACAGGCCCCTCCCCCAGAAGATCAGCAAGAACAGCCAGCCAAGACCAAGTTTACCGATCAATGAGAAAGGCAGAACTCCAGCACTAGGGGAATAATGCACATAGAATTCATGGCTTTTTTCCTGATGATTCTTTAGTCTTTCAAAGTTAATTTAAAAAATTTTTTTTCTTTTTCTATTTTTTAATTTTTCTTTTTCCCTTTTTCAATCAACATCTTATCAATACCTTTTTACAAAATCTTTTTTTTTTTTTTTCATTTTTTATCCCTTCATTGTAGTTAACCTTATTTCTGGTATATATATGTTGTTCTCTCCATAAAATTTTGGGATACAGTTTCTTCTAACAGACCAAAATATACCCTAAATCTCTAGTGTATGGCTTTGTTCTAGTCTCCTGCCTGATCACATTCTCTCCCTTTTTTTTTTTTAAATTTCTCTTCTTTCTTTTTTCAACCAACTTCTTATCTTATCAATTCCTTTTATAAAATCTTTTATAATGTTCATCTTTACAGTTATATTCCATCCCTTCATCATATTTACCCTTATTTATGTACATATATAAGTTTTTCTTTCTTTAAAATTTTGGGAGGTAGTTTCTTCTAACAGACCAAAATATGCCCAAATGTGCCCTAGTGTGTGGTACTGATCTATTCACCAGCCTGATCATATTTGATCATATTCTTTTTTTGTTTGTTTTTCTTCTTTTTTCTCTTTTTCTTTTCTCTTTTTTTCTTTTTTCTTTCTTTCCCTTTCTTTTCCCCCAATTTCAGATCTCTTCTGATTTGTTTAGTGTATATTTTTCTGGGGTCGTTGTTACCCAGTTACCATTTTGTTCTCTCATTCATCTATTCTGCTCTGGACAAAATGACAAGACGGAAAAACTCACCTCAAAAAAAGAACAAGAGTCAGTACTGACTGCCAGGGACCTAATCAATACGGACATTAGTAAGATGTCGGAACTAGAGTTCAGAATGACGATTAGAAAGATACAGCTGGGCTTGAAAAAAGTGTGGAAGATACTAGAGAAACCCTTTCTGGAGAAATAAAAGAACTAAAATCTAACCAGGTCGAAATCAAAAAGGCTATTAATGATGTGCAATAAAAAATGGAGAATCTAACTGCTAGGATAAATGAGGCACAAGAGAGAATTAATGGTATAGAAGACCAAATGATGGAGAATAAGGAAGCTGAGAAAAAGAGAGATAAACAGCTACTGGATCACGAGGGCAGAATTCAAGAGATAAGTGATACCATAACATGAAACAATATTAGAATAATTGGGATCCCAGAAGAAAAAGAAAGAGAGAGAGGGGCAGAAGGTATATTGGAGCAAATTATAGTAGAGAACATCCCTAATTTGGGGAAGGAAACAGGCATCAAGATGCAGGAGGCACAGAGAACCCCCTCAAAATCAATAAAAATAGGTCAACACCCCGACATCTAATAGTAAAACTTACAAGTCTCAGAGACAAAGAGAAAATCCTGAAAGCAGCTTGGGACAAGAGGTCTGTAAACTACAATGGTAGAAACATTAGATTGGCAACAGACCTATCCACAGAGACCTGGCAGGCCAGAAAGGACTGGCATGATACATTCAGAGCACTAAATGAGAAAAATATGCAGCCAAGAATACTATATCTAGCTAGGCTGTCATTGAAAATAGGAGAGATAAAAAGCTTCCAGGACAAACGAAAACTGAAAGAATTTGCAAACACAAAACCAGCCCTACAAGAAATATTGAAACAGGTCCTCTAAGCAAAGATAAAGCCTAAAAGTAACATAGACAAGAAAGGAAAACAGACAATATACAGTAACAGTCACCTTACAGGAAATACAATGGCACTAAATTCATATCTTTCAGTAGTTACCCTGAATGTAAATGGGCTAACTGCCCCAATCAAAAGACACAGGGTATCAAATTGGATAAAAAAAAAAAAGACCCATCAATATGCTGTCTGCAAGAGACTCATTTTAGACACCTCCAGATTTAAAGTGAGGGGGTGGAAAACCATTTACCATGCTAATGGACACCAAAAGAAAGCTGGGGTGGCAATCCTTCTATCAGACAAATTAGATTTTAACCAAAGACTATAATAAGAGATGAGGAAGGACACTACATCATACTTAAAGGGTCTATCCAACAAGAAGATCTAACGATTATAAGTATCTATGCCCCTAACATGGGAGCAGCCAATTATATAAGCCAATTAATAACAAAAGCAAAGAAACACATTGACAACAATACAATAATAGTAGGGGACTTTAACAACCCCCTCACTGAAATGGACAGATCATCTAAGCAAAAGATCAACAAGGAAATAAAGACTTTAAATGACACACTGGACCAAATGGACTTCACAGACATATTCAGAACATTCCATCCCAAACCAACGGAATACACATTCTTCTCTAGTGCCCATGGAACATTCTCCAGAATAGATCACATCCTAGGTCATAAATCAGGTCTCAACCGGTACCAAAAGACTGGGATCATCCCTGCATATTTTTGGACCACAATGCTTTGAAACTAGAACTCAATCACAAGGGGAAAGTCGGAAAGAACTCAAATACATGGAGGCTAAAACCATCTTACTAAAGAATGAATGGGTCAATCAGGAAATTAAAGAAGAATTAAAAAAAATTCATGGAAACAAATGAAAATGAAAACACAACTGTTCAAAATATTTGGGATGCAGCAAAGGCGGTCCTAAGAGGAAAGTATTTAGCAATACAAGCCTTTCTCAAGAAACAAGAAAGGTCTCAAATACACAACCTAGCCCTACATCTAAAGGAGCTGGAGAAAAAACAGCAAATAAAGCCTAAACCCAGCAGGAGAAGAGAAATAATACAGATCAGAGCAGAAATCAATGAAATAGAAACCAGAAGAACAGTAGAACAGATCAACGAAACTAGGAGCTGGTTCTTCGAAAGAATTAACAAGATTGATAACCCCCTGGCCAGACTTATCAAAAAGAGAAGAGAAAGGACCCAAATAAATAAAATCATGAATGAAAGAGGAGAGATCACAACCAACACCAAAGAAATACAAACAATTATAAGAACATATTATGAGCAACTATACGCCAGCAAATTAGATAATCTGGAAGAAATGGATGCATTCCTAGAGATGTATAAACTACCAAAACTGACCCAGGAATAAATAAAAAAACCTGAACAGTCCAAAACCACTAAGGAAATTGAAGCAGTCATCAAAAATCTCCCAAAAAACAAGAAACGAGGGCCAGATGGCTTCCCAGGGGAATTCTACCAAACATTTCAAGAAGAATTAATACCTATTCTTCTGAAACTGTTCCAAAAAATAGAAATGGAAGGAAAACTTCCAAACTCGTTTTATGAGGCCAGCATTGCCTTGATCCCAAAATCAGACAAAGACCCTATCAAAAAGGAGAATTACAGACAAATATCCCTGATGAACATGGATGCAAAATTCTCACCAAAATACTAGCCAATAGGATCCAACAGTACATTAAAAGGATTATTCACCACGACCAAGTGGGATTTATTCCTGGGCTGCAAGGTTGGTTCAGCATCCACAATTCAATCAATGTGATACAATACATTAATAAAAGAAAGAGCAAGAACCGTATTATCCTCTCAATAGATGCAGAAAAAGCATTTGACAAAATACAGCATCCTTTCTTGATTAAAACTCTTCAGAGTGTAGGGATAGAGGGTACATACCTCAAGATCATAAAAGCCATCTATGAAAAACCCACAGCGAATATCATTCTCAATGGGGAAAAACTGAGAGCTTTCCCCCTAAGGTCAGGAACATGGCAGGGATGTCCACTATCACCACTGCTATTCAACATAGTATTAGAAGTCCTAGCCACAGCAATCAGACAACAAAAAGAAATAAAAGGCATCCAAATCGGCAAAGAAGAAGTCAAACTCTCATTCTTTGCAGACAATATGATACTTTATGTGGAAAACCCAAAAGACTCCACCCCAAAACTGCTAGAACTCATACAGGAATTCAGTAAAGTAGCAGGATATAAAATCAATGCACAGATATCAATTGCATTTATATACACCAACAACAAGACAGAAGAAAGAGAAATTAAGGAGTCGATCCCATTTACAATTGCACCCAAAACTATAAGATACCTAGGAATAAATCTAACCAAAGAGGCAAAGAATCTGTACTCAGAAAACTCTAGAATACTCATTAAAGAAATCAAGAAAGACACAAAGAAATGGAAAAACGTTCCATGCTCATGGATTGGAAGAACAAATATTGTGAAGATGTCAATGCTACCTAGAGCAATCTACATATTTAATGCAATCCCTATCAAAATACCATCCACTTTTTTCAAAGAAATGGAACAAATAATCCTAAAATTTATATGGAACCAGAAAAGACCCCGAATAGCCAGAGGAATGTTGAAAAAGAAAAGCAAAGCTGGGGTCATCACAATTCCGGACTTGAAGCTCTATTACAATGCTGTCATCATCAAGGCAGTATGGTACTGGCACAAAAACAGACATATAGATCAGTGAAACAGAATAGAGAGCCCAGAAATGGACCCTCAACTCTATGGTCAACTAATTTTCGACAAAGCAGGAAAGAATGTCCAGTGGAAAAAAGACAGTCTCTTCCACAAATGGTGTTGGGAAAATTGGACAGCCACATGCAGAAAAATGAAACTGGACCATTTCCTTACACCACACACAAAAATAGACTCAAAATGGATGAAAGACCTAAATGTGAGACAAGAATCCATCAAAATCCTAGAGGAGAACACAGGCATCAACCTCTTTGACCTCAGCCACAGCAACTTCTTCCTAGAAACATAACCAAAGGTAAGGGAAGCAAGGGCAAAAATGAACTACTGGGACCTCATCAAGATAAAAAGTTTTGCACAGCAATAGAAACAGTCAACAAAACCAAAAGACAACCAACAGAATGGGAGAAGATTTGCAAATGACATATCAGATCAAGGGCTAGTATCCAAAATCTATAAAGAACTTATCAAACTCAACACCCAAAGAACAAATGATCCAATCAAGAAATGGGCAGAAGACATGAACAGACATTTTTCCAAAGAAGACATCCAAATGGCCAACAGACACATGAAAAAGTGCTCAACATCGCTTGGCATCAGGGAAATCCAAATCAAAACCTCAATGAGATACCACCTCAACCAGTCAGAATGGCTAAAATTAACAAGTCAGGAAACGACAGATGTTGGCGGGGATACGGAGAAAGGGGAACCCTCCTACACTGTTGGTGGGAATGCAAGCTGGTATAGCCACTCTGGAACACACTATGGAGGTTCCTCAAAAAGTTGAAAATAGAGCTACCGTACAACCCAGCAATTGTACTACTGGGTATTTACCCCAAATACCACTACATTTGTAGTGATCAGAAGGAGTATGTGCACCCCAATGTTTATAGCAGCAATGTCCACAATAGCCAAACTATGGAAAGAGCCAAGATGTCTGTTGACAGATGAATGGATAAAGAAGATGCGGTACATACACACACACACACACACACACACACACACACACACACACACACACACACAATAGAATATTATGCAGCCCTCAAAAAACCCAAAATCTTGCCATGTGCAACGATGTGGATGGAACTAGAGGGTATTATGCTAAATGAAATAAGTCAATCAGAGAAAGACATGTATCATATGATCTCAGTGATATGAGGAATTCTTAATCTCTGGAAACAAACTGAGGGTTGCTGGAGTGGTGGGGGAGTGGGAGGGATGGGGTGGCTGGGTGATAGACATTGGGGAGGGTATGTGCTATGGTGAGCGCTGTGAATTGTGTAAGACTGATGAATCACAGACCTGTACCTCTGAAACAAATAATACATTATATGTTAAAAAAAAAAAAAAGATAGTAGGAAGGGAAAAATGAAGGAGGTGAAATCGGAGGGGGAGACGAACCATGAGAAACTATGGACTCTGAGAAACAAACTGAGGGTTCTAGAGGGGAGGGGGTTGGGGGATAGGTTAACCTGGTGATGGGTATTAAAGAGGGCACGTATTGAATGGAGCACTGGCTGTTAAACTCAAACAATGAATCATGGAGCACTACATCAAAAACTAATAATGTAATGTATGGTGAGTAACATAGCATAATAAAATAAAATTAAAAAAAATAGAAAAAAAAAGGAGGGCACGTACTGCATGGAGCACTGTGTATTATATGAAAACAATGAATCATGTGGATCACCACATCAAAAACTAATGATGTATTGTATGGTGACTAACATACCATAATAAAATTTAATTTAAAAAAAAAGAATGGGAGAAAATATTTGCAAATCATATATTTGATAAAGGATTAATATCTAGAATATATAAAGAACTACAATCAACAAAAAGACAACTTGATTTAAAAATAGAAAAAGAACTTGAATAGACATTTTTCCAAAGAAGATACATAAATGGCAAATAAGTACATGAAAAAATGTTCAATATCATTAGTCATTAAGAAAATGTAAATCAGAACCATGATGATCTACCACTTCATAACTGCTAAGATGGCTATAATAAAAGACAGAAAATAAGTGTTGGTGAAGATGTGGAGAAATTAGAATACTTGTACATTGCTAGTGGGAATGTAAAATGGTGTAGTCACTGTAGAAAACAGTCTGGTATTTCCTCAAAAAGTTGAATATAAAATTACCACATGATCCAGCAATTCCTCTCCTAGGTTTTTACCAAAGGAACTGAAAAGAGAGACTCAAACAGATACTTGCATGCCAGTGTTCATAGTAACATTATTTACAACAGCCAAAAGGTGAAAACAACCCATCTCCATCAACAGATAAATGCATAAACAAAATGTGGTATATATATATATGCAATGGAATAATATTCAGTGATAAAAAGAAACAAAATTTTGATACATGCCACAATATGGATGAACCTTGAAAACATTATGTTAAGTGAAAGAAGCCAGGCATAAAAGGCCAAGTAATGTATGATTCTACTTATATGAAATATCTAGAAAAAGAAAATTCAGAGAAACGGAATGTAAACTAGAGGTTACCAAAGGCTGGAGGGAAGGGAAAATGGCAAATTATTGCTTAAGAGGTACAGGGTTTCTGTTTAGGATGATCAAAAAATTTTAGAAATAGATATGGTGATGCATTGCCCAACATTGTGAATGTAATTAAGGCCAATGAATTATACACTTAAAAACGGTCAAATTTGAGTGCCTGGGTGGCTCAGTCAGTTAAGCGTCTGACTCTTGATTTTGGCTCAGGTCATGATCTCAGGGTCATGAGATCAAGCCCCATGTTGGGAAGTGTGCTTAAGATTCTCTCTCTCCCTTTCCTCTGTGTCTCCCCCGCTCCCAAATAAATAAATAAATCTTTTTAAAAAATGGTCAAATGGCACATTTTATGTTACATATATTTTATCAAAATTTAAAAATGAGGTCTATTAGGCTGGTGGACTGGATGTGAACTGAGATAAAAGTGATTTATATCAATTTCATGGTCGCCCATCCCTGCAACCCCTGTAGGAGTCTCATAGGGTCAGCTCTCCACTCTCCTTCCCCAGGTAGATTTCTTGAGTCAAGTTTAAAATTGCAGATCTTTGTACACAGAGAGGAGGGTGCAGGCTTTGGGAAAGTTGTGATGTGTATGAAGAAGGAGTGGAGGCAATCAACAGGATGGAAGCACGTTGTTTTGGGGATAGAGAGGAAGAGGGTTTCAGTTGCTGCTGTGAGGGAAAATTTGGGGGATAAGGGCAAGATGTCTAAAGAGGTTATTAGGCACTCTTTAAGAAAACCTGTAACAAAGATGGATGTTATTCTTCAAGGAGGGCCAAAGCAGGATTTCTATTTCTTTGAATGCAATGCTATGTAAGTTCAGAGCAACAAGGAATGTTTGATTTTGTGCAATCTACGTGCACAACAGACAAATGGACATTTGTCCCCAGAAGGAGGCAACCCAGCCCCACCCCCATCTGTACCATTTTTAACCAATGAATTCAGGGCTTCGTATCTGTAAGCACTAGAGGCAAGACTGTGCTGCCAACAACAAAAATGTTCCTCCAGGAACATTCATGAAGCAAAACTCGTTTGTCAGACACCATTTTGCTCTCAGAGGTACACTTTGGAACATTAACATTCCAAGAATTCTAGCAGTTGCTTTCCAAATTTGCTCCAAACTCAGGTTTCTTCCCTGATGGGTCCTCCCACCCCCAAACACACATTCATTCTTGATTTGGCCTTTGACTGTCCTTTCCCCAGTTCTGCGACGTTCTCCCACCCGGAATGTTCTCACTGTTCAGCTAAATCCCACACAGCCCCGAAACCCCTCACTCTTGAAGCATCTCCACGCTCCAAATCACAGTGACGTCTCCTCACCCTGATCTCCTCTGGTCATTATTTTCTCTATATCACACTTTAGCCCTTAGCAATGTTAGGATTCCTATTCTTCTCTCACTGCTACCAGGACAGCTTGTAATTCCTGCGGTGTCTAAAGGGGGTAGCTCTTTTTATTTTATTTTATTATGTTATGTTAATCACCACACATTACATCCTTAGTTTTTGATGTAGTGTTCCATGATTCATTGTTTGCTTATAACACCGAGTGCTCCATTCAATAGGTGCCTTCTTTAATACCCATCTCCAGGTTAACCCATCCCCCAACCCCCTCCCCTCTAGAACCCTCAGTTTGTTTCTCAGAGTCCATAGTCTTTCATGGTTCGTCTCCCCCTCCGATTGCCCCACCTTCATTTTTCCCTTCCTACTATCTTTTTTTTTTTTTTAACATATAATGTATTATTTGTTTCAGAGGTACAGGTCTGTGATTCATCAGTCTTACACAATTCACAGCGCTCACCATAGCACATACCCTCCCCAATGTTTATCACCCAGCCACCCCATCCCTTCCACCCCCACCACTCCAGCAACCCTCAGTTTGTTTCCAGAGATTAAGAATTCCTCATATCACTGAGATCATATGATACATGTCTTTCTCTGATTGACTTATTTCACTTAGCATAATACCCTCTAGTTCCATCCACATCGTTGCACATGGCAAGATTTTGGGTTTTTTGAGGGCTGCATAATATTCCATTATATATATATATAAATACCACATCTTCTTTATCCATTCATCTGTTGATGGACATCTAGGCTCTTTCCATAGTTTGGCTATTGTGGACATTGCTGCTATATATACATTGGGGTGCACATACCCCTTCGGATCACTACATTTGTGTCCTTGGGGTAAATACCCAGTAGTGCAATTGCTGGGTTGTACAGTAGCTCTATTTTTAACTTTTTGAGGAACCTCCATTCTGTTTTCCAGAGTGGCTGCACCAGCTTGCATTCCCATCAGCAGTGTAGGAGGGTTCCTAAAGGGGGTATCTCTTGATCGGATGTTGGCCCCCAAATGTGGGGCAATGATCAGGTGGAAGCCAGTGGTGCGGGAGATGAAAGAATTCACCTGAGGCAAAACAAAGGAGATAGAAGTTTACTGAATGCACTGCAAGAAAGGGGGGGGGCAGGACAGCAAAGGCATGAGGCAGTGGGTAGGGGCTGTTTTTAAAGGGGGAAGGTGAGGGGGTGCGGCAACATATAGAATTCTCCCTTTTTTTGGTAACTCTGCCTGGTTGTAAGTAGCCCATCAGTCAGTTAGGGCCTATGGGTTTTTGAAGGTGGGTTGCCTAATGGGGCTGTCTGTATTCAGCCAGGTGGTCACTGTGGGCCCTTTCTCATTCCACTGCTCAAGCCTGTTTGCCTAAAAGCAGCCTCCACGAGCCCCTTACAGATAAGGCCCATGACATACATTCACAGCACTTCTGAAACAGACCATAGCCTAGCACCATGCCAGGCATAGAAGAGGTAGTCGGCGAACTGGTTTCTTTGCTTTGAGTTGGTCCACATGGTCTTCCCTTTTCTTCATCTCTACCCCCCACTCCGCCCCCACACCACTACCAGCACATATGTATTTTCTCTCTCCCAGTTCCTCATTTTTAATGGTATACTCCGAAGTCATGTCACATACTGAAGGTTACTTTGTAAAGTGATTTGCCGCGAAAGGTTTTATGAACTATGCCAAGACTATGAACTATGCCTGGAGGTTGCTTTCTGACAGCCAGTCCTTCTCCTTCCTTGTTAGCAGAGCCCCAGTTTCATCTAGATAGCAATGTGCTCACCCCAGGAGATGAGTGCAACTGGTCTAAACCAATTATAAGAGGCCTATTCAGCTTTATCTGTGAAGCCAGTAGCAGTCAGGTGACCAAGTTCTAGGTCAGGTGAGTCAATAAGATATAAGAAGTCAGGTGGAGGTTTCTGGGAAAGACTTTTTTCTTGAAAAAGCAGCTACAGGGGCGCCTGGGTGGCTCAATCATTAAGCGTCTGCCTTCAGCTCAGGTCATGATCCCAGGTCCTGGGATTGAGCCCCGCATCAGGCTCCCTGCTCCATGGGAAGCCTGCTTCTCCCTCTCCCACTCCCCCTGCTTATGTTCCCTCTCTCGCTGTGTCTCTCTCTGTCAAATAAATAAATAAAATCTTTAAAAAAAAAAAAGAAATTATTAAAAAAAAAAGCAGCTACAGAATGAAATGAAAAGACAGTCTCAGAATGAAAACTTTTTGCCTTCTTCTATCCCCTTCTGTTTGAAAAGATGTCATGTGAAGATTTTGGAGGCCCTGCAGCCATCTTGTAGCCAGGAGGTAATTATAGTTCAAAATAGAAGATAGCAGAGAGCCTTCAGGAGCTTGGCAACTTACCTTGGAGCCTTTTCTTTTCTAACTTTTTGATGTGAGAAAAATACATATCTAAACTAATTGTAAATGCCAGTAGTATTACCCTCACTCCCCTCTAGGTCTTTAAGAGCAGCCCAGGTGGGCCAGGCTAATGTCACCCAAGTGCTGCGTGCAGCATTGCTCTCTCCTTCTGCTCCCCTTCCCTCCTCCACTCTGTAAGCTGAAAGATAGAACCTTGGGACAGGACTGGACATGAATTCAAACAGAGCCTATCTCTATGAGGTTCCCGACAGGTCAGCTATTTACAAGTTCAACATGATTCTAAGAACTGATGAAATCACCGGGAATATTTTGAGACCTCAGACTCAACAAACTTGAGTCTTTTTTTGGACTTATCAAACCTATCACAACAAGTACATTTGTGATAAGCACTATGAATTGAACCATCTGGCCATGTAAACTTACAGAATGGTAAGGGTGGAGGAGAAAGTGGAATGAGGGTCAAAAAGAAGATTTTGGTGTTTGATGTTTAATGTCTTCTTTTGCTTCATTAAGTTATTAATATAGGTTAATTAGGTTCTTTTTCTTACAGATTTCTTCCCCTCATTAAGGTGATTATCTCAAATTTTGAGGAGCCAAGAACTGTTTAGCCTCAAATTATTTTTCTTTAGAAACATAAAACTAAGGACCTCCTGACTTGGCACATCAAGAGTTATTTAACAATAATTAAAAACCCTATAATTTTGATATCTTCCTTGACTTACCCATAAACAGCCCAGGTTGTGCACTCTGATAGCTAATCTTTGATAGGTTTATTCCTCTTTCTACATGAGGGAAGTATTTTTCTTCTCCAAGTACTAATCAACTGGCAGCTAGTGAAAAACAGTGTCCCCAACTCCCACACAAGGCAAAGGGTTTTTTTAGTACTTTACAAATCAAAGGCTTTTAAATCATGTTTAATAAAGGGAAATTTTAAGACTTTTATATGGAGCTTTTGTGTTTTTTTAAACATTCTTTTGGAATAAGATTCCAATCTTTGGCACACTAAAGAGGTACACGAAGTATAAACTGAAACCATTTGCATTATTCGAGGAAACAAATACTTTTGCTTAACTATATGGCTATTTCAGAACCTATTAAGGAGTTTTGATGTGAGGAAGTGGATAGGTGCTTTTGAATAATTCACATAGCCAAGATACCAATTAAGAAGTGAGTGAAAGAAACAAAGATTCAGTTCAAGAAGGACAAATACTAATATCTGAACACTAATATATTCAGAACCCTGCATGTTAAAAAAAAGTAAATTAAAATGATAAAAATGAGATACAATTTTTCACCTATCAAACCTATTTCACCTACCACCTATTAGATACACATAAATATTTAAATATATATATTATATACATTAATCAATGCCAGATACAGGATAAATTGGTACATTTCTGGTAAGATATTTGGCCATTTCCATTAAGAACTTTTAACATAGCCATACTTTTTTGGCCCAGAAATTCGTTTCTAGGAATCTTCATGTAGTAGACACGGATATAGTTGGGTGCTGTGCTCATAATGCCACTCCTGGTGGCTACGTGTGTGTGTGTATATGTGTGTGTCCCTTATCTGATGCTTAATTTGGGCCTGACTTCAGCCAGTCAGAACTCCTCCTAGGCTCCTTCCAATAATCCCATTTTTTGCATAACTAGCCACAGTTGTGAATAGACCTTACAAGTATTTATACTCCTTGGTCGAGTGTTTCTACTTTTAGGAATCTGGTCTATGAAATTAATCTGAAATTTGACACAAAGAATACCAGGATCATTTATAATATAAAAAAGCAAAAAAATCTAAGTGCTCAAAGGTTGGCAAATAATTAATAAATTATAGCTCAGCCATACAAAGTAAAAATTATGAAGCCATTTAAAACTATGTCTCCAAAGACAGTTTAATGACATGAAGAAACGCTTATGATATAATGGCAGGTGAAAAATAAAATTATAGGCCGCCTGGGTTGCTCGGTTGGTTAAGTGACTGCCTTTGGCTCAGGTCATGATTCTGGAGTCCTGGGATCGAGTCCCGCACTGGGCTCCCTGCTCAGCGGGGAGTCTGCTTCTCCCTCTGACCCTCCCCCCTCTCATGCTCTCTATCTCATTCTCTCTCTCAAATAAATAAATAAAATCTTAAAAAAAAGTAAATTATATAAAATTATAATTATAGCATGATGTCAGCCACATATTATATATGCATGCACTTTAAAATGAACAGAGGGGGGCGCCTGGGTGGCTCAGTCGTTAAGCGTCTGCCTTCGGCTCAGGTCATGATCCCAGGGTCCTGGGATCGAGTCCCGCATCGGGCTCCCTGCTCGGCAGGAGGCCTGCTTCTCCCTCTCCCACTCCCCCTGCTTGTGTTCCTGCTCTCGCTCTCTCTCTGTCAAATAAATAAAATAAAATCTTAAAAAAAAAAAAATGAACAGAGGGGTGCCTGGGTGACTAAGTTGGTTAGGTGTCTGCCTTCGGCTCAGGTCATGGTCCTAGCATCCTGGGATCGAGCCCTGCATCAGGCTCCCTGCTCGGCAGGGAGCCTGCTTCTCCCTCTCCCACTCCCCCTGCTTGTGCTCTTTCTCTCTCTCTGTCAAATAAATAAATAAGTCTTAAAAAAATAAAATAAAATGAACAGAGAGAATACACAGTGGGAAAAAGTCTCTTTCACAAATGGTGTTGGGAAAACTAGACAGCTACATGAAAAAGAATGAAACTGGACCACTTTATTACACCATACACAAAAATAAATTCAAAATGGATTAAGAACATAAATGTAAAACCTGAAAGCATAAAAATCCTAGAAGAGGGGCGCCTGGGTGGCTCAGTCGTTAAGCGTCTGCCTTCGGCTCAGGTCATGATCCCAGGGTCCTGGGATCGAGCCCCACATCGGGCTCCTTGCTCGGCGGGAAGCCCCCTTCTCCCTCTCCCACTCCCCCTGCTGTGTTCCCTCTCTCACTGTCTCTCTCTGTCAAATAAATAAAATCTTTAAAAAAAAAAAAATCCTAGAAGAGAATACAGGCAGTAACCTCTTTGACATGGGACATAGCAATTGTTTTCTAGATATGTCTCCTGAGGCAAAGGAAACAAAGCAAAAATAAACTATTGAGACTGCAAAATAAAAGGCTTCTGCACAGTGAAGAAAACAATCAACAAAACTAAAAGACAATCTGCTGAATGGGAGAAGATATTTGCAAATGACATATCCGATAAGGGTTAGTATCCAAAATATATAAAGAACTTATACAACTCAGTACCCCAAAAACCAGATAATCCAATTAAAAATGGGCAGAAGACATGAACAGACATTTCCCCAAAGAAGACATCCAGGTGGCCAAAAGACATGAAAAGATGTTCAACATCACTCATCATCAGGGAAATGCAAATCAAAACCACAATGAGGTATCACCTCACACACCTGTCAGAATGGCTAAAATCAGTAACACAAGACACAACAGGTGTTAGTGAGGCTATGGAGAAAAAGGAACCTCCTACACTATTGGTGGGAATGCAAACTGGTGCAGCCACTGTGAAAAGCAGTATAGAGTTTCCTCAAAAAGTTGAAAATAGATCTACCCTATGATCCAGCAATCACCCTACTGGATATTTACCCAAAGAGTACAAAAACACTAATTCGAAGGGATACATGTATCCCTATGTTTACTGCAGCATTATTTATAACAGTTAAATTATGGAAACAGCCCAAGAGTCCATCAATTGACGAATGGACATACACATACACACACATACAGGAATATTATTCAGCCATAAAAAGAAATCTTGCCATTTGCAATTACATGGATGGAGCTAGAGAGTGTAATGGTAACGGAAATAAGTCAGTCAGAGAAACAAATACCACATAACTTCACTCATATGTGGAATTTAAGAAACAAATGAGCAAAGGGAAAAAGAGAAATTAAGACACAGACTCTTAATTATAGAGAACAAACTGATGATTACCAGAGGGGAGATGGGTGGGGGGGGGGGGTGAAATAGGTGATGCGGATTAAGGAGGCACTTGCAATGAGCACCAGGTGATGTATGGAAGTGATGAATCACTATATTGTACACCTGAAACTGATATAACACTGTATGTTAACTAACTGGAATTAAAATAAAAACTTAAAACAAAAAAAAGCTCCCGAAGGGGGAAAAAAATGAACAGAGAGAAATACAATGAAACAGTTATCCACAGTAGTAAGATTTTGACGGATTCTGATGTTCTCTCATCCTTTTTCAATTTCCAAATTTTCAACAATGAACATCTATTACTTTGATATCCAGAAAAAATATATCTTATTTAAATAATTAGAATTAGGTAAATTATTTGTTTTACTTGCATTCACCCATAGTGAAGGAGATGCAGTTTGATCAGAGAGGCTAGGGCAGGAGCATCCACCTAGCTTCACATTAAAGTCACTTGGCACACTTTTATCTATTTATCTATTTACTGTTTTTACTTTGATGATGACTTTATTTTCTAAAGGCAAAGATGAGCTAAGTTCACCATGTGCTCATTAAAAAGCATTAATGTTCCATCAGGTTCCTGACATCTTTATCCCATCTCCCTTCACAGCTGGGCCATGTGCCTGCCACCTGCAGGCTCAGTCCCATTGCTGTCATGGGGGCCAATGCTGGCTTTAGAAGCAAGGGCTGACCTAGGCTCCATATAACATTTAGGGTCTAAGCATTAAGCCTTGCTACTGTCAACTACAGACCTTATCCGGGTCCAGTAATTTGCTTTGCCCTGACTAACCAAACATCTGACTCTTTTTCACTCTGGGCAAGGCAAGAGACACAATACCAGAGCTTTCTTAGAACTGGGGCTTGGCATGACTCTTCCATTTCCTTTTCTCTTTCTCTACCACAAAATTTAGGGTCCGCTGATAACTTTTCCAGGTGTAGCTTACCTGTCAGATTGCCTGTTAGGACATGGGGAGCTTCAAAAATTATACCCCATGTCCAGATGATTCTAAATTAATTCATCAGTGGGGAAGAGAAGCCTGGAGTCAGCATTTTGAAAGCTCCTCAGGTGACTGATGTACAGCCAGGCTCTAGAACCACTGGTTTCTTTGGATTAAACCCATATAGTTAAAGCCTGCTAAGTATGATGGATCAAATGAATTATTAAAACTGATGAAAATAAGTTATCTGTCCTTTCCTGGCATATTTTCCCAACCCTCATGTGTCACCCTACACCTCCTCCATGATTTTAACTAGTTTCTCTACCCCTATAACTAGAATCATTTCTAGCTCCCTAGGCTATATTTCCATATAGATACTAGCCATCCACAAGTTGGTTCCATAAATCTCTCAACTCCCCATATCCCAGACTGGCTAGTTAGTCCTCTCTCCCTGGCCTCTCATCATGCTATGTCACATCAATGATGACACCACCCCCACCCCATGCTACTCCCAAGTTCGACATCTCTGATTCATCTGTGACTCACTTATCCCTAACATCAAATTCTATGGAATCAAGGATCATAAATGTATTAGCTTTCAAAAGTCAGGCTGGAGAGGGAAATATAGCAAGAGTCTATGTGTGATACAGGAAAACAGAGAGTATATTCAACATCAAATTGCATTCAAGGTTCAATTTGTGAAACACTGCAGGTCAATGCCCCAGTTTGTAATCCTGGTATGAAGTCTCCCTCCTCTGTATCTCTCTCCTGACTTTATCTTCTCTCCTTCCTTCTTTCTGCTACGACATAGTCAGACCCTTGTTGTTTCTTACCTGAGCTACTAGGACAACCTGACTGCCACGTGTCCTCCGAGGTAGTGCCTGACTCACTCGGCACAGAACTACTTGGCACAGAACTTGGAGCCTGCCTACCTGGATTTGACTCCCACCTCCACCAGTCCAGTGTGATTCAGTGTGATCTTAGACAAGTGACCTAACTTCTCTGTGTTTCAGTTTCCTCATCTGTAAAATGGGAATAATAATTATGGTACTTACTTCAAGAAGGTGTTGTAAAAATTACATTAATCAATATATATAAACTTTTTAGACCAATTCCTGACACAAAATAAATACTTGTTATTATTATTTGTATGAATACCATCCTACTATTAAATGAAGTCCAGCTCCTTTAAGAAGCATTCTGGGCCCCCCACACTTTGGACCTTCTACCTTCTAGCCTGATCCTTCACTACCTCACTCCCACACACCAGCATTTGCCACACTAGATTATTCATTCATAATTTCCTGCCTCCTGGCCTTTGCTTACCCTTTGTTGCCTGGGATGCCCTTATCCTCACTGCTGGCTATGGAAATTCTGTGAATTCTTCAAGTCCAGCTCATAGGCAAACTTATTCTTGACCCCTTTGCTGATGCTCCATCTTGGAATTAGTTTCTCCCTCCTAGGCAATGTATTTGCCCTTCATTTTTTTTTTTTTTTTTTTTTTTTAAGATTTTATTTATTTATTTCAGAGAGAGAATGAGACAGAGAGAGGATGAGAGTGGGGAGGGTCAGAAGGAGAAGCAGACCCCCCGCTGAGCAGGGAGCCCGATGCGGGACTCGATCCCGGGACTCCAGGATCATGACCTGAGCCGAAGGCAGTCGCTCAACCAACTGAGCCACCCAGGCGCCCTGCCCTTCATTTTTTATATTTAACAATTGTGCCTTATATGACAGGAGGCATTTGTGGCCCTCCTTCTTTCTCCTATCTACCCTACAAGCCCCTATTGTCCATGAAACTGTAAGTTCCTAAAGGTCAGGTTCTTGTCTTGTTCATGTTTTAAACACATTTAATATTTTAAATTTATATTTTATGAACTTGGACCTAGTGAAGAGCCTTGTGTAAAGGAAGTTTTGCTAAAGTTTTGTTGAAGAGAATTGTTAAATGTGTGTAGATATTCCCATGTCTATTCCAAGCTGAAACAAAATGTGTGTAGATATTCCCATGTCTATTCCAAGCTGAAACAGACACTCAGTAGTTATCTAGTGACTATAAATAGGGTGTGAAATTGGACCCTCAGGACAAAATAGTCTGAGATCCAATGGTCTGACCTGGGTGTCTACACTGACGAGACTAATGCTACAAATCTAAGGTATCCATTGCTTTGTGTATGTCTGTTCAGACCTTTTTGGTTACAAGTAATACAAAACCTAATTCAAACCAACTTAAACAATAGAAGAAATCTGGTGCCACCTCATAATGACATAGAAAGGTTCAGCAAGACTTGCTCCAGTAGCTCAACAGTGCCACCAAAGGCCCAGTTTCATTTGGTCTCCAATCTATCTTCCACATGTTGTGTTGAACCCAAAGGCTGGCTTCCTTTATGGTCACAAGATGGCTACCAGCAGCTACTGGGGAATATATGCTTCCTCACTCATGTCCATTGGCAGATCCACCATGTTGCATAACTCTAAAGTACACCACTCATGGAACTGAATTAATCATAATGCCAAAGGTACCTACAGGGTTCTGAGCACCCAATTCTGATGGAAGTGGGGGACAGGCTTCTACACCATCAAGCAATTCTCAGACACCATCTGGGTGCCCTACAATTCAACTAAATTCTGACACTGTCTATCTAGAGACCGCATCAGATTCCACCAGGTAAGAGCCCAATCCCACAGCCTGCTCCTCCCCCACCTCAGATGCCAGTTGCAAGTCTAGGCTATCACCTGTTCTGACCAGCCAGCTACAGATCAGAGGCTTAAAGACCACCTCCTTTCTTGGGTTTTTGGGGTTTAGTCAAATGAAAGAGATGCACAGGGCAACATAGGGGGAAAGGACAGCAAGCTTCCATGCCCTCTTTGAGAATGGCCACTCTCCCCACATCTCCATGTGTCCACCAACCCAGAAGCTCTCCAAACCCTGTCCTTCTGGGTTTTTATGGAGGCTTCGTTTAGAGGAGAGGGCAGGGGGTGGGACTGAAAGTTCCAACCCTCTAATCACATGGTTGGTTCTCCTGGCAACCAGCCCCAAACCTCAGGTTCTTTCCAAAAGTCACTCATTTGTATAATAAAAGATCCCTTTCTTGCACTCACCTCTTAGGAAATTCCAAGGGATTTAGAAGCTCTGTGCCAGAAATGGGCATGAAGACCAAATATATAATTCTTATTATGAATCACAATACCACAGTGCCCCTGAATTTGTGTAATGCAATGGCTCTGTCCACCAGAAAGAGGGAAGCTCTCCAGATGGCTTCCATAGAAAAGAGAGGAAACTTCTTCATCGGTAGCCATCAGGAAACATCTTGTTACAGTTGTGGATCCCATTTATCTGCCAATCAGAGCCACAGAATGGGACCATTTGGATTGATCATATCAGGCTTTATGTTTGGGAGACCCTGGGTTACTGTCAAAAGAAAGATGACCAATGATTCAGCTAGTAGAGATCAGAGAAGATAGTGTTTGCTCCATCTAACTGATTATATAATATACATACTATATACACACACACATATGTACATACACACATATACACATACATACACACATATATGTGCATGTGAAGAGTTAATAAATGCATATGTATATAATAAGACTGTAATTTTCATTTGCTCAACAAACTATGTGCCCAATACAATGAACATTATTCAGTCTCTGCCTTCAAGGAGCACACAGTCCTTTCTCCTTTCTTCATCTCCTTTATTAACAAGTCAAAGTAGCTGAATCCTTCCCTGATCCTTGATATAATCTCTTCAGATTCTAAGATTCTAGTATGCACCTTTGTTTTGTCTTTAAGGTGGCTCATGGGATCACATTTATGCCATTAACGTGTGTTTAGAAATTGAGGCACTATAAGAAAGTTATGACTGTGACCTGGTGGGCATCTCTCCAAGGGTGACCAAGGCCAAGCCAGCCATAGTGAAGGGACTATTCAGACTGACCAGCGACCACTACAGACCCTCTGAACAGCTTTGGGAGACAGGCAGATTTCCGTGACTAAAGACTCCCAGGGCTATTCCAGTCATTCAACCCACATTTGCTACTCATCTAGGAAGATATATTTGACTTTTTTTTTAAGTGAATGATGTACTTATACTGGATCCCAGGCATTTTGAGACAGAATTAAAACAATGACTTCTGACCTCCAACAAAGTCCAGATTTCCAGTTTTACTGGAGCTAAATTATTCAGATGAAACTGAGGAGACAAGAAGTCGGGGCTTAGCTGTTTATTAGTTATTTTATTCTGAATATTAGTTATTTTACTCTGAATTAGTTGTTTTACTCTTCACTTCTTTAGGCTTCAGCCTCATTAATCAACAACCGGATGCAGAAAATATTTATTGGGTGCCTGTTATGGGCCAGGTTCTGTGCTAGATGCTCAGGATAAAACCATAAAGGCAATTTCCTCACCTGCAAAGTGAAAGGGAGGCCTCGCTAATGTCAACCTCCCTCCTGCTATAAAGATTGTGTGCTCTGGAGATGGAGACAGCAGGTATATGTCCCCAAGCTCTGCAGCAGTGACTCATCGGTAATGGGTTGTGATGAACGGGGAGCCCATCCCTACTTGTCATAACCGTCTCTCTCTACCTCTTGGTGCTGGGACAGCATGATCAGGGTGTAAACTACATTCTGCCAAGGCCTGCAGAACTCTGACTTTTGGTAATTCATCATTTAGTTTATAGATTAGTTGGTTATAAATATCCTATCCAAAATAAGTCATATATTCTCCTTTCCTTAAAGTATATTCCCAGAAGAACAGGTGTGCTTTATCTCCTTTCCTATAAACATCAGAGCCTGACCCTGTAAGTTCGTTAAAAAAAAGAATCCATCGGTGGGTGGTAAAATTCCTTTTGGACTCTCTGGCTATTCATAGAGTTGTTTTCAGAGTGATCAGTGATCATCTGGACAGCAAGGAGAAATTAATCACATTGGAAGTTTGTCTGCTGCTATAAACCAACTGAAGCTAATGGTGCCTGCGGCTGTGAGGCACAGGGGAAGGAGAAATGGAGCTGGAGCCAAAGAAGCTGGGTTTGTTTAAGTCTCAGTCAACCTACCAAAGAAATGTTGCGTATGTCACTAACTTCTCTGAATCTCAGTTTTCTTATCTTCAAAATGGGTATGCCTACTTCTCAGAGTTGTTATAAAGCTCACAAGAGATAATGTGTGCGAAAAGTGCTCTACAGGTGTTAATTATCATTGTATTTCAGGATATAAAGCACTTTCTCTTAGAATAAAGATGATAAAGATCCTCCAGAGGGCAACTAGTCATCAGCTGGAATCGCAGAGTTTTAAATCTGCATAGGGCCATGATAATCATCCAGCTCATCTACACTATTTTACAGAAACTAAAGCCCAGAAAGGCTGAGTAACTCACCCAAGAGAATAGTATTAGACACTATGGGGAAAAAAAACCACCTAAAAATGGTTTTTTAAATAGGAGTTCATCATCTCACAGAAGTCAAGAGAATGGACTATTCTAGAAAGTCAACATTGTTAAACTCAGATCTTCCTCTCATGTTGGCAAGATGGTTGCCACCGTCCTAAGTATCACAGCCTCACGTGACAATAACCAAAGAGAGGAAGTAGTGTGTGTGTGTGTGAGGGGGGCACATGTGCACACATGGTGGGAAAAGCAGAGGGAGAAAACTCCCCTTACTCATTTTTCTTTTCCTATAAGGACATAAATATTTCCCAGAGGCCCCCAGCAGACTTTCCCTCAGGTCCCATTAACTAGAACTGAGTTACATGCCCACATTTAAGCCAATTACTGACCAAAAATTAAAAAATGAGGATTACCATTGTATGGTTAGGTGATTCATGATTTTTGTACTGGAACCATCTTGCCTAAGCATGTTACTGACCCATGTCTAATAATTCTGAGTTTTTATTACTAAAAAGAAAAAGTGGGCAGTAGTCATTGGGCAGGCAACCAACAGGTTCTGCCATCCTGCCAAAATAGTCCTGCTCCTCTCAGAATTTGATATTATTGGTGGTACACTGGGTAACTGGTGGTTCTTGTCACATAAAGAAATGACTCCATGGTATCCATGGTCCAGGTCCTTCTATACAGACCAATTTCTTCAAGGTTTGTGCTCTTTTGTAAAATATATGAGTATTTCAGTCTATTCTTCATTCTGTAAATATAGCAAATGCTTGATTAAACTCCAATAAATTAACCCCTAAATAAGAACATTAACTACATTATCTATTCATTGATTCCAAACATTCTTTTGAGTTCCTACTATGTACTAGGAACTATTCTTGGTATGATTTATACATGGTACTGAGATAAATGTTCAACCATTTGGAAAAGCAAAGTAAGTAAATGCCTAATTTATTAAAGAGTTAGATATTTTGAAAACAATATTTACAGAAACTTGAGGTTAGTAAGACCTATCATAAAGGAATAAAATCATAAAGGAAAATTTCAAAGTTTTAAAATTCCAACATACCCAAAATCAGTATGTTAAAAGATAAAAAACTATGAAAAATATTTGTAATATCGTAAGAGGATTTTTGTCCTTTAATACATAAAAAGCTTTTATAAATCAGTAAGAAAAAGAGGACAACCTTAAAAAATGGTCAAAGAACATGAGCATATATCATAAAGATAAGAAATGGAAGTTGTCAATAAATAGATTTAATATGTTCAACCTCCCTAGTAAAGTGCATAAAGTTGTATGCTTTAAGCAATGTATCACCATTTTAACATATTAAATTGGCAAATAACATTAACAAGTGTTAGTGTGAGTGTGTGGGAAATAATCATTCTCATATATTGCTGATGAGAGTATGAATGGCTGAGATTTGGGGGAATGCAATTTGCTGATATGCAACAAAACTTTAATAAGGGGCATACCTTTTGATCCAGCAATTCTCCTTCTAATCATTTATCCCCCCAAATCGTCAAGGGCATGTGCAAAGATGTTTTGAATCAATCGCTCACTATGGTTGCTCATAATGACCCTTGAAACTCAGACTGTAGATTCCAAGCACAAACACCAAACTTAACTGTAAATTGAGTTGGACTTAGTTCTGGAGCCTATTAGAATTTTATGAATTGTGCAGCATAAAGACTTTAAAAAAAAAGTATTTAAATTTTCAGGCCCTGCTTAGTTTTGCTTTAGAGTAAAAGTCTCCTTGATAATCTCCATGATCCTTTTGTGAGAAAGAATAACTGAAACGTACGTTCCACCATCACACACACACACACACACACTCACTCACACACACTCAGTGTAACAGCTCTGAGAATCTGGAACATAAACCAGGAATCGAGAATGGAGAGAAGAGGAAGGAAAAAATTACCTTCACCTTCAAATTTTTAAAAAATGTTTTTAAAATGATATTTTAAAATTATATTTTAAATGGGATCATCTAGGGAAAACTAACCTTAAAAAGTGATATGAAAAATTTTTAAAGATGAACCTACAGGTGTTACAAATTTAAAGAGAAAAATAAAAAAGACTTTTAAACTAAAGCCGTGAAAGAGTTTAAATGTGGGGAAGAGCACACATCGGGCCAGATAGCTATATGCAGCAGGGCTTTCTACATTGTCTTAGATTTTTAAATTGTTTTATAGTTACTACTATTTAACAGTTATTTAATATTTAGTGTTTAAATTCTGAAATTTTGGATTGCTCGTATTTAGAGTTGTGGTTTGTATGTTACTTAAGAATTCACAAGTTAATGAAGATAATTTTTAAAAGAATTCAAATTTTTGTTAATAGTTTTTAAGAATTCCTCAGGGTTTGTGATAAGTGCTCAAAAATCAGTAAACCTAATAGTAGCTAACATTCAGTGAGGGCTTACTGTGTGCCTGGCATTGTTTTAAGCTCTCTGTTTGTGTTAACTCATTAAATGTTCACAGCAACCCTGTGAGGCAGCACCATTATTCTCCCCATTCTACAGATGAGGAAACAGAGGCACAGGAGGGTTCCTTGGGGACACACTACCGGCTCAGAGAAAAGCAGGGATTTAACTGCAGACATTCTTACTCTAGAGACCCAGCTCTAACCATGAGGCACAGTTGCCTCGAGCCTAAGTAACATTGAGTAAGATGAGTCCACAGGGCGCAAAGAGGAGGTGTCCATAGTGTTGTCCACCTGATTCACCAGGTGAATCATCCAGGGAAAGTTGTGAAAAATACAGAGTCCAGAATCCGAATGTCCTGAGATGGGAGCCAAGGAACTGCCTTTTTACCAAGTCATGGGATAATAGCTAATGCTTTCACAGTGTTTACTATGTACCAAGCACTGAGCTAACTGCTTTACACACCTTACCTCATTTCATCCTCATACAAACTCCGCGTGCTTGATACTCTTTATACTCTTCCCTGTGTAGGCTTGAGGAAACAGAGGTTTTAGAGAGATTCGGTAACGTGTCCAAGGTCACACAGCCCACGGGCAGTAGGATCACACTCAGTGAGCCTCCAAACCTTGACCTCTCACCTCTGGGCATGCTGTGAACGGGCAGGGCTCAGGGAGAAAGTGCCACTGGTTGGCTGCACCAAAGCACATTCCCAGGCAACCGGTAAATAAGGCAGGCTCTAGGGAACATAGTGCCCACCTCACAACAAGTAGAGGCTTGCCCAGGTTGAGGGGTCAGGGGGTGGGTTCTGGACTAGAGGACAGGGGGCACAAAACAAGTCAGGGCCCCATGAGCCACATGGACATCAGCCCACAGAGGTGGGGGCTAGGGCTGAAGAACAGAGGAGGGTGTATGTGGCTTGGACGAAGCCTCTGTCAGTGTAGAACCTAAAAATCTGGTACCTTCTCAGCCCTTCAGGACCTGATAAGAATAGTAGATGCTTTAAGCTGCCCTGCTCCCCCCAGAACTCATGAAATTTAAAATAACAACAAAACTAAACAATAAATTAAAGGAAACTCAACAAAGTTCTAATTTTTTTCTCACCATGATGACTTTGATGTTATTTTGAAATATCAAACACCAATTTCTTTCTAGCGCCCTAACTATGGACTTTGTCTCCACTGGGACACCAGCTTTTACTCATTTCTAAGGTTCTATTCTGCTACATCTTTGCCAGCAATTAAGGTTTCCTTCATGGTAAATTATGGTCACTGTGTTTACGTGGGAAGGGGGAAACTTCCTGCTTCAATTGAGACTGAGGTGTCAACATGATAAATATCAGGACAACAAGGTGGATATGAGACAGATTCTTCCACCATCACACACACACACACACACACACACACACTCACTCACACACACTCAGTGTAACAGCTCTGAGAATCTGGAACATAAAGCAGGAATCAGAGAATGGAGAGAAGAGAATAAAGAGAATATTTGCAGAAATCTTAGAAGAAAACTGCTCCGAACTCTCTTTCCCTCCACCTTCCCAAGGGGTTTGAGGAGTACACCATGAGGGGTCTTTCCTGGATCCCCTTCATTGAGCCCAACGTATCCCAGAATTGGGAGGGTCTACACTGCCAGGGACTGTGGGAGCCTATGGGGGTCACGTTGGAAGCAAGTGGCCTCAGATGGAGGAGGCTGGAAGTGGATGGTCAGCTGGCCTGGAATGATAGAGGCAGCACAAGGCTGAGTCAGACAGAGATTGGGTGTCCCTCCAGGGAGCAGGTGGGAGATGCCCTCTCTGCAGGGATCCCTAGGGATCCCATAGAGGCTCCCATGAGAGAAAGCCTTAGCCATCTGCCAGGTCACAACAATCTGATTAGGAACTGCTCTGCCCCTTATCTCATCCCCTCACCCCACTCTATGCAGGGGAAAGAAAGTCATTGGTGAGTGGGGAAGGAAGAGAGCTGAGGCCAGGATAACTGCAGGACCACTGCAAGGTGTTGAGAATGGAGGGGAGATCTGCTGCTAGGTCAAGTGCAAAATATTTACTATTACAGTGGAGGCTTTGTCTTCTGATTCAAGACTATGTGACTTAAAGGAACTCAAGGCTGTCACTTTCCTGTGAATGAGCATAAAAGTCACAGCCTGCCTGATTTTTCATCTGGGTTAAGGGAACATGACCACTACCACCTCCCCAAAGAAAGTTTAAAGGTACCAAGGGAGGCAAAAATAAAGTTATCTTGAATCTATCAAAAGTTGTATTGTTCAATATACTGCTCTCACTAACATTATCTGGCACCTACTTTTTGCCAAGCACTATGCTAGGGAAATCACTCCCTATCTTACTTAAAGCTCAAAACAGTCTTTTTAGGAAGTGTAAACTTCCTCATTTTTACAGACAACTGAGGCTCAGAGAGGGTAAGTGATTGACAGAGCTGAAATTTGAGCTCAGTGGTGTGGTCTCTGCTACAAATACTACAGTGCCCTGGGACAGGAGTGCCTACAGCATCTTGCAGAAAAATATTCCTCCTTGGAGGCTTGGGGTGGTGGGCACATTGATGATTTGTTCTGTGCCAGACCTGCAGAAACAAGGACTGCCATCCCTGTATAGAGAAAGCAATATAGACATTCCTGGGAGGTCATCTGACTTGAATTGCATCTCAGGAAGCAGCAGGGATGGACATACATGGAACCACTCACATGCTCCTCCATAACTCATCCTGGCAAGCCGGCATGGAGGCACATTCCCACCTCTGATGGTGGTGGATAAGGCATGTTAATAGATACCAATCTTGGCGCCACGGGCACCATGCTGGAATAGACTGGACAAGCCACAAACATCCAGGATGGCAACATACATACCAAGTAGAGTGTCTCAATCAGCAGACAGACAAGGCAGAAAAGGTAGAGTTTAGAATTTTACAAAAGATGCTGTTTGAAACTGCTATGAAAGGTATGCTGTGATAGGAGTAGGGTCTTTCAGTAATCAGGGTCAGTGTTTGAAACAGAAAAACCCCATTTTCATCAATCTTTAACCTAATGTGTCAGGAAACTGGAAAGGTGACTTTTTTTTTTAACTTTTCATAAAGTTCCAATAAATTAAGTTCAAACTAACTTGTAAATTTCCAGGCAATCCCCATGTCACTCCCCACCCCCAATCCTCCAAACCCCTACCCCCTCCACCTCCCACCTCCGGAAACCACATAAACATATCAACAGAAGCAGGTTCCTCTCAAGGACAGACTGCTGCATTCTTCAGATTACTAAATCCTCATGAAAAGCCACCATTGTCCCGGCAAGGCATTCAAGCCACCCCGATTGACGAGGCTCCTACCGAATCACCCATTTCAGGCCAGAGGGGGCTCCCAGCCAGCCTCAGAGAGGTAATTGCCCACTAGCGCATGGGGGCAGGGGTGGGGTAGGGGGAAGGTCACTAATCTATCTTAGTGGGGTGCTAACTTTGACGCACACTGAAGGCTACTTAAATGTTAACATTCGAAGGGGAAAGCACAAACACCCAGCTTTCAAGCCATCAAATTTTTCTTTTAAGAGATAACCACTTCTGACTCAGAAGACAAATATTAAAAATAAAAATACCCAATCCAAACAAAAACCAGACCAGCTCTCCACCATCCATACGATCTTGGTGGTCTCCAGGTGAAAGAAGAGTAGTGTGTGTGTGTGTGTGTGTGTGTGTGTGTCAAAGTACAGCCAACACAGGTTTTCTTTTTTTTTTAAGCAGTTTCTTTCCCCCACCTTTTAAAGAAAGGTTCGCTGAGTTATACAGATTCATCTGACCAAAGTAAATCTCATTTTATAAGTGATGAAACATGACTTACGAAAGATAAATAGAAAAAGTTATTTCATTAGCATGAAGGAGAAAAAAAAAAACACCTCAACAATCCTCTCACCTAACCTTGGATTCAGTAAGAGGAAAATTGTCTTAAAGAATTTAAACGATGAAGCTTAAGTCAAGATGCTACTGCATGCTTTAGAAGTTACCTATTCCTCCTTTCAGGTTCTTCTCCCCACCAAAAAAAAAAAAAAAAATGCAGGAGAAGGTTACAAAGAATGAACAAAATTAATGTTCTTTATTTGCATTCAAAGCTAAAATTTAGTTGTGAAAGCCAGAGTATAAACTGAAAACAGGAGCTTCCAAAGCTCAGATTTTGACTTTTTCCTCCTGCCAAGGTCTCTTCATTAGAAGCCGTTCTATTGAGCAAATCATCAGGAGCCCACTAGGATCCAGAGCTGCTTCAGCCCAAATTGGCTGTGATCTCTTTCCCCATGCTTGAGGGCGCCGAATTCTACTTTAACGTGGACCATGGCTACCTGGAAGGCCTGGTGCGAGGGTGCAAGGCCAGCCTCCTGACCCAGCAGGACTACCTCAACCTGGTCCAGTGCGAGACCCTGGAAGATGTGAAAATTCATCTCCAGACCACTGATTATGGAAACTTCTTGGCTAATCAAACAAATCCTCTTACTGTTTCCAAAATTGACACGGAGATGAGGAAAAAGCTATGCAGAGAATTTGAATATTTCCGGAATCATTCCCTGGAAACCCTGAGCACGTTTTTTACATACATGACGTGCAGTTACATGATAGACAATGTGATTCTACTGATGAACGGTGCATTGCAAAAAAAACCTGTGAAAGAAATTCTGGCCAAGTGCCACCCATTGGGCCGTTTCACGGAAATGGAAGCAGTCAACATTGCGGAGACACCTTCTGATCTCTTTAAAGCCGTTCTGGTGGAAACACCATTAGCTCCATTCTTTTAAGACTGTATGTCTGAAAATACCCTTGATGAACTGAATATTGAATTACTGCGCAATAAACTGTACAAATCTTACCTCGAGGCATTCTATAAATTCTGTAAGAATCATAGTGATGTCACAGCAGAAATCATGTGTTCTATTCTTGAGTTTGAGGCTGACAGACATGCTTTTATCATCACTCTTAACTCCTTTGGCACTGAACTGAGCAAAGACGACCGGGAGACCCTCTACCCGACCTGTGGCAAGCTCTACCCTGAAGGGTTGCGCCTTTTGGCTCAAGCAGAAGACTTTGATCAGATGAGGAGAGTAGCAGACCATTATGGAGTGTACAAGCCTTCGTTTGAGGCTGTGGGTGATGGCAGTGGAGGAAAGACATTGGAGGATGTGTTTTATGAGCGTGAGGTACAAATGAACGTGCTGGCATTTAACAGGCAATTCCACTATGGTGTGTTTTACGCATACACAAAGCTGAAGGAACAAGAAATGAGAAATATTGTGTGGATAGCAGAATGCATTTCACAAAGACATCGAACCAAAATTAACAGTTACATTCCAATTTTATAACCCAATGTGGGGCCTCCAATGCAGAACATCTTAAATATTAAGAAGAACTTCCAAGGAAAATAAAAAGAATTGTGTTGTGTTATTGGGGTTACACAAAAATAATTCACATTGCAGCTTCATGAGTTGCAGACCCACTAGAAACATAGTAAACCAACAGAAACAAAGTGATTCTTTTTTTTTTTTCCAGCAGCCTTAAATTTTGTTTCGACATTTATGTCTCACTCTTTACCAGACCTTAGACATTAATTCTAATTATCAACCCTTTGGTACTTTTCCTCTTCTTGTTTGGCTGTATTAACAATCAGATCTAATTAAAGTGTTTTACTCTTGCTTTCAAAAAAAAAAAAAAAAGAAGCCGTTCTATCTCTCATTAACTGGCCTCAGCTTTCAGTTGGTGACTCACCCACGGGAATGAGAGCTGCACCCAGCCAACTCCTCTAGCAAAAATACCTTTTCTGCCCCTGGAGGAACTCCTTTTTGTCTCAGTTGCAAAAAATCAGCTGTACCTTTCTGGCTTTCCCAGGACAAAACGTGGAGAAAAGAGTAGGACCTGTCGTTCTAACTCCTCTTCCATAATAAAATCTTCCCGAGAGATTTAGAATGGGAAAGGGCAGAGATGTTGAAAAAGAAAATTGAGGCAAGCTTTCCATTATAAATGGGTTTGTGAGCCTGATTAAGCGTCTTCAGCTTTCTGCCTCTCTCCTAGCAATCACTGAAATACTAAAAAGGTGAAGGGAGGATCTGATACCATCTCAGAAGGGATTTGGAGGGTTAAAGGGCCCCTGATTTTGTGTATATAGACCTAGCGCATGCACACACACAGATTATAGAATAGGCTACAGTCCAACTACAGTGAGTGCAGAAGTTCAGTACTAAAGAACCAAAGCAAAACATAAAGTCTGGGTTATTCTTTTTTTCTTTTAATTCCCATCCTTGTCTGGACAAAATTCTGCCTTTACTTCATGTCTTTGCATCCCGAGACCATCTGAGGAGGAAAAAACAAAACAAAATAAAATCCAAACAAACAAAAACCAAGCAACCCTGGGTTTAATATAATTTTCAAATGTTGAACTCACGAAAAATGGTATCCACTATGGTTTAAAATCTGTGTGCTTGCCTTCTCCCTCCCCATTTCAGCCTCTCTTTCTCGCTTTCCTTGTCCTTCTTTGCTATTGCAGTCAGAAGAGTGAACTTTGTATTGGAAATTTTAGGCCAGGTGTGAGGTATTTAGATTAACCTTGGCAGAGATACCAAAGATTAATTTAACAAAAATATAAGTTGGCAGAAGACATTGCATAGATGTTTCCCCAGGAACAGGATTAACAAAGAAAAATAAAAGAAAAAGACATTACATCCGGCATATTTCAAAGTCATGAGAAAACACATGGATTGTATAAAATAAGAGTAAGATCCAAGTTGGCTCAATTCATAAAGTTTTAAGGAGGCAGCAATAAAAGTATGAGACAACATGAATACAGTGACAACCTTCCCTTCTTCTGCACTGCCCCCCACCCCCAAAACACACACTCACACACAAACTCCATAAACGCCTTCCACAAACTTTCTTTCAATATTTTTATTGGGATTTTCTCTTCATCACCACTAACAGCCTCGCAGTTCTTTTGACACCCACAACCCAGTGTTTGTACTGGCCAACATGGCCCAATTCCACACTAGTTCTTTACATCACTCCAAACATCTTCACCACCAAGAGCTCCAACTCTGGAGCTGTCCTCACAGACCACCATCTCTGTCTTCTATCTCTCTCATTCCTTTATTCCTTCTGAGGCTAACCTTCCACACTGAGGCCTCCCTACTAGTCTTTTCCTTTAGCCCCTCTGGTTTCATTTCTGTCCCTATTCAGCCTGAACTTCAAGGCACTTATTTCAACAGTGCTCGGGGTCTAGGCGATCTTATTCAAATTCCTGACTCTGGGAATTCCCCAGGCTCTCCATTCTCCATTCCTCTCTAAGAACAACTGACACTCACTGGAAACACCAACTCAATACAAATGCCTACTCTTGAACTCCTATGGCCACTTCCTCATGCTCAAGACCTTCTTCCTGCAGCATTTTCTAAGGGCATTCAACTCATCATCATATTCCTTCCACGTATCACAGTTCCCTTGCAACTATCATTGGTGTCCAAACCCACCTCTTTCTCTACCTATCATCAAACTAAGTGCCACGTCCTGCTGATTTCACCTCCCAATAATTTTTAAATAACTCTCTTCCTTTCAGTTTCAGTTGGTATTACCAACGCCCCAGTTCATTCCCACATTTCAGCAGTTTCAACAGACTCCATCCTGCCAATCCAATCCTGCCTCCCCTTTCCAATCAGTCAATCCTGCCAATCATTTCAATCTGTGAAGAAGCCTTCACTGGTCCCTTGTTGACTACTAAGTGAAATACACACCCCACAGCCTGGCACAAATCCATTTACATACAACAAAGACCCAACCTGCTTTTCTAGTCTCATCCCTTGCTACTCTGGCATTCTTTGGCCAAAATGGAAACACACTTCATTTTCATACCTCTACACTTTTGATCAATTCCCACCCACCCTTATTTGTCTTTCAGACCTCTGTCATTTTTCTCAGCTCTTCAATACCTTCTCTTCCATAGAGCCTCGCTGACCAGTGATCCTTCTTTCCTTCAGGCTTTTATTGTAGATTGTTGGGTCACCAAGAGTGAATTTATCTCACTCTGCCTTGGAGTTTACTTCTGTACTTGTCTATGTTGGAAGCTTCCTTGGAGCCTTATTTTTTGGATTTGCATTTCCATAGGGTTTGTAAAGAGCCTTCCATAATATAGGAACAGAATAAATATTTGTGCAAATGGGGGAAAAAAACGAGTAAAACAACCAGCTGGATCTTGCATTTCAATTTTCCACTCTGCTTTTAATTGGGGGGGGGGGTGGCTGCAGGAAGGGTCCAGTAGGTCCTTTCACCTCTCTGGATCTTGTTCTCTTACTTGAAAAAGGAGAGCTTTTAACTTGAAGGTCTCTAAATAGTCAAGCTCAAATGCAATATAATTCTTCTGCTAACTGAATAAATTTGGAAAAATACTGACAAGCTTGGTTTGCTACCTCCATAAGAAAAATCTCCCCAAACAGGTAGTTCCAGGGACTTCCAATCACAGCATTGTCACCAACAGGGCTGACTATACATAATCATATTTAATGGGGAAAGGTCTGGAGAGTGAGGTTGTGATCCTTCTGACATCTCCTAACCCACCCCCCCAACATTTTTATGTTATATTTAAATTGCATCTTGTTTCCCCAAGACTTAAAGTGAATTCCACAGAGTCCTCCTTTCAAAGTCTTATTGGGTCTGGTGAGAAATGATGACAGGATCAGGGTCTGCCATTATTTATTCTTTAATTTAATTTCCTGACTCAGTCTCACCTCTCCCAATTCACACAGCCTGAGGGTAAATGGTGACCCCTATTCTCAAAGTGGCATTTGTTTTATTTATTTTTTATTTATTTATTACTTAGGGAGGTCCTACTGCAAAAGGCCATACTAAAGCTCTGCCATTTTGCTTACTAAAGGAAACATGTTTTTGTTCTATCCATTTTGTAAACCACACATCAAATAACAGAGTAAAGGACATATCTGACTCTTGCTGATGATACTGAACATAACGAGTATGCTGAATTTGTAGGATAATATATATTAAATACTGTTATTACATATATTATATGCATATTAAAATGTCATACTAACACACTACATTCATCTGAAAGAACAGGAAGGAGATGGAAGAAGTAAGATGCTGGGAAAGTCACTTGAGTCCCACAGCCCTTGGTAACAAAACTTCCAGGCAGGACAGCACTATATTACTAACTGATATTTACAAAACACTTTATTCTCTGACATGGTCTCATTTAATCTGGGTGATAGCCTGACAAGACAAGCAGAGAAGGTGTTATTATACCCACTGAACAGAAGACAGGACTGATTCCCAACCTACTTTGTCAAATGTCACAATGGGGAGAGTTAGAACAACTAGCCAGGAGTCCTAGGTCCTCGTCCTGCCATCTTGCCACCATATTTGTGCTGCCCGTGAAGGGCACCCGGAAAACATTAATTCCAAAGCTGCCTCTTTAAAATGAGAAAAAGAAGGCACAGACTATGCCAAGGCCCCCCACCTAGCTGGGGAGAGAATGGGTGAGAACCAGGCCTTGTGACTCCCCAGCCAAAAGACTCCCCCTGCTTACCAAAAAGGAATAAATTACATAAAAACTAAATGGTCCTGAGGAGGTATTTATCATGTAAGACCAAAGGCATTATACACTTGCAATAGTCCATGTAAATATTTAAACTGTGAGAAAATCATCATGATGGATGAGCAGGCAACAATACTACTTGAATAATTAAGAAAACAATATTAGCCTAGGAGTATGGTGCCTACTGCTGCATTCCAATCAAATTTACAATACAGGTAAGTTGACAAATTTAGTGATTTTATATGTTATATGTAATATACATAATGATACGTATTATATATTATCAAATTTAGTGGCCATATGTATAATTATATAACATATAATACAATTATATACAATCAATGTAGTGTTTCTATGTAAATTTGGTGATATATAATTTATATCATCATATAATTTTATATATATATATATATACACACACACATCCTACTAGGCAGACAAAAATTAGGCAAAAAGAGAAAGTATGTCAGTCGAATGACTTCAAATGGCATTATACAACCCAATTTTTAGATTTTCCCCTCTGTTAGTCTTCCAGCATCCGTTTTCAACACTGGCAACATCAGTTTACCCTCTTGATCCCTCACACCCTGATTTCCTCTCATTTAGCACTATGCCCCTCTCCCATAATACTGCCTTCTCCTCTCCACCTCCAACACACACACACACACCATATAACCCCATGCTTCGGTACCTTTGCTCTTCCTTTTTCTTCTGGGTAGAAGTCCCTTCCCACCTTTATTTGCCTGCCTTACTTATCCTGTGAAATTCAAGCATTCTCTCTGAGAACTTTACCTCCACTCGGTTAGAATAAAGCCTTTCCTGTGTGCTTTGGTAAGTATTCTGGGCATATCTCTATCTTAATCCTCACCATGTTTCATTCATATTACCTGTTCACATCCTCTGTCCAATTAACCAGAATGCAGTTGGTTAAGAATCTTCACTAGTCCTCAGTGACAAAGAGTTGGTGGTTAATACAGGAACATCCAAATACAGATGTCATTAGTGGTGGTAACTCACATAAGCAGCACCTCTTGTAGAAGACTACTTAGTTTAGCTGGTTGACATATTTAAAAAGTCCATGCAGTAACCCTCATCTTTGTCATTTTTCCATCTTTGTAAAATCCACCCCATCTTTATTTTCCCTTACATATTCATCATAAGTTATGCCACCCTTCTTCAGTCCCAGTAGGACACTCTCAGTTTCATAATCTGATCATCTATGACAACAGTGAGACATTTTCCTTTAAAATTTGTAATCACTTAAGATGTCTTTATTGCGATTTTCTGACTAAATCTGTTTTTGCTTATGAAATCAAAAGTCAAGTATTTGATTTGTCAGGCTCAATATTCTCCTTGAAAACACTTAATAATCTGGGATGCACTTAATAAAAATTACATAAATAGATTCAGATTGTGCCTTATTTGAGAGTTAATGCTTCCAACAAGTATTTTTTAAAAGAATACATGAAGTGGAAATTGTTAAATATTTGATAAACCTCAAAGATTAGTAATTGTCTTCCCTCCTCCCTCTGTTCTGAATAAACTTTCCCAAACATATTAAACACTGTGGGCATTTTTCAAATAATTATTATCACATTTTTTTTCCTCTTTTCTCTTCTACTGCTCTGACCCCACTGCTGCCATCCCTGCTAAGCTGTGTGCAGGAAGCCTGCCCGTTTCCAATGCCTAAAGGTGCGTCACCACCATCACATACACTCGTGTTTGCTGAGCTTGGCTGCCTCTGCCACTTCCCTATGCCTGCCCTATGAACCTTCTAGATCTGGCTCCCACCATAGGCACTGCCGCCATTCCCACTGAGTACAACCCCTTCTACCAAGGCCAGTATGTAGAGGTTTTGGAGGTGGAAGTTTCTGCTGTGGTGAGGTGGGGAACACTGTCCTTTCCACAAAATGTGGCTTTGCCCTAAGTGTCTCTCAGGATGTTCACTTCCAGTCTTCTCTGTCCCCAGAACTTAGATATGATTTCATGGAGGGACTGGCTAAGAGTTGCCACCCCTTAAAGGGCCAGGCTTCTTACTAGGGCATACTTGTCCTGCCTCATTCTCCCCTTAGGATAAATTCTTCCTAAGAAAGGGTCTCTATCCTCCGTGCACATAGGCCTCTGCAAATGTGCCCTCAGAGGCACCGTTTGAGCCATTTGAATCAGGAATCCAGCTTAGGCTCAGTCTAGGACAAGAGATGCTATACACATTTTTGCCCAAAATTTTGTCCAGGTGCAAAATGAATGTGAACATTCAGTTAGGCATTGCACACATGGTCTTAAATTTATCACACCACAAGCAGATTCTCAGAATACATTTTTTGGCTTTTATTAATATCCTTTCCAAAAGCACAGTTTTCTATGAAATATGATTTTTTGAAAAACCTATAAAATTAGAATATTTTTTAAAAACCAGTTGAGCATGTGGTTCTGGAGGAAAAGCAGGAGAAGCTGACATGGAAAACCTGAACATTCACAAGATTCAATCCAGATGATCTCAATCATTAAGGGAATTACTTTATGGCCATTCTCATGTACTTGTTTTGTCACTCTCTACCCAGCTTTGATGTGGATACACCAGCTTTGCTGTCTTTGATTATAAATGGAGGACTACTGGAAAATTGGGAGTTTGGAAAAGAGAAACAATGGTGATTGAGTGAATGTCAACAAAGACTATATAAAGAAACATTTAAGGAGATAAATGTCTATATTTACATGAAATATATTTAGCATAAACTCACATCTGAAATGTATATATGTGCATGTATATAAAGTAGCTACTGATAAACAAATATTTCACTTTACATATGACATCTATTACGTGTTATTCTGTGAAAGACTAGACATCGAGGGCTAGAAAGGACTGGAACAAACCATTTAATCCATTTGCCTCCATTTAGGCAGGTCCTCTGCACCGTGCATGAAATCTGAGATGACGCACTTAAGCAGTTCTCCAGCTTGGCAAATTGCTGGCATAACCACACAAACTATCAACTTCCTCTATGCTTATCCTTATCCATTAGCATCTCCTTGGTGTTCTGCAGGCAGGCATAATTGCAACTAGATATATTTCATGCTTTTCAATCAAGAACATTTATTGCTATCCTACATATAAACTATCAGGCTTGATGCTGCAGGGAATTTGAAGAAACCTGTAATACTTTAATTTGTATTTCATTTACCTATGTACACACGTGTGTGTGTGTGTATAAAGCACTTTCACACATGCTGTTTCATTTAACAGTCACAACAATCTCTTTCAAGGATGACAAAAGTAAAGCTCAAACAAGGTAAGGGACCCACCCAACCACACACAGTAGCAAAACTGAGCTTGAACTGAGGTTTCAGGATACTTAAGTCCAAGTTTACTTTATCACGACTTTCCCTAAATGTTACAACTTCTCATAACCTTGGTCCCCACCCCACAAGGAACTGACAATTTTAGGACAAGCTAAGATACATTCACAATGATCAAAGGATGATGTGATGAGTGATAAAGAATGATAGGAGTTCAGAATAGGGAGGGCTCAATCACTTCCAAACCAGTCAATTTGGAGGAGTTCATGGAGGAAGTAAAATTTGATTTGGATTTTGAAAAACTGGTAAAATGTTCAGAGATGAAGGGAATAAGGACATGTCATGAAGAGTTTTTGAACCTGGAATGACTAGGACATGCTTAGTGATTGACCTTGATTGGAATTTAAGACCTGCGAAGGGGTACAGTGGAAAATAAGCTTCACATTAGACACTGGGGTGGGATTATGCAAGTCCTTGAATACTAGGGAAAGTGTAAGGTACTCATGGAAGGTATTAGAAAAAGACATCTCTGGAGCTGTATAAAACATTTATTAGAGGAAGAGGAAATTAAAGGAGGGAGACCAGTTAAAGGTTATAAAAAAGTTCAAGTGAAAAAAGTGCAAACATACTCTAAGGGAATGGCAGTGGAAATAAAGAGGAGGAAGAGCCCAGTTGAAAGGATTCATTAACTAATTGGATAGAGGAGCCCAAGAAAGAAAACAAAGATGCCAGGCTTTTGTGCCTAGAAGAGTAAGAGCAAACAAGATAGCTGGAAGCACTGGTTTGGAACAAAACAAGAGCTTGCTTTGGAGAATTTAAGGTTGTAGTAGGACTGGCATACAGTAAGACATTCAGCAGAGAGGAGAAATGTAGCCATGTCATAGAAGACAGGTCAGGGCATGAAATGTAAATCTGAGTGACATCTGCCTAGACATTACTAATGAGGCATGAGAATGAATTAGGAGGTTACAAAAGAGCATATTAAGAGATTACATGGGAGGAGAATAGAAATGAAGAGACTGAAAAGAGAAGAAGAGTACAAAATGACCTTTGAAAATGTTTTAATTTAATTGGTATAGGTAAAGAAACCAGAAAGAAGACTGAGGGCTGTAAGGAAGGGAGCTGGGGAGTAGGAAAATAACTCTTAAAGGAAACCAAGAGAGGAAAGAGAAGGCAAGACCACCAAGGTTGCAGAAGCAGAATGAAGCCACAGGGTAAGAATCTCCCTCCCCCAGTATGTCTTGAAATCAACAAAATGATACATTAAAAAACAGGCCTCCAAAATGTTGCAGCAACAACCAAACCAGAGAAGGGGATAACCCTGGGCCATAAACTTTAAAAAGTATTGGCCAATGAATGAGACTGAAAGTTCTGTGGTGAAGTGACGCAGTTCATCATGGCAAGGCTCCTAACCCTATTTCCATCCCGTGGAGCCATATAGGCATACCAACTAAATCCATGAACATCCCATTAATATCCCAAAATGGGAGAGAAGCTTACTGAGAAGCTAACTCTCCAAACAGGAACTCACAGAAAATGTTGGAACATATTGGAAATGAGCAATGAGTTATGGCATTGAAGGCTCCAAGACTAAAATGAAACTGGAGCATAGGTTCCAAGTTTGAGGGTACACTCCCGTATGACTAGAACACTCCTTCAACTCAGTAAAGAAAGCCCTTGCACATTTAATAAACACTTAACAACTTTAGAAATGACTTCTGATCCCTGGTACTCTAACGAAGTCCGCACAGTATCTTAGCTAGGCTCTGTCCTGTCCTGCCATGCCTATAGAGAAAGTGGAAACAACGTAAAAGACCCAGTCCTAAAACTGTGGTTTGTCAGGAAAACAAATGAGTGCCAAAAGGAAAGGGAGACGAGAAGACACCTGTACTACATTAGGGCAAATAATAGGTCTGGACCAAAAGGACAGTTGAGTAAGATGAAAATTATCAATCTGGCAACCATGCACATATACAAACACACACACACACACACACACACACACACTTAAAATGCAAAAGATAAAGGAACTAACTTGGATGCAAAACAACTAAAAATCAGAAGGAAATTGTTCAGAAGTGCTCTGAGGTACAGAAAACTTAGTAAGAAGACAAATCCAATAAAACAAGGGCTCCTAATCAAGATGATTAAACAATAAAATAAAATAAAGGGCTAAGTTACAGAATCAAGAAAACAAATTGAAGGAGAAAACAGCATCATCTATGATTAAATTTGAGAATACAAGAAATAGACTAAATCCACCTAAAAATAAACTTCCCAGTATATAGGAAAGTAAGTACAAATTCAAAAAATAAAATAAAAAGGTATAGACAAATGCAATAAAAAAGTTAACATATAGAGAATAAAATTATTATAACATAAATATAGTGTTCCTGAAAGAACATTAAATATGTATACAAAGATGATATAATACTATCACATTTTACTGGAATGAAAAAAATTCAGCCTGCAGATCACCCTGCATTAAAAAAAATTGATGGAGACCACTTATACTGCTAACATAATTAATTTCTAGATAATTCTCAGATATCTAGACCAAAAAAAAAAAAACTAATCACCATGAGGGGACAATGACAAATTGACCTCAGTCTTCTCCACAGCAACGTTTGATGCCAGAAGATAATGTGAAAATGTCTACAAAGTCCTGATACAACTGTGTGTCTCAAAAATATCAGAACTAGGCAAAATATTGGGTAATAATAAACAGACACTTTCAAATGTGAAAGATTACAACAGGATTTTTATGAGTTTTTTTCTTATTTTGGTTTTTCAGTGCTAAGAGTATATGATTGAGATTTAATTTATATAGAGTAAAATGGATACATTTTAATGTACAGCTTAATGAATCTTGACCTGTGTAACCATCACCCTGATCAAAATTTAGAATATTTCAATCACCTCAGAAAGTTTCCTGGTATTTCTTCCCGGTCATTTCTGATTTCTATCACCACAGATTAATTTTGCCTGTTTTAATAAAATTCATCTAAATGAAATAATACAGGATTACTATTTTATCTAACTCTAGCTCCAAATGGTGTTTTTGTATTTCACTGATGTTGTGGTGTATGTCAGTAGTGCTTTTTTTATTTCTGAGTGCACACTCCAGCTTTCCAGTTCTAATGGACACTGAGTTGTTTCCCATTTGTGACTCTTATAAATAAAATTGATAAAAGGTCTTTCCGTAGGAATAGATGTATACATTCCTTTCCTTTGGTAATATTTTTAGGAATGAAAATACTGCGTCCTAGGATGGATGGATGTCTAACTTGGAGACTGAGAAACAGTTTTCCAAAGCGGTTTATTTTACACACCCACAAGAAATACATGAAAATTTCAACTGTTCCACATCCACAATAAGAGTCTTCTTATTTTTACTCATTTTGGCATCTCATCATGGTCTTAATTTGCATTTCTCTGATGACAAATGATGCTCAACACCTTTCACATGCCACACTGGTCATTCATAAATCTTCTTTTGTGAGGTGCCTGTTCAAGTCATCTGCCACGATTTATTTTAGATTGTTGCCGTTTTAAAATTTGATTTGTAGGAGTTGTTTTACATTTGGGCTATCAGTTCTTGATCAGATATATGTTTATGAATACTTTTTCCCAGACTGTGGTTTGGCTTTTTACCTTCCTAATCAATGTCTTTTGATAGCTTTTAATGTTGATAAAGTCTGATTTATAATTTTTTATTTTATAATTAGTGCTTTATAGGTCTTGAGAAATCTTTCTCTACCTCAAGACTATAAAAATATTCTCCTATCTTTCCTTTAGGAAGCTTTATAATTTAAGTTTTCACTGAATTAGTTTTCATGCATTGTATAAGGTAAGAATCAAAGTTTTTTTTTTCCATAAAATGTCCATTTGTTCCAGCATTATTTATTGAAAAGACTTTTCTTTCTCCGTTGAATTGACTTGGCATCATTTAAAAATCTAATGGACTGTATATGTGTAGTACTATTCCAGACTCTCTTTTCTGTTTCATTAATTTATTAATTTCTCTGTCTATCCTTACACCAACTACACTGTCTTAATTACTGAAGCTTTTATAAGTCTTGACATCTGATAGCATGACTCCTTCAACTTTGTTCTCTTTTTTTCAAGGTACAATGGCCATTATAAGTCCTAGCATTTCTATATAAATTTTAGAATCAGCTTGTCAATTACTCCAAAACACCTGCTGGGATTTTGACTGAATGCAATTCAGTCAATTTGGAAAGAACTAACATCTTCACAATATTGAGTTTTCAAATCTGTAAGCAACAAATATTTTTCCACTTTTCTTCAGTCTTTTAAAATTTCTATCAGCAGTGTTAATATACAGTTAGGTCTTGCACATATTTCACTAAGCATTTATAAATAGTTTTTCCTTTAATTTTCCAATTGTTTGTTGCTACTAAATTGATGCAAATGATTTTGGTATATTGACTATGTATTCTATGAACCTGATAAATTTGGTTTTTAGTTGCAGTGTTTATTTTTTTTGTAGATTCCACTGGATTCTCTATGTACACCAGTCTGTTATCTTTGAATAGTTTTACTTCTTCCTGTGTTTATACCTTTACTTCTTGCCTTATTGTACTGCTATGATCTCAAGTACAACGTTGAATTAAAGTGATGAGAGGGAATGTTTTTGCCTTTTTAAAGGGAACACAATATTTCCCCATCAAGTTTTATGTTAGTTCCAGGCTTTCATAAATGATTTTATAAAACTGGGGAAGTTCTCTTCTATTCCCACTTTTCTGAGAGTTATTTTCATGAACAGATGTTTAGTTTTATCAAATGCTTTTTCCACATCTATTAATATGATCACATAGTTTTTCTCTTTATTTTTCAATGTGGTGAGTTCTTGATTGAGTTTTTTAATTTAATTTTTTTATCAACATATAATGTATTATTTGTTTCAGGGGTACAGATCTGTGATTCATCACTCTTACACAATTCACAGCACTCATCATAGTACATACCCTCCCCAAGGTCTATCACCCAGCCACCCCATCCCTCCCACCTCCCACCACTCCAGCAATCCTCAGTTTGTTTCCTGAGATTAAGAATTCCTCCTATCAGTGAGATCATATGATAATTGTCTTTCTCTGATTGACTTATTTCGCATAGCATAACACCCTCTAGTTCCATCCACGTCATTGCAAATGGCAAGATTTCATTTTTTTTATATGGCTCCATAATATTCCATTGTATATATATATCACATCTTCTTTATCCATTCATCTGTCGATGGACATCTTGGCTCTTTCCATAGTTTGGCTATTGTAGACAGTACTGCTATAAACACTGGGGTGCAGGTGCCCCTTTGGATCACTACATTTCTAACTTTGGGGTAAATACCCAGTAATGCAATTGCTGGGTGGTAGGGTAGCTCTATTTTCAACTTTTTGAGGAACCTCCATGCTGTTTTCCAGAGTGGCTGCACCAGCTTGCATTCCCACCAGCAGTGTAAGAGGGTTCCCCTTTCTCCGCATCCTCACCAACATCTGTTCTTTCCTGACTTGTTAATTTTAGCCATTCTGACTGGTGTGAGGTGGTATCTCATTGAGGTTTTGATTTGGATTTCATTGATGCCAAGTGCTGTTGAGCACTTTTTCATGCGTCTGTTGGCCATTTGGATGTCTTCTTTGCAGAAATGTCTGTTCATGTCTTCTGCCCATTTCTTGATTGGATTATTTGTTCTTTGGGTGTTGAGTTTGATAAGTTCTTTATAGATTTTGGATACTAGCCCTTTATCTGATATGTCATTTGCAAATATCTTCTCCCATTCTGTCAGTTGTCTCTTGGTTTTGTTGACTGTTTCCTTTGCTGTGCAAAAGCTTTTTGTCTTGATAAAGTCCCAATAGTTCATTTTTGCCCTTACTTCCCTTGCCTTTGGTGATGTGTCTAGGAAGAAGTTGCTGTGGCTGAGGTCAAAGAGGTTGCTGCCGGTGCTCTCCTTTAGGATTTTGATAGATTCCTCTCTCACATTTAGGTCTTTTTGATTCTATTTTTGTGTGTGGTGTAAGGAAATGGTCCAGTTTCATTCTTCTGCCTGTGGCTGTCCAATTTTCCCAAAACGAATTGCTGAAGAGACTGTTTTTTTTCCATTGGACATTCTTTCCTGCTTTGTCAAAAATTAGTTGACCATAGAGTTGAGGGTCCATTTCTGGGCTCTCTATTCTGTTCCATTGATCTATGTGTCTGTTTTTGTGCCAGTACCATACTGTCTTGCTGATGACAGCTTTGTAATACAGCTTGAAGTCCGGAATTGTGATGCCACCAGCTTTGCTTTTCTTTTTCAACATTCCTCTGGCTATTTGGGTCTTTTCTGGTTCCATACAAATTTTAGGATTATTTGTTCCATTTCTTTGAAAAAAGTGGATGGTATTTTGATAGGGATCACATTAAATGTGTAGATTGCTCTAGGTAGCATACACATTTTCACAATATTTGTTCTTCCAATCCATGAGCATGGAACTTTTTTCCATTTCTTTGTGTCTTCCTCAATTTCTTTCATGAGTATTCTAGAGTTTTCTGAGTACAGATTCTTTGCCTCTTTGGTTAGATTTATTCCTAGGTGTCTTATGGTTTTGGGTGCAATTGTAAATGGGATCGACTCCTTAATTTCTCTTTCTTCTGTCTTGTTGTTGGTGTATAGGAATGGCACTGCTTTCTGGGCATTGATTTTATATTCTGCCACTTTACTGAATTCCTGTATGAGTTCTAGCAGTTTTGGGGTGGAGTCTTTTGGGGTTTCCACATAAAGTATCATATCATCTGCAAAGAGTGAGAGCTTGACTTCTTCTTTGCCAGTTTGGATGCCTTTTATTTCTTTTTGTTGTCTGATTGCTGTGGCTAGGACTTCTAATACTATGTTGAATAGCAGTGGTGATAGTGGACATCCCTGCCGCATTCCCGACCTTAGGGGGAAAGCTCTCAGTTTTTCCCCATTGAGAATGATATTCACTGTAGGTTTTTCATAGATGGCTTTTATGATCTTGACGTATGTACCCTCTATCCCTATACTCTGAAGAGTTTTGATCAAGAAAGGATGCTGTACTTTGTCAAATGCTTTTTCTGCATCTATTGAGAGGATCATATGATTCTTGTTCTTTCTTTTGTTAATGTATTGTATCACGTTGATTGATTTGTGGATGTTAAACCAACCTTGCAGCCCAGGGATAAATCCCACTTGGTCGTGGTGAATAATCCTTTTAATATACTGTTGGATCGGGCGCCTGGGTGGCTCAGTTGGTTAAGCGACTGCCTTCGGCTCAGGTCATGCCTGGAGTCCCGGGATCGAGTCCCTCATCGGGCTCCCTGCTCGGCGGGGAGTCTGCTTCTCCCTCTGACCCTCCTCCCTCTCATTCTCTCTGTCTCAAATAAATAAATAAAATCTTAAAAATATATATATATATATACTGTTGGATCCTATTGGCTAGTATTTTGGTGAGAATTTTTGCATCCATATTCATAAGGGATATTGGTCTGTAGTTCTCCTTTTTGATGGGGTCTTTGTCTGGTTTTGGGATCAAGGTAATGATGGCCTCATAAAATGAGTTTGGAAGTTTTCCTTCCATTTCTATTTTTTGGAACAGTTTCAGAAGAATAGGTATTAATTCTTCTTTAAATGTTTGGTAGAATTCCCCTGGGAAGCCATCTGGCCCTGGGCTCTTGTTTGTTGGGAGATTTTTTGATGACTGCTTCAATTTCTTAGTGGTTATGGGTCTGTTCAGGTTTTTTATTTCTTCCTGGTTCAGTTTTGGTAGTTTATGCATCTCTAGGAATGCATCCATTTCTTCCAGATTATCTAATTTGCTGGCGTATGATTGCTCATGATATGTTTTTTCTTTTTTTTTTTTTTTAAAGATTTTATTCACCTGACAGACACAGTGAGAGAGCACAAGCAGGGGGAACAGCAAAGGGAGAGGAAGAAGCAGGCTCCATTCTTATAATTGTTTGTATTTCTTTGGTGTTGGTTGTGATCTCTCCTCTTTCATTCATGATTTTATTTATTGGGGTCCTTTCTCTTCTCTTTTTGATAAGTCTGGCCAGGGGGTTATCAATCTTATTGTTTCAAAGAACGAGCTCCTAGTTTCGTTGATCTGTTCTACTGTTCTTCTGGTTTCTATTTCATTGATTTCTGCTCTGATCTGTATTACTTCTCTTCTCCTGCTAGGTTTAGGCTTTATTTGCTGTTCTCTCTCCAGCTCCTTTAGGTGTAGGGTTAGGTTGTATATTTGAGACCTTACTTGTTCCTTGAGAAAGGCTTGTATTGCTATATACTTTCCTCTTAGGACCGCCTTTGCTGCATCCCAAAGATTTTGAACAGTTGTGTTTTCATTTTCATTTGTTTCCATGAATTTTTTTTAATTCTTCTTTAATTTCCTGGTTGACCCATTCATTCTTTAGTAAGATGGTTTTAGCCTCCATGTATTTGAGTTCTTTCCAACTTTCCCCTTGTGATTGAGTTCTAGTTTCAAAGCATTGTGGTCTGAAAATAGGCAGGGAATGATCCCAGTCTTTTGGTACCGGTTGAGACCTGATTTGTGACCTAGGATGTGATCTATTCTGGAGAATGTTCCATGGGCACTAGAGAAGAATGTGTATTCCGTTGCTTTGGGATGGAATGTTCTGAATATATCTGTGAAGTCCATTTGGTCCAGTGTGTCATTTAAAGTCTTTATTTCCTTGTTGATCTTTTGCTTAGATGATCTGTCCATTTCAGTGAGGGGGGTGTTAAAGTCCCCCACTATTATTGTATTGTTGTCAATGTGTTTCCTTGATTTTGTTATTAATTGGCTTATATAAAGGCTGCTCCCATGTTAGGGGCATAGATATTTACAATTGTTAGATCTTCTTGTTGGATAGACCCTTTAAGTATGATGTAGTGTCCTTCCTCATCTCTTATTATAGCCTTTGGTTTAAAATCTAATTTGTCTGATAGAAGGATTTGCCACCCCAGCTTTCTTTTGGTGTCCATTAGCATGGTAAATGGTTTTCCACCCCCTCACTTTCAATCTGGGGGTGTCTTTGGGTCTAAGATGAGTCTCTTGCAGACAGCATATTGATGGGTCTTTTTTTTTTATCCAATTTGATACCCTGTGTTTTTTGATTGGGACATTTAGCCCATTTACATTCAAGGTAACTACTGAAAGATATGAATTTAGTGCCATTGTGTTGCCTGTAAGGTGACTATTACTGTATATTCTCTCTGTTCCTTTCTGGTCTATATTACTTTAAGGCTCTCTCTTTGTTTAGAGGACCCCTTTCAGTATTTCTTGTAGGGCTGGTTTGGTGTTTGCAAATTCTTTTAGTTTTTAGTTGTCCTGGAAGCTTTTTATCTCTCCTTCTATTTTCAATGACAGCCTAGCTAGATATAGTATTCTTGGCTGCATATTTTTCTCATTTAGTGCTCTGAATATATCATGCCAGTCCTTTCTGGCCTGCCAGGTCTCTGTGGATAGGTCTGCTGCCAATCTAATATTTCTACCATTGTAGGTTATAGATCTCTTCTCCCAAGCTGCTTTCAGGATTTTCTGTTTGTCTCTGAGACTTGTTTTACTATTAGATGTTGGGGTGTTGATCTATTTTTACTGTTTTTGAGGGGAGGTTCTCTGTGTCTCCTGGATTTTGATGCCTGTTTCCTTCCCCAAATTAGGGAAGTTCTCTGCTATAATTTGCTCCAGTATACCTTCTGCCCCCCTCTCTCTCTTTCACCTTCTGGGATCCCAATTCTAATGTTGTTTCACTTTATGGTATCACTTATCTCTCAAAGTCTCCCCTCGTGATCCAGTAGTTTTCTATCTCTCTTTTTCTCAGCTTCTTTATTCTCCATCATTTTGTCTTCTATATCATTAATTCTCTCTTCTGCCTCATTTATCCTAGCAGTTAGAGCCTCCATTTTTGATTGCACCTCATTAATAGCCTTTTTTTTTTTTCAACTTGGTTAGATTTTAGTTCTTTCATTTCTCCAGAAAGGGATTCTCTAGTATCTTCCACGCTTTTTTCATGCCCAGCTAGTAACTTTATAATCGTCATTCTGAACTCTAGTTCCAACATCTTACTAATGTCTGTATTGAGTAGGTCCCTGGCAGTTGGTACTGCCTCTTGTTCTTTTTTTTGAGGTGAGTTCTTCCATGTTGTCATTTTGTCCACAGAATAGATGAATGAGAGAACAAAATGCTAAAAAAATGCTAAAATGCTAACAACGACCCCAGAAAAATATACACTAAACAAATCAGAAGAGACCTGAAACCAGGGTGAAAAGACAAGGGGAAAAAAAAAAAAAAGAATATGATCAGGCTGGTGAATATAACAGAGCCGCACACTAGATTTTGGCTGTATTTTGGTCTGTTAGAGAAATTGCCTCCCAAAATTTTAAAGAGAAACTTATATATACAAAAGTAAGGGTAAATACGATGAAGGGATGGGATATGACTGTAAAGATAAAAATCAAAAAAGATTTTAAAAAAGGAATTGATAAGATGGTTGAAGAAAGAATGAAAAAAATTAAAAATAAAGAAAGAGAGACTGAGATCAAGTGGTAGACTAGGACATCACACACTAGATTTAGGGTACATTCTGGTCTGTTAGAATGAAGAGTATCCCAAAATTTTAAAGAAAAGGAAAACATACATATACAAAAAATAAGGTTAAATACAATGAAGAGACAGAATATGACTGTAAAAATGAAAAATTTAAAAAGATTTTTAAAAAGATGTTGGTTGCAAATGGAAAGAACAAAAATTCAACTAAAAAAAACAGAAAAAGAAAAAAATAAAGAAAATTTTAAAAATTACCTTTGGAAGACTAAAGCATCATGGGAAAAAAGCCAAGCATCATGGGAAAGCCATAAATTCTATATGCTGTATTCCCCTAGTGCTGGAGTTCTGCCGTTCTCATTGATGTGTAAACTTGGTCTTGGCTGGCTTTTCCTGCTCATCTTCTGGGGGAGGGGTCTGTTGCAGTGGTTCTCAAATGTCTTTGCTGGAGGCAGAATTGACCCACCCTTGCCAGGCGCCAGGCTAAGTAATCTGCTAGGGTTTGCTCTCGGGAGCTTTTGTTCCCTGCAAGCTTTCCGCATAGCTTTGGAGGACGAGAGTGAAATGGCGGCCTCCCAATCTCCGCCCTGGAGGAGCCAAGAGCTTGGGGCTCCACTCCTTAGTGAGCCCCCAGAGAAAAGCAGTCAATCACTCCCGTCTCCCCGGTCTCCGGCCACATTCCGTGCTCACCCAGCTTGTGACCGAGCATTTCTATCTCTGGCACACAACCTCGTGTGGACTCTCCAAACCCAGCAGATTCCTGTGGTGTGCTCCCGTGCCGCTCCTCCCAGGGGAGGAAGGGGAGTCTCCCTAGATCTGCTGCTTGTTGGGTCCCTGCTGAAAGAGCAGTGGCTCGACTGTGCCACAGATCATGGTTTATGGCAACCTCGAGCTGACAGCCCACTCTTTGGCTCCGTCTTTGCAGCTGGCTTCCCCACTCTGATACCTGGGAGCTCTGCCGCACTCAGGCACCCCCGGTCTTTCTGTGACCCCGAGGGTCCTGAGACCACACTGTCCCAGTGAGGGTTCCACCCCCACTTAGCCACTGGAGCGACGTCCCTCAGTGGAGCAGACTTCTACAAGTTCCAATTTTGTGCCCCGCTTCTCTATCAGTGGCTGGTAGCCAGTTGACGGAGGCTCCCTCCCTCTGCAACCTATCTTTCCATATATCACCTCGGATTCACTTCTCTGCACCTCCTACCTTCCAGAAAGTGGTCGCTTTTCTGTTCAGAGCGTTGCTGCTATTCTTTTCTTCAATCTCCTGTTGAGTTTTTAAGTGTTCAGAATGGTTTGATCCCTATCTAGCTGAATTCCTGGGACCAGATGAAATTTAGGTCTCCTACTCCTCTACCATCTTGCTCCTCCCATCTTGATTGATTTCTTAATGCTGTGCCAAACTTGCATGATCCTACTTGGTCATAATGTTTTATCTTTTTCATATATTGCCATTTCCTATTTGTTTAGAATTTTTTCATTGATGTTTATGAGGCTCATAGGATCTATAGTTTTCATTTTTGTGTTTTCCTTGTCAAGTTTTGGTATCAAGGTTTTTCTGGCCTCATAAAGTGAATGTGGAATTATTCCCTCTTATTATCTGAAAGGGTTTTAATATTTGTATTTTTTCTTATTTAAATGCTTGGTAGTGGGGTGCCTGGGTGTTGCTGTTGGTTGAGCATCTGACTCTTGGTTTCAGCTCAGGTCGTGATCTCAGGGTGTGAGATCAAGCCCCACCTTGGGCTCCGTGCTCAGGGTAGAGTCTGCTTGAGATTCTCTCTCCCTCTCCCTCTGTCCCTCCCACATGTGTTCTCTCTCCAAAATAAATAAATAAATCTTAAAAAAAAATAAATGGTGGTATTCACAAATGAAGCCACTTGAGTCTGGGATTTCCTTTGTGGGAAGATTTCTAATTATAGATTTTAATTCTTTAACAAATATGGGAACATTCACATTTTCTATTTTTACTTTTGATAATTTCAGAAAGTTATCTTCTCAAAAAAAATCTATTGTTCTAAGTTGTCAGATGTATCACCATAAAATTGTTTATAATATCCCCCCTTATCATTCTCCTAATGTCTATAGGGTCTGTGCAGGTATCACCTAATTTGTCTTTCTTTTTTCTTGATCAGTCTTCCTGTGGGTTTATTAATTTTGTTAATATGTTAAAAAAAAACAAACCAACTTTGGCTTTTATTGATTTTCTCTATTTTTGCCTATTTTTTATTCCACAAATTTTGCTCTTTTATTATTTCCTTCCTTTCTTTTGAGAAAGGAATAAACAAAGGAAGGAAAGAAATGTATTCAATAGTGTTGACTCTTTATAGCTGTCAATAAAAAAGATGAGAGATACAGTCATTAAAATTGGCAAATAGGAGATCCTTTGTGACTTTCAAGATGTTTCACTGTATAAAAGATGCAGAATCAAACACATCTGAGCTCTGGTAATGGAATCTCTAATTGTCTTTTTGACCATCCAATATATGAATCCGACTTCCTTTATTTGAGAGTCCCCTCCATCCCCCAACACACACACACACACACACACACACACAATCATACAATATTGAAGTGAAGTAAAACCTATCTTCCACTATACATGGAAAATTCCAGAAACTTACTTTCCCAAGAAACCTTATAGCTAGGGGCATAGGCCCATGACCTAGGTTCTGGTAGTCAGAAATACCTCTCATATCAGGAGACCACAAGAAATCTTCCCTGGTGGTAGCAGGAGTTGCAGGAATATTAAGTTCCTGGGGCAGTGATGAAAATGGTGCTGATGAGGGCATGCAGTGTCCATTTGGCAGTGTTGGCAGTGTCAGCAGTAAAAGCTACAATGATGCCAGAATTGTACTGACCCAACCATCCTCTTCTGGTTGGATGAAAGTCACTCTTAGCTATACCGCCCTGAAATCTATGTCTGTAGACTTGCTTGGCATTCTGTGAACAACCTAACAACATGACCAATTCATTCTCTACTGAAATCAGCCAGACTGAGTTTCTGTTGCTCACAACTAGAAGTCCTGGCTGAAGCTAAGCTCCACAGGTACCAAATGGGTGACTTTGAACTGGTTGTGCAAGATTCTTGAACACCTCTTTCCCAACCATTAAATGAAAGAAATGATACCCACCCTAGTGCAGTTATGATTTTTAATCAAGATAATATATACAAAGCACTTGATACATAGTACTGAATGAAGTTAATTCTATGAAAATAAAAAATTATAAGCCCTTATAAAAGACTGGTTTAGTCTCATTTAAAATCGTAATTGAATCATGTATCATAGATCACAGTGGTTAATAAGAAATTTGGGGGTGGAGATAAGCAGTGTAGCCTTTACCAATATTTTAAGAATAAAGAAAGGCAAGCATAAGATCCTAACTCAAGAGGCAGGGTTGAGATAAGCTTTTTTGTCTTTTAAGGAGTCTGAAGATCTGAGCTTGTTTGTAAGATAACAAGCAGGAATTAATAAAGAAAGCAATTTGGAAAGAAAAAGACTGTTGACAAAAGTTCTTTAAAGATATCAAGGTTCTGGATTAGACTCATCTTTGGTTGTAAAAATAAAAAAGATAGAGAATTTTACACACCAGTTACTATAAGACACAAAAATAAGAAGTATTATCCAGGTGGGGGGAAGTTCCTGTTTAAGTTAAATCCATACATACTCTGTATCTTGTCATCATAAAATTGAATTGTTTATTGAAAAAGGCAAGAAGCTCTCCTGTGATTTTCTGCTTTTAACTACAAAAGTTTTATAGTTATCTCCCATGGAATGTAAACCTTGACTACAAAGCTATGATAACTCAAATCTTCCTTTACATAATTGTGCTAAAAATTATATTTGGACACTTAATGTTTAAAGTGATTTTTGCTAGAATATGTTTGTTGTAGTAAACAGAGTTTTACTCTCCTAAATTATAACATACACATCAATTTTGTGTTGATGGTGACCAACTCTATGAAGTCATTAACTGCATTCTCTAACTCATTACTATCTACATGGCAGACCCTCTTGTCTTGCTTTTCTCCTCAAAAACTTGTCTTTAAAATAAAATTCGTGATTCTAATAGATTTGCTTCTAAACACAACATGAAGCTTCTTTCCCTGTTTTCTTTCCTTCCTCCATTCCAGACAGCAGTTTTGGTAGATCAATGGGGATGACAGCCAGACTGAAAGGGATTAGGAGAAAGCAGTGAGGAAATGGAGTCAGGCAATTAGACTCACTTTAAACTGCTGGAGGTAACTGATAGGGCAGGGAGATAAGATGCTAACTCAAGAGAGGAGAGGGTTAAGATAAAAACATTTTCTTACATGCGAAAGCCTGCATTTGTTTGCAAGGCAAGGAAGGAGCAGGAGCCCATGAAGGACTAACTGAAAACTCAAGAAAGGAAATATGATTAATGAAACAAAATCTTGGAAAAATGAGGAAAATACAGGATCGAGGACACATAGTGTGAGACTAGTGTTTGAAAGAGGGAAGGATAGATATTTCTTTGAGGAAAAAAAAGAGAAGGAGCAGATGACAGAAATTTTAGGACAGACACGAAAGCTCATGTTAAGATACGTTTAATATATTGAGATAGAAAGGACAGTGAAGTTAGTTTGAGGGCTGGAGGAAAATGAGAGTTTGTGGAAATTTTTCAGAGGAGGATTCTATGGAGAAGGAATGAGTTGAATAAAATAATTATTGAACAGCAGCAAAGACACAAATGAAACGTCAGTGGGTAGCAATTAGCAGAGTTCCTTAAAGTTTTGTAGCCACATGAGGGTGTAGAGAATCTCTAACAGCAGTTGAAATATTAGGGACGCTGATCTTCTTGTGAAGCTACATGGCTTTTGAAAAGACCCAAGAATAAAAAAGAGCCACAAAAATAAAAATAACAGAGCTGGAAGGGACACCTAGGAGATAGTGGGGCCCACATGTTGACCTCCATGCAGAGCGATGGTTGGACGACCCACTGATAGTACTTGACGATAAGACAATGTCCCTTAAAAACTTGAAAATGAAGTGTCCCTAACATTTAAATTTTGAAATCACAACACACAACAGATCAGAACAGAAATATGCGCTGCCATCTTAATGATCAGAGTGGATCCCAGGCCCACTAGTGTGATCTGATTAAATACATATTTAAGGAAAGTTATCAACCAGCCTGAGAAACAAAAAGAGAGCACTCTCCCAGGGAAAAGGGTAACTAACATAACACACCTCTGAAAGCTCGATCACTGGGTAAGCTGATCATGGGTTTCTAAATCTTCAAGTCTGAAGCTAGATGGAACTCACCAATGTAAGGCCTTCGAGTCTTCATGGGTGACAATGGGCTCATCTTCCCCTGGGGAAAACTCATGTCTACATAGCTTTTTCCATTTTGAAACACAAATTGGTATATAACAGATTGGACAGGGCTTGGTGTGTTTTAGCCTTACCTGCCATGTGAATATTCTTTGCAGGTCCTCCAGATGGCCCTGGATGGTAGAGTCCCTTACTGCAAAGGAAAAGTACCCTGTGGTTGGCAGGGCAATTATGCTGCCAAAATTAGGTCAATAGCATTGTGTGCGGCCTTTGAAGAGCTTATAGTCAGCAGTTTTGTGTTCCTCGCTCTTTTTTTTTTCTTTTTTGGTAAAACTCCAGGCTAATGACTCTAGATTGGGCATCTCTATCTCCACAAGAGTCCAGTTAGCATTTTGCAGGTAATATAGAAAAGAGGAGCCATTCCTTCAAAAAGCCCAAAGGAGCTGTGCTCCTTGAAAGATCTCCCAACCACAAGATATAAATTTCTCTCCAGGATCTGGGAGGTCTTGTTTACTTAAAAAAAAAAAAAGTTTGCCAGGTAGATGGAATGCCTTGAGGAAGGGGTTCAGTTTTTAATCTTGAGTGCTGCTATCTTTGAAATCTTTAATATCAGGAAAGCATGACAGCTTTCTCCAAGTCCTTTGCCCTGCTAAAAGATAAACAGTGTGGTTTGCATTTTTCAAAAATGTGCATCCATCTGGATGTCCTCTCATTTTTCTCCACCTCCAACTTTCACACTGGAGTTTTTATGTGTATTGTTGGGTCAGGTATGGGAAGGAAGGAGATGGAGGGATAATATTTTTTAAGATGAAAACTATAATTGATCTATCTGAGGTTTTCCTCTAGCTATGTAACAAGAAAAGGGATAAATGAGTACACTAATGGAAATATTTGGGTTGTAGGTAGCCAAAGACAAGGTTGGCTGGGATGACCCAGGCAAGGAGAAGGAATTAGACAGGAGTGTGTGAGGCACATCTGGAGCTATGATGCATGAAAATGTGGAGACTGAGAGACCCACTGTTCTCAAGAGAGAGTCAATAGAAATTAGACTTCAGAGAAATAAGAAGAATGCCTGGACCAAAGGACATCTCCACTTGGGGAGATATGGAGTAGTGAGAGAGACAGGCAGAATGCCAGGCCAGAAATGTCCCTGGGCTGAGCTTTGAAGAAATGGTAAAACCAATAATAAACATGGGATCCAGTGCGAAGTCTGCAGGGGCTCTTCTGTGTAAAGAAAGCCTGATTTTCTTAAGATCTATGTGATCAAAGATATTGTATTAGTAACAAAATAACTCTTTGATAAAATAAAACATAACAAAATATGGCAATTTCATTAATCAAAACAATTAGGATGAATTTTAAATTTTAAAACAAATTTAGAAAGGTTTTTGTTATCACTGGAGATTGGACTCAAGGACGAGAGCAGGACAGGGGTATTGGGTAGGGTTTGTGGTAGATGACAGAGTTTACAGTACCTCCCTCTACCCTGCTATTTCTGAATCTTTAGAAAATCTTTGGAATCTTTCTGACTCCCCCATGAAAGCTCATATCCTAACCCAAGTAGTGCTGTTATCCAGGAGAGTGAGGATACTTGCAGGAAGCACTCCAGCCCATGCCAGGTTAGGAGCCAGACTCTACTCCAGCATTTACCAACAAAATGTCTTGTCGATGACCACATTAGATACTCACTTGGGCCTCTCAAGTTCAGAGATCTATTAATTTTAATAACGCTCAGTGTTCCATGAGTGCAGCATAATGGTTACAAACTAGACTGTCTATAACTGGACTCTGGTTCCTACACTGAGTCACTTAAAATAACTGACACACAGAAGACACGAACAGACATTTTTCCAAAGAAGACATCCAAATGGCCAACAGACAAATGAAAAAGAGCTCAATATCGCTCAGCATCAGGGAAATCCAAATCAAAACCTCAATGAGATACCACCTCACACCAGTCAGAATGGCTAAAATTAACAAGTCAGGAAACGACAGATGTTGGCGGGGATGCGGAGAAAGGGGAACCCTCCTACACTGTTGGTGGGAATGCAAGCTGGTGCAGCCACTCTGGAAAACTGTATGGAGGTTCCTCAAAAAGTTGAAAATAGAGCTACCATATGATCCAGCAATTGCACTACTGGGTATTTACCCCAAAGATACAAAAGTAGGGATCCGAAGGGGTACGTGCACCCCGATGTTTATAGCAGCAATGTCCACAATAGCCAAACTATGGAAAGAGCCAAGATGTCCATCGACAGATGAATGGATAAAGAAGATGTGGTATATATATACAATGGAATATTATGCAGCCATCAAAAGGAATGAGATCTTGCCATTTGCAACGACGTGGATGGAACTGGAGGGTATTATGTTGAGTGAAATAAGTCAAACAGAGAAAGACATGTATCATATGACCTCACTGATATGAGGAATTCTTAATTGCAGGAAACAAACTGAGGGTTGCTGGAGTGGGGGGTGGGGTGGGAGGGATGGGGTGACTGGGTGATAGACATTGGGGAGGGTATGTGCTCTGGTAAGCGCTGTGAATTGTGCAAGACTGTTGAATCTCAGATCTGTACCTCTGAAACAAATAATGCAATATATGTTAAGAAAAAAAAAGAAGAAGAAGAAGGTAGCGGGAGGGGAAGAATGAAGCGGGGGAAATCGGAGGGGTAGACGAACCATGAGAGACGATGGACTCTGAAAAACAAACAGGGTTCTAGAGGGGAGGGGGGTGGGAGGATGGGTTAGCCTGGTGGTGGGTATTGAGGAGGGCACATTCTGCATGGAGCACTGGGTGTTATGCACAAACAATGAATCATGGAACACTTCATCTAAAACTAATGATGTAATGTATGGGGATTAACAGAAGAATAAAAAAAATAAAATAAAATAACTGACACACAATAGCTTAAATGGTACAGAAGTCAGAAGGTGCAGGAGTTCCGGGAAAGTTTCTGCAACTGAATGATATGGTTGGGAACCTAAACTCTGTTCAGCTCTCCATTCTTTCCAATGTGTTAGATTGCTGTTCCCAGGTTGGCTAGGGGCTGGATGGTCTAGAATGGCCTCAGTAGGGTGACTCAGCTCAGTCCCATTACCCTCTCATCCTCCAGTAGACTAGCCCAGGCTTGTTCCCAAGGTGGAAGCAGGGGCTCAAAAAAGAAAGCAGAAGCATGCAAGTCCTCTTGAGAAGGAGGTACCACATGTAGTCATTTCTACCATATCTATTGGCCAAAGAGAGTCATAAGGCCAGTCCCAATTCAAGGGGAAGAGAAACAGCCCCTCTACAGGTAAAGCAACAGACACATTATAACGGATGTGGATAAAAGTGAGGAAGAACTGGGGCCATTTCTGTAGTCAATCTATCACTTGCAATCAATAAAGCTTGCTTGTAGGCACTTGGTAGATATATGACAATGGACAAGTTATTTAACCTCTGAGCCTTGATTTCCCCATTTGCAAAATGGGGATGATAATAAAATCGAACTGAGAAGTTTGTTATGAGGATTATATACGTATCGTCTGTGTCAAGGAGATTACAAGAATGTCTCATTTGTTAAGTTACCAGGTACCAACCAATCCTAGTCCTCATGATTATTACCTAACTGTACATAGCAGCCCTAGTCTTAACTATTTTATGGATAGAATCATAACTCACTAGGAATTCTGATGCTCAGGACAAAGAATGTGAATGTCACCCTCATGTTTCCTCAAATTCACTTAGCAATTTGTGCTACTGTTCACAGATTTGTCTTAGTGACACTTGTGCTGTGCTCTAATTTAACTAACTCTTCTTGCTAACTAGGATCTAACTCAGTGGTTACTATTCACTGAAAAAAGACTCCTATACCGTCAACATATGAATATCACCAATATTTAAATCATAAACTCTATTTTGAAGTAATTATTTAACATTTTTTGTACTCTGTAAATTTGGAGTTACCCAGGGGTCAGGCCTAGTTAAGTCTGGCCCAAGTTGCTACACTGCCTTCAGGGTGTGCTAAACGGAGGGGGTAGGGAGAAAAGTGGGGAGAACATGTGCTGGGGCACAGCTCTGCCTGCAGGGCTTCTTCCCCAAGGCAGGGGCCCTAAGCAGAGGGCTGGGTTGAGCTTAGGCCAGTGTGGCTATCCAGTAAGCTCTCTGTTCTTCTGGGGCCAGATAAATGAAAAAGTAGATTAATCCAGCATCCAAGTGTGAAACAAACTCATTTGACCTTGACCCATGGTAAGAATACATTGCCTTTGCAGTTTACAGAACTCCGTACTCACATACAAATACACACTCACATACATATGTACATATACATATAATTAGCCATACAACACACGAGTATATATACATATATGAAATGGAAACAAAACATTTCTGAAATAATACTTTTTGTATATGTAATGTCCTCTGGTATTTCTCCTTCTATTGTATTCTTTTTTATTTGTATTTTCATTTTTTGAAATATTGCTCATGACCAATTAAATTGGTTGGGAAATATTATTTGAACAACTATTTTGAAAACCACCGATTTATGTGGCATAGTGTAAGAAGCACTGAGCAAAACCTCTCTTTTCCAGAAGTTTTCTCTATTTAAAGACTTACCAAGGGGGGCGCCTGGGTGGCTCAGTCGTTGAGTGTCTGCCTTCGGCTCAGGTCATGATCCCGGAGTCATGGGATCGAGCCCCGCATCGGGCTCCCTGCTCGGCAGGAAGCCTGCTTCTCCCTCTCCCACTCCCCTGCTTGTGTTCCTTCTCTCACTTTGTCTCTGTCAAATAAATAAATAAAATCTTTAAAAAAAAAAAAAAAAGACTTACGAAGGGGGCAGTGTCAGAAGCTTCTGTGGCTGAAGCAATATTACACAGTGGTTAAGAGCAAGGAATCTGTAGGGGAAATGCTTGGTTTCAAAATCTGGCTGGGCCACTCATTAACAATGTGACCCTAGCAGAGTTACTTAATCCCTGTAGCTTTGGTTTTTGTCCTGAAAACAAGAGGGATGACATTACCCCTTCATCACTCTTGTGAAGATGAAATGAAGTCACTTGGCATAGCAGCTACCACAAAGTAAATTAGATAAATGATATCTATTACTACTCCCTCAGAAGGTGGTGGTGTCAATCTTTAACCCTCTGGTGAAGCTACTTGGTCCAATTTTTTTCTAGTGAAGAACCCTCTGGCAGGGTTGTGCATGATGAGATACAATACAAGTCTTGGTACAGAAAGGTTAGCACATCAGGGCAGCCCTAGGTGCCTGACACTGAGGCAGGGATGGAGGTGGTGGGAGAGGAAAAATTCTACCAGCCAGGAGAGGGAGTGAGGAAAGAAGTGGGTAGACACTGGCAGCTCTTAGACGGATGTGCCTAGGTCTTTGATCTTGTGGGTGACTGAAAACGCTTCCTGTAGGTCTGCATGAAGTAGATGTGCAAGTGTGGCTCTATAGTATATGTGATTGAACTTTGAACAAACACATTAGAACCCAGGCTGATGTTTGTGCAAATGAGAAAGAGTGACCTTTCTGGGAAATGCCACCCTGCCCAAGGCACGCAGCCTAATAAGCAAACTGGGGGTGAGGTCTCAGCCTCCTCTACCAGCAGCCCTTGTACAGTGCACAGACTGCTCAGCATCCTCAGTGGCCCTGGTGGAACTCTACTAATTCCAAGTTATCCTTGTTCAGGATGCCTCTTCCAGGACTGCCTTCAAACTCTGGAGAACTTTCCTTTACTATTCCCAACAGTACCAGGTCTTCAACTATTCAAGCTATATTTAATTTGGGAAACAGATTTTGATCCCAGAGATGGCAGCAATGAAAATGTGCCATTCAGATCTGCTGCTGCTGGGAGCATAACTGACTGATGGCCCCAGCTGCTGCCCTTGAGATCTACCATGCTTCCGCCTTGCAACTTCCAGACTAAGCATGGTGGGAAATAAAGGCAGGCCCATTTCAGAAAGACGTGGGACTCAAGACTTCCCCTTCAGTCTGGCTGAACATTTCTTATAACTTGGCTGCAGTCTGATATTCCTCCCACTCAGGCCTTCTTCCTTCCCTCTCTCCTTCCACAGGTCTCACACCTGCAACACAGTCTAAAGGCTCTTCCTGCCTTTCCTGCATCCTCCTTTTCCTTGCACATCTAATACATTCTTGGTATCTGATTCTCAGCAGATCCAGACTATACTCCCAGGTGCCATGAAAGGGGGGGGGTGTCAATCTGTTTAATACATATTTAGGGCAAATGCTAGAAGTGGCTATAAAATAAGATGAATTTTCTTGTGTAACCGATAAAAAGGGCTCACTGAATCTGGTTAACTACTGAATGAAATAAAATAATGCCATCCTCTATAGTTTGGCCTAAATGTGTACTTGTTCAGGGGCCTAGGGTAGATCTCCAAGTTATTCTTGGGAATGACCAATGAGATTACTCATATGTGCCTGTCTTGTTCTCATTCTGCTCTGGCTCCCACTTCTTCACACCTGCTGCAAAGCCACTGGGAAAAGTCCCATGACTGTCAGCACCCATCCTGAGAACACCAAGACCCAGCTGTGCTCTACATGCTCCAAATCTTCCATTCCTCTTGAACTTGAACAGGGGTGAGCCATATAAAGAGACCATGGGAGAAGATGGGGAAGGGTGGTTTCCTCTCCAACTCCATGCCAAAGTTTTTACTTGACTTACCTGTACACATCTCTTGTGGCTAAAGAAGGGAAGTTTCAACAGATTCTCCTACTCATTCCTTTTATTCACAAGGAGCTCAAAATCAGCCCAGCTAAAATTCTCTGTTTCCATCCCTATCCAGATTCTTTTGGCCCTCTCTAGGTAACAAACAACAAAACTGAACATGTGATGAAAATGAAATGATGTATTAACTCTATTTTCTTATTTTCTATATTACTGATGTTTGGGCATCTGGCATCATAGGAGTCTTGCCTATCCTGGAGAAACTGCCCCTCCCAAAACTTGAGAATTCCCAAAGATAGCAAATAACTCCCCTGAGAACATGTCTTTCACGTAGTATCTCCAAATTCTGGTCTCTAAAATGAAGACAATTGGTACAGAATTAAATCAATTGGGAAGGTGTACATGAGATATTCTGTAAACAAAAGAGGGCTATTCAAATATAACCAACCAACCAATCCAGAGCCCATACCTACCAACTAACTCCTTTACTGAGCTCTTGCAGGTTAAGCCACTATCCCCCTGCCCTTATCACTATAGGGCCTGCTACCTGGCAACTAGGGACAATCCCTACATGCCAGAGCCTGCCGAAATTCTTCAAACTAGCCAATCATAAACCTGCCTAGCCTGCTTACCCAGCCTTACCCATTTCTTTCCACAAAAAGACACACAATAAAGGCTCTTGCCCATGCTTTACCTTCATTCCTTCTGTCTTCTGAATGACCCTGGCTGGTACTTCCCCATGTGGTCCCATAAGGCATGGCATGCCCCTTCCTCTTGGAATTGTGAGTGACAAACGATCTTTCCAGCAGCCATCATCTCCTGATCTGTTGGCCTCACCATATCTAATAATAAAACCTACATTTTTTTTTTTTACAAAGGAGGGATATTGGGGAAGTTTTAATATGAGGGCATCTATATTAGTAACAGCCAACCTCCAACTTTTTGTTATCTTTGAATAGCCTTCTTATGTTTACAAAATACCTCTTGTACACCTTCCCAATTGTCTTAATTCTATCAGCAATCTATCATCTTCATTTTGGAGATAAAATTTGGAGATATTTGACCAATAGCAACATTACTGAAAGAAATGTATACTTTCTATAAGACTGTGTGTGAGGCACTAGGACAGAATGCAGAGCAGAGGCTGTGGTCTTGGTTTTTAAAAAGTCTCAAAACACATACCAATAAAAACAGTCACAGCCTGCAATACTTGCTGAACACATCCTACGTGCCAGGCACTAATATAGGTTATTTTCATATATTAACTCATTTAATCCTCATGTCAATGCCAAGGTTGACACCCAAGGTGACTACTATTATTTTCCCTCTTTTACAGACAATCTGCAATTAACAGGCTGAAAATTTATTTCTGTCATACAGTGTACATACTTATATGTATATATATATGTATTATACTGTGTATATACAGTATAAGAGTGGCAAATAACTTTAGAGACCAACCCTCCCCATTTTACAGATGAGCTAAATATGTTTATGTGTTCTACTCCACGTGGAAGTTTTGTTATTTTGGAGCACACTCCCCAGATAAAGTGTATGTACCCTGATTTTGCCAATAATGAGTCCCGATTCCTGTGACCTCGAGCCCAGCTATGACATATGGGGGAACTGACACCCACTATAATAAGCTCAGATCCTATAATCCATCACACATATTCTGAAAGCACTAAAGGGAAACATATTAAAATAACCAAACATACCTAGTATATGTCACAAGGCTTGCCTAAATATTTCCCATTTATGCTATTTTGAGAATTGGCTTCTAGCCCAGTTCTGACAACAGTGTTCAAGATTAAGTGGAAGGCCATCTGAGCATGGTAATTGAAAATACAATTTTCCCCCCAAAGGGTTATTAGTTATGAGTTTACTTTCTTGTGTGTGTGAGATCCCATTTGAGTATTTATGAAATATGGATTCTGCAATTGTCTCACTTACTGGAAAATAATATGTGTCCTATTAGGTTTCTAGAGGACAATGGCATGTCAACTTTAATCAGCCTTCCTTCAGAAGATTCTGCAGAAGTTAGGCACAGGAGCCCCTCCTTAAACTACCTCCCATAGCAACCGCCTCACTCTTGGCAAAGGCACACTTTGCTCTACTCAATCCTGGTGACGTCAGTCACATTAATAAGCTAAAGGTCCTAGACAACGGCAGTCACCACAGAGCCAACTCAAAGCCAGCTTGAGGGGCAGCAGGAGCTCAGGTCCTGGACACAGTCCCACCGTGTTTTTAGATTAAAGCCCTTGGCAGCATAACTCCATCTTTAGGCATAGCCCATCTTGGGATCAAATCCATTGGCCAATGACAACGTGATGCATTCATAGGGCTGGTCTGTCCTGAGTAAGACAGTAGTGAAATTTCAATGACTTGGATGAGCCCTGTCTTCCCTCCCACCCCTCCATGGTTCTGTACCATGTCTAAAACTTAAAGGAAAGGAGAATACTTAGGATATGATATTTTCCAAGACCGAACAGCTGGCTTAGATCTATCAAATTGCAGCTTTAAATTAATACACTCTATACTTCCCCTATAAATCAAGGAAAACAACAATGTACCAAATAACTGGAAAGAAGGTTTTTGAGTACTTTTAAATTGTGCCCAAAGATTTCTAATTCTAATTTTGAAAAAGGAAAGGATCAGGGCACCTGGGTGGCTCAGTCGTTAAGCGTCTGCCTTCGGCTTGGGTCATGATCCCAGGGTCCTGGGATCAAGCCCCGCATCGGGCTCCCTCCTCGGCGGGAAGCCTGCTTTCTCCCTCTCCCACTCCCCCTGCTTATGTTCCCTCTCTTGCTGTGTCTCTCTCTGTCAAATAAGTGAATAAAATCTTTAAAAAAAAGAAAAAGAAAAAGAAAAAGAAAAAGGAAAGGATCTTGGTCGAAAGTCACTGAGTGTGTACGCCAAGCAAATTCATTAGATTCCTTGGCATAATATTTGTGCTTTGGATTCTCCCAATGAAAATTATTAACTCTACTGCATCAAATAAAGTTATAACTTTGACTTCAGTCTTTAGCCATTCCATCACCCCTTCAGAAGCATTATATCATTTATTGTCATAATTCAGTGTGCTTTCGTGACCATGGGCTAAGTAACTAATCCAACTAGCTGTTCCTCTAGGTGTTCACTTCAATACTTTATCCATTTATTGGTTAGGCCAGAAACATTATAATACGTCTGTGACCAACATTATAATTGGTCAGCCCTCTACCTCCAGCCCAAACTTTGATCTGAATCCATAAGTTTAGGGGCTTGAAAATGAGGAAAATTCCAAGTAGGCCCAGAAAATATCATTTATTAAGTTCTTCAAAAGCTGTGTGTATCTAAAGGAGATCATCACAAGAACTGCTTTGCAGAAAACTGCTTGGCAGAATGGATCAATCAGCATGTCAACAATTCTTTACTGAAGCCCAACTGCATTCTCAGCACTAAGGTCCACACTAACTGAGAACAACATTGGAAAACAGGGAGTCAGTCACTCTTCATTGTAAACTTTTTTCCATTTTGCTTTGCTTTGTTTTTTAAATTATACAGACATGGCCAGAATTTGAACCTGCTTTGCCTGGCTCAAACCATGAATACTAACTGACTTAATTGGGAAGATATGCCAGATCCCAGATCTTTGTTGTCTATCTGCTTCTACTCCAAGAAAAGGCTGTGCTTCCTTACAGTGAGTGGCCCAACACAATGTGGCAATGACTTTCCTGCATTTTCTGGCATGGAAAACAGTATATATGGAAAATGTGTGTGTGTGTGTGTATGGGGTGTGTGTATGTGTCTATAATGGGTTTTTTCTCAAGTGATTTTTCTATCTTTGAGGTTTCAGGATAAAGGAGAATTAACCATTCCAGCTCTATTGATTTGCTAGGTTCTAGGATTCCTCTACCAATTGGGGCTTCAAGGTCTATTTCCAAAAAACTTTTTGTTGTTGTTGTTATTCTGCCAATGGGTTCAAAGCAATAAAACTGAATAGGAACATGTCCTTGAAACAGGAATTTGCTCTTTTACTCTTAATTCTACAGTTGTTGAGGATAAGGGTGTGGTGAATGGACAGTAAAGAAAGTTTGGCCTAAAAATGAGAAGACAGAGAGAAGGAAATATAATACTGATCTGGAAGTGGATTTAGATGAGGATTAGCAGCTGCCCTCTCTCCTTTGATAAAAGGGCTTAACTAACAGCAAGAGGAATTGAGGATATATCTTAGGAAAAACTTCCTGACTCATAAGTCTTGGCAATGTCTTACCAAAAAGGATTACCCAGTGTACCTCTGAATCTTTTTTTTTTAATGTGATGTTGTTTCTGTAAATATGGTGTTTTGCTGTTATTCAAAGTTTTAGACTTTTATATTTTTCTTCATTACTGAAGTAATGCACGTTTATTATAGAAAAAAAAGTGGAAACTACTGATAAGCCATGAGAAAAAATGATCTGGAATTCCACCACTCAGAGATAAACACTGTTATCATTCTAAGACATGTCTTTTTGGACATTTTTCTCAGGAAATTGGTTAAGAAAATACTGGTACAGTTATAACATGCAAATACTAAGAATGATACACACATGACCCACCCATCTTGGGCCCTGGCCTCCATGTTTATCCAAAATATGCTCTTTGGTTTCATCTCTGGCCTTGGCCTTGGCAAGTGAAAGAGGTGAATGGCAACTTCATCACCATCTGGCAACCTTGAACTCATGCATGTTCAGTAATGTAACGGTGGAACAGATTATCATCACATCTAGTTGGCAATAAAGTCAGTAACTTGAAGAAGACATTTACCAGATTTCAATTTGATAACTGAATAATCACCTAAAAATATACATAAGCATTTTAGGGGGGAGGAGAAAGATGGCGGAGAAGAGACCTAAATTTCATCTGGTCCCAGGAATTCAGTTAGATAGGGATCAAACCATTCTGAAGACCTACGAACTCAACAGGAGATTGAAGAAAAGAATAGCACCAACTCTCTGAACAGAAAAGCGACCACTTTCTGGAAGGTCTCTTCTGATTTATTTAGTGTGTATTTTTCTGAGGTCGTTGTTACCCTCTTATCATTTTGTTCTCTCATTCATCCATTCTCTTCTGGACAAAATGACAAGACGGAAAAAACCACCTCAACAAAAAGAACAAGAGGCAATACTGACTGCCAGGGAAATAATCGATATGGAGATTAGTAAGATGTCAGAACTATAGTTCAGAATGATGATTTTAAAGATACTAGCTGGGCTTGAAAAAAGCATGGAAGATATTAGAGAAGCCCTTTCCGGAGAAATAAAAGAATTAAAATCTAACCAAGTTGAAATCAAAAAGGCTATTAATGAGGTGCAATCAAAAATGGACGCTCTAGCTGCTAGGATAAATGAGGCAGAAGAGAGAATTAGTGATAGAGAAGACCAAATGATAGAAAATAAAAAGCTAAGAAAAAGAGAGATAAACAACTACTGGATCATGAGGGCAGAATTTGAGACATAAGTGATACCATAATATGAAACAATATTAGAATAATTGGGATCCCAGAAGAAGAAAGAGAGAGAGGGGCAGAAGGTATATTGGAGCAAATTATAGCAGAGAACTTCCCTAGTTTGGGGAAGGAAACAGGCATCAAAATCCAGGAGGCACAGAGAATCCCCCTCAAAATCAATAAAAATAGGTCAACACCCCGACATCTAATAGTAAAACTTACGAGTCTCAGAGACAAAGAGAAAATCCTGAAAGCAGCTTGGGACAAGAGGTCTGTAAACTACAATGGTAGAAACATTAGATTGGCAACAGACCTATCCACAGAGACCTGGCAGGCCAGAAAGGACTGGCATGATATATTCAGAGCACTAAATGAGAAAAATATGCAGCCAAGAATACTATATCCAGCTAGACTGTCATTGAAAATAGAAGGAGAGATAAAAAGCTTCCAGGACAAACAAAAACTAAGGGAATTTGCAAACACAAACCAGCCCTACAAGAAATCTTGAAAGGGGTCCTCTAATCAAAGAGAGAGCCTAAAAATAACATAGACCAGAAAGGAACACAGACAATATACAGTTACAATAAACTTACAGGCAATACAATGGCACTAAATTCATATCTTTCAAAAGTTACTCTGAATATAAATGGGCTAAATGCCCCAATCAAAAGACACAGCATATCAGATTGGATAAAAAAACAAGACCCATCGATATGCTGTCTGCAAGAAACTCATTTTAGACCCAAAGACACCCTCAGATTTAAAGTGAGGGGGTGGAAAACCATTTACCATGCTAATGGACACCAAAAGAAAGCTGGGGTGGCAAATCCTTCTATCAGACAAATTAGATTTTAACCGAAGACTATAATAAGAGATGAGGAAGGATACTACATCATACTTAAAGGATCTATCCAACAAGAAGATCTAACGATTGTAAATATCTATGCCCCTAACATGGGAGCAGCCAATTATATAAGCCAATTAATAACAAAAGCAAAAAAACACATTGACAACAATACAATAATAGTAGGGGACTTTAACACCCCCCTCACTGAAATGGACAGATCGTCTAAGCAAAAGATCAACAAGGAAATAAAGACTTTAAATGACACACTGGACCAAATGGACTTCACAGACATATTCAGAACATTCCATCCCAAACCAACGGAATACACATTCTTCTCTAGTGCCCATGGAACATTCTCCAGAATAGATCACATCCTAGGTCATAAATCAGGTCTCAACCGGTACCAAAAGACTGGGATCATTCCCTGCCTATTTTCAGACCACAATGCTTTGAAACTAGAAATCAATCACAAGAGGAAAGTCAGAAAGAACTCAAATACATGGAGGCTAAAGAACATCCTACTAAAGAATGAATGGGTCAACCAGGAAATTAAAGAAGAATTAAAAAAATTCATGGAAACAAATAAAAATGAAAACACAACTGTTCAAAATCTTTGGGATGTAGCAAAGGCAGTCCTAAGAGGAAAGTATTTAGCAATACAAGCCTTTCTCAAGAAACAAGAAAGGTCTCAAATATACAACCTAACCCTACACCTAAAGGAGCTGGAGAGAGAACAGCAAATAAAGCCTAAACCCAGCAGGAGAAGAAAAATAGTAAAGATCAGAGCAGAAATCAATGAAATAGAAGCCAAAAGAACAGTAGAACAGATCAACGAAACTAGGAGCTGGTTCTTTGAAAGAACGAACAAGATTGATAAACCCCTGGCCAGACCTATCAAAGAGAAAAGAGAAATGACCCAAATCAACAAAATCATGAATGAAAGAGGAGAGATCACAACCAACACCAAGGAAATACAAACAACTATAAGAACATATTATGAGGAACTATATGCCAGCAAATTAGATAATCTGGAAGAAATGGATGCATTCCTAGAGATGTATCCACTACCAAAACTGAACCAGGAAGAAATAGAAAACCTAAACAGACCTATAATCACTAAGGAAATTGAAGCAGTCATTGAAAATCTCTCAACAAACAAAAGCCCAGGGCCAGATGGCTTCCCAGGGGAATTCTACCAAACATTTAAAGAAGATTAATACCTATTCTTCTGAAACTGTTCCAAAAAATAGAAATGGAAGGAAAACTTCCAAACTCGTTTATGAGGCCACCATTACCTTGATCCCAAAACCAGACAAAGACCCCATCAAAAAGGAGAATTACAGACCAATATCCCTGATGAACATGGAGGCAAAAATTTTCACCAAAATACTAGCCAATAGGATCCAACAGTACATTAAAAGGATTATTCACCACGACCAAGTGGGATTTATCCCTGGGCTGCAAGGTTGGTTCAACATCCGCAAATCAATCAATGTGGTACAATACATTAATAAAAGAAAGAACAAGAACCATATTATCCTCTCAATAGATGCAGGAAAAGCATTTGACAAAGTACAGCATCCTTTCTTGATCAAAACTCTTCAGAGTATAGGGATAGAGGGTACATACCTCAAGATGATAAAAGCCATCTATGAAAAACCCACAGTGACTATCATTCTCAATGGGGAAAAACTGAGAGCTTTCCCCCTAAGGTCAGGAACATGGCAGGGATGTCCACTATCACCACTGCTATTCAACATAGTATTAGAAGTCCTAGCCACAGCAATCAGACAACAAAAAGAAATAAAAGGCATCCAAATTGGCAAAGAAGAAGTCAAACTCTCACTCTTTGCAGATGATATGATACTTTATGTGGAAAACCCCAAAGACTCCACCCCAAAACTGCTAGAACTCATACAGGAATTCAGTAAAGTGGCAGGATATAAAATCAATGCCCAGAAAGCAGTGCCATTCCTATACACCAACAACAAGACAGAAGAAAGAGAAATTAAGGAGTCGATCCCATTTACAATTACACCCAAAACCATAAGACACCTAGGAATAAATCTAACCAAAGAGGCAAAGGATCTTTACTCAGAAAACTATAAAATACTCATGAAAGAAATTGAGGAAGACACAAAGAAATGGAAAAACGTTCCATGCTCATGGATTGGAAGAACAAATATTGTGAATATGTTAATGCTACCTAGAGCAATCTACACATTCAATGCAATCCCTATCATTTTGAATGAAAGAGGAGAGATCACAACCAACACCAAGGAAATACATATTATGTATGCAACTTTTTTCAAAGAAATGGAACAAATAATCCTAAAATTTGTATGGAACCAGAAAAGACCCGAATAGCCAGAGGAATGTTGAAAAAGAAAAGCAAAGCTGGTGGCATCACAATTCCGGACTTCAAGCTGTATTACAAAGCTGTCATCAGCAAGACAGTATGGTACTGGCACAAAAACAGACACATAGATCAATGGAACAGAATAGAGAGCCCAGAAATGGACCCTCAACTCTATGGTCAACTCATCTTTGACAAAGCAGGAAAGAATGTCCAATGGAAAAAAGACAGTCTCTTCAACAATTGGTGTTGGGAAAATGGACAGCCACATGCAGAAGAATGAAACTGGACCATTTCCTTACACCACACACAAAAATAGATCAAAATGGTTGAAAGACCTCAATGTGAGACAGGAGTCCATCAAAATCCTAAAGGAGAACACAGGCAGCAACCTCTTCGACCTCAGCCGCAGCAACTTCTTCCTAGAAACATCGCCAAAGGCAAGGGAAGCAAGGGCAAAAAATGAACTATTGGGACTTCATCAAGATAAAAAGCTTTTGCACAGCAAAGGAAACAGTCAACAAAACCAAAAGACAACCGACAGTATGGGAGAAGATATTTGCAAATGACATGTCAGATCAAGGGCTAGTATCCAAAATCTATAAAGAATTTATCAAACTCAACACCCTAAGAACAAATGATCCAATCAAGAAATGGGCAGAAGACATGAACAGACATTTCTGCAAAGAAGACATCCAAATGGCCAACAGACAAATGAAAAAGTGCTCAACATCGCTCGGCATCAGGGAAATCCAAATCAAAACCTCAATGAGATACCCCCTCACACCAGTCAGAATGGCTAAAATTAACAAGTCAGGAAAGGACAGATGTTGGCGGGGATGCGGAGAAAGGGGAACCCTCCTACACTGTTGCTGGGAATGCAGGCTGGTGCAACCACTCTGGAAAACAGTATGGAGGTTCCTCAAAAAGTTGAAAATAGAGGTACCCTACGACCCAGCAATTGCATTACTGGGTATTTACCCCAAAGATACAAATGTAGTGATCCGAAGGGGTATGTGCACCCCGATGTTTATAGCAGCAATGCCCACAATAGCCAAACTATGGAAAGAGCCAAGATGTCCATCAACAGATGAATGGATAAAGAAGATGTGGTATATATATACAATGGAATATTACGCAGCCATCAAAAGGAATGAAATCTTGACATTTGCAATGACGTGGATAGAACTGGAGGGTATTATGCTGAGCAAAATAAGTCAATCAGAGAAAGACACGTATCATATGACCTCACTGATATGAGGAATTCTTTTTTTTTTTTAATTTTTTTTTTTAAAGATTTTACTTATTTATTTGAGAGAGAGAGAATGAGAGACAGAGAGCATGAGAGGGAGGAGGGTCAGAGGGAGAAGCAGACTCCCTGCCGAGCAGGGAGCCCGATGCGGGACTTGATCCCAGGACTCCAGGATCACGACCTGAGCCGAAGGCAGTCGCTTAACCAACTGAGCCACCCAGGCGCCCCAATATAAGGAATTCTTAGTCTCAGGAAACAAACTGAGGGTTGTTGGAGTGGTCGGGGGTGGGAGGGATGGGGTGCCTGGGTGATAGACACTGGGGAGGGTATGTGCTATGGTAGCGCTATGAATTGTGTAAGAGTGTTGAATCACAGACCTGTACCTCTGAAACAAATAATACATTATTTGTAAAAACAAAAAAAGAAGAAGAAGATAGCAGGAAGGGAAAAATGTAGGGGGCGGAGATCGGAGGGGGAGTCAAACCATGAGAGACTATGGACTGTGAAAAACAAACTGAGGGTTCCAGAGGGGAGGGGGGTAGGGGAATGGGTTAGCCTGGTGATGGGCATTAAAGAGGTCACGTACTGCATGGAGCACTGGGTGTTATACGCAAACAATGAATCATGGGAACACTACATCAAAAACGAATGATGTAATCTATGGTGATTAATATAACATAAAAAATTAAAAAAAAATAAGTCATATATCCATTAGGAAAATAAATAAATAAATAAAAATATACATAAGCATTTTAGATGTAACCTGGAGGGAAAATCTCTATATGTGCTTAATATTGAAATTCTAACAGCTGGAGTACAAATATTGCAATATTGCATACACACACAGAGGAGTAAAATGTTATATTTAAAAGTGATTAATGCTATTAGTTTTATGTACTAAAATGATTATTGAGGGGTGCCTGGGTGGCTCAGTCAGTTAAGCATCCAACTCTTGATCTCAGCTCAGGTCTTGATCTCAGGGTCGTGAGTTCAAGACCTGCTTGTGCTCCACCATGGACATGGAGCCTACTTAAAAATAAAAATAAAATAAAATGATTATTGAAACTTTCAAAAAGTTAAATAAGGGAACAGTTTGCAAATATAAAACTATTAATATAACACTAATATAGAATAAACTAATGCAAATATTAATAGAGAATGAATGAGAATTTTGGAAGATCATGATATCCTTTCTGAAACAAAGCATGTTTATGAAAATTCAAATAATAATATAAAGCAGATAGTATTCAGGTATTTAATTTTATTTGACCATGAATGTTTTACAAAAAAGTGCTGTTTTGGAATTCTTCATCTTTTTATAAGGTGAATTAAAATGATTATGCAAACTCCACCACCTTAAAATTTCACAATGAGAAGTTCCTAAATCATGGACCACACATCCATAATAAACCAACAAACCATCTTTTCCAGACATAATAAGAATATAAATCATAGAACAAGTTGTTAGAGAAAAATGGGCTCATATGATGCATTTTGTTTTCACTAATCCAATTTCAAAATTATAAACTTTTTAAGAATTCTCTAAGAAGGCAACTCTTTATAGTCTTTTAGCTTAGAGAAGCTATCATTTTAAATAAAAAGCCTATTGAAATTATTGCTATAGCTACCAGTCCTTTAAGGCAGTCAAAGATTTTTGAGATTTGCCAAAGTTATGAATCTTGGATAAAAAGTTCTTCTAGAAAACACACTGTTGAAACCTTTACCTGAATGACACTCTGCTGTGCACAATGGCTGGTGACATTATTAAATGTGCCAGCTGAAAGTGTCTCTCTCTTTGGTATTAAAATATGCAGAATAGCAGCTGGAAGAACTGTCTAGCAGTTGCCAGCTCTGAGAAACTAGTATTATGTTCCTAGAGTATAACAAATTTTGAGTTTTTGACTGTTAAATATTAAAAAGAAAACTATGATAATAATTTAAATATCTGCATCCAATTTTAGGTTTCTTACAGTCCAGAAATTCTTTCAGTGACTGTGATACAGAGACTACAGCCTTTGCCTCATCAGAATATTTTCATCCTCAGCCATTTGCTATTTAGAATTGCAATCAGTGTGTCCCGAACATGTAAGTATTACATGTTTGAGACAGAGAGATGTGTGTCTGTTAGGATGTTTTCAGCTGCATGAAACAGACATCCCTACACAAATTAGCTTTTAACAAGTGAACATGGGGGGCACGTGGGTGGCTCAGTCAGTTGGGCATCCAACTCTTGATTTCGGCTCAGGTCATGATTTCAGGGTTTTCAGACTGAGCCCTGTGTTGGACTCTGTGCTGGGTGTGGAGCCTGCTTAAGATTCTCTCTCTCCCTCTGCCCCTCCCTCCTTCCCACTCCCCTCCCATCCCTCTCTGTTTCTCTCTCTTAAAAAAAAAAAAAGTGAGCATGGGAAGGGAAATTTACTGGGTCACAAATCTGAAGAGTCTGAGGTGGTCCATAATATTGCTTCAGACAAAGCTTTATCCAGGGCTCAAGGATGTGAAGAGAACCTGGTTTTTCTCTCACCATTTCCTATCTCTACTTCTTAGCTCCCTTAGCTCCATCTTGTTTCCTTCCTTATAATGCAAAGATGGCTTCCAACAGTCCCTGAAGCCACTTGCTCTACATTAGCAAACAGATAAGAAGCCAGTTCGTCTGTCCCAACAGTTTCCAGCAAAAGTCATGAAGTACACCCCACTAGATGTATGCTCACATGACATGTTCACCTCTGCAACATCACTGTGGTCAGGAGGATACCACATGATTATTTGCTTAAATCAACCAGCTTCTATCCCTGGAGGTGGGAAAAGGTCAAACCAAAGTGGTAGTTTCCAAAGGAGTTGTGGGATGTCATTACCAATAATTAGGAGAGATTGATGTTGGCCAGCAAACAAGAGGTGCTAATAACAACATGGAACGATGCTTTCCACTGTTATGATTATAAGTGATTATATATAAAGCATGATCCCAATTTTGATGTATACATTTCTATGCAAATGTCTTTTAACTTCATTTATTTAACAAATTCTTTCTCTTTGGTTTTATAGCTATACCATTTCACTATTAGAATCAATACCTCAGCTAGCACAATTCAGCTAGCACACAAATTCTTGCATGTGTATAAGATGATCTTCAAATAAATTCCTAAAAATTCATTTGTTGAGTCAAAAGATATACACCAGTTAGGGTTTTTACACATCTTGCCAGATTGCCTTCCCCAAAAGTGATACTTCCGGCAGCAGGGTACAGCAATGCCAGCTTCCCATAACCTACCTCACCAACAAATAATTCAAGGACAAAAATACCATCTCATTGTTGAAATATCAAACTGTTTGAGCACTACTAAAGATGGAATTATTCTGATATCAGTTATCCAATGATATTTAATTTTTTATCTATTAATATTTAATTAGCTATCTGCTGATATCCTGGCTCATTTCTCAATTGGCTGATTATCTTTACATACTAAAAATAGTAAACTCTGTCTGTCATAAGTTGTAATTTTTTTCTCACTTGTCATTTTCTTTTTGGTTTTGTTTTTGGTAGGGTTTAGTTGTTGCTTTTCTATATAGAAGTTCTACATTTTGACATAATCAAAATAACAATATATTTCTTTTAAGATTGCTATCTTAAATGTCCTTTTGAGAAAGAACCTTTCTCATCCCAATTACTTCAATTTTTAATTATATTTTCTTCTAGCATATTCATTGTTTCATATTTTACTTTTAAATCTTTAAAATTTACTTTGTTGTAATATATGAGGTCAGGCTATAACTTTACTTTTTCTAAGTGGCTAAACAGGATTCCTAATGTAGATGTTATGTAGGCTGGTGATTAAGAACACCGGCTTTGAAGCTAGACCACTGGGTTCATGACCTTCAAAAGTTAGGTATCTTTTCTATATCCCATCTATAAAACAAAGATGAAAATGATGCTACCTTCTCTGTAGGGTGGTTTCAACAATGAAATGTGTTAAAGCACATAAAGAATTAGAAACACTCCCCAGAGCACAGCAAACATTAGACATTGCTGTTACTACTTTTTACTGAAAGATCTATCATTTCTCCTTTTGAGATACTACCTTTGTGAAGTACTAAATATTTATCTATATGTGGGTCTGTTTCCAGAATTTTTGTCTTCTTCTATTGCCTAGTCTGTTTACTTTTCCCTCTCTGCTGATTTGAAAAGGATTTATATCAATATTTCTGAAATCAGCAGAATGAACTTGTGACTTCTTCAGATGGCTTGGTATCTTGTCCTTATAAGCACCAGGAGTCATTTCTTTCTATGTGTCATGTCAATTCTGCACAAGTCAGCTCTCATCCCACAAGCTCTGTGGATATCATTTTGTGCTTAATTAGCTTATTCAGTCTCAACTCTTCCACTTACTAGCTCTGTAACTTGGGCAAGTTACCTGAACTCTCTGTCTCAGTTGCTTCATTTGTAAAGTGAGAATAGTAACAGTTACAATCTCATAGGGTTTCTGTGAGGATTAAATGAGATGATGCATGTAAAGCATACATTACAGTGAATATAACAATCCCTAAATAATTATTAGTTATTAATTTATTTTATTATTACTTTTATATCATAAGACACATAAGTGTCTTCTTCATTAAAGGGCCTGGCAAGTACTGACATGAGTAATCCAGATATAAGGAATATAGAGAAAAGACAGCCAATGGCATTTTTCAAGTAAAGTTATAATTTTTCCAAGTTAATATATAATTAATAGCACCCCAAATAATACCTTGTACCTAGCAGGTGCTCAAAAAAATTGTTGAACTGGTAAATAAAAAGAAATCATATTGTCTTTCTGTCTGTGCAGCACTGAGGATTTCATGTGAAGTGAATATTGAGAAAGAAAAATTTCACTAAAAATGTTCCTCAAGAAATGTAAATTAATAAAACAGTATTAAGATTGTTCAAGGCTTCTGGTACAACTTTATCCCCATGATCATCACATGTTTACACACATGCAGAAGGAGGGATAGTAAAAAAAAGGGGAAAATGCTTAGGGATTAGTAGTCAGAGCAATCATTCCATTTTCTTGAGATCTGTGTTCTTTGGAAACATGTCCTACACCACAGAGTAATTATCCTCTCTTATAATTTATGTAACATGCATTCGTATGTGTGTGTGCACAGACTTAAACACACAATCTACAAATAGGCATTTCTTGACATTTTAAACCATTCCAGATTGGCTCAATTCCAGTTAATCACATTAAAATGTCAAGAAATTAAGTATTAAAGATACAATCTGGTCCCTCTTGAACTTATTTACTTGTTCTTAAAAAAAAAAAGATATGGCAGGAAGCAGCTGACTGCTCCCTTCCTTTCAGCAGACATAATCTTCTTGTTTTACTTGGGCAGGGTCTTTTCCCATGCGTGAAAAGATGGAGAGGCAGAGGATCACAAACTCATATGAGAGATGTGGCCATGTGTATTATTTTTCCCTGAGGTTTAAAGTGCTTGGGCAAGGCCATGGAGAAAGATACTTGTGAGTCTCCAACTCTGAGTCATCTTGGGGTTGCCAGTAGCATCTGAGATGTTATGCCAAAGAATTATTAGGAACCAAAACATGAAAATCACTCTCATGTGAGTGTGAAACTCAATCTTCTTGACTTTTGAAGGAGAGATGTTTCCTTTACAATTCCACCATTTTCAATGCCAGTAATTGCACACTGGATCAAACGACTGATGAGTGGAATTGGAAACCTAGAGATAATTTAAGAATAGCTTAGGTAACTAGACCCAGTCTTTGAAGAAGAACTCTATGGGAGAGGTCTTAAATGATCTTAAGTCTTGACCACAATTCCTTAGGTACCACCACAGAACAAGACAATACCACTTATGTTTACCTGGCATCTAAAAATTCAGCTATCAGTTTGCGTTGATTTTTACAGCGATTTTCACAAGTCACTAATTAATTGGCAAATGTTCAATTCCCATCCACTCTAGTTATCTAGGTCAAGAGAAATAAACCTGTCAATGCAGCCAGCAAAAAAATAATAATAATAATTAAAAATAAATTAGAGAATTTCTTTACTGCTTTGTGAGACATGTTCCTCTGCTATAGTGAATCAAATAACACACTTATAGTCAACTCAATATTTAAAGGTAGATGTACTTCCTACTTAATATGTAGTCTTGTGTTTTAAATTTGATTTAAGACAAATTCCTGAAGTCCAAGGGCCTTGTACTAAATATTTTTAAGAACAATCAAACAAAAATAGATAGATGATTATGATGAAGATTAGATAGATAGATAGATAGATAGATAGATAGATAGATAGAACATAGGAACCATCTAAAGAACATGCCCCAGGTTAAAAAAGTAAAATATAATTTTATCCATATTCATTAATTTGTTATTCCTCATTCTACACATTTTATTAAATGCCAGTCACTGTTCTATGCATTGAGGATGAAACAGTGATCCAGAAAACAAATATTTTTCTCTGTCCTCACTGGAACTTCTAGTCTAATGGAGGATATTGCCAATTAGATAACCTCACAAGCAAATACAGAATTCACTAGGCCAAGTAACTGCAAATGGGAGAAAAACAGGAGGATCTGAAAAAGCTAGGGAGATCAGGGAAGGCTTCACTGAGAAGTGATAGTTGAGGTGATCTCTGAAAGGAGAAAAGGATAGGCAACGACTAGGTTAAAAAAGGAAGGAAGGGTAGCTCAGGTAGAGGGATCACCATGTGCAAACGCTATACAGCAGGAGAAAGCAAAGAGAGTAGAGATTAAAAAGAAAGTCACTGGAACACTGGGAAACAGGGAGTAGGGTGCAAGATAGAGCTGGAGAGTCCATGCTCAGTTATTTTGTCTGGACTTAAGAGCAATGGGAATCCATTGAAAGAATCTAAGCAGGAGGGTGACGTGGTCAGAATTATATTTTAATAACAATTAGTCTGGATGTGTAGAGACTGGCTTAGAGGGAGCCCAGAGGGGCTATGGGGAAACCAGCTAGACTATCAGGAATAAGCTATTGCTGTTATCTGTCAATGATGGTAGCTTAGATCAAGATGGTACCAGTGGAGATAGATCAAAGAAAACACCACCAGGACTTGAATTAGATTTGGAGGGAAGGGGCAATGGAATAAGCTTATGCAGAAAAAATAAGTGCTTTTGGTGGCAGGAGGGAAGGTTAAAACAACAGCAATACTTTATAAGGCCAAATACTGCTCATGACTCAGGCAACTGGCATTCTAAATCTAAATAAGTCTAAATCCAGAATTGTGACTACTTTATGTTGCTCTGAGGTCTTACACTTGTCTCCCAAAGCTAATCTAAGAAAAAACTCCAAGAAAGTAGGGAAGTTCTACTTCTGGTTAAGATACAGAGACGCATACAGGGTGCCTGGGTGGCTCAGTTGGTTAAGTGTCTGCCTTCAGCTCAGGTCATGATCTCAGGGTCCTGGAATTGAGCCCTGCGTTGGAGGGGGGGCTCCCCACTTAGCGGGGAGTCTGCTTGTCTCTCTCCCTCTGCCCCTCCCCCTGCTTGTGTGCACGTGCTCTCTCTCTCTCACTCACTCTCTCACAATAAAATCTTTAAAAAAAAAAGATATAGAGAGGCATAATGACTATCACTTCCATCATAACAAAAGAAAATAACAGATAAACTAAAAATTATATTTTTCTTTAAAACCATCAAAGACTTTAGACTACTAGACATACATATATACAGGTCTAAATAAACTAATTCCAGAGAGAGACATGCCATTCAAAGAAGAGCACAAAGTGGTGATTATTTCATACCAGGGACAAATTGCCTAGCCTGAGTAGAGGCAGGTGGAAAAGTAGGCCTGACACAGACAAAACAAGTTTTCTGGAATGAAAAGAAACCAATGGAACTTTTAACAACAGTGTGGGCTAGCATGAAATACTGGAATCTGAAACACAAGAATATATATTCCAAAACGGCAATTCTACCTCATGGGAATTCTGCTGAGTCAGGAGCAGTTGGAGCAGAGCTGGGAGGTAGAGAGAAATTTCCTAGTCCCTTGTGCTACTTAGGTTCTAGACCCCTTCTGGAGTTAAATCCGGAGGTAAAAATCAAACTAACTAGAACTGCAACCAAATCCCCTTCTAGTTCAAATCTTGAAAATTCCAAACAGATCAGCCCCCCATCATGAAGCAAGAAGTTGGGAGTTAGGCTAAAAGGCTAGGAGAAATCTCCATAATCTCATTGGCAAGAGGTAAACTAAAACTAATTAAACTTGTATCTCAGTCCCAGTTCAGCTAAACTCATGATAGGAACTGGATAAAAATTCCCTTCCCAAGCTTCTGGACAGAGGAAAGGGAAAGGCATCTCTGGTTAAAACAAAATAAAAATATGCAATCTTGCTTAGTCCCTATTGTTCATTTATGCAAAATGTATGACATATAGCAAAAAATTATGAGACACACAAATAAGAAAGAAAATGTGTCCAAAAGAAAAAAAAAGAAAATAGTCAATAGAGGAAGACCCACTGATGTCCACATACTACAATAAGTTGATGAGGTCTCTAAAATAACTATTTTAAATATGTTAAAGAATTATGTTAAATAAAGATAGACAAGGATGGATGAACAAAAAGGAATTTCATCAGAGAAACTAAAGCTCTAAAGTGAAATTCTAGAATAGAAAAATATGATATCTGAAACAAAGAATATAATAAATAAGCTTAAAAGCAGATTGAAACAACAGAAAAATCAGTTAACTCAAAGTCAACAGATAATAGCCAAAGTACAAAAAAAAAAAAAAAGAATTAAAATACTAAATAGTGTCAGAGATACATGGGTTCATATCAAAGGGTAACTAGAATTCTCAGAGTATATTCTCTTTCAAAATGGAATTCAATTAGAAGTTGATAATAAATTGATAACTAGAAAAAAACTCTCAAATATTTAAAAATTAACCTATGCATTTTTAAAAGAAATGAAATAGAATTTATAAAACATTTTGTACCGAATGATAATGAAAACACAAACATCAAAATTTGTGAGATGTAGCTAAAGCAGTGCTTAGAGGAAAAGTGATAGCTTTAAATGCACATATCAGAAAAAAAGAAAGGATTTAAAGAATAAAAGGCATAAAGATTGATGAGGAAGAAATAAACTATCTTTGTTTCTCACAATATAATTATGTATGTAGAAAATCCAAAGGAATCAACAAACAAACTACTTAGGGCTACTGAGTGAATTTGCAAGGTCATAGGATCCAATAGCAATATATAAAAATCAACTGTATGGGGAAAAGACAGTCTCTTCAACAAATGGTGCTGAGAAAACTGGACAGCTACATGCCAAAGAATGAAACTGGACGATTTTCTTAAACTGTACACAAGAATAAACCTAAAATGAATTAAAGACCCAAATATGAGACCTGAAACCATAAAACTCCTAGAAGAAAACACAGACAGTCTCTCTGACATCAGCCTTAGCAACATTTTCTACATGTGTCTCCTCAGGCAAGGGAAACAAAAGCAAAAATAAATTACTGGGGCTACACCAAAAATAAAAAGTTTTTGCACAGCAGAGGAAACCATCAACAAAACAAAAAGGCAACCTACTAAATGGGAGAAGATATTTGCAAATGATATACCCAATAAGTTAATATCTAAAATGAATAAAGAAGTTATACTATCCAACACCAAAAAATAAATCCTATTAAAAAATGGGCAGATGACCTGAATAGACATTTTTCTAAAGACACACAGATGGCCAACAGATACATGAAAAGATGCTAAATATCTATAATCATCAGCGAAATGCAAATCAAAACCACAACAAGATGTTACCTCAACCAGTCCAGAATGGCTAATATCAAAAAACAGAGAAGTAAGTGTTGGAGAGGATGTGGAGAAAAGGGAACCCTCATGCACTGTTGGTGGGAATGTAAATTGGTGCAGCCACTGCGGAAACAGTATGAAGGTTCCTCAAAAAAATCAAAAATAGAAATACCACACAATCCAGTAGTTCCACTATGGGTATTTACCCAAAGAAAATGAAAACACTAATTTGAGAAGATATATTCACCCTTATGTTTACTGCAGCATTATTTACAATAGCCAAGATATGGAAGCAACCCAAGTGTCCATCAATAGATGAATGGATAAAGAAGATGTGATAGCTATACATAGATACACACACACACACACACACAGGAATATTATTCAGCCATAAAAAGAATGAGCTATTGCCATTTGCCATCCATTTGCATGGATGGACCTAGAGGGTATTATGCTAAGTGAAATAAGTCAGATGGAGAAAGATAAATACCATATGATTTCACTTATATGTGGAATCTTAAAAACAAAACAAATGAACAAACAAACAAAAACAGAAACAGACTCATAATTACAGGGAACAAAATGATAGTTGCCAGAAGGGAAGGGGATGGAAGGATAGGCAAAATGGGTAAAGGGCAGTGGAAGGTACAGGATTCCAGTTATGAAATGAATAAGTCATGGGAATGAAAGGTACAGCATAGGGAACACAGTCAGTGGTACTGTAATAGCCTTGTATGGTGACAGATGGGAGCTATACCTGTGGTGCACATAGCATAACGTACGTAGTTGTTGAATCACTATGTTATACATCTGCAACTAATGCAACATTCTGTCAACTATATTTTAATTAAAAAATAAATAAAATTTAAAAAATAAAATAAAAAGCTGAACTCAAAAGAAAAAGTGGAGATCATATAAATTAAATATAAAAAGGAGTATTAAAGTAAATAAAAGACTGGGAGAGGGGCGCCTGGGTCGCTCAATCGGTTGAGCGTCTGCCTTCAGTTCAGGTCATGATCCCAGGGTCCTGGGATCGAGCCCCATATCGGGCTCCCTGCTCCACGGGAAGCCTGCTTCTCCCTCTCCCACTCCCCCTGCTTGTGTTCCCTCTCTCACTGTGTCTCTCTCTGTCAAATAAATAAATAAATAATCTTTAAAAAAAAAAAAAGACTGGGAGAAATTAACCATATGATTTACAAATATTTTATAATAATGTAAATATTATAAATAGCATTTTTTATTGTTATTTATTTATTTATTCATTTTTGAGAGAGTGCGCAAGCGTTGGGGAGGGACAGAGGGAGAGAGAGAGAGAATCTCAAGTAGGCTCCATATTCAGCACAAAGCTGAATGTGGGGCTCAATCCCAGGACCCCAAGATCATGACCTGAGCCTAAATCAAGAGTCAGACATTCAAATGAGTGAGCCACCCAGGCCCCCCTAAATAGTGTTTTAAATACAAAGATTTCCTTTCAAAAGTGAAGAACAAATCTATTATATTTCTATATCTTACTAACAAAAAAATTAGAAAATGAAATTTATAAAATACCATTTATAATAGCATCAGACACCTAAAAATAAACATTTTAATATACATGCAAGTCCTCTATACTTAAAAACCACAAAACACTGCTGAGAGAAATTCAAAAAAAAAATGGACAGATATACCATGTTCAAGGACTGAAGGATTCATTATTAAAATATCTATTCTCCCCAAATTAATCTATAGTTTAAAATAATCCCAATCAAAATCTCAGGGTTTTTTTCAGATTTTAAGACATTATAAAATTGAATTAATTAAGATATTATGTTGACCTGAGGGAAAGTTTCTGTTCATAAAAGAAACCACTAAAGAAAGTGAAAAAAGGCAAGCTACTGACTATGAGAACACATTTACAATACATGGGTATATAAAGGGATTCATTTCCAGAATATATACAGAAGTTCTATAAATCAATAACTTAAAAATAAGTCAATTAAAAGGAAGGGAAAGACTTAAATGGAAATCTTCCAACAGAAGGTATAGAATAGCCAACAAGCACATGAAAAGGTGTTTAACATTGTAAGTTATCAGGGAAATATAAATTAAAGCCATAATGAGATACCACTACTAGCTAAAAAGAGTGTCCATATCAAGTGTTGGTGAGGATGTGAAGCAGATGGAATTCTCACACATTGTTTATGGGAGTGTAAACATATCATCACTTTGGAAAACAATTTGGCAGGTTTTTATAAAGTTCAACATACCCTACCTTATGATGTCATTCCACTCCTAGGAATATACTTAAGAGAAATGAAAGCATATGCCTACAAAAAGATTTATACACAAATGTTCACAGAAGCTTTATTCAACTGCTGAAAATTGTCAACAAACCAGATGTCCACCAAAAAGAATAAGTCAACTGTGGTAAATTCATATAATGGATTTCTAGTCAGCAATAGTAATAAAAAAAAGAACTAAAGATACTTGCAACAATATAGATGAATACACTGAGTACAAGAAGCTAGAGGCCAAAGAGTATATACCATCTGATTCCACTTATATTAAGACCAAGTACAAACCAAATTAATATATGATGATGGAAATCAGAACAGGGTTTGCCTCTGGGAGAATGAAGGAATGGAACAGAAAGTGGCAGCAAACACCTTTCAGGAAAATGAAAATTAATGGTTACAAAGGAGTACATACATTTATCAAAACACATTGAACTGTACACTTAGATCTGGGCATTTTGTTGTTGTGTAAAGTATGTCCTCAATAAAGGAAAGAGGAAAAAGAAAACAATCCTGAAAGCAAAAACAGTTAAACGTATGAAAAAAACACAGACACACTAAAATGAAGGCTCCATACTGTATTCAAATTACAGAATTTCTTATAAAAACATGACTTCACATGGGGCGCCCGGGTGGCTCAGCAGGTTAAGCATCTGCCTTCGGCTCAAGTCATGATCCCTGGGTCCCGGGATTGAGCCCAGCAGGGGAGTCTGCTTCTCCCTCTCCCTCTGCCACCCCCCCACTCATGCGTACACAGACTCTCTCTCTAGTAAATAAATAAAATCTTAAAAAAAATAAAAAATGAAAAAACATGACTTTATAATGCAAGAAACAAGTACAAAAAAGTAATATAAAATTAAGCAAATTATCTAAGTTTTACTTTAAAAAACAGACACACACACAGAACAGGATTCTTCAAGAGATAACATTTTTACACAACCTGAGAGATTCCTCCTTTAGCAATCAATGTTTATGGTCAGCTAGCCCCAGGAAAGTTTCTTAACATTTTTATCATAGTGAAATCTAGTTCCAGTGATTAGCCTCAAAGATAATGAGTAGCAACTGATGGAAACAGCCAGGCAAACCTAAATTCAAAGCCTGTATGTGCCTCAGCTGCTCTGTGACTTGGACTAGAAGCTCTGCCTCTCTGGGGCTCAATTTCTTCATCGGTAAAATGGAGAAAGGTTTGTTCTGAACTTTAAAGAAGATAACATATGGGAAGCACTTAGTGCCTGGCACATAGACAACTCTCATAACCAGTGGCTGCAATTATTACTAATGGGGGGCAGGTAGCCTGAGGAAAGGTGGTGGAAGTAGGAGGGAGCTGAAGTTTTCAGAAGGGAGGTGTTTGTTTTGCTGAGCAACTAACCCCTATGTCACCTTGGCTGATGTCTGAATCTCAGGGAGTATTTTTTATACTAATGGAACCTCCTTCATTTTAGGACCCCAGAGATCTGATTCTGGGTTGGCCCCTTAGCACCCACAAAACAAACAACCGCACAAACAGGGCTCAGAATGGCTACCTGGGTTTTCCATAATATGGACATGGTTCAATTTATAGTTTTTAAAGGATAATAAACTGCCACCAGGTGACTTCAAATCCCATTCCTTCAAAAGAACATAATTATAGGAAGAGTACTTTCAGATCACTTTCCTAAACATGAGTTTAGTACCTTGGGGTTTTCCCTTATCAAGATCCTATCTGTACAGTCTACCTACTCTGTTCCTGTGGAAATAAGCATATCTGCTTCCTTAGCTTGCCTATAGAATTTGAAGATAATCCCAGTAGAGATTATATATTATCTGGGTCCAAAAATAGGATTTCTGTGGTTTCACACTGTTGTCATCATAGCACATCAGAGAATCTCAGAATTTTAAGGGATCTCTTTGAAGATCACATCACCTCCTTCACAGCTCCACCTACTGAGAATCTGTGGTTAGCTCTATCATTTCCATTGTCTTGAACTTCATTACCTCGAAAGGCTCCTTAATTCATGGACAGAGAGCTCAACTTGAAGAGTTCTTTCTTCTGATGAAGTAAAATCTCCCTTTCATAGACTCCCTCAGGATTCCTTACCCACCCTTGGAAGAAAAACAGAATTGGTGCATTTCCCCTTCACATGGTAGGTCTTCCCCTACTTCTGGGGTGGCCAGCAACTTCCCTGATCACACTGTCCAAACCAAGATGTTCCTTATCGTTACCTACTTATGCCCTTGCTGTTTCCTTCAAAGTGTTTATCAAAATCTGCTATTGTTTTTTTGTATGCCTTTTTTATAAGAGAATGTCAGCTCCCAGAAGGGCCACACAGCTATCTTACTTATGGCTGCCCTGCCAGCACCTGGCACTAACCCAGGCACATCATGGGTACTCAGTGGACACTGGATACGTGACTACATGTCTTTAGATATTTTTAATTAGCTCATATTCTCTCCTTAGCTCTCTGTGACCTGACCATATATCTGTATTCCTTCTGAGGGTTTTCAAAGTGCAAAGGTCAGAGAGCAGGCGGGTAACAAATCTCTGTAAAGGAGACTGGTATAAAGAAATGGGAAGTGGTGAGGTTGTGGAACTGGCCAGAGTACATGCTTTGCCCAAAGGCACTCAAATTCAAGAAAATTTTAATCACTAGGATTGCTGAGCATAACATGTCTGTGGCTGGATTGGGCCTGCAGACCACCATTTTACAAGCCCTCTTTCAACCCTTCTTTCTTGATCATAGTTTCCAGATCCCTCATCTCCCTCCCTTGGGAATATTCCAGTATGTCAGTATCCCTCTTGAAGTTTGCTTAATTGACCAGGAAGTCACAGCACGAGGGGCGCAGGGCACATGGGACTGTTACCTTCTGTGGTCTGGATAGTAAACCAATCTCAGAGCAGCCCAGGAGGCTGAGGTCTCTCAGCAGATGTCCCACATTGTTGTTGGCTCCAATTGAGTTTGTAGTCAATATGTCTTTTTTTTTTTACCATGAGCTGCTGACAAGCCACTTAATGATAATAATATTTATGCAACAGCCTAAACAAAGGTCTCTGGCCTTGGAAGAATTCAGGCCATATACACTTCTTGATGATGTTTTCTTTCCGCGCAAGTCCCGACAAGAAGAACAGGATTCCCCAATCACTCTGATCTCCCACAGACAGATGAGGCCCAAGCAACCAATCAAATCACAAAGGAATAATGCAGTCAGTTGCTTTTCCTGACCACGGTAATTAAACTAGACCAAAAGACCTGGTTGCATACTAAAATCATCTCTGGCTCCAACCCTGGAGACTCTAAGTCTGCAGCACCAGGAGTCTGTATGGTCAACGAGCTCCCTAGATGATGTGGCACATCTAAGAGCCCAAATCTAGAGACCACTGTCTTGCCTAACAGGATCAGTATTGCTTGCAAATTCTCGAAACTCTGGAAGTGAGGCCCTCTCAGTACAGACACATCCTAAAATTTGAGAGTCACCCATCTAGATCAGGGTTGACAAACTTTTTTACTAAAGAGCCAGATAGCAAGTATTTTAGGCTTTGTGGAGTGAGAGACAAAATTGAAGATATCATGTTGGTACATATTATATAACTGTTTAAAATGTAGCCATTTGTTATAGGTTAAATTGTGTCCCGCCCTCCCCCTCCAGAGAAGATATGTTGACCTCCTAATCTCTAGCACCTCAGAATGTGGCCTTGTTTGGAACAAGGATCTTTGAGAAATAATCAAGTTAAGATGATATTATTAGGACAGGCCCTAATCCAATGTGGCTGGTGTCCTTATAAAAAGGGGAATATGGACATAAGGAGAAACACAGGAAAATGTTATCTATAAGCCAAGGAATGCCCGAGGAGTGAAGCATAGAATGTGTGCTCCCTCACAGCCCCAAGGAGGAACCAACCCTGCTGACACCTTGATTTTGGACTTAGCCTCCACATATGTGAGACAATAAATCTGTGTTTAAGCCACTCAGTTTGTGGTCCTTTATTATGGCAGCCCTAGAAAACTAATACACCATTAAAAATGGAAAAACAAGTCTTAGCCCAAGGGCCATATAAAAACAAGAAGGCAGATGTGGTCTATGGACCATATCTAGACTATGCCCAACCATGATGACGATGGCTCAACATCTTGGCAATCAACCCATTGTTCATAATCTCACAGTAGACCCAGTCTGAGGTGCCCACGTCCAACTCAAATATTACCTCTTGGGAGAGGTTTTCCCTAATCTCTATGATGTTAACTGTGTACTTCAAGGGTCTTGCCAGCCTTGCTCGCTGCTACATCCTTAGAACCTGACACATACCAACTTTCAATAAATATTAAATGAATGAGTGAATTTTAGACAGATAATCACAAGCTCAGTTTTCAGAGAGGCAACTTAAAGCCACGGGGTATCACTGATTGCTTGAAGTGACACAGCAGAAAACCCAGGATTCAAATCCACTTATCCAGACTTCTGAACTTACAGTCCTTTTACAGGCCACTCCACCTCTTAAACATACCTAAGCCTTTCCTGAAACACTGGCACTTAAAACACAACACGTTATCCACATTTTTACACGAGAGGGATGTTAGGAACTTAGGTGTGATTAACCCCCAGCCATTAAGCAGCCACAGGCAGGCTGAGCAGAAGGTACACCAGAACATTTACGAGGAAAACTCTGTGGTAGGTAGACCTTTACCAGGGCTACTTAGCTCCCATCCTCTTTTTAAGCCACACCTTGATTTCATTCTAGGAAATCAGTTCTCTTCCAGTGTGTAGCCATGGCAAAAGGTAATTCTTGAACCTGCCCTCCAACTACAAAGAAAACGACCAATCCATATGCTACCTGCCCACAGATAGAGTCAGGGGCTATACACGCCTAAGCTCACCTGATGCGACACTGTCTTCCTGACTTTGTAACTCCCAAATGAAAGGGGACATAGCATATTAGTTATTGATTGCTGTACAGCAAATAGCCACAAACTTAGCATCTTAAATCGATGTGTGTTTATTTGTTCACAGTTCTGTAGGTCAGAATTCGGGGATGCCGTGGCTGTGTTCTTTGCTCACGGTCTGTGATGGCTAATTTTATATGTCAACTTGACTGAGCTGAGGGATGCCCATATAGATGGTAAAATATTATTTCTGGGTGTGTCTGTGAGGGTGTTTCTGGAAAAGATTAGAATCTGAATCAGTGAGTAAAGGAGCTGGCCCTCACCAACCTGGGAAGGTATCATCCATCTGTGGGCCTGAATAGAACAGAAAGGTGGAGGAAGGGCAAATCTGCTCTCTGCTTAAGCTGGGACATCCATCTTCTCCTGCCTTTGGACATCAGTGCTCCTGGTTCTTGGGCCTTCACACTTGGACTAGCACCTACACTACCAGCCTCCTGATTCTCAGGCCTCAGACAATATTACACGTCAGACAAGCTGGTTTTCTAGCTTGAAGATGGCAGCTCATAGGACTTCTCAGCCTCCATAATCATGTAAGACAATTCCTATAATAAACCTTCTCTTATATATACCTATATAAATATCCTATTGGTTCTGTTTCTCTGGAGAACCCTGACTAATACAAGATCTCAAAGATGCTGGGTGCCTGTGTCCCCATCTGACACCTCTTCCAAGCTCATTCCTGTTACTAGAATTCAGTTTCTTGCAGTTGCAGGACTGAGTTCCTTGTTTCCTTTTTAGCTGTTGGCCAGGGGTCACTTTCAGCTCCTTGCAGCCATTCTGTGGTCCTGGCATAGGGACCCTTCCCCATCTTCAAAGCCAGCAATGGCACATACCATCTTTCTAATGTTCCAAATCTCTCTGACTTCCCTTTCTGCCTTGCTCTTCTGCTTTAAAGAACTCATATGATTAGATTAGGCCCATCCTGATCATCTCCGTATATTAAGGTGGACTGTTTTGGACTTTATACCCAGAAAATCCTTTCGTTTGAGTACCTGGATTTGTGTTCTACCAAGTAACCAGGGGACAGGAGTCTTGGGTACTCTATCGAATGCTGCCTACCTAGAGGTCATTTTCATTGCAGAGGTTAACAGTGGTAGGCATGCCCCAGCCACTCAGTTCCTGCTGGGAGACAGAGACAGTTGCTGTGTTTCCCACGTCCTGCCTCTTGGGCTTATGGTGCTTCCTTGGTTCCTATCATTCCCAAGTTTAGTCTCCCAGCCTGTCATCAAATCTTATAACTCCTAATATAAACAAATAAAATCTCCATGTACCAGATATTAGCCCAAACTGCATTCTGTTGCAATCAAGAAACCTGACTGTCTCAAGCTCCAGAAGATGCCCAGCAATCCACCACAAAACAGGGATTCTTGTGGAAGGGAGAGTGTGATAGGGCAGGAAAAATCCATGGGCCGCTTTGCCAAACCAGACACCCCCATCCCCATAAATCTGACATGCTGGTTTAAAATACCAGAGTTCTACTAAACCATAGAAAAGCAACGACTATTTAATGTTTTAAATATGGGAACGCTTCACAAATTTGTGTGTCAGCCTTGCACAAGGGTCCTGCCAATCTCCTGTATTCTTTCATTTATTTAATTTTTTTAAGATTTTATTTATTTAACACAGAGAGAGAGGGAGGGAGTGCACAAGCAGGGGGAGCAGTAGAGGGAGAAGTAGGCTCCCCACTGAGCAGGGAGCCCGATGAGGGACTTGATCCCCGGACCCTGAGATCATGACCTGAGCTGAAGGCAGGCGACTCTTAACTGACTGAGCCACCCAAGAGCCCCTGTATTCTTTCATTCAAACAAAAGTAGTCAGTGGTCTATATGGTAAAAAAATAAAGTGGTCAGACTGAACAAAGACACGTTCTAATTTTTGTGTAAGGAATGAACTAGACAGAAGCTGAAATTAAACAATCTGACACTCGTTGGAAAGTGAAAAATCTGTTAAAAAATCTTTTGACCTCATATAGTTGTTGTACTAAATTTAAATTCATGTTTTCCTAAAGTGAACAAATTCTTCCCAAAGACTCAGCCAGACAACACACACCTTGAGGTTCAGGTTTCGCACCAGAGCTTATGAGCATGGTCACCTTTCAGTGTAAGAGCTAATATGCGCAGGGTTGCTAAAGCGGCTTCCATGGAAGCTTTTATGTATCAACACAGCCCTTTCCAGTTCAAAGTTTCTGCCCCGGGATTTCTGTGTTCTGTGGGGCGAAAAGACTTGGTCAATTCATTTGAATCTGGTCACAAGAGCCCAATCTGTTACCTTCCAACCTAGGTTTTTCTGACCCTAGACAAATCCAAAAGTATAACTGCCCCAGACTAGACAGGGTGATTGGCCTAGGTACCAGTGGTTAAACAGTGCACACTGCATAGAAAAGGGGAGACAAAGCCACCCCCTCTCGCCCTGAACCTTGATTTTGTTTATAGATGGCAACATTTATGTGGAAAAATGTGTTAGCGCCAGCCTCCTTGAGCAGCACTGGGGTAGCTCTTTCCCCCTTTGTTGAACTGAGCTTGGAAAAAGCACCTCGGAGTGAGGAATGGCTGGCACTGGGCAGAACATGCTGTATATTTCCACAGTCTACTCCAAGGTAAACAGACCAGGCTTATTAGTTCATGAAGAGCCAGGAACTCCCCTGCTCCGGGAAGACAAAGGCCATAGCCAGGGAAATCAGGAAACTGATCAAGTGCACAATTTGTGCCCATCTTCCTCCACTCCCTCCCCGACATATCCAAGGCTCTCACTTTCCTCTGCATAGTTCCACGTACCCTAGAATGTGGTGTTTAGCATTTAGCTCCAGGATGTGGTATTCTGTACCTTTCAGGCAATCTTGGTTTTTAGGCACAGGCAAGGAAAGTGAAGGAGATATTTCTTACTCTAAGTTCTTGATTACTAGATGCAAAGGGCATTTGAGCACCATGGAGATGTAGCATTCAGACTCTGGAGCCTGATGGCCAGATTTGAATCTGTCAGGAAAAGGGTTCTATTTAACAACATAAACCTAAATCTCAGAGACTAAACAAAACACAGGTTTACTGCTCTCTCGGGTCACTCTACAATGTGCTTTTGTAGGCTCTGTGCCACGCAGGGACTCAGGCTCACTGCATTCATGGCATCACCAGAGCCCTGAAGATAGCAAGTCAGGGAAGAGCGATCATGGTCTGGAGATGTGTCTCACTCTCACCCACTAGCCATGGACCAGCACTCAGTTACACAGTTTCACCCGCCTGCAAGGAGGTTGGGAAATGCAGTGCAGCTGTGTGCCCACAGGGAAATGGAAAATGGTTTGGTGAACAACTACCTACCTGGGCTCTGCCATAGCTGCTTACTTAAGGAAGTTTCTGTGTTATCTATTTTAGCTTCTTTCTCTGTTAATTGTGTGTATTAGTCAGGATCCTCCAGAGAAACAAAACGTGTGTGTGTGTGTGTGTGTGTGTGTGTGTGTGTGTGTGTGTGTGTGACACATACAGAGACAGAGACAGAGAAAGACTGACTTTAAGAAATTGCCTCACGGGCGCCTGGGTGGCTCAGTTGGTTAAGCGACTGCCTTCGACTCAGGTCATGATCCTGGAGTCCCTGGATCGAGTCCCGCATCGGGCTCCCTGCTCTGCAGGGAGTCTGCTTCTCCCTCCGACCCTCCCCCCTCTCATGTGCTCTCTCTTATTCTCTCTCTCTCAAATAAATAAATAAAATCTTTAAAAAAAAAATTAAAAAAAAAAAAAAGAAATTGCCTCACATGACTGTTGAAGCTGACTAGGGCAGATCTGCAGGCAAGAGTTTATCTAGGCTTGAGTTTGAATCTTAGGGCAGTCTGGAGGCAAAATTCCTCCTTCAACTGATTGGATGAGGCCCACACATGATGGAGGTACTCTGCTCAAAGTCTACTGATTTAAATTTAACCTCATCCGAAAAGTACCTTCAAAGCAATATCTAGACTAGTGTGTGACCAAATATCTGGGCACCATGGCCCAACAAGTTAATACAGAACATTAACCATTACAATGGGTATGTTAAATTAGTATAATAAAGCACCCAGGACCATGTCTGGCACCTAGAAAGGTCTCCGTAAACATGAGTTTACCGTCACTACTACTGATCTATGATCCTCACTACTAACACCTGAGGCCTGAACCCAGTACCATAGCACTGTCATCTCCCTACCACTCCCCTCAATGAGCCCATCAAACCAGCTAGGGAGCTATTGACCTATAAAGCGTTTATCTTACTTAGACAAATATTTTCTTTATTTTCTTTACAAGGCATTTTCCCATCTACTATTTCACTCAGTCATTCACTCAAACTTATGAAGCAGGCAAGGTGAAATTATTCCTACCGTTATTTTTGAGCTGAGGGTCAGAGAGGATGGCTGCCCTCCCACCCACCCTTCCTAATCTGTGCCCTACCCCATCCTCCAGATTCTGTTTCAGGAGAGCCACCTCTGCCCTGTGTGAGAGGTGCCTTTCTTCTAACCTGATCTAAAATTCATTATATATTATATTCCCATAGAAGTAATAATGTAACAAGTGTTGAGTAGGATTAATTGAAATACTCCTATTAATACTACGCTTCAGGTATTCCATGAATTAAATAGGTATTTACACACAGATCTAAGGGAACCTAATTCACCATTTAAAGTATTTAAACTATTATTTCCATGGAAAAACTAGCCCCACAATTCAAGAAATCAGCATATGAATGAATTTTGGGCTATGACTCTGTTTGCAAGAGGGGATTTCCTGCATGAGTGCAGATACCAATACTGGCCTAGGCACTGCTAGGAGCCAGTTAGAGGTTGTCTTCGGTCTCCTTCCCATTCCCTATGTTCTGGGGCTCACCCTTCTGCAGCCACTCTATTTTCTTCATCATTGTTTATACTAAATAAATAGGACAGAAGCAGAAGCCAAAAGTCTGGGTATCTGACTTGGCTCAGCCCTAACCAGTTGCATGACCTCAGAAGTCTTTTTACTTTGGCTTCCTTGACTGCAAATCATAGGGGTTTCATGAACTCATGGGAGGTTGCCTATCAGCTACAACATCTCTCGGTCTACTCTGTGTCACCCTTCCACATGGTCTGATATCTGCCTGATAACCTAGACTCACAAAGCTCAGCTTCCCCTCATCCTACATAGTGGTTCTGAAGTCTCAAAGAGGGATCATAATGACCCCAAAGCCTTCAACACACAAAAGAATCTACTGCTAATGGTGGGAGTTCAGGCACAGAATCACTCTACTAGGCCCCAGCCATTGTCCCCTAAATCCTACCAACTGGGAACCAGCACATTCTCCACCCTCTCACCAGTCAGCCTGGGATTATGTATCCAGTCACCCAAGGTTAGACAGAGAATGTTTATGTAGGCTGAAATGATCGGAGTAACTGAAGCCATGAGTTCAGTTGGAAAGAGTCATTCAATTGCAGATATTGCCCCACAAAACCCAAATCCCTTAGAGAGCAAATTATTTCAGCTGTCTGAGCTGGTGCACTTTTCAATGCAGTTGGTACAGAGCCTCCTTCCCAGTGAAAAGCACGATCCTCTCTCCCCAAGGACATTGGTGACCCCCACAGAACCTTTTCTCCCTGACATGCATGCTGGCCAATCATGCTCTTCTGAAACTAGATACTGTGAGGCCAGACCTGTGCATAGCCAAAGAGGCCACCCAGCTCATTAATCCAATGAAAGGATAGCTTTACACAGGGCACATAGCGTTCCACTCAGCCCATAATGCCTGCATGTGTCTGGGGGCAGCACTGCTGTTAAATATCCAAGACAAATCTAAGCCTGCTGGGCAGTCCACCTACTCTAGTCAACTCTGAGTAAAATAAGGTACATAATTAGTGTAACACAGGCCGAATGGTTCTGAGACCTAGGGTTTGGCCCAGTTTCTGAAACTTGCTTAATAGGTGACCTTGGACAAGTCATTTAAATTCCGTGGGACCTTCTAGCTCTAGGAGTCTATCAACAGAACCACATATAGCCACAGTCATGACATTCCTCACTTCTATTGTTTTCTCTCCAAAAGAAGACAGCTAAAAAATGAAAGAAATACAAACATCAGATACCTTTGACATACCAGGTTAGTCTTTCAATTCTCCCACTAACCCAATGAGACAAGTATTATTGTCCTTATTTTACAGATGAGGAGGTTTAGTCAATGCTATGAGCTAACTTGTGCCTCCCCAAAATTCTTAAGTTGAAGCCCTCACCCCCAGTGTGACTATATTTGGAGGAATCTTTAGAGGAGGTAGTTAAGGTTAAATGAGGTCATTAGGGTAGGGACCTGATCCCACCGACTGGTGGCCTTGTAAGAAAAGGGAGAGAGCCCTTCCCCTGCACAGAAGAAAGGCCAGGGGAGCACACAGTGAGACAGCACCTGGCACAGCACGTGCTCAAAAAATCTGTTTGACTGATGACTTCATGACATTCACTTAAACCTGAAAAGTGAACTTGAACCTCCAGTCTCTGGGCTCAGGAAGTTTGAAAACAGTACTAAATCTCCTGTTACTTAATGAGTATTTCAATTTTAAGAATGACAGACATAAACCATTCAACTAGAACTGGATGATTACAAATTTCTGAAATAATTTTTGTTTTTTAATTGCCCACCAGTTTTAAGTCGAAACTTTCTCTGACGCTAGTTCCAGGGTGACACTGTCATTAACACTGCAGTAATCAACAGAAAGCAGACTTCACGGGTTGACAACTTCCACCATCATTTCTTCTATTTATTTTTATCACAGTCTCCTTTGGTCAGGGTAGAAAATAAGTCAGGTTATCATTTATGTTATAATACATAAAATTGATATACCTAAATGACCTGATAACCTCCAAGATTGTTGGGGGGGGGAAAGGTACAAAACAGTGTTTGTTAAATATTACTACCTATTTTTAAAATGGAAAAAAATTACACACATGTAAGTATTCATGCATGTACACATGTATGTATTTGCCTGGACCTGCACAAAATATCCTTGAAAGGATTCATCAAAAACACTGGTAACATTGGTTTTCTCTGAGGAGGAGAACTTGAAGGACTGAAAGAGGGAGGGAAGAGAGGCTTTAAAAATATGTGTGTGTGGTTAAAATTATTATTTACTATTCCATTGAGGTAATATGTGCAAATCTTAAGTGAATAGCTCAATGAATTTTTTTAAAGATTTTATCTTATTTATTTGACAGAGAGAGACACAGTGAGAGAGGGAACACAAGCAGGGGGAGTGGGAGAGGGAGAAGCAGGCTTCCCGCTGAGGAGGGCACCCGACGTGGGGCTCGATCCCAGGAATCTGGGATCATGACCTGAGCTGAAGGCAGACGCGTAACAACTGAGCCACCCAGGCGCCCCTGCTCAATGAATTTTTACATATGTATCCACCCGTTTAAACATATCCTGATCAAAATACAGAACATTTCCAGAACCCCAGAAGATACCTCTGCTCCTACCTAGTCAATACCCAGCCCCCAAAGATAAGCACAGATCACAATATAAATGGATTCACATGTTATGTAACCTTTTGTGTCTGACTTCTTTCATTGGATATTATGTCAATGAGATTCATCCATGTTATTTTTCATGTGGCAGTTCTTTTTCATTACCATATAATATTCCATTGTGTAAATGAATATATCACAGTTTGTATATCTACTACTATTGATGGACACTGAGTTGTTTTCAGTTTGGAAATATAATGAATCAAAGCTTCTGGGAGCATTCTGTAGTATTCTAGGAGTCTCCTGGTGGTCTTACAAGTACTCATTTCTGAGGAATTGCTAGGTCACAAGGTAAAGGTATTTCAGCATTAGTTAGTAGATATTTCCAAGCAGCTTTTCCAAGTCTGTGTACCAATTTACACTCCCATCTTCTGTGTATGAGCATTCCAGTTAGTTGCTTCATATCACTGCCAACATTTGGTATTGTCAAAGGGAGACATTTAGCAAGAATCTATATAGAGATATATATATATATATCCTTCTACAAACTTTGAATTTTTAAAAAGATTTACATATTACAGAGAGAGCATGCGCACGTGCACAAGAGTAAGTGGAGGGGGGAGGGGCAGAAGGAGAGAACCTTCAAGCAGATTCCCTGCTGAGTGGGGAGCCCTACACAGGGTTCAATCCCATGACCCTGAGATCATGACCTGAGCCGAAACAAAGAGTTGGTCACCTAACCAACTGAACCACCCAGGTGCCCCTGCAACTTCTCATTTTAAAACATTTGTACATATTGCCTATTCACGATTAAATAAATAAAAATATAGAACACTTAACAAAAATGAAAGACATAAGCTGGCAAAAATTATTTATCTTTCTTTAATAGAGATGAATGGCTAGGAACTCTCCAGATATTCAGTACAGAAAGGGAACCAAGGGCCCTGTGACTTGTACTCTGTAAGTGGTGCTGAGAATCCCACTGAGTTGTCAGCCTGAGAAAGAGGCTAACCACCTGAGACATGAAAAATATCAAGGACCTTAAAAGACCACTGTTCTGGTGAACCCTCGCTGTTGACAGTGGCCAGCGGAAGCTCTGGCTAATGAGAGAAACCACAGGAAGACTTAGGAGGTAGCATCCACAAAAGTAATATTTAGGAACAGCCTTCTCTGCCACCTCCAAGGCTGCTATATCACCAAAAAATCTCTTCCAGGAAGCACCGGTATGAATAAGAGACTAGAGGGTCAAACGAGAGAATCCCCATTACTCAAGCAAGATCTTTTACACTATTACTACCTAGCCTGAATCATCTTCAACATCCAAAGAGAGACTACATTAGAGATCACCAGTTTGGGAATGCATACTTCCTTGTCAGGGGAGGACAGCCATTCCTCATTAGGAATGAGGTGACACTGGAGGCTCAAAAATTCTGCATAAAGTCTCCAGACAGCAAGAGACCAACCATCCAACTTCCAGTAGAGAAGACAACCAGGAAAGGATGGGTTAAATCATCTGCTTCAAGCTCTTTTAACCATGACCCACAAGAAGAAAAACATTTTACATTGAAACCCAATACACACAATACCAAATCTAAATTGTCATCAATCGCAAGATACACCATAATTTTACCACTAAGCAAGAAGAAAAAAAGTTGTCCATAATAAAACTCATCATGATTTCAGATTTGTAATGAAAAAATTGTATGTCTTAGATAGAATATAAATTGGATGGAATATAGAGGAAATTTCAAGCAACAATCCTAACCTTTATTATGTGCAATCGACTTTGATACTTACTATTCTGGTCTATTTAATGTCATTTCTCCCCAAAATGCTGGTAATGACCCATTAAGTTGATTTCAAATCCATTAATGGATTTCAACCTACAATTTTAAAAACACTGGATTGGAATTAAAGCCTATGACTTCTAAATAATTGTATTAAGAACTCCAAAGAGTTTAAATAAATCTACTGGTAGGACAACTGAATCCAAGTGGTAATTACTGTACAGTATATCAGTACACATCTCTGGGCTGAATTGCCTAGAAACCCGAGGCAGAGCAGTGTGTAAACACTGCTATGGGAAAAATTCAAGACAGTGGTGCTGTGGATGTGCATTGCTATAATTAAGCCAGAAGACATGTCAGCCAGGGCATTTCTGAGTGCTGATTCCTGCATGCCTCCTGTATGTTGTAAGGTATGTGTCCAAAATTAGAGTGACTGAAAGCCCCTAAAAAAGTGCAATAATCCTTCCTTATAACACCCCTGCCTGGGGGTGTCAGCCTACTATTTATAAACATGGGTTAAGAGGGAAAATACCCTAACTTCTGTTTTACAAGCAAGTATAATAGCCAATCAGAATACTACTCTGGTACCACAGTTTTCCCCATATTTTAGAGTCAAAGCTTTTCCATTCACATGTGAGCCCAGGGAGAAATCAGATGAGGAGTTTTTTAGTTGTGCATTGCTTGAGCACTTAGCAATGCACTGAGCATCATCTGAGGGAGACATGCGTTGAGCGACACAGAACACTGAATGACTTTCTACTGGAATTACAGACAAGTTGAGTATCTTGTCAAGAGGTGGTAGCACAGAACAGATAGCTGAGTTCTATTTTGTGCTTCACATGGAATGAGGACTGGACAAGAATGATCCACCAAAACACAGAAATGGAAAACTTTCACTTTTCAAAGGGTTTCCCCGAGTGGACTCCTTAGGAGTAAAACATAAATGGAATTATTGTAAGCTGAACAAAGTTTACCTATTTTTCCAATTTAGTAGGTTTAAAAAAAATATTGCCTTGGGGAAGAACATTTGCACATTTTCCCCCCAAATAAGAAAGTACCAATGAGGTCAAAGAGCAAATCAAAGAAAGTATGATCCAAGAAACCAAAACCAAAGTGGTAAAAGTTAGGGCTTCATAAGCAAATAATTAGTCCTTTTAGTGATCTCAAAAATTTTCTTTCCTTTCTCTGCCAGATCAGGCCCGTTGCTATTCTTTACTAGAGCTAAGATCTTTTGAATGTTTGGAACCACAGCAATGGGTGGTCGGGGAAGCTATATCTCACTGTACAGGTTGTTCACTGCACAATGGCACCCAGCCAAGAGGATGACTAGAGGCTGACATGCAGCTCACACTTCTTTTGTCCAGTGTGCATCCTGGTACATGGCTGCTTCTGCCTGGAGGGAGAGACCCCTCTCTGAGTTTGCAACAGGCACCACATGGGTTAGTGGAGGGCCTTGAAAACAGCGAGGGAAGGGGTGAAGAAGTCACTAGCTCTACTATACTTCAGACACATGGCAAATCACTAGCATTTCTTCCTAAATATCAGCCAGCTCTAAGGAATAAGTTGGCACTTCAATCCAGAAATCGAGTCTTAGTGTAACTCTACATGTACTTACCATATATCTGAAATGCAGCTGTAATGCTCTCTTAGAGCCTATTTATTAGAAATTTGGTTCAAAAATCCCCATGCAATTTGAGGATGAGAGCTGGGGGAGAAGGGAAGAGATGGGGGGAGAGGGAGTATCAGAATTGAGCACCTGTGACACAATAGTTTTCTCATATGTTAAAGTATACTCAAACTACAATTACTGTCATTAAAATAGTCTATACTTTGGCATGTCCCCCATAACTTCCTACTATGACTTCCAATCTTAGATAAAACAAAAACATTTCTTCCATGTGGAAAGTCTATTGAGTTCCATCACAAAAGCAATAGCTTAGTTCTTTTAATTGTTAATTAGCCAGTCAGAGCATGAGCATAAAAAATAGGTAGCAGGTTTAGGACTCAGCATAGGCATGACTTCAAATTCAGGCCATCTATTAAGAAGCATCAAACTGGAAACCACCTATTGCAACTTCTTGTTCCAGCCCCAGCCCAGCTGCCAGTGTGTTCTCACACTGTTTTTTCATGGATCTCATAGACTAGTCCAACTAGTACTCCTGCTGCTCAACAAACCCACCGTGGAGCTGGCTTAGCACAACACCGGTCTCCTAAATACCTTCCGAGAGTCTGGTAATAAGCCTCCTCCCTTCCCCCTAGAACCTCACCTCATTTCCATAGTTGGACCCTAACTCTCAATCCTTTTAGCTCCTGGAACATACTAAGCTCAGTCGCATCTCAAGGCATTCCTGCATGTTCGTCAATCTGACTCCCACTCACATAACCCATGGCTGGCTCCTCTTCTTCCTTCATGTGCCCATGTTTAGACTTCCCCAGAGAACTGCCATTTTTTCCTAATTCCTACCACAACCTGTAAAAAATGTATTTAGTTCTTTGTCTACTAGATTTTCCTATCTGGTAAGGACAGGAACCTTACCTGTTTTACTTCCCTAGCACACTACCTGGTACAGGGTAGGTAGGCAGTCAATAAATATTTGTTGAATGAATAAATAAATGGATGAACAAACCCTACAGCATTTACATTTTGCCTCTTATGTAGAGCACCCATATAATTTTTCAAATCAGGACACTTTTGAGAGTAAAAGTGGATGCTAGGTACTGAGATAAAACAGGCATAAACCAGGACATATGGTCACCATACCCTATATCCACTCCTACATGTCCCATCTTTACCAACCAAGTTTGTAAGATTCACATTATCTTTAGCTGCCACTTGCTAAACCATTTTCCTTTTGTGAAGACCAGATTCCTTCTCTTCAGGATCAAATCTTTGACTTGATATTTCCATAAAACAGTTTCAACTGAGTCATTAACATCAGCTCCTATAAGGCTAAGCATCTTTCCTTTAGCATGGCCTTTGAACATGTCTTCACTGATAACAATGGTCTCACTCAAGGAGTCCAAGGAAAGATTGCTTCATTTCAAAGGCAGCTGGTGCCATCTTGGATATCCAATCCAAGTGTATTTCAGGATAGGCAGCATTAGTGCCACATTCAATAAGGCAAGCTCTACCTCTGTGATGGCTCCACTCCAGCCTTGAAGTAGGAAGGGAAGGAGGATGGCAGACAGAAGGCCAGTAGGAGAGAAAGAGCCTTTTGGATTCAAACCCTTCTAGACTATAACTGGCAATAGCTAGAAGACTCCCAAAAAGGAGGGATGAAGACAGAAGAGCGTGAGGGTCTAAAGATAAATACTTCTAGTTTGGGTTCCTGGGTCTGCTTCTTTTCAGCTGTGTGACTTTGAAAAAGTTATACTTCAAGTCTCACTCACCTATCTGTAGAATAGATATAATCTTACTTAACTCTGGTACAAAGGAGAGGACTGATAAAACACCTAGTATAATACCTGACACACTGTAAGTACTAAATAAATGTTGTTACAAAAATAATCATTATTATTTAATAAATGATGTCACTTTCATTATAAAACTAGCATTTTACTGTAACATAGTGGTCAAGAATTCCAGAGCCCTGGGTTCAAATTCTACCAGTGCCATTTAATATCCTTGTGGCCTTGGGAAAGGTGTTTAACTTCTGTAGACCTCAGAATTCTCATCTGTTAATTCAAAATAATTATGCCTACATCATAAGACTGTTCTGAAGATCAAGTGAGATAATGCATATAAAATGTCTGACGTAAGGCTTAGCATACACTATTGTGTTTTGGAGTAGAATTTATTAGAAGTACAGATACTAAAATCAAAACAAATAGCAAGGACAACAATCTTTTGAGAAGCTTGTTGATCTGCCACAAGAGGGGCAGGATTTGTCACAGTCTAGTGTGGTGTCTGGTCCCAAGGAACACCAAAAGAGGAAAATGAAAAATGGTTTTCTGAGAAAGTTGGGATACAAATTGTCCACTGAGGATCCCAAATGGAATTAAGAGTAAACAGAAAGTGTGTGCTCCCTGATTGTTTTTAGGTGAAGGTAGGAAGAGAGACTGGAAAACAAGAAAGACATTCCAGTCTGGTAGATTTCAATGACCTCTATTTTGACCATTTGATCTTGCCATTAAAATCACATTAAAACGGCAGATTCTTTAAGATATTACAATATTCATTTTGTAAACATTCACAGTTTAACATTTCTCCTGTTCTCAATGTTGACCATATTATAAAATTCACACAATTTCAGTTTTGGCCCAAAAACTCAAATTTCTGTCTGGTGACCTTAAAGAGTGCACCTCCACCAGCCTTTGAATGCTTTCCTGACCCTACATTATTAAATTAATGTTGGGTGAAAGTAGGAATGTCTTTGCCTCACAAACGTGATTGTTTTTGAAAGAACACTGCTAATTACCTTCCCAGACATCTGACTCATTATTCCATTCCATGAAGTTTAAGACATGGAAAAATTCATTTGGAAATTCCAATTTTAATGATTCCTCAATTTACAAAGAAACTGCCTTAGGATGCACACTCTATTCCCTTGATCTTAGCATTGGACAATTGCATATGGGCAAATACAATTTAATAAATACATAGCAAATACTGTATAATGAAGTATTAGAACTCCAAAAGTTGTTACATGTTGCATCATTTGATGAAATGGGACAAAATTCCACACACACAAATGTAGCACACATACACATACATACACAATGAGGAAGTTTAGTCTGAAAAATACAAAAATTTCCATTTGCTTGCAAAAAAAAAAAATGCTCTCAACTAAGTGGACTAGAGACCTTCTGTGTACTTTGAAATTAAGAAACTGATGAGAGAGAGCTTTTCAAAATCAAATATCTCCAATCTCTAAAGAAACTGAAAAGACCACATTTTGGTATTAACCTGAAAGAGCTCCTTGACATCCAAACAAACATCATTAAATGGAGAAAAAGAAGTACTTTTATAATAACCATGTCTGCTGGTCTGGTCACCATTATGTATACCCAGACACACCATTTAAGAACCTGTTTTGCAAATCCTAAATGGGAAGGAAGAATTTGCTATACCTCAACTTAAATTTACCGTATTTAAAATTGATTCTGATTTCTTACAATTTTTTCTTTCAAATGAAATCATTTAATCTCCGAAGACTGAATTCCTCATTTTATGACTAAATAATCTGAGGCCAAGAAGACCTACAAAGAAGAGGCCAAATTGAGCAAATAAAAATTCATATGCAAACACTGCATTGGAAAATATACATAATAAAAAATTATTCATTGTTCATCTAAAATTCAAACATAACTGAGTATCCTGTATTTTATCTGGCTACCCTTCCCCTGGGTTACCCAGCTAATGAATGGAAGAGACAGCACCAGAACTGGATGCCCATTCTGGTGTGCATCCATTCATGAAACAATTATTCCCTGAAAGCTAGATGTCCTGGAAAACCAAAAGCTATATAAGGCAGTCCTGCCCTCCAGGACCCTAGAATCTAATGGAAAATTCCAGTCACCTGGAAGAGAGGAGGGAGTGTCAACGTAACCATCTCAGCAAGCTACTACCCAAGAAAATGGTTCTCAACCCTGGCCACCATTCAATCACCTGGGGAGCTTTAATTTTTTTTTCAGTGCCCTGAGATGTTGATTTAATTGGGTCTGGGATGGGGTCAGGGAAACTGGCCTTCCCCCGCCCCCCCAAAAATATTCCCAGATAATTCTAGTGTGCAGCCTGGTTTGCATGATGAATCACACTGATCTAAGACTCACAAATCTCCCCTAAGAAATCTTGATTCACCGAATGGATAGGTCTGTGCTAAAGTGCATGTGGGTGAATATATGTGTGTAGGGGGAAGGGTCCCAAAGCACCATGCTTCCTGTATATCATGCAGGTGTTCAAAATGGCCATTTGGACTTTACAGTAAGATTTGTTGAAAGGAGAGCATTTTGCTGGAATTCATCTTACCCCCGTTATGGGGTCTTGGTTCTTATTCATTTCTTAGCCTATACATTGTATAGCTGTGTCCTGAAAAATCCATCCTAAGTATACAGTTCATATAACCCTTAAAAACAAATAATGAGGTGGTATCTCATTGAGGTTTTGATTTGGATTTCCCTGATGCTGAGCGATATTGAGCACTGTTTCATGTGTCTGTTGGCCATTTGGATGTCTTCTTTGGAAAAATGTCTGTTCATGTCTTCTGCCCATTTCTTGATTGGATTCTTTGTTCTTTGGGGGTTGAGTTTGATGAGTTCTTTATAGATTTTGGATACTAGCCCTTTATCTGGTATGTCATTTGCAAATATCTTCTCCCATTCTGTCAGATGCAGCCATCAAAAGGAATGAGATCTTGCCATTTGCAACGACGTGGATGGAACTGGAGGGTATTATGTTGAGTGAAATAAGTCAAACAGAGAAAGACATGTATCATATGATCTCACTGATATGAGGAATTCTTAATCGCAGGAAACAAACTGAGTGTTGTTGGAGTGGGGGGTGGGGTGGGAGGGATGGGGTGACTGGGTGATAGACACTGGGGAGGGTATGTGCTCTGGTAAGCGCTGTGAATTGTGCAAGACTGTTGAATCTCAGATCTGTACCTCTGAAACAAATAATGCAATATATGTTAAGAAAAAAAAAAGAAGAAAAAGAAGGTAGCGGGAGGGGAAGAATGAAGCGGGGGAAATCGGAGGGGTAGACGAACCATGAGAGACGATGGACTCTGAAGAACAAGCAGGGTTCTGGAGGGGAGGGGGGTGCAGGGTTAGCCTGGTGGTGGGTATTGAGGAGGGCACATTCTGCATGGAGCACTGGGTGTTATGCACAATGAATCATGGAACACTTCATCTAAAACTAATGATGTAATGTATGGGGATTAACATAAGAATAAAAGAAAATAAATATAAAAGGAAAAAAAAAACAAATAATGAAGAGACAGTTCCATCTAGTCCTATAGTCTGCTTAGGATACCCCATTACCTGGGGTTAAATATGGAGCCCCTGACCAGGACCGATCCTGTGGGTTTGGCATTGTTTGTATATATTCCTACAGAGGAATGCACTAAATGAAAGCCCTATTCAATCTTATGACTTCCCATGGAGAGATAAATAAAGAAGCACTCTGAGTGTCTTCACTATTGTCATTATATTTATTGCCCTGGTTAGAGAAGGGTCAGAAAGCCACAACTATATTTTCCTCTGCTCAATTATTATTATTATTACCAAAAGACAGAGTAGCAAATGGACAAAAGCAGGATTTCTCAATACAGTCCAAAAAGCAAGATAAAGAAGCTAATTCACCTCCATCCTGCACTCTCACCTTTTCATTTCTGACATCAGTGATGAGGAAGGCAAGTTTACCGCCTCCATTGCTGCATCTGTTCTCAAATTATGCCATCTTCTAACACCAGCATAACTGAACATTTTAAAATCATTGTGACCACCTCAAGCCATCCAAAGTCCAAAGGAAATGATATCTAAGCCCCAACTCTGAGGACACATGTAGCTGTGGGTCAAGCCCCCTTCCAAAGGGTCATCATTGTGTAATTTGTATTTAGACCATACTTATGTCATTGTTAATCCTCCCATTCCAGAATCCACTTGAGATCAATTCAGCCTATGATAGCAACGTTCTTTGGGATAGTTGGTCAGGTCTGGTTTTCTGAGTTTAACATTAAAAGACCTCCCCTCTTTGCAAGTGTTACACTAAAAAATCTGGTACAAATAAAGAGCATGATGGAGCCAATCAGAGCAAATGTATCTATCCAGGAATGATGAGAGGGCACGTTTTTTCAGTACATCAAAGAACTAAATGAGTGTTCAATAATACTAATACCTGGAAACCCCAAGATCAAGACGAATCAAAAATATTCCCAATGAGTCTGATTCGTGTTAAATATTTCCTGTCTCAGTGACCAACAGGCCATGTTAAAACCAGTCTCAACTCCTTTTGGAAGTCTTGTTCTGTTATCCACATGAAAGGTAATGTAAGAATTTTGATCAGTGATACAAGATTACTAATTCTCATTGGGTAATTTTCCCCATTAGTCAGAGATCAACTTTGCCAACTTGGAGGCTTCACATGTTTTGCGGCAGGGTGCCATTAGGAACTAGCTGTCAAACTCTAGGACTAATGGAAATGTATTCTAAAGGCCAAATTCCACCCTTTTCTTACATAGAGACAGTTTCTAAGGGAGCCTCAACTGAATCCCAAGGTCTAGGATCTCCAGTCTTCCTTCGTGACCACCTTTCTCTTATGCCATCATCAGCAAATCCCCATTGACAACCCCCCTTTCTTTTCCCTTGAAAAATGCCAAAATACTCCCAGGAGGAAGCGTTATCTTTCTAAATCCTTAGTTGAACTGAAAAGGAGAGACCTGAGACTTTTAAATCCATGGCAGAAGCAGACTCACTCATTACACCTTTAAGGTCTAGGATACGGACTGAGCAAATATAGACCAATCATAAATGAGAGGTGTTCTGTACCTTCCTCGGCTATGAATCTAATTCATGCAGCCAAGAATACACATTCAGAAATAAACAGGCTGGCTCTCTCTGATGTCTTCTCAACTGATAGTTCAAGTGGTGTGATAGTTATGTTCCTGTAGAAAAGGATGTCAGTTAGTATGTCAAACACAACCCAAACAGAGCCAAGCCATGAATGAGAATCCAGTTCCCCTGCTTTGGATCTAAAGATACCCAACTGGAGGCCCAGTCATGTGGCCGATACAAGTGCCTACAAAATCTACAAAACCCCTGAGAGCTATGTATATAGGTGAGCCAACGCTAATTCACATGCAGCAATGCAAAACCCCTTTCTTCCTCTGCCCCATGGCAAAAAGTGAATCTGTTCCATCTGTTTACAATGATTGCTGTTACTTTCCAGCATAACCATAATCTTATTTTGTAAATCCTATTCCTGACACGCCTCAAACCATCTGTCTATTCTTTCTTGGGTTAGCTTGGGGCTGTTTGGCAAATGTATGTCATTACCTGTAAGTGGAATATTTTTTAGCAGAGTACATGCCCCTTTTAAAGGCATGTTGCCATGGCAGCTAGGTGTTCCTAAATAATCTCCTATGGTTCTTCCTCTAAACCTAATATGCCTTTAGTAATTTTTAACATGTGTAAAATAAAGGCCAAGGGACAAAAAGGCATACATGTAACTACTTAGGCTTAAGATTCAAAGTTTGCACATGTTTTCAAATACAGGAATCAGTTGAAATTTTACTATCAAGTGTAAGTACTATAAAAATTTACTAATCAAATTACACATGTCAATTTGAGGAAAAAGGTAGCCTGTTTTTCAGATTCAGACTTGTAAAAAAGTGATAAAATATGAGTGGTAGAATTTCTGCTATTTCTTGTCCTCATGGAGCTGGGCCCAGGTTCCCACCAAGTTTCTACATCCTCTCTCTCCTTTATCATTCTGACATTTTGCCCTTGTTTATATATAACTACAAGGAATTGGGAAAGACTTTAGAACCCCAATTTGGAGAAGGATATGTGATCAAGCAATTCGAAGAGCACAGACACAAATGGACAAACACAAGAAAAGATAGCTCACCTCATTAGTAATCAAGGGAATTACAGACTAAAATAATGAGATCACTGCAAGCCTCTCAAAACGGCGAAGATTAAAACCACTAAAAATATTTAGTGAGGTTGCTGGGAAATGGGTATTCTTAGGCACTGCTGGAGAAAGTAGAGTATTCATACAGCTCTCCTTTGGCAGTATCTAGCAACATTTTTCTGGTACATCCCTTTTCATACCTTCTGCTTCATTTCTAAGCCTCTATTCTAAAGAAATACTAATATGAGTACACACATGCAAAACAAATATGTGAATACAAACATATTTGTAGCAGCATTGTTTATAAGGTCCAAAAATTGGAAATAGCCCATCAGTAGGGAAATGGTTAAACTATAGCTTATCTACCTGATAGGATACTTTGCTGCAATTAAAATGAATGAGGCAGCTCAACGTCATCTAATATGAAAAGACTATTAGATGTATTAACAATTAAGACAGCAATATGTAGAACATTAATATGTTCCAATTTATGGAAAACAAATCTCTAGGTCTATAATAAGATGTTAAAATGAGAATCTTTCAGGGCGCCTGGGTGGCTCAGTTGGTTGGGCGACTGCCTTCGGCTCAGGTCGTGATCCTGGAGTCCTGGGATCGAGTCCCGCATCGGGCTCTCTGCTCGGCAGGGGGTCTGCTTCTCCCTCTGACCTTCCCCCTCTCGTGCTCTCTCTCTCTCTCTCTCATTCTCTCTCTCAAATAAATAAATAAAATCTTTAAAAAAAAAATGAGAATCCTTCAGCTTTGTCTAGTGACTCGAAGATTCAGAACAAAGCAGTAGGTGATTAATGCTCTCACACTCCAAAATGAGCTGCTAGACCACCTAGACAGCCCGTGGCAAAGGAGGCATCCACTGCAACCACTAGCCCATCACCCACCTCAAGGGCATAAAAGGACTGAAACTGACAAGGCTGAGAGAATTTCTTTGGAATAATTTGTTGGGGCATGGTGGTGTTTCCACCTTTACCTTAATCTAATTAACAAGAGTTTCAAGGAGATGGATCATACTGCTGGAGTCTACAAGGGTCCAGACTGATCCATGACTAGAATTCATCTATTGGCAAGAGGAAGGAACCAGAGGCACAGGGAGGCCCAGGCACTAAGCGCGTTGCATTGCAGCGACTGCATCCTCCTAAGAGTGGCAGCAAGGCTGCATCTGTGTTCCCTCCAGACCACATGCAAAGGAGCCAGCCAGGATATGTTTAAAAGGGGCCCCACCTGTAGAGATGCTGTCAGCACTCGCCACTCATATCCTTTCCATCTCTTGATCATATTCACACACCTGCTCTGGGGGTGAGCTTTCATTCTCTCCAGCAGCACCTGCATCTTTTGTCAGAGGATGCCCTCAAGGTGGTGGACCCCCCGTGTGCAAAGAGAGCCAGAGAGCCTAGGGACTATGTTTGAGACTTGAAAGGACTGGAGGAACTGTTACATATATGAGTGTCCAAGAAAGTTAGAATGAGCCTGCATATCATCTTTATAGAGACAGCAATGGGAAATTATTCTCTACCTTTACCCTACGGAGTCCCATTCTTTCAATATAATGCTAACAATTACACATATATAACAGAGAGAAGTCTGGATGTTTACACACAAAACCAACTGTGATCTCTAGAGAGCAGAGTGTGCTAGCGGATGAGTGAAAAGAACTTGTACATTTCGTTCTACACACTTCTATACCATTAAAAAAAAAAACATTTGCTCATGTTTTTGGTAAACAAAAACTTAAGATACATACAGATACACACATACTCATCCATGGTAAAAAAAATTCAGAAAATTAAGAAAAAGAAAACAGACAAACTGTAAACATAATCCCATTCCCCCAGATCCCACCTCTCTTAGTATTTGGGAGGTTTTCATTCCCATCTTTTTCCTTGGGGTGGGCACATTTGCTTTGGGTAGGCAGGATCTCACTGGGCTCCACCTGCCTTGTTAAATTAAACAAGGAAGAGTTGCCAAGATTGTTTATCACCTTTACCATATCTTCTGTGGCTATTTTGGCTATATGAAAATTGGAGTATAGTTTAAAGAAAATTGATTTGAAACTTAATGGGTCTCCCTTATATAGCTTAAAATGCTCGCAATCAAGGTGGAGATAATCATCAGTGACATTTCATGCACTGCGTCTAGACAGTAGAAAGGGGAGGGCTAGAAGACTGGATTTGACTGCTCCTCTTAGGAAAAAAGAAATACATCTTCCTTGTCTAGCTGGAAATACGTAGTCAAGGCAAACTTGCCAAGGCTCACCAAGTCTGCCCAGAAAGCCCATCTGCAACCCAAACACCTGAATGCAAATTCAAGAGATTTCATTTCCCTTCTGAGATTTACATAAAAATCTAACCTGTTGCAAATTCATCTCCTAAAATACACAACTTGAGACCCTTAGCAAACGAAGGGGCTGCTACACATGTGGAAATTACCTCCTTGTTTGTTTTCAGTCTTCCTGTTTCTCCTGGGAACCAGAGAGAAAATTCAATTTCTAAACCTTGAAGCAGCTTGAACAACGAACAATTGTTAGCCTAGAAAGAGCAGATGAAGCCTATTACTGCACAATGGAAAGTAAATGGCATTGTCTTGAGGTTGTGTTTACTATACCGGCTTGGTGGGTAAAACCATACAGTAGAGCGGAGGACTGGTGTTCTACTCATTAGAAGCCTCTGAGAAGCCCTCTACACTGAGGGGAGTGTCCAACTCCTTTCTGTCTTTCCTCTTGTTGAGTATAGGTTTGGATAATTATATGTAATTTCTCATGTCTGACTACACGAATGAAGCTTCTTACCAATTTCCACCAAAACCCTCTACCAAATCAATGAAGACAGTATCAACAGAATGCCAGTACCGTGCAGATATACAGGAAAGGTCTTCATTTTTGTCATTCAAGTGGCAAACCAAAAGTCTTGAAGAGGCGACAATCTCATGATCCAGCAAAACAGCAACAGAACACACAAACATTCTCTTGGCTTGGAATATGAAAACTTTTTACAAGGGTAAATTAAATTGAGCTGAAATTTTAAAATGGCAAAGTGTAGTTTTTACCAAATTTGTTGGAATCCAGTCATGCACTCAGAATAAACACAAACTGGTGCTGAAGTCCGGTTTCCTTTTTGAAAAAGAAGAAAGAAAAATACACTTTCTAGACTTTAAAATGCAGCTTTTGAAACAATGTTCCAAGGGCTACTTGGATGCTGGCTGGTGCTTACAAAACAATACTAACAAGTTGAGTGTAAATGAATCAAAACCAGACAGATTCTATTTCCCTTCAAGAAAATGGGGTGTTTGGGGGGGAAAATAAATAAATAAAAGCTTCCCAAAAATGTATGTGAATTTTAACAAAAACCAGTGTTCTGAATAAAAACTAGAGCCATGTCTTCTGACCTTCAAGCCAGGCTGGGTTTCAAAGAGGTGATACGGAGGGGTAAGCGTGACATCCAGGCCCCTCCGAGCAGGCACTGAGCTTTGGGAACACTGTTTTGATTTCAACTTCACAATAACCTGCACAGAAGGCAGGTGTTCTTCCTCCAGCTTACTGATGAGAAAATGAAACTTGAGTCACCTTCTCTAAATCACTCAGCGTTACTCTGAAGGACATGTGCATTAGGAAACTATTCACACACCCCCACGCTCCTGCTGCACGAGAACCATCGCTTACTTAGCAAATACGACTTAGCGATGTTTAATAAGGCAATTCTGAAGCACTTTACCAGTACAACATGACATCCTATCAAGGCCAACACCCGTACTGGCTTAGAGAGTGTGTCTAGGGCAGAACTGGTTGGGGATGGGGGAGTCTCATCTTGATTTAACTTAGGGTCACTGTGAATTCATGTCCTAATTGCAAGTTACTCAACTTTGTGGCAAGTCTATACTAAGTGCTTCACCTGTATTAACTCCTTTCATCTTCACAATTGGCCCCAGGAGTATTGTAGTATTTTTTTGTCCCTATTCTACACCTAAGAAAGCTGAGGAATGAGGAAGAGGCAGAGCCACAGAGGATTCTAACCAGGCTGTCTGGCTCCTGCAGGCCCAGAGCATGTGCTCTTACTCCCTTGACCAAACTGAAGGGCATCATCCATGTATTACAGAACTGAGTGCAGGCTGACTATAATCCTAGATATTAAGCAGCACTGGCTTCTTGTCTTAGTCAATTCCGGCTGTGATAACAAAATACCACAGACTGGGCAGCTTACAAACAACAGAAATTTTCTTCTCACCGTTCTGGAGGCTGGAAGTCTGAAATCAAGGCCACGGCATGGTTGGGTTTTGGTGAGGGCTCTTTTCCCGGTTTAGCCAGCACTTCTCATTATGTCCTCACATTGTAGAAGGGGCTGGAGTCTCTCTGGAGGCTCTTTTATAAGAGCATAATCCCATTCATGAGGGTTCTACCCTCATGACTTAAGTACCTCCTAAAGGCCCCACCTACCAATACCATCAGTTTTGGGGGGGTTAGGATTTTAACATGAATTTTTAAGAAACATACATTCAGACCATAGCATTTCTCAAGGTATGTGATCATCAGAACTTGATGTTATCTTCCCACCCATTCATTCATTCATTCATTTTGATTAAGTGCCTGTGATATATAAAAATAGGGGGTTATAAAGAGATCAAAGATGTGCAGGTCCTTGTCCTGAGGATATACAAACATAACAGCCTCAAGTTGTTCACATCCCAAATTTACTTGCTTTTAGATGTTTTCTTGGCCTTCTGCTATTATTTATTTTTCATGTCACTTATTATTATGTAATTTCTTTCTTTTGGACATATCCAAATTTATGGCTTAAATTAGTTTGTCCCTGAAACTAGTGAACCTCATTAAGAGTTAAACAAATGGAGACACAACTTGAAATGAAGGAACTCTTTGCACTCACAGAATATTAGAATTTGAAAGGACCTTAGAGATGGGGCCTGTGTTGGTCAGAGTAGGCTATTTGCTATAAGAACCCCAAAAGTTCTTACTGTTCTCACAAAATCCAGTGTGTGCATTCCTGGTCAAGCCACTTTCGTCCAAGTGGTGACACATGGATTCTAGGCTACTTCCACACTATGGCTCCACCATCTCAACAAAGGGTTTCAAGACCTTCCAGACCATCCAGCCAGCAGACAGAGAGATAAGAGAAACCTCAGAGAAAGTATGCTTACTCCTAACTGCCCCCTCCCATTTCACTGACAAGAGTTAGTCACATGCCCAACTAGACACCAAGGTTACCAAGAAAAATCAGTAGTGCAGGGAGCGTGCAGTCCATCTCTAACACAGACTCCAAAGCCCACCACCATGCAGATGAGAAAACTATGTCTCAGAGTAGCTAAGTGAGTCATCCAACACACAGGAGCAGAGTCTGTCTTCTAATACAGCACTCTTTGCCTATAATATTGACACTTTCTAAAAAGCCATTTATTTTTTTATTTCTCATCTCATGCTTACTATAGAAAGTTTGGAAAATACAGAACTTAAGGAAGAAAATAAGAATTGTTCATAATCTTCCAACAATAATCACTGATTATATTTTGATGCCTATCTCCAAGTCTTTTCCATAATATTTGTGTATTTTATATACATATTAATTTTTAAACAAGTCAGGAAATGACAGATGTTGGCGGGAATGTGGAGAAAGGGGAACCCTCCTCCTACACTATTGGTGAGAATGCAAGCTGGTACAGCCACTCTGGAAAACAGCATGGAGGTTCCTCAAAAAGTTGAAAATAGAGCTACCATATGGTCCAGCAATTGCACTACTGGGTATTTACCCCAAAGATACAAATGTAGGGATCCGAAGGGGTACGTGCACCCCGATATTTATAGCAGCAATGTCCACAATAGCCAAACTATGGAAAGAGCCAAGATGTCCATCGACAGATGAATGGATAAAGAAGATGTGGTATATATATATATATATATATATATATATATACACACACACACATACACACACAATGGAATATTATGCAGCCATCAAAAGGAATGAAATCTTGCCATTTGCAATGATGTGGATGGAACTGGAGGGTATTATGCTGAGCGAAATAAGTCAATCAGAGAAAGACATGCATCATATGACCTCACTGCTATGAGGAATTCTTAATTTCAGGAAACAAACTGAGGGTTGCTGGAGTGGTGGGGGGTGGGAGGGATGGGGTGGCTGGGTGATAGACATTGGGGAGGGTATGTGCTATGGTGAGCGCTGTGAATTGTGTTAAGATTGTTGAATCACAGACCTGTACCTCTGAAACAAATAATATATTATATGTCAAAAAAGAAGAAGAAGATAGCAGGAGGGGAAGAATGAAGGGGGAGAAATCGGAGGGGGAGACGAACCATGAGAGACTATGGACTCTGAAAAACAAACTGAGGGTTCTAGAGGGGAGGGGGATGGGGGGATGGGTTAGCCTGGTGGTGGATATTAAGGAGGGCATGTTCTGCATGGAGCACTGGGTGTTACACGTAAACAATTGAATCATGGAACTCTACATCAAAAACTAATAATGTAATGTATGGTGATAACATAACATAATAATAATATAAAATATATATATACATATTAGTTTTTAATTACAAAATATTCCATACAGAAAGTAGTATAAACAAACCTATATCCTGCCCTATATACCACTGAGTGTTTAACAAATGCTAATATTTTGCCATATTTGCTTCAGTTCTCTCTCTTTTCTTTAAAAATAAAATGGGACCAGCTAAAACCCAACCCCCATCTAATTCTCTCTCCTTCCTAACAGAAACCTAGGAAGTGCCATCCTCAAGCTGAAGTGGGTAGAGATCCTGTGCATATTTTTACACTTTTACTATATATTTATACATATTCCGTAACAGTGTATGTTCTTTTATATACTTAAAAATTTTGCATAAGTGGTATAATGACATGTGCATCCTTTCATACCTTACTTTTTTCAGTCAGCAGTATGTTTTAAAACTTATCCATGTCGATACATGGATATCGCTTTCATTCTGCTGAACTAGATGTGGTATTCCATTGTATGACTAAGCCATAGTTTATTTATTCTACTGATATACAGTTAGATGGTCTCCACTTTTTTCCCTTTATAATCATTAAAAAACCAAATTGGCATCAAATTATAACACAGAACTGTTGCCTGCTTTTTCCACTTAACATTAAGTATTCATACATACTCTTTGAGAACATTATTTTTAGAAGCTGCATAGCGTTCTCTCACAGGAACATGACAAAATTATTTAACCATTCCCATGAACATCCTTTTACATGCATTTAGGCATGATAACAAACAGAAAGACTAAGAAGTGCCTGTAGAGAGGGAGAGTACTACCATGGTTCAACAGCCATGTTCTGGTCCCACACTGTCCAGGTGCAAATCCCACCAAGTCCACTTACTAGGCAAAATCTTCAACTCCTCTGTGTTCTATAAAATGAGGTTGACCATGGTACTTACACTGAATCCCACAGTAATCCCACGGGTTTATATGCTTTCTGGCTTTTGTGTTGTTTTGTTCTGTTTTTTATTCCCTTGTAGGCAAACAAGGGTAATCCTGCATCCGCAGGTCAAGCTTGCTTACAGAAAGCACAGCAACATTCAGGACAAAAAGTCTTGTGAGATCCAAATCACTGACTCCAGCACAGTGCTTGGTACACAGTAAGCATTAAGTGTTAGGTTAAAAGTCTTTGTATTTGTAGTGCCTGAACACAATTGCACACATGCGTGTGCACACAACACTCCCACACAAGTATCTATAATGCTATCGTATTTTCGGTATGTGACCTGGCGCTGCTTCACTTAATTCCACCCCAACTTCTCCTTATTGTTAAGGTTTCCCAATCTGTTCCTGACGGTTCCATCTAGCAAATCTTCCAGTCTTGTTGCCTTTTGCAACAAAATCCCTTCAGACTCTTCAGCAAACCCTCACCATCTGACACATTATACACTCAGCCAGTGGCACCAAAACCTATAATTGACTTAGTGAAATTCTTAGACTCTCCCTTTTGCAATTCAATTCAACCGAATGGTCTGTCTCTCCCAATATTTTGAAGTGTCACCTCCCACAGGCTCCTCCTCTCTTTTTGTCCTATGAATGATGTCCTACTTCTCAACTGCTGTCACCTGGCTCAAATCTCAGTGCAGATTACATTTTCAAAAAAAAAATGAAGAAACCCACTTAGTTTTTTTAGTCCTTCCAGATATGGCTCAATAAAACTTCATTGGCCTCAGGAGACATCCCCTAATTCAGCTAAACAAACAGTCTTCCTTCTACTCTTAGGAATGCTATTGGGCAGTGTAATGGCCTTTGAAAAACTCTGGAGCCCCTGAACTGGAAAGGGGGATGAAAGGAAGCTATGCATGAGCAGTGAAGCAGTCAAGCTCCACGTCCTGTCCTCACCTAGGCCATCGGCATGCTCCAAAATCTGATGAGAACCATAAGCTCACAAGGAAGTACTTACTACACAATTTGTCACTACAATTTCCAAATGGCCTAGGATGACCATAGCACCTTTAATCTCAGTAGTGCCAGGGGAATACTTAAAAGGCCCTTAACTGTTGAAAACTATAATGGTTAGAACTATTTTCATATTATCAAATATGGTCTAAATTAGCTTCAAAAAGGAAGTTTCTAGAGAAGATGAAACACACACATACACACACACACCTCTATGTGATAAACCTAGTTGAAAAGAGGATTGAGTCCCACCCATCCTTTCATGGGGAAAATTAGTACCTTTTAATCTCTAGGAATATATTTGCTTTCCTTAGCTACAAGCTTAGTTACACTCTTTGAACTCATTAGTATTAACTCCTTCTCCTACTGCAGCCTGATCAGAATTAATTCTGTTTTGAGAAGTCTTAGCAATGAAATCCAAATGAAGTTTTGCCCTCTGGCCTACACCATTTGGGATTACTCCTATAAGACCATGTCTAGACTCCTAAGAAAAATCAGGAAAGATGTCATCCTTGATTGGCTTGATTGTGTTTTTTGAATTTAGGGATGTTAGAGAACACTGTTGCCCCTTTATATACCCTCAGGAGTCCCAGATCCTGTCTTCAAATTGTAGGGATACAGGAATAAAGTAGACACAAATCTTACCTAGTCTATGATCATGTCATCCAAGACCACACTTTCTTCATAAGAATGCCATTAGGAACTGAAGATTTCACAATCACAGGTAAATGCCTATTTATGACTTTGCTATATACCTTCTTTTTCTACGGTTTTGTTTTGTTTAGTCTAGGGTATCAGCAAATATCGTGATTTAAGACAATTAGCATTGACTGAACCATAAACATACCCTACACCTTCATCCTGACAATTCACTCTCAACCATTCCTTTATCAAAGAAGGAGAAGCAGAGGAAAAGGAGGATGTAAGTAGAAGATATAAAGAAGGAGGAAAAGAAAGAAAAGAAGGGAAGGAAAAAAGGAAGGAAGGAAAGAAGAAAGGAAGGGCATTATCTGCCATAGTAGCTGAAAAAAAAAAAAAGATGAAATAGAAAGACTTCAGAAAGGCGCCCAACTCTCAGTACGTTCTACTGAGAGTCACAAAGTCTACACCACCCTTAAGGCATAAAACAACCAGCCCCCTCAAATACAGCAAGACTTACAGACCATGATAATGATCAAAAAGTGTTCCATACAGCACCTCAGAAGTATCAATATTGCTTAGCATCTTAAATTAATACAGACTTACATTTCTAGGCTATTTTTAGTATCACAATCTTTGCTGATATACAAAATGGAGTTCTCTCAATTGAAATCAAATCTGCCTCAATCTGGTAATTGTTGCCCAGAGCACTCACTGCCTTGTAGGGAGAAAGGATGGTGCAAGGAAGAGCAGAGTCAAGGCCACATGGAATTGGCCCTAGCTCTGCCTGCCAACTGGCTGTATCCACCTTGGACAGTACATTTAACCCCCTCAGAGCCCAATTCCTTCTCTGTAAAATTTACCAGTCTCTCAGGGTACTCCCGAACTAAGAAGTCCAGTTCAGGCTTGAAAATTAAGTCACTTCCTATGTTTCCTTCATCAGTAAAATGGAAAAGCAATACCTACTCTAATAACATGGTATGTGGAATACCACAGAAATTTAAATCCACTGCATAAACCTTAGAGAACTTTCAGTACATTCTACTTAGAGATATAGTCACAAAGTCTATGAATCACAAAGTTTCTAAGAAACTATGGTCTATGGGTCAAGGATCCATGGTTCTCTGGCTCCAAGATCTTGCTCTGACAGAACAAAGTTCTTGAGACTCAAAGAGAGAACTGACTTGGATTAGACCCACACTGAGTATCCAGGGTAGTGACCAGCCTGGTAGATAGTCAGGGAGGGATCTGCCTTTCCACCCTGTAATTCAGCCCTTGATATACAAGGTGTGAGTAGGGACACAGTGGTTGAATAAAATAAGAGAAATGGAAGAGTCTCAGGACATTTCTGCCATTAGCATTATTCCCACCTTCTGACTTCTTGGGAAATGCCATCCACTGAACACCCTGTTATTTAGAGGAACACAGGACAGGAAGGGGGACAGAATGGGACATTTTCTTATCTTCTACCCCCATCTCACTCCCCCAACTGACTTGGAGGGAGAATAGCAGTGGCAGCAAAGGCCACACAGCTAGAAGTAAACTGAGTATAAAAAGAGGACACACCCAGAAATGCAGTGGGAGCCTGAGTGATACGGACATCCCTTGCTACAGATAAAGTACAGGAATGAGAAATCACGGGGCTCAGCCTTCTTTGTGGTGGATGTTAATCCCGTTCCAAGCATTATAAAAAGGTTGCATTAATGTCTACTATTGAGTTCCTTGGTAAGGTGAGGCTCCTGCCCTCCAAGTCAAGTGAAAAGGGACCAGCAAGAATCTGAAAGCATTGGAGGAAAGCAGCCCATCTCCACAGAAATTGCAATCCAAGTGGAAAATGCATGTTTTAATTGCAATGGTTCAAGACCACCAAAGAAAATGCTCCAATGAATTGAAAGCCTGTTTCTAACTGAATCACACGAGACTGTAGCACATTTCCAGTAGAGAAGGTAACTACTGGAGTCAGCCAAAAGATAAGAATATCTAACCCACAGGCAAATTACAATGTATGAAGGTTGTCCTTATTTTTTTTAAGATTTTTCAAATTAGCATGCTGTATCTTTTCTTCTGACAGAGTCAGAAGGCAACGGACACAAAAACTAATGATGTAATGTATGGTGATTAATATAACATAATAAAATTAAATTAAATTAAAAAAACAAAAACTAATGATGTAATGTATGGTGATTAACATAACATAATAAAATTAAATTAAAAAAAAAGAGAAGGCAACGGACACCCAAAGGGGAAGAAATACCCAGGAAGAAGGCCAAGTCTCTGAGAAGTGAAAACATCTCTTCCATTTCTTTTCTAGTTAATACCTTGGGCTTCTCCACAAGGAAAAAAGCTGCAAATGCGCATGACTGTCTTCATTTTGTATGTTCACAGTCCCATAAAAAGCTAATAAACTAGCCAAGCCTGCAAAAAATCTTGTCTGGACATTTTCAGGATTTAGACCAAAAGGCCTAGAAGGGCCTGGTGAAAGCTCCGTGAATGGAGGCGTTTCGGTTAGCCCCCCTATCTGGGAAGCCAGGCTCATGCAGTCAGTACAGTCAACATTTCCTATTGACAAATGCCTACACAGTCATACGTGTTGGAAACCCTGAGTAGTTCGATGGTGTCATCCCTATTTTCCAGACCGAGAGAGGAGGATAAAAGTTGAATAAGTCATCCATCCATCACCTGCAGCAACATGGAGTGCCAGAATCAGGGTACAGCCTTCCTCCCGGACCACACCCACCAGCCTGCTCCCTGTTAGGGCTCCCCAAGCTTCAGCTTCACTTGGTGCAGCTCACCTCCTCTGAGTGCCCCTGTCCTCCCCATGAGGAGACTCAGCAGCAGCAGAGAACAGCCAGGATCAAATGCTTGCCATTTCAGAGTTTTAGAAATCCTCATAGAACTAGTATAACCACCCCTCCCCCAAACCCCGAGGAATTGGACAAGCAAGCAGGGAGGCTGTTGGTGGGGAATGGAGAAGTAACTTGGCCCCACTCTCTTCTTCTTGCCTCCCAAGAAAAAACAGTAACAGCACAATTCTCCCCTCCTTGTTACCCCATTCACCAAGCAGGTGTGGCCAGGAACTAGAAAATTCTCAGGTGTGGGGCTTGTCCTTCCTCACCCTTGGGTGTCAACCAATCAGCAATAGGAGATTTACTGGGGGAAGACAAACTGAGGTTTTCTTGTTTTTTTAAGATTTGAGACACATTTATACTCATTTTACACTTTAATAGGAATTCTTAGGAAAGAAATGATGAGGACTGGGGGCCGGGCTATACCCTCTCTTTGGAAGCCTGGATGACGGTCAACTTGGCAAATTAAAGGCACTTGTCTTGGGCCCAGGAACACACACTCTCCACAGCTTCCTTCTTTAGCTGCATGTGGTAGAGTTTTCACTTTTACAATAATTCTTCATGGAAGAAGGATGAAAGTTGTACTTAATGAAGTTTTGGAAAAAGAATCTGATCCTGCTCTGGCGCTCAGATGCTGCATTTTTGTAAACAGCATGCAAGGGTCTCTGTAAGATTTATAGGAAATGGCAATTGGCAAAGAAAAAACGTTAGCTCCTACTCTGGCCCCGTAAAGCTGTCTGGCTGGCTTTGCAGAGCTCTCAAAGAACGTTACTGAAAACAAAGGAGAAATCAATACCATTCAGGCCACTGCCAGCTGTGGGCCTCCAAAGTGAATCAGCCTGGCTTCTCCTACCTCTCCGAATAGTGAGCGTCGGCTTCAAACAGACTGCAAAGTAGTTACGCCCTCCTCCCCGAATCCTTAGAAAATTGTCCCTGAAATGAAAGGTCTGCAAAATCTTTCATCTGCAAGAGGGTAGTAATGCAAGGATTTTTCAGGTCAGAGCAAATGATAAGAAAGGAATGGCCACTTTCTGCTCATCATGTAGTGAATTTGATACCAACACTTGTTAGATGCGAGCCAGCCCTCCAAGTTGAGTCTGTCCAAGCCTACCAGTAGCGTCTCGGGTTACCAAGAACCAAGTAATTAATAGGGGGTAGCCGGACTAATTATGAGTTTGGAAAGGAAAGAAAGGAGAAGCAACAATCACTGAGAATGGGGTCTTGTGTAACAGAATACAAAGTCTTTATTTCAGAACTTTGTTCCAGGGACAGTAGTGATTAACTATCGAACACCCTCCTCCCACCTTGAAATAAAAAATTCCAAATGATTATGTCTTCGACCTTGCTCTTAGAACCTCCTCCTTTTCGGCCCCAAATGAAACAACTTACAGGTTAATACGCCAATTAAACCTCCACAGAGCAACATTCTCTTCTTCAACATTCTCTTCTGCAGGAGTTGTCAATGAGGAGCTCTGCACAGGATTTTGTTGAATAAAAAAGAATCTGTGCTTCTAATGTCACAAACAGCCCCCTCCCCGTCAACTCCCTTAATTTACAGTTGATGGCCTATCTCTTCACCTTGTCAATCTTCAAATGCTTATTCTCTAACCATGATAGGGAAATGCCAAGTTCTCTGCAGAGGGAGGAAAAGTTTCTCAGTTATGCATCCAAATGTACTTATCACACAAAAGAGCCCCAGTGCTGACTTGCCCGAGTCAGCTCTGAGTGACAAACTTTAGCCCTTACCACCCTGAAGACAAAAGCAGGCACACATAAACGTTGCAGCAGCTCCTGGCATGGCTCCGGTCAGGCCAAGCATTCATGCCGGGAGTGTGGAATTTCCCTGTCACATAAAACCATAGTGGGGTCAAGAGGCAGATACACTAATCAAGGAGCAGAGCAGGACCTTTCAAGGTCTTCTCTGGCTTCGATGTTGGAGGAGGGAAAGCAGTCCTTCTGGCAGGTTTAAATGTCCCAGCAAAGGAACTTCACTCCATTAGTGAATCCCTCAGCAGACTGACAAGGCAATTAACAATAGATAAAAATGTACTAAACACCTACTCTGTGCAAGGCATTAAGATAAGAACTTGTTAAGACTATAAGAAGTGGAGCAGGGTCCAGCTCTCACTGGAAGTATAAGGCTAGGCAATTATGATTAACCATACAGCATTGGGATGCCCGTGAGTGAGAGCTGTTTTTCCAATAGCCCTTACCTTTCCTCCCGTGCTAACAAAAACTTGACTTTGTTCAATAGATGACTGTCTTTTCCTAAAATGTGACCTTCTTCACAGTCCAAGAGGGTGAATTTTGACTGGTCAAAACTAATGGTTCTAAACTCTGCCTGCACATTGGAAACACATTGGGGAGTGGTTTAGAAATTCCGGTGACTGGGCCCCACCCTAAGACTCCGATTTAATTGGTCAGACATGGGTCCAAGCATCCAATAGTTTTTAAAGTCCCCAGGTGATTCTAATGTCACCAGTGGTTGAGAACCCCTGATCTAAGTCAACACAAATATTTCATTCTGTCATTAGTGACTGGCTTAGGGTTGGTTATGTGGTTTAATTCAGGTCAAAGATATGAGAAGGCATCTTTTGGGAGGCTTCTAGGAAGGTTTTCTTCAGGCTTAAAAACACAAAAGGAAGGTAGGTGCTTTCTTCTCCTTTTCTGAGCTTTGGAGAGTGTTTGAAGAGGAGGTGAGGTCTGAATAGGGGCAAGCAATTTGCAACTGTGAAGGGAATAATAGTCAACAAGGCTCAACACCTAGAGGAAGGCAGAAGAAAAAGATAAATACATAGTCCATGATGACACTGTTGGACTAATGGAGTAACCAAAACTGCAACCTCACTTTCTGAAGACCAGTGACCTTCCTATAGAACCTGCTAGCACACTGTAAACAACTATTCTTTTTTTTTTTTTTTTAGATTTTATTTGACAGAGAGAGAGAGACAGCGAGAGAGGGAACACAAGCAGGGGGAGTGGGAGAGGGAGAAGCAGGCTTCCTGCAGAGTAGGGAGCCCGATGCGGGGCTCGATCCCAGGACCCTGGGATCATGACCTGAGCTGAAGGCAGAAGCTTAACGACTGAGCCACCCAGGCGCCCCAACAACTATTCTTAAAAATACTGATGTCTGGGTCTTACCCCTAGAGGATCCGATTTAACTGGTAAGTGGTAAGATATGATAATCAGGATTTTTAAAAATATGCCCAGTTGGTTACATTGTACAGCCAAGCTTGAGAACCATTGTTCTAGATTTCTTATTGACTATGACAACAAATTTCTTATTGTTTAAGCCAGTGGTTCTCAAAGTGTGTTCCCCCCAACCAGCAGCATCAACATCACCTGGAAGCTTGTTTGAAATGTACATTTTTAGGTCTCACCCCTGACCTACTGAATCAGGAAAGAATTTAAGATAACATGTATCTGATAGACAGTCTTCCATTTCAGATAGATTTGCCTTTCTAGTACATTTGGCCCAATATTATGAGAATTGTCAAACAGAAAAGTGGAAGAACTGTATAGTGAACAAGCAACAATTTGCTATTTTTGCTTTACTATAGATCTCTACAACTACCCAACTCCATCTACCCATCAATCCATTTCTTTGATATGTTTCAAAGTAAGCTGCAAACATCAAAACATTTCACTCCTAGACACTTCAGTGTGCATATCTCAAGCCAGAATTCAGTATTATTCCCTTTTTTTAGGTTAAATTTACATTGAATAAAATGTACAATTCTTTTTTTGTTGTTTTAAATGTACAATTCTTAATTATACTATTCCTTGAGTTTCTAATTACCTTCTGCTTATGTTTATAGTTTAGTAAAACTAACATTAATTTGCATGTCCTAAGCATACATATTGTAGAGTCATCGTTGATTGCAGTAACACAATGAGATGTATCAATCACATCTTAGAGTTTTCACATTCATAAAGTATGGTGTTTCTTCACTTGACTTTTATGAGATAATAAATATTGTCAGGTGTTAAATGTTATTAGTGATTAAAACTGCAGTCAAAAATGTCTTCCTGTGGGGCTCCTCGGTGGCTCAGTTTAGCACCTGCCTTCGGCTCAGGTCATGGTCCTGGAGTCCCAGGATCAAGCCCCACGGTAGGTTCCCTGCTCAGCGGGGAGTCTGCTTCTCCCTCTTCCTCTGCCCCTCCCCTCACTCCTACTCTTTCCATCACTCTCTCTCAAATAAATAAAATCTTTAAAAAAAAGTCTTCCCGTTCTTTTAATCTTCTGGTAGTTTTAACTGGTAGATTCCCTGAAATGACACAGTGTTCTGTTTAAAAAAGAAAACTGCTCCTATCTCCAAATATCCTCTGTGTGAATCAGGGTTTCTCAATATTGTATAACCTAAACAAAACACAGCACCAGCTGCTACTATAACTTCTGATTTGTGTCCATAAAGAAAGCCTCCTTGCACATGCCAATTAATTATAATAAGTAACCATGACAAATGTAAGCTTTTAAAATAGAACTTTTAATATACTCATGCCTACTGATGCTTTGAATAAAATAAGACTTCATGCGGGGGGGAAAAGAAAAAGTTCCACTGTTAAAAAAGTTTGAAAACCACTAACTCTAATTCATTACCCTTATTCTATTGATAAGAAAACTGAGGCATAAATACCAGAACTCTTGCATCTTTTGGTCCTAGTCCCTCTCCACTAGGTAATATAAAAACTGAATTAATCCATAAATATTTATTTTGCATGATTATGTGCTCAGTTGTGTGCTAGATTCTGTGGGTTTAAAAGTAGAGGAAGGCATGGTGCTTTCCTCACACCAGACAACAAGCACCAGAGAAAAGGAAAAACTAACATGGATAACACAATGCAGGGATGGATAAGTTCTAAACTATATGGACTATAGAAGTGCTCCTTGAATCCAGAGACAGGAACTGGAATAGCCAGGTAACTTAAGTTGTATAAAGAAAGGGGAGGTGGGAAAAAGGTGCCCAACAAGACAAGTCTAGGGTATGTTTTGTGGAAGACAAGGGCTAGTAGAATTACTTGTACGATGCTCATCCTACAGTGCCTCTGGGAGTTGTTTAACTCATTATTCATTTCACTTACTGTGAGAAAATTCTAAGTCCTCCACTTTTCCATTTACCTGGTCTCCAGACCTTTGGATTCACCTTCAAATTTGACTAATGCCAACTCCTAAACCAAACATACAGAGGTCCCATTATGCTAATCTAGGATTTCTTCTTTTTTTCTTTCTTTCTTTCACTTGGGAATGGGAGACATGACAGTAGGGACAAGATAAGAGGAAAACAGATTTTTTTCTAGAACAAGATTAAAAATCTTACTGCAGAAAGGTAAGAAATGAACCACTATCAAGATGGTGTCAAATCCAGGAGGAGGAGGGCAGCAACTGGATCCACTTAGCTTTGCCAAAAAGTCCCCCGGTAAGACTTTTGCCTTCTAAAGTGATAAGCATTACCAGTGTTACACAGATCATTTAATGTTCTAAAATCTTACTCTTTGGCATTGTTCAGATTTGGTTCCTTAATACTGGAAGCTCCAGGCCTCCTGGTTCACTGCTCTAAAAATCTAAAACATATGACACGGAAATTCTAGTGAACACAACAAGAAATTCTGCTTATTCAAAATGCCCAATATGTATGGAGTCAGTTCAAATGCCCAATATGTATGGAGTGCCACATGTTCAAAGCCATAAAATTTAGATGTTGTTTACCCAAGCAGCTTGCTTGGATGTCAGGCCAGGCACAAAAAATGTCAACACTCACTCCTTCTGTAACGTACACTGCCCCTGCTCCCAACCTGGAACTGGCTATGGATATTCAATAGTGCCACAGGGCCGCAGGAAAGTTCTTAAATAACCCTGCTCGTTGTAAGCACTCAGACCTACACTCTTTGCACCACTGCTTGTAGCTGTGTAGCTCAAGAATGCTAATTAGGTCACTCACAAAAGGTAGGTGCTCTCAAATGACTTGGTCATGCCTAAGAACAATCCTGCTCTCCTGAACTTTGGTTTTTTGGTGGGAAAGTCAGGCCACAGCCACACTATCATTAGTGTCTGCCCCTAAGAGGGGGAATAATACTACCCCTGGACAGTTCTTATGTCCAGGTTCCAAATCAAGTGATGTTGCCTCATTTTTGTATTTCAACATCTTATAAACATCTCTAAAAAATATCCATATAAACAACATCCTGCAGAGGGGAAAAATCTAAGTAAACATTATCTATCATGGGATAACATATCTGTGAAGTAAAGTCAAGGGAGTTATTTTTTGTTGAGAATGGATAGATTCAAGGAGAATTTACTACCTCTTCTTCCACAATCAAGGAAGACTTAATGAGGAATTTAGGTATACACTAAAGAAAATGTCTTTCAATTTGAAGCAAGATGACTCTTGAATTCTATATTAAAAAGTAAACATCAGGGTCAGATGTTACTCTTCAATGGCTCCAGTCATATAGAGACCTCAAGGGTCTCCTTGTAGCAAGCACAGTATTCTAGGACTGTAGAAACTGACAAGGAAGACCATGCCAGGTCATAGCTTACCCAATTTTCTTCAGCACTGGGTTTATTCCTTGCCCGTTCAGAGTAGCCTCCTTATAACATCACCTACCTTTTTGGCCAATGGATCCTGTTGTACATGCCACTAAACTAAAGACATCAGAATTCAATATAGGTCCTTATGAGTTCTAGGGATGAGCTTGGGTCCCTAGCGTCTCCCTAAAGCTGACAAATTGAATTAACCAGCTTCCTGGAAGCAGCAGGTGATCAACTCCATTAAGCCAGTCGACATTTTATTGTCATCTGTGACTGATGAGCTATTCATGGGATTCCTCTTCTCTTTGAGATTCCACTCACTTAAACTTCTATTATGCATCATGTATGCAGCCCACATGAAGATAGCATGCTTGATTCTCCTTGATGGAGCAGGATAATGCCTACTGAAATTGATTATATTGGTGGTCTGACTTTAACTGAGAGTGAGCTTAGGATATTGATCTCAATTTGCAAAGTGTTTCTTTAATCACTTGATGAACTATTCTTTGAGATATTTAAGCTGGCTTTCTGTTTCTAGCCTGAACATTTTAACCAAATCCCAGGTCCATTTCTAAGATGATTAGGGCCCTGGGTAGTTACAGTCAGTGGTACCAGGGCTACAGACTCAATCTTCAAAAACACATCAAGATGCTCTGTAGCTATTGTCAGGGGAAACTCAAAGAGACAATGAGAAAGAGCAAAAACACTGCCAGGCAAATAGCCCTCCACAACAGATGACACATCTTTCCAAAACACTCAGGAGGCATCCTGCCAACAGGGTGTTCAGTAGTAAACAGTCACTCTATCAACAAAGAAAGAGGGCAGCTTCAGGAAGAGGGAGATGCAAAGGCAAGGAGATATCCAGTAAGCCCAAGTTTACTGCGGACCCCACTGTCCACACCCAGGCAATGGAAATGTGACTGGTCCCTACAGATGAGAGGAAAGCAACTCCCAAAAACCACATGGCTCTTGAGATCACAAACCTCTTCGTAAGTCACACCTAATTGAGAAACAGCACACTGGCCCAGCTGCTGGTGGCATTCAGGACTCCATTCCACTGATAAAACCTGACCTCCAAGTCCCTAAACATGCTTCATTTGGGCTTTCAGTATCAGGAGCTTTTGCTCATCAAGTATCTCCACAGCTCAGAGAAAGCTCCTGAATCTTCAAAGTTGGTGGTGACAGTGATGGTGGTGTGTGTGTGTGTGTGTGCGTGTGTGTGTGTTTTAATCTATCAGGGGGCTGAGTGAGAAAAACCCGAGTTTGATTCCTAACTTTGCCAATTACTAGCTGTGTGACCTTAGACAAATTACTTCCTCTTTTGAAATATTAAGTTGCTCATCTATAAAATGAGAGTCATAATAATACCTGCCACATGGCTACTATGAGAATTTGAAAAGTAGATGAGATGACGCATGCAGAGCCACTGTACAGAGTTGGCACCTGGTAAGTACACAACACACCATGTTATAGCTTCCTGATCCACAGTTTTCTCAGAATCTAAGATACACATGCATGTGTACATGCAGACACACACACACACACACACACACACACCCAATCTCTTTCCTCTGTCCTCCAACCTCTAGTTCTCTAACAAGTACAGGCAATATAGGATATTCTTTGTTACTATAATCAATGCAAACTTTAAAAAATTCAAAGAGGACTCAATATATAAAAAGCTAAACACAATGCCAAGTGCTCTAAAGATGGATGCAAAGTTTATGTTGAAGAATTGGAAAACAGAATTGGATAAAGCAGTTCAGTCACAAAGACCTCTGTTTCCCTTTATTCAAGCAGTTCCTGAAATCCTACTTTCTCTATAGAATCTTCCTTAAATAAGAAAGGGAGAGGGGTGCCTGGGTGGCTCGGTGGGTTAAGCATCTGCCTTCAGCTCAGGTCATGATCTGGGGGTCCTGGGATCAAGCCATGCATCGGGCCCCCTGCTGAGCAGGGGGTCTGCTTCTCCCTCTCCCTCTGCTCCTCCCCCCACTTGTGCTCTCTCGCACGCTCCCTCTCTTTCAAATAAATAAATAAATAAATAAATAAATAAATAAATAAATAAATAAATAAATAAGGGGGAGAGTAATTGTTGGAAATCTTCAACAAGCCATTCCCTTAATACAGATATCCAGACTGAGGGCTGATGAGGGAGGGGATGGGTGAAAATAGAACTTGAAGCTTCTAGAGAAAATGTAGGAACGTATTTGGTTATTTGTGACAACTGTGTATCAACAAGGCTTAATACCCCTATGTGTAATACCTACCCTAGCCTTGTGAATGGCACACATAATTTTCCTCCTTGAAGGTACCACTATTGAGTACTGGCTTTTTCTGAGGACTCGTCATCTTTAGGACCCTGCTGAAAGCCAAGGAGGCAGAAAGGAGAATCAACCTCCAAACCACTGGGGAGGGGGGTGGGAGAGCACAGAGTACTCACACTCTTCCCTTCAATCCCCAAAGCAATATATATGAATATTATACCTATGAAAACAGACATCCATATACACCACACAAATATATCATGCCCCTGCTCTTGGCAGGCACCCAACTGGCCCCAGCTGCAGCCTTAAGCAAAATCTCTTAGCAGCCACTTGTGGTGGCCATGAAATATGATCAGACAGGAGTCATATTCCTCATACCTGTTCAACTTTGAAACCAAAGTCCTGGAGAAACCAATGAATTTATCCCCAGCTTGCCTATTCAGAGTCAATGGTTGCAAAGCAGCAAGATTTTCTCTGCTGGCATAGATATGTAAGCCATTGTCAACTGAAGTTAAAGTGGGGACTTTCTGAGAATATGTATTTTGTGGGAAGACAATAAAGAAACTAACCACATGATGACCCTGCTTAGACTGGTGGAGATATTCTGCAAAAGAAGACAAGTGGGAACATGCCAAGCTCCAAGACTCCTGAAATGATTAGGGAAGCATATAAAATTTATGCTTTCTTACATAATTACTTTCCAACATGGTGAATTTTCGCAAATCTAGAACTCCAGTTACTTATTCCTCTTTTTTAGGGCACTGCAGTATTTCAATTCAATTCAACATGTATGTATTTAGTCACTAATGTGTGCCTAAGGATGTGTGTGTTTGAGGTGTCAGAAGTGGTGAGGGGAGGCCAGGAAAAGACTCAGAAGAAGTGCAAGGCATAGCTCCTGACTTCCAGAGTTCTTTATAGTCACACACACACACACACACACACACACACACACACAATAAGTAATCATACAAAGGAGAATGTACTAGTTTCCAAAAAACAGGTGAGGCAGTCAAATTCAGAAAAGAGAGAAATCAGAATGGATTAGGGAAATCTCCATGGAGAATAGGAAACTTGAACTGGGACTGAGTGTTCATTCATTCATTCATTTGTTCGTTCATTCACTGAATAGTCATACCCTATGTACCCCTAGGCACTAGAAATACGATGATGAGCAAAACAAGGTATACCTATTCTCACAGAGCTTACCAGCTAAAAGGTAACCAGACTTTCATCAGATTTCTTACAGTACAAATGGTGGCAGTGCCTGTGTGCTTGCTGTCAGCCTTTCTATGTTCCATCTATTTCCATTTCTCCTGGTGCTTCCCTGATGATCATCCTAAGGGCTCCAACTCTTTGAGGGCTTACTATGTGTCAGACACTACTAAAAACTGTACTTGCATTATCTCATTGAATCCTTGAACCAACCTTATAAAATGAGTGTGATTAGCCTTGCTCTGAGTTGAGGGAATCACATCCAAAGACGTTAAAATTTTACCCAAGGTCGGGCGCCTGGGTGGCTCAGTCGTTAAGCGTCTGCCTTCAGCTCAGGTCATGATCCCAGGGTCCTGGAATCGAGCCCCGCATCGGGCTCCTTGCTCCGCAGGAAGCCTGCTTCTCCCTCTCCCACTCCCCCTGCTTGTGTTCCTGCTCTCGCTATCTCTCTCTCTGTCAAATAAATAAATAAAATCTTTAAAAAAAAAAAAAATTTTACCCAAGGTCACACAGCTTGGAAGGATTGAGATCCAAGCCTCTTAGATTTCAAAGCTGCCTATTACTTGAAGATCCAGGTGTAGCTTAAGGATTTCAGTAGAAACATTTTGTTATCACCTCCATTAGAATAATGAGGGAAATGTTGCAGATGGATATAAAGTTTTAAAAGCTTTCTTGTGTGGCTATCAACTAGGTAATCCTGCTAAATGATAATTATACTTTTATTTCTCCTTGGCCAACAAATGAAAAAACTTGTAACACCAAAAATCAAAACAAATGCATTCTCTACTTAAGCCATATATAATTTTTTATTTATACTCTGAAACATCAACTTCCTTCCTCCTGAGGCTCCCTGAGAAAGCTGATCTAAAGAAAGACCTGGAATTTGCTCCAAAATGCTGATTCCCTGGTACCTTTTCTCTCCCTTTCCACCAAACGCCCAATTTCAAAGGCCACCACCAACAGGATTTGGCAGGAGATTCTCCTGAGAACTTAAGAACCCTCCTGCAGAATTGCCGCTCAACCCAATCCTCCCCAAGGTGACCCAGCAAAGGAGGGGAGACCTGCCACAGTGTGCTGACATTTTCCATGGCTTCTTTTAAGGAACAGCTGGGCCATAATAGAAGGTTACTCAGGGATACCCATAGGTTTGACAGGAGCCCATATTTTAAACAGGGAGGATACTAAATCCATCCAACTCCTGGAATGTTACTACTCTCTCAGGAACCCAAGAGAAGTTTCTGATGCTGATCTATAAATCTCCCTGGCCTAAAATACCCCAAATTAGTTTCTGTGCCATGGGAACATAAAAATGATATGGCTTTCTTCTTTGACATGTCAGTTAATAAAGAGTGGGAGGTGGGGCCCGGATGTTGCCTGACAGGTTTCTGAAGGGTTTACTCGTTAAAAATGGGAAGCACTTTAATTACCTGTTTGGTGTTTTGTTATATGTGTGTGTTATATGTTTTAAAAAAAAAAAAAACAGGTCCTATGGACACTCAGGAAATTATATCATTAATTATGCCTGTCAAAACACTATGTGGACTAAAGTAAATGGACATTTCATAGGGTTTCTTTTTTCTTTTATTTCTAGTTTTTAAAATGTTTTTAAAATATTGTTTTCATAATATTTCCACAGAGTCTACTATAAGTACTTGATTAATGAATAGAGTGGATTTTTGTCATAGAAAATCCAGCAAAATAACGGCAAAATCGGTGTCTTTGACTTTGGAATTTGTTAATTGATGACTTGCTTAACAGAAAATTTACTTCCCCAAATTATGTGTTACTTAACCTAATATTAATGTTAATTTGCATTCCTAACATACAGTAACCATGGGAGAATGGGTGCCTAAATGGTATATGGAAAGAGGTGGTGGGTTGGGATCATGGAACCCGGAAGGCATCCCCCACTAAATCTGGGAGAGAGGACTGCCACTCTCCTGTGGCACATTATACCCTTGATGTGAAAATCCACTGGCTTTTGGAGCCAGGAAGGATTGATAGCACAATACAATTCAGGCATCTCTGAACTAATAAAGTGGATAACCCTTCCTGGCCAATGCAGAGAAGGATATTCTGGTTTGGGGCCATATACTGCCTAGTTGTCCCAGATCCTAGCTCCCATTCAGCCCGGTTGGGTTGGAAAGTCAAGTGTGTGGCTCCTGTGTCTCTGAATGATAAAGTCTGTAACAGCGGCTTGGAAGAGGATCCCCACCCCATGTATTCAATCTAGAACCAGTCTACGGGGAGCCCTCAAGGAAGCAGCCATGCAGATTCTTAGAACAACTCAAAGAAAAGAAGGAATAATTAGAGCCCTGGTGGCCTGGAGAGAAGAAAACTTTACCCAATATACTCTAAAGCCAACAAGATCTTTCTAAATGCTCCACAGGGCTCTCACCTCCTTCATGGCTCAGTGGTTAACATCCATGGTCACTGCCATTCTTATCAGAGGGTTCAGCATGCAAAGCATTCATAAATATCTCCATCCGTGAGTCTGTGTATGAATAAAGAGGGTGCCCTCCAACACTGGTATGGCTTCGAAGAATGGATGAGACCCTCAAATGAACCTCAAGTGGGGGAAAATAAGTTAATGCAAACTTCCTGGAAACCTACTTGGCATAATGTATAAAAATGTTCACTCCAAGTGAGCAATCTCCTCGCTAGAAATCTACCTTAAGGAAATAATCAGAGATGGAAAAACAAGTTTATATTCAGGAGTGTTTATCTCTGAATTATCATAATAAAAAAATTGAAAACAAACTAAATATTAACAGTAGGAGACTAGTCAAATACATTCTGAAACATCTATACTGTGGAATTTAAAAACTTAAAAGTAATGTTTTTGAAAAATACTTAATGGCATGGAAAAAAGTCCATGTTAATGATGACTGAGTTATTGGATTATGGTGATTTTTATTTTCTTCTATACAGTTGTGCTTTTCAAATTTTCTACAATTAGCAAGAATTATTTATATTCAGAAAAAAATACATTATAGAACAAAAAGAAAGAAAGAAGGTTGTGCCCAACCTTCGACCAAACAATGATTCAGTCTCCATATGCTTCTCCAGGACACACGGAGGACCCTTTTGTATTTGAATGGAAGGCATCACCCATTCACACTGGAGAGCTGAACTTACTGCAATTTTGTAGCTCCTCTTAGACTCAGGCAGCCTATTCCAGAGGAACTTAAGAAGGCATCCTACACATACTACAGCCAGCAAACTGGAGACGAACCAAAGTTTGTGCGGAGACTGGAACCTTGGCAGCCAAGCTCAGAAGGGCTGGTTTTCCTCCTGAGTTCTTTAATGGCCGCCTAGCAAAGGTCACACCAATACTGATGGTGGCCTTGGACTGAGAGGGCAGGACACTAGTCATTAAAACAGAGCCAACTGTCCCAGAGCACTTGTCACCAGTGTAATTGGTGTCTTGCTTTCCCATGCCCTTATTCCAGGAAAAAATTATTTGGTTGGGTTTGGGGTTTTTGTAAACTACAGTGACCCTTCTAACAAAGGTCCATATCCTCCTCCTCTTTAGTAAGCTCAATATATATTCAATATATATTCAATATATATTCATCAAGAGGCAATTTTTCCCCTACCAACCTCTGAATACACATCAGGGCTATGTCAATCACATCACGGGGGGGTACATAGAGGATAAAACTTCTGAAACATAAAAAAAGCTCCGTCTCTATCCAAATCCCAGGCAGACTTTGCCAAACACTTTCCCCTGAAATTGTCAAGGCCATGTGTTTGAACAGGAAATTTAATCCACATGTTTCTGATTCATATGTACACTTAATGCATCAAAATATCATCTCTTTGAAGTCCAAATGGCCTTTTTATAGACTTCTTCCTTAGGAATGGAAAATTGTGCTTGGCCAAGAACTAACAAATTTGAACCCCCCAAAGTCCAAGTTCTTTTCAAAGTTCCCAACTCAGGAGATTGAACCAGGATCTGAAATACACCCTCCATCCCCCTAGCCACCCCAATATGACTGGAAATCTTGGGATACTTCATTCCATCATGCCTTCTCAATCTTGATCATATACTTTCATAGAGGTTTCCAGTGAAAAACAGTTAAGAGTGAACTCTCAGTGAATTACCACAATAATGCCGCAGGAAGAAAGGCCAGCCCTCCTCCCCTTCCAGGAAACTGAGAAGGGAAATCAAGTGATTGTCCAGGAGTGATAGAGCAATTAGGGGCAGAGCCAACTATTTGGTCTCAACTGCAGATCAGGGGTAAGATCCCAGGATTTCTCTGGGAACCCTGATGGTATAACATCACAGTTGGAATATTTGGATTCAGAGCTTCCATAATTCTATTCCCAAATGCCCCATTGCAAATACTGCTCCAAACCTCATGCTGAAAGGGGAGGACTGTAAGCCTGTGTAGCCTCTTTAAGTCTCTTATCTGAAGATGATTTGAAACATAAATCGATGCTGTCCAAACTGGAAGTGGGGAAGAACATTGGGATAGATGGGAAAGAATTAGTCATTTCATGTATGCAATGTTTCCATCAAGCTGAGCCCTCCCCGCCAGCTGCGCCTCAAGTTGCCCATGGCTTGTGGGCCAGGGGAGGATGGGGCTATCAGAGTTAAACAGAGAGGATCCACTCTGCCCCTGAACTCCTCTCCAGACAAGAGGTCCCTTGACAGCAAGTCTCTAATTAATTCAGTCATTTCCACAGCAGCACTTGGTGTATGGTGATTAATAAATTTATATTGAATAAATTGAGAGTGCATATGTGAATTCTCACCTCAAGGTGTGCTTCTGAGACACTGGCCTAAGATAGATCAAGGGATTTTTCATGATAACATAAAGGAAATAAGTGTATTCCAGCTAGAAGGAATAGCAAGTACAAAGGCTTGGAAGTGAGAAAGGAAAGGCTTGGAGGATGGTGGACTGTGACCTGGGCATGGGCTGAGTTGGGGGATTAGTATAGGACAACCAGATTCTGAAGGACCCACATTCAGTAATTTGTACACTGGCCCATAGGCATTGGGGAGCCAAGGAAGTCTGTAAGCAGGAGACAGGTAAGGAGTGATAAGTTCAGATCTAAGTTTTAGAAAGGTATCTTTGGCCTCTGTTATGGACTGAATGTTCTGAATGTTCCCCCCCAAAACATACCCAAATTCATATGTTGAAGTCCTAACACCCATTGTGATGATGTCTGGAGTTGGGAGGTAATTAGAGTTAGATGAGGTCATGAGGGTAGAGCTCCCATGATGGGACACCAGAGAGTGTTCCCTCTTTCTCTCTCTGCCATGTGAATACACAGTGAGAAGGCAGCCACCTGCAGGCCAGGAAAAGGGCTCTCACAGGAACCGGACTATGCTGGCACCCTGATCTCAGACTTCCAGTCTCCCCAAATGGGAGAAAATAAACTTCTGCTGTTTAAACTCAAGGAAGGAAGGAAAGAACTAACAAAAAGAGACAGGGAGGGAGGGAGGGAGGGAGGAGGGAGGGAAAGGAAGGGAAGGAAAGGAAGGGAAAGAAAATTGAGTGTGCATATTTAAAATAAAATTTAATGGACCCTTCTATCGTGCCTTTGAACATCCCTTCTACCTCTCTTCACTCACTTGTACTTCCAAAATTTAACTGCAGAAAAAATTATCAGCACTATCTCCCCAATGTACCCACTATTAAGCATTATTTAGTAAAAATAAATCAAATCTGTACCTTAAGCAATTTGCCTGACCTCTGTCATTAATCATTTCAAGTGGGCGGATGAATGGTCATTTGCAAATGGGCATAAAACTCAGAGAATGTAGACTGCAAATTCAGTTAAGCTTGCTTCTTAAGATAATAACTGAAAATGTTTATCAACACAAAGATAATATACCTAAAAATATCCAGTCATGTCTACAGTAGAGAGTAAAAAGAAACTGTGGCTTATTATTTCCATCCTTTTTAGGCTTTCTCATGAGTTTCACCAATCAAAACCACAATGGTCCACACTTAAGTACAAAAAGCAACACTGATTTCAAATTGTTTTTAGAGAACTGCTCATCAAAACTCTGTCAACCCTGGGCGCCTGGGTGGCTCAGTAGTTAAGCGTCTGCCTTCGGCTCAGGTCATGATCCCAGGGTCCTGGGATCGAGTCCCACATTGGGCTCCCTGCTCGGCGGGAAGCCTGCTTCTCCCTCTCCCACTGCCCCTGCTTGTGTTCCTGCTCTCGCTATCTCTCTCTCTGTCAAATAAATAAATAAAATCTTTAAAAAAACAAACTCTGTCAACCCTGAGGATTCACATGGAAGACATAAGGGCTCCTCACCTTTCAGCTTCCCCAGTAGAATACACATTTCTGAGTTTTTAGTGAGCCAAAAATTTGAATAAACTAACCAGGCCACCATTTCTTCCTCAAATGGTATATATCGCCATAACTACCAAGTGCGTTAGAGAACCTAGTTAATGTGCTGCTTCTGTTATCCAGATGGGAAAACTGAAACAGGTGGACTATTATATAATATGCCAACAAGCTGGATTTAGAATTTGAAGGTCAGCATCTCCTGTCTATGGCTTAAACCTCTGAGTAGTATCATATCCCAAAAGCTCTTCCTTCCTCTTAGCCTCATGGGACAATAAGGGACCTTGGGGATGATCCAATTCAATGGCTTTTCAAAAAAATGCTTAGCAGCCAGTCCTTTCTATCATCAAAATCTTATGCAAATGGCCTGTATATAAAGTCCATACTCTTGCAGGGACTCTGGCTGAAGATCAAGTAGTGGGGTTCTGAGAGCACCCTCTCTATTTGATCCTGAAAGGACCCAAAGACTGACCAGTACTCCTCAAAGCACAGGTTGAAAACCTGTGACACCATTCATTCCTCAAAGTCCAAAAAGGTAAAATGACCAGCCTAGAGTCTCTAAGCTAATGACAGAACCCAGCCTAAACCCCAGGTGACCTAACTTTCTGTTGAGTGCTATGCCCACTATCTTACACTGAAATCTCCTAGCAAGAGAAGATTTATTTTCTAAATCAGCAACCCCATGATTACTACAACCTAAACATATGGAAGAAAGAAATGTATAGAAGAAAGAAACGTATGGAAGAAAGAACCTTCTTGGATCAAGATATAATTATAAATGGGGAGTAGTGTAATAGTTTAGATCAGGAATTGGCAAACATTTTCTGTAAAGGGCCAGATAGTAAATAGTTTAGGCTTTGCCATACAGTTTCTTTCGCATGTATTCAACTTTCATTGTAGTCACAAAAATACGTAAATGAATACGCATGGCCATATTCCAATAAAACTTTATTTATGGATTCTAAAATGTGCATTTCATATAATTCCACATGTCACAAAATACTATTCTTCTTTCAATGTCCTTCCCCAAACATTTAAAAATGTAATAACCATCACTAGTTCATGGACTACAGAAAAACAGGCAGAGGGCCAGATTTGGCCCATGGGTTGAAGTTTGCTGACCTCAATCTAAAAGAAAACGCAGGATTGAATACGATGCACAGGTTCTTTACATGCTTAGCACATAATTCTTAGACGAGCTCAGACAATGTAGTCACTCCTTAAGCATTAATATCTGGGCTGCCTTTTACTCAAGTCCTTAAGGCCTACCAGAACCCCACTGTGGAAAAAGTAATGTCTCCTTGCCTTAGACTGGGAACCAGCAGGATCAGTGCCCTGTTAAGGGTCATGGTGGGAGCTAGTGAACTGATGGAGGAGGGTCTGTGGTTCACCTGGAGGAAGAAAGGTGAAGGCCCCAACCCTGGTGGCAAGATCCCATATATCTGATCCCAGGACTAATTCAAGCAGATCAACTGAAGACATGTCTCATTTCACTCAAGATTACGTGTGATCCTAGGAGCCTGGAAGTCACTTATTTGGCTCTTAAATTAGAATCATTAATTCATTGGCTGGCATGCTTAAAACCATCATGCACAAATAAGGGAGTATTGATGTGCTATATTCCATCTTCTAGGAACTGGATTAGTTTTTCCCAAGGAAACAATTTTAAGAATAACTAGTAGTGTCAGCATTACATTAAACAAGTATAATTCATGGAATTTAGCCATAAAATGACTTACTCAGTGGAGCTTAAGTGGTGGATACCCTTGGGTGAAAATCTGAGCAGTCTCATTACTTTTCTGATAACCTTTAAGAAATATGAATATTCCAATCCATTAGTTAAAATATCTAATTCCAGGTAAACTTCAGTCTTACTCTAAAGTTACAACTTCTTTCCCTGCCTGCCACTCCGACCCCAAGTGAGGGCCTATTTTATACAAGAAGCCTAAGGTCAGGAAATGGGCTAAAGACATTTCTTCCCTCTCCATGGCCCAGTACTTGCTAAACGTACTTTCTGATGCCTCTAAGTCAGAAGTCATGGAAGAAGTAAAGGAAATAGGGTGGATACATTCTTACTTAACTGATACAAACTTCAGCACTGCCACTTTCAGGACCTGGCAAATGTCTAAAGATGAATCTCTTGTGGGCACTTCCCTGCATGCTTTGGAGATGCTCCATAACTGTGGATCTGCCACCAGCACAATGCATTTCTATTCCACGTGGTGGATTCTCCTTCTTTAGCCCTAAAAAACCCAGCTGTACCTCCAGGTTGTCTGCTGAGGTCTGAATACCCTTCCATGAGACCTTTCAGACATGACTTAAAGAGACTCTGCACCAGCTATCTCTTGCTGCAACCCCCGTCACCTGCCCCAACAACTCTGAAAGGGCAGATCAATCCCCTGCACAGCACTCTCTCCTTTACCCCACAGCTCAAAGCAACCAGCTAGTCCATCTCTCGTGTCCAGTGATGTCACACATAAGCTCAAAGGGACATTGTATTCCCTAAGCTCAAAGGGACACGCAAGTCCATCAGTGTCCTAGAAGCTGCTTTCTATTTGAAGAGAATGGGGAAAAACTCCTTTGGGGAATCCTTTGGGTTGGAACCCACTCTCCCCAAAAATGCTCTCCATAAATCCCCTTTCAAAAGTACTTCTCTCCTCAACCCTTTTATGCCCTCAATATGGATGAGGGGTTCAAGGTTTTAAGTTTTCAGTCACTTGCCTTATAACTCCTGTTCTTAACTTCAGTTTGGGACGTTATTTCTGCTGTTCCTGGGCAGCAACAGAAACTTCCGCTGGAACCTGCTGTAGTCATTTATGCTGCAGTCGTTACGAGAACAGTTTGCTGAAGCAAACCTCTGATGCAGTGTAACAAGACCACAGTGCTAACAGCATGTGCTGTAAAACCTGGCCGCCCCCAACAGCACGGGCCCCAGGGCAAAGTTTCCGCAGCATCAAAGCCCTGCTTCTCCTGACTCACATCCCATAAAGTAACCCTGTGGCCAGTGGAACAGTCAGTCATTGCCCCGAGCAGACGATAAGCTTCATTTCTCAAAGTATTCGCTCCTGCTGTTCTCTCAATCTGTAATACCCTCTTGCTGCCCATCTAAAAATCTTACTGGTATTTGTCCTTCAAGGCCTGGCTGAAATGCCACCGCCGCCATAAAGCTTGCCCTCAAAGCCCCCATTTGAATTCTCTTGTGTTCCCACAGCACTGTGTTTTTACCTCTTCATAGCCCCAATGTCATTGTCTTGAAGAGCTATTTTAGCCAACTGTTACATGGCTGCCTCCTTCACAAGACAGTGAGTTCTGGAATGGCAGAGACTTTGCCTTACTCCTCTTTGCATACCCCATGTCTCAGCAGCAGGGGCCAAGAGCACTGTTCTGGTTATCCAGGCAGAAAGAGGAAACAAAGAGAAAAAGATGCCAGGGAACCTTGAGAAGAGCAGGAATCACAGCTCCAGCTCCACAACAGAGTAGTAAGGGGTCTATCCTGAGTGGGACTGCTAGGCAGCCATTCCTACAGTCCGGGATATGCCCACAGTGCATCAGACAAATAGAGAAACGATTCCCACACTACATTGGATCCTGCCTGTGCTCTGGCCAGAACCCTGGGACCTGGTTTGCCAGTCTGTGTGCTCTACCTTCCCAGGTTCTTAGAGCTTTAGGAGCTAACACAGACAACACCCGTTGTCGCAGGCGCAGATCACTCACAGTGCCTGGACTTCTGCATCCTTTCTTGTAGGCCCTTAGTCAATATCTGGCTGGTGAGGGAGTATGAAAGCCCAGCTCCCCTACTTCAAGGCAGCACAAAGCTAAGGTGCAATTTAGGCTGCAGAGCTCCCTGGGGATTGGGCTGAGTGACTTACCTGGGTGAAATGTCTAGTAAATGGCTGAGATAGGGTTCAACCCAGGCATACTTTACCACCATCATAGATGGCTTGTGAGTTTAAGTATTACAATTAGCATGTTAGGTTCTGTAGACAAAGGGGGGTAATTCATAGCATAGGAAAAATAAAAGGAAAGCAGAATATTTCTGCATTAAACTATTATATGGAAAATGAGCAGATTAATCCATCTCCAAATTATCTGCATTGTACAGATATTAGTTTCCTAGTGAAAAAAAAAGAAAAATTAAGAGCTTTGAACCCAGAGAGAACTCGTTAGATAAGTTATTTCATTTCTCCCAGCCTCAGATTTTTCATATATAAAATGGATATAATAACACCTAACTTGCACTGTTACAGAAAGCATTAAATATAACATATACAAAACCTCTACACAGTGACTAGCACATGGTCACCATTTGATAAATGGCCATTGTAGTAGTATTAGCAGTAAGAATATAGATCTGGCCTCTGTGATTTGTGTAACACTGAGGCTCACAAGTACAAATACAAAACCCCACCATGCATAATGCTAATCTCTGAATATAATAGAGTATTACTGATAAAAGTCAAAACTTCGAAAACTGGCAGAAAGAGTATATACTTGGACCCATATACACTCTGTCTGACATGTTGGGGGTGATCTATCTACCAGTAATCGATGACTGTTGGGAACAAGAATAATTATAAAATCATCATGTGAATGATGAACTAGGGAATGAGTCCTTCCCAAGACAGGCTGCAACTGCAAAGTTTCACACTGACATTTAGTTCACCTTAAAGAAATAATTGTATTTAATAAGGTAGTTGTCACTAGAGGATCAGGGTCTAGAAACTAAGCTTCTATCATCTAATGCATAAGATTTATAAGCAAGATCTATTTAGGATGAGGAAGTCAGAGCCCCAAAACTACCCAAAATGTATTATAACTCCAACAAAAGAATTTAGATATTGATACCTTAAACTTCATTGGAGTCAAATATTGAGTTTATTCTTAGAATGGCTATGTATAGTCATAACTTCCATTTTGCCTTTTTTTTTTCTGGTTATAGATCAGGTTTGGTTTGGTTTGTTACATGGATTGTAGGAAAACAGCTCTGGATAGCTCTGACCTTTCTAGAGGTAACAGGAGAGTACATGGTAGATTTGATTCATGAAGATGACCAAATATGGCCAAAATATTTATATGATCACTGGGCTGTCTATGGAGAAGCAAATTAGTCAAATAAAAGCTAAATCGCCATTTACTTTGGGCCCAATTACCCTTCCTATGTCTTTGGTTCCAGGCTAATCTGATAGACACACTGCTCTCCCACTAGAAGACTGAACTATTCCAAGTTTCTAAACAAATCTAGAAACAATAGCCACCCACAGAGCCTACAGCAAATTGATGTTTTCTACACTTTCAACCTCAAGTGAGAGGAACAAGCCATAGGTTCATGGGTCTGAGCAGGCCAGGTTGATGCAAAAAGCTGATGGAGGGGGGAGGGAATGGAGTGGAAGATACTTTAAAAATGTATCCTTTTTTTATTCCTCAGCTTTTGAGTTAAGCTTAATTACATTTAAGGTAGAGAAGGATATAGCCCCATGTCCATTTCCTTTGTATTTGTTCATGTCAAGAATGTCTTCCTAGCATGTACAATAGTAATTTGAGAAATAAATATTTCTGTCAATACATCAACTAAGTATTATGGAGGCCAAAAACATCAATCTCTTGAGTGAATTAAACTTGTGTGAGTTTTTGTTATTTTATGGAATTCAGACATTCTGATCTGAATGCTCCAATTGTTTTTGCATAGCATAAAATATGCAAGTGAGGAAAATCATCCTTCAGCTCTGAGAGGTAATTCTCATAAATAATCCCCCAAAAGACAGATGCAGAAAGGGACTACCACACACAAGGAATGGAATTTGAAGATCCTAGATTAGCTACCTGGCCTATCAGACGGACCTTGACTCTGGACATTTTTTTTTTTTTTTTTTCCTTTTCATCTCCTTTATAAAACTTACATGTGAGCTAAGAGACACAGACTCGCTGGATAAAATCTAAGATTGCTTCTAAAGCTGTATGACTCTGAACCTGGGGGAACAGCCATGTTATACATGCAGTATAATTACATAGTATAAAAACATAGTCCTGTCTGTAAATAGAAGCACTGTAACAGTTAATATCTTCCCAAAATGCACAATTCTCACTGCAAAACAATGAAGTTAGTAAATGCAACTTCTATCAAACTGACAGCAAGCTGCTGAAAATTCAATTAATTTTTAAACAAATTTATGCTGTTACTTCTATTTTATCTCATTTGTTTTTTAAATTCATTTAGAACACTCAAATAAGTAAGTGTTTTATCAACATTATGATATATTCAGTTTCCACCAGGCAGGACCTGTTAGTAATTTTTCGAAGCTTCTTCATACAAGAACTGAGACATACATGCTAAAACTGCCCTTTGTGGATTCATGTATCACGCTGAATAGAGTGACAGATCCTACCTGAATGAAAAGACACACCTTAGTTATTAATGTTTTCAGGATTACCATTTGAAAATGATAATAATTACATGCCCCTGATTTCAAATATGCAGGCATAAAAAACCCTGCCAAAATTTGAACCACTTCTTTTTCTTTCAAACACATGAAACCAAGCTTAGAGCCTTCAAATTGCTTATTGCTTTCATCTTATCACACAGTTCCTATAGCAGTTGAGTTCCCACAAATACACCCTAGGATGAATGTGTAGGAAGTTTATGGGGTAGTACTCTCAAGATCAGCACCTAAGGAAGAGAAAGGACTCAGAAATGGGACGGAGGGAGAAGATGGTCTGTGACATATTCTCAACAAACACCTTTGCGAACCCCAAAGGAACCTCTGAAGCTGGGATGGCCCCTTCTTAGCCGTCCCAAGTTGAGGTAAAGCAACTGGTGGAGTAAGTCCTTCAGTCCCAAAGGGAGATCTGTGAGGCTCATCACAGCATCCCCTACAGTTCCTAATGGAGCCAGGTCTAAGTATGCTAACAGTCCAGTGGATCTGTTATCAGCAAATATTTGTTGAATATATACCATGTGCTCACTACTATAGAGATCACTAAATTCTATACATATCCTTGCTATCAAGACACGTGAGAGTTTAGTTGAGGTGAGCAGATTTAAAAACTCACATGATAAAATTTTAAAATAACAAGCAAAGAAAACAGTATCACAGAAATGAGGGTAATCAGACAGAGATCACTTTAAAAATCTGAAAGATAGAAAGGTGACTTAATTCCGTGACACCTGGAAGAACTGTAGTTACACCTTTAAGGTTACTAGGATTTTTTTGATGGGTGGAGAGCAGGAGAAAGGCCATTCTGGGTAACAAGGTAGCAACAAAAGATCAGAAGGCAAAATGGAAGTAATCTTCGTAAAAATGGCCATAACCCTTTGAAGCAGAGTGTATTAGGGCCAAAGGTGGGAGGAGAGACATGCACAGTGAGATGTGGAAGGCACTCAGATGAGTCCAGCTTTTCTGCTAAGTGCAAAGGTGGAAGCATTTGGCTCATCCAGGAGCAAGAACAATGACAGCTTTTGATTTATCAATTTCTGACCAGAGCAGAGGCAATCTGGTCCTGGGACTCACTGTGGAAGCATCTCTCTTAGCAGGCCAGTTCTGCAGTGTGATTCTTGGAAGCCCGGCCTAGAGGCCATTTTTCTGCATTCCCAATGATTCTTTAAGCAAATATCCCTTAATAAATACATACCTTTCTGCTTAAGTCAGTGAAAGCAAGTGCTGCTGTCTGCTAACTAAGAACCCTAACATAAACACATTTTCTTATTCAACATTCACAACAATTGCATGAGTAAATATTATTACCCTCATCTTACAGATAAGGAAACTAAAGCCATAATGTTAAACAAACTGTCCAAGGTTTTCCAGTAAGTACGTGGCAGGCCCAGATTTGAAACTAGGACTATCCCACTTCCTAATCCATGTCATTTCCACATTATCACAACTGTTTCCTGAAGACAGAGACATGAATGAGCCTCAATATTTTCCATATGAGCATATCTGCAAACATAATAGTTTCCACAATGCATCATAAAACAATCATTCCAATGGGAGAGCAATACCAAAAAGTGGAAAGTTGCCTGCAACCCATGCCAAAGACAGAAGAGGAGGAGTCCCTGGAGCCAGTGGGCCATCCTAGCTCTGCCTAACTCTACTTCCCATGATTGTTCACAAATTTAACAACCAAACTCAACAATAATCTCTACAGCCTCATAAATAAATTCAAGGCCACAAGGGAAAGCAAGTCTTTGCATTACCCACCCCATCTTGTTCCATATATTGAATATAATCATCTCATGAAGGTTAAGTTCTCCCCCGGAATGATGAAGGCAATTTAACCACCCGTCTTAGCCTTTTCACCTTCAAGATCAATTTTGTCAGCAGACTCACTGGACAGAGGCCAAGAATATACATTTCTAAGACCAACCATCCATGAATAAAAGGAGAATCTATGGCAAGATAAGAGAACAAATGATGTAGTACAACTACTACCTCCTCCTAAGCCCAAGGAAATATGCTCACCACCGGACTCGGGCCTATAGGCTTCATCTTGGTAAACTAGCAGGAAGACTCATGGTCAGTGAGTCTCAGGGTAGCCATTTTGTACCTATCACAACTAGTTTTCCGAAATGCTGCCAGAGAATGACTTGGGCTCCACAGGAAAGGGAACTTACCCTCTGACCTCAATACTTCAAACCTGACTTCACACCAGTTTAAAACACTTCATGGTGCCCTTCCATTCATATAGTGTTCTTCTGGATATTCCTTTCTGTCCTCAATTCCATCTTTAGCACAGCTGACAAAGGCTGCATGGACACACAGTTGTCTCCCGAGAGGAGCCCCATACTTTTTAAACAGCTTTGCTTTGTGACCTGACCTACAGGCAGGCTGCATACTTCAGTATACTGACAGCTAAGTCATGTCTTTTGTCCCAGGCACACAGATACAGCAGGGTAGGGAAAGTTCACATGGAATGCTCACATTTCAAAACGTAAATAAATGGCTCAGACCAGAGGCCCAGTGCACTTAAGTTTGGAAGACAAAACCTCCCAAAGAAAAGAGTGACCTGAAGGGGACTTTTCAGAAATCCCTGTAGGACCGTGTGGCTCTGACAGCTGCACCTGGAGGGCCGAATGAAGCAGATCTACTACCAGCAGGAGCCCAGATGTCCTGCACTGGTTAGGACTTAACTTTCTGTTCCTTCCTGACCTAGTCCCTAAATATCTTTCAGATACTTTTTTTTCCCTCCTGAGCCCTATTCCTTTCTTCTTCTTTTCTTTCCTTTGTCCCTCTTTTCTCTGTTAAACTTTGTACTTCTTATTCCTCTAGCCTTTCTCCTATTTCCTGGTTCTGCAGCTCTTATTTTTCTTATACTTGGAACCCTTTTATTTTCTTCCAGTTTTCCAAGGAACTTTTACACACAGCTGGTCCCATCTGTCTCTCCTAAATGATCCTCCCCTTCCTTAATCATAACTCATTTCCTCTCTAATTCCACCTGCTTTTAATAGGCTGGACCCTACATTCTCCACACCTAAATCCTAATAACATTTGGGATAGCAAAAACCAGGGGCCCTAAATTCCATCACCTTTTAAATACCAGGCACAGATATCAGGCTCACAGTGTTACCACCCTTTTTCCTTTTCCTACAGTGATCTGATTTTTAAAATTTATTTTTTGATATTTAACTCATTTCAAAATGTTCACAGTCTTACAAGACAGATAATGCATGTTCACCACAGAAAAATTAGTCACAAAAGTAGAAAGACAAAAATAAAAACTATTGTTCTACCCTTCAGAGAATACCCCTGGGTTTCATGATTGACTCAATGAACATTGTTTTAAAGATACAAAGATGAATGAGAAAGACACTGTCCTTGCTCTTAGAGAGCCTGCATCCAGTGAGGAAAAAAAAAATACAATATAGCGTATATAGAAAACAGCAAGAATCAATAGAAGTAAGGGCAAATAATTCACACTTTGGAAAAGCCTCCTGGAGAAAATGTCACCTAAGATGAGCCCTGAAAGATGAGCCAGGCACAAAAGGGGAAAAGGGAATATCTCAAGGTACGTTATTAAAGACAGAGTTTGGCATGTTCAAAGAATCAAATGGAATTCAATATGGCTGAAAAGAAGGAGCAGTATTACTCAACAGGCCTGAAGGTAAGGCGGGGCCAGAGGGCCTTGTAAGGCACATGAAGAAGTTTCTGTAATGGCAATGGGAACATTGAAAGATTTTAAGCAAGGGAATGCCATGATCACATTTACACTTTTAAGAGAACCATAAGCCTAAAAGATGGAATCACACTATGCAATAGATGCCACACTTATAACCCGAACTTTAAGAGGAAGGAAGGAAGGAAGGAAGGAAGGAAGGAAGGAAGGAAGGAAGGAAGGAAGGAAGGAAGGAAGGAAGAAGGAGAGGAGAGGGGAGGGGAGGGGAGGGGAGGGGAGGGGAGGGGAGGGGAGAAGAGAAGAGAAGAGAAGAGAAGAGAAGAGAAGAGAAGAGAAGAGAGAAGAGGAAAGGAGAGGTAGGAAGGAAGTTAGAAGGGAAGGAAGGAAAGAAGGAGGGAGGGGGAGGGGAGGGGAGAGGAGAGGAGAGTGAGGAAGGAAGTTAGAAGGGAGGGAAGGAAGGAAGGAAGGAGGGAGGGAGGGAGGAAGGAAGGACAGGTAGTAAATAGTAGAGCCAGGACACAGTCTCAGGCAGTCAACTATACTACTCTCTTATGATGCCTGTTACATTGTTTATTGTGTCCTAACCATTTGGGGAGATTAATCAGGAAACTCAGGCAAATATGTTTTGTATATGAGCTATACATTTTGTATATTATAATGCAATTAGCGCTTTGCCTTGGACTTAAGGAGTGGTTGATTCCCCTGGTTGAGGAACTGGGTAAGCTGGAACTGTGTGTGAGGAAAGGCTTTTTAAGGCACACTCCACAAGCACTCTCAGTACCAAGGCCAGAAATGATAATGTGAAATTATCCAAGTTGCTGTTCTGAATGTCTCAAAATCACAAATGATTACTCAATCTTATGCTTTCATTTCCCTGTGGTAGCTCTTATCACAGCATATTTCTAAATATTATTATTGTTGAAAGTTGGTCATGATCCTAAAAGATCTTATGATTTCCCTACTCTCTACAATGCCTTTTCTATTACTCACTGACACCAGGGCAATTTCTGTTGCTCATTAAAGTAATTAATACACTCGACATAATTGTTTGGACTTGAGCCTTAAGATCAGACAAGTGCTTCTTAAACTTTTTTTACAGAAACTCGGGAAAAAAAGGGTATATTTCATACTGAGATTTAGTACAAATGTAAATATCTAAAATAATTGAAACAGAAGTTTGGAAAAATAGTAATTACCACTAATTATGTGATGCAGGCTTCCATTTTCTTTTCCATTCCATTCAATTCAATCCTATTTCTCTTCTATTCTATTTAACTCTAAACTGGTACAACGACTTTGGCAAATTCTTTGGTAAGGATCCCCTAAAGTGCAATATACCATATCAAATGACCCAACAATTTCACTTTTAGGTATATACCCAGGATAAATGAGTACATGTATCCACTATTAGACTTGTTTAGAATAGTCACAGAAGTAATATGAACAAAAGAAACGTTCATAAGGCCAAATATCAGAAACTACCCAAAGGCTCATTAACGGTAGAATGGGTAAATAAATGCTGGTATGTTCACACAATGGAGCACTACAATTGTCTATAATAATACAGATGAATTTCCCACACATAATATTAGACACAAAAGAGTTGATAGTGCATGATTCTAGTTATATAAAGTTCAAAAACAGCCAAAAGTAATCTATGCTATTTTAAGTCAGGACAGTGGGACACCTTTGGAGGGGTAGTGATTTGAAGGAGTCATGGTTGGGGGAGCTTCTGGGTACCTGGTGCTTCTTGATCTAGGGATCTAGATGCTGGCTATGGGGGTGGGGGTTCAACTTGTGAAAATGTATCAAACCATGTGTACACTTTTCTGTATGTAAACCATATTTCAATAAAACATTAAGAAAAAATACTGGTCACAAACCACTGAATTATATTCTCCCACTCACAAATCACTTGCAACCTGAAATTTGAAATTTCCTACATTAGATACCAAGAACACCAATGGAAGCCATACTATGACATACCAAAATATTTATATTTTATTTACAAATAATAAAATAGAAAGCTCAAAAGCCTTATTTATGAGCCATTAGACACCAAATAAAAAGAATCCAGAAAAAAATGAAACAGCTAAAAGTAAGAATATACTGTCCCAACTTACTTGATTTTAATAACTTTGCAGCTGCTTTCAATTCATATTTTTACTGACTCTTTCATATTTTAATCTATACTTGCTGCCAATCACTTTGTTAAGAAACACAGTTCTGAATATGCTTATCTAGGTTTTTCCATAGTTTCCAAGCCACCTTCTTATTGAAATAGCCAGAACAGCCCACTGGTAAGGAAAATCTCCCCTAATGCTCCCCTTTATGGTCCTTCCCATTGGAATCTGTTTTTCCCCATAGAGCATCCATCTATGACAACATGTCCTCAGAAGCTCTAACCTGCTCTATCCCATTCCTGAGGTAAGAAGAGATGCTACCCGACCATGGCTGATTACAATCAGCAATTACACATTCATAAATGAGTATGGGGCTTGGTACCTTAAAGAGACCCAGATGTATTTCCTTCACAATCATTATCTTTCTCAAGCAAAGTGCAGATTACAAGCTAACACTGCGTATGCTTTTGTTTTTCAAACAGCAGATTATTACATATATAGGGCAGATGTCTTCCAGGACATTTCTTGGCTGACGTCTTTATTCCATGATTCCATGAGTTTTCTTCAAATTCTACAAAGTAGTAAGATCTCCAAATGAAGGCAGTCCAGCTATCTTGGGAAAGTAGTTTCCGTTTTAGCTGGCCTGTAAGTGTCAATCCATCAGGGGCTGCAGATGCCATTGCTTGGCTTGAGCTCCCCCCCAACCCCAACCACCCCCCCCCCCCCACCGCACATCACCACCCCCCCCACCCCCCCGCCCTGCAATGCCTCACTGTGAAGTAAAGGTCTTTGGGGCTTTACAATCTCTTCTGAAACCTAGATTGCATCAGTTTCCAAGAATGTCTGACTTTGGCTGTCCAAAATATCTGCCCAAGTCCCCCTTTCTCTTCACATCTGTCTAAACACAAGGGCAAGAGATATTGTGCATGATGCAAAGCCAAGAGTCAGTGCAATGCTCTTCAAACTCAGAGTTAACAGTGAGAATGACATGAAACAAACTCAACCTGCTTTTCACAAAAGCTGAATTTAAATTTTCTGTCTGCTAAAAGTACATTTGAAAAATGAAATCTTTCCATATGGCTTTATTTTCTTCTATATAAAAGGGCTAGACTGAATTCTGCTGTATTTAAAAAAAAATAGAGCTCTATGTACATAGTGCTGACATATACACTAAAGTCATCTGGAAAAAATACAAACTACCATAACAAATGCCAAATGCCAAAAGTAGCCAGTCTCATTCTATTGAGACAAACAGATTGAAGGGGAAATGTGTTTAGTTGACAGAATGAATAGAGAAAATCAATCTCTGATCATCAAATATACTGTAACCGGACATGAGGGTTGGGAAGTTTTGAAACATTGTATTTTGCACACAAGATAAATTTAAAGCCTTCAAATGAACGTTTTTCAAGAGATTCTTACAGCCAAGGATGGAATTATTCACACCAGACTAAGTGTTTACATTAGATAGTCCTCTTTAATTCTTGAGGGGGGGAACCATCTTTTAGTGAAGTATATTTTTACACAAAGTTTTGGATCTCAAATGGAGAGAAACAGAATATTCCATAAAAAGAACATTTAGCATCTAATGTTCAAAACACCCTGCCTCCCCTCCCCCCTTTTATGAACACAGTTGTATTAGAGCCCAGATATTTAAGATTATACAGCAAATTTGTAACAGAGCCACATTTCCTTTTGGAATATAATACAGCTGCAAACAAACAAAAAGTCATATTTCCTCCAGTTATTTGCCAATGGCCACATCCTCATACCAGTAAGAGAGTCTAGTGGAATCCAGACACTACCAGGAAAATGAGCAGGGATAAAATGAGGGTAGTCTAACCCTTCTCTTTCATTTGCCATAGAATAAATCCAAACAGAAAGAAAAGAAGCTTTTCTAAGACTAAAGGTCATATTTTTAAGACATAAAGGTTTCTTTTTAACTATGCCTTTTTTTTTCTTTTTGGCTAAGAAGCGGGATCTTATTTTTGCTGAACACAAGAAAGCATTTCACAAAAAACCTGAATTGCACATAACTTAAAGAAAAAACACTTGATGAGCTCGTTAACATAATCCCCACAGTCCCAGCTCTTTCAAATAACAAACTATTTCCATTTCCTTACATTCTGCTACCAAATTCTGCCTCTCTCCATTGCCACCATTTCTTCCACTTTGTTTTGTCTTTCCCTTCAGTAAACTCGACACTCTGGTAATTCAATCTCCTGTTCAATGTCATGGTTGAATCAAATCGCTGTCACTCAAAATACAACCTGTGGCTTGAACTATGGCATGGTTGAATGATCAGGGCAAATATCCCCAAATCTGGAATTTCTGGGTTTTCAACTACTGAGCTACTAAGTGGCTTTAGACAAGATCTTCTCTATTCCTCAAGAGAATAGGTCAAATCCTGTTTGTACTGACTGGGACTCCACAGAGTGGGGCACTGCAGGCGAAGAGAACTCCACCTGTGCATGCTCTCAGTGGGTTAGTGGAGAATTGGTCATCACGGGATTTAAGCAGCAAATTGGCGACAACAGCGTTGACTTCACAAGATGGACGTGGGTATTAGCAAATAATGAAAAAGCTTAGCAAAATATCACTTTCACACCAGGGTAGAAATCAGAAAAGACCAAAAGGGAGCCCTCTTTAAAGCTGTCTTTACTCATGCAGCATAAATAATGAGGTTTCACAAAGAAAACCACTTCCATTCCTACCACTAGCTCTACTTAAACAAGTTTAAGGCCAATAAAAACACAGTGTTGGTTTACAAGGGTTAGGAGAAATGAAAGAAGATGGTGAATCTCCCTTGAGTTCAGACGTTTAAAGAGAAAATCTTAAGGATGGAAAGTGACAAATCATATTGATACTGACTTTTTAAATTTTTTTTACTATATAATCCAAGATATAAACCAGGACCAAGCATATTATATAAATGTTATTAGACAAAGAGTAGAAACTATTCTAAGGACTATAACAGAAGAATACCTGAAGAAACAGGGCTTGATTATGCATTAGAAATTACAAACACAAATGACTGCAGCCACCTAACCTGCTGGACGTTTGCTATGCACTGGGACAGGAGTGTTGAAAGGAACCCAGAGGATGAAACTGGTGTTGGAAAACCATCTGACAGGATCCAGAGCTAAGACACCCTGCTCAGAGACCGGAGACCCTTGCCTAGCAAATTCACTCCAAAGGAGAAAGGGGGCAAGCAGATAGCTCTTTGCTGAGTCCTATCATGAATGAGGCACTCCATAAATATTTGTTGAAATAAACCACACTCAGAAGAACTGGGATTTTTCAAATTACAACAGCTGCCTTTATGAGTTGTACTGCTCAAACACAGAGTCGTTTGGGAAGGGAAGGACACCAAAACTAAATAATCTCCTTTGCAACTGATAGTAAAATTAGAGGGAAAGCAAATAGCAAGAGGGCAGACAATCAAAATCAAATGGATGTGGACCACTTAAGTAATTGGGTCAAGGGATAGTAAATGCAGTTCAATTTAGGATAATGTTCAATAAATTGCTTTAAGAAATAACCTAGGGAATACAGGTTAAATGGAACAACCATGTAGGAGATTGATCTGCAAGTCACAATAAAGAAAATCATTGAAATTAACCACCAGAGCATTACCAACATTAGTTAAAAAAAAAAAAAGGCCATAGTGACCCTAAGAGTGAAAAATGCAAATAGACGTGCTCAGACCACAGAGCAGCTGTCCTCACTCATGCGCTTCTGTTCTTCCTGTGCTACGGAAAAGTTAACCATTTTCCAAGCAGCTCTCCAAACTTAATATATTTCAAATTACTATGGGCTTCCCCTAATTTCTCTCCAAATTTCCTTATTTGCTGGGGAAAATTGGCAGTTATAGTCACAGATAAAATGGTCATGTTGTAAGTATTACCACCCACTTGTCGAATTCTTCAATGGAACAACATGGGTGGCACAGAGAATCTGTGTGCCACAGTTAGAGGACTTTCCCCTAAAGAAGGTGGGTAATGGCACAAAGACAATACCAACCTTACAGGTAAGACCAGGTAAAACTAAAAGTCACCAAGCCCACACTTTCCTCCAGGAATAGACAGAGTTGGAAATGACTGCCATTTGTCTATTGGAATTAAATTTGCTTCCTTTAGTTATGGACAAGAAACATGGGGATACCGGTTCATTTCAATGGACATTTGCTGTGCGGTATGACAGACACAGGGTGCTGGGCGCTGGGGATTCCACAATGACTGAGCTACAGCCCCCACCTCTGGAGACCCACAGTCAGATAATCACAGCACAATGCACAGGGAGAGGACAGCTTCTGCTGCATGTAAGGTGATCACACATACTCTCTGCAGATCTGAACTGGATATAAATTTGGAACAAGTTTCCAAACCCCAGAAATAAAAAAAAATAATAATGTTTTATTGGTATCTCTAAGGCCCAAATGAGAGATGAACTTCAATCATTTTGCTAAACAAAAATGGTTTGCTCTTGCCAGTAAGACAGCAGCTTGAGCCACGATATTCCAGCCAACTTCCTTTCTCAGCTCAAATTTGTCCCATTTTGCCCCAGCCCTGGAGGAGTTTGCTCTTCCAAAAACAGCTAAGACTCACCTAGATTCCTGAAAGGAGCAGGGCTAACCCAACCAGACTTACTAGGTATCTGGATTTCACTGGCTCAAGGAAAAACATTTTAATGGAAGGCAACACAGTTGTGGGAGTCTGAGACAGGTTGGTTTGGATCCAACTTCTACATTCTATCAGCTTGTTACTTAGCATCTCTCAACCTCAACCTACTCATCTTTATAACAGGAATAATTACTCTTCGTTGTTAATTTGTTCTTTATACTAAACAAGGTAATACAGGTAACAGTGCCTAGCAAATACCTCAATTAATGTTGAGACCCATTCCATGCCACTATTCCCATCAGACGCTGGGCAAAGATACTTTCCTACATTCCATTCTTCCATTCAGCACGTCTCTAAAAAGTAGCAGACAGTGGAAATGGCCTCAGCTGGTCATGGTATTCCAAGGGATACCTAAGTTTCTATCTTGTGAGTAAAAAACATGCAGGGTCTATAGTGGGGAAGACACCCCTCCTTCTAGTAAATACTTTCAGAGTCATCCCTCTCAAAACAGTCTTAGGTATATTCCATACTTGGTTTTGTCAAAGATGAGTCATGTCTCAGCCACACTGAAAGAACTGGATATGGGAGAATTTTGCCACAGGGTACAAATGAAGGATGAAAGGGGGGGGGGCGGAAACCACTATGCTTATTCTCATTATAGGTAAGGAATTTTATGGAAGAGAGAAGTTGAAAAACGGGCCAAAGACACACAGCATTTCAGAAGTAAAGCTGATGAGTGGTGTGCCTTGATTTCCAGCACTGTGCTCTATTTTGGCAGGAACTAAGTCTGCCTTTTTCACTGCCATGGCCTTAACGCTTAGCCCCTAGCAATGCCCGGAGCCTGCAACTCCTGGCAATACCTAGCAACACTTCACCATAATAGGCACTCAATAACTGCTTATAAATCAATAATCTTAAGAAAGGTAAAATTAAAAGCATGCAGCAGCTCAGAACCTGCACTGAAAGCAAAACCTAATAAAATATATATACATCGAAAAGGAGATATCCTGTTCTAGTGCAGGACAAAATGAGACATTTTTTCCAAACTAGCAAAGACTGTGAAGTAACTTCCCGCATTCCTACCCAATCGTTATCTTGCAATATCCCCCAACCCTCTTTTTTTCAGGACAATTTCCTATCCATTCCCAAAAACAACTCTCCACATAAAATATATTTCATCATGGTTCAAACTTACAACATTTTTTAATAAAGAAACACCAGATAAACACTAGGAGAGCTAATACTTTGGTGCCAAATAACCAAACAGATGTGATTCCTACCACTTCCTACCTTTCCAAAAGACGTGATTAATGGGGAATTATAGGAATATTCTAATTCTTGATGAAAAGCTTGATTGATTTATTGGTGCCTGCAGCCAAATAATAACCAGGTCCATGTTTCAAATCACTACAGATGACCCAGAATCTGGGGCTCATCATGATTCTATACTTTGCTACAAGACTGGTGCCAAGAAAATCTCCTCCAGGCTCAGGAATCCTTCTTCCTTTCTGGATAAATTCTATATAGCTTTCCCTTTAGCTCCTGCCTCGGGTTAAGATTTCTTGCAGCAGCCTTGTAAATGACTCCTGTCTTTGAAAGAGTCATTAAAGTTACACCATGTCTCTGATTCCCACCTTTGGAACAATTTCCACTTTCCACCCAAACAGGACCTTGCACAGAAGTGCTCAGCCCAGCATCGATCATCCCTGGAAACCATCATGGTCCTTCTGTTTGTGGACTAGGTTGGGTTCTTCTGCTCTGTGTCTGTACAGCATTTGTATCTCCCCCACGGCATATCTTCATATATTACTAATATCTATTTAATTGCCTATCTTTCCAACTAGACTGCATGACATCATATCCTCAGTACCTGGTGGTTGTTAAGTAAATGAATGCCTCCCAAAGTTTTATCAGCCTTTAAAAGCCAAATTTCATTCTTTGTCATGAGAGAAACCATAGCACTGTTACTTAAGCTAACAGTCTCCTGATACCCATTCTAATCTCTGTTCTTTGTTCTTTGTAACTGAACCCCAGGCGTTCTGGCAAGGAACAAGGCCACATAGCTAGAGATGCTTCCAGCCTCCCTTGCAGCTAGGCTCTGGGTGTAAGCTGAAGAGATGTGTACAACTTCCAGGCCATGTCATTAAAAAGAGGCTGCCTCTCCTCTACTTGCTCCTTCCCATTCCTAAAGGCTGGAAAGCAAACATAGTGGTGCTGAGACAGCTGCAGCCAGGCAGATGAGGACAACAACCTAACAATGGCAGAATCACAAGACAGACGAAACTTAGTCCTGGGTGACCTCAGATAGTAGACCCATCTGTCTACCCTGGACTGCTCACCTGTCCCTAGACTTACATCAAAGAGAAGCCAACTTGTCTCTTTATGCCTCTGAATTTTGGAGTCTCTCTCTTTTAGCATCGTAAGTTGAACTTTTAATAATCCATATCGTTTGTAAATTCCTATAACTTAATTTTGACTATAGAAAGGGACATTTTTGAAGTTTCCTAATCAAGTATCCAAACACTGAATATCACTACCATCATGGATATAGGAAACTTATAATCATCTACTATTCATGAAGCTACTATCCCAAAGCAATAAACAATAGAGCATAATTCTACTTACCATCTGCCCTAGAGTCAATGCTTTGTCTATATAACTGATGGCTGCTGTCTTAATTTGGGGTTGTAAAAAAATGTTGTGGGGGCACCTGGGTGGCTCAGTCGTTAAGCGTCTGCCTCCGGCTCAGGTCATGATGCCAGGGTCCTGGGATCGAGCCCCGCATTGGGCTCCCTGCTCCGCGAGAAGCCAGCTTCTCCCACTCCCACTCCCCCTGCTTGTGTTCCCTCTCTCACTGTCTCTTTCTGTCAAAATAAATAAATAAAATCTTTAAAAAAAAAAATGTTGTGCTAAGTGATACCAACTGGCAAAGTGACAAATCGTCCTTTTCAATGTAATTTTGGAGCACTATTTATTTGTATAAATAGTGTATTTAACCAGGTCTAAAGCATTTTTCAGTACCTGTTACCCATCTATAAGACCTTATAATACTACAACTAGAAGAAATACAATGGATTCTCAGAGGGTACTTGTGGAATCAGTCCTGGGCCTTCAAACCACACCTTGTATATTTGAATGTTTTAGAAAATCAGTATTTTGCTGTTAAAAATAATAAACCTCAAGAGACATTACAACAGACTTTGTCCTTCTCTTTCTTTTTCTCGTACTTAAACCCTGAAGTCAGGCAGAATGCTCATAATGGCTGGTAAGAACCGTCTCAGCTTTTAAAGACACATTCAGCTTGTCACGAGCTATGAGCTGGACTCAACTTTTGCCACAAGTAATTTCCTACAAACAGGCACAACAGTTTTATAGGGTTCTCCAGGTGTTGAAGATGGACCAGGTGGAAACAAATCAAATTCCCTTTAAACACAAAAGCTTCTAGCTATAATCCCCTCACAAAGAGCTTCCTCTATAGGTAAGTCTTTCTGGCTTTTAACCCATTTATGCTTCCAGTTAGACTTAGAATGGATACCATGTTCTCATTAGGATCCGGCTACGTGAATAACTACATCACTTCCTTTGGGTTTTTATGCAAATGTCATCTTACTAGTGAGGTCTTCTCTGCCCACTCTACCTAAAATTTCAGGCCTCGTGATATTCCCTGTCCCTATAGTATTATCTAATGTGCCCTACATTTTACAGATTACTCTTATTATAATCTGTTTCCCCTATTAGAATATAAACTCCATGACGGCAGAGAAGCATGTCTTTTTTACTTAGCGCTATATTCCCAATGCCTAGAACAGTATCTGACACATACAGGAGAAGGGGATTTTTAGGAAATACATGTTGAATCAATGAATGAATGGAGGCCCTTTCCAAAAATTTATATTGAGCACCTCAGCAGGGCATATTCTAATCCTAGTGCTTACTCACACATTGTGATTGGGCCAACCACATTAGCTCATGGACATAAGTCCCCCACTTGCTGGTTTTGTTTTATCCATAGCCACAGATAAAAAAAATTATTAAGATGTCATAAGAGGAAAGAGAAAATTTCAACCCAAATGCCCTCAAACCAAAACAGACTTGTTTCCAATCAAATTAAAAAGGTTTGGCTTCTGTTATGGGTTGAATTGTGTCTCCCCCAAAAAAGGTATGTTGAAGTCCTAACCTCTAGCATCTCAGAATGTGATCTTATTTGGAAATAGGATCTTTATAGAGGTAAACAAGTTAAAATGAGGTCATTAGGATGGGTCCTAATCTAATATGAATGACGTCCTTCAAAGGGGCTGAGGGAGAATATGGACATGGACAGAAGGAAGAAGATGTGAACAAATGTAGGGAAAGACAGTCACAAGACTGAAGTGATGCATGTACAAGCCAAGGGACACCAAGGACTGTCAGCACATACCAGAAACTAGAAGAAGCAAGGAAAGAGTCTCCCCTAGAGCAGTCAGAGAGAGCTTGGTCCTGCTGACACTGGTGGTTTCAGACTTCTGACCTCCAGAACCATCAGATAACAAATTTCTGTTGTTTCAAGCCTCCTAGTTTTCAGTGCTTTGTTACAGCAGTCCCAGGCAATTGATTCAGCTTTGTATAAACCTTAATGCAGGGCCCATTTTCTTTGATTGGGACCATATTTCTCTCTCCAGTCTTGGCTACAAGTCCTCAGGCTCAGATGGTTCTTCTCCTTGCTCCTAAGAAGGCTGCCAGCAATTTCCGGGGCTATTTGCTTCTTCATATTTAATGGAAAGAGTCAGCCCTTGCAAAAGCCAGTTAAAGTCTGGGATTTGAGTCACGTGCCTAACATAGACTGTTTGACTCACGTGCCCAAATAGCAAATTAATGACAGTGTCCAAGGGGATGGACTGTGCTAACTGCTTTAAGACAATTAGCCCCCCCCCCCCCCCACCTTGAGATGGAGGAGGAGTAAAGTCCTGCAGTAGTCACTGTTGGTGCTCATACACCTCCCCTCAGCCCTCAATCTACTCAGCCAAGACTGCTCACCACAAGCACCTGGAGCTTTCTGCTTGCTGGCTTTTTTCCTTTTTTTTTTCCTTGACCACAAGAACATGTCCGGCCCATGCACAGAGCAAACTAGAAGCTCCAGAGTTAATGCCTCCAAGAAGCAGCCTTCAACTATGGATTTAGGGAATTGGCACATAAGTATCCCAGGATCCACATCTCAGATGGAAGAACCCGGGTGTGTTCTAAAGAGCCCAGAGTTTCCCAGGGGTATTGAGTTCCATTGTCCATGGTGGTTGGTTAACACATCTTTTATTGACTTTCCCTCTCCCACCAGTATTTCTTCTAAATAAACTACTTTTACCTAAATCCTTGTGTCATGTTTGTTTCCAGGGGTATCCAGACCAGTATTAGGCCCAATAAATTGTAAGGTAGGAAATTGAGAGTTCTTTTAGAAAAGAGATAAAGACTGGAAAGTACTAGAAAGTCAACCATTGAATGCCCACTAGTCATTAGTTTCCTCTCATTCAATTAATTAATCATGGTCTTTTTTTCCCCTACAGTTCTATTAAACATATAAGAGCACAGCACTGCCTGACAGACCAGGAAGCATACACACTGGATTCCATCTTTGCTATTCCTTCTCCTACTTGCTGTGTTTCTATTTGCAAATTATTTCCTTTCATCATGTCTCAAGTTCCTACTTAATGAGGACTCGGCATGACAATCCTTGTCCCTACAGAGTATGACCCCAGGAAAGTAGAGCATGGCATAAGGGAAATCCATCTTAAACCTCCTTCCAGGTGGGTCTATTGCTACAAGTGTCAGAAGGGCATATTCAACATCATTCCCTATCACTTGGTTCCAGAGAACGATATTAGAGATTAGAGAAGACTACAGCAAAGATCCAAGTCAGAAAGACTCATTATCTCTGGAGTATTCTCTGCCATCTGGAAACTGGCTACTCTTATTTTAACAAGCTAATTTAAAAATACAACTTATTTATCATTTACATTTTTTTCAGCTTTATTGAGATATAATTGATATATACTACTGTGCAAGTTTAAGGTGTACAAAATGTTGATTTGAAACATTTATATATTACAAAATGATTACCACCTTAACATTAGCTAACACCTTCACATCACTGATCATCAGGGAAATGTGAATTAAAACCACAATGAGGTATCACCTCATAGCTGTCAGAATGCCTATCTTTATTTTTTCATTATTTTATTTTCTTTAAATTCAATTAATTAACATATAGTGTATTATTAGTTTCAGAGGTAGAGTTCAGGGATTCATCAGTTGCATATAACACCCAATGCTCACTACATCATGTGCCCTCCTTAATGCCCATCACCCAGTTGCCCCATCCCCCCACCCACCTCCCGTCTAGCAACTCTCAGTCTGTCTCCTACAGTTAAAAGAGTCTCTTATGGTTTGTCTCCCCCTCTTATTTCATCTTATTTTATTTTCCCCTCCCTTTTCCTATGCTCCTCTGTTTTGTTTCTTAAATTCCACTTATGAGTGAAATCATATGATAATTGTCTTTCTCTTATTGACTAATTTTGCTTAGCATAATAAATTCCATCCACATAGTTGCAAATGGTAAGATTTCATTTTTTTTTTGATGGCTGAGTATTATTCCCTTGTATATATATACCACATCTTCTTTATCCATTCATCTGTTGATGGAAATCTGGGCTCTTTCCAAAGCTGGCTATTGCAGACATTTCTGCTATAAACACTGGGGTGCAGGTGCCCCTTCAGATCACTACATTTGTATCCTTTGGGTAAATACCCAGTAGTGCAATTGCTGGGTCGTAGGGTAGCTCTATTTTCAACTTTTTGAGGAACCTCCATACTGTTTTCCAGAGTGGTTGCACCAGCCTGCATTCCCAGCAACAGTGTAGGAGGGTTCCCCTTTCTCCACATCCCCGCCAACATCTGTTGTTTCCTGACTTGTTAATTTTAGCCATTCTGACTGGTGTGAGGTGGTATTTCACTGTGGTTTTGATCTGTATTTCCCTGATGCCAAGTGATGTGGAACATTTTTCCATGTGTCTGTTGGCCATTTGTATGTCTTCTTTGGAGAAATGTCTGTTCAGGTCTTCTGCCCATTTCTTGACTGTTGTTTTTTGGGTGTTGAGTTTGATAAGTTCTTTATAGATCTTGGATACTAGCCCTTTACATGACAAGATGTTTGCAAATATCTTCTCCCATTCTGTCAGTTGTCTTTTAGTTTTGTTGACTGTTTCCTTTGCTGTGCAAAAGCTTTTTATCTTGATGAAGTCCCAATAGTTCATTTTTGCTTTTGTTTCCCTTGCCTTTGGCGATGTTTCTAGCAAGAAGTTGCTGTGGCCGAGGTCGAAGAGGCTGCTGTCAGTGTTCTCCTCAAGGATTTTGATGGATTCCTGTCTCACATTTAGGTCTTTCATCCATTTTGAGTCTATTTTTGTGTATGGTATAAGGAAATGTCCAGTTTCATTCTTCTGCATGTGGCTGTCCAGTTTTCCCATTATCATTTGCTGAAGAGACTGTCTTTTTTTCCATTGGATATTCCTACCTGCTTTGTCGAAGATTAGCTGACCATAGAGCTGAGGGTCCATTTCTGGGTTCTCTATTCTGTTCCACTGATCTATGTGTCTGTTTTTGTGCCAGTACCATACTGTCTTGATGATTACAGCTCTGTAATAGAGCATGAAGTCCGGAATTGTGATGCCACCAGCTTTGGTTTTCTTTTTCAACCTTCCTCTGGCTATTTGGGGTCTTTTCCAGTTCCATACAAATTTTAAGATTATTTGTTCCAGCTCTGTGAAAAATGTTGATGGTCTTTTGATGGGGATTGCATTGAATGTGTAGATTGCTCTGGGTACCATAGACATTTTAACATCCAATCCACAAGCATGGGATGTTTTTCCATTTCTTTGTGTCTTCCTCAATTTCCTTCATAAGTGTTCTACAGTTTTCAGAGTACAGATCTTTTATCTCTTTGGTTAGGTGTATTCCTATGTATCTAACAGTTTTTGGTGCAATTGTAAATGGGATCAATAATTTCTCTTTCTTCTGTCTCACTGTTCATGTATAGAAATGCAACTGATTTCTGTGCATTGCTTTTATATCCTGCCACTTTGCTGAATTCCTGTATGAGATCTAGCAATTTTGGGGGTGGAGTCTTTTGGGTTTTCCACATAGAGTAACATGGCATCTGCGAAGAGTGAGAGTTTGACTTCTTTGCCAATTTGGATGCAGAATGGCTATCTTTAAAAAGACAAGAGGTAACTAATATCGGCAAGGACATGGAGAAAAAGGAACCCTTGTGCATTGTTAATGGAAATGCAAATTGCTAAAGCTACTATGGAACACAGTATGGAAGTTCCTCAAAAAAACTAAAGATAGAACTACAATATGACTCAGCAATCCAACTTCTGGGTATATATCCAAAGGAACTGAAATATGGATCTCATAGAGATATCTACACTCCCATGTTCACTGAAGCATTATTCACAATAGCCAAGATATGGAAACAACCTAAATGTCCATCAACAAATGGATGGACCTTCAGGGCATTATGCTAAGTGAGAGAAGTCAGAGAAAAATAAATACACATACAAATAAATATATGATCTCAGTTATTAACTGTAGAATCTAAAAAAGCCAAACTCAGAGAAACAGAGAGTAGAACCATGATTACTAGGGACTGGGGGGGGGGGGGGGGGTGAGGGAGATGAGGAAATATTGGTCAAAGTGTACAAACTTTCAGTTATAAGATTAATAAGTTCTGGGGATCTAAAGTACAGCATGGTGATTAGAGCTAATAACACTAAAGCTTAAATGTTCTTGCCACAAAAAAGAAATGGTAATTAAAAATACTATCTTTATTCTAGAGTAGCCTAAAAATGGTTTCCATAATGAGGTCAGTTTTGCTGAGCCCCCAGCCTGAGTAGCCTATCAATGGTGAGCTTTCTCCAACCTCTTCCAGAAAATCTTGCCATTGCCTCTGGATGGCAGAGAAGCAATCCATGGGAAAAGCCATCCTGCATCTCCAGCAAGCAAAGGCAGTGCTTTGCAAGAGTTGCAGGACCCATCCTTGCATTCTCCTTTGTTCTCTGAGTATAAGCAGATGTTAGGCATTCTTCTCATTATCTCGGGATACTGCATAATATTATTACGGTGTCAGGCTATTAAGAGGCAGCAAATGCTGTACAACAACAGCCTTAATTGAGGCTTAGAGCTGAATTGTAAGTATGTAACCTTACTTCGGGGTGTTTGCAAATGCTTTCTGGAAACAGTTTTAAAAAGATGTTTTCAATTGTTCAAACAGCCGCTTGCCCTGCCAAGATCAAGTAAAAGCTTCTTAAGATACAGGCACTATAAACATATTTCTTAAGATTTCAATATTTTTTTTTTTCAGCCAGAAGCACAACAAATCTGTGAGCCAGAAAGCCTCATGCATGCCACTTCCTGGACTGTTCAGGGAAAAACTCATGAAATGCTGCAAAAGTTGCACTCAGATCTACCGTGATCTCAGAGCCACAGAATTCTATTCTTTCTTTGAAGTAACTTTACTATGATAATAATTATCAGTTCATGAGTCTGGACTTGGCACTGGCCGCTCCCTAGAGATGGGGATTCAGGCAACAACAGTCCATCTTCAGCAAGGAAGCTCCTGACACAGAAGGCTGCCTTCATCTTAGCTGAAACACTTGTCACCATACACATGAAGTGACTGGTCTTGAGCTCCTGGGGTGAACTGCAGCTCTTAAGCATTTGGTTGGAGGCACATTATGATTCTGATGTACAGGATACAGGACTGAAAAACCTGAGTCATTTGAGACTGGTTCCAGGCAGAAACTGTTTACGACAGTCTGCATCTCCTCTAGAGTAAAGGAAAGCATCAAGGAAAACAGAAACTGAACACTTGGAAAAATACATCCAGCAAAGATTCTGGAGTTCAGAAGCATACTATCCAGGCTGTGGATTACGCAGGCCAGGTTATCCAAAGTCAGCTCCAAAGAACTGACTCCAATGGGGTTGTTTTTCTTTAACAACTTATTAACACGTGCACAAGAAAGGGACAAGTTTAGCATTTTGCTGCTTGTTGGTGACAATGATCAAAAGTTATATGGGATAATCCAGAGGAATGAGGGATTACAAAATCTCAGTTATATACTTCCTGGAATCCAGAATTTGGGATCATTACTATCTTTCCAAGGAAAGTAGTAACAACAACAACAAAAAAAGACTGGAGCTATGTTTAATAATTCCATATAGTTCAGCAGGAGACAGGGAAGAGGTGAGAGCTAAATATCAATAATTATATGACTGCTCAGTGGGATCTATAAACAACAGTATCTGCCATGGAAATATTATTTACCTAAATAAAGCTGGACTTCTTTGAAAAATAAATCTATAATTCAAATACTGTAAGTTCAGTTAGGTTTATTCCCCAACTCCAACCTCAAATCCAGCAATAAGTCTGGTTTAATAAAGTGTTTACCATCCTAAATTGATAAAATCTAGCCCTGGTAGTTTTCATTTATCTTCATTTCTCATGACCAAATATGATGTATATTAACAGGATTTTGGTAAGTAAAAGGGGATACCCATCACTTGGCATACTCTACATTTTCTCTGTTGCATCCTCTCCTGCCCTGTATTATTTAGATTTCTGAATTTATTTTTAAAAATTCTACTTGAGGCACAAGACTGAATTTGGGAACAAAAGGCCCAAAAGAAGGCTTAAATGGCTAAGATGCACTATAGGGAATATAAACATGGCCACACCTAGATTCTAGCTCTGCCACTTAATGATACTGTGCAAGTTTCTTAAGGTCTCCAGCCCTTGGTATCCACAGCTACTAAAGAGATATAATATTATCTACTTCACAAGAGTGAAGGGGATAGAGACCATTTGTGCATACACTTGCCACAGATCTGGCCACCGAGCATTTTACTTAACATGCTTTTAATGCTTCCTAGTTGCCAGGCACTACTATAAGTTAAATAAGTTTAAAAACTGGTATTTGAACTGTAGGTAGTCTGGTTCCAAAGCCAAGAGCCTAAACCACAATGCTGACCAGCCTCAATGTGTACTCAATTCGGGGATTCATGAAGAGTAACTGATTATTGCTGCAATTAAGGTTGTATCAGTTAGCTATTGCTATATAACAAAACATCCCAAAGAGCAGTGGCTTAAAACAGTAATCTAATATTTCTTACCAGTCTATAGCTCGGCTGGCTAGTTCTATTGATCTGGCTCATACTTGGCTAATCTTGGCTGGGCTCACTTGTGAGTCTGTGGACAGCTGGAAGGTTGGCTAGAGGCTGACTGGTCTTGGAAGGTCTCAAATGAGCTGAATCTTTTATATGTGTCTTTTACAGCCATTTAGTGGGCTAGCCTGTTCATGTTCTCATGGTTATGGCAAACATGCAATAGCAGCCAGAGACTGAGTCCAGACTGCATACTTTGCACCACATTTGTTAACATCCCATTAGGGCAAAGCAAGTCATATGGCTGACCACAGAGTCAAGAGTCGGGTCAAAATGTCCCTCCTCCACTAAGGGGAGTGAAAACTTGGGGCTATGAATGCAATAAATCTACTGCAGAAATACTCAGAATTATAGGAGCAGCATAATTAAACCTGAAAAAATGAAATCTTTCAACAAATATGTATCGAAAAATACATGAACCCATGAGGAATTAACATGCCTAAAATCACTTTATAAGTGAATGCTTAATAAGATAAGCTTAATAAGATATAAAGTTAAATTATTAATGTTTGATTAGGGATCTAACATTTTTTTTTTAATTATGTTCAGTTAGCCAGGGATCTAACATTTCTAAGTGATACCATATATATTTTTACATTTAAACCTTACAATACACCACAGAGATGATAGGGCAGCAAGAGTTTCAGGAGCGAACTTCCCTTATTTTTACATGGATTATACTAGTGGAAACTGGTAAATTTTGTAATACCATACCTTACTGAGAACAAACTAGTTATAATGAGAATCAATCTTGCCAAACATAATGATAGTGGAGATGGCTTACAATTCAATTTATAAAATATCCCATCGAAATTAACAATTTAGATCTCATATTCCAGGATTAAAAACCAAGATATGATTATTTTAGGGTACTAGGTAAAATGATTTTGTTGTTAACATAAGTATAGCTCTAAAATATAGAGTAGAACATTTTTATATAGATGGCATTTGCAGACAAGAATAACTTTCATAGTATTTCTCTAATACAGCAAAAGAAGATATAATATGCATTACTCTGAGCATGAGAAAGATTCTTCAACAAGAAATATTTGAATATGTGATACAGACACCTCTTACAAACTGTGTAACTTTGGATAAATTATTTATCCTCTCTGTACCTCAGTTTTCTCATCTGTAAAATGGGAATAATAATAGTGCTTGCTCTGAGAACCAAATGGTTTAATGTATATTGTAAAGTACTTACAATAGCATCTGGAACATAGTAAACATTCAATAGTTATGAGTTTTTACAATCAACATTACTAAAGCAAAATAGTTTATGACAAGGTTTTACTCTGCTGACTCTTAACACATTTCCCTTTGATTCTGTAAATTATATGTAGTTTAAACTAACCAAACTGTATTCACATTTTGCAGACTCTAAAGTCTTCACTTTAGGAAATGTTCAGGTGGGAGTCTTTCATTTCACAGACAGTGACATCTTCTGTGGAGGCACAACATCACAGCCCAGCTTTAACGACACTAAATAAACGAAAGGAGAAAGGAAGGAGAGTTTCAGAGAACTGAGTATGGAATGAGGGAATTTAGGGATACTGCATAAATGCCTAGGGCTATGTACGATAGGCTAAGAAGGGACACGGGTTAAGGGAACAGAGCTGAGAAAGGCGACGTAATCAGCAAGAGCACAGTTTAAGTGGAGACGGTACAGTCCAGGAAGCGCACAATCCCCGCAGTGTCGCCCCGTACTATTCAGTCAAGCACCCTTTCAATATACTTCCTGTCAGAACGTTTCCACCCAATCCACTGGAGGATTTTCTCCAGATGAATCAATCTCCAGATCCTAAGGAAAATAATATTTACAGGACGCCTGGGTGGCTCAGTCGGTCAAGCATCTGCCTTCAGCTCAGGTTGTGATCCCAGGATCCTGGGATGGAGCCCCACATCTGGCTCCCTGCTCAGAGGGGAGCCTGCTTCTCCCTCTGCCTGCCACTCCCCCTGCTTGTGCGCTCACTCTCTCTCTCTCTCACTCTCTGACAAGTAAAATCTTTAAAAACAAAAAGAAAATATTTGCTTTATAATAAACTTTGCTAGAATGCATTTGCAGAGTATAATGAAGGAGGCCTGCATACTTTTCTAAAGATGTGTGTGAAGCATGAAAGAGTACTGTAGAATCTCTTCGGCATAGACTAGACAAAACAAAGAACAAAAATATTCTGAGAATTAGCATGGCACCTATTTGCTTTAAACAGAGTAGTAAACTTGTCAGCAATTAAGAAAAAGAACTAATGAAATGAAGCTTGGCTCTAAGCATTTGTTATTACCTGAAAAATGCTCTCAAGGTTACCTAGAACCCAGCAAAGTGTATGTGTTGGAGTGTTTCCATTCTCACCTAAAAGGACTGCAAAAGACACGCAGCCTTCAGCTAATGGTTACTTAGCACAGGGAGCCCCTCACCAATACTTCTTGTTTTTAGGGGGACTAGTCTAATTTGGTGACGGTCTGAAATACAAAACACTTATTGAATTATTTTATAGGAACATATGCTAAGATATAGCAGAATGTGCTTTTCCCAGCAGTGGATCTGATACCTACTTAAATTAAGTATAATTTGTAATTAGTCTATTGTTAATATGCAAAGACATTAAACTGATGTCACTGGAAGTATCCTTTAAAAGTTTGTTCTTTCAAGTAATCTCAATGTTCCTCTCTGGGATCTATTTTTACATACTCATTTGCATAGAGTTCTGGGCGGTGGTGGTGTTTGATGGGTTGATTCTTTGCTGGTGTGCTTTGGTAAGAAAGCAAAAGCAAACATAAGCTTAGCCCACGTCTGGTTTATTCTGAATTCCCTTCCAGGGTATCTGAATCGATAAGATTTTACTGCCATAATAGGCCTCTGACAGACATACACAGGTGTGGTTCTGAGTACAGGCAGGAAACAGAAGGTAGTGAGATGAAAGGTAGGGAAACACAGAGGACAGAAAGACAGCGCAACCAACGCTGAGTGTTCCTAGGGGCCCCAGCTTGGAGTTGAGTCACCCATCTCAGGGAAAGAAAACCTGTAGGTTCCAAACACATAGGAACCATTTCAGTCATTCATTTATATTCAAGAAGCATTTGTGGAAAACCTAATATTCACCAAGTATTGTGCTAAGCCCAAGAACAAATACCAAGAGCAGTGTTCTCAACGCCCCTGCCCTCTGGGGGCCACAACATAGTGGGAAATATAAACACAAACCAATAATGACACTCTCAATAGGTGAAGTGATGTTAGTTGCCATAGCAAACCAAACGCCCCCAAATCTGTTCTTAATGCAACAGCTGTTTATTTCTGGCTCGTGTAACAATATGATACAGGCATTTCGGATGAGTTGGCAGCTCTCTGCCGAAGGGTGACTCAAAGACCTAAATACACTCCATCTTATGGCTTCATCATCTTCAACATTTGGTTACCAAAGTTATACTGAGAACACAAATTGCCAGTATCAGGAATGAAAAAAGGATTATCACCACAGATCCTACAAATGTCAAACAGATAATAAATGAACATTATGAATAACTTTATGCCGATGAATTCTACAATTTGACAAAATGAACAAATTCTTGAAAAATGTACCTTACCAATACTGGGGCAAAATGAAGTAAAATATCTGAATAGCCCTATAGCTGTTAAATAAATTGAACTGACTTAAAACCTTCCCACAAACAAAACTCCAGGCCCTGATGGTTCTGCTGGTGAATTCTACCAAATATTTATGGAAGAAATAATTCTAGTCTTCCACAAACTTTCAGAAAACAGAGGAGGGAATACTCCCTAACTCCTTTTATGAGGCCAGCATAACCCTAATACTGAAACCAAATAAAGACATTATAACAAAACAAAATGATAAAAACTTCCCTGGGTATCATTTCCATTCCAGCCAGCTGGAAGCAAAAGCAGTACAGGTGATTTTGTGTTAAAGGCTGTCTTACAGGCCAGGCCTGTATATGGAATTCACTACATCTGCTCACATTCCTTTGATAGGACTCCGTAATGTGGCTATACCTAAAGGCAAAAGAGGTGGGGAACTTTAGTCTAAGCCACGTGTCCTCAAGAAGAAATGAAACCAAATCTGGTGATGATACCGATGCAGTGTGACAAATGCTGTAAGAAAAACATGTACAGAGCGCTGGCAAAGCACGAAGAAAAGGCTGTGATGGGAGACACGAATGAATGAATGAGCCAGCAGTTAGCTAATGATGTAAACAGGCTCCCTTAAAATTGCCCCTGCCTAGTTCCAGATGAGGTAGTGACTGTACCGATGGGAATAATGATTTACAAATCACTCATGGGCCCTGTTTCAGTGTTAACTTGTGGCTAAAATACTGGGTGTGCATTTGCTTTCTGTGGGACTTGGCAGCAAGCCTGGTCTAGAATTAAATGTGACAGTTTGGCGTTTAGCTGGTGGTATTCTTCTGTAGGCATTTAGCCTACTGCCCCCCAAATTCGCTTCCCTTTTTGTTTCTTTGAGAGCGTGGGGTGGGTAGGAACAGGCGGGTCTAGGGGGTAAGTCCAGAAATCCATCCTGGTTGAATTTTATGACAAAGGCTGTGTGGTCTCCCTGCATACATGAAAAGTTGGCAAACTTGTTTTAAAAGATAGGAAACTCATCTCATTTAAATGTATGCCACATGCCTGCCCTGCTTGTTAACTCTCTGCCATTTTCTGTAGAACTGGTTTTCCTTATTTGCATTCGCCACCCTACTAGTTTTCTTGCTTCATCTCCCGACCTACCACAAAATACCCTGTTTCCCTCTGAAGAGCTGAAGGAAAGGTAAGCTTTCTGGAGGTTTCTGAGCATGGCTCAAATCTGATTGTCATTGTGAAAATCAAGATAAGGGTTTCCCCAAACACCAGCAGCACTATTTGGGGAGGAGGGATGTTACCAGACTAAAGCAACCTGAAGAACGTGGCTGTTGAACTAAAATGGAGTGCAATGACATTTCCCATGTCCTCACACCTCCTTTATAATTTCTCCAGTCACCTGATTGCATCTGCATGCATAATGAGTGAGGATTTCCCCTGGTCTACCCATCCACCACCGCCGCCGCCACCCTCAATATCTCTCTGGGTCACACGGCTTCCCTGAGACCTGGCAACCACTCCCACTATACAGCAGAATCACAGCGGGTCTTTATAAAGCACTCTGAGGAGCCCTGTATGGTGGAGAAAAATGCTCTTCCAGCCGCCCCTTACATTTCATCCTGGTGCTGAGTTTGCCTCCATAAGATACCTTAAGTTCAAAACCAACAACTCAGCATTGAACTTCTATTTTCATTATTCCTAATGCATGTGAGGTTCCTTTCTACAGCCAAATTTTAAGTTTCTTGGGGCAAGTCATGTCTCATGCTGCTTTGGCACTTCCATAGCCCCACACACAGCCTTCCACATAATAGATTCTCAATAAATATACAGCAATTTGATTTAGGTCAAACGAGGGTGTGATCACTATATCCAAGGTAAACATACTGAGGAAGATAATACTGTAAGCCTACTGTATCATTAAACACCTGCCTTTGAATGGTGCTTCTCATTTCAGTGTTTGGACTGGGACTGATAATGAGAAGACACAGAGGAAAGCAGTACTAAGAAGAAGGGGTGAGCCACTGGGATATAGGAATCCACATAGGAAAAGGGCACCCACATGAAAGGAACGCAATCGCAAAGAAATGACATCTGGGACTTCAGAAGCTAGAAGTTGTTTTACAGCTTCTGCCCAAGTCTTTGGGAACATTTCCTCTTGGAACCCAACCATCCTGCTGTGAAGAAGCCCCAGCAAGAGTCCTATGGAGAAGAACCAAGACCCTGGTTGACAGCCCCAGCTAAGCACCAACTTGTTCATGGGAGTGAGCCACTTTGGAAGCATACCCTCTGATCTCAATCAGGCCAACCTAGCTGGCACTATGTAGGTCAGAGACAAGCTACCCTCACTGAGCCCAGCCCAAACGAATTCACTTGTGATTAAAAATAAATGATTGTCGTTTTAAGCCACTAGGAATTGGGGGCAGCTTATTATACAGCAAATAGATAACCATGATACATGTGTAGAAATCAACCTTGTCTCTCCTCACACAATTTACACACATACCACTAACACTACAAAGGAATTTCTGCTAATGTAATTAATCTGGGTGTGTGTGTGTGTGTGTGTGTGTGTGTGTGTGTGTGTGTGAATCAGCATTGTGCCATGGGTTCCCATTGCATATCAGGTACAACAGGCATGCCTTCTGAAGATTGCCCTAAAGAACCCATGTGGAGTGAGTTTCGGTCCCAAGGTTCTGTGCATGCTAATATATTAATCAGATGATGTAATCAGTGCCTCAATGTGGTACCTAAATGTCTCATTCCTGTTAAAAGGCTAGGCTTCTTAAAAAGTCAAGCTAATGAGAATGTCAGGCACAGTAGCAATCTTTAGAGAAGATATATTTAGTTTGGAAATTTCAAATTTCAAGGCACGAACAGTTTTCTTTTGGATCCATACTTACAGCTGACTCTAGATCCTAGATTATAAGCCAGATAACCTATTCTGCAGCTAAACATTGACCTCCCTTGCCCTATATGCAGGGAAGGCTGAGATTCCCTTATGGTAAGGAGACAGGGCAAGAGGACGGGACAACGAGGGCTATTTTTTTTGTAGCTATGTCTCCTTTAGACCAACGATTCTGGAACTTTAATGTACATACAAATCTTGTACAGATATTTGTAGCTATTTCTCCTTTAGATATTTGTAGCTATTTCTCCTTTAAAGCAATGATATTTGTAGCTATTTCTCCTTTAGACCATTGATTCTAGAACTTTAATGTACATACAAATCACCTGAGAATATTGTTAAAATGTAGACTGTGATTCAGTTGGTCTGAGATGGAGCCTAAGCTTTTATATTTGTAACAAAATCCTGGTTGGTGGTCAATGCTGCTATTCTAGACCACACCTTATATAGTAAAAATTTGACCACCATCATTAATAGTAAGCCTTCAGTGCCTCTTATGTGTAACCCCCTCCAAAACCTGAGCCTGGCAAAATAGTGTCACCACCCCACCACCACCTTCTCCATCACCACCATTTCCATGGCCACCACCATCACCTCTACAACCACTACCATCTCCTTCATCACCACCACCACCAAAACCACCGCTTCCGATAATACCACCACATCCATCACCTCTGCTACCACCACAATCTCCATCACCAATATCGCTAACACCACTACCATCTCTTCCACCTCAATACTGCCCATTATAGACCATCAGAATTACTCAAATAACAGATCATTTAGTTAGCCAAATAGATTCTTCCTGGGCATCCAAGAGATGATTTAACCAATAAATAAGGCCACTGAAATCAAAGACCGTAACCTCCAACCAAACAATAACAATGGTAAGAACTGAAGATTGGTAGTTCATCAAACACAGTCCTAATAGCAGGAAATGCCAGCTCCTTCTGGAATATGGAGGTCCATCTGGTCAAAACAGCTCAAGCACAGCAGATCCAAAAGCAAGACAAATCCTAATGAAAATAACACGGTTGTCATGACACATTTACCAAAATAGCCACCTTCACGTAGCACATTTTGGACTTGCAGAAGAGTCTGTATATTTGGAAGGGCAAAAAATGTAAGTAGGTAGACTTAGCTTACAGCTGAAATAGCTAACTCCTCTGTTACATAAAATTAAAAACAGAAAACTGGGGTCTCTATCCTAATCATTCTTTCTTCCCTAAGAAGTTCTCTAGGATGAGCTGCCAAGTGCGCTTAACGTCTGTGTCCACCAAACTCTAATCCCTGGCGAATATAATTTTCATTCTAGAAATGAGAAATCTGCCCAAGCAGTAGCAGTATGAAGTTCAAAACCATCTGTACTGCTAGGTAAAGATGATCTGTATACATGATGTGGGCAGCGGTGATTTCCTCTACTAAGCTTCTGAAACAAGAAAAGCTGGGAAGACAGCAACTCAGCTCAGCCAATGTGAACCTTCTGAGGTTCAAAAGTGATTACAACCAAGTTCTCTAATTGCTTGTGTGTTTTATTAAGTAGATCCCATTTGAGTCTAAAATCACATGCAATGTTTAAATGTTATTTCTGTAAACTATACAAAACTATAATTTTCTAGTAAAGAAAAAAAAGATGCTGTCAAGTAAGAAGAGATATGAAATGAGATCGTTTCCCTTATTTGAGAGACAGATGTTATTTTTGGCTCTTCTGTATAATGTATTCCATATTATAGTTTCTTTCTGACCAAACACTAGGAATAGCACATGCTTGCACAGTGAACCAAAACCATTATCAGGAAAACTTCTTTTTATTAACACTGACAACTTTTCAGGTCCCTGGTGCAGAAACCTCAAGCTGTCAGCTGCAAACAGGGCCCGTTATGCCAAGGCAGGATTTTTTTCATCCATCTGACATATTCCTGCAATAGAAATAAAGCTGTACATTTCCTTCAGAATCTGCCCCTGAGGGTTGGCAAATGATTTTTTTTCTCTTATCTTTCCTGTGAAGCTCTTGTCCTTTTATGCTGACAGATTTTGTAAGATTTTTCTTTATCATTTTCTTTAGAAAAATGTGAAAGGAGAAGACAGTAAGGATGGCATAAACTTACACAGAAAAAAAATCCATCATACCACCTGGCTATTCTATTTGTATTCATCTCCAAAAAGTTTGATGCTGAGCAAATTATCAGCTGAAACTAATTATCCCCAGGATAAAAATCTCAATACTGAACTAGGATGACAAGAATGCAACCAAAAATGAGTAATATATCCTGGTTGGAAGCAGACAGTGGTTTTGACAACTAATGTGTACAGAGGGAGAAACAAATGGTTATTATTAGGCTGAATTAATTTTCAGTTGGAGGTTTCTTCTTCATGATGGAGAAGCTGATGTTCATTTAAATAATTTGACCTAAGCCAATTGCTAACATTTTCTGGGTTTGCCAAGGTATTTATTTTGCAGAGTTTTGAAGGATGGCATCTGCCCTTCAACAGCCTGGGGGCACCACCAGCTAAGATAAAGAACAAACAAATATTACTTAAAGACAGAAGGGCATGGATACATGGACTATACGGATGCTCTCTATAAAGTCTGATGTTCTTCACTGTTGCTGCCATAGGTGAAAGGAAGAGTTTACACTTGCTGCACGTAGGATTTAGAGACATGGGCATCCCTGTTTCAAAGAAAACTGTGTGAAAGTTTGGGGAGATTTCTGGGACCACGTCTGGGTCCCTCTTTCCCACGGAGTGAAAGTGGGTTGTGGTAAGAACCCAACAGGCAGACATTCTCTCCCAAATTCACTGGGAGCATGGCTAATAGTCAAGGGAATTAGTCAAGTGTCAAGACTATTTCCCTCCAGTTCCCCCACGCCTTGGGGTCCAGCAGCCAACCCCTTCCAGTACAAGGGTGGTCACCCTAGAGCAGGGTAGAGTAGGGGTACTGACCTCCTATTCATTCCCTCCCAAAAAAACCCTGGCAGGAGTGGAGCCTCTGTGTCCTGCCTGGATGTTAGGAAGGCTCTTCTACTTTGAGGAGGCCCGTCTGCCCGGCTGGAGGTCAGGCCCGTCCATATGCCCTCAGCCCACTCGGAGGTCATTTACAGCTTCAGTAGATAGTTCTCAAACATACCAGAGGTTTCCTCCCTCCATCAAGCACATGTATTTCTCTTCACCTATAATTTTTCTCTGGACTCGAGAGCATGCCTGGCCCTTGCAACCAATGAGGCACAAAAGTTGGTGAACAAATGCCCCAGCTTTCTAGTTCCTTGGTGAGACAGTTCTTAGCTATGTGCCATTCACCCTCTCAGAAGGTCTGTAACAAGATTAGCTGCCCACAGAACTAATGCACCCATTAGTGCTGCTTTAATGTGCTTTCCTTTTTTTTGGTCTCTGTTACCACACCCTTACCCTCTTGGGATCACCTCCCAATAAACTAACATCCAAATCCCTGTTTCAGAGTCTGTTTTAGAGGGGAATATGAACCAAGACACCTGCTCTAAGCAACCCCATGTTATATAAAGCTACTCAGGGTGAGAGTCTGGTATCCGGCTCACACTCAACCACATGGTAAAATATCTCACAAATAACAGCAACATAGTGGCCTATTAAGGTCTGAGAGAACACCTCCAGGCATAATGCTGACTTCCAATGATTGGATGCATGTATTCCTAAAAGAAATATTTATTGAGGTCATTGTAAATTGGCCGACACCACTTTGTATGCACAACTATTGGGTTATTTTTGGTAGCTCTCCATGGGCCATAGCTAGAAGAAAAGGAGAATTAGTTGCTCCCCCAATCTTTCTAACAGGTTTTGTGAACTAAAATCCCAGACCAAATTCAGCCACACACATAGACATTTATTTGCAAGCAGGCAGAAAACAGTCAAAACAACCTGTTCTGTAAGCTCAAAGATTTCTGTCCTTTTCAGAGCACTGCCCACACCTTGCAAGAAACATTCACCTCAGACTAAAAGGATGACATTCTATAGCAGGACACAGTTAACCTCTATCGGAGTGAGGCAGCCAAGAACCCAGAAACCAGTGGCTGGACACAGGGCTCTATAGGAGAACACAATTAAGGTATACTGAGACTGGCTCATTGAGACTCCTACCTATTGACTAGCACCAGTTGTGCACATCCCTTCCCAATGCCTTGTTCAATGGCATCATGTTGCTATTGGGGCCACTGGTGGGAGTATTTAAACCACAGAAATCAGCAAACACTACCAATTTCCCCAAAGAGCCTGTTAAATATTTACCAGTACCAATGGCACCATCCATGAGACCTTACTAATTTCTCATAGCTTATTTATACAAGAACAGGAAATTCCTCAAAAAAAAGTTTATACCACCCACTTATCTTGAATACCACTATCTTTACTAACATTCATTATGCAATTAGTAATGCTTCTAGTATTGACAGGAGATGGCTTATTGAAGGTAACTTTGAAGTGTGACTTTTCTAATTAAATACAAGCTGACTACTCCCGAGGTATATATTTCTGATTAGATCAACTGATCATCTCAATTGTAGCTTAAAGCAACACTGAAATGATACCATACTACTGACGCTGAAATAGTTGAATGTAAGTTGCAGACATCATACCAGGCAGCTTACTATGTACCAGGCACTAAGCAAAGCAAACCTCTACAAGCCCCCAGACCTCACTCCTAGAAGTTTCCTGAGAAGCCATTCATCCAACAAATATGTTTTGAGGAAATACTATTAATAACTGTAGAAAGTGCTATGGGAAATCCAAAGATGAGGAAACAAAGGGTCCTGTCCAGGTAATACTTAATTCCTGTGAGGGACTTATTAGTCCCACAAAAATAATGACACCCCCCCAAAAAAACTCCTCTAATTTAGCTGCTAGAGGCTGCAGTATAAGAACAGAGAGGGCAGAGGGAACTGGGCTCCAAAGGCAGCTCGACCCCCATGGAGCTCAAGGAACAAAGTAGATCCTGGTGAGCAGTGGGAAGGAAATGGTGGATGGGAAGAGAGAGTGAGGTAGGTGAGAAGGAACTACCACTAGGTTAATGTAGATTATAAAGAGGCTTAAGAATTATACAACTGAAGACTTAACCCTCAGGCCAAACACAACTTCCAACACTGCTTTCCGCAAGTTCTTGAAATTGCTACCTTCAAGTCAAGAAAAGCATCAGATGGGATGGGTAGGATTGGGAGGTAGGGCTTTCAGATGGTCGAAGTGGGCAGGCATGTTGGCCTACAGTTTCAAGTAAAGGGAATGACATGTGCAAAATGCAGAGATGTCAAATTTGGGGGATTTTGAGAACACCAGATAAGAGAATGTCTTGGGTTTTGAGAACCATGAGAGACGATGGACTCTGAAAAACAAACAGGGTTCTGGAGGGGAGGGGGGTGGGAGGATGGGTTAGCCTGGTGGTGGGTATTGAGGAGGGCACATTCTGCATGGAGCACTGGGTGTTATGCACAAACAATGAATCATGGAACACTTCATCTAAAACTAATGATGTAATGTATGGGGATTAACATAAGAATAAAAAAAAAAGCACTGTGATAAACAGTAAAAAAAAAGAGAGAGAATGTCTTGGGTTTTGAGTTCTAGTCTCAGCTTTGTTACTGAATAGCTTTATGACCTTGGGCAAGTCACTAAAATTGTATAGCTCTCAGGTTCTTTATCTATGAAATGGGTAGGCTGGACTTCGCCAATTTTTATTCAGATACCTATTCTTCCCATCATCCATACCAGCAGAACTCCTCTTTAGTTGTGGGAGGCAATGTACCCAGGTGAAGAACTTCACTCTCTCGTGACTTCCTGAGGAGCAGCCCCAGCCTGACTCTCTGCCTCTAGACTTACTACTTGGGATTTCAGCAAAGCCTTATCTGGTTAAGCCACTGCATCTATGCTCCTGTTACATATAACCAAACCAACCAAATGCAAACCCAAATCTTGCACTAGGTATCAGTGATTCTAAGAGAATACACCTCCATAGGAGAAGCACATCAGAACGGGGGTTGGATGGCCAACATTCTTAGTGTTTTAATCACAGATACTATGAAAAGTAAAGCAAAACAAAACCCACTTGACTGGTAGGAATATTCAAAAGATGAAAATCAAAAAGCTCCTGTGGGGAGCATGGGTTTAAAGTGGTTAAGGACAGGGGCTCCTGGGTGGCTCAGTCGGTTAAGCGGCTGCCTTCGGCTCAGGTCATGATCCCAGGGTCCTGGGATCGAGCCTGCTTCTCCCCTTCCCGCTGCCCTGCTTGTGCTCTCTCTCTCTCTCTGTCAAATAAATAGATAAAATCTTTTTAAAAAATTAAATTAAATTAAATTAAAAAGTGGTTAAGGACAGTGAATATGATGATTTCTCAGACTCCTTTTAGATCCAGGAATTCTAAATTCAAATCATTTTGTCTAATTAGTTATCAGCCTCTTGGATATAGTAGAAATATAAGGTCATGATTACACAGGACTAATAAGCTGGATGGGGGAGGAAGTGGTTAGAATTTAGGGTATCACCCTAGCTCAGCGGATCCAAAGTACAAAGCACTACATACTTCGATGGTGCTGCAAAGGGCTGGGAATGTGGCAACATATGTAAGAGTGACCTTTGCAAATTTTCCTAGGAGCAGCCATTTTTTAGAGCATAAAGTGCAGGTGAGAAGCAAAGTATATAAAATCAAAAGAAAAGCAGTAGCGCCAACCTCACCTAAACACGATGGCCATATGGGCAGGGCTTCACAGATTCTACAGTAATTACAATTCCTCCCTCAGGCTCACTCACAAAAAAAAGGATTTCTTCTCCAAGAAAGAAACCTTGGGTTTGTAAGGACCAGATTTTTGACAGTATATTCAGATAGCTGGGGTTTGCACACAATCCTGTTCAGTACATCTGCATTCAAATTTCCTAACATGTCATCTGTAGACTTCAATAAAATAAACTGATAAATGCCACCTGCCACAAGTATACTAATCATGTTATGTTCAGTATTCAGGCCCTCTGAGTAGAGATGTAGTGGGATGACTACTGGGTTTCCCTGTTAGTACCTATGATAGGTGGGGGTGGAAGGAGAGAGAATGGGACACAGGAGAAGGCCCTGGCACAGGGAACCAGAATGCACAAGTTTTTGCAAAGAACCAGCTTTTGGTTTTACAGGGCAACTTTACTAATCTCTTTAATTATTTTTAAATTTCTGTGTAAATAATTTCTATTTTGGGGGTGCCTGGGTGGCTCAGTCATTAAGCGTCTGCCTTCCGCTCAGGTCATGATCCCAGGGTCCTGGGATCGAGCCCCACATCGGGCTCCCTGCTCGGTGGGAAGCCTGCTTCTCCCTCTCCCACTTCCCCTGCTTGGGTTCCCTCTCTCACTGTTCCTCTTCAAATAAATAAATAAAATCTTTAAAAATAATAATAATAATTTCTACTTTTATCTTTATTAATTCCTTTACTTCACATTCTTTAGGTTTATTTTTCTCAGATATACCTAGCTTCCTCTTTTTTTTATCTTTGGCATTCTTATTCAGACATGTATAAATTTTTTTGTTTTTTTTAACTGTGGCATTTTTATTCAGGCATGCATAATTTTTTAAAATTTTTAGTATCCATCTTCTTACTTTCAAAGATTAGTTCATTTTTTTTCTTATTTTTCCTAATAAGTACAATTATGATAATAAATATTTCTCTGAGTGCTGTCTTGGCCATATTGATGCCTTTAACACACTGTACTTTTATTATATTGCATTTCTAAATAGTTTTTTATTTCCTCTTTAACTCAGATGTTACAAAGATGTTGGCTTTTGTTTTTCTTCAGTACAGTTTTTAATTCTAAGAAGTCTAGTTGGCTTTTGGTTTGAAGGAGTTTTTTTTCTTCTCAATTTCTAATTCAAATGTACCATGATTAATGAAAGTGGCCTATGTGATTTCTATTTAATTTGTAAACATTTCCTAATACATGATCAATTTTTTGACTGCTTAATGTGCTTTTGAAAAAAATCAATGCTGTTCATTGGCTACATATATATATGTAAAGTTTATTGTGTTAATCAAATCTTTTATATCCTTATTTTTAGTGTATTTGATTTATGGATTTCCAAAAAATGTTAAAGTTCATTGTGATTGTGAATCTATTTATTTATCCTTATATTTTCTATTTGCTTTTGTTCTATATATTTAGAAGCTACATTGTCAGGATTATAAGGGTTTGTTTGGTAACTCTTATTACTTTTATTATTCTGAAGTGTTCTTCTTCATTTTAATGATACCTACTTTGAATTTTCTTTCGCCTCGTATCAGTATTGCCAGTATTCTGGTTAGCATTTTCCTTTTATATTTTTTTCCCAATAATTTCATTTCAACCTTTGTGTGTCTTCAGCCTGCTTGTGGGAGAGAGTAGGACATTTTGTTCTGTGCAGTGTGACCTCTAGCCTGTCTTTTGTGATTTGGATGAGGAACAGAGTGTGCTATCCCCCTCAGGGCAGGCCTTTAGTCATCTCCTCATGTAGGGGTTCATTATTTCACCTGGGTGTCAGCCACCAAAGGCCCCACCCAACCTCTCTTCACTAGCTGTTCCTGCCCAAGGGGACAGACATATTAGTTGCTCTATGCCTGGGAGTGGTAGAGGCAGAAGAGAGGGAGAGTGCAGATGGTCAACAGACCTGATTGTTTCTGCTGCAGAACCCCAATTAATCACCCTGTCGGGTGCCGCAGGGGACTTCTTGCCAGACCTCTGAAAGTCACCAGTCTTTTGGCTAAAACCATCCTTGGGGCCATACCCACCTTTGCAAGAGTTTGCTCCTGCATGGGTTTTGGGCTGTGATTTCATTCTTCAATCTGATCCCAACTATCTTCGATCTTTCTGAAATTCATCAAATATTTTGGCCAACTGTTCGGGAACATAATTTTAAAAACAAGATTTTCGCCATTTCTGGAGATTTTTGTGGGAGGAAGAGGCTATGAGGATTTCCACAATACTTGTTTTGTCTTTTCCATTATTTCTCTAGGCCAGATTATCAAAAACAGGACTCTGAGGCAAAGCACATGAACATTCTTAGGAACCCTGACACATACTGCCAAATTGCCTTCTACAAGGATTATAATAATTTACACCATCAACAGCAGCTCCCTCATTGGAAATTTTGCTCATTATTTAGAAGAAAAAGAGAAGTTCAATACCAAGTAGCATGACAGTTGAAGTTTTATAGTTTAAAGTTTTATAGTTTTATAAAGGTATAATTGACATACAATAAACCACACATATTTAAAGTATATAATTTGGTAAGTTTTGACATATATATGTCATATATATATGTATCATATATATGTATCATATATATACACACACACACACACACACTATGAAACCATCACCACAAAGAGTAAACATATCCAACAATCCCAAAAGCTTCCTAATATTCCTTGGCAATTCTTCTTTCCTACTCCTGCCTACCTCACTCTCCCATCCTCAAGTAAACACTGATCTGATTTCTATCACTATTGATTAACTTACATTTTCTAGAGTTTTATATAAACAGAATCTCTCTCACACACACACACACACTTTTTTCTCTGATCTTTCACTCAGGGTAATTATTTTGAGATTCATCCATATTACTTCATGTGTCAACAGTTTACTCTTTATTGCTGAGTAGTATTATATATACATATATATGTCTCCTACTGAAGTTGACCTACAGCTCCTACAGCTCACTGATGCTCTGCTTACTTTTTTAAATTTTTTCCTGTGTGTTCCATTTTTGACATTTCTATTGTTAGGTCTTCAAATTCACTAATCTTTTCTTCTGTGATGTCTAATATGCTATTAATCCTATCCAATGTATTTGTCATCTCACACATTATAGCTTTCACATGTAAAAGCCTAAGTTGACTTTCCTTAAGACATTTTCCATATCTCTATTTTACCTTTGTACAGGCAAACTACAGTTATAATAATTGTTTTTAATGTCCTTGTCTGATAATTCCAACACCTGTGTCAATTCTAAGTCAGTCTGATTGCTTTTTGCCTCATTATGAGTTGTATGCTTTTTCCTGCTTTTTTGCATGCTTGGCAACTTTTTATTGGATTCCATCCAGTCACTGTGAATTTTACTTTGTTTGGTGTTGGATATTTTTATATTCCTATATTTTTCAGCTTTATTCAAGGATACCATTAAAGTACAAGGAAAGAGTTTGGTCCTTTTGTTCCTGTTTGCAAGACTTGTTAGGCTGGACCACAGCAGTGTTTAACTTAGCGCTAGTTATTTCCCACCATTGAAATAAGACTTTTCTGAGTATTCTACCCACTGCTACATGAACTCCAGTCTGCTGTGTGAGCACCAGCGATTATTCCTTCTAATGCTTTTGTCTAGTCCTTTTCCGGTCTCAGTTTCCTCATATGTATGAGCTGGTATCCACTGTTCTTTTATATATTATATCTTTGTTCATTTCAGGTGGAAAGGTAAATCCAATCCCTTTTACTCCATCTTAATAGAAGCAAAATTAAACTTTTTTTAGTGTGTGAAGGCTTTTTTCAAATAATGTCACTATTTAACACAGATACAAAGCAAAGCTCCTATGACTAAAAGTGAGATAAAAGATTGATAGCCTGAGAAAACCTGCCCACACAACTTCTTCCTTGATGTTCTCAGAAGCTAAAACTCTCCCCTGATCCCTAGAGATTCACAAGGCCCAATTTAAAAACCACTAGATCTGGTCAAACTCCTCCTTTTTATACTTGATGCAACTGACACCCAGAACAGTTAAGTCACTTGCCCAAGGTCACACTGCTAAAACCTAGGTCACTGGATGAAAGGGAATAATGATTCACAAGAGTAAAGGCCTCAAGAACGGTAGCAATGATTACTATGTCTGCCCCTGTATTTTTAAATTTCCAAAAATCTATAATAATGACCACAGAAGAGAGAAGGACTGTGGTGAGTTTAAGAAAGGATCCAGTGCAAAAGGGCCCTAGTTATGCCTTCCCTTGCAAATCAAGTTCATTTCCTGAAGCCCCATCTCCTAGGGAGGATTCTCAATGAACTTCAGCTCAGCTCACAGATCTCTGGCAAAGGGCAGACTCCTGAAGACTAGAACCCAGATCCCTGAATCACAGGCAAGTCTTCTGTCCAATGTACTGCATCACCTCCCTTCCACTGGTAATATCCTAGAATCCACTGAAACCCTTCTTCTTTGCTGTGCATCAAATATTTAAGAAGAGATTACTGACCCATGTGTTTGTGATTATTGGCAAAATTTCCTGTGCGTACAGAAATCTCAATCCCACACTAAAAAAGCAGAGATTTCATTTCACCTTGAACATCATGCAACAGAGTATGGTGTGGCGATGGTGTTTAGAAATCAAGCTAGAAGGAAGAGAGTTCATCAAGTAGGAATGAAAGCTCTAGGTCTCCACTGAAAACAACAAAACAGCAAAGGTATGGATGCCAGGAGCTAACTTAGACACTGACATACTGGATGAGTCTCAATTTGCCACTCAATGAATTTCAAATTCCTTGTCTTTAAATAGTATTCATACAACCTATCAGAGCTTGCTTCCCAGAGAATCTGAAAGCTCTAAGTGGCTTTTAAAACGATTTGTAAATCACTTAGAATTCCTTGGATACAGGATGATATACAAATATGTGGTACTACTATAATGTAACCATACTAAAATATTTACAATGTTACCATTGAGAGGGATTATCTGCAAAATTCTTAGGGTCTTCTCCAATTAATTTTCCAAATGACAGAGAAGTTAATTACCCTGGAGTCTTGCTATACTGTAATCTTACCATGGTCCAGAAATTAGGATACATTTAGAACTTTTTCCGTATCAGTGAGAACTGAAAGAATTTCAACACAATATGGCTATTCCCACACCACATCACAGGCCTCAGAGACAACACCAGTAAGAAGAGTTAAGTATCTTTCTTGAGGATTCAATCTTATAACTTTGCCCATTATTAGAGGAAGAAATTACAAAGTAGTTTGATTCATTTTGTGATCTAGTTGTTATTTTTTTTTTTTTATTTATTTATTCATGAGAGACAGAGAGAGAGAGAGGCAGAGGGAGAAGCAGGCTCCCAAGGAGCAGGGAGCCCGATGCGGGACCCGATCCCAGGACCCCGAGATCATGACCCGAGCCGAAGGCAGACGCCCAACCATCTGAGCCACCCAGGCGCCCCTAGTTGTTATTTTTGACATATATTTGTTTGCAAATTCAGTGCTCAGAAGATGGTTTATTTCACCTAAAGTTGTGTCTCCAGTTAGGATGACAAGATATCGTTAGGTGGGTGGTGACTTCATGATTTGAACTGCAGGGCTGCTTATGGATGTACAAGGTATGAATGAGGCCTTGAGAACTGTGTTGTGCACAGCCTGCTCCATCATGCATGGCTTCCCTTATTCTCCTTTAGCACTAGAAGAAAACTGTGAGTTAAGAGAGGGAATTTGGGGAATGAGGAGTCCAGGCACCGGAATTCCTATAAAAGATATGCACACAGATAATAAAAGATCTCTTATGGATTTTACATTCATGGATCTATATGCAAAATGTTACATTTACCTGCAAAAACACATTACATTTACCCATAAAAATACTTAACACATATACAGTATGTGTATGCATTTGAGCCCCTATTACTAGGCATATAATAGGAACTTCATAAATTATTCAAATAGATGAAAATATACTTACTATGATAGTGATACATGGTGGCAATTAAACTAAGATGAACTCCTACTAATTTTTATTACAATGAAGAAAGACCATTGTTAATTTTCATCCATTCAGAAATGGTCTACCAGTTTCAGAAGACTCCAAAAGAACACATAACCTAAGTCACAAGCATAATAAACATTAAGTGTGACCTAATCAGCACAAATTAACTGAATTCCCTATAACATGTACAGAAACTATTTAATTCTAAAAATCCTGTTCCTGAAAGAAATACAACTTTCACTATTTGCAGATGATGTGATTCTATATTTAGAAAACCATAAAGATTTCACCAAAAAAACTAGTATAACTGATAAGTAAATTCAGTAAGGTCGCAAGACACAAAATCAATATATAATATTTACAATGAAATATTACACAGCCATAAAAAGGATAGGATTGTGCCATTTGAGACGATATGGATGAACCTAGAGGGTATTATGCTAAGTGAACTAAGTCAGACCGAGAAAGACAAATACCACACGATTCTACTAATAAAAGGAATCCCCTAAAAATTGAATACACAAACAAAAAGCTGAATCAGAACTATAAATACAGAGAACAAATTGATGGTTGCCAGATGGGAGGAGTTTGGGGGGTTGGGCAAAATGGGGGTAGAGGAGTGGGAGATACAGACCTCCAGTTATGGAATAAGTAAGTCAGAAGAATAAAAAGCAGAACATAAGGAATACAGTCAATAATATTATAATAGCGATGTAATGGTACAGATGTGGAACAGAGCATAACATATAAACTTGTCAAATTCCTAAGTTGTACACCTGAAACTAATGTAACATTATGTGCCAACTACAGTAAAATTTTTTTAAAAATTTAAAGAAAGCAAATAAATCAATATACAGAAATCTGTTACATTTCCATACACTAACAGTGAAGTAGCAGAAAAAGAAATTAAGAAAATAATCCTATTGGGCGCCTGGGTGGCTCAGTTGGTTAAGCGACTGCCTTCGGCTCAGGTCATGATCCTGGAGTCCCGGGATCGAGTCCCGCATCGGGCTTCCTGCTCGGCAGGGAGTCTGCTTCTCCCTCTCCCACGCCCCCTGCTTGTGTTCCCTCTCTCACTGTGTCTCTCTCTGTCAAATAAATAAATAAAATCTTTAAAAAAAAAAAAAAAAAGAAAGAAAATAATCCTATTTACAACTGCACCAAAATCACAAAAAATACCTAAGAATAAACTTAACCAAGGAAATGAAAGACCTGTCCTCTGAAATCTATAATAAACACTGATGAAAGTCATTGAAGACAACACAAACAAATGGTAAGATGTTCCATGCTGATGGAATGGAAGAACAAATATTGCTAAAATGTCCATACTATCCAAACAATCTACAGATTTATGCAGTCCCTACCAAAATAGCAACAGCATTCTTCACAGGACTAGAACAAATTATCTTAAAATTTGTGTGGATTCACAAAAGACCCCAAATAGCCAAAGTAATCTTGGAAAAGAAGAACAAAACTGGCAGTATCACAATCCCAGATATAAAGAGAGATTACCAAGCTGTAGGAATCAAAACAGTATGGTACTGGCACAAAAGTAGACACATAGATCCGTGGAACAGAATGGAGAAGCCAGGAATGAACTCATAAAAATATGGTCAATTAATCTCTGACAAAGGAGGCAGGAATATGCGATGGGAAAAAGACAGTCTCCTCAACAAATGGTGTTGGGAAAACTGGACAGCTACACGCAAAAGAATGAAACTGGACCACTTTCTTATACCATACACAAAAATAAACTCAAAATGGATAAAGGACCCAAATGTGAGACCTGAAACCATAAAAATCCTAGAGGAGAGCAGGAGCAGTAATTTCTCTGACATTGGTCATAGCAACATTTTTCTAGCTAGGTCTCCGGAGGCAAGGGAAACAAAAGCAAAAATAAACTATTGGGACTACATTCAAATAAAGAGCTTGTGCACAGCAAAGAAAACCATCAACAAAACCAAAAGACAACCTACCGAATGGGAGAATACACTTGCAAATGACTTATCTGATAAAGGGTTAGTGTCCAAAATCTATAAAGAACTTGCACAGCTTAACACCCAAAAAACAAATAATCCAATTAAAAATGGGCAGAAGACATGGACAGACAGTTCTCCAAAGAAGACATCCAGCTGGCCAACAGACACATGACAAGATGCTCAACATCACTCAGCATCAGCGAAATGCAAATCAAAACCACAATGAGATATTACCTCACACCTGTCGGAATGGCTAAAATCAACAACATGAGAAACAACAAGTGTTGGTGAGGATATGGAGAGAAAGAAATCCCTGTGCACTGTTGGTGGGAATGCAGTCTGGTGGTGCAGCCACTGTGGAAAACAGTATTGAAGTTCCTCAAAAAATTAAAAATAGAATTGCCAAATGATCAGTAATTCCCCTACTGGGCATTTACCCAAAGGATCCAAAAACATGAAGTCAAAAAGATATATCCATCCCTATGTTTACTGCAGCATTATATATGGTAGCCAAATTATGGAAGCAACCCAAGTGTCCATGGGTAGATGAACAAAGAAGATATATACACACACATACACAGACAGTGGAATACTTAGCCATGAAAAAAGAAAAGGAAATCTTGACATTTGCAAAACATGGGTGAACAAAGAGAATATGCCCATTGGTAGATGAATAGATAAGATGTGATATACGTATATATATAAAATACATATACACATAAAGAAGATGTGATATACATATATACACATATATACGTATATATATACACATATATAAATATATATATAAAATATATACACATACACAATAGAATACTCAGCTGTAAAAAAGAAGGAAATCTTACCATTTGCAACAGTATGGATGGATCTAGAGAACATAATGTTAAGTGAGTTAAACCAGTCAAAGAAAGACAAATACCATATGATTTCACTCATATGAGGAATTTGAGAAACAAAGCAAATAACACAGAAAAAAAGAAACAAACAAAAAACCAGACTCTTAAATATAAATAACAAACTGATGGTTTGAGGGTTGGGGGGGATGGGTCAAATAGGTGAAGAGGACTAAAAGTACACTTATCATGATGAGCACTGAGTAATGTATAGAATTGTTGACTCACTGTATATTGTACAACTGAAACTAATATAACACTCTATGTTAACTATACTGGAATTAAAAAATTAAAAAAATCCTGTTCCTAAAACTCAAGCAAAGACTATTGTGTTGCCTTGTCCCCGCTATCATAGGTAAACTCTACGTTCTAAGAACAGTGACTATGAAATGGGGGAAGAAATATTTGTCTAAGAATCAGAAGACCTGCTCTCCAGGTCCAGCTCTGTAACTAAAAAGCTAAGGGCACTAGTTCTAGTTCCTTTTCTCCATATCTTAACTGCTTAAATCTGTAAACTGCAGAGTTGGATTTAACAATCCATAAGGTCCCTTCAGGCTATACATGAATTTATTTAATTTTTTAATTTACTCACACCCTGTCAAATCAACAAGGTTAATAAAACAGAAAATTAGGACCAAATGGCAAAAGAAAAATGAAAATATGTTAACAATAAGGGTTAACATAATTGCCAATTACCTTTTATATTTGACTCTGAGCAATTAGAGAAAAATCACAAATGTAAGCTTCACAACTTCTCATTTCTAGAAAGCGAGAAACTTTCCTTTTTTTTTTTGAGGTACAACCTTCTGTGGTTATAATTCCTGCCACCGTTGAGAAGATAAACCGTGATTCTAAGTTCACAAGAGCATCTGCAAGCAAGAAACCTCTCCATATGTTCTCCCTATTTAGGTAAAGATTAAACATGTGAAGGGCAGTTTTTCATAGTGTACTGTCACCTTGAAGTAACTGGGTACCACACAACCTAGGGAATCAGAACACAGAACCATTAAATAATATTTCAGAGGCCACCCACCTAGCCGCGAACAGCAGAGAAAATAAACACTCAAGAGTTCCTGACCTGAGCTCAGAGGCTGGGTTTAGGTAACAGACGCCGGGCAGCGGGGGGCCCGCGTGCAGAGCTGACTGGCTGTGAATCTGACGGGAGCTGCGAGGAGCACAGGAGAAGCTGCCCTGCAGCAGCGCCCTGGGGTCTCCCGGGGTGTGTGAGGATCCCTTTCACTCCCACCCAGTCTGTGGCCTCAGCTGTCTTAACCCAAGAGGAAGGTGTGACGTTCACTTCCGGTTCTGCGCAGAAGACCTTCCCAGGGACGCACCCACGCGGCGGAAGGATCAGCACGTCCACAAGATGGCTCTGGACTTGTCAGAGGCCCCGGCTGGAGACATTGTAGATTAGGGGCTGAGGAAACATCGGGCTCCAGTGGGAGCAGCATGGTCCCCCACAAACCTCGGACAAAACCCAGGCCTGTCATCCTGTTGCCCTGAGGAGGTGCCTCCAGAGACGAGGTCACCAAACCAGTGCCTACAAAGAACTATTAACAGTAAATTTCGACAGCAACTTATAAGAACAGTTCCCTCATTTCCTGGTCTCAGAAGAGCCCTGAGCTCCTCAGAGAATCAATACTCCCTGGTCTTTACTCTTATCTCGTCAGGGCAGGGGTGTCTAAAAAAGTATGATGGAACATAGCTTCCAGAGAAAACATGGTATTCACAGGCACACTACCCTGAGGAACATTTTTTTTTTTTTGAAAGCTCAGAATACCTTGCCTATCAATGTTCCCCTTGCCCCACCCAAGTTTTATCTCCCATTAGCCAGCAGAGACAATATTTCTAATAAGCATCCAAAAATCATCAATTACTTCTACAATATCTGTATAAAGTCTTAAAAACAAGAGGAACCTTAAGAAAAACGTGTGGCCACTAGAATAGCAAAATAATTATGCCACAACCAGTCCGTTGAAACTCCGGGAAAACGAATTAGGTATCTCAGCTCCTAAATTGGGCTTTTTCCTTTCATTCATATTTTTTCAACAAACATTTATAGTGTGCCTATGAGGGCAAAAGGAAGCACACACAACCATACTTCAGCTCTGAAAACTTCTGTCTCAGAAGTGACACACATCCTTTCTGCCCACTTATCATTAGACAAAGCAAGTCACTGGCCATGACAAATTTCCTTCCATGGGATGGATTATCCTTCCATGGAAAAATCATCAAACGTCTGTGAACAGAAAAACAGTCCTCCACAAGAACCCAGGATGAGCCTTGGCTTCACCCAGATTAGTTAAGGAGTTAAAAACCTGGAAGATAAATAGTCCAATAAAAGAGAGAAAAGCATAACCCCTTATTCCTCAACCTAAACTACAGACACTCCGAAATACACACACCAGTGAGATACACACGGCTCAGAAGAGCTCTCGGGAAGCTCTCTGGGAAGAAAAATGCTTTTTCCATCCTGATGAATTTAAGAACATGTATACATAATCCCCTGACACATGACCTGAAAGTTTTCATGTACACACATATTCAACCAGATGGGTGTACGATTGTGAGGATGAGACACATTACCATGATGGTATCTGCTTCTGCTCTTCTCCAGTGTTCTAGATGCTAAAGCTAGAATGATCTTTTAAAAACAGAAAACTGGTTGTATTTGCCCAACCCTTCTTCAATTTCCCCATGCACAACTTTCTATTGTTCAAAACACATCAACGGCTTCCCACTGCGTTCACTCTGAAGATTATAGTTCTAACAGTTCCATACTCTGCTCCAGGCACACTGGCCTTCTTTTCGTTCTTAGGGATAACTCATAGGCAGTGATTCTCAATCCTGGGAGATTGTGCCTCCAGGAAACATCTGGCAATGTCTGTAGTCCTTTTGAGTTGTTACAAGAGAGTGGGATGCAACTTGCATCCAGGGGATAGAGGCTAGAAATGCTCTAAACATCTAACAACATACAGGACAGCCCCCCACAACAACAACAAATTATCCAGCCCTAAATGCTGGCGTGAGAAACCCTGCTCTAAGGTATCTATTCTACAGTTGCCCAAGGTTCCCAGAACTGAGCTCTAGTTGCCCACAGTGGTAATACACCATTTATTGGCATTTACTGGCTTGGATGACACACCACTTACTGGGTTCCTTCCCTTCCCTGTCTCACTTCCTCATTTCCCTACTGGTGTTTCCCGAGATCACCTCCCAAATAAACCACTTGCCTTCAAATCCTTGTTTCAGGGTCTGCTTCTGGCCAAACCCAAACCATAAAGTATCTGTCAAACCTTATACTTCTCAGCAACCAGTCTCCCCTACTCTTCAGCTATGTAATAAAGCCATGGAGCTGGCCAAGGAAACTGGGAAGGAAGCAGGTGACACTGGCTTCTGAAAATAGCAGCAGCTGGGCTGAAACTTTTAAGAAAAGGCTATGCCACCTGACAAAGGGTCTGGTTTGGGAAAAGAAGTTCTTCCCACTCATACCCCCAGAAAAGTCACTCAGTTTGGATAGTTACCTGGCCCAAGATGATGGAAAGGAGAAAGAACACAGGAACAGGCAACCGAAGAACTGGCCTAAATCTTGCCTCTATTGCTAACTGGATCCCTCCCCTAACTGAGTCCCTTATTTGTCTTGTATTCAGTTTCCCCAGCTTAAAAGGACTTTATTGGGTTGGATGATCACTAAGAATTCTTTGAGCCCCAGCATTCTATAGTTGTAAGAAACGATCTCAAATCCCATGCCCCTTTCACCATAACCCAAGAATTCTCTGCTCTGTTTGGAAGCTTCTTCCCCTCCAGCCAAAACATGGCCCTTCCAGAGCAGCACTCCATGCTGCAGGCCTCATGAATCCAGATTCTTGCAGTTCAGATCAGCTCTTAAAAAATGGCACGGCTGGGGCGCTGGGTGGCTCAGTTGGTTAAACCACTGCCTTCAGCTCAGGTCGTGATTCCAGAGTCCTGGGATCGAGCCCCGCATCGGGCTCCCTGCTCATGCAGGAAGCCTGCTTCTCCCTCTGTCTGCCGCTCCCCCTGCTTGTGCTCTTTCTCTCTCTCTCTCTCTCTCTCTCTCTGTGTCAAATAAATAAATAAAATCTTTAAAAAAAAAAAATCCTTTAAAAAAAAAAACGCACAGCTCCAGGCTTCATTTCCTTGAGGCAAAACAAGGCACAAAAAAGACTGCTCACTTTCTCAAGGTTGCAAAGTTGTCAAATTCACTTTAGACACTTGAACAACCACTAAGCGTCCACTAGTTATATACAGAGTGTGAAGTTTCAAGTGCAAATGGGGGAAAAATTAAAATCCTTTCTTCCCAATTAACAGAAATAGGGGATGGAATGTTCTGATTGAGAATGACCAAACATATGCTATATAAATGATCAATTTTTGAATAATTAGAAAACAAAAGCCCACATACTTTGAAACTCATACTGCAGTGCTTGAGGATGGCAGAAATAACAAGAGTGTTTAGCTCCATGTCATTTACAGTCCCAGTTTTCAAAAGGTTGTATTGTGGGGCGCCTGGGTGGCTCAGTCATTAAGTGTCTGCCTTCAGCTCAGGTCATGGTCCCAGGGTCCTGGGATCGAGCCCCGCATTGGGCTCCTTGCTCCGCGGGAAGCCTGCTTCTCCCTCTCCCACTCCCCCTGCTTGTGCTCCCTGTCTAGCTGTGTCTCTCTGTCAAGTAAATAAAATCTTTAAAAAAATAAAAATAAATAAAAATAAAAAAATAAAAGGTTGTATTGTATTCAGAAAAGCTGGGCATGTAATTTCAGTAAGGCTGCAAGCATCAGTCAAGGCTATAGAATACGACAAAAGGAATTATTGCCATGTCTACTATGATGAGAAAAATAGCATATTTTACTTCTTTTTACTTTTGACAAAAATAAAGCTATTTAGTGAGTGAAAAACATCAAGCGTAAATGGTTTTATAAATAAGTCCTAAATACTTCATTGTATTCTAAAGTAACACACTCATTTAAATGTTTGAAAAAGTAAATAAAACAAAAAGCATGAAAATAAAATTGACTACAATTCCATACCTAGGCACCAATATTATGTTTCATGTACTTCCTACCAATTTTTCAGACATTTTTTTCAACAAAATGTTTATACTTCATTTTAATTTTTTTCTCTTAATTCCAGTATAGTTAATATAGAGTGTTATGTTAGTTTCAGGTGTATGAGTCAACAATTCTATACATTACTCAGTGCTCATCATAATAAGTGTACTCTTAATCTCTTTCACATATTTCAGTCATTCCCCTACCACCTCCCCTCTGGTAATCATCAGTTTGTTTTCTATAATTAAGATTCCATTTTTTGGTTTGCCTCATTTTTTGTTGTTCATTAGTTTTCTTAAATTCCATATGAGTGAAATCATATGGTATTTGTCTTTCTCTGACTAATTTCACTTAGCCTTATATTCTCTACATCCACCCATGTTTTGCAAATGGCAAGATTCCCTCCCCCCTTTTTTTTTTTTTTTTGGTGGCTGAATATTCCATTGTGTGTGTATGTGTATACACACCACATCTTCTTTATTCATCTACCCATGGACACTTGGGTTGCTTCCATAATGCTGCAGTAAACATAGGGATGGATATATCTTTTTGACTTCATGTTTTTGGATTCTTTGGGTAAGTGCCCAGTAGGGGAATTACTGATCATATGGCAATTCTATTTTTAATTTTTTGAGGAACTTCAATACTGTTTTCCACAGTGGCTGCACCACCAGACTGCATTCCCACCAACAGTGCACAGGGATTTCTTTCACTTGTTGTTTCTCATGTTGTTGATTTTAGCCATTCCGACAGGTGTGAGGTAATATCTCATTGTGGTTTTGATTTGCATTTCGCTGATGCTGAGTGATGTTGAGCATCTTGTCATGTGTCTGTTGGCCAGCTGGATGTCTTCTTTGGAGAACTGTCTGTCCATGTCTTCTGCCCATTTTTAATTGGATTATTTGTTTTTTGGGTGTTAAGCTGTGCAAGTTCTTTATAGATTTTGGACACTAACCCTTTATCAGATAAGTCATTTGCAAGTGTATTCTCCCATTCGGTAGGTTGTCTTTTGGTTTTGTTGATGGTTTTCTTTGCTGTGCACAAGCTCTTTATTTGAATGTAGTCCCAATAGTTTATTTTTGCTTTTGTTTCCCTTGCCTCCGGAGACCTAGCTAGAAAAATGTTGCTATGACCAATGTCAGAGAAATTACTGCTCCTGCTCTCCTCTAGGATTTTTATGGTTTCAGGTCTCACATTTGGGTCCTTTATCCATTTTGAGTTTATTTTTGTGTATGGTATAAGAAAGTGGTCCAGTTTCATTCTTTTGCGTGTAGCTGTCCAGTTTTCCCAACACCATTTGTTGAGGAGACTGTCTTTTTCCCATCGCATATTCCTGCCTCCTTTGTCAGAGATTAATTGACCATATTTTTATGAGTTCATTCCTGGCTTCTCCATTCTGTTCCACGGATCTATGTGTCTACTTTTGTGCCAGTACCATACTGTTTTGATTCCTACAGCTTGGTAATCTCTCTTTATATCTGGGATTGTGATACTGCCAGTTTTGTTCTTCTTTTCCAAGATTACTTTGGCTATTTGGGGTCTTTTGTGAATCCACACAAATTTTAAGATAATTTGTTCTAGTCCTGTGAAGAATGCTGTTGCTATTTTGGTAGGGACTGCATAAATCTGTAGATTGTTTGGATAGTATGGACATTTTAGCAATATTTGTTCTTCCATTCCATCAGCATGGAACATCTTACCATTTGTTTGTGTTGTCAATGACTTTCATCAGTGTTTTATAGATTTCAGAGGACAGGTCTTTCATTTCCTTGGTTAAGTTTATTCTTAGGTATTTTTTGTGACTTTGGTGCAGTTGTAAATGGGATTATTTTCTTAATTTCTCTTTCTGCTACTTCATTGTTAGTATATAGAAATGCAATAGATTTCTGTATGTTAACTTTGTATCCTGCAACCTTACTGAATTCATTTATCAGTTCTAGTTTTTGGTGGAATCTTTAGGGTTTTCTATATATAGTATCATGTCATCTGCAAATAGTTAAAGTTTTATTTTTTCCTTACTAATTAGGAAACCTTTTCTTTTTCTTGTCTGATTCCTATGGCTAGGACTTCCAGTATTAATGTTGAATAAAAGTCGTGAGAGTAATATCCTTGTCTTGTTCCTGACTTAGGGGAAAGTCTCTGTTTTCAATATTGAGTATGATGTTAGCTATGGGTTTTTTTTATATATAGCCTTAATACATCATATATAGTTATTGGTTAGCCATGGATTTTTCATATATAGCCTTTATACGAACATATTACCTCTAAACTTAGTTGACAGTTTTTATCTTGATGTTGTGCTTTGTCAAATGCTTTTTCTGCAGCTATTGAAATGATCATATGGTTCTTATCCTTTCTCTTGATATGATGTATCACATTGATTGATTTGCAAATATTAAACCACCCTTACATCCCAGGAATAAATCCTACTTGATCATGGTGAATGATTTTTTCAGTGTATTGTTGGATTCAGTTTGCTATTATAATGTTGAGGATTTTTGCATCTATGTTCATCAGAGATATTCGCCTGTACTGTTTTTTTTTGTAATGTCTTTCTCTGATTTTGGTATCAGGGTAATGTTGACCTCATAGAATAAATTTGGAAGCTCTCTTTCCTCTTCTATTTTTTGGAATAGTTTGAGAGGAACAGGTATTAACTCTTCTTTACATGTTTGGTAGAATTCACTTGTGAAGCTATCTGGTCCTGGACTTCTGTTTTGGGGGAGTTTTATGATAACTGATTCGATTTCATTGCTGGTAATTGGTCTGTTCAAGTTTTCTATTTCTTCCTGATTCAGTTTTGGGAGGTTATATGTTTCTAAGAATTATTCCATTTCTTCTAGATTGTCCAATTTGTTGGCATATACTTTTTCATAGTTTCTTATTATCCTTTGTATTTCTGTGATCCATTATTCTGCTTCCTCTAGTCTATTCTCTCTAGTGTACTTTTTTAAATTTTATTATGTTATGTTAATCACCATACATTACATCATTAGTTTTTGATGTAGTGTTCCATGATTCATTGTTTGCATATAACACCTAGTGCTCCATTCAATACATGCCTTCTTTAATATCCATCACCAGGCTAACCCATCCCCTCACCCCCCTCCCCTCTAGAACCCTCAGTTCATTTCTCAGAGTCCACAGTCACTCATGGTTCGTCTCCCCCTCCAATTTCCCCCCCTTCATTTTACCCTTCCTACTATCTTCTTTTTTTTAACATATAATGTATTATTTGTTTCAGAGGTACAGGTCTGTGATTCAACAGTCTTACACAATTCACAGCACTCATCATAGCACATACCCTCCCCAATGTCTATCACCCAGCCACCCCATCCCTCCCAACCCCTACCACTCCAGCAACTCTCAGTTTGTTTCCTGAGATTAAGAACTCCTCATATCAGTGAGATCATATGATACATGTCTTCTCTGATTGACTTATTTCGCTCAGCATAATACCCTCTAGTTCCATCCACATCATTGCAAATGGCAAGATTTCATTCCTTTTGATGGCTGCATAATATTCCAGTGTGTGTGTGTGTGTGTGTGTGTGTGTGTGTGTGTGTGTGTATACCAAATCTTCTTTATCCATTCATATGTCGATGGACATCTTGGCTCTTTCCATAGTTTGGCTATTGTGGACATTGCTGCTTTAAACATTAGAGTGCAGGTACCCCTTCAGATCACTACAATTGTATCTTCAGGGTAAAGACCTAATAGTGCAATTGCTGGGTCGAGGGTAGCTCTATTTTCAACTTTTTGAGGAATCTCCATACTCTTCTCCAGAGTGGCTGCACCAGACTGCATTCCCACCAACAGTGTAGGAGGGTTCCCCTTTCTCCACATCCCCGCCAACATCTGTCGTTTCCTGACTTGTTAATTTTAGCCATTCTGACTGGTGTGAGGTGGTATCTCATTGAGGTTTTGATTTGGATTTCCCTGATGCCGAGCGATGTTGAGCACTTTTTCATGTGTCTGTTGGCCATTTGGATGTCTTCTTTGCAGAAATGTCTGTTCATGTCTTCTGCCCATTTCTTGATTGGATTCTTTGTTCTTTGGGTGTTAAGTTTGATAAGTTCTTTATAGATTTTGGATACTAGCCCTTGATCTGATATGTCATTTGCAAATATCTTCTCCCATTCTGTCAGTTGTCTCTTGGTTTTGTTGACTGTTTCCTTTGCTGTGCAAAAGCTTTTTATCTTGATGAAGTCCCAATAGTTCATTTTTGCCCTTGCTTCCCTTGCCTTTGGCGATGTTTCTAGAAAGAAGTTGCTGCGGCTGAGGTCAAAGAGGTTGCTGCCTGTGTTCTCCTTTAGGATTTTGATGGACTCCTGTCTCACATTGAGGTCTTTCAACCATTTGGAGTCTATTTTTGTGTGTGGTGTAAGGAAATGGTCCAGTTTCATTCTTCTGCATGTGGCTGTCCAATTTTCCCAAAACCAATTGTTGAAGAGACTGTCTCTTTTCCATTGGACATTCTTTCCTGCTTTGTCGAAGATCAGTTGACCATAGAGTTGAGGGTCCATTTCTAGGCTCTCTGTTCTGTTCCATTGATCTATGTGTCTGTTTTTGTGCCAGTACCATACCGTCTTGATGATGACAGCTTTGTAATAGAGCTTGAAGTCTGGAATTATGATGCCACCAGCTTTGCTTCTCTTTTTCAACATTCCTCTGGCTATTCGGGTCTTTTCTGGTTCCATACAAATTTTAGGATTATTTGTTCCATTTCTTTTAAAAAAGTTGCTCATAATATGTTCTTATAATTGTTTGTATTTCCTTGGTGTTGGTTGTGATCTCTCCTCTTTCATTCAAAATGATAGGGATTGCACTGAATGTGTAGATTGCTCTAGGTAGCATTAACATATTCACAATATTTGTTCTTCCAATCCATGAACATGGAACGTTTTTCCATTTCTTTATGTCTTCCTCAATTTCTTTCATGAGTATTTTATAGTTTTCTGAGTACAGATTCTTTGCCTCTTTGGTTAAATGTATTCCTAGGTATCTTATGGTTTTTTGGGTGCAGTTGTAAATGGGATCGACTCCTTAATTTCTCTTTCTTCTGTCTTGTTCTTGGTGTATAGGGATGCCACTGATTTCTGTGCATTGATTTTATATCCTGCCACTTCACTGAATTCTCTAGTGTATTTTTAATTTCATTTATTGATTTCTTTGTCTCTGATTGGTTTTTCTATCTCTGTTTAAGGATCTCACTGAGGTCCTCCACTCTTCTCAAGTCCAGTGAGTATCTTTATGACCATTACTTTAAATTCTCTATCAGGCATATCATCTCCATTTTGTTTAGCTCTCTTGCTGTAAGTTTGTTCTGTTCTTTCATTTAGAACATAGTTCTCTGTCTTCTCATTCTGTCTAACTCTCTGCAAATGCTTTTATGTGTTAGGAAAGTCGGCTGAGTCTCCTGCTCTTGCAAGTAGTGGCATTATGAAGAAGTGGTCCTATAGTGCCCTGCAGTGCATTATTCCCTGTTCACCAGAATCTGGCACTTCAACGGTGTCTCCTATATGTGTTGCATGTGCCCTGTTCTTGTGGCTGAGCTGCTTTTGCCTTCAGTCCATTTGTCTGCAATGGCTCTCTTTGCCTGTTGTGGACAGAGTTTGGCCCCTGTGTTGTTAGTGGGCCAGTCTGGGGCCACCTTGGGCTTTTGTTTTGTGTCACACCAGGCATTTTCCAGAGATGTAATAGCACCAAACTGCAGGCCATTTTCCCTGTCTTGTCCCCTGAGCAGCTTTTGTTGGGAGGCGGGGTCTGCAGTCAGACCAGATGTCCTCCCCCGGCCCACTGCTAGGGCTACAGTCTGACAGGGTGTGTGTGGTTGTCTTCCCCACTTCCTTGGGCAGAAGTCACTTTGCAGTGGCGCTATCCCTTCGGGGCTACTTGCATACTGCCAGGCTTGTGGCACTGCTTTGGATAGGCTCTGGCCAAGGGTGTATTGGCGGGAACAGGACTCACAGTGTTAGCAAGGTTTGCATGGGCCTGCTGGGAAGGGGACCTGGAACCAAGGCCTGACTGGAGGAGGCATGTCTGCTGAATGCAGGGACAAGGTGCACTGTTAGCAAGCTAGGTGAACTGTGTTGCGCTATGCTGGCTCCCACAGGTATCTGTGTATCTGGGCTGGGGTGTGGGGGAGGGAAATGGCACCTGCCAGGTCCTTTGTTCCTGGCTGAGTCTCCCAATGATCTCTGCCCCTTCAGCATACCTCTGTGATCAGTAAACAAATCTCCCTCCTGTATACTCCAGACATTTTTAAACTGCTCTTTCTATGATGCATCTCTGAGGGGCTATTTGCTGTGCTGTCTCTTTAAGGGTGGGGACTCAATTTCTTCTTGCCTCCCTGGCTCTCCCAGAGTTGAGCCCACTGATTTTTAAAGTTTCAGGTGGTAAGCTGAAACCAGTTGCTGGGTTCCTCTGGTTTTTAAAGCCAAATGTTATGAGGATTTGTCTTCCCCATTCAGGCTCCCTGGTGTGAGAGTCTGTTTCTTTCCCCTCTGTGTCCAGGGCATCCCTCCCTCCTGTGGACAGTCCCATGCGTCATAAAGCTTTCAATCGTGTCTCCACTCTTCATACCCTCTTCGATATGGCCTCTTTTCTACAATTAACTGTGGAGACTCTGTCTACCAGTCTTCAGGTCATTTTCTGGATTATTTACACCGATGTGGGTGGTATCTAGTTGTATCCATGGGATATGGTGAGCTTTGGATCCTCCTACTCTGCCATCTTCCCAATTTTTCAGACATTTTTAACAAAAATTGAGATTATTGTCTCATACGTGCATAATTTTTATATTGCCCTGCTCACTTCTCACTATATCATAAGCATTTAAGCAAATATTCTCATTTGTTTAATCATTTCATAATACTCCATTTTTCAGTCTATGAAAAATTGACTTATCCAAGCCCTCATTGCTGGATGTTTAGGTTGAATCCAATTCGTCAACTTCTACAGAAATTTCTGAAGCTCTGATAGATTAAAAAAAAAAACCAAAATCATTGGGTAGATAAACATTTTTAAGGTTCAGAGAAGGTTTAAAAGCAATAAAGTCCAGGAATTATTTAATACCTTTCTCATAGTTAACTTGTCAAGCACAGATTAACCTAACCCTGGCCTGATGCACAGATTTAACTAGAATTCTTCGTCCTCACCCCAAGACCTTCTTTTGGTGTTATCTCTTTCAACACCGGGTCTTTATAAAGAATTTAGAATCATTTTTAGAGGAAAGGGATTCCCAGGGCACTGCTAATATTCTATTTCTTGATCTGGGACAGGGTTATATAGGTGTATTCAGTTTGTAAAAATTCACTGAACTGTACACTTACGATTTGTGTACTTTTATGTATGTGTTATATTTCAATAAAAAGTATGCTTAGAAAATAGTTTTTAATGCTTCTTGAAGTCATTAATTATTAATTTCCTCAAGGGAGTCCTCAACAGCCATGAAATCCTTGTGGTCTTGGGAATAAAATACTGTGTATATTTGAAAATCATTAAGTGTTTTTTTAGATGTAAAGAATTATTTTCATCACCTGAGTAAAGTCATTCATGCTAATATGAATGAGATAATACTCTCAGAGGGCATTTTAATTTTATCATCAAATTAAGTATTCTGAAATCAGTGAGCTGACAAGTGAGGGAAGAGAACTTTTAGAGAGGAGGGTTTTCTCCTGGTCCACACCTCCCTTGGTTGCCTTGCCCAAAGAATAAGGTATATGTCATCAGGCCACTCAGACTCTAGTTTCAGAATCTAAAATTCTAAATACAAGATTACCTGGCACACCCTTTGGCAAGTTCACTAGTTTCTGGGCTTAATTTTTCACCTATAAAATGAGACTTGGTTCTCCCTGAGCAAGGCCAATGCATATGGTTGGGAGCGTTGTTCACTGCACAAGGACACCTGGCTCAAGTGTCTAGTGAGGGATGACATTAGTGCTCACAAGGTTACACATCCTCACTAGGGGCTGTATCTGCTCAAAGGAAGAAGGACCATTTTCTAATTTAGACAAAGATGCCAAAGTGGCTACCAGAGGTTCTGTTTCTGAATGACCCTCACCTTAATATTCTGTGATTCATGGACAGGAATCTGCCACCTAACATATTCCATCTCCCATGCTCTACCTCCCCCACTTTCAGGCCAGGTTCTGTGAATTGACTAGGTTGATCCACCATGATATACAGTCTGTATTATTTGTCTAGAGGTCACAAGCAGGGTAGATTCCCACAACCACACAACATGGATTTGACATTAGTTCTAAGGTAAGCCCTGTCAGCCTTCTGCTCTGGGCATGATCCCCAGAAACCCCTGGGTTCTAGACATCTGTGATGGCTGACTATGTGTGTCAACAAAGCTATAATGCCCAATTTTCACTGGTTTCCAAATAAAAATATTTCTAGAAGAGACCCAGTTTCAAGATCAATGTGTAATAGTGACTTTACAATTGTTTAGTGACTAAACAATTTCCAATGGTTTACACACTAGTTTAGATGTTGCTACAGAGGTATTTTTAAGATGTGATTAACATTTACAATCTGTAGACTTTATGTAAAGCAGATTGCCCTCGATAATGTAGGTGGACCTCATCCAATCTATTGAGGGGCTTAGACTTTAGAGCAAAGATTGAGGTTCCCTGAAGAAGGAAGAATTTGGTCTCCAGACTGCAACACATAAATGCTGCCTGAGTTTTCAGGCTGCTGGCCAGCACTACAGATTTCAGACTTGCTAGACACCACAATCTCATGAGCCAATTCCTAAATAAATTTCTCTGTCTACACACACACACACACACACACACACACACACGTATCAATAGGATACATTATATACCCTACTGATTCTGTTCTCTGGAGAACATTGACTAATACAGCATCTGAACACTGTGCCTTTCCCCTGCCAAGAAACCCCCATGTTCTCACGAGGCCCCTCAGTGGAAGAAGCAAGCAGGAGGACAGTGATTCATGGCAGTCCAAAAAAGCAGAAACCTACATATGCAGAAACCCAACTTTAGCACTCATTTGAGAGGACTAATGATGAATACAAGCTCTGAACAGATCATTTTAAGAAAATATCAAAACAGGGTAAAGCTTTAAGAGTCAGGATCTTAAGATAATTTCATGACCATTTTTAATAATTCAGAAACTGTTTTACATGCTTGACTTTCCTTGATCTGGCAGTATCTCTCAGGAATATAGTCTTAAACTCAATTCTCATTAAATTCTGGTCCTTTGAGATAAATGGAATAAAACATTGGGAAAAGTACATTGTATTTTTCCACTAAGACTATATGATTTCATAGGAGCTTCTTTAGATACCTGGGCAGTGTGCATTTTAAATAATCCATGTCATTTAGTTGATATTAAAAGCAAAGTGAACATCTAAAAAATAGTTCAAACATGAACATCTTCCCTTGATTTTCATGAGCAGGCCCAGAGTTTGAAATGGCATATAAAGTCTACCAAAAAAAAAAAAAATCTATTCAGGAATTGCAATCAATCATTTTCTTTTCTCCCCTCCCTGTCCCCCTTAATCTTTCTGGCAGATTAATCTGAAGAACTCTACCCAACCATCTCATTTCCTGTGTGCCCACACCCTGTAGACACATACAAGCAGATCATTATCATTCTGGGAGTGATCACAGACCAAATGTTATTTTCACCTTCTCCAGCTTTGCACAGTCTCATTCTGAAGACTCTGGCTGTCAGTCTGTCCTTCACATCTTGGTGGTATTTTTAGCACCATTTCCTTTCAGGTCTGCCTTTCTTCTGTCAGAATTCCCCTTGCAAAGAGATAGCTGCCTTCTAGCTTTTTCTACCTTCAGCAGTTAATGCGCAGAGGGAAAATCCTTAAGTCTTAGTAGAGTAGCCTCAGTTATCTGCTGTGTCCGCCTATGATGATGAAGATGAGAAGGATGGAGAAAGAGGAGGAGGAGAAAGGGGCAGTAAAGAAACAAAGATATCTGCAAGTTTCAAGTTTCTTGCAGGTATGATCTGAGTCTTGTTATTTGTTGAATTCTTGCCTCTTAACATCATGCCTAGTTGAATAATTAAATAACATAAAGAAAATGAGCATAAATGGAAAAGAATGAAGTCTGCAGAGAGAGGGGGAGAAAAGCAGAGAAAGAGGGAGGGAGGGAAGAAAAATTCACTTAAACCTGGAAATAGAAGGAGACAGTAAATAAAGCAGTTTCTAGAGTCAGAAAGATTGGTTTGAATCTCATTTCTAGAATTCACTAGCTGTGTCACCTTAGGCAAGTTTGTTAAGCTTTCTAAGATCTAATTTCCTTACCAGTAAAATGAGGATTATTATAGCACCTACCTCATTGGGTTGTTCTGAGGACTAAGTGTAGTAATATATGTAAATAACATTCCACAAATATTAATTACTATTATTTCTTCGGCAGCAGCATCAAAGTCACTATTACCCATTGATCTTGAAACTGAGTCTCTTCTAGAAATATTATTTGGAAATCAGTGAAAATTTAGAAGTCCATTTTGTGGATACTCCTAGGTGTTACTCAGGAGGAAATTCACCATGTCAGTTTCACGTTCTGACATGGTAGAGTACTGAGAAACTTCTGTTGCATTTTGATATTTCAATCAATTAATTTAACATTTCTTCTGAACGCTCAAGGCACACCTAGAATGTGAAGCAGATGAATCCTGTGTCACAGTACTAGTCACATTACAGTGAACTTTACTCCCCGGGTTTACAGTGGAATGTTCACTTACATCCCAGAATACTTTCAACAGCCAAACATGAACAAGCTTAGCAGGTGGGTGCTCACTCACCTAATAAGCAATCACATTTCATTTGCAACAAGGAGGAACTCCCCTTCTGGTGACAAATGCACTTCAGGGACACACCTGCTAGGTGGGCACTTTCTCATAACCACTCAGGGGAACTGACCCAACAAGCTTTCCCAAACAGCTGTAAACCTCAGTCCCAGCCTATTCATCCACATCCTCAAGGAAATGAAGGCAGAGGGTAAGGGAGTTTCTAGGGAAGAGCAGAGGTGGGAAAAACCAAAAAGAGTCATTAGGGTCTATGTTTTAATCCCATGTCCATCCACCACTTTTTCCTTCCCACTTACCCATCCAAAAATAAAATATATACTTGCTGAAAAAAATAAAAGACTGATGCTGAATCACCATCTACTCATACACTTATTCTACAAAATCACTACCTAAGGCTATAATTTTTTATAGGTGCTTGGCCCTCCTCTTCCCTCTCCGTTCCCATGGAGCAAGTCTAATGATATAACCTTTCACCTAGATCAGAATCATGGGCCTAATGATCAAGATTTTTTTTTTTTTAAGATTTTATTTATCCATTTGACAGAGAGAGAAGGAGCGCACCAGCAGGGGGGAACAGCAGGCAGAGGGAGAGGGAGAAGGCTCCCCGCTGAGCAGGGAGCCCAACGTAGGGCTCGATCCAGGACCCTGGGATCATGACCTGAGCCAAAGGCAGACACCTAACTGGCTGACTGAGCCACTCAGGGGCCCCTGATCAAGATTATTTTTTAAGTGAAAGAAAAAAATAATGACCATCTATGTTGTGGTACACAGGGTTTACAAACTGCAGAAAACACATTGCTGTTAGTGTTTGATTTTAACAAACCTTGTTCTGAATCTGTGATTCCCATCATTCCAATAGTCTCTTTCTTTGCAACTCCAGGAATGAAGCTGTGAAGATAGCAGCTCATCTCAACTGTACATTAATAATTATCATGACAGCATTTGTATTTGACAAGTTAAATTCACAAGCAAGGGACTCTATCTTCATTTACAAGAATTAAAAAAAAAATGCTACTCAATAAAGCACAGCACAATGAGAGAATTTTCCTTTAACGTAGACTGACTGGAAAGGAGTTTACAGAGGAAGTCCTGGCCTCAGGAGCTTATCTAAGGTTGAGACGCAGTCAGTCAACCTGGAAGTCACTAGCTGTAAGTTTCCGGAAACATGCCCATCCTTTTTCACAGTGCCGGACAAGCTCAGCTTTGCAGTCCCAGCTTCAGGGACTTAGTCTGTTCAGGCTGCCATAACAGAAATATCATAGATTGGTGGTTCACAACAATCATTTATTCCTCACAGCTCTGGAAGCTGGAAGTCCAAGATCAAGGATCCAGCAGATTTGGTGTCTGATGAAGAATTCCTGGTTCATGGACGGCTGTCTTCTTGCCGGGTCTTCACATGGTGAGAGGAGCCAGGGAGCTCTAGGGTGTCTTATATAAGGGCACTAATCCAAATCATGAGGTTTCCACCCTGGGCATCGGGTTTCAACATATGAATTTTGGGGAGACATGAATATTCAGTCTATTGCAGTGACTGAGTCCCCACACCTGCAAGTGCTGGCTGAATGTGAGCAGCTCATTTAAGCATGTTGTCTTTTCTTTCCATCTGTGAAATGGAGATACTACCCACCTCACAGCACTGTCATGGGAATAAATGATTTCATGTGTGAGGGCCTCTAGTAAACTAGCAATGATAACTTTCAGCTAGGGCATTGGGGAAGGCTCCATGACAGAGGAAGGCTCCATGACAAACTGAGCCTTAAAAAAGAACAGGGTCTCAACAGGTAAGAGAAGGGGAACAACATGGCAGGTAATGATCATGACACCAGCAAAGACAATACAGGTACAAGGGGTGAATCAGACTAATAGGGGTAGGGGAGAGTGCTGGAGTCATGGGAAATAGGCCTGTTTGGTCCTTCTGTCTGAATGTCCGCAAGAATCTTGGGATCAATATTTTACAAAGTTGCATTTTGCATAAAAGTTTGGTAAAATCTTAAACCATACAAAATGCTAATTTTCCATAAGAAATGCATTTTCCTGCCCAATTTTATTGACAAGCAGTCTTCCTCATAACTATGCAGCCTCTAATCAGTCCCTCAAGTCACTAAACCAAAGGTTCTCAAAGTGTGGTCCCCAGGCCCACAGCATCGATCACCTGGTATGGTATGGGAAGAATAAAGGCCCCTCCAAAGATGTCCATATCTTAGTCCCTGAGACCTATGAATATATGTTTCACAGCAAAGAATTAAGTTTCAGGTGAAGTTAAGCCTGCCTATCAGTTCACTTTAAAGAATTATCCATGTGAGGCCAATGTAATCACAAGGATCATTAAATGCAGAAGAGGGAAGCAGAGGGGTTAAGAAACAGAGAACACAGTGAGACTCAACCAGTCATTGCTGGTTTTGAAGATGGAAGACAGCCATGGGTGAAGGAATGCAAGCAGCCTCTAGAAGCTAGAAAATGCAAGGAAACAGATTCTTCCCCTAGGGCCTCCCCAAACCCTGCCAACACCTTGATTTTAGCCCAGTGAGACCCATTTTGGACTTCTGTCCTGCAGAACTATGGAGTAAAAAGTTTGTGCTGCTTTAAGCCTCTAAAGTCCTAATAATTTGTTACCGCAGCATTAGAAAACTAATACATCTGGAAAGTTGCTAAAAAGGCAAATTCTCAGGCCACAACCCAGACCTACTGAGTCAGAAAATCTGAGGGTGGGGCCCAGAAATCTGCCCTTAAACGAGCCTTTGGGGGTAATTCTGATGCACATTAAGGTTTGAGAGCCACTCACTAGACTAAGCAAACACACTCAGACACAGATCCCCAAGAAAAGTCAACACTGACAACTAATGACTTGGAATAACCGTGATAAAGTCTACCAGAGCCATGTCCTGCCTTGACAAGCATAGAATAGGAAACCCAACTAAATCATTGGTGATTCAGATTCCTTCCGGGCTCAGGGTCCTCACTTGGAACAGCAGTGATGAACATGCCCTAGTCCAAAACCTACCCAGAAGCTCCTTTTTAAATTCATTTCTGATTCCAAATAGACTTGTATCAAGGGTGGAGTCATTTGCCTCTCACTTACTAAACTTGCGTAATGGGGGAGGGGGGAAATGTGAGTGGGTGAACGTCCAAGTAAATTGAGGATTTATGATGGTTCATTCCAGGAAGGAGAGGTAGACTTGATATACTCATAGACATGGAGGGGTGGGTGTTCTTATTGTCCATGAAGCTGGTCCCTCCGTCTTGAGTGTAGGACCTGCTCACTCCTCCCACCAGAGCACTAATATCCCCAATGACAAGGACCTCACTACCTCCCATGGCAAAGTATTCCATTCAGACACAGCTCTAACTGTGAGATCTAAATTCCTTTCATCCAGCAGCTGATTTTCTTTGGACCTCATGCTTGATTTCATATTGGCCTACACTGAATTATTTGAAGTCTCGGGTGCACACTCGCATGCAAGACTGAAATACGGCTAGGTGGCAACCTCCACTGCATACATTGGCTTGTTTTCTCAGCACTATTAGCCTCTACTGACCTCAAAGGGAGGCATGTGTGTAAGCTAGGCAGGAGATAGACATGGACCCGGTTAAAGGCAAAGTGCTTTAAAAGCCTTTGATGAAAGGCATTAAGGCTTGAAAGGGTTGTTTCTGAAATACTACACCTCCCTTTTAAGAACTCTTAAGATCTGGAGGGTGATACTCTCTCACCCCAGAAGAATTCAAGCATGAATGTTCTTAGAGCCTCCAATTAAGAGTCCAATTCCGCCTCCCCAGATGCTCATTTCCACCAAAATTACCTACTTGAGTTTTTTTTAAGGAACAAACAAAACCATGCTGAACAATATCTCAAAGCTAAATAACTATTAGATAGGTGTTAACAAATTAAGGTATAAACGCCCAATAGCTGTATTTAATACATACAACTATAAGCTAAAAGAAAACCCCAAATCATTCTTGCATTACTTATTAAATAATCCAACTGTTGTGTGCACCTATTATGTGTCAGCCACTAAAATAGGTAATAGAACATGATGATGAACTAGACAGACACAGTGCCTGCCCTCTTAAGGCTTGGAGACTCCATTTAAACATCAGCTCTTCTGTATTCATATGGTCCCGGGGCATTCAAGGTCAGATGTTTCTATCATTTATAACATAATTTAGGGAAATGTGCCTGTTGGATTGGAATGCACCTAGATCCTTGAAGCAGATGGCTAAATGATGTTATATATTATTTTTAGAGAAGGGAGTTAAAAACCCAAGACAAAACAGTCTTTGGGGGCGCCTGGGTGGCTCAGTTTGTTAAGCGACTGCCTTCGGCTCAGGTCATGATCCTGGAGTCCCGGGATCGAGTCCCACATCGGGCTCCCTGCTCAGCAGGGAGTCTGCTTCTCCTTCTAACCCTACCCCCTCTCATGCTCTCTCATTCTCTCTCTCTCAAATAAATAAATAAAATCTTTAAAAAAAAAATGGTGTTTGAATTTTCTGGATGCTGCATGTTAAATACATTAGAGGATCTCATTCTTATTCATTGTTATATTAGTTTCTTTATGGAAATGACAGGTGTCCAAGAGGGGCTTATTTAATAGAATGCTTTTTTTTCTTTCTTACTTTATGTCTTGATGTTGATTCCATATGCACCGAGTCCAAACTTGTTGCTGGATATTCAGCAGTAATTGTGAGCCGACGGTATTCCCTGGGAACTCTGCCAACCTCTAGGGGCTGGCTCCCCTCAATCCACTTTTAGCAAAAAATAAGAACTACCAATGACTGTCACAGTACCAGCTCTTATCACTACCCCAAATGCTAGCATCATCTGTGGATTCTCCTGTAAAACCAATCCTGGGAGACTAGAAGACATTTAAGACATACAAATTCTTCTATAAAAACAAAAGAGCTGCTCTTCTGGATCAGGATACTAGTTGTGACAGAGATCCCAAGAAGCATCTTATGGAAGGACACAGTTGTCCTCTTTGATGTGAACTCAGAAAGTTAGACAAAAACCAAAAAAATTAAAGTCTCTGTTCCCTCCACAGCCAACTCCATCAACCATAAACAAAGAACCCTTGTATATTTGTATTTTTGGAGCTTGCCTCAATTCTTAAGTAGTGAAAAACAAAAGTACATTACCCAATATGAAGTGGGACTTTTTTTTTATATTAGGTTTGCCTTTCAAAGAATCCTGCTTTAGAAATTGGAACTTGTGTCATAGCAGTAATGTCCGCAATAGCCAAACTGTGGAAAGAGCCGAGATGCCCTTCAACAGATGAATGGATCAAGAAGATGTGGTCCATATATACAATGGAATATTACTTGGCCAACAGAAAGGATGAATACCCAACTTTTACATCAACATGGATGGGACTGGAGGAGATTATGCTAAGTGAAATAAGTCAAGCAGAGAAAGTCAGTTATCATATGGTTTCACTTATTTGGGGAACATAAGGAATAGCATGGAGGACATTAGGAGAAGGAAGGGAAAAATGAAGGGGGCGGAAATCAGAGGGAGAGACAAACCATGAGAGACTATGGACTCTGAGAAACAAACAGGGTTTTAGAGGGGAGGAGGGAGGGGGGATTGGTTAGCCCGGTGATGGGTATTAAGGAGGACACATACTGCATGGAGCACTGGGTGTTATACGAAAACAGTGGATCGTGGATCACTACATCAAAAACTGATGATGTATTGTATGGTGACTAACATAACATGATAAAATTAAAAAAAAAAAAAAAAGAAATTTGGAACTTGTGAACTCTTCATGATTGTATCCTCTCAGCCTTTACTTCCGTAGGCTAAATAATGTTGGCCTTTTCACTCGTTTTCATAAATACAGCCCCTGCCTCTCCCTGCCCCCTTCTATCTCCTTACCCTCCCATGTTCATGCTTAGATTTCCATCTCCCCATAGCCTTCTATTCTGGCATCTTTTCTTTCTCATGGTGCACTGCCTGTGTTCAAATACAGCACAAAGTCTGTCAGGGGTGAACCCATCTTTCTCTCCCACAATGGTAAGACAATGCTGTTCAGTTTCCAACACGCCTAATGATGGCCAAAATTTATTTGTTTGTTTTTTAATTTGTTGGGGTTTTTGCAGCAAATGTCCTCATTGGCTCCTGTGCCCTTTTCCAGATTGTATTTGGTAATCCAGAACCTATTAATCCACCTAAATAGTTTATTCTCCCACATAGTCAAGATCTTTATCTATTTTGAACAAGAAAATGGAAAACAGTTAAGATTTTCGTCATGTTATTCCTTGAGATGGCATCTAGCCTAGAATAAGCAATGGCTGAAATCTTCACTAAGGCAAGCTGCCCTGTCATGGGGACACTCAACAGTCCTGTGAGGAAGCCCCCAGACAGAGAGGCCAAATGGAGAGGAGCCAAACATCCCTGCCTTGCCAGCCATGGGAGTGAGCCCCTTAGAAGTGGATCCTCCAGCCCCTATCAAGCCTTCAGATGATTCCAGCCCCCCAGGTTTTGAGTCTTTCAGCTGAGACCTCAGACATTCTGGAGCAGAGACAAGCCACCCCCACTGGGCCCTCTCTGAATTCCTGACCCACAGGAACTAGAAGATAATGACGGTTAGTGTTTAAAGATACTGGCATTTTCGGTAATTTGGTGCACCATGATTGGTAACTATCACAGCATATGCGTATGCAAAAATAACTTTTCTTAAAAAAGTAAAATATGTGTGTGTGTATATATATATATATAATTCAAAATAGTGATTACCTCTGCATGGGAGGGAAAAGGACAGGGTAAGATAAGAAGATACAAATAATTGCTAAGTAATCAGTGAAGATCTACTTCTTGGTTGGATGGTGTGTTCTTTAACCAGGAAGCAGATGAATAGAGAAGACCCTGAATGGTCCAATGATAATAGTATGTCATGAGCAAAGAATTGTATTTAATCCATTTTAAACAGATGTCCAATGATAAGGAAAGAAGAAAGGGAAGGAGAGAGAAGGCAAAGAGGAAGAGGTGATGAAAGGGGGAAGATGAAGGGAAGGAGAGAAGTTACTAGTTACTACTTGGTAAAATTTGAACATATATCCATCCTTCACCCACCACATCTACTCCTTCTCTAAGGAGAAGCTCTTACACTAGAAGACAGGCACAATATTCATGTAAACATTTTGTAAAAGCAAAAAACTAGAACTATACCAAATATCCAGCAACTGTAAAATGAATAAATACATGGTGGTTATTCAGATAGCAGAACATTACACAGCAATGAATACTAATGACCAATGTCATGGATGAATCTCCACTCAACACCATGAATATCTAGAGATGTGCAGTCCAACAGAACTTTCTGCAATGATATAAATGTTCTATAACATGATGCTGAGCAGAAGACATGACTCCATTTCAATGAAGTTAAAGACGGACAAAACTAAACAATATACTGATTAGAGATGTTTATATGGTGGTAAAACCAAGGTGAAAGGCAAGAAATTTGCCAAATTCACCCTGGTGGCTAGGGGAAGCAGGGGGATCCAAGAGAATGGAGCACACACGGGGAGAGTCAATATTTTTGGAAATATTCTCATTCTTAAGTGGAGAGGGAGATCCACGAGTGTTCATATTTTTATTCTTAAACTATACACAGACGTACACATTTTTATATGTACTAGAAATTTACAAAATAAAACATATGTGTGCAAAGCAACAAAAGAGGGAGGGAATCACCATTCCGTGGATGGACTTAAGCAGAATTTCCTTCTAGCACAGTGTTACCTTTTATTTTTCCAGTCCCCAGAATCTAATCTGCAAGAAGCCTCACCGATCCAGGTGTCACCTTGTCCTCCTCTGAAGATAAAAAACCCCCACATGCAACACCACATCGTGCCTTCCTGCCAACAGATCTCCAACTCAGCTTTGTCGACTATCAGTTTATTTAATGCCACATGGTGCAGTGGACAGGGTATTGGACTATCAGAGACCAAGACTGGGGCCTGCTGAGGCACTCCCCAGCTTCGATGACTTTGGGCAAATCATTTCATCTCTCTGCTCAGCCCCTTCAGAAGAGCCCCTGGGGTTAACCAGCGCTGCTCCCTTTTTAAATGGTCTTATGTTGGACTTCTTGGCTTGGTTTCTTTTGAAGAAAGGATTATACCGTTTTTAACAAAAGTTCAAAAGCCTCTAGACCAAATGATCACTAAGAATTTTCTTGCTGGAACATTTTAGAATTCTGTGTTTTGTGAAAGCCATGTTGGGCCTGGCACACTGTTAGATAGATAGATGAAAAGGTACTAAAACTAGATCACAAACCTGGCACCTTACAGAAAAAAGCTAAATGTATATTGCCTAGAATGATGGATTATTCCAGAAGTTCTCTCAGACTTGCCTTCCTTGCTCCCACTTCAGGACCCACCTTTTATCCTATGACCCTTACTTCTAGGCATTTGACAGCAAATCTGGCTCACTAGTTCAATCACTATTAAAGAGAGATAATGCAAGAGGTACTGTAGATTAGGGGCATTTTCTGCAAGGGGCAGAATTGCATGGGAATTTTCATAGGAGTGCCTGGTGGCCCACAGCGCTCTTCTCTGACCCTGTCCATCCTCTTTTGTCTCTAGTGCTCAGGGGACAGCTGCTCAGGCCCCTCAGCCATTCTGTCTTCAGGTCTTCTTCCTCCACCCGTTCTTGGGTTTCTCTTCCACTCTGGTTGGCCAATCATGTGTTAAGTGTTCCAGATCAGACACGGTCATTTAAACCCCTATCTTCTGGGCATGATGAATTTCAGGTACCAGGTAGAGATACAAAGTCAACTCTGCCAAGGACGGCTTGGCCCATAATACTCACCACTGCCTAACAGGACAGCATGGAAGATTTGTCCTCTGGTCAAGATCTCAACATTACTGTCTTCATAAAAGATTACCCATTGGATCGTCACTCCACTTTGGGCCTCACTCTCTACTTTAATTCATTCTAATTTCCAAACCAAATGTGCCAATTGTTCTAAAGATTAATAAAAGGAAATAGTAATTTTTAAGATATATGAGCTTGTTATATAGACTTATAACTATCTATAGTTCTTCAAACTGATCATACTAATGAGAAACTTGATTCAGTATCACAAAGATTTCTGCAAGGTGCAATTCGGATATGAAATCATGATACATGCTCTGGAGAAACAAAGGCTGTTGTTCCTTTTTCTCTTTACCCTCTTGTACTTCACTCAAGGAAGTGGAGCTGAGCTCCCATGAGAACCACACAGCCACGCTGTGTCCATTTCTAGACATTCGCATTGAGTTTAAAATGAGATTTTAAGTGTTGCCAGTAAAGGTAAGTAATTTCCTCCTTGAGAGAAAAAGTCAGCATAGGAAGAAACAAACTGTTTCTGCCTCAGCCATCCCAGAAACCAGCAGTTTTATCAAATCACAAAAGTAAGTTCCCCTCCCTGTCTGCTCCTCTTGCAAAAAGGCATTTTCATTTGTTTATAGGATCACTACTAAACATACTGGCTTCCCCACCCATGGTCTGGAAAATAATTCTCCAGGAGTTTTATAAACAAGTTGAGTGGAGGAGGCTCAAAGTGATCCTCTCTCTAAAGGAAATTATACCCAGCCCCCAAACTCCAGCACGCATGAACTCAGTGCCCAAAGAATTCAAGCTAATACATTCCATTCTCAGTGGCTGGGTCTGGTGGTCCACATGCATATCCTCCAATCCAAGGGAAATAGGCACTGTCTCATTAGTGAGAAGGACTATACAAACTGGAATCCCTTCCATTGATCATATTGCCATTTTGTTAAAAAAAAAAAAAGTAACAAGTAACATTTGATGAGTCTCATTTTTTAAGAAATTTAACTCATTCTCCTTTGCCCAGCATTCTACACTATACCAGCAGCCCGTGGATGGCTATCCCAGCCTCATCAACCACTACTCCCTAAGCCTTCTGCCAGAACCAAGCTAGCTAGCTAGCTATTTATTTATTTATTTATTTGTTTGTTTGTTTGTTTGTTTGTTTATTTAAAGTAGGCTCCATCCCTAGCATGGAGCACAACATGGGACTTGAACTCATGCCCCTGAGATCAAGACCTGAGCTGAAATCAAGAGTCAGATGCCCAACTGACTAAGCCACCCAGATGTCCCAGAACCATGCTATTTTAACCTCTATCCCCTAGGCTTCCCCCTCCACAGTTCCTACCTGGGATGTATTCCCTACCTTTCAAATTCTTTCCAACGTTCAAAGCCCAGCCAAATAAATGCTCACCACCTCCTTAAAGCCTTCTTAAGCATTCCAACCAGAAATCTCTACTTCCTATGAATGTTTATAGATCTTCTAGCTTCTACTCTTAACTTGCCATTTTTATATACTAATTTGCTGGATGAGATTTTGGCTTATTTGTTTTGAACTTTAAAATAGTATCTATGTATCCTAGCCTGACATATCTACCTCCACTAGCCTGAAAGCTTCAGAGGCGAAGGGGGTTGTAAGGAAGATACCTAAACTTTTGTGGGTCTCCTATAGCATCTACCACTTATCTTTACACAGAGCGGGTGATTCAATAAAAGTCTGTTGATAATGTTTGAGAAGCAAAGATTCCAGACAAAGAAACCCAAAATATGTTGTCAAACGTAGGAACAGATTTCTCTTTAGTAAAACAAACAGCTGATCTACATATTCCTCAGACTGTTTGAGCCAAATCCCCGGAATTCTGTCTACATCAATTTCATACACATTAGCAGTCTCCCAGTTAACCCAAAAATCCAGCCCAAGGTGTCTGCAGAGCTCTAGGTTTGCCATTCCAACTATATCATGATTGATCCAGAGGACCCTAAGAAATCCTTGAATTTGAGATTACCCAGGACCTGACTTTGCCCAGGTCAACCCAAAGGAGGTAATATGAAGCAGATCCATCCCTTCCGTCTCCCAGTATCCTCAGAACCCAAAGCCAGACCAGTTCTGACTTGCAGATGTTCAAGGATGGTCCAGTCTCAGACATTTATCTCATTGAATGGCTTCCATATTTGTTGCTTCATTGGCCAAATGAATAAGTGAATAACATATCTATTTAACAGTTGGATAATCAATCAGTGGTCCCTATGACTATTACCTAATTTTATCTTTGCTGTTTTAATAAGAAGTAGGACTTAGCTAAAGACTTTCTTTGGACTCTGAATCCTCAGGACTCAAGTTCTCCAACATCCAGTGAAGATATAAATATATACACATCTACCATACAAATAATATCAATGTATCTATCAATACATATTATCAATAGAAAGTTACTAACTCTAGGTTGCTTGGGTGGCTCAGTCAGTTAAGCGTCTGACTCTTGATATCAGCTCAGGTCTTGACCTCACGGTCATGAATTCAAGCCCCATGTTGGGCTCCACGTTGGGTGTGGAGGAGAGGAGGGGAGGGGAGGGAAAGAGAGAGAGAGAAAGAAATAGAAAGAGAGAGAGAAAGAGGAAGGAAGGAAGGAAGGAAGGAGGGAAGGAGGGAAGGAGGGAAGGAAGGAAGGAAGATGGATTACCATCTCCTTTCTTGGGATGAACTGTCCATTATTCCTCATTTTTCATGTCAAAATGTTTTTCTTCTTAATAAATTATTAGTCTTAGAGACAGCTGTTGACTTTTTTTTTTAGTGGCATTACTTGACAAAATAAGAAGTCTGGCTACCCTGTTTCCTCAAAATTATTCAAAAATTATACCCATCTATGAAATTCAAAGCTTGGGAACCACTGGCTGGAGAAGGTAGACCTAACTTCAGCATCACATCATGTCTCTTGCCCTTTATTCTCATTTGCACCTTTCTTTAAACCATTATTTATGGAGGCCCCCATTGGGTACCTGGCACTGTACCAGGGGTTGGGATTAGAGACACAGGATACAGATATGGTTATCAGTTTGCCTAAGGTCTAGGGAAGAGGCAAGGAGACAAACTGTTATCCTACAAAAAAGTCATTGTTTCTGTGTTTCAACCATGGTGGGTTCTAGAAAAGGAACATCTGGTCCTCCAGAACTCAACCTTTTATCCTTTTGAAGGGCTCTGTCTACATTAAGGTGTTTGTCCATTTTTTTCCAGGAACCTAAAAAATGGAAATGGCCTGGGCCTCTCTCAACTCTGAGATGCTCTCCTTTGTTGCTCAGTCAACAAGTCCCAGGCTCACTTTAAACTTTAAGTTGCTTTCTTCAGCCTCAGTTAACATTCAATAAACCAAAACATATCATCCTTTATGTTCCACTATTCCCCTTTAAATTATGGTATGTTGCTCTTGAAATATTTCTCTTATTACAAAACATCACCTTTCCGAAGGAGATTCCAATCAAGACAAAGAAGAAAACAATTAAGGGGTTATTCAGACAAGAAGTACATGGTGGATCATAATCATAAATTAGGGTAATCAAAAAGGTCATAAAATTTAATGAGGACAAAAGGGGAAAATGATAAAAGGGCTTCTTGTCTACAGAGAAAGTAAGAAGTTCCTCCACTCCAACTTCCAACTTCCACACCCCATACCCTGTGGCTAGGGAGCTTTTTTTTGTGACACATCACTTGGACACCTTCTAGCAAGTGAGGAGGGATAGGTGCAGTGACATGTTAGTAAGCTGGCTCTCTGAAGAAGAAAAAAATTGATTTCTAACATTTACCAGTTTCCAATGAGACAAATACTCTTGCTATGGCCAATCAGAAACTACTAACAGTTTACCAGCCAGATCAGAAAATTCCTAAATACTGAACTACTAGTTCTCATGAGCCCCTGTGACTAGCTCCTGCACCCCACCAGATGAGTGCCGTTTGAGAAGTGACTGCTCCAATCCTGTATCCTCATGGGATGGTAAGAAGCAAGGATTTTTAGGGGGCTGAGCAACTCCCTGAGTTCAGTGAGAGCAAGCTAGCACATGAGCAAGGGTACATTTCTTCACTGCTGTTACAGACCTGAAGATGGGAACCAATGGCATTGGGACTTCAAAGAGGAAATGCCCCTGCCCAACCAGCCATTGTCCAGTCACTGGTGGGCAGGGAGGGACTGATTACAGGTAAGCTGAGGGCATAAAGGGCCACAGAGAGGAGTTAGGGGGGAGAGAGAGGGAGAACCCAGGGGTGGAGAGGAGATGATGATGATACACAGAGGTTCCCCCGCAAAAAGCAGCCAAGTACAAAACAGGCTCATTTCACAACTTCACCTTCAACTGATACGTGTTTGCAGAATGGAGTTCCCTGAAAAGTTTCACTTGGTTTCCAAGGAAAACAACCATGAAGGTATGGTTTTCTGTCCTGTGGTCTGTCCCCCCACTCCCCCAGGAACGTGATTGCAGGAATATGAACTCAAGCTGATAGCTCCTTTCTACACATATGGAACAGCTTTGGGATGGGAAAAGATTTTTTTAAAAGACTGAAAAAAAAAAAATCCCTGAAGAGCAACTTGGCATTTGGTTAATGGGTCTGATGAACAATTTGAGGGAAACGAGAACTGTGGCAAAATGGAGTTTTTGAAATTCTGAGTTTCTCCCCAGAACAGGGCTTTACCATTCAGTAGCCAGGCAGTGGGTTTCCTGGGCCTATTAAGGCTCTTGATTACTTTTAACATAAAAATTTTAAACAAAAAATTTTCATTTTGGTGGGATGGATAGATAGATGACAAATAGATAGAGGTGACTATCAAATACTAGGTTTCCCTCCTCGCAGCTCCTATTGGTACCTTCCTCACTCCTGCTCTAGGGAATCCACATCCTCCCATCCTGAGTATTGAGAACTACTGAGATTCTAATCTCAGGCAGATTCAGGACCATACAGTGGCCAGGTCTGGTGGTATTTTTGCCAGTATCTCGAAGAACCTGTCTGCAAGTCTTCTCAGTAGAGGTGGTAATTCATGCATTCAAGGTTCAGAGACAGAGACACAGAAAGAGAAAGACACAGAGATGAAATATGTATTTACATAAAGATATTTATATTAAGGACCTAGCTCACACAATTGTGGGCAAGTCTGAAATTTCTAGGGCAGACCAGGAAGCCAGAGACTCAGCAGGAGTTAACTCTGCAATCCTGAGACAGAATTTCTTCTTCACTGGAAACCTCAGTTTTTGCTCTTGAGGCATTCAGCTGATTAGATGCGGCCCATCCACATCATCAGGAGGAATCTCTTTTAAAGTAAACTGACTGTAGATGTTAATCCCTTCCCCCACAATATCTTTACAGCAACATCTAGACTGGGGTTTGACCAAACAACTGGGCACCATAGCCAAGTTGACACATAAAGTTAACCATCGCAGGTGGCATCCTAGCCCGCCTAGCTGGAATTTCCTCTCCACTGCTGCTCAAGCACTCTGGGGTCCCACCGACAGCATCTGCGGTTGTGTTAACGTGATAGTTACCATAGTGGCCCACATCAGGTCTGTTCTCTAGGACTCCCAGATGCCCCCTACTGCCCTCTTGTCCTCTTCTCTCAAATATGTTCTATTGGGAAGGAGGACTCTAGCTTCTTTGGAGGCTCAGGCTCTCCAATTTTTTGTTCTAATATCTGGGCCCACAGGGGCAAAATACCAAAACCCAGAGTGCCTGTCTGCCCCCCGTAAGGACCCACAAGCATATTCCACTTCTTCCGTCAAAGGATAGCATCCATTATAGGTCAGTGTGGGCTCTGGTCTGTGTCATCCTTGCCCTAAGACCCAGATGGGTCTGCCATCCTTTGGAACCTTGCCAGTCACTGGGGGGCAGAGGGAACATGGAAAACCATGCCCTGGCTCTTGAAGCTTCTACCTGAAAATACCACTCATCCCTTTCAGTCACGTTTCTCTGGCCAAATGCATGTCACGTGGCCATATGAGCCACAGGGGAGCAGGGCAAGTACCACCCCCCAGGTGCCTGGAAGGAGATCAGCTGGTCAATGTTTGGAGACCAGCGCTGACCATTACCCCAAGTTCTCTCAGCTCACCTGCAGAGCTGATGGGCACGCCTCAAGTGAGTTGTCAAATCTTTTCTGGATCAGATCACCAGTCCCTTCTCCCCACTTCCCCAGGTGCTTGTGGATCTCCATCCACCCAGTGCACACACAGCCTTCCTTCTCCATTCTTTCTCTACCTTTCCTACACTGCCCACACTCAGAAATGACCTTCCAAAGTCCATACTAGAATTTTATCATGGAAACACGCTTTGCACAATATTAATAGACAGTGTCTACCAAAGAGAAAGAGGATTATTTCCCCAAGATTTCCTGATCCAACACCTTGACTCACTCATTGCAAACCACCCAAGACCAGTGGCTGCCTGGTACTTAAAGTGTCCATGTGTTTCTAAGAACATATAGTTAATGATGAGAAAGAATTCTTATGATAAAATATGTAAATAAAAGAATGTGCTGTAATACAGAATAATCTCAATTTTGTGAAACAAAATATTCATATGTGCAACTTTTAATGGGTCAAAAAAATACTTCAAAATCATAGAGGATTTTTTCTGGAAAGCGGAAGGAGAGTTGATTGATATGTTCTTAGGTTTTTGAAAGAAGAACGTATGTATATTCTTTTAATTAGGACAACTATCTTTAAGCAGTTTTTAAAGGTTTTGAAGTCCACATGGATGGAAGTTTTTCATCCTTTTTTAATCAGTCTTGTAGACAAGAATCTCCCCTTACATCTCATTAAACTCTCTTTTACAGTAATATAAATCTGTTTCATCCTGTCTAGGTAACCAAAAGAGGTGGGGATGGGCTTAAGAAGTATGGTGTCTCCTTAGATCACTGGAACAATGCTGGAAAACTAACCAGGGTAACTGGCTCAATTCCCCACCCCCTCCTGTGGCTACACAGAACCCTCCCAGAGGAGGTCTTCGGCCCCCTCCGCCCTGTTGAACTAAGGGCACCTGAACTTAGAGGGAACCCGGAGGTGGGGTGGGGCCGACGATGGGCAGATGCCCCGCCTAAAGAGAAGGCACTCCTCCTCCAAGCCCTGACACCATCCCAGGTCCAGGCGTGCCAAGTCAAGCCAGGGCTCCTCTAAGCCGCGTTCTGGATTTATCCCATCATCTTCAAGTCCTCGGGCTGGGCAGAGTGTTTGGCTAGTGAAACTGTGCAGGGGGCAGACTTGTGTTGGTTTTATAACATGGATGCACCACATAGGCTTGAAAGGTGGTGTGTGGCCCCCATCAGAGTTTGACCAGAGTCAGAAGGCGCAAGGGACAACAGCACATTCATGCAGTTACTGTAAGCTCAAGAGTATTTTTTTCTTTTCTAATTTTATCTAGGAACATAATCCCTCCAGTCTTACCTACTTCCAATGGCCACAAAGAGGGGGAACAGGGAAAGACAGCTGGGGAAAAAAAATTACTATTACAATGAACAGCAATAAGAGCAAACACTTCTTGAGCACTTACTATTGCCAAACTCTGTACAAACATAGTATCTCAATCCCGCAGCAACCTCACACAGCAGGGGTTATGAAAGCACACATTTTATGGATAAGGAGACAAAAGTTCTGCAAGTTCAAGTGCAATCGTGGAGCATCTGGGTTCAGACCATGGACTAAGGAGCCAGAATGCAAGGATCTGAATCCTGGTTCTGCCATTTACGGAGGTGTCTGACCTTGGCACAGCACATAAGCTCCCTGTGCCTCAGTTTCCTCATTGGCAAAATGGGGACAACATGTGTACCTTCCTCACCAGGTGATTGTGAGGACTAAAAGACACCCTACACAAAGAACTTAGGAACAGTACCTGGCCCTTGACAAAAGCTGTAAAGCGTTAGCTCTTACTAAGTCATCAGCCCAAGGCCACACAGTTAGGAAGTGGCAGTGCTAAGAACTGAAGGTCAACAGTGTCACTCCAAAGCCCCCACACCTAAAATCTACTCCACTCTGGACAATGAGCTATCTAGCTCCTAAAGCACAGCCTCCCCCAGCTGGCCCTTATAACGCACCCAGGGGCATTCTATTTGGAATCTAAAGGGATCCTCTGGGCAAACGCTACAGCGCAACAATCTCACTTTCACATGGCGTTCTAAAACAGATAGATGCTGAAGTTTTCAGTCACCACTGTGTCACCAACACACAGCAAGAGCTGGGGACTGTCCTTGCGGGGAAGGAAAGCAGCACAGAGACTCAATCTACGCTCACTCGCCCCTGGGCCAAACACCCCACAGCGGAGCTGATCCCCCATCCCGGGCTTCTTCTCTCCACTGGGTTTGGGTTGAGTGTGCAGCTGTGGGCCCACTTCAGTGGGGGCAGCCTGGCCACCTCCCAACCCTGTCTGCTGCCCTTCAGGCTGCCCCCAAGCAGCTACAAACATGTTAGATCTGTGGTGCCCCTGGGCTTTTAGGCCTCACCTTGGATTTTGATGCATGTCCAAATTGGAAGCTTAGTTCAAGGAAAAAAAAAATCAACTCTTCCAGCTGACACCAAGGCTGAATAACGGAAGTGCAGGGATGATGGGCACTAGACCAGACAAGAACTTCCTTCCCTTTGCTTAGGCCTAATCACTGGGCTGCCTCAAGTGGCACATGGAACAAAAGCGATTCCTCTGGGAGATGCAGTAAACCTCCAGGGAACAATAGTAGAATTTGAGCATAAATCCCAACTCCATCAGTGGCCATGTGTATGGCCTGGTGCAAACTGTTTCAGTTTCTTCATCTGTAAAATGGGGATGATCACCTCCATCCGTCACTTTGCTGAGGAGAGTAAGGCAGGCATGGTATGGATGAACGGCCTCTCAGAATTTTCTGTAGTCCAGTCCCTACAGAAATAAGGTCACGTTAATCATGGGGGTTTTTTTTTAGTCTCAATATTTTATAATGCTTTGACATGTTGAGGACCTGGCAAGCTGAGAGAGACTGCCCCTCCAGGGTTAGCTAGTTCCTAGAGATAGCAAACAACTTGCCTGTGATGGTTTTCATATGTAAACCAACTGATCCAGAGCCCTGGTCCCCAACCACCTCCACGATTTAACTCACACATACTAAGCCAATTTCCCCCCCACCCCTGCCCTCAATCGCTCCAGGGCCAGGTACTAGACCACTGGAGACCACCCCCATAGCCCAGAGCCTGCCAAAATTATTCAAACTAATCAATCTTAAGATATTTATCCCTCCCTGTAAATGTCTCAAGGTAAATCTGATTGGCAAAGGATACTTATGTATTCTGAGTCCTTAATACTCTCAAAATCAAAGATACTGCTGGGAACCAGCAGCTATTTCCTCAAAGAGATAGCACAAACTAGACCGCCAACAGAGCTACAAATGTGTGAAGCCTCATGCTAGATACTCTCATAAAGGCATATAATCTCTGCTCTTTGACTTTTTTTAAAAAAGATTTTATTTATTTATTTGAGAGAGAGAGAGAGAGCACAAGCAGGGGGAGGGGCAGAGGGAGAGGGAGAAGCAGGCTCCCCGCTGAGCAGGGAGTCCGATGCGGGGCTCGATTCCAGGACCCTGGGACCATGACCCGAGCCGAAGGCAGACGCCCAACCGACTGAGCGACCCAGGCATCCCTCTGCTCTTTGACTTTAAAAAACATGTAAACCGGTTGTACAAATGACATTCAACTTCCCCAAATACATATTTATTATATGTATTATATACAGTTGTACATGAGAAACACCACATGAATGTTATTTATGTACTATCAAAATTCAGAGTAGCAAGAAAGCACCAATAATACAAATAAAAATCAATAGAGAGTCAAGCGTAACAGCTTAAAGAAAACGCGATGTTCTAGGTCCAACTCCAACTCTGAGGTTCATTTCCATGGTGTTCCTATGCACCTGGGGAAACCCTCCACTTGGCAATTACTGGCCTTCAGCCCCTTTGCCTCTCTGGCTGCTACTGCCTTCTCTGGAAAGCTCTCTCTGGCCTGAGCCCAGCCCCTTGGTTGTAGCTATTCCTTCAGTGGGCCATGATGTCACCCATACTTCCATGAGGCTTTGAGCAAGTCTTCCTTCCACCATCCATCTACTTCAAGGCATCACCTAATAGCTGCCTGAATATCCAGCTGATTCATTCTGAGGGAAGTTGTTTCTGAGAACGCCATACCAAGGCCAGAGGCTGGGCCATGTGACCTTGCCTTGTCGCTGATCATCAGTACATATTCACGGGAAACTGGTCCAGAAGTCAGCCCTACCAACCAGAACCGGGCCAAGCAAGCAGTGCTCCGGGCTGGCTTTCACTCTGGACTGTGGATGGAATTTTTGATGAATGCACAGTATGTGAGTGGCTTTTCCTCAAGAACTGTAAAGTTATCTGAAGAATTCCCCATTTCCCATTAGATGCTAAAAACATGTTTCCAATTTTGTTTATTTGCTTACATGTGTTCAGTGCTTGTTTATTTATCCTTTACAAGGCTCATGATAGGAATGTCTGCTTTGACAGGAACCTCCCAGCAGACAAAGCTTTCTTCATCTGTCACTCCTAGGTTTGCATGCGATGGAAAGGACTGAGCTTCAGAATCAGATCCGCTTAGGTTTGACTGCTGGTTCTTCCTCTTCCCAGAGGCTGGACCAGTGAGCAAGTTGCCTAAACCCCTCTGAGCCTCCTTCTCTTCCAAGAAAACTGTAACAGTCATTCCTACCTCACAGGATTGTTGTAAAGATTAAATGAAATAACATGGGTAAAATCCTTAGCACAGTGCCAAGAACACTAATGCTAAGTGTTTTTCGATGCTCAAAAAAATATGAAGTCTTCTAGTCTAGCACCAGCTAACAAATGTTTTAAGTGCCCACTCATAAGAAGGATGCAATGATATAGCAGTCCTCAAAGAAATGGTAAACTGATGTTGTTAAAAGAAAAGGTAATGACTATGATAAAAATATAGTAGTCAGGATAGATTAGGTTATGCTGCAGCAACAAACAACCTCAACATCTCAGTGGCTTAAAACAATAAAGGTTTATTTCTTGCTCATATTCTGTGTCCATCTTGAGCAAATGGTGGCGGGGGGCTGTGCTCTACTTCACCCTCATTCAGTTACACAGGCTAACAGAGACTCCACTCTTTGGATTATAGCTGGCAGTCTTGACAGATGGAGGAGATGGAGAATCATACTCCAACACTTAAATATACCTCAGCACAACTCCATTCATATATTGGCCAGAAAGTCGCCTGACCATACATAATTTCAGAGAAACAGGGAAGTGTAATGTTTCTGAATGCCCAGAAGTAGAATGGAATCCAAGCCTGAAGTTTCCCACAGAAGGTACACAATGTATGATGAAGTCATAAAGAAAGGAAAGCATAAGGTTGCCTTGAGTGTCCAAAAGAACCTCTGTCAGGGAGGTAATTCTTGTGATGAAACTTTAAAAATTAAATTCAACTTGCCAGACAGGCAAAGGAACAGGAAGTGTACCAGACAGAGTGCAAAGAGTCAGAAACCTAAGAGAGCAGGACGCTCTCTGGGACAAGCTATTCAGTGTTAACGGTGGGGGAAAGGGGGGTGATTTGGGAAGAAGTGGGAACTGAGTGCTAGACCAGTGCTAGATCATGTCATGATAAGAAACTCAGATTTTATCACAAGGGTGATGAGCAGCGGGGCATGGCCTTGAAGATCCATGGCAAGAGAGTGACAAAATCAGATTTGCTCACCTATTCAATCAAGAAATATTCATTGAGTGCCTGCTAAGAGCAAGGCACTGTTCAAAGAGTTGGGGATATATTGGTGAACAAAGACAAAAGTTCTTGCCCTCATAGAGTTCAAACCCCAATGTCAGAAAAGGCAGTGTGGCAGCATTATGGGTAATGGATTAGGAGTTGGTTGAGATGAGAAGCAAAGAAACCAAAGAAGAGGTTACTGCAATATTATAGGTGAATAATAACATGGGCCTCAACTATACATAGCAGCAAGAGTGCTGAGTTGAGGACAGATAAGAGACATTGAAAGAATCAACAGAATTGGCTGGGGACCAATGCAATGTAAGAGTAAAGAGGTGGGAGAAATTAAGAATGACTCTGTTCTCCTGCATGGACTAGATAAATGTCAGTGCCATTCACCAAAACTGAGCACTCAGAAGGAAGAACAGGTTAGGAAGAGGTGATGGGTATCGTCATGAGAGCACTGACCTTTGGGTGGAGTCTTTCCCACAGGAATTTGTGTATCTGGAACTCAAGAGATGGCTATACACTGAAAACATATATTGGGGAATAAACAGAAGGGAACAGAAATAATGGGGGAGAATGTAGAGTAATGGCAAATGTAGGTGTCCTCTCATTCCCAAGACCATGCTAGCATGATATTGGGGTACTGAAAAAGATACAAACATACAACAGCACAGTGCACAAGAAAGGGGATAGCACTGAACAACAGAAAGTGGTTGGAGGAAGGCAAACCGATTTCACAAATGAAAAGGCTCAACTTAAAGCGCTTGCAAAGAGGCTGACTTGCCTTCCAAAAACAACTTAAGAAAATGCTGTTGGAAATAAAAAGGGATAATTAAAACAACCAGAAGTAAAGGAAGACAGTGATGTTGAAGAAATCTAGAAACTGTATCAAAAGTCAGAGAGAAAGAAAATAAGAAAGAAAAGATTGAAGACTTAGATAATCAATCCTAGAGGTCCACCTGCTGACTAACAGGAACTCTCAAAAGAGAATGGAAAGAGAGGATAAAGGAAATTATCGGGAAATCATACCCAGAAAATGTCTCAGAACTGAAAAACAAATTCCCAGTTTGAAAGGGCCCTCCAAGTACATACACAGGGACCAAATACAGGCCTACATCAAAGCATGTAACAGTAAAATTTCAAAACACCTAGGTTATAAACATAAAATTAAAATGTCCCAGGGACATCCACAGTCCATATACAAAGGAATAGGGACCATAATGATTTCAGAAGATAGACCATAGACCTAAATGTGAAATTAAAACAATACAGAATCCAGAAGAATCACAAGGAGAGTATCTTTGTGTCATTGTGATAGGCAAAGATTTCTTAAACAGGACACAGAACATACCACCTATTAAAAAGTGAATAAACTAGACTTTTGTAAAACCAAAACTAGACTTTTGTAAAAATGAATAAACTAGACTTTGGTAAAACTAAAACCATTAATAAACTAAACAAGCAAGTCAATGAGAAGATAATCTGATTATGTGTATCTGACAAATGACTTGTATCCAGAATACAGAGAGAGCTCCTTCAAATCCATAAAGATAAACAAGCTAATTTTTTAAAAATGGGCAAAAGAATTGAATAGACATTTCACCCCCCCCCAAAAAAGTATCTAATTGGCTGGTAAATGTATGAAAAAAATATTTAATGTGTGAGATTACTCAGTCAGAAAATGCAAATGACAGCTTCAGTGAGCTAGCTCTACTCACCCACAAGGATGACTAAAGTTTAAAAGGCTGACAACTGCATATGTCAGGGAAGATATGGATCAACTGGCAGTCTTATAATTGGGAAAAGTGGTTCATCTATTTTGGAAAACTGTCACACTGGCTGGTAGAACCTATAACCCCAGTATCCAGCAATTCCATTTCCAGGTATTTACTCAAGAGAAATAAAAGTGTGAGTCCTCAAAAAGAAATGCACAGAATGTTCTTAACAGCTTTATTCATAGCAGCCAAACTCTGAAAACCACCAAAAAGTCCAACAGCAGGGGAATAGATAGAAGTTGTGGAAGACCACCTAGTATAAAAATAAATGAACAGCTAATACGCACAACCACATGGATGTATCTCAGATATTTACTGAGCAGAAGCAGCCAGACACAAAAGAGAACCGCATGAGTCCATATATCAAGTTCAAGAACTAATACAGCTAATCTGTGTGAGAGAAGTCAGATAAGTGGTTATCTCCAGGGTGGGGGTGAGGTAGTATTGACAGGAAAGAGGTACCAAGGAACCTTCTCAGTTGGTGATCTGGATAGCGTTACACGGGTAGATACATCTGTAAAAATCTATCAAGCTATATATTTAATTATTTATTTCTTTATATTTTCGTAAGACATCATATTTTATAAGGTTATGCCCGTTTTTTAGAAAAGAAAAACAATAGAATGGCATTAGGCTTATCAGTTGCAACACAGGAATCTAAAAGACCATGAAGGAATGTCTTCAAAATTCTGAGAGAAAATGGTTTCAAACCTAGAATTCCAGACCCATCCAAACTTTCAATCAAGTGTGAGGGTAAATTAGAAAAATTTTAGATGAGGATGAGCAAGCACTCAAAAAAAATTTAATTCCCATGCATTCTTTTTTTTTTTTAAGATTTTTAAAAAATTTTTTATTAGAGAGAGAGAGAGTACAAGCAGGGGGAGCAGCAGGCAGAGGGAAAGGGAGAAGCAGGCTCCCCGCTGAGCAGGGAGCCCGATGTGGGGCTCAATCCCAGGACCCCGGGATCATGACCTGAGCTGAAGGCAGACGCTTACCATCTGAGCCACCCAGGTGCCCCCTCATGCATTCTTTCTTTGGAAGCTACAGAAGATTTCTCCGCCAAACATGGGAGTACCCAGTGGATCCAGAGAACAAGGAATGTGACCAGGGTAGAAGGAGGGAGGGCTATGGTGGAAGTTATTCAGGAAAAAGGAAAGGAGAATTGAAATGTAACCAGATACACGTGAACATTTAGAAAAAAAAAATATGATAGGTTTGTGACAGATAGAATATGGCATTCAGGAACAAAGGAAGAAATGAATAGCGATATTTAAAAATCGACAAGTGAGAATTAGGAGCAGTTATTGACTCTAGTAGAAATAAAAATGATACTAGGAAGTAAATATCAATAGTCTTCCACCTTGGTCTACAATGAATATTAATATAGTAATATTGTAAATGTTGATCATTGGCTTAATAAGAAATATAACTACCTTAGGAGGATGGGGGAGGGAAGTGTAGGGAGATGCAAGAGAGCTAAATCCTCATCAACACTGGAAGAAATTTGTTATTTTCAAGCATTGTCTGAAATTGATAAATGAAAAGCTAGTGGTATAAAATATTATAGAAATAAGGAGACAACTATGGAAAGAAACTGCCAAAAGAATTAAAAAGTATTGTCTGCACAAAGTGAAAATGGACCCAGGATAAAGCTTTGTAGGAGGCAGGTTTGTGCATCTTAAGCCTTTCAAAACTATTTTTAAATAGAATTTTTAAGAAACAGGAGAAAATATAGACATGTATAAGATTACGCAGGAAGAGAAAGATGAAGGAGAAGCGAAGGATCCTAAGAATTCTGAGGAACACCCACGTTTAAAAGGAAAAGGAGGAGGAGACCGCATGACAGACCGAGGAGGCTAACATCAAAGAGGCAGTGAGAGAGAGAACCCCAAAAAGGGCTCCAGGGAAACCAGAGGCAGCGGCTAACTGAGTTCTTACTTGCTGGGAGTCAAAGCAGGGCGGGACTTTTACTGAGCAGCTACACTTGCGTCTAACCATGTACCACTCTCCTCTACACGGGCCAGCCAAGACCCAGCAGCGGTTCTGGAATTGTTGGGCACCAGGCCACAGCATCTGTCGTGGGACCGCCAGAGCAGGTGAATACCCACCTGGCCCCTGGAAAGCTGCTTGAGCCGACAAAGTTGCTCAGAAACTGTTCAAGTGGCCCACACCCTCTCTGACCACCTGCTCGCCCCTGCCCTGCAGGCTGTGAACTTGGGCCCCTGTTTCAGGGGAAGGGTTCTGGGACTCTCCTTCTCTGGCTCTCCGTGGCTTCCATTCAGATACTCAAATTCCTACTTACGCGGAGACTGTCCCCTCTGCTTCTTGCACTGGATCTAACACTCACCAGCTGCCTGTCTAGGTGTCCCCACCTGCGCCTACGGTCCATAAGGCATGCTGCTCGCACACGTGACAGGAACAGCCCATGAAGCAGACGCAGCTTCACCTCTCCTGAGGGAACACTTGCAGGCCTTGTCAAGGAGTATTCTCCAGTGAAGCTGCGTTCCAGCTAGATAAGATGGCCACGGCTTGCTTAGAGATACGCTAATTGTCTAATTGGAAACAAAGAGCACTAATTCTTTAGCGTAGGAAGGAGGGTGGTGAGAGCAGGGATGCCAGTGCTTCCAGGCTGATAACTGAATGAGCCAGAAAGTTCTGGAGGTATGAAAAGAAAGGAAGGACACTCAAGGAAAACACCATACACAGCACTTAGGAAGTGAAGGACATCCCAAAGACACATGTGGATGATCCCATCCCAGAGAGGATTTGGACAGACACGTAGTTAACCTGGAGGAGCAAATGGAATGGATAGAGCCACCGATGACCGGGGGAATCTGGTTAAACGTAGGCAAGTTATCATTATAATAATAATGAGGATATATATCGAGTGCTTCCTATGCATTGGGCTGTAAACACTACCTACATTAGCTTACTTAATCCCTACAAAACGCTGTGAGGTCAGTATTACTGTTATTCCCCTTTTACAGATGAGAAACTGAGGTAAGGAGAAGATAAGTAACTTGCGCCAGGTCTCACAGCCGACAGCGCTGAGGTTGGAACCCAGGCAGTAAGGGTCCAGAAACGCTCTGATGAGCTTACACCGCAGCATGGGGAACACACACCACATGATCTGGATGTATTTCCAGGCTGGAAAGCAGTCCAGCCTCTGTGAGAAATAAGTTATAGTGCCCATAACAGAAAAAAACGGGAGCCTATTATGGAAATGAACCCATACACAGGTTCCCAGCTCCTGTGGAAGGTAAAATCCCGATAGGAAATTCTGTAGCCAGGGATACAAGTATATACACAGCTACTGAGTAAGACTTACAAAGGTCTAACCCTTACCTCAGCTGTAAGCACAGCAGGAGTCCAGCAAACCTTTCCACACTTCAGCACACAGAGCCCTGGGGTTTCGGGACCAACATCCTAAAAGTTTACTTATCCTGACATAAATTATAGTCTCGAAAAGTCCAATGGTACAACATTCAGGGAGAAGATTTGTAAAATATATACCAACAGACTGAGCCTGTCATTTAGGGGACTGTGCATCCATTTTTAAGAAAAATTCTTCACACAAGCACCCAAATCTGAACACGCAAGTCTGTAGCTAAATTTTACTCCACGGGCAAAGAGCTTTCCCAGTGAACCAAATGCATCTTTAGATCATTCAGAGAAATAGTTCACATAAGAAGAACTGCAAGCTTTGTTGAAAAGGACTCCTGGTGTTTGTTCAGCATCAGCATGAGAGACCTCATTTCAAATTGTTCTCAAATCCTGATTGTTTGAAAATCAATCCAAATGTCTCCTCAACAGCCCCATTTTCTTCTAGTGAGTTTTATTAAGCAATAAATTCACAAACATACATTCAGAAACTTCAGATGACATTAGTCAAATTCACTATACAGTGAATGCTCCAAAGAAATCAACACTCCTCTTGCACATTTTTTCATAGGGAGGGCCAGAAAGATCTCCCCCACCACGGGCATGAGTCCCAGGAAGGGGACTTGGCACAAATAAGAAGTGAAAGCTTGCAGAGCTGAGACTTGTGCATTAAAAACCCATGAGGCTCCAGCCATGCTGTGTTAGCTCCAGACCAGTAGTTATGTCCAGGCTTCATCACCCACTCCTAAAAGCACCAGCTACCAGCTTTCTTGCCAAAGATCCAAAGCAATGAGTTCAAGGTGCTTCCTGGCCCTGACTCAGCTTATGTGGAAGGACCCCATGTCCACAGTGGTGCAGGGGCCCTCTGAGCCTCTCTACAAGTGCTCTGGAAAGCATTATCCTACCCAAAGGGGATGAAAGTCTCTTTGAAACTCTTCTCCGAGGCTGCTCAGAGATGAAGACAAAAACCATAACACATGGGAAGGACCAATATCCTGCAAACTGCTGACTGATATTATCGGGGTATTTTGCTTTTGAAAATATTTTGTTTGTAAAAGAAAAATGCATTCCCATCACTGACTGTCCCTGGAGCAAGTCATCTGCCCTTGCATGAGCTCAAGGACCTCATCTGTAAAATGAAGAGTTGAAGTAAGGGATTGCTGAGTGAGACTACATCTAGTAGTCTAGTAACAACAGCAGTCCAAAGGGGTCCAATATGGCCCATCTCCGAGGGTCCACCATTGACACAGATTACACACACACACACACACACACATACGCACACACCCCTCACTGGGCATGTACCCTCACAAACATTTACTCATTCATTTGATGAATATTTATTGCCAGCTAGATCCCAAACACTCTTCTAGGCACTGAGGATATAGTAGCAAACTACGCAGCGAAAGCCCTGCTTGCTTGGAGATTCCTTGCTAGGGCTGGCCAGATGCAAAATAGTCAACAAATACATGTCGGGCAGGAATAATGCTATGGAAAAAAAAGAGGCCATTGGTGGTGGGTAGGATGTTCTGATGCGTGATTGGGAAAGGCCCCCTTGAATAGGACATTTGGGTAGAGCTCTGAAAGATACATGGTGAGGAAAGGAGCCATTGGATATTCGTGGCAAGGAGGTTCCTGATAGAAGAATGTGTGAAGGCCCTGAAGGGGAACCATATCAACCTATTCAATATTCAAAGGACTGCAAGGAAATCAGTGGCCGAGAGAGAAGTGGTGCAATGATGGAGTTCCCATTTCCTGAGCTGGGAGAGATTATGAAAGGGACACATTTTGGGTGGTGGGAGATAGAAATCTGGATATGTCATTTTGGGCACAAGAAATTTGAGATGCCTTTTAGATATATTATGAAAGCGTGATAATTAATACCAGCAGCTTCTAGAATCTTCTTTGGAGAATAAGTTAAAATATAACCCCCAGTGGGCGCCTGGGTGGCTCAGTTGGTTAGGCGACTGCCTTCGGCTCAGGTCGTGATCCTGGAGTCCCGCATCGGGCTCCCTGCTGGGCGGGGAGTCTGCTTCTCCCTCTGACCCTCCCCCCTCTCATGTGCTCTCTCTCTCATTCTCTCTGTCAAATAAATAAATAAAATCTTTAAAAAAATAAAAAAAAATTGGACATAAAAGCAAGCATTAAGGGGCGCCTGGGTGGCTCAGTTGGTTAAGCGACTGCCTTCGGCTCAGGTCATGGTCCCGGAGTCCTGGGATCGAGTCCCACATCGGGCTCCCTGCTGGGCGGGGAGTCTGCTTCTCCCTCTGACCCTCCCCCCTCTCATGTGCTCTCTCTCTCATTCTCTCTGTCAAATAAATAAATAAAATCTTTAAAAAAAATAAAAAAAAATTGGACATAAAAGCAAGCATTAAGGGGCGCCTGGGTGGCTCAGTTGGTTAAGCGACTGCCTTCGGCTCAGGTCGTGATCCTGGAGTCCCTGGATCGAGTCCCGCATCGGGCTCCCTGCTCGGCGGGGGGTCTGCTTCCCCCTCTGACCCTCTTCCCTCTCGTGCTCTCTGTCTCTCATTCTCTCTCTCAAATAAATAAATTAAATCTTTAAAAATAAAATAAAATAAAATAAAATATAACCCCCAGTGACAACACTCACGTCTTCTACTTGGGAACTGCCCAGAGAATACATGCTGGTTAATGTTTAATAATCTGCCCTGAGGGAGGGGGGATTCCCTAATTTGTTGCATTTGCCTATTTCCATGGTGTAAATACTCCCACCATGGCCAACTTCGAGCTACCAATGTGAAGCCACTGAGTGTGGCGAGGGGAGGAGATGGGTGCAACTGGCCCCCACGCCAGCAGAAGCAATAGCCCCAGCACACTACTGCAGAGACCCCGTCCCCTAGGCGCCCCCCATCCTTCAGAAGAGGAAGAAGGAGGGGAAGCAGGGACAATTGAGATGGCTTTAGGCAGTATCCTTTAAACACCTTTGCCGGCCTTTTGAAAAAACAGGTTCTGAGAAATACTGAGGCATTTGTATTATAACCAGCTGCCTTATTACTGCAACAAAACTGATTCAAGATCTGACATTAATTATCTCTAATGCAAAACAAATTTACTCTCAAATTTCTGTGGGGGGTAGAGCAGATAGGGGAAGATGGTGTCCCTGGTCCCCCAAGTCATTGGTGGAGGGAAGGAAGCTCCATCCTCAATAACTGTTTCAGTTTCCAAGCCCATCATCCCTTTCTGAATCAGTCAGGGGTATGCCTGGCTCACTTGCAAATCTGGGATGAGAGGGAAAAAAAAAAAACAAAACTGCTCTAGGCTTTAACCGGCTCCTGGAGAGAACTATTTTCTCAGGGCAATAAAAAACATTAGGTCTGGGGGCGCCTGGGTGGCTCAGTTGGTTAAGCAACTGCCTTCGGCTCAGGTCATGATCCTGGAGTCCCGGGATCGAGTCCCGCATCGGGCTCCCTGCTCAGCGGGGAGTCTGCTTCTCCCTCTGATCCTCCCCCTCTCATGCTCTCTGTCTCCCATTCTCTCTCTCAGATAAATAAATAAAAAATCTTTAAAAAAAAAAAACAACAACATTAGGTTTGTGTTAGTGAACTGTTGTCCAGTCAGCAAATTAAAGATCCTTAGGCAAAGCTTGCTTTCCTTCTCCACACTAATCCTCTTTGCATTTTTAGAATCAGCTGGGGAAAGTTGTTAGAGAACTCAGGTGGGGGGTGGGCACCCAGAGATTCAGATCCAATTGATGGGTGAGAACTGGGTGTGGGTATTTTTAAATGTTCCCAGCTGATTCTAGTGTAACCAGGGCGAAGAAGGACCCGCCCTGGAAGCTTGAGCAATGACTGATTAGAATCCACCTGATCTAACTGGTTGTTCAAAGAGCACTTGCACACGGAGTAGCGGCTAAGTGGGGTAGAAAAGCCACCAGGCTAGGAACGGGTGAGTCCAGGGGTCCAATCCTATTTCTGCCATTGGACAAGCTATTGCAGAGTGTGGGCTCCTGAGGGTTAGGACAGACGGTCTCCAAGCTCACTCCTCCCCCTGATGTTCTGTGTCTGCCAACACTGAGGGCTGCAACATAGGAGCTCCATCCACTTTGGCTCCCACGAAGGAAGCCACCTGGATGATGTGAGGTCCTGTTTGTGGAAGAATGGCAGCTAAGGCTGTCGTTGCTTGCAACTACCCCAGAGCTGGCAAAACGCCTTGATAAAGAAGGCCTGAGCAGAACAAGCCTGGACCAAAGATATGCCCAGAATAAAGCACCTTTGTCTGGGATGGAGATCTCGCCAGGTGGAAGGGCACTCCTAGCCTTTCCCGACTCCCACACCGGACTTTCGTGTCCTGGTTGTATTGCTGCACAAGGATGTGGCAGAATGAATGGGAACCCAGCAGTCTTCAAAACCCTGACATTTCACCACAGGATTCCTGACCAAACAATAAGTCAATAAAAGTTCAATTAAGAAATCCATTCTAGGGCGCCTGGGTGGCTCAGTTGGTTAAGCGACTGCCTTCGGCTCAGGTCATGATCCCGGAGTCCCGGGATCGAGTCCCGCATCGGGCTCCCTGCTCAGCAGGGAGCCTGCTTCTGCCTCTGACCCTCCTCCCTCTCATGCTGTCTCTCATTCTCTCTGTCTCAAATAAATAAATAAATAAAATCTTAAAAAAAAAAAATTAAAAAAAAAGAAATCCATTCTAAAATCAAGCAATATTTAATTTTCCTTTGCATGAACACAGGCAATTAATCATCAGTTGCACCAAACTCTCATTAAATGAGTCTAAGTCTCCCTATTCTCTTTCCTGCCCTGTCACCCCAATCCAGAACAATCCCACCCTCCCCCACTCACACTCAGACGCCAAACTGGGACCCAAAGGAACAGAGGGAACACAACAGCAAACAACACAGAGTGGGTGGAGGAGGCACGGCAAGGGCTGGTGGTCCCATGGAAGCACCAAGACCCAGAAAATGAGCATTTCCAAGGAGGATGAGGAAACTCTTCACTGGGGAGCAGAGCCCCAGCCGAGGGAAAGCCCCCCCAGGATACAGGGCCTGATGTGCCTGGAAGAGCAGAGCCACTGAGGGAGTCAGCACTGGCTCGGGGCCCGCCGCCTCGGCCTCCGGCCCATCTCCCACCTCCACGTGCGTCCCTGGGGGAGGCCGGGAAGGAGGAAACACTCAACTGCTAGCGGCTGCACAGGCCTTTGATTAAGGGAAGTAAATGGAACGGAAGCTTTGTCTTTTCAATCCCTCAGAACAGTTTAAAAAAAAAAAAGCTATGCAGATAGAAGAGGAGCACAAATGTTCAGGACCCCAGGCTGGAAGGCCAGATGGAAGAGGCAAATTCAAGAGAACAGGACGATGCTGCCAAGCTATGCAGGGGAGGGAATTCCCTGTTTTTCTCACCTCTCTCCTCACCCGAGAACATGGTGATGCATTTCATGGAAATGGATGGCAGAATGAGTCAGTTAAAGGTACCAGGTCACCCTTTTCCAAATACAACAGCCAGGCTGGCAAATCTGGTCTCTTGCTCATGCTGGTCCTTCTTCCTGAAAAGCTCCTTCTTATCCCTCAGGACCCAGCTCAAATGTCACCTCCGCTGGGAGGTGACTCTAGACTCACCCAGGTAGACCCTAGGGCTCCTCTCCTGTGTTCCTAAGGCCTTCATCCATACTCTCCACGGACACATTGTCATGTTGTCATCTAGTTATGTGTCTCCCCAAGTAAGCTCCCAGGGGTAAGAGCTAGACCTTGCTCATTTCCTCATCCCCAGTTCCTACTAAATGCTTACTAAGGGACCAGGCTGGCAGACAGACACAAAGATACCAGGGGGATCCAGAAAGGCCTTGCTCTAAAAAGGAATCGTCATCTACAGGAGACAGAAGAGCTGCCAACCATGAGACAGACTTTTCTATAGGCAACGAGTCATCTTTTCTGGAAGTTTGGAAGGGCTGTCAGCAAGATCTCTGCCAGTCTCCTTTGTGTCTCTCTCTATTTATACCCTGGGGCCAGGAGACAGGAGGCGGCTGTCTGAACCCAGGGAACGATGGTCTGCAAGCAATACCTCTTCTGCATTTATTCTTGGCAAGGATCCCCAGAGATTAGGTTTCCTCCAGAAAGGAGCCACTAAGACAGGGAAATTCCAGTTTTTAAATTCTCCTGCTAGTCCCAAAGAAATGGACAGAAACTTTAAATATATTTTTGGTAGCCCTTAAATCACCAAAATTCACCCTTAAGCAAAAAGACTATAGGCGTTGCAGAAGTCACAGACTCATATTTCAGGTTACTGGAAAGAGAAAAGCAATCAAGTAAAACTGAAGGGGTCTCTGAGAGAGCAAAAAAATTGGAGGGGGGGTAGAAAATCACCAGTCTATCCAAGCATGTTAACTGCAAAATGGGGCAAAAAAAAAAAAAGGGTTCAGTAAAATATTTGGGCTTTTACTTAATGGCTCTAGAAACAGTGGTGCGTGGGTGGCTCAGTCATTGAGCATCTGCTTTTGGCTCAGGTCATGATCCCAGGGTCCTGGGATCGAGCCCCGCATCTGGCTCCCTGCTCGGCGGGAAGCCTGCTTCTCCCTCTCCCACTCCCTCTGCTTGTGTTCCCTCTCTCACTGTGTCTCTCTCTGTCAAGTAAATAAATAAAATCTTAAAAAAAAAAAAAAAGAAACAAATACAAACACACACACACACACACACATAGAGTAAAGCCACTAGTAACCTAATTTGCCAAAACCTCAATTTGCTCCCTTTTAGGAAAAGGGGCAAAAGCCCCAGTGATTGAGAGCACACGTTCAGATGTCAGACCTGAATGGAATCCCACCCTCCAGCCTTCCAGCTGTGAGACCTGGAGCAAGTTACTCAAACTCCCTGAGCTCCAGTGTCTCTAGCTGGGAAATGGGCTGTGGCCAGGCTTCCTGGGGTGCCCTCCGCACAGAGCCAGGCCCAGAGAAAGGGCTCTGGAGTTGGCATGCGGCAGTGATGGTAGCAGTCTCCAGAGTCCTAACTGTCATCACAGTAACAAGAAAACAAAAGGACGTCAAGGATTTAGGAAAAAGTCCCAGGTATAGGAAGAATCTCCTGAACTTTCTTCAGTAGCTTCCTCTCTTATTTATCACATGCACTGGTCTCTCTGTGGAATCCTCAATCATGAAAGAAAGATCCAATTATGGATCATGGGATTTATAAGAAGGGCCATAACACGTTTGATCAAGCTTTTCAACCAAATGGTTGAAACCAAAAAAGTTTCTTTTCTGAACATTCAATTACCAGGAAAACCCCACATCCTAAGAAAGAATAAGTAAAATCTTTAAAAAAAAAAAAAGGCATAGATTTAAGCTCTGACTTTTATATACATATGACCCTAAGCTTGAATTGTTTATTACTTTCAGGAGGTCTGAGAGATTGCCTAAATACAGATTTCTTTCTAGAAGTTACATCAGAGTGTTTCCACTTATTAATGTCCCCAACAGTCTATAGTAATTGAACACACACCCAAGAGGAGGCCTTTTTTTGGCATTAAAAATGTAGAACCAGTGTCAAGCACCAATTCCAAGTTCATGGACTTTGTAATAATACAGTCCATCATTGAGGACAGCACTCTGTCACCAGAGGCTTGAAAAACTCAGCAGGACGAAGTTGTCCTCAATTTTATTATAGCTTTTCAAGGGCTAAAGACCCGACATTTAAACACAAGTGTATGGTGTGTGTGTGTGTGTGCATGCACGCACATGAGCGCATACACACCAGAGCAGGTGTGAGGATTATGAGTCATGCCCCACACCTGGCTCTGCCCATCATGTCAAAGATGCTCCTAACTTGTACAAGTCAGTTCATCTTGCCAGAAAGAAGGGGGATAAAAAGGAAAAAAGACTAAAGCACCAATGAAACCCAACCAACTTATTAACAGAATACCATAGACTGGGGAGATTATGAACAATTTACTTCTCACAGTTCTGGAGGCTGGGAAGTCGAAGATCGAGGCCCTGGCAGATTCCTGGTTCATAGACAGCTATCCCCTCACTGTGTCCTCAGGGGCAAGGCAGTTCGCGAGGGCTCTTTCATAAAGGCACTAATCCCATTCATGAAGGCTCCACTCTCATGACCTAATCACCTACGAAATGCCCCACCTCCTGTCTTAACCATTGCACTGGGGGTTAAGATTTCAACACATGAATTTTGTGTAGGGGGCACAAACAGTCTATAGCAAGTACCAATAATCAAGAAGATGCAAATAAATTCAAATGACACATTTCTACAAATCTCATTTTTATCTGACTTTAGAATAAATAATACAAGTTGGCATTTAGGTTAGGAATTTTGTTGTTCTTTTCTTTTGCAGTTAATCATTAGCATTTGTGTCGGGGGGGGAGTAGCAATTATATTCCATAAGCCCCCAACCAAGTGATGACTGCAGAATTATACTTGATAAAAGAAGCCATTCTCGGATGAAAAAGATGCTGGATAATAGATACTGGATAATGATAGATACTTGGGAGTTGGCTTATTATGTGTGTGTCTCCATCTTATGTATCTGAGTATGTATATACATACATATGCAGCAAATCAATGCCAATATTATGTGGTATGTATATATGTGTGTATCTGAGTATACGTTCATGTTTCCTACAATGTGAGGTTGATGTGTATACATTTCCATGTGTAGGGATGTGTATGTGTGGACGTATGTACATACACAGGCATTGAACAATTCACGTGTGTGAATGATACATGTGTGTGTTCTTATGAAGCTTCATCCTCACAAAAGAATTTGTCTCATGAGCCCTGTCTGTAGCTGACATACAGCCTTGTTTTAGGAAACATGTTTTCCATTTATATGGTTTATTATTCCCTGGTTGTTTCCTTCCTCCAGCAAAGAAATGATGAGCCTTCAGTCCCTTCCCAACTCTCCACAGATCACCTGGCCTTGCTGGGAAAAGCCAAGTCCCTCCCACTTTTGCAGGGCCATGACTCACACCATCCTTCTCTGGGGACAGCCCAAGGCAGCCCTAGCCTGGTCCAATAGGACTGTCTCTATCAGTCCCAACTCGTTCCTTCCAAGGGCCTTTTTCTGCCCAAGTAGAATACAGATTTTGGTGGTAAGTCTCACCCATACTGCCTCTATCAGACATGTAACATCTGGGTCCAATAACACCTTATAATGAAGGACCTCCTGTAGCTGGGATCAAGTCACATCCCCCCCGGTCACGGTAAAATTATCTGTGTCCCTAGGTTACAAATTCTCTTAAGAAGGCATGGATTTGGGGCGCCTGGGTGGCTCAGTTGGTTAAGTGACTGCCTTCGGCTCAGGTCATGATCCTGGAGTCCCGGGATCGAGTCCCACATCGGGCTCCCTGCTCGGCAGGGAGTCTGCTTCTCCCTCTGATCCTCCCCCTCTCATGCTCTCTCTCTCTCTCTCTCATTCTCGCTCTCAAATAAATAAGTAAAATCTTTAAAAAAAAAAAAAAAGGCATAGATTTAAGCTCTGACTTTTATATACATATGACCCTGCTGGCCTTGAGAAAATGTGGGAAATTCTCTATATGGTAAAGGGTTTGTGTCCCTAGATGTGCCCCCTCTCCTGATGCCAGATGCACATTCCACCATACCCTGGTTCTCCATCTCTCTAGCCTGGCAGACCTTTCCTGAGCACAGAATGTAGACCATCTCTACCACCCCCACTTCCTTAGCCTCTTGAGAGACAAAGAGAATGAATTTCCAACCCATGGCACCACCACCCCATTCAAGGCCATGCTAGGAGTACACAGCAGGGTCCCAGGGTTCACCATTGTCATGCCCTAGGCAGCCGGTCCTCAAAATGCCTCCACCACTCCCTCCCCACTTCCGTAGCATCTCCTCCAGGACCCTCTCTCCTATCCTCAATTACCCAGTCTCAGCCCAGAGGCACTCCCCACGCCCAAGGGAGCCCAGTAATCCTGAATTTCCCCTAAACTTTCTTCAGGCTCATCAAAAACATATTGGTCTTCAGAGTTCTACATCTCTAGAGATGATGGAAGAGGGGGTTACTCAGTTCATTTACTTATCACCTGACGCATTTGCTAGCTAATAGGTTCTCTCTTATCAAGAAGATCCATGGAAGATAAAACTAGAGGTGAGGTTCTAAGAATCCAATGTAGATGAAAGAGGAGCCACTGTGGGAGGAGTAAGATTTGGGTCCTCTTATGCCATCCCATGTAAACAGTCACCAACTCTATAGCCAGCCAAGCCAGGAGGAGGGATAGATGACCACCGGAGAACAATTCTCCAAAAAGAAGAGGTTCTGTTCCCGGTCCTTAGCCCCCAACCCCTGACCTCTCTCAGAACCACCCATGGAGCCTCTCTCAGCTCCCACGTGGAGGGTGGGCTTCTTCACCCTGCGCGAGGAGAGTCCAGCAGACAAACAGCACTCCAGAGGCTGCGAAGCCTCCATGTGCTTCCCCAAGGGCACCATGGAAGAGCCGGAATCCATGGAACTGGGAGGCCAAGCAATCAAAAAACACTCTTGGCAGGAATACAAGGGCCATCAAGAAGCTAATTTAGATCCTGCCTGGCTGACTTGGGTCTGGAAGGAAGAGAAAGAATAAGAAAATTATGTAGTGAACTGTCAGAAGGCAGGAAAGACCCAAGGCCTTGGTCTTAATCATGTTCCATGTGAAGTTGTGGCACGGTACAAGCATGAAACCTGCCAAACCTTGAGTAATGGGAACAAACGAGGGAGGAAAGGGGGGGGGGCTAGGAGAGACTGGTGGGGAGAGGGAAATCAGGCCGTGTCTAGGTGGTGCCAAACATCTGGGTAAACTGTAAAATGTTTAAGCCAATAGCCAGCCATTTTGTCTACAAAATAACAAACATCGAATCTGAAAATGTCTAGGTCGCACCTTTGTGATTGTTGTGATTTTGTTTTATTTTTCACCGTTCGTGCAGATGTTTGAAAGTTCCTTGAGGGCATAACCAAGGCTTATTTTCAGGTACCTCCACCTTCCAGTACTTAGTACATTTCTGGTACCTAGTAGCTATTCTACATGTATTTAAGGGAAAGAGGGAAGGTGGAAGGGAGAAAGCCATGTGCAGGACTACCGCCCAAATCCTTAATGACAGGATAACAATGTAATTGTATTGCCCAAACTGGGACAACTTTGAGAGTAGCAGGGGGTGCTAGTACTGGCCCAAGCCAGGTAGCGCCCTACTTAATGGCCAGTTACATATGGAAGAATGAGGCATTAGAAAGGAACAGCCTTCATTATTTTCCAAAAACTGTAATTTAGACAGGCTTGGAGTACACAAGAAATAGCAAGAAGGTCAATGTGGCGGGAGCAGAGAGAGGAAGAGAGAGAGCAGGGAAATGAGGCAGGAGAAGTCAGGAACTTGGACGTCACTGGAGGTGTGACGAGGTGCCATTGGCATGGGGGAGGGGGAGTTACCTGAGTGAATGACAAGATCTGATTTAGGTTTTAAAAGATCTCTATCCTGCTGCGGTATGGAGAAGGGATTGTAGGGGGCAGAGGGAGCATCAGGCCACTGTGGTTGTCCAAGTGAGAGGACAGTGGCTCGAGCTAGGAGTGATGACTGCAGATGAGGTGGAAAGAAAGGGGCAGTTTGAGGACGATTGGTCTAAGTTGAGTCACTGATGCGATGGACACAGGAGGTGAGTTAAGAGAGGCATCAAGGAGGACTGCTAGGTTTAGAGCAGGGTAGCTGGGGAAGTCCTTTATCTACCTGGGGAATCATAGCCTTTACAATGTCTCTCTAAAAAAAAAAGTCACCCCAAAACCCTCAGCCATTCCCTGTCTCTTACCCTTGTTTACCTCCCTCATGGCTCTTATCACCATCTGTAATTTTATTTATGGGTTTATTTGGTTAATGACTTGTCTCCCCCACCAGACTGTTAGTCCCATGAGGGTGGGGACTTTGCCTTGTTCACCAGTATGCGCAGCACAGCACCTAGCATCTAATACATGCTCAATATCTGCTAAAAGGAAAACCAAGAGGAGTTTTAAAAATAGGACATGTTTTGGGACCAGGGAGCTGCAGAACCTTAGACAAGCCATTGGGCCTCTGGCTCTCAGCTCTCATCATTACAATGACAGATTTGGAGGAGATGCTCACCAAGGTCCCTTCCAGCTCGAACACTCCAGGACCACGATTGTGTCTCTTAATGCTCCCAGATGAGCTAGAATCAGCAAAACCAGAGAGTGGTATTCACAGCTCTCCAAACCAAGAAGACTTTGAGCGAGAGCTTGGGAGGGACGTTCTCCCCAGTGCCCAAGCCCTCACACCAGTAAGTGAAGAGACAGCAACATCACAGGGAGGCAGCACAACAGGTAGAGCGGGGGTCCCACTCCCTTGGGTCTGTAAGGAAGAGCGTAGCACAGCGCCCCCGTTACCAGCATGACCAGCACCCCCATGTGTCAGACATGCCCATTTTTCCAGGATGATAGGTTGGGGTCCTACCCTTCAGTGAGTCAGTGTCCCCTTTTTTTCTTCATGTTTGTTCCCATTATTCAAAGTTTGATGTGTGGTTTACATGCAATGAGTCAGATCCTTTTGCACGATAAAGGATGAAGCCTGCTATCCTCTGACAGTTTATTGCCTGATGTTTTCTCCTCCTTCTTCCAGCCCCATGTCCAAGAGGGACCTTCGGAATGAGCCCTGTGAAGGCTGTTGCTCTTCCAACAGCTCGGTGATCTTGGAGTCTCCCCGATTCCACATTTGGCATTTCCAGAGCCCGACAATCATGATGACCTTCCCTCCCTCCATGCCAACAGGAAAGAGAGAACGCGGATAAAGGCAACTGACAGATAACCTAAAACGCCATGTTAGTCATTCATTAAAACCTCCTGATCTGCTAACAGGAACCAAGACTCCTCCTAAAAATGTTGAAAACCTGTGCACTTGGGCTGAGCTGGTATAGAGTTGCAACACTCACAGTGCCATGCCGCATGCCCATGGTTGGTTAGCCCCTGCCTGAAGGAAGCCTCCTGAAAGTCAGGCCAGAGGCCAGAGTAGTGAGTTCAACCATCAGGGCCCAGATGCACTCGTGAGGGATGCACTCTGTTTCTCCAAACCTGGGACCCCAAGCCCCATCCCGTGTCCAAGCATGAAGACTCTGTTGCTCCATCTCCATGAGCGGACCGGACCCCTGGCCACCAGTGTCCAGCCACGCCCCGCCTGTGCCACTGGCCTGTGTGGACCCGCCTCTCTCTGGTTCCCTCGGGAGGCAGAGACCCACCCTCCCCAAACCTTCACAAATGCCTGCGTAGTTCTCCCCTCCCCATTTTGCATTTTTCTCCACCTTCCCAATTTGCAGCTGGAAGCCTGTCTCAGGTCCTCTCCTGACCTTTTTTAGGCTCGTCTGAGTCTAGAGTCTCCTGTCACCGAACTCCTGGTCCAAGGTTCCATTGGAAGCATGGTGAGCAACCACACTGGTGACTGTTTTCTCTGCCAAACACATTCTCTTATTTACTCTGCTGCTTCTAAATCTGTTGGAGAGAGACCTGGCCAGCCCGTCCAAGTTACTCAGGCTTTGCCCAATTTGAAGAAAAATTGACATACCTGGTAGCAACTTCTAATGTAACTGCTGGATGCATAGATGTCTTCTGGGTCTGGTCTGAACTACCATCCCACCTGCAACAGGGCCTGGTCACATCTGTCTTAATAACAGATAACTGCCCTTTCTGCTGTACAGTTCTCCTCTGTAATTATGGTCCTGTTCAAATAAAGTCTGATCATGCATCAAAATCCTGCAACTTTTCTCCCACTCATCACAGGGTAAAAGCCAACATCTTCCCAATGGTCTAGAAGTCCCTTCAAAATTGGAGGTGTCCTCAATTGTTTCTCAAACATACCAGGCATGCTCCTGCCTCAGGGCCTTTGTACTGGCTTTTCCTCTGCCTGAAATAGTTTCCTCCAGATAACATGGTTCACTCCTTCTACTCCTTCAAATCTTTGTTCAAATGGCTTATACAGACCAATCCATTTATAATTTCAAATTTCATCCAGCCATCCAATCCCCCTTTCCCTGTTTTTCTAAATCAAATTCTAACATACTATGTAATCTACTTATCTAGTATGATATTCTTTATTTCTGTCTCCTCTACTAGAATTTAAGCTCCAAGAGGGCAGGAATTTTTGTCTTTTTTTTTTTTTTTAAAGATTTTATTTATTTATTTTACAGAGAGAGACACAGCGAGAGAGGGAACACAAGCAGGGAGGGAGTGGGAGAGGGAGAAGCAGGCTTTCTGCTGAGCAGGGAGCCCGATGCAGGGCTCGATCCCAGGACCCTGGGATCATGACCTGAGCCAAAGGCAGACTCTTAACGACTGAGCCACCCAGGTGCCCAGTTTTTGTCTGTCTTGCCCAGCAATGAATCCTCGGTGCCTAGAACAGTGCCTGACACATATCATGGAATGGATGAAGTAATTAATAAGAAGTGCATCAGGATGCGTGGGTAGCTCGGTCAGTTAAGCATCTGACTCTTGATCTCAGCTCAGGTCCTGATCTCAGGGTTGTGAGACTGAGCCCCATGTCAGGCTCCATGTGGGTGTGGAGCCCGCTTGAGATTCTCTCTCTCCCTCTTCCTCTGCTCCTCCCCCACACCCCAAAAAGTAAATAAATAAATAAGAAGTTCATCAGTAAAGAGTCTAGACGCTGGTCTTACTGCTGAGTTCAAATCTCAGATTCAACTTCTACAAGCTGTGTGACTTTGAACAAGCTTTAACTTTTTTATACCTCAATTTACCCCATCTGTAAAAATGGAAGAAAAAAATAACTGCAACCACTTTGTAGGACTTTCATGAGAAAATTCATGTCACACAGTGCTTAGAACATAGTAAGAACTCTGTGGATGATATCTATTCTCTTCAGCCTTGGTAGATGAATTAGACTTTTGGAAATAACCAAAAAGCCACGTGAACTAAAGCATGGTAAATAAAGTAATAGTATCTCTGCTGAAAAGATGGGAAGATAACGCAATAGACATGGTTCTCTTTTCTGGTTCATAAACCAGCTCTAATTCTGGGGGGAAATAATTCTGGGGGTAGAAAAAAGTAACATTCACGTTGTAAGCAATGGTACTCCCTATGTGGCCACTTGGAAGGGCAATACCCACTTGGCTGCCTATGTTCTGACATATTTGCTAATGCCCTATAGTAGAAATCCCAATAGTAGAAATAGAAATAGAAATAGCAGCCCTTAGAGGTGCTCTGCTATACCTCCCACTTCCCTGACTCACTTTATGTTGCTTTTCTGCCAGGGAGAGCCAACTGCTCCAAGTATGTGGGTCAAGAACCTCTGGGGAGAGAGTGCCGAAGAGGCTTTATAGAGAGGATGTCACAGAAAGTGATACCCTGAACCAGGCTGAGCCGTAACCTGAGTGTCGTGAAGGTCCAGAAACTCAATCTGGGGGACAGCGAGCAGAGACGGAACAGCTCATTTGCAGGACAGACTTTCTGGGGCCCAGAGGAGAGGGAGAAGGAAGAGACTGACCCCCAAATGGGCTGACCACCAGCCCGGCTGTTAGAGCTCTGTGGCCTTCCTCCTCTCCCCCTTCCTCTGGCACCTCAGGAAAGAGGGGGTGAGAAGAGAGGGGAAGCTCGGGGCGACACCGTCAACCCTGCCACCTGAGAAGATGCAAAGCAGAGGGCTCTTTCATTCCCGCGGTTCCTGCTATCTGCCTCCAGGGCCAAGCATAGTCTTCATATTGTAGTAGAAACTGTGCCTCCCCGTTTTACGACGAAGGAGCTGAGCCCCAGAGGGGAGGGAATGTGGCTGGCAGACAAACTAGTGGCCCAACCATATCCCCTCAGTCCACCCCAAAGGTCACCTGCGGACAGGTCTACCTGGCAATGACTTCCTGCATCTCCCTGACCCCGGGGTGTCCTCTGGCTTCAGGAGCATGCTCAGCCCAGAGTCAAAGAGGCCAGGCATGCCAGGGAGTTATTACCCCAGAAGTGACCCTCAACCTACCAGGGAGAGCAATTTCAGATGCATGTCATGGCTTCTTAGAGAGTGATTTTCCCATCGAGTTCAGACCCCAAGTTTTGTTTTGTTTTTTTTTTTAAGCAATGAACTTTATTTTTTAGAGCAGTTTTAGGTTCACAGAAAAATTGGGTGAAAAGTACAGAAATTTCCCATCTACCTGCACACTTTCATATTTAAAAGAGAAGACAAAGGGAGAGGTTTTAAGCATTTTTGTTCCCCTGGAATCCTTTGGCAATTTGGTGAAGACTGTGGCCCACTCCTCAGGATCATTATTCTTAAGGCACAAAATAAAATCTATAAAGATTATAAAGGACACTAAATATGTTTAAAGACAATTATCAAAATAACTTAAAAATAATTTTGTGATAACATAGACTTATTTTAGAATAAGATCTAAAGGAGCAGCTCATAACTATCATAATCTTAAACGAATGATGAGCACTAATATTTTCTGCAACAACTGTTATGTGGAAATATGTGTGGGGGCACCTGGGTGGCTCAGTCGGTTAAGCATCCAACTCTTGATCTCAGCTCAGGTGTTGATCTCAGGGTCATGAGTTCAAGCCCCACGCTGGGCTCTATGCTGGGTGTGGAGCCTACTTAAAAAAACATTATATGTATGTATATACATACATATAATTTTTCTTGGTAAGTCACAGTCACTGCTGATACTATTGTGGTGTGTTGTCCACATTCATACTGGAGGAAAACAGTAAAATGCAGTTATAAGTAAGAAAATAAAGATGTGATTTCTCAAAGTTGACAGACTCCTGAATTTTCTGCATCTACCTTCTGGGCACCTATAAACCCCAGAGAGAACCCCTGTGCTCTATGTGAGACTTGCTAACTGGTGACTCAGAACTGGTTCAGTGGCCCCTTGAGCTCCTGTTCCCTTCCTGAACAAGTCAATCCTAAAGCCATTAGTTGGGGCAAAGCAAGGTAGTAGTTCTGGGGTGGGGGAAGCCACAGTGGCTCATAATAGGGTTTCAGAGTTTCAACAGAGTGAGGAGGGCAGCCCTGCTGGGGAAGGGATGGCAGGAGAAGTGGTTGGACACAAAGAAATTAATCAAATGAATAAATACATATATAATGAAAGCAAGGTTCCCTCACTGTTGGGAGAGTTATAAATACAGAAAGGGGGAAGGCAAGCCTGAGCCATGGTGTTGGATTACAATTGGAGACATTTGTGTGAACTCATGGTTTTCAAAAGATGGAGATTTAATGTGTGTATGCACCAACATGCACACACACGCACACACACACACAGCTCTGGCTGTTGAGAAGGTCTAGGAGCAGCAATCCCCCAAGAACGATGAGCATATTTAGCACTCAGATCTTGGCTTCTAAAATAACATTTTCTACCAAAAGAGCCTGGGCTCCTTGGAGAAATGGCTGATTCCCGGGCTGGAGCACAAAAAAGTACAGGTGAGCCGAGAACATCTTACTGCGCCAGAAAGCCAGGAAACACTCCGAAAATGACAGGGTTCTGTGAAAGGAATTCAGAATTCAGCCTTAGCGTGATCCCAATGGCCAAACCAGGGACAGTCCAAGCATCAAAATACATAAGAATTAAAATTCATTCAATGTAATGGGAAACCATGAGTCTGTATAAATGTAAATAAATAGATGAATCAATTGAATGTGTGATAAGGAATGAGATGTTTATACAGTTTCAAAATACCATCCCACAAAATATATCAGTTACACAGAGGAAGAGAGTAACTTTACAGTGGGAGAGCCTAGAAGACACCAACTTAATTAAGTGATCAAAGGTGACAGCACCAGGAAGAGCATAAAGAGACTCTGTACCACTTGATAAGAGGCAATGAAAAGAACATAACCTAACTACTGTGGTATTCCTGCCAAAAAAATGCATAATCTGAATCTAATCATGAGGAAACATCAGACAAATCTAAATTGAGGGATGTGCTACAAAATAATTGGCCTGTAAACTTCAAAATGTCAAGGTGATAAAAATCACAGTGTGTTCCAGACCGAAGGAGGCCTAAGAGATGACAACTAAATCCAGTACAGGATTCTGAACCAGATCCTATTGCTCTAAGGGTGTTATTAGGATAACTGGCAAACCTTGAACAGGGTGTGAGGTAAGATGATAGCAAGATATCAACGTGAATTTCCTGATTCTATTGGTTGTACTGTGGTTACATTTGTTTCTTTGTAGGTAACACCCTCTAAAATATTCTAGGATGAAAGGATACAGGTTGAAAATTTACTTTCAAAGTTTCAGGGTGTGGGAAGTTCTTTATAGTAACCTTCCAGGGTTTTTTGAAAGTTTGGGATTGTTTCACAATTTAACAAGAGGGGGGAAAGCTGGTTCTATGAACTGTATAGTCCATCACTTATCTGTAGCCAAAACGAGAAACTAAAAATAAGTAAAGGAAGATTGGGGAGCAAGGATTTCTTGGAAGACAGTTGTGACCTTGTATTTAGAGAATCCTGTTCATTTCAGTTGGGTGACACGGAGAGCCATTCCCACCTCCACTCAAGCCTTAGAGGGGGGTGTATCTGCCTGAAAGAGATTAACATTTTGGCCTTCAGCTTGATGCATGTGAACCTGCAGAAATTCAGAGCTCTTAGCACTGCAACCAGAGCAGAGCATGAAAAGGTTTGAGCACAGCCTGCCCTTCCACAGTTGGGTGAGCAGAAAATAGAAACTATCTCCCAGGAGCAGTGGACATCATGGAGGACAGCTCCACGTGAGCCACCTTAAAAAGATTCAACTCCAAAGGCAAAGTGATCCCCAGCAGCAAGAAGCTCAAGGGAAGGGAACAGTCAATGGTCAGTAGGAAGGTGAGCCCACAAGTCAGGGAACAATGCAGCAGGCAGTACCTGACACCCTTTTAGGGAAAGGGGTCCTAAAACCTACAAAGCACCCCAAAAGAGAGAAAGCCAGCATCTGGGTATCTGACACCCAGGGGGCATCCACCCCAGAATACAAGTGCGCTAGTATCAGACTAAAACTACAAAGCACTAGCAGCAGCAAAGAAACAGAAGAGAAATAAACAAGAAAGAGAAATCACAGAACAAAGCTCACTCCAAACCCCCGCCCCCGCCTCCCACGTTCCCAAGACTGGATCAGTCCTGGAGTTCAAGGAAAACTTGAAATTTTGATTCACATCATAATTGTTTAATACCAGAAAGCAAAGTGAAAATACCTGAAAGTGAGCAAATATCTATGGATTCTTCCAGGGATAGGGAAGGAAAAGCCAAAAGAACCCATTTGAAAAGCAATGGTGAACAAGAATAATGTAACTCTCTGCTTCTCCCCATGGAGTCCAGCTCATGCAAACTGCTGGTTCCACAGGGGTTATCCTGTGTATTCCTCACAGCACCGGAGAAAGGTGGCCTTTGCTGTAAAGCCTGCCTGAAAGGGACCTGAATGCGGGCTCATCAGTACTAAGTCATGGCACCCGGTGTGCTGGCCTTCCAGGGAACAGGGCATTGCTCTGCACAACTTCATCCCTGGGGAATGAGTAAGCGGAGACCAACATGAAAGGCAGTAGGTGGGCAGCAGAAACCAATGGAGAAAATGCAAAGAACAGTTGCAGGGAATTTGTTTTGCTTTGTAGTGGCTTCCTGGGAAAACCACAACTACAGGGAAGATTAGCAATCAGGGATGGGGTGGTTCTTCCGGCACAGAGGCACCAGCAGAAACATACTGTGAAAGCTACAAGCCCAACAAAGAAACCACCCTCATCGGGAATGTTCACAAACCAAGCTCATTGCAGTGATTCTTAACCTTGCTTATACATTAGAATCACCTGGGAGTTTTGTAAAATCCTGACACGTGTGTCCTAACCTCAGCGATTCTAACATTAGGATTTTTTTTTTTTTAAGGTCCCTAGGTGATTCTAATATGCAGCCCAGGTTGAGAACTATAGCAATAGATTTTGTTGCTGAAGTTTGGGGGCGGGGGATGTTTTATCTCAACCACAAATATCAACTCTAGAAAGGTTTGGCTGAGCATGAACCTCAACCGTGAAAAGCAACTTGTTTGAAATATAAACACACTAATGAGCATTCAGGCACAGCCTCATTTGCTAGGCTTAAATATAGATACGGATATAGAGACAGATATATACACATCTTCCTGGTGCTAATAGTAAAATATGTATTTAAAAGTGTTTCTCCGGGGTGCCTGAGTGGCTCCATTGGTTATGCTGCCTTCAGCTCAGGTCATGATCCCAGGATCCTGGGATCCAGCCCCAGGTTAGGCTCCCTGCTCAGGGGGGTTCTGCTTCTCCCTCTACCCCTCCTCCTACTTGTGCTGTCAAGTAAATAAAATCTTTAAAAAAATAATAAAATAAAAATAAATTTTTAAAAATAAAAGTGTTTTTCCTGGGGCTACTTGGTGGCTCAGTGGGTTAAACCACCGACTCCTGATTTCATTTCAGGGTCCTGAGTTCTCAGGCCCCACATTTGCGGGGTGGAGCCTACTGAAAAAAAAAAAAGTGTTTTTCCTGCGTTTGGAGATGATCGCCAGTTCATCTTATTCACACTTACCCACCGGGTCCTCCTTACAAAGAAAAACACATTTACAGGGTAGCTGTAGGACATTGGGTATGCACGAAGTCGCTGAAAAGGGCAAAGCCACTGGACCCACCAAGAGCCTGAACTGGGTGGGCGGAAGCGGGGAGGTTTTTGTTTCATGAAAACTGTTCTGGAGCCAGCTGAACCCCCACACTACAGCGTTTCCATCCACCTACTGACACTAGTGTTTCAATAAAAGCAGAAAATAAACAAGCAATTAGACAAAGAGTCTTTCTTTTAAGGGACTTTTACATTATTTAACTCCAATGTCACTTTCCACTTTCATCCCGTTTTCAGATTATTCTTAATATTTCCCCATTACTCATGTAAAAGAAAAGGCCCAGCTCCACGGATCAATAGGTGGCACACACTTGCCCACGCCTTCACTCCCGGTTCCTGACTTACCGCAACTACCCCGCAACTACCCCCCAATACAAGCCAAGGCTTAAAAAGCCGCCCTCCAGGGCTGGCTCAGCTGTGGTCGCTGGTTCTCAGCTGGAGAACACGCCCAGGCTAGCCCATTGGAGGATGAGAAGCACATGACCCGATGATGCCCAGCCAACAGCCAATCAACTGTCAGACTCACGTGCGCGTCAACTCCGCTGAGACCAGAAGAGCCTCACAGCTGAGTCCGTCCTCGATCAGCCAAGCCCCGAGTCGATCCTATTCGTGAGCCCGAGCAAGACCAGAAGAACTGCCCAGACAAGCCCAGCCTAAACTGCCATCCTGCAAACGCATAGGCTTAATCAAGCCTGGCTGTTGTCCGTCACTGAGCCTCGGGGTGGTTTGTTACATTATTATGGCCAAAGAGGGATGATACAAGTGCCCAAAAGAAAAACTGTACGGCAGTCATTTCAGTGAGGTGAAAACAAGTGGGCAAAGACTAGACTGCAAGACCCCTTAGGGCGGGGACTTAGGCTGGGTGGTTGACCACTGAATCGCCTTTACACAGCCCAGCCGTAGCCACCGGTATTCAATCATGTGTGCTGCATGAAGGAAACATCTGGTTGAAACAGATCCTATGCTGTCACGCTTCTCAGAATGGTCCTGAAATCATTAACTTCCAAACTTTTAAAAAATATAACTGACCCACTACTATCATTTATTTACCTTTTTCCTTTCCAAGTCAGAATCCTCAGCCAGCACACATAAACCACACAGTAAAAAAGGATTTCTGTAAAACACTTCCCCCAAAGCACGCGGATGACTCTTTGCCCCATCACATAAAGCCATTTCTCTCCAGCTGCCAGGCTGCTTCTGCAAGAGCCCAGCCAGTTACAGTAGCTGGTGTAAAAGCTAATCTTAGAAAGCACACATCACTTCTCCAACCCCGTAATTAAGACCAGAAATCTGTAACGGAGACATTCATAAAACGGGGGTTTCCGAGTGCCAGCTTTGCCTTAAAGCTCGGCAGAATGGGCCAGATTGGGGGAAGGCTGCCCAGAACAATCTGATGGGTAGAGGGATGGGAGAATGGGTTCCTGGCTGGCCAAGAAACCATGGGAGCAGGCCCCAGCCAGTAATTTCCAAATCCCCCCTCTCTGCCTAGTCAATGGCGCAGAACTTCTCTGTCCACCTTTGATCATTATTAAGTGCCAGGGCCAACCAACTATTAGCAAACCCACAGGAGAAGAACAGATTCCTATGGACAAGGGGAGCAATTTTGTTGGTTTTTAGATGAATGTCTCCAGTGGCTAGTTGTCAAAGAGAAGTCTATTCCACCAATTTTATCTTTTCACAGAAGGGACCAGTTTCAACCAACTGTCTGCAGTCCTGATACTTGGATTCAAGTCAGGGAGGGTTATTAAACTTATTTACACAGTGGTTATTACTGAGTTCTGACTTATTAATGTGCTTATTTCTACACAGCCATAACAAGGACTGGGAAAGCTACCGCCTCTCCTTCCCAAAATGCAAACATATGCATATGCCTTACCTCTGACCCCAGGCCTTGCATTTATCTGGACAAAGTGCTGATCTTGGCAGGTCACCCTTGAATACACTTTAGGAGTCTGTCTCTTTGATACAGCCAGCAGGATAAAACCGCCCTCTCCACATATGTCTTCAATGGCTGAGATACTCTTTTCCCACCACTTCCCACTGTGGAGACTTTTTCAATCTGTTTAATAGTAGGGAGGAGCCAGGTTGCTATTTTGGGTTTAACCATGAAATATTTATTGAGTTCTAACTTACCAGGAGCTATTTGAAACCCCAGGGCCTTCAGATTGTATCATTTTTATAAAAATGGTCCCGGAAATTGATCAGGTAATGAGAGGAGGGAAAAGAAAAGTCGCCCTGATTTGAAGGATCATTAGGGCCAGGGGGCCTGGCTTATCAGCGCCCAGAGGACAGGAAGGGTAACATTTGAGTGTTTCATTCACTTTTATAGGCCCAGAGTGTAAAAACCGAACAGTACCTTACAGGTTGGGTATTGTAAACTTTCCGTTTTATATGAGGAAACTGAGGCCCAGGGCACTTAAGTGACAAACCCAGGTCTCACACCTAATCCGTGGAAGAGTCAGAATCGATTTATTTTACTCTTTTTGAAATTCCAGCAAATGACCGTGAGTACCATTTACAAAGACAGGGCAGTATTACAGTGTTTGGTGTTGTACTTACATACAAGCTAGAGTTCAAAATCTTGAATGTTCCTGCCTCCTGGGGCCCAAAATCAACACACTCACATCAGTAACATTTTTCAATATACATTAGCTCTCAAAGGTGGAGAATCCGTGATTTACAGCCGGGGTTCTCAACCTCAGCACTATTGACATTTTAATGTGGATAATTCTTCGTTAGAGTGGAGGTAAGAGTATGCATTATAAAACATTTTGCAGCTATCCCTGGCCTCTACCCAGTAGATGCCAGTAGCCTATCTAGTTTGGTTCTCCAGACATTGCTAAATGTCCTTTGGGGAGCTAAATCGCCCCAGTTTAGAGCCACTGATTTTTTTTTTTAATGTATTTATTTGACAGAGAGAGACACAGCGAGAGAGGGAACACAAGCAGGGGGAGTGGGAGGGGGAGAAGCAGGCCTCCCACTGAGCAGGGAGCCCGATGCGGGGCTCAATCCCAGGACCCTGAGATCATGACCCGAGCCGAAGGCAGACGCTCAACGACTGAGCCACCCAGGCCCCCGGGAGCCACTGATTTAAAGTAAAATTAATATGACACCTGTGCAAAGCTCTATAAGCATCATTGAACCGCACAATATATTTTTATTAATGGTGATGAAGGTAGAAAGACTTAGAGATTTAAAGACAAAGAACTGATATCATCATTGTATTATCCAGTACCTACAAGGCACAAAAAACTTCTCTTCCATCTTCTTAGAAATTAATATAATTAAAAATTGATATTTATTTTTACTAATAAATGTTAATTTGTTAATCAACAAAAATCTTCTGAATGCTTCAAGTTTACATTAAAATAATTTTCTTTCATTTATCCTACCCCCATGTACAGCTGGAATTCTTTCCTAATGGCCATTGCAGTTCTTTTAAAAAATCTACATCAGGGGCGTCTGGGTGGCTCAGTTGTTAAGTGTCTGCCTTCAGCTCAAGTCATGATCCCAGAGTCCTGGGATCGAGACCCGCATCAGGCTCCCTGCTTGGCAGGAAGCCTGCTTCTCCCTCTTCCACTCCCCCTGCTTGTGTCCCTGCTCTCGCTATCTCTCTGTCAAATAAATAAATAAATTCTTTAAAATAAATAAATTAAAAATCGACATCAAATTCAAAAGTTTTGCATAATAAATCATCAGCAAGACAAAAAGGCAACCTGAATCAGACAAGATATTTGCAAATGACACATCTGATAAGGGGTCAATATCTGAAACATGTAAAGAACTCATAGGAGTCAACACCAGAAAAATAATCTGATTAAAATGGGCAGAAGACCAGAATAGATGTTGTTCCAAAGAAGACACATCCAGATGGCCAACAGACGCATGAAAAGGTGCTGAACATCCCTAACCATCAGGGAAATGAAAATCAAAACCACAGTGAGCTATCACCTCACATCTGTCAGAATGGCTAGTGTTAAAAAAACAAGAAATAATAAGTGTTGGCGAGGATATGGAGAAAAGGGAAGCCTTGTATACTGTTGATGGGAATATAAACTGGTGCAGCCCCTCTGGAAAACAGTATGGAGGTGCCTCAAAAAACTTAAAATAGAACTACCACACAATTCCATTGCTGGGAATTTACCCAAGGAAAACAAAAAGACTAATGCATAAAGATATATGTACCCCTATGGGTACTGCAGCACGATTTACAATGGCCATTTTATGGAAGCAACCCAAATGTCCATTGATAGATGAATGGATAAAGAAAATGTGGTATACATTTTCAATGGAATTTTTATTCAACCATAAAAAAAAAATGAAAATGAAATCTTGCCATTCGTGAAAACATGGATGGACCTAGAGGTATTATGCTAAATAAAATAAGCCACACAGAGAAAGACAAGTACTATGTGATTTCACTTATATATGGAATCTAAAAAACAAAAACAACAAAGACAGAAACAGACTCATAGAGAACAAACTGATGGTTACCAAAGGGAAGAGCAGTGAGGGGATGAACAAAACGAGTGAAGGGGATTAAGAGATACAAACTTCCAGTTATAAAATAAATGTCATGGGGATGAAAAGCACAGCATTGGGAATGTGGTCAATAAGATCATAATACACTAATCGTGGTAAGCATTTTGTAATGTATGTAATTTTTGAATCACTATGTTGTACACCTGAGAATAATGTAATAGTACATGTTGACTATACCTCAATGAAACTTTTTTTTATTTTAAAAATCATAGCCTGAAGACTATACAAAGTACACAAATGTGGAATAAAAACAATCCCCCCAAATAACAATTCAAAAAAAAAAAAAAAAAAACCCCACCTCATTTACATTTGGTCCTTTACCAAATTAAAACTCACTTGGATTATGGAGCAAACACCCTGAGGTGGATTAGCTTGCATTAGCACAGACGGCTTTCCTAGCCACCAGCTCTAGCTCATGAAGAGTGAAGTGGTTATGTGGGGTGCAGAGGGAAGATAAGACCTTAGCACCTCAGAATACCAGCTTCATTTCATTTATTTTTTTTTAAGATTTTATTTATTCATTTGAGAGAGAGAGAGAGAGAGAGCACAAGCTGGGGGAGGGGCAGAGGGAGAAGCAGGCTCCCCGCAGAGCTGGAAGACCAACATGGGGCTCGATCGCAGGACCCTGAGGCCATGACCTGAGCTGAAGGCAGCCTCTTAACCATCTGAGCCACCCAGGCGCCCCACAGTTTGAAGCAACTCCAAAGTCCTAGGAAATGTAGCCATTTGTAACTTTGTTAAGGTACCAACCCAAAGCTAACAGAAGGAGCCCCGACAGCTGAGCAGCAACCACAGCCAGACTCAGCCCCATTGCTCTCTTTTCACCAAACACAAGCACAAAGTGACTCTGGCAGGTGATTTTTTAAAATTTGTTTCTATGTGAAAAATGCCATCAGGTGAGAGAGAAAACTTCAGGGAAATTTGGAAAGGTGGTTAACTATAGTTAATGAGCACTGTGAAGGCAAGCACAAGAATATTTGACTCTCCATGGAAATATGAATTAAGAGAAAATCAAGAATTTGTACATTGTCTTACTCTCATTTTATTCTCAAATTTGGGGAGTCAGAAAGTACTGGAGTATCATCCTCTGGATTCTCAAGGGTCTATCGTAAACTCTTGCTTACCCAGGAGCACATGGGGTGGGGGTCCAATGAGTAAGGGTCCAGAGCGAAGGGCTTTGATCGGAGGCCATGGGCTTGCCGTGAGGGTGAGTAGTAGTTGGAAGCCAAAGAGAGGCTCACTTGGCAATTCTGCCTTTCCAGAGCTGCCTTCCCAAGTGGCTCTCGTTTAACTTCAGTGTGCGGGGGGAGCAGGCTGCCACCATGGTGAGTCCACTCTAGAGTGGTAGGTATGAAAGAGACACCTAGGGTCAAGGTTGGACACCAGTCTTCTGCCTCCCAGATACCATAAAATCACATTGGCTATATGTCAGGAAAACAGACCAGGCTTGGAGAGGCCCAGGCAGGGCTGTTCCAGGGGGTTGGTAGGAGGTGGAAAGATGCCTGTTCTGTGGAGTCATTGGCCAGGGTGACCCCAAGCTGTTCTGCTCTTCTTCCCTGCTAGAGCCATGCCTGAGGCCCCAAGAACCCAGTCCATCAATGCCTTGGGCTATGCAATTTCCCCTCTCACATCCTTTCCCTAAACCTAAAGGAATAAATCATCTGTAGATCTTATTTCAAAGGGGCTAAGGAGTGGATTGCCTGCTTTGGTGCACTCTCAGCAGCTCTAAATCTCTGACTAACCTTGGCTCCCACATGAGCAAGCAGGAAAGTACTCATACTTGGTTCTACAACCATTCACCAAGCTGGAGAGAACCCCACAAATTGTCCTTCTCCAGAAAAACTCATTGGCCAATCCTGTGCCACATGCTTTATGTATTGTCTTTTTTATACTTTGTAACAGCTCCCTTGATAACAACAATGGCAAAGTGCATTTTCTAAGTGAGGAAACCGAGGCTAGAAGTTATGTGACTTGTGTGAGGTTGCACCAACATTAAGTGATCTGGCTGGGATGGAACCAAGACTAAGTCCTATACTCTCTCTACAACAGCAAGGGATATTCAAAACCCAGGAAAGATGCACTATTTCGGGGCGCCTGGGTGGCTCAGTCATTAAGCATCTGCCTTTGGCTCAGGTCATGATCCCAGGGTCCTGGGATCGAGCCCTGCATCGGGCTCCCTGCTCCACGGGAAGCCTGCTTCTCCCTCTCCCACTTCCCCTGCTTGTATTCCCTTTCTCACTGTGTCTTTCTCTGTCAAATAAATAAATAAAATCTATTAAAAAAAAAAAAAAGATGCACTATTTCAAACAAATCCAAATGAGAGTTTGAGCCTCTCCTGCCTACTTGTTCCTGGGGCAGACCTGGCAAATCCCACCAAAGCTGTATCTCTCCACACCACCTGCCATGTTGATACCCAGGCTATCCGTGCCTCCCCGAGAACATTCTTGAAAGCGGCTACGAGTGTTGATGCCCCGTGGATCCAGACTTTCCACCACACCCAATCCAGGACTTCCCGAGATTTACTGCAGCCGGTATCTCACAGAAAGCCCCACATCCCAACCCAACTCCTCAGGTCCAGAGACTGCAGGACCTTTCTTGGAGTTAGGGACAAATAGGTAGCCTTAGCCTGACTACAGGCCCAGAGCCTCATTTATTAGTTTCCCATGGCTGCTATAACAAATCACCACAAATTTAGATTTGCAAGTATAGTAGAAGAGATTTAGATTAGACAATTTGAAGAACTTGCCCAAACAATAAGGATTGGGTTAGACCATTGGACTAAATTTCCCAGATGTAAAAAGAATGAGACACTGACACGAATTATTAAATTGTCTTTCCTAGGGGGGCGCCTGGGTGGCTCAGCCGGTTAAGCGTCTGCCTTCGTCTCAGGTCATGATCCCAGGGTCCTGGGATCGAGCCCCGCATCGGGCTCCCTGCTCAGCGGGAAGCCTGCTTCTCCCTCTCCCACTCCCCCTGCTTGTGTCCCTCTCTTGCTGTGTCTTTCTCTGTCAAATAAATGAATAAAATCTTTAAAAAAAAAATTGTCTTTCCTTGGAAGCTTTCATAACACAGACCTAGTAGCTAATGTTGTTCACAAATTAAAAAAAAAGATGATCTGTGTCTTTTTCACTAGAACTGTCATATCACTCACCCTTACAGCCCCAGAGCCCCAGGTGCCCAGAATGGGGAGACGGCAGGGAGGTGAGCTGCCACCACCGCCCCGAGGGAGCCAAACCCTAGAGTCAGCTCCCAACTTGTGGTTCTCAAACTTTAGTGGGCATCAGAATCACCAGGAGGGCTTATTAATATACAGATTGCTGGCCCCAGCCCCCAAGTCTCTAACTCTAGTCAGTAGGTTGGTAGTTCATGGTGGTGGGATCTGAGAATTTGCATTTCTAACAAGTTTCCAGGTGATGCTGACGGCTGCTAGTGGGGACCACACTCTGGGACGTGTCAGTGTGAACTGCTTTGGCCCCCGTCTCCTAGACACAGTAGGATTGAGGAGGGATCTGGGCTTCCTCCCACCCCTGTGGAATGTTCCGGGGTCTACAGGATGGCCAAATGCACCTTCTCCAGTGTTTCTGAGGACATTCTCTCAAGATCCTGCTGGGACTGTGATTTTTCGCAACAGAAGCATTAGCCCTCTCTCTCCACCACAGCTGAGAGGAGGTCTTTTCTCTGAAAAGACACTAATCTTGAGCGCTTGCGGAGGATGAGAGCCACCTATTTACCAACCTGCCACTGGCTTGGCACTGATGTTTGCTTAACCTCTGCTCAGCTGCCGCCTCCTGAGGATTTTCTTGTCCCGCCCTTGGCCAGGTTAGTGTTTTTCAAGTTCGGTCCTGAGAAACCTCTTATTTACCAGTTTGAGGAATTTGGGTTTCTTTCCTGCATGTGCCTCTCCTGGATTCCCCACGTCTGTTGTTCTCCATCCCACAGGGCCAGTGGGGCCAGAGGGTAGGGCCAGGCTGAACCAGCTGTCCGGGCAGGGAGGGTATTTTATCACCGCAGTGAATTGTTGGCACGTGATGATCATTAAAATCAGTTTGTTTCATTACTGCTTTTAAATTCTCAGGGCGCCTGGGTGGCTCAGTCGGTTAAGCGACTGCCTTTGGCTCAGGTCGTGATCCCAGGTAGGGGATCGAGCCCCATGTCAGGTTCCCTGCTCTGCAGGGAGTCTGCTTCTCCCTCTCTCTCTGCCACTCCCCCTGCTTGTGTTCTCCTGCTCTCTGTCAAATAAATAAAATCTTAAAAAAAAAAAAAATTCTTGACAGACAATGCACTCCCCTCCTCTACCCCTATGGTCTGCACCTGGGACAGATGGCGCCCACCCACCCCCAGCTCGGTACACCAAGGCCACACCAGGTTGCTATTCTAGAAGCCTTTAAGTTGAGCACCATCCTTAAAAGGACCATTGTCACAAGGTTCCCTGGGAACAGGAGTCAGGGTGGAGATACCAGTCCCCTTGTTGTCCTAGCAAATTTCATGCTACCTCCCCTTTCTACCACCTCCACCACCAACCTGCACAACCCATCAGCCTCAGTGCCCCGAAATCAGTCTTCTTCATGCCTGCTTGCTGTTCCCTTCTCTCCTCAGCCCACCACCCATCCAGACCTGCCCCACCTCCTGCCTTTGTGGCTAAATGATCTGCCAAATTCATCCACCCTAAGACCTTCATGGAAAGGCAGAACTTATCCGAGACCTTGCTGCACCCTAAATAGCAGGACTCCTAGGTAGAGGGGTGTCCCTTTGTGAAAGATAGTATTGGTAATGGTGGCAATTAAGCAATTTGAGGCTTTAAGAAGGGTCAACGTGGAAAAGGTAGCCTCTGACCAGGACACCTAGGATCAGCCTGTGTATGTGAATCCTGAATGTCCTGTGGCACCAGGACATTCTTTTAATATCCAAACAAAATGGCCTGATTCCCATCCCATGGGAATACAGTGCACTCCTCCAGATTCCCAAGGGAGGGCATGGTGGGGGGACTTGAGGTCTCCTAGTCACCCGCACTTAAATTCTCACTTCAAGGGACTTGTCGGTCTGTGCTCCCCATCTTGCGCCCTGCATTTGTGGTCTCCGCTGCGCCCCTGTATGTGCTCTCCTCCTCGGACACTACTCCCTTCCCCAATCCTGTCCCCAAAAGAATGGCGAGTCACTGTCTCGCATAATCATGCTTTCACTGAAGTGTGGGAAAAACAGAACACAGCTTAAAATTGAATATTAGTCATCAGTGTTCTTAAAGTTGATGTTCTATCCCTGCCACTCTCACCCTCTCCAGCTGGATCTTTCCTTGCTCATCATCTCCCCATTTTTCAGGCTCCAGATCTCTGTTCCTCCCTCCACGCTCAAACTGCCAAGGGAAAATGGAAATTTCTGTTACTTTATCATATAGACATGTTTAGGTCTGAACCACCCCCTTCTAGGAACTTGGGGCCCTCTTTTACTCATCTGCCTAATAAGGTTTCCTTAACAAAGACCCGCCTTCCCCTGGCATGAAATCCTCTCTTGCCTGCTCACCAGGAAGCTGCAACAGTCATTTCTGTTCCAAAAGAGCAATTTTTCCTTCCCTGTTACACAGGCAATTTCCGCTTCTGCCTACAGGCCTCACTTTGATTTCTAAACCATAAGAAGCTTTTCTTTGTGCCAATTCTGTTTTCCAATTACTTATATATTTTTTTTCATAATTTCATAAAACCATTTCATATGTGATTGAAAACAAAGAGCATGATCCCATCACTCTTCCAGGCATTTTCATTTTCAAATGCCCCATTTTAGTCTCTATCCACCCATGCATATTTTAAGACATCTATATTTTCCTCAGCTGCTTTTTGACTTGACATACTATGACTTTCCATGTCTTCATTGCTATTTTTTAATGGCTGCCAAACATTGCATCTGGTTATTGCCCCACAGCTTAGCTACACATTCCCCATCACAAAAGCAGGGACCTTTGTCTGTCGTGTTCACTGATGAATCCCAAACAGTGGGAAATAATGCCTGGCATGTAATAGGATTTCAATAAATACCTGTTGAATTGAATGAATGAATGAATGAATGAGAGAGATTGTTTCTATTTTTTTTTTAAAGATTTTATTTATTTATTTGAGAGAGAGAATGAGACAGAGAGAGAGAGCATGAGAGGGGGGAGGATCAGAGGGAGAAGCAGACTCCCTGCTGAGCAGGGAGTCTGATGCGGGACTCAATCCCGGGACTCCAGGATCATGACCTGAGCCAAAGGCAGTCGCTTAACCAACTGAGCCACCCAGGCACCCCTTGTTTCTAATTTCTTATTGCTATAGGCGGGATGCAATAAACATCTTCATGCATACCACATTTTTCTCTAGCTTACGATTTCCTTGATATAATTATTTCCCTGATATTAAAAACTGCAGTGGCAACAGTTTTAATAAAAACTGCTTTTAAGAGTTAATAAAACCAGCAGCAGCAGGGATTACAATAGCTAACATTTAGTGAGCAGTTACTACATGCCAGGCTCTGTGCTAAGCACTTTATACCCAAAAAATCATTGACTCCTCACAACATCCCTATGCAAAAAGTACAACTTACCCTCATTTTACAGATGAAAAAGCAAAGGATTGTTATTTGTCCACAATCACATAGCTTGTACAGGGCAGAGATGGGATTTGAACTAAGGTCTATCCCACTCCACACTCTTGAGCTCTTAACTATGACTTATAAGATCAAAGTGTATAAATGAGCTTATGACTCTTGGTATATATTGCCCTGATGCTTTTGAAAAGACTGTGGCTATTTAGAGAATCCTTATTTTAAGGTATATCACCTTATAAGGTGCATGTACTTGGGTTTTGTTTTTTATTCAGTATGACAACTTTTACCTTTCAATTGTAATATTTAGCTCACTAACATTTAATGTAATAATGGACTCATTTGTATGTAAACACCCAACCTTACTATTTGTCCAAACTGTTCTGTGTTCCTTTCCTCTTTTTTTCTTGCCTTTATCCAGATTGGTGTTGTCTTTTTAAATTCCATCTTCCCTTTCTATTAGCTGGGTAGGTATATATTCTTTTATTCTTTTTAGAGGTTATCAGAAAAGGGCCTTTATTATAAAATCTCCTGGCACTCAATAAATACAACTATTGGCACATTTTTTGCTAGACACTCATTAATCAACCTCAATTAAATCATCTCCCAGAGCTGTCTTCTCTGCACATGGCACTGTAGGTCATAGACCTCCCCAGAGCAGGACAGCAGAATTCCCGCTGTATAGGCAGTGCTAAATTCTGGCTGTAAAATATTAAGCAGCTCCTGTTGTCCTCAAAGGCGTTCACTCCAGTACAAACAAGCAGGCGAACCATTCGATACCCAAAATCAGATGGCCATCTGTGTAAGACACAACCTGAGCATGGTCTGATGGCAGAGATGTCCTCAAACCCAGCCCCTGGCACAGACAAAGCCCAGCCTGCCTCGTGCTGGCCTCACAAACCCCAGAAGACTCTCTCTGGGGAATAGAACCTGCTCCCAAAGATCTGATCCAAAATGTTGTTCATCCTTGCAGAGGCTACCTACCTTCAAACATGATATGGTAACCCTTTAATTATTCATTCTAACAGAAGGTATCCACATATCCCTTATTGTTGGCTTTGGACGATGGTTTTATATTTACGTTTGAGATATTCTCAAAACTTTAAAATGAAACCATGTTGCCAAGGGCTGGAGCAAAATCGGCTTGAAAATAGCCTAAGACCTTCCTCCTCCTTCCATCCTGCAGCTCATAGATCCAGAGTTTGGGGTGGGATGCAAATTGTCTGAGACCCCAGGGTATCTATGCATGCATTTCAGCAGTAAAGTTGTCTAGGAATCCCTAAAAATTATCTCCCTGTGGCCACGGACACAAATAATGAGAATGGAAAATATCCTTCGCCAAGGAAGTAAGTTATTTCTGTTCATTTAAAGTATGATTGTGAATCTGTTAACAAAGCTTTGCTGTCTTGTCTGGAGTCAGAAAGGTCAGTTTGAGGTTAAGCCCAAGTGAACGGTCCATCATGGAATAAACACAGCACAACCCAGGGCTATGTGCAATGTTATTCTTTTACCTTCTTCCTGGAATTTCAGAGGTTGTGCAAATGGAATACAAAAATGGACAAAACAGTGCAAAATAAAACCAGGGGTGAAATCTGCTTACTTGAAGATTCAAAGAAATAAGACACACTTTAACTATGGATCTGCCCAGCTCTGCTCCCTGTTCCCTGATAACCATCCCTTCCCCCCAAAAAGAAAAACTTATAGTTTCTCTTTCTTTCTTTCCATGAGACTTTGGTTTCTAAAACTTTTTCTTTGTCCTTCTCTGTCTCTCTCTCCTATATACACACAGAAAAAGAAACTTAGGATGTTAGAACTGGATGGGAGAGCTGAAAAAATCAGCCAATCCAGAGCTTTTCAAACTTCTTTTAAACCAAAGGATTTGATTATTGATTAAACTTTATTTGTAAGCTATATTAGCTATGACTGGAGTAATGCTGTGTAACAAACCACCCCCTAAAATAGAATGCTTTTAACATTTATTCTCCAGCTTACAGATCTGCAGGTTGAAGATAAGCTGGTCTAGGTGGAACTCAGGCTATGGGTCGGGTTTGGGTCTGCTACACACATCTCTCATTCTTTCTAGACCAGCTGCTACGTATGGGCCCATTCTCCTAGTAAATGGAAAGGCAAGACAACTCTGGCAAGCACATTTAAAACCTCTGTTCATGTCACATCCTTCCCCATTCCATTGGTCAAAGTAAATCACGTGGTCAAGCCCAAAGTCAGCAGGATAGGAGAATGTGGTCTGTTCCAAGGAAGACAGGGGAGGGAGTGATTATTGGCTAACCAATGATCCAATCTAGCACAGAAATCAAATATATAAAATAGACATAGGGGATTCTTTGCTAGTTGAACGAGGAATGAAGGGAGCCTCGATCCCATGCTCTTCCCCACCCCCCAAAGTCCCAGTGAGTCCTCTGGCAACCCTGGGGGCCTCAAAGAAGATGGCATGAGGCCTGCCCACTCATTTTGCAGATAAGAAAACTGAGGCTCAAATGCTTGTAACAACTTGTCTACCATCTGAGAAGTATCAGGTAGGAGGCCACCCGAGAGAGGACCTTTTCTATGAGTTTTCACATCTGATGACAACCGGTCATTTTCCAGTCTCTTGTCATAGTTACAGGGATTACAACAGTTACATGGTTTGCAATTTGTGTAAACTGCTTGCAGGTGGAGAAAATGTCCTCAAACCAGGTAGCATTGTAAATAAGAAAAAGAGGGAGAGGCGAATACAGTTCTGACTACCAAATCTCAAACTACTCATTTCACAGTACAAAACTCAAAACCAACTCCTTCTATTCCTGGCTACCCATCCATGATTTGACGTAGGTTAGAGCAGTGACAGACAAAATGAGGGAGAACATGGCTGAGTTAAATTCTAAATGCATCTTTGATGAAGACAATTCTCAAATTGAATAAAAATGATATCAGAATTATATTTGTTGGTAAATGAAGCTTTCAGAAGCCAGAGTGTTAGGAAGAGGCTAGAAGCTTTCCCAAGGCTGTAACTCTGAGCACTCAAGGCACTGCAGGGATTGCCCAGGGTCTGAGGATGTTGGCCACCAAGGAGATCTATAGGTCTGGCTAGAGACTTTACCAGGTGTCAGAAACAGAGAGTAGGCTGAAAGCCATGAAAAGATTCACCACCGGGGTGAGGTCAGAGGCACACCAGAATCCCAAAAAGGGACAGGTGTTTCCAGCCTAACGCAGACCCTGATTGCAAAGTTGAGAATCGGTGTAAGAGATGTAAGCCCTCAGTGCTTAGGGGATCAAAAGAGCCCAGCTTCTGAGGATAAGACAAAATGGCCAGGCTATTCCACGACCTGAGAGTGGAGAGGGCTCTGTGGTTCAGTGTCCAGCAGCCCCTGAGGTTGGCTCTCATTATCCTTGCCTTTCTGAGCCTGAAGTGCTAAAGCTGAACATCAGGCACATGCCCCTCTTGGTTCTGAAGCTTTTACTCCATCTAAGCTGCATGAGGCCCCCCCGGTGGTGGTCATGTCCTGTGTCATAGGGGCCAAACAATGTCCCTGCGTTCCTTCCCTCTCCGGCTCTGATTTCAGGCAGGCAACAAGAGAATCGGTGTGAGCTCTGGAAGGGAGCGTGAAGCTGTGACCCTCCGGAGGTCCGAATGGGGCATTTGCGGGCTCAGACCCGCTGCTCACCTCAGTGGGGTTGGCACTGGCTGGGCCCACAGCATCTCCACTGCCCACAGGGTCTCCTCCAGCTTCTCGGAGTCCTGGGCCGGGTGCACGCGAGCCTCCGCGATGATGGGCGTCCACTTGTCCTGCGGGCCACCTGTGTTATCAATATCGGAGGCGGTGAGAGTCCGATGCAAGCTCGTTTGTTCTTGCTCTCCGCCATGTCACATCCAACTTTCCACCCCACGTGCAGGCCCTGCTGACCTGTAGAAACTTTAGGCCCAACATCAGACACAGAGGCAACAGCCTTGCATAGACTTTTCCACTAGCTCTCAAACTGGGTAAGCCTAATCTCTGTAACAAATCCCTTATTCCAGGTCGCCCAGAGTAGCTCTGCCTTCCTCACCAAAGGCTAACCGATACAACCAGATTCCCATTGCCTCAGCAAATGCAAACGAAGATCCTTCTGTTCCTCTGAACAGAACATTGATACCTCCTCCAAGCTTCTGCTTTCTTTTTTGTAAATTTTTTTTTTTTAAAGATTTTATTTATTTATTCGTAAGAGACAGAGATGGAGAGAGGCAGAGGGAGAAGCAGGCTCCCCGCGGAGCAGGGAGCCCGATGCGGGACTCGATCCCAGGACCCTGGGATCATGACCTGAGCCGAAGGCAGACGCTTAACCATCTGAGCCACCCAGGCGCCCAAGCTTCTGCTTTCTTGATTGAACTTTCATCACCACCAAAAGCTCATCACCACCACCTCTACGGCCCCCAAATGACCAACACTGCTACCGCCATCCCCAACCCCACCAGCACCACTGTCATGGTCCCCATCCCCACCACCAGCACCAGCAGCACTGCCTTGCCTTGTCACCACCAGCATAACTGTCACCCCTATTCCTTCTCCGTAATTTTCACAGCCGTACAATCATCTAGGTATGATGATTCTACTTTACAAATGAGGAACTGAGGCCCAGAGAGATTAAGTAAGTTGTCAGCAGCCAGGGAGAGGCTTAAACCCAGGTCCAGCTCCAAATCCCTGCTTCCTTCACGACACCCTGCAGCCTCAGGAACTTCATGCGACAGAGCAAAAGAGCATGGTAGTCAATGAACAAAACTGCTGACCAGGAGGGGAGTGGCAGAAGAAGGCGTGGATTCAGACAAGACCGCCAGAGCAGAGCTGGGGTGGGGGGACCAACTACCTGGGGTGGCACCTCTGACCCAAAGCTGCCTGGGGTTCAGAGGACAGGTGGCTCTGCTTCTGCAGATCTCAAGGCCAGGGCCCCAGAGCAAAGCTTGCTCATGGCAGGAAGGTCAGCAATCAGGAGGACAGAAATCCCACCTGGCCTCCAAAGGAAGGGCCAGTAAGTTAAAAGGGGTGAGAGTCCAACTGACAATGGGAAACACCTGCAAAGCCCACTCTATGCTTTAGCCAGGATGGTTCTCAGCCCTTGCCGCACATTAGAAGTATCTGGAGAGGGGTGCCTGGGTGGCTCAGTCATTAGGTGTCTGCCTTCAGCTCAGGTCATGATCCCAGAGTCTTGGGATCGAGTTCCGCATTGGGCTCCCTGCTCATCGGAGAGCCTGCTTCTCCCTCTCCCCCTGCTTGCGTTCCCTCTCTCACTGTCTCTCTCTGTCAAATAAGTGAATAAAATCTTTTTTAAAAAAAAAGTGTCTGGAGAGTTTTACACTTGCTAATCCCCAAGGTTACACTCAATACCTCTATTATCTTTCTAATGTTCCCCCAGTTCATCTTCAAGTGCAAGAAGGATTGAGAAGCAATGCATTAAACCAGTACAACACTGGGCTCATGATTTTCTTCCATTTCAGTGCCCAGAATTCCCTCACACTCCAGTGGGACTTAGGTGGGCTCTTGAATTAAGTGACTCTGGGGGCCAGATGGTGGTAAAGTGGAGGAGAGAAAAGGATCCTCCCCAGAATGGAGGGGAAAAAATGAGCGTAATTTTAGACAGAAAACTTCACCTGTTTCTCATTGGGGGGTGAAAGAAGTAGAGGATTCATCTACAAATTGAAGCAGTAAGAAAAGGAAGATAAGCTGGAGGGGACCCCTGCAGTTGGAGTAAGGTGCTGCCCTTGTCCTCAGCCTCAAGGTGAAGCTGACTTATTTTCTACAATATCCAAAGGCTTAATGGAACAAGAAAAATCAACAATAGCAATTGTTAACATTTGCCCAACACTTATGTGCCCAGCACCGTGCCAAGTTCTTTACATGTAGTAACTCTTTTAATTCTCAAGGCAACCCTATGTGGTGGATGTTTACATTTTCCCCATCATACAGATGAAGAAACTGAGGCACAGAGAGGCTAAAGAACTTGCCCAAGTTCACGCAAGTATCAGAGCTCTGATGGTATCCCAGGAATATGCCTCCGGAGTCCATACTCCTCACACCACACTGTACAGGATCTCAATCCCCATGGGCCCTCGGGTAGGTAATATCATCCCCACTTTACAGGTGGGGAGACTGAGGTTAAACAACTTTCTCAGGCTGCCATATTTCCCCACTAGCACAGCCTGGACTTGGAACCTCCACAAGTAAAATACACCAGAGCGGCTTAGGGATAGTTTGACCCAGAGGCAGAGAGACATTTCTAAATGCCCATCTCTTCGCCAACACCACTCCATCCTTCACACTCAGAGGCTACACACGCAATATCTTTCAAAATAACTGCCTTTTAAAAAATCTCCCCGAGACCCAAACCAGCATTGGCATGTATGGCACGTCTAAAAATGGCACATAAATAGAAGGAAAGGGTGAATCCAGCCCACTCTAGGTTGGGCAAAACATCTCAGATTATTTGTTTCAAACATTTTGCAATTGGCAAGACCCAAACCACATTTTTCCAAGCATTGCCTTCTCCACCCCAGCCCCACCCCCACTGCCCGCTTTACATCGTAAGCCCATGTGTATTTCCCCAAAAATGGAATCCATATGTCTCTGATCCGTTTACAGTTAACTCATCAAATTGTAGTTTGCTAGTTGTTTGTTGCCCATGAAGCCTTCTGAGACTGTCTGTGAAGCCTTCAAAAGGCTCTTTCAGCCTCTTTTCTTAGAAATAGGAAGCTTGGGGCACCTGGGTGGCTCAGTTGGTTAACTGACTGCCTTCGGCTCGGGTCATGATCCTGGAGTCCCGGGATCGAGTCCCGCATCGGGCTCCCTGCTCGACAGGGAGTCTGCTTCTCCCTCTGACCCTCCCCCTCTCATGCTCTCTCTCTCTCTCTCATTCTTGCTCTCAAATAAATAAATAAAATCTTTTAAAAAAAGAAAGAAAGAAATAGGAAGCTACATTGAGCTAATGGCAAATGGAACTGGAAATATTGGAAATAGGAGGGAAGACCCTCTGCGACCAGAAAGTTTCTTCTTATTCTCCACTTGGCAGAAGAGCAAGGAGGATCCCCCTGAGGTCGTACCGTCAAGGTCCTAGAAACTTGCTGTGGTTGGAACACCAAGGCCAGGGTTGGGTCCGATCTTGTTTTCAGCCACAGTCACAGTCCCTCTGTTGCCATGGCCTCTAGAGTGGCTCTGGAATGTAATGGAGAGCCAGCAGCATGTCCCTGCCCCGGGTCACCGGTGATCCTGATGGTATCAACGGCTTTGGTGGAACTAAACCCTGTATACTGGGTTTCTACCTTGTCAGCCAAAGATCTTGCAAGGTCTATTTTTCCAACTGCCTTAACAAAACATGCACACATATAGACAACAGACCAAATACTTCTCGAAACAAACCATTACATCTGATATGGTTTAACTCATCCATGTTTTTTGGCTTTAGCAAAAGGTTCTAGTTAGGGGTTTGTTTTTTTTTAATTGCTTAAATTCAGCTCACTTATGTCCTTTGGGAAAACTGATCTATGTAAATGTGATTTAACTAAAGGGATTTGAGCCATTCACATGTGTTTTACATTTTCTAATCATCCTGAGCTCTGTACATAGTGAGCAGACTGAAAAATGATGGTGGTCTCATTTCAACATCAATTTTTAGCCATTCTATCTCCCAAGAATGCCGAATGATGCCTGGGGAGAATCTCGCTTCCTATTTCCAGACGATCAGAAGTTGGTATGTATGAAAACCCTGGACGTGTGTGAAGTTGATTGGATGGGCAGAAGACCCATAAGAAGACAGTAATTCTTTAAGATATCTTCATTCTTGGGCACCTGGGTGGCTCAGTCGTTGGGTGTCTGCCTTCGGCTCGGTCATGATCCCGGGGCCTGGGATCGAGTCCCACATCGGGCTCCCTGCTCTGCAGAAAGCCTGCTTCTCCCTCTCCCACTCCCCTTGCTTGTGTTCCTGCTCTCGCTATGTCTCTCTCTGTCAAAATAAATAAATAAAATCTTAAAAAAAAAAAAAGATATCTCCATTCTTAAAAATTGGCCAAAACTTTAGCAGAGATTCACTTTAAATGTTCTATTCGCCTAATTAAATTAAATTCAATAAACATTTAAGAAATGCCTACTGTATTAGTTTTCTATTGTTGCATAACAAATTACAACTTCAGTGGCTTAAAACAACATACATTTACTATCTCATAGTTTCCATGGGTCAGGAGCCTGGGCATGGCTAAACTGGGTCTCTGCTCAGGCTTTCATAAGGTTGCAGTTAAGGTGTCAGCCGGGCTACATTCCCATCCAGAGGTTTGACTGAGGAAAAATCAACTTCCAAGTTCATTTGACTTGTTGGCAGAATTCATTTCCTTGTGGCTATATGGCTGAGCTCCCCGTATTCTTGATAGCTGTTGGCCATGAACTGCACTCAACTCCTCAAGTCCTTGCCTTGTGGGCCCATGTTCTTAAAACATGGATGTTTGCTTCTCTGAAGCCAGCAGAAGACTCTTTTCCTTTGGGAAGGTCTAGGCTGGTTTAAAGGCCTCTTCACCTGATTAAGGCAGGCCCAACAGCATACTCTCTATTAGGGTTAACCCCAAATCGACTGATTTGGAAACTTTATTATATCTGCAAAATCCCTTTCCTTAGCCATATAAGGTAACCTAATCAGGGGAGTGACATCCTTCATATTCACAGGTCCCATTCACATTCAAGGAGGAGGAATTATATAAGGTGTGTATACCGGGGAGGTGGGAAGCTTAGGGGCCTGGGGAATCTTAGAATTCTGCACATCTGTACAAGAGTAGGGAGCTACATAAGTTATGAACCCTACCTTCATGAAACTCATACCCTGACAAGGGCCATGGGTATGCAACAAATTAACTACTTCATGAGATATGTTCTGTAACCGAGGTATGTTCAGTGTTAAGAAATAGTACCAAAGTGGCCACACAGAAACTGGAATTTGTGAGATAAATAGGAGATTGGTGAGATAAATAGGCAGCAAGTGTGGGGAAGGGGTGATTAAGTGGGATTGGCTTGAAAGAATATGGTGTGATTAACATTACCAGAAATTTGATTTTGCTAACAGTTAAGCAAATGTGCTGAGCATTTTTATTTGCTTTATTTTTATTTATCTTCTTAAAACAGAAAGAAAATTGCTTTATTTTTTAAAAATTTTTATTTATTTATTTATTTGAGAGAGAGTGAAAGAGAGAGCGAGAGAGCACGAGCAGGGGAGAAGGGTAGAGGGAGAGAGAGAGAAGCAAACTCACCACTGAGCAGGGAGCCTGACTCGATCCCAGGACCCCGGGATTATGATCTGAGCCGAAGGCAGATGCTTAACTGACTGAGCCACCCAGGCACCCAAAAATGAATTGCTTTAAAGCCTGGCTGATGGACCATATGTACGTGTGTGTGTGAGATATGCTGCATATGACTCAGCTATTTACAGCAACCATAAAAATAACACCGAGGGGGAAAATGTATCATAAATTAACACTCTAGCTGTGATGGACTGAATGTTTGTGTACCCTCAAAATTTTATATTGAAGCCCTAATCCTCAGCATGATGGTATTTGGAGGTGGGATCTTTGAGAGGTAATTAAGTCACAAGGGTGGAGCCCTCATGGCGGGATTAGTGCCCTTATAAAAGGCAACATGAGAGAAATGATCTTTCTGCCATGCTAGGCTATAGTAAGAAGGCAGCCATCTATAAACCGGGAAGAGGGCCCTTGCTAAAACCCAACCAAGCTGCCACTCTGACCTGACTTGCCACCTCCGGAACTGTGAGAAACAAATGTTTGTTGGTTAAGCCACCGGCTCATCCTGTTATAGCAGCCTGCACTGACTAGGGTAGCAGCCATATGAGAAAATACGCTCCTGGGTCTCCTTGGGAATGGATAGACCTTTTACAAGCAGGAGCTCCCCTGAACTGGTGTTTCATTCCAGAAAGGTGGGATAAGTCCACCCCTACAAACTTAACCACAAGAAGAGCCAAGGCAATTTCTGTACCCAGAGCACAAAGAACAGCAACTGAGGCTGGACGCAAAGTCAGGCCCATCCCAGCGCCTGAGGTGACACATGCTGACCTGCACCCCACATCCTGGCACTTTCAAAACTTGAGACAGGATTCACTTTTGAAGCTGGAAGCCTCTGATTCTTCCACCACAATGTATAAACATAGGCCAGAAAGGAAATGCCTCCAAAAAACACAGTAGTCTCTATGTCAACCTCAAAATACCTCCTGAGCCACTAGGAAGATGACAATATTGTAAACCAAACGCAACCAGCATGCAGGTGGTTGGGTCCATGGGTTTCATTTCCATTGTCAAGTCTGCCCCTGGGGTATTTCCTGGTGACTCAGACCTGCTCACGTTGGTCTGCTTCTCTGTGGGCCTCTGAAAAACCCCACGGCAGAGGGAGCGCTTGAGATACGACATGAGGAGCCCTGCACTCCTGTTTCCATTTAATTTGCTCTTTCATTGACCCAGGATTGTTGGAGGACAAGTTTTCCACGAATTGGATAAATGAGTTTTCTAGACAACCAAAAAACTCGCTAGCTACAAGATGTTTGCACTTTACTGTTTAAATTCTCCTAAGATATGGGCACATATTAAGAGCATGGGCTCTGGGGCCAAGATGCCTTGGTTTGAATCCCAACTCCACCACACACTCGTTGTGTGACATGGGGCAAGGGAACTAACTCTTCTGTGTCTCTGGGGGACTGTCCCTACTTCATAAAACAGTGGTGAGGGTTAAATAAGTCAACTAGATAAAACACTCACATACCTGAAACATAATAATCATCTCAATAAGTAGTACTGTTGTTACTATAAAACAAATGTAAAATATAAAAGATAAGGGAGGCTTTATTTCTCTGGGTCATTTTCATAAGCACTAAACAAAATACTGTGTATATATATGTACGTAGTATATACTCTATACTACTCTACACCCACTCCCACTAAATATATATAAATACACACACGCACATATAAATATATACATAAACACATAAAACCATGCCTCTGCGACCCACTGGAACATATTAGGAAGATGACATTTACCCCAAATGACCTCAGAAGGTGGTTTTTAATGCCTTGTGTTTGTCTTTTTAAAACATCTTTGCCAGGCACCTGGGTGGTTGGGTGATGGCCTTTGACTCAGGTCATGATCCTGGAGACCCAGGATCGAATCCCATGTCAGGCTCCCTGCTCAGCAGGGAGTCTGCTTCTCCCTGTGATCCTCCCCCTTCTCATGCTCTCTCTCTCTCTCTCTCATTCTCTCTCAAATAAATAAACAAAATCTTAAAAAAAATAAAACAGAAAACATCCTTGCCTCTTCTCATTGGTCTCACGGTTATCCACAGTCATGTCTGGCTAATGGTCTTCCCCTCTGAGTTCTTCTTCTGCACTTCTGTGACTGGGAAACCAGATTACACAGCTTGCTATAAGTGTGGTAGAATAAGAGCACAGAGATCTGAATAACATTGAGCTTGCTTTCTGGATCTTGAACATGTTCTAAATCTGTGGATTTCAGCCACCTGCACAGGTCCTTCCTGCTCTGTGAGCACATCTCAGGGGCCCCCATGGTGGGGGGAGGGGACCGGCCAGAGGGACATTTACCCAGTAGGGCTCCAAGCCCTCCACTCCCACTTCAACCAGAGAAGCTCTGTTAGAGGTTTTATGTAATGAAGTTCTGCATACAGCACCATTCGAAGAAAAGCTTCCACTGCTAAGGCAATAAATAAAGTGACAGCTACTTTTCTCCAGAGTCATAGATGACATCTGGACATACACTCTTTTCTGTAAGTTTGAAATATCTCAAATATTAAAAAAAAAAAAAAAAAAGAGTCACAAGCCAAACCATCACTGGGAATTAAATATAACAAGAATTCATATATGATAAATGAGAGGAGACATCTATAGAAAGCATTTTCAAATAAGCCACCATACATATGATTTGTAAAAAAAAAAAAAATTAATGAGATTAGGCTAACCTCATGTCTCACCAGAGACCCACCAAGTTAAAAGTAAATAAATGTAAAATGAGCTATAATTTTGAGAAGTCTAAACTATTAACGATGGATACATATTGATGGGAGTGAGTTGCACAGTTGGGAAAGGGAGAATGGTTCACAATCATTCGTCAGAGTTTTTCTAGAACTCACCAAAAGAGAGTCCAATAGCTGAGGCCATGTTTCTACTCAGAAAAATCCTTTGAGTGAAGATGGACACATTAGCATGACATAAATGACCTTTCAGCAACATCAAACTCCCTCTTGTTCAAACTCTATCCTTACTAACTATAGCAGTTAGGGCTGTTTTGGCTGCAAAAAACATAAAACACAAAAGAGACTTTTAAAACCTTAAACAAGATCAAAATGTATTTCTCTCTCATATTCTGGAGGTAGTTAGCCCAGGGCAGGCACAGCACTCTGTGATTTCAGGGATCCAGGCGTCATTGACCTGTTGCTCAGCCTTGAGTAGCTTCTGTTTTCAAGACCCCTTCCGATCCAAAATGACTGCTAGAGCTCTAGACATTACAACTGTGTGCTAGACAGCAGGAAGGAGGAAGAAGAAGAGAAGGAAATTCCCCTTCCTTTCAGAAGATTTTTTCAAGTTTCACATACCCCTTCTGTTTTCATCATATTGGTCATAACTTAGTAATATGGCCACACTTAGTTGCACAGAAGGCTGGGAAATGTAGTCTTTATTCCAGACAATTCTGTACCCAGCCAAATCAGGCAGTCCATCACTATGAAAGAAGGGAGAACAGATAATGGATGACAATAAAAGTCTCTACTATGCCAACTCACCTCCTGATTTCTATTTTAACTTCCTAAATGGACCTATTCAACAAAAATAGAGTGATATCCCCATTATCCACTCTTCCCCCAATTATATTTTTAAAAATTAATTTTCAAGTCAATGTAATGCCACAAACATTTGTTAAGTACCTATTATGATTCATACAATGGAAAACTATTCAGCAATAAAAAGGATCAAATTATTAATATATGGAACAACATCAATGAATCTCAAAATGATTATGCTGATTGAAAACAGCCAGACCACAAAAAATAGAGTACATGTTATATGATTCCATATATATATAATTCTAGAAAATGCAAACTAATCTAGAGTGATGGAAAGCAAAAACTTGGTTGTCTGGGAACAGTGAGAGGAAGGGAAGAAGAATTGCAAAGGAAGCTTTGGGAGCAATGGATATGTTCATTATCTTGATTGTGGTGATGGTTTCATGGGTATATATATATCAAAACTCATCAAATGGAAAACTTTAAAAATGTGCAGTTGAGGAGGGGAAAGATGGCGGAGAAGTAGGGGACCCTATTTCAACTGGTCCCCGGAATTGAGCTGGATATCTACCAGACCACCCTAAGCACCCACGAAACCAGCCTGAGATGTAAGAAGATCTGGATCTCTACAAACAGAATATTGCAGGCAGTTGGTTTTGAGGTACGAAGCGGAGAGCCGTGATCCTGCGGGCAGATATCGGAGGATAAATGGCAGCGGGAGGGAGCCTGGCCGTGGGGATCCTACACCGCCAGTGAGTGACAGCCTCGCGTGCTGCGGAGGGGCACAGACTCGCAGACCGGTAGCGTTGGGAAAGAACATTAGGGCAGCCCCTGGGGTGGAAAACCAGACCGGCGGGGTCGTGCGCACACGAACCGCAGCCCCCCGGACAGAAACCGGAGCGATGGTCATGCGCACGGGAACTGCAGCCTCCGAGACGGAAACCTGGTGCACTGGGGTCCCGGCGGTGAACTGCAACCCCCGGGGGCGGAAACCCCAAGCGGCGGAGTCAGGCGCGTGAACTGGGAGCAGCTGGCGGTTTTAGAAGCACAAAGGGCAGAGACGGCCCCGACCTGGAGGCAGGACTGGGAGCACTGCGGGGGGGTGCACGACCCAGGACGCTGCAGTTTATAGCAGCAGGAACAGAAACGGAGATGGTGTGGCCTGGAGAGCTCACTGAAGAATAGACTGCGGTCTCTCTGCTCTGAGGCAGAGGGTTGGAAACGGTCTCTTCCGCTCTGACTCGTGGAAGAGACGCAGAAAGCCACCAGGGAAAGGTGCCAGAGAACAAAAACCCCAAAGACTGATTCCCACTGAGCCCATCTCCCACCACAGGGGCGCAGGGCAACTCCGCCCAAACAGGGTTGCCTGAGTAACAGCGAGGCAGGCCCCTCCCCCAGAAGACAGGCTGGGAAAACAAGAGGCCAGCAACCCTAAGGTCCCAAGGAAACAGGTGCATCTGGCTTGGGTTCTGGTCAATAATTTCGACTCTATACATTCCCTCAAGCAGCCATCAACAGAATGACTAGGAGGAGGAGCCCCCAAAACAGAAAAGACTCAGAGATTATGACTTATGCTGCAGATTTACAAATGGATGCAGACGTAACCAAGATGTCGGAGATGGAATTCAGGCTAGCAATTGTGAAGACAATGGCTAGAATGGAGAAATCAATTAATGGCAACATAGAGTCTCTAAAGGCAGAAATAAAAGGTGAATTGGCAGAACTTAAAAATGCTATCAATGAGATCCAATCCAATCTAGATAATCTAACAGCCAGGGTAACTGAGACAGAAGAGAGAATAAGCGATCTGGAAGACAGTATAATAGATAAAAAGGGAAAAGAGGAGGCCAGGGAAAAACAACTCAGAATCCATGAAAATAGAATCAGAGAAATAAGTGACACCATGAGGCGTTCCAATGTCAGAATAATTGGAATCCCAGAGGGAGTGAAGAGAGAGAGAGGGCTAGAAGATGTATTCGAGCAAATCGTAGCTGAGAACTTCCCTCTCTGGGGAATGAAACAAACATTCGAGTCCTAGAGGCAGAGAGGACCCCTCCTAAGATCAAGGAAAACAGGCCAACACCCCGGCATGTAATAGTAAAACTTGCAAATCTTAGAACCAAGGAAACCATCTTAAGGGCAGTTAGGGGGAAGAGATTCCTTACGTACAGAGGGAGGAACATCAGAATAACGTCAGACCTATCCACAGAGACCTGGCGAGCCAGAAAGGCCTGGCAAGAATATTCAGAGTACTAAATGAGAAGAACATGCAGCCAAGAATACTTTATCCGGCAAGGCTTTCATTTAGAATGGATGGAGAGATGCAGAGCTTCCACGACCGGCAGAAGTTGAAAGAATATGTGACCACTAAGCCGGCCCTGCAAGAAATATTAAGGGGGGTTCTATAAAAGAAGACCCCAAGAGTGATCTACAACAGAAATTTACAGGGACGATCTATAAAAACAACGTCTTCACAGGCAACATGATGACAATTAATTCATATCTTTCAATAATCACTCTCAACGTGAATGGCCTAAACGCTCCCATAAAATGGCACAGAGTTGCAGATTGGATAAAAAGACAGGACTCATCCATATGCTGTCTACAAGAGACTCATTTTGAACCTAAAGATACATCCAGACTGAAAGTGAAGGGATGGAGATCCATCTTCCATGCCAGCAGACCTCAAAAGAAAGCTGGGGTAGCAATTCTTATATCAGACAAATTAGATTTTAAACTAAAGTCTGTAATAAGAGACACAGAAGGACACTATATCATTCTTAAAGGGTCTATCCAACAAGAAGATCTAACAATTGTAAATATCTATGCCCCCAACATGGGAGAAGCCATCTACATAAGCCAACTGTTAACCAAAATAAAGAGTATATTGATAACAATACGTTAATTGTAGGAGACCTCAATACTCCACTCTCAGCAATGGACAGATCATTTAAGCAGAAAATAAACAAGGAAACAAGAGCTTTGAATGATACATTGGACCAGATGGACCTCATAGGTATTTACAGAACATTCCACCCTAAAACAACAGAATATTCATTCTTCTCGAGCGCATATGGAACTTTCTCCAAAATAGACCATACACTGGGTCACAAATCAGGTCTCAACCGATACCAAAAGATTGAGATTATTCCCTGCATATTCTCAGACCACAATGCTCTAAAACTGGAACTCAATCACAAGAAAAAAATTGGCAGAAATTCAAACACTTGGAAGCTAAAGACCACTCTGCTCAAGAATGTTTGGGTCAACCAAGAAATCAAAGAACTTAAACAATTCATGGAAATCAATGAGAACGAAAACACATCGGTCCAAAACCTATGGGATACTGCAAAGGCGGTCCTAAGGGGGAAATACATAGTCAGCCAAGCCTCACTCAAAAAAATAGAAAAATCCCGAATTCACCAACTAACTCTACACCTTAAAGAACTAGAGAAAAAGCAACAAATGACGCCTAAGCCACGCATTAGAAGAGAAATAATTAAAATTAGAGCAGAAATCAATGAATTAGAAACCAGAAACACAGTAAATCAGATCAATGAAACTAGAAGTTGGTTCTTTGAAAGAATTAATAAGATTGATAAACCACTGGCCAGACTTATGCAAAAGAAGAGAGAAAGGACCCAAATTAATAAAATTATGAATGAAAGGGGAGAGATCATGACTAACACGAAGGAAATAGAAACAATTATTAGAAATTATTATCAACAACTATATGCCAATAAACTGAGCAATCTGGATGAAATGGAGGCCTTCCTGGAAACCTACAAGCTGCCAAGACTGAAACAGGAAGAAACTGACAACCTGAATAGGCCAATAACCAGTAACGAGATTGAAGCAGTGATCAAAAACCTCCCAAAAAACAAGAGTCCTGGGCCTGATGGATTCCCTGGGGAATTCTACCAAACATTCAAAGAAGAAATAATACCTATTCTACTGAAGCTGTTTCAAGAAGTAGAAACAGAAGGAAAACTTCCAAACTCATTCTATGAGGCCAGCATTACCTTAATTCCCAAACCAGGCAAAGACCCTATCAAAAAGGAGAATTTCAGACCGATATCCCTGCTGAATATGGATTCCAAAATCCTCACCAATATCCTAGCTAATAGTATCCAACAATACATTAAAAGGATCATCCACCACGACCAAGTGGGATTTATTCCCGGGATGCAAGGGTGGTTCAACATTCACAAATCAATCAATGTGATAGAACACATTAATAAGAGGAGGGAGAAGAACCATATGGTCCTCTCAATTGATGCAGAAAAAGTATTTGACAAAATACAACATCCTTTCCTGATTAAAACTCTCCAGAGTACAGGGATAGAGCGAACATTCCTCAAGTTCATAAAATCCATCTATGAAAAACCCACAGTGAATATCATCCTCAATGGGGAAAAGCTGAGAGCCTTTCCCTTAAGATCAGGAACACATCAAGGGTGCCCACTCTCACCACTGTTGTTCAACATAGTACTAGAAGTCCTAGCAACAGCAATCAGACAACAAAAAGAAATAAAAGGTATTCAAATTGGCAAAGAAGAAGTCAAACTCTCTCTGTTCGCAGATGACATGATACTTTATTTGGAAAACCCAAAAGACTCCACCCCCAAATTACTAGAACTCATCCAGCAATTCAGTAATGTGGCAGGATACAAAATCAATGCACAGAAATCAGTTGCTTTCTTATACACTAACAACGCAACTGTAGAAAGAGAAATTAAAGAAACGATTCCATTTACAATAGCACCAAAAACCATAAGATACCTTGGAATAAACCTAACCAAAGAGGTAAAGGATCTATACTCTAGGAACTACAAAACACTCATGAAAGAAGTTGAAGAAGACACAAAAAGATGGAAAAATATTCCATGCTCATGGATCAGAAGAATAAACATTATTAAAATGTCTATGCTACCCAGAGCAATCTATACCTTCAATGCCATCCCGATCAAAATTCCAATGACATTTTTCAAAGTGCTGGAACAAACAATCCTAAAATTTGTATGGAATCAGAAAAGTCCCCAAATCGCCAAGGAGATGTTGAAAAAGAAAAACAAAGCTGGGGGCATCATGTTGCCCGATTTCAAGCTATATTACAAATCAGTGATCACCAAGACAGCATGGTACTGACACAAAAACAGACATACAGACCAATGGAACAGAATAGAGAACCCAGATATGGACCCTCAACTCTGTGGTCAAATAATCTTTGACAAAGCAGGAAAAAACATGCAATGGAAAAAAGACAGTCTCTTCAATAAATGGTGCTGGGAAAATTGGACAGCCACATGCAGAAGAATGAAACTCGACCATTCTCTAACACCACTCACAAAGATAAAGTCAAAGTGGATGAAAGACCTCAATGTGAGACAGGAATCCATCAAAATCCTAGAGGAGAACATAGGCAGTAACCTCTTTGACATCGGCCACAGCAACTTCTTTCAAGATAATCTCCAAAAGCTAGTGAAACAAAAGCAAAAATGAACTTTTGGGACTTCATCAAGATAAAAAGCTTCTGCACAACAAAGGAAACAGTCAACAAAACAAAGAGGCAACCCACAGAATGGGAGAAGATATTTGCAAATGACACTACAGATAAAGGGCTGGTATCCAAAATCTATAAAGAACTTCTCAAACTCAACACCCACAAAACAAATAATCAAGTCAAAAAGTGGGCAGAAGAGATGAACAGACACTTCTCTGAAGAAGACATACAAATGGCCAACAGACACGTGAAAAAATGTTCATCATCATTAGCCATCAGGGAAATCCAAATCAAAACCACACTGAGATACCACCTTACACCAGTTAGAATGGCCAAAATGGACAGGAAAAGAAACAACAAATGTTGGAGAGGTTGTGGAGAAAGGGGAACCCTCTTACACTGCTGGTGGGAATGCAAGCTGGTACAGCCACTTTGGAAAACAGTGTGGAGGTTCCTCAAAAATTTAAAAATAGAGCTACCCTATGACCCAGCAATTGCACTACTGGGTATTTACCCCAAAGACACAGATATAGTGAAAGAAGGGCCATATGCACCCCAATATTCATAGCAGCAATGTCCACAATAGCCAACTGTGGAAAGAGCCGAGATGCCCTTCAACAGATGAATGGATAAAGACGATGTGGTCCATATATACAATGGAATATTACTCGGCCATCAGAAAGGATGAATACCCAACTTTTACATCAACATGGATGGGACTGGAGGAGATTATGCTAAGTGAAATAAGTCAAGCAGAGAAAGTCAATTATCATATGGTTTCACTTATTTGTGGAACATAAGGAATAACATGGAGGACATTAGGAGAAGGAAGGGAAAAATGGGGGGAGGGAATTGGAGGGAGAGATGAACCATGAGAGACTATGGATCTGAGAAACAAACAGGGTTCTAGAGGGGAGGGGGTGGGGGGATGGGTTAGCCTGGTGATGGGTATTAAGGAGGGCACGTTCTGCATGGAGCACTGGGTGTTATACGAAAACAATGGATCGTGGATCACTACATCAAAAACTAATGATGTATTGTATGGTGACTAACATAATATAATAAAATTAAAAACTACAAAAAAAAATGTGCAGTTGATTCTACATCACTTATACTTCAATAAAGCTATAAGATAATTTAAAAAAAGAACCTATTACATGCCTGGCACTATGCTAGGCACTGAGGTTACAAAATAAGCTTTGAGTTCTGTCCCCAAGGGGCTCAAAGTCCAGTAAATTGTTCTGATGAATAAAAGAGGCTTATGGGTATAGATGGGGTGATTGGCTCCCCCAACATTTGATTTAGTTCTCAACAAACGGACTAAAGCAAGCAATTCAGTCTACAACTGAGGACCAGATCCTAGCCCATGGGTCCAGTCAACCCATGGCCCAAAACCCAGCTTGAAGCCCATCAGTTTTAACCATTTTATAGTGAGAAGCCATGTACATGTACACACCATCCTTATTTATTTCTACATATGGCTATGAATACATATGGGGAATAGTATTAATACTTTAAAAGTCCCAGAGTTCATTGTATATTTTCCACTTTTAGAAATGAAATCCAAAGGTATGCTCTCTTCACTTTTCACATCCGTGTTGCAGAGCCAAGAAGGATCATATGACAAAGACAAGAAGTTAGCACAACTGAATCTTTAGAAGGAATAGTCTAGCAAGACAGCTATTTTGAACTGCTGTTTCCAATGACCAAGATTGTTCATGTCTTGACATCTCTTGTAATACTCTTGTAGCTTGGGTAACATTGCAAAAGTGCAGTGTTAAGCTCTGGAAGTGTTAAATGCTGGCTCAAGGGCAAATACTATAGATCAAATTCTTTACTCTCTTTTCTCCTCAACTTTGCACCCCCTACTTCTTAGGGCTTATGAAGGTTAATAGGACCTTTCCTTAGAACTGAAAGCTATTGCTACACCTTTTCCACTTTGAGAAAAAAAAAAAATCATAAAAGAACAGTGGTTGCCAGGGTTTAGGAGGGAAAGAGACAGATGAATAGGCAGAGCACAGAGAATTTTTATGGCAGTGAAGATACTCTGTATGATACCATAATGATGGGTACGTGTCATTAAACATTTGTCCAAATCTATAGATTATGCAACACCAAGAACAAACTGTAAACTATAGATCCTGGGTGATGATGTGTCAATGTAGGTACATCAATTGTAACAAATAACCACTCTAATAGGAGATGTTGGCAATGGGGGAGGCTATGCATTTTTTGGGATGGGGGGTGTATGCGAAATCTCTCTACCTGCCTGTCAATTTTTTTGTGAACCTAAAACTTGTCTAAAAATATAAAGTCCTAATAAAAAAAATCAACATGCAAATGGTAATCAACCTCATTAGAGTTATATTAATCCTAATAAAAAATGAGATATTACTGCCCAACATATTGACTTTTTAATTACAATAATCAAGGTGTTCCCATAGTAGGTAGGAGTGTATATTGGCATGTTCCTCTGGACAGTAATCTGGCAAGATGTATAATGAGCCTTTTGAAAAGTTCCTGACAATGTATGCATAAAATATTTCCAAAAGACTATATAGTAAAGTGTTAACTGCTTTTTAAAAAAAAATCACTAGTTGCTGAATAGATAGCTCCTTAAAAAGTAACAAGATTAGATCAATTCACAATCCATGCCAAAGAAAGAAAAAAATTTCCCATCACCCATGAGACCTTTCCGGGGGAGCTGTGTGGCCTAAAGAGCCCTGAGCAGAATTGTATCCAATGCTGCCCACAACCCAAAACACCTCCTCCTCTTACCCTAACCCACTGCTAACACTCCTGTATTATTGACCCTTTTAGATTCAGATGCTGAGGCTGAATCGTCCTCTGGGAAGAGAAAGCAAAAATCCAAATGGCCCACATTGCCCAGAGAGTCTCGGAGGACCGGTGTAAGGTAACCCCATGGGGTTGGTTTGCATGATCACCATGGACCTAGTGGGGGTATGACAAAGGCCAATATCAGATGCATGAGGTGATGACAGTAAACTTTGGTTATGGGAAATTTTCTCGAGAACCAGTACATCATATTGTAAAAAACTAATCTGGAGTCAAGTGATGAATTATTCCATACACAATCACCAAATCTTAATTCTTTTCAAATGTCATTGTGTTTTTAAAGATCCGTGATTCAAAGCACTCCTTTCACTTTTATTCAATCTCCTAATAAAGGCAGACTTGCTGTCCTCATTAAGCTCAATTTATTGGCACTTCTGTATGAAACAGAAGTCCCTCATTGTAATGTGGTTTTCATGAGCAGACATTTCAGGGCAGAGGGGGGTTTGGGACAGGAGAATGTCAAATATGGCCACAAAAACCTCATTGTGAAGCCTACAAAACACTCATAGCTGCAATATGGCGTCAGTCCCAATTACCAATATGTCACAGAGGCATTTACCACATCACCCAGTGACTCTCCCAAGCACATCTACTTTGTGCTTGCTTTGTGCCCTTGGACAAGTCACTCTTCACCTCTGAGTCTCATTTCTCATCCATACGAAGTAAAGCCTGGACCAGGGGACCTCTATCGTCCATTATAAATACCTATTCTGTTCTGGAATCCAGTCCATGGAATTATCTTGATTCTCCCCTAGTGACCACGCTTTGTCTTGGTGCCTTAATTCTTCATGACATCACTATTCTTAAGACTCCTCAAGAAGTATACTCTGATTTTTTTAAAAATCACATCCAAAATGCCAAGAGAGAACCTCTTCAGGTGCATGTTAAGGACGGCTCATGGAGAAAGTTGGTAAAAGCCTACGATCTACTGAATGGACCTTCTAAACACCATCTATGCAGACGGGCCCAGAGCTGGGGGCTGACTTGGCCCCTCGAGGTACATTTGGCAATGTCTGGAGCCATTTTTGTCATAACTGGGGGTGGAAAGGGGCTCCTTTATCCTCTAATAGATAGAAGCCAGAGATGCTGCTAAATATCCTGCAATGCACAGGACAGCCACCGACAACCAAGAATTATCCGGCCCAAAGTGTCATTGTACCAAGGTTGAGAAGCCCTGGCGCAGTCCACAGAATCAGTACTCAGTGCAGCCAGCTCCCCAGAGTCAACTGTGTGCATCTCTTTCCAGTTCCTCATTCATAAGATAACTTTAGCCGCTTGAAATTGGCCAAGGGGGGGAGTATTTACACCACAGACATCAGCACACTCTACAAAGCAAGGCGATTCTGTTTCAGAGAGCCAGCTTAAACAGCTGCCAACACACCACTACTCGGAACCAACAGCTGATAAAACTGAAAGGTGCTTTCAGCAAGAAGGCTGCATTGTGGCAAAACCAGAGATGATTTTGCCTACGGGCGAGGAGTCTGACCTCATACAGCACTGCGAGGTACACTGTGAGCAGGTGGGAGAAGCCTCTCCTGTCTTGTTTTGTTTGCTTATTCATACACACCCTGCCTTCTTCCAGAAAGCGTTTGAGGCGACAATTGAGGACATAAACCGTATGCTTGTTTATTAAAATCCTCACAGGAGGGGCGCCTGGGTGGCTCAGTTGGTTAAGCGACTGCCTTCGACTCAGGTCATGATCCTGGAGTCCCAGGATCGAGTCCCGCGTCGGGCTCCCTGCTCGGCAGGGAGTCTGCTTCTCCCTCTGACCCTCGTCCCTCTCATGCTCTCTGTCTCTCATTCTCTCTCTCTCAAATAAATAAATAAAATCTTTATAAAAAAAAATCCTCACAGGAAATGCATGATGGAATAATAATTCAAGACATTTAATGGCGAAAACTTGACATACAAAAGTAAAGATCAACACGCGACAGGTACAAAGCCTGAGGAGCTAGCAAGTCAGTCTTTCCGTACCTGGCCCGGCAAACTGAGAGGTGCATTTCCTGGTGAGTCCTGGAAGTCGGCAAAGCTGGACTCCGCTAGATTCCCCCACGAGGAACCGTGGCCAGCACTGTGGTTCTCAAAGGGCTTCATGCAGATACTGGGTGCCCTACAGAGACTCAAGCCACGTTGGAGGGAAAGCCTTTCCTGAGTTTGCTCCTTATTGCTGTCTTGATATTTGCCTCTGGTTGCTATGACGAAATCTGGCACTGGAATTTTTCTGGGAACAAATAGGAAATAGTTGTGGGAGGAGATTCAAGACCCCACGCACATTTAGGTTTGGTTATAAACATTCATGGTAAAATAAAGCATTGACTCATTAAACCCTCCCAAAAAGAAACACCCCAGATATTTTTTTAATCCCCATTCAACATTCCTTTGTTCCAGAGGTGACCAGCTAGAAGCTATTTGTTCTAGACAAGGTCACCAGCAAGATGAACTAACAGGGTAGAGAACTGACCAGTGGAGGTCGGTTGGTCACCCTGCGCCGAGACACACTCTGCTTTCAGTGTGTTTGATTTCTGGAGCTGAAAGTGCTTATCCCACACAGGGGAAATTTCCCATTTGCTAGAGTTGATTATCTCGTCCAGCCTCACTGAAGAGAAAACCAGGGCTGCAGCCTTTCAAACCCTGGCACCGAGGGTCTGGGAGATCTTATGAGAGCGTTCAGGCCTCTGACACGCCTTGGACACAGATGTGCTGGGTGTCTCTTTGTCTTTGTCTATATTTATCGAAGGCTTCTGTATCTAAAACTTTGTTTCTGGGGAGGCCTGGGTGGCTCAGTCGGTTAAGCATCTGCCTTTGGCTCAGGTCATGATCCTGGGATCCTGGAATGGAGTCCCGCATTGGGCTCCTTGCTCAGTGGAGAGCCTGCTTTTCCCTCCTTCTCTGCCTGCCACTCTGCCTACTTGTGCTCTCTCTCTCTGTCAAATAAATAAATAAGATCTTTTTAAAAATAAAATAAAATTTTGTTTCTGAATCTCCACTTCTGACCTAAGCCCTATTACTCTCTCAGTTCCCATCCACCAACCTGTCTTCTAGAGCCAGCCTTATATGAGGGAAAAAGCAGCCGCCGTCCCTATGGAATGCTTTGAAGGGAGTGTGGAAACCCACTCTACCCTATATGGGCTGGTCAGTGCCTTCTTATATTTGATGAAATATAAGAAGATGGATGTGGGGAGATGTGCTGAAGAAATAGCCTACTGATCCTTTAAGGGGCCATCTGGCTTCAACCTATCTTTCCCATCATATCCCCTAATGCTCCCCAATGAACATACTCCACTCTAGTCAGGCTCATATCCCACCATCTCTTGCATCTACCATAGATGCCTCAGAAGTAGTGATTCAAATACAGCAATTTTTATCTCTCAGAATTCCTTGAAAGAGAAAACAGATCTGTTTGGAGGATATATTTAAGTAAGCCAGCTGGGGAGGACAGACAAGATCTCTAGGTTTGTTCAGAGAGCAAACAGTGGTCACCAAACTGCTATTCATAAAATAAGTTAGGAAGTAAAAGGCAACAGCTTAACAGGAGGCTGGGCCCATGTGGGAGGGGACTAAGAGTAATAACTCTAAGACTATCTAGTGTTTACCTCTACCTGGCACTGTTCCAATCTCTCTCTATGTATCACTCATTTAACTCTTACAACAACCCTAAGAAGGAATCAGTAATATTATTCCCATTTCACAGACGGGGAAACAAATGTCCACAGTGGTTCAGTAAGTTGCCCAAGGTCACTTGGTTAGTGAACGGTGGAGCTAGTGAGCAATAGTCTGATGCTAGAATCTGCTTTGAACCACTCTGCAAGTGCCTCAGTGAGTAAGCCTCTGGGCACAGTTGAGGAAGGACGACAAGGCAGAAAGCTACAGGGATTTCATCAAATATGAGAAGGTACCAGTGTAAGACCCACCATTATTTTATGTATCGCTATGAGAATGGCTATGATATTTATTATTTTATATTATACTATGACACGCCATCACAGTAAGACAGATTCTGGTTCAGAGATATCAAATATTCACATTTGAAAGAGGCGCATCTCAGATCGGAAGTCAAGTATTGAAGGGGGATTATGACCCTGTTTGCTGGAGAGGATGCCATGAGATCTTCTCCATCTCTCCTTGAAATCCTCAGTGAGGTCTATGTTTCTCATTAGTGCTTTTGTGGGTATAGACTCTTGGGGGGAGGTGGTGGCAGGGAAAGCTTGTAGAAGGGCTGTGTGTGGAGGTGTGGTGCACACGCAAACACACACATGTGCGCCCCGCACGTGCAAGCATCAGTGAACAGGTGCAGGGCAAAGACAATTTTAGCAAGTTCAAAATTACCCTACATTTAGTGATACAAAGAAAATATAGCTTCATTATTTTCTATAATTGCTCTAATCTTTTTCCTGACCCCTCACTATACTATGTAGGGATGGAAAATTAAACGTCATCCAATCCAACAATTTACACAGTCTCCTAGATATTTCGATCTTGCAGTTTCCGCCCACCCCCTCCCATTTCTTTCCAAGGTGGCCCCTCGAGGAAGAGTTTACTTTACCTGGTGTTGGCATGAAGAGTTTATTTTACCTGGAGTTTACTTTACTTGGGGTGGCTTGACCCACATGATTCATATGCACAGGTCCCTGTACCATCCTCTGGGTCCTCTGCATCCTCCGTAAAGACCTGGATGCTGAAGTCGGTAGAGCTCTGTGCGCTCTTGGCAGGGCCCTGCCGCCTGAGCTCCACTTAGGTCCTCACAAGAGTCACAGACCCCCTGAGGTCCAGCTCCATTTCCCTTTCATCTCCATCCAGGGAGTCCCCATGGTGGCAACACCCTGCTAAGTTCATCAGCTGGGTTGACTCATGGCACTCACAGCACTCTTGTTCAATGAGCCTGGGTGTGAGGTCCTTCCTGTCACCGCCCACTACGTTGAAGTCAGCATATTAAATAAGCTAGAGCCATCCTGGATCTACTGCTGATTCCCTAAGAGGCACTCCTGTTGGCCATTACCTGTGCGCAGGAGACAGTAATCACGTGAAGGGGGAACACAAACATTAGATAGACATGCAATTAGTACTGACGGAATTAATAAAGATTTTTATCACTTACTGAATGTGTTAGCATGGGTGTTAGTCCTAATTCTAGTAAATATGAAGCCACCGATCTTCCCCAAGGGAGAGAGGGGGACACATGCAGCATGCGCATGTGCTCTTCAGGTCAGATATTCTTCTGGCTGACTCCCCCATGATAACAGGACCCAGTAGAGGCAAGCGGGCATATGTGTGTGTGCGTTGGGAGTTTGTCCAGAAGTTTGGGTTGTCATGGCTAGAGAAGTGATGGACTGAAGAGCTGATACTGAAATCTCATCCATGTCCAGAAGTCTGGATGAACCCACCAAGAGCCTAAGACAGAGCACCAGGCAGCCTGTCTCTCCCTCTCTAGACTAGAGCCGCCAAACATGGAGAAGCCTGTTCAGGCCAGAGAGCGGCCCTTTGCCTCTTTCTCCACAATCCCGTTCTTCCTCTTGCCAGAATATCTACCATCTGTCACCTCAACTGACCTTGTCCCTCTGTTCAATGAGTGGAGCGCTGGAGTTTTCAAAAAAAAATCCTCAGAAGGCCAAAAAAAAAAAAAGCATTCGAGAATGAGCTCTGAAGAGAGAAGAGGACAGAGAGGAGCAGTACCACTCCCCTCTCCCAGGAAAGAGGGCTTCCTGGACCTCACACTTCTGGCCCTCCCCTGGCTGTGCCCCTTTCCTGCCTGAGTGGTCCCAAGCCTACTTCCAGAGCCTTCCTGGGTGGGTTCTCTCCATGGCCGACCACGTCTCCAGGGCACACACCCCTAAGCCCAAGAAGTGGCGGAAGGGTGGCTGTTTGCAGGGATGGACTTGGACGTGCAGGCTGGGAAGTCTACACATGTGTCTGCCCTGTGCCTCTAGTGTGGGGCCACCAGGGAAAGAGGTGAGTTCCCAGGCCCTGAGCCACCGCAATCCTGCACGAGCCTACATAGTCTTTTTTTTTTTTAATTTTTTATATATTTATTGGGGGGGCAGAGAGAGAGAGAGAGAATCACAAGCAGACTCCACGCTGAGTGCAGAGCTGACACGGGGCTCGATCTCACTTCCCTGAGATCTTGACCTGAGCAGAAATCAAGAGTTGGATGCTCAACCAACTGAGCCAACCCAGGCGCCCTGAGCCTACATAGTCTTGATTCAAACCTGCCCTCTGTGCAGGTATACTTGTCAAGGCAGGAGGGTGAAACATATTTTACTTAACAGTTTGTCCGCTTGATTTACAATTTACATATGCACAGGTCCCTGTACCATGTGAGCCTCCATTTTTACTTGTGCAGGGGCCCCACAAAAGTGAGGGGAGGACCTGGGGAAGGGAGGGACAGGCAACTCTCTGCATCAAAAAAGACCAAACTTGATTCTCTGCTGTGTGGTGCTTAGAATAGTGCATAGTACACACTCAAATACGTGCTGAAAGAGAAAGGAAGGAAGGAAAGAAGGATGAGGCTGCGAGAGGGAAAGGGAAGGGCTTGTGTTAAACCGTTCACATTTCAGGAGTTTTACAGATTCAGAAAAGCCGGAAATCAAAGCTGGCCTCCACCATCCCACTTGCATGTCCTTGGGTAGCAGTAGGCTATATGATATCTCCAAATCTCATTTCCTCACCTGGAAAATGGGGATGCCATGCCTATGAAAAAGAGAAAACAGGTAAGTATTAACTACTTACATTATTCTCATCATCATCAATTTTTATTATTATATACTCCATCTCCCTAATCTTATTTAACTTATAAGTCATATTCTGAGGACCAATTTGTTTCAAACAATCTCAGGAAGTTTACTGCTATTGATGGGCCCAACATGGAGGGAGAACTATTTCATGATCCCCATTTCAGCCCCACTAACATCCTCAAATGCTCCCCAACTACCATGGCAGATGTTGCTGGTGCCCCGTCCATATGCCTGGGCACGGACCCCTTCAATACTCAGCAGCCTGACTTCCAATTGCCAGCGCCAGCATTTCTTTGCATAAAGACATCCCCAGTCCTCCTCTACTTTGCCACTCGAATGGCCAGACAGAAGTACCAGAGAATTAATGTCCAGGAAGCAGCCTTCAACCAATGTCGGATGGAAGTGAGTATAAATACCCCAGCTCTCTCACTCCTACAGGAAGATAACTCCAGGGTTCATGGTCTATACTGAATCCCAGCAGGATCACATTATATTTGCCCTCAGTGGTAACTTGCTGGATAAGGAATCCTTTGGTTGCTACACAAATATGCATGAGCATGGTCATGCCAGTTACTATGACCAGTGAATATCCCTTCTAATTGGTCAGTGCTCACGCCTTACTCCTTGTTAAATATTTTTAAAACCACCTCTTCACATTTAACCAATAAGTTGCTCCTACAAGTGCTTCTTGAGAAATATCAATATTCTATAAAACTAGATCCAGCAGCGATTTCACCTGATAAACTAATAAATATGCATTGTTTCCTCCTTCCTACAACATGGCATTAAGATTCAATAGTTGAGTGGAACAGACGATGTAAGATCATTCAATGCTTCCACCTACATCTAAAAGCCAGCAGACACCATGGGTTTTATTTTTTTTTTTTGAAATTTTCCCATATGTTTAAATGAGTACCATGACCCCCACAGTCTATCAAATAGGGCATCTGTTCTTATGTACTTTTGTACTTGGCATTGACCTCAGGGCTTGACAAATATGCTGTCTCGGTGTTTTTATTTATTATCTCATAATCCCTTGGATGGTGACACATTCTGAGATTCTATCAAATATAGTAAGATCCCTATATGAATGTAATGTAACAAAAAAGATAACCTAGATCTAGAGTGGGTGAATGCCAACCCAAACAGTGGCTAAACAAGGCAGCTGTTTGCAATTAGGTCCAATTAACACATTTTAAACATGGCCGAGCTGGGAATCTCTTTGAAGTGTGTTGCTGGTGAAGGTTTTTCTTGAAAGGGGTTTCTGAGTAAGAACCAGTCAAAGCCCACAGTTGAACAACTCAACTTCCCATCTTGACTTAAGTGCCTTGCAGAGTTCACAGTTTGAGAGTTCATTTTCCCCAGTTATGTGTGTAAATATTTCAAACATGTAATGAAATTCTGGAAAGGCATCTTTGCTGAAAAGAACATTTTAAAGCCAGGAGGAGAGAGGAAAGCAAGAGCAGGGCTCCTGTGTTCTCAGTTGCATTCTGTCGAACTGCCAATCTCCACTTAAAACATAAATTGCAAAATATTTATTTATGTCATAAGCATGTAAGAACATCGTCTACTCTGAAATAAAAGCTACATGAGGGCAAAAACTTTGTCTCACTCATCACCATATCCCTAGCACCTAGACTGATGCACAGCAGGCCTACAGTGGATACCAATGGAATGAATGGAGGGATGGATGTTTTCGGAGTGAATAAACAAATGCATGAATGAAGTAATAAAGTGAATTAATTATATACATATGTTTGGAAAACACAAGCTAAAGTCCCTAACCCACATGTGTGTGACACAAAGGCACCACACATACACTGAGAAAGGGAGAGAATTGTCTTAATTCTCCTAATTTTGCTGGTGCTGCCTATTTGGGGATAATTTGGGACTTAAATCTCAGCTTCACAAAGCGTCTGGCTGGCTCAGTCAGTAGAGTTTGTGACACTTGATCTCGGGAGTGTGAGTTCAAGCCCCACACTGGGTGTAGAGATTACTTACAAATAAAATCTTAAAAAAAAAAAAATCTCAGCTTCATTTTTCATATCTGACATAAAGCCGAGGAACCGTGCCTGGCTTATTTATTAAGTAAGCACTTAATAAGTATTTGAGGACTAGTGAGTGAAAAAACTAAATGGGGCTTGGTTCCATGGTCTCTGACCAGAAGAGGCCCGACATCTAAGTGCCTCACTCCTTGGGTATTTCCTGAGTCTTGTCCCCCCACTGACCTCCTTGCATGACCTTCTCATTCACAGACACCGGGCCCAGCCACACAAGAGAGCTTTGGGAGAAGAGGCAGGGAGCCATCCTCCCTCCCACCAGTCCTGTCTCTGAGATGGAAGGGTCTGTCGCTTTGTTCCAGGTGAGGCAGACAGGAGGTCGTGGGAGGTCTGCTAGGAGACCGGGTTCTACAGCTGGGCTACCCATTAAAAATGCAGATTCCCGGCTCTCAGCCCCCAAGGCTCCAACTCATAGTGGGTCTGGGATGTAACTCGGGAACCCGCATAGGAACTACCACTCCGGTAATTCCCATGTAGAGGATAAACTGTTAGGGACTCGGGTTGGAAGGAAAGCATTCTGAAAGGAGAAAACTTCCATCCCTGAGTGCCGCCTGGAAAGTAAGTCCATGTCTGGACAGAGCCCTTGAGCACAGTTTGAGAAACCACCCACATCTTCTCAGACCCACTTTTCCCTTCAAGGAAATTTAGAGGTTTGCCATCATAGAAACAAACCAAAATAATAATAACAACAACAACACCTAGAAAATCGTAGATGGGAATATCCATGCTAAAGAAAAGCAAGGAGGAGGAGCACAGACGCTGGCCTCTAGAAGCAGAAGAGGTCTGGAAACTGCCCATCAGGACAGAAGGGAAGGTCGGACCAGAGCAGGACTCCAGTCAAGCACTGGAATGACAAGTTCCTGCAGCCTGATAATTTAGAGGCTTACAACGTATATGTCCACACGACAACTAATTTCAGAGTCAATGATGTACTCCTTGAAGACAGCCTAGAAACCTGGAAAATTCAAGACAAATGGCCTGTTAGCATAAAGGAGCTCAATGGTTTAAATCCTCCATTCATCATGCCCTGCATGAAAGGCTTCCTCTGTAAACAGAAGAGCAAGACCACACTGCCTTGTATTAAGATATGCTCAGCTTGTTTAAAAGGGGGCATTATTTTCCACTGGGCATGTGGTTTCTTTGTGATTTCACACACACACTGTGCACAGAGCAGACGACTTTTTTGACAGGTTCTTGGGCTTAGCCTTTTTGTAGTACCTTGGGAAGCTTAACCCCAGACTAGATGAATGCATCTACAGTACCAACGGGTCAGAACTCCATCTCTCACCGGCCACCAATATCTCTCCCCTTCCCACTGCCTTCCCACCCTGCAACCACCAGTCTCTTTGTTCTTGGATCTCTCTGGATAGACAAAGGTACTTATGTTTTGTTTACTTGCTATCAAATATAGTTTAAAAAAATAAATGGTCATTGTATTAAGCATGTATTGTATTATGACAATTACATAACATGAGATTCTAATCATTTCTGTTGACTCCCAACCATTAGGCTCATGGCAAAGACCTTGTGACTATATGATGAATGTGGGAGACTTCTCATAAACGTCAGGAGGGAGGAGAAGATACCACGTTCTGTGCAGGCTAGTTTATGCTGTGGCAGCAAACACTACCCAAATCTCAAAGGCCAACAAAAAGCCTCTTTCTCATTCCAGCACATCTTCATCTGAGTAGCCAGGCACGTGGGAGAGAAGAAGAGAGCACAGTCTCACACCAGCAATCACACGCTGGGTCTGGTTGTGCCACATATCACCTCCATACACATCTTCTCGCCCAGAACTAATCATGTGGCCCAACCACTAGTCACCCAATGACAAGGGGGCCAGGAAGTAAAATCCTCTCCTGTGTCTGGAAGTCAAAGAGTCAGAAAGATCTAGAGAACAGCACTAATGACCACCAAGAGAGGAGGAAGGAAGGGAGAAGAATCCAGCAACTGAGTGCTATTGAGGAAGACACACTGAAAAATCTCACCTACTGTCACTGACTATACCCTCGTCCCGACTCAGCAGCATCTCCCACTGCCTATAAAATCCTGCAAGTTTTGTAATTTAAAAAAAGATAACAAAGATTTGTTTAATCACAAGTTTTTATTTTATGTTTTCATTTGCCATGCATGAAATAGGCATTCTCATATATGACTTTTATGAACAAAGTTAATCAGGTCTTTCTGGAACATTACTGGTTATGTGTAGAAAAAACACTTAAAAGTTTCATTACCTTTGACTCTATAATTCTACATCTAGAAATGGATCCTAAGGGAATAAGCAGAAATGCAGATAATGATTTATGTAAAAGGATATTTTCTGAATCACATTATTATTAATGTTCCAAACTGGAAGTAGCAGAAATGTCGAATAAAAGAGGACTGGTCAAGGGGCGCCTGATTGGCTCAGTCAGCTGACCATTAACTTTTAAAAAAAAAAATTTATTGTTATGTTAATCACCATACATTACATCATTAGTTTTGGATGTAGTGTTCCATGATTCATTGTTTGTGCATAACACCCAGTTCTCCATGCAGAACGTGCCCTCTTTAATACCCATCACCAGGCTAACCCATCCTCCCACCCCTCTCCCCTCTAGAACCCTCAGTTTGTTTTTCAGAGTCCATCTTCTCTCATGGTTCGTCTCCCTCTCCGATTTCCCGCCCTTCATTCTTCCCCTCCTGCTATCTTCTTTTTTTTTTTTTCTTAACATATATTGCATTATTTGTTTCAGAGGTACAGATCTGTGATTCAACAGTCTTGCACAATTCACAGTGCTCACCATAGCACATACCCTCCTCAGTGTCTATCACCCAGCCACCCCATCCTTCCCACCCCACCCCTCACTCCAGCAACCCTCAGTTTGTTTCCTGAAATTAAGAATTCCTCATATCAGTGAGGTCATATGATACATGTCTTTCTCTGATTGACTTATTTCGCTAAGCATAACACCCTCCAGTTCCATCCACGTCGTTGCAAATGGCAAGATCTCATTCCTTTTGATGGCTGCATAATATTCCATTGTATATATATATATATATACCAAATCTTCTTTATCCATTCATCTGTTGATGGACATCAGGTTCTTTCCATAGTTTGGCTATTGTGGGCATTGCTGCTATAAACATCAGGGTGCACATAGCCCTTCGGATCCCTACATTTGTATCTTTGGGGTAAATACCCAAGTGCAATTACTGGATTGTATGGTAGCTCTATTTTCAACTTTTCGAGGAACCTCCATACTGTTTTCCAGAGTGGCTGCACCAGCTTGCATTCCCACCGACAGTGTAGGAGGCTTCCCCTTTCTCCACATCCCTGCCAACATCTGTCGTTTCCTGACTTGTTAATTTTAGCCATTCTGACTGGTGTGAGGTGGTATCTCATTGAGGTTTTGATTTGGATTTCCCTGATGCCGAGCGATGTTGAGCACTTTTCCATGTCTGTTGGCCATTTGGATGTCTTCTTTGCAGAAATGTCTGTTCATGTCTTCTGCCCATTTCTTGATTGGATTCTTTGTTCTTTGGGTATTGAGTTTGATAAGTTCTTTATAGATTTTGGATACTAGCCCTTTATCTGATATGTCATTTGCAAATATTTTCTCCCATTCTCAGTTGTCTCTTGGTTTTGTTGACTGTTTCCTTTGCTGTGCAAAAGCTTTTTATCTTGATGAAGTCCCAATAGTTCATTTTTGCCCTTGCTTCCCTTGCCTTTGGCGATGTTTCTAGGAAGAAGTTGCTGCGGCTGAGGTCGAAGAGGTTGCTGCCTGTGTTCTCCTCAAGGATTTTGATGGACTCCTGTCTCACATTGAGGTCTTTCAACCATTTTGAGTCTATTTTTGTGTGTGGTGTAAGGAAATAGTCCAGTTTCATTCTTCTGAATGTGGCTGTCCAATTTTCCCAACACCATTTGTTGAAGAGACTGTCTTTTTTCCATTGGACATTCTTTCCTGCTTTGTCAAAGATTAGTTGACCATAGAGTTGAGGGTCCATTTCTGGGCTCTCTCTTCTGTTCCATTGATCTATGTGTCTGTTTTTGTGCCAGTACCATACTGTCTTGATGATGACAGCTTTGTAATAGAGCTGGAAGTCCGGAATTGTGCTGCTGCCAGCTTTGCTTTTCTTTTTCAACATTCCTCTGGCTATTCGGGGTCTTTTTTGGTTCCATACAAATTTTAGGATTATTTGTTCCATTTCTTTGAAAAAAGTGGATGGTATTTTGATGGGGATTGCACTGAATGTGTAGATTGCTCTAGGTAGCATTGACATCTTCACAATATTTGTTCTTCCAATCCATGAGCATGGCACGTTTTTCCATTTCTTTGTGTCTTCCTCAATTTCTCTCATGAGTATTTTATAGTTTTCTGAGTACAGATCCTTTGCCTCTTTGGTTAGATTTATTCCTAGGTATCTGATGGATTTGGGTGCAATTGTAAATGGGATCGACTCCTTAATTTCTCTTTCTTCTGTCTTGTTGTTGGTGTATAGGAATGCCACTGATTTCTGTGCATTGATTTTATATCCTGCCACTTTACTGAATTCCTGTATGCGTTCTAGCAGTTTTGGGGTGGAGTCTTTTGGGTTTTGCACATAAAGTATCATATCATCTGCAAAGAGTGAGAGTTTGACTTCTTCTTCGCCGACTTGGATGCCTTTTATTTCTTTTTGTTGTCTGATTGCTGTGGCTAGGACTTCTAATACTATGTTGAATAGCAGTGGTGATAGTGGACATCCCTGCCGTGTTCCTGACCTTGGGGGGAAAGCTCTCAGATTTTCCCCATTGAGAATGATATTCGCTGTAGGCTTTTCATAGATGGCTTTTATAATCTTGAGGTATGTACCCTCGATCCCTATACTCTGAAGAGTTTTGATCAAGAAAGGATGCTGTACTTTGTCAAATGCTTTTTCTGCATCTATTGAGAGGATCATATGATTCTTGTTCTTTCTTTTGTTAATGTACTGTATCACATTGATTGATGTGTGGATGTTGAACCAGCCTTGCAGCCCAGGGATAAATCCCACTTGGTTGTGGTGAATAATCCTTTTAATGTACTGTTGGATCCTATTGGCTAGTATTTTGGTGAGAATTTTTGCATCCATGTTCATCAGGGATATTGGTCTGTAATTCTCCTTTTTGATGGGGGTCTTTGTCTGGTTTTGGGACCAAGGTAATAGTGGCCTCATAAAACGAGTTTGGAAGTTTTCCTTCCATTTCTATTTTTTGGAACAGTTTCAGAAGAATAGGTATTAATTCTTCTTTAAATGTTTGGTAGAATTCCCCTGGGAAGCCATCTGGCCCTGGGCTCCTTTGTTTGTTAGGAGATTTTTGATGACTGCTTCAATTTCCTTAGTGGTTATAGGTCTGTTCAGGTTTTCTATTTCTTCCTGGTTCAGTTTTGGTAGTGGATACATCTCTAGGAATGCATCCATTTCTTCCAGATTATCTAATTTGCTGGCATATAGTTGCTCATAATATGTTCTTATAATTGTTTGTATCTCTTTGGTGTTGGTTGTGATCTCTTCTCTTTCATTCATGATTTTGTTGATTTGGGTCATTTCTCTTTTCTTTTTGATAAGTCTGGCCAGGGGTTTATCAATCTTGTTAATTCTTTCAAAGAACCAGCTCCTAGATTCGTTGATCTGTTCTACTGTTCTTTTGGTTTCTATTTCATTGATTTCTGCTCTGATCTTTATTATTTCTCTTCTCCTGCTGGGTTTAGGCTTTATTTGCTGTTCTTTCTCCAGCTCCTTTACGTGTAGGGTTAGGTTGTGTACTTGAGACCTTTCTTGTTTCTTGAGAAAGGCTTGCATTGCTATATACTTTCCTCTTAGGACTGCCTTTGCTGCATCCCAAAGATTTTGAACAGTTGTGTTTTCATTTTCATTTGTTTCCATGAATTTTTTTAATTCTTCTTTAATTTCCTGGTTGACCCATTCATTCTTCAGTAGGATGCTCTTTAGCCTCCATGTATTTGAGCTCTTTCCGACTTTCCTCTTGTGATTGAGTTCTAGTTTCAAAGCATTGTGGTCTGAAAATAGGCAGGGAATGATCCCAGTCTTTTGGTACCGGTTGAGACCCGATTTGTGACCTAGGATGTGATCGATTCTGGAGAATGTTCCATGGGCACTAGAGAAGAATGTGTATTCTGTTGCTTTGGGATGGAATGTTCTGAATATGTCTGTGAAGTCCATTTGGTCCAAAGTGTCATGTAAAGTCTTTATTTCCTTGTTGATCTTTTGCTTAGATGAACTGTCCATTTCAGTGAGGGGGGTGTTAAAGTCCCCCACTATTATTGCATTGTTGTCAATGTGTTTCTTTGCTTTTGTTATCAACTGGCTTATATAATTGGCTGCTCCCATGTTAGGGGCATAGATATTTACAATTGTTAGATCTTCTTGTTGGATAGACCCTTTAAGTAGGATATAGTGTCCTTCCTCATCTCTTATTATAGCCTTTGGTTTAAAATCTAATTTGTCTGATATAAGGATTGCCACCCCAGCTTTCTTTGGGTGTCCATTAGCATGGTAAATGGTTTTCCACCCCCTCACTTTCAATCTGGGGGTGTCTTTGGGTCTAAAATGAGTCTCTTGCAGACAGCATATTGATGGGTCTTGTTTTTTAATCCAATCTGATAGCCTGTGTCTTTTGATTGGGGCATTTAGCCCATTTATATTCAGGATAACTATTGAAAGATAGGAATTTAGTGCCATTGTATTGCCTGTAAGGTGACTGTTACTATATATTGTCTGTGTTCCTTTCTGGTCTATGTTGCTTTTAGGCTCTCTCTTGGCTTAGAGGATCCCTTTCAAGATTTCTTGTAGGACTGGTTTCGTGTTTGCAAATTCCTTTAGTTTTTGTTTGTCCTGGAAGCTTTTTATCTCTCCTTCTATTTTCAATGACAGCCTAGCTGGATATAGTATTCTTGGCTGCATATTTTTCTCATTTAGTGCTCTGAATATATCCTGCCAGTCCTTTCTGGCCTGCCAGGTCTCTGTGGATAGGTCTGTTGCCAATCTAGTGTTTCTACCACTGTAGGTTACATATCTCTTCTCCTGAGCTGCTTTCAGGATTTTCTCTTTGTCTCTGAGACTCATAAGTTTTACTATTAGATGTCGGGGTGTTGACCTATTTTTATTGATTTTGAGAGGGGTTCTCTGTGCTTCCTGGATTTTCATGCCTGTTTCCTTCCCCAAATTAGGGAAGTTCTCTGCTATAATTTGCTCCATTATACCTTCTGCCCCTCTCTCTCTTTCTTCTTCTTCTGGGATTCCAATTATTCTAATGTTGTTTCATCTTATGGTATCACTTATCTCTCAAATTCTGCCCTCGTGATTAAGTAGTTGTTTATCTCTCTTTTTCTCAGCTTCTTTATTTTCCATCATTTGGTCTTCTATATCAATGATTCTCTCTTCTGCCTCATTTATCCTAGCAGTTAGTGCCCCCATTTTTTATTGCACCTCATTAATAGCCTTTTTGATTTCAACTTGGTTAGATTTTAGTTCTTTTATTTCTCCAGAAAGGGTTTCTCTAATAACTTCCATGCTTTTTTCAAGCCCAGCTAGTATCTTTAAAGTGATGATTCTGAACTCTAGATCTGACATCGTACTAATGGCCATATTGAGTAGGTCCCTGGCAGTCAGTACTACCTCTTGTTCTTTTTGTTGAGGTGATTTTTTTCCATCTTGTCATTTTGTCCAGAGGAGAATAGATGAATGAGAGAACAAAATGCTAACAGGGTAACAACGTCCCCAGAAAATATACTCTAAACAAATCAGAAAAGACCTGAAGCCGGGGGAAAAGAAAGGGAAAGAAAGAATAAAAAGAAAGTAGAAAGAAAAAGAAAAAGATAAAAACAAACAAAAACAGAACAAAACAACAACAAAAAAAAAACAGAACATGATCAAATATGATCAGGCTGGTGCATAGATCAGTGCCACACACTAGATTTTGGGTGTATTTTGGTCTGTCAGAAGAAAGTGCCTCCCAAAATTTTAAAGAAAGAAAAACTTATATATGTACAAAAATAAGGGTTTATATGATGAAGGGATGGAATATGACTGTAAAGATGAAAATTATAAAAAATTTTATAAAAGGAATTTATAAGAAGTTGTTTGAAAAAAGAAAGAAGAGGATTTATAAAAAAAAAAAGGGAGAGAATGTGATCAGGCAGGAGAGTAGAACAAAACCATACACTAGAGATTTAGGGTATATTTTGATCTGTTAGAAGAAACTATCTCAAAATTTTTAAGAGAGAACAACTTATATATATATGCCAAAAATAAGGGTAACTACTATGAAGGGATAGAATAGGACTCTAAAAATGAAAAATAAAAATGTTTTCTGTTTTTTGTTTTTTCAAGATTTAATTTATTTATTTGACAGAGAGAGACAGCGAGAGAGAGAACACAAGCAGGGGGAGTGGGAGAGGGAGAAGCAGGCTTCCCACCGAGCGGGGAGCCCGATGCGGGGCTCGAACCCAGGACCCTGGGATCATGACCTGAGCCGAAGGGAGACGCTTAACGACTGAGCCACCCAGGTGCCCCAAAAATGTTTTTTTTTTTTAAGGGATTGATAAGATGTTGGTTGAAAAAGGGAAAAAGAAAAATTCAAAAAAGAAATAAAAAGACAAAAAGACAGTTAAAAAAAATTAACTTTAAAAGACTAAAGAATCATGGTAAAAAAGCCGTGAATTCTATGTGCAGTATTCCCCTAGCGCTGGAGTTCTGCCGTTCTCATTGATCGGTAAACTTGGTCTTGGCTGGCTGTTCTCGCTGATCTTCTGGGGAGGGGCCTGTTGCCGTGGTTTCCAAATGTCTCTGCCGGAGGCGGAATTGCCCCGCCCTTGCCCCCTCCCGGCTGAGTAATCTGCTCGGGTTTGCTCTCCGGGGCTTTTGTTCCCTGCGAGCTTTCCGTACAGCTTTGGAGGCGGAGAGTGAAAATGGCGGCTTCCCAATCTCCGTCCCGGAGGAGCCGAGAACTCGGGGCCCGCTCCTCAGTGAGCCCCCAGAGAAAAGCCGTCCGTCACTCCCGTCTCCCCGGTCTCCGGCCGCACTCCGTGCTCACCCGGCCTGTGACCGCGCGCCTCTATCTCTGGCATCCGACCCCGGGTGGAGTCTCCAGACCCAGCAGATCCCTGCGGTGCACTCCCGCGCGGCTCCCCCCAGGGGAGGAAGGGGAGTCTCCCCGGATCTGCCGCTTGTTGGGTCCCTGCTGGAGGAGCAGGGGCCCGACTGGGCCGCGGATCACGGTTTATGGCCACCCCGAGCTGAGAGCCCGCGCCTGGGCTCCGCCTCTGCAGCCGGCTTCCCTGCTCCGATATTGGGAGCTCTGCCACACTCAGGCACCCCCGGTCTTTCTGTGACCCCGAGGGTTCTGAGACCACACTGTCCCGGAGGGTTCCACCCCCCACTTAGCCACCGGAGTGACGTCCCTCGGCGGAGCAGACTTTTAAAAGTTCCGATTTTGTGCTCCGCGGCTCTATCACTTGCCAGAAGCGGCCAACGGAGGCCCCTCCCCCGCCGTCTATCCTCCCGAATATCGCCTCGGATTCACTTCTCCGCACGTCCTACCTTCCAGAAAGTGGTCGCTTTTCTGATGAGAGAGTTGCTGCTCTTCTTTTCTTCGTTCTCCTGTTGAGTTTGTAGGTGTTCAGAATGGTTTGATCCTTATCCAGCTGAATTCCTGAAACCAGACGAAATCCAGGTCTCCTACTCCTCCGCCATCTTGCTCCCAGGCATTTCTCCCATCGACTCTTGATTTCCACTCCAGTCATGATCTCCGGGTCGTGAGATTGAGCCCCGTGTAGGGCTCTGCGCTCAGTGTGGAGTCTACTTGAGATTCTTTCCCTCTGCACCTGCCCCCCCCACCCCCCCGCTCACACACATGCAGGTGCTCTCTAAAACAAATAAATAAATCTTTTTTTTAAAAAAAAAAAAAGAGGACTGGTCAAATAAATTCTGCTGCATCCATATGCTGGAAGAATGGATAGCTATTAGAAGAAATGGCTCAGCAGGCTGGTGTGTCCGTACAATGGACTGTTATACTGACATTCAGAATCGCGATTATGAGTGTGATCTAGAAATATGAAAATACCTACATGAGCTAAGGATAACAGGACAAAATAGAACTTGATAATACACACATTAGAATTATATATGAAATAAATAAGTTCTATACTAAATTCAGAAGGGACTGGGGCATATATATGATGATTCAAGAGTTTGAGCTTTTCTGGTGATTTCAAATTTGTACCCAGATGTTTTGTTCAATGCTTGTTTAGTTGATGAAGGAGAAAAACAAGCAGGGCAAGGAGAAAAGGGAGAGTGAGGAGGGAAAAAAAGGAGAGAAAGAGGGAAGAAAAGGAGAAAGAGGAAACAGAAAGTGGAAGTAGAAGGAGCACAGAGGGAGAGGAGGACTGAAGAGACTTGCTGCATTCAGCATCCTGGGCTCCATCCCTGGCAAAGTCGGGAGGGGGCTCCTCTGTGAGTTACACAAGTACAGTGTGATTTTGGTCCACCTGAAGTATGTTTGCTGTTCATTAAATACATGGAACATGTAGAAGAGACCTTCAGTACCTCTACATCACACAGGCAGACATGTCCCTCACAGAAGAAGCTTTGACATCTAAGCAGTGTGGCCACCTAGAAGGTTCTCCAACTACCTCGTTGGCTGGGTGTTTCTGGGGTACATGGTGCTTGGTTTGGCCAATTCCCAGTTGGTAGCATTGATGAGCAAGGCTGAGTGGCAAGTCTGGGTCTGGGCTTAGTCTAATTTCTTGTGCTCCATCCTTGAAGACAAAACAGAGGACCTAGAAGTTAGTATTAGAAGTTCTCAAACAAGCACAAAACTTTTTGCAACTCAGTAGGCTACCAACCATCACACACCCAGCAAAATGGATTTAATTTAAGACTGACTGTATCAAGTGTTGGTGAGGATGTGGATGAACGAGAACTCTCAATCACTGCTGGTGTAAAATAGTACAGCCACTCTGGAAAGTGGTTTGGCTGCTTTCAGTGTAATTTCACTCCTGGGTATATATACTTAAAACATACATGCATATACCCACAAAAAGACCGAACAAGAATGTTCATGGTGACCTTAGTCATAATATTTCACATTTGTTCCATCCATCTCCTTTCTGTGGTATGACGGACTGCCCAAGACAAGGTTTTCTCATAGTCGAGGCCAGGGGCACAAGAAAGCAGAGGACAGACACGTGCCATGCCTCTTGAAGTCCCACCTAGAACTGACACATGGCCACCTCTGTCCTCTTGCTGTTGGCCAAAGCAAGACATGTGGCAAAGCATTTACTGAGCATTTATTGCAGGTCTGACTTCTTGTGCATTTGAACTTTTTCAGCGATGCAATGAGGTGGGCACAAGTATTATCCCCTTTCATGGGTGACGAAAGGGAGATTCTGGGAAGCTAAACAAGTTTTCCAAGGCTACAAGGCTAACAAATAGCAAGGAGTTAAGTTGCAGAGTCAGACTCCAAAGCCCCTCACCCTGAGCCAAGTTGGCAGATCCTAGATGTGGATTGTTCTCGACTTGCACAGCTATCACAAAAGCCTGTGGGGTGAGTTGGGGCATAAATTTTTAAGTGGTTTGAAAAAAACAAAAATCACTTAACCTATCTGGCTTTCCATTTCTTCTCCCGTAAAATGAGAATTATATTGGATCTCTAAGCTCATTCCAGATATAAATTTAACACCAAGATTCTGTGAACGCTGAATTTACAACAGCTGTAAATGGCTCATATGCTAATCACTAAAAGCAAGCCTGCAAACTACTGGATTTTGGTATGAGCAACCGTATTCTGGGAGGTCACAGTGAAATGGTGAAATTTCTTTATGTAGAACAGATACCAACTTAATCCTCATTTTTTAAATATTGAATTTTCTGTTGTGGTTGATTCTAAAAGCACTAGAAAAAAGGAATTCATTGTAAAATTAGATAAATTCCTCTGTTAATTCAGGATTTTGCTTCAATTTCCATGGAAGTGTAGCTGGGCTTCTGGCAGTGGGTCTTCTCCTCTGCACCTTCTCCATGGGCAAAACAACCAGGGTGGGGTTGATACCCAGGAGGGCTGCATCTGGGTGTTCACTCAGGCAAATTCCATTCCAGTAAGAGCCATAGTGAGCGCTAAAATTGCCTTACATCTATTGTTCCTTAAAATAACCTAACATTTTCTGAGGATTTTTTTAAACATACTTCTCTGGTCTCCCTAAATGGACTTACAGACTCAGAAAACAGAGAGCTTCTTCTGGTTTGCATGTCCATGATCACTTAGTACCGTCCTGTCATCAAACAGGAAGGATGGATGGATGGATGGTTGGACGGACGGATGCACAGGTGAACACATACTGTACCTCTGTTAGAAATGCTCTTTCCATCCCACTCTACCCCCTTCTCCTAATTAGCTCCTAATCACATGTTGGTTCTTAGATCAAGCATTGCTTCCTCAAAGAAGCCTTCCCTGACCCCCAGTCAAGGGAGGCAGCTTCCTGCATGGTCCTTTCATAGCATGGTGCTCCTTTCTTCAGAGCACTAATCTGTGTGTAGTTATACATTCATCAGTATAAGCAGATGTTTAATGTTGATCTCATCAAGGCTGTAAGTTCCATGAGAGCAGGAACAACGTGTGGGCTAAGATGATAGATGATAGATAGATGATAGATAGATAGATAGATAGATAGATAGATAGATAGATAGATGATAGATAGATGATAGATAGATAGATAGATGATAGATACACAGACAAACACACACACATATATGAACAAATAGATGAACAGAGAGGTGAATGTGTGGATAGTGGGCTATGAGCTTGGAACTTGATTGTAAAGACATTTCTACGGTAACCACAGAATGGCCATATTTAAGAAAAGCAGAAACCTTCAAGGTTAAATGATGCTCACACAATGAAAGAATATTAGAGTTTTGAGGGACCTTTGGTTCAACCTCCCACATAATGTGGGAATCTGCACTGTAATGAGATTTGACCTCTGAACAGAGTATATATTTTCGGTGAGGCTTTCTTTTTGGAGTAGGTATTTTTAATTCCTTGGAAAACATCATTTGCTCTGGTACCCTGAAGCTCTGAAATGCTTAATTTAACCCACATTAGTGTACATTTTATTCTAAAGGATTATTTTACTCATGCTCTTTCAATTAATCAATTTATTGGTCTACCTAGCTTAATGTAATGCAATAGATATGTATTAGATACACACACACACACACACAAATTATGTGGAAGTCATACTTCCATCAGTGAAATCATTTAAAGTACACCAAAGTATTTTCTTCTATAAGATGGAGAATATTTTAAACTTGAAAATTTTTATCCCCTAATTTGTGTTTTGTAAGTCCAGATTTTTAATCTGAGCTTCCTGAAAATGAGACATACCTACAAAGGTACCTCCAGTACCAGATTTTACAAAGAAAAGATTCCTCAGAAAAATGACAAATATATGGGCATTAAACTGGTTTCCTCTAGTATGTTCCAGAAGCCATATGGAGATGACCACCAGGTTCCTCCCTTCTTCTACTTCCTTCTCAGGTTAGTGCAGGTCAGTGTGGAGATTCTGCCCTCATGCCATCTCAGCTCATAGCCTGACCCTGCCAGCTAACTACCATGGTCTTTGTCCGTGCCTATGTGGACAGCTTGCCGGGCATCTGGAAGATTCATCTCTAAATGTCCTTAGGGAATTAACTCATCAGCTATTCCCCAACCTGATGCCAGCCACACACGGGTAAGAGGAAAGGAAAATCATGTGGCAAACCCCAGTAGTTGCTCTCACTTGTCTTTGCCAGCAGAATCCTCACTGCTTAGGCAGCATTATATCCAATTGCAAAAGCTGACTCATGGTTGGTTTACACACCAGGCACATCAGTCCTCTTCCCCTTTGCCAATGATGTGGCAAGGATGAGCATGTGAACCAGTTCAACTCCATGAGATGGGAACAGGGGGCTGCTGGGGGTGTGCTAGGAGAGATTTTCCTCCCTGATAAAATGAGAGAGGGCTGTAAGAAGATCCCTTTTCTCTCCATTCCCCCCACCCCTTTCTTCTCATTTGGGACACCGCCAGGTGAGGACATGACTTTTGGAGTTGTGACATCCATCTTGCACTGTGAAAGGAGGTATCGCCAATACCTGGATAACAGCAGAATGTAGAGAGCAAACATCAGCTCTTGAATGACATCATGGAGCCACTGCACAAACCCTGGGGACCTTGCACATTCAGGTAAGTGAACAATAAGTTTCTTTATAGTTTAAGCCACTGTTACTTCAGTTCTCAGCTACTTGTAACCAAATACATTCCTTTTTTAAAAAACATTTTATTTATTTATTTGAGAGAGAGACACAGAGAGTGTGCACAAGCACGAGCAGAGGGCAGGAACAGAAGGAGAGGGAGAAGCGGGCTCAATCCCAGGACCCTGGGATCATGACCCAAGCTGAAGGCAGACGCTTAACCAACTGAGCAACCCCGGCATCCCACCAAATGCATTCCCGATACAAATAATAATATAGTCAATATCTTCTATCAGCATGGCACTTCCCATTCTTCAAAATACTTTTACATCCATTACCTCATTTAATCCTGCCAACAATCCTGAGATTGAGTGCAGGGAGTCAGAGTCCAAAACCCCTCAAACTGAATGGGGAGTTAGAAGATCCTAGATCCTTGTTCTTGAGTTACACAGCCATCACAAAACCCTGTGGAGTAAGTTGGTGAAGAGATGGTTTATTATCCCTATTATCCCTCACTTTACAAATATATAGAAATGAAGATTTAAAAAGAATTAATCTTGTGAGAGGAAGAAGAAAGAAAGAGAAAGAAAGAAAGAAAGAAAGAAAGAAAGAAAGAAAGAAAGAAAGAAAGAAAGAAAGAAAGAAAGAAAGAAAGAAAAAACAGGACTAAAACTGATTAGAGACGCTTTGCTTTAATCCAAGGGATAGCAAACTATGGTCCACAGGCCAAATAAATGGTGGACAAACAAAGAGTATTTTTTGCATTTTTAAATGGCCGGAAAAAAATTTAAAGAACAATAATATTTCCTGACATGGGAAAATTTTGTGAAATTCGAATTTCAATGTCCCCAGTAAAGTTTTATTGAAACACAGCCATGCTCATTCGTTTACATACTATCTATGATTGTTTTAATGCTTAATGTTTAATGCAGAGCTGCATCATTGTGATGGGCTATATGGCCCCCAAAGCCTAAAATATTTACTACCTGGCCCTTTACAGAAAAAGTATGCTGACCCCTCTGCTAGCCCTATCAAGCCCACTCCAAAAAACTCATGTCCCCATAAAAACCACATAGGGTGGTCAGGACACCATATTTTACACGCTCATGTCATGATCTAAGGTTTTGTTTGCTGTTTGTCATTTTTTTCATCATCTGAGTCTAACCTACTGACAGCTTCATAGTCCCCAGACTACCCGGAGAGGAGCAGGGAAATGTCTTGCCTAACTGCTAATTAATCAGTCTGGCTTAAATTCTCCCCTCAGTAAACACCAGAACACATCTGTTTGAAACAATGTTTTGATGAAACAGCCCCTCCATCATAAAGCAAAAACTAACATCCCAGGCATGCCACACCGCAGTAGGTTCTCTTCTCTGAGTGGTCATCGCATGAATGTAAATGAATCATGCTAAATCTGGTGTAAAGCATACAAAAGACTTCCTCCACAGAGAGATTATGGGCAACGATATTATGCAAACTAAGATCATCCAAACCAGAAAAAGCGGATCTAAAACAAATACATCATTTTACTTAATTTTTTTTGGTTTTGATCATTGTAACATAATATTTAATGAACAATTCATTCTACTGGATGAGAAAATACACATATAAACATAGAATAGGGTACCTAGTATATATTTTGTGCTCGTTAAACTTAGTTCAACCTGAAATTCCATGAATCATGGGGAAGAATATTTTTAAACTACTTAATTGTTAAGATATTTTTTTTAAAGTATGCATCTTCAGCATGTAAATGCTAGGAATCGCCAGTCTACTAAAATTCATCTGAAAATAAATTTTTTCTCATTTTTGTGGCTTTGGTTTAAACCACTTCATAGAACCCCCACAAACATGCCTCAGAAGATACAACACCAGCTTTATTCCAGCCAACATGGGTATGCCGACATGGTTTTGCCACAGTTCACAAATCTTTGCATTGTTCTAAAGCAGAAGCAACATACTGGTCTGTAAAGATTCCTTTAAGAGTTTTTATTAAAATTATACCCACTCACTATCATCATCACATAGAGGCATGGGTTCTCCATGATAAAAGTGTCTGGGTTTTGGGTTTTTTTGGTTTTTTTTGGGGGGGGGAGCTTCTGAGCTCCTGGCTCCCTGTCACCCAGGGAACTCAATGTTTTGAGTTGATCTGCTCCCCCTGCTGCCTGGATCCGTAGTAATTACCAGGCTCTTGGAGCTGGGCTGACATCTCATGTGATAGAAGAAGTATACAAGCTAAGAAGTAAACACAAACAGCTGTGTTAATTCCAGCAGTGTTCGAACCTTAAGGCTGAGGGAAAGTTGCTGAATCAAAAAGGAACGAACTCCGGGAGGGGAACGCTCTCCCAACATTCTAGCAAAGAACCGAAGGTCTTCATCCAGTAGGGCCCAACCATCGAAAAGAAAGGACACTGTAAAATGCGCAGGCTTTTAAAAATACAATGGTTAAAAATCCTCTCTCTTCCCTAGACAAAAGCTTTATTTTAATAATTGCACATTCTCTGGAAGAATTGATAAGAATCCAATAATTGCGTTACCAGGGGAGTGGAGGGCTTGAAGACGGCATGTGAGAAAAGAATCGTTTATCACTGAAATTACCTTTGCACCTTTTGAAAGGTATAACATGTGCGTGTATAATTTCATCACGTAACTGCATTAATTTTTAAGATTACATATTACATACCAAACACATGTGACTAGACCAAAGTTACTAAAAGTATACAATGCAAGTTCTGACTGCTAATGGAATTCTTCACTTTCCCACCATTTAATGCCATTTATGTGCTAAGTACTAGGGATGCAAAAATTAAAGATGTGATTCCTGGCCTTGCAAAACATTTGATCTAACGAAGCACGAATATGCATATAAGCAATTGCATATAGTACAAGGTGCAGTAGGAACAGAGGCAGGATGCCCAATAAACACAGGCACGGATATCCCCAAATGTATGTTACCACCTGTTAGCAGGTCCCTGGAGATACCATTCACTTATTCCACGAATTCTATTGTTGTTCAGCATTGGGAGTTCCTCTTTTGGAATCAGTTTACAAGCTGTATTATAGTTATCGATTAACAATGCTGTGTAACAACCACAGAATCCCAGGAGCATAAAACAAGAAGTATTTATTGCTCATCCATCTGGAGTGCTCAGTGAGGCAGCTCTGCTGATCTTTACTAAGCTCATTTACACGTGTAGGGGTGGAGTGTGAGCTAACTCTCAACAGATCGGAGCTGACCTTGGCTGTGATGAATGGAGCAGCACTACTCTGTTCCACAAGTCTCTCATCCTGCATCAGGCTAGCATGTTCTCACGGTAACGGCAGAGTCTGAAAGAGTAAGTGGGAACATGTCGGCCTTTGGGGTCCTAAACTCAAAAGTGGGAGATGCTCATGCCCATGGCATTCTGCTGGCCAAAACAAGTCACAATTCCAGTTCAGACTCAAGGGATGTGGAAACAGACACTACCTTGTTAGTAAGAACATTTGCAAAGTCACGTGACACAGAGCGTGGGCACAGAGAATGAAGAGGAAGAATTGAGGCCCTCGACCACAATGTACCCCCAAGCCATACCAAAAGAACAGTCTCCAAATTACCTTCTCTCGGTTTTAACCCACCTCTTCCACTAGAATTTATTTCAGGTGGCTTGGTCTTTGCCCGAAATTAAACACATCCTCAAAATCCAGATAACTGCCGCCACTGAATATCGGGGTATTATCTCATGCCTTTTTATGTCCCTTGACAACCGCCCACACAAGTCCTTATGAAGCAAGGTGCCTGCACAACTCTTTGTTAGATGAATGAAGAAACACACTCACATATCATAAAAGTGTTTTTAAGCAATAGCTGCATATTAGAATATGCAGATAGTTTCCTCGGGTGGCCCTTGTAAAACAGATGACACATTCTGATATACTAGTGCTCCTATGTTTGTATAAAACATCAATCCACTATATTTAGGTCATATTCCTACCATTCAACATTGTAAAGTAGATATTTTATTACATTTACCTTACTTTTACCTTTTGTTTTTACTCATATTTCTAAAGTGAATCTTTCACCCATTATTTTTCAAATAGTGAAGTCATTCTACAAATATGCTATTCCCTGACCTCATGTTGGGTATATTATGGGCTGATCTTTCATTGGCTAGAGAATGACTCTGGACAGGATAACCATGACCTACTCTACAGGATTGTTCTGGGAAGCTGCATGATGGATTCTGTGAAGAGTGGTCTGCAAATGTGCTTTTCGTAATATAATTCTTTACATTTCTAGAGCTGATTTTCTCTCAAAGAACTCCAAACGCCTCACATATGGCAGGCCAGATCCTCTTGGAGTGTAAATTATGCCCCAGGAGTAAGTGAATTACTTGGAGGGAGGCATTAACTCTTTCAGGTCACCAAGGTTTCACTTAGAGCACAGCAGGAGGGCAGTAATTTATCAAATAGTACCCCGGTGGCCAGAAAGTATACATGCAGTATAAATTATTCCCAGGGAGTAATTTATGAACTCAGAAAATCTAGCTTATTATCTCATCTACTCACATAGTGTCCAATGAGGGAGAGAAGGAGTAAGAAGAGAAAAACAGGCAGGGGTAGGGATGCTAGGAGTTTCTCACAGCTCATCCAGGGCAGAGGTCCAACTTGAATTGCCTGATCATTGGCATAACTTCCTCCTAATTAGTGGCTTCAGGATTTGGGACTCTCACCTTGACATTTCTACTAATCGGGGATGGGGGCCCAGGTGAAACAAGTGTGGTGCCCACCACGCAAATTGGGAGGCCCCAGCTGTCTCCCCCTGGTCTCAACCCTGCTACTGACTCATGAAGAATATTTGGGTAGTTGCTTGAAATATCTAAAGACCACGGAATTACACTTACATTTTCTACTTGCTTCTCACAAACCCATAAACACTGGTGAAGATTCATTAGTTAATTAATTCATTTTCCCACACTGAGAAAATGTGGGAGTCAATAATGATAGGGCAGAGAGGCTGTCCATATTGTTTTGTTGCCAGAGTTGGAAATGGTCAAATAGTTCATCTATTTTAGGAAGGAGAAAAGATTGAATTCAATCTAGATGGAAATCTGTATGATGTAATTAATACATGGCAAAGAGGTCCCTTGGAATATTTTGGCTTGAAGGCCCAAATATGGCGTTTTTGTCCCCGAGTCAACTCTTTTATGGCAGTATCTTTAACTATCACCAGTGCTTTCAACCCTTTAGAGGACTCCAGAAGCTCTGCAGCAGGCTCTAGGTGGCCTACAAAAGAATTAGGATGCAGGTATCTTGATTCCCCACTCAAAGCTCTCTCTCACACTCACACACACACACGACATATCTCTGTGCCTTTGTGATGAGATCCTGGGTAGCTGCTGTCTGAAAGCCAATCACAGGAATAAAATGGCCTTTTAAGGAGGAAAAAAAAATCTATCTAGTGTTCCGCTTTGCCTGGGAACTCTGCTATGCTCTAAAAGGCAGCAATCGACCTCTTTTCAAAGTTCTGTCCTCATTCAGCCTGACATCAACCTCTGCCACCAATAAAGATTCCGACTGATTTCTCCATATTTTGACTCATTTCTTGCCTCAGTGAAATATACTAACTCACAATTTGAAAGAAAGGTGATACAACATACCCCCCATGGCCCCCCTTGCTGCCATCACGCATACCATGAACACACACACACACACACACACACCAGTGAAATAATTTGATCCCACATTTTCTCGGAGGGTAGGAGTATGTCACTCACTCAAAGAGTGGTTTTGGCTAAGTCACTTACTCACTCCCAGACTCAGTTTTCTGGTCAAATGAGGAGATTGGACTAGAAGCCTCAGGTCCCTTTCAGCTTTGGTGTTTCGTAACTCTAGAGCTGATCCATGTTCAAGTCACAACTTTAGCCAAAGCTGGAGCCAGCCAACTACAGCCTTTAGGTGAAATCCTGCCTACTGCCTGCTTCTGGATGATCTATGAGCTAAGAATGACTTTTATATTCTTAAATGGTTGGGGGGGAAATCAAAAGAATAGTATTTCATGTCAGGTGAAAATCATACAAAAATTCAAATTTCAGTGTCTATAAAATGTTTATGGGAACACAGCTCTGTACATTCATTTACATATTATCAGTGTCTGCTTTTGTAATATAAGGGTAGAGCTGAGTGATGGCAACAGAAACTGTATTGGGGACTACAAAGCCAAAAATATTTACTATCTTTACGGAAAACACTTGTTCTTTACAAAAAAAGTTTGCCAATCCCAGATCTAAGCCATTAGACCATCTGCATAGTAACAAAGTCTGCCATAACCCTCTTACCTGATTGAAGTTTTACTTCTGGAAAACAGGAGTGCCAGAAAGTAATCTCAAGAACCAAGAATAAAATTAATGGATAATTAGTCAATCGGATCCTTATAAAAGACATTGCTGGGAAATCACTAATAAATCTACCACGTCGATGTTAGAATTGATTTCGTATGAGAAACAATTTACTCCAAAGAATTTATCCCTTACTACTACTTGGCAAAGAGGCCATTACAGTCCATTTTCCCCTTTTCTTTTTTTTCTTTTCTCGTCTTATAAGTGGTCTGAAGCATAGCCAATTTATCTTTTCTTTATGAGGAATAGTATCATTGGTGAAAATGACTGCAAAAGAACAATCCCACATGAAACAAATCCCTCCCTAATAAAGTGGTGACTTTGAAAAGGAAATTGCCCTGCTCGAGTGATGGATTCTGTTTCAGCCGTCATGACCCATGTTACGAGGGAGTCCTGGGACGGGACGTGGGGCCTGGCCCTTACAGGCAGACCAGCTGCAGAGCCCCACTGGGAGCTCCCCCAGGACGTTCTGTGAATGGCCAGAGGCTGACCCGCCACTCCACCACCCCTAAGGGCTGCAGTGCTGAGCACTGAGTCTCCAGACACCCCTTCCACCTAGCCTGGAATGCTCCCCTCACCAACAGCCCCCCCACACTTACTTTCCCCAAGAAAGGCCTAGTTTGAGTTCCAAATATGGTAATAGTCATGGCCCACAGCCTCATGATACCTTATATTACTTTTTCTCATTTGGTTTGTGTTTTCTCTTCCCCGGGACTCTAAGATCCTCCAGTACAGAGAGCATCCATCATTGAAACCTCTTTCAGTTAGAGATCTACACCAAATTCCAATGAAGATGATGATAATGAAATGGGAAATTAGGAGGGTTTTGAACCTTTCTTCTTAAAGAGGAGATGAGATGCTTGAATAATCCTTGCTTCTCTCTTCCTGATTCTCAGGCAGGGTTTTCCGGATGAAAGGCTGAGATCTAGGGCCAATGTAAGGATTCTTAGCAGGGTGTTGCTGTTACTTTATTAGGAGACAATCGACCTACTCAGAGCAAAAGTGGGGCTGCAGATTGTTCTCTTCTGGACTTTGCTGAGGAATAGCTTCATATCGAACTTAGCTTTGTTTCCTAGAAAAAAGGAGAAGATAGGAGGGCACCTGGGTGGCTCAGTCTGTTAAGCATCCAACTCTTGATTTTGGCTCCAGTCATGATCTCAGGTTCCTGGGATTGAGCCCCGCATCAGGCTCCCTGCTCAGCAGGGAGTCTGCTTGTCTCCCTCTCCCTCTGCCTGCCCCCCGCCCACTCATGCTCTCTCTCTCTCTCATTTAAATAAATAAATATTTTAAAAAAAGAAAGAAAGAAAGAAAAAGGAATAGATGGAGCTATGGAGGGGTCCCTACTTACAGCAGCTGGGAGCTTTGAGATTGTGACATCAGGCCATCCTCTTGTCCCTAAGACATCAAATGCTTGCTTCATGGTAGTCACTTTAGAAGAAACTTTTTTTTCATTGTCTGTCAAGGCCTGAGTCTGAGGAGATTTTTGTCAATACCAATTACAGTACATTTAAATGTTGGGCTTTGTACTAGCAGATTTTGACCACTTCAGACCTTCTCCCTTTTTCTGCAGCCATCTGAATGTTGTAATCACGCAAATAAATGTTCTTTCAAAACCAGAAGTATTTGCTTTAACTCTAAATTCAATTTTACATTTTCCTTTACATTACAATTTCAAGATAATCAGTTGTATCCCCCCAAAAATTCAATATTTTGGAAGCATCTTGGTCCTAGGAGGTTCTAGGACTATCAAAATAGGTGAATCTCTTAGTTTTGCTCTCAGAAAGAATCATAAAATGATTATAATCATTGAAAAAAAATAGTGTTGGGCGCCTGGGTGGCTCAGTTGGTTAAGCGACTGCCTTCGGCTCAGGTCATGATCCTGGAGTCCCGGGATCGAGTCCCACATCGGGCTCCCTGCTGGGCAGGGAGTCTGCTTCTCCCTCTGACCCTCCTCCCTCTCATGCTCTCTGCCTCTCATTCTCTCTCTCGCAAATAAATAAAATCTTAAAAAAAAAAAAGAAAGAAAAAAATAGTGTTAAATCATACCTCAACCCCAGGTGTACTTAGAACAACTTGGGGAGCATTTAAAAAAATACCAACTTCTGGGCTCCACTGCTCCAGAGAGTCTCATTGAATTGCCCAAGAATAGGCCCAAGGCACGAGTATGTTTTCATAATCTTTCCATGGTTTGACTGGCCATGTGAAGATCAGACATGAGCACCTCCTACATACCTCTGTGTATGTATGAGCATTTATCACTCCACGCTGTGACTACTTGTGTGCATGTCTCCCTCTCTTACAGATGGTAAGTGCATGGAGACCAGGAGATGTATCTTATTCATCTTTGAGTCTTGTAGTAGACAAAGGTTTGCTAAACTCCAAGAGCCTACCATTAACACAGTTCTTTCTGGAGGCACAAATCCTGTGGAAAGAAAGCAAGGACAAACCCTGGGCAGTTTCTTTTTTTTTTTTTTTCTTTTTTTTAAAGATTTTATTTATTTATTTGACAGAGAAAGAGATAGCGAGAGCAGGAACACAAGCAGGGGGAGTGGGAGAGGGAGAAGCAGGCTTCCCGCCGAGCAGGGAGCCCGATGTGGGACTCGATCCCAGGACCCTGGGATCATGACCTGAGCCGAAGGCAGACGCTTAACGACTGAGCCACCCAGGCGCCCCTTCTGGGCAGTTTCTTAAGCAACGGTGGCTAGGCTTGATACCATGTGACCCCAACAGTATGGCCATAGGTGACTAGCCCAGGAGTAAGCACCTGACCAAGGTCTGCTGATCTACAGGGTGTCCAGCAACCAAATGGAGGCCTGATATAAACGCTGAGTCCAACTCTAGCATCTGGTTAGTGCCCAGTGCGGCCAATTAGATTCTTTCACTAAAGGAGTTAAAATATGAGATCAACAGAGAGCTGAGCAGTTGGTAGCAGGATCAGAAGCCAAGAGACAATCAAAGAAAAACAGAGAGAGAGAGAGAGAGAGAGAGAGAGAGAGGAGCTGAATCACCTTGGCGGCTAAGCCTGCTAGTAGGGATCCCAGATGCTTGCTGCTCAGGGGGCAGCAAGATAACCCAGCCACAGAGCTGTATCCTGAATGACCTTCCAGTTCCTGAACTTCAATCCAGTTTTCGTGAGGCCTGGCTGGGTGGCCTTTCCGGAAGGCTTTTCAGAGACACGTGGCTGAGCGGTGGAGATTCCGGTCAGCCTTCCTTCCACAGTAAACTCCCATTACTTGGGGTGAACGCAGTGGTGTCGGTTCTCTGCAACCCCAAAAAGCCCAGTCAGCACAATTCTGGGGTCTAGCACATAACAAGTACTAAATCTTTGCAGGTGCTTGGACGACATGACCATCCCCAGTGAAAAACCTTCTGAAAATGAAGAAATCATTCATGGTAGGAACACTCACTAGGGTTGCCTTCGAATTCCCAAAACAATGCTAAACTATGATAAATACGTTAAGCTTATTCTGCCCTCCCATTTCCAAATCCATCTACATTTCTACCATAAATCCAACAAAAAAGGAAATGTCACATTCTGCAGAACTACAGTGAGCATCCTAACTTCAGCTAAGGTATGTTTGGATGACTTGATTTTCATTCCGCTTCATCTTAAATCATGGTAACATTAGTAAGAACAATTTTCCTCCCACACTAGCTTCACTGACAAACCTCCAAAGGTAGCTAATCTTTGCCTTTCAAGAAGTTTAATAATATGTGATCTTCTCCCCACATTGCCACACACATTTCCCCTGTCTATTGTCTGTATCAGCTACTTGAAGAACACATACTCCCCAACAACCGGATGAGTCACAGAATTAGAGGTACATGGATGTAAACTGAGCCTGTTTACGCTTTCCCTGGCCCCAGCTCATAAAATAAAAGAGGTCCCACTGAATTCAGGTCCCAATGGCTTCCGGAAAACAGAGTTCGGCTGAGCAAAGACATACCTTATTTAGTACATTATTTTAAAGGCAGAGCTAATGTCATACGCAGTGTGAATGAAATGTATTTATGGGGAGAGTCATGAGCAGGGTGTGTGTAAGGACTTGCCCTCCTCATGTCCTCTACAAAAGAAGGCTCTGGCTGCTTCTGGTGGTAAGCTAACCAACAAAAGGAATGCCTCAAAGGTCTCACAGAGATCAGGAATAGGAGCTGGGTCCCTGCTCACTGGAAACTCAGCACTCAAGAGAGTGCTTGCTTAGGTTTCCCATCTGCATTTTCCAAAATCGGGATAAAAGCAGGTTTAACCCAACCTCCCTTGACCTGTTCCTGATAAAATGATCTTACCCCTCTGGAATTGGGATTTTGAATGTATGTGCCTACCCCACGTCTGATATTATATTACAACAGCATGAAAATGGAGCCTAGGACTGAGGAGCCGGCCAGCCTCAGAAGCCTTCTTCATTGCCTGCCATGTAATACATGATATGCAAAGCCTCTGACTTCAGCCAGCAGGTATTTGGAGACCGTGTTGGCCCTAGCATGGGGACTAAACTAATGTGTGTTTAGGTCAGAAAGCGAATCAGAAAAGCCACTGGAGGGCACGTCACAGAGTGAGAGTCCTATAAATTCATCCCCACTCTCAGCGTCCCCTGGCAAACACTCTGCCTCCCTCACTGGGCCGCTCCACATCTCTCCTTCGGAGTGCTAGGACTCCCGCAAGCAGCTCCTCTCCTCCCCCACTGCCTTCTGCCCTGCAGAAACGCGAGAGGGCTAGACACCCGGGAAGGAAGGAAAGCCTTCGACAGGCGCGAGGAAAGCCCAGTGTAGCCCTCCACCCGACGGAGCGCGGGGCGCGGGGGCAAAGCCTGGCGCGGGCACCGCGGTCAAGTTCAGATTGCCCCCTTCGGTTGGTCTGCGCGGAGCTCCACACATTCCTCCGGATCTACCCGGCAAGAAGGGGACGCGAGCCCGGCAGCGTCTCCACGCGCTGAGCGCTCTCCCTGCACCCCGGGGAGGAGCGCCTCGCGTCACCCACTCGCACCCCGAGCCCCCTCCTCGGGAGCGCGGGCGCCTCCTCGCTGCTCTCCTTTCCCTCCTTCACAACCGCCTTCCGACCCCTCCCCTGTCGGGGCCCCGCGCCTCCCCTCCCCCACCCCGGCCCCCCGGCCCGGGCTCTCAAGGACCAGCCTGCGCTCCTGGCGTCCTCATGTCTTCACGGGACTCCCCGCGCCGGTTGACGTGGTGTCTCGATCGGATTTCCAGGCCAGACCTCAGCTCCGGCGGCAGCATCAGCCCGGCCCATCTCGTGCTCCCAGGCGCTGCGCCCCGACAAGGCGCAGAGCGCGGCCGCCGCAGCTGAGCCGCCCGCCGCGCCCCGGGCCCGCGCAGCCCCGGCCAAGAGCGCGGCGCGCGCAGCCGTGTCACCCCCCCACCCCCCGACCCAAGGCAGCGGCGGCTGCTCGGACCTCGGTTTCTGGGGGTGCAGGGCATCGGCGGGGGAGCTGTCGGCATCCCTCGCCCTTCTCGAGGCGGCGGCGGCGGGAGTCTTGGCCACCGCCCCCTGCGCACCCTCGCTGCCCCAGGATTGCGAATTCGTGCCCCTGACCTGTTGGGCGGGGCTCTGCGCTCCTGCCCTCGGCCCTCGGATGGGGCTCCTGGCTGGGACTCGGGGCTCCTGGAGTTAATGTCCAACTGGGGGTCTGCGGAGACCGGAGCCGAGGTAAGTGGGAGAGCGGGCCGGGGTGGAAGGGGCGGATGGCGCCTGAGTCGCCGGCGGCCGCGGCGGCCTGCCGGGCGCTGGAGCCAGAGGGGGCGCGGCTGGACCCCAGAGCAGGCGGTGAGATTGGAAAGAGGAAAGACTAGATGGAACCGAGGCACGGGGAGGGTAGAGGAGAGAGAAGTTGGACGCGAGAGGGGCTGGCCTTGCAGAGACGCCGGTTGCCTTTCCACGTGGGCAAAGATCCCTGGTGCCCCGATGCCTGTGGACCCCGGAATGTCCGAGAGGGTCAGTTTCCCTCCCCGGCTCGGCGGGGCGCTCTTCTGTCAAGTCCCGGGACGGGGCGGGTTTGGGGTCATCTTTGAACCCACCGCGACCAGAAAGTGCCCTCTCTGGACGTACAGCTGCAGAGACACCATTGCCGGGCGTGTAACTTACTATTGAGATTGTCTTGGTGTATTCCGAGGGAAGGCGCACACCATGCGAGGGACTGATGCAAAGGTGCTGGGAACCTAAAAATAGTGGGCTCACCTCCTCCGGGCACTGTCTTGCAAAGCTACATTCCTCACCCTTTTCGGAACCCGGTTGCTTGCACTTTCCTAATGCCCGCAACCCCAACTAACCGTGCCCGTCGAGGTTAGGAGAGGGGCTGCCTGGACAGTCCAGGACTTGGGTCTCTGCCTCGAGCAGGTTCTTGAAACTCTTCAATGTCTCCGCTAGGCCATCGAAGTGATTATGTTAATGACCTCTTCTCTCCTGCAACTCTGTGCCACCTCACCAATAACACCCTCCACCACTGCCTTGCACCACCTCTGGCCTGACTGCGCCGTGGTTTGGTTTACCAGCCCCACCCGGTGAAAACGAACCCTCATTGGGGAGGGGAATGGACTTTCACCGGAACCCCCTGCCTCCTGGCGCCTCCCTAGTTTTGGCTGTGGCAAACCCGCCCGCAGAGCCGACGTGCGCGCCCCGGGCGGAGGTGGGGGCTGCCCAACCCCGTGCTCCCAACATTTTTGCTCATTGGCGGGGACAAACCACTCTTCCGGCCCCTGCCGCCGGTGTGCTAGAGCGTACTCGACTCTTCCACGGTATTTTGAATATACACTTAAGTATTCCGAGGAAGAAATGCAACTTCCAACTTCACGCACGCACCTCTTCCTGCAAAGCCCTCGAAGTGGGAGCCGCTGGGCTTCTGCCCGGCCGGGACCAACTCTCACCCTCACTGTTTAGCCACACATTCGCTTTGGCGGGGTAGGGGGACAGTGTCGCCTTTTCAACAAGTGTCAGGTGTCCAGGGAGCCCGCAGCGTCCCCAGCCCACTCTCGCAGGGGGTTCGGGTGCCCCACAGACCTGGAACCTGGTCTCGGACCCCTGACCAGAGAGACCTCTCCCCAGAACTGCATGCACAAAACGTCCCTCATTCTTTTTCTTTCCCCTGGTCTTGGGCCCAACAGCCTCCGCCAGGCTACGACACGAGGCACACTTAAGAAAAGCAATACATCTTTCAGCAACTTCTGTCCCTATCCCAAAAGAAAACCCCGAGTTACAGCACGCTCCCCACCACCCCGCCTCCCTTTTCTCTCCGAGACCTGGATCTTGAAGGCAAAGCCCAAACAAACCTCCCAGCCTGCCAGACAGAGGAAGGTGCGGGGGCACTGGCGGCGGGGGCGCTCACCCCGTGGGAAGCTGTCATGGTGACGCGGGGAATTGGGGGGGGGGGAATCTAAAAGCAGGTTACCCAGAAACCAGATCAGGTGAAGTGGGAAGGGAAAAACTGGGGAGAGAGGATGGAGGGTAGGAACCTGAAAAGCAGGCATGCTGGTGAGCACATCCGGAAGTTTCGGGGGGTATTTTGGATTTGGGGAGGATTGTGGGGGGATCGGGGGTGCTTGTTCATGGATTTGATACTTAAAATGACGCAGCCTCTCGTTCGCGTGGGCGCTACGGAACTCGGACGGTTTCTGGTGCCCCCTGGTGCTGGGAACCCAGAAGCGCCCCACCGCGAGCGGCGGCTTCTGTGGGCACTGGGGCCCTCCAGGGCGCCCTTTCCCGGGCGGGCCTGGGGACCGCCGGGTGCGGGCGCCCGCGACACGCCCCTTTTGCCCTGCGGGGCGCGCTGGTCGCGGGCGCAGAGGGGGAGGAGGGCAGAGGGGGCAGGCTGTGGGGTACAAGCATGGGTGCGGGGGCACCTGGCGGAGCCGACTTCGGGAGGAGAGCGTGGTTACCGCACGTGGCAGCGCCTTAAGCAACTGGAGCGCGTAGCAAAGGCGGCGGGTTGCACAGAAACACGTCCCGCAGCTGTGCTTTGAGAAAGCGATAAAGAAACAAACCGGGAAGCGCCGGGGTGGGAGGGTGGGGAGGTTCCAGATGGGCCCTGAGAAAAGCTTCCTAGTCGACCACTGTGTGCGCTCAGCGCCCCCCGCCCCCCCCCCAATCCCCTCCTCTTCCTCCGCCCAGCAAATACCGGGAACTAAGCCGTCGGAGTGGGGCCGGCCCGGCGGTGCTCCAAGGGAAGAATGCGCCCTCCCTGTCGCGGGGGAGGTGGGAGAGCGCTTTCCCGGCCTGCGCTGCACCCGGCCGCGGGCGGGAACGGGAGCTGGGAGCCCCCTCTGGCGAAGCGGCGACTTTTCCGCTGTTTCCTCTTTTGCCAGCTTCTCCACACTTCTAATTGAGGATCTCCACGTCCAATTTTAAAATCTCTCCGTCGGCCAAGCGGGGAAAAAAAGGGAAAACCCTCTTAATGCGGAAGGGAAATCTGGTGCCTCCGTCGCTTCCTGCTGGCGGGCACGGCGATTTGGAATGGCGCGTTAACCCCGCCGCTCCCTGCTCCTCAGGGCCGCCAGCCGTTTTGCACGCACCCCTGGAGCTGGCACCGGGGCGAGGGGCCAGGGGGCCTCGCGTTCCCCAAGTCCTCTCCTATGCGCTCCTTTTACACGGCCTGGGTGCAGTGTTGCCTGGGCCCGGGCGCCAGAACCCAGAGCCTTTGCTTTTTCCCGAGTTTGTAAAGCAGCCCGCGCGGCATGAGGTGCCGGGAGCTGCAGGTTGCCGGGAGTTCCCAGTCCCTACAAACACCCCGAGGCCCACAGCTGCGTAGCGAACTGATGCCCGAGGCATGGAAAATGCATTCGTCTCCGCAGGGATGGGAGGCGGCGGCCGAATTAAAGGCTTCCCCGGGTGGCCTGCAGAGGAATCTGGGCGGGAGTTCTGGGTGGAGATGGGGGTAGGGCTGCTGGACGGGAGGCGGGTAAGCCTGGGAGCTCACGGAAAGATGCCGAGCCCAAGTTTTTGCGTTTACGTGCACACTGTCTTACCCTCTCCCATGGAAAAAGTTCAAGGAGGTTTTCCTTAGAATCGTATCTCGAGGAGGGGGGATAATTAAGTGCACGAATCCCGTAGTTTCCACCTAAGAATTCCCTCGGAAACTGGAACACGGGCATTGGGAAGACACTGGGAAACACCACACCCCGAAGTGCCTGGGTCTCCTCCACCCCCGAACTGGGTGGGACTTGGCCCTGAGTTGACAGTGCCTTTCTGTCGCCCGCCCCCGACTGCGCTGGTGTCGTCCGCCTTTCTAGGGGTTTTGAGGACTGAGAAGCCAAACGGAACCCCCTCGCTGAGAGAACTGAGCCCCAACTCCGCACCCTTTCGTGGTCTAAGCCTTCCCCTGCCCGTGCGCCTCCGCAGTGTCCGCGGCGGCGTACCATCCTTCTGGATACCCGGCCCGGGGAGCTTGAGACTCCTCTGAAGGGGGAAGGGATTTAGGGCCAGATTCTCGCAAAACTGCAAAAGTAAAATAGAGGGTGTTCGGGTATACCATGACGGATTAAAATTTGCAAGACAAATCAAACCCTACCTAACAGAAATGCTAAAGCGCTTACTCTATGCTCCCCTAGGTCTTTGATACATTATTTTAATGTTCATAACCTTGAGAGGTGGAAGTAATATTTTAAATGGAGCTGATGCTTTGGGAAGTAACGTAACGCAGGTATTCCCACACAGGCCCAAAGTCCCCAAGTCCCTACTAACTTCTCGTTCAGCGACAGAATACTTCCATAAATAAGTGGGAGGAATGAAGCGCGCGGGCGGGGTGAGGGGTGCCACCAAGCCTGCCCCAGCCAGCCGACAGCAGGATCGGGACCCCGGATAAAGGGTCCTTGATTGTATTCGTAAAATGAAAGGCTGACCGCTTGCTTGGGTGGAAGGCTGGCTCGCGGGACGTCCGGGAGCTGCCGGAAGGTGGGGAGGTCTCTGACCCGGGCGGAGGACGTAGGGTGACGGCTGCCTCCTCGTCCCCGCGGGGAATGGGGCGGTGGGGGCGCCAGTCCTGGTTCCGTCGTGTTGCCAGGTATCGTGGTGTCGTCGTGTCGGTACCTGCCGGGGCAGCGGCCCCGCTGGAAAACCTGACCCCTGGGATCCGGTAGCAGAAGTGAAGGGCAGTTGGAGGCGGAGGGCTAGCCGCGCCTGGGACGCCGCCGGGACCGGGGAGTGAGCCGGGGACTTGCAAGGAGGGCGCGGGATGCCCACGGAACCGGTGGGCTGCAGCCGTCCCGGAGGAGGGCGGTGACGAGTGTGGCGGGGGGCACCGGGACCCGCGGGGATGCCGCGCCCTGGGCGTCCCGGCCTAACGCGCCTCCGCCGACCCTCTCCCCCGCCCGTGCAGGTGCCGCCGCCGGACGGGACTCTAAGATGAAGTTATGGGATGTCGTGGCTGTCTGCCTGGTGCTGCTCCACACCGCGTCCGCCTTCCCGCTGCCCGCCGGTAAGAGGCCTCCCGAGGCGCCCGCCGAAGACCGCTCCCCCGGCCGCCGCCGCGCGCCCTTCGCGCTGAGCCGTGACTGTAAGAACCGTTCCCTCCCCGCGGGGTGGGGGGCCGCCGGCGGACCCCCACGCACCCCTACGCGTCGCCCGCACGCACCCCAAGCTAGCCGGGACGGCGGGGCGGCCTCCCACGCCCGCGCGGAAGCCCACCTCCCAGGCCCTGACGCCCGGTCCGTCTATGACACGTGCCGGTTGCCCAGAGGGTATCAAATTTTTTGCTGTCGGTTTAGCATTCCGGGGAACAGGCATTTTCCCCACCACGACCAGCACGGTAGGAAAACACACAGTTGTTCCCTTTTCTCTGCTTCCTATCGTGTGCACGCACTCCCTTGTTTTCATTCTCCCAAAGCTCTTTATCTGTTCGGGTGTGCCTGGCTGTGCTGAATTCTGAAAACAATTGCATTTCCATCCTCAGCTGCCCTTGCAAGGGAAGAGGCCGAGGTTTTCCAAAACCAAGCCAGAGTCAGAGAAAACACAGAAGGGCCTCGATTTGCAGAACAAGCATCTGGGCAGTGTCAAATCTGTTCAGAAAAGTTCCGGTTCTAGAAAGACTTAAGGGAAAATCGTGCTAGCTAGGACTAGGCAAAAAAGCTGTAGTTCGCTCCGCACTGGACAATACTAACATTTGGCTAAGATCAAGTGTAATACTAACTTCTAAGAAAAGACCATATAAATAAATAAAAATCTGTGATTTACCTCTCAAAAATGTTTTAGATAGCACTCTATTAGGGCATGTCAACTATGATTTGATATAATGTGCCCTAGGCTCGTCAGAAGTTTATCGGTTGCATAGAGCAGGGTATTTGCACACAAGTTGGAGGTTATTGGGGAAGTATGTAGGTAACAGAGGTAGCACTAGAAAATTTGACACAGACCCAAAATAAAGCAATAGTGAGCTGTAGCCAGGATGTCACCCTAGCCACTCCCACCTTCCATTGTCCCTCGAGCTGTTTTGCACTTAAATCAAACTGAAGTCAGATGCACGGCAGAAGCAGTCCTGAAAGTCAGCTGTATGCTAAGAGCCCCCCAGACTTAGTGGCCTTGAGCTGAAAACAGTGCAGGAAATGTGATGTGCTTATTCTATACTTAATTATAACAATAAAAGCATCTTCTTCCAGAAGTCCCAAGAAAGAGGAAAAAGTGCATTTTCTAAGCAAATTAAGACTTCAAGAGTGACTTAAAGTTAGAAAAAGAACATGGTTGATGCCTTGGAATTAAAGTAACTGTTCCAAGAGTTTCTGTCAATTAGTTATATAAGTTTATTTTTTTAAAAAATTTCATTTATTTATTTGACAGAGAGACAGCCAGACAGGCAACACAAGCAGGGAGAGTGGGAGAGGGAGAAGCAGGCTTCCCGCTGAGCAGGGAGCCTGATGTGGGGCTCAATCTCAGGACCCTGGGATCATTACCTGAGCTGAAGGCAGACGCTTAACGACAGAGCCACCCAGGCGCCCCTATATAAACTTATTTTTAAAGGCTTTGGTTTCAGCCACGAATTTCCACCTTAGGGTATATAAATGTTTCTCCAATACAAACTTAAATTTAAAATGCCCCTTAGTGTCACTGTCTTCAGAATAGTACCCATGAGAGCTGAGTAAGTGGTTTTTCATTGACTCAAACAGCCTAGGCCAGAGGAACAGGAACACAGTGTTAGTACAGGAGAAATATGACTGTGCCTGATTATGAAGCTGATTAATTCATGGAAATTTAATTAGCATATTAGTATCCTATCTACCTAGGCTTATTTAATGCGGGCTCTCGGTTCTGGCTCCACTTTTTTTTTTTTTTTAAGATTTTATTTATTTATGAGACAGAGAGAGAGCATGAGCAGGGGAGCGGGGTAGGGGCAGAGGGAGAGGGATAAGCAGACTCCCTACTCGGGGAGGAGCCTGACCCGGGGCTCGATCCTGGGATCATGACCTGAGCCAGAGGCACACGCTTAACCAACTGAGCCACCCAGGTGCCCCTGGTTCTGGCTCCACTTTCAACTAATTCTGACTTTGGACAACTTACTTATTTACTTTAGAACTCAATGAACAGTTTACAACCATGCAGTAAGGGGAGGCCTTTCTACTTCAAAACACCAGTGGCTATGAGATTTTGTCCTCTGGCCTTCATGTTCTTGCCCTCGCTGTCCTCTGGGAAAAGACTCAGAAGGAGAGACCCCCCTGCTCACTGGAATCACCCAGGGATCTTTAATGGAATACTGATGTTGGACCTCACCCTGAGAGATTCCAATTTAATTGGTTTTGGGTGTGGCTTGGGCATTTGGAGATTTAGATGTCCCCAGATAACTCTAATGTGCAGTCAAGGTTGAATCATTATGATTCGATAATACCCCAAGAAAATCTGTGCCCCATGTAGGATACAACCAGTGACAAAGCAAGCAAGGTAGCATTAATCCTACTAATTAGGGCAGGGGGAAGGTGTGCAAAGGACAGGTAGGAGAAGGGAGATTACCTCCCTTTTCCAGAACTGATGCTAAGTTGTCAATGGACAAGATTCCTACTACTCCATTTACATCTGAACCAGCAGAACACACCCAAGTCTGTTTTATCTACGGGAAGACCCAATAGATCCTAGAGGACACTTGAAACAGAAATGTTTCCAAAGAGAAACTGAGCGGCGTTCTAAGCCAAGTTGACTTCTTTCCAGGTATGTTCAGTTCGGTAGCAAGCGGTTCGTGCAGGGAAGGCAGAATAATGACAGTGTGCAGACTTTGAGCACTCAACCAGGGTCAGCATGCTCCTGTCACGGTGCTGACATTTATATCTTGCACACCGTACACCGTGCGACTGGTTAAAGCTTATGGAGAGAAACATTAAGTCACGAGTTGCATTTGAAAATAGTCCCTCTCCTTTTCAAATGCGTGTGACTCGGTGATTGAGCAAAGGCGCTTTCCTGCCACCTTAACCACTCCGTGCCGTTCAAAGGGCGCTAGCCTGCACACCCTCACCCTGGAGGTTTCGTGTGTCCTGCCACTTCCAATGTAAATGAAATGGCCAGAATTCTGTTCCTAGCATTTTCACAGGAAGAACTACCCAAATAGAACGCATCACTGGCTCGCTTGCATGCCTACAGGTTGGCTATAAAGCAAATGGGCTGTGGATGCCTCCCGTGGCAACTGTGAACTCGTCTAAACCCCAGGACTTGTGGTTTTCCCTTTGGGGCATCCAGGGGCATCCTTTTCCCTTTAGCTATCTTTGTTCTTTTATTTTGCTTTTCATCAGTATCTTCTCCAAAGGGTGATTAGAGCAGGCAGGAGGAATCTAGAAGGTGGAATTAGCAGATGTCATAGCACTGTAGAACTGACAGTTAACCCCTTCCACCTCTCATGGTAAAGCAGCTTGTCCAGAGGGCAAGAACTACACTGTGGCGGGAGGCAGGTCAGCTGAAACTGGGACCAGAGTTTCCCAAACCACTGAGGCACAGAGCAGAGCATTTGGTTTTGCTACATAGGGGAAAACACTTTGTATGGGAGGAAGGTCTTCAACTAGCCACTAGAACCCTGTTGCACAAGGTTGTCTGAATTTATTAAAGGTTAGTTCATCGTAGTCATATGTCAGATCTTGGCCGTGGATGATAGCTCTAAATGTGTTTCACAAGCAAAAGCGTAAAGTGCATGTGGTTTTAAAACTTGCAATCTAAAAGCATGTATTCATTCAGCAAACAGTTCAGGTGTGCCTACGTGGGCCAGGCACTGTCCTCGGTGCTGGGAAATCCTTGGTACACAAAATAGACAAAAGTCTCTGCATGGAACGCACCCTTTAGCAGACGTCCGGTGTGGTACAATTCGGTAGCGCTGGAAACCAGAACTAATCATGAACAGCCTTGGGCTAGGAAGGTGGACTTTTTGTGTGACCAGAGGCCAACTGGAAGAAAGACTGAGCCTTGTTAAATTATAATTACAGGCAATACACAACTTATTGTAATACGATGGGACTGTATTTCCCCAGTTTGGTATAAAGTCACGAAATTTCCTATGGAAACAATCTTTTATAAATCAAGGTATCCAGTTCCCAGGCTGGCTCACGACAAATCTTGGTGTAAACCATAATATAACTGAAATATAATTCACAGTATTATTAGGCTAGAGCCTCTTCCTGGGGTGCCAGGCCCCACAAGTTGCAGAAAGAGGGCACAGAGCAAGAAATCAGGGAGTCCCGACAAGCAAGAGTTCCAGTTCACACCGTCGGATCAGACTAGGGTTTGGATCCCAGCCTTGGCACACAACCAGCTGTTACTTCATCTCTCAAACCTCAGTTTCCTCATGCGGAAAAGCAGGACGCTATTACAACTGTCTCCTGGGGTGGCTCTGGGGTTAAATAAGATAATGCTTTGTAAAGCCCGTGCCCCATAAGTAAATACTGCAGGTGTGAGGGGCCATCTTCCTCCTTGCAATGCCCGATGAGAGCCTTTTTCCCCACCCTCACCCCTTCACTTCAGCCTCTGCCAAGACGTTGCTCTAAATGGTGGGATTTCAAGCAGCACAACATAGTATGGACAGTGAAAGAAATGCAGGCCTTACGGGGAGGCTATTTTGGGCCCCCAAGTCTGTCATTTGGTCAGCACTTGGTCAGGCCAGCCTTGCCTGGGGTTCTGCTCCCCGGTTTAGGTCCCCTGGCTCTTCCCAGGTTCCACAGCTCCTTCCCTTCCCCATTTTCTTGAGCCCACGGAGTTCCTGTGGAATTTTTCCCACCAGCTTCCCATGCACACATTAGGGAGACCCTCTTTCCCCACTGGGGAGAAGGGAGCTAAAGCAGGCGGACCCTTCTGTGTAAGTGATAAGGGGGGTGCGGTTTGGAGGCTACCTATTTTGAGTATTTTTGTTTTAAGTGATCCCTGCTGCATATTTAAGATGCTTAATTTAATTTGAGATGTTTCAGAAACCCAGCAAAACACTTCAGTGAACTTTAGTAAATGTTCAGCCCATTGTTAATCAACAAAGGAAGCTTCTAGAAGCTGGTTCAATGTTAAGCTTTCCAATCTAATGTTATGGGATATAGAATTTGGAATAAATAAGCACCATCTACCTATTGCTTCTTCTTACTTTACTGACTATATGAATGAGCAGTACTAAAATAAAGTAACTATGTAAGCTTTTGGAAAGGTCCTCTGCCCTTTGGGATGAAGCTCTTGAAATCAATAAATTTCATGTCAGGCCCTTTCAGGAGGCATGGATTCCTCACTTGAGATCTGAGACCAACCTCTCACTCTGGCCCCAGTGTGGAGACCGATATCAAACTGTTGCTGTTTAGAGAAATCTATTTTAGGCTTAATTTGGATTGGCTGATTTTAGGACCTTCGGCTGATCTGACAGCTTAAGAATTATGCTTAAAAGATTCTACTTTCACTGATATAAAAATAAAAGCTATCTGGCTTCCCCCCCCCCACCAACATCCCTTTCATCTTTGTTCGTTTAGCATTTAATGGTCCATAGCACCTTCATTCAATTAAAACACTTATTCTTTAATTAATCACTTGAGCTCAATCAAGAAGCAAGTGTTAAATATCTTTCATGTGCTAGGTGCTGTGTGGCATCAGACAGACAAAATTGTGAACTAAACAGCTTATGGTCTAGTTGTCAACTATGGAGAGGCAGATGGGCGGGTGGGCAGATTGTCAGACAGACAGATATGTCTACCAAGGGGCTTATATTAGCTGAGGTCATGGTAAGAATTCCTAGCAATGAGGTCACTGGGATTTGGAGATCATAGCAGGAAAGGATTCAGGGAAGAGCGAGGATTTGAGCTGGTACTTGAAAGATGGGTATTAGGAAGGGAAGGGAACGGGGAAAAGGCACATTCCAGACTAGGGAGAAGCCTGAGCAAATTTATGACCATGATATGGGGAAGGGGCAGGTGGTGAATCCCAGGAGGAGGCCAGACCGGTCACCAAGTGCTGAGAACAGGTGGCGGGAAGTGGTATGAAATTTAGGGGATCTCCATAGGTGATACCTAGATTATGAGATGCTATAAAATCCAGACAAGGAGGGGTTTGCTGTTTTTGATGGGAGCAGAGCTCCACGGGAGAATCTCGAGCCGGCAGGTGGCTGTGGGTGGGATCCTGCTGCAAAGCGGTCTCGCCGCAGAAGTTACTCAGGGACACAGGCTGCTCGGGAGTGGAGTCCGTAGCATTAGGCATATTTTTCACTTTGAGGTATTGTGCCCTCATTTTTAAAAAGTTTCTAGGCCTAGGCACAGTTGAATCAACCTATTAATCCTCCAGGAAGTGAATAACTACAAATAAAAACTGAATATTAAAATTAGTGTCGTAGCCCCCTTGGCTATCCACACGGTTGACCCAGTTTTTAACGAGTAAGTTTTGTATCTTGTCCGAAAATTGAACAAGTTTGAGCTCTACTAGACAGGAGGGGATACTTGTATCCCCATTTTACAGATGAAGAAATGGGACCTAGAGAATTGTTCAAGGTCACGAATGTAGTAAGTGGTGAAACCAGAGTTCAGACCTCAGACTTCTGGCCTCAAAGCCAGTATTTCTTGGCTTCACACAGACTGTGCTCCCATATTAGTAGATTAAGAAAACACAAACATTGGCTTGCTAAAAATACATTCACTAACCCTGAAGCACAGATTTTCAAGAAAATCAAAAGAGCAAGCTAAGAGGAGTAGGGAATATTAAATTTTTAAACCCCTTTAAAAAAAAAAGATTTTATTTATTTATTTGAAAGAGAGAGAGAGAAAGAGCGCAAGCAGGGGGAGCGGCGGGCAGAGGGAGAGGGAGAAGCAGGCTCCCCGCTCAGCAGGGAGCCCGATGCGGGGCTCGATCCCAGGACCCCGGGATCATGACCTGAGCTGAAGGCAGACGCTGACCAACTGAGCCACCCAGGTGCCCCTAAGGCCTTTTTTCATTTCCATTTGGGTGGCAGTGGGCCTAGTCTCCTAATATTAGTGGCTCCTCTGAAGCCCGGATCAGAAGCTTTTAAGGAGGGGAACGTGAATTTCTGTACCGATTACCACTGATGCTTGTTGCAGTGGGAGGAGGCTTCCTAACATCTGGGGACAAGGTGAGGTCTGCTCATATGTTTGGTAGGCTGACAGCATTTGGGAGACCTTCTGGGAGGTACTTGTGCTCAGATCACTCGTGTTCAGCCCCAGGAAAGGGGACATTGACATAGGAAACCCAGGGTGATTGCACACGGGCCAGTGACCCCCACGGTGGGAAGAGGAGTGGGCTTGCCCAGGCAGAGCTGGGCTCACCATTGGGAATCTACCAGTTAGCTCAGGAGAAGGCAAACCCACTTTTTGCATGACTTTAATAAGGCAATGGAGGTGGAAAGTCATGGTTTTAGAAGTCTTCAAAGTTTTTTGTTTGTGAACCTGCCGAAAGAATGCTGAAAAACTTCTCGTTGCACACTTCTAAGACGATACCTAAAATGTTTGAATCCCAAGTTGCATAGTCAGTCGTGCCAGATGTAATTTCCAGGCCATTGGGGAACTGTATGCGTGCTTCACATGTATTTTTGGTGAAATCTTGGAGCTGCAAATTTCGCTGATTCAGTTCAGGGGAAACTATCAAACTAATCAGCGCAGATAAATTGACTTTTTGGTCAGAAAAGATCTGCCTTCATTTCCAGTTCAAAGACACTTGTTAATATACATCCATGACAACCGTCATACTTCCGGATCCTAATTACCTGATGAATAGATGGATGGGTAGATGGACAGGCAGACAGATAAAGCACAGAACCTTGCCGTTGAGTGTCCGGCCAGAATGAAACATGGAACCACCCACTTCAGTATATCTTGGCTTATTCATATGGGACTTCATAGTACATAGTTCATAGTACAATAAACACCCATGTATCCTTCACCAAGACTGACCTCGTGTTAGCATTTTGCTTCATTTTTTTTCCCCCTGAACCACTTGAGAATTAGTTGCAAACCTAACATCAAATACTTCGGCATGTACCTTCTAAGAACAAGGATATTACCTTATACAACCACAGTTCAATTATCAGTCTCAGGAAGCTTAGCAATACTGTTATCCAATAGATAATCCATATTAAGATTTTCCCAACTGTGGCAATCATGTCCTATTTTATAGGGTTTTTTTCCTTAATGAAGAATTGCAAATTGTATTTGATGATCATGTTTTTTTTTTTTTAAGGATTTTATTTATTTATTTGAGAGAGACCGAGAGAGATAGTGAGAGAGAGCACAAGCAGGGAGGAGAGGGAGAAGCAGGCTTCCTGCAGAGTAGGGAGCCCGATGCGGGGCTCGATCCCAGGACCCCGGGATCATGACCTGAGCCGAAGGCAGACGCTGAGCCGAATGAGCCACCCAGGAGCCCCACTGATCGTGTTTCTTTATTTTCCTTGAGAATAGCTGCCAAGCCTTTTCTTCCCATGACATTGACAGTTGTCAAAGTTCAGGATGTTTTGCCTGCTGTTTTGCAGACTGCCCTTCAATTTGGATTTGTGCGACTGCTTCCATTTATGAGATTCAGGTGAACATCCTCAGAATAGAAATTCCTGATGACGTGTCCTCACGTCAGGAGCCCCCGACATCGGTTCTCTCCCCCGGAGCCATGCGTGCCTCCCAGTAAAATGAGTGAGATGGGCAACAAGCACGCCTCTCTCATGAGGTGGAAGGCTGAGCATAAGCCGGGAGTTGGGAAAAGGTGCGTTTGCAGGCTGACTAGTTTCAGGGTGCAGCATGTGTGGAAACCAAGTCTCCTAACCTGCCACAGGCCCTGTAGAAAGTTTTCACGTGCCTTCAGCCGGGACACATGGCTCAGTTTGAAGACACCGACCCACACCCATAGCGGACCCCAAAACACCATTCATGGGCTGTGGACTCAGTGGATGTTTGTATGTTAATTTGGGGGCATTTCAAGGGAGCACAGACGAGACAGCAGCAACTCCTAAGACAGGCCTGCTCCTTCTGCCCACAGACCATAGACCGCTGTACCAGGGGCTCCCGGCCCCCTCCTCTGTAGAACACACTAGACTAACAAGGGACCAGGGTCTGCGTCTCCTCTGGGGGACTCTTGCTTTGTCTAGAGCCTGCAGAGTTGACCACCACACTGCTGCCCCCCGTGTAGATGTCCCTGAAGAATGATCACAGACAACCATATCGACTGAGCTGAAAACTTGCTTCCACTGTGGTAAACGTGTGACTATCCCCATTTTAGGGGGCTGTTGGGACTTCACAGGGTTAAGCAACTCAGCAGCCTCTGGACCAAGGGCAACCTGAGTCCAGCACTCACTCTGTTTTTTTTTTTTTTAAAGATGTATTTATTTATTTATTTGACAGAGAGAGACACAGCGAGAGAGGGAACACAAGCAGGGGGAGTGGGAGAAGGAGAAGCAGGCCTCCCGCAGAGCAGGGAGCCCTGTGCGGGGCTCGATCCCAGAACCCCGGGATCACAACCTGAGCCGAAGGCAGACGCTTAACGACTGAGCCACCCAGGTGCCCCATGTTTTGTTTTGTTTTTAATTCAATTAGTCCACATATAGTACATCATTAGTTTCAGATGTAGTGTTCAATAATTTATCAATTGTGTATAACGCCCAGTGCTCATCACATCACGCAGCACTGATGCTTGTGACCACACCACCAGGTCACTTCCTCCCCACCCAAGACACTCCTACAAAACTCTTCTAGCTATGTCAGAAAGTCAGGAAGGGAAAAGTCAGGCGTTGGGATTTTGTAAATGCAATCATTTTTGAACGGTCTGTATAGCTGATTCCACGAAGAGTCTTTGAGATGCCAGTAAATTCATTCCCGGAGGCGGCGGGGGTTGCGTAGCAAGTCCCTCCTCACATTTGACCACAGGAAGCTGGTTCAAATGATAGAAAACACCTTTCTTTCACCCCTTTATTTTCCTTTCATCTTCTCTTGGCCCTTCCTCTTCTTGCCCAAGTCCCTCAGATCAGCCACTGCTCCGTGGGCCCCTGGGAAGGCCTGAGAGAACGAGAAGGCAGAACCCTGGAGCATTCTGGGGCCTCGGGCCTCGGGCAGGGCTTTGTGGGAGGGAAGAAGCAAACATTCCTTTGCTTCCAGGTTCCTTCGGCGTTTCCTCAAAACCCACCTGCCTCTGATAACACCGCAAGGGATTCTTCTCCCAAGTGGCTTTTTGTGCTTAATTTTTCGGGGTAACTATCTCATCCTTCCCGTAAGGTTTTCAGAAAGGCATCAGCTGAGCTCATGGTGCGTGCTCGTTAGCGTGGGCCCTTTACGGCTGGCCGTGGAGTGCTTTTAGCTCACACCAGGTGTTCGTGGATTAGTTAACAAATGGACACCCTGTGGGGTGTGTTTGGGACTTAAAAGCAGGAGGATGGACATTTTTCCCTCCAGGGGAGCCGTGCCGTATTACCGTAAAATTATTAACATAACTATAATGAAAGCCGGGACCACATAGGTGGAAATCAGAGCCAGGCAATCAGAAGCTGATGGCAAAATGAATATACTGTGTGTCTCTTCCTCAGTGAGGTTTTGGGGCTGTTTGTCTTCCTGGAATAATTTCCATTACACTCGTGACAGGTTTTCTTAGATAAGTTGTAGGATAAAAATTCACGGATCCAGCCTGCCTTGCAAGCTGCTGACTCTTGTTCTTTTTTTTTTTTTTTTAAAGATTTTTTTTATTTATTTATTTGACAAAGAGAGACATAGTGAGAGCAGGAACACAAGCAAGGGGAGAGGGAGAGGGAGAAACAGGCTTCCCGCGGAGCAGGGAGCCCGATGTGGGACTTGATCCCAGGACCCTGGGATCATGACCTGAGCCGAAGGCAGATGCTTAACGACTGAGCCACCCAGGCGCCCCTGCTGACTCTTGTTATTTGACCTTCAGCGACCTCTGAAATGTGTGGTGTTATTCCACGAGAAGGTTCCAGTTCTCTGAAAAATTCTAGAGTTTTGTCATCTGCTACTACTTATGTGTTAATTTTGCCACTGATTTGAATTAATTAAAAATAAAATGGTCTGTATAGCTGATTCCACGAAGAGTCTTTGAGATGCCAGTAAATTCATTCCCGGAGGCGGCGGGGGGCGGGGGCGGGGGTTGCGTAGTATTAGTATACCTAATACTCGTGTGCGATGTTGGTCAAAGTAGGTGGAGATGATAAATAAAATGGCATTTTGATGAGCAAAGTGGCTTTTGAAAGTATACCCAAGGCTCCTTTTTCTATATTCTGAAATGGTGTGCATCCTGGTTGGTCTTTTTCTTCTGCCTTGAGAGGATCCAGAAATGCTTTTTTTAAACAACAAAACACTGGTGTTTTTACGACGCAAATACCTATCAAATAAACCCATGTCATGCCTTACTGTCAACAAACCACGGGTCATGAGGAGAACGTGCTGGTAGCTCGGTCAGTGGTCACAATGACTTAGTAAATCGCCTCAACTGGTGATTACTCTTAGGGAAATAGATGCCACAGACCCCTCTTGAAGTTAACCCAAGAGACCCAGTGACTAGGCCGGTCTAACACTGGGTGACTACTCTGTCTAAAATAGGAACGTGAGGATGATCGTTACATAATGTGACACACATCCGCATTCTGGTGCTTAGTGACCTACAGGCTTTTTATTTTTAATTAATTCAAATCAGTGGCAAAATTAACACATAAGAAGTAGCAGATGACAAAACTCTAGAATTTTTCAGAAAACTGGAACCTTCTCGTGGAATAACACCACACATTTCAGAGGTCGCTGAAGGTCAAATAAGAACAAGAGTCAGCAGCTTGCAAGGCGGGCTGGATCCGTGATCCATTTGGTAGCAGTCGCAGTGGGTGATTCTAGCCTTGGATTCATAAGCCGGGTATGACCCAAACATGCTTGAAGTAGTGAAAAGAAAAGGATAAAATAGAGATTTTTAAGAAAATAGGTTTAGCGTTCGACTTCCGGGTGATGGAGATGGAAGGCTGACAGCGCGTTGGTGTAATATGTCTTCTCAGAGGCCATGGGCTCCATCCCTTCCTTTACAGATGGAGACTGAGGTGTAAGGATGCCTCCCCCTAGAACCCCCTAGGACCTAGGGTGTTTTGAGACTCAGCACCCTTCCTACACATCTTTTCACCTCTCCTGCATAGGGCAGAGGAAGATGATGAGTTGAGAGACACTTCGTGGTGATTATTTCAAATGTAACCAACGCACTGAGCCAAGAGGTAAACTGAAAAGGTCGAGAACTGCTAGACCCTAAAATACCTCCCGTGGGTTTCACGGGGCCCTGAGCAGAATGCTGCCAGGACATCAGCCAGAGGCGGCCTCTCCCTGACAGAGGTCACTGAAAATGAATGTTTTCAGCACTCCCTGCACCCCCCCCCCCAGGACGGAGGTTGTCTGCTTCTTGGGGCATTAGCACTGGGGAGGGCCCCAGAGAAGGTCCAGCCAACCTCAGTAGCACTAAGTAACTAGCCCAAGGTCACGAGACTGGTCAGGGACTGACCCCAGACTGGAATTCGAGGCTGTGTTCTCTCCAGCTCTGCAGCGAGAGCCTCATCATTTGGTGCCAGAGTGAGTTTGAGGAGCTTCCGGAGATGCGGCCTCTCTGTCGGAATCTGCCACCGCCCTTGGCTGCTGGTTTTCCGGTTTTAACTGGGAAAGTGCCAGATCTGCCTTAGACTGATATGCAAGACCCAGGGCATGGGAGGTGCCCCTGAACAGCCTGGCTTTTCCCTTTCCAGAGACAACTTACTGTATTCTGTGGCCCGAGGCAGCCTGATTTTAGAATCTACTTCACGTAACTCAGTTCACGCCGAATTTTCCAACAGAAAGTATATTTCTCACTGGATTTGGTAAATGTGGGCAGGTGAAATCAGCATATCTTGAACTTGTTCCTGAGTAAATTACCACACACCTCGAGACTTAAAAAGCTGCCTAGTAGTAGGCTTTTTTTTTTTTTTTGGTACTTAAAAACAGGTAGGTGGCATGGAGGCCTAGAATGAGTTTGAACTTTAAAACTAAACCAACAGATAATGAATCATTGAACACTACATCAAAAACTAACGATGTACTATATGCTGGCTAATTGAACATAATAATAAAAATAATTAATTAATTAAAAAAACTTTTCAACATAAAAAAACGAAACCAACAGAGTCCACATTTATGAGTCACGTGGCCTTTCTTTTCATCTCCTCTGAGCCTCAGTTTCCCGATCTGTGAAGTCCAGATAATACGCAGTCCCGACGCTAACCCTGCAGGGATGCTGTAGGAAAGGAGGTATCCACCCCCCCTTTATATCGGTAATATTTTATGAGCATCAAGGAAGCTGTTATTTTAAACATGGAATGATTCAGTTTTGTAATATGAGGAATTTTAAAGTTTTTTAATACTTACAATATTTCAGTATTTCAGTATTAGTGAAGAAAGATCATGTTTGTATCTTACTGAAAAGTAAAAATAACGTATTCCAAAGAATGACATGAGTCGGGAATTTTCTTGAGAAGCTCTAACAATCATCAGGCTGATTCTCATGTAAACATGTATGTGCGCACGTGTATGCACCCACACGTATGTACGTATACATGTGTGTGGGTAGATGGATAGAACTTGTGTTCTGCATATGCATACTTGGTCTACAGAGCAGTCTGTACTTTCCCCGGGGTACAGGCAGGTAAAGAATATCAGGTTCAATAGTCCCACAGGCCTCCTGTCTGTGAACAGCCTTCTCGGGGAGGCTCTACCTGTGAGGACAGGCTGCCCAGCTCCTCAGCAGCCTGCGGCATAGCCTTCCATGGCCTTACACCGCCCCCCGCCCCAGGGTGTAGGCCACCCTGGATGCGGCATTATTTGGAGTAAGGCCATCTGGGCACTGGGTCCAGATGCACCTCTCACCGGCGCGGCCTTGGCTTGCGCAGTTGCTCACCCCGTGGACCTCCGTGTATTAACCCTTGCCCTTCACCCCAGTACATAGCAGCTGGATGCTTTCCAGCGGGGTACAGAGGCTACTGTTCCCCAGAGCAAGAAATAGTCGGGCCTTTTCTCTGGGGCCCCTGCATCCTTGAGGCTGACTCTGGCCTGGAAGACAGTTCCTCTAAGAGGGGCTACTGTGGGTACTAGGATCCAGCCCCCCCCCCTTTTTTTTCTGGAACTCTCAGAGCCTCAGAGACCTTCCCTCTGTCCTCAGAGCCCACTTGCACTCTGGGGTGGACTCTCCTTGTGCTGCCTCCCTTTGGGGCCCATGGGTTGAAGACAGGCTGAAGGCTGGCTTAGCCCCCCAGCCTGGCTGGGGCAAGGAGGGGGACACCCTAATACCACTCCTTTGATTAAAATAGAGTTAAACTCTACTATTCTTAAGAGAAATCTAACTCTTAGGAGACTGTTTTGTGCATGGAATGGTTTGAATTATGTACTTTTTCCTTAGGCTATTACAAGTACTCTGAGTCCTTACCATTGTTCCTATAAAAACTCAGTTACCTTTACAAAATGGTCAATATCCCAGTCCTTTGTTCCTGAGGTGACTTTACTATCTTTCCCCCATAATCAAGGGAGGCAAGGTCTCTGCTGTGAACGGTTTGTTCCCAGAAATACCCCCCAGTACAAGGTTTCATTTGCTTGAATAGCACTGTTTATACAAAGGACACATCAAAGTTAAAATATCTTAAAGAGAATAATGCCAAAATATTTGGTTGCATCCTGAAGGATCACTTAAATGCATTTGAACATTTTGATTTTTCAAAAACTTTAGCTTTTAGATGGACATGTTTTTCCAAGACATATCCTCCAAGTGGGTCTGGGAAACGAGCAAGTGTTTGACCTATTTTTTAAAAATGATGCTCCTCTTCTGTGGTTTGCAAGTATTTTACTATCAAAGTTCGTACTCACGAGGGCTGTTTGGATAGCTGACATTCAGCCAAGCCCTTTATAGGATGAAGAAGAAAGTGATATGCCATTAAGTTTTAATTTAGGAAACTAATCCAAACCCTAACCCTCTTCTTTCCCCTCAGCTCTGTGAATTCTTGGAAGATACAGGCAGCTATGGGTTTGCCAGAGCCCGGGTTCGAGGCCTCTGCAGAATTTCTAAGAACAGGCACAGTGAAGCGAATGGCTCCTCATGGCCCCGAAATGCCTCGTGTTGATAAATTAAGGGAACTCAGGCCTGGAATTAGGAATTTAGTTGGAAGAGACAGGCCTATTTGCTCTATGGTTTGGAAAATAGAATGTTACCCTTTTCTGGTTTCCAAAATTCATATCCATGTAAAACTTGCAAAATAAATATTTATTTTTTTGCTCTATTTTTCAAGAAGGAGAAGAAAGGAAAAAGGGAAGGAAAAAAAAAGTAAGAATCGCCTGGGGCCTAAAACTGGGGCTTCGATAAATATTTCCACATCACCAATAAGGTATGAGGCAGATTTTCCCACAAAAAGGAGAAGTACTTATTAGCTGTATCCTTCGGTTTAACATCGAGCATTTATTGACTGCCCCCCAGGTTCCTGGAAGCCTTTTATTTCAGGATTAATAATCTGTTTACCACCTTATCCAAAAGCATAAGTGGTTGGTGCATTCACACTGCTATACTCATCACCCTGAAAAAGCCAACTGGAATTTAAAATAAAGGAACTAAACGTTCTCATAACAAAGTGTAAGTATGTCACAAACATCATTTAGTACTGCTTAGACTAAAAATTTATTTGCAATTTATCTGAAATTCAAATTTAACAAGGGCTCTGTATTTAATCTGGCAAGCAAAACCAATGGACAGAGCCATGCAGTCAAAATGTCATAAAAAGGAGGGAAAATGGTTTTGGGGAACTTTGAAAGGATCAGGCAATAAATAAGAACATTATATATACTGATTGAAATTGTTATTATAACTCCAGTAATATAAAAGTATGTGATTTATTGTTGCATAAATTAGAGAGTCTCTAAACCAGTGTAAGTTGAACTTTTACAACTTGAATGTTTTCCTGTGAGTTTATGTTAAAATTTTAGTAATGTTTCATCTTTAGTAAAATTTCTGATTAATCTTCAGTTGATTCTTAATTGATTTTAACTTTCTATGTCCCCAGGTTCTTAAGTTACTGATCTATTCAGGAATTCTTGAATAGAGTGGGGGGGGGGAATCCCCTCATGTGAGTTCTTTTGTAACACAAAGGGTCTTTTTGGGGAACATGAAGACTTTTTTGGTATTTTGATTAATCACCCCTAATATATCAATTTTAGAAGTTCAGATTTCTATAAAAGACACGGTTTTTTGAAACTGAGCACACCTAATTTCCTCTTCAGAGCTTATTATTGAAAAAAATCACAAATAGCATAAGCAGCTCATTCCTCAAAATAAGCCATTCATTTCTTTAAACAGAGTGATTTAAAGGTTTTTGTGTTTTCAGAAGAAAAGAAAATTTCTTAAGGAAGTCCGTTAGAAAGTGGTTCCGAGGAAATGACTGACTCCGAGTTCCTCCCACAGCAGTCCTCCCCGAGGGAGCCCCTTCCGAGACCCCGAGGGAGGCGGACACTGAGAGAGAGCTCTTGGCGGCTGCAGGAGGCTGGCGAGATGGGTATTTCGCTCTCAGCTGGAAAATGACGGTGCCACTCGGCACGGCCGCTTCCCCCGCGACATGGGCTGTTGACCTGGAAGCCGCTTATTTCATTATGGTGTGGTCCTCAACCGAAATCCGAGTGTCCCCTTGAAAAATTAAGGACTCCTCCTTCTCCCCTTTTAAAGTGTCCTATTTTATTCAAAAATTATCGAGGGCTTCCAGGGACCAGATCCTATTTTAAGCGCTTGGGATCCATGGGTGAACAAGCCAAGCAAAGGTCCCTGCCTCCTGGAGTTGTGAAGACAGACAGTAAATAAAAAACACAGGAAATCAGTTATGCAGAGTGATGTTGGAAGGTAGTATTATGGTGGAGGGTGGGGAAGCAAGGCAGAGGGGTCTGGATTCGGGCTTGGGAAAGATTATATTTTAAATGGGGCGGTCAGGGTAGGACTTGGGGGAGGTGACCTTTGAGTGAAGACTTGAAGGGGATGTGGGAGTGAGCCACTGGGTGCTGTGCAGGAACAGTGTTATATGCAGAGAAGGAACAGACAGCACCAAGGCCCTGAGCTCCTGGTTGTGTCTGATCTGTGGTTCTCAACCCAAGATGATTTTGCCCCCAGGGACATTGGGTAATGTCTAGGGAAGGGTCGGGGGGATACTCCTGGCATCTCCTGGTTTGAGGCCAGGGATGCTGCTCAGCATCCTGCAGTGTGGGAGGACAGCCTCCCACGGCAAAGAATGATCCTGCCCCAAATGTCAATAGGGCTAAGGTTGAGAAACCCTGAGTGTGAGAAGAGGTAAGGAGGCCCAGAAAGCTGGAGGAGAGGCAGTAAGGGAGAAGAGAAGTAGAAGAGAAGGCCAGAGGTGACAAAGGCTGGAGGAGAAGGGGTGGCTAGGTCAGGTAGGGCCTTAGGCCAGTGTGGACTTCGGCTGTTACTCCAAGAGAAATGGGGAGCCATTGGAGGGTCTGGAGCGGAGAGGGACATGACCTGCATTAACAGTTTGAAGAGTATCGCTCTGGCTGCTCAGTGGAAAGGAGACTAAAGGAGGGTAAGGCTGGAATGAGAGGGGTTGAGGCTGCTGTGGTAACCCAGACAGAGACCATGGGGCTCAGACCAGGGTAGGAGCAGCTTCGTGACTCCCAGGCAGCAGGACTATGCAATGCCAAATCCTAGATACCGGACAATGAGGCGTTCTGGGGGTTCCACACAATCTGCACTCTTTTCATTACTGTGTATCCTATATTATATATATTCTATGTAATCTAGATAGATAGATGAGTGTCGATCAATAGACCTATCAATTGATCGATCAATCGATTGGTTGATAGAGTTAAGTCACCTTAGCTGGATTTTGTTTTACACAACAGGATACCTGACATTTGCTTTAACAATCAGTCCATGACAAAACAATTTGACAGGAGTCAGGCCCAAAGTAATCCCTCTCTGCTTTACCACAGTCTTGGCAAAACATGTTCACTCTTGCCAACAACTATTTTGAGGTGTCTTTTTCTGAGCCACATATAACCCTAAACCTGCTAAATTACCTGAAATGGGGATGAGGGGAGCATAAAAGGTCTAGGACCTAATAACGAGGGGTTTGAATGGCTTTCTTCTTTTAGAAATGCATTACATTGTTCAAGCAGTTCCTCACCTCTTACTTGATTAGCCAAAGCAAATTCTGCAACAGAGCAGTTCCTCACCTCTTACTTGATTAGCCAAAGCAAATTCTGCAACAGAGCAGTTCCTCACCTCTTACTTGATTAGCCAAAGCAAATTCTGCAACAGAGCAGTTCCTCACCTCTTACTTGATTAGCCAAAGCAAATTCTGCAACAGAGCAGAAAACCCCAAGGGATTGGGAATTCTTGCTCTAACCCAAAGGTCTCAAACCTCTGAGAAGCATCGCCTCCTTGTTCCTCCATGTGATCTCCCTAAAGCGCACGTGTCTTGTCCTGTGGGCCACCAAAGGCCGCGGGAGTCGTGTGGCCGCCTGCAGCAGAGCTGGGCCTCTCTCCACAAACAGCATCTCCTTCCATTTTTTGCTGATCCATATCAATGTCTTCTTACAGTTTACCATATTTTTTTAAGCCATGCTGTTCCAAGGAAGTGGTCGTCTGTTAGTGAAAAGTGGGCTGTTTTTCAGGGAGTTTTTAAGGAACTTTTAACACACAGATGAAGTCATGAGCTTTTCATTCGTTCTACCAAAATGCTTCCGGCCCCACTCAGCGGCGCAGAGGTATGGAGTCGGGGAGAGATTCCAGGGAAGAGCTCTCGATATTCCAGATGAAAGTAGCAATGTTGGAAGACTTCCCGATCCAAGATAATCCTTGTCTCACCCTCTAACCCAGGGTTTCTCAAAGTCATGTCAGAATTCATTGAAAATGAAGAATCTCTGGCCCCTCCCCGTACCTCCCACTAAGGGTAGGGCCAGGAATCTGCATTTCCATGAGCCTCCCAGCGCCATCTCACTCACACTCCCATCTGAGAGCCCCCTGCTCTAGCTCAGATCATCAGCCAAGAAAAAATGGCCTTCAAGGAGCCGCCTGCTCCCAGCAACCGCAACACAGACTTATTAAAAATGGCAGATGGTACTCCAACGAAGGGTGTGCTTCTGAGGACTTGTTCTCTGCAAGGAAGCGTGTCTGTCGCCGGGCACGCTAGTCTCCTCTTTGAATTGGATACTCTCCCTTCTGTAGGGGCATTTTTGCCTCTGTTCCCCCGGGGTTTGGGCGGGGAGCGCAGTGGCCAAAAGGCTGCTGGTCCCGCTGGGGATCCCCACTAGGCTGGCTTTGGAGGCACTTTCCTGTAGAAGCCTGCCTGGGACGATACTTGTGGTCTCATGTGACCTTTTCTGTTTTCTCGTTGAACAGCAAACACGCCAGAGGATTATTCTGATCGGTTTGATGACGTCATGGATTTCATTCAAGCCACCATCCGAAGACTGAGAAGGTCGCCCGAGAAGCAGGTGGCCATGCCGCCCCGGAGGGAGCGGAATCGCCAGGCCGCGGCCGGCAGCCCGGAGAGTTCCAGGGCCAAAGGGCGGCGAGGCCAGCGGGGCAGAAACCGGGGTTGTGTCTTAACGGCAATACATTTAAACGTCACTGACCTGGGTTTGGGCTACGAAACCAAGGAGGAACTGATTTTTCGGTACTGCAGCGGTTCCTGCGACGCGGCCGAGACAATGTACGACAAGATATTAAAAAACTTATCCAAAACCAGGAGGCTGGTGAGTGACAAAGTAGGGCAGGCTTGCTGCAGACCCATCGCCTACGACGACGACCTGTCGTTTCTGGATGACAACCTGGTTTACCACATTCTAAGGAAGCATTCCGCCAAAAGGTGTGCGTGTATCTGACTCGGGCTCCGGAGACTGCCGTGTATTGCATTCCTACTACGGTGCATAGGAAGGGACCAAGGTTCCCAGGGAATGTTAGCCCCGATCGGAAGATGAGGACCAAGGAGGCGGAGGAGGAGGAAGGAGGAGGAGGAGGAAGGCAGCCGTTGGGGGAGCCTGGTAGAGGGAGATCCAGCTACAGAGAACTGGACGGGAGAGAAAACAGCCATCTGGACTCTCCCGGCCGGCAGCCGACGTCACCAGAAGCTCAGGGCTGGGGTCCCTGGCTGGGTGTTTCCTGTCATCTGACACAGCCCACCATGGCCAGTCCCGGGCAAAGTTGCGGATGCACTTGAAACCAAACCAGTGTATCTCCTGTGGTTTATTTTCACATGTCTGGAGACACCCGGGAAGCGGTCACCCTGGTGTCGTTCCTTGTCATGACGTTTTACCGTGGAAATCGAGAAAGGTTATTTTTCTGTCACTCAGCGGAGACATACCCCGGAAAGGAGGAAGAAAACGAAACAACACAACACAACACAAAAAGCAAAGACACAAGAGATCGTCACCCTTGAATTTGAAAGTTGGGGCCTGAGGTTTGCTAAAGCCAGCATGTTTTGCGAACGGTCGGCCGGTGATTGATTTGGAACCTGGTGTGTGGGGTGGGAAGAAGCTGGCTAGGAACCAAAAAGGCTGTCCTCCTGACTAAAAACAAACCTGAAGGTATTTCCTTGATGTCCTTGGAAATAGCAGCATTCTTGCAGGAGAGTGAGTGGGGAAGGCCTCCAGCCGCCCCGGGGCAGGGGGACCCGCTGGGCCTGTCGGTTTACAGAGAGACAGATGTTACATACCCCCAGCTCCGTTTATGCATGGTCACCAGTGACCAGAGAAGCTACTCGATGCAATGCATCTGTTTCAGAATACAGAAATATAGAGAAGATATTTATTGAGATTTAAGTTATTGTTATTTATTACCGTTCACTAATGAGTTGCTCTTCTTTTCCCTTATTTATTAAAGTTTCTTTTCAAAGGTGCCAAAGTATATGTGCTCGCAAAATGCAAAGAAAAGTGACAAAGGAAATTTTGATTGGGAACAAGGGTCCATGCTTTTCAAAGTATTAAAAAAAGTTTTTCGCTAGGCAAAAATCACTTACTTTACCTTTTTAAGAAAAGCCCTCCTTAATCTCCCTCCCCCCCCCCCCCCACCATTTCGCCTCTTCCCTATTTTAATTTTTGAAAAAAGGAATGCGTCAGAAGGAGCGCTTCTGACAGGCCCCCTTCTCGGGAGCGGCGCACAAAGACGCGTGCTCGCTGTTCCACCGCCCAACAGATCCACCACACGCTTCCCTTTCCGTTGCGTGTAAGCTCTTACTCCCGACCACACAGATCTATCTATGAGATGCATAACCGTGTATATGAAAGGGTAAATCCCTTTTAGTAAGTAGTCCTGGATTCAGTGCTGACCTAAAAGTGAGATCAAAATCCTGTCAGCTAGCCATGGTTCTGCTGTGACTTGTGGAGACTCTTCCTCCATCCTTCCATCCACCCACCGTCTTCTAGAGAAACATGCTCACGCCCAGTGCAGTCAGGGAGCATGTTGCCGGCCTTCCAGAAATGGGATCTACCTGGGTGCCATAAGAGCCCCTTGGCTGTCACCCTGGGACAACAGTCGCTGTCCCTGTCAGAAGAAGGTGGCCCAGAAGGGAGGACGAGGAAGACGCATCTGGCCTAGCTGCATGCACACACCAAGTCTCCTGCCCACAGAATGCCCTACCTGTACGATGAAAGCTTTTGGCGGGGGGGGGGGGGACAGGGGTGTAGGACGGGAAAACCCAGCTCCTCACATGAGTCCCAGAGGTGGGTTTGCCTGGCAGCTGACCCAGGCTCAAGGTGCTGGGCCCTATCTTAGAGTTTGTTGCATGTTTCATAAAAGGGATTTTTATCAAGGAAATCATCTATCACTATCCGAGTAGCTAATAGCCCGAAAGTATGACAGATTTAGCAATTAAATGACCTACTGGCCTCCCTCAATCATGTGAATTTTGCAAAGTAGCCAAGAGGCAGCATTTACCAGACATCCCTTCCCCCAAGCCCCAAAAGACTCAAGTTCACCATTATTCTGTCCCTCTCTGTCTTTTCTGCTCCCCTTGCACAACCTGGAAATAAAGGAAAAGGACCCCCCTCCCACCCTCTCCTGGGACCAGAGTGGGGACCCTGCTGAAGAGCAGCCTGCTCCAAACAGTGACAGACCCAGCCGTCTGGTCATTCGTGAAGCACAATGTGCTGTAACCCCAGGATCATCTGTCCGGTTCAGAGAATCCTGGCGGATTTGGTGGCTGGTGTCCCCAGGTGTCAGCCTCAGTTATCCCCCCGATTCCCATGGAGAGTCCCTGCTCACAGGGGCTCTAGGATACAGTGGATGTGGACAGCTCGTTCCCAGCATCACCTACACACCACAAGCAAGTTTTAACTGAAGCAAATCACTCCACCAAATCCACAAAAAGGGTAAAGTTTGTGATTTTTCTATATCATTGCGATTACCATCTGATCCGGTAAGGAGTGCACTTCTTTGGAAGTTCTGACTTCTCTGATCTGTCTCAGTCGTTTGTGTTATACAGCCAAAGTTCTCTACAGACTTTATTTTTGTACAATATCATTTTGTAACTTTTTACAAATAAAAACTCGTTTCTATTGCTCCCTGTCCTTCTGTCCTTCCTCCCTTGCCCGTGGACCGCAGCCAGCCCAGGCGGCCATCCCAAGCATTTATGATCAGTCGGGCCCTGGACCAGAAGGCCCCCCCTTCACCACCACACCGCCCACAGTTTGGTCAATGGCCTTGCCCGCCGGCTCTCCACAACCAATCACACCAATATTTATGGAGTTCCTACCCTCTGCCAGGTATTATTCAAGGCACCAGTCATCCAAAAGTGGCCAAAACCAAAAATCTTTGCCCTCGTGTAGTTGGTATTTTATTTTAATGGACAGACAGTATTCAAAAAAGTAAAAATATGTAGTGATCCAGGCAATGATAAATGCTATGAAGAATACAAACAGGCTATTTTATAATAGGGGGGAAAAATGGGGCCTGCTTTAATTAGAGGTGACACTGAGGCAGGATTTAAGAAGCAGAGAGTGCTAACAAATAAGGAGCATCTTGGCTTCTGCCCTGAACCAGGCAAACACTTGGATGGAGCCACTGCCTTGCACAACTTTGGGGGACACCATTCACATCTGTTCTGTATGACAATCCTTGGAGTTGGCGCAAATGGTGGCCTTGAGCCGAGTGTATTCTGGTGGCAAGAAAAACACACCAAAGAGAGGAAATGCCAGTGCCCTGGGTTGGGAAGGAGAGCATGCTTCCTCCTCGGATGACACACAGCCTGTGTTATGTCACAGGCAGCCTTGTGACTATGAAAAGGTAGCCTTGTGTGGTATTTTAAACCCAAAACAAAACTCTGACACTCTTAATACTCATTCTAAGTGTCTGCCAGCTGAGGTTTTCCAACAGACAGCATCCAGAGCAGTGCCAGGCTCTGCCCGAAATGCCCTTTCCTTCCCGACACTCCTGGCCCCCCTGCACTGAGAGTCCCTGGCGTCTCGGGGCCCCACTATGTGCTCCGGCGTTTGGAGTCCTTCTGCCAGGGCCGTGCTGGGGCCAGCCGAGGTTTCTGTCAGCCAAATTCTGGTACAAAATTAGTGACATGCCGAGGGAATGCAAAGATTGTTAGCTCTTGCTACCTTCTGCTCCCTTTTTAGAGCCGTTTCCCCAAAGTAGGCTCCCAGGATCGTTAACTGGGTGAGACGTTCCGCAAAAACAAAAGGATGGGGTGGTTTTCTAATCAAGTAAGTTTGGAAAACATTGAGTTAAATAACATCAAACAGTTTTTTATAGCTAAAAAGAGAAGTGCAGAACTTATCAGAACCTTGATTAGACCAACAAGGACTGCGACCCTCCAGGAGGGGCGTGGTGGGCGGAGCTCCCCAGGTGGGTGAGGTCAGGGAACTGCCTGCTGCATTGTTCTCTTGCTCATTACACCTGCTGACCGTCCCTTGAAAACTACCTTGGGCGGTGTTGCCTGCTCCTGTAAGCCTCAGGATGCGCAGAGAGGGGGCTAGAGATCGGTAGAGAGGCAGAAACTGCTGGGCAGCTCCCACGGGAAGGACACCCCCCTCCACACACACACACACACATACACATACACACACACACACGGGTACTGTGGTTTCTTGCTCAGCATGATTAACCAGCGGTCAGCTTTGGAAATTTCCTTTCCAAAGGGAGAATGTGCAAATCAATGTCTCTCATGTAAGGGAGAATGTGTTGAAAGCTGGGAAATTCCTAGCAATAAAAAAGAGAACCTCCACCATGCTTACTGAAAATCCTCACCAGGCTCGAATCATTTTGAATCACGAGTGCAGGCTTGAGGGATTGATGCCCCCTTACAGTGGTCCTCAAAGGGAATGCTGCTTCTGTGGAGCTTTAGGCTCCGAATTCTTGCTGCCGAGAACGGTGGGAGCACTGGATGAGGAGCCCCGTCACCAGGCTCTGACTGTCTCCTGTGGCTTGTGCCCATGAGATCAGCCCAGGCCAGTTTTCTCCTCTGTGGCCAGGGCTGAGTGAAGCAAAGGTTTAAAAGAACTTTTTAAAGAATCAATCCACTCTTGAGGTAAAGGCAGAAAATCAGAATTTCCTGAACCTAAGTCTCAAAACCCGAAAGCACCGCCCCCCTTCACATGCAAAGTCCTACTTGGGTCACGGCTGATTTGCTGTCTGACCCCAGAGTCCCAGGGAGGAGGGAACCCAAGACTTCACACCGTCCACCTCAGAGCACAATGGCAGGGAGAGGACGTAGGTGTCAGCCATGGGCTTGGGGCTTTTTTCCATCAGGTAATGAAAGGTCTCAATCCAGAGTGTCTTCTTGGGACGCGTCTTTGGTGACAGAACTGTTACTGTGATCCCATGCAATAGTTAACTTTGGTCTCACCATATCCTGAATGAAATTAAAACCAAATACTGCCCAGTCGTCCCTGAAAATAAATAGGTAGGTGGGGGAGATAAAAGGAAAACGCCCATTTACTCATGGGTGACAAGGAACAGACTGCCACATCCTGGCCCCAGGGCAGGTGAGGGGAGCAATGAGGAGGATGCAGCCCGGGGCGGAGCATGCGTGCTGACAGGTGCACAGAGTGCGGGAATGCCCCGGCCAGCAGCAGGTGAGAAGAAGACCTGAGAGGGAAACGAGCCAGGGACAGCCACCGTGCTGGGTTGCCAAACCATTTGGATTTCAGATAAGCATACCACAGCTTCTCAGCATCACTGTGTCTTGTGCAAGATTTGGGACAGGCGATATTTGGGACATACTTACATTAAAACGATCACTTGTTGTTTATCTGAAATGCAGCTGGGCACCCTCTATTTTAATTTGCTAACACTGGCAAGAGAAAGTGACATTTGAGCTGAGCCTTGGGGATGAACAGGAATCTGTCAGGTGGACAAGGGCAAAGGGTGGGGGTAGGATGAGGGACAGATGTTCCAGGCTGAAGGAACAATGCGACCCAGAAAGACGGAAGAGCCCTGTGCGTTCCAGGAGCAGTGAGCAGAGGGGTGGGCTCAGGGCTGACTTAGCCATTAGGCCCAGCAGACACTTGGCTAGGAGCCACAAGATTTTTAGAGGTCCTTTTAATTAAATATCAATTTTGATAATGTTTTAAATCAGAAGAAAAATTGAATAGAATAATATTGACTATATCATAAGAAATCCAGTCTGGATTATATTCCCCTTTATAAAGCCATGTGGTCATATACTTTTTAATATTTTACATAGAGAGGGGCCCACAAAGGCAAAAGTAACACAGCCCTGGGTGAGGGGCGAATAACAGCCTTGCCGGGCTCTCTACCTGCAGTTTCCTTCCGGGCTTCCCTCTCTCTCCCCATCAGGCAAGCCAACCTCATCATGAACATTGTGACTAATACTCGGTAAGAACTTGTTACATATATTATCTCATTAAATCTTCACAACAACACCACCACCACAAACCCTCTTCCCACCCTTCAAGTTCGGGTGTCTTCTCAAGATATTTGCACTCACATCCCGCTTAGGGAAACACACCTAAGGGTAGGCCATCCACATTCCAAGATTCATTCACCCCCTTTGAGGAGACAAGTGAGGCAGGTGGCCTGGAGCATACTGGCAGACAAGGGGACAGCGACAGAGGGAAGAAGGGGTCAGACAGAAGGCAAGAAAGGTAGAGAGAAGAGTTAAGGCTCCGAGAAATCAGAGAACCAGCAGAAGTGAGCCATGACAAATAAGGATGAGGTTTTCAAACACACGGAATAGATTATTTTAACTAGGGAAATTCTTTAAAATGATGTATGTAAGGAATTTTAACCCACTTGCGGCTCTGTGCCTGGGTTTCATTCATTCAACTAATTATTTAGCATCTATCTCCTACTGGGGAAGGATATAAATATAAAAACATATAAAGATAAAGCCCTCGGGGAGCCTGGGTGCCTCAGTCGTTAAGCATCTGCCTTCGGCTCAGGTCGTGATCTCGGGGTCCTGGGATCGAGTCCCGCATCGGGCTCCCTGCTCCGCGGGAAGCCTGCTTCTCCCTCTCTCACTTCCTCTGCTTGTGTTCCCTCTCTCACTGTGTCTCTCTCTGTCAAATAAATAAATAAATAAATCTTAAAAAAAAAAAAAGATAAAGCCCTCAAGGGGCCCCCAGATCAGAGGGACAGAAACAGTATAAAATACATGATGAGGACAGTGATAAAGACAACACAGTGTTATGGGAGATTCAAGAAAGAACCATAAACCCAGCTGAGGTGGGGGCGGGGGGGTAGGTATCAGGGACAGCTTCCTGGAGGTGGCTGCCTGAATGTACTATTATAGGATGAGTAGGAATTTTCCAGACTGACATTGGGGGAAGAGAGGGCATTCCACACAGAAGGGACTTGAGAGCTAAGCCAACAAGAGTAGAAAGAGCCTCGTGTACTTTTGGCTTGGAGGGTGGAGACCGGTCAAGGCCAGAGCTTTGGAAAGCAGGACTAATGAGCCTTATTGGGCAGGAGAGGGAAGGAAGCAGCAAGGCTGGGGGCAGTGAGGGGCGGGGGAACAGAGAGCTCTTCCTCTCCTGGGCTCCTGCTCTGCATCCACACTCGGGAAAGGATCACTTCTGACTGTCACGCCTGACCCCGCCATTTCAGACCCTCTGCCTCCCCAAACCCCTGTCTGAGTCTATTTTCTCAAGGCCTTGTGTGTACTGCTTTTATTCTCCCATGAAAAGCCTTCCAGTGACAGCTACTTTCCACAGGGGACTCAAGAGCACCAAAAGGCTTCCAGACCAACACTTCCCCAAACGGCCCAGTTGAACTCTAGGGAGTCATTCATAGATGCAAGGGTTTCTTGATTTTAAAAATTAGGAAAATGCTGCATATTTTGGTTCCATCTCAGAAAGACATAGTACATGTTAGCATATTAAACAAGGCCCTGAGAAGGCCTGCAGAGGAAAACCTGTGTCATTTTGTTTAACCCAGCAGCTCACAACCATATTTGACCAAGGAGCATTTGGGGACATCTCTAATAGAAGTGTTCTGCTAGACACAACTTGGGAAATGCAATTCTACCAAAAGGAATGGCCAAAGGGTCAACCAAAGAGTCAACCAAAGGAATGACTCTCTAATGGAAGAATTGCTGATGGCAGATTAAGTTCTTTCTGTGCAGGGGATCTTTCCAGCCCACCATCAGTAGAAGGCACCTTTGGCCTAAAGGACCTGACAACTGGCCACCACACTTTCTTATGTGCATCAATTGGACTGACCCAGTAAGCGACCATGCTCAGCCATGGTCTCATTTCTCCCTGAGCTTGAGCTGAGGTAACCAATCCTCCTCCCCTGTCCTCACTCTCCACCCACTCTCAGTCCTAACCCCATCTGGCCAACCCTGCCATAGCTCAGAATTGCTGGGCTGGAAGATACTGCAAGGGGGTCTCATTCATGCTACACACAGAAAAAATCAGCCATCGTGGTCTTCATGAGTGTTATTCACCAAATAATCACAGATCTTTCCACTCCTCGCTACATTGTAAGGTCACACATTTGGGTTCCCTTGTGGTTGACTGAGGCCAGTGAATGACCAAAGAGCATGAGCAGAAGTGGCTCGTGTTTCTTCTAAGCCTGACATTTAATTGCCATTATGAGACCCTTGAGAGTCTCTTTCTTTTCCTATAGGATGGCAACCAGAAACATTCAAGATGGTGGCTGTTCTGTCAACTTGGAGTGACTATGATGAATGGAGCCACTCTGCCAACCCATGACAGACATGCGTGGTAAAAGAGAAAGGACCCATTGTAATCTGAGCCACTGAGATGTGGAGGTTGTTTGTTACTGCAGCATATCTTAGTCTATCCTGACAGAGGCAAGTTTTTATTCTGATGAGGCGTATTGTGGGCCATGAGGACAAAGAGAGCAGTCAGCAGAGGTGGGGAGAGTGGTAAATGTAAAGGCTCAAAGGGATAGGGGAGTGGTAGGAGATAAAGTGGAGGAGGTAACCAAGGGCCCGATCCTTTGGAGTCTTTGGGGCATTGTAGGGATTTAGGATTTCATTCTGAATCAGACAGGAAGCCATCAGGAGGTTTTAGGAAGACAGGTGACAGACAGGATCTGGTTTGTGATGTTAAAGGACTCTTCTAGCTGCTTTGTGGAATATAGACTGTGGAGGAGACCAGCAAGGCCACTGCACTAATGCACATGGGTGATGGGGGGGACTTGGACGAGCGTCAGCAATGGTGGTGCCAACAGGACTTGCTCAAGGTCTGGGAGGGAGGGGCTGGGAGAGCAGGAGTGAAGGTGTGATCAGAATGGTACCGAGTCTGAAGCCAAAGCAGTGGCATCTCTAAGAAAGCCAAGCTGCACAGGTCTCACGCAGGGGACCTCCTCATTCAGGTCTCATTGTGGAGCTTTTCTGCTGGGAAGGTCACCAAGAAAGAAGAGAGATGCTCCGTCCTGACATCTAACTCTGGGTAAAGCAGGAGCTAGGGCAGGGGCCGGGTTCTGAGGGAGTCTGCCAGGCCCTGAGGTCTGGAATGCCATTAAAAGTGTGCATGCCAGGCCCGTTGGCCCATGGTCAGGATGAATCTGCCACTGCTCCCTCTGACAATGTTTAGCATGAAATAAAAAGTATGGCTTTCAAATGATACCACAAGGAAGATTCTTGAGCAAATATGGCCAGAGCCGCTCTGCAGAATGTTCTTAGAGGCTGGGATTCCATTCGCCTCCAGCCCTCTTTTTCCATCTGGTCCTTCCCAGCCCTGCACTGAGGTCCAGCCAGACAATTGCATTGGCCTCCTCACAGGTCCCCCGCCTTCCAACCCTTCCCCTCCAACTGCACTCATGGCTGCCAAATTAATCTTCCGTACCTCCCCCTCCTATTCAAAATTCCTCTCTATCTTCCTGCAGCCAGTCAAATCCCTCAGACTGCCAATCAGAGTCTCCACAATTTGTTTCAAACATATCTTTTCTCTAGTTGTTGTGTTTATGTCCCCCAAATCTTCCTGTTTAACCTAACCTCTACCCTTCAGTCACTATGGATGACCTACAGAACCTCAAAATACACACTGAGCTTTCTACACTTCCCACGGCTGGACCCTTGCCCAAGTCTTTCCCTCTGCTGGGAATAAGGTCCTTCTTCTCTTCAGTGCTCCAGATTCTCCCCAGCTGGTGTCCATCACCCACTGTGATGGGTGGTCTTGCAGCCAAGCTCCTCATGTGTGGATCATGCTTTCTTGTGGATATGTGTAGACTGGTCTTATGTTCTCTGCTAGGTTGAGGGCTCCTTGAATGCATGGGCCACATCTGGCTCATCTTTGAATCCTCAAGAGCCCTGAGCACATGCTGTCACCTGTAGCAGAAAACTCAACTCAAGCTGCCTTAAACAATGAAGGGGAATTGATTAGCTCATGTCCCTGGAAAGTCCTGTGGTGGATCTGGTTCAGAACAAGCTAGATCCAGGTGTTCAATTAACGTCATGAGGAAGAGCCCCTGTCAACCACTTCACTGTCTTCCATTGTGTGGGCCTCATTCTTAGACCGTCCTTCCCCAACCTGGTAGCAAAGATGTCCAGTGGAAGTTACAGGCTAAAGTCCCACTCTCTTAGCTACCCAGTAGACAGAACGAGTTTCTTATTTAATAATTTCATGAAGGACCTTGGAGGAGATTCTGACTGACCAACCAGAGCCAGATGCCAATGTCTCCACCGATGGCTATGGCCAGGAGGATGGATAATTCTGTCCCGGCCTAGGCCATGTGTTCATGTTTGGTGCCAGCCAGTAGGCCAATTTGACTAAACTGTATGGGCTAAGAACATGGGAGGTCAGACGCTGTGAAGGAGATATGGGTGCTGTGACCTAAAGAAGGAATGAGGGATGCTGAGAAGCCAAAAACAACAGATGTCCATGACAGACATTTTCTGTGATAGCACATTCCAGCAAACAATTTGGCACCTCTTTTCTTAGATTGATTTTGACAACCATGCTCAAAGAAATTAAGGTTTCCATCTTGGCTTATTTTTTTGGCCATAACAGCAAGCTCATATAACGATTCAAACAGAACAACAGGGAGTCAGGGGCATCAGTTAAGACATAACTGGGAGAAATACAAGTATTGGTACTTTTTTTACAAAAAAAAAAAGGAATATTGAATGCGTGGTTAGATGGAAGGAAGAAAGGAAGGAAGGAAGAAAGGAAGGAAGAAAGGAAGGAAGAAAGGAAGGAAGGAAGGAAGGAAGGAAGGAAGGAAGGAAGGAAGGAAGGAAGAAAGGAAGGAACGAAGAAAAGAAGGAAGGAAGGAAGAAAAGAAGGAAGGAAGGAAGAAAGGAAGGAAGGAAGGAAGAAAGGAAGGAAGGAACGAAGAAAAGAAGGAAGGAAGGAAGGAAGAAAAGAAGGAAGGAAGGAAGAAAGGAACGAAGGAACGAAGGAAGAAAGGAAGGAAGGAAGGAAGGAAGAAAGGAAGGAAGGAAGAAAGGAAGGAAGGAAGTACTGTTTTATTTATTTGATTGTGCCACTGTCATATTAAAACCCTGTTAAAGGGCACCTGGGTGGCTCAGTCAGTTAAGCGACTCTTGATTTCCACTCAGGGCATGATCTCAGGGTTGTGAGATCAAGCCCCACATTGGGCTCCCAGTGGGGAGTCTGCTTGAGATTTCCTCTCCCTTTCCCTCTGCCTTTGCCCCTCCCCCTGCTCTCTCTCCCTCTCTAAAAATAAATAAATAAATCTTCTTAAAGAAATCCTGTTATAATGGGCCCCATTAAAAAGACAGTTCAAAGAAGGTTCAATTAATAGAAAACCCTATTGCAGTGGTTTAAATAGGAGCTTACTGATCTCACACAATTGTTTATGGATATGTACATGGTGTGTGCCACAAGAATAATTTTTGCAGGCATATCTACCAAAGGATGTTAACATTAGTGGGCATAAGGTTAAGGAAAAAAAAAATACTTACATTATCTCAAAGTATCTTGCCCAAGATATTTATTAATTACAAAGGGAAAAACAGTAAATTTACATTGGAGAAACTCAGCAGACACCATCTTAATGAGGTGATCAGGGCTAAGATCACCACTAATAAGAAATATTGATATCATGTTCCCTGATACAAATGAGAAGAACACAACATCACTTCTTTTATTTTTGCCAAAAATGCAAAACCTCTATCTAGCCTTGAGAAAACATCAAACTCAAATTGAAGAACCTTCTACAAAATAACTGACCAGCAATGTTCAAAAGTGTCAAGTACGAGAGAGAGAAGGAAAGATGGAAGAATGTTTCCCAGCCTGGAGCAGAGGAAGGAGACTTGACAACTAAACTGAGGTGGGACCTCAGATTGGATCCTCAAACAAGAAAAGAACACGAGTGGGAAAACTGGGGAAATCTCTCTTCAGAAGGTCTGGAGTTTCGTTAAGAGTATTGTACTGAAGCTCATTTCCCACATTTGATCATTATGTACCTGGTTAAGGAAGATGTTAGCATTAGGAGAAGCTGGGTAAGGGGCATAAGGGAGCACTCCTCTTACTATTTTGACAACTTTTCTGTCAGTCTAAAATTATTTCAAAGTTAAAGTTAAATAAGAAAACCATGGTGTTAGTTCTTAGTACAATTATAGACCAGTTGCCACCACAGTGCAAAGATTTATAGGGTTAGTGTCCAAATCATATGTACAGACAAGTGATCTTAGAGTTTGGAGGAAGGAGGACACAGTGTGGCCTTGATACTTTTGACGTCTCTAGCTTCAGGCAAGTTCCATGGCTTCTGCTAGACTTTGAAAGCATGGGCCAAAGACAAAGAAGTGTGAATGAATGCCTATGGCATGTTCTGAAGGCTTCTCAAACTTCTTCCCAGGCAAAGAAATGGACTTTGGGCTCTGATCTGGAACTAGCATTCTGGAATTCCAGGACTGTGTGGGAGTGGGAAGGGCATGGGATTAGCTGTGGGACATGGAAAACTTGGGAAATAAAGGTGGCATCTTCAGAGAAATCGGTTATGGAAGAATACACGCTGGGTTCATTTCTGTATTTGAAAAGACACAAAAATCAGAATGACGTCTGAGACTAAAGCCAGAGCACACATGTTAGAGAGCTTTTAAGGGCACCAAGCTGATTTAGATCAGGCTACTGCAGAGCAAATATTTCTTTAGAGGAGCAATGAAAGATGTGGAGTTAGCTAAGGAGTTGTACTTACCTCAGTCTCATGTCAACCAAACTTCCACACCTCCTCCAACTTCAGTGTGCACACGGAGCCCCCAGGGATGTTGTTAAAATGCAGATTCTGACTCAGTAGTCTGGGATGGAGCCTGAGATTCTGCATTTATAACAAGTCCCCAGGTGATGCCAGTGCTGCCGGTCCGCAAACCTTGCTTTGGGGAGTAACGGTACAGACCACTGGAGACGTTTGAGCTGCGGAAAGACAGTGAAGACAACGGTGATCTGGGAATATGTTCCACAAGGCTGTGTTGGTTCTGAATACCTTCCTGGTCTTCATGTATGGATAGTCACAAGCAGAGTTAACATGGAAAGCTGAAAATTTTGTATGAAAAGCCCTATCGGGCAAATAGCACCAGTGTGAAGAGCAGGTGGGAACATAGGATCCAGAGGTGAAGCCACAATGCATCTATAACACAGACTGTTTCAATCAGTCCATGGAGCACAGCCCTGAACCCACAGATGGGTGGCACGGGGCCTCCCAGGGGCAGTGGAGACCTGGCCAGGCGAAGGCTCTCTGATGACCACTTTACTGCCACCAGTGCCTTTGGCCTGGCTGTGCAGTAGGTCCAGCAAGCCCAGTTCTTCCCCATCCCTTCTCCTGTCATCACATAGCACATATCCTTACATCCCTTCATCCCTTCCCAGCTCAAACATCCCATTACCCAGGAAAGGACCTTCCAGCCTTCCCACCAAAATGCACCACCATATGCAAAAATCCAGGAGCTGGGAGGAAAGGCAAAGATCCTTTGACCTCTCCTAGGGACTCATCTACTGCTCTTCTAGAGAATGGAAGTGAGTTCTACCTCCTCTCCCCACCAGGCAAGTTAGGAACACTACTTTTAGCCATCGGTTGGAGGGCATTTTCATTTTCTGTGGGTATCTGGAAGGTGGGCCTCTTCCCTAAATGATTGGATTCTATTCTACCAAATGAGAAGAGAATGAGTGCTTCCTACACACACTGTGGTGACCAAAACACAGCCTTTGCCTTCAAGATGCTCCTAGTCTCCTGGGAAAGAAGAAGGCAAAGGTAAAACCGAAGCAGGTGCCAAAGGCTGCAGGAACCCAGAGGTAATGCCTGGGGAAAGCAGGAGTTGGAGAACTGAGAGCTAGACCCTGAGTAAGGGAGTCTGGTGGCTCCGTCCCACAGCCCCACCTTCTCCCCACAAGACACCCTAGTGTCTACCGTCTCCACGTGGACTGTCAAGACCTTTGGCTGGTGGGGCTTCCCTGCTATTAGGTGCAGACTCCATAGCAAACCCTGCACACCAGTTCAGTTGAGCCCCACAAGGCACACTGTCTTTGCATTCCCCACAATTGAAGTCTTCCTTACAACTGCCTGTTTCTCCCCAGGTTTCTAAAGCATGGCCCCAAAATCTTCCTGAACCCCTTTGCTCTGAGTCTTGGTGTTCACTCACTGCCCTGGCTTCAGGGTCCCTGGCCAGAGGGTGGACCGCACGCCCTGGCAGCTACGGCACCACCCCACCCTCCCCACTCTCTGAGCAATAAGGACAAGAATCCCACTCACCCACCATTTTCCCCATCATTTGCTTGGTCCTCTTCTCACACTGGCTGTTGTTTGGGAACATCTTCCCCTTTCTCCAGCCAAATCCTAGTATTCTAAGTCTGTGTTCACGGACATCAGCTTGGGATCATCTGTTTGATGGTTGTTTTCAATAAGCCCAAACTCATCCCTCGGGTATCTGACAGATAATGTTTTTGAGACTCACCCATGTTGTAGCAGGTATCAGAATTCCATTCCTTCTTATGGCTGAACGATTGTCCCTTGTATGTATATGCCATCATCCGTTTAATCCATTCATCTGCCGATGGACATTTGGGTGGTTTCTGCTTTGGGGCTATTGCGAATGATACTGCTGTCGACATTTGGGTGCAGGTTTCGGTGTGGCTCTGTTTTCGTTTCTCATGGGTGTGCACATAGGTGTGGAATCGCTGGGTCATGTGGTCGATGCTGAACTTCATGAGAAACCACCAAACCGTTTCAACAGCAGCAGCACCATCTCGCTCTCCCTCGCTAGCGTGCCGAGACTGTATCTCCAGCACCTCCATGGTGCCTGGCACACGCAGTTGCACGGTACCATGTACTGGAGAAAGAGGTTGGAAAAGGGAAGTAAAAGGGGAAGATGGAGAGCTGGACAGTGTCCAGAGCAAGGGGAGCTTTGCCTGCTTTAGTGAGGAGTATAGACTTTATCTTGTGGGTAAGGTGAAGACTTTCAAGGGTCGCATCAGAAAGCCCACTGCAGCAACAGTGTGGAGTATGGCTTGGGCTCGATCAGAGGAGAAGCAGGGAGACAGACCAGTTAGGCGGCAGTTGCAATAGGGCCAGGAGAAAGATGTGGGGGAAGGTCTGAACCGAGGCAATCATGCAAGGGATGGGAAGGAGAGAAGACAAGCCTGATGAATGGAAAGAAAAAAATAATCTGCCAGTTGGGCTAATCGATTAGATTTCAGGGCAGAGGGGAAGGTGGGATTGTGACTCATTTCCAGGTTTATGTTTGGATGATGGGACCGACGGAGGGGCTGGCGCCGGTGGGCACAGTAGGTGCCGATGCGTGGTGGTGCGTTCTTCACGTTGGCTGTGGAGTATTTAGGCTGCCTGGGGGGCGTGAGGGTGAGCGGTAGATGGTTGAATCCCAAACTCAGGAGAGAAGGGAAGGGGATAGGGAATTGAGGGTTGTCGGCACCATCACTGACATCACTGGGTGCATGAGATCCTAGGGATATGGGCAGAAGCAGGAAAAGAGGGGCCTGAAGACAGAGACCCCCCTGCAAACGGCCCCGACCTACCACTACCACTATGCCTTCCCCAATCCACTTAGAAACTTCCTGTTTGGCTCCTTGTTCTCAACAATGATCTAACCTAAGCTGGCCAGAATTCAGTTTTCCAGCCCAGAGACCACCTTCCTCTGCACCCCCACCCCCACGCATGTACTCACATCAGAAGCCATTTCAAGGAATAGGTGCCTGCCTCAATTTCTTTGCCATCCTATCTCATTCGTTCACTTGAATTCATCATTTTCAATCATTGGGGGTATAGGACTACAAAATTTTGTGGAGGAGAGAAAGCTTTGTCTTTTCCTTAAAAGAAAGGATGTTGCCCCTCAGAATGGAGTTTGGTGGCAGTGGGAGCAGAACTGACATGGATGCACGTGCAGCCAGTGTCCGTGCGAGGAATGCAGCCTTGGCCCGGGACTTGGTGCCCTTGGGCCCTGGTGGCAGGGCTGACTCAGGTTCTCGTCCTGAGAGAACCGTCTCTCCCTCCCCAGTTAGACATTCGATTCCTCTGACTCCACTTGGCTCCCGGCGCCTGCCTGCCTCAAGGAGGGGACGAGCTGGCCATGCCAGCGTGGGCTTCCAAACCTTGCCGTGGGGATTTCGCGCGGGACACGAGCTATCCCAGCTCCTGCTTTCATCTCAGTCGTGGGAGCTCGGGGGCCCGGGTGGGGGAGGGCGGGGGTGTCAGTCTGCCCCTGGACTCGCCCTTGATCTGCAGACAAAATGCAGTGCCCCAGCCTATGGGCTGAGACACAGCCCTTGGGCCTGGTCAAGGGCCCTGCCTCCTGCCTGCCTGAGAGGACGCTTCGGAGCAGACAGCCCTCCCCAGAAGGACCTGGGCTCTAGTCTTTTTTTTTTTTTTTTTTTAACTTGGTCTCTCTCCTTTGATCACCTGTCACCTCTTCCTGCAACCGCTCCTCCTTGCTCCTGAGTCTGCCATGAAATTTTAATCTAAATGTTAACAACGAAAAAACCATTCTCCATTTCTATTTTCTAGTTTAACTTTTTAGGGATGGTGTTTTTAGACTTCGACTTCCAGACTGGGAGAAAGTGTATTCATAAAATAACAGTGTTCACAGCTCAGTTAACTGCCTTAAAGTACCATTTCTGGATACATTTTGTGAAGTCACAGTTTAGAAAAACAAAAGCTCCCAAATGGCTTTGAGAATGAAACCATCTTCAGATTGGCAATCAGACTAACTTGTAAACATTTTCTCCCATTTATTTAACTTTCCCCATCCAAATGCAGAGATGGGGAACATAGTGCGTGCAGCAGTGTGTTGATGCTGCTGAGGGGAGGGGAGCTGCCGGGCCCCTGCAGGCCCTTGCATTTCCGTGCACTTCCACCCGCCCCCATGAGCAAGCAGGCACGCGATAATGTGCATGGCACATGCAGACTCCTGTGTAACCAGGAGACAGCCAACAGGATTGCCCCTAAAATATAATCCACATCAGCCTGCAAAACTGCCCCCCTTTTAACCACACCCCCAGGGCCCATTTTGCCCTTCTGACGACTCCCTGTACTTCTTCTACCCAAAGGTTGGCCCTTTCTGACAGTGTTCTTCTCAGTTTTGTCGCTCCAGCCTACCTTTGCTATTAGGACAAATAGTGTTAAAGGAGTGCCTTTTGCGTCCTCTGTATCCTAAAGGTACTGCCTCATTCCATCCTGAACAAAGTTGGGAAGAGGCAATGAGTAACTGCCTTTACGGCCCCACAGCCAAAGCTCGGAGAGGTGCCCGTTAACCTAGTGAGGGCCACCTGGTTGCTAAGCAGTGGAGCCAGGGTCGGAGCCCAGGTGAGGCTGACTCCGCAGCGAGCACACTGTGACATCAGGCAGCTTCACCTGACAGATGGAGAGGTGGCTGTCGGATCACACAACCATCAACTGAGCAAGGAAGAGACAGAAGCAGAACTTGTCTTTGCTCACAACTGTGAGCAAAGGTATTTCTGGCCAGTGTTTTTCTTACCAGAAATGGAGCTGCCCAAGTATTTATTTGTAAGAGGTACAGTGTAGTACAATAGGAAAAACATCCGCCCCAGAACCAGAGGCTCAGGGACTCAGGCGTTTGCACTTGGAAGCTGGGGGGACCTTGAGTAGGTGTAAATCACCCAGACGCTCTGTTCCTGTTTCTTCCTCTGTCAAGTGAGGATAAACAATGCTTGCCCTCCCTTTGTCTCACGGCTGCCGTGAGGATCGATGAGGCGATGGAAGTGACAATTACAAAATGTTCTACAAATCATGTATAAATGCGTATTTTTATATTGATGTATTTCTGCCTGATAAAAGAACATTTTGGGGTCATTGAATCCATTCCTTTGCTCTGCTCTTGGACATAAACATTCAATTTCTCTTGGCCTCAGTTTCCCTATCTGGAAAATATGGCCATGGGGTTCACTGAACCCTAAGCTTCTTTCTAGCTCTGACCCAGGGCAGATTTATGACTCTTCCTGATTCCTACCCTGCTTTCCAACCAGCCCCTGGTGACTAGGAGAACCCAGAGGTGGGGTTCCCTCACACAGAGCCATCTGTCCTCTCAACCAAGAGGAAGCTGGAGGGTGTTCGACTGCAAACAATGGCAGAATTAAATTCAGAGAGGAATAATAAAGTTTATCCCCTCCACAGTGTTTATCAGTGAACATTATGTGCCACATGGTATGGTGGGAAGAAGACTGGGTGGAAGAAACGGTCCAGAGCAGGAGACAGACTTTAAACCACTATCTTCCCAGGTAATTATTTAACTGGAGGCGTGACATATGCTACGACATAGAGTAAGATTGTTGATCAGGAGATTATATGATGGGGCAGGGGGTTCTCAGAAGGATTTCCCAAAGAAGTGGCATTTCCAACTATTTCTTGAAGAAGGATCTGGATTGAGCAGGGCATGGGAGGGGGTTGAGAAGAGGTTAGAGGATATTCCAGGCAGAAGGAATGTCCAGTGCCAAGGTCTTTTAAAGAGGAAAGTTCTTGATCTATCCGAGTTGCTGAAAATAAGTTGATTTGGCTGTGATGCTAGTGACGGGGAGAGTGGCATGACATGAGGTTCCAGATATAGACAGGAACAGATCATGCAGGGTCTTACAGGTCAAGATGAAGAGTCTGAGGTTTATCCTAAGAGCACAAAGATGCCACTGGAAGGTTTTAAGCTAGAGGATATGTTCCAAGTGATTGTCCAGAAAGATCTCTGAGGCAGCAGCAAGTGTACTAGAGGGGTGTATGAGTGGGTGCACCCAAACCAGTCAAGAGGCTAGTGCAGTGGTCAAAGTCAAGAGCAGACCGTGGCTGGGACCAGGACGGTGGCCATGGAGATAAGAGAAATGTGGAAGGAGTTGAGAGATACTTAAGAGGTGGAACGCTCGGGACAGAGTCATTGATTGGGGGTAGCGGGGGAGAAAAAGGGAAGTAATTTATATATGCTATGTATTCTAATCTATTGGGGTTGCGGGGACCATGACTCCCAATTTCCAGATAAAGTCTCTGAGAGGCTAAGGGACCTGTCCAGATAGAGGAGCTGAAAAATTAGGTTCCCAGAACTCTCAGCTCTTACATCATAATTATTTCAGGTATGTAAAGGCTCTTGTCCCAAGTGACTCATTCTAGGTGCTATCATTACTTCACAGAAAACTCAAGGAAGGTCTGATTTCATGTGTATTGCATGCCAAGCACACCACGGCAAAGGCTATATGATGAGAAGGGACCGGAGTGAGCAAGTGACATCATGGGCCAAATAGGGTCGCTGCTCAAACGTGCACTGCAGACTCCTTACACAGTCACCTAATTATAGTGCCTGAGGAAGCGCTGTACAATAACTCACTGTACGGAAGCCAATGGGTAACTGTCAGTGGGCCAGACGGTCTTTTCAATCGGAGTTGATATTTGGAAGTTAATGTGTAACAAGCTCAATGAGGTTTTTGTGGTGGGATCTTTCATGTCCAGGAGAAAGGCCTGTCCAGCTTGCGAGTGAACAGGCTCTTCCATACTCCAGAGTTAAAAGTCTGCCTGACCTTAAAGCCTCCTCTCCTCGCGTCCCAATGAAAGGGAACAAAGTTCACGTAAATAAGTGTATATCCGACGCACAAGGCAGCATTCACATGCCGCCACCCCTCCAACTGCACTGACCCAATGTGGTTTGGCCAAGGCAAACAGAGACTCCTTTCCAAATGTTCTGGTTTTAATAATTATAGTTAAATAACGTCCCTAAAATCCCCAAATGAGGCAGAGTTTGCAAACCGAGTCTCTCCAAGCTCAAGGTCATGCCGTCTCATAACCAATGTAAGCCTCGGGTTCCTCGTGCACAATGAGGACAGTCTCTACCTCACAGCTCAATGGTGACAGCAAATACCTGGAAAGTGTCTCACAACGGGCTTGGCTCATGGCAAGAGCTCAACAGTGGTTCCTACCGATCCCAACAGAGTGGCAATAGAGTCCATGAAACATTTCAAAAGAGAATTAAAGTGAATATAAATTATACAAATAGTACACTGATTTATTCAGAATGAGACTGACGTTTGAGCATCACACATATATCTGAGCTACTATTTAACATAAAGTAACAACGCAGTTCCCACTCAATGGCTAAAATTTTACTGGTCGTATTGGCTTTGCTCTGCTCTCCCTGAATGACTCATTCATGATTCCCCAAGTACTTCAAGGTCTTCCTATGCTTTCGATCCTTGAAAACAGCCCAGTTTTGGAAAGTGCACTGAATAATGCCAACGCCGTTTCCCGCCTCTCGCCTGGATTTTGCCTTCCTTCGGTTGATAAACATGTGCTACTCTTACTGAATTGATTCGTGCCAGATACGCTGCTCGATGCTGGGGCTCTGCAAACAGATGGATGCTCTGGTCACTGGCATCACACAATTCACGTTCTAGGGGGCTGAGGGCCTGGAGCCCCGGGTCAGATGTGGTGTGCAGAGAACACAAGAGCGGTAAATCCCCTCTGTGGGGGAGAAAGGCACAGGAAGCTGCTGCCTTAGCTCCAGAGGGAGAAGTAGTCAAGAGCCTGCCTTTTCCTCAATTTCATCATCTGACCGAGACCCAGAGGGAGGTGCAAGGAAGTTAGTACCAGCAGGTGCCGGGAGAAATGGGTTTATGTAGGTGAGGAGGAGGAGGGAGAGATGCGGACCAGTGGCCAACCGAACCCCACAATGACTTAGTCCCGTGGAGTTCCAGTTCGGATAGACGCAGGGCAGAGGCAAACCCAGCTGCCTTGCAGCTGACACCGACCCGGCCCGGGCAGGCTCTTCTCCTCACCTCACCCCATTCTCCTTAGTGTATCACTTTCTATCACCCTATCCTTAGCTCCTGCCACCCAGAAATTTTTCTCCAGATGGGAGGACTGGCAATCAGCTCCCCTCCCTTGTGTAATCAAATATCTCACCCTGAAGATATGCTCAGACTCCCTGGCCCTGGCTCAGCCCTCCGGTTTACAGCGTGGCACGAAGCAGCCAGCCAGCCGGCCCAGAGCCCCACCAGTTTCTAATTAAAACGGAACAAGTGTTTCTTTAGACACAGACCAAGTTCTTAGAAGAGAAACAACAGGTTCCTCTAAGGTTGGCCTTCAGGGCTCAACAGATGAGCTGTTTGCGAAGGGAAGGTAAATAGGCTGGTTTTAGAAAGTCCAAATGGGTGTATTATTATTATAATCAATTATTTTAACCGTATTTGCCACCTGACACTGACTACAAGAACTTAAATATGTCTCTGGAATGGCATTCAATAGATGGGGGTGGAAATCACATTATTTTAATGTGTCGGAGCTGCAAAAATAAAAAATAATTTCTTACCTCCCTTAGGTTATAAAAATTTACCTAATCCTCTCCATATTGATCATATTCAGCACCATGCTATGGAAATGTAAACATTGCTGAAATAAAAGAGTTTTTATAGTTAAAAGTTAAAAAAAAAACCCACAAAAACCAAAATTCCGAAGCAATCTGTGATTGCCTCCGGGAGGCGAGATTGTGTGGTTCAGCCCTGAGACCACAGGCTTCATTGCCTAAAGGCAGGAGTATTCTTCAAACTACTGAACGGCCATCCCAGAGGCACAGGGCAAGGACTAACCAGCAAACGGAGGCAAGATACAGCGCTGGAGCAGGGAGGTAGAGACCCTTGATATCAGATGGGACCTCTTTATAAAAGCCGCGTAGTGGGGAAAGGAAGTTGGGGGGGTGGTGTTGGAGAATGTACCCCTGAGCAAGAAGGGTGCTAAGCTTACAAGAGCTATTTACCGGGGCACCTGGGTGGCTCAGTTGGTTAAACGACTGCCTTTGGCTTGGGTCTTGCTCCCAGGGTCCTGGGATCGAGCCCCACATCGGGCTCCCTGCTCGGCGGAGAGCCTGCTTCTCCCTCTCCCTCTGTCTGCCGCTTTGCCTACTTACGCTCTCTCTCTATATCTGTTAAATAAATAAATAAATAAATAAATAAATAAATAAATAAATAGAAGAGCTATTTACCAATAGAACAGGAAGATTTCACCCATTTAGCAAGTGGCTCATGTGGACCAGTACACACCCACTAAATACTGGCCCTGCCCAAAGGGAACAGGCAAAAACCTAAGTGAGGGAATAAGCTGGCTGAGGGGATGATGCCCCAAAGGGGCAGACATGACTTGGTTCTTGCCAATTGCTGCTAGGCCTTCTGATTTCTCAAAAGAAGCTAAAAATCTGTGTTTCATTATGGTAAGTAATACACATTAAAAAAATAAAGCCATGTGAGCCAAACCAAACAGGTCGGCAAGTCACCATTTTGTGACCTGTGATTGACAGTGGCCTAGGGTAACAGGCCCACTTGCACCCGTGGCCTCCACGGAAACATGAACCCACCAAGTTGCTCCAAAAGCCAAAATCTCTCTCTACCCCTGAAGCCCCTGCCCTGGTTCAGCCCACCTCATGCCTCACGTGCATTCCCACAACAGACCGAACTGGTCTTCCCACAGCACCACAGACGTTCCCCTCCCCTAAACCTACCACAACCAAGGTGCCTGGCTGGCTCAGTCAGTTAAGCGTCAGCTCTTGACTTTGGCTCTGGTCCTGATCTCAGGGTCCTAATCTCGGGGTTGTGAGATTGACCCCATGTGAGGCTCTGCATTGCGCTCCAGGTCAGGCTTCGTGTAGGGCATTAAGCCTGCTTAAGATTCTTTCTTTCCCTCTGCCCTTACCTCCCCACCCTCCGCCCCCAGCCCCTGCACATGCGCTCTCTCTCTTAAAAAAACAAACCAAACCAAAACACACCCTACCCCCTCCTATTGTAACGACTCTTCTGTCTCACCCAGAGGTTCTGTCTTTTTGTTGCTGCGTTCATAGGCCTAGCATGCAGTTTGGCACCAAAGTCACAGAAAGGGAAAGAAGAGAGGAAGGAAAGAAGTTTTGTTCTGCTATTTCCAGTCCCTTTACTATTTTTTTAAAAGATTTTATTTATTTATTTTAGAGAGAGAGAGTGTGTGTGTGCATGCATGCATGCATGTGAGCTGGGGGAGGGGCAGAAGGACAGGGAGAGAGAGAATCTCAAGGAGACTCTGCTACGGAGCCGGACGTGGGGCTCAATCTCATGACCCTGAGATCATGACCTGAGCTGAAACAGAGTCATTAGCTTAACCGACTGAGCCACCCAGGCACCCCCAGTCCCTTTACTATGTCAAGCCATAGCACCTAATGGTGATATGTGGTATGACAACCCAGCTTTATTTAACTTGGAAGATGCTCACCCAACCAAAGAGGAAATAAATAAGAATTTGACATTGAAATATTTTATATCATAAGAGAAAGCCCCAAATTGAAAGATGCAGCAAAGGCATCTGTAATAGTCATGGTCACCATGTGAACTCTTTCTTTTAAATTCAACTACTGAAGGATTTTTTAATCATGAAAACAGCACCAATTCCTTAATAATTTTTTAGAAAATTGAATTTAAAGTTTAGAAAGGTAGTCTATAGCCATTTCTCCTATAATATTTAATTCCTGAAATGTATATGTTTTTCAGGTCTCAGGAGCTGCTCTTAAAAAGAGAAAGTCCTCAGGGTGCCTGGGTGGCTCAGTTGTTAAGCGTCTGCTTTCGGCTCAGGTCATGATCCCAGGGTTCCTGGGATTGAGCCCCACATCGGGCTCCCTGCTCTGCGGAGGCCTGCTTCTCCCTCTCCCACTCCCCCTGCTTGTGTTCCCTCTCTTGCTATGTCTCTCTCTCTGTCAAATAAATAAATAAATAAAAATCTTTAAAAATAAATTAAAAAAAAAGAGAAAGTCCTCATTTCCCAACAATGTGAATATACTTAACCCAACTGAACTGTATACTTAAAAATGGCTAAGATGTTATATTTTATGTTATGTGTTTTTTGCTACAGTACAATAATATTTTAAATAAATATATTTTAAAAAATAGAGATGGTCCTCAGCCCACTCTCCTTCGTAAGAGGTCCTTAATACAGAGAAAGCAGGCATCAACACAAGGTAAAGAAGTATAAGGAGAGCCATTGAGATAGAGCCCATACCTTGGTCCTGGCATTCCGTAGTCTAGTTCTAGAAACAGCTGTACCGAGGAGCAAATTGTTTGTTTCCCTCTAGTTGTTATGATTCCATCCTTCAGGGGTGTTCATTCATTCAGTAGGCATTTACTGAGGTCTACTACCGAGGCTTTGAGGATATCCTTAAAGCATAGTCTGTGCCCTTCACTTACTCGAAACTCAGATTCTAGCGAATGTGCTGCCAATATACTTGGAGTTGGGGATGAAGTAGGTGCCTGCTAAGGCCCAGCCTCACCATGATTCATCAATCTTTAGCAACATTCACATGCCTGGTCATGAGGTTAGAGATGCCCACAACTTCCTTATTCACTTTTAGGAGCATAAATGTCTCCTCATGAGCTTCCTCCTTGCCATCCTGCTCTGACTGCAAGAAATCCTGAACTTCCCCAGGCAGCAGGACAAACGCTTAAGGCAAAATGAATGGTGTGGAGGCATCTGTTTATGCCCAGTGGGCAAGAAAATGTAAACGTAACCCACCGCCATGTTTTCTCTGAGACTTCTGCTTTCTGCACCCCTGGAAATTCACCAAGTAGCAGTGATTTCTTCTCAGGCTGGCTCCTGAGCAAGGCACTTGTCCATCCAACCAAAGCTTTCCCAGTGGATTGGTGGGCATTAGATTGAAGGATATTAGACCCAAAAGAGAGCTTAGAATCAAGAACTCTCATTTTATAAATAGGAAACCCCAAGAGCTGGTAAATTTCCCAAGCTCACAGCAAATTATTGGTCAAGTTTGAACCAGAACTCAGGTATCCTGACTCCCACCATAATTTTTGTTAAGTCCAAGATACCTCTACTAAGAGAATTGGAGAAGACTTAAGCTATAGCTGGTCCAGTTTCAGACTCTGATCACATAAATGTTTTAAAAGTCTTTCATGTTCATTTTGAATGTCTTTTTGGCAACTCTCTGGATTAAGGTAATGATGGCAACACCTATATCCAATCAGGGATTTTATGCAGAAAGGCAGGAGAGCCTGCCAGGAAGCCCCCCACCCTGGTGATTGGATCATGTTATAATCTTGGGTCTAGTTCCATGGGAGCTTGAGGGCCCAGACTTCAGTTCAGTTGTCCAGTCGGTGGAATGATAGATGTCACTGTGGGCTCTAGAACACATCTCCATGCCTCTGTATCTTCATGAGTGAAATGATTTATTGCAAAACTCTAGTGAGGGTATTGTGAAAACCAGAAGGCAGTGTAAGCTGTGGGTAAATGTTTGTGAGTTTAAGATAGAACACTTTTCGGTAATAATGTATCAATCTAGGTTCATCCCTTATAAGGAATGTGCCATTCTGGTGGAGGATGCTGATGATGAGGGAGGCTCTATGTGTGTGTGGGGAGGAGGGGTGGCAGGGGATAGATGCCGGAAATCTCTGTACCTTCCTCTCAGTTTTGCTGTGAAACTAAAACTGCTCTAAAAATAAAAGTATATTAAACAATAATTTTTTTTAAAAAGATAGCACACCTCTAATCTACATTTCCTCTATTATCATATAGTACCTTTCCTCTTAACTCAAAATATGGGGTGCTCCATTTTATGGGCAGAAAGACGGAGAATCAAGAGGTTGTAGTGGGGCCAAGACAGAAACAGTGCTTGCAACTGCCCCGATCAGGCAGCCGGTCTCTCAACTCAGCCATATCGTCTTCAGGGTCTTGAGGGCACCTGAGGCACCAAGTTTCCCAGGTCTCCTCGAGCTCAGAATCAGAAGGAACACGACTACTCTGTGTTGTCACGGGGAGTGTTTCATGGAGCAGTGTTCATGACCTCTTGCTTCAGAGTCACTTGGGACACTTGTCACAAATGCAGAATCACGGGCCCTGCCCCAGGGTCTTACTGAATCCTAATGACTGGGAATGGGGCCCAGGACTTGATATTTCTAGTAATTGTCCCCAGATGACTCTGATGCAGCCCGATGTATTAGAATCAGTTCTGCTGATATTAGATCACCCTTTTATGTCGAGCCCATGCACCAGAAGGCTGAATCCATAGCGTGTCTTAACCCAGAAAGCCTCCCTCCAGGCAACATTCTTTCAGCAACTTGTAAGGCACCACAAGCTGTCAGAAAGGGTGGTATGGACAAGGACATCACTGAGGGCATTTTGGATTTCAGAAGGGGGAAGGGTCCAACTCCCATTTCCCAAAGAATGACTGCTTCAGCAAATGGCTGAGTGAGAGGTTAGCAATGCAATCACGGCCACAATTACATACTGCCCAGACAGATGCTGCCCAAGTGCATGACTTACACCCCAGTCATGGGTTTGACTTTTGTGGGATCTCCGGTCTGACATTTCCTAAGACCAAATCACTTTCCTTATATCTGAGGGTTGATGGGATATTTATGAACAGTGCCCATAAAATGCCACCTGGGGGCTACAGAAACTCTCGATCCCAGAGTTACCTCAGTCATACCTGCTACTCTAAGTCTAATTTAAGTCCCTGTGCTTCGGTTCCTTTAGAATGGGAACAGAAACTCTCACTGCCCTGCCTCTAAGGGACCTTGACCAGAGAAAGAGGTAGGATTTGCAGAGAGCTGAGTGGTGCAGAGGAGTAAGCCTCAGCCCACCTTCAGATGCCCCTGGGATTTAGGTGCCATCCTTGTCTGAAAATCAAAATGGATTCCACCTGCTGTGGCTCACCTTCGGGTCTTGCCAAGCTGCACATCCAGGGAACAGAACTGAAGGGAAGCCAGCTGCCCCTTCTAATCCTACACAAGGGCATCCAGTGTTTCAGTACTTGGCCTTCCACTGCTCCATTCCTTCACATTCCATTTCCTCAGCCCTACTTCCCCGCTCAGTGCGTGAGCCCACGGCAGCCTCTGCCAAGGCTGCTGGAACCCACCTGAGGCTCTGTACACGGCCACCAAGGCAGCTGACTGGTAAGCCCCTCCTTCCTGCCTTCCGAATTTCCCCCTCAGGCAGTCTTGAGATGTTTCTTCATTTCACCTCTACTCCTTTCGAAGCAGCCTTGGAACTGTTGGTGTTTCTTTTAAAAAATGAGCAAAGAGAGAGAGAGAGAGATCAGGGAGACTAGATTGGAAAGTGACCTACCCTCAAAATCCTCCAAGTCTAAAGTCGTTTGTGAGGCTTCTATTTGGATTCTCCAACGACTCTTTTCCAAAAAACAATCTGAATTTAAGTACAAGTCTCGAAAAGACTCCAACATGACTAATGATGGCTCAGAGAGTTACCAAGAGAAAATGAAAAAAACGGATTTCAGTTTCTCTGGACTGTATTTGAAAGACAAGGGTAAAGAAATCAGATCTAGCTCTGGAAACCAAAGGCGGATATAAGGCAAACCAAGCTGAGAAAAGATTAGTCTAGAATTGCTGGCAAATCCATTTTTGTTAGGCCAAGTTTATGTCACGGTAGAGTGACTTATATATACTTCATGGTGTATCGGCCCTCTGTATAACCCTAATAACGGCCACTTACTGAGCATTTACTGTTAAGTCTTTCTCTTACATTAATTATTTCATTCAATCTTGACAATAACTCCACAAGTTATGTATTGATTTCTCAGTTCTATAGATGGGAACACTGAGGCTCAAAGAAGTGAAATAGCTTGCCCAAGCCCACCATACATGGCAGGGCTGGGGTCCCAGCCTAGGTCTGTGTCATTCCAGTCAGTGACCTTCAAGAATAGTGGAGCTGAAGAACCACTGAGCTGCTATCAGAGATCTTTGTTACGGTCCCCACTCTACCATTAACCAGTGATGTGTCTCGGCACAAATGGCTGACCCCCGGGGCCCTAGTTTTCACAACTGTAAACTATGGGGCTCAGTGGGAGGTGGGCGCAAATGTCCTTCCCACACTTACCAATGTCTGATTACAGGTCCTCACTTGCACATTATTCCAGCAGCTCTCTGCTTTCTCTGGATTTTAGGATGTGTAGTTGGTGATAACCATAATTTACGGGATGCTTAATCTGTGATCTTGTTGGCCTCCAAATTACAACATTGTTTTTATACGTAAAAAAATACAGGCTGCCTGGCTAGCGTCAGCTTCACCACAAGCCCACGTTGTGCCACAGCTCCCGAGGTACACTGAGGCAAAGGTGAGGGAAGGCTTGTCAGCGACAGAGATAAAAGCAGTAACATTTGCTCGTGTTGTCCTGTCTTCTCATTATTTACAGTCCTGTGATCTTCAGTAAAGGGGAAATATTGGAAGCTAACGACGCATCAACTAAAAGAATGATGTTGATGTTGTTGACTGTTTATAGTGAGAAAGATCTTGGAAGATGTGAGTAAATCCAGGCACGGCTGTTAGAACCACACATCTGGCCCTGAGCGTCTTCATGAACCTCACCTCCAAGCCACACATAATCAGGCAAAAGAGAGGGTCAACATGCATGATACTTCGGGCTTCAGCCAGCCTTGGACCACTGAAATAAAGAACATGGTCACTGGGGCAGATGAAGGCTAAAGGGATGGGTCATAGTCTAGTCTCCAACTGCCAAGTGGAGCTAACTGTTGGTAGGCATTGAACACATAAGGCCTGGATTTTAAAACTAGGGTTGTGCATTTTTGAAGTAAAGAAATATATCTGCAACACTTTCTTCAAGACTTACTTGTTTCAGGCCAAAATACACATATGCCATAATACAGCATTTCCAAGAAATAGCTCAAAAAAGAATCTCTGAAAAGCTGGTCTGCTCCTGCTCGGGTGCCTCTGAAGATGGAAGCAGTAATGAGAACATCTGTGTAGTCCTTGTTTGCAAAGTGCTCTCACACTTTGATCCTTCTAAGATCCCAGATTCGCCGAGGTTCCAAAAAGCTTATGTAACTTGCCTGACCTGGCATTTGAACCCAGGTCTCCTGACTCTAGAGCTTTTCTCTACACCACATATTTCTGAATAAGATTTTTTCCACAAAGGAAATAAATTTTCTTATTTTAAAAATAAAATAAGGGAGGGGCGCCTGGGTGGCTCAGTTGTTAAGCATCTGCTGTCGGCTCGGGTCATGATCCCGGGGTCCTGGGATCGAGCCCCTCATCAGGCTCCCTGCTTGGCGGGGAGCCTGCTTCTCCCTCTTCCACTCCCCTTGCTTGTGTTCCTGCTCCCGCTAACTCTCTTTCTGTCAAATAAATAAATAAAATCTTTAAAAAAAGAAAAGAAAAGAAGGGAAAGAAAAATGACTCTGTACTTAGGGGGCAAGACTGCTTCTGGCTGTTTGTCATGGCTGTCTTGCTATTTTTCATAAACAAGAGGCAGTAAGGTCAAAGGGAAGACCACATGGCACCCAATGAAGTGAATGCAATCTTTTGCAATGCTGGGGAGAAGCAATGGCAAATAAGAAAAAAGCAACATCAAAATAGCCTATGAGATATGCAAAAGAGAGCATTCCCATTTTTCTAAATTTACATAGGTTTCCGATTCTGTCACTGCCAGCACCATGAGGGTCATTGTGTCGAACATGGCCAACAGCAAGGCCAAGAGGAGGTAGATCAGGGTTCCAATTAGTTCCATGAGAAGCTGAATCAACCAGGACCAGAGTCCACCTAAGAAAATCTTAGCCAAATCTTAGATAACTTTCACATTAGATGACAACCTCTCACACACACAGAATCAAATTCTCCCTGTGAATAGAGCATCCTTCTGCCACCACAGTGATTCTTAATTATGGGGCTGATATGGATTTGGGCTTGTTTTCTAAGAATATGTCCTTCGAGTACATTACTGAGATACTACTAATAAATAATCACAAGTGACCAACTATATTAGCATTTCATAATTTGCAAAGCTCTTACACACACACATACACACACATACTCTGGATACAGTGAGGGTGATCGATATTGCCACTCTACTGATGAAAAAACTGAGGCTTGCTGTTTATATGACTTTCCTAAACTCACAAAATTACTAACTAGTGAAGGAGAAACATAAACCCCAAACTTCTAACTTCATATTTCATGCTACTTTCCAAGATACCAGCCATACCACTGATTAAGAGTCCTGATTAATATAGTAAATATTCTTCTCTCATGTGTTTATCTTTTGCCATGGCTGATCAACTTCAGAGATCTGAGAGCGGCACCAGACATCTGGTCATGTCAGCTCTGTCAGGCAGGTCTGAGGAGAGAATCCAGTTGTCAGCCACCCATGCTTCAAAGTGACTTATAAACAGCAAAACCATCAGCCATAGATGTCTCAGAATGAAAAGGGCTATGAGGAAGCTTTACTCATAGGCTTAGAATGCCATGGATACTTGGGATATAGGAGGCTATAACGCTGGATGTCGGCTTGTGTGTGCCGAGGAGGAGGGATAAGACCAAGTGTGGAAGCCATGGCACCATAGCAGCTCAGGGAACCACTTTCAGCCGAGTCAACTTGAGGGGTACGGAGAAGGGGCAGCAACTCTGCTGACTCAAAGGAACTGAAGGAAAAAATGTGACAATTATTTCCTTTAGCTATGACCTCTGGGTTTGTCCCAAGTGGTTCCTGACAGTCTTCTCATCCTAGAGAATAAAATCTGTCCCCTCACCCTCACCCCATCAAGAAAAACCGAGTGACCTCACCACCTTAAGACAAATTCTTAATGAGAAGATTGAACAGGAAGTCTCTCTGGAAACTAGTGACTAAATACTCAAAATGTAAGATGAATTAGCTGCATTAGCTGCATTAGAAATTATATTAGTTGTCAATTGTTATGTAACACATTACTCCAAAATTTAGTGGCTTAAAACAACAACTATAATAACTCAAGTCCATGCTGATGGTTGGACCTGGGGAGCAGGGGAGGGAGGTGGAGGACAAGAGGATTCGAAACTTTGATGCTGGATCTGGAAAGTCTTGTGATTTTTTTTTCCCCCCTTTTCCTGAGCGCTTAGTGAATTGTGATATACAGCCTTGAAATGTTCACATGGATCCAAGTGTTCCTTATGTCTTGTTGCAAGGTGTATTCATTTCCTAGGGCTGCCTTAAATTATCACAGACTGGATGGCTTAAAATAACAGAAATATAGTTTCTCACAGTTCTGGAGGCTAAGTCTGAAAACAAAGTGTCATCAGGGCCATGTCCCCTCTGAGGGCTCTAGAGAAGAATCTTGCCTTGCCTCACCCTAGCCTCTGGTGGTTGCCCGACAATCCTTAGAGTTCCCTGACTTGTAGCTACATCACTCCAATATCTGCCTCCATTTCACACACTCTTTTTTTGTCTCTGTGTCTTCACATGACCTTCTTATAAGGACACCAGCCATCAGATTTAGGGCCCACTCTAATCCACTATGACCTCATCTTAATGTAATTGTATCTGTAAAGACCCTATTTCCAAATAAGGCCACATTCTGAGGTTCTAGAAGAGCATGAATTTTGGGGGGACACTATTCAACCTAGTATACCAGGAATATTTTCCAGAATCGTCTCTGTCCTCTCCAGTTGGGTATTCACTGATAAGGTAACTACCAAGATTACAATAATCCTATCTAGCAAATATGAGTCATTCCTTTTGACCCTCCATAATTCTATTTGCATAACCAATTCTAAGAAAAGAACCCTATGTACATAAAGAAACTTTAGGCATAGAGATAAAGCAAAGCAGCGTTGCTTATGATAGCAAGTTTGAAAACACCTATGTTTCCGATAATAAAAGAATGGCTGAGTACAGAAAATACATCTGTATAATAAACTACTAAGTAGCCCCTAAAATTATATATGAGGCTTGTAGTAATATAGAAAATTTACATGTTTATTTAACAAGTGAAGAATACACCATATTTTAAATATTATGATTGTTTTAAGAGGAGCAAAATAATTCTCAAAATGGTACATAAAGTTTAAAAATTGGAAAATGATTTATCAAAATATTAGCACTGTATTTACTTATTTTTTATTATGTTCAGTTAGCCAGCACACAGTACATCATTAGTTTTTGATGTAGTGTTCAACGATTCATTAGTTGCATATGACACCCAGCATTGTATTTAAATGAATGATTTCTTACCTTTTAGGTTGTTCCAATTCTATATTTCTGTATAACCAACAAGCCCATAACTTCCTGCTTAAAATGACAATAATCGTTTATTGTTCTCCTTAATCTGCGATTGGGGCAGGGCTCCATGCGACAACAGCTGATGTGACAGAACTGAGACTGAAGGATCTGCTTCCCCAAAACGCTCAACAACAAGTAGGTGCTGGCTGTCAGCTGGGAGCTCCGCTGGGGTTGGCCAGGGGCTTCGGTCCTTCTCCAAGTGGGCCTCTCCATGGAGCTGCTGAAGCTTCCTCACGGCATGGCAGCCCAGCTTGAAGAACAAGTGCTCTGAGAGAAAGGGAGTAGAAACTGCAAGTCTCTTAATGGCTGGGCCTCGGAGCTACTAGCCCAGCATGCCTTCCACCATGTTCTGTTGGTCAAGCCATCACAGAGCCTGCTCAGATTTAAGGGCAGGGTCTCTTCTTGGTGGGAGGAATGTCTTGAGGAACTTACGGCCATCTTTAATCTGCCATTTTATGTCAATATTTTCCAGATGCTCTTTACTTAAAGAGTAATTACAAGTGGGGGCAGGTGAAGTACCTTTAAAATGCTTTTATTTAAAATTTTGAAGGCCCCTAATATAAACTCTGTTAATTCATAAAACTACTTAAAATAGCAAATTTCTCTACTCTTAGCTCTTAAAGCCCCTTCTCCACCTATATACCCCTAGACCCACACACATACACACAAGATCTCCCACCTATAGGCGCTTCTCCCCCAGTCAGTTCTTTGATGAGGGTGTTGAGTAAATTCGAGTCATGGTCATGGGGCCTTGTGGTATACTCCATTCCAGACACTTTTCAAACGGCATTTAACAACCCTCCCCCACTTCCTGACCTCCTCACACACAAGAAGACAAATGAATGAAGCATGTCACCTCTAAAGGGCCAGTGACCCAGGTTGGATGTACACATCTAAGTAGGCATCTGGTTACCCTCCTTATTTCCTACCAAACCTGATTCATTGGTTATTAAACACTGAAGGGCTCACAGATGCCTGAAATAGTAATATCGACTCCTAAAAGCTTTTCTCAAATTGGCTCAAATCTCATAATATTCATTCTTAGATCACATAAAGAAGCACTTACCTTTGGATGCTGCCTTCAGGGAATCATAAAGCTGATCTCTTTAGCTGCTTATGGGACAGAAGGCTAATCATCTTTAAAGAACAAAAATTTAGGTCTGACTACAAAGCAACAAGATCAATGGCCTAAGACTAAACAAGAGCCAGTGATGTTAGCGGTTTGGGTCTAGTTTGTTCTGTTTGGTATTTTGTGCGTACGTGAATGTGTGTGACAGTTATGTCCTGATTTTCAAATCTGGATGGCCCAATTTACCCAGTCCTCTTGGGAGATGACCCAATAACCCAGAATTTTAATTAATGTTGTGGATCCTCCCTACGGAAAGATGCTCATTAGCATAAGCAAAGTGCACTGCATACTTTGGGGCATTCACAGACACCCTGCTTAGGTTAAGAACCCCCATGCTAGAGATATCTCAGATCTTTGGTGATTCAGGATAGGAGGGGAGTGCCAGAGGATGTCATGATGGCTTAGGGCTTTTAGGCCATGCCAGCTAAAACACAGGCAACTGTTTACAATCCTGTTTCCTCACAATATCAATAATCACAATAATCAATAAACCCCAACAGAGAAAGGCCAAGCAGCCCAGATAGAGACCGAGCTTCCGTACTAACAATCTTCCTTCCCACTGGTGAGGCAGAAATGCTTTTTCACACCTCATTCTTTTTCCATCTTTTCCTTACCCTTCCCTGTTTCTCTCTTTCCCTCTGCCAAATATTTAAATTTTAACCCTTTCTTGGGGCTAAGGGCTAGGAATACAAATGTGAATAAAATATGGCTCCTCTCACTCATTAAACAAATTCATTGAACATTCACAGAACCCAGTGTGCTTTAGTTTTTACAACCTACATCCCAGTGGGAGAAACACACTCAAGCCCACAAGCCACACACACACACTTACAATGAACATATAAGGGCCGCAGCATAGAGGTATGTAAGCAACCATGGGGGCAAAGGAGGGAGCAACAAATTGTCTGCCAGGGTGGGTCGGAAGGCTGCTCAGGAAAGGTGACATTGATCCTCATATTCTTTTTTTTTAAAGATTTTATTTATTTATTTGAGAGAGAGAGAGTGAAAGAGAGAGAACATGAGCAGGGGGAGTGGGAGGGGGAGAAGCAGACTCCCTGCTGAGCAGAGTCCAATGCCGGACTTGATCCTGGGAGTCTGGGATCACGACCTGAGCTGAAGGCAGACGCTTAACCGACAGAGCCACCCAGGCGCCCCCGATCCTCATATTCAAAAACAAACAGGCAGACAAGGGAAGAAGTCGGGACAGTATGTGCAAAGGCACTGAGGTGCAAAGCACCTGGTACTTCCCAGATTCAGAGTTGCTGGAACTGAGAAGCATGTGCAAGATCAGCAGGAGTTAAAGCCGGAAAGACGGGGAGAGGCCAAATGTGGGCATCCTAAGAGCCACACAAATGGGTTCAAACTCCTGACACAGATGCTCCAAAAGGCTCTACGCAGAGGGATGAAATGATGGGTTTTAGTTTTAGAAAGCTAAGTCTGATGGCAGAATAAAAGATGGATTTGATGAAGACCAAATGAAAAACAGGGAGATTAGATGGGAGGGAGGCTCCTGGGAGGTCCTGGTGAGGGCTAAGAGGGACTAAATTCTAGCAGGGGCAGCAGGGAAAGAGGTGAAGGTCAAATAGAAGATGGTCAGCAGATGGCATGGATGGAAACTGGCAAATGATTACATGAGGTGGTGGGGGGGTAAGGGAAGAGTCATTATTATGACTTCCAGGTCCCTTATTTGAGCAAATAGAAATGCAGTTGACCGAGATAGGGAATGTAACGTTGTATGGGGTAAGATAATGAGGCCCGAGGGGCATGGGGAGTGTGAGGGCCTGGGGAATACCAACTGGAGATTCTACCCTCGTGATGGGACTACAGGTCCAGTGAGCACCCACTATTTGTCCAGTCCTGGTTCTGAGGTCCTCATTCACCAAAATTGATATGGAAATCCTATGTGTCTTTTGCCAATCTTGTGTGGAAAAATAACTTTGTATCAAATTCTCAAGTGAGATAATCATCTCAAGCCTGAAAAGGGCCACTTGTGTTGTGGTAACAATGAGAAAATCATCTTCGTGCTAATTCTTTCTCTCCCCTTACATCATAGCAGGCTCCGCCAAGACCACTATGATCAAGTTTTTATTCCTCCCTCCAACCCTCCATGACAACTTTTGGCTATGCAAGACGAATACTTCCATATGGTGCAATATTTATGTTAAGACAGGAAAAAAACACAAAATGCTTTCAGTAAATTTTATCCAAGAAACCGTAAATTTACAAATCCTAAGCACTTGGAACAAAATATTGGTCTGTAATTGATTTTGGATGAAGTATATTTCAACAGAAATAGGAAACTTGGAGCAGTTTGTTAATTACTGGTGCTTAGAAATCTTGGGTGTCTTCGTATAGCCTTCCCTAACTATAATCTCAGATAGATTGACTTCTTGAATCTCTTCTGTCTGTAAAATGGGTTTAGCAATTTTACCTACTCATGGGTTTTTTTGTGAAGATTAAATGAGCTATTGCAGGTAAAGAACTCAGAATAGAAGTCATCAGAAAGTAGGCACATAGCAAAAGTTAGTTCTTATTACCTATAAGCTAAGTGATGAGGGAAGGGGAATAGCATGAAGATGGGGCTGGAAGAGGAAAAGGACAGAGAGTAGATGACAAGAATGAAAGATTTTAGGATTTATTTATAGAGGAATGCCCACTGCCACCCACCCCAGAACTGCAGGGGCAGGAAGGCTGTGTACCGTGATCTTCGTAAAAAAGATTTTTGGGGAGGGGGTGCATATGTGAGGCCTGCAACCTTCCAACACACATTTTGGGTCATCATTCATTCATTTTTAGAATTATTTAATTCACCAGGACAAATGAGAGCAGGAGGGAAAAAGGCAAGAGGATTAAAAATTCCTGAATTTTCTAGAGGGGACTATTTGACATGCAATATTATTACCCCAGGTCTGTGTGAAAGCAGTCCACAGAATTTTATTCTATTGACTCATTATTACTTTGGGCAAACTGCCAACTTTTGTTTTAGTTTTCTAGCCACAAAAGCACAACGGTCTTTTAGAACAATGTTTTAATGTCTTCTAATTATAGGTACAAAACATTTCCATATTTTTCCAATTTAACAGTGATAAAAATCCGGCAAAGTAGGTATCATTAGCTCTATTTTAAAATAGGAAATGGTATATATTCATTACACGCCAGGTACTATACCAAACGCTATCCAAGGAATATCTCATCTAATCCTGTAACAAACCTATGAGGGTGGTGCTATCATCATCTGAGGCTAGAAGACAGAAGTTTAATAACTCCCAAGGTGACCTAGACAGTAAAGAGCAGGGCCAAGGTTTGAACCCACATGGGTCTGACTTCAAAGCCTGCTTCCTAAATCCTAAACACTGTATTCTGCTCTTTAAGGATAATCAGATACATGTTCTTCTTTCCTAGTACGGCAATGCTTTTAAAGCCTGAGCTCAGCCTAATTATTTATAATCATGTAAACAATTATTGTGAAATTATACAGAAATATGAAACTTTTTGATGTCTACTTCCATATTATGCTCCTAGAATTGCTCAAGACACATGTCCATTTCAATGTACATTTCCCTCCCTCAACGTTATAAGAATCTGTACAAGACCAATTAATTGTTGAATAAAGTTCCTAAACTACTTGGTAATAGGCTAAGAATCTGTTTCTTATTTATTTATAATACAGATTCATAGTTGTAGTTAAGAAAATAGAAGCACAATTTTAGTGAAGGGTAGCTACCAATCTTTTGAAAGGTTCAATAATGCAAACTACAAAAGGTGTTCATAAAAATGTATTTTTTATTTCATTTAAAAAACAAAACAAAACAACTGTCCAATATCACTCCCCCTCATGCAAACAGCTCTCATGTGAGAGTCTTCAAATTTTACGCTTTTTCCATTCTGGCTCATTCTTTGCTTCCTCATCATCAGATTCAACTTGGGCAAACATGGTTTTGGGTTGAGTCCTAAAAGAAAGTTAATGAAAAGAGGAAAAATTTAGTCAGCAAGTGTTTATTAGATTAGACTTTGCTACTTTCATCAAGTGGAAGCACATCTGGGGATCAACTACATCTCAATTATTAAATATCATTAAACTTCTGGCAAAGAAAAGGATAACAGAAATTTAATTTTGTTCATCAAAAGAGCCAAAGATTCTCTTAAAGATTTCCCTCTGTGGCAGACTGTATGCTGTCCTTTTCTTAAATAAAATGAAAATACATCAAATTCAGTAAAATCTTGTATATTCATAACCATCCTCTAGTTCAAACTCAGGCTAATTAGGACTGTTTGGGAGTCCAAATTATAGTCACCACGCAAGAACACACATGATCTTTATTTACAGCTCTCTGCATTGTTCCTAGAATTAAGTAGTCCAAATACATGTGATTATGGTGCACATGAACAGGAGAATTTGAGGTAATTGCTTTCTTATTTAATGAGTCTAAAATGATAGATAACATACAGAGTAACTTGAGCCCTGCCAGCAAAAATAAAACAACAAAACAAACAGATGGGACATTCTCTCCACTCCAAAACCCAGTTCAGTGCACGGAAATGTCAAGCATTTTAGGATGCATCACTGACTACCATTGTTGTAATATTGGCACATGGTGCCTCAAAAGCGATCTTTGCGTTAGGATGTTCTGGGCTTTGTAAACATACCTGGTTCAATGACTTTTCTTTTTACACCATTCACACAGAAAATAATTTCAAGAATATGTGAAATGGTTATAATTTATGCTCCTTTTGGTTATGCTACTGCTGATTCCCTTTTAAAAACAGCTCTATCACATTACAAGGAAATATTTTTTGAAAGCTTTCTTATTTTTTTGGTTTCAGGAGAATTTAGTAATTCATCACTTACATATAACACTCAGTGCTCATCACAAGTGTGCTCCTTAATGCCCATCACCCATTTAGCCCATCCCCCCACCCCCCTCCATTAACCCTCAGTTTGTTCTCTATCGTTAGGAGTCTCTTATGGTTTGCCCTCTCCTTTTTTTTCCTTTCTCATAGGTTCATCTGTTTTGTTTCTTAAATTCCACATATGAGTGAAATCATATGGTATCTGTCTTTCTCTGACTGACTTAGGTCACTTAGCGTAATACTCTCTAGCTCCATCCACGTCATTGCAAATGGCAAGATTTCATTCTTTCTGATGGCTGAGTAATATTCCATTATATATATATATATACCACATCTTCTTTATCCATTCATCAATTGATGGACATTTGGGCTCTTTCCATAGTTTGGCTATTATTGATAATGCTGCTATGAGCATTAGGGTGCATGTGTCCCTTCGAATCTGTATTTTTGTATCCTTTGAGTAAATACCTAGTAGTGCAATTGCTGGATTGTAGGGTAGTTCTGTTTTTAACTTTTTAAGGAACCTCCTCCATTACTGTTTTCCAGAGTGGCTGCACACATTACGAAGAAATATTAAAGCCCTATATCTAAAGATATATTTTAACTCACATCTTCATCTTGAATTCAATTCATTATATCAAGGTAATTCCAGAATGTTAAAATAATGACAACAACCATTCCTTTTCTTTGACAAGTGAAAACAGGGTTAAAACCTTATGTTACTTGTTGCTGTCTCTTTATTATCCTGGGAAGAAGTATAAACCATCCACATTCACCCTGATGGTGCTCTGATGCAAGCCATGTACTGGAATTCCTCATGCATAGGTTAGTCAAAACTCCTGTCTCTCTAGTGATCCACACACCTACCTGCAGCCCATGGTGTCCCCATACACAATCCAGTCAGTTGAAATTCTTGTCACTTCAAGACACTGTTATGACATCTACGAACAGGTCATAGCTCTAACATTTCCAAAAACAGCTGCAGATTTTCATAGGTCATGAGTTGCTGAGTTACTAGAAAGCACCCCCGCTCCTCTTCCCCCAACCCCAGCTCTCTAACATGCAACAGTAGGGCAACTGGTGCTCATTACATATTTCATCTTCTGGCAAATATGTGGACTGCTGAGGTATGGACAAACCAATATGGGAACAATGTGGTTTAAAAATCCTTTGAATTAGATGTTTAATTTCTAAAGAGAAAAAAATAACATGGTCTTGTAACCATATCTGGCAATGCATCCTAAGACACCAGCTCGAATTGTGGATCACTACATCAAAAAACCAAAAAAAAAAAAAAAACAACCCTAATGATATATTGTATGGTGACTAACATAATAAAATTAAATTAAAAAAAAAAAAAGACACCAGCTCATCGATGTTAGTTGCAATGAGACTTAAGTACTAAGAAATTTTAATGGTGTTTTTTTGGAAATAAAAAAAGAAATTAAATGACAGATCACAGGAAGAACAGAATCTACAGTTTAAAAAGGTTATTTCATTTAAGTAATTGCTCTCATATTGTACCTACTTCCCAAAAGTATTTTTTGCAAGTTGGTGGCTAACTGGAAGGGCACAGAATGAATGGAACTATTTCACAGAGGGCAGAAAGGGAGTAATGATTGTGAGGAGGCATGGGGAATGTTTTGGGGGGGATGGAAATGTTCCATCATCTTGACTGAAGTGATTACCTGGGTGTATACATTTGTCAAGACTTGAAATGGGTGCATTTTGCATTTTATTATACATAAATTATACCTCAATAAAATGGACTTGTAAAGAAAATCAAAACGAATAAGGAGAAGGGTAAACATAATAATACAACACTCAATTTCCTAGTAGTCAAGACAAAGACAAAGGAAATGTATTAGTTTTCAAAGGAGATAACTCTTCCCCCCAGCCCTAAACTCAGAAAAATTCACTGAGTAAACTTTTACATCAGAATCACTTAGACTGTCAGGCTGAATTACCAGATCACAACAGTTTCTTTTGTCTCTCCAGGTATCTTAACTTAGGGGATACGAATTTGTTTGGAAGGTAGAATGGTCTCTTTGAGGAACTCCACGAAATTTAGTATTTTAAATTTCAGTTTTTGAACTAATAACAATATTACCAGTAAAATAACCATATTATGTATATGCAACATGAAATCATGACAGTTAGCTTTCAGACAGCCAGGCTCTCCTTCCCCCAAGGAGAAGCTAGTGTCCAAATTTTCCCAGCAGTGCTGTTTACCACTTTGTCTTTCATTTTATTGGCCAGGTAGGGAATACCTGAGTGTAAGAAGTAGGCTCCTTTCAAAAAATGGTGCTGGCAAAATTGTACCAAAAGCAGTAAATAAAACTGGACCCTTACCTTATACCATATGCAAAAATTAACTCAAAATGGATGAAAGACCTAAACCTAGAGCAAAAACTGTAAAAATACCATGGAAAAGCTTTACGACATTGGATATGGCAATGATTTCTTTGGTAAGACACCAAAAGCATAAGCACATAAAAACCCCAGATAAATTGAACTACATCAAATTTAAAACCTGTGTATCAGTGGATACAATCAACAGACTGAAAAGGCAACCTATGAAAAGGGAGAAAATATTTGCTAATCATATATTTTGTAAGGGATTAATACCTAGAATATATAAAGAACTCCTACAACTCAACAATAACAACAAAAACAACAACAACAAAAAAACCCCAAACAACCATTTAAAAACAGGGCAAAGGACTTCAATAGATATTTCTCCAAAGAAGACAGCAAAAGACTAACAAGCACATAAAAAGATGCTCAATATTGCTAAGCATTAAGGAAATGCAGATCAAAACCACAATGAGATAACATGTCACACCCACCAGGATGGCTACTATCAAACAACAAACAAACAAACAAAACCCAAACAAAATACCAAGTATTGGCCAGGATGTGGGGAAACTGGAACCCTTGAGCAGTGATGGTAGGAATGTAAAATGGTGCAGCCTCTATGGAAAACAACACAGTAGTTCCTCAAAAAATTAAAAATAAAATTACCATGTGATCTAGCAATTCCACTTCAGGAAGTATGCCCAAAAGAACTGAAAGTGGGGTCTTAAAGAAATATTTGTACACCCATGTTCAATGCAACATTACTTAGAATAGTCAGAAGGTGGAAGCAACCTAAGTATTGTGGATAGAAGAACAGATAAACAAAATGTGGTGATACGTACAATGAAATATTATTCAGCCTTAAAAAGGAAAGAAATTCTGGCAAATGCTACATAGATGAACCTTAAGGACATTATGCTAAGTGAAATAGGCCAGTCACAAAAAGACATATATTGTGTCATTCCACTTATATACAGTACCAAGAGAGTCATACCCATGAGAACAGAAAGCAGAATGGTGGTTGCCAGGGACTAGATAGAGGAGGAAAGGAAAAGCTCTTGTTTAGTGAGTATAGAGTTTTAGTTTGGCAAGATGAGAAGAGTTCTGAAGATTGGCTGCACAACAAAGTGAATGTACTTAACAGGACTGAAATGTACACTTAAAAATGGTTAAGAGGGTAAATTTTAGGTTATGTATATTTTACCAACATTAAAAAAAATTTTTTTTTATTAAAAAAAGAAGAACCAGACTCTTGGACTTGGGAATAAGGAATAATGAACCTGCTACTAGAATAAATAGGAGGCACCCTGGAGAAGGCCTTAGCCTCCAATCTGGGGCCCTGCATAGAGCAGCGCTTCTCAAACCATCTGTGGTGCAAGGCCAGGCTTTGTTTTCTAATTTCCAATCCCTTGCAGACAAATACTGTATTTCTAGAAAAATTAAAAGACTGCAAAGTGCAAATCCAAATTTTAATTAGATTCCAAAAATGTATCAAATTGCTCTACAATTTCCTGCATGCTTACTCTCAGTTCCTACACTTCCCTCATGAGCACCGGTTGGTAGAGCGCACTGAACAGCACCTGTGGGAACACCTTCCCTCCCAGCTGGGGAAAGAAAGAAGTAAAGCAGGGCTCTGAAACCAGGCTGTGGAGTAAGAGTCTGTCTTCTTAACATCAACTTTGACACCTGACGAGCCTCCTTTAACTGTAGGAAAGTACTTCTCACCTTGGAAGAAGCCGGCCCTAGATGATGCCACTGAAGACTGGGTGAAAGAATGGGGTTCGAGGCCGTACTCTCACAGGCCCACCCCTGAAAGAGCAGTCTTTAATCCCTGGGAGTGAGGCATGAGCAGGTAAAGGGAGATGTAGCCCACAGAGAGAAGTTTCCCGTGTTCCAATCCATCCTGCCCCCAATACCAACGTTCTCACGGCACCATCCAGAGCCTTCCATAAGAGCTATATGTGGTTTGCTGAATAAAGACCAGGTTCCTCCAAAAAGGGCATTTGACTTGCGTACACTGAACATCTCTGTCTAGTCTAGAGAATGCCAGCGTTTTACAGAAGCAAAGTGAGAGAATTACAGCTTTAAATCTTGCAGCTATTCTTTCTTTTCAGCAACTGTTATTTTTAAATGTATTTCCAGCAGTTATTCTTTTGAAACAATTTGGAAACTCATATATGAGAAAGATCCCCCCCCCCAAAAAATTAAATTCAGATTATCTAGGGCATTTAAAATGGATTTCTTCAGTCACTGCTTTTTAAGACAATGAGAAACAGAGATGATTAGGCAGAGTTAGGACTAGAACCAAAAGATTTCTTCCCTGGGGGATGGCCTTATTTGCCCTTGACATAGATAACTACTATAAAAATAAATCAACAATGCCAAGCAGGAGTAAAATGACACATGCAAAAAAAAAAAAAAAAAGTGCTAATGGATTTGAAAACACTTAAAAGTTAGTCCAGAAGTCCCTGCTTTTAAAACCAATAGGAAACCAACAAATAAACAACAACAAAATACTCCAAGTCTCTATTAACATTGTCACCGGCCACAAAAGTGGATTCCTTTCTGGGCTGCTTGAAGAAACAGAATTTGCACACTGATTGTAACACAGACTTTGTTGGGTGCTTCCATAAGGAAGAGAAAAACAAACCAAACCAAATGGACACTGAACACACGGAAATAACTGAACTTAGGAAATAACACATATAAATAAAAAATGAGCAAGAGATCTATTTCACCACCTTGAGAAAAAAGTATTTCCCTTTCTGACCCATTCCCATCTATTTAATCAGTTCCTCCAGGATTCTATACCTGCTTTCTCAAGTGACAGGAAGTTGCCAACTCAAACTGCCAGCCTCATGGAAGATTTATGTCAGTTGCCCAAAACAAAGCCTATAAAGAGACTGACCTGAAGGAAAACGAGGTAAGGGGAACATTCCATTCAGCCAAGGGTATAATCACCGCGGTTGCTCAACAGGTCAGTAGGGACACGGTAAACCTCACTGAGGACCAAAAGAGTAACCCACCTTATTGAAATCAGCTTTATCCAACTATCTAATTTACTCGTTTATGGCCCACACTGACCTATTTTTCTAAGTGTTAACTGAAAACTTAAACTTACAGAAGGCTGGTTGTGAAACGTGTTTTCCAGTTTGATTAACTCACTTGGTGAATAGTAAACATTTTTCACTTGACTATATATGTCAACTTGTTTACTAGAATTACCAAGAAAAGAACAGATTACATATCAACATAGTTATTGTTATGAACCATTAAATAATCAGAGAAGGGCCGAAAGGTTTTTTGTTTCATTTTGTTTTAGCTTCAGTAAACTCTGCATTTGCTAATAGTTAATATTTCATGAAGCAAAGATAAAAGTTTAAGCAAATGTCTTTCTCAAATCTATCAATTCTATTTAGATGATACTACTTGCTGAATAATTTTCCCCTTGGGACATTTTTTAAACTGAATTCTCAGACGTATTTGTACAAAGCGAGTCTTTCCCAGCAACTGTGTTAATGGAAAAATGTCAGAAGCCCAACAAAAACTGAGTCCCACCTTCAGTGTTTCCATCCAGAGGAATTTTATGTAGAATAGTCAGTAATGAATAAAGATTCCCCCTGCAATATTGTATGAGGACATTTCTGGGGTGCACTGTTTGTGCGACAGATTCAAACTGTCAGCAGGGCTGTCTTCTCTCTTCTGACTAAGCTCTAACCTAGGCCTTCTACACTCCCTTCCTAGTGCTCAGGCCACAGAACAATCTCAGAATGTTTTCAGCTGCAATGGAAAGTGCACAGGTCACATTCTTTTTAATTATGGATATTCTTCTGATATGATTCATTCAAAAAGCAAAAAGCCAGTTCCAGGGTCACAGAATGAGTATGAGGAGAAATCACTTGTAATATTCAATCATCAGTATGTGAATATAAACCACAAGCTTTTTTGGCTCAGGGCCCATTGTTTATTATGAAGGAAAACCTCAAAGCCAAAGTCAATTATAGCCATGACCTGACAATCTGACACACTTGTTAACCCTGTTAGAATGAATGTGGTCCAGATGAACTGTGACCCAGTCATCACAATTGCAGAATTATTAAGATTAAATAAAGGGCTTGACCAAAAGATTCCATTTGAAATGGGCCCTTCTTTCTGGTGAAGAGCTAATCAAAGATAGTTTTTTTTTTTAAATATTAGGGATGAATAGGAAGATGAGATGCAACATGATGTTTCTAGATAAAGAATGTTCTAGGGGCGCCTGGGTGGCTCAGTCGTTAAGCGTCTGCCTTCGGCTCGGGTCATGATCCCAGGGTCCTGGGATCGAGCCCCGCATCGGGCTCCCTGCTCGGCGGGAAGCCTGCTTCTCCCTCTCCCTCTCCCCCTGCTTGTGTTCCGTCTCTCACTGTGTCTCTCTCTGTCAAATAAATAAATAAAAAATCTAAAAAAAAAAAAAAAAAGAATGTTCTATTTTCTTCAAAAAATGAACACATAATATTTTGGAAAATAGATAAACATATCTCGGACTCATTAAAGAGGGCACACTAACTCATAATGCCGGGTGTGTGAGTTCAAAGCCTGGGTGAGGGCAGAAAAGGGGACAAACATGAAACCTGTGGAAATGGGAAACAAAAAGAGAAAGAGAAAAGGAAGACAAAAAGAACCCTCTAAAATCACACCATTCCCTGCCTTATCACCAAATGGCTAAACAAGTTAGAAGGATAAAATCTTGGAGAGCACACAGGCCTGCGGCCGCCCAGCCCCACAAGCCGGCGTTCCCGTGAGCGTAGCCCCGCTCTCTCCACACATTCACACACCGGAAACAGCCTCCGGCCAGGTCAACACAGCGCCCGCGGAACGACACCCCGGAACTTCCGGTTCTCAGTCTAGCGCTCGGCTCTGCCGTGCTGGCTCACACGGTAGTCTTTTCAGCTTCACGAGTACTTCAATTTTTTAAAAAACTGCCACCGGCTGCTTTGTGATGAGAAGCAGTACACTGTCGTCGTCAAGAGCAGAAGCCTGACTCCGAAGCCAGACTGCCTGCATTCAAATCCCAATTCTGCCGCCTGCTACCTGCGTGGCTTTAGTCAAGTTACAAGCCTCAACTTCCTCATCTGTAAAATGGGGACAATAATACCGCTTCCTTCACAGGGCTGTTGTGAAGATTAAATGAATATATATATATAAAGTTCTTAAACAAGGCTGGCACAGTGTAAGTATAATAAAAGTGTCATTATTATTATTATTATTATTATACCCTTTGCTTTGGCTATCACGTATTCCTCACTTCATATAAAAAGTATGTTTTCAAAAAGTTGTATGTAGCATAATACACTTGGTAAAATAATTTCTATATTAAATACAACACATCACCTTATTATTAAAAAAATACTGGGGGAAATTATTTGTTATGTAAATAATCTGTTTCTTCAGCATAATCTATTCTGTACATTTTAATTTTCTAGGGGTAAATCATTTGTGGTTTATTTGTGGTTTACTTTAGTGCACAAAATAATCACCTGGGAAACTTCTTAAGTTGCAGATTTCCAGCTCCAAGCTCACAGAATCTCAGTTGGTCTGAGGTGCAGTCCAGAAATCTGCATTTTTAACCCCCTACTCCCACCCTGGATTCTGACACGAGGCAGTCCACAGAACCACTCTGAGAAATGCTGGCCTCTACACAGGAATATGGTGGACAGGGACGATCAGTCACCTAAATATAACTCAGGAAAAAAATTAACATGTTCCTCTGCGGGCTTCTGTCTCTTCTTGGCAAAAATAATATACAAACCTTTACTCATTCAAAGAATGACCTCTTTAAATACTGCCTACTAATTCAACATGACTTTAAATGGATCCTTTATAGATGGGAATGATATTTTAACACACACACATATATCCAAGCATCCTGTATCTGACAAGACACGCACACTGAAAACTAAATCGATGGAACCAGCAATAATGGCAGCTTATCTGGCAAGAAAAGTGACCATGGCTGACAGAGCTGTCAGGCTGGCAGGCTGCTGGCCAGGGGCCAGGCTCCCACACACGTCCATCTCTGTCTGATGTGTAAGCTAATAGCATTCTGGACCTATATCCTGCCCACTCTCCAGCCAGCTCCTCTTCCCTCCCTCCACAGCCACTTCTTTTAACAAGAAACTGTAATTCAATCTGACCATGTGTGGCTGAACAAGAGGCCTCCGTGATCCTGCTGTGTTTTAAAACTTCCATGGCTATTACACTGCTAGTGCCAGGAATGAAACTCGAGTCCTCAATCGGCACAGGTAAAGTGTTCAAAGACTCTCCGTTAGCATCACTGGAGAACAAAGGTGAGTATATGTCATGTGCAAGCAGGGAGATTTATGTAATGTCTAATCGGGCTTTTCTGTGAGAAAGTGAGATACAGTAAATCTTCATTTCATCACTGACACAAGTCAATTGCAGTGAAGAAAAACAACCAGACACACATTCTCAATTACAGTGACCTTTACGAAAAGATCCTTTTAAATATTAGCTTCCCTTCGAAGACTTTGCCACTTGGCAGTAAACAGTATACTCTAGCAGGTGAACGCAGGAGAAATAGCACTGCAATCCTGGCTAACAAATCACATGCCACAGCCAGTGCCATGAACTTAGTTAGTATGCAATAAATGGAAGGTGACAAAGTTGGGTGGAAGGAAGGAGATGGGAGGAAAAAGCAGCAGCAGGGCATATATTCACAGAGAGCGCAGTCCTCTGAAAAGCTCACTGAATGAGGGACAGAGAGAGCGAGGTACAGTGCTAGCTGCACTCACTGTCGACCGAAAGCTTCAGTCTCCTCGCATGCAGGGTAAAAGACATGACATTACCTGTTCTCCCCGTTCGGCAGAGCTGATACTTAAGCTAGCACATTATTCAACTGTAAATACAACTAAATTGCCTATAATGCAGGAAAAGACCTTTTGTTAATGCTCACCGAAAAAAAAAGAACTTCCGCTTCAAGTAATTCTATTTAAAGAAAGCTGAAAATCTGGATGAATGAATCCCCAGGAAATATTAATTACTGAGCACACTCAGGAGAGTTGGAAAATCCTAACAGAGTATTTACCATGAGGGGATGGAAAACAGAGAAATTAAGAAATCACTATTTACCCTCTCCTCCACAAAAGCACCAGGTTCTGACTGTTTCACAGGTGAATTCTAGCAAATCTTTACAAAGTAGATAGATTTAATGGTATTCAAAACAGTATGAGAGTATATATAGAAAAGCATACAAAATTTTTCTGAAGCCAGTCTGACACAGGACAAAGAATAAACCATAACCATGTGAGGGTCATACCAAAGATGCAAGGATAATTCAATATGAGGAAATCCAATAATATACTTCATCATATTCACTGATCAAAGTAGAAAAGTCATATGATCACTTTCACAGAAATACAATAAATGAATCCAATAAAATTCAGCATCTATTTCAGATGAACATACCTCTGGTCTTTGTATGGTGTTTTATTTGCATGGGATGCTCTTCCCTTTGATATCGACATGGCTCACTCCTTCATTTCATTCAAGTCAAAAATCACAAAGCAGAGGTTTTACCCCAATCATCGTATCTAAAAAATAGTAACCTTTTCTTCCCCCAGTTACTCTACATCCACCCATCCCCATTTTAGTTTTATTCTTTGCACTAGCTATCATCTAAAATTTAGGGACTTACTTATTGCCTGTCTCTGCCAACTTGAATATAAGCTCCATAAAAACTACTATATCCCCATAATCTAGAACAGTACCTGACCTATAGTAGGTGTTCAATAAATTGTTATTGAAAAAATAGGAGAGAAAGATATGGATTCATCCTTAACATCTTGTATGTATGAGTTTTCCAAAATCATGCTTTATGGAGAAATATCATTAAATTGAACAATATGAAATTGCCGATATTTGACTTTTTTTCACCTACGAAAAGGGCAATTACCTGATTTAACCTAATGGAGTCACTCCTTTAAAGTTCAAATTAAGAAAAAGATGTCTGCTATCATGAAATTATTTAATATTGTTCTGGCAGTATTAGTCAATACAATTAGATAACTAGTACAGAAATTGGGCAACATCTACCCATGATAAAAACCTTCAACAAAGTGGGGTTAGAGGGAACATACCTCAGCATTTTAATGGCCATATATGAAAAACCCACAGCTAACATCACATTCAGTGGTGAAAACTGAGAGCTTTCTCTCTAAGATCAGGAATAAGAAAAGGATGTCTACTCTTGCCACTTTTATTCAACACAGTACTAGAAGTCCTAGCCATAATAAGACAAGAAAAAGAAATGAGGCATCCATAATGGCAAAGAAGTTAAACCATCACCATTGGCAGATGACATGATACTATACATAAAAAAATCCTAAAGACCCCAACAAAAAACTACTAGAAATAATAAATGAACTCAGTAAAGTTGTAGTATACAAAATTAATACCCAGAAATCATTAGTGTTTCTACACACTAATAATAAAGTAGCAGAAAGAGAAATTAAGAAAACAATACCACTTATGATTGCACCAAAAAGAATCTTAGAAATAGGGGCGCCTGGGTGGCTCAGTCGTTAAGCGCCTGCCTTCGGCTCAGGTCATGATTCCAGGGTCCTGGGATCGAGCCCCACATCGGGCTCCCTGCTCAGCAGGAAGCCTGTTTCTCCCTCTCCCACTCCCCCTGCTTGTGTTCCCTCTCTAGCTGTCTCTTTGTCAAATAAATAAATAAAATCTTTAAAAAAAAAAAAAAAGAATCTTAGAAATAAGCTTTACCAAAGAGGTGAAAGACTGTACTCCAAAAACTATAAAACACTGATGAAAGAAACTGAAGACACAAACAAATGGAAAGATATTCCATGCTCATGGATTGGAAGAACAAACATTATTAAAATGTCCATATTACCCAAAGCAATTCAGTGCAATCCCTATCAAAATACCAACAACATTTTTCACAAATCTAGAACAAATAATCTTAAAATTTGTATGGAACCACAAAAGACCCTGAATTTCCAAAGCAATCCCAAGAAAAAAGAACAAAACTGGAGGTATCACAATACCAGATTTTAAGACATACTACAAAGCTGTATTAATCAAAACAATATGTTACTGGCACAAAAAAGACACATAGTTTAAATAGAACAGAATAGAGAGCCCAGAAATAAACCCACACTTTAATGCTTAAACAATCTATGACAAGGGAGGCAAGAATATGCAACGGGGAAAAGACAGTGTCTTCAATAAATGGTGCTAAAAAAAACTGGACAGTTACATGCAAAAAAGGAAAACTGGACCCCTTTATCACACCATACACACAAAAAACCCTCAAAATGGATTAAAGATCTAAATGTGAGACCTGAAACCACAAAAATTCTAAAAGAGAATACGGGCAGTAATTTCTCTGACATCGGCTGTAACAACATTTTTCTAGATGTGTCTCCTGAGGCAAGGGAAACAAAAACAAAAATAAATAAGTAGGACTACATCAAAATAAAAAGCTTCTGCACAGCAAAGGAAATCATCAACAAAACTAAATGACAAGCTACTGAATAGAAGATATTTGCAAATGACATATCTAAGAAGGGGTTAATATTAAAAATATATAAAGAGCTTATGCAATTCAACACCAAACGCCTCCCCCAACAATCTGATTAAAAAATGGGCAGAGGACCCAAATAGACATTTTTCCAAAGAAGACATACAGATGGCCAACAGACTAATCATCAGGGAAATGCAACTCAAAACCACAATGAGATATCACCTCACGCTAGTCAGAATGACTAAAATCAAACACACAAGAAACAACAAGTATTGGCATGGATGTAGAGAAAAGAAAACCTCCTACACTATTGGTGGGAATGTGAACTGGTGCAGCCACTGTGAAAAACAGTATGGAGGGTCCTCAAAAAATTAAAAATAGAAATGCCATGTGATCCAATAATTCCACTACTGGGTAATTTACCCAAAGAAAACAAAAACACTAATTTGAAAAGATTATATGCACCCCTATGTTTATTGCAGCATTAATTACAATAGCCAAGATATGAGGCAATCTAAATGTCTATCAATAGAAAAATGAATAAGAAAGATGTGAGATATACATACACATAGTGAAATATTACACAGCCATAAAAAGGGGTAAGTTCATGGCATATGAGACAACATGGATGGACCTGGATGGTATTATGCTAAGTGAACTAAGTTAGTCAGAGAAAGACAAGTACTGTAGGATTGCACTCACCAGTGGAATCTAAAAAAACCCCAAAAACAACAACAACAAAACCCTACAATGAATAAACAAATAAAAAACAGAATCAGACCTATAAATACAGAGAACAAATTGATGGTTGCCACAAGGGAGGGGAGTGGGGTTTGGGCAAAATGGGTGAAGGGGAGTGGAAGACACAGGCTTCCAGTTATGGAATGAATATGTCACCAGAATAAAAGGCACAGCATGAGGATATAGTCAATGATATTGTAACAGTGATGTAACAGGACTGAGGGGCGCTACACTGGTGGTGAGCACAGCATAATGTATAAACTTGCCAAATCACTAAGTTGCACACCTGAAAGTAATGTAACATTGTTTGTCCTCTAAACTCAAATAAAAATTTTTTTTAATTAGAATAAAAGTAAATTAAAATAATTAGAAAGGATGAGGTAAACTTATCATTATTTGCATATGATATAATTTTATGCCTGGAAACTACAAGCAAACTGAGTAAAGAATTATTGAAACAGCAGGAAAACAGGGTAAACAGCTGTATATAAAACGACTGCCTATATACACATTAATAATACACATATATGTGGCCACACAGCATTTCCATATACACAGGAGTTATAAATTCAGCAGAAGAAAAGATTCTATCAATGGCACAGAAAGATAAAATAACTAGAAACAAAATTAAAAGAAAATGTGGAAGATCTATATAAAGAACACTTAAAAATACTACTGAGAGATAAAGAGATGTGCCTGAATAGAAAGACGTACCCTTCTCTTGGTTTAAAAGAACCAGTATTGTAAAACTCAATCTAAGTTAATATATACATTAACTCAATTCCAATACAAGTATCACCAAGAATTTGGGGGGGGGGGTGTTACTACATAGCTTCAAGTCATGGAAACCTGAAAAATAGAAAAGTTTTACTAAGAAGAAGAATGAGAACAGGCAGCCCTACAACAATGAAAACAGTCTGATACTGCTCCTTGAATAGACCAAATAATAGAGCACAACAGAGAGCCCATAAATGGGTTTAAATTCATATGGAAGTGCAGTGTGTGTAATGATGTGATTTCAATTCAATGAGGAAAACTAGATTATCCAATTAAAAAGTGTTATAGCAACTGGTTAACCAAGAGGAAAAAATTAAATTGGAGCTCTACTGTGGTAGCTGAAATATCTACCTTAAATCCCTAGAAGCTGAGAATATGACCTTATTTTGGAAAAAAGGTCTTTGCAGATGTGACTAAGGATTTTAAGATGAGGAGATAATCCTAGATTATCTTGGGTGGGCCCCAAATGACATCATGGGTATCCCAGAGGAGACCAACAAAAACCACGAGGCAAAGCGGGGACTGAGAAGAGCCTGAGGCAACGTGACTCCAAGCCAAGCTAGCAGGCAACCTCTGAAGTTAGCAGAGGCCTGGAACAGATTTCCCCTAGAGCCTCTGTATGGAGTGTGGCTCCCCGTGACACCTTGATTTCGGACTTCTGGACTCTAGAACTGTGAGAGAATTCATTTCTGTTTTTCAGGCCACCATGTTTGTGGTAATTTGTTCCAGTGGCCACAGGAAACGAATACGCCTTTCTCACTCCCTTCACTAAAATAATTTCAGGTGAATAAAAGATTTAACTCTAAAAGAAAAAGATATTAATGGAAAGATGGGAGAATCTGAAGAATTATCTTGAATGCAGTGGCCTTCCTAACTAAACCAAAACCCAAGAAAGAAAAAATTCCTAAATCTGATTACATTAAAATACATTTGATAGCAAACTGCTCCTAATAGGTTTGTGTGTGTTTACATGCAAAGTAAATTACTGAAGTATTTCCATAAACACTGAAATAATACTGCTGATTATTGAGTGATATTAACAATATATAATTTATAGGAAGGTGTCAAAGACCATACTTACCACTGAAGAAAACGAGACACTGAGAAGATAACTTTTAGGACCTACTGGATAGTAAGTCCTTGCTAGAACCCAGGCCAGGAAGCTGGCCTTAGAACTTCTAGGCTATTGTTCTAATTTCTAACAACTAATTATTTTGATGAAGGATCTAACTTTAACATCATATGTGATTTTCATGCCTGAGATTATAAGGACTACATGCACAGTGAAAAAAATCCAGCAGCACTAATGGGCAGACTACAGAACTTCGAAGGCCCCTTTCACCTCACGCCCCTCCACCCCGCACCCCTCCCCGCTCCTTTGTTCTCCTACCTAAAAGATACCCACCACCCACATTTCTTGTATTTCCTCCCAGAGGGAGTCTGTGTATAAACGATCAGATATATGTGTAGGTACATCCACTGTGTAAAAACACAGGTATACAGACAGCATGTTTTGCAAGCTGGTTTCTGTTTTTGCTTGTTGGTCAGTTTTCTACTTAAGGAAACTGGGACACATCCATCCCTATACATGTAGCTCATTCTTTGTATTTTCTTGTTATCTTTAATTATATGGATGTGTTATACTTTTCTAAAACAATACCCCATTGAAGGACATTTATATTGTTTTCAATCTTTTGCTTTCATAAACAATACTGAACTTGGGGCGCCTGGGTGGCTCAGTCGTTAAGCGTCTGCCTTCGGCTCAGGTCATGATCCCCAGGTCCTTGGATCGAGCCCCACATCGGGCTCCCTGCTCGGCGGGAAGCCTGCTTCTCCCTCTCCCACTCCCCCTGCTTGTGTTCCTGCTCTCCCTATCTCTCTCTCTCTCTGTTAAATAAATAAATAAAATCTAAAAAAACAAAACAAAACAAAACAATATTGAACTTATTATCTTTGGACATACATATTTTCCTACATGTGCAAAACTTCTGGAAATAGAATTGCCAAGTCAAAGGGTATTTGCATTTTAAATTTGTAGAGATAGTGCCAAATTTATCCAAATGATGCTCACTATGTTTAGCAAATTTTAAAACATGGCTCTGTTTCTTCTTCTTTCCTCAGCTAATTTTTTTGTATGTTTCTAAACAAGTTTCTTTAAGTATAAAAAACCCCTAATAGTAATAGAAAATAATGACTCCATTAAAAACAGAAGTGTCAACAGAGGCATAATCTATAAGCTTATCTGACTGCCAATGATGTGTTGACATACATTAGTTCATACACACACAAATTCTATACAAAAGAAGGCTAAATGCATACTAGTTAGCTGGCCAGCCTTGATATGACCCTCTTAGCTGTTGTAATACTATCCAACTAATTGTTCAGAGATGTTCCATCTGTACCGATTGGTTATTAGTACACACTGTGAACAACCACCACTGACATTACGGAGCCAAGTCTGTTCTGCTACATGGACCGCAGAGATGCAGCACTCCCCACCAGAGGCCCGCAAATCTCTTTAGTATTTTTGCGTGGGGTGCTTTCACTCACAACTGCAGCAGCTATCTCTCTTTGTCAGAGGGCTGTCAGCAGGTTGCTAAAGCCCTAGAAAGCTGGAAGTACCTTGGAATGTCTCCCCCAACCCTACCTCTAGCCATTAGCAAGGATCAATAGATCCTGGAGTATAAGTACTCCAGTTACCATGCCTCTGCCCAGGGTCTCCAGGGTTACCCTGTAGACTGAGCCAAAGTGGACCTCCCTCAAACTTTGCTTGATACACCCTTATTTGGCTTCATTACACTTCTCTACTCCCCTACTGGATTTCTCTATGGATGCTTCCTAACAGGCATCCTAATAATAAAGCATCCTAATAATAAAGCTTCCTAAAAGACCTTTATATGAATCTTTTTCTCAGGATCTACTTCTAAGGAACCAAGCTAAAACAGTGTGTTTTTCTTTTATGCAAAGTAGCTCATAATGATTAGCAGATAGAAAACTGATACTGGGGGGCGCCTGGGTGTCTCAGTTGGTTAAGCGTCTGCCTTCAGCTCAGGTCATGATCCCAGGGTCCTGAGATCGAGCCCCGCATTGGGCTCTCTGCTTGGTGGGAAGCCTGCTTCTCCCTCTCCCACTCCCTCTGCTTGTGTTCCCTCTCTCGCTGTCTCTCTCTGTCAAAAAATAAAATCTTTAAAAAAAAAAGAACTGATACTGGTATAACATGTCCATTGAGTTGGCTCATAAGTGATTTTTTTTCCAGCATGTTAATGTTCTGAAAAGTGATCAGGGTCCAGCTTTCTCATAATTGAAAACTTTAATAATATATGAAGACATCAAGAAAAAACCCGAATATACCTCCAATGATACAAAAATACATACACACGAGTTTATTTACTGTAGCACTGTCAGAAATTGCAAAATACTGGAACAACCTAAATATCCACTCATAGGAGAGTGGTTGAACAAACTATGATATATCCACAGAGTGGACTACTATGCAACAGTGAAAAAGAACGAGAAGGAGCTCTATGACCTGATGTAGAATGATTTCTAGGGCATAATCCTAGGTGAAAAAAAGCAAAGCTAGAAAGGGTATATTATGCTATCCTTCATGTAAAGGAGAGGGTAGAACAAAATACTCACAAATCTGTTCATTTGTGCAAGAGACCTACAGGAGAGGTAAACCAGAAACTAAAGAGATAGGCTACCTATGAGGGTGAGTGGGGAAGGGACCGAGAGAAGCGGGACATGGAAATGAGGGAGCAGGGAGGAAGAACAAGTCTTTTTTAAGGCCCTGACTCCTAGCACTAGAGTAGTATCTCGCACACCCTACACATACCTCCAAAATAAATAGAACATAGGGGAAACCCAAAAAAGGAATGCACACTAACAAATGACCCTAACTGCATTTCAAATGGATTACATAACCACCCTAACAGAAGTGGAGAAGAAAATACCTCATCCAAGTAACTGTGAAAAACAGTCTCTTCACCACATACTGTAAGGCTAAAAGGACAAAAACAAAAAACAAATCAAAATAAAAACAACAACAACAAAAAAAACAAACAAAACCTACAAAAATGCAATTAGGGAAATCCTAGTTAGGGAAAATGTTTCTCACAGGTGTATGGGTAGGCAATTCTGAAACTACTTTATATGTATACTAGAAGTGAATAAATAAGTAAATATACTGTCAGTAATGAGAGCTGGGTTTTTCATTATTGGAAAAAGAAGTTAAAAATACAGGAAGGAGGAAGGTAAAATGAAACCAGGGGTATAGTATTGAAATCAGAGGCATCAGTATAAACTCATAGTTTTTAAAATGTAAATACAGAGATATATGTATGTGTGTGTGTATGTATACATGTACATATGTGTATGTGTAATGAAGCATGGGTTAGTATACATATATATATTTCTAAGTTCTGTCAGCTAGGAAGACCTAAAGGAGGATCTAGAAGCAATGATATTTCAGTAGCTACAGGCTCGTCTAGCGTCACTGTCTTGGTTTCTAAACATTGTTCTCAAACAAAAGAAACCCAGGCGCCTTAAGAAGTAATTGATTCCAGGACGAGGGGAAGAAAAACAAAGATGACTCTGGCACATCTTATGGTATCAGAAAGTAAGGAAGTGCTAAAAAAAAAAAAAAAAAAAATCTATAACACTACCCTTCTCAGTGTAACTGTACCTGCTTTAGAGGCTTTGAGAGCCACTACATGTTCATTCATGTTGAGCTATTTGAGGGAATCCGAGCAGGTGGGCTCTTCTCTGCCTATGTACCTGTTACTTACATATATAGCTCTGTAAATGCAAAGCAGTCCTTAATGACAGACCTACAAACTGCTCCTCCTCATCTGCTTTGAGCCCTCCTCAACTAACATAAGGCATACGGGTAGTGCTCTTCCTTCTTTTCATCAGAGGTAGAATGGGCTTCACATAATGGGTTTACACTAGGCCATAACTGATGGAATTGACCTACTTTAAAGATTCACCATTTTAGAGTCCTAAGGTTCGGGACTATGCCTAGGTTCAGGACTACGAGTACTTGGCTTATTTTTCATGCTCAAGAATAAAACAAGAAATGGAGAGTTAAAACCTCAAAGTAGCTGTTGTTATATTCTTTCTAATTCATTAAACATAATTTTTTTTTTCTATTTTAAAAGGCTGCTTCCTTACTTAGAATATGCTGGAGAAACCCAATATGGGTTGTCTTCAGCTGCTTTAGCATGCCGCAGAATGGCTTCCCGGGGATTGCTGTCATCAGTTTTGTCCAAAGCAATGTTCTTCACAATGTATGACGACAGAGTGCCCCCGTGGGTTCCAACCCGGCCACCACGACCTGTTTCCAAGGAAAAAACACAGCTCAGAACTGGAATGAGCGTGACAATAGAGAAGCATACCCTGTACTTATCTGAAAAGGCTGAGAATCCCTCAGTGCTGGCTCCAAGGTGGCAGGTGAAATGAGTAACAGAGTGAGGCCAGAGCGTCAGGTTTCCCCGATTTTTATCATTCCCTATGGACTCAAGGTGTTGCGCGCTCCGGGGCTTCTGCAGATCTTGGCTTGAGGCACACAAATCTCAAGACTACTTCAGTGTCATCCCTTCAGCTTCCATTTATGATCATCACAACCAAAGCAGGAAATCAACAAACCTTAACTTCCCTATTAACATCTTTTTTAAGAGATTTTGCTTATTTATTTGACAGAGAGAGACACAGCGAGAGCGGGAACACAAGCAGGGGCAGTGGGAGAGGCAGGCTCCCCCCTGAGCAGGGAGCTCGATGCGGGGCTCGATCCCAGGACCCAGGCATCACGACCTGAGCCAAGGCAGACGCTCAACAACTGAGCCACCCAGGCGCCCCTCCCCGTAACATTTTTAAATAAAGAGGTTTTTTGATAGGTCTTAGCTATTTAATCTACACAGTGACACCAATGCAAGGAGGAATCACAAACACTTTACCATGTTTAGGCCTTGAAGAGATCCCTCAAGCATGAACATTTGAAATTCAACTAATAAAAATAACCAATACTGGGGCACCTGGGTGGCTCAGCCAGTCAAGCGGCTGACTCTTGATTTCGGCTCAGGTCGTGATCTCGGGATTCTGGGGTGAAGCACTGAGGCAGGCCCCCAGATCAGTAGGGAGAGTCTGCCTCAGGATTCTCTCCCTCTGCCCCTCCCCGCCACTTGCACGCGTGTGCATGCTCTTTTTCTATCTCAAATAAATAAATAAATCTTAAAAAAAATTAACCTGTATTTATTAGATGCCTATTTTAGCTTTAAGCAAACATATCTTAGGGCTTGCCATCTTCCAAGTACCTTGTAGGAGAAAAAACAAACGAGTTGAATAGACTGATTCACATTATTTTATGATACTGGAACTGCTCTAGTAGACAGAAAGCTCCGTAAGGGCAGGGATTTACAACCTGCTGGATCCCCAACAGCTAGTCTGGTGCCTGGTACTCAAAAATGTATGACTTTTTTTTAAAGATCTTATTAATTGTCAGAGAGAGAGAGAGAGACCACAGCAGGGGTGAGGCAGAGGGAGAGGGAGAAGCAGGCCTCCCGCTGAGCAGGGAGCCCTATGCGGGGCTCGATCCCAGCACCCTGGAATCATGACCTGAGCCAAAGGCAGATGCTTAACTGACTAAGCCACCCAGGCACCCCCAAAATTTATGACTTTTTAGGAAGACTTAAAAAAAACCCCACACACGAAGAGCCAAATTGTGCTATAAGATTAATTCTATAAATCAAGATAAAAGGAGACTAAATAAGGCAGGAAATAATTAATTGTGAAAGAATTTGTGTGGCCAGTAACTATTATAGTACTTAGAGAAGGGAGAGAGCTCTTTAGGCTGAGGTGGCTGGGGAGCTCTTTAGGAAGAGATGGATCCAATTTGAGAAAGCTCTGAAGGCAGAGGTCATTTTCAGAATGAGCAGAATGGTTTCAGAACCAAAGTACAGAAAAAGGACGATTCAGTGGGCCTTTGCAGGCAGGAGTGAAATGACAGTTGTATCAGATCAGAGGAAGAGAGAAGTGAGGTGGGATGCTCTAAAGTGGGTTAGAGTCAGACTGCAGAGAATGATTCTCTGGAAATGCAAATGGACAGTGGGGAGCTTATAAGATTTGGGGGCAGTAGCAATATGAAAGCCAGAGGAGCTGGAAATAAAAGCTGTGTAGAAGATGGACAGAGGCAGTGTGGGAAGGAAAGAGAGTGACTTGAGACAAGGTGCCTAGTTAGAAGGGCTTTTGAATAATCCAGGTAAGAATATTATTTAGGAACTTTGAGTTAGAATGGTGGCAGAGAAAATGTAAAAAAAAAAAAAGTTAAGATAGATATGTGAAATGTTTTCAAGGCTGAAGGGGCAGGCCAAACAGATGTAAGCCCAGAACTGAGGTTCAGGATGAATGAATGAGTCAAAAGCTCCAGGCTTAGGAGCCTAGGAAAATGGAAACCACACAAGTGATAACTAGTAAAATGGGATTCCAGTTACTTTAGGTGTTGTATGAGGGCCAATGCTGCCTCGCTTTCTTCTGGGGGTACCTACTTTCTTTCTTTCTTTTGGTGGTTGGGGTGGGGGGGTACCTACTTTCTTAAAAACGCTAAGGACTTTTATTCATCCTCTAGGGGAAACCTAATGTGAAACCTAATCCAGCCTGGATTCTGGTCAAAGTACCCAAATGTTGTATATGAAGCCAGTATTGAGAGCAGCGGCTTTAACACTGGGTTCCAGGAGCCCTAGAGTTCCACCAAGATCACCTAAAAGGGCTCAAGTTAGAGACCGAGCAGAAAGGGGTCCAGGCTTCCTCTCTAGGTTAACACAGCAGCTCCATTTGTATCAGTTTTAGGCACCTGGATTCTGCATCCTTTAAGCAAAAACTTCTGATACTAAAAAGAACGTTTGAAAACCACCATGTAAAATCTCTCTGGAGACAAAGCAGCAACCAGGAGCAAAGGATCTTCCCAATTCTCTACCAGTGACCGCACCCCCCCACCACCCCCTTTGCAGGTCACAAGCTGGAGAGATCACAGTCACCTGGGCCTGCCACAGGAGGTTCGGGTTTATGCGACTTCAAGGGATCCAGTCTGTCCTTCTCCAGCTGCTTCCTTGTACTCCGTTGGCGGGGCTCACGGAACATAGGCAAGGCATGAGCTACGAGAAGTCACATTTGAAAAATTTTATTTTAATAATAACCCTTCCACCCAAAAACATAGCTGAAGCATGACTAAGTAGAAGATGAAATGGAAGTCATAATGGCAGCCTTCATCTAATAATAAAAGACAGTCTTACTGTAACCGATTAGCCAATTTTGTTTGAGACCAAGATTCATTGTTCACCTCCCCTGCAACTAATGGCGCTCAGGAAACACTGTCAAATACTGTCACGGAAACACTGGTGAGGATCCCCATCACACGGACCATGGGTAGCAGTTAAACTTAATTTCTGTGGTTTTGAAATGAAACACTCAGTGGGACTGCTCCTTCTTTTTTTTCTTACAGGACCCAAATGTGAATGATGCAGCTTGCTTGTCAGCCCTGAAGTCTCCTCGGACACCTCACAAACACTGGAATCACTTCACACGTTTCTGAAATGTGACCACCGCTCAGGAGGAGTTGACAACACTGAGTACCCGGAAGGGAGGAACACTTCTCCCACTGAAACTGGGATAAAGTTTGCCCTGAGTGCAGGGGGGTGCCTGAATCTCCTGGCATGGTGACTTGATGGGGACTTTTCCCTACTTCTATATGGTGGACAAAACAAAAGGATAAGAATCAGAGTAGTATTTGTCCAATTGCTATTGGCTGTTCACTCAATGTCAGAATTAACTTTTATAATATAAAACAGTATATGAATGTAAAAAGGAAACAGTGATATTCTGCAGGAGAGCAAGAAGGTGACTGGGGAAAAAAATTAAATAATGATATTTTTCTTGACCAAAAACTGTATCAGAATAATTTCTTTGGATCCTATTTAAAAGAGAAAACCTTTTCCCAGGGGAGTAGGGGAGCGAAGGAAACAGATTAAGAGGGGTTCAAAGGGAATTTATAATATGAATGACAGAAATGTCTAAAATACCTCAAAAACCCTTCCAGTATCCCCCTCCCCCTAGCACCAGCTGGGCCAGGACCATCTCACTCACCAGTTAAACTCGCCTGCCTTGAGTCAGGGGAGCTGAGAAACACAGCCACCCGTCACTCTGTTGGGCAACACGACACAACAGTATTTTTAGGAGGGGGAAAAATAGCTTTTCACTTCAAACGACTGGAGGAATTTAAGTAGGCCGCATGTAATTACATGAGCTAGACTGATTGTGACACCGACTTTAACACTTCTACTCTTGCAAAAAGTGTCACGGGATCTCCTTACCGATCATAAGCTCCAGGGCACTTGGTCTTAGAGGAGACCCACCACCAGGGAGAAAAACCCAGCAGTACAGCGCCCCCTGGGCTTTAGACCGAGACCCTGGTAACGTCCACAGGACATCTGCTCATCACAACTGCTACTGCATCCAAGATGTCCTTCCTAGCCACTGCCTGTGAGAGGTCTGAGGCCCTGGCTCTGGGCAACACAAATCTGCCAGGCTGACAAGGTTGTGTGACAAACCCAAGAGAAGCTGCTTAGTCTGGTAAGATTTCTGGTACCCCAGGTAGTTCATTTTGTATCTAAATGTCTCTGGATCTGTTGTCACAGAGTCCCAGAGGGGGCTGAAGGAGACCTTTCACCTAGTCTCCTCCCTCTCCTGATAAAGTTCAGTTGTTCAACATCACACTGCAAGTCATTGGTAGAACTGGACAAATCCAGGTCTCCTGATTCCAAGACCAGCACTCATCGTTGTTTATTCTTAGAACAGACTGTTATTCTTTAAAAGGCTGCTATGGAGTAATGCATTAGGCTCAAACAGGCTTTTCCCTTTTGGGTTGAAAGTTACATGAAATTACCCTGTCTCTGTGATGAGTCACAGAAGCTAAAGCAGTTAGCTGTTACATGACTTGCAGTCCTGTCCACATGGTATTTTGTAGTATATGCCTGGACTCTGAAGACTTTTTCTGTCTCTAAAGCCATGAGATCAACACCACACAACAGTAGAAGGGAGAGAGACGATGGAGAGAGACCATGCTAACAACTTACGGGTGATGATGTAGTCCTGGGTTAGAGTCTCAGCTTGTTTTGCCTTCCGCTGGGTTTTAACCACACATAATTTTGCTCCCCTGGGGTGGGTAAAAGCACATTATTTTCTTTACTTGGTCTTCTAAACAAAAAGTTATGTCAAAAGCATTACTTCCAGGAACATACTCTGTGCACACCATCTCGCCTTAGAAAGTCCTTGACTTTCTAAGGGATGGCAACAGAAGGGGCCTTGGTGATAAGGGATTAAATTTATGGGAAAGCAAGTCTGTCAGTCAGTGGTCACTACTGAGTGAAAGGGTTGAAGAGGTAACCGGGCAACAGAACACTAGTTTAAAAAATCTACAGAAGTGGGCGCCTGAGTGGCTCAGTTGGTTAAGCAACTGCCTTCGGCTCAGATCATGATCCTGGAGTCCCTGGATCGAGTCCCGCATCGGGCTTCCTGCTCGGCAGGGAGTCTGCTTCGTCCTCTGACCCTCCCCCCTCTCATGTGTTCTCTCTCTCATTCTCTCTCTCTCTCAAATAAATAAATAAAATCTTTAAAAAAATAATAATAATAAATAAATAAATAAATAAAAAATCTACAGAAGTAACTTAAAATTTTAAGATCTTAGAGAGATACAAATAAAATTAACCAACCTTTTCACCCTGAAGGTCACAGGGTTCAAATTTTAGTTTATGTCCCAGATGAAAGCAACCTGGGTGGTCTACACCCCAAGTGGCATTTGTCCACATCTCAACTGTAAGAGTACAAGTGTCTGGAACTGAGTCGGCTTGGCAGTGTTGCCACAGGGCAACTGCCCAAGAATGTGTGGGATTAACCAAAAGTCTGATTAGAACATTTCACTTCTCCTTAGTAATAATGAGCTATCCCTCTCAGGAGGAGCAAATACAAATAAAAAAATTCCTTCAAGATTCCAAACACAGAAGCTTCCAAATCGGTGCTATCAAATGGGGCTCATCGTTTTCTCAAGTGAAACAGACTCTCTCTCATTCTAATTACATTAGCATTTTCAATTTCTTTATTAAAAAACAAAATCCTATTTGTTCTTAAACACAATAAAAACTTTATTTTATAGGGCAAGGGTTCCAAAGCTAGTCCACAAAGTTCCAAGGGAAGACAGGACTGTCTGTTTCTATTCAGATCCAAATTACAACAACGAGTATTCATAAATAGAGGAGGAGTTTCCTTTCCTCAAAAAGGATGTGGGATCTCAAAATAGGTTTATGGGGGAGCCCAATTAATTTTGCATGTGAACTTAAATACTAGGTAACCAAGGCTTACTCTAAAGAAAGAGCTAATCAAGTACTGTACCTTAAGAGAGAAACAAAACCATCTTTTGGGGTTGTGACAAATGTTCGCCTTTGTGCCCAAAGAAAATGAAAATAATTGAGGAACTGATGGAGACTCCAGTGAAGTTTTCAGACTTCTGAAACACACTGGGATGTTTAAGTCTAGCATTTGGGGTGGGCATGGGGTCGGAGAGGAAATAATTTGTGCTGTCCCCTTGGCAGAGAACCCCCCAAATCCAAGCCACTACCTGATAAAAGACCAAACAGAAAGGGAACAAAACAGACTAGCTGTTTCCATTTCCTGTAAGTGGTTAGTTCCCTGCTTTGTTAATCCCTTACATGTATCACTGCTAATGCCATGTCCAGGGTGGTATGCGAAGTGGGCAAGACTTTTTCCCCCTTTGCACTCAATATTTCAGCTAAAGAACTGCAAATCCCCAGGAAACTTTCACTTTGAATTCTGTCTGGATCAAGGGCAATATCCAAATCCTCTTTAAAGTACAATACCAGGAGTTTGAGGCTTTACTCTGTGCCAGCTGCGTTTTCTAAAAGGGTGGATCCCCATCAAAGGGGGAAATAAATAAAAGCAGGCTGGGAAAAGAAGCCCTCCCCCCAGTTGTTGTCATCCATCTAAAACAGGCAATACTTATGAAATACCTTTGGCTCTTGTTGGGGTCATAATAGACTTTAGCCAATCCATTGCCAGTTCCTACCATGATCTGGTTCAGCTTTGGATGCCACAGGCAGCGGACAACACTCTGAAAAGGAAAGGCATGGTAATCAACTAAAGACGCCAAATAAAAATGGGAAAAATCCTGCTAGTACTTTGATGGCTAGTTTACTAAACTGAATACCATCCTGATGGCTACCTATAATTTTTAGGACATTTCCCCCTTAAACCATTAGGTTGTGTCCCTGAGGTTAGGTTCTATTCCATCACTTGTTATATGTGTGATACCCTTTAAAAATGAAAAAGATGCTCCTTCCTGACACTGCTCCTCTCTTTTCCTGACAACCTAGCAACCACAAAGTTAGGCTTCCCCAGCTCCAGTGCCATGTGAGGCTGGCATCTTGGAAGGCAGCTATGCTCACCACTATACCACCAACGCAAGGCTGGCATCTTGGAATGCTAAACCCACATAACTCAATTCTGCTTACCACTGAAGCAGATTTAGATCTCAGTGTTTCATGCTTTTATACACACAATATGTCCCTCTGGACAGCAGACTGAAGCCAGGTGCTTATTGTTTTTAGTTCACAAAGATCCAAATCTCATAAAGCTTTTTCAGGAACAACACATATTTTCAGGCATTGAAAAATACCTCCCTATCTATGAGATAAACCAGCAGGATAATAGCAGAAGTAAAACAGAGATACAGCATACAAAGACTTGACATTAACCTGAATGAAAAACTATTTAAGAGAAGGTTCACTGGAAGTTATGATCCTTTGAATTCATTACTGCTAAGGAAAATAAGTGGTGCTCTGGGGTCAAAAAGAATGAATTCTCAGTGAGAACTACAACCTGTTTTTAATTTTTGTCTGCAGTAAGAGGGCCGAGGTGGGAGGTTTAGCAGGGATAGAATGAAGGGGGGAAAGATAAAGCTAAAATTGGTAGGCAGAGACACCATGTGCTAGGTTTTGCAGATCTCACTCTGATAGAACAAGTAATGAGTGGAAACACCAATTCAAGATTTATTAAAAATCATCACATGCCAAGCAATGTACAAGGACTAAGGAAAAAAGCGTACAATTAGATACTGTTATTTTAGGTTCTAATAGTAAAATGAAAATCATGAAATTCCTGCCTTCCAAATCTATCTCAGGCTGAATTTCTCTGGTTTCTTCTCCCTAACCATCCCACTCATTTGTTAAGACAGAGTATCTGTGAATCTCCTCAAATCCCTTTTGATAGAAATTCTGGCTCCCACTTGACAGGCAGGAAGTATGCATATAGTTATATGGCCACAAATCCTTCTCTGAGATTCATGAGGAACTCAAGAGGAAATGTAAGAGTCTGCAGGACTTCTAATTCTTGTCTGACAATACAAGAGTGGTTCTTAAGCGCTGCACCACTGAAGACAGTTGAGATGTTCTCCTGAGAAAATTGAGTGGCTGTGTTTTCCCAGTTTGGGGGCGGGGGTAAAATTAGGTTAAAAGGGCAGGTTTTTGTTGGTTGTTTTTAAGATTTTATTTATTTGACAGAGACAGAGACAGCGAGAGCAGGAACACCAGCAGGGGGAGTGGGAGAGGGAGAAGCAGGCTTCCCGCTGAGCAGGGAGCCCGATGTGGGACTCGATCCCAGGACTCTGGGATCATGACCTGAGCTGAAGGCAGCCGCTTAATGACTGAGCCACCCAGGCGCCCAAAAGGGCAGGTTTTTATAATTTTTCTTAAACCTATGGTGCCTGCTACCAAGTGTCCACTAGCAAGTGCTAAAAGATGATAAAACATAGAGTGGTAAGTGAATATTAACAAAAATCCTTGAAAACAGTATATCATATATGGTTTGGCTTTTGGGGGAGGGTTGTCATTTTTCACATATGCTTGTGAAACCTACTTTATAATGCATGTGTATAGAAGACATATTTCATCTTCTAAAACTGTGCTTGGTTGGTAAGATGAAATTAAGGATATCAACAGTTCATGGTCTACAAAGCACAGCCTGACTTACAGGTGCTCTGCCACTGAGGTTAATTTGAGAACCATGCCTTGGCCACTGGAAATTTCCAAATGGTCATGGCCAGGTATAAGGAAACATGAGAAGAGTCACAAACTTAACTTCATAAACCCTATCTAGAATAAGTTCATCTAAGCCAATACTGGTCTCCTTCAAATCAGTGCTTACATGTCATCACGCCAAGACTGCCCCATTTAAAATAGTACCCCACAACTTTCCTTACTCTGTTTTTTCATTTTTCCAAAGCATGTATCACCTTTTAACATAATATGTAATTTATCGTTAATTATGCTTATTATCTGCTTCTCTGATGTGAACATATTTTCCACATAGGCAGAGATCTTGGTGTGTTTTGGGTGGAAATGTATCCCAAATGCCTAGATTAGTGTGTGGTGCTCAATAAATGTTTGCTGTTGGAATGAATTAAAAGAGTTCACCCAAGCCTAAATGGATTGCTTTGCTAAGTGGAGTTAGAGACAATTTTCAAGTTAAAATCATTACTATCTATGGAGAATAATTTTATTTCTCTAGATCATTATCATACTCAAGTATCCTACAAACAAGTAGGGTTTGTTTCTTCCTAATGTGGTCCTAAAGAGAGGGACGTGCATGAGAGATAACAGTAAGAGGGGCTTTTAAGGGCCTTCAGAAATCCCAGCCACCCACAAATGGCCCCAGGACAATCTCAAGGACATAGTATTAAAGTTATTTCTCTTCCTTGGTTCTCTAGAGGTCTGGGTAAGCAGTCTAAGATTACTGGTTCTCAAATATGTTTTCAAGTGAGCAGGGTGCAGAATTGGAAAGGATCCACAATGTAGGCCTGGTAAATTCCAAGACACCCAGCCAAATAGGCAGTTTCCAGGGGCAGCAGGTTACTGTTACTCTCTCCCTCTAGGCTGAGGGTGTAAATGTTAGAGAGAGGCAACTGCCCAGGCCAACAGACCAAGGCCTGACTGCTTTCTAGGTAGTCCAAGCTCAGGGCACTGCACCTCTATTCCTGTTCACATCCTTTCCCCTCCAGAGCTCTCAGACACACACATGGCTGGTCAGCATAAAGCTCATGGAGAAGCACATTTACCCTCCTTTTCACATGGAAGCAGGGAGAATGCAAATAAGACCCCTTGAACTAAACAGTCATTCCAGAGCTCCATCCACTGTGGCAATGAGTCACCAAAGCAGCCAATGAGGGCTCTGGGAGCAGCCTAACTTAGGCAAAGGATACTTAAGGCTCAATTACCCTAAGACTGGTTATTAATCAAATACTACAGGGATTCCAAAACATGGAATGCAGAAACAGAATTCAAAGTCAAAGGTGGGTGGGCCTTTTTTGTTTATTAATATTTATTGTGTGTGTTTAGCTAACCTTTGTAAACTTTGCAGCTAATGCGGCTCCGCACTTCGTCCTGTCAAGGAAATGCATCTTACAGCAGAGAGCTGGCCATCTGCCAAGCCAAACAATCCCTGAGACAGCGGCAGGGCTGGGGAGCAAGCAGAGCTGCCACGCTGCTCACTTGTCAAACTTACACACCGGGCTTTACTTAACAACAATGCGACACGTGCCTGCTAAGAAACCCAAGGAACTATCAGAAGACATATGAGCTATAACTACTTAGAAACAGTGCATTCACTCCATCAACCATCCAGCCTTCCTTTAGACTGTTCTTGAGGAGGTGCTTCTGTGGCCAGGGGTTGACACAATCGGACCTACAGATTTCCTGAGCAACGCAGCAAACGGAGGGTCCCGAGCACGCCTGAATGGAAGGACCGGAGAGGAAAATGACACAAGAGCTACCCGGATCTAAGAGAAAGCCTTCACACTGTATCATGAGATTCAAATGGCAGAAGCCCACTGTGGTGGGAAGGACTAGATTCTGAAATTAGTCTGCATATTTTAATACACTGGTTTGCTTAATTAAATTAATAAAGCATTTTATTCTTACACTCATCTACTTCACCTTACCAAAACAATGTGGGTCCGCTAATGGCTTTCCCTTGCTAATTAGGCTGAACTCAATTTTAGCATGAAATTAGGTGTAGCCTTGTGAACCAAAGCCTACCTTCATTTTAGCATTATAATTTGGCAGTGCAAAGTAACCGCAATCTGCCCCAAAGGTACTTAGCTCTAGCAGCAGCCATAAAGAGACGGTAATGGGGCTGGAGATCATAAGCAAGATGATAAGAAGGAATTACAAGACTTTAATGTACTTAACACAGAGATCTTTCTTCTCTGCAGACACCAAAGAAAAAACAGGGGTGTGGGCTGGGGAAGAAGAGAGCACTGCGTACAAATAGCAGTGTCAATATTCCCAAACAGGAATTTTGGAATTACCCCTTAGCAAAAGTAAAAAGGCCACAAAAAATTCCAAATAATTTATTTCTGTGGTTTTTCTGGTTTACTTTAAGTGAAATCATGGAAGCAAATAAAGACAGGAGAAGGAAACCAATGAGAGAAGTGAATTTATATTTTAGGACACTGTAGGAAGGGAACCACTAGGTTTCTGGAATTTTATATTATTTAAAGTAACTCAATCCTTGCAACAATACTACAAATTTAGTAATGTCATCCCCATTTCACAAAAACAAGAAACTGAGGCTTGTAAGAGGGTGGGTAACTTTCCCAAGGCCATACAACTTGTACAGAAAGGAGTTGGGATCAGTGGGGAGGTTTTCCCAACTCCAATGCTCGCTCCCTGATACCACTTAATTATGCAAAGTCTTATTTTAGAAGATGGGGAGGAAGGGATGTGGGAGATCTGAAATCATTTCCAAACCTACCTAAGCCAGAAGTAGAAATCTTAGGAAGTTTATATTAAAAGGCAGATGGTATAACTAAAATCATAAAGGAAAAGGCTCACTACTACCCAGGTCACAAATGTCACTATAAAAGAAATCAATGCCTGTATAATTTCTTAGGCGTCTGTAATGCACATATCCAAACACCACCCTTATTCTACTTTACATTCTAGGCTAAAAGAAGCCTAACATCCTTCATAATTTTACATCTTAAACATGATTATGATGAAACACCATTTCCTGATCCTTCCCAGCTGCTGAGCCACACTGTAAACCAAACTCTATCTGGTTTTTTCATGTTTGGTTTTTGTCACATAGTACAAGAATGGATAAGCTACCTAGTGATTCCTTGGGAGAACAAGCACTTTTCAGATTTTTCAAATAAGGAGCCTTACACCTGTCTGTGAAGGAGACTGTCGCAGTTTTGCAGACCTGTATAGAGGCAGCCTCACAGTCATGGACATCCTCAGGAATATCCACTGCATTTGAATGGCTGTGTGTGTGCTGATTCCCAAGGCTAAGATCATAGATCAAGATATGAGTCCAAAATAAATAAAGAGAAGGCAGATGAAAACGGAAAAATACTGGAGAAAGAACTTTCTTCACATTTTCACCAGCCCAAGTTTTAGTTCACATTAAAAAAAAACTGCTTTCTACATTAAAATATTGAGCCAGGGAGGTAGAAGAGTAATATGAGAATTCTTTATACCTTAGTAGGCTATTTGTCCTGTCCTGCCAAAGCCATGATGTCCCCAAATTTGGATTATTCTGCAGCATGCATGGGCTATGAGGCTTGGCTTCATCCCTCTAAAGTTCAGGAAACAAACCTGGTAAATAAGCCTCAGTCTCCAATAAATAGATTCCTCAACACTCACCTGATCTCCGTGGAGACTTCCCTCAAATGGAAAAAATTAAAGACATTTTCTCTGCTCTTCTAAGTACACACCTATCCTTTCTTCTTCCTCCACACCTCCTCCAACTCCAAGGAAGTTCTACCATAGGGCCAAACATGTAGCGACTGTCACTCTTTGCTGGAAATCGTCTCAATCCTCCCCCTTTCCTGCCCCAAGTAATTTTCTGATAAACCAGATAGCAGCTCAATGGTGAAAAGAAAAAAATGCCATGCCATTTTTATAAATGTAGGGGCTGCTGCAGAAAAACCAAACAAGGAGAAGTGCTGCTCTATACCTCCCATAAATATTTGATACAGATGTACAGATTATGATTTTTAAAAACTAGCACCTAATTATCAAACTAATTCCCATCAAAGCCATGGAAAATTCATTTATTAAAATCTTTTCATTTATAGCCTATGCTCTAAAATTAAGGTAATTGCTAAAGCAGCAAAAATTTGAAACCTGGTAGTTGTTCTTGGCACTAAATGAATCACATCTGTATCTGATAATAAAAATGCCTAAAGAATTTCATCACAAGAAGAAGTTCTCAGAGAAAAATGGAAGGTCTCTTGGGTAAGAAAATTAAATACAATTTTCCTCATCTAATTCAAAACACTAAATGTTAGTTTGCTCCAATCCACTTATTTGAGAAGTATTTACAAAGGCAAAGAAAGCATAAATAATGACTGAAGAAAATCTGGTAATTATTCTTATTAGTGACAGCCTGGGAGCCGGAAACAAGCAGGCGGCTGGAAGCTGGAGTCCACAGGATGAGTGACACTGGTGGTGGATCCTACAAGGCAAATATCCCAGAGGCCCCATACCACAGTGATCCACATAAAAGCAGCACTTACTGGAGGCATAGTTCTAAAATTCTAGCAGAGCTTCCCACTGGTGGGCACAGGATGGGTTGCAGGCAATTCCTCAGGCCTGAGATGGGCATAGGGGCCCTAGAGCCTTTGGCAAATCAGCGAAGAGTACCCTTATCTGTTTATATCACACATTATCATTATGAGCACCAGGTTGAGAAAAAGCTTGAGAACACTACCTAAGGCCTTGTCTCTCAATCTAATCTACACAGACCCAGGCCTCCTTACCCTTCTTCATTCATCAAGTTAAAGATGGCCAAGGCCATACATGAAAAAACCACAGCTAACATCATATTCAATGGTGAAAAGCTGAGAGCTTTTCCCCTAAGATCAGGAACAAGACAAAGATGTCTACTCTTGCCACTTTTATTCAACATAGTACTGGAAGTCCTGGCTAAAGCAATCAGACAAGAAAAAATAAAAAAATAAAAGGCATCCACAATGTAAGGAAGAAGTAAAACTTTCACTATTTGCAGATCACATGATACTGTATATAGAAAATCCTAGGGGCGCCTGGGTGGTTCAGTCATTAAGTGTCTGCCCTTGGCTCTTGTCATGATCCCAGGGTCCTGGGATCGAGCCCCGCATCAGGCTCCCTGCTCCATGGGGAGCCTGCTTCTCCCTCTCCCACTCCCCCGCTTGTGTTCCTGCTCTCTCTATCTCTCTGTCAAATAAATAAATAAAATCTTTAAAAAAAAAAGAAAAAGAAAAAGAAAATCCTGAAGACTCAACCAAGAAACTAGTAGAACTAATAAATTCAGTAAGGTCACAGGAAACAAAATCTATATACAGAAACCCATTGCATTTCTATACATTAATAATAAAGTGACAGAAAGAGAAATGAAGAAAATAATCCCATTCATAATTGTACCAAAAATAATAAAATACCTAGGAATAAACTTAACCAAAGAGGTGAAAGATCTTTACTCTGAAAACTAAAGAACACTGATGAAAGAAATTGAAGATGACACAAACAAATGGAAAGATAGTCCATACTAATGGATTGGAAGAACAAACACTGTTAAAATGTCCATACTACCCAAAACAATCTACAGATTTAGTGCAAACCCTATCAAAATACCAACAATATTCTTCACAGGACTAGAACAAATAATCTTAAAATTTGTATGGAACCACAAAAGACCTCAAATAGTCAAAGGAATCTTGAAAAAAGAAGAACAAAACAGGAGGTAACACAATCCCAGATACTAAGATATATTACCGAGCTGCACTAATCAAAACAGTATGGTACTGGCACAAAAATAGACACAGATCAATAGAACAGAATAGAGAGCCCAGAAATAAATCCACAATTATATGGTCAAATAATCTTCAACAAAGGAGTCAAGATTATGCAATGGGAAAAAGTTTCTTCAACAAATGGTGCTGGGAAAACTGGACAGCTACATGCAAAAAAATGCAACTGGACCCCTTTCTCACACCATACACAAAATAAACTCAAAATGGATTAAAGACCTAAATTTAAGATCTGAAACTATAAAAATTTCTCTGTAATTTCTCTGACATTGGCCATAGCAACATTTTTCTAGATAGGCCTCCTGAGACGAGGGAAACAAAAGCAAAAAGAAACTATTAGGACTCCATCAAAATAAAAAGTTTTTACACAACAAAGGAAACTATCAACAAAACTAAATGACAACCTATTGAATGGGAGAAGATATTTGTTAATGACACATTGGATAAAGGGTTACTATCCAAAATACATAAAGTACTTCTATAACTCAACACCCAAGAAACAATCTGATTAAAGAATGGGCAGAAAACCTGAATAGACATTTTTCAAAAGTAGACATACAAATGGCCAATAGACACATGAAAACATGCTCAACATCACTCATCACCAGGAAAATGAAAAAACCAAAACCACAATGAGGTATCACCTCACACCTCTCAGAATGACTAAAATCAAACAGACAAGAAACAACAAGCATTGGTGAGGATGTGGAGAAAAACATACCCTTGTACACTGTTGGTAGGAATGCAAACTGGTACAGCCACTGTGGAAAAGAATATGGAGGATCCTCAAAAAATTAAAAATAGAATTGCCATATCATCCAGTAATACTACTACTCAGTATTTACCAAAAAGACAAAAAAAAACAAAAACAAAAACACTAATTCAAAAAGATACATGCACCCCTAACTTATTGCAGCATTATTTACAATAGCCAAATTATGGAAGTAACCCAAGTGCCCATCAACAGATGAATGGATAAAGAAGTGGAATATATATACAATGGAATATTACTCAGACATAAAAAATAATAACATCTTGCCATCTGCAACAACAGAGATGGATCCAGAGGATATAATACTAAGTAAAATAAGTCAGTCAGACAAAGGCAAATACCACGACCACAAAACAAAGGAGCAAAGAAAAAAAGAGACAAACCAAAAAACAGACTCTTAACTATAGAGAATTGATGGTTACCAGTGGGGAGGTGGGTTGGAGGATGAGTAAAATAAATAAAGAGGATTAAGAGTACACTTATAGGGGCGCCTGGGTGGCTCAGTCATTAGGCGTCTGCCTTCGGCTCAGGTCATGGTCCCAGGGTCCTGGGATGGAGCCCCGCATCGGGCTCCCTGCTCCTCGGGAAGCCTGCTTCTCCCTCTCCCACTCCCCCTGCTTGTGTTCCCTCTCTCGCTGTCTCTCTCTCTGTGTCAAATAAAATCTTAAAAAAAAAAAAATTAAAAAAAAAGATAACCATAAATCCTCTGCTTATATGAATAAACAAAGCACAAGTAGATAAAGCCATTAAATCCCTAACTACAAGATAAGAAATATGCATAATTAGGGACGCCTGGGTGGCTCAGTTGGTTAGGTGACTGCCTTCGGCTCAGGTCATGATCCTGGAGTCCCGGGATCGAGCCCCACATCGGGCTTCCTGCTCAGCGGGGAGTCTGCTTCTCCTGACCCTCCCCCCTCTCATGCTCTCTGTCTCTATCTCATTCTCTCTCTCAAATAAATAAATAAAATCTTTAAAAAAAAAATAAAAAAAATAAAAAAATAAAAAAATAAAGAAATATGCGTAATTAGATCAAACCAAACCAAACCAAACCGGAAAAGCTGAATCTTCAAAAATGAATTATATAGGATATGTAAAGCACTATTTATCTTAATATAGTATGGGTAAAAATGTTTTACAAATCATACTCTTTTACTTTGCCCTTTGGGGGTCTCATAACCCCTCCTCATACATGACAAAGCATTATCTATCACTCCAAAAAAGAAAAAAAAAAAAAAAAAAAAAAAACACTACCCTGGGATATGTGTTAATTATAGACCTCTTTCTTCCCCACACTATATATAATTGTGAAAGTCTGGCCAGAGCTCTGATAGAACAGCTGGAAAACTTGTTACTGAAGATCATTCATCAAATTCAGGTTGGGAGAGGAAAAACTGTCACAGAATATCCTCCAAGACATGAAGTCCTTCACCGGTCTGCTATCAGTGGGATGTCATATGGTGCTGGGGTTAGACAACAAGCACTAGTCATCATTGCATTGGATGTTTTCACATTGTATAAAGAATAGTGTGCCATTTTGAACACCTTCAAACGTCTACAAAATCAAGTTCTCCTTTTCTGATATTTTATAAAGGAGTCAAGTATGTTTCTCCTTCAGGGCTGTATTATCTAGTGGCTACCTCTTCATCCAGTTTACCATTCATGGCAATCATATCTATACAAGGAAATACAAATAAATTTAAATACCAATTAAAAGAACACCAAACACAAGAGTATAGAGGAGGAAAAAAATGTTTCTATTTAACCAAAAAGGTAATAGTGAGTCTTGCTATTGTTTTTGCAGATCCAGAAATGGAAGCAAAACAGTAAACAGAAAACATTTCTTTGAAACTGCTAACACCAATAAGTAGCAGATGCCTTTTAATATAGCACGGTACAGGGTTAAATGCGACTAGAAAATGAGGAAACTATTACACTGAACGAGCCCTCCTTTTGGTCCTCATTCTTTTGCTTTCAATGATTTATGAAGCCTACAGCAGCATGTGATTGGCACTTCAACTCGATGTAACTCTCAAAATGAGATCATTTCAAATAGATTATCAAAGAGATAATTATAGGAAAGACATCTCACTATAGGTTTTGAATGCATTCATACAGCAAGCATTATTTCAAGGAGAGAATGGCTGAAAAGAGAGTATCAGAGAGAACAGAAATGTTGAGAAAATCTGACCCACAAGGAAATGTTAAAAAAAAAAAACCAAAACTAAGTTTGGTTCTCTTGGACAAGAGAAGACTGAACAGAAACTTTGTAATAGAGGAAACAGGGGATGTTGACCAGCTGTTCTCCAACTCCATGAGGACTCGAGTAAAGGATGTGGGCTCTAAGCTTAAGAATGTGAGGCTAAAGTACAGGAAAAAAATAAAAAAGATCTGATGGTAAGGGATTTCAACAACAGGAATGAACTCTTTGGAAGGGTTGTAAAATCTTCTGTTAAAATTAAGTCTAAATTTAAAAAACAAAACAAAACAAAAGCTTTTGAGAGCCTCAAAAAAAAATTAAGTCTAAATTTCACACAGAAGAATTAAGGCATAGTTCTCAGGTAGGCAAGGAGATGGACTCTGGAAGACAATATTGAGAAACTAAACGACTAATTCTCCAATCTACCTACTACTATTTACTTTTCAGAGTCCTCAAATGGATGCTCTATGCCTTCTATCTTATATAACTGCATTGGGAAGGAGAGACTGAGTGGAATGTTTCCTCTGTCTCACCTAAGACCAGTTCTGTTCTGTCCTTCTCTCCCTCCCTCCCTCCCTCTCTTCCTCTCTTCCTTCCTAAAAAAAATTACAGTGGTAATGGAAAATACATAATGAAATAGTACAGATTGCAGCAGATGTGCCTAAGAGGAAGCTTCTAAGATCCCTGCACATTTGCAGGGACATTCATATTGTAGGAAGTAAAATAATGTCATCGATCCTGGTATGAGTCCCTTCCCTTACTCTGGTGGTGTGTTCCCTTGACGTAACTGTGCCACAGGCAGAGCTACTGGCTTTTGCTTAATCAGCTGCCATCTGGCATCAAGCATACTTTGTTTTATTCCTAGAAACATCGCCAAAGGCAAGGGAAGCAAGGGCAAAAATGAACTGTTGGGACCTCATCAAGATAAAAAGCTTTTGCACAGCAAAAGAAACAGTCAACAAAACCAAAAGACAACTGACAGAATGGGAGAAGATATTTGCAAATGACATATCAGATAAAGGGCTAGTATCCAAAATCTATAAAGAATTTATCAAACTCAACACCCAAAGAACAAATGATCCAATCAAGAGATGGGCAGAAGACATGAACAGACATTTTTCCAAAGAAGACATCCAAATGGCCAACAGACACATGAAAAAGTGCTCAATATCGCTCGGCATCAGGGAAATCCAAATCAAAACCTCAATGAGATACCACCTCACACCAGTCAGAATGGCTAAAATTAACAAGTCAGGAAATGACAGATGTTGGCGGGGATGCGGAGAAAGGGGAACCCTCCTACACTGTTGGTGGGAATGCAAGCTGGTGCAGCCACTCTGGAAAACAGTATTCCTCAAACAGTTGAAAATAGAGCTACCATATGACCCAGCAATTGCACTACTGGGTATTTACCCCAAAGATACAAAAGTAGGGATCCGAAAGGGTACGTGCACCCCGATGTTTATAGCAGCAATGTCCACAATAGCCAAACTGTGGAAAGAGCCAAGATGTCCATCGACAGATGAATGGATAAAGAAGATGTGGTATATATATACCATGGAATATTATGCAGCCATCAAAAGGAATGAGATCTTGCCATTTGCAATGACGTGGATGGAACTGGAGGGTATTATGCTGAGCGAAATAAGTCAAACAGAGAAAGACATGTATCATATGACCTCACTGATATGAGGAATTCTCAATCTCAGGAAACAAACTGAGGGTTACTGGAGTGGTGGGGGGTGGGAGGGACGGGGTGGCTGGGTGATAGACACTGGGGAGGTTATGTGCTCTGGTAAGGGCTGTGAATTGTGCAAAACTGTTGCATCTCAGATCTGTACCTCTGAAACAAATAATGCAATATATGTTAAGGAAAAAAAAAAAAGAAGATAGCGGGAGGGGAAGAATGAAGGGAGGGAAATCAGAGGGGTAGACGAACCATGAGAGACAATGGACTCTGAGAAACAAACTGAGGTTCTAGAGGGGAGGGGGGTGGGAGGATGGGTTAGCCTGGTGATGGGTATTGAGGAGTGCACGTTCTGCATGGAGCACTGGGTGTTATGCACAAACAGTGAATCATGGAACACTATATCTAAAACTAATGATGTAATGTATGGGGATTAACATAACAATAAAAAATTTTTTAAAAAAAGAAAAATGCAAATTATAACCGTGATGAGAAAGACCATTCCATACCTATTAGAATGTATAAAATAAAAAATGTCCACAACACAAACTGTTGGTGAGGATATGGAGCAAGTGGAAAACAAATACATCATTGGTGGAAATGCAAAATGGTACTGTTACTCTGAAGAACGGCTTGGTATTTTCTTATAAAAATAATCACATACTCACTGTATGACCCAGCAAGCCTACTCTTAGGTATTTACAGAAATGAAAACTTCTGTTCACACAAAAACTTATATATGAATGCTTATGGCAGCTCTATCCATAATCTCTCAAAACTGGAAACAATCAAATATCCTGTAATAAGATAAACTGGGCTATAACCACAAAGAGTACTACTCAGCAATAAAATGTAACAAACTCTTGATACACACCATAACCTGGATGAGTCTCAAAAGCATTCTGCTAAAAGAAGTTGATCTATATGTTGGCTAACTGAAAATAATAATAATAATAATTAATAATAATAATAATAAAGTTGATCTAAAAAGGTTACATGTTGTATGAGTGCATTTAGACGACATTCTTGAAAAGCCAGCACTATAGTGGAGACCAGTGAATGCTAGGGATTAGGAATGGGGGGCAGGGAAGAGGTGAGAGTGTGGCTACAGAGGGACAGCACAAAGGAGTTTCTGGGGGGTGATGGAACTGTTCTGTATCCTGATTGTATTGATAGTGGCTACATAAATCCATACATGTTTTAAAAATCACAGAACTGTATACTTTTTAAAAAGATAAATTTTACTGTATCATTTTCAAAATCAAATAACAAAGAATCAGCACTAAACTGGTTCTTATCATTTTCCTTACTTAAAACATTTAAAGACTTGATAAAGCAGATATTACCATGAAATCAGTGGTTTTTTCTCTATTTGCTCGGGCCTACGGATGAGCACTCAACTGTATTCTTCCAATCCTGAGAACTACTGTCCTGGAACACCCACAACATGATAGCTTTACACTTAGTAATTGAGAAGTAATTTAATCAAGTCTTACTGATACCAGCCCCCCTCAGACATTGTAAAGTTAACAGCTAACTTATTAGGGGACTCTAGCTGAGGTCCAAGTACTGTTTAAATTGAAGTCTGATAAGTAATCCCAAGAAAGAATTTAGTAATCCAAACCATGAAAGCAGCAATAATGCAATACTGTTTTTCATCATAGCCCAATGCCATATCTTTTCTTCAGTGATTAAAGAAAATACTCCTACAGAAAGGAGTAGTGGCTGATCACTGTGCCTCTTGACAGTAAAACACTGTCCCAATAGCCATGCTGGAAGTTAGCTCTTGACTTTGAAAAGGTAGTGCTAGAGAAAGAACCATGTAACTGCTGTCCTGGCATATTTACACTAAAACTCCATCATCTTCTACTTCCAAGTTTTTTTTTTTTAATTCAATAGCCAATATATAGTACATCATTAATTTTTGATATAGTGTTCCATGATTCATTAGTTGTGTATAACACCCAGTACTCACTCATCACATCACGTGCCCTTCTTAATGTCCATCACCCAGTTACCCCATCCCCCCACCTACCTCCCTTTCCACAACCCTCAGTTCGTTTCCCGGAGTCAAGAGTCTCTTGGGTTTGTCTCCCTCTCTGATTTCTTCCCATTCGGTCTTCCCTCCCTTCCCCTATGATCCTCTGCACTATTTCTTATATTCCACATTGAGTGAAACCATATAATTGTCTTTCTCTGACTGACTTACTTCACTTAGCATAATCCCCTCTAGTTCCATACATGTTGATGTAAATGGTAGGTATTCATCCTTTCTGATGGCAGAGTAATATTCCATTGTAGATATGAACCACATCTTCTTTAAGCATTCATCTGTTGAAAGACATTTCGGCTCCTTCCACAGTTTGGCTATTTTGGACACTGCTGCTATGAACATTGGGGTGCAGGTGCCCCTTCTTTTCACTACATCTGTATTTCTGGGGCAAATACCAGTAGTGCAATTGCTGGGTTGTAGGGTAGCTCTATTTTTAACTTCTGGAGGAACCTCCATACTGTTTTCCAGAGTGGCTGCACCAGCTTGCATTCCCACCAACAGTGTAAGAGGGTTCCCCTTTCTCCACATCTCTGCCAACATCTGTCGTTTCGTGACTTGTTAATTTTAGCCATTCTAACTGGTGCAAGGTGGTATCTCATTGTGGTTTTGATTTGTATTTCCCTGATGCCAAGTGATGTGGAACATTTTTTCATGTGTCTGTTGGGCATCTGGATGTCTTCTTTGGAGAAATGTGTGTTCATGTCTTCTGCCCATTTCTTGACTGGATTATTTGTCTTTTGGGTGTTGAGTTTGGTAAGTTCTTTATAGATTTTGGATACCAGCCCTTTATCTGTTATGTCATTTGCAAATATCTTCTCCCATTCTGTAGGTTGCCTTTTAGTTTTGGTGACTGTTTCCTTTGCCGTGCAGAGGCTTTTTATCTTGACAAAGTCCCAAAAGCTCATTTTTGCTTTTGTTTCCCTTGCCTTTAGAGACGTGTCTTGCAAGAAGTTGTTGTGGCCAAGGTCGAAGAGGTTACTGGCTGTGTTCTCTAGGATTCTGATGGATTCCTGTCTCACATTTAGGTCTTTCATCCATTTTGAGTTTATCTTTGTGTATGGCGTAAGAGAATGGTCCAGTTTCATTCTTTTGCATGTGGCTGTCCAATTTTCCCAACACCATTTATTGGAGAGACTGTCTTTTTTTCCACTGGATATTCCTTCCTACTTTGTCAAAGATTAGTTGACCATAGAGTTGAGGGTCCATTTCTGGGCTCTCTATTCTGTTCCATTGATCGATGTGTCTGTTTCTGTGCCAGTACCATGCTGTCTTGATGATCACAGCTTTGTAATATAGCTTGAGGTCAGGCATTGTGATGCCCCCAGCTTTGGTTTTCTTTTTCAAAATACCCCTGGCTATATGGGGTCTTTTATGGTTCCATACAAATTTTAGGATTGTTTGCAATCCCTATCAAAATGCCATCGACATTCTTCACAGAGCTAGAACAAACAATACTCCTGAGTTTTTCATCAAATATTTATACATCTCGGAAGACCAGGAAACAAGGCAGTGCTCATGTACCTTGCCTTTCTGTTCCCAATGAGCAAATGCTCTAAATACCTATGTTGAATATACTGTCTTATCACTTGGCCATGGGAAAATATACCAATTTTAGTAAGTACAAATAGTTAATCAGTATCCATCTAGAATCTGCATTAATCTTCTCAAGAAAGTGAATTACAGCAAAACTTCATTAAGCTGATGCTGCTTTATCCAAGATAATATATAATTCAAAGCAACTGCTATTCCCTAGTCAACTAGCTGCCTGATTGCTCTTTAATAAAAATCAGATAATGGAAAGCTAAACTCAAAGTCCATTTTTTCCATCCCCTAGACTTCGTATTGAGAAGGTTTCACTATATTTTAGAAGGCAGATAAATGCCAAATATAGTCTTTCTTTCGAGTTTATTTTCAGTTGGCATTTGCACTGCCAATAGCTCAAGTTCCCTCTGTGTCCTATTCCTTGTACAATCCTGACTGGGCAAAGACACTGCTGGACTCCTTTATTTCCAGAAAACTTTTAAAGAGGTTGAACCTTGCATCAGTAAGACAGATCATTGGTCTATTCCCAGGATGATACAGAAGAAGAGGTGAGTTCCTCAACTCTTCAGAGACAAGCTTTCACAAGCACAGCTTCATTAATTTGTTTGAAGTGAATTTCCAGAGTTGTTCTATCAAGACTCATATGTAAGAACAAAGACACTTTCCAAAACCAATTCTGAGGACGTCTGGAATATCCATTAATTTGAATGACCTTTCTGCTCTCTTACATATGTACAAATAATGGAGGATGATTGTAGCATGAATGATCAGCATGTCCCTTACACTCATAAATTAAGATAAATAGCTAGTTTTGTGAAGAGCCCATTATTTATGGCCTTATTATACTCATTTCTTCTTTCCCTTCAATCTCTTTGGATTTAAAATATCAGTATACTCTCCTAATAAAAACACAAAAACTTTTTATGTGATACTTCATTGTATGATATATGTCATTCTTTAGGTTACCAAATAGAGCAGTTTTCTTGGACATCAAAATGTATTAATTTAAATGTCATATCTGAGAATAATCTATGGGTGATATGATTAGATATGATACTTACTTTCTTAATGATCTTTTCTATGTTGACAGTTTTTTAGATTTAATATGTACTACTTTTATAATCAGAAAAATACAATTAAATCAGAAAAAGACAATTAAAATACCAAAAGCAGTCTAGTTGAAAACCTAATGAATGAATAAAATAAAGCAGTCTAGTTGAAAATATCAAAGCAAATTTCCCTTCCCTTCCCTTCTGCGGCTATATACCAGATCAGCTGTGCTAGATCTATAGCTATGTTTTGTAAATAAAGGTTTGATTTTTTTTCTTTCTATTCCTCACTTTGTTCAGTCAGTGTTTGCAGAAACAAAGGTCCCTCACCAAAGTACATAAGCTAACAAACAAATCAGAAGAGTAGTCAGGATCAACTGTGAGATTTCTAGCTTTTTTCCTTTCTACTTTTTTTTCCCTCTTTACCCAAGGGAACACCTGCTATTTCTTTTAAATTATTGCCAAAAGCAGCTGAGGTGAAGAGGCCACCATCTTAAATAATATCAGGTCAAAAAACTTTATTCCATTACACTTGGGTTAAAGAATATAAATGGTAATATGCTAGTATAATTGCATAAACCATGTCCTTTGATTTATATTAGTGAAAAAGGCAAGTCTGTTAGTCATTTTATAACAAATTATAGCTTGATGAAAAATTACTAAGCTAATAGTAGTTCATAACGTTATTTCAGGTCCTCTCCAGAATAATTAGAACTCTGAAAAGGTCTGAATATGTCTATGTTTCTTCTAAACATAAATATTTTTTAAAAAACTGATACATCGGGCACTTGGGTGGCTCAGTTGGTTAAGCGACTGCCTTCGGCTCAGGTCATGATCCTGGAGTCCTGGGATCGAGTCCCGTACTAGGCTCCCTGCTCAGCGGGGAGTCTGCTTCTCTCTCTGACTCTCCCCCCTCTCATGCTCTCTCTCTCATTCTCTCCCAAGTGAATAAATAAAATCTTTTAAAAAATAAATAAATAAAATTAAAAAATAATAATTGATACATCATCTCCAAATTGTATTTTATCCATTCTTTCTCTCCTATACTTTCATCACACAAAATAGAGTAATGGTAGCTTTTTATACAATATACAAAAGCTTAGGGTCCCATCTTACACAAAAACTAAAGTGATTTGTAAACTCAAGATTCAAGTTATATTCTGGAATTTATCTTAGAAAAGAGGCTAAGCACACTACTCAAATCATAAAAAAATTAGATGACAACTGAGAAATATGCTGTTTTTTTCAATTGAGGGAATACAATTGGACGACAAAGAAACATCTAAAAATAATACCAGCAGAATTGTAAAATGTGTATGAACATTATACTATAAAAATGGTAAATGTTAAAGAAACATTTGTCAACTCCTAGTGAAGAGAGTCTCTACATTGAAGAGAAAAAAATTTTCAGAGCATATAACAACACAGAGAATGGAATTAAAACCAGTTTTTCCTTTAAGTTTCTTTCAAAAATAAACGGGAAAATATTTTTAAATTTTTATTTTATATTTTTGAAAGCTATTTATTGTGAAGCTTGTAGTATAGTTTTTAGTTACTAGGCAACGGTAGAGTTTTTAATATCCCTGACTGAAAACAATGTTTGGCTCCATATACATGTGGCGCTTGGCATTCTAAAATATAACTACCTAGGGATTTATTTTATTCTAGAAGAGGGTGTGAGATATACAATCACTCATACTTTACTGAAGTAAAAGGACTCATCTAGGATAGACCTAAAGCCACCGTTGTCTGTGTCTAATCAAGCAAGCACACCTCTAAATGCTGATATTAAGAATGAGATGTTGCCTTTTATGTAAATTAAAACTCAACACAGTATGTATCTTACTACAGCAGAGTGCAGTATTTCCAAAAGAAACGACTATTCTGGTTTTTAATGACAAAAATACAATAAAATAAGAGATATTTTTGGCCCTTCAAGCAAAATGTCCACCATCTTTATCCACTCCAAAGAATACATTTATTTTCTTACATTCCAAGACTTAAAACTTTAGATCAGAGGGGCATTTTAAAGTTCTTTTAACGTACCATTCTACTATGTAAACAAAAACAATGCTGTCTGATATTAACAACAAAACGCAATCAAACAGGTCCTAAATCAGTTATTTAAAAGGCTGCTTCACAGTGCTGTGGCCCTTTTGTCCCTATTTGAAGTTTTCTCTTCATCTGTCTATTAATATGGCTCTCAAAATCTGTTTTCTGACTTTTCTAAGACAGTTCAACAGAAGGTATATTCCATTTACTTAATGACCGTTCTCCTTTGCTTGCTTCTCTTCATTTGCTCATCCCTTAAACGTTCAGGTTTCCTAGGGCTCATGTTCTCCATCCTTTGTGCCCTTTTCTTAAACTAATCAGCAAACAACATTCCAACTATAAACTGTAAACATTTCTCCCAAAACTGTGTCTTCTTTCTCTTAAGCACCAAACTCACTTATCTATCTGCCTACTATCTCCATCCAGAGGCCATGCAGGTATTCAAGCTCAACATACCAACAACAATGCACTGTGTTTCTTCCAAAATCTGCTTTTTTCCTTTCTTTTTCTTTTTTTAATCTTGGGGAACACTGGCCCAGCCTCTCAAGTAATAAACCTCAGCCTTCGTACACAACACCAAATCTTGTAAATCTAACCTTCACACTTCAATAAAAATTATGTTCTAAAGCCTAAATCGGACTGTGCCATTCCCTTGCTTTAACAAACACACACACAAACAAAAAACAGAAGATAAAGTCACCTTCTTATTACGGTATACAGATCAGTTTACCTTTCCATCTCTAGATACTTCTCTCCTGCCTCACTCTCCAAAGACATACCTGTGCTGTACAGTATGCATTACATGGACTTGCCAAGTATACCATTCACTCATTCAACAAATATGTGTCAAGCACTGTTCTAAGCACTGAGGAGATCACAGTGAACACAACAGACAAAGTTCCTGCTCTAGTGGGCTTACATCCTGGTGCAAGAAAACAGACAACAAACGTAACAGATGCAATGGCAGTAAGCACTATGGAGGAAAAGATCTAGCTAGAAAAGCAACTCAGAGCAACAAAGCAAACAGCATGTTCTAAACACTACAAAAACATAGGGTGTCTTAAAAGTGCAATTTTATTTAGGTTTCAATTTTAATTATAATTTAAAACCATAACACCATGAGTAATACTGAAATGTATTGTCATTGAGAGGCATAACAGAACACAGCTTACTTCTGGAACAACCAATTATAATAATTTTATTTTTTGAGATTAAAGTTGATAGAGTCAAGAATGTTTTTCTTTGATTCTAGTGTTTAAGTTGGCTCTTGGATGTACCCCCCAAAAATTATTATTAGTGCTGGCACATTTCAAATTACATCATGAGATTAGAATCTATAAAACTTAAGTACTCATCTAGAATTAGTCTCATTGTTATTTATTTCATTGTCTTTAACTATACCACAGTTTCAAATTTAGGGCCTACAAATTAAGACTCCACAGTAATACTAGAACATTAGAGACAGGAGCTTTTGACTAGTGACTTAAAAACAGTTGTTCAATTGTCTGAATCATGTAAGTACATAATATGTCCCAACTGTTTACAAAGAGCTGAAACAACTGGAGAAGTCTACAGAAGGGCACTGTTTAAGATATAGGATATTACTAAAGGCTTTGACAGTGAGCCAAAGAAAATTTACACAGACATTAATCAGTCTGTTTCATACTCAGAAAATAACAATGATTTACCTTACCTTCTAAATGCTAATACATACTCTAAAAGACTACAAAGGAATTCAGATTTTCCTCTGGGAAACTTCACTATTACTATATTACAGTCTCAGGAAAGGAATGACTGAATCAGTGAATCAATGCATGCATGCATGCTGTTTTAGTGCTTACACTGCTTATATAAATATGTAAAGAAAACTAATGGGTTTTTTTAGATGCAGACGTTAACTGTGAAATGTTTTAAACTTCCAAATAACTAAACAGAAATTAAGCTCAGTGGAAGCTGAGTCTTACCTCAATGACAACTCTGGCAAGCAGAATTCTGTCAAAGTTTTCAAGGTTTAGGAAACAATGATACAATTCATCACTTTCTGAAGGCATAATTTTCACTTCTGTCCACAATCCCTGAATCTTCACAAACATGCGCCCTATGGGACACTTCTTTCTGTATCCTACGTGATGATCAGCTTCTGCTTTCCTCAAACTGGTTGGCAGAGGGGCAAATGTCCCCGGCCCAGCTGAAATTCTGACTGAAGCGTGGGCCCATGGGAAATACTGGGTCAGAGGAAGGGAAAGTGTAGATCAGCCAGTCTGCAACATACTAGTAATTCCTGTGTTAGTAAAAAAAAGTAGCTACCATTGCACCATAGGGGCCAGGACTTATGTTCTATTTAAAAACTAAAACCAAAACAAAAGATGACTAAGAGGCAAACCTCACTTCATTCTCAAGGCTGAGGAGAGAAGAATTTACATACCGCATCCGTGATGTCTATTTCATACACCCTTTGGAAAGTCCTGCGCTCAAAGAAAACGAGTTTGCCGCTGCCACATCCCCTTTGAACAGATGTCCCGGTGACTATGAGTTTATCATCTGGACTGAAACAGCAGTCAGTCCTACAGACAAAAACAGTGTGTAAGCATAAGCTTATGACCCTACAGCAATGAGTTAAATAAAATATAAACAACACCACTGTAACAAGAGGTGACTCTTACAGAGGGCTCATAGTAAGTCAAGCACTTACATTAGTTTGCTTAATCTTCACAATAATCCTATGGGGTAGACATTATTATCCCCATTTTACTGATGAGGAAACTGAGGCAGAGAGAGATTAAAGAAACCCTGGCCAAGATCACAAAAGTAGCGCAGCTGGGATTTGAACTCAGGCAGTCTGATTGCAGAATCTATGCTTCTAACTTCTACATACTATATTTTTTAATGTATAGGAAGTGTGGGAAAAACTCAAGATGGACCTTGACGGTGCTATAGACAAATAGACATTGTATGACTAATGTCTAAGTAGTGATAATTTTGTCCAGTTTTGGAATTATTTTTTACCACCACTAGCCACCATCCCCAAATAATTTGAGTTTTGTCAAGTCAAGGACCATGAAATGAGGATCAGGTTGAACTGCAGGAACCTAACTGATGGCTATGATTCAAGAGCCCTTGTTATTGGAGATCTGGCCACCTGGTTGTGAATCATCTAAGACATGATCCAAAGAAGTTATGTAGTTAGCATAGCTTGCAGCAGGCATAATAGCTCAAAAAATTCTCATCAGCTATAAATTCATGTTTGTTTGTCCATCTGTTGGTTTTAACAGATAAATGCCATGGGCAACAGGCCGTGCTAGAGTCAGTGCTCTGCTATTACACAGTTGCCTCCATTTGATGCTTCCATCACCTTCACGCTCTCCCTGTTGGTCATTATTTAACACAGATGTGAAATTTTATTTCTACAAAAATAGAAAGTTTTACTTAGGCACCAACTGTAGGACTTAAAAGTTCAAATCCCACCTCAGTTGCCTTAGAAAAATCTTTAAATGCTTCAGTTGTCAACTTAATAGAATGAAGATAATGGTGTTCAGCTACCTAGAACAAGATACTCTGAACAAGTGAAGTATACTGAATTATTGACTGGAATGATGATAAGAAAAACTTGAGAAAATGAGATATAGTAATGCTCAGTAACTATGAAATATTGCTTTGATGGAATGGGGTTCAATTTTTAAAAGACAACAAATACGCAGGCCTACCCTGTCATTTATACATATTAAAAGAACAATTCAATCTCTTAAAATATTTTTACTATCCCAAGACCTATGTGTGTATACACACAGAGAAACACATGAACATATATGATTTCAACTTCAAAAAAATTTTATGGTCTGAAGAGTGTGCAAATAAAAGGGAAAAATAAAATGTATCTTTCAAAAAACAGATTTCAAATACTCTTCCTGTCCCTTTTTAAAAGACACATAACATAAATTAAAGTGAAGAAATTTCTTTTCCATTCTCTTACATTTATCAATTTAAAATACGCTACTTACATTGGAAACAAGGTAGGAAGACCCGAGGCTGAAAAAAGTGGTTTATTAAACTGTCGGACGTCCCATAATTTCAATGTATCATCACCTGATAGAGGAATGAAAAAGAAAAAAAAAGAAAGTGAATTGTGCAAAAAACTAGTTCTAAGTTTAGAGTTTGCTAAACTTAGTGTATAACTATAGGAAAGAAGGAAAGAAGGAGGGAAGGAAGGGGAAAGAAAGATGCACATAAGTGTATTTTACTGTTTTAACTGGGCAGTTTGAATGTAGTGGATGTGAGAACAGTAGAAAGATTTATGATAATGAACTGGCCTTCTAGAAATAAATTTTCACACTGATGTAGCATCTGTAGGCTAGAAGGAACCCTGGAGAATCTACTCTAAGGAGTGATTTGACAGCAGCTGGTAGTCCCCCGATGGTATAGTTGAGCATAACCGGCCTTCTTAAGAAGATAATTTAACAACCATCAGGACTGAAAATAGTTCAGTTCACAACAGACTCTTTCTCCCACTGGTCCGTAGATGAAGCTATCCATTAACATTAATGAGACTGAGCCATGTGATTCCCTTCCCTCCAGTGTAACTCTACCTGCGGCTATCATTCTTCATGTTGCCGGAAAGTACAGCTTTTCCAAAAGCTCTTTAAAGTATAATGAATATTCTTCTAAGAATCGCTTTTTTTCTATTTCTATAGGGCTACTAACTAATATTCCTGACCAGAATGAAAGTCAAAACTCATATAAGTAATGTCTTTGCTGTTCTTGCTCCCCAGCGTCCACAGCTGAGACCTGCCTCAACCCCTTGGGTCCAATAAAGAATCAGTATCAGGTGCAAGTGAGGTGAGTGGAGATTTCAATAAAAATCTCCATTCTCTCCCAAGCGACCCTTCCTCTGAAACCCAACTTTTGGCAGGTGCACTAATCCACAACTGGCTGGACTGGGGACCTGCTTAAAATGGAAAGACTCTGTAAGACTCACCTTTTTTTGGCTTTTAGTCTTAAAAAAAAGATTACATATCCTCATAATTCTCAAACAATAAGAAAACATTAATCTGCATTAAACAGTTTAGCTAACCTGACAGGTTCTGGAGCTAGCAGGAGTACCTTACAACACCTGGGGACTCTGCTGAATAGACTTCTATCTGCCATATTCTATACATCCAGGAAGAAAAATGATGGAATACAGTATATGTACTCTGTTGGAGACATGTTACCCAACAGTTATTATAGGATGGAAAGGGAAGGTAAGAATTGTCACCAAAATGGCTTTGTCTGAACTGAAGTTAGTCCTATACTTCTAGTAATTATCAGCTGGTCTGGGGCTGGTCTGTTTTAGAATCCTCTGAGAGGAATTTTCAAACTATGCTTCCCACTTCTTCCTCTCTTGTCTCCCCACTCCACATTGGAGATTTGGGTTCACCATTCTAAAGCTGCAAGAGTAAATGTGAGAATTTCTAAGTGAAACATTTATCATTTGAAAAACTTTCTCAAAAGATTCAGATACACACTTGGGGTAAGAACCACTATTTGTAAGTAAAGAGTATATATAGTCTTAATTAAGAGTCATCTCTTGGGGCGCCTGGGTGGCTCCGTCGTTAAGCGTCTGCCTTCGACTCAGGTCATGATCCCAGGATGCTGGGATCGAGCCCCACATCGGGCTCTCTGCTCCGTGGGAAGCCTGCTTCTCCCTCTCCCACTCCCCCTGCTTGTGTTCCCTCTCTCGCTGTGTGTCTCTCTCTGTCGAATAAATAAATAAAATCTTTAAAAAAAAAAAAAAAAGAGTCATCTCAGGACTCAAATAGGTTAGAATTGATGGACCAAAATACTATTTTATACAGACCCCCCCTTTTCCATATATACCATAAATAGAAAATACATGTGCTTTGATGTTTTACAATTATGTAAGTGAGGGTAGTTTGGATATAACAGACAAGGCTTCCTCAGAGGAAAGAGAATCTGATGCAGTTCCCAAGGTACACAGACATGGAATGGCTGAACTGAGCAAAAGCTGGGCCAAGTCTCTCCATCTCCTCCTCACTCCTACTACCCTCTACGCCAGGTTGCACATTCTTTCAGGAAAGGAACACTGTCTATGATGTTCACAGTTTAGACCCAGCACCTAGCACAATGCTTGCTCAGAGTAGTTGCTCAACATAGAGCAGCTGAGTGAGTGAATGACTGGCCAAATGTAGTGTTGCTAGATTAACATGGCCTACAGAATAAAAACTAAATCCTTTATGTGATACTTAAAGCCATCTGTAATGGCTCCAATCTACCTACTCTACTGTTTCTTTTCCCTCCCCACAAATAGGCCTACAGGAAGATCCTCAGTCATGCCCCATACTTCCCGTAATGCTCTGCTCATAAGCTGCCCTTACTATTCTCTTGTTTCCTTCTGTCAACACTTAGCTCATCCATGTGAGAAAGATTCAGCAAGAAGAAACCCATATTCAACCTCATGAATGTGGGTAAATAAACATAATATGGCCATACAGAACTATGTGGCCATTTAAAAACTAACATTCAGGTACGCAACTTTTTTTTTTTAACTGAATTGAGGTACAGTGTTCAAACTGAAAAAAAAATCAATGGTAAGCCAACAGAAGAGTCTAAATTATAAAATGATATAGGAAAAATGTAGAACATCATCTACAAAATTCCATAAGTTAGAGGCAAAAGTCATCCCTGGAGGCTTCAAATTCTGATGGAATTTGAAGCTAAAATAAAAACTAAATTTTATTTGATACCTTTTAAGAAAACAATACTGCCAAGTCAGAAATGCATTTTAATGGGAAAAAAAAAAAAAGACTGGCAAAGGTGCACTAAACAAAGCACAGCTAGCTTTACTGTTAGGATATTAGTGTAACATTTGTTAGAGTTAATGATGATCATTTTTAAATACAGAAACACATCCAAAAGAAAGTTTTTAACCTACCTCCACGAGAGGCAAGGACATTACCATCATAGGAAAAAGCCACACAAGAAGTGTCTGTGCCTGGGTCATGAGCCTGTTTATAGTGGAATTTAGGATGAACCTGTTTGCAAAGACAAGCAAAGTGTTAACATCTCATCTGAATTCCAATGAGAACATTTTTGTGGCAAGGGTATTTTACTTTATCATCCAGAAAATGATATATGTAAAATATGAATTTTACTTGGCTATAGTTTTCTTTATTCTGGAAAATAATTCAAAAGATTTCTAAAAACATCCATTTGCTTTAATAATAAGAGATTAAGTCCCCTTTCTCAGACTACCTTAGCAAGCACTGAGCAACACAAGACTAACACAGTATTTAGTTCTTACAGCATAAAGTTATTGGGACCACTTCCTATCGTAAATACGAATAAAATAAAAATGAAAAATATGAATAAAGATTACAAATGAACATATTATTTATTAAATAAAAAATATCATTGTAGCGGTGCCTGGCTGGCTCAGTCAGTAAAGCGTGTGACTCTTGATCTCAGCATTGTGCGTTCAAGCCCCACGCTGGGCACGGTGCCTACTTTAAAATATATATACATGTATATCATTGTATTCCTAGTATATGCCAGACACTGTGCATGTGGTTGTAGGTCTTGAACGCTCTTTAATGTGCCTGGAGGATAATGAATGTTGTTATGGAGGAGGAAGAGGGGAAGAACTAACCCTGACACAATGCTAATCATACCCTATGTACTCTACTCTTTACTATCTTGCCTACTTAATTCTCTCAACCACTCTACAAGTTAGGCTCTCCTATTATCATCTGCATTTTACAGATTAGGAAACTGAACCACAAAGACTTCAGTACCTGAGTTAAGGTCACAGAGCTAGTAAGTGGTACAGCTGGGTATTTGAACCAAAAGGCCCACTCTTAAACACTACACTATACTCCTTCTCTAGTGATGTATATTAATAGTATTTTTACTTCTAATGTTGCTTCTTCACAGTTAATGACTTATAAAAGTAACTCTACTTACTAATCTTGTCACTCAGTTATGATTCAGTAACTAGCACAGGATACTAGGGAGTCAATTGTCCCAGCCCCACCAGGCTGGATAATTCCAGTGAATGGACAAGGCACACTGCTAGTGATTAAGAGCACGTAGGTCTCAGGCGCCTGGGTGGCTCAGTCGTTGGGTGTCTGCCTTCGGCTCAGGTCATGATCCCAGGGTCCTGGGATCGAGTCCTACATCGGGCTCCCTGCTCAGCAGGGAGAAGCCTGCTTCTCCCTCTCCCATTCCCCCTGCTTGTGTTCCTGCTCTCGCTATCTCTCTCTCTGTCAAATAAATAAATAAAAATCTTAAAAAAAAAAAAAAAAGAGCACATAGGTCTCTCGTGGGAGCCACAGGGATAGGAATACAAGTGACTCCATCTCCTTAGGTCTTACGTCAACCGTAACAATCATGAGTCACAAAACAGAGCTCATGTCTGTTAGCCTCCCACCAATATCCCTGACACCCTGTCAGTGAGCTTCCACCTAAAAGCTTCCAGTAATGAGGAGCACCTCATTAACTCACAAAAGCAGGCTGGGTTTTTTGTTTTTTTTTTTAAGATTTTTTATTTATTTATTTGACAGAGAGAGAGATCGCGAGAGCAGGAACACAAGCAGGGGGAGTGGAAGAGGGAGAAGCAGGCTTCCCACCAAGCAGGGAGCCCGATGCGGGGCTCGATCCCAGGACCCTGGGATCATGACCTGAGCTGAAGGCAGACACTTAACGACTGAGCTATCCGGCGCCCCTGGTTTTTGTTTTTAATAATTTGTATAGCTTGACTTAAATTTGTCCTTTCTCTTCCTCTGATAGTCTTAGAAATTTGTATTAAACATGGTGCTCATGCTTCCACCTTTCATGGGTACAAATAATTTACTGATTCAACTTTTCTTTTAATTGTGCATCAAGACACAAGGTTAAACAGGGAAACACAATGTGCCAAGATAAACATGATAAACAAGATAAACATGGCTTTTCTCCCTAGAGAATTGACAGTCTCCTGAAAGAATATGGGTAAGCGTAAGAAGTGACAAGTGGTACAATGGGGACATGAAGAGTAGTAAGTGAGCACTGAAGAGAGGTGCCTAATCCAAACCTGAGAATGGGGGGCGGGGGAGGAGAGAGGGGCAAAAAGAAATCCTGAGACCCAGTGGATGAAAGGACGAGTTAGCAGATGAAGGAGCAGGATGCAGAGATAAGAATGAGTATTCCAGTTGCAGGGTACTGTGTTGTAGTAGGCAGAATTTTGATCCCCATGATCTCCATCCCCTGGTGCCATTACCATAAACATGTCACTCTACATGGCAAAAGGGACTCTGCAGGTATAACTAAGGTTACTAACTAGTTAACCTTAAAAGAGGGAGATTATCCTGGATTATCCAGGTGGGGCTGAAGTAGTCACATGAGACCCTGAAAGCAGAACCTTCTGGCTGAGGACAGAAGAGGAAGCCACAGAGACAAGACAGAGAGTAAGTCAGAGAGACTGAAAGAATCCGAAGTGTTTGAAATGCCACTGTTGACTCTAAAGATGTGTCAAGGAAATGAGGATCTGAATGCTGCCAATAACCAGTGCGTTTGAAAGAGGACCCTTAGCCCCTGATGAGAGCCACAGCCTTGGCCAACAGTTTGATTATAGCTTGATGAAACCCTAAGAAGAGAATCCCATCACACCATGCCAGACATCTTACCTACAGAAATTGTGAAATAATAAATTGGGTGTTTTTTTTAAGGCACTAAATTAGTGGTAATTTGTTATGAAGCAACAGAAAGCTAACATGTGCATAAAGGTAAAAGAGCTAGTTGCACTCAAAGAACTAAAACAAGCTAACCACGACTGGAGGGAAAGGAGAAGTGGGGGGGATGGTGGGAGCAGGGCCTCGATCACCAGGAGCCTTGTAGGCCATGGTAAGGGCTTAGATGTTATTCTGAAGGCAAAAGGGAGCTGCTTAATGGAGATTATTCAGAGGATAATGTGACTAGGTTTGCTTATTTTAAAAAGATCATTCTGAACACATGTGGAGAATAGATTGGGAATATGTGGCTCCTCAGAAAAACAAAACTCTGCTACTAAACTCAATTAGGAAAATTTGCCACTTGGTCATATTTCATCAAGTCATCAACTACTAAACTCTAAATAGAACTTCTGAAAGATACTGTATTGGTAGCAGCTTACCAAAAAGTCTGTACTTACATTTGGCCTCTCAGTGAAATTAACTTAGTTTTTTATTTATTTGTTTTAAATGTTTTGTTTATTTTTAATGCTCATAAATATATATACACATCTAAAGAGAAGGAAGACCAGTCATTTCAGGAGCGGTAAGGCAGTGCACTATAGTAAAACTGGGCCAGGACCAGGAGATAGAAAATCTAGACTTCGCTTAGTAAAAACTAGCAGTGTGACTGGGGACAAATTAGTCTCTCCAGATCACAAGTTTATCTGCTGTAAAATAAATGGATTGCACCAGATGATTTCTAGGGTCACTGACAGCTCTGTGATTCTTAAGGAAAAGACAAAAACTAGTATATATAATATTTTATAATTTAACAAACTGATCAATATGTACTTTTTATTATTAATAGGACAAAACAGATTTTGAATGCCAACATTTGAACACATAAACACATACACATAAATGTGTATATATACATAGACCAGTAAAGTGGGTTAAAGAACCTTAAAAGGTACAAAGGAATCATCTCATATAAACTTCAGCATGAGCCCCGTGGCAAGAGGTTTTTCCCTGTGATAATCTAATTCTCACCCTTGCTTAGAGAAGGGGTGAGATGAGGCTGTGAGTCTGCTGTTCCCTAAATTGGTCTTGCTTCCTCTTTTTACTGCCTTGGGTGGGATTCTAGGGTTTAAAGGCATACAGCCATCTGGTACTCATGCACAGAGAAAGTGCTCTGTTTCAAAACTTAAGATTCTACTGGATCTAACAGATGATAGTATAACTATAATAAAAGGAACTGAACAGGAATAAGGGATTACGACTACAGGTGATTTTGCCTTAATCTAGTAAGAAAGAACTTTACCAAATATTCATCTGCCACACTTTAACGTCTCCTCATTTAGGTACTACTTTAAAGGGCCACTATATTGGAGGTTGGGTGTTCTGAAATTTTTACAATTCATTATTTATAATGCAAAACGTGTGAATATATGCCACAAAACAAACCCCACCTTGTCTTTCTGACTTCCCATAGTTCCTATTGCCATATCAATTTACATCTCAGTGCAGCATTCTTTTATAATAACAAATGGCCACATATTAATAGTTAAGATTTCAAAAGAGATTACACTCAAAATAATCTAAATCATTTCCTCTTTTAAAAGGACTAACATAATAAAATAAAATTTAAAAAAAATAAAAAATAAATAAAAGGACCTAATAAAATAAAAAAGCAAAATGCCCTCACTTCAGATGAACAGCTCACGGATTTTATGTCATAAGTGTTCTTCAATTATTAACTTCACTTTAACCAATAATAAAAGTTTATTCTAATTAAATAAAATGATAGCCAGAGGTGATCTTAAACTTACGTAAAATATCAGCACTTGGACAGTCATGATGACAACACCCTTACACTCTGGAAACGTCAACCTGACTGAAAACGCTTCTGGCATAACTTGGGAAATCTGAAATTGTGACTTCTCCTTTAACTGATTTTATGATCATCCTAGGCAAAGAACATCGTTCTTCAGGGAAGCTGAGATTATTAACTCCTTTATACAGGTTTCCTATTCTTAGGAGGGCCTTATGTTATGATTTGGAGAGTATCAAGTCTCACAGATTCATAGTAATGGAAAATGCAAGCACAAATGCTAGAGTTTTAAAGGCCCTCTCCTGAGATCATACCACACAAACTCCAACTGGTAAAAGGGTCGGGAGCCTCTGGCAGTACAGAACTCATTACGTTCCAAGCAACATCAGTCCATTTCTGGGTGGCTCTAACTGGGAACACTTAAACTGAGTCCAAGACTCCTTCCTAGAATTCCAATATCTACTTATGACTCCTGGTCCCGTCTTCTGTGGCTATGCTAATTCTAGTTTTTCTTCTCTAATGCAGCCTGTAAAATTCTCAAAGAAAAGTAGGATGTCTTCCACAAAGTCTTAAATATACCCATTCCTGAAATCGTAAACATAATCCAAACATTCTGTGGTGCTACCGATGGTCACTGAGTTTACATCCAGGGTCTGGCTGCCTAGATCCCAGTATCTTCATTGTTCTAGTGTGTGTCAATCAATGCAAGAGGACTGACAGCCCTCAAAATGATCAAAACATGTTTTGTAATTAATAGAGACAGTGGAATAAGCTATTTTAAATGAGGGAATTTAAATGAGTTGCTAGGCTGAAAATAGAGAAAATTTTAATGGAAAGAATACTGGTCCTACAGCCAAGCTGACTTCACCTAAATTTTCAATCCAATACGTTTTAGTTTGACCCTGGCCAAACTGCTTAATCTTTCTGTTTCTCAGTTTGTTAATTTTTAAAATAACACACCCTACACATCGTCCCACCCCTCCCCTTCTCCTCAACTCCCAAAGACACTGAGTTACATTTGACCTACTACTACATGCCTTATGTCAGTACCACACATTTATTAACTCTGGAGTAGCTACCTCTTTTCAGAAAGTTGCTGACATGCAACTGTGCTACCAGAACACAAACTCCAAGAGCAAGATGAAGCAAATGCGGGGCTCCCTAACAGACGAGGGGTACTAACATTTGACTGTCCTCTCAAATCTGTTCCTAGGACCCCCTCAATAGATAAAAAATTTCTTTCTCATTGGGAATCTATTTTCAATAACCAAGCAACTCTATATTTTCTTTGTTTTTTATTTTTTATTTTTTATTTTATTTTATTTTTTTAAAGATTTTATTTATTTATTTGAGAGAGAGAATGAGAGAGAGAGAGCACATGAGAGGGGGAGGGTCAGAGGGAGAAGCAGGCTCCTCGCTGAGCAGGGAGCCCGATGTGGGACTCGATCCCGGGACTCCAGGATCATGACCTGAGCCGAAGGCAGTCGCTCAACCAACTGAGCCACCCAGGCGCCCCTTTCTTTTTTTTTTTTTAAAGATTTTATTTATTTATTTGAGAGAGAGAATGAGATAGAGAGAGCATGAGAGGGGGGATGGTCAGAGGGAGAAGCAGACTCCCCGCTGAGCAGGGAGCCCGATGCAGGACTCGATCCCAGGACTCCAGGATCATGACCTGAGCCGAAGGCAGTTGCTTAACCAACTGAGCCATCCAGGCACCCGCAACTCTATATTTTCAATCACATGTTAGAGTTACTTACTATACCAGGATTAAAAATATGCCAGGATTTTTTTAAATGGCAAGATTAAGAACAGAATAAATATTGGTCTAGACTGAACATAATTCACTCCTGTTTCTCTGATTTGGGAGACCTGTAGTAAGGAGAATGAGCAGAATGTATACAAAAGAATAGGAACTTCATATGAACATGCTTTCCCATTCCCTCCTGCCACAAAGCCTTCATTTTAGTGAGGAGAAACGGACAATAACACCTCTCCAACTGATTCTGTGATATTCAGATTCATATATTGCATGAAAATATGGCATCATGATAAAAAGCACCGACGATGCAGGCAGACTGACCAGTTCAAATCCAGGCTTCACCACTTACCATCTGTATGATCTTGGGCGAACTAATCTCCCTATGCCCACCCCCCCCCCCCCGCCATCTATTAAATGAGAATAATAATAGTATCCACGTCAGCTGTTGGGAGAATTTAATGAGTTGATGCAAGCGTGGCACATTCCTTTGCAATATAACTTTGCTGTTCTTTTCATCAAGATGTGCCATTCACTTCTCAAAACCTGGGTTCTGCGTATGGACATGTGACTTGTTTGGGCTTACAAGACACGCAGCCATGAAAATGTGCCTGTCACATCTCCCACAGTAAAAAGCATAACTGACTGCCACTCCCCCTCCCTCTGTCACTCGGCTGGGCTTTCCAAGGGCTGCTCCCAGCCAATGACTGAGCACAGGGGATAAAGGACTCCTAAGTAGTCTGAATGAAACTTTGACATTGTGCTATAGTCTAAGAGTCTTTCTGCACAGCCCTCTTTTTTCTTTTCTTTTACTATAACATTTTTATTGAGATATAATTCATATACCATGGAATTTGCCTACTTAAAGTATGCAGTTCACTGATTTTAGTATTTCCAGAGAGTTGGGCAACCATCACCACAATCAATTTTAGTTCATTTCCATCACCTCCCAAAAGAAACCCCATAAACATTAGCAATCACTCCCCCATCTCCCCATAACCCCTCAGCCCCAAGCAACTGCTACTCTAGTTTGTCTCTGTATATTTGCCTATCTGAACATTTCATATAAATGAAATTACACAATATGCTATCTTTTGTGACTGGCTTCTTTCACTTAGCATAATGTTTCTGTGATTCATCCACAGTGTAGACATATATAAGTACTTCATTTCTTTTTATTGCAAAATAACATTCCATTGTATAAATGTATCACATTCTACTTCTCCATTCATCAGTGGATGAACATTTAATACTTCTTTCTTTCCTTTCACAGAGGTATGACCTGCATCATGCTCTCTTTCCAGATTTTCTGAGGCTCCCTCCCCGTTTCCCCCTATAGGCCTTTCCCCAGTAAATCTCAACATGTTTAATCCTGCTCTTGGTGTCTGTTTTCAGAGGACCCAGACTAACACAAGTGGTGCCATGAGGGATCCAACAACATCGGGGTAAGATAAGAATGTGGGACTGGCTCATTCATTGTCTGATAGGTAGGACATTGTTCTAAGTGGACTATGAGGTGCAGATACACTCTAGCACTTGGTATTGGTTCAACTGCTACAGATTTCACTGGAAGGGACCTGGGAAAAACTTCCTGGTATAGGGGAATGTCCTTGTGGGTACAATGTTTTAGGCATTTAAAAGATATGGGAGAAGCAATGCCTACAAAGATAATAGTGTTGGCTGGCTACTGCTAAGTCGTACTGATATGCTACAGAGGGATAATGAGAAACTGAAGACCATTAACAGTTAAAGACTACATGGGAGAGCCAGAGGGCCAACTTTGGTACTTTTCGAAGAGGCCCTCATCTCCTGCAGTGGAAGAACAGACAGAGCTGAGCAACAAACAAAAGTGATCTGGTAGTTAGATTTATAGAGCTCCAGAGACATTTAAATGCTCAACCAAGGCAGGTCTGTTATTCTAAGGTCAGGGCTCTAGTTGGGAAAACCTGAGACTCTGAAACATAAGGATAGGATATCTGGATGGATGTCCATAGAATGCTGGATCTGCAGATGCCCCTGGAACTCTCACAGCTTAGAGAGATGGCCAACTCTTGCCCTAGGAAGAGCTAGAACTTCCTTTGTGTTGGAAGATGCTACAACTGCCCCTCCCACAGGAGGACCTTCCCCTACATCCTCCTCTCCTGGCTGCTAGGCTAATAACTAGGGTTGAATTCCAGGATTACTCACCTGGGGGATGGAGGGAGGTGGAGGCTGAAAGGAGGAAAGAGATTACATACCAAAAGAATGCAAGAATCAGGAAGCAGCTATTGTGAGGAGCCTTGAGTTTAAAGTGTGAAGATGCTTAATCAAGGCGGCTTTGATGTAAGACTAGATAAGCAGGATTCCTTGATGGGGGGGGGGTGCAGATATTGGAAAAGGAACCCAGGGGATGGGGCAAACAAGCTGCTAGGATGCTATCAGAGGCCTGGAAAAGTGATGGCCATGTTGAGCAAAATAAAAACACCCTGATTGCCCTAGCAGAGGACAGAGAAAAGAATAAGAAGGCCAAGGGAAGTGGGCATACTGGAATGGTTATATTGTGTCAGGCCAGAAAACACAGATTATTTTTTTTCATGGGAAAACTCCAAAGAACCACCATTTACAGGGAACATCTGCAAGCACAGGGGAGAGAGCCAGCATCATGGACAAGTTCAGTGGCAGCTCTCCACTACAGCCCAGGGCTAATGTCACGGAGCCAGACCATTAGAATTAACATCCACAGGGATGATGAGGCCCAAAGTAATAATAGCCAGGTTGCAGTGCTTGATTACTAGAAGCCAACAGGCTGCAATTATTATAATGTAAAGTATAATGACTGGCAAAGTCAGAGAGGCAGGCAAGGGGGCTTGATGTGCAGGATGTTGTGGAGAAGGTTGACAGAATATAGCATTCCTAGGGGCAGAAGGGATGGGCAGACAATAAAGGTAATGCTTAATCTCTACCATCAAAAAGAGAGATGAACAGAGGAAGAGGAGGCTGAAGGTGGTCACCCGAACAAAAAGTTATGATCCCTTGCTCTATTCCCATATCTAAGTCTATTTCCAGATCAGGAGCCTACTGACTACAGAGGTAGCTAGATTCCTTAAAAAAAAGGACGGTGCTACTCAGTGGAGCAATAATTCTCCTAGTCCTTCCACAAAGGGATTGCTGACTACAGACTTCATCAAGTAGTAGTCCCAATTGTAGCTGCTGTGATGAATGACAGATCATAGCTGGAGCAGATTAATAAAGCCTTAAGGTGATTCTGGCAAAAGGACTTCCCACTGGCCTGGCCAAAGCTTTCTTAGAACTATGTTGCTGTCTGAGATTCTTCCTAGCCAACCCTAATTCCCCCCTTCCTTCCCTCTTTCTTCCACAGGAGCTGGACCTATATTACCATCTGGTACTCTCTAGCCTCCTCCTCTGGCTCCCCACTCACTTTTTCCCTTCCAGGAGTTTTGGCAATAGATCTCTTACACATCTAATGCTGCCTTAGCATCTGCTTCTTGGAGAAGCCTAACAGAGGACACTAGCAAGTAAAACACAAGCAGAGAACTGTAGAGGCATATATATTGGGACTGGCTCTCTTGCTGTTTTTGGAACCCAGCCATCTTGTGAAAAATCACAGGCTAGGTTCCTGGATGATCAGAGGCATGCCCAGTCATCCCCATAGCACCAGCTGACATCCAGCCAACAGCCAGACATGTGGGTGAGGACCATCCAGCTGTTAGTTAACTGTTGATGCAACAGAGAACGCAGGAGAAATCAGCCTAGCCATTTCAGACCAGAAGTATTGCCCAACTGACCCACAGAAGAGTGAGAAACAAGAAATGTTTGTTGTTTAAGTTACTAAGTTTTAGAGTAGCTTGTTAGGCTAGCAAAAGGTAACTAATATAACATAGAAAGGAAGTGAACAGTGCCTGACAGATAGTAAACATTATATGTGTTCGGCATTATTATAAGTCAGATGATACCGGGCGCCTGGGTGGCTTAGATGGTTAAGCGTCTGCCTTCGGCTCAGGTCATGATCCCAGGGTCCTGGGATCGAGTCCCACATCAGGCTCCCTGCTCCTTGGGAGCCTGCTTCTCCCTCTGCCTCTCTCTCTCTCTCTGTCTCTCATGAATAAATAAATAAAATCTTAAAAAAAAAAAAAAAAAAAAAGAAAGACTTACCAGCATTAAAAAAAATAATAATAATAAGTCAGATGATACCATAGGAGCATAACTTTTTAAAGAAGGTTGATTCTCTCACCCCTACCTCAGCATGCTGCCAAATAATATCCATCATAAATTAGTCCTGAAATCCAATAATTAAAATTTATTCAACTTTATCATGTGTTGTACTTCACATGATCACTGTGCTCCTCTCTTATCTTTCTGCATCTGCCTGTGAGAGCAAGAATTCTCTTTAGCAATTTTTTTAAAGTAATTACGCTTATTTATTATTTTTTCAATACAATTCACTTAATTATAAACTTACATAATTTAATAATGACTATATTTTATTGCTTTTATATTTTTAATGCTTGTTTATTTTATTTTATTATGTTAATCACCATACATTACATCATTAGTTTTTGATGTAGTGTTCCATGATTCATTGTTTGCATATAACACCCAGTGCTCCATGCAGTACATGCCCTCTTTAATACCCATCACCAGGCTAACCCATCCCCCCATAACCCTCCCCTCTAGAACCCTCAGTTTGTTTCTCAGAGTCCATAGACTCTCATGGTTCATCTCCCCCTCCAATTCCCCCCTTCATTTTTTCCTTCCTGCTACCTTCTTCTTTTTTTTTTTTTAACATATAATGTATTATTTGTTTCAGAGGTACAGATCTGTGATTCAACAGTCTTACACAATTCACAGTGCTCACCATAGCACATACCCTCCCCAGTGTCTACCACCCAGCCACCCCATCCCTCCCACCCCCCACCACTCCAGCAACCCTCAGTTTGTTTCCTGAGATTTAGAATCCTCATATCAGTGAGATCATATGACACATGTTTTTCTCTGATTGACTTATTTTGCTTAGCATAATATCCTCCAGTTCCATCCACATCGTTGCAAATGGCAGGATTTCGTTCCTTTTGATGGCTGCATAATATTCCATTGTATATATATACCACTTCTTCTTTATCCATTCATCTGTCAATGGACATCTTGGCTCTTTCCATAGTTTGGCTATTGCGGACATTGCTGCTATAACCATCGGGGTGCACGTACCCCTTCGGATCCCTACATTTGTATCTTTGGGGTAAATACCCAGTAATGCAATTGCTGGGTAGTAGGGTAGCCCTATTTTCAACTTTCTGAGGAACTGCCATACTCTTTTCCAGAGTGGCTGCACCAGCTTGCATTCCCACTCTCCGCATCCCCGCCAACATCTGTCGTTTCCTGACTTGTTAATTTTAGCCATTCTGACTGGTGTGAGGTGGTATCTCATTGAGGTTTTGATTTGGATTTCCCTGATGCCGAGCGATGTTGAGCACTTTTCCATGTGTCTGTTGGCCATCTGGACGTCTTCTTTGTAAAAATGTCTGTTCATGTCTTCTGCCCATCTCTTGATTGGATCATTTGTTCTTTGGGTGTTGAGTTTGATAAGTTCTTTATAGATTTTGGATACTAGCCCTTGATCTGATATGTCATTTGCAAATCTTCTCCCATTCTGTTGGTTGTCTTTTGGTTTTGTTGCCTGTTTCTATTGCTGTGCAAAACTTTTTATCTTGATGAAGTCCCAATAGTTCATTTTTGCCCTTGCTTCCCTTGCCTTTGGCGATGTCTCTAGGAAGAAGCTGCTGCCGCTGAGGTCGAAGAGGTTGCTGCCTGTGTTCTCCTTTAGGATTTTGATGGACTCCTGTCTCACATTTAGGCCTCTCAACCATTTTGAGCAGTTTAGATGTTTGAAAATGTGCTCTCTTAGAACAAGATGAAACTAATTATACTTGTGTGTTAATGGGCAAATTAATTTTATGTGGTCAATAAATATTACTTTAAACCTCACAATTAATTATTTTATAGGCACAGAGGTTTTTTTTAATTTTTTTTTTTTAAGATTTTATTTATTTATTTGAGAGAGAGAATGAGATAGAGAGACAGAGCATGAGAGGGGGAAGGTCAGAGAGAGAAGCAGACTCCCCGCCGAGCAGGGAGCCCGATGCGGGACTCGAATCCGGGACTCCAGGATCATGATCTGAGCCGAAGGCAGTCGCTTAACCAACTGAGCCACCCAGGTGCCCCAATTTTTTTAATTTTATTTTATTATGTTATGTTAATCACCATACATTACATCATTAGTTTTTGATGTAGTGTTCCATGATTCATTGTTTGCACATAACACCCAGTGCTCCATTCAGTACATGCCCTCTTTAATACTCATCACCAGGCTAATCCATCCCCCCACCCCCCTCCCCTCTAGAACTCTCAGTTAAACACAGCAGGAGAAGAGAAATAATAAAGATCAGAGCAGAAATCAATGAAATAGAAACCAAAAGAACAGTAGAACAGATCAACGAAACTAGGAGCTCGTTCTTTGAAAGAATTAACAAGATTGATAAATCCCGGGCCAGACTTATCAAAAAGAAAAGAGAAATGACCCAAATAAATAAAATCATGAATGAAAGAGGAGAGATCACAACCAACACCAAAGAAATACAAACAATTATAAGAACATATTATGAGCAACTATACGCCAGCAAATTAGATAATCTGGAAGAAATGGATGCATTCCTAGAGATGTATCCACTACCAAAACTGAACCAGGAAGAAACAGAAAACCTGAACAGATCTATAACCACTAAGGAAATTGAAGCAGTAATCAAAAATCTCCCAACAAACAAAAGCCCAGGGCCAGATGGCTTCCCAGGGGAATTCTACCAAACATTTAAAGAAGAATTAATACCTATTCTTCTGAAACTGTTCCAAAAAATAGAAATGGAAGGAAAACTTCCAAACTCGTTTTATGAGGCCACCATTACCTTGATCCCAAAACCAGACAAAGACCCCATCAAAAAGGAGAATTACAGAGCAATATCCTTGATGAACATGGATGCAAAAATTCTCACCAAAATACTAACCAATAGGATCCAACAGTACATTAAAAGGATTATTCACCACAACCAAGTGGGATTTATCCCTGGGCTGCAAGGTTGGTTCAACATCCACAATTCAATCAATGTGATACAATACATTAATAAAAGAAAGAACAAGAACCATATGATCCTCTCCATAGATGCAGAAAAAGCATTTGACAAACTACGGCATCCTTTCTTGATCAAAACTCTTCAGAGTATAGGGATAGAGGGTACATACCTCAATATCATAAAAGCCATCTATGAAAAACCCACAGCAAATATCATTCTCAATGGGGAAAAACAGAGCTTTCCCCCTAAGGTCAGGAATCTAGCAATGTTTTCTTAATCTTTGCTGTGGTTGCTTGGAATCTTCACTGTCTCTAGGTAGTTGTAGTCTGGTTCCAACCAGTTGTAGCCATTCTTGTATATATTCCTTTTCCTTTTTTTTTTTTACGATTTTATTTATTTATTTGAGAGAGAGAGAGCACATGAGCGGGGGGAGGGTCAGAGGGAGAAGCAGATTCCCTGCTGAGCAGGGAGCCCAATGAGGGACTCAATCCCAGGACTCCAGGATCATGATCTGAGCCCAAGTCAGTTGCCCAACCAACTGAGCCACCCAGGCTCCCTCTTGTATATATTCTTGAACACCGAATAAGATGATTCTAGCAGACAATATTGCAGTGAGAGAAGAGAATGCTTAGAAATAGCTCATTCTTGGAGGATGTGGAAGGGAGGACTGTTTAAGTTGCTTTTCTTTATTGTGCTAGATAAAAGCTCTTTCCCCACATTTCTGATCCTTTCTTTCAAGTAGGTCAGCCTCAGATTCTTTCCCAGACACATCTGAACTCCATGAACGCCAATGAGTCACAGAACGGTATAATATGTTATACATCACATATCATGGTGCTTATAAGCAGAACAGATTTAATAAATACAGCAAATGAAACTCGGAACTTTTGAGTATGCTTCAAGGAAATAATATATTTCATACTAAGTTGACAGTTTTCCAAGTTTCTAACTTTTTTAAAAAAGATAATTATGCTCCAGCCAAGATGTTTTCCCTTCCCTCATTCCTTTCTTCTCTTTCCCTTCCTCCCTTCCTTTGTTTAAAAGAAATAATTTAAAACCAAAAGACAATAATAATCTGACAAAAGTTTTTGAAAAGTCTATTCATCATGCCCCATAAAATAAAAGTGTGATAATGAAACTTTAAGAATCCACATTTACAGTGTGAACCACATTTACCAAGAACCTATTTATTATACACACAACAATGAGATACATAAATGAAGAGACCACATGGAATGTTCTTGAAATGATTTGCAAGTTGGAAAAGGTGGAGACCTCTTATTCTTTCATAAAATATTTACTGCATCGACTACAAGCCAGGTTTAGAGGGCATCAAAATGACTAGGAACTGGCCTTTGCCTTAATGGGGAAGCTTAAAAGTGAGAGAGAGAGACAGAGACAGAATGAGCGAGTGTGAACATTTATGATCGGAGCTGAACTCTTCAGTAGGTTCTCCACTCTTAGTCCAGGTTCACTGTTGCAACCACTGTAATTTCAGAGAACAGGTATGACTTAGCATTTATTTTCCAACTGTGTTGGACAAAGAGATAGCCAGCCTTCATTCATAACTGGACAATGTTGCAATTACATGCCTGCTGGGTCATCTGAAGCCAGGTGACTGCAGTGTGTGACTACCTAGGGCTCTATCTAATGACCAGCTGGAAGCTGCAGCTGCAGGAGAAAGCTCAGCCACTGAAACGTGTGAGTCACAGGCTGCATATGACGCCATTGCTCTGGAATCTTCTGGCTCCCCCTGTGCTTGCAACTTGAAATTCAAGGTGTTTACTTCAGTCTATAAAACAAACCCCTTATGGCTAAGGCACAACTTACCTTCACATTAATTTCCCTTCTTATAAACCCTAGCTGAATCAGTTGGTATACCAATTAGGCACTCTAGATTAATGCTTCAGAAAGCTGGATGCAAAAAAATGTGAAAGCCCTACAGAAAACCTACAGAAAAAAAGTTTTTGGAATTTGAAGAAGGAATAAAATGAAACTCGGGACTTCGAGATTCCATTTATAATCTTGAGACATCATATAGGATCATTTAAAGATGGGGATACTATCTGATTAGAACATTTAAATATCTGGTATATTTTACCGTTCTGATTTTAAGCAAAGTATACTTTTTACTGGTGAAAAAAAACGAGGTGATACTCTGTAGGTTTCCAAATGAGAATATCACCTAAATCACCAAGAAAAATGATTTAAGAAAAAAAGTCCTTCCAGAAACAGCCTAAAAGCAGGGTTTCCCAGAGGATGTTTTGTGTAACATCATCCTCTCCAGGGGTGGGTGGGGGGTGGGGATGGGGGCCAAGGAAGCCTGGGAAAAGAGAGTTTATTTGCAAACCATGCCCTTGTCTTGAAAATTCACAATGCACATTAGTGTATTAAAAGCCAGAGTCTTTTAAATAGCAGTCCTAGAATAACTCAGCCTCTTTAACATTTCTGATGCTTATTTGACCATGGCACTTTTTTTTACTCAGATAGTACTTACTAGCACTGAGAGAACTAACATTCTCTGGACCTTAATTGAGGAAATACAGTATCTAGAGAAGGAGTTAGTAAACTTTTTCTGGAAAAGGCCACAAAGTAAATATTTTAGGCTTTGAGGACTACAGTCTCTGTTGTAATTATTGATTTCTGCTGTTGCAGAGTGAAAGCAGCCAAAGACAACACATAAACAAATGGATGAGGCTGTGTTCCAATAAAACTTTATTTACAAAAAGAGATGGCAGGCTGGATTTGATCCACAGTTTGCTGACCTCTGACGTAGAGAGAACAAAAATCTTAGGAAAAGGCAATCACTGTTTCATAAACTAACGGCTTCCTTGTGATTCAATAATAATTTAACTTGTAACACTAATGGCGGTGGCAGTAACAACAACGACAGGTACATTTATTGAACAGGCTGCTCCTTGGTGCAGTAAAACATAGATTTTCTAATTTCATCCTTAGAACAAGGCTCCTGAGATGTATGTAATTACCTCATTTCACAAACAAGAAAACTGAGGCTAGCAAGGTGACTTACTGAAAGACCTATGACTAGTATATCGCCAGAGCAAAAATTCAAACCCTGATTCTAACTCCAGAAATCATACTCTTCACTAAAACATCTCTTTTTATTTATATATTCACATATTTTTATATTCATTTTCTATTTATGTATTAATGTATGCTGTTATGTTTTACCAGGCTTCTTCTTGATTTGTATAGATTATCATAGTAATGGTCCTAAATGAATTGCATCTCCTTGTACCCCCAAGAAAGGCAGTGGCGGGGGGAGGTGGGAAGTAGATAACATGAAATAACTTTTCTCCTTCGAAATACGTAACACATTTTTTAAACACTATTAGGGATTTCTGGGGGTGGGGGGATTCTATTACAAATTCCATCTAAGGCAGAAGCCAGCCATCTTTAATCCATAAAGGGGGAGTAAAATGATAAACCAGTCATTTTGCACCCCCACTCTAGTCCCAGTCAATGGGATCTGATACATGCTAATAACAGCTAACATTTACTGGGCATTTACTGTGGGCTAGATACTGTGCTAAGTGCATGCTATGCATTAACCCCTTGAATCTTCCAATGGCCTTATGAGATAAATACTAGTATTACCCCACTTCCCAGAAGGACATGGCAGTACAGAAAGGTAAGGTTAGTTGCCCAAGTCACGGGGTCACTAAGTGGGAGCCAAAATCTGAACTCAGGCATCTGGCTTCAGGGCCCTCACTCTTGTCCACCACTGTACACATACATACTCACAGCTCTTCTGACTTTAGCAACAAAGGCCTGGACTTTGTGGGGAAGTGGGGAAGTACAGCAAGAGAATGTAGCATAGTAGGTGAGCACTACACCAGTTTCTGGAAACAAAACCACTATCACAACTAAACCCAATTCTAGGTCACTAGTTAATTCAATCCATAAGCCAAGGTTCTTTACTTGCGAAGATCACACAGAGTCCTTAAAGTAATTTAAAACTTGGTAAATAACACAAGTTACAACTAGCAATGAGGAAATCCCGCTAACTGCCGTGGGATCTCCTTAGCTGCCCTTTGTATGATGTTATTTTTCCCCACCATCTTTCCCCTTAAGTATGGAGTAAGAGGGGTGAGGACCTTAGACCGTTTATATCACATAAGAAACACAAATGTGAACACAAGTGCAGCTTTCCATTCAGCGTTTTAATTGAAGAGGAATTTGAAAGCCACTATGCCAACACCGGAAGCACAGTGCTGCGGAATGACCTGCCTAGACAGGAGGGAAAGCCCAGCGGTCCCCCCTTTGAAGTCCAGCTGCCTGAGATTCACTGGCAGCCAACCTTCAAAGAGAGCCGATGCTTCCTTCCCTCAGCCTGGCCGCCAAGCTTCCCGGGCAGCTGGGCAGATTTAGCCACTCTCTGTCCAGCTGTCTGTGAACTCTGGCAGCCAGTTCCAGGGAGGGATAGAGAGGTGGCAGAGAAGGAAGGGTGAGGAAGAGGGAGTGGCGGGGGGAGGAGGGTGGCGGGGCCCAGTGGCGCCACGGCAAAGAGGATGCTGGGTTTCTTTGGAACCAACCTTATCAGTGTCAGGCAAAAGACCAAGCTTCCAGGAGAGCACAATCCAACTCCATCACAAAGCAGCCAGAGAGATTTCAAATTCCTTCAAAAGCTGAGTGACTCTCAAATGTACTCTTCTAAAGATGGCCCAGTTGCTGCAGAAAATAGCCTAATCTCTCCATAAAGATGTAGGGGACAAAGCTAAGATCAAACATCAAAAATGCACAATCCTTTACTAATTTTGATTTTCCAGCAGCAGGAGTTTATGCTTCTTGGGGACTTTTGGGGTTGTTTGCTGAGTTTGTTATGGCAACCTTCTGTTCCCCTGGCAGCCAATAATTAAAACCACCTATCTGTTTCTGCGCCTGTGCAGCAGATGCTCGAAGAAGACTGGCTGATTTAACATAAACATTACCAATGTGTTGTTATATTTATCCTCTGGAACAATATGCTCGGAAGAGAGAATAGTGAGTGTTATCAGCCACAGGTGCAAAAGGGACATAGAACAGTTCTGTTAGTGACAAAAGACTTTCAAAAGAAGTCCAACTAAGAACAAGATCTTAAATTTGGTAAAGTGGGAGACTATGGAAGTGACTAAGTACAGGAGAATGGAAAGGAAGAACTGAAGAGTCATGAACATAGGAGTCAATCATCAGATCTACATTTCAGATGGAGTTCTCTGGCAGTTATGTGGAGATAGTGAGGGAGATTGGAAGCAAGAAGAAAAATGATCATAAAATCATGAAATCTTTTCTCTAGTTTTGTACACTTTGGTTAGGAAAAGAATGAATGGATGAGTTTGTACCATGCACCATGGCAATATGAGGAAAAGACCTCGATAATCAGAGAGCTATCATATTAAGTCCATTAGCTACAAATGCCTTCTCCTCCTGCTCTTTTGGTCTCTTTAAAACTATATGACACATGCTCAACATCGCTCAGCATCAGGGAAATCCAAATCAAAACCTCAATGAGATACCACCTCACACCAGTCAGAATGGCTAAAATTAACAAGTCAGGAAACCACAGATGTTGGCTGGGATGTGGAGAAAGGGTAACCCTCCTACACTGTTGGTGGGAATGCAAGCTGGTGCAGCCACTCTGGAAAACAGTATGGAGGGTCCTCAAAAAGTTGAAAATAGAGCTACCATATGACCCAGCAATTGCACTACTGGGTATTTACCCCAAAGATACAAATGTAGGGATCCGAAGGGGTACGTGCACCCCAATGTTTATAGCAGCAATGTCCACAATAGCCAAACTATGGAAAGAGCCAAGATGTCCATCGACAGAAGAATAGATAAAGAAGATGTGATATATATATACATTGGAATATTATGCAGCCATCAAAAAATGAAATCTTGCCATTTGCAACGATGTGGATGGAACTAGAAGGTATTATGCTAAGCAAAATAAGTCAATCAGAGAAAGACATGTATCATATGACCTCACTGATATGAGGAATTTGAGAAACAAGACAGAAGATCATAGGGGAAGGGAGGGAAAAATGAAACAAGATGAAACCAGAGAGGGAGACAAACCATAAGAGACTCTCAATCTCAGGAAACAAACTGAGGGTTGATGGAGTGGTGGGGGGTGGGAGGGATGGGGTGGCTGGATGATAGACATTGGGGAGCGTATGTGCTATGGTGAGCGCTGTGAATTGTGTAAGACTGATGAATCACAGACCTGTACCCCTGAAACAAATAATACATTATATGTTAATAAAAAAATAAAACTATATGACACAGTAGCCAGCATCAAGTACAGTGATATCAAAAACATACAACTCAGGACACCTGGGTGGCTCAGATGGTTAAGCATCTGCCTTCGGCTCAGGTCATGATCCCAGGGTCCTGGGATCAAGTCCCGCATCGGGCTCCCGGCTCAGCGGGGAGCCTGCTTCTCCCTCTGACCCTCTCCCCTCTGATGCTGTTTCTCTCTCACTCGCTCTCTAAAAAATAAATAAAATCTTTAAAAAAAAAAAAAAAACAAAACCATACAACCCAAAACTTATTATCTAACTTTAAAAGTATAACACTGAGCCTGTAGAAGAAGCAGTGGTAAATATTTGCTAAAATTAATCCAACTGTTTATTCACTCATTCTATAAACATCTATGGAGTCCTTGCTGTGTGCAAGGCACTTTGCTAGGTGTTGCAGATGTGTCACAGATTGGTAAAATGGTTCCCTACTCTCAAGGATATCTGCCTAGAAATGGAGATAAACATAAAACAAATATTTGCAATTCTTTGTGTAATAAATAACAGCAGTATCCACAAACTATATAGTAAGCCCACAGAATAATGGTCAACTCTGCCATGGTACCAAATGGTGATAGGCTGGGAGTAGAGGAGAGAGAAATCAGGTAAAACATGGTGAGGATGCTTGACACCTGTCTTTGAAGGATAAGTAGGAGATCACTAGCAATACAAGAGAAAGTTATTCCACTAGAGGCCTCAGAATATAAAAGACTCTGAACCGTGAAATAGCACACTGCTTTTGGAACTACAGGTGGGACTCAAGAACAAACCAGTAGCACATAAGACGGAGAGCTGGAGGTCAAATCACTAGTGCCCTCAGATATCCTCCTATAGAGTTTGAATTTGTACTCAAGGACAATGTTGAGCCTCTGAGGGTTTTAAGGAGAGTTGGGTAATAAGATCATATCTGTATTTTAAAATATCGCTCTGCAGCAGTGGGAAAGATAAACTAGAAAAGGGAAGACTGGGGGCAGGGAGATGAGTTAGTAAACACCTGCAGTGGTCCAGGTGAGAGCAGGTGAGGGCTTGAAGCTGGGGAATGGAAGAGTATGCCTGAGAATAAGTGAAGTTGTGGTCGGCGACTTTGGCATAGTTTCAGTGAATCTGTGACAGGGCAAATATGGTCTATTCTGGGTAGATAGCTGATTAAAAAAAAAAAAAGAAGGAAGAGTTGGAAAAGGCTTTTATTAAATCAAGTAAATAAAAAGCAGGAGCAGGAGCATATATTCTAGGAGCCAATAGGGATGAAACAGATGAAAATACAGAAAAGGGAGCAATTGATGGAATGAAGTCTCAGAGGAGGCAGGAAGGACTCAAAATCTAGCCCACAGGTGGAAGGATTAGTGAGAAGCTGGAAGACAGACCTCTTCCATGGAGCTGCAAGGAAGGAGGATGGGAGACAAGCACGTATTAACCCAGAGATACTTACATACATCAGGAGAAAAAGTCTGACAAAGGTCTAGCCCATTGTCCTTATTCTTCCACGTAGAGAAGGAGAGATAACTGAATAGGGGGTAGGAATTACAAGGTAGACCAGACAAGAGCTGTACGAGTTTGAAATTCCCCACTGAGGTGAAATGACAGAGATAAATGGACAGGAAAAAGGAAGGGATTACCAAAGACAAGGAGGGCCCAGAAGAAAAGGTGTATCATCAGTCTGGAATATACCAATCTGCAAAATTATGGGTTTTATCACATTGGACTTAGAGCCAGAGGAAAGCAGCAAAGAACCATACTACTGAAGCAGCAGGATAGAAAACAGAAAATAAAGCATAGTTTAAGTCTTGGTAAAACGTATACTGCAGAAGTCAAATGATCTTTTGCCTTTTCTCCAAGAATTACACCCCACAGTTAACTGGCTTAAATGTGCATTTTTGCCCCCAAAGTTGAAGTTGAGGTCCATATAATATAACTTTAAACTTAGCTCAATTACAAAAACAGAATGTTTTCTCTTCTTTAAATGTACACTGTTAGAGAAAATGCCTTCACAACAACTAAAAATAATAGTATCAATATTTTGCTTATAGTGAGCATAGCAGTAACTTATTTCAAAAAAGCAAGAGTTCCAATTTCACTCACTTAAATCAACTTGAAGCAAATATTTATTGGTTGCTTTCTAGGTCTGTGGCATTATGCCATGTCTGTAGGAATATATGCAAAACACAATCCCTACCTTCAAGATTATACTCTAATTCATATTCTAAATGTTTTAATAACTTTTTTCCTTGTTAAACAGCATCTTACATTTCCTTGTTCATTGTATTTGTTAATGGTCCTGGTGTAATCTCTCAACTAAAACCACAAAAAAGGAACAGTGACTAAGCAGTTAACTGCCAGAGCAAATCTTAAAAAAAAAAAAAAAAAAAGTGTCTTCATTAAGTTTTTAATTAAAAGATGAAAGAAACAAATAGGAATTTATAATAATCTACAGGCATTCAAGAAATTAGGGACTTCTGGCTTCTCTTAATACACTAAAATATCCCACGCACCTTATTTCCACATTGTAACAATAGACTGATAGAGGAGAAAGAGAATGCCTTAAGGTAACATGACAAAAGAAATTGTTTTGGGGCACCTGGATGGCTCAGTAGGTTAAGTGACTGCCTTAGGCTAAGGTCATGATCCTGGAGTCCCAGGATCGAGTCCCATATCGGGCTCCCTGCTCAGCGGGGAGTCTGCTCCTCCCTCTGACCCTCCCTTCTCTCATGCTCTCTCTCTCTCTCTCAAATAAATAAAACAAAAAATCTTAAAAAAAAAAATTGTTTTAACTTCAAGTAAAAAAAAAAAAAAGTAACTCATTTATTAGTAAGACATCATTAAGTATAAGCACAGGGATGCACTAAAACCATTTTAACCAAGGCAGGTAGATTCCTCCTTTGTGCAGACAAGTATGTTTTGGGAATGAATACAAATCAATCTTTATTAAGGATAAAAGTTGAGTTTAAAAACAAACAAACAAACAAACAAAAACCTCTTCCAGGTATTTAACATTTACCCTGATCTTGGAAAACATTTACTTATCTGTAAAACCGTAAAACAAGCTCAGAATATTCTCTTAAACTCTTTTTCACCTGAGTTTTAATGGAAAAATATTGAAGTTCTACTATTTATCAATATGTTAAGTTCTGAAAACCTATCTATAAGTGCATTGCTCCTAAGACCCTTCACATCATCCATAAGTGGCAGGCACAGGTGTGATGATGAACTTTAGCCCAGGGCTTTGGTCTGGATACTACTTTAATATAAAGCAAAAAACATCTACTATTAATAGAGGATAGGAAACTCTCCTACCTCCTGGCCCCTACCCCTTCTGGGCAAAGGTCAGATGTCACAGAGAAAGATGAAAAACAGACTATGTGCTCTCACCCAACACCCTCTAGAGAAACAAAGCAGAGTTTAGTTGTCATCAAGGCAAGAAGCAGGAAACCTGCCTGTGCTCTCGACCCACACTATCTAACATGGTAGTCATTTGCCTCATGTACTTACTGAGATCATGAAATATGGCTACTGTGATTAAGGAACTTAATTTTAATTTTATTTTAATAAATTTAAATTTAAATAGCCACATGTATTGGACAGCAGAGGTCCAAATGCTCTAATTAAAAAGCAAAGGTTGTTACATGGGTTAATAAAGCAAGTCTCAGCTATATACATCTCTAAGAAATCCACATAAGCTTAATTTAAAAGTAAAAGTATAGAAAAAGATACACAAGGCAGACACAAAACAAAAGAAACCTGGGGCAGCTATGTCACTATCAAAGTAAACATTCTAAAGAATAAGAAATACCACCAGAAATAGATATATTACATAATGATGAAGGAGTCAATTCAGCAAGAAAACCTAATTCTAAATGTGTATGCACCCAATAAAAGAGCATTAAAATACATGAAGAAAAAAGAGAATTAAAAGGAGAAATAAACATATCCATAATCACAGTTACAGATTTCAACATTTCTCTCTCAGCAATTGATAAAATAGGTAGACATAAAATCAGTAAAGTGACATGATCAATACTATCAACCAACTTGACCTAATTAATATTCATAGGACACTCCTTCCCAAAACAGCAGAATACACATTCTTTTCAAACTGTACATGGAACATTTATTGAGATAAGACTATATTCTGGATCAGAAAACCATCACTATAAATTTTTAAAATGTTAAAATCATACAAAGTATATTCTCAGGTTGCAATGGAATTCAAGTAGAAATCAATTAACAGAATAACAGAAAAATTTTTAAAAATTATACCACATGCTTCTAAATAATCCATGGCCTAAAAAAGAAATCCAAAGGAGATATTAGAAAATAGCCATAGCTCCCACCCACCCCCTTCCTTTGCACAGGACACAGCAATGAGAGGCTGTCCTCTGCAAACTAGGAAAAATGCTCTCACCGGAACCGAAGAGGAACTGATCTTAGACTTCCCAACATCCAGAATGGTGAGAAATTAATGTCTGTTGTTTAAGCTACCCAGTCCATGGTGTTTTGTTATGGCAGCCCGAGCCGACTAAGACACAAAGTGTTTAGAGTGGAAATTTAATATATATATCAAAAAGAAAAAGAAATCTCATGTAAAAGTCCTAAGCTTCCACTTTAAGAAATCAGAAAAAGATGAAAAAATAAAAAGGAAGAATGAAGAGCAGTAATCAATAAAATAGAAAAAATAGAGAAAAAAACAATGAATAATTAGAGATTGAAATAAAAAACATTTAAAGAAGTCAAAAACATGAAACTCAAATAGAAATCTATATCCAATTTCTGTGGTTAACAAAACAGAAATTAATCAAAACAAAGATGTCAAGGTTATTACATAATTGCATTAGGTCACAAGCAGCTAAGAAGTATTAATAATTTGTTTTCTAACTATAGAAGCATTTACCTTAAAATCTACATAGTCTATATAGTCATCTTAAAATATATGCTACTGAGGATGTAGAACATAGTTTTCCCCAAGAAATTAAAATAATAACCTACTTCTCAGTCATTTTCTAAGAACTTGCTGAAAGGAAAATTATGGAATGAAATGTGTACAAATCATTAAGACTCCTCTTATTGACAGAAAATATGATCAGTACCAAAGAGAATCTCCTAGTATAGAGATCAGGAATTGATTAGCCCAAATGCAAAGTATCTAGTTCTCTTCTTCCAGTCTCTTAAATAAATCGTCTTCTGGCAGAATTGGGAAGACAAAATAATGAAACTAAAACTTCATATGTTTAATTTTGTCTTAAAACAAAAACTATGGCTGCCAAATGGTTGGGAGAGAGCAAGTTTCTAGACGATCACTCGTCAAAACCCTGGATTTGGGGCTATTTGTGGATTTCTAGTTTACTCAACTCATTCACCAGTTCATCCAAACTCTAAACATTTCTAAAGCACCTAAGCACTTGGAAATCTGAGGCTACAGAGATGGCCACTGTTCAGGTAACTCACAGTGGAGTGTGGGAGGAGAGTTCCAAGGGGTCTCATACAGGCAGAGAGGAGCAAGTAACAAATTCTGTCTAGGGGCAGGAATGTTTTGAGAGAGGTAAAGACATTTAAGGACAGTTTTTGAAGATAACCAGGAGGTCACCAGGCAGAGAAAAGGGCAAGGTATATAGTAGGTGGAAGAAACATTATTTTCTAGGGCAGAGTGGGAGAGGGCACAATATGTTTAGAGATGACAAGCAATTGTCTGGTAGCCTAATATTCATGCTGCCCCTTCTTACTATCACATAGGATTAGAGAGATGGTTCTATTTGAATTTCCACTGAAAAGGTATCATCTGTGAATATATAGCTCTTCTTTAACACTGGCATATTCAATATTTTATGGGAAAAGGCAATATATATCTAAGTATTTTCCATTTTCATTGTAAAAGAGAGATAGTATGGGAGCATTAATCTATAACTATGTTAAACAATCTTCATAATTTTAGAGACTCTTACCTATGTTTAATTAAAAACAATGAGTCAGGGGCGCCTGGGTGGCTGAGTCATTAAGCATCTGCCTTTGGCTCAGGTCATGAGCCCGGGGTCCTGGGATCGAGTCCCACATTAGGCTCCCTGCTCCGCGGGAAGCCTGCTTCTCCCTCTCCCACTCCCCCTGCTTGTATTCCCTCTCTCCCTGTGTCTCTCTCTGTCAAATAAATAAATAAAATCTTAAAAAAAAAAAATGAGTCACCTAAACAATAAAAAATTAACAAATTTAGCCTTCCTATCATTTCTTTACATGGGCTTTAGTCCTAATTCTTTTTTGAAAAGTTATCACTCGGGTATAAACTTACTAATTATGTGATGCCAGTGAGAAGTCAGTATGTGACATGATGAAGGTGTGTATGCCACAGTATATGTAAGAGAGGGGGTGTCAGAGTGAAAATAGCCAGTAATTTATAAAGAAAATAAAACAAAGTGTTATCCTTTTAAATTTGGATTTGAAGACACTAAGGTTTCAATGGAAGGGAGACCAGACAGTTGCTGGTGCTCCATATCCACACTCAATTAGTTCCTCAATTCATATAATCAATTACTGAGTTTCTACTGTAAATGAGGTACTGTCCTAGGCCCCCTGAGGAATAAGATAACTACCACAGGGTCCTGGAGCCCCCAAGACCTCCTCATCTTGCAAAGAAGACAAAAATGTATACAACTATGAGTAACAAAGAATGAAACCACTTTTATGGTTTCAAGATATGATAATCACTATAAAATAACATTTATTAAGCACTTACTATGCTCCATTCCCAGGGTAAGCTCTTTATTTATATTATTTTATTTTATCTTCATAAAATGTCCCATTTTACAAATGAGGAAGCAGGTTATATACTTAATTAGAGCTGGGATTTAAATCTACAAAGTCTGACTCTAGAGCTTGACCTCTTATCTATTCCTGATATAAAATAGTTTGGGAAAGCAAAGAAAAGGACAATTATTTCTCTCTTGGCAGACTGGATAAGGTTTCACAGACACATCTGAATTGGGCCTTGACGGAAGAGTGGTTTTCCATGGCTGGAGCATGACATATTAAGGCTGAGGAAACTGCCTAGTTGAAGGTATGAAGGAGGTTTAAAAGTACATGGCATGTTCTGGAAACATAGTCTGATCAGAATACAGAAATGTAGACGGTAAGGCAGAGAAGACTTACTGGGATCAGATTATAAAGGGCCTTAACTGACAGGGTACAACTTGCACATCCTACCTACCAGATGGTCCTGCTGCAATGGCCCACGTTATGGGATTTGGACTCCAATAAATATATTGTCCCCAGGGCCATATTAGCACATTGATTCTCAGCCTTTCTCACTATCATGCCAAGTTTAGCGCCAGAATCACCAAATCAGTTTAAGAAATGAAGTAGAAGAATCTATCCAGAGATAAAAAGACTTTTTCTTTCCCCTTTCTAAACTAAAGATAAATAGCCAGTTAACTCTTTGCCCCTTTAACACTTTGCCCCTAATAAAAACAAAGCACATTCTGCTGATTGATGTAATGAAAGCCCTCAAGGAATTTCTGCTGAAGCAAGTGTTGCTGTTTCAGGACAGTATAAAAAAGAGTGGGTGGTTGCGTAGTAGAGGGAGTTAAAACGGAGGGTGTCTTTTCTCCTCAAAATAAGAAGCAAAACATATGAGAGAGTATGTGAGGGAACAAATTATGTGCATGGTTTTGCCCCTAAATGTCTGCTCTCCTCTCCATACCTACTGCCCAAGAGCTCACGAATGCACTTCAATAACCTGCCATGCAAGTGATTCCCAAATTTCAACCCTACTTTTTTCCAGAAATTTCTCTCAAGCAAAGTGTAATGATACTGGACATTTCCACTTAGATATACTACTATTTCCTCCAAGCAATATTCCTAGAACCAAACTCATAATTTTTTTATTTTTTTTATTTTATTATGTTATGTTAATCACCATACATCAGTTTGTTTTATTTTATTATGTTGTTAATCACCATACATTACATCAGTTTGTTTCGTTTTATTTTATTATGTTGTTAATCACCATACATTACATCATTAGTTTTTTTTGTTTTGTTTTATTACATTATGTTAATCACCATACATTACGTCATTAGCTTTTGATGTAGTGTTCCATGATTCATTGTTTGCGTATAACACCCAGTGCTCCATGCAGTATGTGCCCTCTTTAATACCCATCACCAGGCTAACCCATCCCCCCACCCCCCCCAGAACCCTCAGTTTGTTTCTCAGAGTCCATAGTCTCTCATGGATCATCTCCCCCTCCGATTTCCCCCCCTTCATTTTTCCCTTCCTGCTATCTTCTTCTTCTTCTTCTTCTTCTTCTTCTTTTTTTAACATATAATGTATTATTTGTTTCAGAGGTACAGATCTGTGATTCAACAGTCTTACACAATTCACAGCGCTCACCATAGCACATACCCTCCCCAATGTCTATCACCCAGCCACCCCATCCCTCCCACCCCCTACCACTCCAGCAACCCTCACCAAACTCATACATTTTTACCCCCAAACCTCCTCCCAGTCATGACTTATTTTAATATTAATCTTCTATAATTTTTTTAGTCACTAAGCATCATCTTTGACCCTTACCAAACATCCCTTGATATAATACATCTCTACATCCAATACTGCCTTTTAGTAACCACTATAATGGCCGAAAACCCCTGAGTGTTCCAATAAATATTGACAATATATAATAAGTAATATTGGGCTAAATGTATACTAATTTCATAGTTTACAAAGCACTTTTATGTGTAGTATCACATTCTTGGTCACAACAACCCAGTGAGACAACTAGGAAAGATATTTTTTATTACATCCACCATCTAGATAGGATCAGAAAGATTAATGACCCTGCTCAAGATCACAAGTCCCACTTCCCATCATGCTCTCTGGCTTCATCCCAATTATTATAATAATTCAAGGTAAGGAAAGATCTTTCTCTCATCCCAACCATCTTATATACCCCTCCAAATTAATTATTCTAATAAAACTTTGTTGTTCATGTTACTTTCATATGCACACACCTTTAGAAAGTGACACTGCAAAATAAGAGAAAATATGCAGGTAAATAGGTAAGTAAGAAAGTAAGTAAATTCATGAATGAATGAGTGAATTAACAAATATATGTCTAAAATCAAGCATGATGACATTCATGTTCTTCCATGATCTGGACCCAACCTAGCTTCCTGGTCTTCCTACTACTCCTAATGATAATCCTTTGCCCTAGAAAAACTCAAATTGTCACCCTGTCACTTGGCAAGACTTCCATTTTCCACTTTACACTGTTGCCTATGCTGATCTTTTTTTAAATTTATTTATTCATTTGAGACACAGAGATACAGAGAGAGAGTATGAGCAGGGGGAGAGGCACAGGGAGAAGTAGGCTCCCTGCTGAGCCAGAAGCCCGATGCGGGGCTCGATCCCAGGATCCTGGGATCATGATCTGAGCCAAAGGCAGACGCTTAACCATCTGAGCCACCCAGGCGCCCCAGCTGTTCTTTATCTAGAGAGCCTGCCTCTCTCCTCTCTGCCTGCCCTAGTTAACCTGTATGTCTCAATCCAGGTACCTTTTGCTACATGAAGCTTTTCTAATGTACACACAAGAACTCTTTTTAAAATACCTTTTTAAATTTAAAAATAGAGCAACCCTATGACCCAGCAATTGCACTACTGGGTATCTACCCCAAAGACACAGATGTAGTGAAAAGAAGGGCCATATGCACCCCAATGTTCATAGCAGCAATCCACAATAGCCAAACTGTGTAAAGAGCCAAGATGCCCTTCAACAGATGAATGGATAAAGAAGATGTGGTTCATATATACAATGGAATATTACTCAGCCATCAGAAAGGATGAATACCCAACGTTTACATCAACATGGATGGGACTGGAGGAGATTACGCTAAGTGAAATAAGTCAAGCAGAGAAAGTCAATTATCATATGGTTTCACTTATTTGTGGAACATAAAGAATAGCATGGAGGACATTAGGAGAAGGAAGGGAAAATGGGGGGGGGGAATTGGAGGGAGAGATGACCCATGAGAGACTATGGACTCTGAGAAACAAACAGGGTTTTGGGGGGTGGGGGGATTGGTTAGCCTGGTGATGGGTATTAAGGAGGGCACATACTGCATGGAGCACTGGGTGTTATACGAAAACAATGGATCGTGGATCACCACATCAAAAACCAATGATGTATTGTATGGTAACTAACATAACACAATAAAATTTTTTAAATAAATAAATAAATAAATAAATAAATAAAATACCTTTTTAAAAATTTCATTTAATTTTTTTTTTCTGATTTTTGTGTTTTATTTTTCCTTGGCCCCTAGCTTATTTTTTATTTTGATGATTTTGTTTTTTTTCTTTTTTTTCTTTTTTTAACTTTTTTATTCTTATGTTAATCCCCATACATTACATCATTAGTTTTAGATGTAGTGTTCCATGATTCATTGTTTGTGCATAACACCCAGTGCTCCATGCAGAATGTGCCCTCCTCAATACCCATCACCAGGCTAACCCATCCTCCCACCCTCCTCCCCTCTAGAACCCTCAGTTTGTTTTTCAGAGTCCATCGTCTCTCATGGTTCTACCCCTCCGATTTCCCCCCCTTCATTCTTCCCCTCCTGCTATCTTCTTCTTTTTTTTTTTTTCTTAACATATATTGCATTATTTGTTTCAGAGGTACAGATCTGAGATTCAACAGTCTTGCACAATTCACAGCACTTACCAGAGCACATACCCTCCCCAGTGTCTATCACCCAGTCACCCCATCCCTCCCACCCCACCCCCCACTCCAGCAACCCTCAGTTTGTTTCCTGCGATTAAGAATTCCTCATATCAGTGAGGTCATATGATACATGTCTTTCTCTGTTTGACTTATTTTGCTCAGCATAATACCCTCCAGTTCCATCCACATCGTTGCAAATGGCAAGATCTCATTCCTTTTGATGGCTGCGTAATATTCCATTGTGTATATATATACATATACCACATCTTCTTTATCCATTCATCTGTCGATGGACATCTTGGCTCTTTCCACAGTTTGGCTTAATTTTTATGAGGTTGGGTACAGGAATATGTTTATCACTGAAAATTCACAGTTTAGTTTTATGTCATTTCTAAATGATTTCTAACTTCATTTCAAAAATCATTTACAGGCCACTGACAATGTTAATAATGAAAAACAAATCAATGCCTTAAAAGTAAAATTCAATAGGATCAGTGCAATTTAGAAGAGATAAAAATAAAAAACAGCAGAGAAAATCCTTGATCCAAATCGCCATTTTTATATAAGAAATAAAATCTTCATATCTGAAAATTCCAGTTACTTATCCTTTCATAAAGAAGACACATGCATTTTAGCTATAATTTAAAACCCTATGAATAATGAACTACAAAGGAGGAGGAAGTACTCAACTTTACAGTGTTGTTTTGTTCAGTGCCAAAGAAATATATCAAACCACTATTTTTTCCATAAACTCTAAACAACAAATAATGGTTGAAGAGTACCAACCATGTTTGTTGATGTTTTATTTTATAGTTACTTCTGACAATTTAGTTACCAACAGATTACCACTAAAAGAATAGCTTTCTCTGGAAAATATTATTCTGTTTTTTAAAAAGTTATTAATTAGTTCAAGTCGATATTGGGATTAACCACTGTGGTTTCTAAATTATGGCATCATACTAAACAGTGGAGTAGCTTCCTAAACTCAGATAAAAACAGAAGAGAATTCAGCCTGCCTGAAAGACATGGTCTTTTAGGAACAGAACCCAAGGGCTCTTCATACAATGGAGAAATTATCACCATCTTAGTTAAGCAAGTAAAGAAAGAAAAGATACTGATGAATAGTAATTATTAGGTACATCCTCTCAAAATAAACATTTTTCATTTGATCTTTCCATATATTTACTGATGAATTTTTTTTTAATATGGGGGAAGTTTCTTGGTGGGGAGAAAATTGGCACATTAATTTGTTTCAATACGACAACTATTTTAAAAAATATTTTTGAAACCTCTCTTTTATACGTTTCAGTCTATCAATATTTACTGAGCGCCTCCTGTGTCTGAGGCACTCAAAGCTAAAATATAATACTTCATGAGGAAAAGTATTGGCATTTAGTGTTTTATTTTGTTTTTTTTAAAGATTTTATTTATTTATTTGACAGAGAGAGAGAGAGAGCACAAGTAGGCAGAGAGGAAGGCAGAGGGAGAGGGAGAGGGAGAGGGAGAAGCAGGCTCCCCGCTGAGCAGGGAGCCCAATATGGGGCTTGATCCCAGGACCCTGGGATCATGACCTGAGCTGAAGGCTTAACCAACTGAGCCACCCAGGCGCCCCTGCATTTAGCATTTTATGTCACACAGTGAATATGTAGACATTTGGGTATAGTTGATATAGGACAGCATGAACTAGGAAAAATATCCAAATAAGCTCAAAAGTATCACAGGACACAACACAGAATAAAAGACATTAAATTTATTCTACTGATCAAAAATGTTTTTTAAATAAATTTCAGTTGTTCCTAAATTCGTTTTACCATGGGATATAGTTTAGTAAGGCTAGAAATATCACAGATAATCAAAAAGCAGTGCTGTTGTTTTTCCTTTATAAACTCTAAGATACACAAAAGAGCAAGCATCAACTCTGGTTTCAGATCTCGTGAGAAATTTTACAAAGTTCAAGCAGGCAGTCTTTTTGCTAGATTTATCTGGTAACAGTCTGTACAGTATCATGACAGTCACACATTATATAAAATGCATTGGTAAAGACCCCACTATTTCATGATCTTTCCTAAAATTGTTTAGTAGCAACAACCACAGAAACAAAGGTCTAGCTTTTCTTTTTTTTTTTTTTTAAAGATTTATTTATTTATTTGAGAGCGAGAATGAGAGAGAGTACATGAGAGGGGGGAGGGTCAGAGGGAGAAGCAGGCTCCTCGCTGAGCAGGGAGCCCGATGCGGGACTCGATCCAGGGACTCCAGGATCATGCCCCAAGCCGAAGGTAGTTGCTTAACCAACTGAGCCACCCAGGCGCCCAAGGTCTAGCTTTTCTAAGAGAAATGCTAGAGAGGGAATTATTTCTCATGCTGCCTTTTCATCTGGGTAAAGATTAAAATATTTTAGAAAATCTAAAAATTATTTCCCCAAATGCCCAAGGAAGTCATAAAAAATTGAAGCCTGACAGTTTTGTTAGAATAATATTCATTCATTATAATATTCATTTCCTGAAGAACAGTTTTACGTCTTATCTAAATCTTATATTTGGTAGACATAAGAACTATCATTACAAGTTCAAAATACTTCTGAGTTTCCTAATTAATTAAGCAAGCAAAATTTCATTCTCTTTCGGAAAACATATTGCTTACTTATTGCTCACCAAAAAACAAACAAGCAAAACATTCAAAATGCTTATGTATAATTCTGGTCAGTTTTGAACTGTTTTTATACTTTGAAATGAATCATAATCTTATGACGATAATGGACCAAGCAATAGTATTTACGCAATAAACATTAGTTGAACTGAGGATGCTGGGTCATTTTCTCTATTTATGAACATCTGATGAAATTAATTAGAAGCTGGCCTAAGAAAGTGAAGACAAAATAATATCTACAGGATCAGTTTTTAATTGATCTCTCTCTCTCTATGCTCTTCTTTTTCCTATGTCATTCTTTCTTTGTATTCCTTAGATAAGTAGAAAATGCCTTTTCACTGTCAGTACTTTGTGAGTCAGTATAAAACCCATGTTCACTGTGTACTTCTAGGCATTATGCCTCCAACAGGGTTCTCTTTTCCGATTCTAATTATACTTCCCCACTTCCTGGCTGTCACGAATACCTGGTATGTGTCTTATCTCAACAGTTTCATGCTGGAAATATTCTCTTTCAGACCATCTCAAATGGGACCCCTTAAATACTTATGTAGGATTATAATCATGCTCACTTTCAACAGTCATGGGGCTCCTATTTTAAATCATGGCAACAGAGATCAAGATTATAATGTCAAGTATAAATAATAATAAGACAAAGAATATAATTTTTATTTTCTAAACATAAAGAATTTAGTTAACTATTATTTTCAGTAACAAGACAAGAAAGAAATGGAGGAAGAAAGGAAAGAGAAAACTGTACTAAGCATTTGGGAAGAAAAATCAGACTTAGTATAGAGAAGAAGAGTAGGATGGGTAATACTGGGGGGTGGAGTAACAGTGGCCTAGAGAAGTAAAATGTGAAATAAATCATCAGTTAACTAACTGATCTTGAAACAAATACCTCCTAACACTACATAACTGTAGGCAGTTTATATGAATAAAGAAATACCTACTCTAAAAGTAAACAGGTGCCAAATTTTTAGCAATCATGCTTTCAAAACTCTTAACAGGTATATTTATATCAAATATTGAGAGTTACTAGATCTAGAAAATTTAAAGTAATCTTTAATTACACCTCCACCACCACCAACCTTCTCTGGCCATAGAATAGGCTTTTCTAAAATAGCTGACATCTAAAATAGTTTATGCTACTATATAACAACAAAAATCCATTCGTAAAAACACGTTTCAGTGATCAGTGCCTACGGCAGAAAAGTGAACCTGCTGTTTACACATAACTGGAACTGGGCAGTACAGGGCAGGGGAATCTGGAAGAGAAATTCCAAGTATAAGAAAGTGTGCTATGAATCAGAGAAATAAAAGAGGAAAGGCTAAAGGTCATATTCTTCAGTGGTTTGTGGTGGTGTAGAACTGAGGAAAAACAGTTCAAAAGACCCACAGCAATTTTGTTGTAATGAATAGAGTACTGGGAAACAAGTGAATTGTCAATTATGCTAACTCGGTGAAGCAGGCTATATTTAGGGTATAGCCTGCAAACACTCTCTTACTCAACTGTTCTCTGGTTAATGAAAGGTAACTCTACAGAGAATTTTAAGGATGCTACCCTATACCTCATTTTATTCAAGTGAGCACGTACTTCTGTACTTTCAAACTGTCTCGTATTTCTAGCTTAAATCAGTGATTGAAGAAAAATTTCAATTCTTCAAGGAGACAGACAGAAAAGTACAAACTTGTTTCTTTAATTTTCTCCTTTAAATGACTGGTGATTTTTTCATTTCATATGGTATATCAAATTTGGAAGGACAATTTAAAATTTACTGAAGTCAAAAATAAGTGCTGCTTTAAGATCAAAAGGTAAGCTAATACAGAGAGCAAGTATCTGTTCAGAGTTTAAACCCAAAGTGTGACCTACTTTTAAGACTTTATAGCCTAGAGGAGAAAGTCTTTAGATCTAAATGTCAGCATGTTCTTTTAAAATTATTATTGTGATTATTTTTAACTCCATCATTCTCTCAAGGAAAAAAACTACACAATACAGTCTATTTATCAAAGACTAGTGAATACCACATCAGAAAGGCTAAGACATAGCTATAGAAGAATTATCAGGGGGGGCGCCTGGGTGGCTCAGTCGTTAAGCGTCTGCCTTCGGCTTGGGTCATGATCCCAGAGTCCTGGGATCGAGCCCCGCATCAGGCTCCCTGCTCAGCGTGAGGCCTGCTTCTCCCTCTCCCACTCCCCCTGCTTGTGTTCCCTCTCTCGCTGTCTCTCTCTCTATCAAATAAATAAATAAAATCTTTAAAAAAAAGAAGAAGAATTATCAGGGAACTACAAAATGTATCAACCCTGGCAGCTACCATCAGGAATGTCCACTCTGTATTCTAAATACCATTAACAATTAAAATAACAGGTTTTTCAGTGTTACATAAATGGGATACGAAGACATTTTTAGAATTCTTTTCTCTAATAAGTGAAGACAACTCAGTGAAATACTCATTTTTTCAAGAGCACGCTATTACGATCATAACTCTCTGTAAGCATTCTATAAGGAATGAAAATTAATTACAGATTTCAGAGAAATAATCAATGACGCATGCAAATGTCCATGGGGACTCAAAGAAAACCATGATACAGTAGCTGAAAGCAGGGCCTTTGAAATCAGAAAGACCTGGATCTCTTGGCTTTACTATTTCTAATTGTACACAACAGGCAAGTTATTTAATTTCTTTAAGCCTTAGTTTTCTCATTTGTAAAATGAGAAAATAGCATGAATTTCAGTGAATTGTGGTGAGAATGAGATGCAATAATAAATGTGAAGTGCTCATACACACTTCTGGTACCCAGAAAATGATCAACAAACAACAGTTACTATATTAGCTATTACATAATAGGCAATTGGAAAGTAGATGAATATTGAGATAAAGATGCAATATTATTAATTCTCAGAATATGCTAACCAGAAGTCAAGAGTATATTGGAAATCAAAGAAGCAAACCACTTCATCATCATGATCACCATCAAAGAGTGTGGTAGAACACAAGCCAAAGAGCCACTGCCCTCCAGGAACTTATAATCCAAAACAGATGACACTGGCATCATCTAAAATGTAAAAGGCCAGTGCCACTGACAAAGAACTGTACAACAAATCCAGACCAGAAAAAGTTGGAGAGCCACGAAAATGGAGGAATTAAGACTATAACATTCATGAATTATTAAGGTCCACAGATTAGCATTCCTAGATTTGCAAATTAGGCAGGAAAAGCATTTAGAGAGTAATTTTTTAACTTCTTCCTATCTCGCTAGCAGGCCCAGTGAGCACTTTGGCTTTCCTTAAATAGGCTGCTAACTGACTACAATAAAACTTTGAGGAAGGTTTTGACGAGCCTTCAGAGATGGATAATGATGTCCATATCCACTGGGAAAGAATCACGATCGAAATGATTAAAATTACTGAGTCTTAATCACATGATCAGAAAGTGTGAAGTTTATAGGGAAATTTTTTCAGTTTTTTTCCATCATATTGGTATGATAATTCTTTAAGGAAAACTTATTCCAATAGGCAATGAGGGAAAGAACTTCAAAGGCTCAAAACAACAATGCTGTTGTTCATTATTTAAATGAATAACTCTCGGGGGTTGTTTTTATGTTCTCCATTTCTTCTGAATGTTCTAACTTATTCATCTCTTGGGCAGCCAGTGAATAGCTTAATTTTGTTCATCTGGCTTATAAAAATCCATTTAATTAAGTTAGATACATTTTTTCCCTTTTAAGCACTATGTATATATCAAATTATTCTAGAAATATTTAAAGATAATTAATTGAAGCTAATATTTTAGTCTTACTCTCAAAATAACAAATTCATTGCCTTCTTAAGTTGGGATGGCAGTTATCACTTTTTCTTATAAGCAAATCAGCTAAAAACTGAGATGCTGTATAGATTCCAAAAACTGTCAAAAACAGTTGATTCAATAACACTACCAATTCACAAAATCTGATCTCAGATCTTAGCATCAGTGTGAACTTTCTCCTATAAGACACCTATTACAGAGGTTAACAAAGAGGAAACATACCTGAGACACAAAAAGGGCTTCTAAGGACTTGACATACTAAAATTAACCAGAAAATGAAACAAAAATAAACTTCTGAGCTGATAAGAGAATCAAAATAAAAACAGCAGCTAACAATAGCTAATATAATACACACACACACACACACACACTCATTTAGTCCTCCTAATAAGCTGAGGGGAAGTGCTGTTATTATCCCCATTTTGTAAGTGGAGAAACTGTTCGGATAATAAATGGCAGAGCCTGGATTTGAATCCAGACAAATCTCCAGAAACTACACTGTTAACCTTCTCACTGTAATGACTCTCAAACTCAACTTAATAGATTAATATAACACATAAGAGCACATTAAATCTGAAATATACATGCCTCAAAATAACTCTTGCAACATAAACTCATTTTAGTGTCCTAATAGACAGGATAAGAAAGATAGAGGCAGCTTAAAGTTCCAGATAGCTCTCTATTAATCACAGGGAAAAATACTAAATCCACTAAAATCATCTGCTAAAGGGTTCTATCTTACCTCTGATATTTTAGCTAACATCTAACCATGAGTGAATCTGTACATTACAGTTAGAGTTCTCAACTGTACAAGAAAATGAATTTACTGAAATAACAGAAAATGCATCCTACAGTGGCTGGGGAGACTGCAGAACCAGGCTCAGAAAATGTGTGAACAAGGCAGGTTTGGCACAGTCAGGAAGCCAGCCAGATTCCGAAGCCAGGACAAGTCTAGAAGGCACCACAGCCACTTGAGAATGTCAGATGTGGACCATTGGTGTCACTGCTACCCCTGAAAATGACTGCCTCTGCTCCTAATCCACACCAAGATGAATTCTCCCCTCTCACTAGCTCCTGATTCAAAGCCCAGAGTAGGTGAATTTGATTGCACAAGCCTCGGCTGAATACCTGCATTCTAGAAACACAAACAAGGCTGAGAAAGCCAGCATTTGGCGTTTTTGGCTTTTGGTGTGGGAGCTGTGCTCTACTTCCCACTAAAACTCATTTAATGGCATCAGGAGACATGACTGTCCTCCAGAAGGCCACCCTCAAAAGGTAAATCATTTATATGCACATATACTTCTTGAACATATTCTTGTGTTAAGCCTTACTAATCCTCATAGATGTCAAAGAACAAAAATTTACGCCTCCATTTATTGTGAGGCAAACGTGATAACCACTACACTACGGAAATATGGCTCTCCATTTATTAAATAGATCTTCCTGCTGCCCTGTAATTACCTCTTTCAAAATTTTCAAAATCTACTACTAACCTTGGCACTTTGAGACTTAGTATATGGAGAGAAAAAGAGTTGGATGAGCTGACTTGACCTTGCCATGTTGACACCAAGGCTGTTTCAAAATCATTTTTAAGATTAAAATGCAAGTTTTAGGGGCACCTGGGTAGCTCAGTGGGTTAAGCGTCTGCCTTAGGCTCAGGTCATGATCTCAAGGTCCTGGGATTGAGCCCCACATCAGGCACCCTGCTCAGAGGGGAGTCTGCTCCTCCCTCTCCCCCCTGACCCTTGCCCCTGCTCATGCTCTCACTTGCTCTCTCTCTCTCAAATGAATAAATAATCTTTAAAAAAAATTTTTAAAAATGCAAGTTTTAAACTCATTAGTTTTTAAATTTTTTAAAAGATTTTATTTATTTGAGAGAGTGAGTGAGAGCATGAGATGGGGGATGGTCAGAGGGAGAAGCAGACTCCCCCCTCGGGGGGAGCCTGATACGGGACTCAATCCTGGGACTTTGGGATCATGACCTGAGCTGAAGGCAGATGCTTAACCGACTGAGCTATCCAGGCACCCTAAACTCATTATTTTAAAATAATTCTAATTTACAAAAAATTACAAAAATATTACAAAGAGTTCCCACATACCCATTACCCAGGCTCCCCTAATGTTAACATCTAAAATAACCATGGTACAATTATTTAAAAAACAAGAAATTAACACTGACAGAATACTATTAACTCATCTGTAGACCTTATTCCAATTTCTTTTTTTTTTTTTTAAAGATTTTATTTATTTGAAAGAGAGAGTGAGAGAGAGAGAGAGCACAAGAGGGGGGAGCGGGAGAGGGAGAAGCAGACTCCCTGCCAAGCAGGGAGCCCGATGCAGGACTCGATCCAGGGACTCCAGGATCATGACCTGAGCCGAAGGCAGTCGCTTAACCAACTGAGCCACCCAGGCGCCCGACCTTATTCCAATTTCACCAGTTTTCCCACTATGTCTTTTTTCTGGTCCAGCCTGAACCCAGGACCCCACATTGCATTTAGCTGTCATGTCCCCTTAGTCTCCTCCAATCTAGGATAGGTTATTTTGATTCTTGTGAAGAGTACTGACCAGTTATTTTACAGACTATCCCACAGTTTGGATCTGTCTGATGTTTTCTCATTATTAGACTGAAATTAAACATTTTTAGCAAGAACACAACAGGCACTGGAGAGGTGGATGTACTAAGAAAGTACATCTCTTACAAGGCTCATGGTGCCATCTTTCTCAAGTATATGCATCCAGAAGGGATTTTTGATCCAAAACTGAATAAGACAGGGAGGGAGTTGGTCAGGATCATAATTAAACATGGGACAGAGATCCTAAGCAAAGTGGTATATAGGTAGAGAAGGCATTGGGTCAAGGCATGGAAATTCAAATAGCAGAAACAAGGAAATTAAGGCTGGGAGATCATGGAGGAAAGAAGCCGATCTCAGTGAGGTTTTGGAAATAGAAGTCCAGCCCTAGGCCAAAAAGTTAGGGCACTTTTCAGTCAAAATCAGGGAAAAAGAGTAATGGGCATGGATATAAGCCCCAAGAATTAATAAATTAACTAATTCATTTATTCCACTGAGTTGGATATGGAGTTGAGGATTTTGTGAATAAACACATCCCAAGTTGAATTATAGCATTCTCTTCTTCCTCTACTTCCTCAGGCAAATATCCCTGCCTTGATGGTGGCATGCATTCCAGTTACTCAACCTGGTCAGTCACTCAACCTGCATTCCTCTTACACAAACATTTACCAAATTGTATGTGTGTCCTATATTCTAAATATCTCTCTAATCCACTTCTTTGGATTGATCTCCATTCTCACCTTTCAGGGGGCCTGGACTCACTTAGCACCTCTTAACTGACCCCCTTGCCTCCTGGTTTAATTTCCTCCAATTTATCTACCACAGAGACAACAAAGTGATTCTTCAAAAACAAGTCTGATCATGCATCTCTCTTGCACACAGCCATTTACTGAAAGGGAAAAAAAAACAGGCCTTCCTCTCGACCTCACCCCACCCCAATGCCACCAGGAGGGGCATGGAAAATCACTGTGTGGGGTAAGGATAGAGATTCGTTTGAAAAAGCATATTCAATTTACCCACTGTTTCTGTAACAGAGTATAGAAAGTAAAGTTTAACAAAGTCTTCTTAGCTAACTGCCAAACACAGAATATGTATTGGTTTTTAAGATACTGAAAAATACTCTCCTGTAAGATAAAACAGAAGCACTTGGTCCAAGTCTATCTTTGTAAATGGGAAAGCCCCATACAAACAAGCAATCAGCATCAAACTCAAACACATTCACACACACACACAACTATATCAGTTTCAGATTTATACAGGAGGGTCACTTCCTAAGAATGTGGATTTAGGGTTACAGTACAGAATTTCTTTTTTTTACTTTTTGGCTTATCTATTAAAAGTACTCTTAATTTTTCAATATAAAAAATAATAACTATCATGTATTTTGCTATAACTTCTAACTAGTGTTTCAGTGAAATGTCGAAAATATCTTTCCCTCCTTGAGATACACATTTTATGTGTGGGAAAACATTCAAGCCCCATGCAAGTATCTTTAGTATCTCCATATGTTTTAACTCATAGCACTTGGAAAGTCTGCTCTGCTACTGAATGGTTTATAGGCAAATCTTCCTAGGTTTAAAAATAAAATAGCAAAATGTCATCTGGCTACTAGATCTAGTCAATGACAAAGAATTCCATTTAAGTTATGGCCATTTAAACTTAGTAAGATGTTTTAATTTTATGCTATTTCTATAATCTTGCTTCACTATCTCAGTAATAAAATACAGAAAGCATAAATATAGCACAGAGTGAATTATTTCCTTTAATGAATGTGGACACCACACATTTTTACCAAGGGAAAAGGATATAAAATTTAGAAGTACTTCTAATGCAGTCAATTTAGGTGATAGCATTTGGAAATACAGCTATGAGGAAAGACTCTGGTAGTCACTCCTTGCCTAATTACCTGAGTCTAAACTGAGCTCTTTTCCTCTTCCAGCCTTATTCCATTTTGATCCTCGTTAATTGTGATAGAAGGACCCAGGAATTCCCTCTACACTATCCCCCCTACTTCTTTCTTCTCTCCTGGATCCACTCCCCACTTACCCCGCCCTGCAGATCCTTTCTAGGCAGACAGACAGAAGTTGGATGTTTTCTTATCGGAACCAGATCATCAATCAGACAATTTTACCCTAGATAATATGCATTTCCTGGCTTTTGAGCAACATATAGAGAATAGATGCCCCTTCAGTTGGGTAGATGAATGGGTTTCCACTCTCAGAGACTCAAGAGATTGTGGTTAGAAGTATAGACTCTGGAGCCAGACTGCCTGGAGTCAAATCCCAGATCTACCTAGTCTTTACTGTATGACCTTAGATACACTACTGAGTCTCAGTTAACTCATCCTTAAAATGGAGATATCAATATTAACCTCATAAGCTGTATAACAAGCAAATAGATTGAAAGCATTTAGAAAAATTCCTGGTACACAGTAGGTGGACAATGTTAGCTCCTATTCTAATAATTAATACTATTATTGCTATCACTACCACCACCACAGTTACTAATGTTGAGGTAGGTAGCAGTGAGAAGGAGATGAATTCTCTGGTAAAGTTCTACAGGTCATATCAGAACAAAGCTAACTGACTTCTGTGGGCAAATAGTCTTTTTTTTTTTTTTTTTAGATTTTATTTACTTATTCATTTGAGAGAATGAAAGAGCATAAGCAGGAGGAACCGCAGAGGGAGAAGGAGAAGCAGGCTCCCCACTGAGCAGAGAGCCCCACATGGGGCTAGATCCCAGGACCCTGGGATCATGACCTGAGCTGAAAGCAGATGCTTACCTGACTGAGCCACCCAGGCGCCCCCGGGCATATAGTCTTGATGTAGTTCTATAACATATTAATGAGACTATGAATATGAGTGACTAAATAAAAGAAGGCACACTTATTGACCTTCACCTAAGGACCAGGTAGTACTGGTGCTTTGTACTTTCACAAAGGTTATTGCGCTTGATCTGTATAACCAGACGAAGATGAAGTTTACTATTGAGATGAATAAATTGAAGCTTGGGAGGCAAAGTACTCTTTTTGTCCTACCAGACCTACCTATGGGGAACATAAAGAAGAGCACAGAAAGATAAGCTCCTTTGGGCTAATCTAAAATATTCACAATAATAGCTAATATTAACACTGTTTCTACAAAAAAATATACAAGTTCCAATTTAACCAGTGAACTTTTAGAATACAATCAACCTACTTGTCTACTATTATCAGTTTTATTTTCTAAGTATTAATTGTGCATAGATTTTCACAACAAAGATTTATATCATTCTAGAGTAGAATCTGTGTCTTTTCTTTAAAACTCCCAAAGCATCTAATTCACTATGTGGTAAATACCTAATTTTATATGATCAAGGATAATGATGAAGACTGCAATCACCATACTTGGTAGAACACATTCTGAATTTCAGTTATAGAAAACTCTGGGAATAATACAGAAAATCCCTTTTAAAAATGAAGTGAATGAGAAGACTGGGGTGGGGGATGGATGAATTCAGCTATATCAAGACAAATTTTAGATGGTACAAGGGAATAGCATTAAATGGTAGTGAATCTCATAATGAGAAAACTGTTTTTAAAATTCTCCTACAATTCCAAGCAGAAGTCTTGATTTAGCACTAATTTGTCTTTTTACCTCCATAACACTTGTTAATGATCTCTTTAATACAAAAAAAACTCAGACACAGAGCCTTGGCTGACAATAGTATCTAGGGAGTATTTATGATTGTTTTACTTTTAATGCAATTTTAATAATTGCTATGTTCTATTAATAGTAACATTGGCTTTTTGCTTATGGTGGTGTTACAATGTTCCCTTTAGGAAGGGAGAATGAGGAGTGATTACTTCATGGGTACTGGGTGTTTTTATGGCATGATGAAAAAGTTTTGAAACTAGAGAAAGCTGGTGGTTGCACAACACTGAGAACACACTAAATACCACTAAATTACATATTTTAAAATGAAAAATAAAATAAAATGGTTAACTGTTATATGCATTTTATCTCAATTTAGAAAGTACTTATAATTTTAAAGTAAATCAATGTTTTAAAATTAAATAACAAGATGGTGTAGAGAGATGGGAAACGTTATGAGAGTAGTATGTAAACAAATGAAGTTTGAGAAACACACTTAACTGGTGAAACTGGACTAGATTAGTATGGATGGGATTTCTGGGGGTAAACTACAGGCATCTCAAAGGTAGAGCCCTGGACAAACTAATTTTGGTAGCTTTTCAAGATACCAGCAACCTAGTACAGTCTAACCACTAGTGATTTCTGGTGGCATACGCCAGATATCTTGAAGGGTTTAGCCAAACATCCCAAGGCAGGGAAAGCATCTACTGCATCCATCTGCCTCCTGTTCTAAATCTCTGCAGCTCCCCTTCCTCTCTCTTACCATTCAAAGGGACTGCTGTGTTCATGATGCCCTCTGGTCACTCAATGCCCCAAACCATTTCTTCTTCATCATCAGTCAGAGCTTCTGTGTGTGCGTGTGTGTGTGTGTGTGTGTTTTAAGATTTTATTTATTTATTTGTCAGAGAGAAAGAGCACAAGCAGGGGGAGCAGCAGGCAGAAGGAGAAGTAGGTTCCCCGCTGAGCAAGGAGCCCAGTGCGGACTCGATCCCAGCACCCTGGGATCATGACCTGAGCTGAAGGCAGATGCTTAACCGACTGAGCCACCCAGGAGTTCCATAGAGCTTCTGTTTTTTAAATGCAGGTTTTAACTATGTTTTGAAAGGATCGATATCCAGAAGGTCACTGTAAAGATCAAATTATATTTGGGACATGCTTCAGAAGTATTTTGTAAACTCTGAATTCTAACTCATTGGTGGTTCATAAAATCAATTTAATAGATTATAATCAGTAAAATGAAATCAAATGAAATGAAAAAATTGGGAGTGCATTGTACATTGCAAGATCAGGAACTGGTTTGGTAAACTTCTATTTCCACTGCACTGGTGTGTGTATGTATGTGTGGGTGTGTGTCAGTCTGTGCAAAGACACTTGTATAGTCAGTCACAGTGAAAATATAATTTACTGTGAGTAAAAAAAAAAATAGTTTTACAAAACAAGTCAGTCCTTTCTCTCTGTGTTATATGATCAGACTGAGAGAGCATAAGAACTGTTTTTCAGAATAAAATAGGGTTATTATAGGATATACACAGCAATTGGTAACTTCACCACCTATCCCATGAGTATCAGCGTTATCCACCCAAAGTAAAACTTTTACAGCAAAAAGTAAAATTTCTTATCAGACAGCTGTGAGAATAATTCTTTATATAATTAACTACAAATAAATTGGGGCAATAACTTTAAAAATACTTCTGAATTAAGATTGGATCCTTACATTACTTTGTAGAAGAGAGCTGAAAGACACAAAAACTCTGATAAGGAACAAAACTGGTAAATATTTTAAATAGTCCGAAATGTTGAGGTTTACCAGAATCTTGAAATGCTCTATAATTTGGGTATCATATGTAAAAATAAGTTTCTGAGTTTTATGAAATGTGGTAAATTATTATGGCTTGTATAATTAGAGGAAGGAAATTAAAAAACAAACACAGAACAGGGAGGTTCACTGTAACACCAAGAGTTTTGCAGCTCAAATCATTACTAGTGGCATCTCTTCTCCAGTTGCAATGAATCAAAGAGTAGGTTAAAAGAGAATGCACACAGCCCAGGGAACCCTTTCACATTTTTGGCTCAGACATTAGTTTCTGTATATAAAAGCCCTACTAGTGGCTCTATTGAGCGAACATTTAACATTTACTATGTTGTTTATAATGATTAAAACAGTAATGTTTGGCCTCTTCAGCTTACCAAGTAAATCACAGCTGTCCTGAAGCTGAGAAACACAGTTCAGGAAATATCTCTCCTAGAGAGAGGAATCCCTTATATAGGCTTTCTAGAGACTATAGTCATCCTGTAGAGATCCACCATTTTAAATGACATAACAGCCCTATCTAGACAACTGCAAAGGACTTTACTCATGCTAAAGAAGATGCAAAAACTTTTTTTTTTTTTTAAGATTTAGGGATTATTGGAGCGTGCTCAGTCAAGTATCTGACTCTTGATTTCAGCTCAGTTCATGATCTCAGGGTCCTGAGATTGAGCCCCGTGTAGGGCTCCACACTGGGCATGGAGCCTGCTTTAGATTCTCTCCCTTCCTCTTCTTCTGCTCCCTCCACCCCTACTCACGCTCGTTCTCTCTCTCTAAAAAAAAAAAAAAAAAAAGAGGGGCGCCTGGGTGGCTCAGTTGGTTAAGCGTCTGCCTTCAGCTCAGGTCATGATCTCCAGGTCCTGGGATCAAGCCCTGCGTCGGGCTCCCTGCTCAGCGGGGAGTCTGCTTCTACCTCTCCCCCTGCTTGTGCTCTCTCTCTCTCTCTCGAATGAATAAAAAAAAATCTTTAAAAAAAATAAAATTTAAATAAAATTTAAAAATAAATTAAAATTTAAAAAAGAAAGAAAGGAAGGAAGGAAGGAAGGAAGGAAGGAAGGAAGGAAGGAAGGAAGAAAGAAAGAAAGAAAGAAAGAAAGAAAGAAAGAAAGAAAGAAAGAAAGAAAGAAAGAATGAATTAGGGAGCACTTACTCCACACTGCCAATTGATACAAGATAATCATAAAAGTAAAACAAACTATTCAAAATTAGCTAAAATAACATAAAAGCAAAACAGATTTTCATGTAATCCAAATTCTCAACCCCAAACAGCCTACTTACCATTAAAAAATCAGAAAGCATGAAAAGGAATGATCCCAAAGATACAGATGTAGTGAAAAGAAGGGGCACATGCACCCCAATGTTCATAGCAGCAATGTTCACAATAGCCAAACTGTGGAAGGAACTAAGATGCCCTTCAACAGACGAACGGATAAAGATGTGGTACATATATACGATGGAATATTACTCAGCCATCAGAAAGGATAAATATCCACCATTTGCATTAACATGGATGATCAAATGTGTTCTATGGAATCATTTCTCAAATTAGTTTCTCTATTATTATACCAGTTGTTAAATAACAAAAATTCAACCAGGCAAACTTTAAAGATCTAATTGGCTTTATTAATCAATGCATGAAATGGGCAGCATCCCTTCCAGCAAGTAGAAGGGAGCTCCAGAGGGCTATAGAAAAAAAGAAAGGGTTTTTAAAGATAGAGAGGGATGGGGCACCTGGGTGGCTCAGTTGGTTAAGCCACTGCCTTCGGCTCAGGTTGTGATCCTGGAGTCCCGGGATCGAGTCCCGCATCAGGCTCCCTGCTCAGCGGGGAGCCTGCTTCGCCCTCTGACCCTCCCCCCTCTCATGCTCTCTCTCTCTATCTCATTCTCTCTCTCAAATCAATAAATAAAATCTTTAAAATAAAAAAAAAGATAGAGAGGGAGCAGAAGAAAGGAAAGAATCTTAGCAAAGAATCCACTGTTTCAGGCAAGGTTGCCCTCCTAAGGGTAATAGGAAGAGTCTATCAGTCATCTTCCTAGTGCTGGCCAGAAAATTCTCTTGTTGACAAGTTTAAGGTTACATACCTGGGGGGGTTAAAACTAGAGATGGGTTAGGTATTAAGTGTTGGTTTACTGACTTGGGGCCTTAACCTAAGTGATACTATTTTAGGCCTGTGTTTTCTTTTTCACATATTACACAACTCTTTAAAAAGGCATAACTCAAAATACTGTGAAAAAATTACCTTTACATTAAATTTTACCCATCTGTCAATCTAGCTTCAAAAAAAAAATCTTCAAAATCCAAACATTACCTCTACCACTACCACCCTGGTCCAGGAAATTACCTGAACATCTGCAACAGCTAGCCCCCAGTCACCTTAATTCTACCTTTCTCCCCTTACAGTTATTCTCCATGCAAAATGGCACGAGGGATTGCCAGAGGGGAGGTGTGGGGCAGGGGGCGGGGGATGGGGGAGAATGAGTGAAATGGATGGAGGAGATTAAGAGGTACAAACTTCCAGTTATAAAATAAACAACTGTCAAGAGATGAAAAGTACAGCATAGGGCATACAGTCAGTAACATTGTTTGGCAACAGATGGTAACTACACTTATCATGGTGAGTGTTTAGTAATGTATAGAACTGTTGAATCATTATGTTGTACACCTAAACTAATATAACCCTGTATGTTAATTATACTTCAATTAAAAAAAAAAAGTGGCCAGAGTGATTCTTTTAAGAATACAACTTGGATTGCATCATTCTTCTAGAATCCGTCTAATGGCTTCCCGTTACCCTAGAGGAGTATTCAAACTCCTTGACAAAGCCTCGCACCCCAACCTCTTCCCACTCCTCATTCACTACCCCCCTAGGAAGGAAGGCAGTACATTAATCTGACCTGTGATTGTGGTAAAAACTAACTGACAGTGCTTGGCTTAGCGATTTCCTTTTCCTTCTTGGGGGCAAGCTGACCTTAAGGAGTAATTCTCCTCCACTTTTCCATGCCCAAAGTCTTCCTGCGGCAAGCCTAGCCAGGTTCATTGCTGGATGGGACTTGGGTGGGCAATTCTGTCCAATTCTGGGAGTTAGTTAGCAGGCACTTCTGGCTGCTATCCTCCTCTACCGTCTGTAGCAGAGGGGTATTCTGGGCCTTCATCTATCACGCTTTGGTGATTAGTCTTATTTCTTATTTATTTAGAACTCATGTTGGGAAGAGGGGTGCTAAATTATTAGGGCTACTAAAAAACCCAATTCACTGAAACAAACACATATGCAGGGCTCACACACCTTACATGTGAGTACAGAAAAGAATCTAGAAATGCTAATCTCTGGGTGGAGTAGTTATAGATAACTTATGTTTTTCATATGCTTTTCTATTTTGGGTATTTTTACAAATAACTACAGATTACTTTTATAATCAGAAAAAAATAGCCCAAATTAACTTTCCTTGGGAACCATTACATAGAGCAAAGATTGGCACCAGGTTTTCAGAGGAAATCATGAGCTATGTGTTGGATACATGTCTAATGAAACTGAAAACAGAGTTACAAAAGAACTGTCTCTAATCATGATTACAGGCCATGCAGATAAAAATGTCTTACTTCTTTACAGATATTTCATAGTTACTTTCACTTTAATATTTTGACTAAATTCAAGTCACCAAATAGTGACAAAAACTATATCATTCTCTTGAATCTGTATAGCCCCTGTGGTCTATTTATTCGGTATAATGAAAATGTAAGATTATACTAACTGCTTACTTACAATATTTATACATTTGACTCCATTCCTTAACAGGAGCTCTTATTCACATATTCTTTTAAAGATTTTATTTATTTATTTGAGAGAGAGAGAGCACTCAGGAGCGCATGAGTGGGGGTGGGGAGGGTGGAGGCAGAGGGACAAGCAGACTCCCTGCCAAGCAGGGAGCCCGAGATCTCCATCCCAGGACCCCAAGATCATGACCTGAGCCCAAGTCAGACATTTAACCAACAGAGATACCCGGGCACCCCTCTTATTCACATATTTTCAACTGGAGGTTTCTGCTGCCCAATTTCTATTTTTTTCTGTCCTAATGATCAATACACATCCACAAGTATTCATAAAGTTTCTACTCCTACCACATTTAGGAGAATATTCTAATTCTTCTAGTTTTACTTATAAGGTAAAATGTTTTAAGAATATTTATAATCTTTATAAGAAAAATACTTATCTTAATTCAATTTTAATTTTTCTTCTGGCTTCCCTGGGCAACTTTGATCAGTATATGATTATCTAAACCTAAGAATTTTTCACACATTATTTTCATCAGTTATATTTTCTTTCTGTATGTTAATACTGCATCAAGACAGTACATAGTTCTGCCTTTTTCAGGATACTGTGCAAAATTAGAATATGAAAGCAAGGACTTTGGAATAAAATTTAAATATTGAGGGTATAGGTAAATTAAACCCTTGAAATTTAATTCAGCAACTACTTATTAAATCCCTACCACATATGTTTTCCATACCAGTGGGTCCAAAGTTAAAGAAGAAAGAAAAAAACCCTTGTCTCCAAAGAGCATGTAACAGTGACTTGTAAGCTTTTTTATCCTTAGCCAATTTATTATTTTTTTTAAGATTTTATTTATTTGTCAGAGAGACAGAAAGAGTACAAGCAGAGGGGAGCAGCAGAGGGAGAAGCAGGTTCTCCACTGAGCAGGTAGCCTGATGCAGGGCTCGATCTCAGGACCCTGGAATCATGACCTGAGCCGAAGGCAAACGCTTAACTAACTGAGCCACCCAAGTGTCCCTGTCCTTAGCCAATTTAGACAGGGCAGATTACCTGCTTCATCTCTTCCTTTATTCCATGGCAAGGGAATTCAGGGTTTAAAGTTCTACTGCAGGTGCAGTTTTGAAAAGATTATAATGCATTTTAATAAGTCACTTTTTAAACAGCTTTATCAAAATATAACTTAATACCATAAAATTTACCCATTTTCAGTGTATGATTCAATGATTTTTAGTAAATTTGCAGAGTTGTGCAACCATCACCAAAATCTAGTTTTAAAACATTTCCACCAGGAAGGATCACTCATTCATGAACCATACGGTATGGCAGCACAGTGATTAAGAGTGCAGGTTCTAGTGCAGACTGCAGGGCTCCATGATTTTACCAGCCTCGAGCGAGCTGCTGAACCTTCCTCTGCTGGGTTTCAGTTTTCTCATTTAAAACATGTGGCTAATGGTAGTACCTCATAGTATGGTTCTGAGGGTCACATGAATTAACATATATATAAAGTACTTGGAACAGTGGTTGCCACAAAGTGTTCAGTAATTATTAGCTATTATTTATATCATATACTTTAAAAATCTATTAGAAAAAAGTGACTGAAAATACTTCTGACGCAAATAAGCATCACTCCATACTAAAGGCTAAAACAAATAACCTATAACAACACATTTATTTGATAATAAAAAAGCTTAATTAACAGTAATCAAAAATTTAAAAACAAGAATAATGATAACTGAAAAAAAAAACACCTTAAGATAAAACCTATGATGATCTACCTGATAGCATCCATTCATTGACTCGACAAATACTTACAGGGAGCACATACTATATGTCATGCTCTTTTTAGGGATGGAAAAATAGCAAATAAGACAAAAAGTCCCTGAGCTTATGAAGCTTAGGTTAGGAGGAATGCGCAGACAAATGAAAAATAAAACAAAATAATTACACAGTGGTAAATGTTATAAAGACAATAACATATTTTAGGCAATGGAACAGAGATAAATGTTCAGGGAAAACAAGGGCACTATTCTAGCCAGAAATCTAGCCTTGCTCTAGAACTAGCCTTCTTTCCCCATATTCTCTACTATTACACTGCTTTGTGGTTCTTTGAGATGACATTTTGCCAGAGGTCAGAATGAGAAGTGAGCTGCCACAGCCAAGGCAATAAACTATGACAAAGGCCTACAAGCACAAGGGTAACAAGTACAAAGTCTCCAAGGCAGACAAGGCCTACTAGTATTTGAGGAATGGAAAGAGGCCAGCTAGTCTGGAGTTTAATGAGCATAAAGAAGAATGGCGGGTGAGATAGGGCACCTGGATGGTTCAGTCGGTTGAGCTTCTGATGACACTTGATTTCGGTTCAGGTCATGATCTCAGGGTCCTGAGATCGAGCCTCACGTCAGGCTCCCCACTCTGCAGGGAGTCTACTTTTCTCCCTCTCCCTCTACCCCTCCCCATGTTTGCACAGGCATGCACACACAGACTCTCTCTCTCTCTCAAATAAATAAAATCAATCAATCAATCAATCAATCTTACAAAAAAAGAAGACGAGGAAGAATGGCAGGTGAGGTTGAAGAGACAGGCTGACACTAAATTCCTATACCATCTCACTATTTGAATCACCCCTTCCCTATCCAACTACTTGAGGTAATGTTAGGTCACTAACTGGACATTTCTGGGGGAAATTCACCAACACCGTAGGCCAAACTGAGGCAAAGCATTCTTCACTTATTAAAATGATGAGATTTTAAAATGGAAGATTGTTTCTTAAAAAACATTTGACAGGGTTTACACTCCTGGATAAATCATCTTCTGGTCCACTGTTCAAGAGCAGCACACAGGGAATAGCACCTGATTTGATTTTCAAGGAACGAAACCGCCACCAGCAGTTGGGGGCTTGCAGGAGAAGCACACAGGGCAGAGTGGTCAGTTTTGAGAAAGGTAGCAAGGCAGGACAGGATGATCAGGAGGGAACAAAGTATAATTAAGTCTGATTTTTTAAAAAAAGTTTTTCTATTTATGGAGAAAGTCGTGGGAGATATTCAAAGGCTGCTTAAAGATAAACTGAAAGGCTGTAGGTGTCAGTCAGAGGAAATGTGAACTATATTCAGTATGTGGTAAGCACTGAAGCAGTGTGTGCTGCATTTAATAGGATGTAAACTGGAACTGGGTATATCAGAGTGGATGGACAGAGAAGGGTGAAGATACCCAGAAACCCAGGTTGGAGATGATGCAAGTCTCAAGGAGAATGAAGGCAAAGGAGGTGAAACTGAGGGGGCAGATGTGAGGGCCACTAAAACACAGAATTTGTAAGATTGACACTGGTTATAGAAAAGGGAAATTAGCAGGAGAAGAGGTTGTTTCAAAGAGTGGATACTGTCAATAAGGAGAAGACAGACTGAAAAAAAGAGGAGAAAGGAGAAAAAGCTGAATTTGGTGCTTGGAAGTCTTACATTTTATTCTTCAAAACACTCAAAAAGATTACACAATATCTTATGATGCATCCCCAAAATATCAATTTTCCAGCTTCTCCAGGGCGTTTGAAAGCAAACTGGGGTCGGGTCACTGTTTTTGTTCACTGTGATATATGCCGAGCACCTAGAATAGTACTTGGACCAGAGAACATGTTCAATAACTTTTGTGGAATCAATGCTGTGATCTCTCCACCTCCCTTCTATCTACCAGCCCCTCTTGCTCCTTGTTTATGCCCCTATTGACCCAAGAGCCCACATTGAGCAACTATCTTACCAACATCCTTAATTATATGGCCCATTATCCTTCAGTTACATGTTTCCTATTTTTCTCTCTCTCTCAGATTTCTCAGGATCTTCTCTATAACCCTGAAAGTTCATGATGCAGAGCTTAATAGGACTCTTTTTCATTCACTGTACTGAGTATTTGATGAGCCCTTCCTATCTGGAAAATACTGTTTTTTCAGTTCTGACCTTTTTGGGGGGGGGGGGGGCGGGGAGCAGGAGTAACTATTTCTTATCTAATTCCATCCTCCCTCCTCTACATTTTCTTTTTCTAGAATTTTCAAATCAAAATTGACCCTTTTAAAAGCCTATCATTCTCAGTATTTTATTCTGCTTTCTAGGAGATTTCTTTGACTCTATCTTTCAACACTCTTATGGATGTCCCCCCTAGTATCATCTATTTACTTTCCAAGAGCTCTTGCTTGAACTCTAAATGTTCAAAAAATTTTTGTAGTATTCTGCTTTAGTTTCTTGGTTGTCATATTTTCTCTTTTTTCTCTGGAATATTATAGGATTTTTTTTCTTAAAATTTTCTTCTGTTTTCTACATTGTCTCTCTCTCCCTTCTGAGTTATTCTGTTTCCTTTAATCTCTGTATTTCATATTAGAGGATTTCCTCAAATGTCTGATAACCCTTGTCTGTCCATTAATATAGAAGAGTAAAGCACTAAAAAGCTGATTAGAAACTCTATGTCAGGGGTGAAAATCTTGTAAAGGGCTAGACAGTAACTATTTTAGGCTTTGGGGCCTTATAGTCTGTTGCAACTCTGCTGCTGTAAGGCAAAAACAACCACAGACAATATGAAAATGAATAAGCAAGGCTGCTCTGATAAATCTTTATGACAATGAAACCTGAATTCACATAATTTTCATATGTCATGAAATATGTCATATTTTCACTTTTTAAATGTTGTATCATTGAAGCAGGCAGAACAATGCCCCCCAAAGATTTCCACATCCTAATTCCTTAAATTTGTGAATATGTTATTTTACATGCAAAAGGGGAATTAAGGTTTCAGACTGAACTGATATTGCTAAACTTATCTTAAAATAGGGAGGTGATCCCAGATTATTGAGTCAATCCAATGTAATCACAAGGGTCTTTAAAAGTGAAAGAGGGAAACAGAAAAGAAGGTCACCATGTTGTGATGTGAAAGGGCTCCACTCACTGTTGCTGGCCTGGAAGATGGAGGAAAGGGGCCATGAGCCAAGGAACGTGGGTGACTCTTACTAGCTGGAAAAGGCAAGAAGACAGATGTTCCCCTGAAGGCTCCAGAAAGGAACACAGCCCTTAACTACCTTAATTTTGGTCGAGGAAGACCTCTAACCTACTAAAGTGTAAGATAATAAATTTGTGCTGTTTTAAGTCACTAAGTTTGCGGTCATTTGTTACAGTAGCCATGAGACAACAATACAACCACTTAAAAATGTAAAAACCCTTCTCAGCTTGCAGGCCATAGGAAACCAGATGGTGGGCTATATTTGGCACATGGGCCATAGTTTGCTGACCCCTGGTATAGGCTCTTGAACCAACTGCCTGGGATGAAATCTCAATTCTGCCACTTACTAACTGTAATCTCTGGTAGGCAACTCAACCTCTTTGTGTCTTATTTCCTCATTTGCAAAGTGATGATAGTAACAGTACTTGCATCACAGGAATGTGATAAGGATTAAATGAAATCATGTAAAGTGTTTAAAATACCACCTACCCCACAGGAAGCACTCAGTAATTACCATTATAGTAACAATGGTGGTGAGGGGGGACACAGCTCTACATGAAGATGTTCCCCTTATCTCAGCTTTACCTGGAATATAGTCTCTAACACCCAGAAGTAATACTTTAGCGTTCTGTAGGGGTGAGGGAAGAAGAGGGAAGAACGGTGATATGGTTGCACACGATAGAGAAGGGAACGGCAGGGTAAGTCCATTTGTCGTTTACTGGCTGCTCCCGCCAATGCTGAGGTTTCTACTTTCTCTCGTTGGCTAAGTCAGTTACCATTCATGCATCTGGTTTCCAGCTTCCAAAAGTGTCATGAGTTCTCTTTTCTGCTGTCATCTCCCCTCTAATGCTCTTCATCCATGCTTTTAAAAATGCTTTTTCTGTCATTTTAGTGGGGTCAGGAGGGAGCAGAGCTGAATGTGTTTAATTTTTCCTGTTTAGCTGCAAGTCTTAAAATGCAATTGCTCTATTATTACTGACTTCAAAAAACAAGGACAATAATCACTTATATTTAAAAGAAAATCTTCTGGGGCGCCTGGGTGGCTCAGTCATTAAGCGTCTGCCTTCGGCTCAGGTCATGATCCCGGGGTCCTGGGATCAAGCCCCGCATCAGGCTCCCTGCTCCACGGGAAGCCTGCTTCTCCCTCTCCCACTCCCCCTGCTTGTGTTCCCTCTCTGGCTTTCTCTCTCTGTCAAATAAATAAAATCTTTAAAAAAAAAAAAAAAAAAAAAGAAAGAAAGAAAATCTTGTAACCTAACTTTTTCAAAAGCCAGTATTTTCTCATTTAAAAAATGTTGTTTCCAACAGTATACGACATTTTCTAAAAGCATTATAAGTAAAACTTTAAAGCTTTCATTAAAATAATTGACAAATTAGAACTTAACTTCAAGGCCTGCAAGTAATTTTGCACAGTTTTGATGATTATTTGTGCTGTGAGTCAGTGACATACCTCTGTGAAAAGTAAACTTCGAAAAATATGCGTGTTTAAAACACTACAGAACAATCTGTATGTCACATGTTTTCTCCTGAGTTGTTTATTTAAAAAGGTAATTTTAGTTCATACATCTACTCAGGCACACTAACCAGTGGGTACATAACATTCTCATTAATTGATGGTGACTGTATTTTCATACACTGAATGATGGCTATAACAGGGATCTACATTCTCATCTTTCTAAGCCACACCTTTAGTCACCGAGAAATCTGTGAAACGTATGACACTTTCACAATCTGAGTTCAATAGCATCCTGAGATCTAACTTTACCAGTCTACAAAAACTGTAAGCTGACTAGGGGCTAAAGAGAAAAAGGAGGAAGAAGACCAATAGCTATTGAGAACCTGTTATGTGCAAGTCCCATTCTGGGTACTTTTAATATATTACCTAACATATTCCTCAAAATAATCTGACAAGATGGGGATCATGCCCTCATTTCCTGAATAAGGAAAATGACATATAGAATACTCAAGAAACCCAGGAATGATAGACAGAAAGCCCTGAGTAATGTATAATGTGATTTATGTCTCAGGTGTCATTTACAAACTGTGCCATAGAAGTATGCAATTGGTATTTAGCTGTCCATATTTTCTAGACTCCCAGTATTAGGCCTAATGAAGAGAAAAAAATCTATATTTGAATTTTTAACAATGCTCTTTATATATTTTTTTCAGAGAAACAGCATGTTTTCTCAAAGGAAGATACCAGAAAATTTTTTCTAAACAATTTGCTTTATAAATTGCTTAATAATACCATTTTCCCCTCTATAATGTACTTTGCTCCCCCATATAGTCAATATCTTGCCGCTTTAACTTGAACTCATATTGGCTAAATGCTTTGAATCACTGTTAAATGACCGACCTTCATGTAAAGAAGGGAGAAGACACCTGGAGGAGGGCATGAACCTGGACTTGCTTGCAAGCACAGTGTTGGCCACTGGAAGTCATGTTTAACTCATGAAAGCCTTTTAATGACATCACTATGAGAAAGATAAAGGACACTCAAAGAGTACAGAGAAATCAAATCTCAAAAAGCTCTCCATGCATTATTCCCAAGGTTGATAGCTAAAGCGGTATGTCACAAAAATTAAAACACAAGACTAAAAGCAACTGTTTTGGGCTGAAATAGTTTCAAAGGGAAATTTTTCAATGAAATTTGACTTATTCACATTTGTAGATGATAATAAATGATAAATAACTGTGTAATGAAATGTTTTCCAAAGCAAAGTTATGGGACATTAAAACTGCACAACAAATGACAAATTTGTCACAAAACAAGATTGGAAATAAGGACAAAATACTATATGCTAAAAATATTTCAAAGTATTATTCTTTTTAAAATCTCCAAAATCTGCAATATCAACGGGTTAACACTCTATTTAAGGGAAGTCTGGAATGTTCTAATTGTACAAATGAGAAAGATGAGGTAGATATTAAGAACCCTCCTTCATAAAATTCATCCTTCTCACTAATACTCTCTGTTAGTATATGTACTTAGAGATAATTCTGATACTCCATGCGAGTAAATAGTGTTTTTTTCCTTAGTGGCTATCAGAGCTTCATAAGAATGTCCAAAAAGCAGGGGGAGAAAAAAAACTATCCATAAAAAAATTACTACAGAATGTAGCTAACCAATAGTATGAGAATTTGGCCTGAACTTGGTTTACATGACGTGTGAAAGAAGGATCAAAGCTGTATTATGGAAATTTAATAGAAAATACCACGAAAAGCAAATCTTTAAATCTCAAAAATACTCCATAAAATACAGGCACAGCAGATAGTGACCAATAGTGAGGAATGATTTCTGTGACACTTTAAGCAACTTTTTTTTTTTTTTAAAGATTTTATTTATTTATTTGACAGAGAGAGACACAGCGAGAGAGGGAACACGAGCAGGGGTAGTGGGAGAGGGAGAAGCAGGCTTCCTGTGGAGCAGGGAGCCCGATGCGGGGCTCGATCCCAGGACCCTGGGATCATGACCTGAGCCGAAGGCAGACGCTTAACCGGCTGAGCCACCCAGGCGCCCCGAGACTTTAAGCAACTTAAAGGTACCCAGGGACTCAAGTGCCACCCCTCCCACAAAACATTCTTTCTATTCTGCTTTATTTTCCTTGTGGCACTTGCCATTATCTGAAATTAGCTTGATGGTGATTTTAAAAGAAAAGATTCAAAACATTCTGAGCAGTAACAATCTCAAAAGAGCCTTTCAATGTGACTACTTTGACACAGAATAGCCCTTGTTAGGTTGGTTAGTCAAATAACAGCATTATTACTCTGTAATCCCAACTGATCCCATTGGTTATCTAAATTCCATACCTCTCAGAGGTCTTGACTCTGACTACCTACCTTGACCCTCTAAGCCTTCCCTAACTGTTCCATATTCTGGGCACTATACAAGGTAGCATCTGATTATACATTATCTTACAGATGGTTCTCTTTTTTACAAACTACTTAATGGGTTTAAAATTCTTTTGTCTCATTCTTAGTGAGGTGGTAGGTGTTCCAAAATATCAGGTGAAATGTTCCTAGCTAGCTAGCTAGCTAGAGATACAGAGATACGGAGAAAAGTACAGAAAAATACATACCAGGTAATTTACAAGCATTATGGGGTAGAGAGAGAATAATGAGAGCAAAGAAGTTTCAATAAAAATAAATTTTTTGGGAAGTGTATCTTTCACGTCTGTAAAATTATGATCCCATTTAAATAAATAAATTAGAGCTCTACCTATTCACTTACAAGTACAAAAAGCAAACTGCAAATTCTCTCCCTATATAAAAACAAAACCTTTTAATATATGTTTATACACACAAATAAAGGGAAAGGTGAAAAAGGACATAAATCAACCTAAGCTTAACATGGGTTATCTGACAGTGACTGGAGACATTTAAAGATCTGTAGTGCACTGGATCTAAGCTACTACTGGTGACTTTATTTCCCATAGTCTCTCTCCTTTACACCTGTTCTCTTACACACTGAGGGGCTTCATTTGTCCAGAAACTTATCTCCCAACGTCATTACTAGTTCTTGCCTGAACTCTTCTCTGATCCATACCAACCATTCTCTAGGATGGCTGATAGTATGGGCACTGATCAGCCACTGAGCTGGAGAAATGTCTCTGCAATATCTCTTAGGCTTGAAGTTTTCCTGATAGGGGGTTGTAGTATGTGGTCAATTTCCTAAAAGGCACAGCCCCAGAATCTGGGCAGGGAATGCAGGCAAAAGGAGAAGTAAGAGGCAGTCAGGTGGAGAGCAGGTCAAGCTGCTGCTGACAGTACGCTACTGCCAAATAAAACAACTTCAAATAGTATTCCTTCCCATCACCTGTGTCTATGGAAGGCAAAAATAAATAAATAAATATGAGACAGATTCCTGCCAAAATCTTAGTTTATAAATAGTGATTGCAATACAAGTAAATACAGCATGTTCTTTTAGTAAAGGGTCTAGCATATTGTAGAATCTTAATAGATATTAAAGAACAGCAACACTGCTTTGAAAAAAAAAAATATATGTCCAAAGAATTTGCTATGTGTTTTTATACAAACAGAAGTCATTAGATATTCAGGGGCACCTAGGTGGCTCAGTTGTTAAGCATCTGTCTTTGGCTCCCAGGGTCCTGGGATCGAGCCCCACATCGGGCTCCCTGCTCAGCAGGAAGCCTGCTTCTCCCTCTCCCACTCCCCCTGCTTGCATTTCCTCTCTCGCTGTCTCTCTCTGTCAAATAAATAAATAAAATCTTTAAAAAAAAAAAAAGATATTCATGAGACTATATAACATTGGAATATTTTAAAAGGCAGAAATTAGACTTGAGAGCCATGAAAATAGCTTTTAAAAATCTACCTGTGTTAATACAGATTGTGTATTTATACATCATTAAGGATATACCAAAAATAGGGGTGCCTGGGTGGCTGTCATTAAGCGTCTGCCTTCGGCTCAGGTCATGATCCCAGGTCCTGGGATCGAGCCCCGTGTCGGGCTCCCTGCTCGGTGGGGAGCCTGCTTCTCCCTCTCCCACTCCCCCTGCTTGTGTTCCCTCTCTCGCTGGGTCTCTCTCTGTCAAATAAATAAATAAAATCTAAAAAAAAAAAAGGATATACCAAAAATTACCTCAGTCTATTTCTCCCCTACCCCTTCTCTATCTCTTATTTCATTGTGGTTTCATATAAATAGAAGGGTTTTTTTATGTTGCTATTTTTAAATGTCTTCCCAGAAATAAACTGACAACCTTATTTTGTTACCTTTCCAGAATACATTCATTCATTCATTCAACAAATCATTATTGAAGATCTGCAGTACAACAGGTATTGTTCTTTGCTCTGTGAATAGAGCAGGGAACAAAACAGACAATAATCCTTTCCCTGTGGAGCCAATATCCTACTGGAGGTAAATAGCCAATAAATCAGTATGTAAAATATATAGTAGAGTATGTCAGATACTGATCAGCATGATGGAAGAAAATAAGAAGGATAGAGAATGCCACTGGTGGGGAGAAGGCTGCAATTTTAAATGTAGGGTGAAGTCAGGGAGACCTTGCTGAGAAGAGAAAATGTGAGCAAACAACTAAAAGATGTGAGGAGGGAAAGCCATATGAACATGTAGAAGCATGTTGCAGGCTGAGAGGACTTCTGCCTACATCGAACCCGAGTCAGGGTGCACGCTGTTACCTCTCCAATGTCACCTCCCACCATTTTGCACCTCCCTGACCTACTCCAACCACACACTAGCTTTCTTGCCACTGCTCAGCTATATGCTGGTGAATGGGGGCTGAGGGACCAAGGAGGCAATGCAGACCTGTAGCAGCTCCTCTGAAAAGCTCTTCTCTCAAATTGACAGGCCATCATCACATGACTGAAAGGGACGTTGGGCAAACAAACACTCCTCTTGAGCAGCACTTTCCAACAGAACTCACTGCAATGATGGGAATGTTCTTTATCTGTGCTGTTCGGTAAGGAGCACAGAACTAGACACATGTGGCTATTTGGTACTTGAAAAGTGCCATGTGACTAAGGAACTGAAATTTTCATCATAAATTTTAACAGTCAAATGTGGCTAGTGGTTACCATACTGGCCAACATAATTCTAGAGTAGAGGTAGGTCTTAAGAACACAGGAATTTATCACTAATAGACACCTTACTTCTAAAAAAGAAATATTACATTTAATTTGCTAAATTCTCTAATGAGAATTCTATGCTTAAGTAGGGCACTTATGATAGTTTTACTTAATTGTCACAAAACACACACATGTGTTAATTACTACTTACCATGTAATTCTCTCGCTACTGCATGGAAAAACTACTGCTATTAGGCTTTTTTATCTCAGCTTTAGTGTATCCCTGCAGATAATTTATTATTGCTGAAGCAGTAATTAAGAAATTTTGTAAAATTCTGTTCTTAAATCAAGCTGTATTTCCTGCAAGCTTTTTCTTCTCAATCTGATTTGTCTTTAGCTGACTATATTTACATGCAAATGTAAAAATATGAATAAATATAACAAACAGGATGTGGTATAATAAGCTATAACTTCATGTACTATTAAATTCTAATAAAACAGAACCAAAGACTATAATTAGGCAAAAGAGCTTAAAAGATTTTTTGGGGGGAGGGGTAAATTGACATTTAAACAGCTTTATTTTTTACAAAAATGGAAATAGAAGATAGTCATTATTTTAGGAGATATGCAAAGCCAATCTTTAAAAACTATACTCAACTTTATAAGAATATGTGGGTTCTAAGAACGTGTTTCGTATATGCACTATACAAAACACGTCACTATCAAAGCTACACAAGGAAACTTCATGACTCAGAGTTTTTATGCTTAATCCAACAGCACCCAGAGACGATGAAAGCCAGTTACTAAAAAATTTATTGCTTGGTTAAAACTCAGTTTACAATTCAAAGGATTTTTAAAATCTCTGTGCTGTTATGAAGCTTTATGGGGTTTACAATGGAAATGAAAACAGAAATAAAAAGATCTGACAAACAGAAAATGCCAAAGATATTTCCAGCATTATCAACATGGATTCTTTTTTCCCTATCATTATTTTTTACCTTATTCCAAGACAAATGATTTTAACCCATCTGCCTAAAAAGACAACTATGTCTCCTAGAGTCCCTTTCAAAATGTAAATGTCTGATGGCCAATTTTATTTGAAAGAATATTATTTCTATAATTTTTAAAAAGAACTAGAATATAAACTCCAAATGGCAGGACTTTTTTTATAATCTGCAGTATTCCCAGTGCCTACAATAGTGCCTGCCATCTAGTAGAGGTACTTAATAAATTCTAACAAATTACTAAATTAATCATTTATCAGAATCTTTTATTAAAATAAAGATAACCAAATAGTATTATAACAGTGTAGATTTTCATTTTAACATTGGTAATATAGAATCATTCCACTTATCAAAAAGTCTTGTTATACCATCTCTACATAGAACAAAACCCTTTCTAAAGCTTATTGGTAATTCTCAGAATTAGCCAAAGACTTTCATATTCATTATTTTGCATAATTATTTACATAGAATTCTGTGATTCCTTCCAATTCAAAAATTTATTTATTCTAATAATGACCTAAAACTGCAAAATAAAATCTGAAACCTACTCAAATGGAACATCATGGAATGGTAAAACAAAATATTATTTAAATTACTACAAAAATAACTGGAAAACAACTAATGGACCATCCTAGACATTTCATGGTTTTCTTAAATCTTTTAAAGGATATTTTCTAGTACTCTGCTTAGTCTTGTTTTACACTACTACCAAATCCTTTGCTTTCAAAATCAAGTACACTGAGACACCAAATAATAAAACTGCCCTATGCTTTTTAAATTTTATACCAAAAGATCTACTTTATTTAAAAAAAAAAAAAATCTAATACGCATTGGAAAATACTGAGCTGGAATGTTGCTGAAATGCTGTTTACTGCAAATGTCCCAATGTTTTATCAACTAACACTGAAGTTTAAGTTAGGGCTAAACTCAGGAAACTGACCTTCATAATATTTTAACATGATGTTTGTCTTTATAAGGTGGTTTTCTTCTAAGAAAAGCGGACTTAAATGTCTTAGACTTACAGTCAAATTTCGGTCCCAGATCTGTATGCTTCCATTCTGGCAGGCAGCTGCTATGAGGTTTCCATCTCTACTATATGTGCACGTGGTGGGAATTACTTTTTTGCCCTGCATTGTCCGTGGTTTAAACACACTTCTTTGCTTCCTTGGATTTTCAACTTCCCACGTCCTCACAGTCCTAAAAACAATAAAGAAATTTTCATTTACAAAAAAGAGAGGAGTTTAAAACTCAGAAGAGCTCATAAAAACTGCTTTACCTCTTAAGCATATAAATCTAAAAATTATTTTAAAATAAAATGTGTCCTGTAAAACATTCTCCATTTATAAATGAAGTTACTCACTGCAATAAAGTGAACCATATGAATCATGTTGTCTTCAAATCAAACAGCAAGTAGCAAATTCTACTTCAAATCTATCAGTTTTAAGTTCTGACCCTCTACAACAGTGGCCTCTAAACAATTCTGACTATACACTCTGATCAGTAAAACTGTTGAATATAAACCTCCTATACACACACATTAATTTCTAAATTACTTACATGTGTTAATGTACTGTTATATAATACACACCAGAAAACACACTGAAAAAAATAAGTCACTAGAGAATGATGTCCCACTCTACAGCCAAGGCAAAGATCTCATGCCTCTAGGGGAGAAGCAGAAACAAAATTGTCTGCTCCTGAGTTTTCAACAAGTAACAAGAAACAGCAGTCTAGGGCTGGGGGAGACACAGAGAACCCTCCTGCTCACAGTCCCAGGCAAAGGAGCACTGCCACTAAGGAAAGCTAAAACAAGATCCTTAGGACCCGGGGCGGGGGGTGGGGTGGGGGACCAGAAAACCAAAGATGAGTTCAACAAATTAAATTCTTGGCAGAAACTAACCAAGCCAAAGCACTATGGAACGACATCTCTAAAGTTCTAAAAGAAAAAAAAAAGTCAATCTAATATTCTATAGGCAGCAAAAATATATTTCAAAAATATGGTAAAGATTTTTTCAGATGAATGAAAGCTGAGATAATTCATTTCCTTCAGACATGTACTAAAAGCAATGTTAAAGGAAGTTCTTCAAGAAGGACAAATATGATACAAATGGAAATCTGAATCTACACAAAGAAATGAAGAGTGCCACAAATGGTAAAAATGAAGATAAATTTAAAAGACATTTTAAAAAATGTTTAAATCTCTTTAAAAGATAAATGGCTGAAGTAAAACAATGTATTGTTAAGATTTACAGCATATGTTCAAGTAAAATGTATGTCAACAATAGCACAAAGGTTGGGAGGAAGACATGGAAGTATAGTTTTATACCATACTTGAAATGATATAGTATTATTTGAAGAGAGATTTTGATACATTAAAGATATATATTACAAACCCTAGAGCAATTGCTAACATATTTTTATAATAAATATGTAATAACAGAGATAAAATGGAAATGAAATAAAAACAGGAAGGGATAATAAAGAAGAACTAAGGGATAAACATAAAACAAACAGCAACATGGTGGGTTTAAATCCAATCTCATAAAAAATTACATTAATTAGAAATGACCTAAAAACTTTTAATTAAAAGGCAAAGATTGTCGGGGCGCCTGGGTGGCTCAGTCATTAAGCGTCTGCCTTCGGCTCAGGTCATGATCCCAGGGTCCTGGGATCGAGCCCCGCATCAGGCTCCCCGCTCTGCGGGAGGCCTGCTTCTCCCTCTCCCACTTCCTCTGCTTGTGTTCCCTCTCTGGCTGTGTCTCTCTCTGTCAAATAAATAAATAAAATCTTAAAAAAAAAAAAAAAGGCAAAGATTGTCTGATGGGATTAGGTAAAAGCAAGACCCAGCAGATTCTGTCTTTTAAAAAGACACAAAAAATGGGGGCATCTGGGTGGCTCAGTCAGTTAAGCATCCAACTCTCGGTTTCCACTCAGGTCATGATATCAGGGTCCTGGGATCAAGCCCATGACGGGCTCCATGCTCAGTGCAGAGTTTGCTTGGCCCTCTCCCTCCTCCTCTACTCCTCTCCCCAGCTCACATACATGCATGCTTTCTCTCTCTCTCTCTCTCAAATAAATAAGTTTACCATACATTACATCATTAGTTTTTGATGTAGTGTTCCATGATTCATTGTTTGGGTATAATGTATGGTGATTAACATAACATAGTAAAAGAAAAAACAACAACAAAACAAAACAAAACAAAAAAAATAAATAAATTTAGAAAATAAAAATAAAATAAATAAAATCTTTTTTAAAAAATATACACAAACGTGGGGCGCCTGGGTGGCTCAGTCGTTAAGCGTCTGCCTTCGGCTCAGGTCATGATCCCAGGGTCCTGGGATCGAGCCCCGCATCGGGGTCCCTGCTTGGCGGGAAGCCTGCTTCTCCCTCTCCCACTCCCCCTGCTTGTGTTCCCTCTCTCGCTATATCTCTCTGTGTCAAATAAATAAATAAAATCTTTAATAAAAAAAAAATACACAAACGTTTAAATATAAAGACTTAGATAGATTAGCAGTAAAAAGATGGGGGGGGAAATGTGCTAGGTGACCATAATCAAAAGAAAGCTGGAGTAACCAACCGTATTAATGTCCAACAAAGTGGACTTCAGAACAAGGAATAAAACTAGAGACAAAGAGCAAACTTTCATAATGCTAAAGAGTCAATTGATCAAGAAGACATAACAATCCTAAATGTATATGCTAGTAATAACAGAGCTTCAAAATATGAAAGCAAACTTAAGAGAAATAAAATTAAATATAGCAAATCTATATTTATATTTGTATACTTCAACATTCCTCACTCAGTGACTGATAGAACAAGTAGACCCATCCCTACCCCCCCAAAAAATCAGTAAGGATACAGAAGTCCTCAAAAACAATACCAAACAAGTTGAGCTAATTGACATTTATATAACACTTCACCCAACCACAACTGAGTGTGAATTCTTTTCAGGTGCACACTGAACATACTCTGGGTCATAAAGCAAATATAAACAAATAAAAATGACCAATTTAGTGAGGTCACAGGATACAAAGTCAATAATGAATTTTATTTCCATAGACTAGCAACAATTAAATGTTGAAATTATGAAAATAATACCAGGCGCCTGGGTGGCTCAGTTGGTTAAGCGACTGCCTTCGGCTCAGGTCATGATCCTGGAGTCCCAGGATCGAGTCCCGCATCGGGCTCCCTGCTCGGCAGGGAGTCTGCTTCTCCCTCTGACCCTCCCCCCTCTCATGTGCTCTCTCTCATTCTCTCTCTCTCAAATAAATAAATAAAATCTTTAAAAAAAAAAGAAAATAATACCATTAATAATGATATGAATAAACATGGAATCTCAAAAGATGTATAGTATCTGTGCAATGAAAACCATAAAATATTTCTGAGAGAAATGAAAAAAGATCTACATGTATGAGAAGATACACTGTATTATGCTGAGCAAAATAAGTCAATGAGAGAAAGACATGTATCAAATGACCTCACTGATATGAGGAATTCTTAATCTCAGGAAACTGAGGGTTGTTGGAGTGGTAGTGGGTGGGATGGGGTGGCTGGGTGATAGACATTGGGGAGGGTATGCGCTATGGTGAGCACTGTGAATTGTGTAAGACTGTTGAATCACAGACCTGTACCTCTGAAACAAATAATACATTATATGTTAAAAAAAAAAAAAAAAAAGAAGAAGATAGCAGGAAGGGAAAAATGAAGGGGGGGAATTGGAGGGGGAGACAAACCATGAGAGATTATGGACTCTGAGAAACAAACTGAGGGTTCTAGAGGGGAGGGTTGTGGGGGGATGGGTTAGCCTGGTGATGGGTATTAAAGAGGGCACGTACTGCATGGAGCACTGGGTGTTATACGCAAACAATGAATCATGGAACACTACATCAAAAACTAATGATGTATGGTGATTAACATAACATAATAAAAATAATAATAAATAAATAAATAAGATACAGTGTATTCATGGGTTGGAAAAGTCAGTACTATTAAGATTTCAATTCTCTCCTAATTAATCTTTTGATTCAACACAATTTCAATAAAAGATCCAGCAGAGTTTTTTTGAGATAGAAATTGGGTAAGGTAATTCTAAAACTTATATGTAAATGCAAACAACTTGGACTGCCTATACAATTATTTATTTATTTATTTATTTATTTTAAAGATTTCATTTATTATTTGAGACAGAGAGAATGAGAGACAGAGAGCATGAGAGGGAGGAGGGTCAGAGGGAGAAGCAGACTCCCTGCCGAGCAGGGAGCCCGATGCGGGACTCGATCCAGGGACTCCAGGATCATGACCTGAGCTGAAGGCAGTCACTTAACCAACTGAGCCACCCAGGCGCCCTGCCTATACAATTTTGAAAAAGAACAAAACTAGGGAATTCACTCTACCGAAGTTCCCATATTAGCTTCTAAATCCCACATTATAACACCAATCACATAAGTTGTAATTACACATATTAATATCTACTCCTTCTACAAAAAGAGCTACTTGAGAGCAAGGGCTCTCTCTCTCTCTTATCTTTGTGGGCCTTATCTTTGTATGCACCATCTCTTAAACATAACAGGAACACAACACCTACTTGGTCTTCAACAAATGTTTGTCAAAAAATAAAAAAAAATTCACTGCCTATCTAAGCATTTTAGAAATCAACTTAATGAGGTATAACTAACATACAATAAATACAATTGATTTTTAAATGTATAGACTTCAGATAGCCAGCATTTTCTGTCAAGTATTTATGATTTATTCCAAATGATTTGGGGATTTTTTTAAATAACTTCTGCCTATTTCCCCCTAAACTCTGAGAACTTACTCAACTGCTTAACATTACCAAACCCTAGTTTTCAGAGCTGTCAAACCCATGCCTGACATAAGATTGCACCGACTGCATTTTAGGAACTACTGGCTAGCAAAATGTAAGTTCAAGTAAGAGTTTAGAAACAGTACACACAGAAACAACAGAAAGGCACCTTGGAATTCCAGAATTTAAAGCAACCCATTGGGGAGCCAGGAGACTCAGAGTTATAAGATACTCTGACAGATAGATGCCATTAACAGTGTGACAGATACTGGTAGCAGCATAATCCAAGATCCATTCTCCTTTCTTCTCAGTTAAAGTCTGTATTTCCTAGCCTCTCTTGTAGCTAGATGTGATGAAATGTGGAAATAAAGCTTTGACCAATGCAGTATAAATGGAAGGCTATCATAGGATTTTGGGAAGTTCTCAAAAAGAAGGTTGCAGACCCTTCTTCAACCCTTCCTGTTTACTCCATCCTCTGCCAGCAATCTTGATGTGATGCTGGGCTCAAGTAGCATCTTATCAGACCAACAAACTAGAAGGTACCCTGATCCTTGATGACACTACAGCCATAAACCAACTCTGGAGTACCTATGTCTAGACTCCTCTTACTGAAAGATAGATAGATGACAGATAGATAAATCGAAAGAAAGAGGTGGTTGGGAGAGAAGGAGAGGGAGGGAGAAAGGAGGAAGGGAGAGAGGAAGGAAGGAAGGGAGGGAGGGAAGGAGGGAGGAAGGGAGGAAGGAAGAAGGGGAGGAATGGAGGGAAGAAAAAATTTATTGGGGTATAACATACAATGAAATTCATCTGTTTAAATGTACAGTTGTGAGTTTTAAGAAAGGCATAGTTATATCATTCCATAAAGTTTCATTTGTGTTGCCTCTTTGTAGACCACTCCTTCCCTTCCCAGCTTTAACCCTTGGCAACTACTGACCTGTTTTGTATCCCTAGAGTTATGACTTTTCCACTATTATATAATGGGAATAATACTGCATATAGCTTCTGAGTCTGGTTTCTTTAAGTATCTGAGTTTTATATATATCTCATTAGTCCATTCCTTTTTGCTAATGAGTAACATTCCACATATGGATATACTACATTTTGTTTACCCATTTACCAAATAAAGGTTATTGGGCTGTTTCCAGTTTGATGTGATTATGAATAAATCCACTATAAATATTCATGTGTAGTTTTTTTATTGTTTCTTTGTTTTTGTAAAAATAAGTTTTCATATCTCTTGGCTAAATACCTAGAAAGGGGATTACTGATCATATGCGAAATAAATGTTCAACTGTATAAGAAACTGCTAAACTTTTCCAAAGAGACTATTTCATTTTGCATTCCCACCAGCAACATATGAGAGTTCTAACTACCCCCACAAAAATATGATCAGTTGGTTTTTTTTTTTAAGTCATTCTAATAGGTAGGTTTTGGTAATTTGATTTTAATTTACATTTCCTATATGATTAATAATGTTGGGGATCTTTCCATGTATCTTTGCCATCCATTTCTCTTTTTTGGTGATGTGTCTCTTCAAATTTTTTGCCCATTTCAAATTTTTGTTGTTTATTTCCTTATTATTGTATTTTGAGAGTTCTTTATATATTCTATATACAAGTTCTTTATCAGATATGTGGGATTTTTTAATGAAATATACTATAATTTATTCATTATTATGTACCAGTTGCTTTGCTAAATTCTTTATATACATATTTTTTGGTTTTTTTATTATGTTGTTAGCCACTGTATAGTACATAATTAGTTCAGATACGTGTTTAGCAAATATTTTCCAAGTCTGTAACTTGCCTTTTTAAATAGTCTTTCAAATAGCAGATGTTTTAGATTTTGATAAAGTCCTTTTATCAAATTTTGTAATACCATGTTGAAGAAATCTTTGCCTACCCAAGGTCATAGAAATTCTATGTTTTCTTCTAGAAATTTTACTTATTTTTTTAAAAGATTTTATTTATTTATCAGAGAGAGATAGAGCACAAGCAGGGGGAGCAGCAGGCAGAGGGAGAGGGAAAGCAGGCTGAGCAGAGAGCCCAACGTGGGGCTCGATCCCAGAACCCTGGGATCATGACCTGAGTGGAAACCAAGAGTTCGATGCTTAACCGAATGAGCCACCCAGGCGCCCCTTCTTCTAGAAATTTTATACTTTAAAGTTTTACAACTAAGTAGTTTTACAACTGAGTCTATGATCTATTTAAATTAGTTTTTATATCTGGTACAAAGCTGAGGTTCATTTGGATGGATGGATGGATAGATAGATAGATAGATAGATAGATAGATAGATAGATAGATATTGACACATAGATATCTCAATTGTCCCAGCACCATTTATATCTGAGAATTATAAAACCTTACTCCTACTGAATGTATTCTGTATAGCTTACTTGTCTCTTATCTCTATTCACTTTGCTTCCCATAGTTGAGAAATACCTCGTGTGTTTTTTCTTCCTGCCCTTGGCTCAACAACAGTGGAGATAAACTATGATGATTTCTCTTTTTTTATAACTGAACATCTCCAAAAGTCAGATACTACTTTAAAATTTGATATAAAAGGTCCCACACCAGTATAAAATATCATTATCATTATCTGGCTCATTTAAAGTTCTTCATCACTAAAAATTGGGATAACAATACAAACAATAAGGGGATTAAATGAGATTAGGGATGTAAACGTGTCTGGGACAGTACTTGGAACACAGTAGGCACTCAATAAATACTAGTTCCTTTCTGCTCTTTCTCTTAGACTATAAATAAAATATTAAAGCTAAAAAAAAACAACAATTAAGTATGGTCCATTTGTTTCAGTGGTATATTAACAGGTTGAGCTAGTTATCAAAAATAACAGAAAGGGAAAACAAGCAACTAACCTAGCATATAGATGTGTGAAACATAATTTACATAGCATCTGATACTGACTAATTACACTATGGTTTTATGGCTCTGATTCTCTGAATCTATGCCTAAAAAAAAAAAAAAATGGATGCTAAAGTGCTAGGCCATTAGGTATCTGTCTAAACATTTTATGCTGAAGAACACATATTTTGAAACTTGGAGTGAGATCTGGTCTTGTAAAATTAAAACTGTGCTTCATAAAAAAGATTTAAAAATAGAAGAAGGATCTGCCTGGGCCTTTCTAGACACACAATGAAAACACCAGAAGACAAGAAAAAGACACAGGTGGGGTCATTACATTGCCCCAGGCACAAATGCTTTCTGTCTTAAAATTTTGAGTTCTTTCCAGATACAAGTTCTAAACTTTCTGGCATCAGCTACATAAATGCATCACAGCATTTGGCAGAAATCAAGGGAAGCATTAATTTTGCATGGAAATCACTTAAGAGATCTTGGTTTCTCGAAAGACTACACAAGCAACTTGAGTGATGTAAAAGCCTGAAACTTGCCGGCTCTCTTGGCAAAGTCAACAAGAATGACCTTCTTTTCAAAAATGGCCAAATATGAAAGTATAGAAATTCCAGAAATAGGAAAACTGTTCTAGCTTCTATATAAACCCACAATAATCCTTACAAACACATGTAATTCACATATACACACAGCAATTGCAATAAGAATACAACTGCATTCACAAGAAATATACTTGGTGCTAATGCTTTATACTTACCATTATTAAAGTTAGGCCTTATGAAATCTAGAGTTAGACTAAGGGATAAATGCTGCAATAAATAACCACTTACACCCTTACATTTATGGCCAATTGATTTTCAACAAAGATGCCAAAACAATTCAGGGAAAAAGAACTGTTTTGAAAAAGTCATTTCAAAAAATGCTGCTGAGGCAACTGTATATCCTTATGCAAAAAGGTGAATATGGACCTTTACTTCACATCATACAAAAATTAACTCAAAATAGATCACAGACATAAATTTAAAACTCTTAAGACATGACATTAGATTACAAAATGATTTCTTAGATACTACATCAAAAGCACAATAAAAGGAAAAAAGGTAAGTTGGATGGCATTAAAAATGTGTGTACTTCAAAAAATACTATGAAGAAAGTTTAAAGAGAAGTCATAGATTTGGGAAAAGTATTTATAAATCATATACCTAACCAGGGACTAGGATCTAGAATATTTAAAGAAACTGGAATCCTCGTCCATTACTGGTAGGAATGTAAAATGGTGGAGTCTTTCTGGAAAACAATTTGGCAGTTTTGTAAAATATTAAACATAGATTTACCACATGTCTCAGCAATTCCACTCCTAGGCATCCACGAAAGAGAAGTGAAAACATACCCCCATGCAACAACTTTAACAGGAATGTTCATAGAAGCAATATTCATAACAGCCAAAAACTGGAAACCCAATGTCCATCAGTTGATGAATGGATAAACAAAATGTGAAATACAATGGAAAACTATTTAGCAATAAAAAGTAACAAAGTATTGACACATACTACATATGACTATTCCTGAGTCTGCCATAACAAATTACAAACTGGGGCACCTGGGTGGCTCAGTCGTTAAGTGTCTGCCTTCAGCTCAGGCCATGGTCCCAGGGTCCTGGGATCGAGCCCCACATCGGGCTCCCTGCTCCACAGGAAGCCTGCTTCTCCCTCTCCCACTCCCCCCTGCTTGTGTTCCCTCTCTCGCTGTATCTCTCTCTATCAAATAAATAAATAAAATCTTAAAAAAAAAAAATTACAAACTAGGTGACTTAAAACAACAAAAATTTATTCTTTCACAGTTTTGACGGCCAGTAGTCCACTCCTTCTGGAAGCTCTAGAGGAGAATTCTTCCTTGCCTCTTCCAGCTTCTCAGGCCTATCAGCATTAGTCCTCTTCAGTGACTTATAACCACACCACTCCAATCTCTCCCTCGATCTTTACATGACCTTCCCCTCTGTGTGTCTTCTATTTTTCTGTCTCATAAAGATACTTGTCATTAGATTTAAGGCCCACCTGGATAATCCAGAATGATCTCATCTTAAGATCCTTAACAATTACATCTCTGAATACACCTTTTCCAAGCAAGGTAACATTCACAGGTTCTAGTAATTTGACATCTTTTTTTGGGGGGGGGGCGCTCCCATTCAACCCACTACATACTATAATATGGATGAACCTAAAAACACATTATGCTAAATGAAAGAAGCTAGATACAACAAGTCATATATATCATACATGAACCCATTTATCTGAAAGCAGATTAGTGGTTGCCTAGGGCTGGGGGTAGGAAAAGGGAAGGACTGAACATGACTTCCTTTTAGGGTAATGAAGATGTTATAAGTTAGGTTGTTGTTATGGCTGCACAACTCTGTAAATATATTAAAAATCATTTAATTTCCCCACCCTCTTCTAGTTTCAGCTAGAATCAGTATAGCTAAGTCCTCATTAAATTCCTAAAATGATCATCAGTAATTAAACATGCCTGAAGACCACTCTAGGAAAACTCAGATGAGAAAGTTGACCAAATGGAATTAAAAGAGACTTTCAATTTAAAATATATACCAATATTTCTTATTAGATAAAATTTACTCCCTAATCTTATAAACCAAATTACTTAATGGAGGAGAAAAACTCATGAAGCACCACCCAGAGAAAAGAAAGAGGAGCTCAACTGGAAAGATCTGGAAAAGATTCCACAGAGGTGTGTATGTTGGGAAGAGTTGAGATTCTGCAAGTGAAATTTGGGTGGATGGATGGGGGATCCTAATAACTGATAGAGAAAATGCAAAGATAAGGTGCCTTGCAGAAGCACAGCTATTCTAGGAACAATAAGTAGTTTGCTTTGACAAAAGGATGAGGTACGCAGTGGGCATACGTGGAAGATGAGACTGTCACAGGCACTGGCAATCACAAGATTATAAAGGGTATCCTATGAGACATACTGGGATTAGGGGCTTTATGATTTAGGAGACTCTGAAGCCACTAAGCAGAGGAGTGACTGAAGTTATTTAACCAGATCTGTGTTTTAGAAAACCACTCGTGTGGCAGTGGGCAAGACTGCTTGGAAGGGACAGGTCTGTATTGTGTAGCTCAGGTGAGAGATGATCTGGGCCTGGGCTAAGGCAAAGGGTGTGGAAGGTGTAAAGAAAACTCTGAAGAGGGCTAGGGGGGAGCACTATTCATTCAGTGAGGCAGGGTTATGGAAGGGTGGTATAAAACAGAAAATAATAATATTAAAGGAGGTAAGAGCAAGTTAAAGTTGAAATACTTATGTGACAGCCAGGTGGAGAATCTTGTACAGGACGTGTGAAAGGAACACAATTAGGTGTCATTAGAATGTAGACAGAGATACAACTGTGGGAGCAGGCAGACTCCCATGGAACAGATCCTGAAGGAATAGGCAGCAAAAAGGAAAAGAAGTGAAATAGGAGACAAGAAAGTATGAGAGACAGAGAGGATAGTGTTAGAAAAGCTGAAGGAAGGGCGCCTGGGTGGCTCAGTCATTAAGCGTCTGCCTTCAGCTCAGGTCATGATCCCAGGGTCCTGGGATCGAGCCCCACATCGGGCTCCCTGCTCAGTGGGAAGCTTGCTTCTCCCTCTCCCACTCCCCCTGCTTGTGTTCCCTCTCTCGCTGTGTCTCTCTCTGTCAAATAAATAAAGAAAATCTTAAAAAAAAAGAAAAGCTGAAGGAGAAAGTTCAAAAGGAAGGTGTGATCAAGAGTGTCAATTCCAAAGAGATACTGAGTAAAACAAGGAGTGAAAAGCCTTCATTAGAATTAACAGGTAAAGGTGATAGATGAGGTCTGCAAGAGAAATTTCAGTAGAATGATGGGGGCAGTCAGAATGCTATGGAAATTAGGAGTGGGAGTGATAAGGAAAAGACAGCTGGTGAAGAGTGCTCCTGCATAATATGCTATTTAAATACAGATAAGAATCAATAAAACCTGGCCAGGAAAAAAAGGAATAGAACTGAGGAAGAGAGGCTGAGGAGACAACACAACATTTCATTTGGCTCCTAAACGAGAAGGGGTTGTGGGGTAGATTTGAGAGAGGGAATTTATGGCTGAAGAAATACCATGAGCAAAGGCCTTGAAAGGAATGGTGCACAGTCTGATTATAGTTACAGTGTGTGTATGAGGGTGAGGTAGGGAAGGGGAGGAGGGTTGCACACATGTCTAGAGATGAGGATGGAAAGCCTAGGACTGCAAACCCGGTTAGGGAGTACACCAATATACTGGAAACTGGGAAACAACAGAGTCAACACCAATAAGGGGTTTAGGATCATGAAGGGCAGGCCTGAACTCCCCTCCTGGGCAAGCGTGGTGCCCCAAAGTCAGCCTGGACTGGTGCTCTAATAACAGGGCTTGATCCGTGGCTGCAAAGTATAGAGCCAAGAAAGTATGAAGTCACTGTCACTGACAAATGTCCCGAGAATGATATCATTAACATAAATGGAGAACTGAAAGGGGCGCCTGGGTGGCTCAGTTGGTTAAGCAACTGCCTTCGGCTCAGGTCATGATCCTGGAGTCCCGGGATCAAGTCCGGCATGGGGCTCCCTGCTCAGCGAGGAGCCTGCTTCTCCCTCTGACCCTCCCCCCTCTCATGTACTCTCTCTCATTCTCGCTCTCCCAAATAAATAAATAAATCTTAAAAAAAAAAAAAATGGAGAACTGAAGAAGACACAAAAAAAAGAAATTTAATTAGTAAAGATCCAGAGCTTCTAATAGTATATATTTCTGACCAACTTGAAATGAACATGAAGAGGTCATTGATGGATTCCAACTCTCAGAGAGGGCATTGAGAATAGACAGAAGAATTCTGTAACTTTCCAACTGCGTTTCTATGTACTTGATTCAGAAGCAGAAAATTCACATTGAACCCACCTGGGGCATAAAGGTAGTCATTCAATGCTAGTCCAGTAATTAATCACTCGTTTTATAACAAGTATCAAGAAAAGAAATCACGTGTAGATTTGGCCTTAAAATGAGAAGAAAAATGAAGTGTGACTATAATTATAGATGACTGTTTAATTTATGTTAAGAAATAATTACTACCTCTTGTCTGACAATAGCAAGAGAGAGTACAGTGGGTGGAGGTGGAGAATGGAGAGATAGGGAGAAAGAGGAGAGATAGATGTGGTAGTCAGCACAGGATAAAGTAGATATGACAAATCCTACAGAAATCTGCCCCCACCCACCCTTTACCCAACTACTGCCAGGGGACAACAGTATTTCTGGACCGACTTCTCCCTGGACATTAGCAGGTGGAGGCAGGCTTTCCAACAAGCCACTGAAATATGGAGCCATTTTTCTTTATTTTTAAAAATACCTCTGAAATACAATAGATATACAAAGTATTCACTCCACCAACCAAGTTTTAAAGCAGCAGACTGCACATCTGCAAAACAGATTCTAAAGATAAAATTTTATGTGCCAAAGAGTGATTCAGTGCAAATTTGAAAATGAGATAAATATTCTTCTTTTGAAAGAGAATGGATGTTTTTTTCCTGACTGAAAAGTTAAACAATGCTTAATCAAGTTGTAGAGTTAAGTAGTGAAGTCAGTTACTTTAGAAGTTTACACTAAAAATAGTGAACCTTTAAAATATCTCTAACAATCTTAACAGAACTCTTGTACTTGGAGGATTATTTCCAGAAATTATGAATGCCAAAAAGTGTTTGATAATTTAGAACACTGAACTAATAGTCTGAATAAAAGCTAAGATTTGGACTAATAACCATGATAGCTCACATTTACATGCTTCAAATGAAGTAAGCACTGTTGTAAGCAGTTTATCATTTAATTCTCACAACTCTATTATGAAGAAACTATTATTATAATCTGTATTTGACAGAGCAAAACTAAAGCACAAAAGATTAGTAATAATTTATGTCAATATTCAGAAAAGCAGAATAATCAACTACTGCCTACTCATGTTTCATAGTCTTGTCTACACGAACCCATGAAAACAGGTAAGGTCACAACAATTTTGGATTGATACTGATGGTGCAAGAAATATTTTTGCTTAACAAAGAATACTGTAAAATTTCTATATCTATAAAACTAATGCAAAATAAAGCTGAATATTATCTGTATTTTGCATCCTTTATGAATAAGCAGTGATTTGAAAGTCTCATTATTGTAAAGTATGTTACAGAAATAGAGCACTATTTAACAAAATAAATTCCAACTTTTCTCTTCCAATGAAGATAATCAATGAGAAAACATTTTCAAAGGATAGAAGGGTAAAGGATCCCATTTATTTTAATTGCTTCAGTGCCCCAACCCTCACTTTCCCATCCACCTCCACCACGGCCTACGACACATCTGTTCATAAGCCAGGCATTTTCCTCCTCAGTAAGCTCTGTCAGACACTCTTAAAAAATATCTTTAGTGGGATAAAATTTTCTGCATGTAGAGGAGGAGGAACAGCATGTAGAAGAATGAGCAGCAGCTGATAGACACAGAGTTAAATGGGGAAATAAACAGGGTGAATCCAGGAAAAGTTTTAAAACTCACCACAGTTTAAAACCTTGCACATAGGCTATGAACTACTAAGATCAACAGAGCAGGGGAAAGCACCCATGTAGCATTTTGCCTTCAGAAACAAGTCATTTAAGAAAATGGTCAAGAAGTGTTACACACAAGGACAGCCCATGCTGAAAACAGAGGTTGAAATTCTGCAAACTCTCCAAATGCTCTCTGGCCGTTATGGCTACATAAAGAGACAAAATAAAGAGATGTTCCCTGTCTGGATATTACCATTAAATATACTGATATTCATAAAAGCTAAACACGTATTCTGTTTATATATACCAGCCCACTATGCTAAGGGCTTTTTATCTCATTTTAAACTCAACATTGAAGTAGATACCTTTATCATTCTCATTTCATGCATAAGGTGTGAAAAGTTGTGTAATTTCGCCATGATCACACAGTCACTTAAAGAGTTAGGATTCTAATCCAGGTCAACCTGCTTATTAGTTAATTAATAATTAATATCCTTAATTAAAGGATAATTGTGTGTAGACCTCTGGTTGAATAATTATTGTATAAAATTGGACCAGACACTACTAAGTAAACAGAGTATTCCAGGGTTATATGGCTTGATGTCTTGATATAGCAACTTTGAAAAATATGATTTACAATACCGTTAGTCTAATTTCCCTGAAACACTCATTACATGTCTCCCTAAAATATTAAAAGGTTAGGGGCGCCTGGGTGGCTCAGTTGGTTAAGTGTCTGTCTCTTAATTTCAGCTCAGGTCATGACCTCAGGGTTGTGAGACTGAGCCCCGTGTTGGGCTCTGCACTGGTCATGGAGCCTGCTTAAGATTCTCTATCTCCCTCTGCCCCTCCTTCCCTGACTTGCACACATGTGCTCTTTCTTTCTCTCTCAAAAAACTAAAAAAATAAAAGGTTTGATTTCATTCTTTGGCTTTCACCCACCCCTACAATTAATTAGTAGTCAACACAAAACTTAAATTTACTCTAGGAGAAATGAGGACCAGAATACAACTGCAAAAATGACCCATCATATAACTGAAAAGACCATCAAAGGTTAAATATTTTAGTAAGGCAGATACTGCTTTAGTACATTTAAATAAACAAAAGTTTTCATACACTTCCCCCACCAGGAGTTGTTTAAAGCACTGTGAGATCCAGGATTTGGAATCTAATGAAATATCTCCTCTAGTAGGGCGCCAGGGTGGCTCAGTTACTCAAGTGTCTGTCTTCAGCTCAGGTCATGATCCCAGGACCCTGGGATAGAGCCCTACATAGGGCTCCCTGCTCTACAGGGAGTCTGCCTTTCCTTCTGACTCTCCCCCGGACTCTGTTCATGTGCGTGTGGTGTCTCTCTCACTCTCAAATAAAATAAATAAAATCTCAAAAAAAGAAAGAAAGAAATACCACCTCTAGTGAAATATCAGTTTATTGCCTTGGAATCTCTGCTACCCAACTGTAGATATACAGATAGTTCTTTGAGGATTTTTTTTTTCTTTTTGAGGGGAGAGGGAGGGGAGGGTACTAAGTTGCCTAAAATAGTATTTATTTGTACTTTTTGCAGAAAATGTCTCTAGTTGCCCCCTAGATCATCAAAGAGATACAACAAAGGTTAAGAATGCAGCTCTAGGTAATCTAAAATTTACACTGGCCCAAGTAAGACCTTCAGAGAACTGACTGTATATTTAGACTGCATTTCTCTGACCCTCTCTTAGAATGTCTTCTCCTGAATTACATTTCATGGTGCTTGACTTATATTGTCAGGTGCAACAAAAAAAAGTAACAGGAATACAATACAGAAAAATGATTAAGAGAGAACGATGAAGTCAGATTTGCCTGTTTTTAAATCCTCTCTCCTCACTTACCATGTGTTCTTGTATAAGTCACTTAACCTGTCAGAGCTTCAGCTTCCCAATCTGAAAATAATACTTCACAGAGTTATTTTAAGGAATTGGATGACAAAATATACATAAAAAGCACTTACTGCAGTGCTTTGCACACAGTATATGACCAATTATTATAAATTTACTACAGGGGCGCCTGGGTGGCTCAGTCGTTAAGCGTCTGTCTTCGGCTCAGGTCATGATCCCAGGGTCCTGGGATCGAGTCCCGCATCGGGCTCCCTGTTCAGCGGGAAGCCTGCTTCTCCCTCTCCCACTCCCCCTGCTTGTGTTCCCTCTCTCGCTGTGTCTCTCTCTGTTAAATAAATAAATAAATCTTTAAAAAAATAAAAAAATAAATTTACTACAGTATTTATTGTAAGGATATTGTCTATATCAACCACTGTCCTCTATATGAGGATCTCTAGGAAACAATTTTCTTTTATACACTCTTGAAAGGAAAAGCTCTATGTTTTCATCTTGGGTATCCTGGGACTCTTTTAACTGAGCATGTACACATCTTTGCTCTGGCCACTAGTAAGTTTAGAGCTGAATCTACAACCTAACTTTGTCTACTGGGGAGCAAAACCTTCTGCTAATAATCTTTTATGAACTAACTTTATCCCTTCACCCCTACTTTCCCATGGCCTGGGTGCTGCATTTTTTTATAGTGTTGTGTTACTATTACTATTTTGAGCTTCTTCAAATTCTTTTTTGGGATGAGACAAGATGCATAAAAATAAACAAATTAACAAACCAGCAGAAAAAATAAATAGTGCTGTTTTGAACCGGTGATAACTTCGGTCAAAAAAAAAAAAAGTCACTTTTCCTAATTCATGGGTATACTGGCTACCAAGTCAGGAGAGAAATTAATTCTTTGGGCTTCCAAAAGTAGAAACTGCCCTATAACAGTTTAGACTCTCAAAGGAAAGCTGAACCAAGAGTCATCAATCAAAAAGCAAAACAAATCCCTGCAATGATAGAGATAGAGATAAATCCCTGCATTTAACACGAAAAGTGATAAAGTAATGGGGGAATATAGCAATATGCTACTCCTTTGAGGTGAATGCTTATATGTTCTGAAAGTTGAATAACTTCTGGAATTCAATGAGGGATATTTCAAAAAGAAGGTACAAATTCACAGAAATGGGATAAATTGCATCAACTCCTGGGAAAAACAAAAACAAGTTTCCTGGTTTTAGCTTTACCAAACCCACAGCAATGGCAGGTAATATTCAGGCTGACATAAAGGTCTCTTTATTTTCTGACGCAGATGAATGGAAATGTGCCATAGCTGTCGTGTGGTAAGCAGATGAGACACCAAAGGGGCTGAGTGTTGGCCAAAGACAAAGGAGGAAAAAATTCAAAATCTAAGCCAAAGAAGCTTTCCATAACTGCTTGGCAATACAGCGTCTAAATAAACTATCTTAATTTGATGCACATGTGGTGAGTGGAAAATTAAAAACAGGGCAGTAAAAAACAAAAAAATGTAGTGAATTTGTTAAATAGATAAAATTATAAAGCAGTTTCACTATTACACATGTTGACATCCGGATTATTTGAATTCCTACAGATACTTTAATTCCATACCATTAAGAAGTTCTATATTGTCTTGGGCAAACAACAGATAAGATACTAATTTCTGAGATGCAAATGTTTTTACAGTAAGAAATCTACGACCTCTAAAGAATCTATAAGAGAATAATATCCAATAATTTTTAAGTACATTATTGGACAATCTTAAGACAGCAAATTTAAATGGTGTGTTAAGGAAATGAAGAGAAGAAACTTATGAAGACAAAGCAGAGATGATGTTCTGAAGAAAAATGTACTTAATATGTTTGAGGGACTTCTTGTTTGTAAAAGCTGCTGTCTATCATAAAAATTCCATTGTGGGTGCCCAGTCTATTGAAAGCTGTAAGACAGAAAATGATACCATGTTGGATTATGCACAGTAATGAAACAGATAAGAGTTGATAAACTGAAATTCAAATTTTCTTCAGACGATAATCAAATCTCTGACTACTCTAAATGTTTAATTTTTCCAAAATTGTTGTCAGAGTTAGATTTTTTTTTTGGTCTGTTTTCTTTTCTTTGCTCTTCAGAAGTGAATGCATTTAAAAATTTCCTTCCTTTCTTCTCCCTCTTTTCCTTCCAATCAGTCAAAAAGATAGGCCAAGTAATGCTCTAAGTGCTAGAAATACAGCACTGAATAAAACAAACATGCATTTCCTTGTGAAGCTGTTAGCCTAGTTACATACACTAACTCATTTGTTTGTTCCTTCATTTCAATATCTCTTTGTGGTGTGCCTTCAAGGGACACAGAATTAGGAGAAACACACTAGGAAGTAGAGAAACAATTTAATGGCAAATCAGGTTAAGACTCTGCAAGGAAATTAAAACTTCAAATATGCTATTTAAATGAAAATACAATATGTCGAAGAGACATGGGTCAGATTCAGGTCAGGGCCCACCTGTGGGAACATCTCCTCACTTCTCCAGGCTTAATTTATCACTTTTCTATGTTTCTATAGGGTTGAGTCTATTACACTTCTCGTATAAAAGATGTCATATCACATATTTTACAATGCACATTTTTCTCTCCAATATTAGACTGTGACCTCTATGAGGACAAAGTCCAGTTCTGTACATCTTTGTGTTGCTAGCATTAAGAGCTGTGCTGTGCAAATGAGTTCAAATAAATTTACTAAATTTATGGCCTTTAATTACACACAATGTTGTATCTAAATCATTAAATTTAAAAAACACACACAGGATGGGGAAGAAGGCAGCAGAGTAGGAGTAGGACTCTAGGCTTCCCTCGTCCCATGAATACAACTAGATAACTATCAAATCATCCTAAATACACCAGAAATTGACCTGAAGACTGGCAGAACAAACATCACAAATAAAGGTAGAGAAGAAGCCACACTGAAGAAAGCAGGAAGTGCAGAGAAAGGGTTTGAGAGAGAACCACATGGTGGCCACTGCCGTGGGGAAGGAGTCACAGGCATGGAGAAAGGCAAGAAACAAATTAGGACAAAGCAGAGCACATGGTGAATACGAATCCCTATAGCAACTGGCTTGGAAAGCAAGAGGGCCCAAATGTCATGAGTTCTTGCAACCAATGGGGCTTAAAGCCTGAAGGTTTTTTTCTTTTCTTTTTTTTTGTTCGTTTTATTTATTTTTTAATTTTTATTAATTTTTTCTATAATATATTTATTTTATTTAAATTCAAGTTAGTTAACATATTGGTTTCAGGAGCAGAATTTACTGATTCATCACTTACATATAACACCCAGTGCTTATCCCAACAAATGTCCTCCTTAATATCCATTATTCATTGAGCCCATCTCCCTACCTACTTCCCCTCCAGCAACCCTCAGCTTGTTCTCTATAGTTCAGAGTCTCTTATGGCTTGCCTCCCTCTCTGTTTTTATCTTATTTTATTTTTTTCCTTCCTTTCCCCTATATTCATCTGTTTTGTTTCTTAAATTCCATAAATGAGTGAAATCATATGATACTTGTCTTTCTCTGACTGACTTATTTCACTTAGCATAAAGCCTGGAGTTTTAAAGGTCAGCGTGCTTGCCTCTGGGAGAGCTCAGAGGGTAGTGGGACTGCTCTTGAAAAAAAGGCAGGCAAAAAGCCTAGGAAGATCAGTGTGGAAACAGTGATCTCAAAAGTATCTGGGCCACACAGTGGGGAGGTTATTTGCTCTCTCAGAGCATGTCCCAGAGAGGCAACATGAAGATGTCCCTGAGAACAAAGGAACTGGCCATTTGCCTCCCCTGCTCCTCAATATAAGCACAGGGCTACCTGCAAGAACCACTCCAGTGCTGACACTTGCTATCTAACTTGCTTACACCAAGCCCCACTCACATACTCCTGTGGAACTACCCCTCCCAGTAACGTTTGCCTCAATCCCAGTGCGGTGGGCTTCTTCCTCCCCAGAAGACAAGCTCAAACCCCTGCCCAGACCACATCTCCCCACGGAGAGTTTTCTGGAGCTTTGGTTCTTACGGAGGTGGCAACAGGTTTCATTTCATAAACAGACCAGAGCACACCTAGTAAAAACATGCCAGGGACTAAATATTGCCCACAACAGGCAAAGACAGTCCCTACAGACACCTGGCCTGAAAGATAAAGTGGCCAGGACAAAACAGCAGAGCACACACAGCACACACTGGGGACACTCTCGGAAACACCAGGCCCTGGGGAACAGCGGACACCACAAGGCAGGGCACTACAGGACTTTCATAAGGGCATTACCCACCAGAAGAGGAGACATAGCTGACTTTCCTAATACACAGAAACAGGCACAGAGGCTTAAAAAAGTGAGAAGACAGAGAAATTCATCCCAAATGAAAAAACAGCACAAGGCCATGGAAAGAGATCTAAGCAAAACAGATAGAAATAACATGCCTGCTGGAGAATTTAAAGTAATGATCATAAGGATACTCACTGGACTTGAGAAAAGAGTGAAAGACCTGAAAGAGACCTTTAACACAGCAATAAGGAATAACATAGCAGAGATAAAAGATATAGCAAATGAAGTAAGAAACAACCTCGACGGAAAGAACAACAGGATGGAAGAAGCAGAAGAATTAATTATTGACCTAAAAGACAGTACTCGAAAGTAATCAACCTGAACAAAAGGACTGAAGAATGGACTTAGAAAACTCAGTGACTCCAACAAATGTAATGACATTCATATTATAGGAGTCCCAAAAGAAAAAGGAGGCAGAAGATTTATTTGAAGAAATAATAGCAGAAAACCTCCCTAATCTGTGGAAAGAAACAGATATCCAGATTGAGGAGGCAGAGAGAACTCCCAGCAAAATCAAAGTAAGCGGACCCACACCAAGACATATTAAAATTAAATTGGCAAAATATAGTGAAAAAGAAAAAAACTTCAAAGCAGCAAGAAAAAAGAAGACAGTACCTTACAAGGGAAAACCCATAAGGCTAGCAGGAAATATTTCAGCAGAAACTCTTCAAGTCGGAAAAGAGTGGCATGATCTATTCAAAGTGCTGCATGGGAAAAGCTGCAGCCAAAAGTACTCTCTCCAGCAAGGCTATCAGGATAGAAGGAGAGATAAAGGGTTTTCCAGACAAATAAAAACTAAACAGGGAGAAGAGGAGTAAAGAATGGGTTCAAACTTAAATGACCATCAACTTAATATAGTCTACTATTTGCCCAGATGTTATATACGAACCTAATGGTAACCATATATCAAAAACCATTAATAAATATGCAAAGAATAAAGCGAAAGAAATCAAAATATATTACTAAAGAATTAAATCAGGAAGCCATGAAAGAGGGAAAGACAAAAAAGGATCTGAGAAACTCATCAAAAACAACCACAAAATAAATAATAAAATTGCACTAAATAATATCTATTAATAATTACTTTGAGGGGTGCCTGGGTGGCTCAGCCTTTAAGCGGCTGCCTTCGGCTCAGGTCATGATCCCAGGGTCTGGGATCGAGCCCAGCATCGGGCTCCCTGCTCCATGGGAAGCCTGCTTCTCCCTCTCCCACTCCCCCTGCTTGTGTTCCCTCTCTCTCTCTGTGTCTCTCCCTGTCAAATAAATAAAAATCTTTAAAAAAAAAAAAAATTACTTTGAATGTAAATGGACTAAACACTCCAAAGACATAGAGTGACAAAATGGATTAAAAAAAAAAAAAAAAGACAAAAAAAACCCACAACTCATCCCTATGCTGCCTATAAGGCACTCACTTTAGACCTAAAGACACAGCAGATAGAAAGTGAGGGGATGGAGAAACACCTATCATGCAAATTGATGCCAAAAGAAAGCTGGAAGAAATAGTTATATCAGACAAAACAGACTCCAAAACAAAAATGGTAACAAGAGACAAAGAAGGGGGCACCTGGGTGGCTCAGTCAGTTAAGCGTCTGCCTTCAGCTCAGGTCATGATCCCAGGGTCCTGGGGTGGAGTCCTGCATCAGGCACCTTCCTCAGCGGGGAGCCTGCTTCTCCCTCTGCCTTGCCCCTCCCCCTGCTTGTGCTCTCTCTCACTCAAAATGAATAAATAAAATCTTAAAAAAAAGAAACCTCCCAACAAACAAAAGTTTAGTACAAGATGGCTTCACAGGCGAATTCTTCCAAACATTTAAAGGAGAGTTAACATTTATTCTTCTCAAACTATCCCAAAAATTAGAAAAGGAAGGTAAACTCCCAAACTCATTCTATGAGGCCAGCATTACTCTGATACAAAAACCAGATAAAGACACCACTAAAAAATAGAACTACAGGTTCATATCCCTGATGAACAAAGATCCAAAAATTCTCAACAAAATACTAGCAAACCAAATCCAACAATACATTAAAAAAAAAAAAAAAAAGAGCATTTACCATGATCAAGTGGGATTTATTCCTGGGATGCAAGGGTGATTCAATATTCACAAATCAATCAACATGATACATCACATCAATAAGAGAAAGGATAAAAACCATATGATCATTTCAATAGACAAAGAAAAAGCATTTGACAAAGTACAACACCCATTCATGATAAAAACCCTAAACAAAGTTGGATTAGAGTGAACATACCTCAACATAATAAAGGTCATATATGAAAAACCCAAAGCTAACATCATCCTTAAAGGGAAAAAACTGAGAGCTTTCCGTGTAAGTTCAGGAACAAGACAAGGATGTCCACTCTCATCACTTTTGTTCAACATAGGACTGGAAGTCCTAGCCACAGCAATCAGATTTTAAAAAAGGAAAGAAATGGCATCCAAATTGGTAGGGAAGAAGTAAAACTTTCATTATTTACAGATGACATGATACTATATATGGGAAACATTAAAGCCTCATCAAAAATCTTCTAGAACTGATAAACGAATTCAGTAAAGTCCTAGGATATAAAATCAATGTAAAGAAATCCATTGCATTTCTATAAACAAAAAATGAAGCAGCAGAAAGTGAAATTAAGAAAACAATCCCATTTATAATTCCACCAAAAGTAAGATACCTAGAAATGAACCTAACCAAAGAGATGAAAGACCTGTACTCTGAAAACTGTAACTCTGATGAAAGAAACTGAAAATGATGCAAAGAAATAGACATTCCATGTTCATGGGTTAGAAGAACATATATTGTTAAAATGTCAAGACTACCCAAAGCAATCTACACATTTAATGCAATCCCTGTCAAAATACCAAGAGCATTTCTCACAGAATTAGAATAAACAATCCTAACATTTATATGGAACAACAAAAGACTCCCAAATTGTCAAAGCAATCTTGAAAAAGAAAAGCAAAGCTGGAGGCATCAAGATTCTAGACTTCAAGCTACTACAAAGCTGTAGTCATCAAAACAGTATGGCACTGGCACAAAATAGACACATAGATCAATAGAACAGAATAGAAAACCCAGAAATAAACCCACATATATATGATTAATTAATCTTCAACAAAGCAGGGAAGAATATCCAAAGAGAAAAAGTCCCTTCAACAAATGGTGTTGGGAAAACCGGACAGTTACATGCAAAACAAAGAAACTGAGCCACTTTCTTACACCACACACAAAAATAAATTCAAAATGGATTAAAGAACTAAATGTGGAGGAGCAAGATGGCAGAGGAGTAGGAGCCTAAATTTTGTCGGGTCCCAGGAATTCAGCTAGATAGGTATCAAACCATTCTGAACATCTACGAACTCAAAAGGAGATTGAAGAAAAGAATAGCAGCAACTCTCTGAACAGAAAAGCGACCACTTTCTGGAAGACAGGATGTGGGGAGAAGTGAATACGAGGCAATATTTGGGAAGATAGACCGAGGGGGGGAAGACTCCATCAGCCACTCCTGGCAAGTGATAGAGCAGCATAGCACAAAATCAGGACTTTTAAAAGTCGGCTCCACTGAGGGACATCGCTCCAGTGGCTAAGCGGGGGGCAGGGGGGGACCCTCGCTGGGACATTGTGGTCTCAGGACCCTCAGGGTCACAGAAAGACCGGGGATGCCTGAGTGCAGCAGAGCTCCCAGGTATCGGAGCAGGGAAGCCAGCTGCAGAGAGGGACCCGAGGAACGGGCTCTCAGCTCAGGGTTGCCATAAACTGTGATCCAAAACACAGTTGGGCCACTGCTCTTCCAGCAGGGACCCAACAAGCGGCAGATCCAGGGAGACTCCCCTTCCTGCCCCGGCAGAAGCCGCAGGGGAGCGCACCGCAGAAATCTGCTGGGTTTGGAGACTCCACACGGGGTCGTGTGCCAGAGATAGAAATGCTCGGTCACAGGCTGGGTGAGCAAGGAGTGCGGCCGGAGACCAGGGAGACGGGAGTGATTGACTGCTTTTCTCTGGAGGGGCACTGAGGAGCAGGGCCCCGAGTTCTCGGCTCCTCCAGGGCAGAGATTGGGAGGCCAGCATTTTCACTCTTGTCCTCCAAAGTTGTACAGAAAGCTTGCAGGGAACAAAAGTTCCCAAGAGCAAACCCGAGCAGATTACTTAGCCCAGCTGCAGCAAGGGTGGTGCAATTCCGCCTCTGGCAAAGACATTTGAGAATCACTGCAATAGGCCCCTCCCCCAGAAAATCAGCAAGAACAGCCAGCCAAGACCAAGTTTACCAATCAATGAGAACGGCAGAACTCCAGCACTAGGGGAAGACAGCACATAGAATTCATGGCTTTTCTGCCCTGATTCTTTAGTCTTTCAAAATTAATTTTTTAAATTTTCTTCTTTTTCTTTTCCTTTTTTTAATTTTTCTTTTTCCCTTTTTCAACCAACATCTTATCAATCCCTTTTTTAAAAATCTTCTTTATTTTTCATTTTCAGAGTCATATTCTATCCCTTCATTGTAGTTAACCTTATTTTTGGTATATATATAAGTTGTTCTCTCTTTAAAATTTTGGGATGCAGTTTCTTCTAACAACCAAAAATATACCCTAAATCTCTAGTGTATGGCTTTGTTGTAGTCTCCTGCCTGATCACATTTTCTCCCTTTTTTAAATTTCTCTTCTTTCTTTTTTCAACCAACTTCTTATCAATTCCTTTTATAAAATCTTTTATAATATTCATCTTTACAGTCATATTCCATCCCTATGTATTACCCTTATTTTTGTACATATATAAGTTTTTCTTTCTTTAAAATTTTGGGAGGCACTTTCTTCTAAAAGACCAAAATACACCCAAAATCTAGTGTGTAGCACTGATCTATTCACCACTCTGATCATATTTGATCATATTCTTTGTTTTTCTTTTTCTTTCTTCTTTCTTTCCCTTTCTTTTCCCCCGGTTTCAGGTCTCTTCTGATTTGTTTGGTGAATATTTTTCTGGGGTCGCTGTTACCCTGTTAGCATTTTGTTCTCTCATTCATCTGTTCTCCTCTGGACAAAATGACAAGATGGAAAAAATCACCTCAAAAAAAAAAGAACAAGAGGCAGTACCGACTACCAGGGACCTAATATGGACATTAGTAAGATATCGGAACTAGAGTTCAGAATGACGATTTTAAAGATACTAGCTGGGCTTAAAAAAGCATGGAAGATATTAGAGAAACCCTTTCTGGAGAAATAAAGGAACTAAAATCTAAGCAAGTTGAAATCAAAAAGGCTATTAATGAGGTGCAATAAAAAATGGAGGCTCTAACTGCTAGGATAAATGAGGCAGAAGAGAGAATCAGTGATATAGAAGACCAAATAATGGAGAATAAAGAAGCTGAGAAAAAGAGATAAACAACTACTGAATAACAAGGGCAGAATTCGAGAGATAAGTGATACCATAAGACAAAACAATATTAGAATAATTGGGATCCCAGAAGAAGAAGAAAGAGAGAGAGGGGCAGAAGGTATATTGGAGCAAATTATAGCAGAGAACTTACCTAATCTGGGGAAGGAAACAGGCATCAAAATCCAGGAGACACAGAGAACCCCCCTCAAAATCAATAAAAATAGGTCAACATGCCGAAATCTAATAGTAAAACTTACAAGTCTCAGAGACAAAGAGAAAATCCTGAAAGCAGCTCGGGAGAAGAGGTCTGTAACCTACAATGGTAGAAACATTAGATTGGCAACAGACCTATCCACAGAGACCTGGCAGGCCAGAAAGGACTGGCAAGATATATTCAGAGCACTAAATGAGAAAAATATGCAGTCAAGAATACTATACCCAGCTAGGCTGTCATTGAAAATAGAAGGAGAGATAAAAAGCTTCCAGGACAAACAAAACTTAAAGGAATTTGCAAACACAAAACCAGCCCTACAAGAAATATTGAAAGGGGTCCTCTAAGCAAAGAGAGAGCCTAAAAGCAACATAGACCAGAAAGGAACAGAGACAATATACAGTAACAGTCACCTTACAGAAAATACAACGGCACTAAATTCAAATCTTTCAATAGTTACCCTGAATGTAAAGGGGTAAATGCCCCAATCAAAAGACAGGGTATCAGATTAGATAAAAAAACAAGACCCATCCATATACTCTCTGCAAGAGAATCATTTTAGACCCAAAGACACCCCCAGATTGAAAGTGAGGGGGTGGAAAACCATTTACCATGCTAATGGACATCAAAAGAAAGCTTGGGGGGGTGGGCCGCCTGGGTGGCTCAGTTGTTAAGGGTCTGCCGTCGGCTCGGTTCATGATCCCAGGGTCCTGGGACCGAGCCCCGCATCAGGCTCCCTGCTCTGCTGGAAGCCTGCTTCTCCCTCTTCCACTCCCCCTGCTTGTGTTCCTGCTCTCGCTATCTCTCTCTGTAAATAAATAAAATCTTTAAAAAAGCAAGCAAGCAAGCAAGCAAGCTGGGGTGGCAATCCTTATATCAGACAACTTAGATTTTAAACCAAAGACTACAATAAGAGATGAGGAAGGGCACAATATCATACTTAAAGAACTTAAAGGGTCCATCCAACAAGAGGATCTAACAATTGTAAGTATCTATGCCCCTAACATGGGAGCAGCCTATTATATTAGCCAATTAATAACAAAAGCAAAGAAACACATCAACAACAATACAATAATAGTAGGGGACTTTAACACCCCCCTCACTGAAATGGACAGATCATCTAAGCAAAAGATCAACAAGGAAATAAAGACTTTAAATGACACACTGGACCAAATGGACTTCACAGATATATTCAGAACCTTCTATCCCAAAGCAACAGAATACACATTCTTCTCTAGTGCCATGGAACATTCTCCAGAATAGATCACATCCTAGGTCACAAATCAGGTCTCAACTGGTACCAAAAGAGTAGGATCATTCCCTGCATATTTTTGGACCATAATACTTTCAAACTAGAACTCAATCACAAGGGGGAAGTCGGAAAGAACTCAAAATACATGGAGGCTAAAGACCATCCTACTAAAGAATGAATGGCTCAACCAGGAAATTAAAGAATTTTAAAAATTCATGGAAACAAATGAAAATGAAAACACAACTGTTCAAAATCTTTGGGATGCAGCAAAGGCAGTCCTAAGAGGAAAGTATATAGCAATACAAGCCTTTCTCAAGAAACAAGAAAGGTCTCAAGTACACAACCTAACCCTACACCTAAAGGAGCTGGAGAAAGAACAGCAAATAAAGCCTAAACCTAGCAGGAGAAGAGAAATAGTAAAGATCAGAGCAGAAATCAATGAAATAGAAACCAAAAAAAAGAGTAGAACAGATCAACGAAACTAGGAGCTGGTTCTTTGAAAGACTTATTAATAAGATTGATAAACCCCTGGCCAGACTTATCAAAAAGAAAAGAGAAATGACTCAAATCAACAAAATCATGAATGAAAGAGGAGAGATCACAACCAACATCAAAGAAATACAAACAATTATAAGAACATATTATTAGCAACTATACGCCAGCAAATTAGATAATCTGGAAGAAATGGATGCATTCCTAGAGATGCATAAACTACCAAAACTGAACCAGGAAGAAAGAGAAAACCTGAACAGACACATAACCACTAAGGAAATTGAAGCAGTCATCAAAAATCTCCCAACAAACAAAGGAGCCCAGGGCCAGATGGCTTCCCAGGGGAATTCTACCAAACATTTAAAGAAGAATTAACACCTATTCTTCTGAAACTGTTCCAAAAAATAGAAATGGAAGGAAAACTTCCAAACTCATTTTATGAAGCCAGCATTACCTTGATCCCAAAATCAGACAAAGACCCCATCAAAAAGAAGAATTACAGACCAGTACCCCTGATGAACATGGATGCAAAAATTCTCACCAAAATACTAGCCAATAGGATCCAACAGTACATTAAAAGGATTATTCACCACAACCAAGTGGGATTTATCCCTGGGCTGCAAGGTTGGTTCAACATCCGCAAATCAATCAATGGGATACAGTATATTAATAAAAGAAAGAACAAGAATCATATGATCCTCTTCATAGATGCAGAAAAAGCATTTGACAAAGTACAGCATCCTTTCTTGATTAAAACTCTTCACAGTGGAGGGAGAGAGGGTACATACCTCAATATTATAAAAGCCATCTATGAAAAACCCACAGCGAATATCATTCTCAATGGGGAAAAACTGAGAGCTTTCCCCCTAAGGTCAGGAACACAGCAGGGTTGTCCACTAACACCCTGCTTTTCAACATAGTACAAGAAGTCCTAGCCACAGCAATCAGACAACAAAAAGAAATAAAAGGCATCCAAATCAGCAAAGAAGTCAAACTCTCACTCTTTGCAGATGATATTATACTTTATGTGCAAAACCCAAAAGACTCTACCCCAAAACTGCTAGAACTCATACAGGAATTCAGTAAAGTGGCAGGATATAAGATCAATGCACAGAAATCAGTGGCATTTCTATGCACCAACAACAAGACAGAAGAAAGAGAAATTAAGGAGTCGATCCCATTTACAATTGCACCCAAAAAACCATAAGATACCTAGGAATAAATCTAACCAAAGAGGCAAAGGATCTGTACTCAGAAAACTATAAAATACTCATGAAAGAAATTGAGGAAGACACAAAGAAATGGAAAAACGTTCCATGCTCATGGATTGGAAGAACAAATATTCTGAAGATGTCAATGCCACCTACAGCAATCTACACATTTAATGCAATCCCTATCAAAATACCATCAACTTTTTCAAAGAAATGGAACAAATAATCCTAAAATTTATATGGAACCAGAAAAGACCCCGAATTGCCAGAGGAATGTTGAAAAAGAAAAGCAAAGCTGGTGGCATCAGAGTTCCAGACTTCCAGCTCTATTATAAAGCTGTCATCATCAAGACAGTACCATACTGTCTTGGGTATGTGTCACAAAAACAGACACATAGATCAATGGAACAGAATAGAGAGCCCAGAAATGGACCCTCAACTCTATGGTCAACTAATCTTTGACAAAGCAGGAAAGAATGCCCAATGGAAAAAAGTCTCTTCAACAAATGATGATGGGAAAATTGGACAGCCACATGCAGAAGAATGAAACTGGACCATTTCCTTACACTACACACAAAAATAGACTCAAAATGGATGAAAGACCTAAATGTGAGACAGGAGTCCATCAAAATCCTAAAGAAGAACACAGGCAGCAACCTCTTTGACCTCAGCCGCAGCATCTTCTTCCTAGAATCATCGCCAAAGGCAAGGGAAGCAAGGGCAAAAATGAACTATTGGGACTTCATTGAGATAAAAAGCTTTTGCACAGCAAAGGAAACAGTCAACAAAACCAAAAGACAACTGACAGAATGGGAGAAGATATCTGCAAATGACATATCAGATAAAGGGCTAGTATCCAAAATCTATAAAGAACTTATCAAACTCAACATCCAAAGAACAAAGAATCCAATCAAGAGATGGGCAGAAGACATGAACAGACATTTTTCCAAAGAAGACATCCAAATGGCCAACAGACACATGAAAAAGTGCTCAACATCGCTCGGCATCAGGGAAATCCAAATCAAAACCTCAATGAGATACCACCTCATACTAGTCAGAATGGCTAAAATTAACAAGTCAGGAAACCACAGATGTTGGCGGAGATGTGGAGAAAGGAAAACAGTATGGAGGTTCCTCAAAAAGTTGAAAATAGAGGTACCATACCACCCAGCAATTGCACTACTGGGTATTTACCCCAAAGATACAAATGTAGGGATCCGAAGGGCTATGTGCACCCTGATGTTTATAGCAGTAGTGTCCACAATAGCCAAACTATGGAAAGAGCCAAGATGTCCATCGACAGATGAATGGATAAGGAAGATGTGATGTGTATATATATATACATACATATATATATATGTATATATATATACATACACACACACATACACATACATACTTACAATGGAATATTATGCAGCCATCAAAAAAACGAAATCTTGCCATTTGCAATGACGTGGATAGAACTAGAGGGTATTATACTAAGCGAAATAAGTCAATCAGAGAAAGACATGTATCATATGACCTCACTGATATGAGATATTCTTAATCTCATGAAACAAACTGAGGGTTGCTGGAGTGGTGGGGGGTGGGAGGGATGGGGTGGCTGGGTGACAGACATTGGGGAGGGTATGTGCTATGGTGAGCGCTGTGAATTGTGTAAGACTAATGAATCAAAGACTTGTACCACTGAAACAAATAATACATTATATGATAAAAAAAGAAGAAGATAGTAGGAAGGGAAAAATGAAGGGGGGGGGAATTGGAGGGGGAGACAAACCATGAGAGACTATGGACTCTGAGAAACAAACTGAGGGTTCCAGAGGGGAGGGGTGTGGGGGGATGGGTTAGTCTGGTGATGGGTTTTAAGGAGGGCACATATTGAATGGAGCACTGGGTGTTATACACAAACAATGAATCATGGAACACTACATCAAAAACTAATGATGTAAAGTATGGTGATTAGCATAACATAATAAAAAAAGAAAAAGAAGAAAAAGAAAATAAAATAATATAAAAAAAAATAAAGACCTAAATGTGAGACCTGAAATCATAAAAATCCTAGAAGAGAACACAGGCAGTCACTTTTTTGACAGTGGCTGAAGCAATTTTTTTCTAGATATGTCTCCTGAGGCAAGGGAAACCAAAAGCAAAAATGAACTATTGGGACTACATCAAAATAAAAAGCTTCTGCACAGCAAAGGAAACAATCAACAAAACTAAAAGACAACTTACTGAATGGGAAAAGATATTTGCAAAGGACACAACCCGATAAAGGGTTAGTATCTAAAGTATATAAAGAACTTATAAAACTCTAAAAACCATTTTTAAAAAAGAACTTATAAAACTCAACACCCCAAAACCAAATAATCCAATTTAAAAATGAACAGAAGACATGAACAGACGTTTCTCCAAAGAAGACATCCCAGATGGCCAACAGACACATGAAGAGATGCTCAACATCCCTTACCACCAGGGAAATGCAAATCAAAACTACAATGAGATATCACCTCACACTTGTCAGAATGGTTAAAATCAACAACACAAGAACAAGTGTTGGCAAGGATGTGGAGATAAAGAAACCCTTGTGCACTGCTGGTGGGAATGCAAACTGGTACAGCCACTATGGAAAACAGTATGGAGGTTTCTCACATAGTTAAAAACAAAACTATCTTACAATCTACTGGGTATTTATCCCCAAAATACAAGAACACTAATTCAAAGGGATACATGTACCCCTATGTTTACAGCAGCATTATTTATAATAGCCAAGATATGGAAGCAGGTCAAGTCTCCATCAATTGCTGAATGGATAAAGAAGAGGTGGTATATATATACATAATGGAATACTATCCAGCCATAATCAAGAATGAAGTCTTGCCATTTCCAATGACATGGATGGAGCTGGAAAGTACAATGCTAAGCAAAACAAGTCAAAGAAAAATACCACCTAATTTCATATGCAGAATTTAAGAAACAAAACAAATGAGCAAAAGGGAAAAAAGAAAGCGAGAGAGACAAACCAAGAAACAGACTCTTACTTATAGAGAATAAACTGATAGTCACCAGAGTGGGGAGGGGTGGTGGGATGGCTTAAATAGGTGATGGGGATTAAGGAGTGCACTTGTCGTGATGAGCACTGGGTGATGTACGGAACTGTTGAGTCACTATATTGTATATCTGAAACTAATTTAACACTGTATGGTAACTAACTGGAATTAAAAATAAAAATTTTTTAAAAAAGAGACAAATTAGTATTAACTGACCAATAATAAAACTTGTTTTTCCAATACCCCCAAACAGACCTACACACACGCATGCACGCTCTCACTTATTTTGATCTTCAATAAAACTAAAAACCATAAGGTACAGTGCCAAGAAACCAGTTATTAAAATTTCATAAATACAGTATAATTCCAGCTGAATGGTTAACTACTGTAAGACTGTTTCCACATGTTACTCTGTAACTTTCTCACATTCATATGGTCTGCGCTAACAGTGGGTTTGTTACACTTAGAGCTATAAAATAAAATGACAATTCTCTGGTACAGAGCCCAAAAAAAGGCAAAGCAAAAACACTAAAATGTTCACGTTTATAATTATTCAAGTTATTACCTTCATTACTCCTCTGTACTCAGCCTATATCAATCTTAATGTTACTTCCCTTAATTCCCCCTCTCCATGCCTCTTTCTTTCTTCATCAACACCTTTTTCATGTTTTCCATGCAGCCTTGCTTTTTGTCTCTGCTACTTTTCTGCAACTAAATTCTACGAGGCCAGCAGTAACTCACTGGCTGCCAAATTTAACAGTTACATGCATCCTTGACCTAACTTTTCCTTGAAGTCCCATGTCAGGCTCAGCTTGGAGTCTGCTTGGGATTCTCGGTCTCCCTCACCTTCTGCCCCCGCCCCCACCCCATGTACGCTAAATAAATAAATAAATAAAATCTTTTTTAAAAATTAAAAAAATAAAAGCTGCTGTTCCTCAGGGTTCTATGCTTCAACCTATACCCTACGGCTTCAACCACCACCTATGCACTGACTAATTCTCAGGCCTAAGTTTACTAGTCACGCATCTACTACCTGGGCTGCAATTCCACATTTTGAAATACCAATCAGACATATGGTTTTTCTGCAGCCACCCAGAACTAAACATGTCAAAAATAGAATGTAATACGTTCCCCCTCAGACTGGCTCCCCCTCCTACCTTCCCTGTCTCACTTAAAACAATCGGCATTATTGCCACTGCTCAAGGAAGTGGTCTTATTCATCTCGGACTCCTTCTTGTCCATCCCCACACCCACAACGCACTGTCTAAAACATCGTCTTGTCTGGGGCATCTGGGTGGTGCAGTCAGTTAAGCATCTGCCTTCGGCTCAGGTCCTGATCCCAGGGTCCTGGGCTGGAGTCCCACATCAGGCTCCCCACTCAGCGGGGAGTCTGCTTCTCCCTCTCCCTCTGCTGCTGCTCCCCCTGCTTGTGCTCACTCTCTCTCTCTCTCTCTGACAAATAAATAAATTTTTTAAAAATTTTTAAAAATTTAAAAATAAAACATCATCTTGTCTCACGGCTGTCTCTCTCTTTTCCATTCTCAACTAAGATGCTGTGTCCTTAGAAAACTCTGCCCTGACCTCTCACAATTAGTCATGCCATACCATCTAACCCCTTCTGCCTGCTTCAAAGGACTGATTACAAGCCACAATTCTGAATTCATTGTTTTCTCCTTCTCTACACTGGGAGCTATCTTACTCACTAGTGTCCCCTAGAACCTGGTCCAGGATGTGACAGAGTTGGTACCAATAACTGATGACTGAATGACTATCAGAGTTTCCTGTCTTTAGCCTGTCTTTACCCTGTCATAAAAATGATGGCTTTTTTTCTGAGAAAAAAAAATTTGATAATGCTGCTCTACTGAGGAAAAGCTGCTGAGGTTTCAGAAGGCTATAGAAAAAAGTTCCAGGTACTAATGTCTTAGCACCCAAGGGCCTTCCTAAAATGATCATAATCTAAACTCAACTTTCTAGGGCAGAACCCAGTTGACTTTGGCCCCCTTATGTTAGATATACTGGAGGGTGAGAAAGTATTGCTGGGTAAATAGAGGAAGATATCTCTGAGACTATGACACGCTAGAGTTGAGAACTAACTGAGAAAGACCTACATCCTGCCTTAGAGATTACCAGGAAGAGGGACCACAAGTGAAAGGCCTTAATGTGAAAAAGAGGTTGGTATGAGAAATGAAGAGAACAGTGGTGTGACTGCAAAATAGTGTAAAATGAGATAAAGTCAGTGAAGCAGGCAGATACCAGATTATACAGAGTCTTATAGTCTGGATTCTTTTCCAAATTGGTAAAGCACTGAAGAATTTTAAGCAGGGGAAGGGCATAATCTGATTTATGTTATAAATTCTAAGTAGAGAATTGATTCTTTCATTCATGTATTCATTCCTTCACTCAGGAATTACTTGGTAAGTGTCTGCTATGCACCAGATACCATTCTGATCACTATGGATACAGTGGTGAACAAGACAGGTAAAAGCCTTTGCCCTCATTAAGCTTTCATTCTAGAGTATTCTGGGAAGACAAAAAGGAAGTAAGGGGTTCAGTTAAGAGACCACTGCAGAGTCCACATGAGAGATTAGGATGGCTTGGACAAGGTATGTTACAGTAAAGAGGGAGAGAAATGGACAAATACAGATTCTATTTTAGAGGTGCAAAAGATAGGACTAGAAAGGGTAAAGGAAAGACAAATTGGGAATGACTCACATCTCTAGTCTGGACAGCTGTATTGATGGGTGTAATATGATGTCTGAAACGGAGAAAAACAGAAATGCATACCTGGGGAAGGAAACCAAGAGTTCTATTTTGGTCATATAGGATGAGGTACCTATTAGATATATGAAGAGGAGTTATCCAGTGGACTGTTAGGAGCCTGAAAGTTCAGAGGGTAGAACCAGAGAGGTAAAACTAGGAGTTGGGCATAGAGATGGGATTCAGGAAGAGAATACAAATGAGGAGAGCCTCCAGGACCAAACCCTGACACATTCTAACTTTGAGAGGTTAAGCAAAGGAGGAAAAGTAAGCAAAGAAAACTGAGAAGTGATTAGTAAGGCAGGGGGAAATGAGTAGTGTCACCGTGGCAAGCCACAGGGGTGTGCTGCTAGGATCTCCCTTCAAGAAAACCACTTGCTATTCAGGTGTAAGGAGTTCAGTTAACTGACAACCTCCAGCTGTTAATAGCCTCAGAATGCGCTTGGTTTTCGAGGCAAAGGCATACTCCTCCCAGGCCATCCAGCTGATCATTGAGCACACTGTGGGTGGTACGGTCTGGCCAGGTCTGCCTAATGCATCTCTTCCAACAAGTAACCTCTGCTCCAAAGTTCCCAGTAGGGTTGCCAGAGACTCTGTCATATCTGCAGCACGGTCTGAGGTTTGCCCTACCCAATCCTGCTTTCTTCCCTCTTTCCTTCCACAGCTCTTAGGTCTTGGTCTGAAGACTTGCCCTATCCAATCTTGCTTTCTTCTTCTTGTCTTTCACAGGCAAGCCCCTCCCCCCAGTAAGCCTCTTGCATGTCTCTCTCCATCTCAGCACTTGCATCCTGGAGAACCACATTCCACAGTGACAAAAACCAAGAAGAAAGAGTGTTTCAAAGAGGAAATGGTCCACTGTGATCAGGGTTGCTGAGAAGTCAAGTAGTGAAAGGACAAAGAACTATGAGTGAATTTGGCAAAATGAAGGTCATTGAGAATACGGAAGAGGACATTTTCAGTGGGGCAGTGTGAATCAAAGCTGAATTGGAATGGGCTGTGGGGTGAATGGGCTGAGGAACCCATAGAGACTGTTAAGACTACAAACAACTAATTCACTCTAGAAGTTTTGCTTATAGAACTCCCAGCTATAATAAGTGCTCTGAAAGAATGGTACTAGGATTTCAAAAAGTGTAACTGGGAAACCTAATGTATACTGGGGAAGGTATCTCTGAGAAAGTAAAGTTTACCAGAAGAGTGGAAATAAGAACATTGCAGAAAGAAGAAAGAGCAGGTGCTAAAGCCAAGGCATAGGAGAAAGTCTGAGTAATTAGAGGACCAGAAAACCAGTTGCTGTAGCTGAAATAGAGCCAGGATCAGATTATGCAAGGCCATGAGGAATATGATAAAATTTTGGATTTTAGCCTAAAGCCTAGAAGTTTTAAGTGGGGGTTAAAAGTTAACTTGACCTGATTGATAATTTTGTGAAAATATCACTACTTGTAGTAGGGGAAAAAACAGAAGTGAAAGACCTCTTGAGGGCGCCTGGTTAAGCATTGGCCTTCACCTCTGGTCATGATCCCAGAGTCGGGGATCCAGTACCACATCGGGCTCCCTGCTCAGTGAAGAGTCTGCTTCTCCCTCTGCCCTTCACCCAGCCTGTGCTCTCTCTCTCTCTCTCTCTGTCTCTCTCTCAAATAAATAAATAAAATCTTAAAAAGAAAAGACTTATTGAGAGCCAGTGGTGAACTGAACTTGGACAGCTGAATTCATTCACTCATTCATTCATTCATTCATTCAAATATTTAATAAATGAGAGAAGCAAATTGATTCAATATGTATTTTCAGAGATAGAATCTACAGGACTGGCAAAGATAGGGTTAAGAGAGAGGGAGTTATCATAACTTCATAATTCCTAGGACTTGGCTCAATCAACTGAGCAAAACTGGTTATGAGGCCCAACTGAGGTGCACCAACTTTTAAGGGCCCCCACAGACCATATGCAGCCCCTTTTCTTGGGGTATACCAACAAATCACACCCCAACAATCTAACACCAAAAAATATAACTGTGTAACACAACTGAATTAAACAACACAGGCTAACACGGAATGTTTCTCCTTCAATGCTCAACTATCTCACTTTATGCCTGAGGGAATGGATTGCCTACTAGAGTTGGAATCTGCTCATACATATTAATGTTGCTCTTTTGACCTTCACATACAATTTTACACATATTTCAGGAACAGTCCAAAAGCCCTCAGTCCAGAAATTTATTCATGGGCAATTTCTGAAGCTCTTATCACTGGCTTCTCTTCTGGGCTTTTCCGGAAAATTAGAAATCCTTGCTTAACATGAGCCAGTCCCTTCTTTCTCCTTTTATTTAAGACCATCATTAAACTCCATAAACCAGACCTTAAAACTCCTTAGCCTTTTGTTTTTCATTGCAGAGGACATTCTTTTTGCTCCTGTAGCTCTGAGCAAGCAATATTAGAAATTTTGGTTTCGACTCTTAATGTGCAATTTTAAATGTTGCTTTTGTCTAGGATTATATTCAAAATCAAGCATTCAAATCCACACATTTATCAAGCAACACCTATTTGCTAGGTACTGTGAGGAGTGTTAAGAAGCAAAAGAGGATTAACACAAGATCCCAGTCCTTAGAGAATTAACACAAACTTGGTGAATTCACTATCCTTTCAAGGTACCCAGATAAACTCAAATTCATCTGTGAGGATGCTCAGGTTTGCGACGCTAGTGTGAAACTGCAGCCAGGAAATAACTGTGCTGGGCGAACACTTCACAGAGGAGGGGGCGTGTGCAAAACATCTTGAAAGACTGAGAGTTCAATAAAACTCCAATATAAAAAGGGATAAAGAACATTCTAAGTGAAGGGAACAACTTGTGCTTAGAAACAAGAGGCCATGTTCCTAAAACCAAAGGACATTCTTCGGAACTCACTTGATTTCACAGCAGCTTTTGATCCTGATGATCATTCTCATATCCTTGACACATTCTCTTAGTTTGGTGACACTACACTCTCTTTGTATTCCTCCTCATCTCTCTGGTTGGTCTTCCCCAGTACTCTTTGAAGGTTCCTCTTTATCTCTTATACAGTGCTATTTCCACAAAGTTCAGTGCCAGGCTTTCCCCCCACCCCCAAAAAAATGAAAAGTCCCCTGCCTGGTAGATCTCATCTCTCTCCCATGGTTTCAATTACCATATATACATGCCTCTCAAAGCTGTGTCTCCAGAACAGATAGTTCCTGAGGTTGAGAGCCAAATAACTAGTGTCTTCTGGACACTTCTTTAAAATTTCACAAGTGCCTCAAACTTAATACTTTCAAAATGAAAATTTCTCTCAAACCCCCTTCTCCTCTTGGGATCCCCCTCCACCCCAGAGAACCAGCCAGCCAGTTGTCCAAACCAAAAATTATCCTTGACTTCTGGACATTATCCTTGACTTCTCTCTCTCCATTACACTCATCTATTCAGTTCTTAATTCTGTCAACTTTGCCTTTTACTTAAATTCGTATACTTCTCTTCATCCCAACTGCTACAGTCCTAATTTATGGCCCCATCACCTCTTGCATAAATTATGGCAATACCCTCCTAACTGGACTCCCTTGTCACTATCCTGCTGCCCTCCAATCTACCCTCCACATGATAATATATCTTACAGTATCTTGCATGATCTAGTTCCTAATTACATTCTGGACTTACCTTTTGCCCCTAGCCCCTACACATTCTGTATCTCCAGTCATATTCAACCATTTATCTTGCCTTTAGGTCCTTCTATATATATTTCCCATGCACAAAATGCTATTTCTGTTCTTTCTCTTTTTTTAAATTTTTTTTTAATTTTTACTAATGCCCACTCTTCCTTTAGATCTAAAATTATACATTATTTCCTCAGGGGAGCTGCTGATCCCTCAACTACTTCCTCTTCTTTTTTTTCTTTCTTTTTTTCTTTTTTTTTGAATGGGGCCCTTTGTTAGTGTCTTTTGCTATAAGGTATAATTGGCAAGTGAAACTGTAATATCAAATATACAACATAATTTGAAATACATATACTTTGTGAAAGAATTCCCACCACTGAGTTAATTGACACATGTATCATCTCACATATTTACCTTTTTTGTCTGTATGTGAGAACACAAGTTCTACACTCTTAGCAAGTTGCAATCACATAGTACAGTATTATCAGCTATAGTAACTATGATATACATTAGATCCCCAGACCTTCCTCATCTTATAACTGGAAATTTATACTATCTTACCAAACTCTATTTCCTCTACCTCCCAGGCCCTGGCAACCACCTTTCTATTCTCCATTTCTTCGAGTTCATTTTTTTTTTATTTTTTAAGATTCCACATGTAAGTGATACCATGCAGTATTTGTCTTTCCCTGTCTGGCTTATTTCACTCAGTAATGTTCTCCAGGTCCATCCACAGTATTGCAAATGACATTTCCTTCTCTTTTAAGGCTGGAAAATATTCCTCTGTGTGTGTGTGTGTGTGTGTGTATCTCACATTTTTTTTACCATTCATCCATCAATGGACACTTAGGTTGTTTCCATGCCTTGACTATTGTGAATAATTCTGCATTGAACATGGGAATACAGATATCTTCAAGATAAAAGTTACATCTCCTTTGAATATCACGAGGCGTGAGATTGCCGGATCAGATGGTAGTTCTGTTTTTAATTTCTTGAGGCCTCTCCACACTGTTTCCCACAGTGGCTGCACCAGTTTACATTCCCATCAACAGTACACAAGGGCCCCTTTTCTCCACATTCTTGTCAGCATTTGTTATCTCGTATCTTTTTGATAGACACTCTAACAGGTGTGAGGTGATATCTCACTGTGGTTTTGATTTCTATTTCCCTGGTGATTAGTGATACTGAGTACCTTTACTATACCTGCCTAACTGCTTTCTGTTACATGTTCCTATCGTAAGTATCTTTATCCCACTATTTTAGTTTGTTGTTTGCTAGTTAGCATCTTCCTAGACAGTAAATTCATAAGAGCCCTTGACACAGTGCCGACACATACTTTAAGTGCTCAAAAATTATTTGTGTTATGACTAAACAAATGATAAGGAAATCCTTAACACACTTCATCAAAACACTAAGCACACATAAGATTTAAAAATGGGTGCAGGATGACAGGGGACTTTCTGTGGTTGCCCTTCTATAATAAGGTCAACAGAAAAAATAATATATAAAATACTATTATAAATGGAAAACAAAGATAATAAAAAGGATTAACTGAAAAAGCGTAATTCAACAAACACTTAAGGTAGCCAATAACAATGGAAATAAACTGCTTTTGTCTTTGATTCACTAATGTTGCAGAAATATCATTCAGGACAATTTTCTGAGAAAGCAACAACTGAGCAAAAAGTGAGCTGATGTCTAAGCTTCTCCCCCCCCCCAAAGAAACATGTTCTAAGACCAACCATTGAACACAAGTTAGACACTGCTGCATAACAAACTACCCCAAATGCAGGGGCTTAAAATAACAAACTCTCTACAGGTCAGCTAGCAATTAATTCCACCTTGGCTGTGCTCTCTGATGATTATGCAACAGTCTTACAGGTTAACTAAGACTGGCTTATCTAGAATGGCCACCCTCACATATATTATGGTTGGCTGGCTCTTGAATGGGATGACAGGCATGATGGGGACACACATCCAGCCGACTAGCCCAAGCTAATTCTCACAGCAGCTAGACAGGTGTCCATGAGCAGAAATGCACAAGGCCTCTTGAGACTTAGCTTCATAACTGACACACCATCACCTCTGCTGCATCTATTAGTCAAAGCAAGTTACAAGGCCAGCCCAGATTCAAGAAGTAAGTAAACAGACGCTATCTCTGCAGAGTCACACTACAAGGGGCATAGATATAGGGAGGGAAAAATCAAGGCCATTTTTAAAAATCAATATCTCATACACTATTTGGCCCTACACATGCATCTACCTGTGAGCAGTACAGTTCAGTACCGAGATTCATAATGATGATTCTGACTCAGCAAGGAGTTAAATAACACTTAGTATCTTATAGGTCGAGAAGCACATTGCAAAAAGCTTTCCATGATCAGAACAAAGGTTAAGAGATTTGCACTAAATAACTCACTTTATTGTGGTGTCATTCCCCACTGATTTCAGAGAATAGTGTTTTTATGACAGTGCATTCTATTAATTCAATGTGAGGGCTATCAACGGGCTTGAAAAAGTAACAGGACAGTCCACTGTATCCCTGGTGAAAGGATTCAGTTAAAATAAATAAGGGCTAAGCCCACATCAGATCTTTTTAACATACAGAAAAATTTGTATTTATATGATTCAGGAAAAGGACCAGGCCATGGACTCACTTCCTAAACACCTGCCACACAGAGATAACATTCCCCATATTCATGGAATCACTCACTATAACCCTTGTACCAAAGGAAGGAGCTAGGTGTGTGGGTAAGTAGAACTAAATGAGGAGTTCCCCTGGCAAATACACATGAATCTGGCAAACTCCTAGAAAGAAAATTAGACAAAAATGGAAAAATATTTTCATATGTGCAAACTGTTACTACTAAGGTATTTTTTAGCAACCACAAAAACTATGCTGGGCTTGAATAGGTAAACAGAAACCAGACCAAATTACAGATAAGCTTAAAAGCATGCAGATCTTCAAATCCAAGTGATATTACTGGGTGCACTTGATCCTTGGACTATGTGGCCTAGTTTTGCTGGATGACCCTCTAATTTCTGAAAAGTGCTACAGGATCCTCTTGACAACGACCTCTCCTAACTCCTGCATGGGAACTCTTAGCATTTCCGATGTGGATTTTAGAGACAAAGATAGAACACTGAGACCTGCCAAGGCTGAAGAGGATATCACTTTCAAAGGTTAAAAAAATCCCCCCCCCTCTTTTTTCTGATGACTACCCAATTACACAAGCCAGGCATGATAACTGGGAGCAGTGAAAGAAGTCTTCTTATAGGCATGGACAAAACTACCTGTTCAAACTCAATAAAAAACACATGAGGCACAGCAATAAAATTCACCTTTTGGGGAAATGCACATGGAGTAGTTAATCTACCATGAAAAAAAATGTTTTTTAATATAAAACAGAAAACTCAGAATCTAATTCTATTATTAGTACTTCTTATCAGGGCCTATTTTGTGATATTTAAACAGAACAGCTTTTCATTTTTTAATTTTACATAAGAGCATCAAGTTTTACAAGAGATTTATTCTTAAAATCCTGTAGGCAGAACAAAATTTTGTAAAGTGAAACCCATTCTTCCTCTGAGAGCTATTATAAAATCCAACATGTGTATCTATATATAAGCATGCTCCTGAGACCATGGATTTGGGTTATATTTTTGTGTACTAGAATAAAAGCTGTAGTGTGATGTCCACTTGTCCGACGATGTTCATTTTCCACCTGCTCAGCTGACATAGGGTCCAATCACCTCCTGTCAGTACCTAGTAATGACAATGTTTTAGTCCTCTTGTTTATTTGCCATTCAAAAATAACATTTTAATTTCATATCTAGAGAAGAAATGTGAGGCAGGAATCTAAAAACAGAGTACTTGTTCAACCTGTGGGTTCTTTCAGTATCTTAACTGTTGAAAGTATTTGCCATTGCTTATTACTACAGAGACAGTAAAAAAAAAAAAACAGCTATTTTTGGAACACTCACAGTACACTAGTATTATTTGCTTTTGGAGACCCCAGATTCTGTCATCATTTTTCAAGAAGACTTAGAGAAGCCTTATAGTAATGTTCCCCAAACAGGTCTTCTTCCCAGAATTATTATGTGATCAATTTCACATCTCTTCATTCTATTATACATCTGTTAGGTTTTATACAATAACAGCCTTAGGATGATTCTGACAGTTCTTAGCTGAACTAAAAACCTCAGGTGAACTGTAAATTAGATCTCTACATTAACAGAATACTCAGTACAGCAGCTAACTTCAAAAAATGTATTCCCTTTACCACTCTCTCTCTGAACACCTAAATTAAACCAGGCAAAACTATACTGGTCTTGGCTAATCACAGATCTGTGATTATTAATCCACTGGTCAATCAGGTGCCCAAAGTCACACAGCTAGCAAGAACCTTAAGAGTTTGCATTGGTGAATAAATAAGCATGAGCTGTAAAGAATGTCAATTGTTTGTGTGCAAAAAAAGTGATGTTTCCTAAGAAAAATTGGAAAGTTTAAAGAATTTTAAACATTACTTCTATTATAACTGCTACATAAATACTTATTTGTACTATGAAGGAAAGGTATTCTAAGCAAAGATAAGCACAACCAAGTTCACTATATTTATCCCAATTTGGGGGTTAAAAGACAGAAACATTTATCTCAAATCTTCAAAAACAAAAGCAAAAAAAAAGAAGGCAGATTCAATAAAATTTTACTAAATAATAGTGATTAACAATAAACTACTATGCTTAATTAAACCATACAGTGATGATAAACTATTGCTTACAACATGAGGAAGCACATTAACACTGCCACAAATACTTAATGATATAGAACTTAATTACGTGATTTCATTAATATGAAGGATCCGTGTTATGAAACCTATTTTTTATTTCAATTTTCTTTAAATTTAACTGTATTATGTTATGTTAGTCACCATACAATACATCATTAGTTTTTGATGTAGTGTTCCATGATTCATTGTTTGCGTATAACACCCAGTGCTCCATGCAGTACGTGCCCTCCTTAATACCCATCACCAGGCCAACCCATCGCCCCCCTCCCAAAACCCTCAGTTTGATTCGTCTCCCCCTCCGATTTCCCCCCTTAATTTTTCCCTTCAATTTTAATGCATCATTTTAAAATTCAGTAAGTAACAAGGAGTACATTAGTGGTTGCCATGGACTGAGGGAAAGGGAAAATGGGGGAGTAACTGACAACGGGTATGGGGTTTCATTTTGGGGCAATAAAAATGTTCTGAAACTTAGACAAATAGTTGCACAAGTTTGTAAATATACTAAAAACCACTGACTTAGGGCGCCTGGGTGGCTCAGTTGGTTAAGCAACTGCCTTCGGCTCAGGTCATGATCCTGGAGTCTCAGGATCGAGTCCTGCATCGGACTTCCTGCTCAGCAGGGAGTCTGCTTCTCCTTCTGACCCTCCCTCCTCTTATGTGCTCTCTCTTTCTCATTCTCTCTCTCAAATAAATAAATAAAATCTTTAAAAAAAAAAAAACCACTGACTTATGCACTTTAAAAGGGTAAATTTTATGGTATGTGAATTATCTCTCAAAGTTATCACAAAAAGGCTAAATATTTTTACTACCTATGTGAATTCCTATAAAGAAAATATTTATATATTTTAATATATAATTATAAATATAAAATATATATTTTAAATATAAACTAAATATAAAGTATATATTATATATCTTATATATTTTAATATTCAAATTGTCTACCTATAAACTGCTTTGTCTATTATTTTCTAGGAATTATCTTCCTGAAGGGTTAGTTACTCTAATGCTCTAAGTATCCACAGACTACCAACAACTCTTCAAAACATAGAAGTGACACTAAATATTAAAGATTTTGACATCTTGATGGACCCTTTAAAAACAAAAAGGTTTGAATTCCAGTGGGCTACATAATATAAAGACACCTGTTTTCCTGGGAATTAACAGTTGTAAATACAGACAACATAAGCAATTTCACACATCAAGCTGATGTGTAATAAAATAAATCTACTCAAGGTTCTTCTTTCAACAAGATAACAGACTCTAACGATAAATGACTACAGCTCATCTTGTTAAGATCAAAAGGGAATGACTTTTGCAACAAAATATGCCTACCAGCTAAGCTATTTCACCAGCTCAGTTACTAATGGCACAAAAGCAGTCTTGCATGAAGCAGCAAAAGGAAGAAAGAAGGGATTCTTAAGAGACCTGATTTGTCCAGGTTGTAAATTGCTTTGTAACTTTCATTTATTAGACTTTAGAGTTTATATCTCTGAAATGTGCTGACAAAAAAAAACACAATAAATTTTTCCTTAACTTGTAAGCTCTCTGCAGGTATTTTTTATCCAGCTATAGTTATATTAACAGTTCTTATTGCCACTCTATAACATATCAGTCAATTTGCCACAATTGGGACATCAAGAAAGGGCAAGATCTGTAAGTTCATCTCCTATGCCATCATATAAAATGTCACATAAAGCAGTTAATCTTTATGATGATGTTATTTCTAAAGGGCTATAAAATAGTTTATTTTGTATTTAAATTTTAACTATATGAGTTACCACTAATGTGTATGCATAAAAACCTGAGCTGCACTTAAGTTGCCTTTGAAATAAAACAAACACAATCACAAAAATGTCAACATCAATAGAAAAAAATCTTTTTCCAAATCATAATTCAGAAATATGACAATGAAAAAAGGAGTTATTGGTGAAAACTATAACTAACAGTATAAACAGATACAACTTCATCCTTTTTTATATCATAAATTTTATCGTAAGATCGCACACAGTTGTCATACCAATTGGAGCCTCAGAATTTCATCCTAAGAGAGGAAAAGGAAATGTTTTTTGAACTCCAGTCTAAAGAGCTAAACTTCCTCCAAAACTATCTAACATGCCCACCCCTGGGCAATAAGGAAAATAAGCCTCAAAGCCATTAAGTAACTTGGAGATTTCAAACACAAGGTTTCTGACTTTTCTAGAATGTCATTTTAAAGAACAGAGAAAATTTTCCACTTAATTACACAAAATTTGAACATGCAGCATTTGATGTCATCTACTCAGATGTAGACCTCAGGACCCTGAGTGTATCCTGGGTGCCTATACAAGAGGTATCTAAAGCGCTTCCCCTCTCTCACTCCTCCAAATCCCTCTGCCTTCCTTGCCACTGCTTCCTCCAACCTTAATTTTCTAAATCCGTGAGTTCTTTTTTCTTTTCCACAAGAACACATTAAGTAATTGTCATATATGTAAATAGCAACGGCACTTAAAACTACAGATGCTATCTTTATGTTAAATCAACAGAGAGAACCTTTCTAGTTTACTGCTAAAAAAGCAGTATGTCATAATATAAACTATAATAAAATGAATTCTACCCACGAGAGGATTAAGCTTTGCTACTACAATGAGACCTGCTTTATAAAAATAACCCTCATAATGGTATGGCCTGTTGCCGAGACCCTCCTACAGTAGATCCTGTCCTTGTTGGGGACAAAACAAGCCTTAGCACCATGCCAACATAACAGCTGCCAAAAATGAATTCTTCCTGATTCTGGAGAACTGTCACTCCATTTCTCCACCAAGGTAGCTAACCCTATCTGTCGTGACCGTGTTTCCTATACAAATATTTTACGCAACTTAAACAGTTGTTTTAGCACAGTGGATACCATCTCTGTCATACTGGTAAGGAAGGCTTTATTTCTAAAAGAATTTGGAAATATGGACTTACAGACTGACCAAAACAATCTTCTCTCTCAGTTTTCTGTATTATTAATTCTATTTTTCTAGAACTTTGAGGGGCTACAGAGAATACAAAAAGTACAAAATATCCCTGCTTTCATGGCCCTTAAAGTAATATTTAAAGAGATAATATTAACAGAGTTTAAAATAATTGGAAAACACTTAGCAGATGGAAATAAAGTCTATAGTACCATCTGCTACAGCCTTCATTTCCTAATGATCTTTCTCCTATAACACCCATGAGGTGAGACAAGGTGAGTCTACAGTAGCCAATCACAGCCATCTTTCTTAGCAGATCTCCCCGCCCCCCAGCAGTATGTGTAAGAAACCACTGTCTTATGGAATTAAAGCAAGTATACGGTTGATACGGTAACAGTGAACATACCCTTGAGCCTGCCAGTCATGGGTGCTGTGTACCAAATGGCTGGCTCAGCCAAAGCCAATGCCCGACTACATAAACTGCTTTGAGTTGGGGGAGGGGGGTTTGTTTGGTTGGGTTTGTTTTTGTTTTTGTTTTTCTCAAGGCTGACTTCTATAAGCTCTCGTCATGTGCTAAAATAAATAGTAAGTAGCTGACGGAGTATCCTGGAAAGGTCCAGTGACTTCGATTGTCACAAAGCTTCTAACATATAGAACTAGTTCCTAATTTTTATAATCAACTATTAATGTATCTCAGACTGGTTCATTTATAATTTGAGACATGCAATAGCCTACTTGAATAAATTACTGGAGGAATCAACAATAACTAAGAAAGACAAATTCATGTTCAGTCAAAGGGCATGTATTTTAAAGCTCTGAAACAGCACAAAAGGTAAGAAGGAAAGGTGTCAGTCTGATAGAGACAGATAGCTCATACTTGGCTTACCAGACAGACTCTCATATTTGACTCTAAGCCAGGTGTTTTCAGGAGAAGATACACTGTAGCTTATAAAGTATATATCTTAACAGAAGGAGATAAACTAATGACCAACAAAACTATATAACTTTAAGTAAAGGAAAATATCTGACACAACAAGTCAGAGAGATTCCTTTAGAAAAAGTAGAAAGAGAATGATTTATTGAAAGGCAGTGCTTAATCATAATGGTTTTGAAGAGTATCTGGCTCTGACCTTTACAACATTTACATCAAAAATAAATGTAGTGTCTGTACCTCCCTATCGTCAGTTATATAAACTCATAATTCAAGCTACTTAGGGAACACTTAGTTATTAACAGATTTTCTTGGTTTTAAATTCTCCCCATCTAAAGTATCAAAATTTTCTTCTGTTATCAAAAATAAGGTATTAAAAAAACCTATAAAAGTTATCTTCTAAAAGTTATGAGCATAAGCATAAACACAATGAAAGTTTCGTCAGTCAAAGCAAAACAAAATATATAACTATAACTTAAAGAAGTGAAATTGTTTAATGTAAGAAAAAAAAATGTAGTGTTATTACAGGACAACAAGAGCCAATCCATAATCTCCCAAGGCTTTCAAAAAGCCTTTTATATTTTTATTTATTAACTCATTTCTGGTAATCAAATAACACCCAAATAAATCAACATTTCATATAACTTTAAAGGAGTATGCTCTAGGGGCGCCTGGGTGGCTCAGTCGTTAAGCATCTGCCTTCGGCTCAGGTCATGGTCCCAGGGTCCTGGGATCAGGCCCCATATGGGGCTCCCTGCTCCACGGGAAGCCTGCTTCTCCCTCTGCCACTCCCTCTGCTTGTGTTCCCTCTCTCGCTGTGTCTCTCTCTGTCAAATAAATAAAACCTTTAAAAATAATAATAAAATAAAGGAGTATGCTCTAGATTAATACTTGTCTCTGAGAGAGATGAGGGAGAAGAAAGATGAAGGAAAGGAAGAAGGGAGGGAGAGGAGATATGGGGAGAAGGAAATGGAGTGGGGAGAGAAGAAAACATGAGAAAGGGGAAGAATAAATGAGAAGTGATAAAGTGGTGCCACATAAACTAAGAGAAAAGTTCAATACATCTTGTTTAAAGAAGAATAAGAATATATTTCATTATGAGAATAAATATTAAGGAGGGAAGAAGAATTATTAATATTCTAACTAAGGGGTGGGGGTGGGAGCAGGTAGAAACCAAAAAAAAAAAAGCAACAAAACTAGGCCTACTGACCTAAGAATGAGATCACCGTGGAGCTACCTGCTTTTCTCGAAGAAGGAAAACTTATTCTCTATGAGTAATAGAGATGGCTGGAAGATAATGCAGAACAGGGAAATACACTTTCACCAAGGAGTAGATATTAATCAAAGAAAAATATTAAATATTCTGAGTTCAAGACAAAAGATTTGAGGTTAACAGATATTAACACAGCTACTACATGCAATCTGGCAACTTTAAAAAGTAAACAGCAAACTGTGTCTGCAAATCTAGACAGATTATATCATGGTAAGTATTCCTAAATAAAAGCCTGAAATCTCTTTGAAATTTGACATTCAGAAGGGCTTGCTTTGCATCTAAAAATGACTGGAATTCCTATAGAATGTTACTACTACTGATGGAACTTAAATAGCCAAGGCAGTTGACATATTTAGAGTGAGACAGTGTGGTCATGCTAGTTCTTATAGGAATTATAATATTCTTGAATATTACTAACATTAAGAAATTAATATAAATTAATATACATAATATAGCTCAAAAAATTCTAAGTGGAAATCTAAACTAGTTCACAAAATGCAAATCTAAATAATTCATTTTTTATTATATATATTAGTCAACTCTTATGGAATAGATTACCTGATGTACAGATTAGTCATGGAAAATATGTTAATTTAATAAAATATTTAGAATTACCATGAACCAGAAGGAAATCCTTATTAGATGTACCTAACACCTAACATCTGAAACTACATAGTTACCAAAGACTCACCCACTGACCCCACTACAACTTTGAAACTTTCCTCCTACCACTAAGACTATGGCACTTCCCACCTTTAGCCAAAGTGCATCCCCAGAACAAGGCAACAATTTCAGATTTCTACACAAAAAGCAGTTGAGGAAGAGGAGGAAAAAAGGAAGGATCTTTTATTGTCCGATCTGCTTGTTGTGAGAATTATATGAGTTAATATACACAAAGTGTTTAGAAGAGTGCATCTGGCACACAGCAAGCATTCAGTAAAACTGACTATTTCCCTCGTACAAAAACAGAGTTCTACAAAAGTCCTAGTCTCCATAAACTATCTAGGAAGAATAAATAGCCCATATTTGGTAAACTCGTGGTTGATCTATTCAGGGTCAGTGCCTTGCCAATGCTCTTCAAGGCCTATCAGCATTAATTACAACAGCTACTTGGGTGGTCATTAACATCAGTGATTTTGTGAAGCTTTTTTTAAAATGAACTTCATAAATGTCAAGCCCCAGTTTTGCTGTTTTGAAACAACAGCTAACTTCTTTTCATGCTGGCTGCTCATACATTTCATTCCATAATACAAGTACCACCAGATAAAGCCTATTCAATTAGTTGACCTTCTCTCTGGGAAGTTACTCAGGTTATATCTAAAAAGAAAAATCTCAATGATTTCATTTCTAACATATGATTCCATTTCAGAAAGGAAATAAACATATTAAATCCAGTGAAACCTCTCAATAATATACCCTTCCTTAACACTAATTTGGATATAAGGCAATTGGTGGTTGGATTCCATCCTTCCATAATCTTATAATAACGTGACTGTGTTTAATGGCATCCCACACTTTACCCAAGTGAATATTTGTGGTTCCATTTACAGCGCTATGGGAGATTTTACCCTATCAGAAATTGACACAAAATATTCTTAAGTTTGAATGCCACACAAAGGAATTTTCTTTGACTCTCAAGTTGTTAGTATTATCTGAAAATGTGTTACATTGTTCCTGCTCTCCAAAACTGACTAGCCCACCCTTCCTATCTTCCCTTAATTGTTACTGTAATTTCTCACAGTCTTAGGATATCTGCCTGCGTAAAACAGGTATTTTTTAATTTAAATTTCAGTTAGTTAACATATAGTGTATTTTTCGTTTCAGGGGTAGAATTTAGTGATTCATCAGTTGCAAATAATACCCAATGCTCATTACATCAAGTCCCCTCCTTAATACCCATCCCCCAATTACCCCATCCCCCCACCACCTCCCCTCCTGCAACCCTCAGTTTGTTCCCTATTGTTAAGAGTCTCTTGTCAGGGGGCACCTGGGTGGCTCAGTTGGTTAAGCGGCTGCCTTCAGCTCAGGTCATGATCCTGGAGTCCCAGGATCAAGTCCCACATCAGGCTCCCTGCTCAGCAGGGAGTCTGCTTCTCCCTCTGACCCTCCCCCCTCTCGTGTGCTCTCTCTCTCTCTCTCTCTCTCTCATTCTCTTTCAAATAAATAAATAAAATCTTAAAAAAAAAAAAAAAAGAGTTTCTTGTGGTTTGCCTTCCTCTCTGTTTTTATCTTTTTTTGGTTTTCCTTCCCTTCCCCTATGTTCATCTGTTTTATTTCTTAAATTCCATGTGAGTGAAATTGTATGGTATTTGTCTTTCTCTGATTTATTTCTCTTACCATAATATACTCTAGCTCCATCCATGTCATTGCAAATGGCAAGATTTCATTCTTTTTGATGGCTGAGTAATATTCCATTGTATATATGTATGTGTATATATATACATACACACACCACATCTTTATCTATTCCTTGGCTGATGGGTGTCTGGGCTCTTTCCATAATTTAGCCATTGTGGACATTGCTGTTATAAGCACTGGGATGCATGTGCCCCTTCGAATCACTATTTGTGTATCCTTTGGGTAAATATCTAGTAGTGCAATTGCTGCGTCGTAGTGTAGTTCTACTTTTAACCTTTTGAGGAACCTCCATACTGTTTTCCAGAGTGGCTGCACCAGTTTGCATTCCCATTAACAGGATGTTAACAGGTATTTTAAAAAGATATTAAAATCTGACTAAAATTATAAAATGAATGAAAGAATCATTAAAAAGAACACTCTAGTGAAAAATGTTAATAAAGCATTAATGTGAATAAAGCATTTGATATTTCACACAACGTTGATCAGTTTAAGATCAAGAACCTCTAAAAGAAAATGTCATTTGTGAAGATCATATAATGCTGTTTATTTCAAATATATAATCTAAATATTTCAATTATAAGTGCTAGAAAGGCAAAATAATTTAAAAAAATTTTTTTTCCAGAATCAGTAACTAACTAGTTTTTCCAATAATTTTCATGTCCAAAGAGATAAATTAAGGAAAGCCATCTGGGATACTCCACCCAGTTCTCTGATCTGTCATATTATAGGACACAAAATGGATGGTAGTAACTATCACAGAATTGGTCAAATCATATAATTCGAAGAACTGGTACCCCAAAAAAAATTATTTAGAAAGTGAGACTCTTTTTTTCCAAACACTTTTCTGCATCTAAATGTGGACACTGGCAGTAAATATTACTTTAAAAAAAAAAAAAAGGAAGAAAATCCAAAATATGGAATAAGTTACAGGCATAGTAATATTCAACACACTATTTACAATAAAGAAAAATAGATAACAGAATGTATTGGTAAATTATGGTACTTGAAACTGAATTATTATGCCACAACTAAAAACTATAGTAATAAAAGGTACCCAGAGGTGTCTGGGTGGCTCAGTCAGTTAAGTGTCTGCCTTCGGCTCAGGTTGTGATGCCGGTGTCCTGGGATCGAGCCCCACGTCAGGCTCCCTGCTCAGTGGGGAGTCTGCTTCTCCCTTTCCCTCTGCCACTCCCCCTGCTTGTGCGCACACTTGCTCTCTAATAAGTAAATAAAAATCTTAAAAAAAAAAAAAAAGTACCTCACAGCAGGGAAAAGGTCTTGGTATAAGGTTATATAGCTTTTGGTGTAAAGTTAAGGAGGGGGAGAAAAGTAAGATTTTGTGTAACCTATAATAGCTATATTCAAGTACATGTAAAAATACTCTAAGGTATTTCCTCTTCTCAAAACACTAATAGTTATATTACAGCAATGGGAATCAATAGGTAAGGATTTGCTTCTCTGAACTGCCTAAGATTTCTGCCATGTTGTTAAACTGCTTTATAATTATAAAACATATACCTGTATTTTTTTAATTTAAGCAATACGGAAATACAAAGGGCACTAGAAAAAATGGCATAAACTTATAACTTCATAACGTTAAGAAATCTGTTTGTCAACCTAAGCATTTGAGAACTTCATCTCTTATAATATTTGTGTTGTCAGAATATTGTGATGGATGTGAGGATAAGATACAATTTGCTTAATGCTTATAGTTAACTATGCATAACTAATAATTGTTATGTAAGTGTTGATGATTCTATGAAAAAATATTAACTCATATCTAAATTATACTAATTATTCTGTGAACCAGGTTGGGCTTTTCCAGTCAAGTCCTATGAATTTTTCCAATGCATTTACTGTCTTCAATTCTAGCAGCTGCTCATAGGTGGTACCTGTTAACAGGAGCCAAGGCCCAAATGAAGAGAAGATGTAAAGCATCCAATACTACAATTCTATAAACAAAAGACTATTTTATCAACAATCATCATAACAAAATATAGCTACCTATTCACTATAAGATATGCTTCACTATATAAGAAATATAATTTTTGAAAATACAAATAATTCTCTAATACATATTTAACCTTTATTTTTTTACAGTAAGCTCTTATAAAGGTCTGTAACTGATATCCTAGAAGGTAACAGCCTAGAATTTCTTCTGTTCACTGCTTCTGCTTATTCTTGCCTTTCTATGACCATTTTAAGACTTCCAGGCTTCAGAGCTTGGTATGACATCTTTTAACTATTTTCCTAGAAGATTTCTATTCATCCTTCAACCCAAACTCAAATATTATTTCCTTTGTGAAACCTCCTTTAATCACCCAAGTAACATCTTCCTCCAAACCTGTCACAGAGCTTGAGGCAGGCAGACCTACGTATAGTACATTTTTAGACCTCTAACACATATATTTTATGAGCCAGCAACACTGGCCTATGACCAGGATTAAATCAGCCTATAAAGCCAGCCAGTTCTTCACTGGCCAAGATCTGGCAGAGTCAGGCTCACAGTTTTCCACAGTAACTCTTAAACAGATTCATGATTTGGTAGCTCTCTTAGCTGTCTTTGGTGTCCTTGGCCAAATAGAAACAATGTGAGTATATAAATAAAGGGGGTATTGCACTAAACCAGTGGCAAAGTTAGCATTCTTGTAGCTTACAAAAAGTTTGTAAATTAACTAACCAAATGAATCAACTGCTGTGGAAGGCTGTTGTTAAAGCAATATGTCCATAATCCCTCTAAGAAAGATATAAACTTTTCAACAACACTAACAATAACAACAGTAATAGCATCAAATAACTTCTGGAGTGCTGCTTTGAGACAGACACTATCCTACGCGCTTTAAGGATATAAATTCACTTAATGCTCAACCCCATGTACGGAAGAAAAAACAGAGGCACACAGATACAAAATAATCTGCCCAAAGTCACATAGCTAGTGAATGGCAGAGCCTGGACTCAAGCCTGCATTGTCTGAGTCCAGGGTCCATGCTGTACATTTTACTGCCTTATAACTGAAACAAAAATGTAATGTTTTTTTAAGCCTGGAGAAAAGACAAAATAGTAAACTCATGACCATGTCCTATACTCAAAAAAGAGAATGATTTCATATAGTAGGAAATACACTATACTAAGATCCAGCACATGCACACCCCCACTCACCCCACTCCTCCCTCTCACATACAACTGAAGCCAGAATTCCAGGAAACAATATAAACTGGAACAAAACCTGACAATTTTTACTCTATCTTGTAAAAAATGCTGGTCATAACCCAAAAAGGTTTTACAATGCAGTCTGGAAAACACTGCACCAACCCCAGGATCAGCTTTACTAGGCAACCATCTATTCTGAAGGAAGATATGAACAAGATACAGATTATTGTTGTGGGCTTAAGATAACTAAAGCTAGGGAGGGGATGTGGTATAATGGAGCTAGACTTGAGTCATAATCCCTACCCCACCCCTACACAAACAAATGATCTAGCAAGTCACTTCCTTCTTCGACCCAATGCTAGGATGATTGAGTGAAACACAATATATAAAGCTCCTGGCCAATAACATATATAAAAGGGTATTTTCTTTCCCCCACACCAACTCTTGGAGTTTATATCTGTTGGCTTAAAGTAACTTTCATAAAGCAGAAGTTGAGTGATTTTGAAATAGGAAAGGATTCAGAAATTGATAACTATAACTTACTGAAGACTCAAGCACCATTCTATCCGGAAAAAAATTTTCTTTCTAAGGTGAGTCTGAGCTAACTTCCAGGCTGAAAAGTACCTACAGGAAAACTCTGTTCTTGCATAATGGGATCTGTGTCTCTTAGCAAAGAGGGCTTCATATTCCTCTGGAGAAACAATCCAGAATGAGCTACCCCCATCCCTTTGCTATAAAATGTAGTGTTATAGGTGCCCAATGATCCTAAGAGACTGGAGGCACCCAGGAGAGAAAGCACCATGTTGTACTTATTTCTGTGCATTCAGCTCAAAACACGTACCTAATGCAGGGCCTGACATACAACAATAGATGTAAAATAAATGTTTGCTAAGCTTAACTGAAGAAAATTTTTCAGCTCTGGCCTAAAGAGAAAAGGTCCACCAAATGCAAATCCGTATCATGTTTCATTTCTGTATGACTCCCTTTTTGCCTCTTCTTCCTGCATTCACACAGTACATATTTTACACCACCCACTGTTTTCACTCTGCCTTTCCTAACGAAAAAGTCTATTTAGCATTAACTTACTTCTCTGCAGTTTTGGAACTGTTCTTCACATAGATAACTGGTATTTCTTGAAAGGCCAGAAATTAAATTAATGTACACAAAGACCTTTTTTTTTATTTACTTTTTTTTTTTAAAGACTTATTCATTTATTTGAGAGAGAGATCAGGGGGAGGGGCAGAGGGAGAAGGAGAGAATCTCAAGCAGACTCCACGCTGAGCGCAGAGCCGGGCACAGTGCTCAATCCCAGGACCCCAAGATCACGACTCAAGACAAAACCAAAAGTCAGATGCTCAACCGGAGCCACCTAGGTGCCCTGATTTAAGAAAAAAAAATTTTTTTAAGAATATTAATAAACTCATTACATGCTGGTGGATTTTCATGAAAAAATGTGAAAACCAAAATAGGTCTCATGAATATATAACAATGTTTTCCAAAACAAACAAAAATAGTAAGAAACGTGGCACCGTTCTACAGTTTCACAAATCACTTTAAAGTGTGGCTTAATAGAGGACAGTACTTAATACTTCTGCATTCAGTCTGTTACATATGTTGTTTTGGTTAAATCACAAGAAGGAAATCCATCACACAGATATGTAGTGGAAAAAAAGAGTATTTTAATAGTTCTTTCATATAATTGCGGATATTCTTTGATACTATGCCAAAACTCAATAAGAAGTAGTTTCTTAAAAGTTAGTTGCAGTGCAGAACCTAAAACCATGACAATTTTCATACTCTTACATTAAAATCGACAGGCTGGGTGCCTGGGTGGTTCAGTGGTTAAGTGTCTGCCTTTGGCTCAGGTCACGATCTCAGGGTCCTGGGATCGAGTCCCATATTGGGCTCCCTGCTGGGCAGGAAGCCTACTTCTCCCTTTCCCACTCCCCCTTGTATTCCCTCTGTCACTGTTTCTCTCTCTCTCTGTCAAATAAATAAATAAAATCTTAAAAAAAAAATCTATAGGTCTATCATATATTATGAATGGATCCTTTAGCTGTGCACAATTTTATAACATGCACTGAAACTAACTTCAGTCATTTTCTGAAACTAATGTGGCACTGTGTGTGAACTATACTTCATTAAAAAAATGAAAAAAAAGAAAAATACTCGTCAATGGGTTATGCAAGTCCTCAAAATGTTGATACATTTCATTGTACAATTGAAAAAAAAAACACTCATTAATGTGATAACCAATCTCATTATAAAAAACAAACCACTGGAGCACCTGGGTGGCTCAGTCCTTAAGCGTCTGCCTTCGGCTCAGGTCATGATCCCAGCGTCCTGGGATTGAGTCCTGTATCGGGCTCCCTGCTTGGCGGGAATCCTGCTTCTCCCTCTCCCACTCCCCCTGCTTGGTTTCCCTCTCTCGCTGTGTCTCTCTCTGTCAAATAAATAAATAAAATCTTTTAAAAAATAAAATAAAATAAAAAACAAACCACTAAGTACCGAGAAGCTGTCAAGCTCAAAGGAATATTTCCAAAGTTCTAAATTTTACTTGAAAGCACAAATTGTATCACTGGACACAAATACTACCAACTGGTTTCCTTAAAATGACAAGTGACTTCAGTTTTTTAATGATTGATTGATTTGCTGGGGGAGGGGGGAGCATGCAAGCTCAAGTGGGGTATGGGGCAGAGGGAAAGGGAGAGAATCCCAAGCAGACTTCCCGTGAGTGCAGAGCCTGACATGGGGCTCAATCCCAAGACCCCAAGATTATGACCCGAGCCAAAATCAAGAGTTGACGCTTAACCGACAAAGCCACCCAGGCACCCCAACTTCGTTCACTTTTTTGATAAAATGTTTACCAAATGCCCAGCATGAATAACCATAATTTGTCTGTCAATGGTTCTTTTGAGTAAAAATGATGTTTGTTCCATGAAAACACAGCAGCTACCTTACAACTGAGGCATGCAAGTGCTTCTCCTCCAGACAGCCAACACTCGGATAGGCACCGAAGTGCTTCATATGCCCCTCCCAGCTTGTCACACAGAATAGTAAAGATGTATGCAAGGGTTGAGATTTAATAAAACTAATAATTTTTACTGCTTCATCAAAGACATTCTGAAGTAAAACTAGCTTTTTTTAAAAATTATGAGTGTGTGGCAGTAAATACAATGGTTTCTAATAAAGTCTATTGCCACTGCCTTGATTAAAGCCAAGACGCCAGCAGCTTCACCCACCATTGCTTTGGTGTCATCAGCACAAAGGCCAACACAGTGAAAAAGCCAAATTATGCCTCAGTGTTCCTACGAAAATAGTGTCGGCCTTACGGACCAGCTGAAAGGATCTCGAAGACTTCCAGAGGTCCGTGGATCGCACTATGAAATCTGCTGTTGCAAAACACTATTTCATTCAGCATTATCTCCCATATGATATGTTTACTTTAGAGAATTTGCCACATATATTTTATGTTATCCAATAGCCAACCACAGTAAATACATTCCAATTGATGACGCCAGCTTCCTACACCAAGAGAAATCATGTGAAAAGGGTGCCAAAAGATTTTCACAACTGTGGGTTGAGGTGCTTGCTCTGTCCCTGGCTAACTATCTGTGTGACCTTGGGTAAGTCACTTCTCTGAGCATCAGTTTCCCTATCAGCAACAGTAGGTAAGAGCTGGTCTAGCTTAGTGATTCTCACCTCAGGGGTGGGTAGCATATGGATGAAGATCAGATTCACTACAGATGATGAACAGTGTTACTGATGGGAGTATGTTTCATATTTGAAAACTCTCCAGGCAGAAAAAAGAACCACTAACCTAGCAGTATGAAAGCCACTCATTTTATAAAATTTTTAGAATATGGTTATAACTGCCCCACCTTTGCCCATCCAATTTACTCTCTATAGAGATGCTAGAGTAATTTTTTTTAATGTAAATCTGATTGTGTTACTGCCCTGCTTAAAAGCCTTTAACCTCTTGTATATAGCTGCCCTTGGAATAAAATCCAATGTGTCCAAAATGGTCTATAAAGCCCTGCATGGCTTGGCCCCCACCTACTTCAGTGAATTCATCTCATGCTGCTCTCCACCCTGCTCTACTTTAGTGATGTTGGTTTCTCTCAGTTCCCACAACAGGCATTTCAATGTAATGTCTCCTCCGTCTAGGATGGCATCCTCTTCTCTCTGCCTATCAATAATCATTCATCTTTCATATCTCAGCTTAAACATTATGTCCTCAGAGAAGTACTTACTGACTCTCCAGTCTACTTTAGGTCTTCCTTATATACTGCTCCTTCATAGGACTTTACATACCTTTAATTATTTAGTCAGTTATTTACTGTAAATTGTTTGCTTAATTGTTAATTACTATGTAAGTATTTTCACTATATTATAAATTCTACAAGAACAAGAACTACTTCATTTATCCAGGCTTGCTGAGGCTGAGCACATAGTAGTTTGTAAATATGTTTGCTGGTTAATAAACAAAATGTTCTTATAAGAACAGAATGGAATTAAGAATATTAAAAGTTGTGTAACTACAAAGGATATATTTTCCTGTGGAAAAAATTAATTACATAATGGGTTATGAAAAAGAATTATAATCTGCAGGCTATTTGGGACATATAAGTAAGACTGCCTAAGTAAGATAAAGAATGCTAACTACAACCATAGTTATGTGGTATAAACCAGAAGCTGCCCTACCTCTGCCCAATTCTAATATAGAGATAAAGCTCTGTAACCAAATTTTTGTTGGAATATTATCAGTGGACCTCATTTCCTCCATGAAGTCATAGCTATTGACTGATACTGCAAGAGTTAAGTGGCCATATGAAGTGTCTTAAACAAAGCTGTGCCAGTTCTATTTGTTGATAGATTAGTACAGCTTTCCAAAAATACCATTTGTTTTATTCTGATTAATAGAACCCAGTCCATTATGGCCTGTAGTTAGTAATTTATTAAGATCTTTCTATTTAATAGTCTATCTTATTACTATTATAATAATGGAAAAATATTATCAAGGGAAGAGTAAACTATTTCCACTTGGAGCACTTCTTAAAATTAAAACAGCAACAAAAGCTAACATTTTCACCAAGGCAGATTTTAAAAGTATTATCACAAGAAAGGATAGTTTATAAGACAGAAATAGTTTTACAATGTCATGTAAACTTACAAGATTTAGAAAGAGGCAACTGAAAAGGGCAAATCATTATTCACACTTCCTTGCAAAGTTCCTGTTAACCTGCCACCCTAATTTCATGGACTCTGTCAATATGAAAATGAAAAGAGGTGACAATTTTTTCGAAGTTGGAAATGGATTCAATAGGCTTATCTGGCATTATAGCAAAGATTCAGAAACAGGATACATATAAATTTGCCATGTAGTTACAGAAACTTAGAAAAGAAATGGAAAGGATAATTTAAAAAAGGAAAATCACTTATTGTAGCCAAGTCTTCCAGGAAATGTTGGAGATTCAAAACAAAGAAACATTTTAAGTTTAATTACGGGTTTTAACGATTATAAAATCCACAGTATGGAAACACGTTTAATCCCATTCCTGCAACTACATTCAATTCATCAATTTTCACAGGAATAACATTCTTCTTCATTTACAACTACTCCATAAATGGCCAACAAGGTCACTACAACCACAAGAGTACTGGTATATTAGTCATACATACAAACTCATTCAGTCACACATGGAATGGACTGGTTGTACTGATGCTACTTTGCTTGACCTATAAATTCCCAGAAGAAATTCAAACTACTCTCTATCACACTCTCGGTTAACCGAGGGATGCCAGGAAATAAGCATAGCCTTCAATACTGGAGACCTCCACATTATTCTTTAAAAATACATAAATGAATAAATAAATATCTTGAAAACTGAATTGATGTAACAGAGATGTACTGATGAGATTAATGATGGTTTCATATGGACTTCAAGATAAAGAAAATACTAAAGAACATCCTCCACAATGTATAATTCCTACATTATTGTTCAGTACTGATGTTCCTATAGCCAAAATAAGTTCCTACTTAACAACTGGGAAAAGCATACTAATAAATATAACAAACTTGGACTTAATCAAATTTTCTCCAACATTTTTGAAGGTGTGAACATTTTAAGCTGGTTCAATACGGCAATACAGTACACCTGAGCAACATTCTGTATAAAAGTTACATAAACTTATATCAAGGATAATGTGACATTAAATTTTTTTATAATTCCTAGAGATATGACATAAAGTTTTATACTATAAACATATGCTAAAAAACATACCTAAGGAAGTTGATGGTACCAGGAAAATTATAAATCAAAGGCTATTCAAGCATAATAGAAGCTTGAAAATTAAAATGTACACTAAATTAAAATGTTTAATTATAAATAACTCTTGCCTATTCAGTAAATTCAACTTCCCTAGTGATATTTTGTTAGCTTATTTTGTGTTACAGAATATAAATGACATTATATCTCAATTTTTAAAAAAGGGTATGACTAATAATTCCACATCCATTTCATTAATAACACTAAAAGACTGTGTTCTAGTTTTTTGAGATATTACATAATAAGTTATTAGCGGGCCAAATTATGTCACCAGTAAACACAGTAATATATAATTCATCTCTAAAGTCAAGCATGAAAATTTCCCTCTGCCTCTTGTCGTATTTATTACTTTAGACTAGCACCCAATTACTTTAAATCACTACAGAACCAAAATACTGTAAAATTACAGAATTATAATTTTTAAATCTCTAGATTGTTTTTGATGTAGTATTTTCAAATTACTTCAAAATATCTGATTATAAAGCCCTATTTTATGCTCTCCTCTAAGGTAAAACTAGTTCTAGAGTTCCAAATATTGGATGGTTCTCGATAACTATCAATTTCATTTTCCAACTAAAATATGTTTCCAGGATTTTTAGTGTTAAAGTATTATGTTGCACGATAGAAACTGAGAACACTGACATCTTTACACTTAAAAGAGATTACAAACAAAACACAAACAAAATCCAACCTCGGTCTCCTGGGTAACAAATTAACCCAGGTAAAAATTAACAAAAAAAAAAATTCTTTCTATATTTAATCAAACATTATAAATGCAGGCAATAACTGCAAAGATGGTTGAACCAAAGGTAGCAACTTAAAATTGCGATGATCACACATTAATCTGAACGGCGATCTTTAGAGGACAAGCACATCCATAAGCCCTAATTCTAAGTCCTAAACTTGACCTTTTAAAGCATCTGTCCTGGGGGCGCCTGGGTGGCTCAGTCATTAAGCTCTGCCTTTGGCTCAGGTCATGATCCCAGGGTCCTGGGATAGAGCCCCGCATTGGACTCCTTGCTCGGCGGGAAGCCTGCTTCTCCCTCTCCCACTGCCCCCTGCTTATGTTCCCACTCTCTCTGTGTCTCTCTCTGTCAAATAAATAAAATCTTAAATAAATAAATAAATAAATAAATAAATAAATAAATAAATAAATAAATAAATAAATAAATAAATAAGTATCTGTCCTAGTAGCTGTGGAATGGGTTATTATTACTTCAAAATCTTACAGGCTTTTTACCTACTGTATGTTTCTCAATATATAACAGAAATAAAATTGGACTGAGTAAACACAAACTATTTTAAGAGGAACTTATACAAACCAAATGAATTTATGATAAAATTAAAAGAAGATGTACATATTTCTTCCATCTAGACCTACACAAAGTTTGTCAATAGAAGCTAAATCAAACACCAAAATGTGAACATCTCAATTATAACAGTAATTTGAGAATAGATTCTCATACTCTCAGAACTCATGAAGAAAAAGAGTTTCAGAAAGTGAAGTGAGTAAATTTTGCCTTTTATCATAAGCATATTTCACCATTATCAGCAAATTTGAATGGTAAAATTTTCAGGATTTAGGCTCCATTGCTAAATCCTAATTAATTTTTCAACAAAGTTACCTGTTTCATGTAAAATTTGTTAACAAATGCTTTAAAATTATATAGACAAATTTTTCATTACCCACACACTGAAAATAAAATCAAAGCTATTAATATTTTAAATGCTGGTGGCTATTGAAATAGTTTTAAAAGCATCCTTATGGCTTTAAAATGAAAACCTATGAGACTATGTTAAAGAATAATTAGAAGCAGATTTTAAAAATCAAAGAATTAAATTAGATAAAAGTAATACCAGATATTGCAGAAACATGATCTAAACAGCATACTTCCTTCTTTTAATTGAGTTATAATTGACATGTAACATTATATTCATTTCAGATGTAAAACATAATGATTCGTTATTTGTATACATTGCTAAATGATCACCACAAGTCTAGTTAACACCTGAAAGGAGTACACTGTTTTTATGAGAAATTCACCAAAAAAGAACCCATTAAAAATATAACCACCACACCTTACTTATTTGGCAGCATGGACAGTATAAAACTCCTCCCAGAACCAGAAATAAGCAAGAAAAAGTCTCCCAGCAGCCAAAGATGGCAAAAATTAATGTGCTAACAGCAACAAAAAATCATACACTCTAATTGCTTATTCCCTCTTCTTCTGCACAAATTCTAAAAAAAACCTACCCCAGCCCCAGCCCACAGCTTATTGGAAACAAAGAACTGAAAGAAACTAAGGCACTTGTATAGGCTGCAAGCCTACACCAACAGCAGCAAGAAGCAACACTTAACAGAAAGGGAAAACCAGGGGCGCCTGGGTGACTCAGTTGGTTAAGCGACTGCCTTCGGCTCAGGTCATGATCCTAGAGTCCCGGGATCGAGTCCCGCATCGGGCTCCCTGCTCAGCGGGGAGTCTGTTTCTCCCTCTGACCCTCCCCCTTCTCGTGCTCTCTCTCTCTCATTCTCTCTCTCAAATAAATAAATAAAATCTTAAAAAAAAAAAAAAGAAAGAAAGGGAAAACCAAAAAATGAAAGTAACAGTCAAGAACTCTAAAAGCTGTAGATAGGACTACATATGCTAAGACTTTGTGAGGCATTTTATACCACACTGTAATAATTTATACATTATAAAGATGTTAAATTATATTCAAAACACTTATTAATAATATACGAAGCTCGTGTATTTTTTAAGTTTCCCCCCCAAAAAAATAGTAAAATAGAAAAAAATACTTTGAGTTACAGAAAAGTTTACTTTTCTGGGATCCATTTATGTGAATCACTGCTTCTTAGAGAATTTTATAATTATATTTACACATGTTGTTGATTATAAAAATTAAGTGAAATCTGTCTAGCAGCCTTCCAGCAAAGGCCTGTGAGATCCAACATGCCCCACACATGCTCTCAAAAGGGAGATGCTCATCAAGATGTGAGAGAAACTAAGAAAAACTAAAGACTGAAAATCATACCGTTTTCAATCCAATTCAAACGATTCCAAAGCTACTCCTACACATCAACGCCAACTATGCACAAGGCTTTATACATTAAATCTAGATTACAATCCTGTGAATCAAGTATTACCCCATTTTATAGGAATCTGAGATTCAGTGGTAAATTACTAGTCCCAGGTCATGACAAGGGGTGGAGTACCCAAGTTGCTCTGAGTCTGGAAAGTGCGTGCTCTTTCTATTATGCCATCCCAAAATTTGCCAAAAATTTTAATTGATATAGCTGCAACCAAATAAAAATATTTATTATACTGAATTCCACCAAGAGAAAAGCATTAACTAGGGGCAATCTTCATTTCCCAAAGTATACTCCTGAAACACCAAACCCCCAGAGTGTAATAGGTGTTGTTGGCAGTGGGAGAAAGATGGAGTTATATCAATACAGCTAGAAAATGCTGATTTCTTTTTTTAATATAGTTCTCAGGATCTTTAACATACTTAGTCTTTGGCACTGTGACTCTCCAAGTAGAGGACTAAGGAACCCTTTCTCCATGGACACTCTACAGGTACTAACATTCCCAAGAACACACTTAGGAAATCCTGCTACATATAATCCAATGAAGACAATCCTGAATAATAGGTCCTGCACAATCTAAGTCAGCACTGATATGTCGAAACTTAAAACATACTGAAAAACTATCCAAGAAAAAACTTGATCAAAGTAGAATGCAACTAGATATGTAAGACTGCTGAGAACACTGACTCCATCTTTGGCCCAACTTGTCCCAGGACCCTGGGAAGTTAATGTGTGCCCTGGCTGGAATGCAGGAAGCTTATTCTGATCTTCCCTAAAGTTGTTTAGATAACTAGTAGAGATAACATAGTTTCTTCCTCTCCCTTCCCTCTGGCACACAAATGGCGACGCTTTAGATAACTACCCTTTGACCTCACCACAACACAATAAAATCTGTGGATTAAGGTCCAGGCTTTGCAGAGAATAGCTGCATAGCAACTGGACTGCCATCCGTCTGATCCCCCCTGTCAGTAAGTTACCCTAAATAAATCTCTGTGTAAATGATATGAAGTGGCTTGCTTTGTTTTTTCAGTCTCAAAGTGCCTTCTCAGTGTGGAGGACACTTTACTGTCCCTCCTCCACCTTTTAACAGGACAACATCCAAATAAGCCAATATTAAGAAGATCCTCCTAATTTTTATTTTGAAAAGCTTCAAAGCTACAAGCAAGTTAAAAGAGCAGTACAATAAAGACCATATATCCTTTCCAATGGACACCATATTCCATAACATTTTGTCACATCTGTATTCTCAATCTCTCACTTTCCATATATATGTAGACCGACATATATATACATATACACATAACATACACACAGGCATACTTTATTCTCATTACATCATTTTAAAGTAAGTTGCATTATCACATGATACTTCACACCTAAATTTACCAGCTGGTATCTTCTAAGAACAAAGACATTCTTCTATATAACCTGATTCTACATTACACGATTCAATAATATCATCTGTATCAGTTAACAACTGATGCATAACAAAACATTTCCGAAATTTAATGGCTTAAAATGATAGGCATATGTTATTGCTTATGAGTCCACCAGTCAGGTGGGTGGCTTTGTCCTAGTGGGTTAACTCATGGGTCTGTGGTCAGTTTTGCTAATCTACATTAGGGTCTCTCACAAATTTGGAAGTTGTCTGACTATAAGCTAGGATGGCCTCAACTGGGAAAACTGAATTCTCCTCATCCGGGTCTTTCACTCTCTAGTAGATTAGCCAGAGCTTGATCAGATAGCAATGCTATGGTTCCAAGAAGGTACAAACACACAAAAACTCTTAAGTAGCCTATGCTCATAAATGGCACACCATCATTTCTGCCACCTTCTGTTGGTCAGCCCACATTTATGAGGTGGGGAAACAGTGGAAGTAGCTGCAAAGTCACATTGCCAAGGGCATGGGTACACGGAAAGATGAAGAACTGTGGCCATTTTTGCAATCTGTGATATCACCTAATATCCAAATTTCCCAAATTATCTCCCAAATTGTCTCTTTATTAACTTTTTGTGTGTGTGTGTGTGTTTCCTTCCTTCCCTCCTTCCCTCCCCTCCCTTTCCTTTCCTCCTTTAGAAGAAATAAGATCAAACCAGGGGCGCCTGGGTGGCTCAGTCAGTTAAGCACCTGCCTTCAACTCACTTCATGATCCCAGGGTCCTGGGACTGGGGAGGGGGCGGGGAATCCCTGCTCAGCGGGGAGTCTGCTTTCCCTCTCCTGTTCCCTCTCCCTCTGTGTGCTTGCGCGTTTACAAATTATAGGTTTCTATGCTTGCCATGAATCCTTTATTTTTTTTAAGATTTTATTTATTTGAGAGAGAGAAAGAGAGCAGGGGGAAAAGGGCAGAGGGAGAGGAAGAGAGAGAATCCCAAGCAGGTTCCATGATGAGCATGGAGCCCTACACAGGGCTCAATTCCACAACCCCAAGACCATGACCTGAGCCAAAATCAAGAGTTGGAAATACTTTTTTTTTTCCTAAAGAAAACTAAATGGACTAGATATTAATGTCTCTACTCATTTCACATTGTACAAAATAAACTCTAAATATGAAATTATGTTTTTTGCTTATAGATAACCACCTAATCATAGATCACTATATATACTGCATATTCTATATGATAACATTCTTGAGGGCCCAAATTAAGGCTTTCCTATATTCTTCTCCAAGTCCATCTCCTCTCTCTTCACTTCCCTACTTTTCCACAAAAAGAATTTATGCCCAATACAGTAATCCCTCCCTTATCTACAGTTTCACTTTCCATGGTTTCAGTTACTCATGGTCAACCTGGTCTGAAAGCAAATGATCCTCCTCCTAACATACCATCAGAAGGTCAATAATAGCCTATGTCATTCACCTCACATCATATCACTTACGCATTTTATCATCTTGCATCATCACAAGAAGAAGGGTGAGTACAGTAATATATTTTGAGAGAGAGACACCACATTCACATAACTTTTATTACGGTATAATTGTTCTATTTTATCATTCGTTACTGTCGTTAACCTCTTACTGTGCCTGATTTATAAATTAAACTTCATCATAGGTAAGTATGTACAGGAAAAAACATAGTACATATAGGGTTTGGTACTATCCACGGTTTCAGGCAACCACTGTGGGTCTTGGGATATATTCCCCATGGATGAGGGGGGGACTACGGTACACATATTCAAAGCCCCAGTATAAAGCTTTCCCTGATTCTTCCAAGCAAGCAGTGTTAGCAACTCTTCCTCTATACTCCCTGTACCTACCCGAGGCATTGCTGGTGAACGTTTTTTTTTTGTTGTTTTTTTTTAAAGATTTTATTTATTTATTTGAGAGAGAGAGTGAGTGAGCACGAGAGGGGGGAGCGGGAGAGGGAGAAGCAGACTCCCCGCTGAGCAGGGAGCCCGATGCGGGACTCGATCCCGGGACTCCAGGATCATAACCTGAGCTGAAGGCAGTCGCCCAACCAACTGAGCCACCCAGGCGCCCGCTGGTGAACGTTTTTAATACGACATGAGCAGCCTGACTTTCCCCAGACCACTACACCCTGGAGTAAAAATTGGTCTCATTCCGATTTTTTTTTTTTTAAGTCTCTACTTCTTAATTGCAGGAGTCTAACCCTCAAAGACTCGTTCAGTACTTGGGAGCCATTTTTCACAAGTGTTTACAAATGGGTCTTGTGGCTATTTTGTGACATCCACCAATTCCTCCTCTTTAAGTCTGACCTAAAACCCACTTTCTCTGCACCCATCTTTTTTTTTTTTTTTTTTTAATTAGCATCGGCCCTACCTATTCTTCCATATGTCCTCCCTCCCAACTGTGGTGTGGAAGGAGACACTATGTTAGAAAGTTTTGTCATCTCCCCAGTGTTTTTTATTCTTATCTAATACTGTCTATTCTTTCTGCAGCAACTCACTGTGAAATGTTTGTGCGTATCATTATTTTCCTGCTTTGTCCTCATCATTAACTGCACATAGAGGCAGAAGTAGGCACAACAGATATAAACAAATTCCTCTGAGACACAAATTCCTGAGTAAGCAATAGGAAATGTAACTGAACATACGTGAGGCCAGAACAAAAACAGTGAGTGCCACCTTCGCCTCCAACGGAAGAGTTTCTCACAAGTGCTATCTGGTTCTTCACTCCTACTGTATCTAAACTTATTCATAATATGTGGGAGTTACATGAATGGCTGGTACTGACCTGGCCAGGAATGCCTCTCTACTCCTACACTGCTGATTGCCATAGCCTGACAAACATGTGTGTTAGCTAGCACTAAACACCTAACACTATAGTAACACAGGAGGTGCTGAGATGAATAACTTTCATCCGGAAGCTATCTACACCATGGTCATATTATCCAAAATACTTATTTTCAGCTGCCCAAAATGAGGGGAAAGAGGAAGAAAGAAGGAGACTGGGGAAGAAGAGAATATTACTATTATGAGCTTGATGAAGTCTGATGAAATTATCCTAATTTAAATCCTAAATAACCTCTAATAAAATCTCCAAGAGAATAAAAAGTTTATAAGACGTACAGTTGATATTTACCTCTCTGTCATGCTTACCAATGAAGAGTATGAGATAACGCAATGAAAGGCAGAGTAGCCCTCTGAGCTATGAGACACACAAAAAATATAGGCAGATTCTGCCGAAAGGTGCTAACTGAACTAATTACTGAACCATGGGAATATTTCTTAATCCAGGATGAACTTCATAATATCAGACCTAAGAATTCTGATGATGCCTCATCAGATGCTAGTTGTTCCTAATAATTCATGTAGTTTCCCAGGGTGATGGAAAGTAACCAATATACCATGGTTATGCTTTTTTTTCCCCCCTAAAACCTATTTAAAATATCTTATAGAATGTTACAAGGTAAAATACTGGTTTGACAATTACACTGAAGTATAATCAAAAGTATCATCAATTTTACTTTGTTTATCCTGTTAACCCAGAGTTTGTCCAATAATAAAATTAAAACTTTTTACTCTAATATCTTAGAGTAAAAAAACAAAAAAACATACTACAAAAATATGACTCTTGATCCTAGTTGTCTATTTTATTTTTTTATTTTTATTTATTTATTTTTAAAGATTTTATTTATTTATTTGAGACAGAGAGAATGAGAGACAGAGAGCATGAGAGGGAGGAGGGTCAGAGGGAGAAGCAGACTCCCCGCCGAACAGGGAGCCCGATGCGGGACTCGATCCAGGGACTCCAGGATCATGACCTGAGCCGAAGGCAGTGCTTAACCAACTGAGCCACCCAGGCGCCCCCTAGTTGTCTATTTTAAATAATGGAAACTTTTGATCCATAAAATAAGATAAAAACAGAGAAGGAGACAAACCATAAGAGACTCTTAACTACAGGGAACAAACTGAGGGTTGCTGGAGGGGAGGTGGTGAGGGGATAAGGTAATTGGGTGATGGGCATTAAGGAGGGCACTTGATGTGATGAGCACTGGGTGCTATATGCAACTGATGAATCACTAAATTCTACCCCTAAAACTAATAACACACTATACGTAAACTAAATTGAATTTAAATAAAAATTTTTAAAGAAACACTTATTTTTAAAAAGCCAACTACAGGGGTGCCCAGGTGGCTCAGTCAATTAAGTGTCTGCCTTCAACTCAGGTCATGATTCCAGGGTCCTAGGACTGAGTCCCATACCGGGCTCCCCACTCAGTGGGGAGTCTGCTTCTCCCTCTGCCTTTGCCTCTCCCCCCTGGTTTGTGCTCTCTCTTGCTCACTCTCTCTCTCTCTAATAAATAAATAAAATCTTTTTAAAAATTAAAATAAAAAGCCAACTATAATACCAATATCATATCCCCCAATTAATAATTCCTTATTATCAAGTAACCAATCATTAAATAAATCAATTCTTACATTTCTCTGAAAAAAAAATATAATATATACATTACCCCTGTCCCACTAGAGTAGATAGCCAGTAATTGTAAATATTTATATTTCAATTAAAGGTACATCCTTAGTTTTACTGAAAAAGACTTCTACGTACATTTTATTCAAACTGATCTATATCAAATTATATTTGTGGGCCTCTAGATCACATTCTTATGCTCTTTTAACTCTCTTCCCACCTCCTATGTTCATATGTCCAGGTCCACACACTTTTCCTTTAAGGGAGAACTCAGTCCAGGCACAATATTAGTACACTTAACAGATATTTTCCTGAAATTTTTTATCAAAGCATTTTCTTCTAAACTGCTCCTGCTCACTTCTAATATTTCTTCTAAATTTGTTAAATCTATTTTTTCAGAAAAAAATCTGAGAAATTGTAGTCAAAAATAAAATAAGTCTTATAAAATAACTTCTATATTAGAACTCTGGGTGTGGACTATAATTCAGCTTGTTGGATGACCTTGGTGTTCCATGAGATTTTTTGTTTACAGCCATGTTCATGAACTTGGACATGGATACCAAGTAATAAAAAAAGAGGGAAAGCTGCCTTATTTTAGGAAGCCAGTATAATGTTGGTTCCAAAACCTAATAAAAAAACAATACAACAACAAAAAGTCCCCATTTACTTGTCAACATAAAATTAAAATCCTAAATAAAATATAAGTTTTGTAAATAGAGCAATATATTTTTAAAAAATACAAAGTGATCGGGCACGTGGGTGGCTCATTCAGTTAAGCGTCTGACTCTTGATTTTGGCTCAGGTCATGATCTCAGTGTTGTGAGATCAAGCCACACGTGGGGCTCTGGGCTGGGAGTGGAACCTGTTTGAGATTCTCTCTCTCCCCCTCTCCCCATGCCCCTCCCCCCTCTTCTCTCTCTCCCCACCCCCCAAAAATACAAAGTGATGAAGTAGGATTTACTATAAAAAAGCAAAAATGGTTTAACATTCTGAAATGTATTCATGTAATTCTCTATGTGAATGGGCCAGAAGGATAAAATCAAGATTATATCAAATATTCCACAAAAGCATTAAAATTCAGTATCTATGATAGAAATAGAATGAAATTTCTTTATTTAACAAAGTTATATATCAAATCCATCATACTTCAAGAAAAAATATATTAAAATAAAAGGTATTTAACCCAGTACACGGTTTTCCTTGTTTAGTTTTTGCTTAGGAATGGGGTGGGGAGTGGAGCCCAACACCAACTCCCAGCTGGTAAGAAAGATGGAGGAAACACCCTTAGACCTAAATATAGTCTGTCTCTGGCTAGACTGTGCTCATCCAGCACAGCCAGAGTGCTTCTAGATCTCAAAAATCAAGTAGGGTTGCCCTGGCGGGGGGACAGGTAAAAGAGGGTAAAGACCACCTGTACTGGCAAAGGACCTCTCATCATCTTCATCACAGTCAGATAATATGGTAGCATCATCATTGCGGTGCACTACTGGAGACTTCCAAGTGAAAGGAATTTGTCCTTCCAATGATGGAGAATACTGCAAGTATTCTTTTTTTTTTTTTTTTGCCTGACAGAGAGAGACACAGTGAGAGAGGGAACACAAGCAGAGGGAGTGGGACAGAGAGAAGGAGGCTTCCCGTTGAGCAGGGAGCCCGACGCGGGGCTCGATCCCAGGACCCTGGGATCAGGACCTGAGCCGAAGGCAGACGCTTAACGACTGAGCCACCCAGGCGCCCCTACTGCAAGTATTCTTTTTTTTTTTTTTTAAAGATTTTATTTATTTATTTGAGACAGAGAGAATGAGATACAGAGAGCATGAGAGGGAGGAGGGTCAGAGGGAGAAGCAGACTCCCTGCCGAGCGGGGAGCCCGATGTGGGACTCGATCCTGGGACTCCAGGATCATGACCTGAGCTGAAGGCAGTTGCTTTACCAACTGAGCCACCCAGGCGCCCTACTGCAAGTATTCTTAACGAGGCGAGTTCTTGTGCCCTTCCCTTACATAAAAGGGATTTCTATCTGTGAATGCATCTGTAAATCAATCACCGTAACCTTTGTGACAACCACTCACAAAGTATCTGACTCAGTGGATTCACATCCTGGCTCAACCACTTAGAATCATGTGTCCCTAGGAAAGTCATGACCAGTTTCTTCACTTGAAACATGTAATAACATTACTACCGCCTCTACCGCTGTGAGGAGAACGTAAGACAAAGTGCTTAGCATATACTAAGTGTATTGCATGGTGCTGGCACAATGAGTGTTAGCTATTATTAGCTATTACCACAACGTTATCTTGCTGCACACGTATGAGCAGGGGGAGGGGCAGAGGGAGAGAGAGAATCTCAAGCAGACTCCACTCTGAGCATGGAGCCCGATGCAGGGCTTGATTTCATGACCCTGAGATCATGACCTGAGCCAAAACCAAGAGTCGGATGTTCAGCCAACTGAGCCACCCAGGCGCCCCACAGTGTGGTTTTTGATTTGCATTTCTCTAATGATAAGTGATGTTGAGCGTCTTTTCATGTGTCTGTTGGCCACCTGGATGTCTTCTTTGGAGAAATGTCTGTTCATGTCTTCTGCCTGTTTTTTAACTGGATTACTCATTTTTTAGGTGTTAGGTTGTATAAGTTCTTCATATATTTTGGATACCAACCCTTTATTGGATAAGTCATTTGCAAATATCTTCTCCCATTCAGTAGGTTACCTTTAGTTTTGTTGATTCTTTTTTTTTTTTTAAAGATTTTATTTATTTATTTATTTATTTGACAGAGAGAAACACAGCGAGAGAGGGAACACAAGCAGGGGGAGCGGGAGAGGGAGAAGCAGGCCTCCCGCCGAAGAGGGAGCCTGACGTGAGGCCCGTTCCCAGGACCCCAGGATCACCACCCAAGCTGAAGGTAGACCCCCAATGACTGAGCCACCCAGGCACCCTTTGTTGGTTGTTTCTAAAGCTGTGCAGAAGCTTTGTATTTTGATGTAGTTTCAATAGTTTATTTTTGCTTTTATTTCCCTTGCCTCAGGAGACACACCTAGAAAAATGTTGCTAGGGCCAATGCCAGAGACACTTCTGCCTGTGCTCTCTTCTAGGATTTTTATGGTTTTAGGTCTCACATTTAAGTCTTTAATCCATTTTGAATTTATCTTTGTGTATGGTGTAAGAAAGTGGCACAGTTTCATTCTTTTGCATGTACCTGTCCAGTTTTCCCAACACCATTTGTTAGAGACTATCTTTTTCCCATTGGATATTCTTTCCTGCTTTGTCAAAGATCAATTGGTCATATAATCATGGGTTTATTCCTGGGTTTTCTATTCTGTCCCATTGATCTATGTGTCTATTTTTGTGCCAGTGCCATACTATTTTGATGACTACAGCTTTGTAATATAACTTGAAATCTGGTATTGTGATGCCTCCCACTTTGCTTTTCTTTTTCAAAACTTTTTTGGCTATTCAGGGTCTTTTGTGGTTCTATATAAATTTTAGAGTTATTTGTTACAGTTATGTGAAAAATGTTGTTAGGGGGCGCCTGGGTGGCTCAGTCGTTAAGCGTCTGCCTTCGGCTCAGGTCATGATCCCAGGGTCCTGGGATCGAGCCCCGCATCGGGCTCCCCGCTTGGTGGGAAGCCTGCTTCTCCCTCTCCCACTCCCCCTGCTTGTGTTCCCTCTCTCACTGTGTCTCTCTGTCAAATAAATAAATAAAATCTTTAAAAAAAGAAAAATGTTGTTAGTATTTTGATAGAAATTGCATTAAATGTGTAGACTGCTCCAGGTAGTCTCAACATTTTAATAATATGTTTTTCCAACCCATGAGCATGGAATGTCTTTCCATTTGTGTCATCTTCAATTTCTTTCAACAATGTTTTATAGTTTTAAATATAGGTCAGGGCACCTGCCTGGCTCAGTTGGTGGAGTGTGTAACTCTTGATCATGGGGTTGTGAGTTCAAGCCCTACGCTGGGTAAAGAGATTACTTAAAAATAAAATCTTAAAAAAGAAAGACTATAGGGCTTTCACCTCTGGTTAAGTTTATTCCTAGGTATTTTATTATTTTTGGTTAATTGTAAATAGGATTGCTTTAATTTCTCATTCTGTTGCTTCATTATTAGTGTACAGACACTGCAACAGATTTCTATACATTAATTTTGTATCCTGTGACCTTACTGAATTCATTTATCAGTTCTGGTAGTTTTTTGGTGGAGTCTTTATGGTTTTCTATATATAGTATTATGTCATCTGCAAATAGTGAAAGTTTTACTTCTTCTTTACCAATGTGGATGCTTTTATTTCTTTTTGTTTGTTTGTTTGACTGGCTAGGACTTCCAGTATTATGTTGAATAAACGTGGTGAGAGTGGACATCCCTGTCTTGTTCCTGACCTTACAGGGAAAGTTCTCAGTTTCTCCCATTGAGTATGATGTTCATTCATGGCCTTTAATATGTCAAGGTCACTAGAAAATTTTAATACCCTGTAAAGTGAGCGTTCCTATGATTTTGATTTTCAATAATACTATAGGGCAGACTTAGGACTCTTTATTGACTGGCCTTATAATTACATTAAAATCTTAACCCTTTATACCATAGACTACAATGCCTTATATGATCTAGTCCCTGCCTTCCTCTCCAAATTCACTTCCTGTCATTCCTACCTTTTCTATCAACCTACAAAATGTCAACAAAACCAGACTTTCTGCCCCTCCAATATGCTCTAATACATTCCCTTCTTAAGGTCTTGAATTATTCTGCCATTCTGGCCTGGAAGGCTCTCTGCTGGGGCTGCCTCCTGTGCATGGTGTAATTCTCAACTAAAAGGTCACCTCCTCAGAAGCTTTCTCTGACTACTCTACATACAATAGACACTTCTACTCTCTCTTTCTCTACCCTTCTGCTTTACTTTATTTTATTCTCAACACTTATTACTACATAAAACTATATTAATTTATTAGTGCATCTGTACCTTGTCTGTCTCCAAGCACTCACCTCCACTGAAATGTAAGCATCATGAAGGCAGAGACTTAGATCATATCCAGGAGTACCTGGCACACAGTGAGCACACTGTATTTGTTGATCGAAATAGGTGTCTGGGCTGATGTCCCACAGCTTAGCCCATTACTAATTACTACCCTCAAAGTCAAAGGCCAAAAGAAAGTCACTCTAACTACAAACCATCTGAATTTATTAATGGTAGATTTTTCTAAAAGGTGGTAAAGAGGGGCACCTGGGTGACTCAGTCAGTTGAGCATCCACCTCTTGATTTCAGCTCAGGTCATATTCTCAGGTGGTGAAATCAGTGAGATCAAGCCCCACATCAGGCTCCACACTCAGTGCAGAGTCTGTCTGAGATTCTCTCTCTCCCACTTCCTCTGCCCCACCCCCCGTGTATGGACACACTCTCTAAAATAAATAAATCTATAAATAAATAAACAAATAAATAAAAGGTGGTAAAGAGTATGTATAATTGGGGTCTATGGTTAAACCCCACTGATCTTCATATAAAAGTATGGACAAAGCCTAATTTGTACAGTGTAAAAGGAAACTGGAGCACATTTTCAAAGGTACAATATACTAGAACATCAGTGACTGGGCACAGAACTGAAGACTTGCTCTTTCAAAGAATGGAATAAACTACACTTTATACCCAGTAAAGTGATGTCATGCATTAGAACTTTATCCAAACTACTGTTCAGAGGATTAACAAAGTTAAACATGTTTCTTTAAACCCTATACAAACCATTTAAATGTTTATTGTGGATCACTGGCCTGGGAATATAACATTCAAAGTTTCTCAAACTTATTTGACCATGGAATGCCTTTCTTTAAATTACTAATTTACATATCCTGGATATCAATTTGGGATAAGCTTCTCTAGAGGTCATAAAGTTATTGTGTTAGCAACCATGAGAGCCTACCACTTGGCATGATCCTTAGTAGTTTGGAGAACAAAAGTTTTGGTTTTTTTTCCAATTGCTTTCTTCAGCAGAAGTTTTTAACCACAATAGCCTGGCTCCTCTATTCTTTAATAGTTGTTTTCTTCCAACACTTCTATCATTTATTTACTTTCTTATTTTACTATACTGTATAAAGTCTCTAAATCTACACTGCATAAAGGCTCTAAATAGTTGTGGGCATCTTTGTCTTTTTTTTTTTCCTTGTCTTTTTATTTAAATGCAAATAGCTCCAGTACTTCAATACATAATACAATATTTACTTTAAATTTTGGTAATTAATTTTTAACAGTTTTGCTAATTTCTTCTTATTCCTATTTTACTTAGAACTTCAACTCGGAAAGACTACTAACTTTTATCAAATGTCAATGTTATCATATATAACATCATGTGATTTGTAACTTTTCACTTATTTAATAATGAATTATGTTGAAAACTTCTTGATGGCAAAATTTCCGAATTGTAAAATATCCTTGCATTCCTAGAATAAACCTTACTTGGTCATGGGATACTATTAATTTAGATTACCTGCTAAGTTTAATTCCTGAAGAAATCAGATACTTGATTTGCTGAAGTACGGAATGTCACTTTAAACATACATAATTTAAGTTTTGGAAAGATAGTAAGACAAAGATAAAAAAGAAATTAGAACTGCATGGTTCTATTTACCAGAAATTTTAATCAAATTGTACTATCCTGTTCCAGTCATATTCTGTATAGATACCCAAATTTTAGTTCCCTTTAGATCAAATTAATTTTTAAACTGTGGTATGGAAATGAAATTATGTCTTTTGTCTATTATCCTAAAGATCAACTCCAGAAAACATAAACTATCCAAGAATGTGAACAGGAATTTTGAAGGTAAATGAGGCAAATTATAAATATCAGAAAGTAAAAAGATGAAACAAAATAACCTAAAAACAACAATCTTTTTTATCTAAAATATAGTGTTTCACCTAAATAACACCATCTATATTTTTTAATTTATAAGGTTTTCCATTGTAATTTATAATACTACCAATAGTGCATTCTTATGAACCACTCTGAATACTAAAAATTAATCATACAATATAACAATATAGGAAAAAGCTGCTCAAATATTCCCTGTAGTATTCTTGAGTCCTAGGCCAACAGATACAATGCTGAAGAATCTTAATAACCATTTAAACAATTTTTTCAGTTATTATTTCCAAAAAGCAATCACTTAAACAATAAACTTATATAAGGTATTATACTCAGATATCAATCTTTATTATAAAAAGTAACAAATTATTAGTCATAACTTCAAAGTCATTTGAGTCCACTTAATAGCATCAGTCTGATCCACTGATCTCCCTAATAAACTATACTAGAATTTATACCAACTCTCTTTTTCATAGTTTCCATATTTATTTAAACAAACCTTCTACTATCAGGTAAAATCAAAGTAAAGACCAAGAATAATGTAAACCTCAGGATTCCTAATACTCTATCCCTACTTCATTGGCAAGTTTGTTACAATATAAATGTTAAAGAAAATACTGAAAGACGTGAATGTATTAGATGATTTATCAACAGTACTCACGCATCATTTGAGCAAGTCATAAATTCTCCCTTTATTTTGGGATGCCATGAACCAGTATGAAGCATTGCTGTATGACCCTTAAAAAATAAAAATATAGGAAAAAAGATAGTTTAAAAAGATTCTTAAAAATAAAGTGACCAGAAACCGACATATCATACTTCAAAGTAAATGTTTGGTCCTCCCAAGAGCACACTATTTTAATTACAAACATAGTATACTCTCCCAATTTTATTTCATAATATGCTTTGTTTATTTCACTTTGTTTAATTCACTGTATAACTCCCCTGCCTAGAAATTAACATAGCACTTATATAGACTAGGTGCTTCATAAGGAAGGAAATAGAAAGGAAACTGACAGCCTCTCTTTAGGAAACAATGGAAAAACCATAATAAGAGACAGATAGGCCCTACTTTAAAGACTCTTTTCTCAATGGAAAATAAGAATAGAAAGTATTTACAAATAATCAAGGCAAAAGCAAGAGGCTGAGGGAAAAAATCCACACTTCTTAAAAATGTGTCAGTGATCTTAATTCTACATCTATAAGAATAAATATGTGAGAAAAGGAGAAATATCTTTAAAATTATTCAAGAAGATTAGCCCTACTAATTATAGAGCATAATATAAAAATACTGTAATTAAAACAATGTTATGTTGGTATACGAACTGACATACACACCAAATCAACCACAGAGTACATATCAAACATGAATATACATACACACTTCCTTCTAGGTGCAAAGTCGGCTAGAGTAATCTCATACAGTATGTTCAGATGGGGCAGAAAAGAGCCTAAAACCTAATAATGGCCAAATCTCTTATTCTGTAAGGGTCCAAAATAAAGCTTGCTGTAAGGAGCAAAATGTGCATATTTAAATGACTTAGAAGGAGAATAACTGTAGCTCTCTGGAAAGAATGAATTGGAACTGGAGTACTCACATATAAACCTGAAGACCATCTATAGTCCAAATTGCCCACAATACCTCATACAGATCTGGCCAACTCCTGACAATCTGCTTATGTTGAGAGGGTACAAACAGGGACCAGAGATGTACAGCAGGGAAGCATGAACTGAAGTAATGGGACTAGATGGGAGGTTTGAGATTCCATTTTCTTTCCTGAGCTTAAGATTGCATATTTAACTATCAACTTGACACTTGCATTTGCGTAGGCATTTCAAACGTAATAATAGGCCAACAGGGAAATCTTGATTCTTAATGTCCACTTCATTTGCAATCAACTTCTTCCATAGTTGCTAAAACTACAAACTTGGAGGTCATCCTTATATACTCCAACAACCATAAACCTAAAACCCCTCCCCACCGGAATTCAATCCCCTAGCTAGTCCTGTCAGTTCAGCCCAAAATACATTTTAAATCTATCCACTTTTCTCCTTATTCACCTCACCATTCTTACAGGAGCCAACATTACCTCATGCCTCTATGTCAGTTATTATACACTGTAACTGGTCTGACACTTGTCTCTCTACTTTTATTCTTGCCTCATGTGCTCCACCTAGCAATCAATACAGTCTTTTAAAAATATCCTTCTAGGGGCGCCTGGGTGGCTCAGTCGTTAGGTGTCTGCCTTCGGCTCAGGTCATGGTCTCAGGGTCCTGGGATCGAGCCCCGCATCAGGCTCCCTGCTCCGCGGGAAGCCTGCTTCTCCCTCTGACCTTCCTCCTTCTCATGCTCTCTGTCTCTCATCTCTGTCTCAAATAAAAAAAAATTTTTTAAAAATCTAACAGGTAAATAAATATGAAATTCTAAAAATGCTCAGATAATTTAAAAGAAGTCAGGAAAGATGAAGCAGAGAACAAAGAACAGAAAGAAGCAGAAATAGGGTGCCTGGGTGGCTCAGATGGTTAAGCATCTGCCTTTGGCTCAGGTCATGATCCCAGGGTCCTGGGATCAAGTCCCACATCAGGCTCCCTGCTCAGCGGGGAGCCTGCCTCTCTCTCTCTCTCTCTCTCTCTCTCTGTCTCTTATGAATAAATAAATAAAATCTTTAAAAGAAAGAAGCAAAAATAATGAAATAGAATTAAATCCAACCATATCAATAATTACATTAAACTTAAATGAGCTAAGTACACCAATTAAAAGACAGTGATTACCATTGTACATGAAAAAGCAAGACCCAACAATACACTTCTTTCAAGAATCCAACTTGAAATATAATGACATAGAAAGGTTAAAAATAAAGAACTGAGAAAGATCTAGAAGCACCTTGACTCAGAGCCTTGAACAGAATAGCCTTTGCTGTTCCTCTTTCTGCACAGCCCCTTCTCAGACATGTGTGTGGCTGGCTCCCTCGTGGATCCTTCATCCAGGTCTCAGCCTGAATGCCACCCCCTCAGAGAGGCCACCCTGACTACTCTATCTACAAGCCCCTAGTCACTCTCCATCCCCTTAATTGGCTTCATTTTAATTCATAGTACTTACTACTCTCTAATTTTGTGATATATATTTTTGCATATTTACAATGTCTCCCCACTGGCATATAAATTTCATGATGGCTTAATCTAGCAGACATTCAATAAATGTTGTTGAATACGGTGGCTCAGTTGTTAAGTGTCTGCCCTCGGCTCAGGTCGGGATCCCAGGGTCCTGGGATCGAGCCCCACGTCGGGCTACCTGCTCCACGGGAAGCCTGCTTCTCCCCCTCCCACTCCCCCTGCTTGTGTTCCCTCTCTCGCTGTGTCTCTCTCTGTCAAATAAATAAATAAAATCTTTTAAAAAAATAAATAAATAAATAAATAAATAAATGTTGAATAAATGAATACAGAACAAAATATACCAAGCAAACAATAACTTTTTAACAACTTGAGTGAATATATTAATATCACACAAGGTTGACATCAGAAGATGAAAAATCACAAGAGATAAGGAGGGACATTATATAATGATAAAAGGATCAATTCACAAAAAAACATAGCAATTATAAGTGTATATGCACTTATGGGGTGCCTGGGTGGCTTAGTTGCTTAAGCATTCAACTCTTGATTTTGGCTTAGGTCACGATCTCAGGGTCGTTAGGTCATGATCTCAGAGTTACGAGGTTGGGCCCTGAGCCAGGCTCTGTGCTCAGCATGGAGTCTGCTTGAGATTGTCTCCATCTCACTCTGCCCCTCTCCCCACTTGCGCACTCTCTGAATGAATGAATACATAAATAAATAAATGAAGTCTTTTAAAAAAAGAAAAACTAAAGCAAGTCTCTATAATTAAAGCATCCACCTTAAAATATTAGGAATTAGAAAACTACGAAAAACAAGCAAAAGGAAAGAAAGCATAAGAACAGAAATCAATGTTGAAAACAGAACTACAGCAGAGAAATACAAATGAATGAGATAAATTGAAAACTTCTAGCCAGACCAAAAAAAAGAGAAACATAAATTGCCAACATCAGGAAAAAATATATGAGCAATGACCCTAAAGAAATATTACTAAAAATCCTATGTACATGAATTTGCTAATTTAGAGGAAATGGACCAATTCCATGAAAGTCATAAACTATCATAACTCAACCCAAGAACAAAGAAATAACATGAATAGTTCTATACTTATTAAATAAATGGAATTCATAGTTTAAATTTTCTGGAAAAAAGGGAAAAGAAAACTCCAGGCTACACTGGCAAATTCTACTAGGCGTTTTTAAGTGATACCATTTATAATGGCTTAAAAAAATGAAATTTTTAAGGATAAATTAAGAATGAATTTAGTGAAATCTGTTCAGGAGCTCTATGTTAAAAACTGTAAAACTTGAATAAAAAAAAAAAAAGACCTAAATAAATGATAGATATATTGCTGTTGGTGAACTGAAAGATTCCATATAGTTAAGATACCAATTCTCTCCAAATGACCTTTATTTAACTTTAATTTTTTTAAAATTTTTTTTCAGAGACAGAGAGAGAAAGAGAGAGAGTGAGCGCTCGAACAGGGAGCAGAGGGGAGGGAAGGGGGGAGAGAGAGAGAATCTTAAGCAGGCTCCACACCCAGCACAGAGCCCAACATGGGGCTCCATCCCACTACCCTGAAATCATGACCTGAGCCAAAATCTAGAGTCAGACACTTAACTGATGGAGCCACCCAGGCACCTCTCCAAATAATCTTTAGATTCAAAATAATTTCAAACAAAATCCTAGCAGGATTCTTTGTATGTATAGGCAGGATAATTGTAAAATGTATGTGAAAAAGTAAAGAAACTAAAAGGGCCCAATATCAAAACTACAATGAGATATCTCACACCTGTCAGAATGGCTTAAATCAACAACACAAGAAACAACAGGTGTTGGCGATGATGACAAAAAGGAACCCTCGTGCACTACTGGTCGGAACACAAACTGGTGCAGCCACTCTGGAAAACAGTATGGAGATTCTTCAGAAAGTTAAAAATAGAACTATTCTATGATCCAGCAATCGTACTACTGGGTATTTACACAAAGAATACAAAAATACTAATTCAAAGGGGTCCATGCATCCCTTTTACAACAGCCAAATTATGGAAGCAGTGCAAGTGTATTGATGAATGTATTGATGTGTTGATGAATGGATAAAGAAGAGGTGGTATGTATATATATATATATATTATTCAGCCATAAAAAAGAATGAAATCTTACCATATGTAAGGACACGGATGGAGCTAGAAAGTATCATGCTAAGTGAAATAAGCCAGTCAGAGAAAGACAAATACCATATGATTTCACTTATATGTGGAATTTAAGAAATGAAGCAAAGGAGAAAAAAAGAGAGAATGAGAAACCAAGAAACAGACCCTTAATTATAGAGAACAAACTGATGGTTACCAGAGGGGAGGTGGGTGAGGGAAGGGTGAAATAGGTGATAGGGATTAAGGAGTGCACTTGTCATGACAAGCACCAGGTGATGTATGTAGATGAATCACTATATTGTACACCTGAAACTAATATAACACTGTATGATAACTGTAATTAAAAGCTTTTTTTTAAGGGCACCTGGGTGGCTCAGTTGGTGGAGCAATTGCCTTCGGCTCAGGTCATGATCCTGGAGTCCTGGGATCGAGTCCCACATTGGGCTCCCTGCTCAGCAGGGAGTCTGCTTCTCCCTCTCTCGCTCCCCCCCCCCTTGTGCTCTCTCTCTCTCTCTCTCAAATAAATAAAAATAAAATCTTTTAAAAAAAAAGCTTTTTTTAAAAAAGAAACTAAAATAGCCCAATTTGAGACAAAGAACAAAGTTGGGAGGACACCGACAAATTTTTTTGAAGATTTTATTTATTTATTTGAAAGAGAGAGAGAGAGAATGAGCAGGGGGAGGGGCAGAGGGAGAGAAGCAGATTCCCCACTGAGCAGGAAGCCCAACTAGGGACATGATCCCAGGGTCCTGGATCATGACCTGAGCCGAAGGCAGACGCTTAACCACCCAGGCACCTGAACACACCACCAAATTTTAAGACATACTAAAAAGATGCAATGATCAAGGCAGTGTGGTATTAGTGAAAGGATATTGACATAGCTATAGAAGAGGATAGAGAGTCTCAAAGTAGAGAGCCTAAACTGCCTTGGCTTCCTCAGTCTTGTAGACTCCTCCACACCTGCTGCACTCTCCTCTGCCTAACTGAACTCCATCTTCACTGACATCTCTGCCTGGCCCTATAATCTAATGCATAGTCTGCTTACATCCCAGTCAGTTCCCATTTACCATTTTCCTCTCCCACTCCCAGACTCAGGGATTCTACAGATGGATGCTGCTCAGTCTAGTTCTTGGACCCTCACTTCCAGTACTTTGTCCGAGCAACAACCCAACAACTCACCGAGACCATTCAGGTCTTGAAGGCAAGCCCCAGAAAATAGGGTTTTTTTTATTGGTATGTGTTGATTAGAGTTGAAATAGCATCTTGGAATATAAAGGATATTTTTAAGAGGACCAAAAGAAAATGATCCCTATTACAGAAGACATTAAGATCAAAAGGATATGTGGGCACCTTAGCTGCTGAGTACCTAGAATATGAACACAAGTAGGCTAAACTGTAAAAAATCTAAAAGACTGTGAATGTTGTTTCTTGTTTGTAAAATAGGAGCATGACAAAGGCAATGGGAATGTTAAGTACCCTTGTGTTAAAACAGTGACCAAAATTAGTCATAACAAAAATCAAGTTCAACTAAGGATTCTCAAATGGATCTAAACAGATTCAGTACCATGGCTAACATTAGCAGAAAAAATTTTAAAGTGACACCTACTAAAGAACAGCCAGTGACTAAAACAGTTTTTCATCAAATAAACTAGTTTTTCTCTCTTCCTCCCTTATCTAAACATAGGCACTCCTGAAAAAAATCCCTTTATTTAACAACCTTAACTGGAAATAGCCTAGAAGAATTAAGCATCCATTTGTTTCTCATAAATGTTATCCTCTCCCTAAAGAGAGGACATTACTGAACCATGATCAATACTGGTTTCCTCTAAACACACACACACACACACACACACACAGATGGGGCGGGGGCACAGCGCAATGCGTGCTGATTTGTACTAATCTATACATACTCTCGTGGCTGCCACATGACAAGAACTGTAAAGAGCCGCTCTGATGCAGTGCCATCTGTAGTCACTGAATGAGGTGAGGCTCTGTGACCCACCCAAATGAAAGTGCCCATGTCTTTGGCATGGTGAGCTAACTAACAGAGGCAACTCACATGATGAGATGAAATGCAGCAGAGAATATAGTGTGAACTTGGATCCAAAAGTTCTTCTTACCCGGAGTCTGTTCTTTGGCTGTTAGGAATCACAAAAGTTCCTAAAACTGTCAGCAAAATTTTGTGTGCATACATTTTGCTGCAGAAAATGTTCACAGCTTTAATACAGGAGTTGGCGAGCTTTTTCTCTAAAGGGCCAGATAATGAGTATTTTAAGCTTGGCAGGCCACATGGTCTCTGCTGCAACTATTCAACTCTACCACTATAGCACAAAAGCAGCCCCAGACAATAGTAAATGAACAGGCATGGCAGTTTCCAATAAAACTTTTATTTACAAAAAACAGAGTGCAGGCTGGTTTGGCCCACAGGCTGTAGTTTGCCGATCCCCATTGTAATCCATCCACACTCTTAGTCATTTCCTTCTATGAATCAAAGACTCTGAAGTCCAAGTTTTTCTAATTTCTGAGTGATTTTAAAATCCATTTGAATACACTGAAGAGATAAATTCATTCTTCTGTGATCTACTCAACTCCAACGACCTCTTGCAATATATTTCAGCAGCCCCAACTACAGCGAACTCTGCCATTACCACAAATAGTTACTTTTCTGAAACCATGAATTTCCAATATTTATTGATTTAACAAATATTTTTCAGCTGATATGTTCTGGGCTCTATATATTCCATTTACTGGTCACATAACCTCCTATCTTCCAGTTCTTTTTTTTTTTTTTTTAAGATTTTATTTATTTTTTGACAGAGAGGGAGACAGCGAGAGAGGGAACACAAGCAGGGGGAGTGGGAGAGGGAGAAGCAGGCTTCCCGCTGAGCAAGGAGCCCGATGTGGGGCTCGATCCCAAGGCCCTGGGATCATGACCTGAGCCGAAGGCAGACGCTTAACGACTGAGCCACCCAGGTGCCCCCTATCTTCCAGTTCTTCAACCTTCTTTATTTTCATTCATCCACTCCTTAAGCATAAACCTGAAAGTCCTTTCGCTTTACCTACAATGAACAACTTTTATTCTGGAATAACCCCCTCCTCCTCATCACTGTATTCCATTCAAACACCCAGGCTCCTGAATAAGACTCAAGAACATCATACAAATATGCAGAATGACTGTCTCTGCAAATTTACATTCTACAGCCCTTAGTGCTCCCATAGTTCTTCTAGTCATTTTTCTCTCACAACCATCAACAGCTATTCTAAGTCTTTACTATCTTACTGAAGGCTTCACCTCAACATCTCCCAACACAAAATTAGTGACTCTTCCAGCAGATGGTGACACTTTTAGTTTCCTACCTAAGACCCACAATCTATAAACATATCTGGATATGAGCCCTCCACAATCCCTCCACTCCCAGTGTAAATATATTCCGTCCTCCCACTAGAAGCCAACTCTTGCTCTTCTGTGTGATCACAATCACTACAACCTCCTCATGGACTTGCATTATTACTTAGTATGTGTGGTTTTTGCAGAACTATATTAGTTATCCATGCTGTGTAACAAATCACCACAAACTTAACTAATAAATTGGAGGTGGCCTACGACACTAACAGTTTTGGAGGTCAGAAGTCCATCACAAAGTAACTGGTTTCTTTGCTTAAGGTCTCATAGACTGAAATCAGGATCATGTTAGGGCTGCGTTCCTCTCTCAAGGTTCGGGGTGGGAATCTGCTTCCAAGTTCACTGAGGTCACTGGCAGAATCCAAGTTCCTTGTAGTTGTAGGACTGAGATGCCCATTTCCTTGCTGTCAGCTGGAGGCTGCTCTCAGTGATTAGAAGCTGTGTGCCTTCCTTACCACATGGATTCCTCCATCTTCAAAGCCAACAAATGAGAAGCTTTCTCATGTTTAATCTAAATTAGACAAAAGCTATGCCTGCAAATCTTTGCAAAATAATCCCCTTTATCTGTAACTCCTGTTGAAATGGCTAAGGAGTAATATCCTTAAGCTTCCTAGAGGTCACCTGGCTTGGTTGAGAAAATCTAGGAAGCACACATTAATTTCTTGAAAAAGCCTTCAGTGTAACTGAATAATCTGACCTTATGATCTTTCTGAGGTTGTAGCAAAAGGTTATATGTACACTCTTGGTTTCTTCTCTGAACCACATTTTTGGAAGCAATTTCTTCATTTTAACATTATTTGCCATCTAAGATAGGCTCAAAATTAACTAAATCATCTAGTCCTGGTTCCCTTTTAATAAAACATCTTTCAATTTAACTTTATTCTCTCATATCTTCCTATAAGCAGCAAGAAGAAATCAGGCAGTACCCTCAACACTTTGTTCAGAAATTGCCTTAGCTACATACCCAATTTCATCAAGTAAGTTCTGCTTACAACTTCAAAGCCAGAAACGGAGACTATCCCCTCAAGTCAAATCCCTCCCACACTTCAAATCTCTTTTGCCAGGAAAGGCTCAATCCCTCTAAGGGCCCACCTGATTAGCTCGACCCACTGAAGATAATCTTCCTTTCTTAACTGTGCCATACAATATAACCTAATCATAGGGAGTACTGCATCCTGCTCATAGTTCACATCCACACTCAAGGGGAGGAGCAGAGAATCTTGGGTGCCCTCTTAGAATTCTGCCTACAACCAGGACTAGGAGTGTAGCAATTCTGAAACTACTTTCTATGAATGGTAGCAATGAACAAATGAATGAAAGTAGTGATGATGCTGGAGGCCAAACTTCTCACCGCTGAAGAAGTGAAATACAAATATGGAATGGAGAAAGGCTAGGAAGTTAGATTAGGATTACTGGATGTATCAGTGTGAACTCATGATTTTACACACACACACACACACACACACAGTTGGTTGATCTCCCATTCCAGCTCGCTCTCCTGAAACAGTCTAGAAGCAATGACACGCCAGCATCAGTGAACATACCCAGGGCCCAGATCCAGATTTGTAAACAGAATTCTCTATTAAAAGGAGCCATGGATCAATGGAGAAATGGGTAACATCAGAGCAGGAAAAGTACAAGATGAGCCAAGAACATTTTGTTGTACCAGAATGTAAGAAATCATCCCCAAAGTGTTGGGGATATGTCAAAAGGACAGAAACCAGTGTTAGGGAGTTTCTATTAGATAAAAAGCTCTGAAAATATTCAGAAATTGGAAAGAAACACAATGTACTTCCAATCACTGTACTTTTTAGAGTTTATATTTGTGGTTAAAACCATCAGTTAAAACTGCTTTCAGAAACAAAACTATACCTAGAATTCACAGTTTAAAATGTTTCACTTCTTAGGAATCAGGATTTACCATTAAAAGGATATGACTAATATGTTCATCTCCAAATTTGCAATAGCAAATTTTTGGAGTGGCTGGATATCAGAATAACTATGTGAACTATTCAAATATAAATAAAGCTATTTGAAAACATGTTTTTCCTGTAATTATTTATAAAGCTTCTAATTTCCATAATTACAGTACATTCATGGAGAAATTGTCCAGTTAAAGGTCCAAGGATCCTAGGGTCCCCTGAGCCCGTCCTTCCCCAATTTCATCATGTAGTTAAGAAAGAAATATAACAGAATTTTGATGTTGAAAAGAAAAGGGTTGAAGACAATCCAAAGGAAATTCACTTAACAATATCAGCCCGAGATGAACTGATAAAAGGAAGTTTAATAAATGAAATTATAAGATCATAATCATGGGCATTCACTTATTAATAATCTATGAAAACACTTTTTAATTTAACTTAATACTGATGTGTTATGGAGTTTTGATGTATAGGAATACTTCTCAGTGAAGAATCAAAATTTAATAGTCACACATTTGTGGGCTCTCGGCCAAAGAGTCCCAATCTGAATCTCAGGCAAAGTGTGTAAGACTTCAAAGTAAGAAAGGAAAACACTCTCTGATTGGAAGTAATGTACCAATATTCTGGTTTAAAATAAATGAGTTTTAGATGACAATATAACTACAGATTTTAAAGTATGCTTTTGAATAGCTTAAAGGCTGATTCCTGCTTATCCTTGTCCTACTTCCCTAATGTTAAAAAAAGAGAGAGAGAGAGACAACAGGCCCAAAATGGAGTCACTTATGGTAAGCCCACAGCACCAAAAAAGAAACTTAGTACCTAACCTAAGTACAGTTTCAAACCCCCCAGGAATGTAATCTTAACTAGTCAGTCTGGAATTTCCTGATCAGCACCAGTGAGGTAATCCAACCAACAGGCCCCTTTGTCCCCCCAAAAGAAGTTATAATCCTGCTGGAATAATCCATTTTTTTCTATTTGTAAGTTCCTTGTCCCACCCTCTCTCTGCCTTTAAAAAGTTCCATTTTGGACAGCTCCTCATAACCTCTATTTGCTAGATTAGATGCTGCCCAATTCATAAATCACTGAATAAAGATAATTAGATCTTCAAATTTACTCAGTTGGATTTTTGTTGGATTTAGTATTACTCGTCTAAACCTAGAGAAGTAAGGTCTTATTTTCCCCAGATAAAATAACCAATAATCCCATGAACTCCAGCCCAGGGATCCTCATATTTTAAAAAAGCAGCCCAACCTAATTTTCAAAGGATATCTTATGAAAAACTCCAACACATAAAACAGACAAAACCAGAACTCCTCTGACTGAAGTGGAAGGCCCCCTGCTCCTCACTCCTATCCTGAGGCCTCTCCTTTCACCTTACTGCAGCCCCTGGAGCATATGCACAAAATCCCAAGACTGCAGAACATACAAAACATAGTTCCAAGTAATAAACTAATGTAAATGTCCTGGTTTGATCAGAAAAACATCTTTTCAGATGCATAAGGAAAATATAGGCATACAGAAACAAATGTTATTAGTGATTATATTTGGGTAGTAGAATTATGAGTAATTTTTTTCCAAATTTTTTAGAGTTGACAGGAATTACTGTTAGAAACCCAATAAACTTTATTTTTTTAAGGTATAAGTACAATCACTCTCCCCATAGTGAACTGCGTTGTAGTATATGACAGAAAAAAGCATTTCTGTACCACTACGAGTACATTTAAAAATACACACATACACACACAATGATGTAAAGATTAGAGATATAAATTTAACAATGTAACAATTTAACAATCAGAGAGGCCTGTTTATATTTGAAGGACATAATATTTTAATCACAATAGATCAGATATATTTAATTGTTTCCTTTAATGTCCTATTATTGCAATTCAGAAAAGAGGTTAAAAAGTTAAGGAAAAAAACTGTCCCATGAAATCTACTACTTTCAAATAATAATTCTTACATTTCCAAAACCTATTACTCAAGCCAAAGACTGCAGTTAAGATATCAGTAACATTTCCTAGACAAGTAAATAGTCAATTAATTACATCTGCTTCTGGGAAATGAAGAAAGTAAATATTAACCATGATTTTGAAATCAAAATGGAGATATTAGGCAAGTGGGGGATGTTACAGTAGTTACAATATATAGTAGTTTTCTACATAATGGTAACTAAATTTTTTTCCTGATTTATTAAGAAATAATTAACATACATCACTGTATAAATTTAAGGCATACAGCATGATAATATGATTTACATATATTGTGAAATGATTATCGCAATAGGTTCAGCTAACATCCCTCATCTCATACAGATAAAATATAAAGAAAAGAAAAAAAGTAAAAAAAAAGTTTTCCTTGTAATGATACCTCTTAGGATTCACTCTCCTTTAACAATGTTCCTGTATATCATACAGTGTTAACTATAGTCATAATGTTGTACACTATACCCCTAATTATACCCTTAGTACTTATTTATCTTATAACTAGAAATTTGTACCTTTCGACTACTCTCTTCCAATTCCCTCATTCCCCATCTTCTGCCTCTGGTAACCACATGTCTGATCTTTTCTGTGACTCTGTGGTTTGTTGCGGGGGATGGGGGGGCGGGGGGGGGCGTTGTTTGGGTTTTTCTCTGTTTTAGATTCCACATATAAATAAATCATACAGTATTTTGTCTTTCTCTGTCTGACTTATTTCATTTAGTATAATGCCTTCAAGGTCCATTCAAGTTGTTGCAAATGGTAGGATTTCCTCACTTTTATGGCTGAATTATATATATATATATATATATATATATATATATATCACAACTTCTTTATCCACTTATCCATCAATGGACTTAGGTTGTTTGGCTGTTTCCATGTATTAGTAATTGCAAATGATGTTGCTATGAACACGGAGGTGCAGATATCTTTTCAAGGTCGTGGGTTTTCATTTCCTTTGGATATATTCTCAGAAGAGGAATTGCTGAATCATATGGTAGCTCTCTTTGTAATTTTTTGAGGATCCTCCATACTGTTTTCCACAGTGGCTGCACCAATTTACAATCCCACCAACAGTGCACAAGGTTTCCCTTTTCTCCACAACCACACCCGCATTTGTTATCTCTTATCTTTTTTATAATGACCATTCTAATAGACTGAGGTGATATTTCACTGTGGTTTTCATTTGCATTTCCCTAATGACTAGTAATGTTGAGCATCTTTTCATGTACCTGTTGGCCTTTAGTACATCTTCCTTGGAAAATGTCATTCAGGTCCTTTTGCCCATTTTTTAATTGGGTTTGTTTTGTTTTGCTATTGAGCTGTTGGAGTTCTTTACATATTTTTGGATTTTAACCCCTTATCAGATATATGATTTGCAATTAGGCATAGAATGAACATATCTCAACATAATAAAGGCCATATATGACAAGCCCACAGCCAACATCATACTCAGTGGTGAAAGGCTGAACGCTTTTCCTCTAAGATCAGAAACAAGACAATGCCCACTCTCATTACTCCTATTCAAGACTGTACTGGAAGTCATAACTAGAGCAATCAGGCAAGAAAAGAAATAAAAGAAAGAGGTAAAATTCTATTTCAGATGATATGATTCTAAATACAGAAAATCCTAAAGACTCATCAAAAAAAACTCTTAGATCTAATCAACAAATTCAGTAAAGCTGCAGAACACAAAATTAACATTTAAAAAAATCAATAGGTTTTCACACACTAACAATGAATTTTCTGAAAAAGAAAGAAAGAAAATGATCCCATTTACAATAACATCAAAAACAATTAAATAATTAGGAATATATTTAACCAAGGAGGTAAAAAATAACTCTGGTAACTTAACATGCTAATGTTAATTTCCTATGTTTCCTCACAGACTTGCTTATCCATCCTTGTCCTACTTTCCTAATCATCTTATTATATGTACTATATGTACTCTAAGTCTGAAATTGCAGAAATAGCCAGAAACAAAACTAACCGGATTCCTTTCTTCCTGAAATTTTATTAGCTAAAACTTAAATCCACAAAGCCTTAGTGTTTCTATAATGTAAGAAGCCCTGAATGGCTGAAATAATTAAGAAGAGCTTAGAGATTGGCAAAAACTTCTCTTCCTCATACTTTTTAAGAAATACTGTCTCCCATCCAAGTACTAACCAGGCCCGACCCTGCTCAGCTGTCGATGTTAAGCACAAACTAAAAAGAGAATAAATTAAATACAAGTTATTAAAGGTTTCATTTCCATAGACCAGTTGCTTAAATAGTTCTGGATTCCCAAAAGCTTCAAATAAAGCAGATAAAAGCAGAACTAAGTTTAAGACAGGGAGAATGACCTAGAGACCTATCTGCTTTCTTTCCTTACCATCATCACTCTCACAACATCATCTTTGGTGGAATCCTAGGGGCAATGATTTTAAGGAGAAGGGAATGAGAAATTCTAATAAAATACATGAAAAAAAGAAATTACTGAAGCCACCACTGAATATAATTGTATGCTTAAATTATATATGAATTCTATTTGAATCACCTAACACTGGGCACTTAATAAACAATTAGTCACACAAAAAAATGAATGAGACTGTGATCCTCTTTAGGGTTGAGAGGAACTTCACTGGGTTTCAATAGAAGGCAGTTTGAAACATAGTATATTAATTTATTCCAAAAGTTCAACTAGAGCATGTAGATTATAGCCAATTCTCATTATCTGCAGTAGTTATGATCTATAAAGTTCTATAAATACTGAATTATCCAATACAGGGTTGGGTTCATACAAGCCAGTCATATCTTCATCAACTAATCAATATATAACTTTATGTTTTTGTTTAAAGAAACATTATTTAACATATATACCTGATTCATTAACATTGAACTCATAGTCATGACTGAATGAAGCTTATCTAACATATGTATTTCTCTGCAAGGCACATCATGGACTTTTCACACTTAGGAACACCAGACAGTGCTCCAGCACTTGAGCACTATACTTGGGGGCCATTTTAAACAGCAAAATCACCAACAAAAGGCCCCCAAGTAATAAAAATGCAGCACTACATAGATCACAAAAAGGACACTTGATTACAGTGTGAGAGCTGAAACAAGAAGAAAGAGCATCAGCTTTTTCACATTCTTTTTTGCTGCTCTGTGCAAGTACATGTCTGCAGATGACCACAAAAGCACTGAGTATTGATTTGGGGGTTACAAAAACATTTCAGCAAATACAGAAACCACAAATAATGAGGATCCACTGTATTTTCTTAGGCAATCAAATCTATTAGATTTTGATGTAGTTACAAACCTTGAGTATTAAGTGTTTTAGAAGAGCATACTAGGACAGGGAAAGAGGAGTAGAAGTCAGAAGTAAAACTGAGGCTCAAAATTCCACACCAACCATATCCACTGACACTGTAATAGATCTGTGGGAGGCTGCATTACTGTCCCCAATCCATCACCTCTCCTGTATCCTCAACCTTTGGCACGTGATACTGTGGTTACTCTCCCTAAAGACCTGGGCAAATTTCTCCACCAATACCTGTGGTCCTGTGATTTGCTCTAGCCAATGGAATGTCCAGGGACTTATGAGCAAAGGCCTGAAATGTGCTTCCAGAGTTGAGGTTTCCTTCTTGTGTTTCTGCCATCACCATGTGAAAAACATGCCCTCAGGCAGCTCACTAGTGCAAGGAGGAGCAGGGACACATGGAACAGACCCAGACATTACCTGTAGCTTGGAGCCCACTCACACATCCCACAGACATGTTAGTGATCATAAACAATCCATTCAGCCTGAGAGCATTTATGCGGCTATAGTTAAATGATACTTAACATAATTTCAAAATACTATTATCTCACTGAAAAATCGTTATATAAAGGGTTGATGAAACCCTCTTTCGTTCTTGTTCTAAAGCCTAGTCCAGAGTAGGTTCGTGGTATGTTGTTTCCAAAGACGGCTGCATCTATGTCTCCCATCCCATATCTTTTACAGTGTGATCTTGTCATTCCCACACCAAACGGTGGAGTCTGTCTCTCCTCTCCTCAAATTTGAGTTGGCCCTACAATGCTATGTAAGACTTGAAGCCAGACCTTATAAAATCTGAAGTTTCCATGTTCATCCTTCATGGAACCCAGTCACCAAGCAAGAAGTCAAACCCCACTAAGTCCACCACACTGCTACGAAGCCTAAACTAGACACGTGGAAAGAGAGAGTGAGCACGCACGTACGTATGCACATGCACATTGTGGGTAAGAGGCAGGGCTGGAAACAGGATAGATACCATGGGGTAGAGCACCAACTATAAATCATCTGAGTGAGGCATTTTGAACATTAAAACCATCCTAGTGCCCCAGCTGACACTATATGAAGCAGAAGAACTTCCTGGTCAATCCACAGAATTATAAGAAATAATAATACACTGTTTAAAACCAGACACTAATTTTTAGGGTGAATTACAGCAACTCAATCAAATTGTTAATAAATGTGTGCTGAATTAATTAAATTCAATAAATATTTTGTTTAATGCTTACCTTGGTGTTTGCCATGTCCACAATATACTGGTCTCCCTTTATACATTCCATTACTTCAAAACCATCTCTGTCAATCACTTTGGCCTGAGAGCTTCCAGATACAACAAGAATCATGTCTCCTGTGTTACTATACTGTAGTGACTTGATCTGATGGCTATGTAAAAGAAAAAAGAAAATAGTGTTGTAAGACACTGGGCATAATGTTTACACTTTCACTACATTAAGCACTGCCAGAAAAAAGTCACACAACTGCACAAACTGATAATTCTTCAAAATCAGGATCATCAAACCCAAATGGGCCCTCAACACTAGTGGCTATCCTGTTAGCACTCTCCTCCCACTCACCACAGCATCTATTAAAATATCTACTCACCGTAGGTATCTTCAACCCAACCAACTGCCCTTCTTTCAGCTGTTGATTTGTCTGGCTCTTTCCCAAAAGCAACAAACAACAACTGCCTCAACTTCCTCCCACTAATGTCATAAACTCATCTGCATCTGAACACCTCTCTTCCTCCTCCTCTTTGATTACAATGGTGGATGGAAACCTCTTCCTGCCCAAGGCAAATCTAATACCTATATTCTGGATTTCATCCTTTCCAGTCTCCTCAGGAACTTCTGATTATCCTCTCTCCTCCCTTTCACAACCAAGTGTTTGAACAAGTTTTCATCTCCTCCATGTCTCCAGTACTACAGTATTCTTTTTTTTTTTTAAAGATTTTATTTATTAATTTGAGAGAGAGAATGAGAAAGAGAGCACATGAGAGGGGGGAGGGTCAGAGGGAGAAACAGACTCCCTGCCGAGCAGCGAAGCCCGATGCGGGACTCGATCCTGGGACTCCAGGATCATGACCTGAGCCGAAGGCAGTTGCTTAACCAACTGAGCCACCCAGGCGCCCTACAGTATCCTTTGCACGCTCACCACTTCACTCATTCCCCCAGCTTCCAGGATTTGGTCTGCTGGTGGCTAACACCTAAACTCCCCATACAAGATTATGTTACCATTCCAAAGCAGCCCACATTCAGCCTGGCCAGTGTGCAGTAAAATGGTCCAGCCCCCTGCTTCAGTCTGGGATCCATGGGAAAAATTAAACCAGCTTCAGATTTCCCTGTGGGACCAGCTGAGGCTGCTTCTGCAACCACATGACAATGCAATTTCTGCGCCTTCCTAAGAGTGTTTCCCCTGCACCTTCTCTCTCAGGGGCTAATCCCAAAAGCACTCTTCAACCAACCTTCTGCATGCAAATCCTGGAATTTCAAAGAATGGTTTTGGTGAACCTGACCTGAGAGAGTTGGTATCAAAAGTGGTCCTATGAAGTCAATTCCAAGATGAGATCACCAATTGGATAGTAACGAGGACCCCATCACGGGGAGTACATAGTTCCTGACATGCTACAGCAGTGCAACTGCAACTGCTAAAAGCTCATCGTGAAAGGAAAGGTACTGGCTGGTGTAGTATTCCAGGCATTTGAGAGGTACAGGAAACCTAAGAACTGAAACAACTCTAGAACTGGATAGCTATTACTGGGTGTAGTCAATGCAATGAATAAAGACAATGAAAGGCTGAGGATGACTATCACCAATTAAAAACTACAGTGTGAAAAAAGCCAAAAGGCCTCTTTGGCAGCCTACAAAGACAGGGTTATTGTCCTTGTCAGGTAAGTGGTATGCGGTGACCGATCTGGTAAAGCATCTTTTTCCACCTCTATTAGGAAGCAAGACCAAAAACAGTTCACATTCACAGGTGACCAACAGCAGCATACATATGCATGCTTGAGCCAGGGCTACATTAATTTTCTGGCCCTTTGTGTTAACATAGTCCAAAGGGACCTAAACCATCTGGACAATCTGAAGAAATTCATGCTGGTCTGTGATCTAGATGACATTATGCTAATTGAATCGGGTGAGCAAAAAATCAAGTACATTGGTGAGAAACATGCTCTCCAGAAGACGTGAGATAAACCCTAGAAAAGATCAAGAGATTGAGACAAGGATGTGTAGGGAAGATGCATGTAGACAGACATAGGAAAAGTGGACACCAAATACGAAGCTCTTTGTATCCCATGTTAACCCAGACAACACCAACTTTGAAAGAGGCAATAAACCACAAAGACAAAGTGACTTGGCCAGTTGACATTAGCTAGCTTTTGTCATCATCCATACCACTGTTAATGCAATAGTCTTATAAGTGAAATAGTACAAAAAGGGATGGAAATTATGCATGGGACCAACAGCAACTCTGCAAAATTGACCTATTATTGCCAAAGGTCCAACCTGCCAGTAATAGAAGCCTATGATGAGCCCCACTCCCAAAATCAATACTAATCTAATGAGTAAGTAAAATACATAATATGAAAAACTGTAATAAGTATATGGGACAAAACTGGGTGGGGAGGGCAGAATGTGAACCAAGGGGACAGGGATATATGTTTTAAGTAAAGTGGTCAGGAAGTAAGTGACTAAGTAGGCTATGAAGTGAAGGACTAGGCTATGAAGATATTTTGATATCTGCTCTCCCTTTCCAAGGGAAGCAACAGCTACTAGGAAGGACCAAGAAGCAGCAACAGCTACTAGAAAGGACCTGCAGCAAAAGTGTGTCTGGCATTTCCCTAGTGTAACCGTAGCAGAGTGACCAAAGCAAACAGGAGTTGAAGAGGTCAGAAAGCAGCAAGTGGGGAGATGCAGATTAAGGAGGGCCACGTAAGCCACTGAAAGGACCTTGGCTTTTGTTCTCTCAGGGAGAAATTAGACGAAACCCCCTGGAGTGCTTTGAGCTGAGCAATGACACAATCTGACCTACACTCTACAGAACCATTTTTTTGTGCCTGGACCATTCTGCACTCTGAAGTCTGTGGATTCCCTCTTAGTATGTTTTTTAAACATATTAAAAAACTACATTAGACATATACTGGAAACCATTATTTATCACATAAATAACTAAAAAATATTTTTTTGAATTTGTGACATATGTGAGTTTCTGTACTAATGCATCAAGTAACTATGCATAGAGGCAGGTCTAATAACTACTGTAATTTCAAAGGAGTGATGAGCATAAACAATGTGTACTTCAATATGACTATTATAATAATAATGATATAATATGAAAGCATCTGGGGCGCCTGGGTGGCTCAGTTGGTTAAGCAACTGCCTTCGGCTCAGGTCATGATCCTGGAGTCCTGGGATTGAGTCCCGCATCGGGCTCCCTGCTCGGCAGGGAGTCTGCTTCTCCCTCTGACCCTCCTCCCTCTCATGCTCTCTGTCTCTCATTCTCTCTCTCTCAAATAAATAAATAAAATCTTTAAAAAATAAAAATAAAAATAAAAAAGAAAGCATCTGAACTTTGCAGGTACACCTGTGACTTTGTTGCCTACTTTCATAATTAAAGGAAATGGCTAAACATCATTTAGAGATTAGTGAAAAGAAATAATTTTTTATCCAAGTTCACAGAAATTGGGAGTACCAAATATTGAACTTATGAGTTGTAGAATTTAAAAAATAACTGTAATTAGGGGCGCCTGTGTGGCTCAGTCGTTAAGCGTCTGCCTTCAGCTCAGGTCATGATCTCAGGGTTCTGGGATCGAGTCCCGCATCGGGCTCCCTGTTCAGCAGGGAGCCTGCTTCTCCCTTTCACACTCCCCCTGTGTGTGTTCCCTTTCTCGCTAACTCTCTGTGTCAAATAAATAAATAAAATCTTTTAAAAATTAAAAAAAAAATAAAATAACTGTAATTAGGGGCGCCTGGGTGGCTAGTCATTAAGCATCTGCCTTCGGCTTGGGTCATGATTCCAGGGTCCTGGGATTGAGCCCCGCTTGGGGCTCCCTGCTCAGTGGGAGGCCTGCTTCTCCCTCTCCCACTCCCCCGGCTTGTGTTCCCTCTCTTGCTGTCTCTCTCTCTCTGCCAAGTAAAAAAATAAAATCTAAAAAAACAAAATAACTGTAATTAAGACAAGGTATATAATACATACATAAAACTGAAAATTAAAAAAAGAAATATGCAGAAATTTTAGAATGAAAACTACAATCACTGAGATTTAGAACTAATGGATGGGTTTAACAGCAGAGAATTAATGGTTAAAAGATCATTTTTAGACTTAAGCGTGGTGACAAAAAATGGAAAATGCAGAAAAAGTTTAAGGTACATATGACATATGGTGAAAAAGTCTCATATTAGAATTGCAGAATGGAAAAAGAGAGAAGCAGTCTGTAAAGAGGTGATTGTCAAAATTTTGGAAAAATCATAAAAGACACTAACCCAGAGATTCAATAAGTACTGTAAACCCCAAAAAGGTAGCAAAAACCACACCCAGGCACATCACAGTAAAACTGCTGAAAGCCAAAGACAAAAGTAAAACCTTAAAAACATTTTTTTTCAAACATGGTTTCATCAGGAAAATTCAAAAGTAAAAGTACAATGAGATACCACTGTCTACCCACCAAATGACTAAAATATAAAAGGCTAACAATACAAAGTATATTACTGGGACTGTGAAATGAAAAAAATCTACCTTCTGAGACAAAGAAAGCTGTCACATCAACAACTGCAATATATTCTATATTATAGGACCAGCACTGACCAACAGAACTTTCTGTGATGGTGGAAACATTCTACATCTGTGTTGTCCATTATGGTAACCACTAGCCACTAGCCACATGTTTCTATCAAGCACTAGAAATATGGCTAGTGCAACTAAGGAACTTAATTTTTAATTTTATTTAATTTAAAATTAAATAGCTACATAGGGCTAGTGGCTCGTGCACTGAGCAAGTGCAGCTGTTAACAATATGAAATAAATATAAAACAGTCTCAACTTTGGAACAACAGAAGATTCTTACTGGCTCATAAAACAGATGAAAAATGAAATACTAACAAAATGTTCTTTAGAAACAAAAGAAAACCTAATGAAATCTATTAAAGTCTACTTGGATGATAATAGTACCAGTACTAAAAAATCAGTTGTACAGTCCCTAAATGTGATTTCCAGTTACAAGTTTAGAAATGGATATTGAAGTAAACTCTCCATGTAAAAATTTCTTATTCACCATGCTAAAATACAGTCTGTAACATTCTTCAGAGATGGCATGGTAAAGTAACACACATCAAAGCAATCTTAAAGGATATGCTATCTCAGGTGCCATTCTCTCAAAAAAGAAATCACCAAATAAATACATATGGAAAGCAAACAATTAAACACCTTAAACAGATAATAATACACAAACCCATAAAGAATTCTGCTGGAGAACTAACTTAAAGTCCCAAATATAAAATTTCTCTATCAAAAAGCAAAACTGAAAATCTGTCTTTTTAAACTGTCCTCATAACTTCCTTTATGAATGTAACTCTGTTGGCAAAAAAAAAAAAAAAAAAAAAAGACAAAAAAACAGTCAAATTCTTTGATTTATCCTAAAAGGTCAATCTGAAAATAAAATAAATTTCAATGATTAAGACAATTTTAACAAAATTTTAGGCTATTTAGTCTTATTTAGATTTACTTTCTAAGTCTATAATTTCAAGGCTGAGAAATAAATGGATATTTTTTTTAAAAGATTTATTTATTCATTTGAGAGAGCGAGAATGAGAGAGAGTACATGAGAGGGGGGAGGGTCAGAGGGAGAAGCAGGCTCCTCGCAGGGAGCCCGATACGGGACTCGATCCCGGGACTCCAGGATCATGACCTGAGCCGAAGGCAGTTGCTTAACCAACTGAGCCACCCAGGCGCCCAATAAATGGATATTTTAGCAGAAAAAACTATTAATCATGATAATTTTGTCTCCTAGAAACAGAATATATACAAAAAATCAAAATTTAAGTGTATCTGGCTAAGCAACAAAAGAATTATTCTTCCTGGCTGGTGGCCAAATCCAAATTAGATATTTACCAATGAAACTGCTTTTCTTCACAGCTACTGCTAACTAGAAACTAGTGCTCAAAATTTAAACTGACCATTTCTCCTAAAATGCTGAAATTCTAGCTGATAGTTTTTTTAATATTTATTCTTCAAAAAACCATTCTTAATGCATTGATTCAAAGTACTGATTCCAATGCAAAGATAATTCAAACAAAGGTCTGAGTGGGTTCTGAGGCTAGAATGTGTGACAGTGTGAGGAATTTCACCACAATACCCCAGATCAAAGGGTCAAGGTAGATGAGAAATTGAAGCTCCCAAACCAGATGCTCATGAGAAAGAAACCTAGAAAAGCAAATGTGGGGCTACTGCCAGGCCCTTCCTTCCTAAAAAGAAAAGCCTCTCTGGCCTTATACTAAATGCTAAAATGCTGGGAAGGAATGAGGCCCTTAGCAAAATTCTGACCAGGGTCCCAAATTTAAATGTTAAATCAAGAAGGAGGCCCCCATAATAAGCTATAAAATTATATGTTTCACCAGATCTGCCAGTTGTCCATTTATTGCCTCACAGCTCCAAATTCACCCTTCACTGCCTGCTCTGCAAAAATGAATTTGGGCCCTTTAAATAATCTTCCTTTGCCCTGGGGCATGAAGTTTTGCAGCTAGAGGGTGCTAGAGAGACACTGCAGGGTCCAGTGTGCTCCTCGTGGTGGGCTCCAGCACCCCACATGGCTTTAGTGTCTGGCTCCCACAGCCTGTACAGCATCTCTACGCCAGGCTGCTCAAGTACCTGGTGGTCAGCAACATCCAGCAGCTTCCCCCAGCACCTTCCTCTGGCAGTGCTATACCAGTGACTCTGGTGAGACAGGTTTCTGGAAAGTTCTGCTGTCAGAGCACAACAAATTCTTTATCATTCAACGAGCCAAAGCTTTGTCCTCTAAAATGTCTGGATCTCAGTCCCGGGGGCCTCTATGCTTGAATGCTTTATCTCCACCCTAGGGGTAATAGATGCTCCTTTTATCTGCTATTCCTGTATTCTTTAGAGTACTCTTTACTTCTTATTAGCCAATACCTCATTTCTCCAATCCTGTTAGTAACTCTTTATAATAAACTTCCCCCTTTTCAAATTGCTGTGTGCTTGCTCTCTACTTATGAGACCCTGCTTGATATACTAAATTTCAAGTGATTAATTAGAAACTGAGAAAAGTATTGGCAGTTTAATCCAATTTGTTTATATACACATTCACACGCAAATGTATATATATATATATATATACACACATATAGACAAACAAATTTATATGTATATATGTATATATATATAAACAAGCAGATCAGATTTTTTATAATTAGATAGTTCAGACTGCTAAAGCAAAGTAGTTCACAGGGTATATCTTTGTTAAGAGAACTCTCATTTTGGAGAAGTCGATTTTCTTCACTAACCATAAAAGATCTAGTACTTATGAGGATGCCTGGGTGGCTCAGTTGGTTAAGCCGCTGCCTTCAGCTCAGGTCATGATCCCAGGGTCCTGGGATCGAGCCCTGCATTGGGTTCCCTGCTCAGTGGGAAGCCTGCTTCTCCCTCTCCCACTCCCCCTGCTTGTGTTCCCTCTCTTGCTGTGTCTCTCTCTGTCAAAATAAATAAATAAAATCTTTAAAAAAAAAAAAAAAAGATCTAGTACTGTATGAGATCACTTTGTTTTCTCTGGTCAATCATTTTTATTTCTCTTTGGAAATAATTATCTAAAGAATAGCAAAATTTAAGAAGAAAAGGTAGTAAAAACAATCAGTGGCTCCATTTCTCTGGCTATATGCTCTATGAAATTGCTCTATTTATATTTGGAGGGAAATACAAAATCTCAACAATCCCACACTAATATTCACCTTACTTTAGCTATTACAGGCAAAGTTGATGTTTTCCCTCTATCACTGTTTTTCATGTGCTCTCTTTGTCAACATTAAAATGAAAAGTTAAGCATCAAGCTCATCATTCCTGTCCCACTTTGCTCTTAATTCTGCTAGCCACAGAGTTAAAAGGACAGGATTAAGGAGTCATTAGACACAGTACTAAGGAGAATTAAAGGGCTTCTTCAAGGGGTATAACATCTGCTCCTCAAATTCCTGCCTAAACAACTAAGATTCCGATCAAAGAGAAAAGAGGGAAAGCCAATCTGACAGTAAACTGGAGTCATGAGGAAGTGAATGTTCTCTCAGGGAGTAACTCTGACACCAGAGGAAGGCTTAGTGACATTGCACAATTCTTTCTGTGAAGTTATTCATGGGGCAAGTGGGAGTATATGAGTGTAAGTGAAGGGGAATGGGAAGGTGAAGATTGAGGATCCTTTTAAGTAGTTTTTGCTCAGCTAGCAAAACAAGCTGGGACATGCAAGACAGATCAACACAGCTGTTTGGGGCTGTCACTTGGGGCTCAGGAGCCAACGTGTCCTGATGTAGTGAAAAGTGCACTGGAATGTGAGTCAGGAGGCCAGGGATCCAAGTCTTCACTCTGCTGTTAAGTGGCTGTGTGAGGGTGAACAGGCCCTTCAGCTTCACTCGGTTCAGCCTCCCCCATCTTTTGGAAAATTAACTGATGCAACTAGTGGGCAGCACCATGCAGAGGTGCTCCTGAGAGAGAGTTCAGGTACTAACTGTATAACTTTGCTGAGTCCTGGTTTCTTGCACTGAAAGAACCTGGAGAAATAACACTTACAGGATCGGGATGAGGAGTAAAAATAATATACATAAAGACACCTAATACAGCACGTGAAATGAGTAGTTGCTATTATTGTTACTTCTTTATTTCTGAGGTCTCTTTAAGATTTGACAGGTATAAAATCTTGGCAGCCAACTATAATGAATATACTCGAATACGCTAAGTATTTCAAATTTATTACAAGTCAAGTTAGTATAAGTTTATCATATTTTTTAATTACCTATTAACCAAAATACTCATGAGAAACATCCTTACATTTTTTCTTACTTTCTGCACCAACTCAAAAAACTCAAGTCTTATGTCAAATGTGACTACTACATTTTTAGAAAAAAAGGATGATAATAATTACAGAAAATACAGTTTCAGATTTGCATGCCATTTTCCAGGTATGCAATATATATTATCCAGGGCTGGGAACAGGGCAAGAAAGCAAGAGACCTGAAGCAGAGCCATCAAAGTTTTCTGTATGAGAATATCAGAAAATACTAATTTATTCCATGCCAAAATAAATATTCAGCTACTTCAGTATTTTAGCTTTAAATTTAAGAATAGATTTCCAGTGCAAAATATTAAGAATATGTCACTTACCAGCTTAAACATGCCAAAGGTTAGTAAGCTAGTAGTAACTTGACAAAATACTGTATCTGTCAAACAAAATTAAAGCCAGAGAAAATTCTATTCAGGACTATATATACATAATTTTACTAAAGCTAATCTATAACTCTTCCCTTCCATTACAATGCATATTCTTATTTAGAAATGTGATAAAATTACTCTATCAATCAAGTATAGATTAATAGCTTCATGACATTATATGATTTCGCAGTAAAGTTCCATGTTAAAATAGGATAGTCAATCCAAAAGGCAAGGAATGAAAATACCTAAACAGTATGTTTTCACGTCTTCTGAAGATTAGAGAAATATGATCAAAAACAGCCAACCAATGAGAATGACTTGAAAGAGCTAAGGCTTTGTTCTGAGTATTCCCAACAGTTTCCTTTATGATAATGTTGATGCTAAAAATAACTCAAGTCTTAATTCTAGTAGCAGAACAACAGGGGCTCAGGATTTCACAATGAATAAAAGGTGCTGAGGGAACACATACAAGAGGGACCTACTTTATTAGAAAGCCTCTCTGGAAAAGCAATGTTTAGGTGGAGACCTAAGCATAAGGAGCTACCTGTTTGTAAAGGGGGAGCAGGTACCAGGGAGCAGGGAAGAGCATTCTAAGCAGAAAACAAAGTATATACTGTGTAAAAATCTCTCAGCCATTCTGCTAGAGCAAGGGAAGAAATAAGCAATGGCCAGATCACAAGGAACATTATAAACCATGGCATTTGGGTTTTAGTCAAAATGTATCAGGAAGGCATCACAGGGATTTAGCATGAACAGTGGGCAAAACAGTAAAGAGACTGATGCAGAATTCTAAGTGAGTTTTAAGCCTGAGGTGAACCCTAAGGCAGGGATTGTAAAAGAAACTGTAGAGGCAGGAGAAGTAAGGAGCATGGTACCTACGGAGTATAGGTACAATACATGAAAGTACTTTTTTCTCCAAATCTTGCATCAGAATTCACACTTTACATCTTGATAGATATTACCAAACTGTTCTGTGGAAAAAAGGTTTAGTAAATGATATCCCATCTTTGCCTTCTCCCAACATTGGATAGCATGCATCTCTTTCTCCTTTGCCAGTCTAAGTGACAAGTAGTACCTCATTGGCATTCTAATTTTTCCTTCCTTTACTGTTAATAAAGTTGAGTATCCATTTTCATGTTTATTGGCCAGTTATATTTCTTCTGCTGTTATCTGTTAATTCATTTCCTTTGACCAGTTTTAATTTTCAAATATCCCTTTCCTTATTGATTTGTAGAAACTATGTATTATGGATAGCAGCCCATTACTTTCAATATGTATTCCAACTTATTTTTGAGTTGATAATTTGTCTTTTAATTTTCTTTACGATGTCTTTTGTTTTCCTAAGTATAAAATATCCTTTTAATTATGACAGCAATTATACTGTTTTGCCATGCCATGTAAAAGTATAAAGTGAAAGTTCTTCTTTTCCCCCACAGAGTACACTTCCATCTGCAAGATATAACCTCCTAAACTTTCTCTAGTAGCTGAAAAATGTAAATATGTAAGTTATATATTACAAAAAGGGGGCACCTAGGTGGCTCAGTCGATTAAGGGTCTGCCTTAAGCTCAGGTCATGATCTCAGGGTCCTGGGATCGAGTCCCACATCGGGCTCTCTGCTCAGCAGGGAGTCTGCTTTTCCCTCTCACTCTCCCTCTTTACTCTCCCTCTCTCTCTCAAATAAATATTTTTTTAAAAGTTTAAAAAATAAAAAGGGAATTTTTGGTAAGTGCTTTTTATTTAATAAACATTAAAAAATGTTTCTTTCTATCTAAAAACATTTCAAGAAAATACGGCTTTGAGCAAAAAACAGGCAAGGACAGAAAACAATATGTAAAAATACATTAAGGCTGCTTTTCAAAAGACACTTAGGAAAAGGAAAAGCTGCAGATTTAGAGGAAATATTTAAGATACACAAATCTTATAAAGAACTTTATCAACCAACCTGAGAAGAACAACTCAATTTTTCAAATGGACAAAAGATTTGGACAGCTCCCTAAAGAAGACATACATAATGAAAGACATAAAAAGATGCTCAGCATCACACTAATTATGGAAATTCAAATTAAAACCATTTACGTATCACTACATACCCAAAACAATGGCTAAATTTTAAATACTGATACCACCAAGTGTACCTAAGGATGTAAATTAACTAAAATTCATACAATGCTGCTTAGAAAGCAAAATGCTATAGGCACTTTTGAAAAGTATGGCAATTTCTCATAAAGTTAACATACACATAGCATACGAGCCAACAACTCACTCCAAATTTACTCTATTTGCCCAAGGAAATTAAAACATTTATCTACAAAAAGACCTGTACAGAAATATTCACAGCAGTTTCATTCAAATATCTAAAAACTGGAAGCAACCCAAATGTCTAACTGGTGAACAGAGAAACAATCTATAGTGTATTCATATGAGGAATACTACACAGCAATGAAAAGGACAAAACCTACTGAGAGAGGCAACAACAAAATCAGATCAATGGTTGCCTGGATGTCAGGAGAAGGGACTGAGCACAAAGTGACTGGAGGGAACTTTAGGGGATAATGAAATGTTCTTTATCTTGACTGTGGTGTTGGTAATATGACTGTATGCATTTCTCAGAACTCCTGGAACTGCACACTTGAAAGGAATATATTTTACTGTACATAAATTATGCCTGAGTAAATATGACTTTTAAAAGTTCACTAAGGTGCAGCCACTATGGAAGACAGTATGGAGGTTTCCTCAGAAAGTTGAAAATAGAGCTACCCTACGACCCAGCAATTGCACTACTGGGTATTTACCCCAAAGATACAAATGTAGTCATCAAAGGGGCACCTGCACCCCAATGTTCATTGGGTTGATGTGGTGGAATGGAATGGAATATTACGCAGCCATCAAAAAATGAAATCTTGCCATTTGCAACGACGTGGATGGAACTAGAGGGTATTATGCTAAGTGAAATAAGTCAATCACAGAAAGACAATTATCATATGATCTCACTGATATGTGGAATTTAAGAAACAAGGCAGAAGATCATAGGGGAAGAGGAAAAAAATGAAACAAAACAAAACCAGAGAGGGAGACAAACCGTATAAGAGACTCTTAATCTTAGGAAACAAACTGAGGGTTGCTGGAGGGGAGGGGGGTAGGGGGATGGGATAACTGGGTGATGGACACTGGGGAGGGTATGTGTTGTAATGAGCACCGGGTATTATATAAGACTAATGAATTAAAGACCTGTACCCCTGAAACAAATAATAGATTATATGTTAATTGAATTTAAATTTTAAAAAAATACAAATATATATATAGGTAAGATATAAGTCAAATGAAATAAATATGACTCTTCTAAAAAATAAAAAAATAAAAGTTCATTAAAACCAATGAGGAACTGAATTATAGTAAGAAATTAGTGAAGTAGTTTAGTTTAAGGGGTTTTCACAGATTGGAGGGGGGAAAAAAGGGAGAAAGAGAGAAAGAACAGAGTCAGAAAAAAGAAAAGGTAAATGGAGAAGAGGTAACAGAGAAACAAGGTTGGATAGACAGTACTCTTAAAGGAGATCAGCAGAGAGAACAGCCTAAACAACTGTCCGAAGGTAGAGGTACAATCCAATTTTATGTTACTAACAAAAACTTAGTAATGGGAAATAATACTTGAAAGGTATGAGAGATATCAACCTGTGAGACTCTACTCTCACATTAAATGACTAAGATAAATAAGAACTAATATCACTGAGTGCTGCTTGACCAAGTGCCACACACTGTGCTACATACATTATTTCATATAATCATTATCACAACCCAAAGAAATGGGTATTGTTAAATCTATTTTACAGGCTAGGAAACCAACAGTCGAAGTGATAAAATAACTTGCCTATTCACACAGCAAATGAACAGGCCAAGACAGAATTCGAATTCAGACTTACATGACTCAGAATCCACACTCTTACCACCCATCACACACATTGACTCCATGGTAATATTTAATTGTAAAATTGAATCTTATATAATTATCGGTCTGCTATGGAAAAGAAAGGGGGGGAAATACTCCAATGGAAGCCTAGGAAAGTAATGAAGCTTCCCCCATCCCACTATAACTGACAGTTATGACATAAGCTCAGCTGAATTAGCAGAGAAGACGGTGTATAATGCCCAATGGCTACAGCATTGGTTCATCCATTCTAATTTCTAGCAATAGACATTTTTAAATTTCTGAATCTAGGGTTAACCTAGGAAGGCAAAATACTAAAGTATTATTTTTCTTTGTTTAACCAAATGAATGAAATAACAAATATATACTAAGAAATGCAAACGACATTTCCAAAAGTAGAAATCATACCTCAGGGGCAATCAATTTTAATACAAAATGAATAGAAATCATAAGATGCAATAAAACTCATTAATCAGTTATCTTAAGAATACATGCCCTGTTTTTTGTTTTTTAAAAGAACTAAACAGATCAGCCTGAAGACTCAACATCACCAACAGTGCAGAGCCATAGATTTCAAAAGCTGCCTGTTCCTATTTGCCCTTAACTGATAGGGTTTAAGTCAAAGAGTTTAGGTCTTCCAGGAAAAGAAATCTGTATGCTTCCTTTCTTTTTGAAAAGACAGGTACACTTGGTGAAAAATGGTCTTCTACTCTATACAACAAGAAACTTTTTAAAAAAGATTTATTTGAGAGAGAGAGCACAAGCAGGAGGGGCAGAGGGAGAGGTAGAGAAAATCTCAAGCCGACTCTACACTGAGTGCAGAACCTGCCTGACTCGGAGCTCAATCTCACAACCCTGAGATCACAACCTGAGTGGAAACCAAGAGTTGGACACTTAACCTTCTGTGCCACCCAGGCGCCCCTACAACAAGAACCTTTTTAAGAAAAATATGAGAATATTCTATTATTTACAACATATTTAACAAAGAATAAATTCCCATTATCTGCCTGGCAGTATTCCATGTACTGGAACACAAGTAAACAAATGTGAAAAACAGATTGTGTCTGATGGTGGTAAATACTATAAAGGAAATAAATCAGAGCAATGAACAGAGTAATGGCAATGGAGAGAAGCTACTTTGTGATGGGATGCTTAGGAAAGGGCTCTGAGGAGCTGACATTTAAGCTGAGACACAGTACAAGAGTTCGCTGATGTTTAGTTAACAAGATAAAATTCACAAATTATGTAACTTGACAACAGTTACAGAAGGCAGCAGAAACGCAGGAAATTAAGTTTTAAAAAATGCTTAAGCTTATATAATTTTACAAAGCAAATATCAAAGAGAAAGGGAAAATATATTCAGATACATAGTGTTTATCAAAGAATATTAACTGTGCTTTTTCCCACATACCATTTCACCTCCTATTAAAGCTTTCTGTTGATGCACATGGTCTCATTTGACCTTCATACAGACCAAGTAAACAACCTCCTCTCCAGTTAGTAAACCACAAGAAGTTTTATCAATGCCTCGAAATATCCCAACATACATGAGAATAACTTGTGATTTTAGCAACCTAATATTACAACTGAAGGCATCTTACTTTCCAACTTTTTCCTTCTTACTGGTGATATCCAAGATTAGTTACAAACAAATAAAAGCTTGTTATATGTAAGGCTGAAGGAGGCTAGAGGATGTGGTATTCTACCTAGCATACAGCCTAATTAATGATGCCACTGATCGGTAATATCTATGGGGGGAAAAGTCATACATGGCAAAATTTGCAAAATCTAGTAGTTAATATATAACATATTAACATATTAATAAGGTAAGTTATAAAGCAAGTTTACCAATTTACTAATAAATATAAAAAGTTCAAATATATGTTGTCATTAACCTGAATTAATGAACTAGATCAAGTGAAAAGAGACACAACGACATGATTACTGAAATATATGTAACTCTGCTTCCATACACATCAACTCATACAAGTCATGGGTCTCAGTTTGCAAGGGGACTCTCTGTCCACCTTCACCTTCTTTTTCAGAACTAACTGATAACACACAGAGAGAAAGCACAAATGCCTAAACAAATCACTAATCTTATCATGCAATTATGTGAAATGAATAAACTATTATGATGCACAAATATCAGCTGTAAAGTAACAAAAAACAACTTCCCTAAAAGCCAAAACATTATTACCTCAGTTACACGGCATGGGCAGTGAATAAAGTATTGAGATATGTAAGGCTTACAAATAAAGGAATTAAGCAAACACACACCCTCAACTGTTTCTAATAGCACTTATTCTAAATGGTTTCAATCCCTCTGTGCTTTTGTATAACATAATGATTAATGGTACATGCTCTACAGTTAGAATGCCTGCATTCAAATCCCTGGTCTATCACTTTGTGTGACCTTAGGCTAATTAATTAATCTCTCTAAGCCTCCATTTCCACATCCATAAGACAGGGATAATAAATGTATCTATGACACACGGCAGTTATAAGAATTAACTGATATGAAGAACTCAGCCAGACTCAATAAACTATTATGCAAACAGATCATATCTTCTTTGTTCTTTAACAAAAGAAAACATTTATTCCTGCATTAAATAAGTAGAATATACACATAGTTAAAACTCAAAAGATATAAAAGGGACAAGTAACAACATGTTTTCTTCCCATCTTGGTCTCCCAGATAACCATTTCTTTTCCCTATAAACAACTAGTGTTATTGGTTTCTTCTCTACCTTTCCAGAAACATTTTATGCATATATATGCAAATAGTACATATTGTTTTTTCCAAGCTTTTAAAAAAAAGCTATATACTATTCTCTAAAAAAAACAACTATATACTCTTCTATACTATGCTTTTTTAACTACATATTTTGAGGATTGTTCCACAATTGATCCTTTTCTCAATGCCTTAGGTCAGTATTTTTCAAATATGAGTAGTAACACCTGCCTTTTGATGGGAGAACAGCTTAGAGATCATTTTGTGATGACAAATTATTATTACATTACTTAACTGCATATAAACAGGTGACAAGGGTCCTTATCCTTACAACTCTTATAAAACTATGAATTTAAAAGTAAACATTAACCACTCCACACCCACAGAAATGACCATCATGGAAAAGATAGTACCATATGATGGTGAAAATGTAAAGACACTGGAACCCTTATATACTGCCAGTACAAATATAAAATGGTGCAATCACTCTGGAAAACAGTTTGTCAGGTTACTAATATATTAAACATAAATTTACCATATGACCTAGCAATTCCCAATCTAGGTAGTATCAACCTAAGAAAGATAGATGGAAACATCCCAAGACTTGTACACAAATGTTCATAGCAGCATTATTCATAATAGCCAAAATGTGCAAATAACCCAAATGTGTCCACCAACTGGTGAATGGACAAACAAAATATGCCATATATACATTCATACATAAATACAAAATGCAATACTATTTGATCATAAAAAGGAACAAGGTACAGATGTGTCCTACAATATAGATGAACCTCAAAAACATTATAAGAGGGACGCCTGGGTGGCTCAGTCGGTTAAGCGCCTGCCTTTGGCTCAGGTCATGATCCCAGGGTCCTGGGATCGAGTCCCACATCGGGCTCCCTGCTCCGTGGGGAGCCTGCTTCTCCCTCTGCCTCTGCCTCTCTCTCTCTCTCTCATGAATAAATAAATTTTAAAAAAATCTTTAAAAAAAAAAGAAAAAAAAACATTGTAAGAGGCCAGATACAAGAGACCACATACTGTATGATTCCATGTATATGAAATGTCCAGAAAAAGCAAACTGAGAAAGAAAGATTAGCAGCTGCCTAAGGCTGGAGGTGGAAATGAAGAGTGACCACAATGGGAATGAGATTTGATTTTAGAGTGATGGAAATCAGACTGTGGTACTGGTTGCACAATTCTGTAAGTTTACTAACAATTATTGAATTGCACACTTATAATGAATGAATTTTATGTTATGTAGACGGTACCTCAATAAAGTGATTTTTTAAGTAAATACTAAAACAAAAGATCCAATAGAATTCAAATTAATTTTGAGATGTTTGCTGAAACAATATCATACAGAATGAAACAACTTCTTTATTGTGTAACAAATTAATTATGTCCACCTACCTAAGTCCTCTAACCTACCTTCGGATCAGCTAGTTAATGAATATTTATTGCCTGCTATATAGCACATGCCTATTTTACTGTGTTCCACTGATGACTCAATTTCCCCCCCCAATTGTCTCTTTTATAACTACTGTGAAAAATTTATTCATACATCACTTTATGACAAAACAAACCTTCACTTGGTGCCAACACATTTATGTATGATGTGTGTCTCTGCTCCTTTCTCACTAGGCCCTGGCAACTGTAAGTGAAAAGAGTACTTCAGCCCAAATGATTTTAAACATATAGGTAAACAAATACGGGCATTAGGGATGGGCCAAAGATTATCAAAATGAAAAAACAATACTTTCTAATTAATGAAAGAAATTCATGAGCCCCTAAAAGTATGCCCATAAAACCCAATTTGAGAACTCTGTAATGTGCAGTGTCAGAAGTTACTCAAGTATGTAGAGCAGTTCTGCTATGTGTCCATTCACAAATTGGCTTTGGGAAGATGATCTCTAATGCATGATCAAAAACAACCTTGTCTTCAATTATGAAATGGAAATTAAGCATTTACAAATCAAGTAAGAATAATAATTTTAAAGAAACACCTAATGAAAAATAGAATTCATCCACATGAAAAGGCTGAACATTTAAGACAAATGATTAACAAACTATTGAAACCATATCATGTGATAAAAATCTTGAGGGGGTCTTGATATAGACCCCTGTGTTGGGCTCTGTGCTCAGCGGAGAGTCTGCTTGAGATTCTTTCCTTCTGCCCCTCCCTGCTCTCTCTCCCTCTCTCTCAAATAAATCTTAAAAAAAAGATATATATCTTTTATACACACACATACACATATACACACACACACACAATGGAATATTACTCAGTCATTTAAAAAAATGAAATCATGTTATTTGCAATAATGTGAATGGATGTAGAGGGTATTCTGCTAAATGAAGTAAGTCAAAGACAAATACTGTATGATTTCACTGATACGTGGAACCTAAAACACAAAACCAACAGACTCTTATACAGAGAACTCATGGTTGCTAGAAAGGAGGTGGGGGGGCAGTATGAGAAATAGGCAAAGAAGATTAAGATACCCAGTTATAAAATAAATTAAGTTATGGAAATGAAAAGTATAGTATTGGAAATGTAGTCAATAATATTGCAATAATATTGTACGATGACACATGGTGACTACACTTATCATGATGAGCACTGAGTAAAGAATTGTCAAGGGACGCCTGGGTGGCTCAGTCAGTTAAGCGGCTGCCTTCGGCCCGAGTCATGATCCCAGGGTCCTGGGATCGAGTCCCACATCAGGCTCCTTGCTCAGCAGGGAGCCTGCTTCTCTCTCTCTCTCCCTCTGCTTGTGCTCTCTCTGTCAAATAAATAAAATCTTTAAAAAAAAAAAAAAAAAAGAATTGTCAAATCACTATGTTGTACACCTGAAACTAATGTAACGTTTTATGTCAACTATAGTTCAATAATAAGTGCTTTTTAAAAATACAGGCAATCAGCAGCATTATTTACAATAGCCAAACTATAGAAGCAGCCCAAGTGTCCACTGACAGATGAATGGATAAAGCACATACACACCAGACTAATGTAACATTGTAGGTTAACTACACTGGAATTAAAAAAAAAAAAAAAAAGATACAGGCAATCCTTGCTTTGCATAGTTCTGATGCATGAATTTCAGTTACCATAGTTTAGAAAAATTACCAGGCTCCAACAGCATGGCTCAAATTTCAGTTATTCCCAGGCCACACCAACTCTAAAGAATTAGAAATTCTAAAGGTGAGGTCCAGCATTTAACATTTTTTTAAGTTTGTATTTTAATTCCAGTTAACATAGAGTGTTATAATAGTTTCAGGTATGCAATATAGTGATTCAACACTTCCATGCATCACTCTGTGCTCATCCTTAATCTCTATCACTTATTTAATCCATGTCCCCACCCACCTCTCCTCTGTTACCATCAGTTTGTTCTCTATAGTGAAGGGTCTGTTTCTTGATTTGTTCCTCTCTCTCTCTATTTTTTTTTCCCCTTCAGCATTTAACATTTTAACAAGCCCTTCAGATGGTTCTGAACTATGGTAAGTTATACACAATATGCTATACAACACTTGGAAAGAATATAGAACATGTAGTGATATTAAAAATCTCTAAATTGTGAAGTGGAAAACAAAAACAAATTATGGAATAACAACCATCTGATATCATTTATGAAAACAAATATAGTATACACTCTTTTGATGGGTATGTATATTTGTCAATGGTGGCATAAAAAAAACTTAAAGAATATATACACCATCATGAAAACAGTAAGAATACCTAGCAAAGAGATTTTTAAGAGATGATCAAGGAAGAACTTTAGGTTTAACTGTAATGTTTTAATTTCTGTATGAGAACATAACTTAATACATTAATTAATTAAAATGTTTTTAAAATAAGAGAATAGAGGGGCGCCTGGGTGGCTCAGTTGGTTAAGCGACTGCCTTCGGCTCAGGTCATGATCCTGGAGTCCCGGGATCGAATCCCGCATCGGGCTCCCTGCTCAGCGGGGAGTCTGCTTCTCCCTCTGACCCTCCCCCTTCTCACGTGCTCTCTCTCTCTCTCTCTCTCATTCTCTCTCTCAAATAAATAAATAAAAAATCTTAAAAAATAAAATAAAATAAGAGAATAGAGAGTAGCCATTTTTAAATGGGCAGAAGATAAGGAATTCTTAACTTGGGGCTACCTAAGTGATCCAAAGCTTCTTAATATTTTATGAAAAATTTTACTCCATCCACATTTTTTTGCATAAAGGGTACATCCGAAGGATCTGTGAGCCCAAGGATTCAAACTCATGAACATACATATATAATTTTTGAGAATCTGTGAAGAAACAAAACAAAAGGTGACTAGCAGACTGGATTAGAGAAAATGCAGTACTGATGATTTTCACTAAATGGGACAAAGAAAGACTTTAGAAACTAGAGATTCACAAATCTAATATGGATGCTGGCTGGGCAAAAGTCCAAAACAAATTATTAAACATACTTCAAAATACCAAAATGGAAGCTGCATCAAAAAGAAGTTGAATAACAACAGAAGAAAAGCATTTTGAAAACTCTCATTTTTATGCTGGTAGGTCAAGAAAACATTTGACCTCAAAGCATTTTTAGTGTCCCAGGGAAATGAGAACAAGGTCAAAAATACTAAAAAAATTCATCAGAGATGCCCAAAATTCAAAACACCTGATCTCATGCTCACTCCTAAACTTAGGACTTCTGCCTCCTATCCTGAATGGCTATGGGGATCTTTGTGTGAATGCCTCTTTGACACCCACTTACTCACCACGGTGAATAGATGGTCTAAAAACAGCACACTCTGCTTTTATACCTTCAAGACAGTCAACAAACTCCCTTAAGTTTTCTTCACAGGTGATACAGGAACAATGTAGATGAGTGACAAAAGGTATGGAAAAATTTAGCTGAGTAACAGATGTTTATAGATTCTCATAGGGGTGAGGAATTTAATCTAAAGGGTTAACAGATCAACATGAAAATAAAGAATTTCTCTTTTATTTATTTATTTATTTATATTTTTTAATTTATTTGTCAGAGAGAAAGAGAGAGAGAGGGCACAAGCAGGGGGAGTTGCAGGCAGAGGGAGAAGCAGGCTCCCTGCTCAGCAGATGGCTCAGGAGGGCCACGGTGGGGGGAGCTGGGACAAATGGGGGTTTCCTAAAGATCGCACTAGATGATTTTATACAAGAATTTGGGGGAGGTGAGGAGTGAGGGGATAGTAAATTTCCTGAGCCATGTGGGTCCTTTAGGAGTTTCTCTTCAGGCAGGTTTTTTTGTCTTTTTAGTATATAATTATATATGACTATATAAATATAACTAATGTATGTGAGAATGGGCTGGCTGACTGAGGTGTTGGGGTCAACAGGGACAAGCCAAGGAATCCTCCCCTTGGGTCAGCACCCCTTCCTTCACCCCCAGTCCCAGGACAAGTACTTGGAAGCCAAGTGACGTGATCTTGCACTCACAAGGTGTCTGCCAGCTGCCTCCTCTCAAAGGTCACGCCTTCTGGAATGAGAAGAGGACCACCATGGATCCATTCCAAGGAGTTCTACAGCTGGGGCTCCCAGAAGTACCCAGCAGTTTAAGGGGTGGAGGCCTCCTTGCCATCACAAGCTCCCCACGCCCCAACTTAGTGGCTGGTTCCTCAGTGGCCTTGCAGCTCCCTGCCTCTCCTGGTATCAGCAGCTTCCAGCTAGATGGGCAGGGGTTGGGCAGAACTAAAGAGCTGGCTTGGGTCAAAGGCTCAAGCTCTGCCTAGTAGGATCCTGATTCTCCACAGCCACCCTGCCTCTCCCACTGTGTGTCCTACCTGAGTGGATGACAGAGTGGAGAGCTTGCCTTTGGATTTAGTTCCTAAATCAATCATCTTACCAATAATCTCATCAATAATTTCTCAGTGTGAAATTTTAATTTAAAAATTTCAAAGAGACTTTTCCTTAAAAAAAAAAAAAAATGGAGGGCGCCTGGGTGGCTCAGTCAGTTAGGTGTCTGCCTTCGGCTCAGGTCATGATCCTGGGATCGTGGGACCAAGCCCAGCATCAGGTTCCCTGCTCAGCGGAGAGTCTGCTTCTCCCTCTCCCTCTGCCTGCCACTCCCCTGGCTTGTGCTCTCTCTCTCTCTGTCAAATAAATAAATAAAATCTTTTAAAAAATGGAGCAAGGATACAGCTTAACCATTCTGTGACTGTTTCACACATATACTTGGGTTAAACAAACACAGAAATAATGGTTGGAGGGAGCCAGAGTTCTCACTGTTAGAAAGTGAAGGTTTCCAAGGAGGAGGAAGGCTAGAGTGAACCAGTGTATTCTAGATTAGAGTCAGAGACATGGGTATGAACCCCTGCTTACCTTAACATGGATGCAAATGGATAAAGAAACAATTGTATAGATCTAGCACATACACAGGTGAGTATACATGCATTCAATTCCCAGCTCTGTCAGCTGAGAAGGCCTAGAAGAACAACAAGCACACCAAGAACCTAGATCCTGTTTTTAGATACCATTGTCCTAACAAATATGACTGATTCTAGGACTGGGGCAGGGACAATACAAGATGAGTCTGGAGCATCTAATAGTACCAAAAAGTAAAAAGTACTCAAAAAAAAAAAAGGAGGCATATCAAAGAAAGGATCACAAGAGCCAAATTGCAAGAGCTCCTAATGACTACAGCTGAAATAATCTTAGCAACATAATAAATAACATTGTATTGGCTTACAACCAAGATATAAAACAAATATCAAGTAGTCAATACTGGTAGAAATAACTGGTTAAATAAATAAACAAACAAACAAATAAATAAATAAATAAATAGGAGAAGAGACAATTCTTCCTAAAAGAAGAATTCTAAGTAGTTTATGTAAACACTACCCCTCCAGGAGGTGGAGCTTAATTTTTCCATTTTCCCAAATGTAAGCAGCATTTACTGACTTACTTCCAAAGAACAGCATATGGAAAGGGGAGGAAAAAGTAACTTTACAGTGGAGAAACCTTAAAAACATGATAGCATGTACCCCCACTATGTGATAAGAAGGGCACTTCACCTCTGTGATATTCATCCCCAAGACCCAGAGTCCCAGTCTAACCAGGAAAAACATCATAAAAAAACAAATCAAGAAACATTCTACAAAATACCTGACCAGGACCCCTCAAGACTGTCAAGGTCAGGAAAAACAAGGAAAGACTGAGAAGGCATAATCAACCAGAGAAGACTAAACAGAGAAATGAAGACTAAATGTAAGGCGTATCTTCGAAGGCATATTAGTGGAAAAAACAGTGAAATGCAAAAACAGTTTGGAGTTTGATTCATAGTAATGTACCAATGTTGGTTTACTTCCATAAATGTACCGTGGTAATGTAAGATATAAACAACAGAGGAAACTGAGTTAGGGGTATGCCTGAACTCTGGATGATATTTGCAGCTTTTCTGTAAATTAAAAAATATTCTGAAGTTAAAGTTTACTAAAATTTGAAATGGATATATCAATATGATCTTGTCACTTAAATACACACACACACACCCCTGTATTTTCTACCTCTTTCCACTGAAAAGGTCAAGAAGGAATGATATCCCACTATTAATGAGCAGGTATAACATTCAGATTTGGTCTCTAAATACCATTCCCACTTAAAAAAAAAAAAAAATGATCTCCATGGGGAAATGCTGATTCTAGGACCTGGAAAGGAATATACTAGGAAGCTTACATCATGTTATGCCAGAAAATAAGTAAGCTTTTAAAGTCTAATGAGTACATGTAAAAACTACATAGCAATCAGGGACTCCCCTGACCAAATCTGGGACAATTTAAACATCAAAAAGAATAATGACTACAACTGACTGGAACACATGAAAATTTTAAAGTCATAAATCCTGCCACTCAAAAAGGAAAAAGAAAAAAACACCACCACCAATAACAGCAACAACTCATTTATCACCACCTACCCCTGAAATAAAAATGGGGAGTTAAAGAAATAACCAAGTATTTATCCTGCCTTCACAGTAGAACTGTATTTTAGGGTAGCCAAATAATATCAGTTAAAATGGAAAAGTTCTATTAGAAGAACGTCAACAAATAAATGTAGATGAAATAATGGAATTTAGAAAACCAAGAAAAGCACCAACTTAACAACGCTCAATGAGAGAACTGATTCAGGTATGAATAATCAATGGATGCTAAACTTATTAAGTGAAGTAATGAGAATCTAGATATTTCCATGCTATCAACTATCTCCCCACAAAGTTCTTGCCTATCTCAAGTATATAATATTAACTTTACAATGGAAGAATGAGATGTCACCAATTTAATCCAGGGATCAATCTTAATTGTGAGTCTCAACAAGTTGCATTGTCAGCAACAACTAGACAATAAATACATGCCATGTGATGTGATACACTAGAGATGATCATCAAGGCTTTGAATCTTCTATAAGAAATACTGGAGACAAAGAAATAAGCTAAATGATACCATAAAGAAGCAATTAAAAAATTCAGGGAGGAAAAACCTTGTGAAGCACAACTGACCTGTTTAATAAAGTCATGGGAAAGAAAATGGTTTGGAAGGAGACCCTCTTCTAGATTAAAAGATATGTAAGAGAGGTACACAATAAATGTGATATGTATTACTTGGTTGGATCCATGTTTGACAAACCAACATTAAAACACATTCTGAGAGCAAACTGGGGAAATTTAAATATGGAATGATTATTAGAAATATTAAGAAATTCTAAATTATTTTGTTAGGGTAATTGGAGCTATATTTATATAGGGAAATGTCTATATTTTTGAAAGATTCATGCTGAATTATTTCAAACTGAAAGTTATGTATGTCTTTACTTTTAAATACTTCAAAAGTTACAAAATTGAGATGAAGCAAATACAGAAAAATGTAACTGTTAAATCTAGGTAAAGGATAAACAGCTATTATAGTAATCCCTTCACTTTTCTCTGTGTTTGAAATTTTTCACAGTAAAAAATGAATTACAGATGGATGTATAAATAGATAAAAAATACATTAAGTAAAAAAATATGTATTGTCATAAAAAATAGAGTCACATTACTTGGACATTAGGGGCAAATGACAGCAAAGTTAAACAGTTCTCATGATTTAAAATAGTAACATTCACCATCTGTTTGCAGTACTAGAATTTATATTAATCTTGTACAGATTGTCAAGAATTCTCTTTATTCCCATCTACCCTTTGATAGCTCACTATTATATATAGGATGCAACAATTTAATTATGGAAGAGAAAATAAGCTTATTCTTGGGTTTTTCTGCATTTTCAATTACAACAGCATAGCAAATGACACAGTTTAGTAATAGAGCACTGGCTTGAGACTCATGAGACATGATTCTATTCGGAGCTGATCATTAATAGAGTACTGAATAATCCTGAACAAGTGAGTTTACAGTTGTAAAAGTAGAAGGGGAACACAATCCTTAATCAAGAGACTATCAAACGGGAATAAAAGATATTATCTCATATTTTAAATACATTTTTTAAAAGTCATCATACTAACTCAAGATACCAAGTTACTATTTTAAATAAGAGCTTTATTAAATACAGCCATCATTGGAGATACCCTGTTTATAAATTTTTTTTTCCTTTCCAATTGATCAGAGATCTGCTATGTTCATTTAAGGAATTCTCTGATCTCTACTAAAGATAGTTTAAGAGTTAGGACTTCAAAATTTACAAGTCAGTATGATTTGTACAAAACTGACCAGAGCCATGTTTAGATATAACTTTTAGGTTATTTTGCTAGATAACTGTAGCTGCCAGAGAAATCTGAAGTCTCAGACCCAATTCTGAGCCATATATAGACATTTATTATCTAAGCATTTATTAGCAAGTAAGCAAAAACAATTCATATGACTTGCTCCGCAAGATTAAGAAAAATCCCAGCTCTCTAGCCTTTCAGTTACTCCAACCACCACTTTCATGAAAGGTTCACTGAAAGCAAACACTCAATAGCCCAGAAATAGGAACTTTATCCATATAGTTGAAAGAATCCAGAGTTTACAGGTAGATACTAGGTCTAGCAAAAACCATCATCCCCAAGAGTTCAAGTTAAAGGCAAACTAGATTCTTAAGCCCTACTCATGCAAGAGTAGAAAATTGGGTCTAAGTAAAGTTCAGCTAATTCACCTATCTTGAATATCTAGTTAGTAAGACCTCATTTCCAACATACATTATGCAAGTTAACAAGATATCAGTTTCACCAATAAAAATCTATTTTTGATATCTAATATCTAAAAGATACCTAAAAGATAAAGATAAAAAGATATGGTCAAAAACAGAAATAAGAAGGTGGCCTGTGGTTGCAACATGTAAAGCCCTTTCTGATATAATGCTAGCTGACCACACCTGCACAGTGCAGCGCTGGCTAGCACCTGGTTATTGGCTTAGCATATATCATACACATATACATAACACTACACAGTATTTACTAGAGTATTGAAATAAACTAGGCAAGGTAATAATCTCTAAATACAAATATTTTTTTACAAAACAACAAAAGACTGAAAACATCTTTAAAATTTAGGTTAATGAAAGTGAAGGAAAGAAATCTAAGGTACATTTTTCTTTCATTCAAATAATGAAGGTAACATATGGTCATATAAACTTAGTGTATTTTGGTACAAAGCATTATAGACGGAATTCAAATGATAACAGCTCTATCTTCAAATATGAAGGTATTAAGTTGTGCAATACATACCATTCACAGGGCTGAAGGGATCGAAATGCCTTAAAAGAAGCATCCATTCCAGCAAAATCCCAAAACTTAACATCATAGTCATATCCTCCAGTCACCAAACGGGCACCTGAGGGATCCAGACCCAAAGCAGAAACCTGGTTTAAAAAAAAAAAAAAAAAAAAAATTTAACTGGAGAAAACTACTTACAGTCTACAATAACCTCCATTTCCTTTCTCTAACCTGATCTCCTATATTATAGGCACTGGAAGTACAGCCCACCAGCTGTTATTACTTCTAAAAAGTGTGACTGGATAGCATCTTCTCTATTATTTGACCTTGTTATTATGACTGTTATTTCTTTTGAAATGAAGAAAAAATATTTTAATGTAATTAATGTATTTGCCAGCTTAGTCCCAACTTACCTACCAAACCTCATAAATAATTCAGCTTTTTCAATAAACAATTTTGAGAAAACCTTTTGATATTTTAACTACCACTAACAGAAGAAGACCACATGAATCTAAAATTACCAAAATGAGAAAATGCCAAAGGGAATGTTAAGAAATCTATTTAATGAAGTAGGACAAAGTAGAAATTATTTTCTTGTGTATATGGCTAAATGACTCAACATAATCACCTTAAACAGTTATTTTTAAAGCTGAATTTATAAGTGACTAACTACATTATAATACCACTTTTATATTGTTTCCATAAAATATCTGCCTTCCCTGTGAATTTTCCTAGGTCCAATGCACATGTGAATGCCCAACTGGTAACTCACTATTCTTAAGCAGGAAGTCCCTGGATCTACTGCCCTCTCAGGAGGAAAAAAAATACATTAGAAATAATTAACATGGGCGCCTGGGTGGCTCAGTTGGTTAAGCGACTGCCTTCGGCTCAGGTCATGATCCTGGAGTCCCTGGATCGAGTCCCGCATCGGGCTCCCTGCTCGGCGAGGAGTCTGCTTCTCCCTCTGACCCTCCCCCCTCTCATGTGCTCTCTCTCTCATTCTCTCTGTCAAATAAATAAATAAAATCTTTAAAAAAAAAAAAAAAGAAATAATTAACAGATATTACCATACATATCTGAAATACTAAAAAGATCAAAGTTTTATATAAAGGAAGCAACTATAAATCAGTTCTCCTAATAGACTTGAAATGTTATTAATGTAATAAAATTACTGTAATTAAAACCAGATATTTACAAAATAATTTTACTCATTTCAATCACTACCTGCAAACACTGATTTCAGAACATAAGGGAATTATATATAAATATAATTAATGACTTATTATATGTTTAAATTAGATAGGTACTACTCTAAATGTGTTAAAGAAAGCATTCAAAGGAGAACTAAGTCATTTTTTATGCCTGAACAATTATATGTCCTAAAACCTAAAACAATGAAAAATAGAAATAATAAAAATAAACAGTAGCTTTTGAAGTCTAGGAAGTGACTTCTGCTACTACCAACTACAAACAAAAGTACGTCCATGCCCACTCTATCCTTCTACCCTCCTGTTACAATTAAAGAGGTGTCCTCCTCCTGATAGGACTAACTGCACCAGTGTTCATCCCATTACAATACAATTTGAAACTGCAAATTCATTTGTGGTTTGTCTATTCTGTGCCTGTCCTCCCCTCAAGGGTGTAAGCTCCACTCCCTCGCTGCAACTGCCAGCATGGAGAACAGGGGCAGAGGCCTACAGTCAAGGTAGGAGAACTGATGACTAGCCGTAGGTATCTTCCTTGAGTCCTCCGTGGGGAAAAGGAAAGGGCTGTTTGGAGCCAGCAACTTCCAACTTCCAAAGAATCATTGGTCGGCCTTCAGCTCGGGTCATAATCTCCAGATGATCTCAGGATTATCCCAGGATGATCTTGGGATCCTAGGATCGAGCCCTGCGGAGCACTCCCCACTCAGAAGGGCTCCCACTCAGCGGGAGTCCGTTTCTCCCTCTCCCTCTGCCCTTCCCCCCACCACTCATGTGTGCTCTAATAATTAAATAAACGTTTGTTTTTTTTAAAAAAAAAAAAAAAGGAAGCTCTAATTGATTTTTTAATGTGCAAAACAAGGGGGCACTATGTTTTTAATTATAATTCTTTAAAAGATAAAATTAAATTTAAAAAAATAGAAATATTTAAATAAAACATGTAAAACTCATGAACACTCGTAAAAATCTCTGAACTGGAGCGCCTGGGTGGCTCAGTCAGTTAAGCGGCTGCCTTCGGCTCAGGTCATGATCCCAGGGTCCTGGGATCAAGCCCCGCATCGGGCTCCCTGCTCAGCGGGAGGCCTGCTTCTCCCTCTCCCACTCCCCTGCTTGTGTTCCTGCTCTCGCTGTCTCTGTCAAATAAATAAAATCTTAAAAAAAAAAAAATCTCTGAACTAAATGATAGGGAAGCTTCTGTTTAAGTATGAACTGTCTACAGTTCCTTTCCTAATTTACTTAAAAACATGAAAATTAGTAAAATTCTGTCACAATTTCAGAAAAATACCAGAACTCTGATTTAATAAAAAGTAGATATAAGATCACAAATCAGATGGAAATGGTTTCTTAAAACAGCAGTTCTCAGATACTTAAGTTTCAAGCCACTTTATACTCTTTAAATCTATTGAGGACCCCAAAAAGCATTTGTTTATGTGAGTTATATGTACCTGTATTTACCACAGTAAAACTTTAAGCCATTTTAAAATATTTATTGTTCACTTCATTTAAAACAACAATAAACCTACTATACTCTAACAAATATTTTTATGAAAATGGTATTTTCAAAAGCAAAAAATTCAGCAAGAAGAATGTCATCTTTCTCTATTAATTCTATCATTTGCATCATTTCTGGGTTGATTTCTACTGATTGATGTTTTCCTCATTATGGGATGTATTTTTCTACTGCTTTACATATCAGACACCTAGAAAAAGGCAGTTTCGTTGAAAAGAGAAAGCAAGATAATTTTATTCTTTCATTCATGAGGTTTCATTCATTCAACTACTACTTTAATGGCTTTACAATAAAAATGATTTCATGTTATAACTCAAAATTTTACATTATTAATCTTTAACATAAATATAGCAATACAAAAATAGAATCTGTAAGTCTAAGCAATAATAATCTTAGAGCAATACAGTAACTATTTTATATTCATTTCTTATCTCAATGTTCATCTAAAAAACGAACTCAGGCCTTTTACGATATAGAAATAAAGCTAAGGGTAATGAGAAATTTTCCCACACCATAAAAAGGAAAACTGTATTTTAGTTTCATTTCTTTTTTCACTTGTAATGTTCCTCTATCAAAGAACAAGGTTTTAAAGCCAACCATAACAATAAGTGTTGCTATTTTAAATGAAACACAACGGTTATTTTGATTGAATAGAAATGTAATCTTTTTCTTTAATGCCTATAGCTTCTGTTATCAGTTGATTGTGCAATTAGCCTTAATACAAATGTATCATTGGTTTACTTTTCCATGAGAGCCTTGTTACTGAGAGGAAAGAATCAAATTTTTTAAACTTACTGTTTTAGTGCCATGCTTTAGAGTTATTTCATGTGAGTCAGGAATCTTTTGGACAGGATTCTGAAAAAAGAAAATTCCATGACATCAATGAGTATCCAACATATGGGGCGGGGCGGGGGGGGCAGGACTACATGCCACATTCACAAGAAATATAATTTTTAAAAATTGCATCACTAGCTTTTTACACAACGCTTAAAAAAAAAGGAAATAAAATTTCTGAGAGTATCTTATCTCTGCACTTCTAGATAGACTACAGTTGTTGAGCTGATAATAAATGTACTTCAAATCTCAAAAAAGATAAAACTAAGAAACTCTTTAGGTTGTATGGAACCGTAAGCCCTCTCAGCATCCAAATATTTAAAGTCCTCTTTTCACTGAAAATTGGGCATACCTTAAAGTGCTTAACTACACAAAATAAAATAAAATCTGCACAGGGTAGATATATACCTTTTAACTCTTGAAAGTTTAAAACTCAAAACACTGCTGCTCAAAAATAACACAAATAAGGAACTGAGTCATTCAATGATTCATTGGTTCAATAAGCATTTATTAAAGTGAGATTATTCCAGATGCTGGGTAGCATCAGACATAGCCTCTACCATTCCCCCTTTCAAGAAGCATGTGGTCGAGGAGGGGGAGATCAATCACTCTAATGCAATATGAGAAATGGTATGATAGACAGGAGGTATGGCCAGGATAATCGAGGAAGAGAAAAGATGGATGCATAAATCATACATAAGGAATCAGATGATCATCTGAATATGAAGTTTCATTGTTTAGTCAAGTTTCCATTATCCAAGAGCTGGGTAATCATACTAAAATTCTAGGGCCATTACAAATTTACGTGAGGCTCATCCTGCAATCTACTTAATTAGGTATGTGCAATCTAACAGACTTTGGTCCCTGTCTCCCCTCATTCTTTAACATCCTTGATGAATCAACCAATCACTAGTTTTATTTCATCATAAACTCTTCCCCTGCTATGGCTCTTTCTCCTCTGCACATAAACAATTAAAGTACTTCCCATATTAGACACACACACACATACACAATTTCCGCTATATTTACTGCTATATCATTATCTTTTCCTTTGCAATCAAGCTTCTTTACACAAGTTTTCACTCAAGTGTCTCTGCTTCCTTTCACCCTTCTACCTCTACCACTCTGGCACGTCCTTTTATTCCTAATGCCCAGCACAGTTCTTGGCACTTAAGAGACTCTCAGTAAATACCTCTTGAATAAACAAACAAGTCACTATAAATGCCCCTGGACACTTTTCAGAACTTAACCTGCACAACTGACCTTTCAACAGCATGGCAACTACTTAACTACTTCCTTCTTCTTGAACCTGTTCTTTCCTGGGAGGAAGCAGGCTCGACAAGAAGCCAGAAAAGCTAGGGTTTTTATTTGTATTTTTTTTATAAGGTTGAACATTCTTTTTAACATTTTCTTTTATTTATTTTTTAAGTAAGCTCTACACCCAATGTTGGTCTTGAACTCACAACCCCAGGATCAAGAGTCGTGTGATCTAACTGAGCCAGCCAGATGCCCCAAGAAAAACTAGATTTTTCAATCTAGCCCTGCCACTCAATAACCCTGTCATAACTACAGGAGAGTTGCAACTCTATTTCCTCATTTGTATACAGAGGATAATAGCACCTGCCCTTTAGGTTACTATGAGGCAAGTGGTTTAAGCCTTATAATGCAGCATTCAGCACAAAGTAGGTGCTCAATAAATGACAGCCATCCTTTATTCTAAGGCTCACCTCCTATGTCGCCTATCATATCATCTTAGTCTATTTCCAGGCTTCCCTTCCTCCTTAACTGGCTAATTCCTACTCATCCTTTAAGATTCAATTGAGATGTGACCTCTTCCTGGAAGCATTTCTCAACATTTCAAACTCTGGGTTAAATGACCCTTCCATGCATTCTCATGTCTCAGATAAGGAGATAACCTCTCCTTATCTCGATCACAGAATTTATCAAAATCCATCGTAATTTTTGACCTGTCTCCCTCCCCACCACTCCGTAACCAAATTGCAAGATGGACACTTCTCAAAGATTGTGTATATCTATTATTATCTCTGAATCCCCAATCCACAAAACAGATGGTGTATGGCAGACAAACACAAAAGTGTTTTGGAATTAATTAATGGCCGAATGTCTACCTTGTAGATCACATTAGATTGTACTTTTTAATGTACTTTCAAACATTAATGTTTATGTCCATAAAGGAGAGCAGGTGCTATCCATCAGATCAGCCTGGCAAGTGACAATAAAGGATAACGGAGGTTTTCAAAAAGTGAAAACTTTAACAACCAAATGATTATACCCCAGACCAAAAGTAAATTTAAAGTTGCAAGTACAGGGGTGCCTAGCTGGCTCAGTCGGTAAAGCATGTGACTCTTAATCTTGGGGTCATGAGTTCCAGCCCCATTCTGGGTGTAGAAATTACTTTAAAAAAAAAAAAAGTTGCAAGTATAAAGAATTAAAGGCAGTTTTGTTTTAGACTGTCTGCATCTCAGAGATTACTGTAGTCTACTACCACCACAATGCAATGAAGAAGATTAGGAAATGAGAAGACACTGAACAGGAACCCTAACCTCACAGTAACCTAAAAAACTGCTGGACAGTTTACAATTTACTTCAATATAAGACGTTACAGTATGGTTCACTATGCTTTGGAAAAGGGCTGCACATACCTTGATTTCAGAGATACCAATATTCCAACACAAATTCTAAAATAATTTAAAAGTCGAACAAATGTATTCTGGACTACCCCTATATTAAATTATGTAAGCCACTGCTCTCTTTGCAGTTGACAACATTTGTAAGTAATAAAAATTCATGTATAAGTGCTAAGTATTCATAAAAAAAAACAGGAGAACAGTTCAAATGTTTCACTTAGAGAAGATTCTATTATAGTCAGTGTCTCATTTCATAACTAATTACTTTTTCATCACTCAAAACAGAAACACTGTCACTAAGAGGTAGGATGAAAATTATTTCATTGAATTCAATGTACAATGTGCCTATATGTAGACAATTTCTGGCACTTAAAACTTACAAGAACACAGAACAATTTAGTATTTACATTAGGAGTGAATTAAATGTTTAAATAAATGTTGTTTACATTTAAAATCAAAGTTTTACTGGAATTTATGTAGGGCATAACTCATAAAAAGACCACATAACTGGCACAACTAAATCATCTAAAATAGTAGCAATCCATCTTTTGGTAGCATATCACTTGATGGTGATTGTTCTTTTTCCAGAACTTTTCCTAATGACTTTTTGGGATATGGCTTAAATGTTAAATTTGCTATAACAGTAAAATATTTTCATGATTTTCACGCCAGGGGACATCACAAGCTACAAGACTTCAATGAAGTCATTTATTATAAGAATTCATAACAAAAGCTAGTCTTAATGGAAAAGGAGGAAAGATACCAGCTTTTGTTCTGGTTTGGTCTTAAATGCCAACCAAAGGATTATTTCCCAGGCTCTTTGGTTTGCCCTCATAACAAGAATAGCAAATATATCTGGAATAACATGAGCAGTTCCATCTGACATATACCCTTAAAGTATTTTCAAAAGACTTGCAAATCAGAAATAACCTTTCTGGGATAAAGCTGCCATAAGTTTAAAAAGTTATATATGTATGGTACTATAAGCCCTAATCAAAAGTCTACCCAGTAATAAAGATCTGACACAAAGTGGCTATGAATTGTGTGGAGAGAATGAGGACTACCAACCAGGAACTTGCAAAGGAGTGCTACATTCTCCCAGAAACCATTTTGGAAATAGTTGCCCATGTGGTATCACAGAAAACCAAAATTAGAGTCTATTCTAGTATAACTCTGGAGATCCAATAGACTGACTTAATAATTATTCATCATCACACATTCTCTTAAAAAAACATTTATTATTTAATTATACACCATACACCAGGGACTACAGTTAAAGATAAAAAGACGAACAACACAGACACTGCTCACAAGCACTGTCAATCCAGTAAAGCAAAACTGACAGGTAAACAAATAGGCAACACTAAAATGTTTCAGATGCTATGACAGAAGAACACACAGGGTTCAGTGCTCAATTCCATTCTGCCTGGGGAAGTAGAGGGTGATCAGAAAAGGCTTTACAGAAGAGATGCTTGAGATGCCTTTGGAAAAATAGAGGTTCCCCAGGTGAATGTGGAAAGCATCTAGGAGAGAATAAAATAAATCCTGACACTGCAAATATTTTTGCCTGGATAGAGTTTAAATTGCTGGGCAGAAAAAGGGAAAGGCAGTGACGAGGCAACTTCTAGAATGGGAGAAAATGTCTGCAAATCATATATCTGATAAGAGGTTAATATCCAAAAATACAAAACTGCTACAATTCAACAACAACAAAAAACAACCTGATTCAAAAATTGGCACAGGACCTAAATAGGTATTTCTCCAAAGAAGAAATTCATGACCAACAAGTACATGAAAAGATACTCAACATTACTACTCATCAGGGAAATGAAAATCAAAACCACACTGAGATACCAATAACAGGATGGCTATTATTAAAAAAAAATAAGAAAAATGTTGACAAGGATATACAAAAAATGGAACCCTTACACATTGCTGGACAGAAATGGGGCAGCTGCTATGGAAAACAGTGTGGTAGTTCCTCAAAAAATTTAAAATATGATTCAGCAATTCCACTTTTGTGTATACACCCAAAAGAACTGAAAGCAGGTTCTCCAAGAGATATTTGTACACCCATGTTCATAGCAGCAAGACAACAGCCAAAAGATAGGAGCAACCAAAGTGTGAATAAACAAAATGTGGTGTATATATGCATATATGTGTGTACATACATATATGAAATATATAATGGAATATTATTCATTCTTTAAAAGGAAGGAAATTCTGACAATAAAACATGGATAAACTTGGGGGGCATTATGCTAAGGGAAACAAGCCATAAAAAGAAAAATACTGTACAATTCCTATGAGGTATCTAGAGTAGTCAAATTCATAGAAAGTAGAATAGTGGTTGCCAGAGTTGGGAGAGAGGGGAAAATGGGGAATTACTGTTTCATGGGTATAGTTTCTGTACAAGATAAAAAAGTTCTGGAGACTGAATATACAACAATGTAACACTATTGACCTGTATTTAAAAATGGTTAAGATTTGGGGGGGGGGGGGATGGTTGAAACAGGTGATGGGGATTAAAGAATATACTTATGATGAGCACTGAGTAATGTATAGAATTGTTGAGTCACTATATAGTACATATAATATAGCACTGTATATAATATATACACTAATATACTAATTAGTATATATAGCTAATATAGCACTGTATGTAACTATACCAGAATTAAAATAAAAAACTTAATAAAATGTAATAATTTTTAAATAAATAAAAATAAAAATGGTTAAGATAAATTTTATGTGTATTTTATCAAAGCTAAAAAAGAATTTTCATAAAGTCCACATAAGCAAAAAAAAAAAAATTAAAAGATGCATAGTATTAAAAAAAAAAAAGATGCATAGTATTAAGCCTGAATACTTCTTAATGTTCTAATAAACTTTAGGTAAGCTTCAAAATAAATCATTTATCAAATGTTTAAAATCTTCCTCCAAAAATGGAAAGTTATAGGTCTAAAATATTGCAGGAAGGAAAGACAATTTCCTATCTAATTCTCACAGCTGGTTCCAATCTTTCAATTAGTAGTATTCCCAAACCACCTCTCAATTACCCTCGGTTTATGCCCTATTGCAAGCTGCAATCTTGGAGAACGTTTCTCAGTAACATGACTTAAAAGTATGTTGTTAAATAACTTTTTATACTTGTGTTAAGGCTGAGAAACTCAAAAAGGATAGGTCATTCTTAAATTTTATCAGAAATTATATTATTTTTTAAAATCCGTTACATTATCAATAAACACAAAGATGACAATTTTCTTATCATACAACAATACAGGTAATAAGCCAACAGGATTTATACCAAAAGATACATTTATTTTCAAAAGCTACCATGAACATACGCCTTATCATTCCCTGACACCCTAAAATTTTGAGTATTTCTGCTCTTATTTGCTACTTCTGAAGACCTGAAATCTAGACAGGACTCTGCAATTAACTCCACTGTAACCTGCATTAAGTCACTCAGTTGTCTAGAACCTTAGCTTTTTCACTTATAAAAATGAAAAAATCAGGGGTGCCTAGGTGGTTCAGTCATTAAGCGTCTGCCTTCAGCTCAGGTCATGATCCCAGGGTCCTGGGATCGAGCCCCGCATCAGGCTCCCTACTCAGCGGGAAGCCTGCTTCTCCCTCTCCCAACTCCCCCTGCTTGTGTACCTTCTCTCACTGTATCTCTGTCAAATAAATAAATAAAATCTTAAAAAAAAAAATTAGATGAGGTAATTCATGACATTCTATGATGACATGGTTTACCTTAAACTTACTCACATCTGAAACTATGAACACTCCCCCTATCTCACTGAAAAGTCCTTCTCTGACTGCTATCTTCTTCACTTCTCTCTGCACTGCTCACTACCATGATGTTACCCTTCTTAGGTTGTTTTTCTTTGAAAACTTTCAATGGTTCTCCATTGCTTTTAGTAACAATAACTTTTCACAGCATTCACACATTTTTGTTTTAGAAATTTTCTGCAACATTTGACTACTGTCCCAAGTTAAGTTTAGAAAATTAATGTTTTGAAGAAGTTTCTGGTCAAAGGGTACAAACTTCCAGTTACAAGTAGGTTCTGGGGATCTAATGTACAGCATGATGACTTGAAATTTCCTAAGAGAGTAGATCTTAAGTGTTCTTACCACACACACACAAAAAGAATTGTAGCTGTATGAGGCGATGGATGTGTTAATTAACCTGACTGTAGTAATCATTTCACAATTTATACATATATCAAACCACCACATTATACCCTTTAAATATATATAATTTTTGTCAATTACACCTCAATAAAGTTGAAAAATAAATAGAATATTACTAAAAAATAAACAAACTAAAAAAGGACTGGGGTGCCTGGCTGGCTCAGTCAGTAGAGCATGTGACTCTTGATCTAGAGGTCCTGAGTTCCAGCCTCACATTGAGTAAAGAGATTACTTTAAAAAAAAACTTCCTATATAATTATGGGGTGCCTGAGTGGCTCAGGTGTTAAGCGTCTGCCTTCGGCTCAGGTCATGATCCCAGGGTCCTGGGATTGAGCCCCATATCGGGCTACCTGATGGGCGGGAAGCCTGCTTCTCCCTCTCCCACTCGCCCTGCTTGTGTTCCCTCTTTCTCTGTGTATCTCTCTGTCAAATAAATAAATAAAATCTTAAAAAAAAAAAAAACTTCCTATATAATTAAAAAGCAGTTTCTTATAAGATACTAATATCTAGGGGCGCCTGGGTGGCTCAGTCGTTAAGCACCTGCCTTTGGCTCCGGTCATGATCCCGGGGTCCTGGGATCGAGCCCTGCATCGGGATCCCTGCTTGGCAGGAAGCCTGCCTCTCTCTCCCACTCCCTCTGCTTGTGTTCCCTCTCTCGCTGTGTCTCTGTCTGTCAAATAAATAAAATTCTTTAAAAAAAAAAAAGATACTAATACCTAAAGAGCCTAACAGTAGTCTTATTATTTACAATGGTACTTTTCTATATATTACTTATTAATATATATATAGTAAGAGCCCACCCTTACCCACAACATTAACTACTCCAGGCAGGAACGGAATAAAAAAGGAGTTGGGCTTGCCAGTTGGGCGGTGGTTTGTGGGAGAGTGTTATAACAGAAATAAGAAGGAGCAACCTGGCTTTCTAGAACCCCTACAATGAAACTCCTCCCTCCCACTCTTTCACTCCCACCCTAAAAAGCCTTTCTTTGACAACTATAAACAAAGGTCCTGGGTTTTACCATTTGCCCTACTCCTAAAAAAAAGGTCCACCTCCGCCATGTCAGGGCAACAATGTATACATCATTCCCAAATCTTCACAACTTGAATTAATTATCCACTGAAAGCCTCCAGTCCCTAACCTCCTGTCTACAAAGAGTAAGTATTTATTAAAATGATTCATTTGGGAAACAAAGCAGAGTTGCTGTGATGACCAAATTAGTTAATGTGACAAAGTACTTTATAATTATAACCCATTATGAGTAAGAAATTATTATGAGCCTATGGCTACAAAGGTTTTTTCTGAAAGTACATATTTTAGAAACTGTTGGGAGACCCAGTATAAAATGCCTTGAGATAAAAAGGTTTCACCAAGTTTCAGTATCTCAGATATGCAGTGCAGAATTACTTCGACATAGGTTATGTACTATACTATGTTGAGTTATCTTTAAGAGTTCCTATCTGTTTTTTAAAAAAAATTGAGTTACTGCTTGTGCAATCTGTTTCTATTTAGTTAAAGACTCACGGACTAGGGGCGCCTGGGTGGCTCAGTCGTTAAGCGTCTGCCTTCGGCTCGGGTCATGATCCCAAGGTCCTGGGATCGAGCCCCGCATCAGGCTCCCTGCTCCACGGGAAGCCTGCTTCTCCCTCTCCCACTCCCCCTGCTTGTGTTCCCTCTCTCGCTGTCTCTCTCTCTGTCAAATAAATAAATAAATAAATAAATAAATAAATAAATAAATAAATAAAGATGCATGGACTTTACTAACTTTAATGACAAAAGGTGCCACAGCATGAGTTCAATTAGGTAAAGGATTAATTTATTTGGGAAAACAAAAGAAGCCTGAGCCATAATAAATTTTTATTAAATTTACCCTGACACTGAGGTATCTTTATCCTTTACCTAACAACACTGCAGAATGGATACGATATCTGATTTAATATAACTTTCCATACATGCAAAAGCATGTATATGCTTCACAATTGTCAAAGGGACAGTGAAAATTAGAAACATCTTAAAAACCAATCTATACAGGTTCTCTTGGACAATTCTACAATTCCAGCTCTAGCAATTATACATCCTACTCATCCCACCACATATGGAACAAACACAGTATTAACGCTTCATACTTACCATAATGTCTAAAGCCACCACCACTATAACCAAGTATTTTAAATCGCTCTTGAGCATTTCTTGCTAAAGAACAAACACAGATTGTGGAGAGGATGTGGAGAAAGGGGAGCCCTCGTGCACTGTTGGTAGAAATGAGAACTGGTACAGACACTCTGGGAAATAGTATGGAGGTTCCCCCAAAAAAGTTAAAAATAGAACTACCCTATGATCCAGCAATTGCACTACTAGGTATTTACCCAAAGGATACAAAAATACAAATTCAAAGGGACATATGCACCCCGATGTTTATAGCAGCTTTATGAACAATAGCCAAACTATGGAAAGAGCCTAAATGTCCATCAGCTGATGAACGGATAAAGAAGATGTGGTGTACACATACAATGGAATATGACTCAGCCATCAAAAAGAATGAAATCTTGCATTTGCAACAACATGGAGAGAGCTAGAGTATATTATGCTAAGTGAAATAAGTCAGTCAGAGAAAGAAAGACAAATACCATACGATTTCACTCATGTGGAATTTAAGAAACAAAACAGATGAACCTATGGGAAGGGGGGGAAAAAAGAGAGAGAAAGAGGGAAACAAACCATAAGAGACTCTTAATGAAAGAGAACAAACTGAGGGTTGAGAGAGGGAGGTGGGTAGGGAAGACTAAATGGGTGATGGGTATTAAGGAGGGCACTTGTTACGACAAGCACTGAGTGTTGTATGTAAATGACAAATCACTAAATCTTATTCCTGAAACCAATACTGCACTGTATGTTAACTAACTAGAATTTAAATAAAAATTTGAAAATAAAAAAAATAAAAAGAAACAACTTAAAAGCAGGAGAGAGAGGAGAAGCAAGTTTAGAAAGAAGTGATATTTGGGGCATGTGGCTGGCTCAGGTGGTAGAGCACGCAACTCTTGATCTTGGGGTTGTGAGTTCAAGTCCCACGTGGTACAGAGAGTACTTAAAAATAAAATCTTAAAAAAAAAAAAAAGGACAAAAGTAGATTGTTCACTTGCCATGTCCCCATTAGTCTGTAAGATCCTTGAGGACAAATACAATGTCTTAGTTGATTTGTATCTGTAATACCTAATAGTATACTGTAGGTGCTCAAAATATATCTTCTTAACTGAAGATAATAAAGATTACCTACTAATGAAAGCTTGTTTTTAAAAGAAAATAAGTGAAATCTGTGAGGAAAAAATAATAGACAATCGTATTTGTACTTACCATAATGTGTTTACATATCCCTCTAAAACATGGGGACATATCTACCAACTATTTATTTTCATATCTACTCTTCAAATTCTTCTGTGTACTTTCGAGATAAAACATTTGAAGCCACAGGCAGATTTAATAAAAGCTGTACCTAATAAACACTAAGAACCCCAAAATAAGGAAGGCACAGGTATTGTCTTCATGAGCTCAGAAGCTATGAAAGGTACACACTTGTAAACAAATGATTGTATCACAATTATGATCATTTTATCGTGGTTGTGAATGCCCTATGTAAATCGTATGCAAAAATGATCTCAATATGTATCAAAGACCTAAATGTAAGAACGAAAGCTGTAAAACTCTTAGAAAAAAACAGGAGTAAATCTTCATGACCTTGAGTTAGGCTTCTTAGCTGTGACACCAAAAGCACAAACAACAACAGAAAAAATTAATTGGATTTCACCAAAATTTAAAGTTATTGTACCTCAAAGTACACCATCAAGAAGGTGACGGACAACTCAAAGAATGAGGGAAAATATTTGGAAATCATATGTCTGATAAGGGACTTATGTCCATAATATATAAAGAACCCTGATAACTCAACGATAGACAAGTCAATTGAAACAGGAAAAAGATCTAAAGAGACATCCCTCCAAAGAAGATATACAAATGGCCAATAAGTACATGAAACAATGCTCAAAGTCATCTCGTTCTTTAGAGAAATGCAAATCAAAACTACAAGATATTACTTCACACTCACTAGGACAGCTGTAATCATAAAGACGAACAATAACACATGTTGGTGAGGATGTGAAAGACTGAATCCTCATAGACTACTGGTGGGATTTTAAATGGTGTAGCCAGTTTGAAAAACAGTTCCTCAAAATATTGAACACAGTTATCATATAACCTAGTAATTCCACTCCTAGATATAAACCCCCCAAACCAAAAAAATACATCCATACAAAAACTTCTACACAAATGTTCATAGCAGACATCCATCAACTAATGAATGCATTTAAAAAAAATGTGGCAATACTGGCAATAAAAAGGAATGAGGCACTCATACATGCTACAACATGGATGAACCTTGAAAACATTACACTGTGTGAAAGAAATCAATGAAAAGAACACTTACTGTATTAGTCCAGTGATGAAATCTCCAGAACAAACAAATCCATAGAGACAGAAAGTAGATTAGTGATTGCCAGGAATTAGGGATAGGGTAGTGAGGAGAGAATAGGAAGTGAAAGTTAAAGAGTGCAAGGTTTCTTTGGGGGAGGAGGAAAATGTCATAAAATTAGGTGGTAGTGATAGTTGCACAACTCCATGACTATACTAACACTCACTGAATTGTATACCTGAAAATTGTGAAATTAGTACATATGAATATCTCAATAAAGCTGTTATAATATAAAATAATAGAGGAATATAACACAGAAGTAGCATAAAGAAGGAGGTATTCAATTCTATTTTTGTGGCTCACTGAGGGTTTTACAAAAAGAAAATGTTCTCCTTTCACAAGGAGAAAAGCTAGATCCTTAAAACTGAAAAGGTTCTTCCCTGATGAAGGAGACAGGTCTGTCTCAATGTACCCCACAAGGGTCAATGCTTACATAGCCTGCCAAGTGAACGGAGTTGTACTAAGTGTTGGCCACCATCCAGAGACAAGGAAGAGCATACTGGAATGCACAAGAGTCAGGCATATTCCAAGACTGTTCATAGTTTATATGGATGGGGCATGAGGTAAGTGCAGGAGAGAGGCAGGGTGGGTTACAACCAGAGGTAAAGGAGAGCGTAAAGTTAAGCACACAGATTCTGGAGCAGATTCGCCAGATTCAAAAGCTGGCTCCAACGTTTACTACTGGGTGGCCCTGGGAAAGTTACTTAGCATCTCTGAGTATCAGTTTCCTTATCTGTCAACAGAGGATAATAGTACCAGGAGTATTAAAGGAGTTATTTCACCTTCAGTGCTTAGGACATTACTGCACAAAGTATCCACTGTCAGTAAAATTATTTGGTTCTAGATTTGAGCATCTGCTTATTTCTTTATCATAAATCAAAAGGAGACTGCAGAGACAGAAAACTGTGGCTTAACAGTGAATTCCCGGTTTGTTGGAGAATCCCTTCTTACGACAGTAAAAAAATCACGGCTGTGCCACTAACTTCCTCATTTATTCAAAAAAGCATTTAATTCCCATTTATACTCTGCAAGGCTCTTGGGATGCAAAAGTGAATAAAGACTCCCTGATTCCGATCCAGATCAGTAGTGAAATGGCAACATTACCAACCAACAGCTGCCTGGTAGACTATGTGAATCAACTTGGTGGTCTTGGTCTTATTTCAAATTCACAATTAGCTGCACTTCTAGCACTGAGCACAAATAGTATGAACAAAATGTCTTTCCAAATAAGGATCAAGGTTTATAGAAGAATAAAAGTAAGCTCTGTTGGAGCTGCTTCAATAGGTACTTATATGCCATTCTATCAATTTGGTACTTAAAAATAAAAATTTATTCCAATGCAAACTTTACAATCATGGAAACAAGAAAGTACCTAATTCCACGAAAAGACAAATTATATCAATTTTGGTAAATATTCCTGATTTTCTAGAAATTCTTTATAATGGCACTTTTTAAATTGTAAGATTAAAGCACTGAGAAATCTCAAAACTGACACAATTTTACTCATGTAAATAGAAAGAGTGAAAGATCAAGGGACCTGTTTTATTTTCAAATACTGTGTTTATACCTACTAAACTGACAAACTGATGTGCATTTTTTTTTAACGATTTTATTTATTTATTTGAAAGAGAGAGAATGAGAGAGAGCACATGAGAGTGGGGAGGGTCAGAGGGAGAAGCAGACTCCCTGCCGAGCAGGGAGCCCGATGCGGGACTCGATCCAGGGACTCCAGGATCATGACCTGAGCTGAAGGCAGTCGCTTAACCAACTGAGCCACCCAGGGGCCCCTGATGTGCATTTTCTATAATTATCTTCTTTAACATTTAGAGGAGTGCAAAAACTAGTTACATAACCCTCATTCTTAAGACTACTTATCGTTGCGAAGGCAGAAGAAAAAATAAAATCTATAAATAAAGCAACTAAAAGAAAAATTTTTAAATAATAAACTGAGTGGGATGCCTGGCTGGTTCAGTGGACAGTGTGTGACTCGATCTCGGGGTTGTAAGTTTGAGCCTCATGTTGGGTATAGAGATTACTCAAAAACAATATTGTTAAAAAATAAAATAATAACAAACTGAAATAAGAAATGGGGGGGAAATTACACTGAATTAAGTTTAAAAAAAAAAAAGGTTTAAGGTGAAAGGAAACATGAGTGAAACAGAGCCAAGAGGTGAGGCATATGTAGGAAGATGTTAGGATCTAGAAAGAAAAACGAAATGAAAACGAAAGATAAAAAAGATTAAAAATTCCACATAGATAAATAACAAGCGAAGGGCTTTGGAAGGCCCAATTACAACAGTATTTTTTTTTTTTACAGCCAATTATAACAGTATTAATAGGAGTATGATGTGTGAATAATTTAACCCTCTGAACCTAGGATCAAAAATATAAAGTGTGAAAAAAAAAAAAACAAACCCAGCAGTGTTATGAGCAGAGAGAGAATGGGGTGGGAGTGGGAGGGGTCATTTTTCCAACTAAAATTTTTGACATAACATGGCATAAAGACTCTATAGGACTGACTTGGGCAAGGATTATTAAGAGGACTGTTTTTGCAAAAAATATTCAAGTTTTCTCAAAGGCTCTTAATCCTATGATAGTCAAATCATTTACCACCCTTGTCAATATTCCTTTTTTTACTTAAGAACTGGTGTAACTCAACTAAATCCTCATTTGACAATGGCTTTGGTAGAGCAAAGGACATCCTTAACATCACTTCCATAGACTTAATGACAATTTACATCTGCAAGATTTGCAACTTAATGTACAGTATATACATCATAATGACAGAAATTTACCAGAGTAAATAAACTTACATGTTAAAACAACTTGTAATTAAGGAGACTACAATCGGTCAGATAAAAAGTACCCTCCTGCCTTCCTCATTGCACTTAAATTATGCTTTGTATTATTTGCATAAACTAGTCCATCTTTGGGGGTACCTGGGTGGCTCAGTCGGCTACACATCCAACTCTTGATTTTGGCTTGCATCATGAGCTCAGGGTGGTGAGATCAAGCCCCGAATCGGGCTATGAGGGGAGTCTGCTTGAGATTCTCTCTCCCTCTCCCTCTCCCCTACCCCAACCCTGTGCATGCACACGTGCACTCACTCTCTCTCTAATAAATCTTAAAAAAAAAATAGTCCATCTTCATCACTACACACTAACTATTGCAAAGAAAGAAAGAAAGAAAGAAAGAAAGAAAGAAAGGAAGGAAGGAAGAAAGAAAGAAAGAAAATGGTTCATGCTAGCAGTGTCATTCACATTACAATTACATAAAATATTTGTTGGGGGAAAAAAAAAGCCATTGCTCAAAGGCAGAAAGGACACACACTAGTGATTGCTCCTGGCAGCCACCTGAGAAGATACAAAAGCCTACCTGGCAATGGGAGCTTAAAAAGGACCGCAGCCGGGGCACGTGGGTGACTCAGTCGTTAAGTGTCTGCCTTTGGCTCAGGTCATGATCCCAGGGTCCTGGGATCGAGCCCCGCATCGGGCTCCTTGCTCAGAGGAAAGCCTGCTTTTCCCTCTCCCACTCCCCCTGCTTGTGTTCCCTCTCTCGCTGTCTCTCTCTGTCAAAAAAATAAATAAAATCTTTAAAAAAAAAGAAAAAGGACTGCAGCCTTTTAACAAAGGAATTGTGGCAGGACTAGCCTACGAATGTGAGGGTGAGTACTGACTCCTGAGCTTCTAAAGGATAATTGTGACTATATCAGAAGCTGGCTTTGATTCAGTGAAATGTTTAGGGTCAAGAGAGTAACTCTGACCACAGCCAAGGACAGCCATTCATTGAACAAATATTCCTTGAGCATCTACTATGTGCCAGGTACCAGTCAAGCCACTGGGGATACAACAATAAAAGAGACAATATAACTGCCCTCACAGAACTTGTATTACTATGAGGAGAAAGACAACAAGCCAATAAACAAAAAATGTCAAACAATGATAACTATCATAAAGCAATGTCAGAAAAAGCAGTGCAGTAGAGAGAGTGGAAGTACTTGTATAAAGTGGTCAAAGAGATAACACTTCCACAAAGATCCAAATAAAAGAGGGAGTCATGTCTGAGAGCTATTTCGTGTAGAGGAAAGAGTAAATAGAGAAGCTCTTTGAGGGAAGAAACATAGTTGCTAAGAGAAAAGCAGAAAGGTCTCTGTGGGTAGAGAAGAGTGAGCAAGACAGGGAGTGGAAGGGGACGAAGTCAGAAAGATGTGAAGAGGCCAAGTCATGCAGGCCTTAGAGGTCAAGGCTGGGAACTTGGATTTCTTAACATTGTGACAGGAAGAAATTGGAGGGTTTACTGACAGGAAAGTGACAAGGGAAGCAGGGAAGTGTTAAGATTTGACATCTGTTTTTAAAAGTTTGGATTATTCTGGTGATTAGAGAAATATAAACTTTCTTATTTGACCTTATAAACTTAAATCTTAAGTTATAAAGAGGCTATCCTTAACCTTCCTGCCATTGAGCCTTATCGTATACTTACTGACTTAAAAAGCTTAAAGATACAAAAAAAACCCACAACCCTGTAAATATGTTAAAATACGGGGCGCCTGGGTGGCTCAGTTGTTCGAGCGACTGCCTTCGGCTCAGGTCATGATCCTGGAGTCCCTGGATCGAGTCCCGCATCGGGCTCCCTGCTCCGCGGGGAACCTGCTTCTCCCTCTGCCTCTGTCTGTCTCTCTCTGTCTCTCATGAATAAATAAATAAAATCTTAAAAAAAAAAAAAAATGTTAAAATACTGTCAAATCACAAAAGAATATTTATAATTTTTCTGCATTATTCTTTTTTAAAAAATGATTATTCCAGCATTAATCTCAACCTTCACCTCACTTGTTCCAATTTATAGAAGACATTGTTTATAAGATTCTTTTTTTTTTCCTTCCACTGTAGACAGGAGACAGTTCGAGTAAAATGGATTTTTGCCAAAAGCCAAAATGTCTCTATTGCCCCCTAGTGTCCATCTAAAGAATGAAAGCCTTCACACATTTGCAGCTTGGAAATGGTAAGGAGCACATTCACTGGATTTTGGAATAGAGCTTCTAGCATCCTCTGCTGACAGAATCTTGCAGGTGTAATTAAATTGTTGTTTTAAGGAACATTAATTTCCTCTGAAGTTAAGATCATTAAGCTTCCTTACATTTTTTTTTTTAAGACTTTTCTTCCCACTCATCTGCAATTAAATTAAAATTGGTCATTAATCAAATATGGTAATGATAAAGCCCTGCAATTCTGAGTGCTTAGTATGTGTCAATCTCTATCTTAAGTGTTTACTTAACTCTTTCATTCTCATATCAACTTCTGAGAACTAAAAGAGAACTCTGACCCACTGTTAATTCTTCAACCTTTCCCTATGCATGAAGGAAAGAGACGGACTGATACAGGTGGTTGGCAATGACCAAGGCCAAGGGGATGAGAAGCCTCAGACCAAAAGTCAGAGAAGCACAGTGGTGGCCCAAACTTGGACTCTTCACCACAGAACGTGCCAACCAGAGAGTCAGAGAAAGTTCATGGAAAACAGGTGCTCACATCTAGCCTTTAGCTACAGTCTTAAAAATTCAACTTTCAGTTTTCTGCAGTAACAGGAAAGAGGATAGCAAGGCTAATGAAAATCCTCAATAATCCCAAAGTCTCAAGAAAAAAAATGAAATCTTGCCATTTGCAATGACGCGGATGGAACTAGAGGGTATTATGCTAAGCGAAATAAGTCAATCAGAGAAAGACATGTACCATATGATCTCATTGATATGAGGAATTTTTAATCTCAGGAAACTGAGGGTTGGAGTGGTGGGGGGTGGGAGGGATGGGGTGGCTGGGTGATAGACATTGGGGAGGGTATGTGCTATGGTGAGCGCTGTGAATTGTGTAAGACTGTTGAATCACAGACCTGTACCTCTGAAACAAATAATACATTATATATTTAAAAAAAAAGAAAAGAAGAAGATAGCAGGAAGGGAAAAATGAAGGGGGAAAAATTGGAGGGGGGAGATGAACCATGAGAGACTATGGACTCTGAGAAACAAACTGAGGGTTCTAGAGGGGAGGGGGGTGGGGGGCTGGGTTAGCCTGGTGATGGGTATTAAGGAGGGCACGTACTGAATGGAGCACTGGGTGTTATATGCAAACAATGAATCATGGAACACTACATCAAAAACTAATGATGTAATGTATGGTGATTAACATAATAAAATTAAATTAAAAAAAAATAATCCCAAAGTCTCCATTTAACTATTAGTTAAAACCTTTTTTACTTTTAAAAAAATCAGAATCAGGCACAATAGATACAATTTAAAAATTAATTTTTACCTCTTTTCTCTGACCCTACCAATTCGAATTTTTGTTCATTAAACTCAAAAATAATAATAAATCTTCAAACACTAAATACTTCTAATTAGTTAACAGTTGGTGTAGTTTGTCAAAGTTGAGTAATGGTTTGCATACTGTTTTCATTTGCATTCTATTTGAAAGAACAATTCCACTACCACTGTAGTAAGTAAAATGGAATAAAGGAAGAATAAAAAAGTGAGCTTGTCATCAAAAGAATTATGATATACAACATTAACATTTCCATTCCAGTGACCTCAACAGTAGTAACACTAGACCAACTGCTAACCAGCAACTGAAGTAAACTGAATATAAAAAACAACAAAAATTAATAACCAGGTGGTATAGTTTTTACTGTACCTCCAATTATGTTCTCTCATAATTTTCCTTCCAATTATACAGCTACCAAAATCTCATTCTTTAAAAGTTTTGTGACTAGAAGGGGGCACAAAGAACTATTTGGGTGATGGAAATGTCCTACATGTTGTTTTGGATGGTGCCTAAACACAAAATATACAATCATTAACACTCACCAAATGAACCCTTAAGATCTGTGAACATTATATATAAATTATATCTCAATAAAAACAATCACAATTCCTTTTTGTCAGACTGTTTTTTGGGGTTTTTTTTTAAAGATTTTATTTATTTATTTGACAGAGAAAGACACAGCGAGAGAGGAGTGGGAGAGGGAGAGGGAGAAGCAGACTCCCTGCTGAGCAGGGAGCCCGATGCGGGACTCAATCCAGGGACTCCAGGATCATGATCTGAGCCGAAGGCAGTCGCTTAACCAACTGAGCCACCCAGGTGCCCCCAGACTGTTTTAAGAAGAGAAAACTGTAACTTTTTTTGCCTCACTTGACAGGTAGGTTCATAAGTAGTTACAGTCTATATAATTAAATTACCTAATTAATATCATTTGACTCACAGAGCACCTCCTATAGTTATTAAACTATTATATAACTAAATTATATATTCAGATAAAAAATAATAAAAAATAAATTGTAAACTTAGGAGAAGGCAAACATAATGGTTCTTCCAGAAATAGGTATCTTTATACATTTCTATATTCGTTATTTCCTCTGTTCATTCCTCGATCCCTACTTCCATTTTCCATGTAAAAACTAAGGATTGCTAAGTCACAAAGAGAGAACACTCTCAAATGTCATAAAATGAACTGTTCAATTATTAAAGCTAAATACACTCAATCCACTTGACAAATATTTACTCTGTATGTACTGTATAAAGACACAACACCACAGGTTTTAAGAGTTTTTAAAAATTACTGAACCATTTATATACAAGTCCCTATACTTGAGATCATTACAAATATTGCAAAGTGGAGGCAGAGGAGTTAAGACAAGCACACATATAATGAATTAACAAGGCAAGTAGTTTGTGTTTGCTGTGGAAGGCAGAAACCAAGCCTGGGAAGTAAAAAATGCAGTTGGCATCTGGAGAGGTTGCATGGAAGAAATCACAGTTGAAATGGTCCCTAAAGGCTGGACAGAATTTTAACAAGCAGGAACTAGAGCACTGGGAAGGAAGCATTAAAGTTTTGACCAGTACCAACTCAAAACTCTGTTAGGGAGAATTAATGGGCCAACAGGAACTGCTAGGGTCTGATACATTTAAAAATCAGACCTTCCAGGGGCGCCTGGGTGTCTCGGTTGTTAGCGTCTGCCCTCGGCTCAGGTCATGATCCCAGGGTTCTGGATAGAGCCCCGCATCGGGCTCCCTGCTCAGCAGGGAGCCTGCTTCTCCCTCTCCCGCTCCCCCTGCTTGTGTTCCCTCTCTTGCTGTCTCTGTGTCAAATAAATAAATAAAATCTTCAAAAAAAAAAAAAATCAGACCTTCCATATATTAGCCTATATGATGAAAAATTAGATATGTCCTTAAGAAATATATCTTGAATTACTGATACAACCAGTGCTAAATGGGAACTGAATTATATGTCAGTTGTAGAAAATAATAAAAGAGAGCGGGAAGGAGGTAAAACTCCTCTTAAAAAATGATAATCATAAGACAAACCATAAGAGACTCTTAATCTCAGGAAACAAACTGAGGGTTGCTGGAATGGTGGGGGGGTGGGAGGGATGGGGGAGCAGAATGATGGACATAGGGGAGGATATGTGCTATGGTGAGTGCTGTGAATTGTGTAAGACTGATGAATCACAGACCTGTACCTCTGAAACAAAGAATACATTATATGTTAAAAAAAAAAAAAAAGATAGTAGGAAGGGAAAAATGAAGGGGAGGAAATTGGAGGGGGAGACGAACCATGAGAGACTATGGACTCTCAGAAAAAAACTGAGGGTTTTAGAGAGGAGGGGGGTGGGGGGATGGGTTAGCCTGGTGATGGGTATCAAGGAGGGCACGTATTGCATGGAGCACTGGATGTTATACGCAAACAATGAATCATGGAACACTACATCAAAAACTAATGATGTACGCTCGGCATCAGGGAAATCCAAATCAAAACCTCAATGAGATACCACCTCACACCAGTCAGAATGGCTAAAATTAACAAGTCAGGAAACGACAGATGTTGGTGAGGATGCAGAAAAAGGGGAACCCTCCTACACTGTTGGTGGGAATGCAAGCTGGTGCAACCACACTGGAAAACAGTATGCGGTTCCTCAAAAAGTTGAAAATAGAGCTACCCTACAACCCAGCAATTGCACTACTGGGTATTTACCCCAAAGATACAAATGTAGGGATCCAAAGGGGTAGGTGCACCCCGATGTTTATAGCAGCAATGTCCACAATAGCCAAACTGTGGAAAGAGCCAAAATGTCCATCGACAGATGAATGGATAAAGAGATGTGGTATATATATACAATGGAATATTATGCAGTCATCAAAAGGAATGAGATCTTGCCATTTGCAATGACGTGGATAGAACTGGAGGGTGTTATACTGAGCGAAATAAGTCAATCAGAGAAAGACATGTATCATATGACCTCACTGATATGAGGAATTCTTAATCTCAGGAAACAAACTGAGGGTTGCTGGAGTGGGGGGTGGGGTGGGAGGGATGGGGTGACTGGGTGATAGACACTGGGGAGGGTATGTGCTATGGTGAGCGCTGTGAATTGTGCAAGACTGTTGAATCACAGATCTGTACCTCTGAAACTAATAATGCAATATATGTTAAGAAAAAAAAAAGAAGATAGCAGGAGGGGAAGAATGAAGGGGGGGAAATCGGAGGGGGAGACAAACCATGAGAGACGATGGACTCTGAAAAACAAACTGAGGGTTCTAGAGGGGAGGGGGGTGGGAGGATGGGTTAGCCTGGTGATGGGTATTAAAGAGGGCACGTTCTGCATGGAGCACTGGGTGTTATACACAAACAATGAATCATGGAACACTACATCAAAAACTAATGATGTAAATGTATGGTGATTAACATAATAAAAAATTAAAAAAAAAACTAATGGTGTAATGATGTATGGTGACTAACATAATAATAAAATAAATTTAAAAAACAAAAAACAAAAAACAATGAAAGAAATACCAGGAGGAAAGCAACAGAAGAGGGAAATATATTAAAATATAATCAGAAAAATTTATTTTAAAAAAATGATAATCATAAACACAACTGAGGAGGGGAGCCTGGGTGACTCAGTTGGTTAAGCATCTGCCTTCGACTCAGGTTGTGATGCCACGGTCCTGGGATCGAGTCCCGCATCCAGCTCCCTGCTCAGGAGAGTCGGCTTCTCCCTCTCCCTCTGCCCCTCCCCACTCCTTGTGCTTGTGCTCTCTCTCTCTTATAAATAAAACCTTTAAAAACACACATACACAACTGAGGAAAAATTGCTAATTTTGTTTACAGGTATAACTTGCTTCACTGAAGAAGCATATATCCCTAAATTGAAGCATTTCTTTTTTTTTTTTTTTAAGATTTTATTTATTTATTTGAGAAAGAGAGTGTGAGGGTCAGAGGGAGAAGCAGACTCCCCACTGAGCAGGGAGCCCACTGCAGGGCTGGATCCCTGGACTCCGGGATCATGACCTGAGCCGAAGGCAGAAGCACAACCAACTTAACCACCCAGGTGCCCTACATTGAAGCATTTAAAATACACTTTCTCGGATGCCTGGGTGGCTCAGTTGTTAAGCATCTGCCTTCGGGTCAGGTCATGATCCCAGTGCCCTGGGATCGAGCCCCGCATAGGGCTTCCTGCTCAGCGGGGAGCCTGCTTCTCCCTCTCTCTCTGCCCACTGCTCCCCCACTTGTGCACTTGCTCTTTCTGTCAAATAAATAAAATCTTTTAAAAAATTAAAAAATAAAATGTACTTTCTCTGTTAAGGAAGCCTTCTATAAAATCCAAGATGATTCCCTCTCCAAAGGGCCTGCTCACGCCCCTCTTCAGGAAGTAGCAACTTGGAATAAAATCTGGCATGCCTTACGTTTTTGGAGAAGAGGGGGTGTTTGCTTTCTTTGTGTTCCTTTGGCTGCCTACACAGATACTTCAAATTCTTTTGGATAGACTGTGTCCTTTTCTCATTCACACACTGAAGTTGTCCTCTCTCTTGACCTAAGCCAGAGCACTGATGTGCAGCAGGTTTCTTTAGTCGTCAACTATGACCTTCCCACCAACAGGGAAAACTATATCCACAGAATCAGTCGTGGTGGCCAATTTGGCTGTAAGCGTGAGGCTATCATGGTGACAGAAGAAGACAAGAAGACTCTTCGAGACATCAAGACCTTCTACAACACCTCCAGTGAGGAGATGCCCCTCAGTGTTGCTGACCTTATCTGAGTGGCTGTCCTCCTACCTAGCCCTACTCAGGGTTTGGGGTGGGTGGGCTAAAGAGGAGCAGGAGGGGAGAGGGAAGGGAGCCAAGGGATGGACAGCTTGTCATTTTTCTTTTCTCCTTTGAATAAATGTCACTTTTTGAGGCAAAAAATAAAAAATAAAAATATATTTTTTAAATTATTTTTAATAATAAAAAAAGGAATCCTGGGGCGCCTGGGTGGCTCAGTTGGTTAAGCGACTGCCTTCGGCTCAGGTCATGATCCTGGAGTCCCGGGATCAAGTCCCACATCGGGCTCCCTGCTCAGCAGGGAGTCTGCTTCTCCCTCTGACCCTCCCCCCTCTCATGCTCTCTGTCTCATTCTCTCTCTCAAAAAAATAAATAAATAAAATCTTTAAAAAAAAAAAAAAAGGAATCCTGTAAAGTTTTTAAAAGTCCATTTCCTTTTTTTTAAAAGATTTTACTTATTTATTTGACAGAGAGAGACACAGCGAGACAGGGAACACAAACAGGGGGAGTGGGAGAGGAGGGAGAAGCAGGTTTCCTGCTGAGCAGGGAGCCCGATGTGGGGCTCGATGTGGGGCTCGATCCCAGTACCCTGGGATCATGACCTGAGCCGAAGGCAGACGGTTAATGACTGAGCCAACCAGGCGCCCCTTAAAAAGTCCATTTCTATAACTCCCATTTCCCTTATGAGTATTTCAATGATTCTCTGTATAAATGAACCTGACAAATACCTAGTTGAACTTGACTATATCTTAGGGCTAGCCTTGGGGCTAGTTTTAGGGATTCTTTCTTTAACAAAATGAACCAAAAAGACTGCAACTCGTTTCTTAAGAAAAAATAGTACAATAACTAAACTAAAAAAAAAAATCAAATGAAATTCAGGCATGCTAATATAGTAACCAATCCCAAGAGTTTAAAGATTGCATTAGTACCCACAAATTTTACATCTTCTGTTCCTTTGGAGAACAGTAGCTATAATACATTTACAGTGAACAAAATAAAATCAAGTAAGTCTATATCATACAATAGTAAAGAACCATTCACAATGGCTGAAATTTTTTTCTAAAAAATAATTTGCCATTACTATAACCGAAAGCACCAAACACTGAATATAAATTTATGCTCACTAGAGTTGCTAAATGGCTCCCCCCACTCCATATCATCCATCCTTTCTAATGGAAGCACTGAATTTTAGCTACAATCTTAGCTTCCTAAAGTAAATATTATATTTCCCAGGTAAAAGATTAAGTTCAAAATCAGTAGCCTTCTTTATCCCTTCTGAATTCCTGCTGACAAAAATGCAAAAATCGGGTGCCTGGGTGGCTCAGTTGGTTGGGCGACTGCCTTTGGCTCAGGTCATGATCCCAGGGTCCTGGGATCGAGTCCCGCGTCGGGCTCCCGGCTCAGCGGGGGGCCTGCTTCTTCCTCTCCCACTCCCCCTGCTTGGGTTCCTGCTCTCGTTTGTCTCTGTCTCTGTCAAATAAATGAATAAAATCTTAAAAAAAAAAAAAATGCAAAAATCATGGTTACAGTTTGAGCGTACATCTTGAAGCCCACATTATTGAGGATGGCAGAACAAAAGGATGGAAGCAAGCTAATCTGTGGTACCCTGGACCCACGAACTAGTTCTGGTCCATAGTTGACTGCATTTATGGTTTTTTTCCTTTTTTTTTATTATGTTATGTTAATCACCATACATTACATCATTAGTTTTTGATGTAGTGATAGAAAGAAAAGACTTCTATCTTGTTTAAGCCATTGTTATTTTCCATTTTGTCAGCAGCAGCCACATTACATAATACAGTAGTCCTCCTTAACATAGTTTTGCTTTCCAGTTTCATTACCCACTGTCAACCAAGTTCAGAAGGTCAATTGTAGCCTAACACACTGTAGCTCCAATGCCTATGTCATTCACCTCCCTTCACCTCGTCACATAGGCATTTTATCACCTCACATCATCACAAGGTATTTCGAAAGAGACCATATTTACCTCTTATTACAGTATATCGTTATAATTGTTCTATTTTATCATTAGCTGTTGTTCATCTCTTACTGTGCCTAGTTTACAAACTAAACTTTATCACAGATATATACGTATAGGAAAAAACATAGTATACACAGGGTTTGGTATCATCTCTGGTTTCAGGAATCCACCGGGGATTTTGGAATGCATCCCCCACAGATAAGGGGGGACTGCTGTAAGGTACTAACTGATAGATAGGTCGGCCCCTTAAAACGGGCTCACAGCCCAACTCCACGGCTTCCAAGTTAAGGGAGGTAGCCCAGTAATGTTAAAAGCATAGAGGGCCTGGGTTTAAATAGCAATTCTATCATTTAATAGCTAGGTAAGTGAGCAAATAAGCAAACTGGGCAAATAATTTAACCTCTGTGGGGGGAAAAAATGAGAAATATTTACTGATTTTTAATGGTTCTTATTTACTTAAATTCTTTTTTGTACTGAAAAGCTTTATACTGTTATTTATATTCAGACATATCTTCCACTAAGCTTACTCCTAATTCGCTGTTGTTGTTCCTGTTGTAAAACAGGTATCTTTTTTTCATTAATCCTTTAAATTGCATACAAATAAAATAAAATAAAAATAAACTGACTACTATAAATTAATCTGTTATAAATGTTTTGATTAGTTCTTTTTTATTTTAGGTAGAGTCACACTAAATACAATAATCTCACTTCTTCCTAATATGCAATTTTGATTACTTCAATTTGACTTGTTTAATTGGCAAAAATGTCTCGAATAATAATGCAACAGTTACCATCTTTTATGCCAGATTTTAAAGGGAATACCTCTAATGCCCCTTAATTATTTATAATCCTGACTGCTGGCAGGAAGCATGAATGAATTACTTAATAAGCTATTAAAGTTTCCTTTTAGTTTCATTTTTAGGTGTTTTTATTAAAAATCACATTAAAATTTTTTTATTCACTTTTTGTTATAAATAGATGACCAGGATGACAAATAACAGGCACCATTCTAAGGGTTCCAAATACATTCATTCACTCATTGAATCATCTACAAGATTCCAGTTGAGTATTTTATCAGCCCCATTTTATAGAGGAGGAAAGGAAGACACAAGAGAGGTTAAGTAACGTGCCCAAAGCCACACAGCTTGAAAGTGAAAGCCCCATGTGGCTCCAAAATCCACGTAAACACTCCTCTGTATTGTTTCCCTGTATCTGTATGTTCCTTCTTTTTACTGCCTGGATTACTATTATAATACTCCAGTTAACAGTGGAAGCTGGGAGACAGTCTAAGTGGCTACTGCTGTTGGAGTGATACCGGATTCACTAAGGTGGTAGTGAAGGAGATGGACAGAAAAGGAGCGATCTGGCTGGAGATAGAGCTAATGAGACCTGCAATGAATTGATGTGGGGCAGGAGGGAAAGAGAGTAACCAATGATGGTGACTAGGTTTTGTGACCTACCCGTTAGCAAATATTTAGAACTCTGCTTCCTATGTTTTATGTTAATTTTATTTATGTTCTTGCTTTTCTATCTTCCTTCATTCTTCCTAATTTATGCTTTTGTATAGCATTTCACTTCATTAAATTCTTTTTGGAACAAGGTAAGATAGGAATTTATTCACAGTACTTAAGATTTATTTTATATTTATGTTCAATATTCTGTTTGGAGTTTTTTCTGTATCTGTTCTAATATTTTTCCTTTCTTCTCTCTTTTTTAGTTTTTTATTTAAATTCAATTTAGTTAAAATAGAGTGTATTATTAGTTTCAGGGGTAGAATTTAGTGATTCATCAGTTGTAGTAACACGAAGTGCCCTCCTTAATGCCCATCACCGTATCTATTCTAATTTTTAAGTTAAGATCTTAATTGGCTTATAAGGAAGGAATGTTAACTGAATGTAACCCCATTATTTGTTTCTAATCACATGCACAACTTATGATCAATATGGAAACTAGAAAAGTATGAGGCAGAAAAAAAAAAACACATTATCTTCATTCCCACAATTCAGAAACAAGCAATTAAATACTTTTTTCCATGCATATGTATCATTTAATTTTTGAAATCATACTGTCTATAGACAGTTTTACATCGTTCCCTAGTGCTATTGAAAGCTCTTATTAAACACATTCAATGACTGTATATTTTATAACTAAACAACAATTTACTTGTCCTTCCTCCTGTTACTAGACATGTATTCACATTATTTCTAATTATTCTAATATTTCACATGTCTGTTATTTTCAAACATTTTAGACATGAAAACTTTCTGACAAGAGGAAGCTCTCAGAAAGCCCAACAAAACATAAACCTAAAATTTATTTATATTTTGCCTTTAAAAGCCAGAACAAATTTCACTTTCTGCACCGTCAGCTTATTAGAAATACATGAAGTGCACTTAAGTCAAGAAGTCAGTTTCCTGGTACCACCAGATATGGACATGCTCTCAGTTCCCTCAAATGAAAATAGATAGGAGATCCAATGCCCCAACCCACCACTCCCATGGAACACATTCTGAAAATCATTATTATAAATAGTACTGTGATAAATATCTTTGGGCATAAAGCTTTTTCCAAATTTCCTCAGGTTAGAATCCCAGAAGTAATATTACTGAGATTAAAGGAAGTAAGATTTTTAAGGTTCTCAATACTTGGTAATATAGTTTCATTAATAAAAACAAGTGTCAGAGCTACTGGCTCAACTCCTAGACTATTCACCTGTTCATAGTCCTTCACAAACCATGATGGTTATGATTTAATAGGTATAATTCAAAATAAACATAAAAAGATCTAAAACTGGATATGATACAAAAGGCCAGGCGTTTACCATCTCTCTCATGTCAAAAGCAACTAACAGTAACACTTCTAAAGACAATCAACCACCACATATTATGGAAGAAATATTTTTTTGCAAAATAATAATCAAAATAAATGTTACTTCTAAGTTATTTGGGAGAAAGAATATTCTTACAAGTCTTTTTTTTTTTAAGATTTTATTTATTTATTTGACAGAGAGACACAGCGAGAGAGGGAACACAAACAGGGGGAGTGACAGAGGGAGAAGCAGGCTCCCAACAGCAGGGAGCCCGATGTGGGGCTCAATCCCAGGACCCCGGGACCATGACCTGAGCCAAAGGCAACACTTAATAACTGAGCCACCCAGGCGCCCCTCTTACAAGTCTTATACGAAAACAAAGTGGACTCGCTGTCACAGAGAAAAAGGCAGCAACACCATATACTTCTTTTTAAGAAACATTACTCTGTAAGCAATATCCCATGTCCTTAAATATCCATGATACACGATACAGGTCAAAACTTAAAGAGGTACCCTAATACAGTTAAATTATTTAAGTAAGGAGCCACAGCAGACTGGGAAGAGGCAGTGCAACAGGTGAACTGGGAAGAGGCTTACCTGTGGAGCCTTTTGTTACAACATACATTGCAGGTGTTGGGGCAGGATCCACCCCAGTCCTACTGAACCCATCTCCAGATTAACAAAGCGAAGCATACATATTTTTTAATTGTACCAAAGGTGATTCTTACATTCATACTAAGAACCACTGGGTTAAAAAAAAAAAAAAAAAAAAAAGGTTATTTTAAAAATATTTTTCCATTGAAAGGGGAACGCTCCTACACTGTTGGTGGGAATGCAAGCTGGTGCAGCCACTCTGGAAAACAGTATGGAGGTTCCTCAAAAAGTTGAAAATAGAGCTACCCTACAACCCAGCAATTGCACTACTGGGTATTTACCCCAAAGATAGAAATGTAGTGATCCAAAGGGGCACATGCACCCTAATGTTTATAGCAGCAATGTCCACAATAGCCAAACTATGGAAAGAGCCAAAATGTCCATCAACAGATGAATGGATAAAGAAGATGTGGTATGTATATACAATGGAATATTTTTTTTTAAAGATTTTATTTATTTTGACAGAGAGAGACACAGCGAGAGAGGGAACACAAGCAGGGGGAGTGGAAGAGGGAGAAGCAGGCTTCCCAGTGAGCAGAGAGCCCAACATGGGGCTCAATCCCAGGACCCTGGGATCATGACCTGAATCGAAGGCAGCCGCTTAACGACTGAGCCACCCAGGTGCCCCTATACAGTGGAATATTACGCAGCCGTCAAAAAATGAAATCTTGCCATTTGCCACGATGTGGATGGAACTAGAGGGTATTATGCTAAGCGAAATATGTCAATCAGAGAAAGACAATTACCATATGATCTCACTGATATGAGGAATTTTTTTTAAAGATTTTATTTATTTGACAGAGCGAGAGACAGCGAGAGAAGGAATACAAGCAGGGAGAGTGGGAGAGGGAGAAGCAGGCTTCCCACTGAGCAGGGAGCCTGATGTGGGGGTCGATCCCAGGGTCCTGGGATCACGAACTGAGCCTAAGGCAGATGCTTAACAACTGAACCACCCAGGTGCCCCTGATATGAGGAATTTGAGAAACAAAACAGAGGATCATAGGGAAAGGGATGGAAAAATGAAACAAGATGAAACCAGAGAGGGAGACAAACCATAAGAGACTCTTAATCTCGGGAAATAAACAGTGTTGCTGAGTGGAGGGGGTGGGAGGGATGGGGTGGCTGGGTGATGGACACTGGGGAGGGTATGTGCTATGGTGAGTGCTGTGAATTGTATAAGACTGATGAATCACAGACCTGTACCCCTGAAACAAATAATACATTATATGTTAATGAAAAAAAAATTTTTTTTCCATTAATTCAATAATACCTATTGAAATATTTAGCCAGTCAAATATGTGAACTTGACTGCTTTCCTCCTAAGTAGAATGTCTCTCTAAAAGGCCACAGTGCAGGGCGCCTGGGTGGCTCAGTGGGTTTGGCGTCTGCCTTCAGCTCAGGTCATGATCCCAGGGTCCTGGGATCGAGCCCCACATTGGGCTCCCGGCTCAGTGGGGAGTCTGCTTCTCCCTCTGTCTGCCATTCCCCCTGCTTGTGCGCTCTCTCTCTCTGTCAAATAAATAAATAAAATCTTTAAAAATAAAAAAATAAAAGGCCACAGTGCTTTACAAGTTTCTGAGCAACAAAATAAATTGTATTCAAGAATCTCCAGATGGAGTCCTGCCTGCTGTGGTAGTTTATTTTCCCTCATTTAGGGATTGAGTACTATTATTTGCAATGTGACTCGTGTTACAAATAGTTTAATCTTAAAGCAGTGAGGAAAAGGGATTGAACAGAAGATCCTAAAGGCAAAGAGACGAGCTAAGTGGCTTCAGCAAAAGTTTAAGTGGAAGAAAATAAAAGCCTGAGGTTCATCTTAGAAGTTGAATTTAGAATACTGTTGGAGCTTAAATGTGGACATGTTTCATGAGTCGTTAGAAAGCTGGGTCTAAAGTTCAAACGAGATGGAGCAATGCTTCCAGCTGCTCTCAGTGAAGAGGAGTCATGAGGACAAAAAGATGTAGGAGACTCCACCCAGGCCAAACATGAAATAACACGGCAAGCAAGGATGGATCCTCAGGGAATGCTTATGGTTGGGGAAATATGAGGAAATATGAAATAGTAAAAGAGACTCCAGCAGAAATGTAAGCACCATCGGAGCAGGGACTTGTTGGCTTTACTCACTGCTGTATGCCCAACACCTGGAAAGTACTTGACTCATAAAAAGTGCTGAATAGGGGCGCCTGGGTGGCTCAGTCGTTAAGCGTCTGCCTTCAGCTCAGGTCATGATCCCAGGGTCCTGGGATCGAGTCCCGCATCGGGCTCCTTGCTACGCGGAGAGCCTGCTTCTCCTTCTGCCTGCCACTCTCCCTGCTTGTGCTTGCTCTCTGTCTCTCTCTCCCTCTCTCTTACTGACAAATAAAATCTTTAAAAAAAAAAAAGTGCTAAATAAATATCTATTGAATAAACAGAGAGGCAGCAAACTAACAATATATATAAATGGCAAAGAAAGAGTTTCAAGAAAGAAGAAATCAATGCTGTCCAATATTGCAGAGGTACAGAATGAGAACAGAAAAATGGCCTTTGGATTAGGATATTTTGATTTTGCCAGTGAGGATCTGTGGGAAGACAATTTCAGTAAAATTATAAGGGCAAAAACTGACAAAGATTTCAGGAGAAAATGTGACAAAGCAGAGGTGGCAATACAGATACTGCTTTTGAAACATATGTCGAGAAAGAAGAAATTGGACAGTAGCTTGGAGGGAAAACTGAATTAAAGGAAGATTTTAGTATGTTTGCAAGCTTAAAGCCAAGAGCCGGTAGAAAGGAAAGGGCTGAAAACACAAAAGGAAATAAAGGCACAAAACATCAGTGGTGATGAAACAAAGCATGGGAGAAAAAAGGAGAGGAAATCAAGGAGAGGAGGGACAATTCTGATATATCCCAAATTGTGAAAATATTAACTAGCATTCTGATACATAAAACAATCTCCTATAATTTTGTTTAGCATTACCCCAAACTGATTGCCTGAAGGAACTAAATTCAGTTTCTGAATCAATAAATTACTAGATCCTAAGTCTAACCTACCATTAAAAACAAGATTCCTTCAAAACCCAGAAATACTTGAATTCAATGTTGACACAGGCCAAACACTGCTATGCAAATAATCTAAAATAAATCATGCTAATTTGTCTGTCTAGATCCCACAACATTCACATTCAAGATGGTAATAGCAGCTTTCCCTTGCCTATGATCCCTAACTCCAGAAGGCTGCCAATATCCTACATATCAAATACAAGCAGTAGAAAAGTTTTCACTCAGAACCTAAAAAAACACCCTAAGGTTGCCACCCATCTACTACTATTAAAGCACAGTCTGAAAACTGAACAACTCCATTCAAGGCCAATATAATTTATCCAAATCTAAGAAGGGCACTGCAAAGCCACATTCACAACATTACCAAATTTCCAAACTGTCTGCTTCACCCACCATCTCTGCCCTAGCCCTGGAAATGCTGGTTATGATATACATCCAAAAGAGAAACAGAAGGAGGATTGTAGTAGACATAAGGTATCTCCCACTCCTGTTTTGTCTCCCTTCCAAAGTTTTAGTTAATCCATTAACAATGCTAATAAACTTTAATTATCAATTAGTGCACACTTTAAAATTAAGGCTATTATTGGAACATTCATCAACAGCCTTGCTTTGCATATTATTTCATCAGCATTTTCTTTTACTATGTTTACAGAAAAAGGCACACCCATAAAAAGACAACAATTTTCTTTCAAAAGACTCAATGCATATAATCTTATTTAAAACACACACACACACACACAGAAAACAGGGGCTCCTGGTTGGCTCAGTCAGTTAAGCGTCTGACTCTTGATTTTGGCTCAGGTCATGATCTTAGGGTCCTGGGATCTAGCTCCACATCGGGCTCCCTGCTCAGAGGAGAGCCGGCTTCTCCTTCTCTCTCTGCCCTCCCCCACGCTTATGCTTGCTTGCTCTCTCTCACACACTCTCTCCCTTTCTCTCAAATAAGTAAATAAAATCTTAAAAAAAAAACAGAAAACTGTTATTCAGTCTCCTAAAATGCTTGAATTACAGCCATGAAAGGCCAAAGCTTACAAACGAGCTTTGGAGTCCCATACCTAAGCATGCACTTCTCTGCATAGCTGTACTTTGGGTTTACTCACACATCAGTTCTATGTCAAAGGTCTGATCTTCTTTATCAACTTTCTATTCTAGGCAAGTTGATTTTTGCATCATCTGAAATCTAACCTTATAAATTATGCCTTTGTTCCTGCCATTTACTCTTCATACACAGGATGTGGCCTATCCCCACCATGCTCATCAAAATGTAACCCTCTACAAGGCTCATTCAAATTCCATGCCCTCCAGAAAGCCGCTCTTCTGTGTCCTGATCTCTGAATTTGATCTCATCAGCCTCATCTTTCCACTTAACCCTAAAAAGAAAACTCAGCCATGCACTAATCACATGACATTTCACCACCATAACATGTACTTGCATACATCGAGCCTTCACTATAGCAATTTTCTGCCTGCTCACAATACCCTTCTTTTTTTCCATTCTCTGTTCCCCAGCCTCTTGTCAGCTTTGCAAAGCTGTATTAATCAGCTCAGGTTACCATAACAAAATACCACAAGCTAGATGGCTAATCATCAGAAATTTATTTTCTCACAGTTCTGGAGGCTAGAAGTCCAAGATCAAGGTAATTTAGTTTCTGTTGAGGGCTTTCTTCTTGCCTTGTACATGCCCACCTTCTTGCTTTGTTATATGCATACCTGGCTCTGTGGTGTTTCTCTTCTTATAAACACACTAAACCTATAAGATCAGGGTCCACCCTTACAACCTAATGTAACCTTAATTACTTCCAAAGAGTCTCATGTCCAAATGCAGCCACACTGGGGGTTAGGGCTTCAACACATGAATTTAGAGAGTACACAAACATTCACTCACAATATTCTCACATTTCATGATCAACCTACATATAATCTACTCTGTGAACTACCCAAAATAATTAAGTACATCTTTCTCATGTCCATAGCATGTTGTGACCTAGATGTGAGCCTCTTCTTCTGATTTATCCATATGTGCTTGAAAAGAAAATATTAGACAAGGGTTCTATATATGCTCAGTTGAAAAAACATGCATTTGTATTGTTCACTACTATACTCTTACTGTTGTCTTAACAATTTCTGAATCTCCCATTATGATTGTAGATTTGTCTATTCCTCATTAATTCTGTCAATTTTTTTTTTTTTTTTTTAGATTTATTTATTTGAGAGAGAGAGAAAGCACGTGAGAGGGGACAGGGTCAGAGGGAGAAGCAGAGTCCCTGCTGAGCAGGGAGCCTGATGCAGGGCTCGATCCCAGGACTCCAGGATCATGACCTGAGCCAAAGGCAGTCGCTTAACCAACTGAGCCACCCAGGTGCCCTAATTCTGTCAATTTTTGCTTTAAATATATTGTGTTAAATTCACAGAGGCTAAGGAATGCCAAATTTTCCTGGAGGATAAACTGTTCCCTTTGCCATTAAGTAATGACATTCATTTGGCTAATTAGACTAATTATGACTTAAAGACTATTTTGTCTTAAGTTAATTTTATAAGATTAATCAGTTATCTCTTGGTTAGTATTTTCCTGCTATTTTTTATTCCTCTTTCTCTCAACCTTTCCACGTCATTACATTTTAGGTGTATCACTCGTAAACAGAATATACCTGAATTTTTAAATTTAATCTGAGAATTTTAAGTGGCAAGTTGAGTCCACTTACATCTTTTGTGAACACTGATATATCTGTATTCGTGCCTACCACCTTACTTCTTTTCTATCTCTATTTACCAAGATTTACCTCTACGTTTTTTTTCTTCTTTCCTGTCTTTTACTGGAATGACTGAGTCTTCTTCAATGGCACATCAAGAGTATTGCAGTGGAAGTGGTGCACACAGCAAAGGGGTGCATTTTCTGTAAAGAACCTCAAAACGCATACATACACACACACATCTCATGTTTCATGTGAAAAAAAATTTTCAAAATTAAAATTAAAAGCTTTCTTTGATCAGGGTGCCTGGGTAGTTCAGTTGGTTAAGCGTCCGACTCTTGGTTAACGCTCAGGTCATGATCTCAGGGTGATGAGTTCGAGCCCTGCGTTTGGCTCCGCCCTCAGCATGGAGTCCACTTGAGATTCTTTCTCCCTCCCCCTCTGCACCTCCCTGTTCTCATGCTCTCTCTCTAAAATAACAAATAAAAAAATCTTTAAAAAGCTTTCTTTGATTAACTATGAAATAACATAAATTGACAAATCTGATACATTGGTATTGAATAAGAATATGCAAAGAATGCCGATTTTGTGAAGTCACTGACAGATTTGCAAAAGCTGTTTCTTTTTTTTTTTTTTTAAAGATTTTATTATTTGACAGAGAGAGAGACAGCGAGAGAGGGAACACAAGCGGGGGAGAGGGAGAGGGAGAAACAGGCCTCCCGCCGAGCAGGGAGCCCGATGCGGGGCTCAATCCCAGGACCCTGGGACCATGACCTGAGCCGAAGGCAGACGCCCAACGACTGAGCCACCCAGGCGCCCCAAAAGCTGTTTCTCTTCTGATCATTATTTGTTTCATCTCATAACCGTTACTGAAAATTTACCACAGAGGAGGGTGGTATTAAAAAATGATCCACTCGGGGTCTCAAATACACAAAGTATACCAATGGTTTTCTTCATCTTTTCTTTTACTCTTTTGAGGTTATACAATTTATTTCTATTCTTTGGCAATTAGTCTTAAAATAACGATTTGCATACTTAAACTAATTTGAAGTTAATTAATAGCTCTAGCCTCCTCCCAAATAATACAAGGCCTTCAAACTGAATGAACTGATTCCACTCTCCTATCTTCCACGTCACTGCTCACAATAATTTTAGATCCACTTTGTTTTTAAATCCCCCTATATCGGGGCACCTGGGTGGCTCAGTTGGTTAAGCAGCTGCCTTCAGCTCAAATCTTGATTTCATGGGTCCTGGGATGGAGCCCCGCGTGGGGCTCCCTGCTCAGCAGGGAGTCTGCTTCTCCCTCTGCCCCTCCCCCCACTCATGTGAGTGAGTGGGCAAGCTCACGCGTGCTCTCTAATAGATAAAATCTTTAAAAAAAAAAAAAAAAAACGGGGCGCCTGGGTGGCTCAGTCGTTAGGCGTCTACCTTCGGCTCAGGTCATGATCCCAGGGTCCTGGGATCGAGCCCCACATCGGGCTCCCTGCTCCGCGGGAAGCCTGCTTCTCCCTCTCCCACTCCCCCTGCTTGTGTTCCCTCTCTTGCTGTCTCTCTCTGTCAAATAAATAAAAAAATCTTAAAAAAAAAAAAAATCCCCCTGGGGTGCCTGGGTGGCTCAGATGGTAAAGCAACTGCCTCTGGCTCGGGTTGTAATCTCAGGGTCCTGGGATCGAGCCCCACATCGGGCTCCCTGCTCAGCCGGGAGTCTGCTTCTCCCTCTGCCTCTGCTGCTCCCCCTGCTCATGCTCTGTCTCTCCCTCTCAAATGAATAAATAAAATCTTAAAAAAAAAAAACCCTAAATTTATTCATTACTATTATTTATACTCAATGCTTATATAGATTTAACAAAATGTCTATTAATTAACTCCTTTTTTTAAGACATTGCTTCCTGCTGCCCATTTATTATTTCTGAGTTATATTTTCTTGTTCCTGAAGTACATCCTTTAGAGTTCTTTCAACAAGGGCTATCAGTAGTAAACTCAAAATTGTTCTTTATTTGCTCTCACTCATGAATAACAGCAGGGAACTGATCCCTACACTACCACAATGAATTGTTAAATTACTACTGAAATACTTACTTCCTCCTCCTCTGAATCACCGTCATCGTCATCATCTTCTTCTACTTCTTCATAAAGAGGTGGAGGTAAAGGACCGAGGATATCTTCCTCAATATGATTACTTGGTTCTTTCATCATTTTAAGGGGTAAAGGAGGGCCAATTAATTCATCATCAGAAGAACCAGAACTCTCCTCACTCTCACTGCTGCTTGTATCCCTGAAAATACAGAAACAAACTCTTGTTTGTTTATTTTGCAACATAACACTTGTGTGTTCTGCAACAAAGAACACACTCTAGAGATAGTACTGATTTCCCAGGAAACCCTGCCTCTCCTTTTAACAACTGAGTTTTAATTTTAATTAATTAATGTGTAATTTGTTAAATTTGTAATTCAAGCATTAAATGTGTAACTCATTTTATCTTAAGAAAGTAGAAGTTTCTTTTATCTACTTATCTTAACCTAAACATAAATTAAAGTCACAGCAATTATATGTTAGAGGCCCCTTAGGGCATCCTCACTCATAAAGAGCCAGAAGAACAACTGGAATGTGGAAGAAAAACTACAAAATACTACATCCATAAGAAAGAAAACCCCCAAGATAACCAATGTTTCTGATCACTATATCTGAATCCAATCACTGTTTACCACAGGAGCAAATAAAGCCAGCCATGTAAGAAAGTTAATATTACTCCCAAAACGTTTCAATATATTTTCTGAAATACAAATTATTTCTCTTTTAATTCAAGTTTACTGAGTTGCTAAAATGTTCTTTGTAGCATCCTTGGATTCTAAAACTATCTTACACTAGAGAGTATTACACTGATTCTCAATGTTTTTCTACCCAGCACACCTGTGAACTGTTACACACTTTCATTAAGGTCTTTATCACACACCTCTAGGCATTCTGAAAGTCCACCATCCACCCTCTCTCCTACCCCATCCCAAAGGATTGAGAATTGCGTTCCTAATTACTTCAATTAATATATCAAATATTTTATAAAACTCAAAGTATTATCTTCTACTAAAATATTTCTAGTATATAAGCTCCATGAAAGCAGAAACTGCTCTCTGTTGCATTCATTGCTGTCTCTAGCACCTAAACGATGCCTGACATATAACAGGCACTCTCAATATCCACTGAAGAAAAAAATGGGATTTTTATTTTGATTTTCATCTAAGTTGACTACTGAAGGGAGTACATACTTACATACATGTTATCCGTATACAAAGGGTCCTATCTTTGCTTGGAGCAAGCAAACCTCCACAAAGAGAACTTCTCTTTGTTTTTGCCATGGTTTAGCTCACTGTGCTCCATCCCCACAGGCCTTCTTTCAAATTGAATAGGTTAAGCTTGGTCCAGCATGAGGGTCTTTGCACTTGCAGTCCCCTCTGCTGGAAGTGACTGTTAAATGGGCCTCTTTCTCTTCATTCAGGTCTCCTCAAGTATCGCCTCCTCAAAGAGGCCTTATATGCCCCCTGTCTAAACTTTATCAAACACAGCCCTATCAGTCACCATTATCTTCATTATCTTACTAATCTTTATCACATACCTCACTAAACTATCTTATTTAATTGGTTACTTAGTTGTTTATAATCTGTTATCCAGTCTCCTCAGATACCCCACAACAATATGAGCTCAGAGAGCTCATCTGACTTGCTAATTGCTGTAGCCCCAATGCCTAAAGTAGTGCCTAACCCACAACAGACGCTCAATAAGTAACAGTTGAATGACTGACTGAAGAGATTTTTATTAAAGTAGTCACACTCCACAATTTTCTCCCTTGTCATTAAGTCACAAATTCCCAGCTATACTAATTTAGAAATCACAGACTTTCTTAATGCAAAATTATTCAGAGCATAGAGAGCTCTAAACTATTAATCTTTAGCACCGATGCTTTAACTGAGTTTAACTAGCAATGAACTAAGAACTAAATGAATCCAAGTTGATTTCATGGCTGATTATACAGTCCTAATACTGACACGAAACTGAATGGAATGTATCAGCTTCTATGCAGCTTCTAGTTCCATTTCTGTCTTTTTGCTTCTAATGTACACAAGCCAAAAAAATAAACAATTTTTAACATATTTTCAATTTCTGAAAAACAAGAGTCCATGAAATTATGTCCAAAAATGTCCGTGACAGAAAACAGAACACATTCCATGTTTAAAATACTCCTAAATTCAATGTGGTACCAAAATATGAACCAGAGCCTGAGAAACAATATGTATCTGATGAGAAAACAGAGGAGTCAAAACCTAGTATTTTTCTCAGCTGACTTTTAATTTTTTTAAGATTTTATTTATTTGAGAGAGAGAGAGAGAAAGCACAAGCAGGGGGAGTGGCAGCAGGAGAGGGACAAGCAGACTCCCCGCTAAGCAGGGAGCCTGACGTGGGGCTCAATCCCAGGACCCCGGGATCACAACCTGAGCTGAAGGCAGAGGCTGAACTGACTGAGCCGCCCAGGTGCCCCTCAGCTGACTTTTTAAAAGAGAGTTTAGCTAAGCACTAAATATGTAATTATACAATTTCAATATAGGAACTAAATTCATAACCAAAATTCATTGTTTCTGGTACTAATTTCTTTTTTTTCTTTTTTTAAAGACTTAATTATTTGACAGAGAGACAGACAGAGAGAGAGTGAACACAAGCAAGGGGAATGGGAGAGGGAGAAGCAGGCTTCCCGCGGAGCAGGGAGCCCCATGTGGGGCTCGATCCCAGGACCCTGGGATCATGATCTGAGCCAAAGGCAGATGCTTAACGACTGAGCCACCCAGGCGCCCCAATTTCTTTTTTTTTTTTAATTTTATTTATTTGACACAGAGAGAGAGCACAAGCAGGGGGAGTAGCAGGTGGAGGAAGAGGAACAAGCAGGCTCCCCACTGAGCAGGCAGCCCAACTCGGGGCTCGATCCCAGAACCCTGGGATCATGACCTGAGCCAAAGGCAGACACCCAACCAATTGAGCCACCCAGGGGCCCCTGGTACTAATTTCTTTAGAGGAAATGCAAATGTCTAAACGATTCCTACCTTACAGATTTGGAATATATCAATTATTTCTCTCCTATCCTGTAGCTATATTTCATAGAATAAGTATTTCTTACCAGTATTTGATATTTAAATGGAAACTTCCATCCATACACTATTTCTTTAAAGCCAAAAAAGTGGTAGTCTTAGATGACTTCCTCTAAACCAAATTTTAATAACACTGTAGGTTGTTTTTTGTTTTTTTTTTTTTAATTATTTGTATGTTTTGTGGGGGTGTCTGGCTGGCTCAGTTGGTAGAACATGCAACTCTCAATCTCAGGGTTGTGGGTTCAAGCCCTCTACACTGGGTGTAGAGATTACTTAAGAAAATAAAATCTCAAAAAAAAATTATTTGTATGTTTTGTGAAACAGACTCTTAATATACTACAAGGTAAAAAACTAGCCTGAAACTTGTTTAAAATATACAGGACTGAATGAAATACAGCCAAGAAAGCAGAAGAGGAGGGGCACCTGGGTGGCTCAGTCAATTAAACACCTGCCTTCGGCTTAAGTCATGATCCCAGGGTCCTGGGATTGAGCCCCACATCCAGTTCACTGCTCAGTGGGGAGCCTGCTTCTCCCTCTCCCCAACTCCCTGCTTGTGCTCTCTCTCCCTATCTCTCTCTCTCAAATAAAATTTTTAAAAAAAAAGAGAGAGAAGAGGAATTCCAGAACCAAATTGAAATTATAAGAAATAATTTATATATAACAAGTATGCATTTAAAGATAGTGAAGATGATCACCATGCAATGATTGCTGAACATCCATAAAATAAAATAGAAAACACACTGCTACGTAAGAAGGCTAATGTGATTTAAAAAAATCCTGACATGCTCAATTTCCCTAAAATTCCTTATACCACTATCCTTTTTTCAGTGTCAGAATAATTGTGTTGGGGGCGCCTGGGTGGCTCAGATGGTTAAGCGTCTGCCTTCGGCTCAGGTCATGATCCCAGGGTCCTGGGATCGAGTCCCGCATCGGGCTCCCTGCTCCTTGGGAGCCTGCTTCTCCCTCTGCCTCTCTCTCTCTGTCTCTCATGAATAAATAAATAAAATCTTTAAAAAAAAAAAAAAAAAGAATAATTCTGTTGTTGGGGCACCTGGGTGACTCAGCCGGTTAAGCATCTACCTTCGGCTCAGGTCATGACCCCAGGGTGCTGGGATTGAGCCCCACATTGGGCTCCCTGCTCAGCAGGGAGCCTGCTTCTCCCTCTCCCTACCGCTCTGCCTGCTTGTGCTCCCTCTCTCTCGGTCAAATAAATAAAATCTTTAAAAAATAAAAAAATAAAAATAAATAAAACCATAAAACTCTTAAAAGAAAACAAGGGGGAAAAATATGTAAGTTGGACTTCATCAAAACTAAAAACTTTAATGCATCAAAGTACATTATTAAGAAAGTGAAAAGACGGGTTCTGGCTGGCTCCGTTGGTAGAGAATGTGACTCTTGATCTTGGGGATTGTGAGTTTAAGCCCCACATGTGGCATAGAGTTTATTTTAAAAAATATATATTTAAGAAAGTGAAAAGACAGTACGCCTGGGTGGCTCAGTCAGTTAAGCCTCTGCCTTCAGTTCAGGTCATGATCCCAGGGTCCTGGGATCAAGTCCTGCATCAGGCTCCTGGCTCAACGGGGAGCCTGCTTCTCCCTCTGCCTGCCGCTCCCCCAGCTTGTGTTCTGACAAATAAAAAAATCTTTAAAAAAAAAAAGGTGAAAAGACAATCTATAGAAGGGGAGAAAATATCTGCAAATCATATACAGAATTAACAGTTTAATAACCAGAATATATAAAGAACTCCTATAATTCAACAACAGAAAGACAAACAATCCAATTTATTTATTTATTTATTTATTTATTTATTTATTTATTTATTTATTTTTAAAGATTTTATTTATTTGACAGAGACACAGCGAGAGAGAAAACACAAGCAGGGGGAGTGGGAGAGGGAGAAGCAGGCTTCCCGCGGAGCAGGGAGCCCGATGCGGGGCTTGATCCCAGGACCTCGGGATCATGACCTGAGGCGAAGGCAGACGCTTAACGACTGAGCCACCCAGGCGCCCCCAAACAATCCAATTTAAAAATGGTTACAGGACTTTGTTATTTCTCCAAAGAATATATGCAAATGGCCAATACACACATCAAAAGATGCTCAACATCATTAGATATTAGGGAAATGAAAATAAAAAACAATGAGATACCACTTCATACCTACTAGGATGACTACAATAAAAACATAAGAAAATGGAAAATAACTAATGGGAAGAATGTAAAAAAACTGGAATCCTCATACATTGCTGATAAGAATGTAAAATGGTGCAACCACTGTGTAACAGTTTGGCAATTCCTCAAAAAAGAAAGTTAAACATAAAATTACCATATGACCCATAAATTCCACTCCTAGGTATATACTCAAAAGAATTAAAAACAAAGACTCAAAAACATACTTGTACACTAATGTTCATTGCACTCACAGTACTCAAAAGGTGAAAACAATCTAGGAGCTCCTGAGTGGCTTAGTCGTTAAGCGTCTGCCTTCGGCTCAGGTCATGATCTTGGGGTCCTGGGATCGAGCCCCGCATCGGGCTCCCTGCTTCGCAGGAAGGCTGCTTCTCTCTCTCCCACTCCCCTTGTTTGTGTTCCCCCTCTCCCTGTGTCTCTCTCTGTCAAATAAATAAAATCTTTAAAAAAAAAAAAATGGGGCGCCGCTGGGTGGCTCAGTTGGTTAAGCGACTGCCTTTGGCTCAGGTCATGATCCTGGAGTCCCGGGATCGAGTCCCGCATCGGGCTCCCTGCTCGGCAGGGAGTCTGCTTCTCCCTCTGGCCCTCCTCCCTCTCATGCTCTCTGTCTCTCATTCTCTCTGTCTCAAATAAATAAATAAAATCTTTAAAAAAAAAAATGAAAACAATCCAAATGTTCATCAACAAATGGATAAACAAACTGTGATATACACATACACTGGAATCCTATTCAGCCATTTAAAGGAATGAAGTTCTGATAAAACACGAACCTTGAAAACATCTTACAAAGTGAAAGAAGCCAGACACAAAAGTTACAATTTAGTAATATGAAGGTAAATAAAAGATGAAAAAAAAACTTAAATAATTTTCTCTGGGAAGCAAGAATTAACAGGGGAAAATGAAGCTTTATAATGTTTGATTTTGTAATGTGTATAAATTACTTCAATAAAAATTTAAAATATCAGTGGTTGCTAGGAGTTAGGAAGAGGCAGGAATGAATAGGTAGAGCACAGAGGATGTTTCGGGCACTGAAACTACTCTGACTGATACTATGGCTACATGTCATTACTTATCTGTCCAAACCCACAGAATGTACAACATCAAAGAGTGAACCGTCACGTAAACTACGGATTCTAAGTGATGATGACATGTCAGCACAGGTTCATCAATTCTAACAAATGTACCACTCTGGTGGAGGATGTTGATGATGATTTATTTGACAGAGAAAGACACAGTGAGAGAGGGAACACAAGCAGGGGGAGCGGGAGAGGGAGAAGCAGGCCTCCCGCCGAGCAGGGAGCCCGATGCGGGGCTCGATCCCAGGACTCCGGGATCACGACCCAAGCCAAAGGCAGACGCCCAACGCCTGAGCCACCCAGGCACCCCTCAATAAGCTTCTATGAAAGGAAAGGAGGGAGGAAGAAAGAGGAACTTTTGTACATATAAAACAGAGGACGATGGGGCGCCTGGGTGGCTCAGTCCGTTAAGCATCCGACTCTTGATTTCGGCTCAGGTCATGATCTCGGGGTGGTGAGATGGAGATCCACACTGGGCTCCATGCTCAGCGCAGACTCTGCTTGAGATTCTCTCTCTCCCTCTGCTCCTCACCACTCCCCTCGCGCACCCCCACCGGCTCACACACACACACACACACACACACACACACTCTCTCTCTCTCTCTCTCTCTCTCTCTTTCAGTTAAATACTAAGGTCTTTAAAAAAAATAAAATAACAGAGGATGGCTACAAGGCAGTCACTAAAAACATATTTTATAATAATATAGAAAAACAGCAACCTAAATTGACTAGAAATTGGAAAAAATATTTCTAAAAGGAAAACCAAACGGCATCAAATATGAATGAACTATAGCCTCATTTGTCAACATGAATATCTCAAAAATATCTTGTTGTGGGGTGTCTGGGTGGCTTAGTTGGTTAAGTGTCCAACTCTTGATTTCAGCTCAGGTCATGATCTCAAGGTCATGAGATCAAGCCCCGTATCGGGCTCCATGCATGGAGCCTGCTTAGGATCCTCTCTCTCCCTCTTCCTCTGACTCTCCGCCCCCCTAAAAAAATATTTTGAATAAAAAAATTTTTTTTGAAAAAAAAACACTCATGACAGCATTAACAGCATCAATATAAAATAAGAAATCATATAAAACATCATATTGTGGGGTGCCTGGGTGGCTCAGTTGTTAAGCATCTGCCTTCGGCTCAGGTCATGATCCCAGGGTCCTGGGATCCAGCCCCGCATCGGGCTCCCTGCTCGGCGGAAGCCTGCTTCTCCCTCTCCCACTCCCCCTGCTTGTGTTCCCTCTCTCGCTGTGTCTCTCTGTCAAATAAATAAATAAAATCTTAAAAAAAAAAAAAAAAAATCATATTGTTTAGGAATACTTATATCTAATAAAACTATTAAAAAGAGGAAGGAAGGATAAACAAAGTGGAGGAGAGAGAAATATGAGCAGAGAGAGGACTTCAAACACACTCGTAAAGCTCTACACTACAGGTATTGACTTCATTGTTCTCTTTACTTTAAGTGCAGGATATCTAAAGTTTTATATGTATGACATACTTCATAGCAAAAGCTTTTTGTTTAATTAAGGGGAAAAACATCCCTGACCTTACGGTGTCAATAATCTTATACAAGAACACATAACAAAAACAGTACATGATAGTATACAATATGCTAAGTGCTATACTAGACATATAAGGGGAAAGATCTTAAAACATGCAAAACAATATTATATACATCTTAGGGATATAGAAATATGTTATAATGTTATAAAGAGAGACGTAAAAAATATTTTAAGTTTGGAAGATTGGTTACCTCTGCCAAGAAGGGAGGGAGATGCAATGGAAGGCAGTTCTAAGAAGTGTTCACTGTAAAAGTTTACTTCTTAAGTTGTCTAGTGAGTACAGTTCTTTATTATCTTTTTGATAGTCTTAAATACTTCATAATAATCTCATTTAAAATTTTAAAGTAATTTTTATTAATCTAGAAAAAAGAAAGTAGCATAATAATCTATTTGAGGAAAAATAATTGCCTAAGAAATAGATCTTAAAAACATTAAAATATGATCAAACACATGAAAAAATGTTTGTACAATGAAAAACAAGTTTTTTAAAAAGCTAGAGAATGAGAAAATATATCAAATCTAACAAGTTTATCAATATACATAGAAAGTATGAGGTCCAAATTCAAGTGGAGAAAGAAATAATCACATTTTATTTTTTAAAAAGACATCAAAATCACAAGAAAAAAATGTATAGCCTTAAGGCAAAGAAGTAATCAGATTTTATTTTTTTAAAAGACATCAAAATCACATGAAAAAATGTATAGCCTTAAGGCAATTAAAATTATGCAAAAATTACAAAACTTCAAGATGCCTCAATGAAGAAAAAAGTTAACAGTTTTCTCCTGCCTATATTTTTTACTGTTATTTTTTTTTCCTAATAAAAGAAAGCCACTGGCAAAAGGGCCTGTAAAAGTCCTTAAACAGGGATGCCTGGGTGGCTCAGTCAGTTAAGCGTCTGCCTTCCGCTCAGGTCATAATCCCAGGGTCCTGGAATTGAGCCCTGCATCAGGCTCCCTGCTCAGCAGGAAGCCTGCTTCTCCCTCTGCTGTTCCCCCAGTTTGTGTGTGCTCTCTCCCTCTGTCTCTCCCTTTGACAATAAAACCTTAAAAAAAAATAAAAGAAAAAAAGAAAAAGATACCAGGTTCTTAGAACAAAATCAGTCTTTATCCTCTTTTTTTTTCTTTGCAAAACTACCAGTTTCAATTACCTAAGATTAAACACCTAAATGGGAATGACAGTTTAACAGAATCTTTTTGAGAAAGTCAAGCACCTGGAAGATGACTTGGAGCAATCTCTGACTACATGTGAGCCCGATGATGTTGGTTCAATATCTTCATTTTGCCTTCTTAATTCTTTCTCTCTGTTCATTTCTTCCTCTTTTTCTCTTGCTTCTGAAAAGGTTTTCAAAAATTTCCAATAGTTAAGATTTCAAAATTTGTCAGGATTAATAAAGGCTAAAAATTAATATGGTCAAAGAGATGTAATTTAGAGTGGTACTAAAAGCAAAAACTTACCAACCTAAATACCCAAATTGGGAAAATAACTGAACTACTGTATATTAACATAAAATACAGCCAATAGGGACACCTGGGTGGCTCAGTCAGTGAGCATCTACCTTCGGCTCCAGCATGATCCCGGAGTCCTGGGTTCCAGTTCCCAGTTGGGCTCCCTGCTCAGCAGGGAGTCTGCTTCTCCCTCTTCTTGCCGCTCCCCCTACTTGTGCTCTGTATCTCTCTCTCTGACAAATAAATAAAATCTTTTAAAAATTAATTTAATTAAATACAGCCAATAAAAATAGTGATGGAAACTATACAAATCTGGGAAACTAACAACAGATATGCTAAGCTAAATGAGCATGTGAATAGTATATGAATGACACTGCACTATCTAAGGGGGCACCTGACTGGCTCAATCGCTGGAGCATGTGACACTTGACCTCAGGGTTGTGGGTTTGAGCCCCGCACTGGGTATAGAGATTACTTAAAAATAAAATCTTAAAAAATAAAAATTTGGGCGCCTGGGTGGCTCAGTTGGTTGAGCGACTGCCTTCAGCTCAGTTCATGATCCTGGAGTCCCAGGATCGAGTCCCACATCGGGCTCCCTGCTCGGCAGGGGGTCTGCTTCTCCCTCTGACCCTCTTCCCTCTCGTGCTCTCTGTCTCTCATTCTCTCTCTCTCAAATAAATAAATAAAATCTTTGAAAAAAAATAATTAAAAAATAAAAATTTAAAAAAATAAAAAGAGGGGCGCCTGGGTGGCTCAGTTAAGCGTCTACCTTTGGCTCAGGTCATGATCCCAGTATCCTGGGGTCTAGCCCTGAGTTGGGCTCCCTGCTCGGCAGGGAGTCTGCTTCTCCCTCTCCCTGCCCCCTGCTTGTGCTCTCTCTTACTATCTCTCTGAAATAAATAAATAAAATCTTTTAAAAATAAATAATTAATTAATTAAAATAAAAATATGTGGAAGGTGATAAGCAAAAAATAAAGTATCCAAAGGTAAGAGTTTAGGTAATTTCACTTTTTATTCTTAGTATTTTAAACTATAAAATCAGAATTTTGTTCATTTCTGAATTTCCCCCACTGGATTTGTGGTAAGGGACTTCCCACAAAAATCATGAGAAAATTTCAGATTTCTAGAGTTATTTACCTTGGAAATACAAAAAAAAATGATCCAAAGAAATCTGATCTTTTTCCTCTGATAATGTCACTCTACAATTGGGGGGCACACAGGAAGGAAATGAATTATATGAATAGTCTGGTTCTCAACTACCACCACCCTCACTAACCTGAGATAATCTTTAACATTTTTTCTTAATAATGAAAAAATAATACACCTAAAAGTATCAAAAGGCACTTATTAATTGGAATGTTGTACTCTTTAGGGTCTTTTGTTGATAGGATATGGAGGATAAGAAACAAGAAGATAACAAATATATGTTTGTAACTAGATAGCCTTTTATTTCAAACAGGGAAGATAAAACTCTATAGGAAGAGGTAAGGCAAACACTATAGCTAGCTCATGTTGATATTTTTTGTGCTCACCACTGGGCTAAGGTGGGTGGGTTAGATAATTCTGCACTCTGATGCTGAGGTTGAAAAAAATAAAAATAAGGAAGATAATATCTAAATATAAGAGTGGGCCTGCATGGCTCCTACCCTCATCCTGCTTCTCCAGTCAATCCCTCCATACTCTCCAGGGTGGGAGGGGAGAGGCTAGGGGTGAAACCACACTTGGACAGTTGATCCTGGGCTCTGGTCTTGGGGCATTTCTCACCTTAATCAGTAAACAATACCTACATGTACATTATTAGCCTCCTATCCGGCAGCCATTCCTTCCTTTTTCCCTTGCTAAGAAAACCCACAATTTTCTCCAGATAAGAGGGAGGAGGTGCTTCAGCAGAGGCTGGGCCCCTCCCTGCCCAGAGGGGTAAAGCTTGATTCCAAATCAACTATATTGCTCTTACCAGTGGCCGTTTTTTGGAACTGATGTTCCACACTAATACCAGCCAATAAGATATGAGAAGTAAGCTGGAGGAACATTTGAGAAAGGTTTTCTTACTTCTAAAAATATATATATACAAAGCAGTATCCTTTCAGCCTGTGAATGTGGTCATCCGCATGTAACAAAATTTCACCTACAATTTCCAGTCATGAGGGCAGTCGGCTTAAAATAAGCCAATACCCTGAAACTGGCAAAGCAGAAAAAGGGGGGAAAAAACTTAACATTCTTCATGTCAGGACTCAGAAGGTGGAAGAGCCCCATTCCAGAGTTGTTTTCATGTGTAACACTAAATTTTTCTTATTTGAGCCATTTTCAATTAGATCTTCTAGGACTTCTTTGTAAGTAACCACCTTATAATAACAACCTTAATTTAACAAATATAATAGCAGCTAATACTTACACATGGAGCTTACTATGTATCAGGTACTGTTTTAAGCACTGCCTATAAATCAGCTCCTTTAATCATCACAACAACCTCTGAAGTAGGTACTATTTTTTTTTAGCTTGTGGTATAAATGACAAAATTGTAAAATATTTAAAGTGCACAATGTGATGATTTAATATACATCTACATTACGAGAAGATTCTCCCCATGGAGTCAATGAACAGATCTATCACCCCACATATTCACCCTTTTTTAAGTGAAAACATTTAAGTTCTACTGTCTTAGCAAATTTCAATTATACAATACAGTTGATGTAGGTACTACTATTTTCACTCCACATTTGAGAAATCTATGCCATAGAAAAGTTAAGTAACAAAGCTATGAAGTCCCCAAGCAGTGAACTGAGGCTCTACAACTTGATCTTTCCAAGATGTGACCAGACTTTCTTAGAGACAAAATTACCCAGTGAGCACCACCTACCTTATATAATAGTTTGCCTGCCTTTCTCTCCAAAGCCCAGCCCTTTACTGCATGCTTGTAGCCAGACTATCTGGAAACTGAGCCGCTTACCTGTCCAACTAGAGTTCCTCACCAGAGGATAAATACTCCAAACTACTTGTACCTAGTAAAGCATCTAATTTTTTTTAAAGATTTTATTTATTTATTTGTCAGAGAGAGAGACAGCATGCGAGCACAAGCAGGGGGAGTGGCAGGCAAAGGGAGAAGCAGGCTCCCTGCTGAGCAAGGAGCCCACTGCTAGACTCGATCCCAGGACCCTGGGATCATGACCTGAGCAGAAGGCAGAGGCTTAACAGACTGAGCCACCCAGGCATCCCCAAGCATCTAATTTTTTTAATTTAAAATTTAAAAAAAATTTTTTAAACACTAGCCAGGATTTTCTAATCAGAGAGTTTTCTGCCATCACCTGTTGCTTCATTAAAGCAAGGGACAAAGATAAAAAGTGGGATTAAGACATTTTAGAGGGGGAAAAAAATATCTTCCTCATTGTTAAGTGAGGACAAAAACCAAAACCAAACAGAATTCAGTAGTCTGTAACTCCCTGCAAAGGGTATCGTTTCATGCATTTTCATCAAATGTGGAACCAAGCACACGATAAGCACTGTAAAAATGCTCTGTATCTTCCCTTAACCAAAGTGAATTAACCTACTATCCCACACCTAATTTTATTCTTCCAAGCACCTGATTTTATTGTTCTCTACTTTCAAACAGTTACCAATTTTTGGATAGCCATTTCTGCAAAAGCTCCTCCATATGTATGCAATTTTTGTCTAGGTAACAGCAAACTATCCAAAACTACCATCTCCCATCTGGGCTCATTCACACAAATTGCAGACTCAAAGGAATGTAATTTGGCACGTGAAAATCTCAGAGCCAATCATTAGAGCAATCACTTAACTTAAAGGAAGAAACGAGACTTAAGATAAAATGTAAAGGAAATAAAATTACTGTAAATATAAGCTAGAATAAATGTTTTCTAATCATGATATTCTTTTTACCCATGGGACTTAAATCTTGCTAAATCTTTTTGTTACTCTAACTTAAAACAATTCACTAGCCTACCAATTTCATGTAAATCTACATTTAATTCTAAATATTTAATGCCAAAATACTAGGAAATTAAAAAATAAGAATATTTTAACTACATTAATTACATTTCTCCATTAAAGATTTAGGGATGTAACTATTATGTACTAACCTCTACTAGGCACTGTAAGTATAAGATGAAAACAAGGTTCTTATCCTCAATACATGAACAATATTAGGATAAAATTTATAGTATTTTTTAAAGTGTTATGGAAAAAAAGGCAGGGAACAATTACTAGGTCCAGACAGGTTTTCAAAAAATTCCTAGAAAAAGTAAAATATGTGTGAGGGCTTAAAGGATGAGATAGGATTTACCCAGGTAGGAAGACCATTTCAGGTACACACATACACACACACACACACACACAATTCTTTAAGCTTTTCTAATTTCTAAAATCTCTGGGACAGTTTTTCTTTTCAGGATCACTAAATCATCCATTGAAATCATATTCAAATCCTATCTTAACTGTTTTTTCAAAGATATTGTTTCCTGTCCTACCACAGAGAAGGTTCATAAATCCATCTAAAGCACAGGCATACCACCTGGGTGGCTCAGTCAGTTAAGCCTCTGTCTTTGGCTCAGGTCAGGATCTCGGGGTCCTGGGATTGAGCCCTCTGGTGCCACCATCCCCCCTCCACGGGCTCCCTGCTCAGCGAGGAGTCTGCTTCTCCCACTCTCTCTGCTCCCCCCCTCCCCCATGCACGCACTCGCTGGTGCTCTAATAATTTTTAAATATATTTAAATTTAAATAAAACACATGCACACCCAAAATAAGCATTTGAATAAATTTTTCTTCCCCATTTATCTCCTCATAGTATTATAGCTCTAAAAAAGGACCTAAGTCGGGGCGCCTGGGTGGCTCAGCCGGTTAAGCGTCTGCCTTCGGCTCAGGTCATGATCCCAGGGTCCTGGGATCGAGCCCCGCATCAGGCTCCCTGCTCCGCAGGAAGCTTGCTTCTCCCTCTCCCACTCCCCCTGCTCGTGTTCCCTCTCTCGCTGTGTTTCTCTCTGTCAAATAAATAAATAAAATCTTTAAAAAAAATAAAAAAGGACCTAAGTCTTACATATGCCCTAGACATAATTATTAGACCTTTCGGAAAAATAAAACATATAGAGGTGGCTGGGTGGCTCTGTGGGTTAAGCATCTGCCTTCAGCTCAGGTCATGATCCCGGAATTCTAGAATCGAGTCCTGTTTCAGGCTCCCTGCTCAGCAGAGAGCCTGAGTCTCCCTCTGCCCCTCCTACCCCTCCTGCTCGCTGGTGCTCTCTCAAATAAATAAATAAACAAACAAACAAACAAATAAATAAATAAAATCTTTTAAAAAAAGAAAAAAACACTTTAAAAAAAACAAACCAATTGTACCATTATTTCCTGACATTTAACATAATGCATACTTTATTGAGGTTTTATAGTAATTCATCCTTTCTATTAGAGCATTTACCAACTAAAACAGTTCATATACATAAACACAGACAAACTTTCTATTAAAAGGGACTGCCGGGGGGCGGGGGGGAACCATAAGAATTATTTTCCTCAAGTCTAATGTCAATGCCAATCTCTAATCCAATCACGAGATAAATAATGCCCATATCGCAATTTTTGAACTTTCAAGAAAAATAAGTGAAACTTTGGATTCATGTATTTAGATCAGGGGTAAAAACAGCAGTCCAGGGGCGCCTGGGTGGCTCAGTTGTTAAGCGTCTGCCTTCGGCTCAGGTCATGGTCCCAGGGTCCTGGGATCGAGCCCCGCATTGGGCTCCCTGCTCAGCGGGAAGCCTGCTTCTCCCTCTCCCACTCCCCCTGCTTGTGTTCCCTCTCTTGCTGTGTCTCTGTCAAATAAATAAAATCTTTAAAAAAAAAAAAAACAGCAGTCCAAGTCCGAGGATATAATACTAAATCAACAAAGTTCAACACAATTCATCCACAAACATCACAGGAGAACTTGGTCTTGAGATGATTTTTCAAATTTTAAAAATCTAGTAACTGTTCGCTGTAATTCCCCTTAGGTGCTAAATGCATACATGCTTTACTAAGAAAAACTGTAAGAGTTTAAAGTGATATTTTTAAAGTACTTTACTGTTTAAAAGGTACTATGCCCAACATCTTAATCCCTTTAAGAAACTTCTAAGGGATTCCTTATTATCACTTCCACCTAAGAGATGAGGAAATTAAGGATCTGATATTTGAAAATCCACCCAACGTTCTCTCTAGTAGGATGTGCAGCTGACCCTCACACCTAGGTCCTCCAACTCCAAATCCGAAGCTCTATACAATGGACGGGGCCATTTTAAAACATTCTCCAAAGAAGCAGAATTTATTTTTTAAAAGGCAGTATTGGAGTTCTAAATTCAATCTTCTCAAGTATATATCGAGGACTTATCTTTCAAGGCATGGTACAGGGAACTATAAAACTTACTTAGGTGAACAGACAATCTCTGTTCCAAGTGTTTTGTTATCACAAGCTGAAAGACGTAAATACAAGAGAGCTATACTCTAATAGCATAAGCATTCACTAAAATGCTTAATTTAAAAATTAAGTGGTTAGGGGCGCCTGGGTGGCTCAGTCGTTAAGCGGCTGCCTTGAGCTCAGATCATGATCTCAGGGTCCTGGGATCGAGCCCCACATCGGGCTCCCTGCTCAGCGGGAAGCCTGCTTCTCCCTCTCCCACTCCCCCTGCTTGTGTTCCCTCTCTCACTGTGTCCCTGTCAAATAAACAAATTTTTAAAAAAATAAAAATTAAGTGGTTAAAGCATTTGTAAATATGCCTCAAGTAGTAGCATGTCTTTGTATCTTGTCTGATGATATTAAATTATTTATTATTTTTAAGTGTGGTAGAAGTATTTCAGTTAAGTTTTTAAAAGGTTCAGTATCGGGACGCCTGTGTGGCTCAGTCGGTTAAGCGTCTGACTTCAGCTCAGGTCATGATCCCAGGGTCCTGGGATCGAGTCCCGCATCGGGCTCCCTGCTCCGCGGGGAGCCTGCTTCTCCCTCTGCCTCTGCCTCTCTCTCTCTCTCTCTATCTCTCATGAATAAATAAATAAAATCTTTAAAAAAAAAAAAAGGTTCAGTATCTCTTAAAGACACATACTAAAATATTTATGGGTGTGGGCGCCTGGGTGGCTCAGTTGGTTAAGCGACTGCCTTCGGCTCAGGTCATGATCCTGGAGTCCCAGGATCAAGTCCCACATCGGGCTCCCTGCTCGGCAGGGAGTCTGCTTCTCCCTCTGACCCTCCCCCCTCTCATGCTCTCTCTCTCATTCTCTCTGTCTCAAATAAATAAATAAAATCTTTAAAAAAATAAAATAAAATATTTATGGGTGAAATAATGTGTCTCAGATTTATATCAAAATAATCTGAGAGGGGAAGAAAATGGAAATAACACCAGCTGTGAATTGTTATAGTACTTAAATCTGTGTGACAGGAGTTCATTACTATACTTTTGTATGTTTGAAATGTGTTATTAATGACAGTTCTTTTTAAAAAACAGTATGTGGGCTTCTCACCACAAAAAACCTTATTCTTCCGAAGACCAAAAAATTTCACATCAAGCTCACTTTCCAAATTACTGCTATATAATTTATCATTTTAAAACCAAAAAGGACAATCGCCAGAACATTCACTTAAATTTTTCCAGAAGTCCAGTCTGATTTCTAGCCCCTTTTGCGCTATCAAGATACATCTATCCTTTCGCTGTAAGAATGATCTGAGTCACATCCAAAGAAACCAGTAGAGGGGCACCTGGGTGGCTCAGTCGTTAAGCATCTGCCTTCGGCTCAGGTCATGATCCCAGGGTCCTGGGATTGAGCCCCGCATCGGGCTCCTTGCTCAGCAGGGAGCCTGCTTCTTCCTCTCCCTGCCGCTCCCCCTGCTTGTGTGCTCTCTGATGATTAAATAAATCTTTAAAAAAACAAAAAACAAAGCAGTAGAGGAGTCCATCTACTTGGAAGACCCTAAGGTGGTACCCAGAATTGCCAACCACCTGGTATCACACCAGACAGTCTGGAAATTAAGGCCTTCATTAAATGTCTGATACAACTCATGAATGCAGGGGCTCAAGAGCAGCCACATTCACTGTCTGTCTCAACTGTCTATACTGTCTGAGTCAACAGTCAGCGGTGCACACAGCTCTGAGAGCCACCTCTCGCCCAGACTTCCAAATACTGGTTCCGCTGTAAGCAGGAAAAGAAAAAAATGAAATGAAAATCAGATAAAGGTGGAAGGAGAGGTAACAAAGAAACTGCTATTCTGATTCTTATAAATTAATTTAGAATCCCTCTTTGTTCATAGCACACACTTCAAAAAGATTTTAGCATTCAGACTTTCTTATCCTACTTAGATGTAACTTTTACCATGCTAAAAAAAAATAATAACCTTTGCTTCCAAAGGAACCAGCACATTTGGTCTTTTAACAACTTTGAGGGGCGCCTGATGGCTCAGTCGCTAAGCATCTGCCTTCAGCTCGGGTCATGATCCTGGGGTCCTGGGATCGAGCCCCACATCGGGCGCCCTGCTCAGCGGGAAGCCTTCTTCTCCCTCTCCCACTCCCCCTGCTTGTGTTCCCTCTCTCTCTGTCTCTCTCTGTCAAATAAATAAAATATTAAAAAAAAAAACAACTTTGCATTTTTTTTCAGTTTTATAACTGTCAATGTACTTGTGTAAGGTGTATACAGTATTGAAACCAATAAAAGAGCCATTACTGCTTACCCAGTGTTTTCCGACTTCTTTCCACAGCTGTTCTTCGTGTTTGTTCAAACATTGCTTCCAAATCAAATGTTCGAGCTTTTTTTCCTAAACAGAAATAAGTAGCAGACTGTGATCTTCTTGCACTAAGCTGGCCAAACTTTAGGTACTCAATAAATACTTATTAAATGTTTGATAACCATTTAGTCTGTTTAATTTATAGCCTGGCTACAAGAAAAATACCTAGGAAGAAAGAGTTTACTTCCCAGGGAATTTTTAATGACAGTCTCATCATTGACCAGCCAACTTTCCCATCCTCCTCTAATTGACCTGGACTCTACCCCTTAAATCTACAACACTGGTCATAGGCAGAATGGAGAATGTTCATACCCTAATCTCTGGAACCCGGGAATATGTTAAATTACAGGGCAAAAGGGGCTTTGTAGATCTAATTAAGGTTATGGACTTTAAAACAGGTTATCCTGGTTGGCCCAATCTAATCACAGAAGCCCTTACAAGCAAAGATGAAGAACAGATACAGCTGAAGTCAGAGAGATGTGAAGTGTGAGGACTGGAAACACTAGTTCATTTTCAGATGATGGCAGTAAGATGACAAGAATGCAAGGACCTTAAGAAGCTAAGAGACTCCCACCTGACAGCAAATAAGGAAACAGAGGCCTCAGCCCTAAAACTACAAGAAACCAAATTCTGGCAACGTGAATGAGCTTGGAAGCAATATATTTGTTTTCATTGCTTTTTTTTTTTAAATAATAATGTCTACTCCATGTTAGTAAGAATATGGTAAAAATGTCATTCTTACATAATACTGACTTTGCTATAATATGAAACAACCTTTCTATTTTTTTTTTTTAAAGATTTTATTTATTTATTTGACAGAGAGAGACACAGCGAGAGAGGGAACACAAGCAGGGGGAGTGAGAGAGGGAGAAGCAGGCTCCCCGCAGAGCAGGGAGCCCGATGTGGGACTCGATCCCAGGACTCTGGGATCATGACCTGAGCCGAAGGCAGTCGCTTAACCGACTGAGCCACCCAGACGCTCTGAAACAACCTTTCTGAAGGGCATTATGACAAAATGTATCAATTAGTTTTAAAAGATATATACCCAGGCGCCCCGCCTGGGTGGCTCAGTTGGTTAAGCAACTGCCTTGGCTCAGGTCGTGATCCTGGAGTCCCGGGATCGAGTCCCATGTCGGGCTCCCTGCTCGGCGGGGGGTCTGCCTCTCCCTCTGATCCTCTTCCCTCTCGTGCTCTCTGTCTCTCATTCTCTCTCTCTCAAATAAATAAATAAAATCTTTAAAAAAAATTAAAATAAAAAATAAAAGATATATACCCAGGAGCACCTGGGTGGCTCAGTCCGTTAAGTGTAAGACTTTTTTTTTTTTGGTAAAGATTTTATTTATTTATTTATTTAAGAGACAGAATGAGCTAGAGAGAGAGCGAGCATGAGAGGGGGAGGGTCAGAGGGAGAAGCAGACCCCCCGCTGAGCAGGGAGCCAGATGCGGGACTCGATCCCGGGACTCCAGGATCATGACCTGAGCCGAAGGCAGTCACCCAACCAACTGAGCCACCCAGGTGCCTCTAAGCGTAAGACTCTTGATCTCAGCATCATGAGTTCAAGCTCTGGGTTGGGCTCCACGCTGGTTGTGGAGCCTACTTAAACAATAAATTTAAAAAAAATTAAAAAATAAAAAAAGATATATACCCAATGTTTTGGTTACTTTTTAATATTTATATTTTTATTATAGTCCCTTCTTTAGAAATTTCCCCTATGGAAATGCACATAAAATTCCTTTTACCAAAAAAAAAAAAATAAGAGTTATTTATAAAGATATTCTTTTTAGTAGTACTAATAAAAGTTAGAATTAGAAACTATGTAGGCCAAAATTATGACACTTCTATTAAATGTACTATTCAGCCATTAAAAATGTTTTGGAAGAGCATGTTGTGACAGGGAAAATCCTCAAAGTATTAAGAATTAAAGTATATAGGGCGCCTGGGTGGCTCAGTTGGTTGAGCGACTGCCTTCGGCTCAGGTCATGATCCTGGAGTCCCTGGATCGAGTCCCGCATCGGGCTCCCTGCTCGGCGGGGAGTCTGCTTCTCCCTCTGACCCTCCCCCCTCTCATGTACTCTCTCTCTCTCTCTCTCTCTCATTCTCTCGTTCTCGCTCTCTCAAATAAATAAATAAATCTTTAAAAAAAAAAGAATTAAAGTATATAATTAAGAATATAAAATTGTACATACATATGATGTTAACTTTCTTGATAAATATACAACAGAAAAGAATAGAAAACAAACTTCTAAGCTTTGATTTCTAGGTCATGCAATTATTAAGGATTTTACTTTCTTCCTTCTCATTTTTTGTGTTCTTCAGATCTTCTGCTATTAATATGTGTTACTTTTGAAATTAGGGAGGAAACTATTTTAAAGAACTGAAACAAAAGTAAATACTATAGGGACGCCTGGGTGGCTCAGCCGGTTAAGCGTCTGCCTTCACCACAGGTGCTCCTTGCTCGGCAGTGAGCCTGCTTCTTCCTCTGCCTGCTGCTCCGCCTGCTTGTGCACGCTCTCTCTCTGACAATAAATAAAATCTTAAAAAAAAAAAACCCACAAAAGTAAATACTATAGTAACACATAATTATATAGTATTTTTGTAAACATGACCACCTAGGAGTAAAAATGTGGCAGAAGACATTACCATAATAAATGGATATATGAACACCAACAAGAGACCTGGACACATTAGCCTGATATTTGTTCTATCCAAGATCAGCGAAATGGGAAGACAATTTACATTTGTTTCTTACAAGCAGTAATGTTTTCAACAGATGACTACATCTCTGTTTGAAATGTCCTTCTTTATCTCATAACAAGACTCTACAGAGAGACTGAAGTGACAATTCCGGGGAAGAAAGGTTTGAATCAAAAAGGATTTAATAACCCTTATAATATCACTTAATGGCCCACTTGATGCCAGAAAAGTCATCTCATTACAGACCACAGTCAATGGTTAGCTCTCAGTCTCAGGACACAAAAAGACAACTCCCTCCACTAACCAACAGCGTCCACAGCATAGGTCACAAAGCTATCTTTCCCACAAGGCTTCCTATACGTGTCACCTAAACTGGTCCCAACAGACAAGCAAGAAGAATTCGAAAACGGATGGGAAAGGGGCTACCGAGAAAGCTGCAAGGCATACACTAGAGCCAAAATAACTAGGGCTTGGCACAGCGGAGGGTGCGGAACAGAGGTGACAGCTGGGCCTCCTCTCTCAACCTGCGGTTCTTAAAACCTCTGCAAAAGGAGATGAGGCTAGGTGTTAAGACAGTCACTCACCGAACCCCGTGAAGCCCATGGTAGCCGCCAGCTGCGGATCCGGTCCCGATGCGTCTGAGCCTGTCACTGGGGCAAGAGGAGGAGGAGAAGGTCTCGTTAGTGCGGCGACCTCGGCGTCCCACGGCCCTTCCCGCCCTCCTGCCTGGCATCGCCCCACGGAACCCACCTTCACTGGGCCCCGGGCGCTCCATGGCCAGCCACCCGCCGCAAAACTAGCCACAGCCACAGCACAAACAGCGGCTAAGGACTCGCGGCAAAACCAGCAGGGAGTTTCACCTTGGAGAGACTGCGCCGCCGCCAAGGCCAAGAGCGTCGCCTTCCGCGAGGGGATGGCGGTCCGCCGAGCTGCGCCGCCCTAGCGGGCTGGCGGGGCATAAGCGCCGCAGAGATCACCTGCTAACTCAACGCACCGGCTGGGAACCTTACATAATTTGTGTCAACACCGTTTCTTTCTTTTTTTTTCTCTTCTTTCTTTCTTCCTTCTTTCCTTTTTTTTTCTTTCTTTCCTTTCCTTCCTTCTTTTTTTAATATTTTATTTATTTATTTGACAGAGACAGGAACACAAGCAGGGGGAGTGGGAGAGGGTGAAGCAGGCCTCCCGCTAAGCAGGGAACCCTATGTGGGGCTGGATCCCAGAACCCTGGGATCACGACCTGAGCTGAAGGCAGAGGCTTAACCAACGAGCCACCCAGGCATCCCTCCTTCCCTTCTCTTCCTTTCCCTTCCTTCCCTTCCTTCCTTCTTTCTTTCTAGATTTTATTCAATGACTATACATGATTGGTATAATAAGCATTTAGAAAAAAAAAAAGAAAGAATAAGTACACAGGTCCTACAAGGAACAAGTAAACCCGTGGAAGCCCTCAGGCAATATTTCTCAATCTCGGTTGCATATTAGTTATCACCTGGGGAGGTGTTTTGTTTTGTTTTGTTTTGAAGTACAGTTGACACAATGCTACATTAGTTTCAGACATTCAACATAGTGATTCAACAAGTCTATATATTTTGCCCACAAGTGTAGCTACTATCTATCACCATACAACACTATTACAATACCCTTGACTGGATTCCCTATCCTGTACCTTTTTTCCCCATGACCTATTCATTCCATAACTGGAAGCCTGTGTCTCCCTCTCCCTTTCCCCCATTTTGCCCATCCTCCTCCCTCTGGCAACCATCAGTTTGTTCTCTGTATTTATGGGTCTGTTTCTTCCTTTTGATTGTGTGTGTCTGTTTCTTAGATTCTACATATCAGTAAAATCATATGATGTTTGTCTTTCCTTGTCTGACTTATTTCACTTAGCATAAGGCTCTCTAGGTCCATCCATGTTGTCGCAAATGTCAAGATCTCATACTTTTTTGTTAACACCCTTTATTTTTAAGGCACATTTACTGCCAAGGTGACACGATCCTCACAGAATTCTAAAGAAAAGCCAACAAACCTCCTTTCTTTGCATTTTGTCCTTTTCTATGAGGAAACCCTCACAGTTCTCCACCCTTTGAGTATATTTAAAGGAAAAAAAAAATAGTATTTACTACATGACTGAAAAGTACACAGAAGCCAAAAAGACCTGACTAGCCAAGAGTTGGCAAAAAAAAAAATTCTCTATGGGCACCTGGGTGGCTCATTTGGTTGAATCTCAGCTCAGGTCTTGATCTCAGGGTCATGAGTTCAAGCCCTGTGTTGGGCTCCATGCTGGGTGTGGAGCCTACTTTTTAAAAAATGCTCTAGGGGCACCTGGGTGTCTCAGTTGGTTAAGTGTCTGCCTTCAGCTCAGGTCATGATCTCAGGTCCTGGGCCCAACCCCACGTTGGGCTCCCTGCTCAGCAGGCAGTCTGCTTCTCCCTCTCCCTTTGCCTCTGCCCCTCCCCCTGCTTGTGTGCTCTCTCTCTCTCTCTTTCTCTCTCTCTCTCTCAAATAAAATCTTTTAAAAAATAAAAATAAATACTCTAAAGCTATTCTTAGCCCAAGCCTCCCTCTGGCTATGAGTCATGATTGCTTATAGAGTTTCCCAGCCGACAGCAAGGGTTCCTAAAGCACTTTATTAACATATTTATTATATTTTTACTTCATATTTGGCTCTAATTTCTTTACAACTCCTTACCTGTGCTACAAACTAATGGTGTATTATTTATCTTTATATTTCTGAATTCTAGCAAAACCGTATATAGTCCTAATAAATGTTGCATAATAAAATTTATTTTCATAGAGTTACTCATTAGCCTGACTACTCCACCTTAGTCTACTATCTCAAATTATGCTTTAGCTATACACCCTAAATGATAATTATCAAGTCTAATATCACTTCCATTGGTCTTAAAATAAAATGCAAAATTATTCACATGGCCCCAAAGCCTTTCCAACCTAATCATTTTCTATTTTCTACTACGCCAGTCTTCTTTCAGCTCAATAAGCAGCCTCAGAGAACATCACGTCCTGAAAACTAACTCTTCACCAATCCCCATGCCCTCCATTGAATCCTACTCATTCTTCAGAACTTAAAAAATAAACTTTATTTTTTTAAGATTTTATTTGACAGAGAGAGAGACAGGGAGAGAGGGAACACAAACAGGGGGAGTGGGAGAGGGAGGAGCAGGCTTCCCACTGAGCAGGAGCCAGATGTGGGGCTCGATCCCAGAACCCTGGGATCATGACCTGAGCCAAAAGCAGACGCTTAACGACTGAGCCACCCAGGCACCCCTCAGAACTCACTTTAAACTTCAGTGGTCTTCTAAGCATTTACAGGCCTTTATACACCTCCAACTGTATTAGGCCCCTCTAACTATCACATAAGCTAGTACTCTTCCTTCATAGCACAATGCCTAGGTGGACACATAGTATTTATTAAATGAATGAAAAAAATGAACGAATAAGAGAAAGAAAGTAGTTGTGAAGACAAAAACAACTACTCTTATATGCAGAATGTTCTATAGCTTGGGACAACAAAGTTCGGTTTTATCCTAAGAGATAACTCAACCTCAAAAGTCAAAAGCCAATGTGAACTCCAATCAATAAGGCCAGTTCTTTGTGCCTTCCACAAAATAAGTTGTTATTAATGCCACTGTCTCTTTTCTGAGTACAAATAAGCAGGCCTTAGGTAGTAAAGTAGAACTTTATGTATACAGCTCATTAGGAAAACCATCGCCTAAACTTATACCTAGCTATCTCAGCTCCTTGGTAGTCAAGGATTTATAGGTGAGAACTTGAGATAATATATACATTTTTTTCCTTTTATTAAGACCTTAATTTTTTAGAGCAGTTTAAGGTTCACAAAAAAAAAAAAATCAAAGGGACGTTACAGAGATTTCCCATATATCACCTTGCCCTTACACATGCATGCAATATCCCCCACCAGAATGGTACACTTTTTACAACTGATGAACCTACATTAACACACCATGATCACCCACAGTCCATAGTTTACATAGGGTTCATTCATGGTGTTATACATTGTATGGCTTATGACAAATGTATAATGACATGTATCCATCATTATGGTATCATCATTATGGTATGCTTATCCTCTCACTCCCCTCAACCCTTACCAACCACTGGTGTTTTTACTGTCTCCATAATTTTGCCTTTTCTGGAATGACATATAGTTGGAATCGTACAGAATGTAGCCTTTTTTATTCTTTTTTTAAAGATTTTATTTATTTATTCATAAGAGACAGAGAGAGAGAGAGAGAGGCAGAGGGAGAAGCAGGCTCCGCTGAGCAGGGAGCCCGATGTGGGACTCGATCCCAGGACCCTGGGATCATGACCTGAGCCGAAGGCAGACGCTGAACCATCTGAGCCACCCAGGCGCCCAGATTGTAGCCTTTTTCAGATTGCCTTCTCTCACTTGGTAATATATATTTAAGTTTCCTCTGTGTCTTTTCATGACTTAATAGCTCATTTCTTTTTAGCACTGTTTAATATTCCATCGTCTAGATGTACTACAGTTTACTTATCCTGCTTCACTTACAGAAGGATGTCTTGGTTGCCTCTAAGTTTTGGCAATTATGAATAAAGCTGCTATGAAAATCATGTGCAGCTTTTGTGGGGACATAGTTTTCAATTCCTTTGGGTAAATATCAAGGAGCATGAGTTCTGGATAATATAGTAAGGATATGTTTGGTTTTGTAAGAAACTGCCAAATGGGCTTTTTCTTTCTTTCTTTCTTTTAAAGATTTTATTTATTTATTTGAGAAAGAGAGACACAGCGAGAGAGGGAACACAAGCAGGGGGGAGTGGGAGAGGGAGAAGCAGGACACTGGGATCATGACCTGAGCCGAAGGCAGACACTGAAAGACTGAGTCACCCAGGCGCCCCTGCCAAACGGTCTTTTAAAGGGACTGTACCGGGCGCCTGGGTGGCTCAGTAGGTTAAGCGACTGCCTTCGGCTCAGGTCATGATCCTGGAGTCCCAGGATTGAGTCCCGCATCGGGCTCCCTGCTCGGCAGGGAGTCTGCTTCTCCCTCTCCCACTCCCCGTTTGTGTTCCCTCTCTCGCTGTGTCTTTCTCTGTCAAATAAATAAATAAAATCTTTTAAAAAATAAAAATAAAGGGACTGTACCGTTTTACATTTTCACTTGCAATGAATGAGAGTTCCTTTTCTTCCACATCCTCACCGGCATTTGGTACTGTCAGTGTTCCAGATTTTGGCCCTTCAAATAGGTATGTAGTGGTATCTTATTGCTTTAATTTGCATTTCCCTGATGACATATGATGTGGAGTGTCTTTTCACATGCTTAATTGCTATCTGTGTATCTTCTTTGGTGAGGTGTCTGTGAAGGTCTTTAACCCATTTTTTAATCAGATTGTTTCTTATTTTGAACTCTTAAGAACTCTTTGTATATTCTGGATTATGCAGTCCTTTATCAGATGTCTTTTGCAAATATTTTCTCCCGGTCTGTGGTTTGTCTTCTCATTCTCTTGACATTGTCTTTTGCAGAGCAGTTTTTAATTTTAATGGACAGTTTAGCATTATTTCTGTCATAGATCATGCTTCTGGTGTTGTATCTAAGAAGTCATTGCTTTATCTAAAGTCATCTAAATTTTCTCCTATGTTTTCTTCTAGGAGTTTTTATAGTTTTGTGTTTTACATTTAGGTCAGTTGTCGAGTTAATTTTTGTGACAGGTCTGTGTCTAGATTCATTTTTTTTTGCATGTGGATGTCTAGTAGTTCTGGCACCATTTGTTGAGAAGGTTCCATTGTAGATATATAAAATGTTAAACTACAAAGTGCTGGAGAAAATAAACAAAGAAAAATGAAGATATCTATCATCAACCAATAGGAGTAGATAATAATGATGATTACAGAAAAATCACAAGATGTATTTGCTTTTGATAAAAAAGAGAGATGATGTAATTGCAGTAGTGGAGACCTACATTAAACTATTTTTTTCTGCTTTTTGTCTGTATGAAACGTCTTTTTTTTAAATTATTTTTTCTTTTTTTTTTTTTTAAAGATTTTATTTATTTATTTTAGAGAGAGAGAATGAGAGACAGAGAGCGTGAGAGGGAGGAGGGTCAGAGGGAGAAGCAGACTCCCTGCCGAGCAGGGAGCCCGATGCGGGACTCGATCCAGGGACTCCAGGATCATGACCTGAGCCGAAGGCAGTCGCTTAACCGACTGAGCCACCCAGGCGCCCTATTTTTTTTCTTTTTTAAAGTAAGCTCCGCCTCCAATGTGGGGCTTGAACTCATGACCCTGAGATCAAGAGTTGCATGTTCTACCAACTGAGCCAGGCAGGGGCCCTATATGAAATATCTTCATAATGAAATGTTAAGTATGCCAGAAAAACTTTGATTTTCTTGGAGCAAACAAAGTAAAATTATGTGTGAATTAAATATTTGAGAGGCAGGATAGCATGGCATTAAGCAATGAGTTCCAGAGCTAGAATGTCTGGGTTCGAATCATGATTCTGATAATGTGCTGAGTCTCTATGTGCTTCAATTTCTTCATCTGTTGAGTGGATAAAATAACAATAGCACCTCTCACCTCATAGATTTTTCTGGTGATTGAATGAGTTAATTCTCATAAAGCAATTAGAATAGTGCCCAGCACGTATTACACACCCAATAAATATTGGCCATTACTAAGTGCCAGATGCTAGTGAGAGTAGTAAAGACACAGGGCATAGTCTCTGCTCTCCTGGAATTTCTGTTCTAACGAGGACATTTTTAAAAACCCTAAATACCTAATAGGGCTAGATAGTCTACTTAAATAGGGAGCTACTTGAGCAGTAGTTCTCAAAGTATATTCTGTGGATTCCTGTAAAGCTGGTCGTGGGATCAAAATTATTTTCATAATAATACTAAGAAATTTGCTTTTTCACTCTATTGGTGTTTGCACTGATGATGCAGAAGCAATAGTGGGTAAAAGTGCTGGCGCCTCAGCATAAATCAAGGCAGCTACAAGCAAATTGTCGTCGTAGTTCTCGTATTCCTCGAGGTTACATACTCACTTTAAACAAAAATGAATGAAATGTGTTTGTCACTTCAAGGAAAACAACTCACTGTACTTGTTACCAATGAAAATTTGAGCTTTTAAGATAAAATTAGAATCCTGAAAAACTTACCAAGATTGTATCAAGATTGTATCAACAACCATAAGCTTGACAACTTCCTAATACTTAAAAGATTTTTCTGTTAAGATAGGTAGTAATATTAACACAATCATTTTTTTCTTTTTTTTTTTTTTAAGATTTTATTTATTTATTTGACAGAGAGAGACACAGCGAGAGAGGGAACACAAGCAGGGGGAGTGGGAGAGGGAGAAGCAGGCTTTCCGCGGAGCAGGGAGCTCGATGCGGGGTTCGATGCGGGGTTCGATGCGGGGTTCGATCCCAGGACGCTGGGGTCATGACCTGAGCTGAAGGCAGACGCTTAACAACTGAGCCACCCAGGCGCCCCAACACGATCATTTTTTCTTTTCTATTGGTTAATGAAATATGTCAACATTTGGAAGTTCTGTATAACTTAGACAGCCAATATTTCCCAAATGACCAACACATACTGTTACAGAATCATGCATGGATAGAAAGTCCAAAATATAAGATAGACGAGTGGTCTTTAATTTAACAAAGTTCAAAAAAAATTCACTGATGGTTTCAAATTCCACATCATAACTAACTTTTAAGAAACTATACCACTTAGGGTGGTGCACCTGGGTGGCTCAGTGGGTTAAGCGGCTGCCTTCTGCTCAGGTCATGATCCCGGGTTCCTGCTCAGCGGGGGGCCTGCTTCCCCCTCTTCCTCTGCCCTCTCCCAATCGTGTGCTCTCATTATCTGTCTCTCTCAAATAAATAATAAGTTTTAAAATTTTTTAAAAAGAAAAGAAACTATACCACTTGGGATGCCTGGATGGCTCAGTTGGTTGAATGGCCAACTCTTGGTTTCAACTCAGGTCTTGATCTCAGGGTCATGAGTTCAAGCATTGTGTCGGGCTCCACTCTGGGTGTGGAGCCCACTTAAAAAAAAAAACAAAAAACTATACCACTTGTCAAGTTTTGGTAATCTATCAGAGAATGACATTCACAACTATCTAAAAAGGTTATTAAAACACTTCTCCCTTTCCCATTACATAACTGTGTGAGGCCCGCTTTTCTTTATATACTTCAAGTAAACAGATCACAACATACTGACGACAAATGCAGATATGAAAATCTAGCTATCTTATCTGTCTTATTAAGGCAGACATTTAAGAGACTTAGAAAAAATGTAAAATAATGCATTCTTCTAATATTTAATTTTAGAAACTGTGGTTTTTCATAAAATATATATCATTTAAATTAAAATGGATTAGGCTTATTCTTTTATTTTTTTAAGGTTTTATTTATTTGTTTGTCAGAGAGAGAGAACACAAGCAGGGGGAGTAGCAGAGGGAGAGGTAGAAACAGGCTCCCAGATGAGCGGGGAGCCCGATGCGGGGCTCAATCCCAGGACCCTGGGATCATGACATGAGCTGAAGGCAGTCGCTTAAGGACCGAGCCACCCAGGCGCCCCAAGGTTTATTCTTTTAAATGACATTTTAAATTTCTTGTTTTTAAGAGATATTAGCAATTATTAATCAATACACCCCACACAAAACAAAAACTCTTTGTAATCCTTAATAATTGTTAAGAGTCTCAAGAAGTCCTGAGATCAAAAAGTTTTAGAATCGGGCGCCTGGGTGGCTCAGTTGGTTAAGCAACTGCCTTCGGCTCAGGTCATGATCCTGGAGTCCCAGGATTGAGTCCTGCATCGGGCTCCCTGCTCAGCGGGGAGTCTGCTTCTCCCTCTGACCCTCCCCCCTCTCATGTGCTCTCTCTCTCAAATAAATAAATAAAATCTTTAAAAAAAAAAGTTTAGAATCACTGTTTAAGGAAGACTTCAGCACACTTATCCTGTAAGGGGCTAGATGGTAAATATTTTAGGCTTTGTGTCATCTGTGTAGCAACTACTCAACTCAGCAGTTGTAGCTGGAAAGCAACCATAGGCAATATACAACTGAACAGAAGTCCTTGGACCTAATTAGGCCCCTGGGAATATTGTTGCAGTGCGGGAATATTAGACCAGTATTCCAGATCATCCAATTTGTGGAATTGAAAACTCTCAATCATATGTTTTATCTTAAAGTAAAAACAAACAAACACTGTGCCAAACCATCAGTTTTCAATCTGTGGTCTACCGAGTAAAAGAAAGTTGATGGCTGGAGAACCATCTGCCTGTTTATCCACCAACAATACAAATCTAATTTTTCCTGATATATTTACCACAAAGTCTTAAATTATACTGATAGATCTGTTAACATCCCAGAAATTTTAATATTCAGAAATTTAGTCAACCCCTTATTTGAGGGAGTAAAAAATAATTCAAGTAGCAAAAGACCATAGTTTAGCAAAGACCGTAGTTCTGTATCCTGGGCACAGGGGCACAAGAGCACCTGGCTCAAGGGGTCCCAAACAAACAAGGTTCAGCCACTCGCCACTAAAAAATCCAAAGGCAGAGAAACAAGTGGTGATGAAACGAAAGGAATTTACTTGAGGCCAACACTGGGAAGACAGCAGACTAGTATCTCAAAGGCTGTCTCCAAACTGCTAAAAATACTCCTAGGTTTATATAAGGAAAATGTGGGACAAAGGTCAGTAGATACAGGCAAGTGGGCAGTAAAGGTCAGGTCCATCATTATCTTGGGGGTCAACTACAGGCAGGGTTTGCTGGCTCAGGGCAGTCCTAATTGTTTGAGGGGGTACTTTCTGTTCCCATCACAGGATGCTTTGCTAGCAGGATCTTTGGCCTGAGTTAAGAGATAAGCTGGCACCCCGGTGTTTACAGCAGCAATGTCTGCAATAGTCAAATATGGAAAGAGCCAAGATGTCCATCGACAGATGAATGGATAAAGAAGATGAAGATGTGGTACACACACACACACACACACACACACACACACACACACACGATGGAATATTATGCAGCCATCAAAAGGAACGAAATCTTGCCATTTGCAACGATGTGGATGGAACTGGAGGGTATTATGCTAAGCAAAATAAGTCAATCAGAGAAAGACATGTATCATATGATCTCACTGATATGAGGAATTCTTAATCTCAGGAAACAAACTGAGGGTTGCTGGAGTGGTAGGGGGTGGGAGGGATGGGATGGCTGGGTGATAGACATTGGGGAGGGTATGTGCTATGGTGAGCGCTGTGAATTGTGTAAGACTGATGAATCACAGATCTGTACCTCTGAAACAAATAATACATTATATGTTAAAAAAAGGAAGAAGATAGTAGAAAAGGAAAAATGAAGTGGGAGAATTGGAGGGAGAGACGAACCATGAGAGACTATGGACTCTGAGAAACAAACTTAGGGTTCTAGAGGGGAGGGAGGTGGGGGGATGGGTTAGCCTGGTGATGGGTATTAAAGAGGGTATGTATTGAATGGAGCACTGGGTGTTATATGCAAACAATGAATCATGGAACATTACATCAAAAACTAATGATGTAATGTATGGTGATTAACATAATAAAATTTAAAAATGCAAAAAAAAAGAATTATAAAAAAAAGAGATAAGCTGGAAAGAAGAACTTAATCAATTGGAAAGTTTGAGATCAAATGGAGGTAGTTGATGGGGCGCCTGGGTGGCTCAGTCATCTGCCTTCGGTTCAGGTCATGATCCCAGGGTTCTGGGATCGAGTGCCGCATTGGGCTCCCTGCTCCGCAGGAAGCCTGCTTCTCTCCCTTTCCCACTCCCCCTTCTTATGTTCCCTCTCTCGCTGTGTCTGTCAAATAAATAAGTAAAATCTTAAAAAAAAAAAAAAAGGGTAGTTGAAGTCCTCTTTCAAAGGAGTAATTCAGTTACTGACTAGCTAAACTATTAAGAATATAAGGGGATGAAGTTTACTTAAGTGTGGTTCTAAATGAGCACTAAATAAGGACAAATTCTAGTGTTTCTTTTTTCTTTTCTTTTTTTTTTTTTTAAAGATTTTATTTATTTGAGAGCGAGAATGAGAGACAGCATGAGAGGGAGGAGGGTCAGAGGGAGAAGCAGACTCCCTGCCGAGCAGGGAGCCCGATGCGGGACTCGATGCGGGACTCGATTCCGGGACTCCAGGATCATGACCTGAGCCGAAGGCAGTTGCTTAACCAACGGAGCCACCCAGGCGCCCAATTCTAGTGTTTCTAAATAAGGAATGCTCTTTGAAAGAGTGCTTTGATTTGACCACTCCAGTTGCCTTCTGTGTGAAATGAACCTATCTTACCTCTTCTTGCTCATCTTATCCTCCTATTGCAATTAACACATACCCCATAAAACATTATGGTGATGCACTTTATTGCTTCACTTTGTGTGTCCCTGCATGAAGCACCTTGAGGACAGGGATGTGTCAGTTTGATATTCCCAGCACCAGGCACAGTGCCTGACACAAATTATAAATTCAATTTCTGTAGGACTTGGTGATGTATTGGGTGACCTACTTTATACCAGTCCCTCTACTTTGTGCTGGGGATCAACCAATGAACACTCATTTTCCTCTCTGTAATGAGAAATAAAGGAAGGCAACAGCCCCCTGCATGCAACGAATGACTCAGTAAACACACAGTTCTTTATAGTAACAGTAGCCATACACAAACAGAAAAGCGTGATGAATTTTTTTAAGTAGGTTCCACCCCAAGGTGGAGCTTGAACTCACCACCCAGACACCCAGAATCACATGCTCTACTGACTGACCCGGCCAGAAAAGTCTGATGAATATACAGTGAAGCCCCTAAGAAATGTGAAATTTTGGTTCACACGTAAACTTTCTGACAAGCTACCACTATCCACTCTCGCAAGAGCAGTTGTTTGCAGTGCCAAAGAAATCGACGCGCAAACTCTTAAGTAATTGCAGTTGAGAGATTCTAACCTGCAAAGCTCGCGACACCAAGATCCAGCGCTCGCGAAACCCACCAGAACTGGGGCAGCCTGCGCTGCCGGGCACTACCCAGCTCCCACTTCCCCGACCCCTGCTCCCTCCCACCTCCCCACCCCTCCCGGCCTTCTCCTCCCCCGGTCCTTTCCCCTTCTTTCCTCCATTCCCTAGATAACCTCCACGGATTTTCCCCTCCCCCACCCTCAAGCATCCAACCTACGCCCGGGAAAGTGCCTCCGCTCACTCGCTCCGCCCCCTAACGTCCAGCCCCCTCCACAGCTTCCTCTCTTCAGCTTCAAAACGCAGCCTTCAAATTCCCCTCCAGATGAACCGGAAGTGCGTCATGCACAGGCGCCGAGGCGCTCGTTTGGCGCGCGCGCTGTAAGCTGTGGGTCTGAGCCAGGGTGTTGGGTTTTTTTCTCTTTTCTCCTTGGTTTTTTACTTTTTTCAGACGCTGGTGTCTCCGAGTCTCGACATGCCGTCTTCTTTACTGGGCTCGGCGATGCCGGCCTCCACGTCGGCCTCAGCTTTGCAGGAAACTCTGGAAAATGCAGGGCGGCTCATCGACCGTCAGTTGCAAGAAGACCGCATGTACCCGGACCTTTCCGAGCTTCTCATGGTGTCTGCCCCAAGTGAGTGATCAGTGCCCATTTGGTGACTGCTTTCTCGGCCGAAAGGACTCTCGCCTGACTTCCTAACTAGGTCCTTATCCCCAGGGTGGGCCCAGCGAAGACATTTGAGATTTAGCTGTGCTACATTTTAAAGAGCGAAAAAGAGCCTATTTTCCGTTTATTTTCCTGTTCTCACTTCACTGCCGATATTTGAGAGGGTAGGAGTGACGAGCAATCCCCCATTTGAAGCAAAGACCCCAAACTTAATGAGCTGCTCACTGCCTCCGAGTGTTCATCGCTAAGGCCAGTTGGGTAGGATCACCTGATCCAGGTCTCATTCTTCTTGATTCCTCATTAACATTAGACTAAAACAGACGGGCAAGCGAAGTTAATTTGGAAATTTACTATCTTCTCTCAAAGATAGTCTTTATTATGTGTAGAGTTAGTGTAATACAAAGTCCTGTAATACAAAGGTAGTTGAGAAGAACTACCAGTGGAATAAAGGAAGAGAGCAGGGATATTAGCTGTGATGATGAACAGGGAGGGTAAGGCAGTGTATGGGCCCACAAAAGAGAGGCGATGGGAAAATACTTTGTTTAATGGTTTTAAATTATGACCAGGTTCCTCGAGGCATGGAATTACATAAGTTGCTTTAAAAAAAAAAAAAGTGGCCCCTTTGTGAGACCTATATTGGAGAAAAAAAGTGTAAGAGACAAGGTTTTTGGTAAACAATAACCAAGATAAAGTAACAAGGATAATCTGTGCAATGTAAACCTAAACGACATGTGGCGATTTATAAAAGTCATTGAGTAGGCTTGTAATCAGAAAGGATGGAAATAAAACACATGTAGTATTTGTTCCTGACAGCTACTTAACCAGTGCTTGTAAGAACTGAGTGGCCTATTAGTAACTCTCATCTCGAACAGCATTACTTCCTTTTACCTCCTTAGGTTTGAAAAGCAAGACATAAAAAGAGTCCATACATTCTTGTCCTCTCTTAATCTGATTCAAATCGATTCTGTCCACCTTTACACCAACCTCTTCAACCTAATCTCCTCCCCTTCTTCCATCCTATTCTCAAACTCTTTGTTCCAGTCACACTGAATTTAACATGTTTTCCATAAGAAGCTCTTTCTTCGGGATTCTATTTTACATCATCATTTACATCATCATTTACTTCTGGAATGTTCTTTCTTCTTTGCCTGACATTCTTCCAGACTCGCTTGAATATCACTTCCTTTGTGAGGGCTTTCTTAACTAGTCACGTTCTTTTTTTCTTTTTTTTAATTACGTATGTTAGTCATCATACATTACATCATTAGTTTTTGATGTAGTGTTTCATGATTCATTGTTTGCATATAACACCCAGTGCTCCATTCAATATGTACCCTCCTTAATACCCATCACCGGGCTAACCCATCCCCCCACCCCCTCCCCTCTAAAACCCTAACCATTCACATTCTTACTGGAATTATTAATTCCATCCATTGTGTTCCCACTGTCATTTAACATGTGCAATATCCTTTTAAAAAAAAAAAGATTTTATTTATTTATTGACAGAGAGAGACAGTGAGAGAGGGAACACAAGCAAAGGGAGTGGGAGAGGGAGAAGCAGGCTTCCCGCGGAGCAAGGAGCCCGATGCGGGGCTGGATCCCAGGACCCTCGGATCATGACCTGAGCCGAAGGCAGATGCTCAATGACTGAGCCACCCAGGCACCCCGTGCAATATCCCATTAAAATTATGTTTTAAGATTAAATGGGATGTCTGGGATTTGCTTCAAAAAATCCATTAGGGAAGAAATAGCTAGGGATATAAATGAAACATGATCAGGCATGTTATTGGTAATTGTTGAAACTGGGTAATCAATCAGTACATAGGAATTGATTGCATTTTTCTCTCTAGTTGTGTATTTTAAATTTCCCTAATACATTTAGAATTTCTTTTATATGTCAGTTTTCCCCAACATCTTTGTACTTAAAGAGAGCCTGGAAGGTGCCTGGGATAAACAGGTCATCAGTCAGATCTAAAGAACACCTCCCTGTTCAAGACATAGAAAGGACAGGCTGAATAGAGCAGCGCACTCCTGCCCTTAGGTGACTGTGTCTTAGGGCAAGAGAAGGGTTGCCAAATGAGAACACTTTATAGAGCAGTCTGTGGTTTCCCCCAATAAAATATTGCTTATGTGGTATTATTTGTATTTATCTTATTGGTCTTGGGGGTGGTCTAACAAGAAAAATGCATAGATTGTTTTAATCTATTAATATTTAAGTGGGAAAAGAAATCTGTTTTTTCCCCAATCAGTATTTTGTTCATAATGGTTTTATCTGACAATCACAAAGTGGTTTTATAAATATTTGCCCATTTCAGATTAATAAAATAATAGGAAAAAAACCTAAATTATTGAACTAAGTATTTCCTTTCTAATGGAATCTTTGTGAAAGATAACCTTGTGTTTAGTGCTAAAACCTGTAATTGCCCCCACCTTAACACTGGATTTTCTCAGGCTTCCTTTGTGTTGGGTCAGAACTATTTTATTCTCTCTCTCTACCTTTTACAACCACCAGATGCACAATTTTTTTTTAGCTTGCAGTGCTTCAGTATGCCTAGTTGATGCCCAAAACATTATTATTTTAATAAATGCTTTGTTTTATTACTTGCAGATAATCCCACTGTTTCTGGGATGTCAGATATGGATTATCCTCTACAAGGACCTGGTTTGCTGTCAGTACCCAACCTTCCAGAGATGAGTTCCATCCGAAGAGTTCCTCTCCCACCTGAACTTGTTGAACAGTTTGGACGTATCCTGTTACCTTGTTTTTTAACTCCTTAAAATTTTTTTAAATTGCTATTCTTATTATAATTCTTGCTTTGTGTTTAATTGGTGTGTGTATATCAGTTCATTTAAGAGTTCTATTTAAAAAATATTTTAAGTATGTGGGTGGTTTGCCATGTGCCTAGAAAATTTCATATAACATTGAATGTTGAAAATTGAATCACATTTTAATTAATCTGGGACATTGAAGAGAGTGAATTGTTAACAAGGAATTCTGCATTTTTGAATGATATTCTTGCAAAGTAGTACTTTCCAGTTAAATGCTATACAAGGAAGCTTTTACTACCACATTTTAGCTGGAAGACCCATGATTTTCATTTTTATTTTTTCTCATATTTTAACATTTTTAAAACTGGGGTGTTGTTCTAAAACTGTTTAAAGACAAACTGCCAGGTACTTCTTTTTCCCCCTCCCCAAAATTTTTTGGTATGGTTTTGCACTGATTGCTATCTTAGAATTAAAGTCTGTAAGTGCTAAGGATCACAATAAGAATGGAACACTAATGGCATCTTCATAGACTGAGTTACTAGAGGAGTTTTCTTACCCTCTAAAAAGAAAGATTTTGTCTAATTTTTTAAAAGTGTGGCATATCCTATAAAGGCATTAGATTTATAGTTAAATTTGCTAGGAAGCTTTTTTATCAATCTATAGCCCTCATAATTTAGACATTAAGATGCTGTATTAATATTTAATGAGATTTTTAAAAGTATATTAATCTATTTAAAGTAAAAACTTTTCAAATTTCATTACGGTCTGACAGAAAAATAAAGGAAATGGAACATTGAGGAATACTTGTATGTAGAAAAACTAGTAGAATTTAATATTTTCCCTAAAATTTTCACTGTCTCTCTGAGACTTTGTGAAATAGTGTTATTAAATATAAAACATACCTTATCCCATATTCTACTCTTGCTTAGTTTCTTTTTTTTTTCTTTTTTTTTTTAAAGATTTTATTTATTTGAGAGAGAGCATGCGCACGAGTGCACAAGCAGGGGGAGCTGCAGACAGAGGGAGAAGCTAGCCAGCTGCTCCCTCTGTCTGAGGCAAGGAGCCTGACATGGGACTCGATCCCTGGACTCTGGGATCATGACCTGAGCTGAAAGCAGGTGCTCAACCAACTGAGCCACGCAGGCGTCCCCCTTGCTAAGTTTCTTAATATTCTTCTTTTATCTTCTGATAATACTATTTCTGCAAAGGAAATTATTTGATAATTGTTTCCTTGTCTTATAATTACATATTATTTGTTTTTCAATCAGACTATTTATTATTATTTTTTTTAAGATTTTATTTATTTGACAGAGACACAGCAAGAGAGGGAACACAAGCAGGGGGAGTGGGAGAGGGAGAAGCAGGCTTCCTGCCGAGCAGAGAGCCCGATGTGGGACTTGATCCCAGGACCCTGGGATCGTGACCTGAGCCAAAGGCAGACACTTAACGACTGAGCCACCCAGGCGCCCCTCAGTCATATTTATAAGAAGCTTGCAAATAGTCAAGCTATGACTTTAGCATACCATGTGTTTGGTTTTTTTTAATCAGTCTTGCTCTTATACAGTTGGGGAAACTGGTCCAGTAAGTTTTTTCATGTCAAAATTTAATGGTGTTACTCATAATCCGTATTCTTTTTTAAGTTAGTAATGGTAAAAACATTACATTTGTCCTTTAGAATGCATTTCAGGTAGTCAGATAGCATTATTTAGAAATTATAAATTACAGGTTTATTTCTGTCATAGCTATATCTTTCATTAAACTTATTAGAAATCAAGATATTTTATTTGCTCTTTCTATTAAAGAGTGGCTAGGTCATGATTTTTTAATCATAAATTTTCAAGTTCTTTTTTTAAGATTTTATTTATTTTTTAACAGAGAGAGAGCGAGAGAGGGAACACAAGCAGGGGGAGTGGGAGAGGGAGAAGCAGGCTCCCCCCTGAGCGGGGGGCCTGCCTCTGGGCTCGATCCCGGGACCCTGGGATCACAACCTGAGCCAAAGCAGATGCTTAATGACTGAGCCACCCAGGCACCCCTTAATCATAAATTTTAAACCAAAATCTTTCAAAACAAATTTAGGAAAGATAAGATTGAAATCTTTTTGCCTTACATCCACACTACTTCAGATATGCAGTGTAACTGCATGATGGGCGTGTTCCCTCCTATCAGCAGAGCTTGGCTCACAATTGACAGTGACATATTCATGTGGAACTATGAAGACGGGTATGTATTTAATGCTGGTTTGCTGTAGCATGGTTAGAATTTAGATTATCTTAACTGCAGCTGATGTTCTACTCATCAGAAGCTGCATGGTTTATCTTTCATTCATCTAACATCTGGATCATTGCTTCTCAGTATGCATACCAATCACCTGGGTAGGGGGTTAAAATGTGGACTCTGTTATAGTAGTTCTGAGTGAGCCTCAAGAGTCCTCATTTGTACAAACTCCCAGTGATGCTGCCAGTCTGAGTACCACTCTGAGTAGCAGGGGTCTAGTTGCCAAGTTCTTACCTTCCAATAAGGTAGCCTATCAGTTTTTTTGATAGATCGTTTGACATTTTTAAGGATCTCTGTTTTCGATGCATTTCTATGCATTGGGAGTCTCTTAACTTACTGAAGTGACTAAACAGTTTTGTTGGTCTGTGAGCTTGATCTATGTGTAATTTGAATGTATGTAACAGTCTGAGTGAAGGTCCAAGATCTTCTTGCTAAAATAAAGTTTATTGATCTGATAATCTCACCTGGCTTTCTGGAGATAAATTTTGGCATATTACCAGTTCTCTGTCATAATATCTTTAGGTGGTTAAGTGGGTTAATGAGAAGAAGGCCCATGTAGTTGTTACTCTTTCCTTGGGTAATTAAGACACCTGTTAGGAACACACACACACACACATACACTGTATCATTGAGTTGAAGTGACACTAAATGACAACTTGAACTTGTAGCTTAAATGAAACCATTTTTGTTCACTGATTTTTTTTGATTAGAACTTTTTATAGCTAGAGTTATGATTGAACTGTTATATAGTCCCAATAGCAGTGATGTATGGTTGTGATTGTTCTTCATATATCTTGAACTTTAGTTTGTTGTATTATTGTAACATGGTCATTTTGATACTAAGGAATAACACCTCTTCATTTAGGCATGAATGTATTTAAGAAAACCAAATGCCAAAAAACTGCATAATAGATAAATGTAAGGATAATTTCCTTAAGGGTTTTCCCTTTAATGAAAATTTCTATATTTCCATTAACATCTAATATATCCATCATAATAAAATATTGAGTTTATCATGTATCAGACACTGTTTTGTGCTAGGAATAGCATTGAATGCGGTAAATAAAGTCTCTATCTACATGGAACATACAGTCCAACCTTACTGTGTTAAAACTAGAACTCATTTAAAGAAAAATCATCTGAACAATGTGCTTATTGAAAAAAAAATCAAGGCACAAGTCCTGGGTATAAATCTTTATTTCGTTCACAAGTTCAATACTGCAAAAGCCTTGGGCTTCCTTTCAATTATTCCATTAGCTTTCTATTATAAATCCTAATTCCACCTGGATAATAGGCGCATAATCTTGTCCCACTTATTGTTCTGTAACCTCTAACTTCCCCAGTATTGGTCTTAGTTTCTGGAGGCTGTGCCAGTTATCACAATATGGAAAAAAGCGGGGAAACCTGGCTTACCTAAGTGGCCATTGAGGTGTTTTCTTCCTGTTTGCTTGGTCCTTTTCAGGACAACCAGAAGTTTTCTTCAAAGTCTGGATCATATATTTTTTTCTTGGTATTTATTCTGCTTGGCATTTTCTGATTTTCTTGATCTTTCATTATTTTTGGAAGTTTTTCAGTAATTACCTTCAAATATTTGTCCTGTCCCATTCTTTCCCTCTTCTGAAATTTTTATACTTTTGTTAGATTGTTTGATGTTCTTCAACAGGTTTTGGATGCTCTGTTCTATTTTTGTTTCTCCATTTTTTTTTTCTTTTTGTTTCAATTTGGACAGTTTCTATTGACCCAACTTCAGGATCACCAATTCCTTCGTTAGCTATGTCAAGTCTACTTAAAAAGTTCTTACAAGATGTTCTTTCTCTATGCTGTGCTTTTTATTTCTAATATTTTCACTTGCTTATTTCTTGTAATTTTCACCTCTCTGCTGAAGTTCCTTATCTGTTTGTTTATGTCATCCACCTTTTCCATTAGCACCCATACTATATTAATCATATTTATTTAAAATTTTCTGTCTGTAGTTCAGACATTGAGCTCATAGCTGAGTCCATTTCTGTTGATTGCTTTGTTTCTTGACAGGCTTTTTTTTCCTGTGTTTTATTTGTCTCATGTGTTTTGTTTTGTTTTTTTTTAAAGATTTTATTTATTTATTTGAGAGAGAGAGAGTGAGAGAGAGCATGAGAGGGGAGAGGGTCAGAGGGAGAAGCAGACTCCCCACTGAGTAGGGAGCCCGATGTAGGACTCGAACCTGGGACTCCAGGATCACGACCTGAGCTGAAGGCAGTTGCTTAACCAACTGAGCCACCCAGGCGCTCTGTCTCATGTGTTTTCTGAAAGCTAGATATCATGTGTAGGACAGTGGATACTGCAGTAAATAGTGTTTATCCTTAGAAATGGGCCTAGCAGGTAGGCGTATATAATGGGGAAAGTTGACTTTTTTCAAGTCAGGAGTTGAGCTGAGTTGGGTTTTGTCATTGCTGTGGTTATCCTCAGTGGACCACAGGTTTCATCCTGTAGAATTACTTTATACTTAGGATACAGGTTGGGATGCCGGAGATTTTTTCTCAATGTTTCCCTTCCACTCTCAGGCTTACACTTTCCCTGTTTTTCTGAGGGGGTCTTGCCCCAGCAGTAGAATTGCTGTTACCTTGCAACCTGGTTGGGGGGAAGTTTGGGATGGGGAGCAGCACTCCCTGTTTTCCTGGTTTATGCTTATTAGCCTTAGACAGACCTGTGTGCCTGGATCTTGTAATTGAAACACTTTTCTTTGCTGGTTTATTTTTCATTACATTCTATAGTCTTAAAGAACATTTTAGATGAAACTATTTTCTTCATATGTATAACATGTTTTTCTTTAACTATTGGCAGAGGAGACCTTGCCTATTTTGATGGACTGAGTGAGACTATTCTTGCTGTGGGACTTGTGAAACCAAAAGCTGGTAAGAAATAAAAATGTAATGATTAATTTACATATGTATATGCATAGGACTGAATAACAGCACATTTTAACATAGTTGAAATTTTTATTGAAGTTTGGTCTGAATTCTAATGAGAAATATGTAAAGTGATTAGGAATATTTAATAGTTTATTCACTTTATGGTAGAAGTGAATCTGTCTTTAAATTGTTACACTGGTGCACCTGGCTGGCTCAGTTGGTAGAGCATGTGACTCTTGATCTCAGGATCATGAGTTCAAGCCCCATGTTAGGTATAGAGCTTACTTAAAAAAAATACTTTTTAATAAATAAAATTGTTAAACTATAATTTTTGAATTTTGTTTTGCTTATTTTTTGTTACTCATTGTTGATTTATTTGCCTGAAGTTTTTTGCATTGTACATTTTCTTTTTTTTTGCATTATACATTTTCATTAGTTACTGAATTTAATGTAAAAACCATTTTTGTCTCTGCATTTTTTTAGTCTTGATAGCCCATAGAAATGAAAAGAGTTCAGAATAACTCTTAAAGAAGTGGCAAGTATTGTTTAACAGTTTCAACTTCATTGTGCCAGATTTTTTTATAAAAGCTGACAAAATAATAGATTGATTTAAATTTAACATACATTTTTTGGATGTATGAGAAATCTTCCTACAATGGGAAATAGTAGACAAAATTGTTTGTAAGGCTTAAATAAAATTTTTTGAGTTCGCAGCTGTTTGAAATGATAATTCACATGGTACAAACATGCAGTCTTATACACTGTTTATGTGATTACATTGGAAACTTATTTCCTTAAAATAGAACCTCAAGGTATTCTTCACCCTGAGGTATGTATCTCTTTTATCTATATTTAAAAGTTTATTCATAGGTGCGCCTGGGTGGCACAGTCTGTTAGGCATCCAACTCTTGGTTTCAGCTCCGGTCGTGATCTCAGGGTTGTGAGATTGAGCCCTGCATGGGGCTCCACACTCAGTGCAGAGTGTGCTTAAGACTCTCCCTCTCCCTCTGCTCCTGCCCTCTGCTTGCTCATGTGCGCTCATGCACATGCTCTCTCTCTCTCTCAAAATAAATAAATAAATCTTTTTTTTTTTTAAAGTTACTATCTAAAAGCTTATTCAAAATAACAGTGGAGGGCTCTCCCTGCTCTGTATTTTAATAAATATAAATTGTCCATCTAAAATAAATAGTAAAATTTTGTTCTACTCAAATATAAACTTCAGTGCAAAATTAAAATTATGGCAAGTCTTTCATATGACAACAAAGGTGTGAATTGTTTCACAATTGTTTTTTTGTTTTGTTTTGTTTTTTTGAGAGAGAGTGTGCAAGTGGGGGGCGGAGGGGCTAAGGGAGAGAAAATCCTAAGCAGGCTCCATGCCTGGTAAAGAGCTGGACTCGGGGCTGGATCTCACCGTGAGGTCGTGACTTGAGCCAATATCAAGAGTCAGACACTTAACCGAATGAGCCACCCTGATTATGAAACAACTCTGACTTTGCTATCCATAAGCACTGAAAATTTTGACTCTCGAACATAAAGCGTTATAACAAAGTTCGTATCTTACTTTGCCTATTGTAAGAAAATATTATTCTTAAAGTCATTGTTTTCTAACTCAAGCTTTTTGGCAAGAGTTTGCTTTATTGGCAAGAAGAGTATGAATACATGTTTCAATTTTGTGGTTGCTTGAATAAAACATAAGAGTGCTCCCGCTGAGCAGGGAGCCCGATGTGGGACACGATCCTGGGACTCCAGGATCATGACCTGAGCCGAAGGCAGTCGCTTAACCAACTGAGCCACCCAGGCACCCCGAATTTTCTTCTTTTTTTAAGGCTGGATAATATTGCTATGTATGTATACATATATGTGTATGTATACATACACACACACACATACACCACATTTTGTTTATTCATTCATCTGTTGGTGGACAGTTGGGTTGCTTCCACCTTTTGCATACTGTGAATTATGCTGCTGTGGGCATTAAGTATACAAATAGAAGGCTTTATATTTTAATAAACTATTTAATAATGTAATGCTGATTTTAATTGGTATTAAATACTGAAGTGTTTCTTTTCTTTTCTTTTTTTTTTTTTTTAAGATTTTATTTATTTATTTGACAGAGAGAGAAATAGCGAGAGCAGGAACACAAGAAGGGGGAATGGGAGAGGGAGAAGCAGGCTTCTTGCCGAGCAGGGAGCCCAATGTGGGACTCGATCCCAGGACCCTGGGATCATGACCTGAGCCGGAGGCAGACGCTTAACGACTGAGCCACCCAGGCACCCTGAAGTGTTTCTTTTCTAAGATGGTTCTTTTTTATTACTATCTACTTATTTAAATATTCATAGGTAGTAATATTTTAACATCAAAATTAAATTGAGTTCAGACTTTTCATATACTATTTAATTTTTTTTTTTAAGTAGACTCCACGCCCAACTTGGGGCTTGAACTCATGACCCCAAGATTGAGAGCCGCATGCTCTACCAGCTGAACCAGCCAGACACGTCCTTCATATACTGTTTAATCACTAGTTCATTTTAATGGTAAAACCATTAGTCTATCAATGCTTAAATAGTGGAAGTGGATGTTTTTTGGAATAATCCCTAACCCACGTCTGCTTTATCTTAGGCATCTTTCAACCTCATGTACGACACCTCCTGGTTTTGGCAACCCCTGTGGATATAGTGATTCTTGGACTTAGCTATGCTAATTTACAAACAGGTATGGCAAACCACATGTGGTATTTTTAAAATAAAAATATGTTAGCCAATTTATATAATTAAAAGCTTTTTTTTTTTCACTAAGTTATCTTTCCAGACTCTTTTTCATAGGAAAATAATACTTCCCTATAGGTATGATAACTTTCAGGTTAGTAGCTCCATCAAGCAAGTATTTTGAATATGCTTATCATATTAATGTGCATTCTTTAATGTACAATATAAAAGGGTAGTAGAAGAGAAATAATTGACACTAGTGAGTTTTTCTATAATGCTTTCAATTTATTTGTTTCTGGTTTTTTGAATGGTTGTTTTAACATATGGAACACTGAAATATACATTATTCTTTCCTTTAATATAAGAAGACCTGAATTTATTTTTTTCTTTTGCATTCTGGCAATCTGTTTTGGGTGAAATAGTGTTGAATTTCAGTGACTGAAATTAATGATTATTACTATCAAATCCTTGGGTTCTTTCCCAAAATCTAGTAATTTGGGATAGTTTGTCGATTGATGTTTTACAATGTTATGTATATAAAACATATATTGTGCATATATACATATTGTAGGTTCTATTTAACTTGAATAAACTGTATCAGACTTTTTATAGTAATTTAAAAGTATATGTTGTAGAAGCTTTTAGGTGTGTCAATAAGAATTCAGTAAAAATACCAATTCTGAAGATAACGTAGTGATTGTTTCAAACTTCAAAAACGCTAATAAGCTGATTCATATTCTTTCTTTAAAAAAAATAGGTTCTGGGGTTCTTAATGACAGTATGTGTGGTGGAATGCAGTTGCTTCCAGATCCTTTATATTCTCTTCCCACTGATAATACTTACCTTTTAACAATAACTTCCACTGATAATGGGAGAATTTTCTTGGCTGGAAAAGATGGCTGTTTATATGAAGTAGCATACCAAGTAAGTCTGGCATTTATAAACATTTTTTTCCTCCCCTTGGATAAAGTAGGGATAGATTTTACTTTTGTTTTCTAATTATATAAGCACATTAATATATTCTTATGAAAAGTATTCAGACATACAGTTAAAACCTTGCATGACTACACCATGCCTACAAAACCCGGTCCTCTCTCCAGAAGTAAAATCCAGTTCTGAGTATGTCTTCTTAGGACATGATACATTGATAAGTATCTATAAATTTCTATCTGTATGTATTTATATGTATACACATATACAAATACGTGATGTACTTCTGTATGTTTTTCCTTAGATTATTGCTTATGTTTTGTTACATAATTGGCTTTTCACTTAACTGTGTTATGTTTTGTGATTGCTGTACAGTTGTCTATAAAATGGATGTACATTATTCACTTAATAATTCCTTCCTTGATGGACTTCTATGTTTTCAGTTTTCCTATTCATAAATAATGGTATAATAAGTGTTCTTTTGCAGGTCTCCTTGTGTACATGTGTGGATATTTTTTTGTGTAGAGACTTAGAATTCCTATGGTTGGGTTATGGAGCATATGCATTTAAAATTGTAATATTTTCATATTGCCCTCTGAGAGTTTTTTAGACTCTTAGCAGGCTTCCTTTTTAAGAATTTTTATTCATTTGTTTGACAGGGAGAGAGCACAAGCAGGTGGAGTAGCAGGGAGAGGGAGAAGCAGGCTCCCACTGAGCAAAAAGCCAGATGTGGGGCTTGATCCCAGGATCCTGGGATCATGACCTGAGCTGAAGGCAGTCGCTTAACCAACTGAGCCACCCAGGCACCCCACTTAGCAGGCTTCTATGAATATATCCCACCACCCCTCACTGATGGTAGTATTATCAAACTTACTAATTTTGACCAATCTGATAGAAGGAAATTTTTTTTATTACTCTCTGAGGGAGGATCTTTTCATGTATTTATTGGTCATGTATGTTTACTCTGAAATGTCTTTTTATGTCTTTTCCTACTGTATTACTGGCTTTTTTTCATAAGGTAAATGTTAGGAAACTGATAAAGTAATATTCTCAGAGTCACATGGCTAATTAATTAGTGGCAGAGCTAGGATTACAACCCTGGTCAGCTGTGTTTTTTATATTACATTGTACCTCTTTCTTACCTAGTTTCTCTTGGCTTTGTTCATTATCGGCGCTCCCGCCCCACCCCACCCCAAAGGTTTTGTATGGCAAAAGTCAGACATTGAGAGGTAAACTGTAGATTATGGTGGCGATGGCTGCTATTAAGATATCTTTTTAGGGGCGCCTGGGTGGCTCAGTCGTTAAGCATCTGCCTTCGGCTCAGGTCATGATCCCCGGGTCCTGGGACTGAGCCCTGCATCAGGCTCCCTGCTCAGGAGGAAGCCTGCTTCTCCCTTTCCCACTCCCCCTGCTTGTGTTCCCTCTCTTGACTGTGTCTCTCTCTGTCAAATAAATAAATAAAATCTTAAAAAAAAAGAAAAGATTTCTTTTTAGCCAAAATGGGAAGAGATGATACAAGTACCCCTATCCTATGTACTTTGGGCTCTTACAGACTGCACTTATTATTTGCTTTACTACTTTCAGATAAAAGAGTTTTTAAGATAATTAAAATATGAGTTTATTAACATAGCACTATGAGGTTTTGAAATAGCTGATTTCATTGAGAGCTATGATTTGATTATGGCTAACTACATTTTCTATTATTAATTAAAGGATTAAACTCAGTACTTATTCCAAGTAGTATGTCTCACTTTATTTACAATTATTGGTACTTCACTAAGATTTGAGGATTTTTGTACATGTGGTTATACGGTTAGTTGCTATGACAAATGTGTCTACATTTACAAGTCTTGCTTCTTTCAATTTTTCTTTTAAGGCAGAAGCAGGTTGGTTTAGCCAAAGATGTAGGAAAATAAACCACTCAAAGAGCACACTTTCTTTCCTTGTTCCTTCATTGCTACAATTCACATTCTCAGAAGATGGTAAGTAGAAAACAATAAATTTGGCAAACAAAAGTTTTTAAGATTGTTGACTTAACATTTTCTTCAGAAATTCTCATTCTTAACTGAAAGTTTGTCTTACTAAGTAAATAACAGTTGTTATATAGTCGTAAGGTTTCTTTTTTTCTTTTTTTTTTTTGATTTTATTTATTTGAGAGGGAGAGCATGAACAGTGGGAGGAACAGGGAGGAGCAAAGGGAGAGGGATAAGCAGACTCCGTGTTGAGCATGGAGCCCAACACTGGGCTCAATCCCATGACCCCGAGATCATGGCCTGAGCCGAAATCAAGAGTCAAGACACTCAACCGACTCAGCCACCCAGGCGCCCGCGCACGATGATTTATTTTCTTGAAGGAATGCACGGAGTATAATTATTTCCTGTGTTTCTAGCATATAGTAGACATTCATTAAATGTTTGTTGAATGAAGAAATAATCTAGAACTTGGTTTTGATTTGGCTTAAAATTCATCAAGAAGACAGAGTAATTTATTTGTGAGGCTCTTCATCTAGTCACAGTATTTGATGTCTGCTTTTTTCATATTTTGTCTGATTTAAATGCTTCTTGCCTTTGTCCTCATGCAAATATCATGGAACTTACCTGCAAAGCAAGAGAAAGCCCCTGAATGCAAAGTTCTAATTCAGCAATTTAAATTTGTTAGAAATGGCTACTCTGTTTAATTCGTTAATCTTTAGAGGTTTTTTTCCTTTGTCTTATTTTTAGATCCTATTGTTCAAATTGCAGTTGATAATTCTAGAAACATTTTATATACACGGTCTGAGAAAGGAGTAATACAGGCAAGTATTAATACACTACTATTTAAGGGGAGTAAGAACATCCCTGTTTTTAAGGAAGAGATTCAGTTACTCTTAGCCTTTTCCTATGAGCTGTGTGCTTTTTAAAAATACATCCCAAACTACTTCTTAGGGCTTCTTTTTTATGAAATTTCAAATCTCTGATGTTTCCATATCTGTGTGAAGTGTCTAAATTAAAGGATCCCTAAAAAGGAAGAGTCTTCTAAAAGTTTATTTTGTAAAATGCGTATGGGCTATAGTTATGTTTAAGTGGGTACAATTTTTTATTCACAGGTATATGATTTGGGCCAAGATGGACAAGGAATGAGCAGAGTTGCCTCAGTTTCACAGAATTCTATTGTTTCTGCTGCTGGAAACATTGCTAGGTAATTAATTGTCAGGCATTTCATTTGTACAAGGCATATCATTATGCTATATATGTGCGGCATACTAAAATTATTTCCTCTTCAAAATATCTCTAAAAGGAAAGGAATGTTGAAGATGACACTGGAGGTTATGTTTGAAACAGCTCCTAGAGAAAGACTCTTCCTTTAATTCTAATGTTGGATGGTTTGAAACATAAGGCAGACTGGTTTTTTTTTACAGTGTAAAGTACAACTTTATTTTTCCTTGGAATGTGTTAAGCTTTAGGTGGTCTATATAGGCAATTACAGGAGATGTCACTAGGAAACTACGTGTCTCAAAGTTCCCCACTAGTACCCACTCCAACCTTTTATTTATGTTATGTTATGTTATTTATTTATTTATTTGAGAGAAAGAACAAGTGCGAGTGAGTGAGAGAAGCAGACTCTATGCAGGGCTCGACCCCAGGACCCTGGGATCACCGCTCCAACCTTTTAACAGGCCTGTGTAGTATAAGTTTAGTTGGTCTGATAATTGACACAGGGCAGTTTGGGAATACAGAACTTCACCGTTTTATTGTTCACATTGTATTCTTGACGAAACTGAAACTAAAGGATGTTAAGATTTGTCTGAACTCTGAGTCCTAGAGAAGTGCTAGTACCCAAGTTACAAGCCAACTTTTCAGACACTGTACACTGTGATTTATGTATATCACAACTAATTTAGCTCAGCTGCAGAAATTCTTTTCAAATAACAAAGGCCTCAAATTTTCAGCTTCGGTTTTCTATGTGCTTGGGTCATTGCTGCATTCACCTATCCTAGCAAAAATTCAGTGCTTTCTTTGCTTTTCAGTGACAAAAAAATTTTCAAGGCAGACAATCTTAAACAAAGGGTTTCCTTTTTCTTCTCCAACTTTACTTTTTTTTTTGGAAACGTTTTCAAATCTACAGAAAAACTAGAAGAGCAGCATGGTAAAAACTGGTAATACCCTATCAAATTATCCAAATTCAACAGTTGTTACTGTTTTCCCTTATTTGCTCGCTTTCATTCTTATGAGCTATTTGAAAGTAAGTTGCAGACATCATGACTTTCACCCTTAAATCCTTCAACTTTCATGTCCTAAGTCTCTTACAGAAGCACAATACCAATTCGACACCTAAAAAAATTAATAATTTTGTAGTATTATCTTTTAATTATATAGTTCATATTAACATTACTTAACAGTCCCAAAAATCTTTCATAGCTGTTTTTCTTTCCATTTTTCCCCAGATTCAGTCAGAGCCCATGAATTAAATTGGTCATTTGTCTCATTAATATAGAATAGATGTCTCATTGTCTTTCTTTTCCCCTAAATATTCACATTTGGTGGGGAGGGGCAAGAGTCTTATTTGTGGAATATCTCAATTTCTGAATTTGTCCTTTTTCCATTATCATTAGATTGAGGTTTTGGTTTGGTTTTACCAGAATTACTCCTTGCAGCGTTACATCAGTAGGCACGTAACCACCAGGTTTTCCACTATTGAATACTTGGTTAAGGTGCTATTTACCAGATTTTTCCATTATAAAGTTTCATTTTTCCTTCTTTTTAATTAGTGGTAATCTTTACAATGATAATTTGATGCTCTGAGAACACCTTCTTCCTCATTAACCATTTACCCAATGGAGTTAGCCTTCTTTTATGATCTTTGAAAACAGGGTAATGTCTAACAATGTAAACTCATATTCAGGGGGTTTGCCTGCTCTTGCTGCTGCTGTGTTAATTTCCCAAGAAGTTAGTCTTATTTTAGCATATTAGACTAGTTTTTTTTCCCTTTCTTGTAGGACCATAGATCGTTCTGTTTTTAAGCCGGTTGTTCAAATAGCAGTGATTGAAAATTCTGAATCCCTGGACTGTCAGTTATTGGCGGTTACACATGCAGGTATGTTGTTTAATTTCTGTGTCTGCTCTTGGTTTTAGAATTTGATAATCCTCAGACTTGGAAATTTGTGATTAGAAATGCGTTTTTACTTCTGTATCAGTTATCAAGCCATATTAATAATTCGTAAAATTAAGGATTTTGAAAATTGGAAGATTCTTGTGGTTTTGTCTCCTCATGTTATAGATGTCAAACTAGGTCTGACGGGTGAAGTGGCTAATATTCAGTGACAGAGCCTGAATAGGAAAAAGGACTCTCTTGGCTTATAGTTGCAGATTCTTTCTGCTAAAATGTGTTGATTCACCTGTCAATTCCAAGTGACACTGTCTTAGAACTCTACTTCAGGTGGTATTACACATGGTGATTTAAGATTAGTCAGGAAGGTGATTCTAGGACTTTAACAAATGTCTGTGTTTCTCTGTGGAATTGCTTCAATCACACAAGGACCTCAAGTCTTTCATTTTCTGTTACTGATGTATAATTTTATCCCATCATCAGGTGTAAGGTTATATTTCAGCACTTGTCCATTCAGACAACCATTAGCACGACCTAATACATTGACACTGGTTCATGTCCGCTTACCTCCTGGATTCTCAGCGTCTTCAACAGTGGAAAAGCCTTCAAAAGTACATAAAGCTCTTTATAGTAAAGGTAAGTTCTGATATCGTATCAGATTTAAGATTGGATTTTTTAAATTGTTAAAATTAGAATGTCTTTTGAGCCATTTGAAAATAATAAATTTTCCAATAAAATTTAGAATATTTTAATTTCTTACATTAATAATGTCCTTACACCTATAATCATCCAGTGGACTTAAGGCTGCTATCTCTCAAGTCAGTATAAAGGAAACAAGTTAGCGGGAGGAGCTGGAATTGAGTCCAAGAGAGTATATTTCAAAATCAACTAATATTGCTGAGATGATCTTTTATAGTTTACTCTGCCATTCCACTAGTAACTTCGTCATTTTTATTCATGATGTTTGAGATAATCAGTACATGAAATTCTGTTTCATTGAATATTAGATACCGTTGATTGAAAGTTACAACATTTTTTATGTATTAAATGTACTTTTTTAAAGTTAATTAAATTCGTAAGCCCATTGATTGCAAAATATGTCATAACGTCAGAAATTTTAAGATGTGAAAAAAGTGTTTACTCAAAAGAAATGGAAGTGTAAGATCTGGAACACTTAATGATTCTACCCTATTAATAATTATATGTCCTTTTAAGGGATTAATTTTTTTTTATTTTGTGACTCGTTTACTTACAACAATGCATGCTATGTATATATGTTATATATATTAATGTTAGTAGTTAATATTTTTAAGAACATTGGGGATGCATATTATTTGGCATCATATAATAAGATTTTGTGTATTAAACTTCTAGGCATTCTACTGATGGCAGCTTCAGAAAATGAAGATAATGATATTTTGTGGTGTGTCAACCATGATACATTTCCCTTCCAAAAGCCAATGATGGAAACCCAGGTAAGTTATCCTGAGAATCTTAATTTTTTATATAATTTATAATTTTTTTTTAAAGATTTTATTTATTTATTTATTTGAGAGAGAGAATGAGAGAGAGAGAGAGCACATGAGAGGGGGGAGGGTCAGAGGGAGAAGCAAACTTCCTGCCGAGCAGGGAGCCCGATGCGGGACTCGATCCCGGGACTCCAGGATCATGACCTGAGCCGAAGGCAGTCGCTTAACCAACTGAGCTACCCAGGCGCCCCTATAATTTGTAATTTTAAGTAAAGAGTAAAATTTTAAGCATCTTTATGTTGTAATAGCATTTATTTTGAGCAATCATATATGATTAGAAATCATATTGAAAAGAAGTGTATCCTGTTAATTATTTGTTTTTCCTTCGTGAGGTTAGAAGTCATTATGGTAATCATTAAAAATATCTTTAAACAGGGCGTCTGGGTGGCTCAGTTGGTTAAGCTCCTGGGATCGAGTCCTGTATCGGGCTCCCTGCTCAGCAGGGAGTCTGCTTCTCCCTCTGACCCTCCCCCCTCTCATGCTCTCTCTATCTCATTCTCTCTCTCAAATAAATAAATAATATCTTTAAAATATATATATATCTTTGGGCGCCTGGGTGGCTCAGTTGGTTAAGCAACTGCCTTCGGCTCAGGTCATGATCCCAGGGTCCTGGGATCGAGTCCCACATCGGGCTCCCAGCTCAGCGGGGAGCCTGCTTCTCCCTCTGACCCTCTCGTCTCTCATGCTGTTTCTCTCTCGCTTGCTCTCCAATAAATAAATAAATAAAATCTTTTAAAAAAATAAAAATAAAAATAAAAAAAATAATAAAAAATATATATATCTTTAAACATTGGAATCATTTTAGAATGTTTCTCATACTGTATCCGAAAAATGCATACATATTTTCTGAAATAATTTTTGTGCCGTTTAAATATATTATGTTTTTAGTTATTTAATTATGAGGTCATCCATTATAGTTATGACTTAGAATTGCGTCTTTTTTGGGATGCCTAGGTGGCTCATTCGGTTGGACATCTGACTTTGGCTCAGGTCATGATCCTGGGGTCCTGGGATTGAGTCCCGTGTTGGGCCCCTTGCTCACCAGGGAGCCTGCTTCTCCTGTCTGCTGCTCCCCCTGCTTGTCCGCTCGCTCGTGCGTGCTCTGTCTCGCTCTCGCTCTCTGGCAGATGGATAAGTAAAGTCTTAAAAAAATAATAAAATAATTGTATCTTTTTAAAAAAAATATTTTATTTATTTTAGAGAGTGTGTGCATACATGGGGTGGGGGAGGGGCAGAGGGAGAGAGAGAATCTCAAGCAGACTCCTCGCTGAGTGCCATGCCTGATGCAGGGCTCGATCTCATCACCCTGAGATCATTACCTGAGCTGAAATAAGAGTAGGACACTTAACTGAACCACCCAGGCGCCCCTTAGAATTTTATCTTAATGATGTCTTTAATTTGTAGTTCTGCCTAAATTTACTTATTTATTTTAAAGATTTTATTTATTTAGGGGTGCCCCTTAATTATAGAAATTTTTGAACATACAGAAGAATAGAGGAATGATTTTCCCCATCTTGTTTTCTTTTTTTTTTTTCTTTAAGTTATTTATTTATTTGACAGAGACTGAGAGAGACACAGCCAGAAAGGGAACACAAGCAGGGGGAGTGGGACAGGGAGAAGCAGGCTTCCCACTGAGCAGGGAGCCCGATGCAGGGCTCGATCCCAGGACCCTGGGATCCGGACCTGAGCCAAAGGCAGACGCTCAACGACTGAGCCACCCAGGCGCCCCCCCATCTTGTTTTGATCTCTCTTCCCTGCATATACAAATGTCCACACATAAACACATAATCGTGGGGGTTTTTTTTTAAGATTTTATTTATTTATTTGACAGAGAGACGCAGCGAGAGAAGGAACACAAGCAGGGGGAGTGGGAGAGGGAGAAGCAGGCTTCCCGCCGAGCAGGGAGCCTGATGTGGGGCTCGATCCCAGGACCCCGGGATCATGACCTGAGCCGAAGGCAGACGCTCAATGACTGAGCCACCCAGGCGCCCCCATAATTGTGTTTTAAAAGCAAATACCACTGCATATTACATGAAATTGATGTACAGGTCCTGGATGAGAGGTGCAGCCCCAGCCTGTCCTAGCCCAGTCTCACACCTTGGCTGCTCGTCTCAGCCCTCAGCACAAAATGAGCTAAGAAGAGGCCAGCACCTCCAAGGGTATGGCCAAGGAAGGCTATCTCTGCTCCCCACTTTGGTATCCCCTGTTCTACCCCATTTACTTCTCCTAAATGCCCTTGCATAGCCCATGCTGCCTACCTCCTGAGGATGCTGATCAAACCGGATAAACCAGCCTCTACTACTACTAAAGATGGTAGAATATAGTTTTTGGGTATCGAAAGAATTACAATTCTAGTAAACACTATTTACAGTTTATCCTAAGAAGATTTTGTCTTTCCCTTCTTTCGTGAAAGATAATTGTCATAGAAGCTGGCCTGATTAAAGGAATAGATAGTAGAGCATTAAATAGAAACTTAGGAATGCTCACATACATGTGTTATTAATTTGTAAAATTCTGTATTTCCTTAGAAATTAGGTCTATATGTTTTTTCCTTTTTGGAAGGTTTGCTTTATGTAACTTTAATAGCAGGTATAAAAAGTTTATTTCTTTTGTATAGATGACAACCCGTGTTGATGGTCATTCCTGGGCTCTTTCTGCAATAGATGAATTGAAAGTAGATAAAATAATTACACCCTTAAATAAGGATCATATTCCAATAACTGACTCACCGGTTGTGGTACAGCAGCACATGTTGCCTCCAAAGAAATTTGTTCTCCTCTCAGCACAGGTATGTACATACTCTGTTAAGGTGGAGACAATAAAGAAGCCATGTTTAATGTTATGTATTTTGCAATATTTGCTTAATGGAGTCATAAGGACTTTAGGAGAGTTTACTCTTAAAGATATTCTTAAGGAATAATTTTAAATACCAAAAATGCAACAAAAAGAGCTTGCTGTTTATGAAGTGTTCTATTTTTTTTTAAAGTACCATTTCTAGGACCAGTGTTTAGCGGCATAAAACAAAATAACCTAAATTTATTATTTTAATTCTCACTTAACTTATAAAAAAACATTTTTTAATATTGGATTTTGGAATAGTGATGCATTTAAAATTCAAATGGTATAATGAGTATACAGAATAAAATCTCCCTTCCAGTTGAGGTCCCTTCCCTACAGACCCCCATGTCATCAGCATCTGTGTATCCTTCCAGAGGTGTGGACATACAAACAAAATATTTCTAAATAAATGGTAGTGTATCACATACACCATTTTATACCTTGTTTTTTTATATCTCAGATACATATTTTAGAGATCTTTCCATATCATTATATAAAGAACTTTCTCATTCTATTTTGTATTTGAAAGGTTTTCTTTTATATGAATGTACCCTATTTAACTAGGTCCCTATTGATGGATTATTTTTTGCTGTTCGTAATACTACAACCTTATGTGTATATCATTTTCTTTGTGTGTGAATAAAGCTGTAGAATTATATCTGCTGGGTGAAAGAATATGTGCGTTTCTAATTTTGATAGATGTTGCCAGATTCCCCTGTATTCATATATACGTGCATACATTCACTATTGATGAATATTGATGCCTGTTTCCTTACATCCTGTCCAAGTATAATATGCCATTTTAATAAGAGTAAGATGGACAGTCTTTTTTTTTTGTTCTTTTTTGTTTTTTGTTTTTGTTTTCTTTGGACAGTCTTTTCAAGTGTTTATTTTTCTATGGACTATCCCTATTTTATTGAGTTCTCTTTTTCATTTTGATTTATAGAAGCTCTTTATCAAGGAAACTTACTGTAATTTTAGTATCATATTTTTCCTAGTGTGTCATTTTATTTTGTTTACTGAGACTTTTTCCCATACAGGTAAGCATATTAGTCGAAATTTTCTGTTATCTTTTCGGATTTATAAAAGTAGTAAAAAAAAAAAACCTTCCTCATTCTGAGGTTTATAAAAAAAAATTTACCCACAGTTGCTTTTAGTACTATTATAGTTTTATTTTTGTCCTTTAAATCTCTGATCTGTTTGGAATTTATCCTGATATCCTGATTAAGGATCCAGCTTCATTTTTTTTCTAAATGGACATATGCCAACATAATTAATGGATAATCTAACTTTAATCTTCTGGTTTGAGGGACAGCTTTTATCGTATTCTAAATTCAAATATTTACTTGAACCTGTATGACAACTTTCTAAATTTAATAAGAAAACACTCACCGCCACCAAAAAATAAATTAAGGTTCTGGCTCTGTAGATACAACATTTTATAAACCTATGTTTTATGCATGGTAATAGCACATGCCCTCTGAATACATTTTGTGTGTTACAGAGCAGTGTTTTTTGTTTGTTTGTTTGTTTGTTTGTTTGTTTTTTTGAGGTGATATCTTTTTTTATGTTCAATTAGCCAACATAATAGTACATCATTAGTTTTTGATATAGTGTTCAGTGATTCATTAGTTGCGTATAACACCCAGTGTTCCTCACCACATATGCCCTCCTTAATACCCATAACCTGGTGACCCCACCCCACATCCCCCTCCCTTCTGTAACCCTCAGTTTGGTTTCCAGAGTCCAGAGTCTCTCATGGTTTGTTTCCCTCTCTGATTTCTTTCCATTCAGTTTTCTCTCCCTTCTCCTGTGGTCCTCCACGCTATTCCTTATGTTCTACGTATGAGTGAAACCATATAATTGTCTTTCTCTGCTTGACTTATTTCACTTAGCATAGTCCCCTCCATTCAATCTATGTCGATGCAAATGGTGGATATTCATCCTTTCTGATGGCTGAGTAATATTCCATTGTATATTTGACCCACATCTTCTTTATCCATTTATCTGTTGAAGGGTATCTTGGCTCCTTCCACAGTTTGGCATTGTGGACATTCAGAGCATTGTTTTCTTATTAAATTTTCTTTGGGCATATATAGACCTAGTATAGGTTGGGAGTTGAAATGTAGATGTTCTTTTTGGCCAGTTTACTTTGTATTCTTGAAGGGGTTTTTTTTTGTTTTGTTGATTTTATTAAATAAAATAGCAGGGTCAGTTGATGCCAGCCATGCCAGATAAATCTATTACTTATGGTTGTGGTTTTTTTTTTTTTTAAACTTTTTAGGGAAGTCTTATGTTTCATAAACTTAGACCTGTAGATCAACTGAGACACCTACTTGTGAGTAATGTGGGTGGAGATGGAGAAGAGATTGAAAGATTCTTTAAATTACATCAGGTAATTAATTATTTGTACTTTTTAAAAAAATGTTATGATATTTTAAACAATAAAACAATGAGAATAATACCTGAATTTTATGTAAGTTAGGATCAAAATACTGTAATTAATAGGTACTCTTAGCAGTCTTTCTTTCTTTACATAGGTCATTATCTGTGTACTAATATTTGGGAGCAGTATTAATAAGTAAAGCTTATACAGTAAACTCAGATTTTTATCTGTTATTGATAAGTTCTTATTTTAAAGTATACTAGTAAGAAACTCATGTTCAAGTTATATGATAAATACATTTTTATTAAAACACAGGATATTTGTGGACAAATCTTTTTTTTTTTTTTAAGATTTTATTTATTTATTTGACAGAGAGATAGAGAGAGCACAGATAGACAGAGTGGCAGGCAGAAGGAGAAGCAGGCTTCCCGCCGAGCAGAGAGCCCAATGTGGGGCTCGATCCCAGGACCCTGGGATCATGACCTGAGCCGAAGGCAGACGTTTAACCAACTGTGAGCCACTCAGGCGCCCCCTTTTTTTTTTAATTCTTAGTTTTGTTTTGTTTTGTTTTGTTTTAATTTTTTTGCCAATGACCTGATGAAAAAATTGGGGGCAGTAGTGATAATGCCATTAGTATTTCAAAGCCATTGCTAGAATTGAGAAGGTAAAACTCAGAAAGCTTAAGATCAAGAATATCAGATCAAAGTTAAGTACAGAGAGACTGGATTCAAATCACCAGCTCTGCCACCAGGTTAGATTACTTTAGTTCTGTGAACTTCAGTTTCTTCATGTGTAAAACAGGCATTATAATAGTGTATGATGTGGGAGTTAATATATGCTAACCTTTTAAAATAGTACCTGGCACATGTCAGGTACTTAATAAATAGCTATATTGTTGTTGTTATTTTCTAAAAGGTAAAAAGACCATGAGAAAGAAAATTAGGGGAATAAACTATAGACGAAAATAGAGTCTAGATAAAAAGAAAAAGCACCCTTTAATGATAGTGCCTCTGATAAACGTTCTCCTTTTTCATACCAACTGATTTCATTCACTTAGCAGATATATATTGAGCACCTGCTCTGTGCTAGGCACAAATTGAAACACTGGATACAAGAATAACCAAAACTTCTTTTTAAATGTTTATGTTTACTATAAGGGAAGAAACTTTTTTTTTTAAATAGGAAGACCAGGCTTGTGCAACCTGCCTTATCCTTGCTTGTTCCACTGCTGCCTGTGATAGAGAAGTATCTGCATGGGCCACTCGGGCTTTCTTCAGGTATATGTCAGTTTTCTTTTGTTCTTGGCCACTTTTTTTAATGATAGCATTGGTCAATGTGGTAGTTTAAGGGCTTACCAAACAGTTGAAGAACTATATAGGAAAGATAGTAAAATTTTTTTGCAAAAGGATGAAATCTGGAAAGATTATAATGCTAATAGACGTAGCTAGATTAATACAATGTATGAATTGTTACCCCTGCTCTGGGTTCTGTTCTCCAACTTCTTCTGTCTAGTCTTTTTTCTACACTTCTTTCTACTCCAGTTACCATATCTTTACTTCCTAAAACACTATATCGATTCTGCTTTACTTGTATCATTGGCATTGAGGGATTCTAAATCACTTTAAGGAAACTTGGTATCAAAACGGTATTTTTATTTGGAAAATATTTAGCTATAGGTAAGAATTTGAAATGTGATTTGTTTAAAACAATTTTTCAAGTGCTATCTAACTGTAATCTGTTATGAAAATTACAGTGCCATATACTCTTAAGTAAATTCTCTGCATTGCTGACCCTTAGAAATTGCTAGAGTCGCTTATAATTCTTTCTGGTAGAGGTTCAAGTCAACAGTTTCTAAATAAGTATTGTATCTATGCTTATAGATATAAGTACTGTAAAATACATTAAAGTCTGTAATGTTTAAAGCATTTATTTGGGAGCTAGCAGGACTTGGAACAATTCCATCTTTTAAGGTGGATAATTTCACTGAATAAGATCAGCCTCTGTTGTCATAAAAACAGGTACGGTGGTGAAGCACAGATGAGATTTCCACCCACTCTCCCTGCTCCAAGTAATGTTGGTCCCATCTTGGGGTCTCCTGTCTACTCTAGTGAGTACAAAATACTGAAATGAGACTATTTCTAATAGTTTGAGTTTTAGAAACTGCTTAGCATATTTTAATGAACAAAGCTTTTCCTTATATTTATTTACTTGCTACTGTTTTATTGGTGAATACAGTTCTATAGATGTCTGACTCTTAAAAGCAAGGATATATTAATACTGAGTTCTTTATGCATGTTAGAGAACAAAATAACATGTAACCAGTAGTATTTATAGAACTCATTTGTTATTTATCCAAAAGGAAGGAGGTGAATGATTTCATAACAAGTAAACTCCCACCTCAATGTTTTCCTCAGTGGGAGTTATTAGAAAATGCCTGGGAAATCAGCGGAGTCCCTAAATCTTAAATATTTCATGGATAGTGCCACTCCGCACTCATGCTGAGAAACAGCTTCTCCTAATTTAATCAGATTTAAAAGATTGGGAGGTTATTTTATAAATCTTTATATCTTCTTTCCTTTTTAGGTTCTCCTATTCCTAGTGGTAGTCCATATCCAAATCCATCATTTTTGGGAACACCATCTCAAGGTACCTCTTTTCTTTGTTTTATATTGCTACTACTATTCTTTTTGAAGAGCTAATACTGTTATCCTTAATGCTTAGTGAAAGAAATATTAACTTCCCCTAGTCTCTTGAAAACAATGTAGTTGAATAGAAGTTACATCCAAGCAAGTATTGACATTTGGCCATGAATGCCTTTGCATAGGAACACCTTTAGTAGTATACCTGAAAGCTCCTTATCTGGGTACCAGGATTTAATATGCAGCCATGAAATCTGTATAATTAGCTCTGTTTGACTCCCAACATTAAGGAGGAGTGATTGCAAGCTTTCTTGCCTTTTATCCTGCATGCCGACACTTAGAAAGCCTACCTGGGAGCATCTATCCAATCTGAGTCTCTTCTTACCAGGGAAAACCAAATTCAATACCTATTTATTCCAGTATTTTTGTAAATATTCTTACCTTTGGGCCTACATACACAGGCTGTGGTTATTGAGGATGCTGAATGTTTAAGGTTAAATTTAAAGATTTGTCTTTCTTATGTTGTGTACAAGGTGTACATCCTCCTGCCATGTCAACTCCAGTGTGTGTTTCAGGAAACCCAGCAACTCAGGCTGCAAGTATGAGTTGTATGGCTGCACCAGAGATTGTGTACTCTGGAAAACACAATGGTATTTGCATTTACTTTTCTCGAATCATGGGGTAAGTTTTGCATGGAATAACCAACTATTGCTCACCTTGTCCTATTTTGTGTAGTTGAATATTTTTAACTTTAAATTTGGGACATCATTTATTCCTGTTAAATCTAACTTACAGTTTTATTTAGCTCACTTGTTCATTAATAAAATTGTTTTCTATTTAGCTTTTTTTAAATCATCTAACCATCTGTATTTGTTGTGTTTTATATATATGTATACACATACATATTAACATATGGTGTTACAAACCACCCCATTAACTCAGTGACCTGTATCTGCAAGTCAGCTAGGTGGTTCTGGTCTTAGCTAGACTAACTCATTTATACTCATTCAGCTGTGGGATTGAAGAGAGCCCTGTCAATCTTGGCTGGAGTCTCACATGTTTAGGGTCATGTTTGTATGCAGGTGTAGAATGGTCTCTGCTGGGACAATTGGGTTTTTGTTTTTCACATGGTCTCTCATCCTCCAGCAGGTTAGCCAGGGGTTATTCCCTTGGTGATGGCAAAGTCCCATGAGACAGGGTAGAAATTTGCAAAGCTTCTTGATGCCTAGGTTTAAAGTTGGCTTACTATTATTTTAACCTCATTCACTGGGCCAGGGAAACATCTCCAGGCCAACCCAGATTAAAAAATAGAATTCATTCAAATAAAATCTTTTTAAAAAGCCAGGGGGTGGGCACCTGGGTGGCTCAGTCGTTAAGTGTCTGCTTTCGCCTCAGGTCATGATCCCAGGGTCCTGGGATCGAGCCCCGCGTCGGGCTCCCTGCTCAGAGGGTAGTCTGCTTCTCCCTCTCCCACTCCCCCTGCTTGTGTTTCCTCTCTCGCTATGTCTCTCTCTATCAAATAAATAAATAAAATCTTTAAAAAAAAATTGAATCCATTCAAACATGGGAAATAAACTCATTATGAGAGACACATCAAAGTCATAGTGTAAAGGATAACTATAAGGAGGGACAAAGAATTACAGCCATTTTTGCAATTAGTCTACCATATCATCCAGTTAATTATTTGAGATGGATGCTTTCATTTGAATCATTTGCTTAAAATGTGAAGCAGTGCAATACTCTTTTATAAATTTGTTTTTGCATTATAAACTTTGTTTACAATTCATTGCCCAGAGTCTTTTGATTTTTTCTCAGCAGTATTTCATGATGTGAAATAACTTAGGTATATCAGGTTTAGAAATTTTCTTGTTTTCCATTCTTTTGGATAACTTTGTGAAGTATTAAATCATTGCTGTACTTTGATAAACACACAGACAGGAATTTACTACATATTGTAATTGTTTTTGTTTATACAGCATAATTATTAAAACTTTTTTATTTCAGAAATATCTGGGATGCGAGTTTAGTTGTGGAGAGAGTATTCAAGAGTGGCAACAGAGAAATCACTGCAGTAAGTGTGTTGTATAATGTATTCCATTGCTGTATGTAACCATTTTATGGTATTAATTGTATAAATAGATTGTTTCACATTTCTTGGTGTTAGAAACAAGATGCTGATTATTCTTTTATGGACGTGTTTGTGTACGTGTCCAATAAACTCCTTGCCCTGGGTGAAGTCCCAGCTCCGTCACTTATATAAATGATGAGTCATTTTCTTAATATTTCAGTCTGATACCTCACTATAAGGTGAGAATAATAACCTGTTGTGAGGGTTAAACAGAGTAAGTCCTAATCCTTAATATTTACTCAAAGCTACTATTTAATATTTCACTTATATGCTCCCGAATTCCATGAACCCAGTACTAATTTCCATGCATAAATATACTTTCTAGAGTACTTTAAGAATAGATCCTGTAGGAGTGCCTGGGTGGCTCAGTCGGTTAAGGTCTGCCTTTGGCTCAGGTCATGATCCCAGGGCCCTGGGATCGAGCCCTGCATCGGGCTCCCTGCTCAGCAGGGAGCCTGCTTCTCCCTCTCCCCCCTGCTTGTCTCTCTCTGTCAAATAAATAAATTAAATATAGTTTTTTTTTAAGATTTTATTTATTTGACAAATAGAGAGTGAGCACAAGTAGGCAGAGTGGCAGGCAGAGGGGGAGGGAGAAGCAGGCTCCCCGATGAGCAGGGAGCCCGACGTGGAGCTCGATCCCAGGACCCTGGGATCAGGACCTGAGCAGAAGGCAGACATTTAACCAACTGAGCCACCCAGGTGCCCCAATAAATAAAATCTTAAAAAAAAAAAAAGAATAAATTCTGTAAACCTTTGTATTATCATAAATTCATAAATTCAGGTAGTAAAATTTTTTAAACATGAAGTATGAATACAATTTATTTTAAGCTTTTTTCTTTTTAAATCTGAAAGATACCAAATATTTTTTCGATTCTGATACTATTTTAAAGTTCACATTTCTAAGAAGAAGAATATATTTATTTAACATAGTATATGATTCCATTTATATGAAGTTCAAGAACAGGCAAAGCTAACCTATGGTGACAAATAAGAAAAGTGGTTTGCTGGGAGATGGAATGACTAGTGACTAGAAAGGAGCATTAGGGAACTTCTTGGGTGTTGGAAATATTCTGTATTGTGGTCTGGGTGGTGACTGAATTAAAATATAAAAAGCTATCAAGATATTCACTTAAGATGTGTTTATTTTACTGTCTGTAAATTATACCTAAAACAAACCAAAGCAGGATAGGAGGGATGTGGCTATCTAGTCCTTTATTCTGCAACAAGCATAAATAATTACTGTTATTAAAACTTGACATTCAGTTATAAAGAGTATGTTTTTTACATATACACTTTTTCAGTGTTTTAAAGCTTTTGAAAATACTTTTTTTCTTACAGATTGAAAGTAGTGTTCCCTCCCAACTGTTGGAGTCAGTGCTACAAGAACTAAAAGGTTTGCAAGAATTTCTAGACAGAAACTCCCAATTTGCAGGGGGACCATTAGGAAATCCAAAGTAAGAATAAACAAGATTTATTTGCCTATTTTTTCCTTTTTCTCTCTGAGATATAATTCACATTATAAAATTCATCCTTTTAAATATTTAGTTCAGTGGTTTTTAGCATATTTATGAGGTTATGCTTTTACCACCACTATCTAATTCCAGAACATTTTCATCATGCCAAAAAGAAACCCTTTACCCATTAGCAGTCACTCCCTGTTCACACCACAGTAAAAATAATACCATAGAATGGCTTAAACAACAAACATTTATTTCTCACAGTTCAGGAGGCTGGAAGTCTGAGATCAGGGTGCCAGTATGGTTGAGTTCTGGTGAGGACCCTCTTCGTCGTTTACAGGCAGCTACTTTCTTTCTGTGTCCTAACATGGCAGAGAGAAAACTAGGTGACAGTCTCTCTGGTCTCTTCTTGTAAGGCTGTTAATCGCATTGTGTGGGCTTCACTCTCATCACTCCATCTAAACCTAATTACCTCCCAAAGGCCCAATCTCCTAATACCATCACTCTGGGAATTGGGACTTCAACATTGGAACATGGGGGGACACAAACAGTCCATAGCACTCCCCATTTCCTTTCCAGTCCCTAACAACCACTAATCTATCTGTGTCTGTGGATCTGCCATATTCTGGATCTTTTATGTAAATGGAAATGTGGCCTTTTGTTTCTGGCTTCTTTTAGCATATTTTCAAGGTTCACGTGTTTTAGCGTGTATCGGTATTTTGTTTCATTTTTCAGTTCATCAGGTGATGCTCATTTGGGTTATGTTAGCTTTTTGGTTGCTATGAAAATGCTGATGTGAACATACCTATAAAGGTTTTTGTGTGGGCGTATGTTTAGGATAAAAAATTTTTTTTATTATAGAAATAATATGGGCTTTTTGTAAAGATTTCACTTTACTGCCCAGAAAATTTATGATCTGTAGTATAACAGTATAAACTATATGAAATATATAAATATGTGTTTCTTTAAAACTGTAAATGTAGCACTTTCACAGGTCCTCCCCTGACACTGGGGCCAGGATTTGGTAGCTGGTGCTGAAAGAAAACCCTTGATTGCATCCTGGCCGTGGAACCGTGCCAGGGGCAGTTGTCACTCAGTGGGACAGAGAGACTGTTCTGTGACATCATGTTCAACATTGTATCTTTCTCCTGCTGCTCTTACCTTAGGTCTTCTCCTTTAAAAAAAAAAAGAAAGAAAATTAAATAAACTGCAAATAGAATCTAAATAGGCACACTTTTATGAAACATTGTATATACTCACTATATCTTCTACAACATTCCAAATCAGTGGAATAAATAATTTTTTTTTAAAGATTTTATTATTTATTTGACAAAGAGACACAGCAAGAGCAGGATCACAAGCAGGGGGAGCGGAAGGGGGAGAAGCAGGCTTCCTGCTGAGCAGGGAGCCCGATATGGGGCTCGATCCCAGGACCCTGGGATCATGACCTGAACTGAAGGCAGATGCTTAACGACTGAGCCACCCAGGCGCCCAAGAATAAATAATTTTTATATTGGCTGCATATTTTTCCATTATTTATATGCAGACATTTAATGGTGTAACTCTATATATACTAATATAATATAATATACTAATATAATAATTGCAGTGTTTCTGTTTTTTCATGTTATAAAGAAGGTACAGTGATTACTCCTCTTTATACATGTTGGTGTACTTGTTCAGTAATCTTCAGATGAATTTCTTGAGAAGTAGAATTATTGGGTATAAGAACTTTTTAAAATGTTGATATGTAGTATTTAGTTGTCTCCTGAGAAAGTTAAACCAATTTTCTTTATTTTGAGCCTTTGGAACACTCTAAAGTATATCTTAATGTATAAATTGATTTCTCCCTTCTTCCGTTAACCCAGTTTAAGAGTCTGTCTTTTAATAAGACAATATAACCTCTTCCCGTGTTTGGGATTAGTTTGTTTGATCTTATTTTCACCGTCCTGAATTTGTGCTTTTTATTGTGTGTTTTGTTTTTCTTTCCTTCCCCATCCCCTTATTTTACTGGATTGATCAGACCTCTCCCTACCCCAAACACAGATTTAGAAGTTTTATACATGATTTTCTTTCTCTAGTAGTTAGTTTTAAATTCTGAAAAATACACATCTCTGTCAGCATTAGTAATTGGACAGAAGCTATTACCGTTCCTTTTTCCCCTGCCCTCCCCCAGTATCCTCCTTGGAAATTAGCTGGAATTTTAGTTGTAAGGTATTTTTTTTCTTTTTTCTTTTTTTCTTTTCTTCTGTTAATAGTTTCTTAGCAGTTTATTGAATTTTACAGTTATAACTGCAGTTGTCTGTTAATTTTATACCCTGCTACTTTACTAATTTCTCTTTAGTTAGTTTTTTCATTGAGTGTTTTGGATTTTTCAAATATGTATGTAGTCCTGTCATCTGCAAATAGAGATAATTTTACCTTTTCTTTCTGGCTCTAGTTGCTTTCTCCTGTCTGTATAGGCTAATATCTCTAACACAGTGTTAAATAGTAGTGGAGGTACACTGGGCATCTGGGTCTTATTCCTGACTTTAGTGGGAAAGCTTGTAGTGTTTCTCTATTAAAGATCATACTGGGGCGCCTGGGTGGCTCACTTGCTAAGTGTCTGCCTTTGGCTCAGGTCATGGTCCCAGGGTCCTGGGATCAAGCCCCGCATCAGGCTCCCTGCTCCGCAGGAAGCCTGCTTCTCCCTCTCCCACTCCCCCTGCTTGTGTTCCCTCTCTCACTGTCTCTCTCTCTGTCAAATAAATAAGTAAAATCTTTAAAAAATAAAGATCATGCCTACATAGATACAGTTTATCATGCTAAGAAAGTATTCATCCATTTCTGTTTTAAGAATTTTCGTATAAAGTGAGTATTAGAATTTGTCAAATGTCTACATTTTCCAGAGATATTTTTTCCTTTATTAACATTTTCTAATTTCAACCTACCCTTCATGCCTGCAACAGTCTCACTGAGTATTTGTTAATAGCTTTTTAAGATGTGATTTATATGCCGCAAGATTCACTTATTTTAAATGTTTGGTTCTGCAAATTTTAGTAAATATATAGAATTGTGCAACCATTATCACAGTCTATTTTGGGAACATTTTCTTCAACCCAAAGACAGTTCTTTTGTCCATTTGCAGTCATTTCCACCCCTTAGCCTCAAACACTTATTAATCTATCCTATCTATAGATTTGCCTATTCTTGACATTTCATGCTAATGGAATCATATAATTTATGGTCTTTAGAATCTAGCTTTTTTTTGCTTAGCGTTATTTTGAGGTTCATGATCAAGGTCCACGTTGCAGCATAAATAACTACTTCACCCCTTTTTATTGCCTAACGAGTATGGGATTGTAAGGTCGTAGCCATTTTCTCTCAGATTTTCATTTATAGTTTTGTTCCATTTTCTTCCTAAACTTTAATATTGCAGAGGAAAAGTACATTGCCTTTCTGATTCTCTTTTCTCTGTAAATGGCTTGTGTTAACTTTGAAGTTTTTTTATGCTTTTTGTCTTTATTATGAAAATTTAGCAATTTCACCATGTCTTCAATATGTCTTTTTTCAATGAGTGTTGAGAACTAAACTTTCTCAATGAGCATTTAGAACTAGACTTAAGCCTTGGTGAATTTTCTTCTGTTATTTTTTATTTATTGTACTATCTGATCATTTCCCTTTTCTTGGGAAAATCCTATTAACTCTCCTGGATCTAGCCTCAGTTTCTTCTCTTTTCTTCCACAGTTTTCTTTCTTCCTTCTTTTGTTGTGGTGGTTCGGTAGATTACAGAATTCCTAGAGTTGTTGTTCCCAATTATTGTGTGTGTGTATATATATAATTTTTTTTTTTTTTTAAGATTTATTTATTTACTTTGGGGGAGGCAGAAGGAGAGGGAGAGTCTTAAGCAGATTTCGCAGTGAGCGAAATCTGAAGCATTTTAATCTTGTGGATGCTTAGCCCAGACTGATGCTGGGCTCAATCTCCCAACCCTGAAATCATGGCCTGAGCTGAAACCAAGAGTCTGGCACTTAACCAACTGTGCCACCCAGGTGTCCCAATTATATTTTAAACAGCATCCGTTCAGGGGCACCTGGGTGGCTCAGTCTGGTTGAGCGGCTGCCTTTGGCTCAGGTCATGATCCCAGCATACTGGGATCAAGGCCTGCATTGGGTCCCCTGCTCAGCAGGAAGTCTGCTTCTACTTTTCCCTGCTTTGGTGCTCTTGCTTGCTCGCGTGCTCTCTCTCCCTCTCAAATAAATAAAAATATTAAAAAAAAAATAGCATCTGGGGCACCTGGGTGGCTCAGTCGTTAAACATCTGCCTTCCGCTCAGGTCATGATCCCAGGGTACTGGGATCAAGCCCCACATCAGGCTCCCTGCTCAGCAGGAAGCCTGCTTCTCTTTCTCCCACTCCCCCTGCTTGTGTTCCCTCTCTCGCTGTGTCTCTCTCTGTCAAATAAAATCTTAAAAAAAAAAAAAAAAAATAGCATCTGTTCAGTTTCTCTGATACATTTTTTTCTGGCCATTATATTTTTAATTCTGAGAGCTCTTTTTATTTTCCCTTTTTCGTGACAATTAGCATTTATAATGTGAATACCAGATTTCACTAGATAGATTACATGCTAAAACAAACAAGACTGACATTCTCCAGAGGGCTGATATATGCAACAACGTGGATGACTCTCAAATGTATTATGCTATAGAAAGGAAGCCAGAATCGATTTGTATGACATATTGGAAAATGCAAAACTATAGGGGTAGGAGTGCCTGGGTGGCTCAGTCGGTTAAGTGTCTGCCTTGGGCTCGGGTCGTGTTCTTGGGGTCCTGGGATCGAGCTCTCCATCAGGCTCTCTGCTCAGTGGGGAGCCTGCTTCTTCCTCTCCATCTACCACTCCCCCTCCTTGTGCTCTCTCACTCTCTCTCTCTCAAGTAAATAAATAAAATCTTAAACAAAAGGGGCGCCTGGGTGGCCCAGTCATTAAGCATCTGCCTTCCGCTCAGGTCATGATCCCAGGGTCCTGGGATTAAGCCCCGCATCAGGCTCCCTGCTCAGTGGGAAGCCTACTTCTCCCTCTCCCACTCCCCCTGCTTCTGTTCCCTCTCTCACTGTCTCTTTCTCTGTCAAAAAATAAAATCTTAAAAAACAAAACAAAACTATAGAGGTAAAGGAGATCAGTGGTGGACAGGCTTAGCGGGTGGGAAGAGGATTTGGATAGAAGAGACAGCACAAGAGAATTTTGGGGCGTAATGGAACTGTTCTGTATCTTGATTGTGGTGGTAGTTACATGACACCATGCATCTGTCAAAACTCATAAAACTGGGGGCGCCTGGGTGGCTCAGTTGGTGAAGCGACTGCCTTCGGCTCAGGTCATGATCCCAGGGTCCTGGGATCGAGTCCCACATCGGGCTCCCTGCTCGGCGGGAGGCCTGCTTCTCCCTCTCCCACTCCCCCTGCTTGTGTTCCTGCTCTCGCTGTCTCTGTCTCTGTCAAATAAATAAATAAAATCTTTAAAAAAAAAAAAACTCATAAAACTGCACACGGAAAAGGTGGATGTTATGTAACCTGACACCAAAATACTGCTCATCATTGAAGGATTCTAGAAACCAATTCATTACTTTTAAATTTGGCAGATAAAGAGAAAGAAGCAACCATTTATTCAGCCTTTCTGAATAAAATGGACATCACAATAACCAAATAATTGAAACTTTAAGCATCCACAAGATTAAAATGCTTCAGTTTTAAATCATCATTGATTCGCCAGTGTTTATTTCACTATTCTGCAGAGGAAAAGAATATTAACAATGTATCCCAGCTCATTTATATGAGATATTCAGAATAGGCAAACTTAAAGAGACAGAAAGTAGACCAGCAGTTACTTAGGGTAGGGGTGGGAGAGTTGGGGATTGACTGCTAATAGAGAGTGGGTGAAAATGTTCTAAAATTAGATTGTGGTGATAGTTGCACAACCCTATGAATATATTTTGAGAAACCAAATTATGTACTCTGAATGGTTGAATTGTATGGTATATGAATTCTATCTCAGTAAAGCTGTTGAAAACACAAATACACATTTTGGAATTTATTTCAGTACAACAGCCAAAGTGCAGCAGAGGCTGATAGGATTCATGCGTCCTGAAAATGGAAATACCCAGCAGATGCAACAAGAACTGCAGAGGAAGTTTCATGGTAAGTTATTCCTTCTGATCAGTTGACTGTACATGACCCCAATAAAGAGTTTTATTCATCGAGTAGAAAACAGTGGATTGAATAGAAAACAGTGGACATCTCTCAGTAAGATCTAGTTTTTTGATAACACAAGTATTTTTTATTAAAATAACATCAGTGTGGTTGAGAAAAGTGGGACTGTATGGATCTCATGTATTTCCATAACTTTCAGCCCCTTTTTTTTTTTTAAGATTTTATTTATTTATTTGACAGAGAGAGACAGCGAGAGAGGGAACACAAGCAGGAGGAGTAGGAGAGGGAGAAGCAGGCTTCCCACTGAGCAGGGAGCCCGATGCGGGGCTCGATCCCAGGACCCTGGGATCATGACCTGAGCCGAAGGTAGACGTTTAACAACTGAGCCACCCAGGTGCCCCATAACTTTCAGCCCATTAAGTTTTTTCCTTTCCTTTACAAGAAAACATGATACCTTTTTTTAAAGTAAGTTTTTAAATTGTAAAATAGGCATAATATAAAATTTACCATTTTAACCACATTCACTTTGTTGTGCAAACATCACCACTATCCATCTCCAGAACTTTTTTCATCTTATGAAACTCTGTACCCATGAAACAAAGCTCCCCATTTTCCCTACCATCCCAGCCCCTAACAACTGTCAGTAGTTTTCTGTTTGTTTTTTTTGTCTCTGAATTTGACTACCTTATATACTTCATATAAGTGGAATTATACAGTGACCAGCTTTGCAACTGGCTTATTTCAGCTAGTATGTCTTCAGAGTTGATCCGTGTTGTAGCATATGTCCAAATTTCCTTTCTTTTTAAGACAGTATTATTCCATTGTATGTCTACACAGGTTTCCCCTGCTATCTGAGTGTTCCTGTGAAACCTTTCATAAGCCAAATGGCATAAAGTGAGAAAGTAATTACCATTAATTTATATGGATAAATTTTTGAGCATTCCCAGACCCCAAAAAATAACCTTTCTTAGGCTTTTCTGTTCCTTAGGACACTTTTTTTTTTTTTTAAGTTTATTTACTTTTTTTTTAGTAATCACTATGCCCATTGTGGGGCTTGAACTCACAACCCTGAGATCAAGAGTCACATGCTCTTCCAACTGAGCCAGCCAGGCGCCCCACCTTGGGACACATTTAGAGATAAAGCACAGAAGCCCATAGACCCATTTCAAAGTTGTGGCGGCTTGATGCCGAGATGATGTGTATCGTTTCTGGGAAAGGAGTTTGGCAGGGTGCATGCTGCCTGTGTAATGGCTCGCTACAACACAAACGCTGAATGCTGGTTTTAGGGTGTATTTTCGTGAAAGCAAAAAAAAAAAACACTTGGGTTTTTGAACACTTGGGTTGCTTCCACCTTTGAGGTATTAGAAATAATTCTGCTATGAATGTATTGTACAAATATAAATTTGAGTCCTTGCTTTCAGTTCCTTTATTATATACCTGAAATGGAATTGCTGGATCATATGGTATTCTGTTTTTAATTTTTGAGGGACTGCCATACCGTTCTCTATGCACCATTTTACATATCTGCTAGTAGTGCATAAAGTATTTCAATTTCTTCACATCTTCACTCGTTATTTTTCTCTTTTTATAATATCCATCCTAGTAGATACAAAGCGGTAATTCACTATGGTTTTTTTTTTTAATTTTTTATTGTTATGTTAATCACCATATCACTGTGGTTTTTGATGTATTTTCCTTCCTAATGATTAGTGACACACCTTTTTATAGAGTTAAAAATGTGAATCACATTTTTGGTTGTTTTTGTTTTTGTTTGTCTATTATAAATAGTAACAGTCGTGGAAAGAGCAAGGTAATGGAAAACTTATAATCATCTATTTTTCCAAAGTAATCTGGAATAATAAATCATTGCTTAAATTTTGCCTGCCATTTTTTTAAAGAATTTTTGTGTTCTAGGGGCGCCTGGGTGGCTCAGATGGTTAAGAACCCCCCTCCCAAAAAAAGAATCGGCCTTCGGCTCAGGTCATGATCCCAGCATCCTGGGATGGAGCCCCACATCGGGCTTCTGGCTCAGTGGGGACTCTGCTTCTCCCTCTCCCTCTGCCTCTCCCCCTGCTCATGCTCTCTCTCTCTGTATCTCTCAGTCTCAAATAAATAAATAAAATCCTTTAAAAAACAATTGTTTAAGAAAAAAGAATTTTTGTGTTCTGTTTGAGCCATTTCTGGCTGATAGATCTTTGCTAATTAAGACTCAGCCATTTACTCTTGTCCCTTCCTGCTAGATCTAGTTTTCTGTTTTATAAACATTTCTGTTTTATAAACATTTTTTCATTACTGCTATTGGTACTTCAGTAGGTCTTAAGCCTGACAATACCAAGCACTGGTAAGGATTAAAACAAAAGGGAGGGTTCAAATTGCTGGCACATGTACACTGAAAACAACTACTTTGGAGAGAGTTTGATACTATCCTGTAAAAGCTGAGAATGCATATATATTGAAAGCCAGCAGCTTCACTTCTATGGATACATCGTATAGCAGTCTTTTTTTTTTTTTTTTGGTAAAGATTTTATTTATTTGACAGACATAGCGAGAAAGGGAACACAAGCAGTGGGGGAGTGGGAGAGGGAGAAGCAGACTCCCCACTGAGCAGGGAGCCCGATGCGGGGCTCAATCCCAGGACCCTGAGATCATGACCTGAGCTGAAAGCAGACGCTCAACAACTGAGCCACCCAGGCACCTCCCATCGTATAGCACTCTTTATCGGACTTTTTTCCTTATAGTAAGGAATACATTTTACGTTATGACTCTGATGTTTGAAAGCATACATACACAACCAAAACAAAATTGTAGGAAATAACTACCTGTTTTATACTCTAATATTTCCTTTTTTTTTTTTTTTTTTAAGTAGGCTCCATGCCCAGTGTGGGGCTTGAACTTAAAACCCTGTGATCAAGAGTTGCATGGTTTACTGACTGAGCCAGCCAGGCACCCCAATTCTGTTTCCTTTTTAAGAAAAAAAAAAAAAGCTGTCATGACTGACTGAATTGATTTCATTACTCACCTGTTTTGTTTTGATTTTTTTTCACCAGTTTATCTTAATCCAGGGTTTGAGGAACATAGTCCTAGCAAAAAGTGCTTTTCAGGAGTCCTTTCTTAAGGATGTTTATTGCATTGTTGTTTTAGTAGCAAAGCATAGGAGACAATATAAATGTCCTTAAGGTGGAAAATGGACCTAATTGTGGTATACTTATGTGATGGAACATCCAGTAATTTAAATACATTAGATTTATACTTATTAATATAGATAGCCTGTGAAAATAACAGCTGGGTAGAAAAAGTGGTGTAAATTGTTTAAAAATAGCAGTGTTTTTGTTGTTTGTGTGTACACACACAGACGCTTAGAAGCACATACACATAATGACAGGATAAAAAGCATGAATTCAACAAATCATGATCATGGTTGGCTGTGATGAGGGGAAAGAGGAGGCCATTAAGGATTTCAGCCTTAACTATAGTTGTTCTTATTGAAAGTAAAGTGTTGTTTTATTTAAAACAAAACAACCTATGTCATTGTATAAAACTTCATTAGTTGTGTTTTGTAATTAGAGGCTCAACTGAGTGAAAAGGTTTCACTTCAGGCAATCCAGCAGTTGGTTCGAAAATCATACCAGGCTCTGGCTTTATGGAAGCTTCTTTGTGAACATCAGTTCACTGTCATTGTAGGAGAACTTCAGAAGGTAGGATTTCTTTTCCCTTAAGATCATACTGTTAATGCTGTGCTTAGTTTGTTTTCTTTTGAGTAAGCTTTAATCTTATATTTGGGTTTGGGAGGGGACTTTTGGGGAGAAGCATTTAGGTTATGAGTAAGTTAATATCTGCTTAATGGAAATCTTCTTAATGGAAAATTGCACTAAAGCATGAATGCTTGAGGGATCTGCTTTGTCAAAACCACAAGTTTTGGGCACGTGGGTGGCTCAGTTGGTTAAGCGACTGCCTTCGGCTCAGGTCATGATCCTGGAGTCCAAGGATCGAGTCCCGCATCGGGCTCCCTGCTTGGCAGGGAGTCTGCTTCTCCCTCTGACCCTCCCCCCTCTCCTGCTCTCTCTCTCTCATTCTCTCTCTCAAATAAATAAATAAATCTTTAAAAAAAAAAAAACCCACAAGTTTTTACAATATGTGAGAATTTTACCGTGTTCTCGTGGTATATGAATGAAATCTTTACCAAAAATATTTTTTTTAAACAGTAGATTGTAACCATTATTTGGGTTTCAGATCCCTTTGGGAATTTGATCAAAACTCTTTCTTCCCACCCTCAAAGAATGCATACAGATACATCCACAAAATTTTTGCATGTAATTTCAAAGAGTCCAGTGACTTAAACATTCTTCTTTTAAAGAAAGATGTTTACCATTGTGAGAAATGAATGGGTCATATTTCTCTTGCTCTCCTCATTTGAATCCTTTTTAAGTATAATGGCAATTTGCATTCATTTAAATGTTAGGACACTGAGGGGAATGTATTCCTACCTATTATTATGAACATTTCTAAATGTATACAAAAATAGAGTAAATACTATATTATAATCCCCATATACGCTTGTATTCAGCATTTTCTTTTTTTTATTTTTAAGATTTTATTTATTTATTTGACAGAGACACAGTGAGAGAGGGAACACAAGCAGGGGGGAGTGGGAGAGGGAGAAGCAGGCTCCCCGCTGAGCAGGGAGCCCGATGTGGGGCTCAATCCCAGAACCCTGGGATCATGACCTGAGCCGAAGGCAGATGCTTAACGACTGAGCCACCCAGGTGCCCCTTGTATTCAGCATTTTCAAGATTTTATCATCTTTTATTAATCTATTCTCTTTTTCTTTACCAAATTACTTTAAAGATGATCCCAGATACCGTGTCATTTCACTCCTATATAGTTTACTATGTATTTCTAAGGAAAGGTGTGAATGTGAATCTGTCACGCCCATTGATTACCAGGGTTGACTCGGCTGATCTGACTGGCTAGGCAGTTGTCCCCTTTCTCCCTCACCACTCCATGTGCATCCCTTCCAAAGCTTTGTGCTCAAAGAGGATGACCTTCCCTGATAGAGGCGGACCATTCTTTGGTGAAGAGTATACGAGTAGCTGTATGTCTCTGCTAGAACCTCCAAACGAGCTCTCAAGGTCCATTTGTAGGACCTGAGCTGAAATCAAGAGTCAGATGCTTAACCAACTGAGCCACCCAGGCGCCCTGTAAGCCCCAGATTTTTTAATGTAGCTAAGTGATTATTCTTTCTGGTTGTGACTAAAATCAGGAGACCTGGCTCTAATTTTGGATCTGCCTACATTTTACTTTTCTCATTTGTAAATTGAGAGATTTAGACTGGTCATACCGTGGGTTCTTTAACAATTTTCTATGATTCTATGAAAGTTTGCAAAAATGTGCTAGTCTGTATAGTTTAGCATATTTTCCCTTTTGAATTTTTTGGTTATTTTAAATTGTTAAAGAAATTTTGTTCCGGGTAGAAATAGGATATTCCTATATTTTTGGTAGAAAAAAGGACTTTTTCTTATATTCCTAGGAATTTCAAGAGCAGCTGAAAATCACCACCTTTAAAGATCTGGTAATCAGGGACAAGGAACTGACCGGGGCATTAATTGCTTCTCTTATCAACTGCTACATCAGAGATAATGCTGCTGTTGATGGCATTAGTTTACACTTACAGGATATCTGCCCACTTCTGTATAGCACTGATGATGCAATTTGTTCTAAGGTATGATGCTTTATCAGCTATTTCAGTATTCGTAAAGGGGGTTTCATGGTATAAAAAGCACAATAGAACTGGAATCAGAAACCATCTTTTACTTAACATGACGTCTCTTGAGTAGGTCTCCTAACCTCTCATGGCCTCGAGAGTCCTCATCTGTATGATGAGAGGAGTTGGAATACATCATTTCTTAAAATCCTTGTGTGTTTAAGTTTTTCATAATCTTGATAGTATTTTTAGACCGTGTTTTTTCAATGGTTAAATCTGTTTCTCCTTAGAAATTAAAAATTACTAAAACTTTAAGTCTATAATAAGTTAGAGTTAATTGGGCAGTTTTTATTGATCCTTTCTTACAGGTTGAAAATAATTAAAAAAATCAGTATCACATGGACTGCCTGCTGACCAATAATGTATTGACTAGGCAAGAGGTTTACCAGTCAAAGCTATCTTGCTTAAAATATTTGTGAAAGGAATTAAAAATAGCTAGGATTTTTTTGGTCAAAAATTTTTCTGCCTAAAATTAAGAAGAAGTAAGTTTGTAGAGTTGTTTTTATTTTTTATGATAATAAACCAGATGTAAATTGAGACATAGACCAAGACTTATATTGATAACATCATCTATGTGCTGGATTTTACATCTTTTTAAGTTCCTGTCATCTCTGATTCTAGGCAAATGAACTCCTCCAGCGTTCCCGACAAGTTCAAAATAAGATTGAAAAGGAAAGAATGTTAAGAGAATCCTTAAAGGAATATCAGAAAATCAGCAATCAAGTGGACCTTTCCAGTGTTTGTGCTCAGTATAGACAAGGTGAGAAACAAAATGTTTTTCATATCTTTTTCTTAACTCAGGAGAAAAACGACTGAATAAAACAAGCTACTGATAAAGAGCCTCTTACCAGAAGCAAACCCCTCTTCAACTTCACTTTCCCAAGTGATATGACATGGGAAACTCGTGCCTTGTGTTTTAGTATTTGATGACTACACTAGCCTCTGCAAAAACTATAATGCTCTTTTTATATCTTGAAACGTGTAACTTTTTAACAGGAGTTTTAGTCCTTGTCCAGTTAAACTACTATCTGTATTAGATAGATTCTGGGTTACATTTATTTTTTGGATGCTTTTAATTCTTTTGACTAATTTTTAAAATAGTACCTGTCTGCTGCTTTTAAATTACTTTAAATCAAATCTAGCATAATGTAAAAGTAATAACTGTTAGCACAGATACTGTTTTGAATTCTAAGATTTTTTTTTCCATCAAGGAACTGAATCCATCCCTTTTATTATTCTAACTTTGAAAATTTTTTTCCATTGAAGAAAATATACTTAATAGCTGCCTTTTAGGCATGTTGGTACCTTATTCTTTGGTAGATTCCCCAAACATATTTTATATGATAGTGTTATCAAGGTGACTAGCATACAGTAGAGATGTAAAAACCTTGATCAGTATTTTTATAAACCAGCTAAGGAATAACGCATCCATCTTAATAAGCCTTATCTCTTTTTCCTTTTCCTTTCCCATTAGTCCGTTTTTATGAGGGTGTAGTGGAGCTCTCTCTTACTGCTGCAGAAAAAAAAGATCCTCAGGGTCTTGGACTTCATTTCTATAAACATGGAGAACCAGAAGAAGACATCGTGGGACTGCAGGCTTTCCAAGAAAGGCAAGTTTTATCACCTTAGCTTCTTGTCAGCTTTTCTTGGTGTACAGTTTCATTGATTGTATTAGGAAATAATATCTTAAGTACAACACTTATAAAATTGAATTATGCTTTCACTTAAAAATGTCTTTTTATCACGGGCCTAAATTAGGATTATAATTCTTAGTTTAGGGTTCAAGTTTTAGTCTGGTGGAAATTTTTTTTTAAAAGATTTTATTTATTCATTTGAGAGAGAGAGACAGAGCACAAGCAGGGGGAGAGGCAGAGGGAGAGGGAGAAGCAGATTTCCCGCTGAGCTGGGAGCCTGATGTGGGGCTCGATCCCAGGACCTGGAGATCATGACCTGAGCTGAAGGCAGACACTCAGCCATCTGAGCCACCCAGGTGCCCCATAATCTGGTGGAAATTCTTAAGGACTTATAAATGTTTTTGAACTTGCCTCTGTGGCTTTTATGACACTTTACTAATGTCAATTTTAAATGAGATAACTTACTTAGAACCATTTCCCCCCGCCCACCTAATTTCTAGTTCTGGATGAAGATTAGTATTTTATTTTATTTTATGCTACAATTTTTAAATGTTCACAAATTAGTATTGACTGTTAAAGAAAAAAAAATGTGTGTCCATAAAGGAAATATATAACCTATCTAAAACATGTTTTTTATTAATACGTTAATTTTTATGACTTCACCCTTTTATGGTTAACCACATGTTTCTCAAACCTAGAAAAAGTATACAATTTACATTTTAATACCAAATATATGTGTGTGTGTACATATATCTCTTCCCCAAAATAGTCTTCAAATTATTCTGTATATTTAAATTAGTCAGTTGCTGTCTAATTAAATAATGCAGTTGCTTCTTTTCCATTCTTTTTCAGATTAAACAGTTACAAGTGTATTACAGATACACTTCAAGAATTGGTAAATCAAAGTAAGGCTGCTCCTCAGTCTCCCAGTGTACCCAAAAAACCTGGGCCTCCAGTATTGTCATCTGATCCCAATATGCTGAGTAATGAAGAAGCAGGACATCACGTAAGGGACATAGCATATTTTTATCCTGAAAATACATTGTTTAGAAGTTCTTTGTGGTAGTGGTAGCAGCTCCTCTTGGGAAAGGTAGTAGATCTTAGAAATAAACATTTAAAGATTCTTGATTTCAGGATTTTATAAGGCTGATGGTTATGATGTCCAGCAAGAGGGCCTTTAACTGCTAATTCTTACTATTTTTTTATTTTAGTTTGAACAAATGCTTAAACTGTCTCAACGATCCAAAGATGAGCTCTTTAGTATTGCCCTTTATAATTGGCTAATACAAGCTGATCTTGCAGATAAGTTATTACAGGTAAAAAAAAGTTTTTTTTTATTCTGGTATTGTTAATTTGTATTTTCAAGTAGCACATACATAGTTGAAGGAGGGGCACCTGGGTGGCTCAGTCGGTTAAGCATGTGCTTTTGGCTCAGGTCATGATCTCAGGGTCCTGAGATCAAGCCCTGCATTGGGCTCCCTGCTCAGCAGGGAGCCTGCTTCTCCCTCTCCCCTTGTCTGCCACTCCCCCTGCTTGTGCTCACTCAGTCTCTTGCTCTCTCTCTCTCTCTGTCAAATAAATAAAATCTTTAAAAATAAATAAAAATAAAAAATACATAGATCCAGGAAATTCATTTTCTTATCCTGAACCTACCATTAGGTGTTAGCGTCAAGCCAAGTAATGTAATATCTTTTCCTGGTGGGCGAAGTAAACTATTGCTCTAATTTTCTTGTTATTGTGAAGCTGATTTGGGTTGTTTATATTGTGGGATGGAAATCACTGGATTATGAATTAGGAGTTCTAAACTTGGCATTACCTCTGCCATTAATTCAGTATGTGACTTCATACGTGTCTTTTTACTATCCTAAGTCTCAGTATTCTTTAGTCTGTAAAATAAATGTGTGGCATTTGATAATGGCAAGGATGTCTTTGAGTTCCGAGTCTAGGAATCAGTAGCTGTGTTTTCAAAGTTTATTGAAATATTTGTAATTGGGGATGCCTGGGTGGCTTGGTCAGTTAAGCGTTCAACTCTTGATTTCGTCTCAGGTTATGATCCTTGGGTTGTGAGATGAAGCCTGCTTGGGGTTCTCTCCCCGCCCCCCATGCTCACTCTGTCTCAAAAAAATAAAAATTAAAAAAAAAAATTTGTAACTGGATTATGATTAGTTTAATCAGCCTAATTCAACTTTTCATAGCAACTCTTTGGTTAACTCTGGGAAAAATCATTTATAATGAAAAAAAATTGCCCTCTGTTGTTGGATTATAATTTTGCTTGTGTATTCATGAAGTAAGACATACCTGTAGTTGACTTAAAAATGTTAATAGTTACTACATAAAGGGCAAATGCCTAGTCCAGAAAATGTTTCTGAGTGACTGTATAATTTGCAGATTGCTTCTCCATTTCTGGAGCCACATCTAGTCCGAATGGCCAAAGTTGATCAAAACAAAGTTCGTTACATGGATTTACTCTGGAGGTATTATGAAAAGAACAGAAGCTTTAGTAATGCTGCTCGTGTCCTGTCCAAATTGGCTGACATGCATAGGTATGGTATAATACCCTTACTACTGTGAATAATGATTGATAACTGACCTATAACTAGATACATCCAGATTTCAGAAATTAAATAAAACCTTATTCAGGTTATAGTATGTAGAGTTTTTATGCTTTTACTTGGATTTACCTAAAGTTTACAGTTTTTTTTTCTTTTTTTTAATAGTGTATGGGAGATACTAAATACCCAAGACCCTCTCTAGTCAAACTGTCTTCTAAATCTCTTCTTTATGTTTTTAGAGTCTTTCCTACTAAGCAGTTAATTAGTATTCTTAATTAAAAGGACAAAAACTTCTCAAAGGCTTTATAATTTTAAATGTTTTACTAATTCTAGACTAATTTCCTCTCCTCTATTATTGGTTTAAATTACCAAAAAATTTTTGAGTGTGTATGTTGAAGACTGTTAAGAATCTTATTGAGGAGCACCTGGGTGGGTCAGTTGTTAAGCGTCTGCCTTCGGCTTAGGTCACGATCCCAGGGTTCTGAGATCGAGCCCCGCATCGGGCTCCCTGCTCCGTGGGAAGCCTGCTTCTCCCTCTCCCCCACTCACCCTGCTGTGTTCCCTCTCTCACTGTGTTTTTCTCTGTCAAATAAATAAATAAAATCTTAAAAAAAACAAAACAAAACATTTTCCTTAGTGTTTAGAAGAATCCAAGTTTTAATATACTGAATTAAAGTTTTAAAATAGTAAGTTACTTTTTTGGATGTAAACTTAAGTATTTTTTTATTTGTTGCCTTAAACTGTAGATCTCTTTTATTAGAAGTCCTCTAATATAGTTTTTTCTTTTTCTCTTTTTTTTAATCAAAGAGCAGGAACACAAGCCACAAGCAGGGGGAGTGGGAAAGGGAGAAGCAGGCTTCCTGCGGAGCAGGGAGCCCGATGCGGGACTCGATCCCAGGACCTGGGCTCATGACCTGAGCTGAAGGCAGATGCTTAACGACTGAGCCACCCAGGCACCCCCCTCTAATAGTTTTTTCAAGTTTCTAATGGCCTTTTATGTTAATTTGGTATATACAAAATAGTGCATCATAATTAATATATTTGTATATTGGATCCTTAAGAATTCATATAAATAAAAATAAGGTTCTCCCCCACCCCCAGCACAGAAATTTCACTTCAGCAGCGACTAGAGTACATTGCTCGAGCCATTCTTAGTGCCAAAAGTTCCACTGCCATTTCATCGATAGCTGCGGATGGTGAATTCCTTCATGAATTAGAAGAAAAAATGGAAGTAAGCACTAAAGATACTTAAACTTTGCCTGCATTTATTCCATTTTCCCTTCTTCCCTCTAGTAAGTCATAAGTCAGTAGCAGTCAGTATTAGTAATTCTACTCTCTTCTGCCTATATGTATTTATTTTCATATTTAGACATAAATCTTTCATTGGGTCACAGGACATTGCTGTAATTAAATTTTTTCTCTGTGGCATTTCAAAAGTTTTTTTCCAACTATTCCAACACAAAGGAGATTATATCACATTTACCATTTATTCTGGAAGCTAATCAGTAGGTATGTGAAGTAGAGTAGGCTAACCTGCCCTAATTAAGAGACCCAAAAGTATATAATGGTCCAAATACAAAGGCTTATTTCTCAATCACAAATATCCAGAGTGGGTGTCCCTGATTAGCCAGTGGCTTTCTTCCACTTGATTGATTTTAATACCCAAGTTCTATTTTCTGGCTCTACCATTCCCTATGGCCTTACCTTTTTCTTCTGTCAGAGGGAGTAAGAGAAAAAAATCACATGTAATAAGCACATTCACTCTCTTAAAGACCTTCAGCCCTGAAATGACATACTTGACTTCCACTTACATTCCTTTGAAGAGAACTTAGTCTTAATGGCCCTATCTCCCTACAGAGGAGGTTGGAAAATAGGGTCTAGCCATTGTTTGGCTGCAGTAGTGGGAGAGATGGGTGTTTAGCGTGGTAGCAAGGGCGCTCTGCCATAGTAAACTTCCTGTGAGATCTTTTATGTTGTGATGAAGAGCTGCCAGTTTGTTATTTTTGTTTTGTTTTGTTTTGCCAGTTTGTTATGATAGAAATCTTCATTCGTTCATTTTTTTTTAATTGAAGTATAATTGACACATACCATTATATTAGTTCAGGTATACAATGTAATGATTCAGTATTTTTAGATATTGCAAAATGATCACCATAATAAGTCTAATTAACATTTATCACCATATACGTAATTACAAAAATCTTGTGATAAGAACTTTTACAGTCTATTTTCTTCAACAACTTTCAAATATGAAATACAGTATTATTAACTCTAGTCACTATTGCTGTTATTTATACATTGTTTTTACTTTAACCAACTTAAAGTCAGATACTAGGAATCATTCCTTCAAGTACTTGTTGATTTATCATCAAGAACTTGAGACTTGCTTTTTTTTTTAATCCAAACTAGGTTGCTAGGATCCAACTTCAGATACAAGAGACACTACAAAGGCAGTATTCCCATCATTCTTCTGTACAGGATGCAATTTCTCAGCTGGATTCTGAGCTAATGGACATAACTAAGGTAATAAAAAAGCAAGGTGAATTCCTGTAGCAGTCACCTAATATCTACAAATTCCTTGGTTGTTTTTTTTTTTGCATTCTGTAGTAGAATGCAAAAAATGTGGAGATAATCTATCTCCACAAAATTAAGATAAGCCATCCTGGGGAGCATGTTGCTGGGCTGACAGATCACTGCTGTGGTATCTGACTCTTAGGAAGAGCTAACCTGCTCTTTATGGGCTGTTTTCTCTCAAGAATCTCTCAGCCTCACATCAAGCTTCCTTAAACCTCCTGCCATCTATTTTATGGCCTTGCTTATTGTCTTGGAAAAGTAACTTATCTTTGCTTATCTCTCCAAGCCGCTCCCACTCTGTACTTCAGAGCAGTTCCTTTTTCAATAACTCTTGGACATTTCTCCAAGTACCATGAAGCACCCTGAGACTTGTGTTTCCATGTTTCTAGGATTCTTTAAACCCTGAGTTAGACAATGCTAATTTTAAAAGACATGTTATTGCAGTATCTTCCTGCCAGCCGAGGGGCGGGGGGGGGCTGTGGAGGCACACATGTTGGAATCTATTTAAATGCGTTTACCAAGCCTTCACCATTCTTAATCTGGAGTTATGACCAGCTGCATGTCATCACATCTTTACATCGTATTTTAAGAACTTTGGATAAAATCTTTGATCATTTTTAATTTTCAAGGAGTGCATCACTATTAATTTCTGACTCTTGATCTCTGGTTGTATGTATAATGTTGGCATTTTCTCCGACAGCTTTATGGGGAATTTGCTGACCCATTTAAACTTGCAGAGTGTAAACTTGCAATAATTCATTGTGCTGGTTATTCAGACCCTATATTGGTGCAGACACTTTGGCAAGATATCATAGAGAAGGGTAAGTGCTCACTTACAGGTATATTAGCATACGTTATTTAGTGACTTGGTAGAGGAATGCAAACTGCTAGTGGCTTTCATACATCTAGAGCTCATGAAAATTGTATATACCTAAGTAGAGGCTAAGTAGAGGGTACCTGGATGTGGTGGAGGGTGGCCCTCTAGAGAATGTCCTCAATTTATATTGGAGAGGACTGAGAAAAGGATGTGTCATTTTTGGTTGTACTTCTTAATAAGGGATTCTGAGACACTTTCCTCAGAATCCTATAACCAGTGTCTGGTAAGAGGAAAGTATTTCAGACACTAACAGAAACACAGTATCTGCTCATTATGTTAGAATATCATTTGTAGGCTATTTTGTACCTTGAAATAGAATAAAATAGCCTATTTAAACAATTGCACATTAAAAACAGTTTGGGTTTCTAATGGCATGTCTTTTTCTTGCAGAATTGAATGAAAGTGTAGCGTTGAGCTCCTCAGATAGAATGCATGCTCTTAGTCTCAAGGTTGTGCTCCTTGGCAAAATTTATGCTGGCACACCTCGCTTCTTTCCTTTAGGTAAGCAGTAACCTTAAGTGCTATCATGGGTGTTGTGTTTTTTCTTTTGATGGTTTTCTTCATTCACATGGAAAGATAATGTTCTTCAGGGTGGAATTGTTCCTTTGTTGCTGTTTAGCTCAGCTGTTTAATTCTACCTCTCCAGAAAGACCTCCAAAGATAACAGAATTTGTTGACAAATAGTTAGGTATGAAACCTTCTTTGACCTTGTAAGTTTATATATCTGTCTGGGGAATAGTGCTAACAGACGGTAATGATTATATTGTTGGTAACCCTCTACAAGTTTAAAGAGGAAAGAAAAATGGCTAGTGTTTTTCTGCATGGGCAATCTGTGATTGCTTCAACTGCTCTTATTATATATATATATATATATATATATATATATTTTTTTTTTTTTTTAAGAGTTTATTTATTTGATAGAGAGAGACACAACGAGAGAGGGAACACAAGCAGGGGGAGTGGGAGAGGGAGAAGCAGGCTTTCTGCGGAGCAGGGAGCCCGATGCGGGGCTCAATCCTGGAACCCCAGGATCATGACCTTAGCCAAAGGCAGACGCTTAACAACTGAGCCACCCAGGCGCCCCTCTGCTCTAATTATATTGAGGACATATTTTTCTTTAAAATAACAAATATTTGGGGCACCTAGGTGGCTCAGTTGGTTGTGTGGCTGACTCTTGATTTTGGCGTCATGATCTAAGGGTCCTGGGATCAAGCCCCGATTTGCATTGGGCTACCCGCTGACCAAGTACTCAGCTCTAGAATTCTCCCTCTCCCTGTGATGACCCTCCCCCTGCTCACACTCTCTCTCTCTCTCAAATAAATCTTTTAAAAAAGCAAATAATTGTGTTAAAAATGCAATTTTTTGAACCCTTTAATCAGCTGTATTACTATAATTGTTATGTATATGACTCTAATTATTAGAGATTTGCCGATGTATAATGTTTTCTTCAGTTGTAAAACAATAGAATCAGGGTGCCTGAGTGGCTCAGTTGGTTAAGCATCCAACTCTTGATCTCAGCTCAGGCCTTGATCTCAGGGTCATGAGTTTAAGTCCCACATTGGGCTCCATGCTGGGCTTATAGCCTACTTAAAAAAATAAAAAATAAAAGAATAGAATCAACATAAATATATCCGTAAAGTAGGATGTTAAGCACCCAGGATCTTTGAAAAATGTTGAGAACCAGGAAAATGCTCACAACATAACAAATTGTTTATTTAATGAGGATAGAGACTTTTTTTATAGGACCATCTCTGATTTATGACTTATTTTCTGGAAATGGCAAGAAATAAAGTCATTATAATCTTGTAAGTATAGTATTTAAAACTGCCACTCTGGGGCGCCTGGGTGGATCAGTTGGTTAAGCGTCTGCCTTCGGCTCAGGTCATGATCCTGGAGTCCCGGGATCAAGTTCCACATCAGGGCTCCCTGCTCGTAGGGGAGTCTGCTTCTCCCTCTGACCCTCCCCCCTCTCACGTTCTCTCTCTCTCTCTCTCTCTCATTCTCTCTCTCAAGTAAATAAATCTTTAAAAAAAAAACTGCCATGCTATTTCATTAATAAGAAAAAGAAAAAATTAAAGCTTAATAGTTTTAATAATAAAAAGGCCACATTATACATAATTTTTTTTTAGGGTATTTCTGCTTCGACTTAGATTTTTAATTTTTGAGCCTAGTAAAGTTTAGGGTAGAAGAGGCCTTTCTTCTTCTTTGGTCCATCTTTCAATGGCAAACAAGCCCCAGGGGGCTTCAAACAAGAACAAATTTAGAGTTTTTAGAAATTTGATCACCTGCACAAAAGTTTTGTATGGTAGATTCTGGGATAGTTGCAGGTTCAGTCATTGGCTGTCTTTTCAGTGATTCTTCTTGCCTGTGGATATGCACATTGGTCAGTCGTAGATTTCTAGGATCATAAATATGAATGTGATTGTTACTATTACGATCTTACTTACGATATGACAGGTAGTAAAAAGTGAGAATGGGGCTAAAATTAGAACCATCAAAATAAATAACTTACACATCTGAGGGGGTGAGGCACTTAAAAACACATTTAATATTGGGCCTCCTGGGTGGCTCAGTCGTTAACTGTCTGCCTTTGGCTCAGGTCATGATCCCAGGGTCCTGGGATCGAGCCCCGCATCGGGCTCCCTGCTCCGCGGGAAGCCTGCTTCTCCCTCTCCCTCTCCCCTGCTTGTGTTCCTGCTCTCACTATCTCTCTCTCTGTCAAATAAATAAATAAAATCTTAAAAAAAAAAACCACACATTTAATATTTCTAAAATCAGGATGCAGTAACCCTTCTTTTCTGAAAAGCTGTTAAACTGAGGATTCAGTGGGTCCTCTCCAATAGTGGGATTATGAATGGTCTCTATTTCATGTACCTTTCTGTATTTTCCAAACTCACCAAAATGTAGTTTTTTTCCTAATAGCTTTAAATTATATCGCACATTCACAGTTGTGCAACAGTCACCACAATTAAATTTAGACCATTTTCATCACCACAGAAAGAAACCATGTACCTATTAGCAATCACTCCCTATTCCTTCCCACTTTCCAGCCCTAGGCAATCACTAATCTACTTTATATCTCTATATATTTGCCTATCCTGATATATCACTTATTTTTATAAAAATTTTTTTTTTGAAAATTGGTTTTCTTTTTTTAAAGATTTTATTTATTTGAGAGAGAGAGTGCACAAGCGGGGCGGGGAGGGGCAGAGGGAGAAGCAGACTCGCCTCTGAGTGGGGAGCCCCATGCAGCACTCAATTCCAGGACCGTGAGATCATGACCTGAGCTGAAGGTAGCAGCTTAACCAGCTGAGCCACCCAGGCTCCCCGGGACTTAATAATTCTGTACCAACAATAGAGTAATGAAGTGAGGTGAAGGACCTGTTAACTAACCTTACCGGAGTAAACATTTCACAATGTATATATGTATCACATCATCATGTTCTGTACCTTAAAGTTACACAGTGTATGGCTATTTTATCTCAGTAAGTGGGGGGGGGAGGGGGGCGGGAAGAGTTAACAATTCTAATTTCTGATCTTTTTCCCTCTCCAGATTTTATTGTGCAGTTTTTAGAGCAGCAAGTTTGTACTTTGAACTGGGATGTAGGTTTTGTAATACAGACAATGAATGAGATTGGAGTGCCATTACCTAGACTACTGGAAGTATATGATCACTTGTTCAAATCACGGGTAAGGAAAATATTAAATAAAATGAAATAATTTAAAGTTAACAAACCTTTTTTAGTTAAAAGAATATTTTGATTGTATGTTTATAAGTGTCTCATCATCTGATAAAATTACATCAGAAATATGCTTCATTGTTTGAATATAAGAAATTATCATACTTTAGATTTTTAAAATTGATAATGAGTTGCTTTGCTGTATATCATGATAAAAATCAAATATTTCTTAGTAAACATATTTGCTTTACTCTTTGTGTAATAGGCTAAGCCCATTACATTAAGAATCACCATTTGCTTTACAAGAACAAAATAATAGTGTATTTATTCCCTATAACTTTATCTAAAATATCAGTGCTCAAAGATCTTCCTCACCACAAGAAAAAAACTTTGCAATTGTGATGGTGATGCGTGGTAACTAGACTTACTATGGTGATTATGTCTAATACTGATTTGTTATTGTATATTTACAAATAACAAATCATATGTTGTATACCTGAAAATGATACAATGTTATGTCTCAGTTATACCTCAGTTAAAAAAAAATCTTTCTCACCTTATTGAACCTTATCAGACTATATATTTTATAATTTTTATTCTAAGATAAAAGATCCAAATAAAACCTTGTTGACCTATATCATGTCTTTTATGGTAACACCATCAAAACATTTATGCAGTGCTTTACAAGGCACTTGTATATCTCATTTAAGCCTCAAAATGAACCTATGATAGGAAATGAGCATCTGACAAGGGCAGAGATTTTAAATGAATAACCTACTCAAGTCACATGGCTAGTTATTGGTATAGCCAGAATGAGAATTAAGATTCTTTGCTGGTCTAGTCAGACTAAGTCTATATAGGTTTAAAGTAAAAGGGGTATCACAGCTGACAAGAAGAAAATAAAAAAAATAAGTGCAATAAAATAAGCATTTAATATTATATGGTTACTAAACTATCTGGTCATGGTTAATATTTGAAAATCATTAAAAACTGCATTGTGATGTTATTTAGGAAAAATAACCCACTTTGTAGAGCTTGCAAATTTCCTGTTTAGGAACCTGTGTTTCCTCTTGACAGGTGTGAGGAGGTATCTCATTGTGGTTTTGATTTGTATTTCCCTGATGATGAGTGATGTTGAGCTTTTTTCATGTGTCTGTTAGCCATTCGTATGTCTTCTGACCATTTCTTAACTGGATTATTTGTTTTGGGGTGTTGACTTTGATAAGTTCTTTATACATTTTGGATACTAACTCTATATCAGATATGTCCTTTGCAAATATCTTCTCCCACTCCATTGGTTGCCTTTTCGTTTTGTTGACTGTTTCCTTTGCTGTGCAGAAACTTTATCTTAATGAAATCCCTATAGTTCATTTTTGCTTTTCTTTCCCTTGCTTCTGGAGACATGTCTAGTAAGAAGTTGCTGTGGCCAAGGTCAAAGAGATTACTGCCTGTGTTCTCCTCTGGGATTTTGATGGATTCCTCTCTCACATTTCGGTCTTTCGTCCATTTTGGTTTTTTTTTAATTATTTATTTAACTGTATAAAACATTTAATTTATTGGTCTTTTGGGGGTATTTGATGTATCTCCAGTGTATTACAACTGAGCCATTAATCTTGTCGCTTCATCAACATTAACTGGTTCATTTTCATGACACTGCTGAGGAATCAGCTGTTTCTGCAAGGGTTCAAAGGAAAGGCCTTTTGAGAAATGGGCAAGTTCCTTTTGTATATCTACAAAAGCTTTATTCACTCTTAATTTTTTCATCATTCACAATGTTTATCTTCAGTGCTCGCTTCGGCAGCACATAAACAATGTTTATCTTCTTAAAATTAGTGGTAGGGCGCCTGGGTGGCTCAGTTGGTTAGGCGACTGCCTTCAGCTCAGGTCATGATCCTGGAGTCCCGGGATCGAGTCCTGCATCGGGCTCCCTGCTCAGCGGGGAGTCTGCTTCTCCCTCTGACCCTCCTCCCTCTCATGTGCTCTCTCTCTCTCTCTCTCTCTCTCTCTCATTCTCACTTTCTCAAATAAATAAAATCTTTTAAAGAAAAGATTAGTGGTAACTGGTTTTGCTTTGTTTTTAGACTTAAAGTTTTTTTGGCTGGCTGTATGAAATACATTCCTGGATTTCTGCCCTCTTAGTTTGTTCTTGGCCATTGTCTTCAGTACCCTCGTGAAGCAGCTCATGCTCCGGGTGATGCCATCTGCACGCAGAAGATCTTCAGGAAGTTCCTTGAATTTATTTTTTTGTATGGTGTAAAAAAGTGGTCCAGTTTCATTCTTCTGCATGTAGCTATCCAATTTTCCCAACACCATTTGTTGAAGAGACTTTTTTTCCATTGGATATTTTTTCCTGTTTTGTTGAAGATTAGTTGACCATATAGTTGTGGGTCCATTTCTGGGCATTCTGTTCTGTTCCATTGATCTGTGTGTCTGTTTTTGTGCCAGTACCATATTGTCTTGATTACAGCTTTGTAATACAGCTTAAAGTTCAGAATTGTGATGTCTCCAGCTTTGGTTTTCTTTTTTTCAACATTACTTTGGCTATCTGGGGTCTTTTCTAGTTCCATACAAATTTTAGGGTTGTTTGTTCTAGCTCTGTGAAAATTGCTGGTGTTATTTTGATAGGGATTGCATAAATATGTAGATCGCTTGGGTAATACAGACATTTTAACAATATTTGTTCTTCCACTCCATGAGCATGGAACGTTTTTCCATTTCTTTGTTTCATCTTCAATTTCTTTCATAAGTGTTCTATAGTCTTAGTACAGATCTTTTACCTCTTTGGTTAGGTTTGTTCCTAGATAGCTTATGGTTTTTGGTGCAGTTGTAAATGGGATCGATTCCTTGATTTCTCTTTCTCCTGTTTCATTATTGCTGTATAGAAATGCAACAGACTTCTGTGCATTGATTTTATATCCAATTTTGCTGAATTCCTGTATCAGTTCTAGCAATTTTGGGGGGAGTCTTTTGGGTTTTCTACATAGAGTATCATGTCGTCTGTGAATAGTGAAAGTTTGACTTCTTGCCAATTTGGATGCCTTTTATTTATTTTTGTTGTCTGATTATTGAGGCTAGGACTTCCAGTTCTGTGTTGAACAACATTGGTGAGAGTGGACATCCCTGTCTTGTTCCTGACCATAGCGGAAAAGCTATGTTTTTTTCCCCATTAAGGATGATATTACCTGTCGGTCTTTTGTATATGGTCTTTATGATGTTGAGGTATGTTCCTTCTATCCCTACTTTCTTGAAGGTTTTTATCAAGAAAGGATGCTGTATTTTGTCAGATGCTATTTCTGCGCCTATTGAGAGCATCATATGGTTCTTATCCTTTCTTTTACTAATGTGGTCTATCACATTGCTTGATATGTGGGTATTGAACCACCCCTGCAGCCCAGGAATAAATCCCACTTGGTTGTGGTGAATAATCCTTTTAATGTAATGTTGGATCCGATTAGCTAGTATCTTGCTGAGAATTGTTTTTTTAAGATTTATTTATTTATTTATTTGAGAGAGGGAGAGCATGCGCAGGGGAAGGGGCTAAGGGAGAGAGAGAATCCTCAGTCTGACTCCCTGCTGAGCACTGAGCCCAATGCAGGGCTTGATCCCAGGACCGTAAGATCATGACCTGAATCAAAATCAAGAGTTGGCTGCTTAATTGAGCCACCCAGGAGCCCCTTGTTGAGAATTTTTGCATCCATGTTTATCAGGGATATTGGTCTATAATTCTCCTTTTTTAAAAATTTTATTTATTATTTTAGAGAGAGTGCGCGAGCAGGGTGAGGGGCAGAGGGGGAGGGAGAGGGAAAAACAGACTCTGCGCTGAGCATGGAGCCCACTGCGGGGCTCAGTCTCACGACCCTGAGATCATGACCTGAGCAGAAATCAAGAGTCCAATGCTCCACTGACTGAGCCATCCAGGAGCCCCCTGTAATTCTCCTTTTTAGTGGGGTCTTTGTCTGATTTTTGGAATCAAGGTAATGCTTGCCTCCTAGAATGAGTTTGGAAGTTTTCCTTTCATTTCTGTTTTTTGGAACAGTTTCAGAAGAATAGGTATTCTTTTTTAAATGTTTGGAAGAATTCCCCTGGGAAGCCATCCATCCCTGGACTCTTGTTTGTTGAGAGATTTGGGTTTTTTTTAAAGATTTTATTTATTTATTTGTGTGAGAGAGAATGAGAGAGAGCACATGATAGGGGGGAGGGTCAGAGGGAGAAGCAGACTCCCTGCCGAGCAGGGAGCCCGATGTGGGACTCGATCCAGGGACTCCGGGATCATGACCTGAGCCGAAGGCAGTCGCTTAACCAACTGAGCCACCCAGGCGCCCGAGAGATTTTTGATTACTGATTCAATTTCTTTACTGATTATGGGTCTATTCAGATTTTCTATTTCTTCCTGTTTCAGTTTTGGTAGTTTATATGTTTTTAGGAATGCATTCATTTCTTCCAGATTGCCTAATTTATTGGCATATAATTGCTCCTAATATTCTCTTATAATTGTATTTCTGCAGTGTTGGTTGTGATCTCTTTCATTCGTAATTTTATTTATTTGGGTCCTTTCTGTTTTCTTTTTGGTAAGTCTCGCTAGGGGTTTATCAATTTTCTTAATTCTTTCAAAGAACTAGCTCCTAGTTTCATTGATCTGGTCTAGTTGTTTTGTTTTCTATGTCATTTATTTCTGCTCCTAGCTTTATTATTACCCTTCTTCTGCTGGCTTAGGCTTCATTTGCTGTTCCTTTTCTAGCTCCTTTAGGTGTAAGGTTAGGTTGTGTATTTGAGACTTTTCTTGCTTCTTGAGGTAGGCCTGTACTGCTATGTATTTCCCTCTTATGACTGCTTTTGCTGCATCCCAAAGGTTTTGGACCATCATGTTTTTATTTTCAGTTGCCTTCATGTATTTTTTTTTTCCTTTAATTTCCTGGCTTATCGGTTCATTCTTTAGTAGGATATTCTTTTTTTTTTTTTTTAAGATTTTATTTCTTTATTTGAGAGAGAGGAGAGAGAGCGTGCACGCAAGGTAGGGAGAGGGGCAGAGGGAGATGGAGAAGCAGGCTTCCCACTTAGCAGGGAGCCTCCCTGATGCAGGGCTCTATCCCAGGACTCCAGGATCATGACCTAAGCCAAAGGCAAACACTTAACTGAATGAGCACCCAGGCGCCCCTAGTAGGATGTTCTTTAACCTCCATGTATTTGTGGTCTTTCCAAATTCAGGTTACATAGCATTGTGGTCTGAAAATAATGCATGGTATGATCCCAGTCTTTTTGTACTTTTTGAGGCCTGATTTGTGACCCAGTATGTGATCTATTCTGGAGAATCTTCATGTGCACTTGAAAAGAATCTGTATTCTGCTGTTTTAGGTTAAAATGCTCTGAATATATCTGTGAAGTCCATTTGGTCCAGGGTGTCATTCAAAGCCTTTTTTCCTTGTTGATCTTCTGTAGATGATCTGTCCATTGCTGTGAGTGGGGTGTTACAGTCCCCTACTGTTACTGTATTATTATCAATGAGTTTCTTTATGTTTGTTATTAATTGGTTTATATATTTGGCTGTTCCCAAGTTAGGGACATAAATATGTACAATTGTTAGATCTTGTTGGATAGACATCTTTATTATGGTAAAATGCCCTTCATCATGTCTTATTACAGTCTTTGGTTTAAAATCTACTTTGTCTGGGGGCGCCTGGGTGGTTCAGTCAATGAAGCACCCGCCTTTGGCCCAGGGTTCTGGGATTGAATCCCCCATCGGGCTCCCTACCTGCTTCTCCCTCTGCCTGCAGCTCTTCCTGCTTGTGCTCTGACAAATAAATACATAATAACAAAAATCTTATAAATAAAATCTAATTTGTCTGATGTAAGTATGGCTATTCCAGCTTTCGTTTCTTTCTTTCTTTCTTTTTTTTTTCCTTTTTTTCTTTCTTTCTTTCTTTCTTTTTTTTTGATGTCCATTTGCATGATTATGGTTCTCTATCCCCTCACTTTCAATCTGCAGGTGTCCTCACAGAATAGTGAGAACCGTCAGCAAACCCATTGTCACAGTGCTCCTGCGTTAAATGCTTATTTTAATACTGGGAAATTTTGCCTGGGACTCTGATAACTGGTTTAACTAATAACATAAATGGTTGAAAAATCAGTTGACACAGTTTGCTTTACAACTCGTGACATATTTTCTTTATAGGATCCATTCTGGAACAGAATGAAGAAGCCACTGCACCTTTTGGATTGTATACATGTACTGTTGGCAAGATATGTTGAGAATCCTAGCCAGGTTTTAAATTGTGAGAGGTAACTATGAATTAGGTATTGTGTTATGGCAAAAGCTTAAATGTTTTCTAATAAGTATCTGAGCAATAAAGTTAGAATGGGGGAAGATATGGAGATTAACTATTTGAATGATATCAGCATGTATGAAAGGTTAGAGTTTTTTCCATTTTTCACCCCCCATCCTGAATCCTTTCTATAGGTAAATGATGTAATTTTTGAATTACTTCTAAACTCTTTCTGCATTGAATTAGTGATCTAGGGCAATTCAGTTATGTCTTTGAGATTATTGACCATTAGAAGGTATATTTGTTTGAAAAGACCAAAAGAATGTAAATAATTTAATATTAATTTAAGGAATCATCCTTACTGCCTCCTTCCCATTATAATCTTCCAAAGGAATATGGTGGTCATGTGGTAATTCACCTACCCCCTGCATTTCTTGTCTGTTTTCATTTATTTACCATTTACTTAATCGTATGCTCCTTGCTCTTTCTGGGACTATAGTAAGTTTAGCAGAAGTTGGAGAGAAGTCTTACAGGAGGAAATGTTTCTAAATGTATCAATAGTTGATCAGGTATCTTTTCCTTTACAGGAGAAGATTTACGAATCTGTGCCTGGATGCCATTTGTGGTTATCTGGTTGAGCTTCAGTCTATGAGCTCTTCAGTGGCAGTACAAGCCATCACGGGAAATTTTAAATCTCTCCAGGCTAAACTAGAACGGCTTCATTAATTATTGTAATGTATTGTCATCCATGCATTTTAATCTGTAAAATAAAAGCTCAGTTGGGTCCAGATATCAGGTGCTTTAAATCTAAGAATTTAAGAACAATTTTAATAGAAATGTGTTTTTAACAAGTGGCTAATATCTACAAACAGTACATTTGCCAGATGAATTATTTTTTATTACTATTTTGTTTTTTAATAATCAGGTTTAAAAAACAAGTGAAATAAGATTACTTATCTTAACACAAAGATAAAAACATTTAGAAATTCTTATTTTTAATTTAATGAAGGCAGAAATTTTGAATTTATACTATTCATTTTCAAGTTAGTCCAAGGATATTGATATCAAAACTTAAATAGGCTAGCTGAGCAAGTCCCATAACACTGGATTCTACAGTAATCCTAATATAGGCAAATAAACACTGTCTCTTAAAAAATCATTTAGGTTTGGGTTCATCTTTGGAAAGAAATTTCTTCTACCTACTAATTTTGTCAAATGTAATTCTTGAAGATATTCTTGGCTATTTTTTGAGCAGGTGGCAAACGTGTAACTAATATTCTATGTCCTAAAAACCTACACAAGGAGATACTGTTTTGCATTTAGTGTCTACCTACCAGTCCTTGTGACTGATTACCGACTGCATTAAAGCAGTGGTTCTCAAAGTGTGTGCACCAAACCAGCATAGAAGCCTCATCTGGGAATTTGCTCCCTGTTTGATTCTTTTTCCTCCCAGTCAGTAACCACAGCAAATGAGTTTTACCCAAGACACAATATATAAAGTAAAATTGTTAGTAATGTAGTTTTTAGTCTTCAACAAATTGGAATAACGAAACCAAGTCATGGCAACAACAAGGAAGGAGAATAGAGTGGGAATGACCAGGACTAACAAAAAAGCAAGGACATGGACTTCTTTCCTCTCACCTGTTATGCCATCAAGAGTAATTACCTTCTGCTTATTGTCATTGAAGCAGGTTTAACAATTTTTATAGTACATTTTGAAAATAATTTTCCTTCCCGTTTTTTCCCAAGATCATAGGTTGACCTTTTTTGTATTTATTCTCTTAGAATTTAGCTCCCTTTTTCCTGTAATCTAATACATAATATTTAATAGACTGTCAAAATGTCACTCATTAGGTACCACTACCTCTCATATTTTTCAGCTTTCAGTTCCTTAAGTTCAGTTTTTTTGAATATGTAAAATGAATGTAAGTTATGCATTGTTAATCTGTAAACTTAAAATTCTGTTACGTCTACTTAAAATGAAAGTCTTGCTTAAATGTTATTTAGCTGTGACTCCAATTCTGCTATAAATATATATATTTTTAAGCCCATTTACACACAAGCATATTAATATATATGTTAAATATACTCAACTCACGATATTGAAGCTACATCTTTTAAAAGGACTGTAAGCTAGCATGGCTAAATGGTCCTTAGGAGTCAGACATCTGAACCCTGTTCCTTTTATCACAGAGCACTTTTGAGAGGGTTTAACAGTTCCAGCTGCATAGCAGATGTTTTCCATACCCTTGGGAGGGTGAGATCCCTAAGAGAACTTAGGTCCCCTCCTTTTTAGCTCTCTAGAACAGTGTTTCTAAAACTTGTAATTTGTAAGCATCACCTGGATAACCTGCTAAAACAGATGTTCCACCTCTAATGTGATGCTGATACTGGTGGTCAGTGGATCAAGCTTGGAGTAGCATTGTTCTAGCACATTTATCCACTGTATTAATATATCTTGTACTTGTTTATTCAACACATTATTTCTTTATAGTGACTATTAAACATATACAGGCAACGAATAATAAGTTGAACATTATTTATGAAACAGTGCATTCATCGTAGGCAATGACGAGTCACTGAAGATCTTGATTGTGACAAATTTTTTTAGGTAGATCATTTTCATTTGGCAAAATGGTCAGGAAAGAAGAGAAAAATCTATTTTGAGTAACTGTGCAAGGTATGGGATATTGACCCTGAAATGCATGTGATGTATGTTCAACATTTCTTTAGTTATAACATATGTGACTTACTAGTGACTTTTTTCATTGAACACTTCTCTGCTAATCACTTGCATTTCCTCCACATTTATGTTATATATAGTTAATTTCAATCTCAGGATTCACAGATTGCTCATTCTCTTCCTCAGGATACTTCCCACCTCTTTTTTCCTCTTACTCATGAGAGGAAAAATTATGATAGTGATACAGTTGTATCAAGAAAATGAAGAACTGGAATATTGAATGTAAAGGTCTTGAAAGGGCACATAATTTTCTTTCATTTTCTATCAGTTTCTTCATTTAAATTCTCTTAATAAAGCTTTTTTTTTTCCAGAATATTTTTTAGTCTTCTAGTGAATCATTTAAACTCTTCAAACTTTCATTTTCCTAAGAAACAAATTTTTTAGGACACCTAGGTGGCTCAGTCAATGAAGCACCTGCCTTCGGCTCAGGTCATGATCCCAGAGTCCTGGGATTGAGCCCCTCAGCAAGGAGCCTGCTTCTCCCTCTCCCTCTGCCACTCCCCCCTACTTGTGTTCTCTCACTCTCTCTCAAATAAATAAATAAATAAAATCTTAAAAAAAAAATTTCTTGGGGCGCCTGGGTGGCTCAGTCGTTAAGTATCCGCCTTCGGCTCAGGTCGTGGTCCCAGGGTCCTGGGATCGAGCCCCGCATCAGGCTCCCTGCTCAGGGAGTCTGCTTCTCCCTCTCCCACTCCCCCTGCTTGTGTTCCCTCCCTGGCTTTCTCTCTGTCAAATAAATAAAATCTTTAAAAAAGAAAAATTTCCTCATAAGAAGACTAAAGCTAAATGATAAGACTTTTTCTTTTAAAGATTTTATTTATTTGAGAGAGGGCACGAGATGGGGGAGGGTCAGAGGAAGAAGCAGACTCCCCACTGAGCAGAGAGCCCAACTCGGGACTTGATCCAGCAGGCATTCATCCTACTGAGCCGCTCAGGTGCCCCTAAATGATAAGACTCTTAAATCCAAAAACTTATAAGAACACTTCTCTGCTATAATAATAATATAATAATCATATTATTAAAAATAATCTATTTTTATTCAATTTTGTTCTACACTTCAAATATTTAACAATACTATTATTTTTACTTTTTTTCATTGCAAATAAACATTTCTAAACTGCATCATGACGTTTTAAATTAAAATTTTGTTTTAAAACTCTTGGTTATGCTTTTTGCATTTAGGAAGCTCCTGTCAGGAAGACGAACTCTTTTTAAGATTAATCAATTTAGGGCGCCTGGGTGGCTCAGTTGGTCGGGCAACTGCCTTTGGCTCAGGTCCTGATCCTGGAGTTCTGGGATCGAGTCCCGCATTGGGCTCCCTGCTCAGCGGGGAATCTGCTTCTCCCTCTGACCCTCCCCCCTCTCATACTCTCTCTCTCTCTCTCATTCTCTCTCAAAAAAAAAAAAAAAAAGATTAATCAATTTACCATGCAGGAGTTAGGAGTATTATATCTCCAGCCCACACCTGAGTTTCTGCCTGTGTAATGAACATTTTCACTTAGATGACCTCCAAAGCTCCTCAGTCAAAATGTGACCAGATCTGCGTTCATTCCTATCTCCCTGAAATCTGCCCACTCCTCCTCCTCCTCTATTTTCTTTTCTTTCCTTTTTTTTTTTTAAGTAAGCTTTACACATAACATGGGGCTTGAACTCATGACCCTGAGATCAAGAGTTGCATGCTCTACCAACTGAACCAGCCAGGTGCCCCCCTCCTCCTCTACTTTCTACTTAAGTCTTTATTATCTGAATTCGTGAAGCGTTCCATATTTTTAAATGGATTTGTTAAAAAAAAAAAAATGAAATCTCAACTCCAAAATACGGGTATTTTTAAATTCTTCCCTCTCGTTCCAAATACAATCAGTCACCAATTTCTAAGCAAGACTGTTTTCTTAATATCCACCATTATCTGCTCAATTATCTTACTATTTTGGGTTTTTAGAGTTTAATGAGATTACTTCACTTAGATGCCTGCAGTAATGTCATAGTGGTCTTCCTGCCTCTCATTTGACCCTTTCTTTGTTCCTTTTCCACACTAAGGTCAAAGTGGTCTTTTTAAAATGTACACCTAAATATATTACACCCCCACCTTTTCCCTCAATAGAAATTCCAAATTCCTGGTTGGCATTAGGACTTTATTGCAGTTGACAAAAATAAAAATTTGACTTTAAGTTAGTTTAAGCAAAAGAAGAATTTATTATTAGCCTTCAAAACTAAGAAGTCTAACATGGAGCTACTTCCACATGGCTAGTCCCAGAGCCTGGATATCTTCAGGGCTTTCTTAGGTCATTTTGGCTCTTCTTTTCATGTTTATTCTCTGTGTCTGCAGACAGTTTGCTCCATACGTCCTGAGAGAATGCAATGTCAAGGCAGTGTCAAGTTACTTTATCTGTTCACTCTAACCCAAAGGTATAGTCAACAAGAGAAGTCCTAAGAAGGGTTCTGATTAACTCAGCTTGAATCATGAACTCAGTCTTGGGGTATGGTGGTATAGGATCATCACCCAAACCATACAGAACTGGAAAAAGTGCTTAAAGAATTGAATGCTAGGCACACTGCATTTCACATCAGTCCACTATATCTGTCACCCTTCCTTGCTTACCACTCACTTCCTTGTGCTGTAATGAAAACTATAAACCCATAGATCCAAGAAACATAATGAGCCCAGAGCAGGACAGATACAAAGTCACACCAAAGCACATCATAATCCAATTCTCAGCAAATAAAAAGTAGAAGGGAACTTCCTCAGCCTGATAAAAGACATTTATGAAAAATGTACAGCTAAAATCACATCTAATGATAGAAGACTAAACACTTTCTCCTTAAAGTTGGAAACAAAATATGGATGTTTCTTTTCAAAATTGTATTGGAGGTTCTGATCATTGTGATTTGGCAAACAAAAGAAATTTAAGACATACAAATTAGAAAAGCAGAAGTAAATGTGAGCTTATCCATGGGCAATTACCTATGCAGAAACTCCTATAGAATATAAGAAAATAGCACTAAGTAGGAAAAATTGCTAGAACTAATGTTAGTTTAGCAAGATCACAGGATGCAAGGTCAACCTACAAAATCAATTGCATTTCTAATTTTTTAGCAACAATCAAAAATGTTAAAATACTCCTTTAAAATAGTATTTAAAAAGCCATAAAATAAGAGGGGTGCCTGGCTAGCTCAGTTGAAAGACCGTGTGATTCTTGATCTCAGGGTCGTGAGTTTGAGTCCCACATTGGGTGTAGAGATCACTAAAAAAAAAAGTTAAAATTTATCAAAACTTAGTGACATACTTACAGATCGTACATGACACCATTTGTAGTCCAGATGTAAACAAAAAAATGCAGTATTAAATTGCCTAAAATTAACTGCAGTACATGTAATAATTTAGTAGCTCACCTGTTTCTATTGCAGCTCAAATGTTGGGAGTATCTGCTTAGAATGCCAAGTGATGCTAATCATGCAAGCAATTGTGTCTCCAGTAAATTGCATAATGCAGTAAAAAGAGCTCTCTCATGGTTCTTCTGCATTTCTTATCATATTTAGTGCTATCCCATAAACTTTGAATAACACTAGGGGACCAATACGAAGTGCCACTAGTGATGCTGAAAGAATGCTCAAGAAGCAAATTCATATTACAAGAAAAAGTTGAATTGCTTGGTATGTATCATAGCATGAGGTCTGCAACTGTGGTTACCCACCATTTCAAGATAATCCAGTGTAAAGACCATTGTAAAAAAAAAGTCACAAAGCAAACACTGCAGCTACACCAGCAGGCACGATAACCTTGCACTTTTTGCAAAATACATTTTTATCTTGTATTGAAGATGCAGCTTTTATGTGCATGCAGGATTGCCATAAGAAAGGCATAACTAGGGGCGCCTGGGTGGCTCAGTTGGTTACACATCTGCCTTCGGCTCTGGTTGTAATCTCGGGATTCTGGGATGAAGTCCTGCGTTGGGCTCCCTGCTCAGGGGAGAGTCTGCTTCTCCCTCTCCCTTCGCCCCTCCCCCTGCTCATTGGCTTGCTCACTCTCGAATGAAAATCTTAAAAAAAAAAAAGACATACCTGTAGACTAAAATGATTCAAGAAAAAGTGAAGTCATTAAATGATAACTTAGAGCAAAAGGAAGGCGAAGGATCTAACGCTGGAGAATTTAATGCCGGCAAAAGATGGTTTGATAATTTTAGAAAGTGATTTGGCTTAAAAAATACCAAGATAAGGGTGCCTAGCTGGCTCAGTTGGAAGAGCATGAGATCATGAGTTCAAGCCCCACGGGTGTAGAGATCGCTAAAGTAAAAATAAAACTTAAAAGATAATAGAAGCAGCTTCTGCCAACCAAGAGGAAGCTGAAAAGTTCCCAGATTATATTAAAATCAACGAGGAGAAAGGGTATCTGCCTAAAAGGCATTTAAAGCAGACAAAAGTTCTTTATTCTGGAAAAAATTCCACAAAGGACATTTATTAGTAAGGGGGAGGAGAGAGCACCAGGATTAAGATAGGAAAGGATAAGTTAAATTCACTGTTTTGTGCAAATGCAATCAGGTTTATGATCAGACTGCCCTTATCTATAAAATTGCTAATCCCTGAGCCTGGAAGGGAAAAGATAAACACTAACTGCCAGTATTTTATTGTACAACAAGAAAGTTTGGAAAACAAGAACGCTTTTCCTAGATTGGTTCCATTGATGCTTCGTCCCTGATGTCAGGAAGTACTTTGCTATAAGGGACTGCCTTTTTTTTTTTTTTTAAGATTTTATTTATTTATTTGATAGAGAGATAGCGAGAGCAGGAACACAAGCAGGGGGAGTGGGAGAGGGAGAAGCAGGCTTCCTGCCGAGCTGGGAGCCCAATGTGGGACTCGATCCCAGGACCCTGGGATTACGACCTGAGCTGAAGGCAGACGCTTAATGACTGAGCCACCCAGGCGTCCCCGGGACTGCCTTTTAAAGTTCTTTTGAGGGGCGCCTGGGTGGCTCAGATGGTTAAGTGTCTGCCTTCAGCTCAGGTCATGATCTCCAGGTCCTGGGATCGGGCCCCATGTCGGGCTCCTGGCTCAGCGGGGCATCAGCTTCTCCCTCTGCCTCTCCCCTTGCTTGTGCTCTCTGTCTCTCTCTCTCTCAAATGAATAAATAAAATCTTTTAGGGGCGCCTGGGTGGCTCAGTTGGTTAAGTGACTGCCTTCGGCTCAGGTCATGATCCCAGGGTCCTGGGATCGAGTCCCACATCGGGCTCCCGGCTCAGCAGGAAGCCTGCTTCTCCCTCTCCCACTCCCCCTGCTTGTGTTCCTGCTCTCGCTGTCTCTGTCTCTGTCAAATAAATAAATAAAATCTTAAAAAAAAAATAAAATCTTTTAAATAAATAAATAAAGTTCTTTTGATACTGTACAATGTCCCTGGCAACCCAGAACTTTGTGAGTTCGACGCAGAAGGCATTGAAGTGGTCTACTTGTCCCTAAACACAACATCTCTAATTCAGTCTCTAGGTCAGGGGGTCATAAGGACCCCTAAGGCTTATTACACATGGTATTCTATGGAAAGAACTGTCAATGCTATGGAAGAGAACCCCGATAGAGAGAACATCATGAAAGTCTGAGGATCACACAATTGAAGATGTTATTGCTGTTATAGAAAAAGCGTTGAAAGCCATCAAGCCTGAAACAATAAATTCCTGCTGGAGAAAACTTCCAGATGTTGTGCCTGACTTCACAGGATTTAAGACAAAATCAAGAAAATATGAAAGAGATTGGATATGGCAAAAAAGGTGGGGGTGGGGGTTGAAAGTTTTCAAGATACGAATCCTGGAGAAATTCAAGAGCTAGTAGCTATCCCACCAAAGGAATTAACAGAAAACACCTTGATAGAGATGATTACTTCCAAACAAATGGCAGATGATGAAGACAGAAGAAGCAGTGCCAGACAAAATGTCTAACTGACATTAGACAATCAGGCAGAAGGGTTCTGGTTATTCGAGACTGCTTTTGATTTCTTTATGACATGGACCTTCTATGATATGGGCACTGAAACTAAAGCAAATTGTGGAAGAAAAATTGGTACCACATAGAATATTTTTAGAAAAATGAAAGAGCAAGAAGACAGAAATTATGATGTATTTCAATAAAGTTACACAGAATGTGCCTGCCTCCCCTCCACCTCCTCCACCTCTTTGCTTCTGCCATCCCTGTGTCTCTGTGCAAGACCGGCCCCTCCTCTTCCTCCTCCTCAGCCTACTCAACATGAAGACAATGAGGATGAAGACCTTTATGATACTCCACTTCCACTTAGTGAAGAGCATATAATCATCATGCTGTACAGTTAAGAAATTTATCTGTTGTGTATGTGTGTGTCTTCAAGTGAAAATCTAATAACTGTACAGTGAGAACTATGTTAAGTATTCACCGTGTAGAATATCGTGTACAAGATGTATATGGAAGTGGATAGCCTTTCCTTACATAGGCATTAGGTGAGTGATAGTTAATATAAAATTAATAATGTATTAATTTTCATACTGTTTTACAGCTTTATTTTCAAAGAATTACATTACCATAGAGTATGCCTCTGTCTCTCATAATTGGAGAAATGTGTATCTGCCAATCATAAAAAAGAAAACAGCTCAATAATTTGGTGAAGGTATTCCTAAAATGATTTTATATTGACAGATCAACTCTTCTGAATTATTTTTGGACTCAGATAATGCTATCTGTGTTTTTCAATACAATTTTATGGGATAGGCAATCGGTCATGACCCTGCCTGTCCATGCCCTTGCAGGTCATGCCAAGAATGCATAGCCATGACTGCTCTTCATCCAGACCATTTTTGAGGGTTGTGTTTGCGGAGATAATGAGTTGGCCTACTTGCCACTGACTATAAAAGTGAGAAATCTCCCAGCTCAACAGTCCTCTCCTGTAACACAACCCACTTAATCCTTCTAGCCACCTATATTGCCCGTGGGAGTTGGGAAGTATGGGGAACCTTGTGGACATTGTACTGACACTCCGGTTACTGCTTTTGCCTTGAGAAATAGTCTCTAACCCCAGGAGTCTCATGGTTTTTGGCAGTCTTCATGAAATAGTAACAAGAGTTTGTTAGTTTGCACAATGAGTAAAATCCCAAACTCTTCACAGACCCTGACAAATAACTTCTGACCACTAAGAATGTTGGTGATGAGGCATTTCTTTTCTTAAAGATTTATCTATTTTTTTAAATATTTTATTTGTTTATTTGACAGAGAGAGACACAGCGAGAGAGGGAACACAAGCAGGGGGAGTGGGAGAGGGAGAAGCAGGCCTCCCGCAGAGCAGGAAGCCCGACATGGGACTCTATCCCAGGACCCTGGGATCATGACCTGAGCCGAAGGCAGATGCTTAACTGACTGAGCCACCCAAGCGTCCCTCGCTCTCTTTCAAATAAATAAATAAAATATTTTTTAAAAAAGAAATAAACAGTAGCTTTAAAAAAAAATAAATGGTAGCTTTCAATATAGGATATTTATTTTTTTAAATTAATTATCTATTTATTTAGGTAATCTCTGCACCCAGTGTGGGGCTCAAACTCATCACTCCAAAATCAAGAGTCACATGGTCTACTGACTGAGCCAGCCAGGCACCCCAATATATGATTTTTTAAGAACTGATTTTGAGGCACCTGGGTGTCTCAGTCAGTTGAGCATCCAATTCTCGATTTCAGCTCAGGTCATGATCTCTGGTCTGTGATTTCAGGCCCTGTGTCAGGCTCTGTGCTAGATGTGAAGCCTGCTTGGGATTCTCTCACTACCTCTCCCTCTGCATGCCCCCTCCAAACAAAACAACAAAACGAAACAAAACCCTGATTTTAATTGAAATAACATACAGAATAGCACACAAATCATAGGATAAGTTTTCTCAAAGTGAACACACTTTGTTACCACCCAGTCGAGATATAGAACCTAAAAGCATATATATTCTTTCCTATGTCCTATCTTGATAGCGGAGGAATTTGGGCCAGTCTTACTTTTTGACCTACTTTTTTTCCTCTACATGGGTTGTCTTTTTCCTTTGGATGGCTTTTCCGAAAGTAAAAATAACAACTCCAATTTCTCTTTAAACAGGAGGAGAATTTAGGACTTGAAATAAAGATTTATTTATTTATTTATTTGACAGAGAGAGAGAGATCACAAGTAGGCAGACAGGCGGAGGGAGAGGGAGAAGCAGGCTCCCTGCTGAGCACGGAACCCCCATCCGGGGGGTGGGGTGGGCGGGCATGGGGGACACTGATCCCAGGACGCTGGGATCATGACCTGAGCCAAAGGCAGACACTTAACTGACTGAGCCACCCAGGTACCCCAGGACTTGAAATTAAAAGGATGCATGTTACAACAGTACTGTTACACTCATCTAAAGATAAAGAACGAACAGCAGCTTGGTAAACTATCAAAGCATCCCAGCACAGTTCATCTGTCAGGTTACACAGTTGTTGTGGGTCTCTTTCTGAAGTGTAGCCTCAGGGACACCTGGGTGGCTCAGTTGTTAAGCGTCTGCCTTCAGCTCAGGTCATGAGCCCAGGGTCCTGGGATTGAGTCCCGCATCAGGCTCCTTGCTCACTGAGGAGCCTGCTTCTCCCTCTCTCACTCCCCCTGCTTGTGTTCCCTCTCTGGCTGTCTCTCCCTCTCTGTCAAATTAATAAATAAAAAACTTTAAAAAAAAATGAACTATAGCCTCAGAAGAGAAATCAGAGGATGAGTCCCTATTACTGAGATGACATATGGATCCATAGTGCTTGCCATGAGAAATAGTCTTTTGTCTCTGACAACTCTAGCAACTCTAACGGATTGCATAATTCAGTTTAATAGTTCCTGTTGAACTGGAAGATGGTCAAAATGACTTCTGGATACTTCTTCATTGTCTGCCCAAGTACTTGATAAATTGACCCTCCAAATGACGAGCAATGGGAAGTCATACTTAAAATATAAAATGGCCACATTTCAGGTGACAGGGAAAATCCATGATTAGCTATTGCTACTGCAATCTTGTAACTTACCTTGTCACAGTGATTAGCCTATAAATGACACTTAACTAAAGCCTAAACCAATCAATGCTTTTTTTTTTCTTTTTTAGGACAAGGGATTGACTCAAAGTGGATATGTGACTTAAATTGTTCCAATCAGAGTGAAGCACAGGTTGAAGAAATAGATCTTTTTTTTCAGGTTGGTGCAGTGTGACAGTGTAGGATCTGAGACATCTGTAGCCTTTTGCTACCATAGCAGAAATGATACTTTTAAATAATATTTTGGGAAAGGGATTCATCATAGCCAAGTTGACACAGTACAAAGCTATCATTACTACCCATTCATTGAATCAGTGACATTCACTTCTTTATATGGAAGATAGATATCGGGGCGCCTGGGTGGCTCAGTCAGTTAAGCATCTGCCTTTGGTTCAGGTCATGATCCCAGGGTGCTGCTATGGAGCCCCACGTCAGGCTCTCTGCTCAGCGTGGAGCCTGCTTCTCCTTCTCCCTCTGCCTGCCCCTCCCCTTGCTTGTGCTCTCTCTCTCTGTCAAATACATAAATAAAATCCTAAAAAAAAAAAAAAAAGATAGATACCACCTAGTTTTTTCACAACAGGTTTGTTGCCAGAACACAGGTGTCATACAACTACTGCTAAACCTAAACCAAAATGGGAAAGGAAAAGACTCACATCAACATCATCGCCATTGGACATGTAGAGTCGGGCAAGTCTACCACTACCAGCATCTGATCTGCCAATGTGGTGGGATCGACAAAAGAACTATCGAAAAATCTGAGATGGAGGCTGCTGAGATGGGAAAGGCCTCCTTCAAGTATGCCTGGGTCTTGGCTAAACTGAAAGCTGACTGTGAACGTGGTATCACCCTTGATATCTCCCTGTGGAAATTTGAGGCCAGCAAGTACTATGTCCTGATGCCCCAGAACACAGAGACTTTCTCAAAAACATGATTACAGGCATATCTCAAGCTGACTGTGCTGTCCTGATTGTGGCTGCTTGTGTTGATGCATTTGAAGCAGGTATCTCTAAGAACGGGCATGCCCTTCTGGCTTACACACTGGGTGTAAAAAACGAATTGTTGGTGTTAACAAAATGGATTCCACTGAGCCACCCTACAGCCAGAAGAGATACAAGGAAATCATTAAGGAAGTCAGCACCTATATTAAGAAACTTGGCTTCGGGGCGCCTGGGTGGCTCAGTTGGTTAAGTGACTGCCTTCAGCTCAGGTCATGATCCTGGAGTCCCAGGATCGAGTCCCGCATCGGGCTCCCTGCTCGGCAGGGAGTCTGCTTCTCCCTCTGACCCTCCTCCCTCTCATGTGCTCTCTCTCATTCTCTCTCTCAAATAAATAAATAAAATCTTTAAAAAAAAAAAAAAAAGAAACTTGGCTTCGACCCCAACACAACAGCATTTGTGCCAATTTCCGGTTGGAATGGTGACAACATGCTGGAACCAGGTGCTAACATGCCTTGGTTCAAGGGACGGAAAATCACCCGTAAAGATGGGAATGCCAGTGGAACCACACTGCTTGAAGCTCTGGATTGCAATTGCATTTTGTCACCTACTTGTCCAACTGAGAAGCCCTTGCATCTGCCTCTCCAGGATGTCTACAAAATTGGTGGTATTGGTACTGTCCCTGTGGGCCAAGTGGAGACTGGTGTTTTAAACCTGGCATGGCGGTCGTCTTTGCTCCAGTCAATGTTACGACTGAAGTAAAGTCTGTTGAAATGCACCACGAAGATTTAAGTGAGGCTCTTCCTGGGGATAACTGGGCTTCAATGTCAAGAATGTATCTGTAAAACATGTTCATCGTGGCAACGTGGCTGGTGACAGCAAAAATGACCCACCCATGGAAGCAGCTGGCTTCATGGCTCAGAGGATTATCCTGAACCAGCCAGGTCAAATCAGTGCTGGATATGCACCTGTGCTGGACTGTGACCCAGCTCACATTGCTTGCAAGTTTGCTGAGGTGAAGGAGAAGATAGATCGTCGTTCTGGAAAAAAGCTGGAAGATGGTCCCAAGTTCTTGAAATCTGGTGATGCTGCCATTGTTGATATGTTTCCGGGCAAGCCTATGTATGTTAACAGCTTCTCTGACTATCCTTCTCTGGGTCATTTTGCTGTTCATGACATGAGACAGACAGTTAATGTGGGTGTCATCAAAGCAGTGGACAAGAAGGCAGCTGGAGCTGGTAAGGTTACCAAGTCTGCCCAGAAAGCTCAGAAAGCTAAATGAATATTATCCTCAATACCTGCCACCCCAGTCTTAATGAGTGGTGGAAGAATGGTCTCAGAACGGTTTGTGTCAATTGGCCATTTAGGTTTCATGTAAAAGACTGGTTAATGATAACAGTGCATTTGTAAAACCCTCAGAAGGAAAGGAGAATGTTTTGTGGACCACTTGATTTTTTTGTGTGTGTATTTAAGTTATTAGTTTTAAGTTATTCGTTTTTAAAATCAGTACTTTTTAATGGAAACAACTTGACCAAAAATCTGTCACAGAATTTTGAGACCCATTAAAACAAAAGTTTATTATTTATTTATTTATTTATTTATTTATTTATTTTTAAAGATTTTATTTATTTATTTGACAGAGAGAGAGACACAGTGAGAAAGGGAACACAAGCAGGGGGAGTGGGAGAGGGAGAAGCAGGCTTCCCGCCAAGCAAGAAGCCCGTTGTGTGGCTTGATCCCAGGACCCTGGGATCATGACCTGAGCTGAAGGCAGACACTTAATGACTGAGCCACCCAGGTGCCCCTAAAACAAAAGTTTAATGAGGAAAAAAAAAAAAAAAAAGGAAGATAGATACCACCTAACAAAGTTTTCATTTTCAGTTTCAAGTCTCCAAGTAAAATTACTTGATTCTTGGGTGCCAAATTTGCTCTATTTGGCAGAATAATTACTTAATTCTCATAAGTAATTATTTACAATAATAAAAACTTGAACAATGCAATTGAACAAATGGTCAGGAAATATAAAGAGACAATTCATAAAAGGAAAACTACAAATGGAGAGTAAATATTTGAAAAATGTTCAATCTCACTAGAAATCAAAAATGCATATTAAGATAATGAGTTACCATTATCACCTATTTGACAAAGATTCAAATGAGGCCAATATGCAATGTTCATGATGCTGGAGGGCTGTGAATTAGTATTATGATTAAGAATGTCGATTTTGTAATATACATATCAGGCTCTATCTTGACTTCACATTTGAATCACCTGGGGAAATATTATTTTATTTTTTAAGTGTGATTTTTATTTTTTACATTTTTTTTTTTAAGATTTTATTTATTTATTTGAGACAGAATGAGAGACAGAGAGCATGAGAGGGAGGAGGGTCAGAGGGAGAAGCAGACTCCCCGCCGAGCAGGGAGCCCGATGCGGGGCTCGATCCCGTGACTCCAGGATCATGACCCCAGCCGAAGGCAGTCGCTTAACCAACTGAGCCACCCAGGCGCCCTTTTTTACATTTTAATTCCAGTAAAGACAGGGGAACTTCTAGAGATTTTATTTATTTGAGAGCAAGAAAGAGAGAGCACAAGCAGGGGGAGAGGCAGCGAGAGAGGGAGAAAAGCTCAAGCAGGCTCCACGCCCACAGCCAGCCTGACCCGAGACTCATCTCACTACGCTGAGATCATGACCTGAGCCAAATCAAGAGTCTACACTCAAAGGACTGAGCCACCTAGGCACTGCCAGACCTGGGGAACTTCTAAACGCAAGACAAACGTGGGTTCTATCCCGGATCAATCAAATCAGAATCTTCAGTAGTGGACCCCAAGTGCCAACATTTTTTTAAAAGCTCTCCAAGTAATTCTTTTTTTTTTTTTTTTAAGATTTTATTTATTTATTTATTTGAGAGAGAGAGAGAGAAACAGCACGAGAGGGGAGAGGGTCAGAGGGAGAAGCAGGCTCCCTGCTGAGCCGGGAGCCCGATGTGGGACTCGATCCCAGGACTCCAGGACCATGACCTGAGCCGAAGGCAGTCGCTTAACCAACTGAGCCACCCAGGCGCCCCTCTCCAAGTAATTCTAATATGCAGCCAGAATTGAGAAACACTAAGTCAAAAACTTTAACATATATATTGACTCATTGTTTCTGATATTAAAGAATAAAACCAGATTGTACACAAATGTTTATGTATGAGAACTTCGGTAATGTTATTATAGTGTAAATGGAGAATGAAGCAAATGCTCAATAAAGAAACATTGTAGAATACAAAACAAAATCTCCCAAACCAGGCCCATGACATCAACGTGTAAGAGAAGGGTGAGGAGGGAAACAAAGCATGCCACTGCCTAAGGCATTAAAATTTAAGTTACAGGAAAAAATGCTTTTTCAGGCTAGACAGAACTCTAGAGCTGGTTGTTGGTGACCCCTGTCCCCAATCAGTACGCTGGACTAGGACTGGGGCAAAGGAAGCCCAAACTATCGTAAACTAACAAGTCACTAGGATGGCGAGTACAGACACGCTTTCCTTAGTGCTGTAGGTTGCACATCTGATCCGTGGAGTGCCTTGTGTGACCCTTTTATTTACGGGTCCTGGGAGGTCTCCACAAGGGAGGTGACATCCCGGGAGTTACACATTAGTCGGCTAGTAAACAGTTCCCGGAAAAGCGCCGCGCAGCTCCTGGGCACTCAAGAGGCCGGCGTCTGAAGCGCGCCGAAGGGATGAACCCCCGGCGGAAGCTGAGGAGACCGGGGCGGGGGGCGGGCAGTGGGAGCCCGCGCGGGAGCCCGGTAGCGGGAGGCGGAAGCCTGCAGCCGAGAGCTCCGGGCGGCTTGGAAAACGAGGGGCGGGAACACGGAGCGGCAGCGGGAAGAGGAGGAAGGAGGGAGGAGCATCACGAGCTTCCCGCCCGCGCTCCCGGCCGGCTGCGAGCAGGCGCCTTGGCGGTGCCAGCGTCTTCTTCCCCGCCCTTCGCCGTCGCCACGGCGCCGGCTCGCGTCTGGTCTGGGCGGACGGCTGGGCCCTTGGCGGGGGCCCTTGGTGGGCGCCCTTCGGCCTCCTCGCCACGCTTCGGGTTTCGCCCTCCGCCTCGCCGCGCCTTCCCCGCCTCGGACGGGCGGGGCCCCGGCCCAGGTAACTGCCCGCAGATTCCCGCCGCTCCCGGCCGCCGCCCCTCCCCGCACCGCGGGGCCGCCCGCGTTCGCGGGCTCCTCGGTCGCTACTTCCACCCTCGCGTCGTGCGCGTCCGCGACCTCCCCCACCCCTCACTCCCCGCCTTCTGCCGCCGCACCCCGGGCCCTCGTCCTTCCCTCGCGCTCGGCCCTCCCCAGCCTCCCCGCGTCGCCCTCCCGCCGCCGCATCCTCGGGCTGACGGAGGCGCGGGAGCTCCGGGCGCCGGGTCGCCCTCCCGCCGGCGTGGGACGACCTCCGGTGCGCGCCAGCCCTCGGCCGGACCCTGGTCCTCCGGCCCCTGGCGGTCCAGGGGGGCGCCGCGGTGAGCACCCCACGGGGCGGAGGGCCGCCCTCCCTCCCAAGCCTACGCCGCAGGGTCGGGTAGAAGACCCCGGAGGGGTCCCTGGGGATGACCCGGTGATTTGTGCGAGGTGGTCGTGGGGAAGCTTCTGTTCGACGTTCTTTAGTGTAAATTGAGCACTGAGGAATAGATGCGATTTCTTAGGCTCGTCTGTGGTGGAAAAAAACCAGAAGAACTTGAATTATTCTCTGGAAATTGCGTTCGCCAATAAGTTTTGAATAAAGGTACTTTTTTGGGGTAGACTTAACATTTTTCCTCCTCACATATTTTGTGTGATTGAGTTTATTGTTTTTTAAATTTCTTTCTACCATTAACTAATTTTACTCGTTTCGTGATGTTTACTATGTTTTGTTACTAATTTTACTCGTTTCGTAATGTTTACAGTGTTTTGACTGCCAGTTCTCTGTGAGGCAGAAATAATCTTTGCCATAAAACAGGAGGTGAGAACATCTTTTCGGAGTTCTAAAAGATGAAAGACCATCATCAAATCCTGTAAGACTCTATCTTTACACCTTGAGCCATCTTTTTATCCTTTACATTTTAGTTGACCATACTTCTGAAATATTTTTTTATTATTTTAAAAGCTTTTATTTATTTTATTTATTTGAGAGAGAGAGAGAGCAAGAGCGGGGTTAGGTGCAGAGGCAGAGGGAGCGAGAGAAGCAGACTCCCAGCTGGGCAGGGAGCCAGATGTGGGGCTCCATCCCAGGACCCTGGGATCATGACCTCAGCCGAAGGCAGATGCTTAACCGATTGAGCCACCAAGGCGCCCCCTTCTGAAGTATTTTAAAGCAAATTCCTGGCATAAATACCTAAGTATATACTGTATCTCTCATATCTAGGAGAGGTAAGAACCCTTAAAAAAAAAAAAACAAAACAACCAAACCCAAACCCATAATAGAATTACCACATACCACCAAATATAACATTAATTCCTCAATGTCATCTAATACCCTGTCATATTCAATTTTCATCTTTTTTGAATTTGAAATTCAGGTTTATGGAAAAATTGCAAAAATAACACTAAAGAACTCCTATACTGTTACCCAGTTTGCCTACTTGTTTACGTTTTGCCCATGCTTTTTCCTTCTCTTTATACATGTCACACACACGTTTTTTTCTGAACTATTTGAGAGTCGATTGCATACATCATCCCTCTTTCTGCCTTGCTATTCAAGTAGTACAATATGTATTTCCTAAGAGCAATGATACTCTTTTATGTAAACAAGTACATTTATCAAATTCATGAAGTTTAACATTGATATGTTACTTTTATCTGTGCTATAGTTTGTATTTCCGGTTATGTCAAGTGTCACAATAATATCCTTTACAACGAATTGTCTTTTCTAGTACAAGATACAGTCCAGGATATTTCATTTCGTTTAGTTGTCTTATATTGTTAATCTTCTTTAGCTTCGACTAGTTCTTGAGCCTTTGTTTCTCAGGATATTGATTTTTTTTTTTTTAAGATTTTATTTATTTATTTGAGACAGAGAGAATGAGAGAGAGAGAGCACATGAGAGGGGGGAGGGCCAGAGGGAGAAGCAGGCTCCCTGCCAAGCAGGGAGCCCGATGCGGGACTCGATCCCGGGACTCCAGGATCATGACCTGAGCCGAAGGCAGTCGCTTAACCAACTGAGCCACCCAGGCACCCAGGATATTGATTTTTTTTAAGGACTAATAGCCCATTTATATCAAAGTCTTCAATATGAATTGGTTTCCTCATGAATAGAGTTAGGTTTGAATTTTTTGGTTGGAATACTATATAAATAATGTTATGTCTTTTTCAAATTATCACAATCAGAGGAGCATGATGTCTCCCTCATATAAGTTGTTAATCCATTTTCTCCACTACCATTTTTTTTTCCTGTTCACCGTTATTTTTTCCTTTTTTGCAAATTAAGTACAGTTGACCTTTAAAGCACGTGGGGGTTAGGGGTGCAAACCCCCAATCCCTTGCAGTTGAAAATCTGACTCCGGAAAAACTGAACTACTAATAGCCTACAGTTGGCCATGCCTTACTGTTACCACAAATATTTAACACATATTTTGTATGTTGTATATATTATATGCTGTATTATAGTAAGCTAGAAAAAAGAAAATGGCAATATAGTAAGCTAGAAAAAAGAAAATGGCATTAATAAAATCATAAGAGAAAATACACTTACAGTACTATACCATATTTATTGAAAAAAAATCTGTGTATAAGTGGATCCTCATAGTTCAAACCTGTGTTGTGCAAGGGTCAGCTGCAGTTGTGGGGAAATATCTCCAGATTATGTAAATATCCTGTGCCTTATCAGAATCCTCCCTCTCCCTCTGCCTCGTTTAGCATCTGTTGATGGTTCCTGAATCAAAATGGTGATTTTCCACATCTATCCACATCTTTTCCTGGATCAGTTTTTACTATGATAGTTGTAAAATGATTTTCCACATCTATCCTCAAACCAGTGTGGCCTCATTTATTCTTTATTTAATAGATTGTAACCTGTTGCTCATCTTCTTTATTTTGATGCTAAGAGTGTCTCAAATTTGACCTGTGGGATTTGGCCCATCTATCTTGGTCCTTTTTCTTTCTTTGAAGATTTTATTTATTTATTTATTTGAGAGAGAGAGCGCGCGCGCGCATATGTGCTCGCAAGGTGGGGATAAAGGGGGGGGAGTGGGAGGGGGAAAGAATCCCAAGCAGACTCTGTCCTCACAGCATGGAGCCCTAGGTGTGGCTTGATCCCATAACCCTGAGACTATGACCTAAGCTGAAACCAAGAGTCGGATGCTTAACCGACTGAGCCACCCAGGTACCCCTTGGTCCTGTTTCTTTTTGACATGCCCCCATTATATGTTTGCTTCTTTACTTTGGAACAAGATGTTCCAGGGCCATCTGTTTCCTTCACTATCTCTGCCCTGAAATCAGCTGTTTTTTCAAGGAGCCCTGGTTTCTCTTACTGAGGAATGGTACCTAGAAACCAAAATCTGGGGGTGCCTGGGTGGCTCAGTTGCTTAAGCATCTGACTTCGGCTCAGGTCATGATCTTGGGGTCCTGGGATCAAGCCCCACGTCCTGCTCTGTGTTCAGCAGGGAATCTATTTCTCCCTTTCCCTCTGCCCCTACCCCGCTTGTGCTTTCTCTCTCTCAAATGAGTGGGTAGAATCTTAAAAAAAAAAAAAGAAAGAAAAGAACCCAAAATCTGGGTGCTAGGTTTGCTCATTGCTACTAGAGTGTCACTGCTTCTATAGGCCCTTTTATTTTTTTTATTTTTATTTTTTAAAAGATTTTATTTATTTATTTGACAGAGATAGAGACTGCAAGAGAGGGAATACAAGCAGGGGGAGTGGGAGAGGGAGAAGCAGGCTTCCTGCTGCGCAGGGAGCCTGATGCGGGGCTGGATTCCAGGACCCCGGGGTCATGACGTGAGCGGAAGGCAGATGCTTAACGACTGAGCCACCCAGGCACCCCTGTATAAGCCCTTTTAGAAGACAGAGCTAGAAATCATGAGTTTTTATACTGATTATCTCTAGTTCTTTTTTTTTTTTTTTTTAAGATTTTATTTATTTATTTGAGAGAGAGAGAATGAGGGAGAACACATGAGAGGGGATAGGGTCAGAGGGCAAAGCAGACTCCCTGCCGGGGAGCGGGATGCGGGACTCGATCCAGGGACTCCAGGATCATGACCTGAGCCGAACGCAGTCGCTTAACCAACTGAGCCACCCAGGCGCCCAATTATCTCTAGTTCTTATCCAGCCCCTTAGGGCTCTTCTTTACCTTTCCCCATTCTTTAATTGTTTTCCATTTCTTCTACAGTGAAAGTACTGGCTCCCATCAACAGATATATATATGCATTTCCTCAGTCCCACCATACACAAAAAATAGCTTCATAATTTCTATACTCCTACCCCTAGGAAAAACAGACCTACTAAGAAGAATTTGAGATTTGTTTCTAGTTCTTTTTATCTTCAGTTTGAGTCAAAATACTGTATTTAAAAGTTACTTGAATTAATCCTTTTTCTTTTCATTGTGGTTATTTTACTCATTTGAAATATAGTCGGATTTGCTTCTCTTTGTATTAGGTTTTATGTCCCCCCCATTCTTGTTTATTAATGTAATTCTAAAAGTCAAAACTATATAGAAAGTTGTATTAAGTATCCCTCTCTCCCTTGCTTTTCCACTTTGCCATCCCCACACCATGGTAGTTAACGTATTTTGTTCATTTGTTTTATTTTCCTGTTTCTTTCTGCAAAATTAAATGATGCATATGTTATTTTCATCTCCTTACATACAAAGTAGCATACTAGGTATACTTTTTTTTTTTTATTCTTATGTTAATCCCCATACGTTACATCATTAGTTCTAGATGAAGTGTTCCATGATTCATTGTTTGTGCATAACACCCAGTGCTCCATGCAGAATGTGCCCTCCTCAATACCCACCACCAGGCTAACCCATCTTCCCACCCCCCTCCCCTCTAGAACCCTCAGTTTGTTTTTCAGAGTCCATCGTCTCTCATGGTTCGTCCACCCCTCCAATTTCCCCTGCTTCATTCTTCCCCTCCCGCTACCTTCTTCTTCTTCTTTTTTTTTTCTTAACATATATTGCATTATTTGTTTCAGAGGTACAGATCTGAGATTCAACAGTCTTGCAAAATTCACAGTGCTTACCAGAGCACATATCCTCCCCAGTGTCTATCACCCAGTCACCCCATCCCTCCCACCCCACCCCCCACTCCAGCAACCCTCAGTTTGTTTCCTGCGATTAAGAATTCCTCATATCAGTGAGATCATATGATACATGTCTTTCTCTGTTTGACTTATTTCACTCAACATAATACCCGCCAGTTCCATCCACGTCGTTGCAAATGGCAAGATCTCATTCCTTTTGATGGCTGCATAATATTCCATTGTATATATATACCACATCTTCTTTATCCATTCATCTGTTGATGGACATCTTGGCTCTTTCCACAGTTTGGCTATTGTGGACATTGCTGCTATAAACATCGGGGTGCACGTACCCCTTCGGATCCCTACTTTTGTATCTTTGGGGTAAATACCCAGTAGTGCAATTGCTGGATCATATGGTAGCTCTATTTTCAACTTTTTGAGGAACCTCCATACAGTTTTCCAGAGTGGCTGCACCAGCTTGCATTCCCACCAACAGTGTAGGAGGGTTCCCCTTTCTCCGCATCCCCGCCAACATCTGTCGTTTCCTGACTTGTTAATTTTAGCCATTCTGACTGGTGGGAGGTGGTATCTCATTGAGGTTTTGATTTGGATTTCCCTGATGCCGAGCGATATTGAGCACTTTTTCATGTGTCTGTTGGCCATTTGGATGTCTTCTTTGGAAAAATGTCTGTTCATGTCTTCTGCCCATTTCTTGATTGGATTCTTTGTTCTTTGGGTGTTGAGTTTGATGAGTTCTTTATAGATTTTGGATACTAGCCCTTTATCTGATATGTCATTTGCAAATATCTTCTCCCATTCTGTCAGTTGTCTTTTGGTTTTGTTGACTGTTTCCTTTGCTGTGCAAAAGCTTTTTATCTTGATGAAGTCCCAATAGTTCATTTTTGCTCTTGCTTCCCTTGCCTTTGGCGATGTTTCTAGGAAGAAGTTGCTTCTGCTGAGGTCAAAGAGGTTGCTGCCTGTGTTCTCCTTTAGGATTTTGATGGACTCCTGTCTCACATTGAGGTCTTTCAACCACTTGGAGTCTATTTTTGTGTGTGGTGTAAGGAAATGGTCCAGTTTCATTCTTCTGCATGTGGCTATCCAATTTTCCCAACACCATTTGTTGAAGAGACTGTCTTTTTTCCATTGGACATTCTTTCCTGCTTTGTCGAAGATTAGTTGACCATAGAGTTGAGGGTCTTTTTTTTTAAAGTAGACTCCACACCCAAAGTATGGCTCAAACTCAAGTTCATACATGCTTGCTGTACCAACTGCGCCAGGCAGACACCCGTATATATGCACTTTTTCACTTTACTTTTCTCTTTTTTTTAAAGAGTGAAGCTTGTTTTATTTATTAAAATATTTATTTGTCAGTGAGCAAGGAGCCAGATGTGGGACTCGATCCCAGGACTTCGGGATCATGACCTGAGCCAAAGGAGATGGTTAAGGACTGAGCCACCCAACCATCCCTGCACTTTACTTTTTTCCATTAACAATATATTTTAGGGGGCACCTGGGTGGCTCAGTTGGTTAAGCGACTGCCTTAGGCTCAGGTCATGATCCTGGAGTCCCAGGATTGAGTCCCACATCGGGCTCCCTGCTCAGTGGGGAGTCTGCTTCTCCCTCTGACCCTTCCCCCTCTCACGTGCGTGCGCGCATGCTCTCTCTCTCTCATTCTCTCTCAAATAAATAAAAATCTTAAAAAAAAACCCAAAAAACAAAAAAAAAACAATATATTTTAGAAATCACAGTTCATAGAGATCTTCCTTTTTTTTGAGATCTTCCTTATTTTTGGCAGCTGCTGAATACCTATTTCTAACTGGTTTATTTAAATTAAGGTCCAAAAAAGATCTTCACATATTGCTTTTGGTTATTATGTCTCTTAATACTCCCCTCCTTATGTATATGCATATCTATATCTATATAATAATATCCAGTTTCTCCCCCTTGCCCCCCTTTAAAAAAGATTTTATTTATTTATTTATTTTAGAGAGAACACATGTGAGTGGGGAGAGGGGCAGAAGGAGAGTGAGAGAAAGAGAGAATCTCAAGCAGGCTCCCCACTGAGTGTGGATCCCAGCTTGGGGCTCTATCTCACAACCCTGAGATCATTGACCAGCGCTGAAATCAAGAGTCAGACGTTTGGGGCGCCTGGGTGGCTTAGTCGGTTAAGTGCCTAACTCTTGATTTCGGCTCAGGTCATGATCCCAGGGTCCTGGGATTGAGCCCTGCATCGGGCTCCCTGCTCAGCGAAAGCCTGCTTCTCCCTCTCCCACTCCTGCTTGTGTTCCCTCTCTCGCTGTGTCTTTCTCTGTCAAATAAATAAATAAAATCTTAAAAAAAAAAAAAAAAGTCAGATGTTTAACTGACTGAGCCACCCAGGTGCCCCTCTCCCCCTTCCCTTTAAAATACCATTTGTTTGTTGAAGAAACTGTATCATTTATCCTATAACATTTTTTACATTCTGAATTTGGTTGATTTTATTCTCCTTTGTGTATTCAATATGTTCCTTTATTTTCTTTACTTCTTGTCAATTGGTGTTTAGAGTCAGATACAGATTAAGGTTCAGTTTTAAATTTTTTATCTTTTTAAGAATATTCCAGTCGTGCCTTTGTGTGTGCCTTTGTGTCTGCCTTTGGCTCAGGTCGTGATCTTGGGGTCCTAGGATTGAGGGGAATTAGTGGGGAGTCTACTTCTCCCTCTCTTTCTACCCCTCCCCACCCACTGCTCATGCACACTCTCTTTCAAATAAAATCTTAAAAAAAAAAAAATTTCATAGATAGTTCTGTGTACTTCCCATCTACATAGCAACATATCAGGAGGAATATAATGTCTTTTTCTCATAGTTAGTAATTTTAAGATTGTAGGTCATGTCAGTACATCTAATAAAGTTCTCCATCTACTTTCACCTAATAGTCTTAGCAACCACTGACACTGTTGACTAGATCTGTTATTTCATTAGGAACTGCAAATGATGCTTTTCTAATGAAATCATTCCTCTTGCATTTGGCTAGCTTTTCTTTAAAAAGATTTAATTAATTAATTAATTAATTAATTAATTAAAGATTTTATTTATTTACTCGACAGAGAGAGAGCACAAGTAGGCAGAACGGCAGGCAGAGGGAGAGGGAGAAGCAGGCTTCCTGCTGAGCTGGGAGCCAGACGTGGGGCTCGATCCTAGGACCCTGGGATCATGACCCAAGCCGAAGGCAGCCGCTTAACTGACTGAGCCACCCAGGCGCCCCTATTTATTTATTTTAGAGAGAGTGTGTGTGCACAAGCGGGGGAGGAGCAGAGAGGGGGAGGAAGAGACTCGAAAGCAGGCTCCCTGGTGAGTGCAGAGCCCCAAATCGGGGCTCCATCCCATGACCCTGAGATCATGACCTAAGCCGAAATCAAGAGTTAGGCGCTTAACCAACTGAGCCACCCAGGCACCCCTGGTTAGCTCTTTTTAAAGAATTTCTTGGGCGCCTGGGTGGCTCAGTTGGTTAAGCAACTGCCTTCGGCTCAGGTCATGATCCTGGAGTCCCAGGATCGAGTCCCGCATCGGGCTCCCTGCTCAGCAGGGAGTCTGCTTCTCCCTCTGACCCTCCCCCGTCTCATGTGCTTTCTCTCTCTCTCAAATAAATAAAGTCTTAAAAAAAAAATAATTTATTTGATTTCTTTTTATTTATAATTTTATTTATATTTAAAGTTTATAAAAATGGTGTGTCAGGAACTCGTCATTTAGATTATTAGGGTTCTAAGCAATTGAAAAACAATGTTACAGTATAAAATATGAGGATGGCTAGCATCTTAATAGGTCCTCTTTGCTATACTTGAATAGTTTTTTTTTTAAGCTTATTTTATAAAAAAATTCAGCTACTTTCTTTTTAAAGATGACATTAATGATACCAAATAAATTCAACTTTTTTGGATTTCATAAACTAGAATTAGGAATATAGAATTTTTTAAAAAGGAAAGAATAAGGCTATGATTGAATATAGACCAATGGCCAAATTACATATGATTTCTCAATTTTTTTTTTTTTAAGATTTTATTTATTTATTTGACAGAGAGAGACACAGTGAGAGAGGGAACACAAGCAGGGGGAGTGGGAAAGGGAGAGAAGCAGGCTTCCCGTGGAGCAGGGAGCCTGATGTGGAACTTGATCCCAGGACCCTGGGATCATGACCGGAGCCGAAGGCAGACGCTTAACGACTGAGCCACCCAGGCGCCCCATGATTTCTCAATTTTAAAAATTAAGAAAATTAATTTGGAACAGTCAGAAACTTATAGGAAAATTACATATATAGTACAAGGAACTATTTTTCATGAATCATTTGAGAGTGAGTGACAAACTGATGTTCTCTTACCTCTGAATATTTTAGTGTGTATTTTCTGCAAACAAGGAAATTACCTACATATGTGGAAGACACCCATCAAAATCAGAAAATTAACATTCATACATTATAACCATATCATCCTTAGTTTCTATTCAAGTTTTTCCAGTTGCCAATATTGTCCTTTATCATGAAAAGATAAAATTTACAATTACTCATTGCAACTCAGTTATCAGGTTTTCCACTTGACCAGTTTCTTGATCTTTTTCCCAACTTCCATAACCTTGAAACTTTTGAAGATTTCAGATCAATTATTTTGTAGGATGTCCCTCAATTTGGGTTTGCCTGATACATCCTTGTGATTAGATTCAGGTTATGTATCTTTAGCTCATGTGTGACAGAGACATTTTTCTCATTTTATGTATTAGGTGACATATGATCTCCAGTTGTCCCATTTCTGATAATTTTCATTTTGATCACTGGATTACATGGAGTCTGCCTGGCTTCTTCATTATAAAGTTACTCTTTTCTTTTTTGCAATTAATGAGTACTTTATAATGTATTTTTATACTTTGAAACAATGTAAATATACCATTTTTAATAAAATGTTCAATTGATTAGTTTACTTATTATATGGATTCATGGTTTCCTTTTTTTAAGGTAAGATATTGAGAATGCATTTAGTATCTCATATCTCATAGTTTTCAATGAGAGAGGTGTGAAAGTCACGGTATAAAAAGAGCATGTGGGATGGGAGATACTGTTGTGGCCATCTTTGGGTAATACAACCTACGGCACTGAGAAAAGCATAGAAACTTTATCGTCAAGATCTTTTCCTAGTTTATTTTTATTTTATTTTTATTTTTATCTTTATAGTCTGAGAAAAAAACTTGTGAAAAAAGCAAATACATTTTGCCTAACTGAGATACAAGATACTAAATGCATTCTCAATATCTTACCTTAAAAGAAGAGTTAAATTGAGCTGATGAAAAAGTAATTTACTTTGTGAAAATTCTAAATTAAGATGCTTAGTAAATCTTATGGGCTATTTATTATTATTATTTTTTTTACAGCATCTGGTAGACTGTTTTTACTTAATTGGTCATTGTTATCTTAATAAGCATGGAGATAAGATTAGAAGTTTTAACATCAACAAGTATCAAGCAGAAAAAGCCCTGGCCACGAGTCTCCTGGTTGGGACAGGTAGGTTTTTCTTTCTTCATACAATACCAGCTGTAATAATGTGTTAAATGTATACTTTGCCTCTAAGCTAGAATGTTCTGTGGTCTTAAACCACCATCTTTAGAAGGATCACGTGCTCACAGAACAGGATTTTTGTGTTTGTTTTTGTTTTTTTATGGGAGCAAGTTAGCTTTTCCAGAAAGTTAAATGGTCTAAAAGAAGTATTTTACTTTGAAAAAATTTTTTTGTCTTATTATGTTTAAGGTTGAGATGGCATATATCAAGGGGAGGTATTTTTTTTAGGATTTTATTTATTAATTTGAGAGAAAGAGAGAGAGAACATGAGCAGGAGGAGGGAAAGGGAGAAGCAAGCAGCCTCCCTGCTGAGCATGGAGCATGATGTGGGGCCCCATCCCAGGATCTCGATATCATGACCTGAGCCAAAGTCTGATGCTTAACTGACTAAGCCACCCAGTTGCCCTCAAAGGGAGTTTTATAATGAAAAATTTTAATTTAAATATAATTAACATAACAATATTATACTAGTTTGAGGTGTATAACATCGTCTACAATTCTGTGCATTACTCAGTGCTCCTCACAATAAGTATAGTTGCCATCTGTCACCAGACAACACTATTACAATGTTACTGAGTATATACCCTGTACTGTACTTTTCATCTATGTAACTTATTTATTTATGACTGGAACTCTATACCTCTTAATCTCCTTCAAGGATTTTGCCCATCTCCCCACTCATCTCCCCTCTGGCATCCTCCAGTTTGTGCTCTCTCTCTCTGACAAATAAATAAACAAAATCTTAAAAAAAAATCCAGTAGTGGAATTAGTGGATCATATGGTATTTCTATTTTTAATTTTTTGAGGAAACTCCATACTGTTTTCCACAGTGGCTGCACCAATTTAAATTCCCACCAACAGTGCACAAGAGTCCTTTTTTCCTTCACATCCTTGCCAAACACTTGTTATTTCTGGTTTGTTTGTTTAAAAGATTTTATTTGTAATTAATCTCTATACCCAACATAGGGCTCAAACTCACAACCTGAGACCAAGAGTCTCATGCTCCACTGACTGAGCCAGCCAGGTGCCCCTTTTGTCTTTTTTTTTTCTTTAAAGATTTTATGTATTTATTAGAGTGAGAACACGAGCAGGGAGGGGGGCAGAGGGAGAGCCAGAGAATCTCAAGCAGATTCCCTGCTGAGCATAGCCCAATGCGGGGCTAGAACTCGATATCATGACCTGAGCCAAAACCAAGAGTCCGATGCTTAACTGAGCCACCCAGGCACCCCTCTGCTTGTCTTTTTGATTCTAGTCACTCTGACAGGTGCTAGGTGATATATCTCAGTGTGGTTTTGATTTGCACTTCCCTGATGATTAGTGATATTGAGCATCTTTTTATGTATCTGTTGGCCATCTGTATGTCTTTTGTAGAAAAATGTCTATTCAGGTCCTCTGCCCATTTTTAATTGGATTATTTGGTTTTTTTTGGTGTATAGTTATATAATTTCTTTGTATACTTTGGATTTTACCCCTTACCAGACATATCATTTGCAAATGTCTTCTCCCATTCAGCAGATTGCCTTTTTGTTTTGTTGATGGTTCCCTCCTGCATGGTGCAAAAGCTTTTTATTTTTGTATAACCAGAAGGGAATATTTAATCTTCTGAACCTTTCCTTACTGGAACAGTCAGTGGAGTGTTTCCTCCCATTGTGATTTTCATGAGTATTCAATAAAAGTGCCCCTTAGAACTTAGAATAAAGGGCGCCTGGGTGGCTCAGTTGGTTAAGCGACTGCCTTCGGCTCGGGTCATGATCCCGGAGTCCCGGGATCGAGTCCCGCATCGGGCTCCCTGCTCAGCAGGGAGTCTGCTTCTCCCTCTGACCTTCCTCCTTCTCATGCTCTCTGTCTCTCATTCTCTCTTTCTCAAATAAATAAATAAAATCCTTAAAAAAAAAAAAAAGAACTTAGAATAAAGATGGGCCAAAATATACCAGCAGTCCAGGAATACCATTCACAATATATGGGATAGATTCCTCACCTTAGGGAAAGTTGGCAAACCTATAAAGTCCTCTTAGAATATGTAATAATTATGAAAATTTAAAAATTTGCTGTTTAGAGTCATTTCCTATGAGAAATTGTATTTTTAACTTCCTCTAGAACAGTGTCTCTTGAACTTTGCAGTGGTTCAGAATCATCTGGTGATGCCCAACCCAGGGCTTGAACTCACAACCCTGAGATCAAGACCTGAGCTGAGATTGAGTCAGATACTTAACCGACTGAGCCACCAGGCACCCCTTTACCTGGTGATATTTTTATTTATTTATTTATTTAAAAGATTTTATTTATTTATTTGAGAGAGAGAGCACATGAGAGGGGGCAGGGTCAGAGCAGGGAGCCTGATGCCTGACTCAATCCAGGGACTCCAGGATCATGACCTGAGCCGAAGGCAGTCGCTTAACCAGCTGAGCCACCCAAGCGCCCTGGTGATGTTTTTAAAACAAGTGTTGGGCCCCACTCCCGGAGTTTCTGATTGAGTAGTTCTGGGTGGAGAGTGTGCATTTCTAACAGGGTCTCAGGTGTTGCTGATAGTGTTGGTTAGGTGGTACTTTGAAAACCACTGCCCTAAAATATATGAAAACAAGGTTCATTCAAAACAGCATGCTTTTTCTAGATAATAAAAAATGATCAGAACCTGGGTTTTATAAATTTCAGAAGCCATATCTGTTTTAATCTAGGTAAATAATTTAAAAACTTGCCCATACTACTGTTCAAATTGATGAAATTAAACAACACATAACTCAGTTTTGGCTAGCAGAATTAGAAGACACTCCTATAATTTTTTTTTTTTTTTAAGATTTTATTTATTTATTTGACAGAGAGAATGAGAGAGAGAGCACATGAGAGGGGGGAGGGTCAGAGGGAGAAGCAGACTCCCTGCCGAGCAGGGAGCCCGATGCGGGACTTGATCCAGGGACTCCAGGATCATGACCTGAGCTGAAGGCAGTCGCTTAACCAACTGAGCCACCCAGGCGCCTTAGAAGACACTCCTATAAAAAGATTTTATTTATTTGACAGAGAGAGACAAAGCGAGAGAAGGAACACAAGCAGGGGCAGTGGGAGAGGGAGAAGCAGGCTTCCCGCGGAGCAGGGAGCCTGATGCGGGGCTCGATCCCAGGACCCTGGGATCATGACTTGAGCCAAAGGCAGAGATTAATGACCGAGCCATCCAGGTGCCCCAACACTCCTATAATTTTAAAGGTCAAAAAGATCTAGATGCAACCATTAGATTATTCTACCTAGTAATTCTATTAAGAAGTATTTTAAGATAGAATGAAAAAAATCTCCAGGTTACCTAATCAACCTTATTGTTCATTTTATTATTTGTGGTACAAGTATATAATCTTTCTTGAATGTCACTTTATTTTCCTTTCTGGGATTATTTAGCTTAGAGGTTGAATTAACTTCTGTAACCTCTTAAGTCTCACATGTTTCTTCTCTTAGGAAAATGAAGCTGTTTTTCTTTTGGATGATAAATTCATAAATGAAATTAATTTGCTGTCAGGAAGAACAAAGAAGAAAATTCCTTGTCTGCAACCTTTACTGAAGGATGTTATTGTCCTAACAACATCCAGTAATGGTTAAGTAGTACTGATATTTTCAAAAGGCTAGATTAATTGTGTTTGTTCATAATTTGGGGTAATATCAAGGGAAATATTAGATTATAAGTATTGTATTTCCTTTTTGGAAACAGATGCCTGGCTGGCTGGGGTACTCACTACAGGGGAGCTTTTTCTTTGGAACAAAGATCAAGATTGCTTGAAAACTATACAGACAACTGAAGAGCCTAAGAAAATGATTCAAGTTGCAGTAGGTAGGAGTTTTTTATTTACTTAAATTGGTTTCCTTGGTAAATAGAAGGAAAAGAAGATGAAACATTTTCCTATTCCTATTTTAAAAACACATCTCTGTATGTGTGCATATATATATCTGTATAGATAGAGAATATATACATATATATGTTTTCTTATATATGTATGAATTTTTTTGGTGGTGTTCATTTGTGATACTTAGATTCATCTTGAAGAAAAGTCTGGCCTATCATATCTGATAACAATGGGTTCCTAATATCACGTAACAAATACATGATAAATGTTACTATTATTTGTATTTTTAATTTATTAGTTGTGCCTTAGTTTTATCCTGAGTGGACGCATCATTTAGGTTTCTTATTGTCAGAATAGATAAATTATGTACTTTCTGGGAAGAATTCAGACTTCAGAAGTTTAATTAACTTTTTTTTTTTTTTTTAAGCAAGCTCCTTGAGACTGTACTTGTATGTATCTGGAAATGGGAAAAGAGTTCTGCTTATAACTCCTTCTGGATGCATATTTCTTTGGGAATATTTGGAATTCAAGAATATCTTCTCTTCTAAAAGCCCTTCATTGGTAGGCCAGTGGTCCCAGATCATACCTGAAGAAGCAGTTCATTTGCCTTCTAATGAAGATAAAGAAGCTGTAGTGCATGCTGTTTTTATAAAAAATGAGGTAAAATCCAGATCAGACAGGGTGTTATAGAAGTTGAGATCTCAGACTCTAAGAACAGACACTATTTGTGAAGCTATTGAGCAGAGTATGTAAAGCACTGTTCTGTATCTTTAGTCATCATTAATTGTCACAGTAAATATGAAATTATTGTGGAAAAAATATTTTTACATTTCTTGGTCATATTTTTTAAAATGCTTATTAAAAATGGTTTGAGGGGCGCCTCGGTGGCTCAGATGGTTAAGCGGCTGCCTTCGGCCCAGGTCATGATCCCAGGGTACTGGGATCAAGCCCCACATCAGGCTCCTTGCTCAGCGGGGAGCTTGCTTCTCCCTCTCCCTTTCTCCCTGCTCATGTTCTCTCTCTGTCTCTCTCTCTCTCTCCCTGTGTCTCTTTGTCTCAAATGAATAAATAAAATCTTTAAAAAATAAATAAATAAATAAATAAATAAAAATGGTTTGAACTCCACCAAAAAAACTACTAGAACCGACAAATGAATTCAGTAAAGTCATAGGATACGAGATGAATATATAGAAATCTCTTGCATTTCTCTACACTAGTAATGATGTAGCAGAAAGAGAAATTAGGAGAACAATTTCATTTATAATTGCACCAAAAAGAATAAAATACCTAGGAATAAACTTAACCAAGGAGGTGAAAGATCTGTGCTCCAAAAACTATAAAACACTGATTAAAGAAATTGAAGATAACACAAACAAATGGAAAGATATTCCATGCTCATGATTGGAAGAATGAGTATTGTTAAAATGTCCATACTACCCAAAGTAGTCTACAGATTTAATGCAATCCCTATCAAAATACCAACATTTTTCAAAGAGAACAAATAACCCCACAATTTGTATAGAACCACAAAAGGCAGCCAAAGTGATCTTGGAAAAGAAGAACAAAGCTGTAGGTAATCAAAACAGTATGGTACTGGCACAAAAATAGACACATAGCTCAAGGAACAGAATAGAGAATCCAGAAATAAACCCATGTATACATGGTCAATTAGTTTATGAGGAAGGAGGCAAGAATATATAGTGGGGAAAAGACAGTCTCTTCAACAAATGGTGTTGAGAAAACTGGACCATTTTCTTACACCACAAAAAAATAAACTCAAAATGGATTAAAGACCTAAATGTGAGACCTGAAACGATAAAATTCCTAGAAGAAAGCGTAGGCAGTAATTTCTTTGACAACAGCTTTAGAAACATTTTCCTAGATACATCTCCTCTGGCAAAGGAAACAAAAGCAGAGTTAAACTATTGGGAGTACACAAAAATAAAAAGCTTTTGCACAGGGAAGGAGGAAGCCATCAACAAAACAAAAAGATAACTTGTTGAACTGGAGAAGATATTTGCAAATATTTCTGTTGAGTTAATATCCAAAGTATACAAAGAACTTACACAACTCAACACCAAAAACTCACAAATAATCCAATTAAAAAATGGGCAGAGGACTTGAATAGACATTTCTCTACAGAAGACATACAGATGGCCTCAGTTACATGAAAAGATGCTCAACATCACTAATCATCAGGGAAGTGCAAACCAAAACTACACTGAGATACATCACCTAACACCTGTCAGAATGACTAGTCTCAAAAGGCAAGAAATAACACGTGTTTGACAAGGATGTGGAGAAAAGAACCCTTGTGCACTGTTGGGAATATAAATTGGTGCAGCCACTGTGGAAAACAGTATGGAGTTTCCTCAAAAAACTAAAAATAGAAATACCATATGATCCACTAATTCCACAACTGGATATTTACCCAAAGAAAACAAAAACACTAATTCGAAAAGACATATGCACCTCTATGTTTATTGCAGCATTATTTACAGTAGCCAAACTATGGAAGCAACCCAGTGTCCATCAACAGGTGAATGGATAAAGAAGATGTGGTATATATATAAAATGGAATATTACTCAGTGATAAAAAAAGAATGAGATCTTGCCATTTGTGATGACATAGATGGACGTAGAGGGACGCCAAGTGAAATAAGTCAGTCAGAGGACAAATACCCATGACTTCACTTACATGTTGAATCTAAAAATCAAAATGAACCACTACCACCACCACCACCAAAATAAAGATTCTTTTTTTTTTTTTTTAAGATTTTATTTATTTGACAGAGAGAGGCACAGCGAGAGAGGGAACACAAGCAGGGGGAGTGGGAGAGGGAGAAGCAGGCTTCCCGCTGAGCAGGGAGCCCGATGTGGGGCTCGATCCCAGGACCCTGTGATCATGACCTGAGCTGAAGGCAGACGCTTAACAACTGAGCCGCCCAGGCGCCCCACAAAATAAACAGATTCTTAAATACAGAGAACAAACTAGTGGTTACCAGAGGAGAGGTGGGTGAGAGGTGGGTGAGGGATGGGTGAAATAGGTAAAGGGTATTAAGAGCACAGTTGTCTTGATGAACACTGAGAAATGTGTGGAATTGTTGAATCATTATATTGTGGCTAATATAATACTGTTAATTATACTTAAATAAAAAAATGGTTTAAGTTAGAGCTTCCTTTTTCTTTCCCTAGTTTCACTTTTCCCTAGTTTTAAGTTTTTATTTACTTTTATTTTTTTTTTTGAGTATAGTTGACACAGTGTTACATTAGTTACAGGTATACAACATGGCGATTCAACAACTCTTTATGTTATGCTGTGCTTACCACAAGTATGGTCACCATCTGTCACTATGCAAAACTATTACAGTACCATTGATTATATACTGTATGCTCTACCTTTTATTCCCATGACTTGTTACATAACTAGAAACCTGTACCTACCACTCCTCTTCACCCATTTTGCCCATCCCCCACCCCTCTGGCAACCAGCAGTTTGTTCCCTAGGACTGATTCTGTACTTTTCCTTAGTTTCAAAATATAACTAGTTTAATAATTGAAAAAGCTAGAATTGGTGATACTAAGTAAGATATTTAATTTCCAAGAAAGAACCTATTCATTAGCTAAAAAAACATAAATAACTGCATGCATTCTTTGTACGTGTGGACCAACATTTCATTACCCAATCCACTATTGTTAGAAATCGCGTTATGAAATTTTATTTTCCTCTACCTTCCTCCACCTCTAGGTAGTGCCCTAATTTAAATAATATATAACTATTAAATAAGAGAAAAATACATAAGAATATATAAGAATCTTTCCAGTAATAGTCACAGTAAATAGCATTGTTTTCTTGGGGCATGCCTCTGGCTCAGAAATAAATTACTTATTCTTTTTTTTAACTGTTCTTGAGCCTAACGTTAAGAATAAAAATACAAGCAGAATTTCCATATTTTATTTATGATAAGAAATACATGTTCTAGGGGCGCCTGGGTGGCTCAGTTGGTTAAGCGACTGCCTTCGGCTCAGGTCATGATCCTGGAGTCCCGGGATCGAGTCCCGCATCAGGCTCCCTGCTCAGCAAGGAGCCTGCTTCTCCCTCTAACCCTACCCCCTCATGTACTCTCTCTCTCTCATTCTCGCTCTCTCAAATAAATAAATAAATCTTTAAAAAAAAAAAAAAAGAAATACATGTTCTATATATCTTGATTTATTTTCAGATGAATTATATACTAAAGTTTATTAAATTTATCTACAGTTATTTGGAGATTGCTGCTTGTGTTCGTTTACTTTTTATTCTGGAGAACGTCTGAAGTTGACATTTCTAGCAATTCGGTGGCATGAAAATGTATTTACACCTATAAGGTAAGGTGAAGATTTCCTTCTTCCTTATTTTTTATCCCTTTTACAGCAATATTTTTACTCCCATAAAAACATAATAAGATTAGTTAAATGAAATGTGAATTTGAACTTAAGAGATTTTACAAAGCTGTTCTTCCCATAAATACTTTATTTTGTTTTCATTTTAAATGTTTAGGTTTTTCTTGTTTTTGTTTTGTTTCCTTTCTTGGAAATGAGAACATGTAAAAGGTAAGAAAGGTTGTGGTATAGAGATAGCTATTTCGAAAAATAATTCAATTGAATTTTAAAAGGGACATAATTTGAATTTACTACTGTACCTTTTAAATGCTCAAGTACTTTTTATTTCTTTTTTTTAAAGATTTTATTTATTTGAGAGAGAGAGAATGAGAGAGACAGAGAGCACATGAGACGGGGGAGGGTCAGAGGGAGAAGCAGGCTCCCTGCCGAGCAGGGAGCCCGATGCAGGACTCGATCCTGGGACTCCAGGATCATGACCTGAGCCGAAGGCAGTCGCTTAACCGACTGAGCCACCCAGGCACCCACTCAAGTACTTTTTAAATTAAAAAATAGTTTTATTGGGGCACCTAGGTGGCTCAGTCAATTAAGTGTCTGCCTTCGGCTCAGGTCATGATCCCAGGGTCCTAGGATCGAGCCCCACATCGGGCTCCCTGCTCAGTGGGGAGTCTGCTTCTCCCTCTGCCTGCAGCTCCCCCTGCTTGTGTGTTCTCTCTCTCTCTCAAATAAATAAATCTTTTAAAAAATTTAAAAAATAGTTTTATTTAGGGGTACCTGGCTGCCTCAGTCAGAAGAGCATGCCATTCTTGATCTTGGGGTTGTGAGTTTGAGCCCACGTTGGGGGTAGGGATTACTTAAATAAAATAAATAAATAAAAATAAAATAAACAGTTTTGTTTATTCTAAAAAAACCCAATAATATACAGAGTGCATTAAAAGCATAAAATGCCTGAGTAGGATTTAGTAAAATAGTGTGATTTTTTTTGGCCTATTTTCTTCATTTTCATATGCTAACAGTACTTTATTAAAATATAATTTATAGAAAGTAAAATGAAAAAATCTTAAGTGTATAATGAGGTGGATTTTGATAAATATATGTATGTGTAACCATGCTCATATCAAATATAGAATATTGCCACTATTTTATTTTATTTTTATTTTATTTTATTTTTAATTTTTTTGTATCGAAGCTTCATGCCCAGCATGGAGCCCAATGTGTGGCTTGAACTTAAAACCCAAGAGTCGCAGGGTCTACCACCTGAGCCAGACAGGCACCCCAGAACATTGCCACTATTTTAAAAATCCTTTCTTTTCTACCTATTTAATTTCTGTAAAAATGTTTATAATAATGTAGAAATATGTGTCACCTGAACCTTTCGTCAAAGCAGATGTATTTGGGGTTGACATGGAATATGCCATTACTAACAAAATGCTGATATTGAACTTGTTTAACTGGCAACTGCTCTTTTGTGCCTTGGATGAAACTTCTGAACAGTTGCTACAAGGCCCCCTAATATTTGTGCATATATAGGAATTTAGTTGGACTCTTAAGTTTTTTGTGATGAACTAAATATTAATTTAAAAGTTACCGTATTTCCTATTTTCAATTATTTCATTACTTTCTTAGATCATTGCCATACCATGTTCATTGGGCACAACAAAACTGCCTTCTGTGCAGTCTGGTTCCTAAATGTGCATCAGTAAAGTCAAGAGGAGCTCTACTTTCTGCCTTTTCAAGAGATGGTGTTACCCTGGCAGTAACTCTTAATCAGAAAGACCCAAAGGTCAGTAAATGTAATCTGTTTTGGAAGTAACCTATAAAAGAGTTTAGTCCAGTTTGGAGTTCCTTGTTTTTTAATAACTATTTTATGTTTTTTAAATTGGTGTTTTCTGATCCAATTTAACATTGTAGATTGGTAAAGTTATTTAAACTAGCTGCTGTAATTTCAAAACTTGACCTTCAGAAGTGAAAAGAGGGTAGCAAAAAGGAACAAAAAAGGGCAAAGTGGTAACTGATGGCCTTAAAATATAGTATAAAAGGGCATGGAGTTTTAGTTTTCAGTATTGTTTTGCCAGTTGGGAAAGACTTCCAGGATAGTTTATTGATATCATAATAGTCTCTAGGTCTCTAGAATTAAAAGTAATGATTAAAATAAAATAATTTAATGGTTTTGTTGTCTTTTTTTTTCTTTTTAGGCAACTCAGGTATTGTTTATAAACACACTGAATTTTGTTACTCTCTGTGGTAGCCTGAGAGGATGTAGTAATAAGAATCCTGTGGTCCCAGCTACACTTATCAGGTAAGAACACTTACGTTTCTACATATTGTTTTTATTTTCCAATAGTTTAATAAGTTTCAGGCTCTGATAATTCAAAAGGTATCTAAATAAGTATTTAGATAGGTAATGCAATTTCCTTTCAGCATTTGTGCTTGATAGATTCTAAAATTGCTTTATGTAAGGAAAATCCTACTTTAAGAAAGGGTCTTGGTAGGGTGGAGGATACATGAACATATTTTCTTTTCTCTTTTATATTTTCCTGTATTGTCTCAGGAGGAGTGGGGTTACAACTGGGTAGGGAACTATTGAGCTTAATTAGAGACCAAAATGAAAATAACCTGGATTGGGAAAACCATTATGTACTCAGGGAGGCTGAGGTGTTAGCTTTTTAAACAAAGTTGGCATGCTCTGCATGTAGGTTAATAGCAACACAAGTCAACATAAGTCATGATTTTGGATGGCACGTGAGCCACTACCAGATTTCCTCTTGGACTTCTTTTTTTTTTTTAAAGATTTTACTTATTTATTTGACAGAGAGAGACCCACAGAGAGAGAGGGAACACAAGCAGGGGGAGTGGGGGAGGGAGAAGCAGGCTTCCCGCGGAGCAGAGAGCCCGATGTGGGGCTCGATCCCAGGACCCTGGGATCATGACCTGAGCCGAAGGCAGATGCTTAACGACTGAGCCACCCAGGCGCCCCCCTCTTGGACTTCTTAATTTCATTTTCTGAACACTTTTCTGTGCTGTTCTCTGAATTTCCAAAGTTTTCAGGTCTATCTGGCCTTGCCTCTTCATTTTCTTTCCCTCTCCAAAAGTTCCTTTCTAAAGGTATTACTCATTCTTACACCTGAAATTTTTTTTAAAGATTTTATTTATTTGACAGAGAGAGAGAGACAGTGAGAGAGGGAACACAAGCAGAGGGAGTGGGAGAGGGAGAAGCAGGCTTCCCGCTGAGCAAGGAGCCCAATGCAGGACTCGATCCCAGGACCCTGGGATCATGACCTGAGCCGAAGGCAGATGGTTAACCACTGAGCCACCCAGGTGCCCCTTACACCTGGATTTAATACAACATCATGTCTCAACTATACTTCAATAAAATAAATAAAAAAAAATATTATTGGTCTCAGTGCGGTGGTCTGCTTGACTTAGAGTGTCTGTCATAATTTACATGAGGAGCTACTTTTTGTCTCCATGAAAGATTAATATTACCAGATAGTTCAGGAGTAGTAAGGATGGCTTTGGGAGGAGGAAGTCTGCTGCTGCATGGAACTCTGGCAAACTGCAGAGACGACAGGCAGGGTATTGACCTTTAAATCTATCAGTGGATTTTAGTTGTAGACACCAATATGATTAAAGTTGTTCTAATTAAAATGTGAGTGACTGAAAAGCTTAACTCTTTTAGGGAGTATTTTCATCTTATTTGCTTATGTGTCTGTGAATTTCTAATTGCTATGTTGTATGGAGTACATATTTATGAGCAGACATCTTTGTTTCTTACCTTTTTCTGGGAAGTAAAATACACAAAAATGTATGTGGCAGTTGCCTACTATTCATTCTTTTTCCCTTATTTTTGAAATGTTTCACCCTTGCTTGGCCATTTTAAATTGTGAAAGACATTGTAGAGAGTCCTTTCTAAACATACTGTCTTGCTTTTTCTAGGTCCTACTGGGTAGGTGATATCAGCTGGACTCATGATAGTCTTTTTCTGGCTTGTATGTTAAAACGTGGCTCCCTGGTTTTATTGACCTGTCAAGGTGAATTGGTAACATTAATTACATTTGGCTGCTCCATAGAATTTGGGCCAGCAGAATTTATTCCTTTTCACCCACTAATAACATATAGGTGAGACATTTGAATTGTTTTAATTTGTTTACAGGTTTTCTTCTTTGGTATTACTTTACTATGTATTTTTAAAAATAATTTTGTCTTTCAAATTGTCTCATTCTTTCTTTGAGTCTGTCATCTCAATATCTGTTTCTTATATATAGTTTTCTTCTATTTCTTTTTGTTGCTTAATCCTGGTGAAAATTTGACATTGTGACTATGTAAGTATAAGTTATTTAAATATTCAATAACACAAACATATATCTTCTTTTATGTAAAAGTTCAAAAAGTATGCTATGTCTTTTATTGTTTTAAAAGAAGATCACTTACATAAATTAGTAACTCAAACTTAACTTGGCACATGGATTTATCTTTTTTTCCCCCCAAAGGGAAAAAAGGAAAAAGTTGTGGGAAATGGATAGAAGACTTCAGAATTTAGCCATATTTTAATTTTTTTTTTAATGTTTTTTTTTTTTTTAAAGATTTTATTTATTTATTTGACAGAGCGAGAGAGGGAACACAAGCAGGGGGAGTGGGAGAGGGAGAAGCAGGCTTCCCGCGGAGCAGGGAGCCCGATGCGGGGCTCGATCCCAGGACCCTGGGATCATGACCTGAGCCGAAGGCAGACACTTAACGACTGAGCCACCCAGGCGCCCCTAGCCATATTTTAATTTTTAATTGTGGGTTGGGGTAGCAGTTTGGCTTTGGAGTCAGATTAAAATTCAGATCTTGGTTCTTCTACTTATTAGTTGTGTGGCTTTGGGTAAGTTATACTTTAAGCCTCTGTTTCTTTTACTGTGAAATGAAGATGACTCTGTCTCTTAGGGTTGAGGGAATGAAGTGAAATAATAAATAGTAACAAACTGCTTAGCACACTTCTGACGTAAAGTAAGTGCTCAGTAAATATTTGTTGTTATTGATGCTGATATTAGATACGACCTGACATATATACACAGGTATTTACAATACAAAAATACTGGAAAAGTCCTTTGAAATTAATCCTTTGCCATTGCCTCACAGAAAGGAAATTGAGGAGGGGTGTGTCCTTGATTATATTTAGCAAAAAAGGATGCTTAATTTTTAGTATTAGAAAATCCTAATTGAGAAATTTGTCACTTCCTGTAGTGAAAGTATTTTTTCCTTATTTTTTATGGCCTAATTCATAATTGACTTGAATTTCCTCATAGTCTTTAAAATTAATTTAGGACCTTTTAAAATGGATTAATTTTGGGGCACCTGGGTGGCTCAGCTGTCTGCCTTTGGCTCAGGTCATGATCCCAGGGTCCTGGGATCAAATCCCACATCGGGCTCCCTGCTCGGCAGGAAGCCTGCTTCTCCCTCTCCCCCCTGCTTGTGTTCCCTCTCTCGCTATGTCTCTCTCTGTCAAATAAATAAGATCTTAAAAAAATAAAAAAAAATAAAAAAAATTAAATGGATTACTTTTTCTGATTACAAAAGTAATACATATTTATTATTTAAAAAAAACTATAAAATCAAGTTCTGTAAAAATAAATAGTATAGAAAATGAAACACTCTTGTAATCCTATTCCTCCCAAATAACAATTAACATTTTAGTGTGTTGTCCTCCAAATTAAAAAAAATATGTATGGTATTTATAATAATAACAATATTAGTTTCTTTTTTAAAACAAAAAGTTCTATGATATATGCTGTTTACTATTTTGCTTTTTTGATTAATCTGTTTATATTATACATATTTCCATGAAGTAATTTTTTAATGTTCTATAGATTCCTTGTGGTATGTACATTCTATAGTTAACCAGTCTCCTGTTGTTGACCATTTGGTGTAATTTCCTAACCAGAAAGCGATTATATTTTTGATTATTTGTTCTCTTTATAAAGCCCCAAAGTTAATAAGCAGTGATATTAAGTAATCATAATCAGGTATACCACCATAACAGTAAATATGTACATTTATGTGGAAGCTCAGTCAAATTTAATCTTAAACTGATAAAATTTTCCTCACTACCATCTTTTCCAAATGTCTTTCTCAGTTTTCTTTCTTTCTCCTCCTCCTTTTTTTTTTTTTTTAAGAGGAAGGAGCAGAGGGAGAGGGAAAGAGAATCTTAAGTAGGCTCCATGCCCAGTGCGGAGCCCGACTCAGGGCTCAATTCCCACAACCCTGAGATCATGACCTGAGCTGAAACCAAGAGTTGGACACTCAACTGAGCCACCCAGGCACCCCTTCTTTCTCCTCAATAACAAGTATATTCATAGCTCATAATTATATTCTTATAAGTGTATTTAAATATATGTTAGGAAGGAAGGTTAACTATTTAACTCTTTAATAGTGAAAATGAACTGCCTTAATTCTTCTCTGAAATAGTTTGTATAAAACTAATTTAAAAACAAAATAGAGTAAATGCCACAATTCAGGGAATATTTAAAAAACATATAAACCTACATATTATTTAATCATTTATGTTTTTCTTACAGATAATACAATTTAATGTTAGTATGTTTAACTGGACTTTTTTTATCATTCTGTAGCTTTTAATTGTTTTTGTCTTTGGAATAATATGATTGTTTCCTTTAAGATTTTTCTCTTACTAATTGTTTAATTTTGTGTTTGTTTGCTAGACCTCAGCAGTTTACATTTCAAGATTCAAATAATTCTGTAGATTCATCAGCTTCTGATAGTGACCCTATGAGACAGAGATTTTCTATAAAAGCACACTCACGGTTACCCTACCTCATTATTTCTGATGGATACATGGTCACAACCCTTCGATTTGTTGATAACCTGTCTCCATCAGTGCTCATGAGATCACTTCTACTTGATTCAACCCAGAGGCTTGAGAAGACATACCAAAGTATGATATTGTCTAAGGTAATAGTGCTTTTTGGTATCATTGGTAAAAGTTGGCTTCTTAGTTTTCTCAGGTTTAAAACCATACTGACGGTAATATCCTTGGATTATATACAGTTGTCTATAGAATTTTTAACTGTTGTGATAGAATTACAGATAAAATTTTACTCTTGGAAATCTTTTATCTTCAACAGCCAAAAGGCAAAGGGCTGAACTTGCGATCACTGGATTCCCTGAGATGTAGCCTGTTAAAACACCAAGGAAATAAAAGTTTAGCTGATTCTACTGTCCCCAGATTCTTACAGGCAGAAGAAACAATGAAGTTAAATGAAAAAACAACAGATTTCCAGGTACTTAGTAGCAGTGTTTTTTGTTTATTTGAACAGTTAACATATTGACTTTATTCCAAGAAACATATTTTGTTTTTTTCTTGTTAAGGGGGAGAAGTTTGAGAACACCAGTGATTTTACTTAATAAGGTATTAAATAACATTAAGTATAATTCTTTTCACTCATGTTTTAGGATTTTGAAGCAGAAGAAACTAAAGAAGGCAAACACTTTCCAGACAACTTATTCTCACTTTGGAACCAAAAAAATGATCCATTGTTCAGTAGTGTCAAGGAGGGAAGATTGGAATTTGCGTCTATGTTTGATACAATACATGCAAAGGATAATATCAAGGAGACAGATAAAACCGTTACAGAGCTGCATTCTGTTCAGAAAAATCTACTTGCAGCATGGGCTATCGGAATTTCAAAAAATGTGACAGAAAAAAATGTAATGTTAAATTACACAGTTGTTTGTATCACTCATTTTTTCTACATTCTTCAATTTATAAAATGTCCTTTCCCCAAACTAGATCCTTTTTTAAGCAAGAGCACAAGACAGAATGCATGGGTACTTTGTATCTTTCAACTTTTTCATCAGTGTTTATCAATGCAATATTGGGATATGAGATACAAACAAGATGTGGGACATTTGGTAAAGCTGACCTCAAATACTATAAAGCTTTTGCTGACTCAGCAACAACAGGGTCAGTTATTTTCAGAGAAGCTTTTGGCTTGTTTTCATTTACTTAAAATGGTAGCTGATAATTTAAATGGCATATACATTCTTCAGCCTGAAGTTATTTCAGCATCTGTTGATGGAAGTAGAACAGCAGATCAAGACAAATTGGTGGTACCCATTTTTCAAATGTTTCAATATAGTGATTCTCAGGAAAACTGGTCTTGGGACTCATCTTTCAAGATTCGTCCTCAAGTAGTAAATCTTGCTCAGCGACCAGGACGCAGGTATATTTACTTTATATCAGGATACCATCAACATTATAGATGTTTTCCTTTTTGAAAAATTGAGATAATAATTCCCATACTGTAAAATTCACCATTTTAAAGTATGAAATTCAGTGATTTTTAACATAGTCACAAGGATGTAGAATTATTAGCATATTTCCAGAATGCTTTTTTTTTTTTTTAAGATTTTATTCATTTATTTGAGGGGGAGGAAAGGGGAAAGAATCCCAAGCAGACTCCTCGCTGAGCCTGATGCAGGGCTTGATCCTGTGACCCAGAGGCCATGACCTGAGCAGAAACCAAAAGTTGGGTATCCAACTGACTGAGCCACTCAGCCGCCCCTCCAGAATATTTTTATAATCCCAAAAAGAAACCCTGTATCCATTACCAGTCAGCATTAATAGATTTTTATATTAATTTTTTAAATATTTTAGGATTTATGCCAAATTTTATTCAACACACATATTTTATTAGCCTTGGGCAGCCATGATACATGCTGAAGTATTGAATGATTTTGGTTTAGGTGAGCACTACAGAAAAATAACCATGAAGATTTAAAAAATGTATTATACGTTTTTTGATCAGTGGACTTTGCTATATTTAAATCTGATCAGTTTGTATATATATTATTTTATCAATGAAGAATACAGGCAAAAATAATAAGGCTGAGTAGAAGGCTGTACTCATTTTTATTCCTAGTCTGAAATTTGGCTTTGATGATCACTTAATTTTGTGTGCAGATTGATTGTTCTCTGGAGAGTGTTGTACAAAAACACCGTATGGTATCAAACACAATTAAGTCAAAGACTTCCTGAAGGTGACCGACAGTTAACTGAAAAGATGACACGGGAAGCATCTACTGTCAAGGCTCTGTTATGTCATATACAGGCTAACCTACAGACTGCTGGAGTTCACTTGAACCAAGCCTTAGAACTTCAATCTATCCATGGTCAGTAGTTTATAAACATTTTCTAGCTGTGAATGAGCAATATAGTTAACTGGGCTTTGATTTTGTTAATCGGTTGCAATTATTTGTTTTTCAAAATAGTTTCTGGCTGAGCTGTATCCACTAAATTTTAAAATGAAGTAAATTTTTATAAAGTAATATTAACCATGATTGATTGTTGGTTAAAAACTTTGTAGGTGAAGAGTGTTTCCTGTTAGGATCATATGAAAAATCTGTTCAACTGTGGAGGAAAGCTCTGCAAGAAACTCAAGAGAAAGGTAGGAGAGTGTTAAAAAATAATATTTGCCATAATATTGGTAGGAATGTATTTTGGCATGCTGTAGAACTTAAAAATAATTCCAGATTTCTGGGTGCTCACAATTTCTTAATGCTCAAATAGAATACACAATGGTAGGCACCTTGACTATCAGAAATACTTATTTAAAATTATTTTTACTCTTGGAATTTGTAGCACTAAGAATTTTTTCCGTTATCTATAGATAAGGCTCCGTCTGTCCTTTTTTTTGGTTGGTGATGGGAGCTGTGACTGATTATGGATGGGGAAAAAATGAGATTTATATCCTAAGTAAAATAATGTTTTCTTTTGTTTGCCATTTACCACCTTTTTACAGACTTAGAGAAACGTGGAGCTAAGGCTCTCTGCCATTAAGTAATTCGACTTTAAGAATTTCCTGTGAGTTAGACTGATTGTTGGATTAAGTATGGGCTTCATGGAATTTTTGATGAGACTAGAGGAATGTAGATTCTAGAAACTGATGATAGCTTTTATGGTATTGAGGGTTTGGCTAGGATGACAAGTTCTCAGCTAGCAACCTTGGAGCTAGCTATGACTATAACTACTACATGGTCAGGTTTGGCCAATTATTAAGCTTATTTTCTGACTGCTTTGCATATTTCATTCATTCCCCTATTTTAACCAGTATTTATCAAGGTCCTGCTATGTCCCTAGTACTATATTAGGCACTAGGAATAACTGAAATAAATAACTTTACCCACAAGTTGCCCACGATGTAGAGAAGAGATTACGTAAAAAACTAGTACTTTTTCATTATGTTGTTTGGTAGATGCTGGGGAAGCACAGAAGAGCACTTTGCGCAATCTGAGGCTGGAGTGTAAGCATTAGTCTGGGGAAAACCTGGAGGAGTTGACACTTAAAATTGAATATAAATTAGCGAGCTAAAATTGTGGTAATGGTTTAACAAAGGAGGTAGCATTAGAAAAGCAAAAAGGTGTGAGAAACCATGGCAACTTGGTAAATTGGAAGTTGTTTAATAGGATTAGATTATATGATATATGTATGCAGTATTAGGGGCAGGGTGTGAGAGCTAAGTTGAGAGGTATGTAGGGAATAGATGATAAGGAACATACTGTATGCATTGCAAAGGGATTAAGATTTTATCCCGACGAGATTGGGATCAGTTAGATACTTTATGTAGGAAAGAGAACTTTTCAAATGAATATAGGCCATTTGGAAAGATTCTTTTGGTACAGTGTGGAGGGTCATTTGTAGGAATGTGATGTAGATATGTGGGTTTCACATGGAAGCAGGAAAATTAGTCTGTTGAGTAGGTTCTGAAAGCAATGTCAAGAGTACTGGAGAGCAGAGGTTAGACTCGACAGACAATAGTTTTGATCAGTTGGAATTGTGACTGAGTAGATCTGGAGAAAGAAGTCTAATGTAGTTCTCACATTTGGGGATTATTCAACTGGATGAAGAAGTGTGGCATTCAAGGAGATGAGACGTTCTGATGGAGAAAAGTTTTCATAATGAATTCCATTATGGGGTGCCTGGGTGGCTCAGTTGATTGAGAGACTGCCTTTGGCTCAGGTCATGATCCCAGGGTCCTGGGATTGAGTCCCACATCAGCGGGGAGCCCGCTTCTCCCTCTTCCTCTGCCTGCCACTCTCCTTGCTTGTGCTCTTTCTCTCTCTCTGTCAAATAAATAAAATCTTTAAAAAAATGAATTCCATTATGGACCTTTACATTTCATTTCCAACTGTATCCACTAGGAATGGCTTCTAATAATGGAGACTGAAAGTAATAATGGTTTCAACAAGAAAGAAGTTTATTTCTCTTTCTTACAAGAAGAGACCAGAAGTTGACAATCTGGGGCTGATTTGGTGTTTCCGTGGTCTAATTAAGGACCCATGTCCTTTAGTTTTTCTACTCAGTCGTCCTTAGTGCACTGCTTCCAGTCTTAAGGCCATTACATGAGATAAAACGGGTACTGGAACTCCAACCGTTGCATCCATATTCTAGACAGGAGAAAGGAAGGGAACAGGAAGGGCAAGAAAGGGTGCACCTTCTACCTGAGTTACCTCCCTTTGAGCAGCTTTTCTGGAAGTTCTTTTTTTTTTTTTTAAAGATTTTATTTATTTATTTGACAGAGAGAGACACAGCGAGAGAGGGAACACAAGCAGGGGGAGTGGCAGAGGGAGAAACAGGCTTCTCGCCGAGCAGGGAGCCCGATGTGGGGCTCGATCCCAAGACCCTGGGATCATGACCTGAGCGGAAGGCAGACGCTTAATGACTGAGCCACCCAGGCGCCCCGAGCAGCTTTTCTGGAAGTTCTACGTAGTGTTATCTCTTGGTCCAGAACTCAGTCTTTTTTTCATGTGGCCATATCTAAGTGAGAAATTGTGATCTGGGTGCATTATTTATTTTTTTAAAGATTTTTTTTTTTTATTTTTAAGTAATCTCTACAACCAACGTGGGGCTTGAACCTACAACCCCGAGATTAAGAGTCTCATGTTCCACTGACTGAGCCAGCCAGGCGCCCCTGGGTGCATTGTTAACCCCAAATAAAATTGGAATTCTTTTATTCAGGAAGAATGGATAAGGTATCAGTTCTAAACACCCATCAGATACTTGGATGCAGTGGTCAGGGGCTCCTATCTCATTGGATAGTGCTTCTCCTTTGGGAAGTCTCTTTGACTAACTGATAAATGTATGGTTTCTTGGGGTTTTCTTTTTTTAGCATGTTTCCTTCTGTTTTATACCAGGTATACTTGAGATAGATGTTGTTAATGGACTTTAGTGCTGAGATGCTAAGGATTTGCAGCTCTCTCGGGATAAAATCTTAAGTCGTCCTAGGGCCTGATGAAAGATAATAAAATAGTTCAGAACTTAAAATGAGAAAGAACAAAGTATTGCTGATCTGTTTTAAGAAAAAAACTTTTATTGAAGTATAAAACAAATACAGAAAAATTCACATAACCTGAGTGTACAGCTTTCATAAACTGAACATTCCTGTCTACCTTGTACCCAGATTGAGAGCATTACCTTGCTGGGGTGCTTTGCTGGCTCAGTTGGAATTGCATGTGACTCTTGATTTTGGAGTTGTGAGTTTGAGCCCCATGTTCAGTGTAGAGATTACTTAAATAAATAAACTTAAAAAAAAAATTACCTTGCTAACATGTTTTTAATATAAGCTTAATTCTTTCTTGTTTAAGGAGGAAGAAGAACATGTTTTCTTCAGATACGCTATTATCTTTCTCTTTTATACTGCTACCTCTATAGCTATAATTTAAATGATGCTCAAGGATTGTGTGATCACCTAGTAAGAGAAATTTTGAGGTGGTCCCACCTACCTGTAAAAGAAAATGAGGATTGTTCAGGTATGTATTTTGACCATCAGTATGTTTAATCTCATTAATTTGTATTCATAGGTTTAGATATGAAATTGCTTATACATAAAAGTTGGTTGCTCTCACTAAATTAGGTTATAGTGAATTTTGACCTGTCAGCTTCTCAATAGCAAGGATCATGGGTTTTTCTTTTTTTTCTTTCTTTCTTTCTTTATTTGAGAAAGAGCGAATGAGAGAGAGAGAGAGAGCCAGCACAAGCAGGAGGAGGGGCAGAGGGAGAAGGAGAAGCAGACTCCCACTGAGCAGGGAGCCTGATGCGGGGCTCAATCCCAGGACCCTGAGATCATGACCTGAGCCAAAAGCAGATGCTTAACTGACTGAGCCACCCAGGTGCCCTTGTTTTGTTTTCTTAAATCTTTGGATCTGCAGGGCTTAGCAATAATTGCCTGCTGAACTGACAGAATTGTTTTCTCACAGCCATATTTGTTAGACATAATATCAGGTATCCAAGTATTTTTTCTTAATATATTTATATTTTAACTATGGCTTATGGTGGCTTAGTAAAGTGATGAAAATCACTTTCTGAGGTATTCCAACTCTTTTTTTAAACTTCACTTAAGAGGATGCAGAGTATCTGGATTGCCCTTTTTAAAAGAGGTATATTTAAATTAAACAATAACCAGAGTGAAAGGCATATATGAACACATACCTATGATGTTTATAAGGTAGTAGATCATTAGATGTATACTGTGCATATGAATGTGTCTGAAATACCCAGTGTATCAGAACTTTCTTTTTTTTTTTTTAAAGATTTTATTTATTTGACAGAGAGAGACACAGCAAGAGGGGGAACACAAGCAGGGGGAGTGGGAGAGGGAGAAGCAGGCTTCCCATGGAGCGGGGAGCCCGATGTGGGGCTCGATCCCAGGACCTGAGCCGAAGGCAGACACTTAACGACTGAGCCACCCAGGCGCCCTCTTTTGTAATCTTTTAAAATTTAACATTTTGATGAATATTTTCCAATGTAAATAATACGCTTTTTTGAAAACCTATTAAACCTTTCCCCCATTGTTGCATATTTTAGTTGTTGCCACCTATTTACTATTTTTTTTTTTATAGTCCTGCAGTTTACATAAACTTTTGTGGGAATTACTAATAATTTCTTTTTTTTTTTTTTTTAAGATTTTATTTATTTGACAGAGAGAGAGAGACAGCGAGAGAGGGAACACAAGCAGGGGAAGTGGGAGAGGTAGAAGGAGGCTTCCTGCCGAGCAGGGAGCCCTGTGCGGGGCTCAATCCCAGGACCCTGGAATCATGACCTGAGCCGAAGGCAGACGCTTAACAACTGAGCCACCCAGGCACCCCTACTAATAATTTCTTTAGGATAAATTTCTACAAATGAGGTTATTGGAGCAAAGAGAATCCATGGCTTTAAGACTGGTATCAGATTGCCCTCCAGGAAGGTCTGCTAGCTGTGTATGAGTGAAAAACTTTTATATGTGACTTTTTAAGTGATTGGATATTCTTCATTGTTTCTCATTGGTGTCACTAACTTTTAAAATAAATTTAACCTGTATAAATATATTTGTTTTAGTTTTTAATGACTATTGTTTAGAATATATTAAGTGTGTCCCTACGGGGTTGGAGGTCCCCAAGACTACCCCTCACCTTCGGTGGTTCACAGGGAGGACACACAGGAACCAGCATATAGTCATACTCAAGGCTATGATCTATTACAATGAAAGCAAAATTAGCAAAAGGAACAGGTGCATGGGATGAAGTCCAGAGGAAACCAGGCACAAGTTTCTAAGACTCTTTTCCTAGTGGAGTCACACGAGACACATTTAATTCCTCTAGCAGTAGGTTGTGTCAACACATGTGAATATTGTTTACCAAGGAAGCTCACTTATTTTTTTTAAAGATATTATTTATTCATTTGAGAGAGAGTGAGAGAGAATGAGCAGGGAGAGTGGCAGGGGGAGAGGGAGAAGCAGACTCCTTGCTGAGCAGGGGGCCTGATGCAGGGCTCCATACCAGGACCCTGGGATCATGACCTGAGCCAAAGGCAGACCCTTAACTGACTTGAGCCACCGAGGCGCCCCAAGGAAACTCATTTAGAGATTCAGTGCCCAGCGTTTTTAATTAGAGTCTGGTTAGTCTGGTTAGCCCTCTCTGCCTAGCCCATACCAAAGTTCTATACTCTCAGAAAAAAAACAGGTGTTCAGCATAAACCACATTGTTTGTACAAACAGGTCCAGTAAGCCATTCTCATCATTTAAGGTGGTGGAAATCTTTCCCAAATCCAAGTTCCCAGATGCCATCCAAGGGCCAACATTATATGCAAGCATTTCAAGTAGTCAGGCCTGTTCTGTTATCTCTTTTCTGCACATTTACCTTATTACATCATTGTATATAGTCATAATTTAATTTTTATTGCATAAGGTTGCCATTATTAACATCATCAGGGTACCACATGCAGAATTACTGTTTCAGATTTTTTTACTTCTGAATTGATACAGTTTTACTCTGTGACTATCTTTTAGAATTAGGTTGCTCCCCATTTAAGGAGCTTATTTTTGAGTTTCCAATAATGAGTTTTATATGATTAGAATTACTGGAAATCTTACCTTTGTATAATTCCTACAGCAAGGTTAATGCAGGAGAAAATTATTCATACCCATGTATTTTTAAGTTCAATGTGAAGAAATAGTATGGTTTTTCCAGACTTTCTTTAAATGACCAAATGAAGAATACTGTTTGAAGGCTAATAAGATTTTCTCAAAGGGCACCTGGGTGGCTCAGTTGTTAAGCGTCTGCCTTTGGCTCAGGTCATGATCCCGGGGTCCTGGGATCGAGCCCCGCATAGGACTCCCTGCTCGTCAGGAAGCCTGCTTCTCCCTCTCCCACTCCCCCTGCTTGTGTTCCTTCTCTCGCTCTCTCTGTCAAATAAATAAATAAAATCTTAAAAAAAAAAAAAAGATTTTCTCAAGATTCTCTTTATTAAGAAGAGCTTATTAACAATAATCTTGAGTGCCTACTCTGTGAGAGGAAGAGTGTTACATGCTGAGGTATACAGTGAAAAGATAGAAGTGGTTCATATGAATATAGAACTTAATATTCTTGTGAATATGTGTCAAGTGATTTCTGGGGAAGAAAAATATTTTGCTATTGTTGGGGCCATAAATTTTCTTTTAAATTAATTAATTAATCAATTAATTAATTAGGGGCAGAGAGGGAGAGAGAGAATCCCGAGTGGGCTCCACACCCAGCGCAAGCCCACCTGGGGCTCGATCTCACAGCCCTGAGATGGTAACCTGCGCGGAAATCAAGAGTTGGATGCTTAACTGACCGAGCCAGCCAGGTGCCCTGGGGCCATAAATTTCTAAAAAATTAATGTTAACTTTGTATTTATCTATATTTACTAGCTTAACTATTTTCAGATCTCTGAATGCCAGTTTATATTACTGAGTTTTGATTCTCAAATAGGGACGGCACATTTGCTCCTGCAGTTTATATATCAGAATCACCTCAGAAATCCTGATGTAATTCCTGCTCCCCCACCCATTTTCTCCCTCCACCCCACATTTTCCTCTTGTCCCTCCCTCCCCAAAGAATCTTACAATAGTGAGCCACTCTTACTAATGGGAGTGTATCCTAATCCCCAGATGTAATGGTACAGAAAACAGGCATTAAGAATTACTGTTCTAGAAGCTCTTGGGTGGCTCAGTTAGTTAAGCGGGTGCCTTTGGTTCAGGTCATGATCCCAGGGTCCTGGGATCAAGCATTGAGCATTAGCTTCCTGCTCAGCAGGGGTGTCTACTTCTCCCTCTCCCTCTGCCCCACTCACTCTGCGCTTGTGCTCTCTATCTCACTCACTTTCAATAAATAAAATCTTTTTTTTTTTAAAGATTTTATTTATTTATTTTAGAGAGAGAGAATGAGAGAGAGCACATGAGAGAGGGGAGGGTCAGAGGGAGAAGCAGACTCCCTGCCGAGTAGGGAGCCTGATGCGGGACTCGATCCCGGGACTCCAGGATCATGACCTGAGCCGAAGGCAGTCGCTTAACCAACTGAGCCACCCAGGCGCCCTCAATAAATAAAATCTTAAAAAAAAAAAGTCACTGTTCTAGTGCTGATTTTCAGATTATTTTTATAGTAAACTCTGCCTCCTTTCCAAAGAAAAAACATTGGAAAGGGAAGGAAAACGGAAAATAATGAAATATAAGCTTGCAAGTCCATCATGGCTGGATTGTTTTGTATTTATCGTTCTGTGTTTTAAAATAAAACTGGTAACTTGAAGTCATCAGTATTCCTAAGTGCGTGTGCTCATAATTGTGAGCTAACTATTTTTGTTTTATTGTCCTCAAGAAGCATAGATACCTATTATAAATTAGCTCATACAGGTCGTGGGTGCTCATCTGAGAAAAAAATTTTAATTATAATTTTCTTCTTGTATAATGTTGGGAACTTAAATATTATTGCTTTTTGATAGTTTGATCAGAATCTCCTTTGGTCATTTGCTGTATTCCTTAGTTCCTGAGAAGTCTCACTGTGAGTTTGGAATGACTAGAAATGTTGTTCCTGAAGCGGCAGTGACGGTTATCCAGTCCATGGCTCGTTTCATGGCCGCCTATTTCGCCAATCAGCTGCTTTACATTTTGCCACCTCACAATGTGAATGTTCTTCCTCCCCTTCATGTTAAAACAGGTAATACAGTAAGCAAATAATTTTCTCACTTTGTTTTTTTACATAGTATTTAAAATCAACTTATACAGTGACCATTATTCTATGGAAATAATACTGTTCTAGCTTAGTGTGTGAGTACAGATTCTCAGTGACTAAATGAATAAAATCTGAGACAGGTATTGCTTGGGTTTGTTTTTATTGAGTATGGATTTTTAATTACAAATTTTAGACAAATTGGTATTTTTTATAAAGTTTCCATTTTTATTTTTTTATTTTTTAAAGATTTTATTTATTTATTTGAGAGAGAGAGAGCTCATGAGAGGGGGGAGGGTCAGAGGGAGAAGCAGACTCCCTCTTGAGCAAGAAGCCCGATGTGGGACTCGATCTCGGGACTCCAGGATCATGACCTGAGCCAAAGGCAGTCGCTTAACCAACTGAGCCACCCAGGCGCTCTAAAGTTTCTATTTTTAAAGTAAAAGGACTGTCATTTATATAAAAATGTGGAAATTTAACAGATTTTGAGTATGCTAATTTAGAATTTAATTTTATTTGGATGATTTACTTTTATCATTTTCTTTGGATCATTTACTTTTCTCTATTTAATCATTTTATTAATGTCAAAATGTACCACAGATTAATGCATAGAGAACTGCTCTGCCCTTACGGAGAGAAACAATGTACACAGATTTCTGTGATGTTCATTTTATTCCACTAATTTTATTAAGTGTCTGCTGTGTACCAGGCAGAGTTGTAGGTGCTAGAAATATATTAACTTGTACCATATGAGATTAATATTATGAAGATATTTGTAGTTCTTTTGTTTTGATGTATGAAATAGACTTATTCTGACTGCCATGAACAAAACAGATAAAATACCTGTTCTTTTATGGAGTTTAAATATAACATCCAATTAAATTAACATCTAATTAATTAAATAACATCTAATAGCTTGAAACAGAAAATTAAATAAATGAATACATAAACAAGTGGTGATTATTGGCATGCAGAGAGTTGAAGTAGAGTAATGCATTGTGACTGAGTGGGTATTTCAGATGGCGAATTTAGGAAAGTGCTCTCTGAGGGTGGGGCAGGGGGGGACATTTAAGATGAACTCTTAATGAAAGAAAGAGCAGCCTTGGACCCATCAGGACTTACAGCATTCTTTTTTTTTTTTTTTTTAAAGATTTTATTTATTTATTTGAGGCAGAGAGAATGAGAGACAGCATGAGAGGGAGGAGGGTCAGAGGGAGAAGCAGACTCCCTGCCGAGTAGGGAGCCTGATGCGGGACTCGATCCCGGGACTCCAGGATCATGACCTGAGCCGAAGGCAGTCGCTTAACCAACTGAGCCATCCAGGCGCCCAGGACTTACAGCATTCTAACCGAGCTTGTGCAGAAGCCCCAGAACAAGAATAAACTTGATGCATTTGAGAAACTGAAAGGCTGGTGTGGCTGGAGGATAGAGGGAGAAGTGGAGAATGATAAGAGATGACGTCAGAGATGGGGCCAGATGTTGTGAGCCAGGGGAAGGAATCTGTACTTTAAATACAGTGGGGTTTCAGCAGGAAGTAACGTGAACTGATAAATATGTACACATACGTTAGAATAGTACAAGATGTAAGGTAATTAGAAGTTTAATAGAGGGGGTGCCTGTGCCTGGGTGGCTCAGTCTGTTAAGCATCTGCCTTCAGCTCAGGTCATGATCCCGGGGTCCTGCAATGGAGTCCTGTGTCGGGCTCCCTGCTCAGCGGGGAGCCTGCTTCTCCCTCTCCCTCTGCCCCTTTCCCCGCTTGTGCTTTCCCTCTCTCTCTCTCGTTCTCTCTCTCTCAAATAAATAAATATTTTTAAAACGTTTAAAAGAGGTAGCAACAAGTGGTCAGCAAATTTAATCACAGAACTGTGGATTTTGAACTGTGTGTTCAGAGTCTTCTGTAAATGTCTCAAGATGTGGGTAGGAGCAGAGGACTGTTTGTACCCACTTGAACACTTTAGCAGTAGTGCTAGTCTCTCTTCTCATCTGGGGTTCTTCAGGAGGTTCTGCTCCCTAGAAAATCATGTGTGTGAGGTAGGATCAGAAGGGAACTTGTCTCATGGCTTCTTTTCTAGTAGGTCCCTGCTTCCCTGGGAAAAAATGTTGGTCCCGACCTGATTCTGGCTTCTTTTAGGGAGCTGGTATGAACAGAAACAGGTGCTCAGCTTTCACCAGGCTCTGCCTGCTCTCCTGTCCCTGCCCACCATTGTCCTTTTCTGCCATGTCCTAACTCAGATTCAGCTGGTGCTCCCTGCCTTTCCTCCCTAACAGCATGTGCTCCTTTCACTTTAATGCTTTCCTCTAAGCCTCTCAGATACCTATTACTTATTTCCTTATACATTTGATATTACATTTGACCCAGGAACAAACGGGTTAGGCGTGCCGGCCCCCTGCATAGTCAAAAATTCACATACAACTTTTGACTCTCCCAAAAGTGAACTGTCGATAACTTACTGTTGACCACATGCTTTACCCATAAGATCAACAGTTAATATGTATTTTGTATATGTATAATATACTGTATTCTTACAATAAAGTAAGCTAGAAAAAGAAAATGTTAAGAAAATCATAAGAGAAAGTACATTTGTATTACTGTACTGTATTTATTCAAGGAAATTGTGTATGAGTAGACCTGCACAGTTCAAACCTATGTTGTTCAAGGGTCAACTGTATTTATTATCATTACAGTGGTTTTATATTTAAGCTCTCTTTTTTGTTACATCCCTAAGTACTTACCACCTGTGGTTTCTCTTTTTGGTAGTAAGGTTTCTGACAACAAATTGTGTCCTTAATCCACCTTATTTTACTAAAGAGGAGAGGTAGTACTGAATGCGGTTTTTTGAAAAACCTAAAAAAAAGAAAAAAAAATCAAATCCTGACTTAGAAAATTTGTCTCAATTTCTTGTCTTCGTATCCTACATTATTTATAGGACTTTGCTGTTTGCCATGATCTTTATCTTTTCAGATCACTTTGCATACCTAGGGAAGATCTTTTTTTTTTTTTTAAAGATTTTATTTATTTATTTGACAGAGAGAGAGATAGCGAGAGCAGGAACACAAGCAGGGGGAGTGGGAGAGCGAGAAGTAGGCTCCCTGCCGAGCAGGGAGCCCAATGTGGGACTCGATCCCAGGACCCTGGGATCATGACCTGAGCTGAAGGCAGCCGCTTAACGACTGAGCCACCCAGGCGCCCTAGGGAAGATCTTTATCACATTGTAGGAAGAAAGGTGATAGAATTATTGAATTGTTTTTGGACATATTCATAAACATTCATAAAAGCTCAAAGACACACATTTTTATTCCTTGTGTAAATATCTTCCCAGTGAGAGTAGAGGGTGGGAAAGAAAGTTTTGTGATCTCTTCCTAAGCCTGAAACTGTGATTATTGAAAATTTAAACACCTGAAACTTGATATATATCCTTCAGTTTCTTTAATTTCCTAGTATCTTGGAAAAGGATATCCACAGGCTTGACTTAAAATAGATTTTATGTTAATCTTTTTAATCAGAGCTAATGGCAGAATGTATTGAGGATTTGAATTGCTTATTTGGTGTGATGCTTGCTGTACAAAAGCAATAAAATTTTCAGAAAATTAAATCAGTCAAGTTCTTTTAGTAGTATGGTACCTTGCTCATAGTAAATAAAAAAGTAGGAAAAATTTCATCAATCTCCAGGCTCTTTGCCTATGCAGAATCAGTCAAGTGAATGACAAATTTTTGTGTTTCTATCCAAATGTATTTGTCAGAAAGCTAATGTGTTATTGTTTGGAACAGGCAGAGACTAGGTCACGTGAGAAACTAATTGTTTCAAGGAACAGAAACCCATGCATACCATTTGCCAGGTTTATTTTGAGGAAGTGAGTGGGAATCTTAGCAATATATATTTTTTTAAAAATAGCAGTTCAGTCATTGTATTTCCAAGTTGCTTATTTGAATGTTACTTTAATTAGGGAATGGTATGGAAGGCTAGGGAGAAGGATATGACCCTTTGTATTTAATCCCAGGCCAGGCTGAAATCTTGTCCATTTAGTCAGGATTATTTTCTACTTTCTTATAAACACTAATATATTGAACACTTAATGCTTGAGTTTTACCTCAAATTAGTATTTTATTCCATGGCACTGTGAGGAATACAAAGTCATGTAAAATGTGTCTCTGCTCTCCAAATTTCTACTAGGAGAAATAGAGATGTATTTTAGTCAGCCGTACAGTAATAAATTGTACACTGTGGCCCAGTATACTTAAGTGTGTATATGTATGTTTCTATTATCTGACATAAAGTTTTCATTAAACTGTATTTACATTTATTTTATGTAATGTACTCAATGCTCTCTCTTCTCTTTCTGTATCCACTCTGTTCTTTTTCCTTTTTTTTTTTTTTAAAGATTTTATTTATTTATTTGACAGAGAGAGACACAGCGAGAGAGGGAACTTCCACAAGCAGGGGGAGTGGGAGAGGGAGAAGTAGGCTTCCCTCCGAGCAGGGAGCCCGATGTGGGACTTGATCCCAGGACCCTGGGATCATGACCTGAGCTGAAGGCAGATGCTTAACGATTGAGCCACCCAGGCTCCCTCTTTTTCATTTTTTAAGAATGCTGGCATTTACTTCATGACCCAGTAATGAGACATTTTCTTCAGTTTTTTTTTTTTTTTAAAACAACCTAGAGTATGTTAAGTATTATTTTAAACCATTTAAAAAAAAATATTTTATTTATTTAGAGTGGGGGAGGGGCAGAAGAATAGGGAGAGGGAGAGAGAATCCCAAGCAGACTCTGCACTGAGTGCAAAGCCCAACGTAGGGGTTCCATCTCATGACCCCGAGATCATGACCTGACCTGAAACCAAGAGTCGGACGGTCAGCCGACTGTGCCACCCAGGCGCCCCCATTTTAAACCATTTATTTATTTTATTTTTTTATTTTTTTAAAGATTTTATTTATTTATTTGACAGAGAGAGACACAGCGAGAGAGGGAACACAAGCAGGGGGAATGGGAGAGGGAGAAGCAGGCTTCCTGCTGAGCAGGGAGCCCGATGCGGGGCTCCATCCCAGGACCCCGGATCATGACCTGAGCCGAAGGCAGACGCTTAATGACTGAGCCACCCAGGTGCCCCTAAACCATTTTTTAAAAGATTTTATTTATTTATTTGAGAGAGAAAGAGCATGAGCAGGGGATAGGCAGGGGAAGAGGGCGAGAGAGGTGGGAAGCAGACTCCCTGCTGAAGGGTGGAGCCCTGAAATCATGATCTGAGCAAAAGTGAGATGCTTAACCAGCTGAGCCACCCAGGCACCCCTATCTTAAGCCATCTTTCTTGTTGTGATTTTGTGTAGAAAATACTAATTAAAGAGATAGGGGCTCCTGGCTGGCTCATTCAGTGGAGCATGTGACTCTTGATCTTGGGTTTGTAAGTTTCAGCCCCACATTCAGTGTAGAGATTACTTAAAAAATAAAATCTTAAAAAAAAAGGAGAGAGAGATGTAACTGTGTGAGGAGTGAGTTCTGATAAATGTAATTGTAATATTCATTTTCTTTTATTTACTCATAGAACAGTGCCTTCGACTTATTCCTCTACAACACTCTGAAGTGGCTAGTGTTGTAAGAGATCAGAATCTTTCTGATGTGTGGACAGTTGAATATGCCTTTGAATTATTACTTATTGGAGGCCTAGTTCCAGAGGCTGTGTGGTTGGCACATAAACTTGGAGACTGGAAGACATCTGTTTCCATTGGTGTGGCTTTCCAACTGTTCTGTAAACATGATAGAAATTTCATAAGGTATGTATATTTAGGCAGACTTAGATTAAGAAATAGTATCATAGTATCATCTAACTATTTTTTTATTTCTCTCATTGCTGGCATTTATGCATTTTGTGGAATCCTTAGTCCAGCAATATCCAATAAACTTGTTTTCAGTGTTGGAAAAGTTCTATATGTGCAGTCCAGTATGATAGCTGTCAGTCACATGCAGCTACTGAGCACTTAAAATGTGGCTGGTAAGACCAAGGAACTGAGTTTTCAATCTAATTTAAATTTAAATTTAAATAGCTAAATATGCAGCTGGTGGCTACTATGTTGGACAGCTCAGCAGCTTTCTTGTGTTAAAACTTAAAAAAAACAAAAACAAAAAACTTTTATTTAGCACATTTGTTAGTAATGCCCTCAAAAGGCTTTTAGTCAATGGGAGAGTTGGTCTGTCTTGAGTAGGATTTGAATTTTAAGCTAATCAATCTAATACCTGTATTTTAACTTTTTTGAATATTATGGTATTGCTGTATCTTTGATATTTTTCAGTTCAATAATTCAACATATATTTATTTATTAAGTAACCTTTCTTTACCAAGCTCTCTGCCAGGTATTTTAGTAGATATAAACTTAAATGGCACATAGTCTTCATATTGAAGGCATTTATAGTTAGTAGAAAAATTAGGACGAAACATTATTATAATTTAGATAGTGTGGTAAGAAAAGTGCCAGTTGTGCAGTGGAGAGAGCAATAGTATGAAGTGGGCATAGGACAGGAAATACTTTATGTAGGAGATACCATTTGAGATGGGCATTGAAGGGAAGACAGGATCTTGACAAATAGAGTAGCTGTAGGGAGGGAGAACATTCCACACATGAGCAAAGGCATATGGCAAAAGACAAGTTTGGTGCAGTGTGGATAGAGTAGACTGTAGGGTAGCAATGGGAAATAATGATGGGACAATGTATTAGTATCATAATCATGGAGAGCCTTAAAAATCTCCTCAGTGCCTTATTTCCTCAATTCTTTCTTTTTTTTCCCCTAATTATTTCTTTTTAAAATAGAGGATGAATAAGGAAAGTGAATTTCACTGTTTAAGATTTCATGTTTAGTTCTTAGTGTGTTAATATTTTCTTTTTTAAAATTTGGGTTCATTTCTCTTAACTTGATGTGATTTCAGGTCCAACAAAAAGGGTCTAAATTTACCAATAAATTTGACTCCAGGACAGATTTTCCAGGAAAAACTGAAGTGTTTTTTAGGTCGGCCAGCCTCTTTTGAAGCAAAAAATGAAATGGGCGCAAAATACAAACAGTTTACAGGTGTGTTACCTACATATACTCTGACAGTGTATCAGCTTAATTAATATAAACCTCATGACATTTTAAAAAGCTTGTTAATATCCATAAATATATTAAAATTTGCAGTAAGCTTATCAAAGATACAAGTTTGCTATTTATTCTTAATCATGGGAGCATTCAAAACTTATGCCAGCTTAAAAACCGATGGTCAGTAACTGAATGATACTCTGATTTTCTGTACATATCTTTTTACTTAGTTGTATTTTGCTACATTTGGATTATTTTCTTTTGTAGTCATAGTTGTAGAATCTTGTAGAATTTTGCACACGTGAGAGTATTTAAAAGTATTTAGTTCAACTCTTGCTGAGTGCATAAATCACAGAGTTGGTTTTGTTTTTAGTTTGAAAAGTTCAGAGTGGCATTACAGAATTAAAAATAATGTAATATCACATATATTTCATAGATTTACCCAGGAGCCTTATAAAATTTGTCTGTTTTATAGATGGAGAAATTTAGATGAAAAGTAATGAAGTCAGTTATTTAAAGTTGTATGTTTAATGACTACTGTGGGACCCTTTGGTTTTATTAGTGCATGTCTCCATTAAGCAGTGACTCTAGATTCTTAGAACTTACTAATTATAACTTCTCTTTCCAGAAAGAACTCATAATACTTGGAAATCTGACTAAAAACTTTTCTTTGATAATTTTCTGTCAATATTTTTTAATTTTTAAATTTTTATTTATTTTTAAAGAATTTATTTATGTATTTATTTGAGAGAGAGAGAGAGAGAGAGAGCAAGAGAGCAGCAGAGAGAGAGAGGAAGCAGGCTCCCCTCTGAGCAGGAAGCCCAATGCGCGGCTTGATCTCAGGACCCCGGGATCATGACCTGAGCTAGAGGGAGACACTCAACCCTCTGAGGCATCCAGGCACCCCTGTCAATATTTTTTTAAATAAATGAGAAGATAATGTAACTACATGAAAGTTGGTTTTGAAAGAAAAGGACTAAAAAAGTCCCAGTCTGAACTTAAAGTTCTAGCAATATGTTTTTTAAATAATCTGCAAAACTTTCCCATAATAAATATATAGATAAGATGTGTCTGTAGATAAAATATAAAAATACACATTTTAAAGCTAATATATAGAGAAAGTAGGGGAAATTTCCAGGAGTCAGAAACAAAAAGGAAATAGAAACTCAGTGGATTCCACCCCTAGGTATTTACCTAAGCATAATAAAAACATAGAAGCACCCAAAGACCTGTATACAAATGTTCGTGGAAGCTTTTTCATAACAGGCAAAAACTTGAAACAACTCCAGTGCCCGTCAACTTGTGAATGGATAAACAAATCTCAATGTATCTGTATAATAGAATAATCAATAATGAAGAAGGGCAAACTACTGATAACATGCAAAAACATGATTGAATTGCAGAACCATTGTGAGGGATGAAAGAAGTCAGAAACAAAGATTACATATAGTTTGATTCCATTTATGTGACATTTTAATAAAAGTAACACTGTAAGGGGGGCACTTGGGTGGCTCAGTTGGTTGAGTGTCCTACTCCTGGTTTCAGCTCAGGTCATGATCTCGTGGGTTGTGGCATCAAGTCCCACATTGGTTTCAGCGCTCAGCATGGAGTCTGCTTGAAGGATTCTCTCTGCCCCTCCCCCCATTCGCCCTCTCCCTCTTTCTCTCTCTTTCTCTCAAATAAATAAATCTTTAAAAAAAAAAAAGTAATAGTATAAGGACAGGAAACAGATCGGTGGTTGCCAACAGAAAGGTGTAGGAGAACTTTTTTGGGATGATGGCATTATTCTTACAGGGCTGTATAGATTTGTCAAAACTCATTTGAACTATATACTTAAAAAGGATGAATTTTAGTGTATGTAAATTATACCTTATAAACCGATTTAAAAGCAAACTCAGCAGATGGTTAGTGAAGTGGAAAATGAATTTGAACTCTCTAGGTGTGTAGGACACAACATCAGTGTAATAGGGGTTCCAATATACCCATACCAAATTGTGGATAGTAGCTGTCTCTGGAGAGAGTGAGTGGAATATGATTGGTACATAAGAAATTTCAGCTATATCTGAAACATTTTATTTTTAAAAAATATTAATTAAATATATCAACAATGTTAATATCAGACAAGGATGAAAAGTCAATACATGAGTGTTTTCCTATTATATTCTATATCTTAAAGCATGTAAATATTTCATAATATAAAAGTCCCTAAATCTCCAGTTCTATCTCCTGTATCTCCTTGCATTTTATCTTCTAGGACATGTCCACATTAATACAGATACTTATATAGTTGAAGCTAGATTGTAGGACTGTTTTTTATCTTTTTAAAAAAATGTTTATTTAAATTCAGTTAGTCAACATATAATATATCATTAGTTTTTGATGTAATGTTCAATGATTCATTAGTTGCCTATAACACCCAGTGCTCATCATATCGCATGCCCTCCTTAATACCCATTACCCAGTTATCCCATCCCCCCACCCACCTCCCTTCCCGCAACCCTCAGTTTCTTTCAAACTCAACACCCAAAAACCAAATAATCCAGTCAAGATGTAGGCAGAAGACATGAACAGACACTTCTCCAAAGAAGACATACCTATGGCCAACAGACACATAAAATGCTCCACATCACTTGCCATCAGGGAAATACAAATCAAAACCACAATGAGATACCACCTCACACCGGTCAGAATGGCTAAAAATAACAAGTCAGGAAACAACAAATGTTGGCGAGGATGCAGAGAAAGGGGAACCCTCCTTCACTGTTGGTGGGAATGTTTTGTATCTTCCTGCTTTTTTTTTTTTTTAACTTTATGACATAAGTCATTTTTACTAACTTTATTTAAAAAATACTGTGGTGGGGGCACCTGGGTGGCTCAGTCGGTTAAGCACCTGACTCTAGATTTCAGCTCAGGTCATGATCTCAGGTTCATGAGATCAAGCCCTGCATTGAGCTCTGCTCTTGAGTGTGGAACCTGCTTAAGATATTCTCTCTCTTCCTTCCTCCTGCCCCCCATCCATGGTCAATCTCTCCCTCAAAACAAAAAAAAACAAAACAAAAAACCCCAAACAAATAAATAGATAAAAAAAATAAAGTAGCAGAATAGTTATTAAATGTCTGTCTAGAAGTTGCCTTGTTTTGCCTGTCAAACAATATGTTCACTTTTGATGATTAGGTTTTTCAGGTAGGAAATTTTACACTACAAAATAGGATCAGCATAATATAAATTTTAACTGTTTTACCTAATTTTGTATTTGGTAGATCCCATTGAAGAAGAAGATGTAAATCTGCTATTTGGTTCAGTGCAAGAAGTACTGAAAGCAGCAGTTATGGCTGATGCAGATATTCTGTCAGAGACATTTCAGCTTCTGGTAAATTCTGCCAAGGACTTCAGTAGAAGGCTGCGGGGCTTAGTGCCGGTCGGCTTGTATCTTCCGGCTCCTCCATTGTATTGTCCTCAGCCAGCCATTCGCAGTGAAGTAAGCTTAGTGCTTAATCTTTTAATTAATTTAAAGTTGATTTTGTCCAAATTTTAAAATAATCAACTTGATGATAATTATCAAGTTAAGAATGCAAGCTCTGAAGACAAACTTCCAAATCCCAGCTTTGCTGTTTATTAATTGTATAATCTTAGGCAATGTACTGAACTACTTAAGTTTCCTTATCTGTAAAATGCAGATGATGATAGTACCTGTAATAGTATTATTGTGAGGATTAAATGAGATATCCTGTAAAAGCTTTTACCTTAGGGCCTAGGACACATAGTAAGCAGTCAATAAATGTTAAAATTATTGCAATAATAAAATAAAATCAAGAGGGCGCCTGGGTGGCTCAGTCGTTAAGCGTCTGCTTTCGGCTCAGGTCATGATCCCAGAGTTCTGGGATCGAGTCCCACATCGGGCTCCCTGCTCGGTGGGAAGCCTGCTTCTCCCTCTCCCACTCCCGCTGCCTGTGTTCCCTTCTCGCTGTGTCTCTCTCTGTCAAATAAATAAAATCTTAAAAAACAAAACAAAAGAGAACGTTCTCTATATCCAGGTTTTAAAAAAATAGACATTTGTTTAGGGTAACAAATAATGAATGTCAGAATTTAGAAGCCATACATTATTTCAGTCTTTTATTCACCTCATTGTCTGCCTCTTTGGAAAGACTATTTATTTATTTATTTATTTATTTTTTATTTGATAGGTCATTTTTTTCTCCTGCACTATTCAGTTGATAGTTCTGTCACAAATAGCAATACGGTGTTCCTCTCAGGAACTTTTTCTCTGCTCTCATGACATTACAATTAGCTGGTTTTAAGATTTAAAGTATTAATGCACATTATTTACTTATAAATTATTTTAACATCTGATTAATATTTTGAAGTGATTCTGATATTGTTTCTTTACTACTTACTATTTTATTTTATTTTTTTAAAGATTTTATTTATTTATTTGACAGAGAAAGACACAGCGAGAGAGGGAACACAAACGGGGAGTGGGAGAGGGAGAAGCAGACTCCCTGACGAGCAGGGAGCCTGATGCGGGACTCGATCCAGGGACTCCAGGATCATGACCTGAGCTGAAGGCAGTCGCTTAACCAACTGAGCCACCCAGGCGCCCTACTACTTACTATTTTAGTATTAGCAACTTCTCTGTATCTAGTTTTTTCTTTTCTTTTTTAAGAGTTTTTATTCTAATCTGTTATATTTAAGATTATGTTTCAGTAGGTTAAAATATTTCATTTATTGATATTTCAAATGTAATATGTTATATATGGAAGGGATAAATAGTCCATTGTATTCTCAGTAATTGGTCTTTTCTGTCACATCTGAGTCTTCAGTATATTGGCTTAGAAATTAGAAATAGCATTTTAAGGTATTTTTGGAATATGCTATGCTAATATTAGTTTGAGTGGTTATGATCCTTAGTAGTGATTCATTTTATTAAAATAATCCTCAGTGGTAGGATTTCTAAATATCACTCTAAATCACTTTATATCAATTAGAACTCTTTGGGTTGGAAATAATAGAAAATTTGGTCCAAATTGGCTGGCATAATTAAGAAGCCCAGTAGTAGGGTAACTTCTGACTCAGTTATGTTAGCATAGATTGGAGCTCTTCCTCTCTAGTTTGTTTTCTAAGGTGTTAGCTTCAGCTTAAGGCTGGCTCCCTTTGTGGGAGCAAGGTGGCCACCAGCAGCTTCTAAGGATACCTTGTCCATGTCCAGAGGGAGAGGGAAGGGGAGAAAGAAAAACAGTAGAAGTATTTCTCCCCCAGTATTTCTCTCCCTCAGGATACTGAGATTGACTCTTGGCTAGGGAGAATGCAGGGTTCTGTTTGGCAGTCCATTAGTACCATTGGAGTCAGGAGTGGTGGGTTTTAACTGTTGTAGGGAAGACTTGGGTTTAGGGTCAGTTTAGCCCTTTACACTGAGATGAGAGAAATATTTCCTTGACACTAGAAATAGCTATAGTTGAAATCTCTAAGGCCATCCCTCAAAATTTCCCTTATAAATCTCCAGGAACATTTTCGTTTGAGAAACACTATATTTATTTTCACTTTAACCCTTTAAAATTTCATATTACTAGCTACTAAAATTAATTGTTTTATTTTCTTCAGGAAGATGGTGATGATCTTCTTTTAAAAGCTGAGAAAGAGAACCGCCAAAAGGTGTCTGGAATCCTTCAACGGGTCCTCTTGCTTTTCCGGGCAGCTCGGTGTTCTTTTCCTGTGGCACAGTGGTACATCTTGCAGTTGAGATGGGCGAGAAAGGTCATGCAGAAGGTTTGGAAATGTCTTAGTCACTTATGTGCTATGTTAAACTATTTAAATCTACTACTGTTTCTTCATATTTACAAATACTTAGAATCATGACATTTTCCCAAGGAATCCTACCCTATAAATCCATAGATTTCAGGTTTGTTTATAATAAGCAAGCCTGTCATCCCCTTCTACACTGACTTCAGCTGAGCCATAGCTGCATCCTTACCTGATGTGCGGCCAGACGGGACATCTGCTCATATGTCCCTTATCCAGCTGCAAGTCCTTTGTAGGCCTGTTGTCTGTTTCTATGAAATGTGGAAATAAATATTATTAGCCCCGAATATCTTTAATTTGGCCCTTGATTAAATGTTTTTGTTTTTAAGTAGGCTCTATGCCCAGTGTGGAACCCAACATGGGGCTTGAACTCAAGACGTCAGATCAAGACCTGAGCTGAGATCAAAGAGTCGGATGATTAAGCGACTGAGCCACCCAGGCGCCCCAGCCCTTGATTATATATATATATATATTTTAAAGATTTTATTTATTTATTTGAGAGAGAGAGAATGAGAGAGAGCACATGAGAGGGGGGAGGGTCAGAGGGAGAAGCAGACTCCCCGCCGAGCAGGGAGCCCGATGCGGGACTCGATCCAGGGACTCCAGGATCATGACCTGAGCCGAAGGCAGTCACTCAACCAACTGAGCCACTCAGGCGCCCCCTTGATTATATTTAAAACAAGAATTTACAACTTTTTTTAGTAGGAACCTTTAGACTTTGAGAAGTTACCAAGTTGTTTTTGAAAATTAGACTTTTTTTTAGAAAGAAAGGTTTGTAAAATTTGCTTACAGCTACCATAAAAATATAACATGAAATTGTACCCTTTCTGTATCTTGTCATCCCAAAGTTGTTTTTATTTTTTATTTTTTTTTAAGATTTTATTTATTTATTTGAGAGAGAGAATGAGAGACAGAGAGCATGAGAGGGAAGAGGGTCAGAGGGAGAAGCAGACCCCCTGCTGAGCAGGGAGCCCGATGTGGGACTCGATCCTGGGACTCTAGGATCATGACCTGAGCTGAAGGCAGTCGCTTAACCAACTGAGCCACCCAGGCTCCCCCCCAAAGTTGTTTTTAAAGCATGTTTACTAAGAAGGGCGAAGAGTTTTCCTGTGTTATTGAAAGATTGGTTTTAATAGTTTCAGGATCTACTGAGCCTGTTTATTATAGGAAACTTCATTTTATTAAGATTTTTTATTTTTATTTTTTTATTTATCTGAGAGAGAGAATGGGAGACAGAGAGCATGAGAGGGAAGAGGAGGGTCAGAGGGATAAGCAGACCCCCCGCTGAGCAGGGAGCCCAATGCGGGACTCGATTCCGGGACTCCAGGATCATGACCTGAGCCGAAGGCAGTCGCTTAACCAACTGAGCCACCCAGGCGCCCAGGAAACTTCATTTTAAAAATTGTTTAAGTAAACAGTTTTCTACAATGAAGTTGAAAATTAGATTTGCATAGAAGTTTGATCTTATGTACAAATCCTGACAGTAATCTCACTTAATCCAGCTTTAACTAATTCAGCTAGCGTTAAGACTTTAGTGACATAGCTGAAAACATGCCTCCTAGGAATAACAGGCCATCGACTAGAGCCTTTGTATGTAGTCATTGCTACTCTGATTGCCCAGTGCCTCGTGTGACTTGTGGCTTATCTTTAAGGCTTGTTATCAACCCCTGGGCTATATACAGAAGGACCATAAATTCCCTCTAATTCACTATTCCTCCAATTTATGTGATAGTTTTATTGTTAGCCCATGAATTTATTGATCTTGGGAGAGATACCAAAAATGTGGAGATCCATTCTTACAGAAATATTAATGACTTATAAGTGATTCCCTATATTGCTGTTTTCCCTACCTCCTTCATTTATACTTTATTGGGCATATAATCTAATTACAAATTTGGTTGTAGTAAATTGATGTTTTCTAAATTGGTTGGAATGGTGGAACACTTGTTGCTACCAAAATTATAAGGTCTTTATTCATGAAAGCAAAAAAATCACATTTCTCATTAAGTTGCATACCAAAATATGGACTGTTGCTGTAGGAATCTGAACGCTTGACAGGGAGCAGAGATCGGATTACAAGAAACTCTTGAGTGTGGCTAAGAAGTTTGTGCTGGTTGTTAGCAAGAGGCTTCCCCTGAGCAAGTGATTCAAAAGACAGCAGGGCGAAAGCTATGATGCCTTTGTGATTTATTCCCAGAAATCAATACAACCACTTTGTATTCTGTTGATTAGAAACTAGTTACTTAGAATGATCTACAATCCAGGTGAGGGAAGTTAGGCTCTACCTCTGAAGGGAGGAGTCTTAAAGGATTTGTGGACATATTTTAAAACCACCATACTCTTATGCCAATGTTAACAATAATTCCTTATTAATATCTAACACCTGGTCCATAATAAAATTTCCCTGATTTTGAAAATGTTTTTTTTAAAGTAGGTTTTTTGGAATCAAGGTCCAACTGAAGTTCACCCATGTTTGGTTATGAGATTATAGGAAGGACTATATTATCAAGTCTGACTCATAAGAATCAACAGACTTACCCAGGATCAAACTTTATACCAATGATTTCAAGGATATAACTAAAAGACACAGGTGAAACCTGCAATTGCATATGTTGTTCCCAAGGTTTTTCTTGCTGTGGAAGAATGTGATCTGGCCTCTGTTTAACATCATGACGCAAAAGAGTATCAGTTACTGAACATCTCCTTTTTTATATCTCTTTAATTATATAGCTTGTGTGACATTTTCAGTGAGCCATACTCCATAAATCCATGCATGCTACGTTTATTTATAATAACCAACCTAGCTAGGCTCTGTACATCTAGTAAATACTGTTCAATTGTTTGACAAGAAGTCTGTCATTAGCATGCTTACAAGGGGATTTGATAAGATCATGTCTTTATGGAAGTGAATAGAAGAGGGAGAAAGTAGATTACAAACCTGCTGCTAATCCTTTTGTTTTCAGGTTTATGTCTCTTAGATTCCTTTTCTTTTTTTTTTTTTTTTTTAAAGATTTTTTATTTATTTGACAGAGAAAGACACAGCGAGAGAGGGAACACAAACGGGGAGTGGGAGAGGGAGAAGCAGACTCCCTGCCGAGCAGGGAGCCCGATGCGGGACTCGATCCCGGGACTCCAGGATCATGACCTGAGCCGAAGGCAGTCGCTTAACCAACTGAGCCACCCAGGCGCCCCTAGATTCCTTTTCTTTTATTCTGTAGCAGTTTCCTTTAATTTCTTTTCTCTTGTTGATTTGTAGAGAAATTTGTCCTGTACCATATTCTGCATGTGTTTGATAGTTTATCCATTTAGTATCATTTAATTTATTCCTCTTTCCTTTTATTTCCCCATAAACTAGTAATTACTCTATACTCATTGAGGTACAGAGGCTTGATCAGGTTCACATTTTCTTAGAAATGGGTCCTTCATAAATGGTATGGTATACTTCCCTGTTGCATCATATCATTTGACACACAGGACTTTTTATCTCACTTTTAGTGATGGTAAGAGGGATTCATGAGTTTGGGTTGTGTTTTACCCACTCATGTTCTCCTTCAGCCCAGCAACTTTTTACCTAATTGAACATTTATTGATTATCCTTGCTGGAGTCATTACTTTATTAGGAGTTGCCAGATGGTGACTTTCTAATTCTGTCACTTAAGTTTTTTAAAAATTATATAGGTAGATATAACTTTTGTTGTATTTATTTTTAGGTACTGCACATAGTTTTGTTTTGGATGAGAGATACTTAAATATCTTTTTTTCCTTTATTATGCCTTTGGGGAAAGTCAGGACAAATAGCATTAAATTCTTTTTATACAGGCAAAACTGAGTGATGAAAAAAATTTGATTGAAATCTTCTTTTCTCTTTTTGTGATCTAGCCTAGTGAATTTCTTTCTTTTTTTTTTTAAAAAGATTTTATTTATTCATTTATTTATCAGAGAGCGGAGAAGCAGGGGGAGCGGCAGGCAGAGGGAGAAGCAGGCTCCCTGTTGAGCCAGGAGCCCAATGCGGGACTTGATGCCAGGACTCTGGGATCATGACCTGAGCTGAAGGCAGATGCTTAACCAACTGAGCCACCCAAGCGTCCCTAGCCTAGTGAATTCTTGAATTAAATTTGTGAGCTAAGTTTCTGAAAGTACAGCTCATTTCAGGGATATTTTCTTACATAGTATAGGAACCATGCTGTGTTTTCCATTCTATATGGTTTATCTTACCTGCCTTGTTTGTTCCTTTATAGCTTCCTCAAAAATAGATTTAGATCACTGATAACTAACATATTCTGTCATTCTTTCAGATTCGAATGAAAGGGTCCCTTCCTTCATTGAGTCCTTTCCCTCAGTCATTACTTAATTACTGTAAAGGAGGTATAGCATTCTTTCGACCTGGAGCAGCTGGAGACCACAAGCTTGATGAAGTTTCCATTAAAGCAATAGGTTTGTCCAAAATGAACTGCTTGCTTAGAAATTAGGCCCAAATATTAATAATGATATAATATAAACAGTTGATTTGGGGAAGTTTCTATACAATGGAATACTATATTGGCAATGAAAAGACAGTATGTGTATGTTACCACCATGGAAAGATAACCAGGATACATTAAATGAAAAAAAGACCTAGGTTCAACACAGCATACATAGTATGATTATATATGTCTTTGTGTACTTTTATTGCTTTTAATTAAAAAATTGTTTAATAGTGGAAAGTATGTCTCTAGTATTGAAAAATTTTAAACTTAGTTGCCTATCATAAGGGATTTTCCAAATAAATTAACTATACAGTATTAAGAAGAGCTGTGTATATTGGTTTTGAACATTATCTACAATACGCGATGAAGCTTAAAGCAAGTAAACTTCTAGTAAATAGAGTAAGTTATTTACTCTAAAAATGTTTTCAATATTTTTATGCAACTGCCCATGCATGAAATATTCTAGAATAATGTACATAAAAATTCTGAAAGGATTTTCATGACTTTTATATAAGGTGTTGTCAATGAACATATGTTTCTTTTATAATCAACAAAATAAGGACATTTATTTTGGGGGAAAAAACGAGCAGGGATGAAGTTGTTATTATATGAATGTATATACTCATCCAATTTTTCATATTTGCATTCCTGATTTAGGTTGCTTCAGAGAACTTTGTGCTTTGTGTTGGATGCTACATATTCGTGATAAGTTATCCTATAGTTGCAGGCAGTATCAGAAAGCAAGAGAAAATGTGGAGGGAAAAAAGGTATTTACTTGCACAAGAATAAGGGAAATGAACAAACATTACTTGGCAAATTATTGCTTGATAGAAGATTTTACTGTTAATAACAATCTTTCTTTTGAACTCATCCTGATCTTTCCATCTAAATTGAAAAGGAAATGTATTTCTCAATATCCTTTTAGGACCTCGAAGTGGAGTTTGATTCTTGTATGGTTGAGCACTGCCTCAGTGCAGTGGAGTGGGCGTACAGAATGCTGCCCTTCTCTCGGTTTTCTGATATTGAAGAACTTATTCAGGATCTAATTTTGAGCCTTATTGGAGAACTGCCACCAATCAGAAAGGTAATGTGAATGTAGGTGAAAACAAACTAAATGAAAATCAGAGACTTTAAAGGATTTTTGCTTTATTTTAATTAAGAATGATGTTGCTTATAAAACTCACTTTTTTAATTTTTCTGAAGGTAGCAGAAATTTTTGTGAAAGCATTTCCCAATCCTGAAGACATAAGGGTTCCTTTAAGAGAAAAATATCACTCTCTTCAGCAGAGACTCAGACACTGTGTTGTGAAAGGTAGTATTTGTCATTTCTTAGATACCTGATAGATGAATTATGGAAGATTCTCATTTTCTTTTGAAAGCATGTAATTTCTGGTGCTTATGTTTTTATGCATTTCTCCTTTCTTTGAAGATAGTATGAAAAGGCAGAAATAAGCACTCCTCCATTACCAGTTTTGCTTTGGAACCAGACAAAGCTGACTTCATGTCATGGCTCTGTCAGTTAATAGCTGTGTGATTATAGGCAAGTTTCTCAGTCTCTATGGGTCTCATTTCCTTATTTGTAAAATGGGTATAATAATACCTACTTTATGAATGTGTATTAAAAGAGGATTAAGGGGCTCATGGGTAACTCAGTCAGTTAAGTGGCAGACTCTTGATTTTGGCTTAGGGTTGTGAGATTGAGTCCCATGTTGGGCTCCTCGCTGGGCGTGGAGCCTGCTTAAGATTCTCCCTCTCGGGCGCCTGGGTGGCTCAGTTGGTTAAGCGACTGCCTTTGGCTCAGGTCATGATCCTGGAGTCCCGGGATCGAGTCCCACATCAGGCTCCCTGCTCAGCAGGGAGTCTGCTTCTCCCTCTGACCCTCCTCCCTCTCATGCTCTCTCTCTCATTGTCTCTCTCGCAAATAAATAAAATCTTAAAAAAAAAAAAAAAAGATTCTCTCTGTCTCCGTCTGCCCCTCCCTCTGCACACTCTCTCTCTCTCAAAAAAAAGAGAAAGGATTAAATAAGATATATAAAATGAGCATATAGCTCTTTGCATAATGCAGATATTTTATTGAAAACTAGTATTCTTGGGGTGCCTGGGTGGCTCAGTCATTAAGCATCTGCCTTTGGCTCAGGTCATGATCCCACATCTGGCTCCCTGCTCAGCAGGAAGCCTGCTTTTCTCTCTCTACCCCTCCCCCTGCTTGTGTTCCCTCTCTCGCTGTCTCTCTGTCAAAATAAATAAATAAATAAAATCTTAAAAAAAAAAAAAGAAAACTATTCTTCCTCTTCCTTTATGGTTATTTGTATTGCTAATTTTATCCTATACATTCAAGATGCCCTTGTGGAAATTTTTTTTCTTGTGGTTAAAATATACATAATATAAAATTTGCCATTTTTAAGTATACAATTCAGTGACATTAAATACATTCACATGTGGAAATTTTTAAAGAATTCAAATTACCCTCTTTTTTTTTTCTTTTAAAGATTTTATTTATTTATTTGACAGAGAGAGACACAGCAGGATCACAAGCAGCGGGAGTGGGAGAGGGAGAAACAGGCTTCCCACAGAGCAGGGAGCCTGATGTGGGGCTCGATCCCAGGACCCTGGGATCATGACCTGAGCCGAAGGCAGACGCTTAACGACTGAGCCACCCAGGCGCCCCTAAATTACCCTCTTTTTTAATAACTCTAGTATTTAAGTCTAGTTATGTCCTGTGATTGTACATTATTGCATTAATATATTTGTTTTATATTTTTCTTTATACTTTTTTGACATTCTCTAAAATGTCCTGCTTATGTATAATAATGTTTAAGATTTTTTCTGTAGGCAGCCTTGAAAACCTTCCCTTCCTATTGTTTCCCGTTATTTGAAGTCAGAAAGGTGTTCTTGTTTCTTTGGCTAAAATTATACTCCTTTTCTCTTATTTATCACTCGGGAATGGAAAAATTATAGTGATTCTTTCTGTAATTATCTGATTTTTTAAACAGTTAAATTCTTTTTAAAAAAGATTTGTTTATTTATTTGAGAGAGGGAGAGTGAGTGCAGGGAGAGGGGCAGAGGGAGAGGGGGAGAGAGAATCTCAAGCAGGCTCCATGCCCAGCGCGGAGCCTGGATGGGGCTCCAGCCCATGACCCCGAGACCACAACCTGAGCTGAAATCAAGAGCCAGACACTCAACCAACTGAGCCACCCAGGTGCCCTGAAATAGTTAAATTACTTCTTAATTTTTTGTTTTCCAGGGCATATGGTCTTATGGAGTCTGGATTCTGTCCCTTTTATTGTTCTTTAATGGACCTTCTCTAACTTCTGCAATTCTACTTCAAAATGCGGAACATAGCTTTCTAACAAATCCTGAAGAAAGCATGCTCTGTAAGAATATAGAAATAAATCTTAGTCATCAGTTGGATTCCGTGTTCCCAGGAGGGAGTGGAATTGGGTCCCCCTTTGTCTTGAATGGAAACATTTTTTTTTTTTTTAATTTTAATTTTTTTTTTAAAAGATTTTATTTATTCATTTGAGACACAGAGATACAGAGAGTGAGAGAGAGCATGAGCAGTGGGAGAGGCAGAGGGAGAGGGAGAAGCAGACTCCCGGCTGAGCCAGGAGCCCGATGTGGGGCTCGATCCCAGGACCCCGGGATCATGACCTGAGCCGAAGGCAGACGCTTAACCATCTGAGCCACCCAGGCGCCCCTTGAATGGAAACATTTTAATTTACTCTAAGGCCTTTTGTTTTTTCCCTTATAGGTTCCCAAACCGAGGAAATGATGTCTGTTATTATGCATTCTATACATAAAGTGAGAGTGAAAGCCCTAAAACGTGTGCAGAGAAATATAGGTTCTTTTGAGATGAATATCTGGGAACCAGTTGGAGAAGAAAAACCAGCTGAGGTTCCAGGTTTTGATAGGTTTTCCCTAGGAACTAGTTTGAGCAGAAGCACACTCACGGAACTGGGGAATTCTCTAGTCCACAGTGATGCAGATACAGCAGACACCTTCTCGGAAGCATTGTCAGTTGAAGAAAAACGTAGGATACGTGTCTATCAAAGGTACAGTTGAGATCTCTCTCTCTTTTTTTTTTTAGAAAGATTTTATTTATTCACTTGAGACAGATACAGAGAGAGGGAGCATCAGCAGGGGGAGAGGCAGAGGGAGAGGGGGAAGCAGACTCCCCACTGAGCAGGGAGCCCGATGTGGGGCTCGATGCCAGGACCCTGGGATCATGACCTGAGCCGAAGGCAGACGCTTAACCATCTGACCACTCAGGTGCCCCCAGTTGAGATCTCTTAATAGCAAGCATTCACTTCCTTTGGAAAAACATATTTCCAGTATGTTCATGCAAGAGAGAAGCCGATTTCTTGTCCCTCACTGATTGCATTGTTAACAATATGAATGATAAGTGCTACCCTCCCTGACTCACAAGGATGTTAGGAGTGTAAAATGAAACTGTACATTTGAAAATTCATTAAAAATATTATTGAGATATGAAATAATTTTGCTACCTGATAGTATAAAATCAGGTAAGTAGATGAAATTCTAGAGTCCAGTGGGGGGGCATTTAGTTTAGTGGTTTTTTTTTAAGATTTTATTTATTTATTTGAGAGAGAGTGAGAGAACACAAGTAGGGAGAGAGGGGCAGCGGGAGAGGGAGATACAGACTCCCAGCTGAGCAGGGACACTGGGATCATGACCTGAACTGAAGGCAGACGCTTAACCACCTGAGCCACCCAGGCACCCCATTTTAGTTTTTTTAGTAATCTTTAGATTAAATAATTTAGGATTATTGAGTTAGCAATATTATTATTTTTTTTTTTTTAAGATTTTATTTATTTATTTGACAGAGACACAGCGAGAGAGGGAACACAAGCAGGGGGAGTGGGAGAGGGAGAAGCAGGCTCCCCGCAGAGCAGGGAGCCCGATGTGGGACTTGATCCCAGGACCCTGGGATCATGACCTGAGCTGAAGGCAGTCGCTTAACCAACTGAGCCACCCAGGTGCCCAGCAATATTATTTTTAAGGGTTTCCAGGGAAAGGAAATTGCACATTCATCTTTGAAACTTGTCTATAAATTGTCTAGAAATTCTTACCATTTAAACTTCTGTTACTCTAGGTAAATTTTTTTCTTTATAATTCCATTATCTGCTATGTAGTTTATCCTTTTCATGACTGAAAGACTATATAATCAACCATAATCTTGTTTAAATGAAATAATTTTATCTACTTCAAACATAAATGTCTGCTTAAATCATACCTAATAGTATTATAAATGGTGTGCTTGTTTCACCAAGCAATTTTGGTGGAATACACTGGAGGCTGCTTACTGTGCCTTCTTAATAAGAAGAGACATGACACCTTCAGTCCAGGTGCCTTAACACGAACCCTTTATTTCTTTTACTGAGGGAACTAGGAATCTGTTCTTCCCTAAGGATCATGTTGAAAGGAAACAGATTTAAAAAGTAATTATGATTGGCAGTTAAAGGGTTTGCCTAACAGGTTTAGTAGCAGCAGAAAGTTTAGAAAAAATTCCCAACTTTTGTGTAGTACAGTCTTGAGGGCAGTCCTGCTTGTTACACATTGTACGGGGAAGGCTGAAAGGGGCAGATGCAAAAAACAAGAAACGATAAATTAAGATGTATATTGGTGGCTTATGATTTTTATTGACTTTATATTCCTAAATTCTGACCTATTAGTGGACCTTTTTTTTCCAGAAAATTCATGTTTTTATTTTTATTTTTATTTATTTTTATTTTCTTAAAGATTTTATTTATTTATTTGAGAGAGAATGAGACAGAGAGAGCATGAGGGGGGAGGGTCAGAGGGAGCAGCAGAATCCCTGCCGAGCAGGGAGCCCGATGTGGGACTCGATCCCGGGACTCCAGGATCATGACCTGGGCCGAAGGCAGTCACTTAACCAACTGAGCCACCCAGGCGCCCCAAAAATTCATGTTTTTAAAAGTGAAATTTCTATAAACACATTTGTCTTTTTTTTTTTTAAAGATTTTATTTATTTATTTGACAGAGAGAGTGAGCCCAAGCAGGGGGAGCAGCAGGTAGAGGGAGAAGGAGAAGCAGGCTTCCCTGCTGAGCAAGGAGCATGATGCAGGGCTCGATCCCAGGACCCTGGGATCATGACCTGGGCCGAAGGCAGACTCTTAACTGAGCCACCCAGGCGCCCCCATTTCAGTCTTTTTTAACACAAATTTCCCCCTTTTGGTATTAGTGTGTTATATTTTTTTAATCAGAATGTTCATTTAGTCTAACTCCCTCATTTGAAAGGCATTGAGGCATTATATAAAGATATATGATTCAATCAGTGGAGAAAATTTTTGTTGTCAATTCTAACATGTGTTTTAGTGATTAAATCTTTAATTTTGTCTTTTTCAATTTTTTTTGCTAGAGATGCACCAAATCATGTGGAATTAACATCGATTGATAAGTCCAATGAAAAAAAGAAGATATGTAATCAGAAAGAAAATCTTGAAAGAAAAGATCATGAAAAGTTATTACAGAATGCACTTCCTATAATAGGTATTTGGGAATTTGAACGTGATGATGATGAATATATTAAATTTCTTGATCTCTTCTTGAGTTATGTTCTTGAAAGAGACCTACTTGATTCCAAGGATCCTGGCATTCCATTTCTAACCAGTTTTTCTGGACATCTTAGAGAACACGAACTTAATTCTTTACTTTTTGATGTACATACAACATTAAAACGACGTCAAGGCAAAGCCAAAAGCCAGAATGTGTTTAGAGCTGGCTCCTGCTTTGTTGCTTCTGAGTCATATGAGTCTGAAAAGTCAGAAAACCAAGCACTTTCAGCTTCAGTACCGGTTACTCAAGAAATCTGGCCATTTTTAGAGAATCCTTTGAATGAAGTCGATAAAAAGGAAGGGACAAGTGGATTGTTTGGTTTAAAACAAAAGTCAGTTTATAGACTACAAGATGACAGTTCAGAGAAACCTGTAATCCAGAGATTGTCAAACCATATTTTTTGGAATCCCAAGTCCAACAAAACTAGAAGATGTATTTTTAAAGCAATTCAATGCAATGATGTTAACCCTCAAGAAGATCTTCCTCTAGTACTAAACAACACATTTAGTAGTATAAGAAGGCTGCTGGAATGGATGATAAGGTGGTCTAATAAAAGACTGCTCTGTGATCCTAGTCTCACTGAGTTATCCTGTGAATATAGTCCCATCATTCGTGTAAAGACCTCTACAGCTGCCATTCTTACATCATTGTGGCTTTTGGAACAACCATATTTTGCTACATATAAGGCAAAAAATGCCATTTTTAAGGTAAGTACTTGAATTCTTTTTTGTATACAATTGAGAATTCTCATTGTAGATTAAAACTTTTTTTATATTTCTCCATCTATTAAAGAGTCATCGAGTAACAAAGTTAATGACAGTGTTGATTATAATCTGCATAACCAAATTTTTTTTCTTCAAGTGATTCCTTTAATTCTCAAAAATAATTAGGGTAAAATGTTTTCATAGAGGCTTTAAGGTTTTGAGGTTTTATGTGTGTTTATAAAAAAGAAAAAGGAGATAATTTTAAGTAATGCTACAAGTGGTATTGCATTTATATTCTTTCTCTTTCAAGTTTCAGGTTGGTTCAGATGAAGGACTAGGCCTCTAAACAGTTTTTATTACTGGTGTCTCATCATATGCATTAGGGGGTCATTTTTCTTATAGTCTTGACTAGAATTTAGAGAACGAAACCTAGAAAGGCAGATAGGTATCAGTAGAGAACTTAGTGCTTATTAGCTATTTTTTCTTTTCTCTACCCAGTGGCAACTAGCGGGCTGCTCTTTTAACCTGTTTGCAAGAACAAATATTTTTACATAAATATCTTTTGATTGAGTTGTTGCTATTGCACTGGAAAAAAAACTATGGAGATGAACTTTTTGGAAAACCAATTTATGTATGGTAAAGTAGTTGGGAATGGACTTTTTTAATATTTGGAGAATTCCAATAGTTCCTAATTTTTTCTGTTTTTTTTTTCCCCTCAGCTTTATTGAGGTATAATTGGCAAAATTTTAAGATATTTGAAGTATACAGTGTGATGATTTAATAGACATATACATAGGGAAAGGATTCCCCTCACATACTTACTTTTTTTTTGGTGAGACATATAAGTTCTACTCTCTTAGCAAATTTCAGGTATAGTTACCATATTACATTAGCTCCTCAGACCTTATTTACTTTATAACTTAAAGTTTGTATAGGCATACCTAGTTTTATTGCACTTTGCTTTATTATATGTTGCAGATACTGCATTTTATACAAATTGAAGACTTAACCCCGCATTGAGCAAAATCTGTACCATTTTCTAATAACATTTGTTCACCTCGTGTCTCTGTCACATTTTGACAACTCTTGCAATATCTTAAACTTTTCCATTACATCAAAAATAAAGAATTAAGTTCTTAAACTTTGCCATTATCCTTATATTTGTTATGTTGGTTTATGACCAGTAATCTTTGATGTTACTATTGTAATTGCTTTGGGGCACCATGAACCATGCCCATATTAGATGATGAACTTAATAAATGTGTACGTTTTGACTCTACCACCAACTGGCTGTTCCCCCATCTCGCTCCCTCTCCTTGGGCCTCCATATTCCCTGAGACACAACAGTATTGAAATTAGTCCATTTAATAACCCCACAAGGGCTCTTAAGTTTAGTTCAAGTGAATCTCACTTTAAGTCAAAACTTAGAAACAATTAGGCTTAATTAGGCTTAATGAAGAAGGCACGTTGAAAGCTGACATAGGCCAAAAGCTAGACTTCTTGCAACAAATAGTTAGCCATGTTGTGAATGCAAAGAAAAAGTTCTTGAAGGAAATTAAAAGTGCTAGTCCAGTGAACACATGAATGATAAGAACATGAAACAGCCTTATTGCTGATACGGAGAAAGTTTTAGCGGTCTGGATGGAAGATCAGAGCAGCTACAACATTCCCATAAGCCGAAGTAAGGTCTAGTCCAGAGCAAGACCCTGACTCTTCAATTCTGTGAAGGCTGGGGAGGTGAGGAAGCTGCAGAAGAAAAAATTGAAGCTAAGCAGAGGTTGGTTCATGAGGTTTAAAGAAAGAAGCCATCTTCATAACATAAAAGTGCAAGCAAGATGAAGTAGCAAGTGCTGATGTAGAAGCTCCTGCAAGGTATCCAAAAGATCTAGCTAGAATAATTAATGAAAGTGGTTACACTAAACAACAGATTTTCATTGTAGACAAGATAGCCTTATACTGGAAGAAGATGTCATCTAGGACTTTAATAGCTAGAGAGGAAAAGTCAATGCTTGGATTCAAAGGACAGGCTGATTCTCCCACAGGTGCCATTGAGCTGCCCTGTTCATTAGCATACAAGCAGAGGCAGCTGCTGTGGGCAGCTAACTGAACCCCACTTTTTGCTGAGCTTTACATAAACTCCAAGCCCCTGTGCATTTGTGCAGCTGCCCTTCTGGGATAATCTGGCACCAGCCACAGCACAGCAAGACCCTCCCACAGAGGACTAACGTGGGTCCATGCCAGGTCCCTAAAATTTGTGGAGTTTTGAAACCCAGCCGGTGTGCCTGAGATAAAATAGGAGCACTGTACCACCAGGTGGGCAGATGGCTCAGACAGACAGGGTGAAGGCAAGGATCTGACAGAAGCCTGGAACACAGAAGGGGAGATTGTTTGCTCTTCTGTGAGAGCTTCCTGAACAGGGGTAGGCATGAACTCCCCTCTCCAGGGACAAGAGAGCAAGCTGATGCCATTTCCTCCTCCCCCTCCCCCCCCAGTCAGCACAGACGGACTTCAGTGAGCAGCATGGCACCCCACAGTGGAGGCTTGAGCCACTTACATCAAGCCCCACCTCTCTGCACTCTGCAGGTGCTTCTGAACTAGGGCAAGTGTGCCTGAGAGAGCAGCAGCTGTCCCGCGCCCCCCTCCCCCGTCAGAAGGTCAGCACAGACCCCCCCCCCATGCATTAAGCCTACTGACCATAGAGTGTTACAAAGCTTAAGGTCTAGGGGAAATAGGATCTAGCCCCTTTCTTTCAGCGCATGCAGGGAGGGGCAGAGGGGAGGGAGAGGTAGAGAGAATCTCAAGCACTCCGTGCTGAATGTGGGGCCTGACATGGGGCTCAATCCTCCAACCCTGAGATCATGACCCTAGCCAAAATCTGAGTCAGATGCTAACTGACTGAGCCACCCAGGCACCCCAGACCTGGACTCGTTTAAGCAGACTAAAACACACCTAGTTAAAACTCGCCACACCCTGGACGAGTCCAAATACTCCCTACTGCAGGAAAGGAGAAACTCTGCAGAGGACCTACCTGAGGGAAAGAGTAGCCAAAACATAACAGCAGGGTGCACACAGCATACACCAGAAACACTTCATGAAGCACCAGGCCTTGGACAGTATAGAACCTCTTCTTAATATAGCTGTTACTCTCAGGAGCAGGAAACATAGCTGGCTTTCATAACACACGGAAGAGAGACCTAGACAAAATGCCAAGATGGAGGAATTCACCCCAAAGGAAAGAAGAGGTCACTGCCAGGGATATAATCAAAACAGAAGTAATATGCCTGAACCGGAATTTAAAACAACAATCCTAAGAATACTAGCTGGGCTTGAGAAAAGCATAGAAGACACCAGGGAGTCCCTTACTGCAGAGATAAAAAACATAAAAATTAGTCAGACCAAAATAAAAAATGCTATAACCAAGATATAAAATTGACAGGATGTAATGACCACAGGATGGTAGAAGCAAAGGAATGAATAAGTTATGGAAAATAATGAAGCTGAAAAAAGAGGGAAAGATTCTATCATGAATGTAGACTTAGGGAACTCAGCAACTCCATAAAGTGTAATAATATCCGTATCATAGGAGTCCCAGAAGAAGAGAGAAAAAGGGGCAGAAGGTTTATTTGAGCAAATTATAGGTGAAAACTTCCCTAATCTGGGGAAGGAAACAAACATCCAAATCCAGAAGGCACAGAGAATTCCCCATCAAAATCAACAAAAGCAGGCCAATACCAAGACATACCATAGTAAAATTTGCAAAATACAGAGATAAGGAAAGAATCCTGAAATCAGCAAGGGAAAAGAAAACCCTAACGTACAAGGGAAGGCAAATAAGGTTAGCAAGTCTCTCCACTGAAACCTGGCAGGCCATAAGGGAGTGGCATGATATATTCAAAATGCTGAATGGAGAAAATATACAGCCAAGAATACTCTATCTAGCAAGGCCGTCATTCAGAATAGAAGGAGAGAGAAAGAATTTCCCAAACAAAAACTAAAGGAGTTCGTGACCACTAAACCAGCCCTGCAAGAAATATTAAAGGGGACTCTTTGAGTGGGAAAGAAAGACCAAAAGTAACAAAGACCAGAAAGGACCAGAGACAATCTACAGGAAAAGCGACCTTACGGGTAATACAATGGCACTAAATTCATATCTATCAATAATCACTCTGAGTGTAAATGGACTAAATGCTCCAATCAAAAGACATAGGGTATCCGAATGGATAAAAACAAAAACAAGACCCATCTATATGCTACCTACAAGAGACTCATTTTAGACGTAAAGACACCTGCAGATTGAAAGTGAAGGGATAGAGAACCATGCTAATGGATGTCCAGGAAAGCTGGAGTAGCCATACTTATATCAGACAAACTATATTTGTGTGTGTGTGTTTAGAATGAAACTTCTTTTAAAATTTAAATTAAATTAGCCAACATAACTAACCAACATCATTTTTTTTCAAAGATTTTATTTGTCAGAGAGAGAGAGAGAGAGTGCACATAAACAGGGGAAGGGGCAGGCAGAGCAGGCAGAGGGAGAAGCAGGCTCCCCGCTGAGCAGGGAGCCCGATGCGGGACTTGATCCCAGGACCCTGGGATCATGACCTGACCCAAAGGCAGACACTTAACCGACTGAGCCACCCAGGCATCCCCAACATCATTAGTTTTTGATACAATGTTCAATGATTCATTAATTGCATATAACACTTAGTGCTCATCACATCACATGCCGATTAATGCCCATCAAACAAACTATATTTTAAACAAAAGACTGTAATAAGAGATGGAAGTGGGCACTTTATCACAATAAAGGGGTCTATCCAACAAGAAGATCTAACAATTGTAAATATTTATGCCCCCAACTTGGGAGCACCCAGATATATAAATCAATTAGTAACAACATGAACAAACTCATTGATAACAATACAGCAATAGTAGGGGACTATAAAACCCCACTCACAGCAATGGACAGATCATCTACATAGAAAATCAACAAGGCAGCAAGGGCTTTGAATGACATCATGGACCAGATGGACTTAACAGATCCATTCAGAACACTACATCCTAAAGCAGCGGAATACAGATTCTTTCCAGTGCACATGGAAGATTCTCCAGAATAGATCACATACTGGGTCACAAATCAGGCCTCAAAAAGTACAAAAAGATTGAGATCATACCATGCATATTTTCAGACCACAATACTATGAAACGTGAAGTCAACCACAAGAAAAAAATTAGAAAGACCACAAATACGTGGAGGTTAAAGAATATCCTACTGAAGAATGAATGAGTTAACCAGGAAATTAAAGAAGAAATACAAAAAATACATGGAAGCAAATGATAATGAAAACATGATGGTTCAAAACCTTTGAGATGCAGCAAAAGCGTTCATAAGAGGGAAATACATAGCAGTACAGGCCTACCTCAACAATCAGGGAGAGTCTCAAATACACAACCTAATCTTACACCTAAAGGGGCCAGAAAAGGAACAGCAAATGAAGCCTAAAGCCAGCAGAAGAAGGGTAATAATAAAACTAAGAGCAGAAATGAAGGATAGAGAAACATAGAAGCAAACAAAAAAAACAGATCAATGAAACTAGGAGCTGGTTCTTTGAAGAATTAACAGAATTAATAAGCCCCTAGCCAGACTTATCAAAAATAAAAGAGAAAGGATCCAAATAAATGGAATCATGAATAAAAGAGATCACAATCAACACCACAAAAATACAAACAATTACAAGTGAATATTATGAGCACTTATATGCCAACAAATTAGGCAATCTGGAAGAAATGGATACATTCCTAGAAACATATAAATTACAAAGCCGAAACAGGAAGAAATAGAAAATTTGAACAGACCCATAACCAGCAAAGAAATTGAATCAGTAATAAAAAAATCTCCCAACAGGGGCACCTGGTTGGCTCAGTCAGTTAAGTGTCAGACTCTTGATTTCAGCTCATGGGTTGTGAGATCGAGCCTTGCATTGGGCTCTGTACTGGGTGTGGAGACTGCTCAAGGTTCTCTCCCTCCCTTTCCCTCTGCTCCTCTCCTCTCCCTCTCAAATAAATGAATAAATAGGTAAGTAGATAAATAAATAATAAAATAATAAAAAAAAATCTCCCAACAAAGAAAAGTCCAGGGCTAGGTGGCTTCCCAGGGGAATTCTACCAAACATTTAAAGAAGAGTTAATGCTATTCTTTTCAAAGTGTTCCAAAAAATAGAAATGGAAGGAAAACTTCCAAACTCATTCTATGAGATCAGCATTACCTTGATTCCAAAACCAAAGACCTCACTAAAAAGAATTACAGGGCAATGTCCCTGATGAACATCGATGCAGAAATTCTCAACAAGTTACTAGCAAATTGAATTCAATAGTACATTAAAAGAATTATTCACCATGATCAAGTGGGATTTATTCCTGGGCTGCAAGGGTGGTTCAGTATTCACAAATCAATCAACATGATACACCACATTAATAAAAGAAAGGATAAGAACCATATGATCCTCTCAATAGATGCAGAAGAAGCATTTCACAAAGTACAGCACCCATTTTTTTTTTCCTTTTTTGGAAAAAATTTTTTAAAGATTTATTTATTTTAGAGAGACAGCATGAATGGGGGAAGGAGCAGAGACAGAGGGAGAGAATCTCAAGCAGACTTCCGGCTGAGCATAGAGCCCAATGAGGAGCTTGATCCCACAATCCTGAGATCACAACTTGAGCTGAAATCAAGAGTTGGATGCTCAGCCGAGCCACCGAGACGCCCCAGTACACACACATTCTTGATAAAAACCTCAACAAAGTTGGCATAGAGGGAACATACCTCAACATCATAAGGCCATATATGAAAGACCCAAGCTACTATCATCCTCAATGGAGAAAAACTGAGAGCTTTTCCTCTATGGTCAGGAACAAGACAGGGATGTCCACTCTTAGCATTGTTATTTGACCTAATATTGGAAGTCCTAGCCTCAGCAATCAACAAAAAGAAATAAAAGGCAGCCAAATTGGCAAGGAAGAAGTCAAACTTTCACTATTCACAAAAGACATGATACTCTAGAAAACCCAAAGACTCCACGAAAAAGTTGCTAGAACTGATACAGGAATTTGGCAAAATTGCAGGATATAAAAGCAATGCACAGAAGTCTGTTGCATTTCTATACAACAATGATGAAGCAGCGGAAAGAGAAATCAAGGAATCGATCCCATTTACAATTGCACCCAAAACCATAAGCTATCTAGGAACAAACCTAACCAAAGAGGTAAAAGATCTGTACTCTGAAGACTATAGAACATTTATGAAAGAAATAGAAGATGACACAAAGAAATGGAAAAGCATTCCATACTCCTGGACTGAAAGAACAAATATTGTTAAAATGTCTATACTACCTAAAGCAATCTACACATTTAATGCAATCCCTATCAAAATACCAACACCATTTTTCACAGAGCTAGAACAAACAATTCTAAAATTTGTATGGAACCACAAAAGACCCTGAGTAGCCCAAGCAATCTTGAAAAAGAAAACCAAAGCTGGAGTCACCACAATTCCGGACTTCAAGCTATATTACGAAGCTGTAATCAAGGCAGTATGGTACTGGCACAAAAACAGACCCATAGATCAATGGAACAGAATAGAAAACCCAGAAATGGACCCACAACTATATGGTCAACTAATCTTCAAGAAAGCAGCAAAGAATATCCAATGGAACAAAAGAAAGTCTCTTCAACAAATGGTTGGGAAAATTGGACAGCTACATGCAGAAGAATGAAACTGGACCACTTTCTTACACCATACAAAAAAAAAAATAGACTCCAAATGGATGAAAGACTGAAATGTGAAACAGGAATCCATCAAAATCTTAGAGGAGAACACAGGCAGCACCCTCTTTGACCTCAGTCGCTGCAACTTCTTACTAGGTACATCTCTGGAGGCAAGGGAAACAAAAGCAAAAATGAACGGTTGGGACTTCATCAAGAAGCTTCTGCACAGCAAAGGAAACAATCAATAAAACTAAAAGGCAACATGCTGAATTGGAGAACATATTTGCAAATGATATCTGATAAAGGATTAGTATCCAAAATGTATAAAGAATTTATCAAAGTCAACATCCAAAGAACAAATAATCACCAATCAAGAAATGGGCAGAAGACATGAACAGACATTTTTCCAAAGAAGACATCCAGATGGCTAACAGACACATGAAAAGATGTTCAACATCACTCATCATCAGAGAAATACAAATGAGAAGCATGATGAAATACCACATCATACATGTCAGAATGGCTAAAATTAACACAGGAAACAACAGATGTTGGCAAGGATGCAGAGAAGGGAACCCTCTTACGCTGTTGGTGGGAATGCAAGCTGGTGCAGCCACTCTGGAAAACAGTATGGAGGTTCATCAAAAAGTTAAAAATAAAGCTACCCTACAACCCAGCAATTACACTACTAGGTATTTGTCCAAAGGATACAAAAATACTGATTCAAAGGGGCACATGCACCCCGATTTTTTTTTTTAAGATTTTATTTATTTGACACAGAGAGACAGAGTGAGAGAGGGAACACAAGCAGGGGGAGTGGGAGAGGGAGAAGCAGGCTTCCCACAGAGCAGGGAACCCAATGTGGGGCTCGATCCCAGGATCCTGGGATCATGACCTGAGCTGAAGGCAGACGCTTAATGACTGAGCCACCCAGGCGTCCAACACCCCGATGTTTATAGCACCATTATCAACAATAGCCAAATTATGGAAAAAAGCCCAAATGTTCATTGACTGATGAATGGATAAAGAAGATGTGGTATATATATTCAATGGAATACTACTCAGCCATCAAAAAGAATGAAATCTTGAATTTGCAATGACATGGATCAGAGCTAGAATGTATTATGCTAAGCATAGTAAGTCAGTTAGAGAAAGACAAATACCGTATGATTTCACTCATGTGGAATTTAAGAAACAAAACAGATGAATATAGGGGAAGGGGAAAAAAGAGAGGGAGGCAAATCATAAGAGACCCTTAACTATAGAGAACAAACTGAGGGTTGCTGGAGGGGAGGTACGCAGTAGATGGGCTAAATATGTGATGGGTATTAAGGAGAGGGCACTTGTGATGAGGACTTGGTGTTGTATGTAAGTGATGAATCACTAAATTCTGCTCCTGAAACCAATATTACACTATATGTTAATTAACTAGAATTTAAATAAAAACATTAAAAAAAAGACATGATTAATCAAATAAAAAAATAGGGGCACCTGGATGGCTCAGTCAGTTGAGTGTCTGACTCTTGATTTTGGCTCAAGTCATGATCTTAGAGTCATGAAATCAAGCCCCTTGTTGGGCTCCGCTGTCTGGAGTCTCCTGGAGATTCTCTCTCTCTCTCTCTGCCCCAACCCCACTCACACAATCAACCAACCAACCAGATCTTTAAAAAAAAAAATAAAACAGAAGAAAAAAGGACAGGCTGACTCTCTTGCTAGTGGCTAATGCAGCCAGTGTCTTTAAATTGAGGTCAGTGCTAATTTACCATTCTGAAAATCCTAAGGCCCTTAAGAATTATGCTAAATCTACTCTGCTTATGCTCCATAAATGGAAAAACAAAGCTTGGATGTCAGCCCATCTGTTTACAACATGGTTTACTGAATATTTTAAGCCCACTGTTGAGACCTCTTATTCAGAAAAAGAAAAAAAAAGTTTCCTTTTAAAAGATTACTGCTCACTGACAATGCAGCTGGTCATCCAAAAGCTCTGATGGAGATGTACTGGGAAATTAATGTTTCATGCCTGCTAACAACTACATCCATCCTGTAGCCCATGGATCAGGAGAATTTTGACTTTCAAGTCTTATATTGAAGAAAGTCTTACATTTCATAAGTCTGTACCTGCCATAGATTGCTGATTACTCTCATGGATCTGGGCAAAGTAAATTGAAAACCTCCTGGAAAGGATCCACCATTCTAGTTGCCATTAAGAACATTCACAATTCATGGGAAGAGGTCAAAATATCAGTATGAACAGGAATTGGGAAGAAGTTGATTTTAACCCTTATGGATGACTTTGAGGGCTTCAAGACCTCAGGGGGTGGGTAACTGCAAATGTGGTAGAAATAGCAAGAGAACTAGAATTAGAAGTAGAACCTGAAGATACGACTGAATTGCTGCAATCTCATGATAGAAATTTAACAAATGAGGAGTTGCTTCTTAAGGATGAGCAAAGAAAGTGGTTTCTAGGGATGGAATCTGATCCTAGTGAAGACGCTGTGAAGATTGTTGAAATGCTGACAAAGGACTTAAAATATTATATGAACTTAGTTGATAACGCAGCAGCAGGGTTTGAGAGGATGGACTCTGATTTTGAAAGAAGTTCTGTGGGTAAAATGCTATCAACAGCATCCCATCCTGAAGAGAAATGGTTTGTGGAAGGAAGAGTCAATGAATATGGCAGCCTGCTGTTTGTTGTCTTATTTTAAGAAATTGCCATAGCCACCCCGTCCTTCAGCAACCATTATCAGTCAACAGCCATCAACACTGCGACAGGACCCTCCACCAGCAAGAAGATTATGACTCCCTGAAACTCAGATAATGGTTAACATTTTTAAAGCAATATAGTATTAGTTAAGGTATGTACATTGGTTTTGAAGACATATGCTATTGCACACTTAATAGACTACAGTATGGTGTAAACATAACCTTTATATGCACTACACTTGGAAACCAAAAATTTCATTGCCTTGCTTTATTGCACTATTCACTTTATTGTGGTGGTCTGGAACTGAACCCACAATACCTATCAGGTATACTTGCACTCTTTTACTAACCTCTCCCTATTTCCCCCCACTCCCCAGCTCCTAGCAACCACTTTCCTATTCTCTGTTTTATGAGTTTGATTTTAGATTCCGTATGTAATTAGTGCCATGCAGTATTTGTCTTTGTCTGGCTTATTTCACTCAGCATATTGCCCTCCAGGTTTATCCTAGTTAATGCAAGAGATGGGATTTCCCTCCTTTTTAAAGGCTGAATAATATTCTATTATGTATATGTACACCACATTTCTTGATCCATTCATCTATTGACAGACAGGTTGTTTCCATATCTTGGCTATGGTTAACTAATGTGCAATGAACATGAGAGTACAGATAATTCTTCAAGATAATGATTTAATTTCCTTTGGGCATATACTGAAAAGTGGGATTGCAAGATCATATTGTGGTTCTGTTGTAATTTCTTGAAGAGCCTCCATACTGTTTTCCATTGTGGCTGTACTGGTTTACATACCCACCAACAGTGTACAAGGGTTCACTTTTCTCTACATTCTCTCCAGTGTTTGTTATTTCTTGTCTTTTTGGTAATAGCAATCCAAATAGGTGTGAGGAGATATCTCATTGTGGTTTTGATTTGCATTTCCTTGATAGTGATGTTGAGTACCTTCTCATGATTCTGTTGGCCATCTGTAAGTCTTCTTTAGAAAAATGTTTCTTGTAGCGTCCTTGTCCACTTTGATATAAAGCTAATGCTAGCCTTGTAAAATGAGTTTGGGAGGGTTCTCTCTCTCTTCAATTTATTAGAAGAGTTTCAGAAAGATTGGCATTAATTCTTTAAATGTTGGATAGAATTTGCCAGTAAAGCCATCTGGCTCTGGGGTTTTCTCTTTTGGAAGGTTGTGATTACTGATTCAATCTCTCTACTCATTATTGATCTGTTCACATTTTCTGTTTTTCATAATTCAGTCTTAGTAGACTGTATGTTTCTAGGAATTTATCAAATTCTTCTAGGTTGTCTGATTTGTTGGCTTCTAATTGCTCATAATGGTCTCTTATGATCATTAGTATTTGTGTACTATCTGGTTGTAGTGTCTCCTCTTTCATTTCTAAATTTATTTGCTTGAGTCCCCTCTTTTTGAGTCTAGCTAAAGGCTTGCCTATTTTGTTTATTTTTTTTTTCCAAAATCTAGCTCTTAGTTTCTTTGATCTTTTCTCTTGTCTTTTTAGTCTATATTTCATTTATTTCTGCTCTGATCTTTATTTCCTTTCTTCTACTAATGTTGGACTTAGTTCTTTTTTCTAGTTTCTTCAGGTATAAAGTTAGGTTGTTTGAGATCTTTCTTTTTTCTTTTTTTTAATTAATTTTTCAGAGTGATCGAGAGAGCATGAGCAGGGGGAGGGGCGAAGGGAGAGGGAGAAAGAGAGAAGTACACTCCCTGCTGATTGTGGAGCCTGACATGGGGCTTGATCTCACAAACCTGAGATCATGACAACCAAAATCAAGAGTTGGACAGTTAACCAATTGAGACACCTAGGCACCCCTAGATCTTTCTTTTTTCTTAATGCAAGCATTTATTGCTATGAACTTCCCTCTTAGGACTGCTTTTGCTGAGCCTCACAAGTTTTGGTATGTTGTATTTTCATTTTCCTTTGTCTCAAGATATTTTTTTTACTTCCTTTTTTATTTCACCTTTGACTCATTGGTTCTTCAGGAGCATGTTGTTTAATTTTTGTATATTTGTGATTTGCACAGTTTTCTTCTTGTAATTGATTTCTAGTTTCATATCGTTGGGAAAAATGCTCAGTATGATTTTAATCTTCTTAAATTTATTAAGACTTGTTTTTATGGCCTAACATACAATCTCTCCTGGAAAATGTTCCATATGCCCTTGAGAAGGATGTGTATGTTGCTGCTATTGAATAGAATATTTTGTAAATGTCTGTTATGTCCATCTGATCTATCATGTGGTATTGAACTCCTCTGCTGTTGTTGTATTGCTATTTCTTGCTTCCTACCTGTTAATATTTGTTCTAAATATTTAATTGCTTCTATATTGGCTGTATAAATATTTGCTAATGTTAATTGTTTTTGATGGATTGACCCCTTTATCATTATATAATGTCCTTCTTTATCTCTTGTTACATTCTTTGGCTTAAAGTCTGTTTTTTTTCTTATATAAATATAGCTACCCCTGTTTTCTTTTATTTCCATTTGCATAGAGTATTTTTCCATCTCTTCACTTTCAGTCTCTGTGTGTCCTTAACGCTTAAGTGAATCTCTTATAGGCAGCAGATAGTTGGATCTTCCTCTTTTTATCCATACAACCATTCCCTTTTTTTTTTTTTTTCTTTGTCAATGAGGAATTTGTCAGAAAGATGCAGGTAAATCTTATGAAATCTATTTGAGGAAATACAGCTGATCATTATGGCAACTGGAGAGTCACCAGTGAGCTCTTCTTTTTGTCTCCTTATTTTGGGGAACACTTTACCTCTCATTTCTACTTCTCTTTGCAAGAATATTCCATTCTCTGTGTAAACTCTCTTCCTTTTTGAGACCCTTTTTCTGCTCATCTAGACCTTTGCAAGTTTCACTAAGATGTAACTACTTGTGATGCTAACTCCATAGAGCCTTATGGTTCCAAGGCCAATGTGGTTCGGCTCTATGTTCCATGGCATTCATATTTTTGAGAAAAACTGATTGGCTCAGCTTAGGTCAGGTGACCATCCAGTCTGATCAGCTTTGGTAGTAGTGCAAGGTCAAGCAGAATAAAGAAAGTTGCTCAGACCTAAGCCAGGACTGTTAGGAGAATGCTCCCTGTCTTTTGATTGGAGAATTTAGTCCATTTACCTTTATTTTTATTTATTCTTTTAAGATTATTTATTTATTTTAGAAGAAGAGAGCACGCAGCGGGGAGGGACAAAGGGAGAGGGAGAGAGAGAATCTCAAGCAGACTCCCTGATGAGCATGGAGCCTGACACGGGGCTTGATCTCACAACCTTGAGATCATGACTGAGCCAAAATCAAGAGTCAGACACTTAACTGACTGGACTACCCAGGCACCCCTCATCCATTTATCTTTAAATTAATTATTGATAGGTATGGACTTAATATTGTGATTCTGTTGGTATTTTTCAGGTTGTTTTTTAAGTCCTTCCTCTCCTGCTCTTCTCTTTTGTTATTGGATTATTTTCTGTAAAGATATGCTGCTGCTGCTGCTTTTTTTTTTTTTTTTTGTATGTCTATTGTAGGTTTTGCTTTATGGTTATCATGAAGCTTACATAAAACATGTTGTATTTATAATAGTCTATTTTAAGGTGATAACTTTTAATACATACAAAATCTCTACATCTTTACACTCTCTCCCACATTTTTATGTTTTTGAAGTAAAATTTGCATCTTTTTACATTGTGTATTTATTAACAAATTATTATAGTTATTTTTAATAACTTCTGTCAGTCTTCATACTAGAGTTGTGTTTTACCCACCACCATTATTATAACGCTAGAGTATTCTGAATTTATATATTTACCTTTACCAGTGGGTTTTATACTTTCACATATTTTCTTGTTACCCATTAATTTTCTTGTTTCAGCTTGAAGAACTCCCTTTAACATTTCTTATAAGGCTGGTATAATGGTCGTGAACTCTTTCAGTTTTTGATTGCCTGGGAAAATCTTTCTCTCTCCTTCAATTCTGAAGGACAACTTTACTGGGTAGAGTATTCTTGGTTAGCAGTTATTGTTTACCCAGCACTTGGAATATATCATTCCACTCCCTCTGGCCTGCAAAGTTTCTACTGAAAAATATGCTGATAGCACTAAGGGGGTTCCTTGTATGTAACAAATAGTTTTTCTTTTGCCATTTTTAAGGTTCTTCAGCTTTTGACAATTTAATTATAATGTGCCTCAGTATAGGTCTCTTTGGATTTATATTATTTACAACTCTCTGGGCTTCCTGGATCTGAATGTCTGGTTCTTTCCTCATATTTGAGAAGTTTTCAGTTACTATTTCTCAGAATAAGCTTTCTGCTCCTTTCTCTTTCCCCTCCCTCTGGGACCACTATAATGCATATAATTGTCTGCTTGATGGTGTCCTGTAAGTTCCTTAAGTTATCTTCACTCTTCTAAATTTTTTTTTTCTTTTTGCTCCTCTGATTGGATGAATTCCACTGCCCTGCCTTCGACTTTTTTGATCCATTCTTCCGCTTGATCCAATCTGCTTTTAAACTTCTCCATTGAATTTTTCAGTTCAATTATTTTTAGCTCTGTAATTTATTACTTTTTTGTATTTTCTGTCTCTTTGTTGAAATTCTCACTTTGCTCATGTATCACTTAAATTTTCACTTTGTTCATCCCCTGACCTCTGTGACCATGATTTTGAATCTCTATGAGGATATATCATTATTTCCATTTCATTAAGATCTGTTTCTAGAGATTTATCTTGTTCATTTGTTTGGAACATATTCCTGTTTCTTCATTTTACTTGACATTCTATGTTGGTTTCTGTGCATTAGATAAAGCAGCTACATCTCCCAGGCTGGATAGAATGGTCTTGTGTAGGAGATAAACCTCATCAATCAGCTTTGCCTGAGCTTTTGGTTGACTCTGAAATCTTTGTGATGGTCTAAGTCTTCTTTGTTCTTAGTGGTTCCTAGTAGTTGAGGGTATGCCAAGACCTATCAGTGTCCCAAAGGTGTGGGGCACATTTAGCATTTAGGTATACAGTGACTGGAAGTTGGACTCTCAGGCAACATGTGACAAAGTGTGTAGGTAAGCCCTTTCTGGGGAGAAACTGTAAGATGGGTATTTTTGCTTGCTGTGTGTGAAGTAGGCCGAGGTGTATAGCTACAGGGGGGATGCTCCTCCAGTCATTAAGAACTGCTGCTTTGTTTCCTACATTCCTGTGGGACTCGTAAATGCAAGTCCAGCTGGTTGTCAGAGACAGGGGACCTGTCCTTTAGTCAGCAGCTGCAAAAGCTGGGGCACCCAAGAGTGTGTACAGGCTGCTTGTAGGGAGATACTGGTGACTTGGAATGGGCTCGAGAGAGAAGGCAGGGGAAGTGTCCATCAGCTTCCCAGTCACCAGAGTATCATAGCTAGCCCCTAGAAGTATGCAGCTGTATTCCTTCCAGGAGAAGACTGGGAGATGGGTGTTTTCACCTGTTCCTCTGTGCTGAGCCTTTTGGGGATAGCTGTAACAAGTGCTCATGCACCTGTTAATAGTTGCTGCTGTGTTTGCTATGGTTTTGTGGGACTTAAGGATGCAACCGTCATTGGCTTTCAGAGCTAGGTGGTTTGGAGGCCCATCCCTCAAGTGGGAATCTTAAAAATTAGAGTGCTAAGTGTGGAGTCCGAACCCTTCACTCCTCAGAGTGAAGTTGGGAGTTCCCTCCTGCTTATAGGGTGCTGTGCCACCGGTGGGGTTTATGGTGAGAGTGTGTCTCAGCCTTTCCTACCTATCTCTGTGTGGATATTTTCTCATTTGCTTGATATGTAAGAATCCATCAGCTAATTTCTAGATTTCTTTCAGCATTAATTGCTTTGTGTGTAGTGGTACATTCAGTGTGTCTGTGGGAGGAGGGGAATTCAGGAGCCTCCTATGTCACCATCTTGGTTGACTTACCTCCACCCATTCTAATTCTGTATTTGTCCTCTTTCATTTCATTTTATTATTTTGTTTTGTTTTGTTTTGTGGGGAGAGAAAGAGAGAGAGAGAACTGTATTCCATTTTAAAGTGCCTTCATTCTGGGGTGCCTGGCTGGCTCAGTGGTAGAGCATGTGACTCTTGATCTTGGGGTTGTGAGTTCAAGCCCCATTTTGGGTATAGAGAATACTTTAAAAAAATTAAAAATTAAAATTAAAATTAAAATTAAAAAATAAAGTGCCTTCATTCTAAAATAACTTATTCTAGGTCGCAGGGGATGTGTGTATATTTTGTTTTTGGGAGATCTTTTTCATTTCTTGAGATCAGTGTCTGTTATCCCTAAGGTAGTTTAAGATACTGTGATATTTGTTGTCACTGAAATTTGTGTTTCTAGGTGTTGCATACCCAAATTTCTAAATAAGAGACTTAAAAAAGATACATCCCTGTATTTTTTAGCTGCATATATTTTTACCTGCATTTATTTTTACCCATTGTGTCATATTGGAATAATTACTAAGTGCCTTTATAATAGCCAAAAGAGTTAAGGGAAAGGAACTTTACATTTTGTGTTATTGTTTTGTGATTTGAAAACATTGGTAACATACCTTACCAATTTGGGTTTTTTAAAATTTATTTTTATATATTTTTTAGAGATTTTATTTTTTTATTTGAGAGAGAGAGCACACACAGGGGGAGGAGCAGAGGGAGAATGACAAGCATATTCCATGCTGAGTGCAGAGCCCAATGCAGGGCTCAATCCTGGGACCCTGAGATCATGACCTGAGCCCAAATCAAGTCAAGTGCTTAACTGACTGAGCCACCGAGGTGCCCCTGCCCTTACAAATTTATAAGGCTGATTTCTTTCCAATACTATTTAGGTAGTCAGGTTTGTTTTTTTCCAGGTGGAATAAAGACTTGATCATTGCCTCAGCATCAAATATTGAGTTGTAGAAATGCAGTAAATACTTGATAAATGAATGAAAAATTTAACCAGGAGTAGGTCTGTAGAAAATATTAATAATCTAAAAACAATGAAAAGTATGGGATTCGATTGTGAATGCTAACTAATGTAAATCGTTTGTTTTTAGGTGCTAGAGAATCATTACTGTCAGTCTCAGAGTGGACCCAACATTGAAAGTGATTGCAAAACAGATGCTGGCTGTTCTTTTGCAGTATCCACTCAAGGTGGGACTGAGGAAAGAAATGATCAAAATGAGTCTCATCAAAGTATCTTGAAGTAAGTTTTTGAGTATACATTCCTTTTCAGTGGATGATACCTGTTTGATGGTGTTTGGGCTTAGCGGCAAGAATCGAACTCTTAAAAGGTAAAGGAATGAGTATTTCTTTGAGCTGTGGAGAAGGAGGAAGTGAGTACTTTCTGAAGTGCTTTAACAATTAATTGCAAAATATGTTTCTTCCCTGATGGTCTAGCTTGTATCTTCTGAGAGAGGAGCTAATTCTCATTCTGAGAGATCCTCTCTTACTATATTAATTTCCTGTGTCAGAGGAAGTTAAGCTAATCATTTCATCCATTTTTACATATGAAGCAATGTATCTTTGAATAACAAGGTTGAGTTTTTAATAGCAGGAAGATTCCTTTGTGAGAATGGCAGATTTCATAGGTTGAAATTATTCCAGTAATTTGAGTAAATAAAAATGGGGATGTTTAGTTATTCATTGAACAGCCTTTTATTGAGCTTCTACTATGTACCAGACATGGTTAAAAAACAGAACACTATAAATATGAAACCTAATGTTCCTTTTCAGTAAACAGAATCAATTGAAAGCAAGCTTTTTGTTTCTAAGAACGAGTTATAATTCTATTTTTGTCAATAGAATGCCAACTGAAGCATATAATCCTGAAATAAAAGAAACCAAAGATGAGATTATTTCTGTTACTGATGATAGTGAAAAAGAATTTATAGATATTGATGAGGATCTTTTAGAAGTAGAAACATTTAACCAAGAGGAAATGGAAATACACCTATCAGACTATGAAGGTCAGTTCATTTGGCTAATCTTTTTATTTGGCTTTTATTAATTTGAAGTTGGTGAATGATTATCTGAGATAATTTATTTAGTCTTGTATCTAAATTAGTATGTTTACAATTGCCTAAAACCAAAAAGAGAGCATGGGATGTCTGGGTGGCTCAGTTGGGTAAGCATCCAACTCTTGGTTTTGGCTCAGTTTGTGACCGAAGCCCTCCGGCAGGCTCTATGATTGGTGGGCAGTCTTGCTCGAGATTCTCTCTGTCCCTTTCCTTCTGCCCCTCCCCAACGAAAATAAATAAATCTTAAAAAAAAAAGCATAATATTTATGAAATGTTGAACACATTACCTCTTAACCTGAATTTACAGTTCTTGGGCTTTTTGCCTTGATTATGTAACTATCATGGGCCTCTTCATTTTTGTGAACCAATTCTGTGAACCTTTCCTTGGCAGTCTTTGATAAAACAGAAACTCTTAGAACTTTGCATGGCGTTAAACACACTGATAAGAGGTCTTTCAAGGCTTATCTTGAATCCACTTGATGAAGAGGGGTTGTCTCTAGGTGTTTTTAAAAAACATTTTTATATGTCTGTTGACCATTTGTACATCTTGTTTGGAGAAATGTCTGTTCATGTCTTCTGCCCATTTCTTGATTGGATTATTTGTTCTTTGGGTGTTGAGTTTGATAAGTTCTTCATAGATTTTGGATGCTAGTTCTTTATCTGATAAGACATTTGCAAATATTGGGCGCCTGGGTGGCTCAGTTGGTTAAGTGACTGCCTTCGGCTCAGGTCATGATCCTGGAGTCCCGGGATCGAGTCCCACATCCGGCTCCCTGCTCAGCGGGGGGTCTGCTTCCTCCTCTGCCCTCTTCCCTCTCGTGCTCTCTGTCTCTCATTCTCTCTCTCTCAAATAAATAAATAAAATCTTAAAAAAAAAAAAAAAGACATTTGCAAATATCTTCTCCAGTTCTGTTGATGCTTAACATCACTCGGCATCAGGGAAATACAAATCAAAACCACGGGCGCCTGGGTGGCTCAGTTGGTGAAGCGACTGCCTTCGGCTCAGGTCATGATCCTGGAGTCCCGGGATCGAGTCCCGCATCGGGCTCCCTGCTCGGCAGGGAGTCTGCTTCTCCCTCTGACCCTCCTCCCTCTCATGCTCTCTGTCTCTCATTCTCTCTCTCTCAAATAAATAAATAAAATCTTTAAAAAAAAAATCAAAACCACAATGAGATATCACCTCACACTGGTCAGAATGGCTAAAATTAACAAGTCAGGAAGTGACAGATGTTGGCAAGGATGTGGAGAAAGGGGAACCCCCCTACACTGTTGGTGGGAATGCAGTCTGGTGCAGCCACTCTGGAGAAGAGTATGGAGGTTCCTCAAAAAGTTGAAAATAGAGCTACCCTCGACCCAGCAATTGCACTATTAGGTCTTTACCCTGAAGATACAATTGTAGTGATCTGAAGGGGCACCTGCACTCTAATGTTTAAAGCAGCAATGTCCACAATAGCCAAACTATGGAAAGAGCCCAGATGTCCATCAACAGATGAATAGATAAAGAAGATATGGTATATATTTACAATGGAATACACTCAACCATCAAAAAAAAATGAAATCTTACCATTTACAATGACATGAATGGAACTAGAGGGTATTATGCTAAGCAAAATAAGTCAGTCAGACAAAGGCAATTACCATATGACCTCACTCGTATGGAATTTTAAGAAACAAAACAGAGGATCATGGGGGAAAGGAGGGGAAAATAAAACAAGATGAAATCAGAGAGGGAGATAAACCGTAAGAGACTCTTAATCATAGGAAGCAAACTGAGGGTTGCTGGAGGAGAGGGTGTGTGTGGGGGGTAACTGAGTGATGGACTTTAAGGAGGGCTTGTGATATAATGAGTACTGGGTATTATATAAGACTGGTGAATCTCTGACCTCTGTCTCTGAAACTAATAATACACTATATGTTAATTAATTGAATTTAATTTAAAAAACTTTTTATAAGGAGGATAGAAAATATTTCTTCCATTATACTTGTTTCCTGTAATATTCCTGAACCTTATAAAAAGTAAACTGATTTTAGGTAATAAGAAATACTAAGTAATTGGCTTTAGATTTTTGTAAGTTTTTCCCCTAAGTTCCTGCTAGATTTCATATTCTAGTAGTCCATGTATTTTCAGTGAAATGTAAAAATATTCCCATTCTCTTTGAGCAGTATTAATTTCTTGAGATCTTATTGCTTGTCACTTGAATCCTGTAGCTGTCATACATCTGGTATAAGCAACATTTGATTTTTGAAGTGTGTAGACCATCTCTTTATATTTCAAGATGTAATTTTACATTTCTGCATTTAAAACCAGTTTGGCCATAATCTAGACGCATGCTTTTAATTCATAGACCTGCACATGTGACCTTTCTGAACAGAAATTTGCATGTATAATCTGTGTTTACTTGTAACTTTCTGGTAATATACTGCTTAATATCTGTGTATTCAAGTTTCTGAAGTTAATACCAATAAAAAGAAACCTAGACCATGTTCATTGGTTATACATGTTTGGAATGTTAACAACAAAAAAAAACAAAATGATTTTCTTCTTTTCTTTTTTTTTTTTTTAGATTTTATTTATTTGAGAGAGAGAGAGCTAGAGAGAGAGAGAGCACAAGCAGAAGGGAGGGTAGAGAGAGGGAGGGAGAAGCAGACTCCCTGCTTTGCAAGGAGCCTGATGAGGGACTCGGTCCCAGGATCCTGGGATCATGACCTGAGCCGAAGGCAGACGCTTAACCGACTGAGGCACCCAGGCGCCCTAAACTGATTTTTTTCAAATGGTCACTTTTCTCTTTCTCCTTGTTTCCCTATAGAAGGTACCAAAGAACCTGTTGGAAGTCTTAAAAGTTCCACTGTTGCCATTAACATGCAGACTTTACCACAGCATTTAGAAGAAGTAAGTCAATTAATAGTGGATAATGTTATTTAAATAATACTTAAGTGTTTTTATTTAATCATTCAACCAAGGCTATTATCTTTTTAAAAGTACACTGTGGGTTGTAGAGAACAGCCAGACCATGCAGCATTTTTCTTTCACTGAAATTCTGTCATTAGTAAGATGTCTAATAATTTTAGGTAATGAAATTTTTATTTCATAAACTGCTATAGTAAATTAACTTAATCAAGAGTAATAGAAGTGTTCTATATTCAGAATGTATAATTCAGCTGTAGTATGCAGTTTTTGCACATATATCACTTTTATGCATTATTTGTTTTCTCAAAACTGCACTGCATTTTCAGTTGGAACACAGACATTTCTAATTACTGAAAAAATTCCTTCAAAAGGGATTAGTTTTTCCTGTTTATAGTTGTTTTCAGATTGTACTTATTAATCATGTAGTGATGGGTATATGTAATTTACAGAGTATTTTTAAATGTAGCGTAAATAATTTCCACTGACATCGTTTGTCTTTGTATTTTAATATGCTCAGAGCCTCAGGCTGATGGGCCAAAGGCAATTCACACAGTTAAAAATCTGATCAGAACAGCACTGGGAATTCATTTTAATGTTTGGTTTCTCCCTTGCTTTTAGACTGTTGTTACTCCAAGTGAGTGGTTAATGTGAAACTCAGAACACCTAAGACAGTAATACCTATTTATATAACCCCTTTTCTTTTTGGGTACTATTAATTTTAACAGCATTCCACAGAAGAGGCTCAGTGTGTAAGGGAAGAACCATTGAAGACATGTATGGAGAAAAAATCAAGTGAACAGAAAGGGTAAGTAAGGGGGAGAAATAAGGAAGTGATTGTTACTGTCATCTGGGATTCATTTGTTGAAGAGGTTATTTTTCTCATAATATACAATATATATTTTATGGTGATATTGTGTTCCTAGTGAAATTTAACTTTATAGCAATGGTAAATGATGATCTTCAGTAAATATTATGGACTTCTAAATCTTAGTAGAGTGAAATAAGTAATGATATCTAAAATGCCTTTTGTTCTCCCATCACTATCAGCCTTATCAAAGTAAAATACAGCTGTAAATAGAGTTTATTCAGCTGCTAATTAGGGGAACACCTTGTCAGATTGATTTCATTTTTCTTGGATCAAATAAAGAACCATTATGAATCCCAATGTGTTTGTGTAATTGTTCACTGTTAGGGTGTGACTACTGCACACTATAGGGCTATTCGCCTGGCTAGCATATTATTGCTTCAAGGAGAGCCAGAGGCAGTTTTAATCTATTGCAGGTGGGACATGACTTCTTAATTTTTAGAATTTTTGAAGTTTTAGAATTTTAGAACTACCTTGGATAACAGAGGCAACATAATTAGGTTTTCTTTCTCTTCTCAATATAAAAATTTTGTTCATTTCTGTGGAGAGTTAAAAAAATATATTTTTTAAGATTTTATTTATTTGAGAGACAGAGTGTGAGAGAGAGAGAGCGATCACAAGCAGGGGGGAGGGGCAGAGGGAGAAGCAGACTCCCTGCTGAACTGGGAGCCAGATGCAGTACTCGATCCCAGGATCCTGGGATCATAACCTAAGCCAAAGGCAGACGCCCAACCAACTTAGCCACCCAGGCGCCCAACAAAAAGATATTTTAAATGTGATGTGCCTTTACAAATAGATACTTCTATTAATAAAAAACTAATCTTTACGGTTTTAAATGTAATGAGGGCTCTGTAGTGTTTCTGAGCCAAGTGTCTGCTTCTGCTATAGGTGGAATTTGAGGTCCCAGCTAACCTCAACTTCCCCATGTTAGATTCTTTTGTTTCTGCTGGGCAGTCAGCAGTGTTCAAGTTATATGTTCAGTCATCCAGACATATTCTTTGCTTTTTGTTTACATCTGTTACTAATTGCTATGGAGACAAATATAAACAGATTGTAATTATGAGCTAAGCATTATAGAGGATTAGAGAATGTTTAGACTCTTAGATGGTTGAGCATTAGATCCCCTGTATCTTAGGAAATGTGAAGAATATCTTCTTAATCAGTTATTAATCTTTAATTCTAGTATGATCGAAGCCTTTTCAATTCCTGAACACACTGTTCCTTATTCATTTTGTGTAGATACAAGTTCAGAAATTTCTAGGTAAGAATTTTTGTATACTCTACCATTTTGATATAATCATATTTTACAAGTAGATAAGAGAATGAGATGATGTCTACTGTGCCATTTTTAAATAATTCTAAATTTTTTGACTAAAAATTAATAGTAAAATGAAAGCAACACAAAGCATTGGAAGAGCAATGTAGGTACACATTTCTGACACCTTTAAGTTTATTATTGGAATATTTTCCTCTAACGGCTATGTTTTAGATATACAGAAACTATTCTAGAGTAGTCTTTTCTGAAAAAAAGAAGTATAGTTGACCCTTGGACAATACTGGTTTGAGTCACTTGGGACCCCTTACAAAATTTTTTCGATAAAAACAATATAGTATTCTAAATATATTTTTTCTTCCTTATGACTTTCTAAATAACATTTTCTTTTCTCTAGCTTACTTTATTGTAAGAATACAGTATGTAACACATATAACATACAAAATATGTAAATCAACTGTTTTTGTTATAGTAGTGTTTCTGGTCATCTGTAGGCTATGAGTAGTTAAGTTTTTGAGGAGTCAAGTTATATGTGGATTTTCGACTGTATGGGGGTTGGTCCCCCAACCCCCTTGTTGTTCACGGGTCAACTGTAGTGGATATATTACTTAAAGTTGCTTATTTTCAGCCTCTAACAGATTTCTAATAGTGTATGAAAGGCTTTTAATTCTCTCATAGAAGAGATTCATCCAGTTCTGTCTTTTGAACTTCTTTGACAGAATAGTGTGTTTAGTATTTAGAAATTTTGCTGAAATAGGATAACATAGCATAGCCTTACTTTAGGAGAATTCTCCATTATTGGAATTTATCTCATTGCTACTTGTTGGAAACAAAGGCCAATAAAGTTGTCTTAAAATAGGCAGGTCGAGGGGCGCCTGGGTGGCTCAGTCGTTAAGCCTCTGCTTTCAGCTCAGGTCATGATCCCAGAGTCCTGGGATCGAGCCCCACATCGGCCTCCCTGCTTGGTGGGAAGCCTGCTTCTCCTTCTCCCACTCCCCCTGCTTGTGTTCCTGCTCTTACTATCTCTCTCTCTCTGTCAAATAAATAAATACAATCTTAAAAAAAAACAATAAAGAATAGGCAAGTCAGTTATAATGCCTGTTTTTCATGGATTTGCCAAATAAAGTTTTGTTACTGAGCTTATTAGTATTAGATGCTTGATAAAAGGCAAATATTATTGCTGAAAGGGAATGAATGTAAACCCAAATAATCTAAATGTGATTCAATATATTCTTTTTAGAGATAATGATCAATTTAGTTGGATATAATAATACCTGCTCCCTTATTTAGTTTGTGAAATCAATTTGCTTAGAAAACATTTGAGTACCTGCTGTATTTAAGGAATCATCCCCAATCATTTTAGTTAAAAAAAACCCAAAAACTTATTTTGATCTTTAATTTTTATTCCTATGTAGGCATTTTTTGTTACTGTTTAATTATAAATATAAACTTTGTGATTTGTTTGGAAATGAAATGTTCACAATGCTGTTGTTTCACATTTAATGATCAACAGGAGTTTGCACTACCCATCTTAGAATTAAACATTTTTTTAAACCCATACTTTCTCTAGTTTTTCTTTTTTCTTTTTTTTTTTTAAATGCTATTTTTTTTTTTTTATTTGAGAGAGAGAATGAGAGAGAGAGAGCACACGAGAGGGGGGAGGGTCCGAGGGAGAAGCAGACCCCCCGCTGAGCAGGGAGCCCGATGCGGGGCTCGATCCCGGGACTCCAGGATCATGACCTGAGCCGAAGGCAGTCGCTTAACCAACTGAGCCACCCAGGCGCCCTTTCTCTAGTTTTCTTAACTCTATTCTGGATCATTAAATTAGTAACAAAAAATACTCCTGGTATAACTCATCAGAGTAATGGTCTCAAACTCAGATGTTTGCAGGGACCAGGCAAGTCAAATAAACGTGTGAACTGTTCTGGGTTGTAACACCATAGGGAAGGGACCATGGCTGACTAGACGTTAAATCTCCCTTAATAAAACAGCATTCACATGAGCACTGTGCTGATGACAAATGTTTCTGGTGGCTAAGGAGTATGGAGTGATAAGCTTTAGGGTTTAAATTTCCTGAAAACTTCCAGAAAGCCTTTAGAAGAAAAAGGTGAGATAAAAATATTCAGATTGTAGACATCTGATTTGGTTTTTTCTTGATTGTGTTTTTTGTATATATGCTTCCACCTAGTGCACAGATCTCTGCATTTAAAGATAAATCTTCCTCAGCTCCACCTTTCGTATCAAATGGAGTCAGTGTTGCTTCACAAACACCTGGGCCAACACATCAGCAGACCCAGAGAAATGAACCCAGGGCTCAATTGCCAGATTCTTCAGATTCTGTTAGGCAGATGCTCCAAGATGAAATGTTTAAATTAGTTCAGGTAAGCACATCTCCCTATAAACAAGTAAATCTACACGTATGATATATATGTAAGGATTTTAAATATGAACAAACTTTTAGAAATGGCCAAATCGAAATTAAATTTTAGGGTTGGTTTCTCTGCTTTGGGCACTCTTCATTTGTTATTCAGAGGTTCCTAACTCAAGGACCTAGAGTCCAGGCTGAGCTACTTACTTCTTACAATGACTTTTTAAAAAATTTTTATTTATTTTTATTTTTTTAAGATTTTATTTATTTGCGAGAGAGAATGAGAGACAGAGAGCATGAGAGGGAGGAGGGTCAGAGGGAGAAACAGACTCCCTGCTGAGCAGGGAGCCTGATGTGGGACTTGATCCCGGGACTCCAGGATCATGACCTGGGCTGAAGGCAGTTGCTTAACCAACTGAGCCACCCAGGCGCCCTCACAATGACTTCTTACACTTGAGCTCTTTGGGATGCAGAGCTGCCTCCAAAAGTCAGGTGGGTGACAGTCAAACCAGACCAGCGGACTCTAGCTCAGAGGTAGCCAAAGTTTGTTTTTTTTTTTTTAACACAATCTGTCACATATATTTCTTATCTTCAAACTGAACTTTGGCTTGGTTTGCAATTGTCAGCTGCATTTTTAAAGTACTGTTTGCTTTGATTTTTGTCATCTTTTTCTCAATTGGTTATCCTTTTCTTACCAACAATTTTAAGTTATTTCCCTTTTCTCTTTTATTTCTTAAACATTAATTTCCCTCAAATTTAATCCTCTATTCATGTATTCTGCACTCACTTCCATATCCTTTTATGTGATATACCATTTTTATACTGATGCTTGGCACTAATTTTCTCTTTGAACTAAGGGCCCTGATGAGAATACTTTTTCAGTATGTCTCACTGTCTCATGAAACTTATGGAAACTGACTTTATCTTGATTTTTCCCAGTCCCTTCTTTCCCTTTTCCCTTTAGTAGCATTAACTATTCTATCAGCTTAAAATTTTGGAAGCATTTCTGAAATTTTTTTTTGGATTACCAAGGGACTTTGCTGGTAGCTGCCCTGTATATTTAACGAATTCTCCAAATAATTCTGACGCACACAAAGGATTAAGAATCACTGTCTTAGAGAGACATCTTTGCCTTTTTTTCACTACCTATATCCAGTGTTCTTCTGTGCCCTCCTGATTCTTTTGCCCACACTGTATGTCAGTACAGTACTTGCTATTTCTATAGCTAATAGCCAGCTTTAGACTCAGAACTTCATACTTCCATTGTCTTTTTTTTTTAAAAGATTTTATTTATTTATTCATGAGAGACAGAGAGAGAGAGAGAGAGGCAGAGGGAGAAGCAGGCTCCCAAGGAGCAGGGAGCCCGATGCGGGACTCGATCCCAGGACCCTGGGACCACGACCTGAACCGAATGCAGACGGTTAACCATCTGAGCCACCCAGGCGCCCCTTCCATTGTCTTATATATACATTTCTCAAGACATTCTTCTTCAGACGCTGTTTTAATACTATTACTTTCCTGGTTTGAAATGTTCAGTAAATTTCAGGTACCAATTTGTATAATATCAAATCAGTCTAAATACAGAGTAAATGGAAATACACTAAAAATGTCAGTACTAGTTATCTTTGAGGATAGGATAATGAGTGATTTTTATTTTCTTTTTTTTTCTGTAATCATTTTTTTTTTTTTTAAAGATTTTATTTATTTTTTTGACAGAAAGAGACAGCGAGAGAGGGAACACAAGCAGGGGGAGTGGGAGAGGGAGAGAGAGAGAAGCAGGCTTCCCGCTGAGCAGGAGCCTGATGCGGGGCTCAATCCCAGGACACTGGGATCATGACCTGAGCCGAAGGCAGACGCTTAATGACTGAGCCACCCAGGCGCCCCAGCATTTTTTTTTTTTAATAATTGAAGGGAAATTACATTTTTTTTAACCTGTGTTTCCCTACCGGTATGTTTCATTAAGTGCAAATTCTTCTATTGGGCTTGAAAGACCCACCACCAGCTTTTACCTTCCGTCTTTTCCCTTCGTACACTCCTAAGTCCAGTGGTTCTCACAGTGTGGTCCCTGGATCAGTAGCATCAGCATCACTTAGATATTAGAAATATAAATTCTCAGGCCCCATCCCAGACCTATTGAAACTCTGGGGATGGGGCTCAGCAAAGAGTGCTTTCACAAGTCCTCCAGGTGATTCTGATTGCATGCTCAAGCTTGGGAACTCCTGCACTGCCTGTCCTCTCATGATAGCTGCTATTAATTTCCTGTTCCACTAAGCCAGCGTTTATGCTAGTGGTTCCCGTGCTTGTCCGCACACTGAGACACCTTGTCATCTTAAAAAATACTAATCCTGGCTTCCATCCCCAGATATTCTGATTTTATTGGTCTGGGTGTGGTCTGGCCATGGGGAATTTTAAATGCTTCTCAGGTGATTCTAACATGTAGCAGTTTGTCAACCACTGGTGCATGCCTTTGCCTTTCACCTCGTCTGCCTTTCCAGGGGAATTCCTCACTCTTCACCTGTTTGCTAATCTTTGCTTTTTCTTTCTTGAAAACACTCATTTTAGGACTTCTTTAATTATCCTCATTCCATTCCATCAGATCACTCCTTTATGATCTCTGGGATGTTTATGTAAAGTGCTTTATAGATAGTCCCAAGGCTCATTATGAGTTTATATTTACAGTTGACAGCTCCTTGAAAATAGGAAGGTATTATTTTTTCCTTTTTAAAAAAATCTCTCCCAGCTCTGCTTCCTGCTCAGCATTCATGGGTCTGACAGATTTTAAGATGGAAGTATGACTGTTGGTGGAATACTCAGATGATTGTTGTTGATTCTTTAGATTTTTTCACTATATTTTAAAATGTTTAATTTTTATTCTATTCTAGCTGCAACAGATCAACTTCATGAGCCTAATGCAAATAGTAGGATCATCCTTTACTAACCTCCCGGATATACATCAACGTCTACAGCAGCCTCAGCCCGTGCCTTTGGTGGGAAGTCAAGTATCAAACCCCACAAGAGGGAGTAGTGATGTTGATGACACCAGTAGAAATTTTAAGGAGAGATCTTTTATTAAACCACAGTCCATGGGCGAGTACACCACAGAGCCTGGCAAGAAGAGTCCACACGGCCATAAAGGAATTGTGCAGTCTGATCAGAATAGTAATGGAAATTTACAGGTAATACATTTAAAGATATCATTAAAGTTCTAGTAGTTCAGTTGTTGGCTTTTTGTTATTTGAGCAAATAACTTTTTGGCAGTTATTACATTTCACTCCTTCCAAAATATATTGAACATCATGTACAAAATAAGGAGTTTGTAATATATTCTAAACTTATGTAATAGCTTTTTTTTTCTCTTCCAGAATGTTCCACATGGGAGTGTTCCTTTATGTCAGTTAGAAGGCCTGCCTCCCAACACAGGACTGACTCCAACATCTCCAAGCTTCCCAACCGCTGCACTGTCTCCAGCTCCTACTGGAAACACTCCCCTCCACCTTCTGTCTCCATCTTCTGCCATCCTGAAGACACCTGGACTCATCCCAGCTGCAAAAACTTTCAAACCTGGAGATGGTTTTCCTTTGCTTCAGTTTCAGGCTAAGCATGAATTGAAGTCCCTTTCCTTCCATACAGGAAGAGTTCCACAAGTTCCCTTCAGGCTCCTGCCGCAGCCAAGAGAGGCATGGGGATTATCAGATTCCTTCCAGCCTCCTTTGCCACAGAGAACAGTGCACACCACTTCAGTGTCCCATCTGAGTTTGAGCCACTATAATACTGAAGCCATAAAAAAAGCAGTTGAGCAGAAGAAATGGCCAGAAACTGTAATTACAGAAATCACTAAGCATGTGAACTTGGATCAGTATGTTGGTCAAGAAAACTTGACACCTCAACAGGACTCTTCAGTATTTATAAAACCAGGGAAAATACTTGATGTTAAGCCAGGACCCCTTGAGATATCTCCTCAGAATTCCTTTGGACTTCCATTATTGCACCTTCAACTTAAACCTCCTTATATATTTTCCTCTGCCTCAAGAGCATCAGTAACAATTCCCTCAATACCTACCAGAACTGTAGCAGAAGAAAGAAAATACCCAAGGCTGTCATTACTTCATTCATGCCTATACCCCAAAAACACGGTAATGATTTTTGCAGAGTGATGCAAAAGCAGTCCTGCATTTTTCATACCATAAATACTACACATGAAATGAAAAGCTCTTACACATTTCTTTTTAAAAAAATAATGCTTCTAAAAAAATTAAAAATTAATAAAAATAATGCTTCTGTTATTGGAAATAACATAAAATTCTAGTTTAAAATGGTAATTAGGCGGGACGCCTGGGTGGCTCAGTCGTTAAGCGTCTGCCTTCGGCTCTGGTCATGATCCCAGGGTCCTGAGATCGAGCCCCGTGTCAGGCTCCCTGCTCGGCGGGAAGCCTGCTTCTCCCTCTCCCACTCCCCCTGCTTGTGTTCCCTCTCAGGCTGTGTCTCTCTGTCAAATAAATAAATAAATAATCTTTTTTTTTTTTTTTTAAAGATTTTATTTATTTATTTGACAGAGAGAGACACAGCGAGAGAGGGAACACAGGCAGGGGGAATGGGAGAGGGAGAAGCAGGCTTCCCGCCGAGCAGGGAGCCTGACACGGGGCTCGATCCCAGGACCTTGGGATCATGACCTGAGCCGAAGGCAGACGCTTAACGACTGAGCCACCCAGGCGCCCCAAAAAATCTTTTAAAAAATAAATAAAATGGTGATTAGGAATTTTAAAGCTGTTAGGTCTGTCTTGTATGGCAATACTAGAATTCGTGAGACTTTTTTTTTTAAGATTTTATTTATCTGTCAGAGAGATAGCACAAGCAGGGTTAGCGACAGGCAGACAGAAGCAGTCTCCCCGCTGAGCAGGGAGCCCGATTTGGGACTCGATCCCAGGACTCTGGGATCATGACCTGAGCTGAAGGCAGATGCTTAACCAACTGAACCACCAAGGCGTCCCTCGTGAGACTTTTTCGTAGGTATTTCTTCTGTTCAGAGAAGAGATAAGAAATAAAACAAAATGACCAGTATTCTTGTTCATGTGGGTCGTGTGTGTGTGTGTGTGTGTGTGTGTGTGTAGAGAAAGGGAGGGCACGTGTGTAAATGTGCACACATGCATTAATATTCCAAGTAATTGTGATATGATTGCCTTCAGTTATAGTTTAAAACTGTTAAATAGATGCAGATCTATAAATAGTTGTGCATATTTTAAAAATGGTTTATTTTTAAAGTACTTAAAAAGATTGAATCTTTATAAACCCACAGAATCCTCTCTAAAGTTGTAAGCTTTGATTTATGAAATTCATATTGTTTAGGCTCTAATTTTGTAAGTCAGTGGTACCATCTTAGGAAGGTAATTGAATAATTCATGCTCTGGTGCACTTTTAATTTTAAGATTTGAAGACAGTATTGGGAAAAGAAATGGTCATTCTTTAGAGGAAGTACTTATCATGCCTTTTATTCTGAATATACTATGAACAGAAAAGAAAAGATTAAAGGTGTGGAAAAGTAAACATTTTGAGAGGGACTTAAAGAAATTTTATTGGGCGCCTGGGTGGCTCAGATGGTTAAGCGTCTGCCTTCGGCTCAGGTCATGGTCCCGGAGTCCTGGGATCGAGTCTCACATCGGGCTCCCCACTCTGCGGGAAGTCTGCTTCTCCCTCTGCCTCTCTCTCTCTCTCTCATGAATAAATAAATAAAATCTTTAAAAAAAAAAAAAAAGAAATTTTATTAGGATGGTATAATGAACCCCCAAGTTACATCACCTGACATCAGTACTTATTATTAAACATACTGCTAAATCTGTTCCATGCATAATCTCCACTTCTCTGTATCTTCCCTGTTTGAAAGAATTTTAAGTCAAATGCCAGATGTTATGTATTTTATTTATAATTATAAGGAAGATTTTTAATATAGAAAAGAAAAAGATTAGGATTTCTAGCTTAGCTTCTGAAATAAGATGACCCAGTTCGCATTTCTCGTCCTCTAAAATCATTTATTCTTTAAGCTTTGGATACTCATCTTACTGGGCCAAATTAATTTGTTATCTTAACATGTTCTATCTCTCGCATATTTTAACTTCATTTAAACAAATGTTTTTCTCAGTTTTTATTAGCATATAATTGAGGTTTGTAATTTTAAATTATTCTTTATTTCTTACAGTACAAAAACCCACAACTTATTCCACTTGAAAACCTCATTGCATTCAAACAAAGCCAAGAGAAACTAACACATAATTTATTTGAACGAGGCGATTCTGGACACCTTCAGCTTCTAAATGTCAAAATAGAACCATCTGAAGTGAGACAAGGAAAGGACAGTAAAAAAAGGCAAGTTTTAAGTGAAATTTTATTTGAGAATATCACTTACCTGCAAATGTATTATTGGTTAAAATATCATAGTTATAAAGGTAAATTATCTAGTTCATCCTCCCAGCCTATGCACAACTGCATATTCAATTTTCTTATCAAGTGTCATGCATTTGAACACATCTTGTGATGAGGAAAATTCCTATAGTGTGAGAGGGAAATATTTTTTCCATTTTATTAAGGAATTCTTTACTGGAATTCATAGGCTGGAAGATTCTTTTATATTTTTCTTTTTTTTTAAAGATTTTATTTATTTATTTGACAGAGACAGAGACAGCGAGAGCAGGAACACAAGCAGGGGGAGAGGGAGAGGGAGAAGCAGGCTTCCCGCTGAGCTGAGAGCCCAGTGTGGGGCTCGATCCCAGGACCCTGGGATCATGACCTGAGCCGAAGGCAGTCGCTTAACCAACTGAGCCACTCAGGCGCCCCTCTTTTATATTTTTCTGTAACATTATGAGCAGTTTACTTTTTGTAGGATAAATATTTGGTATCTCATACAATATTCCATGTACTATCTAATGCACTGAAGTAATATTGTTATTCATCTTACCATAGCCTCCAGATTCTTACATTAGAAGTGTTTCAGGACACTAAGAAACATGCATGTAAAAAGCAAGGCTGTGACTTCTGATGAAGAGCATTTATGCTGTTTTACTCATAATGGGTATTCAAAAATGTATTGACTGGTAGATTACTACTGAGTCTAGAAAATACTTTAAGAATTGCACATTTAGGGGGCGCCGGGGTGGCTCATTCAGTTAAGCGTCTGCCTTCGGCTCAGGTCATGATTCCAGGGTCCTGGGATCGAGCCCCGCATCGGGCTCCCTGCTCAGCAGGGAGTCTGCTTCTCCTTCTCCCTCTGCCCCTCCCCCTGCTTGGACTCTCTCTTTCTCTCTCTCAAACAATTAAATAAAATCTTTAAAAAAAAAAAAAAAGAATCGCACATTTAGGGGCACCTGGGTGGTTCAGTTGGTTGGGTGTCTGCCTTCAGCTCAGGTCATGATCCCAGGATCCTGAGATGGAGCCCCTGAGTCAGGCTTCCTGCTCAGCAGGGGGTCTGCTTCTCCCTCTGCCCCTCCCCCTGCTCGTGCTCTCTCTCTCTCCCTCTCTCTCAAATAAATAAATACAATCTTAAAAAAAAAAAAGAATTTCACGTTTATCAGACCCTAAAATCTACTACCAGTGCTCTCTTTCCAGAAATGTTTCCTTCCTTCCATCTTTTTCAGGTATTCCCTCGTCAAAGTAAGTCTTCTCCTTAACTTTTTGGGCCCTCTTTCCTCCTTGCTGGGATTTCACTGAGGTGACTTTAAGTGTGCTTAACTTCTTCAGAAGAGTGACTGGAGGCATCCCATAGAGCTTCTGGGGTCAGCTCAGAGTCTGCAGAAAAGAGAGTTTGAAAATTCCCTAACTGGTGTGACTCTGACCTGAGATTCCAGTGACTAACACAGAAAAGTCAGTTCAGTAGGAGAGGAACTAAAAATAACTTTCATGTCTCCCTGACATTTGCTTCTATTTGCTTGAATTCTATCAAAGTATCTTGCTAATTTAATTATATGCCATTGAAAATATTATTGGCATAATTTTGATAACTGTCTCCCTGTATAGCATCATGTCAGTGAAAAACTGATGTTACTGGGACGCCTGGGTGGCTCAGTCGGTTAAGCGTCTGCCTTCGGCTCAGGTCATGATCCCAGGGTCCTGGGATCGAGTCCCGCATCGGGCTCCCTGCTCCGCGGGGAGCCTGCTTCTCGCTCTGCCTCTGTCTCTGTCTCTCATGAATAAATAAATAAAATCTTAAAAAAAAAAAACTGATGTTACTAAAATAGTAACATGTTTTATTTTCTTGCTTTTAACAGACAAAGACGACGAGCTGAGAAAGAGCTACAAGAAAAAAGATCAGAGAAACTAAAGAGAAAACCAAGTGTGGCTTTCCAACCAGAGGGTTCCCTTGTGAATGATAATGATTCAGAAATAGTTATGAAACCCAAGGTACAGAAACACGACTATACATGCCTCCCTGGTCTGCATGTACACAGAGATGGGAATGTCTTTGTGGTTTATCTAGTCTTCTGATTGCTGGAAGCTTCTGATTTGACCAGGAGAAATCTTTACATCATCAAGTACATAAGCCCTGCTGCATTCCTCCATGGAATAGTGGACATATAGTTGCAAAGCAAATTTTTGATTTACCTGCCTTTGTGCCTTTTTTTATATTTGAAATCACTCCTTGCTTTTTTCTGTGACATCTTAATGCATGTCATATATGTTCTTTGGTTTGCTCCTATTAAGTAGTTTGACCTCTTTTAGATGCCTCCAGCATTTCCCACACACAGATTTATTAAGTAACCTATATATTGAAATCAGATCTTTTCAAACATTCCTTCTGACTATTTACCTATTTTTGCAACAAATTAAATAAACATTAACAGTTTTGTTTACAAGGATTTTTTAAAAGCACACTTCAGTAAGCCTCAAGAGCGTGCCTGGAGGCATTTAGTAACATTGGTGAGTCTGTGAGCAGTTTTGATAGGGTGGGGGCACTATTTGAGTGTTAAAGCTGCACACTGTAATTTAGTAACTGCATTAAATTAGTAATGTTCCTTTTTATTGCTTGGTTTGTGAGTTTTGTGAACTTCTTTGTGGAGTTACTTTGATAGAATAAATATTTCTCAAATGGATTCAAGCCTATACATAAACATTCAGCAATCCTCTTAGCTATTGAATTTTTTTTTCAAAATAATGAATGTCTTTGAGTTACAATCATGATTGATCATTTGGGGATTCATTTAGGAGCAACAAGAACATCCTGGTTCCCAGCCTTTGGATGACTTCGATATTCCTTTTGGTATGTATAAGCATGATTAATGCAGTGTCTCAGTTCAAAGTTGAAATCCACTTTTAGCATTGTGTATGTAAAAATGAGACTAAATTATTTTCATTTTATCTTTGACAAATGGAATGTGTGTGTGTGTGTGTGTGTGTGTTTTGATGTGTTATCTGGTAGAGCAGTGGTTGAAACTATGGCCCACAGGCCAGATCCAGACATGCCTGTTTTTATAAATCAAAATTTTTAAGGATTTATTTATTTATTAGAGAGAGAGAGAGAAAACATGAGTGGGGGAGGGGCAGAGACAGAGGGAGAGAGGGAGAATCTCAAGCCAACTGCCCTCTGAGTGTGGAGCCTGACATGGTGCTTGGTCTCATGACCCTGAGGCTACGACCTGAGCCGAAACTAAGAGTCAGAGGCTTAATGACTGCACACCCAGCTGCCCCTTTGTAAGTCGAGTTTTACTGAAACAGAGCTATGCCCATTTTTTTTTTTTTTTAAGATTTTATTTGAGAGAGAGAGAGCACATGAGAGGGGGGAGGGTCAGAGGGAGAAGCAGACTCCCTGCTGAGCAGGGAGCCCGACGCGGGACTCTATCCAGGGACTCCAGGATCATGACCTGAGACGAAGGCAGTCGCTTAACCAGCTGAGCCACCCAGGCACCCCCAGAGCTATGCCCATGTATTTACACATTGCTTTCGACAGATTTTATACTGCAGCAGGGCTCACTTGTTGCAAGAGGAAACGTACAATCTGCAGAGCCTAGAATATTTTCTGGCCCTTTACAGAAAAAATTTGTTGATCCCTATAGTAGAACAGCACAATTAATTAGAATCTCAAATAAGATACTGATATATAAGGCCTAAAAGGAAATTATGGAAACATGCCTGTTGAATTCTTCATAAAAAATACATGCACATTAAAGTAAGGAATCAGTTCAGAAAAGAGTACTTGTTTATAAGATAGGAAATTCTTTTCTTTCTCTAGTTGGTCAGTTGATTTCTTGCTACCAAATGCATGTGTTCCCCAAGACTTTCTCCTCAGTGATTTTCGTACACATATACACAAACATTCACTCTCATGACTTCAGCTCTTAAATTGTTTTGATGACACTCAAATATACATCTGCCCTCTCTCATCTTTCTTTTTTACTTTCATCTTAGGTTTAACATGTCCAAATTTTATTTTATTTTATTTTTTTAAAGATTTTATCTATTCGTTTGAGAGAGAGGGAGTGAGCATGAGCAGCAGGGAGGGGGGCCAGAGGGGCAGAGGCAGAGGGAGAAGCAGACTCCCCATTGAGCAACGGTCGAGGGGCTCAATCCCAGGATCCCGGGATCATGACCTGAGCCGATGGCAGCTACTTAAACGACTGAGCCCAGGCATCTGCTACATGTCCAGATTTTATTTATTTTTTTAAGATTTTATTTATTTGAGAGAGAGAGAGAGAGCACATGAGAGGGGGGAGGGTCAGAGGGAGAAGCAGACTCCCCGCTGAGCAGGGAGCCCGATGCGGGCCTCTATCCTGGGACTCCAGGATCATGACCTGAGCTGAAGGCAGTTGCTTAACCAACTGAGCCAACCAGGTGCCCCCATGTCCAGATTTTAAACTGACATCTTGCTATTAGTGATATCACTATTCTCTTGACTGGTCAAGATTTTTTTTTTTTTTTAAAGATTTTATTTATTTATTTGACAGAGAGAGAGAGCAAGAGCAGGAACACAAGCAGGGGGAGTGGGAGAGGGAGAAACAGGCCTCCCGCCGAGCAGGGAGCCCGATGCGGGGCTCGATCCCAGGACCCTGGGATCATGACCTGAACCGAAGGCAGACGCTTAATGACTGAGCCACCCAGGCGCCTCTTGACTGGTCAAGATTTTTACCTTGAAAGTCACCCTTGCTTTATCCCTCATGTTTGAGCTTTGTTACCCCTTCCTTCACTTATTCCTTGACCTGGTCCTCTCTCCCTCCCTTTCCTTTCTTTCTTTCTTTTTTTTTTTTTTTAAAGATTTTATTTATTTATTTGAGAGAAAGAGTGAATGAGAGAGACCATAAGCCAGGGTGGGGGGTGGAGAGGCAGAGGGAGAAGCAGACTCCCTACCAAGCAGGGAGCCCAATGCGGGGCTGATCCCAGGACCCTGGGATCATGACCTGAGCTGATGGCAGATGCTTAACCAACTGAGCCACCCAGGTGCCCCCTCCCTCCCTTACTTGATACCATTGCCCTGCATCAAGCCTCTGTATGCCTAAACTAAGCAGTTTTTTCCCTAACTGACCTGCTTAGCTTCTCTCTCTAAGCTTCCTAACCCATCTGGTGTTCTTTCCCACTCACTTGTCTTAAAACCACTTTCTTTTTCATTCTTAACAGTGTTTTCTTTTGTTTTGCTTTGTGAAGGTAATACATGTTCACTGGAGAAAATTTAGAAAATACAAATAGGGAATAGGAAGAATATTAAACTCTTCCACCCCAAAAAAAAACTCCCATAATTTTTCTGTCTAGAGATAGCCAGTGTTAATATTCTTCCAAGGTTTATTTTTTAAATATCTCCACTCATATATATCTATAAATAACATGTATTTATATGTACTTATATAAATTAATATTTTATTATTTATTTAATATATATTTAATATCAAATTAAAGATTAAACATTTAATAATTATATATTAATAAATATATGCTTAATATAAATTTGCATATTATTTATTATATATATATAAAGAATACCTCCTCTACTTGTTTATAACTTACTTGTTTTTACATACTAGTGATAAGGTAAGTATCTTCCCATATCACTAGATATTCTTCTACAATGTCATTTTTAATTACTGCATAGTACTCCAGTGGATGTGTATTGTATCATTTCAAACAACAATAATTCTCCAATTCTCTGACACCAGTTCAATTCTGACAATAACCTGGAGTTAACACAGATCCCACAGATGAATGGCTCAGTCCCCATACACCTGCACTTTTGCCCAGTCTACTACACATTCACGGATTCTCATGACTCACCCTCCAGGTTCACTAATTTGCTACAGTGATTCCAGAACTCAGAGAAGTGCTTTACTTCTGATTACAGTTTTGTTTATAAGGGATACAATTCAGGAATAGCCAAATGGAAGAGATGCATAAAGGCACAGAGTTTTCACACCCTCTCTGGGACTCCCCTTGCTCATCAATGGAGAAGGCCCCTTAGCCTCATTGTTTCAGGATTTTTATTGACATTTCATTATATAGGCATGGTTGATTACATCATTAGCCATTGGTGATTGAACTACATCTCCAGCGGCTCTCCCTTCCACAGAGGTAGGGGTGGGGTGAGGCTGATCATGTGGTTTGTTCCTCTGGTGACCAGCACCTATCCTGAAGCTATCTAGGGGCAAAAGTCAAGAGTCACCTCATTAGCATAAACTCAGATATGATCAAAAGGGGCACATCATGAATAACGACAGGAAATTACTCAGGAAATTCCGAAGATTTAAGGAACTCAAACCCTTAGAACCAAGGATGAAGGCCAAATATATATTTTTTTATTATACTATAATGTGCCATAATTGATAATCTCTTGTGCGACTTAGTTGTCCTGGATGATCTCTCAGGAAAATCCACATCTAAACCCAAACTCCCAGAATAGACTTTGGACTTGGATTCTACTTGCTGCCGAACTTTTTCACTTGGGTGGAAATCACCTCAAGTGCCGCATGTGCAGTCCAAATTTGTTGTCCCTCCTCCAGCAGCTGGTTTGTTCTCCTCATTCTCCATCTCCATTGGTGTCACTCAACCCCAGAACATAGGTTATCTGAATTCTGCCTTCCCCCACCTTCTCATCTAATCAATACCCAGGTCTTGTCTGTTTTACCTCCTTTGTAATTTGTAAATTTATCATCTCTCCTCCATTTTTCACCATTACTGGAGGTACTGATCTGAACTGTTTACAGCAGCCTCATCCGTCTGAAGCCACTAGAATCTGCTTTCCATACCCTGGCTGGGGGGTTTTTCTAGAATATCAATCTGACCATATCATTTTCATGTTTAACATTTTCTACTGGATCTTCATCAGGCAGAACATCTATGTTTCTAGCCTGGACATACAGAATCCTCCACAATTTTGCTTTTTATTTCACTGAGCTGCCTTTGAGAGTTAACATAGGCAGCACCTCATTCAGAAAGTCCATTTCGATAACATCTTGGCACCTCATACCTTACTTCCCTTGAGTTAGGTACTCTGGTTTTGGACTCCAGGTAAAATGTTGGCTTCTGAGTGATTGCTTTCATGTTTTGTTGTTATATTTAAGAAATGCTACAAGATGATATTAATACTTCAGCTGGATTGCACTTCATGGCCTCTGTGAGAAAGAAAGCTGTAGAATGTCAGGATGCAAGTACAAATACAGACCCAGGTAAAATGCTATTTTACCTTAATTTTTAAAATTCACATATTTTTGCAACATTTAATATATCTAGACTTTTTCTTCAAAACAATGATTTAACATGAATTTTAAGTTAAGTGATAGTAGTTACTCATCCCAGGTTCTTATCCTCAATCCTGGTATGTACTTCACAAATTTTAAACTTAAAATTAAATTTTAAATTGGATTTATGATAATTAAAGCATAATAGAAATTTTTGTTCAAAATACCATGGACTACATCCTCAATCAGTAGAAATAATATTTTGAATTTGGGTTCTCTATGCCATTAATTGCCTTCACTGGGATTTCATGCCTAAGACCGAGAAGCCTGGAGCTATGTATGGCTGGCGAAGTTGAGTTAGGAAGAGGACTAGATTGGGTTGGTGTGGGAAGGGCATATGTAACTGTGTCCAAGAACAGAGGAAATAAAAGTTGAAGGAACTATTATTTGGAATTTTGCCTGACGAACTTCCTCATTCATGTAAGTGCTCTGACCTTTGTGTTGTAGAAATTCTTTTCTATGATATTTAGGAAACAGTTGCTTTTAACTGTGTTCAGAACTGTGTTCAAGTGCTTTTTTAAACCTCTAATTTTATATTATTTTAAAATAGTATTTATTGATATGGTTTCAAAATAATATATGATCTTTATAGAATATTTGGATAATGTAGCAAAGCTATGAAGAAGATGAAATTAACTATAATCATACCACTTAGAAGTAATATTTTTTAAAAAGATTTTGGGGGGGCAGAGAGAGAGGAACTCAAGCAGACCCTGTGCTAAGTGTGGAGCCCAGTGTGGAGCTTGATCCCACAACCCCGAGATCACAACCCAAGCCAAAACCAAGAGTTGGACACTTAACCAGCAGGCGCCCTAGAAGTAACATTTTGATGATTTTTCTTTCAGTCTTTTGCACATTTTACATAGTTTGATATAGTATACATTACAGGTGTCCTGCCTCACTATCTGAACTTTAATCTTCCAAATATTATTGCTATCTTCCCTGAGAATTTAACCCTTCATGGGTCCCAGTGTTTGTTTTTTGCCTGGCTACGTTTGGACACTCTCCAGTTAGACTGTCTCTTTAACATATTATTTCATTATTTATTTACATAGTATAGTTTATACATATATAGTGTGTGTGTATGTGTATATATATATGTATATAGCATATACATTGTGGTATATACTTACATTATAGTATAGTGTTTATTTATATTATACTATATGTTTACTTACATTATAGTATATGTTTACAGTAGAGTATCAGTATTCTATCTGATATGGTCTGTATTATTACATATGCACACAAACTAATGGGTTAAATGAATGCTAATTAAGAAGTGATGTTTAAAATGCTTTATATTTAATAATCCTTGATGCATAGTTATTTAGATGTTTAAGAATTATTTAATGTTTGGGAGTATTGGATGGGCTGGGCTGGGACACCTTTTTTTCCCCCATTTAAAAAGTCTCTTGGTATCTGTGCAGCACATTTGTAAGAATGGATTGGATTTGGATAACAGAATTTACCTATATTTTGCATCCTTTGCTTTTCACTTTGATTTCTGCTTATGCCATACATTGCCGCATGTCATCAAAAAGTACTTTGTAAGCATATTCCTTCTTCCAGCTGTGCCATAAAATATTTACCTAATTCTTTATTGTTGAGTGCATTAGGTGGTTTCCAGTATTTTCTTCTATAAATAATGTTTCAGTGAGTATCTTCTCACATATGAGCCTTTGTTTTGGTTATCACTGTGATTTACCTAATTCTTTTATCTTTACCCATCTAATAAGTCATAAAAAGGCATCTCACTATTCAGTTTTTGTTTCTATCTGAATGAGGTTGACGTTTTTTGTTGCAAATGGTGCATATGCATTTGAGAAACATTCTTATAAGAGAAAGCCTTTAAGAAAGCCTTGGAAGTAATTTACTGCTAGATAGTCTTCTAGAATTGGCAGCCTGCTTGTTAGAAGTCTGTTATCATCCAGGTGATCAGGCCCAGGATGAATAATAATAAAATCAGAAATATCATTAATTTCTAAAATTAAATTCTTAATTTTTAAAAGTCAATTAACTACCTTTAATATATATATCTAGAAATCTGCATTCATATATTTAATTTTTTCTGTTTGTGAAATTTTTTCTGTTTTCTTTTTTTGCCTCAAATCTTCGAAATCATTACAAGATAAAAAAGCTACTTCTCAAGAAGTTGTTTCTGAATGTTGTAAAAATCAACAAATCATTTCTTCCATATCAGATGTGCTTTTTTTCTTTTTTTCCTGAGCATAACATTACTAATTAAAGACTATGTTTTTGTGATGCCAAAACAAGAGTTACCACCATCCATAAAAAAGCAATAAAACCCATCAATTGATTCAATAGAGATAGAAAGATAATTTAAATATTTTCACTTTCCTTTTTCTAAAGTTTTTGGGTTGTCATATGGTTTAAATTCAATCCTTGGTAACAGGTTTCCAGTATTCAATATAACAAGAAGTTATATTTTACATATGAAATTTGAAAGTAATGTTCTATTAAAAATAAGATGCTAGGAAGTAAAACTAGAGTCCTAGGACAAAAAGCACAGAGTTAGACCATTTGCTGACCTATTGTGACAGGCTTCTTTGTTGTACTTTTGAATAAGAAGCTAATGACTTTTGTAAAATTTAGATGTTAAACACTTTTTAAGTGGTAAAATTTAGCCATGGGCTCTGTGAATATACTGGAAAGTACTGAATACTGAGTTGTGCCATTTTATTTTATTTTATTTTGTTTTATTTTGTCTTATCTCATCTCATCTTATCTTAGAGATGAGTGTACCCCAAGCAGCGGGATGGGGAGGGGCAGAGGGTGGGGGAGATAGAGAATCTTAAGCAGGCTCCATGCCCAGCGTGGAGCCTGACTTGGGGCTTGACCTAATGACCCTGAGATCATGAGCAGAAATCAAAAGTCAGATGCTTAACCAACTAAGCCACCCAGGCACCCCTGAATTGTGCCCTTTTAATGGATGTAAATTATATCTCAATAAAGCTGTTAAAACAAATGAATAATAAGAAAAAGTGTTGACAGTAAAAAAACAAATTAGTTATAGGTTAATTTCCTAAACAGGTTTTTTGGTAATCTCCTAAACAAACATGACTTAATATATCTGAAATGGAAATAGGAAATTACAACATTTTCTCTTCTCTTTCTTTCTTTCTTTCTTTCTTTCTTTCTTTCTTTCTCTCTCTCTCTTTCTTTCTCTCTCTCTCTTTCTCTCTCTCCTTCCTTCCTTCCCTTCTTTCTTCTCCATGCCCAGTATGGAGCCCAACATGAGGCTTGAGCTCACAACCCTGAGACTAAGACCTGAGCTGAAATCAAGAGTCAGTATATGTGCTGCTGAAGCGAGCACTGAAATTAAGAGTCAGACACTTAACTGACTGAGCCACCCAGGAAATTACAGCATTTTCTTCACATGACTTAGATACTTTATTATCCTTGTGAATCATTCATATAATCATTCAATAATCAGTCTCTATTCAACTATGAATTACTCTAGAGTAAATTGCCTTTAGAATAGAATAGAATTTATTTATATCTGTGAAACTTCTATTTAGATTTTTTTTAAGATTTTATTTTTAAGTAATCTCTTCACCCAAAGTGGGGCCCAAAGTGGGACCCAAACTCAGAACCCCGAGATCAAGAGCCATATACTCCACTGACTGAGCTAGCTAGGCGCCCCCTACTTAGATTTATAACAAAAAAAATTTTATGTTGTTTGCTGCTAACTTGTTATAATGCTAATGACTCAGAGCTATTTACAGATTTTTTTTTATATTCCTGATTTTCTTTTCTTAAGTTTCAGAACATGAACCTTCGAATGTTCCTCAAATGTTGGCTTCTGATGTATGTCTAAATCTCAAACTTCCCAATGAAATATCAGAGAAACCTTTGTCACCTTCACCGTCTGATCTGGTACTAAATTTGGTATTGCTATTCAGAGGTTATAATAATACATTTGCTAAAATTTATTATGATTACCTGCATTATTTAATTGTATAGATGAAATGAGCCTAAATTGGCATTCTATGTAGCTTTGTTGGAAAGATAAAAAAAAATAAGATTTCAATATTATGCCCCAAAGTATTGTAAACTAAGACCATAACACATACTTCCTGCAGTTTTCCCTAAGTTAGACTCATATAAGCTCTTCTTGCCTTTAGAATTAAATCTCTCTTTTTTCCTTTTTTAACAAGGCCAAAGGGTGCAGACTGGCCCTACAGAGTAAAAAGAATGTAACCCTCTTTGATTTTATGTGTTTTGGTTCAGGTTGGACACACTTACATAAATGTGATTGACATTAAAGCTGATGATCTACCGGAATTGCCTGTCAAAGAAGAGCCTTCAAATGATACTATTATCAAACAGCCAAGTGATCATCTGGAGGCCCCATCTTCTGCAGAGTTACATTATATGGCAGCTTCAGTTACAAATGCTGTTCCCCTGCACAGTTTTAAGAGTGAAGGTAATAATTTTTTCCTACTTTTTAAGTAGATTAAAAACATTTGAAAAATTCTTTAATATAGCATTGTTACCCCTTCTTAAGTCTCTTAGCTCTTCTCCTGCAAACCCGCTATACTTTTGGATGTTTATATTCACATTTAGAAATGTTCTTTTGGCAGGGGAGGGCAGAGGGTGAGGGAGAGAGAATCTCAAGGAGACTCCATTCCCAGTGCAGAGCCTGATGTGGGGCTCTATCTCATGACCCTGAGATCATGACCTGAGCTAAAATCAAGAGTTGGAGGCTTAACTGAATGAGCCGCCTGGGCGCCCCTAGAAATGTTCTGTTAATCTTCTAACTACCTTGTTTAGAAGGTTAGAAAATCAATCTTTGTATGCTTTTCATATTCTTGATAGAGTCTGCCAATTCCACTATGGATTTATTTTTTAAACCTGCGGAAGTGTCTCCATCCTGTCTGGCTGGAAGAAGCTGGAGAGCAGGCAGTACAGAGGTGAAGGAGCCTGGGATCACCCCACCTATACCATCAGAAATACAGCAGGCCAGAGGTGAATGCCCTGAATATATAACATGACTCTCCCCCTTCCCTAAATTACTGATATATAGAAACAAGTTATAAAACTTGGTAATTGCAAAAGAAACCAGGAAAAGGCTTTTCCCTTGCTAAGGAGAGAGGGCTCAGATAGGTAAATGAGGTAGAGTCATGGTTCCAAAGTCATGGTTCCATTATTTTGCAAGGAGACTACAGATCTGTTTGTACATATGTCTTTTCTTAATTAAGGAGCTAAAAATAAATATCCTATGGGATGTCATGAGTGCTTTGGTGTTAAAAAGGAATTCTCCTATTTAAAAAGGTGGGAGATTCTAGAATAGCACATAGAATATACACAGGTATTTAGCCAACAGTAAAATATTATTAGTAAAATAATATAGTTATAGTTATAAATTAGGTTGCATTATTGTAAAATATTTGCAAGATTTAGAAGAATATTTCTCCAAAACCTAAAGTTATTACATCCTATGAATGATTACTCTTTTTTTATTTATTTAATTAATTAATTAATTAATTAATTTAAAGATTTTATTTATTTATTTGAGAGAGAGAGAGCATGAGGGGGGGAGGGTCAGAGGGAGAAGCAGACTCCCTGCCGAGCAGAGAGCCCGATGCGGGAGGACTTGATCCTGGGACTCCAGGATCATGACCTGAGCTGAAGGCAGTTGCTTAACCAACTGAGCCACCCAGGCACCCATGATTAATCTTTTTTTAAAAGATTTTATTTATTCATTTGATACAGAGAGAGCATGAGGAGGGGGAGAGGGAGAGGGAGAAGCAGACTCCCCGCTGAGCCAGGAGCCCAACTCGGGGCTCGATCCCAGGATCTGGAGATCATGACCTGAGCCGAAGGCAGACACTTAACCACCTAGGCGCCCCTGATTAGATTCATCTTTTTTTTTTTTTTTAATTTATTATTTTTTTTTTTCTGATTAGATTCATCTTAATATGCCATCAGACTTCCTGCAGCAGAAAGCCAGTCTGTCTTCTGGGTTCCACAGCTGCTAGGAGGAGTGCACCCAGCCTTGTGGTTGTTAGATGCTTGGGGGCACAGTCCAGCCCTGCCTGCTAATTGTGTATCAACAGTGGGCACTCAGGAGATGTGAGGAGTAAGAAAGGGATGGGTGGCCGGGAAACCTCACGTTAGGATGTGTCAGGGCATGTCTGTTACAGCTGTGTATACCAGTAAGTGCTAGTATGTCAGATTTTGAAGCCTTGGCCCATTCTCTCTCCTGTCATGGGGCTGTTTGGTGTATAGGTATTGAAGGGAGAATGTATGAAACTAACAGTCTTTTAGGCTGGGGAAGTGTGTGGGAAATGAAAAGAGCTTGACTTCTAGATTCAAGTAGAACAGACCTGGTTTTTGGTCCCAGCTCTATCCCTTCATAGTTTGGATACTTTTTGCAAGTAAATTAAATTTATCTGATACTTACTTATATCTCTGTGGGATACAACCTCATTGGGTTATCATGTGGGTTACATCTAGCCAATGCCTGTGGGCTCCCTGGGGCTTCTGGGTGGTGCAGTCAGTTGAGCATCTGACTCTTGGTTTCGGCTCAGGTTGTGATCTCAGGGTCATGGGATTGAGCCCTTTGTGGGGCTCTGCACTCAGCGCAGAGTCTGCTTAAGACTCTCTCTCTCTTCCTCTCCCTCCATCCCTGCCCCCCCCATGCTCTCTCTCTTGCTCTCTCTCTCTCTCTCTCTAAAATAAATAAATAAATCTTTAAAAAATATGCCTGTGGGCTAGTTTCCCTTCATTTCACAACAGTCAACTTTTGAAATTCTGCCAAACTGGAACCAGACGCATCTCTTTGTTACCCCTGAATATCCTTGGCCAGCATTTCAAATGACCACGAGCTACAGGTTAATTTCTTTCATCAGTCAGATCAAGTCTATTCAGCCTTTTGGAAGATCCTTCTCTGGGGAGACTGGCTACAAAAATGTATCGGTGGACCCTTCTACTCTTATTAAAGAGAACAACTTTAAAATGCCAATTTAAAAGGATGTGTTTTATATTTTGAAAATATTCCATCATGGTATTTACATAATACACCTTAAAGATTCAGAACCTAGTTACATAATAGAGTTGAATGGATTTGTATTATAGGAAAAGGCTGGGAGGAGGGACAGGGTCCCTAGGTATTTAAAACAAAAGCAAAGCAAATGATAAATTCTTACTTTTAGTGCTACTTGCTCACCATTTTGAATGACAGTAGTTCCCTATTTTAGAAACTATCTCCAGTAGGAATGCTTTCAGCTATTAATAGCAAGCAGAGCTTTGCTGGCCAGAGAGAATTTTTCAGGGTCAATGGAGCTCAGTATTTAACCCTCTAGGTGATTTTTCCTATTAGTCAGTGGGAGTGGAACAGATTCTCTAAAGAGAGGGAAGCTAGTTTCATTATGTCTGTAGGCCATTCTGGATTTTGAGCATGTCCAGCTCTTTTGCTGTATTTTCTACTCGAAGTTTGTATACAAAATTCTTTCCTGAGAGTGACTAAGGGAGACACTTTAAGCTGCTGAAAACAGGAAGGATAGATGGTAAAGTACTCTGAGAGTCAAGCTGGAGAAGGTCAAGCCAGGCATTCCTGACAGGCTCGGTCACTAGAGCATGTGACTCTTAATCTTGGGGTTGTGAGTTTGAGCCCCATGTTGGGTGTAGAGATTACTTAAAAAAAAAAAAAAAAAAAAAAAAAAAGCCGGGCGCCTGGGTGGCTCAGTTGGTTAAGCGACTGCCTTCGGCTCAGGTCATGATCCTGGAGTCTCGGGGTCGAGTCCCACATCGGGCTCCCTGCTCCGCGGGGAGCCTGCTTCTCCCTCTGACCCTCCCCCGTCTCATGTGCTCTCTGTCTCTCTCATTCTCTGTCTCAGATAAATAAATAAAATCTTTAAAAAAAAAAAAAAAGGCCAAAATGGGTAGTGGAAAGTGACACAACGGCCATTGCCTGCATTGCAGTTTGCCATTATCCTCTCATGGGAAGCCTCACACTGGCCTGGGGCTGAATCACTTGTTTAGGGATTCACATTTTTCAGAGTATTTTGTTACATAATTTAGTCTTCACAAAACCTCTGTAAGTTAGGTAGGTCAGGCATCATAATCCTCATTTGACCAGCTATTCAATAAACACTAAGTCAGGGGCCAGATATCAGGGCTCAAGAAGAGCGTAATACCAGGCTCTCTGCTGGGTGCTCACCTAGAGGAGGAAAGGAAGGTAGAGAAGCAGAAGGTTACGATACAGCTTGGGAAGTGCTGTCAAGGTGGTCTGGATGAGATTCTTGGGAAATACAGCATCTACTCCATCTCTAGGGGGGACGGAGACGTTTAGGAGAGACACCTCAGTGGAATCTTAAAGGGAAGCAGGACTTAGTGAGACTGAGAGACTAGATTGTGCAGTGACGTAGAGGTTTGATGGAGACTGCAGAGGCTGAGAGAATTAAAGTTTGCTTGGAGGCAGTGGAGTGGTTTTGTTTAAGACATAGCAAGAGATGAGCTGGAGAGGGAGACAGAGGAAGGACTGAATGGCATTGTCCTCATACTGAGGCATTTGGATTTTTAAGATGAAGGAATTAGAGAAACACTGAAGAATTTGAGGTGGGAAAGGAACAATATCACATTTATGTTTTAAAGGATCTGTGTGGAAGGTGAACTAAATAGGGGTAAAATAAATGAGAGATAGAGATGCTATTTGGGGTCCATCTATTGTGAAAGCTTCAGCTAAGCAATGGTAGTAGAAATGGAGGTTTTGGTTGCTAACCATCAATATTTGGTGTTACTTTGGATCTGAAGGAAAGAGAAGAACCTTGAATGACTCTCAGGCCTCTGACTTAGGAACGTGGGTGAATGATAATGCTACTCACTGAACTGGAGAATCAGGAAGAGGGAGCAAGTTGGAGGGGCAGAGCTAGGAGTTTCAATTGATAGGCTTTTGGGACAACCTAAATGAGATATCCAGGACATAGGTGGATTTAAGGGCTGGAGCACATGAAGATGTCATGTGAATTTGAGAGTCACCTGTGCACCAGTGATATCAGCCAGGGAGAGTGCGTAGAGTGAGACGTGAGCTGGGACGGGCACCCTGGAAGTACTGATGGGTCAGAGGGGTGGGTGGCAGAAGAGAAGAACAAGAAGACAACGAAGAAGGAAGAGCAATAGAGGGAGGAGGAGACCCAGAAGCCGGAAAAATAACACATTTAAAAAAGAAGTGTTTCAAATTTGGGACAAGAATCAATTGAGTTTAAGAGTAGGGAGAATCATTGGCTTTGATACTGGTCTTGGGAGGTTTAATGTTAGCCTGACATCCCATGTAGAGTTGGTGGTGGCCCATAGTGGGCCTAGCTTTTACAGTGTGACACTGTTGGTTTTCAAGTCGAGTTTTAAAAAGTCAAAAATAGGGGCACCTGGGTGGCTCAGTCAGTTAAGTGTCCAACTCTTGATTTCGGCTCAGGTCGTGACCTCAGGGTCATGATATCAAGCCCTGCACTGGGCTCTGTCCTCAGTGGGGAGTCTGGTTGAGAGTCTCTCCCTCTGCCCCTCTCCCCATGCTCTCTCTCTCTCCCAAAATAAATAAGCAAATCTTTAAGATAAATAAAAAGTAAAAAATATTAAGTTGCTTTTTGATGAAGTATGTTTTTGTAGCAGAGGGTAAAAGTAACATTCAGACTGCCTTCTATATGGAGTTATGTGGTAATAGTAATACTGTTATGTATTCTTATCTCACCACAGACAGCTCTCCGAAGTTGAGAAACTGAAGTGTTATTTCTGGGTGTATTGAAACAGATTTAGAAGGGAATGTTATGTTGACTTAAAATGAGGTCTTCAAAAGAATTAGATCATCAGCATCTACTTCTCCCTTAATTCTATAATCTATTCTGTTATTGATTACCTTTATTAATATTTAGATATGCCGAAGCCAGATTTTCGATTCAAAGAACAGAGCTCAAAGTCAGCTGCTGCAGAGGATGATCCGCTGTGGGAGCCGCTGCAGGATGTGTCTGCCGCTCGTCCTGCGCAGAGCTCTGCAGCTCGCCGGCTCGAGCATCTCACCTCTAAGCTTCAGGAAATTGATGCACAGATGTTAGCAATACAGAACATTGCTGAAAACATAGAGCAGGATTGCCCCAGACACAAAATGCTAGATCGACATTGTGATAAGGTAGACTGTCTTTATTTTAGCTGTTTGTTACAGAGTTATTAGATTTGTAATGTGATGTAATTTTAGACATTTGATTTTTCAAAATAATGGGAATTTTTTTTTTTTTTTTTTAAGCTAGGATTTCTCAACCTCAGCATTATTGATATTTGGGCCAGATAATTCTTTGTTGTGGAAGACTGTCATGTGCGTTGTAGGATGTTTGGTAGCATCCCTGAATTTCACCTGCTAGCTTTGCTGTAATAATAAAAAAATGTGTTCAGACATGGCTAAATGTTCTCTGGGGGACAAAATCGCCCCCAGTTGACAACCACTGCCTTAAACTTCTAAGACGTGAACCAGTGCTTCCTACCAGGAAAAGAAATATATCGAATTACAAAACAAGAATGTGGTTTTAAATGAACCCTGCTCATAATGGAGTATCATTTTCTGCAGCAGGATTTTTTTTAACTTTATAAAGATACTGTTGTCTTTATATTTGGAATTCTCAGTTTCTTTTAAACATTTTATACAACAGGAATGTGGTCCTTAAAACGTTTTCTGTATCTTTAAAAAATACCCATAAGGCAGAGATTATTTATGTGTATTGGCATATCATGGTAGTTAGACAAATAGGAAGTCTCAAACATGAATTAATTATTTTGCACAAACCTGTTTTTTTTGGGAAGTAAAATTTACATAAAATAAAGATTAAGGAACAAAATAGTAAAAATATTTTGAATGTGTTAAAGCCTTGTATTGGGAAATGCAAATTGGTCTGCAGGATAAAAAGTTCATCATTGACTTACCTAACAAATACTCTAGGTTGCTAGCAGGTTGACATTTTAAAAGATGTGTTTATTAGGTTTATAGTATTTCTTTAATTCAAACATTTAGCACATATTAAAAAGTTAAGATTAAATTTATGTGAAACTACACAGAAAAAACATGAGGTAGGACTACTGTTAAGTAATAATATTATGATGTTTATTTGGTTGTTTTCCTTTTTGTTTTTTTAACCCACACTTAGATCTAGCACTTCACAATGAGTGTTAAGTGTTAGAGTCATCTTTGGAACTCCTTATTCTAAGGAATCACTTTCCAAAATGGCCTTATGTTTTAGTATATTAAGCATATCTACAGCCAAATATGTTATGTACACTTGAATCTAGTCTTGATCCTGGCGTGCTCCAGAGTCCAAGAATTGTTTCTTCATCAATAAACATTTATCAATCTTCTTCTACCTGCTGGGCCCTTTGCTAAGTTCTGGGAATAGAAAGATAAATAAGGCATACATAGTCACTACTCTCAAGCAGCTTAGAATCTAACAAAAGAAGATAGATGTATACACCAGTAAGTACATATGAACAGGGTTGGTGAGAACACCACAGGTACACATGACCTGTTGTGGCTGGACAGGTAAGTAAGTGAAGCTGTGGCATCAGAGATGGCTTTGTAGAGGTAACTCTGGAGTTGGTAATGAATCGATATTCACGAGTTAGATAAGGAAGGGCTGATGAAACACCGTGAGGTGGAGGTTGATGGTACTGGGCTTTAAGACATCTGGCAGGAGAGGAAGGCAGGTGTGTGGATAAGGAATGATGGGAAGTATTGTTTGCCATGTCAAGTGGTTAGGATTTTGTCCTATACTATAAATAGGCAGGAGGGAACCACTGAAGAATTTTAAGCAGTGAAATGATGTGATCAGACACTCTGGCAGCAGTGTGGAGGGCAGATTGGAGAGAATAGGCTGAGAACAGGGAGATCAGGTGGGTCACAGTGGTTCGAAACTTGCTGCTCATTGGAGTCATCTTGGGAACTTGTTAGAAATGCAGACTTGTGGGCTCATACCCCTGAGATTCTGATTTTAAGTAATTCTGGGGTGGAACCCAGGAATTTGTGTAATTAATAAGCTTCATGAATGATTCTTATGCAGCTAGCTCTATACTGGGCTTACTGATTGATGTTTGGGACCCATTGAGTACCAAGCCAAGAAGTAATGATAACCTGAACTTAAGCATTGGGGATGGAGAAGGATGTAGCAGGACTCAGAGGGTATTGGGCTATGGGAAGGTGAAGAAGAATAGATTCACAGTAATATCCAGATTTCGAGCCTGGGTGAATGGGGCAGTCATTTTCCACAGTAGGGAAGAAGTCTGTGTGTTTTGGGGGAAGAGAGGCACAGTGATTTCAGTCAGGAACATCGTAAATTTGAAGTGTTGTGAGATTAGTAGGCAGTTGGATATATGCTTCTGGGGCTTAGGAGCTAGATTTGGGTTGATGGTACAGATTTTAGAGTCCTTAAGAGGAAGTTAAAATCATAACAGGGCACTCACCCAGAGAGAATACACTGAATGAGGAGAAAAAGAGGGTAAAGGACAGAATTCTGCGGGTGCATGAACTTTTAAAGATGATTCAACAACAAAGCATGAGAAGGAGCATTCTAAGGTAGTTAAGAGATTCAGGAGAAAGCAAACCAAAGGAAGAGTCTCAAGAAGGAATTTCCACAGATCTGGATCTATCAGATAAAAGGACAGCTGTGCATGTCATGATCTTTTTCAAAAATATACATGCCAGCCCTACTGAATCTGGGGTGGTAGGCTGGGGACAGAGGGGGGGACAGTGGCTTGGCAGGGGGGAGGGTGTAGATCACACACATGTATTTTGAAAAAGTTCCTAAAAATTCTGTTATGGCGCCCCTCTCAGCCCCAGTCTTTAAATGCTGGAGGACAGGGACTGTGTCTTTTGCTTGGTAACATGGCAGGCATTCAATACATGTTTATTTAATGGTTGTCTTTGCTCTCTCAGTTTTGGATTCTGACAGTAATAAAATCACATCTTTATAATAAAGACTTATCACCAGAACAGTTGTTAATAATGGTAGTGCAAGCCTGGGAGACAATTTCAAAGGAAGTTTCCCAAAGGAAGGTGGATCAAACTCCATAAGTATTTAGTTTGCTAAGGTGACTACTTCGAAGGAACTAACACTAATTTAAATGAGAGATTTTGGGATATTGTTTTAAAATGTTCTCATCCTATTATAATGCACACATAGATACACAGATTGTGACTTGTTTATTTTAATTAAGAGAACAGACTTCAAGCCTGGAAGAGACAGAGGGATACTTGTGGACAAGCACTGACTACAGGCTTTGAAGAACTCGGTTCAAATCCATGTCTTGCCACTAAGAAAGTCACTGAATTTCTCTGGGCCCTGTTCTCACATTTTTAAAATGAGAGGTTTTGTCTAAATGGTAGCTAATGTTCCTCCCCAGTCTAAAATTATCTGATGTTGTTTTCCTTATGATGTCTAAAAAGGTTAAATCATTTAGACTACAAATAAGTAAAAATTTCCTTCTCTTCACCCATCCCCACATTTAGCTCTTATTAGATTTAATCCCATTTCTTTCACTTGTTACCCTAATATTTAAAAGGTACATCAGATTATTTAACAATATTGTGAAAATCTCAAGCTATAAAATTCTTTTTTTTTTTTTTTTTTTTTTTGAGATTTTGTTTGACAGAGAGACAGCGAGAGCAGGAACACAAGCAGGGGGAGGAGGAGAGGGAGAAGCAGGCATCCCAGCTAGCAGGGAGCCCGATGCGGGGCTCGATCCCAGGACCCTGCGATCATGACCTGAGCTGAAGGCAGACGCTTAACGACTGAGCCACCCAGGCACCCCTCAAACTATAAAATTCTTAAGTTATTTTGTTGTGTGTATTTTTCTACAGGTTGAACCTGAAGATCACATTGAATTGTCTTCTGGTCCTGAATCTGAAAAACCATTGGCTTCAAAAGCCATTGGCATTTCCGAAGGTGTGTGTGTAGTGGGGAGTTGGTGGGGGGGCTGAAGCCTTGCTTTGAAAGAATAAGCATTGCCCTTTGGGAGCTAGAGAACTAGGAATAGTTTTCATTTGTGAGCCCAAGCCCGCAGTCCCCTAATTTAGATTAGGATTATTCTTGTGATAATGTGATTGGCTCCCACCCAGGCCATTGTTTTCCTGAGAAGCCAATGCCATAGCCTCCTAGAATGGGGAGCGTTCAGCCACACACTTGCTGAGGGTTGCACAAAGCTGGGTGCTGAGGTTGCTGTTTGTCCCTGGTCAACTGCAGAATTGGGATTTGAGGTTCTGGTTATATGGCCAGGCAGTGGTGAAATAGTATATGTTTGAATTTCTTACTGAAAGAATGAAATTAGGGTAGTTACTTAAAATTTCTACTGTATCCATAGTTGTTTATCCCTACATTCTCTTTCATTCAGTCTTGTCAGCAATTTAATGTGGTTTTCTTTTCTTTTTCTTTTTTAAACAGGCTTTCGTTTGATTCTGTTGTTTAATTTTCTTTTTCATAAATTTCTACCCCTTAGCTTTACTATTTCTTTGGTTTTTGAGGGCTTAACCTGTTGGCTTTTTCCTAACTTCATTCTTTCTTTTTTTCTAATATATGTATTTGAAGCTGAATATGTCCCTGTAAGGACCCAGACAAGAGCGCTGATATGCATCATGTTTTGGTGTTGTTTTGATCTAGATAGTTTGTAATTTGTATTAAGATGTCTTTTAGCTCATAAAAGGGATATTTAGCTTCCCAGTATTATGGGGTTTGGGCTATATTTTTATTCATCTATTCATTGCATTATGATTAGATAAGTGTATGATAATGGCAATTCTTAGATATTTGTTAAAATTTCCTTTGTGGCCTGGGATGTATAGTCAGTTTTGGTAAATGTTTACTTGAAAAGAATATGCGTTTACTGTTGGTTTATGTAGGATGTGTGTGTGTGCGCACGCGTGTGTGTGTATACGTACATAAGGTGTGTGTGTGTATGTTTAGTCAGGCTTTTAAATTGTATATTTATACATATATATGTGTTTAATCAAATTGTCCAGATTTTCTGTATGCTTTCTGATTTTTTAGTTTGCTTGCTCAGAAGCGTGCATTAAAAATTGCCCACAGTGATAGTGGAATTTCTCCTTGTGATTCTGTTAAATGTTGCATTATATAGTTGAAGCTATGTTATAAAATGATTATGTTCATTATTGTTATATTTTTGGTTGAATTTTGCCCCTTTTCTCATTAATGACCCTCTTTATCCCCAGTAATGTTTTCAGACTCAACTTTATCTACTATTAATATTTCCCTGCTATATCTTTTTTGATACATTTAATTTTTAAAAAATTTATCATGGACAATTTCAGTAGAAGACAGAATAGTATAATTAACCTTCATGTACCCTATATCCAACTTTAACAGTTATCAACTCATGGTCAATCCTCTTTTATGTATACACCCACTTACTCCTCCCACCTTTTCCTGGATGATTTTAAAGCAAATCCCAGATAGCATATTATCTACCTGTAAATATTTTGTAAATATGTCTAAAAGATAAGGTTTCTTTTTTTTAAACACAGGCATAATAATATTATTGCTCCTTTTAAAAAATTAATATTGTCATATATCTAATCAGTGTTTCAGTGTTGTCAACTATCTCATTTTATAAAAATAGCTTATTTTTTTATTCTAGTTGGAATCCAAGTGAAGTCCATACATGGCAGTCGTTTGATGGCTTATAAGTCTCTTTTAACTTCTTGGTGCCTTCTCTCTCTTTTCCCCCTTGCAATTGATTTGTTGAAGAAACAGATGTTTGTCCTGAAGTGTTTTTCAGAGTCTGGATTTTGCTAATTGATTCTCTATGGGGTCATTTAACATGTTTCTCTTGTATTTTCCGTAAGTTAGATATTCCTTTATTTTCAAGTTGAGTGATTATGTTGTAGTTGTGTCCAGCATATAACTAGATTTCATTTTTTTTTTTTTAAAGATTTTTATTTATTTATTCATGAGAGACAGAGAGAGAGAGAGGCAGAGGGAGAAGCAGGCTCCCAAGGAACAGAGAGCCCGATGCGGGACTCGATCCCAGGACTCTGGGATCATGACCTGAGCCGAAGGCAGACGCTCAACCATCTGAGCCACCCAGGCACCCTAGATTTCATTTTTAAAAGTAGTTAATTTATGTGTCTTAATCATCAAATATAATTATATTATGTATATTGTGATTACTGATATATTTGTGCTTATTTCTATAATCTTATTTTGTGCTTCCTATTTACTATGTATTTTTTTCTTTTTGAGCTGCTTTCTTTCCTTCTGTTGGATTGGGTTTTCTGTATTCTCTCTTTTCCTCTCTGTTGGTTCAGAAATTACACATTCTGGGGCACCTGGCTGGCTCAGTTGGTGGAGTGTGTGACTCTTCATCTCAACGTCCTGAGATCGAGCCCCACCTTGGATGTGGAGAGTACAGAAATTACACATTCTCTTTTTAATCTCTTAGTGATTATTCTTGAATGTTCAATATTCATAGTTGAATTAAAATTTAAGGCAAATATATTTACCTCCTAAACAATATAAAGACTTTAGCACTTTTAACATTGATCTGCTCCCTCCCTCCCTCCCTCCTATCTTCCCTGATACTGTTCTCTAGTATTTTAGATCTGCTTTGTTTTTAATTTAGTCTCCCATGTCTTTTCATTCAACACTTACTTGAACTTATCAGCATGTTTTCCAGTTTCTTTGCCTTCAGTTGCTTCTTTTGAAAAAATTTGTAACTCAAATAATGTAAATACGTAAACCATGAATGTAAAAACCAAAACACAAGTTTCAGGAAATAATACTTACCTTTATTGCCTGAGATGCACTCTGGCAAAACTTTCTATTCTCTGCTATTGTTGCTCACAATTTCTTTTTGCATCTGCTTTCTTGAGGATTGCTTCCTTTTTCCTTCCTTTATTAGTTCTTCCATCTAGAGCATGTGAGTGGTAAATTCTCCTAGTCTTTGAAAACATCTTTAATTTTATTACAATTTATGAGTGATAGCTTACAGATGGGGACAGAATTCTAAGTTGATCCTCATTTTCCCTCAACATTTTAAGGATAATATTCCATTATTTACTGACCTCTCTAATTGCTGAGTTTATACTGCCTATGTGCTGTCTGTCCAGTTACTGTTCTTTTATCTCTGAATTCTTTTAACATTTTCTCTTTATTTTTAGTTTATTTTAAATTTTTGATACAAGTGTGTCTCGGTGTATATACTTTTATTTTTATGTATTTATTTTTTAAGAGCTTTTTTTTTTTCACTTGCGGGGGGGGCACAGGAAAGGGAGACAGAGAATCCAGATGCACAGATCTCACACCCCTGAGATCACAGCCTGAGCCGAAATCAAGAGTCGGACACTCAAGTGACTGAGCCACGCAGGTGTCCTCAGTGTGTATATTTTTAAAAGTTATTCTAAATGAGAGTTGGAATGATTATTTAATTTTCAGTTTTAATGTTGGTTATTTTTCATCCATTTTCTTTTAGAATATTGCTTCCTCCCCATTCTTTCTGTTCTGTTTTCTAAAACACCTATTAGAGCTATGTTGGGGGTGCCTGGGTGGCTCATTCGTTAAGCGCCTGCCTTCAGCTTAGGTCATGATTCCAGGGTCCTGGGATCGAGTCCCACATCAGGCTCCTTGCTCAGCAGGGAGCCTGCTTCTCCCTCTCCCATTCCCCCTGCTTGTGTTCCCTCTCTTACTGTGTCTCTCTCTGTCAAATAAATAAATAAAATCTTAAAAAAAAAAAAAAGAGGGGCGCCTGGGTGGCTCAGTTGGTTAAGCAACTGCCTTCGGCTCAGGTCATGATCCTGGAGTCCCGGGATTGAGTCCCACATCAGGCTCCCTGCTCGGCAGGGAGTCTGCTTCTCCCTCTGACCCTCCTTCCTCTCATGCTCTCTGTCTCTCATTCTCTCTCTCTCAAATAAATAAATAAAATCTTTAAAAAAAAAAGAGCTATGTTGGACCTTCTCACTTTATTCCCTGTCTCTTAACTGTTAATTGCCACCTTTTTATCTCTCAATGATGTACTTAGGGTGATGTCCTCAGATCTGCCTTTTAGTTTACTAATTTTCTCTTCTGCTATATCTTTGTTATAGGATTTAATTTTTTTCCTATATTCTTAATGTCTAAGTTTTATTTCTTTTTCAAATCTATTTGCTGGATGTACTGTCCTGTTCTTTTTTTATGGTTTCTATGTCTTCTTTTATCTATTTAATGATTTTAGTAATATTTTACGCCCTTTCAGATTGTTTTACTTCATGTGTATATATTTTCAATTGTCAGATCTGCATGCTCTCTTTTATGGTGGTTTCTTTGTGCAATTTGTAATTTTGTAATTTTTCATTTGTAATTCCCCTAATCTTTAGGGGAGTTCTGCTGGGTTGTATATGTTTGCCTTTGATGTGGTTTTGTATTTGCTTCTTGGGATCTACTGAAGTAGAAAATTTGGGGGACAAGTTTTTATATACATTTCTTGGCTTGTAGTTGCTGTAGTACATAGATAGTATAAATTCAGATCCCATACCTGTTTGTGGCATGACAGAGGTTTTGTTTTGTTTTTTTAATTATGTTAATCACCATACATTACATCATTAGTTTTTGATGTAGTGTTCCATGATTCATTGTTTGTGTATAACACCCAGTGCTCCATGCAGTACATGCCCTCTTTAATACCCACCACTGGGCTAACCCACCCCCCACCCCCACCCAGAACCCTCAGTTTGTTTCTCAGAGTCCATAGTCTCTCATGGTTCGTGACAGAGGTTTTGATTTCTCAGAGTTGACTCGTTTTTCTCCCATCTGCTATTCAGGCAGATAGAAAACTTCTTTGCTGCTTCTCCAGGGTTTTTATCCTTATTTTATGGACAAAGCTATCCTTCAGTGCTCTGGGTCATATGAAGGTAGCTTAGTTCTCTCTACTGCAGATGGCAGAAACCACATCTCCTTTCTGTATGGACTCTCCCAGCATCATTGCCCATATATTGCCCAGCTTTGATTCCTTTTTCTTTCTGGCACTGGGGGATTTCTTTATTTATAGGGCTTGGTTGCATATTAATCTATTTTTTAAATTTAGCATTTCTTCTGTGTTTCTATAACAGGGTATGAACCTGTCTACTTTAGTTCAGTCTGCCATGTTTTCTGAAACTGATAATAAATTTAATAGTTTTTTTACTATGAGGGAGATTAAATTTTAAATATCATATTAAATCATTTCATTATACAGTAGAAAGTTATCAAAATAATATGTGTAAACTTCTGATATATCTGTTGCCATGTGAAAGTGTTAACTAAGTGTTAATATCTTTTTTCCCCATGTGTTTTTTTCCTCTACTATTTTACTTTGGATTAGTATGTTTCCTGACTCATATGAATAAGGAGGCTCAAAGTGACAAAGAGGAGACTTCAGAAGCTGAATTTTCAGTAACAGAAACTCATTCTAGTCAAAAAACCTGTGTGTTTCCTTCTGCTGATTCGGCTCTCAGCCTCTTCAGTGACCAGAATACAACTTCTCCTGGTATTGTTCTTCACTTTTTTCATTTATACTCTTGTTTTCCAGTATACTGTTACTGAAGAGTATTTTATTGGGAACACAGTTGTGAAGGATTTGTGAAGCCATTTTGCAATATTTATACATTTCAGGGGAGGGAAGTTAAAGATTGTGCCATTTACTTGAACTTGATTGTCATCTTCCTAAGATCTATTGCAAGCATGTATCATTATCTCCAATAAGATATACGATTAGATATCTCCCAAGTTATTTTGCTAACTTATTAATGTTAGATATATAGCAACTGGACTTACTATACTATCTGATTTTTATAAAACTTGAGAAATTCAGACTCAGCCAATATTGAGAACCTGGAGTTTTAATTATGAAAACAAAACAACAGCTGTAGTTTCTGGAGACTGCCGCGTCCCAGATAAGGCTGCTCTATGTGCACTGAACCTGGTGTGAGCCTAACCTGCGAAGTGGATGCCATTATTAGCCCCATTGTACAGTTGAGAATATTGAGACTTAGACAAGTTTAGTGCCACTTTTCATTCTGTTTCATTTGGAGTTGGCAATTAAAAATGCTCTTCTCTAGTCCTAACGAACACATTTTATCATATGAATAATAGGTCATACTAAATACAACACTTGGACTACTGACAGTGGCTTTGAAATATTTTTTTTCTCTCAGCTATTGATGGTCAAAAATGATGAATTTACTAAGTGTTTATAGTAAGTTTTATTATTATTAAAGTAGCATAAGCAGTAAAAAATGCTATTTTTAAATGGCATAGTGGTTATTAAAAGAAAAGCTATTAAGAAGCTGCCTTTAAGTCTTATAATTTTTTTCTCTAAGTTCTTCCTAGATTCCATTTGTATTTTGGTCATCATCCTATGGGGTTGATCATTTCCCCTTTACAGAGTTATGAAGATTGAATGTTGTATGTAAAGCACCTAGCTGAGACCTCTTTGATTCCTGTAGGTCCTCAGTCATTTGTAGCTTTCGTCTTGACTCTTACGGGGGAGAGTTGACAGACGAGGTTAAAGAGGTGGTGGTAGAGGGTATCTGAGAAGTGTACACTCCCATTTTATATCAGGGCATCATTGGAGAATTCTGAGCAGAGAAGTGGAATGAGGGGGTTTTGAAGACTAGAATGGAGGCATAGATCGTTTAGTGAGCTGTTACCTTCATCTGACTTTGGAATAATAAGGGCCTGGACAGTGTTGTGGGAAAGCAGGAGACATTCTGAAGGCAGCTCATGTTACCCACTGACTAAGCGGATAAAAGAGGAGGAGAAGGAGAAACTGAATAGCGATTTTGTGTTGTCAGACTGTAGGAGCGAGGATATCCTAGCTCTGATGTCAGACTCTAGAGTACCCTAAGACCAAATGTAACATAAGGTGATGTTGGGTATATAAATGGCCATATTTAGGACCCAGTTTTTGACAGCAAGTGGAACTTGATGAGAGGTTTATGCTTGAAAAACAGATGTAAGAGCCTTTTACCTAATTATATAGTCAAGACTTGGTGCATCTGTTCTCAGCAAGAAATATGGAAAAAGGGAAAAAAACAAAGAGCAGCTTGTGAAACGATACCGTTGAGAGAGCACGGGAGGCCTCCCCAGGAGGGAGATGGACAAGCAGACTCCGGTAAAGGGGCTTGAGGGTAAAGTGAGTGGCTCACAGTTGCACAAGCTACCAGAAGGTCAAGAATAAAGACTGAATTTGTTAAGGACCTCAGGGACTTTCAGGTAATATCCAGAGTAGAAGGCTGTTTGGGGACAAAGACAGACTCAAGAATCTGTACGTATAGACTACTTAACAGTTCTGATGGTAAAAGGAAGTAGAAAAATAAGAGAAATGAAGTCAAAGATCATTTCAGGATGGAGATAGAGACGAACTCTTTAATGTTTAAAGGAAGAAGAAAACAAAGGAGTAGGAAAAGTGAGATTGAAAGTATACATTCAAAATTGTAATAGCTTCTTAAATTAGGATGCAAGAGAAGAAAAGAAAAATGTGAATAAATGTCGTAACACATATAAAGATGGATAATTAAAATGTTTTTCTCTAGCATTCAATGTCTAATGTAAATTAAAAAGGAAACCAAATTACTATTTTTTAGAGTGCAGGATTTAGATGCCTAATGTAATGGGTGTTTCCTTTTCCAAAGTTGGCATCTTAGAAAGGTGGATAGTCATTCCCTTACTTCTAGTGCTCAAAAAAAGCTCAGATTTCCTCTTTTGAAATTGACTTCCATTTCTTAGCACATTCTTGTGAATGTTCTTAACAGTGGCAAATAATTTATTCACTGAGGATGGATTTAATTTTGGGTAACAGCCACAAGATTTCCAGAGGCATTTCTGATAAGTGGAGTAGATAATAAGGCTGAGTGTCACTGTTTGGAATTTAAAAAAAAAAAAAAAAAAAAAAGGAATTGTGATTTTCAAGGAATAAAGTTGATCTATTGTGTTCAGTAAATTGTGAAGGCAGTCCCCAAAAGAAGAGTTCCAAAAATGGTTTGAAAATGAAGTAAGGATCAAATCTTCCTGTGTAACTACTGTTAAAGGTATTTATTTGGATATAATACTTTTCTGCCCTTTGATAAAAGGAATCAGAAAGAAATTTTATTTCACAGCAGGCAGACCTTTTATATCTGATTACTCTATAACCTACATCATTACCATTTTTTTTTCTTTTAGTAATTGAGGATTTTCTTAATAGTTAAATCTAAGGCGTGCCTGGCTGGCTCAATTGGTAGAGCATGCGACTCTTGATCTCATGGTTGTGGGTTCGAGCTCCATGTTGGGTGTGGAGATTACTTAAAAATAAAAAAAAATCTTTAAAAAAATAGTTAAATTTAATTAATTGCTATTAAAACCTCACAAATGCCCCAACTCTGAGAACAAAGATAATGTAAAATCCTTGATTTGAAGATTAATAAATTAAAACAATGTGCTTAGGAAAGCAAAATTAATAGTAAAAACACGTGGATGTATAAGTCTTGGGGCAAGGTAGATTTGTCTAAGAAAGTCTTAACAAGGAGATGTTTTTGAGATCAGTTTCCCCTGTAGTAACTCAATTCTCTTTGAGGATTAAACATATCAAAAATTGAGTAGATTAGGTATTTCACTTTAAAGACATGTAGTTAATATTGGACAAGGTTTAAAAATTATTCTTTGGGTGCTGTTCTTCCAAGTAATGGCTTCTTGGAATTACATTAGATATTTTCCCAAATGTATTACTTTTAGACCATCAGAGCATTTTTGTTTTGTTGTTGTTGTTGTTTTAGTAAATCACACTTCTGTATTTTAAACTGTGTACTAAGCAAAGAAGGATTGTACTTCCTAAAGTATTCAGAGTACTCTGAATGAAGAGTAATAATCTGAAAATGCGGAGTATTCACTACCAAATAGCATATTTAAGAGGAGGATAAATAGGTTACACATATATATCTTTAAACCTATTTGGAGGTTTAAAAATATTTTAATTTTACTTTTATTTATCTATTTTTTAAAGATTTTATTTATTTATTTATCAGAGAGAGATAGCACAAGCAGGGAGGAGAGGGAGAAGCAGGTTCCCCGCGAGCAGGGAGCCCGATGCAGGGCTTGATCCCAGGACCCCAGGATCATGACCTGAGCCAAAGGCAGACGCTTAACGACTGAGCCACCCAGGCATCCCTAAAAATATTTTAATTTCTGGTTATATAATTTCCAAATCAGGTTAATAGATGGAAGTAGAAAAAATTATTGACCCCCAATTTTTAGTAATAATGTTTCTCTTCTTTTAAGGTGAGAATAACAGTGATGAGTTATTTGAGAGGTAAATATCTTTTAAGAATTAATTCACAGGTTTACTTAAGGTTGGGTATAAACTGTGTGCTTTGGAGATTTTGTTGTTCATGTGCATGTGAGCTTCTATACTACATATTTTTTCATGGACTAAAAGAATATAATTCTCATCGGGAATGGAGTATTTTAAGAAGCTGAGGATTGCTTTATTATATCCTTTATATACCTATGTTTTAGCATAGGTAATTAGAATGCAGTAGACTGTGTTTGCTATACCTTTCACTGCATGTGTATTCAGCAGGCAGGACAGGTAGAGGTTATCTCCTGAGCCTTATGTTTGCTTTTTTTTTTTTTTTTTTTTTTTTTTTTTGACACAGAAGACAGCGAGAGAGGGAACACAAGCAGGGGGAGTGGGAGAGGGAGAAGCAGGCTTCTCGTGGAGCAGGGAGCCTGATGCGGGACTCGATCCCAGGACCCTGGGATCATGACCTGAGCCGAAGGCAGACGCTTAATGACTGAGCCACCCAGGCGCCCCTTATGTTCGCTTTTTTAAGAGCACATAAGAAGTCATCAATTACTGATGATTAGACTTGAGCTGAGGATTACTGGAAAGTAGAAGGAACATTAGATCTGTGTTTATTATTTTTGTGTTCATTTATGCTCTTAGAGGACATAACTTTTAAACTTTACATGTTAATTTTTGCTTAATGTAATTAAATTGTAGATACTGACTTATATTTCTCAAATTGCATTTGAAAATGAAGCGTTTCAGTAGATCCACTCCAGATGACTGGATTAACTGATATTGCAGACATTATTGAGGACCTTATAACAAAAGATGGTGTCTCCAGTGAGGAGCTCGGTTTAACAGAACAACAAGCTAAGAATATCTCCAGGTAATCTTTGAATAATTCATTTTTAACCCATTTAAAATGTTTATGGTTCAAGAATATTCAAAATTGGCCATATTTTAATGTGATTTTTATGAAACAAACACAAAACTTAGGTTTTTTTCTATCTGGGGAGTTTTCCCAAGGTCTCATTACTTTATTTTATTTTTGTTGTCATTATTATATCTTTATTTATTTATTTTGAGATTTTTTTTTAAATTTCAGTATAGTTAACATACAGTGTTATATATATATATATATATATATATTTTTTTTTTTTTTAAGATTTTATTTATTTGACACAGAGAGAGAGAGCACAAGCGGGGGGCGGGGGGGAGGAGTGCCAGGCAGAGGGAGAGGGAGAAGCAGGTTCCCCGCTGAGCAGGGAGCCTGATGTGGAACTCGATCCCAGGACCCTGGGATCATGACCCAAGCTGAAGGCAGATGCTCAAACATCTGAGCCACCCAGGCGCCCAACATACAGTGTTATATTAGTTTCAGAAGTACAATATAGTGATCCAGCAGTTCCATACTTTACTCAGTGCTCATCAAGACAAGTGCACTCCTAATCCTCTTTACCTATTTTACCCATCCCCTACCCACCTCCCCTCTGGTAACCATCTGTTTGTTCTCTATAGTTAAGAGTCTGTTTTTTGGTTTTTCTCTTTTCTTTTTCGTTGTTCATTTGTTTTGTTTCTTAAATTCCACATATGAGTGAAATCATACGGTATTTATTTATCTTTCTCTGACTTATTTCACTTAGCATTATACTCTGCTCCCTGGCTCCATCCATGTTGTTGCAAATGGCAAGATTTCATTCATTTTTATGACTGAGTAATATTCCATGGTGTATACATACCACTTCTTTATCCATTCATCTATCAATGAACACCTGGGCTGCTTCCATAATTTGGCTATTGTAAATAATACTGCAATATACATTGGGGTTGCATATTTCCCTTGGAATTAGTATTTTTGTATTCTTTGGGAAAATACTTAGTAGTGGAATTACTGGATCATAAGGTAGTTTTATTTTTAACTTTTTGAGGAACGTCCATACTGTTTTCCAGAGTGGCTGCACCAGTCTGCATTCCCACCAAGAATGCACAAGGATTCCTTCTTCTCCACATCCTCACCAACACTTGTTGATTCTTGTGTTTTTTATTTTAGCCATTCTGACAGGTGTGAGATGATATCTCATTGTGATTTTGATTTGCAGTTCTCTGATGATGAGTTATGTTGAGCATCTTTTCATGTGTCTGTTGGCCATTTAGATGTCTTCTTTGGAGAAATGTGTGTTCATGTCTTCTGCCCATTTTTTTAATTGGATTATTTGGTGTGGGGTTGTGTAAGTTCTTTATCTATTTTGGATACTAACCCTTTATTGGATATGCCATTTGCAAATAGTTCTCCCATTCAGTAGGTTGTCTTTTAGTTTTGTTGATTGTTTGCTTTGCTGTGCAGAAGCTTTGTATTTTGATGTAGTCCCAATAGTTTATTTTTGCTTTTATAAGCCTTGCCTCAGAAGACATGTAGAAAAATGTTGCACAACCAATGTCAGAGATAGTACTGCCTGTGCTCTCTTCTAGAATTTTTATGGTTTCAGGTCTCGTATTTGGGTCCTTAATCCATTTTTAATTTATTTTTCTGTTTGGTGTAAGTGGTCCAGTTTCATTGTTTTGCATGTTGCTGTCCAGTTTTCCCAACACCATTTGTTGGAAACAACGATCTTTTCCCATTGCATATTCTTTCCTGATTTGCCAGTGATTAATTGACCACATAATAGTGTGTTTATTTCTAGGCTCTCTGTTCTGTCCCATTGAGCTACGTGGCTGTTTTTGTGCCAGGACTATACTGTTTTGATTACTACAGCATTGTGGTATATCTTGAAATCTGGTATTGTGATACCTCCACCTTTGTACTTTTTCAAGATTGCTTTGGCTACATGGAGTCTTTTGTGGTTCCATACACATGGTGGGGTTATTTGTGGAAAATACTGTTGGTATTTTGATAAGGATGCATTGAATCCTAAAAAAAAAAAGATTGCTTTGGGTAGTATTGACATTTTTTTTCTTTTTCTTTTTTAATTTTTAAAATTTTTTTTAAAGATTTTATTTATTTATTTGATAGAGAGAGAATGAGAGAGAACACATGAGAGGGGATAGGGTCAGAGGGCAAAGCAGACTCCCTGCCGAGCAGGGAGCCCGATGCGGGACTCGATCCAGGGACTCCAGGATCATGACCTGAGCCGAAGGCAGTCGCTTAACCAACTGAGCCACCCAGGCACCCCTTTTATTTTTTTTTTAAAGATTTTATTTATTTATTTGACAGAGAGAGACATAGCAAGAGAGGGAATACAAGCAGGGGGAATGGGAGAGGGAGAAGCAGGCTTCCCGTGGAGCAGGGAGCCTGATGCGGGGCTTGATCCCAGGACCCTGGGATCATGACCTGAGCCGAAGGCAGACGCTTAATGACTGAGCCACCCAGGCGCCCCAGTATTGACATTTTAACAATATTTGTTCTCCCAGTCCATGAACATGGAATATCTTTCCATTTGTTTGTGTCATTTTCAATTTCTTTCATCATTGTTTTATATTTTCAGAATACAGGTCTTTCACTTCCTTGGTGAGGTTTTTCCCTAGGTATTTTATTATTTTTGATGTAATTGTAAATGGGATTGTTTTCTTAATTTCTTTTTCTGCTACTTCATTATTAGTGTATAGAAATGTAATGAATTTCTGCATATTAATTTTGTGTTCTGCACCTTACTGAATTCAGTTATCAGTTCTAGTTTTTTGGTGGAGTCTTTAGGGTTTCCTCTATATAGTATCTTGTCATCTGCAAATAATGAAAGTTTTCTTTCTTTCTTACCAATTTGGATGCCTTTTTTCCCCTTTTTCTTGTCTGATTGTGTAGGTAGGACTTCCAGAACTATGTTGAATGCAAGTGGTGAGAGTGGACATCCTTGTCTTTTTCTGATATTAGGGGAAAAGCTCTCAAGTTTTTTATCATTGAGTATGACATTAGCTGTGGGTTTTTCATACATGGCCTTTATTATGTTGAGGTATGTTCCCTCTAAACCTACTTCATTGAAGGTTTTTGTCATGTATGGATGTTGTACTTTGTCAAATGCTTTTTCTGCATCCATTGAAATGATTATATATTTTTTATCCTTTTTCTTTTGATGTGATGTATCACATTGATTTGGAGATTTTTTTAAAAATATTTTATTTGACAGAGAGAGAGACAGTGAGAGAGGGAACACATGCAGGGGGAGTGGGAGAGGGAGAAACAGGCTTCCTGCTGAGCAGGGAGCCCAATGCGGGGCTCAATCCCAAGACCCCAGGATCATGACCTGAGCCGAAGGCAGACGCTTAATGACTGAGCCACCCAGGCACCCCTTGATTTGCAAATATTGAACCACCCTTGAGTCCTTGGAATAAATCCCACTTAATTGTAGTGAATGATTTTTTTTAATGTATTGTTAATTTGGTTTGCTAATATTTTGTTGAGGATTTTTACATCTGTGTTCATCAGAGATATTGGCCTATAGTTCTCTCTCTTTTTTAAGGATTTATTTATTATTTTAGAGAGTGGGGGGGGAGGGGCAGAGGGAGAGGGAGAGAGAATCTCAAGCAGACTCCCTGCTGAGCATGGAGCCCAGTGCAGGTCTCATTCTCACAACCCCCGAGATCATGACCTGAGCCGAAATCAAGAGTTGGATGCTTAACCAACTGAGCCACCCAGGTGCCACAGTAGTTCTCTCTCTCTCTCTTTTTTTGTAGTGTCTTTATCTGGTTTTGGTATTGAGGTAATGCTGGCCTCATAGAATTAATTTGGAAGCTTTCCTTCCTTTTCCGTTTTTTGGAATAGTTTGGGAAGGAAAGATATTAACTCTTCTGTACATGTTTGGTAGAATTTGTCTGTGAAGCTGTCTGGTCCTGGATTTGTTTGTTGGAAGTTTTTTGATTATGGATTCAGTTTTATTGCTGGTAATCAGTCTGTTCAAATATTCTATTTCTTCCTGCTTCAGTTTTGGGAGGTTATATGTTTCTAGGAAGAATTCTTGTAGCTTGTCCAATTATATTCAAAGGAATTATTGATAGGTATGTACTTATTGCCATTTTGTTACTTGTTTTATGGTTGTCTTTGTGCTGCTTCTCTGTTCCTTTCTACTCTTGCTCTGTTCTCTCATGGTTTGCTGGCTTTCTTTAGTGATATACTTGGATTCCTTTCTCTATTTTTTGCGTATCTATTATCGGTTTTGATTTGTAGTTACTATTTGGTTTGTATATAACATCTTATGCATATAGCAGTCTATATTAAGTTGACGTGTGCTTAAGTTTGAACCCATTCTTTACTCTTCTCCCCACCTCCTGTGTTTTAGGTGTATGGTGTCCTAGTTTACATCCTTTTATTTTGTGAGTTCCTTGACTGATTTTTATACATATACTTATTTTTGCACTTCCTACTTTTCTTACTCCTAGTTACGATTTTTCCTTTACACCTTGAAGAGTCCCCTTTGACATTTCTTATAGGGCTGGTTTAGTGGTCATGAATTCTTTTAACTTTTGTTTGTCTGGGATACTCCTTTATCTCCTATTCTGAATGATAGCCTTGCTGGATAGAGTATTCTTGGCTGCAGGTTTTTTCCTTTCAGCACTTTGAATATATCATTCCACTCCCTTCTGACCTACCCAGTTTCTGCTGAAAAATCAGCTGATTGCCTTATGAGGTTTCCCTTGTATGTAACTGTTTTCTTTTCTCTTGCTGCTTTTTAAAATTCTCTCTTTATCACTACTTTTTGCCATTTTAATTACTATGTGTCTTGGTGTGGACCTCCTTGGGTTGATTTTATTGGGGGATTTCTGTGCCTACTGGATCTGAATTTCTGTTTCCCTCTCCAGATTTGGGAAATTTTCAGATATTATTTTCTTGAAGTAAATTTTCTGCTCCCTTTTCTCTCTCTTCTCCTGAGATCCCTATAATGCAAATGTTATTACACTTGATGGTGTTGCTGAGGCCCTAAGACTATTTTTATTTTGTATTATTATTTTCTCTCACCTGTTCAGCTTGATTGCTTTCCATTACTCTGTCCTCCAGGTTGTTGATCCATTTTTCTATTTCCTCTAGTCTACTTTTCATTCCATCTAGTGTACTTTTAATTTAATTTATTGTGTTATTCATCTCTGATTGGTTCTTTTTTATGTTTTCCATCTCTTTGTTCAGGGTCTCACTGATGTCCTTTACTCTTTTTTCAGTGAGCAGCGTTATAACCATTATTTAAAGTTCTCTCTCAGTTATATTACTATGTCCATTTCACATGGGTTTCTTCCTGTGATTCTGCCCTGTTCTTTCATTTGGGACATATTCCTCGGTGTCTTCACAAACCTCCCTCCCCTATGCCCCATGCATTTTTCAAACTGCTTCTTCTCTGCTGTATCCTGCAGGGCTGTCTCTTGTGCTCTCCCTTTAAGGGCAGGGACTCAGTTTCCTCTCTCCCTCCAGGCTCTTCCAGAGCTGAGCCTGCTGATGTTTAAAGTTCCAGGTTTTAAGTCCTGCTGATTATAAGAATTTGCAAAATTGAACCCCTGTGGTTTTCTAAGCCAAATGTTATGGGGATTCATTTTTCCTGTGTGGGCTCCTCAGTGTGAGGGTCTATTTCTCTCCCCTCTCCATGCCCGCAGCATCCCTCCCTCCAGTGGACAGTCCTGTGGTTCCATTTAGCCCCTGACTCTGTCTCCACCCTTCCTGCCCTCTTTGATATGGCATCTTTTCTACATTTAGCTGTGGAGAGTTTGTTCTTCCAGTCTTTGATCATTTTCTGGGTTATTTACACTGATATCAGTGTTACCTAATCATATCCATGGGATGAGATGAGCTTAGGGTTCTCCTACTCTACTGTCTTCCCTGGAAGCTGTCATCACTTCAAGTACAACATAAATTTAATCCTTTCTTTGTAGAAGTAATTAAAGATTTTTAAAAAAGATTTTATTTATCCATTCATTTTTAGAGAAAGAGTGTGTGTGTGTGTACCTGCATGCAAGTGGGGGGAGGGGTAAAGGAGGAGGGAGGGGGACAAGCAGACTGCACTGAGTGTGGAGCCTGATATGGGGCTCAGTCCCACAACCCTGAGATCATGACCTGAGCCAGAATCAAGAGTCAGCTGCTTAACCGACTGAGCCACCCAGGCACCCCAATTAAAGACTTCATCCATAGTACTTTGCCCTAAATACTAATCCTTAGGATACGTATTAAATAGTCTTTTCCTGGAATATTAGGTTAAAATGTTTTCCTTGCAACGTGTCCTGATCCAAGAACCGGTTCCTGATAGAATAAAGTCTGGCTCTCCTACTAATGCTTCCATGGGATATATATATACCTATTGGCTTGTTTATATAAGAGTCAGTCTTGGGGCGCCTGGGTGGCTCAGTCTTTAAGCGTCTGCCTTCGGCTCCGGTCATGATCTCAGGGTCCTGGGATGGAGCCCCGCATCGGGCTCCCTGCTTGGCGGAGAGCCTGCCTCTCCCTCTCCCACTCCCCCTGCTTATATTCCCTCTCTCGCTGTCTCTCTCTCTGTGTCAAATAAATAAAATCTTAAAAAAAAAAAAAAGAGTCTTATGAATGTTATGAATATTTCATCAATAATGTATTAAGTATCAAGATTTAGAATAAAAATATGATTTGTACTCTTGAATGGAGATAGAACTCTAGGAAGAGTGTGACATAAGACCAAACTGTATCAGGGTGCTATGGGAGCTTGTGGGGAGAGTCAGTCCAAGGCAGCAGCTTCACTAGTTAATGGTGTTTGAGCTGTATTTCAAAGGACCAATAGAAAGTCATGTTGCTTATAAATAGTACAAAGGGTATTCAAGGCAGCAAGAATATAAAATGCAAAGGAGTGATGATTAGATATGGGCTGGGAGTTAGATAGGACTGGAGTTTATGCCTTGGAAGGAGAGAGAGGGTCTGGCTGGGTGTGCTGGCTGTAGATTGGGGACCAAAGGCACTCATTCCTTATCTGCAAGCAGTATGGGGGTCAGCAAAGGGCTTTGAACTAGAAATGGAAGCCAACTGGAGGTCTTATTTCAGTAATCTAAAGATGAAGGGGCTCAGAATGGAGAGTGTAGGGTAGTAATCATGAGTAAACATGGAGGCTGTCAGGAGGAAGTGAGAATGATTTCTATTTGGATGACTAAGTTGATGGTGACTTTTTTGGCAAGATAGAGGATGTAGTTTCAGATATGTTGTAAGGTGCCAGGAGAATATTCCGTTAGTAATATTCATTGGCACATTAGTTTTAGGTCATCCCAGAAGCAAAAGCCAAAATGAGATTTAGGTGAGCATGAGATTTATTTGGAGAAGCACCTGTAAGGGAGAAAGGAGCAGGAGCCTGAGGAAGTGGGGACAACTGTCAGACTGCAGTCCCAGTGTGGATCTGATCCTGTGTTAGGGGTCCCCAGGATCACCTTAGGGTCACTGATTGACTGGGAGGACTTAGAGAACTTACAGAGTCATACTCACGACTTAATTTATTACAACAAGAGAATTCAAAGCAAAACCAGCAAGGGGAAGAGAGTGCATGCAGTGGATTCTGAGGGAAACCAGGCACAGGTTCCTAAGAATCTTCTCCCAGTGCGGGCCCAACAGGACACAATTCCTCTAGCACACGTGAGATTATGTTCACCACGGAGGCTCATTTAGGGACTCAGTGCCCAGAGTTTTTCTTGGGTGCTGGTTGAGTAGGCAGCCTCTTCCTGGCACATACCAAATCCAGATTTCCAGAAGGAAAAGCAGGTTTTCAGTATAAACCACATTGTTTGTACCAGTGACCTGCCATTTAGGATGATGGATGATCTTCTCCTCTCATGCTGGGTGATGAGTCTGCCTCAAATCCCTGTCTCACACCACCTGTTTTCTTGGATTATTTTCAGTACTACTTGTGTCAGTTCCTATCTGAGAAGCAGAAGCCAAGATGGGATTAGATGTGCAAGACATTTATCGGGAGAAAGGCCTGTGAGGGGAAGGGGGGGACACAGAAGTGGGGGGAAGCATCAGACCACAGTGTAGGTGTGCCCACCCCTTGAAGGAGAGAGGGAAGGGGGAAGAGGAGGTTGAGTAAGTGGAGTGTCAGAGTACGGTGTTCCAGGAAAGTTTCAGCTGGGTCATCGGTGAGACATCCATCAGCGTTGCCCATCAGAGGAGTCCTGTGTCTTGCAGGAATGGGCCAGCCATAACTAGCTCAGGCCAGCCCATGGGGAGTATGGCGTGGGCATGCATGTGACGCTAGATCCACAAGGGCAGCTGTTTAGAAGTCATCTCTGTAGTGTAAGTTTTGAAAGTGATTGAAATAGTCCAGGAATAAGAGGATTGGTGAAGAAGTCCAAAACAGAACTTTTAATAAGACATTAATATTGAAATGGTGAGCAGAGATGAAAGGAGCCAACGTAGGAGGCTGCACAGTGTTTTCAGAGTTAGAATAAGACCCATGAAAGAGAAAAGAGGAGCCAGTTGTATTAAATGTTATAGAGAAGTCCAGTAGGATGAAGAGGCTATTGATGAGCTTTGCTTTGCTTTGCTTTGCTTTGCTTTCCTTTTCTTTCTTTTCCTTTCTTTTTTTCTTGTTGGTGAGCTTTTTTTTTTTTGTTATTTCTTTTTAATTTCTTCTTATTTTATTATTTTATTACATTATGTTAGTCACCATACAGTACATCATTAGTTTTTGATGTCGTGGTTGATGAGCTTTCTGAGATCATTTTCAGTGGATTTCAGGGAACAGGTTGGTGCAAGTCGATAGAGACATGAATGTATACTACTTTTTGAGAATGGGAAAAATCTTTCCAAACAGGGGCGGCTGACCGGCTTAGTCGGTGGCACGTGTGACTCTTGATCTCAGGGTTTTGAGTTCAAGCCCCATGTTGGGTGTAGAAATTACTTTAAAAAAATCTTTAAAAAAAAATCCCTTTCCAAATAAACAGTATTTAGTTTACTTAGATCCATAAAAAATGTAAAATCAAGTGATGACCTGTCTGTTAAATTTCTCAGAATTCAGCATTCTTCTGGTAGACGAACACAAAGAACTGAGAAGGAAAGAAGAGAAATTCAGGTGTGGATGAAAAGAAAACGCAAGGAAAGAATGGCAGAGTACTTAAACCAGCTGGCGGAGAAGAGAGGGCAAGAACATGACCCTTTCTGCCCAAGGAGCAATCCAGTAAGTGTGCAATATCAGGGGCAATGGGCAGTGGGATAGCACTGAATACGTGCAGTGTTTCCCTGGCAAATATTCAAGAAAAGGATTGACGTAATTTGGATGCATTTTTCATTAAACAGAAATGTCACCATTTTACTTGTCAGAAAATGTTAATTACCTTAACAAAACATAGCAGGGTATTCTACAAACCATGTTCTGTTGAGCTATCTTAAATACTTTTTCTTCCCCAGGCTAATTATGGCTCTCGCTGATTTTAACCAAGTGAAGAGACTTGAGTGATTGGTGACCAGTTGGAGCTGTTCCCTTAATTTTCAGTGAGAGTCAGTGGCAGTTGAACAACTGACTGTGTGTAGTAAAGCCATTTAAAAAAATAATTTTGTATCCACAAGTTATCTACAAAAAATAGAGTATGGTTCAGTCAGGTACCAAGGGTACAGTGGCGTGTGCATGTGTGTCAGCTGCCCTTTAAACTGTCCACATGTATGCACTGAGCCCTGACCGGGGGCATCACCGTGGCTGGTCAGAAGCAGTTTTCTTCAGAAGGTGAAATAAAGCAATGTTACTTTGATAATCACATTACTATGAAAATTGCATTTGAATTATACTTAGTTTATCTTTTACTTTGTAATTGGAAATAAAATACAATGTACTTAATCTTTTTCGACATCGTTAGGGGAACATGTTCTATAAAAGTGAATTTTCCAGATATGGCTATCACATTTAAACACCAAGTGGTGCAAAAGTAGGTGAACTAGTACATAAATTGCATACTTAACTTGTGTCTAGAGAAAGCATGTTGGTGTTAATATAACTTTTTTTTAAGAGAGAGAGAGCATGTGCTCGCGTATATACACACGAGTGGGAGGGAGGGGCAGAGAGAAAGGGATAGAATCCTAAGACCCTGAGATCATGACCTGAGCCAAAATCAAGAGGTGGAGGCTTAACCGACTGAGCCACCCGGGTGCCCTGATGTTAATACAACATTGTGTGGAGAGTTTTAAGGACCTGGTAATGACCATCAAGGCTGCTGAGGCACCTGACTAGAAGCTTCAAGTGCATGTGTTTATGTGTGTGCTCCTCCCCCGCCAGGCAGGGGGTTCTGATATCGGCCTCTCTGTCAACCAAGCAAATACCCCAGATAGTTAGAATTGTGTCCAAATTTAGAACAAATTAACTCTGAGGGCACTGGGATTGCTTGGTTCTTTGACTTTTTGACTGTTCCTTCACAACTGCAAGCACCTGTTTATTTTTAGCTTCTATTTAGGTGAAGGTATGGGATTAGTGAGGGGTTAATGTGATTAAAAATTTCATTTGAATTTATATCAGAAATTAATAAGACCTTTAATTTGTCACTCACTGCTTCCATGTAGGACCTACAGAGAGTGCATGCACTTCTGTGTGCACATTTTTATATACAAAATTTTGTGTAAAAGGACTTGACTTCATTCGTAACTCAGTAGTAACTCTTAATATTCTGGAATAAGACACTTGCTAGTTTGCCTCCTGGTGCATAAGTTTTGAGGAGTTTTCAAGTCGCAGTGAACATACTACATTAGGTGACTGGTAGACATTTTAAAACATCAAAATGATAGCTTTAGAGGTCTGACTTCTTTCTGCTTTATCAAGCACACTGTTAGTGAGAATAATCACAAGACTGAGTATGAAGTGTATGTGTCTTCATCCTTAAAATGTTTCCCATTTTAAATGCAGCTGACACTATATGTTAATTAATTGAATTTAAATTAAAATAAATGCAGCTGATAAGGTTCTCTCTTGAGAAAATACATGAATTTAGCATTCTACTTATTAAACTAGTTTTTAATTACATGATGCTTTAACATTTTCGTGTTTGGTGCTTGGGATAGGAAGCTTCATCAAATATGACCGTGTTTTGCACTGTTTCCTGAATAGCAAAAATATGTTTTAACCTCCTATTAAAATTGATTAGTGGAATTTTCATGTTTCCCATGGATCACAAGGGTTTAATTATTTGAACTGAACCATAATGGACTAACTGGGTATTTCTCATGCAGTTTTACATGACTTCACGGGAAATCAGGCTGAGACAGAAGATGAAGAACGAGAAGGACAGGTGAGCCTGGGTAGCTGGACCCCCAGCACGCTTTCCAGTTTGCACACCTGAGGTACAGACAATGCCTGAGGAACTCTAGTCTTCACAGTAACCCCTTTTTGTCCATAAACAGAAATTTATGAGAGATAACTGCAAGGAAAATAGACTCTACTAGGCTTTTTAGGAATTTGCTTTCAAATATCATTTATTCCATTGAAATTTTCATGATTTTTATTTCTGCTATTGCCCTCCTTCTCCCAATCCAGATATGTATGTGCATTTTGGAAAATACCCAAAGGGTCATAACTACAGGTACCTTTACTAATTTCTGCCTAATCGATTTCAGAAATCTGAAATATGAATTTGCATTTGAAAAGCATTGAAAAAAACAAATGCTAGGTGATCTTCAAACATTACGTTCCCTCTAGAGGTATGAACTGAAAATGACTCTTTTATTAAATGTTGTTTAATTCTTTGTCTGAAGATTGCTACTCTCTGACCACTATAGTCGGCGGATCTCACAAGCATATAGTCTGATGAATGAACTGTTATCTGAATCAGTACAACTACCAACAACTGCACAGAAAGCCTTGCCTAACAAACCCAGAACTGCTCACATTTCCCGAGAGCAACACTCTCTTTCTCCAAGAAGGTAAGACAGAGTTTGGCATGTTGTTCAGCAAGATTATGTCAGGCCTGATAAGAATTTAGTGCTTTTGTCACCCAAGTTCAGTGTATTTGCATCTACCATGCTCAGAAATAAGAAAATCAAGAAAAACATGGTCCCATAATTATGACGTCTTGATAAGTTTATAGAATCACCAAGGAAAAAGATAACAATGTCATTACATCTCTTAAGGTATGACAAAGCACTTTGGCATACCTAATACAATTTTGATACCCGTTCAATTCCATTTCCTCCTTTTCTGTAATCTGCCACGTAACTGTTCTCCCTGTTTCTCCACTTGGCTCTACTCTTACAGAAACAGTCCTCACCAGCTTATCACTTCTTCTCTGTCTCTTCTCAACACAAACCCACATGTAATCAGATCACTTGTGTGTGTATAATTTGGGGTCTACTCAAAATACCAGAGACTCCCTTGAATCTTTTCTAATATAAAGCAGGGTATTAAATACATAAATAACTGCCAAATACATAGATAATTTGAAATGGACAGATAACCAAAAACAATTTCTTTGAAAGAAACAAGTTTAAGGTGTGAGACATGAAGAATAATTTGTTGAGAATTGTTATAACACGAAATGTATCACTAAGGTACAGAATAAGCAATGTCAAGTGAATGTATTAATCTGAGCTAGAATTTGGGTCTTTTGAAATGTAGTTCATTACTGATATGAGATTCTAGGAATATAATAATTATGTAATTTCTACTTTAGAGAGAATCAATATGGTCACAATATTCCAATAAATCAACCTGGAAAATTCAAATATATATCCAGACCAAGTTACATCCGAAAGGGGAAACCTCAAGGTTTCTAGGAATATGAGATTCTAGGAATATAATAATTATGTAATTTCTACTTTAGAGAGAATCAATATGGTCACAATATTCCAATAAATCAACCTGGAAAATTCAAATATATATCCAGACCAAGTTACATCCGAAAGGGGAAACCTCAAGGCCCTCCTTGGTCACGTGGTAAGACTTTAAGCTTTTTTAAAATTGTAAATTTTGTATAATTTGGACCTCCTTGTCTCCAGAGTTGGTTTTCATTAGTAAAATGAAATCTTAGTGAAAAGCAGTTCTCATTCCAGCAGAATACAAGTTGCAGGATTGATAAAGACTTACCTATGCTGGGATTTTGTTTGTTCTATTGCTTTGAAATAGGAAGACTCCAGAAATCTTTTTTTTTTTTTTAAGATTTTATTTATTTTTATTTGAGAGAGAGCACATGAGAGGGGGGAGGGTCAGAGGGAGAAGCAGACTCCCCGCCGAGCAGGGAGCCCGATGCGGGACTCGATCCAGGGACTCCAGGATCATGACCTGAGCCGAAGGCAGTCACTTAATCAACTGAGCCACCCAGGCGCCCAGGAAGACTCCAGAAATCTTAAACAAATGGCCTTTTTATAATAAAACTTGAACAGTCAATATTTAGATAAGACTTATTTGGGAATCTGTTTCTTTTGTGTGTCTGGCTAAAGAGGTAGGCATTTTTACAGATCAAGTTCTTATAGATGTCAGGATGGACTTAGATAGATAGGTATCAGGATATCACAGAAGAGGAATACTATGAGGCTCATATTGAAATACCATGTTTTTACCTTTTGAACATCCTTTTCCACATTTGAAGATACAATATCTGTTATTTATTGCTAGCCTTCCTTTAGTTAATTTTGCCATATTTGGGTTTTGATTGCCAGAGTAAAACATACTTATTTTGTGAAATGATTACACATTAAAAATGTATAATCATAGGGACGCCTGGGTGGCTCAGGCGGTTGAGTGTCTGGCTTTTTTTGTTTGATTTTTTATTTATTTGAGAGAGAGAGAGCACAGAGGGGGAAGGAGAAGCAGACTCCCCACTGAGCAGGGAGCCCGACACGGGGCTCGATCCCAGGATCCTGGGATCATGACCTGAGCCGAAGGCAGACGTTTAACGACTGAGCCACCCAGGTGCCCCAAGTGTCTGGCTTTTTTATTTTGGCTCAGGTCATGATCTCAGGGTCATGATATTGAGCCTCACATCAGGCTCTGCACTCAGTGTGGAGTCTACTTGGGGTTCTCCCTCTGCTCCTCCCCCTGCTCGCACTCTCTCTCTAAAAATAAAGAAAATCTTTAAAAAACGTATAATCATAGTTAATATGTGGTATAAATGCAGACAGCTTTTAGCTGTATAAAAACTAACATGCCAGGTTCTGGTTACACTCTTTAGTTACAAATGTTCCCATTTGAGAAAACCCAGGCAGAGAAAGTTGAAATAACTGCCTAAGATCAGATAGCTCGGAAGTAGCAGAGCTGGGATTTAAACTCAGTCTGGGTCTAGAGGCTACACACTTAGAACCTACGCTTTATTATGCTGCCTCAATTTAGAAAATTGAAATTTCCATAAATTCCAGTCCTCTTAATAAAACTTCATTGTTTAACTCTTGCTCTTGATTAACAAATTACAATAAGAAAACAGTGCTCTTTTTAAACTAAGATTTCAAAATAGTAACCATGTTTTCTTTTTTTAATTTTTATTTTACACCTGATACATTTGCCAAAGTTAAAGAAATACCAAAAATTGGAAGGATTTTAAACTTGAATCCACGGTTTCTTTTTTCTAAAAGATTTTATTTATTTCTTTGAGAGAGAGAATGAGAGAGAGCACATGAGAGGGGGGAGGGTCAGAGAGAGAAGCAGACCCCCCGCCGAGCAGGGACCCCGATGCGGGACTCGATCCCGGGACTCCAGGATCATGACCTGAGCCGAAGGCAGTCGCTTAACCAACTGAGCCACCCAGGCGCCCGAATCCACAGTTTCTTAATATCAGATGGAAAAGTCTTGGATTCTGTGGAAATGTGTCTTTGTCTTGGGTCTGTCCAGTGTCAGGCCTGCATGGTTACGCTGCACTCGCCTGGACTGAGGCCTCGGCCCTTCTTTGGTCGGCTCCCTGCCCTTGCTGGACTGTCCTCGAGAGGTGCTCCTGCACACTGGGTTCAGAAGCCCTCAGGGACCCCCACCCCACACAGCCCAGTCCAGAGCTCATCCCCGGCCTTCGGGGCAGCCTCCCCCTCTGCCTTCTTAGCCCCTTTCCCCCATCTCACAGGTGCTGCGAGCCAGCTTGCTTTCCAGCCACAGGCTGTGCTTGGCACCCCTCCCTCCCCTCAAAAGTCTCCCTCACCTTGAATGCCTCACCTCTGTGTTTTGGAAGCCATCCCTCATCTTAATTCTTCAGTTCTTCTAAACTGATGTCATGAATTTTAAATTGGGGCCAATACTTAACTGGCCTGGTGGTTGTATCAGCGACAACTGTCTCAGCTGCCTTTGCTGCCATTTATTTGTGTCCTCTGGCCGCCTGGTCAACGTTGGTGAGTCTTAGGCGTTGCTGCCCCAGGTCTCACGTAGTCACTGGTAAACTTGTCCCACTTTTTTTTTTTTTTTTAAAGATTTTATTTATTTATTCACAAGAGACAGAGACAGAGAGAGAGAGAAGCAGAGGGAGAAACAGGCTCCCAAGGAGCAGGGAGCCCGATGTGGGACTCGATCCCAGGACCCTGGGATCATGACCTGAGCCGAAGGCAGACGCTTAACCATCTGAGCCACCCAGGCGCCCACTTGTCCCACTTTTGTCCCATGCTAGACTGAATCTTTTGAAGGTAGCAACACTGTCTTCTCTATCTGGTATACCACTCACATTGAACAAATGAGATTATTGAATACTTGGATACATGAAAAAAATGGCTGTTTAGCTTTTCTGACTAAAAATAGCTATTTATAAACTACTATTTTTAGTCAGAAAAGCTAAACTACTGTTGTATTCATACTATGTCCGAGAAGACCACCGTGTAACTCGCCATCATCCCAGCTCACCTGTCCCTTAGCTTCCCCAGAAGCGGAGAGACAAAGGCAACTGGAGGGGTTGGTGACCATGCTGGCTTCTATCCAGGTTGCGCCTCAGTGTGACCTCTACCACCCCCAGAACCCAGCGTTTCCCCTGGCTACATTCCGAGGCTTCAGGTCCCCCAGGACTGTGGGGCAGTGGGAGAAATGCAGGCATGGTGGATCCCAGGCCCTCCCCTAGTTGGTGACGCAGATCCCCGGGGCCCACGTGAGGCAGTTCAGTCAGTGCAGATGGGGAAGTGAGGACTCACCAAGACTTTTAAGTTCACTGCAGCTCGTTTGTAAAAGAAGAGTTTTTCTGAAGATGCTTATGTGTCTGACTATATGTTGTTGTCTGTCTTGTAAAGCAGTGTGTCGTTTCTGGCAAATATCTCCAGCCCCGATGCAAGCTATTATACTTAGAGATCTCCCTTTTTTTTTTTTGGCTTGTTTTATGTTTAGTTCTATCAAAAACAATATAAAGGCTATATGATAAGTAACTGAGAGGCATCAAAAACATAAAAAAAGTTCCAGCCTTTCGAATCATCCAGGCCTATTTTCATATCCCAGCTCTGCTGCTTACTTGGTGCCCTCAATTATGTTATTTAAAACCTAACTCATAGGGGTGTTGAAGGTAAAGAGTAAAACTTTTGCATAACATAAATAATAAATGGTGGTTATTAATCCTGGAATTTAAGAAATCTTAGTGAATCATTCTTTTGATAACATCTAACCTGGCATTCTGTCAAGGTGTTTCCTGCTAATAGGCGTATGTGGCTGGCTTTTCCAGTTGCCCAAGAGGTTGTGAAGGCACATTTGCCAGTTTGAGAAAGGACCATGGTCCTGCTATGAGGATACCAAGTTTCAAAGGAGAGCTTTCCCTTCCTTCATCTGCACTTTTGTTTTGCTTTCTTGGTTCAAATCAACCACCATATATTGGGCACCCTCCTAATCAGTAGTTTCTGTCTTCAAAGAATGTACAGTACAGTATGTGAAACATCATGGCCGCATACAGAAGGTTAAAGAAGTTTGCCTGTTTCTACAGGAACTGCTACTTCTGCCGTACAGAGGAAAGGTGCTGGAGCCAAAGTGGCAGTAAGAGCGGCTGTGCCATCTCCAGTTACCTTCCAGAAAGGTAAGGGAGAAATAGAGAATAACTTTATTTCTTCAACTTAAATTTTTAAAAATTGTAAGACCCTCTTAGAAATTTCAAATACAGATTGCAGAATGAAGGGTATGGCGGTGTGGTAGAGTGGTTTAGGGAACAGGCTGCGGAGTTAGCTCTTGAGAATCGTAGTTCACCACTTACTCTCGAGCTCTGGGCAAATTCCTGACCCATTTGTGTCAGCCTCAACTTTCTCACCTGCGAACTCCAGATTATTAGAGTGAGAACATATATTATGGGCTTAGCAGAGTACTGAACATAAACACAAGTATTCAGAGGGGGCCATTGTCACAGAGTCATGCAGCACACAGACCCTTAAGTTTGGGGATTCTAAATTAGCTAGAGAGTGAAATGGTCATGATCTTAATGCCTAAGAATTCAGATCTAGCCCTGGCCCACCCCTCGCCCCGTGTTACTCTTCACCATTTAAAAAGTACGTTCACATGATTCTCCCGTGAGCTCTCCGTAACGGCCCTGGTAGATAGATAGGGCACCTGTGATCCCCGTCTTCCTGCTGAAGCCAGGGAGGCTTAGGGAATTGATGCTTGATGCCGAGCATTGTATTAACACTGCCTGTTCATGATCTCACTTATCCTCACATTAACTGAGTGAGCTCTATGGCATTATCCTGATTTACAGAAAGAACTACATTTTGGTAGGGACAACGACGCAAACACTGATTATATGTAATATAAAAATGATGAGAAACATGAAAGAGTCTATTCCTGCCCTCAGGCCTCTCTCCAGTGCCACCATCTTCCAGTTCACCGCCTCTCTCTTCAGCTGCGTCTGCTCTTTAACCTGTCAGGTGTTTTACTGTTGATGGCTGTATTTCCTAGAAATTCTCTTTGGTTCTTTTTCCATGGTTTTCCCCCACTCAATGCCTTAAAACCCAAGGCTGTAATTACTAGGATCAGTTTGAGTGCTAGAAGCATCATTTCCTGTGCTTTTAGTTGTATAATCCCAGACTTTTTTTTTTCTTTCAAAGTCTCCATTTTAATCTTTTATAAAGTGTTTTCTAGTTTAGAGTACCCCAAAGCTATTTTATTATTTTCTAAACAAATATCTAGCAATGTTCGTTTAACAGATAAAATACCCCCAAATACAGTGTTGCCCCTGAAAATAGCTGAAATTCTGTGTACACTGATATTATATTTATGAAAGCTCCAGAGAGCCAGGGTTTTGCAAAGTGAATTATGATCCAGCGTGAGGCCTTGCCCATAGAAAGGCGAACAGAAGTACTTCTTTCATTGTCCAGGGGTAGCCCTGCCTGTAATAGGATGAAATTAAATATGACTCCAAGTTTCTAGCTTGGCTGTGGGTCTAGAGTGTGGCCCAGGATCAGACACAGGAGCGGCAAGCGGAGGAACAGGGTTTTCTTCTGGGGGTGGAACAAGGAATGGATTCAGTTTTGCTGTTCAGTTTCAGATTCCTCAGGCAGGACTCCATAGACACTGTTTGGCAGTATGCTTCATAAAGAAACGGGGGCGGTGGCCACTGTCCTGCTTTAAGGGAAGCTGCTGCACTTGCCGGCCTAGTTTCCACAGTGGGGTTTCTTCCTGATGTATCACTGACCTTTTACCTTAGAACGCGTCCACTGTCCGCACTGGGGCACGAACGCCCAGACTTGAAAAGCTTTGCACGTGCTCAGTTTCACAGTATTGTTTTCATACTGTATTTTAAGATTGGCTATCCCGAACAAAGCCTGGAGAAATGCACTCCGATCTGAAGAGAAGAAAATTACAAGGCCATCCCTGCAGGAAGCAAGGTGAGAGAAAGCCAGACAGCTTCCCAAGGTGTGTGCCTTCCCCACAGGCAAAGGTTCATCCTAAAGTGCAGGACTGTTCACCTTAGTTTCTTAATTTTGGTGATGATTTTGTCATTCTTTTTAGATTGCAGTAATTATGTTCATTTGATGAGTATCGAAGTCTGGTTACCAAATTAACTGTGGCGGAAGTGGGGCTGGGATTAGTTGGTGGTTACAGCTGTTCTGCCCTTTCACAGCCTGAACACCTGGGGCAGCCGCCTCAGCTCCCCGGCCCCACGAGTTTCTGTCTGCTCTGGAGAAGGCCTGCCCTCGTGGTTATCTTACTGCTTAACCACTTGGTGGTTTCTCTCTTTGTCATCCTTCAGTCTCAAGCTGTTCTGTTTTACTGGCTGTTTTCTTTTTCTTTCTTTTTTATAGATTTTATTTATTTGACAGAGAGAGAGCACAAGCAGGGGGAACAGCAGGTAGAGGGAGAGGGAGAAGCAGACCCCCCGCTGAGCAAGGAGCCCGATGTGGGACTCGATCCCAGGAGCCTGGGATCATGACTTGAGCTGAAGGCAGATGCTTAACGACTGAGCCACCCAGGCGCCCTGAGCTGGCTGTTTTCTTTTTCGCCACAGTGTTTGTTCACCAAACTTTGCAGCTGGAACTTCTCCACAGTTCTGTTATGTCTGCGGCCTCTCCGCCCTGGACTCTCTTGTCCTACAGGTTACTGTTCTTTTTAAAATGAAGAGATGGCCAGAATTCAGTTTCCTTCTATCACACTGACAGGGCAGAAATTGTTAAAACCATATCTAAACCTTGTGATTCGATTATTCGGTAAGGGGCCCCTGGCTGGCTCAATTGGTGGAGTGTGCGACTCCTGATCTCTGGGTTGTGAGTTCGAGCCCCCTGTTGAGTACAGAGATTTCTTAAAAATAAATCTTAAAAAAAAAAAAACTTTAAATATTATGTAGAATGTGACTGTCTTGGATTTGATGATAAAAGTCAGAATAAACAAACAAGCTTATAAATGAATCAGTCCCCCGTAGCTTTGTCCTTTTCCCTTGAAAGGTTCTGGTGCTCCATGTCGTCTGCAGTGTACAAAAAATCACATTAGTGCTGAGCTTTCACCTCGATCAAAGCAGGTGTGTATAGAGTACGAGAGAGAGGAGACCATGGTGAGTCCCTGGATGGTACCGTCACACATCCGAACAATTCTTCATGAGAGTCATAGTTCCCTTCTACAAGTAAGTGTTATTCCAGATTTCAGTCTGCCTAGTGACTTCTCTATGTCATCCGGTTGTTGTTGCTTATTGTTTTCTGTGGGATGTGGAGATCCTGCAAGATTGAAGTAGTAATTCAAAGCGTCTACACTTTTGGCTTAGTACTCTAGCATTTATCTTTCAGAATTTTCCTTGAATTTGTATTTTCCTTTCAACTGAAGAATAACAAAGAACAGATAATTGTATTATGAGTATAAAAATCCATTGTGTCCATTTTTCAGATCTGGTTGTGTCAGATGATGTTCAGGCCATTGTCCATCCAGATGTGCTGGGCAAACACCGCCCTGGTTTGCTTCACCAGTTGGTGGATGAGCAACTCTAGAATCTTTGGAAAGCTTAGTTCATGTTCCATTTACTTCTTCTCAGGCTCAGACCACAACTTACTGCCTTTCTTACTTTGATAGGACTTGTCAGCAGCTGAAGAAGAGCTAGAGCTTCCTTTCCATGGCACGGACGGCATGTCTGAGAGCACCAGCAGCATCCTCAGCAAGCTTGACTGGAATGTCGTTGAAGACATGGTGGCCAGCGTGGAGGATAAGAGTCTGTCTGTCCACTGGGCCTTGGACCTGTAAGACCCGAGTATCATTCTGTTGCCAAACAAAGGCCGGCGCTTCAGTGACAGTAGTTCTGAAAGACTGGTGTGTTTGAAAGAGAAAAGCAGTGAAGGAAGCAATGTAAATATACACCTGCAGCCATATTATTACCCAGATTAGCCATTTCAAGAGGGAAAATAAACACTTCTCAATAATTTTGCCTTCATGGGTAAAGGGTTGTTTAACTATAGATCTGTGACATGCTTTTGCATTTGATCTATCTTCAGACACAATTTTTTAAATGATGAAAAAATGAAGAGTACCTGTCAAGTTTACATAATATTTAAGTTACTTTCAAATAAAAATCTTCTGTTTCGTCTCCTTCTTTACTACCCCCTGAGTTTTGAGAAACAACCTTATATGGATAAACCTGATGGAAAAATTGAGAAGAAAGTCACAGTCTCACGCTGAGATTCGATAATGAACTCCATTTTAGAACACAGCCTAAAAGTCACCTGGGCCGGCCTGGCTCCTGAGTGAAAAGAAACCAACCACCTTCCACCTGTCCTGTGCCCTGCAGCCTGCGAAGCCTTGGAGAAAGAACCAGGGAAGAACACTTTGAATGGGAAATAGAACTCCTGACTCCAGAAGGCTCATGTTAACTTTGTAAAGACCATGGTGCAGAAACCTGGGTAGTTTCTAGTGTTGCCCCCAAATAATGTCATCATTTTGGAGATGATAATTTTAATGAGAAGAAACTGAAAACCTTCACTCATTTGTCAATTTTTGGTGTAGTATCAAAGAATACTGTTGTCTGAAAAAGCTATTAAATATGCCTCCTTTTCCAACTACATACCTGTGTGGGGCCAGATTGTTTTTATGTCCTTCAGCCAGAACAACATCCTGCAACAGGCTGATTGCAGAAGCACGTATGAGAATTCCGCCAGACATTCAAGAGATTTGTAAGACTATAGAACAGTGCCACTCTTCTAAGTTTTGTTTTGGAAAATAGTTACTTTTGTAAATATGTGTTACAAACATTGAATGGGAGGTGCCTGGGTGGCTCAGTTGGTTAAGTGTCCGACTCTTGATTTTGACTCAGGTCATGATCTTAGCGTCGTGAGATAGAGGCCCATGCTGGGCTCCACAGCTGGGCATGGAGTCTGCTTAAGATTCTCCCTCTGCAGGGGTGCCTGGGTGGCTCATCATTAAGCATCTGCCTTCCTCAGGTCATGATCCCGGGGTCCTGGGATCGAGCCCCGCATCGGGCTCCATGCTCAGCAGGAAGCCTGCTTCTCCCTCTCCCCCTCCCCCTGCTTGTCTTCCCTCTCTCACTGTGTCTCTGTCAAACAAATAAAATCTTTAAAAAGATTCTCCCTCTGCCCTCTGTGTGCGTGCACATGTGTGTGAGCGCTTGTGCGCGTTCTCTCTCCCTAAAAATAAACGAATGGGTCACCGTAATTAAAAAAATTTAAACACTTTTCTCAGTTTTAATTTGTAGCATGATAAATATTCACAGATATACCCACATACACAAAAGCTCTTTAGGACCCTCCATAATTTTTATGAATATAAAGAGTTTGAGAACTGCTTTAGGACTAACAATGTGCGCCCTTAACTTACCAACTCGACAGTTCACACCACTTCAGAAATAAAGGAGTTTTACAATAGTATAATCCCTTTTACCTGCCGGCTCCTGTTCTGATTTAAACATTCAGTTGTCTTTTAAGGCAATTATCATTTCCAGTGCTTTTCATCTCTTCCTGTAGATCAAATTTCTATCTAGTTTCCCTTCAGCCTGAAGATCATTAGCATTTCTTATAGTACAGATCTTCTGGCAATTCTTTCAGGTTTCATTGACAGAATTCTAGATTTTACCCTCATTATTGAAGGGTATTTTTTTGTAGCCCTTATTTAGGGCAAGATCTTTACTTCTAAGATGGGCCTTTATGGTGTCTAGACTGGAGGCCTGGAGTATCACTGAGGTGCTAACAAGGTGGGCCGGGCCTCCCTCATCCCCCAGCAGAGCTCCACCTCTGGTATGTCTGTTGGCTCTCGATCTTGTAGTGAGTACTTCTGGTACGCCTCAGGTACTCTCGTACTGATACGAGCAGCTCAACCCTGTCTGCACAAAGGCTTCTGGGGATCCTCTCTGTGCAGCTTCCTTCTCTCTGTTGCCCTCCCTGCAGATTCCAGCCACTGTGACAACCCTGAACCCTGCTCTCTACCGCTTCAGCTTCGTAGGGCCACAGTGGCGTGCTTGGACTCTAGCTCATTATGTTGAGTCATCAGAATAATACCCTTAAGTAGACAGCGAGGCATTCACGAGACTTACCCATGAGTTTCCCTTTTCTCCACGATCACTGTTTTGTGCTGCACGTTGTCCAATGTCTGACAGCTCTATGGCTGAGACAGGCAAACTAGTCGGCGGTTACTCTGTCATAGGTGGAAGTAGAAGTCGTCTCTTGGGGAACATCAGTATAGTCAACCTGAAAATGAGGAAGGAACAAGGGCAGACAGTATCAGCAGAGGACAGATAATCCTAGGTAGTCTCAACCCCTAGCTTGAGTATGTCCTCAGTCTTCAAAAAACTGCAACATGATGATTTTGCTTAGTGTATCTGAACACAGAGGAATCATCCAAATGAGTGTTTTAGCTCCTTCTAAGGAAGGGTCTAGACTTCATCCCCTCCATACATGGACTAAAGGGAAGCAGTTTCCATATATAGATTTTAAACAGCATGCTTGGTAAATACCTCTAGTTATCAAAAGTGTTCCCCAATTTCTCAAAACTGAATCTTACTTTGCTTACATTTTTATTAGAAGAGGTAATACAGCATTTAGCATGATGCATCACTAAACCAAAGTATTCTGGCTGAGCTTGGAATCCACCAGCAAAGGAAGCTCAAAGCTGCTGCCAAGAAGCTATATACGTGGACCTGGATTTAAAACACTGACTTGGGTTACGCCAAAAAAAAATAAACACTGACGGGGCGCCTGGGTGGCTCAGTCGGGTAAGCGGCTGCCTTCGGCTCGGGTCATGATCCCGGGGTCCTGGGATCGAGCCCCGCGTCGGGCTCCCTGCTCAGTAGAGAGTCTGCTTCTCCCTCTCCCTCTGCCTGCCTCTCTGCCTACTTGTGCTCTCTATCTCTGTCAAATAAATAAATAAAATCTTTAAAAAAAAAAAAAAAAAAACACTGACGGGGTGCCTGGGTGGCTCAGTTGGTTAGGCATCTATCTGCCTTTGGCTCAGGTCATGATCCCAGGGTCCTGGGAACCAGCCCTACATCGGGCTCCCTGCTCCGTGGGGAAGTCTGCTTCTCCCTCTCCCTCTGTGCTCTCTCTCTCTCTCAAATAAATAAATAAAATCTTAAAAAAGAAATCAAACCTTGGACCTTGCTGAGGAAATATGAGAAAAAGGAAAATGTATTTTGATAATTGCTCCGAAGTCATACTGGGTAAGCCCTCCAGAACTCCACTTTCCTTTCAAGCATTGCATATACCCTAACCATTCGTTTTCAGCATCTGGACTATATGGTCCTATGCCATTAAGGGGGCACTGGTGGAAACTAATGTTTTTGCTTCCATGCAAATATTGAATCTGGGTAATAAGTGAGAGGAAAAATCCTTATTAGAAAAAAATCCTTGTTAGATAAAGTTGGTTTGTAAGTTGGGAATGAATGGCCCAGCCTTTTTCTAGATGTGTGGAATGGCGGCCAAGATCTGTGACAGAAGTTGCCTAGCTGAAGGGAAAATTTCTCTGTAGGGTTAAAAAACAATTATCTTGGGCAGCAGTCCAGCTTTCTAGCTGATCACCTTAGAGCAGAGGTCAGCAAACCTGGTCTACTCTCTCCTCCTGGAAATAAACGTGTTTGTTTCTTAAGCAGGCTCCACGCCCAGAGTGGATCCCAATGCGGGGCTAACTCACGACCCTGAGATCAAGAGCTGAGCAGAGTTCGAGTTTGACACTTAACTGACTGAGCCACCCAGGTGCCCTGAAATAGAGTTTTACTGAAACAACCTGCCCGTTCATGCACACATTATCCACACTGTGCATCAGTGGCAGAATTGAATAGTTGCTACATAGACTATATGATTGTAAAGACTAAAATACTTATTTTCTGGCCTTTTACAGAAAAAGTTCCACCAGATGAAATCCACCTATACACTCAGAACTTCAATAAACTTTTTAGTACTTTGCTCTAAAACCTGGACACTTAGGTATCACCAGACACATGGAGAAAGGCTTCATCATGAAAGGGAGAATACAAGTTAAATGGGCAAATAATAGAATGGATTATGTAGGAAATAAATGTGGCTTATTTATTTTTATGTAATCTCTACACCCAATGTAGGGCTCTATAGACTGAGTCAGCTAGGTACCCCTAAAAGAAATTTTTTTTTAGAACAAATCGGAAAACTCTGTGACAGAGGAAACCCTATTCTTACATTTCCATGAGGTTGTTTCTGCTAATGAAGAGGATTTTTATTCCTGATTGGTGAATGTCAAGAGTTCAACATTGATTCCCATGTTTATTTTTTTAAAGATTTTATTTATTTGACAGAGAGAGAGATCACAAGTAGGCAGACAGGCAGGCAGAGGGAGAAGCAGGCTCCCTGCTGAGCACAGAGCCCGATGTGGGGCTTGATCCCAGGACCCTGGGATCATGACCTGAGCAGAAGGCAGATGCTTAACCATCCGAGCCACCCAGGCATCCCCGATTCCCATGTTTAAAATGAGTGCCATACATGAGTTAAAAACCAAGTGAAGGGCCACCTGGCTGGCTCAGTCAGTGGAGCATGCAACTCTTGATCTCGGGGTTGTTTAAGTTTAAGCCTCACATTGGGTGTAGAGGTTACTTAAAAAAATAAAACCTTTAAAAAAAAAGTGTACATTTGTGGGACACCTAGCTGCCCCAATCAGAAGAGCACGAGACTATTAATCTTGGGGTTGTGAGTTTGAGACCCATGTTGGGTATAGAGATTACTAAAAACAAATAAACTTAAAAAAAAAACCCAACAGGTGTATTTGTGACTTCAGTCTCTCTGTCCCTGTTCTTGGTGCTTTTGAGTGATGGGCAGCAATGTCTCCTTCAGTAGGCTGAGCAGATTAAGTATTTACCTTGCAGAACACCACACCATAGACGGATCTCAAGGTCTAGATTCGGGGCAGATGGCAGCAAGGCCATCTTGGTTGCAGGTCCAGCTACAGTATGTTCTCTACACTGGCTTTACTGACTAAAAGCTGTTAATTTTACCTCCATCTTTCAGAGTCCGGTTTATAATTCTAATCAGAACTTAAAGGAGTGAGAAAGGTGATTTATCATCCTCCTTAAATCTGGCCATTGGCTGTGACTTGAGCTCAGGCCTCCAAATGCCAAGTGAGAAATCTGCTTTTTAAGAAAAATTTAATATTGGGGCGCCTGGGTGGCTCAGTCGTTAAGTGTCTGCCTTCGGCTCAGGTCATGATCCTGGGGTCCTGGGATCGAGCCCCGCATCGGGCTCCCTGCTCCGCGGAAAGCCTGCTTCTCCCTCTCCCACTCCCCCTGCTTGTGCTCCCTCTCTCGCTATGTATCTGTCAAATAAATAAAATCTTTAAAAAAAAAATTTAGTATTTAAGATATAAGGAGATATTGCATTCATAAAATAAGAACAAGTTACTGTATGAGAGGAACAACCAGAGAACAAGAAGAAACTCTTTGAAATTTAAAATACGCTGAAATAAAAAAAGTCATGGAAGAGTTAAAAGATAAAGTTGAAAAACTTTCAAAGAGCCCAAAGACGCCCCCCCATCAAGTGGGCAAAAAACAACTGAGAAGGGGCGCTGGGTGGCACAGTCGGTGAGGCCCCAAACTCTTGATGTCCGCTTGGGTCATGATCTCAGGGTTGTGAGATGGAGCCTCGCATCGGGCTCTGTGAGGAGTCTGAGATTTTCTCCCTCCTTCTCCCTCTGCCCCTCCCCCTGCTCTCTCTCTCTCTCTCAAATAAGTAAATAAATAAATAAAATCTTAACAACAACAACAACAACAACTGAGAAGATCAGTCCAGGAAGATTACCTGACTAACAGAAACTACAGAGAGAGACGAAAGAAACTAAAAAGGGGTGGGGCGCCTGACTGGCTCAGTCCATAGAGCATGATCTCAGGGTCATAGGTTCAAGCCCCACATTGGGCATCCAGCCTGCTTAAAAAAAAAAAAAGAAAAAAGAAACTAAAGGGGAAGAAATTATAAAAATTCTCCACAGCTAAGGACACAGATTAAATGATTAAAAGTCTGGGGCGCCTGGGTGGCTCAGTTGGTTAAGCAACTGCCTTCGGCTCAGGTCATGATCCTGGAGTCACTGGATCAAGTCCCGCATCTGGCTCCCTGCTCAGCGGGGGGTCTGCTTCTCCCTCTGACCCTCCTCCCTCTCATGCTCTCTGTCTCTCATTCTCTCTTGCAAATAAATAAAATCTTAAAAAAAAAAATTAAAAAAAATGATTAAAAGTCTGTATGTACCCTGCAAAATGAATTTTAAATAGATCCCTTAAGGGACATCATAGTGAAATTTTAAAATATGGGAAATACATAAAATATCCCTAAAACTTCTAGAGAGGGACAACACAGGTTGTATACAAAGGAATAATAGCATGGTATCAGCCCTCTTTTTTTTTTTTAAAGATTTTATTTATTTATTTGAGAGAGAGAGAATGAGAGCAACCACATGAGAGGGGGGAGGTTCAGAGGGAGAAGCAGACTTCCCGCCGAGCAGGGAGCCCGATGCGGGACTCGATCCAGGGACTCCAGGATCATGACCTGAGCCAAAGGCAGTCGCTTAACCAACTGAGCCACCCAGGCGCCTGGTATCAGCCCTCTTAACAGCAACAGCACAGGCTAGATGATGAAAATGATTTCAAAGGGAAAAATTTCAATTCAGAATTCTAGACCCAGCTATCAGTCAATTACAAGGTGAGAGTAAAGACCTTTTCAGACAACTAATGACTCAACAAGTTTGTCCCTACATGTCCATTCTTAGGGAGCTATGGCAGGCTATGCTCAAGCAAATGGAACATTTTGTGGCAAAAAGGAAGAAGGCATGTATTCCAGACACAGGTTCTGAATCCAACCAAAACAGGGGTAGGAAGAGTCTGGTACAAGAGCTTTACAGCAGTCCTGGAAAACCAGTGCATACTGGTTCGGACAGCTAGAGGAAGGACTTTCTTGATGGAGGAACAGGGCTGGGGTGTGGGAGACTCGAATGATACAGCAGAGCACTCAAAGAATTACACAGATTACTATGTGGAACTTCTGTGAGTGAAAAGTAAAGCAATTTCACTAAAGGGAAATGAGTATACAAGAAAGGAAACATTCATCTGGTACACTAAAGGCTCACTCTGACTGAACAATATTTACATAGTTTTCTATTACATAAATGCTCATTAAATATAGTGATATCCATATTGGAGGACAGGGGGCAGAGCCTAAAAACTAAGTCCACATCTTTCATAAAAAAGTTAATAGTTCATAACACATAGTCCAGAATTAATAAATTGTAACAGTACATTCTTTAGAAATATAACTACGCAAAGAAAGAGCTAAAAGAGTTCAAAATTGTTGCCTTTATGAACAAGGGATTATTTCTTTAAATTTCATTAGAAAAATTAAACCAGTAAATAATAGAAACTGTATTATTGCATTAAAAGCCTGTCTCTTTAAAATTTTTATCTTGGGATTACTATGTATAAAAGGTGGGATTTTAAAGATTCAGTTGACAGTTACAAGCTATGCAGAAACCCACCAAGGCTTCTTTTCTCCTTTTTGGATAATGTCACATCTTTTGATTCCTTTCCTCACTTCAAATCATGGTTATTCCTCATGGGCTGTCCTCCAGATGAATCCAGCGTAAGTCATGTTGTCTTCTGTGTGGTACCTGCCCAGGGAGGCTTGTCTCACTGCATCTGCCTAAGGAAATTCACACCTGTTCTCTCCTTATTACAATTTAAACAATATCCAACCAAAGCCAGATGCCCAATGTAATCATCTTAACCAGTTTGACAAATGAGGCCACTTTTTTCCTCCCGCCACCGCCACCGCCACCCCCACCTGTTATCATTGTCTTTCACATGGACCTTAGGGCCTCCTCCAATCACTGTATACATTGCAGACAGTGAGCTTTTAAAAATTCAACCCTGATTTCACAAATGCAAATCCCAATTCTACTCCCACCCATCTTCATTTCTTTAATGGCTTAATTTCTTTAATGGCTTCCATTTGCTCTTAGGACGCCCTTAACATGGTTTGGTCAACAAAAGCATGATTTGACCCACCTACATCATCAGCTTCGTTCTGCTCTGTCTTGTTCTCTGCCATCCCCGGGGATCCTGAAGCTTCATAGGTTGTGCCATCAATTTAGGATCTCCTTGCATCGTTTTCCTCCATCTATTTCTTCCCCCTTAGAGTTCAGACCTCAGCCATCATGTCCTTAAAGGAATGAACTGCTGGGAGCAATTAAAAATTATTTCCCATTTCTTAAGGGTTCAACCAACAATAGTTGGTATCTGTTACAGCTATTACATGTCAGGCTTTATCTGAGGACTGATTAGTTTCACTTGGAGAAGGAAGCCTTTCTCATCTCCCCCAGCCCTCCAGACTACTTCAGTGCCACATACTCTCATGGATTTTGTTACTTAATAACTGTATAATTGTGTACTTTGTGGTTCATTTCCCATCTCTCCCACTGGAACACAAACTTATTGCCACTGGTCCAGCACAGTTCATGGCTCATAGTAAGCACTCAGTAAATACTTGTCAAATGATTAAATTTGCAGAAACTAATAATAACCAGTGTCAGTACGAAGTGATCCCCAAGACATATCGTTAGTATGACAGGAAAGAAAGAAGGATCTGTTTTAAGCACAGGAAAGGAGTGCAGAATGTAGCTGTGGCTTCTTGGTCTCTCCAATGCCAAACATCACCTCTTCACTTGACTAATTCATTCCTATGGTTGCGCTCTTACACCCAGTTTCCAGAACCATTCTACATCAGAAACTTCACATGTTCCTTCCTCTGACTTTATCACGCCATTATTCCATTTCTGCTACTCCCACTACACTTGCTTTTCCACTTCATGGAGGCATCTGAACCTTGATCCTTCCCTTTTCTCTAATCTAGCTCAATTATCCTCCCGCCCCCCAGTTCCCAATCCTGGCTCAGAGACAAATCACCTTCTCCGTTGTGCAGCTGGCCCTGCTGGAAATAACACAATCATGCATTTTGGCATCATCATAGTTCCCCACAATGTGGCCAGTGAGGGATCTTTCTGAACCACAACCCCGGGTATATTATACCTGGTTAAAGCCCAACCAAACTCTTGAAATGTGGCTTGTCAGGCCCTTGATTATCCAGCTTCACTACTCAGCATTTCAGTACTCCGTTGTCTCTTTCCTGCCTGGCCACTCTCCCTGACAAGATTCCCATTCATTCATTTCTCAAAGTAATTGGCTTTGCTCTCATTCTTTCTGAGACTACTCTCCCTTAAGGCTACTCTACATTCTGAATGGCAGGATCAAGAACTTTTCAGTCTTGATCTTACCGCTGCATTTCCCATGTTCCTCTCTCCGTCCTTCTTGAAACTCTCTAACCACTGGTTCCTGGATTCGTCCCATCCTCTAATCATTTCTTCTGTCTCCTCCACAAACTCATTGTCCTCCTGTTGCACCTTAAATGTTGGTAGTCTCCAAGGTCCTTCCTTTGGCTCTATGCTGCTCATTCAACAGCTTACATGCTGAGGAGTCCCAAATGTAGCCTCAGCCCAAAGTTCCCCACTGAAGGTGTCATGTTCCCACCTTCTGGAAATCACCTGAATACCCCAGAGATACTCACTTCCAACATGTTTAAACCTAATTATCAAAAGTAGAGGCACCTGATAGCTGTCCTTGATGCCTGTCTTCCTTGACCTCACTCAACTGTCAAATCCTGCTATTTTTATTTCCTAAATACATCTGCAGTCTCTCTGATCTTCTTACCCTCCACTACTATCATCATCCTCGAGCAGGCTCTCACCATCTCTGAGACAACTGCATTAGTATCTGCTTCTTGACACTCTCGAATCTATCCGTCTATGTAGCAGCCAGAGTGAGCTTTCACTAATCCCTTGCTTAAAGTGCTTCCCAATGCCTACACATTAAAATCTACACTTTCAGAATTCCATCCCCTATGTCCCTGCTACATCAAACATTTTGATGATCCAAATATGCACAAAAGATAATTACAGATTTTTTAAAAAGCAATCTTCGTTCAACATGAGGCTCAAACTCATGACCCTGAGATCGAGTCACATGCTCTAACTTCTGAGCCAGCCAAATGCCCCAATTATGGATTTCTTTAAATAAGCTCCCACATAACATGCTAAGTGATTTCATTTACCAAACTTCATATGACACTTATTTCAGTAACACATGGCTTCAGACTGTGTTCTGAATTCAAAGTTAATACTCTTTTTGCCAATCCAAGTTTTAGTCTTCTACATCAGCCCAGGTAGTACAGATAACTAAAATAAAAACAAAACACATAGAGAATGTCACATTTTACCTTCTCCATTTATCTAATAGGATGGTAGGCATCTCAAAATCTGAGACTTTAAAGAGGATCTTTTGAAAAGGTATAAATAAAAAATCCACATTTAGTCATTAAGTTGTCTACATTCAGTTCTTACAGGTGACTGAATAAGGGCTTTCCAGAGGAATCTTCCTTGTCAGAACAACTCATCTGGGACGTAAGAACCCCAAGGATTGCTCTTGGCTCTTGGTACTAAGTAGGTATATACAGGTGACCCCTTGCACAATGCAGCGTTCGGGACACTGACCCCCCGCCCCCGGCCCCCACACACAGTTGTGTGCAACTTTTGACTCAAAAACTTAGCTACTAATAGCCTACAGTTGACAAGAAACCTATTACTGGTAACATTAATGGTCAATTAGCACATTTCTTGTTATATGTATTATATACTGTATTCTTACAATGAAGCTAGAGAGAAAAATATTAAGAAAATCTTAAGGACAATACAGTTAAGTATCTGCATATTAAGGGACCCGCACAGTTCAAACCCTGTATTGTTCAAGGGTCAACGGTAGCTTGTCAATGTAGTTCACCTGTTTGAGCCTCAATTTCTCTTAGCATATAGTTCATGGATTTCCAAGGCAGATCATACATGTCACTGGGGTGGGAGTGACCACGAATCCCTTGAAACTGTATGCACAATTCTGTTCAGCTTTCTAAGTAGAGATTTCATGGCTTTCATTAGATACTTAAAGAGGCTCATGAATTCCAAAGTGGTTAAGAACATCTGGATTAAATGGTCTCTCAGATCCCTCATATTGTATGATTCTGTTTTTTAAAATTATGGAATGTGGGTATCTATTATCGGTTTAACTGGTTTTATGACAAACTCACATTATAATTACTTTTTCCTGTTCTCTGTTTTATGCTGTAACTCTAGCAAGGTTAGGCCTAAATTACAATTTTAGGCAAGTTATGAAGACAAACTTACTGCCATTTATTGCAGAAAAAAAGGGTGAAGACAGAACTAGATGACAAGGTAGCAAAAGTAACTTTTAATTTCTAAGGTTCTAAATGACTGAGATTAAGGACCGAAAAAAGCCACAAATACATAGACCCAAAATTACATTCAGCAAAAACTGCAATGCCTATAAACTATATAATAAAATAATCACAACCTATCGTTCACTTATTTCAAGCAGTAGATCGCAGTATTTCTGACTAACACGGGGAACTTGAATCATAGGGCATCTTCTGTTAATGCTTCTGTTTCCTTTAGTTCATCTCTAATTGCCTGCTTGGCATTTGCCAACTAAAATTCAAAGGATTAAAGGCTTATCACCATCTTTCTTAAAACTGGACCTACTCCTTACTTCATTCTCTGTTATGGCACCCCTGTTGGAGTTATGCAGGCTTAAGAATCAATACATTTGAGTTTGGAAGACACAATGTCTCTCAAACCCATGATAAATTCAGATAAGAAAAAGGATTACAAACCAGAAAGTTGTTGTTCCTCTATTTAGAATTAACTATTTCTTTAAGAACCCAAGGACAAATGACTCAGTTTCTTCTTAAAAAAATTGTAAAGAATAAAAGTCAGATGAAGAAATCTATAGATGAAGACCTAAAACTAAGAAAGATATTTTGAGAAGATTGAAAATTTGAAGACTTACTGGATGTTTGTTGTCAAGGAGAATTAATATTTAAAGATGATGTATTTATAGATGAAATGACATCTGGGAAGTTTCAGAAAAATACGAAGGAGGAGAGTGTATGAAGTATAGCTGATAATAAAGCTTGGTCAGAATTCAGAAAGACTGAAACTGAGTGATGGGTATGTGGTGATTCTCTAACAAAAAATTAAAATCACTAAAAAAAATCCTGATGAGAAAAAAAATGGTGTGCATATTACAACATTGTTAATGACGATGCCATACACAAGTGGAGTCTCACAAAAGCGTGGGTCGGTGGTATTCACTCAATTATCACACAAACACACAGGGATTTTATGACCACTTGGTCAATAAACTATGCAAACTGGAATTTGTTGGTCAGTGACCTGTCATACCAAATTTATATTCAACTGTTTCTTAGGACCAAAAGGATGAGGAGTGCATTTAGGAAAATCTTCAAATAAAAACAATTACACCAACCTGTGTAATGAATAATATGCTTCCTATGACAAAAATTAGCCAAGGGGTTAAACAAACTTAAGAGTTTTAAAATGAGCAAGGCAAACAGCAAAAGGTTCAAACAAGTGGGATTTTTGTAGAGCAAAATCTACTATCAAGTGTTTGAAATTACATGATCATTTCAAATGAATGACCTGATGGGTTTTATATTTGCAGCAGTAACCTAAATTCTAGTTCGTATCAGTATTTTGGAGATGCAGGCCACCTGGGTGCTGCACTAGTGACCAAGATAAGCTCTTTGTGCAACCAGAAGTGGTGAGTGCAGGGAGAAAACCATACACCCTCCTGGTCAAGCTCACTTTCTAAATGACTGTATGACAACTTTGCTCACCGCTCACGAAGTCTCCATTGGACAGAAAAGCTGCACTTACCTGTCTTCATGGACAGACTACAGTCGTCAATAATTGCCTGTGTGCTTCAGTTACCTGCTAACAATTCAAATATTCAACAGATCAACAAAGTAAGCTACATATTATTATTTTTTAAAAGTTCAGAATTTCTTCTACTAGAGATTACGGAATTGTTTTCTGCATATGTATCTTGGTATGGATTTTTTAAAATTACCCATTCTTTGTCAAAATAGTAAAAAATGATTTAAAATAAAAAATTTTAATATATTAAAGTGAAGAGGTACTTGGCATTTTTTTTAAATCAAATATAACATCTCTTCTTTTCAATACAAGTCAATAAAATATGATTTGGCATATTACAGTATCAACAAACTATAAAGATTAAACTTTGCAAGTCCTTAACGTATTTGGAAAGTTTGGTTTTGTAGATTTGACTGTCAAGGCCTTAACTTATTTTGCTGTTAAGGCCTAAAAAAATTCATATCTGAGAAATCTACTTTTTGAAAACTTTGGTTTGTATATTTTAAGGGTTAAGGCTTGTAAGTTATACCAACACTTGGTTTATATTAATAGCTAAAATACCGGAGCTTAGAATATATGGGAAATTCCTAAACACAGCAATTCATGAGGCAATGGAAGCCTTAACTACTGTGTACCTACCCCCTAAAGCACAATCTAAATAGGATCCCCAAATATATACATACACACTAAGTATCCTTTAGGAACTGGTTTACTTTCAGTAAGGATCATTTCCTTTAATGCTTGATGTTCAATTAAGCTTAGAATAGTGAGACAATTATTTCAACTTCAAATTTAAATCCCTATTATATATATATAAGGAAATAGCTGACTCAGTTTTCCTTATCTACAAAATGGGGATAACATATTTAATTAGCAGAGTTTTCCTAAATAATAGCACGCATGATTGATGTCAGGCTCAGAGCATTCAAAATTGTTTTTTTTTTTTTTAAACTACATCTTTATTCTTTAGTATTCTACAGGCTACACTTTATATTCTTATATTTTTTTCTAATTATTATTTTACTCTTTTTGATAAATCACCGTTGTTTTCATAAGCTACCTCAAGTCCTTTGCTGACTAAACATACTCCAAGGGGGGGAAACCCAATCTAGTTTTGTTCTACAGAGTTCACAGTAAAAAGGAAGTGGAAACAGGCAACTAAGCAGAGGAAGAAGAAGAGCTGGAAAACATTTCCTTCAAGAAAATGTTCTGAAAGAATTCCACATAGGAAATAGATCCTGAAAAGTTATTTTCATTGTGGTTTAATAGGTGTTCACAAAAAGGTATTTTGTGGCAATGTCACTCTTCCTCACAAATTGAGTATTTTCATTTATTGGCCAATTTCATAAAACTTAACATTCTAAAGAGGTCAACTTTTAAAAACGACCTTAAAAATAAGTACACATTGTTTAAAGACTTAAATTTGAAACAGACCTTCTCCCCTGTAATTTTAGGCATTACTATTTCTGAGCATCAACTATGCAGATCAAATGATTAAATACCCAACTCTCCCCATTTGTAGTAACAAATAACCGCTCCCCAAAGAGGTATAAAATGTTTAGAATAGAAAATGAATAAACATCTCAACTAGTAAAATTACTCCTTTTTCCGCATTAAAAAATAACTTGTGAAAAATGTAATGTAATTACGAAGTGTCATACTCAACTATCTCTAAAATAACACATGGCATAATTTTAACTAAGAGAAATGCTAGTTTCCCAAAATAGCATGAATGTCAGCTTTTCCCGAGGTTTAAAAATAAATATTACCATCGTAACATCACTAGAAAGAAATTGAAGCATACAAGGAATAAACTATAGTTTCTTTTTATATCAAAATGTACTCTTGAAAATGTGTTTGGCACAGTGCTAAATCATATATAGTTAATACTAAATATTGCAGGATACAATAAAACCCTGGAGTTAATTGTTTACACCCTCTTATGGGAATGAAAATAATAGATACCAATTACTCAGAAGTCAGCCTATACAAACTGTATAAACAATATTTTATGTTTTGCTTTGAAAACCAGTGATATAATAAATTTTACATAAAAGACTGCAAAATAATATAAATGGATTTAAACAGATCTTTACAATAAGAAATTCAAATGGAAACAGACAAGTAACAAAGAGAAGTAAAAAAATTTATTGCAGTATTCGCTCCACCAGATTGCCTGGGGATCCCTTTTCTTGTATTGTTTTCAGGGTGACCTAATACATCAAAATCTACATTTACAAAAACTCCTTCTGCAGATAGGTCATAGATACTGCATGCTTTTTTTTTTTTTTTTTTTCAACAGAATAAATTATATATCCAGGAGATTCTGCCATTTTACAGCCTGGAAAAAACAATGCTTCCCTGGAAACTGGGCTAAGCTAAAGAAAGCCATCCGCTGCTAGGTTAAACTCCAAGAACACTTTATTAAGAACATTAACAGACTAATTTCCAACATTCACTTGTTTATTTTTTAAACAGAAAGTTTTTTTTTCCAAGATATAAACAATTTTTGTTAAACTATAATACAGTGGGAGTAGAAATGAACTGAGAATCTGTTTCTGCTGCACAACAGCGAAGGGAGCTCCCACAAAAATGTTTGCCCAACATTTCCTTCTCTCGTTCCTGCATCCCAGGTTCCATTCTTACTCTTCATAAAACTGATTTTTTTTTTGTTTTTTTTGCCAGAATGTTGATATTTCAAGTTTTTCTGCCTTTTAAAAAAATTCCTGTAAATTTGGCTGCATGTACAAATTCATTAGCTGGAAGTCCCATCCTTGGCGGCATACAGGGATCGTAAAGTCTGAACAACTTTATTAGTCAGCTTATTAGCACTCGTTAGAGCAATTTTTTTGTAAATAATGTCTGACTCTTTAATAGTGTCTACCCAAGGCACCAGTTTGCGGCCATCACGGCGCTTAGCCTCAGTCCAGGAGCCACTGTAGGAGCCTGCCATCCACTGAACACTGAAGCCATTGCTGGTTTTCTGTACTACTCTTGCAATTTGTGGTCGATCTTTGTACTTTGGACAGCAAATAGCGATGACATCCATGACGTCAACACTTTCATTCATCTGTGCTGCCAACTCCGTAGAGTCTGAATTTCGTTTTGACCTTCTCAATGACTAAAACATTGGAGGGGGGGGGAAAAAAGACGAAGTGTTACACAAAAGAATTTTAGTGAAATTTTTGTTTTTATTGCTTTTAATCCCTTGACGCCGGGAGTTGGGATTTCCCAGCACACTTCCATTGCCGGCAATGAGACGCACCGTGACCGCCAGCGCCAAGGGGTTAACATATACTTGTAAAACCATGTAACTCTTAATTTGTACCCGTGTCTTCACTCTTATTGATATATAAAATTATATATACATATGAACCATAAAGCTACATAAAACTTAGCAACAATAAAAAAGGGTAACACACATTAATACAATCCAAAGAAAAATTAATAACCCTTTATGCTGGATAAGTCTCATTTCTGTTTTTTTTTTTATTGTCTTTTATGTTAAACTTTCTACAAAAGGATGTATAAATGGTTAAGTAGAGAATCTCTATCTACAAAATGTTTTCTCTCATAAGTATTACATTACTTGGTGTACATTTAAGAGACTGACATATATAAGCACATAAAAATCATTTTACGTAATACGCTGCGAAATACGTTGACTCCTCCTCCGCCTCACCCCTGAAGTGCCTCCTCCTCTATCCTCCCCATCACTTTCATCATCTTCTGTCTCTGCTGCTGCATTATTTTTAGGGCTGCCTCCTCCAAGCAGCGAGGTAATTGCTTTGTTCCGAGCATTTGTACTGGCTGACACCTCCCCTTCTTCCTCCTCTTCATCAGGGTCCAGATGTTCCATGAGAAGTTTGAACTGCAAAAATTAGATATGAATTTAGAGTTAAGTAAATAATCTTAAAGAAGCCTGTTAAATCCCTAAATGTCTCCTGTTTAATTTTTTTCCTAAATGTCTTCTAGGCAGCAGTTGCGTGTGGGTACTAGTTTAGAAGCTAAACAGATTTTTGCTATTGTCCAAGACAGGGCCTGGCAAATCTTTTCTATAAAGAGCAAGATAGTAAGTATTTTTGGCTTTGCAGGCCATATGGTCTCTGTCATAACTACATAACTCTACCATAGTAGTGTGAAAGCAGCTAGAGACAATACATAAATAAACCGGCATGGCTGTTTCAATAAAACTTTATTTAAATTGGCAGTGGGGAAAAGAATAAAAAAAAATAAAAAATAAACAGGCAGCAGGGGCCAGACTTGGCCCATAAGATGGAGTTTGCTGACCCTGGTCCAAGTCATGAAGTAACCAGATGATTAATAATTAATTACTGATAGGCATCTTTCAAGTTCTCTATCCCCTTTGCCCTCTGCCAAGGGGGTAAAGGAAGATACAAGAGGAAGAAAAGGATGTTAAAGAATTTAAAAAGAGAACTAAAATAATTTTCAGCTTTAGAGTATAAGGTTTGCAGTCAATGAATAATATGAAAAACATGTATAGGTTTCATTATTTAAAAAAAATTATTTTTAGAGAGCAAGGGAGAGAGTGAGGGAGGAGGGAAAGAGAGTGCGTGAGCAGGGGATGGGGGAGAGGGAAAAGAGGGAAGAGGGGAAGCAGCTTCCCTGCTGAGCAGGGAGCAGAATGCCAAAGTGGGGCTCTATCTCCTGATAGGGAGATCATGACCTGAGTGGTAACCGAGAGTCGGACACTTAACTGACCGAGCCACCCAGGTGCCCCTGTGTAGGTTTCATTCTTGGTCAAAAATATTATTAGTTATGTTCAGCTAGTTGCTTTAAGTAGATTTAAAATAAAAAATTATTTTTATTTTTAGGGACAATCTCAAACCCCACCCCTCCATGTTTTCAAACATTAAAACTTTCCTGTGGTAAAATATACATAAAACTTACCATTCTAATGATTTTAAAGTGTTCAATTCACTGCAATTAAGTATATTCACAGTGTTGTGTAATCATCATCATCATTTCCAAAGCTTTATCATCTCAAACAGAAACTCATTCTGTATCTATTAAAACAACAGCTCCCCCATTCCTTCCCCCCCCCCCAGCTCCTGGTAACCTCTATTCCATTTTCTGTCTCTATGAAATTTGCCTATTCTTAAAGACATTTAAAAAGCTCATTTTATACATACACACTCTCACATACTTGTTAACTGAGTATATATGTAAGATATATACAAGTATATAAACCTGTATACACTTCTGTAAGAACCCATGAAAAAGCAGTGATACTGGTTGCCAGGAAGGAGAGCAACAGAATGGCTGAGGAGGGCAGGAGGATGACTTTTCCTGATTTTTGCTTTTATGAACTATAAACCGTGTAATCTACTGAATTAAAAAAGAAATACTATGTGGGCATGGCTTTTCCCTGAAACTTGCCTACAAACGCTCATTCTCACTAAAATAACATGAGTGGTGGGCTGGCATTTTCTAAGACAAAATATGATGCAAGGGGGTGAAATGGGAAAGGCAAGCTTCAAGTAACTCATTAAAACCACACAGAGAAAAATAATCCTGATAGTTGATGAAGCTTCCATGTAAGGGAGAGAGCCATCTCCCCCCAAAGAATTTACTTTTCAAAAAAGTATTATTAGAAGGAAATGTATTTTGGTTTTACTACTCACATCTAGATACTGTTTTACTATACTCCTCTTCACATCTTCAGTGATTTTGGAATTAGCCATATCACTCCGCAGGAAGTCCAGTGTTTGTTTGGGATGAAAATGAACTCCTGTTTTTCGGTTTATCGCTTTATCATATACTTTCGCAGATTCAGATGGAGAGTATTTCTGAATTTTACTGTTTTGGGAAAACAAAGTCATGAACTTTAAAATTTTTTCAGGCATTTATATTTAAGTGATTGTAGTTAACGTCATTTACTAATAATTAAAATTTTTGTCACACAGATTTCAACCAGTGAACTTCTACACAAAAATAATTAAAAAGGGAAGTAAAGATATAAAGGAAAAGAATAAAAAGAATATCCTCTTGTTTCCATCAGTATTTGTCTTGAATAGAGGCATTATTTAAATGCAAGTAATTTCTCATGTCTTTTTTGAATACCATGTTTATGACTGCAGAACAGTTTCAAAATAAATACTGCTTTACCTCCACTTTACTGCCCTCCAACTGTTCATCGTCTACACAGCAGCCAGAATGTTTACAAACCTGTTTCATATTATTAACAACTCTGGCTTTAAAATCTTCTCAACTCCCTAGCACCACTCCAAGACCTTACAGGGTTTTACATTGTTTTGAACTAGTTGCCAACATTTAACATCAAGATATTTCTCATAAAAACCTGGATTATCTAGCTTCTCTTGAAAAAGTGGAAGCTCCTGGCCACATCATGCTCACCCTCTTCCATGGTGACAAACTGATGAACGTCTGAGTAATACTTGAGACCTTTAAATAAAACATTCTCTTTCCAGTTTGCCAGTGAATTTCTACCAAATCTACTTTATTCTGTTTCATGATCTGTCCCCTAAGAACATTTGACTTTGTGATTCCTACTGTAAGGTTTTCATGAATATGAAAAATGACCAAAGTTTCATGGGTACAGGCAGAAAAAAGATACCTATAGTGACCAGTCATGGGTAAAATTATAGGGTATTCATAACAATCAGCACTTTCCTATTTTATAGAGCACAGTAAAGACCATTTGGGTTTTATTGGAGCTCAGCCTAGTTGGTCTGAATCTATTCTTTATTCACAGCTCTTTAAAAACTTAAAATTGCAATCTATTTTAAGATTAGCCTAATTCTCTAATAAGATCTATTTAAGGAAATCAACAAAGTTAAGTCCTTTCACTTATAATGCAACTAGGGAATGTTTTTCCTCTCAAATAAAAAACAGCAAACAAATTGTGGTATGTTACACAACAAAATACTATATAGCAGCAAAAAGGAACAAACTCCTTCTTTAAAAGGGACATTTTTAATATGAAAGTAAACATGCAATCAAAACTGGGTTTCATATTTCTTTATAATTTGAACAGGGTAAAGTTTTTTCTCTCACTGCTTATGTAACCTTACCTATCAGAAAATCCACAGAGATTCTTCAAATGCTGTTTTAACATCAGAAGCAATAAAATACCCTGGGAGACATTTGCAAATTCAATTAAAGGAGCTGAATTCTCTGGCAAACATTTCATCACTGAATTTATATCATCTTCTGAATCTGAGTCTGAATCTGAATCTACACGTTTTCGTGACTTCCGAGGCCTGGAAACTTCTTCTTCACTCTCACTTGACTCATTTTCCTTACTAGGTGATGATTTTCTCTCTTTCCTTTTGTCTTTTACCATTGACTGGGGGGGGAAAAAAAGGAAAAATAGTAACAAAATACCACTAATAAATAATTATGCTCTATTTACAAGCTTCAAAAAGCATCTCTAAATTAATATTTTATATATTGAAACCTTCTGACTTTCCATAAACAATTAGGTTCCAAGACTAAACAAAATCATATGTAATCCATTGCTCTGATGCCCCCTCCCCAAAAGCCCTTCTCAAATATCAAAAGGAAACAGTTTTGTTATCGGATAGAAATGAAAGATAAATTAGTTATAAAAGTATCAATTTGGTACCTAGGTAAATCACTACAGAGAAAATTTTGACAGTAATTATAATTTAAGTAAGGGCGCTTAATTTAAGCACCTGGATGGCTCAGTCAGTAGAGCATGTGACTCTTGATCTCAGGGTCATGAGTTTGAGTCCCACAATGGGCACAGAGATTATTTAAAAAAAGAAAAAACCAGTGCTAAATATAATTTAACTGAAGAGAATAGGCTTGAACACAGCAACTTCTATCAAACTCTCCCTTTTAAGAACTTTTCAACAAGAGAATATGCAACTTTTCTTGAATAGTTAAATTCTGTGGGTTTTTTTTTTTTTCTTGATACTTTATGAAACTGTTAGCTCTTAAAAAGGAAGTCAGCTGGATTTAAAAGAGGGAAAAGACCAGATTACAAAGCAATTATTACTGTTAAAGAAGAAATAAAACTGGAGAAACATTTACAAATATATCCACAACAGTAAGTGAAGTAAAATAAGATAACATGATGACTCAAGTTTCTGGGAAATTATTAACTTCTCAAACTTTAAGGGGCACCTAGGGATTCTGTTAAAAAAATAGAGACTATTTCAGCAGGTCTAGGGTGGGACCTAGGGTTCTGTAGTTCTAACAAGATCTCAAGCGAGGCCAGTGCTGCTGGGTCGTGGTGCACATTTCAAGCAACAAGGGTTTAGTTGCCTCTATAATTCCAACCTTTGGGTGTTATAATAATCTCCCTGATTTACTAGTGTGATCAGGGGGAGTTCTGAGCACAACAATTTTGTAAAATGAGATCTACCTGTATCATCAGGCACATAAAATTATTCCAATTAATTTTTAAATAATTTATTGAGTGCCTACTAGGTGTTCAAGTGCTATACCAGGTGCTATTACAAATGAAACCAATTACACTTCCTCCTAAAAACCGTTAAGAGAAAAGACATAAGGTTTATAATAAACTCGGTAAAGATTTTGGGCACACAATATGCCAGTTCCATTATGATGCTGGTGCTCAGGGATAAGGAAATCAATAGTATTATACCTTTTGTTTTTCCTTATTTTTTATTTTTTAAGATTTTATTTATTTGACAGAGAGAGATACAGCGAGAGGAGGAACACAAGCAGGGGGAGCAGGAGAGGGAGAGCAGGCTTCCCGCAGAGCAAGGAGCCCGATGCGGGGCTCAATCCCAGGACCCTGGGACCATGGCCTGAGCCGAAGGCAGACACTTAACGACTAAGCCCCCCAGGCACCCCTTTGTTTTTCCTTATAAGTAAGCTATTTATATCTCTTCAAGTATACTATTGTGATCTACAGTATTACCAGATTTATAGAATAGCAAGATGCTTTAAAATGGGGTTTAAATGAATATATGAATGGACACCAAACACTTAAGATCAGTGCTTAAAGAGAAAAAAAGAAGTGGGATGGCTTATCAAAAGAACAATCCATATATAAATATATATATGTGTGTATATATTTCCACTTAAATGATCTGGAATGGAATGGTTTTAGGTCTTTCTTAATAGAAATGAAATGGCAACCCACTTCTCCCCAATTCAAACACTGCCCAGATTTTAACAAATTCATTTAGAAAGACTTTACCTGTGAAAAGAAAAAAAAAAAAAAAGAACAATGGAAACAAAACAGTGAGAAGAGCATGCCTGCACTCTGACAGATGCATTAAGAATAGTAATGTGTGTAACTTACCTCCTTGAATGACTGCAGTAGGTTACTACCAGAAACTGAGAGTGTAATGTCTATATGATGCATTATAAACAACGGCTCTTCCTGTGTCTGGTATGGAAAACAGGCTAGATTGTCTGCTATATACAAGAGCATATTCACTTCTGTTTTCTGTAAATTTTAAAAAAAGGTACATATGTTTAGTGGATAATCTAGAAATCCATCCAAAAAGCCTTTTTAGAAAAAATATTAGAGGGCACTTTCACCTCAGTTAATGTTTCAGAAAGAGAAGGGTAGAGGAGGGAGGGAGAGAGCAGGGGAGGGAGGTAAGAAAAAGGGATGAAGGGGAACAGAAATGGATTTTATAAAATAATCTTATACCCATTTTAAGAGATTTCATAATGACTTATACCATGGACCTCAGGAAGGGAAGAGGTGAAATTTTTCAGTGCACCCAAGTGGGATTCCCTGAAGTTTTCTTATAGAGTATATGGAATCTTTATGATAAATCCATACCACATCAGAAAGTATACATATGAATTCATAATGATTTGTCATTGTGCTTCTAAGAGTTTAACCCATATGGAGATCAGTTACACACAGTTACTATTCTGCCCTCAAAAATAAGCGGTAATCATAGTACTAACATGTGGGTTAAAAAAAATCAAAGTTCATGTATTCAAAAAACATTTGTCCGTTTCCTACATATTCATAACTCAGAGTATCAGTCATTCTGATAGGGCCATACCATAGTCTCACAAAGGCAAAATTTAAGGCAAAAGTTATGGTTACTACTAGTTGCTATAAAAAGAAGTAGCAGAGGCTTTCAGTATTTCATGATCATACAGAATGAATATAAACATAAAGGCACATTAATATTTAAATTCCTTCAAAACACAGCTTAGGGGAAAAAAAAAAAAAGGAAAGAGAAAATATAGCAATCAAACACACTCCCCCTCCTGCCATCTCACCTACCCCTATCCTGCCATGCAAACAATGCAAAACCTAACAGCGGCATCAGCAACAACAAAATCCCATAGGACAGATGCAATAAACTTGCTACTACTCTATTTTTTATTTTTAAATATGTATCAACACTTACGTGTTAAAGTTGGGGAAATGCAGACACAGAACTCCACCTTGTCTATTAGTTTTAACACTAATTTATATATATATATTTTTTTTTTCTCCTAAAACTGAAAACGTTCAGGACTACTCTGAATAAACCTTTTTAAAACTCTGAAATTCTTCAACTTTGGTCATAAAAAAGTCCTATATTGCTCTTTCCTTTCAAAAATCAAATTTCTTAAAAGAATACTCTAGAGCTGCTCCTCCCATGTCTTCCTCACCACTCTTCAATCACAATCAAGCTTGTGTCCCTCACTGCTTGAGGGCCGCCATCTAATCTCGCCCCATTTCTTTTTTTTTTAAATATCTTATTCTCCACCCTTTCCTTCTTGAAATTTTCTTCTTCCTTAGTTTTCTCTTCCTACCTCTTTGACTATTCCTCTTTCTATGTCCTTCTCAACTCCTTTTCAACAATCCTATTATTTTCTCAGGTGCTCAGGACAAAAGTATTCCAGTTATCCTTTGACGATTCTCACACAGCCTCATTTATTACTTCTTCACAACACTTCTTTCCTTTCCTACTGTCATCATAATAGATCAATACCTTGTTACCTCCAGTGTGAACACAATGCTAAAAAATCCATGTTCCTAAAATGCTCTTTGGCACCTGTCTGCATCACTTTATTCAAATGCTTTTTTTGGTTTCTCACGGTCTACAAGATCCTCCATAAACCATGCCTCATTATGACCTTTCTGCTCCAGTCTAACGATCTATTCGTTATTTCCCACACATTCTTATCTTTGTACCTTTATTATGTTTTTACCCCTGGCTTAAGCAGTAGATCTATTTCATCTAATCTTATCTAATCTCCCAGGCCTTCAGTGATTCGTTCCTCCTCTGACATCCTTTGTTGGAAATAGCCAGGAGACAGCATTCCATTATGATAGCTGAATTACCAGCTTAGCATTGTGCATGCTGGGGTGACAGAACACTGAGCTAAGGACAGACAGAAGGGCAATGAAACCACACAGGAACAAAGCTCAGGAGACGAGGTAAGGACTAGAGCAGTATCTACAGTACAAACCACCTGGCTTGCAGAATATGCTAACCTTAACTATATTTTACTTCCTTTATATTGTGTCCTGTCACCACAACTGGATGGAGGTAAGATCAGTGAGGGCAAGACTACTATATCACACCATTTCTACTCCTAGCATGATGCCCTAGACACAATGGAAACTTAATACTGATGATGATATGATGATGGTGGTGGTGATGATGATGATTAAATTATATTCCAAGTATTTCTGAAATATATGCTTGTAATATTTATTTGCTAGATCACATATCAAAGAATTTCATGTAGCACTTAAAAAGAGGTCTAGTGAAGTATCTACATTCTGGCAATTTAAATTTTGTTTTATTGAAGAAAATTCTAGTTTTGGGATAACAACAAAGTCAACTTTTAGGTGATTAAAATAAAAAACCCCTTTTGTTCTTCTCACAACTTTACACACACACTGTACACACTGGAAAGCTCCATGTGGGCAGACACGACATCTGTCCTACCTACTGTTTTATCTTCATCTCTTAGCACAATGATTACCGCACATGGCAGGTGCTGAATAAATATTTATGTAAAATGAATGAATACACTAAGAGGTAAGCTTAAAGAACAGGACTTTCTATTTTCTTGGCTTATGGACCTGGCCAATGCAACTTGTGCAATAACCCAAAGGATCAAACCTGTAATTACACAAAAGTGGGCTCTTCATTAAGGAAGTCAAGCTGAACAAATAAGGATCTCAGCAGCCAAAAACCTGCAACAGTTATTCTAACAATACTTGAGTGTGACAGAAATAAGTGAAATTTCACCTTATTTATTGAAGTAATAATCTATCCTCCCCAAAGTGAGAGTTTAGTGATAGGGCATTTAAAATTATGCTTAAAAGAACTGTTATCAAAGTTTGTAAGACACTCAGTATGGAGACACAATTACATTTTATCCCTCACTGTATTTATACTCATGCAAAATTTCCCCTCCAAATTTGACTATATACCTTATAATTACTATAGAAGATGTAAAGAAACACGTATTTAATATAGTCACTATTATTTACTAAAATGGTAATATTTTCAAAATGATGACTACTTTAGGCATAAAACTGATAGAACATTTATTTTCTTAAAATAATAATTTTTTTATACTTACAGCTGTGTCATCAAAGAGGTTGAGTAAAGAAATCAGAAAGGCCCGTCTGTGTTGGCGGTTTCCACGGATCATGGAGTAAAGGTGTGAACACAAAGCACTAGAGGACTCATCTTGTCTGAAACCCCTTACAGGATCTTTTAGGCATGTGTTGATTGCCTGTTGTACCTGGTAAGACATCTTCATACCAGCCACTGCTTTCATCTGAAATCAATAAAAGCCTCATTTTGACATGGAAATTAGTTAAGAGTCAAATTAAAAATACACTTTGAGCATTACAGTCAGAAGCTAACTCCCCTGTTTGGTTTTCTTATTTAAAATAATAAAATCACAGAACACAAATGCTGGAAGGAGTATCAGAGATCATCTATTGCAACCCCCTCGTTTTGTGTAAGAAAATATCAAGAACCAAAAGAGCCATCACTGCCAAGCTCACACAGTAGGGACTAGAACCCATGCATCCTTATTTTTAGTCCAGCATGCTTGCTGGACTGTCACCTCTAGCTCAATCTTAAGAGTTAATCTTAAACAAACACCTTGGGTGACAAACTTAGTTGCATGTTTAGAAGTAAATACTAAGCAAAATATTTTATTCTAATATGAATATGGGCGGGACATTTATCAAGGAAATGGTATACCAAAGAAAGACGTTTAAATTTAGGTTATACAATTTAAAAACACATACATGAATAAATCCAGCATATTTTTTGTCTATTTCCACAAGCTGTTGATCAGCCTTGTTCCTCATAGCTGGTTCCGGGTCTGTTCCCATGGCAATTAAATACGGTACACACTAAAATAAAAATAAAGGTATTCTTTTAGTATAAATAAATAAAAGATTTATAAGACATCACAGCAGTAAAAGCTCTATATGATCATGACATGTTAAAACTCACTGTATACCTGGGATATATATATTTAGCTTTATAGGCCTTCCTATAAATGTCATGTCTTAGTGTTCTTTTAAAAATGACGGATCTTCCCTTAGATTAAATTATCTTAAAGCAAAAAAAAAAAAGCAATGAAGCATCAGCAAAAATATTGATGTGGTGAAACTGAAACAATTTCATTGTTTCATTGTTACCTTCAGTAAAGGTTCTTTAAACATAAAGAGCTCCTACACTAAGATTATCCATTTAAGATTATGACATATAATACAAATATATAATCCAGTAATTTTTCAAGCTTGACTGAATTTGCTATGTAAAGATAACATAGAACACAAAGTAATTTGTCTTCCATATTCAAAACTAGGAAAATATAAATTCTTCCACAATACTGATTTTATATAGGGCTTTAATGATCAGACAGTCTGACAGCTAGTATTTTGTTAATAGCAATATCCACTGGATTTCTGAAGTCAAGAAACACCAATACTATGTTAAAAGAATCTGAACGAGTGGTGAGACCTGAAAAGAACAAACAAAAAACAGCTTAAAAATGAATAAATAAAAGCACAGCACTAACTTTTCTGAAAAGGACGATCATGGATTAAATCCTGAATCGGGGGAGAAAGTCCATAAAGAATATTACTGGCTTGGGGCACCTGGGTGGCTCAGTTGGTTAGGCATCCGACTTTTGGTTTCAGCTCAGGTCATGATCTGAGGGTCATGAGATCGAGCCCTGCATGAGGTCCATGCTCAGTGATGAGTCTGCTTAAGATTCTTTCCCTCTCCTTCTCCCTTCCCCTCTGCTCCTGCCCTGATTTCCATTCTCTCTCTCAAATACATAAAAAATAAAATAAAACCTTTATTTTATTTTTTTAAAGATTTTATTTATTTGAAAGAGAGAGTGAGAGAGAGAGAGAGAGAGGCACAAGAGGGGGGAGCGGGAGAGGGAGATGCAGACTCCCCGCTGAGCAGGGAGCCCAGTACGGGACTCGATCCCGGGACTCCAGGATCATGACCTGAGCCAAAGGCTCAACCAACTGAGCCACCCAGGCGCCCAAAATAAAACCTTTAAAAAATAAAAGAATATTACTGGCTCAACTGGCAAAATCTGAAAATGGACTGTATATTAGGTAAGATTGCATCCATGTTATATCTCCTGAATCTGATCACTGCATTATGGTTTTGTAAGAGACTGTCCTTGTTCTTAGAAAATATATATATGCTGAAGTGTTCAGAGGTAAAGAATTATTGTGATATCTCAAAATTACTATCAAATGATTCAGAAAGAAGTGTGTGTATGGTGAGAGAGATAAAGTAAATGTAGCAAAATGTTAGCAAATACTGAATGAATACAGGTGCAGAGAATATAGGGGAGTTTGCTGTACACTCTTGCAATATTTTCGTAAGTGTGAAATTTAAAACAAAAGTTTAAAAAAGCACGTATAATAATAAAAAGCATAACCAACTAAGGCCATTCAGAATACCAGCAAAGAGTCCTAAGTATCTCAAAAATTCAAGAGTCTCAACATACTATTGTACATTTTATTATGTGATCTTGATGATGATGACCCTGAGTCATGAACCAGCTAAATATTCATTAGTATGTTTTATTTCAGGACATAGGGAAGAACATAGCATATTCACTTATAGCATATTTTAGGAAAAGTGCTATAACAAATAGCCAAAAAATTTTTTTAAAGGATATAGGCTTTTGGTTATTTAATAAATTCCCTTCTGTAGCCTATGGTACTCTCCTGAACATGTCAGATGGGTGGTGTATATACTACTACATCAGCATTAGTTGCCAATCCTTAGTAACACTGATATGTCTTTATTATGTCAGTTAGTCCTCATACCAATGTTTTGAGGTATTAGGTAGTTGATGTTACCTCCAATTTATAGATGAAGGAACTGAACTTAGATAATATAATTTACTTTTCTATGGACTAAAACCCACCCTGCTTAACAGTTACACAATACTCTTATAACCCCAGTTAACTCTCTTGACATTACAGGCTATTGGTTCTTAGGGGAGAATAGTCAATATGGATTAAAACAAATCATCCCTACTTAGAGAATTGATTATAAGTTCATATTCTACCAATATTAACTGGAAATTTATTCAAGAGACAAAGTTTTGAGTAGATGGGTATTTTACAGTAATGACAACCTAGGAGAGGGATTCTTAAGCGTTTAGGACAAAAAACTTAACAAGTTGAATAAAGAACTACTATTCTCTAATCATAATGTCATCAAATGATAACAAATTTGGCTCTTTTAGTAAAACATACTTACCTGAACTGGATGAATGAGACCTTGGTTTAGGGTCAATGCAATGACATTCAGGGCAAAGTGGCGTACACTTGATTGGGTGTGAAAAAATGCTTCGAGCACCTGTTTGAGGTAAAGCTGCATGATGGAACTACTCATCCCTGAGGATACATCACCCATTTCTTTTAGATCTTCCTGTTTTGCAACTTTCTTCCCTATAAAAGGAAGTAAACATATTAAGAATGTGTATATTAACTTTATGAAATACACCAAATTAGGCCACAGCCAAAAGCACAAAAACTGTAGCTAGTGCTTTGGCTCAATGGCTCTTCATCTTTCTTGTGTGTATGTCTCTGTCAGAGGCACCTTTGAGAACATGAGGAGAACTATAATTTCTATCCTCCTGCAAAATGTTAATGTCTGCACATACATTAAATTTTAAAAACTATTTTAGGGAGTTTATAAATACCCTAAAGCCTAGCTATGGACTTAAGGACTCTTCTTTAACAGAATTTCTTCATATAATAGATAAAGAAATTCAGGTGTCTGAATTAAAAAACAGAGAGTATCCTAACTGTAGCCACACTGTGAAATTTAAAAATAAATTTTTACTTACAGTCTCTATCTGCTTGTTGCATCCTTGTATCCTCTTCTTGTAGGTAGGTCTGGAGGTTTTTTAACACTTGTATTTTTAAATTTACTGAAGAGTTCTTATCAGATAAAATGTTATTATATAGATTTTTTACCTCTTGCTCAAACATTAGACTTGGATGCTGAATAAAGGCAAATCCTAAAGAGAGAAAAAAATATTTGACATATTCATATTAAAATTATATATAATACTTAATGAAAATGTTGATAAATTATGTAAAGAGCTCCTTATTTCAAAAATTAAAACTTAAAATGACTGGAAGAATATATATGCTAGTGGCCTTACCCAGAGAAGTATAAGAGCAGGTACTTCTTTCCCCATGAATTAAAAACAAGAAATTGCATTTCAAAGGAGAATTTCACACAAGAGGAAACCTTGAGGAGGGAGCAGGGCCTAGTGGCTAGGGGAGTGGATTAGGAGTCAGGTGTCTTGGGTTCTATTCCTGGTCCACCACTGACTTGTAGTGTGACCTTGGGTGAGTCACATAATCTCTCTGTGCCTCAATTCTCCATCTGTAAAATGGGGACAATAATATTTACCACCCACCTACCTCAAAGGGATGTTTTCAGGATTTAAGAGGTAAAGTCTGCAAACATTTTTTAGATCCCTAGCAGAAGGTACTACATTGGCATTATTAAAAAATAATATATATTTATCCAGTTGATGAAACAGAATAATTCTAGAATAAACTTGACTAACAATATCTTCCATTTATTTTTTATGGCATTATAATAAAGCCACAATGCTGAATCTTATAACCATAAGTTAATAAGTAGCAAAATAATACTATTCATGTTTATTTATACAAAATGCTTATTTATGTAAGATGAAGATCTTTAATGATATCAAGTATTACTGATGTCAAATAACAAACTAAACTCAAAGCATAGAGTGATCAGGTAACTAATCCAAGGTCACACAGTATAATAGAGCTATGGCCCAAGCAAGATGTCATTTATTAACTGGTCTAGAGGCACTATTTTCTACATAGTGCTAATTTTTCAAGTTAAAATTTGCACTATTTGTTCTCTGAATTAACACTGTAAGTTTTGCCACTTCACATAACTTATGTCCAGACTGAATATTAAAAGGTACACCTTTGGCTTGAAGGTAACACTATAACTCCCTAAAGTAAGTGATACCTGAATTTTTAGTAGATTTGCTATATGTAATTTTCTGAAAGGGATGAAGGAGTAAGATACTAAGATTTAAATTTATTTAAAGAAATCAGGAAATACTTAGTGAGGTTTGGGTAACTAAAAATTTATTACTCACTTTTGTTCAAAAGACTAATATAAACAATTGCTCATGCATATTAAATTGTAAAACTTGTTAATGCTACCAAAATAAAGTTTCTCTGATGAACAGAGAAGTTACGTGACTTGCACAAGGTCACCCAGAAAATCACTGGCTGAGCCAAGAATGGAACCCAGGTGTCTTAACCCCCAGTCCTATATTTTATATACCAAATCCTACTGTGAATAGAAACATATTTAAATAAAACAATAGTTTAGACTCACATTATTGCAAAATTTGTTCAACCTCTCAAACAACCAAAACTATAAAGAAATTTAGACTTAACTTACCTAGACCAATGATGGCTTTTGTTTGTACTTCTTCATCTGAATGTTTTGTAAAATACATCAATAGTTCAAGTACTTTATCCTTTATATTAACCTAAGGGGAAAAAACCACATTCAAGGGTATGAAGAAGAGTAACTTCGATCAGTTTTCAACTATAAAGGAAAAAACCTAAAAGCAAACAGTGAGAACTTCCACACATGAACTTTACTATAAATCACCAATTTATAAATCCATAGATTTTAGAACAGTGACATTCAAAATAAAAGTCTGTGACAAAGAAGTTTGTGTAAGAATACAAATTAACATCCTGTTCCTTCATTGAGAAAATTAAAAAAAAAAAAAGTCAGCTGCTTACCCAGTGTGCCTACAGTTACAGAGCTGATAGAACTTGTATAAGCTTCTTGTTATAAACCAGTAACAAACAGTTTGTAGATCAGAGGCTAATCTGAGGACCATGTTTTGGGTTGCACTGCTTCAGAATTCTCATTAAACCAGACTACTCTAATGCTGCTTTCATCCTGGGTCATTAGTAGTTTTCAGTTCACAGGGTCACACAGTCCTATTTTTTATAGCATACTAAGTAATTAATATTAGAATCTTTACCTTACTGTTGCCTTTAAAATCCTCTAGATCAAAATCAAAATGCCGACACAGTGCTCCAACAGTGAAAAGGGATCTGAGAAGTGCTGGTTTGTTTGTTAGAAGTGAGGTGTTATTTGGGTCTTCCTGGTGCTGACTTTTTAATTTTGAAATGGCACCTATTAAGATAAGTAATATTTATTTACAAGAAACCTTTTATCCTTGAATTATTATCTTTAAATAATTACTCCTAAGTTGTTATAATTAAATTTTACTAATGGTTCTAAGTATCACCCAAATCTAGAATTATGAGGGCATACCTTATAGCCTAAAAGAATTAATAGAAGAAAAAAAAGATATTTAAATTTTATTTTACATAGTGGGCAAAAAACTTACCAACATTTAATATGAGGTAAATTTCTGAAGGAATTACATTGAATTCTTAAGGAAATACAAAAGATACTAGAAAATACTGCTTCTGAGAATGGACCAGAGGACAATCACACCTCTTAAAATTCCCTCGATGCTGTCTTTATCAGATGTGTTTTTCTTTTTCTTTTAAAGATTTTATTTATTTATTTGATAGAGAGAGATACAATGAGAGAGGGAACACAAGCAGGGGGAGTGGGAAAGGGAGAAGCAGGCTTCCCACCGAGCAGAGAGCCCGATGCGGGATTTGATTCCAGGACCCTGGGATCATGACTTGAACCAAAGGCAGATGCTTAATGACTGAGCCACCCAGGTGCCCAGATGTGTTTTTTATTAAAAAGGAGCTATATATACTACAGGATGTAGAAGGACAATTTTAAAGCCCAGGCATTGAACTTACCATAGTATCTATTGAAACAGGCCCACACAAATTTAAAATTTTGTGTCACTTTATTTACAACTGCCCCAAGACAGCTCACACAATGTTGCACTACCTAAAAGATACAGAAAATGTTACAGTTTAGACAAAAGTTAAAGACAAAGGTAAAAACATATGATTTAGTTAGCATTTTATACTAATCGATGCGAGATGGTAAAATGAATGCTTACAGTCATGCCATACTTGATGATAAGCTTCATTAGATCTTCTTCAATAGTGGCAAGGAAAGTTTCACTTGGATGCTCCATCAGTGGTACAACCAGCTCTAGGATTTTTGCAACATTGCAGATAACCATGAAATCATTTTGTGTCTACAATGATAAAATCAGTGCTTTATGAATATCAAAATCTAACAAGAAACATATATATCTTTATGTATTTGGGGGCTGAGGTATTACATATGTAAAGTTTCAGTTGAAAAAAAAAAGACTATTAGAAAAGAGTTTTTTTAAGGTATGGAAGGAAGAACATCAGACAGTGTCAGGAACCTGGATTCTAGCTCTGCTAACTTACCATGTAACCTTTGGGTCACTTAATCACAAAACTACAGTTATTCTTTTTTTCCCCTAAAATGTAACACAGGCCAATTCTGAACAAAGGTGTTTAAATATTAACTGAGCATTTTACTAAGATTGATACTGTTTTTAAGATTAGTATTTTTCAAACTGGTGTACGTTAACCTAGTAGTTCTCAATTGGGGGGTGAGTTTGTCCCCACAGGATATTTGGCAGTATCTGGAGAAATTTTTGGTTGTCACATTAGAGGACTTGGGGGGGGGGGGTACTACTGGTATCCAGTGGATAGAGGCCAGGAATACTGTCAAGAATCCTACAATGCTCAGAATAGTTCTTGACAACAAAGAATAATCTGGCACTAAATGTCAATTCTGCTGAGGTTGAAAAGGCTTGTGTTAATGCTTTTTCTGATAGATGAAAATACAGAATCCCAGAACTAAGTATAAGACTTCTTTAAGATCTGAAATATTAAATTTCTAATTTTAAAAAAAGGTTAGAACATTGATTAAAAAGCAGTTTAAAAAAAAACAGGTAGAACATTAAAAAAAAAAAACAAAAACCCAAAAGGTTAGTAAAGAATTTACAATAAAGTCTCTTTCACAAAAAAAAAAGTTTCTTTCCACCCACTATCCTCCAGTCACCCAGTTCCCTTGTCCTAAGGCAACCAAAGTTACAAGTTATTTTTGTGAAGTAAGGCATTCAACATTTTTTACCTAGTCAAGTTATTACTCTTTAGTCTTAGCAACAGGTTACTGACACTCATTTTGGACTCTTTGAGCTTATTACCTCTCACTAAATAAAAATATTCCCACCTTACATTCATCCATCTTTTCAGCATACCCACAGGATTAAATAAAAACATAAGATGAATACTCTAACACAGAAATCCTGTCATTTCCTGCCCTCTCCCACTCCCACTTCCTTTAAACAATAGATGGATGAGTAAAGTGGTCTAGGGATGAAGAGTTTTTGTTAAGATAAATTCATCTGAGAATCATAGCTAAAATTTTACTTTGAAACTACCCTTAACATTTCTGGCCTAGAAAGTCAAGTACAAGAAATAACTTAAAATCGAGAAGAAAAATTTAAAGAAAGACAGAAATCGTGAAGGAAAAGAGAAGAATATAATACTAAGAAAAATACCTGAAATGACTATAACATAAGATGCTTCAATATCTAAAAAACTTAAGAGTAAAGAGTTTTCAAAATAGGAAAGAAAAGCTCCACAATTCAAAGGTTTTAAAATGGTCAAATGATATAAATAGTCAAATCACAGAGAATTAAGTACAACTGGTTAATATCATAAAAAAGATGCTCAACCTTCTTGGATATCAGGGAAGGGAAAATGAAGCAACAATGAACTATTCCTTTACACCTGACTGGCAAAGAATATAAAAATGACATAGACTGTCCTATACTGGTTTCCAAAGAGGCTATAAAACATGTCCACCAGCAATTTGGAAAAATCTATTAAAAAAACCAAAACCCAAAACCAAAACCAAAAGAACATTCCCTTAATCTAACAAGTCCATTCCTTAGGATCTATCCCAAAGAAAAAAAAAGCACCACTATTTAAAGGTATATGAATAGCAATGTTTATTAAGGAACTGTTTGTAGTGTCTATCAATAGGAAACAATGTAAAAACCTGCCAAAATGGGAAATGGTTAAATAAATCATAGGACATCCATCAGATGGATAATGTATACATATATATGTATGTATTAATATGATATGTATATAACATAACTTGATTTTAAAAAACTGGTCAACCGGTTATATATGGGTGTGTGTGCACAATTACAGAAGCAGGGATATAGTATGTAAGGATACTCCAGGTTGTTCATCCTGAGATGAAGAAGAATAAAGATGGAGGGAGGTAGGATACAGAAAACAAAAAAATTTAAATCTGTCTAGCATATAGGAGATGGCCTTATTTATATAAAACTTTGTGTGTATGTGTATAAAACTTTCCAACATTCATCCTTCCCTTTAGCATACCCATAGGATTAAATAAAAAATATATTTATAAATCCTTTTTAGTTCATGAGCATGATGGTAGAGTGTTCACACTGTTATGTGACATGTGCCTCCCTCAAACCTTGTTACAACCTCGGCACATTACCCGTCTGACATGATTAAAAAAATATCTATGCACATACATGTGTACACACACACACATAAAAATTATACAAAATGCTTTCAAAGTAATCTTGCTTCAAAGTAATATTGGTTCAAGCAAGGCCTATTCATGCAAGTTGTATTATAGACTAGTTCTTAGAAGCAAAACATGGGGTTAAATTCTAGCTTTGGGACTGGTCAGCCGTATGACACTGGGCAAGTCATTTATATTCTCAAAGCTTTAGTTTCTTATCTGTAAAAATGAGATAGTAACGATACCTACTTCACAAGGTAAATGAGCTAATGCATGTAAAATTCTCCGTAGTACTTGGCACTGTGCTCAATAAATATTAGCTATTATTACTGGCATAGATTACATATTAATCAATTTGTTTCTGGATCTAATACAAGCCCTGAAGACAGAATTAGGATCCCAGAAGTATTATATGTTGTTTTTATATATTTATGTTCTGGTACTTTCCGCAGTTAAAATTTCTCAGGTTTTTCATCTAGAACTTGTTAATTTAGATCACCAAAAAATGAGACCTTAGCAGCAAAGCAAATCTAATAGAGAAAACAGTTAAAATTAGTTCCTTAGGAACACTGGGAACATAGTAAGTAAAAAAATTATTTACATTTTAAAGTTTTTAGACTACTTCAAAATTTAGTGTTTATAATAAGCCACTTAACTCACCATCCTGTCATATAAATTGTTGGACTATTTTACATTAGCAATGTTTTATTTGATTTTCACATTTAATCTTCGAAAAACAGAGTACATGCAACATTAACTTAAAACCACCACCTAACATCTCTGATTGACTAGATTTTCCATATTCAACATATTGATGTATTATAAAGTAAGTATGATATACTCATAAGAAAATATATTGAAATGACAAATGAAAAGCAAATTTAGAATCCCAAAGACAGTACATTTCTCAATGAGAGGAACTCTGCCTCATTCACCTTTGAGTAGCAGTAGTTACAACATTTAGTAAGCATTTACTGAGGGTTTGACCTGAGAAGCTTATGGAGGAAATGAAGCCTGAACTTCATTTATAATACATCAGAAAAAAATAAAATAAAAACAATATAATACATCAGAAAAATGATGTCTGTAGATAACTTGCCACAAATACTAGAACATATATTTGAGTACACGACACAGTTGATCAGTCAGTGAAGCTGTGGACGACACAATGTGAACTCTAAATTGAAAATACTTACTACATGGTAAGACAGAAAAGTAGGACAGCTCTATACTTACACTACATTTAGTGGTAAGGTATGGCTGCATAGTCATGGCATGTTTAACCATGAGCTGAGGTCTTATTTTGCTGAATAAGAACAAAGTGGTTATGCAAGCTACCAATCTTCCAGAATTCACACCTTTATTGTCAGAGTCTGGAAAAACAGAAATAAGATACTAAAATATGACAAGGCAGTGGAAATTATACAATTATTTAAATTACTCAGTATCACCCCCTGAATTGATTTAGTACATGCTTCAATAAAAGATTAGCATTTCTTATGATGCTAGACTTCCTACATTTTTTTCTTTTATTATACATATTACATATATTAAGTATAAAAGACAAAGAGGCTGTGCTATGGAAGGCAAATTTTACACTAAGGGGTGTAGGACTGAAGTTAAAAAGTGGAATGGAAGCTAAGTTTAGGGATGGGTTTTTGGGAATAAACATGGTGTTGCTTATATCTAAAAATGGATGGAAGTAAGTATGGGAGAGTTAGCAAAGGGGGACAAAAACAAATTAGCTGAGGTGATACTGTGTTTGAGGGTACTGGGAAAAAAAGATGCTACCATGGTAGAAGAATGTTAAAAGACTGCAGTGACAAATTAAGAAGCTGGACCAGTGCTACATCAGAAAGGTAAACAAACTACTGCTCCAGTGGGAGGAAAATGCTGCTAGTTAGGAGATACAGTGGTTCTTAGGAGGCAAATCAGTTTTTAGAAGAGATCAGCAATTTTTCAACACTGACAACAGTATCACCCTTAAAATCTAGGATAGGCAAAAATAGGGGAAACAGAACTAGGAGATAAAAAGAAAAAGAGGTACACATGGAAAATGAAAAAAAAAATTAAAGAAAAGAAACTGCGTAAAAAATATAAAGGATATCAACAATTTCCTTAGGTGCCATAATGGTACCTCTGTAAGGCTCCCAATTCTGGAGAATGACCAAGGCTGACTATTGTTTCTCATCAATGTACATTAGGATATGGGAAGTAATGTTAGTCTTGGGTGCTTTAAGCAATAGATTATCAATTATTACTTTTACAGTTTTATATGATTACTTATATTCTGATTAATAACCTCAAATTTGTGACTGGTAAATAACATAATAGATAATATAAAATATTAAGTATTTAAGGAATTTGTCAATTTAAAAAATATTAACCGTTTTATCTAGCTCAAGATTAAATACATTTTATATAACAATTATAAATGATATTAGGAATGTACTACAAATCTTTTAAAAACATTTTTATCATAGTTAAAACAATTTCATTTTGAGAGAAAATTTTATATCATTTAAGAGATATCAAACAGTTTTTGGATGAGTGCAACTAGCTAAATACATATTAGCACCTGGACTTTTATGTCTGTTCAACATAACATCTAAAATAATATGCTACTGAAAGATGTAGAAGAGATGAGGCCTATGCTTTTATTATACTTCTCTAAATAATCTTAGTCAACCTAAACAATATAATCTAGGATGCAACATCAAACAAAAAACCCCCTTCATTTAAAAGTGAAATAGTTAATTATGAGGCTAAGCAGAACCAGAAGCAAATTGAGAAATGTGCCCAAAGTATTTTAAAATATCTTACAAAATCAACTTAATGACCAATATATAAAATGTCTTACCAGCTAGAGATTCCTCATATTTAAGAATGTGCTCAACTAGGTTATCAACAAGTTGAGTACAAGCTTTCTTCACAGGTTTATATGAGGAATCCTCTTCAGACTTCAACAACTATATATGTATATATATAAAAAAAAAAAAATCCCGGTATAATTATTCATTAGGCAATAATAATATAAATGCATTAAATGTGTCCATAAAAAGCTTTTCAGTTTGTCATTAACAATTAATATGGAAAATGCAAATAAATAAACAAAAAATATAGAGCAAATGTTTTAAAATATCTTATAAACCAGTAATTTATAAATACTTTCAAACAATGTTAGTATGAAGTATTTAAACTGCTGTGTGTAGGACCTGAGGTAGGATATGAGAGAAATGAGAAAGGTGACCTTCCTTAATGCTCAGTGCTAGCTGGATTATTTTAAAGAATTAGAATTCCATTCTTCATTATTTCAAGTCCTTTGATAGCTCAAAAAAGTATGAGTTAATTACATTTTTTTTTATATAATTGTAACTTCATCTGAATTGCACCTTCAATTTTATAATTATAAAACATAAGGCTAGATTTCTTTTCTGTATTATCCTTTGCCAACTTATTAATAAACAATGTAAGAAAAGTGTTAGGAATGATGAGATGAGGAGAAAAGATCAGTCTAACTATAGCCAAAAAATAAAACAAGTTCAAACTTTTATAATCATAGGTCAATTGTAAAGTCATCTACGGTGTATTTGTTTTGTTAATATAGACTAGCTAATACAACTCTGGAGATATTAAAGAAGTTGAAATGTGTATTTGATTTTCATGAAGAGTTCCCGTGCTGTCCAATATAACTTGCTGCAGTGATGGAAATGTTCTTTATCTGTGCTGTCCAGTATGGTTGCCACAAGACATATGCAGCTACTAAACACGTGAAATGTTGGTAGTATGACTGAAGAATTAAAATCAAATAAAAACAAAAATTCAAATTAAGTTAAAAAAACACATGTGGCTAGTATTGGATAGCTCAAGTTTAAACTTTCACTACAAGATGCACAAATGATTAAAACAATTGACAGCAATCAGTATAACATAACACATATGTTGCCCCCATCCTCTTCAATTTAAATAAATCAAAAAAGAAAATTCCAATTTTCAGTTTCAACTCTGTACAGCAAATTCTACTTGTCCTACTCCATAACTCAATTCCTTAAGCAGCTACTAAAATCACATGCTAGCCTTTTCCAGGCAGGAGCAGAAAACGATCCCCTCTTCCTTATTTTTTCTTTCCCCTCTCCAAGAGATCAAATATACATAAAAGTATAAATCCTAGATTTTGGTTCATGACACACCATTAATACTGCTATGTGCTCTTTTGTTTACTTATAAAAATATTGTACTATGAACCCAACTCAAGAACAAGAATATTTCCATGGACTTTTATTTTCCCAATGTGTTCCTTCCCTTATTCCATCTTCCTGTATCACTTCAAGGTAACCACTATCAGGAATTTTAGAATTTCCTTGCTTAAAAAAATTTGTAAGCTGTATACTGTTTATACTTTTGCCTGATTTTCAACTTTCTAAAAGGTATCATGCTAGATGCAGTTTTCTGGGACCTGCCTTGTTCACTCAACATTATGTCCCTAACTGTAATCCAGGTTGTTGCAAATGACTGTATTTTATTCATTTTAACTGATAAGCAACAGGCTACTGTGTGTCCATACTGCAATTAATTTAGCTATTCTGAAGACAGGTTAATTACACTTTTTAGTGGCATAATGAGCATTCTTTTAGTTGTCTCCTGGCACACATATGCAAGATTTTCTTGGGTATATACTTGAAGTGGAATTGTTAGGTCACAGGTTATATAACTGTTCAATTTTATGCTGTATTTTTTCAAATTGGTTGTAGTATTAATAGTTTAAGAGATACTGTTTAATCCATCTCTTTTCCATTATTTGTTATCATCTGACTTCTCAATTTCTGCCAATTGAATGTAAAACGTAGTCTTGATTTGTATTTTCCATATTATTAATGAAGTTGAACACTGTATAGGCCATATGTGCTATTTCTCATATGAAATGCCTATTCATGACTTTTACTTATTTTCCTACTGGGACTCTTGCCTTACATTAGTTTATAGAAGAGGAGTTCACATATTCTTAATAATGATCCTTTTTTCCATGTTTCATGTGTGTCAAGTATCGTTTCCCAGTTTGTGACTTGTGTTTTTGCTTTAAGATGTCTTTTGATTCAGAAATGTATTCCCTTTCAACACAGTGAAATTTATCAATCTTTTAAGGTTAATGGTTTTGGAACTGAAGAAATCTTTCCTTACAGAAAGGTCAAAAATATATTCACATATATTATCTTCTAAAGGTTTTAAAGATTTTCTTTAATCTATATGGAGGTGATTACTGAGTGAAGTAGGAATCAATTTTTTTTTTTAAGATTTCTTTGAGAGAGAGAGTGCGCACGCACGCGGGTGCGGGGGTAGGTAGGGGGAAGGGCAGAGGGAGAGGGAGAAAGAATCTCAAGCAGGATCCCCACTGAGCACGGAGCCTGACATGGGGCTCGATCTCATGACCCTGAGATCATGACCCGAGCAGAAACCAAGAGTTGGACACCTAGCCAACTGAGCCACCAAGGGGCTCCAGAAGTAGGAATCAATTCTTAAAAACAAAAACAAAATACCTTATGGATAGCCAATTGTTCCAACCCCATTTACTGAGAGCTCCATTCTTTCCCCATTAACTGCAGTGCCACTTCTATTTTTTAAGTATATCCTAAATACGTGGAGGCTTATTTTTGGGCTCTCCATCTTGTTCTATTGGTATATTTAGTACCACACTACCTTAACTACTGCATCTTTAAAAATAAGTCCTTAGAAATGACAATTATTTTTAGTTCTCTGCTTTTCCACATATATTTTACAATCACCTCAACATATCTGAGGACTATTTTTTTCTTTTATTTATTTTTTTTAAAGCAGGCTCCACACCCAGCATGAAGCTTGAACTCACAACCCTGAGATAAAAAGTAGCATGCTCTACCGATTGAGCCAGCCAGGTGTCCCTTGACGACTATTTTTTATTTTGATGAGATCTCTAAACATATTCCCATTTTGCATGATTTTCATTTTAGGTTTATAGTTATTTTCTGTCAGATTTTATTCCTAGTTTATTAGAAGTTATCATTCAAAGTTATTACATTTTATCAAAAATTTTTCCTGTGTTCCCTGGAATGATTACTTATTTCTTCTTCTTTAGTGTTAAATCATACATACACACTGATGTTAAGCCAGCCGTATGCTTATATATGCATAAGTGCATGTATATACGTATACATATGTATACATACACACACATCTGTATCCATCTTATTTTTGATGTATTTCAAAGTAAATTGTAAACGGTATACTCTTTTTTTCCCTTTGAGATAAAATTTACACAAAATGAAATGTACAAATCTTTAGTGTTCATTTCCTCAGTTTCATTAAGTGCATTCGCCATTAGAACTCAAACTCCTATCAAAATACAGAACAGTGATCTACATCTTTAGCTTATATCAGAATCATCTGGAGAGACTATAAAATACAGAATGGTGGGCCCACCCTGAGAGTTACTGGGTAACTGAGTAAATATCACTCAAGGACTTAATTTTTTCACCTGGGAAAGAGGTTAGACTTTTAGAACCACTGATAGAGACTTTTACCATCATCCTTGAAAAGTTCCCTCATGTTACTTCCCAATCAATCCCTGACCCCCTGCAATCACTCTTTTGAGTTTTTCCAATACAGATTAATTTTGACTCTCCTAGAACTTCCTATAAATGGAATCAGAACATGTATTCTTCCGTGTGAGGCTTCCTTCACTCTGCATAATGTTTTTTATTATTCACCTAAGTTGTATTATCAACAGTTTGTTCCTTTAAGATGTGGAATACTATGAAACTGTGTGGATATATCAGTATTTTTACTCATTCACTGGTTGATGGACAGTATTTGATTATAAACAAAACCAAATTGCTCCTTCAACACTTTAGAAATCTCCTCAGCTTAAATATCCAATTTCATGCTTGAAGTTCTACCTTTCACAAAACACTAGAACAAGGACACAATTCAGTCAAGTTCTCTGCCACTTTATAACAAAGACAGCTCTGTTGTCCAATAGCATGTTTCTCATTTCCGTCTGAGACCCATCAGAATGGCCTTTACTGTCAGTACTTCTACCAACATTCTGTACATGATTATATGTATTCTCTAAGAAGACAAAAGCTTTCTCTACAGCTTCTTTTCTCTCTGAGCCCTCACCAGAATTGCCTTTCAATGTCTCTTGAAATATCAGCTTTTTCTAGTATGCACATCAAAACTCTTCTAATCTCTACATATTCTCCAGTTCCAAAGCCACTTCCACATTATTTGTTTTCAGCCGCATCTTACTTTTTGGTACCAATTTCTGTCTTAGCTTGGGCTGCTATAACATATACTATAGACTAGGTGGCTTAAACAGAAATTTATTTCTCATAGCTCTGGAACTTAGGAAATCTAAGACCAAGGTGCCAGCATCATCTGGTGAAGATCCTTTTCCTAGCTTGCAGATGACAGTCTTCTTGTATACTTATATGGCAGAGAGCAGAGAGAGATCATCTCTCTTGTGTCTCTTCTTAGAAGGGCATTAATCTGATTCACAAGGGCTCCACCCTCGTGATCTAATCATCTTCCAAAGGCCCCACCTTTGTATCACACTAGGGATTAGGCTTCAACATACGAATTTTGGAGACACACAAACATTCTGTCCACAGCATTCTCTGAGGAATCCTCCTGAGGAAGGAGTCCCATACTCTATGGAAAATATACTGTTAATTTTTTCCCTAACCTTCCCCAAAGGGACCTATGGTCTTTCATCAGGTTAACTGTACATTGGAGAAAAGGAAATGATCAGACCTTTTAGGGATTATTAGATGCTGGTTCTGAACTGGCACTAATTCCAGGAGACCCTAAAGGTTCCTTTAGGGTAGAGGTGGAGTTTGGAGGTCTTGTGGTCAATGGAGATATAACTCTGGTCTGTTTCACATTGAGTCCAGTGGGTCCCCAAACACATCCTGTGATTATTTCTCAGTACCAAAATGAAAAATTGGAATAGATATACGCAGCAGCTGACAGAATCCCCACATTGGTTCTTTGATCCATGCAGTGAGGGCTATTATGGTGGGAAAGGCCAAGTGGAAGGCATTCTCACGAGGAATGTTTTTACCCAGGAAAATAGTATATTGAAAGCAATACTACATTACTGGAGGGGCTGTCAAGATTAGTACTATCATCAAAGACTTGAAGGATGCAGAGATGGTAATTCACACCACCTTCTCATTCAACTCACTTAACTGGCCTGTGCGGTAGACAGGCAGCATTTTGTTCTTACTGGAACAGACACTCTGGATACAGACTTGCCTTCCCTGCATGCAGTGCTTCTGCCAAAACTACTACCTGTAGATTTATAGAATGCCTTATTTACTGTCATGGTATTCTACAGAGAATTACTTTTGACCAATGAAGCAAGTGGCTTGACAGAACATGGAATAGACTTTTGAAGAGTTACATATAGCACCAGATACATGGCAATATCTTGCATGGCTGGGGCAAGATTCTCCAGAATGCTCTATATGCTCTGAATCAGCATCCAATATTTGGAGCTGTTTAGCCCACAACCAGGATTCACAGACCAGAAATCTGCAAGGGGTGGAAATGGGAGTAGCATCACTCACTATTACCTCTAGTGACCCGCTAGCAAAATTTTTGCTTCTGGCAACTTTATGCTTTGCTGACCTAGAGGTTTTAGTTCCAGAAGGAGCTTCCACCAGGAGACACAACAATGACCCCACTGAATTGGAAATTAAGATTACCAACCAACTACTTTGGGCTCCTCATGCCTCTGAATCAACAGGCAAGAAAGGGATTAGGGTACTGGCTGGAGTGACTGACTAGACTACTACTCTATAATGGAAGCAAGGAAGAGTATGTCTGGAATATAGGAGATCCCTCAGGGCAAGTCTTAGTATTACCATCTCCTGTGATTAAGGTCAATGGAAGACTATACCAACCCAACCCAGGCAGGACTACTAGTGGTACAGACCGTTCAGGAATGAAGTCATGGGTCACCCCACTATGAACCAAGACCAGGTGAGGTCCTTGTTGAAGGGAAAGGGAATAGACAGTGGGCAGAAGAATGCAGCCATGAACACATTACAAGGTATAGGAACAAAAACTTTAACTGTCATGAGCATTTCCTACTTAATTTTTTCCTCTTATTCCCTTACCATAGAACATAAGAGGTACTGACTTCCTATCATAGTATATTTAAGTCATGGGATATCAAGGAGAAGAGTAAATATCACTCAAGGACTTAATTTTTTCGCCTGGGGAAGAGGTTAGTGCATTTTCGGTTGTATGCAGGATAGCTGTATCATGTTAGGTGTAACTATGACCTTGTTACTGTTTTTTGGACATGAAGTATGGTTAAAGAGATGTATATAGGTGCCAAGTTGACAAAGTGGATTTGTGATGGTTAATTTTATGTGTCAGCTTGACTGGGCCATGGAATGCCCAGTTATTTGGCTAAATATTACTTCTGGATATTGGTGAGGATGTTTCTAGATGAAATTCACATTTGAATTGGTGGACGCAGTAAAGCAGACCATCCTCTCTAATTTGGGTGGGTATCACACAAGCCATTGAGGGCCTGAACAGAACAAAAGGTGGAGGAAGGAAGAAACTGACTATTCTCTGTCTGAGTTGGGACATCAGTTTTCTCTTGCACTCCAACTGGGATTTATACCATTGGCTACCCTGGTTCAGGCCTTCAGACACAGACTGAACTACACCAGTAGCTTTTCTGGACTTCTAGCTTGCAGACAGCAGATTTTGGGATTTAAGAGCCTCCACAATTGCATGAGCCAATTCCTTATAATAAAACCTTTTCTCTCTCCTCTCAGTATCTTGTTAGTTCTGCTTCTCTGGAGAACCTTAGTACATGACCCTTCCATGTCAATCCCTGGCCCTCTGCAACCACTCTTCTGAATTTTTCCAATACAGACTAGTTTTTGCCTCTCCTAGAACTTTATATAAATGGAATCAGAATATGTACTCTTCTGTGTAAGTCTTCTTCACTCTGTGTAATGTTATTATTATTCACCTAAGTTGCTGTATGTTTCAGTAGTCTCTTCCTTTAAGATGTAGGGTACTATTAAATTACATGAATATATCAATTTTCCTATTCATTCAATGGTTGATAGAGTATTTGACTAAACTTTAAGGACATCTTGTTTTAGATTACAAAGGCCAGGAACACATGAAATATAGGTTATTCAAGTTTTTTCAACTACCTGTATTTTCTGTTTTAAAGATTTTATTCATTTATTTGAGAGAGAGAGAGAGAGAGAGAGCAGGCGCGCTTGAGAGAGAGCACATGTCGGGGAGGAGAGGGGCACAGGGAGAGAGAGTAGCAGACTCCCACCTGAACAGGGAGCCCGACATACATGGGGCTTGATCCCAGGACTCCGGGATCATGACCTGAACCCAAGGCAGATGCTTAACCCACTGAATCACCCAAGCGCCCCACCTGTATTTTCTTATAAATTAAAAAAGGACCATGGTCTTGGTTCGTAAGCAATGAAAATGAGTGGCACTAGAAAATCAATTCAATTTTTGTGTACCTGTCATAGGGATATGATAGTGGTTTAAATTAGACTACTTTATAGAAATAAAAAAATACAAGGACTTTCATGATAGAAATTTTTCTTTCACATGCTACTGAAAAATGGCAAAAAAAAGCTATGAATTCATTAAAGGTTATGAAGGCAATGAATCTGCATACATTTAAAGTGTGTATGTATATATAACATATTAACAAAATTATTCAGTTGGTGGACAGTTTGGTGCATGCCTGATTTTGAAGCTATAGTACTCTAAGTTTCCCTAAAAAAACAAAGAAACCACATTCCATGAGTTGAGAATCACTGATCCATAAACTCACTCAACATACAAATAATAAAAATGAGAAATAGTGGAAACTGAATGGAGTGGAATGTGTATATGAGCTCATGTGGAAATAGTTGAAGTGTGTTAATTATTTTTTTTTAAGATTTTATTTATTTATTTGACAGAGAGAGAGGGGGAACACAAGCAGGAGAGCAAGAGAGGGAGAAGCAGGCTCCTCACTGAGCAGGAAGCCCGATGTGGGGCTCAATCCCAGGACCCTGGGATCATGATCCAAGGGGAAGGCAGACACTTAACCAACTGAGCCACCCAGGTGCCCGAAGTGTGCTAATTATTCTTTAAAAAAATATATATATATAATTCTTTAATTATATATTAAAAAAAATATATATATATATTTTAAACTCTACCCCCAGTGTGGGCTCAAACTCACAACCCCAAGATCAAGAGCTGTATGCTCTACCAACTGAGCCAGCCAGGCGTACCCATGTGCACTAATTATTCTTAACTCAAGAATTTCCAATGATTCTAGTAGTCCATTCTCTATATCCTTCCTAGCCTCTCTTAAAAGTTATGCATACATGTTGTTATAACTGCTATAACTGTTACATGCATCTATAATAAATATTTTTAAGCTTTATTTCTTTCATTAAACTAAATTCTGCTAGTCTAGTGACTGTATCACAAAGTCACAGTGTAACTGATAAACTGTTGTCAGAAACTAAAGTAAAATTAGACAATAGGGAGAAAGGACTGAATGAACAACTAGCTAAAGAGGACTAGAAAGTAAAGATATAAAGAACACAGAACTTACTGCTAAGAGATTATAAATCTAGTCATCTCCTTTCTGCTTCTAACTTGCCAATAATACATATGGATATTATCTTAGATCCTTTTTTGGAATACTAAATAATGACATTTCTGATAGTGACAATTAATTCGTACTCACTTATTGTAATTATCAGATGAAACATGTGGTTGTAGAGTCCTTTAGAAATTATTATGTCCCATCTGGAATGGCTGACACAAATATAACTAAGATGGTCACAATGCTTTGTAATATACAGCTAATTATTTGACTTAGGAGGGAAATGATATCAAATATATTATGTAAAATTATGAAATAAAAGATGATATATGGAAGATGATTTAGGAAGAGAACCTAAGATATTATAGACTGAAGAACATAAGCAAATACCATGAAGATGTTTAAAAAAGGCATCTTAAAAATTTTTTTAAAAGCAACCTATTACTGCACACCATCAGATGGCTAAAGTTAAAATGAATGACAAAGGGAGGTGGGAGGGATGGGGTGGCTGGGTGATAGACATTCGGAAGGGTATGTGCTATGGTGAGCGCTGTGAATTGTGCAAGACTGTTGAATCACAGACCTGTACCTCTGAAACAAAGAATGCAATATATGTTAAGAAAAAAAAAAAAAGAAGGTAGCAGGAGGGGAAGAATGAAGGGGGGGAAATCGGAGGGGTAGACGAACCATGAGAGACTATGGACTCTCAGAAACAAACTGAGGGTTTTAGAGAGGAGGGGGGTGAGAGGATGGGTTAGCCTGGTGATGGGTATTAAAGAGGGCACGTTCTGCATGGAGCACTGGGTGTTATGCACAAACAATGAATCATGGAACACTACATCAAAAACTAATGATGTAATGTGTGGTGATTAACATAACAATAAAAAATTAAAAAAAAAAAAGAATGACAAAACCAAGTATTGGTGAGAATGTATAACACTGGAACATTGCTGGTAGAAATACAAAATGGTTCAGCGATTTTGGAAAGAGTCTGGCAGTTTCTTACTCACATGACCCAGCAATCACACTCATACAAATCTACCCAAGAAAAATAAAAACACACATCCACACAAAAACTTGCACACGAATATTCATGGCAGCATTATTCAGAAAAGTCTAAACTGGAAACAGAAATCCATAAATTTGTGAGTTCATAAAGAAATTACCATACATCTGTACTACTGATAATAGTCAACAGTAAGAATGAATAAAATATTAGTATACCAGCAACATTTTGCTAATTAAAAGAAGTCAAACACAAAAAAACTACATGTTGTATGTATGATTCCACTGATATGAAATTCTACAAAAGGCATAACTGTAGTGACAAAAAGTAGACAGGTGGTTTCCCAGGGCCAAGGGAAGAGGACCAACTACAAAGAGTCACAAAGAAGCTTTGAAGGGTGATATTCCGTATCTTGATTGTGCCTCAAGAAAATAATTTTAATGACTGTTAAAAATATCATTAAACATACAGAAATAAACAGAAATAAATGGACTTAACTAGACAATAGATTGTTGATATAATCAAACAGAAAAAATTTATTTCAAGAAGGGCTTTTAATGGGGTGCCTGGGCGGCTCAGTAAGTTGAGCATACGACTCTTGATTTTGGTGCAGGTCATGATCTCAGGGTTGTGAGATGGAGCCCGCTTAAGATTCTCTCTCTCCCTCTCCCTCTGGCCCTCCACCCCCTTCAAAAAAAAAAAGAAGACAGACTTTTAATAATATATCTTTAGTAAGCTATAGATAAAAAGAAACGCAAAGCAATCTTAAAAACTGTATCCAATAATGTTATTGTTAATATAGTAGGGCAAAGCAAGTAAGAAATTATGTTCCTTTCCTTGGGAACCAAGATTTTTAGCCTAAAGGAAAGAATAAAACCAAAGAAATAGACTTTCATAATAAAAAATTTGAATAAAACAATCAATATAAATCTTGATTTATTTTTGCCTTTCTAAAAAATACACATTTTTTAGCTCTACCCTCTGGAAAAGGCCCAAAGCTATGATAACCCATTAGCAAAGAACATATGCAGCATCCAAATCCAAATTAGGGCTCTTTGGAAAAATGGCTGATTTCAGGTTTGGGGCAGAAAATGTGCAAGTTGAGTCTAGGACATCTTGTAGAGGCAAAAAGTGATTGGGTTACAAAAGAGTAATAAGGTTGTATCAAAAGGATACAAGACCAACCTGAAAGGGCTACCACTGGGCAAAGATGGGACAATCTGAACTTCAAAAAGACTTATGATTACAACGTTTTAAATATAAAGACAGGGCAGCTGGGTGGCTCAGTTGGTTAAACGTCTGACTTGATTTCGGTTCAGGTCATGATCTCATGGCTGTGAGATCGAGCCCTGCAAAAGGCTGGCGCTGGGCATGGAGCCTGGTAAAGATTCTTTCTCCCTCTCCTTCTGCCCTTCCCCCTCCTAAATAAAATAAAATATAAAGACATACAAATCTGTTCATTTACACTGATATTAAAAAAATGAACAAACTCATTATAATAGGTACACCAGGTTGACAATATCTAAACTGAAAGATCACTGAAAGTAGGATAAACAAACATGTGCCTCCTGATGTGATGCAGTAATATTCAGCATCATCTATGAAGTATCTTGTCTCCTACTCCCAAAACTGAACTTCAATATTATTAAGGCTCTAGATCTGAGAGTCTACAGAAAAAAAATAAATAAATAAAATAAAAATGGTGAATAGAGGAACAACTTAAATGACACCAGAAGGAAAACATCTATGAAATCTAGAATGTGGGACATTCTATAGGAAAACATAGAAGTGGCATGAAAAAAAAGAGGGGTGAGGGGCCGACTATCATAGATTAAGAGAAGAGACTTAAGAGCCATATCAACCAAAGCAACTGCAAACCAAATATACAAATACATTTTTGAGACAATCAGGGAAATACGAACATTGAATAAGTAATTAGATATTAGGGAATAACTTATTAATGTTTATTTTGATATAGATGATAATGATATTCTGGTTACTTTTTAAAATTTCTGTTAAAGATAGACATTAAAATGTTTATGGTGAAATGATATAAAGTATGGGGTTTGCTTTAGAAGTATTATAACCAAGAAAAAATAATTTAAAAAAATATAGGGGCAGGATTAGAGATAAAATAAGATTGGGAAAATGCTGATAATTTTTGAAGCTGGGTGATGGGTACTTCTATCTATTTAAAAATTTCTGAAATAAAAAATTCATAGGAAGATAAACATTTCCATAATGAGATTTTTAAAGAATAACAATTATGGTTTAATTCTGTACTATTATAGGAAATTCTACACATTTTTATAACATGTCAAATAATGTAAATATGTATTTAATGCAATCTGTAAATCTGTAGATTTCATGTCTAACATTTAAATTAAAGGGATAAGAAAAAAATAATTATCTGGAAGGCAGAGAAGATAGAATTTCAATTACTGATTTAGAAAACTTACTTATAACAGGCAATTGAATAATTGATTAAATAGGGATATTAACCAACACATTCAGACTAATATACTGAAATAATAATAATAATAAATGTTCTCCCTCAAAAGACAAATTCTTAAAAAATAACTGAAAAGTTTCTTTTAAATCATAAAGCTTACAAAGAACTGACCTTCTATTAAATTTCATGTTATTTGTTATCAGGAGTCAAAATAACACTCACGTTTTGAAGGAGTTGCTCAAACCAGTCATATCCAGTATCTCTGCATGCTGCAACCTAAGCGGGAAAATATGGTGAAACTATCAAAATTAGAAATTTATTTAAAATCTGAAAAACAAAACAAAAACCAAACCTTTGCTATGTTTTAGCCTGAGGTATATAAATGTCTCAATGCTCTCATTTAAAAAAGTATTTTTAAAGTAAACTGTTCTTTTAGTAAACCAATAATTTACTAATGCTAAACAATTTTATTTTAAAAACACTTTAGAAGATATTCAAGAAATTAATGTATTGAAATTAAATAAGGTATTACAGGAAAGGTGGATGGGAGGATGGGTGAAATAGGTGAGGGGGATTCAGGAGTGCATCTGTTGTGATGAACACTGGGTGATGTATGGAAGTGTTGAATCACTATATTGTATACTGGAAACTTATTACACTGTATGTTAACTAACTAGAATTAAATAAAAACTTAAAAAATATATGATATTACATTTTGAATTATAACTTCAATTAGAAAAATCTGTAAGGTTTAAAACAACACAAATAGAAATGTTTGCTTATTATTTTCCTTCTAGGTAGCAGATTTAAAGACATGAGTGAAACAGAGATGAACTTGTAAAAAACTTATGTTCAAAACATAAAAAGTATCCTGGGTCAAAAAAGTTTATAGGTTATGTATATAATTAAACATAATGAAACTAATCTTAACTCATGTTTTCTGAAAAAGTACTATCTCATTTGAGGTTGCTATCCCTAAGCTACTGTTACCTATTCATCCACTTCTCCTCCCCCTCTCAGTTTTCAGTCAGTGGAGGAATACGGAAAATTTCAGTTATCAGTGCTTATAAGTAAGTAAACGAATGCCAAGAAGTGGTTATGTAGAAATACCAATCTCGTCTTCTTTGCAGCCCTTGAGTATCTCCAGAAATGTAAAGTAAGGGAAGTACAGTTGACCCTGAACAATGCAGGGTTTAAGGATGCTGACCCCTTGCACAATTGAAAATCTGTGTATAACTTTAATTTCCCTAAAACTTAACTTTTAATAGTCTACTGCTGACCCGAAGCCTTACCAATAACAAAAACAGTTGATTAACACATATGTTGTATAATATATGTATTATATACTATACTCTTACAGTAATGGAGTAAGCTAGAGGAGAGAAAACAGTAGTAAAAAAAATCGTAAGGAAGAGAAAACTGTATTTGCTGAAATAAATCCGTGTATAAGTGGACCTGTGCAGCTGAAGGGTCAACTGTAGTATTAAATGTCAAGATTAAGCAAATATCTCATCATTGTCTCTCTCTTTGTATGAGGGGGTAGGCCTAAACTAGGTCTGCACCCACAGGGACCACACCTTTGTTTGAGTCCTTACCACATCAGTGATGTTTAAAATTTTCCTTGTCATTGCTTCTTTGTCATTGTGTGGAGTTGGAGTAAACCAGAGTTTTTGGAATGTTTCATTTACTAATTTCTAGAAGAAAGAAAATTTCAAACTACACAACTACAACAAACATGGCAAAATTCTCAATCCCAAATTCTCATTAAAACCCAAAACAAAGTTGGGGCACCCGACTGGTTCAGTCACTAGAGCATGCAACTCTTGATCTCTGGGTCATGAGTTCAAGCCCCATGGTGGGCAAAGATTAAAAAAAAAAGTCCCAAACAAAGCTATAAATAACTAATCAAAACATAAACTACCATGAATTTTTGGCATGAATTTCTCAGTTTTTAAAAACAATCATCAATTTCTTAAATTTATAATCTTCTTCAATTGGTAAGAATTTTATTTTTTTATTTTTTATTTTTTATTTTTTTAAAGATTTTATTTATTTATTTGAGACAGAATGAGAGAGAGAGCACATGAGAGGGGGGAGGGTCAGAGGGAGAAGCAGGCTCCCCGCCGAGCAGGGAGCCCGATGCGGGACTCGATCCAGGGACTCCAGGATCATGACCTGAGCCGAAGGCAGTCGCTCAACCAACTGAGCCACCCAGGCGCCCAATTGGTAAGAATTTTAAACAGGTGATACTATGCCTAGCCTAGGAAAGCTGCATAGCACACCCTCAAATGTTTTTGATCAAACTAAAAAATATTTTTACTACTTTTGGGGAGAAGTTGCTAAAAACAAACACAAAAGCAAATATAGGGACAATCATATACACATAAATTCTTTAATGAACAAGATCAAACTTTCAAAGAAGTATTTATTAACTTAGAAAACCAAATACATACCACTTGAAAATTAATTTGATAATAAACTTCCTGCATATAATGTAATCACTACAATGACATTAAATATTATAATTCAATTAGTTGAGAGATCAGATTTTATTTATGTAAGATCTAGAAATAAAAATGTAAGAAAGTATGGGTTTTTTGAATTTATAATCTAAAAATGTTGACTCACTTGTAAAGGTTTTATAAGTCATATTTTACATATATACCAACAAAATTTAGATACAATAAACATTAAATTATTTAAAACACTAATGAAAAAGGAATTTTAAAGTAGTCACCATTTCATCTTACCTTAATGCCCTCTTCATCATTGACTCTGCGAATCATTTTTACACACATTTCTGTAATTTTTGGAAATGTTGGTTGTTCAATACAGATGTCTCTTAGAATCTTTATTACCCTTTTCCTGACACTGATACCAGTATCCTAAGAACAGAAAAGTATTTTTAAGTATCAGAATAATCAAGCTGCTCAGATGTATGAAATGTGATAAAATGAAATTAGAAAATAAATACCATCAAGCAGTCTATTGACTATTAACATGATAAAGATGGTCTATATATTTCTTCTTTCTGCTTTCTTATTATTACTACAAATATGAATTATATTGTTTTACTTTTAAAATATGATATCCAAGACATGCAAAAATATTAAACAGCACTGAACACGAGACTAGGACATAAGCTCACCAAAATTAAATGGGATAACAAATATGAAGCTTTTAGAATAGTGGCACTTAAACAGCATATGAGATATTTTTTTTTTTTTTAAGATTTTATTTATTTATTTGACAGAGAGAGACACAGAGAGAGAGGGAACACAAGCAGGGAGAATGGGAGAGGGAGAAGCAGGCTTCCCGCCGAGCAGGGAGCCCGATGCAGGGCTCGATCCCAGGACTCTGGGATCATGACCTGAGCCGAAGGCAGATGCTTAACGACTGAGACACCCAGGCGCCCTGCATATGAAGTATTTTTAACAAAAGTGTTAAATCTAAATCTAATCGAACCATTGTCCCAATCATCTTATAGTTAATAAGAAATACAAGAAACAAAAGAACAAATTAAAACCGTGAGGAAATAACAAGACTGACTCTGGCCTGTTTAAATGAGTCAATGTCATGGGGGAAGTGTATAAAAAAGAGAATACTCTAAATTTTATTTTATTTATTTTTTAAAGATTTTATTTATTGACAGAGACAGTGAGAGCAGGAACACAAACAGGGGGAGTGGGAGAGGGAGAAGCAGGCTTCCCACTGAGCAGGGAGCCCGATGTGGGACTCAATCCCAGGACTCTGGGATCATGACCTGAGCCGAAGGCAGACGCTTAACAACTGAGCCACCCAGGCGCCCAATACTCTAAATTTGAAAACATGATCATCAAATGCAAAGTATGATCTTTGACTGGATTCTCTTTAAAAAAAAAAAAAAAAAGAGAAAATAAATTTTTTCCACCAATTTTTGGGACAGTTGGAGAATTTGAATATAAACTGGTGATTAGATGTATTTAGAGACTGTTAATTTGGTTGGGTGAGATAATGGTTTTTGTTTATAAGGGCAGTACCCACATTTTTTGGAGAGGTAGGCTGAAGTATCCACAGAAGAAGTAGCAAAATGTTTAATTTAAACTAATTTAGCAAAAAATATAGATGAAATATGGTGGTAGATACATGAGTGTTCAGTGCACTTACTCTTCACAAATTTTCATAATTAAAGAGTTTTAAAAATAAATAAAAAGCATTGGACACTTAATGTACAAATTATTTCCATTATGCATTCTGACAATCGTGAAAATATTTTAGGATATACTACTTGGGTAGGTGCTGTCAGTTCATTAGCTTTGAGAATCTTCTTGATTTTGCCTTTCATTCTTGAAAAGACTAAGGCACTAAAAGGAAAAAATTTCTTCCTCTCTTTCCTTAAATTCTGTTTCAATCAAGATTTTATGCTAGTTGAAGCTGAAATTATCTTGAACTCTCAGTCACATAATATTCTGATAGCAGACTAAATGTGATAAACTCTTGTCATTGTGGGAACACCCAATCCTGTGCCTGACACACCTCTGTTAACAGAAGTCAGTATGCCTACAGTGGGTGATGCGGAGATTCCACAGATATTCTGTAATGCCAATATTTCCTGTTTCCTTTTATTATCCAGGAAAAGGCTTTAGGACCAGAGAATTCCATGACATACAAGAAAAGCATATCTTAGAATAGTATTTCTTAAGTTTGTTCTTAAGACTCAAATGGCTTTCTCATTTCATTTGCAGGTATCTAAAGTTTGCCATAATTCAGCTTTAAGGAAACATGCAGATATACACAAAGGATCCAAAAATATAGTCAGATACCAAAATTCTGCACTTAGCTCTCAATGAAATAGTTCTTCTTGTTTATATACATACATACAAATTTATTCTAGATTCCTGTCCAAAATATTTATGCCATTGTAGTTCCTATCATTTACTCAGTGTAAACTTGCCCCATTAAAAGGCAGTACTACTTGAAAAAAGGAGTCCAATTTTCGACAATGATTTGTTTTACAGTATCGAGCAGTCCTCCTCTTGAAACATGCCCTTCTTCAGTTCTTTGTTTGGGCCTGGGGCTGAGTGGGTTTGAAATCGCTGTCTCCTGCCCTTGCTGGCACTCTGTCCAATCATTAGCACTCTTAACTCTCAGCTCAAGGTGAGGTAGGAATGGAGGACCTTTTTTCTACTTTCTAAATCTGGGAGACTGGAGATTAGAATCTGCCCAATACTTTGCTGTCCAGCCACCACTTTCTGGATTCGATTCTTGGCACCAGGAGTACCTGCTAGCTTCCCCTGCCTTCCAACCCATTGATTTGTCAGCACTATAGGGTCACAAATCTTAGCTTTTAATTCTCAATCTGGTTTAAACTGTCTTTAGGGTGGATATGTGAAATAAACATTGACAGGTTTTCTGGGGGCTGGGGGGGGGAGAAACAGGTCCCCCTTTAGAAAGTTGCTACAGTACAGAGATTAAGCAATATAAATATATGACTGATATCTACTTTTCTAGTTTAACAATTAAAAAAAATGTGATACTAGAAAGGCAAAATTATATTTATGAATCATAATAAAAATGACAAAACAAACATACCAATATTCTTTCAATCAGCATATCATAATACTGCTCAGCAAGCTGAGGTCGACAAAGAACAAATCGACCTAATAATTCTACTGCTGCTTCTCGAACACTAGTGGAGTTATCCATTAATCGTCCATGAACTCCTCGTTGCATATCAAGCTAAAGGAAAATGAAGAAAATATAATTTATACTAAGTAGAGCTAATATTTTAACTTGAATGTAGTACTCAAATAAGAAGAATCATTTGTGCTCTTCTTTACCCTTGCTAGAATACTGGGGTCTACAGCAACAACCTCAGATAAACACTTCATTGCTTTTGTTCGAACGGCAATTGCGTTTTCACCAAGAACTCGAAGGATCTGCCAAGCAAACATTGATATTTTCAAAATTTTAGTATAACATTTAACAAAAAATAACATGAAAACATGCAAAAGAAATGAAAATACTGTATTTACATCCCTTTAACTTTTATATGAGTAAAAGATGTTATCTTACTGATCCAAAGTTTTAACTTGAAGGTCAGTACAGTAAGTGAGGCATTCTATACTCTACGGCCTTTCCTTTATCCTGGCATTCTCAATTAAACCGGTTTTTTATTGCTATGTTTCATTTGCAAGGACACATAGCCCTACTAAAACCTTGCTATGAGTAACTAATTCAGGATATTTAGTATCATTTAAGTAATAATTTGGTAATTCAGTAACAACATCATTCTACCTACACCATGTATGTATATTCATACAGATATATACCCATTTATCTGTAAAACAACAATCAATACGTAAAAGTCAAGCAAAAAAAAAAAAAAGACCTTTAACAAATATGGAACACAGAAACAAATGCTACTTTCATAATCTCTTAAAATATCTGTTCTCAACAACGAATAGACATAAACTACCCCACAAATATCCATAATCAGAAAAACCAATATCACTGCATAAGGAATTCTGGTCCAGTTTACCTGTGTCAAATAAATATCAAAGCTCTGGGCAAACGGCCTCATAGAGGCCAAGTATCGAACAATCAAACAAGCATCATCATAGTCCACAGTATCAGAGTTCATCCTACAACAGAAAGTCATTAAATTTTTATTTATTTAATTTTTTTGCAAAGAAGATAAATAGGTATCAGAGACATAACTAACTGAAAATGTAAGATGCTTTCTCTCTGGATCTTACTTTAATGTGCTGAACTGAGAAGGTGTGGTTTTGATAATGCTTCTAAGAAACTTTTTCCGGTTTTCAGCTCGATGCATGATTTGACCAGTTGTCTCAACTTCCTTCGCATGATGTGTTCCTTCAGATGATTCTTCATCTTTTTGCGTTTTCATCGCTTTTTCTGTTTCCAGAGTTGTGTCACGGAACCACTGGGCTATATAGAATTTGCGAGAAAACTGAAAAGAAAATAGATTAAGACTTGAGCTTGACGAAATTAGCGAAATTTCAAAATGAAATCAGTAACAAAATTTCTAATCCATTGATAAAATGCTCACTCTCAGGAATAAATATTAAGGTGTACTTTAAAGCAACTTCCAGAAGATAAAAACAGATTTTTTTTGTGTGTGTGATTTTTAAAATGATTTTTTTTAATTCTTATGTTAATCCCCATACATTACATCATTAGTTTTAGATGAAGTGTTCCATGATTCATTGTTTGTGCACAACACCCAGTGCTCCATGCAGAATGTGCCCTCCTCAGTACCCACCACCAGGCTAACCCATCCACCCACCCCCTCCCCTCTAGAACCCTGTTTGTTTTACAGAGTCCATCGTCTCTCATGGTTCGTCTACCCCTCCGATTTCCCCCGCTTCATTCTTCCCCTCCCGCTACCTTCTTCTTCTTCTTTTTTTTTTTTCTTAACATATATTGCATTATTTGTTTCAGAGGTACAGATCTGAGATTCAACAGTCTTGCACAATTCACAGCGCTTACCAGAGCACATACCCTCCCCAGTGTCTATCACCCAGTCACCCCATCCCTCCCACCCCACCCCCCGATAAAACAGATTTTAAGAAAGCTGGAAGGTTTGACTATCGAATGATAGAAAACTTATTATTTTACTTTGTCTTAACACTTGTATTAATGATGTCAAAAGATAATTTGATAAACACAGTTGTATTAAATCTAGAATACTACTATCAATTACTTAACAAACGACAGCATCACACATAGGTCAGTAAAATTATACAGAAGATAGGTCAACTGGGAAAGTTTAGAACAATAGGATACAAGTCTAAAGGTAAAAACTTTAGTGACTTTCAAAATACCCCCTTACTTCTTCAAGAAATACACAGCCAGTTATTATTGAAATATTTTAACACTGAGGCACACCTATAATCCGTTCCTTTCAATGCAGACCGAAAACCAGCAGTAGTTGGCTGAAAAGCTTAGTTATCTCTTTAGACTGCATATCTCATCAGCAAAAAAAATAAAGAAGTACCCTACTGCATGCACAGTTTCCTCATACAGTTCATAAATTTTATATACGAACCTATTATACTAATAATTTGGATATATAATATACATAAAAATATAATTAAGGATTATATTTAAAAATATACACATGGAATTCTAATACCTTCTTTTCATATTCTAATAGATCACCTCAAGCACAACCTGGGCCATGTCTACTGTGAGAAGCAATGATCTAGCTCAGTCTCAAAGATAACTATGAAAAGATGTCTATTTCCCATGTCACACCATTTTAGTGTAATATAATATCTACCAGAATTTCATGAGACAAATCAATCTATAATCATTCTTTTTTGTTTAGATCATCAAGTACCCTTCTGTTTCAAAAATCAGTATTCCAAATAACTTTCCTTTTCAGGACACTTCTCAATTTTCTTTCAGACCCAATTTGAATCTGATGTGTTATTTCCAAAAAAGGGAGAAAAGGTTCCTACCACTAGTGAAGGATCGGTCTCAGTGTTTTCATCCAAGTAATCAAGCAATGCTTTCTGCAGTTGTTGTATTTCATCTTCTCCTCCTGAAACCTACAAAATAAACCAAGTAAGAACAAAAAAGATATGGGGCGCCTGGGTGGCTCAGTCAGTTGGGCGTCTGCCTTCGGCTCAGGTCATGATCCTGGAGTCCTGGGACGAGCCCCACATCGGGCTCCCTGCTCAGCGGGGAGTCTGCTTCTCTCTCTGCCCTTCACTCTGCTCATACTCTCTCCCTCTCATAAATAAATAAAATCTTAAAAAAAAAAAAGAATGCTATTTTTGAAAAACATATTATTAATTGATAGCTGAGATTGAGACTGGCCTCTATTTTTATGAACTATATGTCATCTTTATTTGAAGGAGGTGCATAGGTAGTGGGCATAAATATTATCAGAATAATGTGTTAAGTATTCAGAAACAGGGGCGCCTGGGTGGCTCAGTCGTTAGGCGTCTGCCTTCGGCTCAGGTCATGATCTCGGGGTCCTGGGATCGAGCCCCGCATCGGGCTCCCTGCTCTGTGGGAAGCCTGCTTCTCCCTCTCCCACTCCCCCTGCTTGTGTTCCCTCTCTCACTGTGTCTCTCTCTGTCAAATAAATAAAATCTTTAAAAAAAAAAAAAAAAAGTATTCAGAAACAGGAAGGTCCTAGCACTGGTTTTCTGTATGGAAAAAAAGAGGCCATTCCAAACTTTAATGTAAAAATGGAAACTGTTATTATCTGTTTTACTATTTGTTATAGCTGTCTTTGGGATATTTAAAAACATTCTGAAAGAGAAATACTTTTATTTATAATACAAAACAGTACTTTATTTCATGTAGGATATTAAATATATGTTCACTTGATCCAGGAACAGAAAGATACTGACTCTTAAGGTCCTGTCATGAACAATATACAGCGAGAAACCGTGAGCTGACATTCATGTCTAAAGCTTATACTCTAGCTTTACCACACAAAATGCCAATATGGTTTAGAATATCTCTAAATAGAAAACAAAGACTAGAATAACCCATGTTCTAAGAGTGTGGCGAAATGGATGCATGGAGAAATCCATCATAGCACTGTAAACTAGGACAGTGTAAATTGTCCAAAAGCAAGGTGGAGGTATGTCAAGAACTGCAAGAATATTTACAAATGATCCCTCCCCTCAAGTTTTACAGTGTACAACCGACACGATCATATGTAATGAAGAAGTCCTAGGTCCACTCTAAGAAATACTGAAACCTGGCACCTAGGTCTTTGTTTCTAAATTACCATTCTCGAATAAAAAGAACCAGTAGTATTTGGTGAAATGGCAGATTCCAGGGCTGAGGCAAGGAAAGTAAAAGAGGATCAAGGATCCTGAAACATCTTGTGCCACAAAGTTCTCAAAGAAAGATGGGATGGGAATATATAAAAAAGATACAAAAGCCAGCTAAAAAGGGCTCTCACTGGTTATATCTAGGACAATCTGAGCATCAAAATAATGATAGCAACAAATTATAACCTATGAAACAGAATAGGAATGGCAGCATTATTTTAGATGGGAGTATTGTATTAATGGTAATTTCTTGCTTTTCAAAAGTGTACTGGGATATTTAAGCAGGAGTTCTTGTTTATAGAAAATATACACACTAAGCAGTGGTTCTCAAACTTTAGCATTCATTAGAATCACCTGGAGGGTCTATCAAAAAACAATGCTGGGCCCCACCTACAGGAATTTCCTATTCAGTAGGAGAGTCTTTAGAATTTGCATTTCCATCAAGTCCCTAGGTGATGTTAATATTAGTACTTCTTGTCCAGGGAATCATACTTTGAAATTCAAGGGTAATGGGGGCATTAAGTTTGCTCAAATAGTTCAGAAAAAAAAAATGAACACACAGATATACGTGACATATACACAGACACACACAGATACACATGTATATTTTGCATGCATGTAAATGTTGCACAAAGATAAAGCAAATGTTATAAAATATCAACAATTAAGGAATTAAGGAATTTGGGTGAAAGGTTTGTAGGAACTCTTTGTACTATTCCTCTTTTTTGTGTTTAATATATAAATTATTAGTAATATAAATTATTTCAAAATACAAAGTATACTAAAAAAAATGTAAAAGGCATTTCTAATGGCCAGCATGAATATGGCTATGAATGTTTAAAAAAAAAAAAAAAAAGAGTAGAAAGAAAATGGAAACAGTTGTATATGGTAGGATTAGAGATCATTTACCTAATAATTTTCTTAAGTCACTTTTAGCATTAGTAGCACCTCACGCACACTTAAAAAAAAAGTGAAGCAATAAAACACTTTTTCTCCAGACATGAAATATCTATTTAATAAAATGAAAGGAAGACCTCCTCACCTTTCCCCAGTATAAAAAAATTATCAAAATTCAAAGGTATAAAATGACTTGATTGGGAATGCTAAATCATCTTAGTAAACTAAAGATTTAAATAAAACTTAAACGAAACAGAAAACAGCATCATACATTTATAAAAGCAGTTCACAGAAAGAAAGTAAACTAAGGATTTATATAAATCACTTAAAAGTTCCTGTTAGACACTATAATATACCCAATGGTATTAACTTTCTCTGTGGGGCTTTTGAAAAGCCCACTTTTAGAAATGTAAGATCTTACTTTGAATCTATAAAATGAAATGCAACACTAATATAAGAATACCTAAAGAAAGTACTTAACTAATATTTATCCTCATAATTTTAATCCTTTATCTCAATACCTGTTTTAAAATTCGTTCTATAGACCCTTGATCCATTTTGCTTGTAACAGCATCTTTCCTTAATCGTGCAGCAACAGTTCCAAGGTAATCAAGAGATGCCACTCTTAAAGCCATCTCTGTTGACTTGTTACTGAATTGATGAACCTAAACATAAAAATAATTTTAATTTAATCAATTTATAAATTTTTAATAGCAATTTATCATATAAATTCCAAATCTATGTTGTATTAGCTGAAAATTTAAACAATTTTTGTGATATTGTTCCTAAGTGACTGCCTTTTGAGAGTTTCTGGAACCTGACATTTTCATTAAAAAAAAAAAAGTATATATTAATCCTAAGAACACAGTCATTTTCTTTAAATGTAGGCTCAACTGCTTACTTGTGAAAAATGGGATATTACTGAATAAGAACTTCTTATGCTGGAATTCTAATGCCTATGAAATGTTATCTTGGTTTCAGAATAGCATTACTACATTTTCTGGTTCACAGAATGTAAGTTCCCAAAAGCTTTGTAACAATTTGCATTGCACAAGTTTAAATAAATTTTAAAAATAAAAAGAGAAATCATAATATTTCTTTGCATTTTCCTATTGTATTACATGAGAACTAGAAAGTGTCATGTTTTTAGAAATACTCTTAATGATGACAAAGTGTTCATTTTAATCAGTTTCATGCTTTGAAATGAATTAACTGCAGTAACTTATGACTCAGTGTTGAGATGCTTTTAACTAACAATATGGCACTTCCAAACCAAAGAAAAAAGTTTTTAAAGCACTGCTACCTTATGTAATGAAATGAAAGCACCAAAATCACAAGATTTCAAAGTTTTCTACAAAATACTGACAATACTGTGTACAGTTATGCACATGCAAAAATAAAGATGCAATGGTCATATTTCCTTACACATTTTTAAAGAATTCATCATCTGTGAATCAGAGTACATCCTCATTATGTTGTCTTCTAGTAATCTAATAATCTTTAAATGCTATACTCTTACCAACAGTCTCCCTAACAAACTAAGGAGTAGTTCAGCAGCTGGCCATTCAGGCTTATTGACTGTTGAAAGAAGGTCTTGAACAAAATTTTCAAATAGTGGTCTGTAATCTTCTTCACCTTGCTTACTACCACATCTGTTCGAAGATAAATAGTGAAAAGGCTGTGAATTTAGGTGACATGTCTACCAATATGATTGAAATTTTGTTAACTAAGTTTTCTTTTCCCCATATCTAATAACAAGTTATAAGAGAGTACATTAAATATAACATGGCATAAAATGAATCTATTTCTCAAATTTCATTCTTGCCCCTGCTAGGGAATTCATTTATTGCCTAGTATAAACACTACTTTTCAGCAAGTACACCACATTTTTAAAAATGACCACTCTTTCTCTGAGATTACCACAAATTCTTATGAAGGCCGACTAAACCACTCTCTACAAACTTTCCTATTCAATTAGAATTCTCCAATATTTACTGAAGAAAAATTACAGAATTTCAATCTAGTACTTCAACTTGTGGAGTCAAACATAGAAGTAAGTTCCCAAGAAGATTTTAGTATTTCAAATGCCTCATTTTAAAGATTAGGAGACAAAGGACAAAGGTGACATATTTAAAGTTCAGGTTATGGCAGGAAACTGGATTAACCATTTACTTAAAATAAATGAACTATTTTCTATACTGGGGAAATAAAAATCAGTTATATTAGTTTTGCTCACTTTTTAAGGAAGATGGAAAGGAAGTTTTGGGCTGTTCTCATGGCTGTTTCGTAAGAGTTGGTAATGACAACATCTTGGTCAACCTAGATTGAGAAAAATGAATTTACATAGATATAAGAATCAAAAAAATAAGTTCATTCAGTTACTACTGTCATGTTATTACTGAATAGGGGCAATACATTTAAACATTAAGAAGCTTATGGGGCACCTGGATGGCTCAGATGGTTAAGCATCGACTCTTGATTTCAACTCAGGTCCTGAGATGGAACCCTGCTATGGGTGTGGAGCCTGCTTAAGTTTCTCTCTCTCCCTCCCTCTGCCTCTCTCCCTCTTCCCTCTTTAAAAAAAGAAGCTTAAACTATTCTTTTATATATAAAGACAGAAGCTACAATTAGTAAACACATTTCAACACTTTACTGAGTTTATTTTAGTTTATTAAAATATGAAAGAGTAACACACAAATGTGGTTAGCAAATGCAGTATCAATAATTTCTTATGATCTAGGTCAGAAGAAGAAATTGATTGAAACTACAAAAAGAATTTAGAAAAAGACATTTCAAGTTCCAAGTTTAGGAAATGCTGCAATACAATACAAAATAAAATTCAATTCCTTCATGAGAAATTTCAAGATTAAGATATAAAGTCAATTCAAAGTTGTGGAAACCCAAAGGTGAAAAAATACATGAAAAAGCTCACTAGTTACCAGGAAAATGCAAAATAGAACATGGTATCATTTCAGACTACTAGGCAAAATCTAAAAGAAAGAAAATAAACTAGAATACTACTTTTTTGAGCAAACCGACAAGTTCTAGTAAAGTTAAAAATACATGTACAAAAAAATATACATGTACACTATGATTTAATATTCTACTTCTAAGTATACCTAGAGAAACTCTTAAATCGTGATACAGTTATAGATGTTTAACCCAAGTCAAGAGAGTCTGGTATTAGCTATTACGTATTAAAAACAATGTTGACTGAAAAAACAGCTGTAAATATGTCACTATATCATTTACATAAGTTTAAAAAATTCTATGTCAGGGGTGCCTGGGTGGCTCAGTCGTTAAGCTCTGCCTTTTACTCAGGTCATGATCCCAGGGTCCTGGGATCAAGCCCTGCATCAGGCTCGCCGCTCAGCGGGAAGCCTGCTTCTCCCTCTCTCATTCCCTCTGCTTGTGTTCCTTCTCTCACTGTGTCTCTCTCTGTCAAATAAATAAATAAAATCTTAAAAAAAAAAATTCTACATCAAATGTATGCAGATAACTATATAAGTAAGTAAATGGAGGGAGATAAACATTCTCATGATACCTGTCACCAAAGACAAGGAAGGAAAGACTGGAGAGAAAACAATCAGATTCAAAGAGTGACCTCAACTTTTTTGATAGGCATTTTTCACTTATTTACTTACTTAATTATATACTATTATACACATACGCAAAATTCTGAAAATAATGGAAGAGAGAAACAAAATCATTCCTGTTTCTTTTTAACCTTTTATAATAGTATAAGAACCTGGAAAAATTGTAAGCTTTGATGGGTAAAAGCTACAAAACCAAGAGCAAATCTTAGCTATAGTTACTCAACAGTGAGGCATAAACTCATCTTCTGCACGGGAATTACATTAATCATATTACAATTATATGTTATGGAGTAGTACAGATATTATATATTATAATATTCACTTGCACATTCACTATCTAACTTCAAACTTAGTGGTTGGTATGAAAGGCTTGTTAGCTATTATCATTCTCATTTTATAGCCAAAGAAACAAACTTGGATTAAAATGATCCATATGTCTCATGACTGGTAGACAAAATAGTCAATACCAGAACTCATGTTTCCTAAAAATCAGTCTAGTGCTCTACAAGGATCCTAAAGACCAACCATAAAGCTCTAATTAAGAATCTTACGTCAGTTTTGTAAGAATGGCAGAGAATTTAGGTGCTTCTTCCTATAAAAGTACAAAGTTATAAAAGATTCCTTACTTTTTTATTTGAGTCCTCTTCTGAATTAGAGTCCTTCTCTGATGATGGTAAGTGTACAACACACTGAATTAGTTGTAAAACCAGTGCTGTAACCATCTGGATATACATAGGCTCTCCATCCATATCACTACTATTTAACCTTTAATGGAGAAGAAAATATTTAAATCATACAAAGAATGAGAATTTCACTGTACATGTCATCTATCATCTGAAAATTTCAGGATGCTTTACTAATATTTCTAGGCATTATCTTTAGTCCTTGTAATAGTGTCCTTAAGTCAAATTATTTTTAATAAATTAGAGAAAGTACCAATTCAATGTCTATACATACTTAGATAATTAAAATAGTCAAAGGAAAATGCAATATTTAATACAAATTTCTATATTCTATATGCAGTGCAGGCAAAGATTTATACATGAAAAATGTCAAATATTTCTCAAAATGATTTTTAAAATGAGCAAAGTCTTCTAGATTTCCAAATGCCCATACATTCTGGTACTCATTTTCTTATTAAAATCTGATACAGTCAGCTCTTGATCATCTGTGGTAGGGTATGAGGGCAGTGGCATAGAATATAAAAAAACCAAATTTAAATCTTTAAGTCTAAAGATACTGTAAAGGTGTAAGAATTCTCTTATATACTGATAATTATTTTACATAAGACAGCCTTCAAAACAATCTAAATATAACCTATATGCCAGGTCAACACACTTAATCACTCAGGAAATTATAAGTTATGATAATGATGATGATTCCCTAGGACAACAAAGACAATAATGCTGACTACAGCAGTGGATAACATTTCTTAGTTACCCTGTTGCTTAGTGATTTAAGAGCTTTTAATCTTCACGTCTATTCTCCATACTGCTGCCAGAGTAATCTTCCAGCTGTTAAACATATTATTTAATGACTTTCTACTGTATAAAGGATTAAGTCCAAGTTCCTTAGTATGGCTTATAAAACACTTGAACTGCCTTTGACTTTTTCAAGTCACATTCCCTATCATGGCTTAATCAGGGATGATTTTGCCCCTCAGGGGACATCTGCCAGTGTCTAGAGAAAATTTTGGTTGTCACAATTGGAGGGGGTGGGTAGGTGGGTGGTTCTCTTGTCATCTAGAAGTTATAGGTCAGGGATGCTGCTAAGCATCTTACCATGTACAGAACAGCCTTTCACAACAAAGTATTAACTGCCCAAAATGTCAAAAGCATCATGACTGAAAAACCCTGTCATAGATCTTTACACCTGAGAATCAATGAACTTCTCTTTAAGTCCCCCAAACATGCACTGTTTTTTCACATATCTAAGCTATTCTTCATGCTGCTCTGACTAAATTGCCTTTTATTTGATCACTAAAATAAAAATCACAGTTGAGGAATAAATTTATAAGGACTACAATATAATGTAATTCTTCACTGTACTTAGCCTTTGATATAATTAGTTACCTGAAGTTCCTCAAACTCCTCTTGCTGGTTGGTAATCTTGCAAGTGAAGTAAAAATTTCTTCCAAAATTAACTGCCTATGTTTTTCATATCTTGAGAATACCTGTTTAGTAATTATAAGATTTCAAATTTAGTTTATATTTATTTGAAAACAAAAATGATATTATATCACATGATAAAAAATATCTGCCATTTACAATGAAAATGTTTTCAACATCTTCAATGACAATGACTTAATTTACACAACTTTTCCATCATTAATTACAACATTCTTGTAGAAGTCAGAGTATACTAGTTTCATTTAGAGGAGTATACTATCTTGGAGATGGAAAGACAAAATGTAAATGATTTTAAACAATTCTGATTTAATTGTAGACATGAAGGAATTATTAATGGAAATATTTTTTAAAAATTTAGAAGGGAAAAATAAAACAAGACAAAATCAAAGAAGAAGACAAACTGTAAGAGATTCTTTATCAAAGGAAACAAACTGAGGGTTGCTGGAGGGGAAGGGGTGGAGGGATGGGGTAACTGGGTGATGGACATTAAGGAGGCACGTGATGTAATGAGCACTGGGTATTATATAAGACTGATGAATCACTGAACTCTACCTCTGAAACTAATAATACACTATGTTAATTAATTGAATTTAAATAAAATAAAATAAAAATTTAGAAGAGTTTAAAATATAAGGCAAACAAAAATAGTCCTTATGCTGAAATAAATCTATGGAAAACTTCAATCTGCATTAAATTTTGCAAATTTGGATTAAATGATATCAGTATTATTTTTCCAGGGGGATAACTAAAAGTACGAATTTATACTTACTGCAGTGACTAACTTAATGGCACATAATTGTAGTTCACTGACATTTTCCACAAAAAATGGTGTTATTCCCATTGATGATACCTGCACACACAAAACGTAATCGGTATACATCTCTACTTGATTTCGGTAACATTCTACCTTAACTAAATTCCAAAACATTCATAAACTTACTGGAAAAAACTGAGAGGTCATTTTCTTTCCCCTCATTAATCATTAGTATCAATCTAGTTCTTTCTCTGCTCCTTTCACCCTCAAGCACAGTACATTAGTACATACTTTCTTTCCATAGCTGCCATTCCACTGATCTCCACATTTTGGGTTGATAAATGTTACAATATAAAGAAACAATACATTTTGCTACTCTGGATGAAAATATTCTGGCATATTTCAAAGGAAGTAATCATTTACCTTTCAAAGAATTTATGGAGTTTAGAGTTTATACTATATTCACCTATCTTTTGCCCTAAATGTTTCTTTTTAAAACTTCCCTGGACTTGTATTTCTTCATTTTATATATATTCTGAATGGAAAAAATTAACATAGTGCTGGCATTATTACCGAGCGAGCAAGGTTATACTGAACTCACTTAGACCCTCTATTCTTACATAGTTTGGTCTAAGATTGAACAAAATGCTTAAAAAAAAAAACTTACCTGAAGAATTGTTGTGTCTGTAAGAAGCTGTATCTCTAGCAATTCTGATAAGCTGCTAACAATGTCACAAACTTTATTATAAAGCATTACTATTACTCTCTGCTTATGGGTAGAACATTTAGCCCGTTTTGCCTTTGAACTTAACAAGCCTCCTAAAATGAAAGAAAAAATTCAAACAAGTAATTTATCAACTTTTAATAATTTTTAATAAACAGTAATAAAATTGTATTCTGAAGTAAGAGAACTTTTTTTTGGGGGGGGGGATTGTGCTACATAAAAATATAACCTGGCAAATAAAGCTGGTTATTTATTAAAACAATATTATTCTCTAGGGATATCTAGATAGCAAGTAATCATTCTTATAACAGATAATCTATGGTATATTCCAGTGGCTACTAAATTTTTGTAAAATATGTATCTTTATTTCTATTTTTTCTCATTGGTGCAGGACAGTAAGATTATATTTCCCTTTAAATTAACTTGAAATTATTAAACAATAAGTAATTAATTGTAGATTATTCATAAACCAAGTATGTCCCCTTCTCGTTAAATGTACATGTTAACTATTTCACTGCTAATTTATGAAGGTTATAAATAAGAGAAAGATTATACATCTTGAATCAATCCATTTTGTAGATAACTAATATTCTGCATAAAATTAGGGTGAAGTGATAAATAGAACTAGAAGCTAATATTATCTGGGATTTTCCCTGAACAGTAGAAATTACTTCCACTGTATGTAAATATTTGTTAAAGAAATTATACTTGAACAAGTACTGGATTAACGAAAAGTTCTAACTCTAGCCAAATCAAAGCCAGTATTTATTACAATTTATATGATCTAGTAATTTTTGTGCCATTTTAAGTTATTGCATTCTGACCCATCCAACATAATAAAATTAACAGATAATTTTGACATAATATTCAAAAACTTCCAATATAAAAAGGCAAACTAACCTCCGTGAGGATCTAATCTGTAAACAGGATCATACTGAGGATAGAGTGTATTCTGCAAATGAAATTTAGTGTACTGTATAACTCTTTCAATTACATCCTCAATATATACAGCTTTTGGCATGTTAGGGGATGTCATAATGTTGATAGTTGTAAGACAGGCATCTGCTGATTTTGTAACTCTCTCCATAATAAGGTCTCTCCATAATCTTTCTTCTTCTTCAGTATCATTATTCTATAAAACAGTACATTGTTAATGAAATGGAAATAAACGTATTTATGTTAAAATATTAAAAAATTATGATATATTCGATTTTCATGGTGTTTTGATGTATATACATTTCTTTTTTTTTAAGTAAGCTCTACGCCCAATGTGGTGCTTGAACTCATGAGCCCAAGATCAAGAGTCATGTGCTCTATCTACTGACTGAGCCAGCTAGGTGCCCCGATGCATGTACATGTATATTCATAAACATCAGGAATGAAGTACAAATACTGATGTTACTTTAAGATTTTTGTTTCAAAGTTTTCAAATATAATATATTCTATCTCCTAATTCACCACTAGATGACACTCCAATAACAAAATTATAGTATCTTCCATGTACTTTATCCAAACCTAAGATTTTAGGAAAGACTGTAATTGTATATAAATAATTTGGTTTGGAGTATAAACATGATAGTCAAAACTTTGCAAGTTCTGCTTGCTGTTCTGAGAACAAAGCGAAAATTAAAACGACAAATGGTAGAGCTGCATTTAAAAGTAGTAAAATGTTATTGACTCAATCATTCCCATTTGTTTTTCAAAAACACAGTATTTTTGAAAGATACTAAAAAGTAGTTATTATGCAGACTACCGAAAACATAATTTATTTTCTAAAATGGGTAATTCGACAACTGACAGAAGACTGCATTTTAATTTACACACTAGTAACTTACATTACCAATGGGAAGGAGTGCTTTTAATCTCATTGAGAGTGAAAATCCTTCTATCACATGTTTACTTATGAAATACTAACTTTATACTCTAGGAATACTTTCAAATGCATGCTATTCAAAGCATATACATTGGGAAATGAAGCAAATAAAAGCAAAATATATGTAAAACAGAGAAGGGCTTTCCAATCACTAATGCCTACAAACTCCATTACTTTTTTCCTAACTCTCTAAGCTTTCTTCCATTTAACTGCTTACATACCTACTCAAAAAAATAAGATAAGGCAGCTTTTCTTTAATATTAAAATTGCTGTATGGAAGAGTCAGTTAAGGAGGTTTATCATTCATGTAAAATGTTAAGATTATCTGCAACACATTAAATATTGTTACGGCTTCAGGAATTAGAATAATTTCATTAAGATTGAGTCAGCCAGCTCTCCAGAACTCTAGATTCTTGAGATTAATTATAATTTCTTGTCAAAGTGTTTCAAATATAGTTTGAAGACTAAGGATATAGCAGATTGCCACTACTGGTTTCTCTAAGCCCTTTGTTTCTTTCTTTTTTTTTTTTTTTAAGCCCTTTGTTTCTGATTCAAAAGCTGATTTAAAAAGGGCATTGGAAAAATACAGATATATTTAAGAAACCATAGAAATACATCTGAGTTTATTTTTCTACATTTTTTATTCCATGTAGATCACTTAGCAATCCTGTGGCTTCGGCAAACTCAAGAACATTTCTCTTATAAGATCCAGCACATGTACTAAATATATACAGTATATATGCATATATGAGATCGCTTCTTGGCCTTTTGGCTAAGATCAAGTATATGCATATATGAGAATGGAAATACATATATCAAAAATGTTAATAGTGGTTATTGCTAGATGAGGATATGGACCTTTTTGAGCTTGTGGTTTGGAAATTTTCTGCAATAAGGAAAATTCAGTAACTTAAAACTTTTCCAAATTCTTATCTCATTTTAATGCCCATAAGTATTAATGTTCGTATTCATTAATGGTAGAGCTATCAAGATCAATTCAAATATACATATGATTTTGAAAGTCTGCTACAATGCTAAGAAGGAAGATTCCAGACAATTTACTTTTATCAGTTTATAAACCATTACATTATGTTGCTACTGTTTTTGACATAAAGGTACTAAAATATATTAACAGTTGCTGTTAATGTTTATTGAGAACTTAATATATGGAAACATTGTTAAGCACTGTACATGAATTAAATTATTTAATACTTTCAATGACCATTTGAACTACGTATAAAAATGGTATAGAGGTGCCTGGGTGGTTTAGTCAGTTAAGCGTCTACGTTCCGCTCAGGTCATGATCTCAGGGTCCTGGGATCAAGTCCCACGATGGGCCCCCTGCTCAGGTGGGAGTCTGCTACCCCCTCTCCCTTTGTCCCTCCCTCCATTCGTGTGTGCTCTCTCTCGCAAATAAATAAAATCTTAAAACAAAAAAAAAGGTATATAAGGATTACTGTTTTAGGATACACTATAAGGTTTCTATTTAATTCTCCAGGAAGGTCAAGAAAAAGAATTACTATCATTTCATAAATGAAAAAAATATTTTAAATACAATCATACACAAGGAAGAGCATAATGTAAAATTAAAGAACAGTCCTGTAAATTGAAATGAATTTACATCTGTTGTCTGTTTAGGTCAAAGCTGTGAATCAACAATGTAATTTTGAATTACTAAAAGTGTAATTTAGTAGCACTGCTAATGAATGTAACAAGCTCAAAAAAAAAAATGAAATTTGAGATTTCCCCTATAAATCAGAGTTCTTTTGAAAAAAACCTGTATCTTAACAATAGTAAGGTAAAATTAACAATATGGATCTTGAACTTACATGATTTAACAAAGTGGAAAGCTTTGACCCATCTTGAATATTCTTCTCCAAGATATTTAGGACTTTCACAGTTTTGTCAGTGGAAAGCTAAAATAGCAACATATATATATATATATTTAATCAATAATTGGTAAAAGTGATAAATTATTCAAGAAACATGTACAATTATCACCTTTGGGCTACGGAACATAAAACATTACCACCCGCTTAAAGAGTGGGAAAATTTTCCCACTTAGATTCTCTACTTAAATCTGAATTATGTAGAGAATTAATCACTTGTTTCTGAAAGACAGAAAAGCAAACACAGAATGGGCACATATGCACACTACTAACTCAACTCTTACCATATAGCTAGTCAAGATTTAGTTTGTTCTGATACCTGGCTCCCTGTTCTTGTGGCAGTGATACTGAACATGCATATGAACACACACACACACTCTCTCTCTCTCTAAGTTTTCATCTGTTGATTTAATTATGCTATGGTTTCCACACTACAGTGTTATTCAGCAGGTGTCTTAAAATTCAAGGTGGTATTACGAATGAAGCATAAAACTGTAAATGATAAAAGTTACAAATGTAAAGTAACACCTTTTTTTTTTTTCAGAAGAAATCTTTCTTATTTTAAAAAGTATCTCCTATTTCATTTCTTAGAAAGGATGCTTTCTCTACCTAAAATATTAGTAGTCAATTTAAAGGTTCTGCTAGGAGGCAACTATTACTCATATTCTCCTGATTGAACAGGTCTCCTTTTAGACTACTAGCATGCAACTAGGACTCTCAACCAAATCAGCCAGAAGAGTCAAATGGAAGGATCAGTAGAGTAACTGACATTAAGTACATTTTGTTTATTTATGCTGGAGTATAGAAACAAGTTCCCCCAAATACTGCTTTAGATAATTTCATAACAGATTAAACTACTGAGACTTTTGGTAAACTTTCCATACTTTGAAAATACTCAGCAAATTCACCTTGTGAAATTGAAATATTAGCTATATATAATTACGGAATTTATGAAATAAAACCTAGGATTGGCAGTGTCACTTCAAAAAATTGATGCCATTTTCCTACACAAAAAATAAATCAATGTATCCCTCACTGCATATAGTAATATCATTGTGAACTAACAGCACATTAATTATTGGTTAACTATGTGATATGTCTGGCTTTAAAAATCAAATTCAGGGGCCCCTGGGTGGCTCAGTCCTTAGGCGTCTGCCTTTGGCTCGGGTTGTGTTCCCAAGGTCCTGGGATCAAGTTCTGTGTTGGGCTCCCTGCTCAGCAGGAAGCCTGCTTCTCCCTCTCACACTCCCCCTGCTCGTGTTCCCTCTACTGCTCTCTCTCTGTGTCAAATAAATAAATACAATCTTTAAAAATCAAATTCATAGAAACCTTTGTGCACTGTTGGTGAGAATGTAAAACGGTGCACCCACTATGGAAAACAGTATGGAGGGTCCTCAAAAACCTAAAAATAGAACCACCATAAGATCCATCAATTCCACTTCTGGGAATATATCTGAAGGAAAAGGAAACACTAACTTAAAAAGATATATGCACGCCCATGTTCACTGCATGATTATTTACAATAGCCAAGACATGAAAGCATCCAAAATGTCCACTGATGGATGAACGGACAAAGAAAATACAATGTGTACACACACACACATATATATACACAAAATGTCAATGAAATATCTTGCCATAAAAAAAAGGAAATCTTGCCATTTGTGACAACATGATTAGTCCTTGAGGGCATTATGCTAAGAGTAGTAAGTCAGACAAAGACAAAAGCCATATAATCTCACTTACATGTGGAATCTAAAACCACTACTAACAAACAACCAATCAAACACACAGACACAGAGAACAGATGGGTGGTTGCCACAGGAGTTGGGGATAGGGGCTAAGGTGGGTGAAGATGGTCAAAAGGTACAAATTTCCTGTTATAAGTAAGTCCTCAGGATGTAATGTACAGCATGGTGACTACAGTTAAACTATCCTGCATATCTGAAAGTTCCTAAGAGAGTAGAACTTAAAAGTTCTCATCACAGAAAAAAAAAATGTAACTATGTGTGATGACGGATGTTAACTAGATTTACTGTTGTGATCATTTTGCAGTGTATACAAATATCAACTGGTTATGAAACATGAAACTAATATAACATATGCAATATGATTTTCTTTAGAATAATTTACAGAATACTTCTTTGAGTCTTGTTTTTTAAAAAAGAAATAGTTCAGTTAAACTCTCAGAAGGCAACCATAAACTGTGTTCATTATTATTTATGTAATCTTTGTAATTTTCCTTGAAAACTTTAATTTCAAATATTAGACCTTAAGTAAATATATAAATTTTTCTTTAGTGAGATACCTTATCCATTATACCCATTGCTTTAATTTTAGCAGATTCACTGCCGAGTTCATTAAGCTGATGTTTTCCTAAAAGAAGTTCCTGAGGAATTTCATCATCATCACCTAAAAAACCAAACCAAACAGTTTAGGTACAATAAATAGCTCAAAATAGTAAGCTTAACTTTTTAATAAAATTTCTGGACACACAAAGAAATACAAACAAACTAAACAAATAACAACCTAAGAGGCTTCAGTTAACCTCAAGCAAACCCTGAATGAAAGGACAGGGATTAAAATGAGAGTTCTGACTAAGATGGGAGGAGGAAATAGATCTCTTATCTTCACTACTTTAGATATACTGTTGACCCTTCTCAACCAAGCTCTCTGCTCCACAGAGTATGGACTACATCAACAGTCTCCCATCCCCTCTGGCTTCTGTTTGGGTTCAGCTAGTGGGGTTCCCTGTCAGAAGATCAAAGAGAAGGAGAGTGAGGTCAGGGTATTTATATCCCTCACTCCTTCCTTGTAAGGTCTCCTCAGGCTGCCTATGTTCTCTGACCAAAAGGTTACTGCTTTTTTTCAAGGGAGTCTACATTATTTTCCCTACAGAATGAGTTCTGGTAACTTCTCTTTACCCTTGTTCCTTTCGGAGTAGGGATGGTAATAGTTCCATGGCTGTTAACCCCAGATTCTGGCACCATCTGTCCCCAACTCTGTAACTGGTCTCTTTGTAAATAAGTCCTCCTCAAATTATCCTAATTTGAGAGTGCCATCTGTCTTAATGTTGGGATTCTGTTGGGATCTTAAATGACATGGAAGACAGTCTCTCAGCACACAATTGGTATGCCAAATAATGGAGAAATGCATTAATGATACTTTGTGACTTTCACAAAACAAATACTTTTAAAATAAAGGGTAATATAATATAAAGGGTAATGTAACTTTTAAGACATTTTCAAATAGGTGGACTGATATCAAAATTATTGTATATTATATGGCTTTTGTATAAATCAGGCACTAGTGTTTTTACCAGCCGAAGGTGGCATGGAATTGTTGAGAGTAGCTCTAAATACTGTAAGCAGTGTTACATTTTTATATTTAAAGATATGATCTTTACATATTATTATAAAAGGAATATATTAATATATTAATCCTATTGTATTCTAATTGGTTTACTATCTTGTTTTCCGTATTAGATTCTGTATTACTTAAAGCCAGGGGCTGGGGTATTTATCTTTGCATCTCTAGCACTTAATATACTGCTGACAAAGAGTAAGTATTCAATAAATACTGTCTATAAGAATAAATGAGCAGATGCATGGGTTCCTATTTCTGCATCCTTGCTCATATTAGTACTCTCCTTACCTAGCACCTACTCATGTCTCATCTGAATAAAGGTTTCTTTAATTATTATCACCTACTTTGGTAGCTGCGTTCTCAGGATTCCAAAGACACTATCAATAATACCTGATTATTACATTAAAGTTTTCAGTTTCTTGATAACATAGACTACACTTGAGGGGTGCCTGGGTGGCTCAGTCAGTTAAGCATCTGCCTTCAGCTCAGGTCACGATCCCAGGGTCCTGGGATCGAGTCCCACACAAGGCTCTCTGCTCAGCGGGGAGTCTGTCTGTTTCTCAAATAATCTTTAAAGCAAAAAAAACAAAACAAAACAACCAAATAAACATAGACTACACTTGACTCTACAACTAGATTTTAAGTTTCTAGAGAGCAAAGACTATCCCTCTGTATGCACTAGAGAATTGGCAGAAAGCTTAAATACATAGGTAAATATATTTAAAACTGACTTTATATTTAGAGGTAAATAAATATTTCTTAAAATGATTTTACCAAATGCAGTAAAATCCATATCTTCTAAATTATCCAAAATATTCTCTATTGAGGCTGTGAATCTCTTAAAAGTTGAAGAATCCATCATTTCTACAACAGAGAAAAAATAAAAACTTATCACATTACATGTAGAAAACTGAAGTTGAAGACTATGAACAAAGACAAACTAAAAATGTTACCTTCAGGTGTTAGTTTTGGTTCATAAGCTTTCCTCTTCTTCTGTTTTTCTTTTTTCTTCATTTTTCTAGCAACTAAAATAAACATAAAGAAATATTGAAATACAGGAATGACAACTTAAAATAGTTCTATTTTTGCTTCTAGTTTCCTCCAGAACATTAAATACTGAAACAATAACCACTGCCATTCCAAACTAAATATATACTTCTGTCTTAACAAATAGTTGTTAATTAACCCATAAAAAGGTATCAAATATTCTTCAAAGTTAAAGACCTAAATTTAAAGCAGCTTATGTAAGAAATCCGTTGACACTGATGAATTACCCTCACTAAGGCTGGGAGGAGGAGAATAATCTTCCATGTCAGAATCTGATGGGCTTCGGTTTCGATAACGACCACCACCCGAACTCCTTCTTCCTTCATGAGAGTGGCCACTTCTCCTATGATCCCCAGAGCTTCTTCTGTCACGCTCTTCATATTCCCATGCTTTATCATCATCTTTTTTATGTCGTTTCCTAGAGGCTAGAAGCAAATCCCCATGACAAATAATTTACCTCATTTAAAAAGACTATTAAAACTTGTATGCACTTCACAAATGAACCACATGGGGGAAAATCATTGTGTGGGTCTAGGAAATGGGAGTCATTCTGTTTAATCAGAAATATAAATTATGGTATAGAAATGGTATCACTTATTTTAGCATTATCCTATTATTTTAGATTTAAAGATTTCTACATGAATTTGGTTTGCTAATAAATAGGAATGTTCTGGGAATTAAACAGGGCTCATTTCAAAGAAAGGTATTCAGTGAGTCAGTAAAGATAATATCTAACCATCAGGATTAATTAAGGCATGTAAAACAGTCTTTATCTAGGATTTGGATGAAAAACAGAAACACCTTAAAGCATATGAATTACTGATGGGGAGCAGGGCTTGGGGGAAAAGTAAACTTTTGAGAAAGTGCTATAGAATATGGAGTAATCATGTATACCAACAATGAAAAGCCAAGTTAAGCCCAAAACTTAGGTATAAAGTCAAAAGACTGATAATCTAACATCACAGACCTACAGAGATAGAATAAATCTGTACAGTTGTAAATACTTATATATTGAATTCAGTTCTCCAACAATGTACTTGCTTAAACCCAAGGAGAAATGCTTTTTAAGCTTATACATGCTACATAAACATATTTATATATGTTACCTTCAGTTCCTTCCCCAACCTTCCAAGGGTCTAAGCATTCCATTAAATACACCAGTACTGACAGGAACTTCCAGACAGAACTAGCAAACAGATTTCATCTGACACATCAACTCTGATCAACTGGTAATAGCTGCCTAGAGCATTATATTTCCCCCAAGAAAGCATCATATTTCAACAAGAAAGACTGATTAGAGATGTCTGTCTTGTGAGAGCTTGAGGGCAGTACAAGTGACAAATATTTACCATACCTGCTCTAGGGTGTACCACCACCAACTTAAAACTAGGATAGAGAACTAATGTGTCCTATATCTTGGCATCTTGTTTTGACCACTTGTTGGTGACAATGAAATACTTTCCAGTCTGTTGAACTAAATCTGACTCCCCTGCTTTCTTTGAACTGGCTTCTATTTAGAATTCCTAACTATGATCAATACCCAAATACTTAAAACTCTTGGTGAGTCCCCTTAAAGCCTTAGATTTAAGGATGCTAACCTCTGGCCCATGCACTCAATCTATGCTTGTGCTGGTGCCTTTAGGTGGATAAGCAATGTCTGTACCCTGGCTAATCTTACCCTTACATGCTGCCTTAGCTACTCCTATTCAAGAATCTAGTTTGGTTTCTGGTTCTGGACCCTTCTGTCCAATCTACTGACAGCATAGCAGAAAAAGATAATTTTGTTTCCTCTACTTTTTGGTCATAGGCTTGGCATAGCAAGATAGTTCATAAAAAAAGACAAACATAAGTGCATATATTTAAATCTCCCATGATTTTCTTCGTAATTAGGCATAAATCTGACATGAAATATGAGGAAGAAGTAGGACTCCCCCCCTTTACAATTAGGGTATGCCCCAGTACATTCTCTTAGTGAGAGGCTGCCTTATAAACTAATACGAGGTGTGTGTGTGTGTGCGCGCGCGCATGTTTGTGTCAGAGAAACAGGTCATTTATGTAACATTCACTAAATATTTTTTCAACAAGTACTAAAATACCTACTAAATATGAGAAATAACAACTAATAAGTTTGTTCAGAAATGTGCAGAAAGTAGTATTCTATGATCTAAAATATGACTGACTTAGCCTTTCTGAATTTTAATTTCTTAAGAAATCCATTTCAAGCATTCAATTCTATGATTAGAAAATGCTTGAAAAATCTTACAATTGTTAGCAAGAACATACAATATACTGTATTGGTGGTAATTTTTATAGGCCTTGAAAATTTTGTTTCACATTCATTAAACTTTAGGAAATTTGGATAAAAATAGGATGGCAAATTAGAAAAAACCCCACCCAACTTCTATGATACAGTGTGTTGTAATAAGGCTATCAGGATCCCAATTCACTGTTACTAGTTTGTTCTTTCTCTATTGCCCTCATAACCCTGAAAGAAGTAGGGGAGGAGCTCAGCAGACAGGTAAAATATGCCTTGAGTGTCTTCCACCTTCCCTTTCTAAATTTTACCTACATTGCTCCTTAGCTTATGTCTTCCCTCCTCCTTCCTTCTCCAGCAACCCAATGACCTTGTACTTGTGTTATGGCTACCCATATCTATGTGGCCCAACTTTCAAAGTTACCCCCCCTCAACCCTTCCCCCATCCTTCAATAAAACAATTGCCTTAGTTTTAGATTTTTAGGAAATCAATTTGATTAAACTGCAGTAAAACCTTAAGTTTCAAAAAGTCTCTCAAAGCAGCATAATGCTTGTGCTTATGTTCTCATAATACTTCTACATTTTGTACTACACTGTCTCTTCACTACATTGTTTTTGTCATGGTGTAATGACAATTTGGTTGTTTATGTCAACAACCAACTGAAATTCTTTCATCTCTCAAATCAGTGCCTCTGAGTCAATTTTTCTATAGTTACTTGTATAGAAATAAACTAAGAAAAACAGGAAGCTACTCTGAGGTCTCTTGAAAAATCCAGAGAAACTTCTTGTGCCTAGCAGGTTGAAACTGAGGTTCTCCAACTAATATCAGCTTCCAATATACTTGGGAATAGATGTAACAGGATCCATGGCTTTAAGATGACAATGTATGCTCCCATAAGATGAAACGACAGCTCTCATAATAGAAAGCAAGGAAAAGAATAGTGACTGCACTGATGACAAACATAAGGCATGTGTTGCTCTCTCCCCTGTTTTACACTTGGTGGGTATTTCTGATATGCTATCCTTTCTACTAACTGTGAGGTAGCTTCAAATTCTCATCAGTTTAGCACTGCAGGGAGACACTCAGTTAAATGGAGTTGAAGTGTGATTTGAAACCAATCTGCAACTAAGGAACTCCTCCTTCTTAGCTATTCCCTTTAGAAATGGGTGATGTTTTGGGGATGGGGGAGAAGGAGGAAGAGTGAAGGAGAGGCATGTATGTAAAGGGGAGTGAGTTTCTGGGCCACCAGATCTCCTTTCTCCTCTCCCTTTCCAGAGCATATGTTCCCATATGACCAAAATGTTTGATTATAATAAAAAAGTATTAACTTAAGCCATTGAAATATATTGCATGTAAATACATCTCATGATAATAACAAGTTATAACAATTATACATATAATTAAATGTCAGATTAACTTTGCTCTATATTTTATTTCAATTTTAAAACTTTGTTCATATTTGTTCAGTATTCATAGTCTACTCCTCATAGCTCAAGAGCTCACAATTTAAAGAAGATCAGAGTAAATGAACATTGAAAACTTTGGAGGAGGTGAAGGATTTCCATCAGCAATATACATTTAAAATTGGCAGCATGCATCTGTCCTTCCTGCCCTTGCTTGTCACACCTCAATCTATGGAAACTAGGTGGAAAAGGTAGAACACACTGGTGGTCTTCCCACTTCTTTTGGTCATAATGACTAAGTCAGTTGGCACACAAGTGAAGATCTCCCATAGTCTGTTTCCACTGAATGCCGTTTAAGTCAAACAAGGTTGCTGACCCCTCTTGGCTAGGCTCAATTCTCTTGCTCCAGAAGAAGGAAGATAGGGATAAAAGAGAAGAACTTTTTCAGTGGACCAGTAGGAAGACAGGCGAGGTATAGCAAGTCTAGTGCAAAGACAGGTGATCACAGTGTTGTAGAGAGGTAGCTGTGTAGTGAAGAAGCCAGCTCTGGAAAACAGTGAAACAAGGGAGGAATTCCAGGACACAGCTGGGCAAAAAGGAGAAGCCAGGTCCAAACCACACAGATAACTGGCAATGTGGCTAATCCATTCATAATTTAGTGATAGTATGGTTTTAAATATTTCTTCACCTGGCTATCTCCTATGTGTCCTTCAGGACTCAAGTGTCACCTCTTCCAGTAAGTATTCCCTGAACCCCCAAGTATAATTCTGATGCCAATCCAATGTGGTCCCATAGCACCCTGGATTTACTTATTATCACTGTACTTTTCTCACTGTGCTACAACTGTTTACATAATTCCCCCCATTAGACTGAAGGCTCTTCAAAGACAGGGGCCACATCTTATTTGTATTTTTATTCTCAGTGCCTAACATATATAGTAGGAGCTCAATAAATGTTTGCTAAATACAGACACGTACCTGTGTTATTTGACACTAATTATAGCTCATTAAATTTTTTTTCTTGGTGCCAACTGATCTCATCTTTTGCACATTTTTTAAGTATAAAGAAAAAAAACTCGCTATACTATGTTATTAAGATCACTGTACTCTTCCTAACCCCCCAAATTATGAATGAGACAAACATAACAATCTGCTTAATTCTAAAATAATAATAAAGTTATGTGATACTTACATTCAAAAGCTTCATCACTATCATTATCTTCATCTGAACTGATTTCAGCATATTTTGGCTTTTCATTAACTGTGCTACGCTTGCGTTTATTCATTTTCACACGTTCACAAAGTGGCATGGTGGATTCAATTTCTGCCAGAAGTTCGGGGGGTAATTCTTTTAACACTGATTGATCTATACTACCTATTAATGAAAGGTAAGAAAAGAATTTAAATCTGAAGATAAAAGGGAAATTTTAACTAAATTAGCACAATAAAAATGAAATATTAGTATTTATATAAGTTTTCTAAGTCAGCTTTGTATTTTAATAAAACACGTATTTAAAATTCTAACAGGTTTCACCCTAAACTGATAATGCAGTTTTTATACATATATCATTATATAATAACTTAAAAAACGTAAAAAGGGTAGTTATATCATCCATTTTTGATATAATGCCTTCATTTGTGTGTATGGACTAAAACTTTCTAAAACCAGAGATCCGCCGGCATTATCCAGTCTGTATGTAGTAAGGGATTCATCTTGCATTCTTGGTAGCACCCAAATTTGTTTTACAGAGGTCTGGACCAGTTAGTTTGAAAGTAATACTATCTCTCAGTGCAAATTTGAAGAGTTGGAAGACATTTATCATACCCTTCTCTTCCTCTATGCTCTTGGTTGTATACTGTGGCTGGGACAAGAGTTTTATAACTTTTACCTATCACTGTCTATTTGAGAGGCATGGTAATGCCTTTAGTATTACAAAGAACTTCCTCAAATAGATAAACCAATATATGCATTAAAGTGAAGAGAATAAAAACATGAAAGGCAGGATAAATAAAAATATATTAAATGTAAATGTCTATAATTAAAAATAGTAAATTCAAGTTTGTTAGGAAATAAGTTCATATTTTCCCATGAAAGACTAAGACAGGATAAAAATATACCAACATAGTAACATTAACATATTTACTACTTAATCCTACACACATATACACAAATACACTAACAGTTGCTATGAAGAAACAAATTCTTAACACCCTACTGAGAGCTTAAAAACAAAGAAGTAGCAAAAGGTATTTATTCAGGATAATTTGTCCTTGATGACTATTAAAGATGACAATTTTAAATTACTTACCCTTGTAAATCTCTGAGTGGAAGTATAAAAATGATGTCTTACCTGCTAAATTTTAGAAATTGGGAGCAAGGAGTACCTTAGTGGTTTATAGCAGGGAATATTAGTAACTATAATCAACCTTAGCACTATAACATTTGAATGATAATAGTACTTATGTAAAGGATACAAATAAATCATGACAAAAATGAATGGGTACTGATTAAGACACTTTCAAAGCCTCAACATATAATCCCAATAATTTAAGAATATAAAACATAAATTATTAATCTCGATGGAGGAATAATCCTTTTTTATTCTTTGTGGAACTTTTAGTCAACATCATGAAGGCATTATTTCAGTTAACTTTTACTCCTTTATTTTTCTAAGGACACACATAGCAAAAATTTTACCCAACAAAGATGTAATACTTGTGACTGGTAATATCCCAAAGACTTCACTGCTGAGAATCCTGACATACTAATGTTGAGTGTACTTATCTGTGTCACTTTCAAATCATGCAACATTACTCTGTGCTGGCTTTCTTAATTCAACTGTATTTTATCAGTGATGTCCCCTTTTTAGAATATTGATACAGGTAAAAGAAACCAACTTTAGCTTTGGATTGTCCATACATTCAGCCCCAAGGTAAACACATTATGCACCTCATTTAAAATTCCTTAATGTCTTGGGGTGCCTGGGTGGCTCAGTCTGCTAAACATCCAACTCTTGATTTAGGATCAGGTCATGATCTCAGGGTCCTGAGACTGAGCCCCGCGCTGGGCTCCACGCTGAGTGTGGAGCCTGCTTGGGATTCTCTCTCTCCTTATGCCCCTCCCTTTCTCTTAAAAAAAAAAAAAAAGGTCCTTAATGTCTTGAACACCTCTAATTAAATGTGTTTTTTTGATAGAAGGATCATGTTTTCTAGTATTTATCTCCCCTTTCCACATGACCTATAATATTTAGTATGTATATGTTAATGGTTAATAAATGCTTTTTGATTGCCTGTCATTCATAATTTCCTATGATCACTTACAAGTGTACTTCCTGTATAGTTTCTGAATTACTATATTTTATAGGCAAATGAAGACTTTCCCAAATTTTAAGAAATGAAACTGCTTTCTTTTTTGTACTACCTAAAATGTTATAAACCTTTTTGGGTATTTAAATATAGACAACCCAAAGTATTTGGCCCTTAGTCCATCATGAAATTTTTTAGAAAGCAGATTTCTCTGATTATGTTCTGCTTAGACTAAATTCCCATTCTCAGAGACATATACTGACCTGATACTAATATCCCAGAATTATAATATACAGATAAATATACAAAAATAATCAAGGGTCAATATATGTATTGGTACTTGTACTCTCTTTACAATGGTTTATTATATCCCCAGAGCAAGGAGTCTGCTCTCTTCTTTCTCTCTTTAAAAAAAAAAAAAATTCCTCACAACAGCCAGACACAGAAAACTTACATCATATATTTCATAAAGCAGGCATCAAAGTTTATTCATTGTAATTTACCATCTTATTCCCTAAATTAAAAAGAATGCTATCAAATTTAAGAGCTTTTGTATTCTGTAGATCATTTTAACGTCTGTATAACTCTGAAAGGTACAGCAACATAATTCAAAGACCAAATGTTTAATTTCTGAAGATGACCCAACTTAAAAAAAAATCCAGCAATGGGGGGTAATGTCTCTCAATGTACCATCCTCCAAAAGTAAACCCTCTTTCATTTTGAATAGAAACACCTATTCCACAGGTTTATGCATTTTCTGAATTAAACCACCTTTCTTCCTTTTAGTAAAACACTTTATAAACTGATTCAGCCAGGTCCCTTGATTACAAAGGTTAAGAGATAAAATATTTGACTTTCCTATACTCACAATCAGCGTGTTTAATACATTATCAAGGATTGAATAACTGACTCAGCTTCAATTGATATGAATAAACAGTGAGTACCTCAAATGGTGCCTATGATGTACTTGGTTATGTTCTTTCTCGTGAATTAGGAAATAATCTTTTAAATGAAAAAATAATGTCTATTTCTCAACACAATGATTTTATAAGTTATTGTTGTTTGTGGAGTTATCTGTTCTTAAAAGCTTCAGATTGCTCGTACTTTATGATTATCTTTCTCACCTCATTTCTCCCATCCCAGTTACTTTATTCTCTAAATCAGGTGTTTGAATTACCATAGAATTTTAAGTTATTGGCTTGAGAGGATAATGTTATTTTTTGTGAAGTACTACACTTTCAGCTTTTGTAGATATATAATAGACACAGCACACCTCTATTTTCTAGCTCTCATAAGGCTAAACTTAGGAGAGCTATACTATCTAAAATTTAGCACATCTAGAAGCATAGATGTGCCTACATTTATTAATCTTGGATTCAAGTATAAATCACTCCTATTAGCACAATGAGCAGATTATTAAAACCAGACTACTAAAAGTCTGAGAGTCACTAATCTGATAACTAAAAATGTGTGTTAAGTGAAAAACCCCAAGATTAAAATAAACCACCTCAATTAGTGAACTCTTTAGGACTGAAGATTCAGACAATGGAAACCAGTCATATTCAGAAACAAACCATGAAACTCACATAAACCTCCAAATTATGTAAGTCATAAAAAACATCTTAGGTATAATGTAGTTAAGTGACAATTCTTAGAATAACCTACACAAATTACAGGGGAGTAGCATCAAATGGATCTTTAATGAGAGGCAAAAGAAAATAAAAATTTTGTAGTGTATGTTGTCAATCGGCCCATCTTGTGACCCTACGTGGGTTAATATGGTTTGAAGATACATATTTTTTGGTGGAAATGGTTCCTAAATGCAAGCCTACGTCTTTATTTGAAGCCAATGTTAAGAAGTACAACCAAGGAGCATAAACTGCAGATTACACAGCCCTGAAATACGGTAACAGTTGGGAGGTATAAACAAAAAGCAGCAACCTAAAGAGAAATAGTAAAAAAAATGTGTGGTTCAACTATGAGACCAGACATTGAATGTTCCTTTCACAGGGACCCCAAGGTCATAACCTGATGGCAGTACTAGGGGTAAAGAGGAAGCCTGTGCCAAATCCTCCGTGAATACAGGGATATGGAAGATTGGTGTCAGAAGTTTTGAGGACTCCGAGAAACAAACTGAGGGTGTTAGAGGCGAGGGGGGTGGGGGGATGGGTTAGCCTGGTGATGGGTATTAAGGAGGGCACGTTCTGCATGGAGCACTGGGTGTTATACGAAAACAGTGAAGCGTGGATCACTATATCAAAAACTAATGATGTACTGTATGGTGACTAACGTAACATAACATTAAAAAAAAAAAGTTTTGGGCGCCTGGGTGGCTCAGTTGGTTAAGCGACTGCCTTCGGCTCAGGTCATGATCCTGGAGTCCCGGGATCGAGTCCCGCATCGGGCTCCCTGCTCAGCAGGGAGTCTGCTTCTCCCTCTGACCCTCCTCCCTCTCATGCTCTCTGTCTCTCATTCTCTCTCTCTCAAATAAATAAATAAAATCTTTAAAAAAATAAAAAAAATAAATAAATTAAAAAAAAAAAGTTTTGAGGACACAAAACAATGACCTTAGGGGAAGAACTCTGACATGTGTATTTTAGCAATTATAGTTGATCCCTAAACAACACAGGTTTGAACTGCATGGGTCCACTTCTATGCCAAATTTTTTTTTTTCATACAGTATAGTTCTGTAAAAGTATTTTATTTTCCTTATGATTTTCTTAATAACACTTTTTCTCTAGCTTACTTCATTGTAAGAGTACAGTATATATGTAACATACAAAATATGTATTAGTCGACTTTATGTTATTTTTAAGGCTTCCTGGTCAACATCAGGCTATCAGTAAATTTGGGAGGAGTCAAGAGTTATACATGGATTTTTGACTGTGTGTTGGAGGGTGAGTGCCCCTAGCCTCCATGTTGTTCAAGCATCAACTGTACTTGGAAGGAGCAATAGCAAACTAGGAGAAAGGAGAGTCTACTTTTTAGTGCTAAGGCTCCTTCACTGAATGAAAATGAGGGAAGTGAAACTCACAGCTTTCTACTGTAGATGTTAACAGTCATCAGGGTAATAAGAAGGGAGGATCTGTTTATAACTGAGGATGAAGTCTTAATTTAAGGGAAGAGAGCATCAGGTAAACTACCTCCCCTAGAAGAAAAGAGTCAGGAAATAGAGAGGTTTGCTTTTTTTGTAATGGTTTAGGATAAATGAAGTCATGCATAATGAGATAGTCTGGTATAAAGTTGCCTTAATTTTGATAAGAGGCAAAGAGACCCCAGGTACTGGCTGAAGGCCTAATAACGCTTATTCAGGATTATAAAAAAATTAAAAAAAAAAAAAAGATTTTTTTTTTAAGGAAAGACTAGTAGTTGAACTCATCTTTGGCTAGGGAGGGGTGGTCAGGGTCAAATCTGCAGCTATTCTCTTTCTCATAGTCTTTGAGAAATACAGAAACTAATGCAAAGAACCATTATATAATCACTACACAAAGAATGTTACAACCTAAGAACTGGCAAGTCTCCTTTTCAATGTTAAGCAGCAATTTTTAAGTTGCAGGTTATGGCCCATAAGCATCTTGTGAAATCAGTTTTGTGGGTCTTGACTAGCAGTTGTTTTAAAATGAAAGTGAAAATGTCAGTTTTTTGCTTGTAGTACAGCGATTGTTAATATGTGCCTGTATGTGTGCATTAGGTCACAACATGCATTTTATTTCTTAGGGCACAATCACAAAAGTTTTAAAGTCTTTTATGTTTTATGGTTGCCAGTCCTTTCAAAATAGTTGAGTCAATTCAAATTGAAAAGGTCCTTTTAGGTTAATCAAACTCAATGTGTGGACTCTTCCTACTGTTTAAGCTATAGGTTCGATTAAAGATAAAGAATAATTTGAATAAAACGTTTAAAATTAAATTGATTTTACTCATTATAAGTTGATAGGATAGTGACTACCTTGGGTTTTTAAAAAAGATTTTATTTATTTGAGAGAGAGAGAGAGAGAGAGACAGTGAAAGCACAGAAGGAAAAGGAGACGGACAAGCAGACTTCCTGCTGAGCAGGGAGCCCGACTCAGGGCTTAATCCCAGCACCCTGGGATCGTGACCTGAGCAGAAGGCAGATGCTTAACCGACTGAGTCACCCAGGTGCCCCAGGATAGTGACTATCTTGTATCAGAGAGCTTAATTATCTATGCCTATAATTCTGATATAAAAGTTGCTGTTTCATTTCTGAAGTCCCATTACAATAAAATCTTAGATTACTCAGAAATTATTTTCTATTTTTGATGTAAATCTTCTAATAAGCACTGTATCCATCTCTTTTAATAAGACAACTTCTTGGGGCATCTGGGTGGCTCAGTTGGTTAAGTGTTGGACTCCTGGTTTTGACTCAGGTCGTGATCTCATGGGGTCACGTGATCACATGATACTGAGCCCCGCACTGGGCTCTGCGCTCAGCGGGGGAGTCGGCCTGAAGATTCTCTCCCTCTGCTCCTTCCCTCATACTCTCTCTCTCTGTCTCTCATATAAATAAATAAATCTTTTAAAAAAATCCACAAAAACCCAACCCCCCAACCCATCCCCCAAGAAAAGCAATGAGACAACTTCTTGACTCATGATCATTATTGAAAAGATCACTGCTTTACACAGCAATGCCTTTAGGAGTTGACTGCTATGCATAAAGTGCTTGAGATGATATGAAATGATTCAGGCTTTGTTTTTGAGTTCTGTAGGCCTGCTTGTAGTTTACTGAAATGTATACACTCAGGATCAGCTAACTTGTGTAGAATATATAACACACAGCAAAAGGGGTTAAAATCCTTTAACCCTTTTATACTATTCATGGAAATTTATTCCAAGAAAATTTACACAACAAAAAAGTTCTATGAAGATGTTTAGATCAGTTTTATCTATTTTAATATCTTTTCCCAGCTGAAAATTCTTTTCTAAATCCTGAAAGCAGTTCTTAGTTGTTCTATATTGATAATTATAGAGAAGTTTTTCCACAAAGTGAAATATAAGATTTAATAATTGACATGTAACAAGTATAAGGTATTTTAAAAGCAATTTAAGTCTGTATATACTTGTTATATATTTATATTTTATATATTAATTATATATTAACATATTAATAATATATATAGCCCCACCAAATGAAGTACTCTCAGATATTAAATATCCTGCTTAAAATATTGTATTTGGCAAATTTCATACTACATTCATAAATACTGGAAAAGAACTAGAAAACTACTTCAAAACTCATTCTAGATGAATCCTTTTATCACACACACAAATACTCAAATGGCAGTGGAAAATCCAAATTTTAGGTCTCATTTGCTACAGAATAAATAATCTAGTTATCAGATTCACCTACATTAAAATTTCAATTTTATATCTATAGTAGGCTTAGCAAACTATAGCCTGTGGGGTCAAATTTGCCCACCACATGTTTCTGTATATAAAGTTTTATTAGAATACATCGACACACAATTATTTACATGTTGTCTATAGTTGCTTTTGTATTACAATGTTAAAGATAAGTGGCCCACAAAGCCTAAAATATTTACAATCTGGGCCTTTGGAGAAAGTCTACTGACCCCTGATCTATATCAAGTCATACTTTAATTCAAATTGGAACAAAGTACCCACCTTGCCAGTGCAGTTACAACAGTTATATTCTGTACATTTTAGGTCACTGAAAACTGGTTTATTTAATGAAGACAAATACCAAGGATTTGGTTTGTAGCAACTGAAAAAACACTCTTATGAATGAAGTAGACAAAAGAAAAGATTCTAAGAAAAATCTGGTTTTAAGCACCACAGTTTTGATATTGACATTGGTACTCCAAAGATTTCATCAAAGTGTACATATTATATTACTATGAAGAAGAACTATAAGAAGAAACAGGGATCAAATAATCCTTTCCTTGATATGTATATACAGAGAGAAAAATAAATAGTGGAAGCACAACCTAACTTTATGTCTTAATGAACTAGAAAAAGAAAAAGCCCAAATTTAATAGGAGATACTAAATACTAAAGCAGTAATAAATGAAATAGACTAAAAATAGAAAAGATCAATGAAACTAAGAGCTGAATTTTTGAAAAGATAAACAAAATAGACAAAACTTTAGCTATACACTTACCAAGAAAAAAAGGAAGAGGAATCAAATAACATTATAAACAAAAGAAGAGACATCAAAATGGATACCACACAAAGGATCCTAAAATATATATATATTTATATTCCTAGAAACATATAACCTACCAAGATTGACTCATGAAGAAACAGAAAATCTGAAGAAATAAATTATTAGGAGACTGGATTAGTAATCAAAATCTTCCCAACAAAGAAAAGTCCAGACCAGACAACTTCTCTGGTGAATTCTAACAAAAAAGAATGAATACTAATTCTTTTCAAGCACTTCCAAAAACAGAAGAGGAAGGAAAGGAGAGAACACATCTAAAGCCAGCATTACCCTGATACCAAAACCAGAAAAGGACACTACAAGAAATGAAAATTATAGGCCAAGGGATGCCTGGGTGGCTCAGTTGGTTAAGCTTCTGGCTTTTGATCTCAGATCAGGTCTTGATCTCAGGGTTGTGAGTTCAAGCCCAGCACTGGGCTCCACACTGGGCATGGAGCCTACGTTAAAAAAAAATTACAGGCCAATACTCTTCTACTCATGATAAATATAGATTCAAAGTCCTCAACTAAATAATTGCAAACAGAATTTAATAACACATTAAAAGAAACAGGATTATATACCACAATCCAGTGGGATTTATTGCAGAATGGTTCAAAATCCACCAATCAATGTGATATACATTCACAAAATGAATGATAAAAATCATATGATCATTTTAATAGATACAGAAAAGCATTTTAGAAAATTCAACATTCATTCATGATAAAAAAAAAAAAAAACAACCCATAAAACTCAACAAACTATGTACAGAGGAAATGTACCTTAACATACTAAAGGCCACATATGACAAGCCCACAGCTATTATCATACTCAATGGTGAAAAGCTTTCCAAGATGAGGAACAAGATAAAGATGCCCAATCTCGCCACTTTTATTCAACCTAGTACTGGAAGTCTTAGCCAGAGCAGAGCAATTAGGCAAGAAAATAAATAAATAAATAAATAAATAAATAAATAAATAAATGGCATCCAAACCAGAAAGGAAATTGTCTCTATTGGCAGATTACATGATATTATATATAGAAAACCCCAAAGACTCCGCCAAAAAACCTGTTAGAACTAATAAACAAATAAGGTTGCAGGATACAAAATCAATATACAAAAATCAGCTGCATTTTGATACACTAACAAACTATCAGAAAGAGAAATTAAGAAAACAGTCCATTTATAATTGCATCCAAAAAAATAAAATATCAAGGAATAAATTCCCCATGGAGGTGAAAGATCCGTACACCGAAAACTAGAAAACACTGATGAAAGGAACTGAAGAGACAAATAAATGCTAACAAATTTCTACGCTCGTGGATTAGAAGAATTAATGCTATAAAAATGTCCATACTACCCAAAGCCATCTACACATTCAATGCAATCCCTATCAAAATTTCAATATTTTTTTTATAGAAAAAGAACAACCCTAAAGTTTGTACAGAACCATGAAATAAATAGGCAAAGCAATCTTAAGAAAGAAGAACAAACCTTGGGGCACCATGCTTCCTGATCTTAAACTATGTTGTAAAGCTATAGTAATCAAAACAGTATAATACTGGCATCAAAACAGACACATATATCAATGGAACAGAGAACTCAGAAATAAATTCATGCATATATGGTCAATTAACTTACAAAAAAGTAGCCAAGAATATTCAATGAAGAAAGGATAGTCATTTTATTTATTTATTTATTTTAAAGATTTATTTATTTATTTGAGAGAGTGAGAATGAGAGAGAGAGAGAGAGTACACGAGAGGGGGGAGGGTTAGAGGGAGAAGCAGGCTCCTCGCTGAGCAGGGAGCCCAATGTGGGCATCGATCCAGGGACTCCAGGATCATGTCCTGAGCCGAAGGCAGTTGCTTAACCAACTGAGCCACCGAGGCGCCCGAAAGGATAGTCATTTTAATAAATGGTGCTAGAAAAACTGGACAGCTACATGCAAAAGAATGAAACTGGACCACTATCTTACATTATACACAAAAACCAACTCAAAATGAATTAAAGATTTGAACATATGACTTGAAACCACAAAACTCCTAGAAGAAAACATAGATGGTAAGCTCCTGGACACTGGTCTTTGCAATGGTTTTTTTGGATTTGATACCAAAGCAAAGGCGACAAAAGCAAAAATAAACAAGCGGTACTACATCACACTAAAAAGCTTCTACACAGCAAAGGAAGCCACCAACAAAATGAAAAGGCAACCTACTGAATAGGAGAAAATATGTGCAAATCATGTATCTGATCAGAGGTTAATATCTAAAATCTATGAAGAACTTACAACTCAACAGCAAAACAAAACAATCTGATTAAAAAATGAGTAGAGATCCAAATAGACATTTTTCAAAGAAGACATATAGATGGTCAACAAGTATATGAAAAGATGCTCAACATCACTAATCATCAAGATAATGCAAATCAAAACCATAAGGAGCTACCCCTGTTAGAATGGCAAAAAGATAATAGGTAACAAGTGCTGGTGAGAATGTGGAGAAAATGTAACCTTGTGCACTGTTGGCGGGAATATAAATTGGTGCAGCCACTACGAAAAACAGTAGGGAGGTTCCTCAAAAAATTGAAAACAGAACTACCATATGATCCAGCAATACCCACTTCTGGGTATATATCCAAAGGAAATGAAATCACTGTCTCAAAGAGATATCACCATAGCCTGCCCCGACCCATGATCACTGAAGCATTATTTACAATAGCCAAGACATGGAAACAACCTAAGTTGTTTAGTTTATTGACAAATGAATAAAGAATGGTGTATATGCGTGCACACACAATGGAATATTATTTACCCATAAAAAGGAGGAGATCATATCATTTGCAACTACAAGGATGTACCCCGAGGGCATTATGCTAAGAGAAGTCAGTTAGACAGTGAAAGACAAATACTGTTATGATCTCACTTATATGTGGAATCTAAAAAAACAACTCACAGAAACAGAGAACAGACTGGTGGTTGCCAGAGACAGGGGTGGGAGGTGACTGGTGGGTGAAACGGGTACAGGTGGTCAAAAGGTAAAAACTTCCAGTTACAAGATAAATAATTTACGGGGATGTAATGTACACCAAGGTGACTATAGTTAACAATACTATATTGTATATTTGAAAGTTGCTAAGATAGTAAATCTTAAAAGTTTTCATCACAAGGAAAAAAACAGAACTATGTGAGGTAATGAAAGCTCACTAACCTTACTGTAATAATCATTTCACAATATATACATATATCAAATCATTTTTATACACTTTAATAAAATGTTATATGTTAAATATATTTCAAAAAATAAAGAAATGGGGACGCCTGGGTGGCTTAGTCGGTTAAGCGTCTGCCTTTGGCTCAGGTCATGATCCCAGGGTCCTGGGATCGAGTCCCCCACATTGGGCTCCTTGCTCGGCAGGGAGTCTGCTTCTCCCTCTGCCTGCAGCTCCCCGTTTGTGTTCTCTCTCTCTGACAAATAAATAAAATCTTAAAAAAAAAAAATAAAGAAAGAAATGGTGGTAGCAATGTCTCCAAATATACTCTGACTATAAAATATATATATATAAAATGATTTATTTTAAAAAATTACTCTCTTCATTAGATAAATTCAATTAAAAATGGCATGATCACATTTCTTCATATAAAAAAACTGGACAGGTTTTGGCTCTTTCTGTAAGATTGATTTTGGTCCTCATAACTGAATAAGGTAGGAAGAAAACTGGTTTCTCCATTTTAAAAGTGAATGGACCAAGGCTTTGAAAGGCTACAATTTATTCAAGATTCTGATACCAGTGGCTCTTTGTACTATCATTTATAATGAACTTAATGGAGAATTTTCAATTTTCAACATCAGAAGCCAGAGAAGGCTAATTTTTTTATGGGCAGAGGAGGGGATCCAGATTTAAAATTCCACATTATATTGTATCATATAGTGTGTTATATACTGTTACTCTATTATTCTAATATAGTGAATTCTCTTATTCTAAAAAAAAAAGTTACTGAAGCCCTCCTCTGTAAGAGGATGATAATAGCTGTTAAGATAATGAATACCTACTTGACATACTATACTCAATTATACTATGTCTTATATTATACATACAGTTGACCTTGAATAACATGGGTATGACCTACACAGGTCCACTTACACACAGATTTTTTCCAATAAATACAGTACAGCACTATAAATGTATTTTCTTTTCCTTATGATTTTAGTAATGTTTTCTTTTCTCTAGCTTACTTTATTGTAAGAGTACAGTATATAATACATACAAATACAAAATATGTGTTAATCAATTGTTTATGTTATCAGTAAGGCTTCTGGTCAATAGCAGGTCACTGGTAGTTAAGTTTTTGCAGAGTCAAAAGGTATATGTGGATTTTCAAGTGTGTGGGGCCAGCGCCCCCACCCTCCATGCTGTCAGAAGGTCAACTGTACATGAAACTATATAATAATATTAGATTACTACAATATTATGTTAACGATTTATGACGATCATAACGATTTAATATTATACTATGATCTATCAAGTAGATATCCATTATCTTAGCATAGGTATCAGGCTCTTACAAGGGAGGATTTCAGTAACTTTTTTTAGAGTAAGAAGGAATTCAGTATGTTAGAGTAATGACTGTTTCTTCATAAATAGGAGGTTCTTCCACATTATTTATTTACCTTATTTACCCCTCAACCATATGCCTATTTTTAACATACAGGAAAACCTTATAGAAGCTATGTCCTTGGACTGGCTTGAGAAATGGAATGAGAAGGAGCAAAAACACCATTAGTAAATTTTAATACATTTACTTCTTATTAAAAAAATTTTACTTAATCTCTTTAAATCAGTATCAATTATCTATTAAGCAAAATGTGAACCAAAAAATTTTTCTACAAACAGAAATCATGAACAAGTTTTCAAAATACTGCTGTAAAAATTACACCCAACAATGGTTAGGTATATATTATGCCAACTTCTGTAATAAATATTCTCCAAATGTTTCCTAAAGATACCAATGATAGTAAGGTCTTTGCAGAAACTGAAAATTTGAGTTTTTTGAAAAGCATTTTATAAAACTGTTCAAATGAACCACAATAAATTTCCACTGCAGCACTATTAAAGATTTTGAATATTACAATCATACCCACTTTACTAAGAATTCCTCAACTTAGAAATCATCAACTATGTCAAAAATTCACTCAGAAACAGTACTTTCTCTCAAACTTACAGAAGCCTAGAATCCTAAACACAATCCAACTAGATTGTTCAGTGCCACATAAAATAAAAGGCAACCAGTTAATGTACTTTCGTGATCAACACTGAGTAGTGTAACTGGTGTAGTAATAACTGAGGGGAAATAACTGCCCCAAATGTGACTGCAACTACTATCTAATCAAATGAACCCTACAATTTAAACACTATTGACTATTTGAGCTGGGACATTAGTACACATACCCAGTGAAAACCATTTTCAGTAACTGTTTAAAGGCCATGATCTCAAATACGGATGGTATGGGATATTTCTTAGAAGTACTGAATGCAAGTGATGTAAAACAATAAACTAGTTGGGAGAAAGTAGGTGAAGGAAAAACAAAAATATTATTTCCTTGGATATAAAGGTAAAATATTGTGAGACACTCTGGAATTGTAAATAACCCAAATCAAATTGTTAATGTTTGTAATTACTAAGCTGTTAACAACACATAACATGCCAGTCTTAAAGACCTCACAAACTTTTTATTATTTTAATTGGAGACATATTGTACATTAAGGTATATTAGGATAATATTCTAATAAAAAGAATTCAATAAATATATTATTTTTGGCATTTAATATACTGACTGAAGTATATTATAATAGAAGAAATTGTATTTATTTTTAAAGATTTTTATTTATTTGACAGAGAGAGACACAGGGAGAGAGGGAACACAGCGAGAGAGGGAGTGGGAGAGGGAGAAGCAGGCTTCCCGCCGAGCAGGGAGCCTGATGTGGGGCTCGATCCCAGGACTCTGGGATCATGACCTGAGCCGAAGGCAGACGCGCAATGACTGAGCCACCCAGGAACCCCTATAATAGATGAAATTTTAAAAATTTAAAAGGTTTTACAAAGATTATGTTGGTTCTCCATATCCATCCCCTGCTTGAGAAGGAAAAAACAAGGATGGTAAGAAGACAAAAGATGACAGAAGCAGGATGAGAACAGAAGTGATACTGAGCCAATCTATAACAGCAAAATAAAGGGAAAGGGTAATTAAACAGACATAAGTAAAAGTAAATCTCCTTGGGACCTTAACAAAAAGTACGTAGTTAACAGGGTGAAAAGAGTTATTACAAAGTTTAGGGAACAGAAAGTTGAATATTGTGTAGCTCTTGAGCTAGGGTCTATTGGTGGGAACATAAAAGATGAATACACAATTTTAATCTGCACACAAAACCTCTTCTGAAACATGGTGTCAATACAGTCATTCAACAGCTATTTAATATGCTCTAATTATGTACTAGGTATTATGCTAGATACATACACATGTCCCCACAGAAATCAAATAAAATTTAACTATGTCACTTTTACATTTAATATGTTCACACAAATGACAAAAGTAAGTAATATATATTAAGAGTCATAAATCTATATCCCTACCATTCTAAATTCATCGGCTTAAAGCATACTCAAGGAATTTTAAACGACCCTAAAGAATGATTATTTTAAATATGGACATCAGGTAAAATATTTAAAAAGATGGAATTTCATGGCTCTTCCAAGAAAGGAAAACCTACCAAGAATTTTGGCCTGAGAAATCAACCACTGAAGTATCTCAATAATAGTCAATCTAATTCCTTTACTCAGAAAAACACCACCAACATGTCAGAATATGTGATTCTGTGACTCTCCAAAAGAAAATCCCAAGTAATGTGTATTATACAAAGGGCCAATAATCCACAACTGTGCTTCCCATGCTTGTAATTTAAAAAATTCACTATTATGTAACTCTGCTATTGCCAACTTAGTAGCAGAGATCTAAAACAAAACCAAAATTAGTACATTAAAAAAGAACAGATATGAATTCTAAGGTATAAATAAACCTAAATGATTGATACCTACATGGGGTCCTGAAGTGAATTTAAGCATTAAAATAGTATTTTTTGATGAAAAGGTCCACTTAATTATAATTGCAGATCTTGTAATACATGTGTGTATATATACGTACCTGCACATGTACACACACACGCGCACGCACACACCACACACCCCCTACTCTAACAGGCAGATACACCCAGATAGCCTACTTACTAACATGAACATATCAAGTATATATATTAGTGTTAAAAGTACATTTAGGAGAAACATGGATTAGTATTAAAAAGTTTACATTCACAGGCAATGAGAAAACCATGGGAAAGAGTACAGCAGTTACTATTAGGAGTACTGTATTAGGAGCTATATTCATTTCTTGATGCTCAGTGTAAAGATTCTTTGTTAGGACAGAGCTTAGAAAGCAAGGCTAGCATAAGATGACAGATGGAAGGGGAGAAAAAGATGGTCCAGATCAAGGGACAAGAGGGTACCACTTTCCATCTTTCCATCTGACTCTTCTAAAATTGTATACCTATACTCTTTAGTTTATACTGTAAAAAGCCACTCCCAAAGTTTCAGTGAAATTTTTAAAAACAATCTTTATCTAAAAGAAAATTCTAGCTCTGGCCACTACATTCTAACAACTTCTTTTATATAAACAAGTAATTCTAAAGAGATGCATTCAAGTTAAATAATAAAAACTATTTATTAGTTAAAGCTGAAGTCTTAATTTTTTGTTAAGTCTGATTGCAATAATATAAAATCTGAAAACTTCACTAAAGAAGTACAAATATTAGTGATAAAGACAATCTTTTTTCATTTTTGAAAAATAAAACCAAAAAACAGTGAAAAAGTAAACATTTGATAAAAGACCAAGTAATAATAAAAAAGGACTGATTATGACAAGTCACTTCTTTGAATACAGCTCTTCGTGGTGACACTGTTTTCATTGTGATTTTTTTGGTAGACAAGATACAACATTTTACAAAAATAATAATAACCATTACACCTTCTGGATTTCCTAATACACTGCAGGTACTATGCAATACAACTTTCTGTGATGATGCAAATGTTCTCTAGCTGTGTTATTAAGGAAACCACTTGCCTCATGTGGCTATTGAGGGTATGAATTCTTATTTTTATTTAGACTAATTTCCATTTAAATATAGCTAAAGAGGCTAGTGACTATCCTATGGAATAGCACAATTCAAGAATTTCATATATTTATAAGTAAATATAAATAAATATAAATATTTAAAATATAAATATATTTTAAATATAAATATATTTTAAATATAAATCTAAGTTTTTAATGAATCTCTTTCACAGAATGAGAACTTAAAAATCAAACTTTTACCACTACTGCCTTAAAATCAGTGTCTTCATGTATTTATATTGCATGGGCTTCATAGGTCTTGGCACATACCATCATCAAATTATATATGTATGTGTGTGTATATACACGCAGATAGATACTTTAAAAGTAGTATACAAAGAAACACAAAACTGTATTTGCTACACAGACTGCCCATTGTATTTTCAACACTTAAGACTTTTTCCTGGAAATACTACTACTCAGGTAACCATAGAATTTAACTCAGCAACCATACAATAAACAAAACAAAAAAACCACTCCCAAACCTCACCATCTAATGATTTAATCTGATTTAAGAGGTGAATACCATTCCTAAGACAAAAGGGGCAAAACTATGTATTTTTAAAATAAAATATCTATAACTGACCACCTCTCCCACAAAAAGGGAAGTAACCTTTCTATAACTTTCTAAATTATATAAATTTAAACTATGCATCAATAATTAACTCAGAGATATGTATGTAAGAAAATAGTGTAAGACAATATTCTTAAGAGCTTATAACATTGATTTTTGTATATCATATAGCTTTATTGAGATATTAGAAATTAAAATTCAATTTACTACCTCCTTGTAGAATGGAACACCTCTTTAGTCTAAATAACTTTTTAGAAAGTTGTTACATATATTCATTCTAATAATTCACTTGATTAACAAGCAACTTTCAAAAATACCTGAAATAACTAAACAGCAAAAGAACGTATCGCTGTGTACCAAAGTAAAAATTATGACCACAGTGAGTAGTTCAAGTAGGGATGGAAGACAAAGAATTTTCACTGACAACTTTTTATTTATATTACTGAAAACAATTCATTATTGTTTTATATAAATGTTATATTTTCCTATAAGTTTCCATTTTTTAAAATCCTTAGTAACCCTAAAACTTAAACAAAAACTGATGAGAATACAAATGACATCAGTGTAAGTATTCTTACCTTTATTTGACTTTGATGGCTTATTCTTGATAGGTTTAAGGGAACTTCTTGATTTATCTTCTCTATCTTTAATAAGTTTCTGAACATCATCCAAAGACAGTTTTTGCAGGACAACTACAGGCTTAGCTCCTTTATTTAGATCTTCAACTAATCCCATTTTTTCTACTTTGTCTTTCTGCTCTCCTTTCATTTCCATTTTCTTTGTCTCCTGAGTAATATTACCATCTTTATCCCTCTTGATTTTTGGAATGACAAAATTTTTCAATGCACCAGACCTGCCCCCCAACAAATAACTTGGAAATTCTGCCTTATTGTCAGGGTGCGCTTTATTACTGTCTACTTTAGTCTTATTACCCTCTGTCCTTTTGTCATCTTTACTATTTGGTGATTTAAAACCAGGCTTATCAGATCTTGATTTATTAGAATCTCCTTGTTTAACACGAGGACTGTCAGGCCTTGATTTTTGCTCCCCAGAAGATGGTCTTTCCCTTGAGTCCCCTGATTCATGTCTATGTTTTCTTTCTAGTTTATCAGGTTTTGAACCATCAGATTTAATGCCATGTTCATTTCTATTAGAGGATCTCAACGTTTCTGGTCTTCGAACCCTCGACTGATCCCCCCGATGTCGCTCTGATTCATTCCTGTCATCTGATTTTTGTTTACTATCATGGTCACGTCTTAATGACTCAGAAATAGATCGCCCATCAGGTCTCTGCTTTAAGGCTTCAGCTCGTTCTGATTTTAACCGAGGTGAATCAGATTTAGTATCCTGTTTATGTTTAGACACTTCAGGTTTTTTCTCTGTTGATGGCTTTCCAGAATCTCTCCTATTTTCATGCCTATGTTTTGGTGTTTCAGGCCGACCTTCATTTTTTTGCTTTGGAGTTTCAGGTCGGCCCTCACCTTTCTGCTTTGGAGTTTCAGGTCGGCCATCACCCTTCTGTTTTGGGGTTTCAGGGCGCCCATCACTCTTTTGTTTTGGAGTTTCAGGTCGGCTTTCACCCTTTTGCTTTGGGGTTTCGGGTCTTGCCTTTGTTGTTTCTGATCTGCCGTTATTTTGTTTGTTGTCATTTGGTTTTATGTCAGACAGTCTATTTTCATTCTGTTTAGGTTCAGATGTGGTGCTCTCATTTTGTTTGGATTCAGTTGTTCTGCTCTCATTCTGTTTAGGTTCTTCTGTTTGTGTGTCAATTTTAGTTTCTAACTTACTTTCACTTGATTTTGTCTCCACCAATCTGTTTTCATTTGGTTTAGATTCTGCCAATCTTTCATTTTGTTTGATTTCACTCTTTGAAAGCTCAGAATCAGACTTTTTTTTAGGAGTCTCAGGATGGTTTTCTGGTGTAGCTTTACGATTTCCAATAATATCTTCCTGGAGAACAGAAATAGGTGCATCATTACATTGTTTGATTTCTTCAGGCTTTTTTATGGAGTCTGAATCCTGAGTTATAGAAGCCTGAGAGTCCACTCTTCCTGCCTGATGAAGATCAATGCTAACCATTAATGCTGGCCTTGACCCATTTCCCGTAGAACCCGTCTCCTGAGAAGCTGGTCTATTACCTCCTGTAGCACCCCCAGCCTCCTGTGGGTAAGAATCTTGTTTTCTTTTTTTCAAAGGCTTATCTGAAATTTAAAGATAAATATTCAGTATCAGTAATAGACATATATTCTTATCTTATTAAAAGCCATATGGACTTTGATATTTAAGTCACAATGTTTTTTTAAATGTGGTGAATGCAAATGTCAATATGCATGTATAAAATAGCAGGCATGAATCACATAATACTTTTAAACCAAGGTTTAAGGAAATATTCATGGTTGCTGTACCTCAATAAATATTAGTGACTATAGTAACAAGAATTTAACAGTGTATTTGTTGATTATATAAATAAGCCCAAGAGAATAAAATAAATAGAACTTATAATACATTAAATACAAACATATATTTATGTTTGTATATGTAAAGGATAAACCAGATTCTTTACATAAGAATAAGGCAATCAGTTATAAATCACACGTTCTCATTTAAGATCATTTAACCATGAACCAAAAATTACTAAGTGCCCATACTGCTAACATAATAAACAGGAAACATAAGCTTTTACAACATGTAAGACAAGTATGGAAAAGAATAAAACCCAAAAGAAAACAGAAATCATGCCACTGAAAAAAGTAAATGAAGAGAATAAGGGAAAAAAAGAGAGTTTAATAGTTTGTCATTAACCTTTGATCCAGGATTCAAATTCTTCAAGGTGTCAACAGCACAAATGGAATTTAAAAGCTAACACACATTAGAAGTATATTTAAAATAAGGAAACATTAATATTATAAGTATAAAAATGAGACGCATAGAAGGACTTTTTAGATAAATCCTGTCTTAAAAGCAACTTCCACTTAAGAAAAATGATTTGGTTCTTCAATGTAAGGTTATAGGGATCTATATACTGGCCTCAGTAAGAAATAATTTATGGTATTCTGAAATGTAAAGACAAAAATACACACAAACACAAATCTACCACCACAATAAAATGTCAAGGTATTTTTAAGTTATGTATTTCTGTGCATGATTCCACTTGACTCAAGAGGCTGCTAGGTCATTTTCTACAAACTGAATCTCTAGTTAGTTCTTGGGAATAGTTGTATTATAGCACCTTAAGGTTTCGTCTGCTTTAATATTTACTTCTGAATTGCCTGGCTTTGTTTTAAAAGTCATTTAAATCATTTTTATAGGAGAACCTCTAGATTCCCTTATGATATTCATTAATGTGACAAATATCATTTAAGGAAAACAAGGTTAAAAGTCAAAAAATGACCATTAAAAAATAACCTCTTATTGTTAGAAAACCAAGTTTGAAAAACAAACAAAAACTTTTAATGGTAATGTTGCTTTTATTCACCAAAGTTCCATCATTTTGTTTTCAAAGTAAGAAGCAGCAGTCCATTCCAGCTTAAAGTCTAGTAAAATATTTTACTAAAGTTTAACTCAAATATTTACTAGTAATTTTTTTGTAGAAGTAAGTCATTCTGGTTCTTAGTTACTGGGAAGTCAAGTCTACCGTCACATATGCTCCATTTGTAAAATAACTACCTGATAATATTAATAAAATATCTTATCATCTAACTATTTTCCCCAGTTAAAACTACCCTGGTAAGAACGTATATGAAACTTTCTGCCTCAATACTTAAGAAGAAAGCACTCAGAATATTAAATTTATGTTTCCTTAATTTTATTTTGTAATGTTCTGCCACACAAAATAATCTTTACATCTTACCATATGGCACACCAAATAATTATTACCTCATAAATGGGATGCTTTATCACCTTATACCCTTAAACCTTTAGGACAAGAATCTAGAAATCGAAATAGTATAATCTAGTTGAAAATTTTTATATTTTTCAATGAAACATGCTTGTGAAAGTCATTAAAATGGTAACCTAAGTGTACTTAAGAACGATAATGACATCACAGAACTCAGGCATCTTGAAGATTTCTCTTAAGAAATCTGTGGCTCATCCTTTTCTTAATATGAGCAATCAGTCTTTCTTCTGAACATTAACATTAAAATATCTTAAAGGCTAAATTTAAAGGATTACAAAATACTTAAGAGTTTTTAGATAATTAACCTCATTTCAAATTATCATTTATCATTAAAACAAAAATTTAGCATAGTTTAATTTCAAAGAAATTGTTATGTTTGATTTAGTTATCTTAAACTATAGACGCTATGATTATTTATAATAAAAATATATGAAAGCATTTGCACATGAGTAATATAATAAGATTGGGGAAGATCTTGTAATTTTTTCCATTATGCACAATATATTGCTAAATACAAAGTTTTAATTTTTCAACTATTGAAAAGTACGTCACCTCTTCGGTAAAACCGGGAAAAATTCCATTACTGCTGCAAGGATTCTTGAATATGTTAAGAGCACGCAGGTCTGATTCACTTGATCTGATTCAGTTCCACCATGAACTTATTCCTGTAAAGTGGCTCTGAATCTGCACGTCACTTTTGTCTATCCACTTTTGTTATCAGTCTTCATTACATCATAACTTTCACCTAATGATGGAAAGCCATCTCTATAAAGAATAATTTCAATATTTGGGACACTGATTATCTTTAAGCCCTTTTCAGCACAGGGTACCATAAGTTTAGCTATCAGAATGCATATAGTCCTGAAGAAAATGCATACAAAAAGATACCATAATTTCAAAACCAACAATACTTGCAATCTAGATGCTGATACGAAAATAAGATCCAGCCGTTAGAGAAATTCTGAAATTGATTATTCTTGTAAGAAACAAACTATATCACTTGCTTTAATTTACAAGTGATAACTGAAAACTCTTAAAACAACACAATTATACACATAGTAGCCAATTATGAAAAATGAAAACATCCCAACCTTAAACTGCAGTATAAACTAAGTGGCTAACTGTCCTATTTCCGTCTAGTCTCTTATTCCAAATGACAGTAGGTAATTTACTTTTTATAAGGGTTATAGTGTAACAATATCGTAACATTATAAAATACATTAGTAGCTAGGCTAGGCCATTCCTCATACTTACTAACATGGAAAGTGGACCTTGAGAAAAGATGAAATAGGCAAAGATGAACAAAGAAACCCCCTCTTTGGCAAAAGAAAGCAGGAATTTTCAGCACATGGAGGAGATATTAATGTCTATGATAGGTCATCCCAGAAGCAAAGATGAACAGCCTTTTAAAATTAATTTATGTAATTAGACATTGAAAATATGAGCAGAGGTTGAGCAAAAAGGTCCTTTAAGAATATTATAAAATATTAGGTTACAGAGATTTAACCTATCAGTGTATATAAAACTACCCAAAGAAGGGACAACAGGCCAAGGGACATAAATACCTAGCAGCCAGGAAAGTGTCCTCTATGTGTGGAACAGAGGTACATTATGTTCTGCTACAGCCTAGGTAAAATATTTCTTAAGAGTATTCTATCCCTTTTCTTAAACTGCATAACGATCAAACAACCATGTGTGTTAAACTTTCTAATCTTATTTATAAGCCATAGTTTTTTTCATTTCTGGTCTACTGAAAGGAAGCACCTCTCATAATAAATGAATATAATGGGAAACAAGCACAGACCCTATAAGAGAGCTCTCAGTAAAACAAGTAGTCTTTTTTGTTCCTTACCACCACCAATAGTTACCAATAGTTATAAAAAAGTTCTCAGTGCCGTACCTTAGAATGCAGTAAATATCAATTTCACAATTTAGTCCTAAGATGCAGTGGTAACTAGTAATAAATTCATTTCAAGGAAATATTTAAATTCTCAAGGGCTGACTATAAAACTACCACTTCAGAAAATGTTGCTTTTATTTAGGACCTCACCTACAGTCTTAGAGCAACATACCAGACCTTTAATCTTTCCCAAATCTCAAGATAACTCTTATAATATAAAACACTAGCCCACCACACAGTGCAGAAACTGAATACAAAATGACAAGGTTCAAATCACAAGTGTTAGGTGGCACCTAAATTCTAAAGGTTTTCAAATAAAGCCACAAAATAATGGGAGCATGGCTTTCAGCAAACAAGTCAGAAATGACAGCACTAATATGAGGTAGGCAAAAATCAGCATAACCAATTTGGGAAAATACACATACTAAATCATCTAAATCAAACTAAGAATCAGGTAGTTCCAATGAACATTTATTCCTTTAACCTTATAGCACCAGATACCTCTGTAAGTCCACTTAGAGAATTCAAAATTGTAAGTCAATTCTGTTCACTCAACTTTTCAATTAACTTTTGTTATAGGTACACTATCATAGATTACAGAGAAAACCGATTAGATAATTAAAAGTAAAATATATATTACAAGTTTCTGAAAGAACAGTATGCTATTGGCTGAATTTGTTTTATTTCCCCTAAAAAAAGTTAGTAGTCTAAAATAAGTTTGGTATTATGCAGTTAGCCTATTTACTATCCTTATTTTCTTTCAGTTTTTAAAAGTAAAAACTTCGGCTTCAACAAATATGATACAATGAAAGTTCAGGAAAGTAAAAAAAAAAGAAAAAGTTTACCATTTCCTCTGTTTTTGCTTCTACCAACTATTAAAAAATCATTTAAAAAATTAAGCTCCTTTTTGAGAACATAATTTCCAAAAACACAGATTAAAATGTCATGCAAAAATTCAGTTCTCAAGGCAACTAATATTTCTCAGTCAAGAAATTACAATTTTATGTTTCTTGCAAAACTGTCATAGGATTCAGGAATTTGGGATTAATACCATCAAGAGAAGTTAAATAACATTGCTCTCTTCATTTGACATGCATATACTTTCATAAGAGTCGTTAGAGGAGGAGATACATTCTGGAACCTATATAGTTATTATTTCCTGAACCCCACATTACTAAACCAAAGAATAAGAACACTGTATATCATCCTTAACATCAATAGTTTAGTACTTTAAAAAAATTCCAGTTCCCTAGCCAATAAAATAAAGACTTCTGGCAGTCTCTTTATTTGCACCAACCTGTGATCTAGGCACTTAGCAAACACCATAGTGCAACAATTACTAAATAATGTGTTTTTTCAATAATGTTAAAAAGATCCATCATGATAGGAAATATAATATAAATCTTCAGCATGTTTCTTAGAAACACAATTATCTAGAAATGATCCTGTCACATAATGAACAAGATCATATATAAAAAGTTCTACCCAACTTTATGAAGTTTTGCTTTATAATTACCAAAAAGAAAATACGAGAACTATTTAACAACGTAGAATATTTAACTATAAAATTAAAGCATAAAGTATACTTTGGTGTGGGTAGTCAAATGTGTATATGAATCTGTAAAGACATCAAATCCATAAATTACATTACTAATTTCAATCACTGATTCATTAGTCTATCAAAATTTTCAAGAGTTTTGTATATAATATTCACCAAATAATCAAGAATTTAATAGGGAGTTATTTTTGATTATAATTTTTTATAAAGCACAAAAAAAGCCCATAAATTCATAGAATAGGTGTCTTGACACTCCATCTAACACACTACTCAGACAAAAGGGAACACTTAAATCTAATCACCAAAAAAAGATCCTTGACCCTTAAAGGTTTGCTACTTAATATTAATTTAAAATTCTTTCCATAATTTTTTTACTAAACAAAACAAAACAAACCCAAACTATATTATTAAGAGATGGCAGGATTGGAAACAAAGTGAAAAATCTAACTAAATAAAGATCCACATAAACTTTTCTTAAATGTACTGGTTCAAAATAATTCTCTATCAGTTACCCTTGTTTTGACAGAAAAAAAGGTGAAAATGCAAAACTATACTAATATAACTTAGAGAAAATACATGTGAAATACTAACATTCATTTTAGTAGACAAGCACAGATAATATCATTTGATACATAATAGGTGAATAGACCTCTGATACAGAATTACCAAATCTCAGATAATTGTTTCAAATAAAAAATGAAATAAAAAAGTCAAGATTTTAACTTCTCAGGTATAAGCATTAGTAATAAAAATATAACTGAGTGATATAACAAATTACAAAATATAATGGAAAAAAAAAAAAGAGTAACTAAAAAAACGTTTTTTACATTATAATTACACATTTGCCCAGAGTATGAAGTGGTAGTAATGAGATTATTTTACCTTTGTCTTGAACTTCTTTTGAAAAGCGCTCCCTTTCAATAGCTGATTCTCTCTCTATTCGTTCAATTTCAGCTAATGCATCCAATTCCACTTCATCATATATAGGTCCCTGTTGTGATACCTGCTGCTGATTCTGTACCACAGAAGTTTGGGGCTGTTTTGTAGCAATTGAAGTGTTCTGTTGTAAAACAGGCACTTGATTTGCTGGAAGGAATGCTGTTTGTTCTTGCTGCGACAAACACTGAGCAGCATTTAGTGGGCGGTTTACATCCTGTGGAGTAATGGGTGTTTTTGAAGTCTGTCCTGGGTACTGCACATTAAAAGGAATATCATTTTCTGAAACATTGCTATTTTCCATACCAGAAAGCATATCCTCTTGCTGGTCCATGTCTGAAGACCTTACACGAGAAAGTCTTAATGTAAGTTTAGTAGAGTCCTTGGATGGAGAACTAATAATATCATACATTGCAGCTTTCTCACTCTGGTCTTTTTCATCCTTGCCTAATTTCATTTTCTTTTGCTTCTTTTGTTTTCTTTCTGGAGAATCTAGCAAGATGTCTGGTGGAACATCTCGAGGTGATGAACAAGGTAGAGGCTGAGACTGGAGGATTAAAGGTGGTCTTGATCCTAGAAAAGCAATTCAACAGGAATGAACAGTTGTGCTAGTTTTACATTTTCTTACACTGTGATAGAAATATTAAATAAGTGACAACATCGTAATGCAAGAAAAAATATTAGGAAATTATCTAACCTCAGCGCCTTATCTATAAAATACAAAAAGAAAGCCTAGCTTGCTCACAGATGATCCAGGTTTAAATTTAAGTATGAATATTCCATCTTCCAGACCAGTATTATGTTATTTCTGTTTTTGTCCCTATAAAATATACTTAGCTTGAAAACAGCAAAGGAGTTCATTGTTTCTAAAGATGATACAACACAAATATTTTGGACAAATACTCTCTATTCTTTCACTTATTATTTAGAAAAACTGACAAGTCTAAAGTAAGAATAAGTCTGTTTTATTAATTAATCCTAGAAACTACATTCACATGAATATTTACCGGTATAAGAAAAAGAAAGCGGGAACAATTACAATTTTTAGAATCTTCACTTACTTCACAAACTGGTGGTAAAATATTGATTTATACCTCTATGTGGTGTTCTCTTTCTCCCTCCACTTAACATCATTCACATACTCTCTTCAGCTTGCTAATCCTCCCTCTATTAGAAAAATATGCAAGTCCAGCAAATATCAAGGCTCAATAAAGTATCTTCAGCCCAGATCCCATTAATTTACAAATGCGTATGATACAAGGAAGTGGTAAAAATAAGCTAATCAAATGGAAAAATTCTCCTAGATAACAAGCTGTTAAATGAGGAAAAATGTATTGATATGCTTCAGAAATAAAAGTATAGTTGTTACATTTCTTATCATTAGACTATAAAATGTTTAAAAACCCATAGGAAATTATAAAAATCAGTCAGGATGAAAGTACTTTATAGAAAGAACTTAAACCTAGACTTATCTTAAATTAAGGTTTCAGTATATATATATGATTTTTCCATGATACATAAATCTGCCCTTTCAATCATCAATGTTAATATATCTAAAGTGTGATATATAAAAATATAACTTTTTAGAGAACATATCTATTAGATAAAATGTGATAAAGATGCAACTGAGTAATTTTTTTTTTTTTAAGATTTTATTTATTTGTCAAAGGGAGAGAGACAGAGAGAGCACAAGCAGGGGGAGCGGCAGGCAGAGGGAGAAGCAGGCTCCCCGCCGAGCAAGGAGCCTGATGCGGGGCTCGATCCCAGGACCCTGGGATCATGACCTGAACCAAAGGAAGTTGCTTAACCGACTGAGCCACCCAGGTGTCCCAAGATACAACTGAACCAATTTACCAGAAATGTTCGTTTGAAGTTAAATCAACAGATAGTGTTTTTAGACAGCTTACATGGGAAGTTAAAAAGAAATGAAACTAACATTTTTGGACCATTTATTTTGTGTCAGAGCGTGTGCAAGGTGCTTTGCATATCAAGTCCTTTAAATAATTTACAACAACCTTGATTTGTATTATTATCACTATTTTGCAGAAAGGAACATGAAGCTTATAGTGGTTAAGCAACCTGCCCAAGGTTATATGGCTAGCAAACCTGAAAAATTTAAAGATTTTTCTAACATATGAATTCAATACACCATATTGTCTTTGTATTTAAAATTTTTGTGACTAATTATATATATTTTAGAACAAACTTAAATTCCAACAGTTCATCTATAAATCATATTAGACTGACAATGCATTCAACCTTCAAAACTAGTTGGAAAACAACCTCATGAACAGAAGTAGAGGTTTCTGATGAATAATGTGTTCAAGAAGTTGTTCTAAAGTTTTTTTCTTTCTGTCTAAAGTTATCCATCCATCCATCCATCCATCCTCAAGAGTTAGAAGAAAAATAGACTGATTATCTAGATCAACCAGCTATCCCACTGTTACTTCTCCCTGGCAGTCTGAATAATTTCTCACTCTGACAATACTTGTGAGATATGTACCTAACTTTGATGCCTACCCTACAAATAGAGTTATTCTGAAAGCTCCTCTTTCTTTCATAAGCTGAGTTATTTTTATCCCTGAAAATTCATAGACTTATAGAATAAGAATGGCTCATGAAAGTTCAACTTTCACCCCAGGAAGAATGTGTTCCAACTCTTTGATTAGAGACCATCTGTGAAAAAAATATCTTTATAATAAGAGGCATACCAGTCCATGATTTAGAGAAGGCTATAATTAGAAATTCTCATGGATAGAGAAAATTTATTATCAGATATATTGCAATTAATTACAAGTTAATTCTTTAACATGCATTACAATATTCTCTTCCAATAACTCAGGTAATTCAAATTATCACACTTTAATTTTAAGTACTTCTAAAAAAAAGCCCAAACTTGGACTTAAATTCACAATTTTATGAATCTAGTATATATAAAAGTCCACACGAGGTTCTTTGGGAATTTGAAGATAAAATTCATGTCCATAAAATAGTACAGGATAAGTTATTAGAAAATATTTAAACTAATGAATGGTTTAAGAAGATGAGGAGAAAAGGATCCATGGAAGATCATCCATTTAACTTAGAACTTGAAAAGATAGGATTTTAATAAGCAGAAATGAAAGTATGTGTAAGACATTTAGAGAGGTAAAACAGAATAGGCCTGATTTTGGCAAGTGACTACATGAGAGATGAGAGACAACTTAATGATGATTCAGGACTGGAATGGCATTAAATTAAATTGAATGGCAAAAAGAACAGTGAGAACAATCTTGAAAACGAATCTGAAATACCAGCTAGCCATGAGGAAATTTTGTTTGGAAACAATAATTACAACTTGGGACACAGGACTGGAGCCAAAGACATTGATTTGGTAATCCTGTTCATAAAAGTAATCAATGCTATTATCAAAACTGAGTAAAACAGCCAAGGAGAAAAGTATAATGGGAGATTAAAAAGTCTAATGACAGAAACCTTGAGGAATGAGAGAGCAGATAGAAGAGCTAATGAAAAAAAAAACCAACAATGAAATAAAATAAGTATGAGGAAAACCAGTGGACTTGATATGAAATAAGTTTTTTTTGGGAAACTGGATGATGGGGAAAGTAGATCAATAATTTCAAACGTTCAAGAGAGGTTAAGAAGGCTGTGGTCTGAAAAGACGATTGGATTTAACAGTGAGAACAATGCTGTATATATCTGAAAACACTATCAAAAGTTTATAGGGATAACTACAGGTTTGTTTCTTTCCCACAATAAATGAAAAACAATGAAGAACAGTTTTGGTATCTGCAACTAAGAAGTTTGAGCTCTTTACTCAACTTGAAATAGGAAATGCTAGGGCGCCTGCATGTTAAGTGTCCAAATCTTGATTTTAGCCCACGTTATGAACTGAAGGTTGTGAGATTGAGCCCTGCGTTTGGAGCCTGCTAAAATTCTCTCTCACCCACCCCAATTAAAAAAAAAAAAAATGTGTGTGTGTGTGAGTGTGTGTTGTGTGTGTGTATGTATATGAAATGCCGAAGGAAATTTAAGTTACTATAATACCTTTAGGAGTTCCATCACTTCCAGCAGGGGAGCATACTGGTTGTGGAGACCTCAAGGGAAAAGATGCAGCATTCCTCATTGTTGAAGAATCTCCATCCTAAGAATAGAGTATAAAATTTATACCTTAAATGATAGAAGAGTCTTTAGAGAAATCTTAAACAGACCAATAAAAGACATAAACTACTGACAAGTAAAGTGCTGGTATTCAAAAGCATAATTCTTCTGCACTTTCCTGTTTTCTTCATGGTAAATCTTAGAAGATTTGAAATTGTATCCAAAAGAATCAACAGCCTATGCGTGGCAATGAATAAGAAAACTGGTATTACTACTATGCTCCATTTTTGTTTACTATTTTCTACAAAAGGAGCTGTGAACACCCTACCAGGCTATAAACGCCTAGAGGGCAGAGTTCACGGTCATTTTTGTTATCCTTATATACATATAACTTATCTGGTAATACCAACAAACCAGTAACATATAACTTATCTGATGATACCACAAAACCAATTCCAGTACGTGGAATATCTTAAAACATCAAAGCAACCTTAAATTTCAGGGAATAAAGTTATGTGCAAGTCCTAGAGGGAAAAAGAACTATGTACTAATAAAGGTTCATTATTTAAAGGAACATTTTTGTGTGAACAAGTATTTAAAAATGAAACTATATTTCATTAAGGACCAAAACTTCTACAGCAAGGATTGGCAAACTTCTGTAAAGGGACAGATAATAAATATTTTAGGCTTTGTGGGCCACCTATAATTTCTGTCACATACTGTTCTTTGTTGTTGTTGTTTAAAAATGTAAAAGCCATTTTTAGTTGTAGGTCAAACTACTGGCTAGTTTACCAATCTTACTCTAGACTAAGCTCTGTGGGTCTAGGAACCACATTGTTCATAGCTAGATTCTCAGACATGGTATAACTCTTCATATAACAGTAGATACCATTTAAACTGTGGAATCAAAATAGGTCATGAAACAAATATTAACACTATTTTATTACCTCAATGATAACTAATGTATTACATACGTCACTACTTAGCCTGTGCACCATGTGTAGGTAGTCGTCACTTGAGCCATGTCTAGGATTATCAGCATGATGATTAGCTGAATTGCCAGACAACGGACCAGAAACTTTATTATCATGTATGTTTCTCAAACCACCTGCAACAATGGGACTTGATACTGATGCTGAAATTAATAAGAATAAAAAGAAAAAGCTGTATAAAAATAAACTGTTAAAATAACGATTGTTCACAAAATATTTTAAGCATACAGAAATTACAGAAAATAATAATGAGCACTCATGTACTATCTAAAGCTTGATCAAATCTTAGCACTGTACCACATCATTCAGACCCATTTTTGAAAAGAAATAAAACATCAGATAAGGCTGAAGCTCTCCAATATCTGCATATTTCTCTCCTCTGTTCCCTCCCCCACTTCATAAAAGTAACCACCATATTGAATTCACAGTTTACTCTATGAATTACCTTTATGCCTTTACTATAAATGAATATATTCCTAAATAATACAGAGCACTGTTTCACATATAACTTTATATAAATGGTATGCTATATGTATGTATATATCCTTCTCTAACTTGCTTATTTCAATGTTGAAATTTATCCATTTTTATATGTGTAGTGTTAAATTCACATATTTTATTTTTATTTTTTTTAATATTTTCTTTCTTTTTTTTTTTTTTTAAAGATTTTATTTATTTATTTGAGACAGAGAGAATGAGAGACAGAGAGCATGAGAGGGAGGAGGGTCAGAGGGAGAAGCAGACTCCCTGCCGAGCAGGGAGCCCGATGCGGGACTCGATCCAGGGACTCCAGGATCATGACCTGAGCCGAAGGCAGTCGCTTAACCAACTGAGCCACCCAGGCGCCCTTATTTTTATTTTTTTAAAAGATTTTATTTATTTGTCAGAGAGAGACACAGCGAGAGAGGGAACACAAGCAGGGGGAGTGGAAGAGGGAGAAGCAGGCTTCCTGCCAAGCAGGGAGCCCGATGTGTGGCTTGATTGATCCCAGGACCCTGGGACCATGACCTGAGCCGAAGGCAGACGTTTAACGACTGAGCCACCCAGGCGCCCCAAATTCACATATTTTAAATAAACAGATATATTCTGCTGCATAATGTACACAATATTCCATTCTTATATTCAATGTTTAGATTGCTTCAGTATTTTTGCTGTCATAAACACAATGCATATTCTTGTACATGTATACATGTACCTGTATTGTATTCTTCTTATACAGGACTTTTTTACAAATGTGTCTAGGAGTGAAACTGCTGGATAGGCCCGTTTTTATTTTTTAAAATATTTTATTTATTTATTTGACAGAGAGAGAGTGACAGAGCACAAGCAGGGGGAGCAGCAGTGGGAGAGGGAGAAGCAGGCTCCCTGCTAAGCAGGGAGCCTGATGTGGGGCTCAATCCCAGGACCCTGAGATCATGACCTGAGCTGAAGGCAGACACTTAACTGACTGAGCCACCCAGGTTCATTTTTAAACCTTACTAAATTTTAACAAATAGCTTTCCAAATTATTTATGTCCATTTGTACTCTACTGGTAGTATATGAGAGTTCTTACTGCTCTATATCCTTGTCAACAATGTTTGTCATCCTGAGAATGGGAAAGGTCTCTGATTTTCATTTTAATTTTTACATTTTCTTGATTAATAGTGAAGCCAAGCATCTTTTCATGTATACTGGCCATTGAGATTCCCTCCTTAACAAAAACATAAAAAGACAGTCTTCTACATTTTCTTTTTAAAATTTTAGTTTTGTTTTTTGTCACACTTAGGTCTTTAATCCATCTTATTTTTCTGTGTAGTTGAGACAGGAATTCAATTTTACTTTTTTCCATATGAATAACTAATTGTCTCAGCACATGGTAGAACTTACAGATAAAACTGAGTATGTTTTATCCCCTTGCCTCTTCTTAAGGGAGGGAGAATTTGAACTACTAAAGGATGCATATACATTTCAAATTATGATATTGTCAAAATGCTCTCTAAAAAGATTGTACCACTTTATATCCCTATGAAGAATGTAGGAAGTTCAAATTTCCCTGCACATTTGTTGATACTAGATATCACATAACTAAAAAATGTTTACTAATAGTTAATATAAAATTTTATTTCATTTTAATTTTGATTCACATCTCTAATCGGATCACGTTTTGAAGAGGAAAAAAAGGGTAAGAAAGACATATTTGGGACAACTGGTGAAAAGTAAATATAGACTGCATTTTAAATGATAGTACAGAACTGTTCTTAATTTTTTTAGAGGTGAATTATTACATCTAGTGTTTATATAACTTCCTTCTTCCTAGCAGATGTATTTAATGGCGAAGAGTTATGATGCCTGTTGATGAAGGGGCTCATTGTGCTTATCTTTCAACTTTTCTACACAGCTAAAATTTTGTAACAGGTTGAAAAAAATTTTAAATGTTACCTTCCACATACTCTAAATTTCCATATATGTATTTCCCTTATTTTTGGATTCTTTTCTGTCCCATTTACCTATCCATTTGTGCCTGCCACAATACATTTCTTATTTATGGTAACCTTAATATCCAGGTGGGGCTAATCCCTGAGTAATATTTTCATTTTCTCAAATATCTGAGAATTTCCAAGAAGTAACTCATTACTAACAGGCAGATGCTCAAACTAATATTTTGCTTTTGATTTTGTGATTTCAACTTCTGAAAAAGCTGGGTATCAGAGTAAAAGCTTAAGTTCTTTCCTACACATATGAATGTGTACGTGGATATTTCCATAAGAAACAAATGTGTCCGTTTTTTTAAAGATTTTATTTATTTATTTGACAGGGAGAGGGACAGCAAGAAAGGGAACACAAGCAGGGGGAATGGAAGAGGGAGAAAGAAACAGCCTTCTCGCGGAGCAGAGAGCCCTATGTGGGTCTCGATCCCAGGACCCTGGGATCACGACCTGAGCCAAAGGCAGACACTTAACTGACTGAGCCACCCAGGTGTCCCCAAATGTGTCCTTTTAACACTTTCCTTTCATTACAGTTAAAATGTTCCTCATACCTTTGTGTGCCAGAGTATACTAATATTTCACAAGTATCAAGAACATACAAAATACATACACACTCATGTTCAGCACTCAATCTAAATTCTGTAATTTTGGAGGTATCTATTCCAAATGTGTCATCTGCCTCCTAGTTTTCCCTTAAATTAGTGTATAAAATAGTCTCAACCTAATATTTCATTATCTAGTTTTGGGAGACCAGAAGATGGCTGTTTTGACTGATGATTAAATTAAAAGTTTATAAGTTAAAAAGTTTATAAAGGACATTTGACTCCATGCAAAATAGAAAAGAAGAATACACACAGGAACTAATAACTGACTGCAAATGTTAAAAATTTGCTGTTAATTATGGGGGACAAAACCACAAATTTTTATATTTCCTTTTGTACTTCCTAAAATTTTTCAAAAAAAGTATATACTTTTTTACTTTAAGTATATACTTTATTTACATTACTAATAAAAAATTATTTAGAAGCCATGACGTATGTCCCAAAGCAATATAACTTTTTTTTTTTTTTTTAAAGATTTTATCCATTCACCTGAGACAGAGAGAGACAGTGAGAGAGGGAACACAAGCAAGGGGAGTGGGAGAGGGAGAAACAGACTTCCCGCCGAGCAGAGAGCCCGATGTGGGGTTCCATCCCAGGCCCCTGGGATCACGACCCGAGTCAAAGGCAGACGCCTAATGACTGAGCCACCCAGGCACCCCCCCGCCAAAGCAATATAGCCTTAAAAAGACATATTATCAACTGATTTCAACTGAGAACTAGTAATCTAATTCCAGAAATTTTTGCATCTAAGATTTTCTCTACCAGCACTGTATTTACTCCATAGTAAAATTTTCACACTATATATACTTTACCAATTAAAACGTAATTCTTCTTTGGCTTTAGTGCTATGTAAGAAGAAAGCCCAATTAAGAAAAATTAGAACATTTTCTAATTTCGTAACTATACTCAGTTGTATAATAACCTAATCCAAAGAATCATATGACAGGGATCCTTTTACCTCCCAAATGAATTTCAGGATAGTGTTTTAGTTTGTATTTTAAAAATTATAAGAAAAAATAAATTTGCTTGAAATTATAGGCATTCCCTATAAATAAACAACAAACTTTCTTACCTTGCTGCATCTGTGGATGTGTTGTGTAACTTGAAGGATGGGAATATGGCATGTATCCTGCAGGGCTTTGTGGGGCATATGGACTAGGCACTGGGCTATTTTGTTGTGGCATAAATCTGTTCCCAGAGCTTGTCTGTGGTGGCACAAACCGGCTAAAACCCAAAATCCAAATAAACAATATCAGGAAATGAAATAAATATGCTATTCCTTGAAATTTTACTGTCATAAAATTCTCCAAACTCTGGTTTGTATAAAACAAAATCTATGCAAACAGTAAATTTTGAAAAACAGAGAATATAAAAATTATTCATGATTCATAATTTAAGAGTTACACTAAACAATTTGTAAAAACAGGTAATTCATTTATTTTACTTGCATAAAAGTATCCATTTAAGATAAAGTCATGCTCCCTAAATTCTACTCTATAAATTTTCTTATTATTTCAAACACATTATTTTAACACATTCTTTTGTCTTCATGAATTTAAGTTACTAAGATGGTAGCTACTTCAATTAGTATATTAGAGCATTTCTGCATCTAACATTTTAAGACAAATGTTCATGTGAATTACTATTTAAAGCTAAGCATTTTAATTTTTCAACTACATATAATTCACCATTACCTAAAGGTATGTATTCACAAGCATATTCATCACAAAAAACAGTACTTCATAAAATGATGCATATATTACCTGGAGGGGCTATGTGAGATAGTGGTTTGTTGATAATTGGAAGATGCAGGACTACTGTGCATGGAATTCTGAGAAAGTTTATACTGAGACATCATCATTCCTAAATATCACATAAAAATGGAAAACATGTTATTTTCTTTTAATGGTAAAATGTCTTTTAAATAATTTAAAGCAATTGCTCTATCACAAACATTCAAAAGTTCTTTCTGTTCAGAGACAGGTATTTAATTAAAAAAAATTTTTTTTTACTTGCTTACTTACTGTCCTATCATTTAGCTTTACTTTGATTTAATTTAATTTAAATTCAGTTATTTAGACATTTTAAAATTAAAGATAAAATCTATGATTGACCCTGAACTTTCTTATGATATGTATAGCTAATCTTTTGGGGATTACAAGCATCACATTATATTCCCAAATTCCATTATTAATTAATTTAATTTAATTTAATTTATTAAATTAAATTTATTTTCTTTGAAAAGAAGCTTTAGAAGTCACTTTATCTAACCTCTGACCAAATACTACACTGACCAAATACTACACAATTCCTCCTACAATAGGTTGTCGTTGGGTAGTTTTTCCATTACATGGAATACTTTATTACAGACATCTGCAGTCTTTAGAAGCTTAATTTCACAACACTACTTGTTTCACTGTGATTCAGATCTCAGTTTTAAAAGAATACTATTTTATTGAGCGGTCCAACGTTCTGAGTTGCCGCAATTTCCATCTGAATGTTCTGAAGTGAAACAGAATGCTCCTATTCCTTCTTCCACAATAATCCTTTGCCACACAGTAAGGATTAAATGAATATTTGATTAAAGAATGAAAACGTGAGGATAGCTTTCAGATTCTCATGTTTCTTTTTAAGCTAGACATTGTTCCTTCAATTATTACACAAATGACATTTTGTTATATAGGAGATGCAGAAAAATTCAGTTATTTAGACATTTGAAAATTAAAGATAAAATCTGATTGACCCTGAACTTTCTTATGATATGTATAGCTAATCTTTTGGGAAGTTACAAGCATCACATTATATTCCCAAATTCCATTTCCTGCTACTGATACGAAAAGTGCCTTTCACCAAAAACATTCAAACAGAAGTTACATGTTCATTTGCCAGTAATACTGCAGTAGGGATTCTAGTTCTAAAACAGCAGCTGAATGAGAAGAGGGCTCAAAATCACCTCAGAATCTACCACTAATAATGTGTTTTCTTTTATATGCAGTCTAAATTAACTTCTGAGCTTTCTCTTCCAACTCAATTCAGTAGTAAATCATATGTTCCATAGCTTAATAATTTAATTACTATAATTACTGTTTTTTGTTTTTTTTTTTTTTGAGAGGGAGGGCAATCCTCTATGAGATGAGAGTTAAAAAAATGTTTCCCCTGAATTAACAGTCTGAGACAAGCTAGAATTACTAGTTTGACAGCAATGGCTTTATTTTAAAAAGGGGGCAAATGAAATTTCTAACGGTCCTTTCTGATTATCTCAAAGTTCCAAGGAACTATGAATAAAGTGATTTCATATTATTAAATTTGCTCCATATGTGTGACTCACATTTACATTTAGCAACCAAGAATCACCCTTTTAAATTGTAAAGCCAAATATCACCAGGGAAACGCTTAGAAAAGAATCATAACACACAATGAATCAATTCATTTTTTAATGCTAAGTTTATGTTTTCACAAAGTATGATATGGAGAAATCAATGTATTTGACTAAAATATAAGTGCATGTAGTATAAAATACAAAATGTGTGACTGAAAGGTAAATACTCTCAAAAAAAAATTTTTTTTTAAAGATTTTTATTTATTTATTGAGAGAGCTAATGATAGAGAGAGAGCATGAGAGGGGGGAGGGTCAGAGGGAGAAGCAGACTCCCTGTTGAGCAGGGAGCCCGATGCGGGACTCGATCCTGGGACTCCAGGTTCATGACCTGAGCACTGAAGGCAGTCGCTTAAACAACTGAGCCACCCAGGCACCCATCTCTCAAAGTTTTTTATTAGAGTGATCTACTACCCAAATTAAATATTTTAAAAAATGTTACAAAATGTAGTATAAATAGCTTTGGAAGACATCCTTTATTCAATTTTATATCTACTCACATTATCTTATACTTAATGCTCCTATCCTGTAAGTTTTTCTTCCAATCAATGATCTCTCCATATTTTCTTTCATTACAACATTCTTCCAGAGCATTTAATTCTAGATTTACTTCTCACCATTACTATCTGTCTCCTCCTACTGCAATCTAGCTTGTTGGTTCTGGTGAACATACAGTATTGTCCTGCAGACCTGCCTTCAATTTGCAGGAAGGGGAGTTTGGGAAGAAGCATTTCCATAGATTCACTTTGGGGAATGGACAATATGCAACTACTTTAAAAACACAACTCACACTCAAATACACAAAATAACAAATACTATTTAAAAAACAAGACAAAACTAGGAAATGGAGTGGAGGGCTTCATGGAGGTACTGCCAATAAATCTAGCAATATTTTTTTTTTTTAAGATTTTATTACTTATTTGAGAGAGAATGAGAGAGAGAGAGAGAGAGAGAGAGAGAGAGAGAGAGAGCGAGCATGAGGGGGGGAGGGTCAGAGGGAGAAGCAGACTCCCTGCTGAGCAGGGAGCCCGATGCAGGACTCGTTCCAGGGACCCCAGGATCATGACCTGAGCCGAAGGCAGTCACTTAACCAACTGAACCACCCAAGCGCCCAGCAATATTCTTGAATACAATTCATCAGTTAACTAAGCTGGGCCTGAGTTGTCTAAACTACTCCCTTCTGACTATTTTAATCTTGAGAGCCAAATAAGTACTTGGGCTTGAAAGATTCAGTACAAATGCTCATGGGTACTCCCTGACTACATACAAATTTTATCTATATTGAAATATCATATTTTTATGCTTTTTATAGTATTTATTAGCTATTATTTATTATAAATAGATTTTTCCTTAATAGTACTTATAAACCTACTTTTCTATTGCTAAGGCGATAGAAGTGTTAAACCAATTTACTATATAACTATGAATGTAATCATCAGTACTGAAACTAATACTTGGCATAATTAGTTATACAAGTACTGCATGTTGAAAAGCTCTGCAAATATTTTATTACATGATTAATGAAAAGACTCCTTTCATACCAATGCCATGATTTTCTAAAATAAAAAGACTTCTAAAGCTCTTTGATTAAGTAAACAAATGCATTCTGAAATATCTAACAAAATATGCTTTAGCTTTGTCTAATTCCCAAGGAATTTAGTTACATATTAAACTGCAAAAGAATATTAACATCCATTTAGTTTCCTTCTTGTTCTTGGCTGGATTCAAGGTATCAACCTATCAACACAGCATTCAATGATGATAGGCTACCTTATTAAAGGAGACACTTGAATTTAATTACATGTGAAACAAGCTCTGACAAGAGACCCACAAAAAGTACAATATGAAATTCAATGAAAAATCTCACCACTTTGTACATATCTGTTCTGCATACTTTTCTCCCTGAAAACATTAGGACTCCTTGCCAGGACGGCCTGCAACAAGACTGGTATGTCGCCTTCTGGATCATCACTGCCAAGGTTATCTTTCAACTCTCTGGAATTAAAAAAATAAACATAAAAAATTAGAATAGTGATTAAGAATCCCCTATTCTATATTAGTTAGATAGCAATTCACTAGTGAAATTCAGAAAAGACTGAGGTAGAAAATCAAGAACTTATAGCATTAAAAAAAAAAAAATCACAAAAGATGTCCAACAACTTCATGGATTTTTGAAGATGCTATTCCTGGAATAGAATTAGCAAAAATGACAGGGAGGAGTTCTTGTAAGGAAAACTTTGTTTCCCTATTTTAAACAGAGGGGAAAAAAAAAAAAAGCCCTGAACATGATTTTATGGAACTATGAGTTTATTTAAAATGTTCATATTAGTTTCAAAGTAGAAAACAGAATCAACTTCAAACTATTCAAAATAATGAAAGGGTATAATGATGATAATTATGCACAGAAGCTGATGTTTGGACTTGGAATATATTTTCTCTCTTACATTTGACTATGAGTCTGCCTTTTTGAGACTGTCCTCTGAATGAAATAATGCTGCCACACTGGTTAAAACAAGACCCAGAGATTATGTAACTTTTCCATCTAATATTCTTTTCTCAAATAAACTCATCAGGGAGCAAAAAAACCGCCAAGCAAGTGGTTAAGCTTAGTTGTAATTTTCAATAAACTTAAAAGTAAGTAGCAAATTAAATTTACAACTATGGAACTTAAATGATAAAATTAAATATAGTGTTTTTAATTTTACATTTTATAGGTCTCTGTTCCACTCATTAAACGTAATAACAAAGATGTATAAAAATGATGTCCAATGATAAATTTCAGTAAATTTCTGGGGGCAGTCTTAAAGCAGCTTTCCATAAAATAAATCATAAATGTATATGTGCTATTTCCCTTATCTTTTTAAATATTTGGTGATAATTGTTAAGTACATATAGATATAGAAGTGATATAATATTTAGACACTGAAGAATTTCTGGAGTGACAAAATATAAGTATTAGACTTCCTTCTGATTTTTACTATTTCTCATTTTCTGTCAGAAAATTCACATTTAGTATATTACTGTAAGAGTCATCAAGTCTCCATTATAATGTGCTTTATCCTCATTCCTCTAAATAATGAATCTTTAAATTAAAAAGCAAAAATTAGGGGCGCCTGGGTGGCTCAGTCAGTTGAGCTCTTGATTTGGCTTAGGTCATGATCTCAGGGTCCTGGGACTGGGCCCTGTGTTGGGCTCCCTGCTCAGCGGGCAGTCTGCTTGAAGATTCTTTCTCATCCTCTGCCTCTCCCTACCCCTCACACACACACTCTCTCTCAAATAAATAAATCTTAAAAAAATAAAAAGCAAAAATTAAAGAAAGGATACATGAGTACCACTGTATAAATGAGATGTGAAGGGATAAGAATGGGAGTTTTAACTTTTTTTTTTTTTTTTTAAGATTTTAAGTAATCTCTACACCCAATGTGGGGCTCGAACTTAAAACCCTGAGATCAAGAGTCACATGCTCTTATCAACTGAGCCAGCCAGGCACCCCGAGGGATTTAACTTTTTATACATTTTTGTGTTGTTTATCTACATATTATAAATATGTACTAGTTCTGTAGTAAAAATTTTTTAAAGTATACTCATATGCAAAAATTTTCTAAATAAGCTATATAATTTATGTTTATATTATTTTTTAAAAATCTACTGGGTGAAAATACACACTTAGGTTCAGATGGTATGATAAATCCTGGGAAAAATTATTCCCAATTTTATAGTAGCCATCCATGGAGTCAGTCCTTGAGTTTTGGTTAACTTCCCATGGAAAGTATGTGAGCCTATTCCAAATAAAGCTAACAGATTATAGTCCCCAGTATTTGGGAATTCTAACCACTCTAGCATTATCAAGGAGGAGACAGCTTCTTGAGCAACTTTAGACCTCCTTGCACAGATCCACCTTGATGAATCCCAAAATTATTCAAAAAGAGTTGAAAAGACCTTCATATAGCTACATGGGTCAGAACTATTGTCTCAAAATAACTATGGCCTATTTAAATCTTACTGTAAGGCTCATTTGGATATTCATATATTTTATTTTTAAATAAAAGGGTTTTTTTGTTTATTTATTTATTTGACATAGAGAGGGAAAGAGAGCACAAGCATGGGGAGCGGCAGAAGGAGAGGGAGAAGCCAACTTCCTGCTGAGCAGGGAGCCCGATGTGGGGGCTCAATCCCAGTATCCCAAGAGCATGCCCTGAGCTGAAGGCAGATGCTTAACCCCACTGAGTCACCCAGGTGCCCCATTCATATATTTTAAAATTAAACTGTTTGTAAATTTTCTGAAATAAAGGATAAAACCAGGAATACTGACTCTCTTAGACCAAAACCTTTCACTTTTAAATTATACTTACATGTGATCTGTTGATACCTGGTTGAGGCTATGGACAAGCTGTGAAACCAAATTATCATCCCTACAGGCCAAAAGGCAATTCACCTCTTCTGCTATTCGTGCATTAAAGAGAAGGCTCTTTGTAGTTGTAGCAGGTAAAGGGGATGGAAGAGGCAGCTGGTTCAGGACTATTTGGAATAAAATCAGATTATTAGAAATTGAGTGACTGTAAGAAGTCTTTTTATATTATTTGCTTATAAAATATTTGCTTACAAGTATTTTGGGATTAAAAATAAGTTATAAATATCAATGGGACAAATTATTAAAAGGCATTCTACCTCTCCCCAAAGAAACCAATCAACTCTGTAAAACCCTAAAACATCACTTGGGCAATAGAAGAGTTTATTAGTCCCTAAGAATACAACTCAACTCCTTTATATGCATGACTTTTCATATCTTAAATCTTTATTCATTTAATAAATGAGAAGCCAAAAAGGTAGGGTTAAAAAGTAACTTCTAAGAATTGAGAATACATTAATTAATCTCATTTATTTTTGCTTCTGAGATTTATCAGAATCACTAGTAATCCCACATAAATAAACCAAGTAATTATACCCAACTCTTCACCTGATATCTACACAAGTAATATGTTTTTTAAAAGCTTAAGTATATATTTAAAAAATATAGATCACTTTAGCAGAAGAACATTCATTATGGAATAGGGATTCTGGTGGAAGCCAACTATCTAAGGAATTATGCTTTCAGTTATAAATTCCTAAATAGTTCTCTCCTCTCTTTATTCTAGTCTAACAGAAAACAAAAGGACATGAATGTTTATATAGTAGTTTAAATCCAGCTATTTACTGTCTCTTCACATAATGGAAATCTATTCATTTGTCTAAAGTAAAAGTTAAGAAAGTTAACTGAAGTATCTTTGTTTTTGGCTTAATTTCTAATACCTATACAGTGTAACAGGCTGCTCAGCCCCAGTGGCTAATAATAGGTTTTTTATTAATAAAAATACAGGAAACAAATTATTACTTAATAAACAGGGTTTATTGGGCAAACTTTTAAAATATAAGGTACAGTTGAGATAATGGGGAGGACAACCAAAAATAAATCCCTGGTAGTATATCTGATTTGGCACTTCTACATATCATATGAATTTGTGCCTTACCTGTAACAAAGTGACAACAAAAACTAAACACAGTTTCAGAAGTTTTCTTACCTGCATTATCCTAATTCCACCAACTACTTTCTTATTCAGATTTCACAAATTAGCCATGTTAGTTTCCTAACCCCAAAGCTATAGGCTATTAACTATTTTATTCCCATTAAAACCAGGTGGAAATTAACAACAGGAAAATAATATTAAGGACTACTGAACACAGATAAAAACACTTCTTAAAGTTATTTCCTCATAGCTCCTTTACTATAAAGCCCCAACGTTTGCATAATGTGATGTCCTCACCTTCTACTTTTCTCTCTCCTATCTCTTTCATAGGATGACATAGGGACTAACACTATGGGTTGTTTTTGTACCATTACCCAGGGATTAAGAATTAAAAGTTAGAGTGGGCTACCATAAGAAAGAGTCCCTAAAAAACTGTGTTACACAAGTAAATCTCAAAAGAATGACAGAATTCTTTGAACTTAAATGATCAGAGTAAAATGGGCTGCTGATATCTATGACAAACTCCAACAGATTACTGAAGATGACATCCAAAATGACCATTGCTAAGAAATCAGATTAAGTTGGGCTATCAAACCTTCTTCTTTAAAGGACAGTTTCAGTTATTTCTAGAAGTGCTTTTTAAAAGAGTCTATATTTGCTCCTATATGCAAATCCATGCTTCTTCAGTTTTGATTTTTCTTTAATGCTTTGTCTCATCTTTGGTCTTTACTTTTGCATTTATCCCTTTATCGTGTAAGACCTTTAAACAAACAAATGCCACCATTTCTTAATGCATCCTTAGGATGAAACAGAAGTGAAGGTCTTCTCTATTAGCTGATTATACTAATTTTGTTACTTGCACATGCACGCCAATAAACCAAAGGAAATAATGATATTTGTCATTCAAAATCTAGTATCTTAAATAATTTGTTCTTTATGACAATTACAAATAATTTTTTCTACAGTCTCTCTTAAAATCATTGTTAATTCAGAATAGAATATAAAGTAGATAAATCAAGCAAACTTACGGTCTGTGAGACTAGCAATCCCCGCAAGAGTAGTGATGGGGACATGGGGCATATCCCCATTCATCCTGAAGTTCTGGAATGGTGTTGCCTATAAAAGTACTTAGTTCAGGTGCCAGCTGTCATTACTTCCCATTTCCCAAACACTGCAACAAAAACCAGACAATTATTTGAAAAAATATGTCAAATATAATACTATTAGGGAAATGCCTATAAAAAATAAGATTTTCTGGGTTTTTTTTGTTTGTTAATCTATATAACAATAATAGCTACCATTCATATATACTTCCCATATATTAGGCCCTGCAAAATGCTTTGCATATATTTACTCATTTAGTTCTCACAACAATAATGTAAGGTAGGTACTATTATTTTCTGAATTTTACTGATGAGGAAATTAATTTACAGGGAGTTTAAAGTAACTTGTGGAGGAAAGAACAGAACCCAAGCAATCTGGCTCAAGAGTCTGTGTAACCAGGAGGCTACATTACTAAACTGGGATACTCAGTTTTGACAAGCACTATAATTCTCCATATCATAGACACATTAAAATCTAGCTTCAACTTGCCTTGCTAGCTATGTCTCTCACTACTCTTCTACATAAACCATCCTCTTCAACCAAGCTGATCAGATTATCTTGAACCTACCTTGTGTTTTCACATTTTTATTTATTTCCTTATATATCTCCCTACCTAGATAGCCCATCCATACTTTAGTTCAAATATTGTAATTCTTCAAGATCTAGGGCAAGTTCCTACTACTTCGTGAAACCTCAGACAAATTCAGCTAAAAGCCTACCTTAATCTAACCTTCACTTATAGCTCAATCAATATTCTTTTGTAAATATATATTCCTTTGTGACAATTTTTGAAACTTGTCTTGCTTCATTCTTATATAATGTTCATATACTTACCCTGTATTCCCAATTACCACTGCATGCTTCTTAATATCAACCAATCACATAGTTAATACATAACCACAGAAAGGGCAGAGAAATGCTTTAACATCTTAATGTTCCTGTATGACTTAGTTGACTTAAATATTCAGTTTTTATAATGTAGTTCTGTGTTTGTCTGTGTGTATAGACATTCTGTAAAATTCCTGAACACGTTTTCCATTCTGTTCAATGTCCCCAAATTTTTCCATCTTAATTTCAACATGTGGCTTTCTGGAACCTTTATCTTTCCTTTAACAGTGTCCTTGTTGAAGAACCTTTTTTGAAGTATATAAATTTTAATAATGTGCACATTAATCAAAGATATGCCTTAATTAAATAACTTTGTAAGTTCATCAGTAAATAGAAGTCTGCATGTCAACTAAAACACAGTGCTACAATAGAAAACTGAATTACAATTTTCAGTTGAAACATTTTTTGAGATTCTATTTCCTTGTTAGTTAAAAGAACCTTTAAGTTTTCTGAGTTGTAAACTTCAAAACAGTGAAATGATATAACACGAATAACTCCTCTTACTCATATATCTTAATGCAACTTTGCAAATAAAATTTTTTTTATCTGAGCCCTGGGTGGCTCAGTCAGTTAAGCGTCTGATTCTTGGGTTCAGCTCAGGTCATGATCTCATGGGTCATGGGATCGAGCCCCGCGACGAGGAGGGAGTCTGTGGGGAGTCTGCTTGAAAGAGTCTCTCCCTCTGCCCTTCTCCCCCCACTCTCTCTCAAATAAATAAATCTTAAAAAAAATAATAAAAGTAGAAGTATATAGGTAGCTAAAATTAAGAATTTTCTTTTTCCTCACTTTTATTATAGATATATGTTGACAGAAGTTCATAAAACATGTATGTATGTTTAACAGAGTTATAAAGTAAATATCCATAGAATGACCATCTGAAAAGTCAACACCTTAGTTCCTTCTAAGGTAACAACTACCTTGTCTCTTTAGTAATTATTTCTTTTTTTTTCCCTTACAGTTATGTCCTTTATATGTACATTCTTTTCTAGTAGCCAGCCAAGGAAACAACTCGACTGCTTTCCTTTGATGAATGACTGACATAAAGTTTGCTAGTAGGAGCCTGCTGAAAGGAAATAGTATAGGAAATAGCACAGGAAAAGGTACAGAAAAGATATAATTACTACTGGTTATCTTATAATTGTCCTTGCTATACTGTGGACTTTACTCTTTGAAGTTATTAATTTGATTCTTTAACAACACTAAAGAAATTTAAAGAAACACTATAAATTTAACAGTTGTATCAAGCACTTAAAAAAAAAATTTTAAACCTGACAGAAGTCACCAAAACACAAAACGCTACGGATTTTTTTCTAAGTTTAGGCTAATAAAAAAGTTACAGTTGATGCTTAGTAATTAATGGAAAAAAGCAATTGCATGCAAATTATGTACAGAACAGCACAAAAACATCTTGTTATTCTTGTATGACTGTTGTAAATGTAAATTGCCATACTCAAGCAGATTAAGTAACAAGTGACCATGTTATTTATTTAATTCAGAGGACGGGAACCAATAGAGAACAATCTGCTAGAGGGTTCTATCGTGGGCTAACCAAGTTTATTCTGTTTTCCTAAATCCCAAGTAACATGTAAAGCCGACCCAACGATAGCCTGGAGTATTTTAGTCCAAAAATGATTTAATTAGTTACCACATATGAATTAGGAGATTAATAAATCTAACCACAGGATTGTTGTGCTTTTCTTAGTGATATAACAAGGCATGTTAATACTGTGATGTCAACTGAAAACTGGAAGTAAGTGGGGAAATAAAGGAGAGCAACAATGCTTACTCGGTTTAAAGAGCTTGTATAGACCGAGTAGGTGACTACTGACAAATATATTTATACCTCACTGCTGAACTACGCTGATTTCATTGGAAGCCAAGCTTCTGAAGAACAGCAGAAGACTTTGGTCGAAATGGACTTATAATTTTAGCTAAAGTCACAGATGTTGATAAATATGAGTAATTTGTGGAAATGCTGCTGCCTATGCTGGAATGTGACCAGAGTCCATCAAGAAAGAGCATTCCTAGAATTCTAAAAATGAATATACAGAACTCTAACTAACTAGACATGACATTTCTGGCTCTGGGTTGGGCAATGTTTGGTCTACCTGGCTCTGTGAAAGTATACTGTCTTTCATGAAACTGCTGAAACTGAAGCTGAAAGTCATTATCTCTGGGGAACAATGTGTTCAGAAGGAAATGGTAACCAAATGGGAAAGGAGACTATAATGAGTCCTTTAGAACTGTCACTTAAGGCAGTGCTTTACTTACTTAAAATCTGTGAATGGTGACCAATTAGTGGATTATAAAATAAAATTAGTGGGTTGAGATCAACACTGACAGGGATGGTAGGAATGGAAATATAAATTTACATTGCACACTGCTTTGTGACTCCAGGTAAAATGTCTAATTGTGGGTCACCAAGGCAAAGCAGTTTCAAAGTTGCCAACTGGAAGAAATAGAAGAGTGAATATAGAAGCCCACCTCCTGAGTGGTGATGAGAATGCAACAAAATAATGCATGTAAGTCACCTGACATACTACCTGGCATATAGTAAGTGATCCAGAAAGTTAGCAGTGTTACTAACTGAAAAACACACATATGGGAAAACAGAGGAGAAACAAGGGTGAATTAGGGAAAAGGTGTCTTCAATAACACCCATAATCCCTACTTCTGAAAGATATATTATAAATCATTTGAAATTCCAGTATATATTTCACCTTAGTATTACAAATATGTATGGCAGTCCTAGGCATACATACCCACAATTACTTAAATGATAAGGTAGCTGAAATAAATATTGGCAGTGAAAAGTAAGGAATAAAACCTAATCTTTGTAATACTAAGGACTAAATCAAATACAAACTAAGAAATCATTTATAGTTTATTTTAGAATGGCTTGGTTTAATTAAAATAATTCTTAATTAGTCTAAGATATTATGGTAAATTCTCATTTCAACCCATTATGTATGAATCTGATGTGGACATCTAAGCACTTGACAAGATTTTTAAAGGCTCTAGTTCTTTGCTCATTTAATTTCACTTTAAAATTTATGGTTTCTTCATATAAACAAAAGAAATGCAAATAAAAAATTATTGGTAGAAGTTATAATAGTAATATTCAAATCGGGATGGATTTGGAATAAAAGGTGCTCTCACAATCTGATGGTAGATAAACTTTCCTGGACAGCCAGTGAGTATACCCCATAGCCAAGAAATGTGTACAATCTTGTCTGAATAACTTCAATTCTTTAGTAGTGAAAAACACTAGAAATGATAACATTTATTGAGCATCTAGTTGGAGATGTCTAAAGTAGAAAGTTGGAAATTCCAGAACTGACAAAAAATGGTCAGAATTACAGCTATAGTTATGAAAATGATCCACAGAGGACTGATAACAGTTAAACTGTAATAGTAGGAGACAGGCAAGATACAAGGTAACATTGTGGGGGGAGACTGTTTTAGCACTTCTTATGTGTGAGACATTAACATATACCTTTCCTTAATTGTTACCAAAGTCAGAGGGTTATGAAGATTACCTCTATTTCACAGATGCAAAAATGAAGGCTCAGAGCCTAAATGCTTTGTCTGTGGTTATACAGACAGGACAGAGCAGAGCTGGGATCTGAACTCAGATGTTTCTAACCAAATCTTATATTCTCATGAGTATCCGAAGAACATAAAACTGTGAAACATCTACATTGCTACGGCAAAAAGATAAACCAGTAAAAGGTAAGGAAACTGTCCCTCAGAGAAACTAATGTGTGTTCAAGGTCTCACAGCTAGTAATTGACTGAGTCAAGACTAGAATACAAATGTTTGGATTTCTAGTTCAGTGTTCTTTACACTATGTTGTCATCTTGCAGGATTATAACATTATAAATCAACCGAAATTCTATACATGTAGAATATTTAGCTAATTAACACCTTTCTTCCTTGCTAATGTTATTATTATACTATTTTTGGGTGGGGAGGGAAGGAGGGTTTTAAAACCAGAATATTTTTATTGCCTCAGTTTATATTACATCGAACAGTATAAGCTGCCTCAAATTCTTTTGGAAAACAAGTAGAATATAAATTCTAAATAGCCAGAGAAGTAAATAAATAAATCTACGTTGTAATACTTACTATTTTAAACCGGTAACAGTGACTCCCTTGAGAGTGGCACCTCTCTAGCAGAATCCTTTCACTAGTCAAGCTACCTTCAGATTCCTTTTCACTGCCTAAAATGTATTCAAGAACAAAATTTTCACATTCTGTTTAAGATACTCCCAAAATGTTCCTCAAATCCTAGCTCAAAAACAGTTCCCAATCAGCCACACTGTGAAAATTTTCACTTTTTTTTTTCTTAAAAAGATTTTATTTAATCATTTGACAGAGAGTGCGCCAGCAGGGGGAGTGGCAGGCAGAGGGAGAGGGAGAAGCGGGCTCCGATGCGGGGCTCGATCCCAGGACCTCGGGATCACGATCTGAGCTGAAGGCAGACGCTTAACCGACTGAGCCACCCAGGTGCCCCTCACTTCTTTAAAACATTTCTATTTTTCTATAGTTCTAAGTTATTTCCATTAAATAAGAGAAATGCAAAATAAAAGCAAAAAGCACAGCACAGCTCTAATGCTCTCTTTGGACACATGCTTTGCTTCTGGAACCCTGAGCTCCCTGCAGCCACCATACTGGATACCAATAAATGTGCATTATACCTATGTGTATTCCAGTAACGCAGCTATATCCTAATGTATATAATATGTAATAGAAGAATACAGTTCCATTATTAAGTACTACTAGAAAGAGAAGTCACAAATCAGGCTGAAGTTTTAGGGTCTCTCAAAACTCATTTTAAAGAGTATGTGTATGTTCACTGAGAAGTATAATGATTAGTAAAACTTTATATATTTCTATAATCAGTTTTCTTCCTTGTTCTTATCAATTTATTTCACAGGCATTTTTATACAAACCAACTTTAACAAAAGCTCATATTACTTTAAAAGATCCCAGCTGATTATTATAGTTAAATTGACTAGCAGAGGCCTGCTGAGTAGTTATACAATGTCTAATCTTAACAAAATACGCAAAAATACAAGCTCCATCAGGAAAAAATAGTCCTGAGTTCTGGAGTTAATATTTAATTTTTTCTTTTTTTACAGAGAGGCCATGGAAGAAATTTCCAAGTGCTGCTATGATTTGGGTTACTAATCCACGTCCCCACACCAAAAAATTTTATTTCTCACCCTCTTTTCCACTGCAAAAGAAACAGTCTATCTTAAGCCCCTAATAGAGGTTGAGACTCTAGCTTATATCATGAGACTATTTTCTACACAAAGGTATTAGAAATGAAAAATCAAACAATGGAGATTTTATTTCTTTCTAAATGAGGTTTAGGTCTTAAAGAACTATAACAGTCAGATGTAGGTCTCAACTTCTGGCCATAACACATTTGATGATACATGATTGATTTAATCTGAAACAGAAGAGAAAATGCTTTTATGTGAAATCACTGAATGGTCCACAAGAGGGCACACTTTCAACTATAAAAATTCAAAATTCACTAAGAAATAAAGATCGTTTATTTTTTAAATTTTAATTCCAGTATGGTTTAATATACAGTGTTATATTAGTTTACAATATAGTGATTCAACAATTCCATACATTACTCAGTACTCATCAAGGTAAGTGTACTTTTTTTTTTAAGATTTTATTTATTTATTTGATGGAGAGAGACACAGCGAGAGAGGGAACACAAGCAGGGAGAGTGGGAGAGGGAGAAGCAGGCTTCCTGCTGAGCAGGGAGCCTGATGTGGGGCTCGATCCCAGGACCCTGGGATCATGACCTGAGCAGAAGGCAGGCACTTAACGACTGGGCCACCCAGGCGCCCCAAGATAAGTGTACTCTTAACCCCCTTCAACTATTTCACCTATCCCCCACTGGTAACCATCAGTTTGTTCTCTACAGTTAAGAGTCTACTTTTTGTTTTTCTCTTTTTTTTTCTTTGTTCATTTACTTTGTTTCTTAAATTCCACATATGAGTGAAATCATACAGTATTTGTCTTTCTCTGGGCTTCACATTATATTCTCTAGATCCATTCATGCTATTGCAAATGGCGAGTTTCACTCTTTTTTAAAGATTTCATTCTTTTTTGGGGCATCTGGGTAGCTCAGTCGGTTAAGCATCTGCCTTCCACTTGGGTCATGAGAGCCCCACATTGGGCTCCCTGCTCAGGGGGGGAGTCTACTTCTTCCTTTCCCTCTTCCCCCCACTCATGCATCCACACGCTCTCTCTCTCTCTAAAAATAAATAAAATCTTTAAGGGGGGGGAGAGATTTCATTCTTTTTTATGGCTGAATAATATTCCCTGGTGTGTGTGTGCGCGTGTGCACACTACTTCTTCTTTATCCATTTATCACTGGACACCTGGGCTACTTTCATAATTTGGCTACTGCAAATAAAGCTGCAATAAACATCAGGCACAGGGGTGCATATATCTTTTCGAATAAGTGTTTTCATAGTCTTTGGATAAATACCCAGTAGTAGAATTACTGGATTATATGCTAGTTCTATTTTTATAAAATTCACATTTTTAAAAAAGATTTTATTTATTTGACAGAGAGAGCGAGAGCAAGATCACAAGCAGGGGGAGTGGGAGAGGGAGAAGCAGGCTTCCCGTGGAGCAAGGAGCCCGATGTGGGGCTCGATCCCAAGACCCTGGGATCATGACCTGAGCTGAAGGCAGACGCTTAATGACTGAGCCACCCAGGCGCCCCTAAAATTCACATTTTTTTTTACTAAGCCCATCAAAGGTTGGCCAAGTTCTTCTGAACTGATTATTCAACACCACTAGAAAGCAACAGATTTTGAAGTTTGCAATTTTTGTGTTTAAACCTACACACAAGAAAACTTTTTTTTGGATGAATATAAAATATGAGAAATCCCTCCTTACACCAAGACTTCTATATTAACAGTAAATTATAAAAGTATGTAATAGTCTTATCAGTCATTTTGGTTCAGTTAGCTATTTGAATTTGACTGTTCTAAAAATCTTTTTCAATAAACTCTGGCTACTTTGATTTTGATCTCATTAAGTGACATAGGCCCTAGGAACAACAAATTCTTCAAGACAACTTAGGAGACCAAATGGAATGTTTTATACTTTAGGAAAATTTTTCTAATTCAACAGATCATTACTTAGAATACCTAAAAGAGTAATTAAGAAAGAGCAGAGGAAGATATGGAAAAAAATCATGATCACTTATGCACAATCTGCATTGCTAATCCTTTTTCTGTCCTAACCCATTCCTCCTTTCTCTTGAAACTACACTACATGTGCTTTTAGTCTCATCATTCCACCAGGTGTTTTGCCACAGTAACAGCATCTATTACTGCTAAACAAATACAATGGACAGCCTCAGGTCTCATCTGATTTGACCTACCATTCAACACAGTTGATCACTCTCCTGTTTGAACAATTCTTTTGTTTTCCAACATATCCATCTGGTTTTTCCTCATACTACACTGGCCACTCTTGAATCTTGTAGTGCTTCCTTCTCATTTTCCTATTCTTACTCTGTTTTTAATCTCATTCAATCTCGTGATTTTAAAATAACACCTGTGTGCTGATGATTCCCATTTTATATCTCCTACTTTGACTTCTCCCCTGTATACTAGACTCATTTACCCAATTGCCTAGTTAACATCTCTGCTTTGATGTCTAGTAAGAATAGGTCTAGAGCACAGGTTGAAAATCGTGACTTTTAAGAATATGAATTTTATGTGTTAAAAGGTTCTTTATGAGGCATGTATTTTGCAAATATGTTATTCCAGTTGTTTGCTTGTCTTTTCATTCTCTTAACAATAAATTTTGATGATGTCCAATGTATCAATTTGTTCTTTATGGGGGTGGTGGTGGGTAGGTAGTGGTAGCATCTGACTGCAAAGGGGCATGTAGAAATCTTCTGGTGTGATGAAAATGTTCTATATCTTTTTTTTTTTTTTTGAAAGAGAGAGAGAGTGTGTGTGTGTGTGTGTGTGTGTGCGCGCGCGCACATGCCCGAGCAGGCAGGAAAAGGGCAGAGGGAGAGGGAGAGAATCTTTTTTTTTTTTTAAAAAGGCAGACTTTCCTTCTTTTTTTTTTTTTTTAAAGATTTTATTTATTTATTCATGAGAGACAGAGAGAGAGAGAGAGAGAGAGAGAGAAGCAGAGGGAGAAGCAGGCTCCCAAGGAGCAGGGAGCCCGATGCGGGACTCGATCCCAGGACTCTGGGATCATGACCTGAGCCGAAGGCAGACGCTTAACCGTCTGAGCCACCCAGGCGCCCGAGGGAGAGAATCTTAAGGAGGCTCCACACCCAGCAGAGCCCGACCCGGGCTCCATCTCACAACGCTGAGATTATGAACTGAGCTGAAATCAAGAGTCAGGCACTTAACCAACTGAGCCACCCAGGTGCCCTGAAATGTTCTGTATCATGAAGGGATACTGGTTACATGAGTGTCCCCACCTGTGAAAATTATGAAGCTAAGATTTCTCTTTTTCAGTATATATAAATATCACCAAATACCAGAAAACTGCAAAAGTAATAATGATAAGTGAGCAGTGGTTAGAGAATGGGCAGAAGTACAGATGAAATTAAAATGACAACATGTTGACTATGCTGGGTGATGGGTACTGGGCATTCATTATACTCTTCTATGTATCTAGCATGTACTCAAGTTTTCCATAATAAACTTTTTTTTTTTTTAAGGGAACTTTTTTTGTTAGATGCAAAATATCATTCTCTCATACGAGGTCAGTATTAATTAAAGCCTTCTTTTTCCCAGATCTATTACTACTAAATGTTTGTGTTCCCCCCAAATTCTTAGGTTGAAACCTGCTCTCCAGGGTGAAGGTATCTGGAAGTGGGGCCTCTAAGAGGGGCATAATGGGATTAATGCCCTCCTAAAAGGGACTCCAGAGGGCTCCCTTGCCCCTTCTACCATATACAGACTCAGCAAGAAGACAGTTTATGAACCAGGAGGTGGGTTCTCAGAAGACATCGATCTGCCAGCACCTTGATTTTGGACATCCCAGCTTCCAGCACTGTCAGAAATAAATTTCTGTTGTTTATAAGCCACCCAGTCTATGGCAATCTGTTATCAGAGCTTGAATGGCCTAAGACACCATATTCCCTTGAGGCTCTATTTCTGTACTTGATGTCAAAAACCCATAAAAGAATCCAAGAGACCCAAACATAACCATTAATATGATTAATGAATGTGGAAAAAGATATTGGGGTAGCTTTTCAGGGAAGATAAAACTTTTTAAAAATCAATTAAAATCATTAACAGCTTCTTACTAAGGAGTTACATTTCAAAGTTATTTTAAATTGATTTACAGGGAAAGGAGTACTAAACAGAAGTGATTTCTCATTCACATTATCGATAGTAACTTTTTCATGATTTCCACTGGACCCCTCTACTATTTTATAGGGTATAAATATATAAATTAAGGATGTATATTTTTCTAAATTTATAAGCTCATGTTCAATGAACTAATCATAAAATGTAGGTTTTCATAACATCAAATGCCATATTCTTTCTGTATATAAAATGAAAAAAAAAGGTCTTTAAATTCTGTCAATCTTTCATTAGGAGAAACGGATTTTAAATCTTTTTTTAAAAAGATTTATTTATTTATTTTACAAAGAGAGGGGGGCACCTGGGTGGTACAGTTGGTTAAGTGTCAGACTCTTGGTTTTGGCTTAAGTCAAGATCTCAGGGTTGTGAGATCAAGCCCCACACTGGGCTCTGTGCTTGGCACAGAGTCTGCTTGAGATTCTTTCTCCCTCTCTCTCTGCTCCTCCCGCTCATGCTCGTCCTCTCTCTCCCAAATAAATGAATGAATGAATGAGAGGGAGCATGTGCGTGAGTGGGGGTGAGGGGTTCAACCAACTGAACCACTCAGGTACCCCTGGATTTTAAAATTTTAAGTGAGGTTTTTAATTTATTTAATAATCACAGTTACACAAAAGTAAACTTTCTATGAAACTTAGAATACTAAAAGAAAACAACAGCAATACATACTGAGATAGAAGTTTAATAAAAATGCAAAATCAAGTGACTTTGTGTGTTATAGTATAATCTCCAAGATAAAGATGTCAAACAGCAAAAGCACTTGAACTCTTTAATTAAATCTTAAACTCTCAAAGCAACGTATTTACTGTTTTCTTTCTTTCTTTGTTTTGTTTCTTGGTTTAGAAAGTCTTAGGATATTAACTAGATAGTGAACTCCTATGACCAGAATATATGATAGCTGATTGACTTTTAAAGTACCTAAGAGAAATGATGAAGAGAAACTTTACCTCATGTTCAGGGCACTTTTATTGCTGCTTAAGAAATCTAAGTAAAACTGGGAGGGGGTGTACAGAAAAGAGGGACATAAAAAGATAGGTTTCTCAAATAATGTTTTAAGCATTAACCATTAACTATTACACAAACTCAGAAGCAAACTAAACTTAAAATGGAAATAAAACACTTTCAATTTTGATCAGAATACTGAATTGCCAGGACTTGAGGAAGTAGGTCAGCTTCTCTTTACCAGTGCTTGATAATATTAAGTATGCTTGTATCACTGGGTGATGAAATTTGTAAGTAACTAATTTCCTTTTTCTTCCTTACCTGATTTCTTATTTTTTTAAGAAACTAATATTTTATGTATTCACAATCTTGCACTTAGCACCCAACACCAAGAATAGGACCTGACAGATAGTGGGTATCGTGCATACAGTGGTAAAAAAATCCTCATGAAGCTCAGAGAGTCCAGTAGGAGTGATATTATGAATAATCACCATGTAAATATAACTACATACTATGATAAATCCCACAACAGCAGCAATAATAAATAATACTTAGCCCTTAATATATGCCTGGAATTGTTTTAAAGAATTTATGTATTTCATTTCATATTAATTTATATTGAGTTCATTTCATTCTTATATAGTTTAGTTCATTTAAACCTTATCCTGTTAAATAGGCACTACTATTACCTTCCTTCATCTTAAGATAATAAAAACTGAGGCATATAAAGGTTAAGTAACTTGGCAGATGCCTGATTCCAGAGTTTCTGCTCTTAAAATTCCAGAATCCATGCTCTTTTCTAAATGAAAAGAACAGGGCACTTTCAAAGAAAAATAGACGGTAACTAAGTTTACGTTGGGGGTGTAGGCAGTCACAGAATGTGTCATTAAGGAAATCTCATAGTAAGAGTTAGGCAAAAGGGGAAGAACTGGGGACAGGGAATGATTGGTATGTTCTAGTCCCTAAAGAATGACAGAACCTAGGACAAAGGAAAAGATTATGTGGCTGGTACTTAATGATGGACTGTCACAGGGCTTTTGATTTCATGCCACATAAGAAAAAAAAGTAATATATTAGCTGATATATATATATATATCTTAGCTACTGAACATGGCAATTATAGTTGCTTAATTTTGAATATTTCTCCCTTTTCACACAGCCTATATATTCTCCTTAAAAATATTAACTTGAATTTAAAATCACTATTTTTGCATAATTAGTCACAGCTTTAAAATACTAGAAGAAACAATGGTTTGTCACAAAGTATGAAAATAACTGCCTCGGGCACCTGGGTGGCTCAGTTGGTTGAGCGACTGCCTTCGGCTCAGGTCATGATCCTCGAGTCCCGGGATCGAGTCCCACATCGGGCTCCCTGCTCAGCAGAGCGTCTGCTTCTCCCTTTGACCCTCCCCCCGCTCATGTGCTCTCTCTCTCAAATAAATAAATAAAATCTTTAAAAAAAAAAAAAAAAAAGAAAGAAAATAACTGCCTCTGGGGCGCCTGGTGGGTCAGTCGGCTAAGTGGCCGACTCTTGGTTTCAGCTCAGGTCATGAGCTCAGGGTCATGAGATCGAGCCTCACATTGAGCCCTGCAATGGGCTCTGCACTCAGCGGGCAGTCTGTCTGAGATTCTTTTCCCCTTCCCCTCCTCTGTGCCCCTGCTTGCTCTCTTTGTCTAAAATAAATAAATAAATAAAATCTTTAAAAAAGAAAATAACTGCCTGAGAATAAACTTTAAAGAATAAACCTAAGTGCTAAGTAAGAAAAAAAATTAACTCTTGGAGGTATTTGTGAAATGAAAACTTATTTTCATGCAAAAACTTGCACCTGGATGTTCATAACAGCTTTCTCTGTAATTGCCAAAAACTGGAAAAAATTCAGGTATCTTTCAATGCATGAATGATTAAGCAAACTGTGGTAGATCTACACCATGGAATACCACTCAATTAAAAAAAAATAGAAAGTATTGATACATAAAATTTAGATGGATCTCAAGGAAATTTAATACTAAGTGAAAAATGCCAATCTCAAAAACTACAACATGATTTCATTCTTGAAATACCAACATTATAGAAATGAAGAACAGAAGTGATAGTACAAGGGAGTGGTGCTTATGATGATGAAACAGTTCTATATGCAGAGTGTGGTGGTGGATACATGTAACAACCTGTATGATCAAACTTTACAGAACCACACAGTGTATGCATAACTGGCTAAATCCTAATAACTCTTGGATTGCACAAATGTCACTTTCCTGATTGTGAAACTATACTAGAATTATATACAATGTTACTATTGGGGGAGGCTGAGTTAAGGGTGCACCTCATGCCCCTGTACTTTTTTTTTTGCAACTTCCTATGAATCTACAATTATTCCATAATAAAATATTATTTAAAAAGCAATTAGAGTCTCTGTGTTCTATATAGTATCTAGTTCATTCACATTACTGGCTTTTATTATTGAACAAAGTTAAAACAAAGTTGATTTAGAAACTATAGAACAATTTATAGGCAGAATGTTTTTTCTTTTTTTAAAAGATTTTATTTGTTTATTTGACAGAGAGAGAGAGAGCACAAGCAGGCAGAGCGGCAGGTAGAGGCAGAGGGAGAAGCAGGCTCTCCGATGAGCAGGGAGCCCGATGCGGGGCTCCATCCCAGGACCTGGGATCAAGACCCGAGCCAAAGGCAGACGCCCAACTGACTGAGCCACCCAGGCGCCCTCAGAATGTTTTTTCTTAAATTTTTATTTTTAAAAACTTTTAAAAGTTATTTAAATTTTGTTCTGAAGGTTTTACATTTTTTTAGGTTGGGGAGGATAACTAAATTTTGACATAATTTCAAACTTATAAAAAGTTACACAAAACTGCCACGCAAGTACAAGAAGCTGCCATAACTTTTACCCACATTCACCAATTGTTTACATTTTACCCCATCTGCTTTAACATTCACATTCACAATCCTTCCTTCTTCCCTGCCCCACTGCTCTGTGTGTGTGTGTGTACCCCTGAACTATTTGAGAGCAAGCGGAAGATACGGTCCATTTTTTTAAATAGTATGTACTTCCTAAGAACAAGAACATTCTCTTAGGTAATGACATTACCATGAACAAAATCGGGAAATTTAACTTTTGTAAAGTCTAACCATGTCAAATATAAATAGATATAAATAAATAATCTTAAAATCTAAAATAATCTAAAATTTTAAATAATCTAAAATATCTAATCTACAGTCCTTATTTTATTAGTCGTCCCAATAATCTCCTTTTTCTTGATTCAGGAACCAATCCAGGATTACATATTGCATTCAGTTTTCATGTCTCCTAAGCCTTCTTGAATCTAGAATACTTCTTTGGACTTTCTTTATTGACCTTGATATCTTTTAAGAGTATGGGCAAACTGTTTTGTAGAATCCATCAATTTGGGTTTATCTGATGTTATTATTAGATTCAGGTGATGCATTTTTGGTAGGAATACCAAAAAGGTGGATTTTATGTCCTTCTTAGCACATTATATAAGGAAGCATCTGATACCAGTTTTTTCCTAAAATTGGTGATGTTAACTTTGATCACTGAACGTGGTGTGGGCCATGTTCTCCATTGTAAAGTTACCCATTGCAGTTAGTTAATAAGTAATTTGTGGAGAGATATTTTGAGACTGTATATACATCTGATTTTTTTTTTTAAGATTTTATTTATTTGAGAGAGAGAGAAAGCATGTATGAGTGCAGGCAGAGGCAGAGGGAGAGGGAGAAGCAGACTCCCTGATGCAGGGCTTGATCCAAGGACCCCAAGATTATGACCTGAGCTGAAGGCAGACGCTTAACCAACTGAGCCACCCAGAAGCCCCTAAACATCTGATTCTAATCAAACTTTTACTCCCTAATTTTAACACCATTAATGATTTTCTATCAATCTATTTATTAATTAGCATTCTATTGTAATACAGCATTTCCCTTCTTGCCCATTCATTCATTCATATCAGTATGGACTCAGGATTTCTTTTCTATTCAATGGGTTACAATCCTTTATTACCATCATTTATTTTGAGGCTCAAATTTTTGGTCCCAGATTGGGACAGTAGCAGCTCCTACAAGCTGACTTCTGTGTCCTTCTGTTATGTCCTATGATCCCTTAAGCAATTCCTTACTTTCAAGGCAATAAGATGTTCCAATCTCATCTCATAGTTTTCCTACCCAAATAGTGGAAATCAATCAGCCCTTTCTTCAGGGAGGAGCTCTGGGTCTGTTTAGTGGTGAATCCTATTTAGAGATGGTGCCAGTTTTGCTCTCTGCTACTGGCATCTCACTCTAGGCTGAGTTTTATTTTGATAAGAAAATAAAGTTAAATGAAAATGAAACAAGGACATTAAATGAAAAGTAGAGAACCAAGAGGAAATGTGTATTAAAATGTTTGTCTCAAAATAATATAAACATGTGAATAGCCATGTATAAATGCCAGAATCATACAATTTTATAGTTGAAAATTATCTTAGGGATAATACAGCTAAACCCTCTTACTTTACAAACAAGAAAACCAAGACCTAGAGATGTTAGATATCTTGACTGAGGTCACAAAAGCAATTATTAGCCAAAGTCGGCAAAGTCTCAATTCTATGTTCATCAAGTTCTGCTCTTATACTATTTATTCAAAAATATTTATTGAGTGCCTACAATGTGCAATAAATACACTGCTGTGGCTAGAGATAGAGCAGTGAACAAAAAAGACAATAATCTCTGTGTCCTCACAGAACTTAGATCATAACATGGAAAACTGGATCAATTGTTTCATCTGTCTTTAGGGAAATGCAAATTACAACCACAATGAGATACGACTACATTAAAATTAAAAAGACTAATCATTTCAACTGTTCAAAAGACAGGAACTCTGTAAACAACAGGAACTCGGATACAATGCTGGTGGGAGTATACAAAACCAGTATAATTGCTTTGGGTAACTGACACTATCTATCCTAGGTACATATACCCAATAGAAAATTCAGTGACTTAAAACAATAGTCTCTCAACCTCCTCCTAGAACCAGTGGGCCAGGCTGGACATGCTAGTCTCTTGGAGATGCCAGAGGCACAAAAGTGCAATCCTAATCCCGCAATTTTGCAAGCCTTTGGTCCTGTCATATCCACTAATTCCAAGGGTCAAAGCAAGTCCTATAGCCAAACACAAAGTCCAGGGGTAAGGAAATAGTCTCTGTCTTTTTAGGAGTGGGAAGAACTACACAATCATATGGGAAATAACTTGGATACAGGGAGGGGCAAAAACTGGGGCTATTAATGCAATCTATCACCCCCACTTAATCCAAGTTTTCAGGAATGGGAGCTGGTAGTTTAACAAGCCCTCCAGGTGATTCTGATGCATGCTAAAGTTTGAAAATGACTGGGCTCTAAGATTGCTGGGCCTCAGCCCCAGAGTTTCTATAATTCAGTAGGTCTTGAGTAATACCCAAGGATTTGACATTTCTAACAATTTTCTGAGATGATGCAAATGCTACTGATCCAGGGATCATATTGATAAATACTGGGTTAGGAGATAGGGAAAGGCTTCTAAGGAAAATGTCTCCTATAATGAATTCTGAAAGCTTGGCAGGAACTGTCAAATGAAGAGGAGTAGTACGGGTGTTCTGGGCAGAGGGAAAAACAGGTGCAAAGGTAGAAAGGTGTAAAAAATGCATGACAGGTGTTAAGAAATTTCAAGTACTTCAGCATGAATACAATGAAAGGTGTGGACAGTGAGGAGGTTAAAAAGGCAAAAGCCAGATCATGAAAAAGCCCTAAGTGTTGAGGAGTCCAAATGATTCATCGCTACAACAACCATGGAAGGACTTTATATTGAGAAAATGATATGATGAACGGATCCTGTAGCAGTGGAGGAGTAGAAGGTGCAAGACTGTAGGTAGGAAGAACAGTAAGGTAGGAAATATACCAATTAAGCAATGAGACCCTGAACCAAAATAGGGCAAGGTAACAGCAAGACAGAGATATACAGGAATAAAAGAAATAAACTTGGTGACAACTTGGATGCGGAGGGCAAATGAAAGAAAAGCATCTAGGACAACTTTCAGGTTCTGGCTTGGGCAACTGAAGGTATAATACACACATACCCATACATTGTTAAGCATACATATCAAATCCTGCTTCAATCTATAAGGATATGAGGCAGTTTACCAGAAAATTATAGGATAAAAAACAAACAAGTGAAGGATTCAGGGCAAGGGACACATTTAGACAAATAAAAATGGCCCAAAGAAAAGCACATTGTATTGCTCTCCAAAACTCCAAGAATTGGCCATCAAATGTGCCTTAAGTTTCATAGCTAGCAAGACAAAGGAAGAAAATACAGAGTGTCTGTAAAATAAGAATCAGTTGTTCAGAAGAAGTACAGCTTTTCCAAGATACTGTAAGTGAGTCCTCATAAAGAAGATTGTGAATGATATAGGTTATAGAGAAAGTTCTTGAAAGCATTCCTAAGAAACCAAAAATCTATTTTGTGTCACTCTTTCTTTTCTTTTTAAAAACTGCACCCTAAACCACAATTTGGGAAAAGCAAACCTAAAAGGGGCCAAAATCATGCAATCTAAGCACACAAATCTCTAATGGTATGGTTTAACCTCAGAGGAAAATATCGAATATTCAGGGGGAATGGACAGAATGACACCTATTAGTCAGTCCTCCTTTAATATATCTTCTCCTAACTGGGCTTCTGAAAAATTGAGATGGCCCAGGACACATGGTTGAATGCAAACATTTGGTATTACTAAGAGCAGAAATACATGTTTTCTCAATCGATCAATGAAGACAAGGCAAATGAAGAGAAGATAATTTTAAAAAGTTTAAAGAAACCTACCCCAAATTTGTTCCACTTCTACACAGAAGCCTCAGGCAGGTTAGAATCTTCTTCCAAAAAAGTCTGACTCTACTCTAAAGGGTGAATGAGTGGATCATGGCCCCAAAATTCAAAACCAGTGCTACTAACTGCAGATAAATGTTATCTATTTTAATTTTCACAACCTGCAAGCCCAAAAGTTGATAAAACATCTTACTGTAGAGGCAAGACTTTGTACTGCCTATACTGTTTAAGACAAATCTCCTTCATAGAAAAGACTATGGATATATTATTTTACTAGGCTGCCTAATTGTAGGCAGTATGTGGCCTATATTCTGAGGTGAAAGTGGGGAGAAAGGAATTTGTATCCACTACATGCCAGCTATGTACCAGGCACTGTGCTAGCTGCTTTATATATATATATATTTTCACTTAATCTTCTTAATAACCCAGTGAATGTCTCATTATTATCATTTTAAAGACGGGAAGAGAACAAACTTTAATGAATTGCTCGAAGTATAATAATTAGTTAAGATGTGAAATCAGGATTCCCAACCAATTTGTCATCACTCAGAAACAAAAATTATAAAATTACTCTCAAAGAGAAAAAAATATGCTCAACCTTACTGTTAATATGAGAAATGTGAATTAAAACTACACTGGGATAGCAAGCTTTTCAATTCTGGCCAACCAGATAAATGAGAAATGTTAAGACACTATTCTTAAGGCTATAGAGAAATAGGCACTCTCATACACTGCTGGTTAGGATGCAAAATGAAGTCGAATTTAGCAATATCTAACAAAATTATATATGCATTTATGTAAACTTTTTTTTTTTTTTAAGATTTTATTTATTTATTTGACAGAGAGAGAGACAGCGAGAGAGGGAACACAAGCAGGAGGAATGGGAGAGGGAGAAGCAGGCTTCCCCGCAGAGCAGGGAGCCCGATGCGGGGCTCGATCCCAGGACCCTGGGATCATGACCTGAGCTGAAGGCAGACGCTTAACGACTGAGCCACCCAGGCGCCCCTTTATGTAAACTTTTGACCTTGTAATGCCACTTCTAGGAATTTACCCTCCACAAATACGCAGACCATATGCATCATGTAATGTTAATCATTACAGCATATTAGCAATAGAAAAATTTTGTGAACAATCTAATGTCTCAGTAAAGGAAACTGAATAAACTATGGTATATCCACATTATGGAATACTGTACAGCAGTTAAAAAGAATGAGAAATAACTATGAGCTGATATGGAATAATTTCCAGGATATACTAAATGAAAAAAGCAAAGCGCAAAAAAAAAAAATGTATACAATTTTCCTCTAATGAAGGAGAAACAGGAATATACATAGGTATTGCTTAATCACAAAAAGAAATCAAGGAAAGATGAAAGCAATGAAATGCTTATCCATGGGGAAGGTTGGAATAGAATGTTAGTAAGACTTCTGAGCATACCTTTCTAATATCATTTGTCTTTGAACCATGTAAATGTTATACATACTCAAAAAACCAACATTAAATCAAAACAGATAAAAAAGCAAATCCTAATACTGAACATAAACAGCAACAAATGAACCAAATTGTATTATCAAATAATAACATAATCACACAAAAATTTAGTCCAAGTAATTCTGACCACAGTACTCCGACTATATGCCATTACTGTGTGTGGTGGGTTAAATTGCGGCTCGCTCCAAATATATCCATCTGGAACCTATGAATATGACCTTATTTGGAAAGAGTCTTTGCAAATGTAAGTAAGGATCTGAAGATAAAATCACCCGGCTTAAGTCCTAAATCCAATGAACATGCCCTTCTAAAAGACAGAAATGGAAGACACAGAGAAAAAGGTGGTGTGAAGATGGAGGCAGAGATTGGAGTTATGCAGCCACAAACCAAAGAATGCCTGAAGCCACCAGAATCTGGAAGAGTCAAGGAAGACTCTTTCCTAGAGCCTTTAAAGGGAGAAGGAGCCTTCTGACACCTTGATTTTAGACTTGTGGCCTCTAGAACTGTGAGAATGAATTTCTGCTGTTTTAAGCCACCAAATTTGTGGCAATATAGTATAGCAGCCCTAGAAAACATATACACTATGATACATTCTAAGGACATAAATGACTGCAAAAAACTTTTTTTTCTCATTCAGTCGCATATATTTATTAAGCATCTCCATATGTCACTGTGCAAGGCACTAGGGATATGTGGGTAAGCAACAACATTAAAATGCTCTGTCCTCACACAGCTTAGAAAATTAGTGAAATTCTATTAAAAAATGCTAAACAAAGCTTAAGCCAATTTCCTGGTGATATAAGACCTTTCACTAAAAGTTGAAAAGGAATCTTTAAATGTACCTAGCGTGTTTTACGTTGGCAGTGGTGTTGATATAGCAATTCTAATACAATATGGTCTTGGAAGCCAAGTGGAGGAAGTCTTCAAGGACAAAGAAGCCATCAATTGTGTCACTTACTACTGAAATCTGAAAACCACTGGACTTGGCAACATGGAAGTCACTGGTGACCCCAAGGAGACAAATTTTGAAAGCGATGGGATCTAAGAGCAAAAATCTGTTTAGTATAGGCTTAAAGAAAGAATGAGATAGTGAAAACAGACGATTTTTATGAAGGGGAGCTGAGCATTTGAGCAGTGGCAGGAGGGTAAAGAGAAGAGCTTTTCACTTAAAATGGAAGAAATAACATTATGCTCATGAAAATGAATGATCAAGGAGAGAAAAAAATAGTGATAAAGGAGAAAGGGGAGAATTACAGGAGGGATATCTTGGAGTATGTGAGGGAGTAAGACCCCTCACAGTGAATAAGTGGAAGGGCTGGCTTTAGGAACATGGATAATTCATTTATAGTAACAGAAAAGAAAGGAGAGTATATCTAGGTATAGAGACTAGTAGAAAAATAGGTAAATAAATGTGATGCCAGGTACTTGTGAAAACTCTTTTGATTGCTTCAATATTCTCACTGTTACAGGAATTAAGTTCATCAGCTAAAAGTAAAGGGGGAGATGCTGAAGGGTTTGAGGAAAGGGAGAAAGTATGAAAAAGTCATCTAGGATAGGAAAAGAGTGAAAGGATCAAGTAAGTGTGGTTTAATTGCTGGAAGCATTAAGAGTACACTGTCATTATTTTAAAGTGAGACCAGTCATCATGGTTCTATTATTTTTCTTCAGTCCCATTCAGCTGCAAGAATGAGATTTAATTATGGCTATAGTTTTGCCAAGACAGAGAGTGGCAAAGGAACTGAAGATATATGCAGGGGAGTCATTATGATTGGCCTATGAATTTAAGGTATAAAGAAAGAAAATAAGGATACAGGGATGAAGAAAACCAGTACTGCAACATCCAATACTTGTGAATAAGTCTTTCTACTCTGAAACAATTTGATCCTTTAGCTTCTGCAGCTCTATCTTCTCTTTTGTACCTTATTGACGAACTCCGCTGATTCCACTTTCTCCAATGGTTTATTATCTTTCATCATTTTTCGAAGTCCAGCTACTCGGCCCTATGTATACCTCCTCCAAAATTCATTTATCTCGTGGCTTCTGAGAGAACCGTATGGCTTCATTATGTGAGAATTAATTCATGATTCTTCAGTGACACTACAAACTCTTACAGTACCAATATATCAATATGCCTGACTCAACAATCATTTCCTTCAAAGTGCTGGCACCTTAAATAACATTTCTAAAATGAAAATTATTTCCTATAATCTTCAATTTCTTTCACTGTTTCCATTCATTAGTAATCCAAACTCTCAGGTTATAAAATTAAAAAAAAATCCCTGTTATCTATATGATTAATCAATTCTTCCTTTCCTGTTTACTCTTCTAATTCTAAATTTAAAAATCTCACTATCAGGTACCTGGATTATTATAATTACTAATTAACTAGATTTTTAAAAAAACTTCTTTCAGCTGTCCTTCATGCAGGTATGCAATGAACTGCCCTTAAACAACTGTTTTTATTATTTACTTCCATAATTAACTACAATAAAAACAACATCTACAAACTTAATTCTAAAGTTCTTATTTTCACATTCAATCTCCTCCATAACTTACACTTTCTTTTCAATTATATTTTCCCTGCTTCCAACATAAACTCCCCATTCTTGCCAGATTGGTCTTTTCGCTGTTCCTCAAACATGCTATCCTCAAATCTTACACCAATAAATTTCCTTACAATGCTCTTTTCCCTTCTACACCTAAACCAATTCTACCTGTCTGTCAAACTCCACCAATTCTTTGAAAAAATCCTTACTACTATCCTTCACAATCTTTTAATAAACTCCTGAGTTACCTGTACACAAGTCAGGATCTGGCCATGTATAATTTTATTTTCTCTAATCATTTCATTAGCACCTTACTAGCAAAATCTTGTCTCATTTTTTTCGCCTTCCTATAATACCTAGGCACAATGATGGCATATGCTTAGTAGGTTAAACTGAAATGAAAACAGTGAAAATGGTATTAGATAAAAAACTCAAGGCCTTACATAAGCACTAGGTAAAAAGAGTTTGTAATATGAATGCTGAGTAAATTCATATTTTTTAAAGTGATAATATCAGGAAATCATAATCGAACATAATCAGGTGATCTTAAAACTACAATCTTCAAATCTGAAGCTTATATTAACAGCCTCATGGTTTGTTTTTATTGGAAAGGGAACCACATCTTAACAGAGACCTATTATCAGTTACATTCTAGAATTCCCTTCTTCCCCCTTTTCAGTACTCTTATTAAGAAGAATTCAAAAATTAGAGTTAAACTTTTACACAGATTGGTAATTCAAAATTTTTGGAGAAATCTAGAATAAAACCCAGAACAGAGCCGTAAAAAGCTAGTAGTGTTACTAACTTCACTTACCAAACATAAATGCTGTGGGAACAAGAAAGGTGAAATAATAAAATCCAGGTGGTATCTTTGCTAAATTAAATAGAATCTGGTAATTTTTACTATTAATTTCTGAAACCATAACTAAAAATCTACCCAGCTTTAATTATTACATTAAAAATTAAATTCTTTATCAAAAATTACCATTAAGTTTGATATTAAAAACAAACTTCTGCTTTCTGCATGTTATGACTCTTAAGTTTACTAGACAGGCACTTTAACCAACTAAGCCACGGCGCCGCCCAATGACTCTTAAATTTAAAAGCCTCCTTTTCCTTCCTGAAATCTATTAGATTCTCATTCCTCTAACACCAAAGCCCAAAGACGAAAAATGTCTCTACTGCTATCTGATCAGATGTCAGTGAATAATGGTAAGTTTTAAATAACCACTACGCAAACATATACAATTAAATATTATAATTTCCACAGACACTTTTGGCCAAATAGAATCACAGTATTTTAAAGGCAGAAGAGGGGCGCCTGGGTGGCTCAGTCATTAAACATCTCCTGGGATCGAGCCCCGCATGGGGCTCCCAGCTAAGCAGGAAGCCTGCTTCTCCCTCTCCCACTCCCCCCTGCTTGTGTTCCCTTTCTCGCTGTGTCTCTCTCTGTCAAATAAATAAATAAAATCTTAAAAAAAAAAAAGCATAAGAAAATTTATAGTTACTACTCCAACTTGTCTATTTTACGTAAGAAACAGGAATGCTGCATGTTTATAAAGCTTTTGGGGATCAGCAGTGGAAAAAAATATCATTACTACAGCTAGTGTAATGAAGAAACTGGGAGATTTTAACTATGAAATTCACATAATAACAAAACTCAATACAGGTTCTCATACCACATTTAGTTAGATACAAATTCTACTAAATACTGACCTGGATGGTTAACCACCATAGAAAACAACCAGAGCTGACAATACCATAGCTTAAAAATACACTATATTGAGATAAAAATTCAATTTAAAAGTAGTTTGTGATAGAGGAGAAGCAAGATGGCGGAGGAGTAGCAGACTAAATTTCGTCTACCAGGAATTCAGGTAGATAGAGATCAAACCATTCTGAACACCTACAAACTCAACAGGAGACGGAAGAAAAGAATAGCAGCAACTCTCTGACTAGAAAAGCGACCACTTTCTGGGATGTAGGACATGTGGAGAAGTGACTCCTAGGCGATATGCGGGAAGATGGACGGTGGGGGAGGGGGCCTCCGACAGCCACCACTTGCAAGTGACAGAGCAGCAGAGCACAAAATCGGAAATTTTAGAAGTCTGCTCCGCTGAGGGACGTCGCTCCAGTGGCTAAGCGTGGTGGTGGTGGTGGTGGTGGGGGGGTGGTGGTGGAACCCTCGCTGGGACAGTGTGGTCTCAGGACTCTCGGGGTCACAGAAAGACTGGGGGTGCCTGAGTGCGGCAGAGCTCCCAGGTATCGGAGCGCGGGGAAACCGGCTGCAGAGACGGAGCCGAGGAGTGGGCTCCCAGCTTGGGGCTGCCATAAACCTTGATCTGCGGCAGTTGGGCCACTGCTCTAAGCAGGGACCCAACAAGCAGCAGATCCGGGGAGACTCCCCTTCCTCCCCCGGGGAGGAGCAGCAAGGGAGAGCACCGCAGGAATCTGCTGGGTTTGGAGACTCCACACGGGGTCAGGTGCCAGAGACAGAAATGCTCGGTCACAGGCTGGGGAAGCATGGAGTGTGGCCAGAGACCAGGGAGATGGGAGTGACTGACTGCTTTTCTCTGGGGGCTCACTGAGAAGTGGGGCCTCAAGTTCTCGGCTCCTCCAGGGCAGAGACTGGGAGGCCGCCATTTTCACTCTTGTCCTCCAAAGCTATAGGGAATCCTTGCAGGGAACAAAAGCTCCCGGGAACAAAACCGAGCAGATGACTTAGCCCGACCTGGCAAGGGCAGGGCAATTCCACCTCCGGCAAAGACATTTGGGAACCATGGCAACAGGCCCCTCCCCAGAAGATCAGCAAGAACAGCCAGCCAAGACCAAGTTTACGGCAGAACTCCAGCGTTAGGGGAATACTGCACATAGAATTCATGGCTTTTTCCCCATGATTCTTTAGTCTTTCAAAGTTAATTTTTTTAATTTACTTTTTTCTTTTTCTATTTTGTTTTGCATTTTTCTTTTTCCCTTTTTCAACCAACATCTTATCAATCCCTTTTTTATTTTATTTTATATATTTTTAAGATTTTATTTATTTATTTGAGAGAGAGAGGATGAGAGACAGAGAGCATGAGAGGGAGGAGGGTCAGAGGGAGAAGCAGACGCCCTGCCAAGCAGGGAGCCCGATGCGGGACTCGATCCCGGGACTCCAGGATCATGACCTGAGCCGAAGGCAGTCGCTTAACCAACTGAGCCACCCAGGCGCCCTCAATCCCTTTTTAAAAAATCTTTTTATTTTTCATTTTTAGAGTCATATTCTATCCCTTCATAGTAGTTAACCTTGTTTTTGGTATATATATAAGTTGTTCTCTCTTTAAAATTTTGGGATACAGTTGTTTCTAACAGACCAAAATATACCCTAAATCTCTAGTGTATGGCTTTGGTCTAGTCTCCTGCCTGATCACATTCTCTCTCTCTTGTTTTTTTTAATAATTTTTCTTCTCTCTTTTTTCAACCAACTTATCAATTACTTCTATAAAATCTTTTATAATTTTCACCTTTACACTCATATTCCATCCCTTCATTGTATTTACCCTTATTTTTGTACATATATAAATTTTTCTTTCTTTAAAATTTTGGGAGGCAGTTTCTTCTAAAAGACCAAAATATGTGCAAAATCTAGTGTGTGGCACTGATCTATTCACCAGACTGATCATATTTGATCATATCCTTTTTTTTCCCTTTCTTTTCCCCTGGTTTCGGGTCTCTTCTGATTTGTTTAGTGTATATTTTTCTGGGGTCATTGTTACCCTGTTAGCGTTTTGTTCTCTCATTCATCTATTCTCCTCTGGACAAAATGACAAGATGGAAAAAATCACCTCAACAAAAAGAACAAGAGGCAGTACCGACTGCCAGGGACCTAATCAATACGGACATTAGTAAGATGTCAGAACTAGAGTTCAGAACGACGATTATAAAGATACTAGCTGGGCTTGAAAAAAAGCATGGAAGATACTAGAGAAACCCCTTCTGGAGAAATAAAAGAACTAAAATCTAACCAAGTCGAAATCAAAAAGGCTATTAATGAGGTGCAATCAAAAATGGAGGCTCTAACTGCTAGGATAAATGAGGTAGAAGAGAGAATTAGTGATACAGAAGACCAAATGATGGAGAATAAAAAAGCTGAGAAAAAGAGAGATAAACAACTACTGGATCACGAGGGCAGACTTCGAGAGATAAGTGTTACCATAAGACGAAACAGTATTAGAATAATTGGGATCCCAGAAGAAGAAAGAGAGAGAGGGGCAGAAGGTATATTGGAACAAATTATAGCAGAGAACTTCCCTAATTTGGGGAAGGAAACAGGCATCAAAATCCAGGAGGCACAGAGAACCCCCCTCAAAATCAATAAAAATAGGTCAACACCCTGACATCTAATAGTAAAACTTACAAGTCTCAGAGACAGAGAAAATCCTGAAAGCAGTTGGGGACAAGAGGTCTGTAACCTACAATGGTGGAAACATTAGATTGGCAACAGACCTATCCACAGAGACTTGGCAGGCCAGAAAGGCCTGGCATGATATATTCAGAGCACTAAGTGAGAAAAATATGCAGCCAAGAATACTACATCCAGCTAGGCTGTCACTGAAAATAGGAGAGATAAAAAGCTTCCAGGACAAACAAAAATTAAAGGAACTTGCAAACCCAAAACCAGCCCTACAAGAAATATTGAAAGGGCTCCTCTAAGCAAAGAGAGAACCTAAAAGTAACACAGAACAGAAAGGAACATAGACAATATACAATAACAGTCACCTTACAGGCAATACAATGGCACTAAATTCATCTTTCAATAGTTACCCTGAATGTAAATTGGCTAAATGCCCCAATCAAAAGACACAGGGTATCAGATTGGATAAAAAAAATAAGACCCATCGACATGCTGTCTGCAAGAGACTCATTTTAGACCCAAAGACACCCTCAGATTGAAAGTGAGGGGGTGGAAAACCATTTACCATGCTAATGGACACCAAAAGAAAGCTGGGGTGGCAATCTTTGTATCAGACAAATTAGATTTTAAACCAAAGACTATAATAAGAGATGAGGAAGGGCACTACATCATATTTAAAGGGTCTATCCAACAAGAAGATCTAACAATTGTAAATATCTATGCCCCTAACATGGGAGCAGCCAATTATATAAGGCAATTAATAACAAAAGCAAAGAAACACATCGACAACAATATAATAATAGTAGGGGACTTTAACACCCCACCTCACTGAAATGGACAGATCATCTAAGCAGATCATCTAAGCAAAAAATCAGCAAGGAAATAAAGCCTTTAAATGACACACTGGACCAAAAGGACTTCATAGATATATTCAGAACATTCCATCCTAAAGCAACAGAACACACATTCTTTTCTAGTGCCCATGGAACATTCTCCAGAATAGATCACATCCTAGGTCACAAATCAGGTCTCAAGTGGTACCAAAAGACTGGGATCATTTCCTGCATATTTTCAGACCACAATGCTTTGAAACTAGAACTCAATCACAAGAGGAAAGTTGGAAAGAACTCAAATACATGGAGGCTAAGGAGCATCCTACTAAAGAATGAATGGGTCAACCAGGAAATTAAAGAAGAATTTAAAAAATTCATGGAAACCAATGAAAATGAAAACACAACTGTTCAAAATCTTTGGGATGCAGCGAAGGCGGTCCTAAGAGGAAAGTATATAGCAATACAAGCCTTTCTCAAGAAACAAGAAAGGTCTCAAATACACAACCTAACCCTACACCTAAAGGAGCTGGAGAAAGAACAGCAAATAAAGCCTAAACCCAGCAGGAGAAGAGAAATAAGATCAGAGCAGAAATCAATGCAATAGAAATCAAAAGAACAGTAGAACTGATCAACGAAACTAGGAGCTGGTTCTTTGAAAGAATTAATAAGACTGATAAACCCCTGGCCAGACTTATCAAAAAGAAAAGAGAAAGGACCTAAATAAAATCATGAATGAAAGAGGAGAGATCACAACCAACACCAAAGAAATACAAACAATTATAAGAACATATCATGAGCAACTCTATGCCAGCAAATTAGATAATCTGGAAGAAATGGATGCATTCCTAGAGATGTATCAACTACCAAAACTGAACCAGGAAGAAACAGAAAACCTGAAAAGACCTATAACCACTAAGGAAATTGAAGCAGTCATCAAAAATCTTCCAACAAACAAGAGCCCAGGGCCAGATGGCTTCCCAGGGGAATTCTACCAAACATTTAAAGAAGAATTAATACCTATTCTTCTGAAACTGTTCTAAAAAATAGAAAGGGAAGGAAAACTTCCAAACTCATTTTATGAGGCCAGCATTACCTTGATCCCAAATTCAGACAAAGACCCCAACAAAAAGGAGAATTACAGACCAATATCCCTGATGAACATGGATGCAAAAATTCTCACCAAAATACTAGCCAATAGGATGCAACAGTACATTAAAAGGATTATTCACCACGACCAAGTGGTATTTATTCCTGGGCTGCAAGGTTGGTTCAACATCCGCAAATCAATCAATGTGATACAAGACATTAATCAAAGAAAGAACAAGAACCATATGATCCTCTCAATAGATGTAGAAAAAGCATTTGACAAAGTACAGCATCCTTTCTTGATTAAAACTGATTAAAACTTGATTAAAACAGTGTAGGGATAGAGGGTACATACCTCAATATCATAAAAGCCATCTATGAAAAACCCACAGCGAGTATCATTCTCAATGGGGAAAAACTGAGAGCTTTCCCCCTAAGGTCAGGAACATGGCAGGGATGTCCCCTGTCACCACTGCTATTCAACATAGTACTAGACGTCCTAGCCACAGCAATCAGACAACAAAAAGAAATAAAAGGCATCCGAATCAGCAAAGAAGTCAAACTCTTGCTTTTTGCTGATGATATGATACTTTATGTGAAAAACTCAAGACTCCACCCCAAAACTGCTAGAACTCATACAGGAATTCAGTAAAGTGGCAGTAAAATCAATGCACAGAAATCAGTTGCATTTATATACACCAACAACTAGACAGAAGAAAGAGAAATTAAGGAGTCGATCCCATTTACAATTGCACCCAAAACCGTAAGATACCTAGGAATAAATCTAACAAAAGAGGCAAAGAATCCATTCTCAGAAAACTATAAAATACTCACGGAAGAAATCGAAGAAGCACAAAGAAATGGAAAAACGTTCCATGCTCATAGACTGGAAGAACAAATATTGTAAAGATGTCAATGCTACCTAGAGTAATCTACACATTTAATGTAATCCCTATCAAAATACCATCGACTTTTTTCAAAGAAATGGAACAAATAATCCCAAAATTTGTGTGGAACCAAAAAAGCCCCAAATAGCCAGACGAATGTTGAAAAAGAAAAGCAAAGCTGGTGGCATCACAATTCTGGACTTCAAGCTCTATTACAAAGCTGTCATCATCAAGACAGTATGTACTGGCACAAAATCAGACACATAGATCAATGGAACAGAACAGAGAGCCCAGAAATGGACCCTCAACTCTATGGTCAACCAATCTTCAACAAAGCAGGAAAGAATGTCCAATGGAAAAAAGACAGTCTCTTCAACAAATGGTGTTGGGAAAATTGGACAGCCACATGCAGAAGAATGAAACTGGACCATTTCCTTACACCACACACAAAAATAGACTCAAAATGGATGAAAGATCTAAAGGTGAGACAGGAGTCCATCAAAATCCTAGAGGAGAACACAGGCAGCAACCTCTTCGACCTCAGCCACAGCAACTTCTTCCTAGAAACACTGCCAAAGGCAAGGGAAGCAAGGGCAAAAATGAACCACTGGGACTTCATCAAGATAAAAAGCTTTTGCACAGCAAAGGAAACAGTCAATAAAACCAAAAGACAACTATCAGAATGGGAGAGATATTTGCAAATGACATAACAGATAAAGGGCTAGTATCCAAAACCTATAAAGAACTTACCAAACTCAACACCCAAAGAACAAAGAATCCAATCAAGAAATGGGCAGAAGACATGAACAGACATTTTTCCAAAGAAAACATCCAAATGGTCAACAGACACATGAAAAAGTGCTCAACATCGCTTGGCATCAGGGAAATCCAAATCAAAACCTCAATGAGATACCACCTCACATCAGCCAGAATGGCTAAAATTAACAAGTCAGGAAACGACAGATGTTGGCGGGGATGCGGAGAAAGGGGAACCCTCCTACGCTGTTGGTGGGAATGCAAGCTGGTGCAACCACTCTGGAAAACAGTATGGAGGTTCCTCAAAAAGTTGAAAATAGAGCTACCCTATGACCCAGCAATTGCACTACCGGGTATTTACCCCAAAGATACAAATGTAGTGATCCGAAGGGGTACGTGCACCCCGATGTTTACAGCAATGTCCAAACTATGGAAAGAGCCAAGATGTCCATCGACAGATGAATGGATAAAGAAGATGTGGTATATTGATACAATGGAATATTATGCAGCCATCAAAAAACCCTGAAATCTTGCCATTTGCAACGACGTGGATGGAGCTAGAGGGTATTATGCTAGTGAAATAAGTCAATCAGAGAAAGACATGTATCATATGATCTCACAGATATGAGGAATTCTTAATCTCAGGAAACAAACTGAGGGTTGCTGGAGTGGTGGGGGGTGGGAGGGATGGGGTGGTTGGGTGATAGACATTGGGGAAGGTGTGTGCCATGGGGAGTGCTGTGAATTGTGTAAGACTGGGAATCGGAGGGGGAGATGAACCATGAGAGACTATGGACTCTGAGAAACAAACTGAGGGTTCTAGGAGGGAGGGAGGGGGGAGGATGGGTTAACCTGGTGATGGGTATTAAAGAGGGTACGTATTGAATGGAGCACTGGGTGTTATATGGAAACAATGAATCATGGAACACTACATCAAAAACTAAGGATGTAATGTATGGTGATTAACAGTAAAATAAAATTAAAAAAAAGTAGTTTGTGATAAATTGCCAGGTATACTGTAATCCCTACGGCAAACTGTTTAGAAAATAACTCTTAAAAATGGCAAAAAGAGGGCGCCTGGGTGGCTCAGTTGGTTAAGCGACTGCCTTCGGCTCAGGTCATGATCCTGGAGTCCCGGGATCAAGTCCCGCATCGGGCTCCCTGCTCGGCAGGGCGTCTGCTTCTCCCTCTGACCCTCCTCCCTCTCATGCTCTCTGTTTCTCATTCTCTCTGTCTCAAATAAATAAATAAAATCTTTAAAAAAAAAAAATGGCAAAAAGAAAAAAATCCATAGAGGAATTTAAATGGTATACTAAAAGAATACCTAAAACAAAACGCAGTAAAAGATGAATGGCAGGCATAAATCCAATTATATCAATAATCATATTAAATGGGAATAGATTAAACATGCCACTCAAGAGGCAGAGATTATCATACTAACCCAAAGACATTACTTCTACAAAAGACACATTTCAGATTCAAAGATACAAATAGGCTGAAATAAAAGAATGAAAAAGGTATTGCATATACACAATAATAATGAGAACTCTGAAGTGGCTACAGAATAGCAGATCAAATAGACTTTGAGATAAATAGTACCAAGGACAAAGAAGGATTATTTCATAATGATAAGAGTCAATAAAATGTCAGCAATATATAACATTTATAAAACAGAGCCACCGAATACATGAAGCAAAACTGATAGAACTGAAGGAAGAAACAGAAAATCAGCAAGAATGCAAAAGATTTGAACAACAGTACTAACCAAAACTTGACCTAACCTTGCATTTATAGAACATTCCACCCAACGACTGTTCAGAATATACATTCCTTTTAAGCACACATAGAATTTTTTCCAGAATTGACCACAGGCTGGGCCACAAACAAATCTATGTAAGTTTAAAATCAAAAAGCATGTTCCCTGACAATAATAAAATAAAATTTAAAAATCTGTAACAGAAAGAAGTCTGGGGAAATCCATGGGTTAAAGATGATATCAAAGGGAAATTAAATATTTTGAACTCAGTAAGAATGAAAATACAACTTATCAATCACTAAAGCAGCGTTTATTGGAAAATAATAGATTTAAATGCCTAGGTCAGAAAAGAATATTCTCAAATGAATAGCCTAAGTTCCCCATCTTAAGAAATTAGAAAAGGCAAATTAAATCCAAAGCAAGTAGAAAAAGGTAAAAATATATGAAACAAGGGGCGCCTGGGTGGCTCAGTTGTTAAGTGTCTGCCTTCGGCTCAGGTCATGATCCCAGCGTCCTGGGATCAAGCCCCACATTGGGCTCCCTGCTCAGCGGGAAGTCTGCTTCTCCCTCTCCCACTCCCCCTGCTGGTGTTCCCTCTCTCGCTGGTCTCTCTCTGTCAAATAAATAAAATCTTAAAAAAAAAAAAAAAATATATATATATATATATATATATGAAACAAAAACAACAAAAAAAGAAAAATATCAATGAATTCTAGTTTGTTCTTTCAAAAACCCCCCAAAAAACCAACAGTAAAATTGATAAACCCTTAGAATGACCAAGAAAATAAGACAGAAAAGCAGAAACAAATTACCAAAACCAGGAAAGGGGACATCACTATTGACCCTAGAATTTAAAGAGATCATAACAGCGTATTATGAACAAGTTTAAACCAACAAATTATAAGAACTTCTATTAAAAACAAGAAAATCCTAGAAAGACACATATTACCAGAACTGACTATAAGAAACATAAAATCTGAATAAATCTGTAACAAATAAGGACACTGAACTACATATAAAAATCTTCAACTAAGACAGGCTTAGGAAGGAAAACATGGTTTCACTGATAAAACTTATGAAATATATAAGAAACAACTTATTCTATGAGGTATTACCTTGATACCAAAGCCAGACCTAGACAACACAAGAAAACTATAGATCAATATCCCTCATGAACACAGATACAAAAATCCTTTTAAAAAAATTAGCAAACTAGGGGTGCCTGGGTGACTCAGTAGGTTGAGTGTCTGGCTCTCGATTTAGGCTCAAGTCACGATCTCAGGATCCTGAGATTGAGCAGGCTCAGGCTCAGCGCCCAGGAGTCTGCCTGGGATTCCTTCCCTCTTCCTCTTCCTCCCCCTCTACCCATCCCCCTGGTTCTTACACACATGCTTGCTCTCTCTCTCTCTCAAATAAATAAATAAATGAAATCTTTAAAAAAAAATTAAAAAAAAAACCACACTAAATTCAGCAACATATAAATTCAGCATATATATAAAAAAAGTATTATATACATTATCACAAAGTGAGTTTTATCCTGAGAATGCAAGGTAGGTTAACCACCTGAAAATCAACTAATGTAAAACACTATATTCATAGAATAAAGAATAAAACACACATGATCATTTCAACAAATACAGAAAGAGCACATGACAAAATCCAATACCCATTCATTACAAAAATGCTCAAAAAACTAGGAATAGAAGGGCATGTCTTCAATTTATTAAAGGGCATCTATGAAAAGTCTACAGGTAACATCATACATAATGGTGAAGGCTTCCCCCCAAATACCAGAACAAGGATGTTTGTTCTTACTACTTCTACTGTAAGTACTAGCCAGGGCAGTAATGCCAAAAATAATAAACTTTAAAAATAAAATTTTAAAAATTTAAAAGATATTACATGCATTCAGCTTAGAAAAGAAGTGAAACTGTTTATTACCAGATGACATTATCCTATATGTGGAAAATCCTAAGGAACCACTAAAAAACTACTAGAACCAATAAAAAAGGTTAGTAAGGTCACAAGGTATAAGATTAATATACAAAAATCAACTGCATTTCAATATTCTAGCAAAAATGTGAAAATGAAATTAAAACAATTCCATTCAAAATAGTACCACAAAGAATACTTAGAAAAAAAAGTTTTTTAAAGAAGTAGAATATTTGTACAATGTTACAAAACAATGCTCAGAGAAAAACATCTAAATAAACAGAAAAACATTCCATGCTCATGGACTGGCAGACTCAATATTGTTAATACAGCAATTTTCCTCAAATTAATCTATAGATTCAACACAATCTTTTTCAAAATCCCAGCTGGCATTTTTAAAAAACAGAAATAAGCTGACCCTAATTTTACATGGAAATCAAAAGATCCAGAAGAGCAGAAACAATGTGAAAAAGACAACAAAGTTAGAGGACTTGATAATACCAATTTCAAAACCTGGTAAGAAGTTACAATAATCAAGACAGTATGTTATTAGCAAAAGTCTAGGTGTACGGATAAGATCAACAAAGAGACCCGAGATTCCAAAAATAAATTTCTTATATTTATAGTAGGATTGATTTTCACAAAGCTGCCAAGGTAATTCAGGGGGAGACACAAACAATGAATCATGGAACACTACATCTAAAACTAATGATGTAATGTATAGGGATTAACATAACAATAATAATAATAATAATAAAAAAAGCCAGAATGATCACACACACACAAAAAAGATAATTCAGTGGGAGAAAGGATATTCTTTCAACAAATGGTTTTGGGACAACCGTATCGTAAGTAATTTAGGCCCTTCTCACACCATACACAAAAATTAATTCAAATGGGTCAGAGACTAAATGTACGAGCTAAAATGATAAACCATCTAAAAGAAAATATAATAGAAAGTCTTTTTGGCCTTCAGTTAGGCAAAGAGTTCTTAGACAACAAAAGCATGAGCCATAAAAGATAAAACTGATGGGGCGCCTGGGTGGCTCAGTTGTTAAGCGTCTGCCTTCAGCTCAGGTCATGATCCCAGGGGTCCTGGGATCGAGCCCCACATCGGGCTCCCTGATTGGTGGGAAGCCTGCTTCTCCCTCTCCCACTCCCCCTGCTTGTGTTCCCTCTCTCGCCGTCTCTCTCTCTGTGTCAAATAAATAAAATCTTAAAATAAAAAGATAAAACTGATAAACTGGACTTCACTAAGATTAAAAACTTGCACTTTAAAAGACACCAACAAGAAAACAAAAAGACAAGCCACAGACTGGGAGAAAATAGTAGCAAATCACATACCGGACAATGCACTTGCATTCAGAATATAGATGAACTCTCATAACTGAGTAAGACAAAAATCCAATTTTAAAAATGGACAAAAGACTTGAAGAGACATTTCACCAAAGAAGACACATGAATGACTTGTAACCACAAAGTGCTCAACATCACTAGTCATTAGGAATATGCTAATTAAAACCACATGGGATACCAAGACACACCCACTAAATTGGCTATTAAAAAAGACAGATATCAAGTGTTGGTGAGACTACATAGAAATTGGAACCCTTATACATTGGCTGGTAGGAATGTAAATTGGTACAGCCACTTCTGAACACATTTGGGTAGTTTCTTAAAAAAGTTAATTTATCATACAACCCAGCAATTCCATTCTTAGGAACCTACCTAAGAAAAATGAAAACATGTATCTACTCAGACTTCTCCATGAATAGTGAAAGGAACATTATTCATAATAGTAAAAAACTGGAAATGATCCAAGCCTCTAACAAGCAGTGAAAGAGTAAACAAAATATGGTATATCAATACAATGAAATATCATTCAGCAATAAAAAGAAATGAAATACTGATACATGCTATTCTATGGATAAACCTCAAAGAAGTCAAAGCCAGATGCAAAAGACTACATATAGTATGATTCCTTTTGGATGAAATAACCAAAAAAATTTATAGAAACAGAAACTAGATCAGTAGTTGCCTGAGGCTGATGAAAGGATGTGGGAGCTGACAGCTGACCACAAATAGGCTTGAGGAAAATTTTGGGGGTGATGGGAAAGTTCTAAAACTGGATTGTGTTGATGATTGCACAACTCTATAAATTTACTAAAAGCCACTGAATTATATAATTACAATAGATAATTTTGTATTATGTAAATTATACCTCAATGAAGTTGAAAAAATGCAATTGGAGATATTACCCTCCTTTGGCAATAAACATTTTTCCATAGTTCAATATTTTTTCTTTTTTTTTTTTTTTAAAGATTTTATTTATTTATTTATTCATGAGAGACAGAGAGAGAGAGAGAGGCAGAGGGAGAAGCAGGCTTCCCGCGGAGCAGGGAGCCCAATGCGGGACTCGATCCCAGGACCCTGGGATCATGACCTGAGCCGAAGGCAGACGCTTAACCATCTGAGCCACCCAGGCGCCCCAATATTTTTTCTTAAAAAAGATAATATGTAATAAAAAACTTACTGCACATATCAATCATATACTAACAATATCCAAGAATTCAAACACAAACACTATGATTTGGTGGTATTAATTACCTCTAATTTGGGCTTCACTAAAATTTCTTGTGAGGAATAAAGAAAGCAATCAAAATATTTAAGCAAGTTCACACACAGTCACCTATGTAAAGACTATTTCACTTACCCTAGGATGGCAGTTACATTCAATATAATTACCTTGTTTCAAACAGAATCACTGGTACATAAGAGCAGAAAGGCATTTTAAAAATAATCTAGTACAATCCCTTTGTTTTACATAGGAGAGGAAGCAAAAAAATTATGTGTTCAGGAGCACACTTTCAAAGTTAAATTGCAAAGCTTCCCAGTCTTTCCCAATCTTCTGACTTTCCTGCCTTTTCTGTACACTATGGTTTTACTGAAAGAAGAAAATGATAGATGGGGCGCCTGGGTGGCTCAGTCCGTTAAGCATTTGCCTTTAGCTCAGGTCATGATCCCAGGACCCTGGGATAGAGCCCCACATCAGGCTCCCTGCTCAATGGGGGCCTGCTTCTCCCTCTCCCACTCTCCCTGCTTGTGCTCTCTCCCACGCGCGCACTCTGTCAAATAAACAAACAAAATCTTTAAAATACTTTTTAAAAAAGAAGAAAATGATAGAAGATTATAAAAAATAATCATAGGGAAACATCCAGTTAACAGCTAAGCAGATGATTAATTTTTCATCATATGAACAAATCTCTTGTAACCTCAAATTGTTGGTTCTTTTTATATTCTACAGAAAAGGAAGAAAATTTTACAGAGCCTTTTACATATTTGTTACCTCATTTAGTATTTAAAACATTCTCACGAAGACATCTTCATTAACTTATTTAATAATTGGAGAAAAAGCTAAGGTTCAAAAGAACTAACTTCTCATTTGCCATAGGCAGAAAACTATCTGATTTCAAAGCCGATGTTCATTTTCCCACACTTCTTTCAGATACTTTATAGCAGTGACCCCCAAAACAATCCCTTTCAATAAATAGTTTGTGTCCAATATATATGAATTTTGTTTATTAGAAAAGTCACAAAATAGACATTTTAAAAGGATAAGATTAAAAAAGTACGCCAGAGGGGTACCTGGTGGCTCAGTTGGTTAAGCATCTGATTCTTGATATCAGCTCAGGTCATGATCTTGGGGTCACGGGATGGAACCCTAGAGTCAGGCGCTGTGCTAGGTGTGAGCCTGGTTGGGATTCTCTCTCTCCCCCTTCCCCTTCCCCCACCCCCACATGCACACATGCTTTCTCTCTCTCTCTCTCTCTCTCAAAAAAAGTATGTCTAGAGGTTCTAATTTCCTTTGGGCAATGAGCTAAATTATCTTGCACACTTCCATTTCATCTTACTACATCTTTTCCAGTATACATATACCACTTTGGAAACCACCATTCTAGCTACTACTGAATTTTTCCAGAATTGAATACCATCCTCCTTTGAAATTTTCTTCTATTCTTGACACTTTACCCTCATTTAAAAGCTTTAATTCCTGTATTTCTAATTTCTAATTTAATTCCTCTATTAAACTTGAGTTTTTCGATTCTTATTCTCTTGTATTTCAGGCTCTTGAAACTGGAAATACATCTATTTAATAGATCCATTTTTTTAAAAAAGATTTTATTTATTTGAAAGAAAGAGAGAACAATTGGGGAGGACGGGCAGAAGGAGAGAGAGAAGCAGGGAGCCTGCTTCTGGGCTCCATCCCAGGACCCTGGGATCATGATTTGAGCCTAAGGCAGCCGCTTAACCAACTGAGACACCCAGGTGCCCCTCAAATAGCTCCATTTAATAAAGCTAAACATTCTTACTTAAAATTACGGTTTATAAATGACTAAGAAAAAAACTATATGAAGAATTGAAAACTATAATGTTTCTGAAAGACTGAAAGTGTTTAGGTCAGAAAAAAAGACTTAGGTAAGGAGAAAGAAGATACTTCCATAATACTAAAACTGGCATTTAATTAATTATTAATTTATTTATGAATGATTTGAGAGAGTGCACGGGCACAACCGGGAGGAGGAAGAGAAAGAATCTCAAGCAGATTCCCAGCGGAGTGCGGAGCCCTATGCGGGGGACTAGATCTCACGATCCTGAAATCATGACCTAAGCCAAAACCAAGAGCCAGACACTCAGCCAGCTGAGCCACCCAGGCACTCCAACACTGGCTTTTTAATAAAAGCAAGCAATCTCTAAATCTCACAAAAGTAAAATTTGTTTTCTAAGCTAAATAAAATTCACTCAGACAATTGCTGATTGGTGTTATAAGAAATGATGAAGGTAGCAATCAGGCTCAGTATATATACTTCATTAGAATTCAATGACTCTACAATATGCTTCATAGACTTGTGCTGTAGAATATTTCTATCTAGCTTAAGATGCTTAAATAGATCTGGCATTGGATTACCTTTTACCAATAGGTCATATAATTCAATATGAAATAAAATCTTGCTTCTCAAATTCAGTTTTTATTGTCCAATTCCTTCCAGATGTCAGAAATCTTTCTCCTACCTAATCAAAATTGTTCTCTTATAAACTGACATATACCCACTTCATTATAAACCAGTATTTCTCAAATGTTTAAGATTCCCCGTTCCCAACCAGTATTTCCTTCCTTGGGGTTGGTAGTGACCCCACTGAGAACATATGTTCTAAAATATCTTTCACAAAACTTTATATTATATTGTTATAGGGACCAATTTTTAATTTTTAAAAAAAATTTTTTAAATATCTTTTTTTTAGGGGCGCCTGGGTGGCTCAGTCGTTAAGCGTCTGCCTTTGGCTCAGGTCATGATCCCAGGGTCCTGGGATCGAGCTCCGCATCGGGCTCCCTGCTCCGCGGGAAGCCTGCTTCTCCCTCTCCCACTCCCCCTGCTTGTGTTCCCTCTCTCGCTGTCTCTCTCTGTCAAATAAATAAATAAATAAAATAAAATAAATTAAAAAAAAATCTTTTTTTTAAAAGGTTTTATTTATTTATTTGACAGAGAGAGACAGCGAGAGAGGGAGCACAAGCAGGGGGAACAGTAGAGGGAGAGGGAGAAGCAGGCTCCCTGCCAAGCGGGGAGCCGGATGCGGGGCTCGATCCCAGGACCCTGAGATCATGACCTGAGCCAAAGGTAGACGCTTAACCATCTGAGCCACCCAGGCGCCCCAAGGACCAATTTTTTAAATAACTTCACAAACTATAGATAAAGAAAGTGTATGTCTATTACCCAAGAGAACCTATCTTCCTGAATGAGTTCTTACAATATTTTTAAAACATAAAAGAGACAAAAGCAAAGCTGGAAGAAAAGGAGTTGGTCAGGGCAGGCATCCAAAAAAAAAAAAAGGGTTAAAAACAGGGCTCCTGGGTGGCCCAGTCGTTAAGCATCTGCCTTCGGCTCAGGTCATGATCCCAGGGTCCTGGGATGGAGCCCCGCATCAGGCTCTCTGCTCCCAGGAAGCCTGCTTCTCCCTCTCCCACTCCCCCTGCTTGTGTTCCCTTTCTTGCTGTGTCTCTCTCTGTCAAATAAATAAATAAAATCTTTAAAAAAAAAAAAAAGGGTTGAAAAACTGCAATGGACTTAGTGATTGTGCTAATATTTGGTACTAAATTCACACAAGACCACAAGCTGTTGTTAAGACATGGAAAGCTCAAGATAACTACAGCTAAAATGGGGCAAGGGAAAAAGCGGGAACTAAAAAAGGAGGAAAGAAAAAGGTAAGGAAAGGAGGTAACGAAGGAATGACAGAGAAAAGAAAGGTGGAAAGAAGAAAGAACCAAAGACATTACTGAAAAAATTCTTCAGGCCAAACCACTGATTTTCAGAATGCTTCTCCCTAAGTGGCTTAACCACCTGATTCCAACAATGTTGTTTCTACCAAAGTTATCTCTATACTAGACGGGAAATAGCACTGTTAATAATGTAGTTTTAATCTATTCCTGATAAGTTTTATTTGGGCTATTGCTATATATCCAATCACTTATTTATCAGATATTTCCACACTGACCTTCATGGGCAACTCAATTAAAGCAGTGCCAAAATGATCATCCTACTCTATATACTCCATCTTTAAAACCACTGCTTGACTTATTTTTCTAAAATTGGTTTGTGTAATCTCATGTTACCTCTATATCTAATGCATGCTTCTATTCCTGCATTCTGCACTGTAATTATCTATGAAGATCTGAGTTTTGTGATAAATTATGAACTACTTGATGACACAGACATTTTTTAATATATTCCTAGCACCTATCACAGCAGTTTTACATGCTGAATAAATGTTATGCTTAACTGTTGGCTTGCTAAGTGCTTTGCCACACACATATATGGTGCACAACCAAACTGACTTTTGAAAAAGGCTTTTTCTCATTTTCTATCAAAATAAAGATTATCTGATCAAGAAATGCTTTTTCCTTGTGTTATCTGTGCTTGGAGCTCCTAATGCCTGAGGCATATAGATGTACTAATATTAAAGTAGGAGTTGCAAGGTAAAATGACAGTGACCATGAAAATACTTTAAATGAGCAAAAGCAAAGATGGATAGAAAACAAGAGAAGGAAGTGGCAATCTGAATGCCCCAAACAGCAGTTCCAGGGAACTGTAGCCACTTGGGAATTCAGGTCACGTGGCCAGATCTTTAAGTGTTAAAGAAGCTTGAAATCTGTCCTTCCTTCTTTTTTTCAGTAGGGGTTCCTAATTTTAAATCTTGCCCCCCCCCTTTTTTTAAGGTTGGGAAGGGGCAGAGGGAGAGAAAGAATCTTAAGGGGCTCGATCTTACCACCCTGAGATCATGACCTGAGCCAAATCAAGAGTAGAACGCTTAACCGACTGAACCACCCAGGCACCCCTCTTCTTTTTTAAATATCATGAGTCAAGGAAAACAAGTCTGCAGGACAGATTTGACCTGTAGGGCATCAGTTTGTGAGCTCTGAAAAGAATGTAATTTCTTCAACTGATAATGACAAATTATTTGGTTTGGTTCAAGGAATCCAAATAACACTTAGATTTTTTTTTACTTCTTGCCTTGTTCCTCATACCCATGCAACCCTTCCTATCTTTCAATATCACACAATCACATTGGATTTTAGTTCTAGAAAGTCTTCTTCCTGCTTTGCTGCCTTTATAAACCTTCAGCATGGAAAACTAGCCACTTCCTCAAGTGTAAACTATCTCTTCCCTCATCTCTCATGCTCCCTAGTTCCTACTCTGGTCACTGCCTCAGGAAAGCATCCCTCCACCTTCCTAGATTTATGTCTTCTGTTAAATATATTCTCAAGTTCTTTGTGCTGTTCCCAAAAGCACTTGTAAAACTATAATGAAATAACCATTTCTGTAACTAGTTGTTTAATAACTAATTCCCTCCCTGGACATCAAGTTCTAAGAACGCAGAAAATGAGTATATCTTGTTCATCACTATATGCTGATCAAGCACGGCACATGATATGCATCAACATTTGAAGGAAGGAATAAAGGGTCATTTCTTACCAACATATAAAAAGAAATGGAATTAGGTAAAAGGTAGCAAAATCTGAACTTTCTCCTGAGACGAAAAGGGAGATTTTCACTTAAAAAAAGTATATTCTTTATTTGAACTTCTGTATATATCTGTTTATTGAGCTTAACTATTCTATTCAATACCTCTGATTTCCCTATTGTGTCTACTAGATCTGTCTAGTACTAAAATATTTTTGTATTACATCTAACACACAATATAATTAAATTTTGTCAAGTTGTCTTTACATTTCAAAATATTTTTTGCTTTATACATTTTGCAATTTGTTGAATTTATAAAAGTTTTTGCCTATTATATTTTCTTGACAGGCTTTCTTTTTATTTACCCATTTTTCCAATGTCTTTATCTGATTTAGTATTTTAATTTTAAATTCTGTTTGTATTAATACTGGCATTCCTGTCTTCTTTTTTTACTTTCTTTCACATCCTTAGCCCAACTCATTATTTGCATATCCTCAACCACTTTATTTCTTTACTCTTCTTTGGTGATTTCCCTGCCTCACGGATTTTAAACATCATATATGCTAATGACTCCAGCCTGAACCCAGACCTCTCGCCTGAACTCGACTGGTATATCCAACTGCTTATGTGACATCTCTACATGGATGTCAAACAACCATTTCAAACTTGAATATATATATTTTTAAAGATTTTATTTATTTATTTGTCACAGAGACAGAGAGAGAACACAAGCAGGGGGAATAGCAGGCAGAGGCACAGGGAGAAGTAGGTTCCCCACTGAGCAAAGAGCCCGATGAAGGGCTCGATCCCAGGACCCTGGGATCATGACCTGAGCCGAAGAAAGACACTTAACCAACTGAGCCACCCAGATGCCCCTCAAACTTGAATATTTTCAAAATGAGTTCTTTATATTGTTCTTCACACTAGCTCCCTTCAGCAACATTCCCTATTTTGGTTAAGGGAAATTCATTTTTCCAGCTGCTTTGACCAAAAATCTTGGTATTATCCTTGATTTCTTTCTCACCCCCCCCCCTTTTAAAAGATTTATTTATTTGGGGGGGAGACGGAAGAGAGGGAGAGAGAGAATCTTCAAGCAGACTCCCCGCTGAGCACAAAGCACGACGCAGGGCTCGATCTCAGCACCCAGGAGATCACGACCTTGAGCTGAATGAAACCAAGAGTCAGATGCCTAACCAACTGAGCCACCCAGGTGCCCCTCACACCCTACTTTTGGATCATGAACCTCTGTCTTCAAAATATATCTGGAATTCAACCATTTCTAAGCAAACTTCCTTCCTCATAGCCTCCTAATTGGTCTTTTCTACCGTTGCCACTCCTTGGCAATTTAACACAGCAGCCAGAGCTTCTGTTAAAGATAGGTCAGATCATGTCACTCCTCTCTGATCAAAATCCTTCAATACATTCCTTTCTCATTCAGAATAAAAGCAAAAATCCTTAAAATGATCTACAGGTTTTGTATATGAATTATATTTCTTAACCAGAAATTTGCTTCAATATTCTTTTCTCCTCAGTAAAATACAAGCCGTATCTTATTTTAGAAAACATTATTTATGTCATTTAAGCATTATATAAGTTGGTAAGAAAAGATGTAATGTTGGCTCAGAAGCTAAGAAATGAAGCAGAGGATTCTTTGTCTTTCCTCAGATCTCATACATCTACAATTCCTATATCTGAACTCAAGAAATATCAGATGAAAGCATATGGTTTTATACTGTTAATCATAAAACAAATATTAGAGGGAGACTATACATATTTAGAGGAAAAAAGGTTTATAGTTCTAATGTTAACAAGATGACTCCTTTCAAATCAAACCAATAAACATTTTGCTTGAGTTCCAGGAAAAGATCAACTTCAGTTACAGCTGCTCTGATTCTAACAATAATTGTTTAAATCTGTTCATGGTAGAAAATACACGAAATCCATTTGCCCACTCTACCACCAATTCATTTTTCACTTTAATTTACACTATCTAGAACAACTGGTGTGATTCACTGTGGCAGATTAAAAACAGCCACATATTCTTTGCTAGTCCTCACAACTGAGGTTAAGTCTAATTCTCTCCCTTTGAATCTGGGCTGAACTCATTGACTTTAATAGTAAATAAAATACAGGAGAAATGACCTGGGATTCCCAAAGTTAAGTCATAAGAAACTGCAGCTTTCACTCAGTCATATTACACTGCCTGGGAGCCCTGATTTACCATGCCAAATGTCAGACTACCACAACACAGCCACACAGGTAATTCTGTGTTCTCTGATTCTGTGCTCTCACTGATGTCCCAGCTTCTAGCCATCTCTACCAAGGTGGCACTCATTGAATGAAACCATCTTGAACTGTACAGACCAGCCAGATGAATACCTCCAAGTAATCATCAACACTACATGCATAAAGCTGAGCCCTACTTGAATTCTTGATCCACAAAATCATAAGACATAAGAAATGGTTGTTAATTTAAGCCACATTTAATTATGGGGTACTCTGTTACAGAGCAACAGATAAATTGAACATTCAGGCACATTTTTATTAAGTGGCAACAAAAAAGTTTTCATTTCATATTTAATACTATCTATATTTTCTTTTCCTTTTTTCCGGAAACCAAATCTATTTATTATTTTAACCATATTTCCCACTTCACTCCTTAAAACTTAAATGACAGCATATAACTACTTTAATCTCCATCTTTCTGTGATTAGGACAGCAAATTTTAAGGTTTTTTTTTTAAGGTTTTTGTAATAGCAAAACACCACAATCTCATTTTGTACTTAAAGAAAATTTTGTTCACTGAACAGTTTATAAACAAGCAACTTCTCACTAAGCATTTAAAAATATTTAATCAACTAAAATGTAAAGACGTAACTTTCTTCTACCTAGAAAACAAATAACTGATATGTGATTATAAGGAAGGAGCAGTACTGTTCTAGGAAGAAGGGTAGGGACTAATACACAAGTAAGGCAAGAATGAGAACACTGAATGAAAAATTCAGGGTCCACTGTCATAATGCTATCTAATTGGTTTTTTAAAATTACTTGATACACACACCTATTAAAATGGCCCAAATCTGGGGGCGCCTGGGTGGCTCAGTCGTTAAGCGTCTGCCTTCGGCTCAGGTCATGGTCCCAGGGTCCTGGGATCAAGCCCCGCTTTGGGCTCCCTGCTCGGCGGGAAGCCTGCTTCTCCCTCTCCCACTCCCTCTGCTTCTGTTCCCTTTCTCGCTGTGTCTCTCTCTGTCAAATAAATAAATAAAATCTTAAAAAAAAAAAAAAATGGCCCAAATCTGGAACACCGAAAACACCAAATGCTGGAGCAAGAACTCTTACCTTATTCTTTCCTGAAGGACATCTGGAAGGATATTTGGAAGACAGTTTGGCCATTTCTTACAAAATTAAACATACTCTTACCATACAATCTAGCAATCATACTCAAAGAGCTGAAAACTAACATCCATACAAAAACCTGCACATGGATGTTTATAGTAGCTTTATTCATAACTCCCAAAACTTAGAAGTAACCAAAAGGACTGTCCTTCCAAAGGTGAATGAATAATAAATTGTGGTACATCCAGACAATGGACTATTATTCAGGACTAAAAAGAAATGAGCTATCAAGTAATGAAAAGACATGGAGGAAACTTAAATGCATATTACTAAGAAGAAAGAAGTCAATCTGAAAAGGCTACATATGGTATGATTCCTAATATATGACATTCTAAAAAAAGTAAATAAAAAGGTTAGTGCTTTCTAGGGGTGGTGAAGAGATAGAGCACAGAGGATTTTTAGAGCAGTGAAAATACTCTGTATGATATTATAATGATGTATATATGTCATTATACATTTGTCCAAACCCATATAATATACAAAAACCAAGAGTGAACCCTAAGGTAAATTATGGACTCTGGGGTGATCATGTGTCAATGTACATTCATCCTTAGTTTAAAAAAAAAAAAAAAAGGTTCTGGTGAGTGATGTTGATAATAGGGGAGGTTATACATGTGTGGAGACAGGGGGTATATGGAAAATCTCTATCCCTCAATTTTGCTGTAAACCTAAAACTGCTCTAAAAAAGTCTTTAAAAATTGCTTGATTTAACAACCAAATATAGGAATTAAAAAATGATATCAACATTGGTGAACCTGAGGGGATGGAGACCAAATTATACAAATCTAGTACACATATACTTATTGCTTATTCAAGTCAATTAACTCTTTTGAGGTCCATTTCTCTATTTGAAAAAAGAAGATAGTTCCCACAACCTTATATAGTTACTGAGAATTAGAGACAACATACACAAACAAAGCATCTTGCACAGATGGGCCACAGTGGTGGATGAAAGTTCAGTAAGTATGGCTTTAGAATCACTACTATTATTATTAGAAAAGGGCATAAAATAATATATAAAGCTTATAGCAACCAAATAATAACAGAGTTACAAGGCAATCAAATTATATTTTCTTTAAAGTATAACTAAATAAAATGCGGCAGTTGTCACATTCAGTTAACTAGTATTAAACACCTACTATACTTCCATATGCTACCATAAGAAAGGTGTAAACTGACAGAAGCATTTTAGGCTAAACTCAATTTTAGTACAGGTTAGTCATATGACAGATGATTATAGAAGCTGCTCTTTCTATCACTGACAAAAATGAAATCTTGAGAAGGAAAAGTATAGTTAACTAAAATCAACGTAAAATCCTAATAATTTTAATCAAAAGAATAAACTCTCATCTGCAAAACTGAGTACTAAAACATCAGCAAAGATGCATTTAAGAAGTGCTCAAAAGCAGTAAGGTGTTTTTGAAATGAGCCAAAGGGATTAAGTCAGGAAAGATATTTATTCTCACAACCAGGAAGATAAGTCCAAGGGGATGAGGAAGCTACTGAAGTCAGTCAATGAACTGGACTTAGGAATGGGTATGAGAAATGAGAAGACAATATTCATAAATGATACCTAGCAAAACAAGCAAAGCAGGAGATTAAAAACAAATTTATGACCTAGAAGTCTGGGAGACAGAGTATGGAATAACGTGTTTGGGTCTATTTGGACAAAAGGAAAAAAAAAAGCAGGAAATATGAGTGTGGAACACAGAAAAATGAACAGACAAGAGGAATCAAAGTTATATAGATTATGAACTTTGTCTTAGCTCAGCCTCAAGAAGAAAAAGCCTTCAAACAACACTGAATAGTGGTAAGAACAGAGTTTAATTATAATTCCACCACTTACTAGTGAATGACTCTGGGTTATTTACTTAGCCTCTTTAAAGGTTTCCTCAAATATGAAGTGAGGATAATAGTAATCAAATCATAGTTATTTTATTTTTTAAAAAGATTTTATTTATTTGAGGGGGGCGGGGAGGGAGGGAGAAGCAGAGTCCCCACTGAGCAGGAAGCCTAAAACGAGGCTCAATCCCAGGACCATGAGATCATGGCCCCCCAGGTGCCCCCATAGTTTTTTTTTTTTTTAAAGATTTTATTTATTTGAGGGAGAGAATGAGAGAGAGAGAGAGAGAGACAGAGAGCATGAGAAGGGGGAGGGTCAGAGGGAGAAGCAGACCCCCCGCTGAGCAGGGAGCCCGATGCGGGACTCGATCCCAGGACTCCAGGATCATGACCTGAGCCGAAGGCAGTGGCTTAACCAACTGAGCCACCCAGGCGCCCGCCCCCATAGTTATTTTAAATATTAAATGAGATAATGTAAAAATCAATGTAGAAAACACTCAATAAATAAACATTATTAATAGTTTTGAGATGCAAGGCGCCTGGGTGGCTCAGTCGGTTAAGTGTCTGCCTTTGGCTCAGCCTGCTGCTCCCCCTGCTTGTGCACTCTCTCTCATTCTCTCTCTCTCTCTGTGTTAAATAAATAAAAATCTTTAAACAAAATTGTTTTGAGATGCAACATGATATAGTAGAAAAGTGTTTTAAAATATTAATTTCAATACTATTAATAGTACCATTCATTGAATACTTTCTATATGCTAGGCATTTGCTAGTTTACTTTATATCAATTTTAATCTTCACCACATTCTTGCCAGAAAGATACTAACTTCTCTACTTTATGTTTATGAAATACCTATGTAAGTAGACAAAATAGCTGCTTAGTAACACTGTAAAATATTTTCCATTAGAAATGGAAGTATTGTGTCTTAACCTGATGGTATTAAGGACATAAGGTATATAAAATTACATTAACAAAGATACTGGTATAGTGGAAGTAAATAGTCAAAGAAAAAGGCCTTTCGCAGAGACCTCCCTTTGAGAAATATCACAGAAAACTGAAGCAAAATGAAAACATCTGGGGTGGGGACAGGGAAAGAAAATCATGAAAGGGAATTTAAGAAATGAGAGTTTAAGAAAAATGTATTTCATATATTAGCTAGACTGGGGATTTTCTATCATTAATAATAACAGTAGCTAATGCCTGCTACGCATGTTACTTGCTGCTTTATATTAATAAAATTTAACTTTCATGGCAATCTTGCAACGTAAATATTATCATTCATCAAAAATGTACTGAGTACCTACTGGGTGCCAGGCATTGTTAACACTGATCACAAGATAACAGTGTCCTTGCCCTGTCCACAGCTTGCAGATTATTACTGAAACTGAAATTCCTTCAAAGAGGTTAAGCAGTTTGCCTAAATTCACATAGCTAATAACAGAGTGAAGATACGGACTCAAACCTAAAACCCATGCTTTTACCAACTACACTTACTGCCTCAACACAATAACAATATAAATTCTATAATGCTGACAAACTACAAATCTATATGAAGTGATACAAAATTTCCTCAAGAAAAATAAAAACCATCACGTTATTGTTTTTAATAATTCATGAATACTTAATTTTATTTAATTTTAATTCAATAATATTCCATGCGAAATGCAGCTACAACACGTAAAGGATTAAAAACTTGGATATTAGTTCAAGAGGAAAAGAGCTGTTATCCAAAGTTAACATTATCTACATTATCTGATCTAGTCTGATTACTTAAGTGTTCCTATTAACAAATCAAAAAATCCTAAAGAAAAAACAATAGATCTTTGTGGAAATCAGCAAAAAATTATACCAATGCCATCTATAGGACAATTTGTAGAATGCAGACAACTAACTGGAACTTGCAAACAATTCTTAACCATCTTCATTACGAATTTTTTTTTAAAGATTTTATTTATTTATTTGAGAGAGAGAGAGAGAGAGAAGGAACACAAGCAGGGGGAGTGGGAGAGGGAGAAGCAGGCTTCCCGCTGAGTAGGGAGCCCGACTCGGGGCTCGATCCAGGACCCTGGGATCATGACCCGAGCTGAAGGCAGACGCTTAACGACTGAGCCACCCAGGCACCCCTTCATTATGAATTTATAGATGAAAATTATTCATCAGTAAAACCCTGAAAACTGGATCTTACCCTACACATTATAAGACTAGAAACTGTCAGAACATAATTTGTAATTCTTATATCCTACTATATTTGAGCTTCTATAAATAGTAGTGAACACTTTCACACCTACCAGCGTTAGTTGGGTTTCATCGCTTCATAATATACAACCCTTTAAATCATATTCAAGCCAAAAAGTTAGTATCTAATACAGACTTTACACAGAAAGCCAAAACATGTCAAGACTAAACTAAGTTATAAGTAACTTCCATGGTTTCAGAAAAAAACTTCTCCTGAAAATAAAATTTTAGAACAGTATTTATCAGAATACTTAAGTTGTAAAGTAATATAGCCAAATATTGGTTATGTTTCAGGTCACAGAAAAAAGAATGAATGTAAACGTATGAAACTGGTCAATTTCTGCAAAGGATCTTAATAAGCAGTTTTTAATAAAAACTACTTACCAAGAAAATTTAAAGATTACCCTAGTTACCAAATTAAGAAATATTAATAAAGATAATGCCCTCACTTTATTCATGCAGGGAAAGAAAAATAAATGTAAAATTTCTACCTGAGAGAGTAGCATTACTGGCTCACAGAAGCCAGTTTCAACTGGATTAGTTACAACAAATATTTTCTTAAAACGTATTTTTTCTCTAACTCGGTCTACAGAGATATTACTGGAAAGTACCTAAAAGTACTTAAGAGTGGTGGAATGGAAAGCTGTAGTTCAAATCTACAAATATACTGCCTGACCTATCATCATTCGCACTTTAAAATTCCCTTTATTGAAAGTAAGGTAAGGAAAGGTAAACCAATTTACAAGGGTTTGCTTTTTGACATGTCATTTATCCTCTTGACAAAACTGCCATGGTAATAAAATTATCAAGTCTAGGCATAACAACACTATCAGATAAATTAGGTGATATATGAATCAGACAAAAAAGTGGACCTCAGAGAGGTTCTTACTTGCCTAACTTCATAAAATGAGTAAGTAGGAAAGTCAAATCCAGGACTTTCTGGAATAAAACCTAATATAGGTATAGTAATCCCAAATATCACAGTTAAAAAGCCAAACTGTTCCCAGAGAAAGTAGACAGATGTGTGCTTGATACTTTCCATAGTATATACTAGGTTAAAAGTATAATACACACTAATGACTAAAGGAAAATCTAACCACAGTTTTGTTTCACACACAGATCTTTTGGACTCAAAAGTTTCTTTCTAAGAATATAGTCCTGGGGTACCTGACTAGCTCAGTCAGTAGATCTTGATCTTGGGATCCTGAGGAGTTCAAGCCCCACAAAGGGCACAGAGCTTACCTTAAAAAAAAAAAAAAAAAAAAGACTCCTCCTAAATCGGGCAACCTCACATGAGATTTAACCTACACTATGAATAGCATGATTTTCCTTATTCAAATATCAAACTAACAGATATGTTCAGGATAAGAGACAAGAGTATAGAAATTATAATCAAGATCCAATTTTTAAGAAATGGGTCAAAATCCAAGGTCATTTTATGAAAAACAAGGGAGTAGGAAATAGGCAGTAAAAGAACCTGCTAATATACTTTTAAGAACCATATTGAGGAAAACATTGTATTTCAACAATAAAAGAACCATTTACTTCTCTTTATTAATGAATTACAATTATCAAAACAATATAAAATTAAATACAAAGTTTTAAGGCATCAATCAATCTTGTACTAATCACATTCATTTTGGAAAGCTGGCATTTTCATAAAACAACTTTATAAATTATAGGATTTTACTCTGGAGTAAACTGGTTCTCCTTTACTTAATTAAAGGCAAACTAAAATCCTTGCTATTTTGTGTGTGTGTAAGTTGCAAAACTAGGAAAAGTCAGTGACAGTGTGGACTTATCTTCCCAAGTTCTCAAGTCCTAAATCATCACTTTTGATTCTAACTTGGCAAGAATGTAAAGAAAAATAATCCTCAGTGGAATGATTATGTTCATTCCATGGTAAGGAAGAAGGCAGGCATGGTATTACAAGATAGTTCCAAGTGAAGAGAGTCCTTTTTACTTTGCTTTGGTGTGACTCTTATACAGGATAAATGTCATCAGACCATTGTGGTTCTAATGGTAATTCTGCTATAGTTTTAAGATTTTTACATCTCTCACTCCATTTTCAAAATAGTACTCAAACCAGAAGCAGTATGTATTCATGGAACCCTCGGTAACGATTTTTACAGGAGATGAAATTTTACTTTTGAAGGTACATATAAATGCACTGCCCAGGAGTAAAACGTAATATGGAATGACTTTCTTTTGGTGGGTGTGAAGGTGTAGGGAGGCACTAAAAAATTAGCCAGAAAATTAGAGTATATTAGTTGGTACTGAGGAAAGAATAAGGTAATCTGAAAGAGGAGGAGGGAGAGAATCCTCAAGCTGACTCCCTGCTGAGTGCAGAGCCCTACTGGGGGCTCAATCCCAGGACCCTGAGATCATGACCTGAGCCAAAACCAAGAGTCAGATGCCTAACCAACGGAGCCACCCAGGCACCCCAGTAATCTTAAGGCTTCTTAAAGAGGAGATAAAAATGACCCACTGTAAAATGGAATTTATAGGTCCTGAATGAGAAAATCAAAATAGCAAGAACAAAAAACTTTGCAGCAGTCAAAGCAAAGAACTGGAATGGAGATCAAAGTGGCTATAGTGACATACAGAGAAGTTGGGGAATACTATTTCTGAGTTGAGGTATGACAAACATCTTCCAAGTCTGATTAAACCGTAACGGTTAAATATTATAGTTAAACCCTTGTTAAACATTAGGATTTAAATGTTTTCAAAAGCTGCTGAAAACTAGTCAGTAAAGTATTTTAAGATAAGACAGTAAGCTCAGTTTTTGAAATAAATTACTAGAAACTAACAAGAAGGTATGTAACGTCCCAAACACAGGTTAAAGATGACAGTGAAAGTATGTAAGGTAGCCAAGCTATTGAGATGAAGAGTGCAGTGTTGGAGGTGGTCACGGAAACAACCAACACTTTTCTTTGCTGGAAAACAATTACAAATAGCCACTAGTAGCAAAAAACATAATATGCTCTGTCCATTTTTCAGAACACATTTGAAAAAGCCTTGTAATTATCATTTAAGAACATTATTTCTTGTTCTACAGTAAGATGTTCTTTATTATCCAAAGAATACCAGACAGCAGCTTTCCAAGTTCAGCCTACTAAATATAAGGCATCAACTCTAAACTTAGTCAAGTATCAAAAGTTAAGTGTTGGGCGCCTGGGTGGCTCAGATGGTTAAGCGTCTGCCTTTGGCTCAGGTCATGATCCCAGGGTCCTGGGATCGAATCCTGCATCGGGCTCCCTGCTCCTTGGGAGCCTGCTTCTCTCTGTCTCTCATGAATAAATACATAAAATCTTAAAAAAAAAAAAAAAAAGTTGAGTGTCACATATGTCCTAACAATTTGATTATGACTCATTCAAGGTCTACTTGTATGATCTCACCATATCCGAGGACCATCTGTGTACCATTATTTACTTAATCTTTTTCTTTAAAATGGGTACTTACTGAAATGCTTTGATAAATTAATAGGATGCTTGTAACAAGTGCTTCTCAAGTGATACAAACCTACATGCCCTTTTGTTCTGCTATCATCAATTTATGCTATCCTAGTTTTTGAAAACATTTGCATTTCTGTCACTTGAGAAGCCTTTTCTTTCTTTTTCAAACTTCCCCTTTTCACCATGAAATCAGGTGTGTAATGCGTAATAGTTATATTTTTCAGATATTTGTATCCCCTATCCCTCACAGAAAAGGTGCTTGATGTAGTAACTAAAAAATGATGAGAACCTGTATCCTGGAAATGGCAAAGTAATATAAACATCAAATGTACAAAAGAAACTTCAGTGAGTTCCAAATACAACAATTCATGTTCACCAACTTTCCCAGTTAGTAGGTGGCAGAGCTGGGATTCAAACCCAGGAAACCTGGCTTCAGGGTCCAAGTCATTAACCATTATACCATGCAGACTCCTGCCACAATCCATTTTTGGAATTTTTAAGATAAACTAGAATACCTGACAAAAGTTTTTAGAAGATATCTAAGATAGTTCCGGTTAAGTTTATATTGGGCTTAATGGCTACAGATGCCTGTTTGTGTGGTACTCAAAAAAATTCTATTCCTGTGAACATTGCAATTAACAAGAATCTGTATGTCAGTGTCATAAAGAGGCTTTTTCATCATGCATATGGATTAATATGCTATTGTTAGAAAAAAGTTGAGGATTCTTTGCTTATGTAAACCAATGTACTTCAAATGAAAATATCTTGTTTCTCAATCAAGCACATGCCAATAAAGACTGCCTACAAAATCAAAAGCATCTTTCTTTCTTGAATTTGAGGGGCGCCTGGGTGGCTCAGTGGTTAAGTGTCTGCCTTCGGCTCAGGTTGTGATCCCAGGGTCCTGGGATCGAGCCCCGCATTGGGCTCCCTGCTCCACGGGAAGCCTGCTTCTCCCTCTCTCACTCCCCCTGCTTGTGTTCCCTCTCTCGCTGTGTCTCTCTCTGTCAAATAAATAAAATCTTAAAAAAAAAAAAGATTTATTTATTTGAGAGAGAGTGTGCGTGCAGTGCATGAGTGGATGGAGGGGCAGAGGGAGAGAAAGAGAGAGAATCTCAAGCAGACTCCCTGCTGAGCATGGAGCCTGATGTGGGGCTCAGTCCCAGGACCCTGAGATCATGACCTGAGCCAAAATCAAGAGTCAGCTGCCCAAGAGATGAGCCATCCCAGCATCCCAAAAGCTCCTTTTTTATTGCAATAAATACTGTAAACTTCACCACAGGATATGTTCAAAACCATGCTTTTCAATAAAGGATGAAAATGAAGTTTACAGAAGCACACAGTGAAACAAGAGAAATAGAGATAATTCAAGACATAACTACATTAATGTCATACTGTCAACTGACATACGGAAAGACTACCTTTTATTCTGAAGTTATCTTTCCTACTTTACCCTTTTAAGTGTTAAAATGTCCCCTCTTAGCAACATAAAAAGCTGGTAATCCAACAGTAAAATTTAACTGGTTGGCAAAATTCACTTAAAAAACAAAATCACTTTTGGTGAAACACTGGTATTTAACTCGCTGGCATTTCCAATACAAAAATGAAGAGACGGCTTTATTTTGGCCAAATGCTTAGTTATATTTTTGAAAGTTTCAGAGAGAGTTTTCAGTTTCTTCCAAACTAAATCAGTAATTTAGTAAATAACCTTGGAACAGGGGTCATCCTCTGTCTAACTTATCATAAGAAAAATAAATCCAAACATCTAAAGGAACTTGTAATAAAGAAGGAACCTTCTGGAAGACAATAATTTACCTTTATTATAGAAACTTCAAATCTGGATAAAGTATACTGAGAAATTTCACTAAGTTTCTTTTTCATCAGGAAATAGATGGCTTGGGAAAAAAAGAAAGGAAAATTACCACAAATGAAATGACAACAACAATTCATTTGCAACAACTGAGTGCAGTCATTCCACATATATTTTTCCACGGGAGATAATAATGTGGTAAAGAAATGGATACCAGATGCATTTCCTTTAAGTCTGTGCTCTACCAATGATAATAAATGATGAAATATGATTTCATTGACTTATAAGCTAACAGCCAGATCCTTAGGGAATTTGATACTGTGCAAAGAATTTCTGGTGTTCAATTAGCATCAATTCTACAAAAGATGAAAGCAGCTCTGGAGATCCTCAGGCACGTGTTACTACATACTACTATGTGATAAGATTTATATTGTCTTTATATGTCAAAACAAAGGTCAGAAACCACTTAAATGAGAGTGATGAATAAGAGTTGGCTATTTTTTAAGAATCCTCTTTTGACTTTAATGAACAAAGGTTATAGAAAGTTACTGAGCTAATAGCTATTTCAAATATGTAAACCTTTATACATTCTTAATATTAAATTGTAATCCTGCAAATAGCGGAAATTTTACTTCTTCCTTACCAGTTTGGATGCCTTTTATTTCTTTTTGTTGTCTGATAGCTGTGGCTAGGACTTCCAGTACTATGTTGAATAAAAGTGGTGAGACTAGACATCCTTGTCTTGTTCCTAACTTTAGGGGAAAAACTTTCACTATTTGAAGATGACGTGATACTATCTATAGAAAACCCTAAAAACTCCACAAAAAAACCACTGGAACTGATAAATGAATTCAGTAAGGTTACAAGATAAAATCAATATACAGAAATCGATTGCATTTCTATACACTAATAATGAAGCACCAGAAAAAGAAATTAAGAAAACAATCCCATTTACAACTGCACCAAAAATAATAACATACCTAGAAATAAACTTAACCAAAGAGATGAAAGACCTGTACTCTGAAAACTATAAAACAATGATGAAACAAACTGAAGACGAGACAAAGAAATGGAAAGACATTCTAATTCTAGACTCATGGATTAGAACTATTATTGGAAATATTATTAAAATGTCTATACTGGGGACGCCTGGGTGGCTCAGATGGTTAAGCATCTGCCTTCGGCTCAGGTCATGTTCCCAGGACCCTGGGACTGAGTCCCACATCGAACTCCTTGATCAGCAGAGAGCCTGCTTCTCCCTCTGCCTGCCACTCCCACTGCTTGTGTGCTCATGCACTTTCTCTCTCTCTGACAAATAAATAAATAAAATCCTTAAAAAAAATAAGGTCTATACTACCCAAAACAATCTACAGATTTAAAGCAAACCCTGCCAAAATACCAACAGCATTTTTCACAGAGCTAGAACAAACAATCCTAAAATTTGTATGAAACCACAAAGGACTCCAAATAGCCAAAGGAATCTTGAAAAAGAAAAACAGAAATGAAGGTATCACAATTCCAGATTTCAAGTTATATTACAAAGTTTCAGTAATCAAAAGAGTATGGTACTAGCACAAAAACAGACACATAGATCAATGGAACAGAATAGAAAGCCCAGAAATAAACCCACAATTATATGGTCAATTAATCTTCGACAAAGGAGGCAAGACTATGCAATGGGCAGTCTCTTCAATAAATGGGTGTTGAGAAAACTGGGCAGCTACATGCAAAAGAATGAAAATGGACCACTTTCTTACACCATACACAAAAAAACCCTCAAAATGGATTAAGGGCCTAAAGGTGAGACCTAAAACCATAAAAACCATAGAAGAGAGCACAGACAGTAATTTCTCTCACACTGGTCATAGCAACATTTTTCCTCATATGTCTCCTAAGGCAGTGAAAACAAATGCAAAAATAAACTACTGGAACTACATCAAAGTACAAAGCTTCTGTACAGCAAAGGAAACAACCAACAAAACTAAAAGACAATATACCAAATGGAAGAAGATATTTGCAAATGACATATCCAATAAAGGGTTGGTATCCAAAATACATAAAGAACTTATACAACTTGGGGTGTGTGTGTGGCTCAGTCAGTTGAATGTCTGACTCTTGGTTTCAGCTCAGGTCACATTCTCAGGATCATGGGATCAAGCCCCCTGTCAGGCTCCGTGCTCAACAGGGAGTCTGCTGGAGATCCTCTACCTCTTCTTCTCCCTCTGCCCCTTGCCCCATTCATGCAAGCACTCTCCCTCTCAAATAAATAAATCTTAAAAAAAAAAAAAAAAACACTCCCACAACTTAACACCTAAAAACCAAACAATTCAATTAAAAATGGGCAAAGACATGAACAGACACTTCTCCAAAGAAGCCATAAAGATAGAAGGCTGACAGACACATGAAAAGATGCTTAACCTCACTCATCATCAGGGGAAATACAAATCAAAACCACAATGAGATACCACCTCATACCTGTCAGAGTAGCTAAAATAAAAAACTCAAGAAACTACAGTGTTGGTGAGGATGAGGAGAAAAAGAACCCTCGCACACTGTTCCTGGGGATGCAAACTGTTAAAGCTACTGTGGAAAATAGTATGGAGGTTCTTAAAAAAATTAAAAATAGAACTACCCTATGATCTAGGAATTGCACTACTGGGCATTACCCAAAGAATATAAAAACACTAATTTGAAGTGATATATATATACACCCCTATGTTTATTGCAGCATTATTTGCAATATCCAAATTATGCAAGCAACCCAAGTGTCTATCAATAGATGAATGCTTAAAGAAGATGTGACATATATATAATACACAATGGAGCATTATTCAGCCATAAAAAAGAATGAAATCTTGCCATTGCAACAACATGGATGGATCTAGAGAGTTATAAATGCTAAGCGAAATAAGCCACTCAGAGAAAGACAGATACTGTAGGACTTCAATCATATGTGGATTTTAAGAAACAAAACAAACGAACAAAGGAAAAAAACCACCAAACACCAGACTATTTTTTTTTTAATTTTTAATTTAAACTCAATTAAGCTAACATATAGTGTATTATTAGTTTCAGGGTAGAATTTAGCAATTCATCAGTTGCATATAACACCCAGTGCCCTCCTTAATGCCCACTACCCAATTATCCCATCCTCCCATCCACCTCCCCACCAGCAACCCTCAATTTGTTCCCTATAGTTAAGAGTCTTTTATGGTGTGCCTCCCTCTCTGTTTTTATCTTATTTCATTTTTCCTTCCCTTCCCCTATGTTCATCTGTTTTATTTCTTAAATTCCACGAGTGAAATTATATGGCATTTATCTTTCTCTGACTGATTTGCTTAGCATAATACACTCTAACTCCGATCCATGTCATTGCAAATGCAAGATTTTGTTCTTTTTGATGGCTGAGTAATATTTCATTACCCCCCCCCCCCCACGGATCTTCTTTATCCATTCATCTGTTGATGGACATCTGGCCTCTTCCCATATTTTGGCTATTGTGGACATTGCTACTATAAACACTGGGGTGCACATACTCCTTCAAATTACTATTTTTGTATCCTTTGGATAAATACCTAGTAGTGCAATTGCTCCCTTGTAGGGTAGTTCTATTTTTTACTTTTTGAGGAACCTCCATTCTGCAAAAACCAGACTCTTAACCATAGAGAACAAACTGATGGTTACCAGAAGGGAGGTAGGTGGAGGGGATGAGTGAAATAAGTGAAGGGGATTAAGAGTACACTTATCTTGATGAGCACTGAGTAATATTTAGAAGTGCTGAATCACTATATTGTACACCTGGAACGAATATAACACTGTATGCTAACCACACTGGAATTAAAAATTAAACTTTAAAAATAAATAAATAAATAAATAAAATGTAATCCCCTTCCCTCAATTCTACAGTTAGGCTATAACTTCAGTGTTTTTTTCATAAGGGTATTGTTGTTGAAAAATTCTCATCAAGAATTACTGGAGCAAAAAAACTATATTGAACCTGTCTGTACTGACCTCAGAACTTCATCTAATAAGAGCTTTTAGACTGTAATTTACCAAATTTGATAAAAAGAAGTATGTAGGAAGCATCTGTATAGGAATCAAATCAATTTGAAGAATTTGGTTGATTCTGTCTAACAGATTTCATCCTAAGATTATTCAAAATGAAGCTTTCTATTGTTTGTGGTTCTATCCAAAATTTTATTTAGAAACTAATTTTGAGCCATACCTTAGAAATATAAATGATACTATAGTTTATATAGGTTTAATTAATCTATATAGGTTTTTAAAAAGATTTTATTTATTTGAGAGAGACAGAGATAGTGACAGAGATAGTGAGAGAGAGCAGGAGTGGGGAGGAAAGGGAGAAGCAAAGCAGGCTCCCCACTGAGTAGGGAGCCAGACTCAGGGCCTAATCCCAGAACCCTGGGATCATGACCTGAACCGAAGGCAGGCGCTTAACCGACTGAGCCACCCACGTGCCCCTCTGTGTAGATATTTCAAATGTGTTTAAGATAAACAGAACTTTCCGGATATTTGTTTAGAAATACATTAGAATTTATACCCCTGAAAAAGGTCAAAATAAATGCCCAGAATAAGGAAATGGTTACACATACAAGTATTTGATAGACTACACTCTGAAAAGTACTACCTAATGCTATTTTAAAGGTAATTAATGTAAATTTTAAAAAGTAAAATAACTTTCTGAAGAAACCCTTTTTAGGGAGCGCCTGGGTGGCTCAGTCGTTAAGCGTCTGCCTTCGGCTCAGGTCATGATCCCAGGGTCCTGGGATTGAGCCCCGCATTGGGCTCCCTGCCCAGTGGGAAGCCTGCTTCTCCCTCTCCCACTCCCCCTGCTTGTGTTCCCTCTCTGGCTGTCTCTCTCTCTGTCAAATAAATAAATAAAATCTTTTTTTTTTTAAAAAAAGAAACCCTTTTTAAAAGTCTCAAAAAAATTCTGAGTTTAAAATAATACTTAAAAGTAGCTATCATTAAAATTAAAATAGCAAAACAAAATCTCAAAACCATGTGAGTTCTCCAAAAGATAGTACTCTATAACCAAGCAAACTACTAAATTTCCCTCAAATGCAGTTTACATTTACTATACAGTTTTGAAGGTAATAAATAAATATGGGTTATATGAGAAATAGTCAATATAAAAGCAATAAGCCACTTCCTGGCAATGAAAGTGATTAAAAAATTTTTCCTACAGTTTAATAAGCAGAATTACGGTAACAATGGCCAATACCCATATGTTTTAAGACTATCAACAGCATTTCTTGAGATGAGCTACAAAATGTGACACACATTTAATGCTCACCAAATATCCACGTGCTCTCCACATGTCCCAGACCCTTACCAATAAAGGCAGAGCCATGTAACTGGTTCTGGCTAATGCACCATGAGTAGAAATGACCTGTATGTCATTTCATGGCCAAAATATTGAAGAGCCAATGGGAGAACCCTCCAGCTCTTTCTTTCCCTGTGGTCGTCACTGCAGGGTCTAATGTTCCAGATGTGCCATTACATATTGTCAGAAACTCCATCAGTCTGGCTTCTTGAGCTACTGGGTGGAGCAGGTCTCCTCCTGGTGATAAATTGTGTTGGCTAAGTAATATAAGCAAAAATAAACCTTGGTTGTGGATTGTAGTATAAACCTATGCTATTCTATTACAGAATTTATTAATAATAGATAATAATCTGGTCCACTTATTTAGTAGGTCTGGCTTCAAAGAGAAGAACCCCATGATAAGCCAGTTGCTTTAATGTCTTAACTATTTCCCATAATCAGTGGATAAAACACAAACATATGATACCACCTTATCCAACTTCTAATATGCAACCATGCTAAAAAATATATTAAGAACACTAGACACTTATAAAAACACATTTTCACATAACTAAAAAACTCATTTATAATACAAACTCACATTTGTTTTATACCCTATTTTTGTTTTATCCCTTTTTCTCTTTACATATACTCACTTTTTTTTGTATGCTAAACCACTTGAGTTAATTGCATTTTAACACTGCACCCTAAAAAAAAAAGGACATTCTCCTCCACAATAATACACTGTCACACTTAAATTTAACTTGGATAGAATCATCTAATACACAGTCCATATGCAATTATCCCAATAACATCCTCAAAAGGGACAATACAGGATCACTCAACCAATTAATCAAGGATCACACTATATTTGATTATCATGTCTCTCTCTTTTTTTTTTTAAAGATTTTATTTTTATTATTTATTTGACAGAGAGACACAGTGAGAGAGGGAACACAAGCAGGGGGAGTGGGAGAGGGAGAAGCAGGTTCCCCGCAGAGCAGGGAGCCCGATGCGGGGTTCGATCCTAGGACCCTGGGATCATGACCTGAGCCGAAGGCAGTTGCTTAACCGACTGAGCCACCCAGGCGCCCGATCATGTCTCTTTTAGAACAGTTCCCCAACTTATGTTTTCATTTTTATTTTTTTAATTTTATTTACAGAGAAAGAAGAATGCATGTGCAAGCAGGGAGGGGCAGAGAGAGAGAGAGACAGAAAATCTCAAGCAGGCTCCACACCCAGTGTGCATGGAACTGGACGCCAGGCTCACGACGCTGAGATCATGAACTGAGACAAAATCAAGAGTCGGACACTTAACTGACTGAGCCACCCAGGCGCCCCCCCCATATCTATATTTTTAATCTTTCAAGGCACTGATATTTTTGAAGTTACTGCCAATTGTTTTGCACAGTCTTCCTCAATTTTAATTGCTTTGATTTTTTCCCTCATGACTAGATTCAGATTAAAAGAAATTGTGTTTTTATAACTAAAAAAATTATAGAAAGTAAACCACAACAAATCTTGGCTGGGGGGACATCACTAGAAGTCTTGTGAGTAAGACATACTCCCAGGGCAAACATAACCACTCTTACTTAGAATCTGCACGCTGAGGACTCTCAGTCCTGACCTCTCCCTAGACCCGAGGCTTATATAATCAACTGACTGCTGGACATCTTCAACTGGCTGTCCTACAGACAATTCAAATTTAATATGTTTAAAACTCATCTCAGCCACAACTTAATGCTACTCTCCTTCCTCCCATATTCCTTTTCTGAATTAAGTATCAGTACTTCATCCAATCTCTGAAGCCTAGTCAAGACACTTCGCTCTGCCTTACCCCACATCAAATAAGACACCAAAAAGATCTATGAATTTAATCTGTATTTCTTAAAACCATTCTCTTCTATCTTACTATACTGCCTTTGTTCTAGTATTTTAGGATTTTTTTGTTTCCCATACTCTTGCAATAGCCTAATCGGATCCCATCTTCCAGTCTTATAATCTTTAGATGTAGCTTTCTCATTGTACCAGACTAATATTTTAAACACAAATTTAATCAAATAGCTCACCTCTTAAAATCTTTCAGTCGTTCCCCTCTCAAGAAAAGAATAAAGTTCAACCTCAGCATAGCCTACAAGGCTTTACAAACTGACTGCCCATGTATATATATCTCCAGTTACTTCTTGACTTACTCTTGATACTTTTTTTCAGTTACACTGCTTTCCTAACTGTAGTCACTAAATATCATTTTTATAATTTTTGCCAATTTTCCTCTGGAGCAAAAGATATTTCATGGGGGTAGAAGAATAATAACATTTAAAGTTCGTTAACTTTTTCCTATGTAAATTTCACAACAAATAGTTTGATCAGGAAATACTTGCTTTACCTCTACACTAGGGTGTTGTATGAAGTACTATGAGAGATACAAGTTAGGCATGCACCCTGTTCTAGGAAGTTTCCAGTATAGAAAATATAGATTTTTTTTTAAAAAAGATACACATATAATAACAAGTAAGTAGAAAAGCACAAAGATCATAAATAAGATCCAAGGAGGTTCAAAGAAAGGAGAAATTATTTGAGTAGGAAAGGCTAGAAGGAAATCAGGGAAGATTTCCTAGAGGAGGTGGCAGCTGGTGCCTTGAAGAATATGCAAGGTTTGGGTATGAGTGTGAATGAAATAATCATAGCTACTGCCAACTCACATTCTGTAAGGCAACTATTCTAAATTAGTTTTCTGCCCCTACAACACATAAGGAATATGACACTTTCCTTTAGTAATAAAGCCACATTAAAACCGATTCTTGGGGCACTCAGTCAGTAGAGCACGTTGCTCTTGATATCGGGTTGTAAGTTTGAGCCCCACGTTGGGTGTAGAGATTACTTAATATGAAATCTTAAAAAAATAACTGATTCTCAAAGGGAGAGCAGTAATAAGTGGATGGTTTCTCAGAATCTCATGAGTATCCTCTGGGAAAAAGCTCTCATGGTGCTTTGCCCTCCATGCTGCTTCCTCTAAATGGGGATCTCTGCTCTTAAGAGGACACCTGACCAAATTCTAGCAAGTTTCTCCAGATTCCTATAGTCTTCACACAGTGCTAGTCTAGATACAGATCAAAATAATAAAATCTTTTTTCCTCCTAGTTCAGCTAAGAATTTCTCAAAGGGAAGATGACAACAAAAGAATAAAATAAACCAAGAATTTACAGATATTAAAAGAGCAGACATGTTTATTCATTATAGAATTACTATCCTAAAACACAACTTACCACACAAGCTCTTCCCATAAATCCATTTTAAATAATGGCTATAATAACATCCTCCCTCCTGGAAGAGTTGAGTCAGTGTACAGCTTATATAGTAATTTTTCAGGGTTAGACACAGTACTGAAACACAGTAGTAATAGCTCTTTATCTCCCTTTTCTTTTAAAACAGTTAAAATAAAAGTTTATTTCTTTACAGAGTGAAGAGGTACAAAGTGCAAATTATTGGGGTATACTGTCTACAGCTGGAAATATGTAAACACAAAACTGCTTCTGTGAGCACATTTAAGATAACAGCACTAATACTATAATATGCTCCGAAGACACAGTTTAGCATGGACATGGAACGGGCTGAAGCTGACAAAAGGAGACCAATTTCATAGGCTACTGTAATAATCTGAGCATAAAGTAATGAGGATATGAACTAGGGTAAAGCAGTAAGAACAACAAAGGTATATATGGGAAAGATGTTTTGCAGGTTGGGTCCTACCACTGAAGTGGAGAAAAAAAAAAAAAAGGAGAAAAGAGAAACAGTCAAATCACTTGAGACTAGGGTACCCATGAAGACAGTAAGGCTTATTGCCCCATTAATTACTAGGTCTCTTTAAAGTCTTTCTGGGTAGAGATTCAAGAGGCAGGGTTTCTATTAAGTGCAACTGGGTTGTCTAAAGGAGGAAATAAAGGTAAATGATGGGGGAACCAACTGTGTGCTAGAAAAACAAAGAAAGCATTATGTCTTTCTCAACCTTTGAAAGTCTTGGATCTACTTTTTAATTTATTCATTTAAATATCACCTTCCAGGCCTCACTTACACATACACACAAGCATGTACACACATATTTTTATTACAAAACTGGAATCACACTAATCATACTATTCTAAATTGCTTTTTTCCTTAATGATATATTGTTTGTTAACAATTTATCCAATAAACAAAGTCCTTTCTTTTTAAAAAATAGATGTATGGTATGTATCATAAACTATTTAACCACCATTTATAACCACTTAGGTGGATGGGGTTTTTGTTCTTGGTTGTTTGTTTTACTTCTATTTATTTACATTTGGCTACTACCAATAACACTGCAAATACACATCCTAAAAGATGAATCTGTATGCCCTCCAAGATTTCTACTGGCTAGATTCCTTGAAGTGAGTGGGGTTAATGAGAAACAGGCATGAGCATTTTAAATCTTGATTGACACAGTAGTGCAAAATTACCCTTCAAAAAGATTTGCAGCAAGTCCTCTCCTGCATTTACAAGCCATCAATTGTTGGAATGAAAAAGACCCAAATCCTTCCCATTTGTTTCCCTAATAACATTGAACCCTAATCCTCTTCACTCATGTCCAATGCGAAGTTTCAATCTAAACACTACAAGATGAAATTAACCTATTTTTAAAAGAGCTAACTGGCATTCTTCTAGAGTAGACCAACGAATTCTCAACGGAAGGTGGTACTCACTCATCAACTGCAGAAAACTTTGAGAGCATATTCAAAATACCTGAGAGATGTAACTGGCAGTAGTGAGTGGGACACTAAACCATATTCCAGCACAATGAATATTTTGCCTAAAATGCCAACAGCACTCACTCACCTCTGGTTGGGAAATACAGAACTAGACAACTGGGGTATGCTGCTCAGTTTTGATTGTAAAAGTCTAGAAACACGGTCAACAAGACTAACGTGGAGACATGGTAACAATTTCAGGATGGGATACACATAAAGTAATAGTTCTGTGAAGTATTAGAATATTACAAATTTATTTTCCTTTACTTCATTTCTTAGGTAAAACTTGAAGTTTCTCAAGAGCCTGTATCTGACTGATTACTTCTGAAATTCAGTGCATCAACTTTTTAATATTGTGGCTTACTGGTATACATTGTTTCTTTTTTGCTCTCCAAGATTAAATACACAGGTTTGGCAATGGCTGTACTATTTCGGATGCAACCTTGGACACTGAAAAGGGGAAACTGGAAAAAGAATTTACAGATTATTTATTAAAAGATGCCTGAAGTTCTTCAGTTATTTCTAAAGTAGTATCTTTAATACCATTTTTTTCTTAAAATCATAATTTCCTTGTGGTCGTAATTCTATGTTCCCTAAACAGTACCTGGACAATAACTAACTATACAACATACAAGGTCAGGTCAATAAATTTTGAATACAAGGTTGGCTTTAATACTAGGAAATTTAAAAAACAAATCCCAATGAAGACTGGTTTCTGATTTAGGAATCTTCTATAGGACATGATCTGAAAAGGGCCAAAAACATAAAAACGAATAAAACCTAAATATCCATAACATATAAAATATGTTTGTTCTCCCCATAGTCAGAGAGCTATCATATGTAAAGTTAACTTAGACATACTGGATTTTTTTTTTAGTTGAAAAGACAGTTTGCAAAATTAAAGAACTTTTAAGCAAATACTATAGCATTCTGTGATCTCATCTCTTTACACTCAAATAGGACTTTTATTTATTTACTTATTTATTTATTAAAGATTTTATTTATTTATTTGAGAGAGAGAGAATGAGAGAGAGCACATGAGAGGGGGGAGGGTCAGAGGGAGAAGCAGACTCCCCGCCGAGCAGGGAGCCCGATGCGGGACTCGATCCAGGGACTCCAGGATCATGACCTGAGCCGAAGGCAGTCGCTTAACCAACTGAGCCACCCAGGCGCCCAGGACTTTTATTTTAAAAAGTTGTCTTTCAGCATGTAAACATTCTACATACTGGCAGGTGGAGGGTGTATAATATTTTTGTATTCTACTACCATTATATTACATATAATCTTTGTGTAAACCATACTGCCTTTCAAAAGGTTGCATAATGCCACCAGAATTGAATGAATATATGGGTTTTGGTGTGCCATGCCAGCACTGGATATTAACTCTAAAGCATGTCTTTTTGGGGAAGGCAGGTACCTATTTGGCTACATGAAAAATGCCTTATCAAACTTGTTTTAGATTTTAAAAAGTATTTTCCACTGTTCATTTATAATTTGTACTTTCATTTGTGTGGATTGTTCTTTGCTCATCTTTCTACGGAAATCTTGATGATTTTCATATGAATTGTCAAGTATTTATTTTAGTTATTACCTTTCAGGTCTTTCTTCAGAGGCATTTTTGAGAAGTCTAAGGCTTTTTTCCTTTTTATTCTAAAGGTAATATATGCACATTATAAATATTTTTAGGATGCAGATAAAAGCAGAAAATGCCTGTAATCCTGTCACTAATGCAACTACAGTATGTTTTAGCATATTTTCTTCTGGTCTTTTCTGAGCAAATGCATCTTAGTTTTAGTCCTATTGCTCCCACAATATTTTGTTTTCTTTACTTAAGTAAGGTGGGATAATGCATATGATAAAAATGCTTCGTAAAGTTTTAACATTCACTTGGAGTCTTTCACAAAACTATAAATAAGTATTACTTTAGTTTCTGATGGCTACATAATTTTATTTTTCTTATCACTTACTGGAATCTTCCATAAAGAACACACATTGCACTCTTTTGCAGGGGTGTTGGGAGGGTTCAATGAGGAAAAGTATATAAGACTCATCTAACAGAATATCTAGCAATGATGAGACCAAGAAAAGAACACAGTTTTTTTTGACTAAAGACATCACGACAACTAAAGTCTATCTAGGCAAATAGCATACTAAATAAGTATTCTAGAACCTTGCTATTCTAAAGCTTGGAAAACAGACCAGGAGTATCATACAACCTGGGAGTTTATTAGAAATGCAGACTCTCAGACACTATTCTAGATATACTGAATCACAATCTGCATTAAAAAAGATGCTCAGTGAACATCTCATAGCAGTGCTTCTTAAATTTGACAACATACTTGAATCACCTGGAAAACTTTACTTATGCTTTGGGTGCCATCCATGGAAATACTGAGCTCAGTGTCAAGAATAAGAGCTGGGAATCAAGATTTTAAAAGTCACCCTCCAGATGATTTTAATATGCAGCAAGTTTTAAAACTGCTGTTTCAGAATGCAGACACCTAAAGTGACACAATAAAATACATGAAATCCACATCTTACCCGTCACTACCTGTGCAAAAAAATACACCACAGCCTTTTTAGCACTACTTAAACTCATTCATATTTCTTGTGGATCGAGTTTCCCACACCAAGATCATCCTTAAGAAACTATCATTTCCTCAAAGAACATAATGGTTAAACTTCTAGAAAATACTCAAAATCTAGTACTTTTGAATTCTGTGCCCTTTTCTCCAACACACAGATTTAGAAATCATTAAGTATTAATTATACTTTCTACTGAAGACTTAATGAGAACATTGATATTTTGACAAAATAAAAGCTGAGGATGCAACAAAAAGTCAATTGTTTTATTTGACTGATGTAGGTGGCTACTTTTAAGGAAAATTATCAGGTGGAGAGGAAAGTCCATAGATTGTGATCAAATTTTCACCTCACTTCCTTCTGAAAATCACCAATTTTAAGCTATCAACAAGTAAAACAAAATCTGTTCTGGTAACAGAAATATTTTTTTTAAAAAGGAGAAAACCTTGGGTCTGAGATTATATTAAAAGAAAGATTAACTAGTAGGGCTATTAGCTTCAGCTTCTAAGATCATCTTATTTTATTTATTTAAGATTTTATTTATTTATTTGAGAGAGAGAAGAGAGCAGAAGCAGGGGAAGGCGCAGAGACAGAGGGACAGGCAGACTATACACTGAACGCAGAGCCCAACACAGGGCTCGATCCGACGACCCTGAAATCACATCTTGAGCTGAAATCAAGAGCGGCACGCTTAACAGACTGAGCCCCCTAGGATCATTTTAAGACCACTGATGAAGCTGAATCGCCTTGTAGTGTGTACTGGGCATCCTTTTGTGCTGTGAGCCAGAGGGGAGACTTTAAAGACTTAAGCCCTGAATCACTTTACTAGTATAGACAGATTTCCCACTGAAGCAGAATCTGGAGCTGAATGGAGCAGTATCAGGGAGAACCTTCATTCTTTAATATCTCATTTTGCCAAAGAACTCATTTACTAGGTAAGTTAATGGAGATGGAATCACAGTGAATAGTACATGAAAGACTTCAGAACACCAAGACTAATTATTTTCATTGATTCACTCAAAGGACACAGGCAGAAGTAATTTTTTAAAAGCCACTGCATTAAGTAGTTTGACAGAAAAAACAGTCATTCTTAATGAAAAGACTAATAAAAGCAACACAATCATTTTAACAAGATGAAGAAGTATGTAAGCAGGTCACAAGATTGTACTTAATGTAAAACACACTCTTGTTAAAATTAATCTTAACCATGAGAGACTATGGACTCCGAGAAACAAACTGAGGGTTTTAGAGGGGAGGAGAGTGGGGGGGGATGGGTTAGCCCAGTGATGGGTATTAAGGAGGGCACGTACTGCATGGAGCACTGGGTGTTATTCGAAAACAATGAATTGTGGATCACTACTTCAAAAACTAATGATGTATTATATAGTGACTAACATAGTAAAATAAAATTAAATTAAATTAAAAAAAATTAATCTTACAACAAAGAGTCCCAAAGTATCATTAGCATCATGGTCACTATTCAGAATTGTTTTGGGAGGTCTAAAAATGCACAAATTCTTTATACTTTTTATGTTTTATTTATTAGATATTATATATAACGATATTGAGTATATTTTTTAATTTGCAGAGACAGGTTGAAAGTAGGATTTATTTTAAGGTTCCTCTGTTTCACTGATTTATTTATCACAATAGATTGTATAGTGATGTTTTAGCTACTATAGCTTAATGGTGTATTTTAACATACGGTAAGGCATGTCTGTTTTTCCCTCCTCATTAACTCACATTTTTTCAGAAATTTCTTACTTATTTTTTGGATAAATTACAGAAAAATTATTTCAAGTTTCCCCATGTCTCATTGAAATTTTGATTAAAATATACTAAACCAATAAATAATTTAGGAATGGACATCTTCAAAATATTTTCTTTATTTGCCTTTCTAAAAGTTTTGAAGTCTTCTTTATATGTCATATTCGCTCTTCATTAAGATTGATTCAGGAGGGGGGCACCTGGGTGGTTCAGTCAGTTAAGCGGCTGCCTTTGACTCAGGTCATGATCCCAGGGTCCTGGGATTGAGCCCCGCATTGGGCTCCCTGCTCAGCGGGGAGCCTGCTTCTCCCTCTCCCACTCTCCCTGCTTGTGTTCCCTCTCTCGCTGTCTCTCTCTGTCAAATAAATAAATAAAATCTTAAAAAAAGATTGATTCAGGAGGGACGCCTGCGTGGCTCAGTTGTTAAACATCTGCCTTGGGCTCAGGTCATGATCCCAGGGTCCTGGAATTGAGCCCCACGTCAGGCTCTCTGGTCAGTGGGAGTTTGCTTCTTCATCTCCCTCTACCCTTCCCCCCTCTCATGCTTGCTCTGTCAAACAAATAAAACCTTAAAAAAAAAAAAAAAAAAAGATTGACTCAGGAAAGGGACACCTTTGATGACTCTTGATTTCGGCTGTCCTGATCTCAGGGTCGTGAGATCGGAGTCCCGCACTGGGCTCCACGCAGCATGGAGCCTGCTTGAGATTCTCATTCTCTCCCTCTGCCACCACCACGCCCTCTCTCTCTGCATGGGGGTGGGGGGGTTGATTCAGGACAGAGAAAAGCACAGGGGAACTGCCCTTTATATACATGAAAAACTAAATTTAAAGAAGTCATTCCACATTCAAGTCCAATCATGACCTTATAAGCAAACTGTAGGTTTTACTGTTCAATCACCCACTTAAGTCCTAAATTTTCAAATAGTATCCTCCATTAGTGGATCTCCCTCAAATAGGAAAAGACTTCCATATCAGAACCAACATACAAATGAGAAATATGTAGCAAGAGGTGACTTTATCCCATGAAGACACACTTTGTAGTAAGACTGTCTCTTCATAGTTATTCAAATTCACTCATTACTTTTTCCAGCTAAGTCTTGAGAAACTACATACTTCCATTCTTGACTAATAATTTTTACACAACTTAACCCTTAAGTATTAAAAGTATGTTAAAAAAAAACCCACAAAACTCAACTTGTATCCTGCTCTTATTTTTGTTGAAGTTTTTTACTTTTGCAATACTTAAATCCTTACTCAAATTCCAGTGTGTGATGACTGCAGCCCTCAATGATACCCCGAGTAAAGGAAGACTGTACGTAGCCTGCAGAGACAACCAGAGTTTAGAGGGCACCCAGCTATGCTGCACCCAGATTCCTGGCCCACAAGAATAGTGAGATAATAAATGTTTACTGTTCCAAGTTGCTAAATTTTGGGGTAAGTTGTTATATAACAATAGATAACTAACATTGTATTTGAAAAGATTCTTAAGAATCATTTAATTTACAGTATACCAATAGTTTAACAAAATTCCTTTTGCAGAAACTAACATACGCACTATCCTATTTATAAGCACTTCTATTCATATCACCCCTACTGTACCTCATGAACAATCCTATACAGTATGGGGTATATATGTGAGAGCACATACAATTCTGACTTATACTCTGTATTTAAGGATCCTAGAATTTTGTTTTTAAAGTTTAATTTTTAAAATAATCTCTACATCCAATGTGGGGCTCAAACTTTTGACCCCGAGATTAAAAGTCACATGCTCTTCCAATTGAGCCAGGCAGGTGCCCCAGGATCCTAGCGTTTAATCTAATATGCTCCTTTCTATACTAAAATTCTTAAATAATAGGTTCATTTTAGACATTTGGCCTATATACGATCACATCTTTTATTAAGTTTTTCTTCCTTTCTTAAAAATTTTCCCCCCAAAGGATAAGGATGTCAGAGAACTCCATAGAAAACCCTACTAGCAATCTTGAGATGCTATAGGATCTCCTCAATTATTAATATTTCTGAAAGACAGCAGCCTAGAGAAATGATCTTTCATAATCTAAGGAGTATCCTAAAATCACAAAGCAAATGACTGTAATTTAGAGGACAACACTGAAATAAAATGCCTCAACACTCACCTACAAGTCTATTTTTAGCTTGTTTGTATGAATTCATTCAGTCCAACATTTAGTGAGCACTTAAAGTGCCAAAAACTGTACTTAATGTTGAATTTGAGATGGATAAGACATAGTCCACCACCACCCCCCTCTCCTGACCTATCAAGGATCCCCAGGCTAGGGGAAGAAGATAATTGTAATACAATATAATAAATATTATAATAAACTTTAAACGAAAAAAAGTGGGAGGGTAGAAAAGAGAACAAATCCTGTCTAAAAGAGACAAGAAGGCATCACAGAAAAGATGAAATTATGCTGGAACTTGAAAAATGAATAGTAACTTGCCAGGTACCCTGCCAGAGATGGTAAAAATTGTAGTCCAAGGAAAAGGAATATAAATCATGAGATGCAAATGAGATTGGTATGGATTCCCTCCAGAAGGTTCATGGCTAAGGCTAATGAATCAGCCTCTCCAACCTCATTTGTTCATTTAAAAAAACTAAGCATATACCATATGCCTGGCACTTTTGCAATACTCAAAACCTTTGTTAAATAACAGAAATAAAGCAATAAACATATTAAGTTCCTGACCTCAGGGAGCTTATAGTCTAATTGAACTTAGGGGAAACACACATTCATTTTAATCATGCCAACACTGAACTGCTTATGGAATTTCCCTAGATTAGCCCATGGGTGAGTCGTATTCTTTGTAAGCATCAGTTTCCTACTTTGTAGAGTGGGGATAATATTATATGTAGACCTTAAAGGATTATAGTGAAGATTAAATAACATCAACTGAAGTATTCAAAGCAGTGGGCTCAATAAATATTAGCGGTTACTGCTATTACTATCATCAACATCATTGCTAAGAATAAGGCAACTAAAGGTTTTAATGAAGAATTCTTCTGTTTTCTAAACCATAAAGAAGGACTCCTTTCTCCTTTCTGTTTAGCTCCTTTTAGATTCTATGAACACAGTATAACTGATGTGATTATCAAGTAAGGCATCAAGTACCTTAGTCTGCCATAATGCCCCCCCCCAACATGATCTATCAGCAGACAGTCTCTGATGATGATACAATCTAGGATTGATTTTTAGTACCAGCAGGATTTTATTTTATTTTATTTTTTTTTTTTTTTTTAAGATTTTATTTATTTGACAGAGAGAGACACAGCGAGAGAGGGAACACAAGCAGGGGGAGTGGGGGAGGGAGAAGCAGGCTTCCCACCGAGCAGGGAGCCCGATGCGGGGCTCGATCCCAGGACCCTGGGATCATGACCCGAGCCGAAGGCAGACGCTTAACGACTGAGCCACCCAGGCGCCCCAACCAGCAGGATTTTAAACTCTGTGTTGTATATGTGTTCATTCAGTAACTCAGGCAGAAAGCCTTAGTTCACTTTGGGCCTAAAATATGAAAAATAAGAACTAAAAATAATAAGCTGATATACACAGAAGGGATGTTCTCAAGGGCATGAAGAAAGACATTTGCAGTTACTGTTGTAAGAAGAAAGGAAAAAAGAGGAGGTCTGAAATGAATAAACAAATCATAGAAGGGGTGACAGGTTTAAAATTGAAAAAGGTCACAAAACTAGGAGCTAAACATGTCTCTGACCCAAGATTTCAGAAGCAATCCTTTGGAAATAGTCTATTATTGGTTATTTAAAACCTATTTAAAAGTTTATTTTTAAAAAGGGCACAACACCATCCAAAGTTTTAGATGATTTTTTTTAAACTGAATTTCCTTCTATAAAATCCTACTGTTCAAAACTCAACAAACCAAACTCAATACAAAAGGTCTGCACTGAATACAAGATTCCCCAAGAAAGGTATAACACACATAAAAAAACACAAATGATATAAAACTTCCATATAGGCTCAATCAAAAAGAAATACAATGCACATTAATTTTTAAGTACCCATAAGGCAATCACATTACACCTCTTATTTTTCTATGCTGATAAGATCTAAGATAAAACAGAAATCTTCAACACAGAGAAAAGAACTTGGAGTTATTTTACTCTTCTCAACTTTTGCCCACCCTCTCTTTAAACTATAACTTTTTTTTTTTTTAGATTTTTAAAATTAATTTAGAGAGAGAGAGAGCATGAGCAGGGGGAGGTGTAGAGAGAGAGAGAGAGAGAGAGAGAGAGAATCTTAAGCAGACTCCGCACGGGAGTGCAGAGCCCCACTCGGGGCTTGATCTCATGATCCTGAGATCATGACCTGAGCCAAAATCAGTAAGACGTTTAAGTGACTGAGCCAAACCAGGTGCCCCTAAGCTGTAACTTCTTGTCCTAAAATTATTTAAGGAGCTCTCCCAGGACTTCCTCTTTTACTGAGTCTATTCCCTTCTGGACTCAAAGCCCTACTCCACAAGTTTCAAGAACCAACTTTTCAAAGTGACACCAAGGAAATTTTTGAAACCACGACAACTGGGTAATACAACAACATTAAAAGAATAGGCAAGTACCTGATTTGATTTCCAAAAGCAAAGACTTGAGATTTTCTGCAGTAAAATAAAAATTCGCATTTAAAATTATGGAATAGTTATTAATAGTGTAAGGATCAAGTTAGTATTACGCATATTATCATCAACCTGGGTGTAAGCTCTTCAAAGGGAGCGGACAAGCAGTATTAGTATAGCAATCAAGAGTTCAAGCCTAGGTTTTAGAATCACAAAATTTGGGTTAACGTTTGCCTTCTTCCTGTTTCAAACTGTGTAACTCTGACTTCCTTAACTTCAGTTTCCTCACCTATGAAATGCAAATAACATCTATCCCAAGATGTTTTGTTCTGGGAGTATTAAATATGATAATACATAGAAAGCTCTTGACAATGTTTATTTTAAAAATGGAGAGAAAGAACTACCCAGCTTTATATCTATTGTAACACCTAAAGCGTAGTGATAAGACCAACATTAGTGAGAAAGGGAGGTAAAACTTATTAAATAAGCACACTTTGAGGGTACTTCTGCACTTATTTAATCTTTTTTTTTGATCAAAAGAACACATCATAAAGTGAACTAGAGTATACCTCTGCATTTCTCTAACTGCTAGTGAGGTTGAACATCTTTTTATATATGTATTTACCATTTAGGTTCAATTCTGACTCAGACTAAAAAACAGAAGTTTGAATTTGAGGAATAATCCATTATCGCTGTTTCCTCTTTTGTTTCCAATCAGCATTGTATTAACAGAACTCAAGTTATTAGTCTTGCCTCCTTGTCTCTCTCCTCTTTCCCTAATCCCATTACCCTCTTTGCCTAGTCACTCTTTTCTTTTTTTCCTGTACAACTTAAACTTTCCAGAGACACTACTGAAAATCACTTACTGACTAGTGGAAGATGAAGACTTTAGAAATTACTGACCAAGAAAATTTATTTTGCATCCATATATACATATTGCTAAGACAGGCATTTATTCTGCAACAAACATTTGACTTGGTCCTTACTACAGGTGAAACAAATTGTTTTAAATACTAGACCACAATTCCTCAATTTTTAATCCTATGCTACAGAGAGATACCACTAAATGAAAATTCTGACAAAATATGACCACAACTTTTCCTCTGAGCTATCTAATCTTACTTTTCATATGTGCACAAGTTTTTCCAAGTCACAAAGGCACCAGACTGGACAAACAGGAAAAATTCTATCTTGTAACTACTTGTAGCATGTAGTATTTGGAAGGCTGGAGGAGGGCGGAATGAACAATATTGAAGAACAAGCATAAATTCTCCTTAGAAAAAGGAGCATGAATTAGAACTAATAAAGGAGTTCTTGTAGGATGCAAGATCATTATATAAAAAATCAATTGTACTGCCATATACTACCAATAAACAATCTCAAAATCAAATTAAAAAAAATCCATTTATAATAGCATCAAAAAGAAAAAAATACCTAGGAATAAATTTAACAAAAGAAGTGCAACACTTGGGGGCGCCTGGGTGGCTCAGTTGGTTAAGCAGCTGCCTCTGGCTCAGGTCATGATCCTGGGGTCCTGGGATCGAGCCCCACGTCGGGGTCCTGGGATCGAGCCCCAAGTCTGGCTCCCTGCTCAGCAGAGAGCCTGCCTCTCCCTCTCCCTCTGCCTGCCACTCTGCCTATTTGTGCTCTCTCTTTCTCTGTCAAATAAATAAATAATATCTTTAAAAAAAAAAGTGCAACACTTGTACACTGAAAACTACAAAACATTTTCCGTGAAAGAAATCAAGGCCTAAAAAAATGACAAGGCACCCCAAACTTATGGATGGGAAAACTTAATATAATTAAGATGGCAATACTCCCCAAACTAATTTATAGACAGATTAATCCCTAACAAAATTGCAGCCTATTTTGCAGAAATGAACGAGCTGATGCTAAAATTCATATGAAAATGCAAGAGATCCAAAAATACCAAAAACAATTTTGAAAAAGAACAAAGTTAAAGGATTCATACTTCCTATCTTCAAACCTTACTACAAAGCTACAGAAACTAAGACACTGTGATACTGGCATAAGGTTAGACCCCTTATAGTGGATGGGATGGAATAAAATTGAGAGTCCAGAAATGAACTCTTATATTTACATTCAACTGATTTTTGACAAAGGGTGCCAAGACCATTTGATGGGAAAAGAATAGTCTTTTCAACAGTGATGGCACAACTGGATAGTCACATGTAGAAGGAGGATGTTATATCCCTACCTGATACCACATGCAAAAAATTAACTTGAAATTGGTCAGAGACTTAAATATAAGAGCTAAAACTAAACATAGATAAAAAAACTTCATGACCTTGGGTTAGACAGCAGCTTCTTAAATATGACAACAAAAGCACAATCAACAACAACAACAAAAACCCAAAAAACCACCAACAAAAAAAACCCCAGGTAAATCGGACATCATCAAAATAAAAAACTTTTGTGATTCAAAGGACACTATCAAGAAAGTGACAAGATAACCCACAGACTGAAAGAAAATATTTGTAAATCATATATCTAATAAGGGACTTGGATCCAGAATATATTAAAAACTTATAATTGAAGGATAAAAACACAGATAATCCAATTTAAAAATGGGCAAAAGATGAGAAGAAACACTTCTCCAAAGAAGATACATAAATGACCAATATGCAAATGAAAAGATGCTCAATATCATTAATTATTAGGGAAATGCACATCAAAGCCAAAATGAAAGACTGCTGCACACCCACTAGAATGGCTACATTCAAACACAGAATAATAAGTATTGGTGAGGATGTAGAAAAAGTGTAAACTGGGGCGCCTGAGTGGCTCAGGTCATGATCCCAGGGTCCTGGGATGGAGCCCCGCATCGGGCTCCCTGTTCTGTGGGAAGCCTGCTTTCCCCACTCCCCCTGCTTGTGCTCGTTCTCTCACTGTGTCTCTCTGTCAAATAAATTAATTAATTAAAAAAAAAAGTAAATCGCAAACGCTGAAAATGGAACTGTAAAAATCATGTAGTCTCTTTGGAAAACAGTCTGACAGTTCTGCAAAGAGTTATAGAGTTAGCACATGCCCTAGAAATTTCACTCCTATGTATCTACACAGGGGAAGTGAAAACATATGCCCATACAGAAACCTGTACATGAATGTTTATAGCAGCATTATTCATAATAACCAAAAGGTGAAAACAACCCAAATGTCCATCAACTAACAAAAGGTTAAGTAAAATGTTGTATATACAACGGAATATTATTTGACTATAAAAAATGAAGTACTGATACATGCTACAATATAGAAGACCAAGTGAAAGAAGCCAGATACAAACAGGCCACACTGCGTGATTCTACTTATGAATAAGGAAATCTATAGCAACAGAAGGTAGATTACTGGTTGCCAAGGGCTGGAAAAGGGAAGAACGGGGAGTCACTGCTAATGGGTATGGGGTTTCTTTTTTGGGTGATGAAATATTCTGGGAACTAGATAGTGATGATGGTTGCACAACTTTATGAATAAACTAAAAACCACTGAATTTTTACCACCGCCCAATTTAAAAGAGCAAATTTTACGGTTTGTGAGAACGTGAGATACTTTCCAAATCTTTTAAATCTAGTTCAGATGAGCCACACACATGATCAGCAAACACTTGCTAAGGGCTGCTCCAGGCAAAACACTTTACCAGGTACCACTGGCAGATCTTGCCCTCAAAAAGTTTACAATCTAATTGAGAAGATAATACAAGTAATGTAAAAAGAAACAAAATAAACTGTAGCTTGATATACAATAAGAATATGTGAGAAGTCAACATATAACTTAAATAACTAACTCTGCCACACAAGTATGTATTAGAAAAAAAAGAGATCACATGAATTAGGAGGCAGGAGAAAAGGTGGAAAGTATTATAAGCTTGGGAGGGGAGGAAAGCCTAGTAATTCTGTTATGCTACCCTCCCTCTATCACCTACCAAAAAACCTGTAAGATCTCAACAAAAAGAAGATAGGATTTGGATAGATGGAGAAAAAAGGAGATAAATGTTCTGATTAAAAGGTATAAAGCAAGAAAATACAAAATGAGTTATCAAAATTTAGTGGATATATATGTACATATTGTACATATATGTATACTGTCATATGTAATAGTATAATACAACACCTTTAGAGGCATAATTAACTTTAGATATTAGAGATAGTTAAATCAAGTTCCTTGTAGAGGTAGTTATTATCTGGGATACTTCACTTGATCTGGGGTATACAGCAAAGTTATATTTGGAAGGAGTATTCATATTTCAATACCATATGAACTTGAGCCAATCTGATTACTTTTTCTTTGCTTATCAAATATCTTCCTTCCTAATAATTCATTATAAATGTCACAAATCAGTTGATTTTCATTTAGGAATATACTCAACAAGGATATATTTTTCATCAAATCACAATGAGAAAGGTAGCTGTCAACTAATAAAAATAACAAATATTTGCTGAGGATTTAACTACTTCTAAGCATTTTACATGTTACTCAGAAGCAGTATGTATCCAACATTTGACTTTTGGGAAAACTTTTTTATTTTTTATTTTTTTTAAAGATTTTATTTATTTATTTGACAGAGAGAGACACAGTGAGAGCAGGATCACAAGCAGGGGGAGAGGGAGAGGGAGAAACAGGCTTCCCGCGGAGCTGGGAGCCCGATGCGGGGCTCGATCCCAGGACCCTGGGATCATGACCTGAGCCGAAGGCAGACGCTTAACGACTGAGCCACCCAGGCGCCCCAGGAAAACTTTTTTAAACATAAGCCACCTTCAGGAGCCCAGTCAGTTCATAATTTTTTACATTATTTTAAGTACTGTTACAAATATGCATTTTAAAATTTTTACTTCAGGGGTACCTGGGTGGCTCAGTGGGTTGGGTATCTGACTTCCGCTGGGATCATGATCTCTGGGTCCTGGTATTCTGCACTCATGGGATAGTCTCCTCCTCCCTCTGCCCCTCCACCCACTTGTGCTCGCATGTGCGCACGTACGCTTTCTCGCTCTCAAATAAATAAAATCTTAAAATTTTTACTTCAATTTCTTAACAATTCTGCCAAATTCATTTATGGTGTCTGCTACGCTAACTTCTTTCCTCAATTCTATGTCCTCTTTAGTATCCAGCAATTCCCCTCCAATCTTCAAGACTCAACACATCTCTCCATTCTATTTTTCATTCTAATTTACTAATAATTCCACTCACCAGTTTCTTGCTCCTTTATGCTTCACAAATAATGTTTTTGCAGAATAGAACAAAAGAGGGATCTTTTAGGCAGCCATGTAAAATTTGGGAGGGAGGCTGAAAAAAAAAATCTTAATACCAAATGCCTAGAATTCATTGCTAAGCCTACAGTGTTCAATTAAGTCTTGTGGAATGATTAAAAAGCCTAAAGGAAGAACTAAAAGAGCAACTTACAAACTTATTTTACATCTCCAGAAAAGGATTATAGTTTGAAAAAATTCCCTAGATGATTCTGGTGTGCCATCTCTGTAACCAAATCAAACAAAACAAAGTACATTTGCTTAAATGTACTTAGATTCTAGGAAGCACAAATTTCCATTTGGACATTATGACACCTGGTCAATTATTTTTGATAAATCAGTTTGATTCCTTTATAATTATTCCTGCATATGATACTTTTTAAAAAGCCACTGCCATTTAATTATTCTAAAAGTAGACCCTTAATTATATTTGTAAAGATAATCCCTCCATTAGAAAGTAACACAGTTCCCACTAAAAGATCTCATTATGTGTATGGATTCAGTATAAAACTAACCAAAGAAGCAATCTTCTGAGTAAGCTGGAAGGAAGGCCCTAGGAAGAGCCTTGTACAATAGAAAACAGTCATACAAGAACATTCATTTTGTCATTCTAAGTTCATAGTAATATATGATCCATACACTGAAAAGCAAAACCTCAAGAAGAAATGGTATTATTCTCTTCTGGTAATTTAAACCAAGTAAGATTTAAAAAAAAAAAAAACAACAAAAAATAAAAAACGGGTACCTGGGTAGCTCAGTTGGTTGAGCGGCTGCCTTCGGCTCGGGTCATGATCCCAGGGTCCTAGGATCGAGCCCCATGTCGGGCCCCCTGCTCAGCGGGAGCCTCCTTCCCCCTCTCCTTCCCGCTTATGCTCTCTCTTGCTATCTCTATCACAATCTGTCTCTCTCAAATGAATAAAATCTTTAAAAAATAAAAATAAAAAAACAAAAACAAAAACACCTGGTATCACCCATTCTACTTTTAACCCTGATTTAAGATTGGTGAGATCTTCTAGGTCAGCCTTGAAAGTCATTTTCAAATAACCATTAGTGTCTACAACAATTTGACCAAGCCACTAAATTTTCCAATATCCATTGTCTAAAACATGAAAAGCGATACAGTGTTTCATAGACTGTATTCCTTTTTGTATCTTTTTTATTAAAAATTGTTTTTTATTGAAGTATAGTTAACATACAATGTTACATTAGTTTCAGATATATAACATGGAGATTCAACAAGTTTATATATTATGCTATGCTCACCCCAAGTGTAGCTATCATGTCACCATACAACACTAATATAATACCACTGACTGTATTCCCTATGCTGTACCTTTTATTCCCGCAACTTATTCATTCCAGAACCGGAAGCTTGTATTTCCCACTCACTTTCACTCATTTTGTCCATCCCCCCAACTCCCCTCCCCCCTTGGCAACCATCAGTTTGTTCTCCATATTTGTGGGTCTGTTCCTGCTTTTTTGTTTATTCATTTGTTTTTTAGATTCCACATACAAGTGAAATCATATAGTATTTGTCTTTCTCTAGGTAGACTGTATTTTTTTTTTTTTAAGATTTTATTTATTTATTCATGAGAGATAGAGAGAGAGAGAGGCAGAGGCAGAGGGAGAAGCAGGCTCCCCGCGGAGCAGGGAGCCCGATGCAGGACTTGATCCCAGGACCCTGGGATCATGACCTGAGCCGAAGGCAGATGCTTAACCGACTGAGCCACCCAGGCGTCCCTGTATTCTTATTCATAGGCAGTCAAAAGTCATTTAACTTATGTTGGCTTTAAAAGCTATGTGCTAATTCTAATTTGTATATCTATACCAGAACTATAATAACAAAATGATTATTATACTGGATATTTTCAGATAAGAAAACAAAGGAATCCTAGGATTTCAACATGGTTTTAAAGTTAAATTTTATATGTCCTTTTAAAGAGTTTACATAGGGCGCCTGGGTGGCTCAGTTGGTTAAGCGACTGCCTTCGGCTCAGGTCATGATCCTGGAGTCCCAGGATCGAGTCCCGCGGGAGTCTGCTTCTCCCTCTGACCCTCCTCCCTCTCATGCTCTCTGTCTCTCATTCTTTCTCTCTCAAATAAATAAAATCTTTAAAAAAAAAAAAAGTCTACATAAATTTAGAAATGTCTTCGTCATGAAAATAATCCTCTAACAGACCAATTCTTAATTATGTACTTTGCCGAAGAAAAGTCTAATGTCTTCTGAGCTCTAAAGATCTGAAGTATTTAAACTCCCATACCCACCTTACACGTGAATCCCCACAGGTCGGTTAAACTTGACATGCCTAAAATTGTAGTATCACCTCCCTCCCTTCTTCCACATTACCATTGTACAATTCGTAAAACTTTCTCCTATGTTCCTGACATTAGTGAATGGAACTTCCACATTCCAAGCCCAACAAGTATGAAACTTGAGAATCAAGGAAGCATCCTTAACTCTTTTCATTCTCCATTACCCAATCTACCTACATAAAAATACCAAACTCTATCCAGGCTATTTCCTTAACATTTTTTTATAAGTTTCCTCCTCCACATTCTCACTGTTTTAACCGAGGACCTCATCAATTCTTAAATAGCTTCCCTAGCCTTCTTTTCTCTGCCTACTATCTAATCTCTGTCTGCATTGTTGCCAAAAAAAATACTTTTCAAATACAAAATATTTCATTACTAAATAATTTCTTGGTTCCCTAACGCTTTTAAAGTAAAATGCAGAGTTTGTAAAGGCATATACATTCCTTCATAATGTGGACTCTACCCTTCTCTGTAGCTTCAAATATCTGTGGCATGCTCCTTTTCCAGCCCTGTGTTCCAATAATCTGAGCATCTGCAGTTTCCAAAATTGAACTGTTGCCCCAGCCCCATAGGCTCCCAAGTCTAATTAATGGCTTTCCAAAACTTAGTTTACACCTCATCTCTAGTCCAAATTAGGTGATTCCTCTCAGCGCTCCTCTTAGTCAATCTTAATACTATAATATAACCTTTGTTTATCTGTCTATATTAGACTTTAAGATCCTAGGGGGCACCTGGGTGGCTCAGCTGGTTAAGCATCTGACTCTTGATTTTGGCTCAGGGCATGATTTCAGGATCCTGAGATCGAGCCCTGCATCACGCTCCATGTTAGGCCTGGAGCCTGCTTAAGATTCTCTCTCTTCCTCTCCCTTTGCCCCACCCCCCACCTCATGCTCTCGCTGCTCTTAAAAAAAAAAAGATCCTTGAAGGCAAGGCTGGAGTCTTTTATTTCACCATCTCTAACATCTTACAGGTCCTGAGACATAGGTAACATTCAATGTTTGATGAACAAGAGAATGAGTATGAGATCATGGCCATGTCCACACCACACTAAATATTTCATGCCTCAGATATTAGGAGTAAGTACTAGGACCTACCTAAAAATTTTACTTTTCTTTTTAGTATGCTCCAATCTAGAAATCTCCTTACCATTTTTTTGTTTGTTTGTTTTCTGCTAATAAAAGACTGATGATCCTTTAACTGCAACTTTATTTCTAGGAACTACTCCCTTCTTTCATTTATCTAAATTCCCTTTTTTCCCTTTTGCTTTGTCCATGAAAATCCTAAAACCTGAGACCACCCAAGAACCTCTTCAGTTCACAGTTGAAGAAATGAGCTTAATGACTGGCCTAAATGTCACTTGGGTAGCAGCTAGCTTAGATTAGATTCTATGCTAATTTCACTATATACCTCCAAAAATACACCTAGTTTGAAAAAGCCTATGATTTTCATCAACAAGAAGTTCAAAACTATATTGAAAGGAGATCACACCCACAACAGTGGGGAAGATGGGCAGTTAAACAACCTAAGAATAATCTTAATAGGGAATTTGCATCTATATGAAAAAAATGCATTTACTGAATGAATTAAAACACGAATGAAAATAGGTTATGGAAATACATATTATTACTATTTTTGGAAATACACATTAAGAGCCATAAAAATGTTCAAACTTTTGGCCCAACTTCCACTTACGGTATTCTAACTCTAAGTGAATAAAACCTCCAAAGGGAGGGCAAACAGTACATATAAAGATGTTCCACTGCCTTAGTTTTATATAGAAAAAAGTGAGAGCAAATAAAATGTCCAACAGAATGACTAAGGAAAGTATGGTTCATCCTCTCACAAAACTATTGGGTAAAGTTTTAAAAAATATATTATTATTATTATTTTTTAAGATTTTATTTATTTGACAGAGAGAGCACAAGCAGAGGGAGAGAGAGAGAGGCAGGCTCCCTGCTGAGCAAGGAGCCAGATGTGGGACTCGATCCCAGGACCCCGGGATCATGACCCAGGCCGAAGGCAGCCGCTTAACCGACTGAGCCATCCAGGCGTCCCTAAAAAAATTATTTAAGTAATCTCTACACCCCACGTGGAACTCAAACTCACAACCCCAAGATCAGAGTCACATCTCCTCTGACTGAGCCTGCCAGGTGCCCCGGGATAACATTTTAAATAATTATGAACACTACATAGGAAATGAAGAAAATCTTCATGAGACAACCTTGAGAAAACAGGGCTATGTATGTATAATTTATACCATGAATACGTATTTAACTAAAATTATATTTCATATAAATATTTTTATTAAAAACCTAGTAGGAAAAACCTAAAATATGAGATTATATTTTTCCTATTTTCCAAATAGCATGTAGTTTTTTCCACACTGCTTCTGTAATTGAAAAAAAAAAAAAAAAGGAAGTCTTTAACTTTGAAGTTCTTAAAAGATTCTAAGTTCTAAATTCCACAAGTTAGCCTTACTTAGCATACCAGAAAACTGTAAGTAGTTTTATATTTTCCAAAAAAACTAAGGGAATGGAGAATTGGTGTACTATAAAGTCCTTTATAAAGAACACTAAAATTCTGGTGGCTATCTTCTAGTTGAAAACAATCAGAATCACTAAAATCGTATGACAATTCATGTAGGTGGCAGCATGGCTCAGATAGACAGCATATTAGAGATTCAGATACTGAACTGTATTCTAGGACAGTCACAAACAAATTTGTTGCAAATTGTTAAGTCATTTTAAATTCTAGTTTTTAGGCCTCTTCATCTGAATACTGAAGACATGCAATGGCACTCTGACATACACTACAAACCCTGAGTAACTGGAAAAGACTGAAAAACTACACTTCTCTCCCTTTCCCACCAATTCTCAATTCTGAATATGTATATCTGGATTTTGCAGGTCATTTTAGCCTTGAACCTACAAATTTGTCCCTTAGCAGTGAAGATGGAAGTACAGAGGCAATACCTGAAACCAGAAGCAAAGCTGAAGCAGGAATAAAAGAGTAGAAAGAATCCAAGACACTTATATACAGATTTTTTTCTTACCCAGTTAAGCAAGTCTAATTGTCCAAATACAAGCAATTAACTAAATTATACTAGTTCTTTGCTTTAAATGTTGTCCGACCTTTTTTGGGCTTTGTGTTTTCTTTCTTTCTTCCATTAAACTTACTCTATGTTTAACATGCCCCACTTATCTTCTGTCACTCCAATTAGTCCGTCCCAAAACTGAAATATAATTTAAATTCATTTATTCAACAATTGTTTGTTGAGTGGTTGCTATGTACAAGGTACCAAAGACTCAATAAAGACAGGGTTCTCCCATCAGCCTTTGTAAACTGCCTTTAGATTGATCCCATTTTCTCAAAAACATGTTAATTAGCTCTAGAGCAAAATATAGCACCTATTATTTTAGTTATAAACTCTAGATATAGTGAAGACAGGTTTACTTTGTTTTTCAAGATAGCATCACATTGTAATATGTCCTTTACAAAGTGATATTCAGGATCATTTAAACCAGTAACTCTAAGCAGACCCTTTTGTTCAAATGGGGAGTGAAGGCAATAACTTCTTATTCCAAGGAAGAAACATTGCAAGGTTATACAAAACCACCAGCAATAACTTCATAAACAAGTAATACAGTTATAACATATCTAACTCTTGCCATTAAAAATGTTTGAATGCCTAGCAACTGAACAGTATCATATCCCACTGTATTTGTTTCTCTAGTTTTCTGTTATCTGCAGTAAAAGTGAAAGTTATTCAAGTGAACTTGTTTCCATAGTATAGGAAAGTTAATTTAAAAGCCCTTCCTTTACCCTTTCCTCCTACATTCCCATTTTCCACTCAACTCAGACTCTGCTCTGAAACACATGAACACAGTATTGAAATGAATGTACACATTTATGAATTATAGTACTCTAAAAGGATAAAGGAGCAAACTGTTCTGGTTGATACACTGGGCTGTATGTCAGAAGCCCTAGATTTTTAGATTTAGTGGAAATGTGTACAGAAGACAGTCTCATTTAGGCTATAAAGCATGAATGTTAATAAAGATTACACCTTAATTTTATTAAAAAAATTTTTTTTAGTAACCTCTATACCCAACGTGGGGCTCAAGTCACACACTCTTCCAACTGAGCCACCCAGGCACCGTGTATATACCTTAATTTTAAATATCAGAGCCCAAGCATATAAAAAAATATCCTAACACTAAACACATCTTTCACAAGTGCCATCTTCTTAGAATGCTAGAAGTTTCCAACTGACAAGCTGTATATACACGCCCACTCTATGCATCAAAAACAGTAGAGGGATAGATTGAAGTGATATTCAGAGGTGTTATGAACGTCAGCACTGGATGAACAACTGGGTTGAAGGTACAGTAAAGGAAAAGGGTCAAGCATTATCATCAAGTTTTCAGTTTAGGGAGCTGAGGTGATGGTGGAAACATTCACCTGCTTCACATAGTTGTAAGCATAGATTTCTTTCTTTTGGGGGGAAGTGGTAAGAGTAGGGAACAATTGAGGGATGAGTTCAGATTTATATACTTTTGAATTTACAGTATTTATAGGACATCAGGGAGTGCCTGGTAGACAGATGGATCTGTCTCAAAGAGAAATATATCATTCTGGAGATAGATTTGTGAGTCATCAGCATACAGGTAACAAGCACGTAAAAAGTCGTATGAATAGATGGGATCAAGAGGAAGGGAGAACAGAACGAAGGCTTAAGAACCACCTTGGGAATACCAATACTTAAGGGGTGAACGAGGAGGAAGAACTAGCAAGAGCCTACAAATGAGAGGTCAAATACACAGGGGAAGAAAAATAAGAGACAGATAACCCTGAACCAAAGGGAGAAAGGGGTTTCAAAAAGGGAGTGGTGAAAAAACAAAAAAGGTGGTCAAATAAAATGACCAGAAAATGGTCCTTTACTCATTATCTGCCCCAAATTTCAGTAAACAGCACTGCTTCTCTAACTTTAAGCATTAAAAGAGAGGTACTAACTGTTCTTCACTATAACTGATACTCTATTTTTAGTATAAACAATAAACATTAAACTTAAAACGTGAACTCAATTTTTGGTGAGTTATTATTGTACCATCCCTCATTTCTTATTCCAGTTTCTATGTGCTAGATGTTCAAAATATGTGCTGCTACCTATTTTAATTGTGATGAAAAAGAGGGCACCTAACCTGACAGAAGTAACTCATATAAATAAATGCCACTTACTAGTAATGTTAATTACAAATTTTTTGGAGGTGAGGGGTAAAAATGGGCAAGTAATATTATGTCCAATAGTAAAGCCGCTGCAAGATATGAGAGAAATATCTAAAGTAAAATATCTAAAGTTGTTCAGTCTTTTTTGACAGTAGTACCAAAGTTAAAGGGTATTCTAATTCAATTTCAAAATGCAGTCACCAACAAACTACTAATACGTGCAACAACATAGATGAATCTCAAAAGCCTCATGCTAAGCAAAAGAAACTTATCACAGAAGCCTACATACTGTACGATTCCATTTATATGACATTCTAGAAAATACAGAACTATAAAGACAGAAATTACATGTGGTTGCCAGAGGCTGAACAGGGGTAGGAAACTGATTACAAAAGGACATAAGGCAACTTTTTGGGGTGATGAAAACATTCTATGTTTTGATTGTGGTGGAGGTTGCGAGACTAAACATGTTTGTCAAAACTCATCAAACTGTGTACCTAAAACAGTGACTTTTACTGTGTACACTTCAATAAGCTTTAAATTTTTAAAAAATTTCAGTCATCTAAAATTTTATATGAATAGCACTATTTTATATGAATAGCATTTCTTAAAAAAGATTTTATTCATTTATTTGAGAGTGAATGAGAGAGAGAGAGCGCACAACCGGGGGCGGGGGGGAGGCAGAGGGAGAGGGAGAAGCAGACTCCCCACTGAGTAGGGAGCCCAAATCAGGGCTCATGACTTGAGCCGAAGGCAAATGCTTAACCAACTGAGCCATCCAGGCACCCATGAATAGCATTTTTAACGTACTGTAATGTATTTCTCATTACAGTTAACTTATCCACATTGTTATTATACACAGTACATAAATTAGCAAAGAAAATTAAAACTATAATAAACCAATCTTGAGCTTAAAACAAGAAAGTATTTGGATACCTTCTCTCAGTATCTTATTCCCAATTCTATTGTCCAAGGGGCCAAAACAAAAAACCCTGCATATACTTTACAATCCTTACTAACAACTAAAAAAGGAACTCTGTTTTGAGTTTTTCTTTTTGATTTATTTTTACACACAAGTTGTTATGTGTGCATTGTTGGGATGTATGTAAATAAAATGGTCTTACCCAAGAAGCAAGAAGCCTTAAGAACACATATATCTAAGAAAATTATATTTCAAAATTAGCACAAACATATACTGCCACTTACTAAGCTTAGATTTAGAAATGTATCTTTAGGAAATATCATATAGCTCAATTCTAATCAATCAGTTCAACAAAAAGTATTGAATACTTGCAAAACAGGAAAAGCACTGTGATGGTATTATAGACATAAAGATGAAAATAATACAAGTCTCCCTCCTTTCAGATAGCAGGTGGCTTAGTATGGCTTACAGACACAGGAGCAAATTACTTTATCAAAGAGATACAAGTAATAAACTCACAAATGTTATGACATGGAATAACCAGAGAAACTTTCACAAAAAAAGACCATGCTTTCTCTTCCACCTTAAAAGAAATTTCTGGTCTATGAGTAGACATTTTGAGAAGTAACACATGTCTACAGAAGAAAGCAGGATTGCTACACAAATACACATTTTCACAGTTAGTATCAATACTTTCTCACTAACATTTTGAACTTATGAAGATCTCAGAATTTGAGGACTTTCAAACTGCTCAATGTTTCATCAAGGAAAATAATACATTACAGAACCATCCACATTAAAAGTACCACTTGTGTTCACTATGCTATAAAAAAATTTTTGCTTAGGACATTGACAGAGATAGGAAGAAACACATAAGAAAACGGAAAGAGAAAAGAGTAAAAAGATTGTAACAGAGTTAAATTAAAAGCATATGTCATGTATGTCTTTCAAGATAACCTGAAGGTAGGTTATGGCATAAGTACTGGTTTCTTAATTCTTTTCTCAAAGGGGAAAGAATGGTAACAGTAGCTTTTAGGGCAATACATTTCAACTTTCAACTTTAGAGTTTTCTGAGACATAGGCAGAACCTTGGGGGGAAATAAAACTGCCACGTGCATCAATTTTTTAAGAATGGTATTTTAAAAAGGGAGGGGAATCTATGCCCAATTTACACTCATAAATTTTCAAAATTTCCTTGGTCATTACCAAGGAAAAACTAAATTACATATAGCCTAACTCAGATGATCAATTTTTTTAGGTGGAAATTGGCAAGCCACAATCCTATCAGATAAAGACAACTAAAAAGCCAGTTTAAAATTCTTGAAAAGGTTGCCAAGGAGAAGTGTTCAGAAAAGTCAGTGATCTATTCTCCTTATTAGGATTAATTTCAAGGACATTTTCGTTTTGCAAATTAAAAGATTAGATATAAAATCATAAAGATTAATATTTTTAGAGTAAACTATATTTTAAGTTTTAATAATTATTTAGTGTTTCAAGCTCTGTAAGTTTTTAAGGTACCTAGAATCAATAACTTGTTAAAAAACAGTACTCCTATTAAAACAAGTATACATTTCATTAGCATAAGACCAAAGGATTGAGAAGTACAATGACCCAAATAACTGCAACAAAAAGGAACTGAGTATTTCAAAATTATGTCATAGCTTCTGAATTTTTCAGGAGATGTAAAAATCTTACCTGTGTTACTTCTCAAAACATCCACTCACAGATCAGGTATAAAAAATTATTTTAGTAAATTAATTAATGCTAATTCCATGTTTCTGCATACTGAAAATGTTTTTCCTTTATGCCAAAAGGCAAACGTATACAAAAGAACACTTGAAAAGTTTGGTACGTTTGTGTTAACTGATGTTACACACATGTAAGATGGCAAAACAATTTACCTACATAAACTATGTTGCAAGTTTAATGTATTCTTTGGAATATTTTTTAATGCTTGACATTTTCATAAGAAATAACTGAATCACAATATTATGAAAAAGAAAGTACCTTTTCCACATTTTGCCAATTTCCATAAACATAGCATGCATATATTTAAAAATAAATCTTACTTAAATGCATATTTGTGTATACATTGTGTATGTTATATGAGGTGTAAACGAACAAAGGTATTTTACAGAAAAGAGTATAATCAATCATCTATAATTAACCAAAACATTTTAGAAATCCTCTTTATAAGACAACAGTTCACTGCTTTATAATGAAGCCTACCCTTTTCATCAAAATGTGTATTATAAATCTTGAAGAGGCAGGGTGATAGAATGGAAGGACATTTTAGAATTAGACATATTAGGCTGTAGTCCTACACCTCTAACACTTGCTAGATTTGCTACCCTGGACTAGGTTCTTAAACATGATGAGCCTTAATTTCCTTGTCTGTAAAACAAGAACACATCACTAACCTCACGGGGTAGCTAGAGGTTCAAATCATGATATACACTGTAGTGGTTAAGGTTGATAGGTAAAGCATCAACTTTGGAGTCTTTCCCCTACTTTCTTCCACTTGTCAGCTATGGGACCTTCAGCTAGTCGTTTAATCATTCTATACCTCAGTTTTCTCAAGTATCTTAGAATCATAAACATAACCAGACTCATATTATATACCTTGAAGATTCATGGTAGATGGAAATCACTCAATAATATTACATATTACAAACATAAACCACTCAATACAGTGTCTGACACACAAAAAAGATCTTACTGGGGCGCCTGGGTGGCTCAGTCATTAAGCGTCTGCCTTCGGCCCAGGTCATGATCCCAGGGTCCTGGGATCGAGCCCCACATCGGGCTCCCTGCTCCGCAGGAAGCCTGCTTCTCCCTCTCCCACTCCCTCTGCTTGTGTTCCCTCTCTTGCCGTGTCTCTCTCTGTCAAATAAATAAACAAAATCTTTGAAAAAAAAAAAAGATCTTATTAAATCTCAGTTATCCTAAACTGAGTTCTAAATTGCTTTTTACGGTCTCTGAAACTCAAATTCACCCCTGAAGATAAAGATTTGCCATTAAGGCCCAAAAAAGAAAAAGAAAAAGAAAAAAAGACTATCTCAAAGGCTTTAAAGGTATTCACTAAAGGAACCCTGTAAGATTGTACGGCAAAAGCTCTAGAATAAGTGCACAACTTCCCAAGTTGATGACTTTGAAAGGATTAACATTCTTTGGCTATAGAAACACTAGAATTTTTTTAAAATTACCATACTAATTTATAGATTCATCTACTATATTACAATTGGTCATATACATTTCTATGAATGAAATCACTCTCTAAAGCTGCATTTTCCCTTTCTAGAAATCGATGCTTTGACAATCTCGACTCAATAAAAACAAAAGTAAAAATTACGCAGACTGCTTAACAAACACTGAAATATAAGACAGTAAAGATTTGATGATTTCAAAAATATATACAGGATATACACTCTGAATTCTACTTTAGTTCTTTGCCCAAAGTACACAGGTTCCTTGACTACATGACTTGTAAGTATTGAATTAACTGAGCAACCAAAAAAATGAAGATTTTATTAAAACTAGAAATGTGGAATCCTAAATCCTCAAGAAAAAATATAAACCAGACTGACATTTACTAATTATAAGACAACGGGCAATTTTCTAACCTTTCCAACCTCAGTTCTTCATCTGTAAATTGTGGATTACTGTTTCTATTTCCTGAGCTTCTTATTTTAAATGAGATAATAACACAGGGTCATACTTAACACAATTCCTGGCACATAATAAGCCCTCAAAATCTATCTAGCTGGCAATGCTGTATTAAGTAATAATCTCTCCTAACACTATCACTTTGGAGATAGAAAGAAATATGCCTTAAAACAATTCATTAAAATTGACCCTAGATTTATACCAAACAAAATAATATGTAAGACCAAATACCTAAAATCATTTTTATTACTTGGGTTAAAAAATTCTGAGCACATAAAATACTTTTTAAAATTACAATGATGACTATAAGTAAAAAGACATGATATTTTTATTTATTATCTCTTTTTAAAGATCTTATTTGTCAGAGACAGAGAGAAAGCACACACACAAGCAGGGGGAGTGGCAGGCAGAGGGAGAAGCAGACTCCCCAGTGATCAAGGATCCTGACGCAGACCCTATCCCAGACCCTGGGATCATGACCTGAGCCAAAGGCAGACGCTTAACTGACTGAGCTACCCAGGTGCCTCGAGACATGGCATTTTTAAAAAAATTTTATTTTATTATGTTAATCACCATACATTACATCATTAGTTTTTGATGTAGTGTTCCATGATTCACTGTTTGCGTATAACACCAAGTGCTCCATTCAATACGTGCCCTCTTTAATACCCATCACCAGGCTAACCCATCCCCCCACCTCCCTTCCCTCTAGAACCCTCAGTTTGTTTCTCAGAGTCCATCGTCTCTCATGGTTCGTCGACACATGGTATTTTTAAAATTGCTTTTAAATCAACTAGAAACGTTAAAATTCCACTCTATAAAAACACTTTCAGGAGTTACTATATATTTACTACAAATACAGTTAATTGATTTACATTCTTAAGGAGGAACAAAATGTAAATAAATTTAATCATTCAAACACCAAACATACACACAAGGTCAGGATTTCTAATGTAAAAGTACTATTTTCATACCAGGAAAATACAATCAAGAGACAGGTATCATATCTCCCTAAAAGAAGAGGAAAAAGCACCTTGGACTCTGATCATTGAAAAAGTCACTTAAGGTATCAGTGTCGTCGGCACTGAGCAACAGCAATACCTAGCTTCGTGACCAGGGCTCACACTTCCTTAAGGCAACATAATTTAATAAAAAACTAGTAAAAGCAAGAGAATCCCTTATTCTCATTCACCACATGAATCTACACAAATCATGTGGCCTCTGAGTATCAAGTTTTTCATCAAAAAATGGAAATCATGCCGGTCACTTCTCTCACAGGGAAATGGGAATATTTAAAAATGAACTCAGGTCACCTTGAAAAAGAACCATTTTAAAAACTCAAAGAATAATTATAAATGACAACTGCTAAAAATAGAAAAGCTGTGCTTAAAAAGTACATTTTGAAATGATTTTTAAAGGCTATATAGTACCATAAATTATCACCAAAGCCAACTTAATATGCTCAGGATATTAAAATAAGTATCTTCAACTAAACAGTTCAATACCAGGTTTCTATAAAGTTCCTAGTCAGTAATTTCCTATTCATTTTATAGCAAGTAAATGTGATCAACAGCACTGAAGTTACATTTCTCTTAAAGGAACTTTTATTTACCTCAGTCTTCCCAATCACGTCACATAAAACTAAAATCGTATTTTAAAATTCCAGAATTACTCACAAATTATCCTTTTCCTAATAAGCAATGGGGTGGCGAAAGTTAAATGAAACTATATAAAGATCAAACTCTTTAGTTTTTATCTACTCTTGTATTACTAATTTTTACATAAATATAGGGTATGCCAAAATATGAACTAGGTGGGTTCAAATGTTTCTATAGCAGTCTGATGATGGATTAGTACCAAAAAATTAAATATGAAATTAATATAGTAGTTTTAGAAAATACATGTTTGAGTTGGTTAGTCTGGCTTCAAATAAAAAAAGATTTCATATTTGAATTGGTATAGCTTTGCTCACAGTATTTCTGAAATTTAATAATGATCGCTATGCAAAAAAACAAAACCTGGTTTACTACCATACTAAAAACTTTCACTTTTCATCCCCAAAGATAATCTGAAATACACAGTTTTTCTTCAAATATAACTTTTTTCTTCTTAAAGGGGGCAGTATTATAATGATCCCTAGGGCAGGTTCAAAATGCTTTCCAATAACTTACAGTAAACGAATTGTTGAATGGTTCCAAGAAGAAGCATCCTATATACTCTTCTCAAAACACTAAAAATAACTATTTAATATTCAATTTTAATTTGATTTACTAGGCTTTCACTACTTTAAAGTTGCTTTCTTTTCAAGTAATTATTTTCAGTTATTGGTAGCTCTGTAGATTCGAGAGAAACAATAAACCACACTGCTGAATAATACTAGGAATTATTTCTCCAAATAATATAACTAACATTACAAGATTACTGGAATACTTACAGGGTTTTCTTTCACTAAATTAAAAAAAAAAAAACAACAACAGTAGAAATACAAAAATAGCCACTGGTGACTATCCATACAACCAATACAGGGGAGGTAGAACAGAGTATTTATAATCTCTAGGGAAATACAAACTATTCCTTCCAACTAAGTTGTCAAAAATTTTAAAGTTCAAGTTTAGGGTTTCCTTGAGCTTTACAATGTTTCTTCCTTTAAAAATAACTCATATAATTGGTTTGGATCAAACAAAAAATATTTTCAATTTACTTTAAAATGTTTATACTATCTTAATGAAAGCTATCACACAACCTGTATTACTTACAGAACACTAAATATGTAGAGTTGGGAAAATAAGATCTGGTAAGAACTAATTCACTTTAATTCCAAAGTCACAAGAAAAAAATCAGTCACATAAAAAGATATCTAACACATTGATTCAAACATCTGTGTAAGAAAGCTCCCTTTAACTATAAAACTCTAAAAATAAGTTGCTTCTGTTGATGAAAACTAAGCAAGCAGAACTCCTCCTTCCCATTACCTTTAGTGGAAATATGTTCATCCTTTGACATACGTCTCCGTATTTTATTTAAATAAAAGTTGTAAAGGTATCACAGGTTCATATAAGGGCCTTTCAAACATTTATATTGAAACCCTTACCCGCTCGCCACCCTCCCCCGCCCCAGTCCCAAAGTCTCTGCTTAAGATGTGAAGTGTTCCTCCTTTCTGTATTCCCTCCCCCCAACAAGCCCCCATTCGCCTGCCCCCCACCCAGTGTAGGCCTGAGGCCCTGCAGCAAACAGTGTCTAACAGGAGCAGGCAGCACAAAGACAGGAATGGGAGATTAGTGGGAGGGAGGGAGGCCGGGATTGGGGCTCAGCAGGAGCTTCAGGCTTTTTAAAATTCAAACTGCTCCCTGACCAATACAAATCACGGACACGCTACTGACTACTACACGGATTTATAGCATTAAAAACATGCCTAGTACGTGACAGCTATATTAACTTCACTCTTTTTAACATTTATCCATACGTTTGCTGGAAATGTGGAACAATTTATTTTAAGCAGAGTGCTAAACTCAAAAATAACCTTCAGAAAAGTTACTTACTCTACAATGACAATAATAATTTAATGAGACACAAAAAATCCGAACCAATGTAACACCCATTAGTAAAACAAGGGACTTTGTTGATCAGTGTTGCTTCATTCTAACCAGTGAAAGTTTTCCTTCAGTGAATATGAGACAAAGTATCAAAACAGTCTAATGCCAGGTACATTTATTTTTTTCTATGCAATTTGTATGGCTGAGGACTTTTAAATTGTTTTTCCTTTATACCAACCTACCTTACCAACGCCTCAATAAACAAGCTCTGGACACTTTACTCGTAAACTACAATTTGTTAAGGCAGAACTGATATTTTTTCTCTAGCATTTACAGATACATTTGACCTATTAAAATGACACCTCTCTCATTACACAGTCAAACATCATGGGCACAAACAGCCAATGACAATCCTGGGACCTCAAGAAGATCTGCCCTGACATGAAAGGATGGCACCTTCCACATTTTTTTTTAACCTCCCTGGGATTTTAAGCATAACTTAATTTCTATGCTTTTAAAGAAAATTGGTTTTACCTGTACCTCGGTACAATTCTCAGAACATTTAATATTCTTTTTATGCTTCTACACGCTTAGATCAGGAAGTACCTGAGTATTTTATGTATAGTCGTTTAAAACTGTCCTTATATAACGCACACAAATCTAAAGTGGCAAGGTAAACCTGTCAAGTACTTTACACTTGCCTTTGAATAAAAAGTCCATGTGCAACACACACTGTCAAACAACAACATAAAAGCTCTTGGTGAAGCGGGGGCACATGCAGTGTCTACCACCCCACGGTTTTCTGTATTAAATATTCATGTGGGCAATTTAATTCTTTGAAAAAAAGGAAATGAGTCTTTATTAACTTTCTAATGTCCAAACAAGTTTTACACAGGGCAAGGATTACCACTGGATCCGTGTCTGAGTATTTACATTTGTCTCACTAACTGAAACTACTTCCTCCCTTCATGGGGTCACAGGGGGAAGAAGGGGGGTTGTTTGTTTCACTGGGACGTTCCCCACTCCCGGACCAGGAAAGTTGTAAATATGGGGACGATCAGGGCACATTCGCTGTTAGTTGTATTGTTTCCGCCTCCTCACTAGCTACGGCTCTTCTCCCGGGCGAGGCCTGTCACCGACCAGCAGTAGCTCCGCTCAGCCCGGAGCTCTCCTAATCCCCGAGCTCAAGTAGATTCCGCTGGCCCGCGGCCTGCACTCTCCGCCGGGCCTACGCCTCCCCGGCCGCCCGGCAGGAGCCCCGTCCCCGCCACCGGAGCCGGCCGGGAGAGAGTACAAAACCACCGCCACCCAGGGCGGCTGCCACCAGAGAGGAGCGAACTCTAGACTCGCCCGTGGAGGAGACCTGGGGCCGCTAAGGAAACGGCGGGGAGGGGAGCGAGGAGGAGAGACGCTGAGGACCTGGCGCCGCCGCCGCCGCCGCCGAAATAAAGAGCAGGAATTTACCTGGGCGAATCGGCGTCTGAATCCAAGGGGAGGCCGAGGCCGCTGTGGCGAGAGACTATAATCCGGGCCGGGAGGGGGGGTGGCTACGGCTCCTCTTCCGTCTCCTCAGTGCGGGGAACATGTAGAGCCGGGGGGAGACCAGCCGAGAAGACAAATCGCTGCTTCTTCTTCCTCCTCCTCCTCCTTCTCCCACATAGAAACACTCACAAACACCCGACCGGGGGCCCGAGCTACCGGGGGGGCATCGCCGCCGGCCCGGGAACCAATCCTCCTGTCGGCGGGGGCGTCCCTCCCTGCGGCTTGGTGGTGTCGGGTGAGTCGGTACCGACGGAGGGAGGGGGGGGAGGGCGGGGGGGGAAGGAGCCCTGTGTGTGTCTCTCTCTCGTTCCGTCTCTCCCTCTCAGAACAAAATGCCGACCGGAAGTGCAGCTGCAGGAATGACTCCCTCCGCCGGCGCCAAACACTAACAACCACCCCCTCTTCCCCACTCCACTTCCGCCACCGCCGCTGCCGCCGCCACTTCGGCTCGCGTCCTCGGCCGCGCCGCACCGCGCCGCGCCGCACCACCCCGCGCCCGGACGGGCCGGGGCCGGCAGCGGGCGGTGGCGGCTCTCCTTTGCGCCCTTCTCCTCAGAGCGACTGCGGATGTTGCCTTTTATTGTCGATCCTGCGGAGCGGCGTTTTCGCTGCGGCACGGGCGGGCCGGCTCTCCCCGGTCTTTTATTTTCCTGGCGGCCGACCGGAGCGGGGCCCGAGTTCGGTGGTGGTCGTGGGCGTGAGGGGCGCTCCGGCCGGACCCGGCTCACAGGCCAAGCCCGCTAACCCAGCTGGTGGTCATTAGCTTAGGGAGGCGAGCTCGGGGCGGCCAGGTAGAGGACGCCCGCGATTCGACGGCGACGGTGCATTTTTTTAAATGGTGTCTCTGCAGTCTGGTGGATGGATGTATCGCACACCTTCTCTCCCCTGGAGAGGCCGGACTCTACGCCCGTGTCTGCATTATTTCTGCGGCGCGAGAACGCAATCCTTGGAGGTGAAGAAGATTCCCAGCTGGATTGAACTGGAATCGTGTTTGTGATGCTTTGGTTTCTGGAAATATGCGGTCTTTTCTGGTCTTTTTGTTGGCGGTGGCTTTGGTTCTTCCCTAACTGTCGGGATAAAGGCCTGTAGGCGACGCTGTGCGAACGAGGAGCTGGCCGGCGGCGGGACCAGAGCGCGCGGGTCCGCGCCCCTCTCTAGGTGTGGGTGGAGCCGGGCGCGCGGGGAGAGCCGCCCGCCGCGACTCGGGCCACCGGCAGACCGTGGGCGACCGGGGGGGGGGCGCGGGTACGGGGGCCGGCCGTTTTCCAACGTCGTTTTCCTCTTTCCATCTGAAACAGTGAGGTACTGCACGAGGCTGGAGCACAGATGTGATTGTGCGTACAGTGCCATGCTTGTGGTCTCCTGTTGTAACAAACTTTTCTCTTTTCGCAGTTCTCTGTTAAGTTAGTGTAAACTGAAGGGGCGCTTTTGTTCAGGTAAAAAGTGCCGTAGGTAAGCGAACTTTATTCAAGCGGGACGAAATTTGTGTTACAATTTCATGAGTTCAGATTATACGTTATTGTATTGGTTACGTATTCGTGTATGTTTTCCAATACGCTAAAAGTAAATGGGAAAACTTGCACTCAGGTTATTCCATTTGCCTCAAAAATCACTCGAGAAACTAAATCAGATCTTGTTACTCCTTTACTTTAGACCCTGCAGTGGCATTGCATCTAGCCGAGAGGAAAAGCCAAAGTCTTGACCGTGGCCTAAATACTGCGCGCGGGTGGGGGAGAAGCTGCCCTGACATTCTTGCGAGCAGGACCTCTGCCCTTGCTATTCCCTGTGCCAGCCTCTTTCCCCCAAGAATCCATAGGGCTTGCTCCCTCACTTTTTTTTTTTTTGCTCAGATGTCACCTCGGGGCTTCCGTGGCCCCCTCTTGAAACTGCATGTTCCCTGTCCCCCTTTCCCACTTTATCCTTCAGGCATTTTACAGATCTTACGTGTTGATCTTACTACCTGTTTTCCCCCAGTAGAATGTTAAGCTCCAGGAGGGCAGGGAGTTTTGTTCTTCTCCACTGGTGTTTTGTGGAGAAAATGGTGTCTAGACTAACGCCTGACATACACAGTGGATGCTTAGTATTTGGTTAATGAACAAATGACAATTATAAGGGCCCTGACCTCCCCCCCCCCACAGCAATTTCTGAACTCTGGCTCTTAATATATACACGTATATGCTACAGAGAACCTTATTAAAGATTTGTGAAAACTGAAAAAAAAAATCGGGAAAAACCGAGTTTATTACAGAGTTCTAGAGCAGGGCACCACTTCTAGACATTCACCCTCCACAATATCAGAAGCCCACAGACTAGTGATAATTGTTTTTAGGTTTCTGTAAATGGGCTTGCTAGAGGACAGTTGATTAGTAGATCACATGATCATATTCATACTGGGCCAATTAGCTTTGCTCTCTTCCTGAATCAATCATCTTTATCCCGTCTGCCCTCTTTCTTGCAAAATACAGGCGAAATTAAAGTATGTGAGAATTTGGTTGGCCTAGCCCAGATCCAGCCCTACTGAAAAGTTCATTCAGCAAGTATTTATTGGGCACAAAATGTGTACCAAGCATAATGATTCAAAAGGTGCATGTTTCTGAGGCTTTATATAGAGGGCCACATATGGCTACTTTGGTTACTATACAACCCCCCTGTCAAGCAAAGCAAATACTAGTGAGATTCATTTTTACAGTTTCCTCTTGAAGAAGACTCAGTGAAAGCTTAGATCATGCAGAGTGGATATTTTTAATTCACCTTTTAGTTTGCTGTTCATTACATTTACTTACCTTTTGATAGCACTGGATATACCAATATATTAATTGATAATGATTTTCCAAAACAAATTGAGAATTTTTATTTCCTATTATTGCCTGGGAAAATAGGCCTTTTAAAATGAGGACGTATACCAGTAAACTAGAAACTATGCATTAAGCTTTTGTCAATGATATTCCAAATAATATTTCATGTATTGAATTTTTTCAAGAAAAGACAATTTTCAAAACCATTAATACAAAGTTAGATCTTGTTTAGTAAATCCAACAGTCTGTTCATTGTAAGTTTACCCATTAATCTTAAGAACAGCTTTAAGTAATATACAGATGGCTCAGAATATGTTTTTCACTCAGTTTCAAAATAGTAGTATTTCAATTTGCTTAAGGAAACAATTATCTTCCTATATACTTTCTTAAATGTTACTGGTAAGCTAGTAATTTTGCATGTCTAGGTAACAAAAGTCTTGGCATTATTGTAGCATTTAAAATTTTAGAGATGTTATTTTTCACTTCCCTCATTAAAGATTAGGTGCTAATTAGCTTTATGATAAGCATCTCATACACATTAGTGAAGGAAAACAGACAAGGTCTCTACTTTTAAGGGTTTTAACTTGTATATAATTTATATCAATTTTTTTTCCAGATCACAGAATTAAAGAAATTGTTTCAATGCATACAGAATATTTTTCTATTAAATCAATTAGTGTTTTGCTTGCCTAAATTTAAGTATCCAAGTTGAGATCTTGTGTAGAATCTCTTAATCTAATCTTAGTGTTTTCTTGATTTGTCTTCCTTTCTTGGGTTTTTTTTGAGGGGGGAGAGGGGGTTGTTTATTTTGATCATCACCATCCATTTATTTTGCTTTTACATTTTTAAATCTTTATGTCCCAAATCAGTTGATTTATGGTGGCTTTATATTTCATTGTTATATCCTTGATTTGTCAATAATTTGTAGATAGCCCTTAATCTGGCCTAATATTGACTCCTTGCTTTAAGTACTGAGTTGCACTAATTTTATTTATTTATTTTATATTCCTGCATATTCCCATGTGTATTCTTGATCAATAAATTGCATAAGATTTAAATATTTTAAATGGATTTCAAGGATTAAATACTGAATGTCAGCAGGAGTTGGTACAATTCACAAATTATGAATTTTTTAAAAAAATATTTAACTTCAAGATAAATACAGTTTGCCATAAAATGATGGAAATGAAAAATTTTAGAAAGTCATTTCCACACTATTTTATGCCTACCAGTTCTGTCCTTTGTTAGTGATAGAATTAACTCTTATAGAAAAAAAGTAAAGAACATGTTATGTGTATATGTTTTGTAGATTATTTCATACTCTACTAAATTTTCATATTTAGGAAATTAAGTAACTTTTAGGATGATTTTGATCTTAAGAAACTTTGATGAGTTCAGTATAGATGTTGATTTGAGGGAGAGCTACAAAAATATCAAATGACAGTATGTAAATATGTTCTTGTTTCAAGTTTTCAAAGTGAATACCTAATCAAATTTGTGATAGTATCTATGAAGGTTATTCAGTGTATTTTAACCATTTTTGTTAAGATGATAGAAATTAATGGTTTTTTCCCCCCAAGGACTTTTTTCATCTTGGCCTTCAAGAACGAGTTTTGTCCTCTCATTAATCCTTCATTTTCTCTAAATTCATAGATTTTATTATTCATGCCATCCACTTATAATCCTATGACTTTTCTATATTTACATTTTTGTGTATCTGTACTTTACACTCCTAAATAAAAGTAACTAATTATACTACATTACAGGTTTCACTGCATTACATAGGGTAAAGCCCTTAAAAAAAGCATTTCTATAATATTTCAATATAATTATTTAGGATCATTAAATCTTCATGAAAGCCTTATCTCAATGGAACCTACACATATGCTGAATGTGAACCAGATAATTAAACTATACATGTATTTTAATCCTAAACCAATCTGGAATAACAGATTAAAAATGACTTGATCTATGAAGGAAGAATACAAAATCCATTAAAAACTTAACATCTAAAATAGGTATGAAGGGAGTGCTTACAATGCTCTTAAAAGCATCTGTACTAGACCAGTGCTTTTTTTTTTTTTAAGATTTTATTTATTTGAGAGAAAGAGCACATGGTGGGGGGAGGGTCAGAGGGAGAAGCAGACTCCCTGCTGAGCAGGGAGCCTGATGTGGGACTCCATCCTGGGATTCCAGGATGATGACCTGAGCTGAAGGCAGTCCCTTAACCAACTGAGCTACCCAGGTCCCCCTAGACCAGTGCTTTAAAACTCGGTCATATACCATTCTGGGTCATGAAATTTAGTGGGTTGTAACTAGCATTTTTAATTTAAAACAGAGAAAAGAATAGAATCTGGATTCTATAATAAGTACATTACACATGGTAAAGTGTATTTAAGTAAACATTGATTCCATTTTTGTGTGCATGTGCTGAGTTCCCATGTAATACCTATTTCTTACTATGGGTTATAGGCCCAAAAAACTTTTTTAAAAAAAAACCTACAGTTCAGGTTTTTTACCTTTACTTCCCTCCTTAGAAAATGAAGAAGAATGCTAGGAAGTGCTGGTTGCCTATGTAGTGAGGAATTTTAGAGGAAGCACTAGGGTATTTTAGAGGAGGTTTGATACTGATTTCAGAAAGGTGATCTTAAGGTAGAGGGTAGGTAATAAACTGTAGAAATGTTAAATATAGTTGAAGTTTTAAGAAAGAATTTCCTAATTGAGCTAAATTTGGTGTATTTAGATCTATGACTATTTTCTTATTTATTGTAGTACATTTTCTAATTTCAGATGCTGAAAACAGCAAAATAATAAATATAAGGCAAAAGATGTTTGTTTCTATTTCTTCCCACCTTTTCTTCAATCTTAAAACAAGCGTATATTAACTAGCGATAGGAATGCAAAGAAAACTGTTACCTTCACGAGCAATTATAAGAACAAGTTATTCTCTGAAAATGATAGAAACTCCTCTTTCCTCCAAAAAATAACAAATTGTCAGTAAGGCTTTTCTCTCTAGCCCCAGTAAATAATTTCTTAAAGTAAATAGTTAACCTTCATTTGCCGTCCAGCTCACCCTATATATTTAAATAAATATACTTAAAATTGTGTACAGAACTTAAAAGGGGAAATTTTAAAAGGAGAGTATTGTGTATAGAATTTGAAAGGCTGTATAAATGAGATGCAAAATAACTATCAAACAGAAAATAAGGATTCTGTTATCCTGGAATGTCTTAATAGGATTTAGACATTTCAATAAAATTTGTTTTAAACATTACTTACTGTTTTGCCTGATTTCAGTATAGATTTCAGTATTGTAATGTTGACAGGTCTAAGAGCATTAAAAAAGTTTCTATTCAGACATATGCTGCCAGTTTCCTTTCGATTATAGATATTTAAGACCTAGTTTGGTTAAAACCTTAACGCAAAATTTAGAGAACATAAGAATCTTTAATTCAGTTACTGAACCAAAGCTTATATATCCCAAGTATTTCACCAAAGCAATACATACTCCATCGAACTAAGAAAGCAATTATATTACTAACCAGCAGAGGGAGCCAAGTCAGTCCTGAAAGGGGAGGATTACAAAGGAAGACCACATGACTTCCTGTTTGTTTGTTTGACTGTTTGGCAGCTGTTCTCTTTTTGAGTTTAATCTACTGAAAGCCAAGTAAAAGGATAGAAAGGCCACCAGTGTGTCAGATATGGACAGGGCGACAATTTTAACTGTCAAAATTGCCTTGCATGAAGGAAACTGAAAGAAAACATACTTCTGCTTAAATTAAGGACAGCCCAGGGAAGAATTTGCAGCATAAAAGAATTCTTTAAAAACCAGATATTAAAAGTTGAATAAGTAAAATATGCAAACAGTAAGATACTGCTTTTCTTTCTAATACAGGTGATGAAATTAATGTGGATCAGAACAAAGCAATTAAGCAGAGGAAATTCAAGTAGAAATATAAAAGTGGAAATGTCTCAGTATTATCATCTAAGATGGAAAACCATAGAAAACATTACCTTAGGACCATAATGAATTACCAGCCAGATATAACAGTGAACCATTTTTTAATAAATCCACTTTTATCTAAAGCTGAAATTAAGCTCTAACTAGACACATTTTAAAATTATAAAGTTGGGGCGCCTGGGTGGCTCAGTTGGTTAAGCGACTGCCTTCGGCTCAGGTCATGATCCTGGAGTCCCTGGATCGAGTCCCGCATCGGGCTCCCTGCTCGGCAGGGAGTCTGCTTCTCCCTCTGACCTTCCCGACCCTCCCCCCTCTCATGCTCTCTCTCTCTGTCTTTCTCTCTCAAATAAGTAAATCCTTAAAAAATAAATAAAATAAAATTATAAAGTTGGTGCAGCTAAGCCGATTGACCTTACATTAAATTTATATTCACTTTGATAAAAGGATAAATTTTGATTAAAAATAATTACAGCAAAATAATATAATGAGATGGTTTTTCACTTTAGAAACTAGAATTGTTTCCACTACCCTTTATAAATACAATAAAAAGCAGTATCTCTTTTGTGACAGAATTATGAAGGAATATAATTTCTAAACGATAATTGTACTGTCAGCTTATTTAATATTTTCTAAGAACCTCAAAGTGCCTGATACAATGAGTATTTGAAATAAAACTGTAAAAGCTGGGTGTTAGCTAACTGCATCAAAATAAAAAACTTAAAGATCCAAACAGTTTTGGTCAAATAAATAATGCTAGCCTAGCCACTTAACTAATTGCATGTTTGTGGAAACTTACTGTCCAAAGCACAGAAGGACAATGGATTCAGGCAAACTTTAGCTATAGGTACATTTATTTATGTGTTTATTCATTTCAAAAATATACTTCTTGAACACTTACAATCTCCAGAAGACATGGAACATATCTTCATTATGAACTAGACAAAATTCTTGTTGAAAGATTTAATTCATTAAAATATGTGAACAATCAAATTCAATATGTAACCCATTGAATTCAAGGAGGCAGTGTGTAGAAGCAAACCATTTAATATTGAGTACTAGAAGGTAGATTGTAAACCACTGTAGGTCAGTTCTTTTATAGGGCAGTATAGGTCAGGTCAGCATAATATACTGACTTATGTATTGGCATCTGGTATCAAATCAGTTAATCATGGCAATGATATCCAAGAAATAAAATTCATCTGATGTCAGCCTTAGAAACATTTTAATGCCAAAAAAGCAATTCAATCAGTATTACTTTTTTCTTTAAAGATTTTATTTATTTATTTGAGAGAAAACAAGCCTGGTGGGGGGGTAGTTGGGTGTGGGTGAAGGGGTAGAGGGAGAGGTACAAGCACATGCACCGATGAGCAGGGAACCTGACAGGGCTCAATCCCATGACCCTGGGATCATGACCTAAGCTCAAGGCAAACGCTTAACCGACAGCCACCCAGGCACCCATGACCTTTCTAATTACATTTTAAATTTTGTTAATGTTTCCACCATGGAAAAATTAATGATTTTTTAAAAATTACATTAATAAGTGGCAATAGCTTTGCCTTGAACCATTTCTTTATTGAGGAGCATAATAATGGGTTAACTCATCAAATTCCAATAAAAACTATAACATTGTCACCAAAGTCAACATTGTAAAGTCTAAAATATGTAGGATAAGGGGCACCTGCGTGGCTCAGTTGCTTAAGCCTTTAGCTCAGGTCATGATCCCAGGGTTCTGGGATTGAGCCCCACTTGGGGCTCCCTGATTGGGCTCCCTGCTCAGCAGGGAGCCTGCTTCTCTGCAGCTCTGCCTACTTGTGCTGTCTCTTTCTCTGTTAAATGAATAAATAAAATCTTTTAAAAAAATAAAATATGTAGGATAAATTTTTCCTTTTTTATCTAATTTTTATTTAATAATCTAAGTCTCTGATTGTAATGATAAAACCAAACCAAGGAAGGAAAAGAAAACAGCTCATTCCTTGTCTTATTCCAGAGAAGGGAATGATGACAGATTAGTAAAAGCAAGAAAGCAGCTTTCAGTGAATAAAAGGTTTGAATGAAGGATGTCGCTCTCCCTAAAAAATTAAATACAAAATTTTAGTCAGGAATTTATGCCCACATGTGAATACTGTTTTTTAACACTGCTCTTTAGACTTTTGAAATATTTTATTTTCTCTTTGAAAAAAACAGCACCATAACCCAAGATGATTTAGTAATCTGGTTTCTCATTTATTAGCTTCTTTCTGTCTTACACTGTTGAATTCTGTAGCTCTCCTGAGGCACCTCTCTGATGTCACTTTTTCAGTGCTGCCTTCCTAATTCTATCATCAACATATAGTAGCTTTCTCAAATATATGCAGATGATTCCTCATGATCATGTCTGAACTATGCACTTTTGCTTGATGTAAGGGGAAATAACTTACATTATGAATTTAAAAGAGCTATAGTAATATTTGATAATACTTCATATATACAAAAGTATTTTTAATTTGAAGAACTTACATCCTAGAGGCTTTCTGTAAAAAATTTGGAATATCTTAAGTTTTTGCTAGGAGCTTAGAATTGATAAAGACTTAAAGTTTAGTCTTGTGCTTACATTAAATTTTGTGGGCTTTAATTGTACCTACGGTATTGCTGTAAAAACATCATAGTTGTGAAATCTGGCTCTTTAAGAAATGCTCACCAGAAAACTGGTTTGAAACTATTCTGACTACGATGTAAGTACTATATTTAATATAATAAAAGTATGACCTCTGAATAAATGAGTCTCTAATTCTCTGTATTTTTAGAATATTATTTTATTCTAAGCGTATCAGAAGACAATGTGCTCCTTTTTTCTAGATTTAGTTTTAATTAAATGTAATAGTGTGGGGCGCCTGGGTGGTTCAGTCCTTAAGCGTCTGCCTTCGGCTCAGGTCATGATCCCAGGGTCCTGTGATGGAGCCCCGCATCGGGCTCCCTGCTCCGCGGGAAGCCTGCTTCTCCCTCTCCCACTCCCCCTGCTTGTGTTCCCTCTCTCGCTGTGTCTCTCTCTGTCAAATAAATAAAACCTTTTAAAAAAAAAAAAAGAACAATATAAAAAACATTCAATACTGAGACTACCAAGAGGCATTTCCATAGCCTTGGATTGGCAGGTGTTAGTAAGTCCCTGGGGAAGTCCAAAGCTATGACTGTATGGATGCTTGTAGAGCTGCTGGTGTAGTTAGGGCAAGCAAGCAAGGTCACATAGCTGGTGTGGGTCTGTAGTTCTCCCTTTACACCACCATGTTAACCCTCCCTGACTCTCAGCTCTGCTCAGGAGCCCAGGTTCCATCACAGGGTAGTGTTTATCAGTCTCACCATCTAAATAGAGATTTTACTTCCTTTTTTTTTTTTTTAACTGAAGTATAGTTGATACACAATGTCTTAAAGAAATTTTGAATTTGTATATCCACAGTTGGGGCATAAGTTTACCTATGAATGCACAACATTTTTATTATTATAAACTATAGATCATTCATTCAACAAGCATTTGCCCAGCACCTGTGTAGTGTAAACAGTGAATACAAATGAATAACCCGTCTCTTTCCTCTTATAACTCGACCCAGAGGAAGACTAAATCAAGTACATTTAAAACAATGAGATAAATGACCAAGAGTTGTATCAAAAGTACTATGAAAGTACCAGAGAGGGGGCGCCTGGGTGGCTCAGTCATTAAGTGTCTGCCTTTGGCTCAGGTCATGGTCCTGGGGTCCTGGGATTGAGCCCCATGTCGGGCTCCCTGCTCGGTGGGGAGCCTGCTTCTCCCTCTCCCACTCCCCCTGCTTGTGTTCCCTCTTTCTCTGTCTCTCTCTGTCAAATAAATAAATAAAATCTTAAAAAAGAAAGAAAGAAAGAAAGAAAGTACCAGCGATACCTGGAGGTCTTGAGAAAATCTTCGCAGAATAGGTGAAATTTGACATTAGTGAAGGATAAACAATTTTCCGGGCAGAGAAAGACAGGAAGGAAGGAAATCAACTATTCTAAAGAAAGGAAGGAACACATAAAAATGTATAGGTGCATGAGAAATTTCCTTGTATTTCATAATCCGGAAATTGGTTTGGTTAGAGTGCAGATTATGAGAGGAGGATGGGATGTGGTACTCCAGCATAAAGCATTTGGATATTACCTCACACTCAACAGGTAAGCATTAAAGAATTTTACATCCAAGATAATAGATACATCCAAGATAAAATGCATTAAATCATTTTAGAATAACTGCAAATTCACATTAAAAAGAAGTACCTATTACATTAGGAAAAAAACAAAGATAATACTTAGTGAAAGTGTGGTGAACCTGGAAATTTCATGCAACTTAGAAATACGTATCCAGCTGAGTATTCATACCCTGACACAATACTTTCTCATCTGGGCTCTTGATGTTGCTATATTACTTTTGTAATTTCAATCAAAACAGGAAGAAGCTTAGGCAACCGAATGAAAGAAGGATGGAATGTGAATGAGGCTGGAGAAATGTGAATCAAAAAGAAAGCTAATGTAGTTGTTCAAGTGAGACATGAGGGCTGGGCTATGGGAGCAGGGCTGGAGAGGGGGAGGTAGATTTAAAAGATAAAGTAGAATCTAGGACTTGTTGAATCAATGAAGATATAAGGTAAGAAAGTGGGGTGGGGAGGACTCAAACATTACTGGCAATTCAGGTTTAGTTCTCTAGATGGACTCTGGTGTCATTAAATGAGATAGACATACAGGAGAAAGTATAGGCTGGAAGCAGAGAGGAGTACAAATCAGTTTGGGATCAATTAAATATGGGTTGCCTATTAAACTCCCGGTTAGAAATATCCAGCAGGCAGCTGGAAATATGTATGGATACTTAGGAGACAGAGCTAGAGCTAAAGATATGAGTGTTCTCTTCATATAGATGATAGTTGAAGCCACAAGGTGGAGGCCAGGGAGAGTGTATAAAATGAAAAGAAGCCAAAGAATTATAAGGACCACTAAGGAAAAAGCAAGCTACTCAAGTTTGCTATGGTTTAATAATCTACCACTTTCCCCCTGAAATATCTGAAAAGGACCCTTTTTATATATAAGACATTTAGTTAAATATTATAACAAATGCTTGGCTCTAAAATCAATAGCCTATAATGTGTTACTTTATCTAATTCTGGAAGTTATTCAATTGCTGTCTCTCTTAACTTTTACTCAAAAATGGAAGAGATAGAACAGAGGTGGATTTCCTAAGAGAATAATGGAAAAGGTTAATGACATTTTACTTTTAAGCAGCAAATTCGTTTTTAAGATTTTATTTTTTTTAAGTAATCTCTACACCCAACGTGGGACTTGAACTCAACCCCCAAATCAAGAGTCACATGCTCTTCAGGCTGAGCCAGCCAGGTGCCCCAAAGCATCAAATTCTTCTTAACATCACATAATACTTACAACCCAGATCTAGAAAGCTTAGTTCCAGCTTTCAAACTTCCCAAGTAATTTCTGTCTGTACTAGTCCACATGCCACTCCAATCCAATCCACACTTCTACCTGATTGTTCTTGCTGCTTCACTTAAATCATTCTGTCTTAAGCCCCATTTCTCTTACTACTAAACCTCTAATAATATCTATCCAGTAATCATTGGTTTCCACTGTCCCCACACATTCTGATTCCTTTAAAAGTCAAGGGTAATATCACAGTCTTCATTGTTCCTGTCACCTAGAAGTAAGACAGAAATTAACATAGCATGGAAATGAAAATTATGCCAAGCATAACATATTCTGAGATATCCATGTTTTTCAATAGTGAACCACAACAGTTAAAAATCTATATGGGCCACATACATTTCAAATCATAACAATAAAGGAATTACAGGATGCCTGGGTGGCTCAGTCAGTTAAGTGTCTACCTCTGGCTCAGGTCATGATCTCAGGGTCCTGGGATTGAGCCCTGCTTCCGGGTCCCTGCTCAGTAGGGAGTCTACTTCTCCCTCTCCCTCTACTCGTCTCCCACTCATGCTCTCTCTCTCTCAAATAAATACAATCTTTTAAAAAATAACAATAATGGAATTATAGTCTATAAACTATTCAAAAGTATTTAGTTTCATAGCAACCAAATAGCTTAATCAGGTTTATTCATAAAAAGGTGCACAATTTTTAACAAATTTTGAAAAATCGAAGAGGATATTATTATACAACAGACCAAACTGCTGAAGAATGAAGGGCTGTTCAACAAATGGTACTGGGACATCTGGATGGCCACATGCAAAAGAATGAAGCTGAACCCTAACTCTTCATACCATAATCAAAAGTTAATTCAAAATGGATCAATGACCTAAATGTAAAAGCAAAAACTATAAAACTATTAGAAAAAAACATAAGGGGAAAGGATACTTAGATATGACACTAAAAGCTCAAGCAACCAAAAAATAAATAAATTGGATTTCAAAATTAAAAACTCTTGTGGTTCAAAGGACACAAGAAAGAAAATGAAAAGAAAACCCTACAGAATGCGAAGAAAATTTGCAAATCCCATAACTGATCCTTATCTAGGGATCTATATCTAGAATATATAAAGAACACATATAAATCAATAAGTAAAGTAACAACCCAATTTAAAAATGGACAAAAGATCTAAATAGATATTTTTCCAAAGAAGAAATACAAATGGCCATTAAGTATGTGAAAAGATGTTCAACATCATTAGTCACCAGAAAAATGCAAATCAAAATCACAATGAGATACCACTCATACCCACTGGGATGGCTAGAACAAAAAAGTCAGATAACAATAAATATTGGCAAAGATGTAAAAAATATTGGAACCCTAATACACTGCTGGTAGGAATATAAAATAGCGCAGCCACTTTGGGAAACAGTCTGGCAGTTCCCAAAATGATTAAACATCTAGTTACATATTACCCAACAATTCTACTCCTGGGTATATACCCAAGAAAAACGAAAACATATGCCCACACAGAAATTTGTACACAAATGTTTACAGTGGCATTATTCAGAATCAACAAAAAGTGGAAACAACCTAAATGTCCACCAACTGACAAATTTGTAAACAAAATGTGGTATATCCATACAATGGTACATTATTTGGCCATAAAAAGGAATGAAGTACAGATACATGCTGCAACATGAACAAATCCTGAAATCATTATGCTAAACTAATCACAATAGACCTCATACTATACTATTCTATTCATTTGAATTCCAGAATAGGGAAATCTATAGAGATATAAAGTAAATTAGCAGTTGCTTAAAGCTGGGAATGTACGGAAGTGAATGGATGGAAGGAGTAATAGCTAAAGGGTACCAGGTGTCTTTCTGTGGTCATGAAAATGTTCTAAAATTGACTGTGGTAATGTTTGAATGCATCTGTAAATAGATTAAAAACCATTTGATTGTACACTTTAAATGAGTGAATTGTATGGTATATATGAATTCTATCTCAGTAAAGCTATTAAATAAAACAAAACAAAGACTCTGTATAAGCAGGGCACATCTCAATTGTCACTCCAGGTTTATATTGCTGAAAGTGGTCCTCCGATTCAATTTCCATGGTTTTAGGAAAGAGAATATACTATACATTAACAGAGTTGGAAAACTCATATATTGCAAGAATTTGGCCACAGAGCCAGAAATTCCAGAATAGTAATGTGTGATGTATATATTCATCTTCAATATATTAGGGGTACCATAGGTTCTTGATAGGTGTAGTTTGCCTTCAGCTCAATCAGTTCCTCTTAAGTAGAGCCGTTTTGACAAGGCAGATGCTTAAAATATTCAAATACATCATTCTAAAGTCAGCTGCAGAAACTTAAAGCATAATTCATACTTATGAAAATTTGTGAATTTCTTTAGAAATCCTGACTTTATTTCTACCAAATAGCTTGGCAGTTCTTCAAATTCTGTGATTCCATTTAGCATAAGGCAGTTCTGATATGGGACATGAATGCACACTCCATGTAACAACAACCCATTCCCCATGTTCTGTCTTCAATATTAATAATTATAGTTCCTTCACTGACTCGTCAGTTCTTTTTTTTTTCTCTCTGCAGTCTCAAGTTCAGTTTAGTCAAATATCTTGCTTGCAACACCAAACAGGAGTTATAATCATGTAAGCTATTTGGGCTCTGTTATGAGCTGAACATTTGTGTCCTCCCCTAAAATTCATATGTTGAAGCACTACCTCCCAATATGATGCCATTAGGAGAAAGGGCCTTCGAAAGATAAGTGGCTTTAGATGAGCTCATGAGGGTACAGCCCCCGATAGGATTAGTGCCCTTATAAGAAGAGGAAGGGACACCAAAGATTCCTCTGTCCTCCATGTGAGGATATGGCAAGAAGGCAGCCATCTGCAAGCCAGGAAGAGAGCCCTTACCAAGAACCAAATTGCTAGCACCGTGTTTTGGACTTCCCAGCCTCCAGAACTGTGAGAAATAAGTGTTTGTTCTTTAACCACATAAGTGGTATTTTGTTCAGCAGCAGAAGATGGCTAAGACAGGCTCGGATAAAGTTGGGTTCCTTTTATTACCAGAAGTTTTAGATCTGAAGTAGCATCAGTATAACTCTCTTCAACAAGTTTCTACAATCTAGCCATTTTACTACATTAAAATAAATCCTTTGCATTTAGAACAGCACAGTGACAACAGTAATAACAAAATGCTTAGAATAATCCTAACAAGAAATATGTGACATCTATAGAAAAAAAAATGTATAAAATTTTATACCCAGAGCTATAAAAAATTTGGAAGAAGAGAGCTGTCCTTAAGTTAATTTATAGGGGTTTTCTTAGAACTTGAAAAAATGACTCTAAAATTCGTATGGAATAATGATGAAAAATGGACAAAGACATTTTTAAAAAGAAGAGTTATTGGGGCATCTGGCTGGCTCAGTTGGTAGAGCATGCAACTCATGATCTTGGGGTTATAGTTTCAAGCCCCACACTGGGCATACAGTTTACTTAAAAAAAATAGTTATTGGTGGAGAAAACTCATCTCTCTAAATATTAAAACACATTACAAAGCTAAAATAACTGCAACATAATTGTCATAGAATTTATAGATAGTTGGAATAAATTCCAGTATGTCATAACACAAAGAGGAGGGATAGACTATTTAATGACTGATGCTGGGAAATGACTTTTTGTAAATCCAGTTTTGTTCAAGCCAGAAACCTAGAAATCTTCCTTAATAATCTTCCTCCCTCCTTCATGTCCCCTCTAACCTGGTCAGTTTAATCAAGCACTAAATCCTGTTCATTTTGTCTTCAAGATATCTATTGAAACTGTTCCCTTCTCTGTCTCCAGTGACAACTTAGTCGTTAGTCATCCCTGGTAACCAGAATTGGCTGCCATCATTTTTCACCTATTACTACAACAGCCTACTTACTGGGCTTCCAGAATCCATCGTCTCCCTCCAGTTCTTTCTCCTGCAGCCACAGTGATCTTTTAAAAACAAATATTTGATCATGTAAACCACCTGCTTAAAACCCTTAAATGGTTTTCATTACTCTTAAGATAAAGATTAAAATTCTTAACATTGTGCAAGGCTCTGCATAGTGTGTCCTTGCCCACCTCTCTAGTCTCATCTCACATTAATCTCTACCTTGCAGTTCATGTTCCAGACACTGGCCCTCTTCCCAGTGCTTAGAATTGTACCATGCAGGGACGCCTGGGTGGCTCAGTTGGTTAAGCAATTGCCTTCGGCTCAGGTCATGATCCTGGAGTCCCAGGATCGAGTCCCGCATCGGGCTCCCTGCTGAGCAGGGAGTCTGCTTCTCCCTCTGACCCTCCCCTCTCTCATGTGCGCGCTCTCTCTCACTCATTCTCTCTCTCTCAAATAAATAAAATCTTAAAAAAAAATAATAAGAAGAATTGTACCATGCATCCTGCTGCCAAGGACTCCACAATTCCTTTCCTTTAGGGCTTTTATATCACTTTGCATTTATACATTCATTGGTGTGACTATTTGATTTATGTCAGTCTTTGACCATCTAAACCATAAGTTCCACTAGAGTAGGGACCATGTCTGGTTTACTAGAATACATGCTTGATATACATGCTTGATAAATATTCACTGAATGTATAACTGAATAAACAAATGAATGAAAAATAAACTAGGTTCTCATATTATATTCACTAAAATAAATTACAGATGAAATTATAAATTTTATATGTTAAAAGAAAATAAATTAATTTTGAAAAATTAGAGATTACTTGGTAAATTAATAGAACTCAGGATATGAACAATTTTTTTTAAACAAATATTTTGGAAGAAACACTGCTTATAATATCAAAGAAGAACTTAAATGTCTTCCAATTCAATGTTTGTCTTTAAATATATATATATATCTATATATATCATGTTTTTAGAGAATATTAGATTATAGGAAAATAAACACATAATAGAGCATAAAGAATCAGTGTGTGTGTGTGTGTGTGTATACTATAATCCCAATTTTATAATTTAAAAATTGGCTAGAAAGTATATCAAAAAGTTATCTCTGAAAGGTGGATTTAAAAGTAATTGATTTTCTTTTCCATACTTTCTTTTCTTTAGTCCAAACTTTTTATTACTGACCAAGAACAACTAAACAATGTTATTAAAGAATTACTCTGAAATTTTGCTGAGTATAGACAGATCATTTTATTAAACTTTCATGGAATGGAGAATTTCCATGCTTTTTATAATCTATTCAGAACTTAAAAGTGATTGAAAATTATCCAGTTAATGTTTATTAGACTAATAGGATCCTGAGGCTAAAATATAACCAAAAGAATCTTGAAACAGAAACTAAAGAAAATCTCAATTATATACCAAAAATCTTAAATCAATAGTAATTTAAAGCATCCACCACAATAATGTTCATAACAGGACTGCAAAGATGTGAACCTATCAATATAACATATAATACATCATATCAATTAGTTAAGTCAGAAAATACATATGATCATCTTAATAGATGCATAAAAGGTATTCAACATCCATCATATGTAAACTCTCTTAGAAAGCAAAACAGTTGGGTTGGGAAATTATTCAATAAATAGTACTGTGAAAACTGGACATTTGCAAAAATTTTAGTGCCTCATTCATAATTCTACCTACTTGAAACAGGTAATTAAAAATCAAGGAGTACAAATCTTGAAGAGAAATAAGTGATTTATGCCAAATTTTTTACGAGGATTTCAAAGCTTAGGAAAGCATTGAAAAACTTTTAAAAAGAAAAAAATTTTAGGATATGATATTCACAATTATAGGCCAAACAATCCAACATTTCTTGAATTAATGATCAATCTAAATTTTAAATCTAAATGTAAATAAAATCTAAATTTTAAATAGAAAATTCGTCCCAGTGGTATAAGCTAAGCAGACTTTTATAATAAGTGATAAGCCAGAGACTTTCTTCATTTGTTCTTTAGTGGTTTGCACAGGACTTAACACATATATATTAATATATTCTTAATGGAATCTATTCTTTTTAAAAATGTATCTTTCCCTCCAACTATTCTTGCAGTTACAGCAGCAACATGCTGCTTGGCTAGCATGCTATACATATTTATTGAATGAATGACCCACAAATGTCCAAATTTTAATTAAAAATTAAATGTTTCCGGGTTTTCCTCCTCTTCGAAACACTGTCAGGGCAAAGAATATCCTATAGCTTAGAATAAAATCTAGGGAGAAACTCCATGGACTGTAAATTGGGATATGACTTATTATATTAAACATTTTGTCAAGTCACTAACATTTTGTGAACAGGTTGACAACATGATATTGTCTGTACCAAATCTATTTTAACATTAATTAATTACAGTGAGTCACTATACCACTATTACCCAAATATTTCACAGAACATTAGTTCTGCAAAATGATCCAGAAATAAAGATTCTTTGGCCATATTTCCCTCTTGACGATTTATCATACATATCAACATATTGAATGTTCTGAAAATTTCTTCAGTAAAGAAACCTGCTAAATTATGTTTAATTCAATGTTTTTGATCATGATCATGAAACCTTTTTATCATAATCCTCTATTACTGTCTTCAATATTAAAGTACTTTTCTGTTGAAAGCCACATTACCTCATTCCAAATTGAAGTGATAATTATGCAAACATTTTGGAAATGGAGTGAATAGACATTGTTCAAAATGTGTTTCCTAACTAAACCAAATAGGCCCACATGGTTAAAACAGGGCCAGTCTCTTAATTACATATTCTTAGAGCTTCTGGGTTTTTGTTATAAAATAAGTTTGTTATGTAAGTCAACACATATTCACACTTACCTTTATCTTTCCAATACTTTTTACAATTTGAACCATGTTTTAAAAGTAACTTATGAGGGCGCCTGGGTGGCTCAGTTGTTAAGCATCTGCCTCCGGCTCAGGTCACGATCCCAGCGGCCTGGGATCGAGCCCTGTGTCGGGCTCCCTGCTCTGCGGGAGGCCTGCTTCTCCCTCTCCCACTCCCCCTGCTTGTGTTCCCTCTCTTGTTGTGTCTCTCTCTGTCAAATAAATAAAATCTTAAAAAAAAAAAAAAGGAAAAGAAATCTCATCTCAGTTTCTTATAAAAAAATAAAAGTAACTTATGAAAATATAAAGTAATTTATTCAGGTAAAATCAGTAAGATTTATTTTATTTTATTTTATTTTTTTTAAAGATTTTATTTATTTATTCATGAGAGACAGAGAGAGAGAGAGAGGCAGAGGGAGAAGCAGGCTCCCAAGGAGCAGGGAGCCCAATGCGGGACTCGATCCCAGGACCTTGGGATCATGACCTGAGCCGAAGGCAGACGCTCAACCATCTGAGCCACCCAGGCGCCCCAAATCAGTAAGATTTAAAAAAAAATTTTAAAGTACCAGGATTTATATGGAAGAAGAAATGCAATTTAGCAAGAATGGATCAATTTTTAGCCTATTTTCATAAAATAGGAGGAAATATTACATCCTAAGATGTTATATTTTTGTGTCTAACCTTTGTTGTTAAGTTGAAATTTCATTTCTGTGTGAAATAGAGAATTTCATCAAGCACACACCTTAAACATTTAGATTTAAATAATTAATTGATAGGGCTTGGGATAATCATTTAACTCTTAATAATAAGTCACTTAACTCTCTAAACCCTTGTTCCCTCATCTATAAACTAGACATTATTATGGCTAACTAATATGGCTAAGGGTAAGAATTAAAGGAGATACACTTGTAATGTTTTAGCACTATGCCTAGCATATAATCAATTTTAAATAAATGTGATTATTGTATTATCTCAAACTTTAATTCTAACTCTGATATTAGGCAAATTATCCCAAATAACCCAGTTTTGTATTTTTAAAATACTATCTAGCTCATAGAACTCATGTATTTTGCAATGAAAAAACAATAAATAAAAAAAAAATCCCCAAATGCCACTTGAGAATTTAAAAATGCTTTCCTTTTTTAATTTCTTTCCTCTACCAAAAAATAAAGATTACCAGTTAACTTTTCACAGATTTTTCCGAAACTTTCTATGTTACTAAAATTATAAACCAAGAAACATCCTTGGCTTTACTAAGAAATGAATATGCCGTGACTAAGATACTATAAGATTGTATCAGTTTCATTGATAAATAAACTATTTGAAAATGATTGGCCCAATTCACGGAGAATTTATGGAAAGAGCAAAAATATGCTGTGCAAGTCCTAATACTCAATTCATCACCACATGAAATAAAAGCCCAGGCTATAATACAGCTACTTACACCCAAGTTATCACAGAAATTGTATATGTACTACAACATCATTAATAATTGCTTATTATATGTTCATTAATATTATAATTATAATCATTGATAATAATTGCTTATTATATGTTCCAGAAAAAAATTACTAATATTCTTAAGGATTTAATTTGTTTAAAAGAAATGATTTAAAAATACTTCACACATCTCAGACTCTTAACAATAGAGAACAAACTGAGGGTTGATGGAGGGGAATGAGCTAGATGGGTGATGGGTATTAAAGAGGGCACTTGTGAAGAGCACTGGGTGGTGTATGTAAGTGATGAATCACCGAATTCTACTCCAGAAACCAATATTGTACTGTATGTTAACTAAGTAAAATTTAAATAAAACCCAAAATAACACACACAAAAAAACACCTTATACATCTTCAGTTCTGCTTTGGTTAAACGCCAAAGAAAAAGTGATATAATCACTATGTATGTATACTGTTGTGGGAGAGCAGCCTGAATCCCATGTCTCCATTTTTAATTTGGCTTTACCACAAACTAGTAATTTAGTGACCACTTTAAATGAATCTTTGTGGCTAAACTGTTTTCAGCTTAAAATAAAGAAGATAACCTAAGTAATTTCTCGTCCTTTACTTAAAGACAGGATGAGACTGTGGCTAAAGCATGGATTTGGGAGGCAGATCTGGGCTCCTATCCTTACAGTATACTAATTCCTACTAGTTTGTATCTTTGAGACAATTACTTCCCAAAACGAAAGCTCATTCGTTTTTTTTTCAGTGAAAAGTAAACGAGATAAAGCATGTAAAGTCCCAGGTAGGTGTTGAATAAAAGTTAATATCATTCCGTCAAATCTACATTTCCCTTGTACCTTGTAGAAACTTGACTTTTTCTTTGGACTGAATTCAGCCAGTAACCAAAAATCTGGGCACGTGGATATTTTTTATTTATTTTAAACATTAAAAGTCACAAAAATCAAATGACATTTAATGTAATTACACATGTAATGAGTAACCTTCATTGAAAATAATACATTTGCATGAAACCAGAGCTGTCCTGGTAAACCCAAGATGTACAGTTTTCCTCTTACTGTAGACAGCCAGCTTCTCAGGAGTCTAAAATATTTCGGGTGTTGAGTTTAACTGCTGATTCTATGTATAGTATTTGAGCACATCCCACTTGCCCCCCGCCCAATCCCCCCCGCCCTGATCTTCTACGCACCTGAGGGAAGAGAACTAAGCATTTCTATTAGCTGTTGTTAGTTTTGGGGAATCCATGAAGAGGGTCAGATGAGTGGTTGTATTTCTGGAAGGAGACACAGTAACAGAAACTTGGTGTTATTACAGAATTATCTAATTAGTAATAAGGAGGAAAGCTGTGAAGCCACTTACCTGAGCGGGAAGCCTCGGATTAAACCATTCCTCCTAGCGAGTTCCTATTTGGGAAAGAAAGAGGATATCAACTTCAAATTCTCACCGCAGCTTCACTTATTTTATTGCACAACTTTGTTGATTGTAACTTATTCTATTGATTTCATCGGTGATAGTGAAGTTCTCTTATTCAGTCTGGGACTAAATAAGCTATATTTGTAAAGAAAATCCTCCCCCCACCGCTCCAGAAAGATGGAAGCGTCCACCGGCCGGCCGTGCGGTCCACACTCAGCTCAGCTAGTGGCTCCGCGTGTAACTCGCTGGCTCTATGTGGGTCTGTATTTGGCTGTGTGGGTGGTTGTGTGTGTATAATGGGGAGGAGCGCAAGGGGCTGTAAATTATAGCACAGAGAAGACAATTTTCTTATTTAAAGTGTTAACTCTAATAGAGATTTTTAAAAATATAAATAATGAAAAAAGAAGGAAAATATTTTTTAAAGAATTGCACTGACATTATGATACTTAAACTACAAATGAGCCAGTTTTATTTTTACTTTTTACATAATTGACAATGATATAAATTAAGTGGGTTTCTTTGAATACTTTTCTAAATATAAAGCATTAAATCCAGAGTTTAAAGTTTGTGAAAAATAAAATGTGACCTATTTTTTCACATGAGAATAGCTTTATATTTTCCTGACTTTAATTTTAATACATGATCATTGTTTTAAAAAGCAAAACAATGCACAACGGCATAAGAGAAGAAAGTAAAATCACCTGAAATCTCACCATTCCGATAAGCACTACTAAAATTTTATTAAACAATTTCCTAGTCATCTTATGATGTATATATGCACACAGACACACATATATACACATTTACTATAACCTTATGTAACTGGACATTCTATATGCACACTGCCTTGTACACTGCTTTCTAATGAAATACTATGTTGTATACATCTTATGTCATTATTTTATGACTGGGTGGTATGATTGAACCGTAAGTTGTTTACTCAACTTCTGTTGAAGGACAAATAAATTGTTTTCAGTATTTTATATAGTATATAATAACACCGTAGAAAATATCCTTATATATAATCTTTGGGTACTTTTTGGGTTATCTCCTTAGAATAAACTTCTAGAAGTGGAATTGCTGGAGCAAAAAAAAATTATATCCATTTAAAAATTTGGTAAAAAAAAAATAGATCAATTTACAATCCCAAACAGTACAAGAGAATGTCCATTTCTCAACACTCTCAACATCAGCAAGTATTATAAGCCCTTTTAAACTTTGATAATCCAGAATGTTTTTATTTGCACTTTTTTGGTATTTTTATTATTAATTAAACTGAATATCTTTTCTTATGTTTATTGTTCATTTGCATTTTATCTCCTGACATTTTTCACATCATTTACATATTATTCTATTGTGACAGCTATCTATCTCAATTATTTCTAAGAACTTCATATATTAATATTAACCTCTTGTTTGTATTAACAAATATAAACATGTTTTTCTGAGTTATTTACCTTGTAATTTGCCTACATGTATTTTAGACATATATTTATTTAAAGTTATCAAATCTATATTTTTATTACCCTTACTACTTGATTATAGAATTTTAAAGTATAGTAATACAAAAAATTATAAAGTAGATACTCTTCCTCAGGTTGTCCTCAGTTTGTCCACCAATTTCTGAGGTATGTCAGGGTGATTCATTTGCTTGACTTATCCTCTGCCCTCCCAAAAGTAGTTTTACAAAAGTCTCCCTATAAAAATTTCATTACAGTGTCACAACCTAACAATACTGTAACCAGAAAGTAACCCTAATCTAGGGATAGCTCACATACAATAGGAGACAATTCATTTTCAGATTACTCCATCTTTCCCAGATACCCACAACATTCACAGACTCCAGTCTGCCCAAGGAAAGCATCCCACTCTGAAGCCCCAGCCCCAGAAAAGCATACATACCAAAATCTAGACCCTGATAAACATCATGAAGTCTGTGCCTCATTATCTCAGGACTTTAATAGTCACTATCAACTGCTGCTACTTTATTTTTTTTAATTTTTTTAAAAGATTTTATTTATTTATTTATTTGACACAGAGAGAGAGAGAGCACAAGCAGGGGAGTGGCAGGCAGAGGCAGAGGGAGAAGCAGGCTCCCTGCAGAGCAGGGCGAGCCCGATGTGGGACTCGATCCCAGGACCCTGGGATCATGACCTGAGCTGAAGGCAGTCACTTAACCAACTGAGCCACCCAGGCGCCCAACTGCTGCTATTTTAGATAACACCTCCATGAACATTGTTTTATGAAAAGCTTTTTTCTTCTTTTAAGTTGTCCTTGAAAAAAATTATAAAAGTGGGATTATTGGATCAAAGGACATAAACATTTATATAGCTCCGGTTACCTAGTATTGTATTTTTATCAAATGGAGAATACCACTAAAATTGTTTGTGTTTTTGTTCCTTTTCAACTTATTTAATAGTTTTGAGTGTTATTAACAATTATTTTTGTTAGTTTACTAAGCATAAGAGAAGTACACAGTGGTTTTAATTCATATATCTTTGATTTTTCCACATGCCTTAGGTTTCCATTTTTTGGGTAGGTATTTTGTATTACTATTTATTTATTTATTTTTAAAGATTTTATTTATTTATTTGAGAGAGAGTAAGAGAGAGCAGAGAGGGAGAGGAAGAGGGAGAAGCAGACTTGCTGCTGAGCAGGGAGGGAGCCCAATGTGGGACCCCGGGATCATGACCTGAGCCGAAGGCAGACGCTTAATGACTGAGCCACCCAGGTGCCCCAAGAAATTGAAATTTAAAGCAGTACACAGTAGTTATCCTTATTCTTTTTATAGGAATAACAACAATAAAGGTTTAATCTCAATAAATTGATACATTTCACCTAGGTTGACAAATGGACCTAATCATTTGTTCATTTAATTTATGAGCTACTCTACTCTTTAGGGGATGTTAGCCTGTCTATACTGTGCACAAATCAACCACAGCAATACATTTTGCCTGAATTAATATATTTTTCCTTAAGAATACTAGCTACATTTATTTCATTTCATTTTATTTACTTATTTTTTTAAATTTTTTTATTTTTTAAAGATTTTATTTATTTATTTGACAGAGAGAGAAACAGTGAGAGAGGGAACACAAGCAGGGGGAGTGGGAGAGGGAGAAGCAGGCCTCCCGCAGAGCAGGGAGCCCGATGCGGGGCTCGATCCCAGGACCCTGGGATCATGACCTGAGCCGAAGGCAGACGCTTAACGACTGAGCCACCCAGGCACCCTTTACTTATTTTTTTAAGTAATCTCTACACTCAATGTGGGGCTTGAACTCACAACTCAGAGATCAAGAGTTGCATGCTCTACAGACTGAGCCAGTCAGGCACCCTAGGCTAGTAGCTGCACTTAAAAACACACATTTGATGGGCATGTGGCATTCTCCAAGAAGAGCAGTTAAATGATTCAATATGAGAAGTGTCAGTGAGACTGATTTTCTGGTCATTGACAGTTACTTGTTAGATTTTCAGTACAACATGTACTTGCAAAAACAGATTCAGCTGATAAGTGATAGAGAAGAAGGGGCAAAGGGGCAGTGAGCTGAGCAGAGTGCAGGAAGACTGTCTCTTGGAGAAGAGAGAGAAGAGGATGAAGACAAACTGCATCTACTTTGCAGTTTGTCTTTGGACTAGCCTGGGACCAACAGGCATAATGATGAGCATCATTCCTCTATACTGTTATGAAATATTTTTATTATTTTACTTTTCAATTGCTTTAGTTATATGCAAATGAAAGTTTATTCTAAATTTTTTGTAGTTTAAAGTAAAATAAGTCTATAGTAGACATCATCTTGAGAATTTATAAATATTTAAATATATATTATGCCTATAATTAAAAAATATTTTCAAAGTATTTCTCATAGTTATTCATTCATTCAGTTAGCAAATACTTATTGAACACTTAACAAATATTTACTGAGGAACCATTTTAAATGCTAAGGATGCAGTGGCAAACAAGAAAATTTATATTCTAGTAATTTATAAATTACTAGAATATAAATATAAATTTATATTCAATAAATAAAAGAATAAATAAATATTGAATATACAAATGTGATAAGTATTGTGAAGAAAAATAAAGAGGATGGAGAATGATGGCAGATGGTCAGGGCAAGGCCTGTCTGTGGAGATAACATTGGAGGAGAGACGTGAATGAAATGAGAGGTGAGCCATGTGAGTGTCTGGGGAATAGTTTTCCAAGCAGAGGAGAATAAGAGTAAAGATGAGTAAGACGTACAAGATGAGTAAGAGCTTGGCATGTTCCAGGAACAGCAAGAAGGCTGTTTTGTTTCTGAAAGAGTAGAGTTTCTGAGAGAATGAACCAAATGACAAATCCCTGTTCTCCTGGAACTTACATCATACCAGAGAGACAAAATGAATAAACCATCACATAAATATATGTTGGGTTGTGATAAGTGCTATGAAGGGAAGAGCAGATCAGAAGGGGTGGAGAAAGAAACAAGTGCTGTTTTAGATAGGGGGTGAGAAAAGGCTCCTGAGAGGAGATAACATTTGAGCAGAACCTTCAGTGAAGAAGGGAGTGAACCACACAGATATCCAAGGAAGAGTCACAGGCAGGAGAAGGGTGAGTGCAAAAGCCCTGAGATGCTCAGAGAAAAGCAAAGAGTGTGGAGGAAAGTTTGCAAGAAGAAAAAATGGTAGGAGGTGAGGTTGGATTCGTAGCCAGGGGCAGAATTGCTTGGAGTTTGGAGGTCTTCAGATTTATCCTCAGTGAGATGGGGTGCCAATGGATGGTTATGAGCAGAGGCGTAAGATGGTATGATTTACATTTTAGAAGGATCACTCTGTCTGCTTTGTTTAGGCGACAAGGGTGGAAGCAGGGAGAACAATTAGGAAGTTATTGGGTAATCTAGGTGAGAGGCAAAGGTGTTTGGATTAGTGGGGATAGTGGAAAGGGGTCAGACTCTGGATATATTTTGAAGGTAGAGCTGACAGGATCGAAGAATGATTAGTGGGGTGTAAGAAAATAAGTACTAGCTGGACTGCACTTGCAAAAATCCAGGCGGAATTAGGTATTTATAAATGTAATTCAATTTGAAAGGCTTACATTTTAATTATTCAAACATACTGTTAATCATACAAATACGGATTTGATCAGTCCATTCAACTAAATTCCTTTGAATGTGAAGGTTTGATTGAAATGTGAGAAATAATTCTCTTGTTTTGCCTTTTATTTAGCATCTGGCCCATATAAATAACACTCATAATTCAACCACTTGGCAACAAATTCACCAAATACTTGCTTGTTAAACTTGGCCCTATACCAAGATTTGAGGACACATGATCAATAAGGTACTGATCTGAAATCATATTTAATCTTCAAAATTACTATTTTTAGGTAGGTACTCTGACATTAATATCCATGCTAGTGTCTGTGACATAATATTATATAATATCACAGTATACTTTTAAAAATAAAAGTGTTCCCTATTATAATGTTGATTTTGGGAAATAGGGCTTCCCTCTAGTCTGACTTAGTGGTTGTGGCCTTTATTTGTAAATTGTTTTAATTTTCTTGGGATGGAGTTTGATTTAAAATCCATATAAGGTAATAATGAACCATATGACAAAGGAGTTTTGTGAACATTTGATTCAATTTAATGATGCTTGATTTAGGTTTTTTCTTCAGTGACCAGAGGAAAACTATTTGCAGAATCCATTATTATATCACTTTTATCATTACTACCAAGCCAAAATTGTTGTCTGATTATTTTGGAAACATTCTTAATTCATCTAGTGAATGTTGCATTACCTTTTTGGACTATATCTCTTTATGACCATACTACAGTATTTTTAAAGAAATATTTCTTCACTTTCATTCTTTTTATAGTGTCTAGAACATCATTGCTGGCTCTCTTTTTCTAAGAATTGTATAACACCTAAGTGATGCTTCAGTTAGTGCCACTTAGCTAATTGTTATGAGAAACTCAGGTCCAATTTTAGCTTATTTTACCAAATTACAGTGATAAGTCAACCTATATTTTTAATGAACTGATTTAAAAAAATAAACTGTCTTTTATTCTTGCCATTGGTCTGTACTAATCAATGAAGAATTGTTTTCTGATATTGATTCAGGGAGAAAAAGATGGATTTAGGCTTATAATGTATGCCTGTCATGCTTCTGATTATTTTGTGCATTGTATATATTTTAGGGCCAATTAATATGCGGGAGGTGTTCAAATCATTAACTTCTTCATTAGGACTTGTGCAATTCTTTCTATTTTAAGCATAATAATTTATCCAGAGTTATTTTGCTATCCTGATAAAATTCCTATAAGTCCTTGCCTATCCAACATCCATCCTTCAACAACTCTGAATCTTCAAGAATAACTCTGAACCCATAACTGAACAAAAGGAACATTGCGGAGAAAAGTGTCAAACCAAAGCTCAAGCCTTCTGCATCATGATGATTGCCTTGACCACACCAACCAACAAACAGACAAAGCAAAAACCACCAGTGGTCCGATTGATTAATCCTGCCTATAAAAGCCATCATGTTAACTTTTGTTTGTTAAATTCATGAAGCAGGGGCTTAGTGAAAAGAGCTGGAAGAGGAAAGAACAGGATAAGAAGAGTGGAGAGTGAAGGCAGTAACTGCAGAAGAAGCAGAGGTTAGAAATCACAGAAATAGTGAGAAGCAGCTATGAACATAGGTGGCAACAGAGAGCCCTTGAAGAATGCACAGAAATAGATGTTCAACTCTGCAGCTCACCTGCTCTGGGGCTCTTGAAAGCATAGGACAGCTCCTCTATGAGACTATCTGCAAGAGAGAATTTCCACACAGGTATAACCTTTTTTTTTTTTTTTTAGAGAGTGAGAGGGAGAGCACGTGCACATTTGCAAGCTGGGGAGGTGGCAGATGGAGAGGGAGAGAGAGAATCCCAAGTAGGCTCCACGTTCAGCAGAGTCTGTCCTAGGGCTCTATCCCACGACCCCAAGATCATGACCTGAACCGAAATCAAGAGCCAGATGCTCAACAGACTGAGCCACCCAAGCACCCAGGTATAACCTTTTTAAAGGCGTATGCTATATATCTGTAAAATATAGTAAATTTCTTACACAGAAGAGAACGATACTTTTTTCTACTGTTCTTTGATAAGAAAAACTAAGTAATAAAGAGTTTAGTATTTCATGAATAATCATTTATACCATGATTTTTTGATGAAAGAAAGCACCTATTAATGTCTTCCTTATTTGTAGAAACACTAACTCAAAAATACAACAATTTTCTCTCCTATTGGCTAAATTTATTGTGCATAGCAAAATGGCAGGCTTTTAAAATCTGAAGCACATATCTGCCTTAATATTTGTAGAGTGAGATAAGATATAAATAAATAAAGTGATTCTAAATTAAATTTGTATTCTTTGCAATTAGCTTCAGAACCTGTGTAATTAGCTAGCCAAAATAAACTTTTCTGTATTTGGCTTAATAACCTGGACTTCACTGAATTCATATTTTTGTTTCCTTTTTACTGTGTGACATCGTCCTAAAATGTATTAATGTGAAGAAATTTGATTTGTGTATGATTCATTTTTCTTTAATCCACTAAAATGTCATCAACTTAACAGTTTTACTTTCCTCATGTGGAGCATTGAAAGGTAGATTCTATCAGAGATTTTCATCAAAAATGACTCAATGTAAGCCAAAAAAATTAGTAGTCCATGAACTATGTTATTTCTATGCTATTTATGTAAATAATTTCATTAGAAGAGGGAAGCCTTACTGGGCCGTGCTCTCCTGATGAAAATATAGAAGTTCATGTGTTCACTGGAAAGGAAGTACTATAACATGGCAAATGGCCAAGAAAGCCCACAGCTGGCTCACTTCTTCAGGATTATATAAGGATCTTGGGCATCTCATCTCAAACTCTCCTTTACTTCAACCCCACCCCATTCAAAATAATTCACCTTAAGCCTGTGGCTCTCAATCTTTAATGGGGGTGCTTGTTTCAGTACATATTCCTGGGTCGCACCTTAAGAGACTGCAGTTTCACCAGTTGTGGGTAAGGGCTGACGAGTCTGCATTTCTAACTAGCCTGCAGGTAGTTCTGATGCAGGTGATCTGTGTATACCCACTGAAAAATCCCTGCATAAGGGCAACAAGCATCTTGATTTTAAAATCATAGTAAAGATATAACTATCTAATATCCCCTCCTGAAAACACATTCTAATGTTGATAGTGGGATTTGGGAGGAGACTGAGTACTTTAAAAATTGACGCATCACAACGGTAGGGAAAGGGTACTTAAAATGGGGACTTTGTGGGTACTTAATTCTTTTTAATTTCATAAAGCTTCCTTTATAGGAATAAAATCTCATAAATGAGAATAGGGGCACAACAAAAGAGAGGAATAAGAATGGGTGATGAACACATTTCTCTTTAAAAAGGGGTATCGTTAAAAGGCTTTAGACAGCGCTTGAAGTTAAGTGGAACCGGCAAGGTATCATCTTTTAATTTTCAGAATATCAGTTAAGAAGATTTTCTGCTGCGGGGCGCCTGGGTGGCTCAGTCGTTGAGCGTCTGCCTTTGGCTCAGGTCATGATCCCAGGGTCCTGGGATCGAGCCCCGCATCGGGCTCCCTGCTCCGCGGGAAGCCCGCTTCTCCCTCTCCCACTCCCCCTGCTTGTGTTCCCTCTCTCACTGTGTCTCTCTCTGTCAAATAAATAAATAAAATCTTAAAAAAAAAAAAAAAAGAAGATTTTCTGCTGCAAGTAACAGATTACCCAAACATCAGTTACATAACCCATAAAGATATTGGATCATCTAACCAAACAAGAAGCTTACAGATGGAGGTTCCAGATACGGAGTTCAATGACCTAGGCTTACTCTTCTTTGCCATCCTCAGAATGTTGGCCTGTTGTTCCAGACTTACCATGTCATTGTCACATGATGGCTGCATCCTCAGACATTTGAGGGGGAAAGAAGAGATCATCTTACTTTGAGCAAAATCCTTCCCCAAAGACTTCCCCTCCTCTCTCATTGATCAGAACTAGCCAGAACTGGGTCACACCAAACATTAACAAAGGAGAATGAAATTTCACTCCTGGTTTTTATCAATTATGGTTCATGCCCTGATCTGGAGGGAGAGTCTAACTTCTCTGAATATGCTGCTGCTAGAAAAAACTCAAGGTTCCTTAAATTGATATATAATGTATTTAAAAAATGGGGAAATAACAATAGATAGGCAACCAATCATATCTTCCTTGGTTTTGAAATTATTCTTTGGATTTTAGTGGTTGCAGAATCCTAGAAATGCACTGAGAGTGGGCTAGAGTGGGAGGAAGAGGTTATGGCCAGAATTGTTTCTGGGGATGGTGGTAGGTGGGGTGGGGTGGGAGTGGGTATGTGGGAGATGACCTGGAGAAAGAGTTGCCTTCTTTTTTGATATTTTGGTCAGTCATGCCCTAGTTGAGGATACCTTTGTAAGAACTAAAAGTGTTTGTAAAGATTGTGTTGCCACAAGGAATAATAAAATAAAAATGACTATAAGCTTATAACATCTGTAAACTAATAACCTTTGGTTATTTCCAGAACTTATTTGCCTACTTGTAAGTTTTTTTATTGCAATAATCTAGTATTTTACCACCTTCCGTTTAAATATAAAACAAAGTATTATTTCAGCTTCGTGCAACTCACATGAAAGGCTATGGTAAATAGTACTGCATAGTGTTTGCTTTTATCTTCAACTCTGGAGATCACACAAGATATTTAGACATGTTGGAAAACATTGTCAGCCGTATATATAACGCTTTTGTTTATACTATGCTTTGCTTTGTTCCAAAAATACTTGAAGTGGCTTAAAAGAATGTGCCTAATACAAACAGGTAATGATAAGTGGAAATGTCAGCCTAACACCTAAGTAGGACAAAATTACTGTTTTTAAATTATATATAATACAAAATGATGAGAATGAACTTAACTTTTTCTGAGACTAATATTAGACTTTGAAGGATTATTATTTCAAAATTAAAATGGAAATTATTGTAGGAGTCCTGCATGGCTCAGTTGGTTAGGCACCCAACTCTTGATTTCGGCTCAGGTCATGATCTCAGGGTTGTGAGGTAGATACGGAGTTCAATGACCTAGGCTTACTCTTCTTTGCCCTGCATCAGGCTCCACACTCAGCTGGGAGTCTGCTTGGGAATCTTCTCTCTCTCTCTCTCTCTCTCTCTCCCTCTGCCCCTCCCCACCTAAAATAAATAAATAAATATTTAGAAAATTATTGTAATTGGGAAGTCTTTACGTTCAACTTTGTTCTCATTAGAGTTGTTTCAAACAAAGGAATGTTTCTTTCGTAACAATTTCAGAACAATAAATTTGAACATTAATATATGTGTCAATACACTTAATGGTATTTAAGTTTTTATTTTGTAAAGACTGAATTTCTATTTCAGAAGTAGAGTTCATATTTAATAACTACTGACATTTTAAACATTTAAAAGCTCTATTGATATGAATAATGAAGAAATAGGTATTGGTTCATATGACATTGTAATATCTTCACAGATATATGTTAGCATTTTATGAGGAAATTGAATTTCATTTAACTGGAAATTGCTGTTGCTTCGAAATAATCAGGGCAATGCAATGCTCTTCAACTTTAATAACTGTTTTAACAATATCATCCTTTCTTGAAATATGAAAGAAACAGACAACAGTGCATAATATTGTATTTTTACAATAAAGCCTTACCAAGTGTCCACTCATAGGGACACAGTTTTCCAAAATGAGGAAAATGTTGCAGTGAAAGAATATGTTATAAGAAAAAAACAAACTAACTAAAGACTTACCTTTAGAAAATAAAGGCTGGAAAATGGCCCAATAATAGGGATTCACTTGAATTTTTTTTTCATTTAAACAATAGTAAAAATTTTAATCTCCTTTTCCTTCAAAAATGAAAAATATCCCATCTGTGTTAATGGCTTTAAAATTTTAACCTTAAGTATTTCAAAATAGTTAGAATATCAAATTCTTTCTTCATCACAGATAATGGAAAACAAACTCAACCTAAATTATAGTAGTTGATTTTTTCCCCCAACTTTATATGTATGTGTGTATGATCTGAGAAACTTGTCACAATCATTTAAAATGATTTTGAAGAACTGAAAAGTGAATTAATTGAAATAACTATCTGATTAATTATCATTCATTCAAGAGTTTTTTTTAATTTTTTAGGCTAATGATTGTCAAAACCAAACACATAAATCAAATAGCATAAAAAGTTAATCTATAGAGGTTGGGTTTAAAAAGAGCATTCTAATCAAGTCTGGGCAAATGAGAATTAGATTAGGCAGTGACTGTTGAGAGTTAAATATTAATGAAAAATGCACTAAAGTATACCACATGTCTGTTTGCTTCAAAATTTATTTATTTTTTTTAAATTTTTTGCATTATATTTATCATTTCACTTAGCAGTGTTATGGGTATATAAGTATTTTATAAGAAGTTATATTTTGGAAAGGGAAAAAAGGACTGGAAAATTCATAACATGTTTCTCAGGTAAATATACCTAAGGTAAAAATACAATTGTGATTGACACATAGTAGATGCTCAATAAATACTTGTTGGAAATGAATATGATGGGTTAATTGGGGCAGCAGAGCTATATGCAGATTTGATTCTCAGAATCACTCAGTTATGAATAAACACCTTGAACATTGTTATGATAGTAGTATATCACTGTTACTGAAGAGCGGCGACTCTATTACAGTTATTTGACAATGCCATACTTCAAGAAAATAAAGAAAAACACTTGGGAAACAGAAAAAGATAATAATTGTTAAGAGAGGTTTGCCCAGCACAGTTTTACTATTGTTCTGTCTAGTAATGTTTGACATGACTGAGTCAGGTGTATTGCAAGGGCAGTTTATGTTCAAAGCTTAGTATTGTAATCACATTGTTTCAAAGTCCATCTGATATATATGTAATGATAGCCATAACTGTACTTTGCCACTTGGTCTTTAGGCAACAGGAGTAACATGATCACAAAAATGGATATTTGAATCATTATTCATTTTATACAGACTGGGCTAAGGTTAATGGAGGTGGATGGGGAAAGAGTTGGGAGGAGGTGGACAGGAAAGAGGTTGGGTCTGTGAGGGGAGATTGAGCAGTACAGGAAGTTAGGCTGAGAGCACTAGGAAGACTCCTCATGGCATCCGGAGTGTTGCATGTCACTAACTTCTGCTGCAAAGATTGCCTATGGCCTGGTGTTCTGGGAAATTCTGGCTAATGCGCTTGTTCCCACACTGAGGAACTCAAAGCAGCATAAATAATGCATCTTCCCTGATGAGTGAAAACCCGACAGATGGCTCAGTTCTTAGTTTCTGACCAAGGGCTGCTGGTGGACAAATAAAGCAGAAAGAATGGTGACTAATATCTAACTTTCTCAGAAGAAGAACTGGGTAGTCACAAAATTTCCCCTCCTCTTCCTCCTTACCTTCCGGAGTTGTGTTTTACTTAAAGGGGACATCTGTATGTAAAATTAAGGGCTGTTCACTGGCCCCCAAATCTCCAACAGGGAGAGAGAAAGAGATCCTAAGGGTGTTAAGAACAGAGGAGTAGCTTTGGGGAATGCACTGAAATATCTGATGGTATAAACATGTTAATACCTCTAAGACATTGGAAAGGAAGCCATCATTCACATTTTATTCATTCATTCAGTGAGTATTTATTGAACACCTAGTATACTCTCCAAGCCATTTTATAGACATAATGCAATTCCAAGGACACTAAATGTGAACTCTGTTCAGAGACCAACAAGGCACTCCTTGTACTTGCAGTAAGACTGCTCCTTCCTAGGTGTCTTTGCCTCCATCTGTAGGGTCAGGAGGATGCCCTGGAAACCCAGTACTCCCTGATTACAGCTTGCCACCTTATCTGCCTTGAGCCCACTAAAATTAATCTCATATTAAAACTGCAAGTAGTTGTACTTCTCATTCCCATTCATTTCCCACTCTAATCCCTACACTGTTCATATCACCTATTTTATTCCTTTCTCCCACCTTTCTCTGACTTCTGAAAACTTTAACATCATTTCCTTTGGAACTTATGATCCATCATCAATAAACTGCTCTATACCTTTAACCTTCTCTGAAGGTTCCCTTCACTTTCTTGCTCTAATCAAAACTTGGCTCTCTCTTGAGCCTACTACTACACTATCAAGTTGTAAGACATTTTTCTTCCATATGGTTGGGGTTGGAGTGGGAGTATGTGTCCTCCCTGTTCCATTATCACCACTTTCAGAGTATTCTCACTCTCTCTTCCCGAAAAAAACACTCAGGTGTGAGTTTCATATCATCAGACTGTCCCACTTATCTCCATTTTGCTTCTATCTAGTGGCTCTCTGGGTTACTGTGCTTGATTTCTCGGTTTTATTTCCTGACCCTCTGCATGCTACTCGTACCTTAGTTCTTGGTAATGTGAAACACATGGGTGATCCTTCCAACACTTTGGTTACTTAGTTCCCTCACATATCTCTTCCAATAATCTTGACTTCTGTCCTGCCTTAGCACCTCATGTCTATTATTATACCTAGACTATATCATTACCAATAATTGCAACAGCATACTATGCTCTGACAACCACTTTTCTAACTCCTCCTTCTATCCTGTAACTCTAACAAGCCTTGGGTCAAACCAGAACCTACAGTCCATTGACCCTACCATTTTTTAGCCATCTCCCCTCTTCCTGTTGACCACTTTTCCCTCCTTACCCAGTACAAATCCCATAGTCAAGCACTGTAATCACTCACTTTTATTCATCTGCAAATCCTTAGCCTTTCTCTCTTACCTCATCTTACTGCCTTAACACAAGCACAACGTTGTTAAGCCAGCTATTGCCTACTCTGTTTAATTTTAAATCTATGACCATTAACCTCCTTGGACCTTTAGTGATTTCTGAGAAATGTCCTGTATTCTCCTAGTCCATTCACTTTCCCACTCTCTTAGATAACAATTGCATACCTTCTTGTCTCTCTTCAAACCTCCAGCATTTCCTCTCACATCCTCAATCAAGTCAAGTGTTACTTTTGGATGAAAATATGGGTTCCTTTTTAAGACCAATCTCATCTTCTCTTGTCTATTAAAATGCACCACTTGCAGTTCTTCCCTCTCCTACATTATCATATTTCCCCCCTTTCTTCAGGGTCATTCCCATGAGCATACAAACATTCCATTTTGTTCTCTCATCTTTACTTCAACCTGGAAACACTTATATATGTATTTTTAAAGTAGTCTCATGGCCAACATGGAGGCCAGTGTGGGGCTTGAACTCACGACCTTGAGATCAAGACCTGAACTGAGATCATGACCTGAGATCTGACACTTAATTGACTGAGTCACCCAGGTGCCCCTGGAAAGTTTAATTGAGCATTTAGTATTTACATCTACTGGGGCTGAAGGAATGGAAAAAAGAAAAATATAGAATCACTGCATACTACCCCTACAGACCAGAGGTAGAACTTTGCTAAGAAAGAATTTAGGATTAAAGACTGTAGATATAATGAGTTACAGTACTTTAATATTACCTGTAAATTTCCATAATACCAGCTTTCTATTGCCCAGGTAACATCTATAATGGAAGTCATTTTGCTCAGAGCAGAATATTTTATGAGCCTTTCCACACTTTCTATCACTAGAAATGATAAATTTGAACTTTGTTGTGGATTCTTATGTGTAGTAGCTGGCTATTTTCTTTACTAACAACAGATAAGACCCTGCTCCATAAATTAAGGCCACAATTTATTGAACATCAATAAACTTACTGATCACCAGATTCTTGGCTGACTGTTTTCATCCAATTGTTCATTTAATCCTCACAGCAATCCCGTGAGGCGGGTAGAGTTCCTTAAGTTACAGATAGAAAACTGAGAAACAAAAAAATTTTTTTTTTTGCTTTTAATAAAGGCCCTCCCCATGAGTTTTATAAAATTTTAATTTGAATTGGGATAACATGCAAATTCTTTGAATAGTCAAACACAAGAAAAAGTATGCATGCAGATGGTCTGAACTAAATAAGTCATGTGCACTTGAGAATGAACGCCGTCTTATGAAAGAGAACACGTCAATGGCTACAGTGGATTTATTGTGTGATTGGTTTCTGTAGGACACCAGAAACCCCAGGCAATGACAGGACGGTTTAGCCAACAGAAAACTGGTAGCTTTAGGGGATATGCAGGGAGGAGGGCATGGATGAGAAAGGAGGAGGGAGTGCCCACTTATTGTCAGATACAATATGCTTTTTAAATTAGGTAGTTTAGCTTTTTTTACTCTCAATTTTATAGTAAAAATTTTTTGAACCTGCAGAAAAGTTGAAAGAAGGGTCCAATGAACAACTGTATACTATTAATGTAGGCTCCAAAATGAACATTTTGCCATATTTGCTTCTCTCCAAATATTTACATTTTTTCTTTATTTTATAAGTAAGTTAGTTGCAGGCATCCTGATTCTTCAGCATGTAATGCTCAGTCTTTTGAGTTTCCTTTATTCTAGAATACCTTCTCAGCCTTTCTCATCTTTCATGACATCGATCTCACAGAAGGGTCTAGGCTAGTTGTTTTGCAGACTGTTTCTCCATTTGGATTACTGAGATTTTTTTCTCTTATGATTAGATTCACAATAAACATTTTTTTGACAGTAGCCCTGCATAGATAATAAGGTGAACTTTAACATATATTAGATTTTCTTAATAAATGCATTACCTGTGTTTTGCTTCAGTAATTTACATGTACATTTTAAATATTTATTTCCTTTGCTTATAATGTGATTTTGCTTAAAACTTAAATGAAATGAAATGTACCCTACTGTCACGAATAAGAATTTCTTTGCAGATTAGCAAATTATGTATTTTCAGTGACAAATTTTAGGTCTTAATTTTTTTTTTTCTTAAGTAAGCTCTCTGCCCAGGGTGGGGCTTGAACTCACAACCCTGAGATCAAGAGTTGCATGCTCTATAGACTGAGCCAGCCAGGTGCTCCAGTGACAAATTTTAAAATTAAGAATGAATACAACAGGGACACATGGGTGGCTCAGTCGGTTAAGCGTCTGCCTTCGGCTCAGGTCATGATCCCAAGGTCCTGGGATCGAGTCCTGCATTGGGCTCCTTGCTCAGGGGGGAGCCTGCTTCTCTCTCTGCTTCCCGCTCCCCCTGCTTGTGCTCTCTTGCTCTCTCTCTCTGACAAATAAATAAATAAAATCTTTAAAAAAAAAGAATGAATGCAACATAAAATGTTTGACTGTAATTGCTTTAAAATATTTATACGCAACTAATAAATCATTGATCACTACCTCAAAAACTCATGATGTTCTATATGTTCGCTATTGAATTTAAATTAAAAAAATTTATGTATTTACTGTGTACAAGGCTAATAAATGCACTATAGTATTTTTGTCCGGGTGATAATGAAGTTCCAGTAATGTGAACCCTTTTTAGAAGTCTTAATAAGTCTTTGCTACAATGTGGAGTAAAACTAACACGGTATTTGATAAGAAATGCCAAAATTGTTAGTTGTAGAAACAGGAAATAGAGAAAATCTCCTGAAATAGCTCAACATTTATTTACAGAATTTTAACGTGTGCTTTACAATAATAATGGTTACTATTTATTATTTTTTTAAACGTATCTCCTGTAATTAGCACACAATCTTAAGAGGGAGATATTATTTACATTTTGTAGGTTAGAAACAAAGCAACTTTTAGTCATTATACTAAATCCCTTTGGTTTTATCAGTCTACAAAAACGCTTGCCTTATGGGATGCTTAAGTGATGCTCACTTCCATCTCTCTGTTATAGTCCTTCTGGAAAGAGACTGACTCCACTTACCACCATTCCAGAAACTTCCCTTATGGAAAGGAAGTAGGGGAATCTAGAGACCAAGTCATCTAACTTCCCTCTGGCCTTCCTCCTCCCAACTGCAATCTAGATCTGAAGTTCCTTTCCTTTCCAAGCTACCTTTCGAAGTGTTAGTCAGATGTTGCCCTCCTGCTGGAGAAATGAACATCTCCCGAGGATCTCGATGTACCTTATCCATAGTAAATTTGCCAAGCAATTAATCTAAGCTAGGATAATTAAGGATGATTTGTTTTCAACCATTATTTTACTTTTAATAGAACGTTGACCATAGCTTTTCCTTAGCCATGATTTTAGTTCTTCTATGATGAGAATACTCACTATTAACATTATTAATTAATATTACTCTGAAATTTCCAGTCCATACAGACATAACCTTTAGGAAGGAGAAGTAAATTTTCATTATTTACAGATATTATGGTTAGGTATCAGCGAACTCTACAAAATCAACTAATAATTATTGAAAGTGAAAAGCTTAGATTTGAGGTAAACATATATATATATTTTAAGATTTTGTTTATTTGACAGAGAGAGAGCACAAGCAAGGGGAGCGGCAGGCAGAGGGAGAAGGAGAAGCAGGCTCTTTGCTCAGCAGGGAGTCGGATATGGGGCTCCATCCCAGGACCCTGAGATCATGACCTGAGCCCAAGGCAGCCGCTTAACTGACTGAGCCACCCAGGTGCCCCAAGAGATAAACATATATTTTTAAAAACCCTTCCAATACATCAGTAAAAACAAGTTAGAAAACAGAACAGAAAATATTTCATTTAGAATAGCAATAAAAACTAGGAATACCCATAGGGTGAGGTGTAAGGTAAACAATCCGTATTACTTTATATCAAAAAGTATGTAATAAAGCTAGCCTATAATGTTGTTGTGATGCAAAACAGAAAGATCACTAAAACAAAATTGAAAGTAGGCAATCAACCCAGTATTCAAGAAAGCATTAATACGTGGTAAAAGAAGTATCACAAATCAATGGGCAAGGGAATATTATTTTTACTGGTGCTCTGACAGTGGATTATCATTGAAAAATAATCAGTTTGGTTTCTAACTGAAAACTATAAACCAAAATACACTTTGCATGGTTTAGAATTAGATGTAAAAATTAAAGGGGCACCTGGGTGGCTCAACTGGTTAAGCATCTGTCTTCGGCTCAGGTTATGGTCCCCGAGTTCGGGGATGGAGCCCTGCATCGGGCTCCTTGCTCAGGGGGGAGTCTGCTTCTCCCTCTGCCCCTTACACTGCTCATGCTCTCTTTCCCTCTTAAATAAATAAATAAATAAATCTTTAAAAAAATTAAAAAAGAACCTTATATAAAGTGGCACCTGGGGACACATCATCATTATGGCTATGTTAATGGTATCGGTGGAGAACAGCTACAAAGGAACTCATTGTGGAGAGTAGAACACTGTAGTCCACGGGCCTGCAAGCTGAGGGGATTGTCACATGGGTGGCTCCTCAGGAAGAACTTCTTGGGAGAGCTGGCCCTTGGACGAGGTGTCACATTTGGGTTGTTAGAGAAGAGGGGACACCCAGGCGGTGGCACACTAGCAAAATTACTACGGTGATAAAAAAAAAAAAAGCCAGGCATTGGGGAAAGAGGGATGCCCCAGGAAGGGGATGGAAGCTCTGGGAGGGCAGAGATTTGCATCTGCTTTGTTTGCTGCTAACCCCCCAGGACCCTGGCTCTTGAGAATTGCTGTTGTTGGGGAGTAGCCAGCTCCTGGGCCAGGAGATTCACTCTGCATGTTGGGATTTGAGACAATGAGAAGCTTCTGAGCAGCAACCACCCACGGGTGAATGGGATAAAAAGACATAAAATGTCAGAGAATCTGCACGATGAAGGTATTTGTAAGTATAAGCGCAGTGAACGAAAATAAGAAAGGAAAGGTGAAGAGATTTTTTTAAGAGAGTTTTCGAAAGATCTGTATTTTGCAAAGTGTATAAATCAAATCAAAAGAAATGGAAAAATAAGACAAAAAGGGATAAGGTCAGTACATCAAAGATATCCTAAAAATTATTAAGACACGAGGATTTATCAAGAAATGGGACAGGGAAATGAAATTTTTCACAAAAGAACAATTATAAATGGCTAATTAACTTTGGAAAAAATGCCATTTTCTTGACCATAAAAACAAATTTAAAATAATATATTAACTACTTCTTCCTTATTTTAAAATTAACTAGTAAATGTTAATAAGGACAGTCAACTTTTTGGAAAAGTAATCTACTAACATATTCAGAGGACTTTAGATTATTCATATCTTTTCATTCCTAGGATCTGTTACAGTCCTAACTAGTAGCTATATTAAGGAACTCAGAAATGCTGGCAAAGCTTTTGTGCAAAGAGTTTCTTCTCAGTGTTATTTACATAATTAAAAAAATAGGAAAAAATCTATATAAGTAATAATATGGGAAAAATTGTTATCCACCAAACAATAATAAATATAAAAATATATAAATATAAAATATATAAAAATAAATTATAATAAAATACTATCCACATAATTAAATAGTAATAAAAATGTTTTCAAACAATTTTAATGATTTGTTTTGTTTTTTTTGTTTTGTTTTTTTAATTTTTTTTTTTTATTTATTTGCGAGAGAGAATGAGAGAGAGCATGAGAGGGAGGAGGGTCAGAGGGAGAAGCAGACTCCCTGCTGAGCAGGGAGCCTGATGTGGGCCTCGATCCTGGGACTCCAGGATCATGACCTGAGCCGAAGGCAGTCGCTTAACCAACTGAGCCACCCAGGCGCCCAATTTTAATGATTTGTAAAGATGATATATTGTAATAAGAAAATAAAAGCGAGATGCAAATTTTAAAAAACTGACTGATGCCAAGGTGTATCCTAAACTCCAGGGTGGGTGTGTATGTGTATATGTATGTGTGTTTTTGTTATGAAAAAAGAGAAGAATAAACTTAAATTTACATGTTTGTATGACTAGCTTTTGCTGTTTTCCCTGGCAGTCTTTTATGTCCTGAATAGAGCTCTGAGGATAGTCTTATTTTTCTTGTTTATCATTTTATTTTTCAATAAAAAGTATTAATTTGGTGTAATATAAACAGTTATACCAACAGCCAAGACGGCTAAGAAAGAAAGCTGCTGTTTACATTCTCTTCCTTAATAAGTGTTATGTTTGCTTTGGCTAAATTGCCACTTTGGCAAATTATCATTTTTTTTTTTTTTTTACATTTGTCCATGTAAAAGTCTAAAGACGTAAAAACTTAGTATTAACTTCTAATTTTTAAATCAACTTCTGAAATGAACATTGTGATAATTATGTATTTTTTTAGTTTATTATATAAATATCTTTAAAGTAAACTGTGGTTGAACTCATAATATTGAAGTAAACATTGAAGGCAGGAAATCCAGTGAACTCTCTTATCGTTAGTGCTTAGCTGTCAAAATGTCTTCATAATAGGAGTAATTTTTAGCTCATATCTTCACCCAGTGTCTGATTTTAATTTCAGCATGATCCTCTACACCTGATGTGTTAGAACAACCAGATTTTTAGGATGAAAAAAATGGAGTGTGTGAAGAAATTTGCTTGAATACCACTACTCAAAGACTTCTCCAAATGTCTGGCTAAACAGTCTGATGGTCTGGGGAGAAGAGGACTTCTGGACATAAGCACATGCCCGAGGGGATCAGAGAAAACCGGAGTCTAACAAGTCTTGCAAATGCTATGGTTCACTCACTTATTTAATTTGATGATTTAAAACTGTGATAAGAGGCAGGCAAACTGTGGTGTCAAATTCAAAACAAAGTGTGGTGATCTGCCTTGTTTTCAGCTTGTTGCTATCTGATGAAAACACTTTTCCACAAGCAACACTGATGAGCAGATGGTGCTAATAAGACCAATTAAGTGCTAAGCTTCTGGAAATGTTTTTTGTTGAGTGACATCTTCAGACTGTTTTCTGCTAACATACATCTGAAGCCATGTGTTTCTAAGGTGCAATAGCATTAATATTTATGGTCACTGGAATTTTCATTTTCAAGAATATGGACTCAGACAAGACAAAACAAACCCCCAAACCCCAAAAAACCCCAAAACCCTCTGGCCCGATTCCAAAAACAGTATGCGAAGTTGAGTGATGAGATTCTAACCCTTTTGGGACTCTAGGGGCCTTACTCTAGGTCACTGGTTTCCAGTAACTGGTACATGAAGAAATTTTCTCTAGTCTGCAATGAAGGAAAAAAAATTATAAAGAAACCCCCCAAAAGTAATGGATTAGGGGGTATTTTTTCCCTTTTCCCTCTTAACTTCTATTTGTTTTTCCTGGTAGTTTGGAAGTCATTGATCCTATTCTTTTATTGATTTCTATCTACACAATATATTTCATTTGGGATGACAGTAGACAGAATTGAATTAATTATAATACATTGTCATCATTGATCCATGAATGATCTTTATTTTCTTTATTTTACTTTTAATTTTATATATTTATGTATTTATTTATTTTATTTGGAGAGACGGAGAATGCAAGCTGGTTGGGGGTGGGGTGGGGGTGGGAAGAGCAGAGGGAGAGAGAGAATCCCAAGCAGGCTCCATGATCAGTGCAGAGGCCCATGTAGGGCTCGATCCCACAACGCCCATGATCCCACCATCATGACCTGAGCTGAAATCAAGAGTTGGATGCTTAACTGACTGAGCTACCCAGGCACTCCTTAATTTTATTTTTTAAATTTACTTTTACTTACCACTCCTCCCCACAAAAAACTTTGAGGGATAGTCAGCCAAGCCAAGAACCAAAGTACTACCAATAATTTACATCTACCTAAATGTTCTTTCCTTATCCCAACTCCCTGCCTATCTCCCTTCCCCAAGTATACGGTGCCTTCTTTCTGTATGTGTGCATCTCCAAATTTCTCCTTTTTATAAGGACACTAGTCATATTGGATTGAGACCCACTCTAATGACCTCATTTTAACTTGAATAAAATCCTTAAGACTCTATCTCCAAATAAGGTCAACATTCTGAGGTACTGGAGGTTAGGACTTCAACATATGAATTTGGGGAGACACAATTGAAACCAGAACAACAGAGAACTTACTTTTTATTACTATCAAGTTAACAGTGAGCCCCCTTGAAAAAGTTCATAGAGGACTTGGTTCAAGTCCTTTCCCAGAAAGGAAAATGAGAAGAGGGATAAAAACGAATAATGGAAAAAAAAGAAATTTAATAGTGGACATCTATAATTTTTGCCTGCCCAGAATTTTTCTGTTCTTCTTTTGGTAATATCATCTTGCTTTTGCCCTGTGTGTGGTTCAATTGGGAACTGAAACAGAGTACTCCATCCTACTATGCTGAGTTATTGGAGTAGGGATGGCAACATGACCTATCATGAGCCAATCTTAACATCTGAGAATGAGCTCTTTAGCTCTTTAGAGAATGGTGTGCTCTGTCTCCTGGGGTTGAGGGTGGTCAAACTTGACACCTCTTGAAAAGAATCTAAGTCAACATGGGGGAAAATAGAACTGAAAGATGGAGCAATGCAGAATTCAGGCATCGTCTTGAATTCTTAGATTCAGCCAGGCCTGAAGTTCACCCTTTGAACTTCCAAGTTAAATGAGCTAATAAATTTCCTTTTTGCTTCATGTTGGGCTCCTGTTATTTGTAACTAAGAGTCTTAACAGATGCTCATTCAGTTTTTGAGGAAAGATAGTAGGAAATAGACATTTACAGAAGTGAGGTAACTTGACACATGCTTCAAGTGAGCACATAAATAACAGGATAGTTCTAAGACTTCCTAAAATGAGCTAATATATTATCTCCCTCCTTTTTTTCTTTCATTGATTACTTAAGAGCCTCACTTTTTGACCCCTTTTGGATTATGGGGTTTTTGTTTTGTTGCATGTGCTTTCATATACTTATCATTCTTTCCTCTCCTAAAATAACCCAGTGAGAAGGAAAACACCCATATTGTCTATAAATGGCTGGGTCTGAGCATCACTGATGAGCTTTAATTCATGTGTACTTAATAAATATTTTATTATTAAAACATGCTCAAAGATTCCATATTTATTTATGGAAGTGTATTAACCTGTGGGTAGTTGCCAATTTATGAACAGGTTGTAGCCTAGAAATTTGTTAAAAAAAAAAATAACTGTGGTTTAGAATACATCTTCCCACAGGAATAATGTTACATAACATGGTCACAAACTAGCAAATTAGTCTTTTAAGCTATAAGGCAACTGTGGAGAGAGGCAGTATAATGTGTACTGGATAAGAATTTGCTTCCTGGATCCAGGCTGCCTGGGTTCAAATCCCACCTTTGCCATTTATGCCACTTACAAGTTTGTCCTTGTGCAAGTTACACCCACTAGAATACTTAATATTAAAAAGACTGAAGATATCAAGTGTTCGTGAGGAGGTGGGACAATAGGAACTCTGATACACCGATGGTGGGAATATAAAATGGTACAACCACTTTGGAAACTGTTGGTAGTTTCTTAAAAAATTAAATTTACACTTATCATATGATGTAGCTATTCTATTCCCAAGAGAAATGAAAGCATATTTTCATATAAATACTTATACATAAATGTTTATAACAACTTATTTTTGTAATAGTCTCAAATTGTTAACAATCCAAATTTTATCGAGAGGTGAATGGATAAACAAATTGTTGTCTATCTACGCAATGGAATACTACTCAGTAATAGAAAGGAACAAAGTATTGATACATGCTACAACATGGGTGAGTCTCAAAATAATTATACCTAGCGAAAGAAGCCAGACAAAAAAAAAAAAGTACTTATTGTAGGTTTCTGTTTGCATAAAGTTCAAGAAAATAAAAATAATTTATAATGATAAAAAGGAAATCATGGTTGTTTGGGGATGGAGATGGGTAGTAGAGCAGATTGGATTACAGAGAGGAATGGGGAACTTTTGGGGCTGATGATGTATTCATATGTCATAGGGGTATTCATATGTCAATACTCATCAAGTAGTACACTTTATATATGTGATGTTCATTGTATGTTAATTATTCCTCATAAAAGTATTTTTATTATACCTCATAAAATGTATTTTTAAAAAGATTTTTGTTGCTATTTATACTTCCTAATTCCTGGAAAGTCTGAAAAACAAAGTATTACATTTGTACTGTCCTCCTCCATTTTTTACTAAAACAACAACAACAAAAACCCACGCTAGAACAAAACAAACAAGAAAGCAAACAACTCATCCTGTTTTCATTTATTTTTAAAAATTTATTTATTTTTTAAAGATTTATTTGTTTATTTGAGAGAGAGGGAGACAGCACAAGTGGGAGGGACAGAGATAGAAGGAGAGAGAATCTTAAGCAGACTCCATGCTGAGAGTGGAGCCCGAAGTGGGGCTCGATCTCACGACCCTGATATCATGACCTGAGCCAAAACCAAGAGTTGGACACTTAACTGACTGAGCCACCCAGGCACCTCCTCATCCTGTTTCTTAAATGGAAATTTAAAAATTTAAAAGGCAAGAAAATTTATTTCATAAATCATATCAGCCTATACCAATATTATTAAAAATGTAACACATTAAGATATTAGGCATTGTTATGCCATACTGAACCATATTCTCATGTGTTATAAACCAAATAACATAAATATTGTGGTATTAAAACATTTCAGCTTTTTATGAAACATTTTGAGACTATTAAGATGCCATGAAGACAGAGCCCTTCTAGATTATAGTCTAATATCATGAACACCATTTCCTCTGACACATTAGTTGCTGGTAATTAGTTGGTTAATCAAAAAAGTGGTCAATGCAATGAGCAGTAAATAAGTCCTAGAGATTTAATGCACAGTGTAATGAGTATAGACCACATGGTATTATAATCAACAAACTTGCTAAGACACTAGATCTTAATTATGCCAGCCACTAAAAAGAAATGATCATATGATGTGATGGAGGTGCTACAATGGCAATCATTACAATATATAAATGCATCAAATTAACATGATGTAGACCTTAAATTTACACAATGTTATAGATCAAATATATTTCAATTTTTAAAAAAGTGGTTGAAGGGATGGGGCGCCTGCGTGGCTCAGTTGTTAACCTTTCCCTTCGGCTCAGGTCATGATCCCAGGGTCCTGGGATCGAGCCCCGCATCGGGATCCCTGCTCGGCGGGAAGCCTGCTTCTCCCTCTCCCACTCCCCCTGCTTGGGTTCCCTCTCTCACTGTGTCTTTCTCTGTCAAATAAATAAAATAAATAAATAAATCTTAAAAAACAAAAGTGGTTGAAGGGAGAAAATAATACCAAAAACTACATGTCTTAAAATTAAGGTTTGTATATTGTGCATTTATTCACCAAATCTTCAGTGAAACCAAGTTGTTTCCTTTGAATTTTGGCCCCTGATTAAAAGTTTGGATTTCCCTTCCCTCCCTTTCTTTTCCCTTCCTTTCCCTTCCCTTCCCTCCCCTTTCCCTCCCTTTTCCTTCTTTCCTTCCTTCCTCTTTCTTTTCTTTTTCTTTCTCTTTCTTTCTTTCTTTCTTCCTTCTTTCTTTGTCTTTCTTCTTTTCTTCTTCTCTCTTTTTCTTTGCACAAATCACATTCATTTGCAGTATCTTCAATTTTATGGTTTCTACTTCATTAACATGGAAATAGAATATAAAGACACTGCACAGGGGCACCTGGGTGGCTCAGATTGTTAAGCGTCTGCCTTCAGCTCAGATCTCCAGGTCCTGGGATGGAGCCCAACGTTGGGGGTCCCAGCTCAGTGGGGAGTCTGCTTCTCCCTCTCCCTCTGCCCCTCTCCCACTTGTGCTCTCTCTGTCTCTCTCTCAAATGGGTAAATAAAATCTTTAAAAAAAAAATAAAGACATTGCGGAACAGTCTGAGTGCAGAACCTTTTTGGATTTTTACAATTAAGGATTTTCTTTTTCAATTGCCTCACTTGCATGTAATTTGATAATATTTTTTAGCAACTCACTTTTTAAAAAGATTATTTATTTATGTATGAGAGAGAGAGCACACGCGAGCAGGGGGAGGACCACAGGGGGAGGGAGAGGGACAAGCAGACTCCACACTGACTGCCAAGCCCCACCTGGGACTTGATCTTGTGACCCTGAGATCATGCCCTGAGTCAAAACCAAGAGTCCAACACTTAGACTGAGCCACGCAGGCTACCCTAGCAACTCACCTTTTAAGCATTTTTAAGCATTTGACTTAGTTTCCACAGAATCAGAGCCTAACTTACTTGCACTTGTATTTCTCATTTTATGTAGTATTTAATTGAATTATTTAATTATAATAATCAGTACAACTGGCATCAACAGACTTGAGGATAAACAGCTGACTCTTGGGTAGCATGAAACAGTGTAGAACAGGTTTCCTAGGCTTGAGCATTCAGAGCCTTATGGCTATCAGTCAAATATGTTTTACCTTTAGGCTCTCGTTTAGAGAATTCATTTGAAATACTTTAATTTTGTACCCTATGTATTTTATGTAGAAAGGTGAAGTCAAAAGAAAAGATAGTGTAATCACAGAAAAATGAAGGATGGCAGTAATTTTAAAGTAAAATTCACGGAGTAAGATGATAAAGCAATCTGCTAGAGTAAGTGATGTATTTGAGTTATAATTGTGAAAGAAGTATTACATTAGTGAAATATTAACCACATCAGCACTTTGGGAAGGTTTATATGATCTCAGGGGAAATAATGGTCAAAATTCCAGACCCTAATTCTAAATACAGAAACAAGAACTTTCATGTATTGCAAAAGCAATGATTGTGTCACTGTGACTATTTCAGTTAAGTAATAAAAACAAAAACGTGCTTTTTATATTGCTTATCAGTTCTTCCATTTCATCTAGTTTCACATTTTCTGCACCAAATTATGACTGTGTTTGAATTGTCTACTATTACGTTTTCTATTGCAGGTTATATGGCTGAGTTTTATCTTTGGAATTTCCGGTGGAATTACACAAAAGAAAAATTGCAGATCTTGCACCAGTAGCTAATTTATCATATTTATCAATCTCTGAGGGGATTCCTAGGAAATATAATCATGCACTTAGACTAAGAACTTACTATATGGCATATGAATACAGAAGAGAACTAACTACCCATGGAAATTTCTTGGAAGACTGCCTGTGCTCTAAAAGGTGCAAAACTGGTAAAATCAATATTTATTAGGCATGTATAATTTCCATAGCTCGATTAGTGAGTAGTAAAATACACACTGGTTCAGGGACTAATGTTGCTATCTCTCCCTACTTTAACTGTGCAATTCTAATAACCCAGGGTAGGTTCACATGAAGGGATAAACAAGGTAAGTGGAATCCTTTTATCTATATTCTAACTGCTATTCTAGAAGACTATGCCACTCAGTATTGAACAAAAATGGAAAACTTCAGTTGTTTTTGTTTTGTCTAACTTTCTATCTAATTGAATCCTCGATAACAAGTAGATAAAGCATCAGTATATTGGAATTTTTTGTCTAGATGTATTACTTTTTAAAACTTTTTTGTGTTTTTTTTTTTATTGTGGTAAAATGTACATAACATAAAACTCACCGTTTTAACTATTTTGAAGTGCAAATTTGGTGGCACTAAGTATACTCACAATGTTGTGCAACCACCACTGCTACCCACTTCCAGAACTTTCATCATCCCCAACAGAAACTTCCTATCCATTAAAATAATAACTCCCCATTTTCCCATGTTCTTAGCCCCTGATAACCTCTATTATCCTTTCTGTCTCTATGAATTTGCCTATCCTAAGTACCTCCTATAAATGAAATCATACAATATTTGTCCTTATGTGTTTGGCTTATTTCACGTAGCATAATTCTTTGTAGGTTCATCCATGCAGTAGCATGTATCAGAATTTCATTCCTTTTTAAGGCTGAATAATATTCCATATATATATGTATATATATACACACATAACAAACACATACACCATTTTGCTTACTCATTCATCTGTTAATGAACATTTGAGTTGTTTCCACCTTTCAGCTACTGTGAACAATGCTATTGTTAACATTGGTGTGGAAAAATCTGTATGAGTTCCTGCTTTAAATTCTTTTGTTTATATATTGGGAATGGAATTGCTAGGTCATATGGTAATTCGATGTTTAATTTTTGAGAAACCATCATACTGTTTTCCAGAGTGGCTGCACAGTTTTAAATTCCTATCAGCAGGGTGCCTGGGTGGCTCAGTTGGTTAAGCGATTGCCTTCGGCTCAGGTCATGATCCCGGGGTCCTGGGGATCGGGCCCCATGTCGGGCTCTCTGCTCAGCAGAAGCCTACTTCTCCCTCTCCCTGCTGCTCCCCTTGTTTGTACTCTTGATCTCTCAAATAAATACATAAAAGCTTAAAAAAAAAAAAAAGCATCTGCCTTCGGCTCAAGTCATGATCCCGGGTTCTGGGATGGAACCCTGCGTCGGGCTCCCTGCTCAGTGGAGAGCCTGCTCCTCCCTCTCTTCCCTGCTTGTGTTCTCTCTTGCTATCTCTCTCTCTCTCAAATAAAAGCTTTAAAATAAACAAACAAATAAATAAATTCCTATCAGCAATGCACAGGGTTCAAGTTTCTCCATATCCTTTGCCAACACTTGTTATTTTCCATTTTTAAATATTTTAATGGATGAGCAGCATCTCACTGTGGCTTTGATTCGAATCTCCCTAATGATTAGTGATGTTGAGCATCTTTTTTATGTGTTTATTGGCCACTTCTATATCTTCAGCTAGCCCAGTTTGCTTGACTGGGTTAGAGGATGGACGTGACTCAGGCCTTAACTCTGAAAGGTTTGAGCCATGATCGGCCACTGAGGTCTATGACTGCTTCAATCACCTGTTCATAATTATTTCTAGACATGGAGACACCAAAAGATGCCCTCATGAATCCTTTGAGTTACACACATAATCCTGCCTCGCTTCTCATGGTAATCAGGGTAGGTTAGGGTAGAGTAACTTCTTCCTTTGACTGCTGGTCCACTGGCATGAGGAGCCCAAAGAGACAGGTGCGGGGCGGGGAGGGGGGCACCTGGGGGCTCAATCGGTTAAGCGTCTGCCTTTGGCTCAGGTCATGATCCTGGAGTCCTGGGATGGAGCCCTGTGTCAGGCTCCCTGCTCAGCGGAAAGCCTGCTTCTCCCTCTGTTGCTCCCCTGTTTGTGCATGCTCTCTCTCTCATAAACAAATAAATAAAATCTTAAAAAAAAGAGAGACGGGTTAATAGTCAGAATTTCTAGGTAAGTGAAATTCTTACTGTGTTCTCTGGTAGAAGGATTCTCTTGAGAATGAGAATTTAATCTGGCAAAATCTAGAGTTTCAGAGAAGGAAAGCACAGAATCTGAAAATATGTCACTGATAATGATGGTGAAAGTGATTAATCTCACTTCTTGTTTTCTGGATCTATGTATTCCAACCATGGGGGACGTAGCACCATTTATAGATCACTGATTTAAAGCTTTCACTACATTTTTGGGGACTGTGCTCTCCCCCACCCCCATTCCCAGAATGTTGTCCTTGAATTGGAGAGTTACTTGAGCCTATAAAAGTTTATTCAAGCACCCAATAAGCTAGATGCTTTGGGGTCAAGAGGTATGTGAGAAAACCAGTGTATCTAGTGCTCATGTGCCCACTGACACACCCCTTTGGCCATAAGATGGGTCCCTTCATTAGAGGTAATATGTCAGTTGCTGTGCTGATAGACCAGTCACTCTAGAAGCCTCTGAAACTGTCCCGCCCCACCGTCCCAGCTCAGCCAACATAGTGAATCAGAGAAAATGCAATGTCTAGTGCCTCCACCAATACTTAAAGAATTCAGGACTAGAGATCTCCACAATATGCCTGTGCAATCCACTTTAGTCCCTACAAAACGTTTCAAGTAAAAACATTTCAGGCTACAATCATTACCACCATTAAGTACCATAGTTATTGCATATCCCAGCACTTCACTTGACTTTCACCCATATCTCAACTGTGACTGATCCAGTTGCCAAATCCCGTCCTACGCGCCTGTCTTCTAGGGCTCCTGGGTTTAGTGTCTTAGATCATGTTTCCTCAGAAATGTACTCTGAGGTGGATATTGAAATGCAGAGGTTTCGTGCCTGCTTTGGCAGCACAGAAACTAAAACTGGAAATGCAGGGGGTTTATTGGGAAGTGTTCTCGAGACCACCACAGGTGAGGGAGTAAGGAAGGCAGGCGTGAAGAGGGAGAAGTTCAGCTGTGATGCAGTTATAACAAAGGCTTTGGCAGATCCCTGGAAATCTCTGAAGCTGAGTTTGCCCTTCAGGGATGTCTCAAATCGAGGCAAGGCTCCTTGGCCCCCAGTCATGGGTTAGGCTGTGGGAGGGGCTGTCGACGTGGCTGAAGCAGCTTCCTTCGGCCACTGGCAACACGCTGAAGGGTGCTCAGCTGTGAACCACCAGCAGTCAGCAGTCCCGGCGGCGGCAGGGAGGAATGCTGTGGGCCAAGGGCAGATGTGGGTGGTAGGCCCCCGCACTTAGTACACTTAACGCGGAAGCAGAGTTGAGACAAATGAATTGCCGCAGACTCTATTTGGGAAGTGATCTCAGGGCGCCACAGGAGAGTGAAAAAGGAGGAAGGAAAACCAGTGCAAAGGTGTGCTATTCAACTGGTTGCTGCATTAGAAGACTGCCCCTCGGTTCTGTGAAATCTTCTGAGGGGCTGTAGGAAATCGTCCCAGAAGCTTCCACCTGGGGAAGAAAGAGAGAAGCATTTATCAGTTGGCTCTCATTGGTCAAGGGTAAAGCCGTTAAAGCTCCCTGTGCTTCTGGGTTTCCTGTGCACGAGAAAAGCTGCTATCAGGTTGCATCTATAAGAAGCTTGTAGAAGCCAGTATGGAATGGGTTACCTCAGAACAGGGCAGGACTGAAAGGGTCTACCAAAGCCATCTAGTGCTTCTGGAAATACCCGGCAGAATTTAAAATGTAAACACTTTATAATCCACAAATTCCACTTAAAGAAGTTTATACTCCAGAAATCTGTGCTTATAGAGGCAAATACCTGTGTGCATTTGACAGGCTCTGGGGCCAACTGCTTGGGTTTAAGGCCAGGTTCCGTCATTGTAAATGAGGCACCTGTCAATCTGTCATGTCTCAAACAGGGTTGCTACGTGAGAGTATTAAATGTTGCTGAGAGTATTAAATAAATTAAACCATGCAACTGGCTTTGGACAGTGCTTTGCCCACAGAAAGGCCTCTGTGCATGCCAGTTATTATTAACAATACTCTTAACAAGGATATTGGTTAAAGCTACTGTTTGTAGAGACAAAAGATGAGAAATAGCCTAAATACTAGGTAAAGAAATTATAGTACAGCCATACACAGGAAACTATCATATGCAACGTATGTTGTAATGAAAAAACAAACAAACAAACCAGAGCAAAGCCAAGTGTAGAAAAGAGTGTCTAGTTTGTGCTCTTATTTGTGTAAAAAGCACATGTAAGTACATATGCAATAGAGATTATTAGTGCTTACCAAACGCTGGCTCTTCTGCTTCCTGGGCACACAGAAGATTGCTCTTTGCAGTTAAGTGGACCATGCGATTAGCTCTGGCCAGGGTGAGTCCAAGCAGGAGAGAAAAGCTCCTGTACAACCTTCCAGCTCCCTCTTCCTGGAAGACACATGCTGGGATGGCGGCGTCACAAGGTGATGTAGCTTAAACATGTAGTTTGATGCAAAACCAAAAACCTTTGTTGTGTCCAGCCACAGAGATACTGGGTTAAATTTGCTACCACCACGTAACCCAGCCTACCTGGGCTAGTATAATATGATTCTGTAGAGGAGACAGAGAAATGAAAGCCCTAGTTTTTCCTAGGGAGGAAAACCAGGGGACCTAGAGTCAGGGGTTGGAGGGAGACTTATTTTGTCCTCTATATCTTTTCATGTTACCTGAATCTTTAAACTACAAGTGTAAATTAATTTTTTTTAATTTAAAAAATTTGGGGGGCACTGGGGTGGCTCAGTCAGTTGGGCATCCGACTCTTGATTTTGGCTCAGGTCATGATCTCAGGGTCGTGGGTTCAAGCCCCACGTAGGGCTCTGTGCTCAGTGGGGAGTCTGCTTGAGATTCTCTCTCTCCCTCTGCCTTTCCCCCTCTCATGCTCTCTCTCTCTCTCAAATAATAAATAAATAAGTCATTTTAAAAACTTTAATATTAAGTACAGTCTGGGTTAGACAGGAACCATCAACCTTCCCTAAAACTTAAAAGGTGCAGCCCCCACCCCCCTCAAAACAAGAACAAAAAGACAAAACAACCTCCCCCCACTCCCCGAAAAAGACAAAAGCACAGAAATCATTTAGCCAGATTATGTTATTTTCTCCAAGGATGTTTAGCAGCTTGAATAAAGATGCAGAAAAAGAAACTTTCGGACAAGAAAGGCAATAAAGACAGGAAGGAATGGGGTCTGTGGTTTTGCGTGGATGGGGAGAAAGTGGTGGAGTTATAGCACTGAACTTCTTGAAGGGGTTTCTGCCGTGGCACCAGTGAAGAAGTAACGTGGAGAAACAGGTGCTCGTGGCTGGGGAGTCAGACACCTGAGGAAAAAACTTTTACTAGTTATGACGAGGTCTGAGAACTGGCAATCGAGGTAGGGTAAAGGGAAGGTAGCATGGTTTTGATATTTTAATGCAACTCCTCTGAGACTTGGTCTTGTTTGATTATCTCAATATGCTTATAATATTCTGAGTGATTTCAAAATACATTGCATAGTTCGTAACACAGATGGTGACAATGAGAGAAGTCTTCATCATTTTCCTTCAAGAGCTTTGGCAAAGAAATTTATGATTTTCTGTAAGTTTTATCTGCAAAGGATGGTATGACGTATTGCTCATCACTAGTGACCAAGCTGGATATTTGCAGGACAGCTATGACAAAAAAGGATGGCAGTTTCACAATAAGGATGAATAATGCACAAGATAAAAGATAACCTTGACAGAGAACCCAGTTAAGAGGGAAATTGGAAAATACTTAAAGATCCTGATTCGTACCAATAGGCCATTCTATGGGATTGCATCTAAAATAATAAACAATATTTATACAGATGATTTCCTTGAGTTGCAGAAATTTTTTCTTAGTGAGTAGAGAACTACGGCATTTTGGAAAATAGATGAAGGATTTTACTAATACGAAATAATAGAGCCTTCCTCAGTAATACTATAGCAAATGTTGTGGAAGAAAATTAATCAATCATAGTAGTTATTCGGCCCCTACTGTGTGCCTGGACAGGCGTAGCTGTTTGAAGAGCTAGGTAATCCCTGATTTTAAGGTACTTTTGGTTCATTTGGAGAGATGTAGAATAATGGAATACTCTTCACAAGAAAGATGGAAATTAAAAATGATAGTAACCACTGACGAATTGCAAGGTAAAGAATAAAAGTGGTATAAAAATTCAGAGAAAGGTGAGCTCAGGGTACTTGAAATGTATGTTGAGGGCTCAGTGGAAGTTACTGTTGGCTGGGTTCAGAACCGGAAGCCCCAGGTTAGAATCTGCTGCTGTCGTTTACTCGCTCGTGACTTCGAACAGGTTTATTGAATTTGCCTGTTTCTTAACTTGTAAAGTAGGAGTGACAGTACATACCTTGCAGTACTGTGAAGAGTGTGCCAGTCACTGTCCTGCTGTCCTCAGATCTGTTTCCTGCCCTTTCTGTATCACAGTCAAGTGGGGGTGGCAAGAAGCTCCATTTCCCGAGTGCTCTGCACTGAACTGAGTCCTGCTAGATTCATATACTGGAGCTCCTCAGCCCCCAAGATGATTGGATCTGAAGATAGGTTCCTTAGGAGACAACTAAAGTTAAATGAGGGCATAAGTGTGGGGCTCTAATCCAATAGGGCTGTGGCCTTAGAAGAAGAGGTAGAGAGAGATCTGTCTCTCTCCTCTATGTCAGGACACAGCAAGAATGCAGGAAGAGAATCCGCACCAGAAACAGACCACGCCGGCACCTTGATCTTGGACTTTCCAGCCCCCAGAACTCGGAGAAATATGTTTCTGTTGTGTAAGCCACCCCCAGTCTATGGCATTTTCTTATGGTGGCCCACGCTGACTCCTAGAGCGGGTTTCCACCTCAGGAGGGTCAGGCCAATGGCAGATACAGAAGAGTAGAAAGTGGGAGGAAGGGAAAAGCCAGAGTCTATCTCTCTTCTCTGTTTCAGCAGCATCTCCAGCTTCTTGCCACCTCAACTCCCTGTATTTAGGCTGATCTAGCTTCTAGCTTCTGCTGGGGAAGTCTGATCCTAGACCCCAGCAGCAACAGCTCCTTTTCTTTTTGCCTTTCAAGATTTGGGGTGCTTGTAGCTTTCTGCTGTTACTAATCTCTGGGTTGCCTCACTGTCTTCCACTTCATTACTGTCAGCTCTCCCATCACCTGTGTTATCAGTTTTCTGGATTAAATGCCCTCTATTATAAATATGTAAGTGTGCTGTCTGGTTGAATTTTGACTAAGACAAAGAGTAAATCTTAAAATGGAATATTGTGAAGCTGTAATATGCCTTATAAGTAATAAATATATGCACACAGATGTTATACTACACATATCTGTCTTTGCCTACCCTGCCCATGATGCCTGACTGGCCATGCCTGTGATATGTCTTCTTTGATCTAATTAATTATTCTAGAGGACCCAAAGCGGGCTCATCACAGGTCACAGTGTTGACCTAATCACAATCCCTCTCTCAGAAACTGGAACTAAGGGACAAAGAGAGACATTCTAGCCAGTGGTAGTCACTGGGGCTGAGATGTCAAGCTGTGAAGTTCATGACCATGTTCTGGTAAGTAAAAAAGAATCTAGTTGAGAGATAGGACCAAAGAGTAGCTCACATGGCTCTTGAGAAGTAGAGAGTGTAGCCTTCGTTCCAGATAACTTTCAGCTCCCCAGTATCAGTTTTGTTGTATAGGCTTGGTATTCCTACCCTCACGTTTCATGAGATTCTTTAAATGCTTTCCATAAAGGTACCTTCACTGGGGCTAGCTTATTTGGATATCTGTTATCTGTGTTTTCGAGTCCTTGACTAGAACACCCTGTGCATCTGTGTGTGCACGTGCGCGCGCGCGCACACACACACACACACACACTTCTGCAGACTTTGAGCTGTCTTTAAAACTAGTTAGCTTGTAATTAGGCAAAGAGACATTTATGTGGAACTCTGTTCAGGATGAACAACATGAGCAAAAGTTCATGGTTGATAGAGATGAGACTCTAGAATATCTGGTTGACTGCTCTGCTTGTTTTAACTACCATAGAGTTTACCAATACGTCTAAAGGCAAATTGTTTTTAAGTTAAATATAGTTGGAATTTTATAGCCCTTACTCTACATAGTTAACCAATAAGCTGGTGTTCCCTGAAGCCTGATTTAAAATAACATAATTATAACATTCACAACAGAGCAGTAATCATTACATTAAAATATATTAAAAACTAGATTTATAAGCAGCATGTTTCCTTCATGCCCTGAAGGTCATGCCACCAGGTTTCTACAAAACTGGGTCAGGGAGAAAATGCAGTAAAGAAGGGGCTCTCTCTGGAAACTATCCTATTTGTAATTTCTTGAAGATAAATTTTTGAAACTCAGGGCACCTAATGGATCTTAACTACCAGATGCAACACAGTTTTTGTGTGTTGCTTTGTCTTGCTAGTAGGTGTTCTTCTGTCATTCATTCTCTGCCTGGAAGAATCTTGCTACTGGGATGAACGTTCCTGTGTTGATCAACTGGTTACATTCGAAGACAGGCTGGAATCTGGTTTTTGATGTCAATGTGAAAATGTCAATGTGCAAGAAGGGACGTGAATGGAAATGTGAAATATGCAGCCAGAGGAAAGTCCCTGTTACAAAGTTTTAAAAGATATTGATCAGCTTCACCAATATCTGGGATTTGTCTGGAAGTTGTGCCTTTTAAAACAAAGAGTATTTTCTGGACACAATATTTGCATGTGCTATGGTGGGTTTTAAGCTGATTACACAAATCCATTTATTAATGTACTGTACTAGTATTTATTGCTTTGCATTGCATTGCATTGTTGTCAATATCTGTCTTTTAAAAAAAGATTTTATATATTTATTTAAGAATGAGAGAGGGAGAGAGAGAGAGAGAGGAGGGGCAAAGGGAGAGGGCCGGGCAGAGGGAGAGACAATCTTGAGCAGACTATGCGCTGAGCGTGGAACCCAACACGGGGCTGGATCTCACAGCCCTGAGACCATGACCTGGGCCGAAACCAAGAGTCTGAAGCTTAACCCACTGAACCACCCAGGCACCCCTCGACATCCGTCTTTTAAGTTTTGGCACTTTTCTTTTCTTTAAGTTCCCCTCACTCTTTGGACATCACCATGAGATGAACATGCTCTGTAAGCCCATTGGTCCCAGGAAGTGGATGAGAGGCACATGGAGCAGAGCTACTTCAGTCTGCCCCTAACAGGCACAGCCTACACCAGCCAACCACAAGCTCATGGGCTAAATAAATAGCTATTGTCGTAAGGGTAATGAAAATTTGTGGTTGTTTGTTAAGCATCATTGTTGCAGCCATAGTTAACTGGTACAACAATAATGGTAGTTTATTATTGAACTCAGTAGTTCCAGTAGCAACCTTTTGATTCCCTCTTTTGTGGTTGTGACAAATGTAATAGCTCCCCCAGTGAATTAGTTTATGGTGTTCTGGGAATCATTCTGGAAGACCGGTCTAGAGTTTGCTGCTCCAGTACTTCAAGCAGTTTTTAATGATCTATTTCCTTTTCTGCTTAAGATAACTATACCACCTCACATCCATTAGGATGGCTACTACAGAAAAATAAACAGAAATTAAGAGTGTTGGTAAGGACATGGAAATATTGAAACACTTTTGCACTGTTAGTGGGAATAAAAAATGGTGCAGCTGCTATAGAAAACACTAGGACAGTTCATCAAAAAATTAAAAATAGAATTATGATCCAGCAATTCCACTTCTAGGTATATACTCAAAAGATTTGAAAGCAGACTTGAAGAGATATTTGTTCACCCATGTTTATAGTAGCATTATTCACAATAACCAGGAGGTGGAAGCAGCCTATGTGTCCCTCAATAGACGAATAGATAAACTGTGGTATATACATTCAGCCTTAAAAAGGAAGGAAATCCTGACACCTGCTACAACATGAATGAACTTTGAAGGCATTATGTTAATTGAAATAAGCCAGTCACAAAATCAAATTAATGTGAGGTACCTAGAGTAATCAAATTCATAAAAACATCTGAGAGTATAGGTATACTCTGGCTACCCTCCACCCTTTGGCTCATTTTGGGATCAGAATAATATGGTGTATGGCCAAGACTGTTGTTTACCCCATTACCATCTATGTAATAGTCTGTATAAGGAACTAGCACAAAATGGCTGCATTTCCCCCTATGCAAAAAAAGGGTATTAGTTTAGCCCTAGTAGAAAAAGTGTAGTATATGCTGTCAGCATCCTAACTGTGTCGCTGGAGAATTTAGTGTGCTCTCCTGAACCTCCAGTTGTCAGTATCTGCCTCTTTGCCTGAAGGTTCTTCCTTCCACCCCGCCCCAACTACAACTATGGAAAACCATGTTGCCCATATGGAGTAGGCTAGAAGTGGGAAGAAGAGTAAACACTCTGCCCCCTCGCTTGAGTAGTCGTCAATCATTGACTCTTGGGATTTTATGTATAAATACTCCAGCTCCCTCAACTTGAAGCTGGAGTAATTCTGAGACATATGTTTTGTACCATTTCCAAGGGTTTCCACCCTGGGGATGAGGATGAGCTCTAGCCCCCACTGTGGCATCTGGTCTACTGGCTACCCTCCTTTCCCTTCTTTTTATCACATCCCTACTTCTTACCTGTGTTACCTTTACCTTCCAAATAAACCACTTATACTCAAATCCTTGTGTGCCGGTAGAACTCCAATGAAGCCACCATGGGAGCTTTGTTCTTTAAGTCTCCTGTGAGTCCCTGGCACTAGGGTCATAGTACCTGCCTCCCCAACTGAATAGTAAGATAACCATATCCACTTGGGTGAGAGTATGACACCTACCACAAGTTAAGACTAGGAAACTCATGGAGCCTCCCTGGTGGCACTCCATGTTCCATGTAAGTCCATCCATCCTGGCCTCACCTATTGTGTAGGAGAAGAACAATGCTGCCTCTTCAGCTTTCCTCCAAATCACTGGGATCTGAGATTTGAGTTTCACAGCTGCCTTATGAAGCCTGAAAATGGACCCGAATTCCCTCCCAGTGATTTCCAGTTCTAGTGGGATAAACTGAGATGGGTATAGGCTAGGTGATGGGAGCAAAGAACAAATGTGGGAAAAGCAAAGCAAAAGGGTAAAAGACAATTGCTAGAAGAGAAAACCTGGGACCTAGCTTTCACTTGTGAGCACTCATGCTGGTTACAGTGTGTGATGAGCCAGCCTGGGGTCAAGGCATAGTTGGAGAGAAAACCTAAAGGACCTTGATTTTCTCATATGAAAATTATTTTAATATAGTTAGTAAGATTCTTTGGCCCTGAACCCTACTCATTTCACCTTCTGCATTAAAACTGAGTACATTCAAAGGAAAAAGTCACTGCAGGTGAAGTTTGGCTTGAGGAGTTACTCCAGACTCTACCTCCTATTTTCGCTACCAAACTTTGTTCTTCCTAGCGTCTGTCTTATTGATTCCATACCCACATGATCCCTGCATCACTGAGAGAACTGATAACTCTGGCCCTAGCTTTGAGGAACTCATAATCTGGTTGAGGAGACAGCCATATAATCATATTCAAATAGTAGGTAGTAAGTGCTAAAATAGGGACATAACTTACATGCTATGGAAACAGGGGACAAAGCAGCTAATTCTAGCTGTGCCATTGAAAGTGGGTGAACTAAAAGGCCCTGAGAGATGAAGAGGAGATTTCCAAGCCGAGAAGTACTGCAGACACATTTCAGGCAGAAGAATCACCATGCCTTCTCTTAACTGTGTGATTCTTGGGATCCTGGGGCTGGTCACGAACTTGAAGACTCCACATATGTTCCTTAAAAGCTTTTGGGGTAAAGGGAATCCATTTGGAAAGTTAGCATTTTGCGGAAAAAAAAAAAGTGTGTGTGTGTTTTTTAACTCCTCTGAGAAACCATCTCTGATGTGTAGCTTCTAAAAATGTAGGCATTTATTTCTTATGAATTGAGAACTTTAATGGATAAACCACATAATTTGAAATTAATACCCACAGGAAACATTAATGAGGGTCAAAGCACAAGTACAAAGTCAACTTGATGTGTATATTGCTTTTTGATTAAAGGGAGGGAATACCTAGGGTTCAAATTCCAAAAGCAATTATCAAAGAGGTTTGGGCAAGGTATCAGCTGAGGCCCTGAGTTTTCATCTAGAAACCCTAGATTTTCTATGAAATCATTTCCTCCCTTAAAGCATCACTACAAAATGAAAGTTTCGGTGGATTTAGAGAAGGGAGTGATGGGGTCACTTTTGTTGCACAGCTGACCGTATATTGGGGACCCTCTTCATTTCTTGTTTGATGGAAAAGGTTAAAAATTTAGGAATGCCTTTCACTGTACTTGTTAAATGAAAAAATTTTCACTTGAATATTTGTAAGACATTAGATATTTTTAGGAGATGAGATACTGTGAAGGAAAATGACCTAAAATCATATTTTTCATTTTTCTGAGGACTATACATACAATTAGAGAACAGTGCGACCAGTCATTACCTAATGTTACCAGAGGAATTGCTGTCACAACTGTTCTTGGATCCTAGACTATTTCCAAGCTTCCTTATAGTTAGGGTAAAGTGCATCATTTTGCCTCATCCTACTGGGAAGACTAGATTCTAGAAGCCATTTGGAGAGAATATTGTGGATATGGTCATCATATCTTCCCCAGGTATTGATAGTATTCATAGTATGATTACTAGAGATTCCTCAGATTTCCTACCTATGTCCTGACAATAGTCTTTTGTCAAAAAGGCAAATGACTACTTTTTATTATTGGGGTGTGTGTGGGTGTGGGTGTGTTAAACAATATACTTGACCAATACAGCCAAAGAGTCAAGAAAAGGCCATGACTCATTCATGGGTGTTCCCTTTTTTTGGTTGATGGGTGGCTTATGTAAGTCAGGGCTATTGCATTCTCCAAAATTAACAGGTATGTACCTACATATTGTGTTTTAATATACCTCCTTTCACAACTGGTAGCATTCTTTACTTGGGATCAAGAGGTATTTGAGCGCTGAAAATGCTTTGCACTTTCTAGTCTCCATCAGTTTGCTTATCCTCACCCTTCTATAGTAGATGCCATCTGTTGTTCCTATAGGTTGTTCCTAAAGGTCAATTCTATCCTTTAAAGCCATGTCAAATGCATTCATATCTCATATAATGCTTTTCATTATAGCCCAATTTATCTTAGCTTTTGAAATGGAAACTACATATATGTAGTTAGTAAAGAAGAGTCAAGAACAGCTTGACAAGAAGCCAACCAGGTGCAGCCAGACCAGCATGAAGTACTTTGAAAAGACAATCAGTAATAAAAATTTGATGATACCTGCACTGGGAATTTATCTTTAGAATTCAACATCCCTACTTCATTCACTATTATCTTTCATGTTGTAGTATTTTCCATTCATTAGGCAGGTTGGGGGTGGGGACGTGGGCTGTGTCTTTTGGTATCCTGCATACTAGTCTTGAGAATTTTTATGGGCTCAACAAATGCGGCATAGAAGAAAACCAGTCAAGTCAAGTGAAATGAGCTGGAAGATTTTTTTTTGAAGATTTATTTTATTAATTTTAGAGAGGGAGGGAGTGCAGGGGGGAGGGGCAAAGGGATAGGGAGAGAGAAACACAAGTAGACTCCATGTTGAGTGCGGAGCCTGGCTCGGGGCTCAACACGGGGCTCGATCTCACCACCCTGAGATCAGACCTGAGTGGAAACCAAGAGTCAGACACAACCGGCTGTGCCACGCAGGCACCTGAGCTGGAAGACTTTTAATGAACTTTGAAATGATTGCCAGCCAGGCAGATCCTACTCTTCTTGAGATGACTGGATCTCACTCATTAGCTACATGAATCCATCAATTAATACAAGGAAATGTGGTAGACACTTACTCTACATCTCTAACTAGTCTTCTTGTTAGACACTGTGCTAAGTGCTATATCACTTTTCCTGATAGGGTTTAGGGAACATACATACATAAACATACATAAAATTTTTAAATTTCAAAGTTATGCTTTGGGACATTAAAACAAATAGAAATGGTTAATGCAATTTCTTAATTTTTGTGACATAGCCATAGCTTCATTAGGAATGTCTCTTTTGCATTGGTCAAACACTTCTGAAATATCTTGCTAAGTGATACTGTTGCATGAGGGTGGTCTCTGTTCACAAAAGGGAGGGCATGATTCTTCTTTTCAGTGGGAACCCCTTAAAAATAATTTCACTGCTCTTTTAAAAAATATGAATTGAAATTATTCTTAAATATTTGAATTCACTTCCTCAATGAATTCAGTAAGATAACTCAATCCCTTCTTACTCCCTTACCCTGACACTTTTATTTATTTATTTGTTTGTTTTTTAAATAATCTCTACACCCAACATGGGGCTCGAACTCACAACCCCCGAGATCAAGAGTCACATGCTCTTCCAACTGAGCCAGCCAGGTATCCCCTACCCTGACACTTTTAAAGTGATCTACCTATATTTTAATTACTCTTGGGGCCTCCTGCCTTGAAATAATTGTAGAATTTTATTTTTTACTCATAAATAAGATAGGTCTGTGGTCACTGATAATTATTTAGTATGAAAAACCATGGTATCCATAGAGACTATGGGGACAAACCTTATCTTTACATTAACTTGAGTAAGAAGAGGCACATTAACCTTCATGAGAACTCACCTTTGAAGAAGAAAAATTAGGATGATAGCAGAAAAATTAAAGAAATGTGACCAGTTGCTGAAAGAGATGAGAGTCTGATTTGGGGTTGCTGGAATTATTACTAATGATGAGAGGTATTTTATAAATGTTAGATATTACATACAAACTGCATGGATATTTACACACAAAAATCATATACTCTTACATCTGTGGAGAATTATGTGGCCATTTAAAATATGTCCACAAATCCTTTGACACACTTCCCTTCAAGAAGTGGAGTCTAAATTCCCTCTCCTTGAGTGTAGGCTGGACTTTTGGGATTTGCTTTTAACAAACAGAATAAAGCAGAAGTAATGGCATGCAACTTAGGAGACAAGGTCATAAAGGACACTGCAGCTTCCTCTTTGTTCTCTCTCTTGGATTGCTTGCTCTGGGGGGAAGCCAGATGTTAACATTGGCAGCTCAGTAGAGAGACCCAGACTGTGAGGAAGTGAGGCCTCTTGCTAATAGCAAGTTAGGATCTGAAACATCTTGTCAATAACCTTGTCAGTGAGCCATCTTGGAACTGGATCCTCCTGCCCCAGTCATGCCTTCAGGTGGTTGCAGCCCTAGCTGATATCTTTTCTTTCTTTCTTTTTTTTTTTTTAAAGATTTTATTTATTTATTTGAGAGAGAGAGAATGAGAGACAGAGAGCACGAGAGGGAAGAGGGCAGAGGGAGAAGCAGACCCGATGTGGGACTCGATCCCGGGACTCCAGGATCATGACCTGAGCCGAAGGCAGTTGCTTAACCAACTGAGTCACCCAGGCGCCCCCTAGCTGATATCTTGACTGCAACCACAAGAGAGTCCCTGAGCCAGAAGCACCAAGTAAATCTGCTCCTGAATTCCTGGCCCACAGAAGCTATGAGATAATAAATATTTGTTATTTTAAGCCATTAAATTGGGGAGGAGGGGATTTGTTACACAGCAATAGATAACAAATACAAAGTCCTATAATAAGATTTATTTTCAAGAAACAGAATTAATTCCAGCTGTTTTGATCTAAAAGAGTAAGAAGTTGGAAGAACTGGAGAATTGGTATTTAGGCCACATTTGCAGAATCATACCACCATTTTCACCTATAAGGGGAGCTGCTACCTCTGCCCCTATTAGGAAAGTGAAAAATTGAGAAGCTCCCCCTGAAACTGCTGACTTCAATGAGCTCTGCTAAATGAATCAGGAAGCCTCTGCTACTAATGAATCAGGAAGCCTCTGCTAAATGAATCAGGAAGCCTCTGCTACTATTGACTAGGAGCTTTGTGGGTATTGCTCCAATACCCACAAAGCTCCTACCTGGATAGGAGAACAAGGCTGCAGAATAAAACCAGTATGTGTATCTCTAGAATCAGCCAAAGCTTCAGGAAAAATTGCCTCTGCTTTACTCCTGCCTTCCAAGTCATATGAAAATACATCTGGTTGGGAAAAATATAACACAAAACAAAAATCAAATTAAAAACTTGCCTCTAGGACCCTAGATGTAAGAGAATCTGAGAAATGTTGTTTATAGCTTTCTAGCTTCTGTAGCGCAGGGAGGCACACCATGGGTGTTGGGTATTTTTGTATTTCTATAAATATTCTTGAGTTTTGTTCTTCAACACAGGGAAGTTGCTTGAACACATGTTGATCCCTTTGAGTCTCGCTTTTAGGATTTGTTAAACTATGCTTAGTCTAGGGCTAATTTTGTCTCACGACTGAGGCAAAAACCTTCCAAGTACTCTACCCAATGCCCTGTGGATTATGAGGTTTTCCAATCTAGTTAGTGGGCACCACTCCAGACCCAGTGTGGGTGCCAGGCACTGTTGTTTTTCCAATTCTTTCCCTTGCCTAAGATATTTTCCTCACACACACACAGGATGATCATTAGTCTCCTCAACACTGAAGGAATAACCTTTGTGGATCTCTGGGGTCCTGTCTATGTGCAGCTCTCTTCTCTTTGGTTTTGTCATATGAATCCTGTCACTTCGCTCTCTCTAGACTTTTCATTCCTTTTCCTTAACTCACGAAGTCCATCTGGTTCTATCTGGGTTTCTCCTCCCTGCACTAGAGCCTAGAAACTCTCTTAAGCCAGTAAATGAGGGTAATCATAGGGTTCACCTCATTTGTTTCCATTCCTCAGGGATCACTGTCCTTCCTTGCCTGACGTCTAGTGTCTTCAAAACTGTTTTCTCAACTACTTTCTCCTTTTGTTGTTGTTGTTACAGATGAGAGCATAAATCTGCCACCATTATTACATCTTGGCCCCTTATTGATTTTTTGATCAGAGCCTGTATCACATCCTGTAGGAAAGTATTCCAACCTAACACGGTATTATTTCCCAGGTGACACCATAAGTGTCTACTTCATTAAGTTGTTCTGCTGTTTTATAAGACTGATTGCTTCCGTGTGCCGGGATACATGGTAAGATCATTGTTTGCCATGGGCATTGATTCATCACATACCTTTTTTTTTCTGTACATTTAGCTCTTTGGCCAGTAGTTGAGTGAACAAGGCAGTTAATAAGTCTATGGATGGTAGTACTGGCACATATATGACAAACAGGAAAGATAATACATATCCAGAATACTTTTCTATTCCCTTAGGACCATCTCTGCTTCCCTATGATGGAAGGTTTCCAATGTGGTCAACCCGCCACTAGGTACTAGTTTATGGTACTGTCTCATGGGCTCATTGCTGGCTTTTGCTATTGGCCAATTAAGTTGCTCTGCAGTGGAAGTAGCCAGATCAGCTTGGGTGAGGGGAAGTCCATCCCTCCCACCATGGCTACCTGTTCAGAAGCCTATTCAGCAAGTACTAGGTGGCTGAGGAAAGAGTCTAGCTGAGATCCATGAACAGTTCTACTTGCGCTCCAGATTTTTAAGGCCCATCTGTAGTGGTTGATTTGTGGTTAGCATTTACAAGGGCACAAATAATTTTACACTTTAGGCCCATTCTGAGAGATTGACTGTCAATTACCTATTGCTGTTTAACAAATCATCCCAAACTTAATGGTTGAAGAAAACATTTGCTTTGCTCATGAATCTATATGGGCAAATCTCGCAGGGATTGTACATCTCTGCTGTTCTTAGTGTCACTAGGAGTGACTTGAAGCCTGGGGCTGGATTATTCTAAAGTTTTGGTCACTCACATATCTGAGGGTTGAAGCTGCTATAGGCTACATCTTCAGCTGGGGTTGGGCTGGAACATCTACATATGGCTTTTCCATGTGGGTGCTTAGTTTACTCACAGCACAGTTACCGGGTTCCAAAGGTAAGCATCCCAAGAAAAGTAGAAGAAAGCTGTATTGCCTTTTATGACAGCCTTAGAGGCCACATGACATTGCTTCTGCCATAGTCAGAGACCTGCCAAACTCAAGGAGAGGGATCATAGACTCAGCTCTCAATGGGGGAATGTCAGTGTCATGTTATAAGGAGTGCATATGGGATGAGATATACTGGTGTGGCCTTCTTTGGAAAATAAAAATCTGCCCCACCATCATATACTTTTTCTGTAGACTTCCTCATCACTAATTTTTTATTCTCGTTCCTTCCAAGATCCTCACCATATAGCCAAACTGGTAGCCCTTGCACATGGATTCATATTGATTTACATATCTGGGCATGTCTATTTCCAAGCAGAGGATAAACATATGTCCTGCTCAAAGTTTTTGTCACTGAATGTATCTGCCTCTTTGTCCGTCATAGCCAATGTGAGTAGCACTGTAATGCTGAGGCAGTCCATTTATAGAAGGTGCCATCATGTTATGCAGATGATCTGAAAAATCTTTCTTTAATTTTCTTATTCCCTAGCAATTGTCATGGACGAGATGACGGGGATATAGCAGTACAACAGGAGTAGGAATACTAAGAATGTAAGCTACATGTTTGTGAAAAATCTCATGTCTTTAGAACCGGCTTGAACCTAATCTTCTTCCTGGAGGATGGAGTACAGCTGCACACAACTTTAGTGTTTGCTGGATCAGATAACACCTCAGTTCATGACGGGAAGATCAGGTTACACAGTCACTTGAAATCCGGGGGTTAGGTAGTGTGGTAGGCTAAATAATGGCTCCCCAATACATCTACATCCTAATCTCTAAAACCCATGCATGGTGCCTTATGTGGCAAAAGAGACTTTGCATATGTGGTTAAGAATCTTGAGATGATTATCTGAGTGGGACCAATGTAATCACAACATTCCCTAAAAGAAGAATGCAAGAGGAATCTGAGGCAGAGTCAGAGGAAAGAGCAATGTGATGAGGAAGCAGAGATTGGAGTGATGTCTTGGGAAGAAGGAAGAAGGGGCCAGAAGTCAAGGGCCACAGTCACCAGAAGCCAAAAAGGCTAGGAAATAGATTCTCCCCTCAGAGCTACTGGAAGGAACCAGTCCTCCTGCCAACACCTTGACTTTAGCTCAGTCAAATTGATTTGAGACTTCTGACTTCCAGGGCTGTGAAGAGAATAAATTTGTGTTGTTTTAGGCCACTACATTAGCTTCCTGTAGCTGCTATAACAAATTACCACAAACTTGGTGGCTTAAAACAGCAGAAATGTATTCTTTCACAATTCTGGAGGCCAGAAGTCTCAAATCATTATCACTGGGTTACAGTCTAGGTGTTGGCAAGGCTGCACTCTCTCTGGAGGCTCTAAGGAGTGCCTTGCCTCTTCTAGCTTCCGGTGGCTACTGGCATTCCTTAAGCTGTGGCCACACCCCTCCAATCTCCGCTTTTCTCTTCATGTTGTCTTCTCTCAGTGTGTCTTCCCTTCTGTCTTCAAATTGCCCTTTATCTCTCTCTTATGGGGACATGTGTGATTGCATTTAGGGCCCACAATCCAGGATAATCAACCTATTCAAGATCTTGAACTTAATTACATCTGCAAAGACCCTATTTCCATATAAAGTACCTTTATGGGTTCCAGAATTAGGACTTGATGTCATTGGTTGGTCATCATTCAGCCTACGGCAGCCAAGTTTGTGGTAATTTGTTACAGCAGCAACTAATACAGGTAGGTACTAAACCTCTATTAGGGCACGGTAGCAAGCCAAAAGCTGTTTCTCAGAAGGAAAATAGTTATTTTTAAGGAGAGCATGGCTTTCTTAGAAAACCCTAGGAGCCTAGACAGTGGTTCTTTGAATGCAGCTTTTCAGATCTGCCATAGACATTTCAAACTTCATTGAATATGTTGTTGTAAGGGACACATGTTAGCTCGGACCAGTTGGAGAACTTTCTCTTTCTCTCGGCTCAGTGCAAAACAGGTTGCCTTGAGGGTCACTTCCTAACCACAATGGCCAGGAACCATGCACTTACATATGGTATATATCGTCTCCAAATCCCAGAAGGTGCGTCAAGTATCTTTCTTGGTGGGAAGGGGTGCAAAGCGTGGCACCTTTTCTTTCACTTTTTTGAGGAGATATTCTGAGGTGTTCCCTCTATTGATCTCCCAGAAACTTCTCTAAAGTAGCAGGTTCCTAAGCTTCTCTGCCACATGTGTGTGCCTTACTAAGGCATTCCAGCCCCATGAACCATTTGCTATATATTCTTTCAAACCCCTTTATTTTCATTTATATATACAGATATTCCACATGTATTTACTTCTCACTCAGCTGCTCTTCATCTTCTCACTATAAAATATACAGTGGTGCGTTAATCAATGCTGACATCCACTCTCACCCACAGAGTCCCTTGTGAATTGAATGAAAGAGAGACATTCTGGAATGAGAATGCACAAGATGATAACTGGTATCCTTTTTCAAGTTCTGTTAAACCAGATGCAAAACAAATTGGTGTGGTTTGTCTTTTTTTGTATTTGGGGAATTTGCAGGTGGGTCTGACCACAAGATCCTTCTATTTCTGAGCCAGATGTGCTCACAAATAGAAGTGCCACACATTTATTGCATGTATGTTTGCATGCATGAATTCCTCCCTCATTAAAAGCTGAGGATTGTAATACAAAGCAATATCCTCTTTCTTCATTTGACACGCACAACTAGGTGATGGGAGTATTTATCCTTCAATGGATAATTTCCAGGAGAAATAAGAAGGAAGGAGTAATAGGAGCTAAAATAGAAGGGGGGAAAAAAAAAGAGACGTGTTTGAGAAATACCACGTTGGTTGCATTGTAGAGAATGGAGTGGAGGAGAAAGAGCCAGGAAGACTAGATAAAAGCTCTTGCCATTAAAAACAAACACAACACAAAACAACAACAACAATCAAAAACTGGAATGAAATACTGATAGATATGACTATATGGATGAAACTTGAAAACATCATGTCAAGTGAAAGAACCCAGACACAAAAGACCACATGTTGTATGATTTCATTTATATGAAATGTCCAGAATAGGCAAATCTATAGACAGAAAGTAGATTAGCGGTTGCCAAGGCTGGAGAAGGGCAAAGGCGGGGGTGGGTGGCTGGGTGATTACTAATGGGAATGGAGCTTCCTTCTGGGGTGATAAAAATGTTCTGGAATTAGATAGTGGTGATGGTTGCACAACTCTGTGATTATACTAAAAATCACTGAGTTTACAATTTAAAAGTAGGAATTTTTTGATACGTGGAATTACACTTCAACAGAACTGGTATATTTATAAAAAACAAATCAAAGCAAGATATCAAAAGACTTTTGCCTAACAAATCATTTCTCAAACTCCCTATCTGATGTAGCATTTCCCCAAGCCTTTGAAGGACAGATCTATGTAGTAATACTACAGGTAGTGTCTTTTCATGGTCATTTAATTAATATGATGTATAATCTAACAAAAACGGAAGGAAAAATATCACCAACAAAATCAAGGATTTTTACTTAATTCAGTTAATGGTCAGGAGACATAAAACTCTTCTGATACTAAAAGGTTAGGGAAAAACTGCCCAACTGAATCATACATTGAATTATAGAGGCCTCGGCAAATATTAGGAATAGTGATCCTCAAGGAAGCAAATTCTCCCTTACTTGTGGTAATTGTTATTCAACATAATGGACATCTGTTGGTGCCTTCCAGAGCATTCCCAGTGTAAGCTCTGGGCAACTGGGGAAAGTCTTTTATTATAAGACAAATAAATTATCTTAAATAAACAAATAGGTGTTTTGTTATAGGTGGGTAGGCCTCATCATGCATCATATTTAAACTATCTAAACTGAATTTGGTGCAATTTTCAAGCTTTTTTTGTTTGCTTGTTTAAAGAAAATCAGGCAATATAGTAGGTTTAGTGGATGTTGCAGTGTCTATCCTAGATCAATTTCCCCCTTGTTTCTTACTAACAGAATCCTGATTATGTTTGGAAGGGTGTTGTGGGCTGAAGTGTGCCCCTCCCCTTTTTTTTCCCTTAAGATTTATTTATTTATTTGAGAGAGAGAAAGAGGGTGGGAGGGGCAGAGGGAGAGAATCTCCAAGCAGACTCCTCACTTAGCATGGTGTCTGACACAGGGCTCAGTCCCACGACCCATGAGATCACGACCTGAGCCAAAACCTAGAGCCAGATGCTCAACCGACGGAGCCACCCAGGTGTCCTGTGAATTGTGTCCTTTTAAGATTCATATGCTGATGTATCATATGACCTCACTGATATGAGGAATTCTTAATTGCAGGAAACAAACTGAGGGTTGCTGGAGTGGGGGGTGGGGTGGGAGGGATGGGGTGACTGGGTGATAGACACTGGGGAGGGTATGTGCTCTGGTAAGTGCCGTGAATTGTGCAAGACTGTTGAATCTCAGATCTGTACCTCTGAAACAAATAATGCAATATATGTTAAGAAAAAAAAAAGAAGAAGAAGAAGAAGAAGGTAGCGGGAGGGGAAGAATGAAGGGGGGGAAATCGGAGGGGTAGACGAACCATGAGAGACGATGGACTCTGAAAAACAAACTGAGGGTTCTAGAGGGGAGGGGGGTGGGAGGATGGGTTAGCCTGGTGGTGGGTATTGAGGAGGGCACATTCTGCATGGAGCACTGGGTGTTATGCACAAACAATGAATCATGGAACACTACATCTGAAACTAATGATGCAATGTATGGGGATAATATAAGAATAAAAAATTAAAAAAAAAACAATATTTAAAATAAAAAAGATAATTCCTTTCTATTCTTAAAAAAAAAAAAGATTCATATGCTGAAGTCATAACCCTTAGTACCTCACGGTGTAACTATATTTAGAGATAGGATAATTAAAGAGGTAATCAGGTTACATGAAGTCACTAGGGTCGTCCCTAATCCAATATGACTGGCGTCCTAATAGGAGGACATTTGAACATAGATTACACACAGAGAAAAGACCATGTGAAAACACAGAGACAGGGCAGCCGCCAACAAACCAAGGAGAGAGGCCTCAGAAGAAACCAACCCTCTGACACCTTGATCTTGGACTTTGAGTCTCCAGAATTAAAGTTCTATTGTTTGGGCCAACTACTGTGTGTGTCCTTTGTTATGGCACCCCTAGCAAACTAATTTAAGGGGTAAACAAAAACCTTTATTTTTATTTATTTTTTTTTCAGTTTTCTTGCAAACATGGGTGGCCATGGCTCAGCATTCTGGCCAAGGAGATATACAAGCAGAAATTCCTTGGTTGACCATTTGCTAAAACTCTCTAGAAGAGGTCAGAATTAGCTCCCATGTGCCTTTTGCTCTTTGCCCTTTCCTTTCGTCCTGCCTGGAATGGGAATATAAATCTGACAATAGAGTAGCTAACCTGGGGCCATGAAGCAACAGCCAAGGATGGCCGAGTGGAAAGACAAGAGACCTGATGGCATCAGAGCCACTGTACCAACCTGGAGCCACCTAACTCCAGGTGCTTTTAGGTGAGAAAAACAAAACATTTAATGTGGTTAGCTACTTTTTTCCCTTTCAAGTTTCTATCTCTCATAGCTGAATGCAATTCCTAAATGATATCACAGATATTTAGTACCTACATAGTTTTAACCTAATGAAAAAGAGAGTCCTGCTATATTGGGTACAGGTGTAAGATCTAATTGGAAATTATATGGAACATGAATTTATTTACTCCCAACCATCTGCTTAGCTACACAGTTACCACCTTCTCATTTGTGAGCATATTTTAAATGAGATGATTGAACAGAGAGATACTGACTTTTTATTTAAGTGGGCAATGATGCCTACAAACGCACTTACTCGGTATTCAAGACAATTCTGGTAGCCAGAACATTTAGGGGTAAGAAGTCTACCATGGTGATCATTGGAGTAGGTTTCAGAGTAGCATCAGGCGATTCCTTGTAAATTTCCTTGTAAATTATCATATATAGGCTACCCAGGTGTCTGACCTCCGGCTCATCAGCCTTTGTGGTCTGTGGACCAGCTGTGGGTCTGCAGTTATCAATTAGTGAAGAGATAGGGAGATAAGGAACCTGTCACCAAATGTAGAAGAACTACATCACTGAGCACACTGTTTCGTTCAGCTTACTTCCTTTACTCATTTTCTTGGTGGCAAGACTTCTCGATGAAGGAAGCAGGAAGTTGGTTTATATTCTGGTGCTAGCTCCACATCTCATTGCAGATTGGCACTGTGAGTAGCACGGAAATGGAGATGGACAAGTTGGGGATAATCAGCTAATCAGGATGGGAGATAAGGCTGTGTGTGTCCATCCTCTGTGACTCACCAGGATGCGAGTCCAATTAAAATCATACTTATATTAGGTCCAGACTGTGATGATTTTGAGCCCCAACTCTCTGCATAAGAACTTGGTCATGCTTCTGAGAGTCTCTAGAAAACTGTCTCATATTTGTTCAGGAAAAATTTACTCCAGTTCTTTCACTTTGGTCTGCTAGCCAAGTCATCCCAGCATGGCCTCTGTTGCTGATATTTTCAGTGATAAGACTGAAATGCTCTATTATTTAAGATACATTTGGCTGCAAGTAATGGAATACTCTCCTTTATCTTTACCCACCATATCTTTAGTAATACAGACATTTAATTTTTTCCCATAACAGAAAGTCTGGAGGAAAGCAATTCTAGGTTTGAAATTGACTCAACAGTTATCTGTAGCTCAGGCTTTTTGTATCTTTCCCCTGTGTTATCATCAGCATGTTGACTTCTTGCCTTGGATAAGTCACTTAGTGGCTACAAGGGGGCCTTCACAATTCTAGACATCATGGTCTAAAGCTGGAGCTTTCTTTCCTTTTATTCAAACAAGAGAACCCTTTCCAGAAGCAGCAGATGTCATCCTCCCACCCCCCAACCACACACACCCAGAAGATTCCCTGTTATATCTCATTGGTCAGAATGACGTCTCAGGAACTGCCCTACCTTCAAAGGAGTCTGAGAAAGTGATTGCCTGGGAAAGGGCAACAGGAGAAATATAACTGGCTTAGTCAATTAGGATTTATCTCCTTGGGTTCCACTCATTGATATCCCAAATTAGTTCAAGGTTCTGTTGGCAGTGAAGAAGGGAGGGTGCTTCTGTTGTGTAGTTATCTAGCAGTATTTTCCAGGGATACTGTCTCCCCAAAGCCATCTTTCCTGATGAGCCAGAGCAGTGCTAATGACAGTAAAGAGAACTAGGCTTCAAACTGGCTCAAACCAGATCCAGAGTCTCAGAACTTCTCTCCTGCAAAGAGCTGCTTTAGCTTCTAACAGTTTCTGAGCTCCTGATGGCATCTTCCTAACACACATTCACATCCTCCCAACACAGTGAGCCACAGTTTTCCAGCAATGGATCCATTTCAAATGCACACTTGGAAAGAAAATATTCTCTCAATGGAACATCATTCTACTGAGCTGTAACTGCTGACCACACAGATATTATCATCCACTGTAGCCTGAGCCCCTAATCGCTTGGAGCCAGTATCAAACTTTTTTTTTTTTTTTTTGTGCTCTTTACATTTGTAAATATACCATCCAGGTATCTTTTTCCATAACAAAGAAAAGTGTGTGCAACTCCTTACTTCTTGTATAACACCAAACTGTGAGATGCTTTGACTTGGCAGTTTTCCAGTTCCCATACTTAATGTCAAGGTTTGAATAGACTCAAGTTTCAGCCAGCATTCGTGTACTTTCTCTACCCATCCCATCCTTACAGCAGTTTCTGGAAAAAGAAACTGCTCTCAGTCAACTGGCCTAGGAATGATATTTCAACCCTGAGATGGTGGCAACAAGTTACTTCCTTTTCTTCATCACCTATTTAGTGATCCTTGTAATTAAATAATCCATAGGAGTGTATGATACATATAAAAACAACTGATAGAATTCTATCAAGTGTAATGATGTGTGTGTGTGTGTGTGTGTGTGTTGTGTGTATTAATCAAAATGAGCTGGATGATTTAGGAAGATTTTAAACAAGAAGTAGAGTTAGAACTATGGGTAGGTTTTAGCCAATGGAGACAAAAAAAGGAGTGAGCTTTCCTGGGTGAGGGGTGTTTAATATTAATGTGCCTCAAGGTAGGGAGGTTAGGGTTGTCAGCAAAAGGAGTACGGTTATATTCCCAAGTGTACACGTAGTTTAGATAAATCCATGAATAATCTATCTATATTATTTGAAGCTTTCTGTTTTCTGTTTATATTGACTATTGGGGTGATTGTGGTGGGTTTCCTAAGAATACCTTGAGCTCCCATGTTCAACCATTTCTTTTCTTCCACTCAGTTTCCTCATGCAATCTTGACCTTGATCTAACTGCTTCCAAAACAAAATTCTGAATTTAAGTGAATACAAGTCAGAAGTTTTGCAAGATCTGCAGTCTTTCACATTATTGTTCATCCCAATGACAGAAAATGGGGATATAACCTGTAGTCTCATGAACTATCTCCAACTGTTACACCTGCCTTGTATTAATAGGAAAATGTTAGCACCTTCTGATCTTTTCCATGCATAAATTCTGGATATAATTCTCCAAAATGTACTATTATTATTATTTTATTTATTTAGCACAAATTCTTAAACATCTGTTCCTTTTAATTGAGAGAGGAGTAAAACAAATGGGTTAATTATTATGGGCATGAGAATTAGTTTTCCACCTTTCCATTTTCTTTTTCAGAAAAATTTGACAATATGCCTGAAGACATTCAGTCTTTGTCTTCTGATGAAAGGCAATTTCTGGCTTCTACTGGCCAAGTTTAATCTCATTAGAGAATTTAGAAAATTGGATTTCACGTGTCAGCAAAACTTTTTGTTCCTTAAAGCATTTGAAAAACCAGCAAGGGTGGGGTGAGGGTGTAGAATCAGAAAATGGGAGAGGATATATGGATCCTGAAACAGGGCTTGAGAAATCTTCTTTATTCACACAAGACCAAATGTGTATTTACTGAAAACAACACATGGAGAGGATGGGGAGCTGGAACTTGCTTTGTTAAGCTAAAGCTTGGGAAATATTGTAATTGAAGATCCACCTGGTGTGTTCAAAGCAGATTATAAAGCCTGTTGAGCAGCAACCAATTTCCCTGGATATCAGTTTGTACCTATGAACATAGTGGGGTTGGCCCTGTGGTACTCAGATCAAATCAGACCACAGTTTTGGTTTCACCCATGTCTCTCTCTCCTCTCTCTCTCTCACACACACACACACATATAGAAAGTTTAAATGGGAATGGGTATTTTGGTAGGTTGAATAATGGTCCCAAATATGTTCATATTCTAATTCCTGAAATCCTTGAGTGTTACTTTATATGGCAAAAGAGACTTGCAGATGTGATTAACTTAAAGGTCTTGAGATGGGGAGGATACCCTTGATTACCAAGGGGCAGGGCCTAAATGCAACTGCAAGTCTTCTTATTAAAGGGAGGCAGGGGAAGATTCGGCCACGGAGGCCGAGGTGTACTGACATAGTATAAGCCAAGGAATGTGAACAGCCACCAGGAACAGGAAGAGGCAAGTACTGGATTCTCCCTTAGAGCCGCTGGAGGGAGTGGGGGCCTGCTGACACCTTGGTTTTGGCCCAGGGAAGCTGATTTTGGACTTCTGGCTTCCAGAACTGTGAGAGAATACATTTCTGTTGTTTTAAGCCACCAAGTTTGCGGCAATTTGTTCCAGCAGCAAAAGGACATGAGTACAGATATGCAGTGGAGTGATATCTTAGATATCAGAATCTAAGGCAAAAATCATATAGAGATGGATTGTCGATCCCTGCAGATCACTTAAGAACATAGCACACTGGAGAACAATATAGCAAGTTTTGTCCCCAGCACGCACTGGAACAGAGGGTTCTTCTCGACTTGAGGTGCCAGATGAAATAGTTGGCTTGTGTTTAGAGGCTATGTTCTGGGGAAAATATTTATCTTTCAACTTTAGACTCCTCACAAAAGTACCTGGCAACCAAGATGCAGATGCATCTCTCCCATCTCACTCTCAATCATGGCTCTTTGAATGGAACAATGGACGACATTGCTCATGTGATTCAAATTGCTCTTTCTTTCTCTACCAAGGTTGAATTTGTTTAAGATAAATAATAAGAGCTAGACAGTATAAAGATTCCCTACATGCCAGATTCTTTTCTAATTGCTTAAATTAACTCATTTCAAGTCATAAGCTGAGGTGCAGAGAGGCTAATAACTTGACTAAAGTGGATTTTTCTTATTTATTATTTGTTTGTTTGTTTAAATAACCTTCCAATACAAAATTAAAGACGTTTGAAAATCCCAACTTTTTGTCCCATAAGGCTTCCTTGGGGAACTGCCTAATAAAGATGTGATTCTCAATTTCAGAACCTGTGGACCCTTTAAAAATAGGCTACTCCAGAAGGAAGCTCCCCTCTTGTTTTATGTGGACTTTCTCATCTACTCTCCATTCAGTCTGAAAGACAAAGATGTTCTTAGAAAACTTTTCCCTTCTTTGTTATTAACTTGAAGACATTCTGCTATTTTCCAAACATTTATTTTCATAATTCAGGCTGATGCTGCTAAATTAATATACACATTATTCCCAAATTCTTTTTTCACATATCCACAGCCATGTGGGTATCAAAGCTAATCCGTTCTGCGCTCCCCTTTACTTAGTTTTAGTCCATTTTAAAAAATTGCCTATTTTAATTTGTCTTTCATCTAATGCATTTGAAATAAGTCCTTTTCCCTTCTTTACTACAGAACATTTTCTTGGGTTCGGTGAAATTGCTGCAATTTTATACAATCTTCAATAACTCTCTTACTAGGGGAGCCATATGTAAGCTTCAGCTGCAGCTTAAAGCTGCCATAAAAGCTTTGTCTCTACCAGTTAAAGAGCCAGACTGGAGGACACTTGATGGGATTCTTCAGGTCTCCCGAATGATGAAGTGCTGTTGCTGCATGGTTGACAGCCACCCAATGATTCAGAGAGAGCAAAAAAAGGAGTGAATTGGTGGCAGCCAATTCGGTCACAGGGCACGCAGGGGAGATCCAAGAATGATTTTGTAGCTTTAAAATCACCTGCTTCATTCTGTGCACCCCACTTGTCTCACTGATTGTTTAAAAAGTAGAGACTTCTTTTTCTGGCTTTTTATCCAGACAACTTGGCAGCCGATGGTCTGTCTTTCTGAGATGTTTCTCCTTTTCTTTGCCATAGCAAAAATCTGGCTCTCTCTTAAGGACACTGATTCTCCTGCATCCACTTTGGGTTTATTTTCCTGCTCTCCACATACCTTAGGTTTGTCAAGAAGGACGATGCAGCTCTTACACTGTTTCTGTTCTACCCAGATTCCCCTTCCTCTTGGTACTCATCCCATCTGCTGGCTGCTCTAAGTGGGGGCTGCTGACTACTCAAAGCTGTTGCTTCTCTGTAGCAACATCTCTCTAGACATGTCTCCTGAGGCAAGGGAAACAAAAGAAAAAAATAACCTATTAGGACTACACCAAAATACAAAGCTTCTGCACAGCAAAGGAAGAAAATCAGCAAATCAAAAAGGCAACCTACCGAATGGGAGAAGATATTTGCAAATGATATATCTGATAAGGTTAGTATCCAAAATGCATAAAGAACTTATATAACTCAAAACAAAAAAATAGGGGCGCCTGGGTGGTGCAGTCAGTTGGGTGTCCAAGTCTTGGTTTCGGCTCAGGTCATGATTTCAGGATCGTGAGATGGAGCCCTGTGGTGGGCTCAACGCTTAGCTCAGGGTCTGCTTGAGACTCTCCTCCTCCCTCTGCCCCTGTCTCCCCCCGCCCCGTGCTCTCTCTCTAAAATAAATAAATAAATCTTTAAACAAAAAACCAAATAATCCAATTAAACATGGGCAGAAGACGCAAACAGACATTTCTCCAAAGAAGACATACAGGTGGCCAACAGACACACGAAAAGTTGCTCAACTTCACTAATCATCAGGGAATTGCAAATCAAACCACAACAAGTTATCACCTCACTCCTGGCAGGAAGACTAAAATCAAAACATAAGATACTGGGGCACCTTTAGTGTCTGCCTTCGGCTCAGGTCATGATCCCAGGGTCCTGGGGTTGAGCCCGGCCGGCCTTCCTACTCAGCGGGGAGCCTGCTTTTCCCTCTCTCTCTCTCTACCTCTCCTTGTGCCCTCTATCACTGTGTCAAATAAAAAACCATTAGAAACAACAGGTGTTGGTGAGGATGTGGAGAAAAAGGAACACTCCTACACTATTGGTGGGAATATAAACTGGTGCAGCCACTGTGGAAAACAGTATGGAGGGTCCTCAAAAAATTAGAAATAGAATGACCATATGATTCAGTAACTTCACTACTGGACATTTATACAAAGAATAAAAAAACACTAATTCAAAAAGATATATGCACCCCTATGTTTATTACAGCATTATTTACAATAGCCAAATTATGGAAGCAACCCAAGTGTCCATCAATAGATGAATGGACGAAGAAGATGTGGTGTTTATAAAAAATAGAATATAAAAAGAATGAAATCTTGCTATCTTCAACAACATGGATGGATCTAGAGAGTATAATGCTAAGTGAAATAAGTCAGTGAGAGAAAGACAAATACCATATGATTTCATTCATATGTGGAATTTAAGAAATAAAGTGAACGAAAAAAGAAAGAAAGAAAAACAAGCACACAAAAAACCCAGACTCTTAATAAACTGGTGGTTACCAGAGGGGAGGAGATGGGTGAAATAGGTGACGGGGATTAAGAGTACACTTGTCTTGGGGCACCTGGCTGGCTCAGTTGGTGGCGCATGTGACTCCTGATCTCAAGGTTATGAATTCAAGCCCCACGTTGGGTGTGGAGATTATAAAGATCTTTAAAAAAAAGAGTACACTTGTCTTGATGAGCACTGAGTAATGTAAAGAATTGTTGAGTCACTATATTGTACAATTGAAACTAATATAACACTGCATGTTAATTATACTGGAATTTAAAAATAAAAAATAAAAATTTTTTAAAAAAGCTGTTTCCTTCTGAGAACTGCCCTATGTCAGTTGGTCTCAAAGTGTGGTCCCTGGACTAGCAGCATCAGCATCATCTGGTCATTTGTTAAAAATGCAAATTCTCAGGCCCCACCCCTGGCCTATTGAGTAAGAAACTTGGGACTGGGGTCCAACCACCTGTTTCTGAAGCTCAGTAATGTTGGTCAACCACTGCCTTAGAGCGAATGGAAACCCAGATCAGAAATGCCGAGGATGATACGTCTTCCTTTCAGGGGTTATCTGCAGACAAAGGCTGAGTGATTCAGGAAGAACAAAAGGCTGCTAGCCCCTTCCCTCGATAGGGGACAACTTCAGTGATGCCATTCAACCTTCAGAACTTCTTGTGGGATCAGGCTGGGGCTGGAATTGAGCTGAACCTATACCTTTGCCAAACTTCTTCCCTGCCCTATTCTGCACCCTCATTCCCTTAAGAGGTGTGAGAAGTTGAATTGTGTCCTCCCCAGAGAGAAATGTTGGGAGTCCTAACCCCCAGTGTCTCAGAATGTGGACTTATTTGGAGATAGGGTCGTTGCAGATGAAATTAGTTAAGATGAGGTCATACTGGAGTAGGGTGGGCCCTTAAGTCTATATGACTGGTGTCTGTGAAGACACAGGGACACAGGGAGAGTGCCCTGTGAAGATGGTCTGCCGAGTGTAGACAGTTTAAGGAGAAGAAAGGCAAGGTTAAGGGTCTGATTAACTGGCCTCACATACTGCAGATCCAGCGGATCCAGCTACCTTCGGCTCTGTCACGGCCCCTCACTCTTGTTGCTTTCTACTGCTCACCATTCGTGGGGGTTGTGCCCCTTTCCAAGCTTTTTCATGGTGTTCCCAAATGGTGCTCAATATACTGAGCTGCCCACAGAAGGTAATCTGATGAGGACAGAGTGGCATTGCTCTCAGAACTCCCTCAAAGGGAGCAATTTCCAGTTATACCTCTGCTCAAAGTTGGAGTACTTGAATTAGGGAAAAGAAATCATTAAACAAGGGATCATGGAAGGACTTTGGCTTCAATTCCTAAGTGATGCTAAATAACAAGAACTCATGGAAGGTATTAAAGGGAAATTCCTCGTGTTGATTTGTTGGATTTTGGCCTGTCCTTTCTTTTGGAATTTCTCCAGTGTAAACTTTTAAGTCATTTTCTATTTGTAGAATTCTGTCATAGCTCAGGCTTGGCTTCTCCAACTGGTGCTTTCCTTAGATGAAGCATTCAGTAAGATATAACTAAAGAAAATAAACATTTGACTAGAATTACTATAATGTGCTGATAATGAAAGGACAGTTTTAAAAAAAATGGTGTATATTAAAACTTAAGTTTCCTAAAGTAGCTTTTCCAAAATAACAAAACATCATTTGCTGAGTAGTGACTGAAGATACACTGACTGGCTCTAGCTCTTTTTTGTTTAATGTGGAATAATTCTATATACTTCAAGGCCAAATTTGCTTCACTTAGCTTAATTGTCAGTTAGATGAATGGAAAATAGTATGTTAGTAATTCCAATTTATTTTGCTTTGATATAGTCAAGATTCATGCAGTGGGGAAAGAAAAGGAGGTTAGATTCTGATCTGACAACTTTTTCTTATTATTCATATTTTGCTATAATTGCTAACATTTAACAAACACTCCAACTAAATTACAAATAAAATACACAGCTGCCATTTCTTCTCATAAAAGGAAAATGTTAAGTCCAGTATCATTACAGAAAATTAAAAAAAAGACATACTTGTATGGTTAATTTTTGTATTTTCTGCGAAGAAATACCGTATTTGACGAAAACCTTCATAAATAGGTTTAAGTTGATTGTGTTTTGGTCAAAACTCTTTTCTTAAATCTGATTGCCCGGCTTTGAATTACTCTTCATAAAGACAATCTGTTCATACGATTCTCAACAAGACTGATTTTCCAAAAGCCATGAGGGAATCTGGTAGTTTCATTTTTCATATATAACAAGTGCCATTTTACTGTTCAAAATGGTCTGTGTAGTTGCCTGAGGGGATTGGTGGTCCATAGATCTGCTATTAATAAAATAAGCTCAGAATTGTTCATGGTGAGAAGAGATCTTGCAAAACCCATGATCCTATGTGACACTGATGCTTGGGAACTTCTTTCCCTTTGAAAGGAAATTGTCTAAGAAGTTGGAGGTTGTCTGGGCAACTTCAGTTCTCTTGGACTCTGGGATCACGGTTGAGTGAGGACTTACAGGAAGACATAAATACGCAGCCACCTCTCTGATGTGAGGAATGTGTATATATGTGTGTGAACCTCAGTTTTTTCATTCGCAGAATGGAGGCAATGCTGCCTACTTCATTGGGTTTTTGATGGGAATCAAAATAAGGCAATTTTAAGAAGGTACTTTTACCTATGTTAAAGGTGGGAGTGATAGAAAAATGGGAATTGATCAGTGAGGATTATGTTAGTGGTCTCTGTACATATTTACTCAGTGCCTGGCTCTTCTTTAAAATGGAGATAATTATATTGACCTACTTCAAAAGGTTGATGAGAACAACTAATTACTGTTGGTAAAACACTTTGAAAACATCCAGTGCTATCTATGAAAATGCTAAATACCAACTTCCCGATGCAGTTGAAAGGATTAATTAGGGAATGTTTGCTTGAACCTTGATCCTCTAATGAAAGGTGTTTCTCCTGTTGCTATTTTTGTGTTAACTATTATTTTGCACCATAATTTGCTGGATAGTAAGCGTCATGTTTGGCTGGTTTTTAAATGTTTCCAGACAGAATTTTGATAATTTTTCTTGGAAAGATCAAATGGATTTCATTTTGTAAAATGCCCAAGGTCATTCAACCAAACTGACCTTTGCTTATTTTGTGATGTCACTCACAGCTTCTAGATGTTCTCATTCAAGCCTGTCTTTCATGGTCTCCTTGAAATATTGTGCTCAGTGATGGATTTACAATTCTCTAACTCCTCTATTTCTCTGGCCATTTTTTCCACCAATTCCAAAAGAACTAAGAAGATTTTGGGGAAAAAAATGACTATTTAAAAAACTCATTAAGAATTAGGATTTGTTTAAAAATAAAAGTTGTCACTTCTATTTTCCATACTTAAATTTGTATGTAGGTATCTGTTTCATTCTCTTAGTTTTCTTTTTTCTTTTTCTTTTTTTTTTGAAGATTTTATTTATTTGTCAGAGAGAGACACAGCGAGAGAGGGAACACAAACAGGGGGAGTGCTCAGCAGGGAGTCTGCTTCTCTTGGTGGGCTAATACCAACAAAACATTGCAGGAAAAAAAGAATAAATGAATTTTAAAAAATTGTAAAGATCTTTCTAACCACCAAGACATGAGGGATGCTCCACCCCTGCTTCTCACTGGTATTCACTAAGCACAACTCACATGATTAAGTGCCTAGTTAGGAAACTTTGAGTACTTGACAGAATAAATTGGAGCTATTACAGGCCATTCAGTGACGCCTCACTTTGAAAATATTTGGCTTGCAGATCAATAACTCATAAGACTGAAACAGCTCTGAAAAAAAGTTAATCTACGATCTATGAGGATACTGTGGTCCGGGAGGCCTGAATGGACATGTAGAAGGTATGCTGGGTTATTCTGACATAAAAGACTTAGCAGGATTCTTGAAGAAGCCATGCTGGGCCCTTCTGGGCTCCTACTAAATAGGGGCCATGTATCTTTGCCAGGTATGTATATAGTTAATGTTTTAAAAGATGGATTAAATGGACTGTTGGTTACTGGTAATACATTTTATTTTGGAACAGATCCACGTTGGTTTGGTTTAAAACAAAAAATTCTTTTTTTTCCAGGAGAATATGTTGTAAAAGGGTCCAGCTATTGATGTGATAAATATTGATCACCTGCTCTGTGTGAGGTACCATGTTAGAATACATACTCTGTCTCTCTCTCTATATATATAATATACACATATACATGTATTTGTTTACATGTATGCATCTGTATATAGAGAGAACATACACATACAAAATTGGTGGTAGCTAATTAGCACAGTGAATTCACTAAATACGTAGCACATACTGTTTAAGCTGCTCATATGAGTTACTCTGCCTTGTGTAACCTCTTGAATTATTATCTCGTATAATTACTTAGTTCTTATTTGGGTTTTGGTTCCCCACCTAATCTCCGAGCTCTTCTGGGCTGGACTTAGAGCGGGCTCTGCCTTCCCTCTACTCTTCACTCCTTGGCAGTAATTAGGGGAGAGCTGCCGTTAAGCATCAAAGGGGGCGCAGACGCTTAGCCGAGGGCAGGGTTCCATTTCTCCAAAGCCATGCCCTTTCCGCACATTTTGAAGGTGATGTGTTGACACCACAGGATGCAGATGAAAAGACCTTAGAGAAAAGTATATACGTAACACAAACTTTTCGTGTGCCTAGAAATCACCGAGGGATCTTGTTAAAGAGTAGGCTGTGAATCAATAGGCCTGGGGCCGGGCCTGACCTTCTGCTTGTAACAAGCTCCCACGTGATGCCGGGGCTTCTGGTCCGTGGATCACACTGGGCTGATGCAAGGTTCTATGCAATGGCCGCATCAGGGACCAGACCCTGGTAACCTTCGACGAAGACGCCAGAGAGAGGGGGCGAGCGCTTCCCCCAGCCCTGGCCGCGCCCCGACCCGGGTCAGCAGCCCAGGTTAGCCCGCCGCAGTCGCGCCCTGCTGGCCTCTGAGCGCGGGGTGCGCCGCTCGCCTCCCCCTACTCCCCCGGCGCGAGCCCGAGCGCAGCCGCCAGGGGGGCGCAGCCGCCAGGGGGGCGCAGCCGCCAGGGGGGCGCAGCCGCCAGGGGGGCGCAGCCGCCAGGGGGGCGCAGCCGCCAGGGGGGCGCAGCCGCCAGGGGGGCGCAGCCGCCAGGGGGGCGCAGCCGCCGGCGGGCCACGCGCCTCACGTGGGCCATCTCCCGCCGCCCCTCCCGGAAAGCCGGCAGACCGGTTTTACCTGTCCGCGTCCGGGGAGGCTTCCGACCCGACTGCAGGCGCTCGCGGGAGGCCGGCGTCCTTCTTCATCTCCACCCCCTGCTTCCAGTCACTTCATTTCTCTACCCGACACTGCCGAAGCCGCGGAAAGCCGGGACCCAGCCCAGCCGCTGGTTGAGCACCGTCTCCAGCGACGTGTGTGAAACTGTTCAACCCCAAACACAAACACCAGCCACTGACATGTTTTAAGAAACGCCACAGTTGGATGACTGCGGAACCAAAACAGACCAAATGGGGAGGCAAGAAGGGAAAGCAATTGGCCCAGTTCGGTCGGAGAAGCGGCTCGTGTTACACTCCCTTTGCCAGTTAGCGTCGTGGGCGTTTGTTGCTGTGTTAATTACAGTTCTTCCCCGAGTCGGAGGCGAGAACAGCCCTTGTGGAACAGTTTCAAGTGGAACGTTCCACCGGGAGGAAAACAACTGCCCTTCTCCCCAGCCGGAGGGATTCCCACTAGGCAGCCCCCGGGCAGCAGGCAGCCCCCGGTGCGCGCGGTGCGCCCGCACCGCCCGCGCGCCTCCCAGGCTGGCTTCCGGGTGCGCTCGCGGACGGAGACCCGCGCGCCTCGGCCGCGCGCCGCTGCGGGGGCCCGGGAGGCCGGCGGGGAGCGGGGCTGCCGGCTTCTCCTCAGGGCACGCCTGCGGCGGGCGGGAGGGCGCCTCGCAATTGCTGCTTTTCTCTAAGCGTCCCGGGGAGCTCCCGGAGTGGCGGTCGGGCGCGGGAGGCCGCTTGCTTCACCTTTGGACGGGCAGCGTGAGGGTGCGCGCGGCTGGTTCAGCAGGAGTCAGGGACAAAAGTCAGATAGTGGCAGCAGGGTGGCAAGTACCTGGCCTTGCAGGCAAAATGACCTTGCAGGCTCCCAAATCCTGTCTCTGCCCCTCAGTAAATGTATGTGACCTTGGGCAAGTTGATACTTTTCTGAACTGCGCTCGTTTCTCATGGGATGCCGGCTACGTTGCAGGACTCTTCTAAACACTCGGCCCTCACAACCTCCTAAAGAAGTACTCTTAAAATTGCCATTCCGCACACGGGAAAAGTGAGTCCTAGAGACAGACGTTAACCAATGCATCCAAGGCCACACAGCTGAGGAGTGGTAGGGCTGGGATTGGAAACGAGGGGGTCTAGCTCCAAAGTCTATGCTCGCCCCACGGAGCTAAACTGCATGTTGTATCATAATGTGTATGTGAAGTACCTGGAAAAGACGGGATAGCTATAGGCACATCATCATCAAGCTGATCCTAGCTAAGATGTAATGGACCCATTATTGATTTACAAGAGAAGTGACAGACGGGGTGGGGAGGGTCCACGTGGTTATGGGAAATCCATCAGAGGCAGCTGAACAGGGATTGGGGAATAGGAGCGTGGATCCCAGCAACAAGCCCATCAATGTGTCCTAGGCCCCCCATTCCCAACACCTTGCCAGGTGTGTCCGCAGCCCGGACATGAGTAAAGACCCTAGAAAAAAAAGGTTAGAAGCCATAGGGTCAGGGCAGCCCCGTGAAAAGGGGCCTGAGGCGGTGAGTCTATACTAAAGCCACCTACTAGCTGCATATCATTTATTTACAACAGTACAAAAAAATACTAAGGTTGGTTGTCCTGCTATTTTGAAAAATACATTTTTTCTGCAGTGCTATTTGGGCCTCTTAAGAATACAATTCTTGGAAATGACTCAAAAACCGCAATCCAAAAACCATGGTGTGCACTTGAGACTGTCATCTATGCCACTTACGGGCTGGCACGGGTGTCTGAGATAATATATGGGAAGTGCTTGGGAGTAAAAGCACTAGGTAATGATATTTTAAAAGGATACCATACATGTTTTGATTGTAACAATAACCTTCCTGAGAGAATTCTGTCACTAACATGTGGCTTTCACCCAGAGTTTCATGTCCTTCCTTCTTGGTAAGGCCGTTTTCAGAATAGTGCACAGACAGGGTGGGAAAGGCCAGGAAACAGGTGATTTTGGAAGTGGTACAATTTCTGCCTATGAAGAATTGTTATGCAGGAGGAAGGCAGTTTTTTGGGTTCTATAGAGAGCAGCCTGTTTACCTTTCACCAGACCATTGCCCATTCATCAGGACAGTTTGGGGTTGGCTGGGAATCTAGACACCGTGAATGAGTTCAGTATCGCTTCTGTAACACATCACCACAAATCTGGTGCCTTCAAACAACCCAATTCATCATCTAATAGTTTGGTAGGTTAGAAAGCTGACACAAGTCTCCCTGGGTGAAAGTGTTAGTCAGCAGGGTTTGCACCCCTTCCTGGCGACTGGAGAGGAGAATCTATTTCCTTGCCTTTTCTAGCGTCTGGAGGCTGCCCATATTCCTTGGTTTATGGCCCCTTCATCCATCTTCAAAGCTAGCAATGGCGGGTCAAATTCTTCTTCTTTTTTTTTTTTTTTAAAGATTTTATTTATTCATTTGAGACACAGAGATACAGAGACAGAGAGAGAGCATGAGCAGGGAGAGAGGGAGAGGGAGAAGCAGGCTCCCCGCCGAGCCAGGAGCCCGATGTGGGGCTCGATCCCAGGACTCCGGGACCATGACCTGAGCCGAAGGCAGACGCTTAACCGACTGAGCCACCCAGGCATCCCCGGGTCAAATTCTTCTTAACGCTGCATCACTTCTGACTCTCTCCTGCTTTCCTCTTCCACTTTTAAGGACCCTTGTGGTTGCATTGGGCCCACCTAGATAATCCAGGATAACCTCCCTATTTTAAGGTCCTCTGATTAGTGATTTAATTCCATTTGTCACCTGAATTCCCCTTTGCCATGTAAGGTAACATATTCATGGACTCTGAGGTTCAAGACATGGACATCTTTGGGGGCCATTAGTCTGCCGGCCACACATCCCAATTGCTTTGGTGGCAGGCATAATCTTAATTAATTCATAAACATATGCTCAACACTTTCTTCGTGAAAAGTACATTAGCAGGGACTTTGAGTCTGGTAGACCTGTGTTTGAGTCCTAGTTCTGCCACTTACTAGTTAAATTATTTTGGGCCAGTTACACAACCTTTCTGACCCTCAGTCTCTTCATCTGTGAAATAGGGATAGTAATAGTACCTACCTTGTTGTTTGAATTGAATGAGATAATGCTAGAAAACACTTAGCACAGAGCCTGGCATGTGGTAAACACTCAACGAACGTTTTGTTTATTATTATTAATCTGTTATGAGGATTGCAAAGAGGCATAATGCATGGTGCCTGTGCTTGTGGAGTGTGGGGAATAAGGCGTACTCACACATGCAATCGTGAAGTTATCTAACACACAGGAATAGATAGTGAAAGATATGGGACGGTATCATACCTACGTGCTAAATGGGTTACTACAGACAATAAATGCTATTGAGTGAAATAAGATATTTTCAGTAAGCAGGAAAGGTAGGAATGAAGGAAGTAGGATTGATGTTGAGACTAAAAGAAAGGTTGAATATAGACCAGGTAGAGGGGAAAATGTTGGACACATGAGTATATACGTGACAGATTGCAAGGTGACAGTAAATAAGGTGGTTTACTTGTCATCTTATGGAATGTAAGGTTTGTGTAGGGGTGTTCATTCGTTTCCATTTTTTTTTCCCTAGAATGTTCAGGGAAGGAGTGGACTATCAGACTCGAAGGGGCCAGACTGGAAGGGCTTGAATACTGGGTTATATAGTTAAGATTTTCTTCTGTGATAGCAGGGAGCTATGGAAAGTTTTAGAACAGAGGTAGATTCCTGGTGAAAGCAGTGTTTAAAAAGGTTGATCCAAGAATAGTATGTGTGGGTAGGTTGGTGGGAGGAGAGCCTGCAGGTAGGGAGAGCTGTTGGGAGATGTTTTCAGTGGTCCAGATAATAATGGCTGGAGGAGATGTGATAGCCATCAGCTCCAGGAAAGGGAATGGATGTAAGAGACATGACAAAGCAAGAACAAAGAGAGGCCTTAGTGAGATAGAGGGAAAGGATAAAAGATTCCTGGAAGTTTGGTAATAGAAATAATAGAAATCAGAAACAGAGTTCACATTGAGTGTTCCTGTGTGGAAGATGTTGGCAGGTCATCAGGTGGCACATGTCCAGTAGGCTATTGGAAATGTGGAACTGGAAGAGAGAGAGAAGTCATAGCCAGATGATGAGGTTTGGAAATCATTAGCAGAGAAGTGGTGGCTGAAATCCTTCACTCCTGCCCCTAGGCTTTCAGGATCAAACCTGTTTCAGCGCCCACACTGGTGGATTCCTAGTCTCATCCCTCTTTTCCTCCTTGTTATGGGCTGAATTGTGTCTCCCCAGAATTCATATATTGTATCCTATCCCCCAGTACCTCAGCATGTGACTATATTTGGAGATAGTGTCTTTAAAAAGGTAATTAAGATCAAATGAGGACATCGACTGGTGTCTTTATAGGAAGAGGAGATTAGGACAAAGACACATACAGGGGAAAAGACCATGTGAAGACATAGAGATCAGATGGCCATCTACAAGCCAAGCAGAAAGGCCTCAGAAGAAACCAACCCCACAGGCACCTTGATCTCCAACTTATAGCCCCCAGAATTGTGGAAAAAAAAAAAAATCTCTATTGTTGAAGTCATCCAGTCTGTGGCATCTTGTGATGGCAGCCCTAGCGAATGAATCCACTCCTCCAGGGACGAGTGTCCTTGTACCACCGGCCCGTTGGAGCTGAGGGCACCCCATGCTGCCAACATATCCCTCTGCCTACATTTTAACAGGCCCAGCCCCTCATTATCTGGATATATTGCGGGTAGTATTTAGTGGCTATCAGAAATGTGGGTCCCTGGGAACTAAAAACAAGGTTATCCTTCCTTGATAACAGTGCTCTGTGTCTTGGGAGGCTCCCCATGGTGGGGACTCTGGTGTTCAGAGCAGAACTTGTAGAAGAGGGAGTTGGTCAAAGAAGCCTTTCTGAGCACCCAGCTCACAGCTGTTCGAGGACTGTTCTGCCACCTGTTCCTAAGGCTGTCTCTGGCAACGGATTCCTCCATGTGCCTGCCTCTGAAAGCATGCTCAGAACAGAAAGAAATGTGTCCTTCCTCGTTAGTAAGACAGAAAAACGAGTTTTACTGCACTTCTAATTCATACTTTTTTTCTTTTCATTTAATAATGATTCTGAATCTCGGTTGGGCCCTGTTTTTCAAAACACAAAATAAAGTACATGGGCGCTCTGAAGCCCAAGTTAGCACTTGAAGTAGCCCTCAGGGGGGGAAGAAACAGAGTGATATTTTCACACAACCACCTACAAAGAGCTTATCTATGAAAGGCTAGAAGAGCAAGTGTCCAGAAAGCTCCTGTTAATTCAACTGGACAGATTCCAAGTACCTGTCTTGTAGGCTTGTGACAGTGAAAATATTCAGACCAGGACCATGTCCTTGGTGACTTCTGTGTTCATTAGAGCTGGCCTTAATGATGGATTAAGGCCATTATTATGAGGAAGATGCTGATGAACTGTTCTCCATCTTCACAGAGGACAGAATGAGAGCAAGTGGGCTGAAGGTGTATAGCCAACGGAGTCATCCTGCCGGAAATAGAAAGCCTGCTTCTAAGGCCATTTTAAGGTCTGACTAGGTTGTGCTCTAGCTCCCTCCTCTGGGCTCCCTTAGTATTACCCTGCATTTTCCCCAGTCTGTTTACTAGGTTGTGGAGTTATTTGTTTAGGTGCCGGTTTCTATCAGAAGACCGTGAACTCCTGAGAGCATGGCTCCTTTCTCTTCTATCTTTGTCCCTCTGCCTCAGCCCCTAGATGGCCCTGGGTGATGCCTCAGTGGATCTGACTAACTCTCTCCTTCGAAAACTTTGTAGTGTCCTAGAGACTCTGTGTGTGTGTGTGTGTTAGAGAGAGAGAGAGAGGGAGAGAGAAAGAGAAAGAGAGAGACAGAGACAGAAACAGAGAGAGACAGAGACAGAGAGCAAGAGAGTGCAAGAGAGAACAGGTGAAAAAGATCACGAATACTCTTGGAAATGGTTTGTTACCCTGGATGTCAAATAAGTGCATGCATAGTGTAGCTAAATACCTAGCCTATATTGAGCATGAAGACATCCTTATTGACTGATTGACTAACAGAAGGCTGAGAAACAGTTAATTGCTAGAGGGAGAGGTGTAGCTTCCTCTCTAGAGCTTTTTAAGGAAAACGATAGTGATATTTCTGAATGGGGTGTGAGCAACCTGCTGAATGCACATTTTCCCCCCCTAGACCTACAAGGTGAGTGAACCATGCGACTGTATCCTGAGTGATCAATATTTAGCTGCCACTTACTGACTCCTACCACGTGTCAAGTGCTTTGTACATGCTATTTCACTGAATTTTCACATACTTCTTGAGATGACTGTTGTTCCCCCCCACTTTACAGATGGGGAAATGGAGGTTCAGAGAGGTTTGTTTATTCATTTCGTCAACCATATTTATTGTTTTTGTGCTATGTGCTGAGCACTGTGCTGGGCTCTAGGGATACAACATTGACAAGACACATATAGTCCTTCCCCTATGGAGTTTACAATCTAGCAAGAAAGAGAAACATAAAAGAGGTAAGAGAGATTGTTCAAAGGGTGCTGTTGAAGTTTATAGCAGGAGGGTGCCCATTAGGAGCTCATTGTAGAGTGAGATATGGGGGAGCAAACAACCCATTACACTTGGTTTAGAAGTGCTCCATAGAGTAAGCACTAGGTGCTAGGTGAGCACACAGAAGACAGTCCGAGAGGCATCTTAGAGGAAGTGTCATCCTGCAAAACGAGTAGGAGTTGGCTAGGTTAAAAAAAAAAAAAAAAAAAGCAGGAGGTGGGGGGAAGGGGAAGGAAAGGGTTTCTAGGGAACAGATTATGCAGAGGCCAAAGGTGAGAACCACCATGACCCTTGAAAGTTAATTCTGGCTGGAATATGGATTTGGAGTTAGAAATAAGGCTGGAGAGGTAAGCAGTGGCCAGATATTAAGCATTATCATAGAAAGCTTGGACTTGATTTTAAGGCAACCAGACGGAGGGTGAAGGTAGTGGCGGCCTGAATAATGTAGGAGCAGGTTAAGTGACTTTGTCCAATGTCTCATAACCAGAAAGTGATAACTTGGGATTGGAAATGAGGTTCTATCTAATTTGGAAGCTCATCCCATGACCACTGGCTTACATTGCCAGAAAACAGTCTACATACTGGAGAAGAAGAGGTGGAGACTCACTTGTGGTTTTCTACCAATCTCTTCTCCTTACCTCCAGCCCCCACAGGCTTTCCATTTTTTATTTCCCCAGGACCTTCAATAGCACAGAAGAGGGTGTGTCTCAGCCTGGGGACAGGTGGGAGATGCTAGCACCCAGGAGCAGTTCTATGACAGCCTTCCTGCCTCTTGACTGCTTTCCACCCCTTTTCCTGGGGTTGACATTTCTGTCCACTGCACATTAGTGCAAGAAACAAGCGGGATGCCTCCAGCGGGTGGGGAAGCTGCATCTGGGAGGCTTTTGCTGCCTTCCTAAAACACAAGAAAAAGAACCAGGTTCCCAGCTTGTAAGAGGAGCATGTTTTTGGGTGGGATGAAGAGGGTAAGATGCTCATGTTCTCTCCACCGCCATTTGTGTTCTTGCTGGTGGATTCGAGGTGCATACGCTAGTGCATTGTTTTGCATTGTTTCTCTGCATGTCTCCTCAGTCTTGCCAATGTTTAACTAAATCTGCCTGCCATTATTGCATATTTTGGAACCCTAAAATGTTAAAATGCTTTCATGGTAAACAAAATGTTTTCAATAATTGCTCAAGAGAATTTGGAAAAGTAAGCTTGTTCTCTCCATCTTTATCTTTTCAGCAGGATGCTTGCCTTTGTTCATTTTTTTTTTCTCTTAGTATAGTGTGGTGGGTAAATGTGCAGTCCCTTCCCAGAGTTTGAATCCTGAATCTAACACTTTCTGGCTAGGCGACCTTGGGCAAATTACTTAACATTTCTGTGCCTCCCTTTCCTTATCTGTAAGTAAGAAATAATAATGGGATCTGTCTCACAGTATGATTATGAGGGTTAAATGAGTTAATTAGAATATTTGGCACATAGTAGGTACTTCATAGTGTCAAGCTACCATTATTATTCATTAATTAACTTGCATAACTTTTTAAATTCTAATCCTCAGATCCAAATATGCTTTTTGGAAAGCCTTTGGAGAGACAAATAGTGCCGACCTTCATCCTGAGCACCCTCTCCATGGGAAGTCCATCAGTATACAAGGAGATGATTATGGGATGCGGCTTCCCTGAAGATCGAAAGAGGGAAGTACAATTCTGCTTTGCTAAAGCTTCTGAGAGTATTCAGAAGCATTTGCAAAGGATGAAATAATAGCCTATATGTTAACATATGTCCCGTCAATCATTCCCAGCAAACTTCTGGGGCAGCATATAGTGCATAGCCCAGTAACAAATTGCAGAACCACAAATGATTTTTTTTTAAGTGTAGATAATGTTCACCGTGTGAGTAAAATTCCAAAGTTTTTCCAAGTCACAGAGGAATGTACCTTGGGAGAGTACCTCTATCTCTATGTGGCTTGTTCTTTTAAAACCAGGTGAACTCCTATGGTTTTGAACAAAGTTTTTGTTACAGGTCAGTTAATTCTTTAGCTCTGAAGATGAAGTGACTTTTATTTTCTTTGGCAACAGCTTTAACTAGAAAGTGCGTGCATTAGTGGAGGGAGAAGGCTGCCCTTTGATTCTTCTAGATAGAGGCTGTGATAAACAAGTTCTCGACAGTCTGCACTGCCTGGGAATGTGCAGGTGACTATGGAGACAGCCGTGGAGGCACAAGAAGGGGCATATGGTCTTCATTGGCACGGCATACCAAAGTAATTAAAAATGTCTTAAAATGCAGAAACCCCCTAAACTGTGAACTATATCACGGTAGATGTCAAATTAGCATTTTCTGCCTCTTTTAAACAATGCCATAATCTCATTAATCTGCAGAAGGAACCAAATGCATGGACTCCAACCAGTTGGCTGGACATATGTTGCATATTGGACTGGCCATTTGGTTGGATCTGATTAAAGTGGAGAAATTGCATTTTATTTTGGGCACTGAACCCAAATCTGGGCCTGCTTATTACTTTTTGAGCTCCCTTTTTAAAGTGATAGGTTTGTAAGTGCCAAAATTCAGTACCAACTTGCGTTAAAAAAAAAAATCCAAAAAGAAACTACACAGAGGAAAAGGACAAGGATTGGAGAGGGAGACATAAGTCTGGCTTCCGATCATTGGGATATATTAAATATCGGTATTCACAATATTATACATTAGAACTGTCAAATCCACAGGATTGTGCTCACTTACAGGCAAGATGTCTCAGTTGATCAAAACGTTGTATTTATTTTGCATGGTGTCATATACTATTAAGTCTTTTAGCACAATGCTTTGTTTTTAAGTTCTTTATTAACAAGTATGAAAATTAAAAAATCTAAATATTTTTGAAAGCGAAATGAATGTATATTGTTTGCTTGCATGGATGGACCCATTGTCTTAGTCAGTTTGGGCTGCTATAACAAAATGCCATAGATTGAGTGACTTAAACAACAGAAATTTATTTCTCACAGTTCTAGAGTCTAGAAGTCCAAGATCAAGACACCAGCTGATTTGGTGTGTGGTGAGAACTCTCTTCCTGGTTGCCTTCTTGCGGTGTCTTCACATGGTGGGCAGAGAGCAATCATCTCTCTTGTGGTAGCTCTTCTTATAAGAGCAGTAATCCCATTCATAAGGGCTCCACCCTCATGACCTAATCACCTCCCAAAGGTCCCACCTCCAAGGGCCATCACACTGATGATTAAGGCTTCAACAAATGGATTCTGGGGGACACGTTATCAATCCATAGCACCCGCTGATATTTCCCGAATAGTTGGTGTTTACTTAGCGCACTGTGCTAAGTATTCTAAGAATACACATTTGCATGGGATGCAGTAGGGTATTTGTGGTTAGGGCAAATTCACTACTAGCTCACAAACTGGGCAGGGTGTGTCATCCTCAGGAAAGGGCAAAGGGCAAAGGGCAATGAGGATTCAGAGGAGGATGAGATCATCTCTGGTGTGTATTTGGTGGGAGGAGTAGGATTCTGACAGACAGACATGGGGGCAGGAAGGTGATTTGAAATCTTAAGAGTAAACGGTGGAAGGTAGGACATCACAGGGAGCTACATAAAGGGGGGCACTGGAGGATAAGTCTGGAAAGGCGGATAATGGGGACCATCTTGTGGAGAGGACTCAATGGCAGATCGCAGAGTGGTGGGCAGCAGGGGGCTCCTGGGGGTTTTTGAGCAGAGGAATGACAAAAACTGGACCTGTTCTAATATGGCAGTGTGTGATGTGTGGGACAGGTGTGTGAGAACCTCAGTTAGGAGATGATGATGACTGACCCCATGAGAGGGGATGAAGTCCTCCTCTGAGGAAGGGCAGTGAAAACAGAGCAAATGGGTAGTCAGAGTTACTGTGGAAACAGAATCCACAGGACACAGACTCTGAGTGACTGTGGGCTGATGCCGCAGGATCATAGGACCTCAGAATTGTCATCTTATTATTTATTATTATTATTTTAAAATATTTTATTTATTTATTTGAGAGAGAGTGCACAAGAGAGCACAAGCAGTGGAGAGGGAGAAGCAGACTCCACACTGAGCAGGGAGCCCAATGTGGGGCTCGCCTGGATCATGATCTGAGCCGAAGGCAGACGCCCAACAGACTGAGCCACCCAGGCGCCCCAGAATGGTCATTTTAAACAGTAATAATCATTATACATTTGTAGACAGGCTAGTTGTTGAAAGGCTCTCTGGCGATAGAAGGCTCAAGAGACAAACTTTTGTTCTATTAAAGATGTCTTTTCAAAAGCTAAATCTTTCATTCCCTCAGACTAAGGTAAGCTGTGTTGGGGGATAGATGTGGGTGAGACGGGGAACAGGGCTCATGTTCTGTTTTGAGCTGTCCAACACTGCAGCCCAGAGAGTAGACATTCTTGTCAGTTTGTTCAAAAGAGGAGGAAAAGCGACAGGAGGGCCAGAGCAGGAACTGTCCCCACGACTTAACCACGCCACATACATTCTTCCATGACAAGACTTAATGTTTTCACAAGGTCTCAACACTGACTTTTTTTCATCAGTTTTATGAGAATTTCTGCTAAGATGGTGGCTGAAGTGGAGAAAAGTGTTGGTAAAGATTTTAAATCCTGCAGGTCCAATAGTCCTGCAATATCTATATGGAATTTTCGAATCCAAGAATGCTCACGGGTTGGACACTTGCTGGCATGTGAGAGGTGCTCAAGTCGATGGAAGAAAGAGGTTTTCCCTTTGGACAACGTGCTCTTTTGACCTATGCCCTAAATCCAGAGTTCAGATACAGGCGGGTTGCAGTCTTAGGAGACATAATAGCCATTTGATTTCATTAATCTCTCTTTTTGTGGCAGTAGAATTTTCTGAAAGGAAATGAGACCTCTGAGACTTGGCATAGAAACGGTAAATTAGAAATCTATCCATGAAGACTTCTCTGCATTTAATTAAGTGACACTCTCTAGGGATTTAGCAGTATATAGAGTAATAAACCCATCACACAGAACTGCTAAATATGTGAGCCTCAGGGCCAACTGTAACAATCACAATAAGATTCTAGTGGTGTATGAAAACATGCGGAAACGAGTCTTTTTGAAGAAATACTTGCTAGCGCTTTTTGGTCTTGATACTGTGACTCTGAGTGAGGCAAACATGAATTAAAATGGGTTGCCCGAGTTCAAGTGAAAGTATTAAATCCACATGAACCTTTTGTGGTTTTTCTTATGATGGGGAGAAGCTGCTGAGGAGAAAGGGTCCTCTCTGTCTCGTGGATAGGGAACTTCTAGGATGACTTCCTCACTGTTCTGTGTGACTCATGACTAATGACTGTGATGGAGATATTCAACAAAGCAGTGAGATCTGTTCCTAGTTCTGCTGAATCCTTTAGGGATTTCCTTATATATACTGGGCAGGAACAGCTTATGGAGGCAGGGAAGTTATAATGCACTAATTACACCTTGGAATTTAACTTCACACTGCTCAGTCCATACAGACCTGCCCACTTTCTTGCAGAAAGGAATTGCCATTAATTATAGGCTAGTAAAGGTGTGTGTGTGTGTGTGTGTGTGTGTGTGTGTAACTAGTATTTTAATGAGATGTGATACAGTTCCATTTCCAGCTTTGTGGGTGTAACTGATTACAGTAAACACTGGAAATGGATCTTGTTTTGATTTTGTCACTATCTTTTTTAAGGGTCTTGCATCCTTTCTGTAACAGGTATATTCATTTAGTGACAGCTTGGAAAAATTTTTAAGCCTTTGGCAGATTTTTTTTTTAAACTGCCTTAAAACATTCCCTCCCTATTAAAAGAGGGGAACTTATGAGCTCATTTTGTAGATGACGAAACCGAATTAACTGAGGCACTAAGTTAGCTCACCCCCTAACGATGTCAGTGGCAGAAAGAGCTCCCATTGGGGGCTTTAGGGTGAGATCCGGATCCAAGGGCTGACTCTGCCCCTTTCCGAATGAGGCTCTTGTCTAAGAAGCAGCAATGGCCATTGGAATCCAAACATATTCGCACAAGCTACTGCTGTCCAAGGGCAGTCAACGAGAATTGCTGTTCCAGGTATCACCAGGCAAGCCAACCTCCGCCCAGGTGGGCCTACGTAATTTCCGTGCACACAGACGTGGTTCCTAGGGCCCCAGGGGTGGCCTGGCCTGTGAGTCTGCTGTATTTGATTTCTGTGGGTCAACAAATACACATGTGAAATTAAATAAGCACGTTAGTCACGGCAGGTTCAAGTGGCTGTAATTAGCTTCTGTCTGGCTTGCTGCAGAGGCAGCAGGCCTGTGCTTCTCACTGCAAGAAAAGTCTGGTCCCAGAGCTCTGAGGGCGCTGTGGCTAAAAGCACTTGACGCTGATGCTTCAGGACGATGCTGGCAAAAGCCTCTTCCTGTGGTGGTGGTGGTGAGTGTGGGGCCTTTAATTTTTCAGGCTGTAGAGAGTTCCTGAGCAAGCTATTAGGCCTAGCCCTGGGAATATAAAGATGGGCCAGACATGGTCTTTGATTGCAAGGAACCGTGATGGGGGCAGGGGCAGGGAGGGGCACATACAGACCAGGAGCAAAAGATGAAGCCACTCCAGGTTCACCCCGTTCTTTGGGTCTTGCTGGGGAGCTGTGGTTGAGCCAGGTGTGGCTATCTGCTGGGCCCTGGACCAGCTTACCTGTGAGTGTCCCAGTGTTCCCCTCGCTCTCTGTCCCTGCACGGGCCTAGCTTCTCTCTCTGCTCAAAATCTCCGAGCCCCAGCTGGGCCCCAGCCTGGCCTCCCTTTCCTTCCCTTTCCTGGAAATATGGCATCTTTTAGATTGAATTACAGTCTCTGCATTTCATTACCTTCCAATCTGCCAAACCACTCATGCATTTAATCATAAGGATAATGATGGTAATAGTAATGGTCACAATACATTGCTTTGGTAAAGTTCTGATTTTTCAGAGCAAATCATGTTTTTATCTCATTTTTATTTTATTTTAATTTTTTTTAAAGACCTTATTTATTTATTTGACACACAGAGAGAGACAGCGAGAGAGGGAACACAAGCAGGGGGAGTGGGAGAGGGAGAAGCAGACCCCCCACTGAGCAGGGAGCCCGATGCGGGGCTCGATCCCAAGACCCCGGGATCATGACCCGAGCCGAAGGCAGACGCTTAACGACTGAGCCACCCAGGCGCCCCTTTATCTCATTTTTAAAAGAAGCTGCTACGTACGCCTATTCATCATCTCCACCAGCATGTGAGTACCAACTATGTTTGTCAGTCTTGGAGGTACAACAAAGCATACTATGCAATACCCACCCACCCATCCTCTACCCTCCAAGGGGAAGTAGTGTAGAAAGTAAAGATAATATGAGCTTTGTCCAACTCTTTGCTATTTATAAGCTCTGTGACCTTGATCATGTTATTCAACCTTAGTTTTCGTGTCTGTCATATAGGAATAATAGTAGTATTTATTTGTGTGCGCGAATCTCCTATATAATCCTAGTAAAAGAATTAGGCACCCAGGATGTATTATAAGCATAATCTCCTACAGCATACCACAGCTCTGCAAGGTAAGTGTTACTATTTCCATGTTACAGGGGAGAAAACTGAGGCCTAGAGATATTCTTAGGGTCACAAAACCTATTATGTGGTAAAGCTGGGATTCAAACACAGATCTTGGATAGATACTACAGTGGAGCTTATTAGGCACTAAGCCCAAAGGAGTGGTATACACAGTGAGAATTGGAGGAACGCAGAAATGAGCCCAAGAGATGAGTCCTGCTTATTCTAAACACGTGCTTGCTTCCACCCTATTTTTTCATGTTATGCACTTCTACTTTTAACAAGACGGTAACAAAACTGAAGGATACTATTCTGGAATAATTTGTGTTTATACCAGCGTTTGCATGATCTTAGATATTCTGCACCCAGTAAATGCTAGCGTGAGATATTTGTATTCAAAGTTTTGCTCAAATAAAAGGGACATTTTGTTTAAAGGGCAACATTTTGGTGATTACAAGACCAAATACACTTTACGGGACGTTGTGACTCACTTTTGCAGCAGTGCCCTCTGGTGGTAAATCTTGGAAATCATTTACTTCTTACAGAATGTGAGAACTAAAGGGGGAAAAAAATTCCTGGATTTATGCTCAATCTTTCTGACTCTCTGGCTAAAATATTAGCCAGCTAACCCTGGCATCTTTATTTTTGTATAAAATATCTTTATAAAGGTCCAAAACTGTAAGAGAAGAGGTGAGTTTTTGCACAAACATTGGCTGTGTTTGCCTTTAATGATTTGGGGTAAATATTTGGGAAAATATTTTGAAATCAGCTATATCATGTTAGGTGAATTAATGTCAAGGAAATTAAATATTGCCTAAAGATTTTTACTTGCTGCCTTTTCCACAGAGTCATTTTAGAGAATGTTGTACTGGAATAAGATCTTCATTTATTTATATCTTTTTCTCCATAAAATCCACTAAAACAAACAAACAAACAAACAAATAAACAAACAAAGACATCCAAGTCGGATTTTGTTTGGGTTTGTTTGGAGTCATGGTTCCAAAGCCCTTGGTTAAAGGTTGAATATTCTACTTTTCCTCAGATGGTCAGGATTCTAAGGTTGGAGTTGAAAGTCAATTATGGAGAGTATCATTGAAATTTCCATACTTTCTCTTAGGTTCTCAAATGTGGCATCTAATTCTGTGGTCTAAAGGATATCCTGAATGGTGTTCCTCCAAAACAGGTGAAATGAGCAGGTGCTACCCGCCAGCCATTGTGTCAGGTGCTTTACATCCTGTTTAATCTTCACACTCCTTTGAGGTCTGATTATAGCCTCATTTTCTAGAAGAAAGGGACTCAGAGAACTTAGGTAACTTGCCACCCAGCTGTTAAGTGGCAGGTCTGGAATTCAACCTCAGATCTCTGGCCTCTCATTTTATGGTTTTGCCTTCTTCCTGTGTAGGACCCCAAGTGCTGGCTGGTGTTCATAGGCAGCTCAAACCCCAAACTAAAACTGTGAACTTGGCTGTGTGTTATGCTCCCTCAGGGGAGAGTAGCAGCGGGGCTCATGTGTTTGTGTAAACAATGTAGGCTGACACGTGGCAATGTCACCTCTACGGAGCCACAGGAAACAGAAAGCTCTGCTTTGCCCCCTACCAATAAGTTAAAATAAAGAACATCGAGAACGTGCACTCCGTATGGTGAGATTTGCACAGAACCCCATCTGTCCAGCCTGGCAAGACTCCTTTAAACACAGTAGCTACCTCTACGGCGCAAGTTGGAATTCCCCATTGCCCTCAAGAAACTAGACCCAACCCAAACTTGCACCTTACCTGGTATCCCTCTTGGTCCCTGACCTTGCCTCTCATTTGCTCATCATGGGCTAACCCTGTCCCTGAAATTTGCTACACTTTGGTGCTTTCCTGCTTAATGACGTTAGTTCCCAACGGCAATTCTGCCTCCCTTTCTTGGAAAAAGTACTTTGTAAAAAATATTTACAATCCTAATCTTCTCACTCACTGATACACTGTTGGCAGGAGGGTAAATAGACTCTTTGGAAGGCAATTTGGCAGTAGCTATCCCGTAATTTCACTTCTAGGAATTCATTCTATATAGCTACCCATGCATATGTTCAAAGATACATTTATAAGAATGTGCATTGCAGTATTGTTTGTAATAGCAAAAAAATTAAACAAATAAAAGGAAAACCCCTCTAATATCCATCAATAGGATACTAATTAAACAAAGGCTGCTCGATTCCATAATATGTTTATACTATAGTCAAGCAGCTGTTGAATAAATGACATGGATATGTGTTAATGTTCCCCTGAAATATGGCTAGAAATGGCTCTACAATTCACTGTTCAATTTAAAAAAGACAAGTTGCAGACCAGTGTATATAGTAGAAAAATTATATGACTTTGCATCTTCATAGGAAAAATATATGGAATGATAACACCAAACTGTTAACAATGGGTAATCCCTGGGGAGTGGGGTCGGGAATGAGGAAGGAGCAGAATAGGATGGAGGGAGTGTCTATTTTCTACTTATAAAATTCAGGATTATTTGAATTTTTAAGAATAAGCATGTGTGAGTTTCAGAATTAAGAAACTAAAACTTTCTATATATTAACTGGAGCAAGAATTGAAACAGAATTCTGCCACGAATGGAGACCACATGCAGCGTTTGAGGGCCATTTGATCTAGTACTCCCAGGACTCCCTATTCCACTCACATGTCTCAGATTTACCTTGGCCAATGCCCCCGGAGCTTGCCGTAGGTGTACCCGAGCACCTGAGTGTGTGACAGCTAGACAGTGGGCAGGGTTGGCAAGCATCCGCTGTCTGCCATACTTTGCACCCCTCCTCCTTTGCTGTAGGCCTGTCAGGTTTATCATCACAAATAGGAATTCACGGTGAGGAAGGAAGGTGACGTGGCCTGGATAAGTGCAGTAATCCATTAGAAAGCATAGTGGACGACCCAGTTCTGCAAACTGGAAGAAGCTTTCGAAGGTTCCCCAGACCTCGAGTGGGAGCCCTGGTCCCTTGAGAAAGCCTGGTCCCCATAGGTTGACAGATCACTGTGATTTCCCAGCAGGCTGGCAGAGGACATCAGGGACATCTTGAACCTGTGCCAGGCTGGGGGCTGTCAACATCAAGGCATGATCTGAGTCCTGGAGGGTGTGGGCTACCAGGTCAATAGCTAAAAATCAGGTACAAGGAATGAAGTTACCCAGAATGGGCCACAGGGTGGGGAAGTCCTCTAAGAGTCTTCTTGAAGGTCAGTGTCCAATAAGACCTGGGGTTGGGGCTGGCCCTGAGTATGTAGGGAAAGGAGGGGCCCAGGCTCTGTAGGGAGAGAAGGCATATGCAGAATTGGCAGCTGCAGATGGCCTGAGAGGTGGGGAATTTTGCCTCTTCTGGTTTCCAATTACCCCAGCTTCTTGCAAAAGTTTTCTTGAAAAAACTGAGCTGAGTGTGGGTGTTGGGGTGGGTAGGTAAGAAAGGAATGGCTTAATGAGCAACTGAAGCCGCCATACATTACCATCAGGACTACATTATTCTTTTTATTTGGAATCCTGAAATGGTGAGTATATAAAGACCTGGAGGGCTTAGAGAGTGTTGGAAAAACCATCACATAACTGCTATTTCAAGAGTCCAGCACATGCAGTAGTGCCCTGAACTTCTGGCCTTTCTGGTGACTGTTCTTTTCTGTCATAATCTCCAATCACCCTCACTTCCAGCCACTCTGGCCTTGTCACTGTTCCTTGGACATGGCTCCGGGCCTTTGCACTGATTCTTCTCTATGCCTGGACCCCTTTTCCCCAAGTTAGCTACATGCCTCACTTCTGCACCTCCTTCAAGGCCGTTCAAAAGTCACTTTCTCAGGGAGGCCTAACCTGACCATCCTATTTTAGATTGCACTCCAAATTTCCTTTACTTTGCTTCCCCCTCTGCCATAGTGATCATTGCAAAATTTACTTAGTTTTTAATATTTATTGCCTACTACCCTTCTCAGCCTCCTTCTTACATCCCAGGAAGTAAACTCTGTGACTAAGTATAGTGGTGGGTGTTTGTTTTTTTTCTCTTGGTCTGCTTTGTTTATTGACAAACATCCGGTGCCTAGAACAGTGCCCAACACAAGAGTTCTGTAAGTATTTGTTGAATGAATGAATACACCGTAGTACAAGTGGTAAAGGACTTGGGATCCTTTGGTCATGGAATGCTGCCCGGATATGTAGAAACAATTTCCGAAGCATTTCCAAAGACCTACTTTCTTTCTCCTCCTTCCACTCCCAAATCCCTATGGATTTAGGTCTTGGCATTCAACCCAAGAGATACGATTGCTGGCAAAAGTTGAGTGAAACAGTTAAGAGCATGGGTCTGGAGTTTAAGAGACCCAAGTTGGAACCTAAGCCTTTCCACATACCAGCTGTGTGGCTCTGGGGAAATTATCTTCTCCAAGCCTGAGAATGAAATTTGTGTGTGAATGCATAAAGCCTGGCCTTAAATATGCCATTAAATGTGGTAGCTTATGCTATCAGTGATGGAGATGGACGAAAGAAATGGGGCAATGTATTTTAAAAGGGCAGTTTCCCCCATCATAGTCATTTAAGCTGCCTTAGATGAAAATATTGGGGAAAACCCACCACATTTCTAGTTAATTTAAAAATATCAAGAGATTTTTAGTAGATTCCGGGTTTTTCCTTCAATAAGGTGAATTATTTTTTAAAAGCCCAAATAAGCACAGGGTCTTGGAGCGGAGTAATGTCTTTGCGCCTCGGATCTCCCCCCCAGGAAGGTGCACAGAAACCAGGAGCTATCTCACTCATGCCTGGGATGCAGCACACGGAACCAAGCAGACAATCTGCGTGGTTCCAACATCTGGAGCCACGTTACCAGTGCAGATGGAAAACAGCAACATGCAAAACCTGTGGGTTCAGCTGAGGGAAGCCAAGGCAGAAAGAGCTGGATAAAGTGGATGGAAAGGGAGCCAGAACCAAACCCAGGCAGGTGGCTGTGGCAGCTTTTCATCCAGCCCGTGGCTCCAGGTGGAGACAAGGAGATGGGAGCAGACAACTTAGGGCTCCCTGGACCAACCTTCCCTATCGGAACTAACAGCTCAACAGCCCAGAAGAGGGCTTCAGGGTGGCCTCGTACTCTTTTTCCTGACGCCTGCCCCATTGCTTGGCCTCTTCCCTAACCTGCCTCCCCCTCTCCCTTACTAGTTTTTCTCGGAGGCTTCTGGGAGCCTTGCCTCAAACATACGCTTGTACCTGAATCATTGACCCCGGGTTAGCTTCTGGGAAAACCCAACCCAACACGGAACGTGGCTCACAGCTTCCGTTTTTTAACAACTCTTGAAAGAATCTGATTGGCCAGCTATGGTCACATGCTCAGGGGGCCTTTGATTGGCAGCTTCTCCTCCATTCCCTTTCCTCCCCCGCGCCCACGTGATCTGATCTAGCCCGCCCGCCAGCACCGCTGTGGCCCTGAGGAGGCGTTGGCGAGCACCGTCCCTGCCTCGCCTACACACGTTTGCAAAGTGTGGACATTGCTACGAAGGAAAAGCACCGGGTGCAGTAAGTGGGAGGGGACACGGCAGAGGAAGTGCTGTGCTCCCCGGCCGCCATGTGCAGAGCAGGTAGTAAAGAGGGCAAGAGCGGAAGGCATGGCAGGAGAGCCGCTGAGAGGGCGTGGCTTGCTCAGAGGGGTGACCCTGGAGTCGGAGAAAGGCGGGAAAAACTCAGAAACCTTCCAAGGACCTCCCCTATTGTCTTGGAACATGACTTCATTCTCGCAAGTCCCCGTGATAGCCCTGGGGCAAATGGAAAGACAAAACAGAACAAAACGAAAGGAAAACAAGAAAAACCACATTGCAATTGGCTAACATTAGGAAACTTCAGGAGAAGCAAAAGGAAACCAAGGAGCGCCCTCTAGTCTAAAGATTCATCGTGTTCATCGTATTTAGTATTAAATACTAATACCACCCCTGTTCCTTAGTTTCAATGCAGCCATTTGCTGTTTGGAACTTGTAATAGAGAAGGGTTTCTCGGCTTCTGAAAAATATTGCCTGAATAAATGTCACACCTTGGCATTTCCCCATATTCCCGTTATTTTATTCCTTTGGGGTATTCCGAAGGATGAACTCGTCTGTGAATCTGATCTCCGTTTCTGATTGTGTAAGTGGTAGCAGTGGTTTTTACGTGTTTTTCATGAAATTATTTACATACGAGACAAAGATAGCTCAGAAATATAAGCTCCTTCACCATCTCTCCACAATGTAGTGTGAAAAGATAGTGTCCATTTTGTGGAGACCCGGTAATTTGGGGTGGCTAAATCATTACCCCAAACCGTATCTGGTGCTGCCCAGGCCTCCTTTCTCTGCAGACAGTTAACAGGGCTGCTAACCTTGGGGCAAACCCCCGCCCTGATCCCACTTCCTCTCAGCGCAGCCATGGGTTTGCCTGGGGGTGCGAAGCATAGTGAACCAGGCTTGTTTCCAAGCAGTAGAAGGAACTAGAGCGGCGGGGGAACTCCCCAGTAACTCGCCCACGCCACCTGCTAGGGCTGAAGAAGAGAGGTCTGAGGCTTTGAGAATATAACTGGCTGGTTCGAATTTGCCAGGCCCTTCTTCCATTTAGCACTTCACTGAGCTTATTAACAAATATTTACAGATGACATTGCTTAGACTACAAAGGTGTGTCCATGTTTTGTTTGTTTGCTTGGGTTTTTTTGTCTTGTGTATTTTAGGTCTTCAGAATCCGTCAGGCACTCAAGCGCCTTGGCAGTTTTAGTTCTCTTTCCCAATATGCCCCTGTCCCCCAGCGCTCAGTTCCTTTAATTGCTCCTCTTTTTTTTATTTTCTTCTTCTTTTTTAGAAAAAAATGACTTTCCCCCATCCCTTAACTGCTATTCCACTTGTATTGTTCTTCTCCCCCCCCCCCCCCCAATTAGGCTGTGTCCTTGCCCTTCTTGCCTCTCCTTTCCCTTTCGTTTTTTTCCTTCCTGTGCTCCCTTGTTATATCTCATGAACTCAGAAATTGCCCTCCAAATACCCTGGTATCACCATCTATTCGGTGGTAGGGCTGCTCCCACTCTGCCTTGGAAGATGACATTTCCCAGAGTGTTCCCCATAGAGGCTCACCAGTCTGACCCAGATAATGCTACCAGTTAAAATAACCCTGGCTCAGGGCCCATGGGACTCACCAGTCATTATGCTGTATTGGAAAGTAAAACTGATTTGGCAGCCTCATTAGATTATAATCAACTCAAATCTTCCTTCTGGCTTCTCAGAGCATAGCATGTGTCCTCGGGAGCAGCAGAGGGGAGAAAATCACTTCTCCTCCCCAGCTTTCTGTACTTCTTCTAGGCTCTTGGCTCAAATTAAATATTTGTTCACTGGCCACCATGCCTATCACCTTAAGTGGGTTTCTAATGTGTTTTGGAAGCTCCGGGGAGCTCCAGGAGAGTATCTACTGTCTTAAGAGTGCAGTTGTACAGCCCAGAGTACAATTGTATAGGCCAGTGGATGCTGGGCCGAGAAGTATGAGCCATATTAATTACCATAATAATAGTAATAATAGCGGCTGCTTACTGGATGCTTATCAAATACCACACCCTTTTCTATATTAATTCATTTAATCTTCATATTAATCCTATGAGCTATGTACTATATTAACCCTATTTCAAGTGGAGGATGTTGTGGCACAGAGTGGTTAAGTAACTTGCCCAAAGTAACAGTTAATAAGTGGCAGATTCAGGATTGTCATCAGTATCCATGCCCCTCAATATTTTCCTGTACCTCAAGGGCAATGATCAAGGTATTACTGGAGGTAATAGGGAGCTACAGAAGGTTGGTAAGTAGATTGCATAAAAACAATGATGCTCAGGAAGAGTCTTTTGGAGCAAGGGAGAGCGATTGATGGATGAGTCAAGGAATCTGATAAGAGCCTCTTCTAATATATCCTGGTATGCAAATATTAAAGTCTGAATTAGAGTCAAAGCAGTGAATATGGAAAGCCATAGATGTAAGAGATGGTATGAAGGATTTATTTGAACTAATTTGGGACACAAATGGAAGAGTGTGGCCTGGAATGTTCTGCCCGGAGAGAATGATGGGGTCATGGTCAGAAGTGGAGGTGGCAGAAAGGGCCTCTGGCTTGTGTGGCCCTGAGATATTGGGTTGATCAGTTTTCCAAGCTGCAGGGATGAAGCATCCTCCCACCTCCCCATATTCCATCCCTGAAAGGAAGGATGCTGATGTGGATTAGTTACACTCAAGGGGGCCAGGATGCTAGAAGGTGGGGCTCTTGCTGGGAGGAGTGAAAAGATCATAGACAGAACCACCCTGCACCCCTTGTCTTTCCCAGGATGATGGAAAGTCAGGTTCCAGGCACCTCCAGGCCTGAGATCCCCTAACGCCCTGGTGGGTGAGGCCAGGGGAAAGATGCCTGGAGGGTAGCTCAGAGTAAAGGGGTACTCACGTTTTTATACACTCCCATACTTCCTTCTCTGGAGGGAAAATGGTAAAATGTGAGACTCAGGAACATGGTGGGGTCTGGGGAGAAAAGAGCCAAGTAATAGCCTATTCAGACTGCCTTACTTCTAGGTCTGGTTCTAAAGTGGGGGTGGGGAGAAGGTCCTCAAAACTTAGCTCCCCAGGGTAGGGCTAGGAGTTTGATACTGAAACTCCAGGCTGTATTGGAGACTGTGTATTTGCCCTTGATCAGTGTCCCCCATAATCCAGAGCAGAGGTCATCAATGGCGTGGGATTGAAGGATGCAGTATTCATTTTTATCAACCACGATAATGATACTTCCTTTGTCTAACCAGTTTAAATCCTCTTCTCTAGTTCTTTGGTGACCTAGCCTGCTTATGTTTTCCCATTCCAATAAGACACCCAGTGGTGATAAATATCCTTGAAATATTTGGTTCACAAACTAAATAGGAGCTACAAAAAATAAAGGCATCTCCCTCTACCCTCTGAAGTATTACGGGAGCCTGATAAAATGATATATCTGAAGCCCTGATTTAAAAAAGCTCTCATTGCCAATAAACAAATAAAAACCAAGGGCTATGAGAATGTTAATAATTTGGAGATGTAGGTGGATGTATCAATATTCTTGAATAACACATGTTCACACTTCATCTTTTTAATTAACAAAGTCCTTTTTCTTGTAATTTCAGCTGGAGTGATCCCAGGGTAAGAGAACAAAACTTGGATTTATGTGACTATGATTTTTTTTTATTTCATCACTGAATCCAAATAGTGTTTTCCTAGTGTGAAAACAGATGGCAAAGACTTTATTTGTGGTCAAGGGCATTATATATGAGAGTGAACCTTTCTTCAACAGGCAGATCTGAATAAATTCAGGAAGTGATTTAAGACATGTCATGTCTCATGGAATGTGATCTATACCAGGTACTTTGATTAACAAAATTTAAACACTCAAACCCAGTGAATCAGAGAAGCTAATTTTCATTCTGGCAAATCATGATTTTTTTTTTTTTTTTTTTGCCATTGAGTATGTGCCTGGAGATCAGGACTGTCTGGAAAAACTCAGTCTGTGAGTCAGAGTATGCATGTTCCTCCGTCCTTGCTGAAGAGTGTCTTCTGAGCTTGTTTTCAAGACCTCATTTGGTTTAAAAGAAACTATTTGAGGAGATAACTAAATTCTGGCTTGCTGTTAACCTTCTTAGTCTATACATTATAATTTTGATATCTCCAACAATGCAAAGTTTAAATGGGGTATTCTCCTTAAAGGATGTTGGAAGCCATAAATCACCTCACAAATTATAACACACAGCTTTGATATAAAGCCAAATGTTTCCTACATTCCCAATAGGAATTAGACAGTTGGGGTTAACTCTTCCCTGCTTCCATAGTATAAACTGGATAATTATAGTTTTGGAACCAAAATGGGATACCTGCAGGAGGTTATTAAGGGCCATACACAGATGTGGGAAATAGCTGGAAATATGGGTTGGCAGTGACTTAACTGTCATTGGTTATTCTTGGGGCATTTTCCTCCTGAGTTCATCAGTGAATTTCTTGGATTGTATTTTCTTGATTTTTCTTCTCTTCTCAGTTTTTCACCCCCATCAGTACATTGACTTGAGTATTCATGTACTGAAGGAAGATGAGGTGCCACAGTGCCAGAACTGGCCTGGGGGGTCTGAACTGGACAAGGCAGAGGTGATGTCCACTAATAAAATTTTTGCTTGGCAACGTAGGGCATGTAAGTCCTCATAGATCTTGGGGGTCTTGAACTTTAGTGGGATGAGAATCTCCTGGTTAACAGTAACCTTGTAAAAAACCAAAAACCAAATTCTGTTACATTAAGTCTGGGTTGGATTCCAGGAATCTATATTTATAATCATTCCAGGGAATTCTGCTGCAGTTGGTTGAAAGGACTGCAGTTTGAGAAACACTGCAGAGAGTCCTAACTCCATGGCACCCTAGTGCTCAAGAAAATTGATTACAGTTATTAAAGTCACTACTTTTCTTTTGTTTTAAACTTTAATGAAATTTAAAAAAATTTTTTAAAGTAGGCTACATACCCAGTGTGGGGCTTGAACTCATGACCCTGAGATTTAGAGTTGCATGCTCTACCAACTGAGCCCGCCAGGTGTCCCCCAACTTTTCTTTGTGTAGGAGATAACGTCCTTCTGTCTCAATAAGTGAATGAATGAATGTGGCATTGTCTACTCTAGGAGGTTTAATGATTCTGATCCCTTCCTTACCAAGTTTGGGAGATACAAGGTGAATGGATATTCCCAGTGATGACATGGTCTCGGTGACCAAAGTAGCAGTGTGAGAATAAAGATCCACGCCTTCAATACCTTACACTTGAATCACTTTTTCTGAGTTGACTTGTAAATCAATAAGAAACAACCAGAGTCAGCCAATTAGTAAATAAACACAAAAACAGGGAGCACAGAGGATGACATAAAGCAGTGGGGATCTAGTTCATCCTGTAGGAGCAGTATTAAGAGTGACAGCTCAAAGAGCTGTGAGTTGGGTTTCAGAAGCGATGTGATCACAAAGGAGGGGGCTTCTCAGCCTCAAAATGCTACTGTGTGGCTTCCATAAATGTATTTAGATCCCTGTTATTCTGGGGTCTGACATGTAAAAGTTACAAGTGGGGCTCAGTGTAGAGAGCATTGAAATGTGTTATGTGGCCCCCCACAGTTTACTTTTGGCAGGCCCTTGGAGAGAAATGGAGCCTTGGCTCTCAGACCTTACAGGTAGTTTGGCAAATGTTTCATGTGTACCGACTGTGTGCTCAGCATTGAGCCCAGAGCCATGATAGTCCTGACTCATGTTCTGTGTTCATTACCAGCCAGACAGCTGCCTTGTAGTTCTCAGAGCCAAACTGAAGCTGGCTTGAAATCCTTGGGTGTAGCATACAGACATCAGCAGCTTTCTATGTTCTGAGTTTTCACTCTTGCTTAAAGGGCCAACTCTGTCCCCCAACCCGGAGAGATTGAAGTGCCGACTCATTGCTGCAGGTCACTAATTTCTCGTTCCAAAACTGAAAAACCAACAACAACAAAAATACGAAGACCACTGAGACACTTGAGAAAGAGGTACCGAACCCCATGCGTTAAATAGTATGTGGGAGAAAAATATGTGGTAAATGGGGCAAAATATAGACTTTGGGGTCCTTAGACTTGAATTCAGATCCTGATTCTGTCACTTCTTGTTCTGTCCAAGAAGTTTCCTCTTCTTAAAAAAAAATTCTACTTACCTCGTCAGATTTATGTGACAATAATATACAAACACACATAGCACAGTAGGGGCACATAGCAGGGACTTGGGAAATATAAAACGCTCTCTTCTGCTCCTTGCCCTCATATTCTGAGTCTTTGGCAAAACCTCAGATCAAACACACAGCACATTTTAGTTTGGACCTTCCAGAGATGAGTGTGCTTGGGGCCGAAGGCCTGTGTCAGAGTTCTCTGCAAATTGAGCATAAAATACCAGAAATCAGAAACCATTATCTCTCTAAGAGATTGTTTAAACCAGGGTTCCTTCCAGAAAGAGGAACTGGGACAAGGGATTGTATGCAGGTCCTTTGGGAAGTGAGCTCTGGGAACTGGAGTGGGGGATGGGGAAAAGGGAAAACAAGGCAAGAGGGGAAGCCAGTTCATACAAAGTGTGTTATCGAGTTTGGTCACAGCTGTGGGAAACTGGGGCCTGTTCCTTCTGGGACTGAGTGCCATGACAAATGCCTCTCAGAACTGTCCACTCAAGGGACACAAGTGGGGCAGGCATCTGCAAGCTCCCATCCTTGACTGGTTAAGGATTGCCCCCACATGTTCTCTCCCTCACATTGCCAGGATCTCACAAGTCCTGGGTGGTTCCCATAGGTGTCCCAGACCAGGTGTCTGAGAAGCCAATGCAAACCTGCAGCAGAAGTGAGGTGTACTCCAGAAAATCAGAGTAAAATACTGGTTCGGAGCATGTGAAGTGGACATGACCAAGTCCAGTGCTGGGATCAAAAGAAATGCCAGTCAACAGGAAAATGAGCAAGTGTGTTTCTCCTTTCAAACCTCAGATACCTCTACTATTTACAAAAGTAGCTGTTAGGATATTCTTCAATTGCCTCCATGTGGCATTATGCAGCCTCACTGGTCTCTTGGTTTCCTGAACTCTAATTCATGTACAGTCTCAGTACTTTGTACTTGATGACATATTCTCTTGGTTGTCCTCCAGTTTCTATACATGTTTTAATCATGTCCCTCTTCTTCACAAGAGACACTTCTCTTCTTGAGTAGCTTGGAGGGAGCTTTCTAATTTTTTTTTTTTTATTATTCCATCAGTACATAACTGTGCTCACCAAAAACCTGTTGACTTGAACTCACTTGATAGATAAGTCCTTTCTTTAGTGAACAAGGCAGTAACTTCTTTGATATCAGCTATAGCAACTTCTGTCTAGATATTTCTCCTGAAGCAAGGGAAACAAAATAAAAAATACACTATTGGGACTACATTAAAATGAAAAGCTTCCTCATAGCAAAGGAAACCATCAACAAAACTGAAAGACAACCTATAGAATGGGAGAAGATATTTGCAAATGACATATCTGATAAAGGGTTAATATCCAAAATAGATAAAGAATTTATAAACTCAACACCCAAAAAACAAATAATCCAATTAAAACATGGGCAGAAGACATGAACAGACATTTCTCCAAAGAAGCCATCCAGATGGCCAACAGACACATGAAAAGATGCTCAACATCACTCATCATCAGGGAAATGCAAATCAAAACCACAATGAGATATTACCTCACACCTGTCAGAATGGCTAAAATCAACAACACAAGAAACAACAAGTGTTCGTGAGGATGAGGAGAAAAAGGAACCCTCATGCACTGCAGATGGAAATGCAAACTGGTGCAGCCACTGTGGAAAAGAGTATGGAGGTTCCTCAAAAAGTTAAAAACAGAACTACCCTACAATCCAGTAATTGTACTAGTGGGTATTTACCCAAAGAATACAAAAATACTAATTCAAAGGGATACATGCACCCTGATGTTTATTGCAGCATTATTTACAATAGCCAAATTATGGGAGGAGTCCAAGTGTCCATAGATCTCAGAATGGATAAAGAAGATGTGAGATATATATATAATATATATATTATATATAATATATATATATTATATATATATAATGGAATATTACTCAGCCATAAAAAAGAATGAAATCTTGCCATTAGAATGACATGGATGGAGCTAGAGAGTATTATGCTAAGCAAAATAAGTCAGAGAAAGACAAATACCACATGATTTCACACATATGTGGAATTTAAGAAACAAAACAAATGAGCAAAGGGGGAAGAAAGAGAGGCAAACCAAGAAAGAGACTGTGAACTATAGAGAACAAACTGATGGTTACCAGAGGGGAGGTGGGTGGGAGATGGGTTAAATAGGTGATGGGGATTAAGGAGGGCACTTGTGATGAGCACTGGGTGATGCCTGGAAGTGTTGAATCACTATATTGTACACTCAAAACTGAGATTACACTGTATGTTAACTAACTGGAGTTTAAATAAAAAGTAAAAAAAAATCCTTTCTATAGAAGCACAATCTTTTTTTTTTTTTAGGGGCTTATGGCATCTTACTACTTCCTAACTACATCAAGACCCTCACCAATTAATGGGCCTTGGAAAGCAAGTCTACAACGAGGGGCAGGGAGCTGGGAACACAATGCCAGTGCCTCAGGGTGTTGTAAGGGTTTCATCAGCAATTCATTCTGCACTCTTTGTATTTGGTTTCATTCCAATTGCTTCACAGCCAGTAGCACTCAGAAGGGACATATATTTAGACTAGACTTCAAGCCTCTTGTTGAAGCTTTCTGTATATAGTGAAACACAAATGCACTGGTCCTTTCTCTGCCTATCCTTTTCCCTCTCTGCTTCAGTCCTGCCCAGCTGTAGCTACCTTGTAAGTATGAACAGTAACTAGGACCCAGGTGGATCACCAGGAAACTAGTATTTGTTGGATTCTTTTAGATGGCAAAAAAGGAACAGATCCAAGTTACCTTCAGTATTCCTTAGTGTGAACTTGGAGCCACTTACATGAGGTCTATTCATGGCTGCTACATTTAGCTGGGCAGGTTGTGCACTGCACAACTCTCAGGCATTCACATCATCGTCAGTCTGAAGGTGAACCTGGTGGAGTACAGTGGATAACCTGCGTGGCCACAAATAGTGACCCTCTATGTCTGAAGCTCCACTCCAGTTCTATTGAATCAGAATCTCTAGGGAAGGGGTCCAGGAATCTACATTTTAACAAATTTCACAGGCTTCTCTCAACACTAAAGTTGGAAAATTACAGGTTAGGAGATAGGTTTTAAAAGAAAAAGATGTACTGGTAGGGAAGTAACGTGGGGAATTACCTCAGCACCTAAGCCATCACTGGATCCTCTGCTTCCCAGGCTTATATGTTCAGCTGGCTTCATGAATACTCAGTGAATAACTGCCATTCAGAATATGGTTGCCCTGTTAGTGATCTGGTCATCTTTTCAATGTCTTTCAAAAAGGCCTCTATCGCTTTCTTCGCTGTGTGTTTTTACATTCCAACTTTCCAAGAGAGAAGTTCTGATTAGGCTGGGTTGTCACCACTTAATATGGAGTGCTCCAATTAGGTAGCATCTATGATGACCTATCAAGTCATCTCCTTGGCAATAGTCTTGCTCATGTTCATCTTATGTACATGTGGTTGTCTCAGTCCTGGGCACTCATTTTTGGATCAATGACTGTCAGCTATAGTATCTTAATAAAGAAAGAACTACCCATGACCACTCTCCTCTGAAGGGAGATGGGGGCATAGCCAACATGTAGTACTTCACTATTCGTTAGGACAGGAAGGGAATGTAAAGACTCAATACACCATCTATAATAAGAGTTATATGTATTGGGTACCACCTTATGCCAGACATTTTTCTGAGCACTTGAATAGCGTTCATAATTTAACCTTCAAAAGCAACTCTTTATGGTAGATGCTATTATTATCTTCATTTTACAGACTAAGAAGTTGAGGCATCGAACTTGTCCAACACTTTGCATATGGTGGAGCCATAATCGGAGCCCCCACAATTTAGCTCTGAAGCCATTGCTTTTTTTTAAGATGGGGGAGAGAGAGAGAGAGAGAGAGAGAGAAAGAAAGAGAGAGAGAAAGGACAGAGGGAGAGGGAGAGAGAGTCTTAACCCATGCTGAGTGCAGAGTCCCAGGTAGGGCTTGATCTCATGACCCTGAGCTGAAACCAAGAGTCGGATGCTTAACCAACTGTGCCAGCCAGGTGCCTCTGAAGTCATTGCTTTTGCTTTTTATGATTATGTTGGGGTCATGATAGAGGATCGTGTGTGTGTGTGTGTGTGTGTGTGTGTGTGTGTTGGGGGTAGGACAGTAAAAAGAGGGAGAATGCAATGCACAAATTAGGTCAGCAAGGCAGGCGTATGCGGAAGCCTCCCTTGGTGCGTGTTGGGGAAGGGAGTTGGAAGCAATGACAGGCAGATGCCACAAAGGGACAAGACACAGCTGGGCTTTCCTTGAGGGCCAGACAGGGTTCTAGCAAGAGATCCTGAGGAGTTATTCTTACTCCTGCCCTGACTTCTTAAAAAGGAGTATAAATGACATCTAATTGTCCATGGTTGCTTTTAAAAATAAAACCATAGTAAACACCTTCCTTGGAGCCATTATCCTCCATCTTGTGCCAGTTCCTCGGGGGGGGGGGGGGGGCTAGCATTCCTTGATAGAAAAGCCTTGAGAGTTTAGGGTTAGACAGGAAAGTTTGGATCTGACTGTGTTTAACGAAAGAAAGTGGAGGGGCTTATACCTGCATTGCTGAGGAGCATGAAGTTTGTAGCAGGGATGTGGAATGGAAGACTCTTCTACTCTGAAGAATGCACTTAATCCATGCCCAGAACAGCTACTAAGCTGTAATCAGTCTCCACTCCAGGTCGAGGCAATTATTCTAGTGTTTCAGGAGGAATTACTACAATAATGAGCTCCATTTCCTTTCTTTCCTTTTTTGTTTGCAGAGAGATCTGGTCTGCTCGTGGCAATGTATCCTACTTGCTTGCAATGGACTGCCTCCTAGATCCTTAACTTTGTAAGTAAAACAAGTAGTCAGTGAAGAATCATTTAGGGGGCTATATGGGTCTTGTCAAGGTATCCTTGGTGGTTCTGAAATGAAACCTTTTCACAGGAAGTAACAGGGGAGACTTGAGAATAAATTGGCTATTTACTGTCATTCCCAGGTTACGACCAGTTTCTGTAGGTCAGGATTAATTTTGCATAGTCCTGACTGAAGACAGGGGGAATGGACAGGATGATCTTTGCCCTCCCAAATTCTGAGCAGGCCAGGGAGCTGTGCAAGTTTTGGGTTCTGGCCAACACTTGGCACACTGTGTGAATTGGGTATTTATATACCACAAACCAATAGGTCTTGGTGCTGAGAGCAGAATTTGAAGGAGGGGGCTATAGTTCTCTGGGTCAGTTGTTCCTTTGAGAAACACAAAGATGTTCTCTGTTTCAGGCAAAACAATTACTCCAGAGACTTTGGGAGTTTCAAGACAACTGAATGCATGATAAGAAAGGGGATATCTTGGAGAAGATAGACTGTTCATCTCTACTGGGATTCTTCTGTAAGGCACATTATTGACTTAAAGGCAAGAGGCCGTGAAAGTGTGACTTTCCTTAAGACAGTAAACTCTCTATTTTCTCAAGTGAATGGAAAAAAAGGGGTGTATTGGTTCCCCATATCAGTTTCCAGAAATGAGTATATTGTACAATGTACTTCATCTACAATGCTACCAAATATAATTTATTGTTACTCAGATGATTCAGAAGACCTTCTGGCATCTCATCAAGATAAACAGCAAATATTTTGTGCTGCAGCTGTGTGGAGGAGACATTACCCAGTGACTTCTAGCAATGAGTCAGAAAAATAAAAATAAGCGCCTTTCTCTGTTACAACATATTCTAAGCCAATCATTCAATCAATTGGAATTTATAGTTTATCTGAGACTGTTGAGGGATTATATAGGTATGTGGAGAATATAAAGAAATGTAAGCAGTGGACTCACTGGTTGCAAACAGTTACATCTACAAAAGTTCTTTGTCAGAGCTTCAGATGAGAATTTAGTATTTGGGGTTTGTGATGGGTTTGTTACTAGCTCTGCTCCTACGATCTACTCCACCTGCCTTCTAATATGCCTTCTTGCACTCTAGTGGCTGGAGAGCCAAACACCCCACTTCCCAGACTACCCTACCCTCAGGGCTCTGGCTGTGATTTAAGTCCTCCCATTATGTTGCACTGGTGCAATGTTTCAAAGGGAGAAATGAGGCAGAGGCTGGGTTTTTGCTGTTTCTGTTTTTTCTTCTAAAAGTTTGGTCATGGAGGTATATGAATTTTCTGCAGCAGCATTAGCAGAAGTTTGTGGGTGTCAAGAGGCAGGCACAGAAAACTCATTTTGCAAGTGAGGATTAGAACATGTCTGGTTTGGTGTAGCAGCAGCTTCCTGTCCATGAAGGCCACTCCACTGTGCTGGCTTCTGGACTTTGGCAGTCATATTCTTTAGGAGATGGCAGCTTCCTAATCTTGGGAGAACCAAGAGCTCCCTTGGTGATCCAATTCTACCATATAGTTTTGGGAGCCATTTCTGAAATGTCAACCTAAATCCTTGACTCTCCTAATGATTCAGTGAGCTTTTTAATGCCCTATAATAATTTTTTTTTTCATTCTTCAACTTGCTAGAATGGCTTATGTTTTCGGGAACTGAACCCTGTCCATGACTGTGATTGGTACCAGGAGGGTTATAGGCAACAGACTCTAAAAAAAAAATGGAAATTTGGATTTGTTTTTTCCTGACTTGATGGGGTTTGAAAGTAGCAATGATTATGATACCATTAGAATATGGAATATTGGCAGTATAAGACATGGAGTGGTGAAATAGTGACTTAAAATATTGATCACTTGGAATGAAGTGCCCAGTGAGGCAAAGATTTTGGTAGAGTGCCTGCTGACCATCATGGTGAGATTAAGGAATAAAAGGTCTGTGGAGTTGGGGGGCTGTTTTACCTACATCGGAGAACTTCAAGAAAGAAAATGATATGCTCAGGATCTTAAAGTTATTGGCATGAGGCACAATGAGAGGATCAAGAAGCTTCCCTGACTTTCTAGAAGTATCATTTATTTCATGTAGTTGCAGGGCTGATGCATTCTAACATCAAATACCATTTGATCCTGTGGGTTGATGATAAAAAGACAATCTAAACTCATAGAACCACTAGGTCTTTTATGTAAAACTTTGGGTATTGATTGGGAAGGAGTGGGACCCTGAGAACTGGGACTATTTGGTGGATTCAGCTGAACCTACCAAGATCCCCAAAATTCCACTGAACCTCCATTGCCAGTAGAAACATCTTGTCCTTCCCTGTCTGATGAGGCTGGTCCAGCTTTGCTTAGAGACTCTGTAATGACCTTACTGAGGTAGTTTCCTTGCAAGAGGATGTCAGTTTTCTTCCTGCCCCTATATCCTACCACTCATTGTTCTAGATCTGTAAGTAGTCAAACACCAGTATGTCCTCAGAAGGACAAGTACAATGTCTAGCTTATGAGGCAAATGTTTACATACCCAAGGAATTGCAAAACTTTGCTCATTTGTATCAGCAAAAACCTAGGGAACAGGTGTGGGAATGGATTATGAGAATCTAGGCCAGAGAGGAAGAAACTTAACTTTAAATCTGGCTTAATTTTTTTGGTGTGTGTACATTTCCCAAAGACTCTGGGTTCATTGTTCTAGTACAATGGTAATGGTTGTACTTCTTGGCCTGGCTGAATGACTGGAAATGGGACTCAGTGGTGGCCTCCATGGAAGGAAATTCAGGTGTCAGAAATCCATGGTATAATGTAGGGGGAGGAATCTAAACACTTAAGAGAAAGAACTATTAAAGTAGGTATTTCATATATGACCCAGTAACTCACTAAGGAGGCTCAGAGGGTGCTCTTTTCACTAAGGCATTGAGAAGCAAAATTGTGAGAAATATATCCTTGAAAAGTATTGCAGTGGAGTCCTCTCTAGGTTAGGGGTAAAGACAGGATGATGCTGAGAGATAATGCTCTTGAAATGGGCATTTTGATTGCAGTGGATCTGTTGAGATCCTGGAGTGGCGAAGGACAAGTAGCAACAAATGGGAGATGCAAGGTTGAAACAGCTTCTGGTAATAGAGCTGGGATAACTAATTGGGTAGTTGATTGGTCATGAGTAGTTAACGGATCATGAGGTTTCCAGGAATGAATAGATGGCTGATCTATCAGGATCGCACTGGACACCGTCAGACACACTGACCTGGTTTGTGGATGTCTGTAAGCCCCTCTTTCCACAGCCTGACAGCATTTCCTCATAATTAGATTCAGGTATGCATTTTTGGCAGGAATATCACGTAACTAATATTGGGCCCTCAATGAAAACACCAGGAGGCACATGATATCAATTTTTTCCATTAAACTGAAATTTGAGACTGCCCCTCATCATCTGGGTACCATAGGCAAATGGACCAACAGGCAAAAGAGGGGTCATTATCAGGTCAGCTGGATGATTGAGCCCGGTTATCAAGAGGAAATAGGATTGCCATTATACGGTGGGAGCAGCGAGAAGTATTTTTGGAATGGAGGGGATTCTCTGGGGCATTTCATGGTAGTGCCATGCCCAGCGGTAAGAGTTATATTAAATTATATATTTAATGTGTATTGATCACTTGGAATGAAGTGCCCAGTGAGTCTACCTTTAATGGAAGACTACAGAAGTATATTCAGGATCCCCTAGTGTTTAGATTCACCAGGAATGAAGATCTGGGTGACTCACCCAGCTAAATAACTTGGCCCAGCTGTGATGCTGACTGAGGGCAAAAGTAACTTACAAGGGGCTGTGGAGGACAAGAGTTATAAGACTTGCACCTGAAACTGGAACTGTCATAACCACCAATGATCTCTTCCTTGCTCTGATATGTAAACTTTATATAATTAGCCATTTCTTCCTCCCTTACCCTGACATTTTTGTGTATGGTCTACCAATGGCTAATTTTACAAGTTAATTTCTGTACAATGAATATCCTGGTGGAATTGAAACTGAACGGGAGAAGGAATGACTATCACCCAAAGACAGATGCAGAGATTCATGGAAATTTGGGTCTCCTCTTTTGAGGGGAGGGGAGTACATTTTTTTTAGTACAGGGACAGTTAAGTTATTATCGTTTGGAGGTTTAAATATGGAGAGAATGTCAGTATGGATGTTGACGACCCAGAGGAACAGTCTATGGCATTTATGGTGGATTGGTGCTCAATATCCACTTAGGCTTTCTTCCGTGAACCTTCATAATCTGCAGAAGTTGGAAAGTAGAACATTTTACCCAGACTCTTGCGGCTAAGATTTTGGAGGTCATGCAAGCTGGGCCAATCAAACACACTTGCACAAGATTTGGAAGGCAGAAGAGGAGTGGAGGCCATGCTCTGCTGTGCTTGGTTTTTTCTAAAAAGCACAGTCACAGGGGAATTTTTTGTTGTTGTTGTTTTCCCCGTGGCAGCTTTACCCCATAGGTACCAGTGTCCAGTAACTCAGTTGGTTTGAGTACTAAGAGGCAGAACATTGGGCCCTCCCTTCTGCGGGTTTGTATGCAAGCCTGCGGCAACTTTCTCATGAGGGCAGGCTCCTCATTGTAGCTGCTTCCTGATCACGGCAGAGGCAGAAACTCCTTTGGAGGCTCATTCCTGCATTGTGGCTTTTTTGTTCCTGAAAGCTTGACTTGCAGGCTAGTTCTTCCGCTTTCCCAATGATACAGGCCTTTACAGTAGCCTGTAATACGTATTTTTCTTGCTTAAACTAGCTACAATGGACTCTGTTCCTTGCAAGTAAACCCTGATCTCTATACATAGGGGTTTAGGAGCCCACTGTCCTGGGCCAGTCAATGCTTTACACGAGGAGCAAGCAAAGTTCAGGTGTGGCTTGTTACTGCTGGTTATGCGCCCTATTTACTCTGTAGAGAAATCTGTCAAGAATTACAGTTTATGTTTTTTATTGCTCTTTCATCTGCTTTTGATTCTAATAAACAGTATGGTCTGAAGAGTATGAGACCAAAAACTGCAGAGATACAGAGGGGTTAATGAAAACATGTCACAGCCTCTCTATGACAGTGGTTCTCAAACTCACCTGCCCATAAGAATCATCTGGGGAGCTCTAAAAGTTTCTGATTCCTGGGCTGTACCCAGATCCACGAAATCAGAATTTCTGGGTGTGAGCCTCAGGATTCAGTATTTTGGAAGCTCCGCAGGTGATTCTAATGTGTTTTCAAGGTTGAAGAACCAGTTAAGTCTGGGAAGAAAGAGGAGAATTTTCAGGTTATGTAGGAGTTGCAATTGGGGAGAAATAAAATACTAGGAAAGTAGCAAATTTACTATCTCATAGTCAGAAATCCAAAATGGGTCTCAATGGACTAAAATCAAGGTGTCTGTAGAGTCGGGTTCCTTCCCAAAGGCGCCAAGGGAGAATCTGTTTTCTTGCCTTTTCCAGCTTCTAGATAATGTCTGCATTCCTTGGTTCTTGGCCCCCTTCCATCCTCAAAGCCAGCAAAGCCTGGCTGAGACTTTCTCATGATGCCCTCTCCCTGATTGTGACTGTCTTCCTCTTCCACTTTTACGGACCTTGTGATTCCATCAGGCCCACTAAAATAATCCACGTTAGTCTTCCCCCGCTGAAGGTCGATTAGCCACTTAATTCCACCGTCAACCTTAATTCCTACGTGCTACGTAACCCAACAAATTCACAGGTTCTTCATGTTAGGATGTGGATTTCTTTGGGGGAGCATTATTCTGCTTATTATAAGAAAATAAGGGACAGGGACACTGAAGAAGAGACAGCCTAGGGATTCCTTCCTCACACTTTTTGAATCAGAAGAGGCACTTGGAGGGTCCAAGTCACTCAAAAACTATCATACTATTAATTCAGATGTAATGGGAAGCCTGGTACGCTGTATATTCATACAGGGTTAGCCAGGATGGGTTGCTAAGAAATTAGTTAGTAATTTGGGGTTGTTTGGTTTTGTTACTTTTCACCCAGGTGCAAAATTATATTTCAATGATTTGAAACTTCCGTGCAATCACCTGGATGCCTGGCTATAGATAACAGAATCCAAATATGCAAACCTTCTAGTTCACTGATCTGTAGCTTTTTTTTTTCTAAGATTTTATATATTTTATTGACAGAGAGAGACACAGTGAGAAAGGGAACACAAGCAAGGGGAGAGGGAGAGACAGGCTTCCTGCTGAGCAGGGAGCCTGATGCGGGGCTCAATCCCAGGACCCCGGGATCACGACCTGAACCGAAGGCAGATGCTTAACAACTGAGCCACCCAGGCACCCCTGATCTGTAGCCTCTTGTTAGGAGCCAGGAGGGGCTTGCCACACACAGGTGGTCCTGTGAGCTAATTGTTTTTCTCTTTTTAAGAGCCGCTTGACATTAACCATTCTAAAATGAAAATTATTCTTTTGGCAGATATCTTTCAAAATTTATTGCTCTGTATCTGGTAACTGCTGCTGCAGGCTAATTCCTGTAGTTTCTCTAGGGGCACCTTGTGCCCCTAATTCATCCAGGCAGGTTCACTGGAAAGCTTTTGCTCATGAGAGTATTGCTGCAAATTTTTTTTTCGTTTTTGCCCTTGCTGAATGATTGGTAACACCTGCTTTAGGCAGAATCCGTTCCAAGAGCATCAGAGCCGTGATCCACCGCAGAGAATGCCACAACCTTACATTTATTTGTTGCCGTGTTAGAGTAGACCCAGTCTCCTGAGGAAATTCCTGGCTTTGCCACAGGTATCCAACACATGCTTATTTTTTTTACCACTTCTTCATTTCATCTTAAAATGGGAAGCACCCTTAACCAGCATCTTGGACTGTCTACACCCTGGGTCTTTGGAAACCAGTCATCGGTGTGTCCCTGGGGCCATACTAAAAGGGATGGGGTGGAGTTAGGTTGCAGTAATGGAAATCAAGTTGGATATTTCCAGCTCACGGGCTACCCCCAGTCCAGACTCACAGGATCTTCGACCTTACCCTTCTGTATGCTCTTGCCCTATAATCGGCCTTGTGATTCCAGGGACTCCTGCCTTTCTCTTCTTTCCAGGCCTGAGCTTTGCTTCATGGGCCCTGCCTCCTAGGTTGCTGCGCTGGCTGCCTGGGAACCTCTCTCTAGCTAAAATTGAGGCAAAATTCTAGGCTCTCTGTAAGCTGTCTTGGGCTTTCCTCAGTCTCAATTTTCTATTTTTATTTTGTCCCTGCTGCTGATTCCTTATTCTAATTTATATTATGTCATAATACTATTGTATGGGTTCTTGCTGACAAGCTCTTCAAAACCTCTAAGCATTAATACAGGGCACAAATGAGTATACAAGTATACAGAGTAGTGACACTCATGTGTCACTACTCCCCATGGAGAGACTGGTGATGAACATCAGCTGTGTATTTTATCCTCTCCATCGAAAGCGGTGGGGATGATGCAAACATCACCTGTTTCACTATGTTGATCAAGGGAGGTCTTGGTTGCCTAAGTCGGGAGAGGGGAGCTTTACCCAACCAGGCAATTTCCCAGGTATTCCAGATAGGCAAATGGTCCATGAAACTACCACACACCAGGATTTAATCTTGGGACCGAGTAGGTGGAAAACATGATCACCTGAGTCTTTCATTTTTGAAAAAAAAGAAAAAAAGGAACTAAATATAGCTAACTGAATTTCCAGTCTTGAAAAATGTTTTCTGGCATAAATTTAAAATATACCATTTTAGCTCAATTGGCAGCATCTAACAATCAGATTTGAAAGAAAAAGTCATTTTGGATTGTGCATCTAGGGTAGAAGTTAGGCTGAGGAAAAAACTTGTAAAAACTTGTAAAACTTGTCTGATGCTTGGTGTCTCTTTTTCTCTCCTGGTTCTCCCCACCTCTCCACCGCTTACAGTGCCTTTCGCCTCATTTTTCCTCCTCCCTTTGCCTAATACTGGATGGAGTTTCCCTGCGGGCCCCACGGTTGTGCTAATGATAGCAGTAGCTGCTATTTGTCAGGCCTTTGCCACTTGCCAGGCGCGTTGCGAAGTACCCTTGGATACATGACCTCAGTCGTTCCTCCTAGCAGCCCTCCAGGAGGGTGGGCATATTTGTATAATGAGCCTGGTCAGACATGGTGCTTAATTCCTCCATTAGGTCCTTTGTCAGCACTCCAAGTAACAAACTTATTGGTATTCTTGACCTTTTCATGCTTGGCTTAAACTACATTGGTAAATATGATGCTGGTTACAGAAAGGAGCCAGCAGGTGGACTGTGAGGAATTGGAGTTATGCTTTACATATATTTTTAATCCTTTCCCTGAGCAGTAATCACTGGGTGGTAAATGAAAGTCCTGGGAGATGTTGTTCTATTGAAATGTAACTGCTCCCTTGCCCGTGCTTGTTTTAATACTGGTAGGGAAGCATTAGAGCCTACAATGTAGGAAAGTGTTAAGTTTTGCATTAAACTTTCCTAGTAGGCTCCCTCCCTCTCTCTCTCTCTCTCTCTCTATATATATATTATTAACCGTCATTTATAATACTTAACCATACAAGAAAAACAAAAGTACCAAGTCTCTCTACTGGGTATTTCATAGGCAAGACGTTCCAGGCTGTCTCTGGAACGTCTGACCATTTGGGTTGGAGCCAATGAATCAGGAAAGCATGGCAGGTCCACCGAAGCTGGTTCTCCCCCCCCAGTTCCTGGCGTGTACATCACCTTCCTACCTTCCTCACCGCCCTGGTGAACCCACCTGTGTGCAGAGTTCTCCAGAGTTCTGCTTCCCATGTAAAGACCTACGGTTGCTTTCAAAGCCAGGATCTGGAGCTCTGGGGACCAGCACGTGTTCCCCAGTCAGGCAGCCGCGTTCTCATGCAGGGGACCAAGCCAGCTAGTTGGGTGAGAGGACACCGAGGGAGCAGAGTTTTGCATCAGACGCTGCAGATCTTTCATCATGTTGCTCTAACAATGTGGCTGGAACAGCCCCAGCTGGAGACTGATGCAACAGGATGGAAGGGGCCCGTAGCACTGGGGGTTAAGTTGCCCTTGCAGAAGGGAAGATGGGAAGGGAAGTTGAAAACAATATCTTGAGGCACTGAATTTAAATTACCTGCTGTGTATTACCGGAGACCATCCCACATCTTTTAAGACGAGCTTCAAGGAGATATAGTTAAGTCCCTCAGAGGGTAAGTGATAGGGATGTTAGAGATTCATCAGAAGATAAGCCTTTCTTAGTTTTGCCAACCTGCATAAGATCTGGACAACAGTGGGATTCTTGTTATTGTCATTAATTTGTGGATGAAAGCTTTAATGTTAAAAAATCCATAACTTATGGTTGTGGGCTGAATAAAAGCCCCCAGAGATAATTGGTGCTATTACCTGGAACCTGTGATTGTTTCTTTATTTTTGAAAGATTGTCTTCACGGGTGTGATTGAGTTAGAGCTCTTGAGGAGGAGAGGTAATCCTGGATTATCCAGCGGGCCCTACATAATCATAGCACACTCCTTTTTAGAAGGAAATAGGGGGAGATTTGACATACACAAAGGAAGAAGAGAAAGCAATGTAACTATGAAGACAGAGATTGGAGGGGTGTATCCACAAGCCAAGTAATGCTGGCAGCCACCAGAAGTTAGAAGAGGCAAGGAAGAGAATTTGCTTTTGAGCCTAAGGAGGGAGCATGGCCCTGCTGACACGTTCATTTGGACCCAGTGATACTGATTTCAGATTTCTTGCCTCCAGAACCGTGAGGGAATACATTTTGTTGTTTTAAGCCACCAAGCACGTGGTAATTTGTTAGAGCAGTCAGAGAAACCTAATACACTTACCTAACTTGAACCTAGTGAGTTAGATTCTTAAGTCATAAATATAGATCTCTCTATTGAAAAATATGTCAGAACCAATATGTGCTTGTAGAGAAGAAGACACAGGAAGTTGGCAGCCATGCTTGCTTCTGGGAAGAGGAATGAACCCAAAGAATAGAGTCTAAAATAAGAGGCAGACTTACTGTTCCATTTTATATATTCTGGTTCTGTTTGAGATTTTTTTTCAAATTCCTTTTTTTAAAAAAATAAACTTTTTATAGACACATAGATCAATGGAACAGAATAGAAAGCCCAGAAATAAACCCACAATTATATGGTCAATTAATCTTTGACGAAGGAGGCAAGAATATGCAATGGGAAAAAGACAGTCTCTTCAACCAATGGTGTTGGGAAAACTAGATAGCTACATGCAAAAGAATGAAACTGGACCACTTTCTCACACCATATGCAAAAATAAACTCAAAATGGATTAAGGACCTAAAAGTGAGACCTGAAACCACAAAAATCCTAGAAGAGAGCACAGGCAGTAATTTCTCTGACTTTGGTCATAGCAACATTTTTCTAGGTGAGGCAAGGGAAACGAGCAAAACTAAACTATTGGGACTACATTGAAATAAAAAGCTTCTGCACAGCAAAGGAAACCATCAACAAAACTAAAAGACAACCTACTGAATGGGAGAAAATATTTGCAAATGACATATCTGATAAAGGGTTAGTATCCAAAGTAGATAAAGAACTTATACAACGCAACACCCAAAAAACAAATAGTCCAACTAAAAAATGGGCAGAGGCAGGAACAGAAATTTCCCCAAAGAAGACATCCAGATGGTCAATAGACACTTGAAGAGATGCTCAACATCACTCATCATCAGGGAAATGCAAATCAAAACTACGATGAGGTATCACCTGTCAGAATGAGTAAAATCAAAAACACAAGAAACAACAAATGTTGGGGAGGATGTGGAGAAAAGGAAACCCTCATGCACTATTGGTGGGAATGCAAACTGGTACAGCCACTGTGGAAAACAGTATGTAGGTTCCTCAAAAAGTTAAAAATAGAATTACATTACGATCTAGCAATCGCACTACTGGGTATTTACCCAGAGAATATGAAAACACTAATTCATAAGGATACATGCACCCCTGTGTTTATTACAGCATTATTTACAATAGCTAAATTACAGAAGCAGTCCAAGTGTCCATCAATAGATGAATGGATAAAAAAGATGTGGTATGTATATAAAATGGAAGGTTACTCAGCCATGAAAATGAGAAATCTTGCCATTTACAGCAACATGGATGGACCTAGAGGGTATTATGCCAAGTGAAATAAGTCCGAGAAAGACACATACCATATGATTTCACACATATGTGGAATTTAAGAAACAAGACAACCAACCAAATGGGAAAAAAGAGACAAACCAAAACCAGACTCTTAACTATAGAGAACAAACAGATGGTTATCAGAGGGGAGGTGGGTGGGGGGATGGGTGAAAGAGGTGAAGAGAATGAAGAGTACACTTATGATGAGCACTGAGTAAGGTACAGAACTGTTGAATCACTATATGGTACACCTGAAACTAATATAACACTGTATGTTAACTATACTGGAATTATAAATAAATAAATAAATACATAAAGTATATAAAAACTTAAATTTAGGAGAGTTTTAGACTTAGAGAAAAATTACAAATATAGTACAGACAGTTTCCATATACCTACATCCAGTTTCCCCTATTATTAGCATCTTATATTATTAGTATAGTACATTTTTCACAATTTGTCACAATGAACCAATATTGATACACTTTACATACTTTATTTGAATTTCCTTAGTTTTTACCTAATGTCATTTTTCTGTTCCAAGATCCCATCCAATATCTCATATTTAGTTGTCCTGTCCCCTTAAGCTCCTCTTGGCTGTGATAGTTTCTCAGACTTTCCTTGTTTTTGAAGACCTTGACAGTTTTAATAAGTACTAGTCAGTTCCGGCTACTAGTTAGTATAATATCTCTTAATTGGGATTTGTCTGATGTTTTTCTCATGATTAGACTGGGGCATGTTTTCCTTTTGCAGTTACAAACGAGCTAATAAAAAAGGGAATATATTATTAGTACAATAAAAATACTTTTATAGATTATTGTGAGGATTAAAAGAGTATATATGTGTGTGTGTATATACAAATATTGTTTAGGACATTATTTAGCACTTACTATACACTGCATAGGTATTATCTATTACTAGTACTGCAATTATGAGGTTAAAACATTAAAAGCATATACTAAAATAAATGCTTGGATAAAAAGATGTTGTATAGGACAATGTGCTAAAATCAGAAAGATCTATGTTACAATCTCAGCCCTATCATTTGCTAGTTCTGTGATCTGGGGCAAAGAACCTCTTTGAGCCTCAGTTTTGAAATCTGTAAAATGGGAATAATAATACATGCTTAATAGGGTGGATGTAAATATTCAAAAGAAAAATGTGTAAAGCTTGAAATGCAGCTACAATAAATTTTGTGTTGTTCTTAAGTTTAATATTGGAAGATAAACTAAATACAATGGATTGTAACTAATTTGCTTGTTTTTTTAAAAGATTTATTTATTTGAGAGAGAGAGAGTGAGTGGGGAAGGGCAAAGGGAAAGGGAGAGGAGAGGGAGAGGAGAGGGAGAGAGAGAATCCTCAAGCAGACTCCCAAATGAGCACGGAGCCTGACGTGGGGCTCAATCCCAGAACCTTGAAATTATGACCTGAGCTGAAATCAAGAGTTGGGGGCTTAAGACACAGAGCCACCCAGACACCCCCAGGCAACCTCTGACTAATTTGCTTGTAATATAGGTAATGTACAAATAAAGCAGCCAAGTTATTGCCCTTTTTTTTTTTGAGAGAGAGAGGAATAGACAGAGTGCACGAGCAGGGGGGAGGGGCAGAGGGAGAGAGAGAATCTTAAGGGGGCTCTAAGCTCAATGCCAAGCCCCACACACAGCTCCAGCTCATGACCCTGAGATCATGACCTGAGCAGAAATCAAGAGTCAGATGCTTAACTGACTGAGCCATCCAGGTGCCCCTGCCAGGTTATTGCTTTAAGTTAGTTGTATTTATAAACATCTCAGCCTTTCTAATTGTGATTTATCCATCAAATTCTTGTCTGCTGGAGGTGAAATACTGTGCAACACAAAGTTACATAAGACACAGTGCTTGCTTACAATATAACAGGGGCAGGAATGAAATAGCCCATGAGTGCAGAAGAGGAAGGGGTATTTCTGGTAGTTGAGACAGCTATGTCAGAAATACAGGTGGCTAGAATCTTTCTCTTTTCTTGATTATCAACATTTGGATGTATACTGAAGAAAATTTGAAAAAGTATAGACAAGTAGAAGGAAAATATTCAAACTTAATTCTATTTTGGCATAATTCCTTCCAGTGTTTTTAACCATGAATTTTTTTTAAAGAATTGCTGAGATCATATTATATAGAATTATATACATATTTATATAATATACATATTATATACATATTCTTAACAATTTAGTATCCAGTTTTTTTTCCACCTACTGTATCATAAACATTCTTTTGTGACATTGGAACTGTTTCTTAAAGCATCATTTAAAATAGTTGCATAATATTTCTGTGCAAATAGGAAACAGGTTTGACTGTTGTGAAAGAGATACAAAATAGAGTGGTTTAAACAAGATAGAAATTTGTTTCTCTGTTGTGGCCTCTGAGCCACAGAAGCTCAGAGGCTCAGGCTCCTTTATTGTAGTGTTTTGCCACCCCCAGGTGTGGACCCCATCTGCAGATCCAAGATGTCTCACCACCACATTTATGTGAAAATGAGAAAGAAGGGAAAGAAGATAGGCAAGACATACCCCTAATCTTTAAGGATGCAACCCCGAAAGTATGCCTATCACTTCTACTCTCACATCCCATTGACCAGACCAGTCATGTGGCTCTAACTGGCTGCAAGGAAGGGTGGGAAATGTGTTTATTTTAGGTGACTATCTGTCCAGCTAAAACCAGTGTTTCTACTTCTTTCATTTCTCCTTCTTTAGAAGGAGAAGACAGATACTGAGGGTCAATTAGCAGTTTCTGCCACACTCTGTATGGCCACATACTGCTTCTAGAAACCACATGCTGTTGCTAGAGACTTTTGATATTTCAATTTTCTTTTGCTTTAATGATAAATCTTTAACATTTTTGTGCTTACCAAGTGTCAAGCGTTTTACATATTAGTTCATTTAAGCCTCACAATAATCTTATAGATAAACATTATTTTCCTATTTTAAAATGTGGAACATGAAGTTAAGGAATTTGCTCAAGGTTATATTATTGGTAAGTGGAGTGGCCAGCATTTGAACTTAGAGTCCATATTCTATAACCACCACTATAGGCTTCTCATCTTTGACCGTGTACTGATGATTTCCTTAAAGAAGATTTCTAGAAGAATTACAGAGTCAATGGTTATAGACATTTTTAAGACTTTTGATATATTTTTCCCAATTACTTTATAGAAAATTTGTACCAACTGACCATAACCTCCTATGAAAAGAAAAGATGTCCCCCATGCTGGTCCAAAACAAATCTTCCCAAGTGGGCATGTAAGTCATCGTTCCACTATCTCCCTGCGACTGGCCCCCTTGATAACTCTTCTCACACTAGGGCTTGATTTTCCCCTCACTTTTGCCTTCAAACACAGTAGTCGTGCTCATATATGGGCTATGGTTATTTTGCAGACACTTGTACCCTCCATGGTGTCCAGCCAAGTGTCAAGGGACTCATCGCACATTTGTTGAGGGAACATAACGGACACATGCTCCTGTGGAATGTAAGCCCCATGCCTGGCCATGGTAGGTGGTCAAAATGTTTCTTACATGAATTTACAGGCTCTTCTCATGTTGAAATGAATCTTTTCTTGCTCCTGTTACTTCCACGAACTATCTCATCACAAGCCTTTTTTTCATAGCCAAATTTCACAAAACCACAGCAGCATGGTTTTCTGTCCTTCTTCCCATCCACTCCCCAGCTTTCTCCCATCTAGCTCCATCCCAACACCCCCTCCCAAATGCCCTTTCACAGGGGAATTCTTGGAATCTCTAGGTCAGTAACAAGAGAAGGTAGCACTGTATATTTAATCCACCACTGTATTCCCCTAACTCAGAGTAGATCCCCAGTAAATATTTGTCAGATGAATGAATATATCTCATGGCCCCTTCTTAATGATAAAATTATGAAATCTTTGATCCAGAAGGAGTTCAGCAACCCAAAACATAATACAGGCATAAAGTAGAAATTGCTTCAAGAAAAAACACAGGTAGTAATGATAAACATCTTTCGAAACATAGTGGTGGGAGTCTAATAAAAAATGGTGTTTGGTGATGTTGGGAATCTACACCTTCTACTAGCCTGGCTCCATATCAGGCTTGTGTTTGTCAGCGATTCCACTTTGACATTTCTCTCCAATCCCTGTTATCTCCCTTTGCGGGTCTTCTCCTACCCTGTGGTCTCCATTTTCTTCCACCCTTCAGCCGCTTAAATATTCTCATCTTTAATTTCCATTAATAACTCCCTGAGTGCCCCCATAGCTCTCTCATGAGATGTTCCTTTTGGCACTATAACTTGTATTAAAGTGGTTTCGTAATGCGTATTTGTTTCTTTGGTCTTACTTTGACTTTCCTGAGGACAGGAACTACATCTCATTTATTTATCTTTGTTTCTCTCAGGTTTGGTGCTCATGGAGTAGGCACTCAGCAATTATTTTTTTGACTCGAATTCCCCTCTAGTTGCTCATGGAAGTCCATGACAATCCCTCCTCTCCGACTGTCTTCCTTTTGCACCACCTCTCCCACTCCCCACACTTCACTATCAACCTACAGTTTCCTGAGCTCAGAGATAACTCAGTGAATAAGACTTTCTGCCCTGCTGGCCATGTCCTATATCTGCGCTGTCCAACGTGGTAGCCACTAGCCACGTGGGGCTACTGAATACTCAAAATGTGGCTAGTGTAATGGAAGAACTGAATTTTTAATTTCACTTAATTTTAAATAAAATCAGCTAATTAATTTAAATAATGGACTTAAATAAATTATTTAAATTAATTTAAATTAAAGTAGCCACTACCGTACTGGATAGCACAGTCCTCTAAACATGGAACAAACTCCTCAATCCGAAGCTCAGACTGGAGAACAGGTTTTTGCAAGAATTCTGCAGAAGTGCATTCTTGAGTCCAGAAGTGAGGGCTGATGGAAAGCTGTACAGTTCATTTCCAGGCAGGTCAGTGCTCACGTTTGTTCTTGGGTTGTCTTGAGGAGGTCATCATGCAATCAATCCATGGACTACATGTGGAGACACCGTCTGTTGTATAGAGGGTGGCAGCTCCATTGAAATAGTGCTCATGTCTATAGGATAAAATGGGGGAGATGTCTAAGTGGCCTGTTATTGAATTGCCCTAAAATCCTTCAAAGGCATTCAGACACTAACTGGAAAAAATTCTCTTTTTTCCTCCTCTTCATTTCTGTCAAATTTAATTTTTTTGTTTTCTTTTCCTGGAACTCAAGTAGCTGTCAAGCATGTATTGCTGGGAGCCAAATCTGCCATTTTATCTTCGTCAGTTGAAGAACTTTGATTTTTATTTCTAAGGGTAATGCATTTCCACTTAGAGGACAGCTAAGTGAAAATGCACTCCTGAAACAAGATTTGTTCTGCCAGCTTCTTTCAGTTTGTCAAAAGGACAAAAATCTCACCAGCCTCGCTCTGTAATAATGCCCTGAAATTACTTAGCATCATCTTCCACCTACTTTCCTTATCTCTATTATCTCATACGTGTGGCAGGGAAGAAGAAAATGAACACTTTTTGAATTTAGTGTTGTGTGTATCTGTGTATTGCCAAAGCTAATTGTTGTAAACAAGTTGTCTTATCACTGATTAAAATGATCAGTGCCTAAGAGTATAAAAGAAACAATAGTTGAGTTTCACAAGTCTTTCTCATAACAGAATCCCATACTTAACTCTTTCATGTGCTGATACTGATTTCTAAGACACAAGTCTTGAGTTAAGCCATGATTATCCTTCAAAATATAAAGATGAAAGGCACATTCATTAATGAAATTTTTTGAGGTTCCTCCATGACCTATCCAGTTAGAAAAAGGGGTATTTTTTTTTTTCAAAATCCTCATTTGCAGAGAAGGAAACTGAAATCACCAATCACTTAGGGATTTTTGCTTTTTCAATCCAACTGGGTATGAGCAATGTTGAATATTCACATAACTTTTAAGTCTCCTAAATCCCAGCACCATCTTCAGAGCACAGAAGGCATTCTTCTTGAGGTTAGCCATTTGCTTCCAACACAGACCTGATGTCTACTGCTTATATATTTGATGTTAACAATGGTTAATGTAAAAGCAGAAAGAGATTTTCATTGCCATCACAAAGTGGGTCAAGTAGAAAAAGAAGGATAGGATGACCTCATTCTTGCCCTGTGACCAACATTTTCTTTTCTCTGGGTTCTTCCTCTTCACCTCACCCTTCATCCCTATCATGGGCAGACTCATCATGACAATGCTATTGCTGGGTAGCTCTAGTTCACTGTCACCCAAGAGGGTCTCCTGGAGGGCCTACTATGTTCCAGGCCCTTTTCAGAGCTGATCTTCAATCCTCATGTCAACCCTGAGAGCAGGTGGTGTTTCCATTTCACACACAAGGAAACTGAAGCTTAGTGAGGTGCAATGAGTTGTCTGTGATCCAGCTGATAAAAGGTGACAAAGGCTAGCTCAGAAGTCCTGTCCTTTGATCCTAAAGCACTATACCATCCTGCTTTACTGTAGAGAATAAAGGTTTGTTTCATGGATGTGGAGCCTGGGCTTCATGGAGCTTCCAAGTACCATTGTGTTAGAGAGGAAGAGCCTTAAACTGGAAAACCCCTCATGGGAGGACACCTGGTCTTGGTGTCTATTGCGGGCTGAGTCATGGTCACCCAAGGAGGTCCATGTCCAATCCCTGGACCCTATGAACATGTCACCTGACATGGGAAAAGGAACTTTGTTAACGATCTTGAGATGAGGAAATTATGCTGGATTGTCTGGGTAGACCCAGTATAATCACAAGTATCCTTCCAGGAGGGAGGCAAGATAAGAGTGAGCAGCGGGAGATATGTCAATGGAAGTAAGAGGCTGGAGGGATGCCAGGAAGGGGCCACCAGCCAGGGAATGCAGATGGCATCTAGAAACTGAAAAAGGCAAGAACGTAGATTCTGTCCAGCAGCCTCCAGAAGGAATGCAGTCCAGTTAACACCTTGATTTTAGATTTCTCATCTCTAGAACTGTAAGAGAATAAATTTGTATTGTTTTAAGCCACTAAGTTTATGGTAAGTTGTTGCAGCAGCAAGAGGAAAATAATACAGCTTGTTAACAAAGAGAAAACAACCACCCAAGGATTGGGTTGGCCGACTGCTGTTCCCATTCATTGGAGCCAATGATTCCTCCCTACCCACACTTTTTTTCTGTGTAACACCCTGGTGGGGGGACCTCATATCAAAAGTATCATGAAGTTCTCAATTTTTAAAAAAGTAATTGAATTGTTTTTGTGTTGTATATGTTTGTTTATATTATATATATATACATATATATATATAATATATGTATACAAATATATACACACCAAACCAACTGCACTGCTGAAAGACCCAGAAGGTAGTACAAAATTAAGAGTTTGGTTTCTGTGATTTCATGAAGGAAAATAGCGTCTTCCACAATATCATATACCTTACAAAACAGAACACAGTGCCAGGCTGGGAGGAGCTTACAATGATAGGTAACTGACAAGCAAGGGTATTAGAGATAGAATATCAAAATTCCATAAACATTGTGAATGCCTGATTCAGGGAAATTATATTCCATCTAGAGTAAAACCACCTTTCAGCTATACTGGTTCTTGACCCAGGGAAGTTTCTTCTCAAGGAACATTTAGAAATGTGTGAGGGCATTTTTGGTTGCCACAGCAACGGGGATGGGAGGGTGGGAGATGGGGAGGGGTGGTGGAGAAGGTCGAGGGGTGGGGGAACAACCAACAGTGTCAGGAACCCAGGATGCCCGATGCCCATGGTTCTCAGGGCAGTCCCTGATGAATTGTCTCACCGAAAATGACAATAACATGTCAATGGAGAGACTCTGAAAGAGGAAGAGGATAGTACTCAAACAGGTGTTAACACTGGTCATTTGGAATTCATCAAGTTAAAGATGATGCCATTGAATTGAGAACTTGTTTAGTCTCAGTTCTACTATGCCTTCAGACACTGGACAGCAAACACACTGAGAGTCACCTGGGCTTTCTCTATCTTTCTTGTGCTTGTGCTACTGTGCAGTCTCAAAGGCTGGACCAGACTCCGTTACCCACTTGGCCATGATCACTACCCCCATCATCAACTACCTGGTGAGAGAGTATCTTCTGCAGGCAGAGACTGCTCTGCCTTTGAACTCACAAGCAGTTTGGGAGGCTGGAACTACATGGAAGTCTAAAGGAGAAGTGTGGTTAGGACCGAAGACTCCAGAATTGCATCATCTTACTGGAATTCCAACTTCACCGTTGGTTAGTTTTGTGACCTCAGGCAAGTTATTTGACCTCTCATCTGTAGAATGGGAGTAATGATAATAATTATCTGCAGAGTTTTAATAAAGATTAGATGAGACCATCTATGTAAAGAGCTCAGCACATAATAGGCACTCACTGTGTGTTAGCTATTGTTATAAGGGAGGCAAAGAGCCAAATTTAGCTGAAAGGTTAACAGTATGCTTGCTGGACCCACACTGTTGAATTAAAAACATTAGTTCCGGGGGATGCCTGGGTGGCTCAGTTGGTTAAGTGCCTGACTTTTGATTTTGGCTCAGGTCATGATCTCAGGGTCATGAGATTGAGCCCTGCATTGAGCTCAGCAGGGAGTCTGCTTGAGGGTTCTTTCTCCCTCTCCGTCTGCCCCTCCCCCCTCTCCAAACAATCAAGCAAGCAAGCAAGCAAGCAAGCAAGCAAGCAAACAAAAAAGTTAGTCCCAAGCTTGTGGCCTTGGGAAACCTATTAAACTCACCACACTTCATTTTCCTCATCAGTAAAATGGGGGATAATAGTCTCCATTTCAGAGGGCTGGCAGGACTTGATTTTAACCATGTAAATCTCTTAGAACAATGCCTAGCACAAGGTAAGCTCTTTGCTATTCTTTTAATATAGTAAGGCAGGCAAGCAATGATAGGAAGGAAATAGGAATCTAGATTTTATAGGACAATTAGTGAGTGCCTTATATAAAATGATGAAAGGAGCAAGAGAACAAATTTTTTTGAATTCTTAATAGGTACCTGGAACTTAACATCAAAGGGGTTGTTTTGAGCATTGAATAAAATAAGACACCCCCATGACCACTGTGGGGGGTTGTTTTCTTATCCCAATTTTGCAGCTGAGGCTTACAGTTTTACCCAGAATCTCGTGATGGGCGATGGACCCTTGGTTATGTTTGCCTCTAAGTCCCTGTTGTTTCCCTCCTCCCTGCTGTGTCCAGCTACAAGAAGGGAGGTGATGCAGGTACGTGTGTGTGGGTGTGTGTGTGGGGGGGGGCACATGAGGACTTAATTCAGTTGCAGTTAGGAGTGCTACCTGGTTCCCAGGTTAATGCTTTCAAGTTCAAGATACTACGGTGCCAACCTCTTGGTGACCACCAGATGTCAGTGCTAACAAGGAATTTCTGCCTTCGTTGTGTGTCCAGAGCTAAGTGCCAGAGTAGACTTAATTTATCATTTGGCAAGAAGCACCATCAGATACGGCTCTCTAAAAGAAATTTAACCTGGTTGTGGATTCCATCTTCAAATTTATCCATGTGTTGAGAGACTTTGGAGGGCTGGGTCAGAGGAACGTATATTAGCAGAGCCCAGAACTGAATTTGGAATATGGGTAGTGGTAGAACACTTGGACATTTAAGATGAAAGTCCAAATCATCACTTCCTAAGGAAAAATTTATATTTGGAAAATAAAAGTTCCTTGAGGGTGGTCAGTTGTGGAAACCAAAAGGCACTTAAAACCTTGAGTTCATGAAGTAAAAAGTTATTGATTAGTTATTGAACAGCAAAGTCTTAGAAATGTAGTTTTAATCTTTTAAATCATGAAATGTAATTTATGCAGGATGCAAGCCTATATATGCACATGATTAAAATAAAAATTTCCTGAAACAGCATAATGTGTAAGGTACTCTGATATTTTCTATTCTATTCTGTTCTTTCATTAAAAAATGCTAGTTGGGACCCACCAAACTGATGACCCACAGTTTGAAAAACAGTGACCTAGGAGATTATCCCACAGCATGTTTCAGATGAAGCCCTGCTTGATCAGAGTTAATTTCTAGGGTTAGAGTACTCTAAGGGAGAAAGCCACTGCTTTGGATATGGACCCAGACTCCAACTGCAACTTTGCTTTAAGTTACACATTTGCTGGAGCACCTGGGCGGCTTAGTCGGTTAAGCCTCTGACTCTTGATTTCAGCTCAGGTCATGATCTTGGCTCAGGTCATGATCTCAGGGTTGTGAGCTAAAGCCTCGTGACGTGACGGGCTCCACACTGGGCGTGGAGCCTGCTTAAGATTCTTTCTCTTCCTCTCCTTCTGCCCGTCCCCACCATCCTCCACTAAAAAAAAAAAAAAAAGTTATTTATTTGCTGAAAGCTCACCTTTCTCCTATATAAAATGGATGTAATAATGCTGTCTCACAATACTGTTGTGAGGTGCCTGGTACACAACAGGTTTCCAACATATGCCTTCCCCTTCTGTACTTGAAGGGTTTTATATTCTATGTGGTTAGAGAACTTTATGGTTAAACTAAATGAGGGCATTCTGCTGTGAGGGGGGATTAATGCTAAGAGCAGTGAGTTAGGGATAGAGTAATCCTGAGCACAGGCATAATTGCATTCAGAGGCAGAATGAGCGGAACCTCTTGGGGGCTTGGGGAGAGGAAGACATGTCCACTTTACAGGGATTCGTTCACTGGAATTCCTCTGTCTGACCCTCTCCTAGTACTGATTACGTGGATATTGTTAACGATTTTCCCTGCTAGGAACTGTGCTTGGCTGGTAAACGGGAGTTGCCCAAAATATTGCTGAATTACTGCACAATTATGGATGAGCATGGGACTATGGGTCAGACACATCATCTGGAGAATTTTAGCCATGAACCCCTGTGACGTACTGAGGGAGGAGCTGAAAAGACTGAATTTTTAATTTTCAAGGTAACAGACAGTAATCACTAGGGTACTCTGATTTGTTTAATAACGGAGCTGCTTAGATAGGTTTTTTTTGGTCTGCGACAGCCTCATGGATACGTTACCTGAGGAAGAGACCCAGAACCCCTGGCATAAGAATCCTTACCACCACCACTGGGCACCTGGGTGGCTCAGTTGGTTAAGCGACTGCCTTTGGCTCAGGTCATGATCCTGGAGTCCCAGGATCTAGTCCCGCATCGGGCTCCCTGCTCAGTGGGGTGTCTGCTTCTTCCTCTGACCCTCCCCCCTCTTGTGCTCTCTCTCTCTCTCAAATAAGTATATAAAACCTTAAAAAAAAAAAAGAGAGAGAATCCATATCACCATTGGCATTGTTTTCTTGTGATGTAATTCTCTCTCTCCTCCCCCATGAGATTGTAAATTCCTTGAATCTGTTTTATGCTAATGCCTGTTTTGTGAGGAGCTGCTCCATGTACGCATGCTCACCTACGCTTGCAGCTACCATAGCAAGGTAGATGTTGGTATATCTCCGTTTTACAGATGACAGGAATGACGCTCAGAGAGGGGGTAAAACTTTCCCAAGCGCACACGATTAGAAACTAACAGAGCCAGGATTCCAGCTCACCTCTGTAAAGCCAGAGGTGTGGCCCGTCTCCATAGCACTCACGGCACCTCCCTTCTTTGTGGCCTCAATATGCTTGCACTCGATACATGCGTATTGATGGTTGGTGAGTTGATAGACCCAGGACTTTGTGGGCTGATTCCCTGCAGACAAGCGGGAGCCTGAATTGCCAAGTCCAGGCTGGAAAAGAACACTCCAGGATCCTGAGCCTGACCTGTGGGGGGCATTGCTTCAGCGCACAGAGGAAGACAGCGATTGCATGCAATCAAGGGAGAGCAGAGGATTAAAGAGGAGGAGGGCAGGGATGTGGACAAATCGTCTGGGCCTTGGGAACAGAGCCCCAGACTCCCGCGGATTGCTGCCTGGATGGGAAGGAGCAGAGAACGATGCTCCTGGCTCCCACAACAGGTTTATGTTACAACCCAGTCCTGTTTGGCCCGACTCGATTCCAGCTAGAGAGCATTTTCCCAGACTCATGAAACTTTAGAGCTGGAAAGGACTTTGGAGATTATTTGCTGCCATCCTGTGGCAGGATCCTTCTCTCCCTCTCTCTCTCCAGCTAAAGCCAGACTACACGCACTGTGTGAAACAAACATAATAGTAACAGTCAGTACTAACAGTAGCCAAAGGTGGATAGTAAAAGTACTTTTTAATTGCTACAGCATGGATGCCGGGTAATCAGAAGCGACACAGCAGTGAACAGTGGGGGTCAGGCTGTCCTGCCACACTGAGTTTTCGGCCTCAGAAATTGCTACAGTGTATCGAGCACATGTATGTGCTAGGCGTCAGCTAAGTATTACCTAATTAAATACCCATAAAACTCCACGATGCCGATGACGCTTCACCAGAGAAGAGACGTGGGGTTTAGAGAAGCGGTAGTACGGTCCCGAGGAGACACGATACATAAGTGGAGGAGTGTGGTTTGAACTGGGAGCTCCTGAGGGCAAAGCTCCCGCTCAGGCTTAGCCACCGGCGGGTGGCTCACTGTCTCAGCACAGAGCTGTGGCAAGGCAGGAGCCAGGTGGCATCGTGTGGAGTCCGAGAGTTTGAGACAGGTGGGTAGGGGAGTCTTTTCTGTTCTGCTTGGAACGACTCCTTGATGTTTCCCACAAGTGCCTCTGAGAGATGGTATGGCCATCCTGGTCTCTGATTTCCCTCAGGGCAGGAAACACCTAGTCAATGGTGACCTCTTTCCTATGTCAGGGTTTTTCCTTGATTTTTGGGGGGAGGTGGGGAGAGTAGATTTGAAAAACATTTCCATTATTTTTACTTCAAGTCTTCTCTCCACTTCAAGAGGGCTGTTGCCTGAAGGAAATGTCTGGACTCAATCCAGGCTGACACCCCCAGGGCTAGAAGCCATGAGGTGGGTTCCTTGATGGTCTCCCAGCTCTAGAACTCCTCAGCTTTTTCTCCAAGCACAGTTCCTTAGTCTTTTTCCCATGGGGTGTCATGGGGCCTCTAAAGCACAGTGAAGAGGTTCAGTGTGACTTGGGGCAAGTCACAACCTCATGAGAGAGACAAATGGGGGAAATAGAGAGGAAAATGGAAAGAAAATATAGGCCAGGGGCGCCTGGGTGGCTCAGTTGGTTAAGCGACTGCCTTCAGCTCAGGTCATGATCCTGGAGTCCCGGGATCGAGTCCCGCATCGGGCTCCCTGCTCAGCGGGGAGTCTGCTTCTCCCTCTGACCCTCCTCCCTCTCATGCTCTCTGTCTCTCATTCTCTCTCTCAAATAAATAAATAAATTCTAAAAAAAAAAAAAAAAAAAGAAAGAAAATATAGGCCAGACATATAGGCCCAAAGTAGTTGCAATTTCATAAATGAATAAATCTCAGAGAGAGAAATAAGGATTTCTTAAGTAGAAGTAAAAAAATTAGTCTTTGAAGAGAGAAGTCCATCAAATGATAAAGAACGCCAGTGAGGATTTCCCTGCTCCTGGGCTTCATTTTTCTGTAATAATAATAATAATAATAATAATAATAATAATAATAATAATAACAAAGTATTATTCCTACCTGATATTTTGATGGGAAAAATTGAGATGATTTTCTCTTTTGCTTTTCTAAATATATTTCTGCCAACCCAGACAAGGGTCCTCATCTGCCTCGAGAAATCAGGGAAATTACTGCAGAAAGAAATTGATAGTATTCCGGTTCTGATTTTCAAAATAGAGTCTTATTTCAAGGCAACAGAGTTGAGAACAGGCATTGTGAAGAGAGATTTTCTAAATTCTCTCATCTCCTTCCTTAGCTTATCAAGACCCAGGCCAGTGAACAAGACCATAGGGTTTTCATTTGGGAGACTCATGAAGGAAGAGAAGTGGGTGGCAGAAAACCCTTCTCTTCCATCCATAGGGTGGCTGGCAAAAGAAGGGAGGCCACAGGAGCAGGTGATCCATAAGCTGAGGCGCACACAGTGGGTAAAGAGCTCTTAACCCTCTCCTTCACTGCTCTGGGCTGCTCTGCACCAACAGAGGGTGTGGTTTACATGCCTGCGACCTCTCTCATTTCCTGTGTGGTGTGGATGTCAGGTTGGGGGCCAGCAGGTCTGAGTGGGACCCTGCCTTAGTGGGAGTGAGTTCCAGAGTTGGGTGAAGAGTATGGAGAGGAGGGGAGGGAATGGGAAGTCCAGAGGACTGCCCTGAAAGATGCCAAGCATTTATACAGAAGGTAGACGAGTTACCTCAAGGAGACCATTTAGATGGGCAAGGGCTAGGATTGTTAATCCTAAAGGGCAAAGAGAGAAGTTAGAGATGAAATAAAGGATCTCCGGCCTCTCAAACCCCAGTGGCATCCCATCACACCTAGAATAAAATCCACAGTCCTCACAGAGAGCTGCAAGACCCTACCAGAGGGCTGTCCCTCAGGCCCTCTCTGACCCTCCCTTTTGTCCCATCCTCCTGGCCTCCGGGCTGTTCCTGCCACACAGCTTGCATTACACACTGGAGGTCTTCAGAGGTCCCCGGGCTTGATCTCTCACTCCATTCAGGTCTTTCCTAAAAGAGAGCCTCCTCAGGAAGCCTTCCCTGACCACCCCATTTAAATAGTGCTCCGATCCCTCTCCAGGCTCTTTCCAGCTTTTTTGTTCTTCCTAACAGTGATTACAACTTGACCCACTGTCTTAGTCAGCCTGGGCTGCCATAACAAAATATCATGGACTGAGTGACTTAAACAACATTAATCTTTTTTATCACAGTTCTGGAGGCCGGAAGTCCGAGCTCAGGGTGCCCACATGGTTGGGTCTTGGTGAGGGTTCTCTTCCTAGCTTGCAGATGGCAGCCTTCTCCCTGTGGCTCCATGGGGCCTTTCCTCAGTGTGTGTGCATGGACAGACAGAGGGCCACCAATCCTGTTGAATTAAGTACCTGCTCTTATCACCTCATTTAAACTTAATTACCTCCTAAAAGCCCTCTCTCCAAATACAGTCACATTGGAAGTAGGGTTTCCACACATGACTTTTGGACGGTACACTATTTAGTCCATTCTAGTGCATGTTTATCGGAATGTAACTATATGAACGGAGGGACTTTATCTGTACATCCCTATGTCTATATTACCAATCACTATGTTAAATAGAGGAAAGAACTTCATTTTCTCTGGATATTCTAGTGGTAATGTGAACAAATTTATGACTCCATTATAATAACATCACACAGCACCATTTACTGAGCATGTATATGTCAGTGACTTTATTTATTTATTAAAGATTTTATTTATTTATTTGAGAGAGAGTGAGAGTGCAAGCAGGGGGAGTGGTGGAGGGAGAGGGAGAAGCAGGCTCCCCGAAGAGCAGGGAGCCCCGTGGGGGGCTCGATCCCAGGACCCTGGGATCATGACCTGAGCTAAAGACAGTCGCTTAACCAACTGAGCCACCCAGGTGCCCCAGTGTCAGTGACTTTACCTTTGTTTCTTATCTAACCTTCAATAATCCTAGAAAATAGGAATGATTATTGAGCAAGTTGAAGAATGGAGAGGTTAAATGACTCACCCAAGGTCACATAGCTCATAAACAAAGCCAGGATTAGGATAGTCTGTCGACGCCAAAGTCTGTTTCTTTTTGGACTCTAGACCAGTGGTTCTCAACCTTTGGTGTATGTCAGAACCACCTGGACAGCTTATTAAGACCGATGGCAGGGCTCTACTGTCCAAATTTCTGATTAGGGGGAGTCTAGGGTGGGAGTGTGAGAATTTGCATTTCTGATAAGTTCCCAGGGGATGCTGATACTTCTGGTCTGGGGAACACACTTCTGGTCTGGGGATCACTGCTGGAGACACAGAAGGCTTCAAGTTCCTTTTTGCTTCAGACTTCTGAAATATTTTCTGTCTCGATGGCTTTTGCTTGAGTCAATCAGTGATGCGTTTCAGGTCCATGCTGTTTCCATGTAGTCTGGTCGGGAGTGGCCGCGAGAAGCCCCAAGAAAGCCCTTTGCCACAGGGTGGTAGCCGCACGCCAGGGACAGTGTTGGTCCTGGCCGGGGACAGCTCCTTTGCACGCCATCCCCTGGGTTCCCACAGAGCGAGGGCCTGACTGCCTCTCCATTTCCCCTTGGCAGGGAGGCGGAGGATGGAAGGAGGCCTGGCAGAAGGGGAGGTCATTGGCACGAAGAGGGGCAGCTTTGTTTTCTGGGAGACTCAGGAGGAAGCTGGGTGGTCTCCTCGGAGTGTCGAATTGTGCCCTTCACAAAACCACCGTGCAGCGTGGTGCTGCTGGGAGAGCTGGGCCTAACAAAAGCCCGCAGAGGAGACTGGCAGGCCTGCAGGTCCGCCCCAGCGCACAGGCCCGGGCCCCCTCCGGGAGGAGGCCTGCGGGTTTCTCCTGGTGCCAGTTTCCAGGGGTGACGGGCCTCTGCACAGCCCCCCTCCCAGAAGATGTAGGTCTTCAGCCTCCTGGCTTCTTGGCCTCCTCGGGGAGTTCTGTCCTGCTCTCAGTGGGCCCACATGGGGCCGGGAGGCACTCTCCCCTTCTCCAGCATCACCCCCCCCTCTTCTGCCTTCACCGAGCCAGTTTTGTTCTAAACATCTTAAGAATCTAAGTGCCCAAAACTGCGCTGGTGGTGTTCTATTATCATCTGTTTAATTCTCATTACATCCTCATGAAAAAGGTATCATTATATTCATTTATGATGAGGAAGTTGAAGTTTAATTTATCATTTGTCAAGCTTAGTTGACCACAGAACCCCCTTATGACACTTCTGCCAATATGCAGAAACTTGATAGGAACATTGTTTTGAAGATGATGGGTTTCATCCAACCCCCCACATGTACAGCTGAGGGCACTGGAGGATCAGGTCAAGGTCCCACAGTTGGTTGAAAGCAAGTGAGAGGCTAAAACTCCTTTTTCTTGTCTAAGTCTGCTCTCCGCTCCACCTGCCTGGTGAAGCCATTCTAGAACTACCATTACCACGAAGTCAGTGGATTATGTCCAGGTTAACGGGGAGGAGGCAGGGCCCCCGGTGACAATGCTCAAGGCTTCAGGTGTAGCAAGTGTGGATTCTGCCCAGCACTGTGTACAAGTTTGCAGGCAACCACCACTCTGAAGAGGCCTTCAGGTTTTAGGACGCAAGAAGCTATTTTTAGTCTAGTTGTTTTAGTTTTCTAACTCACTTGTGGACTTTCTCGAGTTTGTTTCCTACTTCTTTGGCTAATAGATCACCATCAACTTAAATGACACAAGGCTTCACAGAGGCCCTGCAGTGCCAAGGCAGTGGAATTTGGTGACACTTTTCAGACTGGTGTTGCTGACAGAATCTGTGAGTGCTAAGTTCTCCCCAGGGCAGACCCATCATCAGTTCCTTTCATGGCTGAGCTGATCCCTGGATGGTCTTTATTTCCTCCTGCCATGTCTGCAGGCTCCTGGCTGGCTGCCTTCAGGCCTTTTATGATCCCTTGAACCTACAGAGTTGAAAAAGAAATTCACAAGTTGTCATCCGACACCATTTTCCAAAGACTCAGTGCTATCTTTAACATGCGCATAGGCATTATGATGATTGGGAAAGAGTTTATGGCTTTTAGGGGCATATTTTGTCCTTCTGCAGTACCCATGGGGCCCTGCTTTTCATATGCTTCAGCCTGTGGTTTAAAGAAGGGGCTTTTGTGGGAATGATGCCCATCCTTGGAGGCTGGGGTTTCCTGAAGAAGCTTTGAAAAATGCCTCATTCCCAACTTTACAATGACTGGAAAGTGATGGTCTTTGAATAGCTCAATATGAAAAAAATATGGGCACTTTCCTAAAAGGAGCACCCCAAATGAAAAAAATGTGTTCACCATTGGAAAAAAAATTTTCAGCCCTGAAATGGATTCCAGAAAATATTTTATGTTGGGGCAAGGGGCGGTGGTCAAGAGGAAGGAGTGAGAAAAAGGAAAAACAAACAAACAAACAAACAAAAAAACCAACAAAAAAGAATGAGAAGAAAAGAAAGACAGATGTGAATCTTAAAATATTTCAAGCATAGATATCTGAAATACTGTTTAATGTATTTAAGGCTGTTCTGTGAAATCTTTTTTTTTTAAAGGAGATTGTGGGGTGGGAGATGCAGGGGCAGAGGGAGAGAATCCGGAGCAGACTCCCTGCTGATCGGGGAGCCCAATAAAGGGACTGATCTATGACCCTGAGATCATGACCTGAGCTGAAATCACAAGTTGGACGCTCAACGGACTGAGCCACCCAGGCGCCCCAAGACTAGTCTGTGAAGTCCTAAAGGTGATTGATCAGGCTTTTTAAATGGAGCCACTAGATTTACAAGCACATAATGAGTGATAATGTCCCCAGAGCAAATAAACAGCAGGAAATGTCCCAGATCTGGACTGCCTTTTAAATCAGTGTTTTTGTTTGTAGAGAGAAATTAAAAATTAGGATGATTATTTTTAACAAAATCACACAAACTTTTATCTACAGCATCACTTGATTGAGGCAAACAAATTGTCTTGAATTCTTCATTTCGCTTATATGTAGGTTGTTAGATTAAATAAAAATACAGGTTGCCCTATGCAATGTTTCGGGATGAACTTACACTAAAACATTGTTATTTAGTACTTACACTAAAACACTGTTACTTATCTGAAATTCAAATTTAACTGGATCTCTTGAATTTTATTCAACCACCCTGTATGTGCAGATTCCGTAGAATCTGACTTTCCAAACTGAAGGTTGAGACAAGAGTTTTGCGGCTGTGATGAGGGAAGATCAGCTGGAAAAGGTTACAGCTTTCTGAGTTCCTGTCTGTGCCGGGGAAACATAAGTGATGGAATGGGAAGATGAGAATTCAGAACAGGATAGCAAAAAAGACTTTGGGAGGGGAGAGAGGCAGGGCACAAGGAGACAAAACGGAGAATAATGCCCAGGAAGGAAGGGGTTCCTGGAAGAGACTCTTGGAGAAGCAGGGTGACTAGAGAGAAAAGGGAAAAGCGGGCACTGAAAAATTTTTTAACAGCTTGATGGCTTTCTCATATTTATCCTCCCTCTGCTCTGCGGACCTTGGAATTCCTTATGTGCTTATCAAGCGAGTTCTCTTTAAGAGGAAGTTCGGTCCTTGCCCCCCAACCCCCGCCGCCCCGCAAAGAGCTCCGGGCTCCCCCTGGTGGCTGTCGTGGGTATCGCACCCCCCAGCCCCTGCCTCATTTATCGCGGAGAATCCTCATCTCCCACTTTCCCTCTTAGAAGCTGCCCATCAGCTTCCTTCGCTTTTGCTGTCTTGCTCTTTTTCCGTCGGCTTATTCATTCGGAGCCTGCCTTCGACGTGACACCTCCCAACTGTTCTGGCCCCCGGGAACAGGCCCCACAGAGCTGGTCATTGTTGCCCCAGCTCGGGGACCACCCGGGTGGGAACAGAGACTGCGCGCCGCCGCGGAGGCCGGATGATTGACAGCAGCCTCGGGTCAAGTGCCCAGCGGCCGCCCGGAAAGAGGGCTCCCTGCACCGCCCCCCCCCCGCTCCCCTCCCCCGCAGGATGCTCTGCACTGGGCTCCCAGCGCTTCCTCTAAGCTCCCTTCAGACCCGCGCAATTAACAGCACTAAAATCCCTGTTTTCAGCATGGTGTGTATGAAAAAAGACTTACAAAAAAGGGTTTTATTTGGAGAGTGAAACTATTTAACTTGGGAAAGGGAACCCTGCTGGGGGCGAGCCAGTGGTGCTGAAGGGATAAATATGAGAAAGGGAACACACAGAACCCCAACTTCTCAAAGCGGAGGATTTAAAAATTTTGTTAGAAATGTATTCACTTACCAGAAACATTTTTAAAAAGTTCACCCGAAAAATTTTCAGTTAAGTTTGTGAACAGATCTGTTCCCTTCTCCATCATCTTCTGCGCCGCCGCCCCCCCGCCCCCCACTCCCAACAGGCCATACAGTCCCACCTTGACAGAGCTGCTATATCCCTCAACCCGTAATGGCGCTTCCGCAGACCTCCCACAGGCTGACGACCAGCTTCTCAGGCCTGCACTGTGGAGGGGTTCAGGGTGCGGGGCAAAATCCAGCGTAAGCGGCAGAAGTGAGAAAAAGGCTGGTGACTGCTGGAGGAAGCACTTCCCTGAATGCTTTTGCGTCCGGAATGTCCTACATACAGACTGGGATCCCCTCAAGGTGGCCAGAGCTGGTTTGGTTCCCTCAGACTGTGAGCAGTCTGCTTCCACTTCCCCAACCAACTATTTGAAGATCACAGATGCCTTGAAAAAAAGGATGTACTGATCAAAGAGCGATTTGTAAATTTTTTGGCCAAAAGATCCTTCAGACTACCCTGACTTTTGTGTTAACTTTCCTCTTCCTAGCTGTTTTCCTTTTGCGTGTTTCTCTGAACAATATTTTGGGAATCTGAAAAGTATATAAGTGAATCTAAAGATCAGTTTGGTGAGCATTAACTTCATCATGATATTAAATCTTTCTATCCAAGAATATTGCATATCTGTCCATTCATTGAGGTCTCTCACAGTCTTGCAATAAAGTTTTATATTTTTTCTCAGTAAAAAAAAAAAATCCTTCAGAGAAACAGATGGAAATTAAAACGTCAACCCCAGGAAAAAAACAAACACACAAAACCTTCCCCACAATTTCAAGGCAAACTCATTCAAGTCTTCACAAGGATGACGTAAGGGTTTACAGACCCTACTTAAGAACCTCTCCTCTGTTGCCTACAGGTAGAGAGAGGGTCAGATTAAAGAGTCTCCACACACAACTTCAACCTGGGCATTCCATATTATCGTCTGCCAATTCTTTATTAAAAGCCTGAGGGGAAAAGCAGTAGTCCAAAAGTTGTTCTTTATGAATAGAAGGCGTTCCCGAGCACAGGGGCTGCTTCTGAAACATCCCTTGAGATCTTATTTGGCTCTTTTCACAAATGGCAGCACAAATCACATAGATAAATCTACCTAATTTGAAGGCCAGGCAGGAAATTACTTTTTTGGAAGAGCCAATGGTGGTGTTACCCTTTTGTAATCCTCACATGGACATGATTCAATTTATCTGAGAAATTTATGTGGACAAGTAAGTGCAGGCCGACACAGCAAAGTGCTTCCTTCACCAACTCTCCTTTCTGGCTCCGGTTCTAGGAGTTGGGCAGGGAGAGAGCATGTGTCCTCACTTATTTTCTGGTGACTGGTTCCCCCAGCTCGTCCTTCCACTATGTTACCTAGTATCGTCTAGAAAAATCTGCGTGGTATTCTTTCCCAGCGTTGCTCTGAGCTCACTACAATACTTCCAGGGATGGAACATGGATTTTCCTTCAGGGAGAAGAATAACAACAAAATACACAATTATAATGTAAAACTAATTTTTTTCTTTATTGAAAATACATCTACAAAGTAATGCTTCTCAGTCCCCACTGGGCGCATGCAGATGCAGAGCCTGTGATGGGCTGGCAAGAGGATCATCCTAGAGGATTTGTTTTCCATAAGAAATGGTTAGTATAAAAAAAGATCACACTGTGTAACAGAATTAATTTGACACGATTAATTTTTTGCTCTACTGGTGTCACGAGATGCCGGCCATGGACATTAACTCTTGTAGTGTATTTCCCAAATAGAGCCTTGGCATTAAATGGTTACTCCACCACAGCCTACCGTTAACTTTTGTACACATATAATGCTCACGATCTATAGAAAAAAATATCTCTAATTGTATATTGGAGGGTGGATGTCTAGATTTTCAGTCTGTTAGCATAAGTAAGTCCACTCTTTACCATTTTCGGTTGGAAACTCAAACACAGCTGATATTGTCTGATAGCTCTACTCCGGGTCTTTGAATGAATACTCCTCAGGAGGTAAAAAATGAACTTCCTCTAAACCTGGGAGCTGTCTCGCCTGCAACTGATGCCCCTTCTGGTTTTTTTCTTAGAACCACAGTGGCAGTGTCTTTATACTGATTCATCTTCTACCATTTCTCTCAGGGACACAAAATAAAACCAAGCCCCACTCCTGCTGAAGGGTTTGAATGATTTGGTAAGTGGAATTCCAACACAAAGAGATATCTTGTTTCTCTCATTCTGAGAACTTTTGATTATAGTCAAAAACCTTTTCAAATCAGAGACCACCCACCCAGCTCACGGACCCTCTATTAGAGAGAGAGCTCATTCATTTGACTTCTTTTAAAAATATATGAGAAGTGACCTTTTATGTTGATAGGCAGACTTCCTTGGGGGATGATTTTGAACTGAAGAGAAAAAGCACTTCAGGTTAAAAAAAAAAAAAGAGTCTCTTCGTTTTAAATTCTTCCTTAAAGATGATCTACAATCTTGGCATTTTAAAATCCTCTCTATAATGTCAACCATGCTCCATTCTTTCCTACCCGCCTCTTTAGTGTTCCATAGTAAGACTGTGGGCACCCTTCCTAGTTGCTAGTCTTACATTTTACTTTCTAAAAGTCTATAGTCAGTTGAGGAGTGGTGGGAGACATCCTTCCCAGAGCAGTCCCTTCCATTTGGGAAGAGTAGGAAAGAAGGGAATATTTCCCCTGTTGGGAAGAACTGAGCAGAGTTTCATGGATTATTCCACTCCTGGAATGGCCTCCAGCCTGGTGACTTGCATAACTGACATTTTGGACACAGGACCTGGTAAACCATACAACCATCCCTCCCCTACTTAGAAAGGTTCATTCCCAGTTAAGTATCCTTTCTGAAAGTCCCATGCTCCATGGGATGATACTTGCTATGGGATGTTCCAAGGGGGAATAGAGGGCAGTCTCTTCCATGATGTCACAGAATTTCTGGGCTAGAACAGACCGTAAAGGCGTCCAGGGAACTCAACTCATTTTATAGATGAGAACACTGAGGCCTGGAGATGAGATGTAACTTGCCCATGGCCACATGGAAATTTCACTTTATGTGACTCCTCACAGCTGTGCTGGCTGTGTATTCATGCTGCCCTGCTATTAATAAAATCAGGATGCAAATCAGAAGAGAAAGGGGGAAAAAAAAAACACCCTTCTACTCTCCCATTGATAACCGATTGTAGTTTATCAAGTTGTTTTGATACTAAAACTGAATTGTATTCTGAAGGATTTTTAACTTTTGAAAGTTGATTTAAAAGCATGTTTTAGCCCACTATTTGTTTGACTCTTCAGCTTATAAAAAATCACATTTACAGTTTTGTGTGCCACATAAACTTGAAAGATCTGATCTGACTCACAAAATCCTCCCTTGCTTTTGGATGAATACTTCCCAATCCTATCAGAGTACTCAGGAAAAGGGAGGTAAGGGGCTTCCTGGACAGAATGAGTTGTAACAGATGGAAACATTTTACAATGGTTTGCAAATCACCTGCTGCTCAAGAAAACATTTTTTGTGTGTGTTAGTCTACATCTTGGTTTCACTGTCAATGTGTTTCTCAGTTTCGCTTTCCTGGGCAATCAGCTGATACGGTTTCTTCATTTCATTCTCTTCGATCACGGAATTACCCATTTCCATGTCTCGGTTCTTCAGTTCGTGTCGCGACAAGTACTCCACAATGCCGGCTCCGAGGGAGTCTCCCAGCACGTTGGTGGTGGTGCGGAGGCGGTCCCTGGGGTGGGGGTGGGGGGGGGGGGCAGAAAAAACGGGGCTTCTGTGAACATCACGTGATTTCAGCTCATACTTTGAACCAGCTGCTAAATCTTTAGAGGCATCTTTTAAAATTCGGCTTGGTGTATCCACCAACTGCAACATTACATAGTAGACACATAATGTTTATAACAGTAGTTACTGAAAGTCATAAGGACACATAGATGACCAATGTTCAGCTACTATGTATGTATGTCATGTTAGAGCACCAACAGTGGGGCGTGAGCCCTCCCTTTCTCCTTCTATTTAAAATTTCTCTCTGCCTCTCTTTCCTACAATTCACTTTCCTTTATACCAGTCATTCTCAAAGTGTGATCCAGAGACCCCCGAGGGCCCCTGAGGTCAAAACTATTTTCATAATAATGCAAAGATGGTTTTGGCCATTTCATTCTCCTTTTCTGATGAATGCCTAGGTGGGGTTTTGCAAAGACTACAACACAAGAGATGCCACAACAGACTGAATGCAGACTAGTTAACCAGCTGTCTTGAATTAAGCCAGACACTAAGGAGATTTCCAAAAATGTAAAATGGTATCGTTCTTGTCCCTAAATTTTTGGTTTGGCAAATGATATCTTTTTCACAAAAAAAATGCCATCTATGTTAAGATGTAATGAGTTTATTATTGTAACCTCTAAGTGAATTTAACATTTAAAAAATTTCTGTTTTCCTAATATGATAACTACTGATAGCTATAACCCACATAGATAAAAGCTTTTTGGGTCCTCGATAATTTTTAAGTGTAGAGGGGCCCTGAGGCTAAAAGCTTTGAGAACCACAACTTTGTACTATAACAGTCCTCATGGCAGGTGAGTGCTGACTGTGGCCCAACAGTGGGCTGAATGCCAGGCATCGCTGCACGTAATCCTCAAGCAGCACGGGGAGGTGGATGGCATTATCATTTCCATGTTACAGAGCAGGAAACTAGGATGGCTGGGGAACCTGCCCAACGTCACCCAGGGCTGGGACGCAAACACAGATCCAAGTGACTGTGGGAGTCATGCTCTCAACTGATTACCCTCCTCCCACTTATCGTTCCCCGAGCACACCCGTCAACTCTTCATAATCCTTCCAGTGAAGGCAACATACAGTTGACCCCAGCACCTACTGGAGCCTTCTAGGCATTCACTTTGGGCATCCGGTGGAAAACTTTTTTGCAAGTGAAAGGGAATTTATGAGAGAAAAGATGTCAGCTAGAAGGGCGAGGAGAACATGGAAGAGGGATGGGCCTTCGAGATTAGGGTCTGAGGGGATGGAGGGTGCCTTTCTTGGAACATTCCCCAGAGCCCAAAGTCAATTCTACTTAATGACGCTAGTGCTCTTCCCACCGCACGGCTGTCCCTCTCCCTGCCGGGTTCAGATGGGAACATCTGTGCTGCATTTACGCCCTTGGAACGGGAGGCCCAAGGAGGAGGGCCTGAGCCAGCGTGTGAGGCCTGTCGTTCTGCTCTGGCCACCGTGGGGATGTGTTGTGCAATTCAGAAAATGCCTGGCTGATTATGTTGGCTTTGCAGACGGCCCGTTTCCCAGTCGCTGAATGGCTCTGTGCAGTGAGAAGGGTGGTTGCCAGATGTGCCCCACGGGCTGCTGAGGGCGTGCGCGCGTGGCGTGCGCGCCTCGGTCTCTAGACAAGGGCAGGGACTAGGTGGCGAAGACAATTTAATCGCCAGCCACGCTGCCCCTCTTGGAGGAGCCTTTTGGGCAGGTGGGCCGAGCTGCCTGGCACCCTGGAATACCGGGGGGGGGACGCTTGGGACAGCAAGCCGGAAGGCAGTCCGAGCTGACTCACAGGAACCAGTCCACGGCGATGATGAGCGTGATGTCGTCGGTGGGCAGGCCCACAGACGTCAGCACGATGACCATGGTGACCAGGCCCGCCTGAGGGATCCCTGCTGCCCCAATACTGGCAGCTGTGGCTGTGATGCTGTTAAAAGAAGTTCCAAAACATAAAACATTCGTACACGCGCCCCCGACAGAGAGTACGCCGGCGAAGCACGACGGCGGCGCCGGGGTCCGACTTGCCGAGGCAACAGAAGACGATACGCTTCAGAAAAGTTTCAAGGAGACTGTGGAAAAACCCCACTGAGCTAACACTAGTATGTATCGCGGGCTTATTAGGTGCCCTCTGATATGCTAAGCCTGCCTTCCCTCCTTTGATCCTCACCACAACCCTTAGGAAGTCGGTCCTATTATTGTAGCCATTTTTAAATGAAGGCACTGGGGCTAACAGACTTTTTCGCATGCCCGAAAATATTTTATAGGGTCTAAAATACTGTATTGCTACAATAACAATTTGTTTCCTATAATTCCTCTAGGCAAGTAGAGGATTGTACAGAAACCGAACTTGTATGATTCATGTGGTCAGGAAAAAAATTAAATATATTAATTCTAAAGCAAAATGATTTATGAACAAAGTTCTGTACCACTGTAAATATTTTTTAGGGAGGCAGTGTAGACCCGGTTTGTAAGGCACACAACCTTGTCTGGGACTCTGTTAAATACCTATTTGATATAGTCTGATGTGAGAATGTGAAAATGTTTTATAGAGAGTAAAATATTACCTAGGTATAAAGTAGAATTAATAAAAGTAAGTCTGTAGAAGAGACTATTACGGTTCCCTTATATTGTTCCTCTTCTTTTTTTTTTTATTATTTTTTTAATTTTTATTTTTTTTATATTGTTCCTCTTCTATGGTACTAGAATGTTTAGCTGGTCCATGGCTGCCCAGAATGAAGACTACATTTCCCAGCCTCCCTTGGAGCTTAGACTAAATTCTGGCCAATGAGATATGGATGAAGGTGATCAAGTGCCTTGCAGACTGTGCCCTCTTCCGCTTCTCAGTGGCTAGGATTTGAAGGTGGTGATAAGCCATCTGGACCTTTTGGATGAGGGTAATACCTCAGGAATATTGGAATCAAAGCCTGGGTCCCTTACACTGTATAAAACACCTACTAGCCTTGAGAGCTTTGAGAAAGAAAGTCACTCTTACTGTTATTATAATATTTTGCTCTGACACATGCAACTGAGCCTTTTTTATAACTCAGGGCTTTTCAACCCAGTACACCAAGGTATGCCCAAGAATAGGTTATGGTCAGCTGAGATATTGATCTCCCAGTCCCAGTGTAGCTAGACTGTGCTCAGGGCTCCCAGAACCCTCAGACCAGTCACGTCTGGCCGTGATCAGCCTCATTTTTTAATATCATAATGCATCCTACAGCTATTATTATTTTCTAGTAACTCAAAACATATATATAGAGTCTAACATAACTTATTTCTACATAAACATATAGGTACACATACACACACACACAAAGTGGGGGGATTGACAGAGCTTAAAACTAGACTAAAGTGACATGAAAACCAAATGCAAGCCAAAAATCTGGATTTTATCTTGGTCTAGGGGAAAGAGTTGTAAAAGGCAATTTTGGGGCAACTGGGGAAATTATTCTGGAAGTATTTTAAAGAATCTTACTATTGTGGTTTTGTAAAAAATGATTCTTATTCTCAGGAGATGCATGTTGGACTATGTACACGTAAAATGTAATGAAGGGAGAGAAAGAAAAAAGCAAAAATGGTAAAATGTTATCAGTTGTTGGATCTAGGTAGATGTTTGTTGTAATATTATTTCAACTTTCCCATTTGTAAGATAATTTTTATAATAAAGAGTTGTGAAAAAACCTGACTTATTTTGATATCCAAAATAAATTGCTAATAATAATTAAACACACACACACACACAGAGAGAGAGAAGAACAAAGTCTGATCTGGCTTGTGAGGCTTAAAGTCTCCCTTACACTTACTTATTGGCCTATTGTGCATAACTGACTTTCAGTAAGCAAAAACAGGGGATTATAATCGCATATACACATGCATATGCGCAGGCTATCTCCAGAAGAATATAAAAGAAATTAGCAAGCAACAGTGGCTGCCTCTGGAGAAGGAAACTAAAAAATTAGGGGAAAGTATGGAAAGGAAAATTACCTTTCACTAGACACCTTTCACTAGACACCTCAAATATAATAGTTAAAAAAGCAGTCCACAGAAATAAAATTCTCAACTTGTTTGTCAATGGGGTCTCTTATCTATTTTATACTGCCTCAAAAATTAACCTAAGAGAAAATGTTAATCCAGTTTTTCAAGTGTATTTTAATTTTTTTTTGAAAGATTTTATTTATTTATTTGACAGAGAGAGAACACAAGTAGGGGGAGCAGCAGAGGGAGAGGGAGAAGCAGGCTATCTGCTGAGTGGGGAGCCCCGTGTGGGGCTTGAACCCAGGATCCTGGGATCATGACCTGAGCTGAAGGCAGACGCTTAACCGACTGAGCCGCCCAGGCACCCTGTATCTTAATTTTTTAATACTGGCAATAAAAGCTAACATATCTTAATACCTTTTAAAACTGAAGTATAATCTAACATTTTTTTAGAAAGAAATATCCATACTATGTATTCTGTAGATTCTAAAAGGAAAGAGCTAGATGTTTTATCGATGGTATATTGATAAGTCAATCCAGCAACAAGCAGTGCGTATGGCATGATTACATTAATTATACAAAAAGAGTGTGTGTGTCTAGGTGTAGGAAAAGTTCTTTATACCCCAAACATTAACAGTGGTGACCTACAGAAAGATGGGGGGTGATGGTGGCAGGGAAGCACATTTTTTTAACTTCTACATTTCTATATTATTAGAATTTCATTATTAATAAATATATATATCTGTAATTTTAAAAAATGAGTAAAAATATCTAAATATCAAAAATAAATCTATTGCCACAAACCCCAAACCTCCTGTTTAGGTTTGATCCCCTTTCCAAACAGTTTCTTCATCCAATCCCCGATCACCATCTCATTTAAAGTCATTCTTAAGAATATGTGTAGAACTTTCTTCATACCTGATTGTAATGATCTGTCCAAAGTTCAGCTCAAAGTTGTTAACTTGAGCAATGAAAATGGCAGCCAAAGCCTCGTAGAGGGCGGTCCCATCCATGTTAATGGTGGCCCCCACTGGGAGCACGAATCTGGTGACACGTTTGTCCACGCCATTGTTTTCCTCCAAGCACTTGAAGGTGATGGGTAGGGTAGCAGAACTGAGAACGGTTAAAAAAGGGCGTGTCAGCTGACTGTCCAGATCTTTCAGACCATGACTACGTGTTTGGTATTTCGGACAGAGTTCCTTCCTCTCCCATGTCCTAATTTAAAGGGAACTAAGTCAGCATTGTATAAATAGAGGAACAGGATTAGGAGTGCGTGGGTTGCCTCCCTGGGTTATTTGGCAGCTCTCCTGCTCCTGGGTTCTTCCGTGAGGCATCGTTTGTGATTATTCCCCTCTCCCCACACCTGCGCCGAGGGACTCTGTCATCTTTCCCTCAGGCACAGGTCAGCTGGAAGAGAGAGATGACAGTGGGCAGGAAAGGAATAGCTGATTTCCATTTGTCTCCCCAAAGGGTATACAGCCAACCATTCCCTGAATCCCAACTAGGTCTGATGAGCACCTGCGTGAAAATACCAATTCATATGCCCTGAAGTTTGAAACCCAGAACCATTCCCTCCCTCCAACCCCCGCCCCGCCCCTCACCACCACTACAGGATTCTGGATCACAGTTAAGTTTGAGATACATTTTCTGATAGGGGTAAACCACACATATGTACATCCCTACCTGGAGGAGGTTCCAAGAGCTGTGATGAGTGCTTGCAGCAACCCTCCGATAAAAACCCAAGGGTTCTTCCGCGTTACCAAGAAGTAGAGGAGGGGCAAGACAATGACGGCGTGAATGAGCAAGCCAACGATGACGGTCACCGTGTACATGGCAAGCTGCCCCCCAATCACTCCCATGTCTTCCATCTCAACAATTTTCCCTGCAATCAGGAAGAGGATGCCCAGAGGGGCGTACCTATGTAGAAGCAACACACGCACGGTTGGAAGTCTGATTTCCAACGAGCTATTCCACAGAAGCTACCAAGTGGCAAGAAAACATGAGAGAGAGTTGATTGCCAAACTTTTTGTACCCAGGATGCTATCAGAACTTGCAGAAACTGTGAAGTTCTTTTAAAAATATAAATAGCACATAATAAGGCTTTCCTCTCACTCAGAATTTCTCTAGGTCACAATTTTTTTTTTTTTCTCCTAAGCCTATGAAAAAAGACTGGTACGGACGTTTTTAAACTCACCTCTTTTTCTAGATCACTCTCCTTTCACCCCACCTGGGTCACTTTTGTGGTCCTCAGATGCCACCCAACTCCCCCTGCCTTTTGTTCTCCTTCTAAGTACCCGGAACAGCCAGAATCCACTGAACCAATATCCAGACTTTTAGAAGCATTTCCCACATCAGAGCTGATTTTCAAGTTAAAGCAAGATGCACACAATGCCATTTCAGTGTTTTAGATTTGTAGTCATCGTTCTTAATCAAAGTCTGCTTTTATTATTTTTTCCCCACATTACACACCACTTACAATATTACTTAGCATCAGTCTTCAAATCAACTCTTAAATAAATTTACTCTAAGAATAAATTTTATGGGGGGAGCTTGGTGGCTCAATTGGTTAAGCGTCTGCCTTTGGCTCAGGTCATGATCTCAGGGTCCTGTGATCGAGCCCTGAGTTGGGCTCCCTGCTCAAGGGGGAGCCTGCTTCTTTCTCTCCCTCTGCCCTTCTCCCATGCTTCTTCTCTTTCACTCTCTCTCGCTCACTTAAGAAAAAGAAAAAAAAAAGAATAAATTTTATGATATGGTGCAAATGGAAAAGTAGTACCATTTGCCATAGATTGAAGGCAACTGTATAATAAATTCAAAGCTACTAAAATTAATAATGTGCATGTACATACTACCACGATCAGGTTATGGGTGTTCTAATTAAGTAATTATCACCCACAGGCTGCTACTGACATTTGTGATCTTCCCCCCCGCAGACTGGCAAGAAGGAACAACTGAGACACAAAATAACTCGTAGGTATGACAACCTTTGTTGCATAAAGGTCCCTCTGCCCCGCTTTCAACTCCCTTTGTCTGACGTGCACAATAAAGCACAACCAAACTCACGTTACCAAAAACAGAGGGGCCAATCACCCTTAAGGAGAAGGGTCTGCTGGGAACTGTGGAGGTCTTATTTCAAGTTGAAAACACAATGCTTCTTTTTAAAAGTCCTTTCAAAACACAGGCCAGGAAATTATAAGACTACCTGTTTTCAGAAAAGTAATAACTCAACGTTGAATGTGCAGGCGAATGTACAGCTTGAAAAGCTACATGTGAGGTTCATTCAGCAGCCTTGAATGGGTTTCTTTCATAAAAGAGGTGAAAGGTGGAGGCATTTTAATAATATGAAGATAAATGTCCACTTTCAGCTCTGCCAGGATTTCAAAGGAGGGGCCCCAGGATTTCAACCGAGGGCTCCTGTGGAGATCACATTCTGATCAGCCTTCGTGCCCAAGTTCATATCCACCTCGTACAAGCTCCTGAAAAATGGATTTCTCTGGGCTTTGGTGGCCATAAAGACAAAGGATATTTTTAATCATGTTGGTGAGTGCTTTTCCTAGAAATGGATGCCTTCCTCCTTCCAGTGCCAAGAAGGAGTCTGGATTAGAAATAAAGGATAAAGGGAAAGCAACCCCCACATGAGGCCTAAACCAATCAAAGGGTTCTCTCCCAGCTGGCGAGAATTTACTTTCCAAGGTCAATGTTCCTCTGTGAATTAAGTCTTTTCCTTTGTGCTCTCCTCTCAACTTTATTTGAAGGAAGTTTTGTTATGACTTGTGGATTGGCATTCTATAACACTTCCCATGAGTCCCTCAGGCAGGCAGCAGGACTGCCATGATTTTACATTTCTTTCTCAGGGCTAAAAACGGAGGAGAGGAGATCTCTTTCTGATGGTCAAGGGGGCCTCTAGGTCTGCTTTGCCCTCTACTGCGAATGCTCTTCTCTTGGCTCTTTGTGTGGCTAGTTTCTCCTAGTCATTTCAGATCTTAGCAAAAAAAAATCACTTCCTAGAGGCCAAAATCCAAGCAAATTTTGTCCTTCCTCCCTAGTCACTTTTTATCACATCACATAAAATAAAATCTGCTGTTTTATTTATTTTTTTCACAGCACTTGTTACTAAAGCATTTGGTTGATTTATTTTTCTATATCCCTTAAAAGACTATAAGTTCCAGGACATCCTTGTCTGTTTTCTTCATTGCTATGTCCAGAGGGCATGGCATTGTACTCCTGGTATAGAGTAGACACTTACAACTAAACAGATATAGAATGAAGGAATGAGGAATGGTATCCCACCAGCCCTGGAGTAAAGGAGTAGACACCTTGTAAGAACAAGGACGCAAACTTACTAAGAACGGCTTGCAGATGGGATCCAAGGCTACTACAGGCCCTGAAAATCATTGATTTTCTTGTGCTTACCCAAGTGAGACTGTTGCCATTGGCTATCCTGCCTGGTGGCATCTTCCTCAGTACGGAACCCATGTTGATGGCAATAAGCATCTGTATACAGTGTATATAGGCAATGGAAATACGTACCACATTATTACCGCTACCAATCTCATGATGGCTTCGTTAAGAGAATCAAAGAACTCTCTCAGGGCTTGCCCCTGCTCTTTCATGTTGCCAATCACAAATCCAAAGCACATGGAGAAGACAACTAGTCCCAGGGCATTGACCCCATTCACAGACCCTGGAACTGGGACCAACTCCTCTGTGATCCTTGTAAGAGTCTCCATGGCCTCTGACACATTGTTTATCACGGCGCCCATGAGCGTTTCATTGGACTGCATGGGCACTTTAAAGCTCCTCTTCTCATAGTTGGTTTTAAACTTAAAAAAGAAAAGGCACAACAGGGATTAGAGGTGATTTTTGTTTTCTTCTTTTTACTTGCCTGTTGTCCAAATTTTCTCTAATGATATACATTACCTTGCATTCAGAGAATAGTGTTATAGAAGGTATCTAGCATCTATCTAATCTGTGACAAACCTCTACTACTTCCTCAGCACAGACAGACAGACACACACTCAAATACAAGACAAATCATACATAACAGGAAAGAGGTATCTGGTTGAAGAGTCTGCACTAAGAAGAGTCTGAACTAAACATACACATGTGCTTTTGCTTTCTTCTGAAATCCTAATAAAATGGCTAAAATGGGCTTTTAAAAAACTGTAAATCCAAATATTCACATAGTCCCTTTACCATCTATAGGATCATGCTATGGGATCATGGACAAATCACCAAACACCATTTTGGTCTTACATCTGTGAAACAGAAATAACCACAGTGGTTCTACCTCATAGGGTTGTTGTAATGATTAAATTAAGCATAATATATGAGAATACCTTGTAAATTTTAAAGTACTACACTAAGGTTGGTTAATGGTGCTCAGTGACAAAGCCCTTCGGGGACTAGACTTAGCTGGAGATTTCAGTGAATATTAAAAATTTAAAACCCCCCTATGCACCCCTATGTTTATAACAGCATTATCTACAATAGCCAAATTATGGAAGCAACCCAAGTGTCCATCAGTAGATGAATGGATAAAGAAGATTCCACACAATGGAATATTATTCAGCCATAAAAAGAATGAAATCTTGCCATTTGCAATAACATGGATGGATCTAGAGAGTATAATGCTAAGCAAAATAAGTCAGAGAAAGACAGATACCATATGATTTCACTCATATGTGGAATTTAAGAAACAACAAAGGAAAAAAAAAGAGACAGAGACAAACCAAGAAACAGACTCTTAGCTATAGAGAACAAACAGATGGTTATCAGAGGAGGGGGTGGGAGGGGATAAGAGATGGGGGCAATAGGTGATGGGAATTAAAGAGTACACTTATCATGATGAGCACTGAATAATGTATAGAACTGTTGAATCACTATATAGTATACCTGAAATTAATATAACACTGTATGTTAACTAGATTTAGTTATTTATATATATATATACATATTTATTGTATATGTTATACATATACTAATTCTAGTATACTAGTATTAAAAAATAGTGAAATTAAAAAAAATTAAAATCCAAAAACAATGGTCTTCAAGGCATTTCTGACAATATCAAGGCATTTCTGATAATATCAATAGATGCTTGATTAATAGTTGAGGACAACAACCCAATTCTCAAGTCTATAAAGGAATTTCTCTTCTTACTCAAGTTAGTCCTTTCCCAACAGCTTCTGCATAGATGTCCCAGACAGAAGACGCAGAGTATATAACTGTGACCATATAAAACAGTTAAGCCCATCCATTTATGATTTTAATGAGAGTAGAATTCCTAGCCTTTATGTTGATAGTAGTAAAGGATCAGAGAGTAATGATGTACGGATGTTGACTGGATCTACAGTCTACGGGAAGAACGCGCAGCTGTACATGAAGTGCTGGGCCATTTCTCTACCAAGAGTGAATGGGAGACCTTTTTGTCCAGTGGGAAACAACCACTCTCAAACAAGGACATGGCCAGCTGTCAATACTATGGACACATCCCTGAACAATCACTGATACTGCTGGTAATTCTAAATAACAAAGAAACTGGCCCGTTTTGGTCTCCTGTTCCAGTCAACTCTCAAATCTCTATTTCATTGGGATGCTTTAGGCATTTTATGGATTGTCTAGGGTAGATTTCCCATCCTGATTAGCCTTTCCTATGGCTCTAACTCTTTCCCCTTAGACACAGTTTGTAGCCTACAGAAATTGCAACCTCATTTGCATTCTGGTCTAAGACAAATAGATCTGGGAGGATACATTTGCTTCCCTTTCAAAATCCTGTAAATGCAGTCCAAAACCAAATACAATAAATCTGCTCGAGTCAGCACTTTCCCCAGTGCTGCTAGAAATCAGCATTTTTGATGTTGCCCAGTGCCAACTGACTAAGTAGAATAGTCAGCCCCATGGTGCTGGGGTTGGCTGGTTGGATTGAAAGGGGTTTATTATTTATGGTTATTGCAGGTTTTGAATAAAGAAAGTTTGATTTTGGCTTCTTAGACTTTTTTTTTTTTTTAAAGAAAGGATTCTGTTTGAATTTTGCAGTGTGTGCACGGATTACCTATTAAAAATAGTCGATAACACTGGGGAGGGTATGTGCTATGGTGAGCGCTGTGAATTGTGTAAGACTGTTGAATCACAGACCTGTACCTCTGAAATAAATAATACATTATATGTTAAAAAAAAAAAAAAAGAAGATAGCAGGAGGGGAAGAATGAAGGGGGGGGAATTGGAGGGGGAGACGAGCCATGAGAGACTATGGACTCTGAAAAACAAACTGAGGGTTCTAGAGGGGAGGGGGGTGGGGGGATGGGTTAGCCTGGTGATGGGTATTAAAGAGGGCACGTACTGCATGGAGCACTGGGTGTTATACGCAAACAATGAATCATGGAACACTACATCAAAAACTAATGATGTAATGTATGGTGATTAACATAATAAAAAAAATAAAAAACAAAAAACAAAACAAAAAAATAAAAATAGTCAATAAAAGTTAACAAAAAAGGTGGGGGAACCATAGGGGTGACTTGAATGTATAAAAGTTCGTCCTCCATGGGGTTGGAGTTTTATTTTGTTTGCTTTAGAGATCTTAAGCAGAAGGGTTAGGGAATTACAACTAGGGCGAAGTGACACCATCTGGAGAAATGTCCGGAAACTATTATTTAACCCAGAATGTCTAATTATTTTCCTTTTAATATTTTGGGCAACAAAGCTTTTTTATTCAGGTGAAGTTAGAATGAACTTTACCCCCTAACAGTAAAGTTGTATCCATAACACAGAGAGCCAAGCATTGCATGTATATGGGCTAAGAGGAACTGGACCTCACTATAGCTTCCAGGCGAGTGTTTCATCCCTTTCCAGGAAGCAGAATGTAGGAGCAGAAAAAGATAGAATTTGGAGTCAACACAATGGTTCTGAATTCTGGATCTACCATTTATTACTTGTGAGATCTTGTGCCTATTAAATACTCCTTCTGAATTAGCATAGATGAGTTGCCTCATCAATGAAATGAAGACAATGATACCCATCCCATTCATGCGAGGACCAAATGTAACATTAGTGCTTGGCACACAGCAGGCATTCGAGAAATGATGATGCCATTTCTGATATGGTTCCTCCTTTAGAATCCATAAGACCCTTAATAGATTTTTTAAAAACAACCCGTTGATTTTTTAAATTAAACCCAGAAACTTGAATAATCTCCGTAATCTTTAAAGCAAGTTGAAAATGTGTCTTATACTGGAGTTTGTTTACTTGGTGGGCTTTTGTGTGTGGAATGTGGGGGGCGTAGAGAGGGAGGGAGTGTCCTGATTGGCCTTCTTAATAATTAACAGAGACTCAATGAGTTATTTGTATGCAAGATTTAGAGTATCTGGCAACTAATTAGCCTTCAAAACAAGGTAAGACCTCTCCACCCCCCGGCAAGTTCCTCAGAAAACCCTAGCGCTTTCCATCTCGTTGGCAAAAGAGTGTTTCTTATTGCAGAGAAATGGAAAAAAAAAAAATAAACAAGAGGGTCCCACTCTGTGCGGTAGGCCAAAGAGGAATTTCAGAAGTGATTTAGTGGCTATAGTGTGTTTACCTGTTTAAAGCAGGCTTCCACCAGATTTGGAGGGAACATATTCCTGCAAAGAAAATAATTGTCATTTGAAAAATTTCTCAAATAATAAGTTTGCTTCTTAAATACTTTTTCATGGTGTCCAAGGTAAAGATTGTATTGAACTAAGCAGCAAATGGATAAAAAGAAAGGTTTTGGTGGATTTTATGACTTGAAGTGGGACATATGGTTATCCCTATGTGGGGCCCCTGTTGTTCATATTTTTCAGGGAAGTCGCAAATTCAACTCATCTGCCTTTTGTCAGACAATGGGATTTTTTTTTTAAAAGATTTTATTTATTTATTTGAGAGAGAGAGAGAGCACATGGGGGGGGTGGTCAGAGGGAGAAGCAGACTCCCTGCTGAGCAGGGAGCCCGAGGTGGGACTCGATCCCGGGACTCCAGGATCATGACCTGAGCCGAAGGCAGTCGCTTAAGCAACTGAGCCACCCAGGCGCCCCAGACAATGGGATTTTTAAATTTGGTCATTATCTCATCAAATCCTGCTCCCGGGAAGAACCAAAGTGAGAATGGGAAGAACCAAAGTGAGAATGGAAACACCCTTGGTTATAAACATTCTGGTTAACTGAGGTATTATTTAATAGTGGCCCTTTTGATATTGTGCCATGTGTCCAGGGACCAGATGTTCTGAATCAAATGTCCTGGTCAGACTGTGGAATTTTGTTCTCCATAAAGTCCTCCCAAAGGCCAGCTGGGGGATGGGATATCGACTCCGAATTGCTGGAGCTTTTGAGGCTCTTTGGTGACCAATGGAAATATGGTTCACAAAATTTGAACTTGTGGTCCATGTGGCAAGGTTTGTCATTTTCTCAGAGCAGTGTTTTGAGTTCATGGTGGAGTTCAAGGGGCCACAGTCTAGCTGCAGAGTCTCTAACCAGCTGTGTGAACTTGGCCAAGTCACTACACCCATTTAGGTCTCTGCTGATTTATCTGTCGAAGAGAAGATTGGAATAAACTATCATTAGGGCTCCAAGGTTGAAGACTTTGGGCCAAGGAGACATGGCCCAGGAAGTTGCAGAGCCTGAGATTCCAGCAGTTGTGGGCTATCAAAGTCATGTTTTAACGTCATCAACTCTTGTCCCTTTTCTTCTTATTGCCTAGACAATCCTGTATCCTTTTCCTTCCTATCTGTGCTCTCTGGGTCTGTTTATATAAATCTTGATAGAAATGTGAGTTCGGGAGATGTCAGGAAAAATACTCGAGCCAAGTGCCCGGTGGGGATAGGCTACTCATACACCTACCACTGGGGCAAGGAGAGGCAGAAACACACAGCACTCTGATGGATCAACCAGACTTGGGATGACAAGATCCCAATTCTTCAAACAAGGAGTAGAAATTATACAGAAAGAGAATATAATAAAATACTCCTAACCTAACCTACCTGATGGTAAAGTTCATGGAAAAAAATGGTGAAAAGCCTTAAAGCTTCCTATTGCTGGTGGTGCTTCACCATCCCTTGTAGGTTCCCTTAACCCTGCCTGTACCTTTCCAAACCCCTTTCGCTGATTCTTTTGAATATGCAATATGCTTCCTGCCAGGATCTGACTGACGCAAGGGCAGGTGTGTAGAGAGGGTGAGCAGGAAGGTGCCAGGATCAACCTCTGGTTTACTTCACAGTTCTGTGTGAGATGACTCTACCATCAAGTCTGTTTCAAGTATTAGATAAGACTCATTTGCAATCGGTGTCTGGTTTATACACAAAAAAATGCTAAAGAAGCCATTCTTTAATCCTTTATTGCTGGTCTGCCAAATCCTTTCTTTGTGACTAGTATAAAAGGAAGACCTTAGAATGGGTATGACCAGATGATCCTTAAGGTCCTTTCTGGACAGAAACTGTTGTGCATAATGGATGATGATACAGATGACAAGTTCCGCATTAGAAGAGTCCAATCAACAGGCTATAGTTGAATAAAAACTAGCCTTAAACAGCAAGACAGTAGGGTAAGACTTATTAATATTCCAAGGTAAGCTGCATAGTGGAGAGGAGAACTGAGTGATCAGATTCTGAATCCTAAAAGCAAGGCACTCAAAATCAATATCCCCTCTCTGCCCTTCTCACCTCTTTCCCATTAGATCAGAAAACAAAACCTGTAACTTCTGTTAGAAAGAAGTAAAAATGTGACCTCCATTTCAAGCCCCGCAAGGCTGGTTCAGTTAGACAACTATTCTGCAGTCTGACTAGCTCCCCAAAAAGAGGGGCTGGGTGTCAAAATACATCCAAAGGGGTGGGCTTGCAAGGACATACCTGATCAAGTCCAGGAAGGCATCTGCAGCAGTCACTTGAACAATTTTGCCTTCTCTGTGCATGTTTTCCTTTGTGCCCTTCCCGGGATGGATGATGATGACAATGATTATGCCAATCACCACAGCAATGATGGTTGTAGTCATGTAATAGACTACCGCTCGCATTCCCATCTTCCCTGATGCCTTACTATCTAGGGCCGCCATTCCTGGTAAAGGCAAACAGAAGGAGATTTTCAGGAAGTCAGTCCAAAGAAGTCTCCAGAGGAAGGTAATGGGGACAGTAATTCCTTCTACACCCCCTTACCCTCATTCCACCCAGCAATGGGATTTTACACAAGTTATGAGAACTTGGCATCAGATTTCATCAGGGCATCATAAAAGGTGAAGGAAAAAAGCCAAAGAACGGCCAGTCATCAGCCGTGGCAGCAAACATCTGATCACCTGTTTCCTGCGTCAAGAGTTGATTTCACGTGGCTCTCTAATGATTTAAAAGGGCAATCAAATTCTTTCCTAGGTTATTACTGGTTGGGGAAGCTATGAGTGTAAATAGTGAGTAGTGTGTGTGTGTGTATCTGTAGATGAAGAGATGCTCAAAAAAAATTTCTGGCAGGATAACCTGAGCATATCTCAATTCACTGTGGTGACTCACATGGATAAACTGGCATTAAATTATTTTAAAAGACTTATTATTTTATATGTGTACTTGGGAGTCTTTTCTTTGATGTTTTTATGCAAAATGTAAGCCTTATTCTGACCACCTAACAACTTATCGTCAATTTGCATTTAAATTAGACATTGGGTTATAAAACCAAAGTTCTCAAATAGTTTCTCTGTGGTTTCCATTTCATCTCATCTCATCAAAATTAAAAAAAAAATTCTCTTTTTTGGTGGGGTTCTTCTCATGTTTCCACCTTCTCCCCTGGGCATGGAGTACCTCATCTCATGTTAAACATCTTCGCCCTCTCGTTTTCAGGACATCTTCAAAGTCTACCTCAGGCGAGGTGTTATATCCTAGGTAAAAAAGGAGGTGTGACTTTCAAGATTTCCCTTCCTGCTCTAGCAAATGGAACATATCTTAATGTCTCTTGGGGTGGTAAAAAATTGGGAATGACACAAACCCCTCAAAAGATTAGATTATACACAGACCTGTACCCCTGAAACAAATAATACATTATATGTTAATTAAAAAAAGATTAGATTATAATAATATGGGCTCTTCTGTTTCATTAGCTATTTCTTCACTTTTCTTCTTTCTTTCCCTTCCCTAATCTCATGGAAACACTAAAATCCAAGTATAGTATAATCCAATCATAACGAAGGGACTATTTTCTTTACTATTTAAAAATTGCATTTTTATAAATGTATTAAAAGGTTATACTGTACTCCAAAGATCAGTATCAGATTCTTATAGTGATTTAATCTTTAGGTAGTGACTGTTCATACCAACATATTTAGAGTAAGGTAAAATATTGAAAAAAAAATAGTACCCATGATAGGGCTGGGTTTGCCCCCAAAATGTGATATAATGTTAATTCCCATGAGAATTGAATTTATAATTTATAATTTCATTTATATTTGAATCATATCATTCATAATTTTCATAATAAGCACTTACTTAGTACCTGATATGTTCTTATTTTTAACAACAACCCATAGCGCAGGTTAAAAACCACTTAAGTGACTAAGGTCGTAGTCAACACCAAGTAAAATGGAGTGGGTACTTGAACTTTGCTCTTATGTCACTGATTTTCATATACTCTCTGCCCCTGAGGAGCCCAACTGCAGCTCCCGCAAAGGAGGCCCACTTTGGCTTTAACGCATGAACTTAGCTTCTCTTACCCTTGCCCTGGGTTTCTTGAAGCCCAAGGCTGAATTTCCATTTACTGGGATGGTGCCACTTCAACACCTTGCCAGCCTTAAAAATGGGCTAATCTGTTCTCAGTCAAATGTCCCATCCCCCCATTTTCATCCCCAGGTCTGAATCACATCTCAAATATCTTGGCTTCCTGCGCTTGCAATAATTTCCCTCAGAAGGGGCCCACTCTTTTCCCCATTATTGCCTGAGCTTGTCACCACTGAAGCCTGAAATTCTTCGGCGGCGAGTGGTGCGGGCACAATAGACCGGATATCTCTGCTAGGGGGTACGAGGCAGCAGTATTTTCTTCCTCCGAGATGCTTTCTTTCCCTCTCGCCTTCTATTCTGTGGTGCTGTTCCGTTCTCACGCCAAGTCTTCTCTGACGTTCCTGCCCACTACTCCCGACCTATAGCTATTCAGAGAGAGCGCTAAGTGGTCAAGGCAGAGCACTGGAAACCAAAGTGGCAAACAAAGGAGGAGGCCTAAATCTCCCTCCCTCCCACTGCGCGGGTAGGGATGGGGGTAGTTATCCCAGAGTCCACAGCTACAAGGCTATCAACTCGAAGAAACAAAGCTTCTTACTTACAGGATTTTTTTTTAAATTAAAAAAATGAAAACCAGTATGAAAGTATTTTCTCCACACCTTTAAATTCTGAAATAGCTGAAGACAACCACCAAGGCATTGTTTTTAGCAGTGATCCCAGAAGGAGAACTGGTAGTCAAATGAGAGGCCTCACCAATCTCTACATATTGACCCTTTTCCTTTGCAAGAGAATAAAGCAACAGCTGCTATTATTTCAGCCAAGGAAGGAGGGGTGTGTTTGGGGTGGGGTGGAGTATCTTCATGAACCAATTCTCCATGTAGGTCTGTTCCCAAGAGGGGGCCCTGGTGTCCCACACGGACTGCTTGCCTTCCTCCGTCCCTGGTCCCCCATCCCCTCTCCCCATCTGCCAACTCTGACCACTCCGCTCTTCTCTGACACAGGCTCGTAAAACTAAAGGGACCACCATGAACAAGGTCACACACTGTCGTGAGGGCAAAAGCAGGATGGATGTGGACAATCTGCCAGACACAGGGCCTGAAAGAGAATGGTCCTGATAATGGTGGAACCAGGAAAATGGAGGATGAGCTCCGGAAGACAAAACCTAAGGTGAACAATGTCTCTCTTCCTCTCCCTTACTTCCCTTCCTCTCTTGCTCTCCCTTACTCAAACTCAGTGAGCATCTCTGTGCCCTAGCCTTGAGAAATCCGAGACAAAGCCCTACGCCAGAGACTACACACAAATGTCAGAGTGTCTGGGGGCAAGGGCAAAGTACTGAATCACTTTGTGGAAAAGGGAACTTTGGCAGGAAGTGCCCTAAATATTTAGGAAGGGAAGATTTTAATTGAGCCTTGTCACTTTAAAATGGAAGAAAAGGGCACCGGGGCAGGGGAGACAGGTGGTCACTTGGGTGTGTAGGTACTGACGGGAGTGTGTTACGACAACTATGTGTTTGTCTAAACATACACTGGAGAAACACATTCCAGAGCAAGTAGTAAAGATAATGATCTCGGCTGGTCTCTTTTTCTTCATTTGATCTGGGTTTAGCTAAACCAGACCCATTCAAGACAACCTGACATCTTTATTATGAAAACAATCTGCCATCAGAATTGAGACCCTCTTGAAACCCAAGAAATACTATATGGCAGCATTGCTACAAGTGCTGGGACCGGTCTTCCAATTATAGTGCCATGTTTGTTCTGTTCATATGTTTGATATATTTTGAGTTAACTTTTGTGCTAGTTCCCTAATTCACTCACAAAATCCCACCCCCAGTCAATGGCACATATTCATCTAATTTCATGACGACTGGAGGTTGTAGATGTCATTGATATCATTTTAAAGGTGAAGATACACAAGAGCAGAGAAGTTAGGTAACTTGTCCAGTGTCGCACAGCTAGCAAATGGCAGTGGCAGAATTCGAACCTGCACTCCCAAGGGATCACCCTTTCCCCTATACCTCTCTTTTAATGGACAGGCTGGAGGAAAATTCCATGGCAGTAGATCACTGAAGAAACTCTAGCACATTACTCAGCATTCCCTACCTTCAGAGGAAGTGCATTACACTGGTCACCCGAAGGACTAGCTAGAGAACTAATCAATTAGTACAAATTTCTCATCGTTTCTAGAGAAACAGCCAAGAGCATATTCTAATGGAGCATGGAGGATCACGGATACTTGCTGGCTGTGGGTACATGAATCTTATTTTCCTTTCTAAAAACCAACCCATCAAGATCCAGTCATCAGGGAAGCAATCCATCGATCATTTCTGCAAATCTATTATACATGAATCTTATTTTCCTTTCTAAAAACCAACCCATCAAGATCCAGTCATCAAGGAAGCAATCCATCGATCATTTCTGCAAACCTATTACATGTTCACCAATGAGTTAAGCATCTAAAAGGGATTAAACACACATTTTTTAGAATGTAAAAGATAAAGACTTTGCTTCAGAAACCTGGGTATTTTAGGCAGCAGTCACTTTGAAGAGAGAGGAAGGAAGAGAAGAGAGTTTCTTAATGCAAATAGGTAAATACGCATTTACTTCTTTATTTATAAAAACAGTCTTTTGGTAATCAGTTTGGCATTAACAAATATGCACCACATTTGTGGGTTTTTGCTGGGATGAAGTAGGGAGGGAGGGTCTCATAAATACGTAAGTGGAACTCTGTAAGTCTGTATTGTAAATTAGATTTCTTTTGGTATAATATTTGGTATGACTTCTTGGATAAATGAAATACGCATTCAGAGAAGTATAAAAGGATAACATATAAATAATGTCAAGTTCTCTCTTATTTGCATGGATTTTATTCTCCCATCTGCTAAAAATCCATGTTTTATCCATTCATGTGTTTTACTCCACTTCCCCCAATAATTCCTGTCTCTGGTTTTGAAAATTGAAATTTAAGGATGAAGACTTCTGTGATGAATTGTCTTTCTCCTCATTCTCATGGTGTTTCATTGTTCTTCCAGGGACTGGACCAGGCCCAGAAAGAACAGAAAATCAGCAACTGCTGATTCAAGAATATTGTCTGTTTCGGTTTTTGCTTTATTTTAGAGGCACTCTTTCTCCACAATGGGCTTCTCAAATGCTCATGTAATGAAAGCCGCCTGTTCTCCATCCTCCTAGAATTTCAGGATGGGCAAACTTACAACAAGGAAGTCAAGGAAGAGCTCCAGCATGTCATTTGACTGTAAGGTGCTGATTTTTTTTAAGGAAAGTTAAATTCTAAAAATACAATATACTTCCTATTTACAGATTGAAAAATGAACTCTTGTATCCTAAAGCAACTGCCCACTGCTGGAGGAAAAAGGGCACACTGGAACCCTCAGAAAGGAGAGTGAGCAAGAGGGTCAAAAAGCTCAGAGGAGAGGGAGGGAAGGGGGCGCGGGGGGTGGGGAGCGGCGGAGGGAGCGAGCATAAAATAAATCATTTTAAATCTGTCTAAAAGTATATTACGTTTTTCTTCACTAAACTATTTTCTTCTGGCCCCTTTATAGACTCGATCGTAAAACAAGTAAAGTTCTATGATTCTGTGGCTTGTGGAACAGAAGAATCTTTCAAAGTTAGGTTTGCTAATGATTGTATCACAATTTTGAATCACAATTAATAAGCAGGATGCAGCCTCAGAACTTAATCTCAAAGACAACAGTTAAACTACTTAAGGCCAACCTCAGGCATTTTGTAAGTGTATTCTTTTTTTTTTGCTCAGCGATTAAGAGTTTAGGCTCTGAGGGGCGCCTGGGTGGCTCAGTCGTTAAGCGTCTGCCTTCGGCTCAGGTCATGGTCCCAGGGTCCTGGGATCGAGCCCTGCATCGGGCTCCCTGCTCCGCGGGAAGCCTACTTCTCCCTCTCCCACTCCCATGCTTGTGTTCCCTCTCTCACTGTGTCTCTCTCTGTCAAATAAATAAATTAAATCTTTAAAAAAAAAAGAGTTTAGGCTCTGAGGTAAGAATACCTGGATTGCACTTTTGGCTCTGGTAGCTTATGACCTCTGTAAGCCTCTGTTTGCTCATCTGCAGTATGGGAATCCTGACAGCCCTCTCCTGCACTGGCATTAAAGGGACTTTCGTTCCAAAAGCACTTAGCATAGAGCTTGGCACAGAGTAAGGATTCAACAAATGTTAGCTGTTATTATTAAGTAAGCAGAACAGTAATAAACAAGCTATTCACTAAGTATTATTTGCCTTCTCTAAGCCTCCATTTCGTCTAGACAAGAAGCTAATAATATTTATACTGCAAGCTTAGGGAAAACTTACATGAAGAATCCAGACAAAGCAGGTTCTTGATAAATGCTACTTACTGTATGTCTCTCTCTACTAAAATTTTAGTGCCAAGAGAGCAGAGCCATGTGTTTTATTCACTAATGTAGCCTCAGTGGCCATGGAACGGCGCCTGCACAAGAAGTATTTGTTGAATAGTCATTCTTATCACCGCTGTTGTTGTTATGCTGGGGAGAGGCCACACACACTCTTTTTTTTTTTTTTTTTTAACATTTAGGTTAGGTTACTGTGAATTGCAATTACTAAAGTTGCTTTTGTTTAAAATACTCTGAAATTTGGATTTGTCAGTTTTAGTTGCTCTTCCCCCAATTAATCCAAAATCGGTTCATTCTATCTTGGAGAATGAGAGACAGCCCTGGTGGGGAAAGAGTGACTCAGCATCACCTGGAGCTTCATTTCCAGAGCTGGGGGTGAGGGGTGGGGTGGGGAGGAGGTGTCACTGGCAGCAAGGTGTCCGGGGATGGTCAGGAAGGCAGAAGGCTGGCACACCTCTACTAGTCACCACCAGGAGCACCCTCCCTCTTTCCCTTCCTTCTCCCTCTCCCACTCTGTATTATTTTCCCTCTTTTACTACCATGAGGCAGTCTCGCAGATGAGCCTATATAAGTAAATGCTGAAGTCCTATCCGTCCACATGTTAACAGAACATTGAGTGAATAAGCGAAAAACACACCGAAGGGAATGGAAGAGCGGGATAGGGGTCTAACACGTGCTTATGATGCAGCTCATGGGTTATGATTAGTATTGTTTTCCATTCATGAAAGAGAACAGAATAGGAAATACTAAAGGGTATCACCTGTGGTAAAGGTAAGTATCAGTTTGTGAAACTTTTTTCAGCTGTCTGTATGTATTGTGCGTGGCTGGGTCACAATGTAAATACATTTGTGTTTTTTCCCCTTTTTTTGGAGGGACACCCAGATATGAATACATTTGTATTTTATCTGTAGGTTCTAGTAAAAAAAAAAGGAGTTTGCAAACACTGGTAGATACCTAGTTAATAGGAGAGGCTTTACAAAGGAACCATGAGCTATGGTCTCTCCTTCCTGTCATCCTCGCTTCTTATGACTTTGGACTATCCCCAGCACCCAAGCATTTATTTCACCAAGCTAGTGGAGACCAAGGAAATAAGGGAGCTGATGTCTAATATCTGGTCAGTTGAGTTGAACAGAAATTCTGTAGACATTGTAACGAGAAGTTTGAGAATAGATTCGCTTCACGCAATTTTGAGCAAAGAGGCATTTAATCAGTGATTCTTAGTGAAGAAGAGTTAAACCATCTCCATAAGCAGATGAGAAAAATTTTGTGGAATTCACAGTCAATTAAATCACAAGTATCTTCACAGGGGTTTTTGCCCTGGCCAAAATTTCCTTCCCATATAGCTGTTTATAATGTCACAAAGCTTGATATTTCATTTGCTTATAATATCACTTAGTTTTATGAGGTTATATTGCATAAGAATGACAAGGAATCTTCTTTACGAATTTATTGCTTGTGATAGCATATAATTTGTCAGGCAAATTGATTTTTTAATTTGACCCTTAAAACTGTCAACAAAAGTCTCCCTTTGAGTTCCACTGTTCACTAGTAAAACGAACTGTGGAAAGGCAAAAGGGAAACATTCTATTTTGAAAGACTGTTAAATAGAAAAATCCCAGGGGAGCAGACAATATTATTAGTGGCATAAAAAGTCACATAAATCACCCTTTATCCTCAGCCTGGTAGGACCAAGCACACAATCCCTTTTTCTCTGGTTATTGCCGTCCTCTGAAAATGAACCTTCATACGGGGAAGCAGTGAGGGGAAACCGATGCCCAACTTTAACTGCTGCTACCTCCAATATCAAAGAGCATCCAGTGGCCTCCTTGACCTTTGGGGTGGAGAATGTTTCTCCTGGGTTACCAGCTGGTGAGGTCCTCTGAGTGGTCAAGTTTGCTTTTCTCTACACTAGTCTTAACCATCCAACAGACTCTCATTACAGCCTCCCACAGCCCTGCAGTCACTCCAGTGATGCGATCTGCCAGAAAACCCACCACGGGGACTTCCTCTCTCTCTCAGCCAAGGTCTCAAGAAAACCTCGGAAGAGCCAGCTCTGAGAGTCACTTCTCAGGCACACAGTTGCCAGCATAAGACCCACCGAGAGGTGATTTAGATACCCATTTACCCTTCACATTAGCCCATCCTTCGCTCACGGTATTGGAATGTGCTGCACAATATGCTTTTCTGAAGAGGAACCAGGGAGTAATTCATCTTCTTTATGTGTGCTAAGCAGAGCAAGAGGGAGAGGAGAGCGGGACCCATGATGGGCTGGGGAGTAGTGATTAGTAACAGCTGACAGCCTCAGACCAAGACCCTTTCTTTGGTTACCTCATTGTAATAGCCGAGCACAAAGGAATGACTGTCCTCTCGCCAAGATTTAGAAACCCAGGACTGCAGAAAATAGCAGCTAAAAGAAAAAGCGTGGGTTGGGCCATGGAGACGAGGGGCTGATCAGACCAACTCTTGGTTTTACCTGTGAAGCCTGGCTTTGAAAAGAGGCCTCTATCATGGGCAAAGATGTGCCAACACGCAGTTGGCCATCAATCAGCCCCCGCCAGGACCACCGATGTGACTGGGGAAAGTAGGTAACTTCACTCACAGTAGAAAGACCGTGTAGAGAGCAGCAAATTGCTTCAGTTTAAAGAGAGGAAGTTCTTTGAGGGCCGGAGCTCCAGCCCCCTCTGCCCTTTTCCCCAAAGAATCATGATTTACAACCAACCACTGGATGAGTAGTTTGCAGTTTCCAAAGCAGCTCTCTTTACTTTGGATTGAATTACTTGCTGTGGAAAAGACCTCTACGTGCTGGGTCCCATGCGACTTTCTTAGGAAGACGATGGTCAAGACAGCATGTTTCCCGGCTGACAGAATGCTGAGTGGGACTGAATTCCACAACTGGGCCAGACTTGTCCAAAGTTAATCAAAAGGCATCTCAAGCTGACTGCAGAACATGTCAGACTCAAGGGGTTCCCTTTCTTCCCACGGAAGGCCTGTCCCTCACAGGAGAAAAGGAATTGAAAGCCTCATAGACATTGAAAGCAACACATGGACATTAAAAACCAATTCAACCTGGCCCCGATTCCCAGAACAGCTGAGACAGGAGTGTGTCTCCATGTCCTGAAATGAGGCTGGGAAGCAGCAGAGATTCCTGGGGCCAAAGGAGCCTTCCCCGTGGTTGCAACCCAACATCCACCCCATTCCTTGCCATCAAATGATTCTGGAACCATAAGCCAATCTGAGAACTTGGAAATGGACTGAGGTTAAGTTTGTGGCTTGAAACTGAAATTAACATACTTTAAAAAGATATATTTCTTATATAAAAAAAGAAATGATTGAGAATAAAATGCGTTCCCTTCAGCTATTCTCTAAATTAAATCCAGGACATGGGATCTTATATACAATATACAAGAACAATTTTTAAAAAATTTTACTCCACGTTCTGGCCAGTGAAGAGAGCATGCCAAAGGAGTCTTTAGGGGACAGAGCTGGGGTTGAGAGAATGACAGAAGGAGAGAGAAGAGGGAAAGCATGGAATGGAGAAAAAGTTCAGTGGGTGCTTTTATCTCAGTCAGCATATTTCTTGGGCTGTGGCCAACACACCCCTTTTCAGTTCTGATTAATTTTCTCAGCATTTAAAACTTCCCATCAGTTGTTCTTATCTAATCTATAAAGGAATAGTCGCACCCAGGGAGTGGGAGATTATGCTCCCAGCTACCTGACCCGAACAATAAAGCAGTATCACTTCACTAAGTGAAAAAGACTGTCGCAAACTCTAGACGTGGTTGGCTTCCCTTACCTCTGCCTGAAGTGTAGTAAGAGAACATTTTCTCCCCGAAACAGGAAAAGCTGCGTTTTTTGCCCCCTGGGCCAAGGGCGACAATGGAACGGAGTTATTCCTGATATAGTCCACCAGGAATGGTGCAAGACTGTTGCAGCTTTTCCCTTCCCCTGAAGGGAGTTGTTTCTGCCTATTCTACCTCAGTTTTGTAACCCCTATGTATGTAGTTTCTATGTGCTTCTCAGTTTCATATTTTGATGCTTTTTTCAAGGGGTATTAGAAATTCCTGTAAGTTCTCCAAAGAAAACTACGGGCAGCCCCTTCTCTCCAACTCCACTTATCCTGAATAGACTTCAGGGATCCAGGAAGGTGGCAGAGACAGAAAGTGAAATGGTGTTTGGTTGAATTGAGACTGATGTTGCATAGGTTGGATTGTAAAAATTATTCTTTAACTTGGAAAATGGGGATAGGGTGGAGAACAATGTAATCGCCAGTGCTTGGGAAAAAAACAACTACTGGATGGGTCTTGAGTAAAATCTGGTAACATTAGATGGCAAAAAACTCCCCCCAAAACCAAAAAAACCCCCCACAACAACCCCAAAAATCCACCACCAAAAAAAACCATCAAAAAACAAAAAAGAGAGAGAGGGGAGTGAACTGGGGACATTGTTGTTAAAAAGGGATAGGAGATAAAAAATTTATAAATAAGGTAAATGAAAATAGGGTGCAAAACTGAACTCAAATGAATGATCTATTTTTAAAAAAAGATTTATTTGTTTGACAGACAGAGAGCACAAGCAGGGAGAATGGGAGAGGGAGAAGCAGACTCCCCACTAAGCAGGGAGCCCAATGCAGGGCTTGGTCCCAGGACTCTGGGATCATGACCTGAACCAAAGGCAGATGCTTAACTGACTGAGCCACCCAGGTGCCGCTCAAATGAATGCTTTTAAACAGCCAGGGGAACACGACTGTAAAATGTGAGAACTCAGTCCGTAAACTCTACCTCGCTAGGCACACGCCAAGGACTTCATCTCATTAAATCCTCCCAGACAACCTGCAAGGCTGGGATAACAATGGCCAATCCCCATTTACAGATCAGGAAACAGCGAGGTTAAATCACTTGCTCGGGATCACACAGCTAGTAAGTGGCATTGCTGGCATGTGAACTCAAGTCCTTCTGCCCCCAGAACCCCTGTTTAATCCCTACATCGATAGGTCTGGTGATTCTTTGTAAAATAAAGTCTCCTTTGCACTGGACTTAAATCAATTGTTGACTTGCATTTGATTCACCTAATGGGGACTTCTGACAAAAATCTGCCAAATTCATATTTGAAAGGATGGACATCCCAGCCAAAAACGATGGTGCAAATATTGAAAAGTAAAACACTGATGATGAGTGGCTATTGTCAAAGCACTGAGTAGCCTGCACTAGAATTAGTCTGACATCTTATTGAACTGCGGAGTTCTAACATGCTGGCTTTATTCAGAAGTTGAATCAAAGAAGAAAGAAAGAACACTCAACCATTGGTAATTCCGCACTGCAAAGGCCTTGGGTAATTCCTAGAACTCCCACATCTCTTGGTGAAGCTGCAGATTCCCCCACCCCCACCCCCATTTCCTTCAGAGTATCTGTTATTAAACTTTCTCTGAGCCTAACCACAATGGCGCTCACCATCTCCTCAGCCAGCTCTTCACTGTTGGGTAGCTTTGAATTTTAAAACAGAAAGAAGCTCAGAAAGAAGCAAAATCTGGTTCCTTATAAACCCTTTTCTCCTGAGATAAAATTTTCCTTCTGGAAGAACACAAAGTGAGTCTGGTTCACATTTACCAGAGGGACCTTGGTCTTCTTTTCTCCAGACTAAAGACTCAACATTTCTCCAACTGATCCTTATGTATCATGACTTCCAGACATTCGCCAACCTGTAATACCTCCCACTGCCTACCAGTCAGTGCCCTCATGCTCTGGTCCAAACCTTCTTTGCCCAGTTTTATTACCTGCTAAGACCTACCCCATTCTTCCAGGCAACTTAGTATACTCATCATTCCCTAGCCGAGCCTTGAGTTTTCCTGTCTCTACATCTTTGCTTTAAGGCTTCCTCTGTCCTCGTCCTCATTTCCTGTGGAAATCCCACCCTTGGTCCAGCCCCTGAATTCCCACAGCCCTTTCCTTGTGCTTCTTGGCTTCCTAGTCTGCTTTGTTTTACAGTCATGTGCGTACCTGTCCGGCTCTCCATTTACATTTTCAACTCCTTGAAGCTATAGACTGGCAACGTCTCTTCATATCTTTATTCCCCACATCGGTTAGCATGTTGCCTGCCCCAAACAGAAGCCCAATAAACGTGTCTTAGATTGGATCCGACACCCTCTCAGTAGCTACTTTGCTTTGTCAAAGTCACTCTTGAATGTGCTCGGAATTAACAAATCACTCCTGATGTAGTGTGTACCAGTGCAGAGGACGGTGAACTATTAATAATTATAACTGACTAGATTCATTCTTTTTTAGCCACGACATCCTATTGTTGGGTCATATTAAGCTTTTAGTCACATGAACTGGTGCCAAGCTCAGTCTTTCCCCATCCTGTAATTGCACAAGTGCCTTTTGAATCTAAAAGCAGAAATACACATTTACCCCCTGCTCAACTTTATTGTGTTGGTTTCCACCCAGCACTGCAGCCAACTGAAGTCATTTTGAATTATGATCTCAGGCATATGTGGTAGGAGCCATTCTTTTGGGGCTTATGTCATCTGAAAACCCAGTGTAGGTGCCTCCTAGGTCTTTAAGTTTTTGGTAAAAATATGAACGGGACAGAGCTTTTCAAGAGTACAACAGTGCCCTTCACTAGGTGTCCTTCCAGCTTGATACGGGGCCTTAAACACTCTTCAGGTGTAAACGTTCAGCCATTTTAAAATTGACTTTGCTATTTTATTAAGTCTTATTTTACTTTCAAAAGTATCACAGGAGACTCAAAACTTTTGAGAATGACCCAAACAAACAGTAACAGGAATTCCACAGCTAAATGTTATAGGAAGGGAGTATTTTCACAATATAAAGATTCCTCATAGTGCCTGGAACAAGCTGTTTTGTGGGAATAAAGTAAGCCCGACTTTGTAACTTTAGGAAACAACTCTCTTTTCCTAAAAGAATCAGTGGTATCAATCTAGAAAGGTATATACTGATAAATATCTTTTTCTGTGAAATGGGAACGTAGTATCATTTGAGTAAAGATATAAACACATCAAGAATTAATGCAAACATAAGTTATTCATATTAGAAAGAAATAACATAATAATTATTTTAAGCTTCACGAAAGTTTATTGGATAGTTCACTGGAAAAAAATTCTGGATGTGCTCTCCTGATCATCGAAAGGTTCCTTATTTGATTATATGCCTTTAATTCATCTTTGCTTTTACTCCTTCCATGGTAACACGTCAGCTTGTGATTTTCCAGGTTATAGCCCTTTCATTATAAATATACACAAAGGCCCATATTTATTGTTACATTCCCAGTGGCTATCACAGTAGGGACTCAATAGGTATTTGTTGAATGAATGATGACTGACATAGTCTGCAAATTCAGCAGGTAAGGCTAAGCAAGTGTAGTCAAACCACAAATCAATGAGTTATTGAAGTAACATCTACTACAACACAAGCTCATCGCTGCAACCAGCACTGGGATGCAGGTGTACAAACAGTAGCCCCTATTGCTAATGGAGCAGACAAGCCAGAGTCTCACCAAATAATCCAATGTTCAATCACACATGACGTAGAAAGTTAAGTGCACAAGAATGGGAAAACTGTGGAAAATATTTAGTTCATGTGGAGAGAGGACTTTACCATAAGCTGTAAAATTAAGGCAATAGACACACTTTAGTATTATAAATTGATCCAGTACAATCTAGAAGCCGCATTACATTAGGGGCTGCGTGGCACTACAGAGAGGGGGTTTGAGTGACAAACGGGTGTGAGTTTGAACACAGATTCAGCTCCTTGCTAGCAGGGAAATCTTGGGGACGTTTCCTTGTCTGTAAAATGGAGACAGTAATATTACGATTTTGCAGAAGGGATAACAAAGATGTGTGTTCAATGCCTGGCATGTCTTGTATACTCAATAATTGTTAGCCATTATTATGGCAGGTAAAATAAAAAAATGTTGCTGACCAATCAAAGAATAAATAAATCTGCAATCCAGATGATCATTTTATTTTATTTTATTTTATTTTATTTTTTTTTTTATTAGAGAGAGAGAGCATGAGAGGGGGAGGGTCAGAGGGAGAAGCAGACTCCCCGCCGAGCAGAGAGCCCGATGCGGGACTCGATCCCGGGACTCCAGGATCATGACCCGAGCTGAAGGCAATCGCTCAACCAACTGAGCCACCCAGGCGCCCCAGATGATCATTTTATGACTTCAAGGTGAGAGTAAACATGATTTGAATGATGATGCCAATGATCTCATACATTTTCAGCTTCATATAAGCTACACATCATGTGGCTAATTATTGAGAAGTTACCATGTGCCAGGCTCTGTCCCAAGCTCAGTAAACCATGGAGCATTGCCTCTAATTTGCACACATCTTAATGCTATGGAAACTTGATTGTAGAGAACACAATCCCACAGGGAATCTGCGAACCACCTTGGAAACCAAGTCTTTTATCAAAAAGCCAAAATTAAATGCCTAAAACTGGGGCTAAGTCATGGCTGAGGACCTCTGGGTTTGGAGAGTGAGGTCAAGAAACCAAGATTTGTCCATGTGATGTATAAAATGACACCTCTGGTTAGTGGTGAGGCTAAAGCAGAATGAAAGCTTCACCAGGCCTTCTCTTAATGCGACACAGTTTAAAGCTTTGCTCTAGCACACCAACACGAAACGAAGTTCATAACAAGCCACATTTTCCCAATCTTGAAGGTTGGGAACTTCTTGGCAAGAGGGTTTTTTATTCTAACGTAGAAAATATAGTGACTTCAGTTGCTTACGCAGGCTCACCCACAAAGCAGTTTTCTCATTCAGAAACGCAGATAAGCGGCAGTGGGCATGATGTAGGAAGCAGCAAGTCTGCTGAAAGGAGGTGAGGTTACATGCGGCAGGAGCTCTGAAACTGGCTACCACTCAGTGCCGAAGGCGAGGTGGGGTCGATGAGGATGCCTCAGATGGCCTGGGCCACCACTAAGGAAATGATCCTCTCTGGGCAGACCCGCCATGCACAAGCAAGGAAGGGCCTTGAACCTGACACTCACCAGCAAGGAAGCCGAAAGGGCCTTCCAAGTTGACGTTCATAGTATGGATGCAGAGTCTGAGCGGCGGGATTCGCTCACATTAGCCGAGCGCCTACAATTCACGTGCAGCATGCTCACAGCCACCATCTCAACCGAGCTCTCCTCGGGGTCCCCCGGGTGGCACGGAGAGCCAGTATTTCGCTTACTATCACCACTACTATTTCCACTCCATAAATGAGCCCTGAGTGCCGAGGGGGCTCCCTCCCCACCCCAGCTCATCAGTACCAGCGCCGTGTACAGAAACTAGTCCTAAGAACCAAATAGAGATCCGCACAAATAAACAGAGCCAGAGTGAGCCTCCTCTTTAACTTTTCAGTGTAAACGTCGCGTCTTTGCGGAGGGGGGATCCAGGCTCCGGAGGCCGCGTGGGACGGCTCGGTGACTTCCTTCCTCGGCACCTAGCACAGCCCACGGAGGGAGCGCGGCCCTGAGCGAGTTATCAACCTCAACCAGACAAGAGCAGCTGTGCACCCACGCTGAGCGCAGACGCCGGCGGGACCAGGAAGGGAATGAAGCCTGAGAACAGCCGGCAGATGCTGTGAGGACTGCTTTGTGCGGATGCGGCATGACCACGGGAGTGAAGGACACGGGCAGTGCGTGCCCCCCCTCCTGCACCGAGGTGTATCAATGGGCTCACGGAGGCGGCCGCACAGGTTCATGCCTCCTGAGCACTTGCGGAGTAACTCTCCCATGAGTAAAAAAGTAAAATATTTCAAGTAGGGAGATAAACTCTGCAAAGATGCGAGGCACGTGGGATAAACCGCCCACGGGGAGATCAGTAACCAAGAGAGCCAGACACCCCCTTCAGCCACCACTGAGTGTTCTGAAGCCCGAGGACATTTCCACCGGCTCCTCCGACCCACTGTGGATTTTCTGTACGCACAATTTTCTGTATGCTCCCTAGCGGCCCCTGCAGGGGCACCCGAACCCCCTCAGAGGTGGAGGCTGACCTTAAAGCAGACTGATAAGAAAATATGAACATTTGCCTTTCTCTTGGCTCGCTTGAGAGAAATTTATTGAACCCTTATTGTATGCCAGGCGCAGAACTACAGATGGAAACACAACCTCGTGCTTGCTCTCAGCGCTCACAGGGCAGGCAGGGCAGGGGTGCAGGGGGTGGGGGGAGCCTCAGACGGGGTAGGGGGGTGCTGAAAGAAGGGACGGGTGTGTGGCAGAAGAAGAGAAGGGCCTGGAGAAGGGGATTTAGGGAGTGGTAATGACCTGTCACCCGGGGTTCTGGTAACGCTTAACTTTGCTGTCAGGGACAACTTGAAAAACACATTTAGAGAGAAGCAGCAGTTTCAGTGCCAAATCAGATCTGCCTGTGCACATTTACCAGACTGGACTTTGAGAGCCAAGGATTTAGTAGTGATGTTGTCAGAACCCATAAACGGGTCAGGAGAACTGGTGAGGGGTAAACGTGGAGTCAGAGGTTAGGTATTTATGTGAACACTGGAACACATCTAAGGCATACAGGCTGTTGAAATTCTAATTATGAGACATGAAATAACCCGAATTTTGAAAGCTAGGACCCCTCACAACGCTGCCAAACACCTAGCATCTGTTCAACTCTATTAGGAACCATTTCCTCCGGGAGGGAACGTGAAAGAATTGCAAGCAGCTGCCAAGAAGTGTGCTTGCAGGGGATGCCACGTTCATGCCGTAAATTTACGTATGACCTTATTCATTAAGTAATACCACTGACCATGGACACGCCGCAGAATGGACGACGCCTTCGTCCCAAACCCATGTGAGGTCAAGGCTTCCAAGAGTTCATAAAACAATTTAAGAAGTACCTCTTAGAAAACGCACTAAAGAGCAAACTAGCACACCAGTCTGACTCGTCACATTTGGTTTCTGAAGCTGAACCTGTATGCTCTGCAGTGGACGCATTACAATTTTCAGGACCCTCACCCTATCCATTTCCAAGCCTGCAATTTACAGTAGCTGTGTCAGTTTCTCTAATTCAGCCTTTAGCGGGTTTAAGTATTTTGTTGGTGAGTTCCCAAGAATTGTTTTTGGTGACATTTTCTTCCACCATGCGTTTCCTCACAGAGTCACTTTGGAAGGAGAATAATCAAGCCATGTAACACAGCTGTGTTAGTAACACGTAGCTATATTGGGTTGCTTTCTTTTTACTGAACATTACAGGCCCAGTTTTGCTCCCTGGGTAACTCTGGGAATTCTCCAGAGGCGGGCAGAAGACGTGAATCTAGCTCTTTGTTATTTGTAACTGTACACCTGTTATTGATGCAGAGGATGAAAAGAAAACACCAAACACACATTGTTCTATTTTTAAGCCGTTGTACTCAGTTCCAGGGGAGGGAAAGATGATGCCCTTTCTCCTCTTGAAAGTTACCAAGAGCCAGCTATTCTGTTGTAGTGAAACTTAATTTCCCAACTTTCAAGATAGATGATCTTAAGGACTGAGGGAGAGAATATGCAGTGTGTGTGTGTGTGTGTGTGCGTGTGTGTGTGTGCGTGCTCACATGTGTGTATGTGTGTGAGCATGTGTGTGCATACCAGTTGGAGTTAGGGGTGGCAAAATAAATCTTTCCTCACATCCGGAAATGCCTATCAGGGAAGCGAACTAGCTGGCAACCAGAAACCTCTCATGTAATGCTCCCTGTTTTGTTTTTTTTTTTAAAGATTTTATTTATTTATTTGACAGAGAGAGAGACAGCTAGAGAGGGAACACAAGCAGGGGGAGTGGGAGAAGGAGAAGCAGGCTTCCCGCCGAGCAGGGAGCCCGATGCAGGGCTCGATCCCAGGACCCTGGAATCACAACCTGAGCCGAAGGCAGGCGCTTAACGACTGAGCCACCCAGGCGCCCCGTAATGCTCCCTGTTTTTTGTTTTTTTTTTTTTTAAAGATTTTATTTATTTATTTGAGACAGAGAGAATGAGAGACAGAGAGCATGAGAAGGGGGAGGGTCAGAGGGAGAAGCAGGCTCCCTGCCGGGCAGGGAGCCCGATGCGGGACTCGATCCCGGGACTCCAGGATCATGACCTGAGCCGAAGGCAGTCGCCCAACCAACTGAGCCACCCAGGCGCCCAATGCTCCCTGTTTTAACCGGCACACGCTCTCATGTCCTGGGGCAGAATTGCTTGCATGTCATGCCTTTAGCAGGCACTCCACTAAATGTGAACTGAAAGACTGAATCAGTGAATCTTTCCAGGAATAGCATGGCAAAGCACTCTGCCTGTTTCAAAAGCAAGCAAGCAAGAAAAAAGCCAACCATATAAATTGGCAGTAGGGTGCAATATTTCTCTGTCAAGAGTCCAAATGTTGGCTTTACTGTTCAGACACTGCTCAAGGAAGCCATGTAATAAGTTTCAGGAATAGCGAGGTCACCTTGGAATTTTGACTCTTCTTCCCCTCCTATGTGCACATCTCCAAAAAACGTTATGTACTATGTAACCCTGTTTTACACGAAAATGGAGGCTTCCCGGAGACTTTCTAAAGTAACTGAAAACACTCTGGTATCTCAGAAAATGATTGTTGCCAGCCTCTGGGGTTGGAGAACCAAACAAAATGGTTCCTTGCTTTCATCAAACTTACAGTTGGGTGGAGGACATGGGGAATGACAATGGGGCCACCTGGTTATACTTCCAGGGTAGGAAAGGTTTCCTGGAGGAAGTGACATCCCAGGGAAGACCTGAGGGTAAGGGGGGTGGGGGTGAAGAGCCTGGAGAAGAGTCAATGCAGGCACAGGCCGTGGAAAATGGATAAGCAGGAGCCATACAGGACACACTCACAAATTTGACCTTCATCCCAAAAGCAATGTGAGGGGTAAGCTCAGAGTTGAGTTTTAGTTAGACTGTACAGTCTTCATGTAAAAAAGTAGGCAGGGGCACTAAGTGGGGGAATTGTTACAAATTAGGATTGAGACTCTGTTGGACTAGGGTAGGGACGGAGGTCTTGGTCAGAAGTCAGAGTTGAGGGAGTAGAATCGACAAGCCTGGGGGTGGGGGAGGAGCCGGAGGAGGAGACTAAGCTTCTGGCTTAGCTTCTGGTTTCAACATTTCATTTTGATACAACAACAACAACAACAACAACCCTTTTTAATAGTTTTCCTGCTCTTTCTTTCTAAATTGAAAATTGCTTAATTCCCCCCTCCATATTTATATTCTTCAACCAGGAATAAATTTATTCTATATGAACTCACTATCTTCATAATAATGAATCAGCTCTTTAAAATCTTAGTAACTTGGGATGCTTGGGTGGCTCAGTCAGTTGAATATCTAACTCTTGATTTCCGCTTAGGTCATGATTCCAGGGCTGGGGAATCAAGCCCCACGTTGGGCTCTGTGTTGGGCGTGGAACCTGCTTGGGATTCTCTCTCTCCCTCTCCCTGCCCCCCGGCCCCACCATGCTTGCTCTCTCTTTCTCTCTCACAAAAAAAAAAAAAAAAAAAAAAAAAAATCTTAGTAACTTGGAAGGGACCAGTGGGCCCTTTCAAAGCCAGGAGGAGAGCTTAGAATTATGAAGTCTTTACTGGGCCTTTAAGCTTACTTTGCATACAGTTCTAGTTATGCATATACCTGTTGACTCATTCTGTAACTCTTGTCCATTTTGAGAGGAATGAAAGAATCCCATCCTCAAAGGGTAGCCCTGCCTAACTTGATATTCTCTGGTCAATTGAGTTTTATCAGCTCCTAAAAGCTGTGGTCACTGAGATCCCTTCAAGGCCTCTTTCTGCTACAGACTTTTAGAGCTGGTATCTGTTTGTGAATCTCTGGACCTGAAACCATGGTCTGAGGGACAGAGAAAGATGTCACACAACACTAGAGAGATATTATCAGCAAAATTCAGATTGTGGAAAGTTAATTTTACATGACAAACAATCTGATCTCTTCAATAAACAAACTGCAAAAGAAAAGGATGGGACAGAGAGAGAGAGAGAGAACCTATAGGTTAAGAGATTTAAAAATACAAAACAAATGCAACCTAAGATGTAGCTCGGTTCAAACCAACACATTGTAAAAAGAGAGGAAGAAAAGAAGGGGGGCAGTATTTGAAAACCCACTGGTTGATATTATTAAGAGATTACTGTTAATTTTTAAACTAATGATAATGGGCAGTATGGCTATGTTTAGGGAAAAGAATTCTCTTTTTAGACATAAATGACTTCAACGGAAACCAGGCTTTCCCTCAAACTACAGAAAGTCCTGAACCTGTATCAAGGAGAGAAAGCTTTCACTCTCATCCCAGAGCTAGCGGTCAAGGTAGAAAGAGTGAACAACTTCACCTCACATTTAATCTTATTTCCCCACCTGCCTCTACACTAAGAGTTGCATTGCCCCAGACAAAAACAGAAAGGTAGACTGATATTCCCAGACTCGACTTTCACGTTTGTCTAGCAGTTTATTCCTGAAGAAACTGAAAGTGAAATCAGTGATCCTAAAAGTTGGAGTTAAATTTTAAATGCACTAAAGCAATCCATGGTGGAGCATTTTATAATTCATTAGTTTTGGAAAATGCACAGTTATTCTCAATTGGGAAGGCACATCTTTCTCAAGGGTTGGGATCGGGGAGGGGAAAATGAGTATCAGGGTATCAGAAAAATCTTTAAGGTCCTTTTAAACTACAAAAGCTTACATAGCTCCTTCTGCTCTCCCCACACCAAAAAACCAAAAACCCAAATCCCCCCAAAACCAGAGAGATTATATTAGCTACTATTAATTATTAAGAAGAGTGATTTTTATCCCTCAGGTATGTTGGAACTGGAAAAGTTTTGAGAACCTTTCATCTGGACTTTCCTTTAGGGTATTTTCTCAAGGTGAACTATACCTTGATCTTTCAACAGTAAGAAATTGTTTTAGAACAAATCTGTTGGAATGAAGTTCTTGAAAGAGATAGGAATATCTTTCTTTTTAACAAATAACGAGAGAGAGCCCTGCTCTTTATGTCACTTTTCAATCTTGGTATTATGAACCAACAAAAGAGATAGGATTGTTTTTTTTTTTTCTTTGAGAATCTCCCAAATAGGAATTTAAGCCAATTGCCCATTTTTTCATGATAGAGATAACAAAATACAGAGCATCCTTTACCCATGAGCTAATCAGATAAACTCATTCAGTTAGGATTGACTTGGTGACTTTTATAATTAAACATACATAAAGACTATAATAACTGAACTGTACAATTAGGGCTGTTCATTATACGTAGCAGAAAAGTATGTATTTGCGGTGCTTCTTTTGAATGGTTTTTGTTTTCATATTTTTTTCTTCTACTGAAATTTTAGTAACCTTTGAGCCACAGGTCATTTATGCAGTTGGAGTCTTGAGAGATCAAATCTGCACTTTTGACATTGAGTCTTTCAACAATGTATGAGGTTGAAAGGAATAAGAGAGAGAATCGCCATCTGTAAAGACCAGTAACACGCTGGGCCTGCTCATGCTTCAAGAAATTCTTTTCAAGTCCCTTTCCCGATGAGGCTGCACTTTTTGAATATGGATTTCAACTATCTGTACATGTGGGAATCTGGAATCAGTAGCTCCGTGTCACAAGGACAAGGGGTTTATCCTATAAGAACACTGTGATTGTGAACAAAGCCCATAGAAACCATAAATACCTTCCAAGGGTAACCAAAGGTTCTAAAAGCCAAACTTTCAGACTGCACAGAGGGGGAGACAGTATGAAATATGGTACAGAGTACATTTGGAGGGTGTTCAAAGATCTGATTAATTATGGGGACAAAAATGGTAGATTTTGCAGGCTCAAATTAATTTAAGAACTGTGTTCTAAATTATATTAGTCATCACTAAAAATATCTTATTGACACAAACCTCAAATTCTTTGGAAAGTTTCTAAGTTAAAATTTTAAAACTTAAATTTGTTGTTCAGAGTGGCCTAGTCCTACGTGTAGGTAAAAAAATCAAACATAGAAATCTTTTAAATTTTCATCTCAACATGGAGACAATGCAATAATTTTTAAAAGCTTAGTAATGGGAAGGTATTTAGAAGAATAAAGTACTATTTCTTGCACATCTATATGCAAAAAAAGGATAAATACAAACCAAATGGTAAGTTTGAAGTTGATTAATGCCTGATTAAAAGAAAATTCTAAGTGATCACACAGAAATGCAGAATAGTTTACATTAATCCTAATTCTATAATGCTGTAAAAAATAATAGTGATTCAGATAACAGGACTCTAAATGCTCACTACTAACTCATAGCTCTCAGAGCCCAGTTTAGCTTCCTCTGTGTAAGGGTTGGGATAAATTAAAAACAAGAAACAAAAAAGCCATGAAAAGAAACTCCTCTCTTTTAAAACATAGAAATGGTTGTCACTGCTGCCCTTTCTCAAAAACTGATTTTAGATGTAAAAATAAAATAAAATGGATGATTGGAATCTGGATGTTTGTTAAGAAAATAGTCTTTCAGGGCACCTGGGTAGCTCAGATGGTTAAGCGTCTGCCTTCGGCTCAGGTCATGATCTCAGGGTCCTGGGATCGAGTTCCGCATCAGGCTCCCTGCTCCGTAGGAGCCTGCTTCTCCCTCTGCCTTTCTCTCTCGCTCTGTCTCTCATGAATTAAAAAAAAAAAAAAAAAGAAAATAGTCTTTCAGCCAAAATTTGACCACAATCTCTGCCTTTTTCTGGTGCTGACAAAAATCTCTTTCCATGAAAGAATTGTTGATTTAATCTTAACTTTTACACTCTTCCGTGTTAATAGACCAATGGGTAGATTGGCAGGAATAACGTTCCAAAGTAAAATTGATTAAATTCACTCTAATATATTTGATCTCTGTTCCTCTCTTTCACCTTTTCTGAGCAAAGCTGGGAATTCTGAATGCCAAAGAAAATGTTTACTTAACAAAGATACTTTGAATTTGAGTGTATCTTGATTGAATGTCCAGAATGAAAACATTTATTTGAAAGGATCGAGTATGCTCTGCTCCAGAGAAATTCATGGCAGCTAATTTTGCCTTTTGTACATTAAAAATAATTAAATTATTTCATTCAAGTCCTCTTAATAAGTTGCATTATGACCGGCATGTGGCTACAAATAGAAATTGGTTAACAGTGAGTGTTTGTTGAGTACTCACAGGACTCATAAAATATTTTAAGAGGAAATGATCAACTTAGATCCTTACTTGAAACAACCAAGGAAGAACTACACATTTCCAATAGGGTAATCGAAGAAGACGAATGAAAATTAAAGCTTAGCTGTGCCGAACCATGAAGCTTCCTTTGCATCTCCCATGTGAGTCTGATGTAGGCAGAGTCTAATTCTATTACAACTCTCACAAATATGTATTCTATAACGTGGTGTCATGTGGGATATATATTTTATTAGAATAGATACATTTTGGGCTGTGGACAGAGATGATTTCAGTGAGAAACATCCCACGGGACCAATTCTATCCCTAACTCTTAGATCCCAAAAGCACAATGAACATGGGGTCTCTGCTTCCCCTACAGACACTGTTTGTACTCCACCAAGGCAGGAATTACTTGTACCTGCGGAGTTTCAAGAATCTTTCTTTCCTTCCTCAAAAATTCCTCTCCGAGCATTATTTGTGAGTAATGTAATTTCGATTTCTCGCAATAATATTGAAATATTGAAATACAAAGTTTTCAAAGACTTAGGGACCACTCAATGGAATTTTCTCCTTAAAGAGACCACAAATATGATGCCACAAATTGTTTTCCTTCTAACATCCAATTCCCTTGTCCCAACAGGAAGGTTAAATTGTCATTGTCAACATGGGCAAACTGCAGCACAGCACGACGCTGGGGGCACCTACTGAGGAGCTTGGCCACAAAGCTTAATCAGAGTGGAGACACACCGTCTGCCTTCATGCAGCTTGCATTTGGGAAGGACACTCTGGCCCCGAGCCACCAAAAGCAAATCACAGGGCTGAAGAATAAAGCCGACACACATACCAGAGTGTGGTTTTGTCCAACCACAGGGGGCAGACATTACTGAACCATGTCTAACATTTAGATTTCCAAAAAGCTTGGGATGTTTTGTTTATTTTTTTGAGGGCTTTAGTCTTATGCCCTTTGTGTGGATTTCGACACAGAAAGGATAATCTGAAACAGCAAAATAAACAGAGGAAACCAATTGTTAGTGAAAAAAATCCAGCCCTTGCTATCAAGGATAGTTCATGTAATACTCTATTGGTGTTCTTTAAAATTCCAGAGTTCCCTCGGTTAGAACAAAAATCCATCCCGTATCTGGCAGCAACACCAACGCTGCCCTCCTGGATAGCAGCCTCAAAAGACCCAACCAACTTTAGTTTTCCCTTAATAATACACCTTTTTTTTTTTTTAAGAAGTGTTCAGTGGCTTAAATTTAGCTTATACCAAAGAGTTTTGGGGGGCTTTCTTTAATGGACACAAAGGAATGACTTATAATTAGTCTGTACATTACGTCTACCTCCATAAAAGGATGTCAACATCAACCCAAGAAGTTGCTTGGGCCGGAGTCCTATTGAGGCATAAAAATTAGCAATAATCAGGGGCGCCTGAGTGGCTCAGTCGTTAAGCGTCTGCCTTCGGCTCAGGTCATGATCCCAGGGTCCTGGGATCGAGTCCCGCATCGGGCTCCCTGCTCTGCGGGAAGCCTGCTTCTCCTTCTCCCACTCCCCCTGCTTGTGTTCCCTCTCTCGCTGTGTCTCGCTCTGTCAAATAAAAACAAAATCTTAAAAAAAAAAAATTAGCAATAATCAGGATCATGACAAATTAGCTCATCAAGTAAAAGTAAAACTTGCTGCTGGGAATTCAAGAAATGTGATGGAAGCTGAATGAAACAATCCTCTAACTGAGAACGGTCAGTTCGCAAACATCACTTTGGCTCTCACTGATGGTCAAAGGGCTGTAGAAGTTACTCTTCAAAGATGCAGAGTTAAGATTTGGATTTGAGGTCTTACTAGTGCTTTAAAAAAGGGAGTGTCTTAAAAACCTAACTTGAGGGGCTTTTGTAATCACTCAAATGCAGACACCTAAGGAAAGCAAACATTTACTTTCTGAACTGAACATAAATGACCCTGGAATTATAGCTCATCATAAAAAGAATGGTAAGAAATATGTAATCCAATAGTATTGTAAAAGATCTGAACGGAATTTTCACCACTGGGGCACGGGACCATTCCATAAATCGAGATGTACCGGGCCACTGAGGCAGCTTATAAAATCTACCCCCACTCCAGTATCAGCACTGCAGTCTTGGCATCCACATTCCTTGAGTTGGGGGGCTTGACCATGTCATCCAGAGGTTCTTTTGCTTCAGTCTGTGTCTTCCCCAACCTTACCCCCAACCACCTCCTCAAGGCAACCACAGGGGCAGCTGAGGAATATGTCAAGTTAGAGAGATTATCTGATCATGGCCCTCAAGAACTTACATTCTGGCTAACCCAAGTATCTATACTACACATTTCCAAAAGTGAAATCCAGGCATAGGGAGAAAGCTCTATGACTCAAGCAGTGTATGATGTCCATTGAAAGCTTTGTGTAAAAACTGTAACCGTGGTAGTTTAGAATGTTGAGCAAACAACCACTTAGAGTGTGCCTTCCAAAAGAAGTGACATCAAAATGTTACACCTCCCTTATTAAAAAATTTTTTTTGTGTTAAAATCATATGACATAAAATTTATTATCTTAACTCTTTTAAAATGTACAATTCAGTAATGTTAAGTATATTCACATTGTTGTGTCACGTGGCTTATTTTTAAAATTAGCTTTATTTTTATTCACTATAACTCAAGAAATTAACACATTATATTTTAATGTAGCAAAAAGTTATGATTAGTCTACATATATTCTAAAGGATTTCAATAATATTTTAATATAGCTAAAGACTTAACATTTGAATTTTACTATTTTTGGAATGAAAATGCACAATTATAATGCCCAGACTACCTATCTTATGACTTCAAAAGTTTTAACTAAAACATAGATTTTTACAGGTAAAAGCAAAAGCAAAAAAAAAAAAAAAAAAAAGCAAGTGCTGACAAGAATGTAGAGTAATTTGAAGCCTCATATACTGCTGGCAGGGATGTAAAATAGTGCAACTACTTTGGGAAAGTCTGGTAGTTCTTCAAAAGATTAAGCAGAGTTACCATATGATTCAGCAATTCTGCTTCAAGGCATATACCCAAGAGAAATAAAAACATATGCCCATAAATGTTCATAGCAAAATTATTCATTATAGCCAAAAAAAAGGTGAACAACCCAAATGTCCACCAACTAATAAATGGATAAATACAATGTGGTACATCCATACAATGGAATATTATGTGGCCATAAAAGGGAATGAAATACTAAGACATGTGACAACATGGGTGAACCTTGAAAACATGCCAAATGAGAGAAGCCCATCACAAAGGACCATATATTGTAAAATTCCAGGCATATGAAATATCTTGAATAGACAGATCTATAGAGAAAGAAAATAGATTGGTGTTTTCTGGGGCCGGGGAAATGGGGTATTTAGGGAAAGATGGCTAAGGAGTGTGGGGTTTCTTTCTGGGGTGATGAAATGTTCTAAAATGGATTGTGGCGATGGTTGCCCAACTCTGAATGCAGTAAAAGCCTTTGAATTATGCACATAATTTGGGTAAATTGCATGCATGTGAATTATATCTCAATAAAACTATTAAAAAATAAGTGCCTTCTTGAAGGGGGTGCCTGGCTGGCTCAGTTGGTAGAGCCTGTGACTCTTTTTTTTTTTTTTTTTAAAGATTTTATTTATTTATTTGAGACAGAGAGAATGAGAAACAGAGAGCATGAGAGGGAGGAGGGTCAGAGGGAGAAGGAGACTCCCTGCCGAGCAGGGAGCCCGATGCGGGACTCGATTCCGGGACTCCAGGATCATGACCTGAGCCGAAGGCAGTCGCTTAACCAACTGAGCCACCCAGGCGCCCGAGCCTGTGACTCTTGATCTTGGACTCATGAGTTCAACCCCACGTTGGGTATAGAGTTTACTTGAAAACAAAAACAAAAACAAACCAGTAAATCAAAACAAACCATATTTATGGTGCGGCTGGCTGGCTCAGTCAGTAAAGCATGCAACTGTTGATCTTGGGATTGTGAGTTTGAGCCCCACGTTGTGTGTACAAATTACTTAAAAATAAAATCTTAAAAAAAAAGTGCTATCTTGAAATAAGATAAGCCTAAATCTATCAATACCAATGAATAATTTTAGAGGCTTCATAGAAATAAAAGAACCTCCCCCTCTATGGTAAAAGGGCTTATATCATTTTGCCTATCTATCTAATCTATCATCTATCTATCTATCTATCTATCTATCATCTATCATCTATCTATCTATCATCTATCATCTATCATACTACATCCAACGTGGGGCTCAAATTCATGACCCCAAGATCAAGAGTCTCACACTCCTCCAACTGAGCCAGCCAGGCACCCCTGGCTTCTATCATTCTAAGGAGCAAGGGGAGGTTAGTGGTGGATGGCAAAGTTTTGTAGCAAGAATCTCTAGCAGTTGAAAGTCTGATACATGTTATTATGTAACACTCTTTCACATAAGGAAAGCATGCTTATGTGATGTATGCAGCACTTTTCAGGCACTTGACCTCACTTGGTAGTTGTTAAGTTACTGTTCAGATATTTATTTAATAGGAAGTTATATAGAGACTTCAAGCCATGTTCCCATTGAACATCTGTGTTGTGTTAAGCTAAACCCAAATGTTTTCTGCTAAAAGCAAATGATACTGGGTGCTTAATTCAGAGGGAAAAGTGATGAATAAAGTTGATAGATTGAATTCTCTCCGTTTAAAATTTTTCCACCATAAATTTTTTTTCTTTCTTTTCTTCCTTTTTTTTTTTTTAGAAAGAGAGAGTGCACGCAGCGTCGGGGGAAGGGGAGAGGGAGAAGGAGAGAAAATCTTAAGCAAGCTCCATGCTCGGCATGGAGCCCCACGTGGGGCTTGAACTCATGACCATGAGATCATGGCCTGAGCAGAAATCAAGAGCTGGATGCTTAACTAAGGCACCCAGGTGCCCCCACCATAAATTTTTCTTAAGACTTTCTTAACTTCTAGTGTTCTGAATGCTAGCAGATAAAAGGGCTTAAAAACTATGAAATACTATACCTAAACTTAAAATTGCCAATCATGTTTAGGTTAATAGCTTATACATGGAAATGTGTTTATAGTTTGCCCTTATACTGCACGAGAGCCATATTGTCTTATAGTAAATATGCTCCTATATCATACAGAATTTAATATGTAAACATTTTTTAATGTACCCATAAAAGTGTTATGAATTTTCATTTTGTTATTTCTAGATATGATTAAGAACTACTACACTGCCTGGCTCTAAAACCGTGTTTGGGATCCTTGCCAAATAGGAATGCTTGCAGATAGGTCATTAAGTATACGTCCCAAGATACGACTCCCAAACTCAATTCTAAAATAAAAAAAAACATGGCAAGATTCCAGGATAGAGAAACAATGGGATTATCAGATTCTGATGGTTCAGATTTGCCAAACTTTCCAGGATATTTGTAGATTGCAATAAATCGATAAAAAGAGGTCTTTTTGACAATGCTTATTCTGAAAAGATCTATCAAAGGATGCACAATTGGGGGAACAGAAGTGTGATCACAGAACTGATTTTCTTTTATAATGCTTCCAAATGTAGATCTTCAAGTATATCTTGGAAACAATGATGTATGTAGTCACAAGTCCTTAGAGATCACTAAGACAGTGAATTGGGCAGAGTTACTCTATTTTAGCTACCTGAGTGGGCCCCAGATTTGGGAAAATGCATCTTTAGAAACTCTTGGATTCCTCTTGAAGCCCTTTCATGAGTGAATCATGTCTCATTCCAGGGAGATGGAAGACCACAGGGATCTGGGCTTCTCACATTCTTAAAATTTACTGGGCTAATACCCAAAGAGTGCCAACTAATATCTAGAATCCCAGATAAGCTCCACCTAGTGTGAACCATCTGATTGCCTTAAATTAGGTAAGAAAGTAGATTAAATGCCATATACCGTGTATCTACTATGTATCAGGCACTCTCCATACTTCATCTATAGAAGACATTTTGTTTTATGGTGACTATAACTGATAATAGTATATGTATAATTGAAATTGTGAAGAGAGTAGAACTTCAGTGTTCTCACTGAAGGAAAAAGGGAAAAAAAAGTAAATATGTAAGGTGGATGGATGTATTAATTAACTCAGGTGTGGGAATTCTTTCACAATGTATATGTATATCATATCACATTGTACACTTTAAATATATTACAATGCTATTTGTCAATCAGACCTCAATAAAGCTGGGGAAAAAAAAAAAGATTCCAGGATAGAAGCACTAATGTTTCCAACTTTTCTTAAATACTTAGTGTGTAGGTTAGATGTGCTGATATTAAGGATTTTTTTTTCTTGTATGTATCCCTATATTATAATTTGGGAAACTTTGGTGACATACTTTTTGGTAGATAGCTTTAAAATAATGAAACTTTACCTCCTAGCACAAACACCCTTGAAAACATTGCATTCGTATTATAGCTTACCTAGAAATAATCTAATACAGAAACAAATTTTGGAAAAGTTGTAAATGAAAAGAGTTACCAACAGTTGAGGCACCGACAGGCTTTTTTGAGTCAGAAGGACCTTGGAAAAAAGAACAAACATACAAAGCTATGTGTGCACATGCACACACTCATATTATGCTATAATGAAGATTGTGCCCCCAAGTTTCATAGTATAAACATCTATTGCATCATCCCCTTCTAAAGACATATCATGCTCTGGTTGCAGAAGAGTTTGGTAGTCGATGTAAAGCACTGGTAGTGGAGTTTGTAAAGTGGAAAGGAAGTAAAGCGCTTGGTTGACAAAACTTTCTTCAAATGATTGACAGCTCTTGGAGTATGTGTGTATGTGTTGGCGGGGGCATAGGACATTAAAGAAATAGAAAATATGTTAAAATCATCTTAAAATATTATACCTATCTTATGTTTCCTTTGCTTTTAGAAACGTAATGAAATATCTGGCATTTGCTTCAAAATAATCCGGTAGTGGGACAGAGCGTAGGTCGGGGGGCAGCCCAGGGATACTACAGGTGAAACAAGACTGTGTGTGTATACATGCAGATATTTTTGCTGGAAAGTACTGATAAGTTCTAGCAATATGGATGTTGTCTTAGCAGGTTGGATCTAGGAGACCTATAGTCATCTTGATCTTATGGAATATTTTCTGAAACCTTAGCCAACAGCTCCTTCTGACTTGTTTGCTCGTCTCCAGAAACTCAGACACTGGCCACCTTGCCTCTAACACCCCGTGAAAGGAAACCCCCTTAGTAATTTAGGGGAATTTCCTTCCCTCTGAAGAAAACTTGGATGGAGACTCAAGCAATTGTTGAAAATAAATAAATAAATAAATATACAGATGGCAAAACCTCTTTCCCCACATGAGGAAGTTCAGGAAATGGACATTTGAAGACAGTGTTACACTGGTATTGTAGATATCGATGGGTTCATAAAGCAAGTGTGATCATGGGTCGTGCACTGGCTTGTAGCCTGGGGATCTGACATTATGAGGCAAACACTGTCTTCATGAGGAAACTAAAAAGAAGTTTAAAACCTAAAAACCTAGATTCTGTCAGATTCAAAACTGGCTGGATTATTCCAGCAGATCAATCCTCCAGCAGAAAGTAATACTACCCCAAAACCTTCTTTCTGCTTATCATGACACGCTCTCTAAACATGAAACAGAGGGATGACGGGGTACTTAGCATGCCTGGAGACATACAATCCATGACGCTGTCACAGAAAGCCTGTCTGGCTCTAGAAACTCTCTCTCTGTGTACATGTATGTGAATGTGCATGCATATGTGTCTTTCTGTTGGTAGACACTCCAGCATCTTTTTTCTTGGCTTTCTGGGACACAGACAAGACTTTTATTGATTGATTTATTTGTTTGTTTGTTTGTTTATTTAAAATTTTTATTTATTTATTTGAGAGAGAGACAGAGAGAGGAGCAGAGGGAGAGGGACAAGCAGACTCCACGCCCACCGTGGAGCTCCACACAGGGCTCGATTTCACAACCCTGGGATCATGACCTGAGCTGAAATCAAGAGTTGGAAGCTTAACCAACTAAGCCACCCAGGCGTCCCCAGACAAGTGTTTTATAATGGACACAGGTTCCCAAACATTTTCAGGGGAAGTGGTTCTAGAAGAAGTCCATTCAAATCAGAATCAATAGACTGGGTGTCTCTGTGTGCTTGGGAGTACTTTCATGGTTTGCTCTATATATTTCTATATGGTTTTGCTCATACAAATGGTAAGCATTCATTTTACTTAAATGATTTTAACTAAAATCATATGGAATAAATCATGCTATGCCTTTGGGAACATGCATTAGTAGGGGCGAGGGAAAAGCCAGAACGCTTCCTGGAAGACGGGGTATCTGAACTCATAAGGACCTGACATAAGTAGTCATACCCCCAAAGAACGATGCTAGAAAAACTGCAAAGTGGTGGTCCTTAACCCTGGTGCATAGTAAAATCCTCTGGAGAGCTATAGAGAAACATCAATTCCCAAGCCCCATTTCAGACCAATTAATTGAAGAATTTGGGGGTTGGGAGAGGGCAGGTGATGCCTGGGCACTAGGTCCCATGTAGTGCAATTAACCTGAACGGGACAGAACATACTCTCAGACTGTGACCTCCAGAAGTGAGCGGCGCATCAGATGCTGTCTCACTGTAGAAGCATCCCCTGCCCCCAGCCCCGACCCACCACTTCCAGTCCTTGCGCATAAATCTCCAGTCAGAATTCATCAGGTAACTTACTCTCCCGGAAGCCATTATGGCATCAACAGAAGAAAAACATCTATTCCCAACACCACCCCCCACCCCCAGACCTGTAGTTCCAGAGTGGTTTGAAGGAAATTATCAAATTGGTAATATAAGGGGGAAAATTTATTTTTCTTAGAGAGTGATTTAATTTTACAAGAAACTTTTAAAATTTCTTTCTTTTTAATTTCTTTGAGGAAGCTTTCAAAAATTTCCTACAAACCAGAACTGATAGAAACCACAGACTAACTTGAAGCTTCTGCAATTTACAGATAAGAGTTCCCAACTAATGCAGGCCCAAGCCTTCTGGAAGGTTGCATCTGACAGAGAGCCTTGAGCCTGTGGCCTCTGATCTTTCAACTCAAGAGCTGTTCCATTTTACACCACAAACATGTTTCCACAAACATTCAGTTCTTAGGTGAGTGCAGGCTGAACTCCTCTGAGCTACACACCAGCTGGCCCAAACCCAGCCAGTGTGAGCAGAGGGTTGGGTCCAGGTCGGTGTCCCTACCCCGACATGTGACATCTGGAGCACTGGGTTCAGTTCTGGGAGTGGGCTACAAGGGAGGGCAGCCAGGGTGGTGAAGGGCTCGGAAGACCTGGGACACTTAGCTTGTGTTTAGGTGTCCTTTGGATCGTTGGAAAAACTGTCATCTTCCACTGCTCCATATAGCACAATTAGGACCATTGCGAGAACTTTACAGGAGACGGACTTCTCAACAGTTTGGACCATCTGAGAGTGGAATGTTCAGGTGGCAGCTGACAGCCCCCTTCCAGGGGTGTGGAGGGGGCAGTTCTCGCTGTGGGTGCCAGGCTGCCCCCTATCACCTCTGTGTGCCTTCCAGCTAGAAGAGCCTCAAGTCTCCAAGCCTCCCTCCTGAAAGGGACAGTTTCTGTGGTCAACGCCCTGTCAGGAGACTCTTCTCTCAGACCTCACATCCTTGAGACCACAGTCCCGGGGCGGGGGACGGGGGGTGATTTTTGCTGGGAGACTCGCAGGGCCCCACCCCTGGCTCTTACTGCATTTAATGGGGAAAGAGTCAGGTGTGAGGAAAACAATGAGGAACAACCACAACAGATGCTCCTTCTCTCCCGCTAACAGGATTGTGTCCTGCTAGGGAGCACTAGTGTCCTGAACCCTGGAGAGTCCGGAAGAGGGATGGTTGCATTGCTCCTCGTGTCCTTTGTTTCCCACTGGGCTCATCCTGCCTAGGTCACCACTACCCTGTCACACTGCAGTCCCAGGCCTCTCCCCCAACCAGACTTGAAGTCCTTAAGGTCAGGGGCCTTGTCTTCCTCGTTGTGGTATCCTCAGGTCCTGGAAAAGTGGCTGGCACGTGAAAAGTCTCTACAAATGTTTACTGAAAGAAGTTGTCTGTAACAGAAACGTGGACTTTTTCTGAGATAGCTAGACTTACGTGATTTTTGTCTACATTCCAACAAAACCCCAAATCCACTAAAATTTTTTAAAATAAAATGTAAAAAATAATTACCCAGATTTCCTTTCAATATGATGCAAAAAAGAAAAGAAAAACAAAAAGCCACATGAAAAGTCTCTACAAATGTTTACTGAAAGTTGTCTGTAACAGAAACGTGGACTTTTTCTGAGATAGCTAGACTTACGTGATTTTGTCTACATTCCAACAAAACCCCAAATCCACTAAAATTTTTAAAAATAAAATGTAAAAAATAATTACCCAGATTTCCTTTCAATATGATGCAAAAAAGAAAAGAAAAACAAAAAGCGATCTCTACCCCACAGATGGGTCTTCCCATTATATCCTCTCCCTCCTTCTCTAGATGGACATTCCTTGCCTTCCTTTCCATGTTTCTGAGCAGCTCTAGAGAGAAAATAAAGCAGGACCAGCCTATTGGCCTCAAATGAGCTGGGCTGGGTCTTCTTTGGCATGTTTCCAGGTCACCACGAAGACTGTGTGGGTGCTGGGACAGGACTCAGTTTGTCTCAAGTTTTGGTTTGCGGGGAAGGCTCTGCTCACAGCGTGTGGAACCCGGGGCCCTGTGGATTCCGGGGTACCACACACCGGGCCTGAGTTTCTCAGGAAAGACTGTGGAGTTGTATAACCAATGAAACTATTTAGAATTGTGCAGCTGGGATAAGGGGATCACATCCCATGCTGGAGGGCAGAAACCAATCCCCTCCAGTGGTGAGGAAAGAATTCTCTCTGGCTCCCATGTTGTTACTTGATTAACTTCACGGTTTCTTAAATTTACCTTTAATGGGAAAATGATCGTGGCGAGGATCACACACAGGAGACAGTCTGGAGGCTTTGTGCCATGCCTCTGAATGGAAACTGGGTCCTCTTGCTCTAGAACTTGCATTTACACAAAGCGGACCACCAGGACAGCTCTTACTGATGTTACTATGATGGCCAAAAGTTACTGCTAACTGAGCACACGTTTGTGCCAGGCATAAATCCTCACAACGTAGGTACCCACGACACAGTACTTTTATCACCTTCGTTTTACAGAGAATGAAAAGGAGGCCCAAAGAATCTCCTCCCCACTTATGATAGACACTTTTTTTCTTCTATAAAATGTATGCATGGGGAGAAGTCTACAGTCCCTTTTCTCATACATAAAGCCTGGAGTATTTCAAATAGGCCTTAGCTATAGCCCAGGCCTGTGACAATCAATAGTTTAAAATATTAAATTTTTCATACGTGATTTTAGCTTTCATTTTTGCAAGCCCTTAATAAGCCCTTCACATGTCCAGGTAATCGATTAGGAACTGTCTAGTTCTTTTTTTTTTTTTTTTTTTTTTGCCTTCTCATGTTAAAAGAAATGACAAACCTTTAGATTATTCTTATTGTAACTGCCATTTTTTCTGAAGCCAGAGAGATATACTTTGAGGTACAATACTTATTTTTCTTTTATTTTCTCAGGCAAAAGAACCCTTGTTGGTGATGGCAGCTTGTTGGCCTTAACGATGGTTAAGTGCTATGTTCCACCAACTACAGTGGTCAATAGACTGGGGAGGAAGCTGCCTACGGAATACGTGACATGTCTCAGAGCTTGTCACATGCGGGAGGAAGTACAGGCAGGCAGGTAATGTTCTGTTTCTCTGGATTTAAAAATACTTGTTTGTTTGATTTTGGATATAAACAGAATTGTTAGTTTTCCAAGGACAAATGGGTTCCAAAGATCTTTTGTCCTTGGGAATGTTTAGGCAGAAGCTGGACAATGACTTGGAGGAGATACTCCAAGGCTGGTTGGACCAGAGTAGTGTTTCCAAAGTAGAGTAAATACAGTGGTATTTATTTATTCTGGTGGGACAGAAACCCCTCCGTAATTAACATTAAATCACATAGTGAGAAAGTCATTCTTTTCTATTGTCTTTCAGTCCTTGTATTCCAGGAAAGGTAAGTCTTATTGTGGTACTCAAATGCATTTAACACCTCATTAACACCACCCCGGCCCTCCCCCCATTGCCCCCACCAGGCACCTTTTTAAACAATGAGAGCCCAGGTCTCAGGCTCTCAAAACCTTTGGCAGGCAATAGTAGCAATCCAGAATTTTATTAGATTGTAATTTATTATCTCCACAAGACAAGTAACAGGAACTTTCTGTAATGATTTAAAGCATTGGAAGAAAAGTATGTTGATTTCAAGAACATTTTAAGGAAATGAGAATAGGGGTGGTAGCCATATACCTTTGGGATGGAGATGCCATGACTCAGAAAGTCAGATTTGGGATCATGTTCCTAAAATCAATCAAATGTCTTTCTTGTTGCCCTGGTTACCCTCCCTTGTACCCCACTCCCAGAATTTAACCCAGTGCTCCAGATGTCACATGTCGGGGTAGGGACACCGACCTGGACCCAACCCTCTGCTCACACTGGCTGGGTTTGGGCCAGCTGTTGTGTAGCTCAGAGGAGTTCAGCCTGTGCTCACCTAACAAGAGGTCACCAAATAGAGAGTGAGCCTTACTCCCTCATAGTTGGAATTAGGATTTGCTTAAAATATTGTGTGATTTCAGAGATGCAGGGAAGCTCTCCCTCTTCACCCAACATACATCCTCTTGGGGATCGTATCTTTGTGTTCACGTCTCTCTTGTGCCTAGCTCAGTGTCTGACATAGTAAGAGCTCAAAAAATAGCTGTTAATGAATGAATGAATGTTAAAAGATACACTTCATCCATCTCATAGCCTCAACTCCAGAGTGCCCTACATGGGCCCCAGACACTGCCCTCACTCTATTGCTGTTGGCCTTCCCCTACTACTCCCCTTTTACTTACACTATACCCAACGCCACAGAGATCTTTGGTCAAGCAATGCTCCCCCTTCCAGAAAGCTGGAGATACAGTGTGAGTTAAGTAATTGAGGAGGAATACACATTTAGATGAGAAAAGAAGAAAGTACTAGTTTTCTGAAAAGATGAAGGAGGTGATAGTTGTGTCTACAAAGCACAACCCGAAAAGGAGTTTAATTATTATCCAGTAAATTTAATCAGGCTAAACCAGCCAAACCAACTCATATTTCTGGCATGAAATATCTAGTTTGGCTGCCTATGCTGACCAAATCAATAGAAACTGGCGCCAAACCTCTATTTTATTGTGTGGTTTGTTGGCACAGACTTACTCTTCTTGTTCAAAAACACAGGTACTTGAGTACAAATCCAGCCATTAGGCTTGCTCCCAGCTTCTCTCTGGCAGCTCCAGAATGCTAACACACACCAAGGGTATTTGGAAAGATTGGAATTTCGAATTTGGGAAGAGGAGGACATGGCTTATTGGCGCTTTAGAGCCCCAATTCACAAACGTGGATGTTTCAAATACAAAAACCTAACTTAGATTTCTGAGTTTAAATAGGACTTTAATATAATTAAATGTACAGAATCTTTTAAAACAAAATACCTAATCCAACAAATGCAATAAGGGCTTCGTGCATTTCAATTTCTGTCTGTAGAAACTCTGCAAGTTTCGACTTAAAGGCAGTGAGTCTGTCAAATATTTTCCCACCGGGAACTATTTCTAGGGGAGCATGAGCCCTGAGTTCTGATTCTAGTGTTCCCGTCAGGTGCAGGAAAGATCAGCACAGCTCTGACACAATGAGGTTATGCCCAGAAGATGGAGAGAAGTTTTCTAATCGCTCTTTGTTTAGGTGGGAATAAATGTGGTGTTTAGGAATATCATGTCGAGTGGAGCTTTGGCAAGGAACTGTGAATAGTTGAAGAAGGCCATAAGGGAAACCCAATGATCTATGGGTGCACCCGGGTAGTAGTGCATCTCTTACAATGAGTAGCACTGACATTCAAACCTGAGTTCCTATATTGGTAGCCCAAGAGTTGGTTTGGGTCTGCAAATGAGCTTTGTTTGGCTTGCAGTGTTTTGTTCTGTTAATTGTAACAACACTGAAAAATCTGAAGGTTCTTAAAATTTTTTTAATTTCTGGACCCTCTTGAAAAATCAGCAGATTTGACAGATGGCAAAAATTTTGTCCCTTGTCTACACTATTCTGTAGCTGGATCACTTTCTGCTTATCATCACGCTTGTCCCTGTTACTTCTCCTGTCAAAGAAACCTATTTTTCTGTATCCATGCCTCTACCAAAGTAAGAAAACAAAAAGTAGCCTGAAAGGGCAGCTTCATATATAATCATCACCTGCTTGGCTGTGGGAGGCATTTGAGTTTGCTTTTCCATTCTAAAATAACGGCCCTGACTTTGTTCCCTTCCTAGGCAAACACATTGTCCGACACTTTCTCCACATTCTCTAGCATCTCCCAACACACACAGGGGTCCTCCAGGGATGCATGCAATCTGCAGAAGTCCCCCCATTCCGTTCCTCATTCCCATTGGGTCATACCCTCTTGCCCCCCTTTTGGTTTGGAATCACTGTATTTAAAACCCTGAAGGAAAGTCTTATTGAATCAATCATTCATCGTAATTGAGCATAAGTATCCAAAATACCATGTAGCTTGGAAATTACTGCTTTGAGGTTAACACTTTAAAAAGATCTTTGGCAAACTAAATTATGTCCCTTGTCTTAACACAGTCCCGGAAAAGGGCTGAGACTCTTTTCATGGTCCCAAGTGGCAGCGTCCCCAACTTGCAATTAGGTTACATTTTAAAAGAGCATTAGTATTGGTTGCTTGCAGCTTATAATTCCTTTCAATATTATAAATGTTGCTAGTTTTTCCACGGCTTACCCACAAATTTCTTTTCAACCATGCAAAGGGACTGACTGCATCATAGTGTTTTTTTCCTGCAAAACCATTCAATGAAAATTTGCATTCCTTCAATAAAGTTGGTGTACTAAGTATTAGAAAACATCAGGAAAATCCACTTTGAGGTAAGATTGCTACTAAGGGGAAGTAATATTTTCTCTAATTATACCAAATGAGGGCTTCCTCTTAGAATGAGTGACACAGTGGGTTTTTAGCACAATTACCAGAAAGCAGAAGCCTCTAAACCCTGGTCCCACCCTTGAAGAGACAGTATAAAGGAATCCAGAACCCCTCAAGTTTGTGTCTAGGAAGACCGCAGTGACTCAAGTCAGACGCCAGCCAGTAGGACTGAGCAAGAGGGATGCCCTGCTCCACTAAATAAAATGGCACATGTGAGTGTGTTCTGTCCTCTTGGTGCTACTGCAAGAACTTGCTTCCCAGAAAAATGTCAATACGTGGATAAGAAAATGAGAATGTAAGCTCACGTCAGCATTTAATCTAGCTTCTGTGATAAGAGCTGGGGCTGCTACGGTTACCCCTGGTCAGCAATGGGCCAGGTCACTTCGGTAACAAGCACCCCCATCATTCTGCCTACGTGATTATTTTATGGGCACTTTCTCCTCCAATGGGAGACTTGTGTACAGGCAATCACTTGTTTAAAGACCTGAACAAGTGGAAGCCAGTAGAGATCCGCGAGGCATTGGGGAAAAGCTGACATCGTTCCTGTCCCAGGAAGGCTAGCCCTCCCAGGCATGTAGTAGTCAGAATCTTGCCCCATGACTTTTAAGTTGTGCTATGAAGTTCTTACTACACAGAGATCTTGAAAAGAGATTATAAATATCCTTGAGAACTCCCTGGGAGGGGAAAAGATGCTCAGAGCCAGCTCACATAGAGGGGGAGTAATGTGCCCAAGGAGGGACAGTGAGCCAAGGCTGGAAAAGAGAACAGGGTCAGTAGTACCTGAGTTCTGGGCTTTAGCTACAAACCCAGAAACCATCCTGCTGGGACAGTGTCTATGGACATTCTTTCTTCATGTCAGAGATGTGCTGTGGGGAAAGAGAAGAGTGGGCAGGAAGGACTGTATAGTAACTTTTTTTTGCAACTTCTTGGCTCCGTTGGTATTCACCAGTCACACGTACAAATGACTCCTGAAGCATTTCCCATGCAGGAGTCAACTGCTAGCTTACTGTCACAGAAAATAGCTCCTACCCTGCAGAGCGTCCACTCATTGAAAATCCAAGTGTCAACGGACAAAATATCCAGATGGGGAAATCTCCCGCCCCCTCCCCATTCTCCCAGCAGTGTAAAAGGTAACGGGGGTGGGGGACAACTGGAGAAGGAAATGAAATCATGCGGGTTCACCAGGAAAAGATAAAGTGTTGGTGGCAGCAGAGTTGGTGAGTGTGTTGTGGGTATTACCTCTTGATGAGGCTTCCAAGAAGGCTCCCGCTCAAGTCCTGGTGGCTCTGAGAACAAGCATTCTTGCATCAATAGCTAATAGGCTGTCCAACCAGATGTTATCTGGGTGGGATAAGAGGGTGAGAAAACAGACCTGTTGTACGCTGTTGTCAACTGTATTGCTGTGGTCAGAGAAGGCTGGTGTGTAGTGTTTAGCAAGATGCCTCTTTCGTAGTGAGGCAGACCAGATTACGTGGTTGTTCAAATCCGTTTCCTCTTGTGATTGGTAAAATACGAGAGTTACAATCATTCATGCATTACTAAAGCCTCTTCTCCATCATTTTGAAGGGACTTTTTTTTTTGTTTTTCTAGAACAGAGCATGCATCCAGCAGAAACCTAAAGCATTTGCTTTTCTAAGTGATCTTTTGCAATAAGCACACTTAAAAAAAAAAAAAGGAAAAAAAACCCAAACTGCATATGGTACCTGTGACAAGACTGGAGATGATAAGCGGTAACACCAGCATCTGTAACATCCTCATCAGAAGTTCCCCAGGAAAGGAGAAGTACTTGACTTCCCGGTAGCTCATTTTGTAGGGTCGGAGGGTAAATCCAAGGATTGTACCTGAAGGGGGGAAAAACGGAGAAAAATTGAGTCTTTTTTAAAACCGAAGTCATAGTCCTAGGGAAATGAGGAACTATTTGGCTGGTGGTCACTGCTGTCAGACAAGAGTACATTTATTTAAACAGCAAATATTTGTGTTGCTTTAGGAGCAAGGGGTATTCCTGTCTCTTCGGTTGTAGTCTGGAAGGGTCTGGCTGAATCCAGGCTTTCAGCAGAACTTAGAGAAAAAATGTTACTGGCTCCAGCAAATGAAAAATTTCTTTGTCTAACTTGAATGCAGTAGAACCCATTTTGACATGGCTCAGTACAGCGTTACAAAGATAGGGCATAACTAGGAGACAAATCATGTATCCATGAACAAGGCAATATAGGAAAAAAAAACACCCATAATGAATTTCCTTTGTAACAACAGATATTAGGACTGCCAACATAACCACTTATAAAGGGTAGTGTAATTTTATTTTTTTCCAATTAAAAAAATTCCTCTTGTTCACATTGTTAATCCATTTTCATCATCTCCCTGTCTGCACACCATCCTTTCTGTCTACGTGGTCTTGATATTACCTTGGCAACTGTATTGTACAGACTTGTTAGTTGCTGGCAAAAGAAGACTCCAAAACGAGCAGAGACTTTTTTCCAAAAATTTTCCCTGAAAACTTAGGGGGGAGTAAGAGAAAGAGAAGGCAATTTTCCCCTTAATTTTCCTTCTGCTCCTGGAACTTTAAAATATATTAAAAAAAATAACTTTATCTGTAAATTAAATTATGCACGATAGCTTTTGAAGTGTTCAGAAATCAACAAACACATTGAATAAATTTACTCCCTCCCCGCTTCCCTAATTTACTTTCATTGCCCAAGAAAATGTATTTATTCCAGTATTGTAAATATTTTCAAAATTTCTGTCCTGCTATTACTAAAACATGTGAGCTATAGAGAAATATTGAGTTATCTAGAAGCTAGAGGTTGGGGAAGGGGGAGAGAATACTGGGTAGACATAAGTTTTTCCAAGGGAAGCAAGCAGTTCTTTAAGGAAACTGAATCATCCTAACTTCTTATTAAATGGGCTTCTTCTCTTAGGAAATGAGGCACAAAGTTCATTTCAGCTGTCACAGCAACTCCAATTTCATTTCTTGGGTCTCAGCAACCATGAAGTATCCATTCTTTGATTATATAATGGGATATTCCAAGTAAGAGTCTGTGTCTATGTGGCTAGAAAATCTGGCTGATCCAGTTTTCAGGGCCTTTGGGAAAATATTTATCGCGTTTTCCCAATGCAACAATAATACGTTCAAGAGAGAAAAGGGGATTTGGAAAACACAGAAAAGAGAGGCAAAAGCCTGCCTCTCTTGGTTCGACCACTTAAACAGCAAATAGCTAATGCTCACTGAGCTCCTGCCATACGCCAAGCATTGTCAGTGTTTTACTTGTGTTGGTCTGGATACTTAATCCTCACAAAAACCCTCCGGAGGTAGGTACTATTTTATCACCAAAGCACTGATGGAGAAATCTAATCACAGTGAACTTCGAACTTGCCAGATTCCAATAGCTATTTAATACCAAAGTCAAAAAGCCACTCAAGTGACAGAGCTGGGATTTAAACCCAGGCATTTGGACTCGGAGCTCACATTCTTGACCACCTCCCAGACTGCCTACCTCTCCCGTAGAGCTAAACAACCACTGTTAGGGCTTCTGTGAGTTTCTTTTCAGAATGTTCTCATACAGAGCTAAATATACGGAAATCACACAGAATATACTTTTCCATATACAGTCACCATTAAGCATCGCTTTTAGCCTCTTGATATCAGATCCAATGACTGTACCAAATTTACTTAATACTTCCTTTGTTGTTGAGCAGTTAGGTTGGTTAGCATTTTTTCCACTTTTATGAAGAACACCATGATGAATGTATGAAGGCTGTTTTAGAACTAGAAATATTTTTTAGGGCAGTTTAGAGAAAGGAAACCTGTGCATTGAAGACTATGATGACCTTGACTGATGTTATCAAATTGTTTTCCCAGTGGGGTGGCCGCTCAGTTCAATGCTTCATTAGTGAATGACAGGCCTGTAGTATTATCTCTATTGCTAGGAGCTGGGAGAATTATCATAAAAAACTGTTAAACAAAATTTGTGAATGTGATGAGTAAATAGTACATGTTTCTTATTTCCTTTCAATTTACTTAACATCTAACGAGGTCAACCATTTCTCCTAATTGTATATTCTCCAAGCATTTATTAAATCCTAATAGTTGAAGAGTTTATATGTGTATATGTGTGTACTTGTTTATAAATTCTTTGCATAATAAAGATAACTACCCTTTGCCTATGTGTAAAATATTTGCTCTATTTTTCTAATTGCTGGCCATATATTATTACTCTAAAATACACAGGTATTTTGCATTTTTATAAAATAAAGTCTGCACATCTTTTTTTATTAGGTGATTTCTTCAAGAGTTATATACTTTAATTTCCTTCCTTCCTCCCAAGTTAGATAAATCTTTAATTCATTTTTCCTTCTTTGATTGTTTGCTTGCTTTGTTTTAAAATATTGAAGCTTTAATCTTCCTGGAACTTGGTTTGGGGTAAGGCATTTAATTCTAATTTTCAGTGTGCATTATTCCACACCGCATCATCAACAGCACATAGGAATTCTAAAAGGCGCTGGTAATATCTAGTTTTTTCCTGCCTGTTTAAATAAAGACCAAGTCACACCGAAATAACTGCTTCATCTTATAAGTAAGTAAATAAATAAGTATTCATAAACCTTACTTTACTTCCAATTAAATATAATTTTACTGGAATTGATTGTTTTCTGATCTTTATTTAAATGCATTTAAACACTTGTCATTCAATTATAACATTAAATGTGCACAATAAACACAAGAAACTCATCTTGGTCACCTGGGATTTGACCATATAAAAATATTAGGAATTTTAGATATCTGCCAAATAACAATTTAAGACCAGGCTTGGTTTTACAAGTTCATTTCTAAGTTGGCCGTTTCATTAGAAATGTATTTACTCAAATATAACACTGTTTCCGAGGAGGGGTAGGATCCTGGCTAGTCCAGAAGGTATTTATTAGTTAGGTTATTTAAGTTGTTTAAGAAATTTAAATTATTTAAGTTATCATTTAGAATAGGACAGGTTCTAGGAGGAAGAGACAAGCCAATATCGATGAAGGAAGGGGATTAATCTTTCTAAATACTAGGTGCATTAGATCCCGTTTCCCAAAGTCTAACCTTCGCCAACACTGATTGTATTCTTCTCTCTACAGCCATAGCAGCCGTAGCCAGACTCTCTCTCTCTGGGAGCTCTATGTACTTTCTCTCTTCTCCCCCCATCAAATCCCACATTTATCCAGTGCCACCAATTTTCATCTAGGTGCTAGGAGGGGAAGTAGGCCAGCTCAGTGAGTGAGTCCTGGGCAGTGGTGAATGATGTCTCTTAACTCCAGTCCACCAGGCAGATGTCTACCAGAGCAGCAGAAAAACAGCCAGGGGGCAGAGTCTCAAGAGGTGATGATATTTTTCTTCTGTTTTTCCAGTCAACAAGCTTCTTGCTTGGAAGCGTAGTCCTGGCATCAGCTACTCTAGAATGTCTCAGTTTCTTTACATTCTCCAATGTGGAACCCCTGTTTTCTTAAAGCTCTTCTTTATAGTTGGGACAGCAGATAGGAGTCACCATCTATTTCTTCATAAGGGATAGTTTCAGGTCGAAAGCTTTGAAGAGAAGAGTTGTTTAGAGGGATAGCACATGGCAAATACTCTTTGAATCAGTTTTGCCCCTGACTAAGCTTTGATCTGTTTGCTCTCTCTGGGTTTACCAAGTGAGCCATTTCTACTCCTAGGAAAGAGGAGATTTTCTTGGGAAGGGGAATATTTATTGAGCCCTTAATAGGCTCAATGGTGGCCTGATCCTCATCACAACTTTATGAGGTAGATATTATCATGCTTATTTTAAAAAATGAATACACTGATTGATGCTCAGAAGCTAGTTAACTTGCTATAGAATTATTAAGGGCTTGACTTCGGAATTTTAAAGAAAACCCAGAGCTCTTTCTACGACACTCTAATGCCTCTCAAACACAGACCTATCCTTGTAGTCAGGACCTGAAGACAGGTCTCAAATCAACCTGGCTCCTGGGTCTTTAGCATTTCTAACTCCTGAACTCTGGAAGCACTTGAGTAATAATCTTGGACCTGCTAGCGATGTCCCAGAGGCACCCAGTCCATGCTGAAACCCATCATAGGTCCCGATACGGTTATCATAGTACTAGATCACTGTTTAAAATGATTCCACCAAATCCCTTTTGATGGAATGATTTAACTCAACTTACAAAAAACTTATTAATTAAAATAGCTTGCCTCTTCACCCCACTTCACGCATCGTAATCCTTGGAAACCAACAGTAACAAAGCTGGAAAGGACATGAAGTGAAAACATGCTTCAGGCTCCCATGTTTAATGACAATAGCTTGCAGGCATCGAGTACATGCAAGATGCTGAGCCCTCACGAGCACATTGGAGAACCACAGAGGTCAGGACCAATATTACCTACACCTCACAGATGAAGAACTGGAGTCATTGAGAGGGCAGGTAAATTGCCAAAACCTTACAGCCAGTGCAGGTTGGGGCCACTGTCAATGCAGAGAGGGGTCAAGCTGCTTCCCCAATGCCAGGTGAATGGCTGAGGTGGGCTTCACACCCAGGCTCCCCAGCTCCAGAGCCTGGACTCTCACCTACTCTGCTATACTCCTGGCCTCTCAACAGTCATGGTACTAATTTAAAGAGCCTAAGTTTAGGACGCAAGTTTATTTCGCCTACCTTCTCGTTCCAGTTCAAATTAGTTTAACTAATATAGAGCCTGAGGTGGGCAAAGGTTTTGTTGGTGTTACTTAATGAAGTCAACATCCAGCTTTTTTCACTTCATTTGTTGAATGAATAAACAAAAGACATTTTTTTTTTTTTTTTCCTGCTTTTGCTCTGCCAGGCAGCATTAGAGGTGAGGCCAGGGTGGTAAGGTCAGGCAGCTGTCAGCGACCAATCAAGAGGAGCAAGGGCTCTGAATGCGAAGACTGCTTTTTTGGGGTAAGCAGTTCAGGTTTCTGATTATGCAGCCCAGCGATGAAACGAGTCTTCCCTGAAACATCCTCACATCCTGATGCACAGATTTCTCAGAGCCCTCTACTCTCTGCCCTTCCGACCAGTTAGAGGCAGCAGGGCGGGTGGTGGCCTTCTTCACTGTGCTAAAGTGCTCACTCATGGCCCCTGCACGTCCTTGAAGTGCATTGACCGAGGTTCCCAGAGCTAATAAAAACCTTGATGGCCACCAGATCTTTAATGCAAAAGAACAGATCCTTTATTATTGATTACTCTGCAAAAACAACGACAAAAATCAGAATAACCTCCCCGCGGGATTTGTTACAGCTGAAGTACACTTTGTAGTTTGCATCTTGGCGACATTATATAATACACGGATGTTACAGTTCAGTTCGGATTGCTCATTCTCAGTCAACAGTCTTCTATCATTCCTGTTTTGGTATTTTACCGGATTTTTGGAATCTAGGAAATATCTTAACTGGAACGTTGGAGGTGATCGAAATGAACTGTGCTGGCTGAATTCGATAAACACAGATGCATTTTTGTTTAAAGATGTTCTCCTAATACAAAGAGCTCAAGAAGTGAGTCCTTCAGGGGCTCGCTGTTTCCCCTAGAGAGTCTCTACCACAAACACTTCTTTGGAAGATTAAATATCACTTCGCTTTTCTAAACTAAGATGCAACGTGCACACTAGAGCCTCAGAAAGAACACACCACCACAGGCTTCCTTTTGAAAGCCAGACACGCACAGCAAGTTAAAAGCTAAAGACATCTTTTAAGAATTTGGCCCATATTTAATCTGATAAAATTAATGAAAATATTAAGAAGCCAGAAAATATGTAAGAGTAGAAAAATGAGGCACAATTTGAAGTAAAATTTGGACCGATTCAACTTTTAACTTTTGATAAACATTGGAGTTTGAAATAGTAAAATTTTACTCAAGTTCCCCCGCCCTATCTCCAAACTGTCACGAACAGATTGGCAGACCAAAGCTTTCTAGATTTACTGCTCACCATACAAAATTCTCCGGGAAAAAGACAGGTTGCTCCCAAAGAGCTCAAACGCCAAAAGTGAATCTAAAAGTAATAGTGGCATTGACCTTGAGAGGAAGATTTTCCATTTTGAGCCACCCTATGAAAACTACCAAAATGTCCACCCAGGATGAGCCAGTGAGCTCTTCTAACGTCGACCCTGCAAACCAGTCAGCGGACATTCAAACTCCTACCCAGAATAAGCTGGGCCTGCAGATCTTTAGCCAGAAAGAGTACCATGCTGTCCGCTCATATGCAAGATGGCACGAGGAAAATAATGATTTCAAAATTTCTGTTGGTGGCACACACTGGTTTTATGTGACAAAACACTACTATTTCCCAGGTAGGATCTTTTCATTTATGTAGCAACAATAACAACAACAAAAGACCAGCACTACTTTGTCTCAAGGCTATAATGATCAATGTATGCAGCAACAAAAGCACAGGAATGAATCCACCACTCTTGCCACGTTCTATTGGTTGGAAGCAAGTCACGGGTCCCACCCACCCACACACAACAAGTGAGCTGCCCTGGGCGGTTAGGGGCTGTCCAATGTGCAAAGGTCTTTCGGCCTCTTTATCAAGCGCTTCTCGTGTGGTGTAGACACATGCATAGAGAAGATGCTCTATAGATGTTTGGTGAATGAATGATGTTGCGATTGTAGTCCTAGCCCTGCCTTTAACTTTTTTTTTTTCAAAGATTTTATTTATTTATTTGAGAGAGAGAGAGTGAGAGAGAGCACATGAGAGAGGGGAGGGTCAAAGGGAGAAGCAGACTCCCCGCAGAGCAGGAAGCCCGATGCGGGACTCGATCCAGGGACTCCAGGATCATGACCTGAGCCGAAGGCAGTCGCTTAACCAACTGAGCCACCCAGGTGCCCCCTGCCTTTAACTCTTAATGTGATCTCTCTTAGGCCTCATTTTTTTTTTTTTTCCTAATTTATAAAGGAAGAATGCTCCAAGATTCACACATCACCCTCCTTCTTGCCTGGGCCTATGGCATAGCCTTCCAAATGGTCTCCCTGCTTCTGCTTTGCCGTCCTACAGCCTCCCCCTGACATACTACCCAGAGGTGTTTCAAAACCCAAGCCAGAGCGTTGTTCCTCTCTGTCCCCTCATGGCTCCCCACATCACGTGGGGTAAAAGCCCAAAGCCTTGTGATGGCTGCACCTGGCCTGCTTCCCCAGCTTCACCATATTCAGAACTCACCCCCCACCCCACCACCCGCCCCGTTTCACCATTTGCCTCCTCGCCGTTGCTCCACCATCAGACAGGATCCCACTTTATGGGCCTGGTGCTGGCTCTGCTTCCTGCCTGGGACGCTCTTCGCAGGAGTTCCCATGTTTACTTCCAGACTTCGTTCCAATGTCACCTTCTTATTGCAGCCTACCCTGAACTTTCTTCTCCCTCGGCTGCCTTTGTTTCAGGAGTTCTTATCACCTTCCAAAACGCGATATAATTTTCTAATTTCGTGTGCTTGCTGTTTATTGTTGTCTCTGCCTCCTCAAGTATAAGCTCCGAGAGATCCAGATTTTTCTTTCCTGAGGCATTTGTTTTTGTTCACTGATATATATTAAGCCCCTGAAACAGTGCCTGACACATAGTAGGTGCTCAGTATATTGCTGAATGAATGAACAAGCAGCATGGCTTAGTTCTCTTTCAGATGATCCACACCCAGCATGTCCTGGCCACCCCCCCTCTCCGCCGTGCTGCACACATTTACCAAAGGGAGGAATTTGGAGGAATCGCTTTGCTCTGTGCTTCACAGTAAATCCCGTTTCCCACTGTGTTCTGTGAGCTCAGTGACTAACCCTCAGGAACACCCCTTCTTCCAAACCGTGATTTCTCTCTCGTGATCTGTGAAACTGGGTCTCAACTGAACCTCGATTTCTCATACGGCTTAGGTTTTTAGATTCACAAACCAGGAGTGATAGCTCCTGATTCCTGGTTCTTCCACAAGGCTTGATTTTTTTTTGAATATGAAGGAGAGCAGGCATGAGGCTCTAGAAAGATCATGGACTGAGATTTCAGAGATGAGGTTCTGGGTCTGACGTTGCCAGCAAATGATGCTGGTGGGTACTTGACTTAAAAGATTGAATCTTCATATCAAACGTGCAGGATTTAATATCGCCCACTTACAGAGGAGGAGACTGAACCCTTGAAAGAAGAAGCCTCTTGTTCTAGGAGACAGGGCCAGTGACTGATGTTGGCAGAATGGGGTTGCAAACTGAGGTCTGCCCATTTCCACAGTTTAGTTTTCAAATCATGTCATCTCTTTGGACTTTTTTTTTGTGTGTGTGGTCCACAAAATGGGAGGGATAGATCAGAGCAGGCAGTATCTAAAATCTTCTTGAACTTTAATATTCTCGGCAAAAGGTTCTGAGTTTAAAAGAGCCATGTAAACCAAAAGCATTATAAATCTTAGCTGCTATATTATGAATGTATCTTGTTTCTTCTCATGAATTCTAAAGTCCTTGATAAGGCGTAGGAAAGCATTTTTTAATAGGTCAAAAAATGCTTTGTCAACTTGGCCATTATAGTTATTATGGCAGGTAGGCAATAAATAATTATTTGAGAGATCAAATAGAAGTTTCTATTTTAGAACTGGGCTAGCGTGTAGCCCAAGCTGGAGAAATCATAAGTCCGTCTCAAGCAAGCCTGATGAAGCCAGTGGGCATAAAGTTCCACTGGTTTATTTTTACAAGAAGGGCAAGGGTGTAATGGTGAATTTACCTGCTCCAGGGGTCTGCTGCTCCCTGTCTTTGGTTTCACCCCAAACTTCCAGGCATTTCCTGGAGAGAAGCTACTCTGTGGGAGGCAACCTTTCAACCCTCCCCCACTGCTCTGTTCCCACATCCTACAGAGATTTGGGCCCTGGCTTGGCTCATTCTTTTGTCCTTCGGTATTTCCTGTTGCTGGAGGTGGGAAATACCTGCTCCAGCCTTGTTCTACCAGTGGTGCCCAGGGGAAACCAGCCCTGGGTAACTGATGCAGACAAATCCACATGGCAAGCAACTCAGAGAAGACAACTCTACCAGAAGAACCCTAGGAGGGGTGCCTGGGTGGCTCAGTCGTTAAGCGTCTGCCTTCGGCTCAGGTCAAGATCCCAGGGTCCTGGATCGAGCCCCGCATCGAGCCCCGCATCGAGTCCCACATCAGGCTCCCTGCTCAGCGGGAAGCCTGCTTCTCCCTCTCCCACTCCCCCTGCTTGTGTTCCGTCTCTCACTGTGTCCCTGTCAAATAAACAAATAAAATCTTAAAAAAAAAAACAAAACCCTAGGAGTTCTGAAAAGCCTGTGCTTTCTGCCTAAAACTGCACTAACATAGCCTATGTGAAGTGGCAATTAAATTTGCAAATAATCCTATAGGTCTTTCAAATGTCCCATCCATGGTCATTTAAAAAATATTCTACTAAAATCATTGGCACCTGTTGCATTCCTTTCTGGTAAAAAATAAAATGGTGTTATGACTGAGTAGAAACTGTAAGCGCAGTTTCAATTCTGGGGATGTTTCCCACAGATACACTTTACCTGGGGGAAATAACTTTGGTACAGGATTATTCATTGTACCATTTAACAAATATATCTAAAAGTTGGAAACCATGTAAGTGCCCATTCATCGGGAATTGCTTAAATAGATGATGGTACACCCATCTAATGCACCCCCAAGAGAGAAGGAGGAGGCTTTTTATGTGCGAATAAGGCACAATATCCAAGGTATATAGTACAGTTAAAAAAGTAAGATGTAAGGCAGGCTACACATATTATGCCAGCATTTGCATACAAAAGGCAAAAAAGGGATAGATACGTACTTATTTTTATACTCATAAAATAATTCTCAAGGCACACAAGAAACTGATAACAAGGTATTTATATCTTTTTGTACTTTTTTATTTTGGGCAATGTAAATGTATTTCATAAATAAAATAACAAAATAAATAAGCAAAAAAAATTGGCTCACTTTTTTTTTTTTTTTTAATCTGACTGAATTCAGTGTGCCTGACTGGCTCAGTCCGAGAAGCACGTGACTCTTGATCTCTGGGTCATGAGTTTGAGCCCCATGTTGGGTGTAGAGATTAGTTAAATAAATAAAAACGAAACTTAAAAAAAAAAATCTGACTGAATTCCGATCTACGGTATATCTGCCAGATGCTTGGATCTTTATAAAAAGTCACTTTGGGACTGGGTTAGTTTCTCCTCCACCTTGCTTTAATTTGCTTTAGCAATGGGTTGACTTAATTTGGGCCAGGGAGAGGAAAGTGACTATTTGTGCTCAGATTTCTAGTGAGTGGATCACTTTCTGACCTAACAGTTCTCTTTTTCTCTGGAGACAAGGAAGTGAATCTGAAAAAACTTTGAACTCAATCCTTATAGGATCACGTCTGCTTAGCCCTTGGAGTAACGAGTAACGAGTGCACCAAAGCTGCAAAGTCACCCTGTGAACCACTAGGCAAAGAACACACTCTTTCATCATCCATCATACTGGGCAAAGCAATGCAATGGCAGAACTGACAAAGCCCTGGGAAGCCTATGGAATCTCAGCTTCTTTTTTTTTTTTTTAAAGATTTTATTTATTTATTTGAGACAGAGAGAATGAGAGAGAGATAGCACATTGAGAGGGGGGAGGGTCAGAGAGAGAAGCAGACTCCCTGCCGAGCAGGGAGCACGACGTGGGACTCGATCCCGGGACTCCAGGATCATGACCTGAGCCGAAGGCAGTCGCTTAACCGACTGAGCCACCCAGGCGCCCGGAATCTCAGCTTCTTTATATGACTATTTCATTCGCCTTAAAAAAGCAAATGGAAGTCTATGGAATCTCAGCTTCTTCTTCTTCTTCTTTTTTTTTTTTTTAAGATTTTACTTATTTATTTGTCAGCAAGAGAGAGAATGAAAGAGAGAGCGAGCACAAGCAGGGGAGTGGCAGGCAGAGGGAGAAGCAGACCCTGCTGAGCAGGGAACCCGATGCGGGACTTGATCCCGGGACCCTGGGATCCTGACCTGAGTCAGAGGCAGATCCTTACCTGACTGAGCCACCGAGGCGTCCCTGGAATCTCAGCTTTTTTATATGTCTATTTCATTTGCCTTAAAAAAGCAAATCCAAGAGGACAAAAGTAAATAAATAAAAAAAGAAGATGGCTCTGGTCATCGGCAGTCTGTTAAAAGACTCAGAATTTCCTTCTCGATTCATCATTCACATTCAACAAGTTGAAGGCAGGAGCAAGCACACGGATCCCTGGGGTTTTGCCTTACTTGCTTTAAAGATGAAATTTCCAGGGATGCAATGTGTCTAAAAGGATGAGAAGGGCAGCAATTGTCCATCTCTCATTAGGGACAGATGGGCTTCATCTTACAAGATTCTGAATAGAAAGTCTCTCGCTAATAGCCTATTGTTTTCTCTCTGGGAAGCAGAAGCGGGCTGTGGCCTGGAATCATTGTTGGAGAACTGGAGAGTCTCTTTGGGTACAAGAAGAATGGAGGTGCCCTTTCTGGAGACAGAGACTCAGTCTTGAAATTCAAAACTTAAGGGTGCCTTTTAACTCGCTGCTCCTATATTTACCTTTGAATCTTTGAGACGATACACAGCGTGAAAAAAAGAGTGCCTTTCCCCCTCTTGTCTTAATTCATCCAGGGAATATCTTCCTTTATCTAGTGTGGGGGCTTTTATTCTTCTCTTTTTGGTTTCAAAACCACTCGAGGACCTCTCTTGACTGGGCATAGTGATGGAAATATTCTTGGGTTAGGGAGTAAGCGCTGGGCAACTTTGATAGCCCTGAAGCTTGACCTAAAACTCTTCATTTTTATACTCGGCGCACCCAATGGCTACACTTCGTGCCCTCAAGTGCTCTGTGTGTTTCCTCACCTCACAGCAATGATACAGCTCACCCAGCTGCCAGACCAAATAGTTGATGAATGATCGCACCCCAGTGTTCCATAAATATCAAGCGCTCTAACACCTGGAATGCATAACTTGGACAAGACGGGGCTTAAATTCCAGTTGCCTTTTCCAGAAAATGTAGGCTCTTCCCTGCCTTGTTGGCTCTACAGCAAAAACAGAGACTCGCCACCTTCCTCCTCTGATTTATGAAGGATGGGCAGAAGACTGCAGGGCAGAGGCCCGCCTCATCTGTGGGCTCCAACCTGGTTATGCCACCCAGAGAGCAGGAACATGATGGCCCTCAAGAATTTAGTGGGACAGAAGGGGGCTGCTTGTGGATGGGAGAGACTGGCTAGAAGCGGTCGGGAGATCAACGGTATGGAATAGAGGTCCTTGCAATTGTACAGTGTCAAGGAGTGGAATGAAAACACTGGCGTGTTTTACTCCATACATTCTGCTTTAGATGAAGGCAAAGCAGACGTTAAATGACAGAATTTTGAAGTCGGAAGCAGACATTAGTCGAAACGTGATTTGCTGACGAGGAAATCTGAGGCCCAGAGATTTGTCCTGAATCATAAAGTGAGTTGATGGCGGAGCTGGGTCTGTAACCAGGACCTTTAGACTCTCAGGGATTTCTCAGCTGCATTCCGGACATGTGCAGATACTGCTCAGGAGGAGGATTGACTGGGCCCTGGACTCGCATTGCTAGAGAGTGCACTGGGCAAACACTTTGTAAACTGGAGCACCGCAACAATGGAAGGTATTATTACTGCAGGTAATGGTTCCGGACACACCTGCTTATTTGATAACGTACTTAAAAGAGAAACAAATTTGAAGTTGCCTGCTCAGTTTTCTCATTACCTGAACGAACAGGAAGAAAACAGCAAAGTAAAATCCAGAGATAATCTTCGAACGACATCAAGCCCTCTACCCCGTACCAACTCTCTTAGGAACCAGCAACACTCCTCCCAACACTCCTTCCAGAACCCCTCAACTAGCCTGTCCCAACTCTGATAGGGATGGCAGGTAATGGGCAGTAGATCCCAAAACGCTGGAGAAAAGGAAGATACCAGGGAGGTGGTGAACTAGCAGATTGGTCCCAAGTGGTATGAACAAAAATGCACGATTGAGTAGGTTAAAACATTTATTGAAAACATTTTCTCAGCAGCTCTCCTTGCCCGAGACATCTACTATCAGGCACGCCCTCCATTGAGCAGTCTGTATTGTGATAAGGGCTGGGCCCGGGGATTCCTTTCTGCTTGGGCTCAGGAGGCCAGGTGGGTGAGGGACAGATAATGACAGTATCACTTACTCTAAGCCTTTCATCTCTGCCTCTCAAAGCCCTTTATAACCACTAAATCTCCTCCTACAAGTCTTCTTGGCTCTCTTCTCTAGCCAAGGAAATAGAAGCCACTTATCCTAGACCTCAACCGGGTGGTCATCTTCTCCCCTTCCTGGCCTGTCCTCCCCGCACCCCAGGCTCTCAGGTCTCTAGCAGATAGCGTCATCAAATCAGTGTGTATTTTCACTTGGTCCCCCAGCAAAGACACAAGCAAAAGATGAGGGGTGTACAGTTTCTGTGGATATTCTACCTGCCAAGCCCTTAAGGAAATTATTAAAGTTTACATGGTTGTATGTAGCGGAACTGGGATATAAATCTTGGCAGAGAGGTGTTACAATTATTCTATTTTACACATGAAGGAACAGAGGCTCAGTTCCAGAACTGGGACAGAAACCTAGAAGTGTCAGACTCCAGACTCCATAGCCCTGATCCACTCCCCTCTCCCCTATACGGTCCTGGACTACATCCCCACGATAGGAGGCAGCTCCCTGGAATGCTTTTCGAAAAAAATTGAGGGCCAGGATCCAAGTGGGCCATGAGCACATGTCAGGTAGTTATTATTGCTGTCCCTGACAATTTTTCTGTATTTCTGCTCCCTGGGGGAGAAGACAAAGCAGAAGAAAATCACGAGTCCCTACACCCTACCTTTGTGTCCCTTCTCCCGAGCAGGGCATGGTGAATCCACGGCTTCTGAGCTCATGAGGCCTAGCCCCTTTCCTCCCAGCCCTCTGTCCCCAGGAGCCTCTGTGAGGAGCGGAGCTCCACAGCACCAGGGGAGGACCTACCCCAGGAGCCCCCTTTTCTCATAGCTTCCTGAAGCTCCCTCTCCCTCTTCTCATTTCTAGGAAGTGTTGAAGAAACCATAAATTGCAGCCCGGAAATCTTTCACCATTCTTTGGATTCCTGTTGTTCAACTGTGTGGAGATGCCTGTCTCCTGGTAGGCAGAGAGGCTACCCACATGGTGCCCACACCGCTAACTCCAGCCTTCGGCCCCTTTGGTCCCATTACCAGTCACTTCAGTGTGGCAGCTGCTGGCTAACCACATCACTAAACATGTTTGACTGAACTAACGGACTCAGCTAGAGAGTGTGTATGTGTGCAAGGCACAGAATACCACTACGGCCTTTCTGGGAGATACTCGCTTTATTCATAGAGAAGGGCCCAGGAGCTAACAGTGTTCTGAGAAGAGTCTCACTTACACAATAGCTTATGCAGGAGGACAGCCCGCTTCAATGATCATTATTCATTTAACCCTCAAAGACAGAACCTGTCCTGGTTCAGTCTCAACATCAAAATACCTTCAGAATCTCCCTGTATAGTGAGCTTCTTACACTGTATCTCTGTTGTGGCATTTGCATCTCAAAATCAACACGTCCCAAAACCGAAGTCCCCCCTCGCATTCCTGCCCCAATCTTCTTCCTGTATTCTACCCTCACTGATAGCACCAGCACCCGCAGTTACCCAAGTCAGAAACCGGAGCGATGGCCTGCAGTCCGGCTCTTCCGCTAATACTCCCAGGCAAGCAGCTGTCGGGACGCAGGACTGCCTCAGGTACTGGGGTCTCAATTTCACCCCCCCTTTCTGTCACTCCTGTCTTTGGGTCAGTGCACACCCTTAGCTAATTGATGTAATAAAACAAGAAGGGACATGTCCCGAGGGCAGGGACCAGCACTCAGAAGAGTGGATGAGTCTCAACATAAGGCCAGATTGGTGGATTTGAATCCCGGTCAATACGCATCAGCTCTGGGAGAAGTCTCTGAGCTGTTTCCTTATCTGTGAAATGAGAATAAGGATACCTCCCTCCCTGGCTTGTTTTGAGAATTAAAGCTAATGTGTTAACAACATTTACAACAGTGCTTGGCACACAGTGTAAGTGTTTGCAATGTATATAATACATGTAATGGTAGATGAGGGGACCGAGGCTCAGAGCAGTTAAATGCATCCTCTAGGATCATACAGCTATTAAATCATACAGTTGGCATATAAATCCATGTCTATCCTTCATCAAAAGCCACACTCTTTCTAGGACCTACATTGTTTTTTTTTAAGATTTTATTCATTTATTTGAACTAGAGAGAGGGTGAGAGAGGGCGCATGAGTTGGGGGACAGAGGGAGATGGAGAAGCAGGCTCTCTGCCGAGCAAGGAACCCAGCGAAGGGCTCGATCCCAGGACCCTGGGACCAGGACCCAAGCAGAAGGCAGACGCTTAACCGACTGAGCTATCCAGGCGACCCCCCCGCCCCGACAACCCCCACGGGTGTTCATAAGAAAGTAGAATCTCTAAAGTATCAACACAAAAATCATATATAGAACAGTATGGATAATACGATCTCACTTAAAAAATGTTTAGAGATAATTTAAAAACTTCCTGTTACTGCCTCTGAACCTTGTCTATTCCTTTGTCATCTCATTTTATCCATCTCTCCTACCAAATGACCTGAGGGCAGAGACTCCCCATTGCATAGCACAGGCCAGATACCCAACATTCAGTATTTGTTAAATTGCTGAATAGCACTGAATCTTTAAACAAAACCACACATTTATTTAGCAAACAATAGATAATAGTGGATAATATATGAATGTGCATTCAAACCATACAAAAACTTATTTAAAGAAAAGTAATATTCCTTCTGTTCTATTATCAGACACCCAGCTCCCATCCCAGAGGCAGCCACAATGACCAGTTTCTTGTATATCCTTCAGAAATACTGCTGAATTGCATTGAATTATAGTGCAGTTTACATTCATTGCTGAAGAGTATTAGGGAATGATGGGAAATGCTTTATACACATTTAGTCAGTACGTTTTCTTTTCTGAAAAGTCACCAATTTTTCTCAAACCCATATAAAGGACAGCCCAAACATAAAAAGTGTGTGTGTGTGTGTGTGTGTGTGTGTGTGTGTGTGTGTAGACAAACAGCAGAGAAAGGTGCTGGTTGCTGTGTTCAGGAATTCCCTCAAATAAAATCACCCTCCAAGACTACGCAATGCTACTTAGTTTGCTTCCCCTTGCGGCTGATCTTATGACCCATTTCTTCAAAAATTTTTAGCCTGAGATTTCATTTTTATTGTGCTATTCGTTTCCTGGACATGGAAAGATGGGCATTCTGTGACTTGAACGCAACAAAGGACTTTCCCTTTCTTTCAGCGAGGTGTCTGAGGTCACTCTCATCCCACTTACCACAGTCTGAAACAACAAAGTGCCTCCTGGAGGGAGAAAGATAGTAACCACTCTCCTCAATGTGGTTTTTGTCAGACAGAGGTCTGCAACAGCCCTGGGAGACACTTTATCTCATGCTTTAATAATGAACCCTCTTAAAGGGACTTAACACTTGGCAATGCATTCTCTTAGGTTGCTAATTTGCACCCATTACGTCGCTTTGTCAGAGCATGGCACATTCAGACCTTGACATGGCTTAGAAAGGACATTAGACATTAGGTTTTTATTAAAAGTGATTAAAACCTAAGAATTTGGTTCTTCTCACCTCCTCTTTGGAGAAAATAACTTCTCTTCTTCCTTACTAGCATCTTCCCAGTTTTTTTCCTATGCCGCAGGAAATGGATTAGAGAGCTGAAGTCCAGACATGTTCTTATTATTCTTTCAGGGCTGATGTAGACATGGTACCCAGTGACAAGCTCAATGGCGCCTTTGTTTCCACTGGGCCCTCAATGGAAGACACACCAAGAGATAACTGAAGGATTCTTCCTTCTTTCCTTAGTCTGTTTGCTACTAAGTTGTCTATTTGCCTTTCCAAGTCTTTGGTGTAGACTCAGCGGTCTGACTGTCAATGAGCTCTTTTTATGTGTTTCTTTGTTAGGGCCTTCTTCTTGTTACTTCTACCTCTTCAGTTTCCATTAGTAAAGCCAACCATGAGGACACCCTGCCAAGTTATCTACCCCAGCTCAGCCAACTCATTGCAGTTCTCACAAATGTTAGGAAAGTCCTCACTGGTCTAGGAAATGATCCCAGAACTCATAGAGAAAATGGACTATTAAATCCTGGCATTATCTTCCTTCTATTGGAGATTTGTCTTTGTAATCACTTAGGAACTTGCTTCTCCATCAGTCTGCCTCCCATGTGCAGCTTTTATTACTTTCCATTCCTCTCTTCTTTAACTGAAACATTTCTGTTCTAGAAATCGAACTCTTCTTGTGTTTAGAACACCGTTTTGATTGTTTCTGCATCTTTTCCAAACATACTCCAGTATCACTGAGCTCTATTATTAAGGGTGTAAGGCTGCTGAATAAATGAGTATTTGTTAAATGAATGAGAGGGATGTGGCTTAATCATTTGTAGGAGAATTGTAAGTTTTCTGCTGATTTAACTGGGTAAGTCCTATAGTAAAATGACAATGCGATGTGAATGCATCTAGCATTGTTTGCTACTCGGCCTCTACCAAGTCATAGCGGCATTTCTCTTCCTGGCATTTCTCACAAGACACCAACTAGTTCACAGAGCAGGAAGGCAGGATGGCAAAGTGGTTAAGAGAATGGTCTCTGGCCTGGATAGCCTCAGTCTGACTTTCAGCTCTAGCATTTACTATCTGCATGACTTTGGGCAAGTTGCTTGATCTCTTCATGCTCAATATTTCCATCTATAAAATAAAGCTCATACTAATCATACCTACCCACTCACTCATAGGCTTGTTTGAGGATTAAGTAAGCTAATATAGGCAAAACACCTAGAAAGTAGTTGGAATAGTACTATATAAATGTTCACTATTATTATCTGGCAGCTACTGTTTGGCTTGATGACTATTATTCAGGCATTTTACATCAACTTCCAAGACAATGACACATCACTGAAATACTTCTCCCAGGAATGTATTTAAATCTGGGAATCTGGGGTGCCTGGGTGGCTCAGTCAGTTAAGCATCTGCCTTTGGCTTAGGTCATGATCCCAGGGTCTTGGGATAGGGTCTTGAGTCTGGTCTCCCTGCTCAGTGGGGAGCCTGCTTCTCCCTCTGCTCCTCCCCCTGCTTGTGCTCTCTCTCTCAAATAAGTAAATAAAATCTTTTAAAAGCACAAAACACAAAACCACAACAAACCTGGGAACCTACTAAAGAAAGCCATTGCTTCCCTAAGTCTGTCAGGACCTTTTCTCTTTGAACATCTCTAAAATTAGTTGAACAGTCATTAATCACCAACAATTACTAACAGGAGCAAAAGATGTTGAAATGGAATATATCTAAAGTCTTGTGACAAACTATTCTCCTGCTGTATTCCTATTTGTCTACAATTTAAGACTCCTATTTTTTTAGATTAAGTTCTAATTATATTTCCAAGCTACAAAACTTTCTTGGTTTTTAGTGTCATTATGTAACTCTTTATATTTGACGGAGATCTTGGCAAACTCCAAGGCAGAGATTAAACCTGTACATAAATGCCCCCTCCCCCTGTTGGGCCACATAGTAGAAATTTGAGTTAGACAGTTTTTACAACATGGCCTTGGCTTATATTTTACCAGCCTAAGGATTTCTACACTGGTTCAGTCAAAGATTCCAAGTAAGTAGTTCCTTCAGCTCTATTTTAAAGGAGGATCAATGCCACCCATAAGTAATAAGCGATAATTTCAGATATCAATAAATCAAACAAAAACAATGTTTTATTAGTACAGATTGCTGTTAACAATGCTACATTTGTAAGAGGCTGAAAAGCTTCAGGAAAGGGACAGCTATTTATGGGAAGAAATGAATGAAAAAGATCCGTGTCAACATTTTTCTCAATTTACTCTTTCTAGTCACTGGATGGGGGAGTGCAAACACATAAAAGATTCAGCCTCTCCCTCTAGGCATGATACTCAGCTTCAAGTCAGCACCAGTTAGAAGATAATTACTATTAGGAACCTGTACCTCATTTTGGGTGTACTAATTGTATAAATTAGTTTTAAGTGAAAGTGACATCCTATAATGATTACATTTTGGCCAAATCTAGCAGGCATGCTTGTTTTTATTGTTATTTAACTGCTCAGGCCTAATGATTAAATTATCACTCTTTCATCCTTACACGAGATGGGAAAACATTTGATTTGTTTCTCTTCTCCGCACAATCAATTGATTTGCATAATGCCTAATGATGCTTTTTTCAGATTCCCATGTGTTTACCATATATTGCTCCAAACATGCCAACAGACTGTCATTTAATGGGAGAAAAAAAATCTTCCAGTTCAGACGAAAGCCTGGACGATTATTTTGAATACCTACAATCAGTCCATCTGATAATATGCTCAGGCAGCCAGATGCCCCAGAGAAACAAGATCCTTTTTTTTTTTTTTTTTGGTTGTTATCAAATGACTTACCCACAATGACTGCAGTGACAGTGAGCAGCACAAAAGCATTCCGAAATAGGTAACTTTTAACATCCTCCTTTGTGATGTTCTGCACTTTCCTCTTGGCCAAGAGTGTACGCTTACGAACTCCTCGCTGGAACCTCTCCATCCTGCCCCCCATCCTGGGCTCTTCTTCATTGCTTTTAGTCATATTTTACTTCTCTAGGAGAGGGAGAGTCTCTTCTTTGCACTTCAGTGTCTCGGAATCACCCCCGGCAAGCCAGACCTCTTTGGTGTTAGAGAACACAACTAGAATGAGGAGAGAAGAGACGAGAGTTACAGCCTGCAGGGGTGAGAAATGAGAGCTGCCCCACAGCAGGGCAAGCAGTTGGCACACTGCATAATCTCAGCAGGAATCAAGGGCTAGAGAGCCACGACGCCAGTTTTCAAGACGGGGATGTGCATATTTTACTGAACCACGTGTGAGAGATGTGCCTAAATTCAGACTATATGAGCAATAAATAAATAAAAGAATATACCAGCAGAATTGTGTGTTCTATTTTAAAAAATCTGCCCTTCCCATTCCAAGGAGGCTATAAAAGGGTTCATCAGAGCCCTGAGTGTGACTGAGCAGCCCCCACCCCCACCTCTCTCCCGAACCTAGCCAAGTGCTTTTTGCACAATGTTCACCCTCAATAAATGTCTAATTGAATTGAATGCACAGGAAGCGCTCAATAATTACTTGATGGCTTATGTCATGTACATGATGAAGGCATAACCAGGTCAATAAAATGAATTAAGATATTGATATTTCACCGTCAGAGCTTTCTGTTATATATAATAAAGTAACGATTTTCTTCATTTAGGAAAAAACATGATAATATCAGTTAATAAATATGGTCATGAAAAGAATATATGCACAGGACTTCGGAAATATATTTGACTCTTTTACAGGGTCACTTTTAATTTTTTTCCCCTGAAATAAGCAAAGATCTCCGAGCCCATCTATACATTATCTGAAATCGTACTTCATTTCCATTTTTATTACATTATCTGAAATCGTAATTCATTTCCATTTTTATTACAAGTAGAATGTAGTATCTGTCCTTGTGGCAATCATATCGGAGTCTCCTGAGGAGACCATCAGCGACTTCTGGGTATTTCAAAATTTGGGATTTCTAGAACAGAGGAGATGAATCCAATTTTCATTCCAAACATTACAATGTGTGGTTTCTAGTTTCTTTAAAGTGCTCCTAGGTTATTCAAATATATCTAAGTCAATCTCTCCTGGGTGGAAATCAGTTGTCTTGAAGAAATCAAAGGATTCCTCCTGTTTTATAAGATTTGTGATCCATAATCTTTCCCGTGATCAATCCAAGGCGAAATCAGTGGTGCCTGTGGACGTGTGTATATGGCAGCGCAAGCAGCCAGCGTGGGCGGCTGTGGGGGAGGTCACTGGGAAGCAAAAGACTCCTCCGAGGCTTTTGGCAAATCCAAGCGTGGAAAAAAACACTCGTCTGAACAGTTTTGACTTTTAAATAAAATTGCAGGTTGGGGTCAGTGACAACACGACCCACAACTTGCTTAAGACTTCACAGCAGATTACAAGTTTGGGGAGAGGGGAAGGAGGGGTGACACGAGAGACCAGATTTTCTTTTCTTTTTTTTTTCTTTTCTTTTCACTAATCTCTGGTTCCCTTTCCAGTCACTTTTTAAAACAGACCAGCTCAGCCTTGATTCTTTTCTAGCTCTGGAACCACAATCTACCCCCCCAATCCAGCCCGAATGACTCAAATCCAAATGAAGAGCGGACACGGCATAAATACACCCCACGCGCTGGTTAATGCAATTACTAACGTGGACTCTATCTACCAAAATGGCTAGCTTTTTACCCTCGCTGCTCCTCCGCTGGGCGAAACAAAATACACTGGTGGAGAAGGGCAAGGAGGAGTGAAGCCCAGCAGGAATCCAGGACGTCAGACTTACCTTTTCTGCTTTCGTAACGGGTGGCCGGGGCCGCAGGCAACGACAAGGTGAATTCCGCCGCAGGTACCGCCGAGGAACAAACGCCCGCGAGCGAGGCACACACGCGCTCTCTGAAACTGCAAGTTACTCTCGGGGCAACTTAAGAAAAGGGGAGGAGTCTGCGCCCGGGAAACGGGGAGTGGGGAAAAATGAAAACACCGCAGGCAAAGAGGGGGCAAACCCGAGGTTTCTGGAATATTGATTAATCTTGGCTCGCCAGAAGCATGCCTGCTGGCTTTGTTTTGCTCCTTAGACCACTTTCACGCTTTGTCAGTTCACTTTCATTAGGAATGCAAAACCGGGACCAGGAAGAATTGCAAAATAAAGCTCACACACACTCTCAGAAAGCTGGAAGTCTTGATTAGAACGTTTCAGAGAAGACTTTGCTAAGACTAAATTTAATTATCTCACACTCTTGCAGGTTTCCTCCCCTGAAGGAAACTCCAGAGTGTGCTCTTTTGCCTGGTTGTACAACTGTTATAAAGAGTCCCTCTTTTTAGAATTGGGGGAAATAACTGACATTTCTTGGGAAGACCCAGAATGCAGCAAGTATGGAGAAAAAGAAATGCCCACTACAATTCTGCAACCTTGCCTAAAGTTACTCAAAACACAAGATGAGGCATGCCTCTGTGTTAGCAGTTTAAACTCTTCTTATAACAAATCTAATTTAGCTCAAACTGCCTGCATTACAAAGACTAAAAAGGTAAGAAACACACAGAGACCAGGATCTTTGCTGAGCTATGAAGTAAAAAGCATTTTAAGACCCACGAGTGTAAATGCACACTTGAAGGTTTGTGATTTCGAAAGATAAGTTGCTGTACAGGTAGATGCTTCAATTTTAAAGGATGCTAAATATCTCCCGCCCCCCACAGCCCTCACGCCATTGTTTTTAGGAATTAGAAAATTCTCATTGCACTTTTAGCCCACTTTTCTTCGAAAGGAAAATAGATAGTGGAAATAGATTTTTAAAAATGAAAAAAAAAATTTTTTTTAAGCCTGACTCAGCTCCGAAACTTAGAACTTGTTTAGCATGAAGAACAAAGTTTGAAACAAAAACCCATACCAAAAATTATAGCCAGAGTTCTGTGTTCCTGTTCATTAAATCTCGTATTCTCCATGCAAAATCTGCTTAGTTCTTGGGTCTGTCATCCGACAGGAAGGTGTTTTTTTCCCTCATTAACAAACCGAGGGAAAGTCTAAAGACATGTCTCCCGCCTTCTTCAACCATTTCATTGTGTGCCCTTCCCAACTGGTTGGAAAGCAATGGTGAATCATGTACATGATTTAAAATGACAAACGAGCAGCATTTGTTTAACAAATCATAACAACTTTTAAATTTGGCGTAATTTTAAGAGTTTACTGAAAATATATACTCTTGACAGTCCCAGCCCTCAGGAATCTTTTCTCTTCCTGTGATCTCCTAGGTCACTTAGCATCTGGGCCACATTGGTTAACACTTAATTACACGCTGTCTTCCGCTAATCCTGTCTTTTTAAAATCATGTTAAGCTTTGGCTTCTCAAGTGAATTACAAGTTCTTTGAGGGCAAGAACCAGTCCTATGCTTGATACGTAGTAAACATTAAATAGCCCTTATTAATGGATGGCGTAATGTAAAAGTATGAAACAAAATGCTTTTCAACCTTCTGTGTTAAAAGAAAATTCTTTCTTTTTATGTTGGTGTTTCTGGCCTAGGTGCGTGGAGCAGATACCATTTCTTAACGCCGTGAGTACATTTGAAAGCATTTATTTACTGCCCGAAGTACTATCTGAGCCATGTGTTTAAGACTAATTTGTCCATATTTCTTGTGGAAGTGACTTGTATTTTAAGAGAGCTTAAGAAAGAAATCTTTAAGTGATTTTAAATGGAGTTTCAAGCCAAGTGGCGTTTCTGTTTTTAAATTCTGTTTTTTCATAGGCAAGAAAAAGGACTAGAAAAACCACACTTTGGTTAGCATAGAGATGAGAAGGCCCTATTGCCCGTTCTTTTTGCCTTTTTTCTAATCCCTAAGGCTTGGTTTAAAACCATTTCATTATTTTAGTTTGCGCAGACATTCTGGGAGTCTGGTGTACCCTTGAGAAGGGAAGTAATTCACCGCTGAAAGTTTTGTTGGCTGTAATAAAACCTAATGAGAAAATGAGAGGCCAAGAGTCTCAGTTCAGAGTTCATCTGAATTACAAGGTTTTAGTCTGGGGGGAAAGATTGGGAATTACTTCTTTTAAGCACCACTTTCTCTTTGGGAAAGCTATAACAATAATGCCCTTGGGGCAACCTAGGTTTACTCAGCACACATCTCTACCTTTTCCCTTACTTCATAAGTAAGACCCTTAAGCGTTAACACATTTTTTCCTTCATAGAAATACGAAATAAGTGAAAGATCAAGAAATTATGAACAAGCCTCTATAGGCCGATTTCATTTGAAGCTACTCTAGGTAGGAGACACAGAGCCAGGGAATCATATTAATTTTGGTATTCGAGAGTGGGAAAAAAAAAAAAAATCACATGGGGCAAACACTGCTACTTTTGAAAAATCTTCCAAGAATCCTCTGTGAACATACTATTATAAAGTATGCCGTACGTACATTCTTGTTTATTTTTGGAGAAAAAAAGTCACTGTAACAACCACCAAATCTAATGTATTCTTAAAGGGACTGTTTCCATTCATTAGTCTGAAGTATGAAGGATCATGATTAACGAGTAAGTGCTGTTAACAGAGTACAGAACAATTAAATTTCAGCATTCATGATAAGGGCATTCTGGAATTAGAAGAAGAAAATGGATTAGAAAATATTTTAACCTTTACCAAATGTTTTCTACTTTTATTTTTAATTTCATGTTTCATGAGAGATTTTGTCATTCTTTATTCAAATAGCTTACATTTTAGGATCATCATACGGAGTGTCAACTCTCCTATAGTTTAGAAATTATACAATGTGAAGACATGAACGGGAACTGATTTAACCTGAATGGAAATGTTAGAGTTGTAGTTACAGTAGAAGTAGAACTTGTGGTAGTTGGTCTTTCATTTTGTCTTGAATTTTTTCTTTCTTAGGCTTGAATGTAAAAAGCAAAACAACAAAAAAATCTGTGGTGAATTCTGGTTAGTTGGATTTTTTAGCTGACTGGGTTTATTTTAAACCCAGATGAAGCCTGAAAAACCCACCTCTAGGGATGGGTTATGATTAACCTTTATCATATTCATTCATTCATTCATTCATTCAACAAACCTTGAGCAAGTATTGTGCTCTAAACACCAGTCCCTTTCCTCAAGGAGCCCACAAACACACATCTGTAATTATTAGGCAGTGGGCAAGGGGAGAACCCCACAGGGAGTTATGGGAACTCTGTGTTGGGGCCTGTTTACCAGGTCTCTCTACGAGGCTGAAAGCTCCCCGAAGGAGAGCTGGTTTCACATTGTATGTACAGAGGATCCAAAACACTAAATTAAAGAACTTGAACTCTACTCCCAGGCAAGACGGAGGCACAGGATTTAAGCACAGGAGTGATTTTAAATTTGGGGGTGTTGCAAATCCTTTAAGTGAAGAAGACTTGAGTTAGGAAGTGGAGGGGAGGAGAAGCATTTACCAGTTGGGAGAGTTCACACCCACATTAAAAGGAATAGTTTCAGTTGAAAAATACAGACAATCTCACAAAATTGAGGCCCTTCCAGGGATAGGTGGTTATTGACTGAGACCTCTTACCTTAGGTGAGGTGTGTACTTCCCACGTCACTGGTCTGCCCACTTTAGTTTTCGTTTCCTTGAACATACTTGAATGTTTGGACCTTTGAAAGTGGTTTGAGCAAGGGCAGAGGCCTAGAGAATCCCAACATAAGGGGGAAGAAGAACAAGAGGAGCCCTCTAAATAGACTCGCTCATGGTGAGAAATTACACCACCCATTTGATCACAAGTTAGCTAAGAACTGGATATAATGGTGGTTTAAAAATTGAACACATTTCTTCATCCTAAAACTAAGATGATCCACTTTTTAGTGAAGATTTCACAATTGCTGTTGCTATTAATTGTGACATATTGTGAAATGACTTTTTTCCTAGTTGCTCCCAGTTGCCAAACCTCTGAAGGACCAGAATCTTGGTTTAGTTGAGAAAAATCATGTAAGTTAATTGGAATTAAAGTCTTTGGCTGAGTGCTAGCAATAATAATAGTGAACATTTATATAATGCTTCATAGTTTTATAAGGACTCTTATGCATGTTATCTAATTTAATCTTTGTGACAATGCTTTAAGATACATCCTATTATTATTAGTCCTGTATATCCAGATGTTGATATGGAGTTTCATAGGGATTAAGCAGTATGCCCAGGATTACAGTCAGCAAGGGACAAGAGTTCACAATTCTGAAAATTTAGTTTCTTGGGGTGCCTAGCTCACTCAGTTGGTAGAGCATGCAACTCTTGATCTTGGAGTTGTGAGTTTGAACCCCATGTTGGGTGTGGAGCCAACTTTAAAAAAATAATAAAATATTTTAAAAAAGAAAAAAGAAAGAACTTTAGTTCCTCATCTTTTTCCAAAAGAAGTTCCTTGTAGGTTTTATTAAAGATAAATAGAAAAGAAAGTAAAGAACATTAAAAGGAAGGCCTACCATCTGTTATTTCTTCCGGAAAGTCAATCCTAAACTTCTCCTCACCCTCCTCCCCACCCTCCTCGTCATCCTCCAATCCTTGAAAAGTTGATTGCCTCCTATGTGTTCCCAGGGCTCCCTAGGCTTAACTCTCTAGAGTGATCACCACTCTGTTCCGCAACTTTCCCTTTCTAGACTGTGGGCTCTTTGAGAGCAGAGCCTGCGTATACAACCACTGCATACTCAGTACAGAAGGTCCTCAGTGAAGAGTTGCTGCATGAATAAATGACAACACGGCCACACATATAAGAGATTACATCGATCCATCTCTAATCCTAAAACTTGGAGAAAGGACATCAATTAACATCAAACTTTAAAAGGTAGGGAAAAAAGCCAATGAATTTCTTTTTCAGTCATTACAATGTAAAATAGATCCAAGTGGGGCAACTCTAATTGAATGAGTGGGAGGTGGGTGTCCTGGTCTATTTCAGTGTCCCCCTTTTCTCTTCCTCAGGTAGGCCCTGAGGCACGTCATCAATCCATGGATTCTATCCATCGTCCTTGAAAACAAGGATGAATGATGAAGTCAGGTTGACCTCTGCCATTGTTCCTTAGGGCCAGGTCCAGATTTAGAACTTGGGTCCCCCATTCTTGCTCCCATGTGTTTTCAGTCACTAAACCACATGTTTCTCCCCTCCCAATTTTGAATGTCATCTGTAGGATGAGGTTGGACTACATTATTTTTCTCAGGTTGCTTTCCCTATTAACATTCTATGATTCTAGATCGTGTCATGCTGAAAATGGGCTTGCCTTATCCACTTCTGCCTATTTAGTTAAAGACACAAATTTTTATATGCTCTCAATGATTAATGGCTTCTCATTAGATTTCTCTGCCACAAATTAAACACAAACACATAAACAGTCACCAAAGGAAGCTCATTGAAGGGCACGGGTTTTATGAAGCACAGCGATGACATGAATCTTTTATAACTGTTTGCTGGTATAGAATCATAATTACAGCAATCAAGAGAGATACACATCTTTTGTAAGGAAAAGAAAGTAATTATAATTTAAAAGCACAGAGCTCAAAGTTGCCATCACAAAAACGACTATTACAGCAACTATTTCGCGTTTGGACATTTTTTTGGCAGGAAGTCTGGGCATTGTTTATTGTGAGTCAGAAACAGGCACTGAGAAAATATGCAAATTTCTTAAGCAAGAGAAAATGCAGCTTTGAGTTGAGAAAACAGGGTGAATGGTGGAAACTGTCTGGGCCTGAACACAAATCAACCTTAGCTGCTGAAATCACTTTTGGTCACTGGATGCTGTTATAGCAATCTGGGGTAAGGTCAAAATAAAGTTATTTTATGCTTTAAAACATACATTCAAGATTAGTGCTGTGCGCCTGAGTCAAAGTCTATCTTCTGCTAATGCTGTGTCTATGGATTGATTCTGAGTAGAATGACCAGGGAAGAAAGCCACCGGAATGCTCATGGATGCCATTTTCCTCGGCCAGGCAGGGGAACTGTTGTCACCTGGTGAGACAGTTCACCTATGGGTCACAGAAGAGGCGAAGGCAAGCCTCCTTCCTCACCCAGCTGCTTCCTCACACAAGATCACACCTGCTGAAGTGAAAGGAACTCAGGGTGACCAGTTCATTCCTGTCAGCTGGTCTCAGTTGTGAAAAGGTGTTTCTATTAGAACTGCATTAAGTCCAGTCAGTTCTTAAAAAAAAAAAAAAAAAAAAAAACTCTTAATATCCACAGGTGAAATGAAGGGAGATAATATGGCGTTGGAGAAAAATACATCAAAACTGGGTTCGGGGTGTGTAAACCTTGGCAAATATTGTGGCCCTCCCCTCCAAATGAAAGGTGAGACAAGCAATGTGTTTCGAAAATATTTTTAACCCTTTGCTCAAATAAAATCTCTGTGATGAAACCAACAGCAATGTGGCACATCAAGGATAAGCCATTAGGTTTGCCCTTCCTCTGGCTTCCCCTTCCCCTTCCCCTTTCCTCCCCTCCACTGCCAGCATCTGGGCCCCGAGTGGGTTCCCGGGGTCAGATATGCAAATGACCGGATCGGGTAACTCAAAGTACTCAAATTCTAAGAATAACGCTCTCATGAGCTGGAATAACCTCCGAGGAAAAAACAAAAGACATAAACTTTAAGAACCCGAGTTTTAGTGATGCCTCAATTAATAAATCTTAAAGAGGCTGACTCATTCTAGTAAATTCCATGATACGTAAGATGTGTGGGCTTATGTGTTTCAGGTCTCAGGCTTAGGTCTAGGGGGTTGAGTGGTGATGAGACAGACTGGACTGAGGGGCTGGTCATATTTTTTATGGCCTTGTGACCTAGCTAAGCCCCGGGACAGATGTGAGAAATGAAGCACAGCAAAACAAATGGTTTGCCCCAAATCAACCAAGTGAAAATCAGAGTCAAGACTAGAACCCAGTGTTCACTCTCAGTTCCAGTCATTTTCAGAGAAACATGTTGTCCTATAATCCCAATTACATTCAGTGAAAGCTTTGTGTGATTTGATTCATTCATGAGGCCAATGTTGTAAAATCCAATATTATAAATCTGTGTTTTCCAATATGGAAGCCACCAGCTACATATAGCTATTGAGCCCTTGAATGCAGTTAGTGCAAACTGAGATGTGCTGTAAGGGTAAACTATACACTGAGTTTTGAAAACTTGATCCAAAAAATAGTAAAGTATCTCATTAATAATTATATTAATTACACACTGTAATGATAAAATTTTAGGTATTGGGTTAAATAAAATATATTAAACATACTAAAATCAATTTATCTGTTCTTTTTGTTTCTTTTAATGTGACTAGTAGAAAATTTTAAGTTACACATGTGACTCACATTCTATTTATATTGGGCAGCACTGTTATGAAATGGTTATTCTTTATAGAGGAGTTTTTGTTCTTTATAGAGGAGTCCTTGGAATTGGCAGAGCTGGCAAAATCTCTTCTCTAGCCCATTATCTCCCAATTTATTTAAATAGATTAATGTAAGGTGAGAATATTCGGTCTCTGCTAGTGGTAATACTACTACTAATAAAAATAGCTACCATTAGTTGAGTCTTTTCTACATGCCAGGCACTGTGCCAAGTGCTTTACATTTGCTTCATTTACTTGTCACAACAACCCTATTGTCGCTAAGTTTTATTATTCCCACTTTACCAATGAAGGAATTGAGGTTCAGAGAGAATTAGCAACTAGCCAAGGTCATAAGCTGGTTAAGTGGTTGTACTGGGTTTCCACCCCAGGCCACTCACATCCAAAGCTCGGGCACTTAAAGGCCACACAAGTCCTCTTTGCCGGAACTAACATTCCCAATGAAAATACTGCCCTCAGAGTTCTACAAATTCCCACCATGTTTAAAGGCACTGGAGGGAAGGTGGGACACACAGAGAGGGCCAAAATGGTTGCAGTCCTCAAGGTTATTACAATACAGTAGGGGAAAGCGAACGGGCAATGAAATATATGACAAAATAAAACCTGATGAGAGATTTAAAATGAATTTCTTTAGACAGGATGGGGATTAATTCCAGTTGTAGGGAAAAAGAGTTTCATGGAAGAGACAGCATTTCAGAAGGAACTCTGAAAATGAGGTTTCTCCCACAGTTAGGAATAGCTTGGGAGAGTCATTCCAGGTGGAACAAAGACACAGAGTGGTATGAGGGGACCAGCAAGGACTCCAGATGGGCTCTTAATACATGGCTAAAGGATATAGAAAAGACCAAAGAGATAGAGTATACCATATTTTGGACAGGCAGAAAGGTGGGATGAAAGAAGAAATAACTTGCATACCTGGAGTTCTTGACAACGCAGTCGGAGCATTTCTTAGGTTGAAAAAAAGTCTAGGTGTGACTTTCAAAATCAAAGAGAGTTTTACACTAATGCATTTTGTAGAATGCTAAAGTCTTTTTTTCTAGAATCTGGTATAACAAGCAATACCATTACCACCAACAAAATCAGTCCCTAAGACCTTCCAAGAACTACCCAATCTTCACGAGCCAAAAGGAATATATCCATATGTAACAGACACCATAGGAGTGACCCCCTGGTGGCCAACACTCTTCCATATTCCAGGATCTCCATCAGCAGAGACAGAATGCCTTCTCATTCCCCAATCTCACCCCAATCCACACTCTGGTCAAAATCTTGGTTCTCTATTCCATTAGTGGAAGATGTGTCTTGGTGGCAACAGATTCACCCAGGAATAAACATTGCTAACATTTACGAAGCAGACAGAAAAAATTAGAAAAATGCAGCTTTCACCAGATGTAGAAGAGAGTGAATAATTTTATCAGGTAATTTGTTGGAGTCCCTTTTTAGATGTCTACTATGTTTTTCAAATGTAATATATAAGATAGAATTCACTCCTCATGCCCTTGACATAGTGGCTGACGTTTCCCCTTCCTCTAGGGCTGCTTATACTTGTGTCTTTCCTCCACTAAATCTGACAGGACTCAGAATTTTTTCTGTTGGTTCTGTGTTCAAATTCTTCTGGACAATGCAGCCACCAGGTGAAACCTGTTGTTCTGGAGTAGTTTAGTGATTAAAATGTGGTTCCAATCTAATTCCAGCCTTGTGGGTTAAAATGTATGGGGATGGGATTAGAGAAAGGAGGCATGCTGAGGGGTAAATTTACCCCAGGTTAACTACCCTTTGCAGTTTTTACTTCGGACTCATCACCATTAGCCCAGCACTGGCAAATCTTACTCTTCCTGGGACTGCCCCTATTCCAGAAGGCATTTATTGTCAATCCTGGAGCTACCCTTCTGACATTCCTTTTATCCACCAGGAATATCTGGTTTTCCCAACTTCTTATCATAGAGAATTCATTGCTTCCTTGCTGGCCTTTTAGAACTGTTTTCTTGGGTCTTCTTGATGAGATTGCAGTCTTTGAGATATTGGGCTTTATGGAAGAAGCTCCTTCCTACAGGCTTGTCTTGAGCTGCTGAGAGCTGTCTAGAGATTTTATTTTTATTTTTTAAGATTTTATTTATTTATTTGACAGAGAGAGAGAGAAAGTGAGAAAGGGAACACAAGCAAGGGGAGTGGGAGAAGGAGAAGCAGCCTTCCTGCTGAGCAGGGAGACTGATTTGGGGCTCTATCCCAGGATCCTGTGATCAGGACCTGAGCCGAAGGCAGACGCTTAAGGACTGAGCCACCCAGGTGCCCCTGTCTAGAGATTTTAAAATTCACATTGACTGCCTGATGTGATTTGTGTGATTAGGGTGAGAAAGAGGAAAAGAACAAATGAGAGAGTGGACAAGGGCACAGATAATCGTCAAAAGGATAGAGACACGCTATGGCCAAAGCTGGGATTTTGTTTCTCATTACAAAGACTGTGTAGACTGGAAGAAGGCTCCTTCCTGATCTTTCTCTTGAGGTTGATGTAACATTTTCAGATTCCTCAGCTCCACCAGCATGGGCCCTACAGATTTTTTCTCTTATTCTAGTGCCCCTTCAGTCTTGTATTGAGCTTGCTCTTGTTGACACATTTAAATAAATTTTTTTCTCTTTAAAATGTTTAAAGACTTGGGTCCTCAAAATATCTTCTCTTCACAAAAGAGTAAAATAAATAAAGTTCTTAGTGTTGCCTTTCTACACTGCCTCACATTCTCAGCCTTCTCTCCCATTCAGATGCTTGTTCACTCTTCATGCAACAAACATTAATTGAGTCCCTACTCGGTGCCCAGCACTATAAAGTTGTGAAAAAAGGAGAAGAGTTTTGGCTCTCATGGAGCTTACGTTCTGGTTGGGAGGAGACAGACCCTGTACAAATAATTGCTCATTGCTTCTGGAAAGGGCTTTGGACCTCACGCTGAGTGGGATAGGAAGCCATTGTAGGGCTTAGCTCCATGCAGAGGAGTGGAATGCCTTTAAAAAGGCTGACTCTGGCTGCTACATGGAGAGTGGTTAGCAGTATGGAGACTAGTTAGAAAGCTACTGGAAGAGCCCAATGAGAGATGATGGTGGCTTAGATTAAGGTCACTGACCAGAGAGGTGCTGAGACGTGGTCCCATTTGGGGATGTATCTTGAAAGAAGAACTGTCAGGATTTAATGACAAATTGGACAAAGGGTATGAAAGAAAGAGAGTAGTGAAGGAGGGAACTAAGGTTTTAGGCTTGAGTAAGCAGGTAATTAGAGTTTAACTGAAACAGGGTGGAGAGCCTAAGGTTCAGGGTAGGTGTAAGTGAACGAAGAGTCCTATTTTGGATCCTCTCAGATCTCCAAATGGAGCTGTCCAGGCGGCAATGGCATCTGAGAGAGAGAGAAAGATGGAACTCCACATTTGGAACTTGTCACACACATGGAATTAAGAGCTTCAGTTCTGTATAAACATGCCAAGAGAGTGCGTGAGAGTGCATGAAGACAGAGAAGATTCATAACTGAAATGGAATGGAATAACTAAGAATTGAATAGTTGAGGTTATTTTGTTTAACATTATATGTGCTAGTACACCAAACACTACTACAAAGGCTAGAATTATATCTAATGGAATCTCTATTATTCTGCCTCATATGGTTAGCCAAATTTTTACAAGCATTTAATGCTTCAAAAAGGATGACACCAAGGTTTTTGGCCTGAGAAACTGGAAGACTGTAGTCGTAATTGACTGATTTGGGGAAGATCCAGAATAGATTTCTGTGGGGTGTGGTCAGGGCAAGAAATCAAAACTTGAGATAATCAAATGGAGATGTTGAATAGGCTGTTAGATATAAAAGAAGGAATTCAGGGGAAAGGTCTGGCTTGAGATTAAATTTGGTATAATCAACATCTAGATAGGGCTTAAAGCTATTGTACATTTCAACAGATGTCATCTCCAGGAGTGTGAATGTAGCTAGAGAAAAGATAATCAAGGACTGGCCCTGTGGGCTCTCCAGTGTCTAGAAATGGAAAACATATGGAGAAATCGGAAGAGAGACAGTGAGGTAAGGGAGGAAAAAACAGAAGTGTTGTCTAATATACTAAATTACCTTAAACATTACAAATACTTACAATATCATATAGTCACAAATTTTTTCCAAACTTAACACAAGTAGGGGCACCTGGGTGGCTCAGTCATTTAAGCACCTGCCTTGGGCTCAGGTCATGATCCCAGGGTGGGATCGAGTCCCATATAGGTCTCCCTGCTTCTCCCTCTGCCTGCTCTGCCTGCCTCTCTCCCTGCTTGTGCTCTCTCTCTGACAAATAAAAATCTTTTAAAAAAACCAAAAACTTAACACAGGTATATCAGGGCTCCTGGGTGGCTCAGTTGGTTAAGTGTGCGAATCTTGATTTCAGCTCAGGTCAAGATCTCAGGGTGGTGAGATAGAGCCCCGCATCCAGCCTCTGTGCTGGGTATGGAGTCTGCTTGGGATTCTGTCTCCCTCTCCCGCTGCCCCTCACCCTCCCTCTCTAAAACAACAACAACAACAACAACAAACCAACTTAACACAAGTGTAGAGTCCAAATAATCTGTCATCCAAATAAGTTCAAGGTTGCTTTCCCAAAGGAATATTTTGGAATTATGTTTGCAGCTATACATTTCAAGCTAATCAGTGTTGCACACTGACCAGAAATCTTGGCAGGGTATGATATTGAAACTGCAGACATCACGGCGTAGCTTCTCAACCCTCGACTGCCATGCTGAGGTGCTCTTTAGAGTCTCTCCCTCATGAGTTTAGAGGGTAGAGGGTAGGGTGGTCACATAACTCAACTCCCAGGGGCTGAGTTTCTTTATCTAACACTCAAGTCAGGCTGGAGTCTTTAAGCTACCGTAGGGGAGCTAGAGCACTTGATTGGACTCTGCATTTCTTTATCTTTTACAGTTATGTCAAGGTCTTTTCGCTGGAATTCTGAACCTAGGGTTTGAAGAGCCTTCCAAAGGGTCTTCTGGGGATAGAACCCAGGGATCTGTGAACTTGGATGGGAAGAAAAAAAATCACATCTTTATTTTCATTAACTTTGAATTGAAATTCAGCAGTTTCTTCAATTATGAATGTAGGCAACAGATCACATTCGTATCAGTTGTACCCCGACTTTGATACCAAAAGTAAACACAGATATTATCACATTGCCCTACAATGATTTCAGATATCTTAAAATGTTATCTATGCTCCTCACGATTTCAAAATTGCATAGTTATTAGACCAGATACTATGTCTTCTTTTTGTTGGTAAAGAAGCACAAATACATATAATTGTATTTCAATATAATTGGTTCCCTTTGTAATCTTTTTTTTTTTTTTAAAGATTTTATTTATTTATTTGAGAGAGAGAATGAGATAGAGAATGAGAGCACAAGGGGGGGAGCAGGAGAGGGAGAAGCAGACTCCCCGCTGAGCAGGGGAGCCCGACGTGGGACTCAATCCCAGGACTCCAGGATCATGACCTGAGCCGAAGGCAGTCGCTTAACCAACTGAGCCACCCAGGCGCCCTCCCTTTGTAATCTTTTGCAGTTTATTTATGTACTTACAATTTTTATTTTATTTTGAGGAGAGACTTTATTATACCACCAATGGGGACAATGGTGCAGAGAGGTGGAGAAACTCTGGTGTCTCTGAATCTGTGTCTTAGCATTCTTTCCATATACTTCTCACTTCTTGGCATCACATGACTTAGAGATAGTATAATCATCTTCTACTGGGTACCTTGGGAATTTGGTCAATGACATTATTTTTGTTCACAGTATCTTTTCTCCTCTGAGGTTTTAAATTTTAGGTAGTACAGTCTACTATTTTTACTTTTTTCTCTACAGCTTCCAGGTTTTGAGTATTTCTTGGAAAGATCTTCCCCACTCCAAAGTTATAAAAGTACTGTACTATATTCTCCAATGTTGTCTTCCAACATTTTAATATGGTTTTTGTTTTGTTTTTTATCTAGCACTTTAATCCCATTGGAATTTGTTTTTATGTCTGGTATGATGTGTGAAACAGAATAAAGGAAACCTCACTGAAAACGGAGTTGGGAGGCCCAGAGAACGAGCTCTCATGCCCTACCACTTGTTGTCAGTTGCAGACCCCAACAGGAAGAGGCCTCCTTTCTTTCCAACTCCAGCAGAAGGAAAAAAAATTTCTCTTCACCCAGCAACAAGCTCAGCCAATGAGAAACTGTCACCACCCTAGACTTTGGCTTTCTTCTAATGGACTTCCATTCAAAACAGCACCTCCCAACCTTCGCTTTTTCTCTGTAAAGTAACTTTCTTCTCCTTTTACCTCGGACTTGCCTATGGTTTGCCATGGCTTACATGTTCTTCCCAAATAAATCCATTTTGGTGGTAAAATAACTGGCTGTTTTACCTTTAAGGTCAATAGCTTTAATTTGTTCTCCTAAAATGATAATGAATATTCCAAAACCATTTATTGAATAGTCAATCTTGTCCTCATGTACCATTTTTTAGAAGCTTTGCTGAATTACAATTGATACACAATAAACTACATATTAAAAAGATACAATTGGATACATTTTGACATATGTATACACCCATGAAACCATTACCACAACCAAGATAGTGAACTACTCTTATTTCTTAATATCTTCAATTTTACTTATTTATCTTTTGAATAGTGAACATATTCACATGGTTGAAAATGTAAAGACATAAAATGTTTTATTATGAAATGTTTCATTACTCATACCCAATCCTAGCCTTGATTGTTCATTTCCTTCTCTAGAGGCAATCAATGTCTTTAGTTTCCTTTATATCCTTATAGAGATGTTTATTTATACACATATTTATTTTTTAAATTAAATTAAATAAATTTTTTGGGTAAACCCAACATGGGGCTTGAACTCACCACCCTGAGATCAAGAGAGGCCTGCTCTACTGATTGAGCAATTATATATATATAGCAATTATACCTCAGAAAAGTTGCTGAAAATATGGTAAATGAGGAAAAGATTGACTACCCAAAAATAGAAATATTTGTGCACATATAAGCAAATACATATACTATACACACAAAAAATAGTGTATAATACACATTGTTTCTCTCCTTCCTATTTTTCCCTGACTAATATATTTTGGACATCACTCCATACCTATATTTAAAAAAATTCTTCATTCTCTTTTACTTCTTAGAATTCTATTGTGTGTATATATATATGTATATATATATATATACATATATATATACTCAACAAATATTTATTGAAAACATACTATATGTGAAGCACTTTTCTAAGCTCTGATATATTAATGAAAAAAAACAAATTCTTTCCCTCATAGAGGTTATATTCTAATGAGATCTATCATAATTTATATAATCAGTTCCCTGATAATGAATATTTAGATGGTTTTCAATCTTTTGCTCCTATAAACAGTGCTGCTGTGAATACCTTGTATATGTCATTTTACACATGTGCAATATATTGAAAGAATACAATTCTAGAAGAGGAATTTCTGGGTAAAAGTGTATGTACATTTGTAATTGATATGATCAAAGTACTCTTGGTAGAGGATTATCAGTTCATAACTCCTACCAACGTTGTATCGATGGTGCTGGTTCTCCATGTACTGTTCTATATAGATTTTTATTTTTGCCAATTTAATGGGCAAAAAAATGACAAGTCATTGTAGAGTTATTATATGTTTCTTCTGATTAATGATACTGGGTGTTTTTTCATATATTTAAGAATCATTTCATATTTTTTTTCCTTTTTATCTAATTAGTTGTTAGTCTTTTCTTGCCAATTTATAGAATGCATGTATTAGGAAATTTTGGCTTTTCTTCTGTGATTTAAATTTCTAATATTTTGACCAGTTTGTCATTTATCTTTTGATTATGGTTATTATGGATTTTGCTATACATAAATTCTGATTTTTATAAAATTGAAATGATCAATCTTTCCCTTTGTGGCTTATGGGAGGTTTTTATGGTACTTAGAAAAATTTTCCCCACTGAAGGATTATAAAAAACTGCAATGATTTCTTCTTGAATTTTTATTATTTTGTTCTTTGAATTTATTTAATCTACCTGAAATTATTTTTTTTCCATATGGCTGTCCCAACACAACTTATTAAATAATCTTTCTTTTCTCCATTGATTTAAAATGCCATCTTTATAACTACTAAATTTCCACATATATTTCCTGCCTTTCTGCTCTGATCCATTGATCTGTCTGCATATTCAATGTGACAATACCACAGTTTTAATTACTGTAGCTTTATAATATAAAACCCTTTTCTTTTTTACTACTCTTGTTTTTCACAATTGTCTCAGCTATTCTTGCTTATTTCCATGTATACTTTAAAATCAGCTTACATATTCCAATATCTAATTATTTTATTGGGATTTCCCAGGAGCTCAAAATATAGCATTTCTCTTCTCTGTCCATGTTTTGAACAAATTGAGAAAAAAGGTAAAGAGTTAGGCAGATGGGAAATAAAAATACAACCTTTATTAGAGACCAAGGCTGAGCTGGATAGCTAAGTATACTTCTAAACAGGCTTGTGAGCTGAACCTCAGAGTTAGGCAGATACTTTGAGTCAGAGGTAACCTTCTTAGGTAGGAGCATTTGGAACCAGTGCTCCTTGTAGTCTGCTCACTTCCAAAAAAAAAAAAAAAAGAAGGAATGAATCAAGAAGGTCGATTTTATTCTTCCCAAATTTGTCAGAAGACAAGAAGGAGTGAGTAAAGGGTTGGAAAGACGCCTTAAAATTTACACACACACCCCCCACCCCCCCGCCATGGGAAAGGAAACTGAAATTTCCCTTCTAATAATTTGATGCTGGTAGGAGTAAATTATTAACCCCCTTTTTAAGACGAGAGACATAATACACAGAGATGTTAAGAAGTGATGCAGACACCTTCATCTTCTAGCTCGGTTCATTCCATAGGCAAAGACTTTCTTACCTTTGACAAATCCCCTACACTATTTATTTTGAAATATTCTCTCACCCCAACATAAACATGAGAGAAATGATAAAGATAAATTTCTCCCTTGATTTTTTTAAATTCATTAAAATGATTTGAAATGATCTTTAATATCATCTCACAAATTATCCTCAATTCAAACTTCAATGGCTTCCAGCTGCCATTTCACACCGAGCTCAACTTTCCCCAGTGGGACTTGTTCTAGGACAGCATCACCTACCTTTCTTGGCACCCGGTTTGGCTCTGTCTGACTCTCATCTCCGATTAAGTAACCCCAAAGTGATGCCAACCTGCGTGCCTAGTTCCCTCTGCATGAGGTGTTTTCTAGACTTGACGGTGTCTACGGGATTACTGCTATGGATCTAAAACTGGGAGAGGAAGACCCAGCACCTTTTCTGATTTGCTAAACTTGAAGCTAGAATGATCCAGGGCTAATTATCTACCCTACACCTGTTCTACTACCCCATGAGATCTGGCTGCACTAAAACGGACCTGTCTTTTGGAGGAACGTATTCCTTCAAGGATCCCCGAGCTCATCCTAATCTGCACGTTCCTCTAGGTGTAGATCCCCCTTAGCCCTCCAACTCTTGTGCTCCACCCTGTGACACATGACTCTGTGGAATTCCAGGGCAGGAGGCTTTATTCCCAGACATATGCTCTGAAACAAAATAATGCTTTTATATCGCTGTTAATATGGCAGGTGCCCACAGGAAGAGAAAGAATAATCTTAACTGTATGTCATTACTGGAATCAAAAGAGTGAATTTATTTTTGAATGTGCTGATGGAAAGGAATTCAGCTTTATTGCATAACCTAAAGAACTAATGCAAGTCATGATTACATCAGGCTTTTATGGTCTCTTTGTGTGTGTGTGTGTGGTTTTCTTTCCGTGTCTTTCTTTCTTTCTTTTTAGTTTTAAAAATCATTCTCTATCTTTGTGCTACCAAGTTCAAACACACTCCACTTAAGAGTTTGTTAATGTTCATCACAGCATCTATGTTGTATTTTGGGCGGTCCATGGAACTTAATTAGAAAGAAAGTTGGCTCTAATTTCGTCTTTTAGTAGCCCCCACTTGAAAAAATAAAGACTGGTTGTTTGAAGATCCTTTAAAAAATTATTCTTTAGTTTCCTCTTGATTTGTGTTTATTGCTCAAAGTCTTCCCAGGGGAGGACTGGAAGCAACTGTAGGACAGTTCAGGCGTTCTGTTCTATTCCTTTTCTACCGAAGGGCTCCAGATAACAGCCTTGAAGAAGGGAACACATTCAGGCCTCACAGCAGGATGTCAGTACTTTATAATAACCTCTCCCACAGCCTGAAGCTCCCAGCACTATTCACTTTGTACGAGTACCCTTAACCCAGCACAAAGGAAGACTTTGAAAGTCCCTGGACCCCACATCCCTGCTGAGAGCCTAGGATGCAGGATACTGCACAGCAGTCTTCAAAAAGCCCCCTAATTTTATTTCCATCTCTGATTTCTGGGCCAGAGTCTTCTGCTTGAATGAGGGGGAGGACAGCTGTGTAAATAAATACAGATGACTGCAACAAGCTGAATGCTTCCCCCAGCTGCCTGCTACACTCATATAGGCTCTCCCCTGACTGTGAAGGATGGGTAAAGCCATGGACCAAAAGTGCCGTAGTATATGGTATTCTTCAGGGAGGAAACTGGTGTTAAGCACCCGGGAGAGTGTTCTGTATGAAATAGGGATGCTGGGCTGCCCGGTAAGCAGAAACAGTTAACTGAATCCTATTATTGTACTTAGGAACTTTCAAAAAGCCTGAAAACCAATCAATCATTCATCCAGCAAACATTTGTTGAGTATCTACTACACGCAAAGCATGTTTCTAAGTGTTTATGGGGGACACTTGGCAAACCTCAGTGAGGTCTGTCTGTGCCCTTAAGCCTGTGGGTCAAAGCCAAGGGATAAGTAGTGATTAAAAGTATAGTTTCTGAAGTCAACTGCCTGAGGCTTGAGTTCTAACTCCATTGTCCCTCACCCTGTGGCCTTGGGCAACTGGCAAACCCTTTCTGAGCTTCAGTTTCTTTATCTCTAATACTATTTTCCATATAATATCATTGTGAGGATTAAATGATATAATGCACAGGGTCTGCCCTGCAATAAACTTTCAATATAAAGATTAGCTATTAGCCTATTAGATAGGGCATAGACTAAGCGACTATAGACAAAAAAACCCCACCCCAAATTCAGCAGCAGAGCAAAATAGAGGTTTATTTCTCTGTCTAAAGTCAGGCGGTCTGGAGCTCTCGGGGTATCTCTGTCATTTTCAACGTGTGGCTTCATCTCTAAGGCCAAGATGGTGGCTCCAGCCCTTACCACATTCCTGCCAGCAAGAAAAGGAGGGGGCCAGGGGAGAGCATGCTTATTCCTTTTAAAGGTACCACCCAGACGTGGCACATGCTGTTTCTTGTTACATTCTGTTTGCCCGAACTTAGTCATGTGATTGTGTCAAGCTGCATTAGAAGGATGGGAATGGCAGTGTCTAGCTAGCCTTGTGTTCAGCTACAACTCTTCACTGCGGGTGTGTGAGACGGGGGGCCGCGAACCATCCTAGCCACCGCCGTCTTTGTTAGCTGGCCGTAGGGCTAGTGACAGTTGTTGCCAGAGGAGCCTGGGAAAATCGTAGGAGGTAGACCCTTGGACACGTGGGTTAGGAAAAAAAAAAAAAAATCCAGTGGAGGGATAGAGAGCTCAGAGACATCAAAAAGGGGATCTGTTTAGAGTATATTGAGAAGTCTAGATTATCTGGAGTGTAGCATGCAATAACAGAAGTGTGTGGGAAGCCAAGCCAGAGCATAGGTTAGCAGCGGCTCATGAAGGGCCCGAGAAGTCATTTTAGTAAACCAGGGATAAGATTTTGAGGGCCTGCCCTGGGCTCTGGTGGTGGTGAGATTGTGAAGACAGAGCCAGCTGGGAGGCACTTTTGGAAATAGAAGCAACAGGTTTTGAGAACTGACTGAGTAAGCGTGTGAAGAAAATGGGTCAGGATGGCCCCCAGATTTTCAGCTTTGGTTTTCATCAGGACAGTGATGCCATTAAGAAGGACAGGGAAGCCAGGAAGAGGGGCAGAGAAGAGCTAGGGTAGGGTAAGATTTTGTAAGCAAGTGAAAGAGAGTTTCATGGTACTCTTATAATTATTTATTTTTTTGATAATTGTTTAATGTCTGTTCATTCCTTCACTAGTCTGTAAACTCACCTATAGCCGCAAAACAAATCATCTCAAACTTTGTGGCATGAAACTAGCAAGAAAGGTCATTTATTATTATTCTTTCATGGTTCTGAGGGTTGACTAGACTCAGCTGGGTGATTATCACTGAGTCTCTTATTCGGTTATAGGCAGACAAGGATGGGAGTTGGACTCATCTCAAAACCTCCAGTGTCTGGTAGTTGATAGTGACTATCAGCTGAAACCTCAGCTGCGACTGTTGGCCAGAACATCTATATGTGACCTCTCTGTGTGGCCTGGGTTTCCTCATAGCATGATGACTGGGGTCCAAGAACGTGCGTCCCAGAGAAAGCCATGGAGGAGTTGTATTGCCGTTTATCACTGTGTCACTCAGGGGCATTTCTACTGCATTCAGTTAATTCGAAGTGAGTTACTAAGGCCACTCATATTCTAGGGATTGATGGGGAGAATGTGAAAAATCTGTGGACTTGTTTTAAGCTCCCACAGTCTGTGAGGCCAGAGCCCGGACCCTGCCAGTTTTTTAAACCACTATATTGTCATGCTTAGGAAAAAGTAGTATGTGGTGTGGTCAATGAAAGTTTGTTGAACAAGTGAATGAAGAGAAAAATCAAAGGGTTTCAGTGCCACAGATTATTCACGACAAAGACTAGGGAATATTGGCTCTTACTGTTTATTATTAGCGGGCCAGCTGTATGGCAACCATGTCTATGTGGGGGACTTGATTTTCGTCAGCAATCACTAACACCACTGGGGGAGCGAGAACATTATACTTAGGGGGCCATTGGCTCCTGAGTATGGCAGATACTCTGATAAGATAAACTGAGGCATATTAAAAATTTTAAGAGTTTGAGAAAAAATCTGCTCAAATGGGCAGCATTCAGTCTAGCAGACAGAAAGGAGCTCCAAGGAGCTGTACAAAATGAAAGACTTTTAGGGGCAGAAGGGAGCAGGAGCAAAGAAGTTCTGTGAAGCCAGAAAGCAGGTTGGTTATTGCAAAGTTTCTTTCCTTTAGGGAGCGGCCAGGTTCTGTCAGGTGGATTACCCAACGAATGCCGATCAGGTGATTCCTGATGGACTAAGATTCCACTTTTCAGAGAGCACAAACTAGAATGCTCAGTTTGGTGGCATGGGGCATAGCATAAGCTTCTCCAGTCTAGTTTCTAAGTCAGACCTGGTCTCACCCTGAACCCAGTCCGGTTCCTAGTTGCACCCAGCTCCACCTGGACCAGTTTCTAAGTTGGAGCCAGTCTGACTCTGGCCGGTTTCCCAGCCAGCCCACCTCCAGACGCAAGGAAGCAGCCAGCTCAAGGGACTCCACAGGTATCTATGTTTGGTTGCTCTGTTGCTCCTGGGGACCCTTGGGGTCTCCTCGGTTCCCTCTTCTGATACTAAAACTGTTGAAAGATAAACCGAGGCATATTAAACATTTTAAGAGTTTGAGCAAAAATTGATTTAAATGGGGCAGCATGGGGTCCAGGAGATAGAAAAGAGTTTGGAGGAGCAGTACAAAATGAGAGACTTTTATAGGCAGAAGGGAGCAGGAACAAGGGAGTTATATGTAGCAAAAAAAAGCGGGTTGGTTATTGCGAAGTTACTTTCCTTTAGGGAGTGGCAGGGTTCTGGCAGACAGATTACCTAACTAGTGCTCATCAGGTGATTCCTGACTGACTGAGTTAGATTGCGTTTCTGCGAGAGCCCAAACTATAATAAAGTGAAGTCTCAGTTTGGTGACCTGGGGCTTAGCACAATTATTCCGCTTTGGGCCTGTTGTCTTGTTTTTAACAGAGGCAACACCTGAACCGAATGCCTACACCTACTGATGTAGCAGTTTTTGTTTTTTTTTCTGATGCATAACAAATTACCACAAATTTAGTGGCTTAAAACAACACTCATTTATTAGCTCATATTTCTGTAAGCGAGAAGCCTTGGGTTCTCTGCTTAGGGTCTTCTAAAACTCAAATCAAGGTGTTGGTCAGACTTCATTCTCCTCTAAAACTTAGGGCCCTCCTCCAAACTCATGAGGTTGTAGAAAATCTAGTTCCCTGTAGTTGTAATACTGAGGTCTCTGTTCCTTGCTGTCAGCTAAGGGTCACTCTCAGGGATAAGAGACTGCCTGCATTCCTTGCTGTGTGACACCGCCCCCCCCCCCCCCCCCATCCATCTTCAAAGCCAGCAATGGAGAATTTCTCTCTCATTGAATCCCTCTTTTTATGCTTCAAATCTCTCTGGCATTCTGTCTCTGATCTCTAGACCCAGATTTAAAGGGCTAGTGTAATTAGGTCAGACTCACCTGGATGATCTCCCTGTTTTAAGGTCAACTGATTTGAGGACTTAATTACACCTGAAATCAGTATTCGACTAACTAGGAGTTTGCAGTGTTAGTGTCTGAATAACTGGGAGGTACGTGTACACCAGGGGCTAGGAATCTTGGAGGATATTTTAGAAGTCTGTTACCACAATGGGAAATTCCCCAAACATAGGAAGGTGTATAGATGGTTCCAATATTAGGAAAAAGAAAAAAACAACTTTACAAATGTCTACCACAGGAAGAAAGAGGACAAATGAAGACATAGGAAAACTAAAAGGTAAGCATCTGAGATTGAAGTTATGAATTCTACTAAGGAACTAGAGATGGACAAAGGAGTGAGGAGCAGTGTTGAAAGCCAAGCTAAAGTTGGATGTAGAAAATGGCACTAGAAGCCCTTGATGTTCTTAATTTCTTAAGCAATTAGCTACAGCAGTGAGTAAAAAAAGATGAAGCTAGAGAAATTGAACGCAGGTGTTCACATAGTATGAGGATTGGCACAGCAAACAGCATCGGTCATTGAAATAGAGGATCATGGTAAGAGCACTATTGCAGGAAAATAAGCTGGAGGTCTGAATTCTCCTTATCTATAAGGGTTTTGCTCTACACCTCAGCAATTGCACTACTTATCCAAAGGGTACAAAAATAATGATTCGAAGGGGCACCTGCACCCCAATGTTTATAGCAGCAATGTCCATAATAGCCAAACCATGGAAAGAGCCCAGATGTCCACTGACAGATGAATGGATAAGGAAGGTGTGTTTTTTATACACACACACACACACACACACACACAAAATGGAATATTACTCAGCCATCAAAAGAATGAAATCTTGCCATTTGCAGCAATGTGGATGGAACTAGAGGGTACTATGCTAAGTAAAATAGGTCAATCAGAGCAAGACAAATACTGTATAATTTCAGTCATATGTTGAGCTTAAGAAACAAAAGAGATGATCATAGGGGAAAGGAAGGAAAAAATAAAATAAAACAGAAGGAGGGAAACCATAAGAGACTCTTAACTCTAAGAAACAAACTGAGGGTTGCTAGAGGGGAGGTGGGTGGGGGATGGGGTAGCTGGGTGATGGGCATTAAGGAGGGCACGTGATGTAATGAGCACTGGGTGTTTTATGCAACTGATGAATCACTAAATTCTACCCCTGAAACTAATAATACACTATATATTAACTAAATTGAATTTGAATAAAAAAATACAAGTAATTCAACTAGAAAAAAAGGAAGAGGTGAGGGTTTTGCAATGGATAATGTTCTACCCCTGGCACTGTAACATCTGTGACTCTATGGTGTGGCCACAGGGTCCTGCTGAGTGGGAAAGCAAGGAAATAATGCTAGTACAGATAAAGAATAGGGATTGGAAGTCATGATGAGGACAAAAGTTAAGGTCATTAGGATTTGATGGAATAAGAAAGTGTAAGGGTAAGAGAGTGAGGTAGAAGTTGATTTTATGCTACTTCCTATAAACTTTTAAAAGTTTATGGTAATATATGTCCTTTCCCCCATACCTTTCTTTGGTCTATTATTGTGGTAGATTTTACTTCTCTGTATGGTATAATCCTCACAGTACTTTTTTGTTTGTGTGTTTAAAGGTCAATTATCATTTAAAGACTTTAGCAAGTGAAAATAAATGTCTTTTATATTTATCTGTATATTTACCACTTACTGCACTATTCATTATTTTGTGTAAGTTTGAATTTCCATCTGATATCATTGTCCTTCAGCCTGAAGCACTTTTAAACATTTCTTTTCTTTCTTTTATTTATTTGACAGAGAGAAACACAGAGAAAGAGGGAACATAAGCAGGGGGGAGTGGGAGAGGGAGAAGCAGGCTTCCCTCGGAGCAGGGAGCCCGATGCAGGGCTGATGACCTGAGCCGAAGGCAGACGCTTAACAACTGAGTCACCCAGGCGTCCCCACTTTTAAACATTTCTTGAAGTGCATATTTTCTGGCAATGCATTCTCTCAGCTTTTGTTGTTTGTCAGAAGATATTTTTACTTCAACTTCATTTTTGAAGATTTTTTTTTTTTAATATAGAATTCTAGGCTTGTTCCCCCTTGGCCCCCAGGCCCTCTTTAAACCTTCAGAGATGTTGGCCCATTTTGTTCTAGCTTGCTTTGTTCATGATGAGACATAATTGATAATTTTTATTTTCTTGTGTATAATGGGCATTTTTCTCTTTTTTTGCTGCTTTTATAATCTTTCTCTTCATCATTGGGTTTTGGCAATTTTATTATGATGTGCCTTGGCATGGTTTTCTTTTTGTTTATTCTGTTGGGATTTGTTGGGTTTCTTGGATTTGTGAGTTTATATTTTCCATCAAAATTGGAAATATCTTGATCATTATTTCTTTAAAATTCCTTCCATACTCCAGGACTCCAATTACACATATATTAGACCACTTGATATTGTCCCATGTATCACTGATGCTCTAATAATTTTTTTAAGCCCCCTTTAACTTGTGTTTTATTTTAGGTAGTTTCTATTGCTCTTTTTTTTTAAAGTTTACTGGGCTTTTTTTTTTTTTTTTAAAGATTTCTTTATTTACTTGACAGAGACACAGCAAGAGAGGGAACACAAGCAGGGGAGTGGGAGAGGGAGAAGCATGTTTCCTGGGAGCAGGGAGCCTGATGAGGGGCTTGATCCCAGGACCCTGGGATCATAACCTGAGCTGAAGGCAGACGCTTAATGACTGAGCCACCCAGGGGCCCCTACTGGCCTTTTCTTCTGTAGTGTTCATCAGCTGTTAATCTCATTCAGTAAATTTTTCATTTTGGATATTGCATTTTTCATTTCTAGAAGTGCCATTAGGTTCTTTTCTGGTATATTCTGTTTTTCTAATCATTATGTTTATGCTTTTCTTTAGATCCTTGAGCATATTTGTGATATTTTAAACAGTTGTTTTAAATCCATCATCCACTAATTCCATAATTTCTGTCATTTTTGGAGTATATTTCTATGATTAATTTTTCTCCTAATTATGGGTCATATTTCTTTGTTTCTCTGAATATTTAGTGGTTTTTGTTTGGATGCTAGACAGTGCATTTAAGTGTCTGGATCTCTTTATCTTCCTTAAATGGAAGAGCAGATAGATTTGTTCTGTCATGTAATTAATTTACTTGAGGATCAACTTCATCATTTTGAGGCTTGTTTTTAAGGTTTTGTTAAGGCAAATATAGAGCACCTTTACTCTAGGATTAGTCTGGCCCTAACTCTATGGCCTGCCTTTTGTGGGGTCTTCAGTGAAAAAAAAAATCTTGTTAATCAGTGAAGTTTCTATTTTTCTTTGATTGGTCTCATGTAGTATTACCCTGTGCATGCACAAAGTTAGTATTCAGTCAAATACTCAAAGAGACCCCTGTGCAGAGTTCTAAAGCTATATCTCTGTCTTCAATGCCCTGCAAATTTCAGCCACCTCATCTTACATAAACTTCACAGAAAAGATCTCTTCCACTCAGTAAGAACACTGTGCTCTGCTTGTTTTCCACTTCCATGACCTGGAGTCTGGTAAATGCCTTCAGAGAAAAATATCATAGAAGTCATCATCAGAATCATTTTATTTGTTTACCTTCTCTCGGGGGTTACAGTTCTCTGATGCTGGTTTCCCACTGTCTCAAAATAGTTGTTTCACACATATTTCCCAGTGAAGAAAATAGGCAAGGGACTCTTGTGTCTACCTCTGACCTTCCTGGCCTCTTCCATCATACCCCTTGTGCAATATGTGAAATTCTGTGTACAGGGGTTGAATGAGTTCTTGGAGTTAAGAGATCTGAGGTGGTGCTGGTTTCTTACTCTCCAATTAAAAATGCAGCATAGAAGAGGAGACTTCAGCATTTCTCATTCAGAGTGCTTCTGGGGAAATTATGAACTGGCTAAGGTAGGTGTTTGGGTGGTTGGTAATATGAGGCAAGCAGCAGCTATCTCCCTCCTCTAGGTCCTTCCTGAGTTGGGAAGACTCTCATTGATAAAGGCAGGACCTGAGCTAGAGCTTGGGGAATGGGCTTGGAGGATGTGGGAGCAGGGTGTAGGCAGCAAGGGGGAAAGTCCCTTGGGGGCTCAAACTCTCTGACTTTCCCCCTTGCTTTTTTTAAGGGCCCCCCCTTCTTTTTCTCTCCCCCAAATTCTGATTATGTATTGCCATTTCCCTGAGAGCAATACAAAAAAAAAAAACCAACCAAAAAACAAAAAAACCCAACTTTTATTGTGCCTTAAAATAAATGAAGAAGACAAGTAAGAGAAATATTTTCTCATTGTAGAACACGTGAAAAATACTAGCATCCTCAGAAAACTACCTTAGATGGTGTTTCCTTTTAATAAAGTAGTTGGTTGAAATAATATGATGCATGAAGTTGTACATCCATTCTTTAAAACCTATCATTCTAATCATTTTTCTAAAATTTCTAGCTCTGCTTTTACTTGTTGTGTTGGCATGGATGAGTTACTTAACCTCTGTGAACCTCAGTATGCTCATTTGTAAAATGGAGATAACAGTTGTACCTCCTTCAGAGATTGCTATCAGGACTAAATTAGAGAGTATATGTCAAACTCTTAGCTAGTACTTGATTTATGGTAAGCACTCATTAACTGGTAGCTAATACTTTTTCATGTCATGCAGGAATTCATTATATTATCAAAGTATGACTTTTCAATGAGTCTGTATTATGTCATTGTATAACGGCATCATGACTTATTTAACTGTTGCCCTATTTTGGACATTTATTTGGGGTCAAATTTTTGCTATTTCAATAATTTTGTGATGAAAGGCCCTTGAATATACAACTGTCTACCATTTGTGTGAAGGTAAATCCCTGGAAGTGGGAGGAATAGTTGGGGGAAAAAGAAACAGAACATCAGTGGAGGTAGTTTCCTTCATCCATCTCAGCTCAGACTCCTCACATAAAGCCTCAAAGGACAGCAGCTTGGGAATGGCTTCTAGAGGAGCCTGGGCTGAAGGAGAAAGGAAGGTCCTTTGGAAGATTTCTGTCTTTCCTCCTTTTTGTTTCAAATTCTCAGAGGGTTGGGACTCACTGAACTGGGGAGACCTGAAGTCTATATCCAGGTCACTGGCCAAGTATGTGACTTTGGGCATCACTCAATTTTCCTGGGCTGCTTCTTGGGTAAAATGGAGGAGTTGGGCTTCACTTCTAAAGTTCCTTTAAATGCTGGCATCCTACAGATCTAGACTCTGATGACCTCATATCCAATATCAACTTACCCCACTTCCTATTTCAAGTGGAGAATTTAGGTCGTGCAATCTTCAGTTCATTCATTGATTCAGGAAGCATTTATCCAGCTCCTACCATTCATCCATCACAGAGGTGAATTACATGGTCTCCAGTCCTTGAGGAACTCCCACTCTAGTAGGGAAATAGGACAAGGAAAAAATTATATTGACACACTGTGATAATTCCTATAATAGACGCTATTACTGAATCCCATGGAAGGACAAAAGAGGAGATACGTGTTTTGTTTTTAATAGTGCTGATTGGGTGGGTCAGATGAGGAGTGGATCACCTAGGAAAACAGGCAAGCTATCTCTAATTCCCTTTATGTATGAACCTGATTCTGAGTTTTAATGAAAGCTTTCCTGATATGAGACCATTGTCTGTCTTAAAACATCTCCATAAGGCAAATATTGTTGAGAAACTCCAAGATGAGAGAAAGAAAGTTGACTATAGAGATGAGCAAGACATTGTCTTTACCTCCTAAATAGTGATGAGAAAAGGCAGCCATGGAAGTAATCAGTATGGAAAGTAAGTGTGGAAGTAATAAAAATCAGCTATGGATGGAGCGATTTTATTCCTGAGAGATCTGGGGTAACTGTTCTTTCTGGTTTGGTGGAAAGAATGCTGGCTTTGGAGTTGGAGTGGCCAAGTAGCTCCAGGGTCTAGGACAAGTTGCCTGATAGTGGTGAGCATCAGTAAACAGAGCCGGGAACACTTACCTGGAGATAATGCATGTAGATCTGGGGTGTATATCAGACACTGAAGAAGATGGTCCTTTCTTCCTGTCTCTGGTTACTAATCTTTTAGAGTCTTTGTTTACACATCCTAACGGTGTGAATAGTATTTTTCCCTGAAGGAGTATAGATGAAGTAGTGAGTACGGGGGCATTTGGCACATGCCAGAGCATTACTGTGGTTCTATAAGAAGGATGTGAACTGGAATCTTAAGGAACAGACTTACCCAGTAGACTTTTTAAGGAAGATTTTGGCATTCACCAGGGAGTCGTGCTCACTGGCAGAAGGGCACCGTCCAGGTGCAGTTGTTGGAACAGGGCCTGATGCTGCGTGCTAGTGGTGAAAGCTCTCACAGGAGAGGAAAATGGAGCAAAGGCAAAGGGGGACAGGGCCAGCTGACTGCGTCTCAGTCTGACTTGGCCCAAATGCCTGTAGGGAAGGGGCACTTAGGCAGGGTGGCATCTGGGGGTGGGTGGCTGCTCATGAAGTGCTGGTCACCTAGCACCATGGAGAATGTGACGAATAGTGGTTATCACTCCTCCACCTCTGTCCCTCCTTGTATTCCAAAGGGAAAAGCTACAATGGAAGGGTTAAAAAAAAAAAAAAAGTAGGGCAAGGGAAAGATAAACCAAGCAGGGGTTGCCAAGACAATAGTGAACAGACAGCTGGGTTGGGTGTTTGGGGCTGTGCAGTGAGGGAGAAATGCCCTGAGAAGAGCTGTGCTTTGTTCAGAATTCAGGCATAATGTGTAAGGTCCAATGTGACCCTCCCCACCACCCCTCCATCCCCCCCCCCCAAAGTCCACCCAGACAGAGACGGACGGAGATAGAGAGGGGAGAGATTTATTTTGGTGTAGGGTGCTTTGAAAGCAACACAGAAGAGAGAGAAAGTGAGCTCAGAGAGAGGGAAAATGCAGGATACCCTAGGGCACCTTCACAAGGCACCAGGACAGGAGAGGGCATCACAAACAAAGCTGTGCACTGACTGTTACCTCCCCATGTGTGGAATGCCCACTCTGTGTGTGGGGTTGAAATAGGCAGCTTTTTTGAACAGAAGAGCATTTGGTTCATTTGCTGCACTTGGGATGTGTTATCTTAGAATGTGTCTCCTATGCTCACTCTCTGTGGCAGCAGATTTCTCTCCCAATATGTTCCCTCCAGGGTCGTGGAGATGCCTGGTTAGATTACTGCATGAGTCATGTAGTATCTCGTGCAAGCTGAGTTGCAGCATAGCTAGTGGTTAAAAACATGGACTGTGGTGCCATACTCTCTGGTTTTGTGATCCAGTTCTACCACTTGGGCAAGAACTTAACGTTCCTGGGACTCAGTTTCCTCATTTGTAAAATGAGATAATAGTAGTATCAACTATGGATGGGATTAGATGGGCTTCTACATGTGGGGCACTGAGGACCTGCCTGGCACATGGTAAGACCGTGAAGTATTGGCTATCATTATTAATTATCTGGTGCTTTGAAGGTATTCAGTAAATGTTTGCTGCTGTCAGAAAAATCATCATATCAAATACTTCCTGAATCCCCATGTGTCCATGATGCTCTCCTCTATGCTTATTTATGGTGCTCAATTGAAGACATGTTTTCTGCCTGGTAACTTACTTTCTGGGGTGGAGACACTGATTTGGACATACACAAAGAATTGAAAAATAAAATGGGAATAAGGCGCAAAAAATAATGCACCAAAAAAATAAAGATGGTGAGCATAAAAAACCAGCCAAAATTTGTGTTTACTGTCTTAACAAAGTAATCTCATTTTTTATTGGTAGGGATTTAAAATTGGTTGTTGATAGGTCAATTTGCAGCTGTTAAATAGTCATATGCCTACATAGAGGGAGGTCTCTATTGGGATATCACAGAGATCATTCTTATCCTGGTGAATCATTTTCCATAAGAATATTTTATTATTATAACAAATGATAACATATTTAATGTTAATGTTATAATAACTATCATATTATAGCAATATTTTATTTCTACAATAAAATATTAAGAGATATACCAGCTATTGTGTCATTTAGTCATCTCAAGATCCTGTGATACCAAATATTTATTATTATTCCCATTTGACAGATGAGAAAGTGGAGACTTAGTTTGAAATTGCCCAAGTCCACATAATTAATGAAAGGTAGAGCTGGTATTTAAACCTAGAACTATTTGAATCCAAACCTATATTCTTAATGACAAAGAATCCAAAGCTAATAATTTAGACGATCAGAAAGATCTCAAAAGACATAGAGCTATGGACTGAAACTAACAAGACTAGATAAAATGGGGGCACCTGGGTGGCTCAGTCGTTAAGCATCTGACTTTGGCTCAGGTCACGATCCCAGGGATCGAGCCCCGCATCGCATCGGGCTCCCTGCTCTGCAGGAAGCCTGCTTCTCCCTCTCCCACTCCGCCTGCTTGTGTTCCCTCTCTCGCTCTGTCTCTCTCTGTCACATAAATAAATAAATAAAATCTTTAAAAAAAAAGACTAGATAAAATGGGGATAGACGGGAAAATCTGAATGTACTTCATAAAACCAGCTGTTTGAGTTTGAAATGGAGAAACTATGGCTTAATAACAGTTTGTGTGAAATACACTTGGGTTTTCTTTCTTTCTTTCTTTTTATTTTTAGATTTAAGTTTAATATGAACCAACAAATATATAACATGGCTGCCCATAAAAGCCAATTGCTGTGGTTGCAGCAATAGACATATTATCTGCAGAAACACAACCATACAGGGACAGGAACTGGCAAATAGAACACTAAGAGAGCATTCATGTCAGTGAAGGATCTGGAAAATACGCTCGTTTCTAACAATTTCAACAACAAGGAATTACTGAAGGAATCATAGTGGTGGTGTTTTTTTTTTTTTTTTTTTCCTAGAAAGCAGTAGTAATTATAATAGTAACACTTAATTCTGATAAAACAGTCTCCTTGACCCAGGCATATTTATATGTATTAACTCTTTTATATCTTACAGCAACTTCATGAGTAGATCTATTATTATTTTTGTTTTGTGGATGAGGAAAATTTGTTATGCAGCATAGAAAGCTAATGGAGTAGCTCTCCACCTTGTGCTTCCTCCCTGCCCACCCCCCCCTTGCTTTTAGCTTCTGCCATGATCACATGTAAGATCCAAGTGCAGTGAACAGAGTTTTTGCTTTAACATGTGGTTAATCTGAAAGAGAACTAATGAAAACTCATATCTCTTTTCCCAACTCTTTCCAGATGTAATGTAGTTAACCCCTCCTTTTCAAGAATAGCATGCAAGGGGGTAGCTGTTAAAAGGAAATGCTTTCACACATGAGCTAACTCCTTTTACTCTTTGACAAGAGGCTGCCTCTGTTGGTCACTGTCTACCAGCCAGGTGTGCTCAGGTATGTGCCATGAGATTGTCCATCAGCGGGAAACACAGGATATTACAAGTTAGGTTTATGCAAGATATGTGCTGGATGTAAAGGCTGAACAGCCCCGACACAGACAGATATACAGAAAATAGTATACACGCTCTTGCTATCATGGTTTTGACATTTGTTACTTGGTAACTCTATTTAAAAATTTTGCAATAAGTACTTTCAGCAGCAACAAGCTAAAAGCCAAAAGTAACAACAAAACAAACAAAACCCAAGAGGCTGAAAGAGTATATTTCATGAAAAATAAGGTCCTGAATGTTCATTTCTCAAGTTTGTTGATGATGAATATAAAACTTGCACAAAATGTTTGTTGACATCAGGGGTTCAATGACATCATTAAACACATGAAAAGCAGAGACACACATCTGCTGAAGAAACAATAGCAGCTACTTCAGAGTTAGAAGTTGTTTTAAGAGGATTGTGTCCAAAGAAAATAATTTAACATGTGCAGTTGCAGAAAAGTATGTTTACATATCACTCTTTTGAAATGTGGCTTTTCGTTTAGATCAAATATCTGTTCTTCTAAATTAATTTCAATCATTTTCAATTTCAGGATTTCTTGTGTATTTATAAAGCAATGTTAAAGGGTTGGCTCTCTTAGCAATAGAATAGTGTTATGAACAGTTAAATAATGCCGGTTTTTTGTCAGGGTCATCAGATACTTCAAATAGGAAATCAGTCAAGTTAATTCCAGCTAATGACTCAATTCTTTTTCCATCTGACAACTTGTGAAATCAAAGTAAAGCTTTCAGAAGTTTATCTGTGGAAGGCAAAACATCTGATATAATGGGGAATACTGTGATAAATTTAGTAAAAAATTTAACATTGAAGATGAAATTATTTGTTGCTGTGGTGATATTATGAATATATGTTTTGGCAGAGCATAGCACCATGATAAAAACTGTGTTCTCATTATGACATCTGTGGAGCAGAAATATAATGGGAATTGATTTTTGTGCATACACAACTCCTAATTGCATTCAAACAAATTTCAATATTTTACCAATTGAAGTAGAAACTGACAATGGTTAAATTTTACAAATATTTTTATATATACACAGAGGGACTGAATTAAAATTTTGTATGTGCAGTGAAACTGACATTAAAAAACAGAAACTTCAGCTTAGCAGTATGTATTTTCTCTTAGTCATGCATCATCAGTTGAGTCTTATAAATGTTTGAGTTTTTAAAGAATTACTTGGAAAATCAACTTAAATGTCAACCATGGGGAAGAATTTCTCTAAATTTTGTTTGCATTTTATCCAAAATCAGCTGGAAATATTTAATCAAATTATTCAATAAGGGACCAACCAAGATCTTCAGCTTTTCAAGTTTATAGCAAACTAATTATTAAAATCAAAGCTTGCAAACAGGGTGATATTGATATTTATCTGTACAAAAACAAGGGAAGCAGAAAACACCTTAATTAATGAGAACTCCAATGGTGGAATAGCTCAATGTGTGAATAGAAAAGATTTGAATTTTGATTTGGTAAGTGTATATTGAATTGGATTGAAATTGAGAAGACCTGTGATTTTATATCTCAGTTTGATGAACTGTTTAGAAAAATCATTAGAAAACACCTTTTAAAATGAATTTTATCTTATAAAAAATGTTCATTGAAGAAGATACTCTGGGGTAAAAAAAAAAAAAAGGACCTCTAAAAATATGTGGGTTGAAATATGAACAGATCTTAATTTTAAAAATTAAAATCTGAGAATAGGCTCTGTTTAGCAGACTTCGCTGAGAGCTGCCTGGAGAGTGTGCAGCCCCTGTAGAGAGGAGTTTCTTGGATAAAAATATGGTCAGAAGAAAGGGGTCAGTGGAAGCTGTCATGAATTTCAAATTTATTAATCATAAAATTCAACTATGAATAACACTGAAGGCAAATTTATGAGAAAATTAAAAATAATAGTTGCATATTTGAAAAAATTCTTCACAAAAATACCAGTGACAGGGTCTTATAGGCAGATAAAGCTAAAAATTGATTAAAAATATGTGTACTAAGGATAATTATTTCACTTTTATTATTTTTAATGTTCAGATACTTAACATAAAGACTTAAAGTTTGTCCTGATATACTCAGATACATTAATTTTAGCTTTTTAAGAAAGAATTTCATTTATTTTCTTAAAAGATATATTCATTTATTTGAGAGACAGAGCGCGCATGCGCACACAAAAGAAGAGGAGAAGGGGAGAGGGAGAGGGAGAGGAAGAGAGAATCCTCAACCGTTCTGAGCATGGTGCCTGACCTGGGGCTCCATTCCAGGACGCTGAGATCTGACCTGAGCCAAAACCAAGAGCCGGCCACTCAACTGACTGAGCCACCCAGGCACCCCGAAAGAATTTTATTTTTGAAAATAATTTTTAATAAAATAATTTACAAGTTCTCTAATAAAAGAACACTAGTTTGTTGGTCACTTAATATTTCAAAATAGTTACATAATTTTAATGATTTGTCGTAGGTTTTTATTTGGATGCAATTTCGAACTTAGAGAAAAGTTGCAAGAATATTACAAGGAGCTCCGGTATTCCTTCACATTTCCATTTTGCGCCACTGACTTTAACATTTCCCTTTTCTCTTTCTTGCTCCCATATCAATGTGTGTATGTACATAAAATCTTTTTTTCTGACACATTTGAGTGTAAGCTTAAGACACCATGCCCTTTTACTACGAAATCATTTCATGTGGTTTTTCTGAAAATAAGGATATTGAATTCAGGAAGCGTAACATATGTATAACACTTATAAGCTATAATTCATATCCAAAGTCCATCTCTTGTCTCAAGAATGTCCTTTGTCCCTATTTTCTTCCTGTCCAGGATCCAATCCAGTTATCACATAGAGCAGAAGTTGTCAGGTCTCTTTGGTATCCTTCAATCTGAAATAGTTCCTCAGGTTTTCTTTGTCTTACTTAACCTTGACATTTTTTCAGAGAACAAGCTAGCTGTTTTGTAGAATGTCCCTCAGTTTGGGTATGATTAATTTCAGGCCATGCATTTTTGGCAGGGATAACATGATAAGTCCTTCTCAGTGCATCACACCTGAAGGCACATGGTGTCAATTTGTCCCAATATTAGTGATACTGACTAAGATCATTTGGATAAGTCGGTGTCCGCCAGATCTCTCCCCTGAAGGCATAGATATATTTTGTAAGAATTAATTGGAAGTCATACAAATCAAATTTTTACCCACTGTATTTAAATAACAACAGTTGATTTTATCAATGATCCTAGATTTGACCAATGGGGCTCCTCCAAGCTAGCTGGCTCCTTGTTCTTTTGGTATGATCTCTTATTCTTTAAGCATTTCTTAATTTTCAGCATGAGGTATTACAGGATCAGCCTGTACTCTTACTGCTTCAAGCCTGGAATCAGCCTTTTTTCCAAGTATCCCTGGCTTTTTAGTAAAGAGTGGTATTTATAAACCAAGATCTGACAACTAGGTATGCTTCTTGTTACATTTGAGTCATCGCTTATAAGCCCTCTCGGTGGTAGTGCTGATACACACATACACGCACGCGTGTACATCCACACACATGCATATACAAGCATGTACATATATGAATTCCTCTCTCTCTCTGTATGGGTATAGAGCCATAAATTTATGCTGATACTTCTAATTCCATCCAACACTGCAGGACACATTCTAGTCTTCTTCCTCTCTGTATCTATAATATATAATTACTCATTTGTTCATGCCTAGGATATACAGAAAATAGCTTCAGAATTGCTCAACCATAATGTTGTGAAAAGCAAACTTATTAGCTAGAATTTAATATACATTTATAATTTTATTAGGTAAATATTACATATATTGAAGTGTAGAATCTCAAGTGTACAATGTGATGGGATTTTCAAATGGATATACATGTGTAACACAATCCTTATCAAGATAAAGAGTATTTCTATCACTCCAGTGAGTTTCTTCTTGCCCCTTCATAGCACATAAGTCCCTCCTGCAATACACATACTCAAAGGTGTTTTTTTTCTTTCCAATTTTTAAAAACCACCTTAATTTAGTTTTTACCTGCTGTAGAACCTCATATGCAGGGTCATGAAGATACTCTCCTAGATCTTCCTAGAAGCTTTACAGGTTTAGTTTTTATTGTCAGGTCTATGATCTATATCAAATTAATTTTTGTGAATGATAAGATAGGAGTTAAGGGTCACTTCTCCTTCATACATATACCTAATTGTTTTAGTACATGTATTGAAAAGGCTTTCCTTTGTTCTCATTGCATTGCTTTGGTGTCCATGTTGAAAGTAAATTAATTGTGTAAGTATAGTTCTGGACTCTGTTGTCCCATTGACAATTATTTATCATTATGCTATTATATTGTCTTGATTATTGTAGCTTTATAGTAAGTCTTAAAATGAGGTAGTATAAGTCTTCCAACTTTGTGCTTTTTTTTTTTTAAAGATTATTTTGATTACACTAGTTTTTTTTTTCATTTTCCATATACATTTAGAATTATCTTGTCAGTATCTATAAAAATACCTGCAGGAATTGTAACTGGGATTGCTGTGAATCTATAGATCAATTTGTGGAGAATTGACATTTTTTTTTTTAAAGATTATTTATTTATTTATTTATTTGAGAGAGAGAGAATGAGAGACAGAGAGCATGAGAGGAAAGAGGATCAGAGGGAGAAGCAGACCCCCTGCTGAGCAGGGAGCCTGATGTGGGACTTGGTCCCGGGACTCCAGGATCATGACCTGAGCTGAAGGCAGTTCCTTAACCAACTGAGCCACCCAGGCGCCCGAGAATTGACATTTTAACAATACTGAGTTTTCCAATCCATGAACATGGCATATCTCTCCATTTATTTAGGTCTTTAATTTTTATCTCAGTGTATTTTATGCTTTTGAGTACAGAGGTTTTGCACATTTTTGCTAAAGGTATTCTTAAGTATTTTATAGATTTTGATGCAATTGTAAATTGAATTTTCTTAAATTTTGTTTTTCAATTGTTTGCTGCTAGTAATAGAACATAATAATAGTCATTTCAATAAAAAAAAAAATCCTACACAGTAGATTTTTAAATATTGACTTTTTATCCTGTGATTTTGATAAAATCACTTATTAGTTTTACAGTTTTGTAGCTTCCTAACAACTTCCAGCTTAACATTTATGATGTCTGTGATTGGGGATTGTTTCATTTCTTCTTTTTTAATCTTTTTGCCCCCTTTTACTGGCCTTATTGCAGTGGCTAGATGATTACATAGTTTTTTTATTGAATCTGTGTAAGATTCTTATTATTACCTCCTTTGTTTCTGATGAGTAGTCTACCATCATCCATACCATTGTTCTTCTTTTAGCAGTATGTTTCTTTTCTCTAAATGCTTTCAAGATTTTCTTTTTATCTTTGGTTTTCACTTGTTTGATTAGGATATACCTAGTGTGTTTGTATTTATTGTTGGGGGTTTGCTGATCTTTTTGGATCTGTATGCTGTTTTTCACAAAAATTTAGGAAACCTTTGGCTATTATTTCTTCAAATAGTTTTTCTTCCTTATTCGTTCTTTTCTTTTCTTCTGGGGAACTTTAATTACATTAGTCTTGTTGACATTGTCTTCTAGGTCCCTGAAGTTTTGTTTATCTTCTTTCAATCTTTTTTTGCTCTTTTTATATTGGATAATTTCTATTGACCCCCTTATTTAATTCATTAACCCTTTCTTCAAATTCCATACTCTGATTCCTCAAATCAGTAAGACTGGGACTTTTGGCTTATGCTGTGGTGGCTTTAGGCTTGTGTGGACTGGGGAGTATTCTCAGGCAAAAACCTATATAAACACAAATTTTATTGAATTCAGTTCTCTTTCAAAGATGGACTCCAATCCAGTTTCTACTGCTTTTGATTGCTCTCCAGAGCCTTCAAATGGTTGTTTTTAAATAACTTTTTTTTTCTGAATTATCTGCAGAAAACACAAACTGCCTTGCCAATATCAGATATGGAAGCAGTAATACAAATATTATTCCCTAATTTACCTAATAAAGGAAAAATATATGTAATAATTGAAATAGAACAATAAGTTATGAAAATAAAAATTTTAAAAGATTTTAAAAGACTCATATAAATATTTGGGTTACACTTGGCAAACTTAACCTTAAAATATCTCATGTGTCAACCTGAGCCTATTTCATCACTAGAATGTAGCTCATGCAGTTCACCCAAATCAACAGCCCCTGAACTGCTCCATCTGCTGTTTAATGAGCTGAGTCTACAGTTATGTACTTGAGTATTATGGCTGCATCAAATTGCTATCAAGGTGTCTAAATGCATACTCCAATGTGTACGTGTCTCATGGTGGTTCAGCCACAAACATTTCCCAGATTGGCACAAGTCTGCAAAATGCATGATGAGGAGTGCTGATAGACATGACATTCTCCTTGGCACTGTGGACAAACCTCTGAAAAAGAGCAGTGTATGACTATTTAGAATGAGCCAGGTAACTAGTAAGTGTACCCTTATTGTATAGTGAGTACTGCTGACCTTAACCCATCTTTCTACTCTTTTGTAGTCCACCTTGGCAGAATTCCTGCCAGACTCATGGCATAGCTGTTCATTAGTATCAAGGTCTCTTTCCTCAGAGGATTGGTGGCCAACACAGATATTCTAAGTCACCATTGTTGCAGCAATAACCAAGTATCGCATTTCACTATCAAACCGCCTGCTTTCCACAGACACTCCATCAGCAGCAACTGCTACAGATCCTGGCACCCGTCAGTGGATGGACTCCTCATGGTTTCCAGTTTCTTCCATCATGAAGACAGTAATGACTCCTTGGATTTTTTTTTCCCTTGGCATGGGAGGTGAGACACCAGGAAGAGGTAGGCATACTTTTTCACAATACAGGAGTGGGATGCACAATTATTTAATTTGAATATTAAAAAAGCCCTCTTTTATACCCCATTTTGGTAAAGAAGGACATATCAGTCACAAAGAGATCTATCTAAAACTACAAGCAGCAGAGTCAACAGTAACGCCAGAACTATAGTTTGTATTATGATCTTTATAAATATTGATGCTTTTAGGGCAGAAAGTTTGGTTGAGAATGCATTGACTAAGTGGATAAAATCCTAATTTTATTTGTATAAGTCTCTTTCCTAAAGAAGTAGAATTTTATTATGTTCTATTTTTTATGGTATAAACTTGGGCTTCATTACATGTTGAGACCAATGATGAGGATGTTTGTGTGGAGAGAGGAACATGGAGACCTAAATTTAACTGGTTTAGTTTACCAAGCATTATTGTTTTTGTGATCTGTTCTTACTCTGTTTGGGCCAGTGTGTTGATTTTGAAATGTTTAGCTGCCCCTGGAGATTTCAGTGATGAGAACATTTTAAGAACTCAAAAAAAATGCTGTAGTTCTTTAAATGCAATCACCTGTTGGCATGTGGTCAAGACATAATTCACAGTAAAACATTCGTATTGTGGGATTAGTCCATTTCCATCAGGCAAAAGCTTGTCTGGTCAGTTGCCTTTCCCAAAGGTCCTGATGGGGAGTCTTGCTGTCTGTTTTGTTTTAAGATGACTCATATGAAGGGTTAAATTCCTTGATCCTTGCCGCGGTCATGTGGTCAAGCTTATGCTGGGTATGGTATTTTACTTTTTTTTATCCAACAACAGAGGCCAAGGCTCTCTTCTTTTCTCCCTTCAAAGTCAGGACTAACCTCTTCTTCATTCCTCCGTTCCCATTCCTGTTCTCGTCTACTTTTTAACGTTCCACTCATGGGCTGCCTGCCTGGATGAGGAGGCAATGAGAATTCCACTTTAATATCTTCATGTAAAAATTTTAGGTGACAAGCAAAGAATGTACAGTCTGGCAGGGAAGATACCTAATGAGAGACAGGTGCTCTAATTAAAGTGAGCACACACTGTTATGGTGCATATAGGAGGAAGCTCACCTTGAGAAAGTCTGAGAAGGTTTTCTCTATTAGAAGATATGTAAAGGAGCACAGAAGTATAATTTGAAAGATAAATAGGGGCTAAACCATAAAAAAATTTGAATGACATATTAAGGAATTCCATCTTTAATCTGAATTATGAGGAGCCACAGAATATTTTTAAGTGGCACATAAGGTTAATATCTTTGAAAGCTCTCTCTAGTAGCATTATAGAGGATGAATTGTAGACAGAAGATCTAATGGGACACAACTGAAGCAGAGCAGGCAACAAATTGTAAGGGCCCGAAAGTAGGGGCAATGAATTTGTATAAGAGGAGAGAAAGAACACAAACTATTTTAGGACAGACTCCATAGGACTTGGATTGGCTTAGATGAAGGGTGGGCAGATGAAATAGGGCTGGAAAGGAGTTAGGATGAGTCTCCCAGGCTTGAGAGACTGATGGAGAGTAGTGGTACTGGCCAAGAGGAGGAATATAAAAATAGAAACAAGTTAGTTTGGGGGTGTTTGGAAAAGAGATTCTGAGTTCAGTTTTGAGCACACTAGATTTGAGGTATCTATGGGGAGATTATAATAGGTGTCTAAACATGGAATAAAGGAGAAGAGCTTTTGTTTTTTCTTCTGACAATTGGTAACATTCAGTAACTTTTCAGTCCAGTGTATTTTTTCCATCATACTTTTATTGTCACAATTTTCTTGATCGATTTAGTCACTCATAGATATATTTCAGTCTCCTTTGAATTCATATTCTGTGATTTATTTTTGTATCATGACTATTTTCGATTAGAAATACACTTTACTGTAAAATATGCACTTAAGAATTTCTTTTGTTTGCATTATCGTTTGATATTTGAGTTCAAAACACTTTTTACATATACATTTTTTTTTTCCTCCATGCAGCTGTGCTACAAGCAGGTTGATCAGATAAGGAAACTGAGACTCAGAGGTGGCAGGCAAGCACTTGGCTTGTGCAGAGAGAGTTCACAAAAATAAAGCTGGAGAAGTGGGCCGGCTGTAGGTCTGCAGAGGAAACGTAACCAGAAGCGAGTGTCAGAGCTGCGATAAGAAGAAATAGTTTGCTGATATGGCAGAGCTGGAGGGGTCACTAGCCAGCATCAGAAACAGCAGAATATTGCCCTGGGCTGGGCTTCTCCCCGTGGGGGACAGTGTAGCACCTGGGTCCATTTCAAGGACCTCCAGGCATTCACATTTAATCCCACATGTTAATGGAACATCTATGTGATTGGCATAAGGTTAGGAACTGGGGATATAATAATTAAATAAGACGATTCTTCCCCTCCAGGGGCTGGGAGTTAAATCTGTATAAATAGTTTACTATATACAACTGTTAAGTTCTAAAATAGAGTGAAGAATCATATACCTTGGGAATAAGGGAAGAGAGAGTAATTCATATTGTCCAGAAGTTCAGTAAATGGAAAGTGAAGAAAGGAGTTACATTTGAACCAACTTGAGAAGGCTGGGGAGATGTCTACCAGATTGGAAAGGAAGGCAAAGGTGTTCTAAGTACCAGGAGAACAAGGGCAAAAGTTGGGAAGTAGAAGAGTGTACGGGGGTGGGTATATGTTGGGTCAAAGGGACTACCAAAGGTAGAAGCCCTCATGGAAGAGACCCACAAGGAAAGCTGGACATATTATCACCATTTTGTGGAAACTTTTCAAAGGCAGGGCCAGGGAAGATAGGTGAGGGAGGAACTCACAGACCACCTCTTTTGGTGGTAGAATCAGCAATTTGCTAGATTGCTGACACCTATGATCTAGATTGTTTAATGTTCTCTTAGGTCCACAGGTTCTAGGAGGTGTGAGAAGACTGGCCATGAGTGAAAAGTTTGGTAGAGAATACCCTCCCTTTCTCTTTACCTTGGAGCAAAGGGAAGGTTTCAAGCAAATAGTTTTCTACAGGTTGTTAGATCAGACACCACAAACTTGGTGTCATTTGGGACTCCCTGCAGCAAAGAGATCTATGAAAAATGGGGTAGAAATAAAATGTTTATCAACTGTGGGAGAGAGGGCTGCCTAAAAAAGACAGCACTCAAGTTCACCTTGAGATGTAAGTAGGATGAGCAGGTCCACCCAGCAGAGTAGATAGTCTGTGGAGGTCAATAAGATACGTGTTGAAGGAGCGTGTGAAGCTGGCCTCCAGTGAACAGAGCACTATGTCCAGAAAAGGCTCATGTCAGCAAGGCTATTTATAAAGTATTATATCTGATGTGTGGGTGGGGGAGGCTTCTGAGCATTGGGTAGTAAATGAGACCTTTTAGGGAGATTATTTGGATGGATGGAGAGCTGGGAGTCTTTGATTATATGTACATTTTCAACACCTGGGTTCTTATGAAGTAGAAGGAGTCTTCATTTTCATGATAAGCAGACCCATTTGATACACATCAGACTTTTCTTCACAATGGAAGGTTCTGGTAAGCATAGGAATGAGTTGAGGAGAAATGGCATGAAGCCTGCAGTCAGTAGCTGAAACCAGCAGGCATTTTATCATCCCTGTGCCATGTGCAATGGCTTTTCCCAAGTGTTTTTTTATCTGTGTTTGCTTCAACCTCAGAGGACAATCTGTTCAGTCACCAGAAGGGATACCTTCAAAGAGTTTTCTTGGATAAAGTCCACCCATGTGGTCAGCTGTGACCTCATCTTACTGTTCCAGGGGCCCTGGTTTGGGACTTGATATCTCAAGTTCCTGCTTGAATGGGAAGCAGAGAGGCCTTTCTTTTTAATACCTCTCATTTTGGAACACATCAGAAACCACCAGTTAGCTTGTTAAATGTTTTTCCAGATTTTTTTTTTTCACTCTTAAATAATTTAGCCCATTGCCCTGCTTATTGTCAAGAGTCATTAAAGACAGCCAGCCAACTGCTTATATTCTTTTCACAAGCAAACACAAACTGGGAGGTTTGGGGAAGTGCAGGGTGGGGAGAGGGGGGCTTTTCACTTTGCTGGCACGAAATTTAGAACTGTAGAGAAAGAAGAATAGAAAATACTGGTTCAGATTTTCCTAAACTAAATCGCGAACTTGATGTTTCTACCAGCGACCATAATGCCCATCTCCTGGAAATAGTCACCTTTCTCTTTCTTAGCTGTCTCTTCAAATTTGACACTGTTCTGAGAGGGCTCCACATTTCCCCATGTTATTTATTCTCGAAAGCAAGGTTCCCAGGCTGACTCCTACAACTCCCTGGAGAAGAAGCCATGGCCAGGGCATCTTTCTCCTGCCAGCTGTGGATGCCAATCCCAAGCCCTCCTCTACTCACATCCTTCCCCAGTAACTCAATGGCTTGTGCAGATTGTTTGAATAGCAGCTGAGGTGATAGACGGGAAGGGTGTGAAGGGGTTGGGGGCAGGTCTCTTGTTAGGGCCCCAGAGAATGAGGCTGTGTATGGGACCAGACCTCCTTCCAGAACAGGCCGCTGCTGCCAGAAACAACTCATTCCCTCAAGAGCCTCTGACTCATGTCTCTAATAGGACTATTATGGTTTCCTGGCTGCAAAGTGGTCCTTTCGAAATGCAGGGTTTTTTTTTCTTTTTGACATTTGAATTCTGAGTTATGTGTGTAGATTAATTCCCCTCTTTCATGCTCTCACAGTGCTTTTTGAAGCTCTCTTCACAATATCCCTTTGCCTGACTAGATTTTAAACTTTACGTATGCAAGGACTGGTGTCTACTCTATATGCTACTGTATGTCCAGTAGCTGGGATAGTAAATGGAGCATTGAGGCACATAATGATTGTTTGTTGAATGAGTGAATGAAAAAATATGTTTTGCCTATGCAGCCATACCAAGGAAGAAAAGATTTTAAGAAGCATCAGACCCCCCCCACCCCCAAAGCAATAGCAGGGGGACAACTGAGAAACATGTCCCAGAATTTCACTAGGCTTTTCTTTGGGACACAATTCACAAAGTATGGTCATCTGGTTTCTATGCTATAGTAGAATAGGAGTAGATTGGAGTAGGGAGGTAAGGTACTGCTAGAGAGAGGTGACCCTAACAGAAAAAGAGGGAACAGACTATAAGAGACAGGCCAAATTTTAGCAAAGTGGAGGAGTGTGAGGCTACTGATTGAAGGGGCCTCTCACCCTACAAACATCACAGGCACTGAGATCATCTCTCTATTTCACTAAAATGTAATAATTGTACTGGCAGTGGCGATGTTCAGTTATCTGGGAAGCTTACTTATGTCAGCTGGTTTATTTCCAAATGGTGCTGGGCCCCTTAGGTATTAGCATGTTTTGGAATGCTGATTTTATTTCTTCAAATCCTTTAGAAAATCTACCACTTTTCTTTGACAAGGGTAACAATAATTGTATCCTATTCAGTTTCTACTTCACAAAATATAGGACAGGATGTTCCTCAATGGCCATAGGTTGGCCAGCCTTGTGAGGAGGAAAATCTTCTAACTCATAGAGTCTTTATGCACAGCTATATTGGAAATTTCCTTCAATCAGAAACAAAAAAGAAAAAGTTGAGAGAAGAGAACAATGAAAAGAAGCTATGCTCAGGGTACAGAGATGCTAAGAATTACAGTTCCTTTGTGATGTCTTCTTTGATCCACTGGTTGTTTAAGAGAGTGATCTTTAATTTCCAGAAATTTGTGAATTTGCCAGTTTTCCTTCTGTTATTCATTTACTTCTAAATTCGTCCTGTTGTGGTCAGAGGAGATACTTTGTATGATATCTATCTTTGTATTTACTTACTTAGTATTGAGATATATTTGAGGTATAGTGTTTTATTAGTTTCAAGTGCACAACATGATGATTTGATATTTGTGTATATTGAGGAATGATCACCACAATAAGTCTAGTTATGAATTTTTTCTCTTGTGATGAGAACTTTTAAGATTGACTCTTTCAAATTTATAGTACAACATAGCCAATTTCAAATATACAATACAATACTATTAACTATAGACATCATGCTGTACATTATATCCTCAGGACTTATTTATTTTGTAACTGGAAATTTGTAGCTTTTGACCACCTTCAACCATTTTGTCCACCCCTCTACCCTCTGCCTCTGGCAACCACCTATCAGTTCTCTATGAGTAGTGTTGTTTTGTTTTGTTTTGTTTCCACATATAAAGATCATATAGTATTTGTTTTTCTCTTATGACTTATTTCACTTAGCATAACACCCTCAGGATACACCCATGTTGTCACAAATGAAAAGATTCCCTTCTTTTTTATGGCTGAATAATATTCCATGATATATATACGTTTTATTTATCTATTTATCCACTGCTGGACACTTAGGTTGCTTCCATGTCTTGGCTGTTATAAATGATGCAATAAACATGGGGGTGAAGACATCTATTCCAGCTGGTGTTTTTATTTCCTTCAGATAAATACCCAGAAGTGGAATTGCTGGACTGTATGGTAGTTCTATTTTTAATTTTTGAGGAACCTCCATACTATTTTCCAAAGTGGCTGCACTTATTTATATTCCTATCCTTTGTCCTAAGTTTTAGTAATTTGTGTATTTTAATGAATTTTTCATTTCATCTGTTTTGTCAAATTTATGGGATCCAAATTGTTTGTAATATTTCCTTATTAGATTTTTAATGGCTGTAATGTCTCTAACTAGAGATTTATCTATTTTACTCTTTCAAAGAGACAGACTTTAGGGCCACCTGGGTGGCTCAGTCAGCGGTGTCTGACTCTTGATTTCAGCTCGGGTCACAATCTCAGGGTGTTGAGATTGAGTCCCGCCTTGGACTCTGCCCTGAGCATGGAACCTGCTTAGGATTCTTTCTCTGCCCTTCCACCTGCTTCTCTCTCCCAAACAAACAAGCAAACAAACAAAAAATAAAGAAACAGACTTTGTTTTTATTGATTTCTCCCTGTTACTTTTCTATTGGCAGTATCACTAATTTCTGCTTTTAACTTTAATATTTCTTTCCTTATACTTTGGATTGAATTTGTTCTTTTCTTGGCTTAAAGTTAAAGCTTTGCTCATCAACTTTACAGGTTTCTTAAAAAAGTAATTAAACAATATTGTTTGAATTATCTTGTAAGACTGTTTTATCTTCAACAAATTCTGTGGTATTATTTTTTCATTTTCATTCAGTTAAAAATATTTTCTAGTTTCTTTTGAGATTTATTCTTTTATCCATGGGTTTAGAAATGTACTGTTAATTCCAAACATTTGGGTATTTTTCATATATCTTTGTTTATTGGCTTCTAATTATTTCCCTTATGGTCACAGATATTACTCTCTATGATCTTAGTACTTTTCATTTTATTGAGATTTATTGTATAGCATAGTATATGGTGTTTCTTTATAAACATTCCACATGGTCTGAGAAGAGTACATATTCTGAAATTGTTGGGTATAGTGTTCTATAAATATTAGGTCAAGTTGGTTTGTAGTGTTTTAAGCTCTGGTATATCCTTAATGACTTTCGTTTAATTGTTCAATCAATATTTATGTTTTTATCTGAAACAACAACAAAAAAGCATTTATCTGGTTGCTTAGAGCACTCTAAATAGATTTGGAACACATCACTAATCCTTTTTACATTGATTTTTACCATTTCAGATTCCTGAACTCTGAACTGTTTTGATCCCTTGCTTACTGGGCTAGATTTCATCATTATGTAGGGTTTTGGAAGATATATTTTTTAAATTTTAATTCTTTCTTTAAATTCAACTTAGTTAACATATAGTGTATTATTAGTTTCAGGGGTAGAATTTCGTGATTCATCAGTTAGATATAACACCCAGTGCTCATTACATTAAGTGCCCTCCTTAGTGTCCATCACCCAGTTACCTCATCCCCCCACCCACCACCCATCCAGCAACCCTCAGTTTGTTTCCTAGAGTTCAGCATTTTAAAGAAGCCTAAGATTTTACATGGTTGAAAATTTCTATCTTTGTTTATGCTTGTCTGAGTATATCTGTGGACTTACTGTTCAGAACTTGGTACACATTATTCCAATGTCTTCTGGAATTAAATTTTCTAGGTACAAGTCTTGGGTCATCCTGAATTTTTGCCCTTATTTATGACATTTTTTCCTGTCCAGAAGTCTTCCTTTATTTATTTTTTAATTTACATAGTTTATTATGAAATGTGGTACACACATACCTTTATTCCTAAAGTTTAGTAGTTGAACCAAACTATGTCATGATGTCATGTATCAATTTTACCTGGTATGTAGTGTGCCCTTGCAAGTTGACAGATTCTGATCTTTCTTCATTTGAGGGGAATTTTATATGATTATACATCTCTGAATACATTTTCCCCACTATTGTTTTTTTTTCTTCAAGGACACAAATATATTTAGGATGAATTGTCTTTGTCCTCTCTGTCTAGCATATTGTCTTCATTCATTTCATTTCTTTTGTTTTTCTTATATATTCACTCTTTTTCTCTTAAGACGTTCCTTCATACCATTAATGTAAAATTCAGGCATATCTATTTCATCCTTTGCTGGACCTTGGTTACTTATCTGATATAAATGGGAGGGTTTTGGGGTACTTTTAATATGCTTTTATCATTCTGCATCCCCTTTTCCATGCCATGTTGTTATAGCATCTTGTCTTTGTACTCTTATTTTACTGAAGTGATATTCTTGTTAAATTCTTCTATAGTACACACTCTAAGAGAATCTGCTTCTGTTTCTTGAGTTCTATTCCACTTTTAGTAATTCACTTGTCTTTTGCATATATTCCTTTATCTTCTTTTTGTTGTATCTCTATACAGCTTCTATTTAATTTCTTTTAATCTTGCTTATGCCTGGGAAGCTTTTGTCCAAACCTCTATTTTCTATATTATAGCATGAGACTTGACACATATTCTCTTTATAGCAGATGCTTGTAATACCCCACCCCATATCACCTTTGCTCACCTGAGTATACCTGTAGCTGCAGACAGTTCCTGGCACGCTGACAGCTTCCCTTCTCAAGCACCTGCATTTCTCTTTACTGCCGAAGGCCTTCTTTGATAATATGGGAGTTTGCTTGATTGTATACAAGCACACTTCAGAAGTGTGGGTGGAATTTTGCTTCTGGGGGAAACTTTTAACTGATAGGGGATAGGAGTCAGTGGATAAATGGTCATCGGAGAGTATCCACCACAGAAAATACACTGAACAAGTGGACACGATAACTCAGCCGTTAGAGATCAGCCAGTCTGTCCTCAGCCACCATGCTGCTTACACAGTGGGCCCATGAAAAGTGTGGCAGTTGTGTCCTGGATAGATACTCTGTATGGGTCCAACTGTTGTTGTGCTCTCTCTCACTTAGGCTGATCTAGTAATTGCCATTGCTCAATGTCCAACATGTTAGCATAGGAAATATTGTTGAGCACTTGATCTGACAGTACCATTCAAGGATACTAACCAGCTCATTGGTGGCAAGTTGATTCCACTGGACCCCTTCTACCATAGGGGGAAAGTAATTCTTTCTACTTGAGATTGATAAGTTTGCCATCTCTGTCCACAATGTCTTGGCTAGCACCTAACTGAAAATAGAATTTCTGGATTACTGATGTAAGATCCTGCCTAATGTTGCCTTGGATCAAACATTTACTTTACCATAAGAAAGTGTGACAGTGGGCAATGACCATGGAATCCATTTGTCCTACCATATATTACATCTCCTAGAAGCTGCCAGCATGATAAAAAGTTGGAATGTCCTCTTAAAAGACACAGACAAGGCTCCAGCTTGGAGAATAATACTTTTAAGGGTCAAAGTATGTTACGTGGTGCTTTGTTCCCAGTAGACTATCATGTGGTGCTTTGTCTTTGGTAGCTAAAATACAAGGGTGGAACCGAGGGGTGGAAGTTGAACCGACTGCCCTCACTCTCTCCATCACTGTCCCAATTAGGGAGTTTTTATTTCCTATTCCTACAACTTTAGGGTCTACAGAGTTAAAGGTCCTGGTTTCCAAGGAGGTAACGCTTCTACCAGGGGACACAATTAGGGTTCCACTGAATCTAAAGTCATGACTGTTGCTCTCACATCAATAGACTATATAAGGCTAAAAAAAGAGTTAGTATACTGGTGGTGGTAGTCAATACTGACAATCATGAGACTCTAATGTTTTTGTTGTAACAGTGGGCGTGACCTGAAATCAGTAGATCTATCAAGGAGCCTCTGAACATTCTGTGCCTGAAGGAAGGGCAGTTTCAGCAACTAAGGATTGGACAAGGTCAAGGATATCAGGGATTCAAACATCTCAAAGATCTGCATTTGTCTCAAGGAAAAGCAACCTAAGATGGCAAAAGTTCTGACTGAGTGTGAGATCCAACTAGAATGGATGCAAGGAGAAGGAGAAAATAAAATAAGTTGCTTTGGGTCTAGCTGAGGCCAAAGGGACTTCAGGTTTCCCCATTAACTGTCTTAGCTGTAGCAGCAGGGACTCTAGCTTTTACCCTTAAGCATCATTAAGAGAGTAGAATTGGGTAGGGGGCATGAGCAGATCTGGGAACTACTAAGAGTGACTATGGCAGATGCTGCTAATAGCATTTCCTATATCCCTTTGACCCACCAGAGTTCACCTGCTACCGTGAGGGGGCAGTGGATACCCTTAATGCCCTATTCTTCTTGTCCTTCAGTGGGACAATTCTGAAGTGCATTCAACAGGATTTCTCAGGAGGTCCCAAAATATTAAGCCTCAGTTACCTATAGCAGTAACCTATCAATATCATTGCTCCTCCAGACTGGCTACCTGAAGATGGGGAAGCTGGAGCATTCATCCACCCCACTGTACCTTGTGCTAAATTGGCTGAAGGTTGCCCTTGGGGGCATGAAAGTCCTGCTCCCACAGACTGCACTAGCCTGTCCTACAAAGGCCCTGGGCAGAATGCAGAAAGACTCAAATGCAGGAAGACTATGTAGTAGGCATGAGGAGGGGTACCACCAGGGCAAGGCGAGTCTGAGCCCTTCAGAGCTGTCTGCAGCTACAGGTGAAATCAGAGGTGGGCCAAGGGTGGGATTCTCACATCAGAGCCATCTGCTACACATGCCTCCTTCCTGCCTCCTGCCTGTCACTACTTCCAATCTCTCTTCTTCCTTCACATCTCAGTGTAATCTGTTCAGAAGAATAGCCCTCATCATCAAGCATGTATGTTGGTGGGAGTGTAAGTTGGTATAGCCACTATGGAAAATGGGATGGAGGTTCCTAAAAAAAATTAAAAATAGAACTACCATGTGATCCAGCAATCCTACTTCTGGGTATATATCTGAAGGAAACAAAATCACTATTCTGAAAAGATATCTGCACCCCCATGTTCACTGCAGCATTATTTACAATAGTGAAGACATGGAAACAACCTAAGTGTCTACTGAAAGATGACTAGATAAAGAAAATGTGGTATATGTATGCAATGAAATATTTTTCAGCCATAAAAAAAAATCCCAGGATATTCTGCCATTTGTGACAACATGGATGGACCCTGAGGGTTTTCAGGCACAGGGCCAGGGAAACGTTTTTCTTGTGAAATAATTTCTGCCCTTACAATTTTGGCTCCTTGTAGCTCTGATGCTGAGTGAAATAAGCCAGACAAAGACAAATACTAGATTCACTTACATGTGGAATCTGCAAAAAACCGGACTCAGAGATACTGAGAACAGATTGATGGTTGTCAGAGGTGGGGAGTTGGGGGTAAGAGAACGGAGCAAAGGCGGTCAAAAGGTACAAACTTCCAGTCGTAAGATTAATTAATTCTGGGGATGTAAGGTATGGCATGCTGACTATAGTTAATAATGCTGTATTGTTTATTTGAACATGGCTGAGAAAGTACATCTTAAAAGTTCCCCTCACAAGAGAAAAAATTGGAACCATGTGAGGTGATAGATTTTAACTAAGCTTATTGTGATAATCATTTTACTGCATACACATGTATTGAATCATTATGTTACACACCTTAAACTTAGAGATAATGTTATATGTCAATTACATCTCAATAAAACTGGGAAAACATAGAAAAGAAGGGAAAGGTCATCTGATGCTCTAGTGACTCAGTTTACCCAGGTAGCAGCAGCAGGTACTGTAATTTGGATTATGTCCCTGATTACAAGGTCACAGGTGAAAAACCCCTCCCACACTGATATCCTGAAAGAAAGACATTTATCTCCAGCTCAAAGAAGCTGGAGTTGGTTCCATGGTGTGGAATGAAAAACATTGACCAATAGAAAGAACTCCATGATGATGGACAAATGACATTTTGCTGTAGGATATTTGGTTGAATGTTATTACAAGAAATTCAGACCAGATAAACTGAAACAATAACTATGAACTTCAAGATAATCAGTGTAGAGCCAACTACTGAGTTCTACATGAAACATTCAAAATAGGAATTTTGTGTCTTTCTACTAAGAGTCTAAAAACTCAAAGGTGGCCTGATCACTGTATGCAGAAAGGAGGTTTTTAGGCACAGGGCCAGGGAAACGTTTTTCTTGTGAAATAATTTCTGCCCTTACAATTTTGGCTCCTTGTAGCTCTGATCAATTGTTTCATTTTTCTGTATGTGTCAGGTATACCACACAAAAAGTAAAATGCAGCAAAACAAATCAAAGTAGAATGGCTCTCCTTCATGTGCAACTCTTACTTTCTGGGGCATTATGACTGGTTGCCTATGAGCTCAGGGTTCCAGAGAGCAACAAAAAGTGGATTTTATTAACGCTGCTTATAAATCTGTTAAAAAAATAAAATTCAACCAAGTAAATCTGACAATCTAATTGGTTTTATTAAGTGATTCACGCACCAGGGCAGCATCCCATCTAGCCAGTAGAGGGGAGCTAAATGAAAGAAAGGTTTTTAAAGGCAGAGAGGGGGCATAACAAAAAGAAGAAAGAAATTTCTTAGCAAGGAATGCAGTGTTTAGGCAAGGTTGCCCTCCTACGGGGAATGGAAGGGGTCTATCAGTACATTGTCTAGTATTGACCAGGAAATTCCATGCTGACTGGTTAAAGGTTACATTCCTAGGGTATTGAAACTGGAGATGAGTTAGGTATTAAGTCTTGGTTTACTGACTTGTGGGCCTTAAGCTAAGTGACATCATTTTGGGTGTGAGGTTTTCTTTTTAACAATTCCCTCTTTTTTTTTTTTTTTTTTTTTTAGAACAGTTCCTTCCTTTTGATCTGACCCTTAGCTTAACTCAGAGATGTGATCAAAATTTAAGACTTTGGCTCCACTCTCAGCTAGCACTCTGTGGTTCTGGAAGCCTTCGCTGATCCTTTGCATGGCATTCACAAGTCATGAGGTTTTTGCTTTACCTCTGTAATATTCATAGGTTACGACTTTAGGTTCACATTCTTTAAGTTGGTCATCCTCTGTGTTCCTTTTCTTTTTTTTTTTTAAAGATTTTATTCATTTATTTGACAGAGAGATAGCGAGAGCAGGAACACAAGCAGGGGGAGTGGGAGAGGGAGAAGCAGGCTTCCTGCCGAGCTGGGAGCCCAGTGTGGGACTCGATCCCAGGACCCTGGGATCATGACCTGAGCCGAAGGCAGACGCTTAACGACTGAGCCACTCAGGCGCCCATCTGTGTTCCTTTTCTGATGTTCCAGTTGTCATTTGCTTGGTGGTTAGCAGCTGGGAACATGTATTTAAAGCTTTTGCCATGGAGATTATTTATAATGACTATAAGGAAGAGAACTCTCCATGTTTGGAGTACACTTTGAAACCGTGGTTCCCAACACCCAAACCAAACAAAATCACATAAGAGTCACCTTTTTAAGCCAAATGACTTGTTTTGCACTTTTATGGAATTGAGTTTGACTTTCTCGACCGGCGTTAATCCAGGTACAGCAGGTGGTTTTGGCCACAGCACAACACCTCCTCGCTCAGCTCACAGATAACGAAGAGCTGTTTATCATCAAGAACAACTTTGGCCAGAGAGGCTATTCCTGTTGTGCAACTATTCCTTTAGCAGCAGGTTCTGTAATAACTTTAAGAATTAAGGAGAGGTTCTTGATCACAGCCTTATTTACATTTACCCCTAGCCAGGGAAGTTAGGGACCTGCCAAAAGGAATAAATCCTGAATCATGAAGGCTTCCTGGAACATCCTTTTTAACCTGACGATGTGAATTCAGAGGAGTCAACCAATGAGATGTGTTATTTTGCTTGTGAAAAGTTAGGGGCACAGTTAGATTTTTTTCCCCCTGGGCTGAAATAAAATGTTCTAAATTCCAGAGGTTACTCCCCCACACACCCTTAGCAATGGCTTGGGAGATGAAGATGAGGCATTATCTTTCTAGGCCAATGCCAGAGTAAAGAAAAGGAGAAGAAAGAGAAAGGGTTTCATGTTCAGTTAAACTATGAAATCTTGATCTGTCGCCTTGGGCAGAAATAGTCTGCCTCAATTTCAGCTACTTCTCTTCCTCATCAGTTTGATTCAGAGGTCTCTGCATAGGATCAGGTGCTATGTGGAGCCTTCTTTAGCTATGTGATGTGAAGCCAGGGCTTGATACCTTCTAGCTCCGTAGCAGTGTCAGTGGTCGGCAGAACTTGGTAAGTTCCTTTTCAATGGGGCTTGAGAGCTGGTTTTCTCTGATGACGTTTCTGAAATACCTAAATCACCAGGCTCTAAACTGTTGATCAACAGAATCCTTTGAATTGGAACCCAGGAAGACTTGTTTCACCTTCTGATCACAGGCTTGAGCAGAAGGCATTAGAGACTGAGAGTAGCATGAGACAACAAGGGATCAAGCAGTTCACAAGATTTCGTTAAGACTTGTATGGTTTACTCAGTGAAGTGGGTGCCTTGGTCACTGGAGATTACAGAAGATATATCCCAAGTGGGAAATGCATTTTTTTTTAAAAAAAAGATTTATTTATTTGAGAGAGAAAGAGTGTGAGCAGGGGGAGGGACAGAGGGAGAAAGAATCCTCAAGCAGACTCCCTGACTCATGGAGCCTGACTCAGAGCTTGATCCCAGGACCCCGAGATCATGACCTGGGTGGCTCAGTCAGTTGAGCATCTCAGGTGTCCCTGGGAAACACATTTTTTAACAGTTTTCTTTTCTTTTTTTCCTTTTTTCTTTTTCCCACTGTGAGAGCAACAGGAAAGGCTTCAACCCATCCAGAAAATACACACACAGTAACAAGAACATATCGATTAACACATCCGAAGTGGCAGATATAAGAATGAAGTTCAGCGGTAGGTGTTCAGGTGTTCAAAGGGTCCAGAGGGAGAAGGTCTGAGGCCTCTGGAGACCAAAACAGTTTTTCCAGGATGATGGACCTGACAAATTAGACATTGCTGGTAGACGGTTTTAGCAATTTTATAGAATTTTCCCCACTAATGTCTACTTATAATTTGAGTCATCTGAACTGTAGTGTGGTGGGTAAGGAATGCAAAAACCAAAAAATGGGGTTTGTCAGGGAACTAGGAAGAACAAAGCGGCTGTCCTGGTTTTCTCATAGCCCTGACTTTTCATTTAACTTACAGCCAGTTTACCACCTTAATTTTCCTGACTTAGGAGCAGACTATTGCCATGTTATAAGGACATGAAGAGAGCAATAGTCTGGCAATGTGGGGCCATGTTTTGCAGAAGCAGAATGGACTTCATCTGCATGAGTCACAATCTTTATAGAATCTGTTGTTGCTACCTTGTGCAGAAGTCAGGTGGATCACGTATTAAAAGTTTTCAAGGACTTTTTTTTCCACAAACCTATAACTTTCTTTTTAAAGTTAGATTTTGTCTTAAGTTTTCCTTTTTTTATTTTATTTTATTTGTTTTTAAAATTTTTATTTATAAGTAATTTCTACGCCCCATGTGGGGCTCAAACTTACAACCCAGAGATCATGAGTCCCATGTTCCACTGACTGAGCCAGCCAAGCGCCCCTTAAGTTTTCTCTTTTTAAATAACCAGTCTTACTTTAAGACAAAGTTACTTTCTTTTTCCTCAACAAAAATGTTTTCTCTTTTCATGCTTTTCCTTACCAAAACATACATCCTACTTTCCTGGCATATAAAATTATTTCCCTTATTATTTCCAGTAGTCTTAATTATATTAATTAGAAGTTGTAACTCTCAGACCTTTAATTTCCAGTGAACGCTTTTCAGTAAGCCATTGTGAACTTTACACCAGTATTCTTTAGATTTGCAAATTTATGAATATATTTCATAATTTTTAGAAGAATATGCTTTTTTCAGTTTTCCAGTGTAGCATAGCACATCGAAATATCTTTTAGTTTCTTTGTAATAAGAAGCCAAAAGTAGATAAACCTAAATGCACTAATTAATGTTTTAGTATTTTTATCTTATTTGGAAATCGTCTAGGTATTTAAAGAATTTAACCTATCATTTAACCTTATTCAGTAAAACTTTAAGGTCTTAGGTTACCCAAAAAGATTTGGGAAAGTTACTTAAGTAGACATTGCTGAAAAGTTCATTTATAAACTTATCTTGCTTTTATTTAATTCACTTGTTTTCAGTAATTATGTTTAGATTACCTACAAAACTTCATTAAACATTGGACAACTTATTGCAAGCTATTATTTTTTCGGTGGTAAATCTTATAAGAGTTCACATGAACTTATTTGGTTAGGAAATTCAGGTAGAATAAAAGTTTTATATTTAATACTGATAACCCTAAAGACATGTCTGTTTTAATTAAACCATAAACCTTAAACTAGCTTTTATATCGAATATTTTCCCAGATCACATGAGCTTGAAAAAAATTTGGGTTAGTTTCTATCTTTTTGAGGATTTTATTTTCTTAAAGATTTTATTTACTTGCAAGAGAGAGGAGAGAGAGAGAGAGAGAGAGAGAGGGTGCGAGAACAAGGCACGCTCCTGCAAGTGGGGGGTAAGGGCAGAGGAAGAAGCAGACTCCCCACTGAGCAGGGAGCCCAACCGGGTTCTTGATCCCAGGACCCTGAGGTCATGACCTGAGCCTAAGGCAGATGCTCAACCTACTGAGCCACCCAGGCACCCCTTTTCAAGTACTTTTTTTTTTTTTAAATTAACATATAATGTACTATTTGTTTCAGGGGTCAAGTACTTTAAATTGCCCGGTCCTTACAAATGCTTGTCTTTAAACCCACTAAATAGAGAGCTCTTTCACAAATTAATTTTAGCAATACCCTCCAGAGGTAGAGCAGTAACTCACATTTATAACATATACACAAACACACAGATGCAAAAATCTTACAGTTACTAATATTTGTGGAGAAGATTCTTAAGGGAACTGTGCTCAAGTTTGGGAACAAGTGCCCCTTTAGCAGTTTCTATTTGAAAAAGGCCTCTTTCCCTTTTTTCTTTTGGTCTCAGGTGATTGTGGGCTGTGTTTACATTTCAAAGACATGATAAGAGGTTTAGCTTTAAGGAACAATGAGAGAGTATAAGTTTCTGTAAGGAGGTTTCCTAAGGCCAATAATTTACTAACCTTTTGAGAGGAACTAGGGAAGTTTGGGGATTGGCAAGAAATAGATGGATTTTGAATTGCCACTAGAACTGATTTTTGTTTTACAAAAGATTTGTAAGATAAGGATAGTTGCTCTCATTTCCTCCAAGAATTGGGTTGTAACTTAAATGACATCAAAGGTTGATCTACCTATCCTACTGCATCATCCTCAATTTGTTTCTTTCCCTCTGGGGACATAGTTTTAATTTTAAATATTTTTGGCAGTCTCGAATAACCTCCCTCCACCCCTTTGGGTGTAAGACAGGTCCCCAAAGAGGGTGCAGAGGATATTACCTTCCCCAAATCCAGAGTCACTCCCAAAGACAGCCAAAAGAGAGAACCAACAACCAGGGTTGTCCCTGGCAGGCAGAAAGCCAAGGCCAGTTATGCAAAATGAGACAAGCAAGAAAGTGTGGCTGTCTCTGGGAGAGAAAGTGATGCAGGCTGGCTGGGTCTGAGGACCCAGAGGGGTTCTGCAGGACCAGTCAAAAGGGTCCTTGGTTTTGAGAGGGATAGAAATCAAACTCAGGCAGAGAGGAAGTGAAGCAGGTTTTACTGAATAGTGTAAGTGATAGAGCATAGCAGACGGAGCATCTGGGAGACTCACAAAGGGAAGGAGAGAGAGTCTTGTTTTTGCTTGGGGTTTGGGGGTTTATTGAGGATGGTGGTCTGGTATATATATGTATCCTCTCAGGCATCAAGGAACTGGTGAAAAAAGAACAAGTGCTCAGGTGTCCTTCACACATCACTTACGCCCTGGAGCCAGGGGTCTTGGTGTCAGTGGTCTTGGGAAAGGGTACAAGATGCCTCTGCCTGGTCATTCCTTAGATGTTATCTATTGTCCTGGAAGACTCCAAAGAAATCATGAACTCCTTTACAAAGGAGTTACAAAGAAGACATATATTATCTGAACTATTAGCATGTGAAAAGCAAGGGTGCCCATCTGGGAGCCCCTCCTATGAAGGTAGATATGGGGTTGTCTGTAAGGCCATTGACTTGGAGGAATTTTGTTTACGGTTGTGTAGTCTCTTCAGAGTGGAAAAATAATTTAGATTAGAATAAGTACTCAGAGGAGGAAAGAGGGGAGCAGTAGGTGTTATGTCACTCTTACAGTCTTTTGTGTTCCTCCCATGTCTTTAATTTTTCATTAGTCTTTTGCAATGAATCTTTCAATGCAACTATTTTGGAATCTTGAAACCTTTTGGAGGCGCTTGCTTGCCAATTAAAATAGGTATCCCATTCAGTTTAATTTGGGAACCCTTTCTTTCAAGTGCAATTCTTAAATGAATGATTTTATCTAATTGGAATATTTCCCATAATGGTCATTGTAATTTTAGCTTGTTTTTAGGAAAATTTTACCATTTTTATAGATAGTCACAGCTCCCTGCATCGGTTTTTAGACATGAGATAAGCAGGTGTTCCGGAAGGTTTCTTTAGAATTTAAGGATCCCATTAGCTAAGGCTTTATTTACACAAAACAAGTCAAGACAAACATGTGTATCCTCACACACCAGCAGTAACCAAAAGATGTCATTGTGGACAGGCCAAGAGAAGGCCGTGTGCACCCCCAGCAATTCCCAGCATAGACGAAGTCAGCAGACTCCATAAACAGAGACTGTGGATTGGAAATGGGGAAAGGACGAAAGCAGCAAATGCCAGGAAATGCGGAATACAGCTGGGAACTGGGGGAGGGATTCCAGTGTGGGGCTGTGGACTGAACCAAGGGCTAGGGACAGGTGCTCCGTGAGAGCCTCCTGTCAGTCTACATTGACCGATTAACCCTGGCCTGGGAAGCCAATTAGGTTGGTAGCTTGAATGCAAAAAGAGCAGAGCTCAAACCAAGAGTCACTGACAGCCTGCAGAGATGGTGCAAAAGTGAACTCAGAAGGGTTTGCAAGGCATTATGTTTGTTTCTTATTGTCCCTGAGTGCTGGCAAAAGTTCACTTTGGATCCCATTGCTGCCACCAAATCTGTTAAAAACCAAAATTCAATCAAGTAAATCTGAGGCTCTAGTTGGCTTTATTAAATGGTTCATGAATTAGGCAGCATCCCATCTAGCAAGTAGAGGGAGCTCCATTGAACTAAGCAAAAGAAAGGTCTTTAGAGGCAGAGAGAGGACATCACGAAGAGAAGGAACGAGTGTATTAACAAGGAATGCATTGCTTTGGCAAGGTTGCCCTCATAAGGGGAGTCAAAGGGGTCTATTAGTAAATTTTCTAATATTCACCGGGAAATTCCATGCTGATTGGTTAAAGTTAACATTCCTAGGAGGTTGAAACTGGAGTTAGGTTAGGTATGAAGTCTTGGTTTACTGACTTGGGGTCTTAACCTAAGTGACACCATTTTGGGCCTGTGGTTTCCTTTTCAATACAACCTTAAAGCTGGAAAACTAGAGTGTAATCTCATTTTACAGATGGAGAAATAGAGTCCTAGGGAGGTAAAGTGAGTTGCATAAGTCAATGCCACCCCCAGACAGAGTTAGTCACAAACTGTCCTACCTTCCCTTCTATTCTTCTAAGGGCCCATTCATCTTTCCCCCAAATCATTTACTCTCTCCTAAGAGGCCTGCATCCCTCCCTCCTCTTTTCCTATTAAGATGGTATTTAATCCTGAATTCTAAAGCCACCTCTGGGATTTACTCATTTTCCTTGCCTATCTCCTGTGACTACATAAGGAGTAGATGCTAATAATCTGTTTCTCTCCTATTGATCTCTCTTTCATCACAGGCGTCTCAGCTGAGAACTCAGAAGGGTAGAAGGAAAATGATGTTTTTCTCTCTTGAAAGGCATATCTAGATTAAAAAAAAACCTGGGAGACCTCTACCCATCATAGGTCTTTGTGCCTGTAGCTCCCACTTGAGGGGTTGTACTGATTAGCAGGTTGACAAAGGGATGGAATTTAAAATAGCCCTTTGTCTCCGGAGGGAGGGACATGTACCTTACTGTGCGGCAGGTTGTTTGCCTGGAAGTGACTTGCCTTTTGCAGGAAGTTTCTTTCCCTTGCTCCCTTCTTTCCTGAACTCCGGAATCTGTCACATTAGTTTTCCTCAGGGTCCTTTCAGTTTCTGCCTAATGAGACCGGTGGTAGCTGAGTGTGTGATTGACACTCGGTATGTACAGCTTGTATTCATCTTCCTGAGAAAGGGCATTGCACAATAAAGGATTGCCAAGGGCAACTGTGTTGGCATTTCTGGGAGCCCCACAGCATTCCCAGCAGCTCCGTTCCCGCCCCAGGGGAAGGAAACACCGCTGGTGACCAGTGGGTGGAGGGAGGCGGGGCTTGGAAAGTAATTAAAATATTCATATGCAGAGAGACCTTGAGTTCTTTGCTCATTGCCCATTAGACCTCTTTACTTTTCACCCACATACGGTTCTCCTGATTTCCAGGACACAAAGCCAAGTCTACGCTGGAGGGAAATACTTTTGGAGTACAATCAAATCAGTTGCAAATGAGTTACAACATCTCAATTGCTTTAATAGATCAAACAAAACTTCACTGTGTACTCCAGGCACCAGAACTGATCCCCCTCAGTGGAGTTCCCCAGCTCAAAAACATGCAAATCTTTGGCCTGCCCATAGCGAGGTCCTAAGCAATGCCCTTGAGGGCTTAACCAGGACACGGTACCTTGGAAGAGAGCTCGCTGAGCATGCGGCTTGCCAGGATGGTGTAACTAGCAAGCTAGCTGGAACAGGCTCTCTTGCTTCAGGCCAGTGAATACTTATGTCAGGCCAGAAGTAAGGAAAATTGATTTTACTTACTTTGTACCCTGTGTATTGCCTGCGGAGAGGGTGGGTAAGTGAAGCAGTTTTGTGTGTGTGTGTGTGTGTGTGTTGGTAGCTCAGTTGGTAGTTCCAGCAAGGCTTGCTGCCCATACCCTCCCTCTTCCTCTGTTCCAGCTTCTCTCCCTGTTCTGTCTTCAGAACAGAACTCTGTGAGCTGCACATAAATGTGCATAGGATAGGCACACGCCTCTGTGTCTCAATTGGGTCCCTTTTAATTTAGCTGGGTGGTCCTTCAAATTCAAACTTCAAAAGCAGGTGGAGTGAATAGAGATTTATAGGATGATCTTTCAAATTGAAAAAAACAAACTCCATTTGATAAAAGTGGTTTACTGATTGATACAAAATAAACTGTACACACTTAAAGTATGCAATGTGATAAGTCTAGGCATATGTATATACCCGTGAACTCATCAGCATAATCAAGATAATGGGCATATTCATCACCTCCAAGAATTTCCTCTTGCCCCTTTGTAACCCACCCTTCTCCTCTCTTCCCGGCCCCCACTCACACCATTCCCACACACTAGGCAACCACAGATCTGCTTTCTTTCATATTAGATTTGTCTTCATCTTCTAGAAATTTATATAAATGGAATCACACATGTATACTCTTTTTTGTCTGGCTCCTTTTACTCTAATTATTTTGAGATTTATCAATGTTGACTGATTTTTTTTTTTTTATGTCTGATCTTACATATTGGTTACTCTTAGAAAATCTCATTTTTAAAAAAAAATTTATTATTATTATTTTTTAAGATTTTATTTATTTATTTGACAGAGAGAGACACAGGGAGACACAAGCAGGGGGAGTGGGAGAGGGAGAAGCAGGCTTCCCGCCGAGCAGGGAGCCCGATGCGGGGCTCGATCCCAGGACCCTGGGATCATGACCCGAGCCGAAGGCAGACACTTAACGACTGAGCCACCCAGGCGCCACAGAAAATCTCATTTTTGACTGGATTCAGACTTAGAGGTAGAAGCTCCTAGAGTGGACAGCCTCCATCTCTTGGCAATCTGTTCCTGGTGTCTTTCTTTGGCTTTCTTCATTCTCTTGGCCAAAAGTTTAGCATATTTTGCAGCCTCTGATTTTTCTTAATATGTTATTTCTTCAGAGCAATATGCTGATGTTTGTGTCACATGATCGGTGAGTAACAAGATGTTGTATCTTGTGCACTTTGGTTCTAGGTTTCTTACTGTCTTTGTTCAGGGGCAAGAACCACATACTGGCGGGCATAATCTTCTTTAGAAAGATCGAAAAGTTTGCGGATTCTGCTAGCTCTTTTGGGTCCCAAGCGACAGGGCATGGTAATATCAGTGAGTCCAGGAATATTCTTCTCCTCCCCGCCCCGCTTTTTTTTTTTTTTTTTTTTTTTTACAATAACCAAGTTGAGAACACTAAGATAGACATCCACAGTGCAACCTGGAACAGATTTGTGCTTTCTTTCTTCAGTCTTCCTTGGTCTGTAACAGGAATGCCGTGTAGCAGGCAGACACGGCCATGGGTCAAGACACCCTGCTTCATGGGGAAGCCTTCTTTGTCATTCCCACTACTGACTGGGACCACACTACCCTTCCATTCTTTACCCAGAGCATCAGTAGCAACTTCTGTGGTCATATGCTTCTCATAAATTTGCATTTATTGTCCCCTTCAATGAGTTTCTGGCAGCCAGTAGCTAGGAAAGAGATGTTCAGCTTCACCCTGAAGCAGCTGACCACCTCTGAGGTGCCATGAAAAAGAGCTATGTCGAGTGAACTTTGTTAGTTTGTAACTTTCAAAGAATTGGTCAATTTAAAAATTGTTAAATTTATTGACATAAAGTTGATCATACTAGTTCCTTATAATTCTTTTAATATTTGTAGAATTTAAGGTATAGTCACCTCTGTCATTTCTAATACTATTAATTTTTGTTTTCTCTGGTTTTTCCCCCTGATAATTCTGCTTAGAAGTTCTTCAATTTTATTGATATTCTCAAACAAGCAGCTTTTGGTTTCTTTGGTTTCTCTATTGTTTTTCTGGTTTCTGTTCATTGATTTTTGCTCGATATTTATTCCTTCCTTCCACTTTACTTTTTTTAAAAAAAAACTATTTATTTATTTGAGAGAGAGAGAATGAGAAAGAAAGATAGAGCACATGAGAGGGGGGAGGGTCAGAGGGAGAAGCAGACTCCCTGCTGAGCAGGGAGAGCGATGCAGGATTTGATCCTGGGACTCCAGGATCATGACCTGAGCCTAAGGCAGTCACCCAACCAACTGAGCCACCCACGCGCCCCTCCTTCTGCTTTACTTTTAACTCCTTGGTTTAATTTGCTTTTCTTTTTTAAAGTTCATAAATTAGTTTCCTATTGCTGCTATAACAAATGACTACAAACTTAGTGACTTTAAACAACAAAAATTTGTTATTTTATAGTTCTGGAGGTCAGAAGTCCAAAATTGGTCTCCTTGGGCTAAAGTCAAGGTGTCATCAGGGTTGGTTCCTTCTGGAGGCTCTAGAAAAGCATCTGTTTCCTTTCCTTTTCTAGTTTCTAGATGCCTTGGCTCTTGGCTTCTTCCTCCATCTTTATAGCCAACAGCATAGTGTCATTACATTCTCTTAATTATCTGTTTCTATCATCACATGGCTTTCTCTGGTTCTGACCCTCCTGCCTCTCTCTTATAAGGACTCTCATGATTACAATAGGTCCATTTGAATAATTTCCTCATCTCAAGATCCTTAATGACATCCTTTTGCCATGTAAGGTAATGTGTTCAGAGGTTCTAGGGATTAGGATGTGGATATCTTTCAGGGGACCATTATTTAGCCTACCATACCATTCTTTTCCTTTTAACCTGTTAGTTTCTTATATTTAAAGTAGGTTTATGGTAGGAAGCAAGTTCTTCTTTTAAAATCCTTTTAATTACATTGTTTAGGCTATTTATGTTTACTGTGACTATTGATAAAGGTGAATTTAAATCTTCCGTTTGCTTTGTGTTTGCTATTTGCCTCATCTGTTCTTTGTTCTCTTTTTCTTCTTTTGTGCCCTTAGTCTGCCATAATAAAATGCCACAGACTGGGTAGCTTAAAAACAATGGAAATTTACTTCCAATGGTTCCGGAGACTGGAAGTCTGAAATAGGGTACCTGCATGATTGGGTGAAAACACTCTTCTCAGTTGCAGACTTCTGGTCCTGTCCTGACCTGATAGAAGTAGATAGGGATATCTCAAAAGTCTCTTTTCTAAGGGCATCAGTCCCATTCATGAAGGCTCTGCCTTCATGATCTAATCACGTCTCAAAGGCCCCAACTTCCAATACCATCATCTTCGATATTAGGATTTTGACATATGAATTTTGGAGGAATACATTCAGACCATAGAATGCCCTTCTTTTGGATTAAGTATTTTTGATGATTCCATTTCATCTCTGTTTTTGGATTGCTGTAACTCTGTTGTATTTTTTAGTGTTTGCTTTGTGGTTTATAGTAAACATCTTTAACTTATCACAATATATGCTCATGTGATATACCATTTCAAATACAATATTAGAACCTTATGGTATACTTTTATTTCTTCCTCTTGACCTCTGTGCTATATTATTTACATTCTATTTTTACATACATTATAAGCCTCAAAACATTTTTTCTTTAAAGTCAATTATCATTCCAAGAGATTTAAAAATTAAGGAAAAACATCTGACTTTCATCTACATAGTTATACTTTCTGGTGCTCTTTATCTCCGTATGTATATCCAGATTTCTAGCTGATAAAATTTTCTATCTGCCTGAGTTACTTTATTTGATATTTCTTATAGTTACGGTCTGCTGGTAATGTCTTCTTTCAGCTTTTATATCTCTGAAAAAACAATTATTTCATATTTTTTTAAAAAAGATTTTATTTATTTTAAAGAGAAAGAGTGCGAGAGCAGGGGGAGGGGGAAAGGGAGAGGCAAAGAATCCCAAGCACACTCCACTTTGAGGAGCCCAGCTGGGAGCTCAGTTCCACTATCCATGAGATCATGACCTGAGACAAAAAATCACAAGTCAGATGCTTAACCGACTGAGCCACCCAGGCACCCCAATTATTTCACATTTTTAAAAAGGATATTTTTGCTGGGTATAGAATTCCATTTCAGTACTTTGAATATGTGCTTTAGTCCCTTCTAACTTGCATTCTTTTCACTAGGAGTGTGCTATAATTATCTGGTAAATTACCTTTTTTTTTTTTTTTTTTGCATATTATAACCTTAATAATAGGCCACATAATGACCTCCCTACATGCTTTTAACATTTTCTCTTTATCATTGGAATCTCTTTATTAATGCAATCTCATTATGATGTACTTTAGTTTTCTTCATGTTTCTTATATTGGGATTTTGTTGAATTTCTTAGCACTGTGAATTTATAGTTTTCATTAAATTTCTGACCATTATTTCTATTATGATTATGATTTCCTCTTCCTACTTCAGGAACTCCAATTACCTATATAACAGGCCACTTGAAGTTGTCCTAGATCTCACTGATGCTCTTTTCATCTTTTTCTTCAGACTCTTTTCTGTTTTTCATTTTGAATACTTTCTATTATAATATCACTAAGCTTACTAATCTAACAGTATGATCCTTTTGGGTGTTGCTTTTAGATTTTGTTAGGCAGGACCAGAACAGCTCTTAGTCTAGGGCTAATTTCCCCCTATTACTAAGGTAAAACTTTTGAATGTATGCTAATAGCCCTGAACTATGAGGTTTTCTTTTCTGGTTTGTGGAAACGGGAACTGTTTTTTGGTAATATATGACCTTTGGCTATTGTTCCTTCTAATCTCATTGGGTATCCCCACCACCTTGACCTCAGCAGGCCTCAGGTCATTTCCTGATATACAAATGTTGCTCAGCACTCAACTAAAGACTTATGCTGGGCTGTCTGCAGATCTTACGGGCTCTCATTAGGCCCTGTTCCTTCCAGTACTCTCCTATGCCAACTCTAGCTATTTTGGTCTCCTCAGACTCAGCTCTGTCTCTTCAACTCAGGGATGATGCTAGCTCCAGCTAATTTCTCCTTCCTCTTCCACATCCTGGAAACTTCTCTGCACAGTAAGGTGGGACAATTGTAGATTCATTTCATTTGTTTCTCCTCTTTTAGTGTTCATTGTGTTTCATTACCTGCTGTTCAATGTCTTAAAACAACTGTGTCATACATTTTGTCTAGCTTTTTAGTTGTTTCAGGGGGGAGAGTAATTTGGTTCATGATATTTCATTTCAGCTCACAGTAGAAGTTCTGCAACCCTTCACTTAATTATTTTTTTAACTCAGTGTTTATTTAAGTAGGAACTTCACTATTATATTTTAAGTGTTTGTGTGTTTCCTTCATTAAGGGATTTGACAGAAAATTGGGTGGCTAGAACCTGAGAGCTAAAATAAAAGATATCATTTCCCAAAATGCAAATGAAGTGCCTCTGAAGTGAGAATGGAAGTCAATTGGAAATTAGAGTACTCTGGAGCGCCTGGGTGGCTCAGTCGTTGGGCGTCTGCCTTCGGCACAGGTCATGATCCCAGGGTCCTGGGATCGAGCCCCACATCGGGCTCCCTGCTCAGCAGGAAGCCTGCTTCTCCCTCTCCCACTCCCCCTGCTTGTGTTCCCTCTCTGGCTGTGTCTCTCTCTGTCAAATAAATAAAATCTTAAAAAGAAATTAGAGTACTCTTTATAAGAATTGATGTACTCATCTACATTTATCTACCTATTATGTAAATATTGAGAGACAATTATCCAATTCTCATGTTTCTGCATTTCTGACCTTTGTTTTGGACTATCTTCTCAAAGATTTTTATAGCAAACAGCTTGGAAGATAGAGAATCTTCTAGAACAAAAGACAAGATTGTCTATAAACCTGGTATAAAAAAGATTTCTCCCACTAGAGCCAAGGTCAGACCTTTTGCTTTATTTCCTTTTTGACCATTATAAAAGATTCAGGTTCTATAAACTTCCCTGTAAAGCAACTCCCTGTGTGTGTGGGTGTCACTTGATCCTCTTCTCATTGCCTTGTGGGAATTTGGACTTGAGGAACTGGCACCAATATTCTGATGTTTATGCTGTTTGCTGTGCCATGAGTAGTAAAGTCTTTAGTCTCTGACCCAGGAATCTTGTATCTTCTGCCAGCATCCATGAAATTGTGTAAGGCTAGTTTGTTTGCTTGCAAGGAGGGTAACATACCTCCACACATACCAGATTTTTTACAGTTTGACAGTGATATAGAGCATGTTTACTTAAGCTAAAGGCAATTTGACTATGTTTTCTTATACCAACAAGATCCAAACTTCCAGAAAGTGTTAGACATGGAGGGATGAGGAAGATATGCGAGGATTCTGAATGAGTGGCAGCTATGGTATGACATTGTTCTGTGGCTCATAAGTAAGTAAAGCATTATTCAAACACCAAGTGGTGTTACTGTATTATACTTATTAAGGAATCTGAGGATATTTGACTTGGAGAAGGGAAGACTCGGCAGGGCAAGATAGCCATAATCAATTATGTGAAGAGCTTTGAAATGAAGGGTAGAAATATGTGGTGTGGACAGTTAGCAACATCTAATCCTCTTTCTAATCTTATGAGGGTGCTGCACATATAATCAGATGTGACCTTCAATTAGGGAAAGGAACTGCTGCCAAAGACAAATCTCATGTGCATACCACCAATAGCCATTCTGTTTAGGATAAGAGAGGTAAAAATATACAAGTACAAAGGGGAGAATCTCCAACCTTGGGCATAGGGCCACAGTGGGCCTTCTAGGGGTTACTCCTGATGCCCTGTCCATATCCCCTCTGGCCTTATCACTGCAGTGCCAGACTTCTCACACCCTAAGGCTTTTTTTCAGTAGGTGAAAAGTGCCTGAGGCTTTGTTTCATCTCCTCTGCACAGCAGTCCGCAACCATGACTGATGAAAACTGGTGTATAAATCTTCAGCTTCCTCGCCTCTTGGGTTTGGTAACTTCAAAGCACATGTTCTAGCTGACTCTTTGTGTTCCCAAATGGTTTTATGCTCCAGTTATTTACAGCAGAAGGGGGCTTTATCATGCACTGTTTATTTGCTCCCTTCTTTTTCCTATCTCATCCCCCATTTCTTCTTCCATTGTTACTGGGATCACCTCCCCCACAAACTCCTTGTACATGACTCCTTTTATCAGGATCTGTAACCAAACTAAGCAGGTAAAGGGAAGAGGATATGGATACATTGAAAAAAAATCACATTTGATGTACTGTCCCACTAAAATCTGAACATCAAAAAGAAAGTTGATAATCCCCTCAGTGAGGCTCTGGACCTAAACTATAATGCAGTTATTGGCAAGAGGAATGAGTTTTTTTAAATGTCCCTTAGGACATGTCCCCTTTGAAGGAGAAAAATGCCCTTAAAGTCGTGGTGCAATGCTTGCTCAGGAACATAAAACAGATGTCTTTAAAACCCTATCAGTGAGGCTGGGAGTCCAGAGGGCTTTGAGGGCTCCAGCCTTGTGCTTTATTTGCTGGCAAGATATTTTAAATTTGCCAGAGCTTTGGGGGTTGCCATAGTATTTGTAAACAAAACTCTGTGGTCAACAGACTCTGGGGTGGTACAACACTGCTAAGGGAAGTTTGGGGGAAGGCAGGGTACTCTTGCTGGGGAAGTCTTGAAAAATGACATCTTAAAAAGGTCATAGAACACAAAGCAATGGAACTGGCCGCCTTGCTGATTGGGACAGTCACACTGACTCAATTCCCTCCCTCCTTTCCTCTTCCAGCCTCTTCTCAACAGATGTTTCACTATTCTTCCATAAAGATGGGAAAGAAGTTAAAACCATGAGGAAATTTCCCAGGTGCCACAAATGGTGTGGCCAGAGGGATAACCTCCTCTTGAGTCTCTGAAAATTAGTCAAAAGTTCTGCTGAGTAGTTCAGAACTGCCTGCTCTTCTGTCTTCTCTAAAAGATATTAATTGTACACAGGGTGCCTGGGTGGCTCAGTCAGTTAAGGGTCCAATTCTTGGTTTTGGCTCAGGTCGTGATCTCATGGGTCATGAGATCCAGCCCCGAGTCCAACTCTTCACTCTGTGGGGAGTTTGAAGATTCTCTCCCTCTGCCCCTCCCCCCAGTCTCTCTCTCTTTTTCAAATGAATAAATATTTTTTTAAAAAGATATTAATTGCACAAACACTTATTGCACAATTACAAAATGCCGACCTCTGCACCAGATACTGAGGAATATAAAGATGATTAAGATACAGCTCCTGTCCTCAGGAAGTCACTCACCACTAGGGGACACTGTAGAGTGATGAACACAATGACAGCAGCACCAGTCATAGTGGTCAGCAGAGGAAGGACTGGGTAACTTGAGGGTGTGCTGTGTCTTCCTTGAAAGGCAGGATGGGCCAGTGATAACAGCATCTATTGAGCACTTGGTATGTGCCAGGTATCATTCTAAGTATATACATGTATTAACTAATACAAAACTGTACAAGTAGTGTTATTATCCCCAGATAAGTAAACTGAGAAGTTAAGTAACATGCTTAAGGTCACATAGCTAAGCCAGAATTCAGTGCCCCAGGCTACAGTCTTAATGACTGCATCATGCTGCAAAAAACCATCTCTAGGGCTAAGAATATGAAAAATAGGTGTAGATTAGTGATCTTTAACACATTTTATGGGGCTCTGGTAGAGTATAGAGTCTTAGATTTGAGACTAAAATCCAGGATTTCCCAGTGACATTAGAGTCCTTAAGCAAAATGACCACAAAATTCCTATTTCAGGAAACTGTGCTTCTAGAACCTGTTTAGAAATTCCTCTTCTCTCAAAGATGGTGACTAGGGTTCAGGCAGGCTGCCAGAGGTTTATGCATTAAAATGCAAACAAGACAGGACCCTAAGAGTATAAAGAGCCATAATTTTCGTCCACAAGCCTTCCCAGAGCCAGATCATTGTCATTATCTTTTTTTTTTTTTTTTAAAGTAGGCTCCATGCCCAGTGTGGAACCCAACACGGGGCTTGAACTCACGACCCTTGAGATCAAGATCTGAGTTGAGATCAAGAGTCAGATACTCAACTGACTGAGTCACTCAGGTGCCCCTTATTATCTTGATCAAGATCATTATGGTGAAAATGGGGACTCTTGAGAGCTTTGGAACAGAAGAGTCCCAAATAGGACCTAGTGTGCTAGGGCTGGCCTGAGGCAGGGCCAGGAAGAAGCCATTTTGCAGAAGGAAAATGCCTAGAAAGAGTGAGTGTATATCTAATCCAGAATGAACTTTGTGACAATGGAGAGATTGGGTGGACCTGAGGCAAGAGGAGCCTTGGTAAGAGCAAAACAGAAATGACTGGGAAAATGGGCTTCTAGCACGTAGGTGGTGAGAACTATGACTTGGCTTACTTCAATTTCAACAAGAAGACCTGGGCCAGGGTGGGAAAGAGTTTTCTCCTTCAGGACCATGGGGGAGTTAAAGGAATGACCTCATCCTTTGCCAGAGGCATGGAAGTCAGGTGTGCAGCCCAGCAGGACAGTAGCCTGGAGGGTAGGGGTCTTGTGCCTGGCAGGAAGAAGGAAAACAGGGAGAGCCTGGATGGACCTGTTTAAATGTTTAAACTGAAGACAAGCTACTGAGTGATGTGCCACAGTGTTCAACTGTTCTCACCATGAAATTTCCTCAGCTATGTCAGAGTTCATTTGGGATCTTGAGCTGACAGTGTGTGCTGGACTTTAAAAGGCTAGATCCAGAGAGGAGAGGAAGAGGGGCAAATTGGGCTTCTACATGCTTGTTAACAGAGAATCCCTCCTCCCACCTTCCCTCCCTCCTTTCATTAAAAAAAAAAAAGTAAGAAATGCACATAATTTTAAAGGACACAGAGTAAGATTAGTTAGGAGAAAAGCAGCAAATTGTATAATGTGACTGCCTGGGGAGGGGCTTTGGGGGTCTGGCTCTAAAATACAGACTTTCAACCAATCCTGTTTATTTTGGCTACCTTGTTCAGCCCCTCTTTCTAGAGGTACCTGCTGCTAATTTCTAAAATTTTTGAGGATTCGTTGGCACAAATCAAATTGTTTCTCAGCTTTCTGGTTTAGGGAATACATTCATGTATTTTCTGTCTTCCAACATTTTGCTCTTAGTTCCTTCTCTCATGGACTACTGGCCTTTCAGATTTATGTCTTAAGAAAAAAGTAACCTTCTCCTAGCATTTTTAGGGGTGTTTTGGGAAGGGAAGAAAGTATGTAGCTGTATTCCTTCTGCAGATTTTGTCAGAAGTCACTTACCTCCATTTTTTAAATCTTTATTTGGTGACTGAAAAATCAACTGTAGAAGTCAATACAGGTGGGATGTAGGTTCAGTTGGGCGTCTTTATGGCTGGTCAGTCTGTCTATCAGTGTCTTATCCCATGACCAGGGACCCATTGTTTGTGTAAGTCACAATGCTTTTAGCTGATCTTGGTTTCAAAAGAGATTAAATCAGATGGGAGGTGGCAGTGCAGAAATCAGATCACCTCATCATCTTTTAGGGACAAATAGTGAATCCCTAGACTCTCTTGTACTTTGAAGCAAGCTTTTCCCTACTGATTTTCTGGATCCATACCTGAAGATTTGTATCATCAAAGGGACAAGCCATGGAATCTCCAGGATGTAGAAGAGCAGGAGTGAAGCTATCCATTGGATAGATGCCTCCAGCTGAGGGCAGAGGCCCAAAAAGAACCTCCCTTCCCACACTGTTAACCAATTCTCTGTTATCACGAAGGAAAAGCCAATGAGAGGTGACAAGAAAGGAGAAGTTTTGCTTCAATGTATTGGAGAGAGCAGAAATTCTCATCTGTGTGCTGATAGGAACTTAGGGAAAGGAAGAAAATGCCCTTACCCTTCACATTTTCTGTAACTGATGGCTCCTTGCTTGGGGACACAAATATACATGAGCAAGGACTACATCATGTGCCCTGAGGGGTCTTAGTCCATCGTGGACTCTGGGTGGCTAGTCTGCAGGTCCCACAGGCATAGGATCCAAGATTGTGGCAGGGAGGGAGCGAAGAGTATAAATGCCAAAGGAAAACTTGCCTAGCTTCCCAGGTGTGTAGACAGTTGATGGGCCCTACTGGATGTCCATACTGCCAGGACAAGAAAGCTTTTCCTTGGGGCCAGTGGCACAGGTGAGTTGGCTCATGGCTTAAAGGAGTGGAGCCCACTATAAAAACAAAACAAAACAAAACAAAACAAAAGGAGTGGAGCCCCAGGAAGCAGCATTTGGAACACAGCTTCTCTGGACGCTAGCATTGCTTGGCTTGTCTTAGCATCTCATGCCACTGCCCCACTTTAGAGCTTTCATTGCCAAGACTTGGAACAGTTTAGGATTGTCCCTTCTCAGAATTTGTCAAACCTTCTCCACAGCCACCAGGAAGTTCAAACAAGAGTGTCCATAGGAGCTGGAGCTGACTTTACTTAGGACTTATCCTCCACTCTCTGAGGTCATTTTCCATGGAGTAGCAGACTTGAGAAACAACTGAGGGTGCTAGTTAAAAGTGAAAATCCCAGATTTTTCCAAATGGAATTTCTTCAGTTAGAGTAGGCACGCCTAGCCATCTTCATTTCTTAAAAAAAGTTCTCAGTTAATTCTTATATGCGTTGAGCATTTGAGAAACTTTAGGCTGTTTCCCAACTTGATAAGATTCACCTACTTTTTAGGCTTCTTCCCCCAAGATTTAATCCAGGGCATCTGGAATGGAGTGTGGGAATTTGTATTTTCAGCAGGTATCCCAGGTGATTCTTATCAGAAAAGTTGGAGAGGGGCGCCTGGGTGGCTCAGTCAGTTAAGCGTCTGCCTTCGGCTCAGGTCATCGTTCCAGGGCCCTGGGATCGAGTCCCACATCGGGCTCCCTGCTCAGCGGGAAGCCTGCTTCTCCCTCTCCCACTCCCCCTGCTTGTGTTCCCTCTCTCACTCTCTCTGTCAAATAAATAAATAAAATCTTAAAAAAGAAAAGAAAAGAAAAGAAAAGAAAAGAAAAGAAAAAAGAAAAGTTGGAGAAACCCTGCCCTAGGCTAAGGGATGTGGGAGTGACGACGGGCCCAGGGCTTCTCGGCATGGCTAATCCTCAGAATTATAACCGAGGAGTTAAGGTACATCCAGGTATCCCTTACTTTTCGAAAGTTTGCGTTACACTACTTTGCTTTTACGAAAGACCTACATTAGGCCTGTACCTGTTTTTGCTAACTGAAAGAAATCCAAAGATGATTTGCACTTTTTATGATGAAAAGCAAAAAGAGCGTCCAGCATTTGCTTTGCGGGCGAGTCCTTATATGGGCGCGCACCCTTAGCCATGAGAGTGGCTCCGCCAAGCGGCTGGCCTGGGAACTACACTTCACGTCTCAGCATCAAGCTGCCAGAGCTTGGGACTCTGGGGCCATCTGTCCTTGATCTCTATTTATTTTGTGCATCCGTTAGCAAACTGTGTCCTAAGGTATCAGAAAGGCCTAAGAGAGGTTATTTTTGGATCTTGGCACTAAAAAGTTTTTCCTTCTAAATTAACGGTAATTGCTTCTTTACTTTATGCCATTTTTGCTTACCAGAGATGCCACTGGAATGTTCCACTTTTGGATAGTGGGGGAAACATGTACACCTAGGCCACTCCTGATGACTGATTCAGTAGGTTCTTAGCATATAATTATAATTATTATGCACACATCTGGGCTAGAAACACCGCCTCTGCCCTCCTTCCAGCTGGTCTGATTCCTATGAATTGCAAAAGTAGATTTTACCACCAGCAGGAAGCATTTGAAAGGAGCTTCTTTTCCCTTCTGGAGCAGGAGTTCACTCAAGAAACAACGATGGCAGCTTCAGGTCAATTTACAGTCGACACAGCACTTTTGCATGCTTTATCTAATTTGATTGTCACATTGTAGGGTTATGAGGTAGATATTTTCATTCTGTTACTCTGCGGATGAGGAGCATGAGGCTCAGAGAGGTTCAATAACCTGCCCAAGGTCCCACAGCTTGCGTGTATGTGTGGGAGCAGCTCTTTGTCTCTAGTCCCATTGAAACAAGTAGAGGAGGCAGGAAAGTTAACAAAGGAGCATTTGCCCAAGGGATTGTGGTGACATTGATGTGGGTCTCATCTGTGGGTGAAAGGCCAGCTGGGGCTTGGACAGAGAAGAGGAGGAAACAGTTATGATGCTAATATGCTTGCTTTTATTTGCTCCTGTGGCCACTGGTAGCCTTCAGTGGGATGTTCCCTTTGAAGTCTCCCACCTCCCTGTCTTCCACTTCCATGACCACTCTGCTAGGGCTAGACCAAGGCCACACTGCAGCCCTTGACCAAGGACAGGGGGAGTTGGGGCTGCACAGGACATTTTTCTTTATACAAAGGCATCCTTTTGGGGCCTTTGGGGACTAATCCTTGATGTCATTAGCACCAGTGAACATGGCCAAGTGGATCTACCCTCCCTGACCATAACAACAGTGACCTAATAATCACTGACATTTCACAACTTGTCAGACACTCCGGGAAGTTGGCAAGCTTTGGGAGAGGTGGACTTCTTTTTTCCTGTGGCTCATCATTAGAACCCACACCAAACAACTACTAGATCAGTATTTATTAACAGGAACAGGGACTCCAAACAAGGCCCCGTGCTAGGGCCTCAATTACCTAGACCAAGGGATAAGAAGACCCTCTAATCCACATGACAGAGACTTGGTCACATTGGCCCCTGCCTCATACTCTTATTCACAGGAGCGCAACTGCATCCATCCCAGCCAGGGAGGTCCCGGGGAGAAGCAAAAGGTTCAGAGAAGAAAGAGCGACAGGGGCCTTAACACCCTTTGCCAGGTCCATGCTTGTGACCCAAGTATAATTTGCTTGTCATTGTAATGAAGAAGAAAACAAGAGTGAAGGGTGAAATGTGAGGAGGAGCCGGTTGCCGAGTGATCCAAGAGTGGCTGGCTCCCTGGAAGGTTTGATTGTATTGGCCTGCATTTCTTTGGCTGCCAACGTATTTGGATCCAAAAATGGCATGGGATTGCTGGCGCTAGAATTCTCCTTACCACACACTGGGAAATAATCCCAAACTGTTGGAGCAAGATGTGAGGGTGACCTTTGGCTAGGTAAGGGTAGAAGGAGCAGAAGGGTGCAGGGCAGGGAAGGAATTCAGAGTCAGGAAGAAATAATATTTGTTTTCCCATCCCTTTCATCAGTGAAGTCAGGGGGCCCCCCGAGCTGGCATGACAAAGGGAAGAATTAAGGTAGAGGGAGAAAAAGAAAGAAATCTGTGGTAAGGAAGCTGACCCTGAGGAAACAGGGGGAGAAGGATGTGGCTCGGCTTCTGGGCATGTGCGTGCGTGCGGACACACACACACACGCAACACACACACCCCTCTTTGCAATTTCCAAGTTAGCCAAGAATTAATTTTTAGATTGCTCATCTTAACCAACCTCTTTTAAAGTATAATCACCATTAAAAACATTTTTTTTTTGCCTTTATGAGTCCCTTTCCTTAAACCTCACTAATGTTATTTGGACCACATTCTAATTTCATGTTTACTTATTTTTCTCCCTCATAGCCCCACTGTTCACCTCTAATTGAGCATAAATACCTTTCATGGGCAGAGAAAGTATTGTTTCATTTATTTCCTACTCTGCACCCTGGAGCACCATGCATGCTCCTCTGCACGGACCACGGGCTTCATACATGCCTAATTGGTGACATCTTCATAGGAAGGAAGGATCCATGGCTTTCCTGGGCGGCGTCAACAAGGAGCTGTTCGAGGCCAGGGCTCAGCCGCCGTTCTGCCAGTGTGAGCCTTACTTTGCATTCCAGAATGTTCAGCCCACTTTGCGTTCACCTGGCCCCACAAGGTTCAGCATCTCGTCTCATCATGAAAGTCCCAATCCGGCATGGCGGAGCTTGGAACCCTGCACTAGGACGGCCCTGGAGATGCCCTTTCCAGGCCCGTGTTCTCAGTGATCCTGTGTTCTCACGCAGTACTTCTGGTACTTCCGCTAATCTGACTTCCTTGGCTGGGGCCAGTGAAGGCTTCTGTAACCCTCTATTCTGAGCTAAGGGAAGTCATGTATAGCAAGGATCCTGTGAAACAAGAATGCCCGACTACTCTTTGAAGAGTTTCAGAAAATTCTGAGTCAAGCTTGCCATCTGCTGAAGCTTTTTTTTTTTTCCCATCAGCCCCACCCACATTGATTAATGAGATTCCTAATCCTTTCAGAAGCACATCCCGGTCTCTTCTCCATCTCCTAAGGGAGAGGGAACGTACACATGGTTGCAGTCATGCCTGCTTGGAGTTTCCACCCCCAACGATTCCTAAGGAAACCTAACAGAAGGTAAATGAAAGGAGAAGCTCAGGCAACTGGATCCTTACAGGCTTGCCACTGAAATTCTCCTAACCCAGGAGAGGTCCGAGGCCCCATGTTGGTACCTCTACAGATGACATGGAAAGACAAGGGTTATTGGTTTTGGGAAATGAAAAATCCCAATGCTGCTGGGGGAAAGCTGAGTCAGTTTGGCCAGAATGCTGCTCCTAGAGATTCTGGCTCAGGAGGGCTAAGGCCCAGCTGGGAATCTGATGCAGAAAATCTAAGGACTACATTATCAGAAACCCAACATTTGTAAATCCCAAGGCCAGACGTTGGTCCTTGGCACGTTTTGTCACCCTCACTGCCATCACCACCGCCATCTGGGGAATATTCGTTGTCTAATGGCCCAGGTTCAACTCACTGCAAAGGTAGCACATTCCTCATCAGACCACATACATTTCCAGGGCCCCCAGGACATGCAAGGTACTTGTACGGTGTGTGCCCCTGAAATATAGTAGTGAGACTGAGGAACTTAAAATTTCATTTTATTGCTTTCTAACTTATTTGAGTTTAAATATAAATAGCTACATGAGTCCAGTATCTACCATGTGGCATAGGACAGAATTAGAGGCAGGGAAGAAGAACTTGATCAGCTCCTGGCTTTTGATCAGATCACCGTTTCCAAAATCAACCCCATTGGAAAATACCAAGTCTAATTGCTGAGAGAATCTGGACAAATACCTAAGATAACTTGGATGATACGTGAGAATTGACCGCTTCTCCCACTCCTCCCTGTACACACCATGGTACTGACCTTGACAATCACCAACCTGCTTCCACTCATGGAGCTCTTATATTGGAAGGGGTTATGCTGCCTTTTCCAGTAATCCTAGGAGAGCAAGGCTGGGACTTTGTACCCTGAGAATGGGGGAAATCGAGTGTGATAATGAAGCCAACCCTCGGGGCTACTATAGCTGATTTATCTGACTGATCCCCAGCAACATGGTACAGCAGGACCTGGGCCCGGAAGCCAGGAAGCCTAAGTTGAATCTTACCTCTGCCACTTGACATCTTCTGTATAACCTTGAGCCAATTACTGTTCTAAACTTTAGTTTCTTTATCTGTAGAATGGTGATGATAACAGTAATTCCAATTTCATGAGGCTGCAAAAAGTCAGCAGTCCTCCCACTCTTTAGTTTCCTGACCCCTTTCCACTCTTAAAAATTAATGAGGACCCTCCAAAAGGACTTTTTTTGTGAGTTAAATGTTTATATACAGTATTAGAAATTAGAAATAAGAACATTAAAACATATTAACTTATTTAAATATGAAACCATTACATGTTAGCGTAACATATTGTTGTGGAAAATTTACCATATTTTCCCAAACAAAAGTAATTAGTGAGAAGCGTGATGTTGTTTTACATTTGTGCAGATCTCTTTCGTGTCTGGCTTGTGGCTAGGTTCTTATCTCTGCTTCTGCTTTCCATCTATGGAATGGTTATATTATGATTATACTATGTTGTTTTGGTCAAAGTATATGATGAAAATCTGGCCTCACTCAGGTATTTAATTGGAAAAAAAGAAGTATTTTCATCGTCTTTTCAGATAATTGTGGATGTTTTTCTTAGCTACATAAAACTTGAAAATTGAGTGTTTTTTAAAGATTAGTTGCAATGTAGAATCTGAAACCATATCAGTAAACTTTTCATATTTTTTACACTGAAATCTATTTTTCTACCATGTACTTTTAATACATCTTTTACCTATGTGTAATTTTGTAACATCATGAATTAGTCGTTTGAGAAATATTGGTTCCTTAAGTTATTCTGATTTTCCAAATGTTATCATATTTTATTATAGAATATCAAAATGTCATATTGATAATATCACCACCAATATCATCAGAAAAAGATTTTAAGTAATAGAAATCTTCTAGGACAATAGTGTTTGCATTCTTCTTGTGGCCCACAGAATCTTAGGTTTATCCCAAGAATAAAACAAGATGAAGATGGCAATTAATGGCATCAGGTTTATTTTTAAAAAATCCCTCTCTGTTGTCTTTCTAGTAATTTTGTTACATCTAGTATGTTTACATTTTGAAAAACCTTATGGGAAGAATGTCTGTTGTTTTTTTTTTTAAAGAGTTATTTATTTGAGAGAGAGGGAGTAGGGGTGGAGGGGACAGAGGGAGAGGGAGAGAAAGTTTTAAGCAGATGCCGCACTGAGTGTGAAGCCCCATGTGGGGCTCGATCTCATGACCCTGAGATCATGACCTGAGCCTAAAACCAAGGGTCAGATGCTTAACCAACTGCATCACCCAGGCACCCCAAGAATGTCTATTCTTTATTCAGTAACACAGGAAATTGATTATGTACTTCTGTATTTTCTATAGAGATGAAGGACTCATGAAGAATAATCAGGTTTATTATAGAGCATATCTTGACACATAGAATTATTTTGACTTCCATGTAGAAAAAGAAGTAGGATGATTTGTTTAGGAGCTAGGTAGGTACTGATGCCCAAATCTTTAGGCTAATTTGGGGATTATTCAATTTATTTAACAACTGCATAACCAATCACCTCAGAACTAAGTGACTTAGTACAAGAAAAGCATTTCTCATTTCTTGCGTTTTCTGTAGGTCAGGAATTTAGGAATTGCGTAACTGGGCAGTTCGGCTAGGGGGCTGCGTAAGGTTTCAGTCAGATGCCGGCTCTCAGCAGGAAGTCCCAGTTACTCACCATGCAGATGTCTCCATAGGGCTCCTTGAGTGTCTTAATGCATGGTGATGGCTGGCTTTGCCCAGGGCAGGAGACCCAAAAGAGGGCAAGGTAGAAGCCACATGTCTCTTAGGACATAGCCTCCAAAGTCACACATGTCATTTCTGCAATATCCTGTTGGTTATCCACATCAGCCCTTTTTAATGCAGAAGAGACTCCACAGGGGTGTGAATATGGGGAGGAGAGAATTGCTGGGGACCATTTTGGAGGCTGCCTACCACAGATGCCTGTTTTAGGTACAGGGTTGCCTTTTCTACCTGCAGAGCCTTTATCTAGGCTCCATTCCCCAGGAGCTTACAGAATACCTACTCAAGGGTGTGGAAACCCACACAACTTAGTGTCAGACCAGGAGACCCGTTTCACAGTGAGGGAGGTGTGGGAGTGGGGCCATGATAATGGGCTCCATGTTTGTATCACATACTGCACCATCCAGAAGCAGCTGGTATCTTAGGTGGCACAGCCTTCTAACAGTGCAGCAGGTGCTCCAGCTCAGAGCTAATACTTTGTGATGATGGGCTATCATTCTTCAGCCTATAGTAGATATATTAACTCATAGGTCTCTATACGACGCCATGTCACCCACAGGAAGAAGAAATAGGTCTGGGAATCAAGTGGTGGAGGCAAGAATGGTCTCACTGGTGGAATTTATGTTTCTTGTCCCTTTAAGTCTACTTCTGTAGAGTTGAAGGTCTTGATCCCCCGAGTAGGAACACTTTTGCCAGGGCGCACAGCAGGGTGCCCATTGAGCTACAAGTTACAGTGGTGTCCAGGTTCTGGTAGGCAAGAAGAGAGTCATCATACTGACAATGGTAATTTACTGTTAGTCTGGGTCCTCTGAAAAGCAGACACTAAGGCAGGATTAAACACGTAGGGATTTTATTGGAGCAAAAGCCAAGGAAAGAAAATGAGTCATGTGAGGCTGGGAGAGTGGTCAGACTGCGAGGCAAGTCTCGTCCTGAATGAAGTGGAGAGGGAGCAAACGTTGGGTGGAAGGGCCCTAGACTGCTGTGCTATCTTCAGAAGTCTCAACAAGGTCACTGGGAGCCCTTGACCCAAAGTCAGCCACCAGCAGAGTCCCGTGTCTCCCAGGAAGGGCCACCATAGTATCCCTGCCATGCCCGGTCACTGGCCAGGAGCAGCTGGTGGGAAGGGCAGCCTTAAATTTCAGAGCCAGCAGCTGGGGCCCTTGGTCAGTTACACTCCCTGGAGTCAGAGTCCTGGGTGCATTCTCTTGGCTGCCACACTGATCCTGACTTGCAGGAGGCATTAGGACTGCTTTTATACAAGAAGGAAATGAGGAATACGTGTGCAACCTCCCGGTACTTCCTTGCCTCATTAGAGCTGTGAATATATGAATATGTATATATATTTATCTGCATAGGATTATAAGACTAGGAAGAAAAATATGGAAGGATACAAATTAACTTGTAAACATGGTATGGAAGATAATGTTGCCTTGTTGATGGAAGCCCATCCCAATCCCCTTTTCCATAGCCACTTTTCAGTCAGAGATGGATATACGGTCAGGCTTAAGAGATGTAAGTACAATTCTACTGGTCGTCATGTCTCCCTTCCCCCTGCTTCCTGACCAGGATGTGTGCTTGATGCATGAAGCTGTAGGAGCCATTTTAAGACCATGAAAGAAAGGCCAAAGAAGGACCAGCAGTGGAATATCTCTAGAACTCATTGAGAAAAAAAGCTAGATACCTTTTGTTTTACTCACAGTAAATGTGTATTCTAACATATAGGGTATTTTTTGGTTATGTGAATTCATGTGGTGAAGTGGTAGGTCAAGACTTAGATACTTAGATAAGCAAATATAAGATCACATAAAAAATCATGTATATGATCACATGTCATCATTTACATGCATAGGTCTGCAAATATGTTTTGATAGATGTAAAAACCAATAAAATGATTAAATATCAAGACAGTAATATTGTCCATTTAATCTACTTTTAAACTTTATTGTCATATTATTTATATATTTAAAATTCATTTTTTTAGTTATGCCTTAAAAATTTGTAATGTTGTATATATTTTTTCTGTGCCAGATGTTGATTTTACTCACCTGAAAAAAAAAAAAAACTTAGATTCTGTAGACGTTCTTTATTATTTATTTTCTAATTCATTAAATCCTTACCTTTGTCATTCCTTTCCTTCTACTTTCTTTGGGATACTCTGTTCATTTTCTAACTCTTTGAGTTGAATGCTCAATATTAATTTTTAGCTTTTTTTTTTTTTTTGGAATGTAATAAATCCTGGCCCAAACATGAATTTTGGTCTAATGCAGTTGGTGATGGACTCCCATTTTCTGCCCAGCCCCTGTTCTTCATCAGGAGGTTGGATTAAAGTTCTCGTCCTCTGTGGAGGTGGGAGAATGCTGGGCAAAGGGGAAATGGCAGGCAGTGGACACAGGAGGTGGGTCCCCAACCCGCTACTCCACCCAGAAGTCTCCTAGACAATACTTAAGTCCCAGGAGACAATCACCACCAGGTGGAGCCCAACCTCAATGGGGACCTGAATGATTTTAGAATGTGGTCAGTAAGTGGATCTCTAGATCTCCTTGCCCATAGGCTTCTCTTTCTTTTCTTCTTTTTTATCCTTTTTTTCTCTTATTATATTGTTTGTTTTCATTACACTGTTCCTCCACCTCCTGTATCGGCTTGAAAGTATTCCTTATATTTCAGATATTTTACTGGCTACAGTAAAAATTTTTTCATGCATACTTCACTAATTATTCAATCTTTGTTTGTTCTGCTTCCCCAAATACAAGGATTTAAGATACCTTGTCACATTTTCCATGTTATTGTTCTTTAGTGTTTCACTTTAACTTGCTTTTGGCTGTTCCAGATTGGCTCTTATGTTGCCATTGTTTTAAGTCAATGCTTATTTCTCTGCTCATTTCTTCATATTTCTTTTGAGATTCAATTTGGGTGTCTTTCTGAAACACATCCAATTAATAGCTTTTCCAGCAATGGATGTCAGTGATAAATTTTTTTAGCCTTATTTTTGAAAATACCTTTATTTCACCTTCATTCAGGCACAATAGTTTAGTTGGGTATAAGAGAAACTCTTCTGTTTTTGCTAGTGATAATTTTGTGGTCAACCTAGTTGTTATTTCTTTTTAGGTTATCTCTCTTTTCAGGAGCTTTTAAGAGTTTTGTTTGTTTGTTTAAAATTTTGACTCCAGTATATGTATCTATGTGGTTTGTTGTTTATTTTCTTTTATGCTACTTTCTTTGAGTTTCTTCAAACCCCCTTCCCTCTATCCTCTGCTGGACTTTATATTTGATTTAGATTTAAAAATCCAAATATATCAGTCAACGCTCCATGGTCTCTTAAACTTTCTTTGATATAGTCTATGTTCTTATTTTTCTTTGTTTTATTCTGGATGATTTTCTCAAATCAATCTAATAGTTCACTAGTTCTTTTTAAGTGCATCTCATCTGCTGCTTAATTTGATTTAAAAAATTTAATGATTATACTTTTCAGTTCCAGAAGTTCTATTTGATTATTATTCAAATTGCTCACTTAAATTTTTGAGTCCTTTTTTTTAAAAAAGATTTTATTTATTTGACAGAGAGAGAGAGCCTAAGTGGGGGAGGGTGAGAGGGAGAGGGACAAGAAGACTCCCTACTTAGCATGGAGCCTGATGTGGGGTTTGACACAAGGCTCCATCCCAGGACCCTGAGATCATGACCTGAGCCGAAGTCAGATGCTTAACTGACTGAGCCATCCAGGCACCCCTGAATCCTATCATTTTGATTTTTACTATGCTTTCTTTTATCCCCTCAATTTGAGGATACTTATTTTGCAGTGTCTTTCAGATTATTCTGTTTTTTTTAGTTCTTGGGTTCATTATTCTTCCATGTGTTGTATCAGCTGATACTCCTCCCTGATACTTTTTCATCATATAGTTAGCACATTTTTACACTAAACTTTTTCTTTTGGTAAGAGTCCCATTCACCCTGGACTGTGGATAATTCCCTGCAGAGCAGTCTTGTATTTACTTCTCTCCAGGTTCCCATGGTTTATACTGGTCATGGACCAGTAGTTTTGTTAACTTCTTGCTTGGGAGTCCTATGACATGGAGATAGCTTAAATTCATACCCCATACCTAGATTGGGTTTGGGACTTTCCATAGGATACATATTCTATTTCAACTAGAGCCCAGAAGAGATAGTGTGCTCCCTTGTTGCTTCTCTGGACAGTAGACAGAGTTCTTTTAGTGCTCCTTTCAAGTCCTGGGAGGATTTTCAGAGTCTCCATTTTAAGCTGAGGTCTCAGTTTCAGCCTGAACAGCTTCCAGGCCAAATTTACTTGGGACCAGTGTCCAGGCCTGATTCTTTCTTGGTCCCTTAAATGTAGCTGGAGCCCTACATCTCTGGTTTTAAATTTCATTTTGCTTCTGGCACCTAGGAACTGTCTTGGCCTTTTTTCAGGCTGTGCATTTTAAAGTTTTAAAATATTTATCTAGCATTACATGTATTTGTAGTGAGGAAAAGTCTTTGTTAAGTCAGGCTGCCATATTACCAGCATTGAAAGCCTTCCATACTCATGTTTTGGTTATGCATTTCTCATTAAATTAATGAGAGGCATTAAATTAATCTGGACAAATTCCCCTGACCTTCACTGATCTCACACCCCAAAGAAGTTAGATAAGCCAGGAACATAAAGTGGCCTACTTGAGTTTCCTTTTCCATTTCATTTGCATTATTTCTCAGAAACAGTAAAACAAGTAAGGAACTGGGAGGGACTTTGCAATCCTCTAGTCTGATATGCTCAGTAATCAGATGAGGAAGCAGGGCCTAGCTGGGACTCTGGATTTTGGATTCTATGTCTGAAACATGTTCAAATTCACTATCTGGAGCTGAGTGTAGAAAAAGGGGCACTGGACTTGGAATCAGAAAACCAAGATTTGCAGCCCAGGTTTGCACCTAACAGCTAGCTGTAGGATCTTGGACAAGTCACTTAGCCCTTTGGGACCCAGTGTGTTATCTTTTAGATATAATGGAGGCAGAGTGCATGGGATTTTTGATTCAGCAGGTGTGAAAGGTCTTGGTACATAGTAGGCTTAAGTAATTGGTTTCTTTCTTCCTTATGATTAAGATCCCCCTCTCCCCTCTTAGAAACATCTCTTTGCAGCTGTTCATTCTCACAGAATCTGCCTGGAAAAAGCTCACAAATACCTAGAGACTTATGAAACTGGAAGGTGTAGAATTGGGAAACAGGAGGTTATTTTCCCGTTTCTCTTTTTTTCCAACTCCTGAAACTTTGTCTCTAAAAGCTAACGTGAATCTGTCTTAAAGAGTTACATATAGGCTATACAATTGTAAGTGACGCCATTGCAATCTTAAAATGATTTTCATTCTGGTTTCTCATTCATTGGCCACTGGCTTTCTTGTGGTGACCACAGAGCGGATTCTAGGCGGGGGCTGTTGGCAAACTTATTCTGTAAAGGGCCAGATTGCAAATATTTTAGGCTTTGAGGGCCACAAATGGTCTCTGTCACATATTCTTCTTTGTTTATAACCTTTCAAACACATAAGAAGCATTCTTACCTTGTGGACTGTACAAAAATAGGCTATGGGCTGTGTTTGGCCCATATATGGGTCTAGCCATAGTGTATGGCAGCCTGTTCTGGACCGACATAGCCTCCTGACCAAGACAGTGAAGACCCCCTTGACTTCAGGAAACCTCAGTCAGTGCTTAGGGGCACTTAGCCAAATTACCCCGCCAAGTTTGTACAACCCTCCTTCATCCTTCACCCTCCTTTGTCCTCCACCCCACCAGCTCCTGATTTTTTAGCCTAGTTTTCTTTGTCTAAGGGAAAGAGGAGGAATGTGCATTGAGTCACTCATTGACTGGGTTTCCATCCACCCAATGACTTTGGCTTTTTCATCGGAAAGTGATTTCCTAGGTGGCTAAATTGATGCTTCCCAACACTTTCTATGACATGGCACATTTGGAAAATGACAGTTGTTTGTACAGCTTAGAATTGTTGGGGGGAAGTGAGCAGCAGAGGATTGAACAGATGTAACCCTTCATGTTCGGAGGCAACTTGGCTTCAGGAGGTCTGATGGGATCACTGTCTCAGCAAAATTATTAGGAATATAGCACAACAGTGATCGGAGTCAGACAGTCCTGTATTTAAATCCTAGCCTTGCTTCTTGCTAACGATAGGACCTTGGCAAACTTTTTAACCTCCTCTGTCTTAATTTCCTCCTCTGTAGAATGAGGATAATAATAAAACACCTATCTTATAGTGTCTATTTTCATATAAAAATGTGCATGTAATATATGCATGTAATGCCCTTACCAAGGTGCTTGGTAATTAATCCTAAGTAGAATGCATTCTCCTTCTCTTTAAAGTCAACAGTACTTTTGCATTAAATGAGTTCCTTTATTGAAGAAAGTCTCCAGGAATTAATAACTTCTAGCCCTTTGAACTTTAGTTTAAAAACTATTGCTTTTATTATAAAGGTTTTTTTTTCACTTTGTCTTCCAAGTTTAAGCCTTGGTGGCCTGTATTTTTTACACAACTATTTTTGTTGTTCAAACACTGAATGCCAAAGAGTTCCTGCCAGTGATATTCAGAAGACACCATGATGAGCAGCAATCTGCAGTTCTTTCCGGCCCATCTCCCTGCTTTCGAGACAATATACTAGAAGCACTTATGTCCTGCAATCCATAAAGAGTTAAAACACAATCATATAGGGTAAGAATTAAACGGAAAGTATGAGATGACGTGAAAAAGTCTGGCACATGGCATGGGTTTGCTACATATTGCATAAACACTTTAAGTAAAGCTTTGGGTTGAGGAGTGTGTCCTTAGTGCCAGCAATCAAGTCATTAATAACCACAATTTGCTGATGGATCCGCAGCTGAGCCACCTGTGGGCAATCAGCATTTGGCCATTCCTAGAGAACGCATCCTCCATCTCGGAGGGAGGAACGCTTCAGGGGTCCTGGGATATAACTGCTGCCATAGCAGTGAGAGAGCAACGATGTCAGGCAGTGAAGGATCCCCTTACAAGTGGAAACCACAGGAATCCTGGGCAGGCAGAAAATAATCAGGAAAATTGCTTTTTGGCAAGGTGACATGGGTCAGCTCTCCTGGCCTCAAGAACAGTGCTCTGAGATCTGTTGTGGCTTTAATCACATTCAACCACTCTGTGGTTATGGGATGGCTTGTTGCAATGAGTTCACAGTACAATTTTGCTTTACTCTACCTGGTGCTCTGGAAGGGTGGCGGTGAAGAAGAAGTGGGAGATTTTGTTTCTTCACCTAAGATCCTAAAATTGGCTAGTAGGTCAGACTTTACACATATATAACACTTAAAGATAATAAGTGATGGGAATCAGGACCTCCAGGCTAGAGGTCCTCCCAATTGCTCTAACAGAACAGTAACAAAAAGGATCTGAGATAAAGAGGGTCTGTGAAGCTCCAAATACTAAATTCTCTCCTGAAGAGTCACAAAGAGGTGACCAAGTTAAAGGATCTGAGAAGTCCTGTAGTAAATACAAGATAGCTACGTTTAACAGAGTTTCACAAATGTAATTGACCTTGGTACCTGCCTTCTCACCCTCCGCAGTGATCTGGAGTTTTTTGAGTCTTTGGTTGAAAGGAGCAGATAACCAACTCTAGCTAAGAGGATGAAAAGCTAATGTTCTGGAGGAATACTGGAAGCTTATAGAATTGTCAGGAAGGCTAGAGAACCAAGCTGCCTCCTCCGGTGGTTGCCTGAGAGCTGACATGACTTAGATTTACTACTGAAAACTGGATCATTGTGAAGTCTGGAGGGAGACCATGTGACTTCCCAGAGGTAGAAGCTGAAACTGGCAGAGGGGAAATAGCTTAACTCAAGTCATCTGGCTGGTCATGGGAGAGTGATGTACCTGTTATTTCTATTATACTATCTCCTCTCTTCTATTCCGGTTTTTTCTTTGAGGGGAGAGGGGGTTTCCTTTAAAGCACTGCACCCCCATTCCGCATGCAGAGGAGAAGCCTACATCCTGAGTGTTTGCTTGCAACCAAGAGCTGACATTTATTTCTACCTCTACCTAACCCAGTGGGAGACCTTATATTTGCAAAATGACCAAAACATGTTTTAATGTACTTCCCACTTATTTCCAAAAAGGAAATATTTTGAGGTGGCTTGACACATCCCTATGAAAGTAATTTCATTGATCTTTTGAAAGTTGATACTTTCTTGTAGTCATGGTTCATCTGGGGTTAGAGGTTCGATAGTCCTTGCTTCCCTCTCTTTCTTCCTTTCCCATAACCCCTCATCCGGAGAAAAAGTACTCATCTTCAGGACTCACCTTCTCTATGAAACATCTTCTACTACTTCCTCTCTCTCCTCGTCTGGAATTGCCAGATAAAATACAGGACTCCCAGTTAAATTTGAATTTCAGATAAATAATGAATAATGTTTTAGTATAAGCTTCTCTCAAACACTGCCTGGGACTTATACTAAAAAAGTATTTGTTGTTTAGCCAAAATTCAAATTTAACTGGGGATCCTGTATTTTTACATGCTAAATCTGGCAAGTGGAGCAAGGTTTACCCTCGGTAACACTAATCGCTTCTTCTCTTGTCTCCCTTCCCTGATGGTACAGGCCAAGCTCTCAGCACCGTGTCTAGCACTGTTAATCATTTTTGTTATCACTGTATTCTGCAGCTATTCCTGCCATAGTCCTTGTAACACTTTAACACTTTATAACCCTCATGTGGTTTGACTTTGACTTCTCTATCAGTCTGCAAGTCTCACGTCAGGAGAAACCATGTCTTTATACCTTAGCAACTGGATATTGTTCATGCTTAATACATGTTGAATGAGAAAAAGAAGGAAAGAAAGACACTTGCACGATAGATAGCTGATAGAAGAAGTAATCTAGAGAGACTACTGGAGCTACAAAATTAATAGTGTTTTTTAGTTTGTTTTGGCATCTGACAGTCTTGGGTTTCAAATCGCAGGTCCACCACTGACTACCCATGTGATCTGGGACACAGTTGTCTGTCATCTTCGAGATTCTAGTTCCTTATGTGTGAAACGGGGATAATATGTTTCTCCAGCACTATGAGATTGTTCTTGCCTAGGCCACATAGAGAAGGATCAGTCCAGGTGCCCTTGGCAATTTCCAGGGGGCTTCCATATGTACGGCCCTTCACCTGCCTTTAGCCAATTCACCACATTTATATGGTGTGGGGTGGCAGCGGACTGATCCTCAGAGGGTCATTTCCTAGAAAAACAGAAGCTGCCTTTTAAGGCACCCTTACTTTTCCCCTTTACCCATTTTAGGAGAAAATCTTCATAGATTATAAACTTTTCTTGCTCTTCTGTCTTTTTCCGTCTTCTCACATTTGCATTTCTTTTCTTTTTTTTTTTTAGATTTATTTATTTATTTTTGAGAGAGAGGGAGGGAGAGCATTGAGCAGGGGGAGGGGTGGAAGGGGAGGGAGAGAGAATCCTCAAGCAGATTCCGTGCTGATCGTGGAGCCTGAGGCGGGGCTCCATCCCAGGACCCTGAGATCATGACCTGAGCTGAAATCAGGAGTCAGACACTTAACCCACCGAGCCACGCAGGTGCCCCTCACACTTGCATTTCTTTTGAATTTTTTTCCTTTAATGAGCAGTGATGGGCCTCCCTGCTTGTGTGAGAAAGGAAGGCCTAGAGGTTGGAGTTTGTCTAGCTCCCTCATCTGGGGGAGCCCTCTCTCAGTGTGTGGGTTTGTCCCTGGGGTGAACATCCTGCCTTCCAAAACATTTTGGACAGAATGTAAACATTTTTGGTGGTGCAGAATTATCATTGTGGACTGTGGCTTTGAAGAGACCTAGGACTTTGAGATAATTGGGGGGGGGGGGCGCAGAGCAAGATGGCGGAGGAGTAGGAGACCTGGATTTCGTCTTGTCTCAGGAATTCAGCTGGATAGGGATCAAACCATTCTGAACACCTACAAACTCAACAGGAGATTGAAGAAAAGAATAGCAACAACTCTCTGAACTGAAGAGACCTAGGACTTTGAGATTTTGACTGAAAAATCAATTTGTAATAGGAGGAGAAAGAAAATTTCCCTGCTTAACTGAGCAGGATTTACTGTAGTTTAATCAGAGACTTTAACTCCCTTCACTAAAGAAAGACTTTCACCCAAGAGCAGGTGGTCAGTAGGTAATGCAGCACCTTAGCTCAAAGAGACAGATTGTCAGAACACAATCAGCATCATACAGAAGGATCCCAGTTTGAAGAGGGATGACTGTGCTCTGGGCACTAAATTTGCCTTGAATCTCCCACCAATGCAGAAAGTTTAGTCCAGAGGGAAATGGTTAAGATCTGTGGGCTCTCAAGAAACTCTCTAGGTCCAACTCCCAGCTTTGCCTCTCACTAGCTGCAGTATCTTAGGAAAGATGCTTAACTGCATAAGGAAGATTAGAATAATAATAGTACCTACCACATAGGGTTGTTGTAAGGATTAAATGAGATAATGCACATAGCAAGCATGGTGCAGAAACATTTAATAAGTATTAACCTTTATGATTCTCATAAAGAAAATTTAGTAACTAGTAGAGCCAAGGTTGGACTCCAAGTCCCACTTTTCCCCCCCAATTTTGCCACAGGGCCACTGCCAAAGGAGAGAGGGAAAGTGGGGGAATTGGGGGACATCAATGGGATCCTGCAAAATTATATCTCTAGTTAGAAGTTTCACCAGTCAATTAGTTAGGATGTAGGTTCTGCTGCTAAAACCCAAAATATCAGTGGCTTAAACAAGACAAGTTTATATTCTTATCAAGAATCAGACCAAGCATAAGCAGTATAAGATGATATGGTAGCTCCATTGTCTCAGTGACCAGACTCTTTCTATTTCTCTGTCATCCTAAATATGTGGCTATTTGTCCCAGCTCCAGGCACGGTGTCCATACCCAAGCCAGCAGATGGTGAGAATGGGGCGCATCAGACTTCCTTTCAAAGGACATGACCCGGATGTTGTCCATATCACTTCCATGCACACCCTATTGGCCATACTCAACTGAAAGGGAAGATGTCAAAATCTAGTCTTTGTTTTGAGCAGTCTTGTGTTCAGCTATTATACTAAAATAGAAAAGGAAGAATTGTTATTGGAAGCTTAGGTGAAACAGTTCTTTCAATTGATTTATTACCATTGTCTTGCTTCAAAGCTAAATTGATAACCCTTTCCACTCCCATTCTAGATATGCTGCAATCTATTTAGTTACCAGTAGAGTAAATGGGTCTATTTATTTCATCATTAAATATTCTAGACCGCAAGGATTCTTGGATTCCCCTTTTATCATGCTTTTACTACCTTTTATTTTCTCTCTCATTGCCAGGCTATCCATTGGCATTTTCCTTGGCTGCCAGTCCAGCCATTGGAGGCTCTCCCCTCCCGTGCCTGCCTGGTCCTTCCCTTTCCATACACACTTATATGTTTGACATTTGTACTTTTTAATTTCTAGATAGAGTTATTTGTAATGCAAAAGGAAACTGGATTGAGTGAAGGTTAAGTCATCACAACTTTTGTGCTAAGTCCATGGTGGCTATTGGTTAGTGCTTCTTGCTTACTTCCTGGTTCTCAGTGATGTTAGAATAGCTGAGATTGCTAAGTAAGCAAGGAGTCCTGGTATTAGAAGAAGAGAGGAGATGTAAGGAGACCCCTGATGGGGGTGAATGAAGCAATCAGAAAACAGCACCATCTAGGGAATTTTGCCAGGATTAAAAAAAAATAGTACTTAAGAATAGAAAGATGAGGCAGATAAGAAATACAGGAGGAATAAATATGGGAAAGGCCAACAAATATCCAGAGATCAAAAGCAGCTTTCTTAAACTTAAGAAAAATAGAGTTCCTGAATGTGGATGTCTGGAGTGACCCTCGCTACCAGGTTTTGTTCTAATGTGAAGCACAATCTGGGGGCGGGGAAGGGTCTCCAGTTTGTTAAGATTGTGGTTGAATTCATGTTGGGGAACTCAGGATCTGGAGCTAGTGCACAGTTCATCACCCTGAAAGCTGAAAAGAAGGCCATTGAGATGCAGGTCACCCAGGACTCTGGCAAGGAATAATCAGGGAGCTGAATGCTGGTCTTCTCGCAGGCCATTCTAATCACTGATCCTCTTTGTAACGGTCAATTTACATGTTAGAAGATCTAAAAAGCAGGAAGTGTAGAAATGGGCTTTGAATTTTCTTCCTTAGAGTTTGTTTCCAATTAATCTTTCTGAGACAAGAATTGCAATCCACTGCAAACTGTTTTGAAGCTTTTAAGAGCAGGTTTTGCTGCTTCAGACAAGATGCTAACATATTAAAAAGGAGGAAAACAGCTTAGTGTTTGGTTGGCTACCTTCCCCCCAAATATGAAAGCCACCTCTCCATATCAGTAAAAGGGTAAGACAGAAATTTCATGTATGGTGGACTTTGGCATCTGTCTAAGAATCTTAGAATCACAAGGTTGGAGAGGACTGCCCAGATTTTTTAGAAATGAAAAGACTGAGGCCCAGAGAGGCTAAGTCATTCTCAGAAAGTTGCTCAGCAAATGCGTGGTAGCGCAGGAACTAATCTCCTGATCCTCCACCAAACCCTACTGCCACTTCTTCTCAGAATGTATTTATAATGAAGAAAAAAGGGTGGCATCCTAAGCCTGATTAGTTTCTTTGAAATTTCTCTAAAAAGCCTATATTTTCTGAGTGGAACGGTTTTGTGTTCAAAGAGAAACAGTGCAACCCAGAGAAGCTGCCCTTGATCCTACGTGGAGGCAGTTGGCTATGATCTCAAAGGCAATAACAGGATGTTTCCTGCCGGAGTCTTTCTTACCTCTCTTGCCTCTGGCCTCAAAACTCTCCTATTATTATTTCCTGAAGCAAAGATATTTAACAGATGGTGGTTTCTCCTTCACACTGTGGTTAAAATGCAAACATTAACTGGGAAGAAAACCTCCTATAATTATCAGTTATTGATATTCACCATCAGTGGTTTCAACCTTTTGTGGGATCATAGAGGTATTTCAGAATCTGATGAAATCTGTGGCTCTTTTCTCCAGAAAATGCACAAGCAAAACTGTTATATCTTTGGGTCTCCACTGCCCTCTGAAACCCGTCTTGACAACCAGGTAAAGGACCCCCTGTTTTTAAGTAAATTAGCTTGTCCTCATAGCTGGCTGGTCTTAACAAGCAGAGCCTAATGGGCATGGAACTAAGTTTCCATGGGAGAAAAGAACCCAGAAGGAGCTTCCCCGAAGGAGTGAGAAGCCAAGATGGAGTCCTGGGCAAGCTCGAGGGAAGGGGACAAAGGAGAAAAAACAAAGAAAAGGGTTCTCAGGGAAGTTTGGAGGGAAGCCAAAGATAAACTTCTCAACTTCATTGCCTTGTCTAGGGTTGGCATAATTATGATTTTCAGACTTATTTAACTTACTTAGCTGACCTCTGTGATTATCCTAAAGTCACACATCTTCCTGAAATCCTTCCCCAATACACTGACTCTCAAAGGCAGCCCTGTGCTAGGGAATAAGATATCTAGCCGAGAGCTGAGTCCTTGTTTCCTGGCATCTTGCCATTTTATGCTGCTCATGGATCTTTTGGATCCCTAAAAGAGGTGGGAAGTCCTTGCAATAAACTATGGGGAGATGATACATCACTAAAACCCAGACAGGATCTTGGCAAGCTCACCAGGTAGTGATGTATTGATAAACATCAAAAGAAGTCATGAATTCCAAGAAAGAAAGTGATTTAGAGTAACTCCAGTGAGTCAGATTTTTTTTTTTTTTTTTAGATAGAAGGTGATTTGTGCTGCTCGGCAGGGCATGGTTGAGAAATGTGTTCAGGCTCCTCTGAGCAGTGGGAAGCCACAGAGAAGGACCCAAGCTGTCAGGACATATATGTGCCCTGGAGTGCCTAGCAGTTTCAAAGAAGTGAGTCTGGGATGAAGCTTGGGTGCTAAACAGACATTTCAAAAACTGTGAAAAGTTACAGCAAGTCATGGGCCACTTATCAGGACACCACTAATGCCATTTCAATGGGCAGGTTCTCACAGACTGGGAATCCTTATGGGAAGAAAGGGAGAATGTGGGAATCCCAGTTAAAAGCAGCTGGGATATAGGACTGGATATTGGGAATCCAGGTGACTGGATGCATCTGGTCAGAATTGTTTAAGAGAATTTATGTTCTATAATCTGTCCTGCCTAATGGGTAGCCAATAGTCCCATGTGGCTATTAATACTGGAAATGTAGCTAGTGCAACCAAGAAGGACAAAAATCTACTTTCACAAAGTGATCCTTCCTGTGAGGACATAGATAGTTGGGACAGACCATTGCTCCCATGATAACATGGAAACAAAAGTAGATAAACAAAACAAAACAAAAACTCATACTAAAAAAGACATTAGAAAGCTGTGGACAGGAATAAATCCAAGGGAATCAAATTCCAGAAAGGGACGAGTCCTTCATAGGTGAGAAGAGATGGTGGGGGTGGTGGGGGTGAGGGAGGTGGGGGTGGAGGGGTGGGTGCCTAGGCACATTTGCAAGTTGGTGTATGGCAGGAGGAACATCAGACAGCCATGCACAGAGGGGCTCTGCAAGGCAATGAAAAGTTCCCCAAATTCTGCATGCAGAGAATTCTGTAACATCTGAAAAGCGTATCTCACTCTAGAGACACTTGAGGAGGTCACAGTCATTGTTAAAGACCTGTGTTCTATCTAAGGAACATGAAAGGGATGTGTCTTCCAATGAGTGACATTTCAAGGTCAATGAAACATAGCAGTGGTCATGGCTTTTTTCTCCTCCAAGATCCAACTAAGGCTTTTTTCTTACTTCTTGAGACAAAACTTTGAGAAAATGATTTGATAGATTTTGTGGCACAAATACAATGGAATATAAAATAGCCACTAAAATTCTCATTAGAATATTTTTATGGTCTAATTGTTTATGATAAAATGTTAAATGAAAATATAACACAAAATGGGACTATTTCTTGAGTAAAGTTATGTAAAAAAAATTATATACACATGGAAGGCAATCTGGAAAAATATGCCAAACATTATTAGAGGGGCAGAATGATTTCAACACAGTCATATCAGTGTGTGTGTATATATACATATATGTATGCATACATATGTATATTATATATGTTATGTTTCAGTAAAAAGCTTCTTTGAAAAAAATTTAAATTGCAATTAGACATTGGAGGGTACCGAGTGTGCTGCTGGGAAGAGAGAGCACGTAAACAATGGTGCCCGGGGCAGGGGGGGCAGTGTGCAAGGCATGGTCCTGGGCTGGCAGTTCCCCCAGTCCCACCAGGAGGACCTCCATCAGCACTCTGGATGAGCTCAGCTGGACCAAGGGTAGGAGACTACATAATTTTGTCATTTGTCACCTGTGGTCATCAGCCAAGCCCTATGAGAAAAGAGTATGTGTCCAGGCTCTGACCCAACATCCCAAAGGCTTGCAGGCAAGCCGACCTCAGTAGAAGGCAGCAGAAAATGGGTAGAGGGCTTGTCACTGCTTGAGGTACTCATGGTGAAGACAACACTCTCAGGAGAGACAAGTGTCCCACGTGTCACAGCAAAGGAACATTACAGCTTTGCCTTTGTCCATCAAAGTGGAAATGAAAGAGAAGAAAGCAGGCAAGTTAGTTAAAGCAACAATCCATAACATCGACCATCAATGACAAATATGTATCAAGCACATATTTTGTGTCCGGTACTTTCTAGGCACTGGATCATCCCATAACTGATCAGTGTTCTGTGGTCCTCTTCTTCCAGGATCAGAATAATACCATCTGGTATGATTCCTAGTTATCTTCCTACCACAATAGCATTACAGTGCCTACCACATGGGAGGCAATCAAAAAATACTTTTGAATGACTGACTAAATAAATAACACCTTGAATAATTTATTAATGAGCCTGGCCTTGTACTATCTCTCAATGTCTAAGGGGAGGGCATGGTGGCCACCTCCTTACCATGATGCTGCTCCTGCTTACCAGGCCCTGCCTCCAGGCTTGGCCCAGAGAAGACGAGGCTTCTGGATCAGAGCCCCTACACCGTCTCCACTGGGAAAGCCTGCTGTGCTGAGGGTGGAACTTTCCTCCTCCGCTCCCTATCCTTCCCGGCAAAGTTAGCACAGACATTTTTATTTAGACCTTGGTTGGTGTTTTATAGTTTCAAACACAAGACCCAAGCAAGTCTCCTACACGTTCATGTGGCCATTAATAGAGCTTTTCAAAAATATTCCTGTTTTGTTGCTGTTGTTATTCTTAAGGTTTTAGGGTTGTTTTTGTAGCATAATCTAACTGATCCAGACACATATGTGTTTCTGTGCATAAATATATGTATGTATATATAAATATATACACTATTTTTGTATGTATGTATATTATACATATTAGTGTGTGCATGTGTATACACTACTTACTATCAGCTAGTAAATTTTTTTACTAAACTTTTTTAATTAATTTTTTTTCTTACTATCCACTGAATCTAAACTATCCTTTTTGCCTGATCATTATTTACCTCTGCTTAGACACAAATACCACCACAAGGATCAGACTCTCCCAACTGGCAAGAGCAAGAACATGTGTCTACACAGATCTCTAATCAACTAACATACATCACACATTTAGCGCATCTTAGGGCTCACCACAGCCTTTTAGAACTCAAAGGCAGTTATAGTTTTTGTGCTTATTTGCATTTCTTTTGCATCCTCCACATAGTATGTTCTTAAGATTCATGTGAATTCCAGTGGTGTTGGGAAAATTGGACAGCCACATGCAGAAGAATGAAACTGGACCACTTCCTTATATCATACACAAAAATAGACTCAAAATGGATGAAAGACCTAAATGTGAGACAAGAATCCATCAAATCCTAGAGGAGAACACAGGCAGCAACCTCTCTGACCTTGGCCACAGCAACTTCTTGCTAGACATATTTCCAAAGGCAAGGGAAACAAAGGCAAAAGTGAACTATTGGGACTTCACCAAGATAAAAAGGTTTTGCACAGCAAAGGAAACAGTCGATAAAACCAAAAGATAACTGACAGAATGGGAGAAGATATTTGCAAATATCTTATCAGATAAAGGGCTAGTATCCAAAATCTATAAAGAACTTACCAACTCAACACCTAAAGAACAAATGATCCAATCAAAAAATGGGCAGAAGACATGAACAGACATTTGTGCAAAGAAGACATACAAATGGCCAACAGACATATGAAAAAGTGCTCAACATGACTCAGCATCAGGGAAATACAAATGAAAACCACAATGAGATATGACCTCACACCAGTCAGAATGGCTAAGATTAACAAGTCAGGAAAGGACAGATGTTGGCGAGGATGCAGAGAAAGAGGAAATGTCTCACACTGTTGGTGGGAATGAAAGCTGGTATAGCCACTCTGGAAAATAGTATGGAGGTTCCTCAGAAAGTTGAAAATAGAGCCACCCTATGACCCAGCAGTTGTACTACTAGGGATTTACCCCAAAGATACAAATATAGTGATCCGAAGGGGCACCTGCACCCCAATGTTTATAGCAGCAATGTCCACAATAGCCAAATTATGGAAAGAGTCCAGATGTCCATTGACAGATGAATGGGTAAAGAAGATGTGGCATATATTTACAATGGAATACTACTCAGCCATCAAAAAAGTGAAATCTTGTCATTTGCAATGACGTGAATGGAACTAGAGGGTATTACGCTAAGCGAAATAAGTCAATCAGAGAAAGAATTATCATATGATCTCACTCATATGTGGAATTTAAAAAACAAAACAGAGGATCATAAGGGAAGGGAGGGAAAAACAAAACAAGATGAAATCAGAGAGGGAGACAAAGCATAAGACACTTGTAATCATGGGAAACAAACTGAGGGTTGCTGGAGGGCAGGGCAGTGGGGGGATCGGGTAACTGGGTGATAGACATTAAGGAGGGCACGTGATATAAGGAGCACTGGGTATACAACAATATATATACATATATACATTGTGTGTGTGTGTATATATATACATACACAATATATATACAACTGATGAATCACTGAACTCTACCTCTGAAACTAATAATACACTACATGTTAACTAAATAAATTTAAATACAAAAATAAATTTAAAAAAATTTTAAAAAGATGGAACAACAACAACAAAAAAGATTCATGTGAATTCCATTCCCTGATTTCTCTTCCTTTTCCCTCCTGGTCTTAAGACATTAGGAGAGCAGTCAATCAGTACATTCAAATTCACTTGTACAGTTAATTCTTAATTATCGAGCATGAGAAGAGGTATGGATTACCCCATACACAGTGGAATATTATTCAGCCTTAAAGAAAGAGGGAAATTCTACCATTTGCGACCACATGAATGGACCTGGAGGACATTATGCTAAGTGACATAAGCCAGACAGAGAAAAACAAATACTGCAATCTAACTTTTATGTGGAATCTAAGAAACTCATAGAATTGTGGTTGCCAGGGGCTGGAGGGGAGGGTGAGAGCGACTGTGCATATAAGGGCAAAATCCTGGGAATTGGCAGAGCAACAAGATACAAGGAGTTTGGGGCCCTGACCAGCTGGAGAGGAGCCACCATACCAGCTCCAACTTCTATGTGACAGAGAAATGAATTTTTATCTAGTGTAACCATTATTACTTTGGGTCTCCATTATAAGCATCTGATTCTGTCCTAACTAAGAGGTCTTGAAAGTGACGTGGGAGAAGTTTCCCTGGGGGATAAATATCCTCCACAAGATGTAAAGACTCATAGTTTTAAGAGAATCAATTTCTGGATGCTCAGAATGTCCTAACAATGATGATGATGATGATAATATTTACTCAAATTTAGCAATTAACTATGTTCCAGCACTCAATACTAATTCATTTAACATATCTTAACTCATACATATTCTTTCCTAAAATAAATCTGTCTTAGAACATGCTGTGGTTAAAGCTGGTTCCCTCTCTCACTCGCCTCCCACAAATGCCCTTCTCCTGCTTTAAGGAAGAGATGCAACTGTCCATTTCAAATCTTATAATGAGACCTTGTCCTTGAGCTGTGTTTTGCAACCTTTTTCTCATCATGGTCTCTTAAGGAGACTTCTAGACATTTTTTCCCCAATCATTCCCATCATAAAATTTTAATTCCACAGATGTATTCCATATATCTGTTCATGTACTATATGCATATCTGTACTTTGTACATAAAAAGAGTAAGACTTTTTATCCCTCAGGAACCAATTTTTGCCCACATCAAGAAGGCATGTCCTAGAATATAAAAACCTGTAGGCCACCAAGGGACTATTTGAAATACTGGTGTTCATGTGAGAAATTAAATGACTCTGATTTCACACTGATTCTTTTGCAACTCATATAATTTCGGAATCTTTGCTTCAAAAAATTCAAGAATGTAACAAGTTGTCAGCTGATAAAGAGTTCAAAGGATTGAATGACATTGCCATAACAAAACCCCTTCCATTTCTATATAATTATTCATATGAATAAGATTTATCAGGACTTTCGCATATAAAAATGGAATACATTAATATAATGGGACTGAATGCTGGCTCATTCTAAGGTTAAGTATTGTCTATCAACAGAAATGATTAGAATAACTCCTATTCATTTAGAGCTGCACTTCCAATAAAATTCACTTTTTTATATTTAATGATTTGTAATATATTTATGTTGGTTTTACCAAAATTACAGTGATAACTAAATTCATAAGATATCTTTCAACTCTTAAGATCCTTCTGGTCATAGGAAATTATAAAGAGCACATTAAATGCTAGACTTGACATACATCCATATATCTACATCTAAACATATCTCTATAGGTGTACTTATATATAGTAGAGAAAGAAAGTATGATGGAATGGTCAATAAAAGACTATAAGAATAAAAATATAATAGGATAAAATTGTATGGAGGAAGTCAGATGGAAGTATGAGTCCAAAAGGAAAATGAATTGCTATAAAATTTCTGACTGTTAAGGAAGGACTTGTTCATATATAGTTTATATAAATGAATGGATGATGCTGAATACCAAATTGTAATACCTTCTAGATTTCCTTTAGTACATTTAAAGAGTCATGTAACAGTTCAGTTAAAAATGTCAAAATATACAGTATGCCAGAAAGTACATACTTTGCAATGATTTGAACTCATGATGAAAAATGTTAGATGTCTACTTAGAAATGAGTGAGGTTTCCTGAGATTAAGAATTCCTCAAATCAGTGAGATCCTAAGATACATGTCTTTTTCTGATTGACTTAGGGAAAAATGAAGCGGGGGGAATCGGAGGGGGAGACGAACCATGAGAGACCATGGACTCTGAGAAACAAACTGAGGGTTCTAGAGGGGAGGTGGGTGGGGGGATGGGTTAGCCTGGTGATGGGTATTAAGGAGGGTATGTACTGCATGGAGCACTGGGTGTTATATGCAAACAATGAATCATGGAACACTACATCAAAAACTAAGGATGTATGGTGATTAACATGACGTAATAAAATTAAAAAAATGAAAAGAAAAGAAATGAGTGAGGTTGCTTTAAAGTTTATTTTGAGGGATGCCAAGCAAAACAATTGAGGATTACAACCTGTTACATACGGTTTGAGTCTGACCAGCAAGCCACTAAGAGAGGAGCAGAGGTTGTCCCCATCCCAATTCTGGTTGCTCATTCTAGCAACTGAGAATGAGCCTGAGCTTACACAATGGGCAGGAAATGGTCCTCTGCATGAGGGGTTCAAAGGAGCAGAGTCTGGGAGTCAGGTTACTGCTGGCTGTGTGGCTTCCTCCTTCCTTGCTGCCTGGCGTCAAGTGGTGAACAGTAGCCCAAAGCTACAGACTCCAGCCTTCTCCATGCTCTGAAGCCCTCTCCTCCACCAAAGGCCTCCAGCTGCCAGGTGGCTGCCTATCACTAAATTCCCTGCGACTCCCTTGCCCCACTCCAACTGTTTTCAGCTCTTACTACACTGACCTCTTTCTCCAAAAATGTGGTCCACCTGTCTAGAATCACCTGGAATGCCCATCAAAGTGCAGGGATTTTGGTCTCACAACAGACCTATTGTATTGGCATCTCTGCAGGTGTGACCTGGGATTCCACATGATTAACTCTTCAGTGTAAGATTTACTTCTTTGCCTCAGTTCCTTTTGTCCAGCAAATGATGGTAAGTTTCTTTGCTTAGGACAGGAATTTGAGGTTGAGAGTTTGGACTTAAAACACTAGCAAATGGAGACATGGATCCAAATGAATTTCAGCCTGCTTTATTCTTGGACGACTAGCAGATATTGGGGACTTCTTGGCTTTAACCTGAAAGAGCAGGAAGAAAAGAATAATGTTCAGAGCAACATAAAATGCATTTTCAAAAAAAAAAAAAGAAAAAAGAAAAAAAAGGAACAGGAAAATCACAAAGCAAGCTGTCTTCTAATCTGATTCTTAGGACCATGACATTGGACCAATGTGTAATACTGACAAAAGAGCAGATGGTTTCCAGCACTGTACCTAACGCAGAGTTGGATGCCATCCCAGTCCTGGGGGTTGAATCAGAGTTTGAACTAGACCAACGCAATTATAAGCAGAGGCCAAGAATGGGTGCTCTGTTCAGGGGAAGCTTAGGAAGGAACCGGGTGCTTTGGGGTTTGTATTTAGCAGAGTCAGATTCAAAGCCAGCTGATTCTGGGAGGGAGCCTGAAAGAAAGGCCCCATGAAGAACAGAGCTGGGCAGATGGATCCCTTTGATGGCACTGAAAGGGGTTTACCTCAAGAGTCTGGTAAAATGGAGCAGGGCAAACTCAGGATCTTTCTCCAATTTTCTACTTTTAAAATCCAGCAACTGTCTCTGAGTTAGAATGTTCAAATTCTCTGATCAGCTACTTAGGCCACGTTTGAAATGCAAGCCACGACCCTTGATTTTTCCTAAGTTTACTACCTGGTGCCTTGTGGCATGGGCCATCAGAGCGATGTTTTCAATTATTTAAAATATTCAGGCAATGCAAAAATGTTTGCTTTGTGCCAGACCCAACAAGCTTGGCTTACTTCTTGTAGCACAGAAGACTCACCTCTTTGTGCTATTAAGAAGGGAAAAATCAATCCCAGTAGGAGCCCTACAAGAATGGGACAAAAACTGGAGGAATTTAAAAAAGTTTTTTTGTTGAGTAGTTCCAGCTTTGGGGAGGGTGGAATTCTCAGAAACAACTATTGTCTGGACTACAGAGGAGTTTTAAACTTTTTTGGAGCATTATCATTGCTTCTTTGATTTCACAACACTCTCTTCTCTATTACCACCTTGTTTTTATAATAATTTGGTGAATTAAAATAGTTTATTTTGGGAAATCAGGGAAGAATTTCGTGATGCTTCTGGGGGTGAAATGGAAACCCTTGTGGTCAATAGAACCAGGACTGAGAATTGCTACTCTTCAGCTGGAAGTATCTGAGAGTGGTCTCTAAGGGTTCTGAGAGTCTTCAGCCTTGGACCTTTGTAAGGTAATACTTTGGTTTCTAGCACACATAAACAATTTGTTTCCAGTCTTTTTTTTTTTGGTATATCACTTGCACAGGCAACATTTTTTCCATTTATTATATTGACTTAAGATTGTTTTAACCCACCAAAGCAAATGGGTAGACACAGATATCTGCTGCAATGTTTTATTTTTCTTGTTTGTTATTCATGTCATTCCCTTACTCGCTTTAAGAACACTCATTGTTTTCCTCCTATTTGTCCTTGTCAGTCTGAATCACTTTTGCCTTGTTAGATCATGCATTCATTTATTCAGTTGATAGATACGTATGGAGCACTATCACGTTCTCAGAAATGGACGAAGCTGAGGATAGAGGCAAATGTGTTTCCTACACTCCAGAAGCTCCCATTCCACCGGAGTTCTCACCATGTTTCTCTCAGGACCTCTATATAGACCTCCAGTGAGATGACATTCTCCTGCTTCTCTGTCACCGAGGCCTGGTGGGGGCACTTCTTGGCCTCTACTTTTCTATTCTGGCTATTTTTCCAAGGACCAGAGGCAATGCCCTTTGGCCCTTTCCTTTCTCCACCAGGGGAGAGGCTAGAGGCTTCTTCACAGGCTTTTTTACCTGACTCACAGGGGGGCCACGGAAGAAGAGTTCTCCTGGAATGCTTGGAAGCTGATGAAGTACGCTACATAAACAAAAGAGATCATAGTTACCTACCTGGGGGAGATGGAGGTGTCTTGACTACAGCCGAGTAGATATATCTGTCCTTGGGTGTTTCGCTGCAATCCTGGGGATTATTGAACAAATCTCCCTTCGTGAGAGCAGCTGTAAATCAAAGAACGTAAGGCCTTCATGACACAAGAGCGATAACTCTGCATTACCAAATGGATTTGAAAACATCCAGGCTCAACTCGCAATGTGAGGAGCTCCAGCCAGTCAGCCTGGTGCCACATGTTTGTGGGTCTGCTGGCTTCAGAGTCCTCACCCTCAGCTCAGCTCTCCTCTCCTAGCCTAGAGGGAAGGGACTCACTTGGCCGACTTGATGAATGTCTTTCCTTTTTCAGGTGTGGAGAGTTGAGTCTATTATAATGTTCAGCTCATTGCACACTTTAATCATTGTCGGTACATGGCCCCTTTTGTTTGTTTGGTGTTTGTTTTCTCCTTCTATCCTCATTCTCTACTCCCACTCCTCTTCCTCTGTACGTATTTGTTCTTACAAACTGTATCATGCTTGGTCTGCATGTGTTTTCCTCAGCTTTTAATTATAACCACATTCAAACCTAGTGGGAAGTTGAGTGGCCATGAATTTGCCTATACCTGCCACCTAGAATCAAACATTTCCTACCATTTTGCTGTTTAACTCCATATAAGTGTTGAAAGTAAGTTGTAGATATTGTAAGCCACCCCTTCTTCTAAAAATAAGGCCATTCTCCTACAGAAAGAAAAGATGATTTCACACCTTATTAATTATATAATTTATTTTTAAAATTTTATTTTATTATGTTAATCACCATACATTACATCATTAGTTTTTGATGTAGTGTTCCATGATTCGTTGTTTGTGTATAACACCCAGTGTTCCATGCAGTACGTGCCCTCTTTGATACCCATCACCAGGCTAACCCATCCCCCCACGCCCCTCCCCTCTAGAACCCTCAGTTTGTTTCTCAGAGTCCATAGTCTCTCCTGGTTCGTCTCTCCCTCCGATTTCCCCCCCTTCATTTAATCTAATATCCAGTCTATCTTCAAATTTCCCTAATTACTAAAAATGTTTATAGTTTTTTTAAAATCAGAATTTGATCAATGTTTACACATGGTATCTGATTAAATCTTTTTCACCTCTTCTACTCTAGAATGGCCCCCCTCTTTTAAAAATAACATGGACTTTTTGAAGAGATGTGCTCATTTGTCTTGCAGAATATCCTCCATTCTGGATTTGTCTGATAGTTTTCTCAACGTGTTTTATTTGTTCCTTTATGCTTTGTATTTCTTGTCAATGAGAAGTTGGATCTAAAGACTTGATTAGCTTCAGGCTGAAGTTCTGGCAAGCAAACTTCATGGGTGATTTTGTGTGCTTAGTATCACATCCTGTCAGAGGCTCATAATTTCAAAACAGTCAGTTATCTGACTATAATGTTAAATTTGATCTTTTGGTTAAAGTGATGACTACCAGATCTTTGCATTGTAAAAAGTACAGTTTACGCTTTGCAAATTAACAAGAAATATGTGGGGATGATACTTCTGTGCACTTGCACATCCTGGTCTCCAATAACCTCTCCCTTAATAACGTTAGCATCCATCAGTGATTCTTGTTGGAATAAATTATCTTATTGGCAATTGTATAATTGTGATATTCTACTGCCATGATCCTTGCTACACTTATTAGCTGGAATTATTCTATAAAGCAGAGCTTTTCTTCATTGACTGTGGATAAACTCATGTCTACTACTTCATAAAAAGTTAGAATAAGATACTCAATTATTTCCCTGTAACAACCAGCTCTTGGAGTAATGGGTTAATGTAATAGGCACCTCCAAAGATGAAAAACAAGATTTTTCCTCTTTCTCTTTTTATTTTACTTCATAATTTGAATGTCCTATATATACCTATACCACATAAACCTATGGGTATTATTTATTCAAGATTTTATAACCAATTATAATTATTTTTCTTTTTACTTCTCAAATTTATGTTTTCTGCCAGGACCTTGATTAATAGACAATATATCCTGGACACCACTCTATATCACTACACAGAGGTCATCTTCATTCTTTTATATCATTGCATAGTACTCCATTATATGGATAGACCATAGTTGACTCACTCTTTGTGGATCAACTTTGACATCTCATCCCTCCACCCCAGGAGTCAGTATGATGAGAATCACTTGCTTTATTTGTTTTCTAGTGGGTGATGTTGAGCAATGAGGGTCACTTAACCTCTCTGTGCTTCAGGTTTCTCATCTATAAAATGGGGATAATAATGGTACCGACCAATAGCGTTGTTGTGGAGATTTAATGAGTTAATATATGTAAAACTCTCAGAATAGTGCCTAATATATATTAAGTACTCAGTAACTCTTAGCTATTATAATAATAGCAATTATGATAATATAATTGTCAATTATTATGACTATTATAACCTTCACGTATTCTTATCTGCTTGCTATCAGCCCTGGGCAGTATAAAGATGAGCAAAAACCTTTTTTTTTTTTAAAGATTTTATTTTTTTAATTTATTTGGCACAGAGAGAGACAGTGAGAGAGGGAACACAAGCAGGGGGAATGGGAGAGGGAGAAGCAGGCTCCTCGCTGAGCAAGGAGCCCAATGCGGGACTCGATCCCAGGACCCTGGGATCATGAGCTGAGCTGAAGGCAGACGCTCAATGACTGAGCCACCCAGGCACCCCATGATGAGCAGAAACTTTTAAGGGGGGCAGTGTGGTTTAAAGAAAAGAGCACTGGGCTTGGAGCCCTGAGATCTGGATTCTAGTCCCTGATTTACTTCTAACCACTTGGGTAATCCTGGAGGAGCCATGAAACTCTCCTGATGTTATCTGTATAAAGAGGGAGCTGGAGAGAGGAGCTTAATTCTCTCCCTGCTCTCTGGTCTGTGTACTTTACTGGATGACTTGTTTCACACTGGCCAGAGGACAGGAAAATCTTCTGCTCTGAAAACTGGGACACCCTCATCTGTCATTTGAATTGACAAGCCCTTGGCTTTCTTCCATTCTGTGGCCTTGTGATGCACCAGAATTAGAATAAAGATTGTTCAAGATCTTTAGTCCTGGGAGGAAAGGAGGGAAGGGGAAAGAGAGGGGAAGAGGGGAGGAGAAGGAGGTAAAGGAGGGGAAGAAGGAGGAGGAGGAGAAAGGAGGGGGAGGAGGAGAAGGAGGAGAAATTTATCTCCTTCTCTTCAGTTTCTTGGCTGTAGAAGAAATGTAGAAACGGGAAATTTTTTTTTTTTTCTGCAAATTGGTGCCATGCCTCTCTGTACACAATATGGACATCTCCGAGTAAAGTTACTATTCAAAAAAAAACCAAAAACCAGTAAAGTCCTGAGCTTCTTATCTCTAAAAAGGTGCTTTTTGGAAAATGAACACTTGAGATTTCCTTAACGTGCCCCCTGAACATTCCAATCTGTTGGCTGTCCAGTCCCAGCAGTAATAGCAAGGTTTGGGTTAAACTTCTGAACTGCAAGGAGTGTCTCAAGGCAGTCACTTTTGTGGTGTGCAGAGCAGTGTGTGACCTCGACCTCTGAAAGCCCAGGCACAGAATTAATGAGAGGTTTCATGGGCCCCTAACAGAACATCTTACCAAGAATGTATTACTCTTGTTTTTGTATGTTCTCTTGAAACCCTTCAAATTGATGGTCAGATTGAAAACTTCAAAATTTCCTTTAAAAACCTCTGCCTGGGGTGTGTACACTTCTCTCTATGTGTGTTATACTTCAAAGAAAATGTTAGAAAGGAAGAAAGAAAAACAAAAACTCTGCTTAAGTCTTACTTTCTCTAGGATAAAGCTAACATACCCATCATTCTTTACCTTTAGCATTTCCCCACTCAGCACTTTACAAAGCCTTTACTTGGCCTCTGGAATTGACAAACTGTAGTGTAGTGCCGAGAGCTCTCAGTTCAGGGTCAGCATCCCTGTCTCCAGAACTGCTTCTTGATTCTTTCACACAGGAGTTGCCCATTGTCGGGCAAGACCCTGGACCTTGTTACGGCTCCATTCTCTTAGCTACAAGACAGGTGTAATGTGGTTAGTAATGAAATGTGTTGTCATGAAGATTAAATATGATAAGGGATATAAAAATGCTTCATTAACTATAGAAAATGGTAAAAAAATTTACAATTAAGGTTTATATCTTCCTATTATATTTTTCTGGTCTGTCATGTTATCATCTGGCTTCCTGGGGTCCACCCTCGGCTGCCCACGCTTCGTTTTCCACCCAGCAGCCAGAGGGATCCTGTGAATACACCGTATCTCTCCTGGGCTCCAGTGGTCCTGTTTCTCTCTCAGCCCTCTCAACTCCTCACTCCCTCTCTGACTTCAATTCCTACTCTTGCCTCTCTTGCTCATTGTCTCCCAACACACTGGGTTTCCTGTGAGTCTCCAGACCTCCAATTCGGTCCTGCTTCTGAACCTTTGCAATTTACTCTCCCAGGAATGCTTTTCTCCCAGACATCCATGGGGCAAACTTTTTCACTTCCTTCAAGTCTTTGCTTTTCAGTGAGGTCTTTTTGGCCATTGTGCTGTAGTTGCAACCCCAACCCTCTCTAGCCCTCCTTCCTGCTTTATATTTTTCCATCACCTGTAAGCCTCTAATACACTGTGTAAGTGACTTCTTTATTTTGATTATTTTTTGTCTTTCCCTACAAGACCTAAGCTCTACAAGAGCAAGAATTTGTGTCTGTTTTATTAACTGATGGATCCCTAACACCTAGAGCACAGCTTGACACATAGTAGGCCTTCAATAAATAGCTGTCTTATGAATGAATGGAGACTGTTTCAGGCTCACTATTGGACAAAGGATGGAACTGACATTTCGTGATACTTTTCCAGACATCGCTAGTGAAAATGAGCCTTATTGGAAACTCTGTGTAGATTCCGTATCGTCCCCCCAGGATCTTGACCACCTGGAAGATATTTGTATAATCTCTGCATGCTCTAAAATCAAGAATGCTGTTTCTATTCCAAAGACCTGTGGAGTGGCAGTAAACGCAGTGGAGATGTTCTTTGGAGAAATAGAACCTGGACCATACAAGGCAAATTTGACCCGATGCACTGATCTACTATATGTTATTGTTTCCCCACCTGGGTTTGTAGTATTTTCTTTAGCAGCATGTCATTTGGTCTTGCAGTATCTTAAAAGGTAGAATGATGAGCACATAGCTTTCCCCAAACTGTGTGCCAGGGCACACGAGTTCTAGGAAATGCTTACCTGTGCTTAAAAAAGAATAAGGGCCCCATAGTTCTGGTTCACCATATGTATTTGCATCTTAAAGGCTCTGGGGAGTCACATAGCTTATTATAAATAAAGGATGAGTGGCCTGCTTAATAGTTCTTAATTTATTAGACTAGGGAAAAACTTTTTCACTGTATGCCTATTAATACCCTACCCCACTCCCAGAGAATATACATGAGTACTAACATTTATGGAGTTTTACTTAATATTTTGTTAAAAGGCCAGGCACTAAAATAACATGTATGCACCAAGTCCATGCATCATGCCAGATTATTTTTGAAATCTACACAATATTGAATTCTGCTCCAGTATATTCATTTATTTGAAATAACAGAGTAATATTAAAAGACACTACCTATTTTGTGGCCATGATCCAGACCTTTCCAACTTTCATTTCCCACTGATCTCATGACATCTTGTATATGTTTTATTTGGCCACTGAGTGCTGTTCAGTACTCTGCAAGCTTACCTAAGGAAGGAAATCCATGTGTGGAGTATCCATTATGTTAATAATATATTCTCTGTGGGACTGCAGTTCTTTTTTGATTTTTATCAGTGAAGAACTTATGAAGCACTGTTCCTTACTTTATGCCAGGAATTCCATTAGACACAATGAAGATACCAGGGGAACAAGATGTGACAAGATCATGGAGTTTGCATTCTGGCGTAGCTAGGCAAAGACAACACGTAAACGAACCCAATAATCAAAGGTTGAGCCAACGGTTTTAAAGGAAGAGAGGAGGAGCTGAGGCAGAATAAGGTGTATGTGAGGGTGTTTCCTATTCGAGATGAGGTGACCAGGAGAGAAGGATGCTCTGAGGTAAGGACATTTAAATTGAGGTATAAAGATGATAAGGAGCTGGCCATGACAAGAAGGGGAAGAAGAACATTTGTTTTAGGCTGAGGGAATGGCATGACTAATGGCTCAGCCACAGGAAGCAACTTGCTAAGAATTGAAAGAAGGTCACATGGTTGGACCATAGTGTTCATGAGAGTCACGAGGTGGGGGGAAGGGTGGCATTCAATGGGTATGGGCAAATCACTCGGCTTTTGAGGTCATGGATTAGACTTCGAGAGAGCGATATGCTTGAATTTATGTTTCAAGGAAACATGAAGCAGAATATACACCAATGTACTAAAATTTTTGTTAAGCGAACAGTGGACATTTTAGAGTGCTTTTAACTATCTAAAAAATACAGATCATATATTTCTCCTTCTCTCTATTCCAAACATACAATATCCTCCAATCCTATGTGAACCACTGGGTCTTGGTGAAATGTTGTTATTCTACTCCGTGTTTTATATGTGAGTCCCCACACCTAGGCTCTCTCTGACACTCTACTTTGAAGAACACTGACAGCCTGGGGCACACGTGAGGATTTTGAGGTCAAAGTCTACCTTCTACAGTCCTGGAGCTTGTTTTGGGGGTTTACCCCAAAATCTCCCAACATCATGGCCTTTCCTTCTTCCAAGCCCCCAAATCTTCCTCTGATTTCCATTCCACCCGTTCTTGAGCCTAATTCACACAGAAATCCCTGTTAAAGTGTTAATAGGTAATGATCATGTCTCTTTTTTTTTTAATTTTTAATTTTTATTTATTTTTTAAGATTTTATTTATTTGCGAGAGAGAGAATGAGAGAGAGCAAGCACATGAGAGGGAGGAGGGTCAGAGGGAGAAGCAGACTCCCCGCTGAGCAGGGAGCCCGATGCGGGACTTGATCCCGGGACTCCAGGATCATGACCTGAGCCGAAGGCAGTCGCTTAACCAACTGAGCCACCCAGGCGCCCGGTAATGATCGTGTTAAATAAAGTGCGTTGAAGTGTGATCCTGACCAAAAGCATTTTCATTTTGAAGACAATTCTTTAAGGCAGTCTTGGCATCTAAGGCGTAGGGAGAAGAGCCATAGGGTGAGTAGGTGGGGCAAGAGGAACTCCTGCTCTGGGTGCTTTTAGAGGGTTCCCCATATTAGAAGCACGTATGCAAAATAAACTTATTAAGTCATACATGGGTATCTGTCCCTTAGGATTCTGTGCTCAGTGTTGGCACAGTATGATCCATACCTCTAAACATCCACTCTTGTGACTGACACCATTCAGGCCCCAGGGAAATGCTTTTCGCATCTCTCACCTTGTGTTCCTGAAACATCGGCGGCTAGGTCTAAAGATTTGTGGGTTATTTTACTACTGAAGTCAGAGATAGACACTACTTTGATATGTAGGAGGGATCTGAGCAGTGAAAGAACTGAGGTATGACAAAATAAATGATCAGTTTTTCAAATCTCTCCTCTCAGAAAGCATGAATTCAAGAGATGCATCATTTTCCAATAGTGCTGAACATCCATTTTCTTGCTCTTCTTCATGCTTCAATGAGTAGTTCTGACGGTACTCATGAATTAGCATAATACCTTTAACACTTGCAAATGGCAGTTCATCAAATAATTCATGCAACTCTGAAAGTCATATTTATGTCAGTACAGATGTAACGTGCATGAAGTATGATGGTGATCCTTTTTGTTGGCTACTAGATGAACCCTGAACTCTGGAAAAGCAAAGCTTTGTTTTTATAAAAAATGTTGAAGAAAAATGTATCAAATTCTCACAAATGAAATTTAGAATTTCAGCTTTCTTTGAATAATTTGAATTTCACATGTTGATATTTCAATTATAATTTATATTTTGCCTTTTAATTTTAATAGACAATTCTGAGTACTTCAGAAGAAAACTGACTTCTTTGGAGAACTTATAAAATAGTTTTTTACTTTTTTTTTTAAAGATTTTATTTATTTGAGAGAGACAGAAAGAGCCTGAGTGGGGGAGGGGCAGAGAGGGAGAAGCCAACTCCCCACTGAGCAGGGAGCCCAATTTAGGGCTGCAGCCCAGGACCCCAGGACCATGACCTGAGCCAAAGGCAGACGCTTAACTGACTTGGCCACCCAGGCGCCCCAAAACAGTTTTTACTTTTCCAAGTATTTTGCATTTATTATAATTTATAGAATTTGATGAAAACCTGTTTAAATTTTCTAAATTTTGAATTTTAATCCAAAAAATTTTTAATCTTTTAGATTATTGAGAATGAGTACAAATTACAGTTGTGATAGAAATTAAAAATATAAAACTCCACAAAAGCGCAGTTCAGAGAAGAGAAAAGGCTATAAAGGAAAAATTTAGTAAATCTTCAAAGAAGCCACCTGCTTAAATTTTTAAAAACTGTTAAAAAGTAAAGTGAGCAGGCTTCCATTGGGTATGACCCACATGAAATTTGCAAATAGGATATTACAACTTCTTTTTAAGTCAGGTTTTTGAGGTATAGTTTACATGTAGGAACAATCACCCTTTTTAGGTATTCAGTTTTATGTGTTTTGACAAAATATATATACTATTATGTAACCGCGACCCCAATCAAGATACAATGTTTTCCATCAACCCATGCCCCATGCCCCTTTCTAGTCACTCCCCTCACCCAACTCTCCCAGTTCCCAGCTCCTGGCAACCTTTGATTTGATTGATGTCTGTCCCTGTAATTTTGTCTTTTTCAGAAAGTCATGTAAATGGAATTCATACAGTATATAATCTTTTGTGTCTGGCTTCTTAGCATAATCCTTTTGAGAGCCATTCATGTTGTTGCAAGTATTGATAGATCATTTTCTTTTATTGCTAGGTATTTTTCCATTATATGGAGGAACTACAATTTGTTTAGCCATTCACCACTTGATGGACATCTGGGTTCTTTCCAGTTTGGGGAGATTATGAATAAAGCAGCTATAAGCCTTCTATACAGGACTTTGTGTGGCTATAGTGGGCAAAGTAGTTGAGTTACAACTTGGACCTAGGTTGTCTGATTCCACAGCTTGCATGTTCAACTTCTAAGTTATATTACGTGAAAACAAAATATGTAAGTAACTCCCAGTTGACTGAGAATATCTTATACACAGACGGCCTTTTGGAAAAGTTGACTTGCCCGTGTGATGGGCATTAGATGATAGCCCAAATTTATTCGGAGGTAAATTACCCATTTCTCTTGGGTAAATACCTAGGAGTGGCTTGCTGGGTCATATGGTAAGTGTATGTTTAACTGTGAGAAACTGCCGAGGTATTTTTCGAAGTGGCTGTCCATTTTGCCCACCACCAGCAGCGTGTGAGAGTTCCCCTTACTGTGCGTCCTTGCTATCACTTTGTATTATTAGGTGGTTTGTTAGCCTCTTTCTTTTAACTTAGCCATTTTAATAGGAGGACCATTCTCTAATTACTGATCAAAACAGTTAAATTGAGCAAAAAAAAATTATTCTCATCAACAACACAACTTGAATAGGTCGGATGAAATCTTGCCATTTCTTCTACTGGTTAAAATGATAAGAATATGGGCATTTGTTCTCCATTTTTCTCTTGCCCAGGGCCCACAAATGACAGTGGTGAGGCTTTACTCACTACATCCTTTCCTTCTGCTCCAAAGTTGACTCTTTGAGGAGGTGTGTTGCTTTGGGGTCTGAGAGCCTCCCTTGTGAAGGACAGCTACCACCTGCCTCTGCAGCACCCTCTAGTGGAGGTGGAGACTTCAGGATTCAACTTGTCCTCTCTGCCTGCACGGCCCCTCTTCCCGAGGGCTGAAAGAAAGTCAGCATGGCCACTCTGGGAGGCTTGCATAAACTTGGACATAACATTTGTCATTTAGTCACAGTTTATCTACCAGTAATATTTTATGTAAACCAGACTTTGAAACAGACTGAGAAGTATTTGGAAAAAAAATCGAATTCCTTATCATTGTGATATAAACAACTAAAACTGGTTAACCAGTTTTAGGTCATATTTCTCAGATGTAAAGTAGCAGAGATCTGTAGTTAAGTAATATGACAATTGAAATTTTTGCGCAAGGTTACAAGTGTCTATGGAAGTTTTCATACACACAAACCAGGAACTGTAGCTTTAGGGGTGTCACATGCCACCCAGAGAGGCTGCCAGCCCCTGGTCTAGAAGACAGGACCCGGGTTTAGGTAGCTTTCTCTGTAGGAGACCTAGCATGGCTCCATGGGCCACCTGATGGGATGGCGAGTGATGCCCTGAACAGTCTGTGAGCAGCTGAGCCTTCATTCCCCAACTGTCACTATGAGAAGCCTTATGGGACGTAGTAAATGGTAGCATGCTCTATTTTCCCATCCCTGGTGAGACCTTGCGTAGGGTTTCCCATCAGCGAAGAGTTCAGCTTTAGGATCCTGAAATCCTGGAAGCAGGGCATTGGAGAAACCCGGCCTGTGATGGACATTGGGCGGCCTCTCTTAGTAGGGGAGGGAGAGGAAGTGAATCTGAAGCTATCTAATTTATCCTGACAGATTCTAAACTTTTTAGTAGATTGTAGAGAATGCCATGAGGGAAAAATGGACTTCCTCATTTTCAGATTCAGCAAAAAAAGGCACTCAATAGATCAAACTGTTGCCTCTTCCTGCCCACAAGAATGTGTCCCCACAGGAACGGTGTCATTTTGTCATCTACCAAATGCAGGCTGGGGTAAAATATTTCCTGACTTGGCATTTGTGGAACCTTCAAATATTTAAGGGTACTCGCCTCTCCTCTCAGTTATTTCTTCCCTCAAGGATCACAAAAACCTTGAGAAATGTCAAGCTTCCTTTCCATATTTTCTTTACTGAATTCAAGATCACAACTTTTTTTTTTAGCCCTTCTAATAGATTTGGGCTATCATCTAATGCCCATCACACAGGCAAGTCAACTTTTCCAAAAGGTGGTCTGTGTGTAAGATATTCTGGGTCAACTAGGAGTTAATTACATACTTTGTATTCACTTAATGTAACTTAGAAGTTGAACGTGCAAGTTGTGGAATCAGACAACCTAGGTCCAAGTTGTAACTCAACTACTTAGCCAGCTATTATACTCTCTTAAAATCTGAATGTACTGCCAACCCATTTCCTTATTTATTTATCTTTGAAAGTGTTTGACTGCTTGTGTTATTACTTTCATGTATGCAAACTGTTAAAGCACTTTCAAAGGTAAGTAAATTTACCCAATTGGTCTCACAGTAAATAAATACTTTTATTCTTGTAATAAAATGCTGTAGAGTCTTGGGCAAGGAACTTATCCTCAATGACACTTTTTCTTTAAACAAAAACTTTTTAATTGAGATGTAGCAAACATAAAGTGTATCAATCTTCGTTGCACAACTTGGTGAGTTGTATACACCCACATAATCACATTAATTATTATTGTGTTTTGCTCTTGGAAAGACAAATATACATTTAAACTTCAACTGCCTGGTGGTTCGACATGCAAAGCATGCAAAGAGAGTGGTATTCCAAGTTACACCTAGAATACTTAACTATAAATGAAAGTGAATATTCAGCTACTAGTAAAATTCCTCATGACAGATTTTGTTTGTATTGACAAAAGATTGACATCGTTACACAAAATCTATGTGACATTAGCCTAGATGATCTTGAGATCGAGTATACTATAAATTTTGATCAAATAGTTCTCTCCACATTTGTCTGTGTTACACTGCTCAAATATGTGATCTACATTCTTAAGTGCTACTACAAAGCTGTTGCCATATCAAATGACTCAACAGCTCATCTTACACTGAAAACAATACAAAGGATTGCCTGAAATCCACCTCTCCAATAGCCACATAATTAGTGGGACCTGGACAATGGTGAAGATCTGGATTTCACAGAATAACGTGAAATTATTCACACTGATTTTGTCATTCTTTGGCCAGTGAAGAAGACTGAGAAATAAAAATTAGCTTGGGTGGTAAAAAAAATCTGTCCTGTCTTTCATGTGACTAGAATAAAAAACCAAGATAAAGCTAGTTGCAGAATTAATAGAAAACAATATTTCCTCCAAGGACATGCTTCAAATGTCACAATACCTCCTTTCTTACTCATTGAGAAACTTTACTGTTGAACTGAGACTGGTTAAGAATAAAACATCGCACTCTTGCCCAGAGGATTTAAGTCACTTTGACACAGAGGAGCCGTCTTAGTTTCCAACCCAGGGGCAGAGCTTGAGATAAGAGGGGTCCAGACTCAGCATTTCACATCCATCTTAACCTTGTAGTTTCCAAGGAAATGAGACCCTGCTTTCATTTTGCAGCCCACACTTGATGTTGACTTCTTTGAGTTTATCACAATACCACTTCAGTTAAATTATACTTAATTCTACCTTTCCCCCAAGCCCTAGAATCTCTTTTCCTTTGTCTGGTGCCATATTCCATGATTCTCTGGTGTGTAGTTTCCCTCTTTCCAGTGGATCAATAAATCTGCTTCAGTTGGCCTGTGGGTTTGTTCTTGGAATGCTTAAGCTGATTAGGCTCGGACAGTAGATTTCATTATTCCTGTTTTCCCAGATAAGGGAAACGAAACTCAAGAAGGTTAAATAAAATATAAGTGGGGTCATGAATAATAAGTGGTTACAGAATTCAAACCAAGATCTGAAGTGTGATGAATGAAGCCCCCATCCTTTCCCACTACACCATGCTGACCCTCTACTTTTGCTTAACAACCCAACCAATGTGAAGCTGCATAATCCACTCATGCCATGTGTCTCTTCTTCCCCATAGCTAGTACCCAGTTCTGACACACACCTCTGTTCCTCAAAGTATGGCTTCAGTTTTATAGTGTTCCTTTCTGCCAGGAAGCTGAATGAGCCATCCAACAGTTCTAAGCTCCCTTCTTCCTCAGCCACACCAATCAGCACATATTTCTTACTTACTTACTTACTTACTTATTTATTTATTTATTTATTTATTTATTTAAAGATTTTATTTATTTATTTGACAGAGAGAGACATAGCGAGAGCAGGAACACAAGCAGGGGGAGTGGGAGAGGGAGAACCAGGCTTCCCGCTGAGCAGGGAGCCCGATGCAGGGCTCCATCCCAGGACCCTGGGATCATGACCTGAGCCGAAGGCAGATGCTTAACGACTGAGCCACCCAGGCACCCTAATCAGCACATATTTCTAACAACACACTCCGAGTTTTCACACTTGCATGTCTGTGCTTGTGCTGTTCCCTGACCTTGGATTCCTTGCCCATAACTCTCCGCCTATACAAATCTGAAAAGAAATCATATCAAAGTTTTTACTGCAAATATCAGAAACCATGCTAGTTTACTTTAGCGGACAAGTACAGAGAATATTGGGTGTTTTTTCACAGAAACCGTGAACAGTTGAACCTTCATTGCCCAAACTGTCACTATGAGAAGTCTTACAGGATGTGGCAAATGGGAGCGTGCTCTATTTTCCCATCACTGGTGAGACCCTGGGTAGAGCTTGGGTAGGTAGTATGTCACAGAACTTTGGAAGGACCAGCACACTGACTTGAAGGCTACTCCACGGGATGGGTCCAGGACAGGCAGCAATGCTGCCAAGGACCCAGGTAACATAGTTTCCATCTTCTCTGACATTAGGGAGTGCTAGACCCTCTCTTGCTACTGTTTAATAAGCTGGGGGTCCCTCACAGGGACTAGTCACGTTGGCGCCTTATTTACATCATGAGCTTCCAATTACACGGCTGAATTCTCTAACCTTTGTCTATGTATTATTACTTTCTGAAACATCAGCCTTTCGGGAGGGCTGTGGCTCATTGTGAGCACATGCTGCAGAATGATTCAATTACTTGGGGCCCTTCAGGGTTGAATGACCTGCCAAGACCAAAGCCCTTGTGCTACACACTTTATGAGGAATGCTGGGGACAGCCAAAGGGATCTGCTGGACCCTACAGTGGTCTCCTTTACCTCGCACCCCCAGCTTGAATCCATGCTGAGTGGAGTAATCCCTTTCCTGGCCCCTTTCCTTGTCTCATAAGGTGGGCTCCCTGCACTTAGAAAGAGCTTTCATATGAGTGGTCTTTTGCTTGTTTTATTCTTGTGATTTTGGTTTTGAAAATAGGCCCAGTGTCTTTGGCCAGTGGGTATAATTTCAGTGGATTTGATGGATATGACAAATAAAAGAATGATGAATATTATGTAACAGCTGGTGGACTCTGAATGGTTTTGGCTGTGATTCTGGAAAAGAATGAGGGAGGGATATGGTTACACACAAAGGTGAAGTTTGAATGGAGCCATCCTAACTTTCTTTTGGATATCAATATTTCAGCGGGAGGCTAAAGCAGAATGGCACAGAGACCAACGCAGTCCCTCTCCCCCAGGCTTCCTGCCTCTCTCACAGGACTGAAGAAGTTTCCAGACTTGAGACATTCTTGCATGTTTCTGGCAAGGCACCCCCTCTTCCCTACCCCCCAACACCCACCTCAGTGGGCATTATCTTCCTCTGTATAACTCAGTTACCACTAGACACCCAAGACTGCCTCCTCATTCCCCATTTCCCAGATTCTCTTTTCTGGAAGATCTGAATAGCTCCTTAAATGACTCCATCTCATACTTTTCCAGAACTCAAAACTCTTCCCCTGTGCCTCTGAAATTCAATGGATAGACAGGAAACTCTCTTCTTCCTCATGTTCCTTTCACCTTCTAGTCCTACCTGGCTCTTCCCTAAGGACACTGCTCCCTCTGTAGCCCCCTGTGAGGGTAGCTGGTTTCTCGTCCACATCTCTTGGACCAGTGGGCCTACAATAGGACAGGTATCCTCTTGGCTTCTTATTGCTGCTTTCATACCATGCTCTTCCATAAAAACAGCACTGAAATTCTTGATATTGGACTATATCATCTGCCACTTGCCTTTTGGCAACCATTTACTGACTCCAGTGTCACTTCCCCTCATTCCTGGCTCACTGTCACTTTCTCTGACATCATGTCTACTATGTTCTTGGTGATTTCAGTATCCATATAGATGAATCTTCCAGTTCACTGGCCTTTCAGCTCCTTAACCTCCTCTCCTCCAAACATCTCATACTCCATCCTGCCTCAGCCATTCACTTGCATGGACATACCACATGACCCTGTCTTTACCAAGAATCTTATCCCCTCCACTATCTTAATTTCAAGATCCCATTATCTGGGCACCACTTCTTATTTTATTTGCTTCTACCTATGTCTTCCTCCTCCATCCCATTTCCTTGCCTCCTCTTCATGAGTAACCACTATGCCTAATTTTGCACTTTTAATTCCCCTGATATTTAAAATGGCTTTATCACATATGCATGTATTCCTGAACAGTATATTATTTAGCTGTTTTTGTTTTGGAACTTTATATAAATGATGTCATACTGCAAATAGTGATTTGAAGTTTGCATTTTTTATACGCTATTCTATACACAAAATGTCTCCATGTTGTTGTGTGCAATGGCCGTGGTTTGGTTTTATGCTGTATAATATTCTGTGGTGTGAATACAACAAAATTTATTCATTCATTCCTCCCAAGGCTCCTTCCAGCTTTTTGATATTATTAATTCTGCTGCTATAAGTAGTTTGTACATATCTTCTGATGCATATTTGCTAGAGTTTTTCTAGGAGTGGAATCAATGGGTTCAACTTTACATGATGTTATTTTTTTCTAAAGTAAGTGTACATCACTTCCATTATTCCACTAAATCCTGATTTAAAAAACTCTTTGCCCTCACCAGGACCTATAATAATTGACTGTACTATCTACTTACTTCCTTCAATGTCTATTTACCAGCCTATAGTCCATGGTCTGTCATAATAGTCATTCCTTCATATACACCCTCAGTTCCTCTGCCTCCCCTTTCTTTGTCACGCTCATCTGGCAAAACCCTAACTCTGACCACGGCCAAATCTCTGTACATGCACCCACCCAAGAGAACGTGATTGCAGATAACTTCACAGCCAGGCTGGCTGTTCTCACTTTACATTCATACCACTCATCTCAGCCTTGCAGTCATACTGTACTTCCTTCGTCTACTAACTCTCCCATGCTTCTTTCTTATACCTTCTCCTCTCTCCTCAAACCTCTGTCACTTCTTGCTGCATCCTCACTCTCAGCAGATGACCTTGCTCCCTTTGTCACTGAGGAAATAGAATCAATCCGAGAAGGTGTGCCATTGGCTCTCACTTCTGCCATGTTCATCTATGCTCATTGTGTTACCCAGTGCTAGGTAACAAAGCACTCTAAAACTTAGTGGCTTTTTTTTTTCTAAATTATTATTTTTTTAAGATTTTATTTATTTATTTAACAGAGAGAGATACAGCGAGAGAGGGAACACAAGCAGGGGGAGTGGAAGAAGCAGGCTTCCCGCGGAGCAGGGAGCCTGATGTGGGGCTCGATCCCAGGACCCTGGGATCATGACCTGAGCCAAAGGCAGACGCTTAACGACTGAGCCACCCAGGCGCCCCTAAAACTTAGTGACTTAAATAATGTCATTTATGATCTCACAGTTTCTGTGGGTCAGGAACTTGGCCACAGCTTAGTTGGGTCCTCTGGCTCTGGGTCTCCTAGTATCTTCCTTTCGAGTGCTCACATACCTTGATCAGTAAATAAATAGGCCAGTTATGCTCCGGCCCTCAAGGACAAGTACTTATTACTAATAACGAGCTGGATGAGAAAGGCCACACGCACTCTCGTCTTCCTATGGAACACACACTAGGCAAAATAAATTTTGTACTATTAGTAAATTGTAAAACTATTTTTTCCTTAAATTACCTTTATGGTATTAGAATAATTAACAGACATCTGGAAAAAGAAAGTAGAATTCTTGCCTCACCGGAGACCAAAATAATTTACAGATGGATCAGTGATTTAACTATAAAGAAAATAAAGTATAAAGTACAAAGTACCAGGGGAAAAAAAGGAAATAATTTTTCTTATCATCTCACAATAGGACAAAAAACCTTCTTGAATAGAGTACAAAACCCAAAAGTCATATAAAAAAGATGGGTAAATTTGATTCTATAATAATAAAAATGTCTACAGGGTGAGAAAAATAATGAACAAAATGAAATGACCAATTACAAACTAGGAAAATATTTTCAACTTACAGACAAAGGATATACAATATATATAATTTATATATAATTTATACTTTGAAAACACTTGACTAATCAATAAGTAAAAGATCAATAATAATCTAATAACAAAACAGGCAAAGGATATAAACAGACAATTGGAAAGATGCTCAAGTTCACTCAGTTAAAGAAATGGGAATTACAGCTACAATGAATACACATACTTTGTGTTAGACATCATGCTTTGCATGGATTATATACAAACATGTTTATATATTACAAATATTTACTCCTCTCAACAACCTTATGAACTAGGTACTATTGTTATTCCCATGTTGTAAATAAAGAAATTGAGGCTCAGCAGTTTGCTCAAAGACAGCTAAAAAGTAGCAAAACCACTGTGCTTCTCACTCTTTTGCACATGCAAAAATGATACAAGTACAAGGATATTGACTGCAGAGCATGGCACAAGGCAAACACTGGGTAGGCGTTGGCTCAACAAGTAAATAAGTGCTGCTTATAATAGCAAAGATGGGCAACAATCTACATGCCCCAGGAGGAAACGGATTAAATAAATATGGTACAGTTAAAAGAATGAGCCACTGAGTGCATCCATAGGGAATAATCTCCAAGACTGATTACTGAGAAAAGCAAGATGCAGAATAATATAGATGACATGCGTATCAATTACATAATATAAGGGACATATTTGTAAAAGTGTGGTCCATCTCTGGAGGTATTCACAAGAAATTCATAAGGAAATTTGCCTCCCAAGAGAAGAACTAGGTGGCTGGCTGACAGAAGAGAGATGAAGAGTACTTTTCATGATATTCCATCCCTCCTACATTTTTCGTTTGTTTTCATGTGTGCATCTGTTACCTATTTAAATGAATGAAAAAAATTAAAAGTGAAGTAGTGATAATTTTAAAAGAAATAAAATAGTCTATAAGCAACAGTATGGAAAAATATAGTATTACAGCATGAGCTGTTCCTTACTGACTATATTTAAAAGAACAGGAAGGAGTGGTTTTATGTGCAAAAAATAGACATGGTCCAGGGATGTTAATATAGCATAGAAGCCAGATATTCTGGATTCATCTCTTGCTTTTGACTTTGACTGCTGGTGCCTGAGGCAAGTGAATTAAGCCAGTCAAATCTGGATAATAGTACTTAATGATCAACCTTACCTCTGCATTGTGAAAACCAATTACTCGATATTGGTGAAATGCTTTGAAGGTGCAACATTCCAGGGTGCAAGGCAGAGCCTGTTCAGACCTGTGTGCTGTCATGGGAACTAAGACTCTGGAGTCAAGGCTTTGAGGAGACTTCCAATCACCATTTAGTTACACAAATATTTTTAAAGTGCCGGTGCTTCCAAATGTTTCTTAAATGTGTGTGTCCAGAGTATTAGCTTATTTCAGTAAGCTGCCAATGGTCCAGTGAGTACATTTTGAATATAATGATTTCAGGAAAATGAGTTCTTTTCAGAGAAGGGAAGTGAGGCCTAAGACATCACAGTGTACAATTCAATAAAGAAACTACAAACCCTTTAGAAATTTACCATGAGTTAGGGGCTGATGTTGGCTTTTTAACAACGTGTATTAAATGAATCTATAAAAATATAACATCCACAAGCAGCAATGTATAGTCTAGGAAAAGAAAACTAATGGAAATGAGAATGTTGGTAGATAGTTCTCCATGGGTCTCTCACACTGCTGCTCATCTTGCAAGCAATGCAGTGACTATCCTTCCGTCTGGAGTATCTTTTCAAGGATGTTTGTGGAGTTAACAGCCTTGGAAGACAGAGATAGTGTTTTCCTCTAGAGCAAAGACAGGTTTGCCAACTGTGCTTTATCAAAGATCGAAGTTCTCTAAATTCCATGTTCCTTTCCTGTGGTACAATACAGTATATCTAGTTCTTTTCACATCACTCGTGGTAACTGGGGCTTGGGTCTCCTAGTATCTTTCTTCCAAGTGCTCACATAACTTGATCAGTAAATAAATAGGCCAGTTTTGCCCTGACCCTCAAGGACAAGTACTTATTACTAATAACAAGCTGGGTGAGAAAGGTCACACACACTCTCCTCTTCCTATAGAAAACATACTAGGCAAAATAAATTTTGTACTATTAGTAAATTGTAAAAATCTCCCACATTAAACTATTTTTTCCTTAAATTACCTTTATGGTATTAGAATAACTAAAAGACATCTGGAAAAGAGAAAGTGGTAACTGGGGCTTGTGTCAGTATGCTGATACTCTGGCTCCTGCTGTCACTATGAATAATAGACTATCTTTTGTCTTTGACCCAGGAGTTTCGTATCTTCTACCAGCGTCCGTGAAACTGTGACCAAGTGACTTCTTAGCTTGCCAGTTGAGTAATATCTCAAATTCTTCATAGTTCTTGAGAGAAAAGTACTCTCTAGATTGCTGCTATACAAGTGTAAGTCACTCATGTGAGCCACATACATAATTTTCAGTTTGACAGAAGCCACATTAAAAGGCTAGAAACAGGTAAAATTAATTTTAATAATGTTTTATTTACCTCATATCTGAAATATTATCTCAACATGTAATCAATATAAAAATTACTAATAAGCTATTTACATTCTTTCTTTAGTACAAAGTCTTTAAAATCTGGGGTGTTTTTAATACTTATAATAAATCTCAATTCGTACTAGCAACATTCCAAATGCTCAGTAGCCACTGAGTGGCTTTCATTTTGGACAGTGCAACTCTAGACTGTAAAATATGGTAAAATGGAAGTAAAAGTTTTCAGGCCTGAAATAGATTTTTCTTTTTCTTTTTTTTTTTTTTTTTAAGATTTTACTTATTTATTTGACACAGAGAGAGAGACAGCAAGAGAGGGAACACAAGCAGGGGGAGTGGGAGAAGGAGAAGCAGGCTTCCCGCTGAGCAGGGAGCCGGATGCGGAGCTCGATCCCAGGACCCGGGGATCATGACCTGAGCCGAAGGCAGACGCTTAATGCCTGAGCCACCCAGGCACCCGAAATAGATTTTTCTTTAACAACAAAAAAAATTAAGTCTAGAATGTCAGTGATATCACTCATCAGACCTCATGTCCCTCATGTTCCAAAATTTAAGTCTGACAAACCTGTCAGGAAATCCTTCATGCATTATTTAATCCTCCTGTGCCCTTTAAGGTACATTCAGGATGGTTGGTTCTTCTGCAGCTGCATGTAATAAGATAGGAATGTAGGATAAAAGTCATTAAAGACAAATTTGCTACCAATCCATCAAGCCATGCCTTGTCCTTTTGTTTCCAGAAACTGAAATTTAAATGTACCTTCACTTTTTCTTTAATTTTCTCCTTTGAGAAGTTTATTTGCCTAGCTAGAGGAGGGGGGAGATTCCTAACCTCAGCCCATGTGATACTACTATTTGAATCAGAGATGAGTACTTAAACAATTTTGATTAAGGAAAAATGAATGACTTTAGCCAGACTCACTTTGCCTCACATTTGCTCATCTGCCCTGCCTAGTCCACAGGGTTGCCACATGATCACAAGGAATAATAGCAGCAATGGGGTGTTGGCAAAGGAAGGGGGAGAGCCTGAGAAGTAAGCTGCACTGATGATGAATATAATCTGTACTTACTATAAATTTTTTGCTGAACAGCATTCTTCAGACCTCAGAATCTTGCATGGGTTTGATTATGGTAAAATAAAGTAGATAACTGCAAAACTTTATCTTTGGGACTGAGGAGATGTAACCCAAATAATATTGAGGTTTAAAAGCAAGAAATATGGTTTACAAGAATCATGCACATTGCTCCTCCTATATCCTCAAAATCCTCCATAGATGGGAAAATGTAGAAGTTAGAGAATTTTGTTTTAATGTCTAACCTCATGAAATCCAATGTTCAAGAAAAGGACTCAAATAAAAATGTTATGAGATTTCATCTAAAATTTATACAACAGAATCCTTTTTGGAACAATATTGGCACAGGGAAAAGACGCTTAATCAATCAAACTCTTTGTAAGGGTCCTGTAACATTGGCAGTGGATGAATTAAAAAATGACCTAAGGTGTGGTCAAGCACCCTACAGAACAGTATCAGTCCTCAGATCCCAGACCTTAGACAACTCAGGGCCTCCCCATCGGTCTGTGGAGGAGACAATCTGAGTCCCAATATGAGCACAGGGGAGGATTCACCTCCACATAGATTTTCCACCAACTGATGACCTATTGTTACTCATGTCATTCTATTCCATTACATGAAGCTGGCATTTGGTCTAAGACTCTCACAGAGGCTCTGCCTTTCCTTCATAGTTCTATTTAAGAACTGTTACCAAGGTGCCTCAGTGACATTGTGTCCTCTTTTGTGTGTACCCTTCTCTTTTATCCAGCACCCTGACTTCCCAACCCTCTCCTCAAGAGTCTCTTCATTTCTTCTATTGCCATGTGTTCCAGTAGCACCACCCTTTGAGTTTCATACCTAGGCTTTGGCCAGATTCTTCCCTGGTTTTGGACCTCACCCATGTTGACACCTGGCCCCTTCCAGACTCAGCTTGCCCTGCTTACCATTTGGCTTCATTTGCTACATCTTTGGGTAACAGGCATGTCACCCTGCATCACCGCCCAGTTGGGTGCTCTTTTAGGCAGCCGTTAACTTTGCAGGCAGTGGCTCGTTCCTTGTATTAGACAGTCTTTCACTCTCATTTTTCCTCTGCTGTTCTCTCTTTTCTCCCTCCAGTGAAATGACAGTGAGCTATAGTAAAAAGCCTATGGAATTTGGAGTTAACAATGACTCCAGTTTGGATGCTGAATATTGAATTCCATGGTGCCACCTTGCTGTGCAACCTTGGCAATAGTTACATCTAAGCTTGGCTCTTCATCTATAAATTTGGGATGATAACAATCAGTGCATAAGTTTCTTATGATGGTAAAAAGATGTGTGAGGGCTAGTGTACAAGAGCCAGACATAAATTGACACATGAGCATGGCATGTTTGAAGGACAATGAGCTGAGTGTTCTAAAATCAATTGACTTTTTGTTGGCCTGACTCTTTCTGCCTGAATTGGATTTTTTTTTAAAACGCAGATATCTATCTTCTAACTCTGCTATATTATATTACTATGTCTTTGACATGGTCTGCTTTATCTTTTGTATTCCTTTCAGTAGTGCCTTGACCATCACAATTGGGTATTTCTTGGCTTGAGTGGAACAGAGAGTTCCTGCTGGAGTCATGGCACATAAACTTCCCAAAAGAGGGCTTCAGATGTTGGGAACCCTTGTAGGTTTTTGACCAGGAAATCTATAGCATGAAAGAAAGTTGTAGGAAAACCTGATACCAGTGTAACAGAACTGCTTGGAAGCAGGGAGGCTAGTGGTCAGAACATTTGACAGATCTGAGGCCCTACATGCTGTCGTCTGTGAGGTTTTGTACAAATTGTTTAGCTCTTCAGCTTTCATTTCCTTGTCAGTATACTGGGGATATTATATCTTCCCCACAGCACTGACAGGAGGATGTATGGGAGAATCCATGATACTTGATTATCACGGTATCTGGTATGGAGGGCCTGCTCAACACACATTAACTGTGAGGGTCTTAATGTTTCCTTTAAACATCTTCTGAAGCTGTTCTCAATCCAGAGTGTTCCTATTAAAATGCCAATCATATCACATCATTCTGCTCAGAGCCTTCCAATAACCCCTTCCATTCAATGGGAAGGTCACGATCCTTGTAGACACCAACTCAAACGCACTATTTCCTTTCTCAGCTCTATTTCCTTTTTCCCTGAACATGCAAAGCCTCTTTACAAAACATTTAATTTAATTATTTGGTATGCTTACTGTCTATTATCCGTCTTTCCCTACTAGAGTGTAAGCTCCGTAAGGGAGGTGTATTCTGTTCACTGTTAGGTCAGTGCTCTAGATTAGTGCCTGGCCAGTGTAAGTGCCTTTTGTTGAATGAATGAATGAATGAATGAATGAATGAATGAATGAATTTCCCACAGCCAGAGGTAGATGGTCTCTACCTCTTCTAAGGGCCTATATGACTTTGATGGCTATTCTCTTATGCTACTTATTATAGTCTAAATTATGCTGTGGTATTTTGAGATTTGCCTCAGTCCCTTAACCAGAGTGTAAGCTCCCTGATTGGGAATGGTGTCCTCCGCCAGTTTGTGTTACCCCCAAAGCCTAGCACTCAGTCATTAGTGCTCTTTTTGGGGAAAAATACCTCTGGAATTCTGGACAATGTTCTCTGTCTTCACTTCACTCCTCTCTTCACCATTTCTTTACTAAGATTAAACCTTATTATCAAAAATTAATTGGTTAAAGATCTGGTCTTTCATTTTCAAGAGCAAATGAATTTAATAAATACCACTTAATAAAATCCATTAATAAGTGGTCAAATTTAATTTCTGAACATAATACTTACATTTTCTTCTCAGGAGAAATAAAAACTCGTGCAATGGCCACCTTCTTTAACGTGGTGTGAGTATCAGAGTGAGACGGATTCAGTGGCAGAAGCAGCTCCACGGTGGGCACCCTCTCCACCTGTTTCCCCTTCCCTCCACGTGGCTGCATTGCACAAGGATGGAAGTCAGGCTCCCGCACCCCCTCCTTCACCTGGGCCGCCTCTGTGCTGCCTATCCTAAAGCAGTGTGGCTTAAGGGCAAAATCAAAAGAAGTGGAAAAGAGCCATTTAAGGAAAGAAGCAGACAAAAAATACAATTCTGTCTCTCTCTATTACCTAGGGAATTACAAAAATGTGCTTAAAAGGACATTTCTCTTATTTGGATGCTAACCTTCCTCAGCTTTTTGCCCAACTCGTGATCCCAGTAACTGATGTCTATTAAAATTTGGGCTTGTGTAAAATTAAAGAAGAAATTCCTGAACTTGAGCTTCCCACACAAATAGCATGAACAAGCCCTCAGGCAGCATCTATGGCGTTGAAGAAAGAAAAAGAAGGGCCCTCTTGCACCTCTGACAGAGGCACACTGAGAGTCCCTGGGACCCGAGTTCATCACTGCAGCCCCCGGGGACCTCCTGGAAGACAGGTGTGCAGAAGGCAATGTTTACTTGCTGCCATCCTCCTTTCTCAACCCTGAAGTCCTGTCACTTTTATTTGATATTTCTATTTGAAACTCTTGTGTTCTCCTCAGGACCCCCAAGGGCACAGGGAGGTCTGCATGCTTCTCTTGGTCCCTCAGGGGTACACTGCCCTCTGTGACACGCTCAGGGACTCACGCTTGGAACGACACGCATTTCCCAGGCTGCTGGGCAGACATACTGGCCGGAGGGCTGTCGGCTTCAAAGGCCCGGATGAGCCCCTGTGGCAGGTCAGCCCCTGGAAGTGCCTTGGATGGGAACAGACACCTGGACAAACACAAAGGAAGCAGGATGGTTCTTTTTTCCTGCTGCCCATCTCCCTGAGTGAGATGTGTCAGAACTACCTTCTCATGGCTCACAACATAAAGAGGCTTTTGTGTTGTTGGGGGCCGGGGAAGATGGTGCACGTTGGATGAGAAGCTTCTCGGTGCTAGTCTTTCATCTTTAGACTCTGAGCCAGCCAGTGCATCTGGACCTTGCCGTGTCCAGCAGGGGTCGGCCCCTCATTGGTCCCTTGCCCTGTCACAGCTAACTCTGCCTGTCGTGGGAGATTCTCAGCCAAATGGCCATTGACTGATCTTCCACAGAGTGTGTATGTATCACTTTTCAAAAGCACTGGGCTCAGTGCCTGATCCCGTAGGAACACAACAAATATTTGTTGAACAAACAAATGAGAAACTCTAGAACAATTCTAGAACAAAGCTATATTTTGAGGAGTTGGACCAGTTGTCTCTGTTGGGATTCTTACCCTCCACCCCCTGACCTCCCAAAAGGCAGACTCTGAAACACGGATGTGAGTGAAAATAGTTCATTTGGGAAGTGATCCCGGAAACACCGATGAGGGAATAAGGAAGTGGGACAGGCAAGGGAAAGCAGCCAACAGAGGCTGCCTCATTTAGCAAATTGCCTCTGTGGGCAACTGGAGCGTAGCCCGGCTGGCGAGCTCAGGGAGGCACGGAGGGACATCCTCCTCAGAGGGACCTTCCCCAGAGAGTGAAGGGGCCCAGGTATGTAGGTATTATCCTTCAGCTCCTGTCAGGCATTGACAAGGACGGCTCTCAGGGGCATCGTCAATCCCAGCCTGCTTTGTGCAGAGTGTGCTCTGGGCCACAGAAAGCCTTCCAGCGGTTGGAAGTCAGGCTGGTGGGCGCGTAGATGGTGGAGGGCATTTGCAGTGTCTGCAATACCATCCCACCTACTCCAGTTTCCTTTCCCTCCACGTCCTCTGTATGATTAGCTGTCAGGGGACACCGAAGGCCACTGGCTCCTCCAGCTCTAAAGATAATAGTAAGTTCCAGAGACTACACCCTAGTCAGACGAGTCACTGTCTTGTTACTATTATATTGGTGGTGTGGCTAATACACATATGCATTTCAGCAAACCACAGGCTAACTTTCTTGCAGTTCATTTTGGTTGCCTGTGATTCTCTTGCCTTTGTTTCCAAACAACATCTGTGTTTTAGTACTCACGGGATTGAAGAAACAATGCTTGCGTTTAAAATTGGAGGGGTTGGGAGGTTTAAAGAATAGTAGTGTTATCATTCAGAGGAATTGAACATATTTAATGGCATTATCATGTCATTTCCACCCAAACCTGACATATTGGACCCATGACAAACCTTAGATATTGTTTAAATGAGCTCGTTTTATAGACAATGAGACCAACCAGCAGAGAGGTGAAATGATTTGTCCAAGGTCACACAGCTGGTTAGAGGCAGGACAAGATGAAGTCCTCCTTGCCCCGTCCCTGTCCCTTTGCCCTACTGCTGTTTGCTCTAACCATCTCCAAGGTGTTAGTCTTCACAAAATCTCCGGGAGGTAGGGGTCTGGGTAGTCAAAAACTATACACTACAAACTTTACCCTCCCCCAAAAGTAATTTCTTTGATTTTTTTTTTTTTAATAACTGATCTCATCTTGGTCCTAGAACTTCATTCATACACCGCCCCCCCCAAAGTTTCAGTGTAAAATAACGGAGTTTCCCAGGGACTGATTCACGAGGCTAATGGTTTTACTTTGTCAACAGCCCAAAATGAGTTACTTACATTTCTCATGTTCATGCAGAAACTCCTTTGCTGGCCACCCTGGCTATCTGAACATTGGTGACATTTATTCTGAGTGTCCTCCATCTCCACGGAAGTTCCAGGTCTCTCTTCTGATTACAACATTGGAGATCTTTTTAAGAGACAGATATGTTTTTTGACACAGTGTCATGTTAAATGATTACCATCCTGTGACACATCTAAAAGAATAAACCGATCAGTCTGGTCCAAGCAGAGAGCTGGCTGTGCAAGAAATAAGAGGCAGGGGGGAGAGCCAGGGTGTTGGGGGAGGTGGGGTGAGAGGGAGAGCAGAAGGAGGTGCGGGAAAGATGCTTAAAGCATGAGGGACTTCCAAGAAGGGCAGGCATGGCCAGGACTGAGCAGCAACCCAGTGTGAGGGCCCTGGAAGATTGGGAAAGGGAGCTTTGAGTAGGATGGAGTCCAAAGGCATGTAGCAGAACCACTTCCTATGCAGTGACCACTGGGGGCAGGGTTGGGGGGTGGGGATAACGCTTAGACAGGCAGAGAGAATATTGATTGAGGCTGGTGCTCACCATCTTCAGAGCCAAGAGGTGGCCTTCTAATCCTGTCTGCACTCACATGGGAGCCAGACCCCCTCTCCTGATGCCCATCCAAAACTCATCATGCCAGGCACAGATGGCATTACCCATCAGTGCCCAAGGGCCAAGGGGTAAGTTTCAAGGCCTGTGCAGTCCTCTTGGAGCTGTGATTTCCTTTGATTCTCTTGTTCTTGTTCTATCCGAGTGGGACTTCTGTTCCCATTCTGAAGGCCACTGTTAAGTCCTATTCACTCTCAATGGCTCATTTAGTTCAGTGGGGGTTTGGGTTTTTAGAAGGTTTCCTCTTTTAAATTCTTTTTTTTCTACCCCCCTCCTTTCTTTAAAAAGGGGTCATAAAGAGCTTTAAGATGCCATGCATGAAAAGCTCTGGATAAATGCAGCTTGTACTGGATTGTAAAATACTGTATTGTTCCAAGCTTAATTCCTTGTGTGAGACTGGAATTGGTAATTTGCTCGTCCTGAGGCAGAGGCCTAGCAGCGGGTTGCAGACTGAGCGCAAGGATGGGCGCAAGGATGGGCGCCCCTGGGGACCGCAAGGGAAACCGGAGGTCTCCAAGGGAAATTCTCCTTTTGGTCCAGATTTGGTTTTCCTGACTTTTGCATTAAGGTAAAAGAACATTTTCATGAAAAAAACATAGCTCTGCTCTCTGAAGTGGCACTTTGGGGGCTGGATCGGGTGCTATCTATGGTTACACAGATTTCTAAATCAGAGAAAGGACCTCCTCCCAACCTTCCTGCTCTAAAAACTCTCCCTGGCTAGTTTGTATGTGGGGGGAGTCCCCCATGTCTGAGTGATGGAGACAGTTGGCTCTGAAGGTCCTTTTCCCTCCCTTGGCATCCAGGATGAGAGGCTGCCCAGTTTCAGGCCAGCAGGATGACTGAGTTTCCCTCCCATCTGCCATGCTTATCCCTGCCTCCTTGTCATTGACTCCTTTAGTCCTTGCCTGGAGTACTCCCCTCCCCCTCTTCTTCTCTGGCTAGATTGTGCCTCTCTGCTTTCAAGCTACCCTTCTGCATAAAACTCTTATTCCAACTCTGCTGAGCTCCCTCCTCTCTGATCTCTGCGGTAGCCATAGTCATGATTGCACATTTTAACCCCCAGGCCCTTGCAGAGCAGCTTACAGAGCATTATTTGTGACTGGAGGATGTCTTGTTTTAGGGTCACACCTATCACCTTAAGTAATTTATGGAAGTGTTTCGTCTAAACAAATCCCATGCTATCTCCACGAATAATCCCAGGGAACCCTTCTCAGTACTGATATTGTGAGAATAAGGAATTTACTCTCCTTATTCTCACAGTATCAGTACTGAGAAGGGTTGAGTTTGCCATCTCTGGATCCAATTATTAAAAGCGTCCATCAGAGAACGCAGCCACTAACTGGGGGTCGGAGAAGTTCCAAGTATCTCCTGCCCCCAGCCTTAGCCCCGTGGGATACCAAGAGTGAGGTCTGGGCCCCCTGGACATCTGGGCATGAAAAAGTAAACAGATCTCCCAGACACGGAGCTCCCGCCCCCCTCCCCATCGGGAGCTGTTCACGTGCCCGTCGCTGGCCAGGGGCTGCCCCTCTGTCCCAAGCTTCCAGCTGCTTGATTCAATTCCTTTCCATGCCTTCTTCCTGCCTCACAGAAATAGCAGTTTTACAGTCATGTCATTTTGGCACAGCAGAGATTTCATGTTAAGAAAAAATAGAATCGGTGCTGGGTCATTGCTATTGAAACTATCACACCATTTTATACTTGCTCTGAAAGGGCCCTCCTCTCAACTCCCGCTCCCAGGCTCCCCTCTCTTGTGTAGCCTTTTGTGCGGCTCCTTTGGTTTTTCTGCTCTTCAGATGTGCACACAGTTTAAATAACATTCCTTCCTGAATTTGTCCCTTCATTTCCCCAGCTTCTGTGCTTGGGGGCTCTCCAGCTCCCATCCTTTTTCTTTCTTGCTAATGTTCTCTCCTCTATCCTTTGTGGACAGGCCAATTTATTCAGCACTGGCCTCCCCCTTCCTCTCCTCCCTGTTTTCCATTCCTCACACTCCTCCTGACAAACACTCCCCAAACAGTGTGTGTGTGTGTGTGTGTGTGTGTGTGTGTGTGTGTGTTTGGGATCTGGGAGAATAAAATCTATTCTGAAGAATAGATATCCCTGAAGAGGTGGAAAGCAGTGTTCCCACCCTGAAGAGGTGGGAAGAAGTTTCTCCTCCTCCCCCACAATTTCTCTTAAATGTCCAGTGTGGCCAGTCTGGACACAGGCTCAATTTTATGCATAGGTTAAGGGCTGTGTGATTTGCAGGGTGCTGGGAAGGCCACGGCAGCAGGCACTCTTGGTTGCCTGCCCATCAGCCATTTCTCCCTTTCTCCTTCCTAACTGCACCCGGACTGTTTCTCAGGTGCCTGTTGCTCAGCTTTGGGCTCCAGAGGAGGTGGGCTCGAGCCCCATTGCTGTGAATCATGATTGGTCTAACTGATCTTGAGCGTTCCATTCCCCCTGTCCCTGATTGGTGTAGGCATGGGTATGTGAAACAAATCTATCCAATGAGAATGAAGAAGTCAGCTGGGGGCGGGGGGCATCTGGGAAAGATTGTCCTCTATCTTTAAAAGATAACACAGAGAAATAAAAGTCCTTCTTTTTTTTTTTTTTTTTTTTTTTTTTTTTTTTTTTTTTTTTTTTAATTTTTTTATTCTTATGTTAATCCCCTTACATTACAACATTAGTTTTAGATGAAGTGTTCCATGATTCATTGTTTGTGCACAACACCCAGTGCTCCATGCAGAATGTGCCCTCCTAAATACCCACCACCAGGCTAACCCATCCTCCCACCCCCCTCCCCTCTAGAACCCTGTTTGTTTTTCAGAGTCCATCGTCTCTCATGGTTCGTCTACCCCTCCGATTTCCCCCGCTTCATTCTTCCCCTCCTGCTACCTTCTTCTTCTTCTTCTTCTTTTTTTTTTCTTAACATATATTGCATTATTTGTTTCAGAGGTACAGATCTGAGATTCAACAGTCTTGCACAATTCACAGCGCTTACCAGAGCACATACACTCCCCAGTGTCTATCACCCAGTCACCCCATCCCTCCCACCCCACCCCCCACTCCAACAACACTCAGTTTGTTTCCTGCGATTAAGAATTCCTCATATCAGTGAGATCATATGATACATGTCTTTCTCTGTTTGACTTATTTCACTCAACATAATACCCTCCAGTTCCATCCACGTTGTTGCAAATGGCAATATCTCATTCCTAAAAGTCCTTCTTGATGCCGTGGTATGTTGTCTGGAAGCTGTGATGTTGAGAGCTGCTATAGCTATCTTGAAAACATGAGAAGACAAGCCCCAGGGAAAAGCCATTCTGCTGAGAATAGCAGAAAAGAAATATGAAAAGGAGTTGAGTCCTTGATATCCTTGTACTGCAGAAGCTGTCTTACTCTGGATTTCTTGTTTTTGAGATAATAAACCCCCTCCCTTTTAAGTCATTTGTCTTTAGTATTTTCTGTTCCTTGCAACTTAAAGAATCTTTAAACACATAGCTTTTCTGACCTAAAATGTTTCCTCTCCATATATGCCATCTCTCCCCTGTTTAGCTTGTGTGAGATACACAGATCATAATCATAATAACAATAGCTACTAATTTCATATCTCTTTTCATGTGCCAGGCACTGTTCTAAATGCTTAAAATAAAGTAATTCATTAAACCCTTATAAAGAGCTCTAAGATAAGCACTCTTTTTTTTTTTTTAAAGATTTTATTTATTTATTTGAGAGAGAGAATGAGAGAGAGCATGAGAGGGAAGAGAGTCAGAGGGAGAAGCAGACTCCCCACTGAGCAGGGAGCCCAATGTGGGACTCAATCCAGGGACTCCAGGATCATGACCTGAGCCGAAGGCAGTCGCTTAACCAACTGAGCCACCCAGGTGCCCTAAGATAAGCACTCTTATTATTCCCATTATACAGATAAAGAAACTGCAGCATAGGAAGATTGAGAAAATTGCCAAAGATCCCACAGCTAGTAAGAGGCAGTGATGTGGTCTGAATCTGGGCAGTCTGGCACCAGAGTCCATCCTCTTAACAATGACTCCATTAGCTTCCAGGAGTTGAGCGGACTGGGAACTCTGGACTCTGGTTCTCCTGCAAGGGGCACATGTACTCTGTCCCCATCTGGGGTCAAGTTAGCTGCCTTGCCCTCCCTTGAATGAGGAGCACTCTTTGTACCTCCTCATGAGTGTCTCTTCTCCAAGGCGAGGAAGCCCATGCCAATTTTGTGAGAATCAGGATTGGTGGCTGCCTCACTTCTCTGCAGCTGACGGTGTTGTGGCCAGTGCCCATCAGGTGTCTGGAAATGTGATCCAGAGCCACCATTCTTATGCATTCTTTATTGCTATCACCAGGATGAGTTGAACTAGACATTGGACAGCCTAAAGGCTAGCCCAGAGCCAGACCTGGGGAACCTTCTCCCTTTCCCCTGGCCTCAAGCTCAGATTCTTTTAAGATCCCTCTGTAACTTAAGGACCCCTGACTCTTGACCTCACTCAGTGGCCCCAGTCTGTAGGACATGGAGTTTTGTTATTAAAGGGCCTTTAAAACCCTCCTGGTCCCATCTCCTCCCACCTCCTCTGTATCCCTCAGCATCCAGTTAGGAGACAGAAGCCACACCAACTATTTTAAAAGAGAAAATTTAATATACATAATTGTTATCTAGGCTTGAAGAATTGAAAAGGCAAAAAGAGAACACAAATGTATCATACAGCAACGGCAGGGAGCAGCTCCCATCCTTCTGGCTGTGGATCAAAGGAAGAGGTTGGAATTACTAAAACTGAGAAACTTCGAGGAGGTGGAATTCTGAGGAGGGAGCCTTACTCTGCCTGCACTGGTGGAGCAAGGAGGTATCGCTGGGGTGCTGCTGACAGGACCTTGAGGCCCCTAGAAACCAACAAGCAAGTAGGAATGAGTGAGTCAGTCCTGCCTCCTCCAACATTGCAGCTGGCGTCCGGTGCTCTCCGTGGTGGAATCCAGCACTGAGCCAGATGACAAAACAGCAGGCAGAGCGCAGAAGAGAGGGTTTGAACCTGAAAGACAATAGTTAATGCGCCCTCTCTCTCTCCTTAAGTGTGGTATGACCAGCTCAAGGCACTGCAAGGGCGGACATTTATCAAAGGGAATTCAATACAGTAAGAAAACTTTAATTTCGTCTCCATCCCATTTGCGTTGGAGGTATAAGACACACGTGAGGGGGCAGCCACATGGAAGAGAGAACACTCTAGAAAGGCCAGTGCAGGAGGCTTTAAAGGAGTGTAGTAGAAGCTGGTAGATGGTTTGGTGTAGGAAAGTTTACCATGTACTGAGGAGGAGGGCTTTTCTTAAATTTTAGGTAAAACAAAGGAAGGAATTAGATAAGTAAGAGTTTGACACCTATTACTGTCACAGTATTGATACTGTCCTTCCAAAGATCTTTCTAAAAAAAAAAAAAAAAGTTGTTCTTACCTCTTGAATCTCTGGGGAGACTCCATTTCTGCGTATGGGGGGAGGAGTGACGTGTTCCTGAAGGAATGGACGCTTATTAAGGACTTCCTCTGGGCAGACTCTTTTCAGTTCTTTTACCACTTACCATCCATGTAACCCTGGTCAAACTACATTACTTCTTTAAGCCCCAGGACCCACGTCTATGAGATGAAAATAGTGCTATTTCATAGAGGTAGGAGGATTAGGGAAATACTGGAAGGCTCTTAGCCCGGTGTTCTTCATACATTGTCTCTCATTGTTTGTTTAGGTACTTTGCCCTTGTATATAAATTTTAGAATCAGCTTCTCCATATTTATAAAATATTCTGCTGGTTTAACCTGCAAAAATGAATTAATGTGCTAACATCCTTTCATGATTAAAAAACTAACAAACAAGCCTCAACAACAACAACAAAGGAACAGAATGGAACTTCTGCAACCTGATAAAGAGCATCTATGAAAAACTCTCAGCTAATATCACATGTAATGGTGAAAGACTGAGTGCTTTTTCTGCAAGGTCAGGAACAAGATCAGGATATCTGCTCTTGCTACTTCTATTCAACATTGTACTGGGCAATTAGGCAAGAAAATGAAATAAGAGGCGTTCAGATAGGGAAAAAAGAAGTAAAACAATCTTTATTCCCAAATGACATGATCTTGTATACAGAAAATCCTAAGAATTTATTAAAAAAATTATTAGAACTAATAAACAATTTCAGCAAGGTTGCAGGATATAAGATCAATAAACAAAATAAATTGTATTTGTATATACTTTCTGATATAATAGCATCAAAAAGAATAAAATATTTAGAAATAAAATTAACAATAAAAATGCAAGGTTTGTACACTAAAAATTACAAAATATTTTGGAAAGAAATTTTAAAAAAATCTAAATAAATGAAAGTAGGTCTCAGGCTCATGGATTGAAAGACTTAATATTGTCAAAAATGACAACACTCCCTGAACTCATCTACAGATTTAACACAATGTCTATCAAACTCCTGGCTGACTTCTTTATAGGAATTGACAAGCTGATCCTCAAATTCATATGGAGATGCAGGAAACCCAGAACAGCCATAACAACTTTGAGAAAGAATAAATGTGGAGAACTATCATTACCTGGTATCAAGACTTATTATAAAGTTATAGTTATCAAGACAATGTGATAAAGATAGGCATGTAGTTTAATGGAATAAACTAGAGAAATATATATATATATATATATATATATAAATACAGAAGAAATAGAGAAATATTTCAGTTCCATTCTGTTCCTTTTTTGCTGAGGCTTGTTTGTTTGTTAGTTTTTTAACAAAGATAGGTATGTAGTTTAATGGAATAAGCTAGAGAAATATAAATATATCTGATTTTTAACAGAAGGGCAAAGGCAATCTGGGAGCAAAAGGAAAGCCTTGTCAACAAATGTTGCCAAAGCATGTAGATACCCAGAAGCAAAAACAAAAACAAAACACAAACAAAATAAAAGATATATAATTCACAAAAATTAACTCAACATGGATCATGTACCTACATGTAAAATGAAAACTAGAACATGTCTAGAAGAAAGCATAGGAGAAAATCTTTGTGACTTTGGGTTAGATTTCATAGATATGATAGCATGATTCACATTAATAAATGAAATTTCATAAAATTAAGAATTTCTGCTCTTTGACATAGGAGAATGAAAAGACAAGCCACATCTTTGTGAGAAAATATTTACAAATCACATATCTGATATTGGATGTGCATCCAGAATATATTAAAGAACACTCGGGCGCCTGGGTGACTCAGTTGGTTAAGCGACTGCCTTCAGCTCAGGTCATGATCCTGGAGTCCCAGGATCGAGTCCCGCATCGGGCTCCCTGCTCGGCAGGGAGTCTGCTTCGTCCTCTGACCCTATCCCCTCTCATATGTTCTCTCTCTCTCAAATAAATAAATAAAATCTTTAAAAAAAAAAAAAAAAGAACACTCAAAACTCAATCATGAAACAAACAACCCAACTTAAAAATGGGCAACAGCTTTCAACAGACATTTCACCAAAGAAGATATACAAATGCCAAATAAGCACATGGGTAGATGCTCTTTATCATTAGTCATTAGAAAAATGCACATTAAAACCACATTGAGATAACACTACCAATGTATTAGAGCACCTACATTTAAAACACTGACTGTAGCAAGATTCGGTGAGGATTTAGAGCAACTGGAATCCTCACACACTTCTGGTGGGAACATAAAGTGGCCCAACTCCCCTGAAAAACAAATCTGGCAATTTCTTAAGTTAAACATACAGTTACCATATGATGCAGCTGCTTCACTCCTAGGTATTTACTCAAGAGAAATAAAAACATATGTTTCTACAAAAATTTGTAATGAATATTCGTGATTTTATTTATAACAACCCCAAACAGAAAACAACCTTGTGGTTTAGTAAAAAAAACAAAACAAAAAACATATATATTTGGTTTTTGTCCCTGGTTCCTGGCACAGAGCTCCTAAAACCCTTGGAATTTCCTGAGTGATAGGAGGCTCTTTTGTTCTTTGTAACAAATCTCTTTAGACCATATCTGAGTTTATGCTAGTGAGGTACATTGCAGTGAAATCCCTTCAGGATAGCTTCAGGATAAGGACTGGTCGCCAGAAAGACCAGGCATGTGATTAGAGGATTAGCACTTTCAGCCCTACTTTCTGACCTCTTTCCTGGGAGGGGAGAGGGGCTGGAGATTGACTTCATTCACCAATGGCAGATAATTTAATCAATCATGCCTACATCATGAAACCTCCATAAAATCCCTTAAACGATGGGGTTTGGAAAGCTTTCTGATTGGCAAACACATGGCTGTTTGGGGGAGGGTAGCACATGGAGAGGGCATGGAAGCTCGACACCCTTCTCCCACCATCCCTTGCCCTACACATCTCTTCTACCTTGCTGTTTCTGAGTGGTATCCTTTATGAGAAACTAGAATCATAAACTGCTTTTCTGAATTCTGTGAATCATTCAAGTAAATTACAACGGAAGAAGGGTTGTGGGAAGCTCGGAAGTAGTAGTCAGCTGGGCAAAAGTGTGGGTTGCATGGGGACTCCACTTTTGGCTGGTATCTGTAGTGGGGATAGTCCTGTGGGACTGAGCCCTTACCCTGTGGGGTCCGTGCTAACTCTGGGTAGTTAGTGTCGGAATTGAATTGCCGGACACGCGATTGATATCAGGAATTGGAGAACTGGTTGTTGGTGCTGGAAAAAGATATCACAAACCCAAATATCCATCGATAGATGAATAAATTGCTATATAAGCATTTATAAAATGCTACTCAGCAATAAAAACAAATTAACTATTAATACAGCTACAATGTGGATGAATCTCAAAATAATTACACTGGGTGAAAAAGAACAGACAAAAAGAAGTGTATGCTATATGAATCCATTTACATAAAATAACAAATGTAACCTAATCTATGGTGGCAGAAAGCAGACTGGTGTTGGCCAGGGAGTGGGGGGCAGAGGAAGGAATTACAAAGGGTCATGGGGTTTTTTGGGGGTGTCAGGTAATGGATATACTCATTATATTAATTATGGTGATGGTTTCACATACACATATATGTGTGTATTCACAGGTATATATGTGTATATATATGCATAACGCTTCTCAAATTATACATCTTAAATATTACAATTTATTGTATATCAATCATACCTTAGTAAGTCTGTTATAATTTTTTATATTCAAATGGTTATCTCTAGGTGATAGATTTTGAGAGTTTTATTTACTTTTTTTTTTTTTAAAGATTTTATTTATTTATTTGAGAGAGAGAGAGAGTGCATGAGTGGGGGTAGGGGCAGAGGGAGGAAGAGAAAGAACCTCAAGTAGACTCCACACTGAGAGCAGAGCCTGACATGGGGCTCAACACCATGACCCTGAGATCATGACCTGAGCCGAAATCAAGAGTTGGACCCTTATCCGACTGAGCCACCCAGGTGCCCCTCTGTTTGTTTGTTTGTTTTTTTTGGAGAGTCTTGTTTACTTTTATACTTTGTTATCTTTATACTTTCCTCTAGTTTTAAAGCTTTCTGCAGTGAACTTGTGTATGGTAGAAAATGACTGTATACAGGAATAAAAACAAAAAAATGATATGAAAATATTGTGTAGGGCTAAGACAACGTGATTGATTTTACAGAAACCTTGTGAGTAAAGTAGTCCTTTGTGGGCTCATCTAGGAACCCAGTCACCATTTATAATGAGGCCACTGTGAGAAAAAAAAATGTGCTCTCCATCCCCAAAGCTGATATTAAATGGAATTGAATTGAATTTTCAGAACAGTTTGTTTTGTTTTGTTTTTTTGTTTTAGCTCTCTTACCAGTGAAGTCATTTTCACTGGTTTCAGGTTTTGTTCATGAGAGTTTCTTTTATTTTCTTGAGGATTTTTTTTTTCCACAGTAGAGTAAAATGGTTCTTTAAAAATTGAAGCAATAGTTGGTGTGGGAAATGTCAGTGAGGACTAAGGGCAGAGAAGTTTTCTGTTTGATTCACCAGGAAAAACTTTCAATGTGGTTACGGTCAGAAACAAGTCTATAAATATTGCACCTTGTTACGGCAAAAACCTGTCTCCCAGTTTATGAGGCACTAGTGACAGAATTGCTTGGTGAACTGCTTCTCTCCCCACATATAGTCTCTGGCTTCCCCTAAGGCCCTCTGTAAATGACAAAACTTAAGTTAGCCTCCTGTTTCAGGACAGCTTCTGTCCCATCCATGGTCTCTACTGAGTCTGTCCTACTGTCTCATCAGACCTGATGAAACACTTGTTTTCCAGAGAAGTTCTCACCCTGTGAACTTTTTGCAGGCAGTGAAGCATAAAGCAAAAAGCAGGCTGAAAAATTTTGAATTGGTGGGACTCATGATGACTCTTAGGGGAAGGGGACAAAACTCAAATCCAACTGAACTTAGACTTGCTAGAACCGAACTACAACTCATTAGTCCCTTCAGAACAGGAAAACCAAGGAAACACGAAGGAAGCCTGCACAGAGTTACAGTGGTTTTTTTCAGACTCACAAGGCACAACTCTATTTCCCACTCTTTATTGCCTTGGAAACTTCACACAGTCTCAAAGACACAACCTGGGGCGCCTGGGTGGCTCAGTTGGTTAAGCAACTGCCTTCGGCTCAGGTCATGATCCTGGAGTCCCTGGATCGAGTCCCGCATCGGGCTCCCTGCTCGGCAGGGAGCCTGCTTCTCCCTCTGACCCTCCCCCCTCTCATGCTCTCTCTCTCTCTCTCTCATTCTCTCTCTCAAATAAATAAATAAAATCTTAAAAAAAAAAAAAAGACACAACCAGATGTCACACCTTGGTCTATTGGAAAGAGCTCAATCCAGATGTTACACAGTTTTCTCTGACTACCCAGAGTAGGCTCAGCTATTGTTCCTTCCATAGGGCTCTTGAAGTACTCAACATTATGTTGGAATTTCTTGCTTATCTTAAAGGGAAAACCTTTCTCTTTCTTCTATGAATCTGCCCCAACATCTAGCAGAGTTCCTGACACACAGTAGGCACTCAAAAAATGTATAGGTGATCTACGCATACTGTTTTATCAATAAATTCCAAATAAGTGATAAAGCTTAAATAAATGCATTGTTTGAAGGTAACTGATGGAACAGTGGAGGAATAAACTAAGAGGTTTCTTGTTATTTAATTTCACTCTTATTGCTATTATTTTGTAAGTTTCTCAGGGTGCTAAAGAGAAGTACGGTAAATCAGTGGCATTAAGTCATGTGATTTCATCATTCTGTTACCCTCTGCCCCAGCACAGCTGACTCTCCAAGAAATCTCTTGTTGGAAAATAATTTCTTTCTTTTTTTTTTTTTAAGTTTTTATTTACTTATTTGAGAGAGAGAGAGAGTGAGAGAGAGAGAGAGAGCACGAGAGGGGGGAGGGTCAGAGGGAGAAGCAGACTCCTCACTGAGCAGGGAGCCTGCTGCAGGACTCAATCCTGGGACTCCAGGATCATGACTGGAGCAGTCGCTTAACTGACTGAGCCACCCAGATGCCTGTCTTATTGGAAAATAATTTTTAAGTCATTTTATGCATTCAGGATTAAGGTTTGTATCACTCAGCATTTTAGTTGCAAGCAATAGAAACCAACTCTAGCTAATTTAAGTAGAAAAGGGACTTATCGGATATTGGTAGCTAACAGAATCTTGGGTTGGGCCAAGTAATCAGCCAAGCATAATGCTCCAAATGCCACAGTGAACCTGTTTCCTAAAGACCCCAGTGTCCCTCTGGTGTTGGGGCATCTCCAGCATCTCCAATGTAGCCTTGGACTCTGCCACTGAACCAGTTGCCACTGTTGGCTCCAGAGATGGAGTGGAGCTGTGGTCACTGTAGCCACCCTTACTGGAATGGGTTGTGAGTGGTCCTGCTCCTTTGTGTCACTGGTCTCCTATTGTAAGTCTAGGGCAGAAACAAAACTGAGGTCCGGGCCCTAGATACGCAGCTGTTGGGACAGTGATTATCTGGCATATACTCTGGGAGTAGAAGGTCTCTGTCTCTCTCAGATGCTGGGGCCCTGGATATCCTTTACAAGGCTGTCTTAACATTACTATCTCAAGGATAGGAGGCTGGGAAATACCTTTAATATATAGCTGCTGAGAACCATCAAATACTATCTTTGTGACAATGACACAAGAGAAAAATAGACTGAGAATTAGTATAAAATATTGGACAATCATGTATAGAAATCAGCAGGTGAAGTCTGTGAATGCTCTGCAATTTTATGTGAAATTAAGTGTATTTCAAAGGCATGCATTGTGCAAAGGCTTAAGAACCTAGATCTAGATTATAGTCTAAACCCATCACTTTGTAGGCTAGACTAATAAACTGAGGCCCAGAAAGTGGCTTATTTAAGGATGTACAGGGTCTCCTAGCAGAATAAGGACTAGAGCTCATGCCTCAAACATTTGTCTGAAGAACATCTTCCAAGTGCAAAGTACCGTTTAAGGTCATGGATGTGTTTGTCTTAGAATAACCATGTCAATTTGCACCAACGTTATTACATGTTTTGTGTAAACACAGGAGCCTGATCCCATGCTTTGATTTCAGCTTTGTTCTTAATTACATTGTCTTGTACTGGTGTAAATCTCACTTGCTCTCCTTACATTCCCTACCAGTGACCTAGACATATCACCTGCAAGAAAGAGGGAGGCAAAATAAGCACAGGTGAGAAGCCCCAGGTCAGGCAATTCCAGGACCTATAGCTGCAGTCAGGTTTCTGGAGGTCTCTTCCAAGTTGAGCCCTTTGTGCACAGCTACTCTGGTCTCATTCACAGGCTCTGCTGCCTGGGCTGGAACTGCCCACCCCTCATAGCAAATGGACTGCCAGAGCGATTGCTAATTGCACTGTCCAGCCATTTGTCCAGTAGTCCAGGTGTTGAGAACTCAAAGTTCTATTGGGATCAAACAAGTAACGAGTGAAGCTATCCAAGGTAAGACAAGGGGAAGTGGTGGAAACTGGAGTAAACCAAAGCTGGAGCTAGCTAGTTACCAACGGCAGCTGGAGAAAAACAAAGTCAGATTCCTACTTCACTTTTTACACAGAAATAAATTGGGGACTAGCCTCAGTTCTATATATATATCAACCAAATATATATATTTGATCTCAATAACTCAAAGTAATGACTAAGTCTATAAGACCTAAGAAATGAAGTTGCCCATGAATAGATAAAGCTGTATTATATTTTCTTACCCAACTACATGCAAAAGGATTGCCTGCCACTCTTTAAGCAATATGACAGAAGGGCAGGGAAACTATCCAGTACTTCGGAATAGATGAAAGTAATTTCAAAGCGGGTGCCCGGGTGGCTCAGTTGTTAAGTGTCTGCCTTCGGCTCAGGTCATGATCCCAGGGTCCTGGGATGGAGCCCCGCATCAGGCTCCCTGCTCTGTGGGAAGCCTGCTTCTCCCTCTCCCACTCCCCCTGCTTGTGTTCCCTCTCTCGCTATCTCTCTCAGTCAAATAAATAAATAAAATCTTAGAAAAAAAAATTAAGTAAATGCATAAAGTAGGTAGTTCTTTTCAGATCCCGTCCATTTTGCTACATGGGAATGCCACTGTTCCCAGATCTTCTGATTTTTCAGTAAAAGCTTGAAATCTCAATTTTGTTTTGAAATTTCCTAATTTTTAGGTTGACAAGCAATTCGAATTCTTTCAAACATGATTAGGATTATAAAACCCATCTGTGAGTGGGCTGGGGTCCACGGACTGCCCCTTGGGGACATACATGTTGTTCCTGACAGTGGCCCTGCCACACATATTTATGCACATTGCCCTGAGGCACCTGCCAAGGGGATGAGTGGGGACTGAAATCAGCCCTGTCCCCTTTTCACGGAGCCTGTGCGCTCCTGGGGGAAGGGTGCAAAGTGCCATCTGCTCACCAAGCATTCCACCAAAGTCACCAAAGTTGCCCATAGGGGCACTTCTTCCTAACTTAAGCCAAGGTGGTCTACTGGTTAGCTTCCCGCCTGATGGAAGAAAGACCAGTGACTTCAAGTTTTTAAAGGTGAAACTTAAACTCAGATCTGTTTTTTTCTGCTACAAAATCGATTACTCCTCACTCTTTTGGCTTATGGACTATTTGAGGTGAAGGATATGTTAGCTCAGAAGGCCAGTGGAATGAATTCATGTGGTTGCACAGGACTCTGAAGTCCTGTGACCGTCTTGGCCAAGACAGATATAGCAGGTTGTCAAGGGTATGGTTCTTTTTGCTTTGTTTGGTGTAAAAAAAAACAGCTGCCAAAGCTTTTGTACTTATTCTTCCTTTCTGGAGGTGAACACACAGTTGTCACCGATACCCGCTCACCCACCCACCCGCCAACCAGGACATTATATTGAAGCTAAGGAAAACAAGTTAAATCAGTAGGGGTGTTTGTTGTGCTGGGCATTAATTGAGATAAGACACTCAAAGGACTTAGTGCACGTGTCCAGTACATAGTGAATTCTCAGTAAATGGTTTCTCATTTTTTTAAAATAATTTGAAAGTAGAATTCATATGTAAAGTCCTAAACGTCTTCAGACTTTATGAAGTTCGAAGTAAAACACCTTTTGTGGTAAGATGGATATCAAAGTCCTAGGCAACCACCCTAGACTTCCCAAAAATACTGGTCATTACAAGTTATGGATTCACTTAAATTTGGCTTCATTCTAAATGTCCCTTGTCAGCACTGGAAAGCAGGAGAAAATGAGAGACAGAAAAGTCATTCCTCCCTGCTGGCTTTTTTCTCTCTGTTCAAAAACGTCAACTCTACCAAAGTGTTGCTGAGATTGCTAAGAAACTGGATGCTGTGTACTCCGATTTGGGACAAAGCAATCCACAGATTTTCCACACACTTCCTGCCCCCCGTTCCTACTACATCGACAGGGTTAAAAGCAATCTGCAATATATTATACTGGTTTCAAGTTTAGGTCTGTTTCTTCATATGGAAATAGTGGTGGTTGAATCCGATGATGATAGTACCTACTTCCTAAGGTTGTTTTAAGGATTAAAGAAAGTAATATCTCTAAAGTGTTCAGTACATTGCCTGGTATACCGAGGTGTTCAGTTGGTTTTAGCTAGGATTAGGCACCAGAAAGCAGGACTATGAAACTTCATTCGTCATACACTTATCAAATGCCCTCTCTCTCTCTCTCTCTCTGTGCCAGAAACAAACTCAAAGACAGGAAGAATGAGCCTTTAAGTGGTTTATGTTCTAACAAAACAATAATTTAGGATAAGAGGAAAGAGAGAGGACACAGTCACAGAGTGATAAGCAGCCACCCAGAGGCGGTGGGAGTCTGGTTTGTGGGAATTTCGTATTTTGCACAGCATACTTTGATCTTGTTATTACCTGCACTATAGCTATAACTTTGTTTTCCATATGGAGACAAGTGGGATCAGTAATTGGGTAATTTTGACAGAGCCATGACTCACAGAATGAAAAGAATGTTGGCTCACCTAATTCATTCCTTGCAACAGTCTTCAAGAAGGTCAGTGACCAAATAATCCAAGATATCCATGTCTTCCATTTTCCACACAGGGCCTTTAGTAGTAGAGACTCACCTGTCTCTCTGAAGAGGCACCTGTTTAAGAGCCTTCCAATCGAGGCTGCTTCTTTCTCATGTACAACTTTATTTTCCTGTAGTAAATCAAATTCTCTCTATATGAAGGTGAGTAAGCCAGGCAGAATTTCTAGGTCATGGCAGCTCACTGCCCTTTCCACTTCTGCTGATATCCATCCTCAAGAGGAGTTCTTGGCCATATTCTGGTTTCTCATTGAAGGAGACATTAGAATGTCATTCTGCCACATTCCTCAGGGAAAGTATTCAGTGGAAGGCCTTCCTGAGAATTTATGGTTAAAGTTTAGTAAAACTGGAAATACCCTATTAATGTTCAAGAAGTTTTAGTAAGTTCCATGTCCTGGACTGGAATCTGGAGTATGTTTTTTTGTTGTTTTGTTTTTGCTTTTTACAATGGTTTCTCTGACATAATTAGGGCAGCACCTGTAAGAGTTGAGGCCAAAGGTTAAGGGGGCCCCAACTCACCTGTCTCTACCTCAGTGGAAACGCTCATTTCATTTCAGCAAAAATAAATTGGGCACCTCCTGTGTGCCCAGTACACAAGTATGACTATTTGGAAGATCAAAGGGTTCTGTAGGTCTGCAGATACCACTCAGCACAGCTAAACCTTTAAAATCCACAGGGGTCTTCACTTGCTAAACATAAATTCTTTAGCTCAGACTTAAACTGGCTTAGAGCTGGAAGAGACTTTAGGAATTTTCTAGTACTCCATGAAGGATCCCTTCTCCAGAATCCCTCATATATGACTGTTGAGCTTGAGCGTTCATATCTCTTGGGAGGGGGATGTCACTCCTTCCGATGAACACTGTTCCACCTGCCACCCAAAGTTTTTTGTAAGAATTAAAGTATTATATATAAGGAAACTAGAACATAGTATGCCCTCCTCAAATATTAATTCTTTTACCACTAGGTTGGAAAGTTCTTCCCTAAACTGATCTTAATGCAACCTCTGTCCCTTCTAGTCATATTGGTTCTCGCTTCACCAAAGTTCAACATGAGACCAGTGCACTGCGTCCTGTGCATGACAGCCCGCGAAGCATTTGTGGATGGCTGCCTTCCATCCCACCATCTCTGGCCTCATCCCATGCTCCTCAGTGTCATGACCTCCAAGCAGCCTACCTGACAAGTACAGCCACAATACATCCTCCTTTTCAGTCTCTCCATCAATCACCTTGTCTGTCTTCTTCAAGCACTTTTCACAGTCTGAAATTATCTTGCTCATGCATTTGCGTATTTCTTTGGGGTTGACAAGGGGCAGGGATCCGGCCTGTCTTGTTCATTACCAGATCATTTGTGCCTCGACCTGGGACTAGCAAGCACTCAGCAAATATTTGTTGTTTATGAGTAATTAATTGAAACCAGTCTTTGAACGAGTTGAATGAGTAATTAACTGAAACCAGTCTTTCAACCATTCCTTATAAGATTTTATTCTATTCGGTTTCTTTGGCTCAGGTAACAGTAGCTCTATCGTAGAGATGGGGATGAAAAATAAAGAAGCTACATTAGAGCAAGGAACATCTACAAGCCACTTCCTTTTCTTACTCCTTTGAATACAGTGTGATACTGAGAGAAAAGAAAACGCTGTCAGGACCTGGATTCTTGTTTGATATCTGCTGGTATCTTACTGTGTGGCCTCAGAAAAGTCTCTCAACCTTTCTGAACTTTAGTTTTCTCACATGGAAAATCCAGAGGGCAGGCAACTTGATCTTGAAGGTGCCCTGGGGCCCAGAAATTCTGTCAGAGGGCGTATAAACACCAAAAAAGAAGCTTCAGTGTAGTTCAGGTGTACTTAAGATCTGGTCATTCTCCACTAGCAAAGGGTCTGAGATTCCCAAGTCTGGATGTACATTTGAATCACCCAGGAAGTGTTTTATTAAATCAACTTTATTGAAATACAATTTACATGCAATTAAGTGTACATAACCTAGAGTATTCAGTTATATGAGTTTTGACAACTCTATACGCCCTGTAACCACCACTCCAATATAATATACAACATTGCGCTGGTACTGGAAAGTTCCCTCATGCCTCTTTGCAGTCAATCTACATAACCCCCTGCCCTATGCAACCACCAGCTTGATTTCGATCACCAGAGATTAGTTGTGTTTATTTTAGAACTTTATATATTTATGAAGTGTGTCATAATCATACAGTGTGTAGTCTTTTGTGTTTGGCTTCTTTTGCTGAGAATATTGTTGTTGAGATGCCATCCATGTTGTTGCCTATATCAGTACTTTGTTCTATTTATGTAGCTGAGTAATGGTCCATTCTAGAAAAGCTTCTTCAATGTAGACTCCACTGCTGATCTCGATATTCAGACCTCTGAAGTTGAAGTTCAGAAATCTGTGTGTTTAACGTGTGGTAGATGGAATGCTTCTATAGAAGTTGGGTTTAGGAAACTTTTAATTAAGGGATTTCCCCCTCAAGTTCATATAGTTCCCACGATACAATCAACTGGTATGCCTGAGAGTAAATTGGTCAAACGTTCTGTGCAGGGCTGAAAACCCTGAAAAACCTGTCGGTCTATCCCAGCCAGATCTTGTGGCCTTCCAAAGCTCATGAAGTTCGCAGTGCTTGTGACAAAGCCCAGAGAGTCAGCTCTGCAAATATTCTTTCAGCTCTAAGGCACCTGTCAACTGAGTTATGAGTCTCAGTGTTCCCAGGTAAGTCTATAATCTTAATCTATAAAAGCTCACCCCTGTCCCGGAGAACCAGAGGTGCTTAGAACAGCCTTCCATTTGAGCCCAGCTGCTGGAATTACTCATGACAGTTTTATGAGTTGTTTTACTGTCTGGTAAACCTTTTTTCTTTCCTTTTTTTTTTTTTTTTTTGGTCTTAATTGAGGGATGCATTCTTTCACCATAGTACACAAACGCCACCTTCAGGCAGGAAATAGAACATTCTTTTGGAACCACAGGGAAGAATTTTCCTACATGAGAACTTTAAAAAAGTCTTGAGATCAACATCCAGTTTATTTTTTTTAATTTCAGTCCAGATTTTCAAGAATTAGAACTTTTTTTAGATAAGTTTTGGGTTCACAGAAAAAAGGAGCAAAAGGTATAGAGGTTTTCCATATGTTCACTGCCTTTATATATACGCATCCCACACCAGAGTGGCACATTTGTTACAATAGATGAACCTTGCAAAGGCTATAGTTTATATTAGGTTTACCTCTTGGTGTTGTCCATTCTGTGGGTTTGGGCAAATGTATAGTGATGCGTGGTCACAATTACAATATCACACAGAGTAATCTCATTGCCTTAAAAGCTCTCTGTGCTCAGCCTACTCATCCCTCTCTCCCCTCTAACCCCCACCAATCACTGATCCTTTACTATTTCTATAGTTTTCCAGAATGTCATATAGCTCTATCATACAGTATGTAGCCTTTTCAGATTGGCTTCTCTCACTTATTAATATGAATTTAAGTTTTCCTTATGTCTTTTCATGGCTTGATAGCTCATCGTTTTTTAGTGCTGGATAATAGTCCATTGTCTGGATGGACCACAGTTGATTTATCCATTCACCTACTGAAGGTTATCCTGGTTTCTTCTAAATTTTGGCAATTATGAATAAAGCTGCTATAAGCATCCATGTGTAGGGTTTTTGTGGACATAAGATTTCAACTTCTTTGAATAAATACCAAGGAGAGTGATTCTGGATCATATAATAATAGGTTCAGTTTTGTAAGAAACACTCAAACTATCTTCCCGTTTCTCTACATCCTCACCAGCATTTGTTAGTGTCATTGTTTTGGAGTCTGGCCATTCTAATAGTTGTGTAGTGGTATCTCATTGTTATTTTAATTTGCAATTCCCTAATAACATATAATGTAGAGCATCTTTTTATGTACTTATTTGCCATCTTTATATCATCTTTGGTGAGGTGTCCATTCAGGTATGTTGCCCATTTTTAAATTGGGCTGTTCATTTTCTTTCTTTCTTTCTTTTTTTTTTTTTTTAAAGATTTTATTTATCCATTTGACAGAGGGAGAGAGCGAGCACAAGTAGGCAGACAGGCAGGCAGTGGGAGAGGGAGAAGCAGGCTCCCCACCGAGCACAGAGCCCAATGCGGGGCTCAATCCCAGGACGCTGGGATCAGGACCCGAGCCGAAGGCAGACGCTCAACTGACTGAGGACCCAGGCACCTTGGGCTGTTCATTTTCTTATTGTTGGGTTTTAGGAGTTGGTTGTATATTTTGAGTAACAGTTCTTTTTCAGATATGTCTTTTGCAAATATTTTCTTCCAGTTTGTAGCTTGTCTTTCATTCTTTTGACAGTGTCTCTTGCAGAGCAGAAGTTTTTAATTCTAATGAAGTCTAATTTATCAATTATTTCTTTCATGGGTTGTGCCTTTTGGTGTTGTATCTAAAAAGTCATTGTCGTGCCCAAGGTCATCTAAATTTTCTCCTATTTTATCTTCCAGGAATTTTAGAGTTTTGTATTTTACATTTAGATCTATGATCCATTTTGAGTTAATTTTTGTAAAGGTTGTTATGTTCTGTGTCTAGAGCTATTTGGTTTTTGTTTGTTTATTTTGTATTTTATTTTTATTTTTTGTATGTGGTTGTCTACTTGTTCCAGCACCATTTGTTGAAAGGTTGTCTTTTTCCCATTGTATTTTCTTTGCTTCTTTGTCAATGATTGGTTGACTATGTGTGGGTCTATTTCTGGGCCCTCTATTCTGTTTCATTGATCTATTTGTCTATTCTTTCACCAGCACTGTCTGGACTAGGTAGCTTTATGGTAAATCTTGAAGTTGGTTAGTGGCACTCTTCTGACTTTGCTCTTCTCCTTTAATACTCTGAGTTGTTTGCTTCTCCAAATAAACTTTAGAATCAGTTTGCTAATATCCATGAAATAACTTGCTGGGATTTTGATTGGGATTGTGTTGAATTTATAGATCAAGTTGGGAAGAGCAGGCATCTTGACAATATTGAGTCTCTGTATCGGTGAACATGAAATCTTTCTCCATTTATTTAGTTCTTCTTTGATTTCTTTCATCAGAGTTTTGTGGTTTTCCTCATATAGATCTTGTACATATTTTGTTACCTTTATACCTAAGTATTCATTTTTTTGGAGGGCTAGTGTAAACGGTATTGTGTTTTTATTTTATTTTATTTTATTTTTTTTAAAGATTTTATTTATTTATTCATGAAAGACAGAGAGAGAGAGAGAGAGGCAGAGGGAGAAGCAGGCTCCCAAGGAGCAGGGAGCCCGATGCGGGACTCGATCCCAGGACGCTGGGATCATGACCTGAGCCGAAGGCAGACGCTTAACCATCTGAGCCACCCAGGCGCCCGGTATTGTGTTTTTAAATTCAAATTCCACTTGTTTATTGCTGGTAGAAAAGTGATTGATTTTCATATATTAACCTTGTGTCTTATAATCTTGCTATAATTTCTTATTAATCCCAGAGTGTTTTCTTAATTCTTTCAGAGTTTCTGCCTAGATGATCATGTCATCTATGAACAAAGACAGTTTTGTTTCTTTCTTCACCATCTGTATACATTTTATTACCTTTTCTTATCTTATTACATTAGCGAGGACTTCCAGGACAATGTTGAAAAGGAGTAGTGAAAAGAACATCCTTGTCTTGTTCCTGATCTTAGTGAGAAAGCTTCTAGTCTCGTTATTGATGTTAGCTGTAGGTTTTTGTAGATGTTCATCAGTTCATTTAAATCTCTTGAGTGTATCTTAAATCTTTTGAAATATTACTAAAAGATGGAAAGAGTGGGCACTCAGGCAACACTGAACCATGAAAGTAGGTTTATGAGACGTTCCTTTTATACTTCAAATTGTTAACTGTGCTTTAAATCAACTAGTCAAAGAAAATTGTTCATATCTAGTTTCACTTTAAAATCCAGGAAACATATGTTCCACTGGCTAGTCATTTAATTTCTAAGCAAGTCTCTTGTATTGTAAAGAAATCTATCTGAAAATCAAAGCTAATGTGTCAATTTCTCTTTAGTGTATGTATTGTTAAATGAATTCTTTCCTAACTGACCACAATTAAATATTATGGATTCTACCACTATGCTCTATATTTTGCTCTATATTTTGCTTACTGTTAGTTTCATGATGGTTTCAGTCATTTATTACATCTTTCAACATCTGTTGTGTGGCTAATAATGTAATAAAAACACAAAGAAATTTAAGTCACAGTTTTTTCCTTCCAGGGATTTAGAAATCCATTAGGGAGTAAAGATAGACATTAGAAACAGCCAAGAGACAATACAAAGCAGAGTGTACTTAATCATCAAAATGAATGATGTTGGCTCTAAGTATAAAAGGAGCCAGGGATATGACAGATCATTGCAGATTAGAGATGGAAGATCCTACAGAGAAGGCAGTAGCAGATTGGTCCTGATAGGGTAAGTTGGATTTGCAAAGTGAAAGGGAGTGGGCAAGGCATTTCTTCCAGATGCTTGGTCAGCATGAATAATGGTTTGGAGCTGGGAATGAGCATGGCATGAGTAAGAAGAGCATAAGCAGAGCATGAAAAGAATGGTCTTGGGGCTTACTCTCCTTGAGGTGTGATTGTTCACAATGTTATTTTCTGTAATGATAAAGGAGGAAGATTTTAACACTCTACAGAACAAATAAAACCATGATTTAGTTTCATAGTTTATGTTGCTCACTATAAGTGTAACTATCAGAAAAATGATAGAACGATTAAAATCCTGCCCCACCTCTGCCCCCGGTGTTGATATACAGCACATCCTTTCCCTTCCCCTCGCCTCCATTTTTGGGAGGCTGTGAGGGAACTAGCCTGGCTGGAGCAGTGGATTGCTACATTGTAGGTAGGTTGGGGGAGATCCTAGATCCCATTAATAATGGCTGGCTTCCATTATTTGACTCTCTATCTTGGACCCCTCTCCCCAAAAGTAAGGGGCTATTCACCCAGAGAACGAAAGCCCTTTTCTATCACCGTAAAGACAGAACTGGGCTGCTGCAACCATAGAAAAATGACTAGTGTGCCAAGTATGAGTAACATTGGATTTCCTGCTGCTTCCATTTGAACCCCAGTTCTCCGTTTTTCTGATAACAGATTTCCTGCGTGTATGGCTAGAGAGAGCCTGCAGTGTAGGGCCTGGTGGTATTAACGCTGGAGGTTGCCTCCGCTACCCCTCTGAGGAGTAAGGTGGTAGAATGCAAATGTTCATGGTGCTCTCTGGGGGCACAGGTCACAGGGGTACTGATCATCTCCCTAGTTCCTATCCTACTCTGGGAAAGTTTAAGAGTCATGGTAGCAATTACAACTGCCATATAAAGGTTTCAATGTGAACATTTCAAAACCAAGTCTTGTGAGTTTCAAAAAAGGGCACAGTGAATTTCTCTTTCTCTCTTCATAGTGTTGACCACTTATAAAAACTTCCACTCTGAAAGGCAGCAGTATATATATATATTTTTTTTTTTTTTTCTCTTGAGGAGTATTGTTGGTTAATGTGGATTAAGACTGCCATCCATTAATACATTCAACAGGTGTTTATTGTATACTCACTTTGCAAAATGCCCATGCTTGCAGATAGGGATACAGTGGTGAGCAAAACAGCTAGTCATTGTTTTCATGGTATTTAGAATCTAGTAGGAGAGGCAAAAATAAATAAATAAATAAATAAACTATAGCAATGAAATGCATTGAATACTCACATGGAAAGAATACACGGGAGAATATAGCAAAAGAACTTAATAAGTCGAAGGATAAATTTGAAATTAGCCAGGCATTGGGAAGAGGAAGAGTGTTTCAGGAGGAGGGATAGCCTGGGCAAAGGACCAAAGGTGTTACTGGAGCAGAGAATGGTACATACCAAGACGAGAGGCAGAGGCAGGGGTCTGACCATGATGGTTTCTGGAAGTCCTCTTGAGGAGTGTGGATTTGATCAAAAGTGCATGGGAAACCACTGAAAAATTTAAAGCAGAGGAGCAAAAAGTGCATATTAGAAAAAAGTGCCTTGTACCCCCTACTGAAATACAGAGATTCAGACAAAGGCTTATTTACAAACACTAAGGAACAGGAACCCTCAAAAGTTACCCCCAATTTGGCTACATATTCAAATAGCCACCTGTTAACATTATTTTTCATTCTGGGTAAGGGTGAAATATGAGAAAGAAAACCAAAAATTGTGTCAGCACTTTAGATTCTCTAGGATTCAGAGGTTTTCATGAGCCAGGATGATTCAGGATAGAACTCACATTTCAAAATAGCGGAGGAAATGGCTTTCTTAGTGTCTGGACCAGAAGAAGTAAAAGGAAATAGGCAAAGTGTTGACTGTGGTTATCTCTATTATGAGTGATTTTATTTTATGACTTATGTTTTTCAGTAGTCTCTGAATTTCTGTATATATTTTAAAATCTGAGGAAATATTCTTTTTAATTTAGAATATAACAAAGTTAAACTTTCCAGAATTTTCTCTTCTATTCTTTAATCATCCTTCCATCTTTGCATATCCTAAAGGTCATAGAGAGCAAGTTTTGATTCATTATTCATTATTCAGGATCCTGGGGCCCTGGAGGAGAAGTCTTGGGAGGTCAGGCTTGCACAGAGGCGATAAATTCCATTTCACCATTGATTTTTACAGCTGCTCTGTTTCTTTCAGCCTCTTCTTGCCCCAAGCAGCATTAATAATGGATTTCATGTCTTCTTCCAAATTTAATGTTCAGCTCTAGTCTGTCACTGATGCAGGCTCATGAAAGGAACACCGCTTTTCTTCTGAAATCCTGAACATCCCGAAATAGCTCAGAAAACACATTTAGAGGTGGAGAGGTGGCTGGCTGTCATCAGATGTGCAGCTTGATGGAAGGACTTGGATGATTTGGTAAAGGCCTTCCATGAGATTAGTGATGGGCTCTCTCATTTTAACAGAGAGGAAACTGAGGCCCAGAGAGGTTAAGCAACTTGACCAAAGCCATGTAGCTAGTTAGTGGCAGACCTGGGACAAGATTTACATTTTCCTATTTTTAGAATGTTGTTCTCCCTCTATCCCATTGCCTGCCCATTAATGATGTCAGCTTGGGAGAAGGTATTAGAGCAGGAGAGATGAGTGCATAGTGAGCTATCATAGCAGAGGCAAGAAGGATTGGGGAAGGGGAAGGATGGAAATCAACAGGACGGGAAAGCAGGAGGGCATGCCAACCTCAGGGCAAGGCTCAAACAATCCAGTCCAATCCAAATCAGTCTGGCAAGCTGTCTTTGATTGGTCCATCCGGCTGAGTCCTCCAAGCTGTACTCCCTGAACTGTGCCCAGCTGGCAGGATGAAAATCATTTGAAAAATATCCGGAAATTGGTACTCACCAGGGAGCATCTGTGAAAATTACTGACCGCAAATGAGCTGGCAGAGGCTAGTGACTGCCCCGTCACCCTGCCACAGCAAGTTTGTCTGAAGGGGTTCCGGAGTTATTTTTCAGATGGGCCACTCAGCTGCCATAAGCGGCTGGGCCTTGTGGACTTGTTTTGGTAGTGTTTCTCGTAATGCAGGAGATGTGTTCTTGAAGAGCTGTGAGTGGATCAGAGTTTTGTACCTGCAATTATGTTTTTCAAATGCACTCATGAAAAAATCCCATGGTGACTCTCTGAAGTGAAGGATTTTTTTCATAAATAATTTGTCATTTTGTAAATCTGGATTTCTTAGCATAGAATCTACCCAGGGTCATCAGAATGAAGAAATTCTAGGGCACTGGGACATAATCTGTATTTTTGCACATTGTTGCTGTGAATGGTAAGCAAGAAGCCGAGTTAGACCCTCTTCCTAGTAGCCTGGGGTCCTGGGAACTGGCCCACCCTGGTGGAAATTCGCCCAGACTCTGATACCAATGCCTTCATAAGAAATCAAAGCTGGAAAAACCTAGCCCAAAGTTTTAGCTCATCCTTTATTATCACAGGTTGTTTCCAACATAATTCAGTGATTTTTCTTGTCTCCTACACCCTAAAGTCCTTCTCCAAAATGCTGATGTTCTCAGCAAGATATTATGTAAATATTTTAGTTTGAGCTCTGAGTCCAGGCTCTTTGATCTCATTTGGGAATGAGATCACTGCTGACACCTACTGATTGTCTGCTATTTCCTGTGGTCTTTTCACCTGCTGGGTAGGATCAGCAGTTCACGAAAAAAGGGTGCTCTGAGTTTCAATGAAGCAGTTGAAAGAGAATAAAATGTTTGCTTACCATGTCTGTGTTCTCCTGAGAAAAAGAGCCTATAGGGTATATATAGATACATATAAGAGGAAATTTGTTACAGGAATTGGCTCACACAATTGTGGAGGCTGAGAAGTCTCACAATCTGCCCTCTGCAAACTGGAGAATCAAGAAAGACAGTGGTGTAATTCAGTCTGAGTCCAAAGGCTGGAGAACCAGGGATGCTTATGGTATAAGCCCGGGTCGGAGTCCAAAGACCCAAGAAGCAGGAGTACTGATATTCAAGGGAGAAGATGGATGTCCCAGCTCAAGCAAAGATAGCAATTTTTATTTTCCTCTGTCTTTTTGTGCTATTCAGGCCCTCAGTAGATTAGGTGATGCTTACCTTCATTGTTGAGGGCAATCTTCTTTACCAAGTGTATGGATTCAAATACCGATTTCTTCTGGAGACACTCTCATAGACACACCTGGAAATAATGTTTTACCAGCTGTCAGGGCATCTCTTAGCCCAGTCAAGTTGACATATAAAATTAGCCATTACATACTCCAAATTAAATACACAAACTGTTCTGTTCGTGAACTTCTACCCTCTTGGCCTGTCATGTGGCTTTGATCTCTTTTAAACACATGCAAGCCCTACATGCTGAAAAGGAAGAAAACAATGGTGGAAATGACCTCACTAAGAGTAAGACCCTTTCTAGAGAAGCTGACAACGTCTCGGACAGGTGACACAACAGCTCTCAGAGCAGAATTCCCAAGAATTCAGCACATGAGTTCTTCAAAGGTTTTTGTCTTGTGGGTTCCCTTCCCCTGCACTTGACCTTTCAGCCCCAGAAATACAGAGGCTCTCTGGAGAGAGGACTGAGGATCAGGGTGAAGAAAAAGAGATTTTGGGCAGGGGCGCCTGGGTGGCTCAGTTGGTTAAGCATCTGCCTTTGGCTCAGATCATGATCCCAGAGTCCTGGGATAGAGCCCCGCATTGGGCTCCCTGCTCCGTGGGAAGCCTGCTTCTCCCTCTCCCACTCCCCCTGCTGGTGTTCCCTCTCTCGCTGTCTCTCTCTCTCTCTCTGTGTCAAATAAATACAGTCTTTAAAAAAAAAGAGAGAGAGACTTGGGCAGCTAAGAAGCATGAGGGAGAACGAACAATGAGAAAGAAGATTTTAAATAGAATCCTATCTTCCATCTGTCCATCTGCTGGTACAGATGTCCACCTATATTGCCTAGGCCAGCCCTTTTAGCTATAGGATCCCACCTTTTTATTATGATTTTATATGTGATTGCTGCTAAACTCCCTTGGCAGATACCTTTGCTTTTTTCATATTATATAAATATTGACAATTCCACTTAAAAATATTCCTTATTTTTCAACAAATGGTGTTGGGAAAATTGGAAGCCACAAGCAGAAGAATGAAACTGGACCATTTCCTTACACCATACACAAAAATAGACTCAAAATGGATGAAAGACCTAAGTGTGAGACAGGAGTCCATCAAAATCCTAGAGGAGAACACAGGCAGCAACCTCTGTGACCTTGGCACAGCAACTTCTTGCTAGACACGTCTCCGAGGCAAGGGAAGCAAAGGCAAAAATGAACTATTGGGACTTCATCAAGATAAAAAGCTTTTGCACAGCAAAGGAAACAGTCAACAAAACCAAAAGAAAACCGACAGAATGGGAGAAGATATTTGCAAATGACATATCAGATAAAGGGCTAGTATCCAAAATCTATAAAGAACTTATCAAACTCAACACCCAAAGAACAAATAATCCAATCAAGAAATGGGCAGAATACATGAATAGACATTTTTCCAAAGAAGACATCCAAATGGCCAACAGACACATGAAAAAATGCTCAGAATCACTAGACATCAGGGAAATACATATCGGAACCACAATGAGATGCCACCACACCAGTCAGAATGGCTAAAATTAACAAATCAGGAAAAGACAGATGTTGGTGAGGAGGCAGAGAAAGGGAAACCCTCCTACACTGTTGGTGGGAATGCAAGCTGGTGCAGCCACTCTGGAAAACTGTATGGAGGTTCCTCAAAAAGTTGAAAATAGAGCTACCATATGACCCAGCAATTGCACTACTGGGTATTTACCCCAAAGGTACAAATGTAGGGATCCGAAGGAGCATCTGCACCCCAATGTTTATAGCAGCAATATCCACAATAACCAAACTATGGAAAGAGCCCAAATGTCCATCAACAAACGAATGGATAAGAAGATGTGGTCCATATATACAATGGAATATTACTCAGCCATCAAAAATATGAAATCTTGCCATTTGCAAAGACATGGATGGAACTAGAGGGTATTATGCTAAGCGAAATGAGTCAATCAGAGAAAGACAATTATCATACAATCTCACTCATATGTGGAATTTAAGAAATAGAAGATCATAGGGGAAGAGAGGAAAAACAAAACAAGATGAAATCAGAGAGGGAGAAATATCATAAAAAACTCTTAATCATAGGAAACAAACTGAGGGTTGCTGGAGGGGAGGGGGTTGGAAGGGATGGGGTAACTGGCTGATGGATGTGAAGGAGGGCATATGATGTAATGAGCACTGGGTATTATACAAGACTGATGAATCACTGACCTCTACCTCTGAAACTAATAATACATTATATGTTAATTAATTGAATTTAATTAAAAAGAAATTTTTAAAAAATCCCTTATTTACATGGCTGCCATCCACCAACATGGACTGTACTAAAAGGCAACTTCCATGTCACTTAGACATGGTGTTACTTTACTCTGAGGCTCCAGGCATGGGTATATATAAGAATTATTGAGTGAGGGAAGGTTCATTAAGCAGTAAGGATTCTAGGTCTCATCCTAGGAATTCTGATATAGGAGCTCTGGAATAGGCCCAGGAATCTGCATTTTTAACACAGACTTCCAGTCATTCTGATATTGGTGGTTCCTGTCAGCACTTTGAGAGAAGCTGATAAAGGTACTTCCCTTTTTTGTTGTTGTTGTTTTATTTTAAAGATTTTATTTATTTATCTAACAGAGAGCAAGCACAAGCAGAGGGAGCAGCAGAGGGAGAGGGAGAGCAGGCTCTCTGTTGAACAGGGACCCCAATGTGGGGCTCGATCCCAGGACCTTGGGATCATGACCTGAGCTAAAGGCAGATGCTTAACTGAGCCACCCAGGCACCCATAAAGATACTTTCTACAGAGCCAATTCAGAGGCATCTAGTGAGTCACCAGCCTCCCCTAGGCCTACACCCTGTGGTTACTGGCATAAGTGAGCATTTGCAGGGAATAAGCAAGAGCCAGGGAATTTCACTGCCATGTTTTGATGCATAAAATAGTGCCAGGGTCTAGCTTGTCAGAAGCCCAAGAGCCTTCTGGCTAGATAAGGCTTATACACTTCACAGCAAAGGATCCATGACTGAAAGATTAAAATAGAGCTTGCTTTCTGCTTCTTGAAGTATTTGATCATTAAATCATGGGAAGAGAATGGCTCACTGATGGAGGAGACACTGATTTTCTTCATAAACTAAGGGCTGATTTGGTGGAAAGGAGATTACAATTTTCCCATGTGGCTCCAGAAGAGAACCAGGAGTAGTGGAAGTGTAGGAAGAGTTTTGTTCAATAAAAGGAAGTTGATAATTAGGGATCTGGAAAGTAAAGTGGGTTTGTTGTGATGTAGTAAGTGCTCTACCATTTGAGAGTCATGATGAAGAAGCTGTGTTAATTCATCAACAAATTTATGTGTTCTACACTTTTTTTAAAGTAGTATAAAGTAGTGGAAAGAGTTCTGGACTTGAATCAAGCCTTGATTCAGATCCTGAATTGCTCACTTGTGTGTGAGCTTGGGAATATAATTTAACTTTCATAGGATTAATGTGATATACAAGTAAGATATGACAAGTACCTGGCACAGTGTAGGTGCTCATATGTATTTGCTCCCTGACCCCTTCTTCTGTGTCTGCCATTTTTCTAGGCATCAGGAAAACAGATGAGTAAGACCCCATGTCCTCCCTCCAGGAGCTCCCTAACTAATAGTGGGAGACACCAGAAACATAAACATGATGAGTGACATGTGAAGACTAATGGGGGCCCAGATAGGGGTTGGGCTTCCTATCAACTCAAGCTCTTAATGCTGTCATTTGAATTCTACTGGACACAGAGAGTGGTCTTCCACCTTGGAATAAGTGCTCATCACTAGGAAATGCTAAGGGGCAATGAGAAATTATGCTATAAACCAAAGGCCAAATTCCCCTTAGTATTTTGATTTTTTTGAATCCATTAATCCAGAAAACATTTTTTTGGAGCTCCTATCAGTTCTAGGTAGGGGACCATCAGCTGGGGATCTAGAGCTAATAGGCACGGTCCTTGCCTACACAAGGTTCACAGTCTATCTGTGGAGGTAGGCAGAGGTGGATAAATATACTCCACAATACCCCAATATCCAGTTCTATCAACAATGTCTTCTCCTCACTTTTCTGTATTATAGGTATGCTTATTCTTGGCCAGTTAAACTTATTTTGACCAACATGACACTCCCTTCTATAGTAACTCTGAACTTACAACAGAATTTTTTTTTTAAATTTTAATTCAAAAGTTTCATTTTTAGAACTTTAAAATACTGATATTCAAATTCTTTTGATCACATCTTTTTATTAGTAACTAATTTTTGAACTTGTATGTATATAAATTATATACAGCTACCACTCTTATTAACTAATTTCTCAAGGCACAATCTACCTTGTGGGCAAGGCAATCAATAATAACAATGTTTTTAACTCCATATATTAAATCATCTTGGTAATTTCAATTTGGGGGGGGATCCAATTCATTATCAGGTGTGATGAGATAGTAGTTTTCCCCCTTAAATTGTTCCTGAAGGGATTATATTAGGAGTAACTAGACCTCTGCCATTGTATTTGTATAGGCTTTTATGTTTACATTATTGCAAATATTATCTTTAACACACAGCTCATGTGGAAGTCCATTTTGTGAGGGCAAGGTTAGTTAAAACTGGATAATGTCATTCATGAAGCCATCTGACTGGGCACGCAAAAACTCCAAATACCTCTGCCCCAAAGCAGAGAAAGGTCAGCCCCACTGCTTTATGGAACTTCCTCACCTCTCTGAGGACATCTCACGTCCCTCCTGTGAACCCGACCACTGACATACAGACAGATGGTGATGCCTGGGAAATGCTGGTGAAGTTCATCTTTTCTCAACTTTCTGCTTTCCATCGGATCGTCTTGTATTCCCTTGAAGTGTGTATCGCCCCCTTGGAGGCCGCTCAGGCTTGACAGCCAGTTCTCCAGTCCATTCTGTTCCGGTGAACGGCCCCGCACAGTTGCCTATGCTGGACAGTAGCTCCTTTCCTTGATCAAGGGATGTTCCTAAGGCTTCTGATGTAGAAGCATTACAATGAACAACTGACAATTTGCTACAGTCTGTTCTTCATACTCTCTTTTTAGTTGCAATCCAGCATTCAGAAAACATCACCCAATATAAAAACTAGAAACAAATTTCGTAGTTTTAAAAAGATATTTTTAGAGAACTGTGTGTGTGTGTGTGTGTGTGTGTGTAGTTTGAGGGAAGAAAGTAAAAGGAGAGAAAGGATTTTTTTTCACCGCAGTTTTGGGGTCCAGTTTCATGAGAGGAAAAAGAAAAGACAAGTTTTGTACACTGATGATTAATATATTGTGAAAACATTCTTTCATAAAAAAAGAAATGCTTGCTGTTTAATTCTACACATAAGACACTAAACATTATTTTAGTGAAAGAGAGGAGTAGTTCTAATTTTTTTATCCTTCTCTACCTCCTCTAGAATGCATCTAGAACAGTCTTTCTTTTTTAATTGAAGTATGGTTGACATACAGTATTATATTAGGTTCAAGTGTACAACATAGTGATTCAGTGATTCTATACATTACACAATGCTCACCACAATAAGTATAATCACCATACAATGTTATTCCAATATTATTGACTACATTCCCTGTGCTATACTTTTCATACTTATGACTTACTTATTTTATAACTGGAAGTTTGTTCCTCTTTATCTATTTCTCCCAACACCCCCCTCCCCCGGCAACCACTAGTTTGTTCTCTGTATTTATGAGTCTGTTTCTTGTTTGTTTTGTTTTTTAGATGCCACATATAAGTGAAATCATATGGTATTTCTCTTTCTCCATCTGACTTATATCACTTAGCATAATATCCTCTAGGTCCATCCATGTTGTCACAAACGGCAAGATTTCATTCCTTTTTATGGCTAGTATTCCATCGTGTATATACACCACATCTTTATTGATTAATTTATTGATGGACACTTAGGTTTCTTCCATATCTTAGCTATTGTAAATAATGCTGCAATAAACATAGGGGTGCATATGTCTTTTTTAATTAGTGTTTTTGTTTTGTTTGAGTAAATACCCAACAGTGGAATAACTGGATCATATGATATTTCTCTTTTTAATTTTTTGAGGAATTCATACTGTTTTCATAATGGCTGCACCAATTTACATTCCCTTCCAACAGTGCATGAGGGTTCTCTTTTCTCCATACCCTTGCCAACACTTGTTATTAGAACAGGCATTCTCAATATCTTTTATGCCATAAACTGTTAGCTGTTTGGTAAAAACTATAAACACCTTCTCAAAATAGCCTGTAGAAGTATAAAATAAAATACATGGAATTTTGTAGAAAACCAATTAAATTGGAATATTCAAAAATCAAAATTTATTTATTTATTTATTTATTTATTTGACAGAGAGCAACAGCGAGTGAGGGAACACAAGCAGGGGGAGTGGGAGAGGGAGAAGCAGGCTTCCCATGGAGCAGGGAGCCTGATGCGGGGCTCGATCCCAGGGTCCTGGGATCATGACCTGGCCTGAAGGCAGACGCTTAGCGACTGAGCCACCCAGGCACCCCAAAAATCAAAATTTAAAAAGCAAATACATGAGATATTAACATACGTGCTTATTTACTAACACACTGAATAACAAGATCTTGTGGCAGGTCTATTGTCATTTCAAAGTACTGAGGAATGTCAACAATACTTCGAGACATCTGCAATAACTAGAATGTGATTGGAAAACATCTCTAATTTCTCCTGTTGACTACTCACTAATAACACCAATAGAGTTAATTGCATATATTCATATTTGAAGAAAGTTGCTAACTTTGAAATAGCAAGTAGTGGAAGTAGAGATGCAAGGTTTTCCCCATCCAGTTTCATGGTCAAGGTCAAGCTCTGAGTCCTACCAAAGGTCAAGCACTCCTCTTTAAATGAGGTTCCTGGGAACTGTCTTGCTGCCTCTCACAAGGGAAATTCTTGGGAGTGTAATGGTTGCATGCTTTCCAGAAGGTGTCAGGCTTGCATTTCTGAAGACTGAAATCCAGTTTCTGCTATAATTTCCCCAAATAAGCAAGTTTCCTGACTCAACTTTTAAGGCAGATAATCCACCAAGCTGAGTCATTGAAAATTAGGCAAAAAAAAAAAAAAAAAAAATAGTGCTGATTTCAAAAGAAACAAAGAGCTTCAAGGAAACAAATTCTACAGGGACTAACAAAGTGCTGTCTGAATTAAGAAATTTTATGGCAAAAAAAAAAAAATCTGAGGAAAGAATTGCTTTCCTATCTTTTCAGTACGAAGACAGGATTTATGTTGTCAGCAAGGATCAGACACTGAAATTTTTGAAAATACATCACAGTCGACTTTCGGTTGAAGCTGTATAATTTATATCCTCACAGAGGAGTCCATAAAGAGGAGGATTATAGAACAGAAGAGATACTGAAAATCCAGCCTCTAAACAGAGGCTTCTGGGCACAAAGCAGGGATTAGGTTATAGTTCTTCCTTTCATCTGAGTTGTACCCTTAGAATTCTTCAAACTCTCCAAGAAAACAAAGAATTTATTGGAAATTGAGTGCACTGAGTAAAAGATGTTTCCTAGAGAAGTCATTGTTCACATAAGGACTGTTAAGGGCTTCTAACACATCTAACACATATATGTTTAATTATTTAGTGGGGATTTTCTTGCATTAATGATTAATGGATAAATTCTGACTATGTTCATTGAATTTGGGGGAATTCTCTTTCCCTCTGATATCTGAGAAAGATATAATTTCTCATTGACCATCATTAGAAAATAGCCCTTGTAATAGTCCACATTATTTCCCCCAATTGTTTGTCCTCCCTAGAAAGGACTAATGTCAAGCTTGGCCAAGTGACTTCCTTTTGTTAATGAAATATAAGCAGATATGATATATGTCAGGTCCAAGTAGAAGTTTTAATAGCCACTGAGTGGTTCCACCATCTTTTTTTTTTTTTTTTCTCTCTTTCTTCTGCCTCAAGAATGACATGTGCTAGGTGGGAACTGCTCCAAAGCTGGTATTGCAGAGGAAAAAGACATGGGGGAAAGAGTGTCAGGCTACTGTGGCTGAAGTAATGTGAGTAAGAAAAAAGCTTTTATTACTTCAAGCCATTGATACTTGGAGGTTGGTTGTTACATAGCCAAACTCAATGAAAGCTGATTAACCCAAACTCTGGTTCTTAAATTTTCCATTTTCTCCCCACCCCGGTTTAAATAGTTATTGATCTATAAACAAAATAAAATAAGTTTACTATGGATGCTTCTATTTAATGACCACTCCTGAAATAATTGAGAAAGAAGACAAAATCTTATCTTTTCTATCTTTAATCCTCCTTCTCCTCCCCCTCTTCCTCCCCTCCTTCTTCCTCCTGCTTCTGCTTCTTGTCTTCAACTAAATCTCATTTGTCAGTACCTGCTGGCTATGGAATCTTTCTAGATTCTTGCCAAGAAAACATAACTATTGTATTTGGGCTAAGTTGCTAGTTCCCAGGAAAAGCTCTGGGTCTCTTGGACTGGTCAATCATGACTTTGTTCTTTCTTCTGATGGGAAAAGTATGGAATCTAAAGATAAACTTGTCCATAAAGAGACAAAGTTAAATTGACCATGTGTCATGGATATTGAGGCAGCTCCTAATTCAAATATCTCATCTCACTAACGCAGTGGTATACATAAGGACCAATATTTTGCCTCTAAAAATAGTTATCTTAAGAGAATGCATGATTTTACTTACATAAAGTTCAAAATAGGCAAAACCAAACTACATTCTTAGGTCAGGACAGTGTTTATCTTTTGGGAGAGAAATGAAATGGCAGTTGGGAAGGGGCAAGAGAAATGGAATGGCAATTGGAAATGGCAATTGGGAAGGGGCTTTGAGGTCGAAGTGTTCTGTCTCTTGTTCTTGATGCACAGATCAGTGTTTGCTTTATGATCATTTATTTATGTTTTATGTGTTTTTCTCTCTATATGTGGTACTTCACAATAAAAAAGTTTAAAAAATGTAGTTGTTGTAGCCATAGCCTACTTAAAACACATATGAAATTAAAAGCTTGAGAATTAACAAACTCTAACTTAGAAGGCCCACTTTGTAGTGTAACTATGAAAAACATTCTCTCCATTCATTGTGCCTTTTCTGGGCTAGGAACCAAGTGCAGTTCAATTTAGCACTCTTTTCCTCCCTATATTGAATGGTTTTTTGTTTTGTTTTGTTTTGTTTTGTTTTTGTTGTTTTTTTTTTTTTGTAGCTTATCAGGAGGAAAAGACATTAATTAGGTAATTCTACAAATAGGTAATTATATGCTACAACAGGTAATTCTATGTTGTACAACTGAGTCATTATATAAGTAATAAACTACACTGCATTTAGTACTCTGAGGAAGTACAAAATGCTGGGAATATGAAGCTTTATCTCTGCCATGCTGTTATCAGCCAATAGAGGAAACACTGTATCAGATACAGCTCTCCAATCTAGAAGAGAAAAGCAAGCAATAATAAATTAGCTCAGTAGGTAACAATTTCAGAGAGGAAGCCAATGATGCCACAATAAGAAAACGCAAAAAGTACAGATACTTCACTTGCGCCTAGCTGCTCCTGCCTATTGCTATCAGAAGTCATCCAACTCTGGACAGAATCACTGACTCCTCAGGGCTCACTTTGATCTTCTTTGATCTTCTTACATCTCTCTTTTCACACAAACCTCTTTATTTTACTTTTTTTTTAAAGATTTTATTTATTTATTTGATAGAGAGAGACACAGCAAGAGAGGGAACACAAGCAGGGGGAGTGGGAGAGGGAGAAGCAGGCTTCCCGCCGAGCAGGGAGCCCAATGTGGGGCTCGATCCCAGGACCCTGGGATCATGACCTGAGCCAAAGGCAGATGCTTAATGACTGAGCCACCCAGGCGCTCCGACACAAGCCTCTTTAAACACAGCTTCAGACACATTCCCAGAGCCTTCAGCAGTGACATATTCCTCTCTACAACTCAGAACCTGAGAGTTGATCCTCAGATTTGTTCCTTGGTATGAACTCAACCACCTCTGAGCTTTATGGCCAGATGACAAGGCTTCTGGAATTCTATGACTGAGAGAGCTAGGCCTTGGGGGCTCTGAGGTCAGGGGAGAGAATGAAAATAAAGAGCATAGAGGGAGCTAGATTCTGCTTCTCACCTCCCCAAAACACCTAAGGACACATTTCTGAAATTCTTCTCCCCACCAGCCAAAAGTTAAAAAAAAAAAAAAAGGAAAAGAACAGTCAGACCTTGATCTTAAATGAATTCCACTGGGCCCATGATAGCCCATAAGGAAACTATATTTGCCAGACTCCCTTGCAGTTAGATAGCCTTGGGGCTAAATTCTGGCCAATAGGATGAGAATGGTACAGATGCAACTCCTAATCCCTATCCTCTTCCTTCTGTCCTGCTGACTGGAATGTGGGTGCAGGGGCAGACCAACTGGGCTCAGACATAGGGAACATCCTATGGACAGCAGAACAGCAAGACAAAAGGATCCAGGTGTTTGATAACTTGGCAGAGCAGAGCTGCTTTACCAGCTCTGACTTTAATATGAGAAAAATACATTCGTATCTTGTTTCAGCTCTTGTTATTTTCAGTCTTTGAAAGGAGAAGCCAAGTCTGTATCGCAAATGTGGCAGAGGCCTTGTGGCCCAGTGGTTCTCCAAAGAAGAGGTGTAATTTTTTTTCCCCTGAGAAACATTCGGCAATGTCGGGAGACATTTTTGGCTGTCACATTTGTGGGCGTGGGGAGGAGGTTGCGGCTGACATGTAGCGCGTAGAGGCCAGGGATGCTGCTAACCACCCTACAATGCATAAGAAAGTATTATGCAGGGCGCCTGGGTGGCTCAGATGGTTGAGCGTCTGCCTTCGGCTCAGGTCATGATCCCAGGGTCCTGGGATTGAGTCCCACATTGGGCTCCCAGCTCAGCGGGGAGCCTGCTTCTCCCTCTGACCCTCTCCCCTCTCATACTGTTTCTCTCTCCCTTGCTCTCTAAAAAATAAATAAAATCTTTTAAAAAAAAAAAGAAAGTATTATGCAGCCCAAATATCAATGTGCCAAGGTTGATAATCCACAAAGCACTTCAATTAGTGGTGAAGGGAATCTAAGACACAGGTTGAGTGACTTGGCATCACACAAGTTTGTTATTGGGCTAGGGCAGCTGCCTAGTCCTCTTGATGCTCAGCCCCCTGCTTTTTTATTTTTAACTGTAACTATACCATTTCACCACCCCAAAACCCAGATCCACTTTATTCTCTGTCTTCCCTGCTTATTTAAGGGGAGAATAAAAAAGGAGACACAGAGTGTAAAGCAAAAGTCACACCCTTTTCTACCTAGAGTCAACAATGTTTTATCCCAAGCTTTGAGTGAACAACTCTTTGGTGTAGGTCCTTAGACTGGATGCCAGTTTTAAATCTAGGTGGGAAATCAAGGCATATGTAAAAAGAAAGGCCAGGCAAAGCAATGCGGCACATGACCATGCACAAAGAGGGGCCCCTGCAATGTGTGGGTGGAGATAGGGAGAGGGCATCATGGTGGGCTGTGGTGGGCAGTGTTGGTGACAAAGCCAGGTCTCCCAGCCCTATAGACTTTCATCTGGATGTGACCGGTTTGGGACATCACAATCCTCACCCAGGTTGTAAAATTATTTCTGCCCAGCCCCTGGGCCCAGACTCCTTCCCTAGGAGTTGATAAAAGACATTTGTTATGGTGGACTGCTCAGCACCCCTCTTCTCCCTTCTTATGGTGCAGCATTGTGCTTTTCCTTTGCAAAACTGCTCTGCCCCCATTCTATATGATTCTGGCAGGGATTCCAATTCCAGCACTCTACTGGGTATCTTCTAGTTGTCTCTCCAGATCCTCTCTCCACTCTGTGTGTCTGTGTCCCAGAAGCCTACCGACTGTAGCTTAGGCTGAGATAATGCTTCTAAGGCCCCTATGACAAAAAGTGTCCCTGCCCTGCTTATCCACAGTCCCCCTCAGATGCAAGAGCTAACCTGATAGATGTCCTCACTGAAGTGATGAGAGCTTCCCTGGGGAGCAGAAAAAAACAAAACAAAACAAAAACAAAATACACCCAAGTTGAAAATCTACATTCAAATTATGCCTGCTTTTTTTTTTTTTTTTTTAAGATTTTATTTATTTGACAGAAGGAGACACAGCGAGAGAGGGAATCCAAGCAGGGGGAGTGGGAGAGGGAGAAGCAGGCTTCCCGCAGAGCAGGGAGCCCGATGTGGGGCTCGATCCCAGGACCTGGGATCATGACCTGAGCCGAAGGCAGACGCTTAATGACTGAGCCACCCAGGCACCCCTATTTTTGGTATATCCTTAATGATGTATAAATATACAATCTGTATTAACACAGGTAGATTTTTAAAAGCTATTTTCATGGCTCTCAAGTCTAATTTCTGACTTTTAAAATATTCCAATGTTATATGGTCTCATGAATATCTTTTTTTTTTTTTAAAGATTTTATTTATTTATTTGACAGAGAGAGACAGCGAGAGAGGGAATGCAAGCAGGGGGAGTGGGAGAGGGAGAAGCAGGCTTCCCGCTGAGCTGGGAGCCCAATGCGGGGCTCGATCCCAGGACCCCGGGATCATGACCTGAGCCGAAGGCAGCCGCTTAACGACTGAGCCACCCAGGCACCCCTGCTTTTTTTTTTTTTTTTTTCTTTTATTGAGTCACTTAACCTCTCTGAGCTTCATTTTTTTTTCCTCTGGAAAATTGAGATAATGTTAGCTGCAGGAAATGGGTCTAGAATGGGTGGGACTGAAGTACCTGGGTGGTAGTGGTGGTGAAGGGAGGTCTGAAATCGTCTTGGAAAGGTTAATATGCAGGTCCCCTGACAATTCCAGACCACAGGCATTTCCTGTCATCCTGGGGATGTGCCTGATGTGATTTAGGAAGGCATGGAGTCTGGCAGTGACAGGCAGAGTCTGGAGCACTCACCCAGGGCCCTTCTTATTCAGAGGCAGCTTGTCCTGCCACGTGCCTCTCGCCCTGGGATGTGCTCACATTCTGAATGTGCTTCCTGAGAGCGCCCCTTGTTGTGATCCTGCGAAGTTGGCCCTGAGAAGGCTCCCTTGCCCTCCACCAGGAGGGCTTCCCATCTCCCCTTCAACTGCAGGGAGTCATGTTACAAGGGCAGTGGAGCTTTGAGAGGCAGAAGGAGCCCAGTGACCGCCCGACTTAATCATTTGCGGTGTCATAAATAACCCTGATGACCCAGTGCCTGTGGTGTCACTTTTAGGAAGTCATTGGTTGGTTTCAAGCTTGCCCTTTCTAGCCAATAAAGGCAAATCTTTCTGTGCACAGCACCAATTCTATGAACTGGTGCTAGACTGCATTGTGTCCCTTCAAAATTCGTATGATGAGTTCCTAACCCCAATGTGATGGTATTTGGAGATGGGGCCTTTGGGAGAAAATTAGGTCTAGATGAGGTCATAAAGGTAGGGCCTTCATGGTGAGTTTAGTACCCTTATAAGGAGAGATACCAGAGAGCTTGGGTGCTCCCTCCTCCCCTTCCCTTCCACCCTCTTCCCTCCTTCTCTCTCTCTCTCTCCACACACACCCCCCCCCCCCCCACACACAGGAAAAGCCATATGAACACACAGTAAATGGCAGACATCTGCAAGCCAACAGGAGGGCTCCCACTAGAACCCATTCATGCTGGCACCATAAATTCAGACTTTTAGCCTCTAGAACTGTGAAAAAATAAATTTCTGTGTTTTTTTTTTAAAGACTGAGTGAAAGGACCCAGAGGATGTTTCATGTAATACTTGCCCAGAGAGAAAAGCAGAAATTCTGTGGACACTATAAGAAATTCCCCCAAAGATCAAGACAGTGGCACGAGCAGGGCAAGCAGGCATCTTCCTGCCTCTTCCTTTGTCACTCTTTCTCCCTTTAGCCACATTTCTCTACAGTTCTACCTCAGATGGATCCCATGTTAGCCCCGACATACGAGCCCCTCACAGCTTCGGGATGTGTCAGTCATCTACTCTCAGCTGCTCCCACATGCCTGCAATTTAGCTGTTAATCCTCCCCTGGCTCCTAGAAGAAACGGAGACGCTCAAGGAGACATAACAATTCTCTTCATCCACACTTACTTTGATATTTAAGTTCTGCAATGTTTGTTTTAGCGGTGCTGCTTCACAAATAGGATTTCAGTGTGCCATATTGGTATTCCTATTTCCCAAACGTGACTCCCGGAGGAAAGCGGTCTTGCTATTTCTTAACTACAGACCATGACCACAGTGGGTAACCACTCTATTTCTATCTTTTATGGGGTTGGCCATACATTGTTAGTCCTAAGGCCGGACTTTGTGATTAGCTTTGAGACTTCGGGAACATTGCTTCTTTTCTCTGTGCCTCATTGTCATCATCTACAATAAAAAAGGGGAGGGGGTTGATTCGAATGTTGCTTTTTATGTCCCTTTCTGCTCTAAGGGATTGAGTTTCTATCATTCTTCATAAAACGTCAAATGTCCTGGATTTGTATTCTCTTTGTTTCCACGAGTCAGTAAGTATTTTATTGTATTTTTCTAAATAACTATTTCATTAACAAGTATCATTAATAATGTCTTTGCAATGGGAATATTAATAGATCAGATAGTGGGAGTAAGGCCATGTACCACAGGACATTGGTTATACAATAAAGAAGCCAGGAGAGAGCTCTCTGGTGACTCCAGAAGGCAGGAAGACAAAGAAAGCTGGAAGGAAAACAGAACATGACACAGCATTGCGAAGGGTTTATGAAGAAAAAGACACACACACACACACACACACGTGGAAACAGCTCTTCTCCATGTATAACCCTTTCCACAGCCAACAAAACAAGCAGTGGAAATTTCCAGCATGACAGACAAGCAGGTCCCAGTCATTAACTCTCTGCTTCCTGAACTTTTGCAAGGCTTCATGGTATTTGTAGGCTACCTCTGACCTTTGCTTTAGAAATTGTAAATTTTCCATGTCCTTTGTCAGCTGAGTGCTCTTTCTTTGTTAAATGATGGAAAACTTCCTAATATTTAAGTTCAATTGTTTGTTTCTTATTGAGACTCTACTGAGCTATATGGACGGATTTAAAAAATAACATTTTAAGAACACTAATGGATAGTAACAAATAGCAAATAAAAACATGTGCCCTGTGGCTCTCAGTATTGGTGTCAGTTTCGAAATGAGAATGTTTATTTTTGAACCAATGAATAGACTTGGATAAAACATGCACAATTATTATTCATCCTGCTTCCCCAGTGGGAAATGAAGGCTCGCTGAGATTTCATTGATGGCTTTTTTATTTCCCTCTTCCCAAGCAAATAGCAGCTTGGGAGTGGAAGTGCTCTGAGCATTGGTTCAAAGAGCTTCTGACTTCAGCTGCTACTGTCAAAGCCTTAGGACCAGAAATGGGTGAAACTGACAGTTGCCCCAGTACAAACTACTAAAAATAGTAATGATTGAATACTTCCTGTCTGCCAGGTACTGTTCTAAGTCCTTTATAAAGTAGATATATTATTCTCAACCTTGTTTTACATTTGAAGAGACCAGTTTAGAGAAGTCAAGCAGCTTGCTTGAGATCTTGTAGCTAGTAAGTGCAGAATCTGGATTGATTTCAGGTCATGCTAAATCTGGAGATTGAATTTTTAACCTCCTGCTGTACTATCTACTTGGAAAGCTCTTTTTTTTTTTTTTTTTGATCTATCAAGTATGAGATTTTCAGCACTACCCCTGTCCTCCCACACCCCTAATACTATTCAATTGGGCTATGAATGAGGGTTAAAGCAAACAAACAATTCAATTCTGTTTAATAAATGTGTCTTGAAATCCTACAATATTTAAGGCACCATGCTAAGCTATGCCATGGAGACTACAGAGATAAATAACCAAAGTCACAAAATTTATAGTCTGATGATAGGGGGAAAACATTCCAACTTATAATTATAGTTGGAATGACAGGTATAAGCAGAATGTGATTGTATGATAGAACCAGCAGTAAGGGGTTGAGGAGAGCAAGACATACCTTTACATGGGAAGTCTGGGTTGCTTTCAGGGGATTCTTGCACTGGATTTTAAAGGATGGGTGGGACTTCAAACATTAGGATTGCATAGAGAGGGGATTCCAAGGAGGAGAAGCAGCAGGAACAAATGCAGTGGGACACAGCTAGGTCCCTGAGCTTACAGTTGGGTTATCCTGAGTAGGTCAATGAGGCAGTAACCTACAAAACTATACGGTAGGCTGGTAGAGCCCATCCATGAGAGGAAAGCAATGGTTAGGCAGTAAAATGCCAGGCTGCTGGAGTTAGGAGGATCTATGAAACTCTCAAATAAAGGTACCCTCAGAAGGGTGGGGCTCAGGGCAGAGTCCCCTCTTCCCACCCAGAGCCATAGCAGTCTATGAATACCACCCCTGTCTGTGGTGGGCAAAACCACAGAGCCGACCTAGGTGGTAAATCACCTTGGTCCCCAGCATTGCACAGACCGACCCAGGGGCAAACAGGCCACTGGTGGGCAGGACACACCTGTCCGGTATATACTAGGTACACCTGGTTTGGTGTACTGCTGGCAGCTTTTTTGATTGGCCCAGCCTTAGAGATATTGATTTTTATAAAACATTTAAAAGGAGAGGTCCCGTAATGACTGAGCCACCCAGGCGCCCCTGTTGAATCACAGACCCGTACCTCTGAAACAAATAATACATTATATGTTAAAAAAGAAGGAGGAGAAGAAGAAGATAACAGGAAGGGAAAAATGAAGGGGGGGAATCAGAGGGGGAGACGAACCATGAGAGACTATGGACTCTGAGAAACAAACTGAGGGTTCTAGAGGGGAGGGGGTGGGGGATGGGTTAGCCTGGTGATGGGTATTAAGGAGGGCACGTATTGCAATGAGCACTGGGTGTTATACGCAAACAATGAATCATGGAACAGTACATCAAAAACTAATGATGTAATGATGTATGGTGACTAACATAACATAATTAAAAAAAAATCTTAAAAAAAAAAAGGAGAGGTCCCTTTTAAGGTGATCACAATATCCTGAAGCAAAGGAACCTTATATAGTTAAATTTTTTTTATTATTTGTAGTTTTTTGTATATATTTATGCTCAATTTACCGTTCGTAAACTGCTTATAGTTAATTCCATTAATGCATAGTTTGCTTTTTGAAATAATTTTTCTTGATGTCTTTATAGAGTCCCAAATTAAAGAATCTCTTGAGTGGAAGAAATGGAATTGTATTTTCTCATATGTTCTTTTAAAAGGTCTGGGATAATTCATAAGAACATAACAAAAGCAGTTAGCTGATGGGTTTTGGGGAAGGGTTGATGCAGAGAGGAAAAACCATGGAGATGACAGAGAACAGGGTTGACTTTTCACTGATTATCTTTTATATTTGTTCTTGTTTAACTCATGTGAATGTAATATCTCTGACAAAAATAACCAAATAAACCAATAAAAGAACTTCAGATAACCCTATATTTTTGAAAATGCATAGACTATCTCTGGAAGGAGGACACCAAAGAAACTGATCACAAAAGTCATCTCCAGGGAGAACAGAGTGGCCAGGGGCAGGAAAAGGAAGGAGGCTTACTCTACTTCCTCACCTGTGAATACTGTGACATGGACCTTCGCAGAACCTGTTCCTCATACTGGAAATGCTTCTTGGCCTAAAGAAATAGTGTCTCCTTGGAATGGCTAATGCCTAAACTCTCATAATTTGAGTTTCACTTAGTTTAGAAATGGTTTCCTTCTGGTTTTTCTAGGAAGAATCACAGCTTTGGTGACCATTTCCAGCCTAGCAAACATGTCAATGTCATAGTGGAAAAGTTCCAAGGAAAACAGAACTAAAACAAGAAATCCCTCCATCCTCCCCCTTTAAAAATTTTTTTTTCTGAAGCATAACAATTTTATGTCTTTAAAATTTCTTGCAAATTAATTATTAGATGTTCCACTGTTTAACAGGTACTTTTTCCCAACATCCCATACTTTCTTCTCTATCTGGATTCATTTTTTTTCAATCCAATAGGAAAAAAAGAATGATGGTAAATTTTCATAAGCAAAACATTTGGCTGATTAGTTACTAAAGTATGGCCATTTTTTAACCTCTAACATTTCATGCGGTGTTAGCAGCTGTGCAGTTGATTCTTGAATGTTTTTCTTTTTCTTTTTCACATTTCCATCAGGCAGAGGAAAATGATCTTCCAGAAACTCACCCAAGGTAATCAAGAGTTTCTCCTTATATTCTTTTATATCATGCATTTTAGTTTTCAGCTCATCAAAGATTCTTGATTCAGAAAATGTCACAACCTGATGTTTCAATTCACTGTGTAGTACATTAAGAGATTGCAGTATCTGTTGTTGTTCATCCAACCACTGTTGCTCCCTTTCCAAGTCTTCCTTTAGCTTTTCATTCTTTGACTGAATAGTAGAGAGCACCAATTCAAGATCATGTCTCAGTTTTTGGAACTCTTCTTTACCTAATGTTACAAGAACTTCTTCATTCAGTGGAATTATTCCAGGACTTTCTTTCTGCCATTGATTGAGTTCAGCAGTCAAACATTTCACTTGCATAATTAATAATGACAGCTGAGCATTTGAATCAGTGAGTGTCTCAGTTCCAACAAGTGATAATTTTTTCTGACATTCTTCCACATCTTTCCACATTTCTTCACATTCTTTAATAAGTTCTTCTTCAGCATTTGTAACATCTTCCATGTCTGTAGTACTGTTTGGATCTAGATCTTGCTAATTCACTGACATGTGCCTTGTAATAATTAGCCTTATAAGAAAAAAAGCTGTGTGACCTTGGGCAAGTCACTTAAACTGTCTGTGCCTGAGTTTCCTTATCACCACAGTGCCACGGACTTCAGGTCTTCTCCGCTGGGCGTAAACAAGGCTTCCTGGCCTAGGACGTTTGCACGCGCTGCTTGCTGATTGGATCTGCCTAAAAAAAATTTTTTTTTCTGGGAGAAGAAGAAAAGAAAAAGTCTTAGAAAGGGGTTGCATTATATTCTTTTGTCTTTCAATTTTCCAGGTTTCTCCCAACCCCCACGTGAACATCTCCAAGTATTCGTGTGAAATAGTTTATTAGATCCTTTTCAGGATAGGGTTTAAAGCAGTATGGAAGGAATAGAGGTCACCAGACTCTGGGGAGGGGAAGGGGCCCTTCTGAGATACAACGTGTGAAAAGGGGAGGGATTTACCTTGGGTCAAATCAACTGTACTGTTCTGAGAACAGTGTTTAACTAGAAAACAAGTGTACTCACTTCTTTGGGCAATAATGCAGGAAAAACCTGTGGGTGTTGCAGGGTGAGAGGGCAGTTGGGTGAAGGGGGAGCTGTTCTTATTGGCAGGTGGGGAATGCTGCTGTAAACAAGCCCCTGGTCCAGGAGGAAGGAAGTGTCTATCAGAGAGTTAGTAATGATCCAAGTTGCCCAGGAACATCCTTGCGCGTGAGATGAAGTTCACATTACCTTAAATATCTAAGAATATACATTTTTCTCAAATACTAGATGGTCTTATTCTTTTGTCCAGTAACTAAAGAATGTAGCTAAAAATTGTGAATTCCTCTAAAGGCTCGGATTTCCTAACTGGCAAAGGAATGCATACCTTCAACAAAATATGCTGGGTTTCTCTTTGAGGGACTTAAATTTACACAAGGGAATGATAAGGGGGAAATGTAAAAAAAACAAGCCTAGATTGAGTGATCTGACATATTTTTTTTTTTGGATTGCAAAGTTTAATAGCTTGAAAAACAATTTCTAACTTCAGTTTTGTGAGTAGGCATGGTTTTGTGATTTCTCTCTCTATGGCTGAAGCAATATGAAAATGCAGTTTTCATCTGGTCACTGATCCTGATCAGGGAGCTCTAAAGGTTCTCTATTTCCTACTAGATCAAACTCACTGCCCTTCCTTGCTTGCAGTGTTTTCTGCAATATGGTCCTGAATTTACTCAGCCTCACTTCCATGACGCCACAGCAAGCCACCCCTGCTCTATTTAGTTTTGGTTTCTTCACAGTCTCCAGACAACATACTTTCTCCCATCTCCCACTCACATCCTCCTCTTGCTTGCTGACCTGTTCACTTCCTTCCTTCAAGAACCGAGCCAAATTCAAATTTCCATGAAGATGGTCTTAAGTGGCAAAGCCTTTGTCTCTCTTCTGAATAGCACATGGCTTATGCAGCTATGGGACTAAGCCATGTCTACTTCTAGGCTTAGTCCCATGGCTAAGTCTAAGCCATGTCTACTTATGGGACTAAGCCATGTCTACTTCTAGGATTCTGACATGTCTGTGTTGACAGGTGAATAGGTCTATTTGCATGAAATGAAAAGATACTGCCCAAGACAACAGGGCTGGAGCCTCCTGGTAAAGACACATCCAAGTTAGAGCCAAGGTGGGCAGACAAGGTTGGCCAAACCTTTGGCTTCAGAGGGAAGAAGCAATGCTGGGTACTTCATAGCGTTTGTCATTCACATTTTCTTCTGCCCCCATGCCACCTTCATTGGGATTCCATTAATAGAGTGTGAAATGAATGGTGAAGAGAGGCATTCAGGTGAAGTTTCTCACTTGAATCCCAGTGCTGTGGCATTCTGAGAACTCAAGGCCATCCTATCAATTCCTTAGGGAGATGATCGTACCTGGTGAAAGTTGGCAGTGCCCATAAGGAAGGGTTGCCAGATAAAATACTGGGTGCCCTATTAAATGTGAATTTCAGGGGTGTCTGGGTGGCTGATTTGGTTAAGTGTCCGACTCTTGATTTCCGCTCAGGTCATAGTCTCAGGGTGATGAGATCGATGCCCCTGTCGGGCTCCACACTCAGCAGGGAGTCTGCTCTCTCTCTTCCTCTCCCCCTGACCCTCCCCCTCACTAATGCTCAATAAATAAATAAATAAATAAATAAATAAATAAAATCTTGAAAAAATGTGAATTTGAGATAAGCAAGAAATAGCTTTTTAGTATATCTCATGTAACATTTGGGGCATATTTATACTAAAAATTATTTGTTGTTTATCAAATTCAATTTTAACTGGTTGTCCTGTATTTTCATTGGTAAATGTAGCAACCCTACTAAGAGGGACAGTGGTGCCTGAAAAAGGGTAAAATGTCCACTGGGGTTCAATAGAATCTAGAGGAAGGAATCCAGATATGATAACTAGGCAGTTGGCCTGCTTCTCTTTCTGAATAAAAAGACAAAGCACTGAGAAGAGAAAGCCTCTTGACCTTTCCACTTGCTTCATGTCTTTGAATTACTCATGATGCCTGGAGTGATGACAGCCATCTAGAGGTCATGGGCTATAAGTAGGAGGATGAAAAGCCAAGATACCATGGACAGTGAAGCAAAAGTTTGCAAAGAGCTTGGGTCTTTTAAGACATTGTTGAGCTTCATCCAAGGAGGTTCAACCTTCCCTGAGACAACTTTGGGTTGGATCCATACTTGAATAACATTCAAATTCTATTAGAAAGAAAGAAGGAGGAAATGGATGCTGGGTAGGTTAGCAACAATGTCACTAACAATGTAACCAGCAACCACGTGGATAGTCCTTCTGTAGACATTGTTTCTTTAGGCCTTGATTACTGACCAAAGAACACTAGGATTTTAAATATAGGTACAGAAATTAGAAGTCTAGGAAGAAAAAGAAGATAGGAAGTATATGCAATAAATGTGCTGGTATTCCCTTTTCCTCATTTTTTGTGTTTAATAGACTACCAATGTGGTTGAATGTCAAGCATAGCTGACATGGTTAAAAAAATTAAATGATTAACTTATTCCCTATAAGATCCCTGCTCATATATTCTTCCTTCATCCACACAGGGCCACTTGATCCCCTATCACCATCACTCCCATCTCCTCTTATATGTACATCCCTACCTCAGTCACTGGAAAATATCTTTTCAGTAGTCAGGGAGAATTTAAGGACCCATAGCAGACTCAATAGCCCAAGTGTAGTCAACTTTGCTACTTATCAGTCATTCTCTGAACTCATACTAAGCTTCGTGTCTGACCGCCTACCTCTAGATTTCTGAGAGTTGTGAAACATTCGTGTTTTTGTTGCTTAAGACACTGTCAAGTGTTCTATTACCTGCAGACAGAAGCATCCCTAGCTGATAGAGAAGCTGCCAAGTTCTTGTTCATGAGCGTAAGTGAGACACCCTTTATCAACTTTCAGAAATGTTCAGGGGAAGCTTTCCAGGAAAGTAGAGTCCTAAATTATCAGGTAATGGAGAGAGCCAAACAAATATGGGTTACACTTGGCATCTCTATCGAAAAGTTGATACTGGATCTGAGTGAGCATCAAACCTCCACGAGGACTTCAGCTCCTGAGAGCCCAGAGACTTTCCTTTTTATTCCCATCCCTCAACTGCATGACTCAATACACATTTATTAATTGACTAATTAAAGAATTTAATTGATTTATGGAGGATTTCCAACTTAATCTAAACCTGGAAGGGAGGATTTGAAAGGTGGTGTGGAGAAAGAATACTGTGGGTTAGGAGATATAAGAACAGAGGTCCTGGAACTGGTCATTAGCACAGCATGTTTGGTGCCTAAGGATTAGATTCCCTGAAAAGGATTAGTAAGAGTTTTATGTTACTGCTGGATACATTGCTAGGTATTTGGGGCTGGTGCAATAGATCACTAGGAACCTAGGAATCACGAGGACTAGTGGAGAAATGCAAGGACAGAGATATCTTAGGGAAGTTCATTAGTCAGAAGCCCATAAGACCTATTAAAAGAAAGACATTGGTAACTAGAAAGGCAGTTAGGGGGTTCTTAAAGTGATTGAGGAATGGATTATAGTGGTGATAAGGAAGCAGGTGGGAAAAAAGTGAATCCTAGTAAGAACTGACAGAAGGCAAGAGAAAAAAAAATGCTAACATTTACTTGGTGCCTACTTCATACCAAGCATTTCACATACACTGCCCCATTTAGTGAGCTATATTATTATACTCTCCATCCATTGGGGGGGGGGGCGCAATCTGTAAACATGTAACAATTTTACAGAGGGACAATAGTTCTAATAGAAGTGTATATGAGAAAGCTATTTGAGTATCTAGGAAAGAGGCATGGACCTAACGAATGTCTTGAAAGATGCATGAAAATTTGACAGAAAAGTCTGAGGAGAACATTCCAGACAGATGGATGGTATGTGCATAGCCATATCTTTGGCAAAATCTTTGCATGGGGTGTCTTCTGGAGAATTCATTAGTACCAAGGAGTTTCTCTGAGATATTTGACTGAGATATTTGCAGGTCAGGGCAGAGGGGCTTTTTGGGACCCTTAAATAATACCTGTCAATTTGGCATCTTAGAAAAACTATAGCTATAGCCAGTAGTGGAAACATCTCCAGAGATTTCTGCTGGAAATAATGCTCCATGATGTGATGATGCAAGAAGGTGGGAAAGTACTGAAGTTCTTCCATGTCCTTCATCTCTCCACCCTTCCCAGGATTCTCCAGGGCCACCTGCCTTTCCCCATGACCCCCAACCCAACCTGTTTTCCTATCCATGCTAGGGGCTACACATATTCTGAGCACAAAGAGCTAGGCAGCATCCTCTATGTCCCTCATCTATTTGCTCTTGGGGCTGACTTCGCAGACTGTTCCTCCGTCCCCTTCCTGAATATTGAAGACCACCCTTCTCATGATGCCCTGTGGCTGTGGCTTTCTGACATTTGGTCTGGAGCCCCTGGGCCATGACAGCAGAGACCTCCTGCTCAAACCCTCCAGGGTTCAGGACATTGCTTGTTTTTTGTTTTTTGTTCTTTTTTCCTCTCTCTCTGCTGTCCTTGGAGATAGGCAGGAGACCTCAGATAACCCTAATATCGGGAGGGATCATCTCCATCTCAAAAAAAAAATGCTCTAGTTCTGGGAGAGGTGGGTGGACTGGCTACAGATGCACTCCCTGTCATGTCGCCTTACTTGACCAGTTGGAACCTTGCTCTGTGGCATTTGGGGAAGATAAGGAGTCTTCTACAATTTGTTCAAAAAGTTAGCAAAGGCTTCCATGTTTCTACTCTAATTCTGCTGCCACTTCAAACCTATTTTTCAAAACATCACAAATATTAACATTCTCTTCATATTACTCTTCCTTCAAATAATTTCTAAGGAATGTGCCCAAATGGCACAGGAGTAGGAGTCAGGAGAGTCAGAAGTCTGCAGACCTCACTTTTGGCTTGACTTCAGCCTCTATCCCTCCATTCTATACCCTTGAGCAAGACATCACTTTTTCAAACCTTATTTTCCCCATTTGTTAAAGAGATGCAATGGAAAAAAGATAGTCTCTTCAATAAATGATGCTGGGAAAATTGGACAACTATATACAGAAGAATGAACCTCGACCATTCTCTAACACCATACACAAAGATAAACTCAAAATGGATGAAAGACCTCAATGTGAGACAGGAATCCATCAAAATCCTAGAGGAGAACATAGGCAGTAACCTCTTTTGATATCGGCCACAGCAACTTCTTTCAAGATTCATCTCCAAACGCTAGTGAAACAAAAGCAAAAATGAACTTTTGGGACTTCATCAAGATAAAAACTTCTGCACAGCAAAGGAAGCAGTCAATAAAACAAAGAGACAACCCACAGAATGGGAGAAGATATTTGCAAGTGACACTACAGATAAAGGGCTGGTACCCAAGATCTATAATCTATAGGCATCTATAATGACTTGATTATTTAATCAAGTCAAAAAATGGGCAGAAGACATGAACAGACACTTCTCCAAAGAAGACATACAAATGGATAACAGACACATGAAAAAATGTTCATCATCATTAGCTATCAGGGAAATTCAAATCAAAACCACATTGAGATACCACCTTACACCAGTTAGAATGGCAAAAATCGACAAGGCAAGAAACAACAAATGTTGGAGAGGTTGTAGAGAAAGGGGAACCCTCTTACACTGTTGGTAGGAATGCAAGTTGGTACAGCCACTTTGGAAACAATGTGGAGGTTCCTCAAAAATTAAAAATATAGCTACGCTATGACCCAGCAATTGCATTCCTGGGTATTTACCGCAAAGACACAGATGTAGTGAAAAGAAGGGCCATATGCACCCCAATGTTCATAGTAGCAATGTCCACAATAGCCAAACTGTGGAAAGAGCCGAGATGCCCTTCAACAGATGAATAGATAAACAAGATGTGGTCCATATATACAATGGAATATTACTCAGCCATCAGAAAGGATGAATACCCAACTTTTACATCAACATGGATGGGACTGGAGGAGATTATGCTAAGTGAAATAAGTCAAGCAGAGAAAGTCAATTATCATATGGTTTCATTTATTTGTGGAACATAAGGAATAACATGGAGGACATTAGGAGAAGGAAGGGAAAAATGAATGGGGGGAAATCAGAGGGAGAGATGAACCATGAGAGACGATGGACTCTGAGAAACAAACAGGGTTTTAGAGGGTAGGGGGGTAGGGGGATGGGTTAGCCTGGTGATGGGTATTAAGGAGGGCACGTACTGCATGGAGCACTGGGTGTTATATGAAAACAATGAATCATGGATCACTATATCAAAAACTAATGATGTATTGTATGGTGACTAACATAACATAATAAAATAAAAAAAAGAGATGCAACAGAGTTTACTTCCACTCATTAGCATTTCTATGAGGACTGGATCTGGTTACATACATTATAGTGATATAGGAAGCATAAAATATGATAGATGAGCCTTATCACCAGACAGCAGGACCAAGTAACTCTGGAGCCAGACTTTCTTTAAAGCCAGGGTTTTCCCCCTGGAAAATGAGGATAATGATGCAATCTGAAAGCTCCAAAATCCTCAAAGCTTGGGAATTAAAAGTTTTTTCATGAGTGGGGCACCCATACTTATTTGGTGGCAAGATTGACATGAGGGTTTTTATGGTCTTTGTCTAGCCCATTTGCTGCAGAAATCTCAATGTGCTTGCTTAGTGGGTGCTGCCCCAGATCCCTTGGGAATCATTACATAGTATGCAATGCATGCACTGTACTATTTTTCTTAAAACACGAACAATTCAGAATTGGAAACACATTTGGCCTCAAGGAATTTAGATATGGGATTGTGGGCTTTGGTACCAAACTCACAGGGCTGTTGTGATGATTAAGTAAATAGATTCAGCATAGTGCCTGCCCCATGGTAGATGCTCAGCAAATACTAGCTGCCATTACTATTCCCTCCATTACTGCAGCCCTCAACATCTTTGAACAATTTCCGCTATTGCTCTAGACCTGTTTCCCTATTTGCGCCTATAACAATTTTTTTAAAAGATTTAATTTATTTATTTGAGAGAGAGAGAGAGAGAAAGAGTAAGGAGGAGTGGCAGAGGGAGTGGGAGAAGCAGACTCCCCGCTGAGCAGGGAGCCCAATGTGGGGCTCGATCCCAGAACTCTGGGATCATGACTTGAGCCAAAGGCAGACATTTAACTGACTGAGCCACCCAGGTGCCCCTGTGCCTGTAACTATTAATGTCTAAAATTCTTTCCATTCAACCACTCAGCACTTGCCTTTCCTAAAGCTCCTGTCTTCCCAACTGTCTGCCAAAATGCTGTCCTTATTTATTTATTTATTTATTTATTTATTTATTTATTTATTTTTAAATGCTTGCATTTTCTTTTCTTTTCTTTTTTTTTTTTTAAGATTTTATTTATTTATTTGACAGAGAGAGACAGTGAGAGCAGGATCACAAGCAAGGGGAGAAGGAGAGGGAGAAACAGGCTTCCCGTGGAGCAGGGAGCCCGATGCGGGGCTCGATCCCAGGACCCTGGGATCATGACCTGAGCCGAAGGCAGACACTTAATGACTGAGCCACCCAGGCACCCCTGCTGTCCTCATTTAGAACAGAAAGTTCTCCCTGTAGCCACCTGAGGTCCCCTCCATCTGCCTTTGTGGTAATTAGTTGGATGGTTTGCTTGTGGGTAAAGGAGGCTGGGAGAGAGTTCTAGAACGTATCCCACTGGCAGGTCTCAGACTCCTAGCTCACCCTGACATACTTCCCTTTGGCTGTGTGGCTGGGATCCTATAGGGGTGGGTGCAGCTCCTCCCCCTTTAGAAAATTTACTTCCACCTTTCTGGACCTCACTTTCACATGGTTAAAGCACAACAGTCAGCCTAGATGATAGCTTTATGCCTCTTAGCTCCCTCAAATCCTACCTCCTGTGATGCTGCCTAGAGATGTTATCTTTGCATGCTGGGGAACCACATCCTCCATACCTTCAGTCATCAGCTGATGTTGAAGGGGGAATGAAAGCTGCTTCTCTTCCGCTCTGAGTATATCCAGCCTCAAGAGGGGCCAAATGCAAGGCATTTGCAAACCTTGTTACCAAGGAAACTAGATCCTCTTTCCCCAGCTTTCTGGGCACTGAAACTAACCTGACTGTAGGAACAGGCTCTGGGTCATCTCCTGGACAGAATTAGAGATGAATTGGACAGTCTCAAGTTTAAGGAGATCCAGCCTGGTAACTAGGGGGCTGCAGGCAATGTTGCCATCCACTGATTAATGTCAGAGGCCAAGCAGCACAGTGACCAGCATTGGAAATCTGGTCAATAGACAGAAGGACCCTACTAGTGGTGAGACAGGCTGTTGGAGAAGCAGGAGAGGGAGAAAGAGGGATGCTGGGAAGTGGTGAGGCTTCAGGTCAAGACTCTAGTTAGGAGGGAGACTGAGGTATGAGGGAGGATGGGTGATAAGAGGGGAAACAATGGAAGCCTGATGCTGTGGACTGGGTCACCCAATGGTGGGGAGGAAGCACATAACCCTCAAATGCATGGGCCCCCAGGGCTCTTCCCTGGAGCACCAAATACTGCCATGTTGCACAAGACACTAGTAACTGCCAGACTTGTCTCCTCTTTATCATTACAAAGAGGACCCCAATTTTGTTTCAGAAACAATGTAATCAATTAGAAACACTAATATCCCCAGAGTCCCAGTTGTGTTTGCTAAGATATAAGCAGAAATCCCTGGGAGGAGCTGTGGGAAAACCTGTGGAAAGGGTTGATGTAGCAGGCACATGCATTTGCCCTTCACCCTTGCCCCTTTTTTCTGCCTGAGATTCAGACAGGACACTGAAAGAGAAACAGCCATCTGGTGAGTGGGAAGTCCAAAGCCAGAAGCTAAGCTGGGCGGGGCTGGAAGCTGAAGGAAGCCTGAGACCCTGATGGCACTGAGAGCCACAGGACAGCCCTGAAAATGGTACTGCAGCTTCTTGTCATGTGAGAAAAATGAACTCTTGTTTGGCTAATCTACTGTAGTTGAGCTCTGTTTTATGCAGATGGACCCAGTCCTAACAGACACACATATCTGGCTTACTGGGTTGTTGGGAGGATTTGATGAGATGCCTCAGCAGACTCTGAGGGTTGAGGTGAACCCAGCAGAGATTGCTGAGCACTCAGAATCCAACTTTGGGAACTTGTCCTATTCTTAAGCCCCTGTAGGTGGTGGACACCTAAGCCACTGATACACTTCCTGTCCCCAACTTGATTAACTAACTCCAGACTTAGTGGGGCGGGTTAATCCTGTGACCACAATGGGGATGTGTCAGTAAATCCAGCTGCAGGGAAACAGTTTTGAAAAACCAGAGGAAGCAAGGCAGAGGATGATGTGCATTGTGGCTTACTGAAAGTCCATCTGCACTTCTAGAAAAAATGTCTCTGCTTATATGCTATCAATGGTGGTTCAGTAGCACCTTCTTCACATTCAGAGTAGCTTTCATTCATTCGTCAAATACTTCCTGGGTGCTTACATTGTGTCAGGTACTGTATTCGGTGCTGGAGATACAAAAGTGAGTCAGATACGATCCTTGACCTCAAACATCTTTTCTGAGTACCAATTTTTTATTTTTGTTTTAATTTAATTTATTTTTTTTAGAAAATGGGGCCAAAAGGTAAAGGGTACACTTGAGTTAAATATGAGGGAAGAAAAAGCTCTGACTACTGACATTTTTGTCATTTTGTATGTTCTGACTGATGCTGTAAGAATAATGTACACTGGGTTTTGGGAGGTGGGGGATATTTCCAATCTAGCCTGGAGTGGAAAGTTACTGGTATGCTCAGAAGTAAGCTTCCATAATTATGGACTGAGGTCAGACAAACTATAGAGAGTTCTCAATTTCTAGCGTTTCCTTGGGCTGTGAGTAAACTACCACTTGACCCAGGTAAAACATGCTGTCTCCTTAAATGGAAAATACCCAGATGGTGGAAATTTTGTGTTTTCTACAAATGGGAAACTATTAGGTCTTCAGTGATACCCACTGGGCTACACTCTGAACAGCTGACTAAAAAGATTGTACCAGCCCACCATTTTTCATTTTTAGCTGCTCCTCACTGAAGAGATATTTGGGTATGCATATATACGATATATCAGAATGCAGGTTCTCAGGTAAGAACACCTTTGAATCCTAACTCTGCTCCTTACCAGCTGGTGAGCAGCCAGGTAGTTACTTGACATCACCAAGTCAATCATTCCTACCACTTAGGGTTGTCATGAAGATTAAAAATAACATATTATACAAAGGATGGACAGTACTTGGCACAGAGTTAGAACTCAAAACATGTTAACTATGGGGAAAATGAGATGGAGATGGGGAGAGAGAGAATGGGAAATCTTTTCTCAGGGGGATGATCTGGGCTAGAGCCATTTACCCCCCAACAGACCTTCTTGTGCCATCTCTGTCCAGAAACAACCCATCCTCAGCAGACCCCAGAGACTGTTAAACCTCTGTTATGCTGAATTCTGCTCCATTCACCTTCAAGCTGCTGGGGAATGTGGGGGCTCTCCAATTATTTGAATGAAAACTGAATTTCAGTGGGCAGTTTTGGAGGGTCTGTGAAATGAGCAGGTCCGATGCCCCATTGGATGAATCTGCTTTGTGAGACTAGTTGAGGGTTTTCATGAAAGGCTTCCCTATGTAAATATATTAGTTTCCCCGTCTCTGCAATGGAGGTGATTGTCCTGACTTCCTCTGATGGGGTGGGGGGTGGATTAAACCAAATGGTAAGTACCTAGCATGATGATGGGGAGGGAGTAGGAGCTCCAGGAAGATTGCTCCATCCTTCCACATCCTTCCCTGCCCTGTTGTCATACTGCCCTAAACTGAGAGTATGACTGCCAGAGAGCTAACAACATGTGGCAGGAGGAATATAGGAATCCACTCTTAGCATCTTATACTTTAGTTGCAATTCATTTATCAGGCCAGCCAGGGCAATCCCTGGCCTGGTTCCATTCAGCCCCATGGCACACTAGAATTTCTGGGCAGCATTTTAAAAATTATTGATATTGAGCATGAATTCCCTTCCCCAAGTGAATCTGTCTTAATGAATAGCTCCTTGAAAGAATGAGTACCTCTCTGGTTTCAGTTTGTTTCCTCTGCAAATTGAGAACAGAGAAGTAAAGTAACTCACTGGGTGCTGCACAGCTAGAGAAGGGCCCAGGTCTGCTGAAGCCCAGCTTAGGGCAGTCACCCCAACAGATACTGTCCTTAGTTAAAATTATGATATTCTGTCCATCATGGATTTTTTTTTGCATTAATTTTGAGTTTGAAAATAGTGTATTAAAGTATTATATATCTAGATTTCAAGGTTTTTTGGCATCCCCTTAAATTTGTATTCAAGGTCATAGCCAAATGATGGGGAGTGCTCAAGAGAAAACTTCACATCATTTCCGTGGGTCCAGAAATTGCATCTAAAAAGGGACATGAACTGGCCATCTGTCCTTTTCCTTGGAAGGTTATGCTCAGTTTACTAGGATTTTGTGCTGTGTTTCCAGGAGTGGTGATGGCCAGTCATGAGGATAAGGATGAGCTTCTGGTCTGTGGCAGAGCTGGACATAGGCCCAGTGAATTTCTGAGGCTTCTCTACAAGAAATCAGTTGAAAGTCATTTTAAGACTGGTTAGATTTCAACTGAGGGTTCTAGAGGGGAGGGGGTGGGGGGACGGGTTAGTCTGGTGATGGGTATTAAAGAGGGCACGTACTGAATGGAGCACTGGGTGTTATACGCAAACAATGAATCATGGAACACTACATCAAAAACTAATGATGTAATGTATGGTGATATAACATAAAAAAAAAAAAAAAGAAGACTGGTTAGATTTTGGCTGTGTCTCTTTTGCAGCCTAAGCAACAGATGAAATTCCTCCAGGAAGTATTCATTATTTAACTGCCACTAGCTTACAGTTAAGTTTTGGCTAGCTTGACATTTTCAGCCCATACTAATCTGAATTAGGTTATAAATGAGTGACAAGACCTGAACTATGCCCTCAGATACCATTAAACCAAAAGTAGTTGATTTGCCTGGAGGGAGCTCTGTGCTTATGAGGTCAGGAACCATGGTAATGGTTTGCAAAGGAAGCATTCCCGACAAGGCGGAGCTGCAGATGCAGGTGAAAAGTCTTTACCTGAACCGGTAGACAGATACAGTGCGGGGCTTGGCTCGCAGGTAGAGTCCTACCTGTCAGGCTACATGTGCCTCGGGGAGTGTCTTTAGTCATCTCAAAGGACGTCGCTGAAATCTCAACAATTTCTCCAAACTCAACTTTACTTTTATTTCAATTCCCACTAGAACATAAGCTCCATAAGGACAAGAATTCTTGATGGTTTTGTTCCAGGCTATATCCTCAGCAATTAGAATGGTGCTTCACCTAAAATAAGGGCTGATGGTCGTGTCACCCTCCTAATTACAGCTCTTCAGTATCTCTGTTTCCATTAGAATAAATGCTGAAGCCCTTATGTGACCTACGTGATCTGCCCCCTGATGACTTCTTTAATGTCAGGTCAAGCCATCTTTTCTTCATTCACTATATTCCAAGCTCTGCGCTACCAGGCCTCTGCAAATGTTTCTTCAGCATGGTGAACACATGCACACATACACACACACACTTCACAGAACCAGCTCCTTCCCAACCTTCCTATATCTAACTATAAAGGTCCTTTTTTCAACCATTCTAAAGATCTTTCTCTATTCTTATCCATGGAGGACCTCTTCTCCTGCATGTCATGTTTCCCTCATAGCACTTTTCTCAACTTGTAATTGAATATTTTTTTAAAAATGTATTCCACTGCTTAATTTCTGTTTCTGTGTTAGACTTCTCAATCCATGAGGAAGTGAATATGACTCTCTTTGTTCCAATATATCCATATTCCTCTGAAAGACCCTGACATAGAATAGGTACTTACTTACAAATTACCTGTTGAATGAATGAATGAACGTCTTTAGTATATATGACCCTGTCCTAGAATAAAATATAAAGATGGTGTTCTCCATCTCTCTTTTGTCCACCCTCTTCTCTTTAGTGCTCTCTTTGCTTGTCCCAGTGGCTAAATACTGCCTGTTAGCTGCCCAGGCTGCCTTATACACCCCAAGCCCAGGTCTGACAGTCTAGACAATGCCCCATTAGGATGCTAAAGGCGGGAATGTCATAATGTACTGTGTATAATATATAGCCTTTAACAGACATGCATCCTTCTAAATACTGTGGGAATGTAGGACATTATAAATAGCTTATGGGGAAGAAATTTATGTGCGCACAGGAGGGTCATTCACTCCACAGAGGCAGCCAGCTGGCCCGTTGTCTATGCAGAAGAGAGTTCCTGGCATAGCTATCATAATCAGTTAAAACCAGGTTCATCTGCAATTTTCATACTATTCTCTTCACCATTCTAACTATATATTGACTACCCTGCACTATTTTCCCTTCTTACATAAAACTGAAGAGAAATAATAGAAAGAGTATCATATGCCACTATGTTAACAATACTTATATTTAGATATTAAGATATGAGTGTTTTTAGGGTTTTCCCCCACATATGTCCATTTAAAACTTTTTATTTATTGAGATTTTGTTACTTTTATAATTTTAGAATATGTATTTCATGTACTCTCCTCTGTATTTGTATATAGTATCTCAATTGTATAGAGCCATGCTGTCCAATATAGTAGCCGTCAATGTCATGTGAATATTCAAATTTAAATTAATCAAAATTAAATTCAACTTAAAACTCAGTTCCTCACTAGCCATATTTCAAGAGCTTAGTAGTTACATGTAGTAAGTGGCTACTGTTCTGAACAGCACAGATATAGAACATTTCCATTACCACAGAAAGTTCCATTGGAAAATGCTGGTATAGAGTGTGTAGGTTTTGAGCATTTGAATATAAAAACAGAGTCTCACAGGTGTTGAAGAGTATTGTTGATGCAAACAAAAATTTGGAAAGATCAGCTGTCTGGGTTCCTTGTGATTCAAATGCAGTGGTATTGATTCCTCTCTGAGAAAAGGCCCTGGTTTGCTCATCAGGGTCTTTGAAATTTTATAGCTGTGGAAGCTAACTGAGTTTAGCCATCTGAGAATTTTTACAGAGTAATCTGTAAAGACTGGACAAGATGCCTGCCATGATGTGTCAGTGTTTCAGGCCACTCCTGAAACTCAACTTTCTTTTTTTTTTTTTTTAAGATTTTATTTATTCATTTGAGAGAGACTGAGGTAGAGAGAGCATGAGAGGGGGGAGGGTCAGAGGGAGAAGCAGACTCCCTGCTGAGCAGGGAGCCCGATGAGGGACTCGATCCTGGGACTCCAGGATCATGACCTGAGCCGAAAGCAGTCGCTTAACCAACTGAGCCACCCAGGTGCCCGAAACTCACCTTTCTATGGGAAATTTTCATAAGCATACTTCAAATTAGATTCCTTATTTCCCTAATTCCTGTTCCCATTAAAAGGCCTTTAAGATCTATTCTTGACTAACTCCTCTTTAATGACCTACAGGATAACAAAATGCTAAGGTAAATTTATTATGCAGCCAGCCCAGGGGGTCGTGCTCAGCAAGTGGCCAGGCTCTTCCTTGAAAGGGCAGGGACTAAGTGACCTTTGGCACAACAGCTCAAGATCTGAGCAGCTAATCTTTCTCTATAATATTCAAAATTTGTCTGGTGTCAAGATGCATTCCCAAACCCATAAGCCTGGTGACCTGAGGAATGTGTCACTTCTGCCTCAGTCTTCATTAGCAAGAGGGACCTAGGTTATTAACTGAGAGGTGTAAAGATACAGTCATTCACAGATTTTTTAAAAAACAAATCTTCAGTGAGCATCTACGATGTGCTACATACTGGGGATAGAACAGTAATTAAGGCAGACCTGGATACTGCTTTACAGAGTACCACCTCAAAATATTATAATACCAACCTTGTCAAAGTCAAGGATAATCTTAAATAACCAGAAATGAGCTGACACCCACAGGTCAGGAGTGTCTCTAATGTGCGGTAAAGGTAAAACTCTACCTACGTGTCTAAATCAGAAAAGATATCGAACATATGAGTGTGTTTCATATCAATTAGCTTCTCAAGATATCCCATAAATGTCATTTAGTTCTGTGCAAGAGGAAAGAGACAAAATGTTTCTGTAATCGGGTCCTCTAGGGGCCATTAATCACCATATGAAACAGCGCTAGGTAGTAAACTGCCAAGACCTGTGATGTACTTCACTGTCCTTTCTCTAAGCACCCTGGGTTAACACGGAACAAGGAAGATGTACCAAAATGTTGATTAAAGTCCAGGTTGAAAGGTCATTTCCTTAAATAAGTAAGATGTGGCGAACATGTGACAATGTGAAAACAGAAGTACAGAATAAAAAGGGAAAATGTCTTCTTAACACATCTTTTTACAAGAAAAAAAAAGGAAAGAAAGAAAAATTTGGACATAATCTTAAGAAGGAGGCACTCAGATGATACCCCCTACAGAGCACATCTAATTGCCCAGAAAGTGGACTAGGAAATCTTATTGTAAATCTCTCTCCTAGAGATTTACTTCTTTACAACACTAAGATGTAAGATGATTAAAGTTCAGGGGCAAGAAAAGAAGGGAGAGGCATGGAAAGACCTCAGTGCTTCTGAAATAAAAATATCTGAGGAAAGAAAGCACATAGAGTGATGGTCAGAAATCAACATAAGGAATTGTTGTGGAGATGTTGCCTTTTCAGACCAGTCCACATTGGCACTGTGTTTGTGTTTCAGAAAATATTTGTTGAGTACAAGAGTATGTAACATTTGAGCCCAAAAAGATTTAGGAATCATCAGGAGTTAATAATTGTTAAAGAGCATGAATGAAATCCCTGGACAATGTAGTATGAGAAGAATAGGGGCCAAGCATGAACACTTGAGTACCCTAAAGTTTAAGGTCAGGACAGAAGATGAGGAATCTATTAAAGGGATAGAAAAATGAATGTTCAAAAGGAACCAGCAGTGTATTGCAAGAGAAGTCAAGGGAGTAAAGAATTTAGAGACGAGATGCCTGTTTAAACACAGCTGGGAAGTACAGCCAGCTAAGGATCATAAACTGTACATTGATTTAACAACATTTGCCGGAGAAGTTTGAGTGGAATAGGGTGAGCATAACACAGATCGAAAGAGACTGAGAAGTGACAAGGAGGAGAGGAAATGTGGATGGGACCAGCCATTACTTGGAAGGATACTAAAATGAAGACCCATGCAGACATTGTTAATCAGCTTTTATTCCTAAAGAATCTGGCTTGCTAAATTGTAAGGGTTTATCTCTGGAACTGACCTCCCTGACTACAAGGATGGGACACAATCATACCTGACCTTTCGATCTGAGGAAGTACCCAAGTAACAGAGCATTCTTAACCCGATTCTTCTCTGATTATTATAAACATTGTTTAGTCCTTAGAGAAATAATGCGTTTGAACATTTTCTCCATAGCAGTTTTTCTTGCCCTTCTCTAAAGTATAGGCCTATAAGAATTAAGTCTATGGAGTTCAAGAAAAATGAGTTGGCATCTCTTCCTTTGAAAAGTGAGCTTTGGGGGTTAGCACAGTGAGCCCTGAAAAGCACCCACCATAGAGGCAAGGGAGTCTCTTGATGTGCTATACACAGACACTAGGTCCTACGTAGCCTTTAGGTAAACAGAGAAGATGATCAGTGTGCCTCAGATCTGCCATGTGGTCAGCAGGCTTTGCACAGAGAAACACCCTGGAAGGGTTGGCAGGCAGACCTTGCCTTTTATTAACAATCGCAGCCTCTAAGTTGTTCATATAGATCAGCCATAATATGCCAAGAAAAATATTTCAATGATTATTTGTTCTACTTCACAAAGCCAAGAGTCCTAGGTTATCACAACATACTAGTGTTTCCAAGCTTTATCTTAGCATCAGCTTCTTCTCATGACTAGAGTACTATGGTTGAAGCTGAGTGAGATGGGGCAAAGTTATCTCCTTAGAATGCCACGTGGTTTAAAAGCATTAGCCCTGGAAAAGTGGCTCATGACACTGGCTACATATGAGATTCACCTATGAACAAATCCTAATACATTTAGAAGTCCTGATTTAATTAGGGAGTAGATCTCTGGCATGATATATTTTTTTAAAGCACCCCAGATTCTATTATGCAGTGAGGGCTATGAACCACTGCCCTAGTGGAAGACTATTTATGGGAGGTTCCATTCTACTAAAGAAGATAGTATCTGTAGTAAAACTGCTATCAAACCAATAGTTAGGTAATACTCTGCTGTTGGTTAATCAAATATTTTAGTTAATGAATGTTGATAAGTTTACCAATAGAAACCAATTCTACATGATATTAGAATAAAATAATATATACATTACAAAAGTCAGACTGAATAGCTTATTTAGCCAGCATTTATCCAGAAATCATTCTGGAGTGCCTATTATGTGGCATACTCTATGTAAGAGGCTTAGAGAGATGTATAAATTATTCTTCCTAAGTTCTTACTCTCAAAGAACTGTAAGTCTTCTGTGGAAGGTATAATGTATGATATAAAGCAAAATCTAAGAATCAAAAAACACTGGAGGGTCTAATACTATCTTGAGGTCATTGTCATTTTGGTGTGTTAAAGATGACTACAAATTCTAGCCACTCCTCCCATCAAAAGATGGCATCTATTTTCCTCTCCCTTTATATCTGGGTCAGCCTTATAAACTTTGACCAAGGAATGCAGCAGATGTGATACTATGCTAGTTGTAAGCCATAGTCTTTAAGAAACTTGGCAGCTTCTTTCTTGTTCTCTTGAAGCCTTCAGGCATCACATAAAGTGGTCCAGCTGGAGACAATACATAAAGAGAGAGATGCCTGGGCGTTCCAGCCATCTGAACAAAGTGCTAGATATATGAACAAAGCCATCTTGAAATGTAGCCTTGAGACTGTTATGTGAAGAAGTCCACATTTGCCATATGGAGAAACCACGTGGAGAACTAAGGCATCCTGGCCAACAGCCCCAGCTCAGGTACCAGATAGTCTCATGACTGCACAAGTGAGACCAGTGAAAGAATCATTCAATTAACCCATAGAATCATGAGAAATAATATAAAGTTTTTGTTTTAAGTCACTAAGATTTAGGATTGTTTGGCACACAGCAATATATAACTGGTACAGAAGTTGGTGGCTGGAAATAAGGTGTAGCCATAGAAAACCTAAAACATGTGGCATTGGTTTTGGACCAGGTAGTAGGTAGAAACTGGAAGGGTGGTAAGGAGACTAGTAGTGGAGGTTTGAAAAGTAGTGAAGTACTTGCTATTGGAAACTGGAGAAAACAGCACTCATATTACATAGTGCTGAGTTGTTTGTCAACACTGTTGTCTCTGATAACATAGAAGATAGAAAAGTCATCAGTGAATTTATGGATCTGGCTAAGGAGATTTCCAGGCAAAATGTTGAAAGTGAAAGTTGACTTCTTTTTGCCACTTATGATAAAGTATGGGAAGACAGAAATGAGCCAAAGAAGAAACTATTCCTTTTTAAAACAATTTAGGGGAAATGTTTCCAGCTCTGGACTTAGTAGGTTGGAAAATTTCTAGCCTTTCCATGTGTCAAAAAGATTTTCAAAGTTGGACTTAGGGTAAAGGTCAAATCCAGAATGCTGACAGTAAAACCTGGACCCAAGTAAAGATCAAATCAAGGTTGTATGACCTTGATTTGTGCTTGTGTGACCCTTTGCTAAGACCTCAGAAAGATGTAAGAATCTTAAGAGCATTGCTCCACGGCACCCTGATTTGCAGTCTAAAGGAAAAAGGGGCCTAACTTGAAGAATTTTATGGGTGTGAATTTTATTTAATGAAGTGAATTTGTAATATGATGCATAGAAAACATACAAAATTTAGAGGGAATTGTATTGACAAAAGTATCACCAGATTAGACTAAAAGGGATAGGGCAATACAAAATAAAATGAGATTCTAGACTCCAAAATTTATATAGACAGAACTAGGCAAAGAAAGCAACTCAGTTGTAAACTTGACTCTGTCTTATAGAAAAGAAAGTTCTCAGGTGAGAGAGCCAGATGCAGAGGATAGAAACAAGAGCCACCAAGAACAGTGGGCTGCAAAAAGACTCTGAGAGAGCAGAACTAGACCCTAATCAAGGAACAGTCCCTGAACTGCAGTAGGAGACCCTGACAACTTGTGCCCAGGTGGATTTCAAAATTTCTGTGAAACAGGGAAGCTATGTGCTCCCCTTCTCTCCCTTTTTGAATGGGAGTGTCCATTATTGTTATTCACTTTTGTATGTTGAATGTTTGGGAAGGTGGATAACTTGTCTTTTTAATTCACAAATCTCTGCATAGATGGGAGCCACATAGATTGTCTACGTTCAGGGGACTGCACCTTAGGTGGCTCATTCATATCTAGGCCTAATTTAGATGACAAAACCCTGAATCTCAAGTCTGAGCCTAATGCCATAATGGAATGAGAATATTGTAGGTCTTGGGAAGGTATAAGTGTATTTTGCTTATGGGAAGAATATAAATAATTTAGAGGTTATTAAAGATAGCCACAAATTCTCTACTTTCCTTCAACATCAAGAGATGGAGTTTATTTTCCCTTTCCTTGAATCTGGCTTGGTATTGTGAATTGCTTTGATCAACATAATGTGGCAGAAGTGATGCTAGTCTACTTTAGGCTAGGCTACACTTTAAAAATGGGGAGTGTTTGCTTTATTAGTGTCTTGAGACTTCACGTCGGAAAGTCCAGTTACCTTGCTGAAGAGACCGCATGGCCAGCCCCCAGCTAGTCCAGCCATCTCCACCAAAGTACCAGGCATGTAATGAAGTCATCTTGGAATGCTGCCTTAAGACTACCATGCTGTGAGAAGCCCAAGCTACCATCTGGAGGGAACACATGGAGGAGAATGAACACATGACAGTTCATAGCCCCAGCCTGGCTGCCATCTGAATGCAGTTACAGGACTGACCCAACATAAGACCAGAAGAAAAACTGTTTGTCAACCCACAAATCATGAGAAATAATAAACCATTGTTGTTTTAAGCCATTAAGTTTGGGGAGGTTTGTTTTACAGAAATAAATAACTGACACCATTGTGAGCTACAATTGGAGCATTTAGATAGGCCAAAGAATTTTCAAATAGAGAGTCTTATCTGGAAGTTCAGTTAAACTAGCTATTTTGTATTAGCACTTTTTAAAAACTGCATCTCAGGATGATATCAACAAAAGCAATCCTAGTATGCTTGAGAATAAGTAAACCAGAGTGTCATGCAACCCAGAGAGAAGACCTTGATTCCACTTCTCCTGTAATTATGTCTAGATGGTCAAAGTGTTGGGAAAATTCCTCAACAGAGAGTTATCAAGAACCTCCTATGAATGTCAGACAACCTAAGGAGAAAAATCTTATTGCCAGTTTCTAAGAAAAGACAGGATGTGAACATCTAAATAATCCAAATATTAGCCAATTTCAGACCTTAATTAACTCTGAACACTGGGGAGGTGTTTCTTTTTCTTCTACTATTTTCTGGAAGAGATTATGTAGGATTGTTATTAATTCATTATTAAATATTTGGTAGAATTCTCCAGTGAAACCATCTGGACCTGGAGATTTTTTGTTGTTGGATTTTTGAAATTATGAATTTGATATCCTTAATAGTTATAGGATTATTCAAATTATATCTTTCATGTTGAATGTGTTATGGCAATTTGTGCTTTTTGAGAAATCGGTGCTTTTCTTCTAAGTTGTCAAATTCACGTGTAGATTTGTTCACAGTATTCCCTTATTATTCTCTTGATGTCTGCAGGATTGGTAGTGGTAAAACCTGCATTTTTTTATATTAGTAATTTGTCTTTGCTTTTTCTTTGTCAGTCTTGCCAGAGTTGGTCAATTTTATTGATCTTTTCCAAGCACCAACTTTTTGATTCATTGATTTTCTGTTTTCAATTTTAGTGATTCCTGCTCTTAACTTTACATGTGCCTCCCTCTGTTTCCTTTGGAATAGTTTTGCCCTTATTTTTCTAGATTCTTGAGGCTTTTTATTCTATGGGAAAATACTACTTCAGTTTATCAAATATGTTTGCATTTCACTAAATGCAGTATATTTATTAGATAGGATTATCTCATAGGTATTACTTTCATAGAGCGCATATAAAATGCTTCCCTCATGCTCATGTGGAGCCATCAAGGCACGTCAGAAAACAATAGCAAATCTCACAAAATGTGTGTGGATTTGAAAAAAAAAATGCCATCAAACAATCAGTACTAGCTGATATATCCCCTGGTGCTTAGAGAGGCCAATCAAGGTAAATTATACCAGTAAAAGGAGCAGACCATCAGTGTTTTTTCCTGCTGCTCTAAAATTTTCCCCTAAGCAATAACTTAGCAGTGGAAAATCCCCAGCATGAAGGTTAGAGGAAGTGTGGTAAACATGTGCTGGTCACTAGATTTATCTTTCATGGTGTTTCCAATAATAAATTGCTCTCAGAACAACAAAGAATCTGAGTGTGAAAGGCTCAAGTTAGCAGCTGAGCTAAATAAAGAACAAACTGTGGTTCAAAAGGGATAATTGGCATATTTTCTTATATTTGTATTGGTGTTCATTTGGAATTACTTAGTATATTCTTAAGAGGCAAACAACAAATTACCCAACTGAATTTTAAAATCATACAGTTATTCTTAGAGGTGTATGGACTCCCGGAGGAAACAGGGATCTGGATTGAGTAACTGATTTGCCCCAAATTGCTCAGCCAGGTCCCAGAAGAGCCTGAGCTCAGACTGCCCACCCCTGTTCCACTATTTATTTAGTCAACAAATATTTAGTGACTGCCTACAACATGTCAGGAGCTGTGCTAGGTGCTTGGATGCCAAAGAGGCAAGAATCCTTGACCCCAAAAGCTGGCAGAGGGAGAGAGATAATAAACAAGTAATGAATTAACAAAGTGAATTACACAACACATTATGGGGTGATAAGTGCAATAAAAAAAAGAAAGTAGATCAAAGGAAGTAGTGTTGGGAGTGCTAGTAGGGTGCAATTATAAATAGTGTATCGGGGCAGTCCTCACTGAAAACACTGGGAAAAGGCAAAGAAATTAGCCATGGGGGTAATGGGAGAGAGCATCTCTGCAGAGCTACACAAGGGCCTTCAGGCAAGAGTGGGCACCGAACAGTTTCTGAGATGCACCTGCCATGCTTAAGGAATTAAAATCATCTATTACACCATCTGCAGTGTGTCCTCTAAAAATCATGGAACCTATAGACTTTGAGAGTTGGGAAAGCTTGAAAAATTGTGCAGTCCGATCTCCTAGCCATGCAGAAATGTTCAGCATAGTGGCCCAGATCCACAGTTGTCCAGGCTCCAAACGAATCTCTTCAGTCCAAGATCTCATTGGGTCACAGAGCTTGTACCATTTTTTTTAAGCCACTTCCAAAGGTTAGAAAGTTTTGTCTTTGTGGAGCTGAGATCTGCCTCCAATTGGCTTTATCTGTGATTCCACTTCTATCCTTTAGAGCAAACCCCTTCCCCCGCCTCTCAGCCATGACGTATCTCTCTTTTGTCTTCTTCCATTCAAACTGTCTTCTGTTCCTGGCCAGCTTTGATGATTTTCTCTAGACCACTGCTTTCTAAACATTTTCATTACTCATCCTTATCAGTAAAAAAAAAGAAAGAAAAAGAAAAAAGAAAATGGACATTTATCCCCCATATATATCTATTAACTTCTTTATAAATCATGTATATGTACAACTGTCCCAACATGTCATATACATTATAAAACAGACAAAAAGAAACTAAATTAAAAAATAGAATCTCAAATATTTTTCTCCCCATACCTCATGGATTGATCATCTTGCTCACTTTGGACATCTACTCTAGGAAAATTTTAGTTTCTTTATGTCCTCCCCCCAATTGTGAATGGAAAACCACAGTCTTAGGAGAATATTTACAAAGAACATAGTGACAAAGCTCAGAATGAGGAACAGAGAAAACTCAGTTCTACCTGGGCTCTATCATCGTCAGTTGCATGATTTGACGCAAGTTACTTAACCTATCTATGCCTTGGTTCCCTCATCTCTAAAAATGCAGTGAATAGAGCTGTTATCTGGGGGCTCTAATGCTTGCAATGTTGTGGGATACAAATGGGATAATCAATAGAAAGTACTTAATACAGTATGTAGCACAAAGTAGGCATGGGATAACTGTTAACTAGTTATTGTTATGTGGTTTTCAGACACCACTCCAGAAATATCCTCTAAGTCATACATGTCAGTCATTCAATCAAAACTATCTCCATCTATGGCCCAGGCAGCCTGATGGCAGTGCATCTCGTCTGGTCTCGGAAGCTAAGTAGGGTCGGGCCCGGTCAGGACTTGGATGGGAGACTGCCTGGGAATGCCGGGTGCCGTGGCTCTGGTTTTGGGATGCCTGGGTGGCTCAGATGGTTAAGCGTCTGCCTTCGGCTCAGGTCACGATCCCAGTGTCCTGGGATTGAGTTCCACATTGGGCTCCCTGCTAGGCAGGGAGCCTGCTTCTCCCTCTGCCTCTGCCTCTCTCTATCTCTCTCTCTGACTCTCATGAATAAATTAAAAAAAAACAAAACTACCTCCAGTAACCCGAATTACTGAATTCTTACCTTAGTAGTAATTTGAAAGTCCTTCATGTCACAAGTGAGTGGTATTGTCCAGATGCTCTTTGCCCTTTCATTCCAATCATAGTGGCCTTCTTTTAGTCCTTTGGGTATCGTGTTTCCTTGAACTACCCCAGGGCCCTTGCACATGAAGTTTCCTCTGCCTAGGGTGATGTTCTGAATCATTCTTCACCTAGCTGACTCCTACTTTCTGAAGGATCCCTTCTCTGTGTGTGGTTTTTTTTTTTTTTTTTTTTGATAACTGAAAGGTAGACTGCTTGAGTTAACAGATACCCTTCTTTCAACAAATGTGTGTTATTTCTTTGGCCAAGGACACCTCTGAGACAGTTTGGCACAGAGGCAAGAATGTGGACTCTAAAGTCAGTAGGGGCAGCTTTCATTTAATTTCATAGTATACCTCCACTGCTAAAAATGCTCAGAGTATACATCCCTGTGAACAAAATTTAAATTCAAAACCCCTGAACTCTTTCCACCTGGACTTTAAGGAAAGTCAAGTGATCTGCCCAAAGTAGATTATCTGTGGAACATAAAGCCAGCCATTAACTAGCCAGGGTTACTCGCTACTTGTTACAGGAGTTCTGAAATAAGGAACCAAAAGCCAACGAAGCAGAAAAAAGCCTTGGGAGTGAAAATGCTAAAAAAGTAAAGTGCTCTGTTACTACTATACACGAGCACATAGGTATGGTATATTCCCTTAGGAATTTCCTGGGGGAAAAATGCAGGCAGAGCTACTGGCCATCCCCAAACACAGACAATGAGTCAGAAGCATGAGGTATCTGCCTAGATGCCCAGAGAAATGCTCTGCACACTGGAAGGTCTCCTGGCCACCCTTGGTACCCAACTTCTTCCAGAAACTGAGGTATGAAATCCACTGAGGCATTTTAAGAGACAATCTCTTAGTAGGGATGAGACAATGAAAGAATGCATCTGCAGATAACAAAGGTAATAACCATTTCCTGGGTACCACCTGTGTGTTGGTCACTGTGGATATATATATTGCCTCTCCTGAAAAAATAACATGCTCAATACATCCTTGGTCAAATTGTCCCTCTAAGAAGCAGAAGCCAGGGGGCACCTGGGTGGCTCAGTGGTTAAGCATCCAACTCTTAATTTCAGCTCAGATCATGATCTCAGGTCAGGGTTGTGAGATTGAGTCCTGCGTTGGGCTCTGCACTAGGCATGGAGCCTGCTTGAGGTTCTTTCTTCCTCTCCTTCTGTCCCTCCATCCCCCAAAGAAAACACAGAAGCCAGTAGTGTTAAGACAAAATTACTAATGACCACTCCATCTTTTTCTTTTTTCCCTAACCCCCCTTCAATCATCTCTGCTCTTCTCTCCATTGGGATGGTTGTCAAAATCAGTAGAGCAAGGCTGAATTCAGGCAGGATTTTTTTTAAAAGATTTTATTTTTAAGTATTTTAAGTAATCTCTACACCTAGTGTGGGTCTCAAACTCACAACCCTGAGACCAAGAGTTGCATGCTCTACTGACTGAGCCAGCCCACCCCCTAGGCAGGATTAAATCAACCCATGTGGCATAAATAGATATGGCAAACACGTGCCATGCTTATATATGATCTTTGAAAGATAACACTGAATTTAAATGAATACTCATTCTAAAACTTTCTATACAGCAGGTATGAATTGGAAAGTCACAAAACAGTGATGTGTAAATATGAATCTCATTCTATTTTTATACCTGTGTCCATATTCCTTTGACTAGCCCCCATATTTTCCTGACAACAGGACAATTTAGAGAAGTCAGACCAATCCTCTATGTTTTTTACCCTCTTTTGACTGAAACATAATCTCTCTTCAGTATGTACTCAGTGAAATCCACTATTATCATTATCAGTTTCCATCTAGTTCAATGCTCTCTCCAAGCTTCTGCTCATCCCTTCTCTTCCTGTCTGATCATTCCTGGCAGCCGCAGCCTCACAAAGGGAAAGAAGAGGCTTCAGGGCACCTGGTGGCATATTGGTGATGGAAGGTTCTGCATCTGATTTGTGGTCACTCCTTAGCTGGCTGCAGCCACTTGTGTCCTTGTCTGTTGAGAGCTCTCAGGTGTGGTGCATTTGATGTGACCTTCTGCACAGCTCTAGGTGTGGATATTCCCACAGGAATGTGCTTTCTTTCCTTCACCCAGAAGCCCATCTCTAGTCTCCTATGACACTGATTCTTCATCAGGCCACATAGATCTGGGTGGCAAGCCAGTTTCTGTGTTTACCAACTTCCAGAGCTCCTGCTGAGCCCATGGAATGCTCACACACTTTTGCCACCCCACAGAATGGAGACTTGAGCTGTCCCCAGACACCCTCTCACCTGTTCTGGCTGATGTGGAGCACCTCTGTACATTACTGGCCCTCCAGAGGGCTCCAGATGAGAAATACACACCAACCCTATCTTTCAGAGTGATTCCTTCAAGAGTCACTGGGCAGATTCTCTGACCTTCCATAGCACTGGAAGGTTCCACAAACACTCACTTCTCCAAAAAGAGCCAGTCTCACTCCCCCCAGCCCTTTTAATATATCCTAGTGGCAAAGGTCACAAATCAGGTCTGGTTTGCTCAAATCAATTTCATCCAACACCTGGCAAGTTCCCCACTGAGCCTGGCTGTGGATAATCTACTTTCTTTGTTCTTGGCAGTCATGATGGAATGGCGGGGGTGGGGCTGGGGAGTGATAACAACGAAAGAAAAAGAGCAGAACCCATACTTCAGTGTGTTGAGTCATTGCCATATGTGAATACTTGGTATGCTGCTCCATTTCACATACCTGCACTCTCCATTCCACAGGACAGATGGCTACGATACTCATTACGGTTATAGACTCATTATGGTTATGGACTGGATTTTAAGAATATTTTAGAGACAATTTAATCCAATTCCCTTAATTTGCAGATAAGGAAATTGAAATCTATATGCATGCAAATATGAAACTTTTATCTTCTCCCGTAGCTTGTTCCTTTGTGCCAGAAATTCTGGGAATCTTAAGCAAAAAAAAAAAAAAAAAATAGGTGCCAGCTATTTCAATACAACCTACAAATGCAAGATGATTAGAATTACAGTCTGAAATATTTTAAGCTGTGCTTTTAAACTCATTATTTCCAAGTTCCTTAAAAAACACTCTTAAATTCAAAGAATTTTTCCGACTGCTACATTTCCTTTTGAGGAAAATCTTAATTTGTCTCATCGAAGTGGCAAAAAAGGACTTGGAAAGCCAGACAGACACAGACACCTCTGTCTTCCTATTTGGAGAAGCCTAGGAAAGGGAGGGGTGGTTTATTATTAAGGGAGTATGATGGTTAACTTTATGTGTCCACTTGGCTAGGCTATGGTACCCAGATATTTGGTTAAACATCATTCTAGATGTTGCTGTGAAGGTATTTCTTTAGATGTGATTAACATTTTAATTAATAGACTGAGTAAAGTAATGTGAGTGGACCTCATCAAATCGGTTGAATATCTTAAGAAAAGGACTGAAATCTCCTTAGGAAGAAGGAATTCTGCCTCAGACTTGAATTGCAACATCAGTTCTCCCTGGGATCTCTACTCTGCTGGCCTGCCCTGCAGAATCCTGACTTGCCCTCCCCACTGTGGCATGAGCCAATTCCTCAAAATAAATCTCTCGCTGTCTCCCTCCCTTACTCTTTCTCTTTCTCTCTCTCTCTCTCTCATATATTTTAAAATGTATATTTTATATTTAATATATTAAATATTTATATATAACAAATATATATTTATATTTGTATGTAAATATATACACCCTATTGGTTTTGTTTCTCTGGAGAATCCTGATTGATACAGGTGGTGTCACAGCAGCTGATCAGTTTGCAGTGATTCACACTGAGCCCCACAGTGGCCAAAAGAATGGTTCGGCCCTGACAATTATCTTCACCCAGAGAGATCTGACGTTCTCAGCAGGGCCAGTAACAGGAGATACAAAAGACCAAGGCTGAGACTTACCACCTGGGCAGTGCAGGATTTCCTGGGGAACCCAAACACCATGTCTCATCTGCCTCCCTTGGTGCCAATGGGACCTTCAGGGCCGTGGAGATTTTCCTGCCAAGGCACCAATCCTGAGGGGGGACAGCCCAGGGAGTGATAATGATAGGCCTGGAGTTACGATCTTCTCTGTTCAGGGTGAATCTATCTTCTCAACACTTGGAATAAACTAGCACACTACAGCGGGAGCCCCAATTCTTATGGAAACAAATGTGACTGCCACAGTCATCAGAGGCCTCTTGGCAACAAGAAGTTCTTTGTACTCCATCCATTGCTTTCTCTGGTTGTTGAGGGGCAATGTTTGAGCTGGGTCTTTTCTGTTTCATGTGAGGTTGGTCTGTACCTGGCTGGGCCCTCCAGGTCTTGTGAAGAGAATGTGAATGTCTGAACTGAAGGGATAGGCATCGAGTTCTTTTTGAGTTCTGGATATAAAGATCATTTTGTTCTGAAGTTTAGTGATACAGAAAGTGTCACAGGTGGGGTTGTCATTGTTTCAGAGGTTCCACAACATCACGATGAATGTCCCTGTGATTCTTTTGATCTTTCTTCCATGGCCACGATGTGGTTGTTCCCATTCCAGGCATGACTTTCATGTTCAAGGAAGGAAGACAAGGCCCAGAGCCACAGCAGCAGGATAATAAATACTTTCCAAATATGCTTATATCTCATTGGCCAGAACTTGGCGTCTGGCCACCCTTAGCCATGAGTGCGGCTGCAGGTGAGGCTGGAGATATATTTAGAAATATTTAGCTCTGCCAGTCTGCATAGAAGGAAGAAGAACTTTCTAGTATAGCAGCTTTATTCTCAGGGTCTTCCCCGACCCTCTTCCTGGCCTCCATGTGTGTCTCTCCTGCTAATAAACTCTGCTTGAGCCTGCTACTCCCTCTCCACTTCTCTTGCCTTGAGTTCCACCTGGACCCAAGTAGACTATGTTTACAACATCCAATTTTGCTTTCATTCCCCCTAAGAAATTTTCTTCTATTTCCCCCATCCTCCAATATGCATTCTGAAAGGATCAAAACTGATATCCTCAATGGCAAATTCAGCCTTTCCTGCTGACCGGCCACAATTTGTTATCACTTTGTGGAAGTGTGTGTTTTTGTCAGCGCTCCTTTTCCCTCTCTGAGAGCGTACGTTTCTATCATAGATGCAGTTAGTATCATCTTTATGCCGAAGGTTCTACTACTGTATTTCTAGTCCTGCCCTCTCACTCTTATCCCATACTCCACTTTTGGAAATCTGGAACTCAGCATATCTGAAATGAGATGAAGCACATCCCACTCAAAAGTGGATTTCCCTCCCAATTTCTGTATCTCTGTAAATAGTACAATCTTCCAGTGACCCAGGCAGGCATTATAGAACCCATCTTTTCTTCTTCGCTCTCTTTATCCTTCACATCTTTCTAAAGAACAATTCCCATACTGTGGGGTATGGAGTAGCTTTTACTTGTGACTTGTCCCACTCATTGGTAGGGTGCAATCAACTGGAAGGACAAGGACAAGTGCATTCCACTTAATTCCTGGGATTTCCTTTTTTGAAGGGAATCATTATTTTTAAAGCTCCAGATGTAAAATCAATTGTTTTTTAATGAGGAAAGCATCAATTTGTATTTTTTTAGACATTTATTTTCAAAGTTTAAAGCAATGCTGAGAGACATTTAACATGTAAATGATTACTCTCCATTTAAGAAACTATTTGGCATAGCATCTAAAGAGTCATGAAAATATTTGTACCATGTGGCATAATGATCAAAATTCTAAGAAAAGAAAAGACTAGAATCCTAAGGTGTTCATTATAAGTCTATGGAAAAATAGAAAGTAACCTAACAGTTAAACAATAGGGGAATGGCTTGGTAAATTATGCTTAAGAAATCATCAAGTTCATTAGATATGATGCAGCCATTAAAATGATAATTACAAAAATTATGTAGCAACCTGGAAACATACAGAAAAAAAGCAGCTATGATTACAACTAAGTTAAAATAAGGCATGAATTTTGGCAAGAACTGGAAAGAAATGTGGAAAAATAATTCATTTTAAGATGGTGGAATCTGAACCATTTTTAAAATTTTATTTTCATTTCTTCATTTATTTCCAAAGACATCTTGGTATAGGTAGTGGCTTTTCTGGCTGTGACTCATGGTGAAAACTACATTTTATATCATCAACTAGTATGTGCGCCCACACATAGACACACTTCCACACTCATGTGTAAAACCTGTATTCTATTGTATTATCATTGTAAGATACATAATTTTTCACATTTTAACATCTCTAAATTGAGAGGTATGTTACAAATGATGAGATCCTACATTTATAATTGTAAGCATTTTTTTCTTTCTTAAACGTACATACATTAAAGGTACATCTCATAATTAATGTTTTCAGGTTTGATAAAATATGGCAACAAATAGAAATTTCATGACACAACTACCACTGATGCATGGTGATATTTGCTCTTTTCTATTTTAATTTTTTAAAAAAAGATTGTGTTTACTTGAGAGTGATAGAGGTACAGAGAGAGAGCGTGCGAGTACACAGGGGAGGGGCAGAAGTAGAGAATCTTGAGCAGACTCCATGCTGAGTGTGGAGCTGGACATGGGGCTCAACCCCATGACCTGAGCTGAAATCAAGAGTCAGATGCTTAATCAACTGAGCCACCAGGGGCTCCAGTCTTTTCAATTTTTTTTTAAAGATTTTATTTATTTATTCATGAGAGACAGAGAGAGAGAGGCAGAGGGAGAAGCAGGCTCCCAAGGAGCAGAGAGCCCGATGCGGGACTCGACCCCAGGACCCTGGGATCATGACCTGAGCCGAAGGCAGACGCTTAACCATCTGAGCCACTCAGGCACCCCAGTCTTTTCAATTTTTTAATGTTGGAAGCAACTCACTAAATTGAGTTTACAATTCATTAATGCAGAAGTTGGCAAACTGTGGTCATGTTTTTGTATGGCTCATGAGCTAAGAATGGTTTCTACATTTTTAAATACTTGGACAAGAGAAAAAGGATATTTCATGATACACACAGTGAAAAGAAGTTCACATTTCAGTGTCATAAATTTTTCTTGGAACCCAGCCACCCATTTGTATACATATTGTTTGTGACTACTTTTACACTGCAAGGGCAGACTTCAGTAGTTGTGACAGAGACCATATGGCCACAAAGCCTGAAATATTTACCATGTGGCCCTTTAACAAAGTTTGTAGATCCTGTGCTAATGGATTGCAATCCACTGTTTAGAACACTTCTGATATAATGGCAAGAACACAGAGGTGGAAGATCTGGGTCCAATTCTGGCTCTACCATTGCTACTACCTTTACATTTATAAAATGGATACAATGCCTAGAGGGTAGTGCTACAGGGAGTTTTGTGTGATCATTCATCTAAAATGCTTGGTCCATGGTGGGTGCTTGAACAAATGTTAGGTTTTTTTTCCCCTTTCCTTTTACATTTTGCTTAAGCTATGGCCCCTACTCTTCTCCAGTAAGGTCACTGATGAGTACTACCATGCCACCATCCCCTTCCCAGGGCGGTCTTGAGGGCAAAGTTCAAAGTGGCCTTCCACAAGTGTGACATTTTTGATGTTTCACATTTTATCCTGAAGATGTAGGGGGATTTTTTATTCTATTCCAAAGTATATCTATGTTTGTTTCAACATAAAAGTAATTTTTAGATTGGGCAAAATGGATACTGCTAGAAGACCATCTTTGTCTTGAAGCTTTGCGGCTGTGCTTTCTCAGTGTGAGAAGCATGCGCTTATGCAATGGCATTTGCTATTGTTGCCATTGTCTTAAGAGCTTTCTTTTCCAGAACTTACCTTTGTCATTTGGTTGCAGTTAAACAGGAGTGAAGAAAAGCTATTTTTAAAGAAGGACATTTGGGTTTGGCCTTAGAATGGAAAGTATGAGTATTTAGGAAGGATCATTAAAACCTAAGATCAGTCCTGAGCTTGCAGGTGCAAAGCTGATTTTTTTTCCAGAGTTCCCTGAAGTGGTTAGGATTAGGTAGACTTCCTTGGCTGATGAAGCTCATAAAAGACTCATGCCAGAGGCTAATTTAATAATTTGCAAAGAGAAATTCTCAAGTGCGCTGGAAGATTGTCATTGCTTTTTTTCCCTACAGATAAAGTTATATAAAAAGCCAAATCATAGCCAACAGTCTGCTTGCCGAGCATAGACTCAGAGGAGTACAGGCAAAACTCACAGACCTTGTGGGTTTGGTTCCAGGTCACCATAATAAAGTGAATATTTCAATAAAGTAAGTTAAATGAATTTTTCATTTCCTGGTGCATATGAAAGTTATTTTACATTATACTGTAGTCTCTTAAGGGTGCAATAGCATTTTGTCTAAAGGAACAATGTACATACCTTAATTAAAAAGTACCTTATTGTTAAAAGAGCTAACTATCATCTGAGCTTTCAGTGAGTTGTAACTTTCTTGTTGATGGAAGGTCTTGCCTTGATGTTGATGACTGCTGATTGATCAGGGTGGTGGTTGCTGATAGTTGGGGTGGCTGGGGCAATTTCTTAAAATAAGACAATGAAGTTTGCCACATTGATTGACTCTTCCTTTCATGAACAATTTCACTGTAGCATGAGATGCTGTTTGATAGCATTTTACTCATGGTAGAACTTCTCTCAAAATTGGAATCAATCCTCTCAAACCCTACCACTGCTTTATCAACTAAGTTTACATTTGTTGTCATTTCAACAATCTTCATAGCATCCCTACCAGGAGTAGATTCCATCTCAAGAAACCATTTCCTTTGCTAATCTGTAAGAAGCAACTCCTCAGCCATTAGTTTTGTCATGAGATTGCAGCAACTCAGTCCCATCTTCAGGCTCCCCTTCTAATTCTAGTTCTCTTGACATTTCCACCACATCTGTTGTTACTTTCTCCACTGAAGTTTTGAACCCCTCAAAGTCATACGTGAGTGTTAGAATCAACTTCTTTCAAACTCTTGTTCATGTTGATATTTTGAATCTCTTTCCATGAATCATAAATGTTCTTTTTTTTTTTAAAAAATATTTTATTTATTTATTTATTTGAGAGAGAGAGAGAGAAACAGCATGAGAGGGGAGAGGGTCAGAGGGAGAAGCAGGCTCTCCGCTGAGCCGGGAGCCCGATGTGGGACTCAATCCCAGGACTCTGGGACCATGACCTGAGCCGAAGGCAGTTGCTTAACCAACTGAGCCACCCAGGCGCCCATCATAAATGTTCTTAATGGCATCTAGAATGGGGAATCCTTTCCAGAAGATTTTCAACTGACTTTGCCCAGATCTATCAGAAGAATCACTATCTATGGGCGCTGTGGATTTTCAAAATGTATTTCTTAAATAATAAAACTTGAAAGTTGAAATTACTACTTGATCCATGGACTACAGAAGGGATATTGTGTTGGTAGGCATGAAAATAGCATTAATCTCATTGTACATCTCCATCAGAGCTCTTGGGTGACCAGGTGCATCACCAATGAGCAGTAATAATTTGAAAGGAATCTTTTTTTCTGAGTGGTAGGTCTTAACAGTAGATTTAAAATATTCAGTAAACTATATTATTAATAGATGTGCTGTCATCCAAACTTTGTTGTTCCACTTGTAGAGCACAGGCAGAGTAGATTTGACATAATTCTTAAGGGCCCTAGGATTTTTGGAATGGTAAATGAGCATTGGCTTCAATTTAAAGTCACAGATGCACTAGCCCTTAACAAGAGAGTCAGCCTGTCTTTGCAGCTTTTAAGTCAGGCATGGACTTCTCTTCTCCAGCTCTGATAGTCCTAGATGGCATCTTCTTCCAATGTAAGGCTGTTTCATCTACATTGAAAATCTGTTGTTTAGAGTAGCACCTTCATTAATGATCTTAGGTAGGTCTCCTGGATAACTTGCTGCAGCTTTTATATTGGCACTTGCTGCTTCATCTCGCACTTTTGTGTTATGAAGATTGGTTCTTTCCCTAAACCTCATGAATCAATCTTTGTTTACTTCATACTTTTCCTCAGCAGCTTCCTCACCTCTCCCAGCCTTCACAGAATTGAAGAGTCAGGGTCTTGCTCTGGACTAGACCTTGCTTCGGCTTAAGGGAATGTTGTGGCTGCTCTGATCTTCCATCCAGACCGCTAAAACTTTCTCCATATCAGCAAAAAGGCCGTTTCACTTTCTTATCATTAATGTGCCCCCTGGCCTAGCACTTTTAATTTCCTTCAAGAACTTTTTCTTTGCTTCCACAACTTGGCTAACTGTTTGGCACAAGGGGTCTAGCTTTTGACCTACCTCATGCCTTCCTCACTAAGCTTAATCATTTCTAGCTTTGGACTTAAAGTGAAAGATGTGTGACTGTTCCTTTCCTTTGAGCATTTAGAGGCATTGTAGGGTTACTAATTAGCCTAATTTCAGTATTTTGTTGTTTCTCAAAGGGTTAGGATGCCTGAGGAGAGGGAGAGAGACTGAGGAAGAGCTGGTTGGTATAACACAGAACACCAAAACACATGCAACATTTATTGATTAAGTTTTCCATCTTACGGGCACAGTTCATGGTGCTCCAAAACAATCACAATAATAACATCGAAGATCACTGATTACAGTTGTCAAGTCACTATGTTGTACACCTGAAACATATGTATGTTTGACATAGCATTATATGTCAAGTATACTTCAATGAAAAGATCACTGACTGCACATCACCATAACAAATATAATAATGAAAAATTAGAAATACTGCAAGAATTACCAAAATGTGACATAGAGATACAAAGTGAGCAAATGCTGTTGGGAAAATGGCATGGATAGACTTGCTCAATGCAGTGTTGCCACATACCTTCAATTTGTTAAAAAAAAAAAAAAAGGCAATACCTACAAAGTGCAATAAAACAAGGTGTGCCTATATCTGTATGATCTTAATGGCTATTGTATCAAAGTGGAAAGGCTTGGCATCTCCATCTCTATCAGGTGTGTGCCTACTAATCAAACCAAATACTCATGTTCAGCAGTCAGAGTCTCACCTACCCAGTGCTGAAGGTAGCACACATTCTAATCTTGGGGGTTTTCCCTTTTCTTGATTTCATCTAAACCTCCCTCCTTCTTCTCTACATACTTGTGTTTATTCATTCTTTCTTCAAATTTTAAAACCTTTCATTAGCCTTTTTCAAAGAATACCCTGTAAAATAAAAAGTAAGCTTGGAAAATTTGGGGTTAAGTGAAGTTAGACTTTTTATCCCTGTGGGATTTCTCAGAGTCTTTATGTATTGATGTGAATCATGAAGCTCCAAGAAAGGAATCTACTATATGGCATGTCTCAAACTTAATTGAGCACTTTTTATTTCTCAGAGCATCTCTCAGAACTAATAGAAGTGGAAAATGCTGGGCTCCGGTTCTCTTGCCTTCACATTTATTCAAGTCTTGATAACATTACAGGTCCTATTCCTACATTCAGCCTAGGGAAATGCTACCTTGTTACAGTGACTTCTGCAGAAAGATAATCTTATCTGTTTCCTATTGACTTCATTTGCTAAAATTTCCTAATTGTGATAAGGTGTAATAGGGTCACCTAATGTATCCATGTACCAGCTTTATATTATATATAACCTTTTTATCTTACTTTATATATAAAAGTATATTTTTTAGTAAAAAGGTAATAATCACTTTTGAAAAGGAAATGAGCTAAAGAAAGGATTACCCATATCCCTACCATCCTAATTCAACCATGTACAAAAAAATCAAAGGACTTATTTTGTATGCTCTTATCGTTCTCCTGAATAAATCATTTAAAAAATACCTTACTTCAATTATTCATTTAAAAAATAATTAAAATCAAAAGTGCTTATTTATTACTGTTTTGATATTAAATTTGTAACTAAACCAAAGTGAGTTCACTCTTTGGTGAGTCAGAAACTGTACCACGTTGAGTTGTCACAGAAAGAAAACTTTTATTTGCAGCAGATAAGGAGATCACGGGGAATGGCTTCCAAAGCAGTGACTCCCCAAGAGAGGATGAACGGGTTCCTTTTGTTTAGGGTTAGGATGAATATTTAGATAGGGAAGCCTTGTCATCCTATGTAGAGGCAAGCATAAGGTCGCACATGTGCCTGAAGGAAATATGCCTATATATACTTTGTATGATATATAATGAGGCTGAGACTCCTCCTTAGGCAGAGATTTTAATACTATAATGAGGTAAAGGTGGTTGTACCACATTCCAGAGGTCATTCCATGGTCCATCTGTGCAGGCGTAAGTCTTGAGTCCGGTTTAGCACAAATCGTCTGGGTGGTGTGGGCCCACTGGAGGTCTTGTCAGGGCAGTCACCATCACCTGGAGGGGTGGTTTTGGGTTTCGTTTACCTGAGTTAAGTGGAAAGTCTGAAAGGAGAGCTTAAGGAAAAATGTAAGACAAAGGTTAGTGAGTACAAGCAGGTGAGCAGTAAAGGCTAGGTCTTGGGGTCTAGCTAGTGACAATGTCTTGCTTTAAAACCATCCATTTAGAAATTCTAAGAGGTTGTTTAATCCTTTTCAGGTCATGCAGAAAGTATAGTGCCTAATCTATCTGAAATATGATCACCTGCTACTCTTTTCAAAGACATTTACATGACAGAGAAAGACACAATTTATTGCCATCAGTTGTTCTTCCTTGTGTCTGTCTATCTCCTCCCCCAAAATGGTTACCTTCCTTCCTGTAGTGTTTGGGGGAAAGGAGAGTATGTCTCAAGTCTACATCTAAGTAAGTCAGTGCGGCTTCTCTGTTGTTCTTTGGCTCCTACTCACAGCTCCTATGGCGAACTTGCACCTCTGTTCATTTCACTATTGGTCACTGCCTAGAATTCTGTTATGTGGTGTCAACTGATTTCACCAATGGGTCAGGTGGAGAAGGCTACAATTCCCTTATTGTTATGCAATAGAATTTTACTGGATGTTTGTGGGTTTAAAAAAGAAAAAAATTTTTGTTCAGCATAAAACAGGAAACAATTTGAAATTTACAATTTTATTAGACATTACTCTTCTTGTAAAAACAATGACTTCCCTATCACTGGGAATTTCTCAAGCCAGATCTGCTGCTATATCTGCTGCCACATATAAAAGGAGCTGCCTCTCCTTTTCCCCTTTCCCTAGAAGCCAGCAACATCTCCAAATTGCTGTTAATTTCTAGTGCAGAGCAGTTTATCCATCTAACTCAGTGGCTCTCAGCTGGGCTCAATTTTGCCTCCCCTCCCCCAGGGAACATTTGTCAATGTCTACAGACATTTTTGATCATCATGACTAGCCATGGAGGTTCTACTCGCATCCGGTGGGTAGAGGACAGGGGAGCTGCTAAATATCCTATGATGTACAGAATAGCTTCTCATAACAAAGAATTATCCAGCCTAAAATGTCAGTAGTGTAGATACTGAGAGACTTTTATTGAACTCCACCCGCCCAACCAAACTAGAATAAGGGCATAGATCAGCAAATCCAGATACTGATTAAGGTATTCTGCTGAACAATGGGTCATTTGCTCCAAGACTCCACTCCTGGCTGTATAAAGAATCAACAAACCTTGCAAAACTACAGTGCTTTCTTGAGCATATCTTTATTTGGGATTTGAGCAGAGTTCTATCCCTACCAATATTTCAAAAGTAAGAGGAACAGGAAAAACATTTATGCTTGGGGCACCTGGGTGGCACAGTCCGTCAAGCCTCCAACTCTTGGTTTTGGCTCAGGTTGTAATCTCAGGGTCGTGATCTCAGGGTTGTGAGATGGAGCCCTGCGTCTGGTCTGCACTCAGCACAGAGTGTGCTTAAGACTCTTTCTTTCAAGGGGAACCCTCTTACACTGTTGGTGGGAATGCAAATTGGTGTAGCCACTCTGGAAAACAATATGGAGGTTCCTCAAAAAGTTAAAAATAGAACTACCCTATGACCCAGTAGTTGTACTACTAAGTATTTATCCAAAGGATACAAACATAGCGATTTGGAGGGACACATGCACACCAATGTTTATAGCAGCAATGTCCATACTAGCCAAAATATAGAAAGCGCCCAGATGTCCATTGACAGATGAATGGATAAAGAAGATGTGATATATATATGTGTGTGTGTGTTCCTGTCACAGGAACACAAAGTTTCACAACACTAATTCCTTTAGAGAGTAATTTTAATTTTTTTTGAATTTTTTTACTTTTAATTTTAGGTAGACTCCATGCCCAATGTAGGGCTCAAACTCACAGTTCTGAGATTAAGAGTCACACACTCTACCGACTGAGCCAGCCAGGCGCCCCTAGAGAGCAATTTTTTAAAAAGGATTTCCTCTTAACTAGTTTCTCTGGTTCCATTTACTCAGAGAAACAAAACAGTAATTCTAAAAAATGTGTGTATACATGCAAATGTATTTTAACTGGATTTGAGACCTGTAAGAATCTCAAACTTTAGTGTGTATCCGAACTGCCTGGGGAGTTATCAAAACACAGAATTCCAGACCCCCAACCCCAGAGATTTTGAACACTATGACATGAAGCCCAGAAAACTGGCAATTTTAAAGAAATACACTGTGTGATGCTAAGGCAGTTGGTTTGGAGTCTCATGTGGAGAAACACTGTTAAATAGCTCATAAACTAGGGTATGCTCTGAGGCCATTGGAAGGGTTTTCTGAAAATAACAGCAACAACAACAACAATAATAATAATGTACATTCTCATATTTCAGCCTAGTTTATTATCATTCACTAGTGAAACAGGAATTTTAGGAGCAGTATGGCTAGAATTCCTTAAATCTTGGCCACGCATGGTCTGAATCGGTCGCATTCTGGACTGGAGAGGGGATAAGTGCAACCATAGGTTAATTTAAGTGGTCCAGCTGAGGGCAAAGGGGGCAGCTACAGAGAAGCAGAGTTGATTAAAATAGGATGAGAAGGCAGAGGGGGGCTTCCTAGAGGAGAATTCTAAGTGTCTGCAAGGGCTTCAGAGAGAGGTTGCTATCACCGTGTATTAATTTTAGCTCATTTCATTTCAAAATACAGGGTTTTACTTGGGCTTGATGAAATGTTTTATTCATATGACTCTTTTGTACAAAAGTCATCAATAGGTTTAATGAAAGGAAATGAAGAAGGAAGTGAAGAACAAGAGAAAGGAGAGAAGGTTTCTTCCAGGAGCAAGGCTGGGGCTGCTAGAAGGAGAGGAAGGTGAGACAGGAGGAAAGAGAGTCGGCCTGGAGCAAAAGAGCAGGAGCGCAGACTGTCCACGTAGTGGCTCCTATCCTACCAAGTGAGAATGCATGGCGGAAGGTGAGACACCACGTAGGTCCAACTCACTAACAGTTTATCCACCAGTCTCCCAAAAGACCTGAGTCCTGTCCTTTACAAGGCTCCCCAACATTGGAGGGCAGTGGCCAAGGACCATTCCTTACCTACCGCTCATTATTTATTCGTTTACTTCTTATGCCAGGTGCCTCACCGGGCCCGAGCTCTGAAGAGCAGAGGCTGTTCTGCTCACTGCTATCTCCTCATTTTGTTTAATTGCCCAAAGACCTAGTTCTTCATGTTTGGAATAAAAGAACATATAAACAAACACCAAGTCCAACATCTCAGGATCTCACAGGCAGGAAGAAAAATGTTGTTCCAAGCTACAGGTAGTAAGTTGTAAGAGGGGCAGCTGCCCAAATAGGAAAAGACCATAGTCTTCTGGTCAGCCTTATTTTTCTTATTTCTGGTATAAGCACACTTATTCTGATAAAAACTGAATTCTGGTAGCTGTAGGTAGATAACATGAATGCACGTACAAATTTAAAGGGGCAAAAGTTATATGTCTTAAAGGCAAAGGAAAATAGCAAAAGGCTTCACTAGAATGTCTCATGTCTTTGAATCTGGAGAAGCTAAACATCAAAATCATAATATTTGAAAAGTGAACTTCATAAAACAAAGGTCAGAAAACAATGACTCATTCAAACACTTCCTCTTGAGAGATTATTTATAACTGAGTATATATATAGACATTACCTCTCCTGGAATGGGTTTCTAAGCCATTTTTGAGAAGGTGTGTGGCAAAGTTTTTTAAATGAAATGAGAATTTATTTGGTCAAAAATATTTGGGTAGCCCCTTTCCTTCAGCACTAGAAATCCATTATTTTTTTTCTCTTTTTTAAATTAAAAAAATTTTTTTTAGAGAGACAGAGAAAGAGGCAGAGGCAGAGGGAGAAGCAGGCTCCCTGTGGAACAGGGAACCCGATGCAGAACTCGATCCCAGGACCCCAGAATCATGACCTGAGCCGAAGGCAGACGCTTAACTGACTGAGCCACCCAAGCGCCCTTCTCTTTTGAAAAAAAAATTATTTAAATTCAATTTAATTAACATATACTGTATTATTAGTTTCAGGGGTAGAATTTAGTGATTCATCAGTTGCATATAACACCCAGTGCTCATTACATCAAGTGCCCTCCTTAATGCTCATCACCCAATCACCCCATCCCTCTACCCACCTCCCCTCTAGCAACCCTCAGTTTGTTTCCTAGAGTTAGGAGTCTCTTATGGTTTGTCTCCTCTGTTTTCATCTTAAGAAATCCATTAATTATTAAAAATTTTTTCATGTATATCTGTATTTCTTTGTTCTGGTTAGGAGTCAGAGAAAGATGGAGAAGTATGGTCCCATCCCAAGCAGAGGATGATGGGTGTTTCAAACTGTGTAAAATTCATGCTTTATCCTACAGTATTTCTTAGTTTATTATTTAGGCTCCATTTCATTGCATTTTGCTGATAACTCACAGCAAAACTGGCATATTATGCAGGCTTGCACTTAATCTTATTAAAATAAGACCAAGACAAAAATTATGCCTATTTTTCAAGGAAAAGAAAGTATCTGGAGAAAGTATACTTAAAGATATTAAAGATATAATGAAAAAGCCTTAGCTGAAACTGGACATCAAAATGTAGTAGGTGACATTAAGGCATGAACACATAAAATTTAGTATTTTTTAACAGGGTAAAAAGTTAATATTCTAAAACTCATTCTTTCCAGTAGAACCAACGATGTTGCACAAAGACTACTTCATAGATTTGTTATTTTTTTATCATACAAATTAGCCAAAACCTAAAAATTGTCCAAACTTGGCTTCTGGAACTTTTTAAATTTCCATTTCTTCTTTTGGGAGAATTTGACCCTAGTTCAACCAGTAATGTTTTGAATCTAAGTCCAATAGCTTGCTACAACTGGGTAGCTCCTGCTGAGATTCACAAGCATGATCTTGTATGAATCCCCAGAAGCTTCATCAACAAAACATTTGATGGAAGGCTTAAAAGTTCTTGTGTCATTTAAGAGCATAGGAGAAACAAGACCCCCTAGACCACTTAGTCCGTTAACTGAAGATACAACTCATCACAGATGCCCTAAGTAGTCAGAAGTTCTGGCTAGAGGATTAAATCTGGGCTTCTTAGTTCATAGCATATGAACACACACACACACACACACACACACACTCTCTCTCTCTCTCTCCCCCCCCTTCCCCGTCTCTCGTCTGTGTGTGTGTGTGTGTGCACGTGCATGCTTCTGTATGATATACACATTTGGATTGCCGTAGGGTTTTTATTCTTAATATATGCAATCATCATAAAGTAATATAGAACTGCAAAGAATGGATCATCAGGCCCAAAACATTCTCAGTATGGATCTACCCTTAAAGCTACTGATGCTGGCTTTTCCATCACATTTCAGGGTCTTGAGGATTTCTTAGCTATGTTGAACACATCCTCCCACTCCCTACCACCAAGAGAGCATGAGAGAGCAAGGGTGAGAAAGAGAACACTACTTCAACAAGGATTTTTACATTTTTGGACTCAGGAGGCATTTTGGAAAACTGAATTTAGATATTAAGAAAGTGCAATTTTAAGAAATTTCTCACTGGCTTAAGAAAGATGGGGTCAAAGCATTTTTAATTTGGATTTTCTGGTAATTTCTGAATGTATTTTACATGACATACTATGCATATGATGACTTCAGCCTTCTCTATATTTTCTATATGACTGACATCCCTCTCCCCAACTCTCAGGAGATGACCTTGATGTTTTCATGAGTAGGTAGTAAAAGTGCTGTGCTCATGCTGTCTATCTCTACTCTTAAAAAAAAATTTTTTTTTTGCATCAGGTTATTAAGTAGCCAAAAGAGTGTAAGACGTTGATATATTTTAATATTCGACTCACTCTATAAATATTCTGCATATCTCTTTGCAATTGGCTAGGTTATAGGTTTTATTTTACCAATTAACTATATATTTGTTTGTTTAGTTTTAATCCTAATTCTGGTTGTTATATATCTATATCTTGTAGCCACAGTGGTTTGAAAATTGAAGAAGAGTTTATTTGACAGAAATTCTGGTTCCACATTATGTCTTTTCCTATGAGTTATTTAAAAAAAACCTTGTTTTGCAAAATTGAAATTAATTCTAAAACAATAAAAATTGAGTTGTTTTCTTGTTATTAAAATTTGAGAGTTCCTTGTTATATTCTATATATAAGTCCTTTATCAGATGTTTTCTTCCAGTCTATAGTTTGTCTTTTTATTTTCTTAACAGTATTTTTTGAGGAGCAGAAGTTTTTAATTTTGATAGAGTTCAGTATATCACATTTTTAAAATGACTCCTGCCTATGAGTATATCATATCATATCATTTATTTATGATTCATGCCTATGAGCCCCTTGTATTCTATCTATGAAATCTTTGCCTAATCCAAGGTCACAAAGATTTTTTCCTCAAAACTGTAAAACTTCTAGAGAAAAACATAGGAAGAATGCTGTTTATGGGTCTATTGGAATGATCATATGATTTTTCTTCTTTGTTTAATATGGTGAACTACATTAATTAATTTTCAAATAATAAACCAACCTTGTTTCTCTGGGATAAATCCAACTAGATCATGATGTATTATCCTTCTTACTGTATTTTTGGATTTTATCTACAATTTTTTTGTTTAGAATTTTGGCATTTATTTTCATGAGAAATATTAATTTATCATTTTATTTTCTTGTAATGGTCTTTGGTTTTGGAGTTAGGGTACTGCTGGCTTCATAGAATGAGTTGGGAAGTGGTCCTTCCTATTTAACTTTCCAGAAATGTTTGTATCTAATTGCTATTATTTCTTCCTTGAATGTTTGGTGGAATTCACCAGCAAAGCCATCTAAGATTTTTTTTTTTGTATGTGTGGAATTTAACTCTAATTTCCTATTTCAATTTATTTAATAGATATAGAGCTATTCAAGTTATGTATTTCTTCTGAAATGAATTTAGTGGTTTATGTTTTTCAAGGAATTTGTCAATTACCTGTAAGTTGTCAAAATTCTTGGCATAAAGTTGTTCAAAATATTTCCTTATTATCCTTTTAATATCTATATATCTGTAGTGATGTCACTTTTCTCATTACTGATATTGGTCATTTGTATTTTTTTTTCCTGATCAGTGTGCCAAAGACTTGTAAATATTAATTTTCTCAAAAAAACCAGCTTTTGGTTTCCTTGATTTTCTCTTTTGTTTTCTATTTTATTGATTTCTTTTCTGATTTTTATTATTCCTTTTCTTCTATTTACTAAGGGTTTCACTTTCTCTATTTAAAAATCATATCTTCAGGTGGACTTTGAGGTCATTCATTTAAGACCTTTCTTCTTTTCTACTATACATTTTCCCTACATATTGATTTAGTGGCATTCTACAAATTTTGATGTGTCATGTTTTCATTTGCATTTAGTTCAAAACACATTCTATTTCTTTTTGGTTTCTCTAGGCTGTAGGTTATGTATAAGTGTGTTTTTTAGTTTCCAAATATTTGGGGATTTTTCAGATATCTTTATGTTATTGATTTCTAATTTATTTCCATTGAGTTTGCAGACATACTTTGTATAACTTGAATCATTTTAAATGCATGGAGTTTGTTCAATGCTCAGAATACGGTCTTTCTTGGTAAATGTTTTATGTACTCTTGAAAGGAATGTATGTTCTGGGTTTTTGGTGAAGTGTTCTATAAATAAATCAGATCAAACTGTGTGATAGTGTTGTTCAGGGCTTCTACATCCTTACTGATTTCTGTTTACTATTTTATTAACTATTGAGAGAGAGGTATTAAATCTCTATTTGTCTATTCTTCCTTGCAGTTCTATCAGTTTTTGCTTCATATGTTTTGAAGATCTATAAGTATGTGCATAACATTTAGGATCGTTATGTTGTCTTTGTGAACTGACCCCTTTAACAATATGAAAGGCTATTCTTTATTCCTGGTAAATAGACTTTAATCTGAAATGGACTTTGACAGTAATATCACCACTGAAGCTTCCTTTTGATTAGTGTTAGCATGGTATATTTTTTACATTGTTTTACTTTTAATCTGTTTGTGTCTTTACATTTGAAGTGGGTTTATTGGAAGCAGCAGAGAGTTAGTATTACTTTTTAATTTAATCTACAATCTCTGCCAGGGTATTAGATCATTTATATTTAGTGTGATCATTGATATAATTAAGTTCAAATCTATCATCTTGCTAGTTTTTCCTATGTGCCCATCTGGTCTTTGTTGTCTTTCATCTTTTTCTACTTCTTTTGGATTGAGCATTGTTTTTACTATTTGTTTTATTTTTAAGTAGACTATATATTTTAGAGAAGTTTTAGATTCACATCAAAATTGAGTGGAAGGTACAGAAATTTCTTATACACCCCTGCTCCCACATATGCATAGCCTCCCTAACTATCAACATCCTGCACTAGGGTGATAAACATTTGTTACAGTTGATGAACCTGCGGTGACACATCATTATCACCCAAGATCAATAGTTTACATTAGGCTTTGCTCTTGTAAATTCTATGGGTTTTGACCAGTGTATAATGAGAGGTATCCACCATTAGAGTATCAGACAGAAAAGTTTCAGTACCCTAAAAATCCTTTGTGCCCCACCTATTCATCCCTTTCCCCCCCAACCCTGTGGCAACAAGTGATTCTTTTACTACCTCCAGGGTTTTGCCTTTTCCAGAATGTCATCATAGTATGTAGCCTTTTCAAATTGGCTTCTTTCACTTAGTAATATGCATTTAAGTTTCTTCCATGTCTTTTCATGGCTTTATAGCTCATTTTTAAAACACTAAATAATATTCCATTGGTTAGATGCACCACAGTTTATTTACCCATTCATCTACTGAAAAACATCTTGGTTGCTTCCAAGTGTTGGCAATTATGAATAAAGCTTCTATAAACACCTGTGTGTAGGTTTTTGTGTAGGCATAATTTTCAACTCCTTTGGGTAAATACCTAGGAGTGAAATTGCTGGAACATATGGTAAAAATATGTTCAGTTTTATAAAAAAAAAACAACTGCCTAACTGTCTTCCAAAATGACTGCACCACTTTGCATTCCCACCAGCAGTGAATGAGATTTCCTGGCACTCCACATCTTCATCAGCATTCAGTGTTGTCATTGTTTTGGTTGGCCATTCAATGGGGGTGTAGTGGTATCTCATTATTCTAATTTACAATTCTCTAAGACATATGATGTTGAACATCCTTCTATACACTTGCTTTTCATCTGTATATCTTCTTTGATGAGGTGTCTGTTCAGGTGTTTTGTCCATTTTTAAATCACATTATTCATTTTCTTATTGTTGAGTTTTTAAAAGTTCTTTGTATATTCTGGATAACTGTCTTTTATCAGATATGTCTTTTGCAAATATTTTCTCCCAGTCTTCAGCTTGTTTTCTTATTCTCTTGAAGTATTTTTTATTATTATAATTTACCTTCTTTGTTGGCTTATAACTATAACTTTGTGTTTTGTTGTTTCAAGGGTTTATAAGTTACACCTTTCACAGCTTAGCTTTAAGTACATTGTACTACTTTACTTATAGTCTAAGAACCTTACAAAAGTATACTTCCATTTCTTCCTTCTTGATCTTTGTGCCATTGTTGTCATAGATTTTATTTTTGCAAATATTATAAACCTCACACAGCGTTGTTAATATTTTTGTTTAAACAGTTAATTGTCTTTTAAGTGTATTTAAATAATAAGAAAACTTCTTACACATTTACCCATGTAGTTACCATTTCCAGTGGTACTCATTCCTTTGTACAGATTAACATTTCCAACTGATATAATTTTCCTTTTGCCTGAAGGACTTCCTTTAGCATTTCTTATAGTGAAGGCATGTTGATGATTCATTTTTTACAGTTTTTTGTGTGTAAAAAATTATTTATTTTGCCTTCATGTTTGAAAGATATTTTTGCTTGGAGTAGAACTCTGGGTTTACAGTATTGTTCTTTCAATATTATTAAGGATGTTGCTCCACTGTCTTCTCACTTGCATTCTTCTGTTGTGGAATCTTCTCTTACCCTTCCCTTTGTTGTGCTGTATATCACATGTGTTATACACGTTTTCACTGACTGCTTTTACAATTTTTTGCCATTGGTTTCTAACCAATCAATTATGATGTGCCTTTATCTTTCATGGGTTTATAATTTTCATCAAACTTGGAAAATTTTTGGCTATTATTTAAAAAAAATTTTTTTTCCTGCCTCCCCCTGACTCTCTCATCTCTTTTGGTGACCCAAATTACACATATATTAGTTCACTTGATTGCCTAACAGCTCACTGATGCTCTGTTCATTTTTTAAAAATTTCCTTTTTCTATATACTACATTTTAGATAGTATCTATTATTCTGGTTACAAGTTCATTTATTTTTCTCATCTCCAGTATCCAGTCTGCTGCTAATCCCATCCGGTGTATTTTTCATCTCGTTTTATTTCTACTTGGGTCTATTTTTTTAATATCTTTCATGTCTCTGACTTTTTGAACATATGAAATATAGTTATAGTTACTATTTTAATATTTTTTGTCTGCTAATTCTAACATTTATTTTGTTCTGAGTTTATTTTGATTGATTATTTGCCTTACTGTGTGTTGTAGGTTTTCCTCATCCCTAGTAATAACTTGCATACCTGGTAATTTTTTATTGGGTGTCAGTCATTGTAAGTTTTACCTTGATATGTACTTTACATTTCTATAAATATCCTTGCTTTTTGTTCCAGGACACAGTTATGTTATGTGGAAACAGTTTGATTTTTTTCGGGTCTTGCTTTTATGATTTATTAAGTGGGATCAGAACAGTCCTCAGTATAGGGCTAATTATTCCCCACTACCAAGATGACACCCTTTTAAGTACTCTACCTAATGCTTTATGAATCATGAGGTTTTCCATCATGATTTCTGGGTGCAAACACTATTCTGACTCTGTATGGGTGCCAGGTACTCTTCCTCTACCTTTCCAGGTGTTTCTGTCCTTGGCCTAAGGCAGTTTCCTCACATGTATTTGCTAGTCAGTACTCAGGTGAAAATTTAAGGGAAACTCTGCAGATCATCAGGTATCTCTGTCTGTGAAGCTCCTTTTTTCCGAGTACTTTTTCCTGTGAACCCTAGCCACCTTTTTCACCGCACACTTTCAGCTCCATCTCAAGTCAGGGAATCATCCAGGCTCCACCTGTGTCCCCCTTTCCTACACTACAGACTGAAATCTCTCTTAAGACAACAAACTGAGATAATCTTAGGACTCACCTCATTTTTCTCCTTTTTTTCAGAAGTCGCTGTTCTTCATTGCATGATATCTAGTGTCTTGAAAACCATTGTTTCATATATTTTCTTCACTTACTGCTTGTTTAAGGTGGAAATGTAAATCTGGCCCTGTTACTCCATCTTGGCCAGAAGTGTAATTCAGTTTCCCGCATATTTATTTGGAGAAGGATAATGGGTGCTATTCATTATCAGGAAAGAAAGGGGGAAAAAGGAAAGAAAGAGAGGAAGAAATTTGGTTTTAAATAAATCTTATAGAAAGAGGTTGTTGGGAAGTAGCAAAATGAGAAAAAAAGAATAATGTAGAGTTTTTCATTAAGCTAAATTTATTTCATTTAAATGTCAGTTCCTGGGGCGCCTGGGTGGCTTAGTTGTTAAGCATCTGCCTTTGGATCAGGTCATGATCCCAGGGTCCTGGGATCGAGCCCCGCATCGGGCTCCCTGCTCTGTGGGAAGCCTGCTTCTCCCTCTCCCACTCCCCCTGCTTCTGTTCCCTCTCTCACTGTCTCTCTCTCTGTCAAATAAATAAAATCTTTAAAAAATAATAAATAAATAAATGTCAGTTCCTTATGCTAATATATATTTGCTACTTTTGTGTGTTAAAAGGAATTTCAGCTGATTTTCTTTTTTACCTTGTAAAATAAAAAATTGATCATTCTTCCAACTGAAAAAAATACTGGCTTCTCAAATTCTAAAGTCTGGGAAAGAGTGATAAATTTGGGGACTAAAAACAGGTGGCTGAGAAATAACTGATTTCTAAGGTGACAAATAAAAAAACTGTGGGACCTTTGAAGGTTGAGATTGTATCTTTATTAAACATTTTGTTTCTGGTGTCCAGCACATAGTTGGTGCTCAGTATATGCTTGTTGAATGAAAGAATGAATTTGGTGCCTAACCACATAATACTCAAGGACTGCTGGTCTGGCAGGTCCAGGAATTTTCCAGTGTAGCCCTCTTCTTAATTGATCTGCTTCATTAAAGTGGAAACAGTGAGACTAATTGGCTTTGACACAGGCTAATTTCCCCAGGTCAGTGATGTGGTTTTCACACACCTCTCAGTAAATAAGCTGATGTGCGAGGCACCTGAGGCACAGGACCTAATCAGGTGGCAGGATCTTGGACCATGACAACATAGACAGGGAGAGAAGAAACAGTATAGCATTAACTGGTGAATCTGCCAGGATTTCGGAACACAGACACAAAGAATTGACCAGGAAGATACCTGCTCTGTGGGTTATGACCCTGGCTGCTCTTTAGAATCACTTGAGTTATTTTTATAATATATAGAACTAAACCCTATACCCAGCAATTCAGACTCAATTACTCTGAGGTGGGGAAGGGAATTGGAATATTTTTTTAATTGTACACTTTATATGTTTATTGGAATATTTTAAAAGCTCTTAGGCAAGTCTTTTATACAGCTAGGGTTACAAATTACTGTGTCAAGCCAAGAAATTAATAATCCCCACCTTTATATCTTTGTTAGTCTCTCCCATTCAAAAGATGTCTTATTCTCCAGTAAGACGCTACCAGTAAGAGATATGCACTAGAAAAATGCCAAGTCAGACGTTGACAGATATGATACTCCCTTTATTTTGGTATTGGTGCCCATTTTCCTGTTACAAGCCCCCATTTCTGTTCTGCAGCAGGAGAATGCAATTTAATGCCACTAGGTAAGCATCCATCTAATTTAATATATCTGTAGTCAAATTCAGGTCAGATCATTTCAATCACGATCCAGTTCAAAATCCTTTCTCTAAGTTGCCTTCACTCCCTACTCTTACTGAATTTCCAGGGAAGAAATCTCATGCTTGACTTTTGTAAAAGCAGCAGGGAGATGCAGTGAGGAAGAATGAGCTGACTGATACAGGCCAGTGGGGCAGGAAACTGAAGAGCTGGTTGCAGTGTCTTCTCTGCTGATTCGAGATGCCCATGTCATCACCCAGTCTGGTTGTGGGTATCTTTCTGCTGGCTCAGCAGTCCCTGAATGATTCTGGCATCCTGCGATTTGCCTCTGCTTTATTTCCAGAGTGCTGATCTACCCAGAGTCTCTGCTTATGGGGTTCCTTCATGCCCACCCAACCTTTATAAGACCTGAGGCAAATGGAGGCACACATATCTTAAGTCTATATATTTAAGAGTTATAAATCAGGTTAATAAATTGTCAAATGAAATATGTTCTATCCTCCTAACTCAAATATATACTTTGTGAGGACAAATCAGAAAAATACATATAAAGCTGGGAGTTAGCAAAATATCAGTTGAATACAGTTGAATTTAATTTGTTTTGCACATGCCCAGGCAGTCTCTTGATGGGGTGTCAATGTTAGGATGACTAAGAGTTCAGAAATTAGTATATATTTGTTTCCTGGAATCTAAATTTTTGAGCCATCATTTCAAGTAAAGTCACTAATTATAGTGATACAATCAAAACTTTCACATATAATTTGTATTCTTGTGTTCACTAAAGAACACATGGATTAAAAAGTAAAATGTGATTATATTCAAACCATAAAATTCGGATGAATTTTTAGGAAAATTTAAAGTAAATATAAACAGTAAAATTTTTTCCTATGTTGTTAAGTAAGATTTCTTCTAAAATATTTTAAATTATTAAAAAAATGTAAAAATTAAATTATTTATTAAAATTAAAAGGCAAACTACAAATTATAATGAATATCAGTTCATTTTTTACAAAATTTTAAATCAGAGTGATTCCATTAAAACTGAAAAACTTAAAAATTTTTAATTCTTATTAAATATTTTTATAGAAACAGAACTATTTGTAATTCTAAAATTTAATGTCCATAAAATAGCCAATATAAAGGAAAGGAATCGTGCTTCAGCCTGCTACACTAGACCTACTATATATACATTTAAGGGTAATATGAGCAATACTGCAATTATTTCTCAGCTCTCAGGTTAGCTGTTGGAAATAGTGGGCAAATTCATGAGCACCTCTGGAAGTACAGACAAAAAATGAAGAGAAAAAAGAAAACGGACAGTTGGCACAATGAGGGAATTGATATTTCATGATAGAAGAAACTTCTATATGCACACTATTTGAAAGGAAGGATTTACAAGTTAATTAATTTGGGCTTTTTTTCTCCCCAAAGTGTTTTCACCAAATGCACTGCTATAATCCTCCCCACACGCCCAAGCAGCCTGTGCGCAAGCGCAGACCACAAACCTTCCCGGCTGTGGACACAATGGGCTTCTGTTGAGAGTATCTAAGGGAGTGGAGAAGCTTTCCCTGAGGCCTGGATAGTGTCAGGCAGAGAGCAAACGTTTAGGGTTTTACGTTGGTCTGTGCCACCTCCTCTGACCTCAGATCCTGAGAAGCAGCAGCACCACGTATTCTTCAGCAAATGCATTTGTTGGTGATTTGCAGAGCCCCGTAAAGATGGGGTCCATGACAGGGGGTCCCTCTTGCCTGAGACTAAGGCTGGTACTGAAACCGTTGCTTCTTTTGTCTCTGGGGAATGAGGGTTTTCTTAGCAAGCCGATCTGTGCTTCTGACCATCTTATTGGACCTCTGGGGCCCTGGGAAGCTTGGACTCCCTGTTAGAACCACCTTGGCTCCATGGAACACTGGGAGGTAATTTGTGGCTCTTCCCGACTTGTCCTGCCCCCTTTCTAATCCCTCTGCCTGCGCGCTGGCAGCCCGGGACGTGCGCACGGGTTCTGCCTCTCAGCACATTCCAGATGAGAAGCTGGCACCAGCTTCTGTGCTCAGATGTATCCCTGAACTTCACAGGCTGTTCCCTGGGGATCGTCTTTATAGGACACCATGGCGAGAGCTCCCCCTTCTCAAGAGTGGGAGGATATGGAAAGAAGGAAGCTTCCAACTCTAACCATCCAAGATCTCGTCAAGAAGTCTCCCCAGCCTTTCTCTCGAATCTCTCTGTGGACCACCCCCTAGCGGTGGAGTGAGGCATCGAATTCACTTTTGATTTGCTCCATTGTTTTTGTTTCTCACCTGGCTGGTCCTCACGGAGTCTACGCATCTGTATTTATGTCTGTTCTCCCAGGAAGGGGTTCGTTGCAAGGGGGAAGAAAGTGACACTTGTAGACGGCCATTCTGAAGCCATCCAAGGACTGTTCACCACCTGGCTGTGGCGGACCAGGCTTGATACCACATTGCGGCGTGGAGGACATCTCTTTTTTCATGGCGTTCATGACTTTTTTTTTGCCCTAGAGGTTAACACCAGGTTGACTCCACAGTCTGTGAACCAGCTTCCCAAACCACACAAGGACTTTTTCAGAAATCTCTGCCCTGTTGTGCTAAACAATTCAGGTATCGTCATTTTCTGTCAGTCTCAGTCTCTTTTAAACTACAAAATGCTTGCCTACTTTTAAACTCAAAATGATGCTTATAAAGTTTGTTTCAAATGAGCTTCAAAGGGGGGAAAACCACATATATTTGTATAATAGTTTTTAGACAGATATACTTAACTCTATTTCATAACACTAATTACCTTGGATGAAATATTATTTCTTATCCCAATGCACTCTGAAATGCACTGCAGATAATTCCACTTGGTATCTGCTATGTCTGTAATTTACTGGGTCTGCCAAATGCTGACTAAACAAATCATGTTAGTTGGCTCCCAGTGGGGCTCTCCTCTTCAGTTCACAATGGGCAGCTATCTCCATCTTTCCATCATATCTAGTTAACATCTTCCATGCTTTGTGCAATTGTAAATAGTATTTTATTTAGAACTTTGTAAATCATAAAAATGACATAATTTTTAAAATGCATTTCACAACCCATAATAATAAAGTTGGGAAAAAAGAAAGCAAAAATATGTGTTTGTTTGTTTTGGGTTGGTTTTTTTTTGTTTGTTTTTTGTTTTTTCTTTTTTTGAGGGCAAGAGTGGAGATGGTTTCTAATGAAGCTCTCTCATGCAACTGGAAAATTCCCACAGCTGAAAGGCTGGCTGTCTCTAAGCCATCTAGCTGAAAAAGGTTTCCTCGCACTGAGAGAAAATGGGGATGTGAGAAAGTCAAGGAAGAATGAAGCCCTACTGCTTTTTTGCTTGATATTATGCAGGTTTTAAAAAGATGTCATTGGAGAAAAATCCTGCCAGGAGTTCTGGAATCTGCTGTTGATATGAATTTTAGCAATCTGGCTCAGATAAGACCTTGAGTGTGATTTCATGAATTCATTCTTCCAATTAAACTCACTGCCACCTGAGGTGTGCCAGTCCCTGTGCTCCACACTTGGGACCAAAGTTGAATTAGACATGGTCCCTGTCCACAGAAAATCTTGATGTCCTCTTGTTGAGACCCCTGCAATCCACAGGGTTCAAATGCGGTAACTCAAATTTCTCAATTTGCCCAAGAATGTTCATTCTATAGAGAGTTGACTCATCCTAAACAAACCAGAACAGTGGTTTTTTTTCTTACCATATATATATATGGTAAGAAATATATGTATTCTAAGTCAGTACTTGCTAAGCATGGAAAGATGCTAACATCTAAACATCTAAACAGCTTGTACCCAGCATTGAGCTAGGTACAGTTATCTCATCTAATGTAGACTGCGTATTAATCTTACAAGATAGGTATTACTGCACTCATTTTGTGTGATGCAGATATGGAAGCTGGAAATGAAAAGTTGCTCAAGATCATACAGTTAGCAAATGGTGAAGCCCCAATTCCAGCAGGCCTGCCTGATTTTAAAGCCCTTCCAATTTAATGATCTTGAGTTCATTTAATAGTATTAAAGTCTGCCTTTTGTTCTTAGGTCAGTAGCACTTTATTCTATTTATTCTAGATATCAACCACTTAATGAATCTACTTTCCCCAACTATCTTTCAAAAGAAAATTGACTGCAATTTTCTCCATTTGGTTTCTTAACCATGAATGGTGCAGAAATTTTCCCAATTTGGGGAACAATCTGCTAAGATCTAAACATGCCACAAGTTGGTTATTTCATCATGGTCTCAATGAGAAAAAAGAAAGAAGCCATAACATTTTTCTTTCTTCCCTTCTCCCATCCTTTCCTCCCTTCTTTCTTATTGTCCCCTTTCCTTTCTGTCCTTTATTCCTAATTTAATATATTCCTAATATATTAGGTCCAATGCACTCACATCTTCATGGGAAGAAACATATGTGTACAGATAATTATCAGGAAATATGTATATTCAATAATAGAAATATATCCAAAATACAGTTCCAGCCTGGAAGACAGTATGATTAACTCTATTCTGAAAAAGGTAGGGCCAGGGAATCTTTCACCCAGAAGATGCTTGCTCTTGATGCTTGAAAAATGAATAGGCAAGAGGAGAGGTGATTCGGGGAGAGAGTGCAGAGTACGAAAAGCCCAGGTGTGTCTTTGTTGGCTATGAATTCCTATACCAGTGACTACTAAATGCAATATTAAGAAGAGGAATGGAGATGCAGAAAGGTCAGAGCCAAACAAGTATTGTACTGATATTGGCAAAGTGTGTGCGGTTTCCGAAGACAAGGATCCTGCTGCTCCCAGCGGCGTTAGCGTGGAAGGCGAGGCAGCTGCAGGAATGGCACCATGCCAGTCGGTGTGGATGCAATGACTTCTCTTTCCTGGAAAGTATGATGCTAAATACTTCATCTTTTATCAGGACTTTGTTAGGAAAGTCATTTGACATGGTACAAATTAGAGCCAGGCTGTGACGCAGAGCATTTATTTTCTCGGAAATATTTAATGCAAGGAGAGTGGGGTCTTCATGATGATTTAGACCGATCCTTGATGATGGGGATGAGACCCACCTCTCTGGAGGCACATGGCTGCATAGATTAGAGCTCTGTCAACAAAAAGGAAGGAGGAAATGGCTCAGCAATGTCTGCTACAGAGCAAATAAGAAAATTGAGGGACTAGGTGATTGACATTTGCAGTGAAGTATAGATAAAGCATCTGTGTATTAATGGAGAAGGAGCATTGCATGTTTTCTCTCTTTTTTAGTACCATGCACATCACTATAGGTCACATATAATGGTCTGTAGAGGACTTTTCATTAGTTTTTGTTTTGTTTTGTTGTATCTTTATTGCCTTCAAAACAGTGCTTTATAAAAGTGCTTTGAAATTTCTATTCATCATCTGCAAGGTGCTGGAGATTTAAATTTGCCTTCATTCACTTCATATCTGAATACCTACAGAAGGCAAGGAATTTGCTTTCTGTCAAATCAAAGATGGTAAATAAAAATGTTTCTTTGGAACAATAAAATAGAAGCCACCAGAGGTCCTGGATGACCTCAGATAAAGCCACCTACCTAGACTGGACCACCTGCTCATCTCTGGACTATTATACAGGAAAGAAATTTCTATCTTCTTTGGGGCACTGTATTTTAGAGCCTATTTATTACAACAGCCTATCTTAACTAACACACTTGTTGCCCTTTTTTTTGAAGACAAAATCAGAAGATTTTGTCACAAGAAACTGAAATTTAGAATTTTGTATAAAATCTGCAGGTCTCTCTCTCTCTTTTTTTTAGAGGTTGATTGTTAATTTAGTATTATTTGAAGCTCTGCTTAAGGCAAAACCACATGTCCATGCATTACCACTGCCCCTTTGGCATTGCTTCTTGCCTCCAACACTTGGCTGTGTGACTGGTTGCTTCTGTGTTTTGTCTTCACCACGGGCGCAACAATATTTGCAGGGAGGCAGAGAGGGGATCCCTGGCCAACATTTGAAAGGAGAGGATGAAAGGTAGGTTGTGGACTCTCTATGTCCCTTTCTTGGTACTTTGTCAAAACATTAATTTATCAGGTAGAAATACTACAGAGCATCCAGCTCCTCCAATGAAGGATGATTAAGGATGTAGTAGATCATGGCAAATGCAAAGATAGCCTACGGAGGACTACTGAGTGGATTAGATGGGTTAACAAGTGTAAGGACTTAGAACAGTGCTGGCAAACAGTAAACACACAGTAAGGCTGGATGTTAGCATTATGCAACTTGCCCAAGGTCACAGCTTGTAAGTTGAGGAGTACGTGGACCTCCTGGATGGACTTTTCATGTTTCAACTTGTTCACAATTTTTGTCTGCTTTTTTGCTCTGCATACTGAAATTTCCTTAACTTTACCTTCTATATGACTAATTCTACCTTTAATCATGTTAATTATGTAGTTCACTTATTAAATGAGGTGTGGGGTTTTTTTGGCAATCATATTTTTTATTTCCAAGAATTTTTCTAGAGCCCTGGTAGCTCATTTTTGCATGGCAACCTGTTCTTATATTATGGATGTAATTATCCTTTCTGTTCTGAGGACACTAATTTAAATTATTTTTTTAAGTTCTCTTCTATTTCCTGCATTATTTCTATCTTTTTTTCCCAGGGTCATCTGTTCTGTTTGAGCATCTGGTCCTTTTCCTTTCTTTTATTGGTTTTCCTCAAATATCTGATGATCTTGTATTGGCCATTCACATTTAGGAGTGAAGATTTAAGTTGATTTGTATGGAGAGTTAGCAGGATTTTCCTCTGCAGCCATGTGGGTCTTGTTCCCCTGCAGGCTTCTCCTACAGGTTGGTTTTATGCTTTGTGTAAGTGCCCTGGTTGTATTGACAGACTTTTGGGTTCATGGACATAAAGCAGACAGGCATCCTGAAGACATCCTCCAATTACCACAAACTAGGACTTTACTTTGGCTGTGGCAGGCTTTAGCACATTTCTTTCCTGAGAAGATCTACTTTTCTCTCCAGATTCTTTCCATGTGGAAGGTGGAAGGGGGGCAGTCATAGGGCACTTTCAGCTCTACTTCTCTTTCTGGTCCCTGTTTAAGAGACTTTTCCAGGCAGATAACTCACGATCTTAAATTGTCAGGATTTATCCTGTGAATAAACACTACTGTTCCACATGCAGTTTTTTTTATTAATATATGATAATTGCCCATGTTACTCATCTTTATTGACGCCAAACTTCTTTTTTCTTACTATGGTTTATTCCACTCTATTGTTCCAGATTCCCTCTCTTTTTAATTTTTTTTAAATTCATTTATTTTATTTTATTTTTTATTTTTCTTTTTTTATCCTTTTTTATTTAAATGCAATTAATTAACATATAATGTATTATTGGTCAGTGATTCATCAGTCTTATATAACACCCAGTGCTCATTACATCACATGCCCTCCTTTATGTCCATCACCCAGATACCCCATCCCCTCACCCCCTTCCCCTCCAGCAACCCTCAGTTTGTTTCCCAGGATTAAGAGTCTCTTATGGTTTGTCTCCCTCTCTGATTTTGTCTTGTTTTATTTTTTCCTCTTTTCCCCTATGATCCTCTGTTTTGTGTCTTAAATTCCACATATGAGTGTGGTCATATGACAACTGTCTTTTTCTGATTGACTTATTTTGCTTAGCATAATACCCTCTAGTTCCATCCATGTCTTAGCAAATGGTAAGATTTCATGTTTTTGATGGCTGAGTAGTATTCCAGTGTATATATACCACATCTTTTTTATCCATTCTTCTGTTGATGGACATCTGGGCTCTTTCCATAGTTTGGCTATTGTGGACATTGCTGTTATAAACATTGGGGTACAGGTGCCCCTTCAGATCAGTACATTTGTATCTTTGGGGTAAATACCTAGTAGTGCAATTGCTGGGTCATAGGGTAGCTCTATTTTCAACTTTTTGAGGAACCTCCATACTGTTTTTCAGAGTGACTACCCCAGCTTGCATTCCCACCAATAGTGTAAGATGGTTCCCCTTTCTCTTCATCTTCATCAACATCTGTCATTTCCTGACCTGTTAATTTTAGCCATTCTGACTGGTGTGAGGTGGTATCTCATTGTGGTTTTGATTTGTATTTCCCTGATGCTGAGTGATGTTGAGCATTTTTCATGTGTCTGTTGGCCATTTGTAGGTCTTTGAAGAAATGTCTGTTCATGTCATCTGCCCATTTCTTGACTGGATTATTTGTTGTTTGGGTGTTGAGTTTGATAAGTTCTTTATATTTTCGATACTAGCCCTTTATCTGATAAGACATTTGCAAATATCTTCTTCCATTCTGTTGGTTGTCTTTTGGTTTTGTCAACTGTTTCCTGTGCTGTGCAAAAGCTTTTTATCTTGGTGAAGTCCCAATAGTTCATTTTTGCCTTTGTTTCCCTTGCATTTGGAGACGTGTCTAGCAAGAAGTTGCTGTGGCTGAGATCACAGAGGTTGATACCTGTGTTCTCCTCTAGGATTTTGATGGATTCCTGTCTCACATTTAAGTCTTTCATCCATTTTGAGTCTATTTTTGTGTATGGTGTAAGGAAATGGTCCAGTTTCATTCTTCTGCATGTGGCTGTCCAATTTTCCCAACACCATTCGTTGAAGAGACTTTTTTCCATTGGACATTCTTTCCTGCTTTGTCAAAGAGTAGTTGACCATAGAGTTGAGGGTCCATTTCTGGGTTCTCTATTCTGTTCCATTGATCTATGTGTTTGTTTTTGTGCCAGGACCATACTGTCTTGATGATGACAGCTTTGTAATAGAGCTTGAAGTCCAGAATTGTGATGCCACCAGCTTTGCTTTTCTTTTTCAACATTCCTTTGGCTATTGGGGTTCTTTACCAGTTCCATACAAATTTTAGGATTATTTGTTCCAGCTCTGTGAAAAAAGTTGATGGTATTTTGATAGAGATTGCATTGAATGTATAGATTGCTCTAGATAGCATGGACATTTTAACAATATTTGTTCTTCCAATCCATGAGCACAGAACGTTTTTCCATTTCTTGTCTTCCTCAATTTCTTTCATGAGTGTTCTATAGTTTTCTGAGTACAGATCCTTTGCCTCTTTGGTTAGGTTTATTCCTACATATCTTATGGTTTTGGGTGCAATTGTAAATGGGATCGACTTCTTAATTTCTTTCTTCTGTCTCATTGTTAGTTACAGAAATGCAACTGATTTCTGTGCATTGATTTTATATCCTGCCACTTTGCTGCATTCCTGTATGAGTTCTAGCAATTTTGGGGTGGAGTCTTTTGGGTTTTCCACATAGAGTATCATGTCATCTGAGAAGAGTGAGAGTTTGACTTCTTCTTTGCCTATTTGGATGCCTTTTATTTCTTTTTGTTGTCTGATTGTTGAGCCTAGGACTTCTACTATTATGTTGAACAACAGGGGTGATAGTGGACATCCCTGCCATGTTCCTGACCTTAGGGGAAAAGCTCTCAATTTTTCCCCATTGAGAATGATATTCACTGTGGGCTTTTCCTATATGGCTTTTATGGTATTAAGGTATGTTCCCTCTATCCCTACACTATGAAGAGGTTTAATCAAGAAAGGATGCTGACTTTGTCAAATGATTTTTCTGCATCTATTGAAAGGATTGTATGGTTCTTGTTCTTTCTTTTATTAATGTAGTGTATCACATTGATAGATTTGCGGATGTTGAACTACCCTTGCAGCCCAGGAATAACTCCCACTTGGTCATGGTGAATAATCCTTTTAATGTACTGTTGGATCCTATTGGCTAGTATCTTGGTGAGAATTTTTGCATCCATGTTCATCCGGGATATTGGTCTGTAATTCTCCTTTTTGGTGGGGTCTTTGTCTGGTTTTGGGATCAAGGTAATGCTGGCCTCATAGAAAGAGTTTGGAAGTTTTCCTTCCATTTCTATTTTTTTGAAACAGCTTCAGAAGAATAGCTATTAATTCTTCTTTAAATGTTTGGTAGAATTCCCCTGCAAAGCCATCCAGCCCTGGAAATGGCTTTGTTTTTTTGGGGAGAATTTTTGTTGGGAGATTTTTGATTACTGCTTCAATTTTCTTGCTGGTTATGGGTTTGTTCAGGTTTTCTATTTCTTCCTGTTTCAGTTTTGGTAGTTTATACATCTCTAAAATGCATCCATTTCTTCCAGAGTGCCTAATTTGTTGGCATATAGTTGCTCATAATATGTTCTTCTAATTGTTTGTATTTCTTCAGTGTTGGTTGTGATCTCTTTCATGCATGATTTTATTTTTTTGAGGGTCCTTTCTCTTTTCTTTTTGATAAGTCTGGCTGGGGGTTTATCAGTCTTATTAATTCTTTCAAAGAACCAGCTCCTAGTTTCATTGGTCTGTTCTACTGTTCTTTTGGTTTCTATTTCATTGATTTCTGTTCTAATCTTTATTAATTCTCTTCTCCTGGGTTTAGGTTTTATTTGCCATTCTTTCTCTAGCTCCTTTAGGTGTAAGGTTAGGTTGTGTATTTGAGACCTTACTTGTTTCTTGAGAAAGGTTTGTATTGCTATATACTTCCCTGTTAGGACTGCCTTTGCTGCATCCCAAAGGTTTTGAACAGTGTGATTTCATTTTCATTTCTTTCCATGAATTTTTAAGATACTTCTTTAATTTCCTGGTTGACCCATTCATTCTTTAGTAGGATGCTCTTTAGCCTCCATGTATTTGAGTTCTTTCCAACTTTCCTCTTGTGACTGAGTTCAAGTTTCAAAGCATTGTGGTCCAAAAGTATGCAGGGAATGATCCCAATCTTTTGGTACTGGTTGAGACTTGATTTGTGACCCAGTATGTGATCTATACTGGAGAATGTTCCATATGCATTCAAAAAGAATGTGTATTCTGTTGCTTTAGAATGGAATGCTCTATATATATCTGTAAAGTTCATCTTGTCCAGTGTGTCATTCAAAGCCCTTCTTTCTTTGTTGATCTTTTGCTTAGATGATCTGTCCATTGCCATGAGTGGGGTGTTACAGTCCCCTACTATTATTATATTATTACCGATGTGTTTCTTTAATTTTGTTATTAATTGGTTTATATAATTGGCTGCTCCTATGTTAGGGACATAAATATTTATAATTGTTAGATCTGCTTGTTGGATAGACCCTTTAATTATGATATAGTGTCCTTCCTCATCTTTTATTACAGTTTTTGGTTTAAAATCTAATTTGTCTGATATAAGGATTGCTATCCCAGCTTTCTTTAGATGTCCATTAGCATGATAAATGGTTTTCCACCCCCTCAGTTTAAATCTGTAGGTGTCTTTGGGTATGAAATGAGTCTCTTGCAGACAGCATATCAATGGATCTTGCTTTTTTATCCAATCTGATACACTGTGTCTTTTGATTGGGGCATTTAGCTTATTTACATTCAGAGTACGTATTGAAAGATATGAATTTAGTGTCATTGTATTACCTGTAAAGCCACTGTTTCTGTGTATTTTCTCTATTCCTTTCTGATCTATGTTACTTTTAGGCTTTCTTGTCGCTTAAAGGATCCCCTTTAGTATTTCTTGCAGGGCTGGTTTAGTGATCACAAATTCTTTTAGTTTCTGTTTGTCCTGGAAGCTTTTTATCTCTCCTTCTGTTTTGAATGGATATAGTATTCTTGGCTGCATATTTTTCTCATTTCTCACCCTGAATATATCATGCCAGTCCTTTCTGGCCTGCCAGGTCTCTGTGGATAGGTCTTCTGCCAGTCTAATGTTTCTACCCTTGTAGGTTATGGACCCCTTGTCCAGATTTTCAGGATCTTCTCTTTGTCTCTGAGATTTGCAAGTTTCACTATTATATGTTGAAGTGTTGACCTATTTTTATTGATTTTGAGGGGGTTCTCTGTGCCTGCTGGATTTGAATGCCTGTTTCCTTTGCCAGATTAGGGAAGTTGTCCACTATAATTTGCTCCAATATACCTTCTGCCCCCCCTTTTCTCTTCTCCTGGGATCCCAATCATTCTAATATTGTTTCACTTTATGGGATCACTTATCTCTCAAATTCTCCCCTCATGATCCAGTAGTTGTTTATCTCTCTTTTTCTCAGCTTCTTTATTCTTCATCATTTTGTCTTCTATATTGCTAGATTTATCCTAGCAGTTAGAGCCTCCACTTTTTATTGCATCTCATTAATAGCCTTTTTTTTTACTTGATTAGATATTAGTTCTTTTATTTCTCCAGATAGGGATTCTCTAGTATCATCTATGCTTTTTTCAAGCCCAGCTAGTATCTTTATAATCATTATTCTGAACTCTAGTTCCAACATCTTACTTATATCCATACTGACTAGGTCCCTGGCAGTCAGTACTGCCTCTTGTTCTCTTTTTTTGAGGTGAGTTTTTCTGTCTTGTCATTCTCTCCAGAAAAAAATAGATGAACAAGAGAACCAAATAATAAAATGGCAACAGTGACCCCAGAGAAATATACACTAAACAAATCAGAAGAGACCCAAAACAAACAAATAAAAAAAATTTTTAAAAAGAGAGAATATAATCAGACAGGTGAACAGAACAGAGCAATAGACTGTATCCTGAGTGTATTTTGGTCTGTTTGTTAGAACAAACTACATGCCAAAATTGTAAAGAAAGAAAAACATGTATATACAAAAATAAAATTAAATACAATGAAAGGATGAATATAGTGTAAAAGTGAAAATTTAAAAAGATTTTTTTTAAAGATTTTATTTATTTGAGAGAGAGAGAATGAGAGACAGAGAGCAGGAGAGGGGGAGGGTCAGAGGGAGAAGCAGACTCCCTGCTGAGCAGGGAGCCTGATGCGGGACTCGATCCCGGGACTCCAGGATCATGACCTGAGCTGAAGGCAGTAGCTTAACCAACTGAGCCACCCAGGCGCCCTAAAAAAGATTTTTTAAAAAGAGTTGACAAAACAAGAAATTGGTTGAAAAGGAAAGAGAAAAAAAAATTTAAATTGAAAGACTAAAGAATCGTGGGGGAAAAAAACCATGAATTCTATATACTATTGTCCCCTAGTTCTGTGTGATCAGTAAACTTGGTCTTGGCTGGATGTTCTTCCTGAACTTCTGGGGGAAAGGCTTGTTGTGCTGATTCTCAGGTGTCTTTGTCCCAGGCAGAATTGTACCACCCTTGCCAGGAGGCCAGGCTAAGTAATCTGCTCTGGATTGCTGTATGTGGCTTTTGTTCCCTGAAGGCTTTCCATGCCACTTTAGAGGATGAGAATGAAAATGGTGGCCTCCCAATCTCTGGTCCCTGAGGAGTCAGAAGCTGGGGCCCTACTCCTCAGTGCGCCCTCAGAGAAAAGCAGTCAATCATTCCTGTTTCTCTGGTCTCTGGCCGCACTCCATACTCACCCAGCCTATGACCGAGCATTCCTATCTCAGGCATGTGACCCTGTTTCGAGTCTCCAAAACCTGCAGACTCCTGCAGGGTGCACCCACATTGCTCCTCCCAGGGGAAGGATGTGGGGGGGGGGTGTCTCTCTGCAGTTCTGCCACTTCCTGGGCCCCTGCTCAGAGACCGGTCGCCTGACTGTGCAGGGGTTTGCAGTTTATGGCAACCCTGAGCTGAGAGCTCACTGGGCTCACTGATTGCAGCCAGCTTCCCCGCTCTGATGCCTGGGAACTCTGCTGCACTCAAGCACCCCCGGTCTTCCTGTGACCCTGAGGATCCTGAGACCACACTGTCCCACCTAGAATTCCACCCCACTTCACCACATGAGCACCTTTCAGGCAGAGACGTCCCTCACAGGAACAGACTTCTAAAAGTTCTGGTTTGTGCTCTGCTGCTATATCACTTTCCAGTAGCCGGCTTTTGGAGGCTCCCTACCCCCGCAGTTTATCTTCCCATATATCACCTTGGATTCACTTCTCTGTACCTCCTACCTTGCGGAAAGTGGTTGCTTTTCTATTTGTAGAGTTGCAGCTATTCTCTTCTTGGTTCTCCGGTTGAGTTCGAAGGTGTTCAGAGTGATTTGATAGCTATCTAGCTGAATTCCTGGGACCAGATGAAACTAAGGTCTCCTACTCCTCTGCTATCTTGGACTATCCCCCCCACCTCTTTTTTTATCCACTTGTAAGTCCTCATAATTTCTTACCCAATGATAGCACACACATAAAGATAACTTTCTAATCAACATCACCTATATTTTTTATTTATCCCTTTGTATAACTTTTCATATCATCTGAATGCACTTTTTAAAGATTTTTATTTATCTATTTGAGAGAGAGCAAGAGAGAGAGAGAGAATGAATGGGGGGTGGGGGGAGAGGGAGAAGCAGAAGCAGATCCCTGCTGAGCAGGGCTTGATCCCAGGACCCCGGGATCATGGCCTGAACCAAAGGCAGATGCTTAACCAACTGAGCCACCCAGGCGCCCCTGAATGAATTTTAAAGTGTGTGCTCAACTTCTTATTTTGATTAGTCTTTTCTGTAGTAAGTTTAAATCATCTCTTCTCTATTGTCTTCTTTAAATGTTTATTTAGGATTGATTATCTCCACGGGTTTATTTAGGAAAGCTGACAATGAAGAAGTATGTTTGCTGACTCAGCTGGTGATATCCATGAAAACATACCAGAAGTTTTATCTAATCGTGCCAATAGCACTTAAATCTAGGCTTCAGAGTTCCTGGGAGAGCTTCAAGCTCCACCTAATTGAAAGACATTTTAAAGAATCAGAAGTAGAAGGCTGATTCTTTCTTGATTTACCCTTTCTTGATTTACTCCACTGGACCCCTGAGACAACGAGCCAGATCCTGTATTCTGACCCTTCTATCTTTCTCATGGATACATGAATATATCCTTTCCATCCTTTTAAAGCTCTGTCACTCTGTGTCCTCACTGGGCAACAAAGGAGTGGATTCAGTGGCTCTGGTACTGATTTAACTGTTCAGGGAGCTCCCACACTACAGCTCACTGGGTGCTGTTGTTATTTGAAGTTGAAGATCAATATCTGAACTATAACACCTGATCCTCACATGCCAGTCATGAATGCCAGGGAGATAAGATGTGTGTGTGTGTGTGTGTGTGCAGTTTGGGAGGCAAGAAGTGGTTGTAGTCCTACAGTAAAAAGTTAGTTGATATTTCTTGACTATTGTGAACAGGCCTCTAAAGTCATATATGTGGGAATATAAAAAGCTCATAGGTATTTTTTCTTCAGTGCCCCACCAAGGAGCTGAATTTAGATGAAAAACTTGCTTCCATCCTTGAAAATGCAACCTGTTGTGGACTGAATGTTTGTGGCCTCCCCCCACCCCAAATTCATATGTTGAAATCTTAACCTCCAAATGGGAAGGTGTTAAGTGGGGCTTTTAGGAGATGATGAGGTCATGGGCAAGGAGCCCTCCTGAAAGCACCCTTATAAAAGGGACCCCAGAGAGCTCCCTCACCTTCTTCCCACCGTGTGAGGACACAGTGAGAAGTCAGCAGCCTGTAGCCTGGAAGAGGATCCTCGACAGAACCCAACCATGCTGGCACCCTGATCTTGGACTTCCAGCCTCCAGAACTGTGAGAAATAAATTTCTGTTGTGTAGAAGCCATCAGTCCGTGGTATTTTGTTACACCAGCCCAAACTAAGATACAACCTAATTACATTTGTAATAGAAATTTTAAATAGAAATAATAAAATAGTAGTAAAATTAGAAAAACGGTATAGAAGGGAACATCTGTACAGTTGAGAAGTAATGAGTAAAATGACTCTTTGGTTTTCTTTAAAAATGGGTTTGTCATCTTCATGTAAGGTCCAGCCTTCTTCCCCTGCCACAGGGGCCTCTGACTTCAATGGTCATGCCCCCTTGCCAATGGCAGGTGTTTTCCCGTATACCACAATGTGCGTTTGTTTATAAATTGTATTCATGTGCTGCCCCACAAATACATTATGAATGTTAAAATTTCCTATCTTTCTATATATTTTATAATATATCGAGTAAAAAGTTAAATAGGAAAAGAAATTTGGAGAGTTTCTCTCCACATCTTAATAAAACACTTTGCCCATTTCTTGTATCCTTTCAATCAGGTTCATTAAAAGTAATTATATTTTAATTTTTTATCACTGAAATTAAAAATATGTATATAGGGGCGCCTGGGTGGCTCAGTTGGTTAAGCGACTGCCTTCGGCTCAGGTCATGATCCTGGAGTCCCGGGATCGAGTCCCGCATTGGGCTCCCTGCTCGGCAGGGAGTCTGCTTCTCCCTCTGACTCTCCTCCCTCTCATGCTCTCTGTCTCTCATTCTCTCTGTCTCAAATAAATAAATAAAATCTTAAAAAAAAATATGTATATAAGAGTAGTCATGAAGGAATAATAAGTCCAATGTATTCATCACTTAATTTTAATAATTATCCATTTATAGCAAGTCTTTTTTTTTTTTTTTGGAGTTCCAGGGGGCTTTTATTGAGATAAACTAACAAAAAGCAAGTTTTTATCAGGGGCGCCTGAGTGGCTCAGTTGGTTGAGTGTCTGACTCTTGGTTTTTGCTCAGGTCATGATCTTTCAGTGGTGGGATGGAGCCCCACATCAGGCTCTATGCTCAGCGTGGAGTCTGCTTCAGATTCTCTCTCCCCGCTCCTCCTGCTCTCTTTTTCTCTCTCTCTCAAATAAATAAATAATCTTTTAAAAAACAACCCCCCCCAAGATTTTATCAACCATCTTTTCTGAACCTTATAAACTCAGCAGAGATTCTGCTGCATATATGTGTACATACAACGTAACACATCCCAACAAAAACAGAGTCCCACTCGAACACTTGTAACAGAAGGCCAATTTTTCCTATCCCCAAATGTTTTCAAAAATTTGAGTCACCACTGTTCACTTCTCAGTGGAACTGGTCCCTTGTGGCTAGGGACATTGGGATTCTCTCCCATTTTTACTGAACAAAAAATACATTTCTTCAAGTTTTAGTTTTGTTCCAAAACAGGGAAGTGACTGTTTTCTCCAGGCACCCCTCCCCTACAATCACTGGTTAAAATACAGCGGAATTTATGGCATGTCTTATGTCATCTATACCTTCCATATCTTCCTCATTCAAATTATTTTGAAGCAAATTCCAGACATATAATTCCATCTTCAATATATCAAAATTATATTTTATGCCACTTAATTAACATAAAAAATGAGTGAAAGAGGAAATAGAAAAAAAAGAGTGAAAAAGAAGAAAGGAAGGAAGGAACCAACATGCTAACTAATGAAGGAAAGAAGGTATGAGGAAGGTAGGGAGGGAGATACATAGTTTGGTTATTATTTTATTCCTGTGAGTGTAAATTCCTATCAAGTAACAAAAGTTTGGTCTGATGCAAGTTAATTTGCTTTATTTTGGAAATGATCCCAGCTAATGAATGTTTACCTTCAAAGAGTTCAGTTCTGCTGCAAACCCATTGACCCCATGCCCGTGTACTTCAAACACTTTTGGTGAAATTCAGACTCTGTAGGTTCATTTGATCCTACCCAGATGGTGGACATTATGGAACCAGAACCACCATACTCTGGGTTTCCTTGCCACTTAAAACAAACAAAATAAAACTCTGCATTTTTCTGCCCTTTGGTTTTATTTTGTCTTGTTTTCACTTTGGCTGAAAGGCTTCGATAAAACTAGAAAAAATGTAAAGCTACAGAGATTAAATACCAGCGCACAGCAACAATCAAATTACACCCATAGGAGAATAATCAGGTAACTTTCCTACAACCTCAGACACAGATAATCATTTCCTGAGCTCACAAATACAACACCCCATTCTGTAGGCACTAGATGAAAAGACAGGGGTTTATTTTGCGCTGAGGCCAAAGCTATTCTACTAACTGACCTTGGATTCTGCTGACCTCCAGAGGGAGCCCTGTGGCAGCCAAATCTGAGATTCATCTGTGAAAGGGCCAAAAGTAATTTTGTTTCAAATGCCAAAGCAATGTTTATGGAGTGAGGCAATATTTCTGATAACCGAGACCCAAATGTTGGTCTTCAATGGATTAAAGATCAATGGTAGCAATTTCAGAATAGTGAGCACTTTTAATAAGTAAGCAGTTTGGGGCTACAGCAATGTAGCCTCCTGAATTCATGAAGAGGAACAAGTGTTCAGGCAGAACGATCTCTAATACAACCATTTGCCTCTTCTATGTTTTGACAAATAGCAATTATCTGAATCCAGCCACCTGTGCTACCTGAGAAATTCTTTGAGCTAAAAACATACAGTGACTTAGAGTAACAACAACTCTAGACAGCCACAAAAGCCTGCTTTGCTGGTGTTTTATGATATACACGTTGCATAAGCCATTGTGAGATCTTGAAACTCAACATTCTCCTCCACCATGTCTTTGGTGGAAGGAAGAGTGAGTTAGAAAAAAAAAAAATCTACCATGTGACAATATAAAGGAGCAGAAAATCTGTTATTTAAAATCAATAGAGAATCTAAAGTCTGAACATTGGTTCATCAGTCTTGAACTAAAATGACCATGTAATAATCCTGCAGTGCTTTGGAGGTCATAGTGAGGCTCTGACCAAGGGCTCATAGTTTTCATGTTTGCATTCTTTTGAGGATCTTTTATCCTATTCTTTGAGGATAAGAGTGATAAATGCAGTACTACTGCTTTTTATTTCTATTATACTTGTCATTCAAAGCAGTCTGAAGACTTTCAAAGAGTAGATACACTTTTACACTAAATATCATAAATACTTTTGAAACAAGGCAGGTTATTAATTAAACAAGTAACTCACTTGCATACTAATGTACAATGCATGTGTTTCTACTTTTTAAACGTGGTTCAGCTGAAAGACAAAAACTTATAAACTTAGGACCATTTATATTATTCAACCAAGTACTGTGCTTTCTGAGCTATAAATTCTCATCATAAAATATCAATTTTTCTGGTATCTACCCCAAACGCACTAGTTGATAAGATTATTTACCTGTGACATGCCATTCCACTCTACCCCCTGAGAGTACAAAGACACAGGTTAAGCAAAGAGAATATGGGAAAGAAGGAAGAATCCAGACCAACAAAAATAGTGGTATTTTTTTTCATTTAAATTCAATTAGCCAACATAGAGTACATCATTAGTTTTTGATGTAATGCTCAATGATTCATTAGTTGCGTATAACACCTGGTGCTCATCACATCATGTGCCCTCCTTAATGCCCATTACCCAGTTACCCCATCCCCCCATCCACCTCCCTTTCCGCAACCCTCAGTTTGTTTCCCAGAGTTAAGAGTCTCTCATGGTTTTTCTCTCTCTCTGATTTCTCCTTCAGTTTTCCCTCCCTTCCCCTATGAATCTCTGTACTATTCCTTATATTCCACATATGAGTGAAACCATATGATAATTGTCTTTCTCTGATTGACTTATTTCACTTAACATAATCCCCTCCAGTTCCATCCATGTCAGTGTAAATGGTAGGTATTCATCCTTTCTGATGGCTGAGTAATATTCCATTGTAGATATGAACCACATCTTCTTTAAGCATTCATCTGTTGAAAGACATTTCAGCTCCTTCCACAGTTTGGCTATTTTGGACATTGCTGCTATGAACATTGGGGTGCAGGTGCCCCTTCTTTTCACTACATCTGTATCTCTGGGGTAAATACCAGCAGTGCAATTGCTGGGTCGTAGGGTAGCTCTATTTTTAACATCTTTTGGAACCTCCATACCGTTTTCCAGACTGGCTGTACCAGCTTGCATTCAATAGTTGCATCTTTTTGACATCACAGAGAGTCAACAAGGGACAAAGCTTGAATTTCATAGAAATTCAATTTCATTTTTAATCAAATTGCAAGTGAAAAATGCCAAATTATTCACCTCTTTTTTGACTCAATCAGACTTCACTTTCTATAGGCTAACTCCTTGCTTTTATTTACAATCAAAAAGCAAAGTATATTATGCCCATTATGAACTACTAACTTGGTAATGTTTCTGAAAAATAAGACTATGGCTTACTATAGCAGATTCTTACTATGGCTGATCCAGCTGGTGTTATTTTATATATTCCTGTAAAAACACTGCTTTCAGCTATATTGGCTTATTTCCAGTGGAAATTGGTGAGTCAAAACAGAGACTCCTCCCAGAGCAGGCATGTGACCCAACATGCAATGTAGGAGCCCAGGAATCTCCTTAACTCAATCAATCACAGGGTCACTGCCCAGTGCTGACTCGATGCACAACTGTGGGACACAGAGGAACCAGGTGACAAGTCTCCCCTGGTATTGTCACTAGTCCCTTGTTTGTTTGTCACTAGTCCCTTGTTTGTCACTAGTCCTCTTGTTTGGTTTCATCAGCCCTCAGGAAAGATATAATGAATGAAATAATGGAGTAAACCAGATCTATTTAAGGAGATTAGGCTTATTTACCTTGATAAAAGGACTTTTAAAATATTCCATCTAAAAAAGTCAAACTCAGGGAAACAGAATAGAGTGGTGGTTACCAGGGATTGGGGGTGGGGAAAATGGGAAGTACATTGGTCAAAGAGTAAACATTTACAGTTACAAGATTAACAAGTTTGGGGAGCCAACGTACAGGATTGTGATTATAGCTAATACTACTGTATCATATACTTGAATGTTACCAAAAGAATGAATCTTAAACATTCCCACCACAAAAAAAAAAAAAAAAAGTAATTATGTGACAGGATGGAGGTGGTAGCTAATGTTATAGTGGTAATCATCTTTCAAAATAAAAATGTATCAAATCACCATGTCCTATACCTTAAAATTACACCATGTTATGTGTCCATTATATATCTCTATCTCTATCTATCTATCTATCTATCTATCTATCTATCTATCTATCTATCTATCTATCATCTATCTAATTTCAGACACCACCCCACACCTCCGACTCTGCAGTTGGGGCCCAGGAATCTATCTTTATGACATTCCCAGAGTAGTTACTCACCAGGTTTAAAAATCGAGGGCTTAGATTTTCAAATGCACTCCCAAATCCTACTCATATTTTTAGGTTTAAATCTATTTCTTTCTCCTTTCTCAGGTCTTTATATTCACAGAATGAGTGTTGAATAATTTCTTGCATTGCTTACTAGAAGTTTGTTTCATTTGACAAATGAAGACACAAACTCAGGGATGTTAAGTACTTGGTTCAAGGTTACACAGTACACTAATGGAGTGCCAGGGCTAGAAAGCTGTCTGTTTTAGCCTCTGTGGTTAGTTGACTTTCCTTTTCCCTTCTTTTCCTCAGCTTTATATCCATGCATAAGGAAAATGGAGGCACCTAGGGGCTTCCTTGAAAAATCAGACATAAATCAGGGTAAATGTAGATATTAATCTCTAAGCAACACTTTCTCTCAGAGAGAAACCTACAGAATGAAAAAGACTTATGACACATATCAACTAAAGACAGTGTGTGGACATTGGGGTCCCAATTTGAACAAAATGTAAATTTGTTTTTAAATTATGGGACATCAGGAAAATAAGAACACCACCTGAATATTCCATTACATTAAGGAATTGTGTTTAAATATTAAAAGGCTGACAATTTCATTATGGCTCTGTTTTTCAAAGTCCTCGCATTTAAATACTTATTGTAATATTTACGAATGCAACAATCTCTGGGAAGCTTCAAATCCAGTGGTGGGGTAGGGGGCAGGAGTAGCTGTGATGAGACAGATTTGAAATAAGATTGACCATGAGCTGATAATGATTGAATCCAAGTGATGGTGCACAGGACTTATTATGCTATTCTTTCTACCTACTCACATATATGTTTTAAATTTCTCACTATAAAACTTTTTTTTAAGAATCCATTTCTCTCAAGGGCTGGCTTACAAGTTTGTGGGTTATTTGACTTACCTATATAATAATAGGCTTATTAGTGAGGTCCACAACTTGATAGAATATCAATAGCTTTATGCCTTCACCAGCCTCCCACCATGACTGTAGGAGATAAATGCCAACCATTAAAGCAGAAACTATGGTTCTCTAGTAACAGCAATCTCTTTCCAAGCAGCTACATACTTCTATAACCTGTTGCACTGTGAGAGACCTAAAACTGCAATAGGTAAACTATTAAAATGATGAAAACAGTTTAATAAATAATAGTAATTGTGAAAGAGCAATCACACAGATCATAAGAGTTTTCATAACTCAGAGTATGCTTGGGAAATTGTTGTTAACTGTGTCAAAGTAGAAGGAGGATGCACCCAGATCTGGCTAGGGGGTAACCTAGTTAAGGTGTCAGGTTTAGCACCAATTTCCAATATGCCCAGGAAGCTGCAGCACCCAGACTTTGAGGCTGAATACTCTGCCTTTCTCCTTTGTCCCAGCCCACCACCTCCATTCAGAATCTACAGAGCTGTGAATCTTAAAGGGCAGGATCTACTAGCATTCATTACAACTTCAGAGGTAGCAGGGTTCCCAGTTAAATGAAAGGTGTTCAGGGTTTGTTTTTTAAACAATAATTAAATATTCTATTATTTCAATGAATATTTCAATGAAATATGCTATTTCAGCACAGGAAAACCCTGGAAAAAGCTTTGTTTTATGACCTAGAAGTGGAAATAGAGAGTCTAAGGGGAAACAGAGGTAGATTTCTGGGAAGATAATGTTTCATGTGTTTATTTGTCTTCCAGAACTCCAAATAGTTGCGTTGGCAGGCAGGCTGCCCTAGAACTGCTCCCTTCTGAAGACTCAGAGGTGTTTACAGAAACTGAAAGTTCCAGCAGTATATTTCCATGAGCTCATTACCCGTTCCGATGATATCCTTTAGATGTTGCATGTGCAAATGAATATCCATGCAGTATAAACCCCTGCTCTGAGCTTTTGTTTTAATTACAAAGTAGCAGAAGTTAGATATGTGATTACTGTAACATCAGGGCATCTTTTTAGAATCCCTGCTTTGGTCACTATTATTCAAAGCAACTCCAATGCCATTTCTTGCCTGCCTCTTTATGCTAATCAGCCTAGCTCACTCGGCTCCTCCTCCTTCAGCTTCCCTTAAGAACTGTTCACTTTCAGCTGTCACGGAGGGTAACTCAGACCAGGCTTAGAAATCACTTGATTTAACTCAGCAGCACTTTTTAAATTTTGTGTCTATTACTCTAGCAGTCCTCTCTAAATACCAGAGGCATTAGGTTTCATGTCAGCAGATGAGTCAAAAATTGCCAAAACGGTAATTGGTTAGAAATAGTTATTTTGTAGCATTTTACCCTGGGGGAGGAGGGGGGCGGGAAGCTTCAAAGTGCTTTGAAATGAAAGAAGAATTAAGTTGTGTTTTTATCCAAACGAATTGGCATCTTTATTTGTAGGGGAGGTTATACTGGTAAATATTTATTTCAAGAATCATGACTTGGAAGCGCTTGGAAGTTTATTAGAGAGGTAAATGTTTTACACTCACGGACAGGATCTGCATGTACCTCTGTGGCTCTGGGTGTCTGGTGAGGACCATTTTAGGTGACTGACCAAGGGAAGGAAATGCCTTAGTGAGTGAGACTGGAGTCACAGCCATATTGCCACCACCATGTCTACCATACAAAGAAAAGGCAGAAGCCACCTGTTTAACAGTTTGTACACCTGTAAACTGAAGCTTCCAGAAGACCAGCGACAGCAAGGTGAGTCAGCCAGGCTAATGGGCTGTGTGTTCGGTGATCTCCCAGCCATTCGCATTCCAGGAAGAATGGTAAGCTGGGGAAGTACCTGGGGAATCTCTGGTTGTGAAATGCTTTATGATCTTTGATTTTTTTAACTCTGAGAATAGATATACTAGTGATGCATAAGGGTGAGTTCGCTTGGATTCACTATTGGTTTTTAAAGGACTATGGGAGACTATCAAGAATGCATATTTCTTGGACTTGTCATTCTGCAGCTTATGGGCTTAAACTTCAGGCCACTGTCATTTTTCTAGAGTATGCTAGACTTGTGTAATTCAAAACGTCCATCCAGGCAAGGCGGCATCAGCTACTAGGGGAATTTGCTGAGAGTAGCTTTAAGTGAGCCTGGAACTATCTTCCCTGTCCTGTCACTGATGGCTCGCTTTGGGATTTCAAGTTTAAACCTCATTTTTGCCCAGGTCTCTGACTCATTCATTTGTGGGAAAAATAAATATATTTTTGACTCTTCCTGTTAGGATGTAGGAAGAGCTGGAGACAGACAGGGAAAAGTGTCACATTTCACATGCTGGGTCCTCATTCAGACTCAACTATCTATCTGGCAGCCCCATTTTCACCATCAGTCTTTTTAAAATTTCAAATCCACTACCCAGCTGCATCGAGTAGTGGCAGAGGGTGGACATGAATAGACCAGATGATTCCTCCAATCCATTCTGTCATGGACAGCAAAGGACACTTGAGAAAAAGGCAGGGTTCTGTCACAGATGACATCGTCACTCCCCAGAGGCTAAGGATTGGTCCCAGACATTTCTAACTTGCCCTCAATAACCACTGATGGATCTGTCTGTGTATGGATCTAGGCTACCAGCTCTTTATTTACTTTTCCATAGACACAGTTTTAGATTTTAGTGGCCCGGAAAGTATTGGCTCATGGGCTGAAACCTCCCATTGCCAAGGTGGATCTGTGTGCTGACATTTGCAAGACAATGTCAGGCCACCTCCCTGCATTATTCTGGACTTCATGCTGTACAAGGCTTGGCACAGTGTGGGTAGAAAATACTTTATAAGAAATGGAAACAGCAAAAACTTGTAAGACCATTCTGTATCATCAGGGCTTCTCTAAATTATTTTAAACTAACTGCCTTAGCATGTCAAGTCCCGGACTGTGCCAGGGTTCAATTATAGTGCTGTAAAATTTTTACCCTTCTGTTAGTAAACTCTAATTCATCATAGGTTTTTGTTGGCTTTTCATTTTGTTTTAAATGCTTAAAGTGACCTCCCCCCTCTATTGCTAGTATAATATTTATTATATAAAATTTGCCAGGGGGAGAATTAAGGAGATGGTAAAAATCATCAGCCAAAGATAGTTGCTATTAACATTTTAATGTATATTCATATACATTACAAATAAATACATATACAAATAGAGTTACTTTATATATAGTTGTTTTGTAAACTGCTTTTTAATTTAATAATTGATTATGAACAGATTTCCATGTCATAAATTCTTCTACAACCTTATTTTTAACAGTTGTATACTATTCCTTTAAATGTAGGTAGCAAAATTCCTCAGACAGTTCTCTATGATGAGACACTTTATTTCTATTTTTTCACCAATACGAACAACACTGTGTTTCACATAAATCATTGCAGAGATAAGATTATTTTCTTGGATACATTCTTAGTGGTAGAACTGTGAAGCCAAAGGATATGTATGTTTTTAAGATTTTGTGGGTTTTTTGGCTTTTTTGTTTTTTTTGCCAATTGGTCCTCCAATTAGAAGTTTAGGGGTATATTCTCAGTAATACTGGGTAATATTTTTAAAAGCTTTTCCCAATTTTATAAGTGGAAATACTATCTCACTGTTGTTTTCACTGAAGGCAGGCTGTCTTAATATTCTCTCCTCTTATTGGCCATATCCAGAGGACACTGGAAAAATCATTATGATGACATACTTCCCAAAATACCAACAAGACAAGAAGTCTGGTTTCTTTTCTCAGGCTGAAGCTTTGCCTAGAATGTTTTGAAAGCAACCATATTCTTCCACAACCGAGTCTCAAAATATCAGCCCGCATAAACCACAATCCATAAAGTTGAAAAGCATGTTAATGCAATCCAGACCGGCCACTGACTGCTACAAGGACTGTCATCTAGAGATCTGAATTGACAAGTGACACTGGGCAGTGTTTGCTATGCTGCTAAATAGCATTCTACTTACTGTTCGGGAGTTGAAAAGTATTCATTGAGTGTAGTATCCTCCAAGCTATATTTGCACCTTGCTATTATACAAACTTCAGCAAAGGTCCAAGAAAGCAAAGCCGTTAGTTTCAGAGAGTGAGGTCCGCCTGTGGATTTATTCACTGAGGCATTCTGAGTCTGTGGCTTTGGCCTACCCCCAGCCACACCAAGGTTCCAGCTTTTTAACTTAACATACGGACGTGATTAATTGGCATTTAACTCTTCCGAGGGCACAACCAGATTCAACACATACATACTTTCTAGTCCTCCACACTATATGTTGAAGTGCTTGTTGTTGTAAAGCTGTACTTTTTGGGTGATCACTTACATAAAAGTCACTTGTTCTTTAGCAACTATCTGAACAATGACTATGTAAAGCACTGTGCCAGTCACCGGGTACATGAGTTGAATCAAACCAACTAAGCCGTGGTTTCCAGTCCACACAGTGTTTACCTGCTACAGCAACAGATGCTCTAGAGTCCAGAATAGTAGTCCAGGAGGCTCCTCTCTCTACTTGTTGCTGTCTGATAGCTTCTTCTGTGAGAGTTCAAATCCGCTGATCTATAACTCTGATCTGAGACCACATTTGTCAACATTAACATGTGTCTGCAAAAACCTCAACAACATTCAGTACACATTACATGCAGGTACTAGGCAAACTTCACCATATTTATGTTTTATAATGCTGTATACTTTAAAATTTACAAAGTAGATTTCTAAAATGCTTTAAAAATTACAAAATTTTCAATACGTGACACCTCATTTAATTCTTACAATATCAGGTGAGGTGGTATATTAGTCAAGATTCTCCAAAGAAACAGAATCTATGGGGGATGTGTGTGTGTGTGTGTGTGTGTGTAGATAGATAGAGATAGAGTCAGAGATAGAGATAAAGATAGAAATTTATTTTAAATAAATAAAACCTGGGTCGCTCAGTTGGTTGAGCATCTGACTCTTAATTTCAGCTCAGGTCATGATCTCAGGGTCCAGGATCAAGCCCCGTGTGGGGCTCTGAGCTTGGTGTGGCATTTGCTTGAGATTCTCTCCCTCTCCTCTGTCCCTGCCCCCACTTGCATGCTTGATCTCTCTCTCTCTCAAATAAATAGTCTTTAAAAATTTAAAAAAAAAAGAAATTTATTTTAAGATATTGCCTCACACAATTAGGGAAACTGACAAATCCAAAATCCTCTGTGTGGGCCATCAGGCTGGAGTCCCAGGCAAAGAGCGGACCAATGTTGCAGTTAAAATCTGAAAGCACTCTGTTGGCAGAATTCCCTCTTGCTCAGGGCAGGTCAGTCTTTTGTTATATCCAGACCTTCAGCTGATTGGATGAGGCCCACCAACATTCTAGAGGGCAATCTGCTTTACTCATAGTCCACCAGTTTGAATGTAAATTTTATCCAAAAGCACCCTCACAAAAACATCCAGAATAATGTTTAACCAAATATCCAGCACTGTGGTGCAGCACTGTGGTGCACATAAAATTAACCATTATAGGTAGGCATCATTATCCTCAATTTCAAAGATGTGGAAACTGGGAATCCTCAAAGTCAAGTGATTTTTCCAAGGCTATATAGTTATTAAGGCCTACGTTCAATGTGCTTTCTGCTATATATAGCTGTCTCATAAAATCCATGTTTCCTAGTGTTATAGTGTTTAATTTTTTCCATTGATCCATATCAAAGTAACTTCTCTGCAAACAGTCAAGCTGCATTAGGATTCCTTCTGATTTTGTTTGTTCTGACACCAACTAGGTGTGCTACAATTTAATTCAATTCTGACATTATCCAGAGTTAGTGAAGATTCCAAAACTTACGGGCTCAGTCTCATGAGACTGACAATTTCAAATGCCAGCTACAAAACTTCAGGTGTCTCCAGGCCATCTGCATTTGTGCCTGGATGATTACAAATGCAAGTCTTCCCACAACTCTCCCAGGTTTGAAAATTTGCTAGAATGATTCATAGAATCCAAGAAAGACCGATAGCATTTTATTATAAAGGATACAAATGAACAGCCAACTGAAGAGATACATAAGGCAAGGTGTGGGGGGGTTCTGAGCACAGGAGTTCTGTCCCCATGGAGTCTGGGTCTACCACTCTCCCAGGACATCAGTAAGATCACCAACTAGGAAGTTCCAGTAAGCATGGGTGTCCAGAGTTTTCATATGTGATTTCATTACACAGATGTAATTGATTAAATCATTAACTATGATTGAACTCAATTTCCAGTCTCTCTCCCTTCTCTCCCCCAGGTTGGGGGTAGGAAGTAGGGCTAGAAGTTCCAACTCTATACTTGCTTGGTCTTTTTAGTGTGGCCAGCCCCTCCCTGGAGTCACCTCATTAGCAAAACAGACACCTGACTCTCAGTCAGGAAATTCAAATGGTTTTGAAGCTCTGTGCAAGGAATAGAGAACAAAAACCAGACCTATTCTTTATTACATCACACTTTGGCCATGATTTTCTGGATGAATTCTGTCCTTAATGTCAGGACAGGTTCCTGAAAGTCAAGAAACATAGATTAATGCCTTCAACCACTTACTTATTTAATGCAGTTTTTACCAAGTGCTGGATGCTGTATTAAACACCAGAAATGCAAAGATGTTTTTCTCCCAGTCTTGTTTTCTATCATGTGTTTTTTAAGAGGAATTCTGTAATAAAAACTCAGCTAATGATACTTTTTCAACATTTTGGGTGAAAGAAAAAGTGATTTGATTCTATAATGTTCAGACTTTGCTGCGTTCATCCTCATTCTTTGTATTTTAGCCACACTCCTCTTGAGGGTTTCAGAAGGCATTTAATTTACCTTTGAACTTAGTAAAGATAAATATAAAGGTTAAGTGGGGCCTAGTTACTGTGTGATCTAATTTGCTCTGAATCTAAACCATATAATTAGACTGCTGCAAATGCACTATTTCCCTTCAATATATTCTGTAAACATTTATGAATGTACTTAATTTAGAACACCTACAAAATTTAAGTGCGAAGGATTGAAGACACGACCATGAGAAAGGGAGCCCAGTAGTGGCAAATAATGAAATAATGCCTCCAATATGAAAAGATAATGTGAAATATGTATATTTTGCTTCTCAAAATAGATTTGTATTGGCTTTCCTTTCTGTGATTCTAAAACTGTGATACGGCCTAGACAACATGACATCTTTTGGGTGATACATGTCTAAATGAACAAGGATCAAAGAAGAAGACATACACATATTTCTGTTTTTCTTCCACCAAAGGGAGCCTCAAGGAGGCTAGAATGAGTTTTGTTCTATCTGCAAAACCATTTTACTCGCATTTAAAGGCACAGATTGATGGAAACAAATATAGACCACTTTAAAATAATTAGAAAGGAGAAAGTTCATATTCTATTAGATTTGATCATATTCAAGCTCTCACCCAGTACAGGAATCCTTTCCATTAAAACCTCCTTAATAGATGAAACATATATAAGGATTTGGAAAATATATGTAATGGCTTAAACTTCATTTTCCCACCTCACGGTCATTAGGATGGCTACCATCAAAAGAAAAAAAAACACCAGAAGATAACAAGTGTTGGCAAAAATGTGGAGAAATTAGAACCCTTATGCACTGTTGGTGGGAATGCAAAATGGTGCATCTGCTGTGGAAAACAGTATGGCAGTTCCTCAAGAACTAAAAATAGAATGATCATGTGACCCAGCAATTCTACTTCTGGGTGTATACCCAAAAGAAGTGACAGCAGGGACTCAGACAGATACGTGCACACCAATGCTCATAGCAGCATTATTCACAAAAGCCAAAAGGTGGAAGCAACCTATCTGTCCATTGACAAATGCAACATAATGTGGTATATACATACAATAAAATATTATTCAGCCTTAAAAAGAAAGGAAATTCTGACACATTCTACAACATGGATAAATCTTGAGGACATCATGCCAAATGAAACAAGCAAGTCGTGAAAAGATAAATACTATATGATTCCACTAATATGAGATTGCTAGAGTAGTCATTCATGGAGACAGAAAGAATGGCAGTTGCCAGGGGCTGGGAGGGTGACTAGGGAGTTATTGTTTAATGGTATGGAGTTTCAGTATTGCAAGATGGATAGGTTCTAGAGATTGACTGCACAAACATGTGAATGCAGTTAGCACTATTGAACTGTGCACTTAAAAATGATTAAGATGCTAAATTTTATGGCATGTGTATTTTACCAAAATTATTTTAAAGCCATGCTGCCCAAATTCATCCCTAATTACATTTCTGAATTTGGACTTAAAAAAACAAAAACAAAACAAAATAAACCTTCATTTTTCTTATTCCTAAAACCAAAACTAGAAAGAAATATCCTTCTCATCTCTGATTCCCAAAAGTTATTTCTTTGAAAACATTAATAAAATTAATAAACTCCTAATTTCCATAAAAAAGAAACAAAGCATTACCAATATCAGAAATGATAGTGTCATTATAGATCCTATGGCCATTAGGAGGATGATAAAGGAATATTATGATTAATACTGTGCCAGAAAGATGCCCCCCCCACAAATTCAACAGCCACTCATGTAAAAAATCTAAAAGGAATTAAAATAGAAGGGAACTTCCTCAGCCTGATAAAGAATGTTTTCAAAGAATTGACAGCTAACATAGTACTTTCACTATCAATGAAAGACTTAACACTTTCCTACTAAGATTGGGAAGAAAACAAGGATGTCCATTATAATCATTTCTATTCAGCATTATGGAATAAGACTGAAGGTTCTAGCCAGTGTAATAGGTTAAGTAAGAGAAATAAAAGTCTTAAATATCAGAAAGAAGAGTTAAAACTATATTCACAGATGAATGATAGTCGGTATAGAAAAACCTTTAGGAATCTACTAAAAGAAAAAATACTAGAACTAATAAATGAGTTTACCAAGGTCACAGGATAACAGCATACAAAGTCAATATACAAGAAAAAAATTGTATTTCTATATATTAGCAAAGAATAATTGGAAATTGAAAAATTTTAAGTATTCTTTTAGTAGTAACTTTTTTATAAAAAAAACTTAAGGATTAATTTAATAAAATATGTGCAAGACCTGTACACTTAAAACAAATAAACATTGCAGAGAGAAGTTAAAGAAGATTAAACTAAATACACAAATTGGAAGGCTCAATATTATTAAGATATCAATCTTCCTCAAATTGATTTACAGAGTCAAGGCCATCTCAATCAAAATTCCAGCAGACTCTTTTCTTTTTCATTAACAAGCTAATTTAAAATTTATTTTTAAAAAATGTTATTTATTTATTTGACAGAGACATAGCTAGAAAGGGAACACAAGCAGAGAGAGTGGGAGAGGGAGAAGCAGGCTTCCTGCTGGCAGGGAGCCCGATGTGGGGCTCAATCCCAGGACTCTGGGACCATGACCTGAGCCAAAGACAGATGCTTAACAACTGAGCCACCCAGGTGCCCTGCTAATTTAAAATTTATAAGGAAATGCAAAGAACCTAAAAGAACTAAATGAAAAGAAGAACAATGTTGACAACTTATGCTTTGGATTTCAAGCTATAATAATCAAAATGGTGTAATATTGGTATAAAGATAGAAAATTGATTATTGAAACAGAAGAGGGAGCCCAGAAATTGACTCATTTATTTTTGGCCAATTGATTTTTGAAAAGATACCAAGATAATTCAAAAAAGGAAAAGGTAATATTTTTTGTAATAGCTCTGAAACAAATGGCTAAACATGTGACTAAAAATGGACCTCATTATCCTCCTCACACAAAAATTAATTTGAGATGAAATATGAAAATACAAAAGCTTAGTCCATAAAGCTGCTAGAGGAAAACATAGGAAAATATTTTCACAAAATTGGAATAGGTAATTTTTAGGCACAAAAAATAAGTAAACTAGACTATCAACATAAAAAATTGTTGTTGTTTAAAAGACAGCATTAATACAAGAAAAGAGAAGAGTGAGGGTGCCTCAGTTGATTAAGCATCTGCCTTTGGCTTGGGTCATGATCCCAGGGTCCTGGTATGGAGCCCCCCGTTGGGCTCCCTGATCCGTAGGGAGCCTACTTCTCCCTCTCCTTCTTGCTCATGCTCTCCCTTGCTTTCTCTGTCTCTCTCTCTCAAATAAATAAATAAAATATTTTTTTAAAAAAAGGAAAAAAGAATATGTATATATGATATATAGATCTGAAAAAAAGCTTGCAATCAGAATATGTAAAGAACTCAATATAAACAATTTCATTTAAAAATAGGCAAATGATCTGGCAGACACTTTAGAAAAAGGATATACAAAGGTTCAATAAGCACATCAAAAAATGCTCAACATAATTAGTCATCAGGGAATGCAAATTAAAAACACTATGAGATATCACTTTACATCCACCAGAATGGCTAAAATTAAAAACACCAATGATACTGTGTTTTGGAGAACATGGAGCAACCAGAACTCCCATTTACTATTGTGAAATGGTATGACCACTTTAGAAAATAGTCTGGCAGTTTCTTTTATATATAGTTAAATCTGTGCCTACCTTATGATACTCAATTACATTCTTAGGTATTTTCCCAAGAGAAATGGACATGATATGTCCACAAAAAGCTTGCAGAAGAATGTTCATAGCAGATGTTATACCTATGCGCTCCAACATGTGAACAACCCAAATGTACATAAGCAGGTAAATGGATAAGCAAACTGTGGTATGTCCATAGAGTAGAATACTACCCAGTAGTAGAAAGGAATGAATTACTGATACACGTAACCACACAGATGAATCTGAAATTGCACGACATTTTGAGGGTGAAGACAAGAGGCTGAGCCTATGGGATGAAGGACCGTGAGCCCGGCACACAGGTAGCTCATAGGGTGCTGCTTCACATGGGCTGGAAGCCCTGCCAACAGCATATATTCTAACCACTAGGCTGTGTTACAGAAGGCCATCTACTGAGGATGCTGCAGACACCTCAGATGGTAAGTTCTCCTAGGAGACCTATCAGATCCCTTTCAAAACTAAGATACTGTGATGTGCCCCTAATTCTTTCAATCATTTGGATGTTGCCTCCTCAATTGTGTTGTACAAGCTCTTGGGGAGCAGTTACCTGGGTTTATACCAAGCACAGTGCTCAGGTGTCACCTATAAACAAATCACATTTTGTATGTGTCAGGCACTGTTTTAAGCACTTTGCATGTGTTAGCTCATTTCTTTATGAAAGTCCCATGAGGTAGGGAACGTCAAGACCTCACAATTGGGGTCTTGAGCCAAGACCCCAACCCAAGAATATGCTTTAACACATGTTCACTTCCTCCTAATGGGGGCACAAGATAGATGCTCCACTAAGTACCTGCACATAATCTGAGTGATGGCTGGCCCATGAATCAGTTTGTGGTTCAGTTTAAAATGTGTTGTTATTGAAGTCACCAATCAATTCCTATATAAACTGCTCACCACATCCAGCTGTCTCCCAAAAGGGTGTAGTTGACCCTAAACCAAACAGAAAGAAAATGCAGCAGTATGGTGCAGACATAGCAGCCCAGAGCAAGTTGTTCTGCTTACTGGGCTGCAGTTTTCACTTAAATCTAAGTACCTGCACGGTCTCCATGTCTTACACTGCATAAAGTGTGAAAGATAGCAATGTACCACTTTTGGAACTGGGCCGATATGGCCTTGGAGAGATGATTTGAGTTTTAACAAAATACACAAGAGGTATCGAAAACTCCAAATTAAAAAGGGGCTAAAGAATTGTCATTATTATCATTCGCTTTTTTATTTAAACTGAGGACTCTATTCAAAGTGCTGGCTCAACTATTACATTAAATCATTAACTTGAAATCTTAACATTTAGGTAAAGTAAGTTTCACACCTGAGTGCTTTTTAATGAAACCTGTTGGTAAAATTAGCATGATATCCGAAAGTCAGGATTCAAAATGCAGTAAATACCAGTGTTCGGTAAGAAGCTGCATTCCTTCTACCCAATGATCAGATGACTCGCCAATAAGTAAGCACAAGGTCATAGGAGTAAGATCTAGACTACTGGCAAAAGATGATAGTCTGAAGGTGGCTTTTGATACTAACTAAAGCCACATCAAAAGAGCATGAAACATGCATCTGTGTGTTGAGCCAGAAGAGGATAGGAGTTAAACTCTAACTGAGGAAATGAAAACGGACCTATATATTTAAACAGGAGAGAGAAGAAAGAGATTTTGGTAAGTGGCCTGTATCACTGCAGGATGGGCTTCAGGTCCAAAAAGAACCCAAGGCTAACGGGACACAAATTCCTTTCCGTCAGCAGATGCAGAGAAACTACCAGACTTCCAGACACTATAGCTCAGTAACTTGATTGTCCCTCTCAGGTAGGCATCTGTAATGACTGGTTTAAATAATGGGCACCAATGTTTCTTGTTTTGATAAAAGGAGGTAATTCATGAAGAAGGTATGTGACCATCTGGAGAGGAAAGAATTAAGCAGGGAGAGCGCCTTCTTGTTGGAAATGGACATTTTTGGTCTAGGGCTGTCTGTCTTGCAGAGAAAAGGAGTCGCAGATAAAGATTTGTGCGCGTATGTGTTTTTATAAACTGAGCATGGGTAAGACTCATACTGACGCTACCGATTATGAGGAGCTCTTTGTCCAGCAAGACCAAAGAACTTCATTCTCAAGTATGGATTAATGTTTTGGTATTATTTGCCATTTTTCTTTCTGAAAATTGAAAAAGCTAAAGTGAATTAGTAGACGTGATTGTTTTGATAGTAGGATGAAGCAAAGTAGATTTTGAGGGACTTGTAGAAAACAACTCTAGCTACAAATATACAGAGAAAGAAACATAAAGATTTGGAAAACAAATCTTCAAAAAATACCATAATAGAGGTATCAAATGTCTTTCTATCTTTGTAGACATTTCTCACATTTTAAGGCTTAAATTCAAAATATTGTTATTGCCTATTACCTTGCTCATAGCAGGCAAGTAATGTTTATTAAATGAATCAATACTTCTTTTCCCCAAAAGTTCATCCAAGTGATTAATATTCCTCAATCACTGAATGTTAGAGCTTCAGATTCTACTTAGTCCAACTGATCTTCACTAGAAAACTGAAACCAGAGGAGAGAAATGACTTACTCATAGTTAATAGTTAGGGCGAAGAGCTCATACTGTATTCCTTCTACATCTATCTGAGAATTTCATGATAAAAGGGCCAGCATAAGAAAAAGTATCTAAAATGGGTAAAAAATTAAGACAAGATAAACTTGCATTTTATCTCATTTAAAAATACCCATGGAAAGAGTATTTATTTGTGTAATAATCCTAATACTAAGCATGTAGATAAAATGATGAGTACATTGGGTGGGGGAGAAACAGGAAATGTGGAGGGAGGGAAACATGTGGGGGGGCAAGGAACCAGGCACTAGAGAGAAATATGCAGCCAAATGAGAACAAGTAAAGGAGAAGGCAAATGGAAAAAAAAAAAAAAGACAACTGATTATAAAAAAACGTCCAAAATGTGCTACATACATACACTGGGATATTATTTGACCTTATAAAGGAATGAAATTCTTCATGTATGTCAGCACAGATGAACTTTGAAGATACTATGCTCAGTGAAATAAGTCAGATATAAAACAACAAATATTGCATGATTCCACTTACATGAGATGTCCTAGAGCAGTTGGACTCACAGAGTGAGAGAGTTGAGTGTGGTTACAGGGGCTAGGGGGGATGAAATGAGGGGTTAGTTCTTTGTGGGCAGAGTTTCAGTTTGGGATGATTAAAAAGTTCTTGAGATGGATGGTGGTGATAGTTACACCTCAATGGGAATATACCTAACGTCACTGAACTGTACATTTTAAATGGTTAAAATAGTAAATTTCATGTTATGTATATTTTCCCACAGTAAAAAAAAAAAAAAACCATGAAGAAAAAAATGAATAAATTTAAAGGATTGTTCTCTGTTTTCTTGAGAATTTTTCAAGTCATATAAATTTGAAAAGTGTTTTTCTCTTATAGCATGGTGAACAAAATGTTTCTGGTAAGTTTTACAAATTGCTACCTGGCCTTCACTTCTGCCAAATCAGCTCTAAATCAGTGCAATAAGGTATCTGCAGCAGGCATCATCCTAGTCCTGTCCAGTTCTGTGCCCGAGGGCCAGCAGGGCATTTCAGTGACGATGAACGCCCTCCTGCTGGCTTCTGTGAGTTCCCAAGAAGAGAATGAGGTCCGGGCCTTCTGGGCTTATGAACGCCTTGGGTGGGCAGCTCTGCTCCTTTCTTCTGGCCTAGGCCTCCAAGGTCTTGTTCTCAGGGGAATAACATCCATTTATTCCTGTGGAAACAAGGAAACAAGGAGCCTTTTCTCCTGCTTGCTCAAAGGCTCAAAGAGGCATAAGTTTAAGGAAAAGAGATTTGGAATTAGAAGAAATTGCAATCAAACTTCTCCATCCGGCCTGTGTCCTTGGAATCCATGGAGGAATTTAAAAATAGTGTGCTTCTTTACTGAAGAGGAAAAGCTTAAATTTATCTGAATTCAAAGTATGAAGCTATGCTTCAGCCATATTGACTTATTAATAGTCTGTATGACGAGTGACTTAATTCTTACTAATATGATACTTTGTGTCAAAATCACCTCTTTAATTTTAGCAGCCCAGAAACACTGGAGAATTACTTAAAATAAAAAGATACGATTTTAAACCTGTGCATGTGCCTGTTCAGTATTAATCTTCAGCATGTCATAAAACCTAGATGATATTTCTCTTCGCCCTCCTTCAGCAAAATTGAGACACCCATTTCTAACATATGGAAGCAGTTTCACACTGCAAGTTATTCTGAAGGGAAAATACGTGATTTATAAATGCTGTCAAATGAAATATGTATTTCCAAATGGTACCAAGCTGACCAAGCACATCCTAGGACACATTCCACATCTTTATTACCCCATGGGCATAAATGAAGGAACAGTGTCGAGAGAGAAACAAACAGTCCCTTTTGGCATTCTCAATCCGGAAGTCCCACGTTTGTTGCTGGTAAACATATTCAAGTCATCAAAGATTGCAAGTGACCTTATCACAAAATTGTTTCCTTTATAAATAAAATAGCACCTTCAAATTACGGAGAAGGGGGTATGCTCTGTCAAGAGTAATACATTCGTCTGAGTTATTTTTGTCAGTGGTTGAATATAGATATATATACGTATATATACGTATGTATATGTGTGTATATATGTATATATACGCATATATACATACGTATATATATGTGTATATATATATATATATATAGACGTGGAGATTTTAGATGGCAAGGATCACTAGGCCACTGGTCTGCCGACATTCTCAAAAAACCTCTTTCATCAGAATGCGAACAGAGAATGGTGAGACTGGGGTGCCTGGGTGGCTCAGTCGTTAAGCATCTGCCTTCAGCTCAGGTCATGATCCCAGGGTCCTGGGATCGAGCCCCGCATCGGGCTCCCTGCTCAGCGGGAGGCCTGCTTCTCCCTCTCCCACTCCCTCTGCTTGTGTTTCCTCTCTCGCTGTGTCTCTGTCAAATAAATTAAAAAAAAAAAAAGAAATCTTTAAAAATATAAGAAAATGGTGAGACTAAGTGAAGCATGTTACGGTGTTTACAGAGGGCAAAACAGAAGTGCAGGGAGACTGACAGAGTCTGAGACCATCTCTCAGCGAGGCTTGTCCAGACCACGGAAGGAGGAGAGCTATCACAGCCCAGGCATATTCACACGGTCAGAAGAGAGGAAGCTGTCCAGTAGTCCTTTTACTTGCAGTGGAAGCCAGGGGGGATCCTTGCTTACAGGAAAAAGCTCGAGACTTGGAGTCTGCTCTCGCATGCTTTAGCTGTAAGTATTAGCTGTTTGACCTTGGGCACATCCTGTAATTTTACAGCCGTTCTTTTCTCGTGATGAGCGCAAGGGTTTAATAACGTACCTTTTGAGAATCCTATAATGCAATAAGAGCAGCAACTTATTGAGCATTTTGTATGGGCCAGCCACTGCCCTTAGCATTTTGCCTACACTACCTTGCTTGACCCTTACAACTCTGTGAAGACTGTTTTATGCTCTCCATCTTACAGCTGAGGACACCTGCCCTAGCTCATAGTTAGTACATTCAGGAGATGGAATTTGAATCCAGGTCCGTTTTCTGCCAAAAGCTTAGATTTTTAAAACCATGCATTCTGGCCCCTAGTAGCCTTTTATTTAGTCACCAAAACCTGATATATTTAAATCTGTTTTATAATAGGTGAAGTATGATGCAAATGTAAGTTTTTCTATTACACCAGTGCATAAAATAAGCATCTTGGGAAATCACCAAGGTCTAACTTTTTATACTACCATACTGAATTAAACACTTCAAAAGGCAAAAAAGGTTAAAGACTAATTAATCATGACATGCATAAGTATATCATATGGTAGCTACTCTGTTTAAATGAAAAAAAGTAATTCAAAGAGTTACGTTTTGACACTGGAATAATAGTAAAATTTAAAGGAGTATGCTATGATATCTATTTAAAAAGTCACTGATCACCCCCAAATATAAAGCACACTGCACATGATGACCATCATCATATTTTGCGGGATAGTTACAGAACACTCTCAAGAATATAAAGCCAGTTTTTTTCCTCACCATTGTGTTTTGATTGACAGAGTGATTTTGCCAGATGTTCTATAAAAAATGATTTAATTAAAATTACCTGTTTTTTAATCTGTGCACTTCTCTACTTATACAGACATTAGTGAAGTAAGTGACTTTGAAAAATAAAAATTTTTCTTCAGTTGAATTACTGCTGCTATAAATCTCCAGATTCTAAAATGCAAATGAAATTAAGTCACTGGCTATCTCCCACTACCACATAAAGCTGGATAATAAATTAAGCAGCACAGTTTAGAGGTGAGGTTGGGTGGGTGCATTCAGCACAGAATTCTCAGGGCTTGGTCCTACCTCCAGAAGGGTAGCAAGGTTTATATTTGACACAACCTCTGAGTCTTCTTGTTTCTTGCTCACACCAGAGACTTTTATTATCTCTACGCCTTGGTTTTCCAAAATTGGTCCGTGTCTAGATCTAGACCAATGTACAAACCAGTGGAGGAAAGAGTCTAGATTCTTTAGAACTTACAATGAACAGATCTCTTGAAGATTATCAGCATGAGAAGCAGATGTGTTCAGACAATTGGATGCATTGGATAAACTCTGGGTGATGACGGTTGTGTTCAGTGGATTGAAAGAGACTTTTCTCATCTTCTCTAATTTCTTAATCTGATATGATTCCCATTTTGAAAATGAGTGACTTCTTTATCAGCATGGTGTTGACAAGAAGAGCAATAGCTTTCCTGTGCTATTCTAATGTCGATTCTTTTTGTCTCTAGTGTGCACTTCTCATAATGAATCAAAACTAGAAATGCTAGATTTCTTAGAGTGGGCAGTTAATAACTTCATTTTTAACAAGAACTTAAAGCAGCTCAGAAAATTTAGAAGTTGATTGAAAGGGTGTGTGTTTTTCCCTTCTACTTCATACACTGTATTTATTACAACAGTTTTGTATTTAGAGTACACAAAATTGGTTATGACTTCAGCAGCAATGACCAGGGCTGGAATCATTCCAGCAGGGTCCATTCATCCTGTGTCTCAAGTTGAGCTGGTGCTTTGTGAATCAGCCTGGAAACTTCCTGTGTAAACTGCCTGTTTTCCTCTGAGGTCCTGGTTATTTTATCTTCAAGACGGTGCAAAGCATCTCATAACATAGAACCAAGAGTGTCCCATCATAGTTCATAATGTCAGTCTGTGGCCCTACCACCTGCTCTTGTAAAGACTTACTTTTTTATATGTTGGTGGATGGGTGATTTGTTGTTTATTTTGTTCCTTTTGCATTTTTATAGAGCTCCTCTGTATATGGCTGGAAATAAGTACAGAATGTCTCATGCTTGGGCTTCCCTTGTAAATTGGCACAGATTCCTTTAGCTTCTGGGGTTGCAACTTGCCCTTATTAAAACTGCCTTGGATTATTTTAATATAAGGTTAAGTTTGTGTTTTTTCTTTAAAAAAAGTCAAGATTATGATTCAGACCCTCTGTGTCTCCTCTTTCCAGGGTCTCATATGGAGATTAAGGTCACTTGCTATGATTTGTCTATTTTTTCTACAGAAGATCTCATTTTTAGAGTTGAAACTTCAGGTGTTTCAGATTCTTATTGAAGAATCTCAGTACCATGGAAAGGTTTTTGATGTAGTTTATGCTTTCAGCCTAATTTTTTGCCTTGCAGAAACGAACATTTTAATTAACATTTAATAATCTCAAACAGAGACATTTTCTAAGAACATCTTTCAAGAAAAAAACGTCAGATCTCAGACATATCAAAGCAGCAAACCAACTTTTGCATCAGAGAGGAAATCATTAATTGCTTCAAGCAAAATATCTGCATGACTGATTTCAATATCAATGTCAATATTTTAATATCCTTACTACAGGGATTTCTTTTTAAGCCTTCAGAGTAGCCCTTGACTTCACCCTACATTGAGTCGCAACAATCATAGTACATAGTTTGAGTAGTAATCATTTTCTCATTAATTGTCAGGTTACTCAGAACATCTGGAAGGTTAGTCACTGACTCCACGAGTCTCCACTGCCATCTTCCTAAATTTGGTCTTGGGTGATAGAAACCGGGAGTAGTCTATAGTACTACTATAGATGTATATATATTTATATATATATACATCACCTGGGGATCATGTCAAATACAAATGCTCATTCTGTAGGTCTGGGGTGGGGCCTGAGAGTCTGCATTTCTAACAAGCACCCTGTAATGGTACTGGTCAATCTGGACCACTTGTTGAGGACCAACAATCTCTAAAACTATGTATGGGCCACAGCCTGAATTCAGGAACTTCCTGATATTAAAAGCAGAAGAAATAGAGGAGCTCAATGAGGAGAAGTGAGAAGGAAACTAGGGGTAAGAATAAGGTAATGAGTGAAAGGAGAAAGAAAGACTCTTGAGGAACAATGAGACATTTCCCCCAGACTAACATGAGTCTTGGGGTGCCTGCGTGTAACATTGGATGGGAGAGGAGGAGGGCAGGGAATCTGACTTTTAGTGAATGTCTTCTGTGCAAACTGCAGTCTGATATATTGCTATATGTTTATGCATGGATGGATAGCTAGATCAATTGATAGATATGGAATATACTGTAAATATCTGGATATATAGAGAGATGTGTGCTTATATGGAGAATGGATAGATGGATAGATAGACAGATGGACAGATGAGGTTCTGCTTTGTTCCAAACAGGTTTGAAGAGGGAACTGTACTAGGTGCTCCCATATGCATATACTGCTTCAATCCTCAGGACAAATTTTTAAAAATATATACAGAGAGAGGTGATAAAGCTGAGGCTTAGAGTAATTAAAAACAAAAACAAAACCAAAAAGCAGCTCTAGGACTATTCGACTTCAGAACTAGGAAATCCATGCTTTGACCAGTCCCAGAGCCGGCCACAGGTAAGAGAGGCAGGGGCATAAAGAGCAGTATTGGAACCTGTGGTAAGAGTGCACAGGGAGAAGAAATTAGAGAAGAGGATGTGGCAGACATGTGGATAGGTCCAGGAAGACGGGGAAAGGAAAATGCAGGACTTGCCAGGGCCTTGGTCCAAGTGGATAATTCCAGTCCTGGTAGCAATTAAGAAGTGACCCATTTGGCAGAGCCTGCCCCTCTGCAGGTTGCCACTCTCTTTCCTGCCAACAGTTTCCATAACCTTTCTGGCCCCGGCTAGACTAGCCTGGTTCTACCCAGCGTGGACGACTCAGTTTTCACCTTTCCTAAACTACCAATGCAGCAAAGAGGCGGTCTGCAGGACTCTACGTGGGAGAGACTGTGTAGCAAAAACTTGGGGCCCCTAGCAGTACCTACCCCCACCCCCACTGGGACTCTGAGTCAATGGTACTCCAGGTTCAGGGTCTTCCTCTTCTTCTGGATCTGCTTTTGGCTCCATAGATCCTTTTGAACCTCCTTCTCTGAGATGATTCATTGAGAAAATCCTCCAGTTACTTCCCCAGATGAAGCAGTTTTCTCAGAGACCGTCAATTAAACATACGGAAATCAGGGCAGGGACAAGGCCTCACAACCCATGTAAAATTGGGGGAGGGGAAATTATGGTACATATTAGAAGAGGAGAAAAAGAAGTTTATATTCACTCACCTTCAGCCTCATCTTGTACCATTTGCCCCTCTCTCTTGCCTTGCAAGTTGTCTTGTACACAGTCAATCCTCAATACACATTTTTTGAATAAATGGGTTGATTAATGAATACATCAGAAAGAAAAAAGGCTAAATTTAAAAATATAAAATCATAAGAACCTTGTTTTATTTTGAAATTTTCCTACTGGGTCAAGTAAGAAAACTGTTATGGATCTGATGGCTTGATAAATGTGCTTACTTTTGGCATTGTCGTTGGAACCAAAAGAGTTGCTTGGGAGAATCAAGATGGAGGAGGAGGATGGAGAGACTCTGCTTTCCAATCCCTGTACCTCGTGTGTCAAGGAGAGACGGTGGCTCTGTTGAGGTTACTGTAACTTCAATCAGACAATGTATACCTCCATCCTAGCACAGTGGCTGGCACAAAAAAGATGCTCAGTAAATATTTACTGAATTAATGAATAAAAGTGATGTACTTACTCTATCATATGTCCTTCAAGCTGCAAGTAACCCTTAATGCTGCCCGGAAGATTGCTTTTGCCTGTGTTTAGCTCAATGTTTTGATCAAGGGAAAGTCAACCTGTCCTTTGTCTAAGATTAGGCCTCATCATGTTATTTTCGGCCTAACGATCCTAAGTCCAGTTTAGAAGAGGCCAATTTATAATTCTAATTCATAAGTATTCCCCTGAACATTCATGAAGACTATTTTCTTTTGAAGTCACTAGAGTCTTCATTTCTTAAATCTAATGTAATTGCTGGAAGAGGAGCTTGTTCGAGAAGGAATTGAGCTATAGTTTAATATGGATGGGAATGCCAAGATGTTCTTGTGCATTTTCTGCTGGGGCTCGCTTGGCTCCAAGGGCAGACAATGGGGTAAGCACTTGCATGAAAAAGTGAACGGTTTGCCTCACTGGACTGAAAAAAGGTACCCAAGGTCATGGGACCCAGGAGCTTGGCAAGGGTAGTCTGGCAGAGTTTTGACACTCTCTTATGGGATTAGATTATAGGGAACTGGAGAACCCCTTTCTGGCATATAAAAAAAAAATGTAATTGTCTGGTAGTTCCTTGAAACTCAGTAAGGGTTTTATTTATTCAGCCCAGGGATGGCAAATTACCTTGGCTTGTATGGCAGGACAATATATTGATAATGGCTGCTGGAAACCTATAATGAGAAAAATTCTGAGATCATATTTGGGCTCATTAAGAAAGAGTTGTCATTTATACTTCAATTTAAAAAAGAAAGAAAGTGTTGTCATAAGTTGGCAATGTCAGCTAAGAGTTTGGGAACGGGGATTGGTGGCATGCCCCATATTTAATATCCTTTCTTTAAAGATTTTTTTCTCCTTTTTTTTTTTTTGGTCTTGTAAAAATCTAAGTAATTATATCCAAAAATTCATTTAATTGTCCCATAAGCTCCGTGAGATAAGTACTGTTATAATCTTCATTTTGTTTTCAGATGAAGAAACTAAAGGTACAAACATATTATTTCCCCAAGTATTAGTGCTACACATGCCCACCTAACTTCAGGACCCAGGCTTTTAACAAACATGTCATTTTCCCTTAGAATTCTGGAGTGCTGATATTTAAGGTTATCACCCTCCAGTAAATGAGTTTCTCTCTGTTGTCTTACCTAAGATAGGAAAATATAAAAGATTAATAAGGTCAGCAGGGCTAAAGACAAAAGACTAAAATGAATTTCTAGTCTAAACATTGAAAACATGGCTTAGTATATGACTACTCCAATCAAGGAAATATGGATTATTTCTGGATCATTCTAAGGATGGAACACAATACATCTATACCATTTTTACCTTGAGATCCAACCCAAGTAGAAGAACTATTCTTAGATGAGATTTTTTCACCCCTTGGAATTTTTCATTCTAAAAGCAAAGATGTTAATCATGATGTCCTAATGATATTCTAAATGCAGGTAATTATACTTTGTTTTCCTTAAACACTTAAAGTGTTCTTTTAATGGAATGATCTCACTATTTATGGAAACACATTATTATTGCTTTCCCCAAGTATTCATTTCTGTAATTAACTGTTAAAATCATTTGTAAATACACAAGTTATAGTGTCCATGTAAAAAGTGTTTGGATTTTACCAAAAGGCAGGAAAAATACAAAACGAAACAAAAAAATCTTCAAATATTCTTAGCTGGTGTTAGAAATGTCCGAATAGAGTTTGACTTTTTGCCTGTTCTCTTTCTTTTACAGAGAAATCTGTCATTGCTCAACCAATATTCGTTTTTGCAAAGAGAGAACAAACTTTTAAGGTAAGATCAAGCTAATTTTCTGTTTGACTTTTACTTTGACAAAGAAAATGATGTTTCAAAGAAGCTAGTGCTGCTGAATGATACCGTGGTTGCCTTAGTTTATCCTCTTGCTCTTCACATAGCAGAGCAGTGACTCTAGAATATTTATATAGTAGGTTTTTACTGGCAGCAATTTGGCCTAAGTGGGAGGCCAGAGGCCTGCCTTGTCTTGAAGCTATGAATAACATGCCATCTTTACCCAAAATTAGAGGGTTTATTTGGAGTGACTTGGAAGGGGGCAGAATGAAAGAAGTTAGCAGGGTCGAGGCTCCTCATGGGTCTCCACCACTGACCTCGCTTAAAACCGGGGATAAAATAGGTTCTAAACTTCGTTGCTTGATTCAAAAGGGATCTTAAGGACCCTATCTGCATCATACTTTAGTACCACCTGCTTTGAAAGACCAACAATAAGATTAATAGCTTTCCCACTTTAGCTTGATTAGTATTTTCCTGTTATTTGTTCCCACTTATGCGAGTCATTTACCCTACTACCCACAAAACTCACTAGAGAAGCTCAAACCCCAAGCCCTGGTCGAAAAGTCAGTTTCCTGGGCCCCACCCCAGGCCAACCGCTTCAGATCTTGAGAGCTCGGTTTCAAAATCTTCCTTTTAAACAAGTTCTGACAAGGGATTCTGCAGCCACTGAAATACAAAACCGCTAAGACTAACACTTTGCTTTGTCTTGAATATATGCCTAGGAGTAAAGGTGTAAAGGTGAGTGGCTTTGTCCTGGCCTAGCTGAATAGACCTGGCTTTTGAGAATTCTCTTCTAAAGTGACAGGGTAGAATTCTGACGTAAAAACAGCACTCAACTCTCATCGGCAGCTTTGTTTCCTTCCAGAGACCTGCAGAAGACACCGCATGTGAGGCAGCAGAGCATGGTAATGACTTACATCCTGTATTTCAAAACCAATCTTCAGACAAAGAAAATAAGCAGGCCCAAGTATTTTGGCATGTGGCAAGAACTGGGTAAAACTTCATGGTTTTGCTTGTGTTTAAACACCAAAATAAACTGGCTTTTGTTTTGAAAGATGACACGTAGGTCCCAAGAACACTGACGTTAGCAAAGCTAAGGTCCCTTCTTTCTGCATTGCCTGGGTCTCAACCTACCAAACACATTCTCTACACAATCTCAAAAGTCATATGCAGTTTCTTGCCGAAGCCACTTGTTTCTAAGTGTTTCTTAGGAGGATGATATGCCTATCGCTTTATAATCACCAAGCTATTAACCCCAGCATTTAAACTTGGGCTTCAGGAGTTAACATGTTAGCAGATGATGGGAGTTAACATGTTAGCAGATGATGATCTATGTAGGCAAAAGGTAATTCTATTTATTCTTCCATATCTTGGGTTGAGGATTATTTGTTATTGCCAGCAATTTTACCCATCATGTTAAATTTCTTGCAGAATGTAATGGTTTTCTAAGAAAGCGTGTACGGTCTTCATCTTTTACTTTGCATACTACAGACCCTCAGTCCCAAGGAGGTAGGTATAGACCTGACTGTTGACTGTTCACTGTTATGTTTTCTCTGAGTGTGAAATTACTGAGAAACTTTTCAAATGGAAATGTTTAAAAGTCTACCCGTCGGAGAGTGTTTATAATAAATTATTGTATGAAAATAGCAGTCTATAAGATGGATTGTACAGTGAGTCACTATTTAAAAATTCAATTTATCAACATTGGATGAAAGATGGAAAGGACATCAGCCATAATGTCAGCAATGGTTATCTTAGGTAATGGGATTACAGGCAATTTGGGGTTTTCCACCCACTCTGCATTTTGTCATGTTTCCAAAGTGTCTGCATTAAGGATGCATTAGCTTTGTAATTAGGGGAAACTGACATTTCTCCCTAAGTTACCATCTACTTAAACAAATAGATGTCTGCCTTGAAAAGAACACTTTAAGAACATCATATACTGTATTCTGAGTAAACCAGTAACTCAGTTTGCCTCTCTTCTACACTCAAAGCACTCTGTGATTCCTTTTATACATGACCGCATTGTCCTCTGCCTTGTAAGAAAGCTATTTCTGTGTATGTCTATCCCCTCCACTGTGCCTTCCTTGAGGTCATCTTCCTGCCTGATAGAGTGTCTTACACACGGTGAGCACTCCAGTATTTATTGAATCGAATAGAAATTAATTTGTAATTCTCACCACAAGCCCATTTTATTTCTATTGATTAAAAAAAAATACAAAACCTTTTCTAAATTAGTGATACAGAAATTTTTATGAAACAGCAAAAGTCCAAATCAAAAGAAACACAAAAAACCACTTCCTCACTGACTTCAGTTTGCAATTTGCTTCTAGCATCAACCTTGTTCCAGAATCGAATGAGATCATCATCCTTCACCAACCTCCTGACCTTCCCCCCTTCTGGGGCAGGTAATAAACTGCTTCCAGAACCTCGAGCCTGACACTCTGACTTTTCAAAATTCATTCTCATTGATGGTGTGCTTTCTTACTCAGCTACTATAAAATGCTGGCATTTTAGGGGCAAATAAAATAGAGGCAAAGTATGATTAGAAGAATGACTTATGAATTCCAACTCCACAAATCCAGACAGTGCATCTGTTTATTTTTGGCAGAAATTTTGAATTTGATGATGTTTTTAAGGAATTCATGTTTATGATAGCAATATGTTATATAAGGCAGCTCCATAAGATAACTTGCTTTATTTTACTCATTATTATTCATCTGTACAGTTTATAATATATACAGTACTCAAAATATACAGCTATACTTTATTTTATTTAAAAGATTTTATTTATTTATTTGACAGAGAGAGACACAGCAAGAGATGAACACAAGTAGGGGGAGCGGGAGAGGGAGAAGCAGGCTTCCCGCAGAGCAGGGAGCCTGATGTGGGGCTCGATCCCAGCACCCTGGGATCATAACCTGAGCTGAAGGCAGACACTTAACGACTGAACCACCCAGGCGTCCCTACAGCTATACTTTAAATTCTTATTCTAAAGTTTATGCTTTAAGTGAATATTCTAAGGTTTAGAATATGATTCCTTTTATTTTCATTTATTTTTTTAGGATATGATTACTTAACCTTTTCACTAAAACATTACTTCTTTTTATTTGAAATTTATAGTGCTTTGCTAAGTAAATCTATCTTATCATAAAATATTTGAAATGGTTGGAACATTACATTAAAATTACAATTTTATATTCTTTTTGTTTTTGTTTCTACTGAACAACCAGCTGCCTTTTCCAAGTTAAGCTTGCCACTAAGAAATAAAAAATACAGGGGCGCCTGGGTGGCTCAGTTGGTTAAGCAACTGCCTTCGGCTCAGGTCATGATCCTGGAGTCCCGGGATCGAGTCCCGCATCGCGCTCCCTGCTCGGCAGGGAGTCTGCTTCTCCCTCTGACCCTCCTCCCTTATGCTCTCTGTCTCTCATTCTCTCTCTCTCAAATAAATAAATAAAATCTTTAAAAAAAAAAAAGAAAAGAAATAAAAAATATAAACTATTCACTTCCTATTTTAAATGATCCCTCTCTACCTGGGAGCCACAGGGTTTTCAAACTAATGTATTTATATTCTTATTAATAATTCCAAACATGACTGAGCAACATATATGTCAGATACCTTTCAGATACAGAAGAAATACTTTCAAGCTCAATAGACCCCTTTTAAACCTGACTGACAAGTTACAGACATTAAGAGGAATAGGGGCCCTAATCCTAGAGAATTTGTTTTATTGTATTTGTGCCTAAAGTGGAGGGTTGGATGTAAGTTATCTGAATAACTGTTTCAATTATTTTAAATTAGACATACACATACAAAAAGATTAAATAAAGGAACATTGATATCAGTAAGTACCATTCCATTTTATGTTGTGTGAAATGTTGGTGGTATTGGAATGGAGAAAAATAGTACAATTTGATATGGCCCATTTGTTGCTGGTTTTTAATAATAAAGGTCATAAAGCATTTAATTGAACTTTGAATTAGAGAAGCAATTTACCTCAACATTTATAATATGTTTTAATACTTGGAAGAAGCAGTTCTTATTCTTTTCTCATTTCCATTAATCAAATGCTCAAAGGTTGCTGTTTCTGCAATTTGCGAGCAAGAGATGGGTGATCTCTTTGAAATGTATAATAATCCTATACTTGCAGCAGCCACCACCATAGTCTTATGCCACCAACACACTTGATAGAAAAATCCCCTAGTATGACAGTCATCTCTCTCTAGGTATCACTAGACTGGGGAGAGTGGCAGAATTTGCTAAGAGTTTCATAACATTTTATAAGAAATACATATTAATGCACACAGAGGGTTCACTACCATCAGATTTTATAATATGTATTCATTTCAGTACTCATTTTCGTGATTCTAAAAAAAAGTGCCTGTTCTATTAGTGGACCAACTTTCATTTATATTTCTGAAAGTAAACAGAACTATGTGGCAAAACTCACTGCCATCACCCATTTTTAGCACAAGGCACAGCCTACAGTTGTTAGTGCCAACAGCGACATCTACTGGTGAGTTTGGTACAGGACTGTTAAAACCCGGATTCTGTAGAAACGGACTCTTTGATTTAAAATGTGCTAAATATTTTTTCTTACAGTGAAGAAACACAATGTTTTTATGACATCAACTCTTGTGCAAAGGAATGTGGATATGAACAGTACAGATCAAGGTATGTAGTTTATTACAAGAGCCTCTGAAATTTTACATTTTACATTTATATATATATATATATTTTAAAGATTTTATTTATTTACTTGACAGAGAGAGACACAGCGAGAGAGGGAACACAAGCAGGGGGAGTGGGAGCGGGAGAAGCAGGCTCCCCGCGGAGCAGGGAGCCCGATGCGGGACTCGATCCCAGGACCCTGGGATCATGACCTGAGCTGAAGGCAGTCGCTTAACCAACTGAGCCACCCAGGCGCCCCTACATTTATATTTTAATTTGTTGTGTATGTGTTGGGGTCTGGAGTTAGGGCCAAGTGACAAAACGTGAAAAAACAAATTTGGTAAGCCAAGTCCCATGGCCAAAATGAATAGGTATTGGGTAAAGGTGAGGGCAGAAGTAAGCATTAAGCAATTCACTGGCTATTTTGACATTGATCAGTTAACATTAATCCCTCATTTAATGATGACTTTAGAAAGCAAACATTAAATTAGTCAAAAATATGGAGGAAGAAGTAGTCCACTAAAGATATATTGACTCTTTAATTCTGTTCTTTTAAGGTCCTGGGAAGCATTCTGAACATGTCCTAAGGCCTGCTATTTTGCAGCTACCTCAAGCTCAAAGGTGTGAAAAAGTAAGAAAAACAGTTGGACACAATCCCTTGGAATCCTGCAAGACAAAGGAAAAAACAAAAAATAAGGTAAGAAAACCTCCTATGGTGGGATTGACATCAAGTTTCCATCTTTCATTTAGTAGATTATTGTGGGCTCTACATTCAGAGTTAGGGGCTGCCTGACTTTTGTTCTGTTGCTGAAGCAGACTATAGACAGCAAACAGCCCTCGGTGAGCTAATGAAAGTTGTCCTCTTAAATTGGAGAGTTGTTCCTAGGAACTAGTTTTGTGGTTTCTCCTAAGCTGTAAAGTTGAGGCCCTTTTGGTAGAAACCTCTGGGCTCCTGTTCTAGTACACTGACCCCACATGAGAACAGGGGGAGCAATGAGATGGCCAGGACCAGGAGCCACAAGTCAAAAAAGGAACAGAAGTTTTCTGCATCCCCAGCTGGTCGACATCCCAGTGTGGCTTTGCCAGTTTAGGTCACACCGGGGATCCATCCAGACCCATCTTCATGGATAACGGGAGCAGAGGACTACCTGCATGGAGTTGGGAATTGGGAGGACTGGGGAAGCTTCTGAAGACAGAGAAGAAGTCTCCCTTCCAATGGTTGTGGGTGGCTGAATCCCTCACTGTGGGCCTTTCTAGGGAGACTGATTGTCATTTTGCTCAAGCCATGCAGATATGGGTTTGGGGATATTCTGTTGCCGTGTCTTCCAGAAGCCAATACTTGAGAGGAATGGCACCCAAGATTTTCAGAGTAATTCCATCTTTCATTTGTTTCCAGCTGGACTGTGGAGGGTTGGTCACCTGTTTTGTTTTGTTTTTCTATACTGAACATGAAGACAGTGACACATGGAACTTAAAAATACCAGTCATTTCATCAATGCAATGAAAAAAAAATCAGATTGGTACTAATCTTACCTCTGTCCATACCTAACTTAGGTTTACATTCTTGGACAAAGCACCCAATCTTCTCTTTTTAACAGTGAAGTGAGAGAGTTGAACTTGGTCAGCATTTGACAACGTTTTTGTAATTCCAAACATTTTTGTAAGATATGATATCATGAGACTCATTATGAATTTTAAAAATCATTTCATTATTTCTGCATGGCATATGGCGTGATTTTTAAGTAAAACATATTTTAAATTTCAAATTAGTAGATTATTAAATGTTTTCGTTTAAATATAACCTAGTAATCATAACCATATTACATAAATTCTCACTTTTATCCATTTAATAAGTGATGCATGTTGTTTAATTTGTGTTAAGGTATGTAAGAAAAAGTATGGATGTGTTGACTAATTTCTAAAATGTTATTATGTTGCATATGATTTTGGAACAGGATGTACTATAAATTATAGATTAAATTTTTTGTTACATGTTATGATATAAAAAGTAAATCAATATTTCTTCTTTGGCATGGCTTATTGAAATATTGCATTATGTATTTTAAAAATAAAATTTATTAATATTTTTCTTGCATTTTCCTTCTAAATGATAAAGAATAAGAGAAATTTTCAGGTAATTGTTTGTAAACATTTCTTCTTGAATAAATCTATCAAACATATGAAAGTACTTTTTCCTATTTAGTGAACAGCTTAACTGTATGTGCCCATTATTGAATTTTCTCTAACAATGACCTTTGAAGAGTTAAAGACATACTATATAAAATGCAATGTAAGAACTCTGACAAAATAATGAAACTTATAGATGTAGGGAAAATTATCTCTAGGTGAATTTCATAGAACTATTATTTTCATGTTCCGTAATGACTTGTATATAAAATCAGAGCAATTTTTATTCATTGTCATTAATCAATGGTCACTTATTATGTATAATTTAAATAATATATGCCTAATAAAAACTGTTTTAAGTACAAAGGAGTAAAAACTACCATTTTGGCTAAGAGATAAATCATCTGACTGAATCATGAGCATGCACTTTGATCTCTGCTAACCAACAACATATATTCTCTTCATACATACTTCTCAGCTCTCAAATTCTGTTATAAAGGGAAAAATGCTCAAAATTATTTTTATTGATTGGTATAAAATTAAAGTGGAAACAGACCCCAACTACCTTTAAAGATATGAACTCCTTGCAACATCTTTGCAAACCCCTGCTGGGGGAAGGGAGGTGTTCATAAAACATTGGAGATACTAGATCCGATCATTTAAGGGCTCCTTCCAGTTTTAAAATTGCTCACGTCTTCATTTATACATTAATCAGGTAATGTACATTTGCATATACATCAGACAGAGTAACTAGTTGATTAAGTCACCAGTCAAAAATTTTTAGATGAAGAGATGAATGGGATTTCCTCTAATGTTTAATGACCATGCTGGTGAAGCTCTTAGGGTGTTTTCGGGATTAAATAGTCCTGAAGGATATATCTATGAAGCTAAAAATGAGAATTAACTCCATGTGGCTAAAAAGATAAAAGTAACAAAAGGAGGTGCGATTTCTGAATATGATGGCAAAGGGTATAGTCCCTGATGTCAGACAAACCCTGGCTCTGAGGTCAGCCCATTCCTGGTTGCCCATACCTGGCCAAGTTATTTAAACTCATTAGGTCAGTTTACTCATCTGTAAACTATAAAATGTGGATGACAGACATACAACCTATATAGAGATGTTGTGAGGAGTAAATGAGATAATGTACAAAAAATGCTTGGGGAAGTACTTGAACATAGTAACTTTTCAACACATTTAACTGTAACTATGTTTCCTTGTCTGATGCTCCTTCCTTAAGGCAATTGAAAGGAACTTTCTGATGGATTGCCTTTCTTTCAGATTTCTGAGGGGAACTCTTCTTTGCTAAGTGAAAATTTACCAAGTGCCAGAATTTCAGTCCAGCTGACTACTAACCAGAATTGTTTAGGTGCTACATCAGTAGGGTAAGTTAATGATGAGGACACAGAAAATATATCCGTTTATTCTTGCTTTCTTTTATCATTATAATCATTTATGGAAAATAGCTTTCTGATATTGCACAGATAAATTGCTAAGATTTCTTTTTTTTAAGATTTTATTTATTTATCTGAGAGAGAGAGAACATGAGCTGGAGGAGAGGCAGATGGAGAGGGAGAGGCAGACTCTCCACTGAGCAGGGAGCCCGATGTGGGGCTTGAACACAAGACCCTGGGATCATGAGCTGAGCCAAAGGCAGACACTTAACTGACTGAGCCACCCAGGTACCCCAAATTGCTAAGGTTTCTATTTGAGATTTTATAAAGGACACAAGTTTACAATGTTTTTCAAAACGTCTCTAATATTTAAAGATCATCATATTAATATTGGATTATCTCCATTGCTTTGTTGACTTGGGTGAGAATATTTCAAAAATATACAGTTAAATTTTTAGTTAGGAATTAATTATCTGGCTGATAGATTAGCCTTCCCCTTCTGTGGTGTTCTTACCCCCCCCCCCCCCGCCACTGCCATTTTTCATTATTTTGGGTGTTATTCCTTATTTATTGACATACATTGGATAGACAACAAAGAAAACAGTATAAATGTACAAAATGAAAGTTAGTATTTACTGGTATCACCAGCAATGAAGGCATGTTTGATCTGAGGGAAGATTAAACTGAGCCATAGATACAACCAGACTCACATGATTAGGGCCCATGTGAGTACCACAGCTTTTACCTATGGTGCACACTGGGGGTACAGTGGGGACCCCAGAGCACATTGGCCCACAGATAGACAGCTGTATATCTTTGAGTTTCTCATCACGCAAAACACTTTTAGCAACAACAACAAAAAAGTTCCAGGAGGAAAAAAACCTAAATTAAACAAAAGCCCACTCAAGTGTAACTGACAAGATAGATTGGCTGTGCTTTTGCTCTGGAGACCTCTGGTAGCTGGGAGCATTGGCCACTTGGGGAAGAGGACAGAAGCAATGAGAGATTGGAGAGGCTGTGCTGGAAAAGCAAGCAGATAAGGTCTGGGCCAGCCCCTGGTTGATCACACAGCCTGAACAGTGATGGGCATGACATGTGTTTGGCCTGGTCTCAATTTGTGCTGTCACAGCTGTCAAATATTTTAAATATCATCCCCAGGAGTACTTCAATTTTTCCTTCATTTCTCAGTGGCTGCAGATGAACAAGAGTTAGCTATTTTTGTGCTTTACATAAATCTGTTAAATCTTCCGGTTATTTCATGTGCTAAGATCTATCATGGCTTTATCCATATATTTCAAATCGCAAATGTTCATTTCTTTTCCTTAGATGTCAACCAAATGAAGATAAGTATTCTTTTAAAAGCTGCAGTTCTGATTTTGTGTTTGGAGAAAACATGGTAGAAAGAGTTTTGGTAAGAATTCTGGCATTATAAAGAATTATAAAAGATGTCACTTTGAGTTTCTGGAGGCATATTAATTAAAACAATGTTAAATTGGAGCATACTTTAAATCCTGAGTTCGAAGGCACGTTTTCTTTCTTTAACCAGAAAGATTCTCCTGGGAAGCAAGTTCTAGTTGTTAGAATAATAGGCAGGAACCCACAGAGGAAGGGAATTGTATAATTATAACATTATTACTGATGAGAAATATTAAATAGTTCTTTGACGTGTGTTACACCCAAGGTACCCAAGGAAATCCCAGAATTATCTGCAATAGATGAGCTTAACTGGTAATGATATTTTAATATCAGGTTTTCGATAGCGTCTTTCATAACAAGATGCACTTAAAATCATTTGCCAATTTTTTCTTGCTAACCACAACCCTCCCCTTCAAGCTTTTATAGTGAAAAACACTATCATAACTTTTTTTTTCAAAGATTTTTTATTTATTTATTTGAGAGATAGAGAACACATGAGAGGGGATAGGGTCAGAGGACAAAGCAGACTCCCTGCGGAGCAGGGAGCCCGATGCGGGACTCGATCCAGGGACTCCAGGATCATGACCTGAGCCGAAGGCAGTCGCTTAACCAACTGAGCCACCCAGGCGCCCTATCATAACTTTTTTTTTTTGCAGGCTTTAAGAGGAAAATCATAGTACTTTACTTGCCTAGGGAAACATACTTGCCAAGTGGAAACCCCTAAGGAGTTTTACCGGCATCCCTATTTAGTATTGGGCGTCCTCCTGCATGAGGTGGTTGCCCCTCTGCCCTCCACAGCTAGCATGCATTAGGACTACTAGTTACATCAAGGATCCAGAGGAGACTACACAGATTTTAAAACCTGCATAGAGGCTCAGAATAACAAAGGACCAACTCATGAGGTCTGTCTATTCCAAGTTTTTTAGGGCTTTCACAAATCAATCCCTTTTAAGACTTGGTTTATTCTACACCCCCCTCAGGCTAAACCCAAATTCCAAGAGTAGTGTCCTAGCTTTTTAGCTTGGGGGCACCCTCTGTCACTCTCAAGATGAAGGGTGACTCCACAGTTCTAGAGCTGTTGATCCATATCTTTGGATCTGAACCAGAATGGACCAACTTCCAGAGTGAAGTTCTAGGCGATACATTTAGGCACATTTCTTCCATACTGTTTAGTCCTAAATTTAGCACTACATTAACCACAGCTTCTGTAAGATGTCACAGACACAAATAAAATACTTTCCAAGCCTCACAGGATCAACCTTAACACCCAATTCGACTTAACAAACATGTTCTGTGTTCTTACGAGGTCTAAAGCTCTGGCGTGGGTCTCAAGTTTGGCTGTGTATTAACAATCATCTCGCGACTCTCTAAAGGAGTCAGTATGCCTGAGCATTTCCCCAAACCGATTAGATCAGAGTCTCTGTGGGTGAGGCTAGGTGTCAGGTGATTTGAATGCACAGCCAGGATTGAAAAACACCTGGGTGAGTGGTTATGTGAAGCGAAAGGGAGACCCTGTGCTCTAGAGGTGCTTATAATCTAAGGGGAGACAGAGACATACCTGAGCAAATGAACTGCAGTTGGGATTAGAACTTTGCTTTGAGGAGGTACCGGTATACATTTCCTGTGGGCACTTTCAATCTGGCTTGCAAAGGAAAACTGAGCTTCCTGTCTCTTTAAGATGATAACATCCTAGGCTAGCAGGAGCTGTAGCGATCACTTGTATGTGTCCTCTGCTTAATCCTATAATCCCGTGACCTTGTGATCTGGGGGTCAGAATGCCCTCCGGACTCGTGTGCTGACCATGCGCTGTTCCCGAGAGTCATGAAACTTTCTGTGCCTTCCTGTTTATTTTCTTAAAATGGAAATAATCACACTCATCTCTACCAATTGTAGCAGAATATCTTAAAATATCCAGTTAAATAATGTGGAAGAGTTTTGAGTTCATAAAGGAAAAGACAGAAACCCAAGTTCTGAAGTACTGTTACAATTCCCTCTGTTCTGCGGGGGGATCTCCGGGATCATAAATGGCCGGGCAGTTACTCACTCTTTCTTCACAGGCCTTGGTTACAGCACCTGGGCAGGGCCCCATGTGTGCTGCCTTAAAAGCGATTTTTGGCAGAAATTAGAGGAAAAATTAAGATGAGCTCTGAGACAGTGAGTGGGTTCTCTGGGTAACTTGTATGATTATTTTGGATAGAGAGTGAGGCGCTGGGAATACTGAAATACCTTGAAACAGAGATGAGAGTTGCATCTCCTTTGAGGCATCAGGGTGGTCTGGTGGTAGCACGGAACAGCTGCTACCTCCTTTTGGGTCTCTAAACCTTCTCCCCTTGTCCCTGGAATGAGATCCCACCTGAAGTAGGCTGGTGGTAACCAGATTACGCTTCCTGAGGATCAGGACCAAGGTCCTGTGATGTGATAGGAAGGATTTCCCCGTAGAGCACATTGGGAACCCCAAACAAAAACATTGCAGTAGAGTTTGCCGTGTTGAAGTAGAAGAAAGAAAGGTAACTTTTGGCTTACTGCAAATATATAGGGATACAATTCTGTAATATATCTTTTTGCCTCACCCAGGATACTCAACATCTCACCCAACCTCAACTCGAAAATGACTCAAACACCAGGGAAAAACCGTTCAAATCCACTCTAGAATTTCCTGTCAACTCTCCAAATTCAAGTAAGAATTATGTCATTTGTAAAAAAAAAAAAAAAAAAGATTCAACTAGTGTATTTCCTGTTTTCCCATGTCATTTGTTTAGTATCTATAAAATACAAAAACAATAACACAGTGCTTTAAAACTTTTTGGTAAAGATTAAAGCATACAAATATGGTTGTATGATACATAAGCTTAAACATTTTTTACTTGAGCACATGAGAAATCATTAAAGAGATTTATCTAAACTCGAGTAGTTTCACTTTTTGGGAAACCCTCATTATTTTTGTTTTGTTTTTCAAAGATTTTGTTAGAGAGAGAGGACGCGTGCGTACTCACGCACAAGCAGAGGGAGGGGCAGAGGAGAAGCAGGCTCCCCGCTGAGCAGGGAGCCCAATGTGGGGCTCTATCCCAGAACCCCGAGATCATGACCTGAGCCAAAGACAGACCCTCAACAGACTGAGCCACCTGGGCGCCCCGGGAAACACTCATTGTTATAAAAAGCTTAGGAGACCTGTATATCAATGGGGACAATAAAGAGCTTTTACAGTAGAGAAAAATGGGGTCTTTTATGTGTCTTTCCCCCCCTATTTTTTTCTTAGGCACAGACTCTATTAAAAATATATCCCTAATTGAATCAGCTGCTGCTTTCTCTTCTAAGCCATCACCCAAATGCTTGCTGGAGAAAATTGATGTTGTAACAGGGGAAGAAGCAGAGCATAATGTGTTAAAGGTCTGTATACCACACGTTGCTCTTTCTGGCAGCACGTCTGTACATGAAATCAAGTTTCTATAAGCAGGAACCCCTTTAAAAATAAAGGCAGAAGTATAGTTTTCATTAGGACAGAGCTGCTTCAATAAAACTGTGAGGGGCTTCCAAAGACTAAGCCAATAGTTTGTTGTATTCATACGTTAGTATGTGTAATTTTCAGGAAGATGGATTATTGGGTTTACAAGCATTCACATTAGTCTTTTAGAAAGAAGACAGCCAGGCATCCTGTCTTAAAATAACTTCAGACCTAATTTTTATACTTTTCATGCCTACTTTTATAATCAGTGCTATCATCCTATGATTGAAAATTTCTACTTACCCTGGACATTTTTAAATGATAAGATGAATAGATTTCAGTTCAAGATAATAAAAAAATTCTGTCTTTCTTTGAAAAGTTCTTTTATATAAGTTTTGGATTTCATATAAAGCAAGACTTTCACAGATATAATATACAGTATCATACATAGGATTCGAATGTTGAGTGGTCTATCAGCCGAGGCACATGAAATGTAATTACTATGACATAATGGTTTTTCAACAAGGTGCAGATTTCCCTTTCTCCTTCTCCATCTGCTCTTACCCCCAAATCTCTCCATTTCTCTTCTCTTCTCCCATGATTTACTGATACATTTACTATACAAGTGTGCTTCTAAGCATAACTCTCAGATCATCTTAAACAGAGGTTAAGTGAAATAATTGCTAGGGGTGAGGTCCTGGCATGCTATATTTTTAACAAGTCATCTGGGTGATTCTTGTACACAGTAATATTTAATTCTGGTAAGCATTAAATTATAGTATGGTACTCTGTAGTACCACTTCCTAGTTGCCGTATTCCTCAAAAAATTTTAAGCATGCAAATAGTTTCACTAATCCTTTACTTTCACATAAGTCACATAGCTCAAATAACATTAAATTTCATTTAAAAGTTGGTACATATAAATATATTGTTAAGTGAAAAATCACGATGCAGAAAGTATGGTATTCTACCATTTATAGAAAAAATAAGGGACATATGTATCGGCATGTATATACATACAAGTATCTCTAGAAGGATAAACAAAATATTAGCAACAGCGATCACCTGTTGCAGGGGGTAGAAACTGACAGATGGAGAAGTACGGTTGGGAAGGACTTTCCATTTTGTACATCTTTTTTGCTTTTTGATATTTGAACTATTCAAAAATTGCGTGTTTTAAAAGTTAAATTTTTAAAGCTGGTTTACAAATCATTAAGAGAGGTTATTCTGGTAAAGTCAGACAAAGAAAAGTGTTGCAGCATAGGAAAGGAATCACTTCGAAAAAAATTTTTTTATATATTTGACATTTAAAAAAATTGTCCTTTAGATCAACTGCAAGCTTTTTATATTCAACAAAACAACACAGTCCTGGATTGAAAGGGGCAGAGGAGCTTTGAGGCTGAATGACACAGCGAGCAGTGATTGTGGAACATTCCAGTCAAGACTAAGTAAGGAATCATTTTGTAAAGCAACCCACTCTTTCTCAGAGTAAAATTACCAGTAGGTACACATCATTTTCTGGCGATATGCTTTCAAAGAGTCAACAAATCAGTCTGTTGAAAACAATGTTGTTTCTAATGTACTATGGCAGCTTCCTGTTTAGAGCAGCCTCTGGTTCTGCCTCTATCACTGACTAGTGACCTTGGACGAAGTACTTAATCTCTCCCTGCCCTAGTTACATCTGTTTCAAATGGGGAGAATAGTACTCCATGACTTACTGAGCAATTGTGAGAATTCAGTGAGATAATGCACTTAAGCATCTATGAGCAAGCCCAGCACACACCTCAACAGTAATCTCCGTATTATTTAAAGGCCATACATAGGATGACATCATTTCTGAAGGAAAAGTAGTTTTTCTAAAAGAGAGTATCTGCCCTGTCGTTTATTCTTGGCATTCTAAACATGGCATGTGGGTTGAGATGAAGGGTCAGATTCCTAGGAAATAAAGGTGTGTGGTTACTGAATCCTGTGTGTGGTTACTGATATCCAGAGTGATGGTGAGAATCTGGAGTCAATCAAACTGAAACACTCAGAAAGTTTTTGGCATCCGAGAAGACACACTGAGCATTGTTCAGAGGCCCAAACTGAAAGTGAGAGCCCTGGGCAGGGCCAGTAGGTTTACTGGTCAACACTGGGCAGGCAAAGCTGTGGAGGGGACCACTGGTAGAAGTTGGATCCATGTATACGGATGTTTATTGAGCTTCAGATATCAAGCTCAAGAAACCAGCGAGGACTAGAACTCACACTAAAAGAATAGGAACTGTGTCTTCAGTTCTATAACTGGCAAACAGGTTTCTAAGTAACCCAACCAAGTATTATTCCCAAGGCAGGTGCTAGTTGTTTTCTACTCTTGTTCAATGCCACTCTTTCCACTGCCTGCCAAAATTTGTGATGCATGGTGTTTACATTGCTGGGTAACCTGATTGTACATTTTATGTGGTATACCATGATCACCTTTCCACATCAGTAGTTATCTTTCTTCCCAATTCTTAATGGGTTCATAGTATTATCTTAAATAGCCATGTCATTTTTTAACTAATTTAGCTAATTTCATTTTCTGAATGCCTAAAGCCAAGTTTTCTCCATTGTAAACAATTCTTGGATAAATATTCTTCAGACCACTAGATCCTCAAAGGAGTTCTAAAATTTTAATCATTTTTTAATATTATAGTAAAAAAAATAATTCCGGCTTTTAAGCTAAAATTAGTCCTCCAACATAATAAAGCTCAATTTGAAAACCAACTTATAATCAAGCCAAATTACAATGTAATAGTGAAAACACAGTCTGAAAAACCACTGAAAGATTTACTTTGCTTTCAAAAATGGCAAATTCCCCAGAAGGTCAAGTAATCAACTGTTCTGTAGTCTTATATATTCACCTTCCCATTTTAGTTATGCGCAATCAAGGCAGCCTGAGGCTGATCCTCAATAGCAAACTCTGGGCTCAAATGGAGATTCAAAGAGCGAACCACAAAAATTTGCGAATAACAGCTACTGATTTAGAAGACTATAGCATCAAAGTGTTTTTAATTCAGGTAAGTAACAGATTACAGTGATAGAGAATTATCCTACTATATTTCTAGATCGCTGCAATTGCTAAATTGTGTAATTTCATTGTAACCTGCACCACTGGCAAAAAACAAAAAACAAAAAACCAAACTTCAGCCATTCATTTTGGTTGTTTACAGTTTAATATAAGACCTAAATTTTATATGGAAATTTACAGATTAACACCAAAATCTATAGTAATCAATTGGTATATGTCCAAGACATTTGTACTGATATATGCTTCAAACCTCCTCATTTTTCTTTACCATTATGTGTAATGGTATTACAAATTATGTCAACAATCTTACTAAGTTACCAAAGGGACTGTTGTCAAGACTGGCTCCTAGGAGTCCAGTGGAATACACAGCCCAGTGCTTATACTGAATGCTGAAATTCAGAAGGCTTTGAGATCACTGGAAAGAAACCAGTGAGAAATGGAAAAACAGAGGGCTCGTAAGTCAAAACAATCAGTCCAACAGCACATTCCCATTCTGGACATGAGTCAGTCTCCAAGGTAACAGGATGGGAGCACAGACTTAGCTTTTCCCGGCAGCAGGAATGCTTGACCTCAAATACAAGATTCAGGCACAAAAGAGAGAGATCTGGCAGGGATCAAACCAGAAAAAAGGTTAGGTTTCCCACATGGGCTGAGACCCAGAAGACTGGAGCAGACTGAGTACTCACATGACTCAGGCAGAAGGTAACAGTACAAGTAAATTAGCTCCCATAGTAATGGAAATGGAAATGGAATGGAAAGTAATGGGGAAAAAAAGTTGCCAAGTGCCCAATGATGAAAAACCAAAGGTTTTATTAACTACCAGTAAGGGCACTGTTAGGTGTAAGTGATGTTGAGTATGGAGATGTTAGAGTAAGATAATGCCCAAATGTTGTTTACCATCGAGGGAGACAGTCCCTGATACTCTGCTAGGCTGGATCCCCTGGCTTTGAGCAAGTAAAGCAGCCTGCCTGTAGCTGATACTAAGATTGAGACCATTAGCTAAGATGAGATTCTGCTGTTCAGTATCTGACCCACGCTGGCTCCCTAAATTGTAGGATATCTGCTAGAGATAAGCCAGCTAAATGCAAATAAAAATCACCCCAAATTCCATTCCCAGGCATGGTCATTATGAACATTTTTCTTATATTTTAGCATATATGTGTGTGCACACATATGTATGTATTGTACAAACTGTATGATCTTCAGGTAGGTTATTTAGATTCTTTAACTTGAATTTACTCATCTGCCAAATAAAGATAATAATAATTTACTTTATAAAGTGGTTAAATAGATTAGAATGTGAATATTTGATTATGAAGTACACATAGGTAACCTTTTCACTCATCAGTGAAAGTGTTTTCCTGTCATTAAATAGTTCATTTTTTGAAAATTCTTTTAATAGGCGAAAAGAATTCTATTATGCACCCTAATTTATTCCATTAATTCCACTTTGTTAAATACTTAGGTAATTTACTGCCTTTCATTATTAAAAATTCTGCAAGAAAGATGTGAGGAATTCTCTGTGTACATACATGTTAATTTTCTTCGGATAAGGTTTTGACTTGTCTTGACAAATTTCTCTTCAGAAAGACTGAATCAATTTTCATTCTCTCCAGCATTTTCTTATGGTACTTCCTGGGAATTATCATTCTTTTAAGCATAGAGAATTTGTTATTTAAAAAATATATCATTGTGATTTTATTTTTAATTTCTTGTTCTGAATTCCTTGAATGAATATATCTGAATGAATTTGGCAAAAGGCAATATATTGACCAGTGGAAGACATATTTAAATTTTAATGTTAGAAAGTCAAGGTGGCAGAGTAGTATTTATATTTCAATTACAAATACTCTTGCAATATTTATTAACTTACTAAGGAAAAATTACACCTTTGCACATAATGTAAAAAATGAAATCAGTCAAGATTCAACAATTATTTTCTCAACATCTATATAATATTTAGCACAATATGAGGAACAAAAATATTTTATTTAACTTATAGTTATTTTCCCCCCAAAGTAATTAAGGGAACTTAAGAACATGCAAATGAAAAAATATAACTCGGGGTGCCTGGGTGGCTCAGTTGTTAAGTGTCTGCCTTAGGCTCAGGTCATGATCCCAGGGTCCTGGGATTGAGCCCTGCATTGGGCTCCCTGCTTGGCGGGAAGCCTGCTTCTCCCTCTCCCACTCGCCCTGCTTGTGTTCCCTCTCTCGCTGTGTCTCTCTCTGTCAAATAAATGAATAAAATCTTGAAAAAATATATATATAGGGCGCTTGGGTGGCTCAGTCATTAAGCGTCTGCCTTCGGTTCAGGTCATGATCCCAGGGTTCTGGGATCGAGTTCCGCATCAGGCTCCCTGCTCATCGGGGAGCCTGCTTCTCCCTCTCTCTCTGCCCCTGCTTGTGTCCCCTCTCTCGCTGTGTCTCTGTCAAATAAATAAAATCTTTAAATATATATATGTACATATATATATATATATATATATATAACTTAAGACCCTTCTCCCAAAAAGTTGGCATGTAGTTTGTTCAACCCTCATTTCTTGGTTTGAAAAGTAAGACCGCTTTCTGGAGGGTTAGCAAAGAGAATAATTTACCTAGATTCTCTGCGAAATTGTGAAAAGATACAAAAATATAAACCACTGCCATGTTACCTTAAAAGAGCACTGACTTTGATGACAAAGATCTGGGATGCGAGCCCAACCAATCTGCTGACTAGCTAAGTACACTCAAGCAAGTCATTGTACCTTTCTGAGCCTTCATCTCCTCATCTGTAGAGGGATGTGGGAAATGAGAATATACTGAATACTTGTACTGGGTGCTTTTGCTAATATAAGTGAAATAAATAATTCACTCATGGTTTCATTGTAAGGATTGAATAAAAAAGAGTGTAGTAACCATAACTGTTATAACAGTGTTATTGTCACCATCATTTTTTATATTAAGAGCATCCATAAAAACAGCATAGAAAAGTACTGAGAGCAAAGACTTCTGATGTGTTTCTTTCTTTCTTTTTTTTTAAAGATTTTATTTACTTATTTGTCAGAGAGAGACAGAGAGAGCACAAGCAGGGTGGAGCGGCAGGCAGAGGGAGAAGCAGGCTCCCCGCTCAGGAAGGAGCCCGATGCGGGACTCGATCCCAGGACCCCGGGATCATGACCCGAGCCAAAGGCAGATGCTTAACTGACTGAGCCCCCCAGGTGTTCCTTCTGAGGTGTTTCTGATACAATATCATAAAGGTGGCTCTGTGGCACAATGGCCGGCACTCTGAGCTTCTATGCTGCAATATTATAGATTGCTCTAATGAGCTCTGCTCTTTCACTGAGCTGTGAGGCTTGCATGGGACATCGAAACGCAGTCATGTAAAGGAAAGGTGGTCTTTCTTTTTCATCCACCCTACAATTTTCTACAGTGTAAAACAGTGGAGGAAGGATAGTCTTCAATTCAAATAGAAATTTTAAATCACAAAATTTCATTTCTCAGTTTAAAATGCACAAATTGGGACCTGTTATAAAATTATTCACTTTCAGATTCAATTTGCTTCAAGATGAATGGCTTTTCACTCTTTAATTTTTAGAGTTATTTATATTCTAGATTTATGCCATATAATTCTTTCCTTATTAATAGTTGAAGATTAAAAATCTCTAAAATGTGGCTATTATTATTTCTACTCCTAAGATTTTATTTATTTATTTATTTTGAGAGAGAGAGAGGGCAGGGGGAGGGCAGAGGGACAGGGGAGAGAGAATCTCAAGCAGACTCACCCTGAGTGCGCGAAGCCTGACATGGGGCTCGGTCTCACGACCCTGAGATCATGATCTGAGCTGAAATCAAGAGTCGGCTGCTTAACTGACTGAGCCACCCAGGTGCTCCTATTTATATTCTTAACAACTTAATTTTCCTCATGCAGGCCAGCGCCAAAGACACAGGATGTCTGTATGCAGCAATACATCATCGGCTGGTTGCACTTCGAAGCTTCAATGAACAGAAAGATGTAAATCAAGCTGAAAGCCAGTCAGAAACAAGCCTCCAACAATTAAACTGCGAAAGCTGTGATGAGGATGAGGATGATTTCATCCAAGTCACTAAAAATAGATCAGGTAAATAGCTTTTCTTTTCTTAGGGTCAGCTGTTTAAGAAAGAAATCTTCTGCACAATCCTAATATATGAAATAGATTTTTGTAAAGTGGAACTAATCTGTTTAGAGTGGATGGGAATTAGAGTCCCAGCTCTTTGGATCAGAGGAATGGATTTGTAAATCATTGTCTTCTATCTGTGGCCTTCATTATGATTTTGCCAAAAGTCATCCCCATTGTGATGCCCGTATGTCATTTGCACATAAACTTAATAAAAATACCATAAAGTCTTACACTGATACACTGAAACTAGCCCATTTGTTTCTCTTCACATGGTCTCATTTTCCTATTATTGGCTATAATAGAAGAAATTATAAATATATCATACAGGTAAAAACACATTGCAATGGAGCCCACCAGACAAATATGGCTTGAAATACCGAAACTCTTATTTATCTCCTTTTTGGAATTGGACTGCTTTATTCTCAAGGACTTTTTTTGCCTAGGGCAAACAGTATTATTTTTTTTATTGTGTCTGGATTCATGAGTTGAGCAAGGTTGAAGTAGAACCAGTAGTTAGCAGATTTTTAGGTTTCAATGCTTATCCTGATGAGTAGATTTAAAACAAAAACTTATCATTATTTTTGGAGAGAAACACTGTCAAGGAAATAATAAACCCACCTCTGTTATATAAATGGTGCCAAGTATTTTCAGTAATAGTTTCATTTAGGCCTGAATTCTGCTCTACAGAGAACTGAGTAACATACTTATAAAGACAGTGTGTTAGCAAGCATTTTTGCAACTTTTAATCATTTTAAATTTTAAAGGTAACTTAATCATACATAATTTAAGAATCTATCAGAGTACAAGTGCAAAACTTGATGAAATATCTTCCTTTGCATGGGCGCCTGGGTGGCTCAGTTGGTTAAGCGACTGCCTTCGGCTCAGGTCCTGATCCTGGAGTCCCTGGATCAAGTCCCGCATCGGGCTCCCTGCTTGGCAGCGAGCCTGCTTCTTCCTCTGACCCTCCCCCCTCTCATGTGCTCTCTCTCTCTCTCTCATTCTGTCTCAAATAAATAAATGGAATCTTAAAAAAAAAAAAAAGAAATATCTTCCTTTGCCTAATACTAAAAATGTAATCAAGAAGAAAAATGCACAAAATATGCAGATCAGGATTATAAACTGCTTGACTCAGTGAGCCAGAGAACTAAGTGAATATGATTTTTCTTGTCGTTCTTAAACAAATGGTTTCTTATTCTTTAAAATGTGTGAGATGTATGAATAAAATTATCCTTTATAATGTTTATATTGTCAATAATAAAATGGGGTCTATTAGAAAATGGATTGGTATCCATTAGAAATGTTAGCTTGAAATAGGATTAAATGGCAAAATTCTCTCATCAACAAAAGTCACACTTAGGAAATCTATATTTTATTATATTCCATTTTAGGAAAGAGTAATATGCAATTATCCTCATACAAAATGAGAAACAATGGAAATAATGCAAAGTAAATGTCAATCATATGAACCCACCCTTCCTCTGCCATTTTTCCCTTTTCATTTAGTACTTTCTCCAGGAGGTGTGGCATACAAATGCTAAACTGTTAGGAAAGCAATAAAAAGTCTATTTTTTAAAACTTTGTTGCCCATGAATTAAGGAAGGGTTTAATTATCTGAAATGTCATGTTTAAAATTAGCAACATTTCCAAATGTTACATATAAAATGTATATTCTATATATTGCATTTCCTCACAGTAAGCATATTCATGCATATTCATGTTCAGTTGTGTTCAATATTAAATCTAATCTGAATATAACATTTTATAATATTTTAAATTTATATCACAGATCCTTCTAGGTGGACCCACAGACAGTCGGTTGCCTGTTCATGAACGCTATCTACTATAAACGTGACAACATCTACAAAAAGATTGGTCATCTTACTGAAAATACTAAGCCATCCTAACTAAATGAGAAGATCCTATTCGTTCCTTGAAGAGTTTTTACAGCACAGTTCATGAAAGATAATTTGTTGCAATTAAGATTTTTCTTTTATATAGTCTAATAATTGCAAGGTTTTATATTTTGATTATTGTGGAGAAAATGACAGAATTTAAGAAATACACGGACTTTGGAAGTTCAAAATTAATCATTTTTGAAGAAGCTAATTTAGAATAGGATTTGATAACTAATTTGGACTATTCATCACATTGGTGGATATAATAGTTCAAATAAATTTCTGGATTTCATAAATATCTAACTAAAATATTTTTTCAGTCATACATTGCCTGGTCATAAAACAAATATTTTACAAGATTTCCAGTCATTTCTTCCAAAACACTATATCTGCATGCTAACATTTCATTAAGTCATGTTTCTCTTCTGGGAAATGTGTATTTTCATTTAACCTTTGGATTTACTACTACTATAAGATTATATATTCATGGTATGAATTCCTTTAAAGATAGTGTTGTCTTGGACCTGTATCCATTGCACCTTGTGTATGCTTGACTCCAGTTCAGCATCCAATAGTTGTTGAAGGGATGAACAAAATACATTAACTATGTAACAAAACAGTAAGTATACAAAAAGTAAAATATGTTAACTTGTTCTTTGCTTTATGTAATTAGATTGTCATTAATAGTCTAATGGGTGTAGCTGTATAGAGACCTTTTAAAAAAACCAAATATATTCATATATACCCAAATGAATTTTTTCTTAAATGCTGTTATTGTGGTAGACTGTAATAATTTCAACATTTGTGCAACAAAGTTTTGATGCTCCTCTTTTGAGATTTGTCTCAGAGACACCTTATGAGTTACACAGAAAAATTAGTGCTTCTAGGCATATTTCATTTTTCAATCCAGTTTGATCACCCCATGACTTCAAAATGACTTTTGATCATGATTCCTAAATATTCCCTTGTTAGAGGCATCTTAGTCTTCTCAGGGTGTCATAACAAAATACCACACTGTTATTTTTCACAGTTCTAGAGGCTGAGAAGTTGAAGATCAAAGGGTCAACAAAATAGGCTTATTCTGAGGCCTCTTCTCGTGGTTGTAGGCTGCTGTCATTGCCTCGCGTGCTCGCAGGACCTCTTTGTGGGAGCACGGGCAGAGAGAGAGAGCAAGCTCCCTAGTGTCTCATCCCATAAGGGCGCTAATCCCATTAGACCAGGGCCCTGCCCCCTTAAATTTATCTAACACTAATTACCCCCCAAAGCCCCATCTCCAAATTCTATCACATTGGAGCTCAGGGCTTCAACATATACATTTGGAGGAGAACATAAACATTCAGTCCATAACTAGGGAATAGGATTTATAATTCCAAAATGATTTCTGAAGATTTTTTGAACAATGACAACATATTTGGAATAATGGGTCTAACCTCACTAAATGTTACTTTGAAGAACAATATTCATTTGGATATATACATATGAATACACATTTTTTAAAGTTACATTATTTTGCTACAGTACCTTTTATAGTAATAAAAGCAATTATTTAGATATAGATAGATATATAGATTCATACATGCATACATACAGTATGTATGTATGGTATAGTATGGTATAGTTTGGCATATGAAAGTTCAATTAATTCTTTTAGACTCTAATTGGTTAGTATATAAATTATAAATTATATAAATTATTAGTATATAAATTAGTATATAAATTGTTCAGAGTTTTGCTCTTTCCCTATAACTTTTACTAAGTTAGTTACTAAGAGAGGCTTATTCATTCTAGTGACTATAGAAGAAATACAGCATCCTTCTAAAGTAAGCAATGATTCAGGAAATGGAAAAGAAAAATTAATGTGAGAGAGGAATAGAGAAGAGGTAGAGAGAAGGGGGAAAAAATCAAAGAAGAGCTCTAGCATAAAAGGAAGAATAAAAACAATGAGACAACAAAAGTTTAAAGTTGGTTGGGTTTTTTAACCCCAAAAAATGCCTCTGATACAGAACACAGAGGAAAATTTTCTTTAGAAGCAAAAATAAACAGAAGACATCTGGAGAAGAAATGAAAGAATTGGTTCTTTTTTCCTATAAGATCTTAGTTGATATGGGAACACTGTGATTGCACTAAATTGTTAAAGTAAAGCAGAGAACAGAGATCTTTATCTTCCTGACATGTTCATTCTTGTGCTCACTTTAGGGTGGAGATAAAGCAATATTTCTCAATGCCTCAAATATTTTAATATCATTTGAATTCATTCTTTCTTTATTTGATTTTCCTTGTACTTCTCTTCATATACAGAGCAAAAAAAATTAGACTACTTCAATTACTTATCTACACATTAATGTCAGTGCAACAGAATAAAAAACAGAATATCAGGAAGGCAGAGAGAAAAAGTGAAAATTTCTGGATTATGACATGGTTACCAATGCAGAAACATGATATCTAGCTTGTGACTTTCAAACCATTTTCTATCCACTCTACTATTCCTTTTTACAATCTTTATGCAAATATTTGGTAATATTTAGGAGGGGATAATAGAAGTAGAAACATCTTATAGTTTCTCTTTGTCCTATATCTTCATCTAACCTTCTTCTTTTTGGCTTTTCTACATATGTTGACCTTTCTGTAAGGTGAAGAGATCATCCTACAATGATAATCATTTTCATAAGTTATTAGGTAGATGATTTCAAAGCATACATCTTAGATTTTGATAGAAGCTGCTTTTTGTCAGGGTGCCTGGGTAGCTCAGTCATTAAGTGTCTGCCTTTGGCTCAGGTCATGATCCCAGGGTCCTGGGATCAAGCTTCGCATCAGGAAGCTTGCTTCACCCTCTCCTACTCCCCCCTGCTTGTGTTTCCTTTCTCACAGTGTCTGTCTCTGTCAAATAAATAAATAAAATCTTTTTTTTTTTTTAAAAGGAGCTGCTTTTGTCAAAATTTACTGAAATATTTCCCAAATATACTAGATATATATTTAATATATCTAATTATATATCTTATACTCAAGTAACCTTAACATTCTTCTCTTTCAACAAGACTTTAGACTCTACCAAGTTATTCAGCTTAATTATGGACCATCAGAATGTTCTCTTGTAAAATATTATTTTACATCCATTACTGTCAAAGCCAGGAATCCTTAGACCTCAAGGATTAATACCCTATACAAGTCTTGGAATATGTGGATGTCATTTAAAAAAAAAGGGTGTGTGTATCTTTCATAGAGTCAGTATGTACATGAAATGGGTTGGAAGGATACATCTTAACCTTTGTAAATCCTCAAGTTGTGAATATCACAATGATACATAATTTTTCCCATAATATGTTGAGAACAAATAAGCTTCTTGAGATGTAGTTACCAGGTGGTTGGGTAAGCTCACTCACTAAAAAAGTATATCAGCCCTGCCAGAGATGGGGTTTGAGTTTTTGAAACTCAGTAACATTACAGATTATTTTAGTAGTTTGAGGGTTTTGAAATTCATATTAAATCCGTGAATGTAAGCACTTCTGTTTGTTTTGCAATGGACAAATCACACCCACAGTACTGCATGATTTTTGACATCAGACTTGGGAGTGGACAAACTGGAATACATGAACACATTTAAAGTTTCTAAGATGATACTTGGAAACTGTGGCATTGGAGAAGCTATTGAAATAACTGGCAAATGTGTAGCCTAATAAAGACTTGATGTAATAGTTTTCAAACAATTGGAAGTTTGCCAAAACTTCTTAATTTCTGTGAAGCTAGTGGATATAAAAGACTATTTCAGTGAAATTACCTTAATTTGTATCTTTTTAATTTCTAATAAGGTTGAGTATCATTCAGGTATTTATTCTCTGGTTGTTTCTTCTAAGAAATTCCTGTCAAAGCTAAGCATGCCATTTTCCCATTTTAGTGGCTTCTTAGCATATACAGGATAAAATCCAAGCTCCTAAGCACGCCACTTTCCATGTCTTTCCCCTGCCTGCCTCCCTAGCCTCACTTCCCACTGTGGCCTGCCTCCCTCTAAATTCTCTAGCAATTCAGAACTGCTATTTCATTGCTCCATGCTTTTGCTCATGCTGTTTTCTCTGTGGAAATCCTTAGGATAACAAGGTGTTGGAAGAGTGAGAAGAGAAAGGATCTTGAGGATGTTCAAGTTATACACGAGTAACTCACACCCCACAGAAGTTAAGAGAGGTGCTTAAATTTCCATTCCAAGTCACTACTAGCACCTGCTGTGAGGCAAAGTTCCTGACCAGAAGGGATCAGTGACCTACTAAAAGTAGACATCAGCCTTCATTGTGTTATTTCCTATTCTAATATACTCTCTGGCACACAGTAGGGACTCCATAAATATTCAGTGAACCCATGAATGAATGTTGTTGGTGGTGGATAGCTAAAAAAGGAAGAGTCCAGGTTCAGGATCAATTTGGGCTTTGAAAGAACCTTGCTATCACTCTAGTTCTACACCCTCATTTTATAGATGAGGTATCTGAGGCCCAGAAAGATGAAGTGACCTGCCGGAAGTCCACAGGCTAGTTACTGATAATGCTAGGACTATAAAGAAGCAAAGAGGGCACCCAAGCAAGTGGATGTAAGGAGCAGGAAGGACGAACAGTAGGACGTGGATTGCCATTTGATTCTCCCCTGTAAAAGGAGCGCTTTCTTCTACTTCCATTACTACTAAGTCAACCCAGGGCCAAGTGTAACTACTCCAACAGCGCCAGGTCTCCCTCCTCTTGCCTCCCAATCCGCTCAACAGTCCCAAGCCAGATAAACAGTCATCATCGTTTTCAGGACTCACTTCTTTCCAGTTAAGAGCCTTCAAAAGGCTAACTGCTGCCTATAGAATGAACTCCAAATTACTAACATTCTTACCTTTCTCTATTGACCTGTCTACTTTTTGCATCTTATCTCCCCATCTAGAAATGCTCCACTTGGCCAGATTCCTCTACCCGTTATCCTCTAACTTCCTCAAAGCCTACCTGTCTTTCTCTCCCTGGGCTGATAGTTTTTTGGTTGTCCGCAGGGGCTATTACTTGTGCAGTCCCACAAGGCACCATGTTCAGATGGGCCAGGCACTCGGCTTAGTGCTGTCTGTCTTGCAATTCTTAATACTTCCTGAGCAAGAAGCTCGGAATTTTTATTTTGCACTAGGCCGCGCAAACTGTGCAGATGGTCCTTGGTCAGTCTCCCTGGCCCCCAGCCCAGCGTTGGTCTTATCGGCCATCCGACTAGATTTGGCTGAACGAAGGAGTAAAGAAGCTAGACTTGTGCGCAATAATGAAAAGGTCTAGTTTTACACGGGCCGATAAAGTGCAATAATGAAACCCAAGCGAGGAAGTGCCCAGAAGCACCTGCTCTCCCGCCAGGCGCTCAAAACCCCACCCGCAGCCCCCGCGCCGCTTCAGACCGGTTCTAGCTGGATTCCTAAGGCAGCTCAATCGCCAAATAGAATTCCAGCCCTTCCTCCGGCCGCAGCCAATCCCCACAGTTCCTCGGGCTCCGAAACCGCTGCTGGCTCTGATTGGCCCACAGAGTTGGGGGCGGGCGGGCGGGTTTGGTGCCCTCCCAGGGAAGGGGGTGGAGCAGGAGGTGGGCCCCCAGGCGGCGAAGCGGCCACTGCGCAGGCGTGGATGGAAACGGATACACAAACAAACAAAACCCACCACCCTGAGGCCTCTGGCTCTTCCCCGCCCACCTTTCCCGGGCTTCGGCTCTCCCACCTCCCAGTCGCCGGCTTTCCCCGCCCCCGTCAACGTCTGGGCACGTCCCCCTCGCGGCGCGGGCCACGCACGGCGGGGCACTTAACCTCTCCCGGTCCGGCGCGGCGTTAGAGGCCCGGGCGGCGCGGGTGGTGCGCACTGCTGGTGGCGGGGAGCCGAGGCGGGAGCCCGGGCCTGCAGCCCCGCCGGGCGGAGGATGACTTGCTACCGAGGCTTCCTGCTGGGCAGCTGTCGGCGTGTGGCGGGCGGCCGGGCGGCGGTGCTGAGGGGGCCGGGCGCGGGAGGCCCCGCCGCGCGGCCGCGGCTCTGCGGTGACGGCGGCGGCCGGCGGCACCTGGGGCAGGGGCAGCCGCGCGAGCTGGCGGGCTGTGGCAGCCGCCCCGACGGCGGCTTCCGCCCGTCGCGGGTGGTGGTGGTGGCCAAAACCACCCGGTACGAGTTCGAGCAGCAGCGGTACCGTTACGCGGAGCTCTCCGAGGAGGACCTGAAGCAGCTGGTGGGTCCCGGCGGCACCCCCCCCTCCCTGTTGTGTGTGGGCTCGGCCCCCGTTCACACCCAGGCTCGGCCGCGGCTTTGTGGTGTGGCGAGAGCTCTCGGGACCACCTTTTCCGCCCCGACGCCCTAGATGCCCTGCCTTCCCGGCTCGATGCCCTCCACTCCCTCTGGCTTCGCGCGTAGACCCCCCCGCCCTCTGTGTGTGTCGAGAGAGAGTGAGGTAGAGGGTCACTGCTACTGCAGAGACCCCCCCCCCAAGACGGGGGAGGAAGACTTGGATGGGGGTACAGGAGCTCCCAGTGGGAAGGGTTTGGGGATTCATTTGTGCCCTCGCCAGCACCACCCCCTATTCTCCCTTTTGGGAATAGCAACAACAGCCCCGAGAAAGGTGGGCGGGTGGCTGAGGTCTGGACGCTCTGGAAACAGCTCCCCAAGCCCTCCCCAAGAAGGGGCGCCGGGGCGTCGCTGCGGGGAGGTGGAAGAGAGGGCTAAGTTACGGCGGACACACCCCCTTTTACTCTGCAGGACTGTCAGGCCTGGGATACTCCGGAAAGCCGGTCTGGGTGAGACTTTTCCGTGATGGAACGTGGTCGTCAGACAAGGTTCTAGCAGTTTGTTTTGCTAGAACAAAAAGCACACGTGTTTCGAGTTCAGGGGATAGCGAGGGAGAAAATTTGACTTTGAGTATATGCTATTAAGTAGAAAGGGCAAGTTAGAGGGCAGGTAAACTTGATAATTATGAAATAAAAAGCCTACGTCCATAACAGCAGTATTTCCACAATAGACTCTGTTTAGTACAGATATTAATATCTTTGCAAAAGTATATAAATCCATCTGAGAGAAAAACCGAGTATCTCTCTTCTCTCTCCTTTTGAGACTTCCCTCTCCTTTTGAGACTTCCCTCTCCTTTTGAGACTTCTGATCCCATGCTCCCTGCCCACCAACTTTAGGAAAAGGAGAGTGAAGATACTACCATGAACAATGTGCACCAAAGCTTTGGAATTACATGCCTATAACCAAATCTTGTAGGATTCTGTACAGAAGTAGACAGCCTGTTTTAAACTTCTGGTATGGTTTGTATTCTTCAGATTTGTTTGTAATGTTTTGTACAGGTATCAAAATCACGTTGTAAATCATGTCTGCATAAGTACTGAATCTATTATTAGCATTAAACTTTTTTTTTTAAGTTTTTTTTTTAAATTTATTTGACAGAGAGGTAGAGCCAGAGAGCACAAGCAGAGGGAATGGCAGAGGGAGAGGGAGAAGCAGATTCTGCACTGAGCAGGGAGCCTGATGCGGGGCTCCATCCCAGGCCCCTGGGATCATGACCTGAGCCGAAGGCAGATGAGCCTTTAACCATCTGAGCCACCCCATCTCCCCAGCATTAAACTTCTTGATTCTTTAACGAGTTAATTGAGGAGAGCCCCTGCTTTCGTTAGATGGAAGTGCTTGCTAGGTACAGATTTTTCTCTCCTTTCCTTTAGTGTTTGAAGATGTAGCAATTTATAGAAAACAGTTGTGTCATTTAATAAGAGTAAATCAATCAGTTTGTCAGTGTCTGAATTTGGGGGTGAGGCAGGGAATAATAATGTCAGAAGCAAGCACATTGTTTCTGTGTTGGGAAAGAGGTGTGTTCCTTGGATTGTACTCTCAATTTTGCAAGATCTTTTTAGAAATTGTCAAATATATGTATAAATATGTTCTTTATACAATTTTATGAAAACCTCTCAACAGTTTAAAATAGTACACTCTGTTGGCCTGTTTGGAGTGTGGGATTGGGTGTTAGGATCTTGGGGTCCTAGGCCCAATTCTGTGTGGTTAACTTCCTAGGGGTCTTTTTAACTCCTGTGGGCCTCATGTGTGACACTGATACCTTTTCGTTGTACCATCAGGTTTTCAAACTTCTGCCTAGTTCAGTATGTGAAGTAGTAGGGTTGGACTAGATAGCCTCCAAGGCCTTTTTTAGTGCTGGCGTTTTGAAACTCTGGATAACTTTCCAAGGCCTCAAGAAAATAAGTGTGCTCTGAATTAGATTAACTCTGGGACCTCTGAACTAGATTGCCACTAATCAAAATTTTAAAAATGTAGGCAAATCAGTAAGTCTTTACAAATTGAACTACCTAGTGTACCCACTCTGAGTATCTAGAGAGAAATCTCTTAATAGGTAAATATTTGTCTTTGGCTAGGTAATGCTGTTTGGGATAAGAAAACTTTGAGTTAAAACTTCTGTACTATAGAACACATGGTTTTGTAATTGCAAGGCAGTGAAATAGTTGTTGTCGTTTCAATTACATTTTATTGGATTATCTCCTTACTGATTTTTGTTTTACCATTTATATTAAAGCCAGTATTCAGAATGGAATAGCATTAGGTAGAGTCCAAGCCAAAGAATACTGAGCTGTGTAAAGTTGTTCTAAAATGGGATTCTGTGGTAGGACTGATAAGCTGGTTAATATTGTTTGCTATATTGCTGGGGTAAAAGATTCTAAGATACACGAATCATGTGAATTGGGAATAAAAGAAAGTGGCCGTGTGCTTACTTTGTGTCTTTGGCACCGTACCTCTTGTGTCTATAGTGTCATGGTAACCTGAAGTTTTAGATCAGAGGGTTCTTTTTTGTTGTGGAGGTGGTGGTTTTGTTGCAGAATAGATCTCTGTTAGGTTATTTGTTAAAATGCAAAAAGAAGATGAAGGATGGAGTGTCAGTGTAATTTATACCTTCAACCCTCATGGTTTTCTCATTTTGTAGAAGCTTAAACAAATGGAGGAAATACTTCTTAGTTGTTAAAGCATGTACAGAGTAGGTTTCTATCTTTCGAAGTCGGTCAAAGTCTGACTTCCAGTGACTCTTTCATATTGGTTACATTGCTTTATTTTTAAATCTTGCAATGATGTTTCCTGTGAATTTCTAGGAAGGTACCTTCGTAGGTACCTTACCTCTACTGGCTCATTACCTTGCAGGGCTAATTAAACTGTTATTACGATTTACCTACATCTTAAGAGATGCAGCTGTTGGCAGATGTGGGATTTTTATTAATAAGGTCCATGGCGCTCAACAGATCAGATCTTTAGGCGAATCAAAGCTGATTGGAAAGGGTTTTGACATTGTGAACATGCCTTTTTGGCCAAAGAGTAGGTTTTATTTAAAACTATTTTGGTATATACCAAACAAGACATGAACTGTTTCCATTCTTCTCTCCCTCCACCCCAACCCCAGAAGCAACCTTCTTTAATGGTTGCCATTTTTAGTTTTTTTTTTAATTATCTTTATAATGGGATAGAATAATTTCATTTAGCAGTCTATTACTGGATTAAATTATTCCTAGTTATTGCCTTCTTAGCATATTTAAGAGATGTAGCACCTTGAATTTTATTTCCCTTACCTTGTATCCTGAAAATGATGGTGTAACTTAGGTTATAGTTCTTGGGCAGATACTTTTGCCACTGGTGTGCAATGAGTGTAGTGTTCATGAGTATTTATCAAATTAATATCTGGAGTACTTCCAGGGCCTTCTAACAGTCTCACTCCTTGCACATCTTTCAGATACAGGCACCAGAGTGGTCTATCTAAAGTGAACATCTGGCCATTTTATTCCTCTGCTTAGAACTTCTCAAAAGCTCCCTCCCCATAACCTGTAGAATCACCTAGAAAATTTGTTAAAATGAGGATGCCTAAACTTTAGCACCCCAAGATTCTGATTCAGTTTGTGGAGACTCCAGACTCTGCCTTTCTGAACCACACCCTTAAGTTTGCTAGCTCTGTCCAGAGATCTGCATTTTTAACAAGCTCTCCAGGTTTGCAAGTGGTCCCCAGATCACACTTTGAAAAACACTGCTGTATGGGAACCTTTATGATCCTTACTTAGTATGCCAAACAAGGCCCTTCATGAACTGGCTCCTGTCTACCTCTTGAGCTTCATTTCTGATCAGTTTTTGTCTTGAGCTTCGTTTTCCATTAATTCCAAACTGCTTTTTTTTTTTTTTTAATTTTATTCTTATGTTAATCCCATACATTACATCATTAGTTTTAGATGAAGTGTTCCATGATTCATTGTTTGTGCACAACACCCAGTGCTCCATGCAGAATGTGCCCTCCTCAATACCCACCACCAGGCTAACCCATCCTCCCACCCCCCTCCCCTCTAGAACCCTCGGTTTGTTTTTCAGAGTCTATCGTCTCTCATGGTTCATCTACCCCTCTGATTTCCCCTGCTTCATTCTTCCCCTCCCGCTACCTTCTTCGTCTTCTTCTTTTTTTTTTTTTTTTTTAACATATATTGCATTATTTGTTTCAGAGGTACAGACTGCTTTTATTTTCTTTAGGTGGTGTGCTGATTTAATTTTATTTATTTATGGATCAGTAGTGCATTTTAAATGGTTCAAAATGTAAAAGATACAGAAGGGTGTGCAATGAAAAGTCTTTCTCTTATTCTTGTCACTGGGCACACAGTTTTTGTCCCTGGAAGTAGCCAGTGTTAGCAGTTTGTTTTTCCTTACAGAAATAATCTATACATACAAATCAGCCCAGTGAAATATTTTTCTTTGTCCCATCCCTTTTTACTTAGTGATAACATACTATTTAAGCTATTCTGCACCTTGTTCTTTCTTTTTTTTTTTTTAAAGATTTTATTTATTTATTTGAGAGAGAGAATGAGAGACAGAAAGGTCAGAGGGAGGGCGCCTGGGTGGCTCAGATGGTTAAGCGTCTGCCTTCGGCTCAGGTCATGATCTCAGGGTCCTGGGATCGAGTCCCGCATCGGGCTCCCTGCTCCTTGGGAGCCTGTTTCTCCCTCTGCCTTTCTCTCTCGCTCTCTCTCTCATGAATTAAAAAAAAAAAAAAAAAAAAAAAGTCAGAGGGAGAAGCAGACTCCCTGCTGAGCAGGGAGCCCGATGCAGGACTCGATCCCGGGACTCCAGGATCATGACCTGAGCCGAAGGCAGTCGCTTAACCAACTGAGCCACCCAGGCGCCCCACCTTGTTCTTTCTTTAAAATAGTATGTATAGTATTCCAGTGTGTGCATGTCTTAATTTATTAGAATACAGTCTATAATGAATGACAGTTGTGTTAATTTATTTGTGTGTGAATCAAGCTTGAAGATAAATACCTAAAGGTAGAATTGCTGAGTCAAAAGGCATGTGCATTTGAATTGCTTCCCTTAGAGGCTGTACCAATGTATATCTTCACCAGCAATGGATGAAAGGTGCTCCCCCCCATAAGCAATTTATCACATTTTGGGGGTCTAACCAAGCTGGTAGGTGAAAAATGGTATTTCAGGGTGGTTTGATTTGCATCTGCAGCCCCTTTTGCTTTGAAAGTTCCTCCTTCCTCTAGCCAATTCCTAGCCTTCCTTTGAGGTCAAGTTCCAAACATTATTTCCACAGGAAGCCTTCCTGGTAACCTTGCTGTGCCTCTCTCTGGCTACCAGGGTTGTGTTAGGTGTTCTACACTGTATCTTCCTAATACTTACATATTTGAGCTTTCCACCTTGGAGTATAATCTGATTATTTTCTTCTCTAGACTTGAGGGCAAAGACCTCATCTTATTCATCATCCTCTCTACCTTCCCATCCCTGCCAAAGGTTTCTGACTTTTTAAAAATCAGTTTTAGTTCTTTTCTCCTGGAGGCTTCCAGTCCAGAGCCTTATTTCCAGCTATCATTCTTCCAAAAGATTTTAGCTGTTGAAAGCTTAAGGTTGAGGTTACCAACATGAGTTCCCCAAAAGAGTTTCATGGTTAAATATGTTTGAGAAACATAAACCTAAACAAAACAGGATTTTTATTTGACCGTGGGATTTGGTGGTGGTGGGGGGGAGCAGAAAAACATGTCAAATTTTGTTTGGAAACAAACAAAATAGAGGAAAATAGAGGCTTATGGTATACTCCCTTCCATAAATATTTGCAGTTAAATAGACTCCTGAAGATGTTAAAGGGTTGAATATTACAGTAGCTGAAATTCTACCATTAACATAATCATTGACCGATGTGCTTTAGAGCCCTGATTTTCGCCCTTCAGGGTTACCTGGGGGAGTTTTAGAAATTATATATATGTGGCCCACAATGAGATTGTAAATAACATAATTTCTTACTGTGATCACTTTTGCTATATTTTTAATTACATGAATTTTGTTTTGAGTAAAGTATTGGTGCACATTAATATCTTCTCAGCTAGTAAAGTGTAAGTTACTTTATTTTTCACTATCAGTAATCTTTGTTAATATGTAACAGAAATGTATATTTCAGAATATCAGCAAGTGTGTGGGTTATTTCTTGCCTTAGCAAAGTTCATTGTATATCATGTGGATTGTGCAGGAAATTCGACCAACCTCTGTAAGACATTTGCATTCAAGGAGAGGTTAGCTGATTGGCTCTCCTTCCTAACTGAAAGTTGGTAGAATTAGGGCATAGGAACAGAATAGTTCTTGGCCTCTGTAACTTAATCATTAAAATTGAGCCTTAGTGCCCTAATGAGTATTTACAGTTCTCAAGCAGGAGTGAAATATATAGCTAATGTAGGAATGTTAGGAGTCTGTGGTGGGCAAGTCCTGGATTAAGAGCAGGAGATAGGAGTTTTGATCCTGGCACCAGTCTATTAGCTTTATAAACTTAAGCAAGTAACCTAACCTCTATTTATCAGCCTCTGACTTTGAAATAGGTATAATAATGTCTGCTTTTCCTTGCTTACATGATTTTTAGCTTTACGTAATTTTTTAATCTATAATTTACATAATTTAAAGCAGCATAATTCTAATTTTTCAGCCACAATAATGGTCATTATGTAAATGCCACTATTATTTATTAAATTATGTACCTAAAATGGTACTGCTTTGGTTACTTCAAAGTAGGTTCCTTTATAAAATAGACTGCTAAAAGAACTGAAGATTTGTTGAATTTAACTCTTGCTTATATAGTTTTTGTTGTTGTTTTTAAGCCAATCTCTTGGAGGAAGTGACAGTTCTGAATTTTTTTACTTTCTTTTAAGAAGTATTTTTGTAGTGGAGAAAATAATAATAAAAACTATGATCTTTAAAAATACAAGCATACAGTGTCACTGTTGCCAACATTCGTGAACTTTGTTGGTTAACTTAATTTGTTTAAAGTGTCACTTTTGAATATCTATTCGTCAACCCATTCATTGAGCACTTGCTAAGTGAGCATCCTGCTAGGTTCTGGGGAACCACAGGTGAATAAAACGAGTTCCCAAATGTTTGGGGAAAATAAATTGTGTTATAACTGTTTGTAAGTGGTCCATGGGAATACAGAGAAGGGAGAAAATATTTTTGGGGAAGGGCAAGAATGAAAGGGGAAAAGACCTTTGAATTTTTTCAACTTTTAAGTAGACTTTCTAGTGATCTTTTTAAAGTTTAGATTTTCAGTTATGAAATATTTTTACCACATAGAAAACTTTCAGAATAGACACCTATATCTCCAAATACTGGGCCTTAACAGATATTAATATTTTGCCACATTTGCTTGAAATATTTTTAAAGGAATTGTTATAACTAAAGCCCTATCCTTCCACCTTTTCTCCCTCCCTGTGTCCCTAGAGGTAACCACTAGCCTGCAGCTGTTATAGATGTGTGTGTGTGTGTGTATTTATATATATATGTATATATGTGTATATATATATAAAATATTTCTCATGCTTATGTTATACATTAATATGACCATGTCCATAAAAAGTATACTATTGTTTTGTGTGTCTTAAAAAAGTTACATCAATTATATATTCATTAGATTGTGCGCTTGTTCTTTAGAAACTTGCTTTCCTTAATATTGGTTTTGAAACTTATTTGGTATGTGTTAATTCACTTTAAGTGCTGTCTAGTATTACATTGTTTGGATAATTAGGTTGTTTCCAGTTTTTTAATTAAGAAAATGCAATTAGAAGTACAAATAATATTTCTGTAAGCATTGAACAGCTCCCTGATTCCCCATGTTCTCATTGGCACTTGGTGTAGACACTTACATTTTTGCCAGTGTGATGAGCGTGAAATGATATCTTTTAAGTTCAGGATATTTTAATATTAAAGAATAAGGAAGAATTTATATGTGAATGGGAGAGAATAGTACTGGCAAGATAGGGGGAAGTTAATCTTTTTGCCAACAAAAAGAACTTAAATGTTTTTGACTGTAATCTACAGAAAAATTTTACATCATGACTAAGTACATATACTCATTTGAAATAAAAGATAACATGAAACAATTGAGCCAGTTAACATGTAGTAGAGTTTCTTTTTTCTTTTTTTTTTAAGATTTTATTTATTTATTAGAGAGAGAGATCACTAAGTAGGCAGGCAGGCAGAGGGAGGGAGAAGCAGGCCCCCTGCTGAACCAGGAGCCTGATGCGGGACTCCATCCCATGACCTGAGCCGAAGGCAGATGCTTAACCGACTGAGCCACCCAAGCGCCCTGAGTTTATTTTTTTCTTAATAATAATGTGGGTCGTGATCAATAAATTGATCAATAAATTGATGTGACAACCATTTTTTATTAATTTTTTTTATTATGTTAATCCCCATACATTACATCATTAGTTTTAGATGTAGTGTTCCATGATTCATTGTTTGTGCATAACACCCAGTGCTCCATGCAGAATGTGCCCTCCTCAATACGCATCACCAGGCTAACCCATCCTCCCATCCCCCTCCCCTCTAGAACCCTCAGTTTGTTTTTCAGAGTCCATCGTCTCTCATGGTTCGTCTACCCCTCCGATTTCCCCCCCTTCATTCTTCCCTTCCTGCTACCTTCTTCTTCTTTTTTTTTTTCTTAACATATATTGCATTATTTGTTTCAGAGGTACAGATCTGAGATTCAACAGTCTTGCACAATTCACAGCGCTTACCAGAGCACACACCCTCCCCAGTGTCTATCACCCAGTCACCCCATCCCTCCCACCCCACCCCCCACTCCAGCAACCCTCAGTTTGTTTCCTGAGCTTAAGAATTCCTCATATCAGTGAGGTCATATGATACATGTCTTTCTCTGTTTGACTTATTTCACTCAACGTAATACCCTCCAGTTCCATCCACGTCATTGCAAATGGCAAGATCTCATTCCTTTTGATGGCTGCATAATATTCCATTGTATATATATACCACATCTTTTTTATCCATTCATCTAATGTGACAACCATCTTAAGGGCAGTTTGGAAATCATTGCTTCAAGAATAAGTAGATAGAAGCTAAATAGGTAGGCTCTACCTTATAAAGATATTAAATGTCATATGCAGAAGTTGGCTTTATGTCCTAGTAATTTTCAGTCTTTTTTAGCAGGAGAATACAACTGTCAGTCCTACTCTCTTTCCCCATAAGAGTGGAGTGGAGGGTCAATTTTTCTGAGACTTTAGCATTCTGGGACTAGTATGAAAGCAGGCTTCTGGTGGTGGTGGTTAGGTTGGCAAAATGGGAAATAAATACTGAAGGAAGTAGTTAGCAGTCCTGGGAGCAGGCTATTGCATGAGACCAGATAAGAGTTGATGTCCAGAAGTCAAGCGGTGGCAGCATGAATGTGGAGGACAGATTGGAGAAGTTTACAGGTGTATTTATTGTACTTTGCCACTGACTGGCAATGGAGATTGAGTGTGAGGGAAGAATTTAAGGGGACATCTGTGTTTATTCTGTAACTATTTCATAGTTACTGGTGTGTACTTGGGAGATCAAGTCCCTGGAGTGGGGAGGTAACTCAAGGAAAATGAAATGGGAACAGATAATGAAGATGGAACCTTGAGCAACCCCAACATATGAAGGAGTAGGTAAAAAGAATAAAAAGAGGAATGCAAGCAGTAGAAAGAGAATGATGGAGAAAGTAAAGGTAAGCACCTGGGAGAAGGGAGAGTGAAACTGAAATGATCCAGGATAAATGCCAAATATAGCTAAAGAAATACTTAGGCTTCACTGTACCAGGCCTAATCATGCTAGGTGGAATAGTTTACTTTCTAGCTGTTGACGAGGTGTTACTAATCATTTTAAGGCAATTCTGAATTAACACTCATTGTACCATTTAGTTAAGCAGGTATGCTTTTAAGAGTGCTTAAATTATGCCTCGTGAGTCTATGTACCAAATTGTCATTGTCTCAGAAAGTTTGTGCATTTCTTATGTGTTAAATTTAAAAAGACCTATTTCCTTCCATAATTGAGCTTTCATGTGAATTAGTACATAGAGTACAAAGTAGTAATATTGAACTGATTAGTAAAACAAGTCTTAAAAATTTGTATTTCCAATAAACTCAGTTTTGGTCAAGTAAAAATATCTATGATATTTTAATAAAAGTGGTTGGATCATATAGGAAGTAGCCTATCACATCTAACCTTAAGGTAGGCAAATTTTTGTTGGTTCAGAATCCTCCCTTATTCCTTTCATGCTTTGTTGTATCTTAACTTTGGAGCTACCTGGGGAGAAGTGATGTTGGCTTTTGTAAATTTTGTAGGAGAAACTCTTGTTGCTTGAATGAAACTCTTTTGCTCTTTCACTGAAATGTGTCAGACTATAGATCTTTTAGATTCACATTGCTTTTTCCAAGTATTCTGGTGAATAATCTTTTTTCTGTATAATATATACTATATATATATATATACATATATATATATATATATAAAATCTTTTTCCAAGTATTCTGGTGAATAATCATTTTTTTAAATGCACATCAACAGTATTTTTTTTGGAAAAAAGCATCTTAAAACTTTGTTGCTAATACCGGTGGTGTAACATTGCAGAATTGAGAATGTGTTTTAAATTTCAGTAGTTTCTCTAACCTCTTCATTGTAAGACGTAACGAATGTGTTTGTGTTTTTGATTAAAGTACGGTTTTAAATCTTTGAGGTCTTGTTATTTTCAGAGGGATAGCTAGAAATTCTTACCGGTCTTTGAATATAAAAGAAAACTTTAAAAACTCTACAAGCCAGTTGAATAGTGATTTAAGACTTTCTAATTGATGCTTTTACTAAGTGATTTTATAAAATGCCTTGTCTTGTATTTGCCTAGTTTAGCCAGTCCATGTTAATGAAGCTTATTAGCCCAGCCATCTAGATCTTTAAAGAAAATAATTAATATAAGAACTTGTATTCTCTAAATAAATGTATTGAACATGAGTTATAAGAGAATTAGTTCACAAGAAGCATTTAAGTGGGAATAGAATTTATGAAATGACATTTCTGTCCCAATATATTAAGTATTCTGATGCTAAATGAATTTTGTATTTAGGTTTGGAAATTTAGGAATTTTAGTGTTGCTAGCAAAACTTATTAAAATCATGGAAAACTTGGAAGTTTTTTGTTAGTGCTCCAAAATTATTTTCTCCACAAATTCAAACCCCCTTCACCATCTCAAAGCACAGTTTCCTAACCCTCAACTGCTGAGTAATCTTAATTTTCTGGAGTTTGCCGAGAGCCAGGAAGTGAGCACAAAAGCTTCTGAACCACCAGACTAGAATTTACAGTTATCTATACATAAAGGTTTATGTCCTGTATTCCTGGATACATGTTCTGTATTGTCCAAACCACAAATTAGAACATAAGATAAAAATCTGGGCAGGAAATTGAGGACCAGCTACCCTTAAGTTTTATTTATAGCAGGTTAGAAGCAGTACATTTGATGAAACTATTCTAATAGACTTCTTATACATTTGAGTTAGTTCTCATTGTCTTTGGCAGTTTTCAGTGCCCCATTATTTGATTGAGCTCAACTAATGTTTAAACTAATACAGTAGTAGGCACTCAAATATTTGAACGAATGAATTTAATTTTTTAGAGCTCAGTTTCTAGCTACATATTCACTCTTGAAATGGGCTCATGAGAGGTAACTACTGTAACAAAATAATACACCACAGTAACTAATCTGTTAGAAAAGTCAGGAGTTTGATACTGAGTATTTTAGTTTGAGATTCCTGTTGATATCCAGAGAAAGATGTCAGATACCTTGGTGGTTACATTTATTTGTATATAAAGAGAGGCTGGGGTTAGCAGTTGGGAGTCCTCTGCATACAGCTCTCGCACGGAAAGCCTTGAAGCTAGAGATCCCCAGGGAGAGAGTAGAGATGAAGAGCATTGTGATCCATATTTACTGAGAGATGGTTAGTACAGTTTTAGTTAATTTGTAATTGGCTAATGGTAGTGTAATCTGAATGTTAATGCTATGTTCATTTATATTCAGAAATTCTAGTCTTAAAATAGTTTTTCAAACCTGTTGTATGTTGACTTTTTTAAATTAAATGAAGGATTATCTAATTATGATCTTGGTCACTGCTTTCCTTTAAAAAATATTTTTGATGTTGGTATGATCTGTCTAAATATGAAGCTTATGTCTAGATGTCAAAGTGTTGTACAGATGATCTGATCTAGTGTATCTTTGTGAGTTAACATCTATGTATTAATTATCAAATAGCCAAATGTGTCTTCACCTCCCCTTGAGGAACAAACATTTCCCTTTATTTTTTATTATTTATTTATTTATTTTTTAAAGATTTTATTTTTATTTATTTGACAGAGAAAGACACAGCGAGAGAGGGAACACAAACGGGGAGTAGGAGAGGGAGAAGCAGACTCCCTGCCGAGCAGGGAGCCCGATGTGGGACTCGATCCCAGGACTCCAGGATCATGACCTGAGCCGAAGGCAGTCGCCCAACCAACTGAGCCACCCAGGCGCCCCAAACATTTCCCTTTAGATTATAGAGTGAGGACAAAACTATTTTAAAACTCTTAACCCTATATTCATAAACAAAAAACTGGAAAGGTAGATATCAAAATATTAACATAAACTGTCCTGGGACAATAAGATTATATGTATTTTAAATTTTCTTTATATATGTATCTTCCATGTCTTGTTACTTTGATAAAATTTTTAATATGTAAAATACATATTAAGGATGCTATCTAAAATTTGGTTTTACTTTATAATTCAGTAATAATCTAAAAAGAATATGTTTAAGATTGTATTTTGGACAGGTACTTGAAAAACTGATATTGTGTCATCAAGAGGGAGGGTATAAGGGAAGTTGGAGAAGGAAAGAAATAACATGCTTTTTAATTCTCACATTCACTCTACTGGACAAATTTCCTAGTTGATTAAACGAATATGCATTGAGGATATGTCTGAACTTCTCTCTTAACATTTTACTTTATGGATTATTTCGAAGACATGTAATTTAAAAGGAGAATTATTAATGGTAAAGTAGTGACATTGTAAAAATGTCCTCCAGTGGACTAGGAAAGATAATTCTTGAAGGATATATGTCTTTATATCTAAAAGTTATCCAATTTCAGGGAGCTAACCCGGCCTTTGTTTGGATTGCATGGGGTAAATTCCAAATAGAGTTCATAAATCTGAACAGAAGAGAGCTGCAAATCCAAGTGGAACAAAGGTCATCTAACTGCTTTCTAAAATACTAGTTTGTCTTTGGTCTTCAAGTAACCACATGCGATGTGTTAAAAATCCATTAAAAAACCCTCAAGTTGAAAAATAAGCAAATTTTGAGATCCTGTTAACTACATGATTCAGGAAACTTAATGCTGTATTTGGTATTGAAACCAAATTATGATTTTCTGAAATCAATCTTTCTAGTTCAGTTTAAACTTGTAGTCATAAAAATGTGCCTTAACCCATTATATTTTTATAGGTTTTTTTTAAAGAGATATGTTATAATGTGTAATATATGTCATGTAATGAGACAGAATTTGTTTTATCTTGATACAGCTTGCATTGAAAGGCTCTAGCTACAGTGGACTACTTGAACGACATCATATTCACACCAAAAATGTAGAGCATATTCTAGATAGTTTACGGTAAGTTAATGGGATTGGATCGTTGATGGGCTTTTGTATTCAGGACTTCCAGTTTTTATTTTTACTAGCAGGTGATCCTGAGATTTTTAGTAAAGATTGCCATTATAAAATCATTTTCAGAAAATTATATCTTGGTTAATGGAGTTGATATTATAGTGTTTCTAAGGAAAGTGGTTTTTTTTTTTTTTTAAGATTTTATTTATTTATTTGAGAGAGAATGAGAGACAGAGAGCATGAGAGGGAGGAGGGCAGAGGGAGAAGCAGACCCCCTGCTGAGCAGGGAGCCCGATGCGGGACTCGATCCCGGGACTCCAGGATCATGACCTGAGCCGAAGGCAGTCGCTTAACCAACTGAGCCACCCAGGCTCCCTCTAAGGAAATTTTTATTGTACTCTGAAAATTTCACACATTTTCAGTTAATATTTGGTCTGAGAAGTGCCTTTTCTACAGAGATAATTCTGTATACATTAGGCTTCAACTGTATGTGTAATATTTTATTAAATACTGGATTTTATGGGTGTTCATTAAAATATTCTTTGAATGTCTAAAAATTATCATAGGAACTTCTGTTAATTCTATTAATGCAGTCAGTGAATAAGTTTATATGTATATAAGAGAATCAGTGTGAGAACATGCAAAGTAGAAAGTATTTTAGTCACTCTTTCAGTGTCTGACACTGAATGAATATTTGTTGGATTTAAAATAATGACTGTTTGCTTTTATAATTAAAAAGTGTCTTGAGATGTTACACTTCTTGACCATTTTTGTATTAGTGAATTTTAGCATCAGAGGAATAGAGAAAATGAAATGAAATTCTAATCTATTGATACTGCTATTTGTCAGGGGCAAAAACAAGATGTTTTTGAAGCATGTAGAGATTTCGGATAGTCATTAACTTTCAGTTTATTCATATGCTTCCTGACCATAGTAAATTGGCTATTGTAATTAAATAAATGAAAATGAAGTTAACCTTGCAAAACTAAACATAAATTTGTTTATAAAACAAGTTTGGTTATTTTACATCATTGGAGTAACCTGCCTCAAAACATCCTTCATGTTACTAGTGGACATTTTATATAACTTTTACTTTTTTATCTTAGGAATGAGGGAATTGAGGTTCGTCTAGTAAAGAGGAGAGAATATGATGAAGAGATTGTTCGATGGGCAGACGCTGTCATAGCTGCAGGAGGTAATAGTTTTACAGAGGTAAAGATGTTGGAATACGGAAATGCTCTTTACTATCATTTCCAGATACCTGTGGTCTAGCTGTAATGAAGCCTTCAGAATCCTACCACAAGATGCATTTTGGGATTTTTAGGATAAGATTTAAAATATCTGCTATATATAACATTTCACTTTTTTAGTGAATGATGTTATTTGTGAGGTTCTATGTCTATTTCTGTTTGTATATTTAAGGTGTGCATTTGACTTCAAATATTCAAAAGATGAGTTGTAACTGTATTTTGATTTAGTTATGCCAGTCTTAAAAAAAAAAGCTGAAATTGTTTAAGAGTTCAGTGAGATTAGCTAAGTTCCATCCCACTCTGGCTCCAATATACTTACAGCTATCTTTCCTGAGCTTTATTATTAAGTAAGTGGACATTGTTGTCAAAGCTTTAAATTGATAGCATTTGTTAGAAAAATCTGCACTGGACACTTTTTTGGATGTATTCTCATTAAAATAATGTATGAATTTGGACTGATGTTATGACAGAAGGAAAGAGATTTGGTTAGTAGAATGATAGGATTAGAACAGTGGTTCCCAGCTGGGGGGCTACTACGGGCATCTAACAGGTAGAGGTCATGGATACTGCTGAATATCCTGTAATGCACGGGACAGCCCCCCCCCCCCCGCCCCGGCACCCCCCAACAAAGAATTACCCGGCCTAAAATGTCGGTCTTGCCACTGTTGAGAAATCCCGGATTAGGGATAGTGGGTAGAAAGGAAGTGGAATAGACTGGTGGTCAGCAGGATGGAGTAGGAGTGTGATTGTTAAAACAAAAGGACTTGTGTTCAAAATGATGTTAAAAACTAGTTTTGTAACAAATCTGGTTATGTCTTATGTCCTTTAGGTGATGGCACGATGCTCCTGGCAGCAAGTAAGGTCTTAGATAGACTTAAACCAGTTATTGGAGTAAACACTGATCCAGAACGGTAAGGAAAAACATGTTCTTTTTGTTTGGTATGTGTGTGCTATACATAGTTATTCTTTGCTTTGCATAATATCTATTTCTGATAAGTCTCAAATTTGGGGAGCTCCATATTTTCTCCACCGTAGTCACACTGCTGTGCTCTGTTGCTGCAGGGCATTTACTGTGGTGCATGATGTTTAAGTGGAAGGATCATTGCTCCTGGTTATCATGAATGTTAGAACTGTGTTCCAGAAACATTTTAGAGATCAATTGAGGCATGTACAATTCGTTTCTACTTTCAGTAGAATTTTCTTCTATGTGGTGGTTTTCAAGGACCTAGCTCTCATGTATATATAGCTCAGGCGTGAGAAATAGATACGCGTTTTAGCTACCATTGGTGGTAGAAAATTATGATATGGGATTGACGAGTCTTCACATTGGACTTCCTAGGTAGTCTGGGAGTAGTACCTTTTGGCAGAAGAGACCTGAGCCGTTGACCTACTTGGGTACTGGTGACCTTTTTGTATTGCCAAAGAGGCATGAGTTAATGCCCCGTCTTCTGTCCTTCCTTATGTCTCTCATCTACATTCCTGGTTATGCCTCTGCTGATTTTCTGGGTGACTTCATTGACTTAATGAAGAGACCAAACCCTGTCATCACTTCTTTTTTTCTTTCTTCAGCTTCACTGACGTTTAACATCATTTTGTTCCAGCCACCCATGGCCATGAGCATACCTGGACTTTATGATCATCTAGAATTGCCCCATCTCTCAAATCTTAATTCCACTCTGACCACAGCCTCCTACCTTTAACCGCAGTTTTATTTCCTCAATCCTGCTAAATCTGCCCTTTGGTTTTCAGTGTGTTGAATCCCTCTATTTTCTTAATTTTCCCTCACTTCCTTCACATTCTTGACAAACTTAATTTTCTTTTTTTCTTTCCTTCTTTTTTTCTTCTTCCTTCCTTTCCTTTCCTTTCCTTTCTTTTCCTTTCTTCCTTTCTTTCCTTCCTCCCTCCCCTCCCCTCCCCACCCCTCCCCTCCCCTTCACTCCCCCCTTTAGAGAGGGAGTGCACATGTGAGGAGGAGGAGAGGGAGAGACAGGCTCCATGCCTAGTGCAGAGCCCATGCGGGGCTCCATCTCACAACTGAGCCAAATCAAGAATTGGATGCTTAACCAACTGAGCCACCCAGGCACCCCTCTTGACAAATTTCTTAAACATTTTGTACCACTGTCTTTCTGCTCAATCCTACATCAGTCTGTCATCCTTTTTATTCCTTCATCAGCGCTGCTGAGGCCATCTGGGGGGAAAAAAATAGAAACTTAAGCTTGATGGCTTGTTTGGGCCCAAATTTACTTCCAGTTTGTCATTTCTAGCACTTAGAACTAGATCCTCAGAGTTAAAAAAAAAAAAAACTTTCTGTGTGGCTCAGGTCTTCGTTTTTGTTTTTTTTTTTTTAAGATTTTATTTATTTATTTGACAGAGACAGCAAGAGAGGGAACACAAGCAGGGGGAGAGGGAGAAGAAGGCTTCCCATGGGGCTCAAGCCCAGGACCCTGGGATCATGACCTGAGCCGAAGGCAGACACTTAACAACTCAGCCACCCAGGCACCCCAGGCTCAGGTCTTCCTCTCTCTTCTGTATTCTCTGCACTAGCTACTTCAAGGTTATTTTAACTTCTGTATGCTTCTTGCTTTCCTTACCCTTCCTCCTTCAGCATTTGCCTTCTCTTTCCTCATAAAGGAAATGGAAATCATTGGACTTTGCAACTTTTCCCTGGCTTTGAAACAGAATTTTGTTCTGTTATTTGTTCCCTTTCTTCCCCTCTCTCCAACATGCTTCCTTTGAGGCTATAAACTTGTTCAGGACTATCCTCTTTTAAGAAAATTTAATAAATCCTTTACCCTGTGTCTCTCTCTTGGCTGTTACTCTTTTTCTTCATCTCTATCCCCAAGCTTGGGATCTCCACTTCCTTAAGTTACTGTTTTGCCATCTTTGCTGTCTTTTCTGGATTTCCTCCAACTGGTTCATTGACATTCTTTTTGCCTTACCAGTAATGTCCTGGTTACTGAACTTACTGAACATTTCAGTCCTTGTCTTACTTGATTTCTGGGAAATTTTTGCTCCTTGGTTGTATCTGTACTTTGCCATTTATGACATTCCCCCCACCCCTGATCTTCTTCCTATTCTGGTGGCTACTTCTTTGTCTCTTTTGAAGGATGTTATATTAAGTCACTGCTTAAATAATGGTGTTTTCACATATTATCTTCTGGGCCATCTTTCTCAAACTTTTCTCTCTCTTAACTTTTTATACTGTTTCCAGTATTAATTAATTAATATTAATATTAATATCTGTAGTTGAACTTAAATCCTGGTGACTCCAAAATATTTATAGCCAACATTGATCTTGCTTCCACTCTTATCCTTATTTACATTCTCTTCCCACTGCAGCCAGTCATCATTTTATGAAAGTTTGATAACATTATGTGACTTCTCTGCTCAGAATTTTATGGTGGCTCCCCATCTAACCCAGGATAAAATCTAATTCTTTACTCTGACTAGGGGGACCAATGCACCTTGGTTTGCCAGGGACTTTCCTAGTTTTAGCATTGAAAGTTTCATATCCTGGGAAAATTGTCAGTCCCAGCCAAACTGGGACAGTTGGTCACCTTAACAATGACATACAAGACACTACATTTTCTGGTCCCTGACTATTCGGTGTCCTTTTCTCCTGTTATTTTTCTCTTCATGCTATTCTAGCCATACTGTCCTAAGTATCCAGTGGCATTAAAAATGTAACCTGTCTGGCTGGCTCAGTCTTAGAGCATGGGACTCTTAATCTCAGGGTCATGAGTTTAATTAAAGTCCTACGTTGGGCATGGAGCCTACTTAAAAAAAAAAAAAAAAAAAGACAACATGTCTACAAATGAACCTGTTTCCTTTCCCTTCCTCTACCGTACTTGATGAATGGAATCATAATCTGTGCTGAAGCTGGAACCACTTGCCCCTCACCCCTTTTATCACATCGGTCTATGGCTCTAGCGCTAAGTTCTTGGGATCTTACCTTTGAGTCCATCTCTTGCCATCCTCACTGCTACCAAACATAGGCCTTTATAATTTGTTGTTTAAATTACTGTAATAACTTCCAGTCTTGCTCGTTCCAATCCACCCATTACACTTTATCTTCATGGTCTTTCCGAAGTACAAATCTGATGGTATCTACTTCTAAATTAAAATCTTTTAGGGTTTTTCCATGACCTTCAGAATACATTGCCAATTCCTTAGTATAATAGTATGATCTTTCACCATCTGTTGCCTATTTGCTTTTTAAGTTTCACTGATCCTCATTTACTCGTAGGCACTATACTTTCTTCAGTTAAGAAAAAATTACTGAAGTCCCTCTAGGAACAGCTAGGATTCTTCTTAAGGCTGTTTTTTGGTTTTCTTGGTTTTTTTTTTTTGAATTGCATTTTTTGCCCAGTTTTGTTGAGCTATAACTGACATACAGACTGCATAAATTGAAGGTGTACTGCATAATAACTTACACCTGATGTGAAATAACCACAGTAAACTTAGTTAACATTTATCCTCTTATAGAGATATGAAAAAAAAAGTGTTTGTTTTTTTTTTGTGATGAGAGCTCTTAGGATCTACTCTTAATAACTCAAATATACAGAAGTATTAATTACAGTCCTTCTGTTGAATTGTTACAACCCAGTGTTGGAAGTTTTTACCTTTGACCACCTTCACTCAATTCCTCCACCACCCACTCTGATGGCTGTCCTTAAGAGCAAATGTCAGGTATGAGCATCTGCTAATACCATGGGTGGAGGCTTTTCCTCTGGTGAGGAGGTTTGTTGATACTTAAAACAGTAGGATGTGAAAGAATAAGGGAAAGAGTTCTCCAGAAGGTGCATATCATTTTCATGCCTTTATACATGCTTTTGCCTACAGTGCCCTTATACCACTTACTCAGTTGTGTAGTTGTGTAAATTGTTCATTGAAGACTGGTGCCTCTCCTGGGCTCTGACTATAATTTTCTATAGAGCATATTTTCTGCTTGGTTGTTGTCTCTTCCATTAGACTATAAATTTCTATGAAGTATAAAATCCTATAAAGTATAGGATTGTATTTTAACTCCTCTGTCACTGTTACAGTATTATACCTAGTCCATAAACAACCTTTGAAATGAGTGATTAAATGATCTTAGGGAGTAGGGCTAGGATCCCAACCTAGATGAGTAAATATTACTTGAGTATAATTGAGATCATTCATTCAATAATTATTTTTTGATTGCCTTCAGTGTTGATGTGTTTATATTTTAGAACTTCTTTTTTTTTTTTTGACATTTCCTTTCGATTTTTATTTTCATTTCAACAACCTCACTAGGTGACACTCCTCATTTTCTAGAGGAGAACAGAATGACAACCTGCCTTGTCCTTGGTGACACAGGTGACAGAAGAAACAGCAGAAATTCAAGCAAATCCATCTCCCCCTCCCCCCATTGTCGGTGAGGCGCAGCGCTGGCCGCGGGCTGGGCTGGTGCCTCCCACGGGCCTGGTCCTGCATGCGCTGGTGGGCCGGAGGGTTCGCCCCTCACGCCAGCATGGAGTCGCCTTGATGAGGTGGCTGTGAGTGATTTTATGACAACTCCGGTTGGTTTCCAAGTGGCCATGTTATCTCTGGGCTCTACTCCATGGATCTGTGGTTCAATGATACACTTCGAGGTCTCTGGGCACTTTTTCACTCAAGTACAGGCCACAGGGCTGTTGGAATTAATCAGCCAATCTGAGGCCACCGGAGATTGTGGCCCAGTGCAAAGACTGATTTGGGAGAAGGGAGTGAGCCCATTTCACACCTCACTTAAAAATGTCACCTTTCCTACCGAATGCTTGTGGCTGTTAGCGGCTATCTGTTCTATCGACCGCCATAGAAGCAGGTGCTCGAGGCCCCAGAGTTCTGGCCAGTTGTAACCCGAGTTTCCAGACCAGTGCTGTGCCTTCTTACATTTTGTTCGTGTTTGCGAGATTTGTTTTTCTGGGGCCATGAGGCCATTTTAAGTCCCTGAGGTTTAATCCAAGGCAGTGGTAAGTGTGTTTGTTTTATGTTACTGGGAATAATTTTTGGCCATGTCACATTGCTGTTATTTTTGCTTGTTTTTGAGAATTGGGAAGTAGAGGGATATTTGAAGTGAAGGAACAAAAGAATCAGAAGAAAAGACCAGTCTTTTTTCCTCTGTGATTTTCAACCTTTTTACTTTGCTTCAGAGGGTTCCCAGTTCTAGGGGCAAAGCCAGGGAACAAGCATGATGCTGCCCAGCACCCAGGTGCCTGGCTCAGAAACCTCCCTTTGCAGCCTCCGTGCAACGGGTCCTCACCTGTTGCTCCTCCGTGTGCTGAAGGCTTGGCAGTCCCCAGGCGGAGCGTGGCCAGGCCAGACTCTCAGGCTCTTCGGAGTCTTCATTAGATGTCTTTTTTTCTTCCTATGATTTTAGTAAATCTGGAAACTTAGGAATCATTAAAATAAAATTGTAACTTACTGATTGTCATTCAAAGAGCTACTAATGGTTGGTGAGACTTTGGGTCCAGCAGGCAGGACGGGCCTCATAAAGAGCAGAGAACACGTACCCAGCTTTTTTGATCAACACCTTTTTAGGTCAAAAGCACCTCATGATTTTGTGTGCTTTTCTTTTTTTTTTTTCAATTTATAAAAAGATTTTATTTATTTATTTATTTATTTATTTATTCTTATGTTAATCCCCATACATTACATCATTAGTTTTAGATGTAGTGTTCCACGATTCATTGTTTGTGCATAACACCCAGTGCTCCATGCAGAATGTGCCCTCCTCAATACCCACCACCAGGCTAACCCATCCTCCCACCCCCCCTCCCCTCTAGAACCCTCAGTTTGTTTTTCAGAGTCCATCGTCTCTCATGGTTCGTCTACCCCTCCGATTTCCCCCCCTTCATTCTTCCCTTCCTGCTACCTTCTTCTTCTTTTTTTTTTTCTTAACATATATTGCATTATTTGTTTCAGAGGTACAGATCTGAGAGTCAACAATCTTGCACAATTCACAGCACTTACCAGAGCATATACCCTCCCCAGTCAGTGTCTATTACCCAGTCACCCATTCTCTCCCACCCCATCCCCCACTCCAGCAACCCTCAGTTTGTTTCCTGAGATTAAGAATTCCTCATATCAGTGAGATTATATGATACATGTCTTTCTCTGTTTGACTTATTTCACTCAACATAATACCCTCCAGTTCCATCCACGTCATTGCAAATGGCAAGATCTCATTCCTTTTGATGGCTGCATAATATTCCATTGTGTGTGTGTGTGTGTATATATATATATATATACCACATCTTCTTTATCCATTCATCTGTTGATGGACATCTTGCCTCTTTCACAGTTTGGCTATTGTGGACATTGCTGCTATAAACATCGGGGTGCACGTACCCTTTCGGATCCCTACTTTTGTATCTTTGGGGTAAATACCCAGTAGTGCAATTGCTGGATCATATGGTAGCTCTATTTTCAACTTTTTGAGGAACCTCCATACTGTTTTCCAGAGTGGCTGCACCAGCTTGCATTCCCACCAACAATGTAGGAGGGTTCCCCTTCCTCCGCATCCCTGCCAACATCTGTCGTTTCCTGACTTGTTAATTTTAGCCATTCTGACTGGTGTGAGGTGGTATCTCATTGAGGTTTTGATTTGGATTTCCCTGATGCTGAGCGATATTGAGCACTTTTTCATGTGTCTGTTGGCCATTTGGATGTCTTCTTTGGAAAAATGTCTGTTCATGTCTTCTGCCCATTTCTTGATTGGATTCTTTGTTCTTTGGGTGTTGAGTTTGATGAGTTCTTTATAGATTTTGGATACTAGCCCTTTATCTGATATGTCATTTGCAAATATCTTCTCCCATTCTGTCGGTTGTCTTTTGGTTTTGTTGACTGTTTCCTTTGCTTTGCAAAAGCTTTTTATCTTGATTAAGTCCCAATAGTTTATTTTTGCCCTTGCTTCCCTTGCCTTCGGCGATGTTTCTAGGAAGAAGTTGCTTCGGCTGAGGTCAAAGAGGTTGCTGCCTGTGTTCTCCTTTAGGATTTTGATGGACTCCTGTCTCACATTTAGGTTTTTCAACCATTTGGAGTCTATTTTTGTGTGTGGTGTAAGGAAATGGTCCAGTTTCATTCTTCTGCATGTGGCTGTCCAATTTTCCCAACACCATTTGTTGAAGAGACTGTCTTTTTTCCATTGGACATTCTTTCCTGCTTTGTCAAAGATGAGTTGACCATAGAGTTGAGGGTCCATTTCTGGGCTTTCTTTTCTGTTCCATTGATCTATGTGTCTGTTTTTGTGCCAGTACCATACTGTCTTGATGATGACAGCTTTGTAATAGAGCTTGAAGTCCGGAAGTGTGATGCTGCCAGCTTTGCTTTTCTTTTTCAACATTCCTCTGGCTATTCGGGGTCTTTTCCAGTTCCATACAAATTTTAGGATTATTTGTTCCATTTCTTTGAAAAAAGTGGATGGTATTTTGATGGGGATTGCATTGAATGTGTAGATTGCTCTAGGTAGCATTGACATCTTCACAATATTTGTTCTTCCAATCCATGAGCATGGAACGTTTTTCCATTTCTTTGTGTCTTCCTCAATTTCTTTCATGAGTATTTTATAGTTTTCTGAGTACAGATCCTTTGTCTCTTTGGTTAGATTTATACCTAGGTATCTTACGGTTTTGGGTGCAATTGTAAATGGGATCGACTCCTTAATTTCTCTTTCTTCTGTCTTGTTGGTGTATAGGAATGCCTATATTTTAGAACTTCTTAATGGCATAATTTTATATCAAGAGATTCTTTAGTGATCACATTTTATATAGTTTGTTGAAATACATTTTCCTTCAAAAAGCTGGCTTAATACTCCTGTAAACTTGTGGGAATTTTGAAACTGGTAAGCAGGCAATAGAAGAGTAGGCTTTAGAAGTCCTTTGGTTTTTCTTCTTGTCTCCAGGCCAACAGTGTATTAAGCCTCCTAGCTTGTTTGGTAATTCAGGTTGCTTGACTTCTTTTTCTTAAGTACTCTGGTGACTCAGAAGCCTTAAATAAGCCCAGAAGTTAATGTTCAACTTAAATTTCCTCTCCTCTATATTAGTTATCAAATGCTGCATAACAAATCAGACCAGAACTTAAGGGCTTAAACAATAATAATCATTTATTATTTCTCATGGCTTCTGTGTATCTGGAATTCAGGAGCTTGGCTGGGTGGTTTGGCTTGAGCTCTCTCATGAGGTTATAGTAAGCAGGGGCTGCAGGCACCTGAAGGCTTGACTTGGGCTGGAGGATACCCTTTTAAGATGGTTCACTTACATGGACTCATCTAAATTAAATATATAACTTCAGTTTGTCTTGTCTGTATTCTGCATTCAGTTTATTGAACCCAATAATTATGACACTTGAATGCTTAATAATTAAAATGGGATAGAAGGCATGTGGTAGCTAGCCTCCAAGGTAGCTGCCTAGCATTCACACCTTTATGTGGTTCTCTCCCTGCTTCTGTATTCAATCAGGGCTGGCCTGTGTGACCAGTAGAATATGGTATGACAGTGTGTGGATTCCAAGGCCAGGTCATAAATGGTATTACAGCTTCTGTATTAGTCTCTTGGATTGTTCATTCTGGGGTAAGTCAGCTGGCATGATGTGAGGATATTCAAGCAGCCCTTTGGAGAGGCTTTCATGGGGAAGAATTGAGGCATCTTGCAAATAGCTCACACCAATTTGCCAGCCTGTGAGTGAGCCACATTGAAAGTGAATCCTTCAGGCCAAGTCAAGTCTTCAGGTGCTGACAGCCCTGGCTGAGATCTGACTCTAATCTCCTGAGAGATTGTTCTCTCTTGGGTGTTGTAGACCTGTATTTGACCCTAGCAGGTATTTTTTATCAAATGACTGTTGATACCCTCTATATACTTAGCATCGTGTAAAAGTGTTGCAGTGAATATAAAAATTAAAAAACTTAGGCAGGGCCTAGTCTTAATTTCAGTGTTGATTCTCACAGATAAAGAAATTGATCTATCACGACTTTGTAAAAGCTTTTTTTCTGCTCTTCACGCTTATAAGTTAATGTATAGTTATTAAGAGTTTGTTTTGCCAAGTCTCCTCTCAACCTTTCCTTCAAGATCAAAGCATCATGTAAATGATAATGATTGAACTTTCTGGACACCTTTGGGTGTTAGATGCTATGTTCTCTCATCTTCCTATATCAGCTATAGGCAATGTTAACACTTTGTAATTTGCAATTAAAAAAAAAATTGTCTATGTCAAGCTCTTAACTTCCTGAAGGAAGTTCACCCATATATATTTTTTGAATAAATGAAGGATTGGATTGGATTAGCTTTATGATTTCTCTTTATGACTTAGAATGTCTTAAATGATATTTAAAAGGGATTTATGGTTTACTTTCACATATAGTGTGATTCCTCAGAATAACCTTTTGAGATTAGTGGTTTTATCACCCTTTTAGAGATGAGAAAGCTGACGCTAAAGTGACTTGCCCACAGTTTATAGTTAAATCATTTAAAGATAGGGTGGAAATACCACTATACTGTTAGATAATTTTGTAGGGTAATCAATTGGTGGCAAATGTGCTGTTATTTTTAGTTTCACTGTGATGTGGAAACTTCAGTAGTGTGTATGATGGCATTGAAGCTGGATGTAAAACCACTATTTCTATTTGGTCTTTTTGTCTTAACTGAAAGTACAGAAAATTTTGTTGCAAAAAAAATGAAGTATAGAACAGAAATTTATAAAGTTTCATGTCTGGTTTTTGTAGTTTAGTGATACCTTTTGAATTAAGTTTTTTCTTTTTTCCTTTTTCTTCCCTTTACACACTACAAATCTCTTATGAAAGGTCTGAGGGTCATTTATGTCTTCCTGTTCGATACACACATTCCTTCCCAGAAGCCTTACAGAAGTTCTATCGTGGTGAGTTCAGGTAGGAATTTCTTACAATTGTTTTATAAATATCTTTATGTGCCATTAGAAATGCTATTGGACAGAACAAGTTAGATAATATTTGGCTTAGTGTATAGTTATGTATTACTCTATGGCTACTGTTATTAGCTGAGTCATCCACACCTCTACCTTTCTTCTAGTCCAACAGGAACTGTGTAGAAAAACCCTGACAAAAGCCACTTGGCCTGTAACCCAACTGCAAGTAGAGGGATTTTCTCCATCAGTGAACTAGAGGCCATGTTTCTATTTTCTTAATGTTGTTACATGTTCTTAGCAGTTTGGTAGAAAGCTAGTTAAAACTATTGGCTAAAAGTAAGTGTTCAAATTCACTGAGATTTTATATTTTTATCCTCCTCTCCCATCCAGAATGGCTGAGGGTTGGATTTACTCCACCATTCTGAGGTTCCTGGTATCTTTTATTTTACATATTAAGTGTTTCTTAAGTAGGGGGATGTTTTGTCATACTTCTTTCACTTAATTTGTTCAGTAGTCAGGCTATCCTGAAAAGAGAAGAGTGGAGGGAGGAGCTGAGATGGGGTTGGTGATTATAGTAGAGAGAGCCAAGTTGGATGACTTTTTATTTCCTGACTTGGACTAGATTTTTATTGTTTGAGAAAGCTTTGTTTTTTTGTGAAATTGTATTAAATCTTGATTTCTGGAATCATTAGTAATGATTCTAGTTTCTGGTTGTTTCAGAAGTTTGGCACCTCTACAAATGTCCAGTTTATAGCTATCAAGTGGGAGTATATTTTTATATACTAATCTAGCAGAATCTGTCCCACTGGCTTTTTGACATCAGTTTTTGGTTTTGAAATCAATTATACCTAATTTTTTTCCTTCTATCAAAAACGTCATTTAAGTTTTAGGTGTAATCTTAAATGTTAAAAAATTTGTCATTGATTTCTTTTTTTTTTTTTTTTTTTTTAAGATTTTATTTATTTGACAGAGAGAGACACAGCGAGAGGGAACACAAGCAGGGGGAGTGAGAGAGGGAGAAGCAGGCTTCCCACCGAGCAGGGAGCCCGATGCGGGGCTCGATCCCAGGACTCTGGGATCGTGACCCGAGCTGAAGGCAGACGCTTAACGACTGAGCCACCCAGGCGCCCCTGATTTCTTTTTTATTGCAAAAAAAATAATCATTATAGAACTCTAGGAGAGGGAGTTTTGTCTAACCACCTTAACACAATATTGTTTTATCACAGTGGTTTTCTTTGTTTTTTTTGGGTTTTTTGTTTTGTTTTTGCATGTTATGCTTTTGTATGAGCGAAACACAACTGTATCTTAGTATCTTAGATTTAATGGATACTTGATATAGAATTTGACTTTGATTCAAGTTATGTGGGAGATTTTGTACAAATACATTAGATATTTCTATTATTTCTGAAAAGAGAACTAAATCTTTGACTTTGTCTTTGAGGAGGAACCTGTAGGTTTTAGGTGTTTCTGGTATAATTTGTGGAATAACTAGGTTTTTATTTTTTTAAAGATTTTATTTATTTATTTGAGAGAGAGAGAATGAGACAGAGCACATGAGAGGGGGGAGGGTCAGAGGGAGAAGCAGACTCCCTGCTGAGTAGGGAGCCCGATGCGGGACTCGATCCAGGGACTCCAGGATCATGACCTGAGCTGAAGGCAGTTGCTTAACCAACTGAGCCACCCAGGCACCCAATAACTAGGTTTTTAATATGAATTTTTTAATTTGGTGAAATTATAATGCCTCATCCTAAGTTTACTTTATCTTAACATATTTGCTTTTCCTTCACTCTTCTAAGGTGGTTATGGAGGCAGCGAATCAGGTTGTACCTTGAAGGGACTGGCATAAACCCTGTTCCTGTGGACCTCCACGAACAGCAGCTAAGTTTGAATCAACATAGCAGAGCCTTCAACATTGAAAGAGTTCATGATGAAAGTAGGTAGATTGGGAATTAGATGTGTTTGGGCAGTATTTAACTTCTTGTTCCTTTGATTTCTAATTTATATAAGTGATAATTTACAATTATTTGGGGATTTTAGTGCTACTGACCACATTTAAGAAAATACAGTGAACTACTTGAGGTGTAAAATGTAATATGACTAGATACAGAAATAAGAAATAAGCATACTTCTAAAAGAAATGTGTTCTAGGATGGGTTTGAAAACATGAAATATGAAAGAATTATAAAATATCTAAGAGAATAGTTGATATTTAAGGAAGGATTCTTGGCTTTAATCTTTAAAATGTCAAGAGAAAGGCAGTAGAAATGACCTAATCTATAGATTTCTTAATAATTATACATTTGTATAGCCATATTTAAATATATCTATCATAGTTATAGTTGTTGGTTAAAATCTTTTTGTTGGGAAATTTTGCATTGCAGCCTTAAGATTTGTGTTCCAGACATCTCTGTAAGCTGCTAAGAGAATATCAGTATAAGGTGATATGCAGCTTTTTTTTTTTTTTTAGTAAGTGTTAAGGTGAATTCTCAGTTTTGTGGATTATAATTTAGCCATATTTTCCCAGTAATTTTAAGGCTTTCATGCTACAGGAAGACCCCAAGAGATATACTAAATATCTGTGGACTGTATAAAAAGGTATTTTTTTCCTCCTGTGTTTCATTTCTTGGCTAAACCTATCAGGAAAAGCTACCTTTACGTATCTGCTTTGTTTTTGTCTTATCTCATGATTTTCAGAGTTTTTCATGGTGATTTATAGCTTTATAGGTTGGGCTGTTCTTAAACTATGTGTTCGTGTCATATCTTAAAGATTTTAAATTTTTAGTTGGAAATATTACTTTATCCCTAGCCAAAAGAATTTATTGCTATCACCGGAGATGTTCAAGATTTGGCTCTGAAATTCATTGGCTTTATAAGAAAGCTATAGATTGGTATTCAGAGATTCAGTGATCTCTAATATATAACCGATTTGGTTTCCAATATGAGCCATGTGTGTAATTTGCTGCTGAAATCCAAAGTGGCTCCTGTGGAAGTACTTGATTATTTCCATGTCTGAAGCTCTCAGAAATTAAGTGTGACAATAAGAATCTTATGAGGTGGATAAGTATATTTCATCACTCTTAAAATATTGTTTCAAGAAGAATTAAGGTTTATTTTGGTGAGCGAGAGAGGCTTCTTTGGAGATATGTTAGGTGATTTTGAGGTTCATTATGAACACTCTAAATATGAGATTTAACTTCTATGTTAATAATGTTAAAGTACGGATTCTATTGAAACAAAAGTATGAATATTTTAATATTTTATAAAATTTAAATCCTAACATTTCTAAAATTTAAACAAGTTGTTTTTCTTTTCATTACTACAGGACCTGAGGCTTCAGGACCCCAGCTTTTGCCAGTGAGGGCACTAAATGAAGTCTTCATCGGGGAGAGTCTATCATCCAGGTACTTTTAAACCTGTATTCTTGAGTTTGGAATTTAATGTTTTAGTATTTTTTAGATATTTATTTGATTTCTGCATCCTAAGAATTATGAATAATTAATATGGTATAAGTGATAGAAATGAATTATTTAATATTTCCAAAACCTTCTCACACATTTATAATACATGTTAAGAAGAGAGAAGGTTCTATGAGCAAAAAAGTTTGTGAAACCCTAGGTTAAACAAAGTTATTCAGGTTCCATTACTACAGAGCCTTTAATCTATCATATAGGTGCTTTATAAATGTTTAAGAGAATGATATACTAGGCATACATTTGCAGTGGTTATAAAACTTTTATAGACAGTCCATATTAAAACTTCCTAATTACCTTAATAATGTCACTTAAGGCTGATTTGTTTGCTTATTTTTATCCAGGATCCAGTTAAGGATTATGCATTGCATTTGGCCATCATGGCCCTTTAGAATTAAGAATCGTTCTTTAGTCCCACCCCTGTTTTGTCATTCCTGATATTAATATTTTTGAATAAGCTAGTTGGTTTGCAGAATATCCCTTGTTTTAGATTTGTGTGATTTTCTTTTTTCTCTGCATGATAAGATTCAGACTAAACACTTTTGGCAGGAATACTACTTGGTGGTAATTGTATCCCTTATGCAACATCATAAGTCAAGTGTATTGACAGTTTAAGATTTGTAAAAAAAAAAAAAAAAAAAAAGATTTGTAATCATTATTAGCAAAAACTAAGGTTAATAAAGTTCTTCAGTAGGAGTATAAAAGTATAGTATGGTTTTATTACTGATGAATTCTGTTTTGTGGGTGTTGAATATAATTTAGCCTTAAATGGTCAGCAGAATTTTTTTCAAAACTTTCATGTGATATTAGTTACCAGTTATAAAATGACTGCCATAATGTAAAGTTAATTAAACTCTTGGTTGCCATTTAGAACTTGCCTTCTCATTTTTGTAGATGTAAGTAAATTAGGGATGGAAAATTAGAGATGAGTCTCTGTCCCACGTGGCTGCTGTCAGAACCGTGTGCCCCTTTGAGGTCATGTAGTTGATTCCCTAGTTTACTGAGAGTTCCATATATTCTGAAATTCTGATTGTTGACCTGTCTTTTCATAAGTTTAATTATGATGAGAAATATTTGTCTTAATTAAAAGATACCCATGTTTTAGCCAATGACTAATTCAGATAGTACTGAAAAGAACAAAGCCTGATTGAGTAGAATGCCTTGAACAATCTTTTTCAGTTGTAATTATTTTGATTAATGTAATTTTAAATTCAGCAAAATGTATTGTGTACCTGCTACGTGCTATATGCAGGTCACTAAGGATGTAAAGATAAGTAAGATAAAGATAGAAGTAGCATCTTATTTTTTTGGAGGGTGGTAAAATACATAATTTTAAAAAGTATTTAAAGGTAAAATTCTTTGAAGGCATCAAAAGTATATTCTTTAAAGAACATAAAGTGTAAATACATTTATTTTAACGTAGTAATAAGACTCATGCTACACATAAAATGTTTTCTTTTGCTCTATATCAAGTTTGAAGTAATATGGAAATGAATAATGGATACTTGGTGACAGAGAAGGCAGGAAATGTAATTCTAATTAGTGGTATAATCTAATCATGATTACTAAAAACATAAGGCAGAGAGCAGCAACTTTAAATGAAATTGGAGAGTGTCTACATTAGAAGACAAATGAAATCTTGCCATTTGCAACAACATGGATAGACCCAGAGGGTATTATACTAAGTGAAATAAGTCCAAGACAATTACCATGTGATTTCACTCATTTGTGGATTTTAAGAAACAAAACAAATAGAAAAAAGAGAAAAAAGCAGACTTAAATACAGAGAACAAATTGGTGGTTGCCAGAGGGGGCAGGGGGTTGGGTGAATAGAGGGGATTAAGAGTATACTTATCTTGATAAGCGCTGAGGGATATACATAATTGTTGAGTTACTATATTGCATACCTGAAACTAATATAACACTCTATGTTAATTAAGCTTGAATAAAAAATAATAAAATAGATGGCAAAGGTAAAAATGTTTTGAGAGTTTATGCCGATTCTAGAGAAGCCATTTAATGGCTTATGTTATTGTTTGTGTATTTTAAAGGTTATAACTTCCGAGAGATTCTACTAGTGAGTGTTGCTTTGTAATTTGTACTTACTAAAAATCAAATAACTTATAAAAGGAGGAAAACTGGGATCGATTGACAGACTTCTGGGAATTCAGTGAAGTCCCACTAGATTTTAGATTGTTTTTTTCTGTGGCAGCAGTGATTTGGTTGGTTTATCTCCTAAATAATGTCTGATGCTGCTGCTTTTTGTGTTGAGCCTCACCTTATATCCTTACTAAGATAAGGACAGTAGTGCTTCTGATGCTATTGAGAAAGTTTTCACTATAGGAGGTATTAGAACTTATTTTTAAGGAATCTATGACATAGACCCTTAGAAAGGAAATGAATACTTACTGGATGCCTGCTATGTGTCAGGCTTTATGAATATTGTGTATATTACCACATTACATGCTCATAGCAACCCTGTGAGAAAAGTAGTTGTATGTATCAGTGAAAAAGTTGAGATTTGGAGAGTTCACATAACTTGCCCATGGTCCTATCATTAGTTAGCATCAGAACTATCATTGTATACCCAGTATTTCTGATTCCAGATCCTGTATTGAGGCTTCACTATGCCCTGAAAACCCTGAAAACTTAAGGGCTTTGCTTGGAAAATATGAAGTGCAGCAATATTATTCCTGCCTCATTTATAATGTTCTTAGATTTAAGAACATTTTAAAAGCCCAATTTTTTTTTCTTTTCTATTCTAACCTAGAATGTCTTATTCTTGGGCTGTAGCAGTGGACAATTTAAGAAGAAGTATACCCACTCTAAAGGGACTGTGAGTTTTATTGCTGCCTTAAAAAAATAATTTCCCTGAAACAAAAATTCTGAGTTGACTAATCTTGATAAACCTGCATGTGAGAATGACACTAAATTTGCTCATTGTTTTGGGCTCAACACCCCTCACCTGACTATACTTTTCTTCCTCTCCACCTGTTTCTCTTCTATCCCCACTTACCTCTAATCTCATTTGTTTCTATGTGATTCTAGCATAATAGCAGCCATTCCTATAGAGTTGACTGGCTTGTCTGAATGTAATAGGCTCCTAATACGCCTAAAATTCCTAATTTTCTAGGAAGATATAACAAAGCTATGAAATAGATTCAATGTAAATATAAGGCCTGCTATCTTTTATGAAGAATGGTGACTTCAGAGAAAACACGAAAAGGAGTTGTGCCATGTAAAACCTTTACAGATTGAGTTTGGCAGGAGAATTGAGGGTTAAGAGATAAATTATCCATTGAGTGTTAGTGTTTGCAAGCATGTCTAATAATTGTCGTTATTGGAAAAGCTATATTGAGTTTAACTTTTTTATTTGCTGGACAAAAATAACCCAGTGTTGATCAATGACACCATTATTTAAGATATAGTTTTACAAAATAAAATAGGCTTTCACAGGTTTCAAGAGTTTTTTTTTTTTTTTAATAATTGCAAATTTATATGTTCATGCAGTTAAAGAACAGTGTCATTTTTGCTGGTGTCAGAAAACCCATTTGATTTCATATTTATGAACTACTCTAAGAAACAGAAATCTTTAAAGAAATTACAGTTCTAGTTTTATTCCTAGTTTTGTCTACTGATGCAGTACCGTTTGAGAATTTTCTTTAGAACGTGATCTTAGCTTACTATCAGTTCAAAAGGCACATTAGTATATAACTTAAACAAGTTGAGCAGAAACTGTTGGCAACTTGAAGGGTTAGATACAGACTTGGAGCTATCAAGGACTACCTACTGAGAATGAAACTCACCTAAGAACGGTATTTTCTTTTTGAATTGTGAAATAAGGCTCTGTATGTGTTAGATTCCATAAAAACAGTAGAGGTTATGGTAGGTAAAAATTTACCAGGAGCCCTTGTTTGAAATGTTAAAATATTGATAGAAAGGACCATATGGATCAGAGAGGGATGGAGATACACAGATTTTTTTTTTTTTTTTTTAACTTTTTCACTTAGTATTGGTATTAGCATCATGGTGTGCGTGCCTACTAAGTCAGGTATGTCTAAGTCAAGCTGGCCCACTTAGATTTCATTAGTTCTGAAGAAACGATATTTGTCTTACTTACTGTGAGCCATAAGTTCAGCAAATCCAGTTTTATATTCTCAATTCATAGGGCTTCCTACTATGAGATTTCAGTTGATGATGGTCCATGGGAAAAACAGAAGAGTTCAGGGCTCAATTTGTGTACTGGAACAGGATCAAAGGCCTGGTGAGTAACTTGGGATGTTGCTTATTGACTTTGTGAAATATTTTAAGTAACGTAATGTACTCGAGGCTGCACATCGGTGTATCTAAAGCCTCTGATATGCAATAGGTAGCCTGGTGGTGTTATGTTGGTTGGCTCACTTTCTGCTTTACTCATCAGTTGGGTCCAGAAGTCCTGCCTTGACTTTGTAGATTGGAGCTGTAGCCTGGATTTGGTCGTTATTTAGCCTATTGCACTAGGTTTGTAAAGAGAAAAAAAGAAAATGAGAAATGTTTTGGGGGACTGTATGGTTTTTTTTTTTTAAATGAAAAATATTTTAAATAATAGTAAAGAAATGAAAACAAGTACAATAACAATAGCAAACGTCCTGGAGGTTTGTGTGGCAAAGGCCGAACTGGAGATAACTTGGGCTCCTGTATCTTGCTTACCCTCTCACTTCTCTCTGGGTAATTGCTGCTGCTTAGTCATATACATGCAGACGCCTCCCAGACTTTCATCCATAGCTCTCGTCTCCTGAGCACAAACTCCTACCCTAAAATGACCTACTAGAGAGAGTGTAGACCTACTAGAGAATAGGATCGCTGTTACCCCAAGTTCATGCTCTAGAGAAAAAACCTTACTCCCCTAATCCTTGCTCTTAACTTTTGAGTCTCCCTATTCTCCCCTTTACACATACCAGTCTCTGAATCCTGCCAGTCACATTTCTGAAGTCCTTGCCCCTCTTTTTCATTTTCTCCTATTTCTTTGGTCCAGACCTTCATCTTTTTTTTTTTTTTTTTAAAGATTTTATTTATTTATTTGACAGAGAGAGATAGCAAGAGCAGGAACAGAAGCAGGGGGAGTGGGAGAGGGAGAAGCAGGCTTCCCGTGGAGCAGGGAGCCCGATGCGGGACTCGATCCCAGGACCCTGGGACCATGACCTGAGCCGAAGGCAGACGCTTAATGACTGAGCCACCCAGGCGCCCCCAGATCTTCATCTTTTTAGTGAATATTCTTTGTGCCTCATCCTTTATTCTAAAGGCTGTCATCCATTCTACCAACAGAGTAATATTTCTAAAATGTAGATAAATTTGGCTGTATCCCTTCTGTGCTGTAAAAGTTTAGTTTACTCCTGACTATGTTGATTACTCAGTCTGTATAAGACCCTTTAAATAGGACCTAAGGAACCTTCCCAGCCTATTGCTGCCCTACACTCACCCACCAGCACACCAGGGACACTGCAGGCTACTTGGAATGCTCAGCACAACGTGTTCTCTCTGGGCTTTTTGTTTTTGCTCAGTGCAACTTCTTCCTTCATTGAATGCCTGAACATTCTCCGCTTTCCATCCCCTGGCTGAAAATCCAATCTTCAGATGTCATTCTGCGTAGGAAATCTTTACTAGGATCTAGTTCTTTTCATCAGCATAATGAACCCTCTTTTGGTGCATCCCTCGCATTGCATTTTTTTCCTCATAGCACTGTTCTAGCACTTACCACATTATTAGTTCTCTAAATAGCTGACACCCGGCTGGTTCAAGCAACTTGAGGCATTTGGGATGGTGACTCATGGTTTTGTGTGGTTTGTTTGTCTTTCCCCTCCCTCAGTTTTTTGTGTGTATAGCACAGTACCTAATACATAATCAATTTTTTTTAAAAATAAATGACTACATATACAGTGGAAAACAGTACTTAAACTGTTATTTTAAGTTTGGATAGTTTAAAATGGAGTAATACTTTCTCAGTATTACTTTTTAAAACTTTTTATTGTGGAAAAATTTATACGCAAGAGTAGACAAAATAGTATAATCAATATCCATGTACCCATTAGCCAGTTTCAATAATTATCAACACATGCCCAATCTTTTCCTCTGTTCCCCTACTGTCTCCTTTTGTCTTCTGTTATTTTGAATTAATTTTTAGACATCACATTCATTCATAAGTATTCCATAACTTCACATCTTTTTTTTTTTTTTTTTTAAAAGCCTCATCTTTGTCAAATAAATGAACCTTTGGAGAAAAATGGGAAGTATTATTTAAAGATTGGCTAAGATCTCATTTCCCTGAGGGCCAGTGAGAACTAATTTATAGGATGACTTTTAACAATAATTGTTTGAAAAAATAAATTTAATCTATTATAAAATTATTGTGTAACCCTCATAAAATGAAAATATTATGGTTAACTGCCTAATTTATCATGACATCTTTTCTGCTCACTGTGATGTGTTACTTGTCGAAAACTGTACTGAGAATCAGAAATGGATTCCTAGATCCTTCTTCTCCTCTCTCAGTATTCTGATCCCCCCCAAAGTGGGCAAAGTGGTATAATTGAAAAGAGTACTAGCATGGAAGTTAGAGCCCTGGCTAAACCACCAGCTAGCTTTGTGATCTTGTACAAGATTCCTTTTCTGCAAAGTGAGGAGAAATGGAACAGATAAAATAAGATTATCTTCTGAACGTGATTCTGTAGGTTCCGTTTTATGCGCTAAATACAAGCTATCAGTTATTTAGCCCCTGCTACTTTGAATATACTGTGCTAGGTGCTTTATATACACTGACAATATTCTTACAGAAATCCTGCAAGAAAGTAGTTGTAGCCCTGTTTTATAAAGGTAGAAATTAAGGCTTTGCAAGGATAAATAATTAGTGTGAGGTCACAAATAGTGTCAGAAACTGGAGACAAGCACAGGCGTGCTTGACTACAAAACCAAGGCCTTTTTGACTGCCAGCTTTGAAATGCAGAGTTCGTACAGTTCAAAGATGTGTTAGCGGGTTGTACTGAAGGATTATCAAGGTTAACTTGCTAATCTTAGTGAAATAGTGGTTATGCTAAAGGCGGTGAATCAGCTTTGACTTTTGCATTGGGGTGTGTGTCTGTCTGTGTGATTTTGATAGTTTTAGTTTTCAACCTTTTAATAGTAAGAGCATAAAGAATAAGAGCCATTAGGCTTGTAAAGTAGTCCTGCCCTCCACTGCCACACACTTCATAGCTGAGTCCTGTGTTGATGTTGGACATGAGTAAGTATGGCTTATATTAGGATTTCAGTCTTTTCTATGTTGCTTATTAAAGTCTCATGTTGTCTCTGATGTTGTGGTCTAGAACTGTCTCTGTCCCTGCCACCTTGGTCACTCAGCCTCTTCTCTGTTCAGCCCTACATAGCTTGCTTGCTTCTAACATCTTCTACCTTACTCCCTCCCATTACTGATCCTTCTTTTGCTGTGATTGCATTTCCCATTCATCTTTTGTCCTTTTTCTGTTTAGAAAATGGGCGGAGAGAAGAGAAGCCTGGGGGCCAGAAGGGCTGAGGGAAAGCTGTACATTTCTATACGTTAATAACTTTATCAAACTACCACTTCTAAGCTTTTTCTTTGTCTTGAGCTTACATATATTATTTAAATTTTCAAAAATACTCTGGAAATAAGTGATTTTATTTTTATTAATAGAGTATTATTAAAAGGTCTCAGGAGTTTCCCAAAGCCATGTGGCTAATAAATGGTGAAGACAGGATTTAAGTTCTGGACTTAACTCTAAACTGTAGACCTCAGAAATCACTGGAAAGAAAGGAATAGAATAGCCCATTTCTTTTACTCTTTTAATGCTTGCACAGAGAGATAGAAGTTTTCCTATGTGACCTCTCAGTCCTTGCTTTGAATATGAAATGTGGAAATGTTTAACTTTGCATAAGATAGTTATTGTAACTGATAAACCCCCAATCTCAGTGACTTAACACCATAGAAGTTTCTTTCTTGTTCTTATCAAGTCCAGGTGCGTCCTCATTGGGAGGTGGATCTCCAAGTAGTGACTCAGAGTCCAGGCTCCTTCCATCATGTGGCTCAACCATCTTTTAAACATAAATCCTAAAGTCTCTCTACTTATATACATCAAGCCAGAGGAGGAGGAAAAGCATGGAGGATGACCTGTGGGAGGCTTATTGGACACAGGTTTAGACGTGTTGTGCATGACTTCTACTCTCATTCCTGTAGCTAGAACTCAGTCACATGGCTTTATGACAAGGAAGGACGGAGAAGATAGCCTGACTATGTGTGTACGCACATACACACACACACACGTGTGCGTGCGCACACACACACGCAGAGAGTCTGGGGATTAGCTATCCCATTTTGCATTCCTAAAAATTCCTCCACAAGACAGGGTTATGTTGCATAGCAAGTTGTCTCTGAATTATCTCATTGTTGTCTCTGTCCTCTACTTAGTGTGGAATTAGCTACATTCACTGGGAGAAGTACTACAGAGTTCAGTCACATATATTTCTGTTAGTTTTTAGGACTGTTGCCAATCCCCCTCCTCCATACATTGTCTTAGCCAACTTAAGGGTAAATGTTCTTAAGTGAAGGGAAAGCTTTACTAGCTTAAGAAGATAGGAGATTCAATTTGTCTTTGAATTGGATTGTCTTTAGTGGAAATTATGTGTGATTTCAAATGAGAACTCTTAGAATGGTGAAGGTTGTAGATCTAAGAAAAAATCATCATGTGCTAGCTAATACCTTCTTAGGCATATGGTTTGTCTTTGATGTAGAATATAAACCACTCCTAAAGGGAGAGTGAACTGGCTGAAATCCAGGTTGCAACCATAGGAAATTCCTCTTAATTTAAGCCCAATTCAGAGGACTTAGTTTGGGTTGTCTTGTGGTATCCCGAATAAGTCCTAGTTCTAGGACTATTAGATCAAGTTGTATGAGACTTTTGTTCTCTTAAGTCTTAACTTCAATATTTTAATTCAATGGAACCCTAATAAAAGAGCTCATTTTATGTGACTTTTAATTTAAAATAGAGTTCTAAAACCGTATCTTCCAATAATGTGAATATTCAGAAGAATTAGAATATAACTCATGCACATCTCTTTCATTTGATATTTTCATTCAGTATTGAGTTTCTGCCATGAGCCAGGTGGTGCCGCAGATGCCTGACCTTGTAGTGTGTGGCAGTAACTCTAATGAGATAGGTATTGCAAACCTCATACTAAAAAATGAGTCGGGACACTTATTTTGCTTCATGCCACATAGTAAGTATGAGCAAAGGTACAGAGGCAAGAATGGGCTTGGTGTGGTTGCAATATGAAATTGGAGAGTAGATAATGGTGAAAAACAGAGTAGGCAATGGCTAGTTTGAGATTTTTTTAGCATAGGCATGTGGTCTGTGAATGACCCCAAATTTTTAATATAAAAATTTGTGTATCTGCATTGTTAAGAGAATGCCCAAAATGTTATCACATTTCTCAAAATGTGAAGGGTATAGGGTTAGAAGGGTATGCAAGAGTATCTGTTACTCTCCCCTCCTCAAAAAGGTTGAGTCACTGAATTACGTTGAGAATGTGTGGGTCATTGTTATCTACTGAGGCCATGTGAGAAGAGTTGTGAGGCAGCAGAAGAATTCTAAATCACTGGGAAAAAACAAACAAAACTTTCCATAACCATCTTGGTAGACCCAAGGACAGAGCTACTTTTAAAAGTGATTCATGTTTGTATTAACATTTGTTCTTTTAAGTGGTTAAGCAAGGCATCACACAGCAGTAAAGATTTCTCATCTTTTCTGTTTTATAATTTAGAGAGATATTTACACATTAAAAATATGTTAAATAGTATAAAAGGATATCAAATGAAAAGCTAGTCTTTCATTTCATATCTCTAGTACTAATCTCGAGACAACCACCCCATATATATATATATATATATATATATATGTAATATTTACTTCCCTGTTTGTTTATATATACTACATAATGCCTTTGGTTTTTTAACTTAACATATCCATTATCTATCAGCACATACAGTTCTTGTTTTATTCTTTTTAATATCTACATAGTAACATATTTAACCTGCTTCCTGTGAATATGAGTTGTTTTGCTATTATAAACAATGCTTTGTAAATAACCTTGTACATGTCTTTGTGTATTATAGATGCAAGTATATTTTAGGATAAATTAGTAGATTGAAGAATATCTTCATTTTAAATTTTAATAGGGCAGAATTGCCCTCCAACTGCAAGTTTTCCATCAGTGTATGAGAATGTTTTTCTCATACTCATGCCAATATATTATCAGTCTTTAGTTTGTATTTCCTTAAGTAGGAGTAAAATTGAACACTTTTTCATATAGACCTGTAAACTGTTTATGTACTTTGCCCACTTTTTAAAACTGGGTGAAGTGGCTATTATCTTTTGGTTGTTTTTTCTTGATAATTCTAAGTGTTCTTTTGTATATTAAGTAGATAATTCCTTTTTCATTTTTAGTATGTTTTTAGAATTAAAGAACTTACGTGATGTTTGTTTCTAGGTCATTCAATATTAACAGGGTTGCAACTCAGGCTGTGGAAGATGTTTTAAATATTGGTGAGTACCAAAATAGCTAGTATGTTATAATATGCTAAATAATGTATAGATTTTATTACATGTTAGCTATTATATGACACAAGATATTTAATCAAGAAATTTCCCCCTTTTTCAATAGCAAAACGACAAGGAAATTTAAGTCTTCCATTGAACAGAGAATTGGTAGAAAAAGGTCAGTGACTAATGATCATAATTACTAACCGTTTCATTTAAGTTCTGCATCGATCTTGAGGACGTCATTGTGAAGTCTACTTGTCCAATTAGCAAAGCCTAGTACTTTTCTGACTCAAACAGGCTCTTGATATGATATCCCTTTACATGTATTGAAGCAATGAAAAGTTTAGAGCTGGACTTTTTATATATTATATTTTTGTGAACTATGAAATATAACCTTTATGTCAAAACGGGTGTTAGCTACAAACATGTCCTGGGGGATAGGAAAATATAGAAAAATATAGATCTGGCAAATGGGAAATGCTTACTTAGACTCAGTATGCCATTAATATGCTCTGAATGAGATGGAATTCACTGAGCTGTGAATGCTTATCATCACATTCACTAAAATGTTCTCTTTATAACTTTTGACTACCTACTCCTGCCCAGTTGCTTCAGGGTTCCCTTAAGAGAACTAGCCGTGTTGGGAAAGAATACTACTGATCAGGGAGTTTGAAGACCTGGGCCCCAATCCCAGACCAGTCACTCACTGAAAATATGAGCAAGACTGATTCCATTCCTCTACTTCCTGGACTGCAAAATGAGGAAGGGGAAGTAGATTGGTAATGAATGCATAGGGATTCTTCAACTGTATTCTTAAAATTTTTTTTTCTAAATATTTAAATTCTTAAATAGGAAAACACATTCGTTTGATTTGCATATGAAATTAACTCACTACAGTCCCATCTCATCTATCAGGAACATTTTTGTACAGACTTCACACTACAGCTTTCCTTTCTGTCTCATTTTAGTTGAACAGTATCCTAAGATTAAGGTCAATTGTTTTTTAAAAAATCCAAACTTTTTCATAGTTTATCTACTTACATATGTAATAGTGTCAGTTCATTTAAGTGTATATTTTGGATTTCCAGGTAAGACTTCCTTTGTTGGGGGAGATGCTTGGCCTTTAATAGTTTGAAAATAGGACTAAATCTCTGACGTCCTTTTCAGCTCTCTAAAATGGACTTTTTCGTTCTCTCAATTGGAGACCAAAAAGATTAACATTAAATCTGCATCAAAGAAAGGAAAATTAGGCATTTATAGTAATTTATTCATTATATAATTTAACTTAAAACATAATTATATAAAACAACTGAAATTTGTATCAGGCATGTAAATTTAAGGGTGTATATATAAAATACAGTGATTTTTCTGCTTTATTGAATGAATGTTACTCCTTTGAAAATTTGTCCTTAGAAACAATAGTGAATGCAGGGGTGCAGTCATTGTTACAGACATTTCTGGAATTACTTCTTTCAGAGCTAGCGCTTTTTTTTTTTTTTAAGTTCTCTCTATGCCTAACATGGGGCTCGAACTCATGACCCTGAGATCAAGAATCGCATGCTCTAGTGATGAGCCAGCTAGGTGCCCCTGGAGCTGGGGGTGGGGTGAGGTGTGTGTATGTGTTCGTGTGTATTCGTTCCCAGAGAAGCAAATTACTATTTTTGAGAGTGAATTAGATTTCAAAGAGCCAAATAATTTAAGTGAAATTTTGGTAAATAAGCTAGATTATCTGACAGTCTTATGATCTGTTTTAATGTGGTGGTCAACTAAACGTTCTTACAAGCCTGATTTCTTTGTACAGTTGTTTTTGACCAATTTGTGCTTTGCTATCAACTTTCACGTGCCTCTTGGTTATGAGAAACAGGTCTCAAAGATTTCTAAACATATCTTGAGTAATTGCAGTTTCATTAGAGAAAGCATATTGCCTGTCATTGTTTAAGACTGCATTTTATATCAAGACAATTAACTTATGAACACTTTGACATGGTATTTTGCAAGGGAACTTGGCAAGGGACTGTCGGAACTCAAGTTCCATTTGAGTGCCTCAAGCTAGTTCCTTACTTCTGTTTAATTACTGGTTTTGTAGCCCCCCCGCCCACTATGTCTATTTCTGCTATATTGTGGTGGATACAGGCTTTGAAGGTTGTGTGTGTGTGTGTGTGTGTGTGTGTGTGGTTTTGAGGACAGGATAGCATTCATTTTTCATTTTGCACTTCTCAGAAGTGACCTTCTTTCATTGACTGAGCTAATACTTTTTTTTTCCTTCATAGTAACAAATGAATATAATGAATCGCTGCTCTACAGTCCAGAAGAACCAAAAATACTTTTCAGTATTCGAGAACCAATAGCAAACAGAGTTTTCTCCAGCAGCCGTCAGCGTTGCTTCACCTCAAAGTAAGCTTTCAAAGGCTGACTTCTGACTTTGCTTTCATTGCTTGTAATTATAAAGGAGTCTTGGTTTTAAAGTATTCAGTTTGATGAAATTCACTCATTCAAACTAATCTGGTAGGAAAAGTATAGAAGTCGTGGAACTAATGAGGTGTCATGCTGTACCCTGGTGAGAATGGTATTTTCCTTCCTAACATACTGTACCATTTTAGAGAAACTGTAAGTGAATAGAAGGGGCATAATTATTTAATTGGGTGATGTGGATTTGTTGTTTTAACATATTAAGACACAATAAGATCAAACTATCACTTTTAAAAAAACTGGAAAGCAGCTTTTTCATATGCTATGGGATAAAAGCAGGATAAACATTCTATAAAACCTCAGTTGTATAGCAATAAACTTTTAGAGTAGGACTCATTTCTGTCACCTTTTCCTTAAAAGTAGCCCCCCCTTCCCACATCTATCAGTTTTTTTTTGAAGGGTGGATATAAAAAAATATATAATTTATTTTGTAAAGGTTGTCCAATTTTCTGAACAAAAACACTGAAAAGTCATCTGTCTCATGGCAGGCGAAGTATGGTTTAATTTTGAATTGCTGCTTATACAGTGTACATATTCTTTTTTTGAAAATACTGTTGATATTTTTCTAGGAAAAACCCTCAAGGAAATTCATTTTACTCATTTGAGAGTTAATTTTGATTACTCAATAAATCTATACTCTGTTTAGGTGAGACTACAAAGACATTTAAATTTTTGCTCATATAAACAGAATAGGCTTCATGACTTTGGCAGTTGGACAATATTTCTTAAACTTGTCATAAAAAGCACTTATCAACAAAAGATTGACAAATTGAACTATATTAGAATTAAGAACTTCTGTTAATTAAGACAACATTAAGGAAATAAAAGGCAAGCCTGTGAGATATTTGCAGTACCTATATCCAACAATGGACTTATATCCAGAATATTGTAAAAATTCCTACAACTCAATAAGAAAAGGCAGCTCAAAAATTGCTGAAGTTTCAGACTGTCATTTCACAGAAGAAGGTATCCAAATGGTGAAGTGTATGAAAAACGTCCTTGACCTTATTATTCATGTGGGAAATGCAAATTAAAACTACATATTCTGATACCATATACTCACCAGAAGAGCTAAGATGCTAGTTGTTGTAAGGTGGGAGTAACTGCCACTTATATATTGTTAGGAATAGTTTGGAGAGTTGTTTGGCAGTTACCTACCAAAGCTGTATATAGCACATGCATTGACCCAGCAGTTCCACTCTTAGGTGTATATCCAACAGAAACGTATATACACAAATGTCTGCAACAAAAGATGCTCAAGAATATACATAGCAGCACTACTTCCAGTAGTAAAAACTCAGGTGTCAGTGAATAGAAGAGATCCATAAATTTTGGTATTTTTATACAATGGAAGTGTTTTCATACAGCAGTGAAAATGAACACACTACTACTAATGGTAATAACCATGGATAAATTTCAAAAGCATACTGTTAAGCAAAAGAAAGCTAGATACAAGCAAACCTATTCTTCCATTTATATAAAATTTAAGAACAAACAGAGCTATTACTACTATGGTGACTGACATTAGGATAGTGCATGTGTAGGAAGGAGCAGGGCCAGGGGCAGTGAAGGGGCTTCTGGGGAACATTTGATTCCTGATTTGGGTGAGGAATGACTACACAAATGTGTTTACTGAGCTGTACACTACAAATTTGTGCCTCTTCGTGTGTTATACTTAAGTAAAAACTATCCATGAAAATAGTTACATTCTTGTTCAATATTAGTACTTGTAATAATAATAACATTTTCTCATACGAAAAAAGCCTGTGAGTTCCATCAAGTCTGAACTTGTTCCCTCATAACTGTTTGGGTGAAGGGAGCTATCTTGAATACTAGATTTTGGTAATGTACCCATATATACATAGTTACTCTCTCAAACCAAAGAACTTGATTTTAAAAATCAAAGCCAAATTATCTGCCAATTTCAATAAAAATAAGGGTTTTAAAGAAACCATAATTCAAGGTTAAGAAAACTTAATATTTAATGAGCTGTTTCTTTCTGCTCAGGGTGTGTGTTCGTTCTCGTTGTTGGGATGCCTGCATGGTTGTGGATGGAGGTACTTCTTTTGAGTTTAATGATGGAGCAATTGCTTCGATGATGATCAATAAAGAAGATGAGCTTCGAACTGTGCTTCTAGAACAATGAAAGATTTCCTCAGATGACAAATTTTGACTACTGGGAAATGCTTTCATTTCACTGCAGAAACAGACTACCACTCATAAAGCTACGTATTTTGGTTGTTATTGAGACTGGTTGGCCCTGAACTTCAAAGGTGACCAAGAAAGTGAGATTTGCATTATTCTTCTTTTGGATTTGGATAGAAAAGAATGTTCGCTGTGTTAGAAAATGGATGGACTAAACTGATTAGAATTGATACCAGTGAAAGTTCTATATTGCTTATAGTTGGTATCCAAGAGTACTGATATCTTTTTAGAGAGGTAGGCTCAAATAAAGGATTAAATGTTTAGGATTTGAAATTTCACTGTACAAGTTTTTTTTTTTTCCTTCCCTTTCCTAACTGTGGAATTGGTCAGACCAAACACATATCATATGATTAGTGTATATTTTTTATAGTACCTAAAAAATCAAGATTTTTAAAAAATTTTGATGGAGAATTTTGATAAATCCTGACATTGACCTAATTGAAGTAGGTAAGTGCATTTTTTATATGTGCTTAGAATTTTCTAATTTCAGAATACAATATTGTTATGGCTCTTTATTAAGTTCAATCATTTTTGAAATTATCGATGTTTTCATTTAATAATTGACTTTCAGGTTAATTTTGACAGTGCTGGGTGAAATGAAGTATATCTGGAAAAAATCATGATACTGTTACAAATGTATTAATTATCCAGTAGCTTTTTTTTTAGGTCATAGACAGTTTTTTTTGAATGCTTTTGAGTCTTAATAGATTTCTTCCATATTTAAAACTCTAACATGGAATCAAAGACTAAAAGGATGAGCTGCTTAGACATATTAGGAGTTTGGTGAAACCTTTAAAAAATATTTTCATCTAGTATTAGGAGTATTGTCAGAAAATGGATTCTTTAATAAATATGCAAAACATTAGTTTTGGAACTGCCTTACTTTTAATATCATGGTAGTTTTCACCTAGCTCATATTCCATGTTTCACACATTAGCTTTGAAAGATAAAATGTTACAGCTTCCTTCACTTCCCCCCACCCCCATGAGAGCTCCTTTCGTTTGAGAGGAAATTATCTAATTCTTGATCTACTTATAAGTAATCCTAGAATTTTTACAAAAAGCACCTATTGCTGCATCATGAGACAACTGGTATTCTCATGCCATTTATTCAGAGTTGTATCTTTTTTTCATTTGCTGTTAAAGAGTTATATTCAACATTCAGATATTTATTGAACACATACCTTATGCCATGTACTGTGTCAGATGCTGGGTATACATTGATGAATGAAAGACTCTATCCTAACAGAACTTGAGTCTTGTGAGCTCAGAAATTCTGTGAAAGCTAGGAGATGTATAATCAAATTGAGTGCTATTAGTTTTGCCAACGTTTAACATGTTCTTGTCAAATTTTTAAATAAATGTTATACAAAGGTAATCTAGGTTTTGATGTATATCCAGAACAAGAATCTGTTTTTCTTTTCTAAGTATCTGCATAGACACTTGGAGCAGTGTTAAAAAAAAGTGTTTTCCCAGAGCTGGATCTAGTTTCTGGCTTGATTTAAAATTATTAACTGAAGATAACACTTTATGGTATGGGATTTCAGTTCTTTATAAAAACTCTAAGAGGTTTAACTGCCTTCTTAGCAAAAATTCCAGCTCCCATCTTTACATCAAGCAAATCTGATTGTCCAAAATGGTACCATAGATCTGTTAATATGTAACGTACTAATAGGCAACCTGCTCTGTAAAATTGTTCATAAGCTGTATTTTAAAGGTTAAAAAGTCAATCTGCTCCCTTTGCAGTATAACTTCTAACATTTCTGCTATGTGGTGGGGATTGATTTAGAAGAGAGAAGAGGCAAAGGATATTACAATAGAAGAAATGTTTTTATGAGTTAACCTTTTAATGGCAACTATATGTGAATAAACATAATTAAATTAGTGTTATTTATATTTTTTAAAACTACACTTGTTTCCTTAACTCTTACAGCAGCATTATTAGAAAACCAGATTCCCCCAAAATGTTTCAGGTCTTTTCCACTGCTGTGCCCCATTGACTTCAGTCATTGCTAATATTTCACACTGAATGAGGACTTATTATATAAGCAAAGGGTAAAGTACTTACTATTTTTGATGCTTCACATGTGTTTATATTCATAGCCCCAGTAAATCAAATCATATTAAATGTTTTACTAGCCTTCAGTATAATTTCTATTCATTTTACTTTTAAGTATCAAAATAAACAATAGGTATAAAATCATTAGAACCAGTTAACACAATTTTGTATCAAAGAGTCACTTGATGCACATGGAACATTCTCAACAAATTCAAAAAGATCGAAATCCTACCATGCATCTTTTCTAACCACAATTCAGTGAAATTAGAAATCAACCACAAGAAAAAAATCTGGAAAGACCATAAATACATGGAGGTTAAATGACATGCTACTAAAACAATGAATGGGTCAACCAAGAAATCTTTGGGATGCAGCAAAAGCAATTCTAAGGGAAGTTTATACCAATACAGGCCTACTTCAAGAAGCAGGAAAAAGCTCAAACACCCTAACCTTACACTTAAAGGAGCTAGGAAAAGAACAAACAAAACCCAAAACCAGCAGAAGGAAGGAAATAATAAAAATCAGAGCAGAAATAAATGATACAGAAACTCAGAAGAAAAAAAATCAATGAAACCAGGAGCTAGTTCTTTGAAAAGATCAACCAAATTGATAAATCTCTAGCCAGACTCCTCAAAAAAACACAAATGAGAAAGGAGAAATAACCAACACCACAGAAATACAATTATAAGAGGTTATGAAAAATTATATAACACATTGGAAAACCTAGAAGAAATGGATAAATTCCTAGAAACATAATAACCTACCAAAACTGAAGCAGAAAGAAATAGAAAATTTGAATAGACCAATTACCAGAAATGAAATTGAATCAGGAATCAAAAACTCCCAACAAACAAAAGTCCAGGACCAGATGGCCTCATAGGTGAATTATACCAAACATTTAAAGGAGTTAATACCTATTCTCAAACTATTCAAAAAATAGGAAGGAAAACTTACAAATTCATACTATGATACCAAAACTAGATACAGCACAAAAAACTACAGGACAATAGCTGATGAACATAGATGCAAAATCCTCAACAAAATAATAGTAAACTGACAATACATTAAAAAAAATCACAATCAAGTGGGAAATCCTAGCCATAGCCATCACGTAAGAAAAAGAAATAGAAGGCATTCATATCGACAAGGAAGAAGTAAAACTTTTACTACTTGCAGATGACATGATACTATATATAGAAAATCCTAAAGACTCCACCAAAACACTACTAGAACTGATAAATGAATTCAGTAAAATCATGGGTTATAAAATCAATATGCAGAAATCTGTTGCATTTCTGTACCAAATAATGAAGTAGCAAAGAGAAATTAAGGCCATTCCAATTGCACCAAAAATAATAAAACACCTAGGAATAAACTTAACTAAGGAGGTAAAAGACCTGTGCTTTGAAAACTATAAAATGCTGATGACAGATGACATAAAGAAATGGAAAGGCATTCCATGCTCATGGATTGGAAGCACAAATGTTGGTAAAATGTCTATTCTATCCAAAGCAATCTGCAGATTTAATGCAATCTCTATCCAAACAGCATTTTTCATAGAACTAGACAAACTGTCCTAAAATTTGTAATGGAACCACAAAAGACCCTGAATTGCCAAGGCAATCTTGAAAAGGAGAAACAAAACTGGAAGTATCACAATTAGGGACTTCAAGTTATATTACAAAGCTGTAGTAATCAAAACAGTATAGTACTGGCACAAAAACAGACACCTAGATCAATGGAACAGAACAGAAAACCCAGAAATAAACATAATTATTTATTGTATATTATATGCAGTTAATCTTTGACAAAGGACCTGGCTGGTCTAGTGGTGGTAGGCACCATTTCTGGCTCTACCTAGCTAGCTAGTACTGCTTGCCTTATCCTACCTGGCATTCCCCTGCAGACCTGATCCATCTAACCAGACCTGCTCCAGCATGTACCCCTCCAAAACAGCTCCCATGCCACTACACTCAGTGGGCTGCCTTGGTCTGATCCAATGCTCCTCTCACCCCAAAGTGGCTCCTCCTCTGGGGTAGCAGCCCAGCCTACCAGTGCATCTATAGCAACTGTACCTGGGTGCTGCAACCAGCTAAGCTGGGGGTCAGTTCTACCCAGCAGCATGCTCACAGCACTTGTGCCCTAGCCACAACAGGAGAGTGCACACTCCCAACATGTGACAACCCTGGAGTGCCTGGTTCTGGTGATAAGCAGATTGGATTGTACTTCTGAGTCCCACAGGACACCTTCTACATAAGGCCACTCCAAGACTGGGAGACAGCTGATCTACTGAATATACAAAAACACAGGCAAAATGAGGAGACAGGAATATATTTCAAACCAAAGAACAAGACAAAACCTCAAAAAGAATTAAATGAAACAGAGATAAGCAATCTACTGATAACGAGTTCAAAGTAATGGTCATAAAGATACCAAACTTGGAAGAAACACAAAACTTCAACAAATATATAGAAAATATAAAAAAGAACCAATCAGACCCAAAGAATAACAAAAATACACTAGAGGGAATCAACAGCAGATTAGATTATGCACAAGTACTACCAGCATCTGGAAGACATGGTTGTGGAAATCACCCAAGCTGAACAAAAAGAAAAAAAAAAAAATAAGGATAATTGCAGGGACCTCTTAGACAACATCAAGTGTACTAACAGTATTATATGGGTCCCAGAGGAGAAGAGAGAGGGGGACAGAAAATTTACATGAAGAAACAATAATAACTGAAAATTTCCCAAACCTGGGGAAGGAAACAGACATCCAGGTCCAGAATGCAAAGATGAACCCAAAGGGGTCTGTACCAAGATACAATAATTACAATGTTAAAAAACTAAAAGAGAATCTTAAGAAAAAAAAAAAAAACAACTATGTGCCCCCATAAGATTATCAGCTGACTCTTTAGCAAAAATTTTATAGGCCAGAAGGAAGTGGTAAGAAAACCTACAACCAAGGGCACTCTACCTGGCAAGATTATCATTCAGAATTGAAGAGAAAGTTTTTCAGACAAAAGTTAAAGGAATTGTTCATCAGTAAATCAGCCTTATGAGATATATTAAAGGAACTTATTTAAGTGGAAAAGAAAAGACCATAACTAGAAGAAAATTATGAAAGACTCACTGGTAAAAGCAAACATACAGTAAAGGTAGTGGATCAACAACTTTAAAGCTAGTTGGAAGGTTAAAAGAAAAAGTGTAAAATCAACTACAGTAATTAGGGATACATAAAATATGTCAAAAACAAAACATGGGGAGGTAAAAATGTGTTTCCAGAATGCTTTCAAATGTAAACAACCATCAACTTAAAACAGACTGCTATATACATAGGTTGTTATATATGAGCCTCATGGTAACCACAAACCAAAAACCTCTTAACAGATACACCATAAATAGAGAAGAATCCAAACATAACACTAAAAATAGTTCTCAAACCACAAGGGACGACAACAGAAGAGAAATGCAAATTAACCAGAAAACAACAAAATGGCAATAATTACATACCTATCAATAATTACTTTAAATGTAAATGGACTGAATACAATCAAAAGAGAGTAGCTGAATATATAAAAATTAAAAAAAGAAAAGACCTGCTGCCTACAAGAGACTTCAGACCAAAAGACACACAAACTGAGAGTGAAGGGATGGAAAAAGATATTCCATGTAAATGGAAATGAAAAGAAAGCTGGGGGTGAGCAATACTGTCAGACAAAACAGACTTTAAAACAACTAACGAGACAAGGGCCTGACATAATGGTAAAGGAATCAACCTAACAAGACGATATAACACTTATAAATATGCATCTAACATAGGAGCACCTAAATATATAAAGCAAATATTAACAGACATAAAAGGAAAAATTGACAGTAATATGGTAATAGTAGGGGCCTTTTACACTGCACTTATATCATCATCCAGACAGAAAATCAATAAGGAAACAGTAGCTTTCAATGGCACATTAGATAAGATGGACTTAGGATATATATACAGAACACTCCATCCCCAAACAGGACAATACACATTCTTTTCAAGTGCACATGGAACATTTTCCAGAACAGATCACATGTTAGGCTACAAAACAAGTTTCAATAAATTTAAGAGTGAAATCCTAGCAAGAACTGTCTTCTCTGACCACAACAGTATGAACATAGGTATTAATTACAGGGAAAAAAATGGAAAAAATACAAGCATGTGGAGGCTAAACAACAGCAAATGGGTCAATGAAGAAATCAAAGAGGAAATCAGAAAATACCTAAAGATAAATGAAACTGGAAGCACAATACTCCAAAATCTGTGGGATGCAGCAAAAGCACTTCTAAGAAAAGTTTGTAGAGTGATAAGGCCTACCTCAAGAGACAAGAAGAATCTCAATCTACCCTTATAACTAAAGGAGCTAGAAAAAGAAGAATAAACAGAACCCAAAATTAGCAGAAGGAAGATAATGATAAAGATCAGAGCAGAAATAAAGACAAAAAGAAAGAAAACACTGAATTAGTTCTTTGAAATGATAAACAAAATTGATAAACCTCTAGGTGACTCAAGAAAAAGGGCCCGAATAAATAAAATCAGAATTCAAAGAGAAGTTATAACTGATACCATGAATTATAAGGGACTACTATTAGTAGTCTACACCAATAAACTGGACAACCTTGAAAAAATGATAAATTCCTACAAGAATATAATCTTCCAAAACTGAATCAGGAAGAAAGAGAAGACCTTAATGGACCAATTACTAGTAAAGAAATTGAATCCATAATTTAAAAAACTGCCAGCAAATGAAAGTCCAGGACCAGATGGCTTCACAGGTAAATTTTAGCGAATATTTTTTTTTTTAAAGTTAATACCTATCCTTTTCAATAAATTGAAGTGGAGGGAACACTTACTTCCAAACTCATTCTACAAGGCTGGCATTAACCTGATAACAAAACTAGACAAAGACACTACCAAACAAACAAAAATTACAGGCTGATATCCCCGACAAACATAGATGCAAAAACCCTCAACAAAATATTAGCAAACAATATATTAAAAAGATCATATAGTATGATGGGTTTATTCCAGAAATGCAAGGGTGCTTCAATATCCACAAATCAATCAACATGATACACCACATTAACAAAGATAAAAATAGGTGCACCTGGGTGGGCTCAGTTGGTTAAATGTCTGCCTTCGGCTCAGGTCATGATCTCAGGGTCTTGGGATTGAGTCCCACATCAGGCTCCTTGCTCAGCAGGGAGCCTGCTTCTCCCTCTCCCTCCTGCTTCCCCTGCTTGTGTGTTCTCTCTCTTTCTCTCTGTCAAATAAAATCTTTAAAAAAAAGATAAAAATCACATGATCACTTTAATAGATGACAAAATTCAATATCCATTTATGATAAAACCTCTCAACAGAGTTTGTATAGAGGAAAGAAACCTCAACATAATAAAGGCCATATATGAAAAACCCACAACTAACATCATAATCAACAGTGAAAAACTGAAAGCTTTTCTTTTACGATCAGGAACAAGACAAGGATGCCCACTCTCACCACTTTTACTCAGTGTAGTATTGGAAATCCTAGTCACAGAATCAAATGAGAAAAAAAATAAAAGCACCCATACCGAAAAGGAAGAAGTAAAACAGTCACTGTTTGCCTTTTACATGATACTATATATAGAAAACCCTAAAGACTCCACCAAAAAACTATTAGAATAAGTGAATTTGGGAAAGTTGCATAATACACAATATACAGAAATCTGTTGTTTTCTATACACTAATAATAAACTATGCAAAAGAGAAATTAAGAGAACAATCCCACTTATAATTCTATCAAAAAGAATAAAACACCTAGAAATATATATAACCAAGGAGATGAAAGAAAAACTATGAAAACTGTAAGACACTGATGAAAGAAATTAAAGATGACACAAACTGAAAGATATTCTGTGCTCCTGGATTAGAAGACTTAATATTGTTAAAAAGTACATACTTCCCAAAGCAACCCTACAGATTCAGTGCAATCCCTATATCAGTGACATTTTTCATGGAACTAGGATAAATAATCCTAAAATTTGTATGGAACCACGAAAGATCTGAACACAATCTGAGAGAAAGAAGAACAAAGCTGGAGGTATCACTCTGATTTCAGGCTATACTACAAAGCTACCGTCATCAAAGCTACATGGTAGTGGCACAGATAGACACACAGATCAGTGGGTAAGAGCCCAGAAATAAACCCATACTTGGAAGGTCAGTGACAGTTGACCCTTGAACAATGTGGGGGTTAGGGGCACTGGTGCCCCAACCAGCACAGTTAATCCTCCAAAGGATTCTGACTCCTCCAAAACTTAACTACTAACAGCCTACTGTTGACTGAAAGCCTCAGTGATAATCTAAACAGTTGGTTAACACATTTTGTGTGTGTATTATATATTGTATTCTCACAATAAAGCTACAGAAAAAATATTAAGAACATCATAAGGAAAATACATTTATAGTACTATACTTATTGTATTTATCAATCCCACAAATTTACGTCATCTGTTTATGAGTAATCATGTGTCATTACTAATATCATCTTATACAAAACACTATTAATGTTACACATATTAACACTAAACATCAAAAATGAAAAGACAATGTGAAAAACAAATTCATATTTACAGGTGTAACGATTCATGCATCGATTACAAAGCAGCAGTAATATCATTGCTTTATAGTAGCCTAGTGTAAATAATGGTTTCACAGTGCCCTAGCCTGTACACCAGTGAATGAATCATTATAAAATACTTACGACATATATGGGGCACCTGGGTGGCTCAGATGGTTAAGCGTCTGCCTTCGGCTCAGGTCATATCCCAGGGTCCTGGGGATCGGGCCCCACGTCGGGCTCTCTGCTCGGCGGGGAGCCTGCTTCTCCCTCTGCCTCTGCCTCTCTCTGACTCTCATGAATAAATAAAACCTTAAAAAAAATACTTATGGCATAGAGTATTACAGTCATTGATAACACAGTATTGGAAACACTTACATTTTTTTTTGAAAAACCATGTACCTTGATAATAGGCCGATATAGTCTCTCCAACTACAAGAAAGAGGCACACTGTAATTCTTCCAAAGCAGTTACAGAATAGTAAGAATGTTATTAGTTTTATATTAAATATCACTCACCTTACGCCTATGTAAGGATAGGCTATCTACTTCCATACATGTTTTGCACATGACGTTCTGCCCTATGAATACTTAGGTGATGGTGATGATGACACAAAAACATATCAGATGGTTCTCGCCATACAGTTAGATTTTCACATGAAGACATACATATGTACAACAGCTAAGTTTATTAACTGTACAGCAGGATTATTTATTTTTCATTAAATGGATCTCATAAAGGTCTTCATCCTCATTGTCTTCATGTTGAGTAGGTTGAGGAGGAGGAAGAGGAGGGGCCGTTCTTGCACAGAGACACAGGGATGGCAGAAGCAAAGAGGTGGAGGAGGTGGAGGAGATGGAGGGGAGGCAGGCACACTCAGGGTAACTTCACGGAAATACATCATAATTTCTGTCCTTTTTGCTTTTTCAGTGTTCTAAAAATGTTTCTATACAGTACCAGCTTTCTCCCACCATTTGCTTTAGTTTCAGTGCCCATATCATAGAAGGGTCCAGGTAGTAAAAGAAATCAAAAGCAGTCTTAAAGAATCAGAATCCTTTTGCCTGACTGTCTAATGTCAGTTGTTTTCTGGCACTGCTTCTATGTCCTCTTCGTCATCACCTGGCATTGGTTCAGAAGCACTCACCTCCATCAAGTTATCTTTAGTTAATTCCTCTGGTGTGGTGTCTATTAGCTCTTGAATTTCTCCAAAAACCTTACCTTGAAAGTCTTCATCCCCCCCCCCTTTTTTTTTTTTTTTGCCATATCCACAATCTCTTTCGTGATATCCTTGATTGGCTCTGTCGTAAATCCTGTGAAGTCATGAACAACATCTGGGCATGATTCTCTCCAGCCAGAATTTGTTTAGGGCTTGATAGCTTTCATGGCTTTTTCTATAACCATGCCATCTTGAATGGTAAAATTCTACCAGACTTTCATAATGTTCTGTCAGGGTTCTCTTACATGGCACTGACAATTCTTTCCATAGAGTACTGTGTGTAATAAGCTTCGAAAGTCATTATGACCTCCTGATCAAGAGGCTGAATTAGAGATACTGTGTTGGGCGGGGGTGGGTGGGTGGCAAGTAGATCACTGTGATAAACTCACAAGGTTTTGGATGGCCAGGGGCCTTGTTCAATATCAAAAGAATGTTAAACAGCAGTCCCCTAATAGCAAGGTACTTCCTGACTTCAGGGACAATGCACTGATGGAACCAATTTAGAAAGAGTTCTTATTGTCTGGGCCTTCTCAATGAAAAAGACTGGCAGTTGGTGTTTATCTTTTCCCTTCAAGGCTTGGGGGTTAGCAATGGGCAGTGCTGGTCATAAACCCAATTGCATTTGGACAAAAAAGTAGCCAGTCCTTTCCTGCCTTACATACTGGTACGTGCTTCTCTTCCTTACTAATAAATGTCTTTTGTCGCATTTTTTTTCCTCCTCCAGGATAGGCCACTTTCCTCTGCATTAAAACCTGTTCAGGCAGATATTCTTTCTCCTCAATGATTTTCTTAATGCGGTCTGGGAACTTGTTTGCTGCTTCTTTGTTGGCAGAAGCTGCTTCTCCTGTTACCTTGGCATTTTTTAAGCCAAACCTCTTTATAAAATTATCAAACCATCCTTTGCTGGCATTAAATTCTCCAGCTTAAAATGCTTCACCTTCCTTTTCTTTAAGTTGTCATATAATGAACTTACTTTTTCTCAAATCATATTCATCTATAGGTATACCTTTCTTAGAGCAATCCCAAACCCATATAAAAGCTGCATTTTCAATACAAGATAAAAAAAAAAAAAAGTATTTTGTAAAAAGTGCATGGTGTTCATGCCTCCTAGTGTAGAGGCACCAAAAGCTTCATAAACTTCCTTTTCTTTTTTTACAATAGTCCTTACGCTGGATTCATTTACCTTGAAATGGTGGGCAACTGCAACCGCAGACCCCAAGCTATGGTACATATCAAGCAATTCAAGTTTTCTTGTAATATCATGACTTTGCTCTGCTTCCTGGGACCACTTTCAGTATCACTAACGGCACTTCATATGGGTCCGAAGGTATTATTCAAGGTTTACAGTATGGTAGTAAGCGCGATGGAAAGTATGTGAGAACTGTTGAGAAATTACTTTTTCAAAGCAATATGCAACTTACTGAAGATGAACTGCTCATGAGGAGCTTGTTAGCCTCACACGGTCATTTAAGTGAATACTCACAATCCTTGAGTTCACTGCAATAGCAGCAGAAGGTGGCTATAAATTTACCACAATAGCACAGTATGTACTACAGTTAATTTTATACAATCACGGTTTAATACTGCATCTTTACATTGTTTACATTTCTCTCAACTGCAAAATGGCACCATGTACAGTCTGTGTGTGCTTACGTAAGCTTTGATAAATTTTAACATTTTATAATAGGTTTGTGTTTATTTTATGGTAGTAACTGATGAAACAGACTGGTGTCTACATATTTTTATGCACTCATGACATACTTATCTTTTTAAAATTTTGTTCAATATTTCTAGGCTACATGGTTCGTCTGAGAATTTTTTCAAATTGTCACGTCTCCAAAAAATTTTCCAATATATTTATTTAAAAAATATGCATATAAGAGGTCCCATAAAGTTCAAAGCCATTTTGTTCAAGGATCAACTATAATCTATGACAAAGGCAGGAATATGCAATGGGGAAAAGACAGCCTCTTCAATAAGTGGTGCAGGAAAAGCTGGACAGCCACATGCAGAAGAATAAAACTACAGTACTTTCTTGCACCTGAGACAAAAATAAACTTGAAAACGGATTAAAGACTAAAATGTAAGAAAGATCTGAAACCATAAAACGCCTAAAAGAAAACATAGGCAGTAAACTCTTTTGTCATCGGTTTTAGCAGTATTTGTTTGGATGTGTTTCCTCAGGGAACTGCAACAAAAGCAAAAATAAACAAATGGAACTACATCAAAATCAAAAGCTTTTGTACAACAAAGGAAACTGTCAAAAAAAAAAGTAGTAAATGGGAGAAGATAATTTGCAAATAACATATCCGATAAGGGGCTAATATCCAAAATATATAAAGAACTCACACAACTCAATACCAAAAATAATCTGATTAAAATAGGCAGAGGACCCAAACTGACATTTTTCCAAAGACGACATACAGATGGTCAAAAGACGCATGAAAAGATGCTCAACATCACTCATCATCAGGGAACTGCAAATTAAAATCACAATGATATATCACCTCACACTTGTCAGAGTGGCTATTTTCAAAAAGACAAGTGTTGGCAAGGATGTGGAGAAAAGGGAACCCTTGTACACTGTTGGTGGGAATGTAAATTGATGCAGCCACTATGGAAAAGAATGTGTAGGCTCATTAAAAATAAAACTGCCATATGATGCAGCAGTTCCACTTCTGAATATTTATTGAAGAAAACAAAAACACTAATTCAAAAAGATATATGCAACCTTATGTTCACTGCGGCATTATTTACAATAGCCAAAATACGGAAGCAACCTAAGTGTCCATCAATAGATGAATGGGCAAAGCTGTGGTATACAGTGAAATATTATTTACCTATAAAAATGAAATCTTGCCGTTTGTGACATGGACAGACCTAAAGGGTATTATGCCAAGTAAAAGAAGTCAGACAGAGAATGACAAGTACCATATGATTTCACTTAAATGTGTAATCTAAAAAAGAAAACGACCAAACAAAACAGAGACTCACAAATACAGAGAACAAACTGGTAGGCTGCTACAGGCGAGGAGGGATGGGGGTTGGGCGAAATAGGTGAAGGGGATTAAGAGGTATGAACTTTGTTATCAATTAAGTCATAGAGATGAAAAGTACGGCATAGGGATATTATTGACTATTCAATAATACTGTAATAATGTTCTATGGTGACCCATGGGGACTACACTTACCATGGTGATCACTTGTAATGTGTAATTGTTGAATCAGCCTGCTATACATCTGGAACTTATGTCAACTGTACTTCAGTTTAAAAAAGGACTTAAAAACAAAAAGAGGTAATTCAGGATTTAAATCACTAAAAAATTCACTCCATTGTGCCAATGTACCGTAATATGTGCATCATTATACTTAGGGATAGTGTCTACCAAGACAATTGTGCAAAAAAAATCCAGGGATAACGTGACATATGATATAATGAAAAGAATTCTATATATGAGAGGGAAGAGATAAGAGTAAATATACTGATGAATTGCTGAGCTACAAGGAGGAATTGTTTATTTCAAATGCAGTGCATTCTTTAACATTAAAAATAAGCATCAGGGGATTAGGGCATAAGTCAACAAGAAGGATTATTAAGTATTCTACATTCAGGAAAACAGAAGAGTATTTTTTTTAAGTGTCATGGGTTTTAAGATACATTTTCAAGAAAATTACTGACTAAATAAGGAGGAATTAAAGAGAAAATTAGAAAAGAATATTTTAATTTGATTATTTTATAGGATAGTAAAGGCATGGGTTAGAACTAATTTCGTTCATTTCTCTTTTTTAAAAAAGATTTATTTATTTATTTATTTATTTATTTATTTATTTATTTATTTATTTATGAGAGACAGAGAGAGAGAAAGAACGGCGGGAAGGGCAGAGGGAGAGGGAGTCACAAGCAGACTCCACACTGAGCACAGAGCCCGATGCAGTGCTTGATCTCACTTCTGTGAGATCATGACCTGAGCCGAAACTAAGAGTTGGACGCTTAACCACCCAGGCGCCCCCATTTCTCCTTTTAGAAATCAAATATCAATAGCTAAAAAAATAAAATCAAAATTAGAGATCCTGAAAAAACTGTTGAAGAGATCTGAGTAAGATACAGCTTTTGATACCAGTTGATTGTGAGTTCCTCAGGAGTGGGGACAATGAGTTCTCATCTGTACCTTTGCACAATGAGTAAAGACTGACAGAGCTAGGGAAGAAACTGCTAATTACAATAATAAACAATAGTTTTAACATACTGAAATTTAACATTCTTTCCTTATGGTGTGTGTGTGTGGGGGGGGGGATATGATAGATGGATATTTGAAGTAAGTAGGAAAGTATCTGAGAACCAGGTTTTTACAAACTCTTCTTCTAAATAGACATTTCCCCCAACTACAAATGCTGTTTATTTCCCCACAGTTACTTTCTTCGAATGGATGAAGAGGGCTTAAATGACGCTGTCATACTAGGCTGGTTCTTCTTGGCTTTCACCAGAAAATAATCTATTTAAAATATCTTTGGTAATTACACTTTATTATACAGCTATTTCCTCCTGCCTCAGATCTTCTCTTCACATCTTTTCTCTTCGTGGAATGATTCTTCCAAAAGTCATTGTATTAATCTTTTAAATGATTCTGTGAGGATTTTAAATGGGTTATTGTAGATTATCCACTTTAAATGCAGTGTCAGAGTAAAATATCGCCCGTCTAGAGCTTCAACCCGTATCACAAAGAGTTGGCCTCATGATAAAGAGTCTTTTTTTGACTTCCTTGGATATTCGGCTAGTTTAGGAAAGGGAGAGGAGTGTTAACAAGAGGAGCTGCCTTTTTGTTTGTTCCAGGCAGGGTTAGGGTATCCAGTGGAAAGGGGTTTCTTTCTAGTTTTCCTAGTCTCTGGGTTACTTCATGCCCTTCCTCAGATGCTCTGCACTGTCCCAGGTGCTGTCGCTCAAACACAGCATCTTCCACATTGTAGATCTTCAGTAAACGTTGGACTGAAATCAAGTTCACCAGAACGGAAGGGATACAAGTTACTTTATCCAGAAATTCAGATCTCCGGAACTTGTGGGTGTAGGAGAGGGAGGAATCAAGGGCCACAGACAGGTGTTAGAAACATAAAAAGAATGACAGCCAGATGTTACGTGCCTCCTGATGGAAGAGCATGATACCACCTAGCAAGAATCGATTCGCTAAAAACAGAACTTGTAAGATCAGCCTTGGGATCAGGGTTTCATAACCCCGGCACTGCTGACATTTTGAACCAGATACTACTTTGTGGTGGGGAGCTGTCCTATATATTGTAAGATGGTTAGTTAGTAGCACCCATAGCCTCTGCCAGCTAGATGCCAACAGCACCTCTCTGCTTGTGACAACCAAAAATGTTTTCAGATATTACCAAATGTCTCCTGGGTGGCAAAAATCACCCTTGGTCTAGGGCTTTTTGCTGCTGAATCTGGAAGTAGGGGACAGATTAACCTGTTATATGTCACTCCAGGAATCACATCAACAAAAGTCAGAATGTAGAACACAGGACAACCTCGTTTTTTTCAATAAATAAACTGTAAGGTAAAAAGCCGGCGGGGGGGGGCGGTTTGCAGAACTCAAAGATTAAGAGACTTATGAGAGTGCCAATCAAATGCAGGTGTGGATCACGCCGGACGTCTGGAGCCTCATCAAACAAAGCCGTGTAAGGAAAGCACTGGAGACCAACTAGGGAATTTCCAACAGCATCTTGATATTTATGCTTCAGAATTCAGGAGAATCTCTTTCAGATGTATATACTAAAATATTTATAAATTCTGCTTCAAAGTAATTTGTGCGGGTGTGGGTGTGAGTGGGGGGTTGCGATGATGGATAAAATGAGATAGGATCATAAGTTAATGACAAAAGTGAATGATGAGGTTCATCATAAATTTTTGCACGTATTTGACATTTTTCATAATTAAAGAAGGAATTGTAGTAGTGATAAAGAGCATAACAAAAAGCAGCAAAAAAAAAGGGTGATGTTCAGCAAGAATCACTATTCTACCATTTGAATGGATGGTTCAAAGGGAATTGAATTCCCAAGACCTCTTAGGTCCAGAGTGATCTAGTCAAACAGCTTCCTAACGGGAGTAAAATATACAGTGAAAGTTGGTCCAGTCTGTATTTAAAAAGTGCTACCAGCTGCCTTTTATTAGTATCACCCTCATTTCAAATGTTTTATAAATATTACTATTTTAGAAGCACTTTAAAGATAAGAGTAAGTCTGTACTTAGCACCTTCTCAGAAAGCATTACACACTATCATTTTAATTTGACTTTTTGTGTCAAATTAAATCCATATGAAGTGGATGGAACAAAGAAGACCATTTTAGGGCTAGTTTTGTAGGTCTTTAACTAGAGGGCTGGGACCAAGGGCACACCATACATACCAAAGGCACACCATACCAAGTGCTTTCTAATTTTAACCACAGTACTTAAGAAAAAAAGAACAAAGGAATACAACTTAGCGGAAGTACTCATTTTTATAAAAATGTGTTTTATTTTAAAACAGGTCTATAAAAGTAGAAATCACATACAAAAATACAGATTACTCTGACATGTTAGCAAAATAGCTTATGGCTAGACTTGAGTTTGGAAGTACTGTATGTTTGAGGGCATCTGGAAATCACAGTCCAAATGGATCCTACTATCAGCCCCATCACTAATCTGTAAACAATAATTTCATGTACTATATTTAGCACTTTTTAACTAGCACAAAATTGAAACATAATCATTTCCCATATAACGCCACTTTAAAATGTTCTTCCTTAGGTCTGAGCAGATCAGGGCACTTCATATCGTTGTTTCTAACATTTGAAAAGTCTGATTTAAAAACAATGTTAATAGAAATAACAGGTTTTAGCTCTTTTTGTTCCATTTTGAACCTATGGGAAGGTCATCAATTTAAAGAAATTAGTGTTTTTTTTTTTTAAGTAGAATTTAATCCGTTTTCTTCTAGACACCATTAAAAAAAAAAAATCACTGTTGCTATCCAAAGATTCCACACCTGAGTCTTAACTTTTATGTAGTTTCAAGTTGTTTTTTACTGCTTTGGAACTCGAACCTACTTCGAGGGTGTATTTCTGAGTCAACGAACACGTAGTTCTCAGGGAACTCTAGGTCCAAGAGCTTTAGACAACAATGACTTTCAAACAATTATTGTGGGAGACAATTTTTTTTTTTTAAGAAGGCAATTTAAAATACTTGATTCCAGAGTAACATAAAAATAACTTGAAGAACCTTGGCAATAAAGGAAAATGGCAGGCACCTTCAGTTTGGCATTCCAGCCAACATTTCAAGAATAAAGACTGGCTACTACCACCTTTCTAAAACACAGCGAGTCATCTTAAAAGCTAAAGAACCCACGTTAACATCATTTGATCATAAAGTCAGAAGACCAGAGTTATGTTTCCTCAGCTAATTCGGAATTCTGGGAGCACAGGACATGAAGGAAACTTCGATACTTCAGATTAACCCGTCATAGAAAATTGCCTCTTGAGCCTTCAAAAGCTGTACCAATTCTTTACCGCTGATTGGTTAGTTGTTTTTCATTTAGGTTTTTTGTTTCCATGAACCTAATTTCAAACCTAAAGGCAAAGGTGAAAGGCCTATTTTTCGCTCTCCAGAAGAGATTGCCAAAATGCTACTATCCTAGATTCTCCTTTTGTTCCGTTCACAATACAAATACTTCTACCAATCTACGTCTCATAAAGCAATACTGAGAAATTAAATAGAAGAAAGTTACCATATAGATCATGAAAATGATTTGCTGGTCATGATTCTTACGCTTGATTCTAAATAGATTGAATAAGAAGGGCACTTGAAAGGTGGCTCAAATCTTGCTGTTTAAGGTATCCTGAAATTAATAGGCTCTCCTAAAATTCCAAAAGGCCTTAAACTTAGGCTCTTAAGTGCACTAGAAGCAGTGACCAGACCTTTTCTGGTTATTTAGAAAAAGCAAAACTTCATAGTTTTCGCTCTCAAATGGTCATCTAATATACTTGCAGAAAGAAGGCAAAGGGAAAACCAAGAATAAAAATAGCTGAGTGCTCCAGCAGGCGGGCTTCCTGCCTATTTTCCCTGTTCCAAAGAAAAGAGGGGACACCATCCCGCAATAAATACTTCATAGACAACTGGGCTTCTGCAGCGTCAGCCGGCATCTGATGCCCCATATCTCCTGGTTCTTTTTGTTGCCCGTGGTTGGCCTGGCGATGCTGGTGAAATGGGAGCTATTAATCTGTAGATGAGGAAGGGCTTCTTTTAACAGTTGAAGGGTACCGTCTGGCACGATTCCAAAAACTTGTAGTGTTTTTAGTGTGGGAATTTCTCCAAGTTCACTGGAAAGGAGAGAGACCTTTCAGAGTAGCAGTATCTATGGTGACTGATCCACTAGAGTTATATGACCCAATTTTGACCATTTGTATCCTAGTCTATAGAATGCAAACTGAAAACAGAATTTACAATCAATGATCTGAGAAAATAGCAAAGGTGAGTCAAACCAGAAAGCACGGACCACAGCTTGGACAACATGGCCTTAGGACCCACGCAGGCACATTTTGTTAAATGTTTTCTCACCACCTAAACACGCTGAGGTTTATTTAAAATCCAACCATAGTTGTTTCCCTTCTCCATTCTTGATTTAAATTGAGAGGAGTTACTGTGTGGTGAGAAGCTAGAAGCTAGTGATGGTAAAGAATCATCACAGGTTACATGTAATTTCAAAGCATGGACTTGACCTTTATTTGAACTAGTTTCCTCCTCTCAAAAGATGAGCTGCAGAAGTTAAGGTAACTTCTTAATAAGTCCATTACCTGTGATAAAACCTAACAGCAACTTTGCTAAGGTACTTCAGATAGGGCTATGTAGTTGGGTGCAGATGGAGAAAAGGAGTAATTGGTCACACCTTTTATACGAGAGGCAAAAGCCATCTGACTTCTCAACATATTACTTTTGGGTGGGGGGGGTCACGTATATGCCAATCCTCTTCTCAGCTATTTCCCATTAAGTGAAATACGACTCTGTCAACAGTGACATTCCGGTCCACAAAAAAGGGAGCCTGTTTCCCCAAAGTAAATACTTTTGGTAATGATTCTTTCTTCTTTTACTCAGATCTATGTGCTTAGAAATTCATCTCTCTGATCTGTATTTGCTCCAGGTTGGGACACACAGTACAAAGTCTTAGGAAAGGGAATATTTAGTTTGGAATATCAACAAAATCCCACTGCAGATCAATGAACACATCAATGACCTGGCGTTAGAAGCATCCTTTATATTTTCATATTGCCAATAATTACTAAAAAAACCCCCCAAACTTTCCTCATAGTAACAGTTACCTGGCCTCCAATCTCTCTTCCTGCCAGCCTATTCTATATACCAATGTCCAAGGCATCTTCCTAAAGCCTAGCTCAGCTTATGTCACCCCTCCACCCCCTCTGCCCCCAGGCCTTTGATGCAGCCCTCGTGTTTACGGAACTCAAACTGTTCTGTTGGCCTTAGGACTCTCCACGTTCAACCCACTCTCCCAGTCACCCCACTACCCCCCAAATGTACTTATTCCACATTCAACAAGTGTATTAAACACCACAGATGTTTAATACATGTTAGCTGAAGAAAGATAAAGGGTAATTTAAAAAATAAAAGTACTATCTAAGTAAAATAAATATGCTTGGTGTTCATAAAAGGACAATAAGAGCTGGAGGTTACAACAGACAAAAAAAGAAAATCAGGAAAAACAAAGTACTATTCTTCTTAAAGTAAACTAACCTCTGGAATACAGAAACAGGAGTGCAAAGAAAGGTCGCAGCACACAGATGTTTATATTCAACATCACTTAAGATGACAGCAATTCTGCCCCAACCTTAACTCCCTCTTATGTGAAATCTGAGTATTTGAGGACTTTGTAATGAGAATCTGGGTGCTGGGATATCTGAATCAGCCAAACTGTAAGTCATCCTACGGTGGAGAGTATCAGGCAGTACGAGAAGCAGACACTGTAGGTGGGAGTGAGGAAAGGATATACAGCAGATAGAGCAGAAGAAATGTTCTCACAACAGCGTTAGGAAGGAGCCTTGGTGGGCGTAAGGAAATGACAGCAACACTCTCAGAAGACACTGAGGTGTCCTAGGTGAGAAAGGAGTGAGCTGCATACCATGGGATGGTGCGCGATCTGAATCAAAAAGCCAGAAAGTCCTTTAAAAGTTGAAGGAGACAAAACAAAAAAAAACACTGAAAGCCCCTTAGTACATGTGTCATCTACAACACAACAGAACAAATTTATAAGCATCTCTTTAGACTGAAGAGCAACCAAAGGACAGTAAATAGCAATGAACAGTTGAAGAGCCACTATTTCCAATTTAAGTAGTATAAAAGGACACTGATAATGTCTTGTGTATCTCTGTTTCATCTGAGTAAACAAAAGATATTTATAGACCCTTTCACAGGTTCACACCTTACCTCAACTACACAATCCTGTTTTCCTTATAAAATCTTATAAATGCTTAACTACAAATTCTCCTACCACAGACTTTTTATTTAGTCTCTCCTAATCTCAGATCAGTTTATTACCTCCAGTGTGGCTTTCTTACTTGAACGAGAGATATGGAATAATCAGAAGAAAGTTTGGACATAAGGAATAAGATCAATTCAGGCTGAAGGAAACAGATACAATGCGGATGTATCCTGTAGAAGAAAAACCTGGAGTTTCCCAAGTATTCTAAAGCACTAGTATTACAGAAGAAAGTCGCTCAAATTTTATTTTCCCACTTCTGAGAAATAAAAATTCTTTAGCATAAATGGCTTTCTCAAAATTACTACTGAGGATCTTAGAATTCTTACTATGAATTTCGAGTACATCAGCTGCCAGAATGGAGTTAGAGAAAATAACACTTTATCTTACAAAACTTCTAAGGATAGGGTGTAGGCAAACTCATCTTCATGGATTCATGAGGTTAACTAGTGTACTACTTACATAATGCCTGAAGAAACATACTCTTTTACATTAAAGTACAAGGAGAGCATCTTTTTTCCCCTGTTTGCATTCTTTTTTGGTGGTCTGTAACTAAACTCTTGATGCCTGTTTCTCTTATTTCAAGATAAGGTTTAGACAAGTCACAACAAGGCAGTAAGGGTTCAAACATAGGTGACTTGAGGTCCACCACCAACTCACACTGCCTGCAGGTAGGACTCCATAAGTGTTATTATCCTACTGGATAAAGATATTAAAACTGTGAGAGCTCACAGCCTTCCCTTAGCCTCTGCTCAAGAAAAAACATTTGGGGATTACTGCTTAGCTTCTTTATCTGGAGAGAAAGAAGTGAGACATGGGGACAGATTCTCTTGAGAAAAGCGACTGAAAAAGACTGATCACTGTAGTCCCCAGGGGCTGCACAGGTAATGAAGCCTAGATGGCAAGGACAGGAAAGACGGATGACAGAGACGCCTTTCTTGGTGGACGTCAGAGGCTCCTAGGAGTTCTGGATACTAGAGGGCACAAGATTTTAATAAGGGTTCCATGTATATGCATTCACACCCTACCGTCTAAGAGCCATGGAAGCAAAAACTGGCGTCCCTTTTAGGCAGTGCTTTTTCAAATGAGATACTGGCTGAGCCCCTGAGCCCCAAGATTAATTAAAGTGATTAATTAAAAATGTTATTACTGGATTCTCTATCTCTAATTCTACTAGTTAACCCTGTATAGCTTAAGTATCTGATTTATTAGTTCTTGAAACTAACTTAGAAGATCCAAACCAATCATTCAAGGACTAAATTCTTTGTTCAAATTCACCACCCTTCTTTGGTAGGAACCAGAAGCTAAATCCCCTTCATTTGGGGAGTGGGCTACAAGAAGGCAGCAGCCTCAATCAGGGCATACTGGCTGGAATAAGAACGGCACCTGGCCAAATTCAAGATACTGACTTCTTGTTGTTTTCAATAAAACTGCTATACATTTACATCCTACACGAGGAAGGATTTTCCAGCCCGTTGGGGATAAAAGAAAGGAAAATAAATAGACAGCGTTATTCCTAGGATGACTTGGGAATAGCACCTTCTAAAAGAAAGACCAGACTCCTTTTTGCACTCCCTTGATTTGGTGAAAAGTTGCTGAGCAGGTATAAAATTAACCCTCATAAGAGCTACCGGATTAGCTACAGACTATTTTCATCTGTCCAGAAAACCTAGGATGCAGACCTAGCTCAGCCATTAACTTACTTTATAGCTTCAGATTAAGTCACTTCACTCTTTTGGACTTCAGTCTCCCCCATTCCAAGACAGCACTGGACTCATGACATTTACCATTACATGATGCCATTCTTCCCATTCTTTGACCACCGTCCAGGATAGACATTTCTAGAAGATTACAGAACTTTCCTCTCAGCCCAGAGGGAGCCCTTCAGAATCAACTGGAGTTGATTTGAAAAATGTGGGGCAGGAGGGGAAGCCCCCATTGGGTCTGCCTCCCCATTTATACTCTGAGCTCCCTGGAGGTAAAAGTGGTCTTCTCCTTTTGCAAGTCTTCCAAATACTGGAGTATGGTATTCTAATATTTAAACCTGCTTCTAGCTAAATAATAAATGTTTAGTAAACTATCCCAGTCAACTTTCCAAGATATTTTTAAGCAAAGAACTTTTACCTTGGTTTTTCTGTTTTGCTGGACTTCCCTAACCTATTTGTGGTACACCAATATTGATGTTCACGTTTTAATTATTTTTTAATTTAAATTCAATTAGCCAACATATAGTACATCATTAGTTTCAACGTGGAGTTCAGTGATTCATCAGTTGCATACAACGCCCAGCACTCATCACATCATGTGCCCCCCTTAATGCCCGTCACCCAGTGACCCCAGTCCCTCACCCACCTCCCCTCCAGATGTTCCAGTTTTAAGCATCTGCTATTAATAATAACAGATATTAACACCAAGTGACATCTCTTTTTTCCCCTGTCTTCTCCTACTTCTAGAAAATGAAATACTTACAGTAAAGTTTCAGGTATTATATCATAGCACCGACTGAGTGAGAGATGTTGGAGGTAGTTGAGCTGGTAAAATTCTGGAAAGCAGTCGTTCTTCAGCATGACACTATCGCTGGAACAGAGCAGAAGAGAAGATTCAAAACCTATGCATCAGTTCAGATGGAGAAAACAGAAATAACCAACCGCTTGGTTCCTTCAATTCAACATGTTAAGATGCTTTCCTCCTTCAGTGAGGAAAAGTGAGCAGTCATGATTTTTCAATTTTTGTTTTAAAATAAATAAATGAAAAAAAAATACCTTAAGTCTAGGTGGACAAGATTGGGGCATCTTCCAACTAAAGTAGAGACATCTAGGGAAAAAAATGATGGTCACTATTAAATGAAGAACAAGACAAGGGTATCTGCTATCAATGCCATCATTTAACTTTGTGCTAGAAGCTTGGAACAATGAATGCAATTAGAGTCACCCTATTAGAAATAAAACACAAAATCACCATCTTGGCATATAAAATTTTGAACCCAGAAAATCCAAGAGAATCAACTGGGAACAGTAAGAGAACTATGTAATATGATAAGTTAATAACAATCCATAGCTTATCTGTGTATCTGCAATACCTAGCTGGGGGAAAAAGGAAAAAAAAAAAATCCTACTCACACTAGCAAAATGCAAAACCAAACACCATCATCTATAAACAAATATTGTATTATAAAGGTAGCACTTAAAATCAATGGGGGAAATCATGGATTATTTTTAAAAATGACATTGCTACTATAAGCAGAAAGAAACTTGTTTCTCCAACTCAAATAATATCTCCAAATAAATTCCACGTATATTATGAAGTCCTAAAATGCAAAAAATATAGGGTAATTATTCATTGGATCTTGGGATAAGTAAGGATTTTCTAAACACAAAGGAAAACACAAAAACACTGATAATTTACTACATAAAAATTTTAAGTCTACCATGCCAAAGCAAAAACAAAACATAAAATTAAAGAAGTATCAGAAAACTGGGAATGTTTCCAACATACATTAAACAGAGAGTTAATGGTCTTATATGAAGAGTAAAGAAAGATAAACATAGAAAATGGGCAAAGAATATGATGTGATACTTGGCCAAACAGAGAAATATGGAGCAAGAAAGGCAAAATAAAATTAAAATATTGCTTTTCAGTTATCAAATGAAAAAAAATTCTATCATAATATCCAGAATTGATGAAATATAATAAAGCATGTCCCACATATACTACAAATGCATATTTAATTTTATGTAGCCTTTCAGGGGAGCAAACTGATTTTTTGGGGGGGGTGAACTGATTTTTTGATGTGTTCTGAGCATTTTACACTTGACTCTTTGACTCAGTAATTCCACTTTTAGAAAAACAATGAGGTGTGGGCGCCTGGGTGGCTCAGTCGGTTAAGGAACTGCCTTCGGCTCAGGTCATGATCCCGGGGTCCTGGGATCGAGTCCTGCGTCGGGCTCCCCACTCTGCAGGGAGCCTGCTTCTCCCTCTCCCACTCCCCCTGCTTGTGTTCCCTCTCTTGCTGTCTCTCTCTGTCAAATAAATAATAAAAATAAAATCTTAAAAAAAAAAAAGAAAAACAATGAGGTGTGCATGAAGATACTCATTTTAGCAATAGTTAAAATAGCCCCTTCCCCAATTATTTCAATTCATTAACCTCCACCCATTCTGTGGAACACAATACCAATGGCAGTTACTCTAAAGCTTTTAAATAGCATTTCATGACATGAAAAAGTACTCAAGATATACTGTATAGTGAAAACAAAATATATACAATGCACTATAATCTCAATTTAGTAAAAATACACTCAAAAACTCATATTTATATACAAACTCACAGAGAGAAAAAAGGTTCATAGGGTTGGGGGTAGGAGGGGAAGGTTGGACGGAAATACATCCAAGGGTGGTAGGATTACAAGGTAACTTTTCAGAATTTGAAGAGTCACATGTGCTACTTTGTATTCAGAAAATGAATCAATAGGGGCGCCTGGGTGGCTCAGTTGGTTAAGCGTCCGACTCTTGATTTTGGCTCAGGTCATGACCTCAGGGTCGTGAGGTCAAGGACGCCCCCCTCCCCGCCCCCGCGCTCTCTTAAAAAAAAGAAAATCAATCAATAAATGTTATTTATTTTTATTTATTTATTTATATTTTTATTTTTTAAAGATTTTATTTATTCATTTGACAGAGAGAGAGAGACAACGAGAGAGGGAACACAAGCAGGGGGAGTGGGAGAGGGAGAAGCAGGCTTCCCGCCGAGCAGGGAGCCCGATGTGGGGCTCGATCCCAGGACCCTGGGATCATGACCTGAGCCGAAGGCAGACGCTTAACGACTGAGCCACCCAGGCGCCCCAATGTTATTTATTTTTAAAAATAAACAAGCTTCATTCACGGTTGGGGTTTTTTCTTCCCACAGTTCTGTCTTCAGCCCCATTCCCTCCCCTGGATCCTAGACTTGCATTTTAAACTGGCTCCTCAACACATCCACTGCGATGTGGGACAGGCAGCTCAAATTCATGCCTAAAAACAAGTATTTCATTTCTCTTCTAAATCTGGTCCTTCCCTGTCTCTAAGAAAGTGCTAATGTCACTGATCCAGCTGCTCAGGCCGAAACCCTGGGAGGCACACTCAACTGTTCTCTCACATCCCACATCCAGTCTGTTGGCTTGTAATGTCCGATCATTTCTTACCATGTCCCGTGTCACCCCCCGAGTCTCTTACAGCCTTTTCTCAACACAGCACTCGAAGACGACTTTTAAAGGGGAGTCAGATCCTATCATTTCCTGCTCAAAATGCTACCGTGGCTTCTCATCTCACTCAGAGAAAATCCGACGAAAGCTTCTGCCTTGGCTTAGAGAATCCTAGGCTATCTTACCTCCTATTACTGTGCTTCTTGTTCCCGCTCTCAATGGCTCCCATGTCAAGGCCTTTGCACTTGCTGGTCCCAGTTCCAGAACGTTCTTTCCTCACTTATCTGTACAGCTCACACCTTCACTCAGTCAGGCCTCTGCTCAGGTGTCACTTCTGGGGAGAGGCCCTCTCTTTGGCCATTCCATCTGAAAACAGTCCCCCTCTGGCCAATACTCTGCCTGGTCTCTCTGCTCCATTTTTCCTCCCTGCATTTCACCTCCTTTCATCACATTTGGTTATTTGTGGGTTGCCTGGATCCCTGCCCGCTGTGTGTTACCCTGTGTGTAAGCTGCACAGCGGTGACTTCACTGGTTTTGTTCAAGGCCACAGCTCCCAAGTCGGGAATAGGGCTTTGTGCATCGTAGGTGCTCAATAAACATTGGTTTAATGAGTGACTAAAAAACGAAGAAGTGCACAGTACAATTTTGAGTGACCCATTACCTAGCCAGCCCACCAGCCATCTCCCAAATCCCCAGTCAGATCCAATCTCATTTCGATGCCACCTAGGAAAGAACAAAACCTTGGGGGGTAGAACTGGTCAGTCTCCAGCCCTCATTTGAGCCCTGGCATCCCTCAGTGGAAAGGGGTAGTAAACAGTAGTCACTGCTAAGAGTCCCTCTACACACTGTCCCCTTCATTTTGCCACAAGCTGGAGATCTACCCGAGACACAAGGCATCTTACAAACCCCCAAATCTAACCTGTCATTTTAAGGAGGGAGGCGATGTCAAATCCAAGACCAAGAGCTGGTCCTCCAGGACCCTGACTGTGCTTCCCGACTGCCCCATGGGGCTGGCAAAAATAACAGGGATGATCACTGCACACTCACTAGGGTTAACGCGCTCCATGGGATTCACCCACTTCCTCCTTACTACCACTCTAAGAGATGGCTTCCACTCCTATCTCCGTTTTACTGATGAGGAAACTGAGGAACAGGGAAGTATAGCAACTTGCTCAAAACTACCGAGTAAACGGCAGAACAGGAACTTGAACCGGGCGGACTGGCACCAGTCTAAGAGCTAAAAGGACATTCGTATTATCTTCTAAATAGTGAAGAAGTGGGTGCCACTGTTAAAGACATTAAAAAAATCTCCAATGCCCACTGTATAACTAAGAATACACACACTCCAACTTAAACTCCAGATCTTAGCCCTTGCCCTGAATGTGTCCAGCAAGCAGGATTTGATTACCTGTTATTCTTGCCAGAGCTTGGTAAACAGGCTCTCTATTCTTTTCTGGAGGAACAAAGAGAAGAGTTTTAAGCCAAACTTGGACAGATTAACAGCAGCCTGCCTACAGCAGAGTCTCTCAACCTTGCACCTAGAGCTCTGTTTCATTCAGAAAAACTCTCAATAAAGAAATGGGAAATTCAGATATGGGAAGGAAATGTCAATGAGGCACTGCCTTTTCTCAGCTTGGGGATGAACAGGGAAGAACCAGTGGTGGGATTTGATGTGAAGAGGCTGCTCGCTGGTAGGAGCTGAAAATCCTTGGAAGGCAATTTGGCAAGAACGACCCAAAGCTTAAGAACAGAGCCTAATCCTTGACTCGGCAATTCCACTTTTAAGAATCCACCCTGAGAAATGCACTCCAAGATTTGTCTCTGTCCGTGACAAGGTTGTTTACAAAAGGAAAAAAACTGGAAAGACTCTAAAAGTCCATTACAAGGAGATCAAGTGAAAAAAATTATTATTGAATCGATACAAATTATTCCATATCTATTTCATGGAATACCACATAGCCACTGAAAATGATGTGGTGTAACTACTAAAAATGGGATTACCGGGGCGGGGAGGGGGAAGCATACTACAAAGTATTTCATGCACTATGTCCCACTTTAAAAAACAATTTTATGCAGGAAAAAGACCAGCAAGAGGTTAGTGAGATTACTGATGTTTTGTTTTTCTTGGTATTTTTCCATATTTTATGTATTTTTGAGAATGACTATATAATACTGTCATCAGATATCAAACAATGTTTAAAGGGGAAAAAATTGCAGAACACAAATATTGTGTGTATAGGAGAGTGGGAAGAGAGACACACTGCTGCTGTCATGGCTGTTGAAAAAAAAAATTCTCGCCTGAAGATGCAGGCATCCGGACTCGAGCACAGCCAAAGGCCCCAACCGCCTGGACGCCCCCAAGAACCCAGCTCCTCTTTTCAATAGCCTGATACACCTTACTTGGCAGAGGCACATCCTGTTCTGGAGAAGCAGTTTTCAACTACTACTTAAATTCTAAGAAGACACACTCTGCAAATGCTTGATTCAAATCTTTTAAAGTATCATAAAAACTATAAAAACGAAGCACTTTCATGAGCCAACATCAAGTCGTGAAGATACGGCTGAGGTGTGGTAGCTCAGCGAGGCTCTGTGTAGCCCACGGCCTGGGATCGAGAGGGGAAGCCATCCAAAAGAATCCCTGCCATTTGCAAACACTTCTCTCTGCCGATCAGGATTCCGCCAATATTAGACAATTAAATCAAAGCATGAATGAACGTCGAGGCTCATGAAGACTGTTAATGTTCACGCATTACCCCTCACTTCAAATGCCCGTGTTCAACTAGACAACCTCATCGTCCTCTTACGTTGAATTAAAAAGAGCTGTAAATATAAACCTATAAACAGAGTTTATAACAGGGTTTCAACCCTGGCACTACTGACATTTTGGATCAGATTATCTTTTTGTGTTCTTCTGCTGCTGTCCTGGGCACTCTGCTCACCAGCATTCCCGGCTTCTGCCCACTAGCTGCCAGGAACACCCCCGCGGCTATGGCAATCAGAAAGGTCTCCAGACCTCCCCAAATGTCCCCGGGTGGGCAAATTGCCCCTTGTTGAGAACCACTGCTTCATACTGACCAACACGGCATTCATCTATTTTCTGTTGCAGGTCGTACCTACTAGTTTAGCGGATTAAAAGACGTTCTGCTTAGAAATAAACTGGTTTCAAGTATAAAGGTTTCCACTTCGAGATTCTGGATTCCGATCTTGATGCTACCCCACCAGCTGTTTGCCTTTACCTACCCTTTCCGATCAGCTGCGACCTCACCTGAAAAATGGGACTAAGAACAGGTGCACTGGATTACATGCGACAAATGATGCTCTTCAAGAGTTCTTAGGAGCTCTTCAAGAAATCAAACCTACTAATGCCATGGTTGCTGGGAAGGGTCCAGGGCCCGGAGGGGCTTACCTGATCTCTGCAGATTCTTTCGATAGCCGCTGAGATTGAGCTGGGTGATGGTCTCAGACACATGCGCGACAGCCACCTGCACATGCTTTTCGGTGAAGTCGTAACACCAGGACAGGTTCAGCTCATCCAATCTGCACACCAGAGGAGAAATAGGGAAAGCATGAAACCAGGACACAGGAACGAGCTCTAAGAAGCACAGTCTCAAAGATGCAAAGAAAACACAAAGCCACAGATTCCTTACCATTTCACGCATAGAACCTCTGCTTCTCTAAGCAGCTACCTCTGCTCACCTGAAACTGCCTTCTCCCCTCCTGACACAAATCCCCTGCCCTGGTGTGCCCTAGAAAGTTGCCAGGGGATCCGAGCCCACGTCTTAGTGAGTGATGCCCCCTTCTGGAAATGGAGGGAACACTCTCCTCTCCTCCTCATGGCTCAAACCTCATTACGGGACTAGATGGAACAGTTCTAGCCTCTTGTTTTCTTTCTCAACCACCCAGGTTGTCAGCAAACAACCACAGAGACTGAACAATCACTCGAGAGGCTTTAAAAATTCGATGGGTTATACCGGGGATTCTCAATAAAGAGACGCTGACGTTGCAAAAGGCCACTTCATCTTATCTGGCTTCTGCTGACTGAGCAAATGAATTCAAAGACAATATCCAACGATTAAGCCACACACCCCATTCCTGACATTGCTGAATACATGTAGGGTTATACATTTTTACCTCACGGATAACACCCTTATCCAAAGGCAATCTACTTTGAGCAGATCCTTAGCGACACAGGTAAAATGCTAGAGCAGAAAGATCAAGGGATATTAAAAAGGACGCACACACACACAGAGTATTTTGTGAGCCACGTCCTCCTCTTACTAATATCTGTAACTGTAACCTTTATTTATATCCTGACATTATTACATGATATAAAGATGTTTTTAATGGAGTCACCCAAATTTATGGTGTCTGCATAAGTTAGGTCTACAGATACTACAGGAAAAAAGCCTTATAGTCAGGTATAAACAGATTAATTTCGATAAACACATTACCAAATTTTTCTTACTTTCATAGTAAAAAAAAAGGGTGGGGAGGATTACTACACAAGTCTTCTGCAAACCTAACTGATCTGGCTCCTCAGTTTGAATAGAAAGTTTAGAGGGTAAAGGATACTGCGTATCATCAAGAGCTCAGAGTTAGGAATAGCTCAAGAAATAGATCCAATTCCTCGCTCCTGTGGGGGATAATTGTATATTTGCAAAAACAGTTCTATAATCAAGTTTCAAATCTTTCCTACCTGGAACAGCTGCTCAGCAAGGTCTTCAGGGCAGATTCGGAGAACCCAGAACACCCAGAAAGATTCAGGCGCACTAAATTTGAGTTTTGTGCAAGATTACTGGAAAAAGAAGAAAATGTCAGAGGAATACCAATAAGACACTGTTACTCAATAAGCGTTCTGAGGAAAGCAGGCTAGAGAAGTCAGTAGATAAGCACGCAGGCCTTCGAGCCAGAAGTGAGTTTCAGTTCATGTCTCACTCTCTGTATGACACCAAGCAGGATGCTTTGCCTCAGTTTACTCATCTGTGAAATTGCAGAGTCAGTACCTTCTCGGTACGGTTGTCACGATTAAATTATATAATGTGATAAAGGGCTCAGCACAGTGCCTAGCCCAAAGTAAGCACACAAGAAACACCAAGAATGTAAGTTTTAAATTGAAAAGAGAGTGCCTGAATAAACATTATTTCTATTTCACCCATAATTAGAATTAGCCGGTAGGCCTACTTCTACTTGTTGAGTCTCCAGGTTCCTCCAATTAAACATCTCTCAAATTTGACCTCTCTACATTCCCAAATGCCTGTGTTAGTGGGACTCCCTGATTAAGAGCGAGAGTTCTGGAACCATATTCTATTGCCAAGTTCCAATCTTGGTTCTGCCACCTACAAGCTGTGTGACCTTGGACAAGTTATTCAGCCTCTGTGCCTCAGTTTCCATATCTGTAAAAAGGGGAACAATCAGAACTTACGTTGTGGCTGACCTTTGAAGAACTGAGTATCTGGCACATAGGAAGTGCTCAATAAACGCTGGTACTTATTATAATTATGATGATGCTGGGTTTTTTTTACATCAGGTTTCATCATTTCTCACCTGAATGAACACAACGGTATCTTAACTAGTCCAGTTTTTTCCACATCTGGTTAACACTCCAAGGTGACCAGCAGATTTTATTTCTAAATTTCAACTCTGCACATTCTCTCCATTCTTAGGACCACTCTCTTTAGCACGCTTCCCTCTTCCAAGCCCACTGTGGAGTCCGGACTTCCTACAGCGTGGCAGGGGCCCATTACGAGCCGCTCCTCCCCTCCTGGCATCTCAGTGCACCCTGTGCCCTAACAGTTCTCACCTGCTACAGCGTTTAGACCCACACAGGCAGCTTTACCTCGTCGGCTTCTTTACCTCACCACGTGGAGCTCTCCAACCTGAATACCTTCAATACTCTGCATGAGAGTCACTTCCTCTAAGAAGGCTGCCCTCCCTCAATTTAATTAGGTCTCTCTGGGTGACGCCACATATAACAAACACAGTGCACTGTAATTATCTGTCTCTCTCACGAATGAGGCAGGGCCCATGCCCTTATTCATCATCCTTGTATGTCTAGAACCTGGCATATGCATATAGGCAGCAGGCAAACTTGGGTTGCCTGAACGAGTCCTGCAAAGTACTGGACAAGCTGGGGTACCCCATGGATATTTTCTGAGTCCATCTGGATATGGACAGAAGGGCACCCCAATTATATTCAGGAAACAAAGTTAACACACACAAAAACAACGGCGTTAGTCACATGCTCCTGACTGCCACTCACTTGACAATGGGATCCGACAGCTGCAGGCCTTCCAGGCTTAGGTTCTGCAACTTGGAGCACTGCAACAGAATGCCATGGAGGGTAGACACCTCGATAACAGAGTTGGACAGATCCATGTGCTGCACTCGGAAAGGGCTGGACACAGAGGAGGGGAAAGAGAGGCTCCATTAAGGTCGCTCACACATGTACCTCCAGATCAAATCCAACCCCATCTCCTCCCCAGATAAGCAGCCAATCACAAACATGACCCTAAATATACATTTCAAGTAGTATAGTTTCCGTCTTAAAATGAATTGCTACTAATAACTCCCTCCCCTCGTTCATTTTAAAATTTAGGATTTTAGGGGGCGCCCGGGTGGCTCAGTCGGTTGAGTCTGCCTTTGGCTCAGGTCATGATCCCAGAGTCCTGGGATTACACTCCTTGGGCTCCCTGCTCAGTGGGGAGCCTGCTTCTTCCTCTCTCTCTGCCCCGCCCCCCATGCTTTCTCATGTGTGCGCACTCTCTCTCAAATAAATAAATTCTTTAAAAAAAATAAATTAATTATGTTCAGGAGGATTTCTGCCAAGTCAAGATGGTGCTGCCGATATAGTCCCACTTAGGAAATTAATTCGTGGGCATCATGAGAATGAGCTGAATCTGGGTGACAAGAAGATTATGCCTATGAATCTTCCTGACAAAGGTGAGTGAGTAAATTACTAAAACAGAAAAGACAGTGGAAGAGCAAGCTGTAAAGGGCTTATATTGAGGTACCTGGAAGAAACGCAGTTGTGGAAGTTTCTAAGTAACTGGGCCCAGGAGTTTGTTTGAAAGAGAGGGCTGAACCAGAGAAGAGAATCTGAAAGTTCCAGCACAACTGTGGGTGTCTAAGACAGTGTGTCCAAGGACAGTGTGTGGATCAAGAGAAGGCAGCCAGGGACCAGGGACAGAACCCAGAGTAGCAGAGGAAAGTGCACACGTGAAGGGGACCCAGAAGGAACAGGCACGGGAGAAGGATAACCACCAGGGGAGGAGGGGTGCTGCCATATGGCCATGGAGGGAAGGGGAAAGTATCAGAGTGGGGATGTAGGTTTTGTCCTTAACTCTGCTGTCCTTAGCTTATTTTTCTGTTCAGTACCTAGTTATTCCACTCGAGTCTGAGATGGCTCTAAACCATACTGCAAAAACTATCAGTAACAGAGAAGTAGTCTTTCAAAATCTTCCACAAAACGAACAAAAAGAGGGCATTCTTGCTCAGGTTGCAAATTTGTCCCCCATAGGATCGGATACCCACAGCTTCAAGTGAGAAGACTCCTCACGCTTTGTCTTCATCAGAAATGGGCAGCGTGGCAAGAGCGAGGCTGCCTTGAGTCTGGTAGTGAGTGCTCCACATGGCTCCTGCCCCTTGGGACCCAGGATGCCCATCCTCCGAGGACCCCACTTGAGAAGCAAAATGTGCATCCCTGACCCCCTGAAAGAGCCCAAGAGTAACCCTGACTTAAAGTGGGAATGGCATCACCGAAACCTGTTCCATGTTTCAACACAAAGACCGCACAGCAAAATGCAATTAGCATTCCATTGCATAGACTCGTCACAGGCCGTAAGGCTGGTTACAGGAAAGGAAAAAAAAAAAAAAGTTTCCATCTGTTTCTACCTTAAGTCTTACAAACAACCTTTTCTGGGGATTTTTCTTTTTTACCTGAAATGTTCAACCAATGGTTGATCCATAAATGATCGTGGGCAGCGGAAGGCAACCACCCCTCGAGACAGCAACCGACCAATCACATCTGGGTGCAGGTTTCTACCTGTGAGGTCTAATGTCTGCCACAGAGACTCGTCAAACCTGGAAAAGAGGGGTAGTTAGTAAGCTGGGGGCACTGGATACCGGAGGGCCCCACCACTGCTACTCAACAAGGAAGCTTTGGCCACTAAGTCACCTTGGAGCAGATTCTAAAGGAAGCTTTGGTTTTGAGCTAACTACACAACTAGCCATGGTATTTTTTTTAGGATACAACTGAATATTTCTTGCTCATATCATGGATAAGCTTCCACCTTCAGCTGTACACACACCCCCCTCCACACACACCCACACCCACCCCTGTAGGTATTTCCTTCAGATGGTTCAACGCTATCATTAGCAATATAATGATCTGGAACTGGAGAATAAAATTTTAGTGTTCAATACAATTTGATAATTTTAAAAATGATTGCTCCAATCATTTAACTAATTAATGAATAGGTGGGTAGATTCAAAATGGCCTCAATGATCCCAGTTGCTGTTTTGGTAAAGCATACATGAGTTACCACAATTACCCTAAGTAACATGGAAATACAACTAAAAGGAGGAAAGTTAGTGCTATGGCTGATCTTTGCAGATGGGCTTGAACTGAGCAGGTTCACTTGCATGCAGATTTTTTACAGTACCATAAATGTATTTTTTCTTCCTTATGATTTTCTCAATAACATTTTCTTCTCTCTTGCTTCCTTTATTGTAAGAATAAGAGTATATAATACATATAACTTAAAAGATATGTATTAATTGACTATTTATACTATGGGTAACGCTTCCGGTCAACAGCAGTCTATTAGTAGTTAAGTGGGGAGTTAAAAGTCATATGTGGATTTTTGACTGGGCAGGGAGATCAGTCCCCCTTAACCCCATGTTGTTCAAGGGTCAACTACATTATTAAGAGATGACTATCAAATATCTACGAGAAATAAGGAACCCTACAAAGGAGTTCGGGTGTTTTACAATACCCTTTAAGCTTAAAAAAAAAAAGTGTATGCACGGACAGAAATATATATATATATATATGTATGAACTAATGTGAAAGGAAAAACGTTACTTAGATTTTGGATAGTGTTTCTAAAGCAAAAATGAAGTACGAAGTACCAAAATGTACTAAACAGTACAATAAGGTAGCTTTAACAGCCACAGATTAATTCAATTTAACAAAAAAAAAGAAAGCATGAGATCCACCACAGGAGGGAACATTTTAAATGCCTACTAGAATCGTATTTTTTAATACTGCTTGAAATAAGCAGGCCACTGGCTGGGCTCTGGAATAATTCTGCGTAATGAAATTGTCAAGGCATTACGTGAACTCTATTATTAAGAAGGCCGTGCTTCACAGATGCTGGCTATTACTTGTATGACAGTGATGTGAGGATTCATAGACTCTGCATGAAGAGGTCAGCTGGCTGACAAAGAAAATCACTATGGGGTCACCCGGGAGCGATCAGCGCACCTCCCCCACCACTCGCTCCTGCATTCCGGGTGCATACTCCCGCCCCCTGGGGCTCTTCTAAGCCAGGAGCCCACTCCTGGAAATGCTTGCAGTGTCTTACTGCCCACACAGCCCTGAATGGAGGGGAAGGCGCTCTTGCCATCTCCCAGTGAGAGCCCTAGATACGTGGAGGGAGGCGAGACGCAGATGGTCTTCAAGCGCAAAGGATGGCTAGTGGTTGGCTGGAGGTGACAAGTGGAATTGATGGAAAAAGTTCCAACTGAAAAACAAAGCCTGCCCCACCCCGCCCCTCCTGGCCTGTTACTGCCTCCAGCGCACCAGGACTTTCCATGCGCAGCTCACTGTGCAAACCTGAAGGTGTGCCCCCGAACCAACAAAGGCATCAACAACTACTGGCGGCCATGTGCCGCCCGCTTCCACGAGCCAGGCACCACTCCGGCATCTTCGGATTTCATCCTCATCACTGCCCTGTCTGGAACATACTATGACCTCCATTGTATATGTGGCGGGGTGGACCGAGGCTCAGAAGTGTCAAGTATGTCCCCCGGTCACAGAGTGCTAAGTGGCAGAGATGGGGTTCACACTGAGGTCGAATACCGCTCTCCCTATTGCACTCAGCACCCAACCCCCTCCCCCCACCCCCCACCCTGGTGTGGGGAGTGGCCAGGCCCTCATGCAGCCCCCTGCAGCCCCCTTCACTTCTAGTGTATCAGATGCAGAGTCAGAATCCAATAAGCGCATGAATACAGAAAGTTTTCTGAGGTGGGTAAGGTTACACCTCCAGGAGACTCCTCCCTTCCACTGTGAAATGAACACCCTAATATTCATAAAAATACGAAGATACCTAGTTTGCTTTCTGCTCCTACATTTTTCCTAGTTTTTAGTTTCACTAGGCCCAAATGAATAAATAAATAACTCTCCCCTTCTTTCACACATATACCAAGAGGGGTGAAAAATACTTACGCTAGGTGATACCACCTCTTACAAACACTGGAGACCTTTAGGAGTTCAGGGAGGCACAGACAGGAAAAGATCCCTAAGAGCAGCTCGTCTGGAAGTGAGTCCCATGAAACACCTTTAAGGGAAAAAAAAAGTGTTTTCTCATCACCACTCTTTTACCCAATCAAGTCTACTCAGTCTTTTCATGCTCGTCAAGGGTACACAATATTGAACTTAAAAGGGGAATTTAACATGAATCGAATGACTCATCCCACAGTTGTTTTTCTGTTCACTCATGGTCTCTGTACCCAGGGGTAAGCACCACACTTTCTCAGCAAAGGAGAAAAGACAAAACCAAGAATACTTTTTCATACCGTTTTTGTCTTCAGCACCTGCCAGCCAACCTTAGGCCAGGCCCATATTAACGGTGGTACACACCAAGTCCCCACCCCCTCAGAGAGCGTTCAACGATGTCCAAGGTATGATGCCTCTGGTCACTAAGAAATGCCTTGTTTCTCTCAGAAGTGGATTTGGTGGTGGATTTATTGAGTAGTGACCTTATCTAAAAGGCAAATGAAGTTTCCTCCTCCTCCTTTCAGATTTACAGAAAGCACTCAGAAGTCAACTTGCCTACAAGTACAATATCCAAAGGGTGCTTTCGTGTACCTCTCCACTTACTATGGTGCCATGAAGCACTTTAGGTGTTGAGGAGAGAGCAGGAAATAAGACAGACAAAGCACTTTAGCTTCATAGAGCTTACATTCTGGTGGGAGGAAATAATCACACATAAAAAAACAAGTAAATTACATGATATGTAAAAACTGGATTATTGCTATGCAGAAAAATTAAGCAGGGTAAAGGAGAGGAGAGGAAGTACAGGGGCCAGTGTTCAGAAACTCAACAAAGAGGTCAAGGAAGGTCTTTCCGAGACAGTGATCACCGAGCAAAGGCTCGAACAAAGTGAGGGAGCCAGCCCTATGAGTACCCAGGGTATGTTCTAGATACAGGGAACAGCATGTCTGTTTTGAGGAACAGCAAGGCCAGTGCAGAAGAAGAGCGAGGAGAGGGATGATAGAGGATGATGAGGTAGAGAAGTGAGAGGGGCCGGGTCATGCAGGACTTTCTACATCATGATGAGGACTCTGGCTGTGATGCTCAACATCATGAGGAACCACTAGAGGGTTCTGAGCATAGAAAGTTCTAAAAGCACTGCTCAGGCTCCTGTGTTAAAAATAAAAAACTGGAGGGGAAAAAAAGGTAGATTCATTAAGGTCAGTTTTGTCTTATAAAAGCAATTTCTAAATAGAATTCTTACGTTATGAGCATACAGAATAACCTACAAGAACAGGACAACAGGACAATGGCCAAGAAGGAAATGAGTATGAGTTCAGTAACTCATCTTCCCAGTCTCCCTCTGCCCCCAATCGCTCTTGTACACCAAGCCTAGTGCTATCCTCTCCCCTCTGTGATGGTTCACTTCACGTGTCAATCTGACTGAGTCAAGGGGTGCTCAGAGGTTTAGTTCAACAGTATTCTGGGCGTGTCTGTGAGGGGTTCCTGCATGAGATGAACATTTGAGTCCATCAACTGAGAAATGCAGATTCCCTTCCCCAATGAGAGTGGATCTCATCCAATCCAAGGCTGATGAGAACAAAAGGCTGATGAAGGGAGAACATGTCCCATGGAAGTACAAAGATTATTTAAAAATTTGAGCTGGGACATGGATCTCCTCCTGCCTTCAGAGCTGGACTGGAACTTAACCATCTGCTCTCCTGGTTCCCAGGCCTTTGGACTGCAGATGCTGGGACTTTTCAGCTTCCATAACCGGATGAGCCAGTTCCTTATAATAAATCTGCCTACGTCCCCTACTTCGGCGTCTCTGGAGATCCCTGATTGCTAACACACCGTCCCTCCCCATCTAAAAGGTGTCAGCATTTACTGCACAGGTACACCGTGCCAGGCTCTGCAGAGAACTTGATGGAGAAAAGCTGCCTCGGGTTAGTATTCTCGGGCAATCTTTCTAAAACAATCATGCCCTTCCGTCAATTAGAACCTTTCAGTGGTGCCCCCAGATATGTAGCCTGAAGTCTAAACTGCTAGGCATGAAATTCAAAGCTTTCATGTCAGGGCCCCACTCATTTTTCTCGGGTCATTATGTAGAGATATGTTCCAGCCATTTGGACCTACTTGTAATTCTCAGAATGAGTTGTTCTGTGCCACATCTCAGGAGCCCTCTACACACTGTGCCTGCCCCCAACTGCTACTGATTTAAAATCAAGTTGCCATTAAAGCCCTGATGCCTATGGAAGGCTTCCCATGACATCACCAAGAACAAGTCACTTTTTTTTTTTAACCACAATTTTATTATTTACTTACTTATCTGTTTAGCCCCTGCCCCTGCTGGGCCCTGAGTTCTGGAGAGCAAAAAAATGATTTTTTTTTTTTTTTAAATATCTTTGTACTTCCATGAACTAGCTCAATGTCTGATACATTCGTCCATGCATATATTTATTGAACATGTAGTATATGCAGGTGTCTGTTCTACGAAGATGCATAAGGGATGGCCAGCTCAGAGTTTGAGAAACAAACAGGAAATTTCAGTAAAGTATCATAATGGGCTGCAACAGGGTTCATGGTGCTGTGCTGGGTGTGGTGGTAGAGCAGTGATCAGGGAAGCCTTCCTGGAGGAAGTGGCCTCTACTGAAAAATGAGGAGATACGCAGCTGCTCAATGAATGACTACCCACCCTCTCTGGAAGACAAAATGAATCACTGTAGCCCTGAAACGAGGGGTAAACAGATAAAGGCAGATCATCCCTGCTGACCCTGGACCATGACCTGGGGAGGCAAGCTGGAGAGGACCCGGAAGCTTCTCCGTGTGGCAGCAACCCTCCGTCACCACCACAAGGCTCCTCCAAGCTCAGCATGGGCAGAGGACAGAGGCTCTCAAACAGGGCTCCTGCTCCGCCTCCCAAATTGGAAAAAAGCTGATCGTGTTTTCTAAGTTTTCCTTCCATTAATTCTTCTTAACTCCCTGACCTCTGTCGCCTCTTGCCCTGTAGATCAGATTCTAGCAGTTCATCTGGCAAAAGATGACACACTTAGTTATTCTGAATCTAGTAGGCTGAGACTGCACTACGACCCGTCAGCTCATCAGGACACCAGGTGCTTGGCCTCCCCGAGTGCAAGAACTGCGGGAACGCACCTCTGGTGCCCAAGTTTACAAAGCTTGGGCATGTTACTTAATCCCTCGGGCTTGGTTTCCTCATCTGCAGGAACTCGAATAAAGGGATTTATTTTGCAAAGTAGTTCCCTATGAAGACTAAATAATGTAAGGGAAGAGATCACGCAGCAGAGTCAAACTTCCTTTCTCCTTCTTGACTCGTTTTTCTCCTCTCTCCATTAAATCCGTGCCTTTGCCTTTTGTGAGGACCTTTTCTTTTCAATGCTGTTTGGAATTTTCACCTGTTTGAAAACACACCAGGTTTTAATAGGGTTTGGACAAGGGCTACGTGGTGTGATTTACCGAGAGCCCCAAACAGCGCTCTATCTAAGTTTGGGATCCCCAGAAGCAGAGCTGGAGGACCTGAATTCAAATAGTTTATTTGGTAAGTAATCCCAGGAAGAACTGGAAAGTGAAGAGATATGGAAGGGAAGGAAGCCAGCGCGGGGTATGTTAATAAGCAGGTTATGGCCATGGCCAAGTGGAGTTCATGTCTGCTGGGGACTCCAGGAGACCCTACAGCTCCTGCCCTAGAGCTGTCCCAGCTGAGGGCACAGGGGCTGGGGTATTAATCCACCAACGCCTGTCAGTCACTGGGTGGGGGCTTCAGGGAGCGGGGCAGACATGTTACCTCCCCGCACGCCTGCCCAGAGAGGTGTCAAGCAGGCACATGTGCATGCAGGAGAAAGCCTTTGGCATATAAAGGAGCGCTGAGCTCCAAGGGGCTCTCGATGGGCTGCCACGCATCTACTAAAGACGGTGGGAAAGGAAATTAGGGAGACTTCTTGTGAAGGGCAGGGTGGGAGAAATAAATTAATGAATTTAGTGTTTATTTTATTGGGAACACATAAGAAATCAGAAACAACTGGAACAATATGAGCTAGGTAATAAGGCTTGAAGGAAAACTAGTCAGAGCAACAAAGGCAGAGGTTTGCAGAGGACGCCGAAGCCGGGCACTGAAGCCAGGCCAGTAATACTGCTAGAATGAGGAGGGCCTTGCACTGCAGCTTCTACCTTCATCTGTCCAACTCCTACTCATTCATCCTTCAGATCTCAGCTTAAACGTCACCCTCTCGGAGGAGCACTCCCAGGTCACCATCGCAGCCCCCGGACCCAGACTGGCAGACCCAGTACACGGCGCTATACCCGGCCCCTAGGCAATCAATAAATCTTTGCTGGATGCACTGTACCTTTTACTTTCCCTTCATGCCGTTTGTGAATGTGCTAATTTTGTATTTGTGTGACTGGTTAACCTCTGCTAGCCAAGTAACTAGTACACACCCAGTGCCTAGGGGAGGGCCTGGCAATGAGTATCAGAAAGTGCTCAGCTGGTATTTCACAAAGGAACGACTGACACCCAGAGGAAGCATTCTGGCTTTAACCCAGAGACAGGCAAGATTGCTGCTGCCTCTGAGACCAGTTAGGCTCCTTATCTGTAAAATGAGAGGGCGGGCCTATGGCTCCGCTTCAATAAACATTCCCGGGTGCCGAACAAACACAGCAGTGCTGGGAGCTGCGTGTAAGCCACAGTCCCAGCCCCGCTTGGGAGACAGACTAATCAACAAACACATAAGCTCGCATTTAAAAACTGCTGTTTACTGAAAGCATTTATTCACGCACACGGACTCGAAACACAGCAACCCTGTGTATTCAGTATGTGTCATTTTACCCATGAGGACATTGGTCTCAGCGGAGTTAAGTAACCCCACCAAGGTGATATTAACTGTGGGGCGGCAGAGCCAGGAGGCAAAGCTGGGGCTGCCCTGTCTGAGCATGCCAAAAGCCCACGCCCTGAGGTGCAGGCGTAGACACAAGAGGTAGATGTTTGGAGGCTGGTCAGGTAGCGGAGGGCGCTGTACCTGCAAAGGAATGACACGGCACTGCTGGGTGTCCAGGGAACGAGGCTGAGGCTGGAGACCAAAACCCAGTGCACAAAGGTAACGTCCCCAGGTCAGTATACGAGTTGTCTGTGAGATGGGGGAAGGACTTCAGAAGAAGATGCAACCGTGCAAAAGAGACAAGGTCACACAACCAAATAAGTGGCAGGGTGGGGATTCAACCCTACGTCTGACTCCAAATGATTCCCTTTCGACCACAGGCTGCTCTAACATTCTACGCTCTCCCCTGTCCTGAGTTCTTGATGTTCTACAAGGTTAGGGAAGGTTGAGAATTACACCTGACTTGCTATCAGGGCGAGGGAGGGAGGGCAGGCAGGAAGAGGGAGTAAAACAAAGATGCTGAGAGCTATCAAGTGGGCTTCCAGAGGGAATCAACAACGGCCGAGACAACGCATGGCCTCAGCTGGCAGCCAAGTGCCCAGGGCTCCCTCAGTCTGGCCAGAGGACACTGACTGCAGGGCCCCTGGCTGGAGAGCTGAAGCCTGAGACTGGCCGCTGTCCAAGCAGATGGAGCAGAAGTCTGTCCTCTAGCTCCAGTGGCTGGCATCCAGGCTGGTGATATGCTTAATCTAATTTTACTTGCCATGTTGAATTCTCAAAACATCAACCATCTGTTTCCTGGATTCCTAACTACTCTGCTGTCTGGTCTGTTTGCCCGAGCGGATGCGAGAGTCCAGAGCAGGTCTTTCCTCCACTCGCCTCTTCTAAGCCCCCCAAGGCTGCACACCAGCCCCGGGCAGTAAAGGAAACAATTATTCAAGCCCACAGTGGCCACTCTTCAACTGCATGAAGGCAGTTAAACATACTTCAGAGCCACAAACGGGGCGCAAACTGGCCAGATTCACAAAGCTGCTGGTCGTCATCCTTGGCCACTGTCATTTCCACTTCTCCCTCACGTGCAACCCCAGCTGTCCACGTCTGTCACCTCACCGCTGCCCATGCCTCAAATCCTCTGGGGAGAGCAGCTTAGGGAAGAGTTTTCTATGCATGAGATCTTCGCAAGTCTAGGTTACTCATCTTACTTGGCTTATTTATTTCCTGGACTATCACCTACACTCAGATTCAAGTTAAAATTCCAAATCTTAATCATAAACAAAACTCTTAAAACTGCTCCTCTCCTTAAACATGGATCAACAAATGATACTTGAAGAACAAGCGGGCACTGGTGCTCACACTTACGGTTTTTTACTGTTTAAGGGTGGGGGCTCACGTTATGTTTGCTTGTGCTAGCTTGTTTGAAGTATTAACAACCTATGCTTCCTTTCTGGGAAACCGCAAACGTTCTGCCATGCTGGGATGAGTTTTCCTTCCTCTGCCCACAAATCATAAGAACACTAGACCATATGAACTTGGTATTTTTGGTTTTTGTTTTGGCTAAGTGGGCAAAACTTAAAAAAGCAAAACACAGCAAAACAAAAACAGGGTCCTCAACGACCCTTCAGTCCAACCCTCTGTTTCCGTAAGAGACTTGCTCAACCCTGAAATGTGGGAACAGCAGTGGAGAAACCATGGAAATTGCGATTTAGAGAACAAGGTATAATATACACGCTCTACATGAGATCTGAGAGCCAGGCTTTTGTCTGTTATGGGCACTGCTGTATTCTTACTCCCTAGAATGTGCAATAAATACTTGTTGAATGAATAAATGAAAGGAAGCTATAGGGCAAAGAAAAGATGCCTCCAAGGGCCCCATAAATATGGCTCTTACCGAGCTGAGCTTTGGGAGCTGTGGGCTAAGATTCATTGGTGAGTCATGAATCAATTTGGTTTGAGCAGCACTGTTTGGAAAGAATGGAATGGAACAGAATAGGAAATTATCTTAGTAAGGGGAAATATAGTTTTGTGAAATTACTGTTTCCGGCACACACCCAGGATTACAACGTAAAATACATTTATTACTGGCTTAAAGAAAAAAATTGGAGGAAAAATGTTTGCCTGGGGACATTAAAAAGCAGATTCCCAGGCTCAAGACATGACTTCTTGAATCAGAATCTCAGGAATTTTGCACTTTGAGCAAGTTCCTTCAGGGATATCAGCAGACATTAAACTTCAGAGTCTCCACTCTGAGAACCATTGCAAGGTCTGGGAATGTCAAGTAGTTTAACAGCCATGGAAAAGCTGATCAACAAATTAGTTCGACAGTGTTTTCATGGCCCTCTTGTTTGTGGGGGGTGGGGGATGGGGAGAAAAGGGACCAAGACAGGCATTTAATGACCACAACAAATAAAATACAGTTGTCCTCTTTGTGCCTATTATTAACCTCACGACTAGGCCACTTACTGCCAACTCCTTCCATATACTCACCCCGAGGGCCACAAAGACCTGTCCTCATACGGGTTTGCCACACAGTTTTTAACTTCCAAAATAAAACGATGACAAGGATTTAGTCACCAGACAGATGTGTGTGTCTGGCATGGGGCCTGCAGGGAGACTGCTGAGTGAAGAACCAGGAAAAACTCACAGCCCAGGGCCTCTGTCATCAGATCGCTACATAAAGCAGGTGTGGCCTCTTCTACCCTAATCCTGGCAGAGCTCTTAGCCACCTGTCTTGACAACTGCAGACAAACTCCCTGGAACGATGATCCAGATACACTGGAAGCCCAGGCTCCTGGAGGCCCACTGGGAATCCTCTAGCCCAGCTGTCCCTCCTCCTGCATCAGTGAATCTACTTCCCCACACCCCACACCAATTAACCAATCCATGTTGTGTGTAATATCACGCACATACGATGTATACAATTAGTATCCTTCTCTGCCTCTCTTTTAGGTAGTAACAAACATAAAAACTTTTTTTTTCCCTCTTCTCACTTCAGACATATGTATTTGAGGGCAATTTTAATCTAGACTCACTGACTGGACCATTTCCAGATCTTTCTTTCTGCAGAGCCTCCACTTGTGCTGAGAGGAGGAAGACTGTCCACGTCCACTGGGAATCACCTGGAAGTCCTTCTGTACCTGGGAAGGTGCACCTGCCTCAATTTGGCACAAGGGGTCCCCTCCTCTGGCCTCCTAGAGCACTCACTACCTGAACTGCTCATCAGATGCTAGTGTTTTAGCCGCCATCTTCTGCTGTGAGCTCCTCTTAGTGTGTATTATCTCTTCTCAACTTGACTAGCAATTTCCTACAAGCCAGGAACCATACCTTCATCTTCTGTAGTGCCTTGCTTAAAAAATGACTTTTTATTTATACAGCTCTCTCTGGGTATGACTGTGGAAGGACACACAGGAATCACGCTCAACGTTTAAAAGTAATCGGCACTGGACAAATTAATCAAAATCTGCTCATCTTAGCAGAAAGCGTCTTTCACCACATTTGGTTGGTCAAGCACCAAATTGCTAGGGCTGCACTCGAGACACTAAAAATAACATTAACATTAAATTTTGAGAAAAAAAAATTCTACACTAACAAGGTCCGGCTAACAGGATTAAGGACAAAAGAAAAAGTGAAGTGACTTCAAAACGAGTGTCAGAAATTTTGACCAAATTAACTGGGGTTACTTATCACATGTTACGTGCACGCAGCATGCTAAGTTTTATGTGCACTCTTTCACTTAATCTTCACACCAACCTATGAAGTGAGTATTATTATTCCATTTCACAAAGAAACAAAGGCACAGAGAGCTCAAATAACTTCCCAAGGTTGGTAAACAGCAGAATTAGGATGTAAAGTCAGACCTGTCTGACTTCACAAACCCTTATTGCCTTTCTAATTAATTCACCCCTTCTTGATGTAGATTTCTAGACCATAATCTGTAGGTTCTCTTTCCTAATGAAAGTCAAAACCCCAAAACAACAGATTTTTTTTTTTTTTTAAGCAAAGCAACCAACCAACCCTTCTTCAAAGAAAGTCAGATGGGAGCACACTTATCACTACTCCCACACCTCTTAATAAATCTCTAAACTTCTAGGCCTGACCCCCCCCCCACAGTTTAATCCCAACACATCAGCGTGTCCTTTTGTTTTTTTTTAATATTTTATTTATTCATTTGAGACACAGAGATAGAAAGAGAGCATGAGCATAGGGAGAAGCATAGGGAGAGGGAGAAGCATAGGGAGAGGGAGAAGCAGGCTCCCCTCCGAGCCAGGAGCCCGATATGGGGCTCGATCCCAGGACGCTGGGATCAAGACCCGAGCCGAAGGCAGATGCTTAACCATCTGAGCCACCCACGCGCCCCTCGGTGTGTCCTTTTAAAAGGTCACATCACAAGTCTGTTCAACACCACCTCTAGCCCTATCTCCCACTACTCTCCCCTTTGCTCATTCCACATATGGCTTCCTTCTTCCTTAAACAAACATGACATGCTTCTGCCCTAGGGTTTTTGCACTGACTTTGTCCTCTGCTTGGAGCCCTCTTCTTCAAGATATTTGCATGGCACATTCCTCACACTTCCTTCATGCCTTTGCTTAAAAAGCTCGCGTCTAAGTGAGGCCTTCCCTCAATACCCTATTTAAAGTTGCAACCCATCTTCCCACCCCAGGACTTCAGTCCCTCATGCCTTGTTCTATATATGATTTTGGCCACAACATTTATCACCTTCTAACATACTACATTTATTATGTAGTTGTTTATGTTCATTGCATCTACTCTCTCCAACAGAAATTTTACCAGGGCAGGAATGTTTATTACGTTCATTGCATCTACTCTCTCCAACAGAAATTTTACGAGGGCAGGAATGTTTAGGTTTTGTTTGCTGCCTTATCCCCAACACCTAAAACAATGCCCCCCACATAGCATGTGCTCAGCAAATATTTGCGGGATTGTTTTAAATGACTTACTGGCAAGAAAAACTGATAACCCAAGTCACTGCACTGTGTTTACCCTATGGCTTTTTGTACCCTTGGGGTTCTGCTCCACTCTGGGAGGCACTCATTGACCTGTTTGAGAAGCCTGGGGATGGGGAGCTATCAAAGAGGGAAATGATACGGTGAGTTCTACATTTCAGTCAGTCCGCTCTAGCTCTGGGGGGTGGATCTGTGGAGGATAAGACTGGAATTATGAGTCCATTCCAATATTCAGGCAAGAGATAGTGAGAGTTTGAAAAACACCTAGGAGACAAAAGGGAAAGATTCAATGATTGGTTGGATGCTGGAGGATGGTGGGAAGGGACTGACTGACTGAACAGATAATGCTGCCAGTAATGGAGACAGAGCATACCAGAAAAATCCCACTTGGGAGGTCCCTGGGGATATAAGTCCCTACACTCAGTTTAACATTCACTTTATTAGTCCTTTGACAAATAACTAAAGCAATTATGGCAACAAACTCAATCAAGGTTATAGATCAGCAGAATATAAACAACAACAACAAAAAAATCCTACAAGATTATTGCTTATGTCCCCATTTATCAGTGGCACTGAACTGGCCTTTGTACATGCAGATTCCCTTCAAAGGAAAGAGGCAGGAATGTCTTCTGGGTTAAAATTTCACATGGGTTAAAAGTCAATTGTGCACCTGAAAATATATACCTACCAAGATTCCTGTAGATTTCAGTGACCAGTTGTCCCATTTCTTTGAAAAACGACTTCAGAAGTAGGCAATTTTAAAAGCGTGCCATCCTAAAGATCGCTAAACAAAGATTACCAATAAAATACTTCAATCCGCCTCTTATGTGACCGACAGTTTTACCCTCATACCTTACCTGGAAAGTTGTCTCGATTTAGCTTAGGTCTGCGGACTATCACAAAGTCCTTGTCATTCCCCTTGCTTTTCAGCCGTTTTCGGGGAGGGCTCTGAGGGTGGGCCAGGTTTGAGAGCAGTTCCTGGGGTATATTCTCACTGTCCACCTCCTCCTTCTCCAGGGCAGAGACCCCCATGCCCGACAGCAGTTCAGATGTCTTGCTAGAATCCCATCCCCACGTGAAGCTGGTGGTAACGTTGCTACTCTGGTCGGGAATCTCCTGGAGGTGTTTCCTGCAGAAATGCACAACAGCCCCTGCTTCTTTCAAAAACACACCCGTGAATAATTCAAAGATAGGCCTAAATGAAACTGCAAGTTATGCAATGCAGAGAACTTTCACAGCGTCTCATAGAATTGCTTTTAAATGCCGGCGGCAAGTTTCTAAGAAGGAAAGAGAAAATAACAGAAAACCAAAAGGGCTTTTTGATTTACGATCACGGAGAAGGCCTCAAGAATGTCTTAAAGTGGAGGGAACAGACAAGCGGGAGAGCACAACGATGGAAAACAGTAGCAGGAAAGCTCAATAAGGGAAGGCAAATAAAACCGCACGCTTATCACCGCGCTAAAGTATCCAGCCATCCACTCTTTCCCAAAGGAGCTAAGCAAGTATTCACTTTACAGCATTTGTAACAATATTAGCAAGTAGCAATATTCGCGGCCTAAAAAAACTGAGACCGTTCATTCACTCTCTGCCCCCTTTTGCAATCGGGTTACCTGTGCATGGCGTCCACGGGTTCTGGAGTTTTAAATGCGTACATTAACTGCAGAACTGCCCGCCTCCGGGATTCCCGCTTTGGCGCGCGCGGCGGCTCACGGCCTGCAGCTCCGACCCCCAGCAGCAAGACCCGCGAACTCTAGCAACGTTCCATCCTCGCCGCGCGCGCAGGGCTCTTCTACTCGCTCTCCTCCGCCGCTGCCGTCTGCGGCCCCGCGGCCTGCTGGGAACTGTAGTTTCTGCTGTGCCTCGTAGTCCGGCCGGCTCTCCGATGCTTCCTCCCTTACTACTTCACCCGCCTTCGAGATACCCAGAACTCCCCGCGGCTGCGAGGCTGGGCTACCCACGGGGTAGGCGGGGAAGCGGAAGTGGGCGGTGCTCGGCTGGCTGGGAAATGTCAGCCGCTTGACTGGGGACGGGTTTTCCTTACCCCAGAGCCTGCAGGCCTTTCAGTGATCGTCACCGCCGTCGCCTCGGACCGTAGGTCCCGGATTTGGACGGCTGTGGCGGACGCGGAGTTTCCCGGTCCTTCCAGGTGCTGTCTGGCAAGATCGGACGGTGAGCCTGATGGGGAGAGCCTGAGGCACTTTGGGGTCTGGGGTCTGAGGCCGAGCGCAGGCGGAGATCGAGAGGACGTCGGAGACCCCGAGCGGCCGCCACCGCGGGCCTACGTCCCGGCCACTGATAGGCGGTAGCCAGGTCCGCCGGCCAGGTGAGAGGTTGGGGGCCGCGGGCGTCACACTTGCTCTCCCTTCCGCCGGGAAGCTGCTTCCTCCATCGGGGGGAGAGTGACCCTTGGCACTGGGTCTGTGCACAGGATCCTTTCCTCAACAGTAAAATAGGCACTACGGCTTCGAGGCTTATCTCGAGAACGCGCTTGGCCGTGAGGGTCAAGTCAGATAACGCTCGTGAAGGCGTTTTGTAAACTAAAGCGCAGTTCGAACGAGAGGCGGTGGTTTAATTTTAGGGGAGCAGGAGAACACCGTGGTTCCTGTGTGCGGTGGGAAAGCTGCGCATCCCCTTGCAGCCTTGACGAGTTTCAGAAATGCCAGCACGGGAACAAATAAGGTGACTATATGTTTGCAAAGGGCTTTTTAGCGCAACGCTAGGGGCCACCAACGGAGCCATTCGGTTGCTCGTGTTCAACGGGCCACGTCTGGTTGCGTCGCCGTGTAAAACCGAGCTGCTTTCAGCCTATCTCCGCCAAGAAGAGTTTGAAGGCGGTTAGAGGAGGGAGTGTGCCATATTCTAAGGTAGGATGACCATGCGAAATCCATTGTGCACACTACACCATGACTGTGACCCCTGGAAAACAGTGGAAGAGAGAAGGGAAATAAATTCCAACCCTCATAAAAATGCAGAGGATTTATGAAGTTCAGAAGTAAGCAGACAAAAATATTAGAGTATTACTTCAGTATGCAGTATGACATACCTTAAAAAATAGTATGACATACCATTAAAAAACCGATTCGCTTTATGCTGGAATTAAACCTCTCTTGCCCGGGTATGTGCTGGTTTCAGGCTTGGTGCCTAGCCTGAAAAGTGACCACTTCTTGATTAAGGTATTCACGAATCTTTAGTTTTTTTCTTGAACATAAGTGAAATTGGTGTAAAGAAGGGATATGCTCATAACAAGTTGATTTAAACTAGGTGAAAATACTAGGCTGAATGTTCACAATTCATTAAACTGATATTATGGAAAATACTGTTAAATGCAAGTTACCTTTATGTTACTTTGGCTAAGGAGAAAGCAGTTGCCTTCCTTTGAAATCTACATCCTTTTCCTTAAAATTGCAACTCATTAGAGAACATAATTTTGTCTTTAAAAAAAGTTATAGTCTCTTTCAAGAAAGTAAAACAGAGGGAGTGTATACACTAATGGAGGAGAAAGAAACAAGGAAAAAATATTTTAAATGCCGTGATGAGCATAAACAAAGTTTTGAGATACAAAGTAGATCTTATAGATAGGAAGGCCTAATGGGATGATTTTAAATTTAAAGATGAGAAATATCCTGGTAGTAGGATTTAGTAAGTAGTTTCCTAGGAGCCAGGGAACATTTCTAGTTCTTAGAATACTTGAAATAGCGGAATTGGTGGACAGGAGGCCCTCTATAGAACTTCAAAGAAAGCCTGTCAGCTTTGAAAATCAGTCTTCAAATTCTAGAATAGGTATTTTACTAACAGTTTGCCCTGGTAACAAAAATACTTTAGCTTGCTGAAATAATCAGTTTTTTTTCTTCATTATTCTAATCACAGGTGTTCGTTCTCTTTATATAGTAAATAAAAGTTTAAATTGGTACATGGGAGTCTGTTTGATATAAGGAATTGTGTCTATTGAAGAGATGAGATTATCAGCTACATAGATATTGCAGTCTGGTTTCTTCAAGAATTACACTGTGATTGCTACTGATATGGATTATTTTTTTTTCCTGGTTAATTTTATTTATTTAATCTTGCTCAGCACACCCATGTCCCATTTGAGTGAGAGGTGTAACTAAATTTCTAAAACTAGAATTACTAGATCAGTACCTAGGACAGATGAATTACAATTTTTTTTTTTAATCTCTGCAAATGACATTAGAGTGAGTAATTTTTAGTACTCTTTAGAAGCTTGAGGTAGAATACAAAGTGACTTTGTAAATTGGGAAAGTGTTTATTGTAAGAGACAAGATGGTCAATATTGTGAGGGCACAGGAGGGGCAAAAAAAGACTGGAAACTACATTTCACTGTAAGCTATGTGTATATTCAGTAGTATATTAGCGTTCTTTTTGAAAATCACATATGACAAAAGCGATTGTATTTAAATAGAAGAGTGATGTGCTTTTTTTCTTAGTTCCATCAAAGCATGAAATAAATCTTAAAGATTTCTTTAGATTTTTTTAATGTTATTTAGCTTGGGGGAACAAAAGACCAAGAACGATTATATAGCAAGAAGTTTCTACCTGCCAATCAAATTTCAGAAGGATCCTTTCCCTCCATTATTTTTAAAGTAGATCTTTAGATCTCTGTAGTTTAATGCTGTCTGTGATGGACAGATTGGAGCAAGAACAGAAGGGTTCTTTCCCTATTCTAATTTGCTCTATGTTTGCTTTTCTACCTTTCCCACGTAAATTAGAGTCATATATTACCCTTAAGTAATATAGTAGTCTTACCTGGAAGGTGAAAAGACTTTGCTAAATTCTGTATTAAACATGACTTTTCTAGCATTCTATCTTGATATATCTAAAGGAATAATTAATAGAATGTTTCTAATTTGTTCACTGTAAAAACCAAACAAAAGAAATTATTTAAACAATTTAAATAGCATTAAGAAAGTATGTCTGGATTTGAAAAAAGACTGTGTAGTATCCCAATTATAGTTAGGATGAATAGGTTTGAATCCCAGCTGTGTGGGAATGTGGACGAACTTCTGGCTCTCTCTGTACCTTTTTCTCCTCTATTAAACAAGGATACTAATAGTCCTTTCTTACTGGTTTGTGTGGTCTAATCTGATAAAGTATGTTAAGTGCTAGCATAATGCTTGGAATCTAGTAAACTCATACTAAATGTTAGCTATTCTTTTTTTAAAAATTATTTTATTAAGAAGGATTCTAAGGATTATTCTTTAATTACCAAAATAAGTCTTATAATCTCTTTACGTGAAATCTTTAAGAATCCATTACAATTCCAGTTGTTTTCTTCTTACTTGCTTACATGGTTGCTCCCTTTTCTCTCTCATGTCTTACCAAAGGTTAAGTACTTTGTACATGTCTGTCTTCAGAAGGGCTTGTCACACTTTGGAATTCAGTTTACCTGGTTGGTTTAGCAACTCAGCTCATTTTTTGAAAATGACTTCAAAAGATATTACAGCTATTTTGTACTTTTAGAGTAGGAGCCACACTGTCTTGGGGAATTCTGTGTATATCCTAAGCTGAATCCTCCCTATACCTGGAATCTTTAAACAGGGAATAATGGTGGTTATATTTGGGAGATTTAACTTTTTATTGGTAGTAGAGAATTGTTGACTTCCACAACACTCACGTGTAGTTCTGATACTTTCAATTTTTCATTATTAAGATCTTGAGTTGTCTCCTAGTTTTTATTATTTCACATATCTGAATAAAGATACGTACTTAAGTTAGCATAGCCCAAGTCTGATGCATCATTAGGTTCTGGCTAGAAATTTTTCATTCAGCTTCAGAATCTTAGGTTTGGACAAAATTTTTGTCTTTGTTCTCTTCAGTTGCTACCACAAATCTTTCCTTTCATCCTTCCTTCTTGTCTTTTCCTTCTCTTTCTCTTTCTTTTTGAAGATATTTGGCGGATGCTTCAAGTTCCAAAATTATCTTAACCTGTAAGTTTTCCACTTAAAGTGTGTTTAGCCTAAAAAACCCACTATAAACCATAAAGTACTTGGGAAACAGTACCCCAAGTCAGTAACATTAACAAGCTAATTATGAAAGGCATTTGAAAGACATTGTATGGTATCTTAATAATTGGTATGGGACTAAATTGGATTTTAAGTGTTTAAAGACTTTCAGAACTGGTATTTTGAAAGGTAGACTATGTCTGGATATCAAGCACTAAAATTAGAATGAATGAACTGGCATTTTGATTTTGAGTAAAATCTACTTTTGCTGCTGTGGTGTTAATGCCAACCTATGATAGCTTTGAATTTCTCTTTCAATTTCTAATCACACGGAACTGAATTTTGATTTGCCTCCAAATTTTTGCATGTTCTTCTTTCATTTTTGCCAGTTAGCCTAAACACATTATTTTAATATTTGAGGAATATTGCTAGAAGTACCACTTTTGTGGTCAGAGGCATATTTCCTCTTTTGCCCTTGAGTATATTTTTGCACAGCTGTACATGGTTGCAGGTCAGCAAATGATCCATTTTAATCCACCTCCATTTTGATCATGTGCCTAGAAGAATGGCATTGTCTTTCTATATGATACTGGTGTCTATAGAAGGTATCTAATACACCTTCTTGACATGGCTCTGAGATGTGTTCTCCCACTTTTCAACAGAGTGTTGAAGAGGTGTTTGGGCTACCTTGTAGACCTAGAGAGGTAATCCCAATTTGTCGAGAGAGGCAAAGGGAGCAATTTCTTGGAGCAAAGATCATTTTTTGTTTTATAAGAATCCGGGTGGGCCCAGGCTGTGGTAACTACAGAGAATGAGAAGCAAAAAGCATTTGGTATCCATTCATATTTTGGGGGGATGGTAGGAGAGGAAGCTATTAGTGTAAAGCTTTGCTTTGAGACTACTGAAGCAACTAGTTATCTTCTAGAAGCACATGATGTGAAGGAGGTGGAGATGAGCAACTAGCATTTTTTGAGGACCTACTCTGTTTCTAGAACTCCTAGTTGGTGTTTCACTTTTGTATCTCATTTGATCTTCACAGCAACCTGTGTGAGGTGATTATTTATCCTCCCTTAACCTTTTAAATTGCATAAAATTACACAATTAAATAAAGTTGAGATTTGGAGCCCGGATTTACCACAGTATAACAAAACATTTGTATTTTAAAATAGTTGTAACTTTAGGCACTTAACACTGCAGCAGAATTTCTCATTTCCTATTTGCCATGTGCTTTACTTTCATATTACTGCATTGATTTTTAAATAATTTTGAAATTACAAAATAATAAATGTTCATTATTTAAAATGAAAAACACACAAAAGCACAAAGAAGAAAATAGAAATCATCTCTTTACCATTTTATGACAACCACTGTTAGCATTTTGGTGTGTATTTGTCCCATGTGTTTCTTATGTGTACTCCCTTAGACCCCACCCCTGTCCCTTTTGACATCTCTAAAGTGTCCCTGTGGATCTCACCTTTCCTGTAGACTGGGAGAATCTGGTGTCCTCCTTGAATCACTGCCTGCAATTTAGTTTTGCTGTTATGTAGTCCTTGACTTAGGTGCAGGGGACTTGCTGCAGATCCCTGCTCCCGTGAGTCATGGACAGGTTAACAGGATTAGTGATTTATGAAACCCTTGGCTGCTTTTTTCAAAAAGGCAATGGGCAGCGATGTGACTGGAGGACATTTTTAAGACTTCCTGGACTATTTAGTACAAACATTTAAGTTGTTTCTATGTTTTCATGTTTAAATAATGCTGCCATGAAACATTATAGGTAAATCTTTGTTCACATTTTGGGTTTTCTTTAAGTTATTTGGAGAGGAATTTCTAGGACAAGAGATATGTACTTATTTTAAGGTCTTTGGTATATATTGCCACATTGCTGTACTCCCTGGTGGTAAGTTCTTTTCAGTAAGCCAAACCTGAGTTGTCTAATCTTTATTTTTTTAGATTTTAATTAACAGTGATTTTATGAATTTAAGATATAAGTAACTAGATCAGATGGAGGAGAAGGTGCACCTAGCTTTGAACACAAAATTTTTCAGTTGAAAGAACCAAAACAAGCTATAGGATATAGGAGTTCATAAAGAACCTTGGAAAGTGCTGTCATTCTGGACTGTAAAAAAATAATTCCTCACTTGAATTTAGGTACAAGGTCAAAGATATAGACTTTAAAACTATTATTTTCTCATCTCAGATTAGGGAAACCCCAATTTTCTTCTCCAATTTAGTGGGACCCCTAGGCCTAACCTTGTGTCATAACAAGACAACAGTTCAGCTTGAACAGAAATAGATGGTGTGTTAAACAGAATAATAGACCCCCAAGGGTATCTATGCCTTCATCAAGTGAGGAATTATTTTTTTTACAGCTTTGGTTACTAATATGACTAGATTATCCAGATTTTCCCAATGAGATCAGATGAGCCCTTAAAAGCAGAGTTTCCTCCCAGCTGAGGGTGGAAGAGAAAGTCTGAGATTTTGAGCCTGAGAAGGATTTGAAAAGCCATTGCTAACTCTGAGGTACACAGGGCCACATGCAAAGACTGGGAAGAGGCCTCTGGAGCTAAGGGCAAATGCTAGCTGACAGCCTGCCAGGAAATGGGGATCTCAGTCCTATAAACATAACAAACTGAATTTTGCCAATAGCCTGAATGAACTTAGAAGTACATTCTTCCCGAGAGTCTCCAGAGAGGAACACAAACCTGCTGACACCTTGATTTCCATCTTGAGAATTTAGTTGAACCAAGTTGTGCCTGGACACCTGACCCACAGAAACTATCATATAAGGGTGTCGTTTTAAGCCTCTAAGTTTATAGGAATTGTTTTTAGCAGGAATAGGTGACTAATACACTGAGAATGGGAAGAGATGTAAGCAAATCATTTCTTTGTTACTAGAATAAAGGATCCATAATTCTGTTTATTCATCTACAAGATTTTAAAGTGCTATGAATCAGACTGAAAAATTGACAACCGTTATAAAAAAATATTAGTAGCTAGTAGCAAATTTATAACTGATTTTGTTGTTTGCTTATGCCCATAATCTTCCTACCTGTTATTAATGTCTTTATGTATTTCCTTTTTGTCTTAGTTTTTTATGCATATTATAATAAATGTAAAAATGTGTGAATTGAGGGTTCTTTTCAATTAATATTATGGTAATTTTCTCATGTTATGAAATAATCTTAACAAAACATCATTTCTTACACTTCAATAATATTCCATCATTTGCTTCTGCCATACTTTAGCATTTCCTTGGTAATCTCTGATATTCAGTCTTTTTTCTATGATTACCATATTCCTTGGACTGGACAATTTCAGGAAAATAAACATCTAGGTCAAACTGTGAAGGGGTTTACAAATAATCCCTGTCTTTACATTTACTTTACAAAAAACTGTCTTACATTTAAATTCACATTGAATTACGTTTTTTTAAAGCTGGATCTTGAAGGAGGTAATGGTTTTCATCAGCACACTCTATATTGAACTATCCACTTAATCTTTTCTTGGCTTACAAATAAGATTTGACTTACTCTTATTGTGATGGTATAGGTTTTTTTCATAGAATATGAAATTTGAAATTTTGAGTAGTAGTAATGACAGTTTTAATAAGTCTTTGTGTTGTAATAAGTATTTGTTATATCAATTTTGGAGACCATAACAGGAATTTTATGTTGTCTTTATAGTCAGCATTAATAAAAATAGTGTATATACTGAAGTATAGAGTAAGTTTTTTATTCATTTATTCATTCAACAAATACTTTTTGAGTATCTACTGTATGCTAGACATTATATTAGAGACTTGGGATGTAGTACTGAATAGTCAAGTCTCTGCTTTCATGAAGTCTGGGGGGTAGAGGTGGGGAGGAAGGGGTTACAGGGAGACAATAAATGTAAATATACATTATATTAGGTGGATAAGTGCTTTGAAGAAAAACATAGCAGGATGTGGTGATAGTGATGAAAGGGGGTCGATTTTAGATATTTAAGAAATATGAAAATACTGGTTGAAATGCACAGAGGAATAGAAAGTACTTCTATAGTGAAGAAATAGTGAAGAAAATAGTTTATTATATGTGATTTTTGTTTGTGGTATTCCATGTAAGGATATTTCTTATATGAATTTAAATTTAGCCTGATAATACCCAAACTTTCTTTATTTGTTTTATTTTTTTATTTGGTTGGAGATGTTGGTGTATTTTATTGATTCTGCCTTATTTTATTCTGCATCACAATCTTGATTCTCTGTTAAGATATTAATTCCTTAGAATATTGTAGTCTATGGACAAACAAAAATGCCTAAAATTGATTTTACAAAAGTGAAAAGAACATATTGCATTCAGTTAGTAAAGGTAAATTATTTTAGGGATGCCTGGGTGGCTCAGTTGGTTAGGTGTCTGCCATCGGCTCAGGTCATGATCCCAGGGTCCTGGAATCGAGTCCCGCATTGGGCTCCCTGCTCAGCGGGGAGCCTGCTTCTCCCTCTGCATGCTGCTCCCCCCGCTTGTGCTCTCTCTCTGACAAACAAATAAATAAAATCTTAAAAAAAAAAAGGTAAATTATTTTATAAGAGTAAAGAGATAACAAACCATTGCTGATGTCTCTATTATCAGCATTTATAATTAAAAATATTCTCAAGTGTATGACTTTATTCAATAATCGTTGATAAATTTTTCTGCATTTAATAGTAAGTTTCTTTAAAGAAAATAAGATTTATATAGCTAATGGAAAGTGATCAGTATGCAGTTGACCCTTGAACAATGCAGGAATTAGAGGTGCCAATCCCCTGTCCACTCGAAAATCTGTGTATAACTTTTGACTCCCTGGAAACTTAACTATTAATAGCCTGCAGTTGACCAGAAGCCTTACCATAACATAAACAGCTGGTTAATAGTGTGTGTGTGTGTGTGTGTGTGTTTTACTGGATGAACTTGATATTTATTTTGTAGTATGAGTACTTTTTTGTTGAAATATAATTAATATTCAACACTATATTAGTTTCAGGTGTACAACATCATGATTCAACATATACTGTATGTAAACTATATACTCACAATAAAGTAAGCTACGGAAAAGAAAATGTTACTAAGAAAATCATAAAAAAGAAAATAAATTTATAGTACTCTATTTATCAAAAAAATCCGTGTGGAACTGGACCCACACAGTTCAAACTTATGTTGTTCAAGGGTCAACTGTATTTTGTGAAGCAGTAAATAAATAAGAATTTCAAGTTGTTAAATTTGTTAGCCAAGATTATCACAAGAAAATAAAACTGTTTTAAACAAAGGAAATGTTACTTTCAAATGCTCTTTTTCATGCTCTCTCTCCCTCTTTTGGAACATTTTAAGTAATGGGTTATGGATGACTTAGAAAACTTTATTTTAGAAAATACCTCATTTCCTAGGATCTAGTTAGTAGTGTATTTGTATTAAATTTCTATTGGGACTTATAACCTTAAGGAACAAACTCCAAATGACACTATTAAAACTGTTCACATTTAGTATTCTTATACTGTAATATTTTTAGAACTAGTGTAATTTTTATTAAGATAACTTTTTTCCTGAAGATATAATTTATGTGAAATTTTTAAGATCTGCTTTAAAAAATAAGATGTATATTTGAGAATAAGAATTATCCTTTTCCTTTTATTTGTAGTTCAATGTAAAGACTGAAGATTTTCCAAAGAATTTATTAGTAAACGAATATTTAGGAAATTTTCAAGTGGTTATTTCCTTTGTTAATCCTGCTTTTTTTTTTTTTCTTTTCCAGTTTACAGATATGACCCAGACCTGTACATGAGTGACTTTGGTTAGTCAGAGTGAACATTCAATAATGAGCGGTGCAGCTTTGGGACTCGAGATTGTTTTTGTCTTTTTTCTGGCATTATTCCTACTTCATCGATATGGAGATTTCAAGAAACAGCATAGACTTGTGATTGTCGGAACACTGCTAGCTTGGTATCTCTGCTTTCTTATCGTCTTCATACTGCCTCTGGATGTTAGTACGGTAAGAGGTGAAACCGAGTTTTGGAATTCAGAAGGCAATTGTAATCATACAGCATGTTTGAGATATGCTAGTTCTTAAGACAGCTAAATTATATAAGGCTATACTGAATATTTTGTATTTAAGTCTTACTTTAGGAATTTGATCATTAAAAAGCATAGCCAGGAAGGTAATTGGTGGATAGGTTGATATCCTCCAGTATCCCTTAAGTACTTGGTAACCTTTTGGTTTTCATTTTTAAACCTTGTGTTCACTGATTTAGACTATATACAACCGGTGTAAGCATGCTGCTGCAAACTCAAGCCCTCCTGAGAACAGCAACATCACAGGATTATATGCACCTGCTACCCCAGGTCCCAGGTATTTGCTTCCTGTTTGTTGATTTTTATTTATTTTATTTTATTTTATTTTTTTAAAGATTTTATTTATTTATTTGAGAGAGAGAGAATGAGAGACAGAGAGCACGAGAGGGAAGAGGGCAGAGGGAGAAGCAGACCCCCTGCCGAGCAGGGAGCCCGATGCGGGACTCGATCCCGGGACTCCAGGATCATGACCTGAGCCGAAGGCAGTCGCTTAACCAACTGAGCCACCCAGGCGCCCCTGTTTGTTTATTTTTAAAAATAGGGTAGAGGAGAGGGGGGGCGGAGCAAGATGGCGGAGGAGTAGGAGACCTGGATTTCGTCTCCTCTCAGGAATTCAGCTGGATAGGGATCAAACCATTCTGAACACCTACAAACCCAACAGGAGATCAAAGAAAAGAAGAGCAACAACTTTCTGAACAGAAAAGCGACCACTTTCTGGAAGGTAGGACGTGCGGAGAAGTGAATCCGAGGCGATATTCGGGAGGATAGACGGCGGGGGAGGGGCCTCCATCGGCCGCTTCTGGCAAGTGATAGAGCCGTGGAGCACAAAATCGGAACTTTTAAAAGTCTGCTCCGCCGAGGGACGTCACTCTGGTGGCTAAGCGGGGGGTGGAACCCTCCGGGACAGTGTGGTCTCAGGACCCTCGGGGTCACAGAAGGACCGGGGGTGCCTGAGGGCGGCAGAGCTCCCAGGTATCGGAGCAGGGAAGCCGGCTGCAGAGGCGGAGCCCAGGCGCGGGCTCTCAGCTCGGGGTGGCCATAAACCGGGATCCGCGGCCCAGTCGGGCCCCTGCTCCTCCAGCAGGGACCCAACAAGCGGCAGATCCGGGGAGACTCACCTTCCTCCCCCGGGAGGAGCCGCGCGGGAGGGCACTGCAGGGATCTGCTGGGTTTGGAGACTCCAGACCGGGTCGGGTGCCAGAGATAGAAACGCGCGGTCACAGGCCGGTTGAGCATGGAGTGCAGCCGGAGACCGGGGAGACGGGAGTGACTGACGGCTTTTCTCTGGGGGCTCACTGAGGAGCAGGCCCGAGTTCTCGGCTCCTCCGGGCCGGAGATTGGGAGGCCGCCATTTTCACGCTCCGCCTCCAAAGCTGTATGGAAAGCTCGCAGGGAACAAAAGCCCCGGAGAGCAAACCCGAGCAGATTACTCAGCCGGGAGGGGGCAAGGGCGGGGCAATTCCGCCTCCGGCAGAGACATTTGGAAACCACGGCAACAGGCCCCTCCCCAGAAGATCAGCGAGAACAGCCAGCCAAGACCAAGTTTACCGATCAATGAGAACGGCAGAACTCCAGCGCTAGGGGAATACTGCACATAGAATTCACGGCTTTTTTACCATGATTCCTTAGTCTTTTAAAGTTAATTTTTTTTTTAACTGTCTTTTTGTCTTTTTATTTCTTTTTGAATTTTTCTTTTTCCCTTTTTCAAACAACATCTTATCAATCCCTTTTTTTAAAAAAAAAACATTTTTATTTTTCATTTTTAGAGTCATATTCTATCCCTTCATAGTAGTTACCCATATTTTTGGCTTATATATATAAGTTGTTCTCTCTTTAAAATTTTGAGATAGTTTCTTCTAACAGATTAAAATATACCCTAAATCTCTAGTATATGGTGTTTTCTATTCCCCTGCCTGATCACATCCTCTCCCTTTTTTTTTCTTTTTCTTTTTTCTTTTTTTAAATCTTCTTCTTTCTTTTTCAAACAACTTCTTATCAATTCCTTTTATAAAATTTTTTATAATTTCCATTTTTACAGTCATTTTCTATCCCTTCATCATATCAACCCTTATTTTTGTACATATATCTTTTTCTTTCTTTAAAATTTTGGGAGACACTTTCTTCTAAAAGACCAAAACACACCCCAAATCTAGTGTGTGGCACTGATCTATATACCATATAGATCATATTTGATCACATTCTGGTTTTTCTTTTGTTGTTGTTGTTTTGTTTTGTTTGTTTTTGTTTTTATCTTTATCTTTTTCTTTTTTTTTCTTTTTCTTTTTTCTCTCTTTCCCCTTCTTATCCCACTGCTTCAGGTCTTTTCTGATTTGTTTAGAGTATATTTTCTGGGGACGTGGTTACTCTGCTAGCATTTTGTTCTCTCATTAATCTATTCTCCTCTGCACAAAATGACGAGACGGAAAAAAATCACCTCAACAAAAAGAACAAGAGGCAGTACCGACTGCCAGGGACCTACTCAATACGGACATTAGTACGATGTCAGATCTAGAGTTCAGAATCATCACTTTAAAGATACTAGCTGGGCTTGAAAAAAATATGGAAGTTATTAGAGAAACTCTTTCTGGAGAAGTAAAAGAGCTAAAATCCAACCAAGTAGAAATCAAAAAGGCTATTAATGAGGTGCAATCAAAATTGGGGGCGCTAACTGCTAGAATAAATGAGGCAGAAGAGAGAATCAGTAATATAGAAGATGAAATGCTGGAAAATAAAGAAGCTGAGAAAGAGATAAACAACTACTGGATCATGAGGGCAGAATTCGAGAGATAAGCGATACCATAAGACGAAACAACATTAGAATAATTGGGATCCCAGAAGAAGAAGAAAGAGAGAGAGGGGCAGAAGGTATAATGGAGCAAATTATAGCAGAGAACTTCCCTAATTTGGGGAAAGAAACAGGCATGAAAATCCAGGAAGCACAGAGAACCCCTCTCAAAATCAATAAAAATAGGTCAACTCCCCGACATCTAATAGTAAAACTTACGAGTCTCAGAGACAAAGAGAAAATCCTGAAAGCAGCTCGGGAGAAGAGATATGTAACCTACAAGGGTAGAAACATTAGATTGGCAACAGACCTATCCACAGAGACCTGGCAGGCCAGAAAGGACTGGCAGGATATATTCAGAGCACTAAATGAGAAAAATATGCAGCCAAGAATACTCTATCCAGCTAGGCTGTCATTGAAAATTGAAGGAGAGATAAAAAGCTTCCAGGACAAACAAAAACTAAAGGAATTTGCAAACACAAAACCAGCCCTACAGGAAATCTTGAAAGGGGTCCTCTAAGCAAAGAGAGACCCTAAAAGCAACATAGACCAGAAAGGAACACAGACAATATACGGTAACAGTCACCTTACAGGCAATACAATGGCACTAAATTCCTATCTTTCAATAGTTACCTTGAATGTAAATGGGCTAAATGCCCCAATCAAAAGACACAGGCTAACAGACTGGATTAAAAAACAAGATCCATCGATATGCTGTCTGCAAGAGACTCATTTTAGACCCAAAGACACCCCCAGATTGAAAGTGAGGGGGTGGAAAACCATTTACCATGCTAATGGACACCAAAAGAAAGCTGGGGTGGCAATCCTTATATCAGACAAATTAGATTTTAAACCAAAGACTGTAATAAGAGATGAGGAAGGACACTATATCATACTTAAAGGATCTATCCAACAAGAAGATCTAACAATTGTAAATATCTATGCCCCTAACATGGGAGCAGCCAATTATATAAGGCAATTAATAACAAAAGCAAAGAAACACATCAACAACAATACAATAATAGTGGGGGACTTTAACATCCCCCTCACTGAAATGGACAGATCATCTAAGCAAAAGATCAACAAGGAAATAAAGACTTTAAATGACACACTGGACCAAATGGACTTCACAGACATATTCAGAACATTCCACCCCAAAGCAACGGAATACACATTCTTCTCTAGTGCCCATGGAACATTCTCCAGAATCGATCACATCCTAGGTCATAAATCAGGTCTCAACCGGTACCAAAAGATTGGGATCATTCCCTGCCTATTTTCAGACCACAATGCTTTGAAACTAGAACTCAATCCCAAGAGGAAAGTCGGAAAGAACTCAAATACATGGAGGCTAAAGAGCATCCTACTGAAGAATGAATGGGTCAACCAGGAAATTAAAGAAGAATTAAAAAAATACATGGAAACCAATGAAAATGAAAACACAACTGTTCAAAATCTTTGGGATGCAGCAAAGGCAGTCCTAAGAGGAAAGTATATAGCAATACAAGCCTTTCTCAAGAAACAAGAAAGGTCTCAAGTACACAACCTAACCCTACACCTAAAGGAGCTGGAGAAAGAACAGCAAATAAAGCCTAAACCCAGCAGGAGAAGAGAAATCATAAAGATCAGAGCAGAAATCAATGAAATAAAAACTAAAAGAACAGTAGAACAGATCAACGAAACTAGGAGCTGGTTCTTTGAAAGAATTAACAAGATTGATAAACCCCTGGCCAGACTTATCAAAAAGAGAAGAGAAATGACCCAAATCAACAAAATCATGAATGAAAGAGGAGAGATCACAACCAACACCAAAGAAATACAAACAATTATAAGAACATATTATGAGCAACTCTATGCCAGCAAATTAGATAACCTGGAAGAGATGGATGCATTCCTAGAGATGTATCAACTACCAAAACTGAACCAGGATGAAATAGAAAACCTGAACAGACCTATAACCACTAAGGAAATTGAAGCAGTCATCAAAAATCTCCCAAAAAACAAAAGCCCAGGGCCAGATGGCTTCCCAGGGGAATTCTACCAAACATTTCAAGAAGAATTAATACCTATTCTTCTGAAACTGTTCCAAAAAATCGAAACGGAAGGAAAACTTCCAAACTCATTTTATGAGGCCAGCATTACCTTGATCCCCAAACCAGACAAAGCCCCCATCAAAAAGGAGAATTACAGACCAATATCCCTGATGAACATGGATGCAAAAATTCTCACCAAAATACTAGCCAATAGGATCCAACAGTACATTAAAAGGATTATTCACCATGACCAAGTGGGATTTATCCCTGGGCTGCAAGGTTGGTTCAACATCCGCAAATCAATCAATGTGATACAGTACATTAACAAAGGAAAGAACAAGAATCATATGATCCTCTCAATAGATGCAGAAAAAGCTTTTGACAAAGTACAGCATCCTTTCTTGATCAAAACTCTTCAGAGTATAGGGATAGAGGGTACATACCTCAATATCATAAAAGCCATCTATGAAAAACCTACAGCAAATATTATTCTCAATGGGGAAAAACTGAGAGCTTTCCCCCTAAGGTCAGGAACGCGGCAGGGATGTCCACTATCACCACTGCTATTCAACATAGTATTGGAAGTCCTAGCCACAGCAATCAGACAACAAAAAGAAATCAAAGGCATCCAAATTGGCAAAGAAGAAGTCAAACTCTCACTCTTTGCAGATGATATGATACTTTATGTGGAAAACCCAAAAGACTCCACCCCAAAACTGCTAGAACTCATACAGGAATTCAGTCAAGTGGCAGGATATAAAATCAATGCACAGAAGTCAGTGGCATTCCTATACACCAACAACAAGACAGAAGAAAGAGAAATTAAGGAGTCGATCCCATTTACAATTGCACCCAAAACCATAAGATACCTAGGAATAAATCTAACCAAAGAGACAAAGGATCTTTACTCAGAAAACTATAAAATACTCATGAAAGAAATTGAGGAAGACACAAAGAAATGGAAAAACGTTCCATGCTCATGGATTGGAAGAACAAATATTGTGAAGATGTCAATGCTACCTAGAGCAATCTACACATTCAATGCAATCCCCATCAAAATACCATCCACTTTTTTCAAAGAAATGGAACAAATAATCCTAAAATTTGTATGGAACCAGAAAAGACCCCGCATAGCCAGAGGAATATTGAAAAAGAAAAGCAAAGCCGGTGGCATCACAATTCCGGACTTAAAGCTCTATTACAAAGCTGTCATCATCAAGACAGCATGGTACTGGCACAAAAACAGACACATAGATCAATGGAACAGAATAGAGAGCCCAGAAATGGACCCTCAACTCTATGGTCAACTAATCTTCGACAAAGCAGGAAAGAATGTCCAATGGAACAAAGACAGTCTCTTCAACAAATGGTGTTGGGAAAATTGGATAGACACATGCAGAAGAATGAAACTGGACCACTTCCTTACACCACACACAAAAATAGACTCCAAATGGCTGAAAGACCTCAATGTGAGACAGGAGTCCATCAAAATCCTAAAGGAGAACACAGGCAACAACCTCTTTGACCTCAGCCGAAGCAACTTCTTCCTAGAAACATCGCCAAAGGCAAGGGAAGCAAGGGCAAAAATGAACTATTGGGACTTCATCAAGATAAAAAGCTTTTGCAAAGCAAAGGAAACAGTTAAGAAAACCAAAAGACAACCGACAGAATGGGAGAAGATATTTGCAAATGACATATCAGATAAAGGGCTAGTATCCAAAATCTATAAAGAACTCATCAAACTCAACACCCAAAGAACAAAGAATCCAATTAAGAAATGGGCAGAAGACATGAACAGACATTTTTCCAAAGAAGACATCCAAATGGCCAACAGACACATGAAAAAGTGCTCAATATCGCTCGGCATCAGGGAAATCCAAATCAAAACCTCAATGAGGTATCACCTCACACCAGTCAGAATGGCTAAAATGAACAAGTCAGGAAACGACAGATGTTGGCGGGGATGCGGAGAAAGGGGAACCCTCCTACACTGTTGGTGGGAATGCAAACTGGTGCAGCCACTCTGGAAAACTGTATGGAGGTTCCTCAAAAAGTTGAAAATAGAGCTACCATATGATCCAGCAATTGCACTACTGGGTATTTACCCCAAAGATACAAAAGTAGGGATCCGAAGGGGTACGTGCACCCCGATGTTTATAGCAGCAATGTCCACAATAGCCAAACTGTGGAAAGAGCCAAGATGTCCATCGACAGATGAATGGATAAAGAAGATGTGGTATATATATACAATGGAATATTATGCAGCCATCAAAAGGAATGAGATATTGCCATTTGCAACAACGTGGATGGAACTGGAGGGTATTATGTTGAGTGAAATAAGTCAAACAGAGAAAGACATGTATCATATGATCTCACTGATATGAGGAATTCTTAATCGCAGGAAACAAACTGAGTGTTGTTGGAGTGGGGGGTGGGGTGGGAGGGATGGGGTGACTGGGTGATAGACACTGGGGAGTGTATGTGCTCCGGTAAGCGCTGTGAATTGTGCAAGACTGTTGAATCTCAGATCTGTACCTCTGAAACAAATAATGCAATATATGTTAAGAAAAAAAAAAAAGAAGAAGAAGAAGAAGAAGGTAGCAGGAGGGGAAGAATGAAGCGGGGGAAATCGGAGGGGTAGACGAACCATGAGAGACGATGGACTCTGAAAAACAAACAGGGTTCTAGAAGGGAGGGGGGTGGGAGGATGGGTTAGCCTGGTGGTGGGTATTTAGGAGGGCACATTCTGCATGGAGCACTGGGTGTTGTGCACAAACAATGAATCATGGAACACTTCATCTAAAACTAATGTTGTAATGTAAGGGGATTAACATAAGAATAAAAAAATTAAAAAAAAAAAAAGAAAATGAAAATTTTATTAAATATTAAAAAAATAAACCATATATAACTGAAAAAAAAATAGGGTAGAGGAGAAAAAATTGCTTTAAAATGGTCAGTTCTTACCATTTGGATTTTATAAAAGTTGATCCTTACTCATCCCCCCCACCTCACTTCTATCCTTTGCTAGTAGACTTTTAATTACTTTGTATTCTATTTAAATTTAAATCTTAAATAAATTTTAAATATTTATTGGTGCACAAGGCCTTTTATTAGATGCTAAGGAGAAACTTGGAGAAGACCTGATTTTTTTAGCCCTGGTTCTCTCTCTTACTAAGAATGTGACTTCCAATGGCTATTTTTTTCCTCAGCCTCTCTCTGGTCTAAATAAATGAGGCATTCATTTTCTCTTTTACCCGATTTACAAGGTTGTATAAAGGGTAAGGAGATGATTCTGTATGTAGGGTGTTCCTTTCATATCGTGCATTCTTTGAAATCACTATAGTTTTATTTTTTATTTTCACTCTTAAGGATTTTATTTTTAAGTAATCTCCATACCCAAAATGGTACTCGAACTCACAGCCCGAAGATCAAGAGTTGCGCCCTCTTGACTGAGCCAGCCAGGTGCTCCAAAATCATTTATAGTTTTAAACTGAGAATAAATAAAGTTCATGTTATCGAAAGGTTATGTTAAATTCTTATCGAACTTCCAAGTAAAAAACTTTAATAAATGTTGACTATAGCTTTTACCAAGGCTTTAAGCAGTGTTTGCATGCTTCTTTATGCAGCTTTTATTATTTTTTTCAATCTAACCTGAGTAAGGGTAAATTTGAAAGGTAGATGTTACTCTCCTTTTAAGCACATTAAAAATCAGACATAGATCAGCAGCCGTTGTGAATGGCTAGAAGCTCCTGGACTAAATGACATCCTCACAGTCTAGGAAGACTATCAATGGAGGAATCTATGGTCAGATATATATATCTGCAGAAAGTTCAAACAATTGTGTGCAAATGCTGGCATCTCTCTCCATGGGAGCCATCCTACAGTGACTGAGTTTTAAGGCTCCAGCTTCAGGAGTTAATCACCTAATGTCTTTTGCCTCCCTATTCCCCCCTCCCTGGAAAATAACCAAGGCAACAAATGGGGTGTGTATTTTATTTATTTTCTTTCTTTTTTTCTTTATCTTATTTAATTTTTCTTTTTTTTAGGGGGTGTGTATTTTAAAGGTAATCAAATCAGATTTAGTTTCATGATGCTGTCACATTATCAGTCTATTAGGTGAACATTATGCCCTCTTTTTACTCAAGAACTAAAAATACACTGAAAGTTGAAAATTTAAATGGCATTCCTTTGTTTCCCTTCTGTGTGTTTTTTTAGTTTGATAGTCTGCTTTGGATTACTAGTTTTCTGTGAAATTTTAGAAGTTAGAATCAGTAACTTAATATCTGAATGTAAATGAGCTTTGCATGCATAAATTAATTGTATAATTTAAGTCGTCATCATTTATTAATTGGCTATAAATTGTTATTAAACAGCCAGCATCCATGTTTCATGCCATGGAGCTACATTCCTGATGGAATCATGCCAATTTTCTGGAGGGTAGTATATTGGACATCACAATTTTTAACATGGTAAGTGGCAGTGGAGGATAAAAAGTTCTTTAAATTTTGGCTAAAGTAAAAAGAAAAAAAAAGTATGCTTTCTTCACGAAACTTCATCTTTCAGAATTCAAGTGTTACTTATTTTTTTCTTTAATCTGTATATTCTATTTTCTGCTCATTCAGTTCTCTCCCATCTTAAAAGAAATGAAAAGAAAACAAGGCAAACGAGAAATAGAAAAGAGAAACAAAAAATTTTTCCTGTCACCGTTCCCCTCCAGTTAGTGCCTTCTCTCTTGACCTTCTTCGATTCAATCTTCTTCTAGTCCCAGTTTTACATGAAACTGCTCTTGCTAAGGTCATCATTGTCTCCTGGTTTTCTTTCTTTCGTCTTAGCCCGACCTGCTGAATTTCCTTCATGGGTTCTATTTCTGTGGCCCATTTCCTAAATGTTGGTGTTCCCTAGGGTCCGCTCTTTGGTCATCTTGTTACCTGATCCTCCCTGTATAGCTCTAATTATAGCTATAGTCCCGATGTATTCCATATGTTTCTACCCATTATAGCTTTGTCTTCTTGTTTGTTTGTTTGTTTGTTTGTTTAAGAGAAGGGGTGGTGGGAGAGGCAGAGGGAGAGGGAGAGAGAATCTTAAGAAAGCTCCATTCCCAGCGCGGAGCCTATCGTGGGGCTCGATCTCACCACCCCGAGATCATGACTTGAGCCAAAATCAAGAGTCAGAGGCTTAACTGACTGAGCCACCCAGGCGCCCTGAAGCTTTGTCTTTCTGCTGCGCTCCAAACACATTATTCACTACGTACTGAGCATTTTAGATACTCTGCAGGTAACTAAGCTCTAAAACTGAAGCTAGTGAACATCGCATGAGAAAAATCACACAGCAGAGTAGAGTAGCACCCCTGTAAATTCATGTTCATTGAACTCATCTGGGCCCTCAGCATTGCCAGACTTTCCTCCTTTGTGTCTCTAGTCTGCTTGCTCTTCATTCTCCACAGCAAGACTTCAAACCTCAAACCTCTACTGTTCTCTTTGTGGCTCTTTCTCTCTCTTTTACGGCCTAGAATCAGTCACCTTCTCCCTTGCAGAGGACTTTACTTTCTACTTCACAGTGAAAATAGAAGTCATCAGATGGCAGCTCTTCAGCCTCTCGCCAGCACACCTACCAACCCGTCCTTTTCCCTTCCTCTCAAAGAATGAGTCACTCTCAAAGTGACTTCAGAGTGAAATCCCTCTTCCTGAAATCTGGACCCATCTCCTTCAGCTCTTGTTACCTATGCCTGCAGCTTCCAGTTTCAACAAAGCATACACAATTCTCTCATCCTTTTAAAAAAAAGAAAGAAAAAAAACAAAAAAAATCTCTCAAATGCAGCCCTTTCCGGCTTCCTGGCTTCTAACCTTATTGATCTACTCATCACAGCTTAATTTTTGGAGGGAGACTTTTTTCTTGAAGTATAAATTGGTACAGAAAAGTGACAAATTGTGTTTAGTTTTACTTTTTTCAAAGTGAATACACCTGGATAACCAGCACTCAGGTGGTATTATAGAACATTAACAATGTTTATGCTATATCTAGAAGCTTCCCTCATACCCCTCTCCCAGTCATACCCTCCCAAAGGTAGCCGTGGTTCTGACATCCATCCCTATAGATTAGTCTTGCCATTTTTGAGCTTTGTAAACATGGAGTTATATGGTATATATTTTTCTGCATCCCTTTTTTGGCTCACAAATTTGGAAGATTCATCTATGTTGTATTGTGTGTATCAGTATTCTTTTCTTTTTCATTTCTGGAAAATATTCCATGATATGAATATGCCACAGTTTATCCTACCCAGCCAAACTTCTCAAGTGAATTGTCTACATGTACTGTCTTCATTTACTCATTGCTCACTCTTTCCTCAACCCATGGAATCCTGTTTTCTAGCCCCACTTCTCCACTCACATACAAGTCTTCATTGACTTGACTTCTTGGCAGCATTTGATTATTGTTTTCTCTCTCCACTTTGAAACACTTCCTTTTCCTGTTTTCTCCTCCATATGCTCCTTGGTTTTCTTCCATCCCTCTCTGCTGTTCTGTCTCTGTGTCCTTTGCAGGCTCCTCCTCCTCCTGTTTCTCTCCCTCTCCTTTAAAAGATACTCTTTCTCAGGGCTTAGCCTCAGCTCTTTCCTTCTGCTTCTAAATCTCATCTACCGGTGTCAGGTCAGGTCAGTTCCACCCCTCTCTTGAATTCTGAAGCTGGATAGCCAACTACTTCCTGTGTGGCTCCTTTGAGATGTGTCCTAAGTACTTCAATTCAGTGGATTCACAGCCAGTCTTCTCGCCTCCTGCTTCTTACCACATCGCCACCCCTTACCCTCTCCCACGTAGTCCCAGTTTTGTTCCCTTTCAGTCCATTCTTCCTGCTGAAGCCTTATCAGTCTTTAGAAGACTTCAATTTGATCATGTCTCCTGTAAAGAAAAAGGTTCCTCGTCTGAATGCAGTCCAAAGGCTTCACAAAGACTTTAAAGGCTTTTTTTTTTTTTAAGATTCATCATAAGTCCCTCACACTGTTGTACTCTCTGCTAGTTGTTGTGACCAGAAATGTGCTTTGCTCTCTCCAAAATTTAGTATTACAAAAATACTCAGTCATATTAGAGTTTGTTCAGTATTAATAATTACTCAAGATCCTATTTATTTGTGAAAAGAACTACACATTAAAATTGAGATTCATATAATTCTGGTATTTTGAGATTAAACAGACATATCAATTGGTTCTTTAATCATATTTTTTCCAACCATCTAGGATTCTGTTACCTTTTATGCAGTCATATGCAAGATCAGGAGGGTTTTCCATCACTGGAAAGATCAAAACTGCACTGATTGAGAATGCAATCTACTATGGCACCTATTTGCTGATTTTTGGAGCATTTTTAATTTATGTAGCTGTGAACCCACATTTGCACTTAGAATGGTAAGAAAAGTTGCCTTCTTAACATTGTTTCTGGGTGTATTTGCATTTTTAAAATTTGTTTTTATCTCACATGCGCAGATAAACACATTTCATTGAGAAACGTATTGTTATGTGTTTTCTGGATTCCTCAAGAAGAAATCTAAATAATCCCTATTACTAAGAAGAAAAAATGGAACAATATATTTAAATATAAGCTATTAGATGGACTAATGCTTTGTCTAATAGCTCTATGTTAGAAGTATTAACCCTTATGTTTTTTTTAAGTTTTTATTTAAATTCCAGTTAGTTAACATGCAGTGTAATGTTAGTTTCAGGTGTACGATTTTGTATATGACAAAATAACTAGTTTTCTTTTTTCATTGGAACTTGTGAATATTTTTTTAAAGATTTATTTTAGAGAGAGAGAGCGGGTGCGCACACACACTTGAGAGGGGGTTGGGCAGAGGGAGAGGGAGAGACAGAATCTCAAGCCGACCCCACGCTGAGCTGGAGCCCAGTGCAGGGCTCAGTCTCACAACCCTGAGATCATGACCTGAGCAGAAACCAAGAGTCGGATGCTAACTGCCTGAGCCGCCCAGGTGCTCCAGGACTTGTGAAAATTTTTTCTTTTGTTCTGACTGTAGTTTGAGGGCATATTTCTCTCTGATGTTAGATTCAGACATTATAATAAAATTGAAATCTGTATTATACTTGTGATCTGTGTAATATATGTAAAGAGATAGAGCTCAGAAATTTAGGAATAGAGCAGTAATGATGATTCTCACTGTTGCATTCCTGAGATTTGTGTTGGTGTGCCTCAACGTAAGTTAAACGTTTTTTAGGCTTTAACATTTTTTCAGGCTTCTCTTGTTAACACTGAGTAAGATAGACCCTAATGAAAAAATCTGGACAAAATACATATATTCTTTTGCCAGGAATTATCCTAGATTCTCATTATAACTGTAGTGGAAGCAGTGTTAAAGTCTATTTCTGCAGTCACGCTCTAACTTCCTCTTAAAACACGCAGATTATCTGCTGTTGCTAAAAGAGTAGCTGAGGCTTGGAAGATGTAATTTTTTTCATATAAAATCCTAACCATCCTTTAGGACTGTTTTCTGAAAAGCTATTTAATACTAGTTAGTTCTATTTTACATTTTTGTTAGAAAAATTGATCTATCACAGCTCTCTGCTTGTGTTTTCCCTTTCTCAGGAACCAGCTTCAGACAATTGGGATAGCTGCCGCAAATACATGGGGCCTGTTTCTTCTCGTGTTGTTGCTGGGGTACGGTTTGGTAGAAATTCCTCGGTCGTACTGGAACGGAGCAAAAAGAGGTTATCTACTTATGAAAACGTATTTTAAGGCAGCCAAACTGATGACAGAGAAAGCAGATGCAGAAGAGACTTTAGAAGATGTCATGGAGGTAAGCAAGTTCCAACCTTACAGTCAGTCATGGTTGTTTTTTTGCTGCTGTGTTAGCACATCGATGGGCTTTACCCTGAATGTTTGGTGATGTGCGGTCCTTCAGAATGTCCCGTCCGTTAGCATGACTTCTTACTGGCCATTCAGCTTCATGAGATGTCCCCTCCACCTTCCAGCCACCAAAGAGCACGAATATGTTCAACAGTGCAGGGTTATGCTTGTCATCTTGGGATAACTTTGAATAGCGCCCCTCTTTTACTCTTAAAAGACTCCCAGATTAGATGATCAATTAATGGTTATGCTGACATGCCTTCCCTGGTCCTCTAGACTCTTAGACATTCAGCACCCATTTTTTTAAGTGAATGAATAAATGAACAAAAGAATATATGTTAGGATTAAAAAAATCTGATGTTGGCTTTTTTGCATTCATTCCCTACAAAATGTAAGAATGATAGAAGACATTGATTCAAAACGTAGGAGTAAATCTACAAATAGTAGTCTGTTACATTTCCTCAGGCATCTGATGGCTATTATAACATTTTTCAAAAGAAATAATTTATGTTTGATAATTTTTGTATTTGTATCTATGTTTATTTTTGAAAATTGGAGTTTTTTTAAAAAACGTGAAAATTTATATTTGGTAATATATAATTATAATATATAATACATAAATGTAATAAATATATAAATAAATATATAATAATTTTAAAAAGATAATTTTTTTTTTAAAGATTTTATTTGCTTATTTGACAGAGAGAGAGAGACAGTGAGAGCAGGAACACAAGCCGGGGGGAGTGGGAGAGGGAGAAGCAGACTTCCCACTGAGCAGGGAACCCGATGTGGGGCTTGATCCCAGGACTCTGGGATCATGACCTGAGCCGAAGGCAGACGCTTAACCGACTGAGCCACCCAGGCGCCCCTTAAAAAGATAATTTAAATTTGATAGTGTCTGCCTTAAAAGTTGGTACTAAATTCATTTGTTTCAGATTTGAGGAATATTGGTTACACCAGTTACTCAATATTCTTTTAAGAAACATAAATCCAGCTAATTATGGCAAGACCTGGATTTGGCTAGGAGAAATCCTCAGTCGCTGAAGAAAGATGGATTTTGTTGTTGTCGTTTGTTAAGTAAGAACCCTCTTCTGAAGAATAGGATGTGGAAAATCAGGACTGGCATTGGTGCTTTCTTTGTTATTTTAACACAGGTATAAGGTGTAAGGGATTTAAAAATTTTTAGATTTAGAGAAAATTTTCTGTGTAAATTAGATACCACTCTCTTTATTGAATATATTTGGCATATTGTGTTGTATAAATTTAAAGTGTACAAAATGTTAATTTGACGCATTTATGTATTGCGTCAAAAAGAGAAACCCCTCTTTCTGTAATGAATGTTTTGAAAATAGCAGCAGGTCTACATAGATAGCAGAACTCCCGCCCTTTCTCCCCCCCATCAAACATCGTGATTTGTCAGGTATGAATTTCTTTGCCTATATATTTCAAGGGAATTTGGGATCTTTTATGTTTTTCTGAATATCTAAAAATTTGTAAACTTGAGAAAATGTTTTCATCACTTAATAAATACTTGTCTTCTTGATGTGTTAAGTGCTGTGCAGGACTGGCCATTAGGATACTAACTGCCTGGAGTGGAAAATTAGACACTATGTGGCCAATGTGACATGATTGGTGAATGATACGAAGGCAATGCTGTAGTGTAGAGAGGTTTCACTTCTGAATAGTGATCAGAGGAGGAAGTGAAATATGATCTGGGTCTTGAAGGATGGATGGAATTTTCATAGCTGACAGCATCCTGGTCAGGTATCAGGTTTTAAAACCAAATTAATTGAGCATAAGGTTGATGTGGGAAAGATAAAAGCTTTAAGGTTTGAAAGACAGGTTGTAGCCAAAAGAGCAGGGCCATGAATGTCATACTGAAAAGTCCAGACTATCTTTTGAAAGCAGTGAGGAATCATTAACACCTTACAGTGGAAGAGACCTGATCCTATATGTGGTTTCTGATCTGTCTGATGGAGGTGTGCAGAATAAGGCATGGAACAAGAATATGCATAGTTTGAGGAAAAAAAAAAAAACAACGTTCCAAATACACCTTTAACATCACAAAGTTTAGTCACCTTTTTTTGGTAATTATTAATTACATTTTTCAGCAATCCATAAATTCTCCCAAATGCAGTTTTGTAAAAACCAGTTTAGCATTTTATATGTTTTTCTCTGAAGTGAATATATACAATTGTGTGTCTGTTATTTTTCTTTGAAACGTTAATAAACTTCCAAGCCATGTCAGACCATTCAAAAGGTATTTGCTAGAGGCCTTCAAGAGATCACCTCTACCTTTAGTCATTTTTTAAGGTGGAGAATTTGGAAGAGGGGGAAACAGCTACTTATTCCCGCTGAAAATTGCCTATTAGCCTGACTTCATAGATGTTGTGTGCCCTGCCTAGTGATTAGGCACAGTAATATCAGTGCTCGAAGTTTTGTTATTTTATTTATGAAGAAAATAAGCAATATTTCAAATACTTTCCACACTTCATAAAAGTTATGAACTTTTTTTTTTTTTAAAGATTTTATTTATTTGTTTGACAGAGACACAGCGAGAGAGGGAACACAATCGGGGAGTGGGAGAGAGAGAAGCAGGCTTCCTGCTGAGCAGGGAGCCCGATGTGGGGCTCGATCCCAGGACCCTGGGACCATGACCTGAGCCGAAGGCAGACGCTTAATGACTGAGCCAACCAGGAGCCCCAAAGTTATGAACTTTTAAAGGAACCTTTTAAATTTATAACAGCTATAGTAAATATCAATAATTAACTATTTCAATACTTATTTTTGTATAATATGGCTCAAGAATTTAAAGGAAAAATACAGTATTTTTATGTATAATGTATAACCAGACTGTATGGTTCATATTCAGAGTTGTGCTAACAAGTCAACAAAACTTGAAGGCAATTTAGTAATAGAAAACTGTAATGCAGTGACGATTCAAGCGTCTTTTAAAAACCCAAATCTTACCCTGTTACTCCCATATTTAGGCCTCACTCACTGGCCTCAGATAAACTTACTCTAAGGCCTTCTGGAGTGCTTTGCTTTTCTTCAGCCTGATCAAGTGCTGCTCAGGCGCTTACCCTCCTTTCCCCCCTGTCACCCTGTACTTCTTTCAGTTCCTTGAAGCTCCTTGTGTACTTCTGCTTGGAGCCTGCAGACAGGCTGCCCCTCTGTTTGGAATATTCTTGCCCCCTCCTTTGGTTGGCTGACCTTACTCCTACTCATGCTTTTTATCTCAGCTTAAATGATCAGTTTATCAGAAGGCCTCCCACACTAGATTACACAGCACTTTCCATACCATTTCTTCTTGAGTAGTGTCTGTTTTTCTCATGAAGCTAAGCTCCTGACAGGAGCAATGTCTGCTGGTACAAATTATTCATAAGGTCTATGTATTTTCAATTTTGATGGGTATTACTAATTTACCTTTCAAAGAGGTTATATAATTTTGTCAGAAAATTGTTCTTATTTTTAAAATTTGTAATTGCTTTTAGCGAGCTTGACTCTCTTTCCAGACATTTATCGACCAATAGTATTTCTTATGTGTCTTCCCAATTTTCGCTTGATTTGTAAGCACTCTCCATATATTAAGGGAAGTGGATTTTTTTTGTCATATAAGTATTTTTTTCATAATTTTGTCTATATGCCAGATGGTTTCCCTGACTCCAGTTTTGTATCCCTTAGGGCCATTCTCTCGTCTACAATCAGAATGTTCTTTTTAATACCCTGGTCAGTTCTCTTGCTTCCCAGCCCTTGGATATGCCATTGCTTTTGCCTAGAACAGTGGTTCTAACTTTTAAAAAATTTCATTAGTATTATAGAATATTGTTCTTTGGGAACTACTTCCCAAACCCCTTTATACCTTTCATACTCACTAAATTGCTTCTTACCTCACCACCAGCCTGCAATCTTTAAAGTCCTGTAACATCCTGTCTTCTACCACACCCTCCAGCATGGATTGTGGTGACTTTCCACCTAGCACAGTGCTGGCATCTAGTGTGCTCTTAATAAACAAATGTGGAAGGGCGCCTGGGTGGCTCAGTCGTTAAGTGTCTGCCTTCGGCTCAGGTCATGATCCCAGGGTCCTGGGATCGAGCCCTGCATCTGGCTCCCTGCTCGGTGGGAAGCCTGCTTCTGCCTCTCATACTCCCCTTGCTTGTGTTCCCTCTCTCGCTGTCTCTCTCTCTGTCAAATAAATAAATAAAAAATCTTTAAAAAAAAATAAAAAATAAAAAAAATAAACAAATGTGGAATGAGTCAGTAGTTGGGACTGCTATAGAGGATTCTCCCATTGGAAAGGAGCAGGTGCTTTGTGATGCTTGCTGCCTGTTGCTTCCTCCAGTTTCTTCACCATATTTTAGATGATGAGATCATTGAGCTTCCTGAGCAGGGTGGAGGACCATAGCATCACAGTTTGTCTGATCCTTCATGACTTTTTTATAATGCTTACTCATCTTTGTGTACCAAGTAAGCAAATGATAAGGGAATAAATCTTAGAAAGTAGTAAAAAACCTGAGGGTATAGGCATTGCTATTCTAGCACTATGTATTTTTTACTTATGTTCTTAAGAACTTTTATTCAGCGAATGGAGCTTCATGTATATGCTGAGTAGTTTGGGTTGAAATTAAACTTGTGAGAACATATATAGTACCTAGAACAGTCTCATTTGAAATGTATGATGTACAGAAATGGAAATATTTTTATTCCTCTTACTGTTTTTATAGGAGGTTCGTAAAGTGAATGAAAGCATCAAGTATAACCACCCATTGAGAAAATGTGTTGATACGATACTTAAAAAGGTAATTAATCATACCCTCATCTTTTTTCTTTCGACATACACATTTTTAGAACAGAATATTGTAATAAAAATATGAGAACAGCCTATGAATGAGGTCTTCCCATCTCCTTTCCATTTTCATGGAAATATTAACCATAAACCAGTAGTAATCTGCACATAGAATTTGTTCAGTTGTTATTACAAGTTTGACATTTAATTATTGGCAGTATTTTTCATTGAAATGTGGATGTAGAGGTTATGTTAAATAATGTATAATCATTGCTATGACGCAGTGATGGAGATGGACCTTCACAGTTTCTAAGTGTCATTGAATGTGGTCCGTACAGACCTATCTCCTTAATAAACTAGGGCCTCAATAATCTCTTTTACTCACTTCCTACATGTCAGTTTACGGTATATGAAGTACATCGTAAAATGAATGACCCTATGAGATATTTAACACAGACAAGAAACCATACAATTAAGGTTTTGCTGCATTGAGATTGAATTAGGGGTATTCATATACTTCTAAACTGATTATTCCTAAAATGAGCTGCTCAGTCGTTGTCTTTGCAACCATAGAACCACTGAACTATTTTTTTCCCTCTATTTTAAATCTATTACTCTGATTATTAGCTAATGTTCCCTTCAGCTAAGATGATGGTCATGAGAATCAGTTCTCTAATCATTTCTCTTACATTGCTATCTTTTGAGACCTATTTGGGGAGGTTAAGTAACTTGCCCAAGTAAGGAATAACTAATAGGGCAGATGACTCCAAATCATGTATGTGTTTGTTTTTCTGTACCATGGCTTTTAAAAATTCAACATCTTGGATTTGTTGTGATTCTTCTTCATTTTTACCTAGGAAGATAATTGACAGTTTTATCAGGTGCCTGCATAGCCTAATCCTCTCAAATACTAGTTGCTTCATGTAGGTTAGCTCCCTTCCCTACCACAGCTAGTATATCTGATCATAAAGGTTAATATTAATAGGGGTACGAAGGCACTCTACATCTAAAACATTTTGAAGAAAATGTCAGCAACTAAAAATCCAATTGTTTAGAGATGCCAATAAAGGAAGAAGATGTTTTTGAGAAAATTAGATACGCCCCAGAATGGAAGATTTTATAATAAAAATAAAATTTTAATTTTTTTGCAAATGAGATTTAAAAAAAAATTTACTTGTCCCTTTTAGTGCCCTACAGAGTATCAGGAAAAAATGGGTAGAAACATGGATGACTATGAAGATTTTGATGAAAAGCATAATACCTACCCAAGTGAAAAGAGTCTTGTAAAACTACATAAGCAGGTAACTTTATTAATAATAGCTTCTTTACTTACTGATGATTTTAGTTAGATTTATAATTACTGCCCACAAAAAGGGAATTTGGAGTGAATGTGTATTTGAAACTTTCTTTGATCCTGTGCATTATTCTTTGAAGTGTTTTAACTGTGTTTCTCAACGGGGTACTCTTGGTATTTGGGGAGGGAGAATTACTCACTGAGCCAAATCGTTACATATATCATAGAATATTAACATCCTTGGCCCAACCCAGCAAATGCCACTAACACTTCCCCACTGTTTGATAACCAAAGCATACTATCTAGCAGGAAGATGAAACACTATTGGATCAGAACACTGACAGATATAACCCCCATTCTCTTTTTTAGGTGATTTATTCAGTTCAGAGGCACCGTCGAACTCAAGTACAGTGGCGGATTCTTTTGGAGCAAGCGTTTTATCTAGAAGATGTAGCAAAAAATGAAACTAGTGCCACTCGTCAGTTTGTTCACACCTTTCAGTCACCAGAGCCAGAAAATAAATTTATCCAATATTTTTATAATCCTACAGTTGGTATGTAATTTGACATAAATTTCAAAATTTAGTGATAATTTTTCTAAAGGGAAAAAGTATATAATTTCACCAGTACAGAGTTGAATTGTATTTGTACCATTTGATGTATACCATGTGGTAATATTATATATATGATAAACTTCCCCCTCCAAAACTATTTTACTGATCGTATAACAGATAATCTATCAGTTTCCACTGTTACTTCACAGTTAATCAAAATCCTATGCAAAAATATATGCAATACATCAGGCATATTATGTATTCATAATATCTACTTAAAATAATGAGAATTTTAAGCAGTTTTACATCACAAGCTTGGGTCCCTTCTTCAGTCTTGACATACTACTAAAACATTCCCCTAAAAAATCGTCTTTGATTATTTACATCTGTTGGTCTACTTACAAGACCGAGACTAAGTAGTCATGATTATTTCATTCTCTTTAATGATTATTTATGACATTCTCGTCAAACGTTATCAGATTTAGTATGAAGAACTTAATGAAAACATGCCAAAGTGTCATCATATTAAAACTTCCATTTACCTTATTTATCTAAATAAACAATTATGTTCACTTGATTCTCTTTCTCATGTTTGGTCTTGAGTACGAAGACATATGGCCATAAAATATCTCGTAAAACTTCTTCAGCAGAGATCTTTTCTAATTTAATGGAAGAAATACTTGTTTTCATTCATTCAACAAATATTTGAGAATGTATTGCTATCTATTGTTGGGTGCTTGGTATATATCAATAAATGTAAAGACAAGTGCCTCGTTATGGAGTGAGAAAAATAGGCAATGTACACGTAAAGGTTTGAAGAAGGTGCTGAGTACGTAGAAGTGGGAGTTCAGGGGAGAAGTCTGGTCTACAAGTATAAATCAGGGCATCATCAGTGTATGTGTGGGCCCTGGGTCAGAACAAAATCAACAAAGAAGTGATTGGGAGAGAGGAGACAAAGTCTGAGGACCAAGCCCGAGGCACTTCAGAAGGCGGACTTCAGCTTGATGCGGAGGTACCAGGAAAAGGCTAAAAGGGGAGTGGCCAGTGAAGTAGGAAGAAAAGCAGGATGGTAAGGTGTTTTGAGGAAAGGGATATGTAAAATACCTTTCCAGATGTTGTAGATGAGTCTAGTGTCATGCACATGAAGCCTTGACCATTGGATTTCAGAGAAGTAAGGTGGAGGTTGAGGGGATAGGAAAGCCCAGTTGGAGTTTAAAAAGCATTAGAAGCAGGGAGAATAGAAACTCTCAAAATGTTATCCTTATAAAAGAGAGTAGAGAAAAGATGTAGTAGCTGAAAGAGGATGGCAGAGTCAAGACCAATTATAGCATGTAATTTGGGAATGATACCTTAGAGGAAATGTAATGAGAGAAGAAAATGGCTGGGATGATGTTCATGAGGAGGAGCGATGCAATGGGAAATAGTGAACAGTGCAGAGAGAATGCCCTTAGATTAGGAAGTAAGGCACAAATGTGCCTGAGCAAGTAAGAAGAGGTGGTGGTGGGAACTTGGGGAGGTTCCCTTCTGCCAGCGTCTTAGTGAAATGCTGAGAGTAAGTGTAGGGGAAGAAATTTTGGAGATTTGAAGAAAGAAAAAAAGGTACAAAATAGTTGCTAAGGAAAGAAGGCATGGGAGAAGATTGGTGAATAGTAGTAGGCTAGCCAGGCAGTGCTCAGGGTCCACCTGAAGCTGGGGATTAAAAATTTAGAGTGAGACCAGTCAGCCAAGGTGTGTGTCTCACTTCTGCAGCATATGGTTGGGTGCTCCGTGGGTGCAGGTTCAGAGCAGCTGGAGAGTAGGATCTAGCCAGGCTGTGGTTTCTCTTAGCAAGGGCAGAGAAGCAAGAGAGGGCAAAGAAATTGGGATGTTGGAGAGTAAAGACCATAGAATCGGAGCTGGTGAAAAAAGCAATAGGATACCAGGGTGTTAAGTGGCAATACAAAGGTGGTAGAATGAATGGATCATTGGGTTCAGGTAAGGTCAGTCAGTGGAAATGGAATATTAGGTGAAGATATTGCTTGGAAACAGGGCCACTGTAATGAGATTAAAAGGAGTTATTGGCAGTAAGAGGTTTAGGGATGGCAGTGGGAATGAGTTGTGAAGGTGGGTTGGAGGATGAGATCACAGGAGGAAAGGAGGGCCAGGAAGTGAAAGGCCCTAGGGTACTGAAAAAAGGATCACCAGTGTGGATCTTGAACTCACCAGGAATTGTGCTGAGAGTAAGGTTGAAAGATTTAGAGTGTGAGCCAAGAGCTCAACACCTCAGTGAATGAAGTGAAAATACAGCCTTTTCAATTTGGGCAGCTTTTTTTTTTTTTTTTAACTTTTATTTTTTACCTAAAGTCAGACTTAACTGAAAGTTGCCAGAATAGTAGAAAGAATTCTTGTATATCCTTCACCCAGATTCTTCACATGTTAATGGTTTACCATATTCATTTGCTTTATCTTTCTCTCTGTATACGTATTTTTCCTTAATCTTTTCAGGATTGAATCCTGACGTGATGACTTTTTCTCCTAAATGTTTCAGCGTGTATTTTCTAAAAATAAAGACATTTTCCCATATAACCAAATAAAATGACCAAAATCAGGAAATGAACTTTGAAACAGAGCTGTTATCTATAGACCTTAATCAGATTTTGTAAATTGTCCCAAAATATTCTTTGTTAAAAATTCCAGATCATGCATTGCATTCGGGGTCATGTCCCCTTAGTTTCCTTTCATCTGGACCAATTTCTCAGCCTCTCTCTCTGTTTTATGACATTGATGTTTTCAGAGACTCTAGGCCTGTTTTTTATTGGGTGTCCCCGAATTTGAGTGTGACATTTCCTCATGTTGGATGCAGGTTTGCATTTTTGGTGGGAATACTGCCACAGTGATCCTGTGTTCTCGGTGCTCCGTGGCAGGTGGCACAGGATGTCAGTTTGTCCCGTTCCTGGTGATTATTTGGTGAGGAGGAGATCTGCCTGGTTCCTGCACTGCGAACTTACTCTTTTCCTCTTTGCAGTTATGTATCTTGTACAGAGATATTTTGGAACAATGTAAATACCCTGTTACTCCTGTGTGGTTTTCCTAATCACCTTTTTCTTTTATCTTCCAGAATGGTACTGGGAATGTCTCTTGCGACCATGGTTTTATAGGATACTTGCCGTGGTTTTGTCTGTCTTCTCTGTGATTGTTGTGTGGTCAGAATGCACATTCTTTAGTACTACACCTGTCTTATCCCTCTTTGCAGTCTTCATACAGCTGGCTGAAAAAACTTACAATTACATTTATATCGAGGTCAGTTTATTTTGTATCTGTCATAAACGTGTGTCAGTTCATAGAATAGCTGTCAACTGTTGTTTTTTTCTTTATATACTCTAGTAATGAGGAGAGCATTGAAGTGCCCCGCAGTGTTACTATTCAGATTTTCAAAAATGAGCTTCATCCATTTGCCCAGACCCTAAAAACTAAGAGCTGTGTTTGAGGAGAGATGACAAGGTGCCAAATAGTACAGAATTCTTTTATGAGAATACATTGAGCCTGTTTATGCCAGTGAAGGCACAGAACTTAAAGAGTCTTCATGTGGAGAGTTGCCAAGGGAGTGGGAGAACGGGCTCACTTCAGGAGGTAGATTTGAAACCCACGGACAGGATGTTGAACTGGTTAAGATGTAGATTTTTTTCCCATAAATTCATTTGCGTAGATGGTTAAGAAAAACTGTTCCCATGTTTAAATTTTAGAACATCAGTAAATGTTAGCCGGAAATAAAGGATGATGCTCACGAACGTATGCAAAGTGCTCAGGTCTGTTCTTCTTCAACTGGTTTTGCTTGTTTTTCAGATTGCTTGCTTCCTTTCCATCTTCTTTCTCAGCATCTGCGTTTACTCTACTGTGTTCAGGATCCGTGTGTTCAACTACTATTACTTGGCCTCACATCACCAGACTGATGCTTACAGCCTTCTATTCAGCGGCATGTGAGTAGAAGGGTGTTTACAAACACGGGACGGCCTCCACTGCGTGCAGTCTATGGATCTCTCATTTACTGCTTGTCCTTTATGGGTGTTCCACTCACCCCTGTATTTATGTGAGCTCACTGATCAGGTTTAAGCATGAGTTAGACTTTTGATTGCTAGCTGAATCCTGCTTGAAGTTTAAGGTTACAGTAGGTTTACTAGGTTAGGGAGGCAAAGAAAGAGCCTGGATTTACAGTTCAGAGATTCAATAAATAGGTGAGTAAATACTAGGGCCATTTGAGAGTTTAGAGGCTAAGTCAGACCTAGAGAGTTCTGAGATTCCATGGCATCAGACTGCATCGTGAAGGGCTTAGGAAAACAAACAAGAAGAATCTTTGCTAAGAGATTTAGTAAGAGTTTAGAGCGACAGCTCTAGCTTGGGCTGTTATTTGTCCCTATTGTTAAATTGTCATATTGGGTATTTAGAAGGGGTGGACTTAGGGAAGTTCACAGAGGAATCCATATCTGAGCATCTTTAAGACTTTTTTCTTTTGCCAGTTTTCCTCCAAATGTAGAGTCATAGGAAGTTGTGAGTGTAGTACAAAGAGTCCTATTAACCTTCACCCAGCTTCTCCGAATGGAGACGTTTTATATAGCTGTTGTATAGTATCAAAACCAGGAATTATACATTGATATATTACTGTTAATTAGATGATAGACTTATTTAGTTCTCACCATTTTTATCCTTAATTTGTGCATGTGTGTGTGTGTGTGTATGTGTGTGTGTGGATTCATGTAACCACCACTACAATCAAGATACAGAATTGTTCGATCACACAAAATAACCCCTCATGTTTCCTCTTTGTATTCGCATCCTCCCTTCATTTCCCTCTCCCCGTATCCTCCAACTCTAGTTCTGTGAGAGTCTCTTTTGAGCTGGACAGAACTGAGCTTAGGCAGTTCTTTATACCTGAACTTGTCAGAGTGACATACTTCGATACAACTTCAGGTTTTATGTAGTGAGTACAGCTCCCCTTGAGGATATTGCCATCCTTGCCATACTGAGACAGATTACACAGAGGGTAGACTTGGAAAAAGTGCATACACAGGCACTCCACAAATTCTTAGGCTAAAGCAGTGGCAAACACCACCAAAGCAGGCAGCCTGAGGCTGGAGTTTTGCCCTGTAGGTGTTGATGTTTTAGGGAGATGCAATTAATAGGATTTTCAGAATGTCTCTCAAGTAAGGACAGTTCATATTAAGAATTCAAGATAAATGTAATACAAATAGATGAAAACAATAAAATGCATTTGCTACCATATTTTTTACATATTCTGTTTATAAATGTTTATTACAGGTTATTTTGCCGTTTGACTCCTCCTTTATGTCTTAATTTCTTGGGTTTGACACATATGGATTCATCCATCTCTCACCAAAATACACAGCCAACTGCTTATACATCTGTAAGTATGGTTGGAGCGCAGTTTTTTTAGATTCATTGTCTCTCTGAGATGTATTATTGTGGGATTTCTTTTAATGCCAGCAGAAAAGTTCTGTAGTGTTATTAGGATCTTTTTTTTTTTTTGATATCAAACTTTCTTTTAAAGGTTGTGTATGTAATTTGTAATTACTAATGACTGGATAAGAATTATTTCGCTCTCTTTTACTGTAAAAAAAGTTTTTTGGTTCACATAGGTTGTGCAGCTGAGCAATATCAATAGACCTCATTATTAGCTTTTATATTTATAATCTTCATGGACACGATAATTTTCAGTAATATTTATAAAATAATAATTTTCTTGAAAGCCTTAATAAATAAGCAAATTCAGACATAATTGACATATAACATTGTATTAGTTTAAGGTGTACAACACAATGATTTGATGTATGTATATATCTTGAAATGACTGCCACAGTATCTTTATTAACATCCATCACCTCACATACTTAAAAGTTTTTTTTCCTTGTGATGAGAACTTAAAAATGAATCCATTTAGTGCTTTATTTCTACTTTTCAAAAAGTCCAAATTTGTTAATATGGTTGGTTATGAGTGAATTTTCCAATGGTGGAAAGGAATATAGAAAATATAAAACTGTACTAATTTAACTTTTTTCTTTTTTTTTTTTTTTGCTCTTTAGATTATGGGTTCCATGAAAGTTTTATCCTTTATTGCAGATGGATTCTATATATATTATCCTATGTTGGTGGTAATTCTCTGCATTGCTACTTACTTTAGGTAAGAATCGTAGCGTCGATTATTTTTCCTCTAACTCTTGTCCAATCTGCCCTTTTAAATATTTACTGGTTAGGTTTTGGTTGTTTGTTTTATTGTGGCTTTGGGGGAGCTGGGGGTAGTTTAAAGGATTTGCTTAAGTGATGAGGTCAGGCTCTCCCTCTGAAGGTAGATTTCAGAAAAGAGAAGTACAATCATTCTTTTACAAGTATTTAGGCTACAAAGTGATAGGATTGATTACAGAATGTTAACTCTAAGTCCCAGCCTTCAACAATGACAGGCAGTGTAGCTTATAAAATACCCCCATGACCATCTTTTTTTTTTTTTTTTTAAGATTTTATTTATTTATTTGAGAGAGAGAGTGAGAGAGAGAGAGAGAGCACAAGAGGGGGGAGCGGGAGAGGGAGAAGCAGGCTCCCTGCCAAGCAGGGAGCCCGATGCGGGACTCGATCCAGGGACTCCAGGATCATGACCTGAGCCGAAGGCAGTCGCTTAACCGACTGAGCCACCCAGGCGCCCCCCATGACCATCTTTTATCCAGTAACATAAATAAGTCTTAGAGCTTTCCCCACAATCATTGCCAGGTTTCTAGAGGCCTCAGACCTTCGCCAGCACAAAACATCAGATGAGGAGCAATTGTAATTAGGCAGTACATTTAAGGCTGGAAAGGATACAGGCTACTGTTTTTTATAGGATTAGAAAAAAGTGATTGAATCTTTGCTAGGGTACCACTCGAAAGGAGGTAAAGAGAGATATGCTTGTCTTCTAGCACCTTGTCTTCCCTACTTGCACATGGCAGGTGCCCTCCTCCTGTACTAGGTCTGCGGTCTTCGCTAACTGCGTAAGTGCTCCGTGTCACACCAAAAAGACCGCTCTTAAAAAAATATTTATTTTTAAAGATTTATTTACTTATTTATTTGCGAGAGAGAGCATGCAAGCATGTGTGAGTAGGGGAGGGGCAGAGGGAGAGGAGAGAGAGAATCCCAAGCAGACTCCACGCAGTGTGGAGCCTGAGGCAGGACTCGATCCCACAACCCATGAGATCACAACCTGAACTGAATGAAACCAAGAGTCAGACACTTAACCAACTGAGCCACTCAGGTGCCCTTAAAAATATATTTATTGATGTTAATCAGTTTGTTTTTCTGATGAAAATGTTTCACCCAACCACTTTTCATTTAAATCTTCCAGTGCCATTATTATAGTTATTACAAATAATATATGTGTGTACTTATTAAGAAGGTATTGAATAAACACACAAGTATTGTTTGAAATAAATTCTCTCAAATGTTTTAAAACATTTCTTTTTAAAACATTTCATAGGTAAAATAAAAGATTGTATTTTAAAATAAAACTGTAAGTGTGAACTGATAGTAAATCTAACTTTCAAGTGTTTTTCTGAAGGTAGAAACAGTAGTAGGTTTGTGAAAATGTGTCATCGTTGTGAAAATGATGTAGTAAAGGAAGAGACCATACTTCGCATGTCCAAAACTTAGTTTTGGTTATATGCTTATTTATTTTAAAGGTTTATAAAACTATTAATGAAACATTAAGAGCTTGTAATGTGTGACTTAGGTCTTCACATGTTAGTAGTTACGTTTGCAGGATTAGCATCTCTTGCTACCGGTTGTTATATGGATCAAGGAATAGATGGGTGGGATAGTGCTTTATCAGCTATAAAATCTTAAATATAAAGAATTACTATGTCTAAAAAGAAAATTATTCATTAAAGGTTTTGTTTTAGAGTTAAATGGGATAAACTTTGAGTCCCAGTTTGTCTTTTAGGAAAAGGCAGGCCAGATTCTTTAATTTTCAAATTATCTCTCAAAATAGATATTCTATTATAGAGATGTATGAAGCAATGCCTTAGTGACATTTTAATGGTATATTGCTTCATAGGTCCATTTTCTTTTGAAATGCTGCCGTAGTTAGTCAATTCCCGTGTTTTAGTGTTTTTTTTTTGATTTATTTATTCATTTTTTTAGAGAGAGAGAGAGAGACAGAGCACTCACAGAGGGGGGTAGGGTGGAGAGAGAGGAGAGAGAATCTCAAGCAGACTCCCCGCTGAGTGTGGAGCCCAACAAAGGGCTCCATCCCACCACGCTGTGATCATGACCTGAGCTGAAATCATCAAGAGTCAGTTGGATGCTTAACCTACTGAGCCACCCAGGCGCCCTACTAATTCCCATGTTACTAACAGTGCAGCCATCCCCAGAGTTAATATTCAGACTTATCTGCCTAGAGAGTGTAAGGCTGTTTCCTGACACTTTAGAGAAAGCTATCACCTTCCCAGAAACAAGGATCTAGTTTGGGGCTTCTCGTCCTAGGGTATTGTATTCCCATAAGGACATGAAAATAGTAAGGGAATTATTTAAAGTCACTGAATTAACATGACCATCTACCCAAAACCCCAGTTTTGCTCAATGGTAAATGGTATATTAAAGCAAGGAAATATATTATGATTTTTTACACATCATCAGATTTACACAGTCAGATTTTTTGCATATCGGTCATGTAAAATGGAAGACCTTCACTTTCTTGTAGCTGTTCTACTGTTTTTCTTTCCTCCCAGCGCACATACGCCTGAATCCCCCCCAACACACACACATTCATTCCCCGCTTTCTCCTTCTTCCTCTCTCCCCTCTTGCTCCATGTATGTGTTCAGGCTTATGCCATTAGAAGTACATCAGTGAAAAAGTCTGAAAACTAAGGCAATAAAAAGAGCTTGGTCTTTGTTTTGTCTTGGATTTAAATCTCAGCTCTAAAACTCCTAAATGATGATTAGCAAAGTATTTAACCCCTTGAGCCTCTGTTTCCTTATCTGTAAAGTGATTATTTCTTAGGATTACAGTAAGAATAAAATGAGAGAGTAACTGTAAATTGGCTGATGTATATGGTAGGATCTTAACAAATATTAATCCTGCCTATCCATCCATTGCTTCTTTCCTTGTGTATCGTATTTTCAGAGTATTCTTGTCCTATACAATAGTGAGGTTTAAAGTAAATACCAAATAAGGGCGCCTGGGTGGCTCAGATGGTTAAGCGTCTGCCTTCGGCTCAGGTCATGATCTCAGGGTCCTGGGATCGAGTCCCGCATCAGGCTCCCTGCTCCTTGGGAGCCTGCTTCTCCCTCTGCCTTTCTCTCTCGCTCTGTCTCTCATGAATAAAAAAAAAAAAAAAAGTAAATACCAAATAAGATAAAATAATAGCCCTCAAGATATCGTAATAAATTCAGAGTGTATAATTAAAGCTATTTAAGTGGAATTGACTAGCTCTCAGGTTATTAAAAAAATTGAACATGAAAATCAATTTGCATAATTAAGATTTTCTAAATCAGGTTATCTTACACTTGGGAATACTGGTTGTGTGTATTTTCAGCATTAGAATTGTTTGACTATAAGAAAAGAATAAATTGCATTTGTATTACAGCCACTGTTTTGTATTATGTAATAATTTTCTGAAGGAATACCTTCAGAAAACCTAATGGCCCAACTCAGTTTATTTTTGTAAGAAATCTGGGTATAATGAATACCGTGTCAGTGGAGTACTGGCTATATAAACTTCTTAGGAAGAGAAATACGTCCTTCTTAAAGAAAGACAAGTATAACTACATAGCTTGCTGTGATAACTAATAATAAAACATAGGCTTCTTTGGGGTGACAATACTAAAGAACAGTTTATCTAAACATTTACAATGAGAAATAATGTTTGTCTTTTCTAAATCTACTTTTTTATTAGTTTGGGAACTCGTTGTTTGAATCTACTTGGTTTCCAGCAGTTCATGGGAGATAATGATATGACATCAGACTTGGTTGATGAAGGAAAAGAGTTAATCAGACGAGGTAAGATTTGTCTTTTAAAATAAATGAAAGGAAAGTACTAAGACTCAAAATAGAAAATTAGTGTTTGTATAATTTGTAATTTTTATTTTTTTTTATTTATTTATTTTTTAAGATTTTATTTATTTATTTGGGACAGAGAGAATGAGAGACAGAGAGCATGAGAGGGAGGAGGGTCAGAGGGAGAAGCAGACTCCCTGCCGAGCAGGGAGCCTGATGCGGGACTCGATCCCGGGACTCCAGGATCATGACCTGAGCCGAAGGCAGTCGCTTAACCAACTGAGCCACCCAGGCGCCCTGTATAATTTGTAATTTTTAGTCTATCTTCAGAAATGAATGTTTTGGGGGCACCTGGGTGGCTCAGTTGATTAAACGTCTGCCTTCGGCTCAGGTCATGATCCTTGGGTCCTGGGATTGAGCCCCATATTGGGCTCCCTGTTCAACGGAAAGCCTGCTCCTCTCTCTCCCTCTGTTGCTCCCCCTGCTTGTGTGCGCTCTCTCTCTCTCTATGTGTCAAATAAATAAATAAAATCTTGAAAAAAAAGAAATTAATGTTTTTTAGCTAAAAATCTACATACAACCTTCATAGCAAAAATAATTTGAAAACAAATGATGGTTTCATCCATCTTTAAGAAATACTGCAGCAGAAATTTAGTATGTCCTCAACTAAATAATGCTCTTGGATGGCGTTGGAGTCATTTTCGTGTTTTTCTGGAAACAGATTTGCCAAGCTCAGTACAACTACCAAATTCATGCGTTGAAAGAATCATCAGTTTAATACCGCACAGGAAATCATTCAAGCCAAGGCTGGTTTTGAGAATACCATGATCATTAACAACCTGTTAGAATACATGGCACCCTACTAGAGTCTAATCCCAACACTGAGTACATCAAATTTCCTGATGTTCAAGTGATGGTAGGGAAAAAAGAAAACAAAACTTGAGTGTGGGGACATTGATTCCTAGACATTCTCCCTACGGGGGTCTGGAGCTTTTGTGTGATCATTAGTTAAATCTAAACCAAAATATTTTGTGGCGCCAATAGAAGCTATTGTAACCTTCCAATTCTCTTCTAGGAAGGTGGGGTCTAGCTGATATAATGGTTCTACTGCTTTTTACATTAATTAGATCTCATCTGGAGTATCATATTTCAGTCCTGGGTAAGATTTCAACAGTAGAACTGATAAGTTAGAGGTATTTAGAGAAGGACAGCCAGAACTATGAGACTGTAGAGTGTATCTTATGAAAAAAAAATACTGAGTATATAGCCTGAAAAGAATAAGGGGAAGGACTTTTATGCAGGAAGAAGTATCAACTTAATTTAGAAGATAAGGCAAAGAAAAAGAAGTTACCAACAAATTTGAGATCACCATGAGGAAGAACTTATTCCTCTAAAACTATTTAGGGAAGGCCTAAAGGTCATCTCCAACAAAAATACAGAAGGTATTTTCTTTGGACTTAGGTGACCTCTTAGGTTCTTTCCAACAATAACCTATTACTTTTGACTTTGTAGTAATTTAAAGGAAATTGGTCATAGCCTGATACCTTTACTTCAGTTACTCTACGTCTAATTAAACCATGTTATACCAAATTTGAGACCACTTTTCTGTCTCTAGAGAAGAGAAAAAGGCAAAGGCAAGAAGAAGGTGAAAATCGAAGAAGAGTAAGTATAGTACTTATTAATTTGCTTAACCTAATCATAAGAATTTTACTGATTTAGAATTGGCTAAAGACCAAAGCACAGTGGGAAAATGACATAGGACACGTTTTTTAAAAAAGGTAATTTTAATACTTTCAGATGTACATTCTAAGTGTTTTGTCAGACCTGTTCTAAAAAGTCATTAGTATTAAATTACTTGTGTCCAGCATCTAGCAGTTTCTTGCCTAAGGTCAGTGCTCTGTGAATACTTAATGAAAGAATTAATAAATTCATGCAATCTTGTTATTAAAGTCATTTTGATTGCTTTAAAATTGTTATGCTTTTTGGTAATATGACATTAATTGTATTCCTCTTCAATTTTCTTCAGTCCTTTGTTTGCTGAGGCAAACTAAACTTCACCTAGAGAGTGAAAAAGCAGAAAATTAGAAAAATTTAGTCACGGTTACCACAAGTTTACAACACCTAGGTGTATCTATACTGGAGAAATGAAGACTCAGAGGAGACATGATAGCTGTCTTCATATATGTTAGTGTGTGTCATGTAAAAGGAGACTTGTTCTTTATTTCAGAAGCCATAACTGGAACCAGAGAGTGGAAGTTACTGGAGATAGATTTCACCTCTCGGTGAAAACTTCTAACTTCCACAGTTTATCAAAATTGTGATGGGCTGCTCACAATAGAAACTTCCATGTCATCTAATAAGAGAGCCAATGACATGGCTATTTTAGAATGAAACCCTACACTGCAGGGGAGGTCGAATAAGGTGACCTCTAAGGTTCCTTTCAGTTCTAAGAATTGATTGAGTAGCATCCCACTTCATATGGTTTGACTACAGCTATCTAATCATGTTTGTATACAACTCTAATTTTGCTTTCGAAAGTGACTTTTCAGGTCTCTGATATTTGTAGTTTATTTATATAGGAGAAAATTTTGTTAACATTTCATGAATTATTAGGAGTTCTCATAACTTTGATGTGGTCAAGCTAAGCCTGTTGTAGCTATCGTGTTGTTTTGACATTTTAGACAGAAGAATTGAAAAGGTTAATTATAGCAAGCAAAGATGTCTATAAATCTTCATTTGGAAGAAAGTTTGGAGACTATTAAAATCAGGTAGAGACAAGAAAAATTATTTTTGAAAATTTTCATGGTACTATGCTAATCATACTGATTATCTGGTGAATTTCTGATGAAAATAACTAAATTCTCTTACTCTATACATACAGTCTGTTGACACTGATGAATACTTTCTGCCTATGAGTTCCTTTGTTACATATTCATTTGTGTTTCTGACTTAGGAATGGAAAGAACGTTATGGACACAGTAGAGAAGATTCCACTAGAAACAGAAATATTCATGTTGACTCGAAAGAATCAAGCCTCTCAGATCTTAGTACCACCCGATGTAAGTCGTTTATTTTCTAGTTCCCTTAGAAGTTTTCTTATGCTTGCTTGCATAGAGACTGAGAATTAAGACAGCCATTCAAAAATGCTTTAGAGAACTGTAGAGGTGGTTCTGCAGTGTCTTTCCTTTTTCACACCTCAGTGTATAGAAGGAAAGGGAAACTCAAGTATGCATTCTGATAGGAGATGGAGAATTGGGACAACGCATGAAGAGTTGTAATCATACTACCCTAAATAATATCAGTACTTATCCCAGGCGTGTTGTAGGCAGGTGTTGATTTCTACTATTTACCTAGATGTTGTTCTTTACTTTTCTGTTAGTAGATGTAGGCAGTTCACTCATTTTTATAACCGTTGCCTGACTGACCCATATGTCAGATACTTTCCCAGGTATACAGGGATATAGAGAAGTTAATTTCCTGTCCTTGGGATGCCAATTAATTTTGTGAGGGACTGATACCAAGTAGAAAACATTTGCCAGTGGGTTGAGTTAGGATACCTCCCCACATCCTTGACCCTGCCATCTGCCCCTGGGAAGGTGGCAAGAACCCTGTTTTTGCCCAGGACTCTGACCAGAGTAGATGGTAGAGGAGGTTTGTCTTTGGGGGAGATGCAGGAATGCTGAGAGAGTAGAAGGGGACACTCCTGATGCTGAGGGAGCTCAGCTCAGGGGATAGAAAAAGAGTTCTTTATTGGGAAAGGATTTCTGTGATAAAATAATAGTAACTGAGCATTTGGGAATGAATGGTACTTAGCCAGGTGAAGGTGTTTTAGGCAGAAAGATGAATGAGTGACTGAAGAGTACCTTTGGGAGAATGCAAGTTTGTTTCTGTGACAAGATCCTAAAGTATGAGGAGCCTGATAAGAGGTAAGGCTGCAGAGACAGTTGGGAAGCAGGTATTACCATGCTCAGAAGTGAAGACTTTCTCTCAAGTGAAGATTTCAGTCAGGAAAGGAGCATGCTCAGATTTTTGGTTTCAAAAGATAAATTTGAACATAAAGCATGATTTCCGGGGAAGTGGGACACAGAAACCAATTTAATGTCTGTGTTGGTAATGCGATCAAGAAATGAGGGCCTGGGCGCCTGGGTGGCTCAGTTGGTTAAGCGACTGCCTTCGGCCCAGGTCATGATCCTGGAGTCCCGGGATCGAGTCCCACTTCGGGCTCCCTGCTCAGCAGGGAGTCTGCCTCTCTCTCTGACCCTCCCCCCTCTCATGCTCTCTGTCTCATTCTCTCTCTCAAATAAATAAATAAAATCTTTAAAAAAAAAAAAAAAAGAAATGAGGGCCTAAAATAAGCAGTGATCCTGGGGATGAGGAGGAAAGGGTGTGTTTGAATGATATTTAGGGTAGAAGATATGGGAGAGAGCTGAAGGTGTAGTTAAAGCTAGGAAAGAGGGGCGCCTGGGTGGCTCAGCCGGTTAAGCGTCCGTCTTCGGGCTCGGGTCATGATCCCAGGGTCGGGCTCTCTGTTCAGCGGGGAGCCTGCTTCTCCCTCTCCCTCTCTGCCTCCCTCTCTCTCAAATAAATAAAATCTTCAAAAAAAAAAAAAAAGAGCTAGGAAAAAGAGAGGGGATTCTACAAAGATTTGGAAGCTTGCTTACCGCGGAGTAGGAGTTGACATGGTAGAAAGATGTGGGAGTGTGGGAGAATGTTCAAGAGAAGAGGAAATACAACGCCTTAGGATAATGACTTGAGGAGAACCTGGAATGTAGGAGGCAACCAATATTTGCTGAATGAATGAGAGAAAAGATGAAGGGCAGAGTCCAAGATGACAAAAGCGTAAGATACGATCGAATTAGCTTACCTTAAGTTTTCAAAAAGAGCTATATCATAAAGTTCTTTTGAAGCTATTGGACTGCTCAGAAGAACATTGTGAAAATTTAGGTTGTTTATGAAGAAAACCCACCCCATCCACATAGAGAGAAGGGAGAGTTAGTGCAGTAGATCTGTACTGACCAGGATGGTCTGCATTACCCACATGTGGCCACTGAGCATTGGCAATGTGGCTGGTGCCCCATGTTTAAATGATAATATATCGGATATATTGAACTAGATTAAGTCTGTTAAAATTAATTTCACCTGTTCCTTTTTACTTTTTTCATGTCGCTACTAGAAAATTTAAAAGTAAATACCAGGCTTGCATTTTGTTTCTGTTGGACTTAGCTACCCTAAACTCTTGTCTCCTGGGAAAAAGACTCAGTCCTCCTTGAAGACCTGGAGTTGAGTACGCCTTAAAGAAAATTCTAGCCAAGAACTGAGATACAGCAGCCCCTGGATTCACTGTGAAACCAGTTGAAACTTGATAATGAACAATTTCATAGTTCATATGTTAAATGTTAATTCTGATTCATATTAATTGAATCTTTGCATTGTACCTGCTTCTGAGCTTAGGCTAGCTGCAAGGGAGAAACTTTTCCTTATTTTCTATCATACCATTTCTCATTTTAATCTGATTTTTAAGAAATCAAGTAGTTATCTTTTCTTACTATTGTCTTCACAATCAAAATTCAGATCCTTTATAATCTTGACTTTTTTTCGTGAGTCTAGAGACGGTAACCCATAAAGACAACAGAAAAGTAGACATATTTTTTTTTCCTTCCTTTACAGCAGCATCTAAATACACCAGGGCCAATAACAGGACTGAAAGGGACCGAATAGAACTCCTCCAAGATGTAGAACCTTTGGATTTTAATGCAGAAACATTCACTGATGATCCTCTTGAATCTAAATCAGAAAGGTAAGCTCTGGCTGGGTCATTTTGGCTTCAACATTCTGAAATTTTGATAACATAACAACTTGATGAGATAAACATAAGGAAAATGTTCATCTTTACTGCTAATAATAACCATATTAATCAACCTTTGGTAACTTTTTATACCTGCTAATGCTTTTATATTTTAAAAATTATAGCATCCAGTGGTGCTGGATAGCTGAAATTGCTATCTCCATAAACTACTAGTGGTATTCTAAATAAGAAAGAAAAATTGAAATTGATAGTAAGGATCTTAACAATGTTTATATGCCTATTTCTTATGATCCCATTTATGAAATTAATCATATTTAGCAACGGCTACATAGCCGTGACTGGGTGTCAGACACTATTCTAAGCACATTACCGACAGTACTGTATTTTATGGTTGTCAGTCCAATTGGATTTGAATCCAGAGAGGTTTAGTAACTTACCCAGAGTAACACAGCTTGCAAATGGCAAAGTCAGGCATTCAAAACCCAGGACTCTGGCAGTCGAGTCGTGCTTTTAGCCACTGTGCTCTGGGAAAATAATTAAACAGAAGCAAAATATCATCTGCATGACGTTATTTGCTACAGTATTGCCTGTAAACAGCAGAAACCCTGGGATATTCTATTTCTGTTGAATAATCAAGAGTGGTTATTAAATCTTCAGTTCCATGATGTGTTCACATCTCCCTATCCCTTTCTTTTTATATCTCTCACCCTGTCATATGTGTATTCTAGGCTCTAAAAAAGCTGTTGATTAATTTATAATTAAGTAAACCCCCTTGGGATATCATCTTTGTAAGTTTCTGCTTTCAGCTACTGAATAGATTTTACAAATGATGCTTACAAATTATGTAGCCGCTTCCTTTTAATGTGTCCTTGTTTTTCTCTCCTCCTTTGTTATTTTTGATGCCTCAGATCATTTCTTTATCCACCTTTCAGGTATCAGCCTGGTGGACGATACCTCTCGATGTCTCAAACCGGAATATTTGATGATGTGTAAAGTCTGAAAGAATTTATGGAACAACTAACCAAGATCAACACATCAGTCCAGTCTTTATGAACATATGTGTGCCCCAGAATTTACACTGTACTCGTAGTGAAAAGTGTCAGGACAAAAAAAGGCACTGAAAGTTACTCACATCTTAGTAATAATAGTTTATTGCCCATTGAATAGACGGTCGTCTTTTTTATTACACACCATTCCTGAAGTGTCTGCCTTAAAAGTACCAGTGTAGTGGAAGGATTCAGTTCATGAGAAAGATCCGTATATGTTGAGAACAGGTAGTTCGGTTTGTTTCAGATTCATTTTTTTCGGGAAAGTTGTTTTAAAGATCCAAGAAAGCCATACGTCATAACTAAATAACATCATACGGTTTTATTATTGTGATTTACGTTTTTGCTGTTTTTAAAGAATATGTTAATCCTGTATTTCTCAACGAGATGGAGACCTCAAATAATAATGGTATTTACAGAACCCACGTTTTAAAACAAGGCTTACTTACCAGACATAACTGAATGTAGAAAGCTCTTTTTCAACTCTGTATGCAAATTAGTGAAGTTTTTGCATGTATAATTAAGATTATACTTCAACTGATAGTGTTAGTATCTTTGGCATGTGTACTATAACTGGGTGATGTATTATTCTTTCAGTCTTTGCTAGTAACTGGAAATTACATTATGCTTTTGGTATTACTTTGTAAAAGATTTTCATTTCAGGGAGAAATGTTCACCTTTATCATTCAGCATATTGATTTAAGTATTGATCGTTCCACTCAAAGAGAATCTGAAGCATTAATGGGAAATAGTGGGTGGTTGTTGTTTTGTTTTGTTTTTAATAACCAAAGAGTCCCACAAAATTCTCTAATTTTTAAAGGTGCGTATTGATGCTTTCTGGAAAATAACATTTGGTTATTTAAAGGTAAAATGTGAATCCACTTACTATTATTATTAACACTTAAATTGTGGTTTATGTGTAATAATTTTGTTAAACATGCTTATTATTTTAAAAAAGCATTTTTAAACTTTTGTGTTTAAGCCAAAGTTGGGTATATTTGCAATCATCCATGTTTTATTGCACAGTGAATATTGCACAGTAGAACACAACATGCTTGCAGAGAGTTTTTCATGTCCCTGAAATGTTTACAACTCAGAGAATCCCTGCTGTGGATTCATCCAGTGGCGACTCTTTGTGAGCTTGCCACAACAGTCTCAGTTTAACACCTGCTATTCCGTGTAATTTTTAATAGTGTTCGCTTTCACTCTGAAGTATCCCAGGTTGAAAATGAATTATATGATCACCCTAACAATAAGATTGTATGTTTCTTGAAGGTAATCTTCCCTTGACTCATAATTTTAAATTTTTTATTTTGCTTTTTACTTAGTATTATCATGTAAATTTTAAGAGACAGATCCATGCAGATACTGAAAGGAATAGTGTATCATCCTAATTATCTGATTTTGTTCAGTTTTATGATATTTGAGGTTAGGTCCCTTTTAAAATAATTATAAACGGATAGAATTTATTCTCAGTCAAAGGTTATACAGGCTGCCCATTTGAGAATACACACACAGCCTTTCACTCTAAAGTGTGGTTAGAGAGCTATAGGCCAGAAGCAGAGATCATTTGGTACTGTTTGTAATTTCATGATTGACCATTGAATATCTCGGGCAAATTGTGTAACCTTTCAGTGCCTCAATTTCTTCATTCGTGAAATGGAGATGATACTTGCTATTTACCTACTGATCTACCTCACACAACTATTGTGAGGGTATATTGAGTTGATGTTGATATGCTGGAGTTTAAAAAACAAAACAAAATAAATTGTTTCCTGTGCTACTTTCCCTAGTGATACTTGACGGTGTTAAACGGAGAAACGATCAGCCCAGTTTCTTACAATTACAGAGAAGCTTTTAAGTCCCCAAAGCAAAAACTGTTTTTGGACTAATTTATCTAAAGTGCTTTGAAAATAGTATTGTTGTGTATTTGGTCTTTGGGTTTACCTTGGAATATTTTCCTTAAGTATAATGTTGTTTCTCATCAGGTTTTGTCATGAAACCCAGATGCTGTAGAAGAAATAGAAGCAGAAAAAGAGATTATCCAGTCACTTTTGTAACTTCTAATGCCCTAAAATAAATTGATAGGAATATGTAGGGGAATGTATTACTTTCCTTTATAATAATTGAAGTGTATGTAATAACCTAGCTTCCTTTGTGACTTCTGAGTTATTTCCAAAATAACTTTTGGTTGTTTAAGTCTAGAGTGTTCAACTTTTTAAGCAGAATTTATCTTACAGGATTTTATATATGATCATATAGGAAGGTTACCTGGCTGGAAAATTTGAGTTCATAAGGTAATGATTTAACCCCTGAAGAATAAAGAGTTTATTGGTGGGGGGAACTAAGTTAATATTTGTTAAGCCACCTTGTGTAAAAAAAGGTGGAGTAAGAACAGAAGTTTTCTGTTTGGGGAAGCTTATTAAAATGTAATGACCTCTACTGCAAAACATTACTACTAAATTCATACACTATAAATGCAAAGTAATTTCCTGAAGAATTACTTCTGATAATTAGCTTGTGATGTCTTTCTTATGTAATAATAGATACCTGGTTAAATTTTCTAAATTATTTTTCTAAATAATCATTAGGATAAGGATATCCAGTAAGCCAGTAATTCAAAACAACCACTGCAGAAAGTAATCACCTGTAAGTTGCCAATTAACTTTTGTTACTACATCAGTAACTTGTTCTTATCAGTGGAGCTTTTTTATAAAAATCATTATTAAAATAAGAAGTAAGGTATAAGCCTAATTATTAAAATTTGCTCTCTTACCAAATGAATCAAGGGCTTTCGAGTACTTTCAACACACAAGAGGTCCTCATTTCACAAGAGTGGTAAGAGCTAAATCAAAACATTCAAAGGTTTTCCATTTATAAAAAATAGATCAGAAAATTGGACAATCCACGCCATCAAAAATAAATACTGCGAATTGATTTGTTTTTGGACTCTACTGTTTATTAGAATATCCGTTCTTAAATTTACACTGGTTGTGTACCCCAATGAAATTAAAAGTGGATAGGAAGTCAATTTGTGGGATTTTTTTTAAGTACACTTCAGTGTATGGATGAAAGAATTTCATTTATGTAACAGTAACAAACCTCATTTTTTTATCTTGTAATAGAGTCAGGGAACATTCTTGATGGTGTGTTGATTACCATCTTAAAGGAAAGTAAACTCTCCATATAATTCTCACTGTTCAGTAATGTGAGTTTTGTACTTGTGATTTGAGTGGACCATGCCTGAAAATCACAAGGATAAGTATGTTTGCACTAGAGGCAAAACATGTCCCTGAAAAATCTTAACATACTTGAATCTCCAAAATGTAATGGATCATATTGCATTAAATTCTAAATGTTAAGGAGTAAATGGATTTCGAGTTTTATCTTTCCTTTCTTTTCTTCCTTCCTCATTGCTTTTATATCCTCCTTCCTTTCTGAAGCCTGTCTTTACAGCATGACTTTTAACGTGCTGACAGATTTTTTTTGTTTTGCGTACACAGCTGTTTCTGATGATCAGTACACTCAAAAGGAACTAGTTCTGATTTCACATCCCACTACTTGAATAGCAGTATTGCACCTAAAGTAGTGAAACAGATTTTTCTAGACAACTAAGCAATATCTGAATGTAAATGTGATGTATGCTGGCTTGGTGTCTTGTCTTTAGGTCACTAAAGAGGGCACTTCATTAAAATGAATTACTCTCAGTGTCATGTTTTGGCATAAAAATGGATTTCCAAAAACAGTGATTGTTAAAAACAAACAGAAAAGCAGAAAGATTAAGAAACTTGAGATACCTTTTTATGAAAAGGAATTCATAAATACCCTACATTGTTGTCAAAGTTTTCATTAGGAGAGGTTAGAACAATACAAGAAAGAGGGTTACAGGAGGCCTTCTAAAATATGAATTCCCTCCATGTAGGGTTCTTTTTCCCAATGGACTTTTTCCTGCTCAGAGAGCTAGAAGACCAAGCCGTGTCATCCCCTATCCCAACTCCTGCAGACTAGGCCCTATGAATCATCTTGCCCAGCAGAGCAGGCCCTAGCCCTACCCCATCCTTAATCCCATCAATGGGGACATAACCTCACCTCTAATTCCTTTCACACTCAGCCTGGTCCTCCTAAAATTTCATTATCATTGTCAAAAGATTTGTCCATTGAGGTTGATTGAAGCCTTGCTATAATTTTTAATTTGTTAATGAAGCAAGAATATTGGCACGTTCCTCTTCTCATTGATATCCTAAAAGACATTTGTTTTTAACATACTCCCTGGAGAGAATTAACTTTTTTCTCCTGAAAATCTTTTCTTTAGTGGGTATCTTGATCTCAAATCATTTTATAAAAGGAGTTTTTTTTTTTCTTCTGTATTTAGTGCAAAAGAGTAGAAAGAGTGGTTTACTATGGCAGATATATGTAGGGTAAAGTAATAATTTATTAATCTGACTGCACAACACCATTTTGAGTCAATATTACTGATATAAATCATATCAACCTAGTCACTTAGAGCTGAATTTCTCAAAAGAATGCTGGCTAGCATCTTCCCTATTTAGTACACCAAGTTGTAGGGGAGAGACTTGTATTTATTTTATTAAAAGCAATCCAATGGATTTATTTTTGTCCATACTTTGAAAACAGCTTGAAGGATTTTTCTCATTTTAGAAGGTAGAAAACATGTATGTGGACATGTCTTTTAAATTACTGTAATCTAATAAATATTTATAAATTATAGTATTGAAAAAAGAGCTCTAATATTGATGTTATTTTCTGGTATTTAATTTCTGTAAAATGTTTTTGTAACTAATTGTAGTGCTTTTAAGCAGTTTAAAAATCGTTCTCACATAAGTTCTGCCCACATCGTGTTTCCTTAGGGCAATATTCCAAAGTTTAGTAGTCCAGTGTGAATTTGAAATATTCCTTCCCCCCTTCAGTGTCTTTTTATATATACCACTACCCAAGCAAAGTATACCAAAAGCCTAATTTCTCTGTTGCATTAGTAAAGTACTTGTTATTTATCTAATTCAGTGGATTAGATGAAATAGAAGATAAGTCTTTTCAAATGTGCATCTGATCATAATTTTTCTAAATGTTCATTATGTTCATCTTTGCTGCATGATGCCAAATTTATCTTTAATCAGCCATTACTACCTGATATGTAATGACAAATGTTTTCGTATCTGACCAATGGGTTGTAGATTTAACTATTTTTCTCTGCAGATTCTCACTACATTTTCAAATATGTATTTGGAAAAAGCTGCAAAGTGCTACCTATAAGTAAGTTAGCATCTTTGGCCTTATCTATGCATAATGTTCTCTCGGTTTGGTTTTGACAAACTTGTGGATTTGCAATTGCTTTGTAGTATTTTAACTTATTGTGATGTAATGAATTTTTTTGAAATGTTTATTTGACTAGCTATTAAAATAGAGGAAATTATGTGGCTTTGCATGAAATAAAGTACATTTCTACAAGTTCCTAAGAATTTTGCTGATTATGTGTTTCATTTCATACCATCTTTGAGATTAAACTCCTAAGGAGCCTGAAGCTTTCTTTGTTCCTTACAAATATATTACCACTAATATTATATTACATTAGTAACATTACATTACAAACAAAATATTTTAAGATAATTAAATACGTGTACTTTAGGTTCTACATTACTTTATCCAGTGTTTATAATTAAAACAAGTAATTGTTACAAAAATTAGAAATCGATGAAATTTAAAGCAGGAAAACAATAAAATCAGCAAAACCAAAAGCTGGGTGCTTAAAAATATCAATAAAATTGATTAAATCCTAACCAGGCTAAGAAAACAGAGTTGCTTTCCTTTATACCAAAAACAATTGAAGTTTGAAATTAAAAACACAATACCATTTATATTAGTCCTAGCTAATGCAATTTAAGGCAAGAAAAGGAAATAAAAGATATACAGATTTGGAAGGAAGAATTAAAACTGTCTTTGTTAGCAGATGACGTGATTGTCTCTGTAGAAAATCTAAAGGAATTGACCAAAAAACCTCTTGGAATACATGATTATACTAAGGTTGCAGGATACAAGATTAATATACAAAAGTCAATCACTTTCCCATATAACCAATGGACAAGTGAAATTTGAAATTAAAAACACAATACCATTTATATTAGCACCTCCAACAGTGAAATACTTAGGTATAAACTTAACTATATATATGATCTATCGATCTATCTATACATATATATGTATAAAACGTATTACAAAACTGATGAAAGAAATTAAAGAACCAAATAAATGGAGAGATTCTATGTTCACAGAAAGACTCAACACTGTCAAGATATCAGTTCTTCCCAACTTGATCTATAGAGTCAATGCAATCCCAATCAAAATTCCAATAAGTTATTTTGTGGATATTGACAAACATTCCAACGTTTATATGGCAAAGCCAAAGACCCAGAAGAGCTAACACAATATTGAGGGAGAATAACAAAGAGAATTGACACTTCAAATCTTACTATACAACTGCATAATCAAAACATTGTGAGATTGACAAGAGTAGACAGATCACTGAAACAGAATAGAAAGCCCAGAAATAGACCACACATAGTCAACTGATCTTTGACAAAGGAACAAAGGCAATTCAATGGAGAAAGGATAGTCTTTTCAACAAATGATGCTTGAACAACTGAACAGCCACATGCCAAAAGGGAAAAAAAAAAAAAGGAATCTAGACACTGCTCACTACACCTTTCATAAAAATTAACTTAAAATGAATCATAAACCTGAAACTATAACACAAAACTATAAAACTTCTAGACGATAACAGAAAAATAGGTGACTTTGGGCTTGGCAATGAGTATATATCACACAAAAATGTGTTTATGTGGACAAGAAGACATATAAGAAGAATGTTCATAACAGCATTATTCATAATAGCCTCAACCACAAACAGTTCAATAAACAATAGATTTATTTATCCAACATGATGGATATATACATGAAAAACTAAATGAAGATGAATTAATTGCAGCTATGCAACAACATAGATGAAGCAGTCAATAAAAATAGTCTTTGAGGAAGCCCAGACAGTGGCTTTACTAGACAGACTTTTGTTGCTGTTGTTTTTTATTTTATTTTATTATTATTTTTAATTATTAACATATATTACTTGTTTCAGGGGTACAGGTCTGTGATTCATTAGTCTTACACAACACACAGTGCTCACCACAACACATACCCTCAACAATGTCCATCACCCAGTCTCCCCAGCCCTCAGCCCCCTCCCCTCCAGCAACCCTCAGTTTGTTTCCTGAGATTAAGAGTCTTATGGTTTGAGGAGGGGGAAAGATGGCGGAGGAGTAGGGGACCCTATTTCAACTGGTCCCCGGAATTGAGCTGGATATCTACCAGACCACCCTGAGCACCCACGAAACCAGCCTGAGATGTAAGAAGATCTGGATCTCTACAAACAGAATATTGCAGGCAGTTGGTTTTGAGGTACGAAGTGGAGAGCCGTGATCCTGCGGGCAGATATCGGAGGATAAATGGCAGCGGGAGGGAGCCTGGCCATGGGGATCCTACACCGCCGGTGAGTGACAGCCTCGCGCGCTGCGGAGGGGCACAGACTCGCAGACCGATAGCGTTGGGAAAGGACTTTAGGGCAGCCCCCGGGGTGGAGGACCAGACCGGCGGGGTCGCGCACACGCGAACCGCAGCCCCCCCGACAGAAACCCGGAGCAAGGGTCCCACGCACGCGAACTGCAGCCTCCGAGACGGAAACCCGGTGCGCAGTGTCCCGCCGGTGAACTGCAACCCCCAGGGGTGGAAACCCCAAGCGGCGGAGTCAGGCGCGTGAACTGGGAGCAGCTGGCGGTTTTAGAAGCACAAGGGGCAGAGATGTGCCCGGACCTGGAGGCAGGACTGGGGGCGCTACGAAGGGGCCACAACCCAGGACGCTGCAGTTTATAGCAGCACGGACAGAAATGGAGACGGTGTGGCCTGGAGAGCTCACTGAAGAACAGCCTGCGGTCTCTCTGCTCCAAGGCAGAGGGTTGGAAACGGTCTCTTCTGCTCTGACTCGTGGAAGAGACGCGGAAAGCCACCAGGGAAAGGTGCCAGAGAACAAAAACCCCAAAGACTGATTCCCACTGAGCCCATCTCCCACCACAGGGGCGCAGGGCAACTCCGCCCAAACAGGGTTGCCTGAGTAACAGCGAGGCAGGCCCCTCCCCCAGAAGACAGGCTGGGAAAACAAGAGGCCGGCAACCCTAAGGTCCCGAGAAAACAGGTGCATCTTGCTTGGGTTCTGGTCAATAATTTCGACTCTATACATTCCCTCAAGCAGCCATCAACAGAATGACTAGGAGGAGGAGCCCCCAAAACAGAAAAGACTCAGAGATTATGACTTATGCTGCAGATTTACAAATGGATGCAGACATAACCAAGATGTCGGAGATGGAATTCAGGCTAGCAATTGTGAAGACAATGGCTAGAATGGAGAACTCAATTAATGGCAACATAGAGTCTCTAAGGGCAGAAATAAAAGGGGAATTAGCAGAACTTAAAAATGCTATCAATGAGATCCAATCCAATCTAGATAATCTAACAGCTAGGGTAACTGAGACAGAAGAGAGAATAAGCGATCTGGAAGACAGTATAATAGATAAAAAGGGAAAAGAGGAGGCCAGGGAAAAACAACTCAGAATCCATGAAAATAGAATCAGAGAAATAAGTGACACCATGAGGCGTTCCAATGTCAGAATAATTGGAATCCCAGAGGGAGTGGAGAGAGAGAGGGGGCTAGAAGATGTATTTGAGCAAATCGTAGCTGAGAACTTCCCTCTCTGGGGAATGAAACAAACATTCGAGTCCTAGAGGCAGAGAGGACCCCTCCTAGGATCAAGGAAAACAGGCCAACACCCCGGCATGTAATAGTAAAACTTGCAAATCTTAGAACCAAGGAAACCATCTTAAGGGCAGTTAGGGGGAAGAGATTCCTTACGTACAGAGGGAGGAACATCAGAATAACGTCAGACCTATCCACAGAGACCTGGCAAGCCAGAAAGGCCTGGCAAGACATATTCAGAGTACTAAATGAGAAGAACATGCAGCCAAGAATACTTTATCCGGCAAGGCTTTCATTTAGAATGGATGGAGAGATGCAGAGCTTCCACGACCGGCAGAAGTTGAAAGAATATGTGACCACTAAGCCAGCCCTGCAAGAAATATTAAGGGGGTTCTATAAAAGAAGACCCCAAGAGTGATCTACAAGAGAAATTTACAGGGACAATCTATAAAAACAACGTCTTCACAGGCAACATGATGACAATTAATTCATATCTTTCAATAATCATTCTCAACGTGAACGGCCTAAACGCTCCCATAAAATGGCACAGGGTTGCAGATTGGATAAAAAGACAGGACCCATCCATATGCTGTCTACAAGAGACTCATTTTGAACCTAAAGATACATCCAGACTGAAAGTGAAGGGATGGAGATCCATCTTTCATGCCAGCGGACCTCAAAAGAAAGCTGGGGTAGCAATTCTTATATCAGACAAATTAGATTTTAAACTAAAGTCTGTAATTAGGGACCCAGAAGGACACTATATCATTCTTAAAGGGTCTATCCAACAAGAAGATCTAACGATTGTAAATATCTATGCCCCCAACATGGGAGCAGCCATCTACATAAGCCAACTGTTAACCAAAATAAAGAGTCATATTGATAACAATATGTTAATTGTAGGAGACCTCAATACTCCACTCTCAGCAATGGACAGATCATCTAAGCAGAAAATCAACAAGGAAACAAGAGCTTTGAATGATACATTGGACCAGATGGACCTCATAGATATTTACAGAACATTCCACCCTAAAACAACAGAATACTCATTCTTCTCGAGTGCACATGGAACTTTCTCCAGAATAGACCATATACTGGGTCACAAATCAGGTCTCAACCGATACCAAAAGATTGAGATTATTCCCTGCATATTCTCAGACCACAGTGCTCTAAAACTGGAACTCAATCACAAGAAAACATTTGGCAGAAATTCAAACACTTGGAAGCTAAAGACCACTCTGCTCAAGAATGTTTGGGTCAACCAGGGAATCAAAGAAGAACTTAAACAATTCATGGAAATCAATGAGAACGAAAACACATCGGTCCAAAACCTATGGGATACTGCAAAGGCAGTCCTAAGGGGGAAATACATAGCCATCCAAGCCTCACTCAAAAAAATAGAAAAATCCCGAATTCACCAACTAACTCTACACCTTAAAGAACTAGAGAAAAAGCAACAAACAATGCCTAAGTCACGCATTAGAAGAGAAATAATTAAAATTAGAGCAGAAATCAATGAATTAGAAACCAGAAACACAGTAGATCAGATCAACGAAACTAGAAGTTGGTTCTTTGAAAGAATTAATAAGATTCATAACCACTGGCCACACTTATCCAAAAGAAAAGAGAAAGGAACCCAAATTAATAAAATTATGAATGAAAGGTGAGAGATCATGACTAACACCAAGGAAATAGAACCAATTATTAGAAATTATTATCAACAACTATATGCCAATAAATTGAGCAATCTGGATGAAATGGAGGCCTTCCTGGAAACCTACAAGCTGCCAAGACTGAAACAGGAAGAAATTGACAACCTGAATAGGCCAATAACCAGTAATGAGATTGAAGCAGTGATCAAAAACCTCCCAAAAAACAAGAGTCCAGGGTCTGATGAATTCCCTGGGGAATTCTACCAAACATTCAAGGAAGAAATAATACCTTTTCTACTGAAGCTGTTTCAAAAAATAGAAACAGAAGGAAAACTTCCAAACTCGTTCTATGAGGCCAGCATCACCTTAATCCCCAAACCAGGCAAAGACCCCATCAAAAAGGAGAATTTCAGACCGATCTCCCTGATGAATATGGATTCCAAAATCCTCAACAAAATCCTAGGTAATAGGATCCAACAATACATTAAAAGGATCATCCACCACGACCAAGTGGGATTTATGCCCGGGATGCAAGGGTGGTTCAACATTCGCAAATCAATTGATGTGATAGAACACATTAATAAGAGGAGGGAGAAGAACCATATGGTCCTCTCAATTGATGCAGAAAAAGCATTTGACAAAGTACAACATCCTTTCCTGATTAAAACTCTTCAGAGTATAGGGATAGAGGGAACATTCCTCAAGTTTATAAAATCCATCTATGAAAAACCCACGGTGAATATCATCCTCAATGGGGAAAAGCTGAGAACCTTTCCCTTAAGATCAGTAACACATCAAGGGTGCCCACTCTCACCACTGTTGTTCAACATAGTACTAGAAGTCCTAGCAACAGCAATAAGACAACAAAAAGAAATAAAAGGTATTCATTGGCAAAGAAGAAGTCAAACTCTTTTCACAGATGACATGATACTTTATGTGGAAAACCCAAAAGACTCCACCCCCAAATTACTAGAACTCATACAGCAATTCAGTAATGTGGCAGGATACAAAATCAATGCACAGAAATCAGTTGCTTTCTTATACACTAACAATGCAACTGTAGAAAGAGAAATTAGAGAAATGATTCCATTTACAATAGCACCAAAAACCATAAGATACCTTGGAATAAACCTAACCAAAGAGGTAAAGGATCTATACTCTAGGAACTACAAAACACTGATGAAAGAAATTGAAGAAGACACAAAAAGATGGAAAAATATTCCATGCTCATGGATCAGAAGAATAAACATTGTGAAAATGTCTATGCTACCCAGAGCAATCTATACCTTCAATGCCAACCCGATCAAAATTCTAATGACATTTTTCAAAGTGCTGGAACAAACAATCCTACAATTTGTATGGAATCAGAAAAGACCCCGAATCACCAAGGGAATGTTGAAAAAGAAAAACAAAGCTGGGGGCATCACAATTCTGGACTTCAAGCTATATTACAAAGCTGTGATCACCAAGACAGCATGGTACTGGCACAAAAACAGACATATAGACCAATGGAACAGAATAGAGAACCCAGATATGGACCCTCAACCCTATGGTCAAATAATATTCGACAAAGCAGGAAAAAATATGCAATGGAAAAAAGACAGTCTCTTCAATAAATGGTGCTGGGGAAATTGGACAGCCACATGCAGAAGAATGAAACTCAACCATTCTCTAACACCATTCACAAAGATAAACTCAAAGTGGATGAAAGACCTCAATGTAAGGCAGGAATCCATCAAAATCCTAGAGGAGAACATAGGCAGTAACCTCTTTGACATCGCCCACAGCAACTTCTTTCAAGATACATCTCCAAAAGCTAGTGAAACAAAAGCAAAAATGAACTTTCGGGACTTCATCAAGATAAAAAGCTTCTGCATAGGAAAGGAAACAGTCAACAAAACAAAGAGGCAACCCACAGAATGGGAGAAGATATTTGCAAATGACACTACAGATAAAGGGCTGGTATCCAAGATCTATAAAGAACTTCTCAAACTCAACACCCACAAAACAAATAATCAAGTCAAAAAGTGGGCAGAAGATATGAAAAGACACTTCTCTGAAGAAGACATACAAATGGCTAACAGACACCTGAAAAAATGTTCATCATCATTAGCCATCAGGGAAATTCAAATCAAAACCACATTGAGATACCACCTTACACCAGTTAGAATGGCAAAAATGGACAGGGAAAGAAACAACAAATATTGGAGAGGTTGTGGAGAAAGGGGAACTCTCTTACATTGTTGGTGGGAATGCAAGTTGGTACAGCCACTTTGGAAAACAGTGTGGAGGTTCCTCAAAAATTTAAAAATAGAGCTACCCTATGACCCAGCAATTGCACTCCTGGGTATTTACCGCAAAGACACAGATGTAGTGAAAAGAAGGGCCATATGCACCCCAATGTTCATAGCAGCAATGTCCGCAATAGCCAAACTGTGGAAAGAGCTGAGATGCCCTTCAACAAATGAATGGATGAAGAAGATGTGGTCCATATCTACAATGGAATATTACTCAGCCATCAGAAAGGATGAATACCCAACTTTTACATCAACATGGATGGGACTGGAGGAGATTATGCTAAGTGAAATAAGTCAAGCAGAGAAAGTCAATTATCATATGGTTTCACTTATTTGTGGGACATAAGGAATAGCATGGAGGACATTAGGAGAAGGAAGGGAAAAATGGGGGGGGAATTGGAGGGAGACATGAACCATGAGAGACTATGGACTCTGAGAAACAAACAGGGTTTTAGAGGGGAGGGGGAAGGGGGCATTGGTTAGCCTGGTGATGGGTTTTAAGGAGCGCACGTACTGCATGGAGCACTGGGTGTTATATGAAAACAATGGATCGTGGATCACCACATCAAAAACCAATGATGTATTGTATGGTGACTAACATAACAATAAAATTAAAAAAAAAAAAAAAACACCTAATACAACTCAACACCAAAAAATAAATAAATAAATAAATAAATAAATAAATAAATAAATAAATAAATATCAAGACTAAAAAAATAATAATCCTCAATAATTGTCAAATTAATAGAATAATAAATAACATTTATTGAGTGTTTAAAAAAAAAAGGAGTCTTATGTTTTGCCTCCCTCTCTGGTTTCATCTTGTTTCATTTTTTCCTCTCTTCCCCTGTGATCCTCTGCATTGTTTCTTAAATTCCACATATCAGTGAGGTCATATGATAATTGTCTTTCTGTGATTGACTTATTTCGCTTAGCATAATACCCTCTAGTTCCATCCATGTCATTGCAAATGGCAAGATTTCATTTTTTGATGGCTGCATAATATTCCTCTGTGTGTGTGTGTGTGTGTGTGTGTGTGTACCACATCTTCTTTATCCATTCATCTGTCAATGGACATCTTGGCTCTTTGCATAGTTTGGCTATTGTGGACATTGCTGCTATAAACATTGGGGTACAGGTGCCTCCTCAGATCACTACGTTTGTATCTTTGGGGTAAATACCCAGTAGTGCAATCGCTGGGTCATAGGGTAGCTCTATTTTCAACTTTCTGAGGAACCTCCATATTGTTTTCCAGAGTGGCTACACCAGCTTGCATTCCCACCAACAGTGTAGGAGGGTTCCCCTTTCTCTGCATCCTCACCAATATCTGTCCTTTCCTGATTTGTTAATTTTAGCCATTCTGACGTGTGAGGTGGTATCTCTTTGAGGTTTTGATTTGGATTTCCCTGATGCTGAGCGATGTTGAGCACTTTTTCATGTGTCTGTTGGCCATTTGGATGTCTTCTTTGGAAAAATGTCTGTTCATGTCTTCTGCCCATTTCTTCATTGGATTCTTTGTTCTTTGGGTGTTGAGTTTGATAAGTTCTTTATAGATTTTGTATACTAGCCCTTGATCTGATATGTCATTTGCAAATATCTTCTCCCATTCTGTAGGTTGTCTTTTGGTTTTGTCGACTGTTTCCTGTGCTGTGCAAAAGCTTTTTATCTTGATTAAGTCCCAGTAGTTCATTTTTGCCCTTGCTTCCCTTGCCTTTGGAGATGTGTCTAGCAAGAAGTTGCTGCAGCCGAGGTTGAAGAGGTTGCTGCCTGTGTTCTCCTCAAGGATTTTGATGGATTCCTATCTCACATTTAGGTCTTTCATCCATTTTGAGTCTATTTTTGTGTATGGTGTAAGGAAATGGTCCAGTTTCCTTCTTCTGCATGTGGCTGCCCAATTTTCTCAACACCATTTGTTGAAGAGACTGTCTTTTTTCCACTGGACATTCTTTCCTGCTTTGTCGAAAATTAGTTGACCATAAAGTTGAGGGTCCATTTCTGGGCTCTCTATTCTGTTCCATTGATCTATGTGTCTGTTTTTATGCCAGTACCATACTGTCTTGATGATGACAGCTTTGTAATAGAGCTTGAAATCCAAAATTGTGATGCCACCAGCTTTGGTTTTCTTTTTCAACATTCCTTTGGCTATTTGGGGTCTTTTCCAGTTCCACACAAATTTTAGGATTATTTGTTCCAGTTCTGTGAAAAAAAATTGATGGTATTTTGATAGGGATTGCATTGAATGTGTAGATTGCTCTACGTAGCATAAACATTTTAACAATATTTGTTCTTCCAGTCTATGAGCATGGAACGTTTTTCCATTTCTTTGTGTCTTCCTCAATTTCTTTCATGAGTATTCTATAGTTTTCTGATTACAGATCCTTTGCCTCTTTGGTTAGATTTATTCCTAGGTTACTTATGGTTTGGGGTGCAATTGTAAATGGGATTGACTCCTTAATTTCTCTTCCTTCCATCTCATTGTTGGTGTATAGAAATGCAACTGATTTCTGTGCATTGATTTTATATCCTGCCACTTTAAGCCAGTGATTACAAATGTATTCAAAGAACTAATGGCAGTTGTGTCTAAAGAACTAAATGAAAGTATGAGAACAATGAGAGTGACTACTAATTGTCTTTTGAGGGTGAGGAAATGTTCTAAAATTGATTGTGGTGTTGGCTGCACAACTCTGCAGATATCCTAAAACCTACTAAATTGTATACTTTTAAAGAATAAATTTGGGTTATTTTTTTTTTAAATAGGCTCCACACCCAACATGGGGCTTGAACTCATGACACTGAGATCAAGAGTCACATGCTCTACCAACTGAGCCAGCCAGGTGCCCCTTTAAACATTTTTTTAAATGCTTAATTTTAAAAATGTATCCCTACTGATGTATGTGGAATTGGTGGTAGCACACAGAGAGAATCACGGTACTAATTGCTAAGCTAACTAGGTTGTTTGTACACTTTCATAATGCCTAGCTCTTTCTTTTGAAACACTTAACACACTGATAATTTTTTACCTGTAATGATTTGCTAGACATCTGCTTCCCCTGTCAAACTGTAAGCTCCATCAGGGGAAAGGTCATGTTTTCCTTGCATAGAACTAGATCCACAGAATCTATCATAGTGTATAGTACATAGTAGGCAGAAGGTAAACATTTATTACTGAAAGGTCAAGATTTATAAAAAGACTAGGTCAGATTGTAAGTTACATCTTATTTGACTAGCTTTTTACAGTTATTGAAACCTTTGATATTGCCCCAGATATAATTAGGAAAATTATCCTGATTTGATCATTGAATTCAAGAAGCCTCCTTGGCTTCCTCTCTGGCTTAAAGTAGTGGTCTGTCTGCCACCCCCACTCCCCGATCCAATCAGAACACCCTCGTTAAACTTACTAAACTGACTGCCGTTTGGTCCCATTTATTTTCTCCTCATAATCTTGTGTCCTTTTGGAAGAAGCCTGCCCTGCCCATTGCACTCTGCTGAAATGACAAAACATCTTCCTCTCTCTTGCCCCCAATAATGATCAGAAATTATCCTCAGAGAAATAATTTTCTTCATTGAAACATAACTTTTAACAAATTTGTCCCAACATTAGTTCATTCTATCTTCTTCTTTCTCCTGAACAAATTAAAAAAAAAATAGTTGAACCAGGGGCACCTGGGTGGCTCAGTTGGTTAAGGGTCTGCCTCTTGGTTTCAGCTCAAGTCATGATCTCAGAGTTGTGAAATTGAGCCCCACATCAGGCTCAGTGCTTAGCACAGAATCTGCTTGAGATTCTCTCTCTCCCCCTCTCCCAACCCCTTTGCCCCTCCCACCACTCTCTTGCTCTCAAATAAATAAATAAATAAAATCTTTAAAAAAATAGTTGAACCATTTAAATACACATGAATAGTGGTATACCCTGTGTCCTTATGTTAGGATAAATGTGTATTTGCTTTCTCTCTCTCTCTCTCTCTCTCTCTCTCAGGATGGTATTTCTCAACCTTGGCTGCATATTAGAATCACCTGAGGAACTTTGAACAATACTTATGTTTGGGGCCCACTTTCAGGAAGTCTTATGTAAATTATTTATGGTGAAGTCCAGGCATAGCTATATTTGTAAAGCTCCCTAGGAATTATAGCACGTAGTCAGGGTAGAGACCTTGCCCCTGGAGCCATGTTTCTATCTCTCCCTTCGCCACTCACCAGAGGGCATAGGGCAGGGCTCTCACCTAAGGGTAATCTTTAAGTGGTGGGTCTTCACTTTAGCAAAAGGAAATCAAGCAACTGATGGCTGATCTTCAGTTTATAAATCTGTATCCTAGTTGGAATCTCATTTTTCAGCCCAATTGTGGATCCTGAATTCAGTGCAGAATCACCATAGCAAATGTTTAAACATTATTAGAAGAAAAGTAAGTGAATCCCCAATAAAACAAAGTAAATGCTCAAGTAAAAGCTAACACAGGGAGCGCCTGGGTGGCTCAGTTGGTTAGGCGACTGCCTTCGGCTCAGGTCATGATCCTCAAGTCCCGGGATCAAGTCCCACATCGGGCTCCCTACTCAGGGGGGAGTTTGCTTCTCCCTCTGACCCTCCCCCCTCTCATGTGCTCTCTCTCTCTCTCTCTCATTCTCGCTCTTTCAAATAAATAAATAAATAAAATCTTAAAAAAAAAAAAGCTGACACAGGACATTAATCTTCAGCAAGGTTTTCAGAATTTGTACCACAGAAGAGGCCCTTAGAGGTAGATAAAAGTTCAAAGTCCTTATTCACTGGCCCTTAAGTGGGAAACCCAAGCAACAGTGATCTTTTTGAAAGTTTTGTTGCCAGTGGAGTGTGAAGGCATCCATTGGCCCAGTAGTTGAAAGCAAGAAACCAGCAGATATCACATGCACACAGTTTCTACAGTGGTTTCTCCAATGGAAAATGCTGTTTTTTCACTTATGTTCATGGGACCCTGACATCAAGATGTTTATAGCCCCGGGAAAATAAATCCTACACATGTACATTCAAGAACAAAGTTCACATATGAATGAAGGTCATACAGAGCATCATGGATGAGCTTCAGCATTTAGCCAGTGGAGAGAGATCATGGGCACCAGCTATAGCTGTTAACATCTCCCAGGGCAGGAAGAGCATCAAAAGATGGGTAGGATTTCCATGAGGGGAAGAAAGGAAGAGGGAGGAAAACAGGCATATTCTAAGCCTCAGAAAGAATTGTAGCAAAGAAAAAAAAAACAAGGAAATGACATGGTAGATTTAGAGATCATGAAAAGACCAGCATCTAGAGCAGAAAGTTCTCAGGAGAGAACAATAGAACAGGTTATTACCAAAAGTGCTTTCTAAATATTCACTTCTGGTGCCAAGATTCTTTCATGTGTTTCAAGATTAACACTGTCCATGAATATTGAATATCTCTCCCTCCTTTCTTTCTTTCTTTTCTTTCTTTCTTTTTCTTTCTTTTTTTCTCTTTCTTTTTCTTTCTTTCTTTCTTTCTTTCTTTCTTTCTTTCTTTCTTTCTTTCTTTCTTTCTTTCTTTCTTCCTTCCTTCCTTCCTTCCTTCCTTTCTTTCTTTCTTTCTTTCTTCTTTTTCTTTCTTTTTTGCAGGATTTCATTTAAAACATTTCAAAGGTCATGAAGCTCTAGATGCAACTCAGTGTGGTCATTTGTTAGGAAGGACAGATATGATGGGCTCCTTAATGAGAGTTTCAACCTAGTGGTGGTTGATGCTATAGATCACTGCACTTTCCTGGTTGTTGAAAAACTTGGAAGGCCATTTGTAACCATCCTTACCAACACATTTAGAATTATGATTTTGGGCTGCCTGAGCCTGTGTCTTAGGTTCCAGCATTCTACTCTCCCTGACAGATCACATGGATTTCTGGGGCCGAGTGACGAACTCTCTGGTGTTCTTCATTTAGACTTTGAGAGAATGGTATATTCATGCTGTTTGATGACTCTATCAGGGAACATTTCCCAGAAGGCCCTAGGCCAGAGCTATTTTATCTTTAACTGAAAGCAGAGCTATGGTTTGTTAATTCTGACTATGCCTTTATTTTGCCCGGCCCCTGCTTCCCAACACTTTTATATTGCAGGCTTAATGGTCAAACCTGTTGAACCAATACTCAGGTAAGTAAAACCTTTATGCCTCATTTGGATGTGAGGAATCACCCTCATGATGTGTCTTTAGTGCACAGATAGCAATTGCTCAGACAAAGGTTAAATCTAGGTAGTTTTTTTTTTTAAGAAAAAAATATTACTCTTTTTTTAAGAAAAAAATATTATTTACTTATTTGAGAGAGAGAGAGAGAAAACAAGCAGGGGGAGGGGCAGCGAGAGAGAGAGAGTGGGAGGGAGCAGGAATCTCAAGCAGACTGTGCTGAGTGCAGAGCCTGATGCATAGGGTTTTCTATATAGACAATGGTGTCTCATACAACTAACAACATTTTCTTTTTCCTTTCCAATCATTATTTCTTTTACTTATTTTTTTGTTTGTTTTATTGTTCTAGCTAGAGTTTATACCATGATGTTGAATAAAAGTGGTGAGAGTAGACCTCTCCGCTTTGTTCCTGTCTTAGGTGGAAAGAGTTCAATATTTTACCATGAAGTATGATTATAGATCAAGAATTTTTTTCAACATATGCCTTTTATCACACTGAAGAAATTACTTTCTATTCCTAGCCACGTTGAGAGTTTTTATAATAAAAGGATATTGAATTTTGTTAAAGATTTATTATGCATCTATTGAGGAGATCATATATGATACTTCCTTTTTACTCTTTTATTGTGGTGAATTATAATGATTAATTTTTGACTGTTAAATTAACCTTGCATCCTCAGATAAAAGAATTGGTCATGACATACTGGTTTCTATATATTGCTGGATTCCATTTAAAAATATTTTAAAGGATAAGCTGGCCTCATAAAACTCCATTGGAATTGTACTCTCTTCTTGTATTTTATGAGGTTATGTTTCTAGAGGTTTCAATTCTGAATTCAATTTTTGTAAAAAAATTTTGAAACTTAAATTAAGCTACTTAAAGCTATTTAAAATTTCTCATTTTTCTAGTGCCAGTTTTGATAAATTGTGTTTATCCAAATAATGCTCACTTCACATATCTGACAACCAGATATTTCATTTTTCATAGAAACGAGGAGATATATGGGAGCTGGGAGCTCTGAAACAATTGGTGTTCTACTATGGGTATCTTATCAGTTATATATGCTGCTTTGTCAGAGCCTTTCCCAACCCAGCCCCAGGATATGTAGATAGCTCCAGTGAGCTGTACCCTTCCGCACTGATGCTTCAGGAATATGCAGGTCATGCTTTGCATTAGTCTTCATCAAAGTGTCGTTCTTAGCTCACCTTTGTCAGGTTCACTTGAGATACTTATAAAAAAATGTAGATTCTAGGCCTCACCCTAGACCTAGTGAATCAGAATCTCTAGGTTTGAATCCTGGTAATTTGCATTTTCAACAACACCCAAACTGCATTTATACAGACTAAATACTTGAATCTGTAAGATTGACTGTGAGGCAACCACTATTTTTTACTCTTTCCCTCCACAGTTTGTGCTAAATCCCAACGTGAGCCAGCAAATTAAAATATATTTTCACTATGAGTCCATCCATGAATATTCTAAGAGAAATATATGAAAATCATCATTCTCTCCAAATGTTAGTCCATTTTGATGTTGTGTAGTAGAAAAAACTTGGACTTCAGAGTCAGACACAATCTGAATTGAATCCTGGTTCTGCCATTCATTTGATATATTCTCTCCAACAAGTGCCTGTGTCTAAGCCTCAGTTTCTGGGGGTGTGAAAGAGGGATAATCTTAGCACTCAGGATTGTTGAGAGGATTGGATATATGTTTTTAAGAGTTCCATTGCAGTGTCTGACACATGCTGGGCATGACTAAGTGGGTCTTTATTATTATTATTGTTACATCTCAGTTAACAAGGACTGAAAAACCAGACACATGCCCCTTGGCTAGTGTTAACTGGGAGGTAAAGATCCACCTACTTCTTTATTTTTGATGCTCTACATTTCAGTCTGGCTTATAGTTTTCTATGCATTCTTGAGAGATTTATCATCATCTTTTTCATTAGGTCCTCCCTTATCCTATAGCAGCCACTACCATGGGGAAAAGAATGAGCTGAAGCACATGAGTAGTGGTTGACTCTGGAAGCCCAGAAAAAGGAGAGAGCAGAGATTACAGGCCTTCTCAAAAGTGTACCCGTATGGAGAGAGTGGAGGTTGGGAAGGACAAAAATACCCATGAATTTAGCTTGCCTTGTGGCAAAGCCCACATAGGTCACCGGAAACCTTCAAAAAACTGAGAATTTGAGATCAAATTGTGGACTGGCTTCCTCAGAATGACCTCATGGGTAAGGACTTCCTCCTTCTACAGGCTGCAGCTGTTCTGCCCTTCTCTCTCTCCAGTTACTTTTTCTTTAGGGTTTATTGCCGCTGTCACCCCTGCCTGGGCACTCCACCATCCTTGAAAAGGAAAGCATCTGTTAGCAAAAGTCAAAGCACCAGAAGAGATTGGCACTTTGGGGTCACTTCATCCATCTGTAACCCAGACCGGTTATCTGTAGCCGCTAGTGATATTCAAGTGGGGTTACTGTGGCCTCTTGTAATTGGTAGGTGATCAGGATCAAACACCTTCCAAGAAGTGCCTACAAATGTTCTGAGACATAACTATGCAGAGCAGGAAGGAAGTATCCAGTTCCTTCTCACGAGGAGTGTGAGAGACCTGGGTGCCATGGTGTCTTTCTAATGTGAGACAATTCCTCATTGTCCTGTCTGAGATGTCTTACCGCATCTTCAAGGAGGTTTCTCTCTGTCCAGTGCTGCATTCTGGGGACGCTTCATGTGTATAGCTGCAGATTGGATCAGAATCACTCAGTGAATTGGAGATACAAGTTTTTGATTCTGTCCCTGCAAATATATTTCAGTAGCCTGTGGTAGAGACCACAAATTGCATTTTCCAAAAGCACTTTAACAGTTTCTAAGTCCTTGAGCTAGATAAACTCTTCCTCGTCAACATTTTATTTTACTCCAAATAAGAGAGAAGCAGTATGGCAGGGACAGGCAGTGTTAAGGTATAAGGCATAATCCCAGCTTTAAAATGATGTAGAGAGACAATGAAGGAATAAATGGATGAATGGTGGTATATGCTGAACTTAGTGCTCTCTCTGCATTCTTAGCTTTAGCTGGACTCTAGTTCAGGTGTTAGACCCATGTTTCTGAGGGTGCTTATAGAGTGTCTTCCAGGTAATGGACTCTTTAAATTGTTCCCAAATACCTCTAGAATCCCCTGTGTGTTTCCCTGACATTGCTGCTTTTCCAGATTCCCCAAATTCTTTCTCCAGCATCACCTTTCTGTCTTTCTTCTTTGTCCAAGCTCACCCCAGCCTCCACCTATTTGTCACTCATGGAGGGTAGAAAAGTGTGATGGAATGTATCAACCATGGTGTGCCCATGGTGGGGTTTCTTCTCTTCACAGACCAGCCTGGAGACCTACTCCAAGTAGAAGCCAAAGACCTAGGTGTCTCCATTCTGATAGAGCAGCTCAAGGGGGAGACCCTAGCTCTAAAGATGAAACAAGTCATGGGAGACAAGAGATATGTATGTAGCCCTTAGGGTAGCACTAGGGGAAATGGCTGGAAGTTTTTTGTTTTTTTTTTTTTTACCCCATATAAGCTAAAACTCAGCTAAGCTAAGATACCAGCTGACCTATTTTTACTGAATACCAAGTTAAAGAAATGAGTCTTATATTTCAATAAGGCAAATTGAAGGCAGATGAAGGAAGAACTTTCTGTATTTAGAAGTAACTTACAAAAGTTTCTCTCTTTTTTTTTTTAAGATTTTATTTATTTATTTAAGAGAGAGAGAATGAGATAGAGCATGAGGGGGGGAGGGTCAGAGAGAGAAGCAGACTCCCCGCTGAGCAGGGAGCCTGACGTGGGACTTGGTCCCGGGACTCCAGGATCATGACCTGAGCCGAAGGCAGTCGCTCAACCAACTGAGCCACCCAGGTGCCCCAAAAGTTTCTCTTTTTAGAGTTTTTGTTTCTCTTGAGATGGTTAATGTACAATTCTAGCCAGGTACCCGGGTGTCCTTTTACTTCTTCAAACACATCATTCTTTCCTCTAGAGGTCTTTGCCCTTAGCTGTTCTGGAACATTCTTTCCATTTAGCTCCAATGTCACCTCTTCAGAGAGGCCTTCTCTGATCAATGCCAGTTATTCCATATAATTTCCTTCACAAAATGTGTCATACTTTGTAATTATTCTGTTTATTAGTTTATTGACTCTTTCCTCCAACTAGCATGTAAGCTTCATGAGAGTAGGGTCATATCTTTCTCGTTTATCATGGCCTCTCTCACTGCTTTGCACACAGTAGGCACTGCATAAGTAATTGTTGAACAAGTAAAGAGTAACTAAATATTAGTCCTCTATATCAGGGGTTCTTGGCCCAAGCAACGTAGTTAGGCTCCTAGGCCTCATGAACCCCTAGAAATGTAAAATTGTGAATGGTATGTGTTTGCATATATACATTTCCTAGAGTGTGTTTTTATGATGTTCATCAGATTGTTAATGGGACCTAATACCCAGAAAGGCCGAGAACTGCTGCTTGTGGAGGAATCATTCCATACCTGAAGTAATTCTTGGATGATGTTCAGCATGACACCTAATGAAAGGCAGTACCAGCATTCCCTAGGACACTTTAGCATCTAGCTCCCTTCCTGGCAGGCAGTTAATATTTGCAAATAAATAAATTAAATGGTGCAGACTGTATTGCGAATCAAGATATTTGGATTCAGTCATTTGTGTATCAGGGTGACTCTCTGGTTTGAAGACACATCTGGGCAGTTCAGAAGCAATGGGCTTTCTTCCTCTGAGATGCCTTGACTATCACTTTCCTGTGGTCCTCTTTACTACTATGAGCCTGCCTCCCCAGAAAGAGGAAACTCACAACCACCCTGACCAGTTGCAACTTAAATTCATGACCATAGGCCTGACATGGGCCCCCAACAAGCCCGACAGCCTGATTGTATTTTCCTAATCACTCCACAAAACTGCTCTCACGCAGGTCACCAGTAGCATCTATGCTGCCAAAGCCCATGCCCACTTCTCAGTTCTTACCTTACCTATCCTACCAGCATCATTTATGTCAACTGATGACTGCCCCACCTTAAACATTCCTTCACATGGTCCCAGACACCACAGTCTTAGTTCTCACCCCTCACTGGCTGCTCCTTTTCAATCTCTATGGCTGATGCCTCTTCAACACTACACCTCCAGATGTGCTCGGGTTCCAGATCAAGGTCTGGTGTTTGGATCTCATCTAATTTCTTTCTTTTTTTTTTTTTTTTTAAAGATTTTATTTATTTATTTGAGACAGAGAGAATGAGATACAGAGAGCATGAGAGGGAGGAGGGTCAGAGGGAGAAGCAGACTCCCCGCAGAGCAGGGAGCCCGATGCGGGACTCGATTCCGGGACTCCAGGATCATGACCTGAGCCGAAGGCAGTCACTTAACCAACTGAGCCACCCAGGCGCCCTCATCTAATTTCTAATCCGCACTTCACTCTTGGGATGCTTGTCCAGTCTTATGGTTTGAAATCCTCTCTGTAGACTAATGTTAATTCCTAAATGGATAACTACAGCCCAAACCTTTCTGCTAATGGCAGTATATCATTTTACCTTCCTAACTGACATCTCTTCTTTGCTGTCAGGTAAGCATCTCAAACTTAACATGACCAGATATCAACTTTGGACTGCTCCCAACACCCCTAAATCTGCTCATCAAATCTCCATTTCAGTAAATTGTAACTCCTTTTTTACAGTTTATTAGACCAAAAATTTAGGTGTCTTCCATTTAAAATTTATAAGAATTTAAATATAGAAAATAAGGAAGAGTAATAGAGATTTTATTATATCATAATTCAAGTTTTATAGAATTGTTTGTTGTTCTAGAATTTATAACCTAAAGAATCTGTTAATTTAAAACTTATTTTTTAATCACCTAATTTCATTTAGGACATGAGAATTTCAAGAAAAGCCCTACTTGGGAATTCTTCAGAAGTTCATTCTATGGTGATCAGAATTAACTTTAGCCTGAGTCAGCTGAATATTTAACATTTGATTTTTGACATTTCTCCAAACTGTCTCTCTCTCTCTCTATATATACACACAGAGATGTATATTTATATATATGTATATTGTGTGTGCTTGTGTGTGTGTGTGTGTGTGTCTGCCAACAGGTACAAATCAGCAGCAATGGCCACCAGCATCATCAGGGGCTCCCACCCCCTGACACCCACCCAGCAGCTGGTGGGCTGGATAGACCAGATCCTCCAGACAGGGGGTGCGGCACACCTCAAGTCCCATGCCTTCCAGCAGCCGTGGCATGAGCAGTACCTTCTTGATGTCTTCTTGTTCCTGCTAGTGGTCACCTTGTGTACCATTTGGCTGTGTAGGAAGCTGCTAGGCATGGTCAGGCTGTGTGGGGCCAGGAAGCTGAAACAGATGTGACATGGATACATCCTAGGGCTGGGTGTGTTGGGAAGTCACTGGTTCTTGGTATGTCTCACACTAGCATAGACCATGCTGGTCTTCCACTACCCTGGCTCCAATTGACATCAACTCCTCTTGTTTATATTAGCACAACCTGTTTTTCTTTGTTGTTGTTGTTCAGTTAGCCACTGTATAGTACATTAGTTTCTGATGTAGTATTCAATGATTCATTAGTTGCATATATCACCCATGGATGCTTCTTTGTCTATTAACATTTTCTTGCCAGAACTCTTTGGCTTCTTGGCTTACTGAATAGCTGGGACTATGCTGTGTTTCTGCCCATGTGTAATTTGACCTACTTTTCAGATTTAAAACTTTGTCCCTAGCTCATCACTATTCTCTCCTAGGCACTATGCTCCAGTGATTCCAGTCTCCTGATTCAGCCACTTTCTCAGTCTCTTCCTGCCACTCTTGCTTCCATTCCTGTAGTAGATGCTATCAAATCCTGCTTCATGCTCTGGACTTTCCAGCGTGCTTTTACAAGTGCCAGAGGTCAGTATATGCAACTATAAGCATGAGCGATCCTTTCCCCATAACTGTGGTAGGCTATGCTTCCCATGTATAAGACAGTCTGGAAGTTCCAATTAATTAACACCCTTGGGAGCAACCCTCAACCAATGGTTCTTGAGATTTAGCATGTAAATAGCCCAATTCCCTTTTCTCTCTTGTGGGATAATTCTCAGTCATGTCTTTTGCACTGTTTTGCAGTTTTCCTATGAAATTAAAGTATGGTAACTGGCTTATTGAGTCACCCTTTATTGACTGACTTCCCTTCTCTGTATCAGTTTCCCATTTCCACACCAGTGTTCCCAAGCATTTTCCAAATAAACTACTTGTACTCAAGTCCTTGTCTCAGCGTCTGCTTCTGGGACTGCAATGGACTGAATGTTTTCCCTAATTTCATATGTTGAAAACCATACCCCAATATGATGGTATTTGGGGGTGGGGCCTTTGAGAGGCAATTAAGTAATGAGGATAGAGCCCCCGTGAATATTAGTGCCCTTATAGGAAGAGGCCAGAGAACTAGCTAGTTCCCTTTCTTTTCTTATTTTATTTTTACTTTTTTATTTTTTTTAAAGATTTTATTTATTCATTTGTCAGAGAGGGAGCAAGAGAGAGAGCACAAGCAGGGGGAGTGGGAAGCAGAGGAAGAAGCAGGCTCCCCTCTGAGCAAGGAGCCCGATGCAGGACTCGATCCCAGGATGCGGGGATTGTGACCTGAGCCAAAGGCAGACGCTTAACTGACTGAGCTACCCAGGTGTCCCTAGTTCCCTTCCTATCATGTGAGGATAAAATGAGAAGTCAGCTGTCTACAAGCCAGGAAGAGTCCTCACCCAAAGCCAGCCATGTTGGCACACTGATCTCAGACTACCCAGCCTCCAAAACTGTGAGAAATAAATTTCTTTTGTTTTTTAAATTTTTTTAAATTTAAAGACTTTATTTATTTGAGAGAGAGAGTGTGTGTGAGAGAGAGAGAGATCATGAGATGAGGGCAGAGGGAGAGGGAGAAGCAGACTCCCCATTGAGCAGGGAGCCTGATGCAGGGCTTGATCCCAGGATCCTGGGATCATGACCTGAGCTGAAGGCAGATGCTTAACCAACTGAGCCACCCAGATGCCCCAAATTTCTTTTGTTTATAGGCCACCAGATTTATGGTATTTTGATATAGTAGCCAGAACTGAGTAAGAGAAACCCAAATTGCCTCTTCTTCTGAGTTCTCTTCAAAGTTCCAGAAAGTGGCCCCCTAAACATGTGCAGATCCTCCCTCCCACAATCTTCCCTCTTAGAACTCCACTGCAGATACAGTATCCTCTCCGGCGGGGAGCACCATCTCTGCTGACTACACATAGGACCTACCGGTTGTTCTACAGTTTCTACTTTCATGAAATCTTTCCATGACACCTGCTTTCTAAAATAAGGTTATGAGAAAGTCAAACGGGACCATGAAATTTGTACTTAGCCTTAATATGTTTTTGTGAGTCAAGCAGCAGGATATGTGGTGATTTCTAAGACTATTTTGATTCAGGAAAAGAATTCCATCCCCTTTTCATTTCATAGCAATGGACCTTCCTATATGTTACGTATCACTAGAAATTAAATTGACTAGTAGTCATAGAAGTTCAAAAAATAGTGGCTTAACCATATGAAGGGTCTATTTCCTTCTCACATGAAAGATGGCTGGAGGTTGGAAATGTGGGACTAGAATGGCAGTTCCCTAATGTCCACAGTTCCCCAGTCCCCTCTTTCCTTTCTGGCCAGCCACTCTTGCCGGTTGCTTCCATCAAAAGGTTTCTTCATGGGTGCTATGTGCTTTCTGTAGCTGGAGCCAGAATATATGTGCTCTAGGCAAGGAAGAAGGAGGAAAAAAGAGTTCTGTGCGATACAGGCAGAATAATGGCTCCCCGCAAATGTCCATGTCCTAATACCTGGAACAGGTAAATATGTTATGCTACATGGCAAAGGTGATTAAGATTGCAAATGGAATTCAGATTGCTAATCAGCAAACCTTAAAATAAGGAGATTACCGTGGGTTATCAGGCGGGCCCGATGCAGTCACAAAGACCCTTTATAGTTGAAGGAGAGGAGAGGCAGAGAGAGAGATGTGACCATGGAAGAATGGCCAGAGAGATGCAATGTAGCTGGCTTTAAAGACAGAAGAGGAACTATGACCAAGGACTGTGGACCTCTAGAAACTGAAAAGGCAAGGAAATGAATCCATCCCTAGGGTCCCCAAAAGGCACAGCCATGCCAACACCTTGATTTTAGCCCATAAAACCAACATGTTAGAATGAATAAATGAATTCAGCAATATAGCAAGAATACAAAGTAAGCCACAAAAATCAATTGCATTTCTATACTGACAGTAAACAATCTGAAAAGAAATCTACAAAACAATTCCATTTACAATAGCATCAAAAAAGAATAAAATACTTAGGAATTAGGAACCAACATCAGAGGGCGCCTGGGTGGCTCAGTCGGTTAAGCGTCTGCCTTAGGCTCAGGTCATGATCCCAGAGTCCTGGGATCGAGCCCCACAACGGGCTCCCTGCTCTGCGGGAAGCCTGCTTCTCCCTCTCCACTCCCCCTGCTTGTGTTCCCCCTCTCTCTGTGTCTCTCTCTGTCAAATAAATAAATGTTAAAAAAAAAAACCAACATCAGATTTCTAACTTACAAAAGGGTAAGATAATAAAGTCATGTTGCGTTAAGTCACCAAGTTTGTGGTAATTAGTTACAGCAGGAAATAGAAACCTAATAGAGCATGTCATCCTTGAAAGCTGTTAACTATTCAGTGACTCCCATTTAACTTCCATTAATAAGAACTCTGTCACATGATGACTCCTAGTTACAAGAGAGGTTGGAAAATGTAGAGGCTTTCCTTTTGTTTGTTTTATTCCAAATAAAATTGAGGTTTGGTTAGTAAAACAGAATGGGAAAAGGAATATTAGGTCAGGCTTTGATCAGAGAAGAGAGAACACTATGAATTATGTAGAAAAAAAGATGTATCATTGGGGCTAGAACTTACATAGCTGTGGTAGCAGGTGGAACAGCCCATATGAGCTTCTAGTATTGAGATTTAAGTCAGCCAGACTGGATGCGAGGAAAAATAAAGTGGATGAGATGAGAACAGGAATAAACTGGAACCAGCAAGGATGACCTGGGACTTGTAAGGATGACTAGAACCTGTGTATGTTTCTCATACCGCCAACCTCAATGCCCTGGGGGACCTATAAGAGAAGCTGGCCCCTTTATCACAGAGCTGCATGTGCGCTTGGCCCAGGACTCACAGACGCTGAAGGAGGGAGCTGCAGGATCAGCGTTATGGCTCCACACCAATATGGGATGTGTTTCCATTTGTATCTTCTTTAATTTCTTTCAGCAGTGTTTTGCAGTTTTGATTGTACAAGTCTTTCACCTCCTTGACTAAGTTAATTCCTAAGTATTTTATTCTTTTTTGATGCTATTGTAAATGGAATTGTTTTGTAGATTTCTTTTCAGATTGTTTACTGTCAGTATAGAAATGCAATTGATTCTTGTGGCTTACTTTGTATTCTTGCTATATTGCTGAATTCATTTATTCGTTCTAACAGGTTTGTGTGTGTGTGTGTGTGTGTGTATAATCTTTAGAATCTTCTACATGTAAGATCATGTCATCTGTGAATAGAGATTATTTTACTTCTTCCTTCCCAATTTGGGTGCCTTTTATTTCTCTTTCTTGCTTAATTGCTCAGGCTAGAACTTGTAGTACTATGTGGAATAGAGTGGTAAAAACAAGCATCCTTGCTTTGTTCCTGATCTTAGAGAAAGCTTTGTCTTTCATCATTGAGTACACTGTTTGCTGTGGGTTTTTCATTAATGGCTTTTATTACGTTGAATGTTTTTATCGTGAAAGGGTGTTGAATTTTGTCAAATGCTTTTTCTGAATCAATTAAAGTGATCATGTGGGTTTTTTCCTTCATTCTGTTAATGTGGTATATTACAGTGATCAATTTCCATATGTTGAACCCTCTTTGCATTCCAGGGTAATTCTTGCTTGGTATTGGTGTGTAATCAACTTTATATGCTGCTGAATTTGGTTTCCTAGTACCATTGACCCTTGAACAGCATGGGGTTAGGAGTGCTAATCCCTCACATAGTAAAAAATCTGCATATATTTGGACTCCCCCAAAACTTAGCTACTAATAGCCTACTGTTGACCAAAAGCCTTACTAATAGCATAAAGAGTTGATTAACATATACTTTGTATGTCATATGTATTATATATCAGGTGTATATGTATTACTAGTACATGTATAACATACACTACATGTATAAGTTAATATGTGTTTTAAATAAATGTATTATAAAAAAGCCATATAGTACGTAATATGTACCATAAATAAGCTAGAGAAAAGAAGATGTTATCAAGAAAATCGTAAGTGAAAATATCTTTACAGTACTGTACCGTATTTATTGAAAAAAAATCCACATATAAGTGGACCCATGAAGTTCAAACCCATTTGTTCAAGGGTCAACTATGTATATCCAGTCTAAAGACAACAAGAACTGCAAATAAAACTTGTCTATTGAGTAGGTTTTTCACAGTTGTGTGGGTTAGTATATTTGACCTCACTTTCTATGCATGATAGGACTGAGCAAACGAGTAAATGTATTGATGTTGTTTCTTACTTTTGGAAAAGAAAATTACAAATGTGGAAATGGGGAAGATTAGAACAACCCCTGTGATGTATTGAATTGAGATTATCAGTATAAATTATAAATTGATTTTTTGTAACTAGGTAATAGACATAGGTACAGCATCTATAAGCAGAGAAATAAATATGGGATCTTGCTATCTATATCTATAACCATATATTTCCTAGCTCTGTCCACTGAAAGGATTATAAACAGTGGTGCTTTGTTAGCAATGAGCACACTTAGAAACCATACGGGTATCTTTCGGTCTCGTAGATCGTGAACTCCATGAAGACAGGGACTGACTTAGGCACAACTTTACCTTTCAGCCTTAATTTGGATTCTGTGCATACAAGAATCTATAAAATTAAACTGTTCATAGGCACTCAGCTGGTAAATTTCAGGGCCAGATTATAATTACCTGAAAACCAGCCTTCTCTGTCGAGCCTAAGCTGGTGAGAACCTATCGTCTAATGCTGTCACCAGCCCTGTCTCTGCTAACAGGTACAAATCAGCAGCAGTGATTGCCAGCATCATCAGACACTCCTACCCCGTCTCCCTCCTGTCCCACCCAAGGGGTTGGTGGGCTGGATCTATCCCAGCCTCCAGACGGGGTGTAGCACACCTCAAGCCCCACACTTTCCAACAGCCGCGGCATGAACAGTACCTTCTCAACATCTTGTTCCTGCCGGTGGTCATCCTGGGCAATGTGCGGCTCCGTGGGAAGCTACTGAGTGTGGTGGTCAGCTGGCTGTGTGGGGCCAGGAAACAGAAGAAGACCTGATGCCAAGTGTAGCCTTAGGAGACAAAGTATGGGGGGGGGGGTTACCATTTCTTATGAAATTCCCAGCGATTCTGGCAATTCCTGTCCCCCACATCATATCCACTTGCTGATTTTGTTGCAAATTCCTGCTCATTGGCTTCTTCCTAGAATTGGAATTCTTTATTCAGCCCTTATGGCCTTCTTTATGTGCCAGTCAGCAAGGGTTGTTCTGTGATTTTGTCCCAGGGTAATTTGGAACAGTGGCCTTCATATTTTAAGCCCTGAGGCCACTTTCCTCGTCACGCCTCTCTTCGAAGCACTGAGCCTGAACCATTCCAGCCTCCACGTCCAGTATCTTCTCAGCCTCTTTCCCTCTCTCCTGCCTCTACCACTTGGAATCACACCTAAAATGGGTATTTGCCTTTCTGTAAACTCTTGTCAAAGCTCAGAAAGCTATATAATATAGCTTTCAAAGAAATATAGCTCTTTGATCAGGAAAGTAAAAGTTTTCACAGAATTATCCTCCCCTGCCCCTTGGAAAAGAGAATTCTGTTACCTGTGACAGGCTGTAAGGGAAGCTGCACTGAAAACCTTTACAAGAGATTTGCTTTGGGGATAGAGAATGTAAAGATGCCTTCTGGGGTTTCCATGCCCTGTCCTTGCCAGGGCTGACATTACAAAGAGGCAGAATTACAAGATGTCTTCAGTTTGGTGCCTGAGGAGACTGTGGTAAGGTTCCCAGTCCTATTTTATAATTCTCATTCAGAATTATAATCTCAGCTTTAGAGGTTCAAACCTCCAGGTAAAGACTTGGACTTCTGGAGTTAGGACTCTAGCACCTCTTCATGAATGAATGACCTCCTTAAGAGGTCTTCAGAACACAATCCAGGAATGGAGGTCGACTTCTCTTGGGGGTTTTCTTCTAGAGAGTAGACACAAGCTACTCCCAGGGAGTAGACACTACTTCCAGGGAGTAGCGTCTCAGAGATTTTAAGCAAATATCTAGGGAAATGGAGTATGCGGGTGACAGTATGAGGTCACCAGAGCAGTTAGGAGGTGGGAAAATTCGTGGAAGGGTCCCTAAAATGGGGATGGGTGCGGGTCACCTGGAGGTGGAACTATCTTGGAAGCAAATTCCTGAGGTCCCCGCATTCCTGGTTCAGAGTACCTTCTCTGCGGAGAGTGTGGCGATTCCGCGGACAGAGAGGGGTTAAGGAGAGCTCACTAACCCCTCCTTCCCGATGTCCGGGGTTAGGAAGGGTGAGGACAAATTAGCCAGTGGAGCAAGCACCCTGGGTGGTGGAGCAGAAGGGCAAGAAACCGCAAACGGAAGAGAACACAGGCGGGGTCCATCTCTCACGTCTTCCCAATCTGCCCGCCAGAGCATTTCCTTGGCTCCGAGCGGAGCGTGTCCCCAGGGCGCACAGGTCGCTGCGCTGTGCGAGGCGCGGGGCGCAGGGCTCAGCGCACTGGGCTGGGCTCCCCGGCTCACAGCAGAGCGAGCATGGCGGGGCAGCGGGCGCTACTGCTCGCTGGCTTCCTTCTGCCTGGGTTCCTGCTCTCGGAGGCCGCCAAAATTCTAACTCTGTCTTTGGTGGGTGAGTGCTTGGCGGGAGAATCAGGCGCGTCCCAGACACCCGCGGGAAGGCTCAGTCAAATAGCTCTGGGTAGAGGGTCACTCCAGGTGGTTTTCCAGACTGGGCTTGGGTCCCAGGCTAGAGGGGGAAGAGGCAGGAGGGGGTTGTGGGGCAATGAGGGGCCCCTACCACCGAGAGGTGAAGAAACTTCCTGAGAAAATAGAATACTTTTTCCTCGCTCTTCCTACTCAGATTTGCTCTCCTAGGCGCGGGAAATGGGTCCAGAAGTTTGCGATCCCTCTCAGTGCTGGAGACCCGGGGCTGCCTCCTCCAGGGAGCGGGCTGCAAATTCAGAGGCTCCCCCTAAACTTCTGGGTGGCGCGCAGCCATTGCCAATAGAGACTGTAGGAGCTTGTGCAGGCTCTTGGAGGCCAGGGAAAGGAGCTTATGGGGGGCAGAAGCACTAATTTTCTGACACTGCATGGGAGCCACAGTGGAGCAGGGAAGGTATTTCAATGACACCTAGGAGGGTGGAGTGCTATCCATCCCGAGGAAACTTGGAGAACTGGCCAGGCCTGGGGACTGGACCTTGGACATTCGGGTCTCGCCAATGCCCGCTCCTTTCACCAGTGCTGCTGGAAGTGTTTGAAGGATTCGGGAGACTGTTAATTCTGCATTTTGTGGCCCCAGTTTTACTTCCTTTACTTTTGCACCAAAGGGAATAGAAGATGAAAAGGAAAAGAGATAAAGGGAAAAGGATCAGGATAAGGGGTCATCATAAGATAAAGGGACAAGGATCAGGATAAAGGGTTATCATAAGATGGAGCTTTCCCAAGATTGTATTTCCATCCACAGTGGGCTCTTTTACGTAACTGTGTATAGATCACTGGGAATCGGGGAAATCTTAGAGCTGGAAAGAACCATAAATAATCGCATTTAGCCCCCACAGTGTTTTCCTGAACAGGAAACTAAGGGTCAGGACATCAGGCACCTTTTGTCAGAGCACACCAGGCCTCCCTAATGGTACACATCAGGAATTTAGTTGGGGTTTCTTATCCCAAGACCAGCCTGTCCACAGCTTCCAGTCTCGCGCACTTTTCAGTGGGTTTAAAAAAAACAAACAAACAAAAAAAACAACTCTTTAAGAAACCCTATAACTCCTTTTGAACTCTTTTTTTTGTCGCGTTTTGATTGTTAATACTGGCGATACCAAAGAGCTCCCTCACCTCTTCAAAGCGTGTGTCCTCTGGACTCTGAGAGGGAACGGGTGTGGTTTGGAGGCGTTGGAAGCCCCACCTCTGGCCCAGAATGTACCGGGCTCACCAAGACCCTCAGGAAAGGCCGCGCGTGCGGGCTGGCTTCTCCCGCGTATCCTTTTCTTCCAAGGGTTAAATGTGAAGCCAGAACAGGGAGCCTGAGGGAGTAGGAGTTTGTGTTTTATATAATCCGTGTTACCTCAGGCAACACAAGCACAGATTTTAAAAACTAGGGTAATTTCCGGTAATTTCCACAGATACACACCTTTGCAGTAGTCCGACATCCCTCTCTGCTGACCCAGTCATGCCGGGACTTGCATCTTCCAAACAGCTCCCACTTCCCAACTTGGGCAAATTCTATTCCTTCCCTCCTGGTCTGACTTTCTCTGCTACTGAGACTCATAGATTCAACCAAATGTCCCATGATTCATATGGTTTTGGATAAGATTTAGTGTGATAGAACCTGTACCTCCCCAGATGATCAAGCTTCTGTTTCCTTAGGATCCCAGGATTTTCCTAGGATGGGTGATGCCCCAGTCTCTCATGCACACAGGATCCTGTAATTCCACCTCAAGGGCCCACAGTTATTCGGAATGCCTTAATTTGATGTTCAGCAAAATTCAGGCCCCAACTGAGAAACATCCTGCCAAGTATATATGAATCTCAAGGATTTTGGCTCTGAGTGGTGGCTCAGCTTCATTCTGGTCCAATGGCTCTTTCTTGGACTGATATTCAAGTTCGCATGTTTCTGCCTCCTACACTAGCATAGATTTCCAAAGAGTAAGATTCCAGAACAAACTCTGACTAATTGTCCATTGGGAATCCTTCACGCTCATATAGAGCCCTGTGCCACACTTTACACAAGTACAGTTATTTCTTTAGAGCACAGTATCTCCATAAGACCTGGCTAAAATTAGCATATACTTAGGATCAGGAATTCCTTAAGGCATAAGCAGAGAAGCTCGTCACACTGATGTTTGGTCATTTTTGTGACTGGAGTCACAATGAGGATCTGATGGGGGTTTGCCAAAGTCAAGATTTGGGCCACTGGGCCCTGGGTGAGTGGCTGGGGCTTACCCAAATGGAGATGAAGCTCATCTTCCTCTACTCACCATCAGCTTTCTGTCGGCTAATTCTCATCTCCTGGATCTCTTAACCTATCAGCTTTAGGCATTTTATTATCCTCATTTCAAAAGTGAAGTTGTACATTGTTCCTAGGTGGAAGCCATCATCTACTGCTGGACCGGGTGTCTCAAATTCTTCAAGATCATGGTCATAATGTCACTATGCTTCACCAGAGAGGAAATTCATTAATATCAGGTATCTTTTCTCACCATTTTTTTTATTTCTTCTACTCTATGCAAAGTGTAGAGTAAAACAATACCTTTTGCTTAGAAAACTGTTTTTAAAATCTAATTGGACTGAAAGAATGAAAAGTGTGTGTGTGTGTTTGTGTGTGTCTGTGTTTGCGTGTGTGTTAATGTAAGGTGTTGGAAAACTTCTTGGCTCTATCTCCCAGCACTCCACACTCTGTAGTCCCATATTTTCCCCCCTTACCTTGCCTTCCACTTCATCCCAAGCAACCCTCCATATATTGCAGATTATTTTGGTAAATGGTACTTCATAACAGCTTGAAAGCATGTGAACAGAGTGTTCAGCCAAACATGCCATTTTCTTTTCTTATATCACAGATTCCTTTTTTTAATATCATACATCACTTTCTCCTTGTATGGTATCTGAAATCTAAGAAAACTTTCTTTAGAAATCCCTTATTTATCCACCTAAGATCAGAATCTATCACTGAGATGATTTTGTTTTCTAGAAAAATCAATGCCTGGTCAACAGTTTGTGTATAATGATGTTGGACGTTCTTAAATGAATCATTGAATCCAATGAATTTTAGCTAAAATGAGCAAATCTTATCAACTCTTTTCTGTTGAAAGACAAGAAAACAGCAGCCCAGAGAACTGAAATGGTTTGCTTAAGGTGATATGGCAGGTTAATAATAGTGTTGGGTGGATTTAGGACTTTAAGCTCTGGATTGCTCAATCTGAAGTTTTCTCAGGCTTTGATTTAAAAAAAGATGCAGTTTTAAGCAGCATCTTCAGGGAATAAAATTCTGAAAAATTATAAAACTTTGAAGGTGATCAGGCTTTGTTGTTGTTCAGATTTTGTTAAAACAATTTTTTCTGTGAAAATTTCTTTCAAGATTTTTATTGTGGTAAAATATACACAGCATAAAATTGACCTCTTAAACATTTGATTTTTAAGTTTAGTGACTTTAAGTACATTCATATTGTTATGCAACCATCACTGCTGTTGCTCTCTAGAACATTTCCCTCATCACAAATGAGAACTCTGTACTGATTATATGGTAACTGCCAACTACCCCTTGTGGGCAGCCCTTGGTAACCATTATTCTACTTTATTTCTCAATAATTTGGCTATTCTAGATATCTCATTTAAGTAGAAACATACAATATTTGTCTTTTTGTGTCTGGCTTGTTTCACGTTGCATAATGTCTTCAAGGCTCATCCATGCTGTAGTATGGATCACAATTCCCATCCCTTTTTAAGACTGTATAATGTTCCATTGTAAGTATATACCACATTTTGTTAATCCAGACATCTGTCGATGGACATTTGGGTTGTTTCCACCTTTTGGATATTTTGAATGATGCTGCTATGAAAACTGGTGTACCAATATCTATTTGAGTCCCTACTTAAAATCATTTAAATCACCTTCTAGATTAGGTTCTGCATTCATCACTGAACGTTATTTATATACATATCTTTTTGCATCTGTGTTGACCACAGACATGATTAAATAGCTGTAGTGTATTATTTTCAAGGTAGTTATTCTTAATTTTGAAAATTGCAATTAAATTTAATTAAAAATTTTAATGAAATTAAGTTAAATTAAAATTTTAGATTGATTAAAAAATAATTCTGGTAGTTTCCATGAATTTTGAGAAACTAATAAAAGCTTCAGACCTTCTACCCCTTTAATAAATATATGTACACAAAAATCTATAAACAATTTGGGGAGTTCATGGATCCCTTCAGTTTTTTTTTTTAAATTAATTTCAGAGGTAGAATTTAGTGATTCATCAGTTGCATATAACACCCAGTGCTCATTATATCAAGTGCCCTCCTTAATGCCTATCACCCAGTTACCCCATGCCCCCCCCACCTCCCCTCCAGCAACCCTCAGTTTGTTTCCTAGAGTTAAGAGTCTCTTATGGTTTGTCTCCCTCTCTGATTTTGTCTTGTTTTATTTTCTCCTCTCTTCCCCTATGATCCTCTGTTTTGTCTCTTAAATTCCACATATGAGTGAATTCATATGGTATTTGTCTTTCTCTGACTGACTTATTTCACTTTGCATAATACCCTCTAGTTCCATCCATGTCGTTGCAAATGGCAAGATTTCCTTTTTTTGATGGCTGAATAGTATTCAATTGTGTGTATATACCACATCTTCTTTATCCATTCATCTGTCGATGGACATCTGGACTCTTTCCATATTTTGGCTATTGTGGATATTGCTGCTATAAACATTGGGGTGCAGGTGCCCCTTCGAATCACTATGTTTGTATCCTTTGGATAAATTCCCAGTAGTGCAATTGCTGGATCGTATGGTAGCTCTATTTTCAACTTTTTGAAGAACCTCCATCCTGTTTTCCAGAGTGGCTGCACCAGCTTGCATTCCCACCAACAGTGTGGGAGGGTTCCCCTTTCTCCGCATCCTCACCAACATCTGTCTGTTTCCTAAGTTGTTATTTTAGCCATTCTGACTGGTGTGAGGTGGTATCTCATTGTGGTTTTGATTTGTATTTCCCTGATGTCGAGTGATGTCGAGCATTTTTTCATGTGTCTGTTGGCCATTTTTATGTCTTCTTTTGGATCCCTTCAGTTTTATCCTTAGTTTCCAGGTTTAAAAGTCTAGAGTTTCTTCCAATATTCCCCAATCACAGGTATTTCTGAGGCTTTGAAACAGCGTATTAATTCTTTACCTTAGGAATAGAGCTTGACTAGATGTCTGCAAATGGGGAAAACACATGATTGAGTTATTATTTCTGGCCTGATGCCCATTTCAGTGCATTGTAACATTTGAACCATTTATTAACTCCTTGTTTGGACACACTTCCCCATCTTGTTCATTTATTTACTACTTTAATAAAGAAATGATATCAGATTGAAGAAGCAAAGATTTTCAATATTCACATACACTACTGCTCCAACCAATATCTGGCATTATAATTGGGTTATTGATAGAGGTTGGAAAAATATTAAGAAGCATGATAGAGTAAGTCTAGATAGTCTTGAAGAGACTATTGGTAGAAATGTGGATGTTAGGAACTCTGTTGCAATATATAAAAATATCAAATCATTATGTTTTACACCTGGAGCTAATGTAATGTTACATGTCATTTGTGTCTTAATAAAAAATATAAGAACTCTGCTAATGAGGACTAAGAAGGAAGTAAGGAGCATGGTAGAGAAAATCTGTGTTGTCTGAGACAATATGTAAATCATCATAAACACACTTCTGGTAAAAATACAGATGGTAAGGATTTCTTGCTTCTTATAGTAAAATGTGAGAGGAAAGAGATAAATTGAAGGAAGAACCATTAAGCATAAAGAAATGAAGACTTCATGATTTGGGAAATTCTCAGCCTATCCAGATTGCAAAAGAGTCTAAAATTAGGGGATTTGCTGCCAGCAAAGAGAAAACCAGTGGTGTGTCTGGATAACCTCTTGCTGTTGCCTCTGAATAGATCAGAATATTCAGTCTCACAGAGCTCTTTAAATATTGTGTGTGTGAATCATGAGTACCCTCAGCCCTGTTGGCTGAAGCCAAAAGTAGAGGTGAAATTCTTTTTAAAGATTTGTGTAGCAGCTCTTGTCTAGCAGAGTGAATTCCCATGATATACCCAGAAGATCCATAAGGTACTTGCGAATTTTATACAGGATAAATACTGCCAATTTGGACAGAGAAAGAGTGACATGAAAGAAGGTCACTGAACTCAGAAACACACTCGTAAACTATTTAGCTGAGAACTTATGCTACCTTTCATGAAGAACAAATGAAAAGTCTGAGTGTGAAGCAGTGAGTACAAAGGGTAGAACTTCAAGCTTACAGTGCTGAGCTTCAAGTCACAGCAGGTTATTTCCAGTTTTTAAAACCTAACATGGTCTGCCCAGTTGGATGTCAACATTTCTTAGGACCAGAAATTCATATTTTCCTTCCATTTTGTTCCACTTTGAATGATAATATCTGTAACTGGTATCTTAATGTTTCTTGGAAGCAGATAAACTTATTTCCTAATTTTCATAGGTCCACAGATGGATCGTATCAAGATTGTCACACCCATACTTTATTGAATTATTTGGATAATATAATTTGGGACATTCAAGCTAATGACATTAAGATGAAATTTTGAACTATGAATTAGTGATGTGATGGTTTGAGACTTGTGGGAATGTTGGGATGGAGTGATTATATTTTGTATGTGATATGGACATGAGTGTTTGAGGTCCAGAAAGCAGAACATGGTGGTAGAAGATAATGTCCCCACCCAAAGATATGCTCTAATCTTTAGAACCAATGAATATACTGCCTTACATGGCAAAGGAACTTTGCAGATGTGATAAACATAAGGATTTTGAGATGGGAATATTGTCTTGGATTATCCATTTGGGCTCTATATAGTTCCAAGAGTCCTTCTAAAAAAAAAGAGATGATTGGGGAGGTGGGAGGGATATGGGGTAACTGGGTGATGAACATTAAGGAGGGCACTTGATGTAATGAGCACTGGGTGTTATATGCAACTGATGAATCACTAAACTCTGCCTCTGAAACTAATAATACACTATATGTTAATTAACCGATTTAAAAAAAAGAGAGATGACAGGAGAGTAAAAGAAGGAAATGTGATAATGGAAGGAAAGTCAGATGATGGATGATGTCATTGTCAGTCAAAAGGAGGCCATGAGCCAAGGAATGAAGACAATCACTAAAAGATGGAAAAGGCAAGAGAATGTCTTTCAGAGGCTCCAAAAGGAATGCTGGCCTGCCCACAACTTGCTCTTGTCCTAGTGAGACCCATTTTGGACTTCTGATCTCCAGAATTATAAGATAATAAATTTGTAATAAGTTTATAGTCATTTACTACAGTAGAGATTGGAGACTAATACTGCTATCAACAGGTGGTCTAGAGAACTCCAGGAAGCATGGGAAGAGGTTGCTGAAGCCTTTATAATGAATGCAAATGTGGGGGGCACTAATGACAGTGCGTATTGTATTGTAGTTTGGACAGATTTTAGATCTTTTTGTTATTTGGCCTTATTCAAAGTGGGCTGATTTTCAAAAATAAGTATAAATGGATTTAAGGAAAATGTATAAATCAGAAATATATTGCCTCCAGATTGCAAAAAGGCTTAAAAGTTTTTGGACTTCATGAGATATTGTGGTGTTATGAATCAATATTTGTTTCTTTTTTTTTTTTTTTTAAAGATTTTATTTATTTATTTGACAGAGAGAGAGACAGTGAGAGAGGGAACACAAGCAGGGGGAGTGGGAGAGGGAGAAGCAGGCTTCCTGCCGAGCAAGGAGCCCGATGCGGGGCTCGATCCCAGGACCCTGGGATCATGACCTGAGCCGAAGGCAGACGCTTAACCGACTGAGCCACCCAGGCGCCCCTCTTTTTTTTTTTTTTAATAAAGATTTGGTTCATTTATTTGAGAGAGAGAGAGAGAGATAACATACAAGCAGTGGGAGGGGCAGAGGGAGAGGGAGAAGAAGAAGCAGACTCTTCACTCAAAGGGGATCCCAACTTGGGGCTCGATTCCCAGGGCCCTGAGATTGACCTGAGCCAGAGTCAGATGCTTAACCGACTGAGCCCCCCAGGTGGCCCAGTAGTTGTTTCTTGATAGTGTCATGGATAGAGAGGCCTTAAATGATCAAATAATTCCTAGGAATTTAACCGATGTCCTAGGCCTTGAGCTTTGTGTGGGGCAATGGCACATCCCTTTCTGTGCACTCCTGTGGGAATGTTTCTCTGTCCTGAATAAGTATGTCAAATGAATCTCCTTAGAGTGGGATATTTTCAATATAATGTCCTACCTGGGCTCCTGGTGAAAGTTGGATATGGTTAAGATTTTGCCAATAAAATTGTGGCCAATGGTAGGATGTTGAAATACCCCATGGATAACTAGTTAAAGGTGCACTGTGTCCTTTCCAAAGTGAAGGCAAACTGATGTTGAGAGTCTGTTGACATAGGTACTGAAGAGCCTACTAGCCAAATCTATGATTGCAAAGTATTTGCCAGAACATACTTGGATAGCAGTACTTTCACTAGGATTGGGCTTGGTAGTTTCAATGTGTAAGACTGTGCATTAATCTATCCCCAGTTTACACACATTTGATTGGATGTTATGACTGATGAAAGCATACATGTATAAGAGAGTATGGAATATTTATTACTCAAATAATAAGGCTTATTATTATTATTATTTTTTTAAGAAGAGTAGGAAAGGCTCCTAAGTCAATCTGAAAAATGGCTTTCCAGAGGAGGGAGGGATGACTAGTTTGAGTTTTCATTGTGGGTAGAGAGTTGAGATGTGTTGAGGGTTCCCTCTTATTGGTCTTTACTTGCATGGTTTGAAACTTCCACTATGGCCAAGGGTAGGAGCATGTTGACTTTCTTAATAGTTTGCCCAGGTGAAACACTGAAGAGAGAGTGGGAGATAGGGCTTGAAAACTGTCAGGAGTCAAACATCATAAATGGACTCAGGCTTTTCATTACACATGGATATGTGGGAAAAGTCATGCTGGTAAGTAGAGGTACAGAGGTCTACTATTTTATGTAAGCTTCTTAGTACTTTTTTGTACTTTTTACTGAATCAAAAAACGATTTGGATTTATCACTCTAAATAATGAAAATGAGCTTTTCTAAAACAGAAAGAGCAGAGGCTCTGGAATCAAACAGACTTTATCACTTCCTATGTGTGCAATTTTCACCAATTATCCTAATTTGCTTAAGGTAATTACCTTTGTATCTTCAATTACCTTTGTTTTCTCATCTGTAAAATGAGACAAATAGCTATACCTTATGGAAGCTTTAAAAATTTTTTTTTAAAGATTTTATTTATTTATTTGCGAGAGAGTGTGAGAGAGAAAGCACAAGCACGGGGGAGGGGTAGAGGGAGAGGGCGAAGAAGGCTCCCTGTTGAGCAGGGATCCAGATGTGGGGCTCGATCCCAGGAAGCTTCCAGGGCGCCTGGGTGGCTCAGTCAGTTAAGCATATGACTCTTGATTTCGCCTCAGGTCATGATCTCAGGGTCCTGAGATTGAGCCCCTCATCGGCCTCTGCACGCAGCAGAGTCTGCTTGAAATTCTCTTCCTCGCTCTCTCTCTCCCTCTGCCCCTTCCCTCACTCACATGTGCTCTCTCTCTCTCAAATAAATAAATATTAAAAAAATAAATGGAAGCTTCCATAACTTTAAATTGAGAAGCACTCCTTAATCAGTGTAAGGTTCTCAATACATGTTATCATTTTATAAGATTGAATGAATGAGAATGCAACCAAACCATATAAAAATAGTTCAAAAGGCAAACATTCAAATAAATATAAAATTATTTGAACAAACAAATATTGATCTTATCACACTAATGTTAATCCATGTTTTGTGACATACTTAACATTTTTAACCCATGGGTGTTTTTTAGATTTTAAAGAGAAGGAAAAATCATACCAAGTTATTTCTTGGCTTCCACCTGAAGATTATAACAAAAGATTGAAGGAGAATTTTGATTTTCTTATGGGAGAAGCTTTGAGTGACAGGTAATTGTTATTTTTAATTATTTGAACCAAAGAGTCAATTTTAGTGATACAAATGAATGGATGGATGGATGGATGTTTGGACTGAAGATATAAGAAAGGGATGGATGGATGGGTGGGTAGATGAAGGGATACATGATGAGTGGATGGTTGGGGAAACAAGTATTCACACCAAATTATCCAATTCAGTCACTGGAGATTCTTCTTTGCTCTGCACTGTCCCTGTTCCATGAATGGATTTCTGTAGAAAGTAGAGGCTGTTCCTTCTGGGACATCCTTTCAACACTTCTCTTACATCTTTGCTTATAACCTCCCCAACACAGAAGTATAGGTACCTCAACCTATCACTGTTGGTAGGGAAATGAAAGTGACCTTCTTCCACTTATTTTTCCTTCTTTTCTTCACATATATTCCATTCATGGTGGGGGAGACTTATGAACATTGATTTTGTAGTAGTTGAACATCTGGTCATGTAAAGTCCTTTAAAAAAAATTTATATGCTGGGGCAACCCAGAGAGAGAGAGAAAGAGGGAGAGAGAGAGAGAGAGAGGGAGTGAGCAGGAGTGGGGGGAGGGGCAAAGTAAGAGCCAGAGAGAGAGAGAGGGAGAGGGAGAGAATCTCAAGCAGACTCCCTGCTGAGCATGGAGCCCGATGGAGGGCTCAATCTCACAACCCTGAGACCATGACTTGAGCTGAAATCAAGAGTTGGATGCTTTACCGACTGAGCCACCCAGGCACCTGGCCATATAAAGTCCTTGTAAAAAGCCATCTGTCTTATGCAAAATAAGACATGACTCCTTTTGCCTTATCTGAATGGAAAGGAACACATAACTCCTTCGTCTTAGACATAAATGGGGAAAGACAAAAATCCATGCCTATTTTGAATAATTACAGTGGCCTTGCCTTCTTTTTACCTTGAAAATTTTACTTACTAGTCAAGATCTTGCTTACATTTACTTTTTTTCAGAAAGTCTTTTTCCTTAAACTGGGAAGCCACAGTCCCTCCTGTCTAGGTCTGATGTAACCTATTCATTTGATACTTAGTCTATATTATCTTGCACTGTTAGTTATATATTTTAAATACATGCCTTGTCTCTTCTCCCTTAATGTAATATTTTTGGAGACAGGCATAGGTGACCATGCATTCTTAAACATTTTCTTCTGTTTGTTAGCTTAATTTTAAATATGATTAATGCAATATATCCTAGGAATTTTTACAACACTACTGAAATTACCTAAAATATCTGACAATCACGCTCCTTTGTTACATGAAATCTTCAAAAATACACAGCCAAGAATGATTTTTGCCAATTACTTCCATTGTATGACTTGAAGTTGTTCCTAAATATCAGGCAGAGATCTGTATATTGTTAATAAGTTCTTCGCTTCTGGTCCTTCTCTATCTGGGGTGCAATGGTACAGTAGTGTACAATTACAGGGTGCCAGGGTATTGATTCTCTTGGTCCTCCATGTAGCCAGCAGGCCACTGATGTCTTGAGCTTTTGCACTTGTTACCTCTGATACCTTAAAGTGCAGGTGGACATTCTTATCTATTTCCCCATAGGTGTACAAACAGGAAGGAAAGAGTCATATTCTATATAGGCAGTGATGGGAGAGCCTTGTAAGGAGATAGGTCCCTGGAATATTCCCATGGGCAAAGTCTTAATTACATGTTAGTACTCTTTATCACTATCTTCTCTGGACATATCAATCTGCATTGAAGTAAAAAAGCTGATAATATGTTTATTATTAACCAGGCCTTGCTTGGCTTTGCTTTTCCTTTCTCTATTTTCTCTTCTTTTCTCTTCTTTTCTCTTCTTTTCTCTTCTCTTCTCTTCTCTTCTCTTCTCTTCTTTCTCTTCTCTTCTCTTCTCTTCTCTTCTCTTCTCTTCTCTTCTCTTCTCTTCTCTTCTCTCTCTTCCCTCTCTTCTCTTCTTTTTCTTTCATTGCCAAACTTGTGGGCATAGAAAGGTGAAATTCCCATCTTAGCTGAGGTTTGAGTTCTAATGTGATAAAATAGTCCCTTGGGTGAGGTGATCTATCACATTAGAATACACAGTGATTTTTTTTTCAGATGTAGTATTCTATAATTTATCAGTTGCGTATAACACCCAGTGCTCATCACATCACATGCCCTAGAATACAGTGATTTTTAAAAATAGCCTATATGATCAATATTTATGGAACTGTGTCATCAAGTGACTTCCACAGTTTGGCTGAGTAAACAAGAAAATCACTCATAAAAAGTCAGTGTGTAAAAGAAATGGTAATGAGAACATTACAGAATTTATCAAGTAGAAAGAGTTCTATGAGGGCGCCTGGGTGGCTCAGTCGTTAAGCATCTGCCTTCGGCTCAGGTCATGATCCCGGGGTCCTGGGATTGAGTCCCACATTGGGCTCCCTGCTCGGCAGGAAGCCTGCTTCTCCCTCTCCCACTCCCCCTGCTTGTGTTCCTAATCTCGCTGTCTCTCTCTCTGTCAAATAAATAAAATCTTTAAAAAAAAAAAAAAAGAAAGAAAGAAAGAAAGAAAGAAAGAAAGAAAGAAAGAAAGAAAGAAAGAGTTCTATGAGATTTGCTATGGTCAGAGAAGGTTCCCAGAGCAGAAGGTCCAACAGTGACAATTTGTTTTCAGTTAACATAATTCAGTTGTGCTTGTGGATTTCAAGAATTAAGAACTCAAAGTCATAGTTTTTTGAATAAAGTGGCATAGAGAGTGCTTGGGATTTGGATGAGAGAAGGAAGAGGAGGGGAGGAAGGGAACACTCTCCAGAGCAGAGCATGTTCTCAGAGTAACTGAGATGAGGGTATTTATGGACAGTGGTAGAATAGGTGCACTGCTGCTAGATGTGGTCTTGCTCACCTGCGGTATTTTCTTTGTAGACCAAGGTTCCTTTATGTATTGTGAAATTAACAACTCCAGTGAATATTCACCATTCTTCTTTTCTTTCTTACAGATACACATTTGGAAAGTTTTTAAGCTTTATGGAGCAACTGGGGCTTCAGTGCAGTCATTTTCTAAGGAGAAAGGATATCATGGACACCTTAAAGAATGAGAACTTTGACCTAGTGATAGTTGAAAATTTTGACTACTGTCCTTTCCTGGTTGCCGAGAAGCTTGGAAAACCATTTGTGTCCATTCTCTCTTCCTCGTTTGGCACTATAGATATTGGACTGCCAAACCCCTTGTCTTATGTGCCAGTATTCCATTCCTTCCTAAGTGACCACATGGACTTCTGGGGTCGAGTGAAGAATTTTCTGATGCTCTTTGATTTTTCCATAAGCCAATGGCAAATCCAGTCTGTGTATGACAACACCATCAGAGAGCATTTCCCAGAAGGCTCTAGGCCAGTTTTGTCTCATCTCCTAAAGAAAGCAGAGCTGTGGTTTGTTAACTCTGACTTTGCCCTTGAATTTGCTCGGCCCCTGCTTCCCAACACTGTGTATGTTGGAGGCTTAATGGCCAGAGCTGTTAAACAAGTGCCACAAGTAAGTGATTAGTACTCAATATGGACTTCATGCAGAGCTCTGCAGTGCAGAGTTGGTGGCTCCCATGCCAGTGGGAACTGGGACAGAGTAGGGTGAGGCAAGTGCACCTAAGACATGGTTTTTAAGGAAGACTCACTTTCAGGGTCATGCAATTATAGTGTTAGGACTGAATAACCCTGAGATTGAGGACCTCCTTACGTAGTATACCCGGGATCCTCTTCAGTTCTGGCGCTGGTGGGATAAGCTTTTCTTTTTTTTTTTTTTTCAGTAATCTCTAAACCCCACAAGGGGCTCAAACTCACAACACGAAGGTTGAGAGTTGCATGCTCTTTCCACGGAGCCATCCAGGTGCCCTGGGATAAGGCTTTTAATAAGTTAATATTTTCATGTGCATTTTGTATGATCATATGTATAGTAACTGTGGGGCAAGCATCCATTACGTGTGAGAATTGTTAAAGAGATGAGTTAGTCACAATGAAACACACAATACTATGTAACCAAGGTGGGACTGTGTGGGACTGACAGTAAGAACTGTGGACATCATCACCAGCATCCCCAGCCTGTAGAGCCCTAGTTCCTGATTCCACATAGACCTTCTGATTTGATTGATCTGGGGTCAGTCCTGGGCATTGTAAATTGTGAAAGCTGCCGAGCTGGTTTGAAGGCATAAACTCAGAACTCCTGCAGTAGAAGTTTTTAAAGGGAGGGGAGCTAAGATGAGTTGGCTTCCTGTTGCCTATCAGCACTGGGTTGCCATTTTATGGAATTTATCTTATTTAATATCTTGCCACCTGGAGGGAAGTATGATGATCTCCATTTTTATAAACAAGGAGACAGGGACTTGGCATAAGTGACTTTCCCACTGCCATTCATTTCCGAGCGAGGGAGACTTGATTTGGCCTGGGTCTTCCAGGCCCCCAAGCGTCCACCCTTCATCGACTGACCTTAAAGTGAGTAAGCAGGGAGAGTTGGAGAATGATCCATGGGCTAGATGGGCTTTGAGTTGATGGCAGGATTTTATGGATGGAGCTAGGGAGGGAAGGAGTTCCAGTTGGAGAGAACAAATAGCTCAGAGTGTCAAAGTAAAAATAAGACAGGCATGACTCTGGGTTCCTTTGGTGACTCTAGCTAGACTGGACCAGAAGATTCAATTGCATAAATATAGCCAGGCCAGATTGCAGGAGACTTTACTTGATAAGAAGGTGGGTTATAGGCCTTCGTTATAGGGTAGGGGGAGGGGATTGTTAAGCAGGAGCATAATGGAAGTAAGGGTTGTAATGGCTGTGAGAAGAAGAGGCTTTTTTCAAAAAATTTTCTCTATATTTTCCAGTTTTTATGTAGTGTCTCATGTGGTTTTTTTAATTAAAAAGAACAACAAAGCTGTAGTCAAAGTGGTCCTTTGAGATGGTAAATCAAGCAGTGTTATGCTGGATGGAATCATTCCAGGGATGAGGGTCTAGAAGCTGGGGAAGGGGGGCTCCAGTAGTCCAGAGTCAGGGTCTGAAGAAATACTTGAAGCAAGAATTGACCAAAACTGTGTTAAAGCCAAGATTACAACATTAAATCCCAACCTTCCTTAAGTATTGCCTGAGGACTTTAAAAAATAAACTGCCCAAGTTTGGAGTTAGGACTGGGTACTACCATTTTTTATCTTCTTATGTGGATATAATTTGCCGTTGTGTGGGTGAGCCACTGAGGTAGAAGATAAATTACATAGATCAGTTAATAAGAATATCACAATGTATCAGAGCAAAGCATTGTACGTGGTACAGAGTGTGAGTAGTCAGGAGCCTTTCTCCATTTCTAATACTTATGCTAGAGGCCTTCTCCCAGCTTCTCCAATGTAGCCTCAGATGTAGCACCTCTCTCTGCTGGACCCTAACACCCCACCAGTATTCTTCCTATACTACCATTTTCTGGTGGCCTTGGAAAATTCCCAAGTGACCATGTCTCCACTGACCTACGATGAGCAGAGGGTCTAGGATGGCCCTGACATCAGGATTTTAAAGAAGAAAGATATTCCCACCAACACCATGGGCATAAGCACCATGCACAGGGTACTGAGCTGTGCCAGGGGCTATTTGCTCAGAGAAGGATAAGAGGGTGTGTTCAGTAAATATCTGGCTTTCATTTCATGGCTGTCTAGGCTTTCATGAACAAATTTGCTCACCTCCTTTTCCTTTCTTACCTTTCTCCAGGAATTTGAGAATTTTATCACCAAGTTTGGAGACTCTGGTTTTGTCCTTGTGGCCCTGGGCTCCATGGTGAGCAACTTTCAAGCCCAGGAACTTCTCAGGGAGATGAACAGTGCCTTTGCTCATCTCTCTCAGGGGGTTATATGGAAATATAAGCCTTCTCATTGGCCCAAAGACATCAGATTGTCAGCAAATGTGAAAATTGTGAACTGGCTTCCTCAGAATGATCTCCTGGGTAAGGACTGCCCAGGTCTGCTTCACCCTTGTCATTTACATATTTTTAGAACTCATCAGGCTCTGACCTCTAGTAGGGCAATCCCATTTGCACTAGAAGGAGCTGCTAATAGCTAAAGGTAAGTCTGCAGAAGGCAGGAACAGAGCAGCCAGCTGGAGTTCTTGGGGCATCAGACCCTACTTCTAATGAGATCAGTGCCCAAACAGCCATCTCCCCTTCACTGTTTTCTATCCCAGGCCAGATGTCGGCAGACATCAAAGTCACCTTGACCTACTGCATTTGGTCTTGAACAGGGTCACCCAAACACAATCTGAAACAACCTATGGATTCTAAAGAAAACATACCGGAAGGATGTTGCCACTGTATTTAGTGGTTCAAGAGTAACTGTTCATCACATGCACTTACATGTATATACATACACCTACTCCTCCCACAAACACATCTTTCTTAGTTATTAAGGTGGGAGCAATTCATAGCTTCACAGCACTGATGCCAATAGTGTCTTCAGGATGCGCCAAAATACCTGAGTGCCAAGATGAATAACCTCATAATCAGTTACTTGGTCCATTTTGTCTCTGGAACCAGAGTTCCCTCACCAACCCCCCCCCCCCCAATAGGTTTTCTTTGTGCCCAGTGCTGCTTTTTACAGACCACTTACTCCCATAGCCACTGACAGAATCAAAGGCTCATGATCAAGATAATGACTCAAAATAACCTGGGGAATTGTAGGAACAGATTCCTGGCTCCTCTTCTGCAAATTTAATTCTTTAAGTCTGGAGTGGGGCACATGGTGCTCCTTTCAAAGAAGAGACAAGGAGATTTTGATGTGCATCCCAGTTGAGTGACACAGGCTGAGACAAACTCTTCATTTTCAACAATAATCTTAGTTAGCTTTAAATAGGATGGGATGGAAATGCTGGAAATGGAAATACTCAAGTGTAGGGTCTAGTCTCTGCTTTCAAGGGGCTAATCATGTATTTGAGGAGAAAATGCATATAGTATAAATTTTATGATTGCCACATGAGTTACGATGCCAGTGAATGTGTCAGGAATTCAGAGAAGAGGGAAATAAGTTGGCAGGTGAGAAAAGAGTGCTCAAGACAAAGAGAAAGAGAGAGAGATAGAGACAGACACAATGAGAAAATAGAGATGAGCAAAACAAAGGGAGTGACTAGGATGTTAGAGAGAAAGATGGATGGATGGATGGAGAGAGATACGTGCCTTGCTTAGGAGTATTGTCTAGAGAGTCCCCGGAGTCTGAGTCTTAGCTGGGTTCTGGCTAGGGCAAGGAATTTTCATAAAAAGTCAAGGTTTGGAATCCTTTATGTTAGTAATATGCACCTTGGATATGTCCCAAGCAAAATATCTTTATAATGGCTCCAACAGACTTTGAAATTCCCTTGGCATTTTCTTCTACCCTTCCTGTTTTCCATGGTTTTCTGAAACTTTTCATTCTGAAATTTGTCATTCTGAAATATTCTGCTCTATTTCTTAATTGAAACAGCTCATCCACACATCCGTCTTTTTGTCACCCATGGTGGGATGAATAGCATAATGGAGGCCATCCAACATGGTGTACCCATGGTGGGGATTCCCCTTTTTGGAGACCAGCCTGCAAATCTGAACCATGTAGAAGGCAAAAAATTTGGTGTCTCTATCCAGCTAAAGCAGATCAAGGCAGAGACATTGGCTCTGAAGATGAAGCAAGTCATAGAAGACAAGAGGTATGAAGCTCTCTGGGCTTGTGGTCACTTAGACTGAATGAAGACATCCAACACAAAGGGCACTGTGTGCCACTTTTTTGCAATAAAAGCTGAAACATCCGAGACACGGAATAATATGTGGGTGATGCTTACAGATGATGTATTTCCTCTGAGAACAAGACTAGGCAATTTGGGTTAGATGTTGAAAACATTTCTGCCTTAAGTGTTGGGAGGACCCTGACCTACTTACACAGGGTCTCTGAGAGGTCTTATATTTTGGGGGTGCTTATAGTAGAATTCCAACTGAGTCAGGAGGTTGCCTTTCTGTCCCCCAATATGTCACAGTGTTTCCTGCCTCAGGCCTTTTGTCAGTGCTGCTCCCTAGAACCATCCTTCCCTTCTCTTCACAGTGCTGCCTCCTTCATGACAGTCAGAGTCATCTCCAATGTCCTCTCCTCAGAGGGGCAGGTGGTCTTTGTCTGACAGGCCTAAATGTGCTCTTCTCTCCCACCCTCTTCAATCATAATTCATTTTTCCTTCTTAACACTTCTCAGGATCAGTAACTAACCCAGTTTTTTTCTGTCTTAATTTATTGTGTGTCCCTCACACTAGAAAGTAGAGAGTTAGCTCCTCTGGACAGCCAAGTGTGTCTCTTGTTTTCCCTGGTGTTCCCAGGGCCTAGCACAGGGCCTGCTAAAGTAGGTTTGGATGAATTTCCGTTAAGTGAGGCAGTAAAAGGTCCTATGTTTTCTTAGGTAAATTCCCATCTAGTACAGTGATCTCATATGAAGAGAAAAATTTATTCTTTCTACCTTATAAATAAGAAGGACTGAATAACCTAAAGTTTCAAGGGCATAAACTGACTCAGAACTCAAGACTTATCATATTACCTTGCACAAAGGAGACCCAAATAAGTTCTTGTTAGATGACTGGAAGTCCCCACATAGCTTATGATTCTTAACCCTAGAAAAGTTGTAAGCTCCAGGGTCAGATAACCTCAGACATTTCATTATGTTTGGTATCTCATGAAGAGCAAATGGTCACTTTCTGAAGAATGAGTCTGTGAATTTCATTGGCTATTCAAAGACCTAGATCTGAAATGTCCATAATTTGCTAGCCCTATGATGGTGTCATTTGGGCTGGGATGGTCCCTACACATTGCACATCAGGGCTTGGTATATAATTTGTGGGGCCCAAAGTAAAATGGAAATGTGGAGCCCATTGTTATAAATTTTAAGAATTTCAAGAAAATGACAGCAGAGAATTAAAGCAAGCATAGGACCTGTCTAAGTATAGGGTCTTGTGCAAATGTGTGGGCTGCAGCCCATGAAGCCAGTGCTGGCCAGTATGATGCTCTGAAGAGGCAGAAAGTACAGGCCTTGTCCTGGGCCCCCGTCCCCAGAGTCATGTTTGACATCTAGCCCAGACACCAGCACAAAATAGCTGCTTATTATACATATAATTATTTATAGTATGTGATAAGCCTCCTTGGGTAGAGACTAGCCCTTATAAGACTTAGTCAGTTTTTATAGATTAGCACTTTTAGCGCTAGGCATGGATCTTTGCATGGAGGGACCAGGTTGAACTTTTCCATGGGACCCAGGTAGACTGTGGCAAAGCCAGGCCAACAACTTTTCCTTGAAACTGAGTCTTTTGTGCATATAGATGAAAGTGTGTGTGTGTGTGTGTGTGTGTGTGCGCATGTGTGATACGAGGTCTCTAAGACTTCTGAGAGCACATGAGTAACGCCCTGCCTCTGTCTCTGCCAACAGGTACAAGTCAGCAGCAGTGGCCGCCAGCATCATCAGGCGCTCCCACCCCCTGACCCCTGCTCAGAGGCTGGTGGGCTGGATCGACCACATCCTCCAGACAGGGGGCGCGGCACACCTCAAGCCCCACGGCCTGCAGCAGCCATGGCATGAGCAGTACCTGCTGGACGTCTTCTTGTTCCTGCTGCTGGTCACCCTGGGCACCCTGTGGCTCTGTGGGAAGCTGCTGGGCGTGGTGGCCAGGTGGCTGTGTGGGGCCAGGAAGCTGAAGAAGGCCTGATGGAGGTGCAGCCTTGACAGGTGTTTGGGGAGCCACTGGTTGTAGAAGGCTTTCCCCTAGCACAGAACACCCCTGGTGTCTTCCCTATATTGGCACTTGATGTGGCACACAAATTGTGAATTGTGTTTCACTATTTTCTGCCTCTGTTTAGAAATTCTTGTGAAGCGCTCTTGGGGGTCTTTCAAAAAAATTATGGTAATATACATTACATGAAATTGACCATTTTAGCCATTAAGTATAGAGTTTAGTGGCATTAAGTACATTCATATTGTGGTTTAAATAATACTACTATCCATCTCCAGAACTTTTCATCTTCCCAAACTAAAACTGCACTGATTAAATAATAACTCCCCATACCATGCGCCCACCCCTGACTCTTGGCAAATCCCTGTTCTACTTCTGTGTCTATGAATTTGATCTCAGGCTTCTTAACCCTCATCAGTGGACTCCTCACTGAGACTCAAACCTTCAGCAGACAGCCCCCATCTTCCTCCCCACTCCCTGTTTCTAGACACAACACCCTGCCTAGTCATCCTGTTGTTCTCTGAAAGGGAGGTATATGCAAAACTAACTTCAAAGGCCAAAGAAGCCATGAGACTGAAGAAAAAGGCAAACAGGTCCAGCTTGATGAGAAATGGTTTATTATAAACAATTATCATATGAACAGAAGCCTGTCTTGGGCTGCCACAAGATGAGTAGAGCTCCACAACACCATCTCCAGTTAGACCTGCTTTTATGGCCCTGAAGACTGGGCAGTACATACTGGGGGCTACCAGGAGGGGTCATATCCTGAGCAGATCAAGGAAGCTTTGCCTGGAGGGTATACTTAAGGGTGTGTTAAACAAAAGAAAAGAATGGAGGAAGGGGCTGTACTCAAGAAGGCTTTAGGCCACAGAGCAGTTATCGTGGTGGAATTTCTCAAGATGGCCTTAGTCTGGTTCATATACTTGCCATCTCAGAAACTTTTCAGTCTCTCTCCCTCTTTCTGCTTTTTTCACTTTTTATAATATGACATAAGATATTGGCCTGTTCTTCATTTTGGCCTTTTCTCTTGCACCTCATTTTCACCTCACCTCCAAGCTCAGGAAGCCTGGTCTCTGTCCTACAGTTAGCCAGGTGTGGCCTCTCAGGACTCCACCTGTGGTCTGTGTCCCGAGTCCCTCCTGTGAAGAGCACCCCTTTTGCTGCTTAGACATGGAGCCTGCCTTTGGGCCATAGCTCATGCTGTGGTTTTCACTTCCCACAATTCCCTTCTCGAGATTAACACTCTTAAAAATGTAGTCATGGAGACCTCAAGTACCTGGACCTCTGTGTGAGGCTCTGGGGCCTCAGGTCCAGTACTATGGCAGTTCCCAGGATTCTGTTGATTTAAAAAATCATTAATTTGCCACTATGACAGTAATACTTGAATCACGTAAGAAATATAAAAGATGATAAAATGAGAGAAATTTGATGAGAAATGGAATTTCAGTTTCAAAATGTCTCCCCACATCTTATTTCCTAATTATAGGGCAAAAAATAGCAACTTTACAGTGGAGAATATTGGTGAACACCACCTTAAACAAGGGATAGAGTTATCATCTCTAATGATAGGACCATCTGACATCATGTGCTTCCCATTGTGATTCACTGAGATGGAATCAACACCACCTTCGTAGTATTCCCACCAAACTCCCTAATAACCTGAAGTATAATGAGAAACATCAGGCAAACCCAACTTGGGGTCCATCATTCAAAATAAGCAGCTTGTACTCTTCAAAAAATATCAATGACATGAAAGACAAAGAAGGGCTGAGAACCAATCCTCACTATAGGAGATGAATAGACCTGATAACTCCATGCAGTGTGTGATCCTGGATGACTCCTGCACCAGCGAATTCATATCACAACAGAGGATATTAATCGGACAATTGGAGGGATTGAAATAAGGTTTGTAGATGAAGTAATGTGATTAGATTAATATTCAATGGTGCCTTCCCAATACAAATTATTTTTTTCATTGGGAAGATAGAATGCTTGAACAGATGATAATGGTGAATGTGTATGCATGTAATCACATGGCCTCAAGGACTACATAGGCCAAACTGAGAGAGAACTTGAAGGGAAATAATGGAATAATATTGAGAGAGTTTAAAAATCTTTCTAATGAATAATTTGAAACATAAGAATAGAACTTTTTGGTGCCCAACACCCAGTCCTAGTTGTGATGCCCATTCAGAATAATAGACTGACCTTTAGAGGTTCAGTGCTTCAGGTCAAGACCTGGCCCTCCAGCGGGGCTTAACACTTAGGGGACACTAACACTTATCACCAGTAAATTACTTTCCAAAGAAACTCTCTGAGCAATAAATGTAGGTAATTTTCCGTTGGGAATCAGTTTCTGAGATCTTGAGATTGGAACACTAGCAGAGATTTTAAGCAGGTACGTGGGGAAATGGGTAATGGGGATGGCAGTATGCATTCAACAGAGCAGTTAGGAGTGGGAAATTTTGGAAAAAAATCCCTAAAATAGAGACGGGTCTGAGTCACTTGGAAGTGGAACTATCTTGGAAGCGACTTCCTAAGGTCCCGAAATTCCTGGTTCAGAGTATCTTCTCTGCGGAGAGTGTGGTGATTACAGCACAGAGAGGGGTTAAGGACAGCTCGCTAACCCCTCCTTCCCGCTGCCCCAGGTTAGGGAGGGTGAGAACAGAGTAGCCAGTGGTGGAAGCACCCTGGGAGGAGGAGCAAAGGGCGAGTAGCGACTGCAGAGCTGACCGGCAGGATCCACCTCTTAACCTCTTCCCAATCCTCCCGCCAGCGCATTTCCTCGGCTGCCAGCGCTGCACGTGTCCCAGGGCGCACAGGGCGCTGTGCGGGGCTCGGGGCTCAGGGCTGGGCTCCACACTGGTACGGGAGTGAACATGGCCAGACAGCGGGCACAGCTGCTAGCCGGCTTCCTTCTGCCGGGGTTCCTGCTCTCAGAAGCCGCCAAAATTCTGACTGTATCCTCACTGGGTGAGTGCTCGGCAGGAGAATCAGAGACAGCTGCATCCCAGGCACCTCAGCCCGGGCTCAGGCAGACAGCCTTGGGTCAGAGGGTCATTCCATGTGGTTTTCCAAACAGGGCTTGGGTCCCAGGCTATGGAGAAGAGGGTGTAGGTCAGGAGAAAAAACATTTCCTCTTTTTATCTGCTCTGGAGGGGCTTCCCATTGTGCATAGCTGGGGCCAGAATTTAGATCCAGTGCTGACCTGGAGATCTCGAGCCTCCTACTCCAGGGAAGGCAGGGACTTTCAGAGGTACAGCCTAAAAGTTATGGGGTGTGCAGTAGTTGCCAGTAGAAAGTGGAAGGTGAGGTCAACTTCAGGCCCCTGGAGGCCAAGGACGGGGGCTCCTGTAGGCAGCAGCACAAACTGGGAATGTCATTAATAGGACACCTGGAGAACTGACGGGGCCGAGGAGGGGGCCCCAGGACAATCAAGTTCTTGGGAATCCCCTCTCTCTTTCGCCCTTGCTGCTGGAGGGTTTTGAAGGACAGTGAAGCAGTTAATTCTGCGTGAAGTCGGGTTTATTTCCTTTACTCTTCCCCAAAGGGAACAGAAGGCACAGGAACATTTTCAGGCTAAGGAGGCATCATAGGATGGAGTTTCCCCAAGAAGTTTCTGGATCTATTGTGAAAGGATAGGGGGCTCCCAGGATCACTTTTAGATCCCTCTGAATCTGGGGATCCTAGAGCTGGAAAAACCACAGAGTTCATCTAATTGGGCAATAAGTGTAGGCGTCCCCCTTTTATTTCCTGATAGGTAACCTGAGGGTGAGGGAAAGGAGGGGCCTTTTGCAAGAGCACATCAGACCTCCCTGATGGACACACTCTGGACTTTACTCACTGTTTCTTACCTCAAACCTGTCCTTAAAAGTTAAAGTTAAAAGTTAAAAATTAAAAGTTGTTTAATTTCCCCAAATTCTACTCTTTACCATGGGGATTCCTAAAAATCAGTACTTAAAAAGCCTTGATTTCTATTTTAAATCTACTTTTTAATGATAGTTAGAAGTAACAGTAGAAAAAAAAAAAGCTTTCTCACCTCTTGAAAGCACATGTCCTCCAGACTCTGAGAGGGAGCAGGTGTGGCTAGAAGCCCTATCTCTGGCCCAGAATGCACTGGGCTCACCAAAACCCTCAGGAATGGCTGCCTCTGCAGGATGGCTTCTCCCCTGTTCCATTTCTTCCACGGGCTGAATGTGAGCCAGAGCAGACAGTCTGAGCGAGTAGGGGTTTGTGTTTTCCATAATCCGTGATATCTCAGTCAGCATAAGTATAGATATAAAAAACTTGAGTAATTTCCACAGATACACACCATTACTATAGTTCTACATCCCTCTCTGCTGACCCAATCATTGTGAGATCTTCATCTTCCAAATAACCCCCACTTCCCAATGTGGGTAAATTCTATTCCTTAACCCAACAATTCAAGAAAAATGCTCTGTGATATCACATGGTTTTAGACACTGGTGTGATAGAACCTGTACCTCCCCAGATGATCAAGCTTCTGTTTCCTTAGGATCCCAGGATTTTCCTAGGATGGGTGATGTCCAGTCTCTCTTGCATAAAGGATCCTGCAGTTCCACTCCTAGGGCCCACAGTTATCCAGAATGCCTTAATTTGGTATTCAGCAAGATGCAGACCCCAAATGAAGATCCTCCTGCCAAATATATTTGAATCTGAAGGATTTTGGCTCTGAAAAATGGCTCTAATCCCCTTCTGTTTCCGTGGCTCTTTCTTGGACTGATATTCATGTTCCCATGTTTCTGGCTTCCACATTAACATAAATTCCAGAGACGAGGATTCCAGAAATATCTCTGATTGATTTTCCCATAGAAACCCTTTATTCTCACATACATAGCACTGTGCCAAAATTTCCACTGAATAGTTACTTCTTTAGGACACAGTATCTTCATAAAGCCTGCCTAAATTGCAGCATGTACTGAGGATCAGGAACTCCTTCAGGCCTAAGCATAGAGAAGCTCATTGTGCTGGCACAGAGACCTTGAATTGCAAAAGGGAATCTTTTATGTAAGATTGCTACATGTCAAGATTTGGTCAGAAGGAATGTGGGTATCTGGTCTGGGGCTTATCCAAAAGAAACTCATTTTCTTCTACTGCCATCAACTCTCTGCTGCCTTACCCTAGATTTCCAAATCCCCAATATCAATTTCAGACTCTCTGTTCTCACCTTTACAAAAATGAAATTTTGTATTGTTTCTAGGTGGAAGCCATTATCTACTGGTGGACCGGGTTTCTCAGATTCTTCAAGATCATGGCCATAATGTCACCATACTTCTTTATGGAGGAGATTATGTAATCCCAAGTATGTTTTTTTATAATTATTATATTTCTCTATCCCAGGAAAAGATAGACAATATCTTTTGTATAGCACTGCTTAACACAAAATCTTTTTTAATCTAGTCATATTGAAAAGATGGAAAAAAAATGTGTGTATGTGTTTTAAGTTTTGGTATGTATTTTCATTTCCATTTGTCTTTAAGTATTTTATGATTTCCCTTGTGATTTCTTTTGATACATTGCTTATATAAAAGTTGTTTAATTTCTATTATTTACGAATTTTCTGGTTTTCCTTCTGTTGATTTCTAACTTAAACCTGTTGTGATCAGAAAAAATATGTTGTACGGTATCTATCTTTTAAAATCTATTGAGACTTACTTGTGGCTTAACACATGGTCTCTGCTGGAAAATGTCCCATGTACCCTTGAGAAGAATCTGTTTGCTGTTGTTACTGGGTAGAGTGTTTTGTATGTCTGTTACATCTAGTGGATTAATGTGTTTAAGTCTTCTATTTCCTTGCTGATCTTCTTTCTGGTTATTTTACCCATTATTTAGAATGGAGCATGAAATCTCCAATGATTATTATAGAACTATTTCTCCTTCAATTCTGTCAGTTTTTACTTTAGACATTTTGATGGTATCTTATTAGTTGCATATATGTTTATAATTGTTATATCATCTTGCTGTATTGAACCTTTTATTAATATGTACTGTTTTTCTTTGTCTCTTATAATCTTTTTTGATTTAAAATCTGTTGTGTTTGATATTTGCTTATCTGCTTCTGCTTTCTTTTGGTTATTACTTTCATGGAATATCTTTTTCCATCATTTCCCTTTCAGTCTATCTGTGTCATTGGATCTAAAGTGAGTCTCTTGTAGACAGAATATAGTTGGATTATGCTTTTCTTTGTGTGTTTGTGGCCTTTTTATTTTTTTAATACATTTCATTTTGGAATAATTTTAGGTTCACAGAAAAGTTGTAAAGATAGTATGGGAAGTTCCCATACACCCCACACCTTCTTGCCCCCATTGTTAATCCCATTTTATTTTTAATTTTTTTAATTATTATTCTTTATTGAAGTATAGTGACACACAGTGTTACATTAGTTTCAGGTGTACAACATAGTGATTTCACAACTGTGTATGTTATGCTGTGCTCACAAGTGTAGCCACGATCTGTCACCATACAGAGATATTACAATTGGATCATGTGTTTTTATCCATTCTGATAGTCTCTGTATTTTGATGGGAGAGTTTAATCCATGTACATTTAATGTAATTACTGATAAGGAGAGACTTACTTCTGTCCTTTTGCTATTTGTTTGCTATATGCTTTATAGCTTCTTTGTCCCTCACTTTCTGTATCACTGTTTCTTTTGTGTTTAGTTGATTCCTTACAAAACACTAAATTATTTTCTCATTCTCTTTTGTATATATTCCACAGCTATTTTATGTGTGTGGTTACAATGGGGATTTCATTTAACCTTCTAAATCTATGACACTCAGATTTTAATTTATACCAGCTTAATAACATTCAAACATGCTGCTCCTATATGCCTTCAACCCCCACCTTTTTGGTTAGTTGATGTCACAGAATTACATTTTTATACATTGTGTGCCCCCAAATATAATCTATCATTAATTTAAATATATTAGTATCTTAAATTATGTAGAAAATTTGAATGAAGTTACTTACAAATAAAGTACAAATAATGGTAGTAGTTTTTAAACTAATAATTTTTTTAATGTACTAGTCACTTAAATCATGTAGAAAACAAAAAGGTAGTTATAAGCCATTGTTACAATAACAGTAGCTTTTATAATTGCCCATTCATTTACCTTTTATTTCTTCATACACCTTTGAGTTACTCTCTGGTGTTCTTTCATTTTTCCCTGGAGAACTTCCTTGAGTATTTCTCCCAGGGCAGGTCTAGTGATAACAAACTCCCTTAGTTTTGTTTTATCTTGGATTGTCTCAATTCTCCTTGACTTTTGATAGGCAGTTTTGCTGGATATAAGATTTTTTTGTTGATTGTTCTTTTCTTTTAGCATTTTTTTTAAAAAGATGTTATTTATTTATTTGAGAGAGAGAGAGGGAGAGTGTGAGTGGGGGGAGGAGCAGAGGGAGAGGAGGTGGTAGAGAATCTCAGACTCCCCACTGTGCATGGAGCCCGACACAGGTCTCCATCTCACAACCCTGAGATCATGACCTTAGCTGAAACTAAGAGTTGAATGATTAATCCACTGAGCCACCCAGGTGCCCCTTCTTTTAGCATTTTGAATATTGGGCCACTGCCTTCTGGACTCCGATTTATTTATTTATTTTTTGGCCTCAAAAGTTTCTGATTAGAAATCTATTGATAATCTCATTGACAAACACTTGTATGTGATGAGTCAGTTTTCTCTTGCTGCTTTTAATATTCTCTATTTATCTTTCTAAATTTTGATTATAATGTGTCCTGATGTGAATATCTGAGTTCATTTTCCTTGGAGTTGAGCTTCCTGGATGCTTATACTCCTATCTTTCATCCATTTGGGAGGTCTTCAGCCATTATTACTTAACATGTTCTCTCTATCCCTTTCTTTCTCTCTTTTCCTTGTGAGCATCCACAATGCATATGTTGGTCCCTTAGGCTGTGTTCTTTTCTTCAATCTTTTAACTTTCTGTTCTTCACACTTGATCATTTCCATTGTCTTATCTTTAAGTTCATGGATTATTTCTTCCATTTGCTCAAACCTGCGTTTGAATCCCTCCAGTGAAATTTTCATTTCATTTATTGCATTTTTCAGTTCTAGATTTTGTTTCTGGTTTCTTTTTAGATTTTCTATGCCTTTATTGACATTTCTATTTTGCATACACTTTTTCCTTGACCTTCTCCACATCTTCCTTTAGTTCTCTGAGGACCTTTAAGGCAGTTATTTTAAAGTCATCGTCTAGTATGTCTGCCATCAGGTCTTTCTCAGGGACAGTTTCTGTTGATTTATTTTTTTTTCCCTCTGAATAAGCCTGAGTTTTCTGTTTCTTGGTGTGTCTTGTAATTTTTGTTGAAAACTGTCCATTTGAATCTGACAATGTGCTATATCTGGAGGTGAGACGCCTCCTTTCTCTAGGGTTTGCAGATTTTTGTTATTAATTTTGTTCATTTTTTTACAATTGTTCTAGGCTGCCTTTGTGGTAAGGATCAATGTGAGGTATAAACTTCAGTATTCTTAAGTCTTTTCTGAGCCTTTCCTGGGCATGAAAGGACATTTTCTAATTTTCCTGGTATATGTAGTTGTTTTACAATGTTCCAGTCTTTAATGTTTCCCTCCCAAAAGGAGAAAATGAGAAAAATGAGGGGAAAAGGGGGACATCAGTCTTTTTAGACCCCTTGAAATCCATTCAGCCAGAGGGATATGCTTGCAACAATAAGTGTGATGCAAAAATGTTGCTGCTGACTTCTTTGTCTGTACGTCTGTGCTCAGAAGCAGCAATCAGCAATCAGAGCTCAGATATTTGATATTTGAAGAAGGTCATTTTTGCCCACTCAGGCTCTTGAAACCTGTGTACAAGCTGCTATATGAACACATTTATACAGCTTTCTTCTTAGACACTGAGGGGTGGGGGATGGGTAGTTGCTACTGTGAAAAGAGCTGAGATTGACTGAAATTATCTGCAATTTACAGTTAAAGACTTCCCTTGGTAGTTGTAAACCATCAATTGACTGCAGAGTTCCCAAACAGTTATTTCAGACAAATTCTGTCAATGGAATTGTTGTCTAGGTCAGGGGACAGATTCTGGTACTCCACCATCGTAGCAGAAACTCCCCCACTGCCTTTTGACCTATTATTTCTTTTCAGAATTTTATATATATTGATATAGTTGAATATATATGTGAATATATACACACACACATATATGTATATATAATACAATTTTCATGTAAATACATTTCATACATATAAAAATTTTTCACCAGTTCCTCTTTTGAAAGTAGATCCAAGAAAGCTCCTTATACTCTCATGCTGGAAGTGGAACTGTAATAGGTGTTTGACAGTGTTAGGGGTGGAAAGACCTTCAGCTGACAAGTAATTCTGCCCAAGAATTCAATTGAGGTGCCATGGCTTGTGCTTTGTGTAGGGCAGCAACACATCCCTCTTGTGAGCTCCTGGGTGAACGTTTGTGTCCTGAGTGCATGTGCTGGACAAATCTCTGCAAAAGGAGATTGTCCTCAATGCAATGTCATACATGTGCTTCTGGAGAAAGTTGAATGTGGTTAAGATCTTGCCAGCAAAGCTTGTGAGCAAGGCTATTGAGACAGTCCATGAGAAACCAGTTACAAATGGTTTGTATCCTGCCAAGAGGAAGGTGAAGAGACACTGCAGCTGAGAGCTTATTGAAATAGGAAATGAACAGAACATATTCCCAAATCTATGCTTGCAGAGTATCTATTAGTACTTAGATATAGTCAGCAATTTCAGTAACATTGGAAATGGTAGCCCTAATATGATGACATTGGCAGTCAAGTTATAGCAGTCCATTGAGAGGCACCATTCATTCAGGTTTAAGAATAGTCTAAATTAGGCTATTAAATGGAGAACCAGTGGGATAATCACTCCTTTGTTAATAGATTCTTTTTAATGGGATTTAATCCTTTAGGGCACTCTATTAAAATATATTTGATTGTATTAACAGTTTAAATTTATGTGGCAGATCCAATGAATCCTTTTTTGTCATGCTGTTAGTACTAAAACCTTAATTTTATTTTATGACTTGTTACATAAGAGCAACCATTGCTACTATGAAATAACTTAACCAATGGCTCTTATGACTATGAGACATTTAATCCCAGTAGTTAAGACAGGGCATGCACAATTGTCCTCTATCTAATATTTTGTTACTCTTAAGAGTACAAATGTACTTCGACAAATTTGGTGAGCGTTTATGATATATCTGTTACTTCCCCCCAGTATTGACCAAGATGATTAAGGTTTGTTTTTGGTGCATCCCATCCGATGTTTAAAGTAATTTAGAACCTCTGATGTAAAGTCACAAAAGCCAGTCTGTGTCATTTCTCTGTAATAATTTCTTTTTTTAAGTAATGTTAGATTCTACATATGTTAAAACTGAGAACTCTGTTTTAATTTCTTTCCTGACTCTTCCATCCTGCAATTTCCCATTTTTTTGCCATTCCTTTGGTTGTCATTAAATATATTTTGGGGGCAGGTGTCCCTTCTAACCTGCTCATATTTACGTTTCTTCCTTAGAATGTCCCAATTAGTATCATCAAGGCTAGGGGCCTCCCTAGTGGTGATTTTGAAAGACCTGAGATTGAGTTTGAATGAACTCTTTGAATTAACTCCATGGGGGTGTCATCAATGTTTTTCCTCATTACTGTGTTAATCAAGTTTTCTTTTAGCTACAGAGCTATAATCAGCAGCAGTAGCAAAGGCATTTTCTGGGGTTCTAGTGTGCCTTCTACTTTTACAGGTATGAATATCATCATATGATATAGTGACTATTCTTCCACCATTCTGTGGGCTTGTAAACTGGTATCAGTCTTACCCAGAGCACTGTTTATAATGGGGGCAGTCCTTGAGACACACAGCCATTGGTCACAGGGTTCTACCTAGGCTAGTGTCAATCACGGCTCATGCTGGGATCCAGAGCACAATCCAAGCTGACACAGAAAATAGGTTTGTGTGAGACACGTGACCAGGGCCACTGAAAGGCTAAACCCATACTTCTGTCTCTAAATGCCAATTATGGAAGCTTCTGAGTAGAGTGGAGGTGAGGATTCCCCTACTTGGGTCTGGCTTGCTTGGCTTGAAACTCTTGCTCACAAAAAGGATGGCATGTTGAGGCTTTCTTCTGTGTTTGCCAAGATACGTCACAGAAGGTTAAGGGGGAGATGGAGCTTGCTAAGCTGTCATCAGTCCAACCTCAAAAATGGTGTCAGACTCTATTACACCTGAGTTATTGGGGAAATGCCAGGATGTGAAGTAGGGCTGCAGAGGACTACTATTTTTAACTTAGCTTTTGGCATATTTTTGGCAGAATGAAAAACCTTTGCATGTATCTCTTTTAAGTAACAAAAATGAAGTTTTTTTTCCCTAAGAGACAAAGGACTGGGGAACTGGGGTAAAATGAGATCTCTATTTAAATGCAAAGTGTACTGTTTACTATATGTGCAACCTTGACAAATTACCTGACACTCCATTTATCTTTGTTTTCTCACCCGTAAAATGAAGAATCTCTATGCCTTTACCTGAAGGCTTTAAATTGAATAAAAATAACTGAATTATCATAAGGTTCTCAGTAAAATTATCAGATCCTATGATTGAAGAAATGAAAAAGCAAGCAAAAAAACCCCTCTAAAAGCAAACATTCAAATATATATAAAATTATTGGAATAAAAAAAAACTATGGTATCATCATGCTAATATTAATCTGGGTTGTATGACATAATTACATATTTTTATTGGTGTTTTAAATTTTCTTTTATTTAGAAAAGAAGGAAAATACATACCAAGTTATCACTTGGCTTCTATCTGAGGAACATGAAAAACAATTAAAGAACTATTTTGATTTCTTTATGACAGAAGTTTTGCATGGCAGGTAATTTCTTTTATTCTCTGAATGAAAGACTTACCATTTTAGTGACACAAATAAATGGTTGGATGCATGGATACTTGGAATGAATTTTAGAAAAGTGGATGAGTAGATGGATGGGGAGATCAATGATGGGCGGCAGTGGATGGATGGAGTGGATGAGTTTTTGTCATTACCTGGGATGTATTGAAAGATCTTCATCTTTTTTTTTTTTAAGATTTTATTTATTTATTTGACAGAGAGAGAGAGGCACAAGCAGGGGGAATGGCAGGCAGAGGGAAAGGGAGAAGTAGGCTCCCCACAGAGCAGGGGGAGCTCGATGTGGGACTTGATCCCAGGACCCTTGGATCATGACCTGAGCCGAAGGCAGTCATTTAACCAACTGAGCCACCCAGGTGCCCTCAAAGATCTTCAGCTTTGACATAAGAGAGAGAAGACATATTCATGCCTTGCTTGGTTAATTATACAGGCCTAACCCACCTCCCTTTTTTCCTTAAAAATTTTATTCAGTCATCAAGGTGGCCTTAAAATCTGGCTTTTTACATAAAGCCTTTCTCCTTACCTAAACTGGACGACAAAATTCTCTTGTCTATGAGATCTTACCTAAAATACTCATTTTAAACTTTGTCTATATCATCTTGTGATTGTTATTCAATTTTTTAAAGTATATGTCTTGTCTCTTTTCCCTCACTATTTCTTTGAAGATTGGTTGTACACACATGTTAAATCTGGTGCAATATACTGAGAACAGTACCTTCCTGTACTGTGTTCAATTTATTAACTTAATTTCAAATATTATTAATGCTCTACTTTTGAGGAATTTGTACTTCTTATCTTGATTTTATCCACAATATGTAGCAGTCATTCATTATGTAAAATCATTTAAAAATATAATAGAGGATCACTTCAGCTAGTCATCTGTTGTCACTTAACATCAATTCTAAAGCACTCATGGGCATCTGCATATTGCTAAGGAGCTCTCACCTGTGGGTCTTTTTTAAGTGGGCTGATATGGTGTAGTGTTGTATAGGTTACAGGTTGGCTGGGCCATTGATTCTCTCAGTCCTTCATTCAAGTAGGAGGCCCATGGGTCTCCAAAACACCTGCACCTATAACCTCTGGTCCAGAGCATTCTCATCTATTGCCCATATGTTGTGCAAAAAGGATCATTTTCTTTGCAGGCACTGATGGGAAAATATTAAAGGAGAATAGTGCCATAGACAGTGTCTTAATTAGGTATCAATAAAATGTTAGCATTACTTCTTTAAATACTCTAGGAAGCATGAAATGGAAAGGTTAATAATAAGCTTCAAGCAGACTTGTATTTTTCTTTTAAATTTTTACCTCATAGGCTAGAAAGATGTACATCTCGTGTTCAGCTTAGAATTTGGGTTCTAATTTTTAACCACCAAAAAGTTCCTTGTATGAGGCAATTTGTCAAATGTAGACTGTACAAAATTTAAAGAACAAAACATGTCTATATTATCAATATTGGTGGACTCTGCTACTGAGTTACTTCCCCAGGTAGGTTGAGAAAGAAAAGTCACTCATAAAAAGTCAGTATACAGAAAAAAGTTAATAGAATGTGTCAAGTAGACAAGGAACAATGAGGTCTGCTACAGTGAGAGATGGCTCCCAAAGTGGAAGGCTCTTGAGTTGGCATGGATCATGGGTGGATACGATTGGCTGGTGAAAGGGGAGGGGAGGAAGTGAGAACATTTTAGGAAGCAGAAATATCCAGGGCAGAATGACCAGAGCAGAGTTATTCTTTGGACACTGGTAAAATAGGTGGGCTGATGCTAGATATGGTCTTACTTACCTGCAATATTTTTTTGTAGCCTATAATTCCTTTATGTACTGTGAAATTAACACCTCCAGTGAATGTTTGCCCTTACATTTTTTTTTTTCTTTCAGAGGAGCATTTGACAACTTTGTAAAGTTAATGGAACAATTGGGGATTCAGTGCAGTGATTTGCTAAGAAGTGATATCATGGATTCTTTAAAAAATGAGAATTTTGACTTGGTATTTGTTGAAGCATTTGACTTCTGTTCTTTCCTGGTTGCTGAGAAGCTTGGGAAGCCATTTGTGTCAATTCTTCCCACTCCCTTTGGCAGTGTGGACCTTGGACAACCTAACCCTGTGTCTTATGTTCCAGTATTCAATTCCTTGCTAACCGACCACATGGACTTCTGGGGCAGAGTGAAGAATTTTCTGATGCTCTTTGATTTCTCCATGAAGCAATGGCGAATCCAGTCTACATTTGACAGCACCATTAAGGAACATTTCCCAGAAGGTTCTAGGCCAGTTTTGTCTCATCTTCTAAAGAAAGCAGAGCTGTGGTTTGTTAACTCTGACTTTGCCCTTGAATTTGCTCGGCCCCTGCTTCCCAACACTGTGTATGTTGGAGGCTTAATGTCCAGACCTGTTAAACCAGTATCACAGGTAAGTAAAACTTTAGCTCTCAATATGGACTCCATGCAGAGCTCTTTAGTGCAGACAGAACCTGTGGCTTCCCTGGCAGAGGGAACTGGGATTAAAGTAGGGTGAGACAAACAAAACACCTAGAATATACATTTTTATTTTATTTTATTTTTAATTTGCTATTCTATTTTTTCTATTCTATTTAAAATTTTAATTGTTTTCATAAAAACACTTAATATGAGATCTGCCCTCTTAACAAGTTTTTGAAAGTACAATATGAATTATTGACTGTAGGTACCATGTTGTGCCTCAGATCTCTATATCTTACTCATCTCACTTAACTTTAGAACTCTTCCTCTCCATGGAATAGTGACTATCTGTTATCCCTTTCCCCCAACCCCTGGAAACCAACTCCCACTTTTGATTCTATGACCTTGATTATTTTAGATGCTTCATATAAGTGAAATCCTGCAATACTTGCTTTTCTGTGATTGGCTTATGTCATTTAGCATAATGTCCTCAGGGTTCATTCATGTTTTCACATACTGCAAAATTTCCTTTTTAAAGGCTAAATAGTATTGCATTATGTAGTATATATATGTACAATATATATATACACACCATGTATATATTGTATATATACGTACCATACATATATATACACAGTATATATAGTATATACACAATATAATATTTATACAATATATTCAATATATACAATATATATACAACATATATATACACGCCATATATATATACACAATAAATATATATTCAATATACAATAAATACAATATGTGTACTATATATAATACTATATACTATATATAGTATATATATACTGTATATATACACACATACATATACAATACATATATATACACACACACAATGCAATACTATTTAGCTTTTAAAAAGAAGGAAATTTTGCAATATGTGAAAAAATGAATGAGCCCTGAGGACATTATATATATTGTGTGTGTATATATATGTGTGTGTGTGTGTGTGTGTGTGTGTGGTGTATATATATATGTGTGTGTGTGCATATATATTGTATATGGTGTGTGTATATATATCTCAATGAATATTGGTACATATCAATATACAATATATACAATATATAATACATATATACATATATATACAATATATATACACACAGCATATATATATATATACACACACACACACAATATGGTGGGTTTATATATATTGTATATATATGGTGTGTATATATATATTGTATATGGTGGGTATATATATATTGTATATGGTGTGTGTATATATATCTTAGTAAATATGTGTGTGTGTATATCTTAATAAATATTGATATATATATCAATATACAATATATAATATACATATACATATATATACAATATATATAAACACACCATATATATATACACACACACACACACAAAATGATAGGTGTATATATATTGTATATATATGATGTGTATATATATACTGTATATGGTGTATGTATATATATATCAATATATAGTGTGTATCTATATCTATATATCTATATATATACATACACACACCATATTTTCTTTAACCTTTCATCTTTTGATGGACATTTAGGTTTTTTCAACATCGTAGCTATTTTGAATAGTGCGTCAGTGGACATGGGAATACAGATATCTCTCTGAGATTCTGATTTTCATTCTCATGTGTATATACACAGAAATGGGATTGCTGGATCATATGCCCATTCTATGTTTTTTGGCCAGGGAGGGGTGGGGGCATCTATATGGCTGCAGCATTTTGCATTCCCAACAACAGTATGTAAGGACTGTAATTGCTCCATATCCTCAACATTTGTCTTCTATTTTTTGATAATAACCATACTGACAGGTGTGAAGTGATATCTCATTGTGGTTTTGATTTGCATTTCCCTGATGACTAGTGTTGCTGAGCATTTTTTCATATTTTTGCCATTTGTATGTTGTCTTTGGATAAATGTCTATTCAAGTTCTTAGCCTATTTTTTAATGGAGTTATAAGATTTTTTTTTTTCTATTGAGTTGTAGGCCTTTTCAATACATTTTAGAGACTAATCTCCTATCAGGAATATGGTTTGCCTATATTTTCCATTTGTAAATTGTCTCTTTACTCTGTTGACTGTTTCTTTTGCTGTGCAGAAACTTTTTAGTTTAATATAATCCCACTTGTGTTTGTTTGTTTTTTGAATTTATTTTGTTCCTGTTGCCTGTGCATTGGGTGTTTTATCATTGAAATCATTGCCAAGATCAATACCAAGGTTTTTGCCCTGTTTTCTTCTATGAGCTTCACAGTTTCAGGTCTAATATTTAAATCTTTAATCCATTTTGAGTTTTTGCATGGTGTAAGGTGAGGATCCAATTTTATTCTTGTTCATGTGGATATCCACATGCTTGGGGTAGGGATTCTGGTGAGAGGGTGTTTTCATAACTATCTCCCGGCTTTGGTGAGACTGGTTACACATTTGGCTGGGGTGAAGTACCCTTTCATTTAGTCTCTGGATTTCTTACAAGGGGAATTTGACCATGAAACATTGCCGAATTGGTGTGTTTTTAGGGGGAAGGAGTGTCCAGAGTTTCCTGCTCTGCCATCTTGCTGATCCCAGGGCCCACTTTTAAGGAAGCCCTTCCTGTAAGGGTCATGGAAGTACTGTTAGGTCCTACATGATCCTGTTACTGAAAACCTCCTTGAGGAACAGCCCTAAGCTCTTCCTATGCCTTACCTGAGTCCTAGCCTTGCTGGTAAAAATGCTTCACTATGTTGATATTTTCATTTTCATTTTTAATGATCACATGTACAATAATTATGAAGTGAGAGGCTACCACATGAAAGGATTTTAAGGAGATTGGTTATCCATGATGAAATATAAAAAAAGAGAGACATAGTGTAATGACCAGGACTGGGTGCGACTGATAGCAAGACCTGCAGGCATCATCTCCGATGGCTCCTTCCTGTAGAGCTCCCATTCCTAACTCAGTCTAGATTTTCTGATTTGATTGGTCTGGGATTAGGTCTAGGTACTGTAAGTTTTAAATGCTACTCAGGTGGTCTGAATGCAGAGCCTGAACTCAGAACCACTGCTCTAGAAGTTATCAAAATGAAGTAGAGCTGAGATCAGTGGCTGCCTGTTGCCAGTAGGTACTGGGTTGCTATTGTATGGAAGTTATCTTAGATATTGTATATCATTGCCACCTTGAGGGAACTGTGATGGTCTCCAGTTTTATAAATGAGAGGACAGATGTTCAGGTGACGTACGTAATATTTCCAGTACCATTCAGCTCAGAGTAGCAAAAGCCTAGATCTGGCCTGGGCTTTCTGGGCACCAAAGTCTCTACCCTTCCCCTACTGACCTTGCATTGAGTAAACAGAAAGAGCTGGGGAATGATTCATGGGCAAAATGGACTTTGGTTCATGGTAGCATTTTTAAAGAAATGGAATTGAGGAGGAAGACACAGCAGGTTGAGAGAACAGGAGGTCCAATGTGTGGAGGTGTAAGTGAGGTGGCCATGAAGCTGGGTTCCCTCAGTGACACTGGCCAGACTAGAGTAGTGGAAGATTCAGTTGCAGAAATAAAACTAGGCCAAAACATAGGTTTTACCCGATGGGATGGTGGATCAGGTCTTGGAACTGAGACAGGAGTCCTTAAGGAGGAGTATAATGGAAGTTAGGGTGTGTAATCTGTGAGACAACAAATGCTTGTACAATTTTTCTTCTCTCCTTTCCCAATTTTTTTTTTTTGTGTGACCAAATATACATAGTATAAAACTTACCACTTTAACCATACTGAAGGGTACAGTTCAGGGGCATTAAGAACTTCCACACTGTTGTGCAACCATTACCACATCCATCTCCTGAACATTTTCCTCTTTCCAAACTGAAACTTCATACTCACTCAACAGTGACTCCTCATTTCATCTCTGCCTCCAGATCCTGGCAACAATTATTCTCCTTTTGTCTGTATGAATTGACCATTCTAGGTACCTTATATACGTGGAATCATACCATATTTATTCTTCTGTGATGGCTTATTTCACTTTGCATAATGTCTTCAAGATTCAACCATGTTGTAGCATGTGTCTGAATTTCTTTCCTTTTTAGGTTGAGTAATATTTCATTGTATGTGTATACCACATTTGTTTATCTATTCATCTGTCCATAGATACTTGGATTACTTCTAATTTTGGCTATTGTGAATCATGCTGCTATATTCATGAACAGTAGTGTACAAATATTTGTTCGAGTCCCTGCTTTTAATTCTTCTGGGGATATACTGAGAAATGGAATTTCTGGGTCATATGATAATCGTATATTTAATTTTTTGAGGAACTGCCATACAGTCTCTCACAGTGGTTGTCCCAATTTACATCTCCACCAACAAAGCATAAGAGTTCCAACTTCCCCATATCTTCACAAACACTTGTCATTTTCTGTTTTTGTGGGTTTTAAAAAATTTTATTAGCCATCCTAATGGGTGGGAAGTGGTGTCTTATTGTGGCTAGATTAGAATTTCCCGATTAGTGATGTTTACCATTTCATAAGCTTATTGGACATTTATATATCTTCTTTAGAGGACTATCTGTTTAAATCTTTGCCCATTTTTGAATCATATTTGTTTTTTGGGTAGAGTAGTTCTTTATACAATCTGGCTATCAATCCCTTATCAGATATATGACTTGCAAGTATTTCTCCCATTTCCTGGTTTGCCCTTTTCACTATGTTGATAGTGTCCTCTGAGTCACAGTTTTTCTTTTTGATGAAATCCAATTTAACTGCTTTTTATTTTATTGCCTATGCTGTTGGTGTTTTATCTAAGAAATCACTGCGAAATATAATGACATGAAGATTTCTCTCTCTATTTTCTTCTAAGAGTTTTATCCTATTAGCTCATTTCTTTAGATATTCAGTCTATTGTAAGTTGATTTAGTATATGGCATAATGTAATGGTTCAATTTCAGTCTTTTGCATGTGGATATCCAGTTTTCCAATGCCATTTGCTGAAAAGACTGTCTTTTACCTAATGAATGGCCTGACACCTTTGTCAAAAGTTATTTGACCAAATGTACCTGGGGATATTTCTGGACTTTCTATTTTATTTTATTGATCTGTATATCTGTCTTTTTGTCATAGCACACTATTTTGATTATTATAGCTTTGTAGTAACTTTTGACATCATGAAATGTGAGACCTGCAATCCTGTTCTTTTTTTCCACACTGCTTTGGGTACTTAGGTTTTTTGCAATTCCATATCAAATTTAGGATTGGTTTTTATTTCTGCCAAAAGAAAATGTTGTTCACTATTGATAGAGAGGGCATGGTATCTGTGGATCACCTTGGGAAGTACTGACTTCTTTAAAGTATTATGTCTTCTAATCCATGAAGCCTGGATTTCTTTTTCCATTTATTTGTGCCTTTTTAAATTTCTTTCAGCAATGTCTTAGAGTTTTCAATGTAAAATCTTTCACCTCCTTAGTTAAGTTTATTCCTAAGTATATTTTTATTCTTTTGATTCTATTGTAAATGAAATTGTTTTTCTAATCTCCTTGAAATGTTCGTTATTAATGTATAGTAACGCAATTGATATTTTGAGCTGATTTTGTTTCTTGCTATTTTTCTAAATTTGTTCATTAGTTCTGACAGGTTTTTGGTGTGTGAGGAACCTTAGGGTTGTCTACATATAATATCTTGTCATGTGTCATATGTTCTTGAAGCAATCCTTCTGCTATTTTCCCTTTCTCCTCTCCTGTGACCTCCGTAATGCATATATTAATCCACATGATGGGGTCCTACGAGTCCCTTACACTCTATTCACTTTTTTTGTCCTTTCTCCTTTTTGTTCCTTAGACTTGATATTTTAGATGACCTGTCTTCAAGTGTACTAAGTCTTTCTCCTGTCTGTTTGGGCCTGCCTTGAATTACTCTAGTGAATTTTTCAATTCAGTTATTGTATTTTTTTGTTTTGATTTTGTTTGCTCTTTTTGAAAAATAATTTCTGTTTGTTCATATATTGTCTTCCAGATTTACTTTAGATCTTTGTCCGTATTTTTCTTTAGCTCTTTGCGCATATATTTAGTCAATTTTAAAGGCTTTGTTTAGTAAATCCAACTTCTGTTTCTTTAAAGAGAGTTTCTGGAGATTTATTTTGTCCCTTTATAAGACACGTTTTGGCTTTTTATTCTTTTTTTTTTTGGTATGCCTTGTGATCTTTATTTATTTATTTATTTGAGAGAGAGAATGAGAGAGAGCGCATGAGAGGAGGGAGGGTCAGAGGGAGAAGCAGACCCCCCGCTGAGCAAGGAGCCCAACATGGGACTCGATCCCAGGACTCCAGGATCATGACCCGAGTCGAAGGCAGTCGCTCAACCAACTGAGCCACCCAGGTGCCCTGCCTTGTGATCTTTTGTAGAGAGTTTTGGGCATTTGTAAAAAACAGTCACCTCTACTTGTATTTGCAGGCTGCCGTAGAACACCTTCACTTATTAGTGGGGAATGTTTTAATACTTTGGATCAGCCAGAGAAGGCAACTTAATACCTAAGTCTTCTTAGGTATTTTCTGAACATTTTTCCTGTCTGGACCTTTGTGTAAGCTTTTATTCACCTAATTCTTCTTGTACACTTGGCTGATTTTAATGTCTTAAATTCCCAAAGAGTCTTACCCAGATTCTGCTCCAGGCCTTAGGTGTTCTGTTGTATTTTATTCCCATAATTTCTTGCCCCCAAGATTCTAAGTTCTGTAATGTCCCTGAAGGTTTTACATGGCATGGTGCCCTCTTGCAAGACTCCCACCAGCCTGATATCTTAACTATATTGCCATTTCCAGGCAGAGCTTCAAGTCTAGTGAGGCCTAAACTTGTCACTTGGGAGGCTACAGAGTGGCTACAATCTTGCAAATTATTTCAGTTCTGCTCCTGCTGCTGAAGTCAGGGCCAGCACTGCTACCTCAGGATCATGGCATGCCACCCCAGGAAGATTGTGGGGCAAGAAAGAGTAAAAATGGCATGGAAATTCTCACCATTCTGAGTGTGTTTATTTGATTGGTTTCTGTATATCAGTGACCATTTTTCCAAGTCTGTAAAATTATTTGAGTCAGTCTTTTGCTTTTTTTCTCCTGTTATTTTTTCTCTGAGGGACTGGAAGTATGTAGCTTCTTGACATCATGCTCTGCCCTTGCCAATATTAGATTATAGATTTACACTGACCTTATAAATGTCAAATGAGAAGAAAGCTGATTCTAGTGGTCCTTTGGGATGGTAATTCTTACAGTGTTATGCTGGATGGAGTTAAGTAGGGCCAGAATGGCACAGTGAGGTAAGGGGCGGGCAGCTGGGGACAGCCAACAAATGTAGAGAAAAGAAGAAACAAATGTTTTGCAGAATTGACAAAAACTAATTTTTAGGGTATTAGATCATGAAATTCTTTAAGAATCATCTGGGGGTGGCTACATACTAACTAATATCAGACAAAATAGACTGATGTCAAAACTTTTATAGGAGATAAAGGATACAAAATCAATCAGCATAATATATAACACATTAATAGAATCAAGGTGATAAAAAAGCACATCATACCAAGAGATGCAGAAAAGACACTTGGCAAAACTAACATCCTTTCATGATAAAAACACTCACAAAACTAGGAGTAGAAAGGTACTTTTCGAACATGCTAAAGAATATCTATGGAATACTCACAGCTAACATCATACTTTTTATGATAGACTGAAATCGTGCTGCCTAAGGTCAGTAGTCTAAGATGCCCACATCACTGCTATTCAAATATGCCCTAGGCAAAGCAAGTAGGCAAGAAAAAGAAATAAAAGTCATCCAAATTGGAATGATCAATGTAGAAATTTTTTGATTTTCGTATGACATAATCCTATATATAGAAAATCTCAAAGAATTCATACACCTTACATTAGATCTAATGAATGAATCCAGCAAAGTTGCAGGGAAAACTATCAATATGCAAATATGAGTTGTATTTCCATACACTGACTATAAATAACCTGAAAATGAAATTAAATAAATTATTCTATTTACAACAGCATCCAATTAAACTGAGGAGGTGAAAGACATGGACACTGCAAATTTGCTGAAAGAAATTAAGGAAGACCTAAATAAATGGAAAGACCTCTCCATTCCATGGATTGTGATACTTAATATTGTTAAGAGAGCAATACTACTCAAATCGATTTACAGAGTTTATCTGATCCTTATCAACATTTGAATGGCCTTATTATTATTATTATTATTTTTTGCAGAAATGGAAAATCTTCAAATTCACATGGAAATGTAAGAGACCCTGAATAACCAAAACATTATGAAAAAGAACAGAGTTGGATGACTCATCCAACTGTAACCAATTCATTATTTATTTATTTATTTATTTATTTATTTATTTATTTATTTGAGAGAGAGAGAAACAGCATGAGAGGGGATAGGGTCAGAGGGAGAAGCAGGCTCCCTGCTGAGCCGGGAGCCCGATGTGGGACTCGATCCCAGGACTCCGGGATCGTGACCTGAGCTGAAGGCAGTCGCTTAACCAACTGAGCCACCCAGGCGCCCAACCAATTCATTTTTGACAAGGGTGCCAAGAGCAATCAATAGAAAGAATAGTCTCTTCAGCAAATGGTACTGGGACCACTGGATATTCATTCACATGAAAGAGAATGCAGTTTGAACCTTCCTCACACCACATACCAAAATTAACTTAAAATGGATCAATGGCCTAAATAAAGAGCTAAAAGACAAAAAATTCTTAGAAGAAAAGAAAGGGCTAAATTGCATGGAGTTGGATTTGGCAATGAATTTGTAGATGTGACACCAAAAGCATGAGTAACAGAGGAAAAACATAGATAAATAGGACTTTATCAGGATTGAAAACTTCTCTATATTGAAGGACACATATATAGAAAATGAAAGAACAATTTATCAGGTACAAGGCAAATATGTCCCTTCCTTCTGCTTTTCAGCATCGTATTGGAGGTCCTAGTAAATTAATAAGACAAAAAAAGGTATAAAAGGAATGTAGATTAGGAGGGAAGAGATAAAACTTTTTTTGTTCAGATGACATGATGCTCCATTTCAAGACTCTGAAAAAGTCAAGAAATAGATTCCTGGAACTAATAGTCAATTATAGCAATATCAAAAGGTTACAAGTTCAATATAAAAAATCCATCCTTTCTCTTATATATCAGCAATGAATAGGAGGAATGTGAAATTTAAAACACTATACCATTTACATTAGCACCACCAAATATGAAATCTTGGGAATAAATCTGACAAAATACGTATAAAATTTATTTGAGGAAAACTACAAGTCACTGATGGAAGAAATCAAAGAACTAAATAAGCGGAGAGAAAGTCCATGTTTGTGGATAGGAAGACTCAATATTGCTAGATATTCATTATCTCCAATTCAATCTATAGATTCAATGCAATCCCATTGAAAATCACAGCAAGTTATTTTGTGGATACTCATAAAATGATGCTCAAATTTGCACAGAGAGGTAAAAACCATGAAGAACCACCACAGAATTGAAGATTAAGAACTGAAGGTGAAGTTGGAGGTCTTACATTAGTCAACACCATGACGTACTATATGGCTAAAGCAATCAAGACAGTATGGTATAAGCGAAAGAATAGACAAATAGATCAATGTAATAGAATAGAGAGTACACAAAGGCCCACATTAATTTAGTCAAATGATCTTTGACAAGGCATTAAGAAATGCCATGAAAAAAAGATAGCCTTTCCAACAAATGGACATAGATCTTACCTCTTCACAAAAATTAACTCAATGTGGATCACAGAACTAAATGTAAAATGCAAAAATATGAAACTCCTATGAGGGGTCATAGGAGAAAATAGATGAACTAGTGTTTGGTGAATAGTTTTTAGAGGTAAACCTAAGACATGTTCTATGATAGAGTTGAAGAGTGGGCAAATTGAACTTAAAGATTTCTGTTCTGGGACAGAACTGTCAAAGGAATGAAAGGAGGAGCCACAGACCAAGAATAAATATTTGCATAGACATATCTGATAAAGACTATTTTTCAAAATATACACTTATGCACACAAGTACAAAACCATATATACAAAAGATACAAAGAACTCTTAAATCTCAATAATAACAATAAAAAACCCAATCAGTCAAAAATTTTAAATGGGCCAAAAACCTTACCATACCCCTCAACAAAGAAGATAGACAGATGACTAATAAGCATATGAAAGAGACACACCACAGAGATATTTCCCCAGCATCTACCTCAGCCTCCAGAAGGCATGCTGCCTCCTACTGGACCAGGACAGCAACTGGCACTCTCTCAGGCACTAGCACCTCTGGTCTGGCATTGGAACCCTCCTAAATGACCATATCTCCCCACACCTAGAATGAGGGATGAGGATGGCCATGTTTTCAATGAAGAAAGAGATTCCCACCACCTCAACTTTCCTCTTCTATAAAAGATGGTTATATACACAAGTCCTGTTGGTGCTACAGTGTGCTTTGAGTGCCTCAAAGGCAATGTGGGTTATTGTGGTAGTGACTGGACACCTACAGCTGTCTTCACATTCATCTGTGATTATTGAAAGTGTTTATATGGTAGGATGTGTCCTGAGGTCTCAGAGAAATGACTCCAAGGACACTAGACACAATGGATATGAGCATAGTGCAGAGGGCACTGAGCTCTCCAGGGGCTATGAGAAACTTTTCAAGACAGTGAGCTCTAGGCACTGACAGAAGGGTGTATTCAGTAAATAGCTGACTTTTATTTCATGGCTGTCTAGGCTTTGATGAACAGCTTTGTTCACCTGCTTTCCTTTCTTACTTCTCTCCAGGAATTTGAGAATTTTATTGCCAAGTTTGGAGACTCTGGTTTTGTCCTTGTGTCCCTGGGCTCCCTGGTGGGCATCTGTCAGTCCCAGGAAGTTGTCAGGGAGATGAACAGTGCCTTTGCTCATCTGTCTCAAGGGGTGATATGGAAGTGTAATCCTTCTCATTGGCCCAAAGACGTCAAATTGGCAGCAAATGTGAAAATTGTGGACTGGCTTCCTCAGAATGACCTCTTGGGTAAGGACTGTTCAGATCTACTTCTCTCTTTCCATTTATGTATCTTTAGGTTTCCACTGGGCAACACCACCAGCATGAGAAAGGGCAGCTGGTAGCTAAAGGTAATCTTTAGAGGACAGGAATGGAGCAACCAGCTGGAGTTCTTGGGAAATCAGGCTATGCTTCCCAAATGGCTAAAATTGCCATGTTTTCTTCCTTTCTATTGCAGTCCTGATACCTGCAGCCAGAAATGATGTTGTTGTCAGGTTGTTTTGACCTTACCATATTTGGCACAGACCAAGGTAGCCCAGACACAATCAAAGATGGCTTGTAGACTCTGAGAACACATCCCGGGTGTCTTGTGGCCACTGCTGTTCCTGGCCTCCCGAGTATCTGTGAGGCCATGTGCCGTTAGAGACACACACTCCCACGCACTTTAGTACATTCTCCTACCCTGCAAACGATGGACTCATGCTTTGTCAACATTGATGCTGATGGTGTTTGAAGGGTGAGCCAAAATATCTGAATGTCTAGCTGAGTAACCTCTTGGGTGGTTTTTTAGTCCATCAGATTCTCTGGTTACGTAGGGCTTTTTATACCCCAATATGGTTTTTTTTGTCCTATGCCACTTTTTGGAGCCCCCTTAGTGCCTTAACCACTAAATACATCAGAGGTTCATCCCCAGATTATGGCTCACAAACATATTGGGAACTTAAGATGGAGGGTTCTGCACATTTATTCACAAGGCATGGTATAGGGAAAAGGATTCCGATTTTCAAAGAAAAACAAATAGATTCTGATGCACATCTCTGTTGAGAGACAGTGTTTGAGATGAACTCTTCATTATCAACACTTGTTTTAGTTTACTCTAAATAAGAGTGGGATGAACACACAGAAACTGGAAATACTGAGTTGGGTGGTCCATCATTGCCTACTTTAGAGGATTTCTTATGAAGTTGAGGTGATAGCACATACAGTGTAAGTTTGATGAATGACACATGAGATGTGATGTCAGTGAAAGTGTTAAGACTTCAGATAAGAGGGAAGTGAATGGGCAGTGAAGGAGAGAGTGTGAGACCTGGAAAGCTAGAGACAGAGATAGAAAGAGACAAAGATAGAAAATCAGAGGAGAAACTAGGAGAGAGTAATAGAGAACAGAGAAGAGAAATAAAGAGAGAGACAGGGTGGAAAGACAAGGATGGGTGGATGGAGAGATGGATGGATAGATGGGAGGAGAAATATGCCTTAGCACTGTGTTCTCCAGCTTTCTCTAGGTTCTGAGTCTTAGATGGATTGATTTAGAGGAGTTTCTGTACAGAGACAAGGCCAGAATTTCATATCTTGAAATATTCACCCTTGAGTATGTCCAAAGCGAAATCAGTAAATCCATTTTCTCCAATATACGTTGAAATGCCTTAGTATTTTCTTCCACCCTGATGCTTTCCTTGGTATTCTGAAAATTTTACCCTGAAATATTCTGCTGTGTTCCTGATCTGCAACAGCTCACCCACGCATCCGTCTCTTTGTCACCCATGGTGGATTGAATAGCATAATGGAGGCCATCCAACATGGTGTGCCCATGGTGGGGATTCCTGTCCTTGGAGACCAACCTGACAACCTGGTCCGAGTAGAAGCCAAAAAGTTTGGTGTCTCTATCCAGTTAAAGCATATCAAGGCAGAGACATTGGCTCTGAAGATGAAGCAAGTCATAGAAGACAAGAGGTATGGAGCTCTCTGGGCTTGTGGTCATTTAGGCTAAATGAAGATATCAAATACAAAGGGCGCCATGTGGCACTTTTTTGCAATAAAAGTAGAAACTTCCAGGACACAAAATAATATGTGTGTGATGCTAACAGCTGACCTGTTTCCTCTGAGAACAAGACTGGGCAATTTAGGTTGATGCTGACAACAATTTTCTACCTTAAGGACTGTGAAGACTCCAACCTACTTACACAGGGTCTGTGAGAGGTCTTATATTTTGGAGTGCTTAGTAGAGTTACACTGAGGCAGGAGGTTTCCTTTCTGTCCCCCAATATGCCACACTGTTTCCTGCCTCAGGCCCTTTGTCAGTGCTGTTCCTTAGAACATCCTTCCCTTCTCTTCATAGGGTTAGCTCCTTCATGACAGTTGGACTCATCTCCAGTGTCCTCTCCTCAGAGGGGCAGGTGGTCTTTGTCTGACAGTCCTAAATGTGCTCCTCTCTCCCACCCTCTTCAATCATAATTCATTTTTCCTTCTTAACACTTCTCAGGATCGGTAACTAACCCAGTTTTTTTCTGTCTTAATTTATTGTGTGTCCCTCACACTAGAAAATAGAGAGTAAGCTCCTCTGGATGGCCAAGTGTGTCTCTTGTTTCCCCTGTGTTCCCAGGGCCTAGCACAGGGTCTGCCAGAAAGTAAGTTAGGATGAATTTCTGTTAAGTGAGTCAATAAAAGTTTCTTAGGTAAATTCCCTTCCAGCACAAGGATGTGGTAACCATGATGGACCGAATATCTTATTAGGGTCTCAAGGACATTTATCCTGAATCAGATGTATGGTGCATCACATATATACCTATATACTTTTTCCTTTATTGTACCATAAGTGTTCTTGGTTAGAGACTTGTCCTTACAGCTTAGTCACTTTTTTTATAGCTTAGCTCTTTTAGCACAAAGCATGAATCTTTGCATGGGAAGACCAGTTAGAACTTTTCAGTGGGACCCAGCTAGACTGTGACAAGGCCAGGCCAACAACTTTTTCTTGAAACTGAGTCTTTTGTGCATATGGATGAAAGTGTGTGTGTGTGCGTGTGTGTGTGATACGAGGTCTCTAAGACTTCTGAGAGCACATGAGTAACACCCTGCCTCTGTCTCTGCCAACAGGTACAAGTCAGCAGCAGTGGCCGCCAGCATCATCAGGCGCTCCCACCCCCTGACCCCTGCTCAGAGGCTGGTGGGCTGGATCGACCACATCCTCCAGACAGGGGGCGCGGCACACCTCAAGCCCCACGGCCTGCAGCAGCCATGGCATGAGCAGTACCTGCTGGACGTCTTCTTGTTCCTGCTGCTGGTCACCCTGGGCACCCTGTGGCTCTGTGGGAAGCTGCTGGGCGTGGTGGCCAGGTGGCTGTGTGGGGCCAGGAAGCTGAAGAAGGCCTGATGGAGGTGCAGCCTTGACAGGTGTTTGGGGAGCCACTGGTTGTAGAAGGCTTTCTCTTAGCACAGAACACCCCTGGTGTCTTCCCCGTATTGGCACTTGATTGGCACACAAATTGTGTTTCACTATTTTCTGCTTGTGTTTAAAAATTCTTGTGAGGCACTCTTGGATTTCTTGTGATAAAATTTTCCATTTTAACCACTAAGTGTAGAATCAATGGCATTAAGCACATTGACATTATCATGTGAACCTCACTACCACCCATTCCAAGACTGTTTTCATCTTCCCACACTAAAAGGCAATGTTGGTCAAACAGTAATTCCCCACATCCCTGCCCCTATCACCCGCCTCACCAGCTCCTGGCTACCCCAGTTTTACTTTCTGTGTCTACGAATTTGATCTTGGCTTCTTGCCCCTCATCAGTGGACTCCTCACTCAGACTCAAAACTTCAGCAGACAGCCCCCACCTTCCTCCCCACTCCCTGTCCCTAGACACAGAGCCCTGCTTATTTCATCCTGGGTTCCTAGACACTTCTCAGTCTCTCTGCCTTTTCTCCATCCTCACATTTCATGATATGACAAGATATTGGCCAGTTCTTCCATATTGGGCCTTCCTCTTGCATCTCCTTTTCATCTGACCTCCAAGTTCAAGAAGCCTAGCCTCCATCATGCAGCTAGGCTGGGATGGTCTTCCCAGGACTCAAGTTGTGATCTCTCTGCTGAGTTCTGTCCTTCAAAGAGCACTTCCTTTGCAAGGCAGGCCTAGAGCCTGCCTTTGGGCCACAGCTGATGCTGTGGTTTTCACTTTTCACCATTCCCTTCTCAGGATTCCCACTCTTAAAATGTAGTCATGGAGACTCAAATGCAGAATGTGGACATCTGCAGGAGGCTCTGGGGCCTCAAGTCTCATGGCTATGGCAGTTCACAGGACTTTGTTGATTTAGGAAACACACATCTGCCCCCCAAATATGACAGAGAATATCTCTCTATGTGGTATATCTTTAGGAATTACATTCAGTTCCTAACAACATAAACCAGAAATAGTGTGGCTTAACCACCAGGGTTTGTGTTTGGTTGGTTTTTCTTTTCATTGACAAAGCCTAGATTCAGGTAATGGAGGGCTGGTTTGGTGGTTCTGTCATGTCTACAAAAGTTTTTCTCTCTCGTCTGCCTCTTCTTTCTCCTTCTTCATATATAGAATTATACTCTTTTCCTAAATTCCTAAAATCATCCTAAACACTGCCTTTCTGGTATATGGTTTTCATGAAATATTTCATCTTCAAATGATTATTTTCTCATAATTGATTTTCCTTCTTAGATGAATTAAGTTCTTCCTTAAAATTTTCTAATATATGGTATCTCATGGGCTAAAAATACAGAAAAGGAAATGTTTAGATATATGTAGTGGCCCTGGGAGGACCATAGTTTTTGATTGCTTAATTCTGGGTTTGTGAAACAGATCTTGTAATAATTAAAATTAAAAAATGAAAGTATTGATAAATAATTCTTGTATTGATACAGGAAGGCCCACTCACTTGCCAATTCTAACAAAACATTTTCTTAGAAGTCTGCAAGACTGGGTGTCTGGTATCTACCCACTTTGAGAATCTGGTATTGTAAGATTGTCACAGACAGTCAGGAACATGTCACATGTAGAAATGTGTGTCCTTGGGGTGTGTGACTGTGCATGTTTGTGAAGTATGGTTTTATTTTTGTTATTCTTTTGAAACTACTTGAAATGATCTGTGGCAATAGTACCTCAAGGAAGATATGACAGTTTCTTGTGTTGTTGTTGGGGTCAACAGCCCCCATGTTTTCCCCAATGAGCAACACAGGGGCTGAGAGCTGAGGTTCCCTAGCTGGTAACTCCCTCCCTCCCATCCCCAGGATGCTGTTCTCCCCTAACATCTGGTAATTTGTGAGGCCACCTCTGTGGTGGGTGCTTCCTCAGACCCACCCCTTTCCCTGAAATCAGATCAAGAGCAGCCAGTGAGCCATGGAGAATGATGCCTCTAATTTGTTCCCACCAAGCATCCTCCATAGGCTTGACATCATGGTCTTGATGACATGAAAATCTAATCTCATCACTTCCTATTTAAAATCATTTGTGGCTCCCACTGCATGGAATACAAGGTCTCTGCGATTTCTCTCTGGTTACCACTGTAGGCACACCATTAGCTACCCTCCCCTTGCCCATTTCCCATGTCTACTACACCTGTTAAAGAGAAATTACGTAGACACTTGTGAAACCTGTTAAGGAAGACTTTGTTCAAGACTATTGCAGCAGGGAAGAGAAACTGAACTCAACTCCAAGTGCAGCAAGGGCAGGTGGGGATTCATAGCCAATAAGGAGAATGAAGGGGTGTTAAAGATAAATTATCGAATGGCTCTTTTTCAAGATGATAAGCAAGACTACTCAATGGAGGACTATCATGCTAGGTTTAGAGACTACTGTAACAGGGGAGAGAGATTGGGCTCCGTCCTGAACACAACAATGAAAAGTAGGAATTTTAGTTGAGTTGCTGACTGGGGGACAGTGGGTGGAAAATTACTATGAAGAAATGTCAGCAGTAAGGGGGGATTCTGACTAAACCTACCTAAAAGAATTCTTGCTGAGAGGTGGGCTAACATGATCAAACCTCACCTGGGGAATGGTAGAGGATGAGGAAACTGAGTAGCTATAGAGAGTGATCAGATATGGAGAATGGGAGTCTGCCTAAACTGACTTAGGTTTCTTGCTAAATTGGATCATGTAGAGATGAACATTCAATTCCAAAATCAGGGTCTAGTTGAGAAGACATTCACAGGCTACTCATTACAGTTTAGTCAAGGAGAGAATCTTTGTTAAGGCTCAGTTACTAGAGCAACTTAATTAGATATCAAGGATAAAGGTACAGGAAAACCAAAGTAACCAGTTACCAAGGGTGGAGGAATTCTCCATAAACTAGTTTAGTAGGATTCTTTGCTAGAAGTGGGCTCAGCTAGCCAAGGACAAGGTAGCAGGCTATGGTTGAACCCTAGTCTAGAAGAGGTTTCAGATGATCCTGACTAAAATTTGGCTGAGGATGGAGTCTTTGTCACTCATCCCAACACATTGTGCTGTTTTGTACCTCTATGTCTTTTGCCATGCTGTATCCTCTCTCAGAAACGCATTCTGCTCTTGTTAGAACAAAAAAACTACATGTTCTTCAATACCCACTAATGAACACATTAGTGTGGCTGGACCTGATCACCACATCCACAACAGAACTCACTGTATCCTCTTTGAAACATTGTTCTCACTATGTTGAAACTATTTGTTAACACACATGTCTCTCTGTTTAGAAGCCATAAGGCCCTAAATGTCAGGGATTGGGTTCTTTTTATCTTCTTTTTACAGCACCTACATGGTGGCTCGTACAAACAGTGTTGGGATGATTGGATAGTCATTTAGGAAAAAGACAATATTGGATCCATATCTACACCAAAGCAGAAAGTACACTAAATACATCAGAGATTTAATGTAAAAAGTGATAACACACTGGGTCTAAAAAAAAAATGTGAATTTCTCTATGACCTGTGTGCATGGAAAGACTTTCTAAACATGAGTTAAAAATGACAAAGAAAAGTTAGCTAATTCAACTAACTGGAGAATATTAAAATTTTTTTTCATGGCTGCATCACCATAAGTACAGTCAAAACACAAATGAAAAATGGGAGAAAAATATTTAAATATTCATCACACATAGAAGACTACTATTCCTAATACTTATAAAAAAAGGCTATTAAAATTGAGGAATGAGGCTATGGTACATATACACATTGGAATAATAAGCAGCTATAAACTACAATGAGCAAGACAACTATAAACAATTTGAATCTGTTAAGTAAAAAAGAACAAAGTATAAGAATATAAATAAGCTCATTTTTATTTTTTAAAAAGAGAGGGAGAGAACAAAAATGTAAATCTATCTGCATTCCTTTGCAAAACAAAGCAGAGGGAGAATAAACCAGAGAACCATGTGATAGATTATTTACAAGGCTGCTGTTAACTGGGGTGGAAGGGCATTGATGTAGGTGGCAGGCCCATGAATTTGGAGGCAGTTTGGTTTTTGGAGGCATGTTAGTATTTTACGTGATAAATTTATATCTAAATAAAAAATAATGGGGGAAACCCTAAAATAGGAACACACAGAAACAAATGAACTCAAAATTTTTCCAATGTGTGATATAACCCCCCTATGATAGTGGAAAAAAATGAACATAATTGCATTTGAACACAGTGCTTTGACACTCACTGTCTTGTCAATCTAAAGAAAAAAAGAACTGCAAATGATCTATTTTTTGAGTACTATATTTTTTGAGTAGTCTTTGGAGTAGGTTTGTTGTTCCCATTTGGGGAAGCCAAATGGGAATGGTAACCTTACCTCAGTGAATAGATGTTTGAGCAAATAAGTAAATATACCAAAGATGTTGAGAGTCAGATTTCTTAACTTTACTAAGGGATATTACAAATATGGAAATGGAGGAGATTAAAATCACCTCTGTGTTGGATTGAAATGGAAGGTGTCAGTATGAATTCACAATTTTTTTTACAAATTAAATATACACATGGCTATAAAGATAGATATTTAATATTTATAGCCATATCTATATCTATATATTTAATAACTATGTCCACCAAAAAGGAATATAAATAGCAGTACTTCACTGGCAATGAGCACTTCTAGCAAACATATCCAGATCTCTAAATACCACTCCCTATTGAAAGACTTCCTTGAGAAATGGATGATTTTAAGATGAAGATAAGGGAGTACAAGATGAGTCAGGAAATTTTGTGAAAAAAGGAAAGAAAAACCTCGCAAATGATAGAAGTTCCACAGGAGCAACCCAATAAATAATGATAGTAAGAAATTATAACCCATTGAATAAATATGGATTCAAGTGTAAACACTGAAAATAGACATAGATAATTAGGTAGATGGGAGAGAAGGCAAAGTTTTTTTGTAAGAATATAATGCCACATGATAAAAAAAGAATATGAAGTTAAAAAATTAATAATTTGCCACCATGACAGTAATACTTGGAACAGAGAAGAAATATGAAAGATGATAAATGAATGAGTGAAATTTGATAACAGAATACTTACAGTTTTCAAAATGTCTCCCCACATCTTACTTCTTAATTATAGGGTAAAAAAATAGCAACTTTATAGTGGAGAATCTTAGTGAACACCACCTTAAACAAGGGATAGAGTTATCATCTCTAATGACAGGACCATCTGACATCACTTCCTATTGTGATTGGAATCAACACCACCTTCATAGTATTCCCACCAAACTCCCTAGTAACCTGAAGTATAATGAGAAACATCAGGCAAACCCAACTTGGGATCCATCATTCAAAATAAGCAGCTTGTACTCTTTAAAATATCAATGACATGAAAGACAAAAAGGGCTGAGAACCAATCCTCACTAAAGGAGATGAATAGACCTGATAACTCCATGCAATGTGTGGTCCTGGATTGGCTCCTGCACCAGCAAATTCATATCACAACAGAAGATATTAATCGGACAATTGAAGGGATTGGAATAAGGTTTGTAGACAAAGTAATGTGATCACATCAATATTAAATTGTGCTTTCCTAATGCAGATACATTTTTTCACTGGGAAGATAGAATATCTGAACGGATGATAATTGTGAATGCACGTGCATGCAACCACACAGTATAATGGAAAACTGGAATAATGTTGGGAGAGTTTTACAACCTTTCTAATGAATAAGTTCAAACATTTGTAAGGCTAGGACTTCTTGGTGCCCACCATCCAGTCCTATTCTGTGATGCCTATTCAGAATTATAGACTGACCATTAGAGGTTCAGTGCTTCAGGTCAAGACCTGGCCCTCCAGCAGGGCTTAACCCTTAAGGGACACTAGCACTTGTTACCAATAGTTACTTCCCAAAGAAACTCTCTGAGCAATAAATGTAGGTAATTTTCCTTTAGGAATCAGCTTCTGAGATCTTGAGATTGGACACTAGCAAAGATTTTAAGCAGGTACCTGGGGAAATGGGGTATGGGGGTGGCAGTATGAAGTCAATAGAGCAGTTAGGAGGTGGGAAAATTCAGAGTCCTTAAAATGGAGATGGGTCTCAGTCACCTGGAGGTGACTCTTGAAAGAACTTCCTAAGGTCCCTATCATTCGTGGTTAAGAGAATCTTCTCTGTGGAGACTGTGGTGATTACAGCACAGAGAGGGGTTAAGGAAAGCTCCCTAACCCCTCCTTCCCATTGTTCCAGGTTGGGGAGGGTGAGGACAGATTAGCCAGTGGAGCAGGTACCCTGGGAGGAGGAGCAGATGGGCCAGAAGTAACATAGAGAAGAGAAAAGAGTCAAGACCCATTCCTCTCCTCTTCCGCAGCTGCCTGCCAGTACATTCACTTGGCTACCAGCAGCGCACATGCTTCCAGAGTCCATAGGTCGCTGTGCAGTGCTCCCGGGACAGGGCTCTGGGCACAGGGCTGTGCCCCAAAGCTGGAACAGGAGCAAGCATGGTGGGGCAATGGACACTGCTCCTTGCTGCCTTCCTTCTGCCGGGGTTCCTGCTCTCAGAAGCCGCCAAAATTCTGACTGTATCCTCACTGGGTGAGTGCTCGGCAGGAGAATCAGAGACAGCTGCATCCCAGGCACCTCAGCCCGGGCTCAGGCAGACAGCCTTGGGTCAGAGGGTCATTCCATGTGGTTTTCCAAACAGGGCTTGGGTCCCAGGCTATGGAGAAGAGGGTGTAGGTCAGGAGAAAAAACATTTCCTCTTTTTATCTGCTCTGGAGGGGCTTCCCATTGTGCATAGCTGGGGCCAGAATTTAGATCCAGTGCTGACCTGGAGATCTCGAGCCTCCTACTCCAGGGAAGGCAGGGACTTTCAGAGGTACAGCCTAAAAGTTATGGGGTGTGCAGTAGTTGCCAGTAGAAAGTGGAAGGTGAGGTCAACTTCAGGCCCCTGGAGGCCAAGGACGGGGGCTCCTGTAGGCAGCAGCACAAACTGGGAATGTCATTAATAGGACACCTGGAGAACTGACGGGGCCGAGGAGGGGGCCCCAGGACAATCAAGTTCTTGGGAATCCCCTCTCTCTTTCGCCCTTGCTGCTGGAGGGTTTTGAAGGACAGTGAAGCAGTTAATTCTGCGTGAAGTCGGGTTTATTTCCTTTACTCTTCCCCAAAGGGAACAGAAGGCACAGGAACATTTTCAGGCTAAGGAGGCATCATAGGATGGAGTTTCCCCAAGAAGTTTCTGGATCTATTGTGAAAGGATAGGGGGCTCCCAGGATCACTTTTAGATCCCTCTGAATCTGGGGATCCTAGAGCTGGAAAAACCACAGAGTTCATCTAATTGGGCAATAAGTGTAGGCGTCCCCCTTTTATTTCCTGATAGGTAACCTGAGGGTGAGGGAAAGGAGGGGCCTTTTGCAAGAGCACATCAGACCTCCCTGATGGACACACTCTGGACTTTACTCACTGTTTCTTACCTCAAACCTGTCCTCTTCCCCAAACTCTACTCTTTACCGTGGGGATTCCTAAAAATCAATATTTAAAAACCTTGATTTCTATTTTAAATTAATTTTTAATGATAATGGCAAAAAACAAAAACAAGAACAAAACAAGCTTTCTCACGTCTTGAAAGCACATGTCCTCCAGACTCTGAGAGGGAGAATTCGGGTTTGGGGACGCTGGAAGCCCCTGCTCTGGCCCAGACTTCACTGGGCTCACCAAGACCCTCAGGAATGGCTGCCTCTGTGGGATGACTTCTCCCCTGTTCCATTTCTTCCGTGAGTTGAATGTGAGCAAGAGTAGGCAGTCTGAAGAGGTAGGGATTTTTGTTTTCTATAATCCCTGTTACCTCAGTCAGCATAAGTATAGATATAAAAAACTAGAGTAGTTTCCACAGATACACACCATTACTGTAGTCCTGCATCCCTCTCTGCTGACCCAATAATCATGAGATCTTCATCTTCCAAATAACCCTCACTTCCCAATGTGGGAAAATTCTATTCCCTTAGTCCTGATTTCGCTTTCTTTGCTTCTGAGACCCATAGACTCAAAAAAAAAAAAAAAAAAAAAAGCCCCGTGTTGGCTCATGGTTTTAGAAAATCATTGTATTGATAGAACCTGTACCTCCTAGAGGTTCAACCTTCTCCTTCCTTAGAATCTCAGGAATCTTAGGATGGGTGTTATCCCAGTCTATCATGTGCAAGATCCTGCAGTTCCTCCCAAGGGCCAACAGTTATCCTGAATGCCTTAATTTGATGGTTAGCAATTTTCAGGCCCCAACTGGAAACATCCTGCCAAATATATTTGAATCTCAAGGATTTTGATTCTAAGTGGTGGGTTTACCTCGTTCTGCTTCAAATCCTATTTCTTGCTCTGATATTCAAGTTCCCATGTGTCTGGTTCCCACTCTAACATAAATTTCCAGAGAGAAGGATTCTATAAAGAGCTTTGACTGATTGTCTACTAGGAACCCTTCCCAATTCCACACACAGCACTGTGTCTAATTTCTAGTACAGTTATTTCTTTGGGGCACGGTGTCTCCATAAGGCCTGGCTAAAATCAATATGTACCTAGGATCAGGAACTCCTTAAGGCCTAAGCAGAGAAGCTCATCACACTGACATGAAGACCATACAAAAGGAAGTATTTGATGGAGGATTGCCTCAGGTCAAGATTTGGGCAGACCGGATATAGGTATCTCTGCTGGGACTTACCCAAAGTGAGGCAGGGGGACTGAAGTAATTAATCTTCCTTGGATCACCATCAACACTCTGCCCCCTTACCTTGCATATCCCCATCCTCCACATCAATTTCAGACTCTCTGTTCACATCCTCACAAAAATGAAATTTTGTATTGTTCCTAGGTGGAAGCCATTATCTACTGCTGGACCGGGTATCTCAGATTCTTCAAGATCATGGTCATAATGTCACTATGCTTCTTTATGGAGAAGAATTTTTAATCCCAGGTATGTTTTCTTGGAATCATTGAATTCTTCTATCCCAGAGAGACGGTGTCTTCTGTACAGCTCTGCTTAGCACAAAATCTTTCTGAATCTAGTTTCATTGAAAGAAGTGGAAAAATCTGTAAGTGTGTATGTTTATGTTACCTGCTGGATATCATAATAGGCTCTGTAGACCTGGCCATAACTCCATGTTTTACCCGCTTAGCTAGGTGTCATTCCCTTTCAGGCAAGCTCCATACATCATTATGATCATTTTGATAACTACTGCTCTGTGGTGTGCCTTTAATTGTGTTGAACAGAAGTGTTCAGCCATATTTATAGCTTCTGTTATGTAAGGAGAGCTGCTCTTCCTTTTTTATAGGTTACTTTCTACTTCTGTTATGAGATCTGAACTTTAAGAAAGCTTCTTAAAAAGATGTCTTTTAGTCATGTCCTAGGATCAGAATCTATCAATGAGATGATGGTATATTCTTGAGAAGTCACTGGCTGCCCATGACTTGTGCAGAGTGATGTCAGATGTTCTTGAGTCACTGAATCCAAAAAATTTGTAGCTAAGATGAAGCTCATCAATCTTGTCAAGTCTTTCTGTTGACAGACAAGGATATAGAGGACAAGAGACCTAAAAATATTTGCTCATGTTCGCACAGCAGGTTAATAATAGAGTTGGGTGGTTCTGGAAGTTTAACTGGGTTTCTCATTCAGAATTGCTGAAGTTTAATTTAAAAAAATAAAAAATTAATCATTTTTGATGAAAACAAGTCTGAGCAATTATGAAAGTCTGGAGATGAACTTCAGGCTCTATTACTGTTTAATCACCTTCTAAATCAGGTTCTATTTTGTTCACTGGATATCCTTTCTTTTTTTTTTTTTTTTAAAGATTTTATTTATTTATTTGACAGAGAGAGAGCGCGAGAGAGGGAGCACAAGCAGGGGGAGTGGGAGAAGGAGAAGCAGGCTTCCTGCCGAGCAGGGAGCCTGACGTGGTGCTCGATCCCAGGACCCTGGGATCATGACCTGAGCCGAAGGCAGACGCTTAATGACTGAGCCACCCAGGCGCCCCTGGATATCCTTTCTATACACACCCCTTTGTATCTGCCTTGTTTGTCAGTCTGATTGTGTATTTGCCTTGACTGCCAACCATGGTAGTTGTAGTCCATGATCATTTTGTTTTGTGGTTCTCATGGGTTGAGGAACTACTGAAAGCTTTAGACCCTCTACCTCTTTAACAAACATGCCCACACTCAAAATTACAAACCATTCAGGGGACCCATGGATTCCCTTAGTTTTATTCTTAGTTCCAAGTTTTAATTGTCCAGAGTTTCTTGCAATATTTACCATTCACTGGAAATTTCTGAGGTTTTGTGAAGTGTATTATTTAGTTTCTCTTCAGCAGTAGACATTGGTAGAGGTCTGCAAATAAGGAAACACATGATTGGATTATTTTTATTGACCTGATGGAATACTCATTGTTGAACCTTTTGAGCCTGTATTAACTACCTGTTTGGATATCTTCTATATAGGGTTTTTATTTACAACTTTAATGAATAAATGACTGCAGAAAAACTCAATTAGCTACTGTTTCTATTGCTGAGATGTAGGATTGTTCTAATCAATAACTGAAATCACAAGTATATGATGCCACCTTCCAGTGGACTTAATTATCTGCAGTTCTGACTCTTCCTTTTCCTAAGAGAGCTTGCTGTACCTCTCCTTCTACCAGGTAGATATTCCCCAGGTGACAAGTCTTCTTTGTTTTGGCGCTTCTGTGTAGTTACATCTTTGGTTCTCAGGGGCTTGCCTACAAACACTCAAGTGAAGTTCTGCCTGGAGGGACATTGTCCTGACCAGACAATTCCACCCCTTGAAGCCATTTAGTCCAGCTTTCTTTGGGTTTGGAGGTAGGAGAGCAGATCAGCAGCGAATGTAAGGAAGCCCTATGTTGGAATTCAGGCTTTGATTAGACTCATGGGCTCCTTAGTTTATCTCTCTAGATTTGCTCACTTTAGCTTTGGGAGTTAAAGAACCCAGTATCTTAGTCTGCTGTTATCAAGGTGAGGTCGGTTTCTTTTTGCTGGGGTTTATAGAGTTTAATAAATTACAACCACCTTTCCCTCTGAATTTTAGAACCTATTGAGAGAAGGTTACAGGACTTAGATCAAAATGCACCTTTATCTAGCTGATCAGGGAGCTTTCCTTTAGATCTTCATTAACTGTCAAGGCTGAGTAGTGGCTTGAAAAGAGGCTCTGTATAACCTCTGGGTTTTGTTCTGTTTATTCTTTATGGTGCCTTGGGTAGTTTCCTCCCATGTTTGCACTGACTATTCTCAGGAAGACCCCAACCCCAGAGCTTTCTCTCCCTACAGCTCTCTTGTGGTATTCTGGTATTCTGCCCTGTGAATTCTAGCTGCCATGTCCTCCCCCAAATCTGAAGTGCTCCCTCGGGGAGATGGCCAGACCACATCTGGGTTTCTCCTCCATGAGCTGTATCCTGGACGTTTTCTCCAGCCATCCATGAATGTTGTGTGCTACCTGGGGTGCAATGTCTAAAAACCATTTTAACATGTATTTGGTCTGGTTTTATTTAGTTGTTTAAAGCAGGAATTTCAGGGCACCTGAGTGGCTCAGTTGGTTAAGCGACTGCCTTTGGCTCAGGTCATGATCCTGGAGTCCTGGAATCGAGTCCCACATCGGGATCCCTGCTCAGTGGGGTGTCTGCTTCTTCTTCTGACCCTCCCCCCCTCATGCTCTCTCTCTCTTATTCTCTCTCTCTCAAATAAATAAATAAAACCTTGAAAAAAAAAATAAAGTAAGAATTTCCATATGATCCTATCGTGTTCTTGTGGCCACAGACTTAAGTTCCTTATCTTCATTGTTTAAACCATTGTATGGAAGTAATATTGGCAATTTGTTATCTTTGGACATACATGTGCTGGCCTATATATGTATCTATACCTGTGAAACTATCAACATCATCATGATAACAAATGTATTTCTTCTTCCACCAGAACATTTTTTTTAAAGATTTTTATTTATTTTTATTTATTTTTTTTCTTTTAAAAATTTTAGAAAACAAAACAAAACAAAACAAACAAACGCGGTAAGGGACAGGCACAACAAGGCAATCCTGAGCGCTCGCGGCCGGGACCCCAGGAGGAGACCGCCCTTCGCCCCGCCACGCACGCTGTGCTCGCGTCCCCGACCAACCGGGAGTTTCGCGCCCCCGGCGAGGCAACGACGAGCGGAGACAAGCACGGCATGCCGGGCAAAAAGGCGGCGGCCCCTCGGCTGGCCAAGCGCCAGAGCGCGGCTCGGCCCGCCGCAACCGGCTCACACGCCCCACCAAGTCCAGTCCCCACACCACCAGCACAGCTTGCGGCGGGGACGACGAGGCGCCCGCGTCCCACGGGGGGCGGGGGGGGCCTCCCTGACCGACTCCACCACCCGCTCCTCGGACACGCCACCGACAGCGGTGGCCCGACGGAGGGGGTCGCTGGGAACGGGAAACGACGCTCCCGGCTCGGCCTCAGGCACCTGAGACGACCTGGAGCGCCCCAGGGGCACCACGGAGGGCCACGCGCACAACGCGCTCAGCGCGCCCAAGCGGGTGAGCAGCGCGGCGCCGGGACGGCCCTCCCCGTGGCGGGGAGGACCGCGCACCCCACGAAGCCAGGGAAGGCAAGCGAGAGTGTCGCTGCGTCGGGGGCCCCCGGTCCCGCGAGCGCCGTCAGGCAGAACACGGGAAGGCGGGGTCGGGCCGGAGCCTGCACCCCCCCCCCCCCGCCCCGCACCCCCGACCTCACCGCCACGGCGGGCAGGGGCGAAGGAGCGAGGGGCCCGCGGGCAGAACGAGAAGAGCGGTCCCATTCGCCATGAATGTCCGTCCCTCGTGTGACGCGGCTTAGACCCGGCCCGGGGGGAGCGCGAGAGCACCACATCGATCTGGCAAAGGATTTTTATTTATTTATTTGAGAGAGAAAGAAAGAGAAAGAGAGATCATGAGAGGGGGGAGGGTCAGAGGGAGAAGCAGACCCCCTGCTGAGCAGGGAGCCCGATGCGGGACTCGATCCCGAGACTCCAGGATCATGACCTGAGCCGAAGGCAGTCGCTTAACCGACTGAGCCACCCAGGCGCCCCTCCACCAGAACATTTCTAAGTTCTTTTACAATCTCCCCTCCAGCCTCTCCCACCTTTCTATTCCCATTGCCTATCGAGCCCTAATACATCATCATGTGTTAGATTGCATCATGTAGATTTTATATAAATTCGATCATAAGTATGCCACCTCATATTTTGATTTATTATACTCAGAAAAAATATTTTGAGATTCATTTATAATGTGTGTATGCATAGTTCATTCCCTTTTATTGCTGAATAGTGTTCTATGTACGGATTACCACAATGTGTTTATTTAGTTGCTTGTTGATGGACATTAGGGTTGTCTCCTGTTTTGAGCTATTACAAATAAACTTGCTCTGAAGAGTTGTGTACAAGCTTTTGTATGAATATGTACTGTCTTTTCTCCAGATTAATTGGTAGGAGTACAGTGGCTGAACCATAGTTTCGATGTATGTTTAAGCTTTTAAGAAATGGCCACACTGTTTCCCAGGAGGCTGTAACATTCTGCATTCTCACCAGAAGTGACTGCAAGTTCCATGCACACCACATCCTTGTCAATACTTGGTATGGTTAGTCTTTTTACTTTTAGCCAGTGTTGTGTGGGTGTTTAGTTGTATTTCATGGTGGTTTTTATATGCATTTCCTTTATTACTAATGATGCTATGCATTTTTTCATATGCTTATTTGTCAGCCATATATCTTCACAGATGAAGTGTTTCCCAAATTTTGCCCATTTTTAAATTGGGTCATGTTTTTCTTATTATAGAGTCTTCAGATATAAGTATTTTATCAGGTATAAATCTGTAAATATTCTTTCCCAGGCAATGACTTATCATTTCACTCTCTTAGCAGTATCTTTTGAAGAGCAGAATATTTAATTTGATGAAGTGCTAATTTCATGCTTTTGAGACATGTATTGGTATGAATATATGATTTTTTTGCTTATTTTGTCAAAATAATGAATGGCACTAATTGATTTTCAAATGTTAAGCTAACTTTGTATTCTGGGAACAAATTCCACTTGGTCAGGATGTATTTTCCCTTTATGTAATTTTAGATGTAATTTGCTTAAATTTTGGTTTAAATTTTATATCTGTGTCAGTGTGGTTCCATGTTCTCTGATTTTCTTGGGATTTTTTTCTTTCTTTATTTCTGACAATGTTATCAGTGCAATACTTTCCTGACAGAATGAATTGGGTAGTGTTTCTCTTTCACTTTTCTGGAGGAGTTTGGGTAAAATTATTGCTGTTTCTTTCTAAATTGTTGTAGCTACCCTGAGAGACAGGCTGTTAGGTTTGAAGTTAGGTTTGAATGTTGAGACTTATAGCCTTATATACACATAAAGAGGTTATAAAATGGTTTATTAGAGGCTCTTGGCTGGTTCAGTCAGTAGAGCACGCAACTTTCAATCTTGGGATTGTGGGTTTGAGCCTCCACTTTGGATGCAGAGATTACTTCAACATAAAATCTTTAAAAATATACAACAGCTCATTAATAATGTAATCAAGCTTCATGGAGGTAGTAAAGCAAGTCTCAAGCTGGTCCAAACATACACTGAGAGAGCAGGAAAAGGAGGATGCATTTAGGCTTTTATGGTGGTCAGTCTTGGGGCTGGAATGGCCGTTTCCCTTCATGTTTGACTGATGCCCAGAACGTTCTGTGTTTCATTTATTTCAGTTTGAACCTGTTATAAGTAAGTCATTATGGCATTTTATGAGACCTGCTGCCTGAGGCTGGTGAGGGAGTTGAATGTTTCACTGAATGTCTTGTTTAAAAGACTAGTGTTTGCATGTAGAGAAGGCAATCAGTGCCTTGGTCATGATCAGTAATGTCTGAAAATCTGTAGACGATAAGGAGTCTTGCTTGAGGCTGTGTATTGTGCCTTTGGTGTGTGGAGACACATGTGTAACCTTCATTTATATTTTGGATATCTATATGGCAAGAGATTCTGTGCTCTTTACCCAAATGGAACAACCTCTCCTCTTTACAGGTCTCTTTGGAATGTCTTTTTCTTCTTTAAGTGAACTTTGGTAGTTTGTGTCTAAGAATTTGTCCATATCATCCATTGTCTAATTGATTGCCATCTAAAGTTCATAGAATTCTCCTATAGTCCTTTTCATTTCGGTGTGGTCATTAGTGGTGTTCCTTCTTTCCTTTCTGGTCCTAATAATTTGTATCTTTCTTGTTTGTGAATTTTCTTGATCTGTTTCAAAGTTTCAAAGAACTGGCTCTGCTTTCATTGATTCCTGTTGGTTTTCTATTTCCAATTTTATTAGTTTCCCTCTAATCTTTGTTACTTCTACCTTCTGTTTTAGGTTTAGTGCACTTTCTTCCCCAGTGTCTTAAGGTGGCAGAATAGGTTATTGATTTGGTAACTTCCTTTTTAATATAGGCATTGAAAGCTGTAAATTTCCTTTTTAACTCCTTCTTTTGGCGCATCACATAAGTTTTGGTATGTTGTATACTCATTTTTTTTTTTGTCTCTATGTATTTTATGATTTCCCTTGTGATTTCTTTTTGATACATGAGTTATTTAAAAGGATGTTGTTTAATTTCCATAATTGGTGAATTTTCCGGTTTTCTGTCTGTTGTTGATTTCTAACTTTATCCTGGTGTGGTCAGATAGCCTGTGATAAGTATGTTTTAACATCTATTGAGACTTATTTGTGGCTGAACATAAGGTCTCTGCTGGAAAAAGTCCCAGGTACCCTTGAGAAGAATGTGTATGCTGTTGTTGGGTAGAGTGTTCTGTGTATGTGTGTTACATCTAGTGGATCAATGTGTGTAAGTCTTCTGTCTCCTTACTGATCTTCTTTCTGGTTTTTCTATCCATTATTGAGAGTGGGTGTTGAATGTCCAGTGATTACATAGAAGTGTCTGTTTCTCTATTCTGCCACTTTTGCTTTAGCTATTTTTATGGTCTCTCATTAGGTGCATATGTGTTTTTAATAGGTTATGTCTTTTTGCCATACTGAATCTTTATTAATATATAATGTCCTTTGTCTCTTGCAATCTTATTTCATTTAAAGTCTATTGTGATTGATATTGTCTCATCTGCTTTCTTTTGCTTATTCCTTGCTTGGAATATCTTTTCCCATCATTTCCCTTTCTGTTTGTCTCATTGGATCTACTGTGAGTCTGTTGAACAAAATATGTATAGTTGGATCGTGTTTTTCGTTGTGTGTGTGTTTGTGGGCTTTTTATTTTTGTATTTATTTTTTAAATACATTTTGTTATTTTGAAATAATTGTAGATTTACAAAAAGTTGCAAAGATAGTACAGGAAGCTCCCATAGACCCCCATTCTCTTTCCTCTATTGTTAATCCCATTCTATTTTTAATTTTTTAAAGTATTACTTTTTATTGAAGTATAGTTGACACACAATGTTACAGTAGTTTCAAGTATGTGACATATTGATACACCAACTGTACATGTTATGATGTGCTGGTCGCCACAAGTGTAGCTTCCGTCTGTCATCATACAAGGCTATTACATTTGGATCATGTGCTTTTATCCATTGTGTTAATGTCTGTCTTTTCATTGGAGAGTTTAGTCCATGTACATTGAATGTAATTACTGATAAGGAGAAACTTACTTCTGTCCTTTTGCTATTTGTTGTCTATATGCTTTATAGGTTTCTTGTTCCTCACTTTCTGTATTACTGTTTCTTTTGTGTTTAGTTGATTCTTGTTGTGAAATGTTAAATTCCTTTGTCATTTCCTTTTGTGTATATCTATAGCTATATTTTTATGTGTGTTACCATGGGGATTTTTTTTTTTTAAAGATTTTTTTTTTTTTTTAATTTATTTATTTGAGACAGAGAGAATGAGAGAGAGAGAGCACATGAGAGGGGGGAGGGTCAGAGGCAGAAGCAGGCTCCCTGCCGAGCAGGGAGCCCGATGCGGGACTCGATCCAGGGACTCCAGGATCATGACCTGAGCCGAAGGCAGTCGCTTAACCAACTGAGCCACCCAGGCACCCTACCATGGGGATTTAATTTAACATGCTAAATCTATGTCACTCACATTTTAATTTATAACAGTTTAAGTTTAATAAAATTCAAAAATTCTCCTCATATATGTTTTTTCAACCCCAACCCCTTGCATTGTTGATATCACAAAATTACATCTTTTTACATTCTGTGCCCCCAAACCTAAACTATCATTAATTTAAATGTGTTAGTAAATTAAATTACAGAGAAAACTTGATTGGAGTTATAAAGTTTAAATAATACTTGTTTTCAAACTAATAATACATTTTTAAAAATATACTAGTTTCAAAAAACATGTAAAAACCACAAGTCAAGTTAGAAAGCATGGCCATAATACTAGCTTTATAATTCCCTATGCGTTTACCTCTATTAAAATCTTTATTTTTCCATACCCTTTGAGTTACTATCTGGCGGCCTCCTTTTTCCCCTCCAGGGAGCATTACTGTCAGTGTGGCCTAGTGGTAACAACCTACTTTAGCTTTTGTTTACCAGGAACGTGTTAATTTCACCCTCACTTTTGAAGTGTTGCCAGATAACTGAATTTTTTGTTGATCATTCTTTTTCTTAGCACCTGGACTATATTAGCCCACTGCCTTCTGGCCATCAAAATTTCTGATTAAAAATCTATTGATAATCTTAGAGGTGCCTGGGCGGCTCTGTTGATTAAGCATCTGACTCTTGATTTTGGCTCAAGTCATGATCTCAGGGTTGTGAGGTCCATCCCCATGGCCAGCTCCATGTTGGCAAGGAAACTGCTTGAGATTCTCCCTCTTTCATTGGATGCCTATCCCCCCTCCCTGAAAAGAAATCTATTTGTCTCATTGATGTTCTCTGGCAAATAATTTTGTTCAGTAAATTAATAATTTGTATGTGATGAGTCACTTTTCTCTTGCTGCTTTTATTATTTTTACTTTGTTAATTTAAATTCAATTAGCCAACATATAGTACATCATTAGTTTCAGATGTAGCATTCAATAATTCATCAATTGCATATAATGCCCAGTGCTCATCATTTCATGTGCCCTCTCTTGCTGCTTTTACTAATCGCTCTTTATCTTTCTAAAGTTTGATTATAATGTGTCCTGATGCGGGTGTCTGAGTTCATTTTCCTTGGAGTTTGTTGAGCTTCCTGGACGTTTATATTCATATCTTTCATCCAATTTTTCTGTCTTCTGAGCATCCACAATGCATATGTTGGTCCCTTAGGCAGTGTTCTTTTCTTCAATGTTTTAACTTTCTGTTCTTCACACTTGATCATTTCCATTGTCTTATCTTCAGGTTCACAGATTATTTCTTCTGCTTGCTCAAATCTGCCTTTGAATCCCTCTGGTGAAATTTTCATGTCGTCTATTGCATTTTTCATTTCCAAAATTTGTTTTTGGTTTCTTTTTAGATTTTCTATGTCTTTATTGACATTTCTATTTTGCATATGCTTTTTCCTTAACCTACTTCCATCTTCCTTTAGTTCTCTGAGAATCTTTATGGCAGTTATTTTAAAGTTATCATCTAGTATATCTTCCATCAGGTCTTTTTCAGGGACAGATTCTGTTGATTTATTATTATTCTCTGAATAGGTTTTAGTTTCCTGTTTCGTGGTGTGTCTTGTGATTTTTGTTGAAAACTGACCAGTTGAATTTAAAATGCGTTAACTCTGGAGATGAGACTCTCCTCCCTTCTCCAGAGTTTACAGATTTATGCTATTAATTTGCTTATTGTTTTTGTTCTGTGATTGTGTTAGGCTGCCTTTGTGGTGAAGATCAATCTGGGGTGTAAATTTTGCTATTTTTAGATCTTTTCTGAGCCTTTTCCTGGGCACAAATGGACAATTATTGTGTAGGTGTGGAGACAGTTTCCTGATGGTCCACCGTTTCCTAGAATATTCGCCACTACCTTCGACCAAATTTTGTTTTCAGAATTTATGTATATATAGTTGAATATGTGGGTATATATAAAAGAAAACTTTCACCAGTTTCTGTTTGAATGTGTGTCCAGGAAAGCTCCTTATACTCTCATGCTGGAAGTGGAACCCCAATAGTTGTTTCTTGATAGTGTCAGGGATGGAAAGACCTTCAACCAACAAGTAATTCTTCTCAAGAATTTTAACTGAGGTGCCATGGCTTGTGCTTTATGTAAGACAGCAACACATCCCTCTTGTGAGCTCCTGTGTGAATGTTTGTGTCCTGAATGAGTGTGCTCAATGAATCTCTGCAAAAGAAGTTTGTCCTCAATGCAGTGTCAAACATGTATTTCTGGAGAAAGTTGAAGGTGGTTAAGATCTTGCCGGCAAAGCTTGTGAGCAAGACTGTTGAGGTAGTCCGTGAGAAGCCAGTTACAAGTGATTTGTATCCTGCCAAGACAAAGGTGAAGAGAAACTGCAGCTGAGAGCTTGTTGAAATAAGAATTGAACAGAACATATTACCAAATCTATTCTTGCAAAGTATCTATTAGTACTTAGATATAGTCAGCAATTTCAGGAATATTGGAAATGGGGGGCTTAGTATGATCGATCATGTCCATAGCTTTATAGTAATCCACTGCAAGGCATCATTACTTCTTTGCTGGTTTAAGAATAGTCTAAATTAGGCTATTATAATTGTTATAAATTAAAGAACCAGTGGAGATAATCACTTTTTGCTTAATACATTCTATGTAATGGTTAAATCTCATTATAATCCTTAAAGGCACTATTTTAATATGTATTTGGTTGTATTAACAGTTTTAATATGTTGGGCAGATCCAAAGGATCCCTTTTTGTCAAGCTGACTGTAAATGCTACAACCTTAATTTTATTTTTATTAACGACTTGTTACATAAGAGCAACCATACCCACTAGGAGATAATGTAAAAAATGGCTATTATGACTATGGGTTATTTACTCCCAGTAGTTAAGACAGGGCATGCAAATTTGTCCTCTACAACTAATATTTTTGACTCCTAAGAGTACAGGAATTTCTTCAATAAATTTAGTGGGTTCTTCTTATACATCTGTTATTTTTGCCCAAGTAAATGTTAAGACCATTAAGGTTTGTCATTGGTACATCTCATTCGATGTTAAAAGTAATTTAGAAACTTTGATGTTGAGGACAAAAGCCATTCTGTGCTTTTCTTCTGTTATAAAGGCTTTTTAAAAGTAATACTAAATTCCACATGTATCAAAACTGAGAACTCTGTTTTAATTTCTTTCCTGACCCTCCCACCTTGCTTTTCCACTGTATTTCCTCTTTCTTTGGGTTGTTATTAGATGTGTTTTGGGGAGGTGTTTGTTCTAACCTGTTCATATTTATAAGTTTCTTCCTCAGAGTGCCCCAATTAGTATCATCAAGGCTAGGACCTCCCTAGTGGTGATTTTGAGAGACATGAAATTAACCTGAGTTTGAATGAACCCCTTGTATTAACCCCATGGGCATGTCATCAGTGTTTTTCCCTCTTCCTCTTTTAAGCAAGGTTTTCTTTTAGCTACAGGGATATAATCAGCAGCAGCAGCAAAGGCATTTTCTAGGGTTGTATGCGCCTTCTACTTTTACAGGTGTGAATCTCATCATATGACACAGTGACTACTTTTCTTCCACCGTTCTGTGGGTTTGTAAACTGGTATCAGTCTTACCCAGAGCACTGTTTATAATGGGGGCAGTCCTTGAGACACACAGCCATTGGTCACAGGGTTCTACCTAGCCTAGTGTCATCACGGCTCATGCTGGGATCCAGAAGCACAATCCAAGCTGACACAGAAAATAGGTTTGTGTGAGACACGTGACCAGGGCCACAGAAAGGCTACACCCATACTTTTGTCCCAAAAGGCCAATTATGGAAGCTTCTGAGTAAGATGGAGGTGAGGATTCCCTTACTTGGGTCTGGCTTGCTTAGCTTGAAACTCTTGCTCATATAAGGGATGGCATGTTGAGGCTTTCTTCTGTGTTTGCCAAGATATGTCACAGAAGGTTAAGGTGGAGATGGATCTTGAAAGCTGTCATCGGCCCAACCTTAAAAGTGGTGTCAGACTCTTCATTACACATGAGTTATGGGGGAAATGCCAGGATGTGAGTAGGGTTGCTGAGGACTGCTATTTTTTTAAATTTTATTTTATTACGTTATGTTAGTCACCATACATTACATCATTAGTTTTTGATGTAGCGTTCCATGATTCATTGTTTGCATCTAACACCCTGTGCTCCATGCAATACATGCCCTCATTAATACCCATCACCGGGCTAACTCATCCCCCCACCCCCCTCCCCTCTAAAACCCTCAGTTTGCTTGTCAGAGTCCATAGTCTCTCATGGTTTGTCTCCCCCTCTGATTCCCCCCCACTTCATTTTTCCCTTCCTACTATCTTCTTTTTTTTAATGTATAATGTATTATTTTTAATTTAGGCATTGGTATTTTTTTGGCAGAGTGAAAAACCTATGTGTGTATTACTTTTAATTTTAATGAAAATGATATCTTTTTCTAGATGGGAAATGCCTGGGAAGCTGGGATAAAATAAGATATGTATTTAGATACAAAGTGTACTGTTCACTATATGTGCACTCTTGACAGATTATCTGGCACTCCTTTCTCACCTATAAAACAGTGAATTGTTATACCTTTAAGTGTAAATTTTAAGTAGAAACTTCCAGTACTTTAAAATGAATAAAAGTGACTGTATCATTATATGATTCTCAATAAAGTTTAGCAGGTTGCATGATTGAAGAAATGAGAAAGTGGAAAAACCAAACGAAACAAAAATTCAAAAAGCAAACATTTGAATATATATACAATCCTTGAAATAAAGAAACCATGATATCATCATGCCAATGTTAATTTGGGTTGTATGGTATAATTAAACATTTCCTTATTGGTATTTTATTTTTATTTTTAGAAAAGAATGAAATTTCATACAAAGTTTCATACTTCTTCCACCTGAAGATCATAGAAAAGATTTTAATAACACTGTTGATTTCTTTGTGACAGAAGCTTTGCATGGCAGGTAATTTCTTTTATTCTTTGAATGAAAGACTTGCCATTTTAGTGATAGGAATGAGTGGTTGCATGCATGGATACTTGGTGTGAGTTTAAGAGAAATGGATGGATAGATGGATGAGTGGATGGGTGGGGAGATCAATGATGGTGGCAGTGGATGGATGGAGTAGATGAGTTTTGCACTCCCAAGCATTCAGTCTTGCTTGCTTGCTATTCCACTGCAAGCATGTATGTATTTCTATATAGTGAGGGAACTGTTACTTCTGGATCTTCCAGGCAACATTTCACCTAGATGTTTGTGTATATACTCTCCACAACAAAGAAGGTGGTTTAGACAACTTAATTTCTCATTGTTGGTAGGCAAGTGAGACCCACCCCGTTATACTTATTTTTTCTCCCTTATCTTCACATAAATTCAAGAATGGAAAGATGCTTATGAATATTGATTTTTTTTAATACCTTGAACCACTGTCTTTTTTTTTTAAATTTTATTCTTATGTTAATCCCCATACATTACATCATTAGTTTTAGATGAAGTGTTCCATGATTCATTGTTTGTGCACAACACCCAGTGCTCCATGCAGAATGTGCCCTCCTCAATACCCACCACCAGGCTAACCCATCCTCCCACCCCCCTCCCCTCTAGAACCCTCAGTTTGTTTTTCAGAGTCTAGAACCACTGTCTTTTAAACTCATTTTAAAAACCAAGTATCTTGGTGATACAAAATGAGTGAGTAACCTGAGACATGTTTTCATTACGTGGGATATATAGAAAGTTGTCACTTTTCACATTAGAGGAAAAAGGGCACAAATTCATTCCTTGCTGGGTTAATACAGTGGCCTAATGTCTATCTCCCTTCTTTCCATAGAAATTCTACTTGCTACAAGGTGGTTCTAAAATCTGGCTTTTTCCGTAAAGCCTTTTTCCTTAGTCAGACTAGAAGACCAAATTCTCTCATCTATAAGAAATCTGATCTAAAGTTCTCATTTGAAACTTTGTCTATTTCATCTTGTGTTGTTACTCACATATATTTTTTTCAATTTTATTATGTTATGTTAGTTACCATACAATACATCATTAGTTTTTGATGTGGTGATCCATGATTCATTGTTTTCATATAACACCCAGTGCTTCATGCAGTATGTGCCCTCCTTAATACCCATCACCAGGCTAACCCATCCCCCTCCCCCCTCCCCTCTAAAACCCTCAGTTTGTTTCTCAGAGTCTGTAGTCTCTCATGGTTCATCTCTCCCTCCAATTTCTCCCCCTTCATTTTTCCCTTCCTTCTCCTAATGTCCTCCATGCTATTCCTTATGTTCCACAAATAAGTGAAACCATATGATAATTGACTTTCTCTGCTTGACTTATTTCACTTAGCATAATCTCCTCCAGTCCCATCCATGTGGATGTAAAAGTTGGGTATTCATCCTTTCTGATGGCTGAGTAATATTCCATTGTAGATATGGACCACATCTTTTTATCCATTCATCTGTTGAAGGGCATCTTGGCTCTTTCCACAGTTTGGCTATTGCGGACGTTGCTGCTATGAACATTGGGGTGCATATGACCCTTCTTTTCACTACATCTGTGTCTTTGGGGTAAATACCCAGGAGTGCAATTGCTGGGTCATAGGGTAGCTCTATTTTTAAATTTTTGAGGAACCTCCACACTGTTTTCCAAAGTGGCTGTACCAACTTGCATTCCCACCAAGAGTGTAAGAGGGTTCCCCTTTCTCCACAACCTCTCCAACATTTGTTGTTTCTTTCCCTGTCCATTTTTGCCATTCTAACTGGTGTAAGTGTCTTGTCTCTTCTCCCTGACTTGATTATTTCAAACACCAGTTTTGCACATATGTTAAATATGCTATAATATGTGAAGCACAGTGTTTTCCTGTATTCCTTCAATTGATTAACTTAATTTCCAATATGATTAATGCTCTACTTTTGAAGAATTGGTACTTCATATCTTTAATTTTCAACAATATTAACCAATATTTCTTCATGTAAAACTTTTAAAATATAAAAGAGAATGATTTCAGCTAATCACCTGTTGTCACATGAAGGCGATTTGAAACCCCAGGTAGATATCTGCATATTGCTAATGAGCTCTCATCTATGGTCCTTTTTTAAGTGGGCTGATAAGGTGGAATGTTGCACAGGTTACAGGTTTGCTGGGCCTTGATTGTCTCAGTTGTTCATTCAACTAGGAGGCCCATGGGTCTCCAAAGCATCTGACCTGTAACCTCTCGTCAAGAATATTCTCATCTACCACCCATAAGCTGTATAATAAGGGTCATATTCCTTGCAGGCACTGATGGGAAAACATTGAGAGAATAGTTCCTGGAATAGTGCCATAGATAAGAGTCTTAATAGATATTGGTAAAATTTTAACATGAACTTTTGTGAATACACCAGCTGGCATGAAGTGGAAGGATAATAATTAGCTTCAAATAGGCTTTTATTTTTGTTTGTTTTAAATGTTAATCTTCTCAGGTAGGAAGATATAAATCTCCTGTTCAGCTTAGAATTTAGATTCTAATATTGCCATCAGAAAGTTTGTTGTGTGAGGCAATCTGTCAAATTTAGGATATACCCAGTTTCAAATAAAAGGGCTACATCATGAATATTGATGCCATGAAATTACTTCCACAGTTTGGTTAGGAAACAGGATAGTCACTTATAAAAGATCAGTATACAAATGAAAGTTAAACAGAGCATCATGGAATGTATCACCTAGACATGGGACTTTGAGATCTACTAGTGACAGAGAATGTTTTCAATGTAGAATGACCTCAAAAAACCAAACTAAACCAAAACAGAAAGACAAACTAGAAGGACCATGAATTAACTTTGCTAGTGGGTGCATATGGATTGACCAAAGAAAAGGGAGGGGAGGAAGTGAGAACATTTTAGGAAGCAGAAATACCCAGAGCAGAGGGACTAGACCAGAGTATTCCTTGGCACTGATAAAATAGGTGGACTGCTGCCAAATATGGTCTTACTTACCTGGGATATTCTCTTTGAGCCACAGATTCTCCTAAGTATTGTGAAATTAACACATTCAATGAATATTTACCATTACTTTTTTACAGAAAAGTACTCAACAAACTTTTAAAGTTAATGGAACAACTGGGAATTCGATGCAGTGATTTGCTAAGGAGAGGTGATATCATGGGTTCCTTAAAAAATGAGAACTTTGACCTAGTATTCATTGAAGCATTTGACTTCTGTTCTTTCCTGGTTGCTGAGAAGCTTGGGAAGCCATTTGTGTCAATTCTTCCCACTCCCTTTGGCAGTGTGGACCTTGGACTACCAAACCCTGTGTCTTATGCTCCAGTATTCAATTCCTTGCTAACTGACCACATGGACTTCTGGGGCAGAGTGAAGAATTTTCTGATGCTCTTTGATTTCTCCATGAAGCAATGGCGAATCTAGTCTACATTTGACAACACCATCAAGGAACACTTCCCAGAAGGTTCTAGGCCAGTTTTGTCTCATCTTCTAAAGAAAGCAGAGCTGTGGTTTGTTAACTCTGACTTTGCCCTTGAATTTCCTCGGCCCCTGCTTCCCAACACTGTGTATGTTGGAGGCTTAATGTCTAGACCTGTTAAAGCAGTACCACAGATAAGTGAAACCTTTGCCCTCAATATGGACTCCATGCAGAGCTCTTTAGTGCAGAGTTCATGACTCCTCTGCCAGTGTGAACTCGGAGTGATCTAGTATGAGACAGACAAACAAAGAGGATATATATTTTTATTTTGTTTTATTTTTCTAGTCTATTTTTTTGTATTTTATTCTATTTCAAATTTTATTTTATTGTAGTACAAAACACTTAATATGAGATCTACACCCTTATCAAATTTTTAACAGTACAAAACATAATTATTGACTGTAGGTATCATGTTGTGCCTCACCTCTGTGGCTATTATTCATCTCGCTCACCTGAAACTCTTCCTCCTTGGAATAACAACTACTCCTTTCCTTCACCCCCCCCCTTGGAAACCAACTCCCACTTTTGATTCTAAAATGTGACTATATTTGATGCTTTCTATAAGTTAATTCATGCACTATTTGCTATTCTGGCTTATGCCGCTTAGCATAATGTCCTTAAGATTCATCCATTTTCTCAAATTGGAACATTTCCTCCTTTAAGGGTAAGCAATAAGTAGTATTCCATTATACTGTGATATATATACATCACAATTTCTTTACCCACTCATCTTTTGAATGGATATTTTGTCTGTTACTCCATCTTGGCTATTGTGAAGAGTACGTCAATAAATATGGGAATTCAGATATCTCTTTGAGATCCTGATTTCCATTCTCTTGGGTACAGAAAGAGAAATCAGATTGCTCCGTCATATGGTGGTTCTATTTTTAATTTGGGGGAATTTCCATACTGTTTTCCATAGTGCCTTCACTGCTTTTCATTCCCAATAAGAGTATGTAACAGTTGTTCTTTCAACATGTCTTCTATTTTTTAATAAAAACCATACCAATAGGTGTGAATTAATATCTCATTGTGGAATTGATTTGCATTTCCCTGATGACTAGTGTTGCTGAGCATTTTTTCATATATCTGTTTGCCATTTGCATGTTGTCTTTCGATGAATGTCTATTCCAGGCCTTAGCCTATTTTTTAATGGGGTTATAAGATATTTTATTTTTTTCTATGTAGTTGTAGGCCTTTCCTATATATTTTGGAGATTAATCTCTTATCAGGAATACAGTTTGCAGATATTTTCTATTCTGTAAGGTGTCTGTTACTCTGTTGATTATTTCTTTTACTGTGCAGAAGCTTTTTAGTTTAATGTAGTCCCAGTTGGTTTTGTTGTTGTTCTTGTTTGTTTTGGTGTTTGTTCATTTTGAATTTGATATTTAATTTTCTTTTGCATTGTGCTATATCACTGAAATCATTGCTAAGACCAATACCACGAAACTTTCCCCCTGTGTTTTATTCTAAGAGCTTTGTAGTTTCAGGTCTTATGTTTAAATCTTTAACCCATTTTGAGTTGACTTTCTTGTATGGTGTAAGGTGAGGGTTGATTTTATTCTTGTTCATGTGGATATCCACATGCTGGGGGTAGGGATTCTGGTGAGACGGTGTTTTCATAGCTATTTGCTGGCTTCGGTGAGACTGGTTACACATTTGCCTGGGGTGCAGTCCGTCTTCAGTTCTTTTAATATATTTTTTTAGTGTTTCTTTTAGGGAATGAGAGCATGGAGCCTCTTATTCTGATGTCATGCTCTACTCTTTCTACTCTTTTCAATTTTAAATAATAGATTTACATTAATCTTATAATTATCAAAAGACAGCAAAGCTGATTTTAAGTGGTCCCCTTGGATGGTGGATCTTATGGTGCAGTGAACGATGGACTCAAATAGAGCTAGATTGAACAAAGGAGTAAAGGCTGTGAGCTGGAGTCAACCAAACAATGCAGAGGAAGAAGAAATGAATGTTTTGAAGAATTGACAAAAGTGTATTAACACTCATTTTTAGGGATTTAAATCAGAAACTTCTTAAGAATCATCTAGGGGTGGCTACATACTAATTAATACCACGCAAAATAGACATATCATAACTTTTGCAGGAGATAAAGGATATTTTATAAATGGTTTAATATAACAAAATCATCAATGTAATACAACACATTATTAGAATGAAGGGGACAAAAAAACATCATGTCAAGAGATGCAGAAAAGATTTTTGACAAAACTAACTCCTTTTCATGATAAGAATACTAAAGAAACTAGGGGTAAAAAGGTACTTCTTGAACATGATAAAGAGTATATGGGACACTCTCTGCTAACATCATGCTTGTCATGATAGACTGCAATTGTGCTGCCTAAGATCAGTAGTCTGAGATGCCCACTTACATCACTGCTATTCACATATGCCCTTGACAGAGCAAGTAGACAAGAAAAAGAAAAGAAAAGCCATCCAAATTGTACAATGTAGAAACAGTTTGATTTTCATATGACATAATTCTCTATATAGAAAATCCCAAAGAATTCATACACCAAAAAGAAACTACTAGATGTAATAAATGAATCCAGCAAAGTTGCAGGAGAAAATATCAACGTGTAATTATGAGTTGTGTTTCATACAGCAGCTACGCACAATCTATAAATGAAATTAAGTAAATTATTCTATTTAAACAGGATCCAATTAAACTGAGGAATTGCAAGACATGTATACAGGACACTACAAATTTGCTGAAAGAAATTCAGGGAGATGTAATAAATAGAAAAACATCTCCAGACCATGGATTGTGATACTTAATCTTGTTAAGAAAGCACTACTACTCCAAGTGATCTACAGAGTTGATCTAATCCTTATCAATAGCTCAATGGCCTCTTCTTTTTATAGAAATGAAAAAGCCAATTTCCAAATTCATATGGAAATATAAGAGACCCTGAATAACCAAAACAATATGAAAAAGAACACAGTTGGATGACTCATACATCTGTGACCAATTCATTTTTGACAAGGGTGTCAAAACCATTCAATGAAGGAAAGGATAGTCTCTTCAACAAATGGTGCTGATCCCACTGGATTTTCACATGAAAGAGAATGTATTTCAGGCTTCCTCACACCACATACCAAAATTAACTTAAAATGGATCAATGGCCTAAATAAGAAGCTAAGAGCCATAAAAATCTCAGAAGAAAGGAAAGGCATAAATCTGCATGGACTTTTATTTGATAATGAATTTGTAGATGTGATACCAAAAGCATGAGTAACAAAGGAAAAAATAGATAAATAGGACTTCATCAGGATTAAAGCCTGCTCTGTATCAAAGGGCATTATATAGAAAATGAAAGGACAACCTACCAGGTACAAGACAAGTATGTCCTCTTACTAGCACCTCTTAGCCTCATACTGGAGGTCCTAGGTAAATAATACAAGAAAGAGGAATAATAGGCATATAGATTAGGAAGGAATCAATAAAACTGTTTTTGTTCACAGATGACATGATGGTCCAATCCAAAAGTCTGAAAAAGAAAAAACAAATAAAAATTCCTATAACTAGTAAGCAATTAGTGCAATGTCACAGGATACAAGTTTAATGTCTAAAACCAATCTTATATATAAGCAATTCACAGAAGAATGTGAAATTAAAACACTATACCATTTACATTAGCACCACCAAAATTGTGGCCTTGGGAATAAATCTAACAAAATATGTACAAGATCTATATATGGAAAAGTACAAAACTCTAATGAAGGAAATCAAAGAACTAAATAAGTAGAGAGAAAGTCCATGTTCATAGATAGGAAGAGTCAATATTGTCAAGTATTTAGTTCTCTCTATATTGATCAATACATTCAATGCGATCACAATCAAAATCTCACCAACTTACTTTGTGGATAATAATGAACTGATACTAAAATTTGCATGGAGCACTGGGTGTTATACGCAAACAATGAATCATGGAACACTACATCAAAAACTAATGATGTAATGTATAGTGATTAACATAACATAATAAAAAAAAAGGGGGGAGAGGGAAAAAATTTACATGGAGAGCTAAAATCCTGAAGAGCCAACACAATATTGAAGATGGAGAACAAAGTTGGAGGGCTGACATTGTCAACTTGATTATTTATTATAAAGCTACAATAATCAAGATGGAATGATATTGACAGATTAGGAAAATAGTCAATGTAACAGAATAGAGAACCCCAAAATAAACCCACATAAATTTAGTAAACTGATGTTTCACAAAGAAGTAAGGACAATTGTATAGAGAAAACACAGACTTTCAAAAAATTGTGCAGGAAAAATGGATATCTGCATGCGTGTGCACGCGCACAATTAGACCCATACATACATACACCCTTCAAGAAAATTAACTCAAAATAGACCACAGACCTAAATATAAAATGCAAATGTAAATGTATACATCTTTTAGAATATGGTATCAGAGAAAATCTAGATGAACTAGGGTTTGGTGAAAACTTAAAATGCAAAACTTAAGTCATGTTCTATAAAGAAAAAGAAGTTGATAAGTGTGTGAAGTTGAAATTAAAATTTCTGTTCCAGACAGGCACTGTCAAGAGAATAAAAAGAGGAGCCACAGAACAAGAGCAAATATTTGGAAGACATCTTTTTTTTTTTTCTGCTTTAATAGTTTACTAATATGATCACAGTTATTGATTTCTGAATAGTAAACCACTTCTGCATTCCTGGCATCAATCCTGTTTGATCACAATATACTCTCATTTTTTAAATTTTAGTATGTTAGTCACCATACAGTACTTCATTAGTTTTTGATGTAGTGTTCCATGATTCATTGTTTGCGTATAACACCCAGTGCTCATTGCAATACCGATCCTCCTTAATCTTTTAAAATGGTTATTCAAATATGCAAATAAGCACTTTATACACAAAAATATACACAGTATACAAGAACTCTTAGAATTTAACAGTAAGAAAACCAATAATTTAAAAATGGGCTAACCCCTCAACACAGAAGACAGACAGATGGCTAATAAGCATATAAAGGAGACACACCACAGAGACATTTCCCCAGCATCTACCTCAGCCTCCAGAAGGCATGCTGCCTCCTACTGGGCCAGGACAGCAACTGGCACTCTCTCAGGCACTAGCACCTCTGGTCTGGCATTGGAACCCTCCTAAATGACCATATCTCCCCACACCTAGAACGAGAGATGAGGATGACCTTGGTACTGAGACCATGTTTTCAATGAAGAAAGAAATTCCCACCACCTCTGCTTTCCTCTTCTATAAAACATTGTTACACACACAAGTCCTGGATTTAGATGTTGGTGCTACAGTGTGCTTTGAGTGCCTCAAAGGCAATGTGGGTTATTGTGGTAGTGACTGGACACCTACAGCTGTCTTCCCATTCATCTGTGATTATTGAAAGTGTTTATATGGTAGGATGTGTCCTGAGGTCTCAGAGAAATGACTTCAAGGCCACCAGACACAATGGATATGAGCACAGTGCAGAGGGCACTGAGCTGTCCCAGGGGCTATTGAGAACCTCTTCAAGACAGTGAGCTCTAGGCCACTGACAGGAGGGTGTATTCAGTAAATAGCTGACTTTCATTTCAAGTGTGTCTAGGCTTTCATGAGCAACTGTGTTCACCTGCTTTCCTTTGTTACCTCTCTCCAGGAATTTGAGAATTTCATTGCCAAGTTTGGAGACTCTGGTTTTGTCCTTGTGGCCCTGGGCTCTATTGTGAGCATCTATCAGTCCCAGGAAGTTGTCAGGGAGATGAACAGTGCCTTTGCTCATCTGTCTCAAGGGGTGATATGGAAGTGTAATCCTTCTCATTGGCCCAAAGACGTCAAATTGGCAGCAAATGTGAAAATTGTGGACTGGCTTCCTCAGAATGACCTCTTGGGTAAGGACTGTTCAGATCTACTTCTCTCTTTCCATTTATGTATCTTTAGGTTTCCACTGGGCAACACCACCAGCATGAGAAAGGGCAGCTGGTAGCTAAAGGTAATCTTTAGAGGACAGGAATGGAGCAACCAGCTGGAGTTCTTGGGAAATCAGGCTATGCTTCCCAAATGGCTAAAATTGCCATGTTTTCTTCCTTTCTATTGCAGTCCTGATACCTGCAGCCAGAAATGATGTTGTTGTCAGGTTGTTTTGACCTTACCATATTTGGCACAGACCAAGGTAGCCCAGACACAATCAAAGATGGCTTGTAGACTCTGAGAACACATCCCGGGTGTCTCGTGGCCACTGCTGTTCCTGGCCTCCCGAGTATCTGTGAGGCCATGTGCCGTTAGAGACACACACTCCCACACACTTTAGTACATTCTCCTACCCTGCAAATGATGGACTCATGCTTTCTCAAAATTGATGTTGATGGTTTCTAAAGAGTGTGCCAAAATATCTAAGTGTCAAGCTGAGTAACCTGTCAGCTGGTTATTTGCTCCATCAAATTCTTTGGTAACAGAGCGCCCCCTATGCCCCAATACATTTTCTTTGTCCTTTGTGTCACCTTTTGGAACCCCTCAGTACCAAAACCACTGCCTACAACAGAGGTTCATCCCCAGATTATGGCTCACAAACATTGTGGGAACTTAAAATAGAAGGTTCTGCACATTTATTCACAAGAATTGGTGTAGGTAAAAAGGATTCTGATTTTCAAAGAAACACAAATCGATTTTGATGCACATCCCTATTGAGAGACAGTGTTTGAGATGAACACTTCATTATCAACACTTGTTTTAGTTTTCTTTAAATAAGAGTGGGATGAACACACAGGAACTGGAAATACTGAGTTGGGTGGTCCATATTGCCTACTTTAGAGGATTTCTTCTGAAGTTGAGGAGAGAGCACATACAATGTAATTTTGATGAATGACATGTGAGATGTGATGTCAGTGAAAGTGTTAACATTTCAGATAAGAAGGAAGTGAAAGGGAAGTGAAGGGGAAAGCATGAGACTTGGAGAGCAAGAAACAGAGACAGTCAGAGATAAAAAATAAGAGAAGATACAGACAAAGTGACACTGGGAGAGACTAAAAGAGGACAGAGATAAGAGAAGGAAGGTGAGAAACAGGGTGGAGAGAAAATGATGGATGCATGGATGGATGGATGGATGAATGGATGGATGGGAAGAAGAATATGTCTTGTTTAGATAGCACTGTTATCTGAAGCTTTCCCTGGGACCTGCCTCTTAGATTGATTTAGTTAGAGGAATCTCTGTAGAGAGACAAGACCAGAATTTTACATCTTGGAATACATACCATTGAGTGTGTCCTAAGCTAAATCAATAAATACAAGTTTACAACATACTTTGAGACCCCTTTGTAGTTTTTTCTGTCCTTGGAACTTTACCTGGTATTCTGAAAATTTTCACCCTGAAATATTCTACTCTGTTCCTGATCTGCAACAGCTCACCCATGCATCTGTCTCTTTGTCACCCATGGTGGATTGAATAGCCTAATGGAAGCCATCCAACATGGTGTGCCCATGGTGGGGATTCCTGTCCTTGGAGACCAACCTGACAACCTGGTCCGAGTAGAAGCCAAAAAGTTTGGTGTCTCTATTTAGCTTAAACAGATCAAGGCAGAGACATTGGCTCTGAAGATGAAGGAAGTCATTGAAGACAAGAGGTCTGGAGCTCTCTGGGCTTATAGTCACTTTGGCCGAAACAAATCATCAGACACAAAGGGCACTGTGTGGCTTTTTTTTTTTTTTTTTTGTAATAAAAGCTGAAACTTCCAGACACGGAATATTATGTGTGTGATGCTAACCCCTGACCTGTCTGGGAACAATACTAGGCAATTCAGGTTAGATGTTGAGAACAACTTCTTCCCTAAGTGTTGTGACCACCCCGAGTTATTTACACAGGGTCTCTGAGAGGTTTTATATTTTGGGAGTGCTTATAGTAGAATTACAGTGAAGCAGGATGTAGCTTTTCTGTCCGCCAATATGCCACATGATTTCCTGCCTCAGGCCCTTTGTCAGTGCTGCTCCCTAGGATATCCTTCCCTTCTCTTCACAGGGCTGGCTCCTTCATGACAGTTGAACTCATCTTCAATGTCTTCTCCTCATAGAGGCAGGCAGTCTTTGTCTGACTGTCCTAAATACACCCCTCTCCCACCCCTTTTAATCATAATTTATTTTTCTGTCTTAACTCTTCTCAGGATCAGTCACTACCCCATTTCTTTCTGTTTTAATTCATTGTATGTCCCTCACACTAGAAAGTAGAGAGTATGCTTCCCTGGATGGCCAAGTGTGTCTCTTGTTTTTCCTTGTGTTCCCAAGGCCTAGCATAGGGCCGGCCAGAAAATAAGTTGGGATGAATTTCTGTTAAGTGAGTCAATAAAAGGACCTATGCTCACTTAGGTAAATTCCCATCCAGCACAAAGATGTAGTAACCATGATGGACTGAATATCTTATTAGGGTCTCAAGGACATTTACCCTGATTTAGGTGTATGTTGTATCACATATATTCATATATACTCTTTCCTTTAGCTTATCCTAAGCTCCCTGGGTAGAGACTCATCCTTACATTTAGTCACTTTTTAAAATAATTTAGCACTTTTAGCACTAGGCATGGATCTTTGCATGGAGGGAACAGGTTGAACTTTTCAAGAGGACCCAGCCAGACTGTGACAAGGCCAGGCTAACAACTTTTCCTTGAAACTGAGTCTTTTGTCATATGGATGAAAATGTGTGCGTGTGACTTCTGAGACCATATGGGTAACGCCCTGCCTCTGTCTCTGCCAACAGGTACAAGTCAGCAGCAGTGGCCGCCAGCATCATCAGGCGCTCCCACCCCCTGACCCCTGCTCAGAGGCTGGTGGGCTGGATCGACCACATCCTCCAGACAGGGGGTGCGGCACACCTCAAGCCCCATGGCCTGCAGCAGCCATGGCATGAGCAGTACCTGCTGGACGTCTTCTTGTTCCTGCTGCTGGTCACCCTGGGCACCCTGTGGCTCTGTGGGAAGCTGCTGGGCATGGTGGCCAGGTGGCTGTGTGGGGCCAGGAAGCTGAAGAAGGCCTGATGGAGGTGCATCCATGATGGGTGTTTGGGGAACCACAGGTTATAGAGGGCTTTCCCCAGCACAGGACACCCCTGGCATCTTCCCTGTGTTGACACTTGGGGGTGGCACAAAATTGCTTTTCCCTATTTTCTGCTTGTGTTTAAGAATTCTTATGAAGCACTCTTGGGATTCTTATTTTAAATTCTAGAAATATATATATTACATAAAATTTACCATTTTAACCATTTAGTGTAGTCAATGGCATTAAGCACATTAACATTATCGTGCAAACATCACTACCACCCATTCCAGAACTGTTTTCAGCCTCCCAAACTCAAACACCCTGCTGATCAAACAGTAATTCCTCATATCCATGCCCCCACTACCAACTCAGCAAGCTCCAGGCAACCCCGGTTGTACTTACTGTGTCTATGAATTATATCATGGTTTCATGATTTGCCCCTCATCAATGGATACTTTACTGAGACCCAAACCTTCAGCAGACAGCTCCACCTTCCTCCCCACTTCTTGTTCTTAGACACAGGACCCTGCTTCTTGCATCCTGGGTGCCTAAACACTTCTCATTCTCTCTTCCTTTTCTCCATCCTCACTTTTTATGATATGACAGAAGATATTGACCAGTTTTTCTATTTTGGGCCTTCTCTTGTATCTCTTTTTCACTTCACCTCCAAGCACAGGAAGCCTGGTCTCTGTCCTGCAGTTAGGCAGGTATGGTCCCCCAGGACTCCTTCTGTGGTCACTGTTGCTGGGTCCCCTCCTGTGAAGAGCACTTCCTTTGCAGGGCAGGCCCAGAGCCTGCCTTTGGGCCACAGCTGTTCCTCTGGTTTTCACTTTTCACAGTTCCCATCTCAAGATCCCCAGTCTTAAAAATCTAGTCATGGAGACCTCAAGTGCAGAAGCTCTGCATGAATTTTGAGGCCTCATGGTCCAGTGTCTGCAGCAGTTCCCAGGACTTTGTTGATAAAACACCCATCTGCCTCCCAATTGTGGCGGAGAGTATCTCTGTATGTGGTGGACACTTAGGAATTATATTCAGTTCCTAGCAATTTACCCCAGAAGTATGCCTTAACCACCAGGGTTTTTGTTTGTTTGCTTTGTTTCTTTATAAGGGCTGGTGTAGTGGCTCCATCCTATTGTCTGTAGCTCCCTCCTCTTTTTAAAATTAATTAAGTTTTTATTTTTATTTTTCTTTCTCCTCTACTAGACATCAGGCTCCTTCTTTGGCAATTTCCTTGTATAATATATTTTACCTTCCTATGATTGTGTCTTCACATTTACTTTTGCATTTTCACATGGAATTCAGTGTCTCCTTAAAAGTTTCAAATGTATGTTATCTTCTGTATTAATACATAGTGATGAAAATGGTAGATACAGTGGATGGCCTGAGACACCTTGGTTTTTGATCGCTTAATTCTGGGATTATGACCACACCTTGAAATAATTCAAATGGAGGATGAAGCAGCTACTACAAATACTCCCTGAAGAAGAGGAAAGAAGCCCATCCTTGCCCATGTCCGGATAGGATTTTCTGGGTAGAATACAGAGCTGGTGCCAGGTGTCTACTGAGTTCTGTGAGTTCTCATGCTGCATGATGTCACCTACAGCCACAAGCATGTCCTATGAGGACACATGTGTGTGTGTGTGTGTGTGTGTGTAATTCAGGTTTTATTTCTGCAATTCTTATGAAATCTCTGAAATTGGTCTGTGGCAATAGTTCCTTCAGAGGCAGACATGAAGCTTTCTCTGTGTTGTCATTAGAATGAATAGTCAATATTTTTTCTCTCATAACCAACAAAGGGACCAAGGGATAGCTTCCAGCTGATGACTCCTATTCCTGCTCCTACTATGTCATCCTCTCTGAACACTTGTAACTCAGTGAGGTTAACTCTGTGCTTGCTGATTCTTGGGCTACACTCCCATCCAGGGAATTTCATCAGAGGCATCCAGTGAGCCAAATTGATGCTTACTGCCTTGTTCCATCAAAACCTTCTCCATGAGGCAGACTGTCAGCATGGCCTTGATGGTATGCACATCTGATCCATTATTCTCTGGTTCTGATCCTTTGTTGGCTCTCATTGCATGGAATACAAGCCCTCTGTGGTTTATTTTTGGCTACCACTCCAAATGTATCTTGAAAACTCTGAAATAGATCCACACAGACATGTTCAGTTGATTTATGAAGAAGATGCAAAGACCAGTCAATGGGAAAAGAAAAATCTCTTCAGCAAAGTGTACTGGAATGGTCTTTGATTTTTACTTAATGACATACACCAAAGGACATTGACTGTTACTGCGTACCATACACAAAGATTAACTCAAAGTGTATCATCGACCTAAATGTGAACACTGAAGCTATGAACTTTCTAAAGGAAAGTCACTGTAGTCTTATGGTTGCAGAGATTTACTATTCAGATCACACAAGCTCAAATCATAGAGAAAAACACTGGATATATTAGATTTTATCAAAATGAAAAACTCAATCTTCTAAAGGCATACATGAGAAGACAAAAATTAACATCAACTAGGAGAAAATTTTGTAGCACATTTCTCAAAAAACTTGCATCTAGAATATCTAAACAATCTTACAACCATTACAAAAATGGACAAAAAATGTTGAACAGACACTTCACAAAGGAAGATATGCAAATGGCTAGTAATCATATGAAAAATTACTTGACATGTTAGTCATTAGAGAAATGCAAAATAAAACCACAAAATAAAACCTAGTATCACAGCACATCTACTAGAATGACTAAAACTAAAAAGACTGATCATATGAATAGTTAGCAGGAAGACAGAGCTATTGGGACTCACACCCATTCCACTGCTGAGTCGGGCATGAAAATGGTGCAGCCACGCAGGAAAATCGCTCTGTAGTTTCCCAGTTCAGCAAACACTTGCCACATGACTCAGCCATTCCACTTCTAGATATTTACTCAAGTTAATAAAAGCCTATGTCCACATGGAAATCTGTACACAAATGTTCATAACAGCTTTATTTATAATAACTCCAGACTAAGAGAAACTACATGCCCATTAGGTGAATGTAGTAACATTTGTATTATATCTATATAATGGATGCAGTTTTTTGTATACAAATTATACTTTAAAATTGATTTGATTTAAAATTTCTGTGTGTGAGATGTGTTTCTCAGTGTCTTTCTCTGAGTCCTTAGAAGTGTAGTATTCATGATTCACTGCTGCATTTGAATATAATTGGAAATACAAATACATTTTAATAATTTCTTTCTTTTTTTAAGATTTATTTATTTACTCCAGAGAGACAATGAGAGAGAGTGCACTCATGAATGGGGAGAGCAGCAGAGGAAGAGGGAGACAGAGAATCCACAAGAGGACTTCCCTCTGAGGTGGGGAGCCTGGTGCTGGCTCCAGCCCAGGCCCCTGAGATTATGACCTCAGCCAAAACCAAGAGTCTGAAGCTCAACCAACTGAGCCACTCAGGTGCCCCAATAATTTCAAAAATAGTACAGCTAGTACAGTTTTGATGAAGGAGGAGATATGTGTGTATAACAGCAGGAGTTACTTCCTGGAGAATCAGAGGACTAATGGTAAACAGAGTAAGCGTTCGTGTTCAGACTTAATTCAAGTTTATTTTGTCAGTGGGACCTGAAGTCTTTCCATAATTATAACCTAAAATAACACATTTGAGAAATTATAAACACAGACAAAATATTTAATTTGTTGATCTTTCATGGGCATGAAAGATGACATGCAGTAAGGAACTATATATAAAATACATGTATTTGAAGGTATGTTTTAAGATGCTGAATGAAATTTAATCTGTCATTTATCTTTCCTTTCATAATGTAGTGATTCTTCTGCTTATCTGTTTCTACATTAGCACCAGCCACGATCACGTATTGATTCTTTGTGTGCCTAGTTACACTAAATGCTCTATGGTTGTGATTTCCCCACATGTCAATCTTCTATTGTTTGGCTTATCACATCCTAATCACAGGCTACTGTGAGATGGTTATTTAAGAGTCAACAAATTATCCATGTAAAAGGAGGTAAATAGACACTTGTTTTCTCAAGCAAACTTCTACTTAGTTCAAGGAACTATCTCTTTCTGAAAGGCAGATTTCATATTTTGAATATCCTTAATATGAGTGCATTTTACCCAGTTCAACAATTTGATTCAGCCAACACTGACTGATTCTATGTTTGTAGAAGGCACCATGCTGGGCCTTTGGAAGATGCAGATTCTTTGCTAAAAGCAGCCTCAGTGCGCCAAGGGCAGGGCAGCTGGCCAAAGTTGAATCTTAGTCTAGAAGAAGATTCAGAGGATCCTGATAAAATCTGGCAAAGGAGGGAAGCTTTGTCCAACCCACCCCAACACATTGTGTTGTTTGTACCCTTGTGTCTTTGACCCAGCTGTGTCCTCTGTCAGAAATGTCATTCGGCTTTCCTTGGAACAAAAACTACATGTCCTTCCTACCAAACATTTATTTTACATTTATGTTCACATTAGTGTGACTGGACTTGACTTTGACACTTGCAACAGAGCTCACTGTCTATCCTCTTTTGAAGCATTTTTCTTAATATTTTGAAATTGTTTGTTAACATTTATGTGTCTGTATTTAGAAACTCTAAGACCCTAATGGTCAGGGACTTGTTGTTATAGCACATGGCATGGTGGCTCGGACAAATAGTGCTGAGAATACTGGATAATCTTTTAGAAAAAAGACAATATTTGATCCATATCTAATACCATATTTAAGAGTGAGCGCTAAACACATGATTTAATACAAAAATGACTACATACTGAGGCTAAAAGAAAAAGGTGAATTTCTACATAACTTCGGTGTATGGGAAGACTTTCTAAGTACGACTTAAAAATCCTGATGCCACAAAGAAAAGTTACCTAATTTAATTTGACAATATTAAAATACTTTTGCATGGCTAAATCACCACAAGTAGGGTCAAAATACAAATGAAATAGTGAGAGAAATATATGTAACTTTCATTACATATACAGGACTATTATTCCCAACATTAAAAAAAAACTTTTAAAATTGAGGGATGAAGCTATGGTAAATGCACACATTGGAATGGTAGGCAGCTATAAACTACACGGAACAAAACAACTTTAAACTAATGTTGACTGGATTGTAATCTACTCAGTAAGAAAGAATATAGTCTAGGGGCACCTGGGTGGCTCAGTCGTTAAGCGTCTGCCTTTGGCTCAGGTCATGATCCCAGAGTTCTGGGATCGAGCCCCACATCAGACTCCCTGCTCAGCGGGAAACCTGCTTCTCCCTCTCCCACTCCCCCGCTTGTGTTCCCTCTCTCGCTGTCTCTCTGTCAAAATAAATAAAATCATTTTAAAAAAGAAAGAATATAGTCTAAAGATAAATATAATAAACTAACTTTTATGTTTAAGACAAGAGAAAGGGGGGAGAGAGAGTAGAAATATAAATCTATCTGCATTCCTTTGCAAAAGAAAAGGAGAGGAGGGAAAAAACAGAATAATGTGATAGATTATCTATAAGGCTGTTTTTGAATAACATGAAGGTCAGGGAAACAAATGAAGGCCTATGGATTTCTGTATTTACATAGTTTGGTTTTCCAAAGCATGTTAGTATTTTACATAAAAAATTATATTTAAAACAAAAATAATGGAGAAGAAAACTCTAAAATGGAATACAAACAGAAAGAAGAGAACTAAAAATGTTTCTTTCTTTCTTTTTAAAGATTTATTTATTTGAGAGAGAGAATGAATGGTGGGGAGGGGTAGAGGGAGGGAGAGAGAGAGAGAGAGAGAGAGAGAAGCAGTCTCCCTGCTGAGCAGGAAGCCTGATGCCTGCTTGATCACAGGATGCTGAGACAATGAACTGAGCTGAAGGCAGACGCTTAACCAACTGAGTAACTCTCAAAATGTTTTCAAATGTTGTAACATAATTGCAGTGTACTAAAAAACATCAGTGAGCACAACTGCATTTTGAACATATTGCTTTGAATATCTGTCTTGTCAGTCTAAAGAAAAAAAGTACCGCAAAAAGTCTATTTTTTGAGAAGACTATTTTTTGAGTAGTTTGTTGGGTAGGGCTGATATTCACTGTTGATGGATGAGTACATGGTAACCTTTTTTCAGTGCATAGTACGATTGAGCAAATGAGTAAATATACCAAAGATGTTGAAAGGAGATTTCTTAATCTTAGAAGGGGAATTTACTAATGTGGAAATGGGGAAGCTTAAAATCACCTCTGTGGTGGTGTATTGGAATGGAAGGTATCAGTATGAATTCACAGTTTTTCACAAATACAAATATGGCAATGTACATCTGTAATACTTATATCCATATACATATCTATTTAATAACTCTGTCCACTGAGGAGCATTTATGAACAGTGGAGCTAAATTAGCAATGAGCACTTCTGTCAACCACATTCAGGTTTCTAAATACCATTTCTTACTAAAAGGTCTCTTTGAGAAATGGAAGATTTTAAGACAGAGACAAGAAAAGTACAAGAGGAGTCTGGAAATTGTGTGCAAGAAATAAAGAAAAAGTTCCAAAATGGTTGAGGTTAAGCAGGAGTAACCTGATACATGATGAGAGTAAGAGATGATAGACCACTGAATAAATATAAATCTATGAATAAATAATGATAACAGATACAGACAGATGATAGGTATATAGATTGATGGATGGATGGATGGATGGATTGACAACTAGATAGATGGGGCAAAGGAAGGGTTTTTGTAACAATACAATGCAACATGAAAAAAAGAAAGAAAAATGCAGTTAAAATCACTAATTGGCCACCATGACAGTAATAACTGCTTCAGGTAAGAAGTATAAAAGATGATAAAATGAGTGAGTGAAATTTGGTAGGAACAAAATATTTACACAGCTTCAAAATGTCTCCCCATGTCTTACTTCCTAATTATAGGGTAAAAATTAGCAACTTTACAGTGGAGAATCTTGGTGAGCACCACCTTAAACAAAGGATAGAGTTATCATCTCTAATGACAGGACCATCTGACATCATGTACTTCCCATTGTGATTCACTAGATGAAATCAACACCACCTTTGTGGTATTCCCACCATACTCCCTAGTAACCTGAAGTATAATGAGAAACATCAGGCAAACCCAACTTGGGATCCATCATTCAAAATAAACAGTCATATCAATGACATGAAAGACAGGGGCTGAGAACCAATCCTCACTAAAGGGGATGAATAGACCTGATAACTCCATGCAATGTGTGATCCTGGATTGGCTCCTGCGCCAGCAAATTCATATCACAACAGAGGATATTAATCAGACAATTGGAGGGATTGGAATAAGGTTTGTAGACAAAGTAATGTGATCGCATCAATATTAAATGGTGCCTTCCTAATGCAGATTAATTTTCTCACTGGGAAGATAGAATACCTGAACAGATGATAATTGTGAATGCACATGAATGCAATCACATAGTATAAGGGAAAACTGGAATAATGTTGGGAGAGTTTTACAACCTTTCTAATGAATAAGTTCAAACATTTATAAGACTAGAACTTCTTGGTTCCTACTGCCCAGTCCTATTTTGTGATGCCCATTCAGAATTACAGAGTGGCCTTTAGAGGGTTCAGTGCTTCAGGTCAAGACCTGGCTTTCTAGGGGGGGCTTAACACTTAGGAGACACTAGGACTTGTTACCAATAGTTAGTATCCAAAGAAACTCTCTGAGCAATAAGTGTAGGTAATTTTCTTTTGAGAATCAGCTTGTGGGATCTTGAGATTGGAATACTAGCAAAGATTTTAAGCAGGTACCTCGGGAAATGGAACATGGGGATGTCACAATGAGGTCAGTAGAGCAGTTAGAAAGTGGAAAATTCATAAAAAGTTCCCTAAAATGGAGATTGAACTGAGTCACCTGGGGGTAGAACTATCTTGGAAGTGACTTCCTAAGGTCCCTACCATTCCTGGTTCAGAGAATCTTCTCTATGGAGACTGTGGTGATATCAGGGGCAGAGAGGGGTTAAGGAGAGCTCACTAACCCCTCTTTCCCATTGCTCCAGGTTAGGGAGAGAGAGGACAGATTAACCAGTAGAGTAAGCACCTAGGAGGAGGAGCAGAAGGGCCAGAAGTGACAAACAGCAGAGAAGACAGGAAGGATCCACCCCTCTCCTCTTCACAGCTGCCTGCCAGCACATTTCCTTGGCTGCCAGTGAAGCACGTGTCCCCAGAGCCCACAGGTCACTGTGCAGGGCTCAGGACACAGGGCTCTGGGCACAGGCCTGGGCGACACAGCTGGTACAGGAGCTAGCATGGTGGGGAAGAGAATGTTGTTGCTAGCAGGCTTCCTTCTGCTGGGGTTCCTGCTCTCAGAGACCACCAAAATTCTGACTGTATCCTCACTGGGTGAGTGTTTGGCAGGAGAATCAGAGACAGCTGCATCCCAGGCACCTCAGCCAGGACTCAGGCACACACCCATGGGTCAGATGGTCATTCTATGTGGTTTTCCATACAGGGCTTGGGTCCCAGGTTAGAGGAGGGAGAAGAGAGAGTGGGCCTGGAGTGGCAGAGTGGGGTCCCTCCTGCTGGTGGTGGAGAAGTTAGTTGTGGAGAAATCAGTGGTGTCCTTTCCTCTCATTTTATCTGCTCTGGAAGTGCTTCCCATTGTACATAGCTTGGGCCAGAATTTAGATCCAGTGCTGACCTGGAGACCTTAAGTCATCTACTCCAATGGAGGATACTTGCAGAGGCACACCCTAAAAATCTGGGGTGCAGAATAGGTGCCAGTAGAAAGTGGAAGTTGTGGTCAGTTTTGGGCTTCTGGAGGCCAAGGATGGGGGTTCAGAGCTGGAGGAGGCAGCACAGACTGAAAATGTGTCATCAATAGGATACCTGGAGGACTGATGGGGCAGAGGAAGGGGCCCCAGGACAACAATCAAGTTCTTGAGAGCCCCCCTCTCTTTTGCCCTTGCTGCTGGAAGGTTTTGAAGGACAGTGAAGCAGTTGGTTTTGTCAACTAAGTTTTATCCCCCTACTTTTCCCCAAAGGGAACAGAAGGGAAACAGAAACATTTATTAGGATAATGAGTCATCATAGGATGGATTTTCCCCATGAATTTTTTTGATCCATTGTGAAAGGATAGGGGGCTCTCAGGATCACTTTTAGATCCCTCTGAATCTGAGGATCCTAGAGCTGGAAAAAACCACAAATTTCATCTAATTGGGCAATAAGTGTAGGCATCCCCCTTTTATTTCCTGACAGGGAACCTGAAGGTCAGGGAAATTAGGAGCCTTTTGCAGGAGCACATCAGACCTCCCTGACGGACACACTCAGACTTTACTCACCGTTTCTTACCTTAAACCTGTCCTCTTCTCCAATCTCTACTCTTCACAGTAGGGAATTCCTAAAAATCAGTATTTAAAAAACTCTGTTTCCTATTTTCAATCTAGTTTTTAATGATAGAGGTAGCAGGAAAAAAGAGTTTCCTCACTGCTTGAAAATACGTGTCCTCTGGATTCTGGGAGGGAGCAGGTGTGGTTTAGAAGCGCTGGAAGCCCCGTCTCTGGCCCAGAATGCATTGGGCTCACCAAGACTCTCAGTAATGGCTGCCTCTGTGGGATGGCTTCTCCCTTGTATCCATTTCTTCCACGGATTTAATGTGAGCCAGAGAAGGCAGTATGAGGGAGTAGGGGTTTGTGTTTTATATAACTGGTGTTACCTCAGGCAAGACAAGTATAGATATAAAAAACTAATTTCCACAGATACACACTGTTACTGTAGTCCGACATCCCTCTATGCCAACCCAATCATCATGAGATCTTCATCTTCCAAATAATCCCCACTTCCCACGTGGGCAAATTCTATTGCTTTCCTCCTACTTTGACTTTCTCTGCTGCTGACCCCATAGATTCAACAAAAATCCCCATTATGGCTTATGGTCTTAACACAGTCATTGCAGTGATAGAACCTGTACCTCCCTAGAGGATCAAGCTTCTCTTTCATTAGAATCTCAGGAATCTTAGGAGGGGTGTTACCCCAGTCTATCATGTGCAGGATCCTGTAGTTCCTCCCAAGGGCCCACAATTATCCTGAATGCCTTAATTTGATGTTCAGCAATTTTCAAGCTCCAACCGGAAACATCCTGCCAAATATTTTTGAATCTCAAAGATTTTGATTCTAAGTGGTGGGTCTACCTCCTTCTGCTCCAATGGCCATTTCTTGGACTGATATTCAAGTTCCCAGTTCCTGTCTGACTCTAGCATAAATTTCCAAAGGGAAGGATTCCATAAAGAACTCTGACCAATAAGAACCCTTCCCATTCCCATACACAGTACTGTGCGTAATTTCCACTCTGTCCCCATAAGAGCTGGCTAAAATCAGTATGTACCTAGGATCAGGAACTCCTAAGGCCTAAGAAGAAAAACTTGTCACACTGACATGGAGACCATGAGTCACAAAAGGAAATCTTGATGGAGGACTTCCACAGGTTAAGATTTGGGCAGACACTGTGTAGGTGTCTTGGCTGCTGCTTACCCAAAGTGAGACAGAGGAACTGAAGAAACTCATTTTCCTCTGTTCACCATCCACTCTCTGCCCTCTTGCCTTGGATTTATCTATCCACCACATCAATTTCAGACCCTCTCCTCTCATCTTTACAAAATGAAATTTCATATTTTTCCTAGGTGGAAGCCATTATCTACTGCTGGACCGGGTATCTCAGATTCTTCAAGATCATGGTCATAATGTCAGTATGCTTCTTTATGGAGAAGAATTTTTAATCCCAGGTATGTTTTTTTGTTTTGTTTTTTTGTTTGTTTTTTTGTTTTTGTAATCATTGAATTCTTCTATCCCAGAGAGACAATGTCTTCTATATAGCTCTGCTTAGCATAAAATCTGTTTGAATCTAGCTATATTGAATTAAGGGGAAAAATGTGTGGGCGTATGTTTATGTTACCTGCTGGATATCATATTAGGATCTGTAGACCTGGCCTTCACATGCCATAACTCCATGTTTTACCCCCTCAGCTAGGTGTCACTTCATTTAGGCAAAACTCTACATATCATTATTGATCATTTTGATAACTACTACTCTGTGGTGTGACTTTAATTGTGTTGAACAGAAGTGTTCAGCCATATTTATAGTTTCTGTTATGTAAGGAGAGCTGCTCTTCCTGTTTCAGAGGTTACTTTCTTCTCCTGTTATGAGACCTGAACTTTAAGAAAGCTTTTTAAAAGGATCTCTTTTAATCATGTCCTAGGATCAGAATCTATCAGTGAGATGACCCTATATTCTTGAGGCGTCACTGGCAGCCCATGACTTGTGCATAGTGATGTCAGAAGTTCTCGAGTCCTTGGGGTAAATACCCAGCAGTGCAATTGCTGAGTCATAGGGTAGCTCTATTTTTAACTTCTTGAGGAACCTCCATACTGTTTTCTAGAGTGGCTGCACCAGCTTGCATTCCCACCAACAACGTAAGAGGATTTCCCTTTCTCCACATCCTTGCCAACATTTGTTGTTCCCTGTCTTAATTTTAGCCATTCTAACTGATGTAAGGTGTTATACACAACTACTGAATCAATGAATATTATATCAGAAACTAATGATGTATTATATTTTGGCTAATTGAATTTAAATTTAAAAAAATCCAAAAAGTTTGTAGCTAAGATGAAGCTCATCAATCTTGTCAAGTCTTCTCGGTTGACAGATAAGGACACAGAGAACTCAAAAGTTTTGTTCAAGTCCACACAGCAGGTTAATAATAGAGTGGGTGGATCTGGAACTTTAAGCTCTGGGTTTCTCATTCAGAATTGCTGAAGCTTTAATTAAAAAAAACATCCAAGGGGCGCCTGGGTGGCTCAGTTGGTTGGGCAACTGCCTTAGGCTCAGGTCGTGATCCTGGAGTCCTGGGATTGAGCCCTGCATCGGGCTCCCTGCTCAGCGGGGAGTCTGCTTCTCCCTCTGATCCTCCCCCATCTCATGCTCTCTCTCTGTCTCATTCTCTCTCTCAAATAAATAAATAAAATCTTAAAAAAAAAACCATCCAAAATTAATCACTTTTGATGAAAAACAAGTCTGAGCAATTATGAAATTCTGAAGATGAACTTCAGGCTCTGTTGCTGTTCAATCAACCTCTAGATCAGGTTCACACTAGATATCCTTTCTGTACACATTCCTTTGTATCTGCCTTATCAGTCTGATTATGTATTTGCTTTGACTGCCAGCCATGGTAATTGTAGTCCATCATCATTTCATTTGGTGGTTCCCAGGGATTGAGGAACTGCTGAAAGCTTGAGACCCTCTACCACTTTAACACACATACCCACACTCAAACTACAAACCATCCAGGGTATCCATGGATTCCCTTAGTTTTATTCTTGGTTCCAAGTTTTAATAGTCCAGAATTTCTTGCAATATTTACCATTCACTGGGAATTTCTGAGGTTTTGAAATGGATTATTTATTTTTCTCTTCAGCAGTAGACTTTGGTAGAGGTCTGCAAATAAGGAAACATGTGATTGGATTATTTTTGTTGACCTGATTCAACATTTAGTATCGAAACTTTTAAACCTGTATTAAATATCTCTTGGATAATCTCCTTAGGGTTTTTATTTACAACTTTAATGAATAAATGACTTCAGAAATACTGTAACCTCAGTTTCTAATACTGAGTTGTAAGATTATTTCAATAAGTAATTGAAATCACAGGTATAAGATGCCACCCTTAGCAGACTTAAATGTCTGCAGTTCTGACTCTTCCTTTTCCTAAGAGAGCTTGCTCTACCTCTCCGTCTACCAGGTAGACATTCTCCAAGTGACAGGTCTTCTTTGTTTTGGGGGATCTGTGCAGTTACATCATTGATTCAGAGGCTTGCCTACAAACACTGAAGTAAAGTTTTGCCTAGAGGTACATTATTGGGACTAGGTAGTTTTACCCCTTTCAGCCAGTTAGTTCTGCTTTTGTTGGGTATGGAGGTAGGAGAGCAAATCAGCAGCTACATTAGGAAGCCCTTGTGTTGGAATTCAGGCTTTGATTGGACTCATGGGCTCCTCAGATAATCTATCAAGTAGTGCTCACCTGAGCCCTAGGAGTTAAAAAACCCCGTATCTTAGTCTGCTGTTATCAGGGTGAGGTCAATTTCTTTCTTTCTCTCCTTTTTTAAAGAAGAAATTTATTTATTTATTTGAGAGAGAGAGAGTGAGAGAGAGCGAGTGAAGGGGAGATGCAGAGGGGGAGGGAGAGAATCCCAAGCTGACTCTGCTGAGCATGGAGCTGATGCCTGGCTTCATCTTCAGGAATCTGAGATCATGACCTGAGCCGAAACCAACAGTTGGACGCTTAACCAACTGAGACACCCAGGTGATCCCAGGTCAAATCTTATTACTGGGGTTTATAGAGTTTAATAAATTACAACCACCTTTCCCTCTGAATTTTAGAACCTATTGAGAGAAGGTTACAGGACTTAGATCAAAATGCACCTTTATCTAGCTGATCAGGGAGCTTTCCTTTAGATCTTCATTAACTGTCAAGGCTGAGTAGTGGCTTGAAAAGAGGCTCTGTATAACCTCTGGGTTTTGTTCTGTTTATTCTTTATGGTGCCTTGGGTAGTTTCCTCCCATGTTTGCATTGACTATTCTCAGGAAGACCCCAACCCCAGAGCTTTCTCTCCCTGTAGCTCTCTTGTGGTATTCTGGTATTCTGCCCTGTGAATTCTAGCTGCCATGTCCTCCCCCAAATCTGAAGTGCTCCCTGGGGGAGATGGCCAGACCACATCTGGGTTTCTCCTCCATGAGCTGTATCCTGGACGTTTTCTCCAGCCATCCATGAATGTTGTGTGCTACCTGGGGTGCAATGTCTAAAAACCATTTTAACATGTATTTGGTCTGGTTTTATTTAGTTGTTTAAAGCAGGAATTTCAATATGGTCCTGTGGCCTTCTTGTGCCACAGACTGAAGTTCCTTATCTTCATTATTTAAATCTTCGTATTTAAGTAATATTGACATATAATAAACTGCATATATTTAAAATATACATGTTGATATATTTGGACATATACATATGCTGATATATATATATACATATATGTATACACACACACACACACGTGTGTGTGTATACCTGTGAAACCATCAACATAATCAAGATAACAAATATATTTGTTCCTCCACCAGAAGATTTCTAATGTCCTTTTGCAATCTCTCCTCCAGGCCCTCCCACCTTTCTATTCCCCACTGCCAGTCAATCCTTAATGTGTCACCATGTGTTAGAGTGTATCACGTAGATTTTATATAAATGAGATCACAATCATGTACCATTATTTTGGTTTACTATGCTCAGCAAAAAATATATATTTTTGAATTTTTAAAATTTATTTTTCTTTTAAAGTTTTTATTCATTTGAGAGAGCGAGAGCTCATATATAAGAGAGAGAGAGCACAAGGTGGGGGAGGGACTGAGGAAGAGGGAGAGAGGGAAAAGTAGGCTCCCTGCTGAGCAGGGAGCCAGATGTGGGGCTCCATTCCAGGACCCTGGGATGATGGACCTGAGCCAAAGACTGATGTTTAACTGACTGAGCATTCCAGGGGTCCATCAGCAAAAAATATTTTGAGTTTCCTATATAGCGTGTATATGCATAGTTCATTCCCTTTTATTGCTGAATAGTGTTCTATGCATGAATTACCACAATGTGTTTATTTATTTGCTTGTTGATGGGCATTAGGATTGTCTCCTGTAAAAAAAAAAAAAAAGGATTGTCTCCTGTTTTGAGCTATTACAAATAAACCTGCTCTGAAGAGTTGTGTACAAGCTTTTGTATGAATATGTACTATCTTTTCTCCAAATTAATTGGTAGGAGTACAGTGGCTGAACCATAGTTTCAGTATATGTTTAAGTTTTTAAGAAATGGCCACACACTTTCCCAGGAGGCTGTAACATTCTGCATTCTCACCAGAAGTGACTGCAAGTTCCATGCACACCACATCCTTGTCAATACTTGGTGTGGTTAGTCTTTTTACTTTTAGCCATTGTTGTGTGGGTATATTTCATGGTGGTTTTTATATGCATTTCCTTTATTACTAATGATGCTACGCATTTTTTTATGTGCTTATTTGTCAACCATATATCTTCACAGATGAAGTGTTTCCCAAATTTTGCCCATTTTTAAATTGGGCCATTTTTTTCTTATTCTAGAGTCTTCAGAGTTCTTGACATATATTTTGGATATAAGTATTTTATCAAGTATAAATCTGCAAATATTTTTTCCCAGTCCATGACTTATCTTTTCACTCTTACCAGTGTCTTTTGAAGAGCACAATTTTTAATTTGTTGAAGTGTCATTTCATGCTTTTGCTACATGTATTAGTAAGAATATATGATTTTTTTTTTTTACTTATTTTGTCAAAATAATGAATGGCACTAATTGATTTTCAAATGTTAAACTAAACTTGTATTGTGGGAACAATACCAATTGGTCAAGGTGTATTTTCACTTTTATGTAATTTTAGACGTAGTTTGCTTAAATATTTTTTAAAAGATTTTTTTGAGAAAGAGCAAGAGTGAGAGATAATAAGTGGAGCGGGGTGGTGGCAGAGGGAGAGGGAGAGAGAAGAAGACTCCCCACTGAGAAGGAAGTCTGATGCAGGGCTGGATCCCAGGACCCTGAGATCATGACCTGAGCTGAAGGCAGACGCTTAACTGACTGAGCCATCCAGGAGCCCCGAGTTTGCTTAAATTTTGGTTTAAAATTTTATTTCTGTGTCCACATGGGCCATCATTATGTGATTTTCTTTTCTTTTCTTTTTTCTTTTCTTTTCTTTTCTTCTTTTTCTTTTCTGGCAGTGTTAAACAGTGCAATACTTTCCTGATAGAATAATTAGGTAGTGTTCCTTTTTCAATTTTCCGGAAGAGTTTGGTTAGAATTAGTACTGTTTCTTCCTAAATTGTTTTAGCTACTCCGAGAGACAGTCTCCACCCACCCCAAAGTTAGGTTTGGTTGTTGAGGCTTATGGCCTTTTATACACAAAGAGGTTATAAAATGGTTTATTAGGGGCACCTGGCTGGCTCATTCAACAGCTCGACTCTCCATCTGAGCTTTGTGGGTTCCAGCCCCACTTTGGGTGTAGAGATTACTTCAAAATAAAATCTTTAAAAAAACCCACAATGGTTTATTAATAATATAATCACACTTCACGGAGAGAGTAAAGCAAGTCTCAATCTGGTCCAAACATACACTGAGAGAGCAGGAAAAGGAGGATGCATTTGGGCTTTTATGGTGGTCAGTCTTGGGACTGGAATGGCCATTTCCCTTCATGTTTGACTGATGCCCAGAACGTTCTGTGTTTCATTTATTTCAGTTTGAACCTGTTATAAGTAAGTCATTATGGCATTTTATGAGACCTGCTGCCTGAGGCTGGTGAGGGAGTTGAATGTTTCACTGAATGTCTTGTTTAAAAGACTAGTGTTTGCATGTAGAGAAGGCAATCAGTGCCTTGGTCATGATCAGTAATGTCTGAAAATCTGTAGACGATAAGGAGTCTTGCTTGAGGCTGTGTATTGTGCCTTTGGTGTGTGGAGACACATGTGTAACCTTCATTTATATTTTGGATATCTATATGGCAAGAGATTCTGTGCTCTTTACCCAAATGGAACAACCTCTCCTCTTTACAGGTCTCTTTGGAATGTCTTTTTCTTCTTTAAGTGAACTTTGGTAGTTTCTGTCTGTCTAAGAATTTGTCCATATCATCCATTGTCTAATTGATTGCCATCTAAAGTTCATAGAATTCTCCTATAGTCCTTTTCATTTCGGTGTGGTCATTAGTGGTGTTCCTTCTTTCCTTTCTGGTCCTAATAATTTGTATCTTCCTTGTCTGTGAATTTTCTTGATCTGTTTCAAAGTTTCAAAGAACTGGCTCTGCTTTCATTGATTCCTGTTGGTTTTCTATTTCCAATTTTATTAGTTTCCCTCTAATCTTTGTTACTTCTACCTTCTGTTTTAGGTTTAGTGCACTTTCTTCCCCAGTGTCTTAAGGTGGCAGAATAGGTTATTGATTTGGTAACTTCCTTTTTAATATAGGCATTGAAAGCTGTAAATTTCCTTTTTAATTCCTTCTGTTGGCACATCACATAAGCTTTGGTATGTTGTATACTCATTTTTATTTGTCTCTATGTATTTTATGATTTCCCTTGTGATTTCTTTTTGATACATGAGTTATTTAAAAGGATGTTGTTTAATTTCCATAATTGGTGAATTTTCCGGTTTTCTGTCTGTTGTTGATTTCTAACTTTATCCTGGAGTGGTCAGATAGCCTGTGGTAAGTATGTTTTAACATCTATTGAGACTTATTTGTGGCTGAACAATGGACTCTGCTGAAAAATGTCCCAGGTACCCTTGGAAGAATGTGTATGCTGTTGTTTGGTAGAGTGTTTTATATATGTCTGCTACATCTAGTGGATCAATGTGTGTAAGTCTTCTATTTCCTTAATGATCTTCTTTCTGGTTTTCTATCCATTATTGAGAGTGGATGTTGAAATTTCCAGTGATTACATGGAAGTGTCTGTTTCTCTCTCTATTCTGCCGCTTTTGCTTTAGCTATTTTGATGGTCTCTCATTAGGTGCATATGAATTTATAATAGTTATATCTTCTTGCCATATTGAGTCTTTATTAGTATATAATGTCCTTTGTCTCTTGCAATCTTATTTGATTTAAAATCGATTATGTTTGGCATTTGCTCATCTACTTCTGCTTTCTTTTGCTTATTCCTTGCTTGGAATATCTTTTCCCATCATTTGCCTTTCTGTCTGTGTCATTGGATCTAAAGTGAGTCTCTTGTAGACAGTATATATAGTTGGATCATATTTTTCTTTGTGTGTGTGTTTGTGAGCTTCTTATTTTTGTATTTATTTTTTAATACATTTCGTTATTTTGGAATAATTGTAAATTTACAGAAAAGTTACAAAGATAGTACAGGAAGCTCCCATACACCCCACACCCTCTTTCCCCATTGTTAACCCATTTTATTTTTAATTTTTTAAAGTATTACTTTTTATTGAAGTACAGCTGATACACAATGTTACATTAGTTTCAGCTGTGAGACATAGTGATTTTCCAACTGTACATGTTATGATGTGCTCACCACAAGTGTAGCTTCCATCTGTCACCATACAAGGCTATTACAATTGGTTCTTGTATTTTTATCCATTGTGCCAATATCTGTCTTTTCACTGGAGAATTTAATCCATGTACATTGAATGTAATTACTGAGAAGGAGAAACTTAAGTGTGTCCTTTTGCTATTTTTAAATGTCTTATAGCTTTTTGTCCCTTACTTTCTGTATTACTGTTTCTTTTATGCTTAGTTGATTCTTTGTTATGAAATGTTTAAGTTCCTTTGTCATTTTCTTTTGTGTATATTCTATAACAATTTTTTTATGTGTGTTACCATGGGGATTTAATTTAACATGATAAATATATGTCACTCACATTTTAATTTTTACCAGTTTAATAACATTCAAAAATTCTCTTCCTATAATGTTTGGCTCATTCCAACCCTCTTGAATTGTTGATATCACAAAATTACATTTTTTTACATTGTATGCCCCCAATCATAAACTATCATTAATTTAAATGCATTAATATATTAAATTGCAGAGAAAACTTGATTGGAGTTACAGTTTATCTAAGACTTGTTTTTAAACGAATACTTGGCTTTTAAAAATGTACTAGTTTCAATAGAGCTACCATACGATCCAGCAATTGCACTACCAGTATTTACCCCAAAGATACAAATGTAGGGATCTGAAGGGGTATGTGCACCCCAGTGTTTATAGCAGCAATGTCCACAATAGCCAAACTGTGGAAAGAGCCAAGATGTCCATCGACAGATGAATGGATAAAGAAGATGTGGTATATATATACAATGGAATATTATGCAGCCATCAAAAGGAATGAGATCTTGCCATTTGCAATGACGTGGATGGAACTGGAGAGTGTTACGCTGAACGAAATAAGTCAATCAGAGAAAGACATGTATCATATGATGTCACTGATATGAGGAATTCTTAATCTCAGGAAACAAACTGAGGGTTGCTGGAGTGGTGGGGGGTGGGAGGGATGGGGTGGCTGGGTGATAGACATTGGGGAGGGTATGTGCTATCGTGAGTGCTGTGAATTGTACAAAACTGTTGAATCACAGATCTGTACCTCTGAAACAAATAATGCAATATATGTTAAGAAAAAAAAAAAGAAGATAGCAGGAGGGGAAGAATGAAGGGGGGAAATCGGAGGGGGAGACGAACCCTGAGAGATGATGGACTCTGACAAACAAACTGAGGGTTCTAGAGGGGAGGGGGGTGGGAGGATGGGTTAGCCTGGTGATAGGTATTAGAGAGGGCACATTCTGCATGGAGCACTGAACATGCACAAACAATGAATCATGGAACACTACATAAAAAACTAATGATGTAATGTATGGTGATTTACATAACAATAAAAAATTTTTAAAAATGTACTAGTTTCATAAATCACGTAGAAACCACAAGTGCAGTTAGAAAGCATTGCTATTTTGATGAAGTCCCAATAGTTCATTTTTGCCTTTGCTTCCCTTGCCTTTGGCGATGTTTCTAGGAAGAAGTTGCTGCGGCTGAGGTCGAAGAGGTTGCTGCCTGTGTTCTCCTTTAGGATTTTGATGGACTCCTGTCTCACATTTAGGTCTTTTAACCATTTTGAGTCTATTTTTGTGTGTGGTGTAAGGAAATGGTCCAGTTTCATTCTTCTGCATGTAGCTGTCCAATTTTCCCAACACCATTTGTTGAAATGACTGTCTTTTTTCCATTGGACATTCTTTCCTGCTTTGTCGAAGATTAGTTGACCATAGAGTTGAGGGTCTATTTCTGGGATCTCTATTCTGTTCCATTGATCTATGTGTCTGTTTTTGTGCCAGTACCATACTGTCTTGATGATTACAGCTTTGTAATAGAGCTTGAAGTCTGGAATTGTGATGCCACCAGCTTTGCTTTTCTTTTTCAACATTCCTCTGGCTATTCGGGGTCTTTTCTGGTTCCATACAAATTTTAGGATTATTTGTTCCATTTCTTTGAAAAAAGTGGATGGTATTTTGATAGGGATTGCATTAAATGTGTAGATTGCTCTAGGTAGCATAAAGAAACAGTCAACAAAACCAAAAGACAACCGACAGAATGGGAGAAGGTATTTGCAAATGACATATCAGATAAAGGGCTAGTATCCAAAATCTATAAAGAACTTATCAAACTCAATACCCAAAGAACAAATAATCCAATCAAGAAATGGGCAGAAGACATGAACAGACATTTTTCCAAAGAAGACATCCAAATGGCCAACAGACACATGAAAAAGTGCTCAATATCGCTCGGCATCAGGGAAATCCAAATCAAAACCTTAATGAGATACCACCTCACACTAGTCAGAATGGCTAAAATAACAAGTCAGGAAACAACAGATGTTGGCGGGGATGTGGAGAAAGGGGAACCCTCCTACACTGTTGGTGGGAATGCAAGCTGGTGCAACCGCTCTGGAAAACAATATGGAGGTTCCTCAAAAAGTTGAAAATAGAGCTACCATATGATCCAGCAATTGCACTACTGGGTATTTACCCCAAAGATACAAGTGTAGTGATCCGAAGGGGTATGTGCACCCTGATATTTATAGCAGCAATGTCCACAATAGCCAAACTATGGAAAGAGCCAAGGTGTCCATTGACAGATGAATGGATAAAGAAGTTGTGGTGTATATATATACAATGGAATATTATGCAGCCATCAAAAGGAATGAGATCTTGCCATTTGCAATGATGTGGCTAGAACTGGAGGGTATTATGCTGAGCGAAATAAGTCAATCAGAGAAAGACGTGTATCATATGATGTCACTGATATGAGGAATTCTTAATCTCAGGAAACAAACTGAGGGTTGCTGGAGTGGTGGGGGTGGGAGGGATGGGGTGGCTGGGTGATAGACATTGGGGAGGGTATGCGCTATGGTGAGCATGGTGAATTGTGTAAGACTGTTGAATCACAAACCTGTACCTCCGAAACAAATAATGCATTATATATTAAAAAAAGAGAAGATAGTAGGAAAGGTAAAATGAAGGGGGGGAATTGGAGGGGGAGATGAACCATGAGAGACTATGGACTCTGGGAAACAAACTGAGGGTTCTAGAGGGGAGGGGGTGGGGGGATGGGTTAGCCTGGTGATGGGTATTAAAGAGGGCACATATTGAATGGAGCACTGGGTGTTATATGCAAACAATGAATCATGGAACACTATATCAAAAACTAATGATGTAATGTATGGTGATTAACATAACATAATAAAATTAAAAAAATAGGTTAAGCACTATAAAATAAAAAAATATTTACATTCAAAAAAAAAAAAGAAAGCATTACTATTATACTAGCTTTATAATTTCATATGCATTTACCTCTATTAAAACCTTTATTTTTTGTGCTCGCTTCGGCAGCACATATACTAAAATCTTTATTTTTCCATACACCTTTGAGTTACTATCTGGTATCCTTTCGTTTTTTCTGAAGAGCTCCTTTGAATATTTCTGTCAGTATAGGTTTAGTGGTAACGACCTACCTTAGCTTTTGTTTATCTGGGAATGTCTTAATTTTGCCCTCACTTTTGAAATACAGTGTTGCCAGACATAGAATTTTTTGTTGCTCTTTTTTTTTCTTTTAGCATTTTGAATATATTAACCCACTGCCTTCTGGCCTCCAAAATTTCTGATTAGAAATCTATTGATCATCTCATTGACAATCACTTGTATGTGATAAGTCACTTTTGTCTTAATGCTTTTAATATTCTCTCTTTATCTTTCTAAAGTTTGATTATAATGTGTGTGTTTGAGTTCATTTTCCTTGGAGTTTGTTGAGCTTCCTGGATGTTTATATTCATATCTTTCATTCAGTTTGGGAGGCTTTCATTCAGCCATTATTATGTAAAATATTCTATCTCTTTATTTCTGTCTTCTCCTTCTGAGCATCCACACTGCAAATGTTTTCCCTTAGGCTGTGTTCTCTTTTATTTAGTGTTTTAACTTTCTGTTCCTCACACTTGATAATTTCCATTGTCTTATCTTCAGGTTCACAGATTATTTCTTCTGCTTGCTCAAATCTGCCTTGGAATCCCTCTAGTGAAATTTTCATTTCATTTATTGCATTTTTCAGTTTTAAATTTTATTTTTGGCTTCTTCTGGATTTTCTGTGCCTTTATTGACATTTCTATTTTGCATACACTTTTTCCTTGACCTTCTCTACATCTTCCTTTAGTTCTCTGAGAATCTTTATGGCAGTTATTTTAAAGTCATCATCTAGTATATCTGCCATCAGGTCTTTCTTAGGGACAGTTTGTTGATTTATTATTTTCCTCTGAATAGGCCTCAGTTTCCTGTTGTTTGGTGCGTCTTGAGTTGTTTTTTTTTTTTTTTTTAAAGATTTTATTTATTTATTTGACAGAGAGAGGGACAGCGAGAGCAGGAACACAAGCAGGGGGAGTGGGAGAGGGAGAAGCAGGCTTCCCGCTGAGCAGGGAGCCCGATGTGGGACTCAATCCCAGGACCCTGGGATCATGACCTGAGCGGAAGGCAGACGCTTAATGACTGAGCCACCCAGGTGCCCAATGCCTTGAGTTTTTTGTTGAACACTAACCATTTGAATTTAACAATGTGTTAAATCTAGAGATGAGACTCTCCTCCTTTCTCCAGGGTTTGCAGATCTTTTAAAATTAATTTTGTTTCTTGTTTTTATTTTGTGATTGTTTTAAGCTGCCTTTGGGTGAGGATCAATGTGAGGTGTAAATTTTGGTCTCTTAGGTCTTTTCTGAATCTTTTCCTGGACATGAGTAGACACTTTCTAAATTCATCATATATGTAGTTTTTGTCCAATGTCCTAGCCCTTAATGTTTGTCTCCCATAATAGAAAAAACAGAAAAATCAGGGAGAAAAAAAGGACATCAGTCTTTTAAGACCCTTGGAAGTCCATTCAGCCAGAATGGAATGTGCTTAAAAAAAAAAAAAGAGCATGATGCAAAAACATTGCTGCCTACTCTTTGTCTGCATCTCTGTTATCAGAAGCAGCAATCCACAGTCAGAGCACAGATATCTGAGATTTGAAGGTCCTTTTTAACCCATTCTGGCTTCTGAAACCTATGGGCAAGCTGCTTTACAAACACATGTTCAGCTGCCTGCCATGAAATGTATGCGGAAGATGGGTAGCTGGTACTGTGATAGAGCCGAAATAACTGAAATTAACTAAACTTATCCGCACTTTACACTTAAGGCCTTCCCTGGAAGTTGACTGCAAGGTTCCAAAATAGATATTTTAGACAGATTCTGCCAGTCAATTGTTATCTAGGTGGGGAGACAGATTCCTGGTGCTCTACCATCTTCTCAGAATCTTCACTACTACACTTTTGACTTATCTTTTGCTTTTAGAATATATATATATATATATGTAGTTAAATATGTGTGTGTGTATATAAAAGAAAACTTTCACCAGTTTCTGTTTAAATGTGTGTCCAGGAAAGCTCCTTATACTCTCATGCTGGAAGTGGAACCCCAGTAGTTGTTTCTTGATGGTGTCAGGGATGGAAAGACCTTCAACCAACAAATAATTCTTCCCAGGAATTCAACTGAGGTGCCATGGCTTGTGCTTTGTGTAGGGCAGCAACACAACCCTCTTGTGAGCTCCTGTGTAAATGTTTGTGTCCTGAATGAATGTGCTCAATGAATGTCTGCAAAAGAAGGTTGTCCTCAATGCAGTGTCATATGTGTGTTTCTGGAGAAAGTTGAAGGTGGTTAAGATCTTGCTGGCAAAGCTTGTGAGCAAGACTGTTGAGGTAGTCCATGAGAAGCCAGTTACAAGTGATTTGTATCCTGCCAAGACAAAGGTGAAGAGAAACTGCAGCTGAGAGCTTGTTGAAATAAGAATTGAACAGAACATATTACCAAATCTATGCATGTAAAGTATCTATTAGTACTTAGATGTAGTCAGCAATTTCAGTAACATTGGAAATGGGGGGGTGCTTAATATGATGTGTCATGGCACAATAATGTTATAGTAATCCACTGCAAGGCATCATTACTTCTTTCCTGGTTTAAGAATAGTCTAACCTAGGCCATTAAGTGGAAAGCCAGTGGAGATAATCACTCCTTTGCTTAATAGATTGTTTAAAATGGGATTTAATCCTTAAAGGCACTGTTTATGGGTTGTATTAACAGTTTTAATATGTTGGGCAGATTCAAAGGGTCCCTTTCTGTCAAGCTGATTGTAAATGCCAAAACTTTAATTTTATTTTAATTTTTGACTTGTTACATATCAAGAGCAATCATAGCCACTAGGAAATAATGTAAAAAAATGGCTGTTATGACTATGGGATATCTATTTCAGTAGTTAAGATAGGGCATGTAAATTTGTCCTCTATGTAACATTTTTGACTCCTAAGAGTACTGAAATTTTCTGGATATATTTAGTGGGCTCTTCTCATCCTGTTATTTTTGCCCCAGTATTGATTAAGACCATTAATCTTTGTCAGTGGCTCATCTCATCTGATGTTAAAAGTATTTAGAAGCTCTGATTTAAAGGCACAAAAACCAATCTGTGCCTTTCTTCTGTTACAAAGTTTTTCTTTAAAGTAATGTTACATTCCACATGTATCAAAACTGAGAACTCTGTTTTAATTTCTTTCCTGACTCTCCCACCCTGCCTTGCCCTTCTCTTTCCTCTTTCTTTGGGTTATTATTAGAGGTATTTTGGGGATGGTGTCCATTTTAACCTGCTCATATTTTTAAGTTTCTTCTTCAGAATGTCCCAATTAGTATCATCAAGGCTAGGGGCCTCCCTAGTGGTGATTTTGAGAGACATGAAATTAACCTGAGTTTGAATGAACCCCTTGTATTAACCCCATGGGCATGTCATCAGTGTTTTTCCCTCTTCCTCTTTTAAGCAAGGGATATAATTTCTTTTAGCTACAGGGATATAATCAGCAGCAGCAGCAAAGGCATTTTCTAGGGTTGTATGCGCCTTCTACTTTTACAGGTGTGAATCTCATCATATGACACAGTGACTACTCTTCTTCCACCGTTCTGTGGGCTTGTAAACTGGTATCAGTCTTACCCAGAGCACTGTTTATAATGGGGGCAGTCCTTGAGACACACAGCCATTGGTCACAGGGTTCTACCTAGCTTAGTGTCAATCACGGCTCATGCTGGGATCCAGAGGCACAACCCAGGCTGACACAGAAAATAGGTTTGTGTGAGACACGTGACCAGGGCCACTGAAAGGCTAAACCCACACTTTTGTCTCTAAATGCCAATTATGGAAGCTTCTGAGTAGAGTGGAGGTGAGGATTCCCCTACTTGGGTCTGGCTTGCTTGGCTTGAAACTCTTGCTCACAAAAAGGATGGCATGTTGAGGCTTTCTTCTGTGTTTGCCAAGATACGTCACAGAAGGTTAAGGGGGAGATGGAGCTTGCTAAGCTGTCATCAGTCCAACCTCAAAAATGGTGTCAGACTCTATTACACATGAGTTATTGGGGAAATGCCAGGATGTGAAGTAGGGCTGCAGAGGACTACTATTTTTAATTTAGCTTTTGGCATATTTTTGGCAGAATGAAAAACCTTTGCATGTATCACTTTTAATTTTAATGAAAATGATTTCTTTTTCTAAATGAGAAATGACTGGGGAGCTGGCATAAACTAAGATCTGTATTTAAATACAAAGTATATCATTCGCTATATGTGCACTCTTGACAAATTATCTGGCACTCCTTTCTCACCTATAAAATAGTGAATAATTACACCTGTAAGTGTAAATTTTAAGTAGAAACCCCCAGTGCTTTAAAATGAATAAAAGTGACTATATCATTATATGGTTCTCAGTAAAGTTCGGCAGGTTGCCTGATTGAAGAAATGAGAAAGCAGAAAAACCAAACCAAACCAAAGTTCAAAAAGCAAACATTTGAATATATATACAATCCTTGGAATAAAGAAACCATGATATCATCATGCCAATGTTAATTTGGGTTGTATGGTATAATTAAACATTTCCTTACTGGTGTTTTATTTTTTATTTTTATTTTTAGAAAAGAATGAAATTTCATACAAAGTTATCAGTTGGCTTCCACCTGAAGATCATAGAAAAGATTTTAATAACACTTTTGATTTCTTTGTGACAGAAGCTTTGCATGGCAGGTAATTTCTTTTATTCTCTGAATGAAAGACTTACCACTTTAGTGATAGGGATGAATAGTTGCATGCTTGGTGTGAGTTTAGGAGAAATGGATGGATGGATGGATGAGTGGATGGATGGGGAGATCAATGATATTGGCAGTGGATGGATAGAGTAGAGTTTTGCACTACCAATCATTTAGTCTGTGTATCCTGTGGCTCTTCCACTGAAAGCATGAATGTATTTCTGTATAGTGAGGGGGACTGTTCCTCTGGATCTTCCTTGCAACATTCCATCTACAGTGTTTGCCTATATATTCTCCATAACACAGAAATTGGGATAGACAACTTAATTTCTCATTGTTGGTACGCAATGAACCACCAGGTTATACTTCTTTTTCCTACCTTTTCCTCACATAAATTCAAGAATGGAAAGATGCTTATGAATATTGTTATTTAATGCCTTGAACCACTGTCTTTTAAACTCATTTAAAAAAACCAAATATCTTGGTGATATACAATCAGTGAGTAACCTGAGGGATTTTGTCATTATCTGAGATGTATAGAAAGTTCTTCATCTTTGACATTAGAAGGTAAAGACCCAAATTTATCCCTTGTTTGGTTAATACACAGGCCTAATGTCCATCCCCCTTCTTTCCCTAGAAATTCTATTAGCAGGGTGCCTGGTTGGCTCAGTTGGGTAAGCATCTGACTTTGGCTCAGGTCATGATCTCAGGGTCCTGGGATTGAGCCTACCACCAAGCCCCTGTTGAGCTCCATGCTCAGCGGGCAGTCTGCTGTGTCTCTGCCTCTTCCCCCACTTGTGCACGCTCTCTCTCTCTCAAATAAATAAATAAAATCTTAAAAAAATAAAGAAATTCTATTTGCTACTAGGTGGTCCTAAAATCTGGCTTTTTTCATAAAGCCCAATTCCTTAGTCAAACTAGATGACCAAATTCTCCCCTCTATAAGAGATCTGATCTAAAAGTACTCACTTGAAACGTCTATTTTATCTTGTATTGTTACTCATATATGTTTGAATTATATGTCTCATCTCTTCTCCCTCAGATTTATTGTGTCAAAGACTGTTTTTTTTTGTTTGTTTGTTCAGTTTTTGTTTTTAAGTAGGCTGTATGGCCAGCATGGACCCCAATAAGGGTCTTGAACTCCCAACCCTGAGATCAAGATTTGAGTTGAGATCAGGAGTCAGATGCTTAACCAACTGAGTCACCAAGGTGCCCCTTGAAGACTGGTTTCACACACATGTTAAATATGGTGCAATATACTGAACAAAGTGCTTTCCTGTATTTTTTCAATTTATTATCTTAATTTCAATATGATTCATGCTCTATTTTAGAGGAATTTCTACTTCATATCCTGAATTTGTCAATAATATTTAGCAATCATTCTTTATGAAAATCATTTAAAATATTATAGAGGATAATTTTAGTTAATTATCTGTTTTCACTTGTAGTTGATTCTATAGCATGTGTAGGCATCTTCATATTGTTAATGAGCTCTCACCTGTGGGTCTTCTTTCAGTGGGCTGATAAGGTGGAATGTTGTACAGGTTATAGGTTTGCCAGGTCATTGATTCTCTCAGTCCTTCATTCAAGTAGGAAGCCCATGGGTCTCCAAAGCATCTGACCTGTAATCTCTGGTCAGGAATATTCTCATCTGTTGCCCATGTGCTGTATGAAAAAGATCATTTTTCTTGCAGGCATTGATGGGAAATCATTGAGAGAATAGTTCTGGAATAGTGCCATAGGCAAGAGTCTTAATAGATATTGGTAAAATTTTAGCATGTACTTTTGGAATAAGCATGAATACTCCATCTGGAATGATGTGGAAAGGTAGTAGTTAGCTTCAAATAGGCTTTTATTTTTGTTTGTTTTAAATGTTAATCTTTTCAGGTAGGAAGATGTAAATCTCCTGTTCAGCTTAGAAGTTGGATTCTAATATTACCATCAGAAAGTTCGTTGTGTGAGGCAATCTGTCAAATTTAGGATATACCCAGTTTCAGATAAAAGGGCTGCATCATGAATATTGATGCTTTGAAGTTACTTTCACAGTTTAGTTAGGAAACAGGACAGTCACTCAGAAAAGGTCAGTATACAAATGAAAGTTAAACAGAACATCACAGAATGTATCAACTAGACATGGGACTTTGATATCTACTAGTGACAGAGAATGTTTTCAATGCAGAAGGACATAAATTAGCTTTGCTAGTGCAGGCATATGGATTGGTCAGAGAAAGGGGAGGGGAGGAAGTGAGAACATTTTAAGAAGCAGAAACACCCAGAGCAGAGTATTCCTTGAACACTGGTAAAATAGGTGGGCTGCTGCCAGATATGGTCTTACTTACCTGGGCTATTTTCTTTGAGCCAAAGATTCTCCTAAGTATTGTGAAATTAACACCTTCAATGAATATTTGTCATTACTTTTGTTTTAAACAGAGGAGCATTTGACAACTTTGTAAAGTTAATGGGACAACTGGGGATTCGATGCAGTGATTTGCTAAGGAGAAGTGATATCATGGATTTCTTAAAAAATGAGAACTTTGACCTGGTATTTGTTGAAGCATTTGACTTCTGTTCTTTCCTGGTTGCTGAGAAGCTTGGGAAGCCATTTGTGTCAATTCTGCCCACCCAGTTTGGCAGTGTGGACCATGGGCTACCAATTCCCGTGTCTTATATTCCAGTATACCGTTCCTGGCTAACCGACCACATGGACTTCTGGGGCAGAGTGAAGAATTTTCTGATGCTCTTTGATTTCTCCATGAAGCAATGGCGAATCCAGTCTACATTTGACAACACCATCAAGGAACACTTCCCAGAAGGTTCTAGGCCAGTTTTGTCTCATCTTCTAAAGAAAGCAGAGCTGTGGTTTGTTAACTCTGACTTTGCCCTTGAATTTGCTCGGCCCCTGCTTCCCAACACTGTGTATGTTGGAGGCTTAATGGCCAGAGCTGTTAAACAAGTGCCACAAGTAAGTAAAACCTTAGGTCTCAATATGGACTTCATGCAGAACTATTCAGTGCAGAATTGGTGGTTCCCTTGCCCGAGGGAACAGGGAGTGAAATATGGTGAGACAGGCAAAAAAATGAGAATATACATTTTTATTATTTTATTTTATTTATTTTTAATTTTCTAATCGACTTTACTGTATTATATTTTAACTTTTATTTTATGTGGTAAAAAACACTTAATATTAGACTTAGCTCCTTATCAAATTTTTAATAGTACAATATATAATTACTGACTTAGGTACCATGTTGTGCCTCAGATCTCGAGATCTTATTTATCTCATTTACCTGTAACTCTTCCTCCATGGAATAATAACTACCTTTTCCCCTCATTGCTCCCCCTCTCCCAACCTTGGAAACCAACTTCCACTTTTGATTCTAAGAATTTGACTATTTTAGATGTTTCAGATAAATTAATTCATGCAGTATTTGCCTTTCTGGTTTATGTCACTTAGCATAATGTCTTCAAATTTCATCCATGTTTTCCCATATTGCAAAATTTCCTTCTTTTTAAAGTATTCCATTATACATATATATTTTATATACAATTTAACCATTCATCTTTTGGATGGATATTTTGGTTATTACCACATCTTGGGTATTGTGAATAGTGCGTCAATAAATATGGGAATTCAGATATCTCTTTGAGATCCTGATTTCCATTCACCTGGGTACAGAAAAAGAAATCAGATTGCTCCATCATATGGTGGTTCTATTTTTAATTTGGGGGGGGGAATTTCCATACTGTTTTCCATAATGCCTTCACCATTTTTTATTCCCAATGATAGTAGTTAAGAGTTGCTCTTTCTACATATCCTCAACAGTTGTCTTTTGTTTTTTAGTAATAACCATACTAATAGATATGAATTGACATCTCATTGTGGAATTGATTTGCATTTCCCTGATGACTAGTGTTGCTGAGCATTTTTTCATATATTTGTTTGCCATTTGCATGTTGTCTTTGGATGACTGTCTATTCCAGTCCTTAGCCTATTTTTAATGGGGTTATAAGATCTTTCTTTCTTTCTTTCTTTCTTTCTTTCTTTCTTTCTTTCTTTCTTTCTTTCTTTCTTTCTTTCTTTCTTTCTTTCCTTCCTTCCTTCCTTCCTTCCTTCCTTCCTTCCTTCCTTCCTTCCTTCCTTCTTTCTTTTCTTTCTTTCTTTCTTTCTTTCTTTCTTTCTTTCTTTCTTTCTTTCTTTCTTTCTTTCTTCTTCTTTCTTTTTCTTTCTTCTTTCTGCTATTGAGCTATAGGTCTTTCCTATACATTTTGGAGATTAATCTCTTATCAGGAATACAGTTTGCAGATATTTTCCATTCTGTAGGTTGTCTGTTACTCTGTTGATTGTTTCTTTTGCTGTGCAGAAGCTTTTCAGAAGCTTTTTAGTTTAATGTAGTCTCAATTGGTTTCTTTGTTATTATTGTTTGTTTCAGTATTTGTTAGTTTTGAGTTAGATATTTCATTTTCTTGTGCATTGTACAATATCATTAAAATCATTGCCAAGGCCAATATCATGAAATTTTCTCCCCTTATTTTCTTCGAAGAGTTTTGTAGTTTTAGGTCTTATGCTTAAATCTTTAATCAATTTTGAGTTGAGTTTTTGCATGGTATAAGTTGAGGATCGAACTTTATATTTGTTCATGTGGATATCCACATGCTGGGGGTAGGGATTCTGGTGAGAAGGTGTTTTCATAATTATTTGCTTGCCTTGGTGAGACTGGTTACACATTTGCCTGGGGTGCAGTCCGTCTTTAGTTCTTTTCTCTTTCTTTCTTTTTTAATGTTTCTTTTAGGGAATGAGAGCATGGAGCCTCTTATTTTGATGTCACACTCTACTATTTTAAATTTAAAAAAATAGATTTACATTGATCTTATAATTATCAAAAGACAGCAAAGCTGATATTAAGTGGTCTCCTGGGATGGTAGGTCTTATGGTGTGGTGTTGGATGGAGTCAAATAGAGCCAGATTGAATAATAGAATAAAGGCTTTGAGCTAGGGACAACCAAACAATGCAGAAGAAGAAGAAGAAATTAATGTTTTTGAAGAACTGACAAAAATATATTAATGCTCGCTTTTAGGGTATTAAATCAGAGAGTTCTTAAGAATCATCTATGGGTGGCTATATACTAATTAATACCACACAAAATAGCCTTATGTCATAACTTCTGCAGGAGAGAAAAGATATTTTATAAATGGTTTAACATAAAATCAATGTAATACATTATTAGAATGAATGGGAGAAAAAAACGCATCTTGTCAAGAAATGCAGAAAAGTTATTTGACAAAACTAACACACATTCATGACAAAAATGCTCACAAAACTAGGAGTACAAAGGTGTTTCTTGAACATGATAAAGAGTATATGGAACACTCCCAGCTAAGATCATACTCATTATGATAGACTGCAATTGTGCTGCTTAAGATCAATAGTCTAAGATGCCCACTTATATCACTGCTATTCAAATATGCCCTTGTTAGAGCAAGTAGGCAAGAAAAAGAAAGAAAAGACATTCAAATTGGTATGGACAATGTAGAAATAGTTTGATTTTCATATGACATAAATCTCTATGTAGAAAATACCAAAAAATTCATACACCAAAAAGAAACTATTAGTTTTAATAAACAAACCCAGCAAAGTTGCAGGGGAAAATATCAATATGCAAATATGATTTGTGTTTCCATACAGCAACCATGAACAATTTGTAAATGAAATTAAGAAAACTATTTACAACAGGATCCAATTAAACTGAGGAGTTGAAAGACATGTACACTGGACACTACAAATTTGCTGAAAGAAATTCAGGAACACCTAAATAAATAGAAAGATCTTGTTAAGAGAGCACTACTACTCAAAGTGATCTACAGAATTGGTCTAATCCTTATCAACAGTTCAATGACCTCTTCCTTTTATAGAAACGAAAAATTCATATGGAAATGTAAGAGACCCTGAATAACCAAAACAATATGAAAAAGAACACAGTTGGATGACTCATACATCTGTGACCAATTCATTTTTGACAAGGGTGCCAAAACCATTCAATGAAGGAAAGAATAGTCTCTTCAGCAAATGGTGCTGATCCCACTGGATTTTCACATGAAAGAGAACGTATTTTGAGCCTTCCTCATACCAGGTACCAAAATTAACTCAAAATACATCAATGACATAATTAAAGAGTTAAAAGCCATAAAATATTTAGAAGAAAAGAAAGGGATAAATCTGCATGGACTTATTTGGCAATGAATTTGTAGATATGACATTGAGAAGATGAGTAACAAAGGAAAAAATAGACAAATTGGACTTCATTAGGATTAAAAACCTCTATATCAAAGGACATTATATAGAAAATGAGAGGACAACCTATCAGATGCAAGGCAAGTATGTCCCCTCACTGCCACCTTTTAGCCTCATACTGGATGTCCTAACAAAAGTGATGAGACAAAAAAACAGAATAAAAGGCATATAGATTAGGAAGAAAGCAATAAAACTATTTTGTTTGCAGATGACATGATGGTCCATTCTGAAAATCTGAAAAAGCCAAAAAATAAAAAATAAAAATTCCTGGAATAGAAAGCAATCATTGCAATGTCACAGGATACAAGTTTAATGTATAAAATCAATACTTTTCTTATATATTAGCAATGCATGGGGGAATGTGAAATTAAAAGCACATGTAAAAACCATTTACATTAGCGCCACCAAAAATGTGATCTTGGGAATAAATCCACAAAATATGTAAAGATTTATTTGAGGAAAACTACAAAACTCTAATGAAGGAAATCAAAGAACTAAATAAGTGGAGAGAAAGTCCATGTTCATGGATAGGAAGAGTCAATAGTGTCAAGAATTTGTTCTCTCCAAATTGATCTATACCTTCAATGCAAGTACAATCAAAATCTCAGCAAATTGTTTTGCAGATATTAATGAACTGATCCTAAAATTTGCATGGAGAAGCAAAAATCCTGAAGAACAAACACAATATTGAAAATGAAGAACAAAGTTGGAGGACTGACATTTTCAACTTCATGACTTACTATAAAGCTACAGTAATCAAGACATTATGATATTGGCAAAAGATTAGACAAATGGTAAATGTAACACAATAGAGAACCCCAAAAGAGATGCACACAGATTTCGTGAACTGCTGTTTCACATAGGAGTAAAGACAATAGTACAGAGAAAACATAGACTTTCAAAAAAGTGGTGCTGGAAAAATGGATATGTGCACACAGAGAATAAATTAGACTCATACCCTTCACCCTTCAAGAAAATTAGCTCAAAATGGACCACAAGCTTAAATATAAAATGCAAAAGTATAAAAATTTTCTCTGATATGATATCAGAGAAAATCTGGATGAACTATGGTTTGATGAAAACTTTTGCTTATTTTTTTAGTTATTTTTTTACATTGGAGACGAATTCAGTTCTATTTATCTAAAAAAGCATTTATTTCACCTTCACTATTGGCAGAAGGAGGAGGTGTACTTAGGGAGTCCCTTTGATATTTTTTCTTTTTTTTTTTTTATTATGTTATGTTAGTCCCCATACAGTACCTCATTAGTTTTTGATGTAGTGTTTCATGATGATGAAAACTTTTTAAATGAAAAACCTAAGTCATGTTCTATGAAAGAAGGAGTTGATAAGTGTGCTAAATTGAAAATTTCTGTTGTGAAAATTTCTCTTCTGACTGGGTGGCTCAGTCAGTTAAACTTCTTCCTTTGGCTCAGGTCATGATCTCAGGGTCGTGGGATGGAGCTCAGCATCAGGTTCCCTGCTAGCTGGAGCATGCTTCTCCCTCTGCACCTCCCCCCTGCTCATGTTCTGTCTCTCTCAAATAAATAGATAAAAATCTCAAAAAAAAATTCTGTTCTGGGCAGGCACTGTCAAGACAATTAAAATAGGAGCCACAGAACAAGAGCAAATATTTGGAACAATCCTATCTGTTCAAGACTGTTATTCAAAATATGCAAACACTTTATACACACAAATATACATAGTATACAGAGAACTCTTAAAATTTAACAATAAGAAAACCAATAAATTAAATGGGGCAAAAACCTTCCCAGATCCCTCAACAAAGACCTACAGATGGCTAATAAGCATATGAAGAAGACACACCACCAGAGACATTTCCCCAGCATCTACCTCAGCCTCCAGAAGGCATGCTGCCTCCTACTGGGCCAGGACAGCAACTGGCACTCTCTCAGGCACTAGCACCTCTGGTCTGGCATTGGAACCCTCCTAAATGACCATATCTCCCCACACCTAGAACGAGAGATGAGGATGACCTTGGTACTGAGACCATGTTTTCAATGAAGAAAGAAATTCCCACCACCTCTGCTTTCCTCTTCTATAAAACATTGTTACACACACAAGTCCTGGATTTAGATGTTGGTGCTACAGTGTGCTTTGAGTGCCTCAAAGGCAATGTGGGTTATTGTGGTAGTGACTGGACACCTACAGCTGTCTTCCCATTCATCTGTGATTATTGAAAGTGTTTATATGGTAGGATGTGTCCTGAGGTCTCAGAGAAATGACTTCAAGGCCACCAGACACAATGGATATGAGCACAGTGCAGAGGGCACTGAGCTGTCCCAGGGGCTATTGAGAACCTCTTCAAGACAGTGAGCTCTAGGCCACTGACAGGAGGGTGTATTCAGTATATAGCTGACTTTCATTTCAAGGCTGTCTAGGCTTTCATGAGCAACTGTGTTCACCTGCTTTCCTTTGTTACCTCTCTCCAGGAATTTGAGAATTTCATTGCCAAGTTTGGAGACTCTGGTTTTGTCCTTGTGGCCCTGGGCTCCATGGTGAGCATCTGTCAGTCCCAAGAAGTTGTCAGGGAGATGAACAGCGCCTTTGCTCATCTGTCTCAAGGGGTGATATGGAAGTGTAATCCTTCTCATTGGCCCAAAGACGTCAAATTGGCAGCAAATGTGAAAATTGTGGACTGGCTTCCTCAGAATGACCTCTTGGGTAAGGACTGTTCAGGTCTACTTCTCTCTTTCCATTTATTATCTTTAGGTTTACACTGGACAACCCCACGAGCATGAGAAAGGGCAGCTGGTAGCTAAAGGTAATCTTTAGAGGACAGGAATGGAGCAGCCAGCTGGAGTTCTTGGGAAATCAGACTGTTTCCCAAATGGATAAAACCGCCATGTTTTCTTCTTTCTTTCATTTGCAGTCCTGATACCTGCTTCTAGAAATGATTGTCATCAGGCTCTTTTGACCATACCATATTTGGCACTCAACAAGGTTACCCAAACTTAGTCAAAGACAGTTTATGGATTCTGCGATCACATACCAAGGGACATGTTGCCACTGTTTTCCCTTAACTCTTGAGCATCTATTAGGCCCCATGCCACTATAGAAACACCCTCACACATATTGGTTCATTCTCCTTTGCCCCAAAAGGTGTACTCATACTTTCACAAAGGTTTGCTGACAGTGTCTGAAGGGTGTGCCCAAACATCTGAGTGTCAAGCTGAGTAAGCTCTCTGCCTTAGCTGGTTATTTTGTCCATCACATTCTCTGGCAAAAGAGAGCTCCTCACACCCCTTTGTCCTTGCGCAACATTTTGGAGTCCCTCAGTGCCACAACTACTGACTATATCAGACATTCATCCCCAAGATTATGGCTCACAAACATATTGGGAACTTAAGATAGTGGGTTCTGCACATTTATTCACAAGACATGGTGTAGGGAAAAGGATTCTGACTTTCAAAGAAACACAAATAGATTCTGATGCACATCCCTATTGAGAGGCAGTTTTGAGATGAACTCTTCATTATTAGCACTTGTTTTAGTTTTCTCTAAATAAGAGTGGGATGAGCACATAGGAACTGGAAATACTGAGATGGGTGATCCATCATTGCCTACTTTAGAGGATTTCTTGTGAAATTGAGTAGAAATGACATACAGTGTAAGTTTGATGAATGCCACATGAGATGTGATGTCAGTAAAAGTGTTAGCCTTCAGATAAGAGGGAAATGAATGGGCAATGAAAGGGAGAGCATGAAACCTACAGAATGAGAGATAGAGAAAGAGATAGTAAATCATACAAACAGAAAGAGAGTGACACTGGGAGAAAGTAACAGTGAGATAACAGACATAAGAGGAGCAAAGGGAGGGGCGCCTGGGTGGCTCAGTTGGTTGGGCGACTGCCTTCGGCTCGGGTCATGATCCTGGAGTCCCGGGATCGAGTCCCACATCGGGCTCCCTGCTCGGCGGGGGGTCTGCTTCTCCCCCTGACCCTCTTCCCTCTCGTGCTGTCTCTCATTCTCTCTCTCTCAAATAAATGAATAAAATCTTTAAAAAAAAAAAAAAAAAAAAAAAAAAAAAAAAAAAAAGAGGAGCAAAGGGAGAGACAGAGTGGATAGATAAGGATGGATGGAGGGATGGATGGATGGATGGAAGAAAATGCTGTGCTTAGTACTGTTCTCAGCAGCTGTCCCTGGGTTCTGAGTCTTAGATGGATTGATTTAGAGGAATCTCTGTATGGAGACAAGACCAGAATTTTGTATTTGGGGAAATATGTGCCCTTGAGTGTGCCCTAAGCTAATTCAGCAAATTCTTTTTCTCCAACATACTTTAAGATCCCTTTGTATTTTTTTCTGCCCTTGATACTTTCAAAGATGTTCTGAAAATTTTCACCTTGAAATATTCTGCTCTGTTCCTGATTTGCAACAGCTCACCCACGGATCCGTCTCTTTGTCACTCATGGTGGATTGAATAGCATAATGGAGGCCATCCAACATGGTGTACCCATGGTAGGGATTCCTGTCCTTGGAGAACAGACTGAAAACCTGGTCCGAGTAGAAGCCAAAAAGTTTGGTGTCTCTATCCAGTTAAAGAAGGTTAAGGCAAAGACATTAGCTCTGAAGATGAAGGAAGTCATAGAAGACAAGAGGTATGGAGCTCTCTGGGCTTGTGTTCACTTAGGCTGATGAAGACATCCAACACAAAGGGCACTGTGTGTCACTTTTTTTGCAATAAAAGCTGAAACTTCCAAGATGTGGAATAGTATGTGTGTGATGCTAACAGCTGACTTGTTTACTCTGAGAGCAAGACTAGGCAATTCGGGTTAGATGTTGAGAACAATTTCTCCCTAAGGGTTGTGAGGATTCTGACCTACTTACATAGGGTCTGTGACAGGTCTTATATTTTGGGACTACTGATAGTAGAATGACACTGAGCAGGAGGTCACCTTCCTGTCCCCCAATATGCCGCAGTGTTTCCTGCCTCAGACGGTTTATCAGTGCTGCTTCCTAAGATATCCTTCCCTTCTCTTCACAGACTTAGCTCCTTCATACAGTTGGACTCATCTCCAATATCCTCCCCGCAGAGAGGCAGGATGTCTTTGTGTGACGGTTTTAAATGTGTTCCCCTCTCCCACCCTCTTCAATCATAATTCATTTTTCCTTCTTAACACTTCTCAGGATCATTAACTACCCCATTTCTTTCTTTTTAAATTTATTGGTTGTCCCCCAGAAAGTAGAGAGTCAGCTCCCTTGGACAGCCCAGTGTGTCTCTTGTTTTCCCCTGTGTTCTCAGGGACTAGTACAGGGCCTGCCACAAAAGTAAGTTGGGATGAATTTCTGTTAAGTGAGTCAGTAAAAGGGCTCATGTTCTCTTATGTAAATTGCCATCCAGCACAATGATGAGATAATCATGATGGACTGAATATCTTATTAGGGTCTCAAGGACATTTACCTTGAATTGGATGTATGTTACATCACATATATTCCTATACACTTTTTCCTTTATTGTACCATAAGTGTCCTTGGGTAAAGACTTGTCCTTACAGCTTAGTCACCTTTTTATAATTTAACACTTTTAGCCCTAGGCATGGATCTTTGCATGGAAAGACCAGTTAGAACTTTTCAATGGGACCCAGCTAGTCTGCGACAAGGCCAAGCTAACCACTTTTCTTGAAACTGAGTCTTTTGTGCATATGGATGAAAGTGTATGTGTGTGTGTGTGTGCGTGTGTGTGTGATACGAGGTCTCTAAGACTTCTGAGAGCACATGAGTAACACCCTGCCTCTGTCTCTGCCAACAGGTACAAGTCAGCAGCAGTGGCCGCCAGCATCATCAGGCGCTCCCACCCCCTGACCCCTGCTCAGAGGCTGGTGGGCTGGATCGACCACATCCTCCAGACAGGGGGTGCGGCACACCTCAAGCCCCACGGCCTGCAGCAGCCATGGCATGAGCAGTACCTGCTGGACGTCTTCTTGTTCCTGCTGCTGGTCACCCTGGGCACCCTGTGGCTCTGGGGGAAGCTGCTGGGTGTGGTGGCCAGGTGGCTGTGTGGGGCCAGGAAGCTGAAGAAGGCCTGATGGAGGTGCATCCATGATGGGTGTTTGGGGAGCCACTGGTTGTAGAAGGCTTTCCCCAGCGCAGGACACCCCTGGTGGTACTTGACGGTGGTGCAGAAACATCTCCTCACTGTTTCTGCCTCTGTTTGGAAATTGTTATGAAGTAATCTTGGGATTATTTTTTCAAATTGTGGTAAAATATATATTTTATAAAGCTTACTATTTAGCCAGTAATCATACAGTCAGTGGCATTGAGCACACGGACATTATTATGGAAATATCACCACCACCCATTCCAGAACAGTTTTCATCTTCCAAACTCAAACTCCACTCTGATCAAACAGCAATTCCTCATATGCCTGCTCCCACCACCAGCCCCACACCCTGGCAACCCCAGTTCTACTTCTGTGTCTATGAATTTGATCTCGGCTTCTTGACTTGCCTCTGTTTAGGGGTCTCCTCACTCAGACCCAAACCTTCAGCAGACAGCCCCACCATCCTCCCTACTCTGTCTCTAGACACAGGGCCATGCTTACTTCATCCTCGGTGTCTGACATCTCTCAGTCTCTCTGCCCCTTCTCACATTTCATGATATGACATAAGATATTGGCCAGTACTTCCATGTTGGGTTTTCCTCTTGCATCTCTTTTTCACCTCACCTCCAAGCTCAGGAGGTCTGGTCTCCACCCTGCAGCTAGGCAGGGATGACCCTCCCAGGACTCCACCTGTGGTTTCTGTGCTGAATCCCCTCCTGTGTAGAATACCTCCTTTGCTGGTCAGACATGGAGCCTGCCTTTGGGTCACAGCTAATGCTGTGGTTTTCACTTCTCACAGTTCCCTTCTCAAGATTGCCCCTGTTAAGATATAGTTATGAGAACCTCACTTGAAGATCCCGGACCTCCCTATGAAGCTCTGGAAACTCAGGTCCTGTGATAACAACAGTTCCCAGGACTTTATTGATTTAGGAAGCATCCGTCTGCTCCCCAAATATGGCACAGAATATTCCTCTATGTATAGGAATTACATTCTGTTCCTCACAAAATACACCCAAAAACATGTGCCTTAACCACCAGGGTTTTTATATGTTTGGCATTTGATTCTCTGAAAAAGGCTGGTGTAGCCCCCGCCCCCCCACTTTTTTTTGGACTTTTCTATCTCCTTTACTAGACACCAGGCTCCCTCTCTGGTAGGTTCCTTGTCTAATATATTTTACCTTCCTATGATTGTGCCATCATATTTGATTTTGTGTTTTCATGTGGAATTCAATGTATCCTTAAATGTTTCAAATGTACAGTATCTTGTATATGAAACATAGTGAAGAAAACAGTAGATATATGGAATGGCCCCAGACACCACAGTTTTTGATTGCTCAATTCGAAGTTGTGACCACATGTTGAAATAATTCAAATGGAGGATGCTACTACAGAATACTCCCTGCAGAAGTGGAAAGAGGTCCACCCTTGCCCATGTCAGGATAAGATTTTCTGGGTAGAATGCAAAGCTGGTGCCAGGTGTCTACTGAGTTCTGTGAGTTCTCTTGCTTCAGTGTCACCTAGAGACACAAGCATGTCCCATGAGGACACACGTGTGTGTGTGTGTGTGTGTGTGTGTGTATAATTCAAGGTCTTATTTCTGCAATTCTTATGAAATCTTTGAAATTGGTCTCTGGTAATAGTTCCTTGAAAGGCAGACCTGAAGCTTTCTCTGTGTTGTCATTAGAATAAATAGCCAAGATTTTTTCCCCTCATAACCAACAAAGGGATCAAGGGATGGGGCTTCCAGCTGACGACTCTTATTCCCACTCCCACCATGTCATCCTCCCTGAACAGTTATAACTAGGGGGGCCAACTCTGTGCCTGCTGCTTCCCTGGGCTCCACCTCCATCCAGGGAATCTGATCCAAGGCAGCCAGTGAGCGGAGATGATGCCTCCAGCCCATTCCATTGAAACCTCCTCCACTGGGCAGACTGTCAACATGGCCTTGATGGTATGGACATCTGATCTCATCATTCCCTGGTTCCGATCCTTTGTTGGCTCTCACTGCATGGAATACAAGCCCTCTGTGGTTTGTTTCTGGCTACCACTCCCAAGTGTATCTTGAAAACTCTGAAATAGACTCACAAGGACGTCTTCAGTTGATTCATGAAGAAGGTACACAGACAAGTCATTGGGAGAAGAAAAATCTCTTCAGCAAATTGTACAGGAACAACTGATATCTGAATGGCCTTTGATCTTTTTCTTTAATAACATACACAAAAAGACATTGACTGTTAGTGCATACCATACAGAAAAATGAACTCAAAGTGTATCATCACCCTAAATGAGAACACTGACTATGAACATTCTAAAGGAAAGTCAGTATACTCGTACGGTAGTACAGATTTATTGTTCAGATCACACAAGCTCAAATCATAAAAGAAAGACATTTGATAAATTGGATTTTATCAAAATGAAAAAGTTTCACTCTTCTAAAGACATGCATAAGAAGACAAAAATATCAGCTATCAACTGGGAGAAAATATTGCAGCACATTTCTCAGACAAAGAACTTGTATTTAGAATATCTAAACAAATTTTACAACCAATATAAAAATGAACAAAAAGGTTTGAGCAGACACTTCTCAAAAGAAGATGTGCAAAGGGCCAATAATCACATGAAAAATTACAATGAATCATGGAACACTACGTCAAAAACTACTGATGTACTGTATGGTGACTAACATAACACAATAAAATTAAAATAAATAAATAAAAGAAAAATTATTTGACACATTAGTCATTAGAGAAATGAAAAATAAAACCAGAGTATCATAGCACACCTACTAGAATGACTAAAATGTAAAAGACTGATCATATGAATAGTTAGCAGGAAGACGGAGCTACTGGGACTCACACCCTTTCCATTGCTGAGTCGGGCATGAAAATGGTGCAGCCACGCAGGAAAATTGCTCTGTAGTTTCCCAGTTCAGCACACACTTGCCACATGACCCAGCCATTCCACTTCTAGATATTTACTCAAGTTAATAAAAGCCTATGTCCACTTGGAAATCTGTACACAAATGTTCATAGCAGCTTTATTTATAATAACCCCAAACTAAGAAAAAATACACGCTCATCAGTAGGTGAATGGAGTAACATTTGTATGATATCCATATAATGGATGCAGCTTGTTGTATACAAATTACACTTTAAAATTGATTTGAAAATCTCTATGTGTGAGATGTGTTTTTCAGTGTCACTCTGTTGAGTCCCTTAAAATGTAGTATTCATGAATTATTGTTATATTTGAATATAACTAGAAATACAGATACATTTTAATAATTTCTAAAGTAGTAGAGCTAGCATAGTTTTGAAGAGAGAAGAAGTAGTGTGTATAAGAATTGGAGGTACTTCTTGAAGAATCAGAGGACTGATGGTAAACAGACTAAGGGATCAGGTTCATATATCAGACTTAATCCAAGTTTATTTTGTGCGTGGGACCTGGCATGGTTCCAGAATTATAACCTAAAATAACACATTTGAGAAATGATAAACACAGGCAAAATATTTAATTTGTTGATCTTTAAATGGCAGGAAATATGACACACAGTAAGTAAGTATCTACATATAAAATACATGTATTTGGAGGTACATTTTAAGACTCTGAAATGAGGTTCAACTTGTCATTTATGTTTTCCTTCATTATGTAATGATTCTTCTGCTTATCTGTTTCTACATTAGCACCAACTACGATCACGTATTGGTTCCTACAGTAAATGCTCTTATGGATGTGCTTTCCCCCCATGTCAATCTTCTGTTGTTTGGTTTATCACATCCTAATTGCAGGCTACTGTGAGATGGTTATTTGTTTAAATGTCAACCAATTATCCTTGAAAAAGGAGGTAAATGGAATACTTGTTTGTTTGTTTTTTTAAAGATTTTATTTATTTATTTGACAGAGACACAGTGAGAGAGGGAACATAAGCAGGGGGAGTGGGAGAGGGAGAAGCAGGCTTCCCGCTGAGCAGGGAGCCCGATGCAGGGCTCGATCCCAGCACCCTGGGATCATGACCTGAGCCGAAGGCAGATGCTTAACGACTGAGCCACCCACTTGTTTAAGCAAACTTCTACTTAGTCCAAGGAACAATTTCTAGATTTCATATTTTGAATGTCTTTAATATGAGTACATTTTACCCAGTTCAACAATTTGACTCAGCCAACATTGACTGATTCCCTGTTTGTACAAGGCATCGTGCTGTGGGCTGTAGAAGATGCAAAGATGATCCAGAGTATGCTGGCCCTCTCACGTGGCTTCCTGCAGTCTTACTGATTAATTAATTGAAAGGTACACTATCTGATATTCGCAGTGCATCTTGTCTCAGTGGTTAGTTTAGTTTAGTAATTTCACTTAGTGAAAATGGAATGATACAGCTTAGTACCTTGAGGTCAGCTGCAGTAAGGAGGCATGTTTTTGGATGAAAAGCTAACGGTGTGTGGGGAAGGCACTCAGAGCTATCCTGAAGTGGAAGTGGGTCGCACATCAAGTACCTTGTCAGTGTCAATAGTTTTTTACTGCTTGGTGGGTGTCATGTACCATAGAGAGGGGCCTTCTGAAAACAGCATTTATCCTAAAAGAGAGACAAAGGACTTATTTTGCAAGTGGCCCCTTCTTGTTCCTCAAGTCACACTCCGATGGAAATTCCTTCAACCAAGGCAAATCTTCATTAAAATCCACAGAGAGTATACCTCTTTGATCTCCAGTGCGAGGGTGAGAAGTGAACAAGACAAATACAATGTCCTCTGTAGAGATTATAGAAATCAATGACCACACTCATCTGAGAATCCATATAACATACAATGCAGAAGAGAATGTGGAACTCCAGTCTTCATCATTAGAGTCCCAGTTTTTTTGGACTACTTCATGACAGAAGTGAGAGAAAGGGTGGAAATGATGAGGTTGGGTGGATGTCATGGGTGCAAGAATGAAGGAGAGTGTGAGTTAGGCACTGTTTTCTAAACAGGACACTAGACTGCTTCTAATCTGGCAAATTCATTGCTAAGGAACAAGTGTAAAAAGAGAAATGAGAAGCGGGAGGAGAAGAAAGAAGAAAAGAGGACACCAAGGGTGGAAACTGTACGGAATGGCATCCTGTCAGTGTGAGCTTGTGGAGAAGGAGAGAGGGCTTTGAATCACTTAGAATTACACGTGGCATCTCCTGTGTGTTGAGGTTTTAAGTCTCACCCGAGAGATAATGAGACATCCTAGCAGAATGCCATCTGGAGACAACAGAAGGGCAGGAAGGGGTTGCCTAACAGAGTAAGGCAATTTGCTGAACATTATTATTATTATTATTATTTTTAAGTTTATTTATTTATTTTTTTGCTGAACATTATTTTATACAACCAAGAGGCAAGTTTTGATGTCCTTGAAACCAAACAATCGCCAGCTACTCTTCCTGCTGGCTTCCTTCCCTGGGAAGCTGCTTGGGCTTTCACAGCCACCGCATTTCCTAGGCAACAAAAGTGTAAACTTGAGAAAAGGCAGGGCCAGGGTAGGGATTGACAGTGAACTGAGCCAATCAGGCTGTGACTCTGCTTCAGTGAGTCCAAGCTGTGCAATCAGCGCCAAGAGGGCGGCCAGCAACACTGCGGGGGAAGGTGACTGGGAGGAGGCCAAGGGGGATCGTAGGGGCTGAGCCCTCCCAGACACACACCTGGGGAGAGCGTCCGTAGTTTCAGTTCCCAGCAACTGGTGGCAGCAGGTTAGCATTTAAGGTAAATCAATGTTTTTGATCTATTATACTGACTTGACCACTTTGTTTAGTTTTAGCTAAACAAAGAAAGAAAGAGAAAGAAGACTGGAAGGTGTTACTCTCTAAAGAGAAAACCAGCAGTTGATGAGAGTTCTTGGTTGTCAGTCTAAGGAGGAAATAGCATGGTTCTGGGAGAGGATTTGCCATCTTTGTGAAGAAATGCTCAGATAAAAAGGTATAGAAATCAATTTTAGTCTGTAAAGGGGAAGGAAATAAACATCACTGAGCAGTCACTATGCACAGGGTACCGAGGTGGGAAGTGTTTGGGTGAATTGCTTCCACTAGCTTGTATGACCAGTGAAAAAACTGAACTTCAAGAAGATGAAATATCTCCAAGTCATAATACAATTAAGAGACTGAGCTTTGATTCAGACCTTGGTTTTTCCGACATTGGAAGATGTGGTATTTCTGCCATACCCTGCTGAACTAACCACTTAGATTAAAAAAATGAAAACAAAAACAGAATTCGTATTAAAGTGGGCTGGACAGAGCTTGCTAAAAATTGTGGAGTTGATTTGACTGATCACAAAATTGAAAAGGATCTTATTAAATAGCAATACCGTTTATCTTGCCTTTAGTCTGGGGTGTAGTTAAATCATACTAAGTAGATGAAATTGTTTCCTGTTTTTAGAGCTCTTATTTTTCTTTTTTTAACCAAAATCTTATTACTACAGAAATGTCTTTATTTTGTAACTGTGCATCTTAAATATTGAGGTTTAAATTGTGGACATTAATTTCTATTTATATTCAAATAACAGTGATCTAATAACAATAGCAATGATCAATTCCAATAGCAATCTAGTAGCATCCTGCTAAGTGCTGATGATATGATGGGAGACACAAAGTTTACAGCCTTTGCCCTTAAGAACCTCACAGTCTAGTAGGAGAGGCAGTTCTGAAAGCGAAGAGTTGCATCAGGATTCAACATGGACACTGTTTGTGTTTTGCACAGATTATACAAAGAAAGATGCAAGCTGTTTCACTCTGGCAAGAGTAGTTATGTGAGGCTTCACCATAGTGACTATACAAGGAAGAACAGGACTTCTCTAGTCCAACAAGTGAGGGAAGGTATTCCTTAATGTGGGATGGCATGTATAAAGGCACAGGGACAGAAAACCATAGGGTGTTTGGGGAATGTGAGTGGGTATAAATGCAGAATAGATTTTAAAGGGGTGGAGAAATACTAGAAACAAGGCTGGAGAGACAGGCAGGGCCAGAATATACCTCAAATGCTAAGATATTTTCTGTTTACCTGCACACAGTGGGGAGCCACCAAAGCGTTTTTTAGAGTATGAAGTTCAGATTTCCAATTTTTAAAGATTGCTTTGACAGTCATCTGGAGGATGGTTGGAGGGGAGGAAGATTAGAGACAAGGAATCAGCTAAGAGGTAACTGCAATAGTGGAAATGGGAGGTGACCAGGTCTTGGACTAAGGTGGTATCCATGGCAATGGAGGTGAGGGAAGGAACAGAGAAGCAAGGGGTGTCAAGATGGTGAAATTCTACAGGACTTGGCTGCTGATTCCATGTAGAGTGTGAGGAGGAGTCAAAGGTAATGACCTGGGGAAATGGTGGTATGATTTCCTGAGGCAAGGAGTAAGAGGAAAAAATAATGAACTTGGTTCTGGAACATTAAACTTGAGTTGTCTGTAGGTCATTGAAGTGCACACATTTTGTGGGAAATTTGAAATCTGACTCTGAAGCTAGGACAGTGCATGAGTTAAAGATTTGGGAGTCGTCATTCTGTCAGTGGATGTGGCTAAAATGGCCATGGGATGGCATGAGAGCATGATGAGGATAAATAGTCAAATCCTGGGAAACAGTAGCATTTTAAAAAGCAGGCAGAGGACAAGGGAGAGGCAAAGTAGGTCAGACCTGAGAGGAAGGGAGACAGAGGAAAGTAGATTCATAGACATTGAGAGAGAAGTTTCAAGAAGGAAGAATGATCAATAGAGTCAACTGCTGGGCAAAGTGAAATAGAAACTAGAAGTGACAGTTGAAGTTGTCAATCAGGTTGGCAGTGCTTCTGAGAGAATGCTCAATGGAGGGACAGTGGAGAGCAGACTGCAGTGGACTGAAGTATGAATGGGACGTGAGAAAGTGGAGAAATGCAAGACTCCTTCAGATAGTTGGGCTTTGAAGGGAGAGAGCTAGAGGCAGCCTAGGATGGAGGGACCACTGCAGATTCATGAACTAAAAAGAGGAGCTGGTGGAGGGGAGGAAAGGGGCATAACTGATGGCTGAGGGTTGAAGAGGGGTTGGAATTTGTGTTGTAGGTGGAGATTATCCTTATATGGGAGGCAATTCTCACTTCCTTCGGGGGAGGGAGGACAAAGTCAGTCTGTACCTTTATAGACTTGGAGCAGGTGATGTGAGTGAGTTCATCTCCATTTTACTGTGATTTTCAAGACAAGGTTTGGAAGAGAGTGGCATAGGTCGAGAAGATTGAAAGAGCAATGTAATCAATGTCAAACTGATATTTCGGGCTTTGTGGGCCAGAGGTCTCTGCGGCAACTATTGAACTTTGCTGTCGTAGCATGAAAGCAGCCACAGGTAACACATAAACAAATGTGCGTGGCTGTTTTCCAATAAAACTTTATTTACAAAACTAGGTGGAGGGGCAAATTTGGCCCATGGGCTGCGGTTTGATGTCACCAGGTCTAGATCATTTTAGGTTATGTTGGTTTAAACTCAGGGTCTTCTTGATAACTACCCAGAGAAAAGCGGATCTTAGTTTCTTTGGGGGAACAGAGGTTGAGAGCCCCGAAATCATCAATGTGCTAACTTCTGATTCCAGGATTCACTTCAGTCTCCTCCGTCAGGGTGATCTGGTTGTTTTGCATGATGTCGTGGAATAAACTGATCTGGATGTGCTCACACACTTTCTAGAAGGACTCTATTTCTTGTGCCAATTGTGGCAGAAAGTGCCAGTTGCCAGTTTCCTCTTCTTTATAAACACAACCTGAAGGATGGCAAAGTACCCAGCCCAAAATTAGGTTTCTCAGCTGTCTTTATCTGTTCGGGCTGCTCTAGACTGGTTAGCTTATAAGAACAGAAGTGTATTTCTCATAATTCTGCGGGCTGGGAATCCAAGACCAAGACACCAGCCTGGTTGGGCCGTCTACCTGGTCTAGAGCCATCACCTTCACTCTGCTGTTCAGGTGGTAGAAGAGGCACGGGATTTCTCCAGAGCCTCCCTTATGAGGCACTAATTCCGTTCATGGAGGTGCTACCCTCATGATGTAAATCCCTCCCAAAGTCCCCACCTCCTAATACTGGGAGTTAGGACTTCAACTTATGAATTTTGGAAGGGTATGAACATTTAGACCATAGCACCAGCTTCCTTTATGGGACTGGCCAATGGGATTTCAGTGGAAGGAGTTGGGCGGAGTCCTGTGGGAGCCATTAAGGAGGGATGACTCAGCCACCAAGTACACTCTTCTGGTCCTCACTCTTCTCTGCTGCCTGGGGTGTGGATGCAATGGTGGGAACAGCTATGGTTCTTTTGTAACTGGAGGCAACCTTGAGGCTAAAAACAACAGTTAGGTAGAAAGATCATACTTTCTTGGGGCATGGACTTCTTTACGTGAGAGGAAAACAAACCTCTATCATTTTCAGAGAAAATTACCTGTTTCTTTTATGAGTAGCTGGACACAATTCCTGTCTGATATGCCAGTCTACACTGATGCTGTCACTCTGATATTGGATTTCTATCCATCAACACTTGTTGGTTTTCTGGAAGTATGGGTTAAGAGCCTGCAAGATGCAAATAATTGGCTGGATTTCTAAGTGGCAATAAAATAAACATTATATAGACAAATGACTCCAAAGGAAGCATTATAAGTGACTATAAAATAGCTACTAAGTAAGTTATTTTGTTTCTAATGTTGCAAAAATACAAATGGTAGTCAGACCTTTACTCCCATCTAAAAGCAGTAGAAGATACACAGTTGGGGTTTATCTTCACAGTGGGTTTGAAATCACTGAGGCCAAGGTCTCACAGTACCTGAAAAGTGGGATATTGGAACATTGCCTGGTCACTAAAACCAGGGAGTTTGGAACAAAAGTTTTATTTTTCTTTTGTCTTATTATTATTATTTTTTTGCATTTTGTACATAAATCCAGCCAAATCTTTGCTTACTTTTGTGTAGCTTAGATCTTTTCTTACTCTGCTTCTTTAAGATCTTTCATGTATCATGATGCCTGACCAGAATAGATTGCAAGCAATTTCCTGGTAAAAACCCCAGAGACTCAAGGCAGAGCAAGATGGAGAAGGAGACAGCAAGGAGAGTGTTATTACATTGCCTCCTGCCTCCAGAGATTCCCAGGGGATGCTCATTATAAGGATCTCATAACCCTGGGGCCTCTGTGCTTTAGTAAACCTGGTATCACATTGTGTTAGTTATATGGGTCCTTGAATAGAAGGCTAAACAGTATTTCTCACTCTCTTTGTAGCCAAAAATGCTGCAGAGGTTGCTAAATGCTGATAAAATTCTACGGAGAGAACAGATTATAATGGAGTTACATTATCTCCCTTCCCACTTCTCAGGGGGAACTTCTTGCAAATCCTATCAGTTAGAAATACTTTGGGCTGTAACAGAGAACCTGACCAACAGTGTATTAAGCAAATAGGTTCCTCATGACAGGACTGTGGAATTAGGCAGTTGCTGACTTGGTTCAGCAGCACAGTGATATTAGGGCTACAAGTTGGTATCCTCTGTGATTCCCTTGGTTTTTTCCTCATGACTGCACAAAGGCTGCCATGTCTCCGGACATTGCATTCTTGTTCAAGGCAGGAAGAGGCAAACAAGATGGAAGAGTTCTCCCAGAATCCTCAGTACTTTTAGTTGAGTCTCTGGCCAGAACTCATTCACGTGGCCACCCAACTGAAAGAGGAATGCAGCAGTCACAGGAGAGTGGAACGACCTTAGAATAAACCAATTGCAATGTTTGGATGTAGTTCAAATTCAACAAAGTTAAAACTACTCTGAGGAATGCAAACTCCTGGAAGGGACCTTGGCTGTCTCATTCGTTACTACTGTGTGGCACATAACAGGTGTTCAATAAACATACATTGACTTCAGGACCAGGACTAGGGTGAGGCAAAGTAGCACCTAGGGCACAATATTTAAGGAGGCACTGACTCTTAGGCTTGGGCAAGTGCAAGGTTGACATTTGCACAGTCCTGAGATTGAGGGCCTCCTTAAACATTGCACCCTAGCCACCTACCTTACTGAGCCTGAATCCCAGCCCTGGTTGAATTAATAAAATGAAATTTCAAGCAGATGTATGAAGTAGGCACTTTACAATACTGATATTTATAAAACATTATTCTCGAATCATGCCATATCACAAACAGTAACACGAGGACTTAAATCACATCCCAAAGATCAGCAGAAAGAATAAAAGACTATGATTGAGCAGACATGGGCTCTAGAGAAACGTGCCTGTGGACAACAGCTAAAGCATGAATTTTACACATCTTGAGAAAATGTATTTCGGCACAGAGGGAACCCAATAAGATGCCAGACTTCAGTGACATCTCATTTCCAGTGTGCTCATGTTAAAGTATGGATTACACACCGTCATACTTTAGATCGACGTGGAAGTTAGCAATCCAAACAAAACCCAGCTGTTTCTTCTATTCATATGCTGTGGAAAAATTTTAAAAATAATTTGTGGGAAAAGAGTAAATATAATGGAAGATAATCAGCACAGTAGCTTTGAATTTAGATTTCAGAAAACAAACAAACGAAAACCCAACACCTTGTACATCACTCTACTAACTGAGCAAGGACCCTGAGGCCGGAGGGAGAGGGTGCGCGTTTAGGACCCTCCTGTGGCCTGGCTTTGCTCTGCTCTGCTCCCCCCTTCCCTCCCCTGCTGTGAAAGCCTTCAGACCTCCGAGGCAGTCACTTCCTTGAAGCTTTTGCATTCCTTCTCATTTCATGGACCTTCGCTGAATTCCCAAAGCAGTGTATGAGCACCGTGACGTCGCTGTTGAACATGGGGACATAGGCAGAGCACAGTCAGGTGTCAGAGCTAACTGTCACCGCCTCTGGCACTTTCTCAGGCCAGTGAGCCGGGTTCTCTGGGTCAGTGCCGACTTCCTGGAACAGGGCGGCAATATTTGATAGAACCTGCCACCTGAGGCCATGTGCTCGTGCGTGTAAAGCATTGAGCCACGGCCGTGGCCCTGGAGCTGTTAGAATTGCGGTTACTACCACTTCTTTTCATGCCTGAATTTTTTTAAATTTAATTTTATTATGTTACGTTAATCACCATACATTACATCGTTAGTTTTTGATGTAGTGTTCCATGATTCATTGTTTGTGTATAACACCCAGTGCTCCATGCGGTACGTGCCCCCTTTAATACCCATCACCAGGCTAACCCATCCCCCCACCCCCCTCCCCTCTAGAACCCTCAGTTTGTTTATCCTGGGTTATGTTACAGTCTTTCCTCTAGCCCCTCCCCTCAAGGTCTCACTCCTGCCACTAGAGGGACCTTGTAGCTCCTGTTGCTTCTATTCTCAAACTCTGGCGCACATTAAAACCCTCTGAAGGGCGTCTGGGTGGCTCAGTTAGCTAAGCGTCTGACTCTGGATCTCAGCTCAGGGTCTTGATTGCAGGGCCGTGAATTTGAGCCCCCTGTTGAGCCCCGTGCCCATCCCTGCACTCACACCTAGAGATTCTAACTTACTGTGCTTGGGGTGGGGCATGGACATTTATTTTTCAACAACACCTCTAATGCTCTCATTGTCCCTGATGCTCCCAGTTCTTTCTCTCCAGCAGGGCTACTCAACCTCAGGCATTCTGGACTGGAGGGTTCTTGATTGTCAAGGGCTGTCCTGTGCATTGTAGGATGTTTAGCAGCATCTCTGGCTTCTACTCGCTAGATGCCAGTAGGACACCAGACCCCTGTTGTGGCAACCAAACATGTCTCCAAACATTGTCAAATATCCCCTGGGACGGGGAGGGAGGGCAGGGTGGGTGAAATCAATGGAAGCACAGCTCTATAATACTGTCTGAAGAATTAGCACGGTCCCTTATTAGTAGCTAGAGATGCTAAGGGTCTGGTTAGCTGAATTGAGCTCAGATGGGTTCAACGAAGGATCCCCAGGATGTCAACAACACTGACCCACACCTGTGATTATACTGGGGCTGGGGGTGCGGGTTCCCGGACTCTACTGCAGAAACCATGTCTTTCCTCAAATCGTCTGAGTCTTTCATTTCAGTCTCAGAGGGGACACCTCCTAGCCACCTGCTAGGGTATTCTGAGCCCTGGGATCTAATTTATTCCAGAGGAGCATTTTCTAAGGGAAACTCTTGAGGAACTACAGGCTTTTGCCATCTATCACATAGCAGTAACTAGTTTATCGAATGGACTGGATGGAGTCAGTAGAGATGGCTTAATATTTCCCAACCATTGCCTTCAAACACCATCTGTTGTATGCCTCACCCCACCCCTGGATGGCATTTCAATTATTAAAAGATGCACTGAGTCTAAATCAAAATTTGAGTCTTACATCCCATTCCCAAGTAGAGAAAGGCTAGAGACCCCCGCCTGTCCTCCCTCCCCATGGGGATGGCCTTAGGCACCGGGTCAAGCCTGAGCTGGAAGATGGGGAAAGGTTTGGCTTGAGAGAAGGCCAGTATGCCTTTCATCTCCTAAGAATGACTTTGAAGCTCTACAGTTTAAGCAGCAGCTACCTACTTGTGACATTGCCTTGCTCTTTTCTTTTCTCTAAATAGAAGAATGTTTAAAATCACACGGAGCTACTATATAGCAACTCTGGGTCCCTTGCTATTGGAATGGTTAGTGTAATGGTGCAGGTATTTAACAGTTACAGAAATGCCTAAAAATGTTTTTGAGACAAAACTCACTACATGGCCTGGGCTTGATGGCATTAAGAGGCAGGAGAAGTCTTGGGAAAGACTGGATGGTTACTGTTCTCACAGTGCTGGGCTTGTGTGACCTCCTCACGAGGAGGTTCCCTCACTCTACCCTGTCCCCCTGCCTCAGAGCCCCAGGCAGTGGGGTGCAAAGAGGACTGTCCAGGCAAAACCAGGTCCAATCATCATGGTGCACATCCCTGCCCAGCCAGGCGAGGCCAGCCTGCTTTCCCTCCTCCTCCTCGGCACACCACCCATCTCCCCTCTGCTCCCCCTACCATGTTTCCCTAATTCCGTGCCCCACCCCAACTCTTACAGGCTAACTCTCCCCTTCTCTAAAGTTTGTCTGACCTGACTAAACCTGCTTCGGCTCCCTCTGCATCTTCACGCAACCATCCTTTTTGTAAAAGAGGAAAACCAGAAGTGTAATGTCCCGGAAAACAAAGAGGGTAGTGTGCTTTAGAGGGTGGAGTGAGACGTCTCCTTGGGTTATTTCATCAAAGAGGATGTGGAAGATCTTGGTGCTTTCTCTTTATGGATGTCTGGATAAATGAGTCCTGGGGCAGTCTCTTGGGTTTTAAGATTCGCGTCTGTGTGCAGGTTGTTGGGTGTAGTCTCATGAGAGAGAGACAGAGAGACGAAGACAGAGACCTAACTCAGCTTATGGCCACGAGCGAGATGTAATTCAGATTATTACCACAAGAGGACACCGAAGACCATAACCTGGGGCTTAAGCTGTCCACAGTTCAGTGAGTTTCAATCTGGCCCTGAACTCAGCCAAGAAGACTTTTCACCGAGACTCGTGAAGAGACAGACCTCCATGCAATTTTGCTTTTCCATATCCTGCCTCACAATGCTTCTTCTGAAATCCAAGCAGAGCGCTTTGGCAGCGGCCGGCAGCTGTGCGCCAGGACGGTGGGATGAGGAAGCCTTAACTCGCTCCCGCGGGAGGAGACCTGGTGAGCCCTGCTGCAAAGTCTCCTTTGGCTTTGCTGCTGGTGGCTCCAGCCGGTCTGTGCCCCACGTCTCCAGGCCTCTGCTTCTCGCTGCTCGGTGAACGTTCCTCCTCATCAGCCGGCGGGGCTGGCGGCCGGGGGCGCGGAGCAGTAAGCAAGCGCTCTGGTGGCCACCGCTGAGCCCTCCCTCTCCTCCACACATTCAGATCTCGTTTCCTTTCTCCGTCCCCGCTGCCCATACCTCACCCAGTCAGCGGGACCTCGCCCCTGGCTGGCTGTCCCCAGTCTGGGCCACCTTCCCGCCCGTTGTCCACACTGAATCAGAGGGCTCTTTGACAACGCCAACTGTCACTCCCTCGTTGAAGCCCTTTGTGGTCCCCTGTTGCTCTCAGTTCAGGATCCAAACTGCCCAGCATGTGTCCCAGGTTCCTTGTGATCTGATGCCTGCTTACCTGCCCAGTGCCCTCTTTCTCCAGATCTCCCCTTCCCATATTCCCTCCCTATCCCAACAACGGCTTCATCTCACCACCCGCCCACCATGCGGCAATCCTGCCAGAACGCTTGCATGTCCGTAATTATACCACTTTCTCTTTCGCTTGGGCCTTGGCACTTGGGAAGTGCACCGTGCCCTTCCTTCTTGCGTCCCCCACGACCCTAGCCTGGATAACTACTCTTTCCTTTAGGATTAAAGCTTAGACATCACCTCCTCTGAGAAATCTTCAGAGAGCCCGCTCCAAGGCAGGTTAGCCACCCTCTTCTGATTTGCGGTGGCTGAGTAGTGGGTTGCTCTCCCCCCACCTCCTCTGGAAACACTGTGTTTCTTATTCCTTCTTCCCCAGTCTAACCCGGTGACCCGCTCTAAACTAAGCCCTTAATAAACATTTGCTGAAGTGCGCAGATGCGGTGCCAACACCAGGTGGCGCTGCGGCCACGTGCCTGGGGAGGGCATCCTCTTTCTGACCCTGCTCTGGCCGGGCTGGACCGCCTCTGCTGTCATCATCGGGCGGGCTCCTAGAGGCTCAGGGAGGGCCTTCTGCAGTCAAGGGACGCTTCATGCCGTGCAGTGATGTCGGTGACTCACGTTTGGGGACAGACTCTTGCCCACGTGCCCGGAGACTTAATGCACACTCCAGAAGCCCAGGGTGTCACCCTTCTTCACCCAAACCCTTCCCTGCCGTGCTTTCTTTGAAACCCCCAGTTCTTACCAAACTTTGTTTCCTGTCCTGCTTAACATGGGACTTCAGTGGTTAATCTTAAATCAAATTTAAGATTCTACGCTATTCAAGGGCTTGCTTCTCAGAGTCATCCTTCCTCTCTGACACTCGTGACTTGAAAACAGCACACAGAACATATTAGCTGTTTGTCCATGAACTGGGTAACTAGTGATGAAAGCGAATGGTCAGCATGGGCGTTTCAAGAATGACAGGAGAGGATGGACTTCTTCTTCCTGAATATACCAAAGTCACCTCCAGAGGTCACCACGTGCGTGGTCACTGTGTAGGGTCGGCCACGGGGGCTAGAACCCGCAGGATGCTTTCCTGGACTCTGCCCTGCTCTCCTGTGGGTGGATCCTATCTAACTGTGCTTTGAGATTCTTTCGTCTTATTTCACAAACGTGGTGAAGTACAAAGAGCTCTGCTTGAACGTCAGAAGGTCTACGTTTGGGTGTCAGCGAAGACTTTGGAGCAAGTTGCTTTCCCAGCGCATGCCTTAGTTCCCCAGTCTGCTGGGGGAGGAGGGGCTTGGCCATCTCACTGTCCTGATGGGGGGTGTGAATTCCTGGGAGCCACATCGATGGCGCCCCAGTTGCTTTATCTGTGAAATAGAAATCATAGCTGTAACTACCCATAGGGCTTTTTTTTTTCTTAAATTGAGATGGAATTTACATAACATGAAATTAGTCATTTAAAAATATACCGTACAAATATACGTTTGTAATGTTGTGGAACCACCACCTGCTAGTGAAATCTGGGCTCCTGAGGAACAGGGACAGACCTTAGTCCATCTTTGGGTTCCTAGCACCTAGCAGAATCTGACCAACAGTATCTACCCAACAGATAGCTGTTGAGTTAGTGAATGAGTCGATTCTTCTCACATGGGTCATGTTTACACTTATTACACAGAAGGACCCGGCAGGAGCATGGGAACAGTAGAGGATAACGCAGTGTTAATATGATCCTAAACCTGGGTCCACATGGAAGTAGTGCATCTGAACACTTGGTGGCCTTGGACAAGCGGAACCACGGTCTGTCCATCTGTTCATCTGTGGATGGACGTTTGGGTTGTTTCTGCCTTTTGGCTACTGTGAGGAATGCTGTTGCGAACATGATGCACGTGTATTTGTTTGAGTTTCTGTTGTCAATTCCGCTCCTAAGGTGTTTGTGAGGACGGGGCACGCGCTTACCACGTAGAGGGTGCACAATAAACATTGATGATTGATGTTCTTAATTTTATCTTGAAGGTGTGTAAAAAGAGCCCCACATGGGTTCTTTCTCATGCTGTGTCTGACACACATGGGAGCCAGATTTCACTGTCTCCCCATTACTGGTTTTTAGCCTGTGTGTCTCTCCGTTCCCCGCCTGCCTATAGGCTGGTGTGGGAAACCAGAGTGGGGACGGCGGGGTGCGAAAGGCCGGGGACAAGTAGTGGACATGAGGATGTGGAGGTGAGTGGCGGGGGACGACCACTGGGCAGGTAGTGCTGAGTGCGGGGGAGGGGCAGGAAGGAGCAGACCCTGAGGGGGGTTTAAGAATGAGGAGGGCACACAATTGCTGATTGCTTCCGTTCCAGCTCCCGTGGCGAGAGGGCGGGCGGGGTGAGGCCAGGGCCCACGCCCCTAGCAGCCCAAGGCCAGGGCTAGGAAGTGCTTGTATTGGAGAGAGTTCCGACTGTGGCTGAAGCCTTCCATGGGGGTGGCGTTAGGGCTGGAAGCTGGGATCAACCTCCAGGAGTTGTCACCTTGACATCAGGTGACAAAATAGTAACGGGAAAATGCAGGTTTTTTTTAAGATTTTATTTATTTATTTATTTATTTGAGACAGAGAGAACAAGAGAGAGAGAGAGCACATGAAAGGGGGGAGGGTCAGAGGGAGAAGCAGGTTCCTTGCTGAGCAGGGAGCCCGATGCGGGACTCGATCCAGGGACTCCGGAATCATGACCTGAGCCGAAGGCAGTCGCTTAACCAACTGAGCCACCCAGGCGCCCGAAAACGCAGGTTTTAAGAAAGCTAATGCTGCCAGGAAGACAGGTGATTTTGGGCCATGGGTGAGATTGTTGGATGAGTTTGAACACTGTCTGTACAGGCCCACTAGGAGCAGAGAGGGAGGTCTCCAAAAGTGTGGTGGGTGGCCATCTGGAATTCTGGTAAACCTGTGCGGTCGGTGCTGGAGAAAGCAAGGGAGGATCCACCCAGCTTTGGGCAGAGCAGTTTCTTCTTGTGCAATAAAGCAGCCAGGACCTAACAGACAAAGGCCTCCTTCTTGCCCTGGTGTCCAAGAGAACTGAGAAGAATTACTCCCACTTGCATTCATGTCGTGGGAATCAGAATGCAGATCAAGAAGGAGGGAACCTATAAGTTGGCTCTTAGGAGGTGCGGTAGGAAATGAGGCAGTTGAGCATTCGCATCCCTGACTTATCTATTCTGGTCTCAGGTTTCAGTCTGAGATTCCCTCTCTCTAAAGTTAAATAATGACATCTTTGTGGGGAGAACTCACAGCTTGTATTGGAGAGGAATAGCCTTAGAGAGCATGAATCTGAGGGTTGTTATCCCCGCTGAAAAGAATCTGCTCCTGGTGTGGCCCTCAGGAGAAGTGCCAGCACTTGGCCAGGGAGGAGGGGCCCTTGAGCCAAGGGCAGGTCCATTCCAACACCATCTTTTCTGAATTTGAATGCTGTGTCTGCCTACCCCTCAACTGTCTTGCTCCTTCATTCACAACTCACATTAAGAAAAGTAATTTCTAGAATCCCTCATTTACTGGGTCAGTGAGCTCATAGGAGGATTAGTTGTTTTTGGAACAGGGAGGAAGTGTAAGATCGTTTAATCCAGTCCTTCCACTTGACAGAGGAAGAGAAACCAGAGGCCCAGAGACTTACTCAGATGTCACAGGGAGTGGGTTGGAGTCTGGACTAGAACTTGGGTCTCCAGGCCCCCAGCCCAGAGAGCTTTCCACTGTCCTGCACATTCTGAAAACCCAAGTTCACTGCAAGAGTTTGTATCTGGCTCAGGGACCTCTCAGGAGGGAGCTTCCCTTTACCTATCCTCTCCTATTTCTGAATATTTAAAACACAAAAGCCAAACTGTAGACAAAAAAAGATATTATATCTATTTGTCAGGAGATAGTGTCTATTTACCATTTTCTGTCTTAAGAATCCAGGTATCAACGAACACTAACCTGTTAAAACCTGCTAGTTATGGGCAGGAATTATGAAGGCCCAGCATGGAGAATCTCAGTCAAGACAGAAACAATAAAAATTAATGTTTAGACCAAAGAAGAGAATACTAAATGTGGTGTCAAAGGGAATGTGTAGAATGCTAAATATAAGAATAAAGCCTAGAAGGGTGGCTCAAAAAGGAGAGTATAGGGAAGTGGGACTTTTCATTTTATGGCAGGAGGAGGGTTTCGGCAAGATGAAAGTGTATCCGGGAAAGGCTGTTTATTTATAACTGTTTTCCAGGCTGGAGAAGTCAGATGTCCGCAGGACTAGATAAGTAAGCAAGAAATACACCAGGCACATAGTTGGTCTAGCTAAAAGTTGGAAATTCTGGAAGGTTCGAGGCTTTTCCCGGGGAAATGGATGAGAGTGTTTTCCTTCTGGGAGAAGCTGCTGACCCTTTGCCCAGCCAGAAGCAGGTGATGAGGCCCAAGCTCTGCTAAGGTGCTGTGAATTCTCTCAGATGGCAGGGACAGCACGCCACGATCGGGAGATGGCGATCCAGGCCAAGAAAAAGCTCACCACGGCCACCGACCCCATTGAAAGACTCCGACTGCAGTGCCTGGCCAGGGGCTCTGCAGGCATCAAAGGACTTGGCAGGTAAGATCCAGGCCAGGGGGTGGCAGGGGGATGAAGTAAAGAGGCAGGACACAGGCGGGTGAGGCTATTACCAGCTCTATGACCTTGAGCAAGTCTTGGCCTCCTAGGGTCTCCGTTCCCTAGTTATAAAATGCAGTTTGGAAGAAGTGATCTCTGAAGTCCCTTGTGACAATTTTTAGGTCTTCGTCGCAGATTCAGCAAGGCTGTGTCTGCGACAAGAGAATACAGATACCGGGACAACTGGAAGTGAAGGGAGAGGCATGTGCAGGTCCAGGAGGCCCCCAGCAGGACATGGAGAGAGACACTCCCAGCAGCTGTGACCATAGCGGCGGGCGTGGAAGAGGGAGGAGGTTGTTCTCAGGCAGTCCGGTCTTGCTCACCTCCGGGGGGCCACGGGAGAGAATCCCACTGCAGTGAATATCCCCTTGGCTTGGTAGGGCCTGTCCTCGGACCCTCTGATAGTGTGAGAAGTCCTCAAGACCAGGAAATCTAAGGAGAAAGAGATTGTTAGCCTCCAGTGGTCAGATCCTGTGCCTTATCTCTCTCTCCTTTTTTAAAAGATTTTATTTATTTATTTATTTATTTATTTATTTATTTATTTACTCGAGAGAGTCCAAGCGGTGGGAGGGTGGTGGGGGAGGGAAAGGGACAAGCAGACTCTGCACTGAGTGCAGAGCCCAGTGCAGGGCTCGATCATCCCACCACCCTGAGATCATGACCGAGCCAAAATCAAGAGTCAGACACCTAACTAGCTTATCTAAATTCCCATTTCAACCGTGATACACCTAGCTTCCACTATCTGCCATCTATTTACTTAATTGTTCAATTCCAGTATACCTTATAGCATATCAGAATTGTTAACTCAAATCTCCATGGGAAATATCTTTATCAACTAGAGTTCAGTGCTTATGTGTGGTTCCTTGTCCCTTTAGTCCTACAGACTCTACTCATTTCCACAGTTACTTAAGTCAGCATACCCCACCCCCACCTTCAGTGAGATTGTTTCAAACTTTTGTAATACAGTTAGGTTCTCTTGTCACTGTCTGCTTAAGTTAAATTCCCCTGACCTCCTAAATAATTTTTTGAAAATTTGTACACATTAAGGTTTACTCTTTGTACTATAAAGTTCTGTGGGCATTAGCAAGTGCATAGGGTCATGTATCCACCATTATAAAATTGTACAGAATAGTTTAACTGCCCTAAAAATCCCCTGTGTTCTGCCTGTTCTCTTCTCCCCTTCCCCTTGTCTTTTTACTGTCTCTATAACTGTGCCTTTTTCAGAATGTCATAGAATTAGAATCACATAGTACATTTTATTTTATGAGATGCTGGGAAGAGGCTCTCTAATTTTGGAAGGAGGGTACAGAACAAAATCTAGGGCTTCTGTATTTTACTTTGAAAAACCTTGAGAGTGGTTCATTTTTAAATCTCCATCCTTACACCTTGTTCTCTGTTTTTTTTTTTTTTCTCTTTCTCTCTTTGTGTGTATGTGTGTGTGTATTTTCTTTAGAGTGTTTCGAATTATGGATGACAATAATAACCGAACCCTTGACTTCAAAGAATTTGTGAAAGGGCTAAATGATTATGCCGTGGTCATGGAAAAGGAAGAGGCAGAAGAGCTCTTCCGGAGGTTTGATAGAGATGGAAATGGAACAATAGACTTCAATGAATTTCTTCTTACATTAAGAGTAAGTGGCCTCATGAATCAGTGTATCTGCTAAGTTTGGCTTTCACATGGTTTGGGTTGGCTATTTGAGGTTTTGTTTTCAGAAATTGTCAGTGTACTGTAGAGGAGATGGGAAGGAGATTGATAACAGGTTGAGGGTCTTTTTGGAGTAATTGTCATGAATGTTGTTTAACAAACATTTTATTTGTTAACAAACAAACATGCAAACCATTTCATACAACACTGAGAGGAAGCAGCGATTTCATGATGTATGATACAAAACAAGCTCATTTTCTTGTGTTGTCTCTGTATGTGTTTTTTTCTATTTATCTAGCCTCCAATGTCTAGAGCCAGAAAAGAGGTAGTTATGCAAGCTTTTAGGAAGTTAGACAAGACTGGAGACGGAGTTATAACAATTGAAGATCTTCGGGAGGTATATAACGCAAAACACCACCCTAAGTATCAAAATGGAGAATGGACCGAGGAACAAGTGTTCAGGAAATTTCTGGATAACTTTGATTCACCCTATGACAAAGATGGACTGGTAAGTACAGGAGTTTAAGTGGAATTTCTTTTGTCGAATTTGTAATTGTAATTAGGAAATAGGACCAAAGCCTTAAGAAATACGTATAACATATTCTTTATAAATAGAAGTAAAATATTTCCTCAGAGACTATCTAGAAAATTGGGAGAGAAAGTGATAAGATATATGTGTGTGCAATATATTGGTAAGGGATCCACATACAGCTAAATACCCATCATCTGGAGAATGTGATATTTTGATTTAACACTCCGTTTCATGGTTACCATACTTAGCCAGCCACGTTCCAATGAACTAGACTACAACAAAGCTTATTGAACTTCAAAATGAAACCATAACTTAATTTTTTGGAATATGATTCACAAGGTGTTTCAGGAGGTGGCAGTGCTTTTCACACTCATCCTCACAACATTGTTTATGATCACATTTTGCTATGTAGGAATGACGTTTAAGGGAGGCTTTCAGTAAAGGGAATGCCAGATAACAGAATTTACTTTGATTTCCTCTATAGCGAGCTTTGAGATTAACTTGCATTTCGAAACTACAGTGAATTTAAGAACAAAAGCCACAACCCCACCTCCATTAACTGGTATCTTCAAGTTACAAATGCATAGCTGGGTAGGGTAAGGCATTGTATCTCTGCGACCGTGTCCAGGCTGAGATGACTTTTATCAACAGCCGTGATTGGACTTCTGAACTCGGCCCCAGTTCAGCTGTTAAGTGTCTTGGAGGCTCTGATGATGGGGAAGGGAGTGTTCTCCTTGGCTGACAGTCAGAGCCACAGAACCCTGGGGACGGTTCTTCCTCACCCCCCTGTGTCACACAGCAAGGAACAAAAGATGGCAATGATAGGAATAGGAAACAAGGCTTCCCCTTCTGAAGGGAATTTCCCCCAACTTTTCTATGAAACTTCATGGTAAGTCTTATTAGCAAGGGGTTAGGGGCCTAGGAAGGCAAACTTTATTTCCTTCCTGCTGACATTTTCCTGCTGGGGATGGAGAAATACCCTTCTTTTTAGTTGAGGGGATTACAGAGGTGGATTAAAAGAAAGGGGGGCTGGTGCTCTAGATTCTGTAGGGCAGCCTAATGCTTAGGGACAGAAATAACAGAACATATGTTTTCTTCCAACATTGCTGGCCCTTGATCTCTGAAATGGCAGTGGAAAAATAGTCAACTGCCATTTCCCCCAAATTAGCCCACCTCTACATGAGATCCCAGGGTGTACTTGCCTCCTCTCTGCAGGTGGTTCCTTCTCCTCATTGCCAGGGGAAACCTCAGCTGCCCTTTGCTCTAACCCAAGTCAAAGTGGCTGGTTGTTATGATTCAGCTGATTTAAAGTTCCCACCCCTGTCCCTTTGACATTTATTTTAACAAGCCATCTTAAATTCTCAAATACTCATAAAGGTCAATGGGGTTTTTAGCAGTTACAGCGTTTGGTATCACCTGAATATCACAGACCCTGTATTAATACCCAGCTGACAGTGCATGATCATCATCTGGGGGTATGTTTTAATAATGTACCTTGCGGGGTGCACCACGGAACTACAGAATCTGATCATTTTTGGGTGGAGATCAAGGATTTGCAATTTTAGTAAGTGCCCCAGATGACTCTTATTCACATTCATATTTGAGATCCTTGTCTCTAAAAGATTCAGAAGTGCCTCTTTTTAATTACTACATATAATACGCACATGAACCTCATTTGCATAATTATGGATCTGGATCATTTATTGACTACTTATCTACTGGGTATTGTACTAAGGGTTTTACAGGGAGATCTCACCAAAAGACATAATGAAAATGTTTCTGAAAAGTGATGTGTGATTCAGACTTTTGTACATTGAATCATATTTTAAATGTGCAAGGAACTGTTGGTGTAAAGAAACTCCATGGTAAATTCTTTTATAAACAGAATAATGAGTTCTTAACTTATCTTTTCCAAATTGAGTTGTTTTACACATTAAGATTTCTTATGGTGAAGCATAGTTATGTTTGAAGCCAGTGCACTCATTTATGGTTAAAAAATATAGCTGATATCCAAGTAAGACAGAATTTAAAATAAGGCAAGAAATTTAGTAGACTCCTCAACTAAGTATTATGCTCAAATTTGTGAACTTTTAGTAGTCTGGGCTAAGCTCTCAAGTAGTCGTGAAGGCTCCTGGGGTTTACAGTAGTCATGGATTTTGACATAATGGATCCTGTATTAATAATCCCCACATCCTACCCTCAGAGCACCCTGTGTCCCAGAAACCATGCGGATGGAGGTATGAAAGCAACCAAATAATGTATGAAGTGAACCTTCTTCACTCTGATTATTTTTTAAAGATTCATCTATTTATTTGAGAGAGAGAGAGGGAGAGAGAGCGTGTGGGCAGGGGGGAGGGGCACAGGCAGAGGGAGAGAGAGAATCTCAAGCAGACTCCCTGCTGAGCATGGAGCCCAAGGTAGGGCTCAATCTCATGATCCTGAGATCAAGACCGGAGCCAAAATCAAGAGTCAGACGTTTAACCGACTGAGCCACTCAGGTGCCACCCTCTCTCCTATTCTATCTCTAAACCCTACCCTAGTTGGGTGAAACTTTCACTTCTTATTTTTTTAATATCTAGGTATGGAAGTTTTCATTTTATATGTTATTTTACAATTACAAATATTTTTAAAGAATCTCTCAGAAGTAGATTAGCCTTTGAGAGAATATGGGTCTTGTTGTCTAGTCTATATCATATAAGATTTTTTTAATAATTAAAATTATTTTAAATATATTACTGAGTGTATATAAATAACCTAAACTTATTTGATGATTTTTTAAAATCAGTCTTAAGCAGAGAAAAAGGTACTGTATTCTGTATCATGACTCAAATATTTCCATTGCTCCCATGTGGGACTTTCTCCATTATATGATAAATATTCTATCCACTAAAGGTAGCATAGTCAAGAGGCTAGCCAAGGGCAGGGGTGTCCACTTTCTTACTTTTTACTAATGTCCAACAAAATAATTAAGTAGTCATTATTACTGAAAAGTGATTTACTACGATGAGGGCAAACTTGGGGACATCATAGGATTTGTGATTCAGGCTATCCTCAGTATAAGTTGAGTCTCAGGAAACAAGCAGAACCCTCACTAAGAATAACTGATGGCCTTTTCTGAAGTGATCAAATGTCTTAGCTCTGATGTCCAGTTTTATGTAACCTGACTCTCAGATGGGGTTTAATGCTAGATAAAGGGGGAATGCAAAGGAGGACGTAAGTAAAGAGATTGAAGAAAGGAGAACATTAATGGTATTCTAATTTTAGTAAAAGTTATGCACATATTTACTTCTACTTCTAGGCCACTGAAAAGCCCAGCTTAACTATTAGTTCAGTCCAATGACTTCCTTCCTTCTGCATTTTACTATTTTGGGGTTGTGTGAGGGGTAGGTACAGGGAGAGAAATATGGATCCTGTGACTTTTTTTCTCTGTTCACTTCTGATTGCAGCAAAAAAAGGTAAGTGAGTTAATCAGCTCCTATGATTCTTAGAAGATATAGGTGGGCACTCTGTGGAAGAAGGGTTTTGAATTATTTCTGGGTTTCACTTTTTGTGATGTTTTTAATCCCTTGTGACACTTAAAATTGAGGACTAACTAGAGAACAATACGTTTCTTAAACAGCCATCATTATTGTCTCTGTGTCCTCCCATGTAAGCCGGGCTGTACTTTGGGCTAAATTGATTGGTTAGAGAGCTCAGCCAAACAGGAAGACAGTTCTTTTCCTGAGTCACCTAATCACTTCAGCCAGTATGGTTGAACTACAGCGTATATATTGCCTACACCTAGTCAAAAATAAGATGGATAACTATTGTTTCTTCTTTCTAAAAAGAAAGTAATATAAAATTCTAGCCTAGGTAAACACATTAATTGATATTCCAAAGAGACCGTTATAGGCACAGGATGGAGAGAGCACCCACCCCCGGTGAGGTGGAGACGCATGGAGCAGCGGGTGCCTTTTTTTTTTTTTACTCACTTTGTGCCTTGAAACGAGTAAGTTCTATCTTAAAAAAGCGTGAAGCCGTGGAGTATTTCACTAGAAATCTATTTCTTTATCCACAGGACAGAATCCCACTTTCTGAAAGGTGAAACGTTATTTGCCCTGACCCAGAACCTGAGGCGCTATTTCTGACGTGTCACAGAAAGCCCATACTAACTACCGCTAAAGAAACTTGTTTCTTATTCTGAGTTTCAGTCGCACTTATCCAAACAGATGGGCTCCTGCTCTTAAAGAAAGGCGAGAACCTGTATCTCACTTTCCATTTAGGTTGGTCTGGAAATTTTCAAGACTTTCTACCCATCTTCCCCTCTGTACCCCTCACGGTCATCCTCAACTTGACTGCTTCCTCTTGTCTGAGATCTCTTCTTGATCTGTGTCACTAAAAAGCCTTGACCAAAGTTTCCCTCCCATTTACAGGTACTGGAGATGGGCCTCCACTGAAGTGGTGGGAGGCAAAGTTTTGTTTTTGTTTCTGACTTTTCCCCTGCAGGTGACCCCCGAGGAGTTTATGAACTACTATGCAGGGGTGAGCGCATCCATTGACACCGATGTGTATTTCATTGTCGTGATGAGAACTGCCTGGAAGCTCTAAATGTAGGACCCCGGGGACAGGGCCTTGGGTAAAGCCACTTGGCTCCAAATGGTTAAACATCAGCCCCAAACAAGAATCACATTTGATTTCATGTTCATCCCAGTGTTTCTTTCATGTCGACACACTACATTTTCTAGGGCAGAAATGGCAGTATGTACTTCACTTCTCTGAAGTTGTTTCCTTAGCTCTACTAGAGGAATTAAAGAAAATAAGATTCAAAAAGCTACTAGAGCCAGGTCTAGGATGCATACACATGTCTAATAAACATAGGTGCCCTCCTTGGCCGTGAATAAAATTTTGACTATTTTAATTACAATCCCCACCCACACACCCACAGTCTTTCTCCACTTCCTTTATAGATGGTCCATTTCTCGGTGGGAGAATTCACCTGTTTTTACAACTGACTTTAAATCTTTAAGTGCTTCGGTTCCAAATTGGGGACTGGAAGAGAACCACACATTAGCCTCAATTTTTATACCTGAATCTTGAGTTTCTCTGCCAGTGGTTTAGGGAAGCCTCAGTTTGGTGAATAGATTTAGAATGACATTTTTGGGTCATCTAAAGTGTCTGTGGGAGGGGAGGCCATTTCCTTGAGCAGTAGGGCTAGGACCATCCATGTGGTTAAAGTTTGAGGCTGGGCTGTGCTCTCAGATTTTATGTGGGACCTCTTGCCCTGTGAGTGGGCAGACCATATAAGCAAACCTTTGTCCAGCAGAATGTTCATCTTCCCCCTCCCTGCCATGGGCCTATAATGTTGATATTCCCACCAGTACAAGGGGGTGGGGTATGACATAGACAAGGATAGCAGGCCTACCCCAAAGAGGGTTTTCCATCTTGACAAAACTTCATGGCCCAAAGTGTTCTCTTTCCAGCTCTAAGCTTTGGCTTCATATTGTCAATGTGTGAGACTCTCCCCATGAAAGGCTTCCAAGCAAAGGCAGCCCCAGCTGCTAGCAAATAGATATTGAAAACACCACTGTCCCTCTGTGTGTTCTGTGTCTGGGGCCAGAGGTGAAAGCACAGTGACCAGCCCTTTGGCTATGGTGTTGGAGATAATGACCACCTGCCTTATTACTCAAGGACAGTCCTTTTTGTCACCGCTGTCCCTGGCTGCATTCATCCCCTGGTTCGGGGACATGGATTGGGATAATAGTCCCCTTTAAGATCCCATGTATTTAAGTAGCTCTGGGCTTAGGGTCAATCAAACACAGTTGCTGTATTTTGTACCATTCACTTGTTTACTTTTTATATTGCCGAGTTGGAAGTGGAGATCAAGATACACATTGATTTAAAATTTGTGAAAGCAGGTGTTTCCAGATGAGAATCATAGCAGTTTGTTTGTTGTCAAGAAGCTAATCTCCCACTTACTCTGATGACAGGCTGGACAAGTGATCTTTTTCTTGAGGATGGGAGCATTCCCAAATTATGGGAAGCTGGTTTTTCAGAAATTAATTGTACAACTCTGGCTTTCCACTGGCTTTATATTATTTAGGTTTATATGGAGATTGACAAGCCAAAAGATGCCAAGTGTTATGAAGAAATATGTAGAAATGAGGTAGAAATCTAGAAGAGATTATGATGGAGTGTATAGGAAAAAAATCCATGTTTTCTGTAACCTGCACCTTGCAGATTATGGCTAAGGAGAGGTCTCTGGTTTCCTGGCCATGATTTCAAGCTTACTGCTCTAGATAGATTTGTGTCTTTGATTTTGGGAATGACTCATGCCTCTGCTTAACTGGGGCCATAGAGTTAGCATGTGATTCCGAACAAGGACTAGGTTGTAGCTATCAGCTTCGTCTTCCCCAGTCGTACTCTTGCTTCCTGTCTAATTGGGGCACAGCTCTCAGATTTCAGATAACCTGTACCTCAGAGTGTATTTGGCCACATTCAGTTGTCTCCCTTCTAGCAGGTCAGGTCCTGGGCCCACAAGCGAGGATTCCACCAAGGTCCTCTTGTCCCCCATAAACAATATCTAACAACCTGATGGTTAAGGATCACTCCACTCCCATTCTGAGTCTTCTAGGCCAGTGATTTCTGGTCTAGTCAGGACTCACTCATTATTTAACTCTTACTCCTTCTGGTAGCAGTGGGAGAAACAAAGAGTCATTTAAGAAAAATCATTTGCTAACAACACTTTTCTGGATATATTTTCTGTTTATTTAACTTACACAATTTAAATATTACTCCATTTGCAGTTTAAAAAGTAAATACCGAGGTCAGAAGATAAAACACAATAAAATATCCCCAACCCTTAGGAGCACCTTACCTGTGGGGTCTGGACCCCAGATAAGAAGTAACAAGCCAAAGAGAAGAGGATGAGCTTGGCAGCTTTCACAAAACAGAACAGTGTATGTAAAAATTCTGAGAATCAGGATTGGCCAGAAGAAGCCATCAATATCAGTACTGAATCTGAGTTCTAACTCCCCCCAAAAGGCAAACCTAGGCAAGGATGGAGGGCTGGTTTCTTCTTTAACCTCTTTAAGGGCTTCTTTAAGGGCTGGTTCCCATCCTGCCTGAATTCCATTCAGAGTGCAAGTGAGTAATCCCACAGCATTGGTATTGTAGCCTGAGGCAGAATTCTTCCAGCCCATCGGCACGGCTATTTTTCCTAGACATTCAAACCTTGATAGGATTTTGTCCCAGACCCATATGGCACTCTGGAGGATGATGCCTGGCTCTTTGTGGTTTGGTGGCAGCATGGAGCAACACTTCATACTAAGAACAGCTTCAAAGCTAAGAGCATTTTTTTTTAAAGATTTTTTATTTATTCATTTGAGACACAGAGATACAGAGAGAGAGAGAGAGGGAGAGAGAGCATGAGCAGGGAGAGAGGGAGTGGGAGAAGCAGGCTCCCTGCCGAGCAGGAAGCCAGATGCGGGGCTCGATCCCAGGACGCCGGGATCATGACCTGAGCCGAAGGCAGACGCTTAACCATCTGAGCCACCCAGGTGCCCCAGCTAAGAGCAGCTTTTTAAAGTAGAGCTGGGTCCCCACCAAGTAGGCTGTAGATTGGCTTTGTCACATTACAGTTTTAGGCTGAATACATCCCATTAGTAAATATTTATTGAGTCACTCCTATGTGCCCTGTTCTACCCTAGGCTGTGGGGATAGAGGAAGGGGCTAGGATAAATGCAAACCAAACCACTGGCTTTGAAACCAAACTAAAAGTCCCCAGTTAAGAGATCAGAGAGGAGGGGAAGCATAGGCACTGAAGCCAGGACAGTTGGGGCCCTTTATATAGCAGTGTGCTGTAGGACCATGTAGTAAATTTAATGAATGTAGGCAATCTATCAAGACACTGCCAGGAAAATACCCCTCTATTCTTGGAGGCAGATCATCGTGTCAGCCCTTCACTTCTCTTGGCCAGTGTGGATAGCCTCACTGAGCCATGAGAGTACAAGTAGGTAATGATTCAACCTTCTTTAGGCAACCTACAGATGCAGTTCGTTCTGCTGATGTTTAATCAAGTGGAGAGATGAAATTAACCAAATATGTATTCTTGACTGGTGTGTGGGTGCCCTTCTGCTCCTTCTTTATGAAATTCTACTAATACCCTCTGAGTGGTATACCTTTTTGGATTTATACACAACACTCTGGGGCATAGAATGAAAACCCCCACAAATTCCAATTTCTCAGATCGGTCAACAAACATGCTTTCCTGGAAATTATAGGCTGTTCTTGTAAATTAAAAGCTTGTTGAAAGAAGCAGCGAAGTTTTAAATTTTAGAAATGCTTATGATTCAAGGAAAAACAAAGGTGCCAAAGGACCTGATAGGTTGTCATATAATGTTATCTTCATGCAACTGATCCTTTGGAAGCCAATGTTTCTAAGCGTAGTTCTACTCCAAGTTGCTGATGTGGAAGCTACATAACTTTGATAGAGATAACTAGTTTTTTCCTTGTCATAAAAAAAAAAACCTCACTAAGTGAATCCCCTAAAATTATGTCTTGTAAAACAGATGACGGGTGAAATCTGTTGAAAGAAACATAAACAAATGATTGATGGGGGTTCTGAGAACACTGCTGTGTGAGAAGAGTTCTTTTGCCACCTCAGTTGGTGCGGTGAGAAGCTTGTGGTGAAGCAGTTCTTCCTCTCTCAGAATAGCATGACCTTCTTGTTTTATTTTCACACCTGCTTCGCCAAAGCCAGTATCTTCCTTCAGCAGAATAGAGTGAAAGGTGCTCTTTAGGAGTGACCCCACCAAAAATATGAGCCACCGACCTGTAACTGAGGTTTTGATAATGGACCTTGCAAGAACCAGAAAGGTATATCGTATCAGGGAAAGAAAAATCACAAAATGTACTGGCCTATTTTCTTTTGTTCTAGATTCTTCTTACTCTTCATAAATGGAATTTATTTGTTTATGATTTCTCTGGAGTATGATACAAATTCTAATAGCCACTGAACACGGTTGAAGCAATCTCTGTTTCACTGAAGTTCTTGTAAGCACCATTTCCTGTTCCCACTCTTGCTCCCAACATGGAGACACGTGGCACGCAGCTCAGATGTTTCATTCTGCACGAGAGCCCATAATAAATTTAAGAGGGACTCTGTGACTTAGAGCTCAAGCAACTGAAATTTCGAAGCAACATCTGAGTTTGTAGTTTGTAATTCTGTCATGAAAGACTTGAGCAACTTTTCTTTATAAGCCTTAGCACTTGGCACTCAGACACTGGTATTGATTCTGGAAACATCTTGCTCTTAAACTTGAAAGGTTTGAGTTGCTGGTCTCCTAGAAACACTCAGGCTACATGCAGAGCTGATGACTGTCAGTGCTCTGGGAGAGACTTAGAACAGAAAGGGAACCTGTAATTGAGAGAAAATGACAGATGGCAGAGCAGTTTGCTCTTGCTGGGGTTATAGTGAGCCTCCGAGTGCTTCCACCTTGATGGGATAAAGTGCAACACAAACTCAGGGCATTACCAAATGCTAGGCATTACCTTCTGAAACCCAGATCATTCTTTTAGTTTCCAAGGGGACTGTGGAATAAACTCTGTTCCACAGATTTCATCCTTAGTCATGCCTAAAATCTCATTTAGCAATATCATTCCACATCCATTTATTTAAGATTATCTTTGAAGCTGTACAGTAAATATAGTAAATCACCATTAATTTAAGCTTCTCTAATTGAGCTCACTTAGATAGGGTTTGAGAGAAAATTTACTTCTGTTTCATCTATACTAAAAAGAATGGCTTGTTAAGCAAGTCAGTATATAAAGATTATAAGAGCTGTGCCTGCCTATGTGCACATATGTTTTACAGGTACTTGGAGATATCTATTTGCACATAAATGTAATTAACATGCTAGTCATAAAAAGTTCCCACATATCTGAAAACTGCCCTAGACCAATTGTTCATTGGTAATACTTTATTTACCTGTGACATAAACTATTTTCTAGATAGTGTGGAGTTCCTATATGTAAATCTTATCTAGATAGTATCTTTAATAGAAATTGAAGCCGAAAAACAATGTTTTATAAAGCAGAATTTCCATGACATTTATGATATAAATTTTCAAATATTCTGTTTAAAAAGCTATACATGCTTGTAGTGGTAAGCTATGTATGCATTGAAAGCAAGAATTTGTCATAATGGCATCAGTTAGGGTATTGCTTTGAGGAACCAGAAATTGAGAAGATTTTGAGCTACAAAGTTAGATATGGTTTAATATCTAATACCAACTTTGTCAATTTATCATATTATCATATTGTGCTTTGCCATTCACATGATTTTCTAATGTAATAGAATTTCTTCAACTGAAGGCTTGAAACATTAACAACTCTCGTGCCAAAAGAATTCATCTAGCTTTTGTTTCTGTTTTAAAGTCTTTCCAAAATATTTTTCTTCTTAATAGCTAATGTGTTACATATCATGCTTCTCTAAAAGTTTGCTTCCCAGGGGGTGCTTTTGGATCATTTAAAAATGTTACTTGTGTGATATTTCAGTTGAAGGGGATGAAGTTTCTTCTTTGAAAATGATAAGGCCCTGTTCAAATTGTACTTGCTCATGTTTTTAAAAGGACAAAATGTAACTCCCCCCGCCCCAATTATTTTGACAGCCAAGAATGAGAGTTTGAAAATTTGATGTCAATATTCCTTTTCCTGCAGGGTTGAACTGCTCCCATCTAGCAAGCCAAGCAAGTTCCCACAATGCCTAGCCTCTGACTGGTACCCCTAAGACTGGGGGGAATAGAATATATTCTGTGTGCTGGTATTAAGGAACAGGGGAGGTTAAGAGGGAAGAAAAAGGAATGGAACCTAGGGGCTGATTTCTGCTCTTTTAATTTAATTGCTCATTATAGAATGCACAGGGCCAACTATGAAACACGAATACACAACCTGACCAAAATGAGAAGTTTGCCTTCTAGCACCTCTCATATGGCTAGTGCCTTGCATCCTGCTGTTGAATCCCAGGCATTGTGGATTCCTGGGCGTCCAAGGATCCTGGGAAGTGCCCCATGCTCTAGTTCTATCCCTTATTTATGTGACTGGTCTGAGCTTTCTTTCTTTAAAGACCTTTTTAATCTGTGTATTTATGCTATAAATTTCTCTATTCTAAAGTAATAATAATCATAAGTATAATCATACAAAGTATGCTCTAGAGTAGTGCTGTCCCATAAGACCTTCTGTGATGATGGAAATATTCTAGATCTGTGCTCTCCAAGATGTCAACCATTAGCCACCTTGGCTATTGAGCAAATTAAATATGGCTATTGAGCAAATGAAATGTGGCTAGTTCAGTTGAGGAATTCAATTTTTCATTATGTTTAATTTTAACAAATTTAAATTTAAAAAGCCATATGTGATTAGTGGCTACTGTATTGGATAGTATAGCTCTAATTATTTTTATCTTAATGCAACAACTGATGGCCAGTGGACAGGTGGGTCTTTAGCATACCTTGCAAATGCCCCACCTCAGAGGGGAGAGGTAAGCCAGGTTCCCTGATCCCCAGTTACCTGACTCTGCTTGATTGCCAGTGGCAAATCAGACTCCCCAGAAAACATTTCAGGGACAATGTAAAATGCTTCACTATGCCTCACATATTTTGACACCATTTCCTTCTTTTTCCCCTGCCTTTTATCCCTCTCAGGTTTCAAAAGAAGAATTTTTGAACTATTATGCTGGTGTTAGTGCTTCTATTGACACCGATGCCTATTTCATTTTAATGATGAGAAAATCCTGGAGATTATGACTTTCTATCTACTAATTCTTTTGGAAATTGGGGACTCTCAGAGAGTGGAATGACTTTGAAAGAAGTCCAATGCTATAGATTTTTGATAAGGTGTAAACTAAAGTTTCTGAAAGATCTAGGATTTTAAAAGCAATAGATCTTCAGTCATCTTACTTAATGATCTGGAACATATCATTTGCTTAAATGCCTGGGGATATACTTTTAAATCAGAAAGAAAGGAAGAACAGATGGAAGGAAGGAAGCTATGAAGTGAGACTAGAAAGTGGTTCTTAGGTGAAATAATGTACCTCTTGTTACAGCTATTCCTCTTATAGGGATAAATGTAGATGTTTCCCCACATCTTTATTTATTCCCTGTCTTCACAGTCTTTAGCAGGGGGTGATGATAAAAAGATTGGAGGAACATCTGACTTTGTAAAATTTCCTGAGCTTACTTATTTTAATGGGTCTCTTGGTGAATACAAATAAAATCTATTTTATTCGGAAATTTAATGGCCTTTTTTTTTTCTATCATCATATTTTGATCTAGGGATTTAAAGTCAACAAATGCCCACACATGCATGAACAGGGGACATAAGTGATTCTGGTGACAAAAAGAAGGTGAGCTCAGTTGGCCCTCTTGGTAGAAGGCTAGGCTTTCATGGAGTAGGATCACTTCCTGGGCCAGCCTATCAGGACATAAAGCAGTATACAGGGAAATCGAAGTGCCTATGAGAAGCCTTGGAGCTTTAGGGTACATCAATGAGGAAGACTTCAAAACTGTTTTGGGAATTCATCTTTGGAACCCAATTTTAGGCTCCTCCACAAGGCAGATGATACAAGGTTTCCTGACCCATTTGTCTTCCTCTAATATTTACTTCTCAGAAAAGAAAGGTGGCTGGAAGTTGACTACACATATAACCACAGGCCTTCATCTTGGAGAAATGAGGTGGGAGAGGAGATGAAATGCTGGGCTTTTCAAACTTTAATGAGCCCCCAAATCACTGGAAGATCTTGTTAAAATGTTAATTCTGATTCAGAAGGCTGGAGTGGAGTTCGAACTTTAGCCTTTCTAACAAGCTTCCCTGTGATGTTGATGCCTCTGGTCTTCAGGTAACAACACTTCAAGTAGCAGGGGATAGAGATACCAGCTTGTATATTTCCAGTGCTTTTTGTTTATTTGTCCATCTCTAGTTGGCCATCGTAGTTTGTGATTTTTGATTGCTGGGCCATCCTCTTTTTGCCCTTAAAGTCCTGAAAATATGAAGGAAGTACCAAGAAAATGTATGTATCTCCCAGGCATGTGTAGGAGAGAAATAGAACTCCCAAGAGGCCTTGTGTGGAGGCATTTCAATTGGAGCATTTCTCACAGCCTGAGTCCTGCAGCCTTCCAGCCTCAAGGATCTGAATGTGTCAGCGCACTGAGAGTAGGTCCATCTTTTAAGACAGACCTACGTTGAGCAAGCTCATAGCAACTGATGCTAAAACTGGAATGCCAAGTCATTCATCTACTATGAAGAATGCAATTCTCACATCTGCTAAGACCAGATCAGAGGACCTCCCCTGGGCTTGAGGATGAGAGAGAGTAATAATTCAGCTCTCAGTTCAGTCACTGTTAGCAGTTTATTCTCAGAGGCTACTAAACAATGTAGAGGACATACACTTGGCATGTTAGGGTAATGTTTGCTGTGGTAAACAAACCCTAAAATTTATAAAAGCTCATACAATAGATATTTCTTTTTCTTTTTTTTTCTTGTTTGAAAATTAATGTCTTTATTATTCTTTGATGAATACAGTCTACCAGTTTAATGTAACAAACTGATTATGTGCTAATGATTAAAATAGAGACTAATTGTTGGTTAATACTGTCACCGTGAGGACCACAGAATATATTTTGGGCACTACATATTATTATCCCTTCTTCCTCCCTAATTTAAATTCAGATGTGTTTAATTCTTCATGTCTTGCTTTAAATAGATATTTCTTTTTCATTCATGAAGCAGTGTTACATATCCGCTGTTTGTGGTCAGTGAATAGCTTTTCTCCGGGTGGTGATTCTGGGTTGCAGGATTACTCCGTTTCGTAGTTCTGCTGTTTTTCAGGGCTCTTTAGTCACTGATATCCAGGTGCCTGAAGGAGAAGAGTGTGTAGAGAAGGCTTGAGGAACTTTCTGAAAAGCTATGGTCTGGAAGGGACACACATCCCTTCTGCTTGCATTTTGTTGATGATTAACAGTCACTTGATTATATCTAAGTGCAAGGGAGGCTGGGAAGTGTAGTACTGGTCAGGAAATCTTCCTGCCAGTGCAAATCTATCCAACAGCAGGAGAGTACAAATTTTAGTGGACCACTAGCTATTTCTGCCCCTTAAAATAGCAGTCCCTGTTGCCTTCCATTTTTTTTTAAGAGAGAGAGAATGAGCAGGGCAGAGGGAGAGGGAGAAGCAGACTCCCCACTGAGCTAGGAGCCTGATGTGGGGCTCAATCCCAGGACTCTGGGATCATGACCTGAGCCAAAGGCAGATGCTTAACCGACTGAGCCACCCAGGTGCCCCTGCCTTCCATTTTCTTAGGGAGGCATGCTTGGTGGTCTTGCTAACCCATGTGGAGTAAGATATTTGCCAAGTTGGAGGAGTATAGAACTGGGGTCTTTCTTTCCTTAGCCATGTTAGCAACCAAGAAAACAGCTTCTATAACCATATCAGGTAATGATTCCCCACTTAGCCAGCCTTGTCACTGGCCTTATGGCCCTATTCCAGATCTTGAAATTCATGCTACACCAACACTGAGGCAAGTATTCATCCTTTATCTGCCTCTACAGTTTAGGGCTAGGAATTTTCCATTTTTGTCCATGCAGGAGTTTTCTGCGGGGAGTTGTAGCTATTTGCTATCTTGCATACTGGAACTAGGTTATCCATGTTAGTAAATGAGAAAATTTTTGCTCTAGAGGCAGATCTTTGTTGGAAACATAATTATAAGGTTTTTTGGTCACTGGAATAAGAACAAAGGGCATGAAGATTAGAATATTTAATGAAATTAGGCTGACAGTTTATTGCATTCATCTTGCCAGTGAGACCATAAAATTCTTTTACAACAATCCCTGGAGGGAACTAAAAAAGATTCCCTCCCTGACCCCTCTCTTTCTCAGGGCTTCATAGCTCAGCAACTACCCATTGAAGGGACACACTTTTCACTGTAGATATGTCAGTTAGACATGTCAGTGAACTCACTCAGGATCTGGCCTGCCTCAGCCATTTGAGGGTGATGTTAGTCTCTGTAGGTTAATTTATGTACCTCTGTTTTAAATAATTGTATATAAAACATCACGTAAAGATAATATTGCTCTGCGGCGCCTGGGTGGCTCAGTCGTTAAGAGGCTGCCTTCGACTCAGGTGGTGATCCCGGGGACCTGGGATGGAGCCCCGCATCGGGCTCCCTGCTCCGCGGGAAGCCTGCTTCTCCCTCTCCCATTCCCCCTGCTTGTGTTCCCTCTCTCGCTGTCTCTCTCTTTGTGTCAAATAAATAAATAAAATCTTTACAAAAAAAAAGATAACATTGCTTTGAAGGGTATCTTATTTCCATGCTATTTGGAGTATACCTTACTGAAGCCACAGTGAAGTGACCACAGACATCAGTTACTTTCTTGTTTCATATTGGAGGGGAAAATTAAATCAGAACCATCTTATATGGAAATAATTCAGCAGAATAATTAATCATCCTAGTTTAATAAATCATGGGAAGATTTCAGGGTTTGAAAGAGTTGTATACTGACAAAGTGGACTATTATTACAGATAGAAATTGTAGGGAAAAATTTTAGAATCAAGTAGAGTTAAAAATCAGGGCATCATTAAGATATTAGCTCTAACACATAATGCCAGCTATTAAAAATGGCAGGAAGGGAGACTTTACTTTCTTTGGTTGCAAGAGCCCAGGTAGTAGACATTTGCACATGTTGCTCAGGTTCACTTGAAATCAGCAGATCCAAAATAAAATTCATTACTCCTTTCCCTGCCCTCCATTAATTCCATCCCATCTTCTACTTGCACTGAGCATGCTTTTATCTCAGTCTGTGTCTTTGGCTACAGGAGCTAGAAACCCAAGGATCTTTGTCCCCTCTCTTGCCAAGAAATGGTTAAGAGTACAAATGCCAGAGTCAGCATGCCTGGTTTAAAATCTGACTGTGTGGCTTACTAGCTTTATAAGTTTAGGCGAACTACTTGACCTTTCACATCTCAGTTCCTCATCTGCTAAGTAGAGATAATAGTAACTATATAATTGGGTGAGTGTTAAATGGGTTAATATATGGAAAGCACTTAGAACTTTAGCTGGTACTAAATAAGCTCTATAGGAGGGTTTGCTATTATTTTACATCACTTTCTAGAGTCAACTGATTTTTTTTTTTTTTTTGGTGTCCTTTCTCTCCTTTCCCATGGCACATGTTGAGTTCTTCCTACTTCAAATAAAGAAATGGTCCCCAGGTAAGTCTGTGCCTACAGTCTTATACCTTTTCCTCTACCCTTCATGCTAATACCAGGATGATTTATCCTAAGACTCAGGTTCAATCATGTCACTTCATTTCTTAAAGACATTCAGTAACTCCCCAAGCCCATTTAAGAGTTCAGACATATGGCATGGCATTTAAGGCCTCCGTAATTTGTTCTGACCTATATATTTCCAGATGTCTGTTCTGAGTGCAGAGCCTGATGCTGGGCTTGATCCCATGACTCTGAGATCATGACCTGAGCTGAAACCAAGAGTCACATGCTTAACTGACTGAGCCACCCAGGTGCCCCCTGTTCTAAGGTTCTTAGATGTGGCATGCAGGGGAAGGGAAGGGTATAACTTCAGTTCATATAGGATATCCTTGAGACATCTACCATCCTTCTTTTCAGGGTCTCTTAAGTCCATCCAATCATGGTAGCTTCTCTACTATACTTGGGAAATGACAACTTTGAGAAGCTACCAGTGGGGTAGATGAAGAGCTCACTTTTGAGATCTATGGATATCTAGGTGAGAAATCCAATAGGCAGTTGGGTATTCATTCATTCAATCAACAAGCATTTATTGAACAAATATTCAGTACTACCAGTGAGTACTGTCCTAGGTGCTGGAAATTTAACCTTGAACAAAAGACATATGATATATTTACTCATTGAAGTTCAGCTTAGTAGACATGATTCTAAAGCTCAGGGTGTAGGTCTGGATGGACAAGAAAATCTTGAAGGTAAAGAGCCAATGAATGTAATGAAAATAGCAAAGGTATGGGAGATATCAGATAATTGAAGGGGCAAAGTTCTGGAGTGGGAGGGAAGGGTGGAGTAAAGGACAGTAATGGTTGATTTGGTCTTCTACTGACAGAGGGGCATCTTATCCTTTGACTGGGAGAAGAGATGGTAGGGATTTATGGGAATTTGGGAACTTGTAGATGGAAATAAGAAGAGAGGAAAAAGAGTCGTGACCCAATTTTCTCAAAGTAAAGGCAAAAATACCTGCTGGGAATGAGAAGGGCTGAGGTTTAATGGAGGGACTTGGAGAGGTGAAGGTTTGGCAGGAATCATGGAAGGCATTGGAAGGGAGAGAGCGCTGCCAAGCACCTATAAAGGACAGCAAAAATTTATATGGACAGCATTTGGCAGGATTACGAGATTTTCACCAAGACAGTATAGGAGATAGGGTAAAGAAGAAGAGATGTGAACCATAGAGACATGTCATATTGAAACATGAATTTACTTATCTCCATTTTGACCTCAGTCTGTACTTTCTAACTAATTACGTTCTTTTTTCCAACTTATCTCTTAACTCAGGCAAAAGACCTGGCAGGCAAAGTATCCCATGTTGGGAACCGAAACCACCCCCTCAAGCAATAACAATTGCCCTATACTAGCAAGACCCCGCAGGATTGACCCTGGAGCAATGATTGACCTGATCTTTACTGCTCACCTAAACATACCCACCAACTTTTGTCCCACATTTTCCTTATATAAACCTAGAAGTATTTCAGCACTTTGGAGACAGCCTTTGGCCATTAGTCCTCTGTCTTCCTAGTGTTGGCCTCGCTGAAATAAATTCTTTTCTTGTTTCACTACTGGATTTTGTCAGTGGTGAGTGGCTGAACCTGTTCTGTTTGGGACCCCTGGAGCCAGGTGCTCTTGCACCTTTGGGCCCCCGTTACAATTTCATCTTGTTCCATAGCACCTATCCCTGCAATTTGCACACAAGAGGTGCTCAATGAACTGTGGTGGAATTCAGAAATCATTTGGAATTCAGAAATTATTTAAAAGATGGGAGGATAGGGCATCTTGAAGTTCACTGTTGTGTCACCCATAACACAAAGAAGAAATCAGATTATGACTCTAGAACAGCAGAATCTCATTTTTAATCGAATAAGTCAATATCAATGTTATTCTAGAAAAATAAACTTTACAGAAAAAAATAAAAGTTTTAATTCCAAGTAAGAATTATATTGAGAAACATTTTATTATTTTAATTATTTTTATTATAATAATAAAACATATACACTCCCTTCCAAAAGGAAAAGAAAACAAAAACAGTAATTGAAAAGTCTCTTACTTTTATATTTCCATTTATCATTCCATTCTTCTTCTTAATAATAACGACTGAAAACGTTTTGGAGCTTTGCCTTCTAGAGTTTTTTCTAAGCATATTCTAACTCTACTATTCTATCTTCTCTCTAAATATACTTTTAAAAAAGATCTTCTGGGGTGCCTGAATAGCTCAGTCGGTTAAGTGTCTGACTCCTGGTTTCAGCTCAGGTCATGATCTCAGGGTCCTGAGATCGAGCCCTGTGTTGGGATCCATCCTCAGCGGGGAGTCCGCTTGAGATTCTCTCTCTACTTCTGCCGCTCCCCCACTTGTGCATTGTTTCTCTCTCTCACTATCTCTCTCTCTCTCTTGCTCTAAAATAAATAAATAAATAATAAATAAAATCTTTAAAAAAATATCTTTTGTAGTAGACACTTTTGTTTGCTTCTCTAACATCCTTTATTTCATTCATCTCATCCCTATTTTGTCTAGGTACCTATCTCATCCCCTGGTCCAGAGAGTGAGCCGTTTCCAACCCAATTAGTGCATGGCATTCTCTAGTAACTGTCATTGGTCCAGGGTTGCACACATGACTTTAGCTGGGTCAATCATACTGAAGGGAAAAAATTAAATTTCATGCTTAGGAAAGGAGTGTGAGTGTGTGTGTGTGTGTTTTCTCCCACTTAAAAATTCATATGAGAAATGTCTACATTTGTTGCTATTAGATTAAGGGATCTATGAATATTGAAATCCTTCCACTGCTCAACCACTTCTCTTTCCCCCAAAATTCCCAGTACAGGTATAGACAAAGCCATTTCATTAAGGAATGGAAGAAGGTGTCTGTGGCCTGCTGCTTTATGGATGGGACAGGAGAGCTTCCTCAGAAAGGGACAACATCTGTGCTGCCCTGTAAATGTGGCCTTATATCTATCCTCATATTTGACTGAAGGAGGTGCATTACTGTCTCAACTCTTTATCCCTTTCCTATCCACATGCTTTACCTTATGTTTCAGAGTTCCCATACAGGAGAAAGTGTTTCACAATCTAATAGGCAAAAAATTTTTATTATTTCATTTGCACTTTTTATTCTGAATGAGAGTGAGCATACTTCATATTTTTAGAATAAATTTCACTTTTGTGAACCCTCTCCTAATGTGCTTTGTCCATATTCCTCTTAAATTATTCATTTTTGCTTATTGATTTGTAAGACTCTGGATACTAAGGATATTAGCACTTTGCCTGTCTTGTAGTTACTATATTCTTCAAGTTTATTTTTATCTTTTCTTTTTTTGTATGTATTTTTTTTATTCAATAAAGGAATTACCAATATTTTAAATTTTACATACTCAAATGTATCACTCTTTTTCTTTTATGGTTTCTGGGTTTTGTGCCTTTTTTAGAAATGCTTTTCACATCCAAAGAGTATAAAATGATTTGCCCATGTTTTCTAGCATATTTGTTTTCATTTTAAAAATTATTTATATCTTTGATCTATGTTGGATTTATTTTAGAAGTCGGTTAATACTTGCCCCTTTATCTATAAATGGCTAGTGTATTGTTCTAATCTCTATTAAATAATCTACCTTTTCTCCACTAATTAGAAGTAAATGAAATTTTTATAAGTATCTAGATCTGGACACATAGGTTCTCTATGTTTATGTCTATGATTGTCAAAAAACAAAAAACAAAAAATTTTAAAAAAAGGAAAAGAAGAAGAAAAATGGAAAATCTAACCAGGGATATCTATAATTTCTAGGCAAGTAACTTTGTAGCTTTTTGCACTGAAAATTTTTGTCATTTTGTCGAATGTAATTTATATTGTCTTTAAAAAATGAATAAATGTCAAAATCACTCATATAGTTAGTTTCTTTTCAATTCTTTTCTTCTCCAGACTTGTGCAGGCTCTTCTTGAATTTTTCCATATGATATTTAGAACAATAGCATATGTACATATGTATATGATGGGGAAAACTACACATTGCTTATTAAATATGATTATTTCTGAGCAGTGGGATTAGGGAATGAGGTCTTTTACTTGCTTTGTCATATATATCTGTGTTTCTTGAATTTTGAGGAATAAGCAAGTATTAGTTTTTAATAAATATTCAATGAAGATTTAAAGAAATAATTCAACATATGGAAATATAATCAGAGACCTTAATGAAGTCTTTTAGCGTATTTTTTTACTTGATCCCTTTGTGTTTTCCAGATATGCAATCATTTCATCTGCCAATAATAATCATTTAGTTTCCTCCTGTTTAATATTTATGCCTCTTACTTTTTCTCCTTGTCTAATTGCATTTTCTAGCATTTCAAGAATGTTAAATGTGGTGACAGTGGAATTTCTTCTGTTTTATTTCTAAGTTTAGTGGAGTACTTTTAATATTTCACCATTGAGCATGACCCTGGCTTATATTCTATTCTTATTTTACTGAAGTTTTTTTTTTATTAAAAAAATTAATCCTAAGCATCACTCAAATCTGCATTGGCACCCTCACATTTAAATCCATGAAAGTTTATTGATGTGTAAAAAAGGGACTTGATAGTATATCCATCAGTCTCATGGAAGAGCACTTATTGAATTTTTATCAAAACTAATTATTCCTTAAACTATAAAGGAAATATTTCACTGTTACCAATGGATAACAGTGTCTCTAGCTTAATATTAAAATATTTTCTGATTATTTATCCTTTTTGTTTAATGACTAGTCCAATTCATACTTTGCAGCAACTAATTTGTCATAAAAAAAGAAAAAGTCCTTCTCAGCCTCTGTGAGTTCTCTTCTCACTGAGAAATCTTTACCACAGTAGAAAGGAATTGACCCTCATAATTTACAGTTGAGGGGTCCAACTCAAGTGTTTCTGCAGAAGTCAGCATTAAAATTTTATTTTTCAAACCTCAGGGGCTTCATGTGTTGTTTGCTTCACATTTGTTTTCACCAGTTGCTTTGTGAGTGTTAATGTATTCCTCTGACCCACCAAGTTTTATGTATCATACTTTCTTTGCCTGAACAGCTGCCTCATTGCAAGCTATACACAAATCCCATACAAATGCCACAAGCCATTAAGATGTAAAGTTAAATTAGACTGCAATGTGCATCAAAAATAAACCAAATAAGTGAATAAACAAAATTAAATGCAGATATTCACCAGAGAAATGAAGCTTTGGAAAATTCTTTCCCCCACCCTATTGTTTCCCCACATTTGTGGTTACAGTGGTTAAGAGTGCAGCTGGGGAGGTAACTGTGGATGGGGAAGACAACCGACTCCTTACACGTGGCTGCCCAGATGTGCTACTCTCTCAGGGATGCAGTGCCTGCCTCTGAGCATCCTAGCCTGGCATCATTATATCCTGGATGGTGATGAGAAAGCACACTGACTAATACAATATCATTCACTAACATGCTGATTCATTCATTCCATGTTATGATTGAGTGCCTTCTGGATCTTAGGTACTGTGTTTAACAGCACACATCCACCCCTAATAAGTCACAGTTCTCTCTGCCAGAGTACTTAGAAGCCCATAGGGGAGTCAGATTAGGTAATGCCAAATCAATGTGGTGATGATAGAGGTAAGCATAAGGTGTTATAGGATTCCTCCATAAACCCTGATACACACATGAAATTTATTATGCCACATCCCTGATTAAAATCCTCCCAGGTACTCCCACCCCCTGAAGACTAAATCAAAACTTCTGGGACTGGCATGTCAAACGCTTAACCATTGGTCCCCACTAATTCTGCCAAGTGCCATCTTAACCACTGCTCAGCAGACTCTCTGCCTGTGGATGGCTTCCACTGAACCACCTGCCGAATGACCCAGCACTCTTCATTCTCTCTGTGGGATACACTGACACCTACATTGAGACTTGCCCGGTAGCAGGTTATCTCCTAGTGCACTCCGTACCCACCAAGTGAGAAATAAACTCACTCAAGTCAGTCCTGCATTTTCCAGACTTGTTTAGGCCAACTGGACCTGTTACTGTGATCATATTATGAGGCTGATAAAGTATGAGTATGCAAAGAAAGACTGATGTGGATCCATGAGAACTACCTTCAATGGTTTGAAAAAACCTGACAAAGGCATGTTGAAAGAATACCACAGGGTTGAAAACATGATGGCATGACATTGGGCTGGAGAATACCTTTAAAAAGTTAGACATCTACACTTAGATTTTTTTTTTTGTAAGTGTTTGAAAGTCCTTATCCATCTTAAAGAAAGCAAAGCTAGAAAGAGTAGATGATGTGTTGCAGTGTGCTTTACCAAAGAAAGATGATGTGAAGCTATGGTCAACAACTCACAACCCAAAGGAGCAGCTTTGGCCTGGTTACAAATGAGTGGTGAATAGACATACAGTCAGATGTTTTTAATTAAAATAAAGTGTTCCAGTCAGAACTGTATTATGTTTTATAAAAGTGCCCTATGTCTGACTTTGGGGAACAACCAACACCCTACTGGGCAAGGAGACATCACCTATTGTATCTGTAACTCCCCTAACATCCCATGTTCTGTCACAACTCCATGACTTTGAGCAGTTTCCTCTGCCAGGAAATGTCCTCCAGGCTCCTGTATCTGGCACATTCCTGTTTACTATGCACTGCCACATCAAGTGTGATTTCCTTCACATCGCCTCTCCTGGTTTGTTTGTTACTTTTTCCTTCCTCAGCCAGCAGCAGCAGCTCATTCTTATATTTGGGGACCGCCCCACTCTACAAGATGCAACCTCTTACTGTAGAGGGTGCAAACACCAGCTATTCTCCTCTCTGCTTCCCATTGCTTGAGCCCAGGTACCTGAGCTAGGCATAGTTACACCCAACCGCAGGCTCCAGTGACATGAAGCTGCTGGACACTGCGGCCAAGTCTGCTCTGGGGTGCTGGTGGTGGCAGTGGAGAAGGCTGACTTCAGTTTCTGGGGGTGCCAGTGCTAGAAAGAAAGGGTGGCTTTGTGAACTCCATGTTTGGTTCCTTGATCCTCTCAGATATTCTGGATTCTGGGAGGACTCTCGTAGCCTTTCTTAAATCCCCTTTCTGCTCAAATCAGCCCAAATTTGTTTTGATCGCTTCAACTGAGAACCCTGATGATATTTGCCTTCAAGGCTGTGATATGACATTGTGACTGTTCCTATGTGTATTTGCCCCCCAGTGACTGTGAGCTGGAAACTGTGCATCTCATCTCTGTAACTCCAGTGCCTAGCACAGAACAAAGGAACGCAAAGCAGATACTCAACAAATTGCTGTTAATTCCTTAATTTGTTAATTCATTACTTAATCACTGAGTGAGTTTTCCCTGAAGATCCGTATATAAAATGACAGCAAATGACACCAGAATGTGTTCAGTGGCTGGGGAGAATTGTGGCCCATTCTGCCCCTATTCCTCACAGAAGACAAGCACAGGCACAGAGAGTTCCATAGCATTTAATTAAATATGAGATGGTAACACACACTGGATACTTAGATACTTAGCAGCTCTGCAAAAATGTTTGTAATGCACATGGGAGGTACACGGTCCAATCAGAGACCTTCACTGTAGTGAATGCTAGAGAGTTTTTAGAATAATCCCAAAGAAAAACCACTGAGCTGACACAAATACCATCGGATCTGTCCCATTCCAGTTGTCTTACCACATATTCTCACCACCTTTCCAGTCAGTTTCGTCTTCTAGCCCCTCTAGAAGTGCTATGAAAACACAAGTAGGCGCATCTGAAATAGTCCATCTTTGGCTTTTCTGAAGCCAGTTTCCATGGAAACCAGAAGGACAGGAGAGGCAATGGCTAGTGGAAAATCAGTTGGATAAGCCAAGACTCTCTAGGTCCAGCCAGGATTGTTGAATTGACCAAATGAACTGCCTGTTTAACAGCTCTCATTTCACACTATATAGATCTAGCAGTTTACATCACTGCCTTCTGCGTTGTCTCTCACCAGCTTTTCTTTCTTAATGAAATCCAAAAGAGGGTTGGTCAAAACGGACTTGTAATCTGATATTATTCAATGTTCCTGAGTATAAGATCACACATGAGCAGCAGTTATGATTATAAGAGGATAATACATGGATTTTAAATTCCTCCAGTAACAGACAGACATTCACACACGAAATTCAAATGATAATCTGTGCCCAACAATACTGAAACACGGGATTTTAGAGCTGGAGTGACTTGGATCTTCCTCTAGACTTATCCCCTCATTTCTTTGAGATATTGTCTACTATGTCAGGGAAACAAACTTCTGGCTTTCAGTCCTGACCTCACACCTAAGGTGGAATAACTTACCTGTCCTTTCTGTGCCCCAATTTTCCCATAAGTCAAAGCTAACGACACACTTCATGGGACTTCTGTGGATAAGGTACAAGAGAACCAGGCTCGCATGAGGTTTTCTGTGATGACCTCCTCTTTGAGACCTGGTTCCCATTTCTACAAAAGGTAAAGAACACATGTCCACCTGGTGGAAAAGGTCTTCTGCTGCTGACACACCAGACAGATTCTGGGCTTTTCCTCCCCGTAGATGTGTATCACTTTTTTGGCATTTTTTCTTGATTGTCTTCAACAGGGTACTTTGAACATGCCTCTATTATAGCACTTTGTGTGATTATAATCATTTGTTTACAAAGCTGCCACTTTCATTAGATTTTTCCACTTTATAAGGCCCCCAACTTTATTTGTCTTAGATACCCTACACCCAACTCTGTGGCTGGCACATAGCAGCCTACCCATAAATACTTGTCAAGGAAATGAAAGGGATAATGCTTATGGAAATGCTTTGAAAATCACAAAAGCACTAAGCAAATCTAAGGGAATGTGAGATTATATTCACCACTACTGATTCAGAGAAAAGGATTTGGAAAGTACAATGTCCAATGGAAGAATAAATGATCTTATTATCATTAGGCCTCTAAGCCAGCAGATAAGATCTGTTCAACAAAATTTAAAACCCCTTCCCAGATATCACAAAACAAAACAAACAAGAAAATCAAAAACAGGTCACCCCCCAACAAACTAAAAACAGAACAAAAAGATACAAAATGTCAACAACAACAACAGCAACAAACCCCTGAACAAAACCAAGCCAAACCCTGGATCTATGCCCTTCATGATTTCCTGTGCCTCAGCTGCCCTGTGTGGTTCTGCATGTACCCAAGGGCTGGAGGCCTGTGGGAGAGGACTCTGCTGTTCTCCCCTGGGTTGCAATTTCTCAGCTGCCTTGACTTGGTTTGAGATAGTCACTAGAAATTCATCTAGACCAAGAAATGCAAGAGGACACATGTCAGATCTTCTTTATCTTCAAGAACAGGGCCAAGTCGGGCTCATTCACTGCATATGCTTATAGTTCTCCCTGAAGCTTGTGGCAAGATACAAGGCCATAAAACTCAGGACAGTCTGTAGACACATTTGGGTTGGGGCAGTCTCTACACAGATATAAAGTTATTCCTGGCTTATTGCTCAAATGCCCCTGTGTCCAGAGCTGGCAACAGATTCTTCTATTATCGGTGGATGCAGCTGAGTGGTGGTAGCAAGAGAATCATGCCCTTGATAACTAACAATAGAAATTCTGGGCTTCTCCTTTTTCAGAAAAAACAAAATCAAATAGAATTCGTGTTTTTTTCTTGCCTTCTTCAGTTTCCGTAGACATGGCTGGTCATGGTAGTTCACATACTATATGACCCTTTCTTTCTCTTAGCCTTTTCTCATTTTGGTGGCCATGTCCCTATGTGTCTAGGAAAATCCTGGCTTATGCTGCTTGTACTGGAATGAGTATTTATAATTTCCCCTTTCACTTTCAAAAGTGACCCAATTTGAACAATAAATTTTATAGTCACCCGTTCGTTATTAGTGAGGTTTGGCACTTGTGAATGGGATAGCCTCCAGTCAAGGGGAAGGCATATGGCTTGGCGGGGGAAACCACAGTTAGACTCCAGCCATCAAACTCCACGCTGAGTGGGGACAAAGTGGACAGGTTACTTAACGCCCCCAAGCCTCAGTTTCATCATCTATTAGAAAAGAGAATAATAATAATAATAATAACAATTGCCCCAGTGCCCAGGATTACCATGAAGATGCAGGGAGACAAGCTGTGTAGAGCACAGGATACACAGTGAGTCCTAGTAATGGTAGCTATCAGCGCTGTTCTCCTTTCCCTCTGTCTTCCCTTGCCCTCCTCCTGCCTTCCATCCCCCTCCCTCCTCTTCCCTTATCCTTTCTTTAATTCTTTCCTGCTTCTTTTTCTTTCTGAAATAATGGACTAATTTGGGTTGCCTGAAGCAGAGTGCTCCTGCCTCAAGCCAAATGCCCTGGAGTGGGGAGGAGTGGTCCAAGCTATGTTTCTGAATCCTGTAGATTATATGGAGGGCTGGCATTAATTTTTTCTTCTTTGTGCTGCAAGGGGAAGTAAGTAGGAGCTTAGTCATCTTTGTGGGTCATCATGGTTCCAGTCCTGTGTTTCTGACAATTCACTGGTTTTGGTAGAAGCTGGACATAGTGACATATGCTTCTTCCTGACTTGATCCCAAGGAAGTGAGCATGGGCTGTCCCTGGGCAGTTGGGTTCAGTGTCAGGATTCCTGACTGGAAAGTAGATGGAGTGGGCACGGTGCTATTTGTAGTTCCAGGGCCAAGCAGCAGGCCCTGGTACACATGAGGCCCATTCTTGCAGCCTTCCCTGCAGTCTGGGGACCTGGAAGAGGGTTGCACAAGGGCCTCACACATACTGATGGTCCCAGCCAGGCATCCAAAGGGTGAATCTCCTCTGAAAGCTTTTGGGGTGATGGCTGCATGCTCCGATGGCCAGATGGGGCCCTGCATACCCCCTCCAAGCCTCTGCTTCTCAGACTCGTCTAGTTGTGAAGGAGAAGTGTGTTGCAGAAAGCTTTCTGCTTCATCTCTAGCTTGAATGCCATCCACCTTATGAATTTGGCAGTCCAGGAAGCTTTCAGGATTGAAACTCACATTCAAATTCTGCACCAGAAAAGAGAAAAGGCATTTAGAATGCTCCAAAGGGACACACGAGCAAAGGTTCAGTTCATGGGAGGATGTAAAGAACTTTCTGACAGGGGTCTACCAGAGGATGTCAGAAAATTACCCACATGTTCTAGTTGACTCTGCCTCTGGAGACACTCTAACACATCAGAGTCTGAAGTGACTGGCTATGCCCTCCCGCCCTGGGGAAGCCCAGGAGACTTCTGAGACTTGTATCTCATTTTAGTTTCCTACCTCTAGGGAGGTACAGCCCGGATCTCATGAGGGACCCTAGTCCTGGGGTGCACAAAAGACCAAAACTTATGGTTGAACTCTTCCCTATCCTGCAATATCATTCTTGGCTACTGGGATGCCTCCAACATTGTGGTAGAAGCACCAGAAGCACTCACCTTTTTGGGTTTCTTGCACAGTTGTTCCAGAGTCTTCTTATGATCGGGGAGGCTGGGCCACACAATAGGTTTAATTCTGAAATAAGAGGACATTGACAGAGAGGAAATGAATGGTGAGGGAGCACGCACAGTAGGTCTTTCCACTCATTCTGAGCCAGAAATCAGAAGAGCAGGTTTGTAGTCTTGGCTCTGCCACAACTATAGGTGGGTGAGCTTGGACAAGTGACTTGCTTTCCCTGGGCCCCAGTGTCCTATCGATTCACAGAGGGGTTATTGTCAGTGATCTCCGTGAACACCTCTGGGAGAGAGCCCTGGGGAAGAGGAACAGTGAGGGTTTGGCAATGGTGTAGCTATGGAACCAACATTCACCCTGTTCATCTACTCCTAATATAGGTGTTGTCATCTTATTCCTCCTCTCTACTGGCAGCAACTCCTCTGCTCTTATTCTGGTGGAGATGAAGAATATTATCTAAGTCACCCAGGGAAATTGCTTTAGGATGTTCTTTTCAAGTTGGAGTCTCACGAGAATATGTGGCACTGTGCTGTGGGAGTCTTCCTAGACTATTAATAACCTGAAGGTATGTGTCAAAAGGATCATTTTTATAATGAAGCAAACATGGCTCTGTCATGGGGTAGAATGTAAAAGTCCCATGAAGTCATGTGTTGAAATTCAAGCCTTCAAATACATTCTGCACTTTCCCTGGGTACCCCCAGCCACCCAGACATTTTGGAGACATAGTTCCTATTTCTTTAGGAGAAAAAGTTGGGGAGGAGGGTTTGCCCTATGTCTAATTTACATATTTTCAACGCTTTATGAAATTAACTGTTGAAATTCACCAGTTCCCCAGGCTAGGGAGGAGTGTGGGCACTGTAATCCCTGAAATGCCTTATTCCCCTTTGTAGTTTTCTCATCAGTAAATAGGGTTAGAGCTCCAACTGTCTGGGGCTCCATGTAACCATCCTCTTGATTAGTTAAAGTTCACCTTTTTTTCCATAACGCACAGGCCAAGATGACCATCAGAGCCACAGAGAAGAAACTCAGAATGCTAATAGTTAGTAAAACAGGATCCATCCTCCCTGGAATGTAAGGATAGATCTTGGTTAGCAATCATTAACCATGCAGTGGGGGAGGCTTTCAGGGTACTTTGAATTTATTTAGTAACTTAGGACCATTTATTATTTCTTCAAAGTCGCTCTCCAGTGAATAGGATGATACACTAGCTTTATGCACTAGGAATTTTGGCTTCAGTAAGTGGCACTGAATTGGGTGACCAGGTCTAGAACATCTGTCACTTGAAATATAAAAGTGACCAGGCATTTATGGCTGGCAGCAATCTCTCCCCAACTCCTACCACCAAGAGAAGGAAGCCCAATAGGAGAATGATGATGTGGATGCTCTACATTGCAGACTCGGAAATTTCCCGTCTGAGAATGGGAGGCTGGGATGGCAGAACGATTCCCCTCATACCTCAAAGAGAAGGTATGTGTGCAGTGTTTTGGTTCCTCAGGGGCCTGCCTGAGCCATGTTCTTTGTTTTTTCTGGTAATTCTCTCTTCCTAGACCACATGGATATCTTTGTTATTCTGAAAAAGGAGACATGGAAGAGCAGCACTTGCTTGCCCATCTTCCATCACCAAAGGTGTTCCCTAGAGGGCCTTTACAGAGACCAGCCATTGGGATTCCAATCTAAGTTGATAAAGTGGAGGTAGTAGGTGGGCATTTTGTTCAGAATTAGTAGCAATTCCCACGGGCACCTAGGTCAATAGAGTCATTGATGGTACCAGTAGAGTCATTTAATCAACGACTAAGGGCCCCGCTCCCACCACTTCCTTGTTCTTCCCCAAAGGGGCAAAGATGGCAGGTCATTCTCTAAAGACAGTAAAAGAATGCCCTCCAGGAGTCCTAACTTGTGGGTTCATTTCCCCTCTCTGGCTCTTACTCTTGCTCACACACTTTGACAGGCAAAGCACTATGCAGGGCACAAAGACTCTTCGGTCACTTCCCACCTGTGATCTCTGGAGTTCTGAAGTGGAAAGTTGGACTCCATTCACTCCAGAAGCCTTGAAAATAGTTGGCATTAGGGATGGACCGGACTTTAATCTCATACATTGCATCAGGTTGTAGCTTTCTCTGTAGGAGGGTCAGCTTTGTACTGGATAAGTTCACACACTAAAGAGCAAAACATGCCATTACATTTTTAGGATTGAAAAAGAAGTGCTGCCCAGATCCCCTGAATCATTTCAAGTTGAGTGCCTTTAGTCACATGGGTACTCTCACTAGGAAAAGGAGCTATGACACGGGGAGGACCATGTGTAAGCTCATAAATGATGCTACCAGTGGTCAAGGAGGGCAACAGTACCATGGGTCTTTGTTCAGGTGAGCTGGGTTCTCCCACTCCAGGAGGATATAAATCACTCCCAGGCTCCCACCTTCCTTTCCACATTCAATTTCTTTCTTTTTTTCTTTTTCTCCTTCTCCCCTTTCACATTCCAAATGGAAATAAAAGGGAATGGTGGGTTAGTGAGCAGGAATAATTTCTCTCTAGAAAGATACCATCCTACATTGCAAATAGCAATACAGAGACAACAGTATCTTCAAAAATGTGTATCACCCTTAAGAAAAAAAAAGCATCTTTCAATTTGATCAGTAAAAAGTTAATATTCCATTGCTATTTACATTTATACTTTTTATTATGTTATATTTATACTTCTTCAATTATTAGTTTTCATATATTTATTGAATTTATGTATTTCTAATTTATGAGACATTTCCAAGTTTCTTGCTAATTTTTCTGTTGTTACATTTGTCCTTTTCTTAATGATTTATAAGACCTCTTTAAATATGCTGGATATTAATCATCTGTCAGTTGTATGTGTGACAATTTAATCCTAATTTCTAATTAGCCTTATGACTTTGATTATTGTGTGTGCTGACATTTATAAGCCTTTATTTTTATGTAGTCACATGTATCCATCTTTTGCTTTTTTTTTTACTGCCTTTATGCTTAGAATATTCTTCATTTCAAGATTATATAAACATTTACCTATATTTTTTCTGCCTTGTTTAGAGTTTCACTTTTACATAATTTCCTTAAATCATCTTTTTATTTTATTTTTTAATATGGAGCGTTAGGCATTTAACTTAATTTTTTCCACAAGAAGCGAACTGACTGTCCCAGTATCATTTATTCAACATCCTTCCTTTCTCCACTATAGGTGTTTTTCCACTGGTGTAATTTTCAGATGAAGACTCAAAAGGGCAGGATCAACGTAGTCTAGTTTGTGCGGTGGGTGCGTAGAAGGAGGGAGAAGGCTGTTTAGGGCAGACATTACACTTAATATAAGTACTGTACAGCAGCATGCTGCAGACAAAGAAGTCTAATCTTTGCCTGAGAAAAGGGAACAGTATGGATAAGTAGATACTCTTTTCACCTTGAGAAAGAGAAGCCATCATCTGGTTTTTGCTCATGTGATACGAAAAGGACAGAAGTTAAGCCAGTAGGTTCAGAGGAACCTGAAAATCTGGGACTCTCTACTTTTCTCCCATCTTTTCCCCAAGACAGATTTCAGGGACAGCAGACCATTCCAACGACAGTGACTCATGGAGTCTAAATAATCCTCCAGATTATGATACAAATGAAGTTTTTTACTTTGAGGATGAAGAACTCAGGCTTAAAAAAAAAAATGAAGAAAAATATTCCACTGCCCTCCTTCCTTCAGGCTGCTTCCATAACTCCTGTGAACTAAACTGTGGCTATGAGTTGGTGATGGTTTTCGCCTGATTTGCCAGTGAGAGTTGTATACTTTTTGAGACCCCCCCCCAAATAAAGAGGATTGATTTGGTCTTAATCTATATTGCTAATCAACTGCATAATTTAGAAACATTATAAAAACAAAAAATAGAGCAAGAAAAAAAAATTAGAGCTAGAATGGGATGGCCCAGAGAAGATCTAGGTTTTGTGAAACCTGAAGCTTTTATACTTTGGGGAGCTCCTTTCAGGAAAAAGTATATTTTGAACACAAAATTGCTAGGGGCCCTCCCCAGGTGAATGTACCTCTGGGCCCATAAAATTTATAACATTAAGTTTTTATTTTATAGTTTTATATATTTTATAATTTTGTGTATTTTATGTAAATTTACTTATTAAGTATATTTATATATACATCTTTATGAATGTCATAATAGATAAATGTAGTTAATCTACATACCATCCAGTCATTTTCATTTTTTTCCTGGCGATAGGCTACCTCATGCATTAATTCTTTCACATACTTCTTTTGTGAGTGAGATGTGTTAAATGTCACCAGAAAGTCATTTGCTCCCTCGCGATAGATGACTCTTATGTCAAAAGGAGCCTCAGGTTTAACTGGAAAGGAAAAAAGGAGGTCAGTCTATAGGGCAGTCAAGAAAATAATTACACTTTTTAAAGTTCATCTATTCTGAACATCACATTCTCTTTCTGGGTCAGTAACTGAACAACAGTTCAGAAAACCATTTCTTCTTCTTCCTGGTTCACAGCCTGACTACACTTTTCAGCCTCCCCAGCAGTTGGGTGCGGTCTTGAGCACAATGTGGGGAGAAGTGATGTGCACCACCTCCCATCCTGGCCCAGAAACCTTACATGTATGGCCCTTTGCTTATTGCCTTTCCACCACTTGGAGTCATATGTTGAAGACAGTGGGACCACAGGAGGGAGGAACTCTGAATATTGCTTGGAGGAGCATCACCCACAGATTAGAAATACCCATTTTGGCTCTTATGTGAGCAAGAAATAAAATTCTGGTGTTTGAGATATCATATGTTTTAGGGCTTATTTGTTATAGCAGCTAGTGCTAATTCTACACCAAAACATATTCTCTTTGCCTTTTGAATACTAGAGAACTTGCTACCAACTAGCCCCAAAACAGGAGTATTTAAACTTGGAGTCCTCATTATTCCAATAAAATCAGATTGTAAGCTGGGAGCCTTGTACCTCATCTCAGCTATGTAGAAGTTGAGGGTCTGCATCCTGGCCCTAAGCTCATAACTTCCAGTGTGACTTCAGTCTAGTTTGTATTAGCTCTAAATTCTTTTCCGGTCTCTTCCGTCTGCCTGCCATGCAAAATTCCTCTTAGGATCACACGCACCATGTATGAAATGCTATTGGAGGGAGATAGGTTTTATTCTAGGCAGAACCAACCCAGATAAAGATACTAAATTCCTTGAAAAGCATGTGTGTCATGTGGCCTCCCCACCATTTTCCAGGGGCTTTCCTGTCTTGGGTTCTTAGCTGCTCTATCACCAAAGCCTGGGGTGGTAGTTAGCTGTCTAAAGATGGGACAGCCACTTTTTTGCATAGCTGATCTCAGACAGAGATGGGCAGCATATAGGCTAAAATCTAAGCTAACCCCATTGTTAATGGAAGAGTACGTGTTCATCAAACTCTTCCTCTGTAGACTGAGCTGGATTCTAAGCTATCTGACTTGGGCTTTAAGGCCGACTTGCTGACCCAGTAAAGTGAACTCACGTGGTGGAATTTGGCTCACTTATTGTAGTCACTTGCTCATAGTGGTAACCACCTAAGGTTTCCTTGCATTGCCCCAGAGATCCTGAAAAAGAGGAAGTGTCTCCTTTGCCCTTTGATGTCTTATAAAAGAGGGAGCTTATTCTTTTTTACTCTTAGATGCACTATAGAAAGGGAAGGTGCTCTGGGGAAACAAGGGGAAAGGCGGGTGGGTATAAAGAAACAGACCAACAGAGAATCCTGTCAACCTTTTATACCTGCCAAGCCAGTTCCTACTTTTCATTCAAGGGAATAATTAAGATTCACATTCTCAACGAAACCTCTGACACTGAATTCCTTGCCTCATTCCCATCTCCCAAGGGACTCCCAATCATGGAAGAATTAAGGGAAGAACAGACTGATATTGATTATATACCTATTAAGCACCAAGTGCTTTACTTACACAAGCTTCCACCAACAATCCCTAATTACTGCTATACTGATGAGGAAACTGAGTCTCAGAGAGGTTAATTAAGTTCAGGCTCCTATAAAATGGTTTGATAGTATTTAAATCCAATTCTGTATGATTCTGAGGCTTGCTCTTCTTTATTTTAGCTTTTGTTTCTGTGCTCCATTATCTCACACTGGCTTGTCCAGGTATCCTCCAAATAGGTCTGTCTCTGGCCCAAAGGGTGTCTTTGAGCACATTAGAAAAAGTTGCTCATTCCTCAAGCAAAATTTTTATAAGTTAATTTATTCTGGAAACAATCTGAACCATAATATAGATTTATCCCACCAAGGCAAATGGGAAGGGAGGAAGCTGCCCCTCTAGCCTTATCAGAGGGACCACACCTAAAGAAGGAGAAGTGAGGGACAGGTGGTTGCAGGGGAACTCTGGTCTAGGGCTCAATCAGGGGCTTCCAGTTTAAATTCAATTAAATGACAGTTCTGCCAATGAAATATCACCTTAAGAACCAGAAGAAGGTACTACTGAGCGACATGCCTCCACTAACTCTCATCCTGCTTGCTTACGGGTGCTTTCCAAAGCCCCACGAGGCTCATAACTCCAAGTTCACAGGGGCCCATGCTACCAGGTGTGAGCACAACTGCTTTTCTCCTTTAGACCCTCAGATGTGGCTTGTTAGGTTTGTTTCTGCTGGGGTATGGAAAATGGGCCTCTGAGAGCACTGGGTATGATTTGGGAATTCAGATGGACAGGGTGCCACCTGGAGTCCTGAGTATTCACATGCTCACTTTCTAAAATGCCAGGATCTGTCAGAAGACTGAGAATCTCTGCACTCTGTACCTGTTCTCGGAAAAGCGAATAAATATTTCCAATTCCAGTGGTAAACTTTAGATATCATGCTCTTGTGCAGTGCACTAACCATCCATCCATAACAGCCTAGTCTACAAATGACAAAACCCAGCTTGCTTGTGTCCCATACTCAGAATTACCTTGTTGTTGTTACCACTTTCTTAGATAGTACTCACATAGGTTGTGGCCTATGTTGCTATGTGGACAACATGCACAACCCTCTGCCTAGTCTCTTTTTCACTATCTCTGCCTTTTTACAGGATAATTATTCACAGGTAGAACTTTTGCTTTTACTCTCTATTTTACCAATTTAGTGAAGCAAAGCTAAGATAGACTCAAAGTTTCTCACCTTCTTGTCTCTAATGAGTATTGCTCTCTTACCTTTGATTTTCTTTTCGAGTGCTGAAGAAAGGGTTGAGAATAAGGAGAGAGAGTGAGTCATAGTATTTAAAACCAGCAAAAGAATGCATCTCTTCAATTACTTTGGCCAATTTCCCCCTGTGTATATTGTTTCATCTATAAATACCCATAGGTAGAATAAATGTGGGTAGTTATTATTCTATTGCACTGATGCATTGTAATTGGCTTAGACATTCTGAGGCTTTGAAAAGAACTTTATTCACCCCAGGGTCATAATCTGTAAGTAGTGGGAAAAAAAACTTCTTATGTCTATATTCCCAATCTTTCTGATTACTTTGATTTACTTGCCTGGTAACCAAATGGTGAATTTGTAATTAATATGGACTTACAACCAGGTAATTGAATGGATTTACTAATTCATATTATTATGTATATGGATATTATATAGAGCCAAAGGAAACATGTAGTTGAGTTTACCGATTCAGATTATAATTTTATTTGAAATATAATTATTGTATCTTTTTTGGCAAATTGTAATATGAATATCCTAAGCCACATTACATTGGCTATGCCTCACTTCTCAGTAATAAGTCTCTTAGGAAGATGTGATAGTAATTTCATGTGTCAGCTTGGCTAGGCTGTGGTGCCTTGTTTGGTCAAATACTAGTCCAAAAGTATCATTTTTTTTTAAGACTTGACTAACATTTAACTCAGTACACTTTGAATAAAACAGATTACCCTCCATAATGTGGTGCTCCTCATGCAATCAGATGAAGGCTTTAAAAGCAAAGACTGAGGGTGCCTTGCTGGCTCACTCAGAAGAGCATGCCACTCTTGATCTTGGGTCATGAGTTCAAGACCCATATTATGTGTAGAGATTACTTAAATAAATAAATAAATAAACTTAAAAAAATAAAACAAAGACTGAGATCTCCCGAAAAGAAGCAATTTTGCTTCAAGATTGCAATATAGAGACCCTGCTTGAGGTTCCAGACCATGACCTTACCCTATGGGATTTGGACTCAAGACTGAAATATCCAATCTTACCTGAGTTCCTAGCATTCTGGCTTTCCCTATAGATTTCAGACTTGCCAGCCCCAACAATCATATGAGCAACTCCTTAAAATAAATCTCTTTCATATCTATTTCTCTATCTACATATTATCTATCCATCTATCTATCATCTATCTATCTATCATCTCTCTATCATCTGTCTATCTATCTATCTATCTATATCTCCTATTGGTTCTGTTTCCTCTGGAGAATTCTAATACAGAAGTCGTATTTACTTTTAAAAATAACTTGATAATTTAACAAAACACACTCAGAATATGGTGGGTATGTGGGAAGAAGACTATAAGGAATTCAAAAGAAGGTAAGATGAGGAAGGAAGGGACATACATTGGTGGATGGCAGAGGCCCAGATCCAGTGAAACTTCACACAGATGAACTCTTTCTGCAGTCACTATCCTTCATAGCTGAGTTTGAAGACCCTCAGAATTCTCTTGTAGTAAGAATTAGTGGCATATGCTTCACAACTTTCATTTCTTTAAAAAATTCCTTCCATTAGGGGATTTGCTATTCTTTATTGAATATAGCTTTCATGATTTGTCTACTTTTAACATAAAGTCCAGAGAGAATCAGTGTCTTCATATATCCCCAAATAGCAATCATACCCCTATATACAACTTCTTACCTATCTTGACTATGTTCAATTTCTTGGAAGTTATGTTCTTTCCTCCAAGCTTCACATGTATTTCGCTGTCTCCAATGAGTAAGAATTTCTTTGTCTTAATGAAATACATCTCTTGCAGTTTATCAAAAGTCAGGCATTTTACATTCAAAAGGGCCCCACTGTAGGAACAAAAAGGGAACCATCTTAAATCAAGTAGGAGTTTCTGTATACAATAGAATAGCATTACACGTACATTTTAGTTGTGTGACTTCAACTCTGTCCATAGGTATGCAGATGGTTAGGTGCTTATGAAAGAGAGAGAGGGAATTAAATAATGTGGCTTCTTGCTACCATCAGACCTAGTGATGATATATTCAGGCATTAGATGCAACTGAATCTGAACCATCAAAGCATGTTCATGAAAAAGATGGAAAATTCCTATTTTTTAAGAATCAATCATTGAAAAACAAATACTTTGTTTAGATGAGAAGGTAATTGCGCTTTTTGATGTCCTGCAGAAATAAATTGAGAAAATAAAACCTGTAAAGAAACATTGACCAAAAAAAGTTAAAGGAAAGGATACAATAGTCTAAAGGATTGTATACATAAAACCATAAATACTTAATGGGTAATTTAGGGATTTTCAAAGGTAATTTTGACTGTGCTCCACTTTTACCTCATCAACAGACTTTAAAAGCAACCCTTCTTTCCATATTCCCTACCTTAACAGACAATAGCTATGCTCTAGGAATTGAACTCTGTCACTTCTGTCACTTCCTCTTCCCAATTAGGATCAGACTTTCATGAAAATGAGGAAGAGAGATTGTTACCTACTGTACAACTAACATCAAAGGCTCCTCATTGGGGCACCTGAGGGGCTCAATTGGCTCAGCATCTGCCTTCAGCTTAGATCATGATCCCAGGGTCCTGGGATTGAGCTCCCTGCTCAGCATGGAGTCTGCTTGTCCCTCTCTCTCTACCCCTCCCTCCACTCGTGTGCACTCTCTCTCTCTCTCAAATAAGTAAATAGAATCTTTTTTTAAAAAGTTCCACATTATACTTTTTAAATAAAAATTATAAGTTTGAGTTCCAGTAATAGCAGAACAACTTATATCATACTAGTCCTCTAATATATAATTATATATTATAACCTTGGACAAGCTATTTTTTGGAAATCCTATTTAAAAGCTTTAGAGAGTAACCAAAAATATGCAGAAATGAGAGGGAACTTTCTCCTTTAAAAAAAGGTGGATGAGATCTTTGTTTCTGCTTTTTTCTTTTTCTTTGTTTGATGACACTCCTCAGGTCACACTGTGATAGACATCTAGAATCTAATGGGAAGCCACAATTTTATTGTCTTTAGAAGTCAGAGGACTGCTTGCATGGCTGGATATTTTTATGGGGAAAAGCCTAGAAATGAGGAAGCTGTGGAGATGTAAGTCACCAGATCTGCATATAAACTCTGCTCATATCATTATATGTCCCTTTAATTGTCAAGGATGGAAGAGACTCCAAGGAAACCATGGGCTAACAATAGCTAGATGGCTCTAGAAAGAACTGAGCTGAGATTTTAGGTGCTGTCTCAAAAGAAAAGAGAATTTGAAGATTAATCCAGTCCTGTTAACAAACTAACAGAGCTAAAACTAACATTCAGAAGAGGAAGTTAACAGAATCCAGAAAACCTATTACCAATAGTGCCTTCCTACATTCAAAAGCTATTACAAATGACTAAAAAAGGAAAAATGAGACCCATAGTCAAGACAAAAAGCAGTCAATGTAAAGCAGCCACCCTAAAGTGACCAGATGTTGGAATTAGCAGAAAAGGATTTTAAAGTAGCTTTTGTAAATATGTTCAAGGGCTAAACAAAGAATATGGTCATAATGATTGAATAGATGTGTAATGTTAGTGGAGAAGTGGAAACTGTAAAAGAGAACCAGATGAAAATACTGTAACTGACAAGTAAATCTAAAATTTGTAAAAATGCCCTGAGAGCATTGGATGGGCTTAATGGCAGATTGAAGATGGCAGAGGAAAGGATCAGTGAACTTGAAGATAGAGCAATAGCAAATTTTCAGTCTGAAATAACACAAATGCTCAGTGATGTATAGGATGATATCAAGGGGATAAATAAATATGTAATTAGAATTCCAGAACAAGAAAAGATAAAGTACTTGGATGAAAAAAAATAGATAAAAAATAATGGCTCCAAATTTCCCAAATGTAACAAAAATGTCTATTTTTATGTTTAAGAACCTCAGCAAATCCAAGCAGGATCAATCCGAAAAAAACTATACCTAGGCTCATCACAGTCAAATGGCTGAAAAACAAAGACAAATAGAAAATTTTGAAGTATCTAGAGAAAAATATCACTTCTGATCAGAAACTACAGGAACCAAAGACCCTGGAATAATATCTTTAAAACTCTGAAAGAGAGAAAAAAATATGTCCACCTTGAATTCTTACATGCACAAAATATTCTTTAATAATGAAGGCCAAGTGAAGATATTTCCAGATAAATAAAAATTGAGATAATTTGTTTTATTCTTTAGATCAGAGGGCAATAATACTATATGGAATTGCAGATCTATAGGAGGCAACTAGGTATACCAGAAAGGCTATACTTTGGTAAATGTGAAAGACAATATATATTTCTTTCTCTTAAATTATTTAAAGATAAATGATTGCTTAAAACAAATATTATAACATTGTGGTATTTATAATGTATGGTAGATGTAAAAATATATAACAATAGTGCATAGGATAGGACGTGATAAGTGGAACTATATTATTGTATTGTTGTAAGTTTCTTATATTTTATATATGAAATAGTACAATATTAACTCTAAGTAAACTATGATAAGGTTGAATATCATAACTGTTAGAGCAATCACTAAGAAAAAGATATTGCCTAAAAGTACAAATAAGGAAGAAATTGAATATCTAAATAGCTCTATTTCTTTCAGAGGAATTACATTTATTATCAACAAACTTCCCTACTAAGAAAACTCTATGCCAGATAGTTCTATGCTGGTGTATTCTATCAAATATATAAGAAATAGTACCAATTCTACACAAATTACTCTGGAAAATACAATAGAAATAGACCCTATCCAACTTATTTTATGAAGTTAGCTCAACCCTGGTACCAAAAGCTGGCAAAAATATTACAGAAAAGAAATTTACGGATAAATGTCTCCCTAGAATGTATATTGAAATTTCCTCAAGAAAATATTAACACATTGATTTACTACTATGAGAAAGTAGGACACATCCCAAGAAATCAAGGTAGGTTCAGCAATCAAAGATGAATCATACAATTCACCATATTATCAGAACAAAAGGCATAAATAATCTGATTATCTCAAGTAATGCAGATAGACATATGACAAAATTCAACATCCACTTATGATAAAAACTCTCAGCAGACAATTAACAGAATACTACCTCAACCTGATAAAGGAAATTTACAGAGTCTACAGTTAATATCATATTTAATGGTGAAATTGTGAACATTTTTCCACTTTGATAAGGACAAAACAGGAATATCCACTTTCACCATTTTTATTTATCAGAGTACTGGAGGTTCTAGCCAGTGCATAAGGCAAGAGAACAAACAAACAAAAAGACACCCAGTTTGGAAAGGAAGAAAAAAAGTCTTTCTTTGCAGACAACATTATATAGATACCCCAACACAATTACAGGAACTAGTAGGGTGAATTCTTCAAGGTCAGATTATAAAAGACAATTATATTTCTATAGGCTAGTATCAAACAATTAGAAAATAAATTTTAAAAACAACAGCCCCATTTATGATAACAATAAACATAAAATGCTTAGAGATAAAATTAATAAAGAATGTTCAAGGCCTTTGCAATGGAAATTATAAAACATTCCTCAGAGCTATTAAAGGAGATCTAAATAAATGGAGAGGCACATTCATGTATTAGCAAATTAGCTGATTCTAAAATTTATGTGGAAATATGAAGAATTCAGAATAGTCAAACCAACATTGAAAAAGTAGAGCAAATATGGGAGAGTCAGAGCAGCTGATTTCATATTTACTATAGAGCTATGATAATGGGGCCATTTTAGCACTGACATCAGAATAGATAAATTGGGGCACCTGGATGGCTCAGTTGGTTCAGTGTCTGCCTTCTGCTCAGTCATGATCCCAGAGTCCTGGGATTGAGCCCCGAATTGGGCTCCCTGCTCAGCTGGGAGTCTGCTTGTCTCTCTCCCTCAGCCCCTCCCCCCTGCTCATGTGCACACTCTGTCTCTCTGTCTCAAAAATAAATAAATAAAATCTTAAAAAAAAAAAGAATAGATAAGTTGATCAATAGAAAGTATAGAGCTCAGAAATAGACTTGCACATAGAAGCTTAACTGCTTTTCAATACAAGTGCCTTATCAATTCGATGGGAAATAGAAAATCTTTTCGGCAAACTGTCCTGGAACAACTGAATAAATATATGGAAGATATGAACCTTAATCTCATGAAAAATTAATTAGATATGAATTATAGACCTAAATGTAAAGGCTCAAACTATAAAATATCCGGGAGAAAACATATGAAAATATCTTTCTGACTTTGGGAGTAGACAAAAATAGTAATAACACACGCAAAAATTAAACATAAAAGAGAAAAAAAGACATATTGGACTTTGATCAAAATGAAAACTTCTTCCTCATTAAAATACACCATTAAGAAAATGAAATGGCAAGTTACACACTGGCAGAAATAGTTGTAATGCATATATCTGACAAAGGAATTGTATCCAGAACATAAAAAGCATTCATACCCATCAACAATAAAAGGATAAATAACTCCGTAAAAAAGACAAAAGGCTTTAACAGACACCTGCCACAAGGAGACATACAAATGGCCAGCAACTACTCAAAAAGATGGTCAACATTATTTGTTATTTGAGAAAATCACGAGATACTATTTCAACGCCAAATGTCAGAGACGATGTGTAGCTCTCAGACTTTGTTGGTTGGAGAGTAGAATGGTATAACCACTTTGGAAAACTGCTGGGATGTTTCTTATAAAGCTAAACACACACGTACCCTATGATTCAGCAATTCCATCTGAGGTTTTTACTGCAGAGAGATGAAAGTGTGTATTAACAAACAGATCTGTAAAAAAAAAAATCTAATAGCAACTTAAAAAAATATAGTCTCAAATTTGAAAAAACTCCAGTGTCCATCAAGAGGAGAAAGGATTCAAAGCTTGTGATACATTTATTAAGTGGAATTAATAGTCAGCAGTTGAAAAGATGAGCTCTGAGACACACATCAACATGGATAATTCTTAAAAACATTTTGTTGTGTGAGAGAATTCATATAGAAAAGAGTAAACAGTGTGTTATTCCATTTATAAGACCTATTGGAAACTGGCAAAACCAAGGGTGATGGATTGCTCACAGGGGATGAGTGGCTGGAAGGGGACTGGAGGCATCCTTCTAGGGTGAAAGAAATGTTCTGTATTAAAGAAGGAAGCAAAATATGTATTCTCATTGTAAAAATAATTAAACAATGAAGAATAAAAATAGAAGTACTCATTTCTCTTCCTTCCTCAACCATCAATTTAATTTCCCTCTCCTGTGATAAACATGATTACCAATTTGTTTTTCCTACATGCTTTTCTAGCCAAATAGCCCTGAAAAGTGGTATAGTTGGCTCAAATTTGAAGTGGGAATTGTGGCAGAAAAATAAAGGTTTTGTACAGGTTTGTTTACATGGAAAGAATACTTCTCATTAACCAGATATTTTTAAAAAGATCACAGGGAATATGTTCTAAAAAGGTCCTTTACTACCCACAATCCAGAATATGTTGGTTTTCTTTGGTAAACTGGATGTGGGTATACTTTTCTTGGCATGTGCTCAAGTGAGCCCTTTCTGGGATTGTTTCTGGACTCTGAGCAGAAAGAACATGTCTGTGGCTTGAGGTGAGGTGGGCATGGGATTAAAATCTGAGGAGGATGCCTCAGCTTTAGGGGCAGAGTCTCCCAGCTCTGGGCTGCTGTGGTCTTTGAGTGACCGGTTACTCTCCTACATTCAGACAAAGATAGAGATGGGTAAAGAAATTTTAAGTTTATTAATTGTCTAACTATATTTACTATTTGTGGGACCTTCCTTAAAATTGTCCCACCCTCAATTATAGTTTTTTTGTTAACTGTTATATTTTAGGGTATGCAGTTGTTTTGGCTTTAAGTGTGTGTGTGTGTGTGTGTGTGTGTGTGTTGGAGTTTCTAGAGAGTGTGTCCCTCATTGAAGTTTTCCCCCTCGGAATAGAGTAAATATTAAAAGCAAATTTTTTAAGTTAGGCCAGATGGATACAAGGGGACAAACTTGGGACGAGTGTCACATGGAAAGTGCTGAAGATGGCAACATGTCATAATTGGATGAATAAGGATAGAAGGGGAGAATTGGGGTAGTATCCTATTTCTGAATTTTAGGTAAGACAAATGATGTAGAGAAATTAGAAAGATAATGACTTTTATTTCAGTCATTGAGTTAGAATATATTTGTAAGTAAAGCGTGGTGGAATATTCAATTATAAATCCTTAACAGATAGCAAGTTCTTGGTATTATTGGAAGTTTAAGAAGAACCTAAAATAGTATTCTTGGTTCATTTCCACTTTTTGGAGAATGAGATTAATAAGCAATGAAATATAAAGGATCACCATACGGTTGGCTTGTGAGCCTGGGCATCCTTTTAAGGGTCTGAACTCCAGGAGCCACCCTATATGGAGGGGAAGCCATGCCAGGAGCTAAGAAAACCCGGTGGCCTACAGTAGACAACCTCGCTTTGTACCAATGACCCTGGCCTCAGAAGACTGGAGGAAACTTAGGGTCTTCCCCATGAGTATTCAACTCAAGTCAATCCAATTCATTTCAATTAACTTAACTAAGTTAAAACAATTTACTTGGTTGCTAAATATGTATTGCTAAGATTAGAAATATTCTAGAACTATACCATCCAACATGATAGCCATTACCCAGTATGTGGTTATTGAACACTTGAAATATGGCTAAACTGTGATGTACTCCAACTATGAAATATACAAGAGATTTTGAAGACTCAGCATGCAAAAAAGAATGTAAAATATCTCATTAATATTTTTGTTTATATTGTTATATGCTGAAATGATAATATTTTGGATATATTAGGTTAAATAAAATATATTATTAAATTAAATATGTTATTATATTAAATATGTTAATTTAAATTAAATTAATTTCACCTATTTATTTTTTCTTTTTTTAAATGTGGCTACTAGAACATTTAGAATTATGTATATGGCTCACACATTTGTGGATTGCACTGTATTTCTATTGGATAGAGGCATTTTAGGGTATTTTGGGGGGAGAAAAAAAAGCACTGCAAGTATCCAATGTTAAAATTAAACACAGAGACCATACTTGAAAATCCCTGGGCAGACAAAATCAGATAGTCATATAAACAAATGTTTTAGCTTACTTTGCAAGACAAGCAAGATTAACTTAACCTGGGTGACTTCTTGCTTATGCTTCTGAAAATCATAAGCAAAACTTAAATCGTTTGCCAAAATTGATAGGAGGTAACCACTAACCAATTTCCTTTCAGTTAAGAAAATTCTGATATTATAGCCAATCACGGTAAAGAATGAACACTCATCGCCTTTAAGCTGCTTTATAACAACATATCTCTAAGCCTCATTCCATATTTTAGTTTAAGCATTCCTGGTTTGCAAACTTTTTGGTACATGCACAATAAATTTTCACAAATTACTACTTCAGTGATTTCTGGCTTTACTTCTGTTTGTGTTTTGTTTTTTCATGTACTTTTTTTTTTTTCATTTAATGTACTTTTGACTGCAGGTGGTCCTATAGGCTAACAAATTTGGGCCTGTAGGACCTTCCCAGGGGACATCAACCCTAAACCATTCACACAAACCCTCTTGCTCTGAAAACAGAGAGAGACTGCTGGGGAGACCATAGTGCCTGCTTCTCTATCCTATCTCCAGCTTCCTAAATCTCCTGAAATCATGTGTGGCTTAGCTTGATAAATGCATTTCTCCTGATGGGGCAGACAGGTATCTACACAGAAATATTAAAAACAAAAACAAACTGTAGCTTTTATTCCTCATTTGGCCTCAAAAAACAGAATCTATCTCAAAAATATCGAACAACTTTGAAAGTTAGTATAGTTTACTGGAGAAGGACTAAATTAATCACCTGACAGATATTGCTAGGTAATTCTAGAACATGAGGTAGATTCGGCAGTGTGCCTGTGACAAGGGTGGCAAATAATGAAACCAAGAATGACATATGTGAAGTGATATCTGTAGGTGGCACATGGGAGTGACTGTGGTACCCCCAAGAATGTGGGAACAAAGGAAATCAGTTGCCTTCTGAGAGCTGACTCTGGAACTTACACAAATACCTAAAAGGCAGGGTTCCCAATTCAAGTGCCTATGGTGTCTATGCAAGTGGGTCTAACTTCAGGTCTGAGATTTAATTGTCCAACCACAGATGCAGCTGGACTTCTGTTCAGGTATTTTTGCTGTATGGGCCCACTATTATCAAATCTGATTTTTAAAGAGATAACCTAGTTGTTTAAGTGCTCGCAGCTAATCCTAAAAAATTAATAAGCACTTTGAGATCTGAACCAAATAATTCTCATCTTAAAATCAACAAACAAACTTCCTTTGTTTTGCTTTGTATTTACTGAACGATGTTTTGATCACATTTTTAATGAAAATTAGTCTACCCTGAGAATTAAGTACCATTTACAGGTACTGACCATATACCAAATACCCCAATGCCAGGTAGTTGTTTTGATTAGAGAGTTTAAGTAACTCCTTGGTCACAGAGCTCCTTAAGTGTTGCTACTGGGAGTCTAACGTAGGTGCCTATTTTCAGTGCCTCTGTTTTGTCATTCCAGTACCTGAGAGCCGGTTAATGTTCTGGGAATAAAAAAATTTCAGATCCCCCAGTAAGAGTGGATTTATATTGATATGCACCCTACTGGCCTGCTGTGTTTCTCTTCTTCCCAAGACCAAGTCTCGTAGGTCCTGAGCCCAGGATGAATATCTGGGTATCTACAGTACTTGTATCTACCAATGTGAAATCATCAGTTGGCATGTTGGTAATCTAATCCTGTGATTTTGGCTAATCCAAATCCATTCCTGAGAGGTGGATCCTCTCACTGAACACTAAGTAATTTGGTTTCTAACCCTGGGAGAATGGTGGCCAGATCAGACAGGTGGTAAACTCATCTAGGAAAATGCCCCTAGTAAGCTGGGAAATAGCACCTGGTTTCTATCAACAATCTGACCTGTGTAAAGACTTCATCAGAAAGCACATTTTTCAGTCATTTCCAATTTCTTCTTTATAAACATGTTAAAGGAACAGAGAGTTCCAATAAAGCTAGTTTCATTGGGAAAGCAACCTAGCCAAAAGCAACCTAGCCTATCCAGCAAATATAGCACAGTAGTGTGACTTTGATTTGAGAAACAATGTCCCCGCTGGGCTGGGATTTGCACGAAAATCCCCCTTGAGGTATACCTTCACAAAAACAGCTGCTCTCCAGGAGCACCTAAACCTCCTCATATTTATTGTTTCACACTGCAAAACATGTCTTAAGACAATCCCTTTCCAACTGAAATATCTAAATCCAATTGAAAATCCCCAACGGAAGTTGCAGATAGATTACAATATGACAGGAAAAATCAAGAGATTTGCAAAAGGAAGTGGGCAAGTTTGTTCAAGTGGGCAAGGAAGTGGTGTGAGCGAAAGTGGCCAGAAAGGTCATCTCAGCCTCCCAAGGAGAAACTATATGAGCACTGCAGTCCACTAAATAGCTGGGTGGAAACCCAAAGTCAAACCTCTGTTGGAGAGGGTTCTGTCCATAAAAATGAGTGCGTGGTTTGAATGAGCTGTTTGGCTGTGTTGGGGTAGTCTAGTTGCAGTATAGATTTTGGACATCGTAGGTTCCTGTTCTCCCGACATTTTATTTCTGGAAAGTGTGTTAGAGAAGTGAACTGACAGAAGCAGAATGAGAATGCACTATGGAATTCAAGTCCAAGACCGTCTTTCTCCAATGACTGCATCAGGAAGCACTGCATGAGCACATTCAGGAAAGCTCCTATAATTTAACATAATGCATGCGATATAGGTCTTGTCTAGACTACGTATTAGAGGGGCTTGGCCCAGGATCTACTGAGTTTAAGAAGCCCTCTTTTACAACTGGTGGATCTTGACTCACTTTTCTTAGTAGGAAACTAATTAGGTCATCTGATATGAATTTGGAGATAGCCCTAAGTTAGAATTTCACGTTGGAGTATTTTTTTCAAGTCATCAGAGACAGTAACCCTCAGCAACAAGACATGGTTTGTGGAGGGAGAAGAAAGCTCTCTGAGCTCTTCACCAAACTTTCAAACCAGAGAGAGACTTTCTCTTTTCCTTTGCCTTTTCTCTGAGGCCTCATGAAACTAAGAGCCAGGTTATTCCTGCAGATTTTTGGAAAATTGATACTGAGGGTATCATGTGAAGTCAAACTGTGTCAAGACGGTGGAAGTTAGGTCTATATTCATAGATTTTGTTATTTTAATGCTCCTTTCCCATTACTTATTATATACTGGATGTGTCTTCTAATTAAAGTATTAAATTATTTAATCATCTAAACCTCCTTATGTGTAAGTACATTTCATTTAACAGGTGAGGAAACTGAGGCATAAATGAGTTACATAACTTGCTTTAGGTTAAAAAGCCAAGTCTGTGAAGTATTGGGATTAGAAACCAGGCAACTGTGCTCCAGAGTGCAACAAGGCACTAGATTGTCTCATGTTGGACAAAGAAATCTGGGGGAGGTGTGTCCTAGGAAAGCAAGATTTAAATTCTGCCATGAAGTCAGAAGGGTTGTGAGGTCTCCAAGTTCCATACCATCAGCTTGCTGTAGCAGCAAGGCCCTGCAGATGAACCCATGAGAGTATCTCTGCTGGAATCTTTCGGTGAAGAACAAGGAGTTTCAGGAAGTTTTTGGAATCTATTTGATTTTAGTACTTGAGAATTAGGCCTCATACTCCCTCCTTTGCTGAGCAGCACATGAAAGGAGAGGCAAGATTTCTAGGCACCCATAGGAGCCACTATTCCTCACCATATTTCAAATTCCAGATTGGTGCTGTTGACGTCCGGGTCATCAAAAGCACAGGTCAGCAAGTGCTGGGTTCCATCCACTTCCAACTGACTGTAGCAAGAGAATGAATAGTCATCCAGCTCAGCATCTTCAAACTCTCCTGGGGAAAAACAAACCTGCAGCTGTTAATGAAGCAAATGAGTGCATCCTTTTGAAATCTAGAGTGACATTAATGAAATAGAAGCCTTTTGGGGCAGACATGAAAGAGTGATTATAGGTTTATCTAAAGAAGAAAAGCCCAAGGGAAAAGACAGAAAAACCAATACCAAAACCCAAACCGAAAAGACCCCAAACCCAAACCAAATCGATATCTAATGAGCATAGATTTTTCTAACAGGAAAAAAAAAATCATCACAATTAATAAATAACTTCCAAATATTTCTAAATATTTCTGCCATTGTGTTAGTGCATTAGAGATCTAGAATAAAATACTAAATGCACTCTTTTTTACACTGTTAATTTCTTCTGTTAATTGGTATATTTCAAGTAAGAGATACTTTATCTCCATTATTCAAAAGCTACCTAATCTAACCTTTGACTTTATCACTAATCTTTATTTATTTCCTCCCAAGTATTTCTTTTTTGAATGAAGGAAGATGAGAACTATCTTACAGTCAGAAGTTCACTTTTTAAGGGATAGCTTTTTCTTGCCTAAATAGCCATCCCAACTAAAAGTACAATTGACTATCTCCATTGTGTGAATATTTATTTAAAGCAATTTGTCTTAAGCTGCTAAGGCAAATGTGGTTAGAAAAAATTAGATCTGCCAGGACTCAGATCTAGTGGACCTTTGCAAGAATCCTACAGGAATCCTATAGGTACTGCTTCTACGTGTGTAGATCCTTCATCCATAGAAATTGTATCTTAAAGACATCAGAATTCTCGAAGAATGTAGAGAATCAGATTTTTTTTCCCAGCCTCTTTTGGGAAGTACAATCTGTCACAGATAGTATTCAATTTCTTTCTTTTTTTAAAGATTTTATTTATTTGACAGAGGGAGACAGAGAGAGAGGGAACACAAGCAGGGGGAGTGGGAGAGGGAGAAGCAGGCTTCCCGCTGAGCAGGGAGCCTGATGCAGGACTCGATCCCAGGACCCTGGGATCATGACCTGAGCCGAAGGCAGACGCTTAATGACTGAGCCACCCAGGCACTGCTAGTATTCAATTTCTTAAACTGGATTGAGGCCCCTAAGATTAAATAGACATTTTGTATATATATTTCACAATATTTAATAGAAAAAAATTTGTCAACAAATATACTTGGATTGGGACCTGAGAAAATCCAGCGTAACTGAAGCCATTCTCAGAGTGGTCAAGTGTTAGCCTGTGATGGCTTCCAGGCCCATCAATACTAGAAATTACCTTGACCCATCAATACTAGAAGTACTAGAAGTACCTAGGGTTTTAAATAGGATATAGAATGTATTAAAATTAAACCCCAGTTGAGTGTCCTGAAGGCAATGAAATGTAGAAACAGCATCTTCTTTACTTAAATAACTAAGTAGGTCTGTGGGAAAGTTAGTAAAGCTTGTTGTGAGCAGACTAGTTGGGTGACAGTTTGGTTCAGTCAAAGCCACAAATCTTGAAAAGCTAGATCTAGATAAGAGATAAGAGCTGTGGGCACTGCTCTTTCTGACCATTCCTAGAACCCACTAGGTGTACAATTCTGCCACTAGCAAAGACTTCTTATGTAATTTCAGCAGGGTATAGCCCTCTTCCTGATGACAGTTTTAAATAATGAAGGGGAAACCCACAATTTAGGGCTCACATTTTAAAGCATGTTCATTCCTAATCTTATAGGACTAAGATCTTGTCTCCTAAGAACTGGCTCTTTTCTCAGTGGAATGGTTCTAGGTGGCTTTAGCCTGCCCTTACTCAGCAGTCCTCACTGTCTTGACATTTTCTCTTCTTTGAATCTTCCACCAATCCTATACAACAGAACCTACATTACTATTTGGATTCAGCCTTCTGTGGATCAGCTTTGTCTCCGAAATTCTTCAACATACAATATAAGCCTGAGAGAGCACAGTCTAGCAGATGCTGAGCACCAGTAGAATAAAGCACTCCCACTGCCCTTAGCCATCCAGTCTGGTGGAGTAAGTCTGATGTGTATTTTCATACAAGATACAAAGCACAATTAAAGTGCTATGTTTTGAGAAGCAGTTCATCGGCTATTTAGCCAATGAAGTTGCTTTGTAACCAAGAAAAGTTCCCCTTGACAACTTGCAAAATTGCAAGGCATTTTACAAAGAGAATATTACACTTGATCTAAGCTGAAAAATTCTTAGGTAAGGGTAATATACACAGTGGTTAAGACCTCTAGCACCAGAGCTGGACAGATGTGGGTTTAAATTCTCGCTATTCTACTTTTTAGCTGTGGTCCCTGTCAGGTTACTCAACCTCTCTATGCCTTATTGTTTCAACATGGAAATTCACATTATTTTGAGGAATCATTGAACAAAATATATGCAAAGACTTAGCTTAGAACACAGTAAGCACCCAATAAGGGTTAGCTATGACTATTATCTTTTTTTTTTTTGACAATAAGTAATGAAAAGGTAAAATGAGAATTCTAATTCTGAAATATACGTGAAAACTGAATTCTATGTCAAAGGTATTATTACTATGGCTTTGAAATTACATAGAACTTTTGTACGGTGAGTTAACCTATTATTCTTTAAATGCTCACTATATAAGCATACTTTTGTATAAAAATTTAATTTTTAGAATATGTATTATAGACAAGGCCATGTGGTTTAGAAATCTTCCTATTGAAAAGAATTAGTTGATTAAAAGTATGAATGGCTTAGATTTTTAAAAAATATCCCTTTCTTCTCGTGCTCATCCTTGTGGTTATCAAAGAACTAATCTTTCAACAAATAACAGCTGATTATTATACACCCCAAACTGAAAAGTATTTTGACGTGATCAATGTGGATGATTGGTTAGATCTCCTAAATCAATCTGAAATTTAAAAAGTTGAAGTGAAAACTCAGCTTTCAGTTAGAATTCTTATTTCTTTGAAAAAAAAAAAAAAAAGAAGTATGGCCACCAGGGAGAAATAGAGGGAATAGATTATACCCTGAAGAGTAAGAATTAGGTGTTACTTGCCAACCAGCTATCTGTGCAAACACAAGGCAACACTTTCGAATAATAATCATCCCCACAAAATGATTCATACATGGTCACGCTGTGAAAAATGTCAGCATTCTGACAATTCCCTTAGTGAAAATATTCTAGGGATTTCCAACCTTAGTAAATACATGGCTTAACATATCTAAGCTGAATCATTGAGTTGATGTGTTTGATAACCTTGATAAGAAGATCCTTTTTAACTCTTAAAATAAAAGGGCTTAATTATCAGGAACAAATGGGTGGTCCAAATTCCCAGATGGCTCCTGTTGTGGCTGTTTTGCCTTTGTCTACAGTTTTGTTGTAATTACAACTTACTTACTAAGAAGGCAGCATCGGCTTCTAGGTGCTAAGTATTTCAAGGATCCCAAAGAGAGTTATTATATGATGATAAATTTGTCAATATGGAGAAAATTAAATATATTTTAATGAGACAACTCATTCAGATCTTTCGCTGTTCAGTTATTGCCTAAGAATCTCACATAAATCTATCAAAACTAAAGTATTTTGAAGAAATTTTCAAATACTCAATTCAAATACTGAATTCAGTTCTAGACACTCGTTTAGGTGCTAGAGATATGGGATTGGTGAGTGCAGACAAAGCTGTTGTTTCTGGAAATTATTTTATCATGAAAGTCATTCTTTTGGAACCTCCTAAAAAGCTAAGCAAAACAAATTTAACTTCATTTTTTAACAAGGTAAAACTGCCTTAGAGATTCTCCAATAAGCACAACCATTGTGTCTATATGGGTGTTCTTTTTGTAAGAGCAGAGGCATTGACTGACATTTAAGATCCACATTTAGAGAGCCAAATGCATTCCTTTGTGACAATTCTAAGACTTTATAAACCACCCACAGTATTGTCCGGAGACGCCCTGTCCTGGCGGTTAGAACTTAAAAAATGACTGAGTATGTGGCAAGTTCTCCAACTCCATTTCAACCCAGTGTCCAGATCAGGTCTGTTAGGGATCTGAGTAACCTGAAGCATATACTAGAGATAATCTGAAATCCTAAAGAAAAGTTAGAAATGACTCACCATTCTGTGCATAGCCACTTTCTCCAGAAACGGCTTGAAGTAAATAGAAAACCATACCAAAAGCTGTACCCAGAATTGTCATTCTGAGAGAGAGAAAGAAAGGAGAGAGGAGGTGTGTGAGCCTATGTGTAGGAATGAATGAGAGAGAGAGTGAGCCCCAGCGAGAGAGAGACAGAGACAAATCTACAGCTTTAGCACTTTATACTTATTTAACCACAGACAGGGGGAAGTATAAACATAGCAAAAAAGAAGGCAAGTGCCAGAAACAGGAAGTCTGAGTAAAAGTATTGCTGTTGTAAGCAGAGGTAGAGGAAATGAAGGGATAGAACATTTGAATTATTGTACCTCTTTGGCATTCCTGACAGCCCCCAAACTTACTCTGCTTATTCCAGAGTAAGGTAGTGCATTCAAATCTAGCCCCAAACTACCTGAGACTAGAATGTGAATAAGTTTCAGTTAAAAAAAAAAAAATCACAAGACAAAACTAAACTTAGAAAGCTAATCAGTTGATTGTCTGGGGTGCGTGTCTCTTTAAGGAAAGATTCTGCACTTTATGAAGTAATGTACTGCAGGTTATTTTAAATAGTTCACCTCCAATCTCTGAACATACACACCAGTGAGCTTCACAAGAACAGCAATTTTGTTTGGTTTTCTGTGTATCCCCAATACTGACTTATACCTTGCTCATCAAAGTAGGCATTCAAGAATTATTTATTTAGTTCAGGAGTTGGCTAACTACGGCCAAGGGGCAAAATTTGGCCCACCAGCTATTCTTGCAAATAAGGTTTTATTGGAACACAGTTACTGTTGTGCTACACAGTGGAGCTGAGGACCTGCGGCAGAAACCGTACGGCACACAAAATGTAAAATCTTCACTCTGGTCCTTCACAGAAAAAAATAAAAGCTGTTGATCCCTTATTTCTTGGATAACACAGTTATTTTCTCAGGGTGGGGTTTTTTTTTTTTTTTAACACAACAAACACCAGTTTTTTTTTTAAAGATTTTATTTACTTATGTGAGAGAGAGAGAATGAGAGAGAGCAAGAGCGTGAGAGGGGGGAGGGTGAGAGGGAGAAGCAGACTCCTTGATGAGCAGGGAGCCTGATGCGGGACTGGATCCTGGGACTCCAGGATCAGGACCTGAGCTGAAGGCAGTCGCTTAACCAACTGAGCCACCCAGGCACCCATCAGTGTGGTTTTAATAGGATTATATTTGTGAAAATGTGATTGCCACACAACATTTCAGGAACATACAGTGTTTGCGAACCACATTGGTACCTGCCTATACGTGCTCATGGGGCAAAAGCTTGGGACAATGACGAAGATAATTCAGACTCTCCCTAAACTCATCTGCCAATCAAAACTTCTCCCAACATGGCCCCTGGGTTAAAGTAGTCATATTTGTTAAGTCTAACCAACTTCCTGGTAATTGTTATATCTTTTTCTTTAAACCGCTATTAGTATTCAAATGAAGGTGCAGGTTGATAGCAATCCTGTTATCAACAGACAATGACTCCTGAAACTCCGAGGTCTGCTCAGGTCTTCCACTGGCTGGCTAATCACCTGGATTGGAGCTATAAAACACCCGTCAGCTCTCTTTTAGAAAAAAGCCACAAGACTGAAATTATAAGGTGATGAGTACTGAGATGCCGAGTGGACAGTGAGTAGTGAACTTCCGTTTGATTCACAGACATTGGGTAGATATTGGCCTATTGGGCTGTGAAAATGGCTGAATTACCAAAGATGAACAGCACCCCCAAAGTGTAAAACAGAGAGACTCTTTGAAAGCTGCGTGAGTTCGCTTATGTCATCATTACAGTGATTGTGACAATCTCATAAAATGAGAAAAGAAGTGGGGCACCTGTAGAGTCTCTGGAAGCCTGTCTTGACTGTTGAGGCAGATCCAGTGACAGAGATGGGGTACCCTGTTCATAAGATTACACTCTGGACTGCAAGCTCAAGGGATATTTCAGAACAAGAAGCCAACTGCATGCACGTAATCTATCTCCTCCATCTGCCGAGGTTTTCTTTTGGCATTTTGAAACGTATTTCAAAGAGTGACAATTTTGTGCATCAGATAATAATTTGTGCCCTCATTTCTAATCTTGTCTTGAAAGCTTGGTTAGAAAAGCATGAATCTGATTCGTGAAAGTTGATATGTTTTTGCATTGAGCTGAATATCCTTTCAAGAAAGATATAATTATAAATTCCCATAAACTAAATAAGTGTTAGAGAAGGAATCACGAATTATATCTATCCACCAACACAGGTCTCATGAATTTCTCAGATTGTCACTCCATGGGTGAGTAATTGGGTTGTGTCTCTTTAAATTCTCTTGTTTATCATTTTAGTGGACTATCATTTTGATTGTATCTCTTTCCTTTAGTTGTGAAGATGTAAAAGAACAAAGCCAAGACACAATATTTTCGTACAGCATGTGCTAGTTTGCTCAGGGGATTTCCACTGGTGTACTTACTCTTTTTGGGTGGGGCAGGAGATGCCGAAGGACCTAGAGAGAAACCTAGATATAGTGTGGGGAGCTCAAAGAAAAGAGAAGCCTCACTAGTCCTTCTAGAGATTCTGGGGGAGCAATGGTGCCTTCCCTACTTTCTTCACCCAGGTCTTGCTAGGCCTTTGGAAACTTAGGAAGAAGTTGCTTCACCTACTCCCGCAGTTGAGAGACATTCACTATGTTGCTTTGTCATTACTCCGTAAGGAAAGTGGAGAGCTAAGAAAAGCAGATCAGAAAAGATGCCCAGGGCACCTGAGTCTCCACCTGCAAAGTCAGGATCCCAGCAGTGGACTGAGGACAAAGCAGATCCTCGGACGCTGCAGCCTGATTGCTGCACACATCCCCCTTTCTCTTCTCCCATCATTTTCTTTCATCACTACCTTCTCTTTTCCCTCTCTTATATGTTGTCTTCCTTTAGTCTCATGAGTTCCTATGATGTGGTGAATCATAGAAAAGGAAAGGTATTTTATTGTTTCTCATATACAAGCAGAACACAGTGACCTTGTAAGACTCCTAGTGTCAACTGGTCACAACTTTCCTTTCTTCCTTTGTGTGTGTATGTGTGCGTGTGTGATCATTCAGACTGTTTATTAAACAGAGAAAGCAAGAATGATTTTCTTTTATTTTCCTACTGTAATAAGTAATGTCTATAACTTTGTGTATAACAAGTAGAGTCCTGAAGAGCTCAGAAAGCTCACCTTTTAGCCAGATTTGAGATTACTGGATAGTGGAGTGGAAGAATGTGGTGCACCCTTTACTTGACTGTTTGTTGTTTGTTTTCTTGGTAAAAATCCACTCCAGGAAGCCCCAGGTTTTGACTCTTTGTCCCAATCTGTAAGGACAAAGATTTTCCTGGGCAAATTCAGGCTGAGAATCTTATTACTAATCCTTACTCTCTGAACTCATCTCTTAGGACCAGAAATTTCATTTCCATCCTTGACAGAAATTATAAATTTAGTGGGTCAGGCACCAATGTGTTATCTCTTTCAGCACCCTTGGGAAACAAACTGTTTCAAGAGCAAAAGCACTTCTCAGAGTCAGCTTTTGTACGAAGCTTATAAAAGAGCCATTAACATTTAGTAATTTGTCCCAAATGAGAAAGATTTAAAAGTTACTCACCTTGTGATTGGACATTGAAGGACAATAAAATGAAACAGCAGCTACAACAATAGTAATAATAAGCAGTATATGTTGCTATAGGAATATCCTGGGCAAAATCTGATGTTTAAAAAATATTCAGAGAGTTCCAAAACATGTTCTATGAAATCTTTGAATGTGCCCTCCTCCCATTGTAACTTACCTTCTTTAATTAACAGTAAGATATTATCCATAAGATGGGAAACAGTCTTGGGCACCTGCCTTCTGCTGTAAGAAGGAAATCCAGGCCAGCTCAGTGGAGTGAATGGGGACCCCCAAGAACTATGAAAAAAAAAAAAAAGAGGAAAACCCCCCAGGGTGTCAAGTTGGTGAGGATGACTGTAGGGAGCCCTAATCATGCTCTAGTCCAAAATGAATTGTTTCAGCATTTTATCAGTGTGTGCTGAGTCAGTCCCTAGGGCTCTAAGGGGGAGTCCCAACATCGTGAAGTTTCATTTCCAGGAGCACAGCGTTTTCCTTGTTGTGGCTCTTCTTTCATTTCCCTTTCCTCCTTACCCTGTGTCTTCAGCCCCATACCTTGCTGTCATGTCATGCAATGAGTTCTTTCTGGGCAGAGTTTGAAATGTCAGAGCTATTTTGCCCTGACAAGATTTTAGTCTGTCTTCGGATACAACAAAAATGGAGTCTCTGAGTGCCCGTTTTTCACTCTTTGCTGAAGACATTTCTGCCAGAAAGAGAGTGTTTTGATGTCAATACATGCTCAAATTTTGAAAAAAACGTGAACCAGAGTATCGATCCTTGGGGAAAGTGGTCTGTCTGCTGGCAATGGTGGCAGATCCTGGCACTTTGGGGGGCAGCTGGGGAACGGGTGGGTCTGTCTCTCCCTTCAGGCCCTTCCCAACAGAGAGTTCACAGAAGGCTCCTGCTCACAGCTCTAGGGTCAGTGCCTTGTAGTGTTTTGGAGAAAAGTCCAGATTAAGCGACACCATCCTGGGCCCTGGCCTGTGACTCTGTGCAGATGTCCTGGCAAGGTAGCTCCCAAATGCCTGCAGAACACTTTCCAGGGGCCTGTGGTGCTGACTGCCACACTGGTATCCCAATCCAGACAACTGGGAAAATTGGTAAGAACCCTCAATTCTACTTCTTATGCTTCGCTGCCCTCTTAGAACCCAGCACCTGTGCAAATTAAGTCCCCAAGAACAGCCTTGGTGTCTGATAATTTCCTAACCTAATATCAACATAAGCAAAGTCAACATTAAAAGTAACCCTGAGTGATACTGTTCATGGAATTGCCACAAAGAATTGGCAGATGTTCATGGAAAATAAGGAGCAAGGGGTCTGTCTGTTGGAAGATTATATGAGACTGCACTAAATTTTTTAAAATTTTATTGTTATGTTAATCACCATACATTACATCATTAGTTTTTGATGTAGTGTTCCATGATTCATTGTTTGTGCATAACACCCATTCTGACTGGTGTGAGATGGTATCTCATTGAGGTTTTGATTTGGATTTCCCTGATGCCGAGCGATGTTGAGCACTTTTTCATGTGTCTGTTGGCCATTTGGATGTCTTTGGAAAAATGTCTGTTCATGTCTTCTGCCCATTTCTTGATTGGATTCTTTGTTCTTTGGGTGTTGAGTTTGATGAGTTCTTTATAGATTTTGGATACTAGCCCTTTATCTGATATGTCATTTGCAAATATCTTCTCCCATTCTATCAGTTGTCTTTTGGTTTTGTTGACTGTTTCTTTTGCTGTGCAAAAGCTTTTTATCTTGATGAAGTCCCAATAGTTCATTTTTGCCCTTGCTTCCCTTGCCTTTGGTGATATTTCTAGGAAGAAGTTGCTGCGGCTGAGGTCGAAGAGGTTGCTGCCTGTGTTCTCCTTTAGGATTTTGATGGACTCCTGTCTCACATTTAGGTTTTTCAACCATTTTGAGTCTATTTTTGTGTGTGGTGTAAGGAAATGGTCCAGTTTCATTCTTCTGCATGTGGCTGTCCAATTTTCCTGACACCATTTGTTGAAGAGACTGTCTTTTTTCCATTGGACATTCTTTCCTGCTTTGTCAAAGATTAGTTGACCATAAAGTTGAGGGTCCATTTCTGGGCTCTCTATTTTGCTCCATTGATCTATGTGTCTGTTTTTGTGCCAGCACCATACTGTCTTGATGATGACAGCTTTGTAATAGAGCTGCAAGTCCGGAATTGTGATGCCCCCAGCTTTGCTTTTCTTTTTCAACATTCCTTTGGCTATTCGGGGTCTTTTCTGGTTCCATACAAATTTTAGGATTATTTGTTCCATTTCTTTGAAAAAAGTGGATGGTATTTTGATAGGGATTGCATTAAATGTGTAGATTGCTCTAGGTAACATTGACATCTTCACAATATTTGTTCTTCCAATCCATGAGCATGGAACATTTTTCCATTTCTTTGTGTCTTCCTCAATTTCTTTCATGAGTATTTTATAGTTTTCTGAGTACAGATCCTTTGCCTCTTTGGTTAGATTTATTCCTAGGTATCTGATGGTTTTGGGTGCAATTGTTAATGGGATTGACTCCTTAATTTCTCTTTCTTCTGTCTTGTTGTTGGTGTATAGGAATGCCACTGATTTCTGTGCATTGATTTTATATCCTGCCACTTTACTGAATTCCTGTATGAGTTCTAGCAGTTTTGGGGTGGAGTCTTTGGGATTTTCCACATAAAGTATCATATCATCTGCAAAGAGTGAGAGTTTGACTTCTTCTTTGCTGATTTGAATGCCTTTTATTTCTTTTTGTTTTCTGATTGCTGTGGTTAGGACTTCTAGTACTAGGTTGAATAGCAGTGGTGACAGTGGACATCCCTGCCATGTTCCTGACCTTAGGGGGAAAGCTCTCAGTTTTTCCCCATTGAGAATGATATTCGCTGTAGGTTTTTCATAGATGGCTTTTATGATATTGAGGTATGTACCCGCTATCCCTATACTCTGAAGAGTTTTGATCAAGAAAGGATGCTGTACTTTGTCAAATGCTTTTTCTGCATCTATTGAGAGGATCATATGATTCTTGTTCTTTCTTTTGTTAATGTATTGTATCACGTTGATTGATTTGCAGATGTTGAACCAACCTTGCAGCACAGGGATAAATCCCACTTGGTCGTGGAGAATTGCCTAGTATTTTGGTGAGAATTTTTGCATCCATGTTCATCAAGGATATTGGTCTGTAATTCTCCTTTTTGATGGGGTCTTTGTCAGGTTTTGGGATCAAGGTAATGGTGGCCTCGTAAAACGAGTTTGGAAGTTTTCCTTCCATTTCTATTTTTTGGAAGTGTTTCACAAGAATAGGTATTAATTCTTCTTTAAATGTTTGGTAGAATTCCCCTGGGAAGCCATCTGGCCCTGGGCTTTTGTTTGTTAGGAGATTGTTGATTACTGCTTCAATTTCTTTTGTGGTTATAGGTCTGTTCGGGTTTTCTATTTCTTCCTGGTTCAGTTTTGGTAGTTGATACATCTCTAGGAATGCATCCATTTCTTCCAGGTTATCTAATTTGCTGGCATAGAGTTGCTCATAATATGTTCTTATAATTGTTTGTATTTCTTTGGTGTTGGTTGTAATCTCTCCTCTTTCATTCATGATTTTGTTGATTTGAGTAATTTTTCTTTTCTTTTTGATAAGCCTGGCCAGGGGTTTATCAATCTTGTTAATTCTTTCAAAGAACCAGCTCCTAGTTTTGTTGATCTGTTCTACTGTTCTTTTAGTTTCTATTTCATTGATTTCTGCTCTGATCTTTATTATTTCTCTTCTCCTGCTGGGTTTAGGCTTTATTTGCTGTTCTTTCTCCAGCTCCTTTAGGTGTAGGGCTAGGTTGTATACTTGAGACCTTTCTTGTTTCTTGAGAAAGGCTTGTATTGCTATATACTTTCCTCTTAGGACTGCCTTTGCTGCATCCCAAAGATTTTGAACAGTTGTGTTTTCATTTTCATTGGTTTCCATGAATTTTTAAAATTCTTCTTTAATTTCCTGGTTGACCCATTCATTCTTTAGTAGGATGCTCTTTAGCCTCCATGTATTTGAGTTCTTTCTGACTTTCCTCTTGTGATTGAATTCTAGTTTCAAAGCATTGTGATCTAAAAATAGGCAGGGAATGATCCCAGTCTTTTGGTACCAGTTGAGACCTGATTTATGACCTAGGATGTGATCAGTTCTGGAGAATGTTCCATGGGCACTAGAGAAGAATGTGTATTCCGTTGCTTTGGGATGGAATGTTCTGAATATGTCTGTGAAGTCCATTTGGTCCAGTGTGTCATTTAAAGTCTTTATTTCCTTGTTGATTTTTTGCTTAGATGATCTGTCCATTTCAGTGAGGGGGGTGTTAAAGTCCCCCACTATTATTGTATTGTTGTCAATGTGTTTCTTTGTTTTTGTTATTAATTGCCTTATATAATTGGCTGCGCCCATGTTAGGGGCATAGATATTTACAATTGTTAGATCTTCTTGTTGGATAGATCCTTTAAGTAGGATATAGTGTCCTTCCTCATCTCTTGTTACAGTCTTTGGTTTAAAATCGAATTTGTCTGGTATAAGGATTGCCACCCCAGCTTTCTTTTGGTGTCCATTAGCATGGTAAATCGTTTTCCACCCCCTCACTTTCAATCTGGGGGTGTCTTTGGGTCTAAAATGAGTCTCTTGTAGACAGCATATCGATGGGTCTTGTTTTTTAATCCAATCTGATAGCCTGTGTTTTTTGATTGGGGCACTTAGCCCATTTACATTTAGGGTAACTATTGAAAGATATGAATTTAGTGCCATTGTATTGCCTGTAAGGTGACTGTTACTGTATATTGTCTGTGTTCCTTTTTGGTCTATGTTGCTTTTAGGCTCTCTTTTTGCTTAGAAGACCCCTTTCAAGATTTCTTGTAGGGCTGGTTTCGTGTTTGCAAATTCCTTTAGTTTTTGTTTGTCCTGGAAGCTTTTTATCTCTCCTTCTATTTTCAATGACAGCCTAGCTGGATATAGTATTCTTGGCTTCATATTTTTCTCATTTAGTGCTCTGAATATATCATGCCAGTCCTTTCTGGCCTGCCAGGTCTCTGTGGATAGGTCTGTTGCCAATCTAATGTTTCTACCATTGTAGGTTACATATCTCTTCTCCCGAGCTGCTTTCAGGATTTTCTCTTTGTCTCTGAGACTCGTAAGTTTTACTATTAGATGTCGGGGTGTTGACCTATTTTTATTGATTTTGAGAGGGGTTCTCTGTGCTTCCTGGATTTTGATGCCTGTTTCCTTCCCCAAATTAGGGAAGTTCTTTGCTATAATTTGCTCCAATATACCTTCAGCCCCTCTCTTTCTTCTTCTTCTGGGATCCCAATTATTCTAATGTTGTTTCGTCTTATGGTATTGCGTATCTTTTGAATTCTGCCCTCGTGATCCAGTAGTTGTTTATCTCTCTTTTTCTCAGCTTCTTTATTTTCCATCATTTGGTCTCCTATATCACTGATTCTCTCTTCTGCCTCATTTATCCTAGCAGTTAGCACCCCCATTTTTTATTGCACCTCATTAATAGCCTTTTTGATTTCGACTTGGTTAGATTTTAGTTCTTTTATTTCTCCAGAAAGGGTTTCTCTAATAACTCCCATGCTTTTTTCAAGCCCAGCTAGTAACTTTAAAGTGATAATGCTGAACTCTAGATCGGACATCATACTAATGTCCGTATTGAGTAGGTCCCTGGCAGTTGGTACTACCTCTTGTTCTTTTTGTTGAGGTGATTTTTTCTGTTTTGCCATTTTGTCCAGAAGAGAATAGATGAATGAGAGAACAAAATGCTAACAGGGTAACAACGTCCCCAGAAAATATACTCTAAACAGATCAGCAAAGACCTGAACCTGGGAGAAAAGACAGGGAAAGAAAGAAAAAAGAAAAAGGAAAAAAAAAAGAGAAAGAAAAAGATAAAAACAAACAAAAACAGAACAAAACAAAAAAAAAACAGAATATGATCAAATATGATCAGGCTGGTGCATAGATCAGTGCCACACACTAAATTTTGGGTGTATTTTGGTGTGTTAGAAGAAAGTGCCTCCCAAAATTTTAAAGAAAGAAAAACTTATATATGTACAAAAATAAGGGTTGGTATGATGAAGGGATGGAATATGACTGTAAAGATGAAAATTATAAAAAATTTTATAAAAGGACTTGATAAGAAGTTGTTTGAAAAAAGAAAGAAGAGGATTTAAAAAAAAAAGAAAAAAAAAGGGAGAGAATGTGATCAGGCAGGAGAGTAGAACAAAACCATACACTAGAGATTTAGGGTATATTTTGATCTGTTAGAAGAAACTATTTCAAAATTTTAAAGAGAGAACAACTTATATATATATATATGCCAAAAATAAGGGTAACTACTATGAAGGGATAGAATATGACTCTAAAGATGAAAAATAAAAATTTTTTTTTAAAAAAGGGATTGATAAGATGTTGGTTGAAAAAGGGAAAAAGAAAAATTAAAAAAAAAAATTAACTTTGAAGGACTAAAGAATCATGGTAAAAAAGCCATGGATTCTATGTGCATTATTCCCCTAGCGCTGGAGTTCTGCCGTTCTCATTGATCAGTAAACTTGGTCTTGGCTGGCTGTTCTCACTGACCTTCTGGGGGTGGGTGGGGTCTATTGCCGTGGTCCCAAATGTCCTTGCCAGAGGTGGAATTGCCCTGCCCTTGCCCGGTCAGGGCTAAGTAATCTGCTCGGGTTTGCTCTCGGGAGCTTTTGTTCCCTGCAAGCTTTAGGTACAGCTTTGGAGGCTGAGACTGAAAATGGTGGCCTCCCAATCTCTGCCCTGGAGGAGCCAAGAACTCGGGGCCCCGCTCCTCAGTGAGCCCCCAGAGAAAAGCCGTCAATCACTTCCGTCTCCCTGGTCTCCGGCCGCACTCCATGCTCACCCGGCCTGTGACCGAGCATTTCTATCTCTGGCACCCGACCCATGTGAAGTCTCCAAACCCAGCAGATCCCTGCGGTGCACTCCCGCACCTCTCCTCCCAGGGGAGGAAGGGGAGTCTCCCCGGATCTGCCGCTTGTTGGGTCCCTGCTGGAGGAGAAGGGGCCCGACTGTGCCACGGATCACAGTTTATGGCTACCCCGAGCTGAGAGCCCACTCCTTGGCTCCGTCTCTGCAGCCGGCTTCCCCAATCTGATACCTGGGAGCTCTGCTGCCCTCAGGCACCCCTGGTCTTTCTGTGACCCCGAGGGTCCTGAGACCACACTGTCCCATGAGGGTTCCACCCCCCGCTTAGCCACTGGAGCGACGTCCCTCAGCGGAGCCGACTTCTAAAAGTTCCGATTTTGAGCTCCGCGGCTCTATCACTTGCCAGAAGCGGCCGACGGAGGCCCCTTCCCCGCCGTCTATCCTTCCGAATATCACCTCGGATTCACTTCTCCTCATGTCCTACCTTCCAGAAAGTGGTCGCTTTTCTGTTCAGAGAGTTGTTGCTATTTTCTTCGATCTCCTGTTGAGTTCGTAGGTGTTCAGAATGGTTTGATCCCTATCCAGCTGAATTCCTGAGACCAGATGAAATCCAGGTCTCCTACTCCTCCGCCATCTTGCTCCACCCCCGAGACTGCACTAAATTTTTTAAGCTACAACCGTCAGTTTCAGATACTTTCCAAGAAAATAGGTAAGTACTGCCTGCTTTTGCTTATGGATGTGCAAACTTTTATGCTTTTATTTATCAGTCTCAGGAGACTTTGGAATTTTTTATAGGACTTTTGTTTGTTTTTGTATGTACTAGTTGGGCTATTCTGCTGAAACAAGGGGACTTGGAAACAGTGTCTCTAACAAAGATGCAGACTTACTGCTCTCTCATAGAAGGTGATCCACGGCAGTGAGGCAGCTCCATGGGTTCATTCAATTAGGGACCCAGCCTACTCTTTCATTTCCTAGGATATTGCTCTTGTCTGTGTATTTAAGGTCAGCTGACCAGCACCATGATCTTATTCCAGCCTTTGGGAAGCAGATTCAACAAGAAAGTGAAAAGGAATCAGTGTCCTTTTTAAGAACATGATCTGAAAATTGCATATATCACTTCTTTTCGTGTTTTATTGGCTAGAAAATGGTCACTATGGCCACTTTAGCTGCAAGTGAGAAAGGAAACCGTAGTCTAAAAAGCAGGAACTATGTTTACAGCTAAAATTGGAGAATCTAGTAGTAAAAGGGAGAAGGGAAGAATGAATGTTGGAGAGAGCAAGTAGCCTCTGCAAGGGTTGTATACTCAGTAGTTATGCAAAAGTACATATCATGAAGAACACAGGCAGTAGTAACCACTTCCATCTGAGGGGGAGAGAGCAGGCATTTGATCTCAGGATTAAAGAATGCAAAATGACTTATCAGGTGAGTGGACCTAGATCCGGGCAGAACAGGGCTTGCTTCGCCCACTGGGGAAGTAAGACTTTTAATATTCACACTAGGCCCATTTTCTCTGATCTCAGGTCTCTGTTCCCAAAGAGCTTTAAAGAAAATTAAAACTCTAAAGCTAGGGTTCCAAATTTGGGTACTCCAAGCATCTCTTGAAACTCTAAGCAGTATATGGGGATCAAAGGTTTTTTCTTTTATTAGAACCTCAGAAGGGACAGTGACACAAAATTTTTAAATCCAATACATTGACTGGGGGTGGGGGTGGGGAACGCCATGACAAAGTAGCTAAGCTGTCCTCAGGGGGACCATGGACCATTAGAGACCCAGGCAGCTGTGTCTGAGACTCTTGATTTGAGTTTCCTGGCTATTTCTCTCACATCAGTCTTGGCAGCGGAGGGGAGGAAAGTCTGACAGTACAATATTGAATATTTGTGCTGGCTTCTACCTTCCCTACTCTGGAGCAGATAAGGCTGTCCTTTCTTATTCTACCCCCATTGACTGGAAGGGGTTTGGCCTTACTCCTGGGGAAGCTCCACCATTTTCTTCTGTCTAGGCACTGCATGTGCACTTTCCAAAGCAACTCTCTTCTTCTGTACAAACAGCATAGTCTATTCCCTAACTTCAGACAGAGCTGTGTGCTTTCTTAGCTAAACTCTCTTCCACTACTAGAAGCAGAAAGGAGGGGATTTATTTTGGGTAAACGCAGAATAGTAAAGGTGACAGGGGCAGGCAGGGAACTTTAGACTTTGTACCAGTGTACATCTTGTACTTGTGTTTTCACTGAAAGGACTCATTTTTTTCCAGTTTATTATGAGAAGCTGAATTTTGCCTGCGCTGGTTACTTTACAAGGTCTTTCAGAAAGGCAAAATCCTACTTTAAGTAAAATCTTGGTCATTCTGGGCAGTGTTTTGTGCCCAGATTTTTACCGTGTCTTTCATAAAGGCCTTCAGGGCCACAAGAGGATGTAGGAAGAAAGAGGAGGAAGCTGAGCCGGTGTGCTGTGGGTCTAGCTCCAGCATGGTGATGTTTTAGAAATATTAACCACTGCTCCCTCCCTGCTCCTACCCATGGGCTTTCCTTCCCTTTTTGGCTCTTCCCACCGCCCACTCCTCATACAAGAGACAGACATTCTGAACTCTTCACTCAGGGAAGAAAGGTGCCAGTTGAAAACATTTAAGAAGAGAGTCTTTTCTTGGCTTTTGAATTCAAAAGTCTGAGCCACAGAGGTAGTAAAAGAGAAGAGTGGCATAAATAGGTATCCACATTGAGGGAGAGGAGAATGGAGAGATGGGGTGGGGGAAAGAGGGCATATTCCCAGGCTGATAGGGAACATCCGGGAGAGCTCAGGTGGGAAGGAGTGGAGCCCATAGTGACAAACCATATGCCAATACCTGGGATCTCTTTGCAAGGTGAGTCAGAGCCCCTTCTCTCCACTCTGGGGGACCCTACACAATGCCATAATTCAGAGCTTTGCCAGCCATCCTTCCCACCAGAAATGGTGAGGACTTCGCTACACCACAGTCATCAATTTCCCAACCAATTTCCCAATGAGGACAATGCTCAAACAGGATCTGGCTTTCCCCCCAGCAAAGTGTCATATAATTGCTAAGTCCTGGAGGAGAATGGCCATTCAGAAGGGGCTAGAAATAGGGAAAAGAAAATCCCTCTCTCTTCTTATTCCCATCATGGACAGACTGTACTTGAGGGAGGGGCTGAAGGAACCAACGAGAGCATACTCTGAACCAGGAGAATAGTAAGCTTCCTTCTGCTTAAAATCTGTTTTGTAATGTAGTTTTCTGTGTAGGATTTTGTTTGGAAAATAAATGAGGTCTACTGCATAAAAATTAGAAATCTCTAGATTCAAGGGAATAGGGCATGGATTTGGAATCACACCTGGGCTGCAATTCTACTTCAGCAAGTGCCTCTCATCAGCAAAATGGGGGAATCATATTTAATTCTGAGGGTCACTCTCTGGTTGAAGTACATGCTTCAGTGCCTGTCACATAGGTATTTAGTGCGGGCAAACTTTCTCCACCATCTGCTTTCATCAAGAGGGTAAAAAAAAGTGGCAGATGATGTACAATGTTAAACCATGTGTCTCCCAAGTCATTAGCTTTTATCCAAAAACCCTCCCCCAGGAGGTCTCTATTGCCCCAAGTGAAAATTGTGATACTAGAAAAAAGAGACTTCAAATTTCTGGCTTTCAGTTTCAAAGTCACACTCTAAAAGGTAGGGGAAATTTAGAACAATTGTTTTTCGGGCAAGACCTGTTCTCCCTACCTCATCCGAAGTCAGTCCAATACATACACCCACTCCTACACATGCCCCTCTCTCCCTCTCTTTCTCTCATAACTAGATAAAGAGCTTCCAACTGAGGAAGGGGAGGGAAAACAAGAGTCAGAGTAGAAAAGAGAGAGTTGAGTGCTGGTGAGCACTCATGATGTGGAGCCCAGCACTCTAACACCTCGCTGCACTAGGATATAAATCCAAGGTGAGGGAGAATGTCCTAAGATAGGTTTGGGGGATGCAAGAGTAGAAGGGACCTGTGCTTCACTTCTCACCAGCATGCTGGGAGAGGGCCATCCCACAGGTTTCCCTAAACCTCTAGGGCACTGGAGAGTAGAATAGAGATTGTACTACGGTACTGCACTGGCTTTATTACTATAGCTTTGTAGTTCAGTTTTTTTTTTTAAGATTTATTTATTTATTTGAGAGAGAGAGAGAGCAGGAGGGGGAAAGGGGAGAGGGAGAAAGAGAGAGAGAATCCCAAGCAGACTCCCTCCTGAGCACAGAGCCTGACGCAGGGTCAATCCCAGGACCCCGAGATCATGACCCGAGCTGAAATCAAGAGTCAGCCGCTTAACCAATTGAGCCACCCAGGTTAAGTTTTGAAATCAGGAAGTATGAGTCCTCCAACTTTGTTCTTTTAGGCTCTTTTCGGTGTTCTTTAGGCTATTTGGGTGCCTATTTTAGGATATTTTGGGTACCTTGCATTTCTGTGAATTTTAGGATCAGGTTGCCAATTTCTGCATATAAGGCAGCTGGAATTTGATAGGGTTACATGAAATCTGAAAAAGGGTTTTGGGGGTATTGATATATAAACAATATTAAGTCTTCCAATTCACTAATACAGGGTATTTTTCCATTTCTAAGGTTTTCACGAATTTCTTCAACAATGTTTTGTGGATTTCCGTTTTCATATCTCACATTCTTTTTTGTTACATTCATTCCTAGGTATTTTAATCCCTTTGATGCTCCTGTAAATGGTCTTGTCTTCTTAATTTCCTTTTCATATTATTTGCTCTGGTATAATAAAACAGTTGCTTCTAGAATATGGATCTTATATCCTATAATCTTTCTCAACTCATTTATTCTAATAGTTTTTTTTTTCCTTATGGATTGATTTCTATATACAAATCATGTCATTTTTGAAGAGGGGTAGTTTTCCTTCTTTCTTTCTGATCTGTAACACGTTTAATTCTTTTAGTTAACTAATTCCCCTGGTTAGAGTTTCCAGTACAGTGCTAAATAGAACTGGTGAGAGTGGACACTCTTGTATTGTTTCTGACTGTAGGGGGAAAGCATTCAGCCATTCATCATTGAACATGATATCAGCTATGGGTTTTTGTTAGTTGTCTCTCATCAGGTTAAAGAATTTCCTTCCTACTTTGTCCAGTATTTTAATCATGAAAAGGCATTGTATTTTGTCAAATGCTTTTTGCATCTATTGAGGTGATTATGTGTGTTTTGTCTTTTATTTTACCAGTAGGGTACATGACTTGTATTAATTTTCAGATGTTAAGCCAATCTTCTATTCCTTGGTCATGACCTTGTTATGTTACTGGATTCAATTTTGCTAGTTGAGGATTTTTGCATCTATATTCCTACAGGACATTAGTCTGTAGTTTTTTCTTGTGATGTCTTTGTTTGGTTTTGGTATAGGGTAATACTGGCATCTTAGAATAAATTGGGAAGTCTCCCAAGCTCTTTTATATTTTGGAAGAATTTGTGAAGGATTAGCATTGGATCTTCTCTAAATGTTTGATAGGATTTATCAGTGAAGCTACATAGGCCTTTTCATTGTGGGAAGTTTTAAAATTACTAATTCAATCTCTTTATTTGCTTAGGGTTATTCAGATTTTCTACTTCTTCTTGAGTCAGTTTTGGTAGTTTGTGTCTTCCTTGGAATTTATCCAATTTGTTGTCATACAGTTGTTTATAGTATTCCCTTATAATCCTTTTTATTATTGTAGGATATATAGTGATGTCTCCTCTTTCATTCCTGAATTTAGCAGTTTGAATCTTTTTCTTTCTTAGTCTAGTTAAAGGTTTTTGTAAATTTTGTTGATCTCTTCAAATGTCTAATTTATCAAGGTATATATTTTTAAGAAAATCATGGAGAGAAGAGAAGAGGGGAGGTCAATACTTTGTGAGACTATCCCTTAAGCCCCATATCTGATTAGGGAAAATATTACTAACAGAAGAGTCATATTTTAATATTATAGTATGATTAGCTAGAATGATAGCACAAATACAGGAAAAGATGAATCATAGTTCAGATGATGTGATTTAAAGAATTATATGCTGTTAGTGGGATTCCAATGAGACTGATTGAAAATCTCATTTTTCACATTATGTGATAAGCTCACAGATATGTACAGAGCACAGAAATCTCTTTCTTTGAAACTGCATTTTATTTCATAGTAGCTACAAGTGTGGTGGAAAGCATATTTGACTAATAGGACACGAGGTGTTCTTTTTGGGTCTGAGAGATTGGACAAGATTAATGTGTGGCTGAATGAATGAATGGTGGTTAGATGTTCAGAGTTTGGCTCCTTCAAGGTATATCATCTTTAAATTGTATTCTTTGGGGCAGATTGGTACAGCAGTTAATACAATGGGTTTGGAATCATATAGATCTGTATTCTTAAAATAGCAGTGTGACTGTGGAGAGGTTATTCAACATCTCAAAGTCTGAGCTCCTTATTAAATAATGCTGTTGTCATTATCAAATGAGATAAAACAAGATGTTCACCATGTATTAGTGATGATGGTAGTGGTGATGATGATGATGACAACAATGATGAAGGGCAGTGAGCCCCATGAATATGAATTTACTCACTTGGCTCTTTTTGGAGATAATGCTAATTTCAAGCCTATTCAGACTTGCCCTTCCCTCGCTGCAATGCAGCTCTTCATTGGACTGCTTTTCACTGGTAGCTTTCCTACTATGAGCTGTATTTTTCTCTCCTACCTGGGCTTTTTCCACTCACCATTCAGAACTTTCAGACTTTTATTTTGATAAAAGTACTCATAATTCCTTCTTTCCTCCCCCCACCCCCAATTATGATTGTATCAATTCCTAATTACCTTCTGGCATTCATAAAGGATTCTTACTTTGCATCATTCATTCCCTCAGTTGCTTCATAAACAAACATTTCTTGTAATTATAAAACATCTACCTAGAAAGTTGAGGGAAAGGGGTGGTTTCTTTTCTCAGGGTTAATCAGAGAAAGACTGAAAGTGATGCCTTATAACTAACTTTTGAAGAAATGAGACGATTCATGTTGATGAAGTCTTTGTCTGGAGTTGGTGGTTAGCATTTAGTATATACTTCTAACATCCTTTTTCATTATCTTGAAACTTTAAAATTTCATTTTCCAAGTGATGAAATTAAAAATTTCCAAATAACAATAACTTTAAATACTGCAAAATATGCTTTTGGATCTCACTTTTCAGTTCATTTGGAAATGTGAAACACGGTGATGAATTATCATTTTGTTGATCAAAAAGGAAAAAAAAGTGCTATACCGCAATGAACCAAAATTGATGGGAACACAAAAGGGGTGGGGGAGAGAAACACGACCTATATCTATGTACAAGAAAACTGACCATGAAAAACATTTATTATCATTATTATTATTTTTGCCAAGTGAGGGGCATATAAAAACTCACTTGAAGTAAGAAGGAAAGATAAATGTAGGCCATATTTGTCTACCATAAACCGTTAAAATAAATGCAGACTGTAGTGAAGACTACTTACTTTACAACCTCCTTCCAACAGTAAGGTGAGTTTTTAAAATCATTCTAGGGAGTGGGCAACTTTGTTTCTTCTTCCCTGGCTACATATCTCCTCCCCATCCTCCTAGGAACGGATTAACTTGGGAGATAACGCTCAAGGGCTGCATCTATGCAGCAATATAACGAGGCTGCAAGGGGAAAGTCTCAGTGCATTGTGTGACCTCCAAAGATTAATTTGCCTGCTTTTATTTTAAATCACCTGACTCTAGGGATTTAATAGAATGAGTCCAGGTTTGCATGGAATCAGAGGAAGCCAAGCAGCAAAATCAACTTTTGGTGCAGAAGACAACAGAAAAAGCAGATCTGAGGACCCAGACAGCAGTAATAGCCACCATTTGCTGAATATCTGTTATATGCCTGGTTCGTGCTAAATGCCTTAAGGCTCATATCTTTGCAAAAACATTGTTATATGCATTTTTAAAATTAGAAACCTGAAACTCACAGGAGTGGCTTGCACAGCCAGGTTCTCTCCACCATCCTATAACTTCTCTCTGATGTGATCTGAACCTCTCTAAGTTTGCTGAATAAGGAAAGCTTGAAAATTAAGTTAATTCATGTAGTGGTTTAGGCTCATTTTCTTTTTTAAATTAATTAATTAATTGAAAGAGAGAGATTGAGAAGGGGCAGAGGGAGAGAATATCCAAGCAGATTTCTGCTGAGCGTGGAGACTGACACAGAGCTCGATCTCACTAGCCATGAGATCAGGACCTGAACTGAAACCAGGAGTTGGGCATTTAACCAACTGAGTCACCCAGGTGACCCTAGGCTCATTTTCTTTTGCTGAGGTCAGTAGACATCAAGAATTTCTACTCGTGGGTTTTCAGAAAAGCCTTCACATACATGGAGAACATCACTAAAATATATGCAAGTCTCAAATCCTCCATGTTTTTATTCCTGCACCACCTTCCAGCCCTTTAGCTATCTAAAATGGTTCTACAATGTCTCTCCATATTTTTCTGCTCCTGTTTATTTAAGATCAATTCTCAATGAAAGCAAGCTGTAGTCTTTTTTAAAAAAGATTTATTTATTTGAGAGAGAGAGAGAGAGAGGGGGGAAGGGGCAGAGGGAGAGGAAGAGGGAAAATCTCAAGCAGGCTCCTCGCTGAGCACAGAGCCCCACACAGAGCTGGAGGCGGGGCTCGATCCCACAACCCTGAGATCATGACCTGAGCAAAATCAAGAGTTGGCCGCTTACCCGACTGAGCCATCCAGGTGCCCCAAAAGCAAGCTGTAGTCTTAAGCATGTTTTTGCCCACCTTTCTTTCTCTGTGGTCCCTTTCCTCTTTTTCTTGCAGATAACAATTGGCCTCATTCTGGTTGGCTACAGCTATTCCTGTCCTTGTTATCTTGTAGTGAGTTACTATGTTAAGCAATAGCTTAACAATTGCAGGCAAGCATCTTGATGTTTCCCAGTGATTACCAACATGCTTGCTGAACAACAAAAAAAGGCGTTCAGGTAGGAAATTTTAGAGAGATTAGGTTTTCCTGTTTACATAGTTTAGGCAATAGTTCTATCTTGACACATTGGCTTTTATTTTTGTGATGCATCAGAAGTTGATTTTGATTTAGTCACTTAGTAGTAATGGTGTGCCATGAGACAGTTCAAACGAGTAGGATTTGATTTTTTTTCCAGACAATAGAAACACAATAAAAATTTTGAGCCTATTTTGAATTGAAGGTAAAAGGATCCCCCACACCCCTCTTCTGCTTGGTTTCTAAAGCCCAGTTCATCCTAAATCCTTTTATATCTATCAACCTGTTACCTTTTAAGCTGTTAGCCAACTTATGGTCTCAGTCAGCATTTTAGGCCAGAACCGTGTTGATATCAAATTTTGCTTACACATACAAATTGTTCTTGAACAAATTGTGGGAACAAAGGGCTTTGTTTAATCTGACACTCTGCTTGTGGTTTATAGGTGTTAAAAACATTTTCCCCAATAAGGGAACACCCAAAATACATGTAATTAGCACTTCGGTAATTATATAATAAAAATGAATGGATGGATGTTTTCTCTTCTGGATAATTCTGGAACTTATAAACCCTAGACCCACCAAAAGCTCATCTAGTGCCATTTTGAGTTGTATTTCCATGTGTCCTCAGTAAAGAATATTTTATGTGCAGCAGTATTCAGTATCAAAAATGTGATATCCAGGTAATGTCTTACCTGATACTCAAAAAAAGAAAAAGAAAAACTTGCCAGATAATTTGATCAAGTCCTGCAAACAGCTTTTTATTTCAGAGATTTAAAAAATTTTATTCAGATATGAGTCATTATTCTAGTAAGATGAATTAAACTGGTCACTTAAAAGAAGGTAAGAATTGACTAAAAGAGCAATTTGGTTCTTAAGGATGATTCTTAATGAATTAAGAACACTCAAGGATTAAAAAGAACACAGAAAAAGATGTTGCTCTCTGAACAGCAGAGTAGAATAGGATTTTGTAGTAGTATTTTCTGTAATTTGCTCTGCTCTGATTGAAGAGGCAATTCCATAATGATTTTAATTCATGTTCCCTCTCAATAAGTGTTTCGAAGAAGCCTTATATAATTGAAAATAGGTCAACCAGTGTCAGTAAGTGATTTACAATTGTGCAACACATTTTCATCAAAGTAGGTCAGGTCAGTGTCCTGATAAGCACAATTCTACTTGTGTAAGGAGTTCAGCTCTAACAATACGCATCTATGTACCATTTGAAAACAAGGAAGAAAAAAATTGGGGTTCCATAGCCCTCTTCCCAAAACAATGAAATATGAGTTGCAATCCATTCAGTGGAATTGGGTAGAATTACGAGACTAGCCAGTCAGGCTTCAGGCCGGGATAGAAACAGATGGACAATAACTATCTGTTAAAAATTGCCTTTTAAGCAAAATATCATTACCGTGGCATCAAATACTTTAGAAGTCTAGCAAATTAGACTAGATAGATAACCCAGAGGGATGTTTAATTAGGTGCTATCAATAAATAAAACACTCCTTAGGGCAACACATGGTTAAAAAAACACAAAAAAAGTTGAGAGGGTATTATTATGAGCACAACTTACTTGATGAGTACTTACAATTGCTTTAGAACCAACAACATTGATATGTGAATTTGATGTTTTTATTTACTGCAATTCACCAAATCTAGGTGACATTAGTTGTAAGGTTCCTTCCAATTTTAAAGATGTTAGCTCATGGGAAAAAAAGTCCATCTTATGAAAAATGTCCTTTGATCAGGAAGCACTTTTGTCATCCTAGGCCCTGTAAACACATGTCTTTGATATTGTAAACAATAGAATTATACTGCTTGAAGAATGTTATATTGCTTATTCTTGTCCTTAATTCAGAAAAGATTCTTTATTAAATCATACAAATGAGTATTTATCATGCCATGAAGCTGAGTTGGGGGCACTCACAAGTTGCAAAACACATGATTTGTGTACCAAGTCTTCCAAATCTTTTTTTTTCCTTCAAATTTTTATTTAAATTCTTGCATGCAGTGCAATCTTGGTTTCAGGAGTAGAATTCAGTGATTCATCACTTACATACACACCCAGTGATCAACACAAGTGCCCTCCTTAATGTGCATCACCCATGTAGCCCATCCCCCATCCACCTCCCTCCATCAATCCTCAGTTTGTTCTTTATCTTTAAGAGTCTCTTATGGTTTGTTTCCCTCTCTCTCTTTTCTTTTCCCCCTCCCATATGTTCATCTGTTTTGTTTCTTAAATTCCATATATGAATGAAGTCAGCTGGTATTTGTCTTGCTCTGACTGACTTTTTTCACTTAGCATAATACGCTCTAGCTCCATCCATGTCATTGCAAATGGCAAGTATTTCATTCTTCTTGATGGCTGAGTAATATTCTATTGTGTAAATATATCACCTCTTTATCCATTCATCAGTTGATGGAAATTTGGGCTCTTTCCATAGTTTGGCTGTTGTTAATAATGCTGTTATAAATATCTGGATGCATGTACCCCTTTGAATCTGTGTTTTTGGATCCTTTGGGTAAATACTTAGTAGTGCAATTGCTGGGTTGTAGGGTAGTTCTGTTTTTAACTTTTTTGAGGAACCTCCATACTGTTCTCCAGAGTGGCTGCACCAGTTTGCATTCCTACCAACAGTGCAAAAATCTTCCACTTCCTCCATATCCTCTCCAAAACTTGTTTCTTCTGTTGTTAATTTAGGCATTCTGACAGGTGTGAGGTGGTATCTCATCATGATTTTGATTTGTATTTCCCTGATGATGAGTGATGTTGAGCACCTTTTCATTTGTCTGTTAGCCATCTGGATGTCTTCTTTAGAAAAGTGTCTATTCATGTCTTCTGCTCATTTCTTAACTGGATTTTTTGTTTTTTGGGTGTTGAGTTTGATAAGTTCTTTATAGATTTTGGATACTAACTCTTTATCAGATATGTCATTTGCAAATATCTTCTCCCATTCCATAAGCTGCCTTTTAGTTTTATTGGTTGTTTCCTTCACTGTGCAGAAGTTTTTATCTTGATAAAGTCCCAATAGTTCATTTTTGCTTTTGTTTCCCTTGCCTCTGGTGATGTGTCTAGTAAGAAGTTGCTACCGCCGAGGTCAAAGAGGTTTCTGACTGTTCTATAGGATTTTGATGGCCTCCTTTCTCACATTTAGGTCCTTCATCCATTTTGAATTTATTTTTGTGTATGGTATAAGAAAGTGGTCCAGTTTCATTCTTCTGCATGTTGACATCCAGTTTTCCTGACAACAAATTCATTTGTTGAAGAGACGTCTTTTTTTCCATTGGATATTCTTTTCAGCTTTGTCAAAGATCAGTTGACCAAATAGTTGTGGGTCCATTTCTGGGTTTTCTATTCTTTCCATTGAACTGTGTGTTGGTTTTTGCACCAGTACCATACTGTCTTGATGACTACAGCTTTGTAATATAGCTTAAAATCTGGAATTATGATGCCTCCAGTTTTTTTTTTTTTTTCCCAGGATTACTTTGGCTATTTGGGGTCTTTTGTGGTTCCATAAAAATCTTAGGATTGTTTGTTCTAGCTCTATGAAAAATGCTGGTGGTATTTTGATAGGGATTGCATTAAATGTATAGATTGCTTTGGGTAGTATAGACATTTTCATAATGTTTGTTTTTCCAATCCATGAGCATAGATGCTTTTCCATTTCTTTGTGTCCTCTTCAATTTCTTTTGTAAGTATTCTATAGTTTTCTGAGTATAGATCTTTTACCTCTTTGGTTAGGTTTATTCCTAGATATCTTGCGGCTTTTGGTGCAATTGCAAATGGGTTCGAGTCCTAGATTTCTTTTTCTGCTATTTCATTATTGGTGTATAGAAATGCAACAGATTTCTGTACATTGATTTTATATCCTGCGACTTTGCTGAGTTCATGTATTGGTTCTAGCAATTTTTGGAGTCTTTGGGTTTTCTACATAGAGTATCATGTCATCTGCAAATAGTGAAAGTTTGATTTCTTCCTTTCCAAGTTGTATGCCTTTTATTTCTTTTTGTTGTCTGATTGTTGAGGCTATGATTTCCAGTACTATGTTAAATGGTAATGGTGAGAATGTACATCCTTGTTTTTTTCCTGACCATAGAGGAAAGGCTTTCAGTTTTTCCCCTTGAGAATGATATAAGCTGTGGATCTTTCATATATGGCCTTTATGATGTTGAGGTATGTTCCATCTATTCCTACTTTGTTGAGTTTTTATCAAGAATGGATGCTGTATTTTTTCAAATGCTTTTTCTGCATCTATTGAGAGGATCATATGGTTCTTATCCTTTACTTTATTAATGTGGTGTATTACACTGATTGATTTGCAAATATTGAACCAGCCCTGCAGCCCAGGAATAAATCCCACTTGATCACAGTGAATAATTCTTTTAATGTACTGTTGAATCTGATTTGCTAATATCTTGTTGAGAATTTTTGCATCCATGTTCACTAAGGATATTGGCCTGTTTTCCTCCTTTTAAGTGGGGTCTTTGTCTGGCTTTAGAATCAAGGTAATGCTGACCTCATTGAATGAGTTTGTAAATTTTCCTTCCATTTCTATTTTTTGGAACAGTTTGAGAGGAATTAGGTATTAACCCTTCTTTAAATGTCTGGTAGAATTCCCCTGGAAACCATCTGGCCCTAGAATGTTTTGTTTTGTTTGTTTTTTGGAGTGATTTTTGATTACTGTTTTAATTTCTTTGCTTGTTATGGGTCTGTTCAAATTTTCCATTTCTTACTGTTTCAACTTAGGTAGTTTGTAAGTTTCTAGGAATTTGTTGGTTTCTTCCAGATTGCCCAGTCTGTTGGCATATAACTTTTTGTAATAGTCCCTTATAATTTTTGTATTTATGTGGTGTTGGTTGTGATCTCTCCCTTTTCATTTGTGATTTTATCTATTTGGGTCTCTCTCTCTTTCTTTTTGATAAGTGTGGCTAGGAGATTATCAATTTTATTAATTCTTCCAAAGAACCAGCTCTTAGTTTTGTTGATCTGTTCTACTCTTTTTGTTGTTGTTGTTTCTATGTTTATTTCTGCTCTAATATTTGTTATTTTCCCCCTTCTGTTGGCTTTAGGCTTTATTTGCTATTCCTTTTCTACATCCTTTAGATGTAAGGTTAGGTTGTGCATTTGAGACTTTTCTTGCTTCTTGAGGTAGGCTTGTATTGTAATGTACTTCCCTCTGCCTTTGCTGCATCCCGAAGGTTTTAGACTCTTATGTTTTCATTTGTATTTGCTTCTCTGTACTTTTTATTTCTTCTTTAATTTCCTGGTTAAACCATTCCTTCTTTTTAGTAAGATGTCCTTAACCTCCATGTGTTTGTGGTCTTTCCAAATTTTTTCTTTTCTTTTTTTTTTTTTTAAAGATTTTATTATTCAACAGAGAGAGAGAGACAGTGAGAGAGGAACACAAGCATGGGGAGTGGGAGAGGGAGAAGCAGGCTTCCCACCGAGCAGGGAGCCCGATGCGGGGCTCGATCCCAGGACCCTGAGCTGAAGGCAGACGCTTAACGACTGAGCCACCCAGGTGCCCCTCCAAATTTTTTCTTGTGGTTGACTTTAAGTTTCATAGTGTTGGCATCTGAAAATATGCATAGTATGATCTCAATCTTTTTGTACTTGTTGAGGGCTGATTTGTGACCCAGTATATAATCTATTCTAGAGAATGTTCCATGTGCACTCAAAGAGAATGTGTATTCTGCTGCTTTAGGATGGAATGTTCTGAATATATCTGTTAAATCCGTCCAGTCCAGTGTGTCATTGAAAGCCATTGTTTCCATGTTGATTCTGCTTAGATGATCTGTCCATTGCTATAAGTGGGTTGTTAAAGTCCCTTACTATTATTATATTATTATCATGAGTTTCTTTATGTTTGTTATTAAATGATTTATATATTTGGGTGCTCCCAAGTTGGGGGCATAAATATTTATGATTGCTAGATCTTCTTGATGGATAGACCCCTTAGTTATGATATAATGCCCTTCTTCATCTCTTGTTACAGTCTTTGTTTTAAAATCTGGTTTGTCTGATATAAGTATGGTTATTCTGGCTTTCTTTTGATGTCCATTTTTATGTCTATCCTCTCACTTTCTTTCTTTCTTTTTTTTTCTAAAGATTTATTTATTTGAGAGAGAGAGAGTATGGGGGGGGACGGGCAGAGGGAGAGAATAAGGGGGGTGAAGAAGAAGCAGACTCCCCACTGAACAGGGAGCCTGATGCAGGGCTGGATTCCAGGACCTGGAGATCATGACCTGAGCCAAAGTCAGATACTTAACCAACTGAGCCACCCAGATGCTCCTCCATCCCATCACTTTCAATCTGGAGGTGTCTTTAGGTCTAAAATGAGTCTCTTGTAGGCAGCATATAGATGGATCTTGTTTTTTTTTTTAATACATTCAGATACCCTATATCTTTTGATTGGAGCATTTAGTCCATTTACATTCAGAGTGATTATTGAAGGATATGAATTCAGTGCCATTGTGTTACCTGTAAAGTTGGTGTTTCTGGTGATGTTTTCTGTTCCTTTATAGTCTTTGTTGCTTTTGGTCTTTCTTTACCACTCAAAGAGACCCCTTAATATTTCTTGCAGGGCTGGCTTAGTGGTCACAAAATCCTTTAGTTTTTGTCTGGGGAAACTCTTTATCTCTCCTTCTATTCTGAAAAACAATCTTATTGGATAAAGTATTCTTGGCTGCATATTTTTCCCATACAGCATGTTGAATATATCCTACTGCTCTCTTCTGGCCTGCCAAGTTTCTGTGGACCAAACTGCTGCAAACCTGATATGTCTTCCTTTGTAGGTTAAGGCATTTTTTCTCTTGCTGCTTTCAGGATTCTTTCCTTGTCTGTGGATTTTGTGAATTTGACTATGGTATGCCTTGGCGATGGCTGGCTTTGTTGAATTTAATGCAAGTTCTCTGTGCTTCCTGGATTTTGATGTCTGTGTCCTTCCCCAGATTAGGGAAGTTTTCAGCTATAATTTGTTTCAGTAAACCTTCTACAACTTTTTCTCTGTCTTCATCTTCTGGGACTCCTATGATATGAATGTTATTCCATTTTAATGAGTCACTGAGTTCCTAAGTTCACTAAGTCTACCTTCATGATGCATTACCTTTGTTTCCCTCTTCTTTTCAGCTTCATTATTTGCCATAATTTTATCTTCTATATCACTGATTCATTCCTCTGATACATCCATCCTTGTTGTTATGAAATCCATTCAGATATGCATCATTTGTAGCATTTTTAATTTTGACTTGACTGTATTTTAGCTCTTTCATTTCTGCAGTAAGGGATTCTTTATACCTTGTTTGCAGTTTTCTCCAAGCCCAGGTGGTATCCTTATAATTGATGTTTTAAATTCTAGTTCAGACATCTTACTTATATCTGTATTGATATTGGCCTTCATTTCTTCCTGTTCTTTCTTTTGGGGTAAATTCCTCTGTCTTGTCATTTTGGAGATCAAATAAATTAATAAAGCAAAGTAAAATTAAAATTAAAAAAATAAGGAAAAAATAAATGAATAAAGGAAGCTAGATCCTTGATGTGTTTTGGTCTGCTTGTTAAGAGAAGCTTGATAGAAAAAAAGAAAAAGAAGGATAAAAATTTTAAAAAATAAAATAAAATAATAAAATTTAAAAATTGCTCTTTTTGTATACAAAATAGAACCAAAAACAACAAAAGACCAACCAAACAAAAAAACCCAAAGGAAGCTAGATCCTGTTTCCCTTAGAGCTGAAGTTTTGTAGCACTCCATGATGAGTAGATTTAGTGTGTACAATGGGTTTGTGCTGGTTTTCTAGGAGAGGGGCCTGCTGCTCTGATTCCCAGGTGGACTTGCCCTAGTGGAGATGTGTCTAAGGATGCAGAGGGTGTGGCTTGGTGTAGCGGCTCCATTCCCCACTTGGTGGCACAGGTTACCTCACTGAGGTGGATCAGTACTGGTGGGCAAGGGGTGAAAATGGCTTGCCCTGCTTTCTTGTCTCAAGAATGGGAAGTTCATGCCCTCCACTCTTCAAGAAGCCTTCACAGATGTGCAAACAATCACTCCTGTGTCCCCAGCTTCCAGATCCCTTCCTTCACCCTGTCCTTATATGAATTGCCCACCTGCCAGGTAGCACAGAACTCCTGTGTTTTATCTCAGGCATGGCTGGGTTTTGATACCCCACACTTCAGAGACCCCCATGGCGTGGACCTGTGCTGATCCTCTGGGGGAGGGTCTTGCAGTGCTGTGGCCATGTTGGCTTGTCCCAGAAAATAGTTGTGCAACTGTGCAGTGGTTCAGAGTTTATGGGAATTGCAACACACAGCCAGCACCAGGGTTTGCTGCCCTCATTGGGAGTCTTTGTTCCTATGCTAGTGAATGGGGCAGCTCAAGGTCACCCACAGAGTCTTTTGTCCATGGAAAGGCCAACTCTCCTCTATCAAATGCTCTCCCAACAGGGGAGCTGCTTCTCCCCGAGCAACCCAGTGGATCCTTAGACTGTGTTGCCTCTTCCTGAGGCTCCACCTTGCTTCCCCGTCAGAGCTCCATCAGGTGCAACCCTGGCTATAGCGCTGACCTCTGAAACTTCAGACTCTGTGCTCTGCTGTTTATAAAAAAGTGGTGGTATTGAAACCCTCTCTTTTTTCCCAATCAATGGTTTTGGGGAATAGTTTTCTTGTGCAGTCCCCTGCACGTATTTTCACTCCCCCCCCCCACTCTTTCTCTCTGTCTCTCTCCCTACACTCTCTGTGATCAGGGCTCCCTCCCCTCCACAGTGCCCATGGCTCCTATCTCCCACAAATCAACTCTCCACAGTTCTTACCTTCCACAGTTCATTTTTTTTTTTCTGTTTGTAGACATGCAGCTTTGTTCTCTAAGACCTATGATTGATTTCTTGGGTGTTCATAATGATTTGATGTTTATCTAGCTGTGTTTGAGGGAGGAGGCAAGCTTGGGGTCACCCTACTCCTCCACCATCTTAACCCTAAATGTCTTGTGTGCCAAGTCTTATGTGTCACCAGGGGGTGTCCCTCCCAGTCCATGGATCACCCTGTATCCTTCTGCAGTACTTATTAGCTACATTTCCGGGAACCAGTAACAGATATAGAGCCCTGAATTTCCAATTGACTTTCATATTCTTAAGGTGTTGGGGAGGAGAACAAGTGGGACTGTCTCCATGGTGCCTTCTTAACCCATAGAGGCTAATGCCTTGTCAGGGAAGGGGACCGGGACACTTACTGCCCAGTGGCAGTTCAGTATTTGGCTGGAATGGGAAATTATAGAGGACCAGAGGCTCTGGTTCTCCTAATTGCTTTGGCGATGGCCTCCACCATTTTATTCATACAGTCTTGGGGACTCCTTGTCTACTGGGTGGATGGAACGTCATTCCCACAGATGGAGGTGAGAAGGACACAGAGTTATTTGCCAAGGAAGGCTAAATGTTTATACCTGGTTGACATCTGAAGCCCTTAGAACACCAACTTTGCAGACTCATCTTAACAAACCTTAAGTAAACAGCACTTTTTAGGTGAACAAGAAAGATGAGACAAGTAAGACTGTCTTTGTCCTATTCCATGTCCTATTCCAAGATTTTACTTCAGGAAGGAAACTTCTTAGAAAGGAAGGAAGCAGATAGCAGATGTTTTGGATGTCTGTATGACTAGATGTCTCAGTACTTTTCAATTTACCATAAAAATAAACCGTTTGGGTGATAGTAACTGAACATGTTAGATTACATATTTGTGTAGGTCTAATAGCTTTGCCATTGAAGTCAAATTAAAATCCATTCTGTATTTTACAAAGGGAAAGAGTTAAAAACCTATATTCTGATCTATTTCTGAAATGGTTAAAGCATTGCCCTGGACCATAAAACCAGAACTGTGGCTTGGAAACAATCTTTCAGATATTATCTGAAAATCTTCAAAACAAAATGCAAGTGTGGCCATATTTTTTTTTAGCTGATTTGCCGTACATGTATTTTAGGTGTCTGTCTGATTGCGCTCAGATGTGGGTAAGCAGCGGGGAGGAAAAAATAATGTTTCTTTACTCTGTGGATAAAAAGACTTCAAATTACGTGCATCTCACATACTTTGGTAATCTGCCCCACATTCTGCACCATGATGTGGGCTAGATATTGCTAATTTCGCGTTTATTTCTTTGGGGGAAAACAAGCCTTGAAGAGAATGCTCTTACAGATAGGTGGCAATTTCTGAGCTATGCGAAGAGAAATTGGTGATAACTCTCAATGAAGACCTCAAAAAGATTTAATCACAGTTACGGTGGCTACCCTTATGAGCAATTGATTTTGGGAATCCCAAATTATGCCTTCCCTGGCCATTATTGACACATCAATCTTCACTGTCATTTTTTTCTTTTTTTCTGCTGAAAGCAACCAAATGAGGAGGTACCATGTAGGCACCAAAGAGCTAAGCAAGGACTTTCAAATATTCATACTAAAGTCTTTTTAAGGAAGTTTAGAGAGGGGGACCATATTCTGAGAATACTGAAGTCTCACATTTTATCTTCAAATGTATGTATAGTTTGTTCTTGATGGCATACATAGGTCCATACATCATAATTTATACATGCTATTTTAATACTATTTTCCTCTCGTTTTCTTTTTCATTTATCCCTTTCACCCACAATCACCTCCTACCCCCTAAATCCAGGTTGATAACTTATTGTGTGTCTTCTCATATTTTTTATCTGCTCTTAGAATCATATATAACATACACACATCAATGTATATACACACTACACACACATATGTGAATACATTATATATATGTATATTACATACATGTAAAAGCAAACACATACATACGCCTTTAGTTTTTGTCTTTTATTTTGCAAAAATAGTATCATTTAATACATACTTCACTGAATCTGGCTTTACTCACTCAACATTCCTTGTGGAAATTTCTTTAAATCAACTAGTTACCTTCTGAAGTCTTTCTCTCTGTCCTTTTTTTTTTTTAAATGACTGCACAATGTTTCATGATATGGATATACCACAGTTAACTCAATAATTCCCTATAATGGGCTTTTTCCCCATGTATTTCCATGGCAATAAATGAACGAATTTATATATATGTGTATATATATATTTAATGATATAATGATCTCATATATATAATGATAAATGTATAGATTCATGTGTATAATGATAAATAATGTTTTCTTCTGGGCTAGGATGTGATTGCTGGTTTGGAGTCTTCAAATATTTTTAATTTTAGTAAGTGTTATAAGATTGCTTTCCAAAAACCATGTTTTAAGTCACATTTTTACCTCATTAGTTCACATTCGAGTAAATACAAGGTTCTAAATCCTTGCTATTCAGTGTGTGACCCATGATGGACCAACAGCCTTGGCATCATCACCTGGGAGTTTGTTAGAAATGTAGCATCTTAGTCCTACTCAAGATTTACTGAATCAGAATCCACATCTTAATAATATCCCCAGATGATTCATACATACTTTACTACCTGAAAATCAGTTTCAAATCATTTGCAATCTGTGTTAAATTGGAAGGGGGTATATTTACAAATATCTTCTCTGGAAGAAATTAGTAATAGTAGTTGACTCTGGGTGTAGCCCTGTGGGACTGGCAGATAGGACTGGGATGGAAACTTGCTTTTCAGCATATATTTGTGTAACCTTTGAACTTCTCTATGTGCATGTATTATCTATTTGGACAAATTTTAAGAGCAACTTCTTGCAAATATAACAATTACTTTCCACCCTCAAATCTCTAGGGAGATGGCAGCTCTGTGGGCTCCGTGGGCACTCTGCACACACTACAGCTGACTTCGTTATGCTAGTTAAACCAGAGTACTCTGGTTTAAGAAGTGTGGTGGGAAAGGAAAATTCTCCAAGCCACATGGCTTGCTTTTTGAGGATATGAGAATGTAATGATGTCACTGGGGGTTTATCTGCTAAGGGAGCATTTGACAGAGCAGGGAGAGTGAGTCACTGTCTTAAAGGACCTTCACGCTTTTCCTGCAAATCCCCACAGTTAGAACTGTGGTCATCATCCCAGTGTTAAGTTTGCAATAATATCTGATTTCCCTATACCAGAACACTGCATTAAAAATGTTACAACTGATTCAACTTCTTGAGATACTAGAGTTTTCAGGTTTCTTGTGAATCAGAGAGCTGACAAGCAGGTGTGGAAAATAAAAGTTTCAGGGTCTACACTGGATCTGCTGACACCAAGAGGGGAGAGTTTGAAGATGGGTAGGCAGCTCCACTTCTTAAGGTTGGGCATGGAACATCCCCACCACCTGATGGTTCCTGGAAATCTTCCTGGGACAAGAATCCCCTTCTACCTCAGTGATCCATTGTATATACAACTGACAGAAAACATTTCACACAGGAAAAATTTAAAATATATGGAAGTTCTACACAGGCTCTGAAGGTTAAAATACAGAAATATTTTAAATCTGGTTTCTCCAGGTGTTACTACCTTATGGGTCTAAATGATTTTACATTAAGAACAACAATTTAAACTTCTCTGGCCCCTGAACCTACCCACTCTCTCAGGATCAGCCTCCTGAAAAATGTTGCCCAAGTATTTGGGGAAGTCTTTGGGAAGATTGGGATGGTTCTTACATGTGCTCACAAATATATGAGGCTGCCCAGCAAAGAATCTGCCATTTCTTACTTTTCAACTGCTTTGCCTCTTTCCTCTGGGCATCACCACTCCTGCCAGGAATTTTTTTCCTCTGCAGAGTATCTTTCTTCTAAGGGACATCTGTCTCCAGCTGCATCCGGGACACTGGAGTCCTAGGGTATGTGTGGAGAGTGGGGGAGGGGATTGATGCCGCATGGCATTCTGGACAGGAGGAAAAAACTTTGTCTTCCTTTAGTGTCATTCTCTTTTAGAGGCTCCGTGTCAGGGTTTTAGTGAAACAGCTCTTTTAACATTTGCTGTCTCAAGTGTGGGAATGGAGATGTGTTGTATCCTGTGCAGGAAATAGCAACACACATTGCCTCACAGGAAAGTTGAAGGGGAGGAGATTGTTCTCCTTTCACAAATCCCATGATGCTCCAGAACTGCTGCCCATGTGCAGCTCAGCTGTGAGGTTGTTCGGTGCTGGTGGGTGGGTGTGGGGACGGAGATGGGGAACCAGAGGATGGGAGGAGAACAAGGGGAGTGCCTTCACCCAGAGCACCCTTAGAATCAGTAACAAGGGGCGCCTGGGTGGCTCAGTTGGTTAAGCGACTGCCTTCGGCTCAGGTCATGATCCTGGAGTCCCAGGATCGAGTCCCGCATCGGGCTCCCTGCTCGGCAGGGAGTCTGCTTCTCCCTCTGACCCTCCCCCCTCTCATGCTCTCTCTCTCTCATTCTCTCTCTCAAATAAATAAATAAAATCTTTAAAAAAAAAAAAGAATCAGTAACAAGGTTTTCAAGAGATATATTTATTTTTGTAAGTATTATTTCCCCAAAGAGTAAGGGAGATGTGATGGTAGCAATAAAAGGGGACAGGTTGGGCATGGGAAATACATCTTCTTACCATGTTCTTCTGTCTCTGGGAATTTCTGTGAGAAGGGAAAACCTTATAAAGTGAGTCCACAGCCGATTTGGAAATAGATCCACCAGCTATGGTTTCCAGAACAATAGTTTGATCACAACTGATATGTGAGCTGCTAGTAATCACAACTTCAGTGGCCTTGCCTTAGTCATAGTCACAGGGGGAAGGATGACTACAGGAAGTTGTGCTGACTTTTCCATTTCAACTTAGCCTTGCAGGTAAAATTGAGAGTTAGATAGAAGTTGCATTGCTAGACAACCACCTAATGCAAAGGAACATGTGTGCGCTATGTTCGTGTGCTTATTCTTAGACCCGTCCTAGGCTACCACTTCCAGGCTTCTTCAAGGCTTAGCCTCATCCCATGTATGTGTGTCATATCTCTCTTCTACCCATCCATGTCTAGCATGGGTGGGAGATGCAAGCAATAAGACAACAGGTTGTAGAGGGGGTTGTGCCCTGGTCTTGGTTGAGCTATGTACCCCTGGCCTCCTGGTCGCGTGCTCAAATGCTTGGAAGCCCAGGAGTTGCATGACAGCTGGAGAACTTTGGCCACAGATTGCCTTCCTTCTTCAGTTTTTTTTTTCATTCACATGGTTTGAGTGTCCAAGTATGCTGAATGAAGCCACACCAAGTCTGCTGTAGATGATTGGGCGGTTTGTGCACTGCAAAAATGCAACCAGTTGAGAGGAGAATGGCGACTGAACTCTATTCCCCGATCTGCTGTGCTCTGCCATGTACTGTGTGAGTCTGAAGGAAGGGATGTCTCCCAGAGGGTGTCTCGTGGGGAGTCACACAAGGGTGCTGTATGAGCTAGTTGTGGCTCTGTACACATGGTTTAAACTGTGAAGCATTGGGTTTGGTGGCCTTACTCTTGCTGCCGCAACCACCCTGTGACTTGCTTGGAATGACCCACTTTGGGAAACCTGACAATGGAAAGAGGAGAGGCATTGGGCCACATATAAGGCCCACAAATATAATCATTTGGTTTACGCAGAGCTGGCTCACCCAATGTTTTCAGATACCTGAATGAGTTGTCAATATTTCCAATTGAAGGGATTTTGCCTACAGATCTGAGTTTCAGGCTTCCTACAGATCTGCTGGGTAACACTTGGTAGCAGCCAGTTAGTGTGTGACAGTCCTCACCGTGCATGCCCTGTGGCCTCACTGCCATTGACAGTGAAAGTTAATTGTGTTTGTCACCGCATATGTGTTCTGTTTTTTTATAGTAGAATTAAAAGTGAAATCTACCCTGTGCCTTTTTAAGTGTGAAAATTAAAGATAGACTGAGAAGCCATGTTTTTAAGAAATCTGACCTGCTACCACATTTTTCAAATGTCTGTCAAGTCCATCGAACATTGTGTTTGCAGCCTGTGTTCTCATGTCAGATTGTCCCAGAATCACGCAGTCAAGGAAACTGTAGAAGTTCAGTTAGAGCACATGCTCCTTCGTTTGTCCATTAAATTAAGCTCTGACTGACAGAAGAAACTTGATTTATCATGATGCCTCTGTAGGAGAGGGCTTAGCAGGGGAAGAGTGTTCTGGAGGCTCATCTGTCTCACTGTCCTCTGCTAAAGTATTTGTCAAGAGAAAGGGTTTAGTCCCTTCCCACTGAGCAGAGGGGGGCTAGATAGTGAGTGGACCACATGCGTTGGGTCAAGCGTCAAATAGAGAGATGTTGTGATCAGATTTATGAAAATCTGAATAAGGGGGAGGAAGGACAGTGAAATTAGCAACACAGGCAAGGCAAGTCAGGATGCCACAAAAAGTCAGGTATGTAGGTCAGTGGAGTCATCTTTCATAAGCCAAGATTGCTGATGGCAAAATTCTGTCAGTAGGGAGGCAATGCTCCAGGGGCAAAGGCTTCAATCCTTCAACCAATCCTTAGCTGAGGGGAGCTCCTGGGGACTTAAACACATGGCTCTACCTTATGATGCCTCTACCTGACCCACAGTTGGAGGGTTAAGGGTAAAGACTCTGGAGGCAAATCCCTTCCCTCCCTGGTAGGAATCCTGGCCCCTTAGCAGCCATGTGGGTTAGGTGAGCTCCTTAACCTTTCACACCTCAGCAATGAGAATAACAACATACCTACATTATGAGTTGTCTCTAGATGAGAATTAAATGAGTTAATTCTTAGAAAGTGCTTAGAATAGTGGCTGGCACAGGTCAAATACCCAAGAAGTATTTCTTACTACCTGCTTGCTACCTTAGGAAAATGCCATGTTTAGAAACATGGTTATCAGCTTGGAGGAAATTGCTCTCTGCAAGAAATAACAGCAGCGTAGTTTTACAATTGACACCTTAGCATCATACGAGAACTTTCCAAAGAATCCTACTGGCAGGATGGGTAAACTTAGTGAAGGGCAGCTAAATTCAGGAAAAAAATTGTAACTGTCTATAGTCTCCTGTAGCATGAGAAAGCTAAGTGATGTCTTCCAATGCACTCTTCCTATAGACACTCTTGCAAGGAGCCTGGTGGCAAAGGCTCTCCTTGATTTACAGGGACTATACCATGAGATGGGCTAAAACAGTAAAACTAGTGGGAGAGGAGTAAGCCCTCAGCCTTTGAGCGCATAGTGAGGTCTGCCGCGTGCGAGAAGGATGTTGTGGTTTCAGCCTGGTTTGTGGGGGCACAGCAAGGTGAGGCTGTTTCAGACAGTGCTCAGTGTCGCTGTCTCCTTGTGGTTAACGTGAAGTGAGCAAAGACACAACAGCATTTGCTTGGAGCTCAAGCGCTCAAGGCACTGCTTCAAGCCCAAGGTGGCCCTTTGGGGGCTTTAAACTGCAACCACGAGACTCTAGTGACATCTCTTTCCAGATTTGTTTTGACACAGGCTTAAAAACAAAATTTCACTCCGTTCTTATGCTAAGAATCTGAGAGTGAATGTGCTCATCGATTTGTTTACCCCTAGATCAACAGCATCTTTGGTGACGCCTCTAGTAACGGAGGTTGCCCTCCTAAGTCTGTGTCAGAGAACATGAGAACTATTGCAGGCTGAAGGAGCTACTCCAACAGGCAACATAAATTCATTATTAAGTCAAATATACCAGTAAAATAGGAGAGGAGGCAGACTAAGTTGCAAAGGTATTGGGGCACAGTTAGGGCCCTTTGTTTAGATAAGATGGGTAAGGTGTGGTGGAGGGGCTTAGACGGCACCCAGATGGTGAGGTCTGCCGGGCAGACCTGTTCAGGGTTAGATTAGTCTACAGATCCTCAAAGGAGCTGATTACAATAGAATTCTTGGTTCTCCTTAGCTTCCATGAGTCAGTCAGCCTCCAGGGGATGTACCCTGATGTCACTCAGCCTGTCTTCTCCAGAACTGCAGGGAGCCATTTGGGGAGGGGGAAAGTGATCTTCTTACCACCTCCATACACTCACACACACACACACACACACACACACACACACACACACACAAATAATCCTCAGAAAATAAAATCAATTCTCTCAACAGATCTAGCGTAAGGGGTGAAAAAGATTACAGGAACATCTTTACTCTAAAAGATGTTCTCACCTTTTAGAATTTCTGGTAAAAGGAGACATCCCTCTTCATTACTTCATTCCATATTTATTATCTAGTAAGTATCGGAGGCTATGTTGAATGAAGCTGTATGAAGGTGAGTGCGAGAAAAAGATGATGAATATAGAAAGAGTCAGATTATAAATAATATTCTAAGAGATGTGGAATTTGTTTGATAGCAAGGGGTAGAGGGAACTTTTTTTAAGCAAAAGTGTGACATGCTTAAGCAGAGTTTCAGGAAGATTATTTTGGAAGTAGTGCAGAGGCTGGATTTGGGTAGAAAAAGGGAAGATGTAGAAGATACAGAAAGTAGGGGAACAATGGAGAGCTATTCAAGAGCCTAGAAGAAAGATTCTGAGGGCTTTTGAAACAGGCTGGGGACTGTGGGAACTGAAAGGGGAGGACAGATGTAAGAGATATTTATATGGAGTAATAAGACTCTGGTGTGAAGGGGGAGAGACAACCAGGAGGCAAGGACTCGGCCCAGGTTCTGAGTGTCAAAGACCAGGAGAACAGCAGGTGTTGCCATTAATGGAGAATCAGAAGTAAGGAGGAGGAGCTCTTCTCAAAGAACCTCAGAGATGGATGGGGCATCCTGCCAAATGCCCCATCCAAAATCTGTATCTCATCTGCTTCCATTGTAATCCTCCCTTAGGGAGTCTTCAGCTGACTCAGACAGGGTAACAGCTAAGTGGCTGCTGTATGGTATTGGGTTCTATGGGTAGGGCTTCTAGTGCAAGGAAATAGGGGCTGCTCATACAGTGGGATAAGCATAGTCAAAATGCTTTAAAGAAAGGTGTGATCCATACATAATGAAGACCAAGCAGAAAAGCCCCTTTGAGGAGATAGAGATAGATGGAAGTTGAGGTAGCAGAGCCGAGAAGCTGATTCAATAGAGACAGAAATGCAGTAGGAGTAAGACAAGGGGTAAAGTTCTGCACTCCTGTCATGGCACCCAACGCTTCTGCCACATGGTACTCTGCCTCTGTCAGAGTTCTTCTAGCAACAGGGAGCTAGCAGCTGCTGAAATCTGTCATGCTGCAACATTCACCATGAGTGTTGGTTTATCCCTGGGGACCGCAGAGAGTACTTCTCTGTCCCTTAAGTTAGAAGCCTCTCTACTCAAGCCTAAGGCTGAGGGGTTTGAATTTCCTCACTTCTGAATAAAAAAAATGAGTTCCTCTGCATATATAGACTCTGCATATATTAAAGCGTGTTACCATGAACTGCACACAGAATTGCAGCTGAGGTCTGACCACCGCAGATCAGAGGAAAATCAGCATCTCCCTTATAGCCACTAATGCTCTGAGGGCATTGGATTCTTTAGGGGCCACATCACACAGCTAATTAGTCAAATTGCTTTGAACAAAACCCTTTGTTTTTATTTTTAAACACAGCTAAGCCATACTTCCTCCATCCTGTGCTTGTGCGATTGGTTATTTGTACATAAGTTGAGCAAACCAGGCAAGAGGGTGGCTTTTGGTGTTAATATCGAGTTCCTAGTCTGTATTATTTACCAGCTGTGTGACTTGGGGCAAGTTAATCATCTCTCTGAATGTCCTTTTCATTCTATGTAAATGGCAATCCTAAGAGTACCTACCTCACAGAGTTGTGAGACAATGCTTGTAAAGCTCTCGGTGGAGTGCCTGCCTCATAGTAAACCCTCAAAACTAGCAGCTATTATTAACTATAGTCACCAATTATTAGTCCCTTAACCTTGTTATTGGGTCCTCTTTCTCTTATTAAACATAATTTAATTCAAATCTCTTTCAACACTGTGTCAACCATAATTATAGTTTGCCTGGATCCTATATCCCTTTTTGAATGTCTTTGTGGATGTTTTGTATCACAGAGATCAGTAAGATAGACCAGGATAGTAGTTTCTGTAGCTAACAGTCCACTGAGGAAGGGAGATAATGAATAATTTGTGTGATGAATCTTTTGTGCCCCTCCACTGGGTCTGAACTCACTTGTCCTTGCACTCAGTCCATATTTGTTGACTTTGTTCGCAAGGATATTATGAACAATCCTGTAAAGGCCACAGTGATATCCAGAAGAGAGCCACCAAGATAAGAGACTTCCATCTCAAAGGCAGCAGCTGGAGGACATAGTAATATTTAGTGCAAAACAGCATCAGAATGATTTGAAGATGGTTGGGCATTTCCTAGAATTATAAGACTTGAAAGGCCCTCAGGTAGATGAGTTCTAGCACATTCTTCTTTTGTCTGGGAGAATCCCATGCAGCCTCTAGTTTCAGAGGTGAAATTCCACACCTTGCCTGCCCCAGGACCTGTGCGGGAGAGCTCCTTTTATAGCTCTGGGTAACGCCCAGTCACAACATCTGCTTAGTCTTGATGATTAAGAGATTGTGACATGGTAGCAAATACCCACCAGGGAGACCTTTCATGTGGTGGTTGCTCTCCTACGGCTTAGATGAGTCAATGGGCCTCAGGAGGGAGATTCTGCAATGTCCTTATTTAACAATGTTGTACAAGAACATTATGAGAGCAAGGGATACTGTTAGCTCTGCTTTTAATTTTTTTCTATTGTAAAGTAATGTTGCCTTGTCTTGTTCAGTCCTTGACGAAATGTGGATTAGTTTATTGCCTGTGTCCTCATCATGATATTTTATTTATTTGAACTCGATTTTCAGATATTTCCCTCCTCCCTTCTCTAGAATAACTAGAATTATCTGGTAATAACTAGAATTGCATGCAAACCAGCTAAGTTGAATTTTGAAATCTCTGGCAGAGTTTCTTTTCCATCACTGTGCTTCTGGGTCACCATCCTCCATCATTTTGAAGATAAGAGTTATGGTAATGGAGCCCACAAGATGCAAATTAAGGAAATGTGTCACGCTCCAGAAAGAGAATATAACTCTAACAATAGAAATTGTCTTTGGATTGCTTCTTGTTTTAGTGATCAGTCTAAGTGTGATATTTCCACATATTTTGCACAAATGTATCAATAAAATGTAAAGCTGGCAATGATTTTAGTCTTAGGTTCTGGAGCAGAGTAATAAAGGAAATACAAGAGAATCTCTGACTTCATGGAACTTACAGCCTAGTGGAGCGACAGGCAAACAAAAGAGTAAACATGTAGTTTGTCAGATGTTGATAAGTACAATGGAAAAAAATTATGTTGTGTTGGGCTGTGGGTTATTTCTATTTTGTAATGTGTTCAGGGAAGGCCTTCCTGACAAAGTGTCATATAAACAGGCACCTAAACAAAGTGAGGGGACAAGTCATGCAGATATTTGGGAGAAAATCATTGTAGGCAGAGAAAAAAGTACCTGCAAAGGACCTGAGACAGAAGCGTGCAGGTATGTTCTAGGTTCAACAAGGTGGATTTGTAATGTAAGTAGAGTGGGCAAGAGGCAAAACAGCAGGAGATGAGATCAGAAAGGTAGCAAGGGATAAGTTTAAGGCGAGAACTTGGGCTGGATGCTGCATGAGATGGAATGCTGATAGAGGGTTGGAGCAGAGGGGTGACATGACCTCACTTGTATTATGAAAGGTTCCCCCTGTTGGCTTGGACAGGTTGAGTTTGCGATGACTATGAGCCATCAGTATGGTAATCAAATGGGTAGTATGAGCGAAGTTTGGATTCCAGGGAATGATGGGACTAGAAATTTCAGCGTTAGCCTCTATAATACCCACAAAGTAATGGAAATGACGAGTCATCCAGGGATTGACTGTAGAGGGAGGAGGCTGAGTTCTGAGGCCCTCCAACATTTGGAGGTTGAGGAAAAGAGAGGAGGATCCAGGCGCCAGGGAGCCTCAGAAGGAGCAGCCAGGGAGGGGATGGAGACCAAGCAGAGATTTCACAGAAGGCTCACCACTGAGAATACATTTATCACTCACTTAAAAAGAAAACATTTTCTTGAGATAAGTATCACTGAATTTAAGTCACTAATTTATATAAGTAAACAGATATAATTGTGCAAATACATCCATCTATTTGGGAAACATTGTATTATATTAGGGAAGGGTTAGGAATAGATGATAGGAGGTGGCTGTACCAGCAGTTGATGATGCATCCTTCTCTTTGGCTAGTGGGATGGACCTTAGAATTCTACTGCATGTGGAGCAAGAACGACAAAATGTACATATCAGTACTTCCCTGATGTGGAGCTTCGGGGGATTTTCACCATGTTTGCTTAATGTTTCCTTACTTCTCAGAGGGACTTTTCATGACTTATGTGTGTGTTTATTTTTGAACATATTGTCTGATGCCTTCTATTTTCAGAATCACTTCAAAATGCATTCCTTCTTTATTTGGATTTTTGCTCTGTAATTAAGGTTTATTATAGAATATTCTCTGAGTTAAGGAAGGCCCCCTTTTCATTGCTCCTCATAACCTGGTAGGGGTCATTTCTATACCTACAATGACAACATATATGACCAACACCTTGTTTACATTGATGTTTGCAAGATTCGTTGTCAAATTATAAAAATCACACTCTTGTCTTCATTTCTTTTCTTCTGTAAGTCTCGAAGGAGATCTCTCTCCATCACTTCCTTGTACATGCTCACTCCTTTGGAGAATTATTTTAATATCCTAAAGGAAGAGATATAAAGAGAAATAACAAATATTAATAAGTGATTTAGAATTAGTGATTTAGAATTAATGATCATAATATGGGAGTGATGAAACAGTAAATTGTTTTTATTTTTTCTTTAAGAAAATGGTGCTCTATTTAGTTTAAATGTCACCCTGCAACTTACTGCCTGTACCCTTGGGAAGATATCAAAGATCTTGCAGCCTTTGTTTTCTAATCTAATAATGAATGGAATTGTTTTATTAGATTAAATAACATTTGTAAAAAGCAATTACACATAGTTTGGCACATAATGAACAAGCCAAAGTGTTACTTCCCTATTAATGAATGAGCAACTGTATTTATTTTGTATTAAAGAAAAATTCTAATGCCAAATCCATCATGTCTACAGATTTGTAGAATTTTAGACCAGCAGATTATTTGGAGGGGAGATTGTCTCATTTCTCCATGTTTTTATTTTATTTTTTAATATTAGGAATAGAAGATTTGTTTTTCATCCATTTAAAATACCAGCATCTTACATTTTACATCACAGACATTGAAAACATAAATTTAAAACAGCATCAAAATATAGAAGGGGTACAAACACATGTGGAAACTGTAGAATTATATATATGCAGTTTTTTTCCCCCCCACAAATTTAGGGAAATGCTTTAAGAATGTAAGTTTCTTTTCTTCAAAGCTGAGTTCCAAAGGTTTCAATTTGACTGAGGTCATTTTACGCAAGAAGACATGAGTTAGTTCACTATCTGAGCTGACCCCTGCCAAGTGACACACACTGCTTATTATCAGTCACTACCAGGAATCATAGTGAATCATTTTCTTGTGAGACCTTGTTCTTTGAAAATACAGATTTCCTGCAGCCAGAGGTCAAACTTGAGTGAACCATGTGAAAAAGAACAGCTGCTCACCATTGACCTTTCTGGTCCTATCCACCACAGTTGTTAATAACACGTCTCCTTTGAATAGTGTACTTAAGGTAACTAATGCTGACTACTGAATGCTCACTTGGGGATGAAGGAGTGAGCTGACCTGGAATCACCTGACACTCCGCAGTGCAGACCAAATCATAAGCTCCAGATGTATAAGCCAGCCCTGGGTAAGTTTGCTGTTGAAGTCAGAGGCCATAATTTTCAGTAGCAGTTATTGGAGAAAAGCCAAGAGAGTCTGGAAATGTTTGACCTGGGTGCTTTGAAAACACGAAGTGCTGAAGCAGCCATCATATTTTGTTAGGGAGATAAAGGAGAAGGTTGGAGAATATTTTAAAGTCAGATACCCTGAAGTTACAGTGGGATGAGAGTTCCTTCAAGTCATCCTTAATAAATCATTTTGTCCTCACATAATTAATGGGGTCCCAACTCATGTACTTATAAGAAATTCTCCTGTGGTATTTGGATTTTAACACTAAAAGATTTATTATTATCTCCTATTGAATGGAAACCTTAATTTCAAGGATATATGCTGGATTTACAGGTTTGCTAAAAATAATCTACATTTAGTCAGCATGTGTTCATTAGAAGAGACTACACTTATTTAGGTTGGTGTGGGAAATCTTGTGTTCACTTACATTTTAAATATATTGGTCATGGGAAATTAATTGATTTTGCTCACTAACAACCCAATTACAGTGTCCTCATTGATCTTGTTACATTTATTTAACCAAAGCATTTTCTTAATAATTTAGGAACATTACTTGAAATGACCTCTTTGTATAAGATCTATGAAAGTAGAAATTAAATAAATGACTTTGATTGAATGACTATAAAATCCAACACAAAATCTGGATTTTCCCCATAGGTAGTGGCCACATGGGGATTTCTGGGACACCAGTTTGGACTCTTTGTCATCATGGCACTGAGACAATGAAAGCCTTTTTCTTTCTTTTCAAAGAGCAGACACTGAATTCAGGAGATGAAATGCCCTAGCTTATTTATTTATCCACATATAATTTCACATGGCTCAGAAATATTTCCTGGGCACTGCAACTACCAGCAAACCAGTAACAGTAAGAGTAATAATAATCCATAATGTCTAACGTTTATTATCGGGTGCTTTCTACCTGCCAAGCACTGAGCTAAGCACTTTATACGTACTAAGTCATCTAATCCATACAAGAGCCCTATGAGGGTATGGTAACCCTATTTTACAGATGGGGAAACCAAGGCACCATGAGGTCACTTGCCCAAGGTCACACAGTTTGTAGGTGTGAACCCAATCAGCGTGGCTCCTGGGCCCACTCTCTCAACCACAAAGCCAGGCCGCCTCCCAATAAGAGCAAAAATAAAACATACCAAAATAATTACAAATACTCAGATATTTCAAATATATATTTTAAAATGTTGCTGCTTCCAAACACAAACCTTGTAAACACAAGGTATCAGGCAAACAACCTTCACTTCCCACTGTTTATAACAGCAAACAACATTTTAACCTGAAAAACCACATTCTAGCTTTTGCTCTACTTATCTTGAAAGATCTTCAAATAACATCACTGTGGTTAAAGTTCATTTTAAAATGTGATCTGTTTACTTGCACATGGATATCTGGAGCAGAAATGGTGACAGGATGGCTTTGACAGAAACTGAATCTTCAGAGATTTTTTTTTTTCCTTTATTTTTATCTTTCTTTTCTTTCTTTTTTTTTTTTTTTGCTTTGTGAAAAGGAGAGTAGAACTTCTTACTGGAAAGGGAAGCTCTTTCATTTTAGAATATCAGGGCTTAGGTTTTTAGGTTACAGTCTCAACTCTCAGATTCCCAGTCATACGAATGAGTCCCACTTACGTAGTCCTCGGTCCTCTCATGGATTTGAGGGGGAGGGTCCGGGAGAAGAGGTGATGGCGAGGAGGGAGGCGCTGAAGCAGCCGACTCTGCCGAGGCGCTCTGGCAGTGAAGGAGTGAATGGACAGACCGACTGGTGACAGACAGTCTAACTCTCTTTCTGCTGGTCCGGGGAGGCTGACTCCCTGGCGGTCAGACACCGCGCGCTGGCTGGATCCAGCCAGAGAGGGACGCTGCACCCCAGGGAGATTTGGGGAATGTGCAGAGATGGTGTTGGTAGTCCGTCTGTGCAGGTGCTCCTGGGGTAGACTGGGCGGCGGCCCAGAATCCTGCCATGCTGGAGACAGTCCTGCGCAGAGGGGAGGGACTGCACTGTCCAAAGTGTCAGCAGTGAGGTGTATGGCAAGTTGATCAGATTCCTTCCAAAATGAGGGCAATGCATAAATGAAAAAGAGCCCCATGGACTCCAGCTCTCCCTAGGAAAGCTTTTTTCAAGGGGCTGCCTTTCGGAGGCAGTCATCCATTGGCTGTTTTCTTTCCTCAGGAAAATGCTGAAGAGAATCTTCTCTGCAAGTTAATCATATTTAGTCTGGCCAGAGTAAAGACGTTCCCAAATTGCCTGACTTTGTACGGAGTTTTCCTCCCATTAGGGGAGGAAAAAATTGTGGCATCATTTTTATGTTCCTACTGGTTCTTGGCAATTAATATAAGATAAATTCTAACATACAGCTCTGGAACCTACCTTATACAGAATGACGCTAGCCCAGAGGAAAGCCAAAGTGGGGGTAGATCCCCACAATTGGCGACTCTCTCTCCACCCCTTTGTCTAGTTCTGGTGTTCTCCGTCCCCACTAACTCTAGGGTCACACTGACCTATGCCCTCCTCCTCCTAATTTCATATTTAATGAAAATATGTGATATAAGAAACCGGAAAGGGACATGTAATGTACCAGTTTGTATGCAAACAGTAAATGTTTGTGGAATGCTAACCATGTTTCCAACTATTTTGGCCTATTTCTATAAAGAGGCACAACTCTTTTTTTAAGAGCCCTATTAAAGGTAGAGACATAATGATATGATATGGTGACAAAGAAACACTTTGGGATGAAGATGATGTCACATCACGCCCCTACTCAGAAGCCCTCCTGGCCTCCCCTTCCTCCCACACAATCCTCTGCTCATGCCTTTGGCACAGGTCTCTCCTTTTCCCTGTGATGCTGTCCTCTGTCCATCCCAACAGCAAATCCGTGTACACGTCCTCTCCTGTCTCTCCACTTTCAACAATCCTGGTCATCTTTGAAGATTCAGCTTCTGGAACAAAAAAAGTGTCCTATGTCTTGAGTTCCTATAATGTTTTGCTTGGGTGGCGTACCTTATATCATTCTCTGGTAATTCTTGCATGTAAAAATTCTCTTGCAAACAGAAGTGGAATTTGTTTGAGAACAGAAACTGAGTTTCGTACTCATTTTGTCTCTCCTGGAAACTTACATTACTAGCCTCAGTAATAAGTGCTCAGTCGTGAAGAGTGATTGTTAACAGCCATCATTTCTGAAGTATTTGCCGAGTGTCAGGAACCATGCTGTGTGCTTCCTATGCACAGTCTCATTTCATCCTCACCACAATCCTTTGAATAGGAATGGCTGTTATTCCCATTTAACAGATGAGAAAGCTGGGATGAACAGAAAGTTAAAGTCAGGTATCTAGTAAGTAGTATACCTGAGATTCAGTCCCATGACTTTCTGATTCCTGAGCCTGTGTTCTAAAAGGCTCTAATCACACTTCACTACTGGATGAGAGTCTGCTAGCTTGTTAGAATCAATTTCAATGATTACCAACATACGTAATACAATTTCTATGTAAAAAGATCAGCAATTTAGAACAAACCAATTTAGGTCTGTAGAGATTCAAGTTGGAATAGTCTCATTTCTGGGCATAGAGTTTTATCACTGAGAAGTCAGGAGTAATGCATCTTAGATCAGCTTCATTTTATCAAAGTGAAAGTGCTTTTATCTGAAACTGAGCAAACCCTGTATAGTCCAATAAACACCTAGCGGGAGCCAAATAAGGAGGTTTCATGCGGCTGAACTGGTATGTGAGGAGGTTGTACGCTTGCCCCACTGTGAACAGGGGTCTGCCTCTGCTGGCCTTAGCCCTTGCTGTTGGAGACCAGGCACTGCCATGGTGGATGCACATTCAGCATATGTGGTACAGAATGGCTGGGTTACTGTGAGCTCTGGAGTACGGCTCTTCTTTTCTTCCTTGCCTCCTTCTGAGTTGGTCCGGTCTGCTGGGTTTTGTCCTCAGTTTCTCCATCTTGAATGGTTCCGTCCCTGACGGAACTGGCACCCAGGCTTTCATGCGCACTGTCACCATATGCACAACACAGACCATGTGGACCATGATTAGAATGCAATGACTACGTTGGCACTTGGTTGGGATCATGGTCTCCTTAGTTCTCTTTGGCAAAGGGGGATTCTATTCCCCATACCCTTCAGTCATAGGCCAGTCATTAGGCAGCTGGGATGATCCGGAACACTAACATGGCCACTCACCCAGCTTTAATCTCATCAACTTTAACCTTCTGTCTTAGGTCCAAAGTAGCCCCATGCCTAATGAGGCAGTTCCATAATGCTGACAGTATCATCCACAGTACTGCCAGCTACCTCTACTGTCCCTGACCTTGATACCCTCTGGGTATCATGGGCTGGCCTGTCTGGGCTGATGCTGTTACCAGCTTAGCTTCTCCTGACCCTGGTTTTGCCAACTCCAGCTTCTCCCCCGTCTCTGTAGTCCACACTGGAGATGTCCCACCATGTCCTGATCCTAAGCTCAACTGAATTAGGACACCTTTGGGTAATACTCACAGGGATTTTATAGTCTGAATAATTTGAAATCAGATCTTGAATAAAAGGATGCTTCAGAAGAACAGCAACTTCAACTGGCTCCAGATTCTTGGCACCTAGGTCTTGAAATACTTTTACGAAGTTCTTTAAAGAAGAAGAAAATGAAGTTAATTAACTTTACAGTCCTGCAGATGTTAAAAACTTATTTTACTTAATAAAGGAATTTGCCATAATTTCTATACCATGATACATTTGAAAGCACTTCCATGAAACTATGTTAAAACTTGAGGGTGACTTTTTTTATGTACAAGTTGCCCCTTTTATGAAAGAATCTAACCGACCTCTGAGTAAGCGTTCTCTATCTGTACGTGGCTGGCAAATCTGTTAGCATCCTGTACTTCTTTTCCTCCTTGGAACACTTTGAGTAGTTTTTCCATGGAAATCTTTTCAGTGTTCACATACTCAGGGATTTCTTCCTTTCGCTCCCCGTCTTCTCTTAGTTCCCTTTCCTCACTCACAAAGTTTCCCTCGAGTTCAGGATATTCCTCAACTGGACTCATGTCAGTCAAGGAGGAGATCTGCATGATTAAATAAAGAGAATATGAAGCCGGACTGAAGTCTTTCCAGTAATGGAGACATTTAGAACACGCCAATGTTGCCACATACTTTTCATGCAAGGAAATGATGGTGCCTCCCACAACCTAGCCAAACAAATATAGAGGAGAACGTGCTAGTTGCACTGGAGATCACATCAAAAATCTAGACCAATTCTGCCTGGAGATTACAGATGCCTTGTGTGGGGCGTTTCTTACTCACCATACATGCTTCGGATGCCAGGCACCTCAGATTCCTCCATAAATGGATACTGGAGTGAATTCGTGTAACTGGTGTCAGGCTTCTGTACATGAACGTCAATTTTTAAAGGATTTGCTTTGGAAATTGACTATAGTTGAGAGGGTATGGCAAGTTAATTATTTAAGCTTGATAGATTCTAAGAGCTTCCGAAACGTTTGTTTTTATACTGGAGGTTAAATCCAACTAAACATTGGAAGGCAAGGTAGAAAACAAATTGAATGTGGAAAGTGAGGTGGGATTGCTATGGCCGCTCCTTGAAACGTGTCCAAGAGCCATGAAGTCAGGCCCTGGCCCTGTGAGTATGGGAAAGAGTACATTGTTTCTGGTGTAATTTCGTATTTATCAAAAGCCTGAAAAATAGTCCTGCCTGTTGCTGTAACTACAGATCTAGGAATTGACTGTAAAGAAATATCAGTGTGCACAAAGACTTTTGTATATGGATGTTTGTTCAGTGTTACTTACAACAAACACAGAAAATCTGCAATTCCAAAAATGGGGAGTGATGACATAAATTATAGCGTATTTCTGTGATGGAATACTATACTACCATGGAAAGTACGGTTTAGAAGAATACCTAGTGACACGAGAAAACACTCACAGAATAAGTGCAAAAAGAAAACAAAAGAAAATAATAAATACACTAGGATCCTCATTTTCTTATATATCTATGCTTATTAGTGAAAAGAAGACACAGTAAAGAGAAAACAATGGTTACCTCCGGATAGTGGAACAGGTGATTTCTTTTTCACTTAGTTTTGTACTTTCCAAATACTCTACATATTTGTATTTCTTGTATTTACTGTAATAAAAGTGTCTATGTGTGTGTGTGTGTTTCACGATGAGATAATTGATATTTGATGATTTGCCATAGAAAAATGGGCATTTTTAGAATGTTGATGGGTCAGATGTCAGAAAACACCTGAATATTGATTCTCCTTTATCCAAAGAAAGGAAAAATGTTAAATTTAGGCTTTAAATAAAAGGATGGATCCAATGTCTATAAATATTCACTTCAGTAGAAGTATTACGTGCAAGTTAATTAATCATGCAAATTCTTTCCAAATAGAGTCCCAGGTATAAAAAGGATTATGATACAGCAGCAAATTAAGCCTCTGATAGTTGTCAGTCCCTTTAGGAGATTTGTAGGGGCTGTGAGCAGTGTAATGAAGACAGGTTGCATTTGCTTTAGCTCTGTGTGGGTTGGGTTTCTATATCCTTTGGTAAATTGGGAATTTAATCTAATCTAAGAGAGAGGGAGAAAGAGAATGCTTTATCAGGTGAAGAATTTGGAATTAAGTATAAATCTATCTATCTATTCTCTATCTATCATCTATCTATCTATCTATCTATCTATCTATCTATCTATCTATCTATCTATCTATCATCTATGTATCTATCATCTATTTATTATCTATCTACCTATTTATCATCTATCTATTCAACTTCTTCATTTTTTTTTATTTTTAAAGATTTTATTTATTTATTTATTTATTTGAGAGAGAGAGAATGAGAGACAGAGAGCACGAGAGGGAAGAGGGTCAGAGGGAGAAGCAGACTCCCTGCCGAGCAGGGAGCCCGATGCGGGACTCGATCCCGGGACTCCAGGATCATGACCTGAGCCGAAGGCAGTCGCTTAACCAACTGAGCCACCGAGGCGCCCTCAACTTCTTCTTTATTTTAAACGATTGAAATGTTACATTGCAGAAATGTAAAACTGGTCTTTTCGTGTCCACCTAGGAAGCTTGAGGATCATCACACTGGCTACCTATCAATAGTTTTCCAGGGCAATAGAACATTTAGTATAATGAAATGAACACAGTCAAGATGAAAACATCTTGCTGAGTGGTGTAGGATGAATGGATTTCTATTGAGACTGCCGTATAAATGCTGCATGGACATGATAAAGACAGAACCTGTGGGTGAGCAAATGACTAGTCAGATTAGATGACAGGTGATACCTAAATTAAACAGGGAAAGAGCATTGTCTCTCTCCACTATTTCCATAATTAGAGAGGGACTAACTTTTCAGAGGCCCAATATAATCATCCTGGGACAAATGAATTATTACCAAACACAACAATTTAAACATTTGAAATTTTAATGAAGAATCCTTATTAATGTCAGAGGATGCTTTTGCTATTTTTGCTCTCCATACGGTTGAGAGAGAATAGACTTAGTGGTTCAGTGAGAGGGCAGGAAGAGAGGGGAAGCTGGGATGGGAACCAAAGGAGCCAGATCAGCATCCTGGTGAGATCGTGGAGGGTGCAAGAGAAGAGGCCTCTAACAGACATCTCTGAAAGATCACAATTTTGGATGTGGCTGTGTGAACAAAACCAGCGATGCCAGTTTGAAGAAAAGCCAGTGCTTCTGAACGAGCAATTACTAGCGGCATCAAAACTCTGTGTGAGTCACATTAGCATCTGAGCAGCAGGACAGACTGTGGTGCTAGCAAACCCGATGTCACACTCAGTTACCTCTCAGAGGCTCGAGATGTCCCAACAAACGTGTCCCCAGAATGGTGCCTGGCCATGCATTTCTTTTTTTTTTTTTTTTAAAGATTTTATTTATTTATTTGAGAGAGAGAGAATGAGAGAGAGCAAGCACATGAGAGGGAGAGGGTCAGAGGGAGAAGCAGACCCCCCGCCGAGCAGGGAGCCCGATGTGGGACTCGATCCCGGGACTCCAGGATCATGACCTGAGCCGAAGGCAGTCGCTCAACCGACTGAGCCACCCAGGCGCCCCTGGCCATGCATTTCTATCATTCAATCAGTTCATTCCCACATCTCAGAGGCAGAACAAAAGGTCAGACCTTGGGACCGATATGGGCAAAGCGTCAAAAGAGTAAGATGGAATGAAAACTTATATGTTTCAAACCCCAGCATCTCAAATGCTCTGCTTTAACATCTGTTAAATGCTTTAACAAGATCTTCAAAATGTGGGAGTTTCAAGCTTACAATTTACTGAATTCCTACACCATAACCCCGCAGGCCAGAATGAACCATTTTCCCAAATGTCAACTTATTTAGAGCTTCACTAGGACCAGTGCATACTCATGAATGCTTCGCTCTTGAGCTTCTTTTAAATTACTCAAGGAGCCATGGATTTGAACAGAAGGTCTGTGACACATTGAATATAACAGCATGAGTCACAGAGTGGAGTAAGGAAGAATAAACTATTGGGGAGATTTCCAGTTGTTTATGCGGAAAGCACAACAGAGATCTGATTTAATGTCTTGGGAGTGAATGTGGATCCGTTGGAGGTGTTATTTCTGAGCAGGCTCAGTCTGGCTCCCTGGGAAGAGGTTGCCCAGGAAACTAGAACAGAGCTGGAAAGGGCACAGTAACAGAGTAGCATAATTTTGAGGCAGGATAGTAAGAACAAGGGGTGAGCAAGAATGAGGGCGGTGGGCGGATCCTGTATTTCAAAAGCTCAAGCTCCTAGGGTTCTCCCTGAGCCAGGAACAGGCTTCTGCGTGTGGTGTGTCATAGGCAGGCTCTTTGCCCCCCTGCCCCTCAGGATGGTTCCATCTGTGTGGTGCAGTGGTTGTAGGGAGGTTCCTGTGCAGTGTCCTTGGACTTTAGAAGAGCTCTGGAGAGAAGCTCTCCAGGGGCTTGCTTTCCCCGTGGGGCACTAACTTCTGTGAATGAGTGGTTTCGGGACAGGGGATGCAGCCTTCCTGTGCTAGCTAGCTTGGCTGCTACTCACCCAGGCAGCTGTCTGTTGCTATAGCAACAATTCTAGCACATGCTTCCTTTTTCCTGGACTTTCCAGCTCATTGCAGCCTCCTGGATCCATTATTGCCTCTCCTGGGAATGTCTGCTCACCTCCTCTCTACCTTGGAAACAGGATTCCATTCCTCGCCTCTCTCTCTTCCTCCCTTCTTTTATGCCATGTTTACAAACACTGACTGAACACTTGCTATGTTGGAGCTAACATGTTGTCCCCAACTCAAGGTAGAGATAACTTAGCAGTAGTATTCAACAGACAAACTGCTGCCTGAATTACTAGTTCTTACTTCCCCCCTTCATCCCCCTACAGTCTGCTCTCAACACTGCAGCCAGAGAGATCTCCATACATTTTAAATCAGATGGCCGTGTTCCAATAATTCTCATCTCATCTCTTGGCAGAGTCAAAGCCAAGGTCCCTACAGTGGCCCTCAGGGCCCTCTCCCCGTCACTTTTTGTTCTTACTACTCTCCTCCAGCTCACTCCTCTCCAACTGCAATGGCTGGTCTTTGGAATTAGGGCTTTGGCATCTACTGCTGTCTTTACTTAGAATTGCAATTACCTTGCTGCTCTTCCCAGCATTGCAACCTACCCCAACTCCTGTCTTTTTCCCTAGATTCTTTTTTTCCTGTAGCATTTATTAGCATATGATGTAGTCTTTATGTTACTTACTTTATCCCCAGGTCAAGGGTGGTTTCCAGTACACAGAAAAGCTGGATAAATATGTGTTGAATAAATGCATGTATGCATGCAGTGGTACTCAGCCCTGTCAGGGAGAATCTGAATATAAGGGGGCCCAGTTGAGGATGCTCAGTGTTGCTCTTGAGTATCAGGGGAGGTTTCATGAATCATCTGGTAGTTGAAAAAGGCCTTGGCTAATGGGAAGGCCTTGGATCCTTCAGGATGAGAGGAAGGGTATTTCAGGTGGAAGCAATAGCAAAAACAGAGATAGGGAAGTGGGAAAGAAGAAGGTATAAAAACTGTTTTTGATCAGTAAGACCCTGTGTTAATCTGTCCTTTATACTGTGTTCCTTCCACATTTGGGACATTGTTCTTCCATTCTTTTCTGCACAGATGGGGGCAATTATACACAGTCCCTTCGGGGGAGAAAATTTGGCTCTTCTGTATCCCTTGTGGATCACCGGGCTATGCAGAGAGCCTGATTTACAAAGCTAATTAATTAATTAACTGACTCACTCAATGAAATTTTTGCTGACCTCTGTGCCAGTAATTCAGGTTCAGGGTTGTGGCCGGTTCAGAATAAGACAGACGGCCCCTCCCTGCCCTAGGATGCTTAAAGTCTAGAAAAGAAGCTGACCTGAAGAAGTAGTTACTGTGACGAGTACCATGAAAGAAGCACAGAATGTTCTGGAAACATATGACAGGAGGTGCCTGACATCATCTGAGGTCAGGGAAGCTCTCCTGGAAGATAGATATTTGACTGAGACCTCCTGGCAGGCCATGATCCATGCCAGAGTTAGCTCAGGGAGGCCCAACCTATACGGGGAGACAGGAACATCCCTGGGGAAGTGGCAAATGCAGGCCCAACAGAGGTGGTTGGAATCTAACTCCTTATTTACTTGGGAAAGCTGAAACTGACTTTCCACTGTCTAAGAAGACAGAATTCTTGAGTGAAACAAGTATTTCTTGCTGTCCTTTCTGCCACTGTGTTAAGTGTTGAAGTAACATCTACAGCACATCGGGTCAAATAGCCCTGAGTGGTCAGCTTCCTGGGTACCTGTCTGGCCTCACTCTGGCCCTGATGGGAGGGGAAGGACATCTTTTGTCCATTTGCTCAGGGCCAAAATTCAGGGTTACATCTAAGAGGGTCTATTTCTTCACATATGTGAAAGCTGTCACAGAAACTTCCTCCACTTTTTTTTTTTAAGGGAACGCAGCATACTTTGTTTTGACAGACATGTATGAGAGGCAAACAAGTGTGGCTATGACATCTACAGAGTTTGGACCGGGCAGTACCTCTTTCTCCTCTGTCCATAAAAGAAGGACATTATGAGGTCCTCCATTACAAGGACCATAGCTCTGTCCCCAAAATATCAGGGGAATACTACAAGTCATGCAAATGGGCACCTAATAAATGCATTAGTTAGCCTCCTGTTCTGAGGCTTTTCCATCCCAAAAAAGCTAGGGAATGCCAATCCTTTAGAAATCTAAAAGGGAATGTGAGTTTTTTTATTAGCTATTAAGCTTCTTTGTCCTTGGATGCAGGAGATACAAGGTACCTGTGGATTTCAGGTGGCTGGGCTTTGGCCTGAAACACTATCAAGTGTCACATATATGTGGGATATCTGAGGCCTGAACCTGTTTCACATAGAATTTCCATATAGGATGACAGATAGATTGGATTGATGCCCACTTCTTTTTCATTTGTAAGGATCAGCACTTCATGTAAAATAAAGGCTATCCTTTACAGAACAAACTTGGATTCCACCAAGAAACTTTGAGCCAATTTTGATTTTTACTACAAAGGTGTGTTGTTGTTGTTTTTTTTTTTTTGGATAGTGGGTCTCTAGTTCTTAATCCAATTGAGTAAAGGTTTATTGAAGACCTCCTATGTGTAAAGTGCTGTGTTAGGTACCCAGAAAAATACAGAGATGAAACAGAGTCTCTGTTGTTAGAAGTTTAGGATCTTCTGGCATCCCCCTCCGGACCCCAAAGCTAGTCCATTTCTGGAACACAATTACCTTTTCTGCAATAACAGGAAGAGTTTCGATTGGCTGGAAGACATGAGTCCCGATGACCACACTGAGGGCCCTATAGACACCTTCCACAGCATCTGGATGACAAGCAAAATAAAGCAGCATCTGTGTGTAGTCAAGTTGAGGTGGATCCTTCTCATGGTCAGCAAATAGCCTAAAGAAAAACTGTCACACAAAAAGAATTTCAATCCAAGATAAAAGACTTAAAATGGGTAGGCAATAGATGAACAGACAATGAAGGATCCTTCCAGGAGCTTTGGAATAAGGTCGCTTTCTGAGGATTGAATCAGTAAACATAATAGGTAATGAATAGTATTAACTGGAGAATATGCTAAGTTAAAAAACAGAAGAGTAAGGCTCAAAATCCTAATGTTAAAGAAAATTATGTGCTAATCAATGGTATCAACATATTTAGGAAAGAATATGCCAATAAAGGTGGTGGGGATTACATTTTAAGCAGGAAAAGGGAGCCACAGAACAAGGACCTCTCTGTCTATCCTTATCATCACTCTGACAAACTGGGCTCTGACTCCTAAATGTAATGCTTCCAATAGATCTCCCTGCGGTGAGTGGAAAGAGGGGGAAGTGACACCTAAAGCCACTGGGGGTCTAGCCCTTAAAATCTTTCAACTTGTCAACACTGCTCTGAACTCCACACTTAATCTATTGACAGTAAGTGACTTTTTCCACTGTGGATTCACACTGGTGGAAAGAGTGTGCTAACCACTGGATATCGGGGCTTTGGGTGAAGATGGGAATGGTGGGGTGGTCGGGATGGGACTTCAGGTACCAGGTTTGGACACGGAGAGTTCAAAATATCTACTAGAATATTCTAGTGGAGATGTCAAATGGGCAGTTGCATGTAGGAGGTTTGCAAGGGAGGTTTGCGATGGAAATAGGCATTTGAGATCTGTTAACAAACACCTAGTATTTCAAACCTGGCTTCAACAAATATTACCAACCCAAAGTAATAGAAGGATTTCATATGAATAGAAGCTGTGGAGAGATTAAGACATCTGTGAATTTGATTATGGCAAAATTAAATCGCCTTTTCTTGGGAAATCTTTAAGGATTTTAAAATACTGGAATAGCTGCTCTTGGCACTGAGTGTGTGGGAAGCTGGGAAGCCAGGACATGACCTGTGGAACCTTGTCAGTCATCATGAAGTACACCATCACTGTCAGGGGACAACACTGTGATTGCAACACAGACTCGTCTCAAGGTTCCTTTCTTGGATGCAACAGGGCCTTCCATTCAGTGCCTGGGACTCTGGGGTCATTCAAGCCCATGGATAGTGCTAATGGCCTGTCTCCAGGAGTCCCTGCCAGTGTGGCTCAGAGGTGGGCCCTGGGTCACAGAGAGCACAAGTGACAAAGCAGAGAAATTGGGTGGGACCTGAGACTGTAGTTCAAGCCCTCTTCTTAAGAGGGTAGAGTCCTACAGTGAGTCATGACAGAACTGGTGACAGAGCCCAGGGCTCCCAACCCTCAGAATTCCCTCTCTGTGGGGCATTCCCCAACCTCCCCCCCATTTGGTCTTTCTTATTCTAATTATAGCCAAAGGGGTAAAGTTATTTTGTTGTTTTATCTTTCTTCTTTGTACACCTTTCTTTAGCATGTTAACCATTAACCAACCTTCAGCCAACTATAGTTAGCATGACTAGCTTCTGTTTAGCTAACACTTACATAGGGCTCACTATGTGCCAATCACTCACTCTGCACAACAACCCTGCCAGAGAGGGAGTAAAATAAACCAAGGCACAGAGAGGTTAGGTAAATTCATCAAGACCTTGAAGCTTGCAAGCATTGGAATCTGTGCTTTGAATCCCAGTTTAACAGCACTGAGACTTATGTAATCCTGAACATCCAGTCTATGAGGCATTGAGGGGTGGAAAACACCACTCCTTTCTGTCCTCTGGACAGACACTCATGGGTGCACACTCATGCGCACCTACGTATACACACACACACACACACGTCAGCCATTCTTTGTCCCACTTCTTTCTCAGGCTTCATGGTCCTGCCTCTGCTGCCAACTTTGTTCTGTTCCTCCAAGGCATTTTCCAGCAGTCTGGGCACCAGTAGGTGGGAGCCACTCCCTCCCTTGGCACCCAAAGGCCCTTTCCTGCTTTACTGCTTAGCAGTCGTCAGAGAACCTGTTTACTGCTGTTCACAAATCATATGGAGAATGGCCTTCCAAAGGCTTTACAGGGTTGGTCTCAGTCCTCCAGTTTTACATTGAAAACTCCCACCACAACAAAGACAAAAAATTGCTCCCACACCTGCCAGTCTCAGGTCTTCGACTCTGTTGACTCCTTGACCCCTTTCTCTTATATGCTCTTCTGCTATCATGGGAGAGGTGCTCTGACACTATGCATCCAATTGAAGGGAACTGCTCACTTTAAGGCTATAACTGGAGTCATATTCAATTTTGTATTGCAGTTTTAAACTAATGGCTGGCTGGAAAATTGGACTATCGATACACCTAGTTTGCTGAGCTGTCTAAATCCACCACTCAACTTTTCTCATATCCTACTGAATTTGGTTGTGTTACATATATTTTTATATTTTAAACATTTACACTGAAGCCAGAGTACTTTACATTTATTAAGGTCCTGCTTTCTATTGTGGGCTCAGGGATAGAGGCTAATAATACCATTATTGGCAATAATAGTATTGATAATAATAATATGATGGGTCATGGGCAATACTTATGCAACCCTTGGTATGTTGTTCAAGTTAATCAAAATCAAAGAGAAATGGACAAAAACATATATAGTAGTCCCCATTATCTGTGGTTTTGCTTTCTGTGGTTTCAGTTACCCACGGTCCACTGTGGTCCACCTCAGTCTGGAAACACGATCCTCCTTCTGATCAGTCATCAGAGGGTCACTAGTAGCCTAACACTACATCACAACTCCTATGTCATTCACTTCTCTTCATCTCCTCACAAGCATTTTATCATCTCACGTCATCCCAAGAAGAGGGTGAGTATAGCACAATAACAAATTTTGAGCGAGAGAGAGAGAGGCCATAGTCACAAAACTTTCATTACAGAACATTGTTACAGTTGTTTTATTTGATTGTTAGCTATTACTGCTAGTCTCTTACTGTGCCTAATTTATAAGTTTGACTCATAAAAACAGTATATATAGGGTTTGGTACTACCCGCAATTTCAGGCATACATTTGGGGTCTTGAGATGTATCCCAAGGCAGGGGGCGATTACTGTGTTGGTAAAATGACAGTTCTTACCCTAAGCTTTTAGAATTGGAAGGACCCTCAGAGACAAATATGCTGAGCAGCAGCTTACTTTGACAGATGAGGAAAGTGAGACCTGAAGGGTTATGAAATTTGTTCAAGATCACACTGAGTTAACAGTGGGACTCTGTCTAAGATTTTGGTCCCTGTCTCCTCCCCCAGAACTTCTCTGTGCTGCCACCTTATGAACATTAAAGTCTACATTCTGGGGATACAGTAAAGGAACTGGGGGCCAGGGGTAAAATCCAAAACAAATTACACAAGTGGAAGAAAAGACAAAGAAACTTACCAGTGTCATAGTAGTAAATTTTTTAAAGGATCTCAGTAATTACCTCTATAAGATGCTCTTGCCTATTGAATGGCAAGGGTTCAAGAGGATTGTCTGGAATTTTTATATCTTCATCTTTTGTAAACCACAGACCAGCCTATACAAAAAATAAAAATGAAAATTATTCAAGTATCATTCCTCTCAAAGCCACAGGGATTGAATCCATCTTGTTCAACTGTCTAGAGCAGTGGTCTCCAAAATAGGGTTCAAAAACCAGGGGGATGCAGGAAAAAATCCTAGAACTTCCATTTACACATATTTTGATATGATTCTTATATAATCTTTATTCTTAAAAATTTGATAATATAAGTAATGTATTAGTACAGTAGTACACATGTACAATTTATAAATGAAAATCCACATATTGGGGATGCTAGCTATATTTTATCTGTTAGACATGTGATGAAGTTTGGAGGTCATTGCCCTAGATTTTGCCTGCATGGCAACCTTCTGGAGGGGTCTTCACTCATAACACTAGCTCACATTCCACATGTCCCCTTTGTGTGGCTCTCTATTCTCAGAGCCTAGTGTGGTGCTGGAGCACATTGTTGGAAGAATCTTCATTGAGTGAGTGACTGACTCAATGGCCTACTTTGTAATGACATCCCTTTTTCTCAGCCCATATGTGATACCAATTATCAAATCCTCTGATTCCTATTTCACAATGTCTCTCCCTTCTCTTCCTTCTTTCCATCCCTACTCCTGCTACCTTGGGGTAGAGCCTCTTTACTTCTGTCATAGGCCATCCTAGTAAGCTCTGAGTCATTTTTGTTTCCAGTCTCATTTTTTTCAGCCTGTACCATGCAACTGTATCAATTTCCTCAAAACTTTAATCTGTCATATTCTCTGTTTGGAACCATTTCCTACTCTTGCTCTTCTGTTCACATCATCCCTCCTACCAGGTTCGACTTCCTGTCCATCCATGTAAACCTGCACCTCTCTCTAGGCTCTGTTCTGATCACACATCCTTATAGATGCCCTCCTTGATCTTGCTTCTGAACTCCAATTTGACTTGTTTATACCACACAATGGACATTTAGTCCATTCCTTTAGGTGTTGCCATTCATGTCTGCTGTTGAACATCAGGTATAAATTCGCTGGGTTTAAAGAATATGTCATTCCAACCTTAATTTTTGTACATGGTAAGCACTTCATATACATATGCATTTTGTTCCCAAGTCTAGCTCTCTTACCATCTTCCAGAGTGACACCTACTCTCATCACTCTATTGCCAAGAGCCACTAGCTTGTCTAACCTGACTCTGGCCTATGCTGTATGCTTTCTTTCCTTCCAAGGATCACCTGTGCTTTGAGAGAAGGCTGGAGTGGCATTGGATAACTTGTAAGGGGATGAAGCCCCCAAAGGTTTCTTTTCATTTGGGACAAAGGAGACGCTGGCCATGTGTACCCTGTGAGAGAAGACTCAGAAGAAGTGTAAGTTCCAGCATGGGCTTGGGCTTTGAATATGCTTTTGCACTGACCAGGAGGAGACCCTTGCCCAATAGCTAATCTGTGGAGGGTAAGTACCACTCAATGGGAGAATAGACTGATGAGGAACATAGGTAAGGGATATGATGGAGCACCAAAGTTCAGAATTACTTAAGCAACAAGAAAAATGAACAACATATCTGAAAGTTGATTTTCCAGACATTAGATGATAGGCAACACAGGATAGTAATTCTTGAACTAAGGGAAGCAACCAAGGAGTCCTACTAGTGTTCTAGGCTGGAGGGAGTTCCCAGGCTGCAGCACCAGGGGAGGCATCCAAATAGAGTCTGGTTGTCTTTCTGAGTTGAGAAGACAGATTTTGTGTTGAGGCAGGCCAAGATGGCTAGAACTTTCAGGGCAGAATACTAGCAATGCACTGAGTGGGAAAGCAAGCTCTAAGGATTCACAGAGGGATCTCTATAAGTCTTGACTTGCCAATCTGTGGATGTGTGTTTGTGGAAGATACCAGAAGCTGGAGAAAGAACCATAGGAAAGGAGTAAGCTGAACAATTACTGAGCCTCACATGGAGCTGAAAGGAAGAGTCTATATTACCACCAAGCAGAGTGGAAGGATCTCCTCAAACACAGGCACTGGAGAGAGCCCCCAGAAATAATTGCTTTAGCAGTGGGACCAGATTAACCCTCACCTAATGGCCACTCTGGACCCACCCTTATAAATCTTATTGTAACCTCGAAATGATAGAAGTGATTCCAAGTAACACCACTGCAGGCCCAACAATATTTAAAGGTGCCCATAAAATTGGGCACCCAACAATATAAGATACACAACATCTGGCACCCAATATAAAGTTACTAGGTATGCAAAAAAAGCCATAACATATGACCTATAGTCAGAATAAACACCAATCAATAACAACAAACACAAAAATGACACAGATGATAGAATGAACAGAGAAGGATGTTCCTTCAGCTATTCTAAATATATTTCATTTGTTAAAGGAGATAGAGAAAAAACAAGCACATAATGAAGGGAAAAATGAAAGATATAAAAAAGAACCAACTTGAACTACTAGAGACAAAAAATTTAATATCTGAAATGAAAAATAACACTGCATGGTATTAATAACAGATTCAGCTCTGCAGAGGAAATGATCAGTGAACTTGAAGACATAGGAATAGAAATGAATACAAAGTAAAGCACAGAGAAATAAGACTGGAAAAAAAAATGAACCAAGCATCAATGACCCGTGGGACAATAAGCATGTGATTGGATTTTGAGATGGGGTGGGTGTGCAGAAAAAATATTTAGGAAAAAAAAAATCCTGAAAAATTTCCAATTTGACAACAACTACAAAACCCATGGAGATTTGAGAGCTCAGTGAACCAAGCAGAACATGAAGAAAACCACACCAAGGAACACAATAATCAAATTGCTGGAAACTGGGGACAAAGAGGAAATGGTAAAAGAAGCTAGAAGGGAAAAAAGAAATAGAGATTGGATCCCAATTCCTCCTACCATTTTTCAACCAACTCTCAATTCCATGTTTAATTGTTTCGATGCACAGGAATTTTCCCTGATCCTTAAACCCAAGGATTCATTCATATTAGTTTACTAAAAATATAAGATATTGCATAAATGAGAACATTGTGTGTTTCTCACAAAAGAAGGGCACATTAGAAAGGAAAAAAAATAACCTGACTGGAAAACAAGTTCTGATTTTTAAGAAGTCATCCGTGAAAATTGTAGCAATGTGAAATGTTAAATGTGAGCCTGGATAGTAGGGTTTAAATTGATAAAGCAAGGTTCTGTCAACCATATCATGAGTCACTGGATTATTAGGTGACTTCTCCTTAAAAGATGGAAATGTCCCTTGTGCTCTCTTGCTAAAACATGGCCTGACACAGGAAAGACATTAGGGTTCAAGGCTAAAGGCCAAGAAAGAATTCTTGAGACGTCTTTGGTGCAAAAAGGTGGTTTTATTAAAGCTCTGGGACAGAACCTGTGGGCAGAAAGAGCTGTTCAGGGGTCATGAAGAGTGGCCATTCATATAATTTCAAGTTGGGAGGAGGTTAAGGATAGTGTAAGCCTCCCAGGTGTTTTGGAAACAAGGTTTTCAGGATCCTGAGGGGGCTAGCTATTGTTAGGAAAGGTCATTTATTACTGTTTAGTAAAAACTCAGTCATGAGACCCTTCAGATGTATATGGGTGTGTCATATACTTGGGGGATGATTGCCAATGTGTATCTTGGGGAGTAGAGATAAAGGAAGTTTCCAAAGGAATTTTTATATGTTAAAGTAAACTTAGAGGGTCCTGGGGCTTGGGCTAAGATTGGCTTTTGCCCTCAGCAAAGTATCAATATTAAGGCAGTTGTGTCCCTAGAAGACTGTCACTCTGCCTGTTTCAAGGACTAGTCAATGGGCTGTAGGTAGTAAGGAAATTTAATAATTTTTCTTCTGCCTTTGTTTCCCATATCATGGCTGAAGTCTTTTTGTTTTGTTTTGTTTTGTTTTGTTTTTTACTTTTCCTTAAAGAATGAGCACTGTGTTGTTTGGATCCCAGAACATCTGACTCATTAACCCTGTAATCACATGCATTCTCATGGACAGAAGGTGAGCTGAGAGTCATTGTCACAGAATCCTACCTGAAGTGGCTCAGCCTCCTCACACCATAGAGGCAAGCATGTGACAGCTGCAGGAGGGCTGGGGGTAGAGGGCAAACAGGCTTTTGTGTTCGCAGAGCTCAGCCCAGGTACACAGCCCAGCTGACTTCACCAGCTATCTCATTCCATTTTAGAAGTTGGGGAAATCAGCACACTCTTAAGTGGCTGTTGTGGTGAACTTGCAATTAGTCAAAAGAAAAGAAAAAGACAAACAAAATAAAAAGCAGTGTAGAGAGCCCTCCTCTGCCAGAGAACTCCATTTCAGCGATGCATGTTATTCTACCTTACTGTTCTAATGTAGCATTTTTACAAATCTCATAAAATTTTGCTCTAGAAGTGGTTTTGACATTTGCCATATAACTTTTTTTTCTTTTTTTGGTTTTGGTTTTGTTTTTGGTGTGTGTGTGTGAGAGAGCTAGCAAGTGTTGGAAATCTCTGAAAGGCATGTGGGATGACCAAGTGGGCCTTTCCAAATGGCCTTCTTATCCTGGGGCTCCTTGGACTGGGAAGTGGGTGGGTGGGGGAGAGTGCTGAGCTGGGAAATGGACTGCTCCCCAAACACAGGAGGTGTTCAAATAAGTACTTCTTTCTTTTAAATGCAGCCACCAACTTTCTCTAAGAAATTTATACTTTTGGTAAAGGAGCTTTCTGGTTTTGGCTCAGCATTTTGGTAAAAGTTGCCAACATCCTTTGTTCGTCTCATGTTTGTACAAAAGGATGTTTAAATTGCTATCCTGTGGGAATTGGCACATACTGTAGCGAAGGTTGGTAATTTCGCAAGTGCTCAGTTATTAAAAACTTAAGCCCATGATGAAAATAGAGTAAATTTTGCTCTGTTGTTTTTATTTTTAGACAAAATCATTTTCACAAGTTTTAAGTCGAGGTCAGTGGTAGTATCTATAAATTGCTCTACTTGGGAAGAAAATTTATCAAAGCCCAATCAGCCAAAGCACCTGTCTTGACCAGCCTTGAAGGAACCTCCTCATATTCAAGTATTATTTCCTCTGGCTCAACAGCACAAGCATGGGAACACCGGGGGCTGTCTATACACATGCCATCCATTAATTAAGGACAAAAAGAGAAGCAGGAAGGGATGTGCTCTTTCAATATTGAAATATACACAAGATACAGGCACCTAAAGAGTATTACCCTATTTCAAAATTAGAACCTTATAATCACTTTCATCTTTTGTGTCTACCAGCAATGTGAAAAGATGAGCAATAAGATGATTTCAATTAGTAGACACAAAATAAGTAATTCAGGCCCTCTTAGTTATGGGGTTTCATTCTCCTTCTTTACTCAAACTTCTAAAAAATGAATTGACTTTTATCTTCACTTCCTAGAGACCTATTCACATAATCAATCCTCTGCAATCTGGATTCTGTACTCTACCAAAATTGCTCTGGAAAAGGTCACGTGTTATATGGCCTACCTGCCCAGGCCAATGGCCAGGTATCATGTTATTGAGTTATTCATCACTTTCCACACTTCCTTTGGGTATCTTGTCCACTCATAAATTTAATCACTGCCTACATGATAGTGACTTGCAATCTGTTCTGCATCTGCGGCATGAGATTGGACGCTTCGGTCTGCATTTTTCACAGACATTTCAAACTTAACTTGTCACAAACTATCTCATCATTCACCATGCTCATGACCAAATGGAGAAAAAGCCCTTCCCCTCTCCCTGTGTTCATTTCCCTGGGTAGTACTGTTTTTACTACTCCCAGAGTATTGGGTATTGGGCATTAGATGTATTAAAAGCTCTGCAAGTGATTCTAGTTTATAGCCAAGGTTAAGGACCACTGTGTAGGAGCTAGGAGAAGGACAATGAAGTTGTTGTGACTTCTTTCAGAGCTCTTAGTTCTCCTACCAGCTCTTTCTCCAGACCCTTTCCCTAGGGAAGCTAGACTTCCACCTGGGACTTGGACAGTGTCTGCACTGCCTCTGGGTGCCCAGACATGGACACCTGAGGGGCAGAATGCTGGCCCAAGACCAGTGAATAATACATTTCTTAGGTCAAAAGTACTCCAGTAGTGTTAGTGCCACCAGGCCCTGGTAGCAACCTGCATATACTGCTCGAAAGTGATGGTGCCCAGCTGCTCTTCATCCACGGCCTTGAACCTCTGCAGGGTCTTGAGGAGCTCTTCCTCCATGGGTATGATCCAAGGCATCGAGATTACTAATAGGAATTTCCGCCAGTCCACAAACTCCAAGTTTACTATTAATAAAGATGTTAACTCCTGCAACTAGAAGAAAACAGGAAATGCCATTGGAATGTTCATATGACTCTACCTTGAAACTCTCTCAGTTCATGTTTCTTCATGAGACATTCAGATGAAGGAAGGACAGGTTTATATTGGCGAAGAGAGTCAGTTCTCAGGTTTGTTCCCTCTGGTTCTACCAACCAATCCACATCAGACAGAACTTAGACACTGTTTCACTTTTTGCTTCCTTCACATTTGGGTTTTTTGTTTACTGTTACACAACAAATTTACACATGTGACTCTGGTCACTTTACCTTTTCAACAGAGTGAGGATAAAGATTCTAGAAATGGCTGTGCAAGGGCTCTGCAGCCTGTAGGGATATACTATAACCATTTGGTTTTCTGGTACATTCTTAAGGGACAGATTACATTGAAAAGCAAGAACTGCCAGAATCATCTCCTGTTACTAGTCAGGATCACTCCCTCCAGAAGTAACAGATACAAACTCACAGGCTGAGCCTCCTGGGCTCTATAATTTTCATTCACTGTCAGCATCATCATTCATTCTTTCAATGCTGGACACACACAAAGGGTATTTTACATTCAAGCTCATTTGTTCTTCAATCAGCTTTAATGATTGCCCCCTGAATGTCAGACATGGCAAGTACTGATGATTTAAAACTATTGACTTAATAAAATAAGAAGAATTCTCAGAGTTTTGACACCCAAACAAAATGGAAGCTTACTTCGGGTTGAGTGAGGTGCATCCAACTACCAGGTAAGTTGTTTGTTCCAAGGTTTAGGGTTACCAGATCCAGCAGGATGTCAGTAAATGCTTTATGTCCTATTATGCCTACGGTAAAATCAAAAATATTTTTCCAATTATGTTATGTAACAGGGACTTTGTTTCTTTTGCTAAAAGAGAACAAAAAATGGATATTTGTATAATCACTTTATTCATATTATTTAAAACTGTAGCCTTTAGAGAACAGAAGACATTTGAAAACATAAGAATCATAATCAAGTTTCCTGAGGCACTCTCATTATTGTGTCTCAGCTAAGTTAAAATGTCTTTTTTGGCCAGGTAATAAATCATTTCAGATTGGGCAAAATACTGAGAATTTATACTTTAATTTGGAATCTTCCTTTGACTTTTTGCTCAGAGTAGAATTAGTAGAATTAAAAAAAAAAAACAACTGTAAGTTTTCCTATATGCAGTAGAGGACAACAGTAAAATATTTTGGTGAGTATGGGATAAAGGTGTTTCAAATGCACACAAATCACCACTGTTATCAAGGTAACACATTTATCCTCATTTTGTACTTGGCTCAGAAGAGATTATTTTTTTGTTTTGTTTTTGTAAATGCAGGGAGACTTGAACTGTTAAGTTACTGGATTGGAAGTGATAATTTAATTATCCAATTGGCTCAATATTCCAAAGTATTTCATAAAAGATCACTAACCTTTTAAGTGCTTTGCTTTTATACATTAATCTATTTTTACCTTGTCCAAAAGAGAAGTCTGTTTTGTCTGTCTCTCATTTCAAATTGCATGCGCATGCATTAAAAAAAGAAATAGGAAAACAAAATAAATGAATCTGCTTAAAAAATGTCTGTCTAACCCTTCTGACAGAAGTACCTTCTAGAGTCAGGAGAGACTCCTACATGTATTTGGGTCTTTCAGGTCCAGAGTATAGAGCTATCTTCCTTGTTTAGAAATAAAAAGAGTAGAAATAGAAACAGATGTAGCATCTCAAATTTTTCTTTTTACATATGAATTTTTGGCATTTATAAAAGTCCAATGTGAACCTTAACATTTCTTATAACCTTTAAGAAAATGCACGAATCCTTTTAAAATGTCAGTGGTTCAAACTCAGCCTCTTGATAAAATACACAAACCAAATACACAATTTTGAGATCTGGAAGTTAATTTTTTGGGTGGCAAGTGCAGAATCTTTCTTCCTTTGATATGCCTGACCATCCAACAGGTCATTCAGAAATAAATTCTCTATCCTTTTTGATCAAAGCTGAGTATCCAATTTTATAGAGATGAGAAACATTTTCCCAGGGAGTGGAATGTTCAGTAAGATGAGCTTTATTTTCAGTAAAAACCACGTTGGATTTTAGACAAGTTAGAAATAATCACTCATGTTCCTCAAGATGAAGCCATAAATAAAATCTATTTTATGAATCCATGAAGAAGCTCAAAGTATTTAAAAATTCTGGTAGAGATGCAATATGTTTCCACTGTCTTTAATAGCTATGGTGCAAGCAAAGTGTTGTAAGACAATACTTCCAGCTTACGTAGCAATTATCTGGTGACCTTAATGTGAAATGTGAAAACTTTTTAATATTTGACCTGGTCACCTACGTGGCCAAGGCATATGGCAATATGACCTTCACATAAAATATGATAACATAAACAGAGAAACTTAGAAATCTTATTCATGGATCCCCCCCCCCCAAAATACCTCTCTTTCAGTTTGGCCCTAAGTTAGTTATTTAATGCAGGTGTCATTTACAATTATCCAGGAAAGATGTTAATTGTATGCCAGGCCCAAGGAAACTCAGACCATAATCATAGTCTAGTCACCTTTAGCAGTAACTCTGCAAGAGATGACATCAAAATAACACCATTGCTTAGAAGTATCACCTCCATCTAAAGAACGTGAAAGAATGTGTGGATGTAGAAGTAGACTTAGGTACAGGAAGGGGCGCCTGGGTGGCTCAGTTGGTGGCTCAAGTCGACTCTTGATTTCAGCTCAGGTCGTGATCTCAGGGTCCTGGGATCGAGCCCCGCATTGGATTCCACATTCAGTGGGGAGTCTGTGTCAGGATACTCTCCTTCTCCTCCTTCCCCCCACCCTGCTTCCCGGCTTGCTCCCTCATGTGCATGCACTCTCGCTCTCAAATAAATAAATAAATAAATCTTCTTCTTTTTTTTTTTTAAAGAAAAGTACAGGGTATTTTTGCTTTGTCTGAAAAATGCCAAATGCCTTCTGTGTTTGATGTGAAGACTGGTTACTATTTTACTTCTAAATTTCAGATTAAAAAGATTTTGTTTTTGTTTTGATCAATGACAAAGTCAACATTTGTCATATTACTATTCACTTTCATAAGGGCTTTCTGAGTTTGATGAACAAGCAGAATTAGGTTTCGTGTCACCAGTGGAAGACAGTGTTCTTGTATTCCATAAATGGATAGCTTTCCGAGGGTCAAAATTATTAATGTCTGGAGAATTCAACTGGATTATCGGAAGGTCCATCATACTTTCAGCCTTGATCTTGGCATGCATTTGTGACTTGGCGCGTTTCATTTGACTAAAGCCACGTTCTGCCTCTGTGGAACTTGCAGGGAGGGTCAGCACTAGGTCCACTAATGTCAGGATATTTGGATACTTGTGTAAGTAAACAGAATTCACAAAATCCCAGGTCAATTTGCGGATGTTCTGAAATCTAAGGGGTGGGAGGAGAATGAAAAATGTAAAAGATTGAGACTCCCAAGTTTCATTCAAATATTTATAAATACCAACTTTGCTTACCTAGCATATATCTCTAATTTCAACATGCTCCATTCAGTGTCTACTTCCTCGATCTCCACATTGGCAGCTTCCAGTACTAGTTCATAATGGGCAATCAGTATAGATACCTCTTTTTCTCCAAATTCTGCCATTGATATACAAGAGAAAAAGTCAAGATATGAAAGAAACCTACAGAGGATCAAAGAACAGTAGGTTTGGAGGTAGTGCATATAGGGTACCTCGGTTTATCTTTGCGGGCCACAGTTTAAAGCTCCCAATCATGGTAGCCTTCACCACATCCTGGCTGGCATCTCTGAAGTAGCCTTGCAGCCTCTTGATAAGATGTGTTAAGACTGTGTTTCTTACATCAGAAATGTCTCCCTCTCCTTCCAGGCAGTTACCATGAAAGTGCGTGACAGAATCCACCCAACGTTCTTTTGGTCCTGGTCTGGGAGGAAAAAAAAAATCCCCCAAGTAAACAATTAAATGAAAAGGCACCTGGCAAATAATGTCCCCAGTCATACTATCTAAGTTTGACATTTGACATTCCCCAATTCCTCACTTTGTTTGATATATTCTGAGCACTTCCAGTGTTGACTCTAACACGGCAAATACGTCAGCAATGGAAGAATTTCTGTTCTGATTAACACGGGAAAGAATGCTAAGTACATTATTGACATCCACTAAGAAATGGATGAATTTAACAATGTCTGCTTGGAGAAGGAACACTAGGAGTTCCTTGGCTTTCTGATGACTGGTGTTTTCATCTGCCTGTAACATAGATCGGGAATAAAATACCAGTTTATTGTTCTTAAAATTATTATTTCAAATTGCTCCATAAAGATATTCTCTGCCACTCTGGAAAACTAGAACAGTATGGTATGTCACAATTACTTACCGAAAGCAATTGCTGGACTATTGCAGGATATCCCTTGAGAAAGTTCTGGAGGGCTGCCTGTAATTCCTGAAGCCACCTCCTGCCCCTTCTTGAGAAGGCATCACAGGCCGAAGGTGAAGGCTTTTGAAAGCAGTCATCAGAGAACTCCTGAGAAGAGGGGAACTGTGGTAGAAGTGGTAAACGCTGTGAAGAAGGTTTCTGACATCATTGTACAGGGGAACGCTCTGGAACACTGCCTTGTAAGATAGTTCAAGATGATGTGCAAAGCAGTACACAGTCAGCACACATGGCTGGATTTCTCTTAAAAGCAGAGCCACCCCATTGTTTTCTCCCTCTGGGCCCAGGACACCATCACTTCGAAAACCAACCAGTTTCTTTGCCCAGTCTTGGTTCAATAGCTTAAGTTGAAGATTTCTTTCTAGAGTTTTCTCAATGGCATTTCTTATTGCCAAAGGATCCTTCTTGTCTACTGTCTGTACCCCAACAATTTGGCAATGCACTTTTCCTGCACGTGCAAACTGCACATAGACAAGTTCAGCTTCCTCGGTTGAACTGTCTGTGATTCCATCACTGAGGACAGAGAAAAATTTACTTTGTTCTAGTTTCTCTCTTAGATTCCTCCGTTCTACTTCAGGGATAAAATACGTAAAGGTTCTTGCTGATTTGTTAGTTCTGAATACTGGGCCAATATCAATCCCCTTCATATCATCCAACTTGCACATCCAGATAAAGTCTTTGAGGGGACGTCCCGTCTTGGCGATAGCATGGCATGATCTGAATAAGTTCTCTATTCTCCCAGGGGTGATTTTGCTCATGGTTGTCACCATGAGCTCTGTGGTGGTGCGGTTCACTGGAGAACCACTCGTTGCTTCCTTTAATGAAGCCTTGGCGTGAGCCTCACTAAGATGATGTGCGTTGAGAAATTCTGTCCTAAAGTTGTCAGTGCCGTAAAAAAACTCACTTGATTTCCCCTTGACTTCACTCCATGTTTACGACACAGGCCACAGAACATAAGATTTAGTATCTCATCATATATAAGCCAAGGGTATTTTTTTAGGCAGATTTTCAAAAATTGATTGTTCCTCCTTGGAAGGTAATGGTCAAGCTTCTGTGGCCTTTTCTGCTTTTCAGTGATTTGGTTCAGATCATCTGGAAGATCCCTGCCTTTAAAATAACTCCACATTGTTATTTTCGGTAATCACCAACATCTACCCTCAGTTTTGCTTACTCTCTGCCCCTAACACATGCTCATTACTTCTGGAAAAAATTACAGTGAGTGCTTACAAGTAGTACGTCAGCCATTCTGGTTAGTGTTTTAAGTGGCTTATACCATTGAATCCTCATAATCCATCATCCCTATTTTATAGTTGAGAAAATGGACCAATTACCTGTCACTTTATGGATAAAAACAACTAGGACACAGAGAGGTTAGTTTGTTGGATGTCACAGTGCTCATAAGTGGTGGAGTTGGGGATCACTAGCAGGTGGTCCGACTCCACAGCCCCCATGCTTACCTACTTCACTATTACAGGTTTCTCATAAGGGCAAAGGGTGCTATGTTCTTCTTCACTCTAGAATCTGGTTCTTATGCATAAGAGGGACATTGCTTTTTGCTGACATTTGCTTCCTGTGGTGAGAAGGAAGAGTAACAGGACACGCACACAGCACAGTCTAGAAGATTTGCCTTGGCCATCTCTTCCTTCCCGCCACAGGCCCGCCTTCTGTGGCAGGACCAGAGCCAACCTGTTCATTTACAGAAAGGGCTTGAGGCTTTGAGATCCATCCTACGTGATTTCAAGGAGCTGTGCCTCATGCCTCATCTTTTTCTCTTCCCTAAAGATCTAATTTCTGAAACCTACTTGTTAGAGTGTGGAATATATATGTATTCATCTGGACAGAAGGACAGAAAAATTTTAATTACACAAAGCAACGTCCTAAAATACAGTTTCTCTCTGAAGGCAGGCAGCCTGGACCACATATTTATTTCCCTCCTTCGACTTCTGTGACCCTACTGATCATTAGATTATATTGTCCTATTTTATAGTTTAATGAAAAAGTGAAATATGTGTTTGTGTGATATTATACTAAATTAACTCATGTCGACATACAAGCTGGCGTTTCATTCTGTTTCACTGCTTTCCTGTCCTAGGCTGACTGACAGCCAGATTTTAAACTCTTCTGACAGAACCACACTTACTTCCTCTGTGTTCCATAAGGCCTAGGTGAGCAGTGCTAAGCACTTGGCAGATGTCTAAGAAAATCAACATTCCCAACTGATTTTCATGATCTCATATCTCTTAACATCTTTTACTTGGAAACCTTTGACATTAGTCAATCTGCTGCTGCCTTTCTTACCCGATTTGCATCTAACTTCTTTTTTTTTTTTTTTTTAAGATTTTATTTATTTGACAGAGAGAGAGAGAGACACCGAGAGAGGGAACACAAGCAGGGGGAGTGGGAGAGGGAGAAGCAGGCTTCCCGTGGAGCAGGGAGCCCGATGCGGGGCTCTATCCCAGGACCCTGGGATCATGACCTGAGCCGAAGGCAGACGCTTAACAACTGAGCCACCCAGGTGCCCCTGCATCTAACTTCTATTTTGCCTTTTAATCAGTTTTTTTTTTTTTTTTTTTTGCCATTGTTACTGTTAAAACAGAGCGCTGTTTTGTTTTTTTTCCTCCCAAGTCCTAAATATTACTGTTTTTGCTTAAAGTGAACCTCCTTGTGACTGATACCTCCTGCCTTCATTTTGGGCCCTACACGTGGGGTCGTCGGTCTCCCACACTAGGCCTTTGGCACCAGGCCCGTGACTGCTTGCCACACATCAGTGCTGGTGAGCACAGGAATGAATATATGAGAAAAGAAGTCTCTTGTTATGGAAGGGAAGGACTTTAACTCTCACTACTGATTTAGCTAGCTTTTATGTTTTTAGCTTTATGAACAGATTCTCCAGAAGGTGTTATCTTGAATTCTGAGCATGTACTTTCATTTGCTTAATGTAAATTCTCTGGCTTCATGAGAATGTGTTTCCTCCTGAAGAAGCAGCTGAAACTCTGCCCACAGTTTTAACAGGTCCAAAGGCTTCTAGATTTACTACTGCATTTCCGTGATCTGAATCTATGTAGCGGAAGGAGTTCACCCACTGAGAGAACCACAGGACATACTGGGGCCTTACTCCTTTTTGCAGTAATCCCTAGATTTTGCCACATGGAGACATATTCCTGTTAAAAACATCAATCCTTCTTTAGCGTACCTTTTCTAAGAAATATTTCTATGTTTTTGATTTGTATAAAGTCAGACTAATTTAAGCAGGTTTCAGATTACAACAGGGGGCTTACCTCCCTGCAAATATATAGTATCATATTTCTACAATTTTCTCAGAGACACTAGCTTAGAAAGATCCACAGAACTTTCCAATGGTTTCCCCCCACCCCTGTGCCCTTAATCCTGTCTCTCAGTTGGTCGAGACTCTCCAGAGACACAGAGCAGCATCTGCTGAGCTCTCAGTCTCTTCCTCCCTGTAATCCACACATCACATCATTTGGCTCTAAAGGCCTTTGATAATCCTTTCCTGCGTGTCCTTTGCAAGCCACTTTGAGACTTTACAATCTGACCGCAAGGTCTTTGTGGTCCTCATCTCATGCCTCCTGCCCCAGCTGGTCTGTTTGCTGTTCCTTGAATAAATATATCATGCAACTTCAAAATCTCCATGGGTACTCTATTTTCCCCTTTGTCTGCTTTCCCCTGCTTTTCTTCCTGGAAGGGTCCACTGAAAATTCTCCTCTGGGTTAACCCCTATGCTGACCCACATAGGCAGCAATAACTACTTCCTCCTTTGAATTCTTGCAAAAACCATGTAGCCGAATGATCTGGCTTAGTCACCACAGACAAGAGTTCTGTTTGTGCCTTCTGTCTCTGAGACCAATCACTGAACCTAAGGGTCTCTAAAAGAGGTTCAGAGGAGGGGCCTCTTGTGAGTTTTTAGAACAATTTCATAGCCTTGAACAACTAAATGCTGCCTCTCTTGAAGAAGGAGTGAGGATGCAGAATTTGCTGGACTCTGTTCTCTCTGGATAGCCTCTCAGCTGAAGCCAAAATAGCCATGAACCAAATCTCTACAGGCATTACATGGAATACTGATGGGTTTACAAAGAAAAGGAGTTCTTTTGGTTTAAGTGGGGACTGAGGAACATTGCTAAAGTGTTCTAGTTTCAACAGACTCCAAATTGCTTCCACTGGAAAAAGTCTGTCTTCCTGATGTGCTTGGCACTTGATGTTTAGAGACAAGATGTTCCTACCAAGAGCTTAATGCACTACACAAAATAAGTGTTTTTGTTTGGACTGTTTTTGGTTCCTTGGGGAGCCACATACCTTATGGTTTAATTCTATCAGGTGGTATAATTTTTTTTTTTCCAGAAATGTTCCAGGGTAATGCTGTAGATGCCTGTTGTGGTATGTGACCTTCAGCATACCGAGCTAACATTTTGGGTAATAATTGGAATAGTTTGTATTACTATTGTATAATGTTACATATTATATAATATGATATTACTACAATTATATAATTAAATGACAATGGCTTATATTACACTAGATTGCACATTCTATGTGCCAGACACTTCCTAAACACTTCACATAAATTAATTACTTTAATACTCATAGCAACTCCATTGAAATACCCCATTGTCCAGATGAGAAAATTGAGACAGAGAGAGGCTAAGTAACTTTCCCAAGATCATACTACAATCATTTGATGAAAGGTGGATTTGAAAAGAACTGTCTGATTCCTTCTTACCCATGGCTGGGTCTTCTTACTCAGCCAGCCATGAGTAAGAAGTCAATCAACATGGAAATGCTAGCATGGGGCCTGACATATGGAGCCAGACACCATGCCAATATTGGCTATTGTTATAATTCAGAAGATGTTCTCTAAATCTCCCTCTGTGCTGGGAGTACTGTCATGGGAATGATTCCTGGGACAGTCAATGAAAGAATGTCTTGCTGATTTACTGGCTGCTCCTAAGATTCTCAAGTATGGATCTTTGCTGGGTGGCAAGAAAAATACTAGCGTGATAAATTGTTTCATTGCATTTTGCATGATCTTGTATGATCATCATGCATAAGGTCATTTTTCTTTTCTGGCATATTTGCAATGACCATATCAACAAACGGTATTTTATTTCTCATGACTACCTTTACCAAAGGAGATTTAGAATCATTACAAGTGGCAGGTTTTGACCAGGAGAGGAGTGTTGAATATAAGCATTATGGTATATAATGCATTTTCAATTTTCCATTATCTTTAGTAAGAACTATTTTAATGTAGACTTTTATTTTTAAAGCGGGGTAGCTAATATTCAGCAGAAAACTCCTTAAGCTTTAGTTTTATCTGTTTACATCCTGATACTAGTTACTCACAAGTATTTAAAGTCACTAGGTTTACTTAAAGATAATCCATTTCACTCAATAATTTTATTTATGTAGCATAATTAAAAGTTACCAAAGAACTTCATGATATTATCATTCCTTATAAATTTGCTAAAAACATCTTCCTGTGGACCTAGTCATATGACCATGTGCAAACATGTATGCTTCTTTCCTAGAGAAAAATCCATCTGTTTATCATAGTTTACCATATTTTAGCAAGCATGAAAATTGCATCTTAGATACCATAGGTTACACTGGGATATATGAAATAGTTTACCGTAATGCTCATATTTCTTGGCTTAAAAATAACAGCAATTTTCAAGTTCAAGGAAGAAGTTCTGTAGGATCACACATTTAGAAAGTGCCACTTTCAGCCAGTTGCTCCATACTTTCAAAACTGATCACTTCAACTAAGGTTGTCTTTTAAAATTCTACAGTTCTAAGATAAATACAGTGGAAGGTACCATAAAAGATTATTTTCCAATTCTTGGGAAGAATATGACAAAAGACTTCACTTAAAAGATGGATGGCTGTGTATCATTTAAGGCAGGGAACAACAATCATGGAGCTGAGGAAGAAAGACTAAAGTCAGAGGATCTTTGCGGGGCTAAGGGAGTCAGGGAGAAAGAGTGAGTGGTAATTTCTGGACTTCCTCAGGGAGACGCAATGTCAACATTTGCAGCCTGACTTCAAAGAAGTCATCATGGAACTGTGACTCTGGGATGCAGAAAATGGAATGATCATTATTTTGCCTTCCTTTTATAACATTGGCAAGAATAATAACAATGAACATTACTTTTATTGATAGACTACCTGATACTGTGCTAAGGTTTTACATGTACTTAAAAAGCAACATATATATATGTGTGTGTGTGTGTGTGTGCATGCACATGTGTGTGTGTGTATTCAAATAGCATATTTGAGCTAATAATAAAGAATTTAAACTGGTTGCTCATAGACCAGAAGTCATTTTGAACCATTAAGACCCCCAAATCCCACAGTTTTGTATAGCCTTATAAATTGTGCAGTAATTACCATGGTTATTCTTGAATCTGAGTTAATTCTCCAGCTTGGGTGGATGGTGGTGGTTCCTCAGACAGAGAAGGCCTCCCCATGTGTTTGCCTGCAGTTCGTGCAGTTGGGGAAGGAGAATCAAAGCTGTCTCCCGACCTTTCCCTGAACGTCCACACCCATGTCTCTTATCTGCACCTTGGCCAGTGGCTGTTCTCCAATTTGAAATATCCCCTGTATCCCTGCCATCAAATCTCTCTTCTTCCAAATACTTCCTCTGAGATACTATCCCACCAAACTCCTTGACTGACCTCATTGCTCACTGATCCTCTTTTGCTCTGCATTCCTGAGCACTTTTAGAAAGTTCATACTCTGGTCCAGAAAGAACCTAAATAGAAGTTTATATTTTCTTCTTCCTTGCTTGTCTTTTCAAATTACACTCTAAGTCCACCAGGCAAGTGGTTTTCCTTTCACATCTACTTTTTAAAAAAATATACAATTACCTCCCTCCTTGCCCCTCCCTCCTTCCCCTTTCCCCCCTTTCCTTCCTCTTTCTACCATACTTTGAGAGCTGTTGCATTCATTCTACCATATTCAGAAAACAGATAAATGTATCAGTTGACATATTTTAGTCCCAAGGGTTTCTAGAGTTAATCTTCTAAGACATACGCATGCCAACTTACAGCTGCTATTTGTTGTTTTTAAACTTTTAGTTGAGGGGCGCCTGGGTGGCTCAGTTGGTTGAGCAACTGCCTTCAGCTCAGGTCATAATCCTGGAGTCCCGGGATCGAGTCCCACATCGGGCTCCCTGCTCGGTGGGGAGCCTGCTTCTCCCTCTGACCCTCCCCCATCTCGTGCTCTCTCTCTGTCTCATTCTCTCTCTCAAATAAATAAATAAAATCTTAAAAAAAAAACAAAACTTTTAGTTGAAATGCAGGCTCTGGTTTGGATCCAAGAACGTATTATGGTTATCATCATGAATACAAAAGTCCCTTTTCAAAGGGATTATGAGTGCTTGATAATTTTCAAAATCCACTTCCACCTACTCAAATGCCCCCAAATGCTTTTAATTTTGACCTGCTAATTGGATGATTTCCTTCCCATCACCCTAGTGTAGAATTAAATCAAAGCATATTTCATATTCAGAATCTTTATTCATGTATCTTTTTGTTTTATATGTAAAAAATAGGGTGGATAAAACGAAGAGCAAAAGCAACTCTCGAGAAGGAAATATGTAATAAGAGGGTCTTGTGAAACCCACACAATGGGGCAGAGAATGGAATTGAAATTTGCCTGACTGCCAGATGGAAGGGATTTCACAGGCAGGCTTTATAAAACTGCCATTTTTTTGTACCTGCTGATGGCCGCGTTTCCTTCCTGCCCAAATACTGCCAACCAGAGTTGGTGTCCATCTATAGCTGTCAGGTACTGGAGATGGAGACCACTCATGCTAATTAGATGAGCTGACATGTGCCAGGGTAGGGGGTCACCCAGGGGCCCATGGTTACACCTGTTTCATCCGCTGGGCTTAGCAAAGAGGAGTTCAGACTCAGAGTAAAAGAATGCCCTTTTGACTAATGAGATTTGATGGGGGTTTTGAGAAATATTTGACTTTTAAAAAACAAATGAATATAATCACTATGAAAGTGGAATTGTGTTAGTGCTAGACTAAAGTCAGTTGGAAGATAAAATAAACCTGATTATGAGAGGTGACTTAATTCAGTGAGAAGGGGCAAAAGCCTTGAATCTGAAGAGACCTGGATGACCTATGACCATAGTAAAAACTGCTCTGTGACAGAGTCCAGACCAATAAAATGGAGATGAGATGATAGTCCTACATGACCTGTCTGAATTACTTGTGCTATCAATTGATGGAATTCATTGAAGAATATCTGGAAGTAGAAAGAGACTGAATTAAAAAAAAAAAAAAAAAGCCTGTGCACATGCTACAGAGCCATAATGATAACATGTGAAGGAAGTAAAGAATTCATGTGCATAAAATATGATGTACACATACATGTGAACACATTCATCAGTTAAGCAAATATTTTGTTGACAGATTCTCTGGTTCTATTCTTAGTCTGTGAAGCACTGAAGGGAAATTCTCTACTCCCTGGTCTCCCTCCGCAGACTAGTGGGGGAGACAGAAACACAAACTCATCATCTCAATTCAAACCTTAGACTGGACGTGTGTGTGGAGGCTGTCTCTCTCAAATGCCAGACAGAGTCAGACTCAAGTTTACCAACTTTCTGACCAGGGGCAGGGACAGGCCGAAGAGGAGAGTTACCAGGAACGAGGATCACCACACTGCCGAAGGATTAGTCACTGTTTTCCTCCTGTTTGTTTCATTCAGATCTATGTTGTATGAAGCAAAAGTGTGATAAACTGGAATAGAGTGAGGGCTTGTTTTGGTGACCCGCAGTCCCAGGGGGCTGATTTTACTCATGAGTAAGTGACTGCTACCCTGATTAGTCTTAACCTTTTTTGTGCTTTTTCACCATGATTATTTTTCTTACCTTTAGGTGCGGTATCTAAGAACTGATCTCGAAGACTATCAAGCTGTTCAATGGTCAGGGTGCCATTTTCTTCCTTTTCTACAGGTGGGGGGCGTACTGGGGGAGGGGGGTCTGGAAAGACTTTCATATCGCCATTACTGAAGAAATCTTCTTGGCTTAAATAAAGTTCATTCTGAATTTTTGTAGATGTTTCAATGTGATAGCGAGCCACCTCGGTTAATTTTTCCACACTGAAAATGGAAAAACGAATAAGGTTATCTCCACTAAATACTACTGGGTTAACAGTGTTTGCTTACTACACAGAGTCTATACATTGTACAACTAAGGTAGACAATTCAATCTGCATGTTTACAATTTCCAATTCTCTTCAAACCCACTTTGTGAAAAGGCAGAGTATAAATAAATAAGTGTAGATTGGAAATAAGATATATGCTCATTATAGAGCTCATGGTCACATCTTTATATGAAGCTGAACAAAAAGGGACTTCAAAGATGGTTTTATTAATATTAGAACATATTTTACTGTGTAAGTAAGATGACTGAGAAACAAACAGGGTTTTAGAGGGGAGGGGTGTGGGGGATGGGTTAGCCCGGTGATGGGTGTTAAGGAGGGCACGTATTGCATGGAGCACTGGGTGTTATGTGAAAACAATGAATCATGGAACACTACATCAAAACCTAATGATGTACTGTATGGTGACTAACATAATAAAATTAAATTAAATTAAAAAAAAAAGATTGTGTCAAGAGATACATTTCATTCTAAGTATGCACCGGAAGAAAGTTATATGGCAGAAAAATCTGTAAAATACAACTGTTAGAATGACACATTTATTTGGAATCAGGAAAAATTGTTAAGTTGATCAAATATGATTATGGATTTCTAGAAGAGTGGCTTTTCTCTAAATTTAGATCAAGGAGTTTGATGTTATTTAAGACACAATTGTCAGAATGGACTCTAATAATATAAACCCATTGAAATTGCTTTCTATTTTTACAAATAATAATTCCTAGTTAAATCATGTAGTATAAGCAGTAATAGGTGCAGTGGAAAGAACACTGGAAGCTGAGCTCTCATTCCAGAACACTCCATAGCCGTGGGTCCTTGGGAACTTATTTAAGCTCCCTGAATTTCCTTATCTTTGCATGGAGCCAGTGACACATTACACCATACCTTTTGATTATTAATGTGAAATCACACAGGGCATGGATTTAACCTATACTGGGGATTATAGCTATGGCTCTAATTAAAGGCCACTTCAAAAGCCAGAGAAGTTTTATACACAAATAAATGCAATATTACTGTATTACAGGAAGGATTGTGTTTACAGTTTGCAATAAAGATTGTACATGATGGAAAAATCCATTTTTAATCTGCTTTTATGTAACCCAGCAACATAATATAAAATATATACTGAAAAATTTTAAAAATAGGATTAGTTGCTTTCTTTGAAAAGACAACCCTAGAATTCAACTCCAGCATGCTGTACTGGTGAGTGCCCACAAAGCGTGTATTATCTAATTAGTTTATGCCTCCTGGTGTGTGTGTGCTGGGCGCAGAGGAGAAGGCACTGGAGAGCAACTAAGTTTGCAGCCTTGAGTGAGGATGGCCTCCCACTGCAGACCAAGACTGAGCCATAACCAGGATCTCAAAATGGGTGTGCTCCACCTAGTGGAGGTTACCAGGCCTACCCTTCTCAGGAATGAAAGAGATTAAAAAAATGCCAGGGGAATGAAAAGCAAGATTTGAAGTTCCAAGGGATCTGATAGCTCTCTCTATATTTTCCTTTTATCACCAGAGAGCTTTTACAATAACTAAAACAGAAAGCATAGCTGAACAATCCTAGTTTTAACTTCTTGTTAAAGTTATTCAGGGGTCAGATATATACACATAATATAAATCTGAGAAATTGGGGTACATCTGATAAAAATAAGAAGCATTTACCCTTGATGGCCACATGGATGGGAGCTGTGAATTCTATGAATTAAGAAGATACGTTTTCATTTGTAAGGGGCAGGCCGAGAACAGAACTGAACATCACTGCTCTATGATGGTAATGAGTAACAGACTTTGCTATCCAGCAGTAAAATTATGTTAAGCCTTACTGCAGGAAGGTTACCAGGCTGAGGGGTGTGTGTGTGTGTGTGTGTGTGTGTGTTATTATATAGCACAACAGGTATTAAAAAAACTAGGCTGAAGATTTTACAACAGAACTTTCATTATGAGACAAGGATTATAGAAAACAAACCATAACAACTATCTTTCCGATAGCAGTTGTTTCTGAGAATACCCGCCATTTGTATTCTATGTAGGTAGCAACTTCTAAATTTTCAGTAAATGTTTATTCCAAACTGTAGTGTTCACAGAATCTAGATCTAGTAGAATCCTCTGAAGTAGCCTGGTTGCCTTGTTTCCTTTTTTAGATGAAGCCCATGGGGGCCCCCAAGTGATTAGGCAGGCTGCTCATTTGTGCACAATGAGGGAATCCCCATCTCTTGGAACATCATGGCTCCTGACTCTCACTTGAAGGCTATTTCTGCTTTGCTGAGCTGCTTTTTAGGGGAGAATTAAGAGAATGAGACTTTCTGCCCCTCACTAGAGATGAGAAGTCTGAAAAACCTTTGGAACCCAAGAGCAAAGTCGAACTGGGTATTACCCTTACAAGGGAATCAGCCTCACTGGTAAAACATTGCAGTGACTGACTTCTCAGTCTCTCATTAATCAGCCCTGACTAAAAAGTCTGGCATTAGAAAGATATGAAACATTATCTTCTGAAAAATATTTAAAAATTACCTATAATCATACCTTGTAAACTAAGGTCCTCATTGAGCAGGGTAAAAACCAAACTCAGAAATGATATGCAAAACTGGACATTGCAACAGGACAGTTTGATACATGACTTATTGTTTGAGAAGAACCCATACAAATGCATTTGTGATTCCCTAAAAGGTCAAAATTTCTATTTGTAAATGCCTAAAAATCTGCCAATTTTGGCCACCAGGAATTAAAAAATACATTTTGGAAAAGCCATGCTGTACATTACCTGGCCATTTCATTCAAGTACCTCTCACCAAGCCACTTTTCCAAGAGTTTATATACATCGACCACCTTTGTTAAGAAATCTTCAAGAAAAGCCAATGCTTTTGTCTTTATCAGTTCAAGCCGGAACTGTGTGGCTATCTCTATTTAAGAAGAAAATTAAGGATTATATATACATGCATTTTCTAACCTACTGAATTCAATTTTAAACCAATCATGCTTCAGTTTGTGAAGATGTAGGTGGACATTTAATTTACGAGTATAGGTAATACCTGATCTATGTTACTGAGAAAAAAAAAGTGTAATGCATGGTAGGGTCATTTGGCAATTTATGTAAGCCAAAAGTATTATAAACTGAGCTTTACATTTACTGCACTTTATAGTAATATATTCTTTGATAAATTGGAGTGGGAAAACACAAATAAATAAAAAGGGGAAGGTACAAAGTCTCTTGATGATCTCCCTACTTTAGAATCTCGGGATGGCAATGCCATTGTATTTTCTTAGCACTGGTAAAACTAGGGTAAATCCTCTGTATCCCAGGGCCTATTGCTGCCCATGGCACACTCTAAGGTCTGTGGATTTTACTTCTGAAATAGTTTTTCCATGTTTCTTCTTTGCTTATTCCACTGGCCTAATTTGTTCATTTTCCCAATTTTTTTTCAAAGTCCATTTTGAGTTGCATTATAAGACAAGTGGAAGGGCCAGGAGAATATATCTTATAAAACCATTGCTACCTATAGAAAAGGAGGCTCTTGAGCATTATCGATCCATGACTGCCTCTTCTATGGTCTCTGTTCCCAAGAACTCACTTTCAGGGCCTGTTAACCTCAGTTAGGATTTATTTTCCTAATGAGAGGCCTAAATTATTCTTAACATATAAAACCACCTACGTACACGGCCTTAAGCCTTCTTTCAACTTGTAAAAATCACACAGACTCTAACATATTCTTTCTGTGTCTATTCTCTGAGATTAATTATTGCTGGTGTTCTCCTAATCCCTTCCCAAATTTTCTTTGTCTCTTTTTGAGATCCCGGCAGACAGTTATAGAACAGCTGAATCTAGCCCTCATGTGGTCCTATGAAAACAACCAACTAAATGCTGTACTTTTCAATCATTTTGCTTTGTGTTCTCCTAGACACAACTTGAGGCAGTCACAGGCTGTTTGCCTACTGGACTGTTTTCCACTGAAAAGAATCATCTCAGTTCTTCCCAAATGCTACCTTCAAATTGCAGGGCAGCAAGGTGTTCTTCCTTGATTCTGAGCATCAGTTCTTTTCTCTTTTCCATTTGGGCAATCTCCTCTGCTGTCCCTGTCACAGGCGCAGCCTCTGCCATTGGCGGTGATTTGCCTGGAAGCACAGTGGAACTCGGGGAGGAGCGAGTGGGCATGCAAGGGGACACACAGCTCCTTGGACAAAATGAGGACCAAGCGAAACATGCGGGTCTATAGCAAAACTCTTGCGATTTGGAAAGGACCAACCTGAGTCCTGACTGTGAGTGGGAAATATGGATCTTTCCTTAAGAATTCTCCATGTGTTATCTAGGCTATACACATACAAAAATGCCCCTTTTGTGTAGCATCAGGGGAAAATGAGGTGTGCAGCGAGGGCAGACCTGGTTATAGACTCCAAGGAAGGTGCAATGCAGAGTTTGGGGACGGGAATTAGCAAACTGCAACACACCACGGATGCCATTAGCCAGCTGCAGAAGAACTGTTCCATCAGAGGTCCTAGTGTTAGCCAAGTGTATCCCACATCCTCATGAAGAAAAGAGCAGGGGACCAACATCCAGAAGATATGGCTGAAATGTGGCTCAGGGTCAAGAATCTGCAATCTACTGAATCTTTTCAGTAGTACTTAACTGCAAGTACTTCAATGATTACCATAAGAGATTTAGAAAATAAGAATTTGTCAGCATTTTTCTGACAATCTACCCTTGAGAAATGGCAGTGTGATTCTAACTGCAGGCTCTGTTCACGTAATTCTACTTAGTGCAATAAAGCCGTCTTGAAGGTCTGACCGCAGGCGTTCAAGTCATGTGAAGAAGACATAATTGTAAATAAAGAAACTGTAATAAAATGTAATTGCAATAGTAGGTGGATGTATGAATTACAGCTGAAAGGGAGCTTAGTCTCGTTGGATTTCTGTTTTATCATCTGTAAAATTAAGGGAATGGACTCAACCATTTATCCATTAAAAGTAGATTGAAGTATGTCCTTCAAATGCTGCTTATTTCTTTCATTTTTACCATCTGAGATGGACTAAGTGGTGTGTTTTTTCTTGTGGTGCTATTCTTCTCTTTGATTCGAGTGCCACCCATCACCACCCACTTGCCCACATCCTTAGCTTCCCCTCTTACTCCTGCTCAGGGTTGCTTAAATGTACTCCAGCTGGGAGGTGTTTCCTTACCTCTCAGAAGGACTGAGGTGACCTCGCTCTCAAGGTTGCCTGCACCTCCCCCACTAAAGAACAAGGATGGGTCAAACATCAGTCTCTGCTGCTAGGCTAGAGTTCCCATCAGGGCAGGGACTGTGTTTTTGTTCTGGTTCTTGAAGTTCATCATTGTGTCCCTCGCACCCATCATGGTGTCCTTCTAGCAGGTGCCTAACAAACGTGTCGTGAGCAACTGACTAGTGAGGTGACTTCTGTCTCTTCCTCTCTTGCCTCAACTCACCTTAAATATGTACAAGTGGAGACATTCAAAGGGGGGGGGATAATGTTTATGCCAGAGTTTATCCCCAAGGCTAAAAGGAGGTCTCTCCCAGCCTGAGTCTTCTCTCGCCCTTGCTTTCCCCTCATGTCTCTGAGGCAGAGGTTAGGCAGGAGGCCTCCAGGAGAGAGGAATTTGCTTGAATTAAACCAGAAACCTGAATTCAACCTGAAACTTACATACTTATAATCGCTTTTCATCCAACCTCCTCTCAGTTACTGCGGCCCCTATGTGCACAATTTTCAGATTACATAGTGCTATTGGGAGTTCTTCTAGCATGTTCCAAACTGTTGTTGAGGTTTATTTTACCTTGGATACGTTTGGATAAACAAGTTAGGTGAGACTGGTACCCAGTATGATTAGTCCACTAACGCCACCGGAGCCTGGGTCTTGGAACAAAACCAAACCAACAGTAGCTTTAACGTGCCTGCTTAGATGTTTGTGTTCTCTACCAAGGAGAGTTGAAGCATCCACAGTTTTGGATGCCAAAACCATGAATACCTTTTGCTTTTTTGTCTGCCTTTTTCTTCTTGGGTGGTTCCTTTACGACTTTTTTATTTGTACCCATCTGAGGAGATTTCTCTTTTGTGTCTGCTGGCAGGTTTTCCTTCTCTTCGTCCATGAGCCTCTGATGAATTTCAGCAGCAACCTGGTTGGATACGAGCAAGATTTCGATGAACGCGACACTTATGAAATATGATAGCTATGTGGATTTAGTCATCACCCAGATCAACTGAAGCCTCATTCTCCTGTAAACAACCATGCCATGTACTCAGTCTTTACAGAAAACATACTTCAATGTTTTACTGACTTGAAAACCTGGCCCGGGCCTCAAGAAGTGGCTTCCCCTTCTGTATGTAGGTTGCTCACTTTCTCCAGCCCTGCATGCAATGCAGCCTTACATTTGCTCATTGCCACCTCCACACTGCAGCAGCTCCATGAGGATGCTTTTTAAAAGCTTTCTTTTAAATCTCAGATTCTATGGACTTAACACCCACTATTCTTCCAGGGCATTCCCCTATACCAATGTTTCTCACCTTTTATCATCATCATCATCATTATTATTATTGACATCCCCTACAGAGTTTTAAAGACAGTTTTTCTAATAGTCTGCTCCATGAAATTTTAATACTGCAAAAGTGTATCTATGTATTTTACCTATAACTGTGTTTTATACATAAAATGGGTAAGAATTTCTCATGTCCCCCAACCAAGTTTTGGGAATGCATGCCCTGTATTATTTGGGCTCATGGACACTTGGATTTTGGGCTTCCATTCTCCTCTAACACTAGACATCATCCCAGAAGGTGCAGTGTTCATGAGGATGACCTGTCCCACGGACTAAGCTCATCTTGTCAGCTTCCTCTACTCAGGGGACTTGTAGCTTCCCGCCATCTCATCAACCCCCTCCTTTCACTCGCACAAATGGAATGTCCTGGTGTGAGAGAGGAGTTGCGGGGCCACCCCATCATAGCTGAGGAGTCGGGAGGGTGGGGTGTGGTTGGGACCCCTCCATCCCTCCTCCAGGACTCTGTGCTTCAGGCAGCAGGGAAACCTTGTCTTGAGTTCTCGTGCCACTGGGGCCATGCCTGCAGTTTCAAAGGCCAGACCTTCCAAAATAAGTCCAACTGTCCCAGGAAAGGTGAAGAGCACTTAGGGGTGTAGCCCCAAGAAATGAGAGCTTAGAAAAGACTCCCAAAAGGGAGAAAGAAAACCTGCACACCCTGAGGAGGGAGGAGCAACATCTGGTCGAATCCCTTAAAATCTCAATAAAGCAACTGGTAAAGAAATGGGGGTCATGAGAATTCATTTATTGAAGTGCTTACTGTGTCCAAGCCTGACGTTATTTCTGGGGAGGACTGGGTGAGGGGCTCAGAGGAGAAAGAGGAAGTTGGATGGAGGTGAACAGAAAGATGAATAAGGCACAAGCTCTCCCCTGAAAGATGCTTAGTCTTGGTGGGATACACCAGCCAATTCCTGCTCTCCCCAAATTCTTGCAAACTTCATACCCCGGGGCTCAGCATGTAACTGTCCCTGACTGTTCTATGAATGTTTAGTGTTCCACCCTCCAAATGGGCTTCGAGCGGCTTTTAGCACCTTCTATGCTCACAGGGGACTATGGAACTATGGAACCAGGAAATGATTATTAATAGATGGAATTTCTTTTAAAATAATCATATTCCATGGAACATACCCACAGTTTCTTTAAGATCAGTGGAACTTTGGAGAAATACAGAAAAGGTTTCAGAGAACAAGCCAGTTTTGTGTGAGCGTATGTATGTGGTTTTAATCAGATGCCCTTAAGCCATAAAAATGGATTTCATGCTATCTACTGTACTTTAAAATTCTTGGTAAAGCTGAAAACAGACTTGTTAACATCCCCCCCCACCCCGCCTAAATTGCAAGCAATTCACTTTTGAATCTGTTTTTGCAAAGCACTGTAAGTTAGCAATTTCCTTTAAAATTGGATTTTTCTCCTTTATAAACAACTTTGTGGTAGTGGTGGTGGTGGTGGTGGTGGTGATGATGATAATCATCTTCTGCATATTTTTGGTCCACTTCCCTCAGAGACCTCTGTGTCTCTTTCAAAAATTAACATTATTCGCAATACATTGAGCGATCTACCTGTAAGCCTGAAGAAACTCTAGAAATAATGTCTTGACATTGTGGGCGTTAACTATGACTTGTTTCTTTGAAATCATTGCATACCTGCTAATTAGAGGAAAGTTTTTCTAAAAATTAACATCACACACTAAACGGGTAGCTGTTGGTGAGACTGCTGTGTAGAAAAAAACCCATGTTAAAGCACTCTCCTTTCAGTTGCTCTAATCCCCGCTTGCACTGTTTTTCCCTGCAATGGTTTGCCCAAGCATGTCTGTCTCACTGGAAACTTAAAATTCCCTTAAGGTCATGTGACATCAAGGTCATAAAAGTCTATTGGAGACATAAAAGCAGGACTCAAATATAATTATTAGGAATACTAATTAGATTAGTACTTAACTTTTCTCCCTTGCTTCCTATGTTATTTTATTTTTTAAAGATTTTATTTATTTATTTGAGAGAGAGAGAGAGAACAAGCAAGGGAGAGAGGGAGAAGCAGGCTCCCCGCTGAGCAGGGGCTGGATATGGGGCTGGATCCCAGGATCCTGGGATCATGACCCGAGACGAAGGCAGATGCTTAACCGACTGAGCCACCCAGGTGACTCTCTATGTGGTTTTTAAATTCCACAAGGAAAATAGTACAATTGTGAATAAATTTTTTTAATGTCATCATCTATTATAGTTACAATTTCCATTATCTATTATATTATATATTATATATAACTATATATAATATTATATATATTACATTATCTATTATAATTTCTTTGGTATACATTATTTCACTGGATCTTTCAACCGTTCACTAGAGGAAAGGTATGTGGAATGTCTCCCATGTTACAGATAAGGAATTGAAGACTGGAAGAGGCTAAGTCATTTCCATAAAATCACACAATTTAACCAAGAGGGGTAGCCAGTGCTCTTTGTGCTGTACGCTGCTCTTTCTAATAATGTAATATTCTACAATGTCATCTCCCCTAGGCAATTCTAATGGGATTTGTAAAACTTGCAAATTACTTTATGTAGCTCAATAAGAATAATAATTCCCTTCTCTCCCCCCCCAAACTCCTAGCTCTGGTTTCCCACTCTCTGGTGCTTGGTAGTTGTAATCTTTCAGTGATCACCATGGTCATTGCCATCATCATCAGTAGTAACATCAGCATCATTGGTCGGGCAGCAGTCCCACGTCAGACTGTGCTGAGCGCTTAGCATCATATTAGATGTGGGCGTGATGCTAGGTGTAGGGTGTATAAAAAGTCTTAGAATCCAGTGAAATGTTTAGGAAAAGAATGAGATAAACATTACAATCACCTAGGATGCTTGGGGAGATAATACTGCTGCAGGGATTGGAAGAGCACATGATCAGAGAAGGCAAGGGCTTCAAGCAGGTCACCAAGTAGTCAGGAATCAAAGCAGGAACTGGCTCTGAAGACTTATATGAAGTATATAGTTTAATCAAATAGAAGGTAGGAGGAATGTATTTTAGGAGAGAAAGATGACATTAGCCGAGGCATGGAAATTGTTAATGCCGAGGGAATATGTAGGAAGCAATATCTAGTTGCTTTATGAGAAGGTTTGATGAGTTGGTACCAGCACGATGGGGAGCACTGAGCCTCTGGGCCAAGGGTTTAGGATTCCACGGTGGCTACTGGAGGTCATCACACTACCTTATTCTCCTCTCTGGTCAATAACAGAAGATCATTTCTGTGTTCTTATAGGCATCATATGCTTTTTTAACAAAATAAATCAATCCCTTTTCTTTATCTGGATCATTTTGCCCTTATAAAGTAGCTATCAGTATTTTTGGGGTATACATCTACTGTCTTATTATGTGCTTTCGACTTATATTGTTTGTCCTAAATCTTGTTCTGTCCTCTTTTCTTATTTTGGACTTAATATTTTAAATTTATTCATTTTCCCTATATTAGTTTGGAAGTAACACACACTAATTCACTTAGTGGTTACTCTAGGAATAACACATGAATTACTGACTAAATAATATTTAGACTTTGATAGGTTCACAATTTATGGTGTAATTCCTACGGTAACCACTAAGAGAACAGTAATAGAATGCACTACTTCTAAAAGTAAGTAGGGGGGGAGAAAGCAAGCAAGAAAAGATATAGAAAGGCTAAAAAATAAGAGGATGAACAAGGATATAACATGTAAACAATATTCAAAAGTATCATTTCCAAAAAAACATTATAAATAAAGAAGACTACCTCCTAGTAAGAAAAGGTTTAGTTCACCAGGCCCAGATGGCTTCTTGGTGAATGCTACTAAACATTTCAAGAGGAAATAATTCCAACTTCCTCAAACTCTTCTAAATAGAAAGAGAAGAAACATATCCTGACTTGATTTATGAGTCTAGTATTACGTGGATGTTAAAAGTTGACAAGGACAGTATGAGAAAAACAAATTTTAGGATTTTCTCACTCATGAACAGAGATTCAAAAAGCCTAAGCAAATTATTAGCAAAACAAAGCCAGCAATATGTAAGAAGGATGATGTTTAATTATAATATTGGACTTATTTCAGGGATGTGATGTAAGTTTAATATTAGAAAATGGACCAATATGATATTTCACATTGATAGAAAACAGAAAAAAAATTATATGACAATCTCAATAGATGCAGAAAAACATTTGTTAATATATTAATGAAAAACCCTCATGGTAAGCTAGAAATGAAAAGAAACTTCCATATTCTGATAAATATCATCTAAAAAAAGTCTATGGCCAACACTTTTGTAAATTTTGACAAGCTGATTTGAAAATTTATATGGAAAGGCAAAGAGCCAAGAGCCAAAATGCTCTGGACAGATGACAAGATGGGAAGATTTGCTCAGCTAGATAACAAATAAGTGATATGACATTATGCAGTTTTGGTACAAGATGGAAAAATAGAGGAATGCAACAGAATTTATGATATGTGGTCACCTACTTTATGACAAAGATGATACTGCAGTGAATGGGGGAAGAATCTGGTATTACTTATGCAAACTGAAGTATTATGTATAGTATCATCAACTGACATTGAAGATAGCTACCACTCTTAGCCATATATCCAATGGCTGTGTGTGCAGAAGTGCAGCCATGGACAAGTACAAGAATGTTCACAGCGAGGGTATCCATAATGGCACAAACTGGAAGCCCAAATGTGTATTAGTAGCAGACTAGTTCAATAAACTGTGATAGATTTACATAATGAAACAATATACAACAACAAAAAGGGACAGATTACAGCTCCACTCAACATATAATGAATCTCATATGTAATGTTGAGCAAAAGAAAACACAAAGAAACAAAAGGTATGAGTCCATGTATTTAAAGTTCGAAAGCAAGCAAAGTTAACTATACTGTTTAGAGCTATAGACTTGGGTGATAAAACTTATGAATATCAAGGCAATGGTTAGTCAAAAGGCAGGCGGAAGGTCCGTGTTGTAGGGATGCAGGGGTTGGGACTGGGAAGGGGCAAGGACTTGGTAGGTTCCGGACCTTTCCCATTTCTCCCGTGTGCTGGTTTCGGCAGTAACTTTAGGTGTGTTCATCGAGCCCTGCAGTTATACTTCATGCACTTTTCTTAGATGTGTCAAAATTCACACTAACATTTTTTATAGTAGAAGCAAGACAATGAAAGGCATCTACAAACACTTTTGAGAGGGGCGCCTGGGTGGCTCAGTCAGTTAAGCGTTTGTCTTCAGCTCAGGTCATGATCTCAGGGTCCTGGGATCAAGCTCTGCATTGGGCCCTCCACTCAGTGGGGAGTCCACTTCTCCCTCTCACTCCCCCTATGTACGTGCTTTCTCTCTCTCTCTCAAATAAATAAATAAAATCTTAAAAAAAAAAATCTACAGTCACTTTTGAGAGGGAGAAACAAAAGAAGGAAGAGCAACAGGAAGAGAGGGAGAACAGAAAGGGAGAACAGAACACTGAGGTTGCTGTGGGATGAACCAGAGAAAAGAACCCTGGAGGCAGAGTGGCCAGGAAGGGATTTGGAAAACACCCAGTCAGAAGTGTCACCTCCTCGCTCTAAGACCCTGCGGTAAGCTCCTCTTCTGCCTCTTCCATAAGGTCTTTGGGAAGGTGGACACTGCTTCCTGTTTGGATGGGATATTTCGGGGAAACTCAAAGAAGGCCTGGCACAGAATGAACAGAGAACCACCTTGGGTACACAGGACTGGAAGGTGAGGGAACAGTGGTCATCCAAGCTAAACTCTGCGTGAACCTTCTGTCCAGGGGGGAGTTTCTCCTTACATTAGAGTTATCTGTGTGCTCTTCCCTTCTCTTTTGATTTGGTGCAGGCCCCTTAGAGGCAGAGACTATCACCGTCCCTTCGCTTCCCAGTGAAGCTGAAAAGAACATGAACTTTGAACTCATATAGTCCTAGGTTCAAATATCCTTTTTGACACTTAACCTGCTAAGTGACCTTGGTAAAAATTTTTAACATTTCTGGATCCTCGTTTTCCATGGTAAAGAGGAGAGTACTTACCCCACAGGTGACTTATGCAAACTAGAGGCCTACAAGGCCAGATGCGTGTTTTTCTTGGCTCTGTAAAGTTTTACAAATTTGATTTCATTTCTAACATGCTAAAATCAGTAGGTTTCACATATAAATCTGAATTTCTGGCTTTTCTTGGAAAATTGTAAAATCTGGCCATACTGGGCCTCATTCTTAAATGGTAAATTTGGTCAGGGTGATGTAGCACATACCTCTTTAGGAGTATGATTTCCACTTGGCCACAGCCTCATCCCTCCCTTATTGCATTATACTTGACCCACATCATTGACTTTTCCTGACGGACCTTTTGGCCCCTGCACTTGGAACCTTGGCCCAGCACAAAAAATAATCTACATGTTGGTTTACTCCATTCTTAAGCTCATCTACTTGCTGACTGAATTGTTTCATTTCTTATTTCTTTCAGAAAACAAAACAAAACAAAAAAATTCCTGAAGGTATAAATTTATACAACATTGTGTAAATTTTCTACTCATAGCATATTACCAATGTTGGTACTTAGTGAAAATGTAGTAACAAGCACTGCTTACCATGTGAGATATTGCTAAAGAAGCCTGCTGCCAGGTGTCCATTAGCAACTTCTCATCTGCCTCAAAGTTTGCCTCAACAGTTTCCAGTGAGTAATCGATCTTGCCCTTCAGTATGGCCTTTGTTTTTGGTTTGGACATAGCTGAATCCGGGGATATGGATATTCGAGAAATTAGAGGAATTCTTTGAAAAAAACAAACAAATAAAAAGGAAATATAAGTATTTCATTTAACAGAATTATATTTTTATGACATGTTACTTTGGGAATTTTGTTATCTTGCTTTAACCTCAATTTTCAAAGTTGTCCTGGAAGAACTCTTCAAATGAAGAAAAGACTATAAAAGATGGTATCTGGGGGCACCTGGGTGGCTCAGTCAGTTAAGTGACTGATTCTTGATTTTGACTCAGGTCATGATCTCCAGGTCATGAGATTGAGCCCCACGTTGGGCTCCATGCTGGGAGTGGATCCTGCTTTGATTAAGATTCTCTCTCTCCCTCTGCCCCTCCCCCAACCCCCTCTCTTAAAAAAAAAAAAGACTGTATTCAAATTTTTACAGTCTTATTAACAAGAGTAAACTAGAGACACATAGTAACAAAACATAATTTTTAGGTTTAATTCTTGTTGATTACGAGGAGGGAAATGAAACAATGGGAATCTTGAAGAAATGCAATTTTGAAATGTATCCAGGGCATCAGCTTCTGACAAGGAACAAATCAGTCATGAAAAAGCAAATCAAATAAAACTGGGCACCACTCCTTTAAGATGACTAGCATCATTTGGCTTCCCGAAGTGGACAGTGAAAAAGCAAGATATGACAAATTTGAGGACTGCAAGGGGGAATCCTGTGGTGGGTGGGGGAGAAATCCAACAGCCCTCCCCAGTTTAGAGTATGGATGATGAAGCTTTCTCTTTGCTTTGTAAAGTATGGGAACACAGAGGTAAGCTCTCGCTCTCCCTTCTTTCAGCCATATTGTTGCCCTTATGTAGAAATTTTAGAGCTGCCCCTGGGAACATTCTATCCCTGAAGGACTCTCAAATCTCAAATGCTATGAGAAGCGGGAAGAGAGCCCCAGGGCAGAATGTTTATTATGACTTGGATCCACTTTAGTGATCCAAAGGGCAAAGCGTCCTCAGTTGGGCATGGAATGAGGAGAGAGAAGGTCCAAGGATTCCTTTGCTGAAACTTGAGGAGAGTCAGAAGCCGTAGTAGGATCAAGCATTTGGTCTGGCAGACTCAAGCTGCTGGGGAACAGATTGGTGACCCAGAAAGCTGATTGTGAACTCCACCAAACAGTTAGCTTGGTCTTGTTTTGAAGCACTAGACATGGTTTCTTGAATTTGGCTCTGATTCTTCCAGGACTTGGCATTCTGACAACGCACTGTGCCTATAAAGACAATGCGCTGAGGTTCTTCATACACATCTACCCACAAGGACAACTTACATTTTAATAATCAAGTAATGCTCAATGTCAGTCCCTGAGACACTGAGATTCATGTGTCTAACAAGGTAAAGGTTGTGTGATCATCTCTAAATGTTTAATACAGTACAACATGCATTCCCAACACCTTGCTTTGGAGGAGAGGAGTGGTGGCATATCATTTAGAAATAAAATTTGGGGTTAGACTTCATTTCCCTGGAAAAATTTCTGGTCCAGCTACCTCTGCCACTATCAATAGATATGCATTGGGGCATGTCACTTGACTTTCTGAAGCTCCTTTCCTCAAATAATACAAATATGCAACTGCTACTTTTACTATTATTACTAATTCTTAGTAATTGCCAATTATCAACCAATTATTAGTTACTATTATGCTGCTGCCGTTGTTGTTGTTTTTACAGGAATAAAGTAGACAGCTATGTGGAAATGCTTAACAGGATGCTTGTTTCCCTTATATATTTTAAAGAGACTGTAGCTGATTAGTTGGTTGGTTGTACATTGATTGAGAGTTTCGGTAGATACTCATAGCAGTGATTTGAGGTTGAGATTGGTACCCAGTTGTTTTGCAGACAATAAGAACTGGCTGTTCTTTTCCCTGTTTCATTCTGCTAACCAACTTTAATAGCTTCCCCAATATGCCTGACTTGCTATTTTGTGCTAAGAACAGAATGCACTGCTACTGTAGACATTGAAATTTGGCCTCTTTTAATGGCTCTGACGGTTCATATTGCCTTTGGAATTTTTTATTGTTTTCAGTTTCAAAGTTCTTTTTCAGTAGCTTGCTGACTTAAACATTTCTCTTGTATTTGTATCCAGAAGACGGTACTTTCCTTCTTGTGTTTTCTTGCTTACACATGGGCATTATGGGGACACAGTGAGACTACATAGAGGAAATCTAGAGAGAGAAAAAGTGGGTCTCGGATCTCATGTATATCCTATTGTGTTCAGGTCATCTCAAATCCTTTTTGGTATAGGGAGGATAAAGCAAAGCAAGTACATGCAATACTCACAATTAAAATACTGTGGAATTTAAGAAACAGAGGATCATAGGGGAAGAGAGGAAAAAATAAAACAAGATGAACCCAGAGAGGGAGACAAACCATAAGAGACTCTTAATCATAGGAAACAAACTGAGGGTTGCTGGAGGGGAGGGGGGTGGAGGGATGGGGTAATTGGGTGATGGACATTAAGAAGGGCACGTGATGTAATGACCACTGGGTATTATATAAGACTGATGAATCACTGATGTCTACCTCTGAAAGCAATAACATATTATATGTTAATTAATTGAATTTAAATTTAAAAAAAATTAAAATATATAAGAGTAGAAAATACTGCATGTAGGTTACTGTCATAATATGCATTAAAGGTTGTGTAATATTGAGAGTTATTGAGACTTGATCTCAAGTCTTCTGATCCCCAGACATGGTACTCAGTGCTCTGAGGATTTCATTTTCTGTAATCTTCACAACCACCCTACTTTATAGATAAGAAAACCAAGGCTTAAGAGAGTTGGGGTGATTTTCCTCCCAAAATAAATTGTTCTAATTTACTCACATACAACTAGCAAATAACACCCAAGATTGAAACCAGATCTGTCTTCAAAACATATTCACGATACCACATTTACTTCTTGCCATTTGTGCTGTCTGCATTGACTTGAGCACACTTGTCCAATAAAGTACATATACTGCTTTCAATCTCCAATACATATTTCATATCTTTGGAGATTTAAACTTAATGTTCAGCTTGCATATTATTTTTTTAAAGCTAGCTTCTTTCTTTTTCCCCTCTTCATATTTGTAGATTCTTGTTTTCTCATGACCTCCTTACTGGTCATGAGAAAATATTACTTTAATTCTTAATGCTGTTTTATTAATTTATTTTTAATTAATTCATTTAATTTCAAGGATTTTGAGTTTTCTTTTTGTTATTTTATTCTTACTTTTTGCTCTCTTAATGTTTTAGAGTTGGGACCCACCCACATCACAGGAATCACCACCACTCCCACTCCCTATTTCTTTTTTTTTTTTTAAGATTTTATTTATTTATTTGACAGAGAGAGACACAGTGAGAGAGGGAACACAAGCAGGGGGAGTAGAGAGGGAGAAGCAGGCTTCCCGCGGAGTAGGGAGCCCAATGTGGGGCTAGATTCCAGGACCCCGGGACCATAACCTGAGCCGAAGGCAGACACTTAACTTACTGAGCCACCCAGGTGCCCCACCCACTCCCTATTTCTTAAAGACATTTTTCTATCTGTTCATAGCTTCTCTGGGTTTGGGATCTTGCCCTTTCCCTGTCCCCACCACTGAGTCTATAAATGCAATTATTTGCAAACTTTTGTATTGCACAGAAATGTTTGGTTGAAAATCTAATTATTTTCTTGCTCTGATGGGAATTTGATGTTAGACTATTGACAAGTCTTTTACCTCATGAAGTCATAATCACATATGACTGAACCTTTACTGTTTTTCAATTTCCTTACCTATAAAAGAAGACTCACAACTCCTTCCATTTTCATTTACATGTCACACACACACACACAAGTGCTTGGGACCTTTCATAAAAGTGGTAGAGATTCATGATTCCTTGCTGAAAACTCTTGAGCCAAAAGTTTTTCAGAATTCACAATTTATATACTCTATATATTCCCTAATATCCCCAGCAGAGTCTGTTGGAAGCTCTTCATAATAAAACACACTATACCTCTGCAGCCAAGTGTGTAAATAGTCATCATCATTTGGATAATAATGCATATCAGTCATCTTAAGTTGAACGTAGAAAAGTTTTCACTTTTTGGAGCTTTTTTTTGGATTTTGGATTTGCAGATACAGGAGTTTGGTTTTTATTAGGTATTCAACTTAAAATCATAAAGTTTTATGCTCAAACCAATTATAGTGCAACATGATAACCTTTCTTACCGAAGCTGGCTCTCCAAAATGTCTCTACCATCCAGTTGGACCAATGGGACTCGAGTAAATCTCTTAATGTCATCAACTGGGATTTTGCCTTCCATTCCCCTGTAATAATCTTGAAGGAGTCTCTTTGTATCTTGGAAACGGTTCAGTTCTGCCTTTAATAGCAAATAAGAATGTTAATACCCAAGAAAGAACAAGCTGATCTTTACAATTTCCCCCATAAGTTCTGTAAGCACTATTTTAAAGTATTTCAGTTGAAATCAATTTTCTGGAAATTAAGAAAGAATTGGCTAGGGGCACCTGGGTGGCTCAGTCATTAAGTGTCTGCCTTCGGATCAGGTCGTGATCCCAGGGTCCTGGGATTGAGCCCCGCATTGGGCTCCCTGCTCTGCGGAAGCCTGCTTCTCCCTCTCCCACCACCCCTGTTTGTGTTCCCTCTCTTGCTGTGTCTCTCTCTGTCAAATAAATAAATAAAATCTTAAAAAAAAGAGAAAGAATTGGCTATAGGCATATATCCAAAGGCATATATCTTATATATATATATCTAAAGGCATATATAACAATGAAAGATAACTGGTGACTTTGTGTTTTCTGTACTCATTGAGTATGATTCCACTCAACAAGGTGGAGTTTCTATGCCTCTTGACCTTGTGACAAAAGATTACAGTAAGTATGATGTCCAAAGTAGTACATATTATTCATTATTAGGACATTAAGAATTCCTGTGTCCTGTATCCAATCAACTAATACATTAACAAACATGTGAATGTCTTCTACCAGAGGTAACAAGTTAATCGATTTGGGAGATGCCAAAAATATGATATATACAAATACGAAATACAAATATGGGTACAGATACAAATACAAAAAAACTGAAGTACAAAGTAAGACTAGGTTTTGGTCCTCTAGGACTATTTAACCTAGTTGTGGAGAAATGACAAGGTAAGGCAAAGGCAATGGTCAGTTCTCTTTTCACAGTTTCCACTCTTGCTCAATAACGCGTACTAGGGAGATCACTCCTCCATGCTCACAGCAAACCCCGTCTGTTGGCATTGCCAGTAGTGCCTTGGGGGAAATGGAGGACACAGAGGAACTGGCAATAAGTGGAGCATCAGTCATTCACAAGGGACTCCCTGCCAGCCAGGCTACCCCCTTTGCAGGAATGAGGACATGTGTGCATCGTGAGTGCCAAATGCACCATGAGTCTGCCAACCCATTCTCCCATTAGGTGTCAGATCAGTTGGCACATCCATGCTCCTCTTTGGTGGTGTGAACATGACTTCCAGACTTCGCTTTGGCGAGTGGGGCTACTTAAACCAGTGCCTGAGGGCCTAGAGACTGAAGCTCTTCTGCAGAAGCATTCCATGATATATAGTTAATTATAGAAAGCATTTTTTCCCAAAAAGAACAAACCTGACCTAGTGTTCAAAGCCCTTCGCTGACCCTAACCCAAGGATATTTATGAAGGGATCCCAATATTTATCGGGCAAGTAATGTTACTATTTATTTCATAAAACATCCAGAAATAGTCTTGTACTACCGTATTCACAGTCTAGAATAAATAAATGCTTTTGCATTGTAGTTGACAACAGAAGACAAAAACAGTTTCAATAAGTTCGTTTTTGATACAAAAAAGGGTAAACCACATTGCTCCTGAAAAGCTGTCTTGTACATTGTTAAACTTTTCTAGGCAAATGACTGAAACAGGAAAAAGTTCACTTGGTTAAATTGAATCTATAGTATAAAATAAAATGACCATTCATATATTGTTTTAAATTATAAAACATGTTTTAAATATTTGGATTTTAAACATAAATATACATTTAAGTAACTTTTCAAACTAGCATTTTGAAATGATTAGGAAAACTAAACATTTTTCTTTTCTTGCAGAGCAACCAAATTAAGTTTTAAGATATTCCTACATGGACAAATCTCACATTGTGACAGTAAGTGTTTTCACTTGTCATGCTTAGAGACAGAATCCTAGTTTTGAAGGGGACGTTAGAAAATCATCAAGCATAGTATTTTCTAAAATTTATTGGGTAGAAAACTTGTCCTGTGAGCTGTTAATGAGTACCCTCTTGGGGGTAAAAAAACCCAAAAACTTTGCAATGTCAAATAGTTTCAGAAATGCTAGATTAACATATCAAAAAGGTTTCTTAATGGCAGGGCATCTTGATGTCCTAATATGTTAATATACTTGTCAATCTCCCAGGGAAAGGGAAGCACAGAGTATGCAGTACTTCCCAATTTCACTTGATCACTGAGTCCTTTTCTGTGGACCACTGTGTAAAACTAGTGTCCCATGGATCCCACTTTGGGAAATGCTTATCTAGTTGTCTGTGACCCAGTATTGCAGGCCTTGAAGACTTTCATAAAGATTCTTTCCCCTAGCCCTCCATTCCATAAACATGTGCAAACGTTCTGCTTATAAGCAGCTCAGTTGCTTCAAAAGTCTGTTATTTGTTGGATGGTTCTAATCATTGGATTCTTTCTGCATTTATTGAACTGAAATCCGCTTCCTGTAATTTCCATCTTCAGTTTTTGTAACGTCCTATCGATCAGTGCAGAATGAGGTTCTTTGCTGTTTCACGTGGCGGGCCTTCAACTAGTTGAACAATGCTGAAGGATTATAACAGAAGTCACAGCACAGGGTTGTTGTGAAGGTCTAATGTAAGATACATGAAAGTCCTTCGAGCAGTGCCTGGCACATACAGAGGAAGGAGTAAGGAATTAACAAAGAGCAGCTCTTATTTGCTGCCCTGTCCTTTCTCTTCTTTCCTCCTTGTTGATTTTAGATGTGGATTCACTTTTTAGGACGAGAGCCTTCCATCTAGTATGTGAGAGTTCTACCATTCCCCAAAGAGGCATGTACTGCTCGGACTAATGAGAAATGATTCACAAAAATTCTCTATTCCCTTTGCCTTCACTACTGGATTTCAGTTATTTCTGCCAGAAGCTTCTGACACACCTGTTCCAACAGTCAATCTCTCTTTGCCCAAACCAGTGCCCCAGGAATGCTACCCGGTGTGGCTTAGGCTGCTTGGCTGCTCACTTTAATCCTTTGTACAACCCACACCTGGATCCCAGAGCTGGTAGTCAGTGAGGCTGCTCTTGGGTCTCAGCTTTCTGCTCACTTTTCAGGCCTCCAGTGGTCCAACCTGCCCCTGTACCACGGGTTTGTCCCTCTGAAGGTTGGAAGTATCAGCATTCATGGTCGTTGGTTGAGTGAGCCTTTATTGAACATCTACCGTGCGCTAACTCGGATTGTCAGCTAAATATCCTGCACTCCCACATTATCTCCTCATGTAAATCAATCGGTTGAGGACTAGAAATGTACCCTTTTCTATTCTCTACCCTCACTGCTATGCTCTTAGGAAAAAATACTCATGTAGACACAGCTTGGCTAACACAAGCTTACTGTTCCCCTCAGCTTGGCTAAACTTTAGATACTCTTCTTCCTAACTCTAGGTGCCTGACTGCCCTTTTCTAATTTACTTTACAAAATTTGTCATTGTAAATCTTTGCTCTGTCCATTTACATGTAAATCTTTTTTTCCTAAAGATTTTATTTATGAGAGAGAGAACATGGGCAGGGCAGAGGGAGAAGGAGAAACATACTCCCCCTGAGCAGGGAGCCCGACAACATGGGGCTCAATCCCAGGACCCTGAGATCACAACCTGAGCCAAAGGCAGACACTTAACTGACTGAACCACCAGGCACCCCTGAGATGTAAATCTTTTTAAAAGCTTCTTGCCAGTTTTAGAACTCAAAACTGTCTTTCCCAAGTATCTGGGCACCATCCCTTTGAAAAGTAAACATCAAGGAAGATCATACCTCTAGCTGCCAGTTCCTCTGGGAGGGGAGGAGCCTAACTTGCTCCTCAAGGGTACCTTGCTCCCAGTGTTAAAACTAGGTGAAGATAGGAGAATGTTTATTTTTCCTTCAGGCAAAGCCAATCAGCAAGCACAGATGGCTTCTGATGCCCACTACACCCCAGCTCTCAAACTCTAGCTCTTTTTCTTGGCAATGCTGGATATCCAGACCTGGCCTGTGCTCTTTTTCCTACTGTTGACAATAGTCTTGGAATAAGAGCAATCGCTATCTTCTTATCTCGTCTAGTGCAATTTTTATTTAACAGGCTGCAAATATAAGTTAATGAGGTTGTTCTGGTGAATGGTTTTTTTTGTTTTTTTGTTTTTTTTCCCAATCCTGACATAAGCCTTTTTCTGGAATCAGATGCCTGCTGACATTGACCTAGCCCATGCTTTATGGCAGAGCTGCTTTCCTGGGCTTTTGCTGGCCACTTTGGGTGTCCATTGTGAGAGGATGATGAGGTAACAACCAGTATAAGACAGCATCTCGAGATCTTGTCCCTCTCCACAGTTCTAAGCCACCTGGAAACAAAGCTGGTTGGTGGTTGCTTGGGAAGCTGCCAGTTTCTGTTATTGTTTTCGGTTTTGCTTTTTTTAAGTAGGCTCTATGCCCAGCTTCATGGGGTTTGAACTCACAACCCTGAGATCAAGATCTGAGCTGAGGTCAAGATTGGACGCTTAAGCGACTGAGCCACCCAGGCGCCCCAGGATGCTACCAGTTCTAGTGTTTGTTTGGCCCGGGCTAAAATTATTTAGTTCAGCTAAATTCCTCAGCAAGTTGCAGCTCAGGCCAGGCAGAGTGCTGTGAGTAAAATGAGCCTGAAGAGGCCCCTCATCCTCCCAAAGGAGTTGTAAAGGGAGGGACGGGATGTAGCTGTGGAGGCAAGAGCCTGTGTTGTTGATGGGCTTCTCTTACCTGCATTAATGAGAAGAAATGGTTCATCGTTATTCCGATTGAGTCCTGCAACCAGCTCTCGTTAATGATATCCTGACGCTCCTGCTCTGCTTCTTCCTTCCGAGCATCACAGATGTCCCACAGGCGGTCTCGTAAATCCTGAGCAGAAAGAAACATCACTGTTACACTTTACAATTGTGGCTCAAATTACCTCAGTGTAATAAAACTAGAATCCTTTGCCTGTCTTAAAAATGTCTCCAAAGAAAATTAGACCTAATGCACTCATGCATTTTATTCCTTCACTCAATAAATATTTATTTTGCTTCTACTCTATGCCAGGCCTTTACTTTATAAGACCAGCTCACCAAATCATATGCCCACGTCTAGCACAAATCCACTGCAGTTCACTTTATTTATGGATGGCTATGTTTTATGTAGTATTCTAATCCTTTCTCAGAAAATTTGTTTAGTTGAAAAACTCCTGGAGTGCCTGGGTGGCTCAGTCAGTTAAGCATCGGACTCTTGATTTCAGCTCAGGTCATGATCTCAGGTTGTGAGATCAAACCCCTCATTGGGCTCTGCACTGGGTGTGGAGCCTGCTTACTCTTTCTCTGCCCATCCCAATCTGCTCTCTAAATAAACAAACAAATAAATAAATAAATAAGTCCTTTCAGGGAATTTATGGGGAAATGGCGTATTGTTGGTGGAAGAAATATGCAGCTGTATTTAATCCAAGGGCATAGGCTTGTTCACTAATCATGAGTGGAACATGTCATTCACCAAGAAGTGCTGTCTGAGCTTAATAAGATTGTCCAAAAATTAGCTTTGTACTAAAGAGCTAGCAGTAAGAAAAATCTTTTAAAATCCCAGCTCTGCCATTTATATAACAAAACTAACAATAGCTACCATGTACTGAGGTCTTTCTACATGCATCAGTGTATCAGAACGTAAGTCACTGTACTTCTATCAACTCATTTAATGCCTCACAACAACCTGAGGTAATATATTATAATGTTCATTTTGCAGAGAAGTCACAGAAAGGTTATCTTCCTGAAGGCACACAATAAGTAGGTCGTGGATCCAGGAGATGAGCCGTGCTCTTGAGTAATCTAAACTACTATTTCAGGTCTCAGTTACTTTATCTGTAACTTACCTTTTGGATGTGCCATATAGAATATATTAGCTTATGTATATAAAGCACTTAGCATAGTATTTAGCATACAGTAATTCCTTGATTAATAAAAACTATTATAATCTTATAAGAATATCGTGTTATCCATGCAATAAAATATCTGTTTAATAAAATATCCCATTAATGAAATGCATACAGTCAATTAAAATGTGACAGGTTTCAAAATAATAATTTATCAAACATTATTATGTGTTGGGCATTGTGCTAAGTGCTTTACATGGATTACCTCGCTAATCCCCACAATAACCAGGAGGTAAATTCTGGTGAGAAAATTGATGCCCAGAGAGGTTAAGTCATTGGCTGTGGTTTCAGTGTGGTGGAGCCAGGAATCTTAATGCAAGCAGTTTCATTCTAGTGCCCACAGTGGGTTCTTTTTCTGTGATATTGTATTAATGGGACTCTTAGCATTTTGATTTGTTACCTTCAGGGAACTGCACGTAAAAATGAAAATATCACAGCCATTTTTATAGTCCTATGCTAAGTATCAGCACAAAACACCATTATTATAGAGCTGACCTTGATATCTGCATGGTCTTTCCACAAATGCTCTAGCAGATATTCAATGCATACTGGTTTGTGCTTACCAAGCATTTGTACATTTTTGAGAGGTAGAAGAGTTTTCTTTTTTTTTTTTTAAAGATTTTATTTATTTATTTGACAGAGAGAGATAGTGAGAGCAGGAACACAAGCAGGGGGAGTGGGAGAGGGAGAAGCAGGCTTCCCGCAGAGCAGGGAGCCTGATGCGGGGCTCAATCCCAGGACCCCGGGGATCATGACCTGAGCCGAAGGCAGACACTTAACGACTGAGCCACCCAGGCGCCCGAAGAGTTTTCTTTTTGTTTCTGCCTCACTGTGAGGCCTTGGCAAGTACTAGCATCTCTGTGGTTCAGATTTCTGATGGCAGAGTGGGGACAATGCAATAGCAGAACCTCTCCATTAACTTCTCAGAAGTGGAATGAAATAAGACAAGAAAAAGGACATTGACCAAGCATAGAGAGGGTCTGGGCTTACCCAGAGGCATGGCTGGTTGTCACATTTCATTTGACAAGAATTAGGGAATTATTATATATTCCTGAGTGGGTTGTATTGAAGAGTGGGCTGTATTGAAGAAAAACTCATGGCTATTAATTGTGAAGGTTGTGCAGACAAAAATCTTTAAAAATGAACACTTTTACAAAAGTTTCAAAGGTTTTCTGTTGGGTCAAAAGCCCAAATTCAATTTATATGGTGTTTACTAGAGTCTCACATAAAACAAAATGACAAAAAAATGTCAAAAGTCAAAACTTATACAAGACAAACACAAATAAGAAATAAAGCAAGGTTCACAGTATTAATATCAGATACAGTAGAATTCAACACAAAAGAAATACTTTGGTGCAAAGATGGTTATTTTATACTCTAAAGAGTATAGGAGACCATGAAGAAATAGCTTGACACGTTTCTTCACATGTCAAATAACGCTGCTTCAGAAAAGCAGCTTAATGAATGGTTCCGGGCATGGGCCGGGGAGTGTGGTGGTGTGGGGTCAGATTCCAGATCTGACACTTACTTCACCATATTTTGTCATCCATAAAATGGGAATATTACTAGTTCCCACCTCAGAGGGCTGTCTTGAGGATGCAGGAAGACAGTGCCAGCACGTACATGTTCAGGTTAGCTTTACTGCTGCTACATTAAGTCTGTAAAGCAATCTACTAAATCTATTAAAATCTATAAAGCAAGGCAAATGGATAGAAATGTAACCATCATAGGGATTTTTAACTTACTTCCATTAGTTTTTGCAAGATTATGTAGGTATAAAAATGTAACAAAAGGATAATTATTTCAATAGTTTTTGCAAGATTATGTAGATATAAAAATGTAACAAAAGGGTAATTGTTTCTATGACACTTTAAAAAATGAAAGTGATAGGGGCGCCTGGGTGGCTCAGTTGGTTGAGCGACTGCCTTCGGCTCAGGTCATGATCCTGGAGTCCCGGGATCGAGTCCCGCATCGGGCTCCCTGCTCGGCAGGGAGTCTGCTTCTCCCTCTGACCCTCCTCCCTCTCATGCTCTCTGTCTCTCATTCTCTCTCTCTCAAATAAATAAATAAAATCTTTAAAAAAAAATGAAAGTGATATATGGGGCCCATCCTAAACCTGAGTTTGGACATAGGGCTGGAAGCAAAGGCAGGTTGATTTTCGAAAACTACTTAAGTTTCCCTACAATATACTCTTGCTGAGAATCCACTGCTAAAAAGCATTCTAATGACATTAACAAGGTTGATTTGGCCTAAACTTATTGAACCTTCTAAATAGAGACTATATGCTATTTTCTAGCACCCATGGAATATCAACAAAAATTTTCTATGTTTAAGGCAACTGAAAAATTTAGATAAATTTAAAATATTATTGAAATTACTTAAATAAGTCAAAACTCTAAATACCTAATTCTCAGATCACAATGCAACAAAATTAGAAGCAAGGGACAAAATTTAAAGCAATAACAACATTTGTCACTGGGAAATGAAACAAAACATTTTAAAAATAATTATGTGGTCAGTGACAATATCAATAAGGCAATTAGACACTATTTGGTAATTAATTATAATGAAAATACTAAAGTCAAAAACAATGGGATCTATCCAAGTTTCTACCTGAAGTTTTTCGTCTTTCCTTGACTATTTTTATTAGAAGCTTCTCTACTTTATTGACTGAATTGATATTTCTAAAAAGTTTAATGTTTTTAACTTCCTAATTGAAATCAGGCTTCCTGGACTTCAGAAGTCCTTTTCTAAAACATCAGGGTCATATATTCCACTTATGAATTTATGAAAATCTGCCTATTAAGGGCCAGGCACTGTGCCTGCTGGACATACAAAGATGTATAAGATTTGGTACCTTCCCTCAAAGGATCGATTCAATATTGGCAGCCCTTTAGGTTTTCCATGAAGTTCCCTCATTCCCCTTCTCCCTGACATCATCCAACCATATGACCGCACTCAAGGTAGGTATGTGCTTAATGCCAGGCATGGAGATAGTTACAATGCCAAACAAAGGGGTTAGGGGTCTACAAAACAGATGCCAAGAATGCTCTTGCTTTGCTGGACTTGGCTCCTCTTTCTGGAAGTGTTGTCCACCATGTTATCATTTTGAGAACATGAGTCTCAACTGAAGTTTGGAAGAGCCATTGCTCTGGGAAGTTGGCAGATTAAGTGTTCAAACCATTTCCCTCCTCACCCTCACACCTCATGGAAGAAAAAGGGAATGAGTTAGGGTTCTGCAGTACAATATTCTCGTGTGGAGACCCTGGTGCAGCAGGTCGCAGATTTCCTTACATTTACTCTTTGGTGTAGTTCAGACTTTGTTTCCTCATCATCCCACAGGTCATCAGGAAGAGCATTGAAATCAGCCTGCCATTGAGATACAAAATCTTGTTTGTGATCTGGACGCCGCAGAAAATGCTGGAAATTTGTTCTGTAAGGCAGTAAGAGAATGAGATGGAGCTCACATGACATGCCTATAGACTACAGAATTCTGACTTTGGAAACATTACTTACCTAACTTCATATAAGTAAGAAATCACAGAATGCTGTTCTTCTCTCAGATGCCTGAGTACTGTTTTGATGGAGTTTATATAGGAATTTTCTATTAGTTCCCAGTAAGGTACTAAAAAGGAAGGTATTTCCTGTTAAATGGTAAAGCATAAAATTAATCATTTCAAAGTGACAATTCTGACTAATTGAGTCAAAAGAGCAATACTAAGCAAGAAGAACAAGATGCAGATGGAACTATCTAATGCATTCTCTGTGAAACTTCTTGCCCCTCCTTTTCTTTTCTCCCCCAACTAATTTCTATTCCAAATACTTCTTCATGTCTCAGTTCAGATAAATTTCTTCCAGAAATTCTTCCCTGATCCAAAAAGTCTTGAAGGTCACCTCCTGACATTCCAGAGTTCTATCTCAGCCCCTGTACTTTCTGCTAGTATAGTAGGGATGACATTAATGGCAACTGCTTGTTCATTTGTCCATATTCACCTCTAGAATATCAGTCTCATAAAGAACAATGAGAACAATGGTTGTTTTAGTCACCACTCTACCATTTTTCCTATAATCACCACAGCGTCTGGGACATAATAGGTGTCCAAGAAATATTTATTGAATGAATAAATAGATGTCATATTTTGTCTAAGTTGGAAAACTGCCTATCATGGACAATATCTAGTGTTCATGTCAGGGTGGTGATGAGTCATTTCTCTGAATTTGCCCAAGTGGTTTTATCTTTGCTGTGTGTACCATGAAAATTAGAAAGTTTCTTTAGGTTATCTTTGATGATACAAATAAATAACCAAAACTAAGAAATAATCAAAATGAAATAAAATTGAAGATACATATTATATTCAATATAAATTCTCTGTACTAAATATTCCCTCATTGGCTGTGCATTTATTTACTCAGGGAATTACACATGGAGACCTGAGAGGTTATTTGGCTAATCTCCTTTCCAATTCAGATATGCTAAATACTAGCGATGAATGATCCCTCCGTGGACCTCACTGATACCTTTCAGGGCAGGCCCTCCAGTGTCACACAACTATGTTACTGTAAAAGTCTCCCTTGTGTTGAGCAGCAGTTTGCCTTCCTGTAGTTCCCACTTCCCAGCCCTAGCTGTGCCCTTTGGAGAAGGGGAGACTACATTCATAACAGTCTTCCCTGTGACAGCCTCTCAGATATTGGAAGACAATGGGGAGAGGTAGGCTGGGATTCAGGATGAAACTTGTTTTGTTAGGCTCAGCATCTAGTACAGCATTTGCACGTAACAGGCCTTCAATAAATTTTACTACGTAGACTCACCTGAACCCAATTTTATCATTAGTTAAATTTTTAGGAGACTGGCTGGCTCCATCTAGTTCTAAAAGTCTATAATTTAATGTCCAGACACATTTGAAATATTCATTTATCTAGTTTAAACGCCTACGGTTCCTTTAATGCTCCTCTGACATTATTTTGACACCTTTTTTTCCCCCTGGTTCCTGCCTCTGGTTTCTACTTTTTCATGATACCCAGAATGGTGCTAAAGACCATTTTAAATAAGCCCCATTACTCCACCTCCCTCCTGGATGACTTTAATCCATTAATTCACACTTTGTGCATAGAGAGTTACCACCTAGGAATAGACCTAATTGAATTAACACCCTGCTCACAGATCTCATTTGTTTATAAGAACTTCATGAGAAGTTGTCCAATACTATTTTGAACTCAAGATATACAAAGTTTATGGTACTTCCCTGATCCATCTAGTCAACCTTGCTGTCAAGGAAAAGGAATGGGCCAGTTCAGCAGGACTTAGTGAAACTATGTGGGCTCTGGGTGATCATTTTTGTAGTTTATACATGCTCAGAAGTCAGACTTTTAATATTTTCTCTCAAATTGTGTCAGGGTTTAATGTTTGGAGTATTGGTCTGTATGTTATTAAATCCCATCAGCATTTTATTAAACATTTAGGTATTTTCCTATATCTGGTCTTCTGGAATCTCCCATATCCTCTGTGATTTCTATGAGTTGTTGATAATTTCAAATCTATAGGTTCTTCCAGTCTCTAGGATATAATTTTTTCTGGGTCTGGGCACTTGAACTTATGTGATATGACTAGATGTTCAGATCTATACTTTCCAATTAAATAGTCTTCTTTTCATTGGGTAAGACTGAGTATAATAGGAAATCAGTAGCTAAAGCAAATATGCTCCAAAACTTCAGAAGCTGAAAAACAAAGATCTCTCACTCTGACTGCCTTCTCAGTTCTCTCTGCACCCCTCCTTCTGGCTGACAAAGGGGGTAGGACCCAGGTTCTTCTGGAACTTGGCTGCTGCTTCCACCTGGAAGAGCCAGATCTGAAAGCAATCTCTCTCAATCTCTTCAACCTCTCTCTCTCTCTCAATCTACCTTCCCTTCTCCCCTTCTTCTTCTCCTCTCCCCCTTCCTCTCTTTCTCTGTCCACATGCCTACTGAGGGAGGTAGATATGGGGTCCTTGGATGGCCTGGAACTGGGGTTACCAGATAAATTATAGGAAGCCCACTTAAATTCATTGATAATCTAAAATTCAAATTTAACTGGGCATCTGTCTTTCTTCTTCGACAGGTAAGCTCTACAGCTTACCTGCCAAAGGGTGAGAACCTTAGGGTGGGAAAAGGACTAGAGAGGATCATGTGGCTGCTTTGTTTCTAGGCTCTAGACTACTTCCAGTTGTAGCAAAATGTGTTCTCCACATGGTTTCACTTAGGTTATTAGAGGTAGAGGTCTGTGCTGCATATCTTCCCATTGTTCCTACAGACCAAGTTCCTATCCTTCATTCTTCGGGCTGCTCAGTGCCCTGGAAGGCTAACTTATGTGAACTACTTCAGGAAACAACCTTACCCTCCATCTTCTGGGCAAGAGATGGGAGAGCAAGAAGAACATGAGGTCTGGTCCTGTATTTCCCCACTCCCCTCTGCTGTGTCACTGTGGGTGGCTACATCCCTCTGCTGAAGGCCTCCGCTCCTGCCAGATGGCCCTCTCCACACAGAGGTCCTCTTGGCTTCCAAGCATCTGCTCCTTTTCCCCACCCTTTCAGGCCTAGAGGCCATATGGCTCCCAGCTACCCCTTGTTTGGGGGTAATAATCAAATCCTTATATGTGCCCTTATTTTTGATCCTTTATTCAACTCTCCTTAAATTATCATCTGTTTTCTGCCAGAATCCTGACTGCTAGAAGATCTACATGGGAGCTGGTGCCAAACCTCAGGGTTAATGTTTATTTTTTCACTTCTGCCCTCTATTTCCTTCTTGTCCTCTATGTATTTATTTCTCTCATGAGCTTCAAGGTTTGGATTTAAGGATTAAATTTCAATATTTTTGTCTCTTACTCCCCAACCCTGCCAAATAATATCATTTTAGTTTTATCTACTTCCCAACAACCATTTCTATATCCCGATTCTATGACAAGTTTTTTTAATGTATTTATTTCAATAAGTAGCTTCGTTTGGCTGAGTGATATTACACTCATCTACAATTGTATCATTTAATGTTGTCATTTTCAAACATTTTCTGTTCTAGCTTCCTTATCAATGTAAATTAATTAAATCATTAGAACTTCATCAAGAATCTATGTTGTGTTTGATTCTGTATTGAATACAGTCAATTATCCCACATGTTCTTACCCTCTTTCAAAGAGGTTATAATCTAATTGGGGATATAAGACATTTCCCTAGGAAAGATCAATAATAACAGCAACAGCACAACCACTGAAATTCATCATTGGTCTCAAATGCCTGGCCCAAGCAGTCAGTGCTCAGAGTTCATAAGAGTAAGAATTCACTGAGGATTGCAGTGAAAAAAAAAAGGGGCTGCATCTTTTATAGAGCAATTTGTCTTTGAAAAAAGTGTGAAAGGAAAGACCATTCTTGGTGATTTTCTTAAGATGATTTATCTATTGAAGCAACCAGCTTTGCCTACGTGGAGACTGGGCTTTGCAGTTGTCAGAGAACAAAGAACTGAAGGGAGTTCCCAGAGTTCACCTTATTCTGGCATACCTATTTAAAGTTCTCAGGCCAGACAGTGACCTGTTCTTTTATTAGTTTAGTTAGCTTCAAAAAGTTTCTTCTATTTGTAAAAAGTCAGAAGTTAAACTTCATTTGAAAGCATTACAATGCAGACATGAGAATATGGATGGAGGGCTATAATTTGCTGGATATGTGTTCTGAGGAAGTCATTCTTCCAGGAAACTGCATCTCTGCTTGTCCTTGGGGAGAAAATTGGTCCTCACAGAACCCATTTGTTCTCCTGCTTTCAGCACTTAATAGTGGTTCAAAGCATGACTCAGAAACTCGAAGGAGTAGAGAGAGGATACAATGTGATTCAATGAATAGTGTCAAAAATTCACCTCAGCTTTTTTTATTATTATGTTCAGTTAGCCAACATATAGTCCATCATTAATTTTTGATGTACTGTTCAATGATTCATTAGTTGAGTATAACACCCAGTGCTCATCACCATGCGTGCCCTCACCTTGGCTTTCTGATGAGCATACATATCACCAGCTATAAAAGGCCTGGATGGTGCAAATAATGGTGTGAATCTTACTATAAACAAGAGAAAGGCTAGCTTCTACTAGCTTCAATCTAAACTGCCATACCTCAGGAATTGGTTCATTCACGTAGACCCATTCTTCGGCTCCTGGCTTAGGTGGTGGTGGCACTATGGGAACAGGTGACACATTTGTAGAATCGGCAGGTGATTTCTTTACTGGCGCTTTCCCTCCTGGTGATTTTCCTTTAGGAGAACCTTAAATATGCATAATAAATCATTCCACTACAAGTAGATGAATGGAACCAGATTCTGGTGGATGAATAAATCTAGGATTACTGTGGACTTCAGGCAACTCATTAAGCAGTTTTGGGGAGTCTTAGCAAATCAAAAAAATCAAACACCCTATTCTCTACATCCTCCAAATTAACCAATAATATCAGGAACAGGTTTGGGGTTCTGTTTTGTTTTGTTTTGTTTTGTAAGCCACTCAGGTTTTTTGTCCAGTTGGCTATCAAAAGCAGCTTGGTATTTTATTTTTGTCTCTGTCCTTGCTTCCATAATGAACAAAGTTTACACTGAAAATTGCATTTCATTTACTATTGCAAGTACTAGCAAATTAAATTCTCCATCCTGAATGAGAAAGAGTAAGTCTACTATGAGCAGTGCTCTTGATCGGTTTTGTTTGTTTGTTTGTTTTTGTTTTTGTTTTGAAGCTCAGGGGAGGAATAGGAAGGAAGGAGGTTACTGTAAGTCAGCCGGAGTCAGTGAAGGATGTGGGGAAGGAGACACAGTGAGTATTGTAGCTCCTGAATATTCCAACATTCCCTGACTGAGACACAGGGTTTCTGAGTGGGAAACTGTATTTCTTGCTACACTCAGGGAGTATGGATGAAGGTACCTTCTGTGCCATAAGCCTGGCTGAATTAAGGCATAAGAAAGAGAGAAGGGGAGAGAAGAGAAAGAGAGAGGAGGGAGGAAGAGGAGGTAGAGGAGGAGAAAGAGGAGGAAGAGAAAGAATGCTAATGTTCAGTTCAGAATCCACAAAGGGCATATGCTTCACTCCCCCTGAGAGCATAAAGAAAGGAATCTAGATCAGTTGGGTGGCATGGCACTCTTATGGTCTGAAAGATCCTGTGATTCATCAAAGTAGCGGAACTCAGAAAGCCTAATATTCCCTTAAAGGATCAAGGTTATTATGGTTTAGAAAATCATTCTGTTTAAATTGCACTTACCTTCAGAATAATTACTGAGATTTTAGATGCAGTTTATAGACACCTATAGATTTGGGAATACTTTATTTCCCAAGCTATATTTCCTTAATGAGGATTATTTAATGATAATGCTATTTAGAAAAGTAAATATATCTTACACTTTTATGCTAGTTAAATTATATAGATTATAAGTAGAGGGGAAATTGTCAATTATGTCTTATGGAGAGTTTAGGTGACCTCTACTTACACATTTAAAAATAGTATCCATTATCTATAGGTCTAAAGTTATATCCAGCTCTTTTTACATTTAGGAAAAATTTAAGAAAATCTTTGTTCAGGCAATAACCAACAATGTTCATTATTTGATATATATTTCAATAGGGTGATTTCCTGTTATTTGACCTGAATCTGGTGAAATAAAAATGATAACACTATGGGCACTTTAAGATGAATTTCTCTAAGAAGAATTCCTAAGAGGAAGAACTTTGCAATTGTAAATGTGAGACTGAAATGAGTTTCTTCTTTCTTCTTTTCTTAAATAACATGATCAGTCAGTGAAAACTAAGAGCCAGGTAGTCTTTTTGGACTATCGTGCTTTGATTCCATTTAACTTATATCTATTTTTTAACAATGAAAATGCTAAGGGGAAAAACAAAATTTGAATGAATAAAAATGTATCTATGCCATAGGGATTTGAACATAATCTGCCAGCATCTTAAATGTAACAGGGGGGCGTTTCTTCCTCAGTACCACTCACCCGACCACATGGAAGCTTCAGTTTCTAATGAGAGACCGGCTTTCACTTGAAAGCTGGATTGTTTAGTCCCCAGTGTAGCCGTTCAATGTTGAAATAGAAACAGTTCATATGTATGTTTTTCCTAAATTGCAATCCAAATGAAATATTTTGGGGGATGGGACATATAAAAAATATGTTATAAATAATTGAATGTTTCTGATATTCCAATGGCTACAGTACAGGATTAATCCTTGGGCTCCAGTTTAATAGTTTCCCAATTTTAACGATCATCAGAATTCCCTAGAGGGTTTGTTAAAACACAAATTGCTGGGCCCCTCCAGGAGTTTTAGATTTGGTAGGTCTGGAGTGGGGCCAAGTGTTTGTGTTGTTAGTAAGTTCCCAGGTGACCACACTTAAAGAGCCACTGTTCTGGTGGATGCAGCCAGATATTTCAATTTCATTAGCCTTTTATCTTTTTCCATGCCCTTCCAGTTAAATGTCACTGATGTTTATAACACTGACATTTCATTTACTGCTAAGTGGCCTGGTAGCACCTATTACTGTAAGTCAAGTTGGAAAGCAAGCACTGGGACGATGCCAGTGCCAACACGTGGGCAGGCCAGTGGAACTAAAGACAACATCATTCCCTGATGTTTGTTCCATAAAACTCTAGCCCCAATAGATACTCTTCCAAGAGAGAATTCTGCAGCCAAAATATTTTGGGATATTACATATTGTATTTCCCACTTCCTTAGAGATGCATATTGATATATTTTTTAAAATCCTGCATTAAAAACTTTTTAACTTGGCCTAATTCAGTATTTTCTGCAATTAGTTGATTAGGGAAAACTTTCTTCATTCAGCCCCTAATTAACAAGTGGTAGGTAAGATCATGGGGTTGAAAAGCTGTGTTTTATGAATCAATAACATGGGACAATGGCAAATGGGTTGAAGAGAATAAGAAATGATTTAAGAACACCAAAATACACTTGGCAAAAGGCATTTCAGTGTCAAGATTTGGGAGAAGAAGGGTAGAGACTGATCTATTATGCAGAGAAGAATAGGACTGAGTCAAAGATGTCAACAGCAGGAAATAAAGGTAAGTTTGAAGAAAGAAAAAAGGAGATAGCTCCTTAAACCAGAAGAGATGATCTCATTATAATGGTATCAACTGACCTATGAGATAAATGGATAATCAATCAGTTGTGTTCACCTCCAGTGATGTTAATTTTAAATACTAAGAATTAAAATCGTAACTTCCTTTTAATGAGGAAACCTGACACATGCTGAAAAACAGCATTTCTATGTAACAGAAAGACTTCTTTTTTTTTTAAAGATTATTTATTTATTTATTTGAGAGAGAGAGAATGAGAGAGAGCACATGAGAGGGGGGAGGGTCAGAGGGAGAAGCAGACTCCCTGCTGAGCAGGGAGCCCAATGCGGGACTCGATCCAGGGACTCCAGGATCATGACCTGAGCTGAAGGCATTCGCTTAACCAACTGAGCCACCCAGGCACCCCAACAGAAAGACTTCTAAATCATGATTGCAAATTCACCTATTTCAAATATTATTTAACACAACAGAAATCCAGTAAAATAAAAGTAAAAAATGTTTGAAAATTCTTAGTTACTTAAATTGAGCTAACTGCATGACTCCAATGTATATATTTTACTGGTTGAACTTGTATTTGCTTATGATTTGTTTGGGGTGTGTATACTTTTAAATAAGGATGCTCTTAAAGCATGTGCATTATTATATTAACTTGATTTGGTAACTAATATGCATAGTATATTTAATTTGTTTTTTTTAATTTGTATTTTTGAAGATTCTATGATGATCCTTCATTTGCTTTTATTGATCACAATGAGAAAGCAAGGAATAAATACTGTAAATGCAAAAATTATTCTCCTATTAGTAAATCAGTAGAGCTGAGCATAAATTATAGCCCTTAACATTTTGGCTAAAATTTATATCTCAGTGTTAACTCATCAGGTGGCTCTAGTTATATATCATGTTACATAATTAGAGAAGGATGAAATTCTCTTTGGGATCATGGTTATGTATTTTTAAATGGCAAAATAAAGATCCTTTCAGCCCATCATTATGTGAACTTGCACACTCTTGGCTTGCAACTGCATTTGGCAATTTATAATGAAAAGTTAAGAAAAGGTACACACTCATGACAACCCCATGTGAATATACCCTGAAAAAGCCAACTGTATATATTTATAACTGCATTTCAATCTTTAATTGGTTGTTATAGCAGCTTCACCATAAATCTAACTAAGATGCTGTTACGAATCTAGGATTTTCTTCTGTCAACTATCAATTACTTAAAAATTTTACCCCCTTTATTTCACAGAAACAGTTAAAATAAAATAGAAAAAAATTACATGAAATTAGGGTGAGGACAAGTACAACTTAAAGTGGAAGGTCAAAACTGGGAGAGGTATTAGAAAGCAGATATTGAGATCTAGGTACCCTTGCATGGATACGGGCACTAGTTTGGTTCTGAACTTCTGGTCAGCCAAAATAGAAAAGGAAGTATCATCATTTAGATGTGCTAATTATCTAACCACTCAGAGGAAGAGTTTCCTGTCCCTTGATTCTGAATGAAATTTCTCACCTAGGATTTCATATATGGGCCATTAAATGATGTAGTGGGCATACTATCCCCTCAGAAAATAAAATATGAGGTTATTATTGGTATAATGAAAGTTTCACCTCCACTGCTATGTTATACTGTGAAGGGAGTTGAGGACTTTATACTGAAGTGCATATCAGTGAAGGCAATTTGATGAGAGCTCAAGAAAATATGGTTCAGTGCATAGCTTTCTGATGGCATAGCTTAGCCCAAGGATAACACCTATAATTTCTATGATGAATGGATATTCTGTATACTAGATATCTCTAAATTATTCCCCACAAACATCACTTTTCTCAGCAGGACCTTTGCTAAAATCCAGGCTACAGAACGACTGAGGTTATATTCTTTGGCAAGGGCTTATGGTTTACAAGGCCTAAGAGAAGTATTCAGTGTATACAACTAACAAATCTGGCTCTCTTCCCTGAGGCAGTTAGGAAATGCAGAATTACATTGAACCATATCTATCTTTATCTGCGGTACCTTTTCTTTTGAGTGAAGTGTCACCTTTCTTCCCTTTTCCTTCCTGAAGAGATTCTTGCTTACCATGCAAGGACTCTAAACAAAATTCAAGACATAAACATTATTGATGATTTTCTTTAATATTCTGGGCTATATTACTCATACACAATCCAATGCTATTTCTCACAGATAAACAGTTATATTTGTGACGTCTTCACTTGAGCTAAAATTAACCTGAAGACAGACTGGATTAAAACTTTTTGAATGACAGCCCTGATAGTGCTATTTGATTTGTCACACTGAGAAGTTTAGTATCAATATTTGGTAGTGGACTTGATTGTAAACTCTTCAATGCAACATAACCTGCAGAGTTTTAAAAGTTAGTTACAAGTTCATTTGAAGCATATGGCTCTATTTTTATTTATTTCAACTAAATGATCCTTATACAATAAGACAACTAAATCTGTAATAAGATGATGCCAAAACACCTTGAGGAAGAGCTGAATAACCACATTGTTTTGAGATGATGCATCCTTGAGCTTTTCCTGACCTCACGCCTTGTAATTTCTACATTTCTGTTTTGCATTGACTATAACTTGCAATGTAAAGGATGGTTTGGATATGGTTATCTTGGATTCCTTGAACTCTAGTTCAAAACTATGCTGGAAGGGGGAAAACGCAAAACTGATCATCTAAAGGTCAATAAGGCATCCCAAATAATAAATTAGTTCCTTGAAAAAAATCCCTATATTCCACATTATTCACCAAACAAGTTCAATCATTATCTACTCTTTGCCCTGGGCTATAGTTTACTCTTCATTGGAAGGATGGACATATGGGACAATTTAAATGCCTATGATGGAGAGACACTGTCTGACCTACTATTTATATTTAGAAGTGATAATTATAAGAATGTGTAAATGTATAGCACATGCCATATTTAAACTTCTCAGATCCAACAACCAAGACTTCATAGAAAGAAGACATAGAAAAGGATTAACCTTAAACTTGGTCAGCCTTTATAAAAAGACTTTTAAGTATCCAAATAGCCGACTGCCAGACTCAAAAATAAGTAAACAAACAAACAAATACATAAAAACCAAACATTTGAACTAGTTGCTTTTTTTAGAAATAAGCTTAATAATAGTAACAATAAAGTTTAGATAAGCTCCTACTTCCTTTAATAACAATACTTTGGGTAACCAACTATTTAGCTCTAAACTAGCTCTAAACAAGGCAACAGAGAATAGAAGTTACAGATAGAGATATCTGAATTTATAAAGGACACTGAATTTATAAAGCATTGTGGGCAAGTCTAATTTCGGCTGGGGCAACATCTACTCTACCTGTTTTTTTAAAATCAGTTCTAAAATAGATTCTGAAATCTCAAAAAATATTTTTAAATAGCAGCATGGATATAGTACTATTATATTGTGTCACACTGACAGCTCAAGTTTTAAATTGAATTCTGAAGTTTGGTAGTGGATTTGATAATAGACCCTTTAATAGAATGTTAACTGTGAACTCCTTCAGATTTAATCCCAAGTACATTTGAAGCAGATATAAAATGTAGAACTATATACAATGCAGAACCATATGGGGACAAAATGACTGTACTCAGTGCCCTATGCCTCCTTCTTTACTGTTTCTACCCTGATTTTTTTTTTTAATTTTTGGTAAATAATTCCTCTTTTCTTTTCTTTTTTTTTAAAGATTTTATTTATTTATTTGAGAGAGACAGCGAGAGAGGGAACGCAAGCAGGGGGAGTGGGAGACGGAGAAGCAGGCTTCCCACGGAGCAGGGAGCCTGACGCGGGGCTCAATCCCAGCACCCTGGGATCATGACCTGAGCCGAAGGCAGAAGCTTAACCGACTGAGCTACCCAGGTGCCCCAGTAATTCCTCTTTTCATCTCAACTTCTAAAGACTGTAGTTGGGTGTTTGAGATGGACATGTTCAGAAGCCTCAGGTTTTCATTTCTAAAAACATTTCATTTGAAAAAAATTGTTAATTATTTATATAAAAATAAACAAACCTGCCAGGAACTTTCCCCTCTAAAATTGCTTCACTAAGCTTCCCTGAGCTGTAAGGGCAGCCACCCGTTTCACTGCCTCGCTCTACTGCCCCCTCGATGCCCACGAGCACAGAGATCTCTTTCCATTAAGGCATTGTTGTTCGAAGGCAGTAATTAGGCTTCTGGAGATTAACACTTGGATAAGTTTTTAAAGATCAGGCAGTAGGCCTGTCCTTGGTGAAAAAAAGAGACAGATGCAAGCACTCTTTTAAGCAACAATAGCTTTATTATTCCTCCCATGCACAGTATTCAAGAATACAATTTTAAAATCGCACGCAAACTTCAGAAACTTAAAGACTGAACTGTGTTATAACCAGAAACACCAGAGATTGGTTTCGGGGAATGGCTCAGGTACACAGGTCACCCAGATTTCGAGCGGACCAAGGGGGAGGTCGTGGTAGGACAGCCATGGTCAGAGGTTAAAGGACTACAATGGATAAGTCTAGGCTACTCGAGCCACTGTGAAAACTGTTCTCCCCAGTTCTAAACAGATTTCTATTTTTCCTCCAGACCTCTGAATTTTTTTTTAATTCCTAATGAGGTAGTGGGAAAAGGGCATATATATTTAATTTATGGCTTTGTGCTTTATTCTTCATATGATAAAAAAAACATTTCTTTAGAATTTGCGTGTTTTGCCTTTAGTCAAACCCCATTTTATTGGAATACAATGGTCTTTAATAGAACATAATATATGTTACTTAAGTCTTTAAATTTATTTGTTTAATATAAATAAATTCAATTAAAAAATTCACATCCTTCTCAAATGTCCACGAAGCACAAAGATTCTGGAGTTTAAAAATACAATGATGACACAAGATCAAAGATTCCTGGGTCGACTTCTGTAATGCACAGCCAACTACTTACAAAGCTAAAACTAGACCCGAGAGCCACATTTGTTTCTTATACACAGCACCAAACTGATACTAACATTCTACCAATATCGTGCACAGCAACGATTGAGCACTTCACTTGGGTCATTATATTTATTGTCTACCACTTAAGTTAATGGCCCTTCGTGGTTAAAGATGTAGAAAGAACTTAAGCTAAAAAAATACTCCCTACACAAACTCTTTATCCGTATATATTATAAATTACAAACATATACATTTCCTGAGAAGCCAGGTGCTCATTTCTATCCTTTTATTATCACATATACTCCCACAGATGATGAAGTTACATATGAATTCTAGACCCTGATGAATGCTGTTGATTTGTTCCCTTATTCTTATGAACAACTAGCTATACTAACTCTCATTTTCTGAAGATGTTCTCACTCTACAAAAAAACATCAGTCTACAGTTCAGCAAACAGACGTCCGTCCTTTTGATCTGCTCTAAGTTCCTTCTGGTTATTCTCCTGTGCCCTTCCTATTCTCACCTGTGGCCTTATTCTAACCAGAAGAACTGGGTAGGAGGACTCCACTTTCCCTCCACGCTCTTAGCTACTGAGGACTTTCCCACTTCTGTCTGAGCACCTAATCATACCATTGAAGTTGCTCCAAGTCTGAATCTAAATAAGGGCATTGGTACTGCGATTTATAATTCTTTTCTAAGCGAAGATAAGAAACTGGAAAACAGGATTATAAATTATTCTTTCAATCACCTGATGGTGGTTTCCCTTTTGCTGGAGGAGTTTGTGAATGGGTTTCCTTCTCCTTTTCTGGCTCAAGAGAAGGAAGGGGAGGGGGAGGAGGAGACGGAGGCTCAGCCAGGGGGACTTCTTTTTTCTCAGCTTCCTTTTCTTCTAACTTCTTTTTAACTTCGAAAAGATAAGAAGAATGGACCTTTATTAGAGACTCTAGACACCCGCTATTTTACTTGAACCAAGATAAGCCTAAATTAATATAAAATTGCCCATACTGATTTAAGTTTAAATTCATGTTTTAAGGCTCTCCCTTAAATCATCCAGTCCTTAAAGCTAGGATTTGAAGCCTTCTCTGCCTGGTTAGAAACACTGTTTACTTTGTGGATAATGATGATGATGATGATGATGTGTGTGCATGTGTGTGTTACGGAACCTGGACTGGATCGCCCGACGGAAGAACCAAGCAGCACTCGGAGATATTGGAGGACAGGAGGCTTATTTAACGCCAGTGGGCTCAGAGGAGAGTGGTCTCCAAAGGTCTGAGCCCCAAGCACAAACAAAGGGGGCAATTTATACACTTCTACTTCCACATACTTGGCACTTTTGGCACGTGCGCGAAGCAGGGCAGGGAGAAGAACCCGGAAGAGCCCCGGGGCAGGGACTGGGACTCTCTCACTGGCTCGGTCGGCCATCTTAGGACATAGATTTTCCTTATCATTCCCCCCTTTGATGTCCCATTAAACACCTAGTATAGAGGGCATCATTCTGTTTGACTCTAAGGGTTGACTGCAAGGCTTGGGGCAAACACGGACTTAATCATAAACTTAATAGCACACCAGGTAGCAGAAGACCAGGACAGACTGGGGCCAGGAAAATCATGGTGAAATGCGCTCAGGAGTAGACAGCAGAGGGCCAGTAAAAGTGGGATTTATGACCTTAGGTAGAAGCCTCTGGGGGAAAGTCCAATCAGGAGGGGCAGCAGTATACAGTCTGACTCCCAAGATGAGGGAAATCACGCCAATGAGAGCCAGGGACCACGGTGGGGTCTTGTCAAAGGTGAAGCTGGAGTGGGTTCATGAAGTCTGACTGGACTCTCCACTGGCGCGGCTCCTCATCCGAATGATGAGCTTTCTTCACTCTTGAGTGGTGGACCCATGGGGTGACACCTGAGACCTTGAGGGCAGTAGGGGTGGTTAGAACAACAGTGTGGGGCCCTGCCCACTGCGGTTTGAGGGGGTCTTTCTTCCAATCTTTGACACAAACTGAGACCCCTGTCTGGAAGGAGTATACCTGAGACCCTAAGGAGATTGGGGTCCTCTCAGTGGTGTACTTTTGTAATTTATTTAGGGTGGCCCCCAGGGCCTGAAGCTGCACCTTTATCCCTTTATCTCCAACCTGATGTAAATTTCCTGGAAGGCTTCCCAAGCACGGGGAGGCCATCCATATATTAATTCGAATGGGGAGAAACCTGATGTCTGGGGCTTGCAGCGAGCATGCAGGAGAACTAGGGGTAGCAGATCCGGCCATGGGAGGTTAGTCTCTGGACAAAACTTTGCTAAGGTTCTCTTGAGGGTGCGATTCATTCGCTCTACCTTCCCTGAACTTTGGGGCCGGGAAGCAGTGTAGAGTCTCCAGATGATGTTGAGAGATTTGGTCAAGACCTGTACAATGTCTGCCACAAATGCGGGTCCATTGTCACTATGGATTGTTAATGGCAGGCCGAACGATCTCCCATAAGAGGACTTTAGCTACTTCCCGGCTTTGCTCCGTCCTGGTCAGAAGGCTTTGTGCATACTATTACTAGGAGATATCTGAACCCCCTGCTCGGCTGCACATCTGTGAAGTCTACCTCTAGATCTTCAAAGGGGGTGCTCCCATCCTCTGGACACCTGGTGGGGGACGTGGTGCAGACCGAGCATTATTTTTAGCACATGTTATGCACCGTTCACTCGTTGCTCGGCACAGTGCTGGCAGCTCACTGATGTAGTAGTGCTTCTTGAGAAGGCTCTAATGCAGTTTTTCCCAGATGAGTGAGTCGGTGGTGTTCCTTGACTAGATGCCCTCAAGTTGCTGTTGGAACAAAGATGCACCTGTCTGGCATCATCCACCATCCATTTTCAATCAGGGTGGCCCCCTCAGCCATGGCCATTCCTTTCCCTTTTTAGTGTAATTGGGTGGAGGGACTTCTTCCAGGGGTGTTAGGGCCATGGTGAGGGAAGGGGCTCTGTCTATGTCCTCACTGGCTGTGGCCTTGGCTGCCTCATCTGCTAGACGACTTCCCCGAGCTATGGGGTCATCTCCTTTCTGGTGTCCCTTACAGTGCAGGATTGCTACTTCCTTTGGAAGCCAGACAGCTTCGAGGAGTCTCAGTATCTCCTCCTTGTTCTTGATAGCATTTCCTGCTTTGGTTAGGAGGCCCCTTTCCTTGTAGATGGCTCCATGTATATGTAGAGTAGCAAAGGTGTACGGAGAGTCAGTATAGATATTGACTTGCTTGCCTTCACCGAGGGTGAGGGCTCTAAGGCATATAATTCAGCCCGTTGAGCTGACCATCCAGCTGGTAATGCCTTAGCTTCTAGGACTTCAGTGGTTGTGGTTACTGTATAACCCGCTTTCCGGGCACCCTCCTGTAGGTAACTGCTGCCATCGCTGAACAGCGTGAGCTCTGGATTCTTTATGACTTGATCCCGCAGATCTGGATGGCTCACATAGACTTCATCAGTCACCTCAGAGCAGTCATGGTCTGGTACCCCCTCTTCCATGGGGATAAAGGTTGCTGGATTTAATGTCCTTACTGTTTCAAGGGTGACCCATGGGTTTTCACAGAGGAGCTCTTTCACAGAGGAGCCCTTGGTATTGTGCTAGCTGAGAGTTGGAAAGGAAGTGGTGTCCCTGTGCGTTCATGAGGGACACAACTGCATGAGCAACCTTGACATTAAGTTCTTGCCCCAGGGTAAGTTTGTCTGCCTCCTGATGAGTAGGACTGTGGCTGCAAGCGCCCTGAGGCATGGTGGCCATCCCGCTGCCATGGGGTCCAGCTTCTTTGACAGGTAAGCAACTGGCCATTGCCAGGGCCCAACAGTCTGGGTGAGTACCCTGAGTGCTATTTTTTCCTTTTCATGTACAAAGAGATTGAAGGGTTTTTCTACATCTGGTAAGCCCAGGGCTAGAGCCTGCCCCAGGGTGGTCTTTATCTCTGTGAAAGCAGCTTCTGCTTCCTCAGTCCAGGCGGGGGGTTCTCGATCTGGTCCCCCTAAGAGATCATAAAGAGGTCTTGCTATTGCTGAGAACTCAGGGATCCAGATGGAGCAGAATCCTGCAGCCCCCAGGAATTCTCGTAGGCCCCTTTTTGTCTGGGGCTGTGGCAGGGAGATGATGACCCTTTTTCTCTCCAGCCCTAGTTCTCTTTTCCCTTGGGTGAGGAGGAAACCAAGGTATTGGACCTGTTGTAGGCAGATTTTGCCTTCTTCCATGAGGCTCAGTATCCCAAGTCTGACAGGAGCTGTAGGAGGGCCTTTGTGCCTTTTGTGCAGTCTTTTTGTGTGTCACTGGTGAGGAGGAGGTCATCCACATACTGGAGGAGGGTGCATCGCGTGGCCTCTCTTGGGAAGCTGGCAAGGCCCACGGCCAGCACTTCCCCAAAGAGGGTTGGTGAGTTTTTAAACCCCTGCAGGAGGCGCGTCTAAGTCAGTTGCATCTAGCACCCTATATCAGGTTCAGACCATTCAAAGGCAAATAGTGGCTGGCTCTGGGGAGCTAAACGGAGGCAGAAGAAGGCATCCATCAAATCTAGGCAAGTGAACCATCTGCCGACCCTGGGATTTGGCTGAGGATGGTGTATGGATTCGGGACCACTGGGTGCAGAGAGATGGTCACCTTGTTGATGGCCCATAGGTTTTGAACTGGTCGGTATACCCCTCCTGGCTTCTTGACTGGCAGGAGTGGGGTATTCCAGGCTGGTTGGCACTCGACTAGAATACCTGCTTCTTTGAGTTTGGTCAGATATTTTTGGATGCTGATCTTAGCTTCTGTGGAAGGGGGTATTGCCTTTGCCTTTGAGGTTGGGCTCCTGGGATCAGTTCAACAATGATAGGGGCCCGATTCCGGGCTAGTCCAGGTGGGTTGTTTTTAGCCCATACTGAAGGGAAGGCGAGTCTAAACTCCAATGGGCTGCTCAGTTGGGCCTGGGCACAGAATAGCCTCCATTCTTCTTCCCTTGGCATGGTAATTGCTAGTATTGGAGACCCCATCTCTTCTTGCCTTGGGTTCAATAGGAGGCTAGTGTGTCCAGTGGGCTCAAAGGTTATCTGAGCCCTAAGCTTGGAGAGCATGTCTCAGCCCAGGAGAGGGATGGGGTGATCAGGCAGATAAGGGAATTCATGTCGGACCTTGTGGCCTCCAAGTTCACACCGGCGAGTCTGGCAAAAGGGCTGTTGTATCGCCTGCGTCCTGGTCGCCCTAAGAATTGTCGCAATCCTTTTGATGAAAGGGGTCACTGGGGAGGTGACAACAGAGTGCTCAGCCCCAATATCAACCATAACAGTCACTGGTTGGCCCCCCACCTTCATTCTGACCATGGAATCATGGGGGCCAAGGAGGAAAAAGCCCAGTCCCCGTCAATCTGTGTCAATTCCCACACAGGGAATTGTAGCAGCTGGGCTTTTGAGCCTTTCCCTGGTTGGGACATTCATTTCTCCAATGCCCTTTCTCTTTACAGTAGGCACATTGATCCCTTGCCAAGGGGTTCTGGGCTTCCCCCCTTTCGGTGGTTGGGATCTCCCCATCTTTGTGTTGTCCTTTTCTTTCAGAGCGGCAGTGAGGAGGCTGACTTTCTTTTTCATCTTTTTTGTTGGCTTCCCATTAGGCTGCGACCTCCCTATTCATGTAGACCTTACTGGCAAACTCTATTAGTTGGGTGATGTTCATCCCGGCAAAACCCTCTAGTTTCTGAAGTTTTTTCTGATGTCTGGGGCAGCCTGAGCCACGAAGGAGGTGTTTATCATCTGTTGGCTTTCCTGCGTCTTGGGGTCAAATGGAGTGTATATCCTGTAGGCTTCACATAGTCTTTCGTAGTAGTCCCTGAGGGACTCCACTGGTTGTTGAGTGACCAAGGATACCTTAGTCATATTCATGGTTTCTTAGCTCCTACCCGGATTCCCTGGAGGAGGGCTCCTGGTACCAGCAGATGTGGGCCTGTCCCTCGATTGTGGTGAAGTCCCATGCTGGGTGCTCTTTGGGTGCATCCATACTAGCCCAGGCAGCAGGGTTGATGACTCCTGCTGGTGCGTGCTCCATAGGGTTCTCAACTTGCCAGGGTTCATCCTGACTCCACAGTCTCCCGAAAACCCCTACTTGAAGTTTTTGATCATGGTCTTTAGAACCGTAGGTTTACTCTGCCCTGACCCCGTGGTGATGTCCCCGTGTGCAGTGGCGCAGAGACAGACAAAGAGGGGGGTGCCTCCTGAGGTGAGGAGACCAATCAGATGCCTGTTTGGCCATGTCTCAAAGGAGCTTAGATGAGGCTTAGCCGTAGCGGTCTCAGTGTTGTGATTTATGATCAGAAACTATCCCGATGCCACCACAGACTGTGTGCTATTCACCACGGAATCGCAGATGGGCCCACTCAGACTCCATAGGCTTCTGGGGACCTTAAGGGTGCCCGCCCGTGGAGTCACAGAATCAGTCAGCTTGAGCAAGCCAGGTCAGACTGCACATTCACTCACACACTCACACTCTAGAAGTTATTACATTCCCTCCCTGGGAATCCCTACCTGTGAGACCTCTAAGAGGTCTCTGGGAGGTGATCAGACTCCCCTTCCACCCCAGTGGGGGTGGGCCTGTCTGGGTCCTGGGGCCCCAGGCCTTACCAGAATCCGACATCAGGACCAGGTCCTCACCTGCCAAATCTCCTCGAGTCTGGCGGGAACAGCGGAGCAGGGCCGGCACGAGGCGACCAGGGTGGGAGACTGCCAAAAATTAGGCAGGGAGCACCTTCTCCATTATGATCCCTCGTTCCATCACCGCCCCGCTGTTGCCCCAAACCGGTGGCAACAATGGGCCAGCGTGGTTGGGTTTCTTGGTCAGGGAACCAAATGTTACAGAACCTGGACTGGATTGCGTGACAGAAGAACCAAGCGGCACTCGGAGATCTTGGAGGGTAGGAGGTTTATTTAATGCCAGTGGGCTCAGAGGAGAGTGTTCTCCAAAGGTCTGAGCCCTAAGCACAAACAAAGGGGGCAATTTATACACTTCTACTTCCATATACTTGGCACTTTTGGCACATGCACGAAGTGGGGCAGGGAGAAGAACCTGGATTGGTGTGTGCGGGAAGCAGAGCAGGGATAAGAACCCGGAAGAGCCCTGGGGCAAGGACTGGGACTCTCTCACTGACTCAGTCAGCCATCTTAGGACACAGATTTTCCTTATCATGTGTAGCAGGTAGAAAGGCTTGTTGACAAGGGATGCCAAATGTAAAAGTAACAATCTAAATGTAGCTAATGTAGTGGAATAGGAAAATAAAGGATTACTTCAAAATTAACAGTGGAAAACCAAGGTAAAGAACTCATGAAAAGAAGGTGAAGAACAAAGTGACCGAAGCCTTGGGGGTGGGAATGAGACAGAAGGGGAAAGCCTTCCAGACTTCTGGGAGTAAATGCATGCAAAGTACATAGATTAGTGCATAGTACTCAAGTCTTCTTAACAATTCTTATCTCAAGCAGAAACTATTTATTGGATTTGAATTGTGCCTCAGAAGAAAGGAAGGGTCCTAAAATGAGGTAAAACTCCCACCACTACTGCTAATAAGTAGTAAAAACAACAGTAGGCCCAGTTCTGGTTGCCAGAGATAGGTCAGTAAAACAAAAGAGAAGAATCGCTGCCCTCTGAAGCCTGCATTTTAGCGGTGGTTGGCAAACCATAACCATGATGAGTAAGTTACTTTATAGAAGGGGTGGGTGGTGGTAAGTGCTATGGAGAAAATAAACAGAAGAGAGTAAAGAGGATCAGGAGTGCTGGGGGGCAGCTTTTTAAGTTTATTTAAATAGAGGGCTGAGCAGGGTAGAGGAGCCCGTCAGCCTGGGGGACTGGAGAGGCAGACATGGCTGGTTCTTGCTTTTGTAGGCTCTTCTTGCTGGTATGGCCCTTTGCCTCTCACCATTCAGGTTCACCCTTCCTGTCTGGCCCTGCCCGGCCTCCCCAGCCTCACCAGCCCTCCTTGTTGGACATGGCAGCAACTGCTGACTGTACCATGGGCCATGAATACCCTCACTCTTGTGTGGCTATTTTTTTTTATACGTAGTCCTTCTGCCTTTAGATTCTTTTCAATTCAGCAAGCAAGGAGGCTTATTCTATTAGATGTTTTTTCAGAGTGGAAAGTAAGGGTTTTTTTTCTGATTATAAAAGTAATACAGAATTATTGTTTGTAAAAGTCCAACAATTTAGACGAATAAGCGGAAAGGGAAATTGCCTGTTAAGTTTCTGTCTCCCTCTTCCTCCACCGTCCAGTACTGTAGAGACTGCCAGATTCTTCCCTGTGCGTATATATTTAGTAGGGTATTTAGTATATTTAGTAAAAGTACATACTTTTAAAAACGAAACCGGGACTATTTTATATGTAACCAGCTTTTTCCTATTTAGAAGTATATAATGGTCACTTCTTCACCTCAGACTATATACAGAAGTACCACATCCTTTTATTTATTTATTTACTTAACTTAATCAGGAGGTTTAATTCAGGGCATTGGGCTAGGTCAATGTTTATGGTTTTAATGATAAAATATCTGTTCAAGTGATTAACCGACAGGAATGTAAATCTTAACTAAGTGGCAGTTGAGCTGTTGATGTATTTAGTGATTGGAATGTAAAATCTTCAGGAAAATGTTGAAGTGAGTCTGATAGCTGGCAAAAACAAACTGATTCTAACCTGTAGATGTTTGAAGCTACAGCTTAGAATTGGCGTTTCTGCCTCCCAACCAAGACTCTTAAGATCGCTGTGGGTGGTTTCCTCCAGCCTCTAACCTAATTTCTGACTGTCGAATAACATATTAAGCCACTTAAATAATATATGGATTGGTATTTGTTTTGTCTGAGAGCTTCACATGGGTGATTATTGGGAGGAGACATTTGGATGTGGGAGTTTGTCTTCCTAAGCGTATGCTCCTGGATCCTCACAGTATTTATGGCTTATACCTATGTGCTAGTTTGGGGTCAGCTAATTGATACATTATGGTGGTTAGGTCATGAATGTAGTGACAGGAGACAGCATGCTATCAAGGCAGTTTTAGAATCCTTGTGGTATTATTAACTTTGACCTTTTTTATTATACCAAGAAGATGCTGTTGTCAATACAATTAGGAGTGACTGGTAAACAAAAGAGAAAGATTTATTTTTCAAATCATTTTGCAAAGGTAAAATTCTCCATTGAATTCTGGCTTTGGCAGTGTATTAGCCTAAGATCCCTTTCAATAATAAATTTCAATAATACTATGAAAAGCTAGTGGGCAATTATTATTGGTTGAATGAAGGAGGAAGGAGGTCAGGATGGTTTAATGTGATAGATGTATTCCAGAAGAAGGCTTATAAAATAAGTAGTTATAATCAGTAAATTCACATCACATCAAGATTTGGGGAAAATAAACTGTCTAGGGTTTCCATCCTAAAAGGAGGGTTAACTCCTGAGGTTAATTTTAACTGCTATTTTTTTTTTCCACATGAAAACAGTACTTTCAGTGAGATGACTTATTTTGATTAAATTAAAACAAACAGAAAAATCTCTTATTTAGAAACATCTGCAGCAGAGAGCTAGAGAAGTACTTGTAGATAGTATAACTCAAATAAAACAGAGAACTTTGTAATTGTGTTTTCATTTTTCCCTAAGCTCATTAAAACCACCCATTTCAGTTACGTAAGTTCAAAATTATAAAGAAATGTAATTACCTTTATTCTCTTTTTTCATTATTTCTGTCATAAACATTTCTTTTACTTTATGGCATAAAGACTGTTTATCTACTTCAGCATTGATTTTTATCAAAATATTTTCTGGCTCTGTAAACCACTGCTCCAATAAAAACCAGTTGTCCAAGAAGCCTATAATCCTGCAAAAATATTGTATGATAACATATACCAATTAAAATATTTGAGTAACATTAATCATGATTTACCCGGCACACATAAGGAAAAAATAAGCTGCCAATACAGTTAAAACTGAAAAAGCAACTCTAAAAAATATACAGGCAATGGGATATTAATTACTTTGAAGAAGAAATTATTTAACCATCAAGCCATATTTTTTTGAGATATATGAGAGTAAAAGAAGATTTGAAAAGGCCACCATTTCAGGAAACCTTCAGTGTAAGTTTGGTTCACATGGTAAAAATCTACAGGAAGATCGGCTGTACTCACAGTAGAATTAACTCTGAGCACACTTCTCAAGGTAGCTACAGCCTGAGCTCATCTGTTTTTCTCTTAGAGACAGAAGTTAAAGAAATCTTTGAGTAAATGTAGATAGCTCAGACTTACTTGCTTGACTCAAAAATAATCTTGGAACGATTCCTGAAACTTTCTTGTCTTCCTTGAGAATAGATAAACTTAATGCAGCTAATTAGCTAATTAATGTAGACAATTACTTTTCTCTGGCTCACCTCCTATTTTTAGACTTCTCCAGGTTTCATAAAATTGTTTAACTCTAAGTTTTCTGTTCCAATGAGCAAACTGCGCACAACCAAGAGAAGGGTGTTTTTTGTTTTTTGGGGGATTTTTTTTGTATAACATCATTTTAGCAAAATGGAAGTCATTTTAAACTATACTCTGGTCTGAAGCCTAGCTCTTTGAAATATCATGATCTTCACTGGCATTTGCTGAATGAGGGCTAAATTAGGAGTCCATGTAATGAACCATAAAGGGAAGTGTTGCCTGATTTAATTCTTCTCTTCCCATTCTAGGATTTCTCTTCCGATTCTAGCACATTAATATTTCACCCACCATCAAAACTATTTAGTTTTGTTTTACTTGTAAAAGGCTGAATGCTAGAAAATACATCTTTTTTTTCTAGATCTGATGATTCCAAAGTGACTGATGTTCAGTCTGTTCAAAGGGCAAGAAATAAGAAGCAGGACAGTGAGTTTTAGACTAACCTATGCTGAATCTGATCTCTTAAATTCTGGTCCTCATCCATATCTTGGTTTTCAGCAGCTACACATTGAGTGATGTCTTCATGAGGAGTTTCACTTGAAAATGCTTCAGCTATGATATGAAAATTACTTAATTAGATAATTTGCTAAACCAAAGTTTCAGTAGCACTGCTAAAATTTACTGATGCAAGACAGCCAAAATGATATGATCCTGCCATTGATCCAATATTCATTAAAATATTTAACAACATGTTGAAAGAGTATAGTTTTGGGATCAGACTCAAATTTTCCTTGGAAACTGAGGAAAATGACATATGATACAACATTAAAGAGGAGCTGTAGTTTCAATGTGTAGGATCTCAGGACTGACTCTGAAAAGGTGAGAATGAAAAGTGATGGGTCATCATGAATAACAAACTAGGAAATAATGAGAAAATCAACACTATGGTAAAAAGATTAAGAATGAAATAACAGGATGGCCATAAAGTCAAACATATGTAAAAATTATTTTTGACAGTATGTTACAATTCCATAAAGTAAATTAACTTTCTTTCTAGACTGTGATCTTTCTTTATAGGGTAGACATAAAGGAACTGACCACAAGAGACCAAAAACAAAAACAAAAACATCCTCAACACCTCTGACTGAGTCCTATACAGGATTGAATGGTATAAAGTCCAGAAAACTCATGAACTTAGAATAAATAGAAAATCATAAAGAGGGAAGAGACCCTTGAACTAGATTAAAAGGAATTCAGTCAATGCAAGAGAACACTGAAGGGTGACCTAATCTTGTTCAGGAAAATGGAGAACTCTCACGGATAGAGCAATCAGTTTTCTCCATTTACATTTAGGATAGAAAAAGATGAAGTGATTTAGAATACAGAATAATGCTTTTAGGTTATTTATAATACCCAAAGATTACTGGTGTCCGTGATGGGTGGTGGAAGAAGACTGTGGGAACTCTTCTCAGGAGGTGCTATCCTGCACCATCTCATGGTCACTCTCTCACTTTGTCAAGGACTTCAGCACATCTATCAGCATGCCTCTCTTCCCCAACTCCACCCTGGCACTGGTCTCCCTTCCCCTTCTCTCCACTTGTGACATTCTATTTCCAAGACCATGTCCACATCCTGGATTTTGTGATCATCTTGAGTGGCTCCATCTCTGAAGTCTTAAAGACCTACACTCCTACTATTTGTCTTTCTAGCACTCCCATATAGCTGATGAATCTTTCCAACATCATCCAGTCCCTATACCCTTTCTTCCAAATTTACTTGCATTATCTTGACTTTTTATTTTCTAGCAAACCTGAATTGCATGGTTGAACACTCCAGCTTCTCTCCCTCATCTAACAACTTCGATTTGTGTCCTTGAGCTACACCAGCCTTAGCTGATATTTGTCTCTCTTTCCAAGTCTACACTTGAACAGGTAGGCATCCTTGAAGGAAAACACAATTTCATGACTTGTAACCTCACTAATTCCTTGGCTCAAAAATCAGCTGAGTAGATAGATACATGATAGATAGATAGATAGATAGATAGATAGATAGATAGATAGATAGATGATAAAGAATCTGAGATAAGCTTCTTGAGAGTTATCTTCACTCAAGCTCCCATTCATGCCTCAGTCCACCCCAGACCATCCTTCATGGCCCCCTACTCCATTGAAATAGCTCTCATTCCATTCACCAAAAACATCAAGGCCAATGGACATCCTTATCTTACTTAATTTCTCTGTTGTATTTATAGGTAAAATTTAGCACACAATTCTTAAATACTTTTACACATATTATCTTATTTTCACAACATAACTTGAAAAGCAAGATTATGATTCTGTAATGGGCCCCAAATTGCACAGGTCATAAATGACAAAGCAGGGATTTGATTCCAGTAATCTGACTCCAGGTTCTGGACTTCTTTTTAATGCTTAAACTGTTTGTTGAACTATACCCACTGAAAAGAATGCATACATGAATATTTAGCTCAATGACCTCATAAACTGAAGACAGCACCCAGATCAATGAACAAACATTATCAGCCTTGGAAGCCTCTCCCGTTTCTTCTCAGTTACTGTTAGTCACAGAAGTTACCCTTATAGAGCCTGCACTCAAAACCTCTCTATGCCTCTCTCCATACTATGAACACTGCTGCTCCCTCTCAGGCTGGCAGATGAACCGCAGAACTGGCTAAAAACCCAGGCAGCCATCTAGTCTCCCATTCTGACACAGCCTTATGTTCCTACACTGCCTGTTCCCTCTCCTTAGGTCTCCCTGGTCTCTTGCCTATTGGGTTTGAGTCTGGCACCTTTCTCTCTGCCCAGCCTTGGCTGGCCCGATGTACAGCCTTTGAGCCCACTGGGCTTTGGTTGTAAGCTGCTTCCTTGTGATGCTGTTCTTCAGGCTTCTCCACAGACTCAAGCATTGCAGGCAGCTTGCTGCACCTGACCCTAGAGACTGGGCTCTCACACCCCAACCTGGGCCTCAGGAGCCCAGCCCCTACTGGTCTGGGATGGGAATAGTACAACTTGATTTTGAAAATCTGTCCTTTCTTGGCTTATGAGACACTGCTTTTCCTGGCTTTCTTCCTCTCTCTAGCTGCTGCTTCTAAACACTTCTTCCTTTGCTCTCCCCAATAAATTCTGATGTTTTCTGAGGGTCATCCTGGATATTTTTTTAAAGCACATTTTTATTCCTAGGTGATACCTCTCACCTTCAAATCCTTAACTTTAGGACATGCTTCCTTCCTGACATCTAGCCCCATTTAGAGAACTGTTCTCTCAACATCTTAGCTTAAAAGTCCACAGGCACTTCAAATTCGACATTTCCTTACAGGATCTCTACGTGTTTCTTTCCATATTCTCTAAGTAAATGGTATCATCATTCAAAAACTGTGTAGGTCAGAAACTTGCATTCATCCCTTTCTCCCTGTGCTCCATCTCCCATCCTCACTGATCACTGGGTTCTGTGATTTGCCCTGTAAATACCACTTGAAGCTGACCATTCTCACCTTGCCTCTCCCAGCTGTCATAATGCTTCTGTTGTTTTTTAGAGGAGAATAGTTTTCTCATTGGTTTTATTGCTTCCAACCTCACTCCCCTTCCAATGCATCCTCCATCCTGAGCCAGAATGACCATTATAAAATGCATATCTAATTGCATTAAATCTCAGCTTTAATATCATTCAGTGATGTCACATGGCTTCAGGAAGATGTTCAAACACCTTAGCTTGGGGCAAGACTCCAGCTGGCCCATGCCTACTCTCCAGGCTCGTTTCTGCCCCTCCTCCATACCTTGCTGCCTCTCAGCCCTACTAGGTCCTTGATATTCTCTAGATGGACCATGCTCACCTGCCAAGGTTTGTGATGTGTTTCTCTCTACCTCTCTTCCTTCTTGGCCTGGTTAACCTCTTCCCATGCTGGGCACACCTAACTCTATTATAATAATAGCACACAACTAACTATATTATAATAATCAGCTTACTTTTGCTTCTTACACTACAACTTGTAGATAGGGATTTGCCTTTCATTTGTGTATTATCAGTTCCTGGCAAATTATAAATCTTAGATAAATGTTTACTAGTGGCACCATTTTAGCTCCCTTCACTCTAGACCAGGGCTATCCAATAGAACTTTCTGAGATGATGGCAACATTCTACACCAGGGCTGTATGATACGGTAGCTACTAGCCATGTGTGAACATAAAACGTGGCCTGTGTGACCGAGGAGCTGAATTTTTAGTTTATTAATTTTAATTGGTTTAAAAAGCATGTGTGGCTGGTGGCTGCCATGTTGGGCACACAATTCTATACTGCAACCTCTTGGTTCCTTAGCTACAATTTCCACTAAATTCTTTGAAGAGAGAATCCATTTCTTCTTTATTGCTCTATATGCAGTGCATAGCACAATGTCTGGCACACTGCAAGCATGCTATAAATAACAAATGAATATATGAATGAACAAAATATTATAGAAGGGTAGAGTCTTATCTAAAATAGTTTAAATGGGGTCTTGCTTAACATGAGGAGAGTAAATTGGCAAAATGATATTTCAAAGGCCATTCAATGGGCTTTATGGGCCTCTTAATATTCTAAGAAAGAAAAATCTTTTTTTAAGAAAAATCTTAAGATGTGAAAGAATAACACTCTTTCTTCATTTAAAATACTTTAGTATGAAAACTGCAGATTGATTTTCAAAGTTGTGGCTATATTTAGCATGCTCACTTCTGATCAAAATAAGTAAGAACTACAAAATTAATGATTTCATCCTAGTTTTCATGGTTTAGGTAGCCCCAATCCAACAGCTGGCTCAGTTCACTTCAGACCAAGAAATATGCAATGTTAGAAACATATGGTAAAAAGAAAAATCACATTGTGCTTTAATACTAATTTCTGAGGGTGGATAAATAAGATTAAGTGTATATGTGCATAAAATCTGACAAAGGAGAAGTTCACCCTGTAGTAGTGGAGAAAGGGAATTTTTAAGCCTAATTATAAGTCAAAGGTCAAGAATTAAGAAATTAAACAATTTAGATGTTAACATCAGCTTTGACAAATCTGCCAGAATCACTTGTCACGTAATTTCGATAGGGAATTGAAAGAACTCAAGGTGGATTGAGCTGGACTTCTTGAAAAATTGTTGCCAATTGATTTCCTCCTGTTTCTGAAACATACAACAGTAAGCTTCCTCCGAGCCCGGAGAGGGTAGGCAAACCTTCTGAGGCCCTTGTAGGGTTATAATCAGCTTCCAGGAACCCTCTTCTCCACAGGTCTCTGTGTGCCCTTTGTAACAACTTGACATATCCCTTTTCAAGTCAGATTGATCTTGAGTTCGGGGTCCGGTTCTATCACCAGTGGGCCATGGACTGGCAGTGTTCTCAGCCAATTCTCAGCTATGTCCTGAACAGGAAGGGCAAGTTGGCTAGAGAAGCAGAATCATCACTGCACTCAGCATGGCTCCTACTCCCTTGTATGGCTAGAAGTAAGTTCTCTCTTTTAAGATCTGGTAGACAGCATCCAGTTTACACTACTGGGCTCACCAGCTAAAGTAGTATCTAATGGTTTTGTCATTTCATTTAAGTAAACAGTAGACCTCAAAATTACAGAAACTCAAAATAAGGATGAGTGTGACTTTGGACAAGTCAGGTGTTCATGCTTTGAATTCCCATCTATAAATAAAAGCGCTGAAATAGATGATTCCCTAGGTCTCTCCTAGCTCTGAATTCATTGTATTAGTAACAACAGCAGTAATAAAAGAATGATAAGGATTGCCATTTGTTAAAGACTGATTTTTTAAAAAGGTAAAATCAAAACTCTCAAACAAAGGCAAAATGGCATTATTTAACTCTCCAGTTAATGAGGGACTAGTAAAATGTTACAACCAGTTCAAATGAGAACCTGAGTAACAGTCATATCTACAGTCAGGAATGCTAGAATAGATGTTAATAGTTGAAAAACTGGTCATTCTGTATAGAGCAATCTAATACTTGAAATCTCTTCAAAAGTTTAGAAATTAATATATATTGATTAAAAATTCATCTGCTTGTCTATGCACAAGAATCATTTGAATTGCCATTAGTTTCTTACAATTTACTGTTATAGTAAAGGTCAGAGCCAATGAAAGGCACAGACTTCTATAGATGCAGATAGTCCAAAGTGTCAAAAAGACTATACTCAACATTCTACTGAAAGGATATCTAATAATCTCTTGTTCATTTCAAAGTCTTCTATAATTCTTCCTGATGTATTTGCTATCCTGTGCCAGATTCTATCCTAAGTGTTTTACATTAATCTCATTTAATATCTGGTGATATTGTGATATAATAAGAAATACATACTTGGTCTTTTTCTCTGGCTCCTGACAAAGAGCTTATAATTTCCTGAGTGATAGGTGTGAGGAGCATTTTTTCTTATTCATAATAAGCCCCTTTCACCTTATCTGAGTTAATGCTAGTGGGATGACTCTTGGAAGATGAGACCTGGTTGCCAGAGGAACCAACCATGTGATTAGAAGGCTGGAACTTTCAGCCTTGACCCCAGACTTCTTGGGAGGGGTGAGGGGCTGAGGGCTGAGTTAATCACCAGTGGCCAATGATTTAATCAATCATGCTTTTTAGAACCTCCATAAAAGCTCTAAACCAAGGGCTTTAGAGAACTTCTGGGATGGTGAACACATCCATATGCCAGGAGGGTAGTGTAACCCAAACTCTACGGGGACCAAAGCTCCTAAGCTTGAGACTCTTCCAGACCCTAGCACTGTATTTTTCTTCATCTGGCTGTTCATTTGAATCCTTTAGGATAGCCTTTATAACAAACCAGTGATAGTAAGTGTTCTTTCTATGAGTTCTATGAGACATTATAGAAAATTCAAACCTGAGGAAGGGTCATGGAAACCCCCAATTTGTAGCCAAGTCAGACAGAAATGTGGGTAATGTAGGAATCTACTACTTGAAACTGGCATCTAAAGTTGGGGGCAGTCTTGTGGGGCTGAGCCCTTAACCTATGGAGTCTGCCCTAACTCCCAGTAGTTAGTGCCAGAACTGAATTAAATTGTAGAACACCCAGTTGGTCCCTCCCAAGAACTGGAGAATTGGGTGGGGTAGGAAACACACACATTTGCTGTCAGAAGTGTTATGAGTAAAGAAAGTTCTACTTTAATACCTATAACAATACAATTATAGATTGTGAAACTCAAGTTTCTCATAAGTATTTAATTTGAGGAATAAAGTAATACTTTCATTTCAATGGCAAAAAGTAATTAAATAAACCATGAGTGTTGGAAGGACTATTCAACTCCACCACGTGAGGACTTCAGTCAACTGATACTTGTTCCTCTGACTTCACACACAATCTCAGGGAAGGATGTTATCAGATCCCTGCTTGCAGAAGAGATGTGATTTATGACCTTCATAATGGTGACCCACCACAATGTACTAGACAGCCCCAAGAAGCTCCTCCATGCATGCAAATCTCAAAAAGGGTGCCCCTGTGCCAGGGGAGCTGCCAAGTTGAGGGAAGGGTTCAGTGAGATGCATGCAGTCAGCATAGAATTCTCTGCTAGTTCTCTGCAGTGCTGAACACCAACAGTTAAAGCAAGAGGCAAATGTGCTCTGCTAGATAATTCTTTGGAAATCTGAAATGGATTCCTTATTACCACTTCTAATTGTAAATGGGAGTATTCACTGATTCCGTCAAAGAAGGAATGAACAAAGAGCTTTGAATTATAAAAAAGAATATCAAAACAAAGGGAAAAGTGTCCAGCTTACTCATTGTGTCATTCATGCGATCCAGCAAGGAATTATCAGAAATATCTAATAACATGACAAAATCAAATGCAGAAGGCAGAGGAGGCACTTCTTTGGAGGTTGTAGGATCAATAGCCAACGTGGATATTTGTGCTCTCTTTTCCTCCAGTTCTAGAACCTCTCTGCTGCAGCCTGTGAGAGCTTCCTCCAAAAGCTTTGCTTGGTTTAACGTCATTGGAAAACCATCCAAGACCCATCCTTGATCCACAGGTATCTCACTAAGTTGAAAATGGACACACCATGAACATTTTGATAAATACAAGTACTTTGGAAGCAACAATACAATGAATCTTGCCTTTACCTTTCCTTTAACTCCACAGTAAGCTCCTTCCACACAAATGTTATTACTCTACAGCTAAAATTAGGCCTATTAATGTACCACAATCACTCCTTTGCTTAAAATCTTTCTGTAGGTCCCTGCTGCCCTCCAAATCTATTCCAGAGGCCATAACATGGTATTTAAAACTAACTGGCCACAACTTACTTCCCTATAATATCTTGTCTTTCCCAGTCTTGAACTATTTACTTCAAACAAACTGATCTCCTCACTGTTAGGTGAGTATGTGTTGCATTTTCTAGCCTGTGTTCATAGGCAGTTCCTCCTTTGAACCATTTCTCATCTACACATCGTAGGATAACATACCTCACAGGGCGGTTATAAGGATAAACTGAAATGATTCATTTTAAAAACCCAGCACCAAGCTTAGCACACAGTAGATACTCACATTGCCAACCTGGAGAGTTCCTCTTATTCCCCCCAATCCAGCCTGGAGCCATAACTGCCTAATCTGAACTCCTCTGGCTCTCATTCACTTTGCTATAAAATTAATAATTATTGTAGTTCCTGAATGAGAAAAATTCAAATGAGTCTTCCTTATCTCAATTAGATTATAAGTTGCTGGAGCATTAGAAGCATTTCTTGGGGTTTTGCTTTCAGGGCAGCATCCTCCATAGAGAATAAGAGCTCCAAAATTATTATTTGAGGTCTTTAAATTGAAAAACAATATGAAAAGGGAAGAAACTTCAACTCGGCTCTTCTAAATCCCTAATTGTGTAAAATTGAGATTCTGATTTTTCGATTAAAAGTTATGACTTAATTTCTTTCTGTTAGAACTCATATTAAACAATAGAATCTCCTTCTCGCCTGTGTAACCTCTCCTTTCTCATTGCCTTCCTATCCAGCACTGACCAGCCTTTGGATTCCTCCTCCTGAAACATAAAACAAGGAAGGGCACTGGACTGTGACCACACAGTTAGGATGTCTCTGCTCTATAACGTGTCCCTTGGCTTTTCCAAGAATCTAACTTTTCCCTGAATTCCCCGCAGGGAATAGAACCTGACCTATACTCACATCTGCATGAGTGAAGTCAAGGCTGGTAAAGTGGGGGAAGTGAAATATACGAATGTATATCACGAAACATATCTTCATCTTGCTGTATGTTTTCTTATGTAGACAAGTAGTATTTATTAGACATTAAAAAAACATTTCTATATAATTCTTTATATACTTCTATCTGATAAAGAATATATTAGTAGATTAAAAAATACATACTTAATAGCATTTACCAAGATGTTAACTAGCAACATGTCAGAAATACTCTTTCCTTTCTTCAGCAACTTTTCTGATTTTGCACCAAGCCGAGCACGCACAGTCAGCTGTGAAAATAAACAATGAATGGTAGAGTGCAGCTAATTTAAAAGTCAGAATCTGATACCTGGGGGGGAAAAATTAAATGGGCATGTTCTCTGGTAAAGACACTGATCATCTGACGCAATTCTGGAGGCAGCCAAGCATTTAGGGGAAATCTGTATGCAGATTTTGAGGCTCCTCTGTTGTGGCTCTCTCCTTTCCAAGATCTTCCTCTCAATTTTCAGCTGCTCTGACATCCCCAACCTTCATTTCCTAATACTTTCAATCGAAGCTATTGAAGATTTCTGATTGAGTTCTAGTCACTCTCATGCTGCGCAGACATGATGTGTCTCTGGGATAACCTGTACGAGCATGGCTCTTGCCCAGCCAGGTAAGTTCCCTTCATTCAATGATCCAATTTCATACAATTTCTGCTGGTTGGTGCTGCTTGTCTGTCTGCTGCTTTGTTTTTTATGGTCTGCTTTTGGCCTTCAAATAATTCGCTTTTCTATCTTGTCCAGCATTTATGTTATCTGAAGAAAGGCTAGTCCAAGAAAGCTGCTCTATCAACAGGAAATTCCCTAGAGCTTATTCTTAAATCAGCCACCAGTGAGTATTTTGTAAATTAAATGATATTAGATCTCTACTCAAAACCCTGTAATGTTTCCTTGTTTACTTTAAATGTCCTAATCATGCCTATAGGGCTGACCTGATCTTTCTCCCTTCCTGCTCATCTCTCTAACCTCATGCCTTACTATTATCCCACCTTGCTGGCCAGGCATCTTCCTGCCTCATGGCTGCCATCCAGCTATTCTTACTGCCTGAAATGCTGCCCCAGATGTACTTGGCAGGTTCTCTCAATCTTCTTTCAATCTGGTTAAACCTCTCTTTCTCAAGGAGGACTACTCCATTTAATACAGTAACCTTCCCTCTTTCCCCACCTCCTTGGCCTTAGCCTGTGCTTCTTACCCCTTACTCCACTCTGCATTTTCTTTCCTCCTGGTTCATTACCATCTAATGGGTCATATAATTCATTTACTGTGTTTATGGTTTGTTATCTGTCTCTCTATATTTGAGTGTAAATTCCTTAAGGTCCAGCAATCCTGTCATTTCTGTTCACTGATATATTCCAAATAATTACAACAGTGCACACACACACAAAAAAAGTGTGCCCTTGAAGTGAATATGGAATTTGGAGGATTTGTAACTCAATAAAGACAAATATAAAAATACACTTAGTCTTTCTGTTAATTTATATTTCAAATATATGGAATAAAAATTATAAATTCCCCTTTATCACCATCTCTAAGCCCATTTCCCTCCCCATTGGCTATCATATTTATAGTTTGGTGTATATCCTTCCAAAACATTTTCTGTCTTTAAGTAGTTCTGAAATCTAAAATATTTGAAATCTAAAATTGTTTTCTAAGGGCACCTGCGTGGCTCAGTCAGTTAAGCATCCGACTCTTGATTTCAGCTCAGGTCATGATCTCAGGGTCGTAAGATTAAGCCCCGAGTTCAGGTCTCTGCTGGGCATGGAGCCTGCTTAAGATTCCCTCTCTCCCAACAGGAATGCTCTTACACTGTTGGTGGGAATGCAAATTGGTGCAGCCACTAGGAAAACAGTATGGAGGTTCCTCAAAAAGTTAAAAATAGAAATACCCTATGACCCAGCAATTACACTACTAGGTATTTATCCAAAGGATACAAACATAGTGATTCAAAGGGGCACATGCACCCCAATGTTAAGAGCAGCAATGTCCACAATAGCCAGGATATGGAAAGAAACCAGATGTCCATCAACAGATGAATGGATAAAGAAGAAGTGGTATAAAGAGGGTATTATGCTAAGTGAAATAAGTCAGCAAGAGAAAGACAAATACAACATGATTTCACTCATATGTGAAATTAAAGAAACAAAACAGATGAACATAGGGGAAAGGAAGGAAAAATAAAATAAGATGAGAACAGAGAGGGAGGCAAACCATAAAAGACTCTTAACTATAGGAAACAAACTGAGGGTTGCTGGAGGGGATTGGGTGAGGGGATGGGGTAACTGGATAATGGGCATTAAGGAGAGCACTTGATGGGACACCTGGGTGGCTCGGTTGGTTAAGCATCTGCCTTAGGCTCAGGTCATGATCCCAGGGTCCTGGGATCGAGTCCTGCATCAGGCTCCCTGCTCAGCGGGGAGCCTGCTTCTCCCTCTGCCTGCCACTCCCCCTCCTTATGTGCTCTCTCTCTCTCTGACAAATAAATAAATAAAATCTTTTTTTTTTTTTTAAATGAGGGCACTTGAAGTAATGAGCACTGGGTGCTGTATGCACCTGATGAATCACTAAATTCTACCTCTGAAACTAATAATACAGTATATGTTAATTAAATTGAATTTAAATAAAAAATTTTAAAAAAAGATGTTAGTAGAAAAAAAAATTCTCCTTCTCCTTCTCCCTCTGCCCCTGTCCCCCCTAAAAAATAAAAATTAAAAAAAAAAATAAAATTTTTTCCAAGGCGAAATGCATAATAAAAGTAATTAAATGTAATAAAAATAAAGCAAATAAAATCTCACTTGATTAATCTGGACATTCTATTTGATGACAAAAAGATATCTCCATATGCAGAAAAGCAATACTATATGAAGAAATGTTAGCTTCCATTAGAAGTAATAGTCAGTGAAATATAAATATTTCTTTCAGGGGTTACTACAAAATTCTGTAGAGTCACCACTAAGTCTAAGGAGAAATTCTGGAAAAAAAATTATTTAAAGGTAAAGAGAGTAGGAAAGGAAATAAAAGTAATAAATTAAGTGGTAAAGAAAAATACATAAATATAAACTTGACATAAGACTAAAATTTTAAAAAAGCACGTATATACCTTATATGAATAGCAATTTCCACCACTTTAGAGATAAAGAATTTAAAGAAAATTAAGTTCTGGCAAAACTGAATAGCAATTTCCACCACTTTAGAGATAAAGAATTTAAAGAAAATTAAGTAACTTAGATTTAGCTAATATTTTACCATCATATTTACTTTAAGTAGGCTCCAAGCCCAGCGTGGAGCCCAACGTGGGGCTTGAACTCATGACCCTGGGATCAAGACTTGGACATTTAACCGACTGAGCCACCCAGGTGCCCCAACATCACATTTACTTTAAAACAAAGAGAGGCACATTGCTGTTTCATTCCTTTTGAAGACATATCAAGAAACTATGAATCATGACCTATTTTAATATACTAGTAGCCAAAATCAGGTTAGTACTTACTTCAGAGAAACTATCACTTGATTTGACTTCTTCAACGTTTATAATTTTATTTGTATCGGTACCTATTAACAGAAAAAGTGGTAAAAACAAACTCCAGTATTTACCACTAAAACCATATTAATATTTGATCACCTATGGCTTTGGACAGATGGGTTATTGGGTCCAGCCATGCCTGAGATGCTCAGAGGAAGGATCACCACAGCACGGCTTCACCTTTCCTCCACCACATTAAAATCCAGCCATTATGTGGCTTGGCGTTTTCTACTTCCTTCATTCCATTATGGCTCACCGATAATAGTATCATTAGAAGTACTTAAATACAGTTTAGGTTTTCTTTTCAGAAAACTAGCCAAGTTTCTCAAGAAAATCTGTTGAAATGTTAATTCATTAATTTTTATTTTCCTAAATTATCAAGTTATAGGTAATAAACATGTGTAAAAGTAGAAAATTCTAGAAATCAGAAGGGTTGTTCATTAAAATCTTCAGAAAAAAGCAAGTTTTCAGAGTCCATTTATAATTAACTGGACTTCTGTAATAAAATATGTCATACAATACTTAAAACTGTTTAGAAGTCAATTAAAATTATCTTGTGTGAAACACATAACTAAAATAAGGGACAGATTATGCCCTTTTACAAGATGGAAAACTCAGCTGCTCTAGGAGACCCTCATGCTCACCACACTGTTCAGGGGTGATGGTGATAATGACGTTGGCACAGGGGGATCTGAACTTTATGCTAGAATATGAGGACACTATTAAATACGGCAAGCCTTCACTGGCATAGCTAGAAAAGACATTTAAGATTTAACATTGTTTTCCTTCACTGTTTCTAAAAAGCATCTGAAAGACTAGAACCCAGATCCCAAGTGAGATAACTTTTCATTAGCTTTGGAGGATTTGGTTCTATTTATGTGCCTTGCTCAAGGCTGGGAATAAACTTAACTTTATCTAGGGAACCACCCTTCAGGTGGGTGCAAGAGACCAGACCCTGCAGCCTCCCTCAACACAGTGAACAGCACAGCAGCACGCGGGGAGCCCCAACAGTACCACTCACCCACATCCGCACAGGCAAGAAGAAACAATAAAATACCGTCTCCCTGCAAAGCCAGGAAGAGGGAGGATTTCTCCTGACTGTTACCATAAGCACAACAAAACTGAGCAACTGCTTGAAGGAGTGTAGAAAGATTCCTTCTTAATATTCATCTCTTATCCCTAGCCGTAGACAAAGGTTAGGGACTTCTGTGTTTATCTTGCTCTCTCTGTTAAATGGCCAGGTAGACAACTATGTAAAACTCCCCCTTCTTTCCCTGAAAGCAAGTTTGTGCTCACATACACCTGTACTAACTATTTATCTGTCCGCCTATCTAATGTAATGTAAATAATGGGTGATTTGTTTTGACATCTCACTTACTAAGTATAGTTTTATCTTCTGTTTCTGGCAATGCTTCCTCTGAAGCTGGATAAGGTGAAGACACATTCTGCAGATCCTTTGGGGAGAAAACACACACACACACACACATACAGGAATTGTAACATTGTTATATTTCAATAATATTTAACATTTTATTTCTACAAGTAAGGTTTACACTATCTTATCAATAACGTTGGTATTAAGAAGAACTGAATGATTTCTGAAAACAAGTAAAATTTGATGACTATTCTTACAGAAATAGTAACCTATGGTGTACTCTGTCTTTCAAATGACCTTTAATTCTATGTAAAATACAGCAACTGCTATTTTTAAAATACAGTGAAACCTGAGAAAGAGGTAGATTTTATGGAAAACCATTTTAGAAAGAACAATCCTGGAGGTGTCAGTCATAGCCATAAGGGAATAAAGAAAAAACATGTACATGATCTATCATCCAATTGATTGAAATACAGAATGAGAGGCAGTCCACACTTCTCCCAGTTATTCTTTTTTTTTAAGATTTTATTTACTTATTGGACAAGGAGAGAGAAAGGGAGAGCCCACACAAGCAGGGGGAACAGCAGAGGGAGAGGGAGAAGCAGACTCTCCACTGAACAGGGAGCCCCATGTGGGGCTCGATCCCAGGACCCTGGGATCATGACCTGAGCCGAAGGAAGATGCTTAACCAACTGAGCGACTGAGCCACCCAGGTGCCCCTTCTCCCAGTTATTTTCATAATTTGTAGTTAAATGGTATTTATCTTGCAGCCCATGCAAATCATCTGGATTAGATTCTCTGCTAATTTATTCAATTGCAGAGACAACATAAAGCAGGAGAAAGAATGCTGGATTTAGAATCTGGGTTTCCACTCAAAACACTCATCAACAAGCCTTCTGACCCCGAGCAAACCAATTCATACTGAGGACCTCTACTGTCTCCGTTTTAAAATGGTGCTGGACCGCATCATGATTCTCAAGGTGGGGCCACATTTTCATATTTTCTGCCTTAGGATCTTCATGCAATAATGTAGCAAGATGCAATATTGATGGGAATGTGACACAGGTAAACCACAAGGAAGACCTCTCCCTTCTCCACCACCCCTCTCCTCGCAGATCACATTCAGCCATCCAACTGTTTTTTTATATGGTCCCTGGGCATCCCTCTGCGGAATAGCACTGTGAGCCAGGGGACCAAGCTTGGCATCCCCCTCTGCCCCTTCTCTGCTCTGCTCCAGCATCTGCCTCAGCCACTGTCCAAAGCCGGCACTGGTCTTTAACTATGCAACGGATACTCTGCCATTGGCCACTGCCAGGGTCTCAGTGATGAAATATCACTCCAGGAGCTAATGACTTGGTGAAGTCCCCCCTCCAACACTCATACCCCACCCTCCTCCAATCCCTTGCAATTCAGCCCCTTCACCCCCTTACCAGTCCTACCAGCCTGTGGCTCTTTCTTTAGGAGACTGTCTCCAGCTGATGGTAACTGGGCACGAAGTGGGCCAACCACCCTGGATGACCCACCAGGCAAACTAGGGGACGGCAGGGAGGAATTTTCTTTCTTGTTATTATAAATACACACATAGTAACCTTGATTTTGCCTCTTGGTCCACAAAATCTAAAATATTTTCTCTCTGGGCCTTTACAGAAAATGTTGCTAACCTCTGGTCTAGAAGATCTCTTAGATTCTATCCAGCTTCAAATTTCTAGACTATGAGGAGCAGAAAAGAAAACTAAAGTCACACTTGCCTGGATTTCTTTGCTCTTCTCTTGCAGAACTGGTGGAGTCTTTTCTTCAGCTTCTTTCTCAATTGGTAGAGCCTCACTGATTTTTTCATTGTCATGAAATGCTTTGATAGCTTCTTGGACAAGAGTGTCAATAGAAAGTATCTGAATAGGAAAGTCTAAAGTGCAAAAGACAATTTTATTAATATCTTTTCATTTAGGAAATTGACATAATTATCCTTCTGTGCTGGCTTCATCCAATAACACTGTCTCTAGGGCCTTCTACAACTGTCTTTTGGATCAAGCCACTTATTTTTTTTTTATTGTAGTAAAATTCACATAACATAAATCTAACCATTTTAACCATTGTAAATAATACACCTCAGTGGTATTTACGTGATTCATGTTGTCCAACCATCAGCACTATCTTGTTCCAAAAAATTTTCATCACCAAAAGAGAAAACCCTGTACCCACTAAGCATTCACTCCTTATCTCTCTATCCCTGTCCCTATAACCACTAAGTTGTCTTCTGTTTCTATGGATTTGCCTATTCTGGACATTTCATATAAATGGAATCATACAATATGTGGCTTTTCGTGTCTCATTTCTTTCATTCAGCATTGTGTTTTCAAGGTTCATCCACGTTGCAGCTCAGATCAGTACCTCACTCCTTTTTTATGGCTGAGTAATATTTCATTATATAGATTAATACCACTTTTATTATCCATTCATCAGATGACAGGCATTTAGATTTTGTCCCCACATTTTGGCTACTATTAATAGTGCTGCTATGAATATTCCTGCACAAGATTTCTTTTGAACACCTGTTTTCACTCCTTTGAGGGTATATATCCCCTAATGGAATTGTTGGGGCCATCTTTGTTTAATTTACTGAGGAACCACCAAACTGCTTTCCATAGTGGTGACACCATTTTACATTCCCACCAGCAACATATGTATGAGGGTTCCAACCAACACTTCCTCACCAACACTTGTTATTTTCCTTTTTTTTATTTATACTTATCCTAGTGGGTGTGGAGTGGTACCTCATTGTGCCTTTGTCAAGCTGCTTTTCAAGGAGGTCCTTTTAACATCTCAATAATGATCTACCCTTGTCTGTCTTGGAATAGTTTAAAATGGACTAGTCTCTACAAATTGTGTTTTCCAGTGAAAACAGTAAAAAATAAGTATAACTGAATAAAAACTAATTAAACAGATGGAAACCTGGGCTTCTAAGTGAATGAGCTTCAAAAGAAAAAGCCAAAGGTTCATAAAAAGACAGAACTCAATGGATGTGAAGAATTAATACGTTCATAATTTTAAGTGGATTTCTTTTGTATTTGTTATAAATTATTAATTTCCCCCTTCATTGGTAGGTAAATAAAATCTATGAGGAAAGTTTATAACTTGTTATTTCTCAAGACTATGCACACCATTATATAGCATATTCATATATCCAGGTTTGCTTGGGACAGTGCCAGTTTATGACTCTTAAATCCTAAAAGTGTCTGCCTTGGACAAGTAATTATATGATCACTGTATTATAAAATTTTTGATGACAGAGTTTCCCAATATATCAGTAGATTCTTATGTATGTTGTCTACAGACATAGTCATTTGCAACTACAGTCAATGCAAATAGAATCCAATAAGTGGAAAAAAGGGAAGAAATTCTACCTTTTTGTAGAGCCTTTAGAGCAGTGGTTTTTCCACTAAATGTTTTCCCCAGTAAGCACCCTTTAATAGCAAATGAAGGTAATTCTGATACTGTTGATTTGACTTGAGGAGGATGAGATTTTTCAACTAATCTGTGAATCACGTGACCCAATATGCTATTGTTGGAGGGTGGTAAATTTTCTACCATTTCTTCTGGTAAGGCCCACTCTCCAACCATGTTCTGCAAAATAACAATGAAACAAACAAAACAGAATATTCTTAAGAGTGGGAATTTAGGCATATAAAAATTTTTAATATTGAAAATAAACTCAAATTATAGCAAACAAAAGTAATACTTTAAATAATTATGTTACATAAATGAGTAATAACATAAATAATATGTTCATATTAGAGAGCAGAAAAATGAGCTTCCTATGGAAAAGTAAAAATCCTTAACAGTTTATGAAAGTAGGCATACTGAGTTGAGACAAATTGTAACTCAGGTTGAGCATAAAGACACTTAAATTGAAGCTACCCTCAGTAAACAGATAAAAGAGAATAATAGTTTATCTGCTATCTTATGTAAACACTAAGCTTATTTTAAGATATTTTAATGTAAGAAAGATAAAAGAGAATATTCATGCCTGATATGATGCCCTCTACATCTATTACATTTGACTCCCATTTTTTTCAGGTTTCTTGCTGAAATGATCAAATAATTACAGGTTTACAAACAAATTACAGACCACATTCTCTGTAATAATCTAGAACTCAATTTTAAAAAAGATATGAGAAATATAAATACTTAAAAATTATAAGCATTCTTGTAAAGTAATTCTTGGATTAAAGAAGAAGTTAAAAATATAAATGTACAAAAAGAACATTAAAACAATAGATTAAAAATATGGGATGGGATCCAACTGTACTCAGAGGAAAAATCATAGTCCCATAAAATGCCTGATCTAAAATAAAAAAGAAGGAAAACAAACTAAGCATTAAAATAGGAAAAAATAATTTTAAATAAATAAATGAGGAAGGAACTCATAAAAATGGAAATGTTTAGAGAGCAAAACTATCAAGTTACTTTTTATTGATAATATTTCTAGAACTTGTCCAGACTAATCACAATACAGAAATTGCTACTAGTTCTGAATAAAGGTGAAGAATAGCAAGTATCAATTTTGTAATATACTATGAAAGAAACAAGAGATTTTAAGGATACTTAAAAATTTTTATTTTATTTTATTATATTTAAATTCAGTTAATTAACATATAGTGCATCATTAGTTTCAGAGGTAGAGTTCAGTAATTCATCTGTTGCATATAACACCCAGTGCTCATCACATCCCACATGCCCTCCTTAATGCCCATCACCCAGTTACCCCCTCACCCACCACCCCTCCCACAACCCTCAGTTTGTTTCCTATAGTTAAGAGTCTCTCATGGTTTGTCTCCTTCTCTGACCCATCTTATTTTTTTCCCTCCCTTCCCGTATGATCCTCTGTTTTGTTTCTTAATTTCCATATATGAGTGAAATGATATGATAATTGTCTTTCTCTGATTGACTTATTTCACTTAGCATAATACCCTCTAGTTCCATCCATGTTGTTGCAAATGGCAAGACTTCATGTTTTGATGGCTGAGTAATATTCCATTGTATATATGTACCACATCTTCTTTATCCATTCATCTGTTGATGAACATCTGGGCTCTTTCCATAGTTTGGCTATTGTGGACACTGCTGCTATAAACATTAGGGTGCAGGTGCCCCTCTGGATCACTATATTTGTATCCTTTGGGTAAATAGCTAGTAGTGCAATTCCTGGGTTGTAGGGTAGTTCTATTTTTAACTTCTTGAGGAACCTCCATACTGTTTTCCAGAGTGGTTGCACCAGCTTGCATTCCCACCAACATGTAAGAGGGTTCCCCTTTCTCTGTATCCTTGCCAACATTTGTTGTTTCCTGACTTGTTAATTTTAGCCATTCTGACTGGTGTGAGGTGGTATCTCATTGTGGTTTTGATTTGTATTTCCCTGATGTCAGGTGATGTGGAGCATTTTTTCATGTGTCTGTTGGCCATTTGTATGTCTTCTTTGGAGAAATGTCTGTTCATGTCTTCTGCCCATTTCTTGACTGGATAATTTGGTTTTGGGGTGTTGAATTTAGTAAGTTCTTTATAGATTCTGGATACTAGCCCTTTATCTGATATGTCAACTGCAAATATCTTCTCCCATTCTGTAGGTTGTCTTTTGGTTTTGTCAATTGTTTCCTTTGCTGTGCAAAAGCTTTTTATCTTGATGAAATCCCAATAGTTCATTTTTGCTTTTGTTTCCCTTGCCTGTGGAAACTTGTCTAGCAAGAAGTTGCTGAGGCTGAGGTCAAAGAGGTTGCTGTCTATGTTCTCCTCCAGTATTTTGATGGATTTCTGTCTCACATTTAGGTCTTTCATCCATTTTGAGTTTATTTTTGTGTATGGTGTAAGAAAGTGGTCCAATTTCATTCTTCTACATGTGGCTGTCCAATTTTCCAACACCATTTGATGAGGGGACTGTCTTTTTTTCATTGGATATTCTTTCCTGCTTTGTTGAAGATTAGTTGACCATAGAGTAGAGAAGGAGACATTTGAAAATGACATATCAGTCATATACAATATATATATGGAATATATACAATGGAATATTACTCAGCCATCAAAAAATGAAATCTTGCCATTTGCAACAACATGGATGGAACTAGAGTGTATTATGCTAAGTGAAATAAGTCAATCAGAGAAAGACAATTATCACATGGTTTCACTAATATGTGGAATATAAGAAGTAGTGCAGAGGATCACAGGGGAAGGGAGGGAAAATTGAATGGGAAGAAATCAGAAAGGGAGCAAACCATGAGAGATTACAACTACAGGAAGCAAACTGAGGGTTGTGAGAGGGGAGGTAGGTGGGGTCACTTGGTAACAGGCATTAAGGAGGGCATGTGATGTGATGAGCACTGGGTGTTATATGCAACTGATGAATTACTGAACTCTACATCTGAAACTAATGATGTACTATGTGTTGGCTAATGGAATTTAATTTAAAAAAAGATACAGTAATGAAAAAATGAGTTTCAGAAAGAAAGAAGTTTAGTCAATGCACAAAAATATAAATTCTATAAACAGATCTAAGTATAGTAGGAATTTAGTACATAATAAAGTTTATATTTCACAGTCACAGAGAAGGGGATTATTTCATAACTGGTACTGGAATAACTTATGGCCACATATTTGAAAAAAAATAACTTGGATATCCTTATAGTTTTCATGAAAATAGATTCTGGAACCAAGAAATCATGAAGGCACCAAAATCTGGATGAATATTTATATGTTCCAGGATGGTCTTTTTAAGCATGAAAACCATAAAAGAAAAGGCTGATAAATTTAATTATATAAAAATAAAATGTTCTATACATCCCCCCCCAAATAAACATACCTACACACAACTTAAAAATAAAGAACAAAAGGAAAGTGTCTGTGAACATATATATGTTTGACAAAGGGTTAAGAGTCTTAGTTTATAAACAGCTCTAAGCAATCAGATAAAGAAAAATATCCCAACAGAAAAAAAAGGCACAAAGAATATGAACAGTCAGTACCCAAAATAGAATAAAATGGTCAATGAGTTTTTGAAGCAATGTTCAAATTCACAGAAATAAAGATATCCAAATAAAACAATGATGCATCATATTTTGCCTAACACAAAAAAATTAGTCATACTTCTCATTCAATACTGGTGGGAGAGTAAATTAACACATTGCTTTATTGTATTTTCTAAAGTGTTCGAAGTTGCTATAACATCACTGTAATAATAATGTAAAATAATAAAAACAATTAAAGACACAAAAACAGATAAGATTAGGGTTTAATTTATATACAAATCACTGGAAACTTAAGTAAGATAGTATTTTTCTGAAGTCACTTAAAGATCTTAAAAAATTATCTTTGGTGCATATAAAAAAATTTAGTAACATAAGTAGGGAACAATTTTATTATATAAATATTCCATCCACAATCTACAAAGACTAGAAATATATGTCATTTATGATCTATTTTAAGATTATTTGAATTATACTGAACTCTACATCTGAAATTAATGATGTACTAAATGTTGGCCAATTGAATTTAAATTAAAAAAAAAAGATTATTTGGAATTAGTACATGCAACCTATTTATCTAACTATTCAAACTTCAAAACACTCTGATATGTTGTTTCAGTGGTCCAGAACATTATGAATTCAAGATATATCAGCTTTTTTAAAAATCATGTTTAAGTCTTCCCCAATTCTTATGATCCGTTTTATTAGCACTTTTTAAATTTTATTTTATCACTTGCCCCCAGTCAACTTGCCCCCAACCACCTTAACTTAGTCTTCTTAGTCCAAATAATTGGGACAGAAAAACATGAGCAATATCCACTGGGGGAGAAAATGAGTTTCCTCAACAACACAGGCTTTCACGAAAACCAAAGAGAACAAAAACAAAAGACAAACTTCATTGTATTTCTTCACAAAACATGGGCCAATTTTTCAACTTCTGCTAATCTGAATTGCCTTACCTCCTTTTCTTTTTTAATTTTTTTGAGAAGGAAAGTAATGTCTCTTCTGACTACACATCAGGATATAAATCTTTATATTTGTATACTTATATTAATATATATTCTATGTGACACAGCATAAATATTCATATATGCTAGGTCATATATAAATGTATACATGTTTTTATATATGCTCTGTCATATATTAATAAATACATGCCTATGTTGTTGCATTTCTTTTTCTCAGTATTCTTCCAATATCTATCAATTACCTGACAAAAAAATGTTTGCTCAGAATATAAACTGACAAATTTGATAAGTGCTATAGAAGAGTTGCCTGGTTTGGTGACAGAATTTCTGATATGACAACATTCTGAGGTAAACAAATGCTTTTTGAAACAAATAAACAAAAATCCCCCAAAGTATTCATAATAGGTTTTCCTTTAAAATTGGTGGAATTTATTACTAAATAAATATAATTGTACCTGATTATTACTTCTATTCAAACTATCTTTTCTTTGTAAAATTTATTTTGTTTTACTTTAATGTCTTTGGTTTTTCTAACAATTCTGTGCATTGTTCAAAATTAGCTAAATACTAAATTGCTTTCCATAATCATTGATTGAATTAGAATTTATTGCTTGCTTCTGCTTTCATTCATTGGAATCGTTTATACTTCTAAATTAGACAAGTGATTTATGTAATGTGGCCAATCAGAAATGAATCAAATTAAAAAACAAACCAGAGAAATTATGTTATTTTAAAAAAAAAAGTTTTAACACTGCATCAAAAACTTATGATGTACTATATGCTGGTTAACTGACCATAATAAAAAAAAGAAAAGAAAAAACAAAGAAAGACAACAAAAAAATAATTAAAAAGGCTTTAAGTCCAAGGCCAATTTTAAGTGGAAAGTTTCCAATGTTCTAATGATTTTGTGTGGTGTAGTCATTTAATCTGTTCTAAAGGAACCATTCTGGGACTGAAATCAGATGACCTGGATTCCCATAATAGTTCTGCTACTTACTTGTTTTGTACTCTTGTCAATTCCCTCATATTTGTGTGATAATAATATCTATCTCACAGGGCTGCTGCAAAGATTGAATGAAAGGCTTGTGTGAGTAGCCTATGTGACTGTGCACTTTAAATGCTTAACTAAGCGGTTCTCAGGCTACTGTTGGAGGCACATAATAGTGTCACACAGGAGGGTTGCCAATAGGAGAAACCACATTCAGCTTGCACCCCAATCTGAGAGGCATGCTTCTTCTCAAAGGGATCAGAATAAAGCCCTGTTCCATCACTGAATTAGTGATAGAATGTGGCCAAACACAATGGGATAGAATGTTGGCCATGCAGAGAACATTTTCTTTGAATGTTTAGGTTGGGTTAACCTGTGGAGATAAGGGGATCAAGGATTTGGTGGAACACATTTTGCAGAATCATCTTAAAAATACAGTTGATAAAGTTTCTAGTAAAGACCACGAGAAGGTAAGTCAAAGTAATCATCTCAGGTTAGAATAAGAACATGATGAGTGAAAAGGAGGTCAGAAGAACTAGAAAAAGGGAAATTCAGACCAGAATGAAGGTTGCTAGCTTAACTACAATAAGCTAAAGAGATTCATTAGTGAAGAGGAACTAGATTTTTTTTTTATCAGATCCCTATTTTACATGGTTTGTTATATATAATTATGTTAATTTTATAATAAAATTTTATTAGAGAAAAATCATGTAATAAAATGTATCATTTTTACTCCTTCAGGTATTGTTATAAATAGATATCTGACTATTAGTTTCAAGACTCTGATGCCTTAGCGTAGGCAATACTAGGTAAGTATCACCTGGTTCAAACTATTGCTTTAATGAGATACTTTATCTGTGTAGATGTGCTCCATGATACTAGCACTTGATTAATGGAAACTGTCATATATATATAATAATTATTATTATTATTATTTTTTTATAGAGAAAGAGCACAAGCAGGCAGAGTGGTAGGCAGAGGGAGAGGGAGAAGAAGGCTCTCTGCCAAGCAGGGAGCCGGATGCGGGGCTCGATCCCAGGACCCCAGGATCATGACCCGAGCTGAAGGCAGCCGCTTAACTGACTGAGCCACCCAGGCACCCCTATATATAATAATTATTAATATGTCTTTATCTTAATATTAATATTGTTATTGTCTCTGCATAAATGCCATCAGTATGCATACTTGAGAAGATACAAGACTCAAGATCCACCAACACCTAGGGGTCCACCTCTCCCTGTGAATTCTTGTCTACCGACACACAGGGACCATGAAATTACAACAGTGTAAACAGCCTCTGCCCTTGGTTGAAAGTCAAACCTATTTACCAGCACCGTTTTCATTAATTGATTTACACTGACCTTTTTGGAAACTGAATTCTGAATTCCTGGGATCATAGGATCCACCTATTCTTCCTATCTTCACAAATTACATGGATCCAACAAACTGATATCCAGCCTGGATCACCACTCACATGGTTCTCTATATCGTGTTGTAGGTACCTCATGGTTACCTAGACTTCTGATTCTGGTTACTTCCAGTCTGTCATATCCTTTTTGTTTCCCAAGCTTTAATGTGTCATTACCCTTCATCCCCCTGTTATTAACCATGGCTAAAAGCAACATGAGCATTTACAGACAGCATCTGCTTGGGAACAGTATGCTTGAATGTAGGCTGATGTGCACACTTCAGGGGCAAGCGTGAGATCATCCATGTGTTCCGTTCATTAGATTCCCTCCCTGATTGTCACACTGTCCAAGGGGTTCGATGATGCTGCTGGTGGAGCTGCATAGTTTTCTCGACAAATTGTTTACTCTGTGTACATGATTACCCTTGGACTCAAGCAGATGTACCTCATTCTCATTTCTTGCCACTTTCAAGGATCCAAGTGAGGAAGAGAGCTTCCTCATCTACTCTTTTTAAGAAGAGGCAGGCATGGTTTACTTTGATCAACTTGGATAACCAGAATCTGAGTCTTGGGAGATATTCATCAGTGCATAAAATATGAGTGCCTCTATCTAACACAACATCCAGCTAACAAGCAAACATTGTATTATGCCAGTGCTATTTAGTAGTGACATCCAAATGTGGCTTTTGTAGAATGGTGGTACTAGTCTGAAAGCACACACAATCCAGTGTTTGATCTCATAGATCGTTAGAACTTACCAACATCTGCATGGCCTGAAGTGCCCCATATATTCCCAGTTTGGTAGGCTCTACATGTCTTACAATTCAATTACAGATGCCTTCAAAAAAACAAAAACAAACAAACAAACAAAACAAGACAAATGCCTTTTCTCTTAAGAGATAGAGCTTCTTAGCATTTGACAAAGTACAGCATCCTTTCTTGATTAAAACTCTTCAGAGTGTAGAGATAGAGGGTACATACCTCAATATCATAAAAGCCAGCTATGAAAAACCCACAGTGAATATCATTCTCAATGGGGAAAAACTGAGAGCTTTCCCCCTAAGGTCAGGAATACGGCAGGGATGTCCACTATCACCACTGCTATTCAACATAGTATTACAAGTCCTAGCCACAGCAATCAGACAACAAAAAGAAATAAAAGGCGTCCAAACTGGCAAAGAAGAAGTCAAACTCACTCTTTGCATATGATATGATACTTTATGTGGAAAACCCAAAAGACTCCACCCCAAAACTGCTAGAACTCGTACAGGAATTCAGTAAAGTGGCAGGATATAAAATCAATGCACAGAAATCAGTGGCATTCCTATACACCAACAACAAGACAGAAGAAAGAGAAATTAAGGAGTCGATCCCATTTACAATTGCACCCAAAACCATAAGATACCTAGGAATAAATCTAACCAAAGAGGCTAAGAATCTGTACTCAGAAAACTATAAAATACTCATGAAAGAAAGTGAGGAAGACACAAAGAAATGGAAAAACGTTCCATGCTCATGGATTGGAAGAACAAATATTGTGAAGATGTCAATGCTACTTAGAGCAATCTACACATTTAATGCAATCCCTATCAAAATACCATCCACTTTTTTCAAAGAAATGGAAAAAATAATCCTAAAATTTGTATGGAACCAGAAAAGACCCTGAATAGCCAGAGGAATGTTGAAAAAGAAAAGCAAAGCTGATGGCATCACAATTCCGGACTTCCAGCTCTATTACAAAGCTGTCATCATCAAGACAGTATGGTGCTGGCACAAAAACAGACACATAGATCAATGGAGCAAAATAGAGAGCCCAGAAATGGACCCTCAACTCTATGGTCAACTAATCTTTGACAAAGCAGGAAAGAATGTTCATTGGAAAAAAGACAGTCATTTCAACAAATGGTGTCGGGAAAATTGGACAGCCACATGTAGAAGAATGAAACTGGACCATTTCCTTACACCACACACAAAAATAGACTCAAAATAGATGAAAGACCTAAATGTGAGACAGGAGTCCATCAAAATCCTAGAGGAGAACACAGGCAGCAACCTCTTTGACCTCAGCCGCAGCAACTTCTTCCTAGAAACATCGCCAAAGGCAAGGGAAGCAAGGGCAAAAATGAACTATTGGGACTTCATCGAGATAAAAAGCTTTTGCACAGCAAAGGATACAGTCAACAAAACCAAAAGACAGACTACAGAATGGGAGAAGATATTTGCAGTTGACATATCAGATAAAGGGTTAGTATCCAAAATCTGTAAAGATTTGTTTATCAAATTGATGAGTTTATCAAACTCAACACCCAAAGAACAAATAATCCAATCAAGAAATGGGCAGAAGACATGAAGAGACATTTTTCCAAAGAAGACATCCAAAAGGCCAACAGACACATGAAAAAGTGCTCAACATTGCTAGGCATCAGGGAAATCCAAATCAAAACCTCAATGAGATACCACCTCACACCAGTCAGAATGGCTAAAATTAACAAGTCAGGAAATGACAGATGTTGGCGAGGATGTAGAGAAAGGGGAACCCTCCTACACTGTTGGTGGGAATGCAAGCTGGTGCAGCCACTCTGGAAAACAGTATGGGGGTTCCTCAAAAAGTTGAAAATAGAGCTGCCCTATGACCCAGCAATTGCACTACTGGGTATTTACCCCAAAGATACAAATGTAGTGATCCGAAGGGGTACATACACCTCAATGTTTATAGCAGCAATGTCTCCAATAGCCAAACTATGGAAAGAGCCAAGATGTCCATCAACAGATGAATGGATAAAGAAGATGTGGTATATATATATACACAATGGAATATTATGCAGCCATCAAAATAAAACAAAATCTTGCCATTTGCAATGACGTGGATGGAATTGGAGGGTATTATGCTGAGCGAAATAAGTCAGAGAAAGACATGTATCATATGATGGCACTGATATGAGGAATTCTTAATCTCAGGAAACAAAATGAGGGTTGCTGGAGTGGTGGGGGTTGAGATGGATGGGGGGCTGGGTGATAGACATTGGGGAGGGTATGTGCTATGGTGAACGCTGTGAATTGTGTAAGATTGATGAATCACAGACCTGTACCTCTGAAACAAGTAATACATTATATGTTAAAAAAAAAAAAAAGATAATAAGAAGGGAAAAATTAAGGGGGGAGAAACCAGAGGGGGAGATAAACCATGAGAGACTATGGACCCTGAGAAACAAACTGAGGGTTCTAGAGGGGAGGGAGGTGGGGGAAAGGGTTAGCCTGGTGATGGGTTTTAAAGAGGGCATGTATTGAATGGAGCACTGGGTGTTATACGCAAACAATGAATCATGGAACACTACATCAAAAACTACTGATGTAATGTATGGTGATTAACACAACATAATAAAATAAAATTTAAAAAAAAGAGAGCTTCTTAGGGATCACAACCCTTAAAGTGTTTTTGACACCTGCTTGGGTTTTTCTGAAATGCAATCTTTTAACCTATATAATAAAACCAACATTGGACAGATTGTCTTGGTACAGTGTAGCCAAAGGACTTAAGATGGAAGCTTCCAATAAACTGTCTTTGAGAAACACCACAGGTAGTAACTCCACAAAAGGAGGCTATGCTCCTTTCAGAGTACAGCTGATGCACCACAACTCCATCATACTGATATTCGAGCTGCCTTAACCTTTCATCTCCTATGGCAGACTTTCTCTTGCACACCACTCTGCAAGAAGTGAGGAAGTGATGCAGTCTGTAATACCTGAAATACGATTTTGCTCATACTTTACAACTCAGCTGAAAATCACCCCTTCCAGCGTTCCCATAACCTCCCGTGCTTATCCACACTTAACATCATGCTCTGGGATTTTTTTTTTCTCATCTCCACTAAACTGTGAGCACCAGGAGGTAAGGATCTCTATCTTAATCAACTTCATATCCCTAGTACTTAGAACAGTGCTGGCACATAGTAGATAGTCAATATTTATTGACTGAATTAATGAATCAATCAAGCAATCAGTGGTATAGGCTATATGTGAACTGAATAAATGAGTGAATACATGGATATTACGTTTTAGTAATTTTGATTAAGTACAAAGAGGACTTAGACACATCCCAACCCAAAGTCTAGGAACAAGATCAGAAAACATCATCCTCAAAGAAGTTAACAAGAACCCACACATCATGTATGAAATGAGCTAATCCTGCAAGCATTTCTAGAAGTTATGGCTGGCAGTATGATTTTGAGGGAGCTTCTCCATTAAATCAAGGTATCCTTTTTTTTTTTTTTTTTTGGCAGCACACAGCATCCCAGTGAAAATGCAGTAAATTTAAATAACTTATAACTTTGGGATTTTGTAAGAAGCTCCGCCAGAGATTTCTCAGGGTCCTGGAGTAGATAAGAGCAGCCTGTGTGAATGGGTAGTAAGAGCCACTCTATGGCAAGCTGTTTGTGACCTGGTTAATTTCATATTCCTAACTGGCCATTTATCTTGGGTCTGCTAAACTAGGTTGACCCAACTGTGTACCCCAGACTGGCAGACAATAAAAAATAAGCTGCAGGCATTCCAGCTCTACTTGTGGCAACTGCCTAGGGCTTCCTTACTTTGTTTCCAGGCCCTTAATGTGAGTCCTGTTCTGTTCCAGTTCTGTCTCACTTCCAGCCTGCCACCTTTGTTTTCATTTTATAGTCTGGTTCTCACCCAATCTCAGCTTTGATCATTGGAGTATTCAAAGGCCTGGGCTTAAGCCCACCTCTGCCTCTTCCTGTTTTCAGCTAATTCAGGTAAATTATCCTGACCATCTTGGTTCTAGCTCCAAGAATTCAACCCCTGGCCCCAGCTCTCCTGGCTGACCTCGAGTCTGGATCTGTCCTGTCTCCTACCAGAGAGAATCCAATATTATAGAAGCACATTTACAACTGTGACAACATGGAAAGTCAAGTGGCCATATTCCAGGTACAGTGCTTGGGAAATCTGGCACTCAGAAAAAAGCCATACTCCACAGGGAAGAACTAGGGCAAAACTTGGTAGCTTTCAGAGGCTGTGTTCTTTTTCTCTCCTTCCTAAGCTTTCTATCCTCCAACCACACCAAAATCCTGAGGGAATCTGGAGGAATTGCCAAAATCTGTAATTTAGATTTAAAAATTCCTGACAACCAGCCAGAATTCTCAGGAGAAACAGAAGGGGTAGTTGGATGTCTTGTCTGATGGAGAGTTTGGCTCATGTAACCTGGCAGCCCTAGAGGGTTTCTTGACCACTGTATGGTACTCCTTTGATAGCCAGGTTCCAATGGAAAGGATTGATAGTGCCTTATACTGCTTTTGACAAGGAGGAAGAGAAGACATAGCAGCAGGCTGATGTGCAACTGAATTCTGACTTCTCGTCCAGGAGCTGTTATGGAATGGGCTCTGTGCATGGGCCCAGATCAAAGGTCTCAGAACAAGTTGAAAAGATGAACTGGCCCTGCTGAGTGAGCTTGGCAGCTCTTCTGAGTCATCTGACCTCCAGTCAGGTCTGAGTATTATCAGCTTCCTGACCATACCTTCTGGCCAAACAGCCTGGCCTTCAGATTCCAGAGAAGTCAGGGAAGTGGGGATGCACACCTCACGCTGACATTGGCCAGGGACATGCACCTCCAGAGAAGGTATGCCTCCACACCCTTCTGTGCTAGAGTGCTCAGACAGGGCTACGCCATTATCTACCATTAGGAAGTACAAGTGTGGCTCATGGTAATGAGGGGAAGGAAGAGGTTAACTCTACTTCCCCTGCCATGCTGAGCTGAAGACTGTTCTGGCCAGAGCAGAACTGAGTCATCAATGCCTGTCTATCAATCAATCTCATGGTTAACTCCAATTCATCAGCAAATCTGAAGAACTGGTCCTAATCAAATAATGGCTTTTACTCAGAAATCTGATCATTTCTGTCCCAGCAGTAGGCTTCCCCAATCTGATCTATTACTATGAAAACAGATGTGTTTAATTCTAGCTTTGCACAAAAGAAGACCTAGGGCAACAGAGTCCATCTACCTTGTACTTATTTTTAAAGGGGAATTCAAGTTGGTCTATTACTGATCTTTTACTATGATCTATTACTATGAAAACAGATGTGTTTAATTCTAGCTTTGCACAAAAGAAGACCTAGGGCAACAGAGTCCATCTACCTTGTACTTATTTTTAAAGGGGAATTCAAATTGGTCATGGTCAATTACCTAGCATGTGGTGCTACTCACTGTCAAAGCTTACAGGCCTACACTTGGGGGAGCCTGGCACCTCATTCTGCAATCCAATCACTCTGGCTGGTAACAAATCCGGAGGTTCAGAATGCTCAGCACTTGCAACCAGTGGCAGGCTTCTTTTTCTAAAACTTTTGAGCAACTGATTACTTGTGTATTAGGCAGCCAGAATCATGGGGCTGATACTTTGTCTTGTAGGTTTGATTAGTAGGGGTAACTGAGACTAAGTCATTCTGAGAGCTCCTCTGTCTTAAAAACTTATATTTCAGTGCTGTTGAAATTCAGTGACAAACTGGAGCAAACAATAGGCAGGGGCTTCTACTTACTTAGCATTCTGATTTCAGACACATTCACAGTGACTCACTGAGAGGATCAATGGGAGAGTAGCTGATTTACCCCAAAATGGCAGGTTCCTACTCCTGGCTCCATTCTCTGATCTGGAAAGTCACCAAGGCCCTTCTAAGGCATTAAACATGGCACACTGGGAATTACAGCAGCTGTGTCTAGCCCAATGTTTTTCAAAGCACAATTGCCTGGAGTTAGAACAAATTGAGACTCTAAGGCTTGCATTTCTCCTGACCCCAAATGCCCTTGGGATAGCATCATACTGTACTTTATATCAGAGACCTCCCTATGCCAGGGCTGCCAAACAATTCTGGTGGTGGTGGCTGTCCTCATAAAAAATAGTAAATTTCATTCCTTAGTTGCTCAAGCCATGTTGTCTTCATCAGGGAGGTGGTAGTCTCTCTCAAGATCACTTCTATAATAATTTCTGTGGTCTTGCTACTCAGGTAAATTTTCCAGAAGCTTCTACATCTGAATTCACCTATCTGCTGCCATTGCCCAGTCAGGGACAGTTAGACAGACTTGGCTGGAATTTCTCTATCACAAAGTGTGTAGACACTATGATATGGTCTACCTATCTTGTCACTCAAAAATTCATGTAGAATTTTTCCACACAGAATACCCTCTTCTCATAGTAATGACTAGTGCATTCTATTTTCTTTGCTTCACTGCTAAGGTTACTTACAGAGGTATAGACCACCCAAAAAAAGCTTAGAAGTGACTGCTCAATATGTGAAAGACTACAGTAAGTCCAGTGTACCAAAGAATATAACTGACAGGCCCTGGGCACTGGGTAGGAGGGGTGGGGTGGGAGGGTCTTCCAGGTGGGAGGGTTTCTGGTTCTCAACCCAATACATCTGCCCCACACCAAAATTCAGACTTTCTTGGGTCCATTCAAGTTTCTTGAGATTAACAACTTCGTGTGTTCTTGTTATATTTAGCTGACAAGACATAGTTTTAGAGTTCAGATCTTCAAAGCCTGTTCTAAAATATTAGGTGGGCAGTCTGAGTAACTAATTGAAGATAAGCTGGACTTGATGCATAGAAACTAGCTCCTGTAGTTAGCAACGTAGGTAGAGGATGAACCAGTAAATCAGTGGTAGGAAGCCCAGGGAGGCCTTAACCATCCTTTGTCTTGCCTGACCCCAGATGAGAGGGAGCCTAGAAGAAGACTGGCTTCTCCCTAATCTATGTGATCAAGAGCAAATAAAAATGGGTGGTGGACATTCACTCTAGTTTTATTCATGTCAGCCATCCAAAATTCTTCTTCCTTGACTATATCCTTCTCACCCCTCATTCTCACCCCAATCCTTTGGCTTTGTAAACCATTTCTTAATTCTGGTCTAATGCCTTGGACTTGATACCTTAATTCAACCATTCCTACCATGGTTCTCTAATGAAGTTAGGTTGTCACCAGTTCTAGTCATTTAAAGTGAAATACCCTTCCCGTGACCTAAGGTCCCCTTCCATTCCCTCATCCCACAGACAGAAGTCCCAGACTTCTGCCAAACCTATTCCAGCTCTCTGAAACCCTTGATCCACAGCAGTTAGAAGACAGCCTTGTTTCTTGGCTACCACAGGCCTAGGGCAACTATGGCTCCTTTTGAAAACCAATACATGGACATTCTGTTCTGTAAGTTATTATCACTATGGATGACTACATGAATCACTATTCTAGGGCATACTTGTGATTTCACCAAGACACAGCCACATAATGAGGCTTAGTCCGAAAAGTCCAGCCAGGTAACCTTACTATTATGGGAGAAATTTAGGGGGTTGGAGGCAAAACTCTAAGCAAAAGGGCAGAAGAAACTGAAGCTATGAAATGTATGACATACAAACTAAACTAGAATGATAGTGAGAACATTCCTTTCAGTATTAAACTTCTTTCCTAGCTATTTGGATGTTGATCATGATTCTTGTTCCTTATCTTGGGAAGTGTTTGTGTTTTAACAGATACCTCTGAAGTCTTAATCCAAATGAGTGATAATGTGGGGCATCAGGTACAATGGCAGGCAGAAGTTTCAAAGTAGAATGCCTAACAGAACATCTCAACCAAGAATGTGAAAGCAACTGCTTACTCTATTTAAAAGGCTACATTCCTGCAGGTCTAGAAACAAAAGATATAAACACATCTCCATAGTCAAAAGACAAGGTGTTAAGACTTCTTTCTCAGCAGGGGATAAACAGCAATAAAACAATTTCATTTGAAATCAAGGGTTCCTATACTTGACTGGCAAGTTTGTACTTTGAGACATTTTATGTGTCCTGAATAAACATGTATGTTATGAAATGAATTGTGTGCCTCCAAAATTCATATGTTGAGGCCTTAACCCCACTGTGATGGTATTTGGAGGCAGAGCTTTGGGGAAGTAATTAGGTTTAGAAGAGTTTATGAGATTGGGGCCCCCGTGATGGGATTAGGGTCCTTTAAGAAGGCAGACCAGAGTTCTCTCTCTCTCTGTTCATGTAAGGACACAGGGAGGTAGCCATCAGCAAGTCAGGAAGAGAGTCCTCACCAAAGAACTGAATTAGCTGGCATCCTGAACTTGGACTTTCTGGAACTGTGAGAAATGAATTCTGGTTGTTTAAGCCACCCAGTCTATAGTATTTTCTTATTGCAGCCTGAGCTAATACAACACATACCTTTTAAGTAAATAAAAATAATAATGACCTATTCACACTATCTACTAAAATTAATCAGTGTACTTGAGTCAGTTACCCATATCACTTGAGTGATACAGGCTTCAAGTTAGTATTCTATTCATAAGGGAACTGATTAAATAATACACTGCAAAGACTGGGTCATTCACTGGGAAACCAGGGAACAAGGCAAGAGCTAAGCTGGAGATCTACTGTCAGAAGCTGAGTCTAGAAAGCCATTGGATCAATACTAAAGCCTGGAGTTAAAGAGTAAGAACAAGATAGAATCTGGAGTCTTTGGGTCAAGCAAATCAGATGAGACTTATGTAGGAAAGAAACAATCCATAGCCCATTTAGTCTCACATTCCTATTCTCCAGGGGAAAAAGACCTGGTAATAAGCCATTGTATAAACAAATTTGGAGATGAGTATGTATACATCTGCTGCAGTGACAGAAGTATTGGTGTTAAACCATAACATATACAAGCACATCTTCAAAGTTCAGTTAGTGGAAAATCATAAGCCAAAAGTGTTATTGATAAAAATGTGCATTACAACACACACTGTAGGGTTAACCCAACAACCAAGTAACCTCAACCGATCGTGAATTTAAACAGCAAGTTTTCATTAAAAACAAAAAACACAGCGGTTAAAAACCATGACCAGCTTGCAACAACATTGATGATCCTTCCTCCAAAATGGTAATTCCAACTACAACTTGTTTGTGGGCATGCACAGCAGATCTCCACAAATTGCCAAGTGCTTTGTGGCGGAGACTTAGAAAAATCTGTGTCTTCAAGAAGGCATGGCCAAATTTTAGTTTATGAAGACCCAATTTTAGTAACTCCCAAACTCATTCAGTAGGTAGCTGCTAATAAGCAGCTGCTCTAAAAATCAAATGCTATGGAATTCTGGGTAATTTGCCAGTAAGAATCATGACAGGGACCTGCATTTGGGGAAGTTTGGGATTTACTAGGAGGAGTCCACTGCACAGTCGAGAACCACTAGCTGTTGGGTGGGGATGTTCTGGAACGGCTGATGCTCTCAAGCATTTGGGCTCCTGGCTTAGGCTGCTGCCCATGTCCACTGGGTCTTCAGTCTCCTCCCCACTCTCGGCTGAATAGCTCATGGTTATCCTATAACAGTGGATGTCCTGGCTGCTCCATGGGGCTGTTCCTGCTTCCTCTTGGGAGAGATAAATGATGTCCTTGGCCAGACCACTCTTAAACTAGACCTCTCTCATGTGTACCCAGTTTATAAAGTGATGATTTAGGAAATGATGTTAAGCGATAAGGGTCAAATTTTAGCCTCTATAAGATGTGTACATGAGCAAAAATTTGTTTTTATGCCTATTTCTAGGTGTAATATTTAAAAATTTTAAGCAACATAGCTTACGCTGACAGAGCTTTAAAAGTGTGGGCTCGAAGCCCGGCTGTATCCGTTCTTTCAGGATGCTGGGTCTGGGTGCAACAATAGAGTATGCTAAGAATGTAAACCCTTCGGAGACTAATTTCTAAGTTATGCATTTACTTGAAGGATTAAAAATCCTGAGTACATTTAGCAGTGATAAATGTGGACAATGGTTTCCTTTAGCTAAGCCGCCAATTGTTGCCCCTCTTCCTCCTATGAAAGGCTATTTACGCCAGATAATACAGTTTACAAGTTGAAGCATTTATTTTTTACTTATATGCAGGAACATATAACAAGTTTCTAAAGAGACAAAAGGTCTAATAACGGAATGATAATAGGATAGTTTACAGTAATATCCTGATACCTGTGTATGGTCTATTTTCTATCATGCAGTCAAAAGGAACAGAGCATACAAACATATATCAGAAATCCTAGGGTAATTTTCATTTCTAGGAAAACAGCAAAGGCTATAAACAAAATAAACTGTATTGCTAGACGGTCACATACTCCTAACAAAAGTTTATAATTTCCTGCAAAAGAAACATACCAGCTGCTTCAGGATGTGGGTAAGACAAGCATGCTCCTGTGGTAATGATTTCCCAAACAAGAAAAAAGTTAGAAAGGCAAATCTTTGCTAAGCTGCAGACTACCAGGTCTCCTGATTTATGAAAGCAATAAGAATAGAGTAGATAGAGCTGTTAAAGAAAATGCTTAGAAATAAATATTCTATACATTAGTAAAATCTGTCAAATAAAATGACTTTTAATTTACAACAGAAAAAAATACCTTCACATATTTTACTATTGTCAGAGCATTTATTATGTAGCATGATATTTTAGGTTGACACACTAGATCTACTATATTCCACAACCATACAACATAAATATGCATGGATATCCCGTAAAGTTCTAGTCAATTCTTAAATAAAAATTCTCTTAATGATACAAATATAGATTCATCCAATTACAATGATGTACATTCAATTTGTCATAAGCTCACTTTTTTCTTTATCATTTTATCATAAATTTATCTTTTTAAAAATTTTTTAAATTTTTTTATTTTAAGTAGGCTCCATGTCCAGCATGGAGCCCAGAGTGGGGCTTGAGCCCACCACCCCAAATCAAGACCTGAGCTGAGATCAAAAGTCGGATACTTAACCAACTGAGCCACCCAGCTGCCCCCATAAATCTATCTTTTTTCAATATTTACATATTAGTGCTATTTCACACTTTGCCCTGTTCATTGTCATTCATTCATTTTATTCATGCATCCTTTTGACAAACATTTACTGTGTATTTGCTAAATATCAGCAAATGATTAGGTCAAATCGTTCTTCCTTCTCAATTTTTCATGTTGCACTTACTACCCTTCTAAATGTCATTCAGTGATAAAATCATGGGCCTCATTCTTCATTCCATTGATGCGCATTTACCTAGAACTGCCATCTGATAGCTATTAATTTTACATCTTTCTTCCTAAAGGTGAGATGAAATTCAGTGGGGAGAGCAGGGCGGTGAGGAAAGAAATTAATATGTACTATTTGTATCCAACATGCAGTGCACTTGACTAAGTATTTAACATGTATTACCTTAAATAAGCTTCATAACAACAAAATAAAGTAGGTATGTTTTTATCCCCATTTCATAACTTGGGAAACTGAGTCTCTCCCAGGCTGCCTAGGTTTTACCTTGGTCTGCCTGACCCCAAAGGCTTTTAAGCAGCTCTTTAAGCACAAGTGTCACCCCTCACTTTTTCAAATCTCTCAATAATGTTTTGCTTGAATCTATGCTACTCCTAAAACTCAGACCTTCTACTCTTCCACATGCCTCTAAAAACTACATACTATTTAAATAAATTACTAAAGAAATATCTTTATGCAAGGGTTTTTGTAGCAAAGGTAGACAGCTCATACAAAGAAAATGCTAATGAATAAATTAAAATATTTAAAAAATTCTAAAATCTATCAGCCCTAACGATGTATTATGTTTTATTTTTTTCAGACCACTCTCCTACTATTACTGGGAGTAACAGATAACAGATTATGAATAGGCTAGGCATTTAAAACTCAGTATATAAATACAAATTAAACCAAGGGAAAAGCCAAATATAAAAAGTCCATTTTTATTAATAGGGATGAAAATAACATGTCATAAAATTAATGTTAAAGAAACACCATGTATTATGTTGCATTCTCTCTCATTATTCCCTACTAGTAAGTACCTTATATTCTTCATAATCATTGCTATCGAGCAAGTCCCTCTTATCCAGTTCTGTAAGTTGTTCTGCAGAGGGCTTAGCTGGTAGATGCTTAATGGAGGCTTGCTCATATATGGGCTTTCCATTAAAAAACAGTTCCTTCCAGTCATACATCAACTTATATGGAATCATACTATAGCAAAAAAGATTTAAAAAAAGGTTGAGATGAATCAATGGTTAGTCAAATATACACCTTAAACCTTAGTCTTTGTATTATCATATTCATTCCCCATGGTCTGCTGTTTGAGGCTAGGAATTCCACTTACTATTACTGTATATTACTAATGGCTAGTAGAACGTTTCAGACTTAGTAGGTTTGAATGAATCAACGTTACTTCAAGCCACTGGTTCCTCAAACTTTCATATTGACTGTGCACTAACAGAACAATATATCTGAAAATAATGAGCACTATCCTAAAACTTAGGTTCTTCTAAAACAATTCCCAGCTATGCCATTAAATGGCTGTGCAATCTTAGGAAATCCTTTAAATGCTCTACTATTAGTGTCTTCCTGTGCAAAATGAACAGACTGAGTATTTTCCAAAGCCCTTTTAGGATGGCAGCTGGTTTCCACATTTGCAAATAATTTGTAATAGAAAAATCAAATGTATGGTGGTTTTATTGTCATTGTCTATTTGATAACCTTTAAAATTACTTTTCAGTAACTATTTCTACTTAAATCTGATGAATGATTAAGAGGTAATCAGGACAGGCTGATGGGAAAATAGCTTCAAGAAGAACAAAATGCAAGGAAGGAAAGAGTCTGACATGATTCTGATGCATTTCTCTAGAAATAGTTGGACTAGAACTTGAAATTACAACAAAACAAGCAGTTTTTCATTTATTTCAGTCTGATACATGCCACATGGATGAAACGTGAAGACATTAGGTTAAATGAAATAAGCCAGACACTAAAAGAACAAATCATATACAACTTCATTTATATTAGATACCCAGAATAGACAAACTCACAGAGATCAAAAGTAGAACAGAGGTTTATCAGGGGCTGGAGAGTTATTAAATGTGTACAGAGCTTCAGTTTGGAATAATAAAAAAGTTCTGGAGATGGATGGTGGTGACAGTTGCATAATAATGTAAATGTACTTATGCCACTGAAGAGTATATCTAAAATGATTAGAAGGGTAAATTTTATGTTATGTATGTTTTGCCACAATAAGAAAAGTAGTATTTCAATTAAATGTACAATTTCAAATATAATCACCTTATGTTTTCCATTAATAAAATATTTACAGTTGCTAAGGGTTACTTTGTAGAGATATGGAAGTTTAGAAATTGATAAGCTCAGGCATGGAAATATTATAACATCAGAATTATTGAAATGTCATTGGTTTCTATGGTGAAGTGATTAATAACTTATAAATTGTCCAAAACTTAATCTTACAGTTGCTTAGTTAATATCCTATTATCTGAATATTAATAATTTTAAGAAGCAATCTAAAAAGTCAGTTCTTCTGAGTAGGTTGATACCAAAAATATACCTGAGCTTTAGAAAAAAATAGATACTGATAATATCTTGTTCAATGAAGTAACATGATTTTATCTTGACTCTTAGCAGTCTAGACTAATATAATATATGTGTCACTGTTGTGTTCAATTGCAATTAAAAGACACTTATACAATACACAAAAAATGGATTAAAGACTCTAATGTAAGACCTGAAATCATAAAACTCCTAAAAGAAAACATAGGCAGTAAGCTCTCTGATATTGGTCTTGACAATGATTTTTTGGATTTGATACCAAAAGCAAAGGCAACAAAAGCAAAAATAAGCAAGCATGACTTTATCCAACTTAAAAGATTCTGCAAGGCAAAGGAAACAATCAACAAAAAGAAAAGGCGATCTACTGAATGGGGGAAAACATTTGCAAATCACATACCTGATAATATCCAAAATATAAAGAACTCATACAACTCAATAGCAAAAAAAAAAAAGCACACAATCCAATTTTTTAAATGGGCAGAGGATCTGAATAGACATTTTTCCAAAGTAGACATAAAGATGGCCAACAGGTACATGAAAAGATGCTCAACATCACTAATCATCAGGAAAATGCAAATCAAAACCACAATGAGATATCACCTCACACCTGTCAGAATGGCTGGTATCAAAAAAAGAAGAAATAAAAAGTAAGGATGTGGAGAAAAGGGAACCCGTGTGTACTGTTGGTGGGAATGTAAACTGGTGCAGCCACTGTGAGAAACAGTGGGTTCTCAAGAAGATCTCAGTCTAGGTAATTTTGAGATGTGTACACATTTAAATGGGTCACCTTATCTTTGTCCTTGTGGAATCACTTTCACTGAGATCTACTGTGATGTCATTCCCCTTTAGCTCTCAGCAAAGAGTATCACAAGAAATAAGTCTATGAAGCCAGATGATACATTTGCTCAAAAGATGTTGCTGAGGACACTCTCCACTAGATCCACAGCACTACTCAGTGTACCTTAGGTGAGGGTACCACATGAGTGAACTATTGTTGTAAACTGAGTGCCAAGAAAAGTTCTGTATTTTGTAAAGAACCAGAACAGAAAATGGAAAACACATGACAGGCTGTATTTCCCTTTATACTTTGACCACCAGGAAGCTCAGATAAAATTTGCAGCTCAGTTGCAGCAAGTGGCAAAATCTCCTGCTGCTAATATAACCGTGTTCTGGTTTATCCCTTGTTCTTAACTTTCTACTTTAATTTGGATTTTCCTTTGTTCTTATTCTGGCATATTATTAATATATTTTGTATTGTTGAATATTTCCTTATAAATGCATTAATTCCTTTTAGAAACAAGGTGCAACGAAAATAAACAGATTTAATGACCAGTAATCTTCAAATAATTCCAGTCTTTTAGGAAGTTCCAAGTGTTTCAAATAAATTATCATAGTTATCTTTGTAAATTATAATTTAGACATAAAGTTTAAATGTTAAAAGACATATAAATACACCTTAAATAAGGCTCATCAGTGGGTGAATTAAGTCAGTAATCCAGGTATCCTGGACCCCACTTCTTAGTATTTTTTCAAGAAAAATTTTTGTCTCTATTATCAACTGAGTGTCTACATTACAATCTTATCCTTTCTCACTTTCTGTGATGTCTCTACTGTAACAATTATAAAAAACAACACTTACTTATTTGTCAACATTCGGTAGTCTGCCACCTTAGTGGACAAATCAAGTATTTGATCCAAAATTTCTGCACATATAGTGTAATGCTTTTTGTAACGAGCTTGAGCTCTTTCCACAGCAATCTGTTCATGAATTTCCTTCTCTCTGATGGCTTGTTCTTCAAAATCAATCTTGGCTTGTCTGGCCAAAGCCTAAGAAAGGCAAAGACGTTTTTAAGTCAATGTAATTGTGCGAAGATTCACGTGAAAATAATATCATTTCAATAGGCGAAAAGTGAAACACACTTTTACACCAAGAAAAACTTAATCACGAAAGAGCCTTTCTCCTTATTAACTACTGAGTATGATGGCAAAGACGATATTGGAAATATTCCACCTTTAGCTTATCTTATCAGCAAAATATAATACAGAGAACAGTGGTCTAACTGTGGAAAGCCCAATGTAGATTAATGATAAATTGGATCTTAAGTGTTTAAAAAGAAGCCTTGAGTTCATGGTTTGCAAACAGTCAGAGTCAGGGATCACAGAGAAACAGGCAAGTTTGTGCCAGACCCAAGCATTGCTGGCCCTTTCGAACCCATCTTAGGAGCCTTAACCTGACATATCTTCTCCGCCCGGCCAGTGCCCCCCGTCTTTTCATGAGAGTTCTAGGATACTGATTGATACTTAGAAAGTATTTTGGAAGATCCCTGATATTATTGGCTTGAGAATATCACACATGTGCCAACAAATGTTAAATGTATTTAGACAACAACAACAACAAAAACATTCTGCTGTTATAGCCTTAATAAATTGGTAAAATTCACTCAGAGAGAACATTTATTTCTGCAGAAAGTAATGAAATACTTACAGTTTGTCATGACCCTCTGCTTGGTTTGCACTATTATTTTGTTTAGAGAAACTCTTTCTTCACACAAAGTGCAAAGGTCAAACTCAGCATGACTAAATGCTGCTTTTCAAATAGCTATCCCAGCTCCTTGAGAAATTCTATCCTGTGCTAACATGCTCCAGAAACCAGACTTGCCTCCTGTAACTTAACCCGATGAGTATAAAATGGAGGTGAACTTGGGCCTTGGAGGAGCTGCCGTCAGTCAAGCCCCAGCCTGTATACCGAAGTCAAGTCCTAGGCTCCTAGCCCGAGCCTCCCTTAGCCTCCATGTCCTCAGGGTGAAGTGGGGTATTAAAAAGACTTGGCATACACAGAAAAACTCACTGAGCCATCCAATCACGGCAAATATTTTTTATGATACTACTCACAGATGACTAAATGCCTGACAATGGACTGCTTTTGTCCACTGAACTAAATGGAAGGTTCATTTGTTTTTGTTATTGTTGTTTTATTTTGTTTGTTTTCTTTTTATTGGGAAAGAGGTTGGGCTGGGTGACCCCTGAGGTCAGTCCAGTACATTTGGCAAGTTCCGGAATCACACCAGAATTTGTTATTGCTGTATTGTTCTGTGGGCCCAGTCTTCCTGGGGAAAGCATACCATTTCAGTACAAAGCTTTATGGCGTGCTTCATCACCTGTGAAGAGGTCAGAGGAAGAGGAGTCTAAAAGAGCAGGAGTAGCCAGATGAGAATTTGTGGAGTGACAGTAAAATGGGGTGTGAAGTTGCTTGACTGCAGAGTGCCTGTAAAGCATGTGGAAATGTTTCGGGCGGGAACGGACCCAAGCCTTACAGGGACCCGCGGAATGATCCCACAGAAAGGCAGCAGCTTTCACCTGGGTGCTGTCTCCCTCCCTCCCACCCTCTGTGCCTTTCTTCCTTCTTTACAGCTACTAGTCTTCTACCTTTACCCCACCCCGCCTCCCTGTGCTAAACCCACAATTTCCTGTCGCATTACGGCAAACTGGGTTGAAGCCCTAAAAAAAGAAAGAAGGAAAAGGAAAAAGGAAGTCTGTGGGAGGTAGTCAATCTCGGTGGTTATGAGCCCAGACTCTGGAGTCAGCTAGAGCTGACTGTGCTCCTGCCCACACCACTCACAGGCTGTGTGAAGGTGAGCTTTCTAAGTCTTGTTTCCCTTATGTGTAAAATGTAGACAAGGATAGTGTCAACTTCCAAAGGCTGTTGCGAGAATTATATGTGCATGTGACAAACATAGCTCAATGCTGGACTCACAATAAATGCTCAAAAAATGTTAAATATTATTATAATTAAGTACTACTACTAATAATAGGCAGATTAGAAATTTGAAATCAGAAACACTTAATATAGAATAGATGCCCAATTACCTTAAAGGATGAGATAAGCAGATTTAATCTAAATACAAAACCAAAACAGACAAAAACTGATGAAGGACAACACAAAGTTCTTTCTCTCTCTCTCTATTTTTCTCTCTCCCTTCTCTCTCTCCCTTTCTGCATCATTCCTACCCCCGCCCCCCGGCCTTTCTTGAAATGTACCAGACATTGGCCTAAGCCCTGGGGAAACAGTAGTGAGCAGAAGCAAACATGATCCCTTTCCTCATAGAGCTTACATTCAGTGGGAGAGGCAGTGAAAAAGCCATACAATAAATGTATACCTGCACAATATGATACATGTCACAAGGAAGGACGATGGTGTATGGCCCATCACAGGAGGCTGATAAGAAGTGACCTGTGCAGAGAGTTCTGAAAGATGAGGATTAACTGGGGAAAGGCATAAGGGAAGAAGGGGATTAGCAGAAGAAATGACTTGTTCAAAGATCTGAGAGCAGAACAGGATGGCCAGAGTCTGGGAGACAGAGGGGAGCAATGTATGAGCAGGGATCTCATCGAAGAGAAGCCATGAGTGGGTTTTTGAGTATGAGGGCAATGGTCAAATCTGAGAGTCAAGAAGATTCCTCTGGCTGCACAATGGAGGATGATTTGGAGGAGATGATAATAGGGCAGGTAATTTGTATAAGGTATCTCTAATTTCCCCTTCCTTCATTTCTAACAGGTCTTTTTTAACTCCTGCTTCAGGGAGCTTCTTCAGGACAGAAAAGTAGAAACTGTTGGAAATCCCTCCTCACTTTAAAGGACTCTATCCAAAGGCAAATTAATCTAGGTCACTCCAAGGGAGAGGAGAGGAGGGGAGATTTTGAGAGCAAAGAGAAAGAGGAAGAGATGTGTGCCCACTCCCTGGCACTTCCTCGGGAGCAGCAGAGCCTCAGAAGGGAGCATGTGAGGGACCAGCAAAAGTTGGAATGGCCTCTGCGAAGACATGTGCCACTGGAGGCAATGTGTGGGCTGGGGTAACTGAGGTCTCAAAGGCAACAGGCTGGGCCTGGGCCTGATGACTGCAGGGTTTCCCTGATGACTTGGTCTGTGACCTGAGGCACCGTGCATCTGTGCATTTCTGTGGGCAGAGGTGGATTGCTGGAGTTCGAGCTTAGGCTGATTTAAAGAATATAAAGAATGTTATGTTCTTGCATACCCCAACTGTGGTTGCTAATTCATAGTCACTCAAAATGGACGAAGGAGACCACTGTAGTAGTGGTAGTAGAGTAGTAGTAGAGACTGGGCTGGTGGTGTAGACATGGGGAAAAATGGACAAATTGAAGAGATATTTAGTACATGAAATTGACAAGACTTAGTGATGTTTTGGATACATTAGAAAGGGTGAAGTAGGGTTCAAGTGGATCCCGAAGTTTTGCACTTGCATAACCGAATAAATAGTGTCACCATTTATGGAAATACGGAAATTTGAAAAAGACCAGTTTAGTAAGAAGGGTCATAAATTTGGCTTTAACATGGTGAATTTGAGGTATCACTGAGATGTAGGAGTACAGATGTCCGGAAAGCAGTTGAACATATGGGTCTCTACTGCAAAGGACAAGATATGCATGACTCGTCTGTCTATTGCAGCAATTACATGCCATGGTCGTGCATTAAGAGACTGTCTAAGGAAATAACATAAAGGAGCAAAGAAAGAGGCCTAGAATTAAGCTTTAAGGAACCCTGACATTAAATGTTTTGGTATTAGAGGAGAATGAGCCTACAAAGGAAGGCCAAGAAGGGGCAGCCAATGAAGTAGGAAGAAAACCAGGAGTGCTTCCACAGCAGAACTCAACAGAAAGGGACCATGTAATAGCAGATTAATAATTAATATTAATAACATGAGATATTATTAATAGCCTGCATCATTAACAGACTTTTTATTTTTTAATTTTTTTGAATATTTATTTATTTATTTGAGAGACAGAGCGTGAGAGCAGGGGTTGGGGCAGAGGAAGAGGGAGAGAATCCCAAGCAGACTCCCCACTGAGTGTGGAGCCCAATGCAGGGCTTTATCCCAGGACCCTGAGATCATGACCTGAGCCAAAATCGAGAGTCAGATGCTTAACTAACTGAGCCACCCAGGCACCCCATTAACAGACTTTTAAAATTTGTAATAGGTTTAAAAGTACTTCTAGAATTCTCCTCCTTCTCCCACCACAAATGATAACAAAAACTAAAAAAATAGTAAAAAGTAATAAAAACAATTTAAAAAACTCTCCTCTTCACAAAAGTGAAGCAGTAGAATTATCTGCTGTGGGGAACAAAATCTAATTTGTTTATTTAGTGCATGAGACTAGGAAGAAAAGGTAACAGTGTTCCTTTGGCAACTTCAATTCAGTATTTATTTCTTTGGCTCCTACTCACACACCAGCCACTGCTGATGTAGGAGGTAATAAATTCAGTGTTTGCGGAGATAACCCGTGAAATCAAGCCACCTCACAGAGAGGGGGGCCAAGGAAGCAGATACCTCAGCTTTAAGGAAAGGCACTCATTGTGAGAGGATGGGATATAATTTTTTCAGATGCTACAGAACCTCACAGTTCTGTCTCTGAGGCTCTAGCAGGCCTGAATATTCCAGTCCTCTGAAGTCGGTTCAGGCCTAGTTAAAGAAAAAAGCAGGTAATGCTTCTCATCACAGTGAGCCCAGTCCTGCTATAAATGCTTTACTATTCTGTACTTCATCAACTGGGCTTGAAGCAAACATATTTTTCAACAGGCACTTAAAAGGTTAGCTAAACACATCATTTCTAATGTAAGCAAATGCTATTCAATCCATTCAAGTTCACTCTTGTCAAAAAAGAGGGATGAAACAATTATCCAGATAATTCAGCTCTTAAAGAGAACACTTGAGATCAGGGATCCTACAGCTCAAATTCATGGAGCCATGGAGGTATAGTTCTTCACCCCTACCCCTAACATTTCAGCTATGTCTATTCTACAAAAGACAAAAGCACCATTTTCCTGACTTTCAAATGATATTTCTAAAAACTGCATATTTTTGGCAAAAGCTGTATTTATTTTCATGGAATATCACAGTGTAAACCACAAATCTGATAAATAAAGCATTCCCTTCCTATTTTCTATGTGGTTTTCTCTTTTATTCAGCCTAGCTTTGTGACTATTTTATGGCACTAAAGACAGGCTATATAAAATGCCACTCACATGAGTTTTGTATTTCTTCAATCAAATCTGGACCAACAGATTGAATAAATTTGAACTCTATCTCCAGTAGGAAATAGGCAAGAAGTAATCTACATAATCCATTGATAAACTAGATCTATTTTGATGATTAGAATCCATATATACATAAAGATAAGGAAAAATATTAATGTATTAAATAATCGGAAGATTAGATATTTTGATTTTCAGAGCCATAAAAGGACCTAGACACAATGATACCACAGTAGCCGAGAGCATACCTCTCATCCGGATCTTGGTGTCTGTGTACCATTCTCAAATACGATCAACAAGATCGTACACTGGATAAGTGGCCTATTTGGGTCTGGAGGAAGGAATAATACACTATGGGCCTGATAAAATCCTGTTTTATCAGAAAGCAAGGAGTCATTTATTAAAGACTAATGGTATCTTATAAAAAGGAGGCAGCTTAAAAGTGCTCTCACTGCCTGAGAATGTTCACCTAAAATAACCAACACCAATACCATCCTAGTAAACTTAGCAGATTTTAAAGGAAATTAAAGCTCTGTATACATCTAGAAAATTGGAGTAATCACACAAGGAACTGAAAATTAGATTATCATTAATTGTTTTGACAATAGCACTTTTACCTAAAGAAAATGGAATAATGTATTTAAGATATTCAAGGAAAGAGAATGTGAACTAGGGATTCTATATACAGCAAAACTGACAATCAGGTATAAAAGTTAAATCTATACTGTTATCAGTATACAATACACAATATCCGATACAACATACATGGAATATTGTTCCCTGAGCCCTTCTTGAGGAATCTACTGGAGAATGAGTTTCAGGCAACAAAATTACCAGAGAGACATAGACATAAAGATGGGTGGTGAACATCAAATATTGGTGGAATCAAGACTAGAGGGGGAGAGTGTAATATGTAGAAGCTCTATGCGCTGTCAGTGTAGTTACACAAAAATAAAAATGGGAAGGTAAGAGAGAGATCATATAAAAATTAACTCTTTTTAAGTGATGGGCAACTAAATGCAGTTTTGTTTACCTTGACTTGGTAGAAAGGATCAAAAGTAACCTTAGATTTTTAAGGGAGCTATTGTTTACCGCTTCCCGATCAAGAGCATCCTGGAAATCTTTAAGTCGTCTTTCTTCATATTGTTTTTCTCGGAAAATTCTGTTCTGCCATAAAACTTCCTTTTCATGCCGAACATGCATCAGCTGCACAGCGATCCTGCGCTCCTGCTGGGACTGCCGCATCAGCCGATTAATCAACTGCTCCTCCCGATATGCCTCCTGAAAACACCATTGGAGGAGCCAATTATTTGTCAAGGCCATGTCCAAATTTCCCATTGGGTTAAGAAGCCTATGTATAAATAATGTGTACAAGGCAGAGTAGTCCTCGGCATCTACTTCTGTCATTTGATTTAAATTTGAACATGGCAAAAATCAAGTTATAAAAATGAAGATTTCCAACAAAGGTTGTACCATTTTGGTATCTGGAAGCACTATGATCTTGCAAGTCACAATGATTTTAAATGAATTATTACTTTGTTTAAAATCCAATGAAAAATAAATTAGGTGACTGTTTTCAAGGTTTTGTAAACAAAGGATCTGATTCTCAATTTAAAAGCATGTTTTCAGAAATTTGAAATTCCTGAAATAAGTACTGGTTGTAATTACAAAAACAAATGTAGACTTTGGCTGAAGATGCAGATCTAGTTAGTTGCCAGTTTGGATATCTCACTACCTGTGTGAGAAAAAGCTGCAATCTGATGGAATGGGAAGACTGGAGCAGAGTCTAAGGGGTCATGACCTACTGTTTGTCTCAGAAAATCTGATTGGTTGTAATCTGAAAGAGAAACCAGATGCATTCTCCTGGCTCTCTCGTCTATTTTAAGAGAGTAGAAGGGGAGTCAGTATGTGAGCAGTGGAAAAAAGCATTAAATTGGGAATCAAAAGCCACTGCAGCTCCAGTCTTACCATTAATTGGCCGTATGGCCTTGGACAAGTAACTTGGATATTCAGGGCCTACTGCTTGACAGGTGAAATGAGGGGTTTAGGTGGAAGATGATCTTCAAAGCCCCTTCAAGCTCTCATTCTGTCTAAACAGAGACATCATGTGGAAGGAGGAGGTAATTAAAGTTCTCAAGGGGGAAGACATAAAAGAATGCTTAAACATTGGAGTTGTCCATTTAACACTCAACAATCCAACTATTTAGGAAGAAAATCTAGCATTATTAATGATATTGTTTCAAATGATCTCTGCCACTATGAGATTACAGGAGAAATATCCTATATATTTCCAGAATCTGGAGGCAAATAATAATAACAACACTCTATAGTAAATTCCAAAACTTGAACCTGGGAATTATATAAAAATGTAGATTAAATAAAATTTCTCAACGGAAAATAAATATGAATTTTTTAGTAACATATATAAGCACAGGCCTCACCCCAGAGCTGTGATTTGAGTTTGATTCAGTAGGTCTGAGGTGAGGTCCAATTATTTACATTACTGAAAATTTCTAGGTGATTCTGATGCTGCTGGTCCAGGAATCACAATAAGAACCACTAGAGTAAACCAATAAACAAACTGAGAGGACTAACAACTTCTCCATGTTGTTTTCATTAACCTTTTTGATAATGTCAATAGATGCGGAAAAAGCATCTGAAAAAATTCAGTATCCTTTCAAGATCAAAACTCTTAACAAATTAGGTAGGGAAGGAATGTAACTCAATATAATGAAGGCCATGTATGACAAGCCCACAGATAACATCATAATCAATGGTATGATGCTAAAACCTATCAGCTTGCCAGCATTCCTTTAAGATCTGGAATAAGACCAAGATGCTTATTCTCACCGTTTCTTTTTAGCATAGTACTGGAAGTCTTAGCCAGCACCATTAACAAGAAAAAGAATAAAAGGCATCCAGATTAGAAAGGATGAAGTAAAATAGTCTCTGTTTGCATATGATATGATTTATATACAGAAAACTCTAAAGACTTCAACAACAGCAACATAAAAAATCTGTTCGAACTGAAACAATTTCAGTAAAGTTGCAGGATACAAAATCAATATACAAAAAATCACACATATAAAAATGTGTTCCTATATGCAATGAATAATCTGAAAAAAATTGAGAAAACAATCCAGCATAATTGCATTATAGAATCAAAAATAATAAAATATTTAGGAATAAATTCAACTAAGGAGGTAAAAGATCTGTGAACTAAAACTATAAAACATTGATGAAAGGAATTGAAGAATACACAAATAGATGGAAAGATATCCCATGTTCATGGATTAGAAGAATTAATAATGCTAAAATGTCCATAATATCTAAAGTAATCTACAGATTTAATAAAATCACTATCAAATTTCCAATAGCATTTTTCACAAAAATAAAAAAAAATACTAAAATTCATATGGAACAACAAAAAACTCCGAATAGCTAAAGCAATCTTGAGCAAGAGGAACAGAACTGTAGGCATTCCTAATTTCAATATATACTACAAAGTCACAGTATTCAAAACAGTAGGGTAATGGCATAAAAACAGACATATAGACCAATGGAATAGAAAAGAGAGCCCAGAAATAAATCCATGCTTGTACAGTCGACTGATCTTCAACAAGAGTGCTAAAGCTACATAATGGGGAAAGGACAATCTCTTCAACAAGTGGTGCTGGAAAAATTAGATGTCCACATGCAGAAGAATGAAAATGTACCCTTAACTCACACTGTATACAAAAATCAACTCAAAATGTATTAAAGACTTACACATAAGACCCAAAACTATAAAACTACTAGAAGAAAGTACAGGGAGAAAAAACTTCTTGACATTGGTCTAAGCAATGATTTTTTTCTTTTTAATATGACCCCCACCGCACAGGCAACAAAAGCAAACATACACAAGTAAGATTGCATCTGACTAATAAGCTTCTACACAGTAAAGGAGACCATCAACAGAGTGAAGGGGCAACCTATAGAATGGGAGAAAATATTTGCAAATGTACATTTGGTTAATATCCAAAGTATGTCCTTTTTGGTCAGTATTTTCTTTTTTAATTGTGGGAAAATATACCTGACGTAAAATTTACCATCTCAACCATTTTTAAGGGTACAATTCAATGGTATTAAGTACATTCACAATGTTGTATAACCATCATCAGATTTTAGATTATTTAGTAAATGTTTTATGTAGATTTATTTTTCTGAGTCTATTTGCTGTGATGATGCGGACGTGTTCTGTTGATATTTGATTAAGAGTAACAGATAATAAATAAGGAAGATACATATATGTATGTATAAAAGACTAAATTTTGCAAACTGTCCAGTACTAAATTATTCAAGCAATATCTAAATATTTTACCTCTTGTGCTTCATGGGCTATTAACTGGTCCATTAACAGTCTCCGCCGTCTTTTCTCCCTTTGCTCTCGTGCAAAAGCATCCTCCTCAAGGCGCTTTTGGATTTTTTTAATATAGTCATCATCCGAATAAGTGTTTAACAAATCAGTAGTTTTCTGGCCGGCTGTATCTAAAGAAGTCTTGGAGGCACTAAGGATAATAGTTTTTATTTAGATTTTAAAAAAACAATGCAATCACATGCCACTACTTGTATCTATGAAGACCTCGGGAAATCCCTTGAATGCCCTGTTAATTTATTTATTCAAGCATTAAAGCAAATATTAGAACTTCATTGTGACATCCATAGCTTATCATTAGATTCCATTTGTCGCATTTCTAGACTCTACTTTGGGAGGTCATTAGCTTAGCCTTCTTTCTAAGCCTACTGCCTACTTGTTCTTTCACTTCTCATGATCTGGGTTTCTCTCCCTCTTCTGCCTGCTGTCTCTAGGCCTCTTGCCTCCCGTGTTTTGAGTCAAGAGTAAACACATTATTGATAACCAAAGTGTCAGGGAAGGCATACCTCTAGTCCTAACGTCAGGACACTGAGAGTACTTCCATCCATTACAACCCTCCTCTCCCTCATGCAAATGCAAGCTGCGTTATGAACTCCCAGTAACCTTCTGAATGCTTAGACCAATGGCCCAGCTCGTACTGGAAGGGCGGCAGCTGAAAAATGACTTGCTCGTCATGCCACACTGGCAAACACAAGACTGACCTAGCCTCTTGCCCAAGTCCTGGAAATCCAAGAAGACCTAGTTCGGTGCCTGTCCTACCTCATGTCCAAAATTAAAGGATCAGGAAGAGCCTGGTGGTGTTACCAACAGAAAGCAAATACACTCAATTTAGTGGGACAATGGTAGCTCAGTACAAGAATTTATAGGTTCATTCAAACGTTATCTTTAGGGGGCACCTGGGTGGCTCAGTCATTAAGCGTCTGCCTTCGGCTCAGGTCATGATCCCAGGGTCCTGGGATCAAGCCCTGCATTGGGCTCCCACTCGGCGGGAAGCCTGCTTCTCCCTCTCCCACTCCCCCTGCTTATGTTCCCTCTCTTGCTGTGTCTCTCTCTGTCAAATAAATAAATAAAATCTTTTAAAAAAAAAGTTATCTTTAGAAGTAAAAGATACATTTTTATGTATATAAGGATCAAATAATCAATTCTCATCTGCATACCTCCTTACAAAATAAACAGAATACAATAGTACAATGGTACAAGATGTATCTTGTTACCTGCCAATAAATGTTTTAATATTATAAATATTTTTTTCATGTTGTAAGTTATTAATGTATTCAGTTTAAAATACAACTTACTATCTTATTCAAAAGCCAAGAACACATTAATATGGTATGTAGGAACTAAATTGTCATCAATTCCTATACAGAGCGAAGTATTCTTATAAAGCACAGTTAATTCATGTTTAATGAAGTAACAATTGCATGTCTATAGTATAGATCATATTGTGTTATAGTTCATTTTTTGTGCATTTGCTACTCCCAGATGAACTCTGAGCTCATAAGAAAAGTATCCTATTATACTCCGCTCTGTCCTGGTGCCTCATACTCCTGACATGTAGCTGATGTCTGCTCAACTTCAAATGATATGCTAAGAAGTACGATACAGAGTAATTCTTAAAAAAAAATCACACCCTGAAATTCTGTTTATTTTATCAACCAGGGCTCAACCTTCAGTTGTATTCTGTCACTAAAGAGTCTTTGAGCAGAAATTGTGTAGTTACCAAAGCCTCAGTAAGCTAAAATACAGAATTTAACCCTATTTATTAGTACAATTAAGTACTTATGAAAATTAGGGGGCATAACTTCTTAGATCATCCTTTAAGATTTGTATTATGTTTTTACTCAAACATTTTTTAAAGATCTTATTTATTTATTTGTCAGAAAGAGAGCAAGCACAAGCAGGGGGGAGAGGCAGGCAGCAGCAGAGGGAGAAGCAGGCTCCCTGCTGAGCAGGGAGCCCGATGCAGCACTCGATCCCAGGACCCTGGGATCATGACCTGAGCTGAAGGCAAGCACTTAACCAACTGAGCCACCCAGGCGTCCCTCAACTGTGCTGTTTAAAAGAATTTGCTTTGGATTGTACATGGCTTAATATACTTAACATGTTGCTTCTCCTTTATCAATCATTCTGTCCCCCACCCATCCATCTGCTGTCTCATTCCAATTAAGGGCTCAAGAAAGCTACACGATATTTACCTGAATAAATATTCGTTTTCCTAGATGTGGGTTTCTTGAGGGCAATTATTATGTTTTCTCTATATCTGCTTGTCAGGCCTCCACAGAGTTAGTAATTGGGTGTGTATGAATTACTAGTAATTGGAACCTTGGCCAAATTTGTGTATAAAGAGCAATGGCTAGGAAGAGTCTAAAGTAAATCTATGGATTCGAGTGTCACATTAGAGCAGGGAACAACCTCAGCTAAAAAAAAAAAAAAAGTAGCAGATAGCATTTATTATTTGTGTTAGAAAATAAAGACAGTAAGTATACAGGAGCTGTATTGTACACGTGGGGGGAAAGCAGCCATGGGAGCTCCTGCATTGCTCTCCCCGAGACAATGTTTCGTTCTTCCACAAAAGAAAGAAGATGGGACTTGGAGGTGACGTCCCTGAGGAACTGTTTCCGGAGCAGGCTGTGAAAGCGGCAGCTGCAGAAATTGCTCCTTGTGTTCAACTTATGAGATTTTAGTGCTTTCTGGAATCAAATAGTGTGAAGTTTTTGAAAGAGCCCAGAAGATGCTTGATTCTAAGCTAAAAATTCAGAATGCACTAATGCAGTGATTAATAAAGGGACTTAACAAAGGCCATACTGTACCATAACTTTTGTTTTCCTTAGAAGTTTGCTCCAGACCTATGCTTCCCAACATCCTTTATTTGGGGCCACCAGAGAAAATGCCTTTTGTGCAGCATACTGAGAGGGATTTGGAGTCCCAGATGAAGCTTCACAGTCACCGGTGACTGGTCCAGGGAGTCTGGCTGCCCCAGGCCCTATCCTGCTGTTCTGAGAATCAAAATGAGGATGTCTCTATTTCATGGCCTCCCAGTGCTAAGTCTCTGGTAAGACCAAGTGGAGGCTTCTGCAGAGAAAGAACCTGTGATAGACACCATCATTTCCTTCCCTTTTTCCTCAAAAAAACCTCAGAGCCCCAGGTTTATTCAGGAAAACAAAGTATCCAGCTAAAGACTACATTTCCCAGCCTCCCATTCTGCTAAGTGTGGCCATGTGACTGAACTCTGGCCAATAAAATGTAAGCACAAATGTTACCTGGGACTTCAGGGAAGGTTCTTAAAAGGAGCTATTTCAGCTATTTCAGATAACTACTTTTTGCCTATCTTCCTTCCTTATATCTAGAACATGGGCCAAATGGCCAGAGCCCCAGGAGCCATCTTCTATTATGAATGTGAATTTGAGGACAAAAACCACACAACAGGACAGTGGAGCTAAAGGAAACCCTCGGTCCTTGATGACTTTGGAGCTCCAACACATGCCCTGAGCTGCTTACATTCTCATTTCTATTACATGAGAGAGAGGTCAACTTTAACCTGCTCTTGTTTGGGGTTTCTAAAGCTAATTGATAGAGAGACCTAGGTTCAAGATGGGGGGCAAAGGCAATAACGGTAAGCAGAGTGCATGTTTGCAGCTGTATTGTACAGGATGATCTTTAAATATTTAACAACTGACATGGCAAGGACACTAATCAATCAAAATGGGTGCTGGTGCAGGAATTAGAGGCCACTGCTGTGTTGGGTGTGAATTCTGGTTGCTAAATTGTGTGGAAATTGAGGGGTCCCAGGAAAGGGCTACAGGGAATACCATTCACCTACAAGTAACAGAAGTATTTCGGTATTTTAAGTTGGTTGCTCTGGTGGATACCATCTGCTTAACACTCCAGAGTGCGTGGCAGGTGAGATGAGTGAAAGAGCTGGAAGAAATCCAGTGGTTTCATGGGCCAGTCCGGGGTGGGTGTGGTGGGGTTTGGGTGGTGGCTACTGGGTGGGTAGGCTTGGATTGTGTTTTCTTTAGTCTGGGGCAGCACGATAAATGGCAGTGGGAATCAGAGTAGGGCATCAAAAGTTTTTGCAGAGGGTAGAAGAAAATGTAATGTATGTATTCTTCATTTTGCTTTATTTTCCTTCCACGCCTGATTTCCTCACCACCTCTTCTTCTTTTTCTTATTTCTCCTCATTTGACTGTTTCTTTCCCTCAGAAATATTAATATGGAACTGATTTATATAGTTTGTGTCCGTTTTTCTTCTTTAACAGAGATTTAGTTCATATTCCACAAAACGTAAGTGAGTAGAATTTGGAAAGTTCCCATTTAAAAATGTGGAAGAACTCAAGTTTCTCCCACCTATGCAGACCTTACTCAATTATCTCCTGTGAGTCAGTGACCCCTAATAGGAAAGAAAAGGGGAGAGTATCTTTATCTTTAGGCAAATGAAGCCCATTAACCAGGCACTTTTTGCAATAAACTCACCGAACTGACCATTTCAGTGACAGTTAAACTCATTCGACAACTTTTTATTGCTGCTCCCTATGTAAAATGCTGAGCACACAACATGAAAGAAACCAACAAGCATCTAATAAAGGCTTTATGACAAATTTAAATTAGTGGTAACTTGAAGCAATTTTCATAAATGCATAAAAAGTGTGTGAACTTAGGATAGCAAGCATAGCATAGAAAAATAAAGTAACTTCCCATCTCATAATAGCCACTTTCCCTCCTGATCTTTACAAAAGTTGTTCATGAACAATTAATCTGAATTTTAGTTCTTTTACCTTCTTTCATATACTCTCTTAATGAAGCTTCTACAAAGTAAAAAGATCTTTGGAGCAACTATTCCCCATAAACTCTTTCTAAGTATTTAAAAGTTACAGGTAGAATAGAATGTAGTTCTGTGATTGTTGAAGTAATTCACATCTCACCTTTCTTTGGCTTGGAGATTCTTTTTTATTAAGGCTTCAAACTTCTTAATCTCATTAGCCACATCCTTTAAAGAAAATTCATTATCAGTTTTCCACTTCTAAAAGCCATTGAAAATCTTCATTTACCATATTCACTTTACAAGTTTCCAAGGTGTTATGCACTACTAATTCAGGCTAATTAGGAGGCAAGATATGAAAAGCTGCATTCTAGAATATTTTTATAATTCTGATTCATTACTTTGAGACTAGGTTAAATATACCTAAAAGAGTGTGAAGCTGCCTTACCTGAATCATTCCATTCACAATTCTAGCTCTGACAGTATTTAACAAAGGACATTTAATGAGAATGAAGATATTCAAAGAGTCTCAGGCCATGGATTTTTATTTGCAATTCTTTTAAAGAAGAATAAGCATTTTTTCGGAGTATAAATACTTCTTCAAAAACTGTTGTCTTGCATGTTTTAAATATTTCTTGTGCAACCTTATTTATGCTATTAATTTGCTCTCTGAAGATTAGTTTAGCTCATCCTTTGTCTACTGCAAATCCTTATTAATAAACTTTAATCACCTCAGAGAAATATAAGAATTAAATACTTCTCTAAAATTTGGATCTGAAAAAACCTCTATGGGTAATATTCTTTAGGATCCAAGTACAGGATATTTTTTAAATACTAAAAAATAAAGAAATGTGGATTAACATAAAATGTATTGGATTTAGATATCAGAGAGACCTGTCAATCTCTACTTTACTATCCTGTGGACCAGAGTGAAACATGGTGGCTTTCTAGGTCTCAGTTTCCTTATTTAGAAATTGGGGGAGGGCGCCTGGGTGGCTCAGTTAGTTAAGCGACTGCCTTCGGCTCAGGTCATGATCCTGGAGTCCCGGGATCGAGTCCCGCATCGGGCTCCCTGCTCAGCAGGGAGTCTGCTTCTCCCTCTGATCCTCCCCCATCTCGTGTTTTCTCTCTCTGTCTCATTCTCTCTCTTAAATAAATAAATAAAATCTTTAAAAAAAAAAAAGAAATTGGGGGAAATAATACAGCTGACATATAGCAGACGCTCAATAAATGGTAGCTATTATTCTTTTCCTTAGGTCCCAGGAGAGAATACCATTAATAATCACTGTAGCAATATGCAATGTAGACTGCAGGAATTAGTGTCAAAATGTAGTATTGCACCCCTATGAAACATAAGCAGATGGTATCCTGCTGGAATGACTGACAGCTGGTATGGTGTAATAAAGTATCACTAGTGTAGGTATCTTAAATTTAAATACACTGATAGCAAGCAAACCACTTAACATTTCTGGTACTCATAGAAAAATAGAGCAGCATGGTGAGAAGGAATTGAGTAAAAGATATAGTAGGAATGGCATATATATGGTATGTGTACCTTGACTGACACCTCTGTACCCATGGGGATTATGACCCATCACGGCAGCACCATTCTAGAATATTTTTGTGGTGACCACAGAATCCGTCTCAACACAGGAGTCCAGACTGGTACTGTCATTTAATAGGAGTTTCTTATCCCTGACCTACAGCTACATTCTCTCATTCTGAACAAATAACAGTATGATATGGATTAGATATGCACACAGTGGAGGGGTTTTGAATGAGAAGGAACAATGCCACCAATAATCTGAAAAGGAACTAAGAAGTTGGGGGCATTCTCTCTATATGTTTTAGAGAAAGATCATTCTTTCATTAAGATTAACATAACACCAAATTAAAGGATTATCACTTACCTCTGCCTCTTTTTTCTTTTTCATCATTTTTTGGGCCTCAAGTGCTCTCAAAGTACGATTTGATGCAGGTTTAGGAATCTGTATGATAGCTGCTTGGATTTTGGCCATTATTTCATTTTGTCGTCTTCTGCTCAAGCGTTGCTGAATATCCCATAGTTAGTTTAGTTATTCCACTCATCAGAATAACAGGCCATGTTACACACTCACAGGTACACATATATACATTTTTTAGAACTCAGCAATTTACCAATGGACTAGGTGTCACAACTGTGTAATGTTAGGAAGCAGGTATCAATATGACTCATTTTGAAAAGTATGTATTAAAACACAATTTTGGGAGGCACCTGGGTGGCTCACTCGGTTAAGCATCTGCCTTCAGCTCAGGTCATGATCTCAGGGTCCTGGGATCGAGCCCCACATGGGGCTCTCTGCTCAGCGGGGAGCCTGCTTCTCCCTCTCCCTCTGCCTGCCACTCCCCCCTGCTTGTGCTCTCTCTCTCACTCTCTCTCTCTGCCAAATAAACAAATAAATAAATCTTTAAAAAAAACAACCCACAATTTTGGAATCCTCAAATTATGCCTATCAGATGCGTGTATCTTCATTCTAGGTGATGACACTAAAAGAATAATAAAGGTGCCTCAGATACAAAGAATATAATTCTTTCCCAATTCTACCTTCTGACCTACCCCATAATGTAAAGAGAAAATGCTGTCTCTAAAGATGGTCTGAAGAGAAAATTCCATTTAGGAGATGGTTTCTAGGAGGACTTCTGGGGAACCCAGGAGACATGACAAACTTCCCCAAAATTTAGTCACACTTAAACAATGAGCTCAGAGACTGCTTCAAATATTGAATTAAATGCTGAATTATGTGATCCCATTATCAGACCATCTCTTCTCTACCCGGGAGTAATTATTTTAAGTAGAACATAAGCAGAAGTGAAAGAAAAAATAGTGAAAATCAGACAAAATATTTTAAAGAATAGATGATTTAAGAAGTAACATGTAAAACTAATCATGATTTTACTACTAAAATATTATATTAGAACTAATAAGATCATTTCTTCCTATATCCAAAGAAACTTTAATTAACCACTAAAAAGTCAAAAATTATAAATAACTTAATTTTTTTCTTCATTTTACTTTCTAAAATATGAATTTTTTTGTAGTTGCAATATGTTGATCTTTTCTTAAGAAAACCAGGAAGACATAGGCTCTCCCTTTTGTCTTATTTGCTCCCTACCATTTTTTTTTAAAGATTTTATTTATTTATTTGAAAGAGAGAGAATGAGAGAGAGCACATGAGAGGGGTTAGGGTCAGAGGGAGAAGCAGACTCCCTGCCGAGCAGGGAGCCTGATGCGGGACTTGATCCAGGGACTCCAGGATCATGACCTGAGCTGAAGGCAGTCGCTTAACCAACTGAGCCACCCAGGCGCCCCCCTACAATTTTTTTTAAGTGAGAGAGAGAGAGAGCACAAGCAGGGGTTTGGGGGGGTGGGGGAAGGAGCAGAGAGAGAGAGGGAGAGAATCTTAAGCAGGTTGCACACCCAGTATGGAACCCGCCATGGGGCTTGATCTCACCACCCTGAGATCATGACCTGGGCTGAAATTAAGAGTCGGATGTTTAACCAACCAAGCCACCCAGGCGCCCCTGCTTCTTATCATTTTTAACATAATTTATTTCAGATTTAATGGTTTCATATTTCCTTTTTCCCAACTTTCTTCGGACACTTTCTGCATTACACTTAGGACATCAAAGTCAGACAGGCTGGTTCCTTCAAAATTAGAGTCCCAGCATTTGGTCTTGACTTAAACACTACTTTAAGAGTGCCTTGTCTCCTTACCATGCAATGCAAGGGGAAGCCCGGTGCTTTATCTACTCTCTGGCAAGTAATGAGATCATTCCAGAGTTTGTCTCTCATCTTTCCCTCCCTCTGCACAGGGGGCTGACTACATTCAGGATATGTTCATTTCTTATAATTCTAAATATATGAATTTAAAAAGTGATTTATAGTGCAAGGAGAAGAACTATAATTCTTTTGCCTGAGTTTACACATTCCATATATGTAGTCACCTGAAATTCTCTTGAAAATCTTTAATGATTCCACACACCATCACGTTCTCATGTACTTAAAGGCATAGGAGATCATTAAAGATTTTCAGAGAAATTTAAGAAGCAGTGGGGAGTTAGTCAAAGCAAGAAGGGCCAGAAAGAAGGCAAGAGATGTTTAAGGGGTTTGGAAAAGGAAGCAAGCAGGGTATGACCCCACATTGCCAGGATGAGAAAAATGAGGCAGGACAGGAAAACCAAGGGATTGCAAAAGAGGGAACACAGAGGGGGAATGCCCACTGTACACCCCTTAGTGGGGACAACCGTCCTAAGCCTTCACTGGAGTGGTTAGTAGCAACCCCCCATCGCTGATGCCTCTGAAGCATTAATTTCTACTGGACAACTTGAAAAGAAATCAAGTCGTCCTGCCACTCCAGAGAATGGCAGTTCTTGTTCTTGGTCACAAGGAGTGCTGATGGCACGAGTGGGAATGGAGGGAGAGTGAGGGAGAGAAAGGTGAGAGCAGGGTGGAGCCTGAGCAAAGGAACATGCAACTTGCACTATATTAATGCTTATGTAATGTGTACTATAGGCATAAATCGCAAACTGTATACACTATGCACTAATGAGTTTCTGGAAAAATCGTACTATAAAACCTTTTCAATATTAAAACATCTTTGTTCTTCCTTGAGTTTTTGAAATTTTTCAAGTTTCTAAAATGCATGCAGACAAGATCTTCTTTCATGTGTTTATATTTTTCTCGAAACCTGTGTGTAACCCGCATCAGATTGAAATCAGTTTGAAATCAGTGGTATCAGGTTTGTAAGTCTCTAAATGGAGAAAGCAGTTCAAAATATTTCATTATTAGAAAATAAAATGTATATTGTCATTAAAAGCACACATAAAATTTGTCTTCAAAATAAAATTTCTATGAATTACTGTTGTTGATGGTTAAAATAAATTCAAGCCCCATACTAGTCACTCATATCTTTAATTTACATGAAAACAATAAAAACATGATCTGAATCCTTTCTTATAAAATAGTTTCGTATATACTTTTACATTTTTTTGCCCTGAGTTTAATTTTTATTTTTTTCCTGGGTTTAATTTTTAATGAATGGTATTTGAATTCTTAGAGAAGTACATTTTCACAAAAATAATTTTATAAAACCAATCCAACATATAAGAGATAATATAAGAGCCAGATTCCTTCTATAACTTAAGCTACATCCTAGTAAAAAGTGAAGAAACATTAAAACTTCCAGGCCACTGGAAATGAGAGTCTAACGGTATAAGAAAATGAACTTCAAAGATGATTATAAAATGGGGCACAGAGCAACATGGCTAATGGATTTAACAAAAACTTGTATATCTAAAAGTAATCTCCTTAAAAGCTGAAAGACTTACTAAATTTTTTGTTCAAATGGAACTGTTGCTCAAACCATTTTTGGTTCTTGTCTTCTAAGCCACCTCAGCAGATACAGGCACTTACTCAGAAGATCATTTAAGGACCTTTCAGATGACTTTGAGCCCTTACTCACCTTCCTGCTCTTCTCATCATTAAAAATGGCCTGGCCGCCATCTTCACAGAGGCAACAAAAGATGTAAGGTCTTTGAACATCCTACTCCTCTACTTCAACACATATCTATATCTTCGGCTTAATTATTATCCTCCCCCAACCCAGGAAATACCCACTGAGATATGGTGTAGCCTACGGTTAAGCGTGTGGCTCCAGAGTCACTCTGCCTAGGTTTGTTGCAACTTTACCACCTATTAGCTGCATTAAGTTGAGCAAGTTACAGAACTCTTCTGCACCTCAGTTTCATTATCTGTAAAATGGGAATAATAAAAGATAGGTAGCTTATAAGGCTATTGTGAAGATCAAAGGAGATAATATATATACACTACCTGGAACAGGGCTTTGCACCTCACTACGTACAACCAATAAATTTGAGTCATAACTATTATTATGTAAGACACCTGCATTTTCCTCCATCTGGTATCAAAGAAAAAGGCACGCCTAGTTCTTTCCTAAGATACCTCCTCCTCCACCTGGACCATCAGCTGCATCCTCCTTTCTTCTCCCAAGGACCTTGTTCCACTTGGCTCTCACACCAGTCATCTCCTGCCACTGGTTCTTTTTCTCAACCAGCCAGTTGTCCCAGTCTCTATGTCCATAAAGGAAACAAATAACTGCACATTTCTCATGAACTTCTCTCTTGTAGCCACCGTTCTTACCTCCACATTCCTTGAATAAACAGTCTATGCTCCTGGCTGCCTCATCTCAATTTAGTCTTCACCTCACCACGTTCCACACTACTCCACTGAAATATTTTTCTCTCCTGAGTATGGAAGCTCTAAGGGGATGGGGACTTTTCTTGTGTTGATTGTTGTGCAAATGCCTGACATACAATAGGAGCCCAATAAATATTTGTTCAACAAATGAATGATTGACTCTGGAAGGTCACCATGGCCAACATTAAACACAACGGTTTCTTGTTGGCCTCAACTACACAGCTCTTTACTGCACTTGCTCCTGTTGACTGTTTTACATTTTACAAAGAATTTTCTCGTATATTGTTTCCTTAAAACTATATATTAAAAAAAAAAGCCTAACCCCGGGGCAGGTAGAGATAATCAATCTTGTTTCAGCATCTGGGAAAATGGAGGCTGAGAGTGTTCCAGGGATTGGCCCAAAGTTACTCAGCTTTGCAAGTGAAGGAGGCAGAAGGCAAGACCAAGTTCTTTGGCTGTAAACCTAATCTGATTTCCAGCTCTCTGTGGGTGCTGAGCTCCTTCTGCCACCAGGCTCATAAGGACATCCACTAAGAATAGACAAATCTGAAAGTGGAGATGGCCCTCACATCTATTATGTCATTGTGTCTTCAGAAGTTCAATTTAAACATTTAATTATTTCCATTTCTATTTAATGCATTGGATCAGTGCAGCACTCCCCTTTATCCTAGAGGCCTGGAAAAGTTAATGCACTTCATTTGTCATAAGGAAATAACAACAGGAATTGGAGAGAACTGTCAACTAAAAAGTTGTACCAATCAGTCAAAACACACTTGATGAGTATTTGCAACGTTCAAAGCATTGTACCAGGCATATTCCTTGAACTGGAGGGACTAAAAATCTTGTGAGGCCACATGACAGATAAATCATGAGAGTTAGCCACTCTGAGCAGCAGGAGGCTATCACCAGAGAGCGAGAACTACCTGTGCCCTAGGAGTTCCACAGGAAGAATCCATGTGTGCTGGGAAGGTTGCACAGCAGCGGATGGAGAGAAGTTTGTGGGAAGAGGAGAGATGAGAAGTGTGAGCTTGGGTGAAAGGGAGGGAAGAGCGGAAATATACAAGAGCTATTCAAGGACAGGCTGAGGATCAGTGTAGAAAAAACAAAGACTCGGGCGCCTGGGTGGCTCAGTCGGTTAAGTGTCTGCCTTCAGCTCAGGTCATGATCCTCAGGGTCCTGGGATTGAGTCCTGCATCTCCCTCTGTTTGTGCTCTCTCTCTGACAAATAAATAAATAATATCTTAAAAAAAAAAAAAAAAAGAAAGAAAAACAGACTTTATCCTGAGGACTATGAAGAAACACAGAAAGACAGATTGAGCCCGTTTAGTGAAAGATCTTGAATGTCAGTCCAGGTTGGAGAGAGGATATAGGCAAAATGGAAGGTTTCTGAGCAAAAGAGCCCCATGCAAGTGGAATTTAGGAAAGATTCATCTAGCAGTCGATTGAGCTCTGGCAGGAAGCCGGAAGCCCGAGAGACATGTTAGGAGGTTGCTGCAGTAGTTCATGCAGGGATCTCAGCAGACAGGACAGGGCCAGAAATGGAAAGAGAGGAGCAAGGCATAAAAACACTGCAGATTAGGAACAAACAGAATTTGAGAAACTATTGGTAATGTGGATAGGATGGAGGGAGACATCAAAAATGGGTAAATGAATTGAAAATATTAATACAAAACAAAATCTAAGTATGGCCAAGAATATCCATAAGGGATGCCATAGCTACCCAATGGGGCTTCTTTGAGAAGGCAAAGTCACTGTCATTTTTCTTTCCCGGGTCTTAACACTATGATACGCTTCTGTCTCTTTGTGTACTTACATCTTGAAAAGCCTCACTTTTCATGCTTTGCTGTCTGATGTTTGCCGGGGGTTGCATGGATTGTATTTCCACTCCAGTCAGTCCACTTTTCTTCTTTTTCTGAAGAACAATGTACAACTGATACAAAAGTTTTGTTGCCGCCCCAGGCTTTTCCGTGATGATGTTGTGGGCCACATTCTGATCAAACTGCACACCCAGAAGGTGAAGTGTTGGCTCCAGGCGAGAAAAATTATTAAGTTTGGCATTTGAAACTCTAGGCATTAAAACAGTTTCCATAATTAGACACTGCCACTGAATTAAAAACAAACAACAAATATCAGAGGCATTATCATGATTTACTATTATGAATTATTCCATGTTCTTTTCAATACACCATTCCTCTCTAAAACCACTCAGGCATGTAAATACATTGAGATTTTCTACTATCCTGAACTCCACCCATTTATTTCTCTTGAATGGTGAAACTAAAACTCATTTTATACATTTTTCTGCTTAAATACATGCTAGAATTTTTATAAGAGGTCAATACAAAAACAGATAACTAAGTGCCTTCTTCTAAACGGAAAAACAACTATGGTTTTGAAAAATATTTTACTCAGAAGGCAAAACTGTAATTTAAATTTCCATTTCTTTAAATGACATTATTACTGGAGTCTGAAAATAGCCCTAAATGTTGCACTGACGACTTTAACAATGATCCTCTCAGGCACCGTCAGAAATATTTAATTAAATAATATTAGCTAGGCAATCACACGAATTCCGTAATCTTCAGTTTAAAGTTGATATTACTACTTTAAGAATCAGTAAAGACTTTCTAATTTTAAGTTATTTTTGAGTCACCTATGAAATTTTAATAAGTTTATTAAAGTCTTACAAAGATGAATAGGATGCAGTCCCTGCCCTTGCAGGGTTCACAGCAGGAAAAACAGATGAGTAAACAAGAAGTGGTAAACTGAGGTTAAGTGTTGGAATACAGGTCTCAAATGATCTAGGGCTGTTAATAAGTTTATGAATCCAGTGACAGAAGGAAAATGTTGGATGCATTTTCAATTCTTGTGCCTTTCCGTGTTCCAACTAGAAGCAAATATCAATTTTAACCACTGGCCTATTTCCTCCTTACTTTAACTTCCTAACATTCAGTGTCATTCTTTCACGGAAAAACTATACTGAATATACTCGAATATAAGTGAAAGTCCCACTACATGCCCCTCCCCCAAAAAACCATACTTTAGAAAAGAGGGGTTTGGCCCATATTGGGCAGAATTTCTGATAATAGGGTTATTCATTTGGTAACTTCATTTTGAACTGTAAAATTATTTGGGGAAGACACGATGATCTTCATGACCTCAGTTAAGTTTTTAGATGTTTATAGAGATTGTTTCACACTTAAACTTTATATACTGTTGCTAGTATACTGTTTCTCAAGAGGCTGCTGTTTTTGTTTTTTGTTTTGTTACCACAGATACCACTGAAAATCTGATGAGAGCCATGGAACCTGGTCCACAGGAAAGAAAACACACACCCGGGCAGAGACACAAAATATGTAGGTCATTTTCAGATGTTTGTGAACCTCCTAAAATCTAGCCTAAAAGTGCCCATTCACCACAAACTAAAACCCATGGTGCAAAAAGAGGTGGGCCTGTGGGACTATATGAATGATTTCTAAACATGAATGAGGAGTCAATATCATGGGAAGGCCAATGTCAACAAAAATAGTGATACAACAACTTGAATTCCTCTTCCAGGTATGTGGTTTAATTTACTTCCTATTTCCTCTGTTTACTGTTATTGTTTTAACAGAAATATTTGGTAAAGTGTACCTGGCATATCAAACTACATCAGTAAACTCTGAATAAAATATTTTAAATTAATTAAAAAAAGAAGCAGGTCTCAGAGGGGAATGAGAAGAAATAATAAATGCTACAGAAAATCTCACAACAAGAGTAAACATTTTTTTAGGTTTTCTTATGTCCAGGTTTGCAGTTTGTTCCCCCACAAGTGACCTTGCAGTTTGACATAACACACATCTGCCTAAAATGTGGGGGATAAAGCAGACCATGTTTGAAAAGTACAGCTCTGAAAGACCAGTGAGATCCATGACTTGTGCTTGCCTTCCCTGGACAGGCACCTGACACCCCGTCTTGCTCTTCCATCACAGGTATTCTTTCACGCCTTCCCTATCCTCAAAGTCCCGTGTCTTGCCCACCACACATATTTGGACAGACGGCCAGAGAGCCGCTTGTCAGACCTTTGGCCTGGGTCATAACCTTGGGCTACAGAGATGAGGGGCGTCAAAATGCTGGAGGGAAAATCCAAAAGCAAACACTATCCGTTTCCAGATGTTATCAGAACCTAGCCCTGCACCCAATAAAAATGGAGAACACTTCCTCTCCTCTTACTTGTTTTTACACAGCCCCAAGAATGCAGTGTGAGCCTGTTAGTATGAGGGATCAGCCACACATTAGGGTTTAAAATGGCTGTTACAAACTGGCTGACGTACCAGGTATAACAGTACTTCTCTCTGCAGGTTTTTAACATATATTCCAGATTTCTAAGCTATCAAAATTGTAAGAATGTAACTGGTGTGTAAATTGGTGGAAGTCCACTCTTGTCATAGCAGGTGCCCCATCAGTATAGCATGATAATCAACAGTTGTTTTTGTATCTGGAGAAACCATGAAGACATCTTTGCTCTGGAGACAGAGTACGGGATGTAAATAATAACCTTTGCGGGAATAAGGAATACATTCTGGGAGAAGTCTTCTCCTTCTTTATGTGCAGTGTTTGTTTGTTTTTTAGCATTTGATGACTCATTTTTCTTAGAGCAAATTCCCAGATTTTGTGTGTATGTTGCACAGAGGGTAGTGAGTGGGCAAGGGGAGAGGAAGGGGGTTGTCTTTTTTTTTTTTCTTTCTTTGTTGACTGGCCAAAAACATGCCACTGGTAATTTGAGCGTGGAAAGGTTTTCCCTTTCATAAAAGGTGGAAGGAAAATAATCAAGAACAAAAAATCTCATTTGAGGCAAATCCCATCCACTGTATTATTTTTCTCACGGGCAAGCAATGCTATTTGTAGTATATAACATAAAAAAACAAATTAATAAGTTCATGGTAACTGATGTGACATGTTTGTTCATGATGATTTTTAGCATTGTATTCATTGTGTCTCACATTTTGGTTGCCACAATTCTTAACTCATTAGTTTTTATTTTTTGTTTATTCCTATTCTAGGACTTAGAGGAAAAATCATATTTTCTTGTGATTTTTCTAAGACATAAAACATTCTTAGGATTATTTTATTTTTTTAAGATTTATTTATTTATTTGAGAAAGAGAGAGAGCGTGTGCAGTGCACAGGGGGGAGGGGCAAAGGGAGAGGGAGAATCCCAAGCAGACTCCCCACCGAGCACAGTGTGGGGCTGTATCTCATGATCACGAGATCAAAACCTGAGCCAAAATCAAGAGTTGGACACTTAACTGACTGAGTCACCCAGGCGCTCCCATTCTTAGGAGTACTTAAATTATTTTAAGTATCTGATACTTGTAGTTTTTATTTGCCCAGAGATTACCTATCTTCTCTCCTCCTTGCCACCTGCTGAGGGAACACATCTTACAAGGTAAGTAGAAGCTGTCCCCCCAGGAATATCCATGCTCCTTTACTTTTTATTCTTTTATCCTATTATTCTCTAAGGCAAATAACTTCAGTTACAAGCAACGTTTATATTTTAGACTAAAAAAACTAAAACTATTAGACAAAATCCCCAAACCATGAGCCCTAGCATTAGACATCTGCCTAAAAAATAGCTTTGACAAAGAAGGATCCTTTTCCCCACAAAGTACACTACTACAAAGGTGATATCCGTGGATTTACTGATCCTTCTTTAAAAGACCATGTGCCCCTGGAAAAATAGTGTGTTGTTCCAAGAATTCAAGATGAATGGAATTTGGTTGTCAGAACAAGTAGGTCCCTCTTCTCACATTGAGGAATGCAGTGACTCTCAGTGGGATAGAAAGTTAGTTCTTTGCACTGGGTGAAAAGCAAGGCTGTTGCACATGATGTTAGTCAGGGCACACCCCTGTGCAAAGGTGGGGCAAGAGTGTGAAGCTGCCTTGTGCTCAGCTTGCCACGCCTTATGCCTGATACGAGGCCGTTTCATACAAAAAGGGGTTCCTCTCCTTAGCACAAAGGCCTCTCTGTTTACTGAGCCCTGTGTCTTCACAGCTGTGTCCATCCAGATGAGGTCCCTTTTTCCATTTAACACAAAGGGTCTCTATGGCCCTGCTGACAAAAGTTAATTTAGTATACCTGAAATTCTACATACATCATCTGGTCACAATGGTGCTTTAAGTTTCCTAAACAGGTATACTTTCTGACATCATTCATTTATTCAATAAAGAAACATAACTGTGTATCAGCTATAGGCCAGGGACAATGCTGGGAGCACAAGGAATCCAAACACAAACATACTCCGCAACTTTCAAGAACGGTAATTTAAAACAACGAGATACCACTATACTCCTATTAGAATGGCCAAAATCCAAAACACTGACAACACTAAAAGCTGGCGAGGACGTGAAGCAACAAGAACTCTCATTCATTGCTGGGAGGAATGCAAAATGGCACAGCCACTTTGGAAGACAGTTTGGTGGTTTCCCTACAAAACTAAATATACTTTTACCATATGATCCAACAATTGTGCCCCCTGTTATTTACCCAAAGGACCTGAAATTTTATGTTCATACAAAACCTGCACATGGATGTTTACAGCAGCTTTATTTATGATTGCCAGAACTTGGAAGCAACCAAGATGTTCTTCAGCATGTGAATGGATAAATAAACTGTGGTACATCCAGACAATGAAATACTTCTCAGTGCTAAAAAGAAATGAGCTACCAAGCCATGAGAAGCCATGGAGGAAATTTAAATGCATATTTCTAAGTGAAAGAAGCCAGCAGTTCCAACTATATGACATTCTAGAAGAGGCAAAACTATGAAGATAGTAAAAAAAAAAAAAAAAAAAAAAAAATCAGTGGTTGCCAGGGTTGAGGTAAGGGAGGATGACTGATGGAGCATAGAGGATTTAGGACAGTGAAAATACTATGTATGATACTGTAATGGTAGATACAAGTCATTCTCCATTTGTCCAAACCCATAGAATGTACAACCCTAAGAATGAACCCTAATGTAAACTATTTACTTTGAGTAAACATGTATCATTATAGGTTCATCAGCTGTAACAAATGCACCACTCTGGTTGGGGAGTGGATACTGGAGGAGGCTATGAATGTGTCAGGGCAGGAGGTTAACAGGGAATCTCTGTGCTTTCTTCTCAATTTTTCTGTCAATCTGAAACTGCTTTAAAAAATAAAATTTAAAAGAAAATAGGCAAGGATTGCATAACATTTCCCCAGTGAAGCTATACAAATGACTAATAAGCACACGAAAAGATGCTTACCATCATTACTCATTCGGGACATGCAAATCAAAATCACAAGAGATACTGCCTCATGCTGACTAGACAACTATAATCAAAAAGACCATAACAAGTATTGATGAGGATGTGGAAAAATGAAACCTTACATTACTAGCGTGAATGTAAATGATAATGGGCACTTTGGAAAGCAATTTGGGTGTTCCTCAAAATTGTAAACATAGATCATGTAACCCAACAATTTAACTCCTAGGTATACACCCAAGATGAATGAAAACATTTCCATGTAAAAACACAATGTTCATAGCAGTGCTGTTCATAATAACCAATAACTCGTATCCACCAATTAATGAATTGATAAATGAAATGTGATATATCCAATTGAAAGTATTCAGCAACTAAATAGGAATTAAGAAGTACTAATACATGCTATAATATGGATAAGCCTTGAAAACATTATCCTAAGTGGAAGGAACTAATCACAAAATACACATATTGTACAATCCCACTGATATGAAATGTGTAAAATAGGCAAATCCATAGAGACAGAAAATAGATAAGTGGGTACCAGGGGCCAGATGGTTAGTGGTGATGGTTGTGAATATACTAAATATGTAAATATGTTTAAAACCACTGAACTGTATGCTTTAAACTGGTAAATCATGGTCTGTGAATTAGATCTCAACATAGCTGCTATAAACAAAAAATATTACAGGGTTTTTGTTTTTGTTTTTTTTTGTTTTTGTTTTTGTTTTTGGCCAGGATACAGTAAGTTGCTTCATTTCTCTTAAAAGAAAGAAGAACCAATTAACAAAGTTATAGCTCACTATCCTTTAACTTTGGGAACTAAAGCCATCCAAATGCCAAAGGAATTGACCCTTTTTAGGAAAGAATTTAGGAAAGAATTTAGGAAAGCACTAACCTGCTTTCTGAAAATTCTGAAAAATCACCCTGAAGTTCAAACTTGTGCAGAATTTCTCCAATTAGATAACCACTGGAAAATGACTTTGCAAATGACTTGGGACCTGAATTTTGAAACATAAAAATGAAGAAGTAAATTATAATGTTCCATATAGAGCACAATTATTTTCATTTTATATGCATAGAGTAAAACACCATACCATAACTTGAACTCAAAATGCCATGAAAATACTTCTAGAATCATCCTTTAATAATCAAACAAAAAGACTGAAGTTTAATAGATGATGTCTTATAAAGATCCTTAAATAAATATAAATCGATACGTGAAGATACAAGAAATTTTGAAAGAAACACAACTTTGACCAAATTGAACAAAATACAACCAATAAAATTTATCTAAACAACCTTAGATCTAAAGTCAAGCCTTCAATCTATTTTACAAAATTACACTCTAATACCTTAGTTATCAATACAATCTATGGATGATGATAGCATATTCTAGCCAAGCGAGGTGCAATCTAACTTTAGTAAACTTTAAGACTTTATTTTAACCTTTTTACAGTGGAAATTTTACAAAAACCATCTATCTGCACCTTCTCAAAAACAAACAAACAAACAAACAAAAAAAACCTACTGAGCATAATCAGGCTTTCCCTTGGTAGTTCCAGAGGTTACTCTGATCTAGTTGTCCCGCGCAATGACAGCGATAGCCCAGAGGAAAATAGAGTTTGGAGCCAGGGACATCTGCATTGGAATCTTGACTCTGCCCCTTACTAGTTGTGCAACCTCTGGCAAGCTGCTAACCTCCCTCAGTTCCTATCTCCTCATCTCTACGAGATAACCATATCTCTACGTCTCCTGAAGAGCTATTTTCAAGATTAGAGGTAATGTATGGGAATTGCTTGGTACCACGCCTGCCACAGAGGAAGCACATAATGACAGTGCAGAAAAAAATGTGTTAATAAAATTTGCTTTTTACAAATGTCCTTAGTGGTGGGTCACTTCTATTTTTCTTATAAAGTGAAGAATATCAGGTTACATGTTATTCAAGGATGATATGCAAAGTTGATACACAAAATAAATTATGCTATCATTTCTCAAATGATTTCAAAATCCTCCCAAAACCTTCAACTTGTTTCTATCAGGGTCTTTTAGGCAACAGCAGTCCAAGCACTAAATATCACTGAGGTATGGCAAGCTCATTTATACCAGATTGTTCTCTTTTATCTCTTTGACCAGTAATAAGGTGGCTAATTGATTATGAAGAAATAACATCTTTTCCTGATTTGTAGAAATGGAACTTGGTGTGTGGTTCTGGGGGTGGTGACATGAGTCACTCCACAAGGCCACTGCCCAGAGGCCTTACTCAGCATACTACATGTTCTCATAAGAACAAAACTCTTGCATATCCGACACCAGCCCACAATTTTGCCCAAAGCTCTCCTAATATTTGTTCTCAAAGTATTTTATACTCTTAATAATACCCCAATTCTCAGGTTGAATCAATATATAATAAAGTAGTTAAAAATGATGTCAACTATGACCATGGATTCTGTCTACTTAGGGTGAACTCCAGAATCATCCGGCATCAGAATCTACTGACTGTGTCTTCTGGCATCAGAAAGTAGTAGTATTTGAAGCAAATGAAATCCAAATGGCTCCTTCCATGTCCAAAGGGCAGAGGTGTGCTATCTCCTCCTCCTGAGTCATTGCTGCTTCCTCCTTTCCTCAAAGACCTGATGCTGTTGGCCACCAATGCTGTCACCTGGTCTTGGCTGCCATCACTGTCCTTACTGTGCCATCTAGGATGCTCTCGCTGCATCCTGCACCTCTTCCGTCATTGCTTCCTTCTTTCTGGGTTGTTTATTTCCCCCTTTCTCTCTTCCCTAGTCCACCCTTATTTTCCTCTCAGCTTTCTGAGGAGCCATTGGAAATACAGCCATTGTCAGACTATGGGTATCTATTTATAGTCCAAAGACTCTTGCTTTACATTCAGAAGCTGTTGCTCCATCACCTTCAGGTAGTTTTCATTCCTTCTCTTCCTCCCTCTGGATTTTGCACTATGTCCGCTGTTCCGTAGACTGAATGCCTGAAGTCTAGCCCATGAAGAACCGGGGAATATCTGTATCCTGTTCTGTCACCCTCAATGTAGTAGGCAAATGGCCTTTAGTAAACTGTTTGCTAGACAAAGGTCACAGAAAAATAAAATCATAATCCACTGCCTTTGAAATGCATGACCTATTAATAAGGCAATTCTGATATGAGTAAAATAGAGGCATTTGTGGGTATAAAGAATAAAGAACAGTAAACACTTCTTATTTCATTGTCAAATAGTTTACTACCAATAAACAAGTACAAAAACATCTGTCTGTCTGCAGCTTTATATGCATAGGACACTTCAGAATTACTGTTGCTGCATAAGCAGAAAACAGAACAGTGAGTTCTCCCATAAGAGCAAATGGGAAAACCTGTAGAAAAAAATAAAAGAAGAGGAAAAGATGACTACCTGAAAGAAATTAGACAGGAAAGAAGATGATGAACATATATTAGCTAGGAATATACAGATTAAAAAGTACGAGAAGACAGAGAGGAAGCTAGAGAGAGAGAAAGAAAAAGAGAAAGGGGGAGGGGTGTGGGAAAGAAACAAGGAAAAAAAGAAAAAAGCAAAGGACAGTTTATTTTTGTTATATTTTTTCTTCCCAGTAAATGTTCCTGGCTACCATGATTAATTCCACGATGGCCACCTCTATACGTTCATTTGCACTAACAACTGGAATTTCCTGTGGGAAAGAAGAGGCAGGTTGACTCTAGGACAAGATCAATGAATAATCTGAGAAATAAATAAACCATGGGAGCCCAGTGATATCCTTCATCCTGAGCTCTAAAGTCATTTACATCTGGGACCAGGTCATTCAGCAACAACTCAACCCTGCCTCCGATTTTCCACACTGCACGCCTGATCCCTATCACAATGGTTTTCTTTTGCTGAAATCTTTGATGTGGGCCTTTCTGGAAGGTCTGTATGAGGAAGGATACAACAAATGAAATGGCCCGTGTGCTTCCCACCAAAATGACCCTGAGCCAGTTGGAGAAAGCACATAAAGGAGATGAGCCTTCTGTATTCCAAAATTATGGTAAGAAGGAAATCAAAGTCTCTGGAGAAAGATTCTCTGGGTTTGACTCCTTGTTCATTTACAAGCCGCTGGATTTTGGGCAATTATAAAAGCCTCGGTTTCTTGTCTTGAAAAGAGGGAGAGTGATGTGTTCTACCTCATAAGAGTTGGTTTGAGAATTAAAGGAGATATTGCATGTAAATGCTTAGCATAATTCCTGGCATATAGTTAAGTGCTCAGTGACAAATTTTTATTGTTATTATCAATGCTTCCCAATTTAAGATAACATGTCATATTAATTACACAATCTCTAAGCTCAATGACTACAGTACAAACATCCTTATTTAAAAAGTAATTCAATACTCAGAGGGCAAATATTTGACATTGTCTTTAAAGTCAAGTACAAGCTCCACCCCCCTTAGGTCCAGACCAGGTATATCACTCCCATCAGAAGTACGTGTAATCAACCATAGTTGATTCCTACAGCAAAACATTTCAATGGGAGAAATAATGAGTAAACAGCATGACAGCATTTCTGGTTAAGTTTTGCCACCAAATGAATAAAGAGATACTTGAATTATGGAATTGTAAATAAAGGTCTATAGACCTATACATTCTATGCTTAGTGGTCTTCACTCTTCCTTTACTAGAAAAGCAAAGATCTAGTCTGCATTATCCACCACATTTGAAAAGCCAAACAAATTTACTTCCATTTGAGAGAGAGAAAAGCAGCTGCTGATAGCTTGGCACTGACCTGGCCCCATCAGGCCTTGGTGTTCCTAGGAGTTGGCCCGCATTCACAGCTAGGCCTTGGCATTCTCATGCTGAACATAATCAATTTCATAGCACACCAACACCAGACAAGGCCACTCTGTGACCCTGATAGATCAAGACAAAAACAAAGTTCCTTTGTAATCATGTCTGTATTCAGACCAAAACAGTATTGTCCAAAACTCAGAAATGCCCTTATTGTCGCCAATATGAGTGTTTGCTGCTCTTTTACTAATCATGGCTTTGTCTTGCTCTATTCTCTCCACTTCCTAGATAAGACTTACTGAAATACACAGTCGTAGAGTTGCCTATGCTTCTTGGCATGGTCCAATTCAGAGCAAAGCACTCTTCCTTGAACCCTCCTCAAAAAACACCTAACACAAGCCAAGGTGCTTTAAGTCCTTTCTAACACCCGCTTACTGAATGACCGACAGCTCTCCATGGTATGTGTTTTCTCTTGTTGGCCACAAGTCAATAAACCCAACTTTGTTCAACGATGGGTGTGTGTGTCCTGTGGTCTCTGGCTGGAGGACAACATTGACAATTTATTTTCCTCCAGTATAACAACAGGATGATCAATCCTCTCCTTTGAAGACATTAGCATAATTCTCAAGATGTACTACGTGAAACAAAAACTCTATATCATTCTAATTTTCTTTGATGGTTAAAACATTGGGTGGCATTCTTTTCTTGGGACTTGATATTTTAAAAATTTTGACATTGATTTACACAACAGCCTTCAGGTATCAGATTTGGTGTCTCAATTTTTAGGCAATGGAAGCCAAATTTTCATCAAGGAAAATGCTGCTGAGCTGGCCAGGAAATACCAAAATCTGTTGTATTATGAGAAACAATATATTTCCTAAGGACTCTGAGGGAGGAAAATGTGTGGTTTAATGACACCAGGTTAAATGAGGAATGAAGTAAAAGTGAGCAGGCCCAGAATCTATTGGTAACTTGCCACTACCTAGCTGTAAAACCCTAAACAAATCTCTGAACACATCTGATTTAATTACCTCATATGCCAAAGAAGAATTAAATGATGTCTAAGATTCTTTTCCCTATCTAAAGTTATGAGTCTAGGATATGGTAAGGTCACAGGCCAATAACAGGTCACCATAATACATTATGAAATATTATATATAAATAAATATTCAGTAGGATACTTTAACATCTCTGTTGTGTTTCTCAAAATAAAATTTGATGCTTTTGAAAGGTCTGGACATAAGACCTAATCAACAAAGTATAATTAGTGCACAAGAGGGCCCAAATAAAGGATGTCCCTAAAATTTGGTACAAATAGAAAATATGACTCTCTAAAAAACTACTAAGATTTAATATAAAAGGATAAAATTAGCCACCTATGGAAACCCACTTGTAAAACAAAATTAACAAGGAGCATAGATTATTTCTTTTTATTATTATTATTATGTTAGCAAATCTCTATTCTGAATAAGGTTAATTAATATATCCCGAGATTATTAGCTACCTGATGTGTGAAAAATTTAAATAGGTAAATTGTGAGCTTTAAGAAATAATCTATGCAAGAATGAAGCATAGATTGTTTCTTAAAGCTCACAATTTACCTATTGTGAGCTTTAAGCTATGAACTATGAACTATGAACCTATCACAGCTACATAGATAAAAATATCTCTAGAGCAGAGAAGTAAAACACATCCAATATTAGTTGATTTGAAGGTTCTTTTGGTAATATCTAATTTCTGATTATCAATGAGAAATCTGACATAAATATGATCTTCTTCTGGGTGTATCAGCCCATCAAAATGATACATCAAGTACAATTGCCAGTATAAGTTATTTTGCTATTTTTTTCCTCAGGATAAATGGGTATCCTGATTTATAAAATCAAAATGTAATCTCAGTTAGTATGAAACAATTCCTAAAAAATTGCTTAAAGTAATAAAACAGAGCTTCTGAAATCACAAAGATGGGGATCAAAGTACTCAGGGTGACGTTCTCAAGAGGAACAAATCCATAAAGTTCAGCCTAAAATAATACTTTACTTTGCCTCACTGGCACACTCTCATGTAATAAACAATTAGTTACTAAATACCTATTATAGGACAGGCATGATAGTAGGCATTATCCTAAAGTAAGAGACAGAAGAAAAGTTGAAATAATATTCATTGAGTATCTAGATCTAGTTTAGATGTTAGGCACTGTGGTAGGTGTTTTCCATTTCCAATCTCATTTCATATCCTTCCAAACATGGATAATTTTTTCCATTTTTCAATTGAAGTATAGTTGACACACAATGTTACATTAGTTTCAGGCGCACAACATAATGATCTGACAACTTTATGCCTTATGCCGGACTCACCCCAAGTGTAGCTACCATCTGTCACCACACATCACTGTTAAATACCATTGACTATTTTCCCTGTGTTGTACCTTTCATCCCCATGACTCATTCATTCCATAATTGGAACTAGAACAACAATTATTCTTACTTCTCGGGGCATAAAAGTGGGACCTAAAGACAATTATTTATATTTCAGATGCTACAAAATTGATAGAGAAACTTAACTGTCCCAAATCCAATTTTCTCTTTATTACACCTGTTATTATTGACAACAATGTTTAAGATTATTGAAACAATTAAAATATGCATAATAAGGTATTTACAATTTTCAATATAACCACACCCAGAATTCAAAAGAATATGGATTATCTTGTATATACCCATGTTTACAAAAGACCTGATCTGTACAATACATAGAATTCAAATGTTTCTACTCATTTTGGGAGAATGTTCAGTTACGACACTCCATTGCTAGTTTCCTCATATAGTGAATTCATAAGAGTTTTGTAAAACAGAGGCAATGCTTATTCTTGAAAATAATTAGGAGCTCCTAAAGAATTTTACAGCAAATCTCTTAGTAACATTACTCTACATTACTTTTTTTTTTTTTTCATTATAGAAACAACTGCTTGAAAACAACTGCTTGAATTTCAGATGTAATTTTGGGTTGAGCAACTTTTTGTATTCCAAGACATTTTATTACCATATACATCTAAGCACCATTCTCTAGGAGAAATGGTCTAGTTAAATTAAATTCACTGGAGATCCTGAGCTTTAGTAACAAAGCTTTGAATCTTCATATGTTGAGACTAATCAAGTCTCTGGTGACTCCCAGAAACCTCATTAAGTGGAGGGAGACGATTCTCAATTGAGGATCATTGGAATTTGTTTTCTTTACTGCTGACACTCAGGGTAGTCCAGGCAACAGGAAATTCAGTATAGTATGCTTTATTCAAACTGACTTCTACCTTTCAGAATAATGCAGAAATCAATCAGCCTTAGCTGCCTTGCCAATGACTGAACCATTACCCAGCCTCACCAAGACAGTGTAAATGCACTCACTTGCCATCCTCATTGTTTTCTTTGTCCTAGCAAGCAACATATGGACTGAACCGCTTCTAAACCAACACTAATAAATCCACCTTAGCCATTTACCCATCTAGGAATTAGGTTATACCTTGTGAAGTTACAACATGCCTGGGTGGTTGAATTTGTGTACTTCTTAGAACTTCAAACTGAACAGCAATCCTTATTAAAAGGAGCTCAAATGAATACACTTGAGAAAGTTGAGGTTTTAAAAAAATATATTCCCTCACTGTAAATTGCAATATACAATATACTGCGTAAGAACACAAGTCAAAGATCTAGCTTCAAATTCCAGCTATAGGATCCACTAGATTTGTGACCCTGAACAAATAACCAAGCATCTTAGCTTCTTTTACTCATCTTTACAGCTGGGACAATGCCTCTTAGGGCCTTCGTTTAGAATTCAAAAACAAACAAACAAAAACCTATGTAAAGGGCTTAGCATAGGGTCTGGTGTAAGTGCCTAAGTGTCTAATAATATTTTTGTTTATTATTTTTTATTATTTTTGCATTTATAAAATTCATTTAAGAAAATAATTCTTATGTAATCCTCCCTAATACCTTATTAGAAGATGTTACTAATTTCAGTTAAAAGATGGTAAACATCTTTTTCTCCTAATTTGTCATATGAAGTTTGATCTTTTTTGATTTTCTATTGGTAATGCTATGTTGAATTTTCCTTTCAAAATATGAAGGCAATGCAAGCAACAAGCCAAGTAACACTGATGTATAAAGAAAAGCCAGCAATCTTCTCCTTTCCCAGGGTAACCAGTATCAATACACTAGTTTATATCCTCCCACACTTTTCTCTATGCTTACAAAAACAGACAATATGAAGATTCATGTATATGTCTCTCCACATATCTCTCTGTGCTAATATAAACATAGATGTGTGTTTGTGTGTGTGTCTGTGTGTGTGTGTCTGTGTATCTGTAGTTCCTAATTGGTACAAAAATGGAATTATACTCATCACAATAAGCTATAACTTTTATTTTTTACTTGACAGAAATATGTGAATATCCTGTAGGTCAAAAGTTATAGCACTAACTCATTCTTTCTAATAATTGTATAACAATCCATAGCATGAGTACAGCATCATTTATCCAAGTATGCTACTACTGAAGCATATTCAGATTGGTTTCCATTTTTTGATTTTATCCCTACAATCCATGTAGCAATAAACATCCTTGTTCAAATATCCTGACATACTGGTGATTTTATTGTAGTATGATAGCTTCTGAAAAGTGAGATTTAGCATTTATTATGTCCCAAGCATCATTCTAAATGCTTTACATTTATTATCTCATTTAATCTTGACACAACTCGATGAGCTATTATTATTACTCCTATTTTGAGTATCATGACATTTAGGTAAATAAATTGCCCAAGGTCACCAGCGAGTAAGTGGTGGATAAGTGATTCCAACCCAGGCAGTCTGGTTTCCAAATCCTTCCTCTTAACAGGGCCCTTATAGAGAAAGTTGCTATATTACTTTCTCCAGAGGTTGTTGCCACGTATAGTCCTTCCCTGATAGTTCCTCTGAACAGTTCTGAGCTTTCCACAGTACACCATAAAATGTCTTATCTAATGACCAGAATCAACAACTGGCAGTGTGCTTCCTCAGGTGCACAAATTCTATCTTGTTTGTTTCCAAACGCATTTGAGTGTGTTTCCTATAATCTGAAACGCCTTTTACAATATGGAATCTGGTTACATCAGGGACTGTCTCTTTAGACTCCGGTTAGCAGTTAGGATCAAGAAATAAGTATGTATTCCTAATGAATGGGATGCAGAGTATCGCAGCCATCTCTGCTAACAACCTCAGGGAAGCAGACATCAGGAATTTTCCATTCATAGCTTATGTTGTTAAAATTCTTAAAATGTCTCCAGTCTTTTAATCTTCACAGAAAGAAGTAATTCTTCCTCTTCCTCTCAAAACCAAAATCCCAAAAACTGATTACAATTATAATTACAACTAATACAATTACAATGGCATACTGCTGTTATGTTTCTTATTAATTTTATTTACTTTTCTCAAAAGTGTTTCAATATGCAATAGAGTCTTGGGGACTTGACCAAAGGGTGTGGTTTTTTTACTAACCAAGTAAATGAACCAAATTAAACTCAGCAACCCGTAACTGCTTTTCTTTGGAAGAGTGTAACTTAAGGGAATTATATTGCACTTTGGCTCCACTGGTAAAAAGGGAATTAAAAAAAGTGCTAAACATTGTGCTGTGATCAGCATCATATTTTAAGTGAGAAACAGTGACAAAATGGGATGATCATAGAATCCTGTGAAAGAATATATTGCAGTTCCCAGGGAGTGCAGGCGGTGTGGTTTGGCAAAGAAAAAGACTAGGGTTTATGCCTCAAGAAATGCAACTGGAGGTGCTCCAACATTAAGGAGCCTAATGCTGACGACGAATATCTTGCTGCTTCAGAAACACTACTAGTCTAGCAAATTCCACGGTTGACCTAAGGTCGGGTAGGCACTATTGCCCCTCTGGTACCAACTGGGCGTTATGCAAGGGTGCTTTTGCGAAAACAGGCTGAAATGATTGGGGCTGAAAATCTCTTGCCTTGAGCAAAAACCAGACCAGCTGGAAAACGAAGTGCTGAAGAAACAAGAGAAAGAAGCTGAGCGGGAGGATAGTGCTCTGCTGGAATTACTCGGCTGTCACAGAAATCGCCAGCATGTACAACTGCCTGTGTGGTTGTGGGAGTTAGAAACTTTGGACGGCTGCGATAATCAGATTAGTGAATAAGGTCAGCTTTAGCCAAGAGTGAAGAGTGGTCGGAAATAGCTAATGTTTGTAAATTTTGAGCTAAAACTGCTGCATTAACCCGTTTCACACACGCCCCCTCTCCCGCTAGGTCGGTAGGTACGGAGAGTGTGATCGGATCTATTTTATACTGGAGGAAACACACTCAGAGAAGGTATTGTAACTTGTCCGGGGGCACACATCTAGTAGTTGGCTTTCTTTTTTTTTTTTTTTTAGATTTTATTTATTTATTTGAGACAGAGAGCACACGAGAGGGGGGAGGGTCAGAGGGAGAAGCAGACTCCCCGCCGAGCAGGGAGCCCGATGCGGGACTCGATCCCGGGACTCCAGGATCATGACCTGAGCCGAAGGCAGTCGCTTAACCGACTGAGCCACCCAGGCGCCCTAGTAGTTGGCTTTAGGGCTTCAGATTTCATGGGCTTGCCAGCCTACCATGCTTCTAAGGATGTGAAGGGAATAATGTCAGGGCCATATTATTGAGTCCAGCAAATTCTTCTCTCCATAGGAACGAAGGATACCTCCCTAAACCCTCTGATGGCTTAGAAGCGCACCGTAGATCAGAAACCGGGCTTGGGCCCACCGTGATGATGGATAACTCGGGGGCGGCAGGATGGGGATGGGAGAGGCTGAGGTGACTGGGGCCACCAGACGGGCCTGGGGCGCTGCCGGGCCCCGCGGGCACCTGGACTGCACAGCTCGCGCCTCCCCCGCCACCTTCCATCCGCACGCCGCGCTCCGGGGCTCTGCGCCCCGCTCGCCCCTAGGCCGCTCTCCCCGGGCTGTGTCACTCACTCACGGTCTGGGACACCTTCACCTCCTGGTTGAGCCACTGGCACAGAATCTCCGACATGGTTCGGCCTGCGCCTTCTACGGTAAGCAGGTGTAGGAAGGCGCGGGAAACCCAGCCAAGGGCCCCGCGTCCTCCTGTTGCCAAAGGCAACCCGTTGCTAAGGAAGCGTATCGAGGCGGGAGCCTGGGGGGAAAGGCTGGGGCAAGAGGGGCGCCAGAGTCCAGGCGCGGAGGACAGAAAACCGTGGCCTGCCCCCTGTCGGCGGGGGAGCCGGGGACGTGCGCAGGCGCCGGGGCCTCCGCGGTGGTGGTGCCGGCGGGGAGCGGGAAGAGGGGCTGAGAGGTGGGCGAGCAATGGTGGGTGGGCCGAGGGAGCGAGGCCGGGAGGCCACGGCCTGAGCGGGGGCTTCTCGGACGAGCAGAAAAAGAAAGCAGGAGTCTTGATTGAAGGGGGATTCTTTTTCTTCCTGCTTGTCCTTTAAGGAAATCTACAAAAAATCTTCTTTAATGGCAGCCGTTTTGTAATTGATTTACAAATTGCCTGTTCTAATTGCTGTATTGTGTGGCTAACCTGGCAAGAACAGATTGTGTCTTAAGTATGTTTTAGTCCCAGACCTGGTATAGGGCCTGACACCCAGAAGCATCCAATAATTTTTGTTCTTAGTGGCAGCACTAACAATTAGGGTAATTCCTATCTCCGCGGTGTTTTGAGAGGTGAAGACTTAATGAGGTGATTTTCTAATCAATTTTTCCTTCCAGATAATTATTTTTAAATGTATTTTGACAAACACTCTTACCTTGAGCGAACCCGAGTCAGGCTTGTTGGAATCTTCTGGAGGCTCAAATCTTGAGCTCTGTCCTTAGCCCCCTTATTCAATTTTAGCAAGAATCCTGCTCTGCGGTGTCTGTTTAAGGACCCCCCCTTCCATATTGATCAAATTCTGTATCCCTCACCTTTGATATCTGCTCCCCCGGCCTGCCTTCAGCGAGAATCCTTCAAGTCAGTTTAGCCAGAATCCCCTTGGCCCTGATGTTTCCTCTTAGAAATTTTCCATCCACTGACCCCAGCCCTGCTCCTTGGCTATAAATCCCCACTTTTCTTTGTTGTGTTCAGAATGGAGCCCCAACTCACGCCCCTGTTGTAAAACCCACTTGCAATGGTCCCTTGAATAAAGTCTTCCTTACTGTCTTTAACAAAGGTCAGAAAAATTTTCCTTTAGCAATTTCTAAAGTTTAGATGGAGTTATAGAAAAAATTATATGCATTTGTATTATGTATACTTAATCTTATATGTATGATAAATAATACATAGTAGTGCATTTATGTATGTCACAAAGAATTTCCCCTCAAAGGCCTGGATACATCAAATTATGATTCTTTTTTTTTTTTAAGATTTTATTTATTTATTTGACAGAGACACAGCGAGAGAGGGAACACAAGCAAGGGGAATGGGAGAGGGAGAAGCGCGCTCCCCACCGAGCAGGGAGCCCGATGCTGGGCTCGATCCCAGAACCCTGGGATCATGACCTGAGCCAAGGCAGATGCTTAACAACTGAGCCACCCAGGCGCCCCAAATTATGATTCTTTTAAACTGTATGCACAATAACAGTGATAACCTACTAGAATAAACGACTCTTAAGATTGATCTGAAATTGATCCATGTGTCCTGATTGGCTAAAAGTTTAATACCATTTCACTTAACTTTTAAATCTCCCATCCCGGGGCGCCTGGGTGGCTCAGTTGGTTAAGCGACTGCCTTCAGCTCAGGTCATGATCCTGGAGTCCCGGGATCGAGTCCCACATCGGGCTCCCTGCTCGGCAGGGAGTCTGCTTCTCCCTCTGACCCTCCTCCCTCTCATGCTCTCTGTCTCTCATTGTCTCTCTTGCAAATAAATAAAAAAATCTTAAGAAAAAAAAAAATTAAATCTCCCATCCCATGAACTTCCTCACACCCAATGCAGCAGACATGACTGTGATGGAACAATGGAAATTCTGAGGGAAATTTATTACCAACAGAACTGGGGCCTGATACACTTGATATGTCTCACCTCAGAGTTGTCCAAATTTGGAAGATCAAATGATTGGAAAAGTCTCTATAGCAAGGGGAATATATCTAATAAGGCTTTATCTGTTGGAAACATGTCATCTCTGAAAAGATTTCTAGTAATGTCCGCAATAGCCAAACTGTGGAAAGAGCCTAGATGCCCTTCAACAGACGAACGGATAAAGAGGATGTTGTCCATATATACAATGGAATATTACTCGGCCACCAGAAAGGATGAATATCCAACTTTTACATTAACGTGGATGAGACGGGAGGAGATTATGCTAAGTGAAATAAGTCAAGCAAAGAAAGTCAATTATCATATGGTTTCACTTATTTGTGGAACATAAGGAATAGCATGAAGGACATTAGGAGAAGGAAGGGAAAAATGAAGAGGGGGAAATCAGAGGGGGAGATGAACCATGAGAGACTATGGACTCTGAGAAACAAACCGAGGGTTCTAGAGGGGAGGGCGTGGGGGGATGGGTTAGCCCAGTGATGGGTATTGTAGAGGGCACGTACTACATGGAGCACTGGGTGTTATACGAAAACAATGAATCGTGGATCACTACATCAAAAACTAACAATGTATTGTATGGTGACTAACATAACATAATAAAATAAAGATTTCTAACGGTGCATATGTGCCTAGAAATCACTGCTGAGGCACTTGTGTTTTTTGTCATCCTGGTAGTATATTTATTTATTTGAGAGAGAGAGAGAGCACGCAAGGGGGAGGGTGTCGCTAGGGGTAGAGGAAGGGAGAGAATCTTATGCAGGCTCCAGGCCCAACATGGAGCATGATGCAGGGCTCCATCTCACGACCCTGAGATCATGACCAGAGCCAAAATCAAGAGTCAGACACTTAACCAACTGAGCCACCCAGGGATCCCATTTAAATTGATGACTAGTGCTACAGTTAATAACAGATTCCAAGCTTTAATTTCAGTCTGTGGGACCCAAAGGGTAGAAAACAATGTCTTCTGGATTGCTAAGAAAATTGCTTTTGAGTGTTCATCAAACTCCACAGGTGCACCAGAAGAGAATGCCTGAGCTCGTGCTCCACCTACAGATAGGGGTTTACCCCCACATCAAGGCAAAATATCTCTGTGCCTGTCCATAGGAACTGTTCAGTTGTTTGTTTGTTTCCAAGGGTTATTGGGAGTGTTTGTCTTTGGAACCCAGAACAAACAGCACAAACTGCCCACGTGATATTTAGGAAAACAAGTTTATATACAGGAGTTAGTTACATGAAGATAGACACTTTACAAAACAAAAGGCGAAGTTCTTCATTTCACAAAAAGGGCATGATATTTTCCTCAGTTCCTAAGGCATCAAACTTGAAAATGATCTGACATTAAAATACTAGTGAAAATTTGAGCTGTTACTTAAATGTTTGCCTTTTACTTATTCATTTTTTTCTTGAAATTGCTACTTTAGTTATTAGTCCAAGTTTAACATTTAATCTGTTTCTTTTCTATTGAAATCCAAGCTCTGGGTAAAATTTCTAGCACCTCCCATGTTGGTATTTTGTGTTAATATGATAAATAACTTGTTTGTTCCCCACGTGGAATCAGTTGGGGGAGGGAATAATTAAGGACATGAATAGTTTCCCATCTGTTCCTGAAATGGCTTCCCTATTGTTTTTTAATTAAAGTTTTTAGACTATTTGGCTCCTGCATCCAATTGTAACTACTACAGCAATTTTAAAACTAAATAAAAAATTATTTTTAAGACATTACCTGTCATTTAATTATAATTCTTTATTTCTCCTCTGTAAATAGTCAAGGGCAGATTATTAAGAGTTCTTTTGAGCCCACAAGTTGGTTTGAAAAGTTGTGCTGCGTACTGAAATGGAATACACCTTATTCTTTTAGAAAATAATTGTAGGGCGCCTGGGTGGCTCAGTTGGTTAAGCGACTGCCTTCGGCTCAGGTCATGATCCTGGAGTCCCTGGATCGAGTCCCTGGATCGAGTCCCGCATCAGGCTCCCTGCTCGGCGGGGAGTCTGCTTCTCCCTCTGACCCTCCCCCCTCTCATGTGCTCTCTCTCTCATTCTGTCAAATAAAATCTTTAAAAAAAAAAAAAAAAGAAAAGAATTGTAACATTTTTCATAATTGACCCAAGCTTTAGAATCAGAACACCTGGGTCCAGATGTCCGCTTTTGCTCTGACTAGCTCTTAAAAAACAAACTTCTCTGAGCCTCAGTTTCCTTATTTGTAGGATAAACACATCAATATTTGTTTGACAGGGTTGTGAGGACCAAACAAGAAATTGCATACCTGACTCTCAGTAGATGCCTAAACAAATGTTTCTTTCCTTTTCTCCTGAGGCAGTATGAATTTTTCCATTGCATTACCGGTGAGCTTAGTTTTGAGTAGCTTAGATTTGCTTATAACACTTAAAACAATTTTTGACGCAATTATTTCATATAGCTTCTTTGATTTTATGTATGACTAGTTCAATGTCTATACATAAATACATATACACTGATGGATTTTTAAAAAATCTTATTTGGTCCTCCATGTACATCTTGCATGCATTTCTTCATTTCCCCTCTCATCACTCTTAAATCATTCTCTAATTCCCTCTCAGCACGTTTTGCAATGGCCCTACTCTCTTTACATTCATTAATTCAACAAACGTTTTTCCCAGTGTCCACAACAACTACTCAAGCTACATTTTCCTGTCTCTTCCCCTCTAGTCACCCTGTGCAAACAGTCTAGTCCATTTTCCCGAAGTCCTCTTCTATTCCTTGGCTTACACACGTTCATGAATTTCACCAGAACAGTGTGTACCGACTGTGGGTCTTGATCTCTCTTTTTTTTTTTTTTATTCTTATGTTAATCCCCATACATTACATCATTAGTTTTAGATGAAGTGTTCCATGATTCATTGTTTGTGTATAACACCCAGTGCTCCATGCAGAACGTGCCCTCTTTAATACCCATCACCAGGCTAACCCATCCTCCCACCCCCCTCCCCTCTAGAACCCTCAGTTTGTTTTTCAGAGTCCATAGTGTCTCATGGTTCGTCTCCCCCTCTGATTTCCCCTGCCTCATTCTTCCCCTCCCGCTACCTTCTTCTTCTTCTTCTTCTTTTTTTTTTTTTCTTAACATATATTGCATTATTTGTTTCAGAGGTACAGATCTTGATCTCTTAACAGGATATGTATGTAATTCCATTGGTGGGCCATGACAGAATTCTTTATAAATGAAATATGAAGTTTAAAATGGGATAGAAAATCTCAGAGGGGCGCCTGGGTGGCTCAGTCCGGTAAGCGTCCCACTCCTGATTTCGGCTCAGGTCATGATCTTGGGGTCCTGGGATGGAGCCCCTCCTCAGGCTCCATGCTCAGTGGCGAGTTGGCTTGGAGATTCTCTCCCTCTGCCCCTCCCCTTGCTCATACCCTCTCTCTAAAATAAATAAATAAATCTTAAAAAAACAAAAAAGAAAACACCAGGGAGCATTAATAAGAAGGGTAAGTATGTGGGGTTCTTTTGGGAAACATTTCTGGAGCCACTATCCTAGAGGATGAAGAGCCCATGGAAGGTCCTTTACAGTCTAGCCTCAATCCAACCTTAACTGTAAGCCACAAATTCCCTTTGCTCAACCTGCTCACATTTCTTTACCAGGTCCCAACTTTCCTACCTCTACATCCTTCCTTTGCAAAAAAATAAAAAAAAAATAAGGGGGGTGCTGCTTCCTGTCTCAGCCAATCCTACCTGTCCTTCATGGTCCAGGGCATCAGTCACCACCTTCCCCAAACCTTGTACTCCCTCCATCTTTCCCCCCTCTTCTCCCTTCTGAAAGATCGAAATTGCTAGTTTCCTTTTAACTCTCGTTCAAGACTCCTGACTCTTACCAGCCACCCACAGCTTGGCCAGAAACTCAATTTTGCGAACTTCCAATGTCTTCCTCAACACATTTCCAAATGAGTGTTGATTTAGGCTTTTTCAGCTCTTGTTATTTATGGCAAATAACAATACAACCGTAAAAGGTTGGTTCTACTGCAAAATATCTGAAGTCTTTTCTGTTGAAGCAGATCTGACTTCTTCTTTTATGGTGTCTTGTATTCCAGGCCCACATGATTTGTGTTATGTATGAATTGCATCTTTCTCAGGCAAACATTTAAATTTCTGATCTTAGAGAGCAATCAGATTTGAAACAAAATCAAGTTAAAAACAAAACAAAATAAAACAAAGAACTTGGTACCATATGAGAAAAAGGGAGTCATACGTTCTCTGAGACGGATAAGCCAGATTTCCTTTATCAGAATTCTTTGCTTTAATTTCTTATTTTCCCATCCTGATGTTTTCAGAGAAGCCAAGTCCTACTTTAGTATCTTAAATTTATTTTTCATATGCCTAACAACAGAACCTGGCAGAACTAAGAAACATTATAATGATATAAAATTAAAATACATAGTACATAAATTTTAATTGGAGATTTTAACACCTCACTCTCAGTAACTTTATCTCAACTGATAAAGTCGATAAGATATTCATTAAGGATATAGAAAACTTAAAAAACACTGTGCCAACCAAATCAGCATAATTGGTATTTATAAAACAATACCTAAAATATACATGCACTGCCCACTTTAAAAGGAAGCAGGCACTGAAGCCTGATTATTTAACTACGCAGTGGTACCGCTAAGAGCTAGAGATACTGTGGAAGATTAAGTTGGCTCTTTGGTTACTTCGAAAATCCTATGGAGAAAGTTACTTTTTATTTTTCTTCCTACCGTGAATCTGTATTGTCATCATGATATATTAGGTCCTATTCAGCTAAGCTCTCATTGATTTTTGAACTTATCTGTTCACATTGTAAGTTTTTTATTGGTACATTTTCAAATATATTACATAAAAATTGTATTTTATAACCATTTTCCAAGATTACTAAAGAAGTTTATATAATTATATGATATTTTTATATCAAGGAAAATCACTAATTTTATAGGGAACATGGGATTAGACAAAGAAATATGGTATCTTAGTAGCATGTTAGCCATTTAAGTACTCCATGAAATAAGATATAATTATACTATAGGTACATTCCCTCTTGTTTGCTTGTTTGTTTGCTTATTTTTGTAGATAAAGTAGAGAATGAGCCTCTCTGAATGGCCAGAACAATAACGTAAAATTGTCTATGGAGTGGCTTGTAAAATCAGACTGATAACTCCCTTTCATTCAGCAGGAATGAAGGGAGTGTGTGTACTTCATTCTGGGTACTGATTTCCAGACTTTCGCATTCTACCAGGTGGTAATTTTCCAAAAGCAAATTTGATAGCTAGTGTAAGGTTGCCAATTTTCTTTTTTTTTTTTCCAAGTAAGAACATAAAAACAAATACTGCATCTTCTCTGGAGATCATTTCACATAAGAAGGAACACTTTACACTGAAAGAAATAGGAAGCATAAAATTTAAGAATGAAGAACAATAGTTTAAGCTGAAGAAGAGGGTTTATGAAAAGCCCACAGTATCTAAATAGGCCTGTGAATGTCCTTATAGATTGGACCTATTTTGCCAAGCTCTGTCCCAGAACCTGACACCTAGGCAGGCCCACTTGATTATGAATCCTGTTTCCATGGTATTTGCAACCCTTCCACACTGGAATGTCAGAAAGCTGAAGGAGTGTGTGTGTGTGTGTGTGTGTGTGTGTGTGTGTGTGTGTTGAGGGTAAAGTATCTATGGATGTCTTATTTTCAGCCTAAGCCATTTTTTAGGGTATCATCTATCTTTTTATGCCTCTGAAAGAATATAGAGTCATATTTGGGGGAAAATAGTTTTAAGGCCTCGATGGAGATTACAAACTTTAATAGAATTTGAAGGTCTTCTTCTATAGAATCTATGGAATCCACGTGCACAGTTTTCATCCTAGAGTTCCACAGTATAGGAGAGAATTGTCTTTAATAAGTCAAATTCCCTAGAAGAAAAAAAAATTTCCTTCAGATTACATGACCCCTAGGAGATGGCTGAATTCTCAAGGTAATAACCTGGATCCTGGATGCTTTAAATCATGCATTTTCAATTTTATCAGGAAGTCAAATCCAAAGTAAGGCTTATATTTGTTCTAACTACTAGCAATTTCCATACCACATTCTTATATACCCGATCTGAGCATGTGATTAAGTTATCAGATTCTTTAAAAGTTTGAGAAGACTGGGGCACATGGGTGGCTCAGTTGGTTAAGTGTCTGCATTTGGCTCAGGTCTTGATCTCAGGGTCCTGGGATCGAGCCCTACATCTGGCTCCTTGCTCAATGAGGAGTATGCTTCTTCCTCTCCCTCTGCCCCTCCTCCCACTTGTGCTCTCTCTCTCTCACTCTCTCTCTCAAATAAATAAATCTTTAAAAAAAAGAAGTTTGAGAAGACTGGATCAAACTGTACCAAAAAGAGATCCAGAGACACTTCAATAAGCATGAAGTCAATGTCAGTTTCTTTTTTTTCTTTTTCTTTTTTTTGAACTTTTAAACATTTTGTAATTTAAATTCAGTTAATTAACATATAATGTATTATTGGTTTCAGAGGGACAGGCCTATGATTCATCAGTCTTATATAATACCCAGTGCTCATTACATCACATGCCCTCCTTAATGTCCATCACCCAGTTACCCCATCCGCCCACCCACCTCCCTTCAAACAACCCTCAGCTTGTTTCCTATGAGTAAGAGTCTCTTATGGTTTGTCTTTACTTAGTTATTACCTACTGTATTTCACCTCACTGATACTAGGTCTTCAAAGTTTTATTTATTCTAAACCACTCAAATGTGACAAGGCAACCTGTGATGAAATATAATAGAAATGCACCTATACTTATTAAGAAATTTGATTTCTTATGCCTAATACGTTTTTGGAAAGTGGAACTCAATGTTCAAATATTACTAATTTCATATATCTACTAGGTGGATCTCTTTTTATATGAAATTCCTGCTAAGCTCACCAAATAATCCTTACTAAAGATACTTAGGTCATTTCCAAAGACAAGGCAAGTTTAACAACTACCAGGAAATTAATGATTGTAATGTATACTAAAATAGTGATGAAATGATGACCAATAATTATATTAAGCTCTATTACGTTGAAAGTACCTTTATCAGTCAAAATGGAATTTTTATTCTGACAGAAGTTTCATGAGGACAAGTCTATTGGATGGGAATTTAAATAATTTGTCAGTCAAATAATAGAAATATTCTGTATCAGAAAGGAATATACAAAGAAAGGCCTATATTTATTATATACCTATGTACTTTATTTATATACAAATTTATATACCACATTCTCTGATATGCATGTATATGTATGTACATATATAGAGATATATACATATATATGCATTTACATGTGTGTGTATAAAAATTGCACAAAAAAGGAAGAGGAAATCTTTGGCTTTACTTCTATTACAGGTTGAAAATGCATGAGCATTTGGAAGCACTGTTGTTTATAAACAGAATAGGTCACCATTACATAAGAAGCTTATTTTAAGAACCCAGTGTGTATCATTTAACTCCAAAAGCTGCTATTCTTTGAATCTTCTTTTGGAAATTGTAAGTTCTTTATTAACATGAAGTTTTTTGGAAGGCAGGAGCCCTCTATTAACAGAAAGGCCATTGGAGACTTAAGGGATCACATCTTGCATCTTATTCTACAGCATAATCATCTGTTACATCTTGAAAGAGATCAGCAGGAATGGGATGCAGGAACTTATAGATGATCTGAACAGAGCAAAAGGAATAACTATTCTGGGAATGGAAGGCGGACTGATGAAGGGAATGTGGGAGAGGATGGATAAACTTTTATTTCTTCCAAAATTTACATGAAGTTAAGCATGACCTTTAGGATGACATCTGGGGATAAGAGGCATTACATAAGGGAAAAATCAAAGAAATTCTGAATAAAAAAATATCAGGACTTGTAGAATTGATACTTATTGAGTATGGAGTGGGAAGGAAGCCAAAGAACTTTCTGAAAAGGAATGGGCAAAAAACCTTAATAATAAGTGATATTATATACCTCCTTCTCCATGATAGCCACAAATACAAGAGTGACAAATATGGCTAAAGAGGTAATAGCCAAGAACCAGGTGGAGAAAAAAAACTGTTTTTTTAAAACATCACCTAATTACAATGTGATGTTGACTTGGTGTTTTTCTTAGATGCCTTACTCATATTATAGAAATAGCGAGTGGGGGAAAAGACCATAGATGGAAATTTAATACAGGTGATTTCCTTTGGTTAAAATATCGGTCAATAATCATCATCAACAGAAAATGCCAAGTGCCTGAATTTCTCTTTACTTTATTGTTTCCAAAAATTATGATTTGATATGACTAGTAAGTACCTAGATTTATGGCTGAGGGTCATTTGTTAATGGGTGTACAAAAGATAGAAACACTATAGAAAAATAGAAAAATGAAAATTCTTTTGAGCTCAAGGGGAATAAGAGAGCAGAAATAACAGGCTTTCCAAATATGTTGAAGATTTCAGTACAATCTGGACCAAGAGCTGAGGCATTGAAAGCTAGATTGACACAGACTTCCTAGGAAAGCAGATTCTGAAGAGATACAGGTTAAATGTGATCATGCAGATGGTTGCATTAATGAATATTAAAAAAAAATAATAAGGAATTCAGTAACTGCATAAAAATAGACCTGGTATCTAATCCCAGAGTTCATATTTGCTCACCTAGCCACTGTTCCTAAAAATGTTACCATCCTTATTACTGCCGACCTCACCTTGCTATACCTCAATTCCCTTTTCTGTATGTGGACTGTGTTGGTCTGGATGACTTCAAAGCTCTTTTTCAACTCTATCCCTTTGTGAATCCGTTAGTTTTTATTGAATTCAAGATTCCACTTGAGAATGTTTTGGTCTCATGAAGATTGTTATGGGGAAGGTATCAGAGATAAGCAGAGGGCTGGTCATCGTACCAACAGCAACACAAATCTCAAGAAAGGGCAGAAAAGATGGAAACTGTAGCATCTCCTCACTTAGCACAGGTGAGCAGGGTCAGGGCGGACAATGTCTTGCTTGATAATAGAAGGAATTAGAAAGTAATGGAGAATTGATTGGCGTTTCAGCACCTTGGCAGTTGTGCTGTTGCCCAATATTAAAATGCGATGTTTTTGAGGGAAACCATGTGGAAAAGGAAAATTCTCCTCTATCTTCTTGGGTTCTCCCAGTGGTTCTGAGAAATAAACTGACAATGGACAGATTAACAAGGCAAAAATCATACAAATTTATTTGATGTTGTTTTACATGGCACAGAGGAGCTTTACAAAGAGAAGAGAAATCCCGCAAAGAAACTGCTAGGTGTGGAGTCTTTTTTTTTTTGAAGATTTATTTATTTGTTTGAGAGAGAGAGAGAGAGCTTACAATCATAAGCGGGGGAAGAGAGAGAGAGAATCCTCAAGGGATTCCTTGCTAAGCATGGAGCCCATGCAGGGCTCTATCCCAGGACCCTGAGATCATGACCTGAGCCAAAATCAAGAGTCGGGGGCGCCTGGGTGGCTCAGTCGGTTAAGCGACTGCCTTCAGCTCAGGTCATGATCCTGGAGTCCCGGGATCAAGTCCCGCATCGGGCTCCCTGCTTGGCAGGGAGTCTGCTTCTCCCTCTGCCCCTCCCCCCTCTCGTGTGCTCTCTCTCTCCTCTCATCCTCTCTCTCAAATAAATAAATAAAATCTTTAAAAAAAAAAAATCAAGAGTCGGCCACTTAACCGACTGAGCCATCCAGGTGCCCCAGCTTGGAGGCTTTTAAATCATTTTGACAGAGGAGGATAAATATATAGGGAAGTGACAAAACAAAAAAAAAGGGACTTTGAGTTTCCAGGAGTGACAAATTGTAAGAAGACATATATATGGGAAACTAATGGTATGTAGGGGCTAGTTAGTAGGTCATACGCATTCAGTCCATATTAATATGTCTTTAGGGAATTTTAATTTAAAACAATGAGGTACCATTACACATCCAAAATCCAAAACACAGACAACACTAAACACTAGCAAAGATGTGAAGCTACAGAAACTATCATTCATTGCTAGGAAGAATGCAAAATGATAGAGTCACTTTGGAAGATAGTTTGGTGGTTTCTTACAAAACTAAATATACTTTTACCATATGATCCAACCATCATGCTCCTTGTTATTTACCCAAAGGAGCTGAGATATTATGTCCAAACAAAAACCTGCATACAAATGTTTATTGCAACTTTATTCATTATTACCAAACCTTGAAAGCAACCAAGATGTCATTCAGTAGGTAAATGGATAAATAAACTGTGGTACATCCAAACAATGTAATATTATTTTAGTACTAAAAAGAAATGAGCTGTCAAGCCATGAAAAGATATGGAGAAAACTTAAATGAATATTGCTAAGTGAAAAAAGCCAATCTGAAAAGGCTAAATACGATGTGATCTAAATATATGACATTCTAGAAAAGGCAAAACTATGGAGACAGTAAAGAGATCAGTGGTTGCCAGGCATTAGCGGGGAAGGAAGATGAAACACAGAGGATTGAGGGGCAGTGAAAATGCTCTGTGTGACTTCATAATGGAGGATATATATTATTACATGTTTATTCAAACTCATAGAATGTACAGCACCAAAAGTAAACTCTCATGTAAAATATGGACTTTAGCTGAGAAACAAACAAAAACAAAAACAAAATAAACAAGCCCTTTCCCCACAAACATGTGAAAATTAACCAGAGGTGAGTATGTGCACACGCACGCGCGCACACACACACACACACACGTTGTACTTCTATATAATCAATGCATTGGAGACAAAATCACAGCAAAAATTATGAAATATTTGGAACTAAGCAGCAATTAAAGTACTATATATAATAATTTGTGGGGTGTAAGTAAAAAAATATATATCAGAAAATGAACATGTCAGCAAATAAGAAATTTGAAAATCAGTGAGCTAAGTTCTTTCTCAAGAAATTAGAAATAAGCAGCAGAGTTTTAACAAACAAAAAAGAAAATAGTGTGTTAGAATAGAAATTATTTTTCAAAATGGAGCAGACCAAATTAGAAGAGTGCATGGCATCGAGGAAGGGCTCTGTAACTGTGAGCTATTATTATAGTTAATTAAGTGCAGGGAGGTAATAAAAACATTCATCTACTAAGGGTCTGGAAATCTGTTTTCTAGTCCTTTTTTTTTCTCTTTGAAAGACTAGATATTGTGTTACCTGTGGTGAGTCACATCACCCCCCCGGACCTTGGTTACTTAATATGCAAAATGAGAAGTTTGGATGAAAAGTTATGCCCAGTTCCGTGTCTCTGGGATTCTACTTTTACAGGACCCTAGTGGAGGCAAAAATTTGCTTTATATAAAATTCAACTTGTAGACTGCTGTTACCATATGAACCACTAGTGCCTGGGTGGGATTCTAGAAGAGATGAAACAGTGAGTTACATCTAAATTGTGCATAACTATTATGATTAGTAGTAGTAGGATTAGTATTAGTAGTACGAAACTTATAGCAAAGTTGACCCCCTTGCTACTATTATTTCCTTTTAGGGTGGTCACAGTTAAGTCGTGACTAAATTCCCAACACAAAAACCAAAACCCTTTTCTCTCTTGAGAATAATTTTTCTCAGGAAATTTTGTAACTCTCTTCTAAGGCATGTTACAGAGGTTGCAAGCTGCTGCTAAGAGTTCCTAGCTTGTTAAATCAATATCATGTTCATTTACTCAAGGAGATTCTGGTCTGAAAGAAAAGTAAGGCAGGCACTTTCATTTCACTTACAAGTAGAAATGAAATAGAAAATCCTTTCTTTTTCAAAGTTGGGAGAAAAAGGTCATGGTGCATTTTTTCCCACAGTACAGGGAAGTCTTTCTTAGCTTACTCTTGATATTTCCCTTCTGGTGCGTTGCAAAAAAGATGACTGATAGCTAGGAACAGGACCAGAGGAACCACTGTTCCTCCCTTTATCTGCTCTCTCTAAACCAGTGGTCCCCAAAATGTTGTCAGAGACCCTTCCAGGGGGTCTGTACCATCCAAATTATTTTCCTAGTAACATGAAAACATTATTTGCCTTTTTCACTGCCATTCTTTCTTGTGTCTACAGTGGGGTAGGAAAATCAGACACCAAGCTTTGGGATTAGACTGAATCCACAGACAGACCCTGCATCAAGTCATCAAAGCTCGATGAGAAGAAGAGACTTTAAGCTGAGAGGGGAAGGGGTTGGTCAAGATAAGCTCTCAGGAGAAATGTTTCACAGAGACTGAACGTCTTGAAGGTTTGATGGAGGCTTTATCCATAAAATCTGACTTCCTCAGGTATGGAGACACAACCCTCCGAACCCAAGCATCTACTCCCCTGGCTCTCCATCACCACCACTTGATGGCAGTACATTCAAATCACACATACAAACATGTAGCCACTTTACATTGCTGGATCATTTCCAAATGCTATCCTAATGCACTTAAAAAAGTATTTGAAATTGAAATTTGAGACTCAAGGAAGGCAGAGAATTAAAAAAAAAAAAGGGTCATACCACATTTTTAATTTAATTAGATTTGCAAAAAAGGAAATTTCACTTACTCTGGCATTTCTATTAATCTGTTCTAATACCATTAAGTAATCCAAATGCTTTTGAAAGCACCCTTGTTAAGTACTTTATAATAGTTAAATGTTAATTAAATGTATTATTTATTTACTAATCTTGTTCAAAAATAAGGCCTTGTGTATATTAAATGTATAATCCACATTATGGCACATATGGTTGTATAATTCATTTTAAATAACAAGGACTTTTAACTGTCATGTATTCTGAAGTAAAGAATAGGTTTAATATTTTAAAGTTGGAAACAATTTAATCTATAATTAAATATGTTACAATAGCTAAACTTCAGAGTTGCAGTGGAAATTCCTTTGTTTCTGTGAAGCTTTAGATAATTGAGGGAGGAGGAATGATTCTCTGAATGCAAAGTACCCTATTGGCTTTTCCATCCAAATCCAAGATGAAGTCACCCTCTTTAAACTTGTTATATAACTTCAGAATTGCAGGAGTAAACTTTTGGGGAATGATTAGCTTGCTAGTCATGCTAGAAATGTATAGATAATGATTATAATGGGTGCTCTTCTTCTGGAAGCAAAGTAAGAGAGCATAGCCTTTCGAAAATTCCAAACAAATCTCTTCTCTGTGGTATTATATAAGGGAACACTGGTGCCAAGCTAGCGAGTGGCTTTGCTTTCTCCTGTTCTTTTTCAAGAACAATGGGTAAAAGTTAAATAAACATATTAGCTTTTGTTGAGAGATTAACTGGAAGTGATTACTCGTACTTTTCATGTGACATCTCAGGTGGAGAGCTTGTGAAGTATTTCGTATATATAAATTTTCAGGCAGCCTGTGGAATGAAACAGGATTATAAAGGTTATAGACATGCTCCTTGATTCTTTCAAAGGAAAATGTTTATAGAGAGCTTACTAATGCATACATAAACCTGAGGAGAAAGTTAATTTTTTTGTAAAGGATGCTTTGAAAAAGGAGATCTCTGAGAACATAGTAAGTCTTTCACTTTCCATGTCAATCAGCCCATTTCAAACAGGCAAGATCGAACAGCCTGGTGATCCCAGATCACAGTTCAGTTAGAAATGAAGCCAGATTATCACATAAATCTTCCCACAGTGCTTGGCACATAGTGAGCCAATATATGTGATTAATTATTCTTTTAGAAGGTAAAGTCTGAGGGAGTACCTGAACCTCTTTCCCATTCCTTCCTATCCCCTAACTACCTTTCCACCTACTTCCTTGCTTAAGTGGTGTTAATTCATTTATTTAACAAGTATTTACAGGGGGCCTATGGTATGGCAGGTACTGTTTTAGGCACTAGCCGACAAAGCCAAACTTTACTCAGCCTGGAAAACAGTGAGGGCTGCAGCTAGACCTGTATGTGCATTGAGACCCAGTGGAGGAAGTGGGCAGGGATGGATGCCAAAAGTCTGGCACCAGAAACCTCTCCCCAGGGATGGTAGGACAATGCAGGGCCTGGAGCTTAGGGGTATCCCAGGGAGAAGAGGGGTGGAGGGATCAAAGCAGACCTGATTTCACTAAATTCATGCCAGACACAACTGAGACAAAATCCACTTACCCTGAATTGATCAAACTAGTTTTTCCACTATCAGGTGAAATGTGATCTTAAATAGAGGTTAAGATTTCACTCGCTCATCACAGTGGTCTGAAATATCAAACTTGTTTCTTTATTTTACAGTATTTATTTTTTTTAGTATTAATAAACAGGGAAGCCATCCCATAGCATTGCTCTGTTTCTCTGATTCCAGATGTTTTTCCCAGAATCTGGCAGAACGCCTCTGGTCAGCTCTTCAATTTGGGGTATTCAGTACACATCTCTTGTTTGGCTATTAGTTTTCTTGTGTCTTCCTCATGAAATTTCCTTTTGGGGTATCCCCTCACCTTAGCCAGCCAGAAGGGAACATATGCCTTTTAGTGAAGGAGAATGAAAAATTCAATAATCTCACCAGTGTTATTGCACAACTCTGGGGGGAAGATAGTTAGCTTGTAGTTGACATGGAAACAGCAATTCCTTGAGTTGTGCAATGCAAATTTCACCCCACAGGCTGCCCCTCTTCAATGATCTGGGTATATTTTCTTCCACCCAGCATTTCTGTTTGCCTGTCTTATACTCTCTGAAAACATAGTTTTAGTCCTTGCTCAATAATTTTAATACATCTGCCATAATTTACATACTTTCTTTAAATTTTTAGACAATTAGTATGTTTGCAAGATCTTGCTATTAAAAATATAAATGGATAAACTCTCATGTACAATTATGCACATTTTGAGTTGTTGCTTTAGGATAAATTCTCAGAAATAGGTCAAAGGGTACAGACATTATTGAGGCTCATTCTACTCAGCTAAAAATTGTTTTCCGGGAATATTGCTCTGATTTACTCTCCCATTCACTGTACATGAGAGTGGATTTTTCCAAGTAACTTTGCCAGTTTATCAAATGGTAAACTAGCAGAGATTAAGGTAGTGAGTGAGCTGGAGGGAGTCAAGTTTTGTGCATTTTGGAAAGACAATTCCTCATTGACATTAATGTATGCAAGGACATTAGAAACATACTCACCATTTGAACTAGTAAACAAAAGTTTTTCATAAGAAAAAATGGTGAAGGGGGAAAAGATGACAGAGGAGTAGGGGACCCTATTCGAACCTGTCCCCAGAATTGAGCTGAAAACCTACCAGACAACCCTGAACACCCACGAAATCAGCCTGAGATGTAAGAAGATAGATCTGGATCTCTACAAACAGAATATTGCAGGCAGTTGGTTTCGAGGTATGAAGCAGGGAGCCATGATTCCGCAGGCAGATATCCAAGGATAAATGGCAGCGGGAGGGAGGCTGGCCATGGGGATTCTACACTGCCAGTGAGCAATAGCCTCCTGCACTGGGGACGGAGCACCGATGTGCAGACCAGTAGTGGTGGGGAAAGGACTTTAGAGCAGCCCCCCAGGTGGATACCCGGAGCAGCGAGGTCACACCTACGAACTAGGGGCGGCTGGTAGTTTCAGAAGCACAAAGGGCAGACATGCCTGACCTGGAGGCAAGGACTGGGAGTGCTGCTGAGGGGTGCACAACCCAGGACGCTGCAGTTCATAGCAGCACAGACAGAAATGGAGATAGTGTGGCCTGGAGAGCTCACTGAAGAACAGACTGCAATCTCTCTGCTCTGAGACAGAGGGTTGGAAACGGTCTCTTCTGCTCTGACTCTTAGAAGAGATGCGGAAAGCCACCATGGAAAGCAGCCAGAGAACAAAACCCCCCAAAAATCGGTTTTCACTGAGCCCATCCCCCGCCACAGGGGGCAGGGCAACTCTGCCCAAACAGGGTTGCCTGAATAACAGCATTGCAGGCCTCTTCCCCAGAAGACAGGCTGGGAGAAAAAGAGGCCAGCAACCCTAAGGTCCCTAGAAAACAGGTGCATCTTGCTTGGGTTGTGGTCAATAATTTGGACTCTATACATTCCTTCAACCACCCCTCAACAGAATGACTAGGAGGACGAACCCCCAAAATAGGAAAGACTTAGAGACTATGATTTACGCCACAGATTTACAAATGGATTCAGATATAACCAAGATGTTGGAGATGGAATTCAGTGTAGCAATTGTGAAGACAATAGCTAGAATGGAGAAATCGATTAATGGCAACACAGAGTCTCTAAGGGCAGAAATGAAAGCTGAATTGGCAGAACTTAAAAATGCTGTCAGTGAGATCCAATCCAATCTAGATAATCTAACAGCTATGGTAAGTGAGGCAGAAGAACGAATTGGGGATTTAGAAGACCAATTAATAGGCAAGAAGGGAAAAGAGGAGGTCAGGGAAAAACAACTCAGAATCCACGAAAATAGAATCAGAGAAATAAGAGACACCATGAAACATTTCAATGTCAGAATTATTGGGATCCTTGAGGAGGTGGAGAGAGAGAGGACTAGAAGATATATTTGAGCAAATCGTAGCTGAGAACTTCCCTAATCTGGAAAATGAAACAAACATTCGAGTCCTAGAGGCAAAGAGGACCCCTCCCAAGATCAAGGAAAACAGGCCAACGCCCCGGCATGTAATAGTAAAACTCGCAAATCTTAGAACCAAGGAAACCATCCTGAGGGCAGTTGGGGGGAAGAGATTCCTTATGTACAGAGGGAGGAACATCAGAATAACGTCAGACCTATCCACAGAGACCTGGCAAGCCAGAAAGGCCTGGCAAGACATATTCAGGGTACTAAATGAGAAGAACATGCAGCCAAGAATACTTTATCCAGCAAGGCCATCATTTAGAATGGATGGAGAGATGCAGAGCTTCCAAGACTGGCAGAAACTGAAAGAATATGTGACCATTAAGCCAGCCCTGCAAGAAATATTATGGGGGGTTCTATAAAAGGAGAAAGACCCCAAGAATGATATAGAACAGAAATTTACAGGGACAATCTATAAAAACAAGGTCTTCACAGGCAACATGATGACAATAAATCCATATCTTTCAATAATCACTCTCAATGTAAATGGCCTAAATGCTCCCATAAAACGGTACAGGGTTGCAGATTGGATAAAAAGACAGGACCCATCCATATGCTGTCTACAAAAGACTCATTTTGAACCTAAAGATACATCCAGACTGAAAGTGAAGGTATGGAGATCCATCTTCCATGCCAACGGACCTCAAAAGAAAGCTGGGGTAGCAATTCTTATATCAGACAAATTAGATTTTAAACTAAAGACTGTAGTTAAAGACACAGGAGGACACTATATCATTCTTAAAAGGTCTATCCAACAAGATCTAACAATTGTAAACATCTACACCCCCAACATGGGAGCAGCCATCTACATAAGCCAACTGTTAACCAAAATAAAGTTATATTGATAACAATACGTTAATTGTAGGAGACCTCAATACTCCACTCTCAGCAATGGACAGATTATCTAAGCAGAAAATTAACAAAGAAACAAGAGCTTTGAATGACACACTGGACCAGATGGACCTCATAGATATATACAGAACAGTCCACCCTAAAACAACAAAATACACATTCTTCTCGAGCGCACATGGAACTTTCTCCAGAATAGACCACATACTGGGTCACAAATCAGGTCTCAACTGATACCAAAAGATTGAGATTATTCCCTGCATATTCTCAGACCACAATGCTTTAAAACGGAAACTCAATCACAAGAAAAAATTTGGCAGAAATTCAAACACTTGGAAACGAAAGACCACTCTGCTCAAGAATGTTTGGGTCAACCAGGAAATCAAAGAAGAACTTAAACAATTCACGGAAACCAATGAGAACAAAAACACATCGGTCCAAAACCTATGGGATACTGCAAAGGCAGTCCTAAGGGGGAAATACATAGCCATCCAAGCCTCACTCAAAAAAACAGAAAAATCCTGAATTCACCAATTTTACACCTTAAAGAACTAGAGAAAAAACAACAAACGATGCCTGAGCCATGCATTAGAAGAGAAATAATTAAGATTAGAGCAGAGATCAATGAATTAGAAACCAGAAACACAGTAGATCTGATCAACAAAACTAGAAGTTGGTTCTTTGAAAGAATTAATAAGTCAATAAACCACTGGCCAGACTTATCCAAAAGAAAAGAGAAAGGACCGAAATTAATAAAATTATGAATGAAAGGGGAGAGATCATGTTTAATACCAAGGAAATAGAAACAATTATTAGAAATTATTATCAACAACTATATGCCAACAAGCTGAGTAACCTGGATGAAATGGATGCCTTCCTGGAAACCTATAAACTCCCAAGACTGAAACAGGAAGAAACTGACAACCTGAATAGGCCAATAACTAGTAATGAGATTGAAGCAGTGATTAAAAACCTCCCAAAAAGCAAGAGTCCTGGGCCTGATGGATTCCCTGGGGAATTCTACCAAACATTCAAAGAAGAAATAATAGCTATTCTCCTGAAGCTGTTTCAAAAATAAAAACAGAAGGAAAGCTTCCAGACTCATTGTATGAGGCCAGCATTACCTTGATCCCCAAACCAGGCAAAGACCCCATCAAAAAAGAGAATTTCAGACCAATATCCCTGATGAATATGGATTCCAATATCATCAATAAAATCCTAGGTAATAGGATCCAACAATACATCAAAAGGACCATCCACCACGACCAAGTGGGATTTATGCCTGGGATGCAAGAGTGGTTCAACATTTGCAAATCAATCAATGTGATAGAATAGATTAATAAGAGGAGAGAGAAGAACCATATGGTCCTCTCAATTGATGCAGAAAAAGCATTTGACAAAATACAGCATCCTTTCCTGATTAAAACTCTTCAGAGTATAGGGATAGAGGGAACATTCCTCAAGTTCATAAAATCCATCTATGAAAATCCCACAGCAAATATCATCCTTAATGGGGAAAAGCTGAGAACATTTCCCTTAAGATCAGGAACATGACAAGGATGCCCACTCTCACCACTATCGTTCAACATAGTACTAGAAGTCCTAGCAACAGCAATCAGACAACAAAAAGAAAAGAAAGGTATTCAAATTGGCAAAGAAGAAATCAAACTCTCTCTTTGCAGATGACATGATACTTTATGTGAAAAATCCAAAAGACTCCACCCCCAAATTACTAGAACTCATACAGCAATTCAGTAATGTGGCAGGATACAAAATCAATGCACAGAAATCAGTTGCTTTCTTATACACTAACAACACAACTGTAGAAAGAGAAATTAGAGAAACGATTCCATTTACAATAGCACCAAAAACCATAAGATACCTCGGAATAAATCTAACCAAAGAGGTAAAGGATCTATACTCTAGGAACTACAGAACATTCATGAAAGAAATTGAAGAAGACGCAAAAAGATGGAAAAACTTTCCATGATCATGGATGGGAAGACTAAACATTGTTAAAATGTCTATGCTACCCAGTGCAATCTATACCTTCAATGCCATCCCAATCAAAATTCCAATGACATTTTTCAAAGTGCTGGAACAAACAATCCTAAAATTTGTATGGAATCAGAAAAGACCCCGAATCACCAAGGAAATGTTGAAAAAGAAAAACAAAGCTGGGGGCATCACGTTGCCTGATTTCAAGCTATATTACAAAGCAGTGATCACCAAGACAGCATGGTACTGGCACAAAAACAGACATATAGACCAATGGAACAGAATAGAGAGCCCAGATATGGACCCTCAACTCTATGGTCAACTAATCTTCGACAAAGCAGGAAAAAATACGCAATGGAAAAAAGACAGTCTCTTCAATAAATGATGCTGAGAAAACTGGACAGCTCTATACAGAAGAATGAAACTCGACCATTCTCTAACACCATATACAAAGATAAAACTCAAAATGGATGAAAGACCTCAATGTGAGACAGGAATCCATCAAAATCCTAGAGGACAACATAGGCAGTAACCTCTTTGACATCGCCCACAGCAACTTCTTTCAAGATTCATCTCCAAAGGCTAGTGAAACAAAAGCAAAAATGAACTTTTGGGACTTAATCAAGATAAAAAGCTTCTGCACAGCCAAGGAAACAGTCAACAAAACAAAGAGGCAACGCACAGAAAGGGAGAAGATATTTGCAAATGACACTACAGATAAAGGGCTGGTATCCAAGATCTATAAAGAACTTCTCAAACTCAATACCCAAAAAAACAAATAATCAAGTCAAAAAATGGGCAGAAGATATGAACAGACACTTCTCCAAAGAAGACATACAAATGGCTAACAGACACGTGAAAAAATGTTCATCATCATTAGCCATCAGGGACATTCAAATCAAAACCACATTGAGGGGCACCTGGGTGGCTCAGTCGGTTAAGCGGCTGCCTTCGGCTCAGGTCATGATCCTGGAGTCCTGGGATCGAGTCCCGCATCGGGCTCCCTGCTCAGCGGGGAGTCTGCTTCTCCCTCTGACCCTCCCCCCCTCTCATGTGCTCTCTCTCTCTCTCAAATAAATAAATAAAATCTTTAAAAAAATAAATAAATAAAATAAACCACATTGAGATACCACCTTACACCAGTTAGAATGGCAAAAATTGACAAGGCAAGAAACAACACATGTTGGAGAGATTGTGGAGAAAGGGGAACCCTCTTACACTGTTGGTGGGAATGCAAGTTGGTACAGCCACTTTGGAAAACAGCATGGAGGCGTCTCAAAAAATTAAAAATAGAGCTACCCTATGACCCAGCAATTGCACTACTCGGTATTTACCCCAAAGAGACAGATGTAGTGAAAAGAAGGACCATATGCACCCCAACGTTCATAGCAGTAATGTCCACAATAGCCAAACTATAGAAAGAGCCGAGATGCCCTTTAACAGATGAATGGATAAAGATGATGGGGTCCATATATACAATGGAATATTACTCAGCCATCAGAAAGGATGAAAACCCAACTTTTACATCAACATGGATGGGACTGGAAGAGATTATGCGAGGTGAAATAAGTCAAGCAGAGAAAGTCAATTATCATATGGTTTCACTTATTTGTGGAACATAAGGAATAGCATGAAGGACATTAGGAGAAGGAAGGGAAAAATGAAGGGGAGGAAATCGGAGGGGGATACGAACCATGAGAGACTATGGACTCCGAGAAACAAACTGAGGGTTTTAGAGGGGAGGGGGAAGGGGGGAAGGGTTAGTCTGGTGATGGCTATTAAGGAGGACACGTACTGCATGGAGCACTGGGTGTTATACGAAAACAATGAATCGTGGATCACTACATCAAAAACTAATGATGTATTGTATGGTGACTAACATAACATAATAAAATAAAATTTTAAAAAGTTAAAAAAATGGAAAATGTACAAAAATAAGCATTTTTGGATGTTTATTATGGTGTTGCAAAATAATAAAAAATAGAAGTAACTTAAAAAATAAATTTATTGAATAAATTATGAAATACTTGCATAAAGAAGCATTATAATCACCTAAAAATGTTGTAGTAAAATATTTACTATGGAATGGTAATGAGATTTTAAGTAAAAAATCAACTAACTACTTATGTTAAAAAAAACATTTTTGAATTTTTAAAAACTAGACATTGATTTAAAAAAAATTATGGAAAAATACCAAAATATTTTTTTTTTTTTTTTAAAGATTTTATTTATTTATTTATTTGAGAGAGAGAGAGAGAGAGAGAAACAGCATGAGAGGGGAGAGGGTCAGAGGGAGAAGCAGGCTCCCCACTGAGCCGGGAGCCTGATGTGGGACTCGATCCCAGGACTCCGGGACCATGACCTGAGCCGAAGGCAGTCGCTTAACCAACTGAGCCACCCAGGCGCCCAGAAAAATACCAAAATATTAACGGTAGATTTCTGGGTACTTTTAGATTGTTTGGTTTGTTTTTCTCAATATGCTTTATTTTATATTTCATATTGTAAAATATATACTTTAAAGAAAGAGCATATAAAATCTTTATGTCTCTAAAACTATAATCATTGGTCCAGAAATTTGGCAAAATCCACTATAATGAACATTAGCATTTTAAATGATTTTTGCAGTATCAGTCAGAACCATTTATCGGAATCAGCTTTGTTTTTATTCTCTGGAAAAATTGAAGTCCTTCCTCAGCTATCCTAATGTGTTGAATATTTTTTGTCATGCACTTAACTGTAACTATGAGTGAAGGCTTTGTATTTCCCATAATTTTTCATTAAAACTCATAATAAAACAAAACATGACACTGTTTCCATATGTATTTTCATATATTTCACCATTGATAAAGATTGGCCAAAGTTTTAAAAATCACCAATTTTAAGATGTGTTAAATGTGTTACTCTTGGAAGCCCAGCTGCACAGATAGGCAGTTAGGCTAGCTCTCTTTCCCAACGTGTCCCACCTGTTCTAATCATTGCTAAGTTAGTGAACTCCTTTGCTGCTCAAAATGCGGGCATTGACATCTTCTGGGAGTTTTTGCAAATGCAAAAATCTCCAGCCCCTTTCAAGACTTACTTGATCTAGAAACCACAGATTCATTTCTCCGTTTAATTTCTACACACGTTAATGTTTGGGAGGCACTGGGCCAGGAGTGATGACAATAAACACTTTCAATTACCTTCCCCTTTTGTTGGTTTTGATTTGTTGAACTTTATTTAAACATCACCTTGAAGGTGAAAACAGCTGTTATATATAGCACTCTTCTGCCCAGCCTGAAGTGAATTTTTTTTTTTTCCTTTGGGGGCAAATGCCACTGCATGATTTCAAACCAAACAAATCAGAATAAAGTTTTCCTGGAAAATTCAAAGGGAGAAAAAAAAATCATAAACAATTGCGTAGTGTACTGTCCCAACTAGACATATTGTTCGAGCGGTAAGATTCCTTCTTTTTGTCCACAGGTCATATCAAACAAAAACATAGACTCCTTTATATAAACAGTTACTGCGTCAGAGTTTTATGAATGACATTTTCTACTGACAGATTATTTTCGATGAAAGTGGGTTCTTTCAGAATTGCACTTTAAAAAATGAATATTTGTCTTAGAACAATTCAGAAAAATAACATGACACTTACACTCAATACATCTGGTAGAAAATAATATCACTGGTTTAAAAGAGCAGATGGAAAATTTTCTTCTGAAAAACCACTGTTAATAAGACCATCTCTTCAATCCTTGCAAGAATTTCACAATGTGTACACCTGTAAACAGAGTAACAGGGGGAAAAAAGGATTATTGTTTTTTCTATGAGCCCGGGCGAAATAATCACTCTCCTCATTTAACCTGTGAGGAATAGATAGGTGAAAGTCTCTAAAACAAATATTTCCACTTATTGTTATATCTTTCCTCAGAGAGATTCTCCTGAGCATTCTAAGAGGCTGAAGTTTAGGTAGCTAGTCAGCCAACTTTTAGTCAATAGAGATGGCCCTAAGTTCTTTGACATTCCTCCTTTCAAGAGGTTGGGTCTAATGGCCCTCTCTTTGCACCAGGGGTGGCCTCATAAGGGACAGAATGCAGGGAAAGTGACACAGTGTGATGTCCAGGGCTAGATCGGAAGGTCAGGAGGCAGCCCTTGCCTTGCATCTTGGGATGCAGCCTATTCGGATGTTTCACATTTGACACTCCTCTCAGGACCCCGCAGCCATGCTGCAAGGAGCCCAGGCCAAGTGCAAATGCTTGGGTGACCGCCTCTGGAGACAGCCCTGTGAGAGTCACTGTGACATCCACTGCTGCTAAGTCTTCAGATGCTTGGGGGCCCCAGACAACGTCTGACTGCCACAACGTAGGAGGCCACAAGTGAGAATCGCCACCTGAATGCTTCCTGAATTCCTGACCACAAAATTCCTGACCACAAAATAAAATGGGTGCTTTAAGATGCTAAGTTTTTAGGTAATTTCTTCTACAGCAATAGATAAAACGCCAAGAAACACCCACAATCCCTGAACACAGAGACTGTGTTTTCCTATCCTTTGCCCTCTAAATCCCATAGCAATGACTATTTCTTCAGCACTAACATTTACCATAGCTTTGTCTGGTCATCAATAACTTGACGATCTTGGATTACTAAAATGTCCTTCGCCTAATTTCATTTTGTTTTTCAAAGCTTAATAACCCAGTTAAGTGGCATGATAACAAAAAATAAATTTAGAGAGTGTTGTTGCTAGGACTGGATTTGTAACATGAAGACAATAGCTCTGGGCACTTGAGCCCATGAAAAAGCTAGGTACGATCTAAGAGCAGTATCTAAGAAGCAAGCAAAACCTGATGAATGAGAGAGCAAAAACATTGTTGGCTACTTTTGGAGTTCTCGACTTAAACCATAACTTATCAGAAGAAAGGATCTCAATCACTTTATGCCATTTTTAACCAGAGTTATATGTATCTTTCCTACCCCTGCAAGTTGGCTTTATTTGGGTCCTCTACTCTCTAAATACAAGATATAGTAGAAGTTTACAATCTAAAACTGTTTCTTCTTTGGGTACCCACCCAAGCCATGTTTTGGCACATTCAAATAGGGCACAGGAATCCCAGCTACTGGGACTGGATATGTGTCCTTTTTAGGGCTGAGAGGTGAAGGGCTTTCAAAACGTTATGATGCTCACAAGATCCAGAATAGCTGATTTCTATTGTGTGGTCTGTTGCCTTGTTTTCTCCAATGAGGATCCTGTGATATATACTCAGTGGGACAAGGACAAAAGGGAAATCAGATCCTCATTTTATTCTTTTTTTTTTTTTTAAAGATTTTATTTATTTATTTGACAGAGACAGAGATAGCGAGAGCAGGAACACAAGCAGCGGGAGTGGGAGAGGGAGAAGCAGGCTTCCCCTCGAGGAGGGAGCCCGATGTGGGACTCAATCCCAGGACCCTGGGATCATGACCTGACCCGAAGGCAGACGCTTAACGACTGAGCCACCCAGGCACCCCCTCATTTTATTCTTAGCTGGATTACAGCCTGCTACCAGAATATAAGAATCCCCCCATAAGGTGCAACTTGGGCTTCAGACCCAAGCAGCCCTCTTTTTTTCCCACAGGACCCCTAAATGTGCTGCCAATCCTAGAGTAATGCAATCTCCCCAGGACCTGAATGATGTTTAAAAAAAGGAAAGAGGAAGCATGGTGACTAGGCCCTTACGTTAATTTATCAATCTTACTGCATATATGCAAGACAGTAGAACAGGAATGAGAGTAAGATTTGGGTTCATGCCAACTCACGTTCATTAAGCACACAGAAGCTGGAACCCAAAGGCCACAAGCTACCACCATATGTTCATTCACAGTGGCCAGGCCACCTGGGAAACTTGGCTCAACTGTGTAAGTAACTCCAGTCATGTTATCCCCCATACCTCCCGCAAGATATGGCAGAGTAACAAGAAGAAGATGGGGAAAGAGAAGCTTTCCCAGTTGTCTTCCTATTAGATAAGGTTTTCCTCCTCCTAAACTGGTGAAGCCAGAACTGGTATATTGATCCTCCTCTTCACCTGATAAATGAAGGTAAGAAAATCTAGATAGCACAGCTGTGAAAATCCGCTTTGTTAGAGGAGTTCACGTCTGTGACAACTTAAGCTTCAGAGGGAGTTTCTTTGATTAAAATATCGATTTGATTGTAACAAGAAAGTTCTTAAAAGTACACATTTAAGGAAATGAGTATTTTTTTCATAGATGGTTAATTATCCTGACCACATAAGCATTAATGGCTGGTGTTGCTAAGGGGATATGATGTTCCGCACAGTCCCTCAGTCTGCTAACGTTTTCACTTGTCCACCTCCTCCCATCAGTCTTGAATCTAATCCAATCAGGTTTTTGCCATGCTTGTCCATGGATGCTTCTCTTGTCGAGGTCACCAGTGAATGCCAGTTTGTCAAACCCAGGTCCAGTGGAAGTTCTGTGCCAATGTGGGGCCACTGCAGTAAAGCAATAAATGGGTAGCATTTAGCATGGGGAGGACCTAAGGTAACCCCGAGCTTGGTTCCCCTTGTTCCTGCAAGGCAGAAAACAGATCCAAAAAGTCCTTCTGTGGGGCAGAGAGAAGGAGGTAAGGCAGGATATGGAAAATAACTCAGAATTAAGAGTCAGCATAGTTGGAGTGGTATAGGTGAGGGAACCCTATAGTAGGGCTGTGGAATGGACAGGCCAAGGGCTAGTGCAGCTGAGTCTTTGAGGTTCAAGGGAGGTAGGAAAGAAGTGCAGGCAGTAGGGGGAAATGGCCTTCTTTTCCTGCTTCATGTCTCCATGAGCAGACCTCCCCTAGAATCACTTTCCTGGCCCCTCTCCACCTCATCACTTTTCACCAGGAAAGGAGAAGGAACTGATAACAATGCTGAATTGGGGAGAGAGAATTGAGAAAATGTAGTGCCTTTCCTCCCTCCCTCTCTGGATCTTTCTACCTGCAGAGCACACATTTTGCTCTTCTCTCTTGAGGTAAATAGGGCCTGTCTCTGTGGGGGGTTGGGGGGGGAGTGTATTTGCCTACTTGTTGTGCCAATGACGGAATGTCAGCCTGTCCAATTAGGTAGAGAATATTAGCCAACTTGTGGGCCACAAGACCTAAGCTATGTTCTCCCATATCCTTTTGGTCAGCAATCTCAATTTCCCTAAGTCCTCTGTTTTTTTCTTAACTGGATCTCAACTGGAGCAGGAAGTTTACTAGTTTACTAGTCTTTTCAAATCCCAATAGAGATGCTAGATGGCACTCTCAATACTTTTGTTATACAGGCAACAAGCAATATGACAATAGAATGAAGGGAAATATGGGGTCAGTGTGTGTGTGTGTGTGTGTGTGTGTGTATGTGCATGAGTGTTTAATAGGAATTATTATAGAGTATTTGTAGGTAATAAGATTATCCAATAGTAAGGGACAAATAATAGAAGATACAGGGAACAGATGATAATTGCAGGGGCAAAGCCCTTCCATTAGACAAAAGGAGCACATGGAAGCTTGTGCACAGGTGGAGTGGCCACCCTCAGAGGAGAGCAGGGGCTAAATGCCCATGGTAATAGGAAGGAAAACAGAGATTATGGGTTCAGATATAATCAACCATGTGGGAGGACAGGGAAATTCTCTTCTGATTGCTTCCATTTTCTCAGTGAGATGGAAAAACAGGATCATCTGTTATTAAAATATGGACCAAAATGTAAATATTTGGATCTAGGTTTGTTGATTCCATCTAATAATAATTCAGTTTCACCCAGTGGCCATGTGATCTCTTCAACATCTAACTAAACCTGAAGTCTCTTACCCCTGTATGGAGTCTGGTCTTTCTGGTTATATTTTTAATTTTTTTTATGAATATTTATTCTTTTTTTAAATTATGTTATGTTAATCACCATATATTACATCATTAGTTTTTGATGTAGTGTTCCATGATTCATTGTTTGTGTATAACACCCAGTGCTCCATGCCCTCTTTAATACCCACCACCAGGCTAACCCATCCCCCCACCCCCCTCCCCTCTAGAACCCTCAGTTTGTTTCTCAGAGTCCATAGTCTCTCATGGTTCGTCTCCCCCTCCGATTTCTCCCCGCAAACAACTTCAAATTCTTTGCAGATGCAGAATTGATAAGTAAATAAACAGATGTATAATGGATGAACAAGTAAATAAAATAAATGCACACTAATTGCAAAATATTCTAGCTATTCTTTACCATAAGATTATTATTAAACTATCAGGGAAGAAGTTTTGCATTCCATCATATTTCCCTGAGTGGAATTTGAGACCAGTGTAGTCCTATTTGTAGGTCAGAGCTAACAACATAGAACCAAAGACAAATTTAGCCATCTTTTCAATATCCTGACACTGGACCTATCACAAAGGGTCTACTTAAAATACTACAATGTTTCTTAAACAAACATTTTAGAATGATAAGCATTTTACTTCTTATTTTGATGAAGAGCAACACAGACAAGGGATAGCCAAGAAGCCGGCTCTGTGTTTTATAATATATAAAACAGGGGAAAGAATTTTGAAACAAATCAAAGACATCTGTCAAAGTCATAAGAGGCTAAATCCTCTTTGTCTCCCATCCTACCGTGATCTTATATACTAGTATGCAAGTTATTTAAGGGAAAAGTAACAGATTAGCAAAAGTGACAAAACCGAACATTAAATAATTCTCAGTTGCAAGAGTCAAAATTATGAAAGGACAAGTGAAAACAGAACAAATCAGGCAATAATGGAACATCATATCCCATTAGGGACACCAGCCATGTTTATATGATCAGTCATCTATGATAAAAAAGACATATCCTGTAGGAGAAGGGTGAAGGTATTTATTTCCCTGTAGGGATATGAACTAGGTAGAAGGGGAAGGGACTCTCAGAAGCATAACTTAAAGCAATGCTCCCAAATTACTAATGACCAGGAAATTGTAACACTTTTGAAAATGGGAAAAGGGATTTACTCAATTAAGACACTGCCTTCATATCAGTGAGTCAGAGACAGAGTCACAAAGAGTGAACTCAAATATATAGGTGACAGGTATATTGAACATGCAAAGAACTTTCCATTTACACTTGCCTTAAGTTCAGATGCTAACTCACTTGTTTTTGAATATAATGGCCCATAAAACAAAAATGAAGAAAAATGCAAGAGGTAATATAAGAGAATAATAAAATGATTCAATTTTCAAAATCTGTTTTGTTCCCTGATATTCTTAATATAAATAATAATCTCTAAACATTATATTTTATATTGTCTATGGAGATATCCAACTCGGACTTCATTGACATTTGATGAAGTAATAGTGTCATGTGAAACATTAAATGGGCAAAGTAGTTGATAACTTAGACTGTCTACAGAATCAGAATAACACATTCTCTTCCACTTTTGGGTAAACAATATATTTGCCCCATCTTCTCAGGTCCACAGGCCCACTTCTGTTTATAGGATGAAACTGTCCATTTGATCTTGTCAACTTGTAAACAATTCCTTGTAAATAGTCTTTTTTGGGCTTTTGTTTTTCAATGCTTACTCATCAAACCTCTCTATTTTTCAGTATATCCATGACTTGATCTTCCCTTTAGCATGTTCAAAGAATGAATATCTTAATCTGAAGCCAGGGAGGATTTGTTTTCAATAATTGCATCATTCACATTTGTGGATGTGGCTGGCTGTCTCTTAGGTTCCTAAAGTTGTTCAGCTGTGCCTTGATTCACATAAAGCGTGCTGTGAAGGTGATTTAAACATCTCCTGGTTTCCTGTCACAAATTAGAGGTGGTAACATCATGCTCATTGAAGTTTCCTGTACCCCCAACCACAAAAAGGCTGAGGGGAAGGGAAGTATGGACAATAATGCTGCCCATTCTTTCCAGGGCCAAGCTGGGGTTTGGGGTGGGAGAAGGCCAAGAGCCTCAGAAGATGGGACAAACACAATTCACTTCATCTACATTGCTGGTGTGGAGAGACTTCCAGGATGTACCTTGCAAATGATTTAGGCTTTCTGTAGAATTTCTTATCTGCCAACAAGACACAACAGTGTACAAGGGAAGATTTCAAAAACCACGTGTTTTGTCCTGGCTTTGCCTTCACTAGCTCTGAATTTGGGCAAAGCACTTGTGTATTTAGCCCTGTTTTCCCATGAATTGGAATGTTCACACATAACCATGTCCCTACTCCTATTTTTGTTCAACTGTTTTCAAGCTATGTTCTTTAGGAGCAGCTGAGCTTCTGGCTTGGTCTAAAGAGATCCTGGTAATTGCATGGCTCTGCTGGAGATTGTTTTGGAGATGCACATGTTACCCCATTTCTAGCCAAAAAGACATAAAGGAGTTCAGCCTAGAACGAGGAGGACATTTTCCTTGGCCTTGAAACAGCTACTCCTGCCAGTGCCCACCACTGTAGAAGGGTATGATTTTTAGAAATGCACTAAACCCTCTTGTGGGCAGAAAGGGTCAAGCTAGAACAACCAAAGTCCACATGGCAAGAACAGAAGAAGGAAGAGCCCGTGGAGATATCCTTGAGTTAGTGCATTAACAGAGCTTGAGACTTCTTATTATGGGAAATAATAAATTCTTATTGTATAAGTCAGTTGGATTAGTTTTCCTATGAAACTTGATACCAAAGCCTCTTACCAGATGGACCAATTCTATAAAATTGGAATTTGAACACCTATATCAGAGATTTGGGGAAAAGAATAGGAGTATGTATAAGTATTTCACATGGTGCTGGTCATATTGCATGTGCTTGGTAAATTTTACCATTGTCATAACTGACAGAGTTGTTATTATCTCCTAATATTTCAGAGTAGGAAAGTTCAAACTAGACAAGTTAAGTGATTTGCCCAAGGTCACATAGTGAGCAAGTAGTAAAGCAACAAAGAGTCTCAAATTTTTAGACTCCTGCAAGACAATATGCTTTTTTGCCTCATTGTGTAGGCCTCCTATGTTAGAAAGTATCTCTACTCATCACCATCACCTTCATGGGCCCTAAATTTTATACAGAGTTACTTTCTCACTTTCTAAAATAATGGAACACTAGATAGTCTTTTGATTTAATTTCTCTCTCCTTGTAAGAAGTTTGTTTTACTTTTCACATGCTTACATTCATCTTCATGTTTTCTCCTGAGGAAGTAGTAAAACAAAACACTCCATTTTAAGAGCTGGGAAATCAAAAGCAAAAAAGTAAAGGCTACATATTTTGTTGTTTCACATAATAAATGCTAAGTCTTCAGGTCAACTCATTTCTTTTCCATTTCACTATGTGTATTTTTGTACAATGAGAAGAGAGCCAGAAATTGTGGCACTATATCCCAAGGGTAGAGCTTCGACTATGGGGAGAGGTAGGTGAAAGAACATTAGGAAAGAAACTACCCCATGTTGTCACTTCATTTGCTCCAATTTTCTAACTTTTCCACAAATTGAAGCAGCTGCTAAGTTTTAGTGTTCCTGATGATGTCCTAGATGTCTGGAAAAATTCATTTCACATGAGTTTTGTTTATAATAGTTTGAGTTTCTTTGATTTTTATGTTTTGTCTTGACCTTATGGTTTCAGGACAAGCCTGGTTGTTAAATCTCACAGAATTTCCTAGTATATTTGTGCTTTGCAAAGAAACGAAGCTTTCTCTGTCAACTTAACTATGTGTCACTGTGCAGTGGAAATCATGAAATGTGGCATTATTCTTTTGTAGAGTCATCTCCCAAAGAAGTAGTGTTCTTTCATTAAAATTTTAAAAAATTGCTTTAGAGACTTAGGACTTTGGAGTTGCCTGAGAATTAGATGAGCTGGAAAACTGTTTCTCTAAAATTATCAAGAGCTTATTCAGTTAAATAAGCTAATGTGTCCTCATCACAGTTCCCTGCAATTTCAGATTCAGGGTGGTAGGACACAGAAATTCACCTACCAGTGCCCCATGCCAAGTAAACCATGGGAAAAATTAAATCCTCCTACAAAGCTGATTACATCCACTCATATCTGTAATGGTTTGAATGATTGATTCCCCCAAATCATTCCATCTCAGATACATAGTCTAAGGTAGTATTTCCCTCACCAGTGGTTGGTCTAGTCATGGGTATGTGAAGCAAATGAGGCAGGAGGGGAAGCTGGGGGAAGATGGGGGTGATTCTGGGATGAGCTCCAGACATTTTATCTTAGTCTGAGTTCCCTAAAGAATTGACAAAGAATTCGATGTGGACCTTTATGAAAGATATTTACTGAGAGGGAGCTCTCTGGAGAGTGGTAATGAGAGAAGCAGAAAAAAGTGTAGAAGAAAAGCTAAGCAAGAATGTGTTCTCAGTGGGTGAATGGCTTCAGCATTGTCCTACAGGAAAACCTGGAACAAAAATTGCACCTGAAGTTGGTTCTACCTTGAGGCAAAGGGCTGACCTTTTGTTCTCCCTTGTGAGTCAGTCATTAGCTGCTGGTTGCCACTTTCTCTTACCCTGCCCTGGAATGAAGGGGCATTACCTCCTAGACAGGGTGCCTTCTATTTGGCCAAATGCAATTCCCACAGCAGCTTGGGGACAAGTGTGAAGGGGATCTGAGCAAGACATCAGCAGCATTACCTACTGATATGACAGGCAAACCTGCTGTGGGTCTGAGGATACCCACACATAGGAGAGGGCAGGTCCAATTCACCACATGGAAATGGGACAGACCTTTGGCAGACTCAACATACTCCAGACTTCCTTTTATATGAGATAAATTGCAGAAGCCACCTAGGCTTATCTTCTGTTCCTTGTCATCAAAATATTCTGGCTTAATACATATAAAGAGGTGATGTTTCACATATTACTATTGTAATAGGTGTACTTGGAAATAAAACATTCAAAGGGCAGACAGATATAAATCAAAATATGTCTTCTCCCTGTCCCCCACCCATAGCCATCTCCTCAGATAAGTTGACTATTTCGATTCTTCTCATCTTTTCTCCATAACACAAAGGATTATGCTTATTATATTTCTATTTCTTTATAGTATCTATTGACCTCTTGCCATTCAACATGAGAAATTTAGCTCATTGATATTACCTCTACTTTCCTGCTCATCTGCCTAATGTTTATCAGTTATGTGTATTTCTTATGTCTTTATTTTCTTATGTTGGGACTTAAAAAATAAATTTATTGCTCTTCAATGGATTCATTAACTTCAGATGGTTTCTGATTCCCCAGATATAATATGTGGCAAGGTGTGTGTCTGCACCTCTTCCTTGACCCTTCTCCTTGCTCTAGATCAAAAGTTTGCTCTGTTCTACCATTTTCCTGTTGTTAAGGTTTATAACAGTCCTATTTCTCCATAACCTTTATAGCAGTCCTTGTTTAAGCCCACCGCTCCTGGTCACTGTATACTTCTAGAGGTCAGAAGTCCAAATAAATAAATTTAATTAAATATTATATTAAATTTTAATAAATAAATCTTCTGTTGCAGATAGAAGAATGGATTTAAGGGGAGGTGACCAGAATGAGGACTTGTCCAGTGAGGATTTGAACCAATGGGAGAATAAATGGGAACATAGCATAAAGAGTAAAGAAGGAGAGAGAGATTTAAGGAACAGTTAGGAAATGAAATCAGCAAAACATGGTCATTGATGAAAGTGGGGTTAAGTGAAAAGGAGGAAATAAATAATATCCCAAGGTGTCTAGCCTGTTGACTGCTGTAGCCACTGATGGACCAACGGCCAACAGGAGATGGAAGGGACAAGCAGAGTTGATAAGTTCAAATTGGGAGATCCAGAGTTTATGGTATCTGTGGGGTATTTAAGAAGAAATAGACAACAAACACTTGGGGAAAAAAATCAAGATTTTTATAAATACAAGTTATTTCATAAAGTAATCTGAATCTGAAATTAGATAAAAATAGCTAATGGATGCAGAATTGTTCTCACATAAGGAAGCATAAAAGTTGATGGTGAGGTTAGAAGGCTGTAAAAGGAAAAAGAGAGGATCAATAACATTGGGATACCCTGCTTCTTGTCTTATCCTAGGCTCTCCCCCAGGAAAGGGGAAGGAAGGAGCAAGAATTCAGAAGAGTGGGAAGCTAACCTTTGAGGAATACATTTCTCAGCAGGACATTTTTAGAGGCTGCTAGTATGACACTCTGTGGGAAATCATCACAGCTGGAGGGAGTTCCTGGGGAACAATAAAGCTGGGCTGCTTCTCAAGCACGGGGCCAGCCCGAAGCACCAGGGCGTGGCTAGGAAAGGAACAGCAACTCTAAGTACATCCAACAGAACAAGCTCCAGGCATATGCTGATCAGATGTGCTTTAGACAGGAGTTAAAATAAGAGAAACATAGCTGTGAATGAATAACAGAGACACTTAAGCTTTAATATTCTTCCTCCAATCTGCTTTCTAAAGTCCTTTATTTTTACTCTTCAATGTGTATGCCTTCATTTTGTTTCAAAATAATGAACAGAACTATGAAAACAGGGAGTCAACTTGAAAAAATAAGTCAATTGAAAAGATAAGGATATCACCAAGACACCTCCTTTCTTCTGTTCACAGTAGACTGTAATTATCAGTGAAGTAACACATAGTTCCTTGAATATTTATTAGTTTGCTATGACTGCTGGCATTTCTTGGCTTGTGGCCACATCACTCCATTATCTGCCTCTGTGTTCACCATCCTTTCTCCTCTTCTGTCTGTTTCCCTGCTGCCTCCGTCTTACAAGAATACACATAACTGCATTTAAGGCCCTTTGGCTGATCTGATCTCAAAATCCTTTACTTAACTACATCTGCAAAGACCCTTTCTCCAAATCAGGTCACGTTTACAAGTCCCAGGGAGTAGGTGCTTGGGGGACATAATTCCAGCTATTACATATTTACAGTTTGCAAAACTAAAAATATTACACAATGATGGTAAATACTCAAGGTAGTATTGTGTGGTGTTACATAAAGTTAGGTCTAGAATCATCAGACTTGGGTTCAAGGTCCTGCTCTCTAGATATCACCTATGTGACTTTGAGCAGGTGATTTCATAGATCTGTACCTCACTGTCCTCATCGGTAAGATGGGGCCAATATTACCACCTCCATGGAGGGGTTTCAGGGAGGAATAAGTGAAATAATGCACTTAAAATATTTAGCAAGTGATTTGCAATTAGCAAGCTTTCAATATCACCTATTGATAAAATTAGTAAGAACAGCGGTGGAAAAGCTCTGTGAAATTTCCAATATTATCACCAGTTATGTTCTTTTATATTTAAAATTACTTCCTCTTGAATTACAGAAAAAAAAGGTAGAGTACTTTTAGTCTGAAGAAAAGACATCAGAATAACCTTTATAAAATAATAGGATCAATACACCAGAAGTAAGAGGTGCCACGGACAGAGATACTGAATATGAACACATGGGGACTTCAGCCTCAATCGTTTGCCTCACAGCAACACAAATACAGAATCAGTTTCCAAGAAAAAGTACAAAAGCAAATCACAGAAATGCTTTTAAACCAGTAGACTTTAATTGCTTAAAGGATGACTAAAGGAAAAGCCATAATTTTAGATTAAAATGGAAAAAAATGATATGATTGTTAGTCTAAGCAGCCCTTTTAGTGCCCACAGTCATTACATTTTTTAAGATAATAAGAAATACTATCACTGTAGAGAAAGATCCTGTAGAATTCTGTCACTTCTTTAAGGCATCAATTTGTGAAGCAACCCAGGATGGAGCATGTTCTCATCAGCAGGCAGAAGTGTATGGTGATTTCATGCTGGTGAAATCGATTTCTTACCCATTCTTTTATTTTTCATTTAGAGTTGAAGAAAATTTTGAGAGAAAGACAGGGGTTCAAATCTATTTCAAATCAACTGTAAATTTGCTTTTGGAGAAGAGTGTGGGTGAAGTTTGGTGAATATATAGGAAGTCAGTTTTAGGGGAAGAATTCACCAGAAGCACACAACAGTTACTCAGAATGACCAAATCAGCTAAATATCTCTCCTTATCAACTTTACATACAAAGGGGTTGCATTCAACATGAAGTCTGGTTTTTTCCCCTGAAATTATGTGTGAATGGCAGTGTTTTGCAGAACAGGATCTCTGTGGGAAGCTTTATTTGCCCCTTGCTGATGTAAGAATCAGCAATCCCACTCCCATTCCAGCCTTACCTTTAGCAGCTCTTCTCAATTTCCTTGTTAATTTCCTTGTCAACCACAATCACTTCCCTGACGCCAGCTTCTAATGGGATTCTTCTTGTTGCTTCCCTGTAACTGAGTTATTGAAAAACCTCCTGTTGTAACCATCAGCACGCCTTTTTATTAGAGTCAACATTATTATTTGTCCTAACAGAGGAGGCCAGATTGTGAAAAAAACCTTGTAACAACAATTTCCCGTGTTCGGAGAGTTTGATTCAGCAGCTTTGCTATAAGGCTCAGGAATCTGGATTTCTTAAAATCTCTCTAGTAACTTGATTTATATGATGTTTTCTAGTCATTTACGTAAATCAACGTGCAGGTTGTATAAGAACCTTTTCCCTAGAAGAGTGAAAGGCACTTTGATTCTGCACCTTGTGACTTCTAGTGCCTGGACGTGGTAATATTTATACCTTGTGTGTGTGTGTGTGTGTGTGAGCACATCTACGTATTTTAGAGTGTGTGTAATAATGCCTATTTATTTCTAGATAGTTGGAAAAATCTTGATTTAGACTGTTAGTGAAAATAAGGAAGCAAAAATAAGCCCCCTAAAAACTCAAGAACTTTAAAATTATTTGAGAATTGATTCCAGTGACAAAGATAGATTGTTAGAGACACAGAAAAAATAACAAAGGATGAATCTGTCTAGAATATCATAACCACCCATGTTCTTAATCTTTTTCACTTCCTTCTATGCATGCTATTTTATGGATTCCATATATTTTTGAAGCTCTCAATTCTTTTTTAGAGCAGAGTTGCCAGTAACTAACAATGATAAGATTAGTAATGATACTAGCAACAGTTGACATCATCTGTTAAATTGAACGTCTGTTAAGTTCCAGACATTATGGCAAGCACTTTACATATAATATATCTAAAGTCACAACTACCTTATCAGAAGGATATCATTACTCTTCCCATTTTACTGAAGAGGAAACTGAGTATGGAGCTTCCCAAAAGTTAAGTCATGCAACTGAAAAGTGGTTGGTCTGGGTCAATCCCTTGAAATCTGATTTCAACTTTTACTGCTTCTATTAAATGAATAAAATCATTTATATTTAAAGAAATGGCCTTTTAGGGGCATCTGTGTGGCTCAGTCAGTCGAGCAACCGACTCTTGATTTCGGCTCAGGTCCTGATCTCAGGGTTGTGCGATCAAGCCCCTCATCAGGCTCCGGGCTCAGTGGGGAGTCTGCTTGAGGATTCTCTCCCTCATTCTCCCTCTGCCTCTGCTCCCTCTCCCTCAAACACACGCTCACTCTCTCGCTCAAATAAAAAAAAAATCTTATAAAAAAAAAAGAAATGGCATTTTAGAGCCCAGGTTTATTTGCAACTTGGCAAAGTTTTGCCTAAGGACATAATGCCATGAGACCAGATTTTTGTTATGGCATACATTATTTATACTATGTCTGCTTCCCAAAGGAATTTGGGCTGGTTTATAAGAACAGACACATATATGCTAAAGGAAAACAATCTAAGAATGAGAATCTTTAACAGAAGGGAGAATGAATAGTTCCCGCCAGAAGACCTACTTGAAATGAAACCACTGTGATTCAAAACTAAGTCTTGACCACTGAGACACAAGAGTGATCAACATGAGTTTGCAGATTAACTTTCTTTTTTCCATTTTTTTTTGGGGGGGGGGTTTGTTTTTTGTTTTCTGAATGTAGTGAGAAGATTTCTTGAGATATTAATCTTGGAAATGCTTCTTTTTTCGAAATTTCGCCATGGGAATGATCAGAAAGAGAAGAGAATGGGGTCGCATCTCTGGGTGGCTGCACAATGGCCTTTGGGGGATGGGCATCACGAACACAGAGGAGGTCACGGGTCTCAGAGAGAAGGTCCTGCCTGATGCAGCCACGTGAAACCTGGGGACTTCCCTCTGCTCCTATACAAAGGAACCATGTCCACCTTCTGATTTGGGCTGCCTGCATGTCTTCTATGGTACATCCAGCAGAAGGTCCCCTGCCTGTGTTGCTGGAAACTAGTCCCGTGAGAGCAACAACTTTGCCAACAACCTGGGACACGAGGCAGACTCCTTGATCTTTCGAGGGGGTGGGAATGGTGTGGGATAAAAAGCCCCAGCACAAAAATGAAAGGGAAACCAATCCTACACTATCACTGACATAGGAGGAGCTTAGTGCTTCAACACACACACACACACACATACAGTGATTTTTTTTTAGAAGGCATTGAATATTGCCATAAGAAATATATCCTTTCATATTTCATTTTTCATTTAAAAAATCACTTTCACATGGGGTATGGATAGTGTAATAGAAATTTTTTAAAGGATGCAGAAACACATTTCAATAAATAGTTTCTGATTCCCTATTTTGAACTGTAGTTCACTGGAGGCCTTTGTATGATAAATTAAATCAGAGCAGTTCAGATATGTTTTTTCGGGCTACCCAGCTTAATGAGAAGTTACCACCTAGGGCAGCAATTGTGCATTAGAATCTCCTGGGAGGCTTGTAAAACCAGCTTGCCAGGCCCCACCTCCAAATTCAGTAGGTCTGGGGTGGGGCCCAATAATATACATTTCTGACAAGTTCCCAGATGCTGTTGCTTCTGCTGGTCTGGGACCACTTCGAGAAGCATTGACTTGCGGAACTTAAGAACTTGAATTTTTAGCATATCCCTTAAGATTTGTCACAAATGCTGATGGCCTCACTTTGAACGGACACTTCACAAAGGCTGGGGTTAAGCAAACACACATAAGTATTTTCTCGGGGTTAAGCAGTGGCCTAGGTTATGCGCTTAATCCTTACAACTATCCCATCAAGTAGGGTAGTATTATTAGCCTCATTTTGCCGACTGGGGAGCAGAGGCACAGAGAGGTTAAGTGACTTGCCCACGGTAATAGTCGGTAGATGACAGAACTAGGATTTGAGGCCAGATTTTCTCTTTGTTTCTTGTAACTATGATACACTGCCAGCCACTGAAGTCCCTAACCAGTCCTGGAACTGCAAGTATTTTTTCTGAGTACTTTAGATAAAGAGTATGTAGTTGGGAAGTTGGCCTCTTGCTATGATAAATTACTACAGCATTTGGGATGGGAATTAAACCAACTGGTACACCAACCCCCACAGAGAGATGTGACCCAGAAGGCTTGTAGGCAAGAGCAAACTTCCCACGTTTAGAATTGTACACCACTCTCTCCTGGGACTAGAAATCTTCCAAGGCTTCCCTTCACACTTAGACCACGATCCCAACCCTCCCTCAACCTGATCTGACTTCCCCTCAACCCCACTCGTCCCCACCCTGCACCTGTCCATTCTGTTTGCCTGCAGACCCCCTCTTTCCACATTCCCTGCTCTGCTCTTGCCTTGGCTGTCTTCTACCTGAATCTTGCCAGTGGATGGCACTGGGGGGAGAGAAGGAAAGGGGGTGTTGGAATATTCACCCCTGATTTCTCTGACCTGTCTCCTCCATGGCTCCTGCCCTTGTCAGGAAGTCCAACTTCTGCGGCATGGTACTTCCTGGGCCCTGGTACCCCTGCAGACTCCCTTAGTGCTCACAGCTTGCAGCTGCTAAAGGCTTCTTGCCATTTCTAATCTTCAGGTTGCCTCACCATCCCATCTGGATTCTCAGCTCTCCTACCACCGATGCAACCAGTTCTACACATTAATTTCCTCTATTTTAAATGCATTAAGTGTTTATTACTTTCCTCATTAGACTGTGACTGGTACATCCTCATTCATCTGTACCAGCCACCTGGATGTCTTTCTTCTCCTTAGACACAGTGAGTTTCTGTCCCAGGAGGTTTGTGCTATTGTTCCCTCTATAAAAAGCCCTTCTCTCAACTGGTCTCATGGCTTACTCTCACATGCCATTCCAGTCTTGGTAGAAATGTCACTTCCTCAGAGAGCTTATCTAATCATCCTGTCTAAAGTAAATTACCTGGTCTCACTTTATCAGATTTTTCTCTTTAATTTTCTCAGAACACTCAGCACTAACTAAAGTGATATTGCTTACTTAGTTGTTTACTTATTTACTGATCATCTTTCCACAATAGGATGTAAGCTCCACGAGAGTGGGTCTCTTGGCTGTCTCATTTATTACTGTGCTTTGATATAATGGGTACAGCAATGTCTGGCACTTAATAAATAGCTTTTGATGGACGGACTAAACAGCTGATACCCAAGTGGTTGAATGAATAAATGAATGTTGCTTCAGTGTGATGACCCTAGGAGGGCAAATAGGTAATGCCTTGAATGCCAACTCCGATCAATTAGTCATGTCTATACAGAATACAAAACAGCCTAGCCCAGAGGATTTTGAGGTTAGGTCTTAACAATGACCAAATTGAATCTTAAAAGAATTTTAATTTGATGCCTGGAGCAGGTTGGATTCTGAATGGTCTGTTAACACAATATGCACAACGGTCTGCATTAACCAGAGAATGTATCCAGGATGGCTGAATGACTTAGTGACCTTAGCTATTTAACACTGTCCACCTAAATGCTAGAGAATGTCTGCCTGCCTCAAAAGAATGGTTTGGGTTTTAGATATTGGATATTGTACTGCTCTTTCTGACAGTGACTGGGGTGAAGTTTCAACTGATGAAACAAAGAAAGGTCTGTATCTTCTGTTTTACTGCTGAAGCAGAGAATGTGCATGATGTTTGCTCAAAAGTGATCTATATTTCATGGCAGAAAGTTTAGAAAATGCATAAATCTTAAAAGAGGAGAATTACCCAGAGAAAATCACTGCTAATGATTTAGTATAAAAACTTTCAGTATCCTCCCATGCACACATATGCATTATTTTCACAAAAACTGGTTCTTTTATACATACTGTTTTATATCTTGCATTTTTTCACTATAATATATTACGTCCATTTCCCCATATTATTGGATAGTCTTCTGGCATGCTGCCCTAAGATCTTTACTATATTTCGTCATAATGCCATATGGATCATTGGATTTAATTATTTTTCTGTGTGAATTTATAAAGGTATTTTTATTTTTTAATGTAATATATAGATCTTTAACATTCTCTTAGCTATAGATCTGCACAAGTGCATACTCATGTCTTTGGAACATATTACTTATGGAGCAATTACTGTCTTCTTCATTAATAACTTTTGTAATTTCCATTGAGCTGTGCATCCATGTTAAAATAATTCAAATATGTTTTAAACATTAGTTTTCATGTTCTATGCCTTTCCTCTAAAGGCATTCTTCATGAACTTAATTTTATTTCTTTTTCTTTTTTTTTTTAAGACTTTATTTATTTATTTGAAAGAGAGAGACAGAGAGCACAAGCACAGGGAGTGGCAGAGGGAGAGGGAGAAGCAGACTCCCCGCTGAGCAGGGAGCCTGATGCAGGTCTCGATCCCAGGACTCCAGGATCATGACCTGAGCCGAAGGCAGATACTTAACGGACTGAGCCACCCAGGTGCCTCTCATTTTATTTGTTGATTATTGGATGAATGTCTTCTAGCCATTAAAGAATGGTGAATACATGGGTGACATACTTTATGAGCCCTTCCAAATGTGAGTGTGGGTTCTAATTGCCCTTATAATTGATATTCAGTTGGGCCTGGGACAACATGTTTGGTCACGTTTCCCAAATTGCCTTAGAATTTTCTTGCATATGGTTCTGCAGAAGAAAAAGCTTGACTTAACCTGAATTTTGGCTACTTACAGGTTATGGATATAGATGTAGATACAGATACAGACATAGACAAGATATGTGTAGTTTTCGATATAATCATAACTATATGTTTTCGTCTAGAGGTTCTGCAGACTATTTTTCTAATCTTTGCAAATAAAAGTCTTGTTAGATGTATTTTGATGTAGATTTCTTTTCATGCATTCTGCCTGTAGGATGGATAAATTAAAAATGCACCTGTAGATATGTTTAGCTCTGGGAAAGTTTCTGATCATTGTTTCAGAGTTTTTGTTCTTCCTTATGAATTAGTCATTTTCTTTTTCTGAGATTTTCTTTCTCTCCATTCCATGTCTGTCCTCCTTACTTTCTTTGCATTTCAGGAGAACATCCTAGCTGTCGATTTCAGCTTTTCACATCATGTTTTTCATTCCCTATCATGTGGGTTTTAATTCCTTTATGACGTGTCTAGTTTTTTGAAAAATTTTCACTCCCTATTCTTCTCTTTCTTCATCTTGAACTGTTCCTTTTTATTTTGGTAGGTTTTTTTCATATGTCTGTCTATTTCTGGTTTAAAGAAGTCATCTCAACTTCTATTTGATTAAAGTGCCAGCATCTTCTAAAAATGTTCTCAGATTATTAATTCGTGATTTTCCACAAATGTGCTTTGCTTCTCAGTCTTTAGAAAACTTTTTGTTTTTCTTTTTCTCCTCCATTAGACCAAGGGTATGGACTTTTCTTCTGTGGTTTCTTTCAGCTTTTGTGCTGATCAAAATCCATCCTCAGATTCGTATCTGGAGGCCAAGATGCCAAGACAAGTTCCAGTCTGACTACCAAGTTTTGGCAGATAACCACTTTTTCCCCCAAATTTTGTCCTATTCTCTTTCTTTTTCCATAAATGATTATTTGATACACTGAACAATTGAAATAGATGAAACACTATGCATAGTTACTGGATGTTCTTCCTGTCTTTAACCTAATGCAGGAGCTTTTACACCTGGAGACCATATTTAAATTTGCATTGATTTGCATTTAAATGTACCTAGAAAGGAAGAGGGTGGAGGAAAAACACAATTCTCTCTATCTTTTAAAAGGCAAAACCTTCAAGGAAGAGAAAACAACCCTATCTCAGTCATCTGGTTAAAACAGTGTCTGGTGACCCGAATCTAAGGGCACACAGTGAGAGATGTTAAAAACATTTTTATCCTGGGTTACCTATATTTCAAGAGGGAAAACTGTACATACCATTTCCTTTTGGAGGCTCTAGGGAAGAATCCATTCTGGCACCTTTTCCAGTTTCTGGAGGCCACCTGCATTTCTTGATTCCTGACTCTTCATCTTTAAAGCATGTCACTCCAACCTTTCCTTCCAATGTCACATCTCCTTTTCTGACTCTGATTCCCTTACCTCCACTTCCTAATGACCCTCACAATTACATTGGGCCCACTTGGATAATCCAGGATATCTCCCCATGTTGAGAATCTTAATTTAATTACACCTGCAGAATCCCTTTGGCCAAGTAAAAAAACCTATTCACAGGTTCCATGAATTAGAACATGGACATCTTGGTGGGGACACTTTTCTATCTACTTCAACCCCTTTGCCTTAATTTTCTAGGTAAAATTATGCATAGAATATTATCAAATATACCCTTTCCCCAAATCTCACTGTTGGTAAAACTGTATTAGCTACCTGTTGTTACATCACAAATTACTGCCAAAGTAAGCAGTTCATAACATTTATCACCTCACAGTTTCTATGGATCAGAAATCTAGGCATGTAGGTTAGCAGTGTGCCTTCATAGAGGTGCAGTCAAACCATCAGCTAGCGCTATGCTCTCTTCTGAAGGCTTGACTAAGATGGGATCCACTTCTAAGCTTACCCATGTGTTGTTGGCAGGCTCAGTCCCATGCTTTAAGGTCCTCTCCACAGGGCTGTCTCACAAGATGGCAGCTGGGTTTTACCAGATGAAAAATCCAAGAGAGAGCAAGAGAGAACATGCTCAAGATGGAAGCCCACAGCCTTTTTCTAATCTTGTCTTAGATGTGATACCACATCGAGTGCCTGGGTGTCTCAGTTGGTTAAGTGACTGCCTTCAACTCAGGTCATGATCCCAGAGTCCTAGGATCGAGTCCCGCATTGGGCTCCCTGCTCAGCAGGGAGTCTGTTTCTCCCTCTGACTCTACCCCATCTTGTGCTCTCTCTCTCATTCTGTCTCAAATAAATAAATAAAATCTTTAAAAAAAAAAAGAAAAGAAATTATATCACATGACTTTGCCATATTCTGTTCATTAGAAGTGAGTTGATACATCTACCCATACTCAAGAGGAGTGGATAACACATGAATATTATAAGGTAGGGATTATTAGGTGGCTTCTTAGAGGCTGCCTATCACAAACACCCCAATACATTGAACTGCATGGACTTTCAATGCCAAAATTACACAAATCTTTCTCTTCCTCTATTTCCACTTTAGCATTCCTTAATTCAAATATTAAATAGTAATTCCAGAACATTTTGAAATATATTTTTTAAGATTTTATTAATTTATTTGGGAGAGAGAGTGAGAGAGCACGAGTTGGTGGGGGGGGCAGTGGGCAGAGAGAGAGGGAGAAGCAGACTCCTTGCTAAGCAGGGAGCCCGACATGGGGCTCAATCTCAGGACTCTGGGATCATGACCTGAGCTTAAGGTAGATGCTTAACCAACTGAGCCACCCAGGGGTCCTAGAATATTTTGGAATATTTTAAATGGAGGAATTTTTAAATGTGTGATTATTTAATTCATTTGTGAAGAATAGAAAAAAAAATGTAATCATTATGGGTATCAGTTTTATTTTGACAGTGTTTTTTTTCTATTGACAATAAAGGCTGGAGAAAAAAAGAAGAATGAAAATTATTACCCCAAACTGAAATACTCTAGTGGATATGTTCAGATAACAGGTAAATAAAAATCAAATTGGGGGGAAAGTATCTCTCTCACCTTAAACATATACCAAAAAGTCCTATGTTATAAAAGACCACTGCATTTCCATCCTACAGTTGAATTAACTACTTGATTATTTCAAATAATGAATGATACATAATGTACATTTCTCCCATCTCTTATTATTTCTCTCTCTTTTTGAATAATGCTATTCAACATAGGGATAATTTTTATCATTACAGGAACAATCTTAATTTCAGCACACATTTTTTTCAATGGATTAATGAGAGTTTTGACTTGAGGAATTTCTGTGTCCATCCACCAAAGCAAATCTGTCAGTAATAATTAGTGTTGTTTATTCAATGTTAGCTCTACTGTGTTGGTTCCTCATCTTAGAAAACATAATCCTGGCATTTAAAGTCAGCATGTATGTTCTGTTTACATATTATTTTTTCATTATTAAGGGAACAAAAGATACAATAGCAAAAAAAAATAGGAGTTGGAAGTTTGAAGATAGAAGGCACAAAATGATAAACATGCTCACCCCAGTTAAAGTCAAGGTGTGAAATATGGAGAGGTTAAAGAGAATAAAAGACAACATAAAGATTATAACCATTCTTAAATCTAAGTGTGAGTAAAATGAATTTTATACTAGCTGTGTTGGTTAGAGGTTTGAAGAGAAGAATGAAATGTTTTAAATTTAAGGAAAAGCTACTTAAATAGGGGCATTTCAACTTGTTAAGAGAGAGGGTATGGGGAAAAGAGATCATGCATCTATATTATGTGTTTAAGAAACTTTGCAGGTTTTTTTTTTAATTGAAATGTTTGGTCTGTTCTTATATTGTGTCTGCTATTTACATCGCTTCTTGAATCATTCAGGCCATCCTTAAACCCCTGCAGGCACATGGCAGTATGTTCTTTAGGAGAAAGTGACTCTGTAATAATACATGGCTTCTATAGAATCAGTTTACCCTGTAACTTCAGTCAGTAAGTTCTTGTTGCCTTATTGAGTTGTAAATATACCTTTCTAGGGAATGGACTCCTATGACCTAATTTGAATCAGGTATTCTTTGGCTAATCCTCTGTGGCTATGTGTGCGGAGAGGGGGGACAGTCACACCACATTTAAAATGGGCACCATCAACCGTATAAATGAAGTGAGGAGAGGAAGTTGAATTGAAAGGGTTGATTTCTAGGAAAAAGAGTCTCAGAACCCAGAACAAAAGTAATATGAAATAAATAAAACCAAAATTTCCAGTATAGCATAATACCTTTAAAATATCTGAAGATAATTATCAGCCTTCCTATGAGTCTTCCCCTTCCTAATTTTTATACCATGAGATTTTTTTAAAGATTTACATATTCATTTATTTTAGAGAGGAAGAGAGAGTGAGAGCGAGAGTGCAGGGATAGGGGCAGAGGGAGAGGGAGAGAAAGAATCCTCAAGCAGACTCCCTGCTGAGCGTGGAGCCCGACATGGAGCTCCATCCCAGGACCCTGAGATCGTGACCGGAGCCGAAATCAAGAGTTGGCTCCTTAACCGAATGAGTCACCCAGGTGCCCCTAAACCATGAGATTTTTAAAAACATCTTCTTATGATTCTGAAGCCCTCATCTTTTTAAATTTGTGAATTTTATATATATAAAACATTAGAGCTTACTTTTGTCTGGTTTTTTTTTTTGAGCTTTGTATAATGGATTTATACAGTATACAGATCCATTTGTGCCTTGATTCCTTTGCTCAACATGCTATTTACAAAATTAATGCTACTGTTGTGTGTAACTATAATTTTTTTTTATATTGTGTGCCAGTGAAAGAATAGGGCACTTTTCTTCTTTTTTTTTTATTATGTTATGTTAATCACCATACATTACATCATTAGTTTGTGATGCAGTGTTCCATGATTCATTGTTTGCATATAACACCCAGTGCTCCATTCAATATGTGCCCTCTTTAATACCCATCACCAGGCTTAAAGTCATGGTAATGCTGAGGCACATTGGAAATCTCCCCAGTAGGGTAGTATTATGCACAGTGGTGCTGTGAACCTTCCGGATCATGTACCCTGGTACAGAACAGTATGTGTTTCTCTAGGGTGTATACCAAGGAGCTGCAATGCTATGTCGTAGGCTATGCATGTCCTTAGTTTTACTAGATAAGATCAAAATGCCTTCTAAAGAGGTTACCCCAGTTTACATCATCAACCCCTGGTAGGATGTAAGAGTTCCTCTTGCTCCACATATTCACTATGATTTAGTTATGCTCACGTTTTCAACCTCTTCTTTGTGGTTGTATTTTACAAATGTTCCCATCTTAAATCGTGGCCCTTGGAATTGTACCCAATACTTCAGGTGTGATCTAACCAGAGCACTGTTAACTCACTTGTTATTAAATAGTATCCCTCTATGATTAACCTAATCACATCAATTTTGGACTTTTCTAAACCCTGAAGTCTTTTATTGGTAAGTCATGTCTCTCTCATTGTGTATTTTTGCAGCTGATTTTTAATAGAGCTTCAATACTTTATACTTACTTTTCTTCATCTTAGTAAATTTGACTTATGGTTCTACTTATCAAGATTATTGAAGATAATTTTTCTGTCACCAAAAATATTAGCCATCTCTCAGCTTCTAGCAAGTTTCACCTAATTCATTAGTCTCTCGATGTAAGTCACTGATACATTGAGAACAGGGCACAATCTTGGAAACTGTACCAAAAAATTTCCCTCAGGTTAACTCCCAGCTGCTTCTCAGGACTCTCATAGTTTGGCTAATTAATCGGTTGCAAAAGCATCCCTGTTATTTTATTATCCAGAAGTTTTCACAGTCAGCCTATATTCACTAACTTTCAACTGCTAGCCTTTCCTTCTGCTTATAATATAAGGTATAAGGACCCACTTTTTGTGTGTATGTAAACTCTCCCACCCAAGATTCAGATCATTCTGAATTTTGGCCACCCTGAGGCTTTTCTGTAGGACTACAGAACCCTCGACATTCTCCTTTGGTTATTTGCCCCTGTTTTTATCTTGTACACAAGTGTTTGAAATTTGACCCCATCTTGAAGAATCAGCATGTTTTCTTTTTCATATACCCGCTCCTCATTTTCTCACCTGCAATTATGACATCAGAATTAAATTGTCAAGAACTTCCCAACTCTCTGAAATTGAGGTTCCATGGTTTCATAGATTCATATCATGAAGTCATGCCTACTTTTTCTCTGATTCTTTTTTATGCCCATCTTTCTAAAATCGAGGGCATACCTTTCATTGGCTACCATGAACTATGAAATGAATGTTTTCTCCCAGGCCTGCCATTTCTCCTTTGGTAAGTGAAGAAATTATTCCTATTGGTAGGCCCTGCTTTATGTGTCGTTACACCGAGTCCTATGCTCAGAAAGGTCCCACATTTTTCGAGTGCTCTGCTGTCACCATCTTGAAATTCTTAATAAGTTTTAAACAAAAGGCCTACATTTTCACTTTGCATGGAGTTCTGAAAATTATGTAGCTCTTCCTGCTTTCATAATAGAAAATCACCCATTTGCTGTCATTTCCTAGGAGATAAAGTGGATTACAAAACAAGTTAGGACATTTTCAGGGTTTTTTTGTTTAACAATACTTGCGGAGATGTTTACTATGTTTAGCAACTTATTCCTATAATCATGCTTCAGAGCTTTTCATCAAAATTTATCTGCAAAATATTTCCTTTAAAAAAATCAAAATTGTGGGATGCCTGGGGGGCTCAGTCGGCTAAGCATCTGCCTTTGGCTTAGGTCATGATCCTGGGGTGCTGGGATCGAGCCCCACATCGGGCTTCTTGCTCAGCAGGGAGCCTGCTTCTCCCTCTGTTTGCAGCTCCCCCTGCTTGCACTCTCACGCATGTTCTCTCTCTCTCTCTCATGCGTGCTCTCTCTAGCAAATAAATAAAAATAAATTAAAAATCTTTAAAAAAAAATCAAAATTGCTTCCAACAAAAGAATAACACATATTTATTGCAAGAAAATTGGAAAGTATGAATAAGACATTTCTACAATTCATAAACAAATGGCTTTCATATTTTACTAGACTTTTTAATGATCTGGATCTTAACATAATTATGATTAGTCAGCATCTATCAAGTTTTGTAAATTAATATTTTAAATGGTATTATTTTATTATAAAAATACATATTCTTGATTTTTAAAAAATGAATCCAGAAGATGGCAAAATTTATTTTATTTTATTTAAAGATTTATTTATTTATTTGAGAGAAAGAGAGCACAAGTGAGAGGGGCAGAGGGAGAGGGAGAGAGAATCTCAAGCAGACTCTGCACCCTGAGATTATGACCTCAGCAGAAACCAAGAGTCAGAAGCTTAACTGACTGAGCCACCAAGGCACCCCATAAAAATATACATTTTTAAAGTTGAAAAAAATTCCAGTGAATCCTCCACTCAGAAATAGCAACCCTGATAATTTTGAATATTTTTCCTAGATACCTTTTATCTCTGTATTTTTCATAGATGAAATTATACTGTATAACTGATTTCTATGCAAATAAATATTCACGAATTACAAATTAGAAAGCATCTGAGAGGGCCTCAGTAACCGATTACACTCCTCCACCCTTCAATCCCACCCTTCAATATCCAGGTTCCTAATTGCTACTGCTATTCTCTTTGCTCTCTTACTTACATACTCCTAACTCACCTTTTGAGACACATCATGTCTCCACAGGCATCTAGGAGCTTGAGGCCGGAGATGTGCTAAATATTTTGCAATGCACATGAGAGTCCACTCCTCCCCCAACAGTAAAAACTATCCAACCCAAAATGCCAGTAGTGCTGAAACTGAAAAACTAGTTTAATATAATTCTGGATGTCCTCAAAATACAATTACAAAGGAAAAAGAAATAAGAAGTATAAATATTGGAAAGAAGACACTTTTTTTTTTTTTTTTTTTTGCAGAAGATGTGATGATGCACTAGTCAAACCAAGGAAGCCATTTGGAACACTATTGATTAATTATAATGTATAACAGAAAAAGGAAGTGTACTAAAAACACAAAAAGGTAATGTTCATTACAGCTTATGATATTTTAAGGTGTCAACGGCAAACCAAATGTGTATAAATAATGAGAAAATACAAGTATTTATTTTGTTTATAGCTTGTTACCTTTTGCAATCATTTTAATTTTTAATCAAATCTATTTTTTTTGTCAACAAATGTGGTTTGGAATTAAGTTTTCTGCAAGAATATGCTCTGATGATGCAGAGGACAACATTCTCAAGTAGTTACCCAGATTAAGAAGCTGTGCTGTCTTGTAAATCAACATATTGCCTCCTTCCCTGACAAAGTCTGCTATGAAAAATATCAGCTGACTTACAGGAAATGACAGATGTTGGCGGGGATGCGGAGAAAGGGGAACCCTCCTACATTGTTGGTGGAAATGCAAGCTGGTGCAGCCACTCTGGAAAACAGTATGGAGGTTCCTCAAAAAGTTGAAAATAGAGCTACCATATGATCCAGTAATTGCACTACTGGGTATTTATCCCAAAGATACAAAAGTAGGGATCCGAAAGGGTACATGCACCCCAATGTTTATAGCAGCAATGTCCACAATAGCCAAACTGTGGAAAGAGCCAAGATGTCCATCGACAGATGAATGGATAAAGAAGATGTGGTATATATATACAATGGAATATTATGCAGCCATCAAAAGGAATGAGATCTTGCCATTTGCAACGACGTGGATGGAACTGGAGGGTATTATGTTGAGTGAAATAAGTCAAACAGAGAAAGACATGTATCATATGACCTCACTGATATGAGGAATTCTTAATCGCAGGAAACAAACTGAGGGTTGCTGGAGTGGGGGTGGGGTGGGAGGGATGGGGTGACTGGGTGATAGACACTGGGGAGGGTATGTGCTCTGGTAAGCGCTGTGAATTGTGCAAGACTGTTGAATCTCAGATCTGTACCTCTGAAACAAATAATGCAATATATGTTAAGAAAAAAAAAAAAAGAAGAAGAAGGTAGCAGGAGGGGAAGAATGAAGGGGGGGAAATTGGAGGGATAGACGAACCATGAGAGACGATGGACTCTGAAAAACAAACTGAGGGTTCTAGAGGGGAGGGGGGTAAGAGTATGGGTTAGCCTGGTGATGGGTATTGAGGAGGACACATTCTGCATGGAGCACTGAGTGTTATGCACAAACAATGAATCATGGAGCACTATATCTAAAACTAATGATGTAATGTATGGGGATAATATAAGAATAAAAAAATTTTTTAAAAAATCAGCTGACTTAAACAGTGTGCTTACTGATGCTGTAAAAATTGTGAATTACATAAAGGCTAATGCATTAGTTTTGAGAATATTCTCTTTATTCTATTTACCATATGAGTTGATCATAAATAAGTGTCATTGCATGGTGACATACAAGGGTGGGTTCTCAAGGGGAAAAATTCTATTGAGAATACTTGAGCTATAGAAAAATCTCTTTTTGCTTTTGGTCCCAACATTTTAATGATGCAGAATGGACATCCAGACTTACTTTTCCCTAATATCTTCTGTATTTTAATAACTGTAATACTTTTATGCAGGAAAAGGATGCAACAAGTTTTGCAATGACAGTTAAAAGAGCAAAAAAGAAAGTAAAAAGCTTCCAAAACTGGTTTCTACAGATCATTCTGAACTTTTTCATCATTTAACTATAATTAACCATGAAGTAAGTGATCATCTCAATATTGCACACTTGCAAAAAGCAACCACTGAAAACTTTCCAGATTTGATAAGATGCTTTGAATTTTATTTTCTTTCAAAAGATCCATTCTAGGAAATTTACTAGTTTTGAATCCACTTCTTTAACAGAAGATACTGCAAATTTATAATCTTTAAGGATAAGCTGTTGGAACTGAATACAGATGAAAATTGAAGATGGTTTTTGAAAATACAGCTTCACTTTGAGAAAAAGTAATAAATGAATATTGAGAACTTGATGACATTTCTTTAACTTCTCATTGCCACTCCCTTGAGCATACTTCTGAGAGATGAGTTTCTCTACTATGAATGTTATTAAAACAGTTTAGATACAATGAATCATGGAACACTACATCAAAAACCAATGATGTACTGTATGGTGACTAACATAACATAATAAAAAAAAAAACCCAATCTTAAATAAATAAAGCCAAAAATAATAAAGCAGTTTAGATATATTTGTCCCTCTGTGAGTAGGGTTATTGTCAATCCAACCTAGAGAACATATATGCAAAAAAAAAAATTCTGTTGGTCACATTCAAAACCTTAAATATTTGTATATATGGTCATTCAAGGTATGTGCATAGGTATCTGATGTGAGAAATAAACTATGGTGCAGGACTAATTTTTTTTTAAATAAAGCACTGATCTAAAAAGAGGAAAAAAATAAGAAAGTTATTAAAGAGACTTTTTCTCTAAATGTGTTAGGTCCAAGTGGTTTTCAGATGAGTTCTTTTAAACTTGTAAAGAAGCAATGATTGGCATAATATTTAAATAGTTCCAGAGCATAGAGAGAAAGGAATCACCCCATTCTTAACCAACTGAGCCACCCAGGCGCCCAGGAATCACCCCATTCTTTATTATGAGATCACAATAATGCTGATGCGAAAACAAAGAAGACAAAATAGAAAATTATATTTTAAAAAGTATACAAGAAATCTCACATGATATGATTATAGGCACATATTAAAACAATTTCAGAATGTAAGGATCATTCAATAATAGAAACACTATTAATTTCAATAATAATATTCATGTACCATATTTTTTTTAATTTTTTTTTAAGATTTTATTTATTTATTTGAGACAGAGAATGAGATAGAGCATGAGAGGGAGGAGGGTCAGAGGGAGAAGCAGACTCCCTGCCGAGCAGGGAGCCCGATGCGGGACTCGATCCCGGGACTCCAGGATCATGACCTGAGCCGAAGGCAGTCGCTTAACCGACTGAGCCACCCAGGCGCCCCTCATGTACCATATTAATAGGTCAAAGGGAAAAAACACACAAGCATTATAGTAGATGCCAAACAGACACTGGAGAATGTTGAACATCCATTGTTGATGTTTAAAAATTAGAAAATAAAGATAAAAGGATACTTTTTGATATTCCTATATTAACAGGAAAATCAGGCAGTCAGACACACACACACAAATCTCAGGTTGAAAGTCAGCACCATGCTGAATGATGAAATGCTAAAGCTATTCTCATAAACCAGGAACAAATCAAGATCTCCTATCACCCTTATTGTTTAATGTCATTTCCATAAATCTCTCTTGGAGAGATTTAAAGCTCTAATATATATGTGAGTGTGGCAAATTGGACAATGGGCCCCTAAAGATATTCTTTGAAGCTGTGGAGACGTTATATTGGCAAAAGGGAATATACAGATGTGATTAAGGTAACAGAACTTAAATGGGATGATTATCCTGGATTATAGATGGGCTCAGTCTAATCACACGAGCTCTTAAAAAATACAGAACAAAAAGTCAGAGATTTCAAGTGCAAGCAGGATTTGACACACTGCTGCTGGTTCTAAGATGGAGGGGCCCATATGCAAGGGCCTGAGAGAGATTTCTAGGTGCTAAGAGTGGCTCCCAAATAACAGCCAGCAAGGAGACAGGGAATTGCAACTTCAAGGAACTAGATTCTACTGACAATGAGCCGGGAAGCAGACATTCCCTAGACCTTTCCATAAGAACCCAGCAGGACAACACCATGATACCATCTTCATGAGACCCATAGAGGAGAAACCAACCCAAACCTCTGACCCACAGAACTGTGAGATAATACATTTGTGCTGTTTGAAGCTGCTAAATTTGTTTAATTTGCTCCTTCAATGTTACGGACTGAATTGTATTCCCCAAAAGTCCTATGTTGAAGGCCTAACCCCCAAGGTGACTGTGTTTGGAAATAGGGTCTTTAAGGAAGTAACTAAGGTTAATTTGTGTGCATAAGAGGGGGATCCTAATCTTTATAGGAAGAAGAAGAGACACCAGATCCTCATCCCACCCCTGCCGTTGAGTAAAGGTCTTGTGAGGACAGGAGAGAAAATAGCCATCTGCAAACCAAGGAGAGAGGCCTCAACAGACACCTTGATCTTGGACTTCTAGCCTCAAGAACTGTGAGAAAAGACATTTCTGTGGTTAAGCCCCTGATTCAGTTGTGGTATTCCGTTGTGGCAGCCCTAGCGCGTTCCTGCAGGCAAGTAATAGAAAACTAATGTGGTTAGCGAGAGGGTCCCAGAGGGGACTGACCCTTACAGTGTGAGATATCTGGGTTTGTCAGTTTATTTAGTTAGTCGACAATATATTTTTGTAATTTCAAAATCTTATCTAGGTGATCAAATGTATCAGTCTTTTATGGCTCTGGATTTTATGTCTTCGAAAGGCCATCGGATCTCTCCACCCACCATTCCTTACTGTCTCTAGAATTTGCTTTTCAGTGTTAGGATGCATAATGGGTGTTCCTCCCCTACCCAACCTTGTTTTGTTTTTAAAGCTCTCCTCTATTAACTTTCTCTTTCCTGTTTACCAGTTTCCCTGAATACCAAGAAAAGCCCATGGTATGTGATAGGCACAAAATAAATTGTCTTGACTAAATGCAGTTACTTTTGAGCGATGCTTTATCTAGTTGCCTTGTCTTGATTTCTGTTGGTTCTTTTGTGAGATGTTTTTTCTCCCCACTGACTATTGCAGGCAAGAAGGAAAATTCCACCATATACATATTAACTAATTAACTAATGATTATTGTGTTGATAGAATGTTAATATTTACTTGTTGGGTGGACATTAACTAATGATTGTTATGTTGATAGAATGTTAATATTTACTAATGATTGTTAACTAACGATTGTTAAATGATAGAATGTTAATATTTATGTGTTGGGTGGACAGCTCAACTACTTATATGCCATGCATTATGTGACTGATTAAAGCAAAAAGGCCTTTCTTGAACACTCCAATCCTGTTCAAAGCAATACCCAAGACAGTTCTTTACTTCTCTTTACTTTTGGCTGTTATTTCAGATTTTCATACTACTTTTTTTTTTTTAACTACAATTCATTCATTGTTCTTTTGACTCCTTTTCATGCAGTGATGTAGGTACTATCTTACCTCAGATCACAGGTAGTGGTGTGTTGGAACCCCCTTGCAGCAGCTCATAAGAGCTAAATGTTTGCCTCTTTTCCCAACACTACGTTTAGTGAGGTCAACTTAGTCACTTGAAATTAGTCAAGGTGAGAGTATTGACAGAAACTGGCAAATGCTAGAAATCAGTCTTTTCCCAGAGAGTGCTGGCTCTAGGATTCAAACTATAATGTCTTCCCCGTGCCCTGCAGTCACACCTGTCCCTGGGAGAGATCAGGGGACAAGGAACTAAAATAATTTTCTTGCACTGTCATTAAATAATATTTGAAAAGATTACTTAGAAGAAGATTTGGATGCCCCCTGGAAGGCCCTTTTCAATGCTTGGATTTTTGCAATCTTATGTTTGAAAAATTGTTAGTTAGCTTTTTTTTTAAATAAAGATCAGAAAGAATGGTTTTTATTTCAGTAAAATAATTAAAAACTCTGAGCTTAAAATTTTATACAAGGTCATTTAAATAAACTAAATGTCTATTAATAAGGTAATGTTAAATAACTTATGTTAAGCCCATACAAAGGAATATTATACAGTGGTATAATAAGTGTGTATGTTCTTGGCATAAAAATTATTGTTAATTGGAAAAAGTAAACAGCAAAAAATGTGTATCTAATGATTGCACTTATGTACAAAAATTATTGAGAAGAGACATTTGGGGGACCTCTAAGGTGCTGCTGATGTTTTATTTCTTGATTTGGATGGTGGTTATATTGGGATGCTCGGTTTGTAGCAATTCATTATGCTATAAAATTATGATATGCCTACCTTTATAAGTGTGTGTTATACTTTCATTTAAAAGCTTACTTAAGAATAGTATCTAAAGGCATGTATATAGATATCTGTGGGTATAATTTCTTAGAAGAAAATTTAGAAATAAACAATCAATTACTCATAGTGGCTTCCTCTGGTGAGAGGGGTGGCATTTGGGAACACTAGCAAAAGGGATTCTTACTTTTTACCCTTTATATTTTGTATTGTCTGAATATTTTGCAATGAGTATATATTATTTTGTAGGGAGAAAAAAAAGTCTCCCTAAAGAACTATTTAAAAAATTAGCTACACATCTATTCACTTTACCTTAAAAATTGATTTTGTACTTTCCACATTCAGCTGCTTTTGTTCTACTTGAAATTCCAGGTGGTGGGAGGACTAACTACATCCTCCCCTGTGATTTATAAACACATTAACAAAGGTGACACATTTGAAATGTAAAATCTGTGTGACAGCCTTCTTCCTTTCCCTGAGAAAGGAAGGGGTAAGCAAAGCCATCCTCCTTTCTGAGGAGAAGGATGAAAAGCTCTGGTCCAACCCTACCAGGGTACACATTGTATTTCCCTAGGCATGGAGGTAGACTGGTCGAGAAAAACAAGAACTCTTCTGTGTCCTCACCCTTCTATCATTCTATGTTTTGAGGTATTGGGAGATTGAGCTATGGGGTGTGTTATGATTCTCATCTCCCTGCTTTTCATATGTGGCTGCAGGAATTCTCTGGATGACTGTCATGGACCAGAAAATGTGTGCCCAACTCAGAGAAGGCATGGGTTCCTGCTTTGCCACTGAGCATGCTCCTGCATCTGTACCTGGCCACCCCAAGATTTCCCCATGTGGGGAAGGGCACTGGGCATTGGTAGGAAACTTAAGAAGATGGTCAACAGCACTGTATGGCAGGTGGGAAGGTGGGTGGGTATTCATACTCCCTTGAGGACAGCTGCGCCATCTCTACCCCAGTATTGATGTTGACAACTTCTGAGAGGCTGGGTCTAGGTCTCTAGGTTACTTTTATCTCTGCCTCCCCAACTCTGTATGTTTACTTCAGGCAAACTTTCCTTCTCCCCCAGTTACAACAAACCCCTTCCAAGTCATGAAACCCTCAGTCTTTAGTTCATCCTGCTACGCCTGAAAACCAATCTGTCCAGTTTGTAGTTCACACCAAATGCTTCTCCTGAAGTGCAGTCAGAAGACTTCATTTTAGTTCTCTGCAGTTCTTTAAAAACCTCTTGCTGCAATTTCAAAAGCCACAAATTTGAAGGTTTGAAAGTGAAAATTTAATAGTCAAGAATTCTAGTATTTCAATAAAATTTGACTAAACCATCCAAAAAATAAATAATCCAGTTGAGAAATGGGCAGAAGACATGAATAGACACTTTTCCAAAGAAGACATCCAGATGGCTAACAGACACTTGAAAAGATGCTCAACATCACTCGGCATCAGGGAAATACAAATCAAAAACATAATGAGATACCACCTCACACCTGCCAGAATGGCTAAAATTAACAACTCATGAAACAATAGATGTGGGCAAGGATGAGGAGAAAGAGGAACAATTTTTCATTGTTGGTAGGAATGCAAACTGAGCCACTCTGGAAAACAGTACAGAGGTTCCTTAAAAAGTTAAAAATAGAGGGGCACCTGGGTGGCTCAGTCGTTAAGCGTCTGCCTTCGGCTCAGGTCATGATCCCAGGGTCCTGGGATCGAGCCCCATATCAGGTTCCCTGCTTGGTGGGAAGCCTGCTTCTCCCTCTCTGACTCTCACTCGCCCTGCTTGTGTTCCTTCTCTTGCTTTGTCTTTCTCTGTCAAATAAACAAATAAAATCTTTTAAAAAAAAATAGAACTACCTTATGACCCAGTAATTGTACTACAGATATTTATCTAAAGGATACAAAAATGGTGATTCAAAGGGGCACATGCACCCCAGAGTTTATAGCAATACTATCAACAATAGCCAAATTATGGAAAGAGCCCAAATGTCCATTGGCTGATGAATGGGTAAAGAAGATGTGGTATATATATACAACAGAATATTACTAGGTGATCAAAAAAAATGAACTCTTGCCATCTGCAACAATGTGGATGGAACTAGAGTGTATTATGCTAAGTAAAGTAAGTCAGTTAGAGAAAGATAAATATCATAAGATTTCACTCATATGTGGATTTAAGGAACAAAACAGATGAACATAAGGGAAGGGAAGGAAAAATGGAGACAAACCATAAGAGACTCTTAAATATAGAGAACAAAATGAGGGCTGCTGGAGGGGAGGTGGGTGGAGGGATGGGCTAAATGGGTAATGGGCATCAAGGAGGGCACTTGTTGGGATGAGCACTGGGGGTTATATGTAAGTGATGAATCACTAAATCTACTTCTGAAACCAATGCTACACTACATGTTAACTAACTTGATTTTAAATTAAAAAAAAAAACTTGACCAAAGCATACATTATAAATGTTTATACACAGTGCTCACAAATACTTTTTAACTCCCATATTTTCTCTGATTTTTTAAAAGGTTTTATTTATTTATTTGAGAGAGGGAGTGAGAAAGAGAGAAATTGAGAGTATGAGCGGGGGGAGGGGCAGAGGGAGAAGCAAACTCCCTGCTAAGCGAGGATCCTGATGCAGGGCTCCATCCCAGGACCCTGAGATCATGACCTGAGCTGAAGGCAGACACTTAATCAACTGAGCCACCCAGGCACTCCTCTCTGATTTGTTTTAAAGATTTGTTTACTTAAATAATTTCTACACCCAACATGGGGCTTGAATTCACAACCCTGAGATCAAGAGTTGCATGCTCTATTGACTGAGCCAGACAGGTGCCCCTTCTCTGATTTTTAAATGACAGCATTCTATAAAGATAATTAATTCTGTAGTAATAAAACTCTCTTCCTCCCCTGACTTAATTCTTCTCATCTACGAAAGCTTTTCACTAGTTTTAGAGTTTGTTTCCTTATATGTAAAGGGAAGGTGTAATATACCTACCTTAAAGATTTCTTTTGAGAATCAAATGAAATGGCAGGTGTAGTATATCTGGCACAAAGCAGATGTCCAGTAAAGGTTAGTTCCCTTAATCTGCCCTGGCCCAGGAATAATTCTGCTTACATTACTTTCTTTCTTTTTTTTTTTTTAAGATTTTTATTTATTTATTTGACAGAGAAAGACACAGTGAGAGAGGGAACACAAGCAGGGGGAGTGGGAGAGGGAGAAGCAGATTCCCTGCCAAGCAGGGAGCCCGGCATGGGACTCGATCCTGGGACTCGATCCCGGGACTTGATCCCGGGACTCCAGGATCATGACCTGAGCCGAAGGCAGTCGCTTAACCAACTGAGCCACCCAGGCGCCCTGCTTACATTACTTTCTAAGTAAAGGAAATAGATAATGATTTTGCATATTTCTAGGTACTTCATCCATCAGTGACACTGTCATTTCTCACCATCAGTATGTTGACTTACCCAAAGCTAGGCTTCAAACAGTGATTAAAGTTCATTGGAATCCATTGTTTTATATTCTTTCTTTGACTGAAGTTTAATAACTTTTATCTAGACATCAGTCCACCCTCACATCCTAAAACTGCTTGCTTTATAGTAATTGAAGAACTTCATTCACTGCTCTTTAACAAATAAATAGTATTTAGGAAAAAAGGCTTTTCTCAGTTTTCTTTTCAAAATTAAGAGTGAAAGAATTATGGGAGAAAAGGTACAAAAAGGGTAAGTATGATACTTACTTTAAATACAAGTAAGAAAATGTTAAAAGTAATTATGATCTTAATATATTGTGAGCAAAGTGAAAAACTGACATTCTTATCTTGTTAAAGCAAATTGACTTTAGATTTTCATTCTTAATCACCTCTGTAGTTCAAAGCAGAGGAGAGTACCCTGGGATACCAGGAGAGCCCAGCATTGAGTGCTTTAATGTGTACAATCAACATTTAAATACATTTAAATACTACTGATTTTTAAAAATATTTTAAAGAGAGCCACATGGATACAACCAAAGTTCTGATTTTTATTTTTCTCATTTTGCCTTCTTTTTCATGACATCCAAATGGATTATCTAAGCTCACTTCTCCACACTCAAGACAGCTCAGTTTATCGGTTTCCTTTGTTGGCTTTGTAAGTCTAAGATACTTCCATTTTTATTCCATTTTAAGACAGCAATTTTATTAGAAACTTTCAAATAAATAAATATATGAGAAACAAATTAGGACAGGTAGGTAGTTTTCACAAGTACACAGATCACCTATCATCCAAAGTTGCCTCTGGTCAGGACCCACAGTGAGGCTGGTGGAGGTTAAATGTTTGCATATTAAAGATCTCCATGCCTTCCAGATGTTCCACCAGGATAGGGCTTCAGCTGCTCTCTTCATTCCCTTTATTCAAATGCTCTGTATGTAAGAGTGCTGATTCCCTTTCTTAAAATAATGAAGTTACTGCATGATATGGAACTGCACTGGGAGTGGATAAATGAGAAGTCATTAAAAGGTCTGATTCAGCAGCCCTCAGACAAAGGTCAAGTCCATTTTTCTACAAGCAATGCTGAAAGCATAAATGGCTAAATTATTGATGCCAAAGTGATCCACTCTTACTAACAATAATATCAGTCTGTTAACAGATTCTTGTAAAACAAACATTTGCTTCTCTAGAGAAGCAGAAAGAGTTGCTGCATTCAAATGTCCAGTCTTTTGATAGAAGATTATTTAGGGAGTGGGAGTGGTTTCAACAAAGCCACTGTATGAATTTATTCCATTAAGATTTTTTTAAGATAGATGATAGATGATGGATAGATAGATGATAGATAAATGAAATAGGAGGGAAGATATACACTTAAATAGATCAGTATATAAATCTAGATATTGAGAGAGAGAGAGAGACTGTATAAAGTATATGAACATACATGTATGTGCCAAAAACATTCAAAATACATACAAGAATTTTTGTTCATTCCATTCATCTATTGGTGGACATTTAGGTTACTTCAGTCTCTTGTTTATTATGAATAATGCTGCAATATACATCAGTGTGCAGGGGCGCCTGGGTGGCTCAGTCAGTTAAGCATCTGGCTCTTGGTTTTGGCTCAGGTCATGATCTCATGGGTCATGGGATTGAACCCCCTGTCTGGCTCCATGCTCAGCGAGGAGTCTGCTTGAAGATTGTCTCCCTCTGCCTCTGCCCCTCCCCACACTCATGCACTCACTCTCTCTCTAAAATAAAATAAATAAATCTTTTAAAAAATCAGTGTGCAAGTATCTCTTTGAGATCTTGTTTTCAATTATTTTGGATAAATACACAGAAGTTGGATTACTATTTCGTATGGTAATTGAGTTGTTTGAGGAATTTCCACACAGTTTTTCATAGTGGCTATACCATTTCAGACTTCCACCAACAGTACACAAGTGTTAGAATGTCTCCACATCTTCACCAATACCTATCATTTTCTGGGGTTTGTTTCGTTTTGCTGATGATGGCTATCATAGCAAGTGTTGCATGTGTCTCATCTTTTGATTTGTATTTTTCTGATAACTAATGATGTGGAACATCTATTCATATGCTTGGACACTTGTATATCTTCTTTGAAGATATGTCTAATCAGTTCCTCTGCCCATTTTTAAATCGGATTATTTAGAGTTTTGTTGTTGAGTTGTGGGAATTTTTTAAATATATTATGAATAGTAGTCCTTTATCAGATATATGGTTCACAAATATCTTCTCCTATTCCATAGGTTGCATTTTCCTTCTGTTGATTGTTTCCTTTGCTTAGTCCCATTTGTCTATTTTTGCTTTTGTTTCCTGTGCCTTTGGTTTCATATCCAAGAAAGCATTGCCAAATCCAATGTCATGAAGATTTTCATCTGCGTTTTCTACTAGGAGTTTTATAGTTTCAGGTCTTATGTTTAGATCTTTAATCTCTTTTGAGTTGCTTTTTGTATATGGTGTAAGGTAAAGGCTGAGCTTCATTCATTTGCATGTGGATATCCAGTTTCTCAACACCATTTGTTGAAGAGACTATTCTTTCCCTAATGTATAGTCTTGGAATCCTTGTCAAAGATCATTCTACCATATACATGAGGGTTTGTTTCTAGGCTCTCTATTCTGTTCAATCAGTTTATATGTCTCTCTCTATGCCAGTACCATACTGTTTTAATTACTATACCTTTTCAATATGTTTTGAAACCAAGAAGTTTAAGTTCTTCAGCTTTATTTTTCATTGTTTTGACTATTTTTGTTCTTTGGAGATTCTGTATTAATTTTAGGGTGTTTTTCCTAGTTCTGAAAAAAAAATACCATTGATGTTTTGGTAGGAATTGCATGAACTTATAGATTGCTTTGGCTAGTATAAACAGTTTAACAATATTAAGTCTTCCAAACCATGAACACAGGACATCTTTCAATTTATTTATGTCTTTAACTTTTTTTAATAAGATTTTGTTTATTTATTAGTCCAATAGAGAGAGAGAGCACAAGCAGGGGGAGTAGCAGGCAGAGGCAGAGGGAGAAGCAGGCTCCCCGCTGAGCAAGGAGCCCAATGTGGGGCTTGATTCAGGATTCCAGGATCATGACCTGAGCTGAAGGCAGATACTTAATTGACTGAGCCACTCAGGCATCCTGTCTTTAACTTCTTTCAGTGATGTTTTGTAGTTTTCAGTATACAAGTCTTTCTCCTCCTTGGTTAAGTTTATTCCTAATTACTGTGTTCCTTTTGATGCTATTGTAAATGGGATTGTTTTCATTTCCTTTTTGGATTGTTCATTATTAGTGCACAGAAACCAAGCTGATTTTGGTGTGTTGATTTTGTATTCTGGGACTTGGCTGAATCTGATTCTTAGTTTTAACAGATTTTTTTGTGTGTGAAATCTTTAGGGCTTTCTACATATAAGATCATAGTATTTGTGAACAGAGAAAATTTTACTTCTTTCCTTCCAATTTGAATGATTTTTGTTGTTTTTTCTTGCCTAATTGCTCTGGCTAGTACTTCCAGACTATGTTGAATAGAAGTGGCAAGAGCACTTGACTTGTCTTACAAAGAAAGTTTTTAGTTTTTCAACTTGAGTATAATGTTAGCTGTGGGGTTTTCACATATGGATTTTATTATGTGGACATAATTTCCTTCTATTCCTAGCTTATTGAGTGTTTTTCACATGAAAACATGTTGAATTTGGTTGAACGTTTTTTCTGCATCAATTAAGAGGGTCATATGGTTTTTGTTTTGTTTTGTTTTGGTTTTGTTTTTGCATTCATTCTGTTAATGCAGTGTGGTACATTAAACTTGCAGTCCAATAATAAATTCCACTTGGTCTTGATGTAGAATGTTTTCAATGTGTTGTTGAATTCTGTTTGCTAGTATTTTGTTGAGGACTTTTGTATTAATATTCATCAAGGACATTGTTCTATAGTTTTCTTATAGTATCTTTGTTTGCCTGATTTTGGTATCAGGGTAATGCTGGTAATGAGTTTGGAAGTATTCCCTCATCTTATATTTTTGGAAGAGTTTTAGAAGGATTTGTGTTAATTCTTCTTTAAATGTTTGGTAGAATTCTTTAGTGAAGCCATTTGGTCTTGGGCTTTTCTTTTCTCTCTATACACTAAATTTTTGATCACTGATTCAATCTCCTTACTTGTTATAGGTCCATTCATATTTCTTCACGATTCAATCTTGGTAAATTGTATGTTTCTAGGAATTTAACCATTCCTTCTAGCTTATCCAGTTTGTTAGCATATAATTGTTCCTAGTAGTCTCTTACGGTCCTGTGTATTTCTGTGGTGTCATTTGTAATGTTTCCTCTTTCATTTCTGATTTTATTTATTTGAATCTTTCTTTTTTACTTAGCTAAACTTTTGTTGATTTTGTTTATCTTTTCAAAAAACTTAGTTTTATTGATTTTTATTATTATTATTTTTTAATTTCTCTTTCAACTTGAAGGACTCCTTTTAGCAATTCTTGTAAGGCAGATTTGGAAAGGCCTTACTTCTCCATCATTTGCTGAATATAGTATTTTTGGTTTACAGTTTTTTCTTTTAGCACTTGGAGTATGCCATCCCACTTCTGAGACAGACACACACATACATACACAACACATACATACAGAGAGAGAGATATGAGGGAAGAGAAAGAGAGAGAGATTATTAGAAGGAATTGACTCACACAATCATGGAGGCTGAGAAGTCCTATGATCTGCCATTGTTAAGCTGGAGATCCAGGAGAGCTGCTATGTAGTGCCAGTCAGAGTCTGAAGCCTGAGAACCAGGAGAGCTGATGATATGTTGTAGTCTGAAAATCAGCAAGCTTGAGATCCAAGAGGAGCCAATGCTTCAGCCTGAGTCTGAAGGCCAGAAAAGACCAATATCCCACCTCAAGCACTGAGGCAGGAGAGGTTCCCTCTTACTCAGTCTTTTTGTTCTATCCAGATCTTCAGTTGATTGAATGAGGCCCATTCCTATTAGGGATAAAAATCTGCTTTACTAAGTCTAGACAAGAAGACATATAAAGGAGCTGACCACAATTTGGGGAATGTGTTTAACCCTAAAAGGAAAACTTTCCTAATTCATGGCAAAGGTTCATGGGCAGCATACCAGGTAATAATCTTTCAATGAAAGTCATGACCAAGATGCCATCAGTCATATTGCTCCTAACCTGGTCAGCAGATACTGTAAGATTGCTGTTTATTAAAATATGACCAAAGGATTATCTGAATGAGACTCACCTGGGTGAATTAAGAACACAGATATCAGGACCTAACTCTAGACCTATTGCATCAGCATCTCCATGGGAGGCTCTGAAGTATGCTGAACCTTATATATATTTCTGACTTTTGAAAGTAAAAATAATTTATTTTTTGGACTTCCATTCCAAACATGGCTTCAGGGAAATAGGTAGAGGCTTGTCTAAAAGCTCTGAACCAAATTCCCTCTGATTGTTCAATAGTGGTGGGTGATACCAATCTCACTTGACAGTGAATGGAGAAGAGCATAAATTGGGTATTCAGAAAGTCTTGCTCCATAAATTGAATTCTGAATATCTTTTCAGTAAGTGGGTTTACTAAATAAAATGAATCATTGGGCACTTTTGCTTCTTGGCACCTATTGAGTTAGCAGAGTCATCTGTTCTTTTGTGCTGTTCTTACCTCTGGTTTCTCAAGTTCTGAGAAAAATGAAAAGAAAAGAACCTAATAATTACTGAGTTCTTAAAATACACCATGCTTTATATTAGGTATAATAACTTTCATTTTGCTGATGTAATCCTCACAGAAGCCCAATGGAATAAGATATTATTAAAACTCCATGAAACTCAGAGATTCACTTTTCTTGTCCAAGGCCACACACGTAACAAGTTAAAGAGCCACAAATTGAATCCAAGACAATCTAACATAAGGCCCAGGTTCTTTATGTATTGCATCTTGTCCTCTTAGGTTAGAGCACAAGCTAGTTTGCAGAACATTTATAGAGAACTCAATCCAGAACTATAATTCTCTTCATGTAAAGAGAGCTCTTGAATTGGTGAATGAATATACAAATGTCTGTGTATGGTGGGGAGGTCTTCTGGGCTATTTCTATAGATTTACTGGGTATTTGTTCACTGTCACATCTTTTAAGGTACTTGGGTGAAAGCCTGTGAGAAACTCTGCCCTAAACTATTTCCAGTGTTGTCAACTAAAACCCAGACACCCTATAGAAGTACTCAGAAGTGCAAAAAACTCCTTGAAACAACTGCATGTGAACTGATTTATATCCATTGTTCTTCTTTAATTAGATGTGTACTTCCATATAATGAAAGTCAGAAAGAAGGATTAATATTTTATGAGATCTGCCTTCGGGAATAAGACAGGCAGCAGAAGTTAAAGGGCAGTTCTAGCTATAACATGCAGGGAGTAAAACTAATAAACCATAGCTACAAAAATTTTGTAAAATGCATGAAATTCTGTAACTTCCTATAGTATGAGAATTTGCTTTTGATTTCTTTTAGCTGTTTCTCCACAATGACTAGTAAGAAAATTCATAAAAGACAAAAGATCTGTGTACTTGTCTAGTCTATACTACAATAGCTTCAAAAATTCTGACCATTACAACCCTGAGCTTCTGCTCCAAGAGAATGTCTAATGATGCTTTCATTGGAAACAGCCCCCTTTATGGTTTCTTTCCAAAGCACTCAGGATGGATTCCAAAGGTACTCTTCTTACGCAAAGGAGAATAATTTTAAAGAAGTGCATAAGCAAAGCCTAGGAACGTTTTTTAGGTCATTGCAAAGGCTCTGAGTAAGGAAGAACATGCCATTGCAGTTTGGTGGGAGCAGAGAATAGTGTAGAATCCAAAGAAGATCAGTGAAACTCAGACCAGAAAAATCACAGACACTACTTTCTTAAGTGTCTTCACCAATTTGTTGTCCTCTTAGATTAGAGCACAAGGTAGTTGTGAGAACATTTATAGAGAACTCAATCTAAAAAATATAATTCTCTTCATGTTAAGAGAGCTCTTGAGTTGGTGAATGAATATACAAATGCCTATGAGGGGATTGTAAATTAATATCAAATGACTACTATTTTGAATGTATGTTAAACATAATTATTCAGCATAAGTTTACCATAAAGATAGAAAACCTACAGAGTTCTATTTTGTTGCCTTTAAAATGTCTTGAGTTGAAGCACCCCTCCAGGTATCATTATAGATTATGTGACCTGCTTTTTATGCTTGTGTAAAAAACCATAAACAGTAATCCTACAAAATGTTGTCTTAATGGGTTTAATTGTGCCTGGTTATGCTGTACCTTTTTCCAAGGCAAAAAAGAAAATTAGAAACTAGAGAAAGTATGTCTGCCTGTACCCAATATTCCAGAATAGAGTTGAAGTCAGAATCCCAAGAAATAAAATGACTCAGGTCAGCATTACAGAAGGTGGGAAAAGCAGACTGTGTTTCTAGGGTAAGATTTTGGGAAAGGAAATAAATGCAAAAGGAGTTGTTCTGGACCTGAAGGTGACTTCATGAACCTAACAATAGAATGGTCATTTGAGGTTCCAGACACATTAGAGATGACCAAATAAACACAGATGGATTTTAAGGTATATTTGGGTAAGTCAAATATTTTGGTATTTTTCACAGTGCTGAAATAAATGGAGTATTACTAGACTCTTACATATCATCATCAGTAGATTCTTACCAATGAGTTCAGGTTTTTCTTCTCATACTCCACTGACAAAAGGTGGGCACAGACCAAGAATTTATTCACTAGGCAAATTTGGGTAAAGAACTCATGACCCAATGACTCAGCTTAGGTCAAGTGCCCATCGCCCAGTGGTAATCAGGAAAGAGAGGATCACAATGTATGAACTTGGCTTTAATCCTAACAACGAGGATGCGGGGGGGAGCACTTTTTCTGTGTTGCCAAAAAGGCAGAGCCACAGGTGTCCAATATAGCACATGTGATGTTTTCCTCAGATGTCCAGATATTGCATTTTCCTATCATTGATCTATCATCTTTGTAAATATAGGTTCATGCAAATACCTTTCAAATATTGAGAAAGTGTTTGTTGAGTGAATTACGAATGACTTCACCTTTTCCTGTGCCAACTTTATAATCTGAATTTCAAAGATAATATAAATACCATTCACCTGGACCTGCATTTGTAGTGGAGTCCCCAGTAGAATAACATTTTGTCTTCTCTCTACCCTTTCTTTCTCTCAGTGATCTCATCTATTTCTATGACCATATATATATATATCAGTGATTCCTGAATGTATATCTAGCAGAGATCTCATCCCCGAACATAAAAGCAGGATGAAAAGTATTTGAATGAGGTGAGTGAATAATATGAGAAAGAAGATTGGAAAAGGACAGGGGAACCTGAGTGGCTCAGTCAGTTAAGTGCCCAACTATTGATTTCAGCTCAGGTCATGATCTCAAGGTTGTGAGATCAAACCCCACACTGGGTTCCGTGCTGCACATGGAGCTTGCTTAAGAGTCTGTCTCTCCCTGTTCCTCTGCTCCTCCTCCCCTCAAAAAAAAAAAAAAAAAAGGACAAAGTTCTGGGGAAGAACACTATTTGGGGCACCTTATACCAATTGGTAATAGCCCCCAGATCACTGCACTCTGAGGAGTTCTGATCCTCCATCCAGGCTCTGAAGGAAAGTGTGCCAGGTAGAGGGAAGGGCGAGAAACTGAGATCACTTGTACCACCTGTTCGAGCCACCCAGTAGTCATCTCCAATGAAAGGCTGCATGCGGGGAGATAAGCCAGCAAAGGAGGCTGGGATAGAATAACTAGGTAGGAAGAGAATTAGGATAGAGTCAAGTCAAGGAAAAAGGCAAAAAGGAAGGCTAATAATATGAAACAGCTTAAAGTGATCAAATATTATGAGGTCAAAAGAGATGCCTCTGTATTGGCAAATAAGCCATTGAGAATAGCTGTTGAGGTACAGTGTTCATTGTGCAAACCTGAAAAGTGGATGGAAGATGAGAAAATGTAAACAACAGTTGTAGTCTACTCGAGAAGCTGCCTGTGTATGACAAGGGAAGCCGGTGACTAGACTGGGCTACTGAATGGAAAGAAAGTTGTATTTTTTAATAGGACAGAGTGAGCATGTTTGAAGCCTGCACAGGAACAGGAGTTCAATGGCTCAAGCAGTGCAGGAAAAATGTACTAAGATTTTCACTGCAGCGTTGTTTGTAATAGCAAAAAAAACCACAAAAAAATAGATATGACTTAAATACCCAACAATAAAAAAAAGATAAATGCTGTACAATCATCCAGACACACACACACCATTTAATGTTGCATTTCTAGCACCTAGAACAGTATTCTATACTTATAACAATATTTTATAATTTTATGAAATAATTATATACTAAAAATTAGTATTTACTAATCTAAATGATAATCATGTCTGTCTCTATCTGTAAGGGAAGGGATTTTTGTCTCTATGTGTTCACTGTGATATCCCTAGTACCTAGAACAATACCTGGCATATAGTACAAATATCCATTAAATGGTTAGTGTGAAAATGAAAGAACCAGAGCTCCACAGATGAATATGGATGAATTACATAAATATAATTTTGAATGAAAAGAATAACTTTCAAAAGAAATGATGCCATTTTTATAAAAGTTAAACTTTTTTAAAAAAAAAAGGTTAAGCTTTTGCACAGTGGTACCATATACTGTTTTGAGATATATACATATATCCCAAAAATGTATATATAGATACATGCATATACAAATATAAGTATGGATATACAAACACATACACAGCTGTGTGTATATACATGTAATACATGTATGTATATACAGTCAATTTTCATTATTTACAATACTTATGTTCTCTAAGATACCACAAACACTAAATTAACAAATTCTGAACCATTGCTCCTAGGGAGAATTCAGGGTTAGGTTCTTGTGAGGCTCGGGCCACATTTTTGTCAACTGGTCAATACATAACCTTGTTTTATGTATGTTTCCATTTAAAGACACCTTATTTACTATATATTATTGACTCATTAACATTGAACTCATGGCCAACAGCACTATAATTCAGACCTGAATGAAGCACATCTAATGGGTGTTTCCTCTGTAAGTCACATCACAGCCTTCTTGCACTTATGAACACTAGACAGCATTTCAGGCCTATGTCTGGAATTTGTTGTAAACAGCGAAACCACAAAGAAAAAGCACAAAAACGCAAAAAGCATAGCACTAAACAGAACACTAAAAGGATTCTTCTTTATAGTTTAAGAGCTGAAATGAAAAACACAGAGTTTCCCTGCTCAACCTGAGATAGGAACATAGGGGGTCTAACGACTCAAAATTTATCCTGTTCTCTGCATACCCATGAATGACTTTAAAAGCACTGGTAATATTAACTTGGGGACCACAAATAATTTTAGCTGGTAGGCAAATTCCCAAATATGATGAAATCTGTGAATAATGAGGATTGACTATATATTCATATATTTTGCTAGTCAGTACTTTTGAAGTCAGGCAAGGTGGGATAACTGAATTATGGGAAAGGAAGGGAAGGGAATGTGAATTATGTAAGCAATGAAGTGGAGTGGGAGATAAGCAGTTATCCATTGTATCATGTAAATCTTTCTTTTGCTTGTCTGTATTATTCTATAATAAATTTAAAAGTTATTTTATTTTTAAAGCAAGAGAAAATAGGTGAAAGTTTCATAATTCTCTTATTAAAAGCAATGACCTACTTCCATTCCCACCCAGAATCTTACTTCCTAGAAGTGATCCTGTTCAGCTCAGCTTTTTCTTCTAGAATTTTACCCCACTTAGAAAAACAAAATACCCAGTTCTGGATCTTATATAGAATTTAGAATTCCATACAATGAATGCATCACCAAATCAAGAGTGTAGATTCACCTTAAGAGAAATGGAGTCCATTGCCATTGTAGAGTTGCAGTTTAGGTTCCTCACCAGTTAAATTTCAGACCAATACTAGCCTTGGGAATCTAAACTGAGTGACATACACAACAAACTCCTTACTATATTTTAAAGATTGAGCCAAATACAAGAGTGAGAAAAAAGGGTCTTGCAGATCTGATAGTGGTGGGAAGTCTGGAGAGAAGTTTGATGTTTGAGAGGCATGAAAGGAAATCAGACAGCAATGATTATGATAAAGATGGTAACAATGAAATGTACACAAAAAGGTGGCCTATGGAACATATTCCCAAATTACAATGTATAGATTTGTCTGTCTCCCCCCACTTTTTAAAAATATTTTATTTATTTATTTATTTATTTATTTGAGAGAAAGTGTGAGAGAGAGAGTGCACAGAAGGAGAAGGAGAAGCAGACTCCCCGCCGAACAGAGAGCCCGAGGTGGGACTCGATCCAGGACCCCAAGATCATGACCCCAGCCAAAGGCAGCTGCTTGACCGACTGAGCCACCCAGGCACCTCTGTCTCCACCCACATAATGAAAACATGGGTATGTCTGCTGTGTTCATTAATTCTTGCCACCTGGTAAGCACTTAATAAATATTTGTTGAATTAACAAGTGAATGAATACAAGATTGGCAAATATAAAAGGATAAGAGAATACAATGCTATGGATGGTTTCCCCTGAAAAACCCTTTCATGTTTAAACTGGAAACATTTCTCATCCAGGTTGGAAAGCTAACAAAGAGTGAAATTTGTGCCTCCAGCCCCTTCACATCACTGGGGCTCCATGGATGTCTGATGGTCCAAGTCAAGGCATGGCTTCCCCTTTCTCAGGAAGTTACGGTCAGAAGAACCCATTTTCAAAAGTAGCTATTGATAAGAATTCACTTAAAATGACAGGGAAGCTTCCTTTGGGGAGAACAGGGGAATTCTCTGGGGTACTCATTTTTAAAAGCCGATATTTAAATCTTCTATTTATCTCCGCTCAAGAATCCATTTGTTTTGTTTCTTCCTTTTCTATAACTTCCCCACACATTTTGGCTGATATCTTCACACTTGAGTCATTTTAATTATTTTCAGAAGAACCTAATGCTGAAGTTTCATTAGTATGTTAGTTTTATGGGGCTTTTTTATGTGTTACATCCTGGGAGTTCTCACTATATTGTGCTAGTTAACTTATCAGCCATCATTCATCACCAGGATTTGAATTAGCAAACATATTCTTTTGTTTAGTATCGCTTTATATCTCTTATTCCTCTGTCTTAATTTTGAATCACAAATGCATTATAGTGCTTTATTCTTTTGGTTCTAACCCACTGACAACATAACTATAAAGACCCACAAATTCCTGGGTGCCTGGGTGGCTCAGTCGTTAAGCGTCTGCCTTCGGCTCAGATCATGATCCCAGGGTCCTGGGATCGAGTCCCACATCGGGCTTCCTGCTCAGTGGGAAGCCTGCTTCTCCCTCTCCCACTCCCCCTGCTTGTGTTCCTGCTCTCGCTGTCTCTCTCTCTGTCAAATAAATAAATAAAATCTTTAAAAAAAAAAAAAAGACCCACAAATTCCTTGTTCTTGTTTTTGTGATGGTCAAAATTCCATTATTTCATTACATGCCATAGCATATTGTTAAAAGAGTAGAGGTTAGAAGCCCTGACTTTTAATCCATTTTCTGCAATTTATTAGCTCTATGGGTTTAAGCAAATCATTCAAACCCTCTGTGCCTTAGTTTCTTTATCCATCCAACAAGTATAATAATACTATTTTTATAGGATTGTTCTCAAACCAACTGAAACACAAGGCTGATACTGTCTTCTAGAATGCACAAAACACTTTATCAATCTAAGAAACTATTGTTAGAGGTACCTTTCCAATCAGATCTCCGTGGTCACTGTTTTAAGGGTGCTGGCCCCAAAATAGCTTCTGTTCATGACAGGCAAAATCACAGCCAACCATCTCCGTAGAAGTCAATTATTAAGTCATTCTTAATATATAAAGAGAGAGAGCACTAGCTGTGTGCCTGACACTTTTTGAGGAGTTACCAATACAGTGGTCAGTGATACAGGTAAAGTCTTTACTCTCATGAGCTTATATAAACATCTTCCCTTTGGAGTCAGCATAAGATTATAGGAAAAGGATAGTTGATACGAAATAAAAAACATATATGTACAGAAATATTTATATTCATAATGCAGAAGTGATGGCATGTTACAAATTTGTTGCATACATTTGTTGCAAATTATACATATAAATAAGCCCCCCCACAAAAAAACCCTCTCATTCTTACTGTGTATGTACATACCTTAAAAACTCACAGGCATTCATAAGAAAACCAAGGTGATATTCAGGGTGGAGATGGGGGGAATGCTCACTCCCTGAGGCAGGTGTCTTCATTAACAACTTTACAGGAAGGTCATTCTCCCATCTCAGATACAGCCACCTTCTCTCCATCCTGACAGCCCTCTCTTCTTTTTTTGTGGGAGAAGAGGATTTTGCTTCTGACCCATGAAAGACTTTTTCCTCCACAATCTCCATCACCCAATTAATGTAGACGACTGTGTCATACTATAAACATCCCTGCACCTCATCCCACCCTAGGGACTGTATATTAATCCGCTTTGGATTAATTTAATCCTTTTGGTGGAAGGTAAAGGCTAGTTCATGCTTTGTCCTTACAATGTGGCATAGTGGTGGAGGATACATGGGTGGACAGCTCAGATCCCAAACATACTTCTTAGTAGCTGTGCAAGTTTGGGCAAGAGATTTAGTTCTGTGCCTCAGTTTCTTCATCTGAAAGATGAGATAACAAAATTACTCATCTCACAATGTTTTTTGTAGGAGTTAAATGAGATAATGCATGTAATGTACTCTTCAGTACAGAGTGGTCACTCAATAATATATAAAATTATTATTTCTTGACAAGGTAATTAATTTTGGTGTTTCCATAATCTTCTAAGAGAGAGCCTAGTGTCTCTGAGAAAATGAATAAAGGTTTATTGGATAAATATAAAGTCAGGTTGGATAATTATTTAATAGTAGGAAGCTATATAACAGGTGCAAAGTTTTGGACCCTGGTATCTATGGTGGCAGTTAACTTAATTTCTCTGAGGGGGTCATATATTTCTCGCCAATAACACAAAAGGATTGGCTTCAGTTCATCTCAAGTTGCAAAAATGATCTGAGAAGGAATAATTACAGAAAAAACTGTAGTGAGGACTTAAAATTATTCAGAGAAGAGGCATGAATAAGAATCAAGTGGAAAAGGTTTTGAGTCAATGCAGACAGGAGGAACAGAGAAGAGTAGCTCTTGAGTCCCATTAATTGACATAAACCAATGACCTAAACAGAAAAGGTAACCTGAAAGGCTTCTGGGTCATGGGAACCATAAAGGATAGAACAATTAGCTCTAAGTGCCAATTTCCTGGATTGTTGAGTGGGTGAAACGACAATTTTAAAGTGCTTTGAAAAAGGTAAAAGTGATTTAAAAATATGGGGACATTTAATAATGAGTGGATAAGCTCCTTCAATAATGGATACTTACAACTGAAAACAGGACCTTGGGCTGTGTTCATTCCATCAGTGTCCTGTTAGTTTTAGTTGATTTAAGGCATGAGATATAGAGTCTGTCATTCTCTGTCATAAATTTAACATCCAAAGTAACTTATTTTGCTTAAATATTCTTCCGTCTCTTCTTTTAAACAGAATTTTTGACTTTTGCTGTTGTTAGAGAATTGAAAACAAATTCTTTCCAGTGCAACTAAAGTATGGTTGCTCCTTACTCCCATGTCATTCTACAGATGGGAAAAGTTGGACTTATTCTTGAAATAAATTTCCATAATGGTACAAGGAAGGAGTTGGAGAAGTCAATGAAGATAATTGCCACAGGACACTGAAAAGGCCAAGACACTTCACTAGATGAAAAAAAAATTATCACTATTTTGATAGTCGCACATTCTACAAATTATTCGATGTCAACTCACTTTTATGTCTTAAAATAGCTGCAAACATTGTCAGCAGTGGTGTTCAGTGAGGTTTGGTTATAACCAAAAAGATCTGATTATGCTGTTCTTGCAAGATAAAGTTTTCCGTTGCTAGGACAGCATTCTGCCCCCCCAGAAGCCGTATGCTTTGATCTTTAGTAAATAACTAATATCAAGATGTCTAAAGATAGCTCTTGAAAATCATCCAGATATAGGAGGCCATGAAAGGAGATTTCCTAAAGATATGAGAAAAAAACTTGAAAAATAAAAAGCAAAAATCTAATCTTGTCAAACTGTGATAGTATTTAAAATAATTTTTTTATCTGTATTATGCCTTGGATTACCCTTCCATGTCCCCTCATTGTGTCCTATTTTAGTCTAATACACATGGGATCAGACTTTGCTTTCCCCCTAAAGTAAGGTTATATAGATGTGAAAGAAATCAAGAGAGAATGAGGTTTCCCATAACTTCTAAATCATTTAGGGAAAAAAATAAATCATATAACTTGAGTCCTGCTGTCAAGGAACTAAGACTGCAAATGGGAGAGAAGATTAATACAGAAGAGTGTCAAATGATGTTTGCAGTAGGCAGCCTCCCAGATGGCCCCCAACGATGGCTCCTCCTAGTATTCACACCCTTGTATTGTCCCCTCCACATCATACCAGGGTCAATCTGTGTTACCAGCACTATATGACAGGGTGATGGTACATCACCTCTGAGATTAGGTTATAAAAGGTAAGGTTGCTTCCATCTTAGTCACTCGCTCTCTCCGCCTCTTAGATAATTCCCTAGAAGTGGAGTCAGATGTCATGTTGTGAGCTGCCCTATGGAGAAACCCATAAGTAAGACTGACAAGGACCCGAGGCAAGGCTCTGAGGCCTAAAGCCAATAGCCACGAGGGTGAATTTGTAAAAGGATTCCACGACCAGGCAAGTCTTCCGAAGACTGCAGCTTAGCCAGCATCTTGACTGTAACCTCCTGAGTCTGTGAGTCAGAACCAGCCAGCCCTCAGAAACAGTGAGGTAACACATGTTTGTGGGTTTAAGCCTCTAAGTTTGGAAGTAATTTCTTATGCATCAATATACATCTAATGCAGTGTTCTTCAGACTGAAACTGCTCTCAGAATCAGGAAAAGAGGGAGGCCGGTGAGGCCTCAGCTCACATGGATAAGCAGCTCGGACAAAGTGTGGCACAGTGTGGGCATTTCAAATATTGAGAACAATCTTCCCCCTGCCTCTCTGTCCCAGCCCCATAGTTCCTCTCTCCAGCAAAGTCAGTTACTTGCTCCTTGTGTATCTTTCTGACATATTCTGAGAATTTCTGATGTTGATTTGAACATCTTTGATCTACATAAATACTATGAATTTTTCCTTCATATATATGGAGGAGAGAAGCATGTAGGCTTGTGAAAACTTTGTACTATGTTCTGAACCCATCTGCAAAGGGCATTGTTTATCAATCCTAATGTTTAACATCTAGTTTGAACTTACTTCCTTTTTATTCTGCTTTTCTATTTTGCTCAAATCCATAGAACAGACTATTTAAAATGCATTTGCATTTGGGACTATTTAAAAATCACTTGAATAATAAACTATTCTAAATGGTTCTACCATTTCTGTAGCAGACTAGTTCCCATCAGTTAGTCTTTCCTTTCTTTGTGGAGATATTTAGCTTTCATTAATAATTTATTATCTGTTTTAAACAAATGTGCAGTTGGTGTTCATTAACATTTCATTATTTGGTTGAACACTGTGCTCAGCTCAGGGTCCTTGAATGTTAAATTTACAGCCTTTTAGAATTGTGAAGATTTCTTGCTCCGGATGAAATTCACACATTAATTATTAGGGTTTTATTCTTGTTTATGAGCCTCAGAAGCTCCTGAGACTTTCCAAACACAAGCTGTCCATGAAGTTTTATTTTCCTTCTTGGGGTTGGAATCATGTTGCCTACATTCTGCTTCTTTTTTAAGTTTAACTGAAAAAAATGTAAGTGACTATCTGAACTAATATTTGAAGATTCAATGAAAATTTATTTCAGTCTCAGGTACACAAAAATGAATTTATTTTCACTTACTAACAATTTTTTCCTTCAAATGTAACATTTCTAGATCACCATTTCCATAGTCATGTTTTTATATCTTCTTTTATATCTTCTTTCTTACCTTTTGGCATGTGCTTCACCTCATTTCAGAGTTGACTGCAAAGTTTATTTTTTAACGCCAGACCACAGAATATATTCACACATCACACACATCACACACACACACACACACACACACACACACACTGATTAAAATATTCTAAAATCCATAAAAGCTATAGCAGTCATATTTAAAACCTGGTCAACTGAATATACTTATTTTTATGGTTATTTTCCAGAAGTTCTGTTTCTGCCCTTAGCTATGTATTCCTAGACCTTTTTTCCCTTGCTGTAGTTAATTTTTAACATGGCTTTGCAGAATATGCAATAAGTATATATTGTAAATACAATTTACAGAAATTTTCTCCAGCTTGCCCTCATTTCCTCTGCGATGGTGCAATAGTGACCATTTGCTGCTGGGGCTCTCTAATTTCCTCCATCCAAACTTAATTGACTTCCTCTTTTTTGGTTGCTTGGGCCCTGCCCTGTGAGGCCAACCCCTAAAGTTTACTGCTTAGGATTTTCCAGCTTTTCCAACTTCATTTTATTTGTCTTAACATTCACCGTTGTTCAATTTTGTCCATCTATAGTCTACCATACAATGCAAGTCTATCATCCTATGTGAAAACTTTCTGACTGGAACACACACTGGGGTTTGATAAACTAATATCTTAAAAAAAAAAAAAAGCAGTAAATACTAAGAGAAAGTTAATCTAATAAGGAAATATTACATCAGTACAAACTCAGAAACGGACCCTGTTCCTGGATTCTTGGAAGTTATCACAAAGATGGCACACATTGAGAGAAAACTCACAGATTAGTAGTTCTCCAAGGTCAGTATGCTTAACAAAACACCACCTGGGATGCTTGTAAGGGTTGTGAGTTCTAGGCCCCACTCCCAGAGAATCCGATTTGCCAAGTCTGAGGTGAGATCCAAGAATCTGTGCTCTGCAAGATTTCTATGAAATCAGGTTTAGTCTCATGCTTTGAGGGAGATTGCAATGAGAAACACAGAAAGCTCATACCAGATCAATATGTGTATGTTCATAGTATTGAAACAAGGAGGAAGATGAAGTAAGTGTTTACCATGCATGGGAAATTATCATCCCTCTTTCAGATTTTCTAGAAGAATCTTTAGGGAAGGTATAATTAAAGGAATCATTCAAGTAAACCAGGAAAAAATATATTTATGGGAAATTGTCTTAAGAAGAGTTTAAGGAAACTATTTGAACTTGCTTTGAAACCTGAAAAGACAGAAACAAAGGAAAGTAGGCATTTTTGACAAAGTAGAAAAATTAGAAACAACTAAGATGGAGGCTAATTTAAACTTTACAAGATCCATTAATTCTAATGATTCTGTCTGCTTTATTACAAATTTATGGACATACGGTTGACTCCTATTTAAAATGGAAAGATAGGGCGCCTGGGTGGCTCAGTTGGTTAAGCGACTGCCTTCGGCTCAGGTCATGATCCTGGAGTCCCTGGATCGAGTCCCGCATCGGGCTCCCTGCTTGGCAGGGAGTCTGAGTCTCCCTCTCCCACTCCCCCCTCTTGTGCTCTCTCTCTCTCTCACTCTCTCTCTCAAATAAATAAATAAAATCTTTAAAATAAATAAATAAATAAATAAATAAATAAATAAATAAATAAAATGGAAAGATATTTGAAATAGGCCTTTGCCTGTAGAGCAGTGACTCTTCTTCCTGGCTGCACGATAGAATTACCTGGAAGCTTTAATAAATATTTACATCTGGGACCCACCCCCTATATATTGGGTTTTAATGAGTCTTGGGCATAGCCTGTGCATCAGGATTGCTAAATACTTTTCAGATGATCTTAATGTGCAGACAAGGTTAATAACTACTGTTCCAGTGAACCTGGCAAGGTTCCGGTAAGCTATCTGAGATGGACTGATTGACCAGAGTAATGCACGCACAGTAGACAGCGCTTTGCAGTTCATCATTAGCTAAAAGCTCAAAACTCTGTACTTGTTTCCAATGTTAAGTGTTATTAGAGAAGGCAGTTAGATGCAAGTTGTGTTTCAGTAACAGAATATAAAGATTAGTGTTTGTATTTTTATTTATGTGATTTATTTGGCAAATTAGTCCGTACCTGGGAGGGAAATAAGCCTAAAGTCAGATATGAATATCCTGATCTTCACATTCACTTAGACCTTAGACCTGTGGTAGGTGAAATAATAACCCCAAAGGTGGGTCTTAATTGCCAGAACCTGAATTGCATGAACAGAGCAAAGGGGATTTAAGGTGGCAGATGGATTTAAGGTTGCTAATTAGCAGATTTAAAGATAGGAAGATTGTCCTGGGTTATCCATTTGGGTCCAATATCATCATAAGAGTCTTTAAATGTGGAAGAGAGAGGCAAAAGAAGAGTCAGAGGAAGGGATATGGCAACATATGCAGGTGAGAGGGATGTGAGGTGCGAAGTCAATCCACTGGTACTGGCTTTGAAGAAGAAGGAAGAAGGACATGAGCCATGGAATGTGGTACCCTTTAGAAGCTGGAAAAGTCAAGGAAATGGGCTGTCCCCTAGAACCTTTAGGAAAGGAACCCAGCACTCTACCAACACCTCGACTGTAGCCAAGTGAGTCCATTTTGGACTCTGACCTTCCAAACCATAAGATAATAAATTTGTGTTGTGTTAAGCCACTAAGTTTGTGGTCATTTGTTACAGCAACAATAGGAAAGTAATACGACTTACCTATTACATATAAAAAAGAAAAACCCACAAAATGTGAAAACACCCTTTTGAGATCAGCTCTTCGGTGGTCCCAGGGCTCGGGAATACATACCAGCGTTCTCATGTCATATACACCACCCAGGAGGACTATATTTCCTATACCTGGGTATTGGATGATGCCTAGCTTCCTTAGTGAAAGCATAGCCTCTCAGTCCACAAATCCTCAGATGGTTATGGTGACCAGTATGTGCAAGGCAGTGAGGAAGACGTGCCCAGCAGAGGGAACAGCACCGAGAATAAGCAAGATCTCTGCTCATCATGCTCAGTATTGTCAGTGTTTCCCAGACTTCAAAAGAAACAAAGCTATATTTTTGAGGACTTGTCACCCTACTGATGATGAGAGTTTTTCTTTGTTGTTTCATGTGTCTCTTTGTAATTACATTGTTCCACAACAACTGCCCGATCTTTCACAGTGAGGCTCTTAATTCTGTTTTCAAAAAATTCTTCCTTGAAGTCTCTATTCTGTGGACTTCCCTTTCCACTCAGCCATGAACGTATACAATATTAGGTCAATAAAAACAAGGCAATCACTTTAATTTTTGACAGAAGGATATAATATGAAAGGAAAATAAAAGTTTTAGTTGTGCAGGGCAAATGCTGAACTTCCTGGTGAAAATTTCAATTTCCTGATTGCACAATATCTGTATCATCTCATTTTTTACTACTACTTTCTCCTTGTTTATTCTGCAAATATCTGAATAATTACCATGTCACTTTAGGATACAATGACGAACAAGACAGGCATGACCTCCTCTCTCTTGGAAGTTAAAATCTAGTAGATGTTACAGAAAACAGAAAATTCCAGTATTGGCTTATTAATGTGTTTATCCACGCACCAATTATTTATGAAGTACTTATACTGAGCTAGCGCCAGGAAAAGAAGAATGAGACCCAAAGCTACACTTTAGTTACTTAAATGAGGATGGTGGGAAGCCCCTTCCACAAAAGATTAATGTTTACGGAATATACTTAAACATACAGAGATTTCATAAAACTGACTGCCATTAGCCCTTGAGGACGGTTGTGGAGTGGCTGGTACATTTGTGTGGCAGGCCCTTCTTTCTAAATCCTCAGCAGGGCCCACTTAGCACTTCAGTTTTTTATTCTGAGATTCTTCCAGACTAAGAATTTAAGAATCCATTTGGAGCCTTTTTTCCTAAAAACTTGGAATTGTTCCCAAAAGAAATAAATCAAAATCCTAAGATGACTTTGCAGCTAAGTAACCTTAGAAGAAGGGGTTTTCTTGGCCACATTAAAATCATCTGGGAACACTTGAAATTCCTACTGAATTATAATCTCAGTGCCTGACACTCTGGAACCTGCATTTTTAACATAGACCCCAGGACTAAAGTATGATCATTACTGCCTTAGAGGATCCTCAGTCTATCCCACATTGTCATATTTCTTTACCGATTTTGAATAGTTGGGTCTAACTTGACTCTTAGGTCAAAAGGTTTCCTTAGGGATTTTGAATAAGGTTACCCTCTTAAACCAGTAAATCCCATACATCCTACATGAGATGACATTAGTAGAAGTAAATGAGCTCTTATCTATAAGAGCTTGTTTAAAAACATTTGATCTGAGGAGAAGGGAAAAAGTTCAACTATCCAAGGTAACTTGGATGCAATTCAGGTTGGCAAGCAGAATAGGTTAGTAATCAAAATATTGAAACCTAATCAAATGCATTATAGCAGGTCTTAGAAAAACTTGTTAACAGAAGGCTACTCATTCCTTCAATGTCTCTCTCTCTCTCTTTTCAGTCTTACTGTTGTCTAAAATAAAAGACTGATAGTGTTACCCAGCACAGTTGAAGGGGTCAGGGTGGTTTGAGAGGGAAAGAGGGGGAGGGAGACTGGATTTGGGAGAGAATAAACAACTGATCATCAGAGAAACCTTTTATTTTCTCAGTTAGAGATGCGTCAACAGGCGTCACCATAAACTGAAGGAAGAACTCTCAAGACTATCTCAAGAGTCTTGGCTCTGGGTCCATAATCCCAGCTGTTTTCTGGCTGTCATCTGGAGATGTCACTACAGAGAGAGTACATTGGCCAGAAAAACCTGTGCACCCCCGTGTCCTTAATCTTTATTTTTCTCATTGTATATTCACATGTTGATTTGTAGTATATGATTCTTCCTCTGTTGAGCCTGGAGAGTTGAGCTCCGTGGTCCCAACGACCCCTCTAATTATGGTGTCAAAGTAGTTTCTTGACTGCTAAATTGAGAGTCAAGACTCTGGGAGACTCCGCTTAAATGAGCAACTGGATTTTTCTCAATAACATCTCCAGGTTGTTTCTAAACAACTGTAAAATACTTTAGAGACTCTTTAGAGCTGTTAGGAGTCAATATTTTACAAAGAAGGAAACAGGCTCAAAGAAGTGAAGTGACAGGCCGAGGACACAGGGCAAGAACATGGATGGGTAGAGACACAGATGTCTTAAATATAAGGGCAACATTGCTTTCCACACATTGCAGCATCTCTCACACTGTTGGGCACAAGGACTTTGTTTTCATCCACTTATATGCCCACTGGGATTTTAATGACAATACACCTTTGTTAGAAAGCAGATCCTTCCACAGAGAAAAAGACTTCATGATTATAGAAGCGTCACGTATAGAGTAATTTTTCCCAAGGCGTTTTGGCTTCCAAAACCAATATATGTCGATGCATGATGATACACTTCTTAAGCCTGGTATGGATTTCTTCCTCTCTTTCTAGTCATCCAAAAGTACCCCTGCCTAAGCATACTAAAAATGAGGTAGAAGGAGATACATGAAACTCCCTTGCTTGAAAATTCAGTCTTCTCATTTTGAAAAGAACTCCTAAGCTTTGACAAAATGTTTATGTTCTATGAAAAACACAGTCATCTGTCAAACTTGGTTTTATACTTAACAATTAAAAGGGGAGGTCAGGATGCCCCACAGATGTGATTTACATCCTTAGGCATGTTTAGACAGACCTCTGGCGCACAGGATTGCCTTCCAATGTAATAGCCATATAAAGTTCACTTGTTTTATTTGTTATGCTGTGTTTGCCCAGTGCTTCCAGGGCTAGAGAATAACAGAAACCAGACCAGAAATCATTGCATTTTCTCTGGGCCCGAAATATCATGTGCCAGAACAGTCACTGGACTGCCACCAGTCTGTGGATTGGATTCAGATTATGACCTCCCCATTTGTTCCATTTAAATTACCATGAAGGTATGAGCTCAACAGTGCTCTGAAATGGTGTTGGCATATGCCGTGTAAACAGCCCATGCTCAGACCTCAGGAACGCTTCACCAATAGCCTAGGAAACCTCTATTACAAAACAGCTTATAGGTTTGAACTATATAGGTTTGAAGTCTCCTTTGTTTGTTTGTTTGTTTTTATTTGACGCAGAGAGAGAGACAGCGAGAGAGAGAACACAAGCAGGGGGATTGGGAGAGGGAGAAGCAGGCTTCCTGCTGAGCAGGGAGCCCGATGCAGGGCTCGATCCCAGGACCCTGGGATCATGACCTGAGCCGAAGGCAGAGGATCAACGTCTGAGCCACCCAGGCATCCCTGAAGCCCCCTTTGGAAAATCTAAGTGGCGGCCGGGTTCTCAGAGCACGGTCTGCTTCCTATGGCCATCACCCTTCAGCCCGCTCTGGGCAAGAAGTGTCTCCTCATCAGCAGACGAGGGATGGATATTAAAAGATATACAAATAATGTTTATATCCCATGGTTGTCATGAGGATTAAGTGATATAGTTCACTTAGTATGTGAGCTACATATTCATAAGATTATTTATATAATCAGCCTTTAAGTGTTCTCACTGAACCTGGTACATGGAAATCCTTAAAATACCATTTATCCTTTCATTTTCAGGTACCTCTCCTCTTTGGTACTTAGACTCTTGAACACTAATAGCAAGAAGAAAGGAGAGACAAGACAGAGAAATGCAATACAACTTTCCATCTTTTTTTTTCACTCTCTCTTATTCTAGGTAAGAAGAAATTGAATGGGAACCATGGGAAATTATTATTGTTGAAGGAGTAAAATAAACCAAAATGAACCTCGGAAAATCAGAAAAGTGTGTATGGTTCACATCATAAACAGACAAGCTTTTCAGCTTGGTCAGATGGGTTGACCTGAAGTCGAATTCACACAGACAGAAAAATGGGGAGAAGAGAAGAGGTAGCACTCAACACACGTCAGGGTGAGAAACATCCTTTCCCACCAAAAAAATGAGTCTTTCTCTGCTTGAATCATCAACAAGGAACGGGGGGAAGAAATGCTGAGGGACGGAAAGCCTGGGCAGGAGCTGATCTGTGCTCCTGGCTGAAGTCCTCATGGGCTTACTCATTCTGTTGTTGGTACGGTCCCCGTCCCCGCATCGCACCGATTCCAGGAACCTCTCAAGGTCACTAGTAAGGGAGCAAATTATCTGCAGCAGGTGGTGATTGCCTCCACAATGACACTCTGCTCCAGACTATTACAGAAGACTCCCTTTGCCTTCTTGCTGCACCCCTCATGCGGGGAGCAATCGCCCCACTCCCTGTGGGCAGAGGCAGCCTCGAGAGGCTTGCAGGTTGACGAGATGGTAACCCGGGCTAGCTAACAAATCGCTGATTCTTGGAATTGTTTGGCAGGGTGGATTTGCCAAACAATTAATTTCCCCTAACGTGAAAACAAGATGGGAACAGAGGAACAGCTGAGAAGCCCAGTGGTGGTGGCTTCCTAGATTATAAAGGAAGGCCACTCGGGGCCTCGGCGTTGTGCCTCCCAGAGTAGATGCTGCCATGGGCAGAGCAGACTGGAGTCTGAAACCTGGGAGGGGAGGGCCGTCTAGGTACCTGCTGCACACCCTGGGGTTGTGCCCTGAATAGCCACGCTGTCCTTTCCCACTGAATACCAAACACGTTTGTGAAAACTGGGGAATTGGCCTTAGTTTTTAAAAGGGCCTGTTTAGTTGTCAGTTTGCTCATCCCTTTATCAGGGTTTGGCATTGGAATGAGCATGTGATTCCCATGAGGCACGGAATGTCAGCCGTGCTCTCGGTGCAAGGGGCATCGGGCCACAGTGGATGGTGGATGGCAAAGGGGAGGCTGAGCTCTGCTTAAATTGCTAGAGCAAACCTGGAGTGGGCATACCTTCCTATGAGACCTAATAAATGTCTTTGTTAGTTCTGTTTGAGTTTAGTTTTCTTACTTGCTGCCGAAACATCCCCCAAATACAATAATCTACCTAAAATACATAATTTGTCCTTTAAATTATTACACTTTAATGTAAACATATAGGGTCAGCTGTCTAAGGAACACAATTTCAAATGAACGAACGAATGAATGAATGAATGAATTTACTCTTAAAAGCTGGTCTAATTATCACATTTTATTCACTAATTCTACAAGCCTTAGTTAAATGTCCACTCTGTGTCTAGCGCTATGCTTGACCGTGAAGGTAAGTGGATAAATATGACCCTGCTGAAAGATACAGAAGCAAAAATGAACATGGAAAAATACAATGTGATAAATGTGATGATAAAGCTGTGTCACTATTCCCAGGTTCCAAAGAAGGGCTGATGCCAGAGCTGTGTTTCACCGGGTAACAGCGAGCAAAGTCAGGTAGAGGGGAAGCGAATGAGTATTCTGGGCATAGGAGATGTGAACAAAGTTAGGGCATCATCACTCAGACTGTAATGTGAGTGATAAACCTTAGAGTTGTCCAATGCACAACATACACTACTGTATATAGCAACCCTCAATAAAGACAAAGGAAAATGCAAAATGGTGTGAGAATTCACAGAACTACAAACTGTCATTCTTGCTGCAATGGCAGACAGGACATCACAGGAGATGAGGTTGGAGAGACACTCAGAAACGTGCATTCTTCTTGGAGAATCACCTATGTAGCACGTTAAGGAAACTGAGCTTTATCCCTTACATAGGTTATTTCTCCTCCAGTATGTGTGTTAGCATCGCCTGGTGAACATTTTTCAAGTGCAGACTTGCAGGCCCATCTCCCAGAGATTGATATCACAAGTCTGGGGTGAGGCCAGGTACCTGTATGTTTAACCAGATCTCCAACTGATTCTTCTTCCTCCTAAATTTGAAAAAACAGTGGTGGAGAAGCAGTGTCACTGAAGGACATCGGCCAATGGAGGGACGTGGCCCCATTGGTTTCAGAAAATGGCCATTCTGGCTGCTGTTTGAGGAATGGGAGGGAAGCTGGTGCACTGGAGGTGGCTGGGAAGACGGGCAGCCATTCCTATGAAACATGAGGAGACAAAGACGGTGGGGATAGGAAGGAGGCCGAAGATCCATGCAGCTCTTCGCCAGGCCAGATGGCCTCAAGGCCAGAGGAACACTATGACCCTCACTTGTCTTCTGGTTGGAGAGCCTGATTTAGGAAACTCCTTGTGAGTGGGCAGAGAACGCCAGAAGCCTGTGTGGCATCTCCTGAAGGTGTTGCCACAATTGACTCTATGGTTCTTGCTGAGGAGATGCCTGTTCCAACAGCTAAGGTGAGGGAGTTGTTGAGCAGTTGGTTCCCAAAGAAACCACAACAGAAAATCACACACTTATCCTGAGTAATCTTGCATTTGCAGGAGGAGAGAAAACATATGACCCCAAATATTCGCAAAATATTCCTTCAACTGTCAAGTGTTGACAGTGAACTAAGTCAGTGTTGTGAAGAGGCGAGGCACCAAGAAAGGAAAGAAAGGGGGGTGGGGAGATATGTAGAGGTGCAAAACCCACGGTTTTCCTCAGACCTTTTGTATTCCACCCAGGAATCTGGTCAAGTGGTTGAGGAGATGAATGGGCTCATTCAATAACCTAAAACTTAGTGTTTCCACACAAGTCCAAATGCTCCTCGGCCTCATGCTAAATGTCTGGCCTGAGGTGAGTTATCTAATTCTTGTTTCCTCATCTGTAAAATGGGGATAATAATTGTACTACCTCAGAAGATGGCCATGAGTAGTAAATGAGTTCACATTTGAAAAGCTCTTAGAAGAATGTGAGCACTCTGTATAACAACAGTGCAACACCTAGCAAGCTCTTAGAATACTTACTTAAATGGGGGCACCTAGGTGGCTCAGTTGTTAAGCGTCTGCCTTCGGCTCAGGTCATGATCCCAGGGTCCCGGGATCGAGTCCCGCATCGGGCTCCCTGCTCAGCGGGGAGCCTGCTTCTCCCTCTCCCTCTGCCTCTGCTCCCCTTGCTTGTGCTCTTTCTCTGTCAAATGAATAAATAAAAATCTAAAAAAAAGAAAGAATACTTATTTAAATGTAATTTAATGAATTATATTTAAGATAAATTAAATTCAAATTTGAATTAAAATGTGTGTGCTGGCCAGGACCTGTATTGAGACAGGGTCTCTGCATTCAAGACTTTATCTCCCTGCTGGGACAGATGCAGTGACTTGGTAGGCACACACACAGCTGTGACCCTAGCCTCGGAGAAATCTGTGCCCACATTCACAGTTCTGCTGTGCGGCCTCTTCCAGAGGCTCCAGGGTCATTACTCCTTAACGTTGTTGAAAGCACCTGACTCTCATTTCCCCCATGGCTTCTTGTATTGTAGCCTGTGATTGCCAGGCTTTTTTTTCACTGATTTAATTTCTAAACATACAGGAAAAGAATATTGGTCAATATACTTGTTGTTGCAACCTCCAAAATGAGCTTTTCTATTCTCCCTTCCGCAGTGATATTTTTATAGAAAACTATTAATATTATTTCTGTCTATGGTTCTACCCAAGGGATAAGAGTTTCACTTATGTGTGTGAGGCTCTGCAAGACTTTAGAAGAAAAAAAAATGCCCTCTAGAAAAAAATGCCCGGTAGACTAGAGCCTTAATTTTAAAAGTTTATTTCTTAATGGACTCTGAGAAACAAACTGAGGGTTCTAGAGGGGAGGGGGGTGGGGGATGGGTTAGCCTGGTGATGGGTATTAAAGAGGGCACGTACTGCATGGAGCACTGGGTGTTATATGCAAACAATGAATCATGGAACACTACATCAAAAACTAATGATGTAATGTATGGTGATTAACATAACATAATAAAATTTAAAAAAAGAAAAGAAAAAAAAGTTTATTTCTTAATTCCATTCCAAAGAACTATGAGCTGGATGATAGTTAATACCCATATTTCTGAAGATACTGTCTAGCCAAGCTACACTTGACTTTATGAGTGTATTTTATAACAGTAAAGAAACATCAGTGAGAATGATCTTCTCTTTTATAGACTGAAAGACATTTGGTGCTCTGCACAGGAGCACTCCATAGAACAAGGTTTCTCAGAGCATGGTTTTTGGACCATGTACATCAGAAACTCCTCAAGTATTTATCAAAATTTCAAAGGCTGTACCATAAACCTAAGAAAGCCATCTTGGGGTAGATCCAAAGCCCCTGATATCCAGGCTTCTCTGCTAATTTTATGCATACAGAAGTTTCTGAACATGCTAATGAAGACTCCAACAGAGGTCACATTCATGGCTCTGACACTTAGACTGAGGAAAGTAGTTAGAGCCATAGTTTCAGAAATTGGGGTAATCTTGGCACAAAGAAATCTCTGTTCCTAAAGTATTGGTGTATAAATAAGCATTAAGTTTAAGGAAATTATAATCCAAGAAGGCAGACCCATAACAGGTATGGGCCACTTTAGGGTTGAATCATATAAACTTTGGGGATCACCTTCCTCACAAAATATCCCTTGGAGATGCTGTCAGAAATAGAGGCCAAGGATGCTCATATTTGGTATTTGAAGATATAGCAAAGTTAATACTATGTCATATTCCCCTATTAGATTATAAATTCTCAAGGACAGACTCTGGGCCTTCTGTATTCTTTGCATCTCTGAGGACTAACACCATGCCTGTTAAGATAGATAATAACAGACATCAGCAACTACTGAGCAAATGTTTGCTGAAATGAACTGGGGAAGGATCACTGTATTGAGAAGAGTCTACTGAAAAGGAGAAAGCTCAACATAGTTTAAAGAGATCCGAGGATGAATTTACAAAATCATGTGCATTGTTGTTATTGAATGTATCCCTGATATTTCAGTAAAAGTAGCAACATCATATTTTCTCATTCTGTCCCGACCGTATTCCATGCAATTTTGTTTACAAAACTTTGTCATTGGCTGTCTCTGTGTTTCTGTCCCTTTAGGCTACCCAGAATTTTGCTAACCTCCAACTAATTTAGTAATACAATATATTGAATTTTCATAATACTGAAGTCTAATTTATAAAGTACACTTTAAATAAACTTCTCTGTCTTGATTAATTTTGATCTCTAGGGCTATTTTTCAGTTTATTTCAAAATAAATATGGCTTTAAAATATTTCTTCAAAATGAGGTTTGTTTGGGGTTTTTTTCCCCTATGGATCAGTTCCACAGCAATATTAAGAAACAAAAGATCTTCCGCTGGTTGTAACAGTCTCTGACATCTAGCGTGCCGACATTTTCACAAATAAAATGATCCACGAAAGAACAGCGAAATCATATATGTTAAGGAAAAGAGAAAACAAACTTTGGCTAGTTTTATCTCCCATAGTACTTGATCCCTTTTTGGGAGTTCAAGGGATTAGAGGAGGATTTTAGTTTCAATATTCTTGCAAAACCCTCACTTCTCTTTCTAAAAGAGGCATTTGGAAAAGCAGCTTTTACACATTGCAATAGCTTTTAACAATGTTATGAATTACATAATAATATAAGCTAAGGGTAAATGAATGAAAAACACATAAATATCAATCCTGTTGATTATAGATGTGTTTGAAATTTAAGAGAAAAAATATGTTGTGACACAATACACGTTGGGTTTTTACAGAGCCAAGACTGTGGAATGTAATTGACAGTGTTCGGGAAGCCCTTAGGATAAAGGCTTTCAGTACTATTTCCACAGCTTATAATTTGTAGACAAACACAACATAAGCCTTCTTATTACATAAGCATGCAAAATATGGTTATTTTTGCAGCAAGAGTAATCTAAACAAATCAAACTTACTTAGAGTTTATTAAGTAGACCTACCAAAGTGAAATGGACAATGAGATCATAAGCTGCCACACTGGAAAAGCCTCTCGAGATTATTGCCGATCCTCTCATATTGAGCTGGGGCTGAAGATGATAAATTACTTGCCAATCACCCAGCAGGTAAAAATTAGCATTAAGTCTAGTTCAAAACTCCTTATTTTAGTTCCTGACAGAAAAGAATGATTAGACAAGGAAAATGTTGGAAATGCTTGCTGTTCCTCAAAGTTGTATCTACTCAGACCAAAGATTTATCTGTAATAGTTCATAAATTCTGCAGCAGGTATTTAACTAAATTAAAATCTTACACTTATGAGAAGCTATATGATGCAAATAGCTTTTTTAGACTTACTATATTATAAAATAGCTCTGAATATCTAGTATTTTAGGACTTGATACTGGGTCAAAGGCAAATGGAAGGACTTGAATGAATATACAAGATGGACCAAAAAGACGAATTCTATTCTAAAAGAAGAATGAGGAGCATGGGAACTGAAAGGAGAGAAAGCCAGGTTGCCACTCACTACCAGTACGATCTGGGACAAGGCATCGCTTTGAGTCTCAAATTTCTTGTACCACCTCCTAGGATGGAAACATTGGATGGAAAACCATTCTAAAAAGCATTCGTGTAATAGATGTAGTATCATTGCTATTATTATGCTAATTAGATAGGTCTGTATTATACTAATGAATAGCATACCGTATCCTAGTTAGCATAATATAAATGTCAGTAATACTACTACTGTTTTAAATGTTTTTACAGTCAATATTTTTGTGGTTAGAGTGCCCATCATAGTAGTAACTACACAGAAATCATTGTGCAGAGGTGCCCTGTTTAAAGAATCCCAGGAGACTAATGAGATGTCCAAGGGTAGAAAGTGGGGAGCCAGAGTTCTACCCAAAAGACTCTTCCCCTCTCTAGTTACAACTTTTGCTAATCTGTCATCCACCTGTCCTTCAATTTTTCCAAACCCCCTCAGCATCTTTCCACTTAAATGCCCCATTAGCTCAGTGTCGCCATGTATGAAACTTCATTTCCTCTTTGTTCTCTGAACTCACATCTCCTGGTGTTATTCATGATATTATCGGTTGCCCATGCACTCAGCTGGAAACCTACCTTGGCTTTGTCTTCCTCTTTACCCTGTCCTCTGCTCTTCTAGGCCTAATTCATCACCAAGTTCTACTGCTTTTTTGAAATTGAAGTGAAATTCATAGAACATACAATGAACCATTTTAAAGCATATATTTCAGTAGCATTTAGAACATTCATCTTTAGCAAGTTCCCAAGCACTTTCATCACTCCAAAGAGAATCCACATACCTATTAAGCAGTCACCTCCATTCCCCTCATCCCCGGCCCCTGGCAACCACCAATCTGCTTTCTGTCTCTATGGATTTCCCTATTCTGGATATTTCAGATAAATGGAGTCATATAAGAGCTTTTGTATCTTCTTTCATTTAGCATAAGTTTCTGAGGTTCACCCATGTTGTAGGATGTATCAGTGTTTCATCTCTTTGTGTGGCTAAACAATACTCCATTGTATGGATTACCATGTTTTGTGTAGCCATTCATCTGTTGATGAGCATTTGGCCTGTTTCTACCTTTAGGCTCTCATGAATAGTGCTGCTAGGAACATTCCTGCACAAGTATTTGTTTGAGTGTCTGTTTTCAATTCTTTTGGGTGTATACTATTGTAGAGTTCTCCAGAGAAATTAAACCAATAGGTTCTCTCTATATATGGACATATATATGTAGAGAGAGATTAATTTTAAAGAATTAGTTCACATGATTATGGGAGTTGGGAAGTCTGAAATTTGTAGGCCAGGCCAGGAGGTTGGAAGTTCAGGTAAGGGTTGTAGTTTTGAGTCTAAATTTTGCAGGCTGACAGACTGGAAACTCAGGTGAAGCTTGTTTCTATGTTGCCTACTTGAGGAGAATTCTCTCTTCTTTGGGAATCCTCTGTCTTTGTTCTTAAGGCCTTCAAATGATTAAATGACTCTCTCTCTCTGACAAATAAATAAAAACAACAACAACAATAATAATAAAATTAAAAAAACATGACTCCTGGGTGGCTCAGTCAGTTAAGTGTCTGCCTTTGACTCAGCTCATGATCCCAGAGTTCTGGGATCAAGTCCCGCATCGGGCTCCTTGCGTAGCAGGAAGCCTGCTTCTCCCTCTGCCTGCCACTACCCCTGCTTGTGCTCTCTCTCTCTCCCTCTGACAAATAAATTAAAAAATAATAATAAAAAAAAACCCAAATGATTGAATGAGGTCCACTCGCATTATGAAGGGTAATCTGTTTTACTTGGTTTGCTGATTTCAATGTTAATTACATTTTAAAAATACCTTCACAGCAACATCTAGACTGGCATTTGGCTAAATAATAGAGCACCATAGCCTAGCCAAGTTGACACATAAAATGAGCCATCACTTATACCTAGGACTATAACTAATAGATCATATGGTAATTCTGTTTAACTTTTTGAGGAACTGCCTCATTTGGATGTTCTAGGACCAATTTGCAATTGGTCAATTTGCAACAGACATGGCAGCTCCCCACACCAACAAATAATTCTTGGATACCAGTAGGGTGTCCAAGAATTCAGCTCAATTCTGACACTATCTACCCAGAGGTAGCATCAGATTCCACAGGTTAAGGGTTCAATCCTACGATACTGTCTGCCTTCCCTCCTTCAGATGTCAGTCACAAGTTGTATTGTATGGATGGAGGTTTCTGTGATCTGTCCTGGATAGCCAGCCACCCCGACCTGCACATGCGCAGGCAAGCTAAAGAATGTTGTTTGTGGGGCGCCTAAGTGGTTCAGTCAGTTAAGTGTCTGCCTTCGGTTCAGGTCATGATCTTGGAATCCCAGGATCCTAGGTTGGAGCCCCACATCAGGCTCCCTGTTCAGCAAGGAGTCTGCTTCTCCCTCTTACCCTCCCCCATCTTGTGTTCTCTCTCTCTCTCTCTCAAATAAATAAATAAAATCTTAAAAAAAAAAAAAAAGAATGTTGTTTGAGACTTGTGCTGCATAAGTGACCTTGGGAGCCTGATTAGTTGACACTGGGGGACTCCAGGTCAGAATTAGCCCTTCTTGTCTGGATGCCAAGAGCTATAAATCTTGCCTTACATCCCCTCTGGCTCCAGGCTGGGCTGGCCCCCCAGAATGGAATCTGGGAGGGGAGGCAAACACACCTAGCCCAGACTCCTTGAAGATGTAAAGACATGATAACATAGAAATGCAGCTCACTCCAAACTGCACATAGGCAAACAGATGTTTAACTTCACACCCTGTCTTTTGCCCTATAAATACAGCCCTTATGGGGATGCTCAGTTGGAAGTCTCACCTGAGGGGAGGATGCTCCGCCAAGGCCTCTCAATGAGGACTCCAGCCTGGCTGTCTCCACAGGGTTTCCCCACCTAAGGAGGTTGGATGTTGTAGGTACCCGATTTGTTGTAACTCTCTTACTCTCCTTTACTGCTTACTATCGCCCTCATCTATGCACACATTTCTCTTTTCTTCTTTCTGTCTCTATTAAGATTTTTATAATATCAATAAAGTGTTCTTTCTCCTTCAAAACTAAGAGTATGGCTATTGTGAATCTTATCTTCAGAACGCAAGTCCAAGTTGTTACCTGTCCTTCTGACCAACTGGTCAGAAGGCTATAAGGCTATAAATCAGAGGTTCCCATGACCCTCTTCTCGGGTTCAATTAATTTGCTAGAGAAGAATCATTTTAGTTACTAGATTACTAGGTTGGTTATTTGTTTTTAAAAATTTTATTTATTTGGGGCGCCTGGGTGGCTCAGTCGTTAAGCGTCTGCCTTCGGCTCTGGTCATGATCCCAGGGTCCTGGGATCGAGCCCCGCATCGGGCTCCCTGCTCGGCGGGAAGCCTGCTTCTCCCTCTCCCACTCCCCCTGCTTGTGTTCCCTCTCTCGCTGTGTCTTTCTCTGTCAAATAAATAAATAAAATCTTTAAAAAAAAAAATTTTTTTTAATTTATTTATTTCACAGAGAGAGAGTGTGAGCATGAGTGGGGGAGGGGCAGAGGGAGAGGGAGAAGACTCCCCACTGAGCAAGGAGTCTGATGAGGGCTCCAACCCAGGACCCTGGGATCATGACCAGAGCAGAAGGCAGACACTTAACCAATTGAACCACCCAGGTGCCCCAGGATCACTGGTTTTTTATAAAATGATATAACTCAAGAGCCAGATGGAAGAGATGCATAGGGCAAGGTATGAAGAAAGGGGTGGAGAGCTTCCATGCCCCCTCTGGGCATGCCACTCTGTCCCCACCTCCATGTGTTTATTCACCTGGAAGCTCTCCAAAACCCTGTCTTTTGGGGGTTTTATGGAGGATTCATTACAGTCAGGACTGATAAAATCATTGGTCATTGGCCATTGGTGATTCAACCTTGAGGCTCCTTCTTCTCCCTGGAGGTTGGGTGATGGGATTGAAAGTTCCAACCTTCTAATCACATGGTTGGTTCTCCTGGCAACCAGCCCCCATTTTTAGACAGGATCCAAAATTCACCTCATTAACTTAACAAGAGACAGCTTTGTTGCTCTCAACATTTAGGAAATTCCAAGGTTTTTAGGAGCTCTATGCCAGAAATGGGACAAAGACCAAATATATAGTTATTATAAACCACAATATCACACCATGAAATTGTCTTCCACAGTAGCTGCACCATTTTGCATTCTCACCAGCAATGCACAATGGTTAAATTTCTCCACATCCTCTCCAGCACATGTTATTTTTTGTAGTTTTCATTAAAGCCGTCCTAGTGAGTGGAAAAATTATTTTTTATTATATCTTTGGAATCACTAAATATGTATTCTTGGAATTCCACTAAACAGGATAACTACCTTTTTCATAACATAGGAGGTTCTGGGGACCTGGACTGGATGAACTCTTTGAGTTGTTAATTCAAGTATCCTTTGGTGAGATTACATTTCAAAAATTATTGCAGTATATATGGTGAGCTGGGAAGCACTTCTTCCTAACTTCTGATGTTTCTTACCATGTAGGGGAACTTCACATGAGTTAATACTATAAGCCATTCTGCACACTCTCAGACATAACTGATGATTGCCCTTGAATTGAGGAAGGAGACATGGGTCTGCCTTTGCTTTTTTCTTAGGAGCTAACTGCCTGTGGAGAATCAGTCTTGACTCTGCTCTTCTGGGGAAGGGCCTCATCCCTGAAGGTTGAGAGTTATTTCCAGTCCCATGCTGATTTGTAAGTCTGTCTAATCTGTGGTTCAGTATGCGAAATCCACGCTTACAAATCTCTGTTACAAAGGAGTTATTTTGGTCTCTAACTGCTGATCCTTTTGTCTTATCTCAATTATTTTAGAACATAGTTTGGGAAATGGAATGTCCTTTATTGTATCCATTACCTGAAGACATTTCTATAAATATAATTCAAATCATTATATTATGTTTATTCTGTGATTAATCTGATCTTGCTATAATGCAAGAATACATGCATTTGTTGGATATACTTTATAGATGTGAGAGCTCCACCATGTTGTTTGATACTATTGAACAAAGAATTGATTCCTAGGTGCTGAAGCTGTTTGCTTAAAGCAATTATTATTCAAAGATGGATCAGCTCTGATTTGTACAAGAATTACAGTTATAATTGTTTAACTTTTAAAATCTAATTTTATGGGGTTAGGGAAAGACCTGGTATGAGATTTTTCTTCATTAAAATCAAAATGCTGCTTTTCTGAAACAAAGTAAAGAATATAGGAAACATTTTTAAATGAAAGAATTCACAAGATTTGTGGGCAGGGGGAGGAAACTTGGAAGAAAGAAGTGGATTTGATAGGTAAATCTTTGATTTATTCTGTTTGAATGGATCTTTCATAATGTTGCTCAAAACAATTGTAATTTTATAAGAACTGTTCTTTCACATTCCCTCATATCATTATATTTTCTCTTCCCACTAATTATGCTTTTCTGGTCCTTTCATAATCCTCCTAACTTGATGAATATGTGCGCCTCTTTCCCCTGAGGCAAATTTTTTATTGTGACAGGTATTTATTTAAATAAGATAATTTATTCTCTAGACAGATCATTAGCAATGTGCAATGGCTGTGTGTGCTGCAGAATACCCAGATGGTCAGGCATCTGATTGTGAATTTTCCTGCAAAACTTCAAGTTCAGGTTTCTAAACAGATAAACACATTTCTTAGAGCCAGCTGGTCTGCATATTTGGGTCCCATGTGTATATGCCTGTCGCACATTCTGGATTCTTCTATTTCAAGGCCATTATAATTTTGCACCCTGAATATCTGAAGCATGAGATTACAAAAATTTTGTTCCAGGGACACCTTCAGCCTAGGAATTAATTATAGACAAAACAAAAAATAAAACAAAAAACCTTCACTTAGAGGCATGTACATATATTGAATGCAATCTATCATTGTTAAGAGGGTGTCTCCATTTAGGTTATTAGCCATTCCCTCTTATTTATTTTGAGGTTTGAATTTTACTTTTATAATATATTATTAAGTTATTTGGTTAGTGTATTAAGGAATAATAATAGAACCAACTTTGTCACTTTATAGTAAGGATTTAATTTAATTTAAAATACATGTATCTAAATACATGTATTTAGAACACTTTGGCTACGATTATTATTACAATTATTATTATTTGTCTTAGTTTTGGAGGATAGATTATATTATCTTTATTTAATCTTGAAGTTAAAAGTATGAGCCTGGGTTTTACCCAGACTTATGGCTACATGGGTGTATTACTCAGCTTGGGCTGCCATAACCAAAACAGATTGGATGGCTTAAACAATAGACATTTATTTTCTCACAGTTCTGGAAGCTGGAACCCCAAGATCAGGGTGCCAGCATGGTTGGTTTCTGATGAGATCACTCTTACTGGCTTGTAGATAGCTACCTTCTTCATATGTGCTCATATGACATCTTCTTTGTTAGAGCTCCGAGAGAGAGACAGAGACAGAGACAGACAGACACAGAGACACAGAGAGAGACAGAGTTCTCTGATGTCTCTTCTTATTGGAGCACGAATCTCAACAGACCAGGAGCCCCCTCTCATGACCTCATCTAAACCTACCTTCCAAAGGCCCCACCTCCAAGCACCACCACACTGGGGGGTGCATCCACATACAAATTTTGTGAGGGACCTACACTGGGGTGTATGCATCCACATACAAATTTTGTGAGGGACACAATTCAGTCCATATCAACAAACCTCATGATATTTACCCTCTCTACGCTGAATTGCTCAATTTGTAAATTGAGAATTAGAAGACAACAGAGTCATTGTGAAGCTTAAATGATTATTTTCATCTTCTGCTTATTTGTGTCATTTTGTGAGGATTACCCCCTCACCAGAACCATATTGTTTCTGTCATAAGAACAATTATGACACATCTCCTAAGAGAAAAAAAAAAGTGTCTCTTCTATTCCTGTTGGAGTTTTGTTCTGTCTGTTTTGCTTTCCAATTCCTTCCTGGTGGAGTAGCCTCAGCCTATCTTTTCAGCCATGTAGTACCCTCTATTTGCCCCACATGAAGTATCTTCCAGCCAGATCAGACTGCTCTTTGCCTTGTGCTCTGTTTGCCTAGAATACGCTATTTAACCAAATTTATAAAACTTTTTAAATATCTCTCTAGAAATAAAGTTTCTTCCTAGAGCACCAACAGTTCTTTGGGTTGTTCTTGTAGATATTTTTTTTTTCATCTGTTTTGTATTATAGTTAGTTAGGTGCAATCGTAGCTTATGTCCCCATTGGCGAAAAGCTCTTTGAGTAAAAGATGAATCAGATTATTTCCCACAGACTTAGCACATAGTGACCATTCACTTCATAAATGAATTGAAACAACAGAAGGGGCAGGTGCCGAATTTAAATTTTCCTTTGTACTTTTAATGTAAAAAGAGATGGTTATATTCATTATGATAAAGAAAAGGCCATGAAGGGGGTGGCCCACTCAAGAGAAACAACTTTTGAGTACTCAAGAAGCAGTAATTATATACACAAAGTTGATGTGTTAATTTATTTTTTTAAAGATGTATTTATCCATTTTAGAGAGAGAGAGGGAGCATGCGTGCATGAGTAGGAGATGCAAATGGAGAGAGAGAGAGAATCTCAAGCAGACCCCATGTCCAGCATGGAGCCCGACTGGGGGCTCGATCTCACAACCATGAAATCACAACCCGAGCCGAAACCAAGAGTTGGGCGCTCAACCGACTGCACCACCCACGTGTCCCGATTTGTTAACTTAAATTATAGTCAACTATTCATTAAAGTAAATTCCCTAAGCTCAGTACCAGGCAAATGCTCATCAGTTTCGGTTACTACTCCATATACTTGAATATAATACGAATACATTACATATACCTAGCACTTTAGAGACTACAAATATTTCCATGGACATGATCTCATTTGTTCATTACATCAGTTCTGTGAAATGGACAAAATAATTATTTTTAAATCACCTCTACAGAATGAAAATCCAAGTTTAAAAGGATGTGACCTGTCCAAGGTAACAAGCTAAAACACGCTGAAACCAGGACTAAATTACAAATCTTCTTGCTCCTAGTCTGCTCTCTGTGAAACATATTATCTCCCACCACACAGCATGCCTTAAAAATTATTCCATAATCCATATATTTTAATAGATCAGACTAGGATCTTCTGCCACCTTCCTCCCCTTAGTTGGTATGTGGTTTTTTACTACACTCTGAGTTTTCATTTGATTAAGGCTTCAGTGGAACAGATTGTATTTGATTGCAAAATGCTCAGGGAAAACCGTAATATGATTAGGCCAATCCTTTTTTTCCAGTGTGTTTTTCTATTACTTAAGTAAACTGCTGTACTACATTTACCCAGTGTATTCAATCTATTTTAAAAATCATCTTCCTATTAATTCCCTGTTTATTTAAAATAAAAAAACCTTTGAAATCCAGCTAAACAGTTTAAATTGCTTAATTTCACAAAAATTGTAACATTGCTTCCTTGCAGAACACATCAGTTAAAATGAACTTGGATGACATACAACACACTAGTTTGTTTCTTATTAAATATTTAACAATATTTGATCAAAGCATCTAAATTTCATAGACTTTAAGCATTTCTTATTGGTATATTTGCTAATAATTGGTTTGCTTGGCTCTGGGCTATTGTTTCTTTTTATTTTTCCTTATAAAATGGTGGTCAAGTTTGCAATTAAAAAACCCGCTAGTTTAGTAAGTAATACTAATTATAATTTCCCCTGAGTGATGACTTTGATTCTATTCTCCAAGGAAAACTCACCAGTATTTACGATTTTTTTTTTTTTAGAATCCTTAAACTACCCCAATTAACTACACACAGATGGAATTCATTAGGTGATTCTCTATAGAAGAAAATGTTTATTTCACTTATATTATAGTGAAGGCAATGTTTGATTCCATTTTGTGTGACTCTGTGTTTTTATGAGTATGACCCTCTTTGCTTGAAAAGGCTGTGCTAACCTTTTAGACATGCACCAGTATGGACAACTTCTTCTTGATGGTTAAGAGGCTTGCTCTGTATTAACAAGCCTTTGACTTGGCTTCTTGCCACGACATCAATTAGGGCTTGTTTCTTCAGTGTTGGTGACAGGATGCCATTTATGATAGGGAAAGAAAGCCCTTCAGATTATAAGTACTACCTCATTTAGATTCCAAGATCATACCTTTCCACTGACTTTCTTATGAAGTTTTATCTGCTGGACTCCAGAGCCAAAGCTCTTAGAGATGGAGTTCAAAGAGTTGATTGCAAAAATAGTATAATGATACGTTTGGTAGTAAATGAAAATAGGTATGGCCCAACTTCTGGACATTATGAATGTTTTGTTGGATGACTTTAAAGGTGCCAAATAAACGCCCTATGAGAGCAATACATTATGGAAAGATGGAAAATTTAGGTTCTAATGATGTGGAGTAGTCAGGGTATCTGGAAAACTAATGTAGCAGACAGATCTGCTAACTGGGCATCAAGGCATCAGGATGACACTGAGCTAAAGAAGATGAATCTCAAGCAGCTTCTCATTCTGCAACTTAACAAGGGACTATCCTTTCCCACTTGGCTCCTTACTCCCAAAGGCTGCACTGAGTCACATAGGCTGAAAGCCTATTACACCAATCTTTCTAGTAGAACAGGAAAAGGTCCCTTGCAAACCAATTGTACCTAGAATACTATCACCTTAGAAATTTTGTTTAACTAAAACACCATTCTAAAAGAAAAGTGGATATAGGATTTCCACAAAATATAAATTTTTATTTATATTTTTATAAAATATAAACTCTTTTTAATTGTTGGGAAGACTACATGTGGACTGAAATATGATACCACACATACAGATGTGCAGTACGGAAATGCAGGTTGTCTGTTCTGTGTCATGGAAGCAAGCTCATTTCAACCAATTAAAAACAGCATGGACAGAAACGTTGCTTCCTGGGGACAGCAATCTATAGATTTTTATAGTTCTTTGAAAGAGGAAAATGTTCTTAATCTTTAAGGATGTTGCTGACAGGAATTTAAGACTGAACCACAAGCACACCTAACAATTTCAAGGTTACATGACTGAGGCTTGAGTCTTCTACTGTTACCTACATGAGAAAAAGAAAATGGTAAGAACACATGGAGTTTGGTTAGACTATAGTGCTGTCTCACAAGCCTTGGAAGGTCATAATGAATTCAATTCTGTAAGAGTCATACTTTGATATTCCAGCATGATTTTCATTACCAAGATGTTAACTGCTACTCAACCGTGTGTATAGATTATTGAAAGCCTTGAATGCCACTAGACGTGGTAGATCTCTAGTAAGGCCCCAGATGCCCTCCATGATGGCTGCAAGAAGGCCTCCAATGAACTTTGGCTCCTGGGACTCATGGATATTGTGGAAATGACCGCATGTGACTTCCAAGGATAGGTCGTTAAAAACAGTGGAGCATCTGCCTTGCTCTCTCGAATCACTCTGGGAAAAGCCATGTTATAAGGGCATTCAAGCAACCCTCTGGAGAAGTCCACATGATGAAAAACTGAGGCCTCTTGCCAACAAGCAGCATTAACTTGCCAGTCCTGTGAGTGAGTTACCTTGGAAGTGGGGTCCTCCAGCCCCTGGCACCTTCAGGTGACTGCAGGTCGCTTCCATCTTGACTGCAAACTCAGGAGAGACTCTCCACCAGATCTCCTCAGCAAAGGTGCTCCCTGATTCCTGACTCACAGAAATTGCCTGAGATAATACATATTTATGGTTTTAAGATACTATGTTCTGTGGTAACAGTTTGGGCAGCAACAGATAACTGATAATAGAAATGTGTAACGTATTGCTCTCCACAAAGCCGGTTTATCAAAAATTTGCTTCTGACCAAGATTCTCCCAGACCCTTTCCATGATGCCAGACCCAGGTGGAAAAAGAGAACTAATGGCAACCATGGGGATCATGAGGCATCATTCCAACTCCATCTTAATAACTTGGTCCTAGTGATTAAAGGAGCCAGAAACATCCTGCTGGTTACTCCACTCTCCTCTGTCTTTGTGGTTATGAACACCATTTAAATGGCATCTGAATTTCAAGGAGACTAGAAATTTTTGTTCTGCAATTAAATAAACATAATGTGTTCCAAACATTTTTGCTTGAGTGCCCTAAATTTCCAGCTACATCACTGGGAAACTCAGAGGTGAAAGGACCAGTGAGATGGTAAATATTTAACATCACACTGAAAACGGCTGAGGAAAGCAACATGAGAAGGGCTGAGTCAGGGCGCAAGATTTGAGAAGGTTGGCCCATTTCAAGCTCACAGCTGAGACCTGGGCCCTCGCCTCACGTCCTAGGTAGCACTCTTGCTGAGCTGCCATGCGTGGTATGGGAGCCAGGCCAGGTCGGGGTTGCAGGCACAATAGGCCATGTGGAGGGTGGGGGAGACATGCAGTGGAAAATCAAAGCCAAAAAGCACTTATTTTGGATTTGAGTAGTCCATCACTGAAAGAGGCATAAATTTGGAGAAGATTTTCCAGGGATGGCAGAAGAACATAGGCATTACCTGAAACATGGGAAGACTGTCACACATGCAGGTGCCAGGAGGAAAGAGTTCCAGAGTAGGCGGAGAGAAGGGGAAGGGAGTGTACAGGATCTGGTGAGAAGGGGTCACACCAGATGGGTGCTATGCACATATGGAGAACTTTAGAAACATCTGCGAGGAGAGCTAGAGTAGGAAGAGTAGCTAGAGAAAACACAAGACAACATCCCAACAACCAGTGGGCTTAGACACTCACGGCACAGTGCTTATAAATCCCCAAAGGGGGTGCCTGGGTGGCTCAGTCGTTAAGCGTCTGCCTTCGGCTCCGGTCATGATCCCAAGGTCCTGGGATCGAGCCCCGCATCGGGCTCCCTGCTCAGCGGGAAGCCTGCTTCTCCCTCTCCCACTCCCCCTGCTTGTGTTCCCTCTCTCGCTGTGTCTCTCTCTGTCAAATAAATAAATAAAATCTTTAAAAATAAATAAATAGGGCCCCTGGGTGGCTCAGTTGGTTAAGCGACTGCCTTCGGCTCAGGTCATGATCCTGGAGTCCTGGGATCGAGTCCCGCATCGGGCTCCCTGCTCGGCGGGGAGTCTGCTTCGTCCTCTGACCCTATCCCCTCTCATGTGTTCTCTCTCTCTCAAGTAAATAAAATCTTTAAAAAAATAAAAAAATAATAAAAATATAAATATAAATAAATAAATAAATAAATAAATAAATAAATAAATCCCCAAAGGAAGATGCGTCTTCTAGGGTGAGAACGCTGGCTTTGAGGGGTCCCAGACAGATTTTCATTAAATGGCAGCCTTTCACTAGTCAAGCCTGTTGTATTAATTCAACAATACAAATAAAACAGAAACATCCTTGACAATGGCTATGAAGATGACAGATAATTCCTCCACATGGCTGAGAACTTCCTTAAGAGACAGAACTTGACTGTGGTATCTTTGGGTACCCAGCTGCCTGCCATAATCTCCAGAATATAGTCAGCATTCAATACGTATTTATGCAGACAGAAAAATGAATTGGAATCACTTGGTTGGTCAAATTATGCAATTGCTCTTTGTAACCCCCTGAGCGTCTCCGCAGCTACAGAATTTTTGCTTTGGGCTTTGGATTGCTTTGATGTGCTCTTTGCCACAGTTGCCGGAAACGTGCCAGCTGGAATAAACAATATTTTCTCTTCGCCCTTCGGGGCCTCAGATTGTTCACAAGGAACTAGATGATCTCTCCAGTCCCATGCAGCTCTGCTGTTAGTTCTGTGTAGTTGCTCCATTTTGCAAGTGGAAAAGCTGAGAATTTTCCCAGAGCACACAATTAGGGGAGAATGCAACTGCGTTCTAACACTGACTCCTTGGTTAGAACCCAGTCCTCTTTCTCTCCTACAACCTTATCAATAAACCCATATCTACAGGTAGCCATACTACTCATTCTGGCTTCAAAATCAGCGGTAGGTGACCATGGGGCATGAGTTCTTTGTGAAATATCAGGCTGGAACATCAGTTGGTATCCTGCTAAGAACTGCCAAGTATGAAAATGGCTTGGAAGATGAACCGACCACCCTGGGAAATGGGACTTACTTTTGCATGCAGATGTTGGCACTGCGGATTCTAGTCTCCTTCTCCATGCCTTTCACTGACTGCAGATATGGGAGATGCACGCTTAGGGAAAAAGAAGAAAGGCCACTCTGCTGGTTAGTCTGTGTTTGCTGTTCCCCCACGCTACCCCCAACCCCGCAGATAAATCAGCTCTTCTCTGTCTTGCTTTGTGCCCTATGAAGCCTGCAATCCCTGGACGTCTTTGTCCTCTGGCTTCCCACTGGGTCTGGTGGGAGATCTGAGGGAAGAGGAGCGAGATTGGGGTAGCTCTCCCTGCTCCCTTCCTGATCCAGCACCAAATTCTGGCAGCTCCTGGCAAGTTGCCCTTCCTGCCATAGTTCCAGCTCTCACCAGGCTCTGGAAGTACGGTCTTTACCTCTTTGATTCTTCCTGCCTGGGAAGGCAACAGCTTTCTGCTATTGCTCACCTTGGGAGCCTCAGGATCACTTGCTGCTCTCCTGAAGCAGCTCATAGCTCTGTTTAATTCACTTCCAAGATTCCAGCTGAATGAGCCTTTTCTTCCCTTCCAGGACCTTGCCTAAGAAAGTCACTCTAAGAAAAATACCTGTCACAATATTAAAAAGACATGGCTTTATAATCAGGATTTCTCAACCTCAGCACTATTGATATTGGGGGCTGAATAATTCTTCGTGTGGGGCACTGACCTGTGTAGCGTAGGATAGATGGCAGCATCCCTGGCCTGCCTACCCTTTAGATGCCAGCAGTACCCCTCCCACAATTGTGACAACTAAAAATGTCTTCAGACTTTGCCAAATGTCCCCTGGGTGGCAAAATTACCACTAGTTAAGAACTTTGCATTAGTCTTTATATTAGTCTTGTCTCTTAGGGAGCTTTATCTCTTTATGTCTCGATTCCACTCCACAATTTATATTTGAGTCGCTCAGTAATAATGATACTACCATTTACAATTCATTTTTCATATATTAACCCACTTGAACTTAGAAATCCTATAAAATAGGCTCAGCCTACTTTAGTGCCGTGTGAGACCAAAGGTCAAAGAAGTTAAGTGATTTCCCCAAGAGCATTCAGCTAATAATTGGGAGAAGTTGAACCGAATCCTAAACTTTGGACTGTAAGTCTCTTGCTGTGTCCTGGTGATTCTCAGCTTGGGGTGATTTTGCCCCCCCCCCCCCCGCCCACCCAGGGGACACGTGTTCGTTTCTGGGGACATTTTTGGTCATCATAGGTGTGTGGAGGGTATCACTGGTGTCTATCAGGTAGAGGCCGGGGCTGCAGCTCAACATCCCACAATGCACAGGACAGCCACCCCCCACCCCCCGATGAAGAATTATCCTCCCAAAATGTCAGTACTGTTATGGTTGAGGAAGACTGATCTATCCACTGTGCTACATTGTCTCCTCAACCATCTAGTACTTTTCTCTGACTTTTTCCTACCCTTTGGCTGGCATGTTCTTTTGCATTTATAAAGCTATATTAAAGCCATGAATTGATAGTAGCTCACATTTCAAGGAACTTAAATCATGCTAAGTTTAATGTTTTAAGTGTAATAAGTCTGCCTCTCTTCTCTATTATTTTTAATGTACTTTCTTCCTTACAGTCTATGTTGGTGAAAGCAAAAGCATAGAGAGAAATTTTTATTTTCATAGTTAGATTTGGAAAGCAATTTTGGAATATGGGAATATCAAAAGGGAAAGAAAAAATGGTAAATACTTTGAAGTCTAAATAGAATTTTTATAACGTGATTATTGATAAGATATTTATAAAATATCTTAGGACCAGTATAAAAGTTGTTTTTCAATTTTGACCTAGGAATACTGTAAACAGGAAGAACCCCCAAAAGAACTTTTTTAGTGAGTTTGGAGGGAGAAAAAGAACTTTTTTAATGAGGTCATACAAACTGAATCTTGGAATGGGTAACCTATTAACACTGCCTTATTTCACCTGTTAATATGCATTTAAGATTCACTAATAAAACTACCATAAACATTCACATTCAGGTTTTTCTGCATGCTTAAATTTCCAAGTCAGCTGGGTAAATACCCAAGATGAGAATTGCTGAATTATATGGTAAGACTATACGTAGCTCTGTCAAAATGTCTTCGAAAATGGCTTCACCGTTTTGCATTCCCACCAATGACGAATGTCTCTCCATATCTTCACTAACAATTGGGATTGTTGGTATTTTGAATTTTAACTATTCTGTATAGTGTGTATTATTCCTAATTCCTCTTTCTTGTCTCCTGTAGCATTATCATTCATTTCACTTCTCCTTAAGTGTTAATCACGCAATACATTATTACTATTACTACTTTAAATAAACATATATTCTAGATTTATTAAGAATGAGAAAATCAAGATTTTATTTTACCTTCCTTTATTACTTCTCTGTTGCTCTTCCTTTGTTTAGGTAGATCCAAACCTCTGATCTATATCGTTTTCCTTCTGCCTAAAGAACAACTTTTAGCATTTCTTGCAGGCAGGTCTGCTGCTGACGAATTCACTGTTTGAGTTGGTCTGAGAAAGTCTTCATTTCTTCTTTACTTTTGAAGGATGATTTTGCCAGAATGGAGACCTAAGTTGGGGTTTTTTTCTTTCAAGACTTAAAAATTTTCACTCATTCTCTTCTTTCTTTCAGTTATATTTATCCTGCTTCTATAACCTGAGCTTCCTGGATTTGTAGTTTGGGGGTCTGTTATTAATGTTGGAAAGTTCTTGGCCATTATTACCTCAAATATTTCTTCTTCATTCTTTCCATCTCCTCCATCTGTTATTCCAAATGTGTGCATGTTATATCTTTAGAAATTGTCTCACCGTTCTTGTATGTTCTATTTGCTAGAACATATTTGTTATTTTGTTTTATTTTTTTATTTTTTTAGTTTGCATCTCAGCTTCAGAAATTTCTGTTGACCTATCTTCAAACTCACTGATTTGAGTGAGGCAAATAATTATATTGATGAGCGCACCAAAGATATTCTTCATTTCTGGTACTCTGTTTTTGTTTTCTAGCATTTTCTTTTGATTATTTTTTAAAGTGTATATCTCTCTGCTTACATTACCCATCTGTTCTTGTATGTTGTTTACTTTTTCCAAAAGGGCCTTAATATATTTATTAGTTCAAATTCCTTGTCTTATAATTCTAAAATCTGTTACATAGCTGAGTTTGGTTTGATGATTTCTTTGTCTCTTCAGGCTGTGGTTTTTCTCTTGTCTTTTAGCATGTTTTGTAATTTCTTTTGAAAGCCAGTAAACTCTGATGTTTTCTAGCTGTGAGACCTTAGATGCTTTACTCAGCCATTCTGAACTCCAGGCACCTCATCTCTAAGACAAGGGGAAATAAAACAATATAAATTTGTTGTGAGGATTGCTTAAAAATGAGGTCCTATGCAGAGGGTGAGACTTACGGCAGCCACGGTGAGGTACACGGTTTGGTAATTCTTGGATGTCAGCCTGGCTGATCTTAGGAAGTGGCAAGTTTTCTCTCTCCTTCAGGTTTTCATGGTAGCTCTCTCTGTTTGGGGACGGCAGGCAGATGGAGGCAGTGTAGACAATACAGCATTAAGTCCTATGCACTTGTGAAAAAGAACTTAGCCTAATGGTCACATATAAAGCCTTCAATCAGCCACCATCCTTGAATGTGTTACTCTGTTTTCTCACACTAAGTGCCATTTCTTAGAGCTGTCAGAATACACATATATCTGAACAACATGAGGGCTTCTGTGCTAAAGACAAGTGGGATGCTACGGTTGTCCTGGTGGGGAATTTGGAGTCAGAAGAAAAGCAGATCAGGTACCACCCTCCAGTCTATGATCATTTGAATCAGATGCATCTGATGAAGAGTACAATCACAGGGAAAGATATTTTGCAAAAGAAAAGATTAAAAGAGCCTCTCAGAAAACACACAAAGACACACACACACACTCACACACACCCCAATCACAGTTATTTTAATTTCAAATTCCTTAATTTCAAATTCCTTAGCCTCTCAGAAAACACACAAAGACACACACACACACTCACACACACCCCAATCACAGTTAATTTAATTTCAAATTCCTTAGTTTGAATCTAAGTAATTTTAACATGCAGTTCCATTCTTCTATATTTCAGTGGAAAGAAAACTATGTTCGTTTCTGGGGACTCTTGAGAGTTTGGGGAAAGTCTATGGAAACAGTAGGTTATTTACCATCACAGACCACAACTGTGTCAACTTTTGCTAATGTTGAAAACAGTACCTGTGATAGGCAGCATCATGGCTCCCCAAAGACGTCTGTGTCTCAATCCCTGGATCCTGAGAATGTGTTGTCTTACATGGCAAAAAGAACTTTGCAAATGTGATTAAGTCAAGGAAATTGAGATGGAAGATTATCCAGAATTCCTGGTAAACCAAGTCTAACCGTGTGGGTCCTTAAAAGCAGAGAAGCTTTCCTGGTTGTGGCAAGGGAGAGCTGTGACTATGGAAGCATGGGCAGAGGGAGCTGATACCACTGGCCTTTAAGGTAAAGAGAGCTGGGTGCTTGGGTGGCTCAGTTGGTTAAGCGACTGCCTTCGGCTCAGGTCATGATCCCAGGGTCCTGGGATCAAGTCCCACATCGGGCTCCCTGCTCAGCGGAGAGCCTGCTTCTCCCCCTGCCTCTGCTTGTGCTCTCTCTCTGCCAAAAAAATAAATAAATAAAATCTTAAAAAAAAAAAAAAAAAAGATGAAGCCAAGCAATGTGGATAGAAGCTGGAAAAGGCAGGAAAATGGATTCTCCTCGAGAGCCTTCAGAAAGTAATGCAGCTTGTTAACACCTGGATTTTAGCCCAGGGAGACCAGTCAGTGTCAGACTTCTAACCTATAGAATGGTAAGAATACATTTGCATTGTTTTAAGCCACTGAGTCTGTAGTAATTTGTTAGAACAGCCGTAGGAAATTAACACAGTACCCATTTTAGAAACAAATTATATGGTTTGTTACAGTCGGACCATTCTTCAAATGAGGGAGTGTTTGGAATTCTCCTTGCAGACTTCCAGATCCCAGGACAGTATGAGATAGGTTATCAATATGGCATCAATGTCCTAGAAGTCAGACTGGCCATGAGTTCAGTTTCAAATATTAAAAATTCTCCAGGAAAATATCAATCCTGGACCTCATGACAACCTCTCTGTTCACAGGTTTAGTAGTACACATATAGTAGCGAAAATGATTTCCAATTTGTAGCGGAAGAGACAGACAACCGAGACCTTAGATTTGCGCAAATGTGCATGCTCTCCTCTAGCAGTTTTGTAATTGTTTGCAGCCTGAGTCACCGCATTTCTGCGTCTTCAGTAAGTCTTGTGGTTTACTGAGGAAAGTACAGAGAACAGAGCATTTTCTAGAGCTAAAAACAAACAGCAAACAAATGGGCTCAGGATCCTATTAATCATATCAGAGATCGGAGAGGGATAATATTTCAATGTAACTGGGGAAAAAAAAGCACACAATACTTTAAGAAAAAATGAAATTGTAGACCTTTAGGGCAAATAAAAAGGAAACTGTCCGGCATCTATCAGTCCAAAGAACTGAAAGTTAGAGTCACCCAAAAACTTCCTTACTTAGCTCTTGGAGCTTGAGGGTAGAAGGAAGGGAAGGTTTCAGTAAAACCTGCTCCAGGTTTTAAGAACATATGCCCACACCTCGAATGAGGGGCAACTTCATTTGTGGCGTATCCCCATGAAGGAGATGTTTTTTTAAAAATGTATTTCCCTTTTACAAAGATTTCTTCCGGAAGACAGTTACTACTAGAAGGATCCTTAGATTAGCACCAGAATTATGGTAACGGAAATCTCCTGCTATGAAAGATGTTTCTTAGGACAATTTGGCCCTGTGTGTTCTTTGGTATTGCTTTACAATTAGGGTAATTCAGTGACTTTTGCTTTTAAAAAAAAAAAGTAGTCGAAAGCACATTTGAACTCAACAGGAAATGTGACAAAATAACCAGCAATTATTCTTCCCAAAATGCAGTAACTGCAAACATGAAAGCTTAAGTTTTTATAGCAAGTGGGGGGGGGAATCTTTTTTTTATTGAGAACTCACAAGCAGTTCATTTGCAGTTTTGTACTGTATGTTTTTGCCAATGTCACTTTTCCTTTATGATTTTTAGCCTGCTTTTGAGTCTAGATGTAGATAATATTTCTCAATACCGTCAGATAAGTGTATGTTAAATCGTATGAAATCAATCTAGGAAAGTCTTAATCTTTCGCTGGATAATCAACAGTGAAGTATTTTAGAGAATTCATGTTAAAGATAAATAGAATCCAGCAAATCTAATACGCCTTATTTAGTTCTTGCCATGCTGCGTGGCTTCATCCAAAATGAATAGTGTTGGCACACCTTGAAAAAATAGAAGGAAATACAGGTCAGGGAAGAAGGTCTAGCAGAAATTAGACTATCGCCTGTAGGGGGCAGCAGAGAGAGCTTCCTTGTTAGCGATAACGTCAACTGGAAAGGTTCAAGCCACATTTATTCTCAAAGAAATCATGTGGTTGATTAAAATGTGATCACCACATAATGACTGAAGTTACAATAATCCCTAAGGAGAAACTCTCCTCCTTCCCTTTGTCGCCCTTCGCAGCCTATGGAATTTTGCAGTTATGTTTCCTTTCGAGAAATCTACAGCTGGGCTACAAGAGATTTGCAGTTATTAACAATTACACATATGTAAATGAAGGACAAATTTCAGAAAGCATGCCCTTCGACATTTAGTAATTGCAAAGTGAACACTTTTTCAGAGAAATGTAAACATTTTCTTTCATGCCTGGCTAACACTGATTGAGCATTTATTACGTGCAAAACTGTGTTCTAAGCACTTTATACTTACTTTTTATTACTCACAACAGCACTATGAGGTCTCATTTTGCAGATGGGGTAACTGTGAGTTCAAAATGATCGCCATTTGCCCGAGGTCATACCCCAACACACGGTAGAGCCAATAGGTATAATTCTAAATATCCTGTGTCTCAGTCACAACAGGAAACTGCCTGTGTGAAGTGGGGTGGAGGTAGGGGACTCAGTGGCCTTTTATTACTGCTGTCTCCATTTGTCTCAGCCACAGTGCTATAGCATATATTCACGGCCAGGAAACCCACATTAAATGTGACTTCTGTGAGATGCTGGTCTCAGAGAGCTCTTTAGTCCTTCATATTAACAAATCAACACAGAGTTCCAAGGAGCTGAGTGAATACAGAGAGAGCCGAACTTCTACATGTCCTATTTTTACAGCAGCTTAGCTATGAGCAATTTAAGAGAGAAATAAATGGAGGTTTTTCCTTTCCTTCCTTTATTCATCCGACAATTCAATAAACATTTATACAGACTTACTGTATGTCAGGAAATGTTATAGGTTCTAAAGATCCAGTGGTGGCTGAGAAACAGGTTCCGCCTTCAGAAAGCTCAAAATCTAGTGAGGAAGCGAGAGAGAAAGGGAGTTTATTTACAAAGATGTGCCGTAAGCCCCATGCTGCATGAAAGCACAATGCCAGGAGTACAGACAGGAAGAATGTCTCACCCAGTCTGGAGGATAAGAAAGGTGCCTTAGAAGGGATAAAAGGATTTTTAACTTCTGGCATTTTAAGGTACTTAGTGAAAAGAGGTAAAAATAGCAATGAACAATAAGAAAAAAAACTCGATTAGATTTTTGGAGACTTATACATGTTCTGCAGGCATGAATAAAAACTTGAATTACTAAAATCAATGAACAGATTGAGCCCTATGAGCTTCTCAAGGGAAGGGAGTGTGTCTCACCCAAATTCACACTGTCAGTGCCGAACACCCAGTGAGTTTGGGCAGCAGCTTCACTGCAGGAACTAAGTTCCCCCACACAGGTGGACTTGTCCTTGAACCTGACCTGCATCACCCAAAGCTCTTTTGGGGAATATTAAAAAAACAAGAGTTGTTAGGAAAACTGACCCAATTTACACTTCTTTTTTCAGGTGACCATCATAACTCTAAAAAGTGTTTACAGAGAAGAACCACTTGCCTCCAAATCCAGGTTGAGAATGAAAACTTAGGCTAGACAGTGGAATTGAATCTGAGGTGAATTAGGGGGGGAAAAAAAAAGAAAAGAATTGACGTTTCAGGGTTCCTACTCAGTCTCAGTTGATTCACTTCTCTCTCTTCCTTCTTTCCAGTTTTTCTCCCAGTGGGAGATTTGGGAGTGGAAATGGAAGAACAGGGAAGAGGTCAAGTTTGAAAGGAGAAATGGTAGCACAGGAAAAGTCTCTACAGACTCATTGCGGAATTGAATGCCCACTACAGAACAGAAATGTCAAGACACAGCCCTATACCTCCCAGCCTGCTCCCACTGCCAACAAATGTAAACACTTATATTAAAAAGAAAGCTCTTGACAGTCCGTTAAATGCCAGAACTCTAAAGATCAAGGGCACCCTCTTGTTTTAAGTTACTACAAATAGTTATTGTGGGGGCAGAGGGAAAAGACCCCACACTAAAATAACTTTAACGTTTTCCTGTCTGTTTTTAATAATATTATGTGTTATTTTTAAAATTACTCAACTTTTTTCAGAAATAAAAGAGTGAAAAACAACTGAATTTTATAAAACAAATACCAGCTATGCTAAATTATCACAGAATCTTAGCCTCAGGACCCAGAGTAATTGAACCAAACCCAACATGCTCAGGAAAATAAACCATTTTAATAAGGATTTAAAGCATGTCCTCCAACATCCATTCAGCTGAAGAGCCACCACACATCTCACTGTGTGGGAAATGTATCAGGGAAATGTATCAGGGGAAATGTATCAGGGAAAAGTGGGAAATGTATCAGGGAAAAGTGGGAAATGTATCAGGGAAATGTATCAGGGGAAATGTATCAGGGAAAAGTGGGAAATGTATCAGGGAAAACTTTGTAGGATGGAAAGATGTTTCACAACTAAATTTTTCTTTAGAATGGGCTTGTATGTTCCACACCTATAATGTGGTACTCTTCATACATGTTAGACCTGTAGTGTTAAAATTTTATAGGAAAATTTTACAGTTCCTGAGCTGAGTATTAACTTAGAAATCAGCTGATACCAGGAACTCTTGGTTAATGGATCTGCATCGAGAGAAGTATGGAAATTAAGAGTCAGCATCTAGAAACGTTTACAGCAATCTGATAGTCATTTTGCATCCGTTGCATTTCATAAAAAACTGGGGATTAAATTGTTATGTCTTTGATTTCAACTTTATTTTCTGATCGTTCACTTTTATTTCATTTCACAAAATTGTCAGTCCTTGAGAAGTTGGATTTTTTTTTTAAATGGTCCTTCTATACAGAGTTTGAGAGCTGCTCTGAGGGTAATGCTGAGACACCTCCAGGACAGCCTGGGGCCGTGGGTATGTGGAGCAGCAGGTTCTCTGACCTTTGCTTGGGAAGAGCAGCATGCTACTGATCTGTTTTAAATATTGGGTGTCTGCAAGATATATGAGGGTTATAATGAAAATTGCAATGATAGTATTTACATTGGAAAGAAAAAAAGGAAGTCATATGCCTGGAGTCTCTCTCTCTAAACAGAGGGAGAAAATATACTGCTTTTATATCTTTATACCTCCCTCTTTCCCCTCACCTGTCTCCAGGGATGGAAGCACAGCCTAAAATACGTGACCAGGTTGAAGGAGAAACTATAATTTCAAAGCTTCTGCCTTGTGTTCTATGCTGTAGACACACAAAGTAGTTGATCCTTGTTTAGCAGAGCATCAGAGCCCATTTTGGGTAGGGGAGTAAAAAATGAAACTGATCTTCATAAGAACTATTGGAAGTTTGAGGGTTGTTGAAGGCTAAGGTGGTGAGGGAGAGAAAGTTCTGGGAAGATGACTTTGAGAGCAGAGCCTAGGTGAAATTTCCAGTAGAGAAAAAGGCTCTGGATTTTAGAACAGTGTTAATATTCCACTTAAATTACTGCCTGTGCTGCACTATAATATGCGGTAATTTCCCTCCATTAGCCTGAATCTTCAGTAAAAGTCAGCTTCATCCAATTGCTTTGCGTTCATGAAACTCAGAGAAAGAACGAAATGGAGTGTGTATGAGTTAACTGGGTGTGCAAAGGGGGGTACAGGTGCAGTTTCCATTCTGAGGCAAATTCACAAGCTCATGGGGCAGCAGGGGCTGATAGGGAGAGACGGAGCAGAGACAGACTCCACAGGGACCAGAAAAGTTGACCAGAAATGCCCAGGGTCAACATGTGCTCCTGCCTCTCCCTTGGCCAATAATCCACAAAGATACTGGTTTCTCATTGAACTTCAGATGGGAGTTCAAAACATTTATCTAGAATGTGAGAGAAGGCGTGGGATGATAATGCCGAGGGCACGGGGGAAGAGCGAGCTGAACTCAGTGGACTTAACATTGTCCGGCAATTCCTATGTGCCAAGTAGAAGAACTCTGTGTTTGTCATCTCATTTACTCTTTAAAGAGACCCTGGTGGTCGATAAGTATCCCATTTTACAGGTTTTCTTTTAACAAAGCTAAAAATACAGTAGAAACAAATTGAAAGTCACTGAGTCCAACCTCCTTCATCTTCAGATGAGAAAATTGAAGTCCAAAGATAGTAAATTAACCCGATAGCACATGATAATAGGTGTCAGAATCAAGTCTAAAAGAAGCCCAGAAGGACTGCTAGAGTTTTCTTCTTCCAATAAGAGAGCAGAGAAGGGCTCGAGAGCATATTCCTGAAGAATTTAAATTTATACATGGGATGTTGGTCTTAAATGACAGCTTGCTTTCATATCAACCTTATCAGAAAAGCTTCTCTTTTATCTACTCACCAGTTTGGATTTCTCTTCCTTCTCCTGGTCTTTCTTCTTTTGCTATTGTAAACACAGAAGAAGAAACGTGTGCTCCTTTAGCTGATCATCCCCCTAAGAACATCCTATAATGGCAAAAGTATTAGCTAAAGGCAACACTAGGTACATGGGTCAGCCTTATCTAGAGACTGACTACTTCAGTGCATACACTTACAAGACTCATCAGTTTCGTGGTATGTGCTGGGTCTATATCTTCCTCATTAGGGAATTTTGTCTCGAGGTCTTGAAACTGAGTTAAATTTTGTGTTCGAAGTGAAGGGGAAAGTTGGTAAGAAATACCCTGTGTGAATTCAGTTGGGTGGACAGTTGATCACAAGAAGTTCTCTGTTTAATAGGTGTTGAGATGTCCTATTTGATAGTCCAGCACTCAGCACCACACCCTGGCTTTCATTAAGGTATGAAAGAAACATTGTCCTGCCATCCTGATGATTCTTTTTTTTTTTTTTTTAAAGATTTTATTTATTTTTTTGACAGAGACACAGCGAGAGCAGGAACACAAGCAGGGGGAGTGGGACAGGGAGGAGCAGGCTTCCCGCAGAGCAGGGAGCCCGATGTGGGACTCGATCCCAGGACCCTGGGATCATGACCTGAGCCGAAGGCAGACACTTAACGACTGAGCCACCCAGGCGCCCCATCCTGATGATTCTTGATCTCACCCAGGGAAACATTCTTTCCTGATATTTCATAAATTGTAATTTATTTTCATATGTCCAGTTGATACACAACTTAAACAGTTCTCTAGACTCAGAAATGATGAGTTTGAGTCATTATTTCTTCTAGTTGGTATTTGATTTATTTTAGTCAAAGACTTGTAACATAATTGAGACCATAAAGATCATCTTATGGAAACTCTTTGATTACCCAGATGAGAAAGCTGTGCCTAGTGCAGAGTAGGTGCTCAATGAATGTTTATTGAACCATTGGACAGAACAAATCTGACTTGCTGGGTCACATGCCAGAGCTGTGATGAGAAACACAGTCTTGTAACTTCTTGTTCGGGTCCTTTCTACCCCATCACTGTCTCCCTTCAGCCTCAACACATGTCTACGAACTGCTGCCTCATATGCTCATGAAGAGTGAAATTCCACGTAGAGGTGAGAGTCAGAGAGGGAGCCTTGGTTCCTACACAATTTACATCTGCATCTTTCTCAAGGGAAGAGATGGGAATCATCTTTAATAGAATGCTGAACTAAGCAGAAGTAGAGACAGGTGAGAACACTTTTTCCTTAACACATCACACACACACACACACACACGCATACGCACACGCACATGCACACATACACACATACACATACTCCGGTTGTGTATACCATTAAAATATGAAATGAATCTTCATTTCTGTAATATTAATTGATTTTGCTGTTATTTAATATTCCATCATTCCCAGCATGTATAGAACAAATACTTAAGCACCGTTACTTGAACAATTCTGTGAGCAAAAGCCATAGGCCACACGGTATCTCTGAGCCTTGTAATAGAGAAACATTGTAACACATTTGTCCATAATTTTAATAAGCTGCTTTTAAGAGACAAAAAGAAATCAATACTTTCGTAAGATCTGAAGCTTAATTGATGCAAAAAAAAAAAAAAAGAATTCAGAAGTGAAAAGGTGACGTCAAGGGCTTCACACTGGGAAGAGGTGATTATTAAAAATAAGTAAAATGAAGGCAATAATTGCTTGAAGTGAATCATAAAATTGTGGGAATGATTTCGCTCACTTCACATCAAAGTTGTAAAGAGAAGGCACATATCAAAATCATTCAGGGAACTTTTCCATCAAACGTGTATCATCTGCCTCTAGTTTACTATACGACCTTTTCCCCTCTATGTGTGTACTAAAAATTCCCCAAGCCATCAGCGAGAGGACCCCCCCCACTTCTCCTCCCGTTCTTGTTCGTGAGAGGATCTCGCACTTCTCCTGTTCCTGTAGTGAACATTATGAATTTAGCTGGAGTCACAGCATTAAGTGTATCATGAAGGTGGGGGAGCAGAAGGCTGGATGGATTACTTGGAGGTGGTACAGCACAGAGAAGAAAAAGATAACCCCAGATTTAACAAAGTTGCAAAGAGAACCAAGGAGCTGGAATTTATCAGGGTCTGTTACCTGCCAGGTAGGACACATTGAGCACTATTTAGGTACTAGTTCATTCATTAATTTGCTCTCTCTTCATTTCACAAATACTTATTAAGTGCTAACCGTAGGCTGTGTGTGCAATGTTATCCCACGTAGGTTTGCTCTCTAGCTCCATGGAGTTTGCATGGTACAGTAGGGGACATATCCATTCAACCAGGGGGAAAGTGTCGTGAAAATGGAAAATTTTAAACCGTAGAATGATGTGATCTAACGTGTGTTCTTAGAAGATGGCTACTGTATAGTGAATCATTTGGGGAAGACAAAAGTGAAAATGGGCAGATTAATCAGGAAACTATTGCAAAAATTCAGGTGAGAAACAGTGGAAAGGGGGCTGAGGTGGTGGTATGAGAGATTTCTGGAGGTCAGCAGGACTTGGGTAAGGACTAGATCTGAGAGAAAGGGAAAGGGAGGTTTTGAAAAATGATTCCCAGAGGCCTCGCTTTCACCTCGCTGGGTGAATGGAGCTGGTGGTTTGACTGATGTGGAAAACATTGGCTTAGAGAAGATAAAACATTCAAGTTTCGTCAAGCTCATTTTTAGATGCATATGAAATATATAAATGATAAAGTGGATATATGAGTCTGGATTTCAAAAGTGAGGGGGCGCCTGGGTGGCTCAGTTGGTTAAGCGACTGCCTTCGGCTCAGGTCATGATCCTGGAGTCCCAGGATCGAGTCCCGCATCGGGCTCCCTGCTCGGCAGGGAGTCTGCTTCTCCCTCTGACCCTCCCCCCTCTCATGTGCTCGCTCTCATTCTCTCTCAAATAAATAAATAAAATCTTTAAAAAAAAAAAAGTGAGGTCTGGATCAAGGGTATAAACTTTTGAGCCACTACCATATTGACGGTAGTTACAGCCGCGGGAATGAATGCAGTCACCAGAGGAGAGAGAGAAGCAGCAAAAAGGAAGAAGGATGAGATCAAGCATTTAGGCATAAATCCACCCACCCCCGGGTGGACTTGGTCGTTCCGCTGTTTGGTAGCTGTCGCCTCCTCTTTCTATTTTCGCCCATGGGACTTCTGTGCGGTGCTTATCAGATCTCACGCTGTACTACATGGCTCTGGACCTTTCGTATTTTTCGTTTATTACCTTTTATGCTGCATTCTGGGTACTTTTCTCAATTTCATAGTCACCTGTGTCTAATTTACTATTTAGCATGCTCACTGAGTTTTGATTTTCTTTCTTTCTTTTTTTTTTTTTTAGGAGATACGAATGCTTTTATTACTGAGATTTCCTTTAGTTTATGAACATATTTACACCCACAGCCTAATTCTGCTTTATGCCAAAGGATTGCGACTTTAAGCCTGGGAGAGGCTTATGAAATCCAAAGGCAGAGAAACAAATGATGGGGAAACAAGAAAGGAATTTCTTTCAGTGAGGCCCACACCGGAAGACAATGGACCAGTGTCCCAGAAAGTGCTGAAGTGCTGAAAATACTTCTAGGTTTATACGAGGAAAATGTGGGACAAAGGCTGGTGGGTACTCCCAGCTGGGTGGTCAAGGTCATGTCAATCATTGTCTCAGGGGTCTTGCTGGCATCCGTCAGGACAGTCCTTATTGCTTGAGGGGCAGTTTCAGTTCACATCATGAGATGCTTGGCCACTCAGGTCTTTTGCCTGAGTTAAAAGATAAGCTGGAGAGAGGAACTGAATCAGTTAAAAAGTACAGACTGAGGTCAAAATGGAGGTAAAGTCCTGAATCAAAGTGAAATCTGTCTGCCTTCCCTTTCAGGAACCAGGAACCTCAGGAGGCATCCTTCTAACCTATCTTCCAGCCTGAACACCTTGCTGCCTTAGCGATCTCCTGCCATGAAGCAAGGCTTCAAATCCCCTTCTTGCAGACTCCACAGCATCATAAGTGAGTCTTGGGTCTTGTGCGCAAATCCCGCTTCCCCCCAACAGAGACCCCGTTTTCTCTCCTGGTTCTCTTCTTACATCACTCTTGGACAAGAACATCCTAACTTATTTGGTCTCTCTTCCACTTGAGGGCTGAGCATCAGATTCTCTTTAACGTTGTCCTTCAAGAATGCTGACGCTCCACTGTCAAGAGGCGCTGCCACTGTTTACCACATCTTCCTTCCACATCTCTGTGACACGGACTCGGGCCGTTCGTGTTGTTAAGCAGGAGACACTGGACTCCACAGCAACTCAGTATCAGGAGAGGAAGTCAAATTTCACATCTACTTGATTGAATTCTATATTGTTTGGATCTTTTATATCAAATACTGTAATATCTCACCTTTAGGATAAAAAATTAAAAGTAATGACATATTCTGAAGGCACCCTGATAGACAGAGAGTAGAAGGAGGCAGCCCAGGAGTACACATTCTACATCTGAAAAGGAAGATATAACATTGTAATTTTTAAAACAAGACATTGTATACAATCAAATGTTGTCTGTACTATCTTGGCTAAGTATGAAAGTGGGCAAATGTTTCTGTCCAAAGTCATGTAGCACAAATACGCTTGAGGTTCTTGCTGGAAAAAAAAAACAAAAAAACTGTTCGCACTTCTCTTACCCAACCCTGAAACACAAATGAGAAAACAGACGATTTAATTATATATAATTAATTTAAATGTTGCTGAAAATTTCTTAAAAGGAAATAGTGGCAGTAGCATTTAAACAAATAGTGAGTAGGGAATCTAATAGGAAAAGAGCAGATCCTATACAGACATTAAATCACATTTATCAAATAAAAGTGAAGTTAGGACAGTAACAAACGAGTCAGTGAGGCTTTTATATTTTCAGCCAAAGCACCCAGGGCATATCAAAAAGAGGTCATTGCTTTCATAAACCTGGATCAGTAGAATGAAATACTATATATGTCTCACAGAATGGAGGATATTCAGGATAACGTTAGTTTCTGTGGCAAATAAAGCCAGAAATGTCTAATGACCCGAGAACAATAGAAATGAATATCTTACTCACGTTTACTAGGTGGGTGAGCAGAGGTTGGCTGACCCTCTTCCGCATGATCATTCAGAGAAGCAGGATGATGGGAGCTCTGTCTTCATCAATAGGTGATTTCCAGGGGAGTCTCCTGGGACTCCCCTTCTAGCCAGAAGGAGGAAGAAGAGAATGGAGATGCGCTTACGACAAGTTGATCTGGTCCAGGTCTGCGTGCGAGTGGTATGTATTTCCTTCCATATTCCCTGGCTACAGCTCAGTCACCAGGACATACTTAATAAAAGGGCAACTGGGGAATATGCTCTTGCCTGGGAAAAACAAGAAAACATGTATTTGATAAGCAGCTAGCATCAGTAAGAGTAAAGGAGAATTACCTTCTCTGTAGATTGTTATGAACAGAACAGCTCTTCACCTGATTACAATAGTATGTATGCAGTGCCGCTTTGGACATAAGCGTGTCTTCACCAAATCTTCTCCAAAGGACGACAGCCTAAAGCCATGACAGTTGTTTCTTTCCTTCTGTCTTCATATGAGGGCCTGACTTCAACTTTGATGGTGGGGCATCCACTTCAAAGGTACCTACGAAATGCATCGCCAGTCACACACCAGATAAAGAGCTAGGCTGCCTTCCCAGACTGAGGCTCCTTTGTTTTAGAGATCTTGGTCAATATCCGTAACTGACCACTTGGGCTGCTTGCTTTTTCTCCTCCCATGCTTGAAATTTCTGCTCTTCTGTTTAAAATTCACCAAAAAAGAGTGAGTCTGTGCCCTCCACCTCCATGAAAACAGAATCCCCAATCCAAGTACTGGATTCTACCCACTACCTTGCTGGGTGGTCCAGGGATGCTGTGTAATTTCCAGGTCTTGTAAGTAATAAGCCTTTCTTCTTTCTCCTTCCTTCCTTCCTCCCTCCCTCCCTCTCTTCCTTCCTTCCTCCCTCCCTCTCTTCCTTCCTTCCTTCCTCCCTCCCTCCCTCTCTTCCTTCCTTCCTTCCTTCCCTCCTTCCTTCCTTCCTTCCTTCCTTCCTTCCTTCCTTCCTTCCTTCCTTTCTTTCTCTTTCTTTCTTTCTTTCTTTCTTTTCTTTCTTCCGAAGTTTTCTGATGGTTGCTGCTGCAAGGCATCTTGCAATGCTAAGAACCACAAGGTTGGCCCAGTCCTCACATGGGTGTGGGAAGGGGAGATGTCTGTGGGCAGCTGGTTTGGCCCAGGTGAGTGTCCCTAAGCTTTTCTAGCCCACAGCACTGCTACCAGTGGGCCAAGAGCAACACACAACCCTTCAAGTCTCCTGAGTTTTGGAAAGGTGCTTGTATTTCTGTTTAAGGAGAAAAGAACTCATAGAAGTAGTCCATGTGTAAAAGAGTTTGAATGGCGCAATTGGGAAATTATAGAGAGATTTATGTTGGCAGGGGCTGTGGAAGGAGGTAAGTTAGAGTGGAAGGATGACAAAGAAGAGGGGGAGACTGGCGGGGGGGGAAGGACAATGAAAGGGTGAAGGAGAATGTTCTTATTTTTCTGTGAAATGCTGAAAAAAAAATCTCAAAACAGCAATGAAAAGTGTTCCAAAAATTAAGAGAAAATATCACTGTTCATTCAGTGCCACTTACTCCTAACCTTATAAATGTCATGAGCAAGAAGAGTTGCAAATACACACATGCTCAGACTCACGCTTGGGAAGCCTCTACCACACTGGCCTCAGAGCCGCCCGGGGTGGCCAGTAAATCAGAGCCCGTAACACGATATTTACACTAGGCTAAGTGTGCTGAAATCCCCTGCTTACTGTGACAATTTGAGGGCCCTTTTTAAATAATACCTTAATTTATTTTGATTGCTTTTTTCCCTTTCTCTCTTTCCCTCTCTCTCTCTTGGAACCCAGGTCAAACCAGTCATTCTATAGTTACTTTGAAAAGATTAACTTTCTTAAAGAATTTGAGGCTTTTAACTCTAAAAAAAAAAAATCATGAATCTTGTGGGTAGGAGCAATCCAAAGTTCTGAACCTGCCCATATCGTTGTTTGTTTGAAAAATTTAAATAATGATGCCATACCCACACATGACCTCAATAACCAAAGTCAAGCAAAACTGCTAATACAAGATTTTTTAACTCCTTCTAAACCTGGACTTTTATCGTGTTTGCAGCACTTTATCTGCTGCTTTGTTTCTGTTAGGCTGGCATCAAAATGGTATGTTCTAATGGGATCCATTTAGACCTTGGCAATACATCATCAGTTAGGTTGTTCACTAGCATTTTGAAAGCTTCCCTTCAATTATAGCAGCCAATGTCAGCTGACAGAACTGCAGTCTTGTGGCCCAGACATCATCTGAATCTCTGCAGCATCCTTGAAACTTACTTCTACAAGAAACAGGCAAACTGTAGATGGAAGATAAAAACTTTAGTATGACTGTCCTTTCCAGCTCCACTGGCTCAAAGTAGCTGGCCTAACCTTTGCCTTTTGGTTTTAGTCAATGGCAGCCACTGGAGCCAAAGTTAATGCCTTAGTGTCATGGCTTGGCTAGATTCATATAACTTCTGCTCCAGTTTTTCATAGAAATGCCTCAAGTTAACCTGTCTACTGAAGACATGCAATACACAGCATGGGAAGAACCATACGCCATCAGCTACTGATGATTGAAGAACAGTCTCACAGAATTTGGAAAAGGACGGAGGAACTCCATTCAGATATAGACACGTTATTATAGCAAAGGTACACCATGGCCTGAAGCCTTTGGCAAAAGATATTAGTGGCATGTGGATGTCCCATGTGAAAAAAGATCTAATGTCACTGAGGATAGCGATATTTCTTTAAAACAGGGGAAAATGGTTTATATGTCATATTCTATTTGTAGATTAATACTATACGTAGTTATTCAATAAAAGTTCTTACATTTTGACTGAATTTTTCTACCTATAGGTTTATCGAAGAAAGTTATTTGGTCACCTTTAAAAGTGGGAAACAAAGAAAGTTTTTAAATTAGGTATTATCATGTCAGTTGATTTTATGAACCAAAATATATTTGGTCTCACAGATGCATGCACAGACCTGTGGGGTTTTTTTCTATATATGCCTAGTTGTAAGGTCCAACAAAGGTCAATTGAGAAAACAAGGAATTTGCTTCCTTAGCTTATGGATTTAGGTTTATAAAGATAGGCTGTTGAGAGTTGCTATTTTTTTTTTAATGTGCTTTCATGATTTAGAATAAGTTGCCATTAGAGGATGGGGTAGGCAGAATAATGGCCCCTCAAAGTTGCCTACGTTCTAATCTTTGGAACAGGTGAAAATGATAGGGACGTGGTAAAACATTCCCGTATTAATATGCAGTCAAGCTATGTATCTATTAAATGGAATTATAATTGTTAATCAATTGACTTAAAAATAGAGATTATCCTGGATTATTTGGGTGGGCCAAATGCAATCACAGGGGTCCTTAAAAGTGGAAGAAGGAGGCAAAAAAGGAAGTTAGTTTTGTGAGAACTACTCAACCCACTCTTGCTGGCTTGGAACACAAGAGGAAGGAGGCCATGATTCAAGAATGCAGGTCAGCCCCTGGCCACTATACACAGCCTGCCCTAGAGCTTCCAGAAGAGAATGTGGCCCTATGGAAACCTTTATTTTAGCCCATTAAAAGCAATGTGGAACTTCTAACTTAAAAAATAATAAATCTGGGGGGGGGGGGTTAAGCCATGAACTTTGAGGTCATTTGTAATAGCAGAAATAAAAAACTAATAGAAATGCTACCAGGGTGATACAGAATATCAATACTCAAGGGAAAAAAATAGATTGTAACCCCAGAGTAGACTGAGGTAATATAGCTCAACTTCATGCCATTCACCTTGAATCCTGCCTAAATATATTACAAACCTTTAAAATGTCTATAACTAAGCTTTGATGAAAAGAAAACAAAATCCTTTGGAGAGAAATAAAGAATTTTAAATCAGAGGGAAAAAAAGCATAACTGGTGGGATTTTGAACCAGATGCAAAAATCCTACTGGTAGCGGGAATAAAATGTTCCAGGATAACAAAGGAGAAATTAGTTATACCTTGAGTATGCAAGGGAGACCTGCATGGTGGTTGGCACATAAATTGGGCCTACAAAGGGGAATGGATTTTCACCAGGTGCATGAAGGAAAGCAGAAGGGCATTGTAGACAGAGATCAAAGACATCTGGCATGAGAGTAGAAAGTGCGTTCCAGAACCCACAGTGTGCTCAGTGTGGAATGAGCTAGAGTTTAAAGGCAAAAGCAGATTGGGTCCAGATTATGCAAAGTCTTGGATGTGTCCCTAAAATGTTTTGACTCTCTTATAGGCCAAGGTTCACAAACCAGAAGTCTGCACATGTGGTTCAGTTGTCTCTCACAATGTTTGTGCATGTGTGGGTTTCGGTTTTTGTTTTGTTTATACTTTACAAAACTAAAAACATTTTAAAAATTGTGAGACCTCACATAAAATTCTAGACTTCCAGCTTTGCTTGGGGAAAAAAAAAGAAGTAACAGAGATGATTTGGCCACATTGGGCTTCACTTGACCACAAATGGCTGGAAGTGAGTAGCAACTGACCCTTTAGTCTATGCTTGTCCTCTGCAGGCCACCACAATTTCTACACTTTCCACCACTCCCTACTGTGTGGTACCTTTCTATTTCACAAATATTTGTACCTGCTGGACTTCCACAGGCATGTGTGTTTGCGAACGCTGGTTACCAAGTTGTAACTAACCCCTGGAGGATTTTAAGATTGAATCTGTGCTTTGGGAAGAAAACCCTGGTAGCAATTTTAAAATATCCTCTGCATTCTGATGGCACATTATGTGCATTTCTGTCATCAGACTTGCAACATTGAGTTCAAATGATCTATTGATGTGTTTGTCTTCCCTGCTAGACAGTGAAATCTTGTGAAGGGTCAGAGATATTTCTTATAAATTGCTGTTACTATTCCTGGATGATTGTGTAAATAATGATTTTTAAATATTGTAAAGCACTAGACGAATGTTTAATAAACATAAATACATTTTAAGTCTTACCCAGATCCTTCTAATCACAAAGATCCTCTCCTGTGATAGCCACTGTGCTACGTGTCTTGCAGTTCTGAGGCACTGGGAAACTCCAATGGAAAAAAAAAATTTCAAATAAACCATAATAAGACTATCGAATCCAGTCCGAATAAGTATAAGTACTCAGATCACTTCCCTGGTCACCTCTCTGCCCTCTTCCGTAGATAATACACAAATACATTAAAATGCACTTAGTGCGAGAGCTTCTCTGATAATAATGTGTTATATTGCTCCAGCAATTATGTAAAGAGGGAGAGTAGCTTAATTTCAAATGGCTGGCCCATTTGAGACCGCACATAAAAATGGCATCGCGTGAAAGCTCGGTCATAGTGTTAACGGATCATGAACATATCCATTCAGCTAAATGAACCACTTTTCTTTTTAATTTATAGTAGACAAATAAGCTTTCGATCACTTACCCACAGAGAAAGTCATATTATTTGGGAATAAAATTAAAAGCAAAGCAAGAAAATTTACCCTACCAGTCTTTGAATTTACATACCCAGGTTACCATTGGACAAATTAACTGGCCATGTCCCAGGTATTAATATGCAGTAAAGCTATGTACCAATTAAATATGGATACATACCTTTAAAGTGAAACTTTACAGAATTCTAAGGGCACTATAGAAATGGGATCTTTTGTGAAGGCAAAACCAAATACTTTTGGTTTGGGATTGCAAAACACTTCGCGTCGTTATAGACTAGGGAGGGCCACCAATTTAAAATGGCTAGTGACTAGGAATCTATTGACTTAAAGTCTTTAATGAAAAGTCTGGGAACACTGTCATATCAGAATATGGTGTCGGGGAAAGAAGAAGGCTTTAATCAAAATCTTAATAGATGAATCCTTTTCTGCAGAAAGAGTCCACTGTCAAGGAAGCAAATTTCTCATCCAAGACATTCTCTGAATGCTTACTCACAAAACAGCCCCTGAAAAAGCCACCGTAACTCAGGCACCCAATAAATAACACACCAAAATCAATACAAGGGACAGGGAGAACATTGCCTGCCTCTTTAATTTGTCCCTTCACTCATTCCATTCTTTAGTCCTTTCCTCTTCGGTCAAGGAGACCCACTGCACATAGACATGTGAGAACAGGTGGAGAGAAGAACAGAAAAGGAAGAAAATACTCAATTCACACAATCTCAGACAAGCAACAACAACGAAAGTTGTCAGAAGCAGGACACTGGTCAACTGTGCCCCAGAATCCGATGCAGAGTAAGGGGGTAAAAGCAAGTGCACAGTCATTGGGTACAATCCAGAGAATATTTTCTGGAGGAATCGATTTAGGATTAGAGGGACAACTTCTGTGACTATGTGATGGCCTTCCCAGTGTAACTTGCAGGACCCTGTTCAAAAAAAAAAACAGGATGAAATGTATTTTCTTTTCTTCTGCAGTTGCTCTCTGTCCTCACCTGTCATGGTATTTTTTTTTTTTTAATTTGCTGTTAATGTTGCGCTTTCTCAGGCACAGGACTAACATGAAGCAACTCCAGATCTTCACAGGTGCCCCAGGCCCTGCACAACACAGCACACAAAGTGCTTGCGCCCAACCTCCCTCCCCTGACGTGGAGCCCAGGATCCCATGGGAGCAGCACTAAGAGGCAGGACCATGAGTGAGCTGAGGCTTCAGGCCACTGGTGCATCTCCATTGATCCTTTGGACTTCACTTACAAAACACAAATTCAAAGATAAAATTATGAAGAAGCTCCAGATGAAACCTTAAACCCTATTCATGGTTCCTTCTCAGACTAAGCCCAGAGCAACCACATGGTCACATGCCATGCAGCCAGCCCTGTGGCAAATCAGCCAGTCCTGAAAGACCTCCCAAATTCTCACTAAAATCAATGTAAACATAACCATCCCACCCCCCCCAAAATAAGAATTATAGAATCAAGGGGGAAAGAGAGGGAGAGGCAGAGCAGAAGTTACCATGAACTTCACTGTTATGTAAAACAACTTGAAGATTAAAAAAAAAAAAGGACGATAACACAGTTCTACAAAAAGTGAATGGAAATAAGATCATATGTGGATATATCCTGGAAATATTTTTTATTTTAAGAATAAAGAAAAATCCTATACCTCGCCAGATACAAAAATATAAATTGTCTTAAAAGCTGCCACAAAGAAATAAAAATCATCCGACCTTACTTAGATGACCATCAATGTTAAAAGATGGAAGATTATTCCAGAACATGATTTGTGGACATTAGTGGCAAAATGTGGGGGCTTCTATCCCTGGTCAAAGTGTTACCTACTAAAGCAAGAAAAACCCATTCCTATATGCACAAGTAACAAAATTATATGTCATTCATATATTCTTCAGGGGAAGTGGGAGAACTATTTGAAATGTACTCTATCTGGCTACGAAATTAACAAAAATCAGGGTATCAAGAATGTGAAAATTGTTTTATTAGAAGCCTTCTAGCGAGGATTAAAATTAAAAATAGAGTTAAGTATAAATAATCTTTTTCTAAATCGGTGTTTAGATTTGAATTCCCCCAGAAATAGACCCTGAGGTGTGGATTTGAGAGCAAATATTTTATTTGGAATGTCAGGAAACACGTCAAAGAATGTGAGAGAAAAGAAAGGCAACCAATACAGAGTGGGCTGTCAAGCCAGTTACAATGAGGATAAAACTAGAGTTGAATCCCACAGGGAAGTTCTGACAAACTATGCAAAATGCATGGCCCAGAGTCACTGCACCCAAGAGTTGAGAGAGCGGGGGCACTTACACGCCAATGTCCACTAGTCATTGGTTGAGAGCTACAGGAGGGGGTTATTGGGCCCCACTTCCAGCCTGGAGACTGGACAGAGCTCCCTGGCAGCTTCGGGGTGCAGCCGGAAGTGGACGTCACCAGGAACACACTGCAGTGGGAAGGTCTGAGGGATGTCAGTGACTACAGACGGTGCCGCAGTCTGCTTAAGTCACTGAATGCAAGCAGCCCCAACCAATTCTTATGATGGCGGGAAAAAAAAATGCAGAGCATAGGCTGATTCACAGCTCCAGATAAAACCTGTAATACTAGAAAGTGAAAAAGGGTAGAGAAAACACAGCGAAGAAGCCAAACTCCTTATTGCTTACAAAGGAAAAATACAAAGTTACCGTCTATTGAGAATTACAGAAATATAAGCTTGGGTTAACCTTGCACTTGAAAAATTAAGGGCAAATACAAGTGAATAAAATACTAGTTATTTTCCATCCATACTGTCACAAACAAAAAGAAACAAATGGGCACGACTGGGTGGTTCAGTCGGTTAAGGGTCTGCCTTCCACTCAGGTCATGATCCTGGGGTCCTGGGATTAAGCCCCGAGTCGGGATCCCTGCTCACAGGGGAGTCTGCTTCTCCCTCTCCCTCCACCCAGCTTGTGCTCTCTTTCTCTCTCTCTCACTCACTCTCTCTCTCAAATAAATAAAATCTTAAAAAAAAAAAAAAGAGAAGGAAATGTATCGTAACACAAACAAAAGCAAAGAGAAGTAGAACAGAATAACACCAAATGTTTCTATTGTAACTAGACGTCTCTGTGAGTATACTGCTCTGTCAAAGAGCAAAAGTTGTCCTTTATGTTTTAAAAATTCCTATATATGCTGCTTATGAGAAATATGTCCAAATCTAAGTATTATAAAGCTTAAAAATAAATAAGACATAATACCTAGATGTAATGCCAGGTTGAAGAGGAAATGTTTTCCCATAAGGAATATACCCAATAATGCAAAGTATGCCATCATAAAGTAATAATTCATTGTGTTTGTTTGTTTGTCTATTTATTTACTTATTTAGTTTCCTTTTTTATTTTTTAATTTTTTATTTAAATTCAATTAGCCAACATAGACTACATCATTAGTTTCTGATGTAGTGTTCAATGATTCATTAGTTGCGTATGACACCCAGTGCTCATCACATCACGTGCCCTCCTTAATGCCCATCACCCAGTTACCTCATCCCCCCACCTACCTCCTTTTCCACAACCCTCAGTTTGTTTCCCAGAGTCAAGAGTCTCTCATTGTTCGTCTTCCTCTCTGATTTCTTCCCATTCAGTTTTCCCTCCCTTCCCCTATGATTCTCTGTGCTATTTCTTATATTCCACATATGAGTGAAACCATATGATAATTGTCTTTCTCTGATTGACTTATTTCACTTAGGATAATACCCTCCAGTTCCATCCATGTCGATGTAAATGGTCGGTATTCATCCTTTCTGATGGCTGAGTAATATTCCATTGTATATATGAACCACATCTTCTTTATCCATTCATCTACTGAAGGACATCTCAGCTCCTTCCATGGTTTGGCTAGTTGGACATTGCTGCTATGAACATTGGGATGCATGTGCCCCTTCTTTTCACTACGTCTGTATCTTTGGGGTAAATACCTAGCAGTGCAATTGCTGGGTCGTAGGGTAGCTCTATTTTTAACTTCTTGAGGAATCTCCATACTGTTTTCCAGAGTGGCTGCACCAGCTTGCATTCCCACCAACAGTGTTAGGGGTTCCCCTTTCTCCACATCCTCACCAAAATTTGTTGTTCCCTGTCTTGTTAATTTTAGCCATTCTGACTGGTGTGAGGTGGTATCTCATTGTTTTGATTTGTATTTCCTTGATGGCAAGTGATATGGAGAATTTTTTTTATGTGTCTGTTGGCCATTTGGATGTCTTCTTTGGAGAAATGTCTGTTCATGTCTTCTGCCCATTTCCTGACTGGATTATTTGGTTTTGGGGTGTTGAGTTTGAGAAGTTCTTTATAGATCTTGGATACCAGCCCTTTATCGGTTATGTCATTTGCAAATATCTTCTCCCATTCCGTAAGTTGCCTTTTAGTTTTGACTGTTTCCTTTGCTGTGCAGAAGCTATTTATTTAAGGGGTTTGCTGATGTGACATGAAATACTGTCTTGGATGAAGATAACATAAAACTCATAATATGCCATTGTAATGAGGACATTGACGAGAAACTGCTTAATGAACATAATCAATTCAGAAGAATCTAATATAAAAACGAACTTGAAATGCCCTGAAACCTTATAGCTCATGTAACTGAGGCTTCCTTAAATTTGACATTCATATCACTCTGCCAAGCAAGTGCTATGTGGATGAAAGAGTAGTAAAGAACAATTGCTATGGATCATACCAGAAGCAATGAAGCTAGCTTTCTCTTCTCTATAGACAATATTTTAAGATCTATTCATAGTATAGAAAATATTATAGAAAGAAGTAATCTAAGAGTGTGTAGGAAAGAAAATGAAGGAGAAAAGTTAATATGGAGTATTTCAGACAGCTAACTAATAAAAACATGAAGTGAATTTTCCTGATTTTGTGATGTTTGTGATATGTATTGCTGTATTTTCCTTTTTCATTCTAAATAAACATTCACTAACATAATTCAATTGCATTTGTGATTTTGTGTGTGTGCGTGTGTGTGTGTGTGTGTGTATTTTCCTGAGCCCACCACTGAAGGCAAAGCTATGCCCCTCACCTCTACCACCAGGGGCCAGCAGCTCATTTCATCTTCTTCACACCACTTATTAACATTTAAAATTTTCTTGCTTTTTTGTTTAAATGTGTATTGTTTATAGCTCTCCAACCTCCCCCCCAACACATGGGATACAATATGCCATCATGTAGCTGTGTTTTTCACTGTGAAACCCCTACCTCATACAACAGTGTTAGTCAACCAACGACTGGTTAACAAATGCATGGGAAAAAGAGAGGAAGAAAATATATACCAGTTTGGCCCTTTTTTTAAATGACCACCTCTGAGCGGTGAAATTATACATGGTCTTTTATCTTCGACTTTTGTTTGTATGATTCTTCAGATTTTCTGTAGACACATAATCAGGAAAAACAAAACAAAAACCTGAATTACAACAGGGGAAGGCTGACCTACAGTAGTGATACATCCAAAAAAATTAATGCATCTATTAAAAGAAAGAATGAGAAAGATCTTGGTACCGATATGAAAACATCTCCAAAATATATTCGTGCCAGACAGTGTATAAATCTGAAGTGGGCAACCATCCTGATTTGTCCAGGGATGAGAAGTTTCCCAAGATTGGGAACTTCGGTGTTAAAACTGGGAAAGTTCTGGGCTAGCAGGCAACGGTGGTCCCCCTAAGTCTAGCCCTTCTCTCTTTAAAATTAGTAGGAATTAGAATACAAGTTCACATTAATTTGTATATGCATGGAAAGCCTCAGGAAGGATACACAAGAAAGTAACCATAATGCTTGGCTGTTTTACCTTTGGTGGGGGTGGGGTAGATGGAGCTTTGAGACTGAAGAGAGTTATTCCATTGTGGGTATGTTTTTAAATTTTTGACCTATGTGAATTTGATAGCTATTCAAAAATTAAACAGGCAAACACATAAACAAAAACAAATAAAAATAACCCCTCCCAAGAGAGTCAGAAATGAGAAGGCAATCTGTTTTGTGGGGGCAAAATATGTACTTTCCCTCAGCAAAATGTCTAGGTAATTTATATAGTTGAATGACCTGGACACTTTCTTGCAAAATATATATTTTTTATAACTTTTGCCATCCAGCTTTAGGATAATGAATGTAATGCAATGTCCTGCCCTTTGAGAACAAAGACTTGCAGGCTGTCTTGCCCTGCCTGGTCAAAGAGAGCAAGTCTGAGCTGCACTGAAATTTCTAAATTGCACAGAGTGTAATTCAGACCTACTGTCTGAAGGAAAATAGATTGTACACAAACCAAACAAGCCCTTGAGCAACAGGATATTTACCTCAATTTGAATATGCAGCCTGTATCACAGATTCTTTTTTTTTTTTTTAAGATTTTATTTATTTATTTGAGAGAGAGAGAATGAGAGAGAGAGCACATGAGAGGGGGGAGGGTCAGAGGGAGAAGCAGACTCCCTGCTGAGCAGGGAGCCCGATGTGGGACTCTATCCAGGGACTCCAGGATCATGACCTGAGACGAAGGCAGTCACTTAACCAACTGAGCCACCCGGGCGCCCACAGATTCTTCTTTATACCATTCATGCACATTGCCATAAGGCTCTGTAAAACATTGGGACTTAAAAAACTCCTATAAAACTTAGATGTCAAATTCATATTTTTTCCAAAGTGTTTGTTTCTCCATTATTTGGGGACAGTAGAGAGAGGGGGTGGGCAACAGAAACAGTAGGAGTAGTTCCTAAAACAACGTGTGTGTGAATGTGTGTGTGTAATTGTGTGCATGTGTTCTTGCTGTGAACCAGGAGCACCAGTGGTGGAAGTCCCAGTCCAAAGGCCGGAGACCAACGTCCCAACTCAAACAGTTAGGTAGACAGAGTACATCCTCCCTTCCTTTGTCTCTTTGTTCTGCTCAGGCCCTTGAGGGCTTCGAGGATGCCCACCCAGACTGGTGAGGGCAATCTGTTTTACCCCATCTACCGAGCAATGTTAATCTCATCCAGAAACACCCTCATAGACACATCCAGAAATAACATTTAACCATATATCTGGGTAACGCATGATCCAGGCAAGTTAACACATAACATTAGCCCACACAGTGGAGGTCAAGGGATGTGTAGAAATGAGTAAGATAAGATCTTTGCCTTTAAGGAAAAGTGGTGACTATCCACCTGCTAAAAAGACAGGTGTCACAATTCTGGACGTGGCTGAGCAGGATCTAGTTAGATTGTCCAGATAGCACAGACTGGGAGATGCCAGACGTGGAATTGGACAGCTCGTCGGGGGCAGAGACTGCTTTATGTAGGTGGAAAGACTGTGTGGAGGTGCTCTGAGGGTATTCAGTGCCCCCAGAGAAGAGAACAATGGATAAGGGGGTTAGTACAGTACTGAAGTAGCAGCAAAAACATGGAAATGCAAGGAAACAGAGTACTGGCAAAGGAATCAAGGAGCAGCCATTACCTGTGGATGAGCGATCAGCTCCAAGATGTCCGTAAATGAGAATTGGACCTGGGCAGGGATTCATCTGCCCAGGCCCAATCTGTTCCCAAAGTAGGATAGAGGTGTGGCGGTAAAGTCCGAAGCGGGAACTGATCCCCGATCTACGAGGCACATTTTTAGGCTGGGATTCAGTCTAAAATGTGGGAGCAGATAGAAACTAGTTACCTCAAAATTTACCTCACATGATACACGAAAATATTTCAAAGAGGATCACAGTCCAAAATACAAACTAAAACTATAAAACTTCTAGAAAATAAATAGGAGAAAATTTGCATAATTCTGAGCTAAACAAATTATACAAGATGCAAATATTAATCAACATAAAAGAAAAAAATGATAAATTGGATTTGATTGCAACTAAAAAGTCCTGCTGTTCAAAACACCGTTAAGACAAAATGAAATTGCAAGCTGCAATTCATAACATGTGTATTTAAGAAAGGAATTGTATTCAGATATATAAAGAATTCTACAACTCAGTAAGGAGACAAACAACCCAATAAGAAATTTGCAAAACTTGACTAAAATTTCAGAAAATAGGGCACCTGGTTGGCTCAGTTAGTTGGGCGACTGACTCTTGGTTTCCACTCCAATCTCATGGGTTGTGAGATCGTGCCTGTGTGGGGCTCCATGCTCAGTGCAGAGTCTGCTTGTCCCTCTCCTGTCGCCTCTACACCCCTCGCCCTGCAAATGGATAGGTAAATCTTTGAGAATAAAATTAAAATAACAAAAATACTCAGTTCTCATGTATATGTAGGAAAATGAGCACACTCAAATACTCTGAGTATGAATTGTAGTCTCCTTGAAAAGAATATCTGGCAATTTTTAGCAAATTATAAAAAGAATATACATATACATATATTCTAACCATATCCATTAATGAAGAAAATCCACTTTCAAAAGGTAGCATATAAAAATAAAAGCAGCAGTGTATAAGAAAGTTTATTGCAGCATTGTTTGTGGTATAGAAAATAAGTAAGAAAAATTCTGAATGTCCACTAGTAGGATTAAAAATTATGACAATTCTGAGTGCCAGGGTGGCTTAGTCGGTTAAATGTTGGACTCTTGATTTGAGCTCAGGTCATAATCTTGGGGTCCTGAGACTGAACCTCAAGTGGGACTCTGCTGGGCATGAACTCTGCTGGGGATTCTCTCTCTCCCTCTTCCCTTGTTCCTCCCCCCTCCCACTTGCACACACTCTAAATACACACACACATACACACACATATGTATATATATGTGTATATATATAATAATAATTCTATGCCATAAAATATTATTAAACTATTAAAAAGAACAAATTATAGTTCCTGCTTTTGAGGACAGCAGTAGGAAAGCCATAGCCTATATTCCTTATGTGCTTACCCTTCATCCACTGCCCCTTGAGCAATAGCCCCTAAATCTCATTCAAGGACCTACCACACCCATTTCAGCCCATGTGCTTCCTGGGAGTTTCCACTCCTAATACAGGGTAGAGTATACAATCTGGGGGAAGCAGAGGGAGCTCAAGAACACAAAGTCAGTACAATCAAACCCAGTCAAGTGGAGTTAAACATTTTTTTCTGAGAATGCTAGGAGTGCTGGGTGATAGAAGGTGAGGCAGCTCTCTCCTGCAGGACTTGGGCCCAAGGGAGGGCAGCCTCCACCAGCGTGAAGAAGCCTGCCCACGAAGGAGCTGAGAGACCCAGAGAAACCGAATCCTGAAGATATCATCGGAGCCACACCTGGAGCTACACCAGCTCTTTTATTATTTTTTTAAATTAATTAATTTATTTGAGAGACAGAGTGAGCGCATGTACACGCACAAGCAGGGGGAGGGGCTGAGGGAGAGGAAAAGAGAGAATGTTAAGCAGACTGCCTGCTGAGCTCGAAGCCCTAGGCTGGGTTCCATCTCATGACCTGAGCCGAAATCAAGAGTCGGTGCTCAAGCAACTGAACCACTCAGACGCCCCTCTGCCAGCTCTTTAATCTAAATGAGTTTGGGTTGGGTTTTCTGTCATTTGGGAAAAAACCAAATCCTTACTGATACATTTACATATTTTGGTAACTTGAATGGAGAAAGTTAGGAAATAACAGAATGGCAGATTATTTGTACTGCTTACCTAAAGGGGTTGAAACAGAGGAAGTTGAGAGAGAATTATTAAAGCATTATTAATGATATTATTCGTATAATGTTACTATATATAATAATATTCCTCTATCATTAACATACTTTTGGATTTCATTTGCATTCTAAGCATGAATAACATTTGAAACTGAAAAAGAAATCCTACAAAACACCTACTGCTTTGACTATTGTTATCAATAAGTTTACATCTCTGCTTTTGAAAAAATGGAATGTGAAATCCAAATGTATCTGTGAAAATTCAAGGATGATTTTGCCTCTTTCTTTGTACTTAAAATAAGAAAAACATTGCCCTTAAAGAAAGCTTATTTTGACAGCAGGGTTGCAATAAGAATATTCTAATTGTTTTTGCTGTTTTCCTCCGTATGGTTACTGAATACAAATAAAATACCTGAAGCCAACAGATCACAGCCTGTGTGAGGCTTGGGGTTCCAAAAGAATGGAGTAAGAGAGAGGTCACAGTAGAGGTTTAAACTGAAGAAGTAGGGGGCACCTGGGTTGCTCAGTCGGGTTAAGCATCTGCCTTCAGCTCAGGTCAGGATCCCAGGGTCCTGAGCTACCCAGGCGCCCAGGAGTCCGCTTCTCCCTCTCCTTTCCCTCTGCCCCATCCACCCTCTCGTGTGTGTTCTCTCTCTCTCTCTCTCTCTCTCTTGAAAATGAAATAAAATTTAAAAATCTTTAAGTTGAAGAAGTAGGGGCTCCATGGCCTTGGACTCTGTAATATATGCTCCGAAATTTGCACTGTATTGGGAGCTTGCTGGGGAGCTGAAAGGTTTTGAGCAGTTCAGGGACACAGTGAGACTGATAACTCTGGGGGTTCTCTAGAGGAGCCCTGGGCTAAACAAGGCTAAATGCCCTGATGTGTGGACCAGAAAATTCCTTCTCCTGGAGCACTCAACGCTGCTTTAATCCCTAAATGATGTAAGTGTAATTTTGAAATAGTTCCACATGCTAGCAATGTATTTCTGCTGTGATTCAAGGATTCAAATCATTTAATGCTTTTCATTTTAAAAAGGAGGGTTTTTTATATTCAAATGCTGTAAATTGTTCAAAGCATTTAGGCCATCCTAAATGGAATTATGTTACCAAAGACATAATTGTTAGTGCTTCCTGTCCTGCATTTGTATGTTCTGTCCTCTCTTTTCTCATTTCCAAGTACAAATACTATTAGGAAAGAAAACTCCAAAAGCTTTGCAATTAAGCTCCAAATCCTTTATGTAATCATTTATCAATCATATATAAGTAATGTTGCCTCTGTCCCTCGGAGTCCCTGCTACCAAGTGGAGGCATTAACTTTTTGTAAGACTATTTGAAAAACATCTAGCATAACCCAGGACTCTTTAGGGTCCATGCTAGAAATTTCTCTTGCCGAACCAATATGGACCTTTCCTCTCTTCTTACACGTATAAAAAAATTACACTTCCTAGCCCTTTTATACTTAAGTGAAGCCATGTGACTGGTTGTTGCCAATGGACTAAAATAAGTAGAAGTGAGGTGTGTCCCTTCTGGGAAGGAGCAAAGAAGAGCAGCCGTGAAAGCTCCATGCTATTTTTTCCCTGCCATAGTATCCGAGAAGGCCATGGTCCATATGGTATAGCAATAAGATGGTGGAGATTCTATTAGCCTGGATCCCTGAGTAACTGTCTGAGGAACAGAGGAGTCCTCCTGTTCCTCCCCCTAATCAAACTGAATTGCACATATCCTCATGAGTGAGAAATAAGATTTTGCTATGCTAAGTCACTGGTATTCCAGATTCCATTTGTAAACATTGCTGGCTTATCCCGTCTAACAAAGTTTCAAAGACACTTTGGAGAATCTGGTGCTACTATGCACCCTCTCTCCAGCTAGCTGCATCTTCAAACATTTTAAATAAAGGATATGAATAAGCCTCTCCATGAAGCCCCCACCACAGGTGGATTTTAAAGATTAAAGAATATTGGGCGCCTGGGTGGCTCAGTTGGTTGGGCGACTGCCTTCGGCTCAGGTCATGATCCTGGAGTCCCGGGATCGAGTCCCGCATCGGGCTCCCTGCTCAGCAGGGAGTCTGTTTCTCCCTCTGACCTTCCCCCCTCTCATGTGCTTGCTCTCTCTCATTCTCTCTCTCAAATAAATAAAATCTTTAAAAAAAAAAAAAGATTAAAGAATATTTAGCTACTTGCTAGCATACAAAATATTCTGTGCGTGTGCACGTGTGTGCATGTTCGTATGTGTGCAGAAGCATTATTGCTTTATGTTATAATGGTTCAGACCTTATCTAATTTTGCAACCGAACGTTGGTGGCTAAATTGTTCGCCAGAGCAAGACTCGGTCTGTCTCGAAGCATACCAGCTCTGATGCCACGAAGGTGGTAGCTGCCAGACCAGAGGCAGGAAGGAAAGAGCTGGGCATGAGCTAAGCGAGCTGGCTTTGTATGGTAGAGGATCGAGAGCCATCCAGCTGTCTGCTTTACCTGGGGGTTGAAGGTGTGAACTGAAAACAAGAACCCCTTAGCATTCTGGTTTATTTACTTCAGAGAAAGTAATGACGTTTTGTTTCTCAGTAAAAAGAAAAATACTTTGAAGAGTCACACAGAAAGACCTCCTTACCATCAAAGGGCTCTTCTAAGAAACTGTGGTGGTGAGGGAAATAGAAAAGTATCAATACCTTACAGACATATTAAATAGTGAGGGGCACAAGTGTTTTGTTAGAGTATTTTCACTTTACCTAACGACACCCCAAACACTGAAAACGTAAGTTTTTGAAGTAGTCACTAAATAAATCAATCCCTCACATCGTGTCTTCTGTGTAGCTATGTGTACTAAGGGATGATTCCTGGCTGACGTGGGAACATAACACGTTTTCCCCGTCTGGCCTCATTTCATTTTCTTTCTTCGCTTTGGCCTACGCTATACCTTCCTTTTCAGTTTTGCCCCACTCTGCTTGCTCCTGCTCACTCTACTGCCTGGTAGGGTATAGGCTAATCCTTGGCTAGCTAGGGCTAGTCAAGAGTTGCAAACCTTCTACTATTCCTGTCGCCTATTGAAATTAACCAGTGTATAGGTTTGAGCTATTCGGGGCTAGGCTGCTTGTATAAGTCAGGGGTGAGAGTGTGCTGATCTAAGAAAACTGCAGTTTCTTAAATCAAGAACACAAAGACCCTGGAGGTCTTTTGCATTCAACTGCAAAGTAGGTGCATTTTTGCGATGTGTATTGTCCTCAAAGGATCAGCATTGCAGATACAATTCCCTTTTCTGGCTAGTGAAGGAAGTGCTAGTGCAGGTAACATGTTTCTTAGAAGAATGGAGAGGCGAAATGAAGACATTTAGTTTAAAGAAGAGACCACTCGGGGCGCCTGGGTGGCTCAGTGGGTTGAGCGTCCAACTCTTGGTATCAGCTCAGGTCTTGATCTCAGGGGCTTGAGTTCAAGCCCCATGTTGGGCTCCACACTTGGTATGGAACCTACTCAAAAAAAAAAAAAAGAAGAAGAAGAAGAAAAGAAAAAAATGAGACCACTCACAGGGGATAAAAAAGTTGTCTTTAGAAGGGCTTGTACATGGAAAATGCAAACGTTCTGCTTTCTGAAGCCTTGAGGGGCAGAACTAGAGCAAGAAATGAAACGCATGCATGGGGCACCTGGGTGGTTCAGTTGGTTAAGCGACTGCCTTCAGCTCAGGTCATGATCCTGGAGTCCCGGGATCGAGTCCTGCATCAGGCTCCCTGCTCGGCAGGGAGCCTGCTTCTCCCTCTGACCCTCCCCCCTCTCATGTGCTCTCTGTCTCTCTCATTCTCTCTGTCTCAAATAAATAAATAAAATTAAAAAAAAAAAAAGAAACACATGCATGAAGACAGAAATATGGAGATCAATACAAGAAAGATTTTATTGTTGTTGTTCTTGTTAAAATTTGCCAAAGATTGGAACTATTTCTAAACTTAAATATGAAGGAAATAAAGAAAAATCATTGCATAAAACCATAGACCAGGACATCAAAAAGAAGAAATAACAAATAAGGAGTAGTAAGAATTATAGCTAGGATTCACTGAACATGTTACCATCTGTCCAGCACAAATGATTAAGAATCCCATTTATATTAATTCAAATAACTCCCCCAATCCCAAATAATAGTAATTAATACTATCATCTTCATTGTCATTTTAAAGCTAAGAATACTTAGGCAGAGAAGTTAAGAAAGGTTAAGGAAAACACATCCATGGTTGCATAGTAGTTACTGCAGCTGGGATTTTGAAGCAAGGTGCTCTAGCTCCAGAGTCTGTATTTTATCTACGTTACTGTTTCTTTTAAAGATTTTATTTATTTATTTGAGAGACAGGACAAGTCGGCCAGGAGGGCCAAAGGGAGAGGCAGAGGGAGAAGCAGACTCTCCCCTGAGCAGGGAGCCAGATGTGGGGCTCGATCCCAGGACCCCGAGATCATGACCTGAGCAAAAGGCAGACACTTAACCGACTGAGCCACCCAGGCACCTCTTATCCACATTACTATTGAGAAAGAAAGAAATAGATGGAAATTTATAGGAGAAAACAAATGGAAAGCTGGGTAAAAACAAAATGACTGGTCCATAAGCAAAGTATAGATGATAAATAAAATATAAATATGAACAAATAAACATAAACAGAGGCTCATAACTATCTCATAGATCTGATGGAATGGGTTGATAACATGTCCCTAGAAGGGAACTTATTCCTCATTCAAAAGAAAACAGATTAAATTGAAAGAGAGAAGAATAGAGATAAATAAAATATGCTTGCTCCTTAGGTCTGCAAAGTGGAGAGGAGGCACCCTGAAGAAAGAACGAAAGGGCACAGCTACAAGGCAGCTGGCCATAAAAAGGATTTTAATGGTGCATTCATAGTGGCAAACTATTACATAGATGATGGGCTGGAAGTCTAGACACCAGCTGGTAGTCTTGCTCTTCTAAAATATAATGGAACAAACAAATTCTTGACTTGCTGAAAGTTAATTGCTCAAAGGTAGAAGAAATAATGAGATTTAGGTCAGCTCTGGTCTTAATTTTGGTCAAGGAAAATTTACTGAGGGTGTGGAAGTGAAGGATCATTGCAAAAAAGTGGCAATGTGGTAATGGAATTTGTGATATCCAAAGAAGCTAACGCTGGGTGTAGTAATCCATTGTCCTGGGCTTTAGGGAGCACAATCTCAGAGCCAACCTCATGCATTCTTGACAATAATATGAAGTATTACTTTTACCATTTTTTTTCATAAGTCTGCAACCTTAGGACATTTTAAGGCTACCTACTATCTTCTTGCCTTTTATTATTTTCATGCACTTTAGGACGATAGATAAGGTAAACTCCACAGAAATATAATATTGTTCTGTATGGTCAATTTCACTTATATTTACCTACATATTTACTCTTCCTGTGTTCATTCTTCCCACTGACATTTCTGTTGTCAGCTAGGCTCATTTTACCTCTGCCTAGAGAAATCCTTTCATTGTGTTTGTTTGTTTAGACTGTCTATTGATGGCCATATAACCCAGAAGTCACGATAAGGATGTTTTCTCTGGGTATAGAAGTCAAACTTGGCTGTTATTTTCCTTTGGTACTTTAAATACATCACTCACCCGTCTTATCACTTCTGATGGCAAGTCAACTATCAGTATTATTGTGGTTTCTTTGAAGGTTAAGTGTCTTTTATCTCATCATTTTAAAGATTTTCTCTGGGTCTTTGATTTTCAGCCAGTTTGATTATGATGTGCCTAGTAGGATTTTCTTTGAATTTTTGCTGCTTCGGATTCTCTAAGATTCTTGAGCCTATGCTTTGAGGTCTTTCTTCAGTTATGGAAAGTTCTCTACCACTATTTGTTCAAAAATTGCTTCTGTCTCAGTCTATATCTTTTTTCCTTTTCTGAATCCAATTATATAAACGTTGGAATTTTTAGCATGTTCCACGTGATTTTTAAATTTTTGTCCATTTTTCTTCTTTGTATCTTGCGTACTTTTTTGGGTACTTTCTATTAATCTATTATCCAGTTTATTAATTCAATCTTTCAGTGTATCCACTGTATTAAAATGTATTCACTAAATTTTTAACTGAAGATATTGTATTTTTTAGCTCCAGAATGTGCATTTGGTTCTCTTTTTTTAGATTTCACCTCTGTAAAATCTCTTATCTTTTCATATATTTTCCCCATCATTTACTTTTTTTTAACATATTAATCATAGTTATCTTGAAGTTCATGCCTGCTGACCTCATATTCTGAATCACTTTGTTGTATGCTTCAGTTGTCTATTTTTTCTCTATTGGTCACCAGCCAAATGGTCTTGCTTCATCTCATGTCAACTATCTTAATTTTATTGGGTACAAAAGAACTATAGTGTTTCTAGATGGTATTGTCTTCCCCAGAGAGAGTTCAGCCTCTCCTCTGATACACAGAAAAGTAGATCATACATCACCATGATCCAATCAGGACTGAGCTGGGTCAATACTGGGTTATAGTTTTGGTCAGCTCTAGTTCATCACTATGCCTAGCATATGGTCTCCAAGACTTCTATAGACAGTCTCGTGGTCTTTGACTATTTGGCCTTGATATTCTGCAGATGATTTAGTTTAGGTATCCTCTTAGAGAGGTCATTGTTTTGTGAGAACACGGGAGATTTCATTCTGTTTTCCAGAGGCTTTGGACCTTAGCCTCCTGTGCAGCTTCAAAATTAAATAAATATCTGGGGCGGCTGGGTGGCTCAGTTGGTTGGGCGACTGCCTTCGGCTCAGGTCATGATCCTGGAGTCCCGGGATCGAGTCCCGCATTGGGCTCCCTGCTCAGCGGGGAGTCTGCTTCTCCCTCTGACCCTCCCCCCTCTCATGCCCTCTCTATCTCATTCTCTCTCTCAAATAAATAAATAAAATCTTTAAATAAATAAATAAATAAATAAATAAATAAATAAATATCTGTATAGGCAATGAGCCATATGTTTGTAATCTTTCAGTTTTCCAATATCGTCCACCATGTACAACTGCTAAAAGCTTTGTTAGTGTCTTTTTCTCTCACCAATGACCCTTTGCCTGGACCAAGCCCCAATATCTAGCTTCTACCCCACACCCAGAAACAACAAATATTTTTAATAAAAATAAACTGTGCTGATCCTCAGATCAAAATTGAATGATATGTCCTAAATCTAATAACCATTTTTTCCTTTGACTTTCATGATACTATAAATATCTGATTTTCCTCCCAGCTCTCTGGTTATTCTGGCTTTTCTAATTGTAGTCTCTTCTCCCCACTACTCCTTCAGTTTATGTTCCTCTCAGTTTGGCATTTATATCTCTAGTACTTAGCATAAAAACTTTCACCTATGGGCATTTATATATATCTAGTTGACTGGGAAAATAATTTACATTTTTAAAAACGGAAGCATATAGGGGGAGGGGGTGGGGGGATGGGTTAGCCTGGTGATGGGTATTAAAGAGGGCACTTACTGCATGGAGCACTGGGTAGTTATACACATACAATGAATCATGGAACACTACATCCAAAACTAATGATGTAATGTATGGTGATTAACATAATAAAATTTTTAAAAAATTAAAAAAACAGAAAGTAAAAAAAAAAATAGAAGGATATAAAACCAGCAATGAGTATCAATAGTGGCATAGCTCTGTGGTAAGAACAGAAATAGGCAGGCTCTCATCCAAACTACACTAGCCTTTTTTCAGAGGAAGAAAATTAACAAAGAATAGAATCAGTGCTTGGGGCAAACTGGTGGCTGTTAAGAGATTTTGAATGGGGTAGAGGAGGGACGGGTGCCCACAAACTAACTGATGTTTTTTATTTCTATCTTTCAGTGATCTTCAGTCAGTTAACAGTAAAAATAAGGATTGGAAGTTCCAGATGGGAGTTTAAAAGAGTCCATGTTCTATGCACCAATAGAAAGCTTTTGCATGGAGCTGAAAAGTATCTAGTTGGAAAAAAAAAATGTTTAACTGTTTATTTCAGAATACTCTAAAACTTTTGATCAAAGAAAATCTCCCCTTTACATTAGTGTCTATTCCCTTATCAAGCACAGATATATACCATTGCTTTAAGGAACTTCAAAATGTAGTTAAAAGGTAAGTAAGTCAACCACATTGAAAATAGTCACTGTTGAGCCCTGGTACCTTAGCTTACACCACATTGTACCAATATCACACCTCCACACTGTACTAGTATCAATATTTCTTAAACATACATCAACTAAAGGAAGGGACAATGCCCCAGAGTTCTACTCATTAGAAGAGGAAATCTAGTATAAGACTAAAATTATACCATGGACAACCCCAAAACAAAAAAAGGTAATACTCACATGGATACCTGATCATCGAGCATGCAATTAATATTCTTTAAGATTATAAATCCCATGAATTATTAATGATAATAACTAGCATTTAATGAGAATCTACTCTGGGCAGATGGTGCTAACTTTTTTACATTTATTTCCTCACTGAAATCCCAATAATGTCATGAGGTAGTTATCAGTGTAACTGTTTTACAGAAGTAACTAAGGCTTAGAGACTATGTATGGTGTAAGCGTAAGGTCTAGAAACCAGATTCCTGGAGTTAGAACCCTAGCTATAAAATGTATTCACTGTAACCTTGGGCAAGTTGCTTAACCTCCCTACTTCAATTTCCCACCTGAAACATGGAGGGAATGATAACGAGGATACTTCAGGGTAAAGTAGCTGGCACACAGTAAGTGCTTATATGTGTATGACATTGGGGGAATTATTCAATGATAACTTGTTCAAGGTCACACAACTAGTAGGTGGCAGAGCCAGGATATCTTTCCAGATTCCAAAGCTCGTATCTTAACTAAAATGTTCCAATATTATTACCACAAATTAGATTGTAGTTTTTCTAATACATTTAGGTAGCAATTAGTAGTATTTTACTGGGTTTCACAAAACTCTCTAAAATAGGGGCGCCTGGGTGGCTCAGTTAGTTAAGCGACTGCCTTCAGCTCAGGTCATGATCCTGGAGTCCCTGGATCGAGTCCCGCATCGGGCTCCCTGCTCGGCAGGGAGTCTGCTTCTCCCTCTGACCCTCCCCCCTCTCATGTGCTCTCTCTCATTCTCTCTCTCTCAAATAAATAAAATCTTTAAAAAAATAAAAAATAAATAAAAAATAAAAAAGTATTAATTATTCTCACTATTCATTGTTTATTGAGTGTTCATGGCACGGAACCAGATACTTAACACACAATGAAGATGTGGCAGGGCCCAGAATAGAAGTGTCTGGAGCTCTGCTTGGTGGGCAGGAGCCGACAATCACTGACTCATAGTCCCCCAGGGGACTAGATCTTATGAGGAAAGATATGTGTTGGGACCCAACAACTGCCAATAGACTATTTGCTTCACAGAAGAAAAGAAGCTACAAAACTAAGAAAAACAGCCTTCCTCCCTTTTGCGTTCACACCTCATTTCCACTGTCACCTCTGGTTCTGATGTTCAGAGCAACCGACATTTGTAAAATAAAGCTGAGTTTTTTCTTTAAGTCAAAAACAGGGGAAATGACACTAATGTTGCTTAACTCCGCTTTTGCTCCCCACACGAAATCAAAGTTGTGCCCAAAGAGGGCTGTGATTTTTAGCACATTTCCTGGAGCTATTTTTAAATTGGTCTTTCTTGTCAGAGAGAGTTGGCAGTAAAACATTGGTGACATCAAGAGAAGTGAAAATTTCGTAACTCTGTGTTATCAGGTAACATTGACTGAATTTGTAAATCACATTATAGGGAAATGCTGGATCCCAAATGTTCTTATGACCAAGTCTGTGTTCATAAGCAACAATGGCTGTGACTCTGGAAAGATGACACTGTAACAGACACAAGACAACAAACATGGTGTGCCTTGGCTGGACTGCCCTCAGTTCCAGGTAGGAAGCATTGCAAACATACCCTGCATTGACCTTGGGAACCCTAGCTCGGAATCCTACAGTGCCTTCCCTTGTCTACTGAATCATATGTAAATGCCTCAGTCTTACTTGGAAGATTCTAGAAAATATAGCCATAAACTCATGTCCCACTATTTCATCTCATGAACTCTTACATTTGAAGCAAACTGGACAACTTATGCCTTTCTAAACAAGCTTTACGCTTCTTTTAAGCCAGTTAGCACATATTTATTGAACACTGTTAGGGGCATTGTGTTGGGTGATGGTGCCCTTGTAGGGTCTAGAAGGAAAGAGGGACATTTGCTATAAGAGTGTTGAGTTCTGTGAAGAAGGACAGAACACTCTAGGAGTATATAACAGGGAAACAATCTGGTATGGGTGTCAGGAAAAAGTGTCCATGAGAAAATAACTTTTAGTGATAAGATGAATACATTCTAGAGATCTAGTTTACAGGATAGTGACTATAATTAATAATAATGTATTGTATACTTGACTTTTGCTAAGAGAGTAGATCATACATGTTCTTACTACATACACAGATACACAAAAGTAAATAAATAAGCTGATGCACAGGTTAATTAGCTAGCTTAGAGGCATCATTACCCAATGTATACATATATCAAAACATCACACTGCATACCTTAAATACATATGGTTTATATATTTGTCAATTAACATTTGACAATGATTATTTGTCAGTCATACCTCAATAAAGCTGAAATAAGCAAATAAATAAAAAAGAACTGAGACTAGCTATTCTAGAGTCGAGATTGTGAATGAGTTTCCCATTCTGGTGCATGCTGTGACTCTCTGTTTTCCTGCTTTGTAACACTGCTGATCTTTCCTACCAAACACTGACTAGGCTAATGTGGCTTGCCAATCTAAATGATCTACAGATTTGTGTGAGATTATTTGAAAATTCTCCATACATTTTTTTTTCTCCATACATTTTAAATCTACATTTAGACAATGGAAATAATTTAGTACCGGTTGTGTACATTTTATCTCCCTTCAATTCTAATTTATTTCCCTGATAGACTCACTGGGAGAGATGGATTTGTTTCTGATCATTTACACCCACTTTGAAGAACAGCCTTCTGTCTATATGCAGAAGTATAGGAAACCTTGTTTACCTGGAATTATTTTGACTCTGTACTACTATTCAAAGACTTCTTGAAAACAACATAAAGTAATAGCTTTTGTGCTGGGCCATCCGGAAGCCTTGACTTCGGAAGAGCCTGTGGATGCCGTAGCAACTGCAGCTTTGTAGTCATAGTAACAGCCTTGGGCTCCAGACGCAAAACCAATGAGCTTTAAGCATCACTACATTCTAGCTAAGCTTCTCCGACGTTATCAGGGAGCAACAAGATCCGTCTGTTCTTCCAAGTGCACGTGCCCCTCAGCAGGGAGGGAAAACTGTGCGTAATGTACCTGATTTAAATGTCATGTTTGGATTATTCAAGTGAGTGAATCCTTCTTCTAGTTTGATCCATCAAGTGGCAGGGTTTTTAAAAACTAGATTGCTGATTTCAAGGATCCAGGAGCATTGTTACAAAAGCAGACCATACAACATGCATGTTGTGAATGTTGTGGTTACTAAACGTTGCGCCGGGAGTAAAGTATGTAGATTTCCCTTCAGTGACACAGATTGGAAACCCCAGGAGACCTGGAAAAAAATTTTCATCTGTTCTCTTGAATGTTTTCTTCTCATGGAAGATGGTAATAAGGAACAATACCATCTTTCAAATTAATATGTCATGCTAAGGTTGCAATAACAAGAAACCAATGACAATTCAATCTATACCTGACCTGCAATGTTTTTGAAAGGCTTATGACTTCCCCTGAATACTTCCTTCCTAAAACTGGGCTAGTAACTGTAGCCCTCAGAGCTTCATGTTCAACTTTCTCAAGCTCAAAAGTCCTGGCTAGGCAATCAATTCATAAAAAGGACATAAGTAATTCCCCTTTCAGTTAAGCTTGGCTAGTTATTTATGGATGTATCACCTATGATTGCATAACCTCATATGCAAAAGTGTAATAACAAATCAAATGAGTTTCCCAACTGCATTTATATAACTATTGTTATTTACCTGAACTATTTTACACTTCATAGCATAATTCCTATATAAAAAAAGACAGCTCAAAATATTAAGCTTTTAATGCTATTTGAAGTACATTTATCCTTTTTTTCAAGTCCATTTCTGGTTCATCCTGTTCTACTGCTGTTTCTGTTCCAGGCCAGTATATGATGAGAACTCCCTAAAGAAAATCACACTTTATAAATCAGGTTTAGTTAGATAGATTTCTAATGCTTCTAATCTGTCTCAATTCACAAATTCACTCTTTATTTCATGTATACAACATATGTATATAAAATGCCTGTTATGTATTATGTGAAATGCCACTGAAGTTACAAAAGTGAACAAGAAATGGTTCTTTGCTCCCAAGAAGCTTGCAAACTAGACTTGATAGAGATGGATGTCATTTTGGGGGGCTGTGTAGTCATCTAATGCAATCATTTAAAGCCACCAACCCTCCTCTCTTCACTTCTAACAAAACTCGAGGAGAACTGGAAGTTTACACCTTATTGACTTTATGGGTTCATGTGTTCGTTCTGTTGTTTTTATTTTGCTAACCCTATGATCTGAAGCATGTTTTTTAAAAAAGTTTTTTTGGAGTCGTCGGGGTGGCTCAGGCGGCTAAGCGTCTGCCTTTGGCTCAGGTCATGAGCCCTGCTTCTCCCTCTGCCTGCCGCTCCCCCTTCTTGTGCACTCTCTCTCTTTCTCTGTCAAATAAATAAATTAAATCTTTTTTTTTTTTTAAAAGGTTTTTTAAAGCAAGCTATTATGTTTGAGATATATTTTGTTACAGGCATTTTGCAGTCATGTATATGCGATTGCTGAGAATTTATTTTTATCATCAGTTTACAAAATGGCATCTTAGATATTTGACTGGAATGGAAAGGTTTTTTTTCTGTCAGGAGAATCGTAGTTACTTACTTCATGACATCTTTGGTTGCTTTAGTCTGTACCAGATAAAAAGGTGTTGTTGGTGAATGTCTTGAAAATGTCAAAAAATGGGCAAAAAAGAGAAAATTTTAAATGAAAGTCAGATTTGGTGAACTAAGCTTAAAAAGAGCTCTTGTCCAAGAAATGACTTCACACCTAAACTTTGGGCTGATCATACGAAAAGTAAAAGCCAAGTAGACAACACTGAACTTACTGGAAAATGATCTGATTTAACATTGTGTTCTTTCGACAGTTTATAACCAAGTCATTTAATTTTATCCTCACTTGGCCATTGCAATCTTTGCTAATACCAGATAAGCAGAAAAATTTAAAGAAAGTTACTGCGTTATCAAATCACAGAAATAATATAGCTGGAATGGACATTAGATTCATGTAGTCTAAACCCATCGTTTTGTAAATGAGGACATTGATGTCTAATTTCCTTTCTAGTTTAAAATTTTAGATTTAACCATTTCCTGACAACCCAACCAAACTAACTGGTTGGTGTCAGTGTTGACTTAGAGCCAAATGAAAGTCATCTGCTTTCAGTATATCATTTGATTCATACCCTTTCATTTCTTTCTAGTTTTCTTCAGTTCATTTCAGTTTAGCTTCCACAAAGTCAAAGGATGGTTGAAGTTCATGAGGCTTATTAGGAGAAAGCAATTAACCCAGTACGCTTCAGGGTGAGATCATCTTAAATTGCATTGATTGGGATTTATGTTAAACATGGTGAAGATATAAATAACAGTGATAACAGGCTTTTGAAGAAATAGTTTGAGTTTTCTGAGTCTATGATCTCTTCTGTGTTTAGGATTTCCTTTGTGTCCATTATCTTGTGGCTACTCTCCATTTCCCTTCATATTTTCATTTTATTTCCTCACTCCCTTCTTTAGTTTCCTTCTTAACCTTCTACAAATGCATCTTTCTTCTTGTTATGTGTGTCTTAATGGTAGCCATGTCGAGATGCCATTTAACCTTTGACGTCTGAGTATAAATATAAACTCATGGTCCTGTGTGACTGTTCTGATTCTGTAGTGGAAATCTGGGTGAGAAAAAACACACACACACACACACACACAATGATGCTGTCTTCTAGGGATAAACAAATCTGCTCCACAGGCAAATTATGGTTTGAAAAAAATTGTTCCCAGTCCCTTTGTCAGCACCTTAATTTGGTTTGAGTGCCTTTCCTGAACTCGGTGACCACATGGGCACCGTCTCTTTTTTGTTCCTTTGGCAATTCTATGGAACAGTTTCCTCACCCTCAGTGACCTGTGTCCTCAAGCTTTCCTTCTCCCTCTCCCCTTTGAAAACTTACTTCCTCTGGATATTATGCTCTCAAGATCCTTGTCTCTCAGACTAGAGACAATCTTCTAAATTATTTGTCTGAAGATGTTAATGGATGATAATGGCTTAATGTGTATCTTAAAAGGACTCTTCAGTGTTCTAACCTAAGTGAGCCGGGAATTTGTAGCACTGCAGTATGCTAGTTGGGAATATTTGCAGCATTCATGCTTTGCTATGCATGCCCTTTAATTCATTTAGTGGACAATTGTTCAACATCAACTATGAGCCAGCCCTGTTTATCCAGCTTAGATGCTTATATCTGGTACTTCAATGGAAAAACTAACAATAAAAACTCAATCCATCGAGAGTCTATGATGACCCTGAATTAGTTTGCTAGGACTGCTATAGAAAAAATCACACACTGGGTGTCTTAAACAACAGAAATTTATTTTCTCACAGTCCTGGAGACTAGAAGTCCCAAGATCAAGGTGCCTGCAGGGTTGATTTCTTCTGAGGCCTCTCTTCTTCTCTTGCACTTGGCCACCTTCTTGCTGTGCCCTCACATGGTCTTTCCTTTGTGCACACCCATGTCCATGTCCTAATCTCTTCTTCTTAGATGGGCACCAGTCGTGTTGATTTGAGCCCACCCATATGCCTTTGTTTTACCTTAGTTACCTCTCTAGAGGCCCTGTCTCAAATACAGTCACATTCTGAGTCAGTGGGTGTTAGGGCTTCAACAGTTGAATATGGGGAAGATACAATCCTGCACCTAACAGAGTTTCATGTTATAGTAAACAATTTATGTGTGTTATCTATCACCATTAAACAAGATCTAGAGAGGGTGCCCTTTATTGTTAAAATTTTTCTGCTGAAAAATTGAGGGTCTAGAAGGATAAGTAACTTATCCAAAGTCATGTAACTACTAGGAAGTGAAATTGGAAATTGAATTGAGCCTTACAGTCCCAAAGCCTATACTTTTCTGCTATATCACCCTGCCTCCAGCTAAGAGTTATAGCCAGTCAGCTTGCTCCAAGACACGATGATTATTCTTCCTGGAATTTTTTACTCCATGGGAGACAGACTTCACTGATACGTGGGCAAAAATTCTCCTAAAGAATATGTGTTCAAAAAACAGAAAAATGGACTATTTTCCTATTATAGTCAGATTCTGTAAATTGGTAAACATTAGAGAAGATTTGGCTTTTTTTTTTTTCAGTAACAAGGAAGCTTTGGAATTTTAGTTTTTTACCAGCCACCATGACGTTTTAAGAAATATCTATAGAAATTTTTTTAATCAATAAAATGGCATTAATTAGCATGTGTTTGTCCAGTCTCTAATCCACCAGAGGGTGCAAGGTGAATTAACAGGATCTTCAATATTTTATGAGAGAAACAATCCACAAAATCCTTAAGTTTTTCTCAATTCAAAAATATTTTTTAAAGGAAAGGGCTGGCTGAGCATAAAAAGTCCAGACTTCATTGCTAGTTTCCCTTTCTATCACTAGAAATGTAAACAAGGTGCCTCCTTACTCATTCATATTATTTATTTTACCCAATTTTTGCTGCAATGTACTGAAACCAGGGATTTCATGGTAAGAGATAGTCTGTGACTAGTCCGTTTTGTTTTGTTTTTTGGGGGTTTTTTTGCAACACACAAAGTTTACATGAAAAAAAATCCATAACTCTATTCAGATGACAAAATGATGATGGTGTTCCTGAAGAAGGTAACAGGAGAGTGAAATTCTTTTTATATGAGCTTACAGTTCAGCCTTCTAAAGAAAGCAGAAGAAAGTGATGAAGAAGAAAAGAATGAAAAATTAAGGTTCGAAACTTATGGTGGTAAAACGGGAAGATGGGAAGTTGTTGAAATTCTGATAAAGGCTTTCTTGGCAGTCCTATCCTTAGCATGGAAAAACAAAAGAAGTGTATTTCCTGCCTATACATGGTAACACTTGCAAATGTTTCTTTCTTGTGGTGTAATTATCGCTCTGGAATAAATGCACTGTTACTGAGTGATGATGAAAATATAATTCAGCAGTTGAGGAAAAGAAAGGAATTGTGTCCCTTGGGTCTGATAATTAAAAAATTAGTAATTTTACCAAAGGTCAAATGCATAACTCTATAAAATCCCCCACAGAAGTAAGCGGCCCTGCCCTCATCTTGATGTCCATAGAGGGTTAAATCTACTGATTCTATTTTTTGTGGGTTAGTTGGGCTCCCTCTAGGTCATGGCCATTGATCTTACTTATAAACCCAGTTAGGCTCCTTGCTCTTGGATATTCATGATCCAGAAGTGACTAGATGAAATAGTGGATAGTTAATGGTAAATCTAATTTAATTCAAAGAAATACCAAAATAGTTAAACAATCATTACCAGCATCAGAACAGGTAAAGAGCAACTCGTATGCAGGAATCCAGGATTATGGCTTGGCAATCGATGCTCCCACACTTCTAGAAGGTGGTGGGGGAGATTTGGGATTAGTTGTTTCCTGACAAGAAACTTAAGTTTCTGTCTTATAGACCAGAAAGTTAATTGCCAGCTAACCTGAAGGAGATTCAATCCAAAGGAGATCATTTTATGAATCCAACTTATAGCGAGTTGATTTGCAAGTCTTAGCATCTTTCATTCTACCTCGCACTGTGCCAGAGATGTGAGACACAGACACAGAAGTATTTACAAATCACAGCATCCATCTGACTAATAGGTAATAACCAAGACTACAATTTACTAGTTTACATTAAGCAATAATGCTTAACCTGTTTTGAGGTCATGAATTCCTTTGGGAATCTTTTTTTATTGAAGTATAGATGACATGATGTTGCATAAACTGCAGATGTGTAACATAGGGATTCAACAGCTATGCACATTGTGCTGTGTGTACCGCAGGCATAGCTCCCATCTGTCACCAGGTGAGGCCATTACAATACCACTGACTGTATTCATCCCTGTGACTCATTCCTTTCATAACGGGAAGCCTGTATCTCCCTCTCCCCTTCATCCATTTTGCCCATCCTCCCACCTCCTTCCCTTCTGGCAACCACTGGATAATTTCACTCATGTGTGGAATCTAAAACAAACAAACAAACAAACAAAACAAACAAACAAAAGCAGAAACAGATGCCTAAATACAAGGAATCTTTTGACGCCATAAAGCTTTCTCTCCAGAAAACATAATGCACACACATCCAATATTTTGTAGACAATATTAAAGTGTTTAGAGGACCTTTAGAGACCATCTACATATGCCAGTTTAAGAAGCTCTGATAGAATTTCCAGTAATCAGTGTATTTGTATCATTCATTTAGGAATTGATACTTCAAGGAAAACTAACAGGGAGAAAGATGTTTGATGTGGCTATCACCAGAGAATTGAAAACTGAATGTTAGGCTATGTCATCAGAATCAGTTGTTCCACTCACTGAAAAAGGTTGCATGTTGGGAGTAAGTCACCTTGAATGCCCTTTGCTAAGGCACTGGTAACAGGTGCCAAGTCCAAAGTCAAATGCCCATGGCAAAGAGGACATCCTGTTTTCTCTGTTCGAAGTAGTTCAGCCCTGAGGACTTAGAATATAAATTCCTTTAAGACCATATCATACCTTTATGTCATGGCTTGTTGTTCTCAAATTTTTGTTTAACATAAGCCTACCCTCATAAGGGCATATTGATTGCAAAATATTCACTCAACAAGTAATTTTTTCAGTAGGCACAGAAATATAGTGATGAACAAACATACACTGTTCATGATTTTATGGAGTTTACAGACTAGTGGACTCACCAAACATGAACAAAGTCAGTTTTTTAGATCCATTAGCTATTTTTGAACTAAGTAGACAAAAATAAAACAAAATGCCGCTGAGTTTACTCACAATAAGGAAAATTCCCCCAAATTTAAATGAATAATTATACTGAACCCCTGTTACATATATGCATTGTCTATAGAGAAAGAATAAGATTGGTCCTTGTTTTTAAGGAATTTATATGAATGAATTAATGAATTAATTTCATTGGGAAGATACTGTAGATATCAAAAGTCAAACACATCTGGTTTCAAATTCTAATTTTTAAAAGTTTTGGCTGTTCTTTTTTCCCTTGGACAAGTTCCTTATCCTTTTTGATGCTCAATTTCTTCTTCTTAAAATAAGGAAAATAAGAGCTATGTCACAGTATTGTTACAAAATTAAAAGAGGTAAAATTTTAAAGAAACTTGACCCTCAAGTGTTTAACAATAGCCGTTGCAATTTCTAAAACAGATATAATAAGTTATATACAAATAATGTCACATATTGCAGACAATGATAAAACATCAAATGATTAGTACATGTAATAACGGATTCTGTCAAGAAGGATCAGCAAGGATTGGGCTAATCAGAAGCTTCAGGAGAAGATGGGACCTGAGCTCCACCTTAAAATCTGACTAGGATCTGGTACAGGGGAGAGTAGATCAGAGAAGATGGGAAAGTGGGATGAGTGGTGAGTACAGAGACTGAATGTACATGTTTTATTGGGTGACAGTGAGTAGATTAATCTGGCTTATTCAGAGGATTCCTCTAAGGTAACAGTATAAGAGAATTTTGGAAAGGTAGAGTTATGAAAAATTGGGGAAGGTCTTGAATCTTCATGAACAAGCAAGGAATGGAAAGACATTTCAGACATGTTTTAGAAAGATTCATCACATCACTGTGGTGTAGGAGGTAAATTTTATTTACACAGAGGGCTTTAGAAGATGGGAGAGGTAAGACAGTTAACTGAGGCTATAAAAGAAATAAGTTAACACTGAGACAATCTGATAGATTATGGCAGTTAGAATGGAATGGAATAAACCAAAGCTAGAAAGAAAGAAAGAAAGAAAGAAAGAAAGAAAGAAAGAAAGAAAGAAAGAAAGAAAGAAAGAAAGAAAGAAAGAAAGAAAGAAAGAAAGAAAGAAAGAGAAAGAGAGAGAGAGAGAGAGAGGGAGGGAGGGAGGGAGGGAGGAAGGAAGGAAGGAAGGAAGGAAGGAAGGAAGAAAGAAAGAAAGAAAGAAAGAAAGAAAGAAAGAAAGAAAGAAAGAGAAAGAGAGAAAGACAAAGAAAGAAAGAAAGAAAAAGAAAGACAAAGAAAGAAAGAAAGAAAGAAAAGAAAGAAAGAAAGAAAGAAAGAAAGAAAGAAAGAAAGAAAGAAAGAAAGAAAGAAAAAGAAAGAAAGAAAGAAGAAAGAAAAAGGATTGATGGTGTTTATCAGTTGACTGGAAAAAGAAATGACTTGAAAATGATGGATTCAGCAAGTATATATCGAAGACAGAGTAGTGAACCTGAGTGTCTTGGAGAAATGAGGACACTGTATTAAGTAGGTTTCTTCTGGCAGGCAGAAGTGGGAAGATCATTTTAAGCTCTGAAAAATTTACTTCTTGTAGGTAGGAACCATGTTGCATTCATCTTGGACTCCTCAACACTTAGTACAGTATCAGGAGTATGATGGATTTGAAATACGTGTAAGGAACTGATGAATATGTTATGGTTCCCTTTGAACTTGAGTAGTCTTAAGTATACAACCAGAATTCAAATCTAAATCAGAGCTGTAAATAGAGACTTGCATGGCTAGAGTATGGGATGAGATACATTATGAGGGAAAGAGGAGGATGGTGGGTGTGACCCATGGTTGGGGACTAGCAAATGCCCATCTTTCCCCTTAGCTCACCATGATCCGTGCAGTAAACCAACTTCCAACTGTCAGCAACTACAACTCTTTGCTTGAAGACTTCCACTGCCCACCAGGGCTCCTTTGACCTACATGTGAAGCAAACAAGAAAATCTGAAGAATTATGACCTTTGGGAACAGCCCTCGATGTCAGAGAGGATCTGCCTGATAAATATCCCAGGTCCTTTGGGTAGGATAACTCTGTGGTGCATGTTCTATACTGTCTCCCAGAGTTCCCTAGTAAAATCCAGCTGCAGTTGCCCACATTGGTGATTAGCTTGATAGCTCACCCTTTTTGTCTTCCTCCTCTTCCTCTACTACTTCCCATTAGTTTCACCTCCCATTAGTTTTTTTCTGATAATTCCTCACAAGTATCTTGTTTTCAGAGTCTGCCTCTGGGAACCTACATCCAGTCAGTGAGAATGACAGATCAGCAAGAGAAGCAAACTAGATGAACCCAACTTTGATGGGGAGCACCAGTGGGTCAGGGTATGTCAGGACAGCATAATGCACAGTGATGCTGTGTACAGGCAAGACAGCCCAGCCCAGACCCACGTCTTAGGGAGAAAGGAAGGATGAGTATGCTCTGGATCCAAACAGCCCAACTGTTTTGAAATCTCCCCAACACAGGCTCACTGTTTGTCCTCCCAGATTTCTGTGCTCTTCAAGGTAGCGTGACCCTGGCAGGCAAGAGGCCCGCGTCACAGCTGGCAGACTTGACAATCAGTCTGCCCAGTGCCCTCCACAGTGGTTCTGTTCCATCTCCTGGAGCTCAGTGTCAGCCTGCTGTTCACCAGACTGAGCCAGGCTCTAGTAGGCACCTCCTGCCTGAAGCCCTGCCTTTTCATTTGGCTCTCTTGAGCCAGTTGGCCAGTCTTTGCCACCACATCTACTCCATGGCTAAGTCATATCCTTTTACCCTTAAGGTATCTTTTTCTCATCTTGGGGGTCAGAGACTGCCCTGCCTTTTCATTTGGCTCTCTTGAGCCAGTTGGCCAGTCTTTGCCACCACATCTACTCCATGGCTAAGTCATATCCTTTTACCCTTAAGGTATCTTTTTCTCATCTTGGGGGTCAGAGACTGCCCTGCCTTTTCATTTGGCTCTCTTGAGCCAGTTGGCCAGTCTTTGCCACCACATCTACTCCATGGCTAAGTCATATCCTTTTACCCTTAAGGTATCTTTTTCTCATCTTGGGGGTCAGAGACTGCCCTGCCTTTTCATTTGGCTCTCTTGAGCCAGTTGGCCAGTCTTTGCCACCACATCTACTCCATGGCTAAGTCATATCCTTTTACCCTTAAGGTATCTTTTTCTCATCTTGGGGGTCAGAGACTGCCCTGCCTTTTCATTTGGCTCTCTTGAGCCAGTTGGCCAGTCTTTGCCACCACATCTACTCCATGGCTAAGTCATATCCTTTTACCCTTAAGGTATCTTTTTCTCATCTTGGGGGTCAGAGACTGCCCTGCCTTTTCATTTGGCTCTCTTGAGCCAGTTGGCCAGTCTTTGCCACCACATCTACTCCATGGCTAAGTCATATCCTTTTACCCTTAAGGTATCTTTTTCTCATCTTGGGGGTCAGAGACTGCCCTGCCTTTTCATTTGGCTCTCTTGAGCCAGTTGGCCAGTCTTTGCCACCACATCTACTCCATGGCTAAGTCATATCCTTTTACCCTTAAGGTATCTTTTTCTCATCTTGGGGGTCAGAGACTGCCCTGCCTTTTCATTTGGCTCTCTTGAGCCAGTTGGCCAGTCTTTGCCACCACATCTACTCCATGGCTAAGTCATATCCTTTTACCCTTAAGGTATCTTTTTCTCATCTTGGGGGTCAGAGACTGCCCTGCCTTTTCATTTGGCTCTCTTGAGCCAGTTGGCCAGTCTTTGCCACCACATCTACTCCATGGCTAAGTCATATCCTTTTACCCTTAAGGTATCTTTTTCTCATCTTGGGGGTCAGAGACTGCCCTGCCTTTTCATTTGGCTCTCTTGAGCCAGTTGGCCAGTCTTTGCCACCACATCTACTCCATGGCTAAGTTATATCCTTTTACCTTTAAGGTATCTTTTTCTCATCTTGGGGGTCAGAGACTGCATGTTTGATAGTCCACTTTGGAGGCACACTCTTCTGCTGGATGGCATCTAAAAAAATAGTCATTTGAAAAGCATCACCAGGAAATGGCAACAATTATATGACTGCTACCACTCTCGCTGCTGCTGCCACGCCAGCCCCGACTCTCTGCCCCTCACTGTGTGATGCACGTCCTTGGCCCCTAGCTGACATTTCCAGCATTACGGAGAAACAATGAATGGAGGAAGCAACGAACTAATGTCATCTTGCCAAATGAAGCTGCTTGCTTTTCAAATGTCAAGGCTTTGCCTCTTCATATTTCACTCTTCTCCTGCAAAATATTCTGCACCCGAGTGCCCTGGGAAACAGCAAGGGCTCTTAATTCCATCCCAGGGCATGTGAAGTTTGCTGGATGTGGTGATTCTAAAGAGCCTCGGGCAGTTTCTTGTTGGTTATAGTAACTGTCAAAACTGTGATAAATGCTCTTAGGAAATAATGTTGTTGGAAGGGAGTTAAATTTGAAGTTTCAATATCCCTGGTTCATTTGCAAACCAGCAGACACAACAGCACAACATGCAGTGATGACATGCTAATGAGGTCTCAGTGTGTTACACCAATCCGCTGAAAGACCATTTACAAACATCTGTCAGAGTGTTGACTGTCCAGCTAAATTTAGAATGATTTTAGAGGCATCTTTCTGCCTACTGACCATGAAAAAGAATATACTGGCTGCAAAATACTCAGCTGGGAAGACTTGATGTAGCATACAGTTTTGTTCTAAGACTTTTTAGACAAGATCATGTCTGATGATGAAAAAAGATAAGAAAGAATCCAGCCAGGGAAGTAGCCATATAAAGCTAGTGTTAGATAAATATGCCAGTTCATGTTAAATGTGCACATGTGTGTATGTGTGTGCTAAATTATTTATGGTGTATAGTAAAGTTATGCTTACCAATCATGTTATCTTACGACAACCACTGGCTTGTGCCTAAAAAATCTAATGTAACTGTAAAGCAGGTTAACCCATTAAATTCTTATTTAAAAAAGGACAATTACTGGTACCCTTTTCCTGCTTCAAACTACAATAACACATATCATCTAAAGATAACCAGAAGAAATTGTGTGGATAGGTGGGAAGCAGGAAGGAGGATATCCTGGATATCTTAAAATCCAAACAAAGCAAAACAAAACAAAATCCTTGAAATTGAAAACATACCTGAACTCTTAACAAAGCCCATATTGTACAACGCTGATGGGTACCCTCTCGTGTTTATTCACTATGTAATACATATACACATATGGTCACACAGAGCTACTGAATATTTGTTGCTTATTTTCTAAAAATGTTATGAGTGCACTATATTTGTACTTTCAGAAGGAACTTATATATTCAAATCAATGCTCAAGTCAGGTAAGGAAAGGAAGATATCAGTTTTAAATTGAATGTCCTTAAGAGAATTGGCTAACCACAAACTTATAATTTGTATTTATTTTTTAAAAAGCACCGAGATGGGCGATAGAAGGTAAAAGACAACAAGCCTCATAGGTAAAGAAAATCTTTCAAAGGGCAACCCCTACAATGTGAAATCTAAAATGAATACTTGGTGATAAGGGCCTCATGGTGGAGCCAAGTCTGGACAGACCAGAGATGCTGATGAATTTCTGTTGTTTTCTTAAAACCAGTTCGTTTAAGTCTTCTTAAAAGGAAGACTTTTCTCTCAGGACTTAATAACTCATGTAATAATATTTTTTACTGAATAAGCATTTCCCTTGTGCTAGATTCCATGCCAAACTAGGTATAGCCATCATCTCGTTTCATTGTTAAGGATAAGAATTATAATTACCCTCATTTTACAAAGGAAGAAACTAAATCTGAGATTAGATAAGTAACATGCCTAAGATCACCAAACTAATAAGTGGAACTGTCATGAGTTCTCACTGCAGTGTTCATGCCCTGCCCTCTATCATTTTGGGATTCTTTCGTGTTGCTATGCAAGAGAAACTGACCTGTGTAGGTCAGTATTTGCCAATAGAAGTATAGTAGCAAACATATATATAATTTAAATGTTTTGATAGCCACATTAAAAAGGAAAAAGATAGGTAACACTAATTTTAAATAATCCAATATATCTAAACTCATCATTTCACATGAAGCACTATCTACGTTTCAAGTGCTCACTAGCTCAGTGTGGCTAGTGGCTACCATATTGGAGACACAGATGCCCAACTATCTAATTTTCAAATCACCAGACTTCTGAGATGACTCTGGATAAATGGTTGTCAAAGAAAGTGATGATTATTCCAAAATATTTTTATGGATGGGTCTATAGGAAATCTAACCAATAAATAAATATGCAAAATTTTGAATCTTCTGAAAGCAACAGGAAGAAACATACAAATGGGAGATGTCTGTGACAAAAAAGAGAGGGAAGAAGAGGAAGAGGAGGAAGAAGAAAAGGAGGAAACCCCATTACAGGTGGTCATAAATAAATAAGAGCTAAAGCTTATTTGAACACAGGGACACTCAACCAAGGCTTCATGACTAAGCTGCAAAAAAGATCATTTCTGAGTAAGCAGAGACAGTTGTAAATATATGTAAATACACTTGATTAAAATGAAGGAAAAGGGAGTCTGTGGTTTTGCTCTGATGTTATGACTAACATAGTCTGGCCTTGTGTTGAGTCTTTAATGAAGCTTGGCTAAAAATACTGCTGGTAATTTAATCAGCTGCCGTTAGGCTAGTAGGACCTGCTATTCTGTAAGAAAGGATGAAACCTACAGGAGGAGGTGGAAAAACTGGAAGACAGCTGATAAGTGATCAGAGTCCATGAGCACAAGGACACAGAGGGAGATTGGCCAAAGGTGACATGTCTGCAATTTCCGTATGGGTCACGGAGGCTCACACACCCCACATTTAACCTTCTCTGCCTACCAACTGCACCTCCAACTTTGACCAGGAAGAACTTCTGTCATCCTGCCATATTACATCAGTTCTCCTTTTCCAGATAGGAACCAGAGTTCCCTGACCTCCTGAATTTTGAGGGGAGGACCACGTACGTGGGGTTGTGTTTAGGGTGGTATCACATGTGCCATATATGACCAGGAACAACAAATATTTTGTTGAATGTTGCTACTGATCATTCTCATGTACTGGGCTTTGGGGGCTTGGTTGACTTCAGACTTCCACTGTATCCCTCAAATAACGTGAAGAGGTCTCTTCGAGAGATGCCTCCAGCCCCTAGAGCCATTTCTTCTGAACTGTGAGAACCTGGATTAGTTACTGTCTCTGTTTTCTCATCAAGAATCATTCCTAGCACATAGTAGACACTCTTTATTTGTTGAACCAATTAACGAATGGCCCTGTTTCATAGCAGGTATCAAAGAGAGAATGGGAGGAGAGATAGGCATCAGAAAGACCTCAAGAAACTGGATCCTTTCTGCCCACATACATATATATGGTTTAAATCAGACAGTTGTAAACCAAAGACCCAAGAGTGAGATTTCAGAGATTTGAGTTAAAGACTGTAGGAAAGCTACAAGTTATTTTAAAAAAAAAAGACAAAGAAACTCGGATTCTGCATGAGGGAGCTCCAGGATTGAGAAAAGGGCTTGTCTTGTGCCCCGGTGTGTTGTTAGGATGAGCACCTGGAAGAAAAGTTAACGTCAGGTCTGGGGGTTCCTGAGGGATTCCAGCCACAACAGCCACTATTTTAAGTGATGGGTTCCAGGCCCAGAAGGATCTATAAATTGGAGTTACGCGTGCTGGAGATGTCACTAGTTCTGGTTGCCATGTTCATGCCCTGCCCTCACTCTTTCTCTAAGACTCCATGCTCAGCTAAGGATCACAAGAACAAGTTCTTTTCTGGAAATCACAGGGCAGAGGAACTGTCAATTTCTGCCTCCCTGCCTTCACCCTTACAGACTTGAGAAGGCTCAGGCCCACCTCAGGTGAGTCAAGGTCCCGCGGAGTCTGTTGGCTTGTTTTCCATTGTGGTTTACTGAGGAGATTTTTAAAAACTAATGTTTATAACTTCTTTCTCGAAGCAAGCTTGACACCACCCCTAGTTCCATGAAAAATAAACTCAACTATCATTAATAACTTTCCCATGTTTACGTAAGGTTTTATGATTTTTAAAAATTACACACTAACAACTGTTTCAGGGAATACAAAAAAAAAAACCACAAAAAGCAAAACAAGACTGAAGACACAGTTCTTGCTTTCAACTTAACAAAAGTCAAAAGATGTTTTTGCAGCAGCTGCTGTGTGCCAGGCACTCTGGGCTACAATGGTGTCCAATGTGGATGGATTAGACTGATGTCATAAAAAGAGTTCATGGTTACATAGGGAAATAGACAAACCATTGCAAGTACGGTGAGTGCTACTATGGAAACCACGGGGTCTGATGGGAGCATATAATTTGGGGACCTAACCTGAATTGGAGGTAGAAGGTATAGTTGGGAAAGGCCTTCTTGAGAAGGTGACGTTTACATTCAGGAAACATAAGGTCATTTGAAGAAGCCAAGTGATGGCACTTGAAACAATACTGACTCTCTTGGAAAGATTACAATGACGGACTGAATTGTATGTAAAAGGGGAGGCCAAAGGAGATGTAAGAACTAGAGGAATCAGGAAGGAAGGTGGGACTTAAGTCTGTCTTTGAAGGTAAATGGAGACAAACAGGGTTGAGTTTTTCTGGAAACAAAAGAATCTAAAATACAGCATAAGGAAGTATAATGTCTTTGTAGAAAAAGCAGATATCTGACCTTATTAAAGTATATCGGATTCTAAGCCGAGAAGGAGTAATAAATGCAACAGAGATGTTATACATGTAAATTGAGATTCCTGAAAGCTATACAGGGAACCAAGACTTACTGGGCTGGGAAATAGGGAGCCACTAAAGGTTGTAAGGGAGTGATATGATGAAATTAAGATTCTAAAAAGAAGGAGGTAGATTTGATTGACAGATGATAAAACTGGACCAAAGGAATCTGCTGAAGTATCCATGTATGGGAGGATGGGGGTCTAAATTATAGAAATAGAAACAGAGAGATAAAATTAAAGGGAAAAAAGGTGTCATGATTAATGTGATTGTATATAAACCAGTAAGCTCATTATGAGACTTCAAGCATCCTGGCCAGGCAGAGGGTGGGCCCAATGCAAGAGCCAGATTTGGGAAAGGGGTTGAGGAGAGCATGACAATTTCAGTTTTGGACATTATGAGTTTGAAACTTACTATTATTCACTCTTCCTTGTTACAACCCTCTGCTGATTATTTTTTGTCTGACTTTCTAATGACAACTTCACTGAGGCACACTCTAAATTGTGGGGTAGGGAAGAGGTCTCTTTTGTGCACTATAAATGAAGCTGTAATTGCTCACAAAAGAAAACCAAATTTTGAGAAAATTTTTTGAATATTCAGATTTCAGGGTATAATTGAGTTGATCCCATACCACATGTGAAATAATGAAGCTCTTGGTTTTGTTTGTTTTTACAATCCAGTGTGGAGATCACATGTATTATAAATTTTAGCAAACTTAACTAATATTTATTGAGCATGTGTGGTGTACCTAGATTGAGATTATTGTTTGCCACATGGCCATTCTTCAAATGCAAAGGAGAACACTTTTTTTCTAATTTGGTGGTTTAATCATCTTTAATTTTGGTTTTGTGATGATCATTCATTGAGGTGTCCTTGTTTTTAGTGAAAAGGCAAAGCTAAACTCAGAGCTAATCTGAATTTGTAGTGTAAATTATCAGGTTTGTCTGAATATTCCACTTCTTAAAAGCAAAAAAAAAAAAAAAAAAAAAAAGCTCAAGTGCAAAACAGGATTCACATTTAAACCAGACTTTTTAATACTGAGATAAAAGAAACCTGTTTGAAAGAATATCTTAAAGCCTTCCTCCCTCAGGACAACTGCCTACAGTTTACAAATGATCATTATAGACATGTTGTTGAACCATAAAACACAGTATTTAACTCACATGATGGGCATCAGGCCTTTCTCCTATTTTCTCACATCTATATGTGCCTTGGCTTCCTTTAATGGCTTTCCCCATCATAGCTGTTGCTTTATTTTAATGATGTGCCTTTTGTTTTCCCATTTATGTCACGGAGGTAGACACCACTCACCACGCCAGCCTCACCTTCCAGAGGCAAGTAACTTCCTAGGCTCCGTTCATACATACAGAACATCTGGGGTCACTCTAGGAAAGCTGGAGGACCCAGCAGCTCTATGCCCCTGGTTTTATCATGATCCCTACTAACTTGTCAGCATGTAAGTCTACACAAGGAAGTATGGTTCTCTCATTCTGAATACTTTTCTTTTGGGATATCTTTCAGGAAAGTTTCTGGTGAGGAAATGTTTTTATTCTTTATACTTTATTACATCCCCTCATACACATTATTATTTCTATAAATTAGGTCTCTAAAAACCTAATTTGTAAGATTAAGTGACAGTGTTGGCTTAGCAACAGTTTTCTCTTCTTAGGGTAAAATTTTTAAACTTCATGAACAAAATTACATATTCAATTGAAGCTCTTCACTAATTCAAAATAAATCTTCCCAAATTATTAACAATTAATGAAATTTGTTCTCTTCGCAGACAGGATAGTGTATTTAATGTATTCTTGTGTTAGAAACTCTTTTATAAGTAAGACATAATTATGCAAATAAGTAGGCAAAAATAATCAGAGTTATCAGACCTAGAGAAGTAAATAGTAATATAATTTCATTCAGCTATTTTACATTTCTGTTTGAGGTAACCATTGAATAATTAAGAATTAGAAATGTTTTCATTCAGCAAATACTATATACATTTAAACAATACTACAATGGCCTGTGACTTGCCACTGGGTTCAGATGAAAAATGGAAAGGTCAAAAGTCCCTGGGAAAAAGTTAGCAGACCAAGAATGAGGTAGGGTGAAAAAGATGGAACGGGGAGACACAGCACTGAGGAGGAAAGGAAGACATATACAAGGAGAATGAAAGAGAAGTTGGACATGAGTGATATGAAATCGAGCAATTTCTTAGATGTTACTAAACTTTCACCATGCACTGCTCTTCCCTGGGGTGGTGAGTTTAGAAAATGTTCACCCTTTATTTTCTCCGATTTGAAATAAGCAATGTAATCATTGTTCTCCATTTTCGTTAGCCTTAACCCTTCAGATGTTCTGCTTTTAATGATTTAACCACTAGGTTGGGGAAATTATTTGATGCATCCAAAAACAACATGCAGGGTGATCTTATCCCTTGGGTTAGATTTTAGATCGAGTCACTGAATGTCAAGTCCAAGACAGATATATCCAGTAGGCTGATAATTTTCCATCTCTGCCTTAGTCAAATAAATTATGGTAATGAACACGTTGCTGCAATAATGACTGATAGATTGTGATGCAGTGCATGTGCATGCACATACAACTACACACATCAAAGATGCCTTTCTTCTGGCAAAACTGGTAATATGTAGATGACTAATGCCAGGTTATCTATATCCTCTTGTAGTTCAGGATGTGTTTTTGTTGTTGTTGTTTTTGGTTTTTCCAGAGAGAGAGAACAGGGTGGGGGAATAGGGAGCTGGGTAGGGGCAGAGAGAGAGGGAGAAAGAGAATCTTAAACAGGCTTCATGCTCAATGAGGCGCTTGACATGGGTCTCAATCTCACAACCCTGAGATCATGATCTCAGCCAAAATCAAGAGTTGGACACCCAACTGACTCAGCCACGCAAGCACCTCCAGGATGTGTTCTTATTATCCATGCCAAGGACCAGTCCACATTTTTGGAGTGGTCCCAAGAAATTATGGAGAACAAATGTAAAGAAAACATATTTTTATATTTAGACACTTAGCTCAAGTGTATAGAGACAGGATTAAGACTTGCTGTTTGAGAAGAGACATTTAAATAAATCTTTGTGGTTCTAGCAATTAATAGTACAAACAATTAATTTATGTTGATGCTTACCATGTATGAGGTATTATACTTGCTAGTTCACAAATCTATTTTTCTGTAAGGTAAATAAAGGATGCAAGTGTTTGCAAGCTTTAAGTATAGTTTTTAAAATATCTATTGCCTAGGGGCGCCTGGGTGGCTCAGTCGTTAAGCGTCTGCCTTCGGCTCAGGTCATGATCCCAGAGTCCTGGGATCGAGCCCCGCATCAGGCTCCCTGCTCCGCGGGAAGTCTGCTTCTCCCTCTCCCACTCTCCCTGCTTGTGTTCCCTCTCTGGCTGTCTTTCTCTCTGTCAAATAAATAAATAAATAAATAAATAAATAAATAAATAAATAAATAAAACCTTTAAAATATCTATTGCCTATTATATGTATGGCAAGTCTTCATGCTGCAGGTTCTATGAAAAGAAGCAGTGTAGCAAAGTGGAAAGACACGGTCTTCTCTTGCGGCAAAACTTAGTACCTTAAAATTTGATTATGACTATGATCTTAGGGATGAACTTCAGAAAGAGCTCAACTGTACAATTCCTGCTTGGTGTTGGTAGTCAATTAAACAATGTCCCCCCAAATTCTTGTCCACTTAGAACATTAGTATGTAACTTTATTGGAAATAGTATCTTCGCTGATATAAGTGGTTAAGGATCTCAAGATGAAATCATCCTGAATTTAGAGTGGCCCCTAAAGCCAACGACTGGTGTCATTAGAAGGAAAGGAGGGGACACATGGACACACACACACACACAGAGAAGGCCATGTGAAGATACAAGTAGTCAGAGATTGGAGCTACAGTGCCACAAGCCAAGGAACACCTGGAGCTACCAGAAGTTGGAAGAGGCAAAGGAGCGTTCTTCTTTAGAGCTTTCTAAGGGAGCGTGGTCCCTCTGACACCCTGATTTCATACTCCTAATCTCAAGAACTATGAAAGAACAAACTTCTGTCTTTTGAAACCACGCAGGGTGTGGTGCTTTGTTACAGCAGGACTAGGAAGCTAACCTGGAGTCTCTTCTGTGATTGCAATTAGACATCAGGGCTACAATCTTCTGAAGGCTCAACTGGCCTAGAAATTGTCCCTGAGGATGAGGATGCATCAATGACATCACTTGCATGGCTGCTGGCTGGGAGCTCAGCTAGGACTGTCAGCTGTAGGCCACAGTTAATCTCCATGTGAGCCTCTCCATGGGGCCACCTGGCCTTCTGCAAAGCACAGTGGCTGGTTTCCGAGACAGAGTATCCTGAAAGAGAATTTCCTGTGAGCAAGGTTTCCTAGAGGCCCAAGCAGAAGCTCCAAAGCCTTCTTATGATAGAGCTTCAGAAATTCCAGAACATAACTTCCACTACATTCTTTACATCAAGAAAGTCACTAATGCTAACCCGGCCTCAGAGAACGGAAGTTAGACTCTACCTCTCAATGGAAGGAGTAGAAAAGATTTCGCAGTTGTCTTTCATCAGCCCCACGGACCTAGATTCAAACTGTAACCCCACCACTCGCTAGCTGAGAGCACCATACTAAACCTCTCGTAGCCTGCTTTTCCATTTATAAAATGGAGATGACAGTATCATTCATAGGAGGTTATTATGATGACCAAACTAAGTTAAATAATGCCATTTCAGTCTCTGAAAATTCCACGATGTCCATGTGCACACAACTAATATGTATGCATGTCAATGGTGAATATAGATTTAACTCTCTGAAGGTATCAGCTAAAAGAAACAGAATGCGAGTTTCAGAGGTGACATGTTGGGAATCCCCTATTCATGTATCTGTTGCAGTTTCTATGTCTAGAGTTCTAATGAGAATCGTGCTTAGCTTTATTTTGACATAGAAGTTGGGAAAAAAGTGCAACAGAGATTTACACTGTGGCTCCCAGATACCCATGGAGACTCCCGATGACGCTCTGAACACTCAGCAGCCAGTGCCCCCACTTTGCCCCACAGAAGGCAAAAGCATTGGCAAAATCTTAGATTCTCCTGCCCTCCAACTAAGTTATAATTTTATGTTGATGGAGTATTTAACCACCTCTGATTCCCCTAGTCTGTTCCTCTTTGTCAGAATGAATTCCTACTGCATTTCTACATTAAGTATTGCACAGTTTTCCCTCCAACTCAGTGAATTTGTTCAACAAGAAAGGAAGCTTTGTGTGTTGATATGGGGACAAATAAGCATTAAGAGCATGATGGGATGCAGGAAACCTTGAGTTCATATGGTTCATTCCTCTACTGCCAAGCCCTCCTTTTCCACTCAAACTTCTTATTCCTTGACTTCAGTTACTGGTATATTCTTGGGTAACAGACTTAAAGCAACAATTCCCCATCCCTTCCCACCATAAGTTGTAAGCATCAGTCAGTTTGGATCTATACAGTCATAAAATACTTTTTTCCTTATGCACTTCATCCTAGAAACTCTGCTTCTGTCAGTTCTCCAGTAGGAACTTGGGTTTGTAGAGACGGGTGTTGTCCAAGGATGCCCCAGAATTCCAGCTGTCATCTCCTCCCATACACATACAATCCAGCTTAATCCAAAATGGAAACCACTGGTTGTTAAAAACCCAGACTTGGTCACCAGACCACCTGGATTCATAACTCTAGCTCTGCCATTGATCAGCTTTGCGCTCTTATGCAGATGACCAATACTCTGTGCCTCGGTTCCCTCATCTATAAAATAGGGATAAAGCAAATACTTGCCTGTACTGTTGTTATGAGAATTAACTGGGTGATACATGTGAAGTGTTTCAAAGGGTACTTGGCACTTAGTGCTCAATAAATTTATTTTTAAAGATTTTATTTATTTGACAGAGAGAGACACTGTGAGAGAGGGAACACAAGCAGGGGGAGTGCGAGAGGGAGAAGCAGGCTTCCTGTGGAGCAGGGAGCCCGCCACGGGGCTCGATCCCAGGACCCTGGGATCATGACCTGAGCCTAAGGCAGACACTTAACGACTGAGCCACCCAGTTGCCCCTAAATGTTTTTTATACAAGATGATGGTAGGTGGTTTACAGATCAATATATTTTGGAATTTTGTATTTATTTTAATGCATGCCTGAAAAAATATAACTCACATATCAAACCTATTACACCAGATTTTATTGCTTAGGCTAAATAAAATTAGTGGGCCTACTAAAAATATATTATGTAAGCTAGCCTAGGTGATATACTGATAAGGCAAAAATCACAAAGGTGGCTAGGTGAATGATTAAAATTTGGGAAACACTTCCCTAGTTAGAAAAGAACTAGAAACTAACCCAGTACATGGACCCACTCTTTCCTTATACATTTGTAAATCACTCATAAGGGGGTATGCTCTTAACTTAGACACAAGGCTTTTTTTTTTTTTTTTTTTGCTAAGGGTCTCAGCAACCAGGCCTGTGTAGAGATTTCTTGTTCCAGTTTTTGGCAGTGAGGCAATTTCCCTGGCTCAGAATCTGATTAGTCTAAGAACTAGACATACGTGAGCTCCAAACAAGTGCTATCTCACTGTTAGTCACATTCAAGTTAACATCATAATGCAGGCAAGGATCAGGCTGACTTGGTTTCTAATTATTCTTGCCTTGTTTTAGCTGTGAACCCTCAGGCACATGACTTTTTCTAGCTTTGCAATTTCCTTAACTGAGGCTCCAACAACAGCTCTGCTTCCTTAGGGGAATGTTCTATCAAATAACATATGCTATGTGAAACCTCTTGGCAAACACCCAAAAAAGCTATGCACACAGATGTAAATATTGAGCATGAGATTAGGCTGTGAAAAAGAGTTGCTAATGACACTTGTAGGGGAAATAGACACCACCAAGATTCTTAGAAGGGATCCTAGCATGATATTCTAGCACAGACTGTAGAGCCAGACTGTGGGGGCTCTAAGTTATGCCCCTGACTGCCTGAGTGAACTGTGTGCCTCCAGTTCCTCATCTGTAAAATGGGGATAATAATAAAGCTGGCATTACAGGCAGTTTATGATTACCTAAGGCGTTAACACATACAGAGAGCTTGGGACAATGGCTAATTCTCAGTATATGTTCAGTAAGTTAACTATTAGTATCAAACTGTTATATTTAGACACTGCTGGTGAGAATTCTGGTCATTTTCTAGAATTTTTGTTGAGACACAGTCTGGATTCTTTCTTGCTATGCACCTTCCATGAAAATATACAGCCAATAAGTTAACTGAAGAAAAAGATTTTAAAGGACGCATTGTATTCAATGTATATTTACTTGTATTTAATGTGTATGATTTATCCCAGTGAGGATTATTTTTTAAATGCTTAGACTTAGTTTTATAACATCTGGTGGTTACATTTTTCCCCAGGCCAGTGGAACTAGAGAAGAGGGATCAAGCGATGGGGTCTGGAATGAGCTGCCTGGGCTTGAATCCTAGTTTTATTACTTCCTTAGTGTAGTGACTACTGTGGACAGATCACTTAAACTTTCAAAACATCAATAACCTCAGGTATAAATTGGAAATAATAAGTGCTTATCTCATGGGGGTATTGAGAGATTTATAGGAGGGAAGACCTGAGAGCATTAAGCAACTGTTACTATTATTGGATCAATTTGCACTGGAATCTGCAGAGCTACCTTTCAAGTTGCTCATGTGGTGGAATTAGATACAGGGTTCAAATGTGCAGACTAAAGCACATATTTAAGTAACGATACTATGACCCAGGTTTCTGGCTCCTCGTCTTGTTACGCCTCCAATGATGGGCTATCTCTATTGGGAAAGGTGCTCTGTGGGCGGGAGGAAACTTGAATAGACACAGCCCACATTCTTCTTTTCCTGCTAGAAGATTCTTTCACCTTGTTACTTCAATAAGATGCCAGGGACTCTGTGCCTTGTCTTCACTTGTCCATGGGTCATCTTGCTACTTTTTCATGTTCCTGTATAGCACCTGATTAAGGCTGCCCCTTTTTAAAGCAGCATTCCAGTTCATCTCAGGAGTGTTTCCGGAGTTTTCCCTCAAAGTATGGGACATGCTTCACAGCTGTGGTGCCTGAGTTTTGGTTTGTTAAAACTGGGAGTTGAGAGTTATTTGCCTGGTAGATGCCCCAGGCTTAACACAGTCGGAGAGTGACCATTACAGAAGCCCAGGGGAGGCTTGATGCCGTGTGGACTTTGCCACCACAAATGCTTCCATTTCTGACACCATTCAAATCAATTATTTTAACCAAAACACAGTTACACATTTCACAACTGTGATTTTAAGAGCAGTGTCAACATTTCAAAGCCTTGATTCTAGAGGGTCGTTGAGATTAAAAAAAAAAATACGTTCATTTTAAGCACGCCACGTGTTTGGATCATGCCCTACAAGTCAGGGTGGACTGTACTATACATCTACGGATTTCCCTGCGTCGTGAGCTGAGCAATTTTACGGAGTACACTGACCCTGGGGGAACCTTGTAAACTCATTAACAGCAAGTGTTTCAAAATCTTCCCCTTCCAGTATGAATCATGTGTTTGTACCTTGCTTGTGTGACATGGGATGCACTCAAACAGAGAAAGGACAAATTCCTGCCTTGAGAGATGGGAAGGGATGAGGTTAATAAAATAGTAGCCACAATAAGGGCTACTCACGATGATAAGCTCTTTACCTAAATTATCGTCTTGAATTATCACATAATATGAAGAAGGTGCTAATCAAGACCTTAAAACACATATAATTATAAACCTTAAAAGGGCATTATATCAATTTTAGTCCTTTTCTACAAAAAAAAAATATATATATATATATTGATGACCAGGGCAGCTAAGGAAATAGTTCTGGAATAAGCCAGTCTATTCTTGCCCATTCTGGGCACCCAAATCTTATTTCCCTCAGGGATGTCTGGTCCATATACTCCAAGTATCTCTTTTTCCCCATGACGAATCTATCCTGATTAACATCAGGATACCAGCGATTGGCATGAAATCAGGAGGGGCAAAGTACTTGAGCACTTTGCCATCACGAGCGGGGTAACTTGCAACAGGCTTTAAGCTATAAATAAGTTATCAAATCCATGGCACCCTATTTGCTCAGAAAGAAAAATGTAACAGAACATTCTAGAGAGAGCTGTGATATCTTTAAATTAGTAGGAGCTCTGCAGGGGTGTCCTTACGGTTCAATTGGAGTCCAGAGCCTTCAGAACCAAATCCAAACTCCTCCATCTGGCATGGGACGCCTTTCACAACCTCCGTTCCTTCCACTCCTCCTTCCTGTGGCATTCCCTACCACACATCTATCCGACTTCATCTCCTACCATTCTCTTCTATTTCTATATTCTTCAGTGGAGTCCTGAGCAATTTTTTTTGACATAAATTAACATACAAAACATCTGTGAATATTTATTTTAAAAAGCACACACGTAGAATGTTGATAAAAATAATAAGATAACTTGCAGCTTAAGACTGTATCCATAGTTTATACAGAAACTATATATTAGACGACAATATAATCATAATCTTCATAAAATATAAAATGGAGACTTGTCAAAAATTTTGTTTAAACTGTTAATTAATAAGGGAACTGGTAACAAGTCACAATCCATTCAAGGGAGAATCCAAAGGGCAAAATTACTGGGATATTAGTCAATTGCACCTTAACTGGGTAAAAATCATTTGCATTTCCATGGACAAGAATAATTTGCATTACTACCCTTTTCCTCAATTTACAGAGATGTAAAATACTTCTAGAGACAATGAATGTCACAGATAACCTGGCAGTGTGCATTAACTAGGATATTTGGTAATTCTTTTTTTAACTTCTGCCATCTCAAGATTTTCCATGATTCCTCCTGACAAATATATTAGATAGCATACAAGGTGGGATGTAAAAAACTAATAGACACGAGTGCCAGCCACTGTGACAAGGTCTTTACTTAAATTATTTCATTATCACATAACTCTGTGAAGTAGGTGTTAATCAAGGCTTTAAACCTTCAAAGAATGTTATATCAATCAGTCTTTAGTTCCTCCTCACCAAGGAACATTTGATGACTAGGGTAGCTAAGGAAATATTCCTGGTAGAGATTAGTTCTTCGTATTGGTATCTCAAGTTGCTCTGGCCTTGGGCAGTCTGGCTAGCAGATACGGGATCTCGGCAGCTTCTGCTTCTTCCTCTTCCTCTGCTCTCCCTCCTCCTTCTCCTCCTCTTTCTCTTCTTCTGCTCCTTCTTATTTTCCTTTGTCTTTTTTAACAAATTACTGAAAGATCTTAATATTTGATCAACTCCAGAAATGCTCACAGTACTGGTGACCTATAGCCTGACTCCCTCTGTCTACCTGGGGGTTCTGTTTGATGGGTCTGACCTCTCTGTGTACACTGACAAGGGGGGGGTGATTTTAGGTCCCTTGTCATGGGAAGAATCCCACTTGCTTACTCAGAAAGCTGAAAACAGACACCTTATTGTATAGAAACTTGTTCTCCAAGATGCTGCCTCTGAAATGCTCTCAATCCCTGAACTTCTGTCCCTAATCCCATTGTAACTCTTAATATGACAGTTTGACAAATAATGCAATATATGTTAAAAAAAAAAAAAGAAGAAGAAGAAGGTAGCGGGAGGGGAAGAATGAAGCGGGGGAAATCGGAGGGGTAGACGAACCATGAGAGACGATGGACTCTGAAAAACAAACTGAGGGTTCTAGAGGGGAGGGGGGTGGGAGGATGGGTTAGCCTGGTGGTGGGTATTGAGGAGGGCACATTCTGCATGGAGCACTGGGTGTTGTGCACAAACAATGAATCATGGAACACTTCATCTAAAACTAATGATGTAATGTATGGGGATTAACATAAGAATAAAATAAAAAAAAATACTTTTTAAGAAATGACAGCAAATCCATAATTTTTCTATGAAATCTTGTATCTAAAATTATATTGTTCATGTCAAAATATAGTTTTCAAGTAAAATTTTTAATTTATAGAATAAAATATGTTGAATTCGGAAAAAAAAATATGACAGTTTGATCATTTCACACTATAGTATAGAATATATTTCTCTTGTTCATTCATTCATTCATTGGACCAAGAGTCCTGGACTTCTCCTCTGCACTAGATACAGCCCTTGGTCTAAAGGAAACCAGCTGTGAACAAAGCAGACAAAAACTGTGGCCACCCTGGAACTTAGGCAATTTCTTTAAAACAAGTGGAATCTCTGCCACAGTAACTGATACAAAGTGTTACAGAATAAAGAAAACAAGAAAGGGGGAGCTAAATTTATGATAATGTGGCATGAGTTGAGGGAGCACGGAAATTTTTTAATTGTGTGGTCAAAGAATGTCTCACAAAGACCTGAATCTGGGAAGGGGAGTCATGTGGATATCCCAGAAGAGAATGCACATTTTATAAGTGCAAAGACCTGAGGTGACAGCATGCCTGGGATGTTAAGGCACATCAAGGAAGAGTATCAAGGAGGTCAGTATAAATCATGGGGAAAAGCTCACTTTTCCTCTCTTAAAGATTGAAGACACAGGGGCGCCTTGGTGGCTCAGTAGTTAATCGTCTGCCTTCGGATCAGGTCATGATCCCAGGGTTCTGGGATCGAGCCCCGCATTGGGCTCCCTGCTCAGCGGGAAGCCTGCTTCTCCCTCTCCCACTCCCCCTGCTTGTGTTCCCTCTCTTGCTTTGTCTCTCTCTGTCAGAGAAATAAAATCTTAAAAAAAAAAAAAAAAAAGATTGAAGACACAGCTCATTGTATGAACTTTGCTCACCTCCAACCCTTTTGGGAATATGACAGGAATACAAAAATAGACTGTGAATAAATGAATGGAGTCCAATGTCCTTCCTCCAGTGCTGGTCACAAAATATTAGTATCACAGACCTATGGACTTTATTTTTCTCCCTCTAAAATACACAAGGAGTTAACAATATTTTAAATTAAAAAAAAATTACTTAATTTAAAAAACTTAATTTTATTGTATGACTAAATTGATCTTTCTGATTTTTTTAGGTAGCTTATTTTAGGTAGCTTATTTTCATTATTGAAACTAATGCAATGAAAGTGCTAATTGATGTTGGAGAATGTATATTAGCTCTCCAAACTAGCTCTCTAAAGTCCTGATGGAGGTGTTTTGCCAAGAATAAGAATTTTCAACAAATGTTTGGTTTCAGAGAGAGATCAAGGGCAGTGTTTTCCCTTAACTTCAGAATATGGCCAAACATTTATAAAATCATATGTATTTCTCTTTATATTTTTCCCATTTCTCATTTTGCCAAAGGATTAGCCCTCCCTAGTTCCATAACACCATTATTTAAGGGCATGGCAGATCAAATAGGATACAGACATAATTTATTGTATTGCACTGCACTGTAGTGCACTTTGCAGAAATATTGTGTATTTTACCAATTGAGGGTTTGTGGCAACCCTGAGTCAAGCAGATATATTGGTGCCATTTTTCCAACAGCATTTGCTCACTTTATGTCTACCAGAATTACATTTTGGTGATTCTTGCAATATTTCAAACTTTTTCATTATTATGATGTTTGTTATGGTGATGTGTGGTTAAGTGATCGTTGATGTTACTATTGTAATTGTTTTGGGACACTACACACTGCACCCATATAAGATGGTAAAGTTAACTGATAAATGTGTTGTACTCCAACACACGTTGGCTCCACCAACCGGCCGTTTCCCCTTCTCTCTCCCTCTTCTCGGGGCTCCCCATTCCTGAGATAGGCCAATATTGAAATTAGGCCAATTAATAACCCCTACAGTGGCCTCTAAATGTTCAAGTGAAAGGAAAAGTTACTCTCACTTTATATCAGAAGCTAGAAAGGATGAAGTTCAGTGAGGAAGGCATGTGGAAAGCTGAGATAGATCGAAAGCCAGGCGCAACAGTTAGCCACGTTGTGAATGCATAAGAAAAGTTCTTGAAGGAAATGAAAAGTGCTAACCCAGTGAGCACACATATGATATAAATCAATCAATCAGCCTTATTGCTGATATGGAGAAAGTTTTAGTGGCCTGGATAGAAGATTCAACCAGCCACAATATTCTTTTAAACCAGAGCTTGATCCAGAACAAGGCCTTAACGCTCTCAGTTCTATGAAGACTAAGAGATGTGAGGAAGCTGCAGAAGAAAAGCATGAAGCTAGCAGACGTTGGTTCGTGAGGTTTAGGAAAGAAGCTAGCTCCATAGCATAAAAGTGCAAGGTGAAGCAGCCAATGCTGATGTACAAACTGAAGTTCTCCAGGAGATCTAACTCAGATAATTAAAGAAGGTGGCTACACAACAGATTTTCAATGTAGACAAAATAGCATCATATTGAGAGATGAGGCCATCTAAGATGTTCATAACCAGAGAAGAGAAGTCAATCAATGCCTGACTTCAAAGATTCAAGGGACAGGCTGACTCTCTTGCGAAGGGCTAATGCAGCTGGTGATTCAGTGGAAGCCAATGCTCATTTACCACCCTGAAAATCCTAGGGCCCTTAAGGACTATTCTAAATCTACTCTGCCTGGACTCTATAAGCGGAACTTCAAAGTCTGGGTGACAGTACCTCTGGTTTAATGCATATTTTAACCTGCTGCTGAGCCTTACCACTCAGAAAAAAAGATTCTTCCTAATATTGACAAATCTGGCCAGCCAAGAGCTCTGATGGGGGTGTACAATAAAACCAATGCTGTTTTAATGCCTGCTAACACAACATCCATTCTGCAGCCCATGGATCAAGGAGTAATTTTGACTTTCAGATCTCATTTTTTAAGAAATACATTTTGTAAGGCTATGGCTGCCAGAGATAGTGATTGCTCAGATGAATCTGGGCAAAGTCAATTGAAAACCTTCCAGAAGAGATTCACTATTCTAGATGATATTAAGAACATCCCAGGGTCCTGGCATCAAGCCCTGCATCGGGCTCCCTGCTCCACGGGAAGCCTGCTTCTCCCTCTCCCACTCCCCCTGCTTGTGTTCCCTCTCTCACAGTCTCTCTCTCTCTCTCTGTCAAATAAATAAATAAAATCTTTAAAAAAAAAAAAAAGAACATTTGTGATTCATGGGAAGAGGTTAAAATATCAACATGAGCAGGAGTTTGGAAGAAATTGATTCTAACACTCACGGATGACTTTGAGGGGCTCAAGACTTCAGTGGAGGAAGTAAGTGCAGATGTGGTGGAAATAGCAAGAGAACTAGAATTAGAAGTGGAGCCTGAAGATGGGACTGAGTTGCTGCAATCTCGTGATAGAACTTTTAACAAAAGAATTGCTTCTTAGGGATGAGCAAGGAAACTGGCTTCTTGAAATAGAATCTATTCCTGGTGAAGATGCTGTGAAGATGATTGAAATGACAACGAACAATTTAGAATTTTACATGAATTTTTTGATAAAATAGCAGCAGGGTTTGAGAGGATTGACTCCAATTTTGAAAGAAGTTCTACCCTGGTAAAATGCTGTCAAACACATCACACACTACAGAGAAATCCTTCCTGAAAGGAAGAATCGATCGATGTGGCAAATTTCATTGTCTTATTTTAAGAAATAGCCACAGCCTCCCCAGCCTTCACCAACCACCACCCTGATCAGTCAGCAGCCATCAACACTGAGACAAAAACTTCCACCAACAAAACCCATTCTGACTCACAGAAAGCTCCGATGCTGGTTAGCATTTTTCTGCAGTCAAGCATTTTTTTTTAAAGATTTTTTATTTATTTATTTATTTTAGAGACAGAGCACAAGAGGGGGGAGTGGGAGAGGGAGAAGCAGACTCCCCGCTGAGCAGAGAGCCCGATGCGGGACTCGATCCTGGGACTCCAGGATCATGACCTGAGCCGAAGGCAGTCGCTTAACCAACTGAGCCACCCAGGCGCCCCAAGCATTTTTAAATAAAGGTATGTTTCTTTAGTCATAAAGGATGCTGTTGCACACTTAATAGGCTACGGTATGGTGTGTACATAACTTTTACCGGTTCTGGGAAACCAAAACTTTCATTTGACGCACTTTATTGGGATATCCACTTTTTTGTGGTGGTCTGAAACGGAACCCACAATATCTCTGACTTATGCCTATACTTAAAGCTATTAACATTATCATATGTTTACTATTTATATAGCAGTTAATGACCTGCAAAGTGCTTTCTAGATCTTCTCTGTTTATTCCTAAGTCATAAGCTATGTAAATTTTTTCAAGGAGGCTGGAACACTTCAGAGGTGAAAAAATTAACTAAGAAGGGAACAAAGTTTTTAAGAGCCAGAAATACCTATCTTGAGCACATGACCTAACTTAGTGCTCTTTTCCTTCATCTCCTGTTGCTTCTCTTTCTCTTTTTAATCTCCTTTTCTCCATTTTGATGACATATTTAAGAACATAAGAAAAGGATGTATGTGTGTGTGAGACAGTGCATGTGAGCACCAGTGACATTGAAGTATGTCAGCCTCATCACCATTTACCTTTCCAATTCAGAGCACTGGATGGCTTTTATTGTTCAATGTGTTTTCAATAATTAGAGAGAAGTGGGAGGAAGAAGTCACTTTGACTTCTTTTCTCTCTGTCTCACAAATACTAGCTCTGGTGGCCTCCTGTCCCTGAGTCCACTCCATTTGTAGCTTTCAGTCATCACATCTTCTAAAATTGCACAGCCTATTTTCCCTTTTACCTATATTTCCTCCCTAATTCACTCAACTGTGGCAGATTTTGCAAAATTTCCAAATGTATCTTTAAGTATTAGCCATTAGGCATTACTTCGTTAAATAAAGCTCATTATTTTCTCTTTCTGTTTTTCTTCCTAAACATGCTGATCCCAGGTTCTTATATCACTCTCATTCTTTTCCATTCCCCAGAAGTTATAGACTAAGATAAAACTTAGACTAGATGGGGGCCAGGATAGAAGAAACAGAATCCAGACTCGGACGTCCTTGAGATTTTTCATGTTGAGTTTATCTGTACAGCTTGTTAGCAGTTTGGAAAACCAGTTTAAGGGTTTTAGAATCTAGAATCCTTGATTCAAATATTGGATCTAACATTGGCCAGCTCTGCCGTCTTTGGTAAATTAATTAGCCTCTCTGAACCTTGGCTTCTTTTTTGTCAAATGGGGATGGTATTTTAGTACTTAACTCCAGAAGCTCTTACAAGAATCAAAATAGGTAAAGGTCTTATCTTTAGAATTTATCTCATAACATCCCTATAAGACCACATTTTTGTCCCAATTTTACAGACAAGACAACTGAGTACTGACTAGAGTCACAGATAGAGCTAGTCTTCCTTCCTTCCTTCCTTCCTTCCTTCCTTCCTTCCTTCCTTCCTTCCTTCCTTCCTTCCATGAATATGTATAGAAGGCCAGCTAGGTACCATCACGAAACCTTCCATTCTAGTGGAGAGAGGTGATGATAAGTAAGTAGCAATATACAAATGAGAATTTTAGAAGTAATAACTGTAATGAAAAGAAAAATTAGGATAACAGAGAGCTACAGAAAAAGAGGGGAGGTGTGTTCAAAAGGACCCCTGAGGAATGGACATTCGTGCTGAGACCAGAATGAAGAAGAGCTGCACCATGATGGACCAAGGGCATGGGTTGTATGCTCATGGGTGCATATCAGGAAGTTGAAGGTGCAATACTTTAAAAGGGAGAGTGCCCCTCTGAACAAATCTCTCTCAGCTTTAGGGAGAACAATGACCCTATGGCACTCGACAGTCTTCTAGGATCATAATGTCCTTAGGCGGCAACGTGTTTGTGCAGGTTTAATACAATGTGCTCCGTATGTTTGTGTGATTCCAAAGCGATGAGGGGCGAGGGACATCAAAATGTGCATATGTCCGTCTAGTTCACTGTCATGTGCTAACCTCAGAGGAAGCTCCCTGCCCATTTTGCTTCACTGGAGAGGAAAAGAGAGAATCTGTTAATGAACAAAGCAATCCAAGTAATTAGTCGGCTGCTGGGACACCACACAGGGCAATTTGCTCAGCTCGGCTCCCAACAGAGCAGGGACAAAAATACACAGAACCTGGGTCTTTTAGGCCAGATGTTCCTTGATCCATGCTAGTTTCGGCTGTCACGCTGCATGCCCTCTTGTGGCTCTGATTACACCATCCCAAGATAGATAGCAAATATTTTGAGAACAATTAGAACTTAGGAGGAGATTTTGATTGGACTTGTGACGAAGGCTTGATCCAATCCATTAGTAATCCTCTCTAGATCAATCTGTCGTTTGCACGCTGTGGTGTGACACGTGGGGTATGTCCCCAGATGGGAGAAGAGTTCACATTTGAGTATAGAAAGAGGGGTGAACCAGAAGCCCCAGTGAGACCGCGAGTGAAGTAATAATATAAAATCATAGGGATTCAACATGGCTGCAGGGCTTACCGCACAGCATGGACCTTCAAGCAGCCAGACATGTTCCCAAGAGAAAAGACAGATGCAAGATACACGCACGAAGCACCTCGGAGCTGCAGGCCTATATGAATGTGGAGGTAAGACATGTAAATCATCTGCCACCTTAGACTAAGTGTATTCACTTCCTAAAGTTCTCGTAATAAAGTACCCAAAACATGGGTGGCTTAAAACAATGGAAATTTATTATCTCACAACTCCAGAGAGACCAGATGTCTGACATCAAGGTGCTGGCAGGGCCCTGCTTCTTCTAAAGTCTCTAGGGGAGAACCCTTCCTTGCCTCTTCCCGCTTCTCGTATTTGCTGACAATCCTGGGTGTCCCCTTGGCGTGTACATGCATCACTCCAGTCACATGGCTGTCTTGTCTCTGTTGTCCCCACGCTATCCTTTGTGCACATCTGTCTCTGTGTCCATCCTGGGCTAGGTCATACTGGGTCATACTGGTAGGTTAGGGCCTACCCTAATGACTTCATCTTAACCCGATTGCCTCTGTAATGACCCTTTTTCTGAGAAAGTCACATTCTGAGGCAATGAGGAGCTAGGACTTCAACCTGTCCTCTTGAGGGGACGTAATTCAACCCATAACACTAGGTTATAGTGCAAGTCGTTAACACTATCTGCTTTCTAACCTGAGTTACCCAATCAGACGGGGCAACAGGAAAAGAGTGTTAGATTTAGGACAAAATATATATTATAATATATATATATGATTCCAAATTAAATTTGGATTGTAGATCAAAAATGCATAATTTTTCATTGAAGTATGTTCCAAATATTTTACAGGACATACTTATGTTTAAAATATGTATTGGTTATCTATATGAAACTCACATTTCACTAGATATCCTGTATTTTATTTGGCAACCCTAAAACAGGCCCTGTGAGCCTTCCTCCTTCTGGTAGATTCTAGGTTCCAGTCCACTCCAAGAAGACACCAGAAGCAATGCATTTGCTGCAGAGAACCCTGTCCTAGGAGTGCTGAGCCTTGGATTCCAGCCCCCCATGGGCTGCAGGTGTCTGATCTGACCAAAGCCATCCACATCTCTACGACTTGGTTTCTTCATCAGTTAAAAATGAAATAAGAATGTCTTTCTTACCCACCTTAAATTAGTGTTGTGATGCTCAAACAAGATTAATAAAATGAAAATGCTTCCAAAATATTCGAGTGCTCTCGTAGTAGCAAGTTATTTTTTCTAGCTTTGAATTTAGGAGCCTGAAGTTTTGCCTTATTCTGTGTTCTGCAGACCAGCAGATAGTGTGGGCGCCTCCATCCCTTACCTCTAGGAAATGAATGGTTTCCATGGAGAACCACTGCCGCGGCTTCAGTGTTTCACAATAAAAGACTAAAGAATTGGAATGAGAAATGTTGGCCGTAAAAGTGACCCCCCGAGGTGCTGACCAGGACATTTTGCTTTCAGACCTCTGCCCTGAAACATACAAGTTTTTCCATCAACACCTTCATAGGTCTCTTTCTCTGCAGATGGAATTAGTATTTGTGCACCAGTGGGCGAGAAATCACTTTTTACATTTGGAGAAAAGTCTCATCTAAAAAAAAAAAATAGGGAGGAAAAAGAGACCCTAAAATGCTGAGTACTGAGATCACAGCCTTTCATGAACAATATGCAACCAATCTGCAGGAAATTTTCAAGTAAGAACTAGAATAATTAGCCACGCTTGCTCAAGAAACACTCGGTGTGGTTGCTATCAAAACGAAAATCCATCATTTCTATTTTGACTCTAAGGGTCCATAATTAAGTAGGCTTGGCAGCTGTTTTCAATCCACGTGGACACCTAAGGAGGAAAATTATATGCTTTATCCAGTAAGGAGATTGTGGTTTGTATTTTACATTTTGTCTCTAAGGGATTTTTTTTTTTTTTACCAGAAGATGAAAGGTTTTCCTTCACTTGTTTCAAGTGCTCTTGTCAGTTTATAGAAAGTATCATAAAGTGAGAGTAAATTCTAGTAGACTGCTGTAGCTTATGTAACATTTCAATATATTTATTTACGATTTTAATTATTTTCCTTAAATGTGCTATACTTAGTATCTAAGTGTACTATGGAAGTGCAGCAATATAGTGCCATTGCTTCAATTGGACATTTGGGGGGGTTACTGTCAAGTGTTAAATCAAATCAATTAATTTTTTTGTTTTCATGAAATGCTTATTTTATTTGCCAACTATCTTCTGTTTCATGTGAGACCCCCATGTACTATGAACAGTGCACATAGTCTATAGCGCTACTTGTAGACTGTGTAAAGAAGAAGTTCTATGAAATTAATTGTCAAGCAGAACAGCGCTAGAATATTTATGTTATCTAGAAGAGCTAACACTTCCTGTTTTAACTGGAACTCTTATTTCTAATTAAGATTTCCCTTTTGGGCGCCTGGGTGGCTCAGTTGGTTAAGCGACTGCCTTCGGCTCAGGTCATGATCCTGGAGTCCCGGGATCGAGTCCCGCATCGGCCTCCCTGCTCGGCGGGGTGTCTGCTTCTCCCTCTGACCCTCCTCCCTCTCATGCTCTCTGTCTCTCATTCTCTCTCTCTCAAATAAATAAATAAAATCTTTAAAAAAAAAAAGATTTCCCTTTTTAATCTTGTGTTTAATTGAGAACATGGCCTTAAGATGTTAGTATTTTATAAGAGTCAGTGACTTTATAATAACCAGTGACTTTTTTACCTAAGACACACATCGATGGAGAGGAGCACAGCTAAGGAGATGGAGTCAGTCTCTCTATCTTGCTGAGGTGAATTGGAAATGGGAAAAAATGGATCTGTACAGTTCTGGCTATCCTGTCATGAACATGGGGCTTCCCGGGAGAGAGAATGATTAGAAGGATGACATGATATCTGTTGGGTGGACCCGCCATGTGAGCACCGAGGCCTGACAAACATCCCTCATTTGAGAAGTCCAAGCAGCTCGTGCAGAAGCCACAGGTTCTTAGACATTGATCAGTGGATGTTGTAGATGACCTTCAGTTGCTCTTCAGACTAATCTGAATCTGGATATCCCCCAATTAGGGAATATCTAGAGATTTTTAAGGTTTAGAAAGCCATTTTCTTGAAGTCTGCAAGTCTTCGGACAGAGGGTTATGTATTGGGCCATAACAGGACTAAGCTTTAGTTCGATACTACTAGATTATATAACCTTTCTAGAAGTAAATCATTAGTACCTATTTTCACTTTGCCATACTTCCCTTATTAACCATCCCCTACCTTTGTAAAAAAACAAAAACAAAAACAAAAAACATAAACTTTACAAAACACTTTTATGCTAATGATCCAAATCTCTTATCCCCATTGGCAACTGAGGGACCTGTGTCTCAAAGAGATGGGGTTACTTTCCCAGAGTCCCCACAATGAGTTGTAAGTCCTCTTCCCTAAACTACCATGTGTCAATTATTCATTTATTAAAAATTATTTATTAGAACCTCCTACATGCCAGAGGAGGTGCTGGGATCAATTGGTGATGAATCAAGAAATAAGAAATACACTGTCCCTACCCTCATAGAGCCTACAGACTGTAAAGGAAAATGGTTAAGTGAGCAACCACAACACTGCAGAATGAGAACTTTCATAAATGAGGCATAGGGTACTCCTGAGGGGTTGTTGAAGGCCCCACATCACCACCATCTCAAGGGACATTTATGGGACACTTACTCCATGCTAGGCACCGTGTCATTGCTTTGCAGATATCATCTTGCTTATTACTCACCCAGGCAGTCGATAGATGAAAAGAGAGAGACATGGAGAGGTTAACCAATCTCTCCACGTCACAAACAAAGGTGGAGCCCAAATTTAACCAGGCAGTCTGGTTTGAGCCCAAAGACATGGACTTTCACCTAGATTAATTATATCTACCTGAAGAAAAGATTAGGTTATTTGGGTTAGCAAACTAACACAGAGTTTTGCCCAGTGAGGCAGAAAAGGTTAGACTAATGATCGGTTTGAATTAAAATCTATCACAATTTCTAAACAAATCTCTTTCAAAACTGAAATAGAAACTAAACTTAGGAAGTTTCTGTGTCCAAGGCATAGAAATTATTTTAATATTCTAACTATCCCATAGGCAAATCAAAAGAGTTAGCTGCTATGCTCATCTCTGTTATATTGCAAACAGGGTTTTTCAGCTTCTATAAACCAATCAGGAGGGTAGGAATCACCGAATGGTATCATTATGACCACAGAGTACTTAATAGATGCAGCCTTGGAGTCTTGTTGCAGGAAAACACGTAGGTGCCAGTTGCGTTTCCCCTCTAGAAGACCGATCCAGAGCCAAGTTTGTAATGGCACATGGAGGGAAAGGTTTCCATCTTTCTTTCCAGCCTCCTGAGTTTTATTTTCCACAACTTTTTTTTTTAAAACTTCTATCCAGGCACATTTAATGAAATTCCCAGTCCCGTTGGTTATAATGCTTTTATATCCAATAAAATTATTTATTCTTTGATTTGGTGGTCTATTTTTTTTTTCTGGACATTAATTAGGAACCTAAAATATTGCTAGCAATCAAGAGTTAAAGGCAGGTGGCAAAAGTGTTTCGGCAAGAGTAACACCATTTTTTATTTTGCTTTGCAGTTTGGAAAAGGAAATTGCATTGCTTTTGAAAATAAATGTGAAATTGTTAACCATGCCACTTCTATTCTGGTCTTCAATTGAAACTGTCTTCGTGGCAGACTGCACAGAAAGTCCTGTCTTTAATCAGCCTCAAGCAATCTATGTAGAACATTTTCCCATTTCCAGTAACACATAGGTTGGCAAACCAGGACTAGTGAAAATAAAATTACTGTAAACTATAATTAATATTCAACTAAATATAATCAACACATGCTTTAGCTCTTTCTTACCCATTTTTCCTACATATTCCCCAAATCACAAATTTCTTCTTGTCATGTCAATCTTATTTGTATATCAAAGACACACTTAATTTTCATGAAGATTTTATTTATTTATTTATTTATTTATTTATTATTTTTTTAGTAACCTCTACACCCAATGCAGGGCTCAAACTCACGACCCCGAGATCAGGAATCACATGCTTTTCTAACTGAGCCAGCCAGGCACCCGGATGAGAACTTCTTTTAATGTTTGTTACTTCATCAGTTGGTAGGACAACTGACAATCAGCCTACCTTCCCATTATCATAAATATCTGAAGTGACCATCTCTAATTACTTTATTTATGCATTTTTAAACTAAAAATATCATTCATTTTTTATTATTCCCTTTTTATCAAATTTTGCTCTGAATGTCTCCTGTCTTTTTCTAAAGATTTACACTGTTTGGTTTGTTTCTCCCCCATGGAGAAGTGACAAGAGACAGGCCACCCACAGCCAGTGCTGTCGGGGGTGAAGGGCCACACCTGTCTGCCCATCAGAAAGGTTCATCCCCATCTGCTCACCTGAAGCTTTCCTGACATCTTATCCTGAAAGGGTTGGAGTTTGTCATAGTTTTAATGCAATTTATGGAATGGGAAGAGGACAGAAGGGGGGACACAAGCAGGAGACTCAAAATTACAAGGCCTAGGTTTTAGCCCCCATTCTAAAATCTGGTGGCTTTGGGCAAGTCCTTCCTCCTCTCTGCTCCTTCATTTGTTCATGTCAAACTGGGTGTGTTGGAACAACATTCTCTGAGATTCGTTCCAGGTCTGATGTGGTATGTTTTCTAAGGCCTTCTGACATAATGGATGTAAGCCTCCTTTTGACAAATAAAAGTTGTTATTATTGATTTATTTGATAATAAAATCCTAGGTTTTCAATCCATACCAGTGTAGCTTGAACTCGGAATGGGTAAACCCAGGCAATGTGATTGAGGGGATTACTCAACCCAAGAAGGTGGTTTGGGTGCTGGCAAGCAGGGACAAATGAGCCTGTCTGGGTCATTTTAGCCAACCACAGCATAATTCACAAGGGACAGACTCCCACTATAGTCAGATGCTCCCAGATCAGCATATGCTAACAATTAGCCAGGGCAGAGCCATTTGTCTTAACTTAAAGTCTGTTAGCTGAAGCCTAATTAAACATTGTCAGTTCCTTGAAAAAACAATTTAAAAAGTCATTCCACAATACCATCTTGTCATTGCAGAAAGCTTTAATTAGCAGGACATGCAAAGAATGTGTGTGTTACCTTCAGAAAGAGTTAGGTGCTCCTCTAGAATAACACTTAGCTGAGGGGCTTTGATGAGACAGATGTTCTCTCAATGCAACTTTGAGGAATATTAGGTTGATAGGTTTTTTGCTATAGTTGGGAATAAAAAAATAAATAAATTTTGTTTTGTTCATCTGGAGGATGTATAGAAAATATCCAAACCATGTAATACCAAATATAACCCAAATGTCCCCAATTATTTCTACATCTTCTCTTCAATTCTACAGGCCTTCCTCTTATTTTTAAGCATTTGGTAGGATTTTCTGGTCTACCAGTTTCCTGACCCTAGTTATTTCTGGTACATTAGTGCTCCTGAAAATTCAAAATTTTCCCCCTAATGCTTTGGTACTTAGGATTCTGAATATAGGGGCATCTGGGTGGCTCACTCAGTTAAGCGTCTGGCTCTTGATTTTGGCTTAAGTCATGATCTCAGGGTCATGAAATGGAGCCACATGTCAGGCTCCACACTGAGTGTGGAGCATGCTTAAGATTCGCTCTCTCTCCCTCTCCCCTTACCCTTCCCCCTCTCCCTCAAAAAAAAAAAAAAAAAAGATTCTTAATATAAAATGGTATGATCGAGCAGTACCAGCCTGGGGTTTTCCAAGAATGGTCTAGAGAGACTTCTCAGGTGAATTCTCAGTTCCTCCTGTTAGGCTGCCCTGATACCTATCTTGACCTTGGTAAGTTTTCTAAAGTAGTTATTGTTTTGAGCTGCGGTTTAAAAGTTTCAAGTTGAAGCAGATTCTGTAGTAAATAAGTAAGTAAAAATCACTGTTCTTGAGGCAAGACAGTGATTGGTGGGTAACCTGTACTCCTCTAAAAAGCAGTTCAGTGGTTGAGCTCACTGTCCTCCTGGAGGTACCATACTGGTAAGGTAGACTGGTTCTTCTAACTTCTTTTGCCTCAGTTTGTCACTTAATCAACTTAGTCATCTTTTTGTCCCCCCAAACTGACAGAGGCATTAGATTTGGGATAATGAATATGTTCCCAAAGAAAGTCTTCCATTGAGCAGCTGCCTCAGAAAGAACATGAAAGCTAAAGAAAGTGGAGGGGCCCATGCGAATTCTCAGCAAGGCTGATGTGAGCATAAGAAAAAGGAGGGCGCCCTGAGGACTAGCCTCAAACTCAGATCTGTTTTGATAGCCTGCAATCACTGGTGGATTGCATCCAGACTCTGCCTGAAAAATCTGCTGTGTTGAGAAGGAAAGTAACCCTGAAGATGAGTACATGTGGATCTCAGGGCCTCTTGCTGAATGCATCCCAAACAATGTGGACTAAGGTAGATCAGGAAATATGTTCCCATGAATGAGTGATAGGCAAAAATACAAGGTAAACTACCCTGAGTTAGTCTTTGAGGCCTACCTGTATCTTTGTTTATTTTTGTTTCATTTTTTTTTTATATACAAGTGATTGTTTGGAAGTTACATACATCTAATATCCCAGCATTGGAAATTATGAGAATGGTTCCAGACACATAAATCAATTGATGTAACTCTTTACTTGGAGCGAGACCATAGCTTCCAGTTTTGTGTAGTTCAGTGCCATCCCCATATTATGTGAATTTTCACAAAGAAATCTAAGGGCTAGACAACAAGTCAATCTTCCCAATCCCTGAGGCTGCTCAAGTACTGTCACCAAGCCTAAGGGTACCTGTAAAGTGGTCATTCAAAGTGAAGTAAAAACCCAAGCTTCTAGATAAGGTATTGCTGATAGCTAGTACATGCCAATTCAGCAGAGGTAGCTGAACTTTCTTTACATGTAGATTTTAAAAGGGAAATTGTAAAATATCTCCCTTCTATATAACACCAACATACACTGGTATGACCATTTCTTACAACATCATTCCTTGAGGTCGGGGAACAGAATGATAGTATTTACAAATCCACTGGTTTAGGTACAGAGAAATTTTCAAAGTATGAACATGTTCACTGGGAATATGAAAACAAAATGAAAAATGTGGCTCTTAAGTCCTAGTCCTATAGCCAAATATTTTGGACCACCCACATCTATTAAAATCAAGTTTGCTGCTTCTCTAGATCGCTCCCTCTGTGGTAAGCAGCTTCCAACATAGCCCCAATGATCCTCATGTACTGGTATTCATTCCCTTGTATATTTCTCTTCCATGTTTTATCAGGGTCGGTCTATGTGACCAATAGCATATGGCAGGAGTGATGGTATGTTACTTCTCAAAATAGGTCATAAAAGACCTTGTGACTTCTCCCTCACACTCTTTCTCTTGGATTGTTCATTCTGGGAGATGATAGCTACCATTTTGTGAGGACATTCATACTTCCTTACAGACAGGTCCTTGTATGAAGAGCAACTGAGGTCAACAGCCAGGGTGGAACTGAGTCCTGTTAACAACCCTAGGAATGAACTTGGAAGCAGATCTTTTCACCCAGCCAAGCCTTGGATGACTGCAGTCTTGGCAAATATCTCAATCACAATCTCATGGCAGACCCTGAACAAGAACCAAACCACAGAGCTTCTCCCTAATGCCTGACTCATAGAAAGTATGAGATAACCAATTTTCTATTGTTTTCAGCCAGTAGGTTTTGGCGAAACTTGTTATGTAGCATGGATAAACTAATATATTCTCTTTCCTGGTCTTAAATGATTCAGGGTTGATGCTATCTCATTTATTTCTTAAACCTATATAGTCCAAAGTAACTTCTTATGTCTTCTAAAAGTGCAAGTTCAGGAATTTCTTTAACCAATTCAAATAAAAGACCTTATTCCAAGGCTTTATGCTAAAAAATACTTCAGTCTCCTTAGCTATAGACTATACCACAAGGCTTTTCTTTGAGGCTTGAGTCCACACAGACACAAAAATATATGACTGAAATGCACTGATTTTGTTGACTTAAATCTAATCAAGATGCTATATTGGGATTGAGATAAAAATAAAAGACAACAGAAGTCACTTTAAATGTATCATCCACTAAAAATCACCTCAAGAAACTCCTCTTGACGTTTTACTTATTTAAAGTAGAAAAACCTCTACCTTCTCCTCCACAGATTGTTAGCCCTTTAAAAAAAAAAAAAGTTTCAGAAGCATTTTTCAGTGTCAGTTTGCTTCTTACCTAAAAGACAAACAGTTTGAGCAGGACTCATTCACCACCATGTCTCCCTGATAAACCCTCATTGCAGCTAAATAAACTGACTCTCAGGAAAGGTTCTGTGGCTGAAAATCTGCTCTTGCATCTTGTGATATTTTCCCAACATGCTGGCAACACCATGCTCCTACTGACATAAGATATCCTCGGTTGAGGGGCACCTGGGTGGCTCAGTCGGTTAAACATCAGCCTTCAGCTCAGGTCATGATCCCGGGGTCCTGGGATCAAGACCAGCAAAGGCTCTCTGGCTCTCTGCTCAGTGGGGAGCTTGTTTCTCCTTCTCCCTCTGCCCCTCCTCCAGCTTGTGCTCTCTCTCACTCTCTGTCTCTCAAATAAATAAAATCTTAAAAAAAAAAAAAAAAAAGATATCCTTGGTTGAAAAGCATGACCCTGGACCTTTAATTTTTAATCCTCTGTGCTGTGTTTCAGCTTGAAATCCTCCCCACAACCAAGTCAAATTGACCACCTCTATAGTCCAAGCAGCTCTTAACCAGAGGCCAATAACTTGAGGAGTCGCTCAGTGGAATCTTTCTGTGATGCTAGGATGTTTCCTCAAAAAAAAAACAAAAACAAAAAAACAGTTGGATTTACATAAATAACCATTGCTAAGTTTCCTTGTGACTTCATGAAATAGTTTTCTAACAAAAATAGATGGTTACGTCACTAAAAAGAAGATAAGAAAAGAGTCAACTTATTCTCATGCTTTTTTTTGTTAATTAAAAATGCCAGTAACCAGGGACGTCTGGGTGGTTCAGTCGTTAAGCGTTTGCCTTCGGCTCAGGTCATGATCCCAGGGTCCTGGGATTGAGCCCCGCATCAGGCTCCCTGCTCTGCGGGAAGCCTGCTTCTCCTTCTCTCGCTCCCCCAGCTTGTGTTCCCTCTCTCGCTGTCTCTCTCTCTGTCAAATAAATAAAAAAAAAATTTTTTTTTTTTTAAAAAGCCAGTAACCAGAATAAATTATGTATTTTGGGCTCCATAACACCTTCTTCATTCATAATTTTCTCCTTGCCAAATGAAAGAGTCAATGTGGGAGGATGGGTTAGCCTGGTGGTGGGTATTGAGGAGGGCACATTCTGCATGGAGCACTGGGTGTTATGCACAAACAACGAATCATGGAACACTACATCTAAAACTAATGATGTAATGTGGGGGTTTAACATAAGAATAAAAAAAAAAGAAAGAAAGAAAGAGTCAATGATGGAGAAATGAAGGAAGGCCACAAATCTGAGCTGACCTATCAGCATCTACAAGAAAGAGACATGTCCAATATGGATTACTGGCTTCCACCATGGCCCAAATAAAGATGGAAGAATGCTACTTAAACCCTTCAAACACCCCTAAGTTCTCTAGTTCAAGACAATGACCATCAGTGGATTTATCCTATAGAGTTTCAAGCATTTAAAATCTAGGTTGTTTTTGACTTTAATTTTATGTTCCAAACTTTGTGCAACTTTTCACTATAACTTCTTTATTCATTTTGCATCTAATTTATGAGCATTGGTCATGTTATCAGATTTTTGATAGATTATTCCTCAGAAAGTTAACTACCCTTATCATTTCACTAATCCAAGCCTGATGAGCCCCATGGACTCAATCTTCAACGATGCTATATTAATGATGAAGATCTCTCCAAAGAGCCACACATTTTTAATGATGAGACTTCTGCTCTAAAATGTGCTTAATAATATAGCTTGAAGTCTGGCATTGTGATGCCACCAGCTTTGGTTTTCTTTTTCAACATTCCTCTGGCTATTCAGGGTCTTTTCTAGTTTCATACAAATTTTAGGATTATTTGTTCCAACTCTGTGAAAAACGCTGATGGTATTTTGATGGGGAGTGCACTGAATGTGTAGATTGCCCTGGGTAGCATAGACATTTTAACAATATTTATTCTTCTAGTCCATGAGCATGGAATGTTTTCCCGTTTCTTTGTGTCTTCCCCAATTTCTTTCATAAGTGTTGTCGTTTTTGGAATACAGATCCTTTACTTCTTTCATTAGGTTCATTCCTAGGTATCTTATGGTTTTTGGTGCAATTGTAAATGGGTTCATTTCCTTAATTTCTCTTTCTTCCTTCTCATTGTTAGTGTATAGAAATGCAACTGATTTCTGTGCATGGTTTTATATCCTGCCACTTTGCTGAAGTCCTGTATGAGTTCTAGCAATTTTGGGGTGGAATATTTTGAGTTTTTTACAGAAAGTATCATGTCATCTGCAAAGAGTGAGAGTTTGACTTCTTTGCCAATCTGAATGCCTTTTACTTCTTTTTGTTGTCCTATTGCTAAGGCTAGGATTTCTAGTACTATGTTAAACAAGAGTGGTGAGAGTGGGCATCCCTGCCCTCTTCCTGACCTTAGGGGAAATGCTCTCAGTTTTTCCCCATTGAGATTCAAGTTATAATACAAAGCTGTAATCATCAAAACAGTATGGCACTGGCACAAAAACAGACACATGAATCAATGGAACAGAACAGAGAGCCCAGAAATGGACTCTCAACTCTGTGGTCAACTAATCTTCGACAAAGCAGGAAAGAATATCCAATGAAAAAAAGACAGTCTCTTCAATAAATATGGTGCTAGGAAAATTGGACAGCCACATGTAGAAGAATGAAACTGGACCATTTTCTTACACCATACACAAAGATAAACTCAAAATGGATGAAAGACCTAAATGTGAGACAGGAATCCATCAAAGTCCTAGAGGAGAACCTGTGTTCTCAGCAATCTCTTTGATTTCGGTCCCAGCAAGTTCTTGCTAGACATGTCTCCAAAGGCAAGGGAAACAAAAGCAAAAATGAACAATTGGGACTTCATCAAGATAAAAAGCTTCTGCCCAGCAAAGGAAACAGTCAACAAACTAAAAGAGAACCAACAGAATGGGAGAAGATATGTGGAAATGTCATATCAGATAAAGGACTAGTATCCAAGATATATGAAGAACTTCTCAAACTCAACACCCAATAAACAAATAATCCAGTCAAGAAATGGGTAGAATATATGAACAGACATTTCTCCAAAGAAGACATACAAATGGCCAACAGACACATGAAAAAATGCTCCATATCATTTGGTGTCAGAGAAATACAAATCAAAACCACAATGAGTTACCACCTCACACCAGTCAGAATAGCTAAAACTAACAAGACAGGAGACAACAAATGTTGGTAGGATGCAGAGAAAGGGGAACCCTCTTACACTGTTGGTGGGAATGCAAGTTGATACAGCCACTCTGGAAAACAGTATGGAGGTTCCTCAAGAAGTTAAAAATAGAGCTACCCTATGACCCAGCAATTGCATTACTACATATTTACCCCAAAGATAAAAAACATAGTGATCCAAAAGGGCACCTGCACCCCAATGTTCATAGCAGCTTTGGCCACCATAGTCAAATTGTGGAAAGAGCCAAGATGTCCAATGACAGATGAATGGATAAAGAAGATGTGGTATATGCACACAATGCAATATTCCTCAGCCATCAGAAAGGATGAATAACTACCACTTACATCGACGTGGATGGAACTGGAGTGTATTATGCCAAGCGAAATAAGTCAATCAGAGAAAGACAATTATCATATGGTTTCACTCATATATGGAAATTAAGAAATAGCACAGAGGATCATAGGGGAAGGGAGGGAAAACTGAATGGGAAGAAATCAGAGAGGAAGACAAACAATGAGAGACTCTTGACTCTGGGAAACAAACTGAAGGTTGTGGAAAAGGAGGTAGGTGGGGGGATGAGGTAACTGGGTGATGGGCATTAAAGAGGGCACATGATGTGATGAGCACTGGTTGTCATACGCAACTAATGAATCATTGAACACTACATCTGAAACTAATGATGTAGTCTATGTTGGCTAATTGAATTTAAATAAATAAATAAATAAATAAATAAATAAATTTAAAAAATGTGCTTAGATGTGGCCATAAAACTAGACTCATAGCACTGTCCAATGGACTCATCTGCAATGATAGAAATGCTCCACATCTGCACTGTCCATCCAGTACAGTAGCCACTAACCACACATGACTTTTGGATATTTGAAATGTGGATAGTGTGATGGAAGAAGAGAATTTCTAATTTTATGTCATTTTAATGAATTTAAATTTGGCTACAGTATTGGACAGCACCAAAGGAGTCTCATGAATTAACCCATTTGGTCTTTCCAACTAGAAGCATGAAGCTGAAAATGTCACAGGAAAGCTAAGTGGAATAACATTCCATCTAACAATGTCTAATTTTGAGTTCATAAGCTGTGGGAAAATGTGTCCCAACATCCATGTAAACTGGGCACATCTATTTGATTGGTTCTCAGCTTCATGGCTTTCCCATGCCTTTTGAATGATGTTTTTCTATGTGTGACTTAGGACACACTCTCATAGGTTCTGCAGAGGGCTTGAGAGATACAGAGATCTGGCTAGTGCTGAATCATTCATTCTTTGATGTTCCTGAAACTGGCTCTTATCCAAACCACCTTCCCCGTAGAATTATATTCTTGCTTCCCTCATTTTACTAGTCATGAAATAGATGCTCAAAATATTTGTGAGCCCTCCATTATGGGAAAAAATACTCAGGTTTTTTGGTCCAAATGTTTCTCTTTCTCAATCAATAGAAAATCCTAGGGCACTTTTTTCACCCCTGGGAAACTCTGGAGAGCAAGCTTGAAAGCCATCAGCAAAAGACACTCAATTTTTTTTTCATTTTTTTGATTTAAATTCAATTAGTCAACATATAATACATCATTTGTTTCAGATGTAAGGTTCAGTAGCTCATCAGGTGCATATGACACCCAGTGCTCATCACATCACGTGCCCTCTTTAATACCCATCACCCAGTTACCCCATCCCCCCACCCACCCCCTCCAGCAACCCTCAGTTTGTTTGCTATAGTTAAGAGTCTCTCATGGTTTGTCTCCCTCTCTGATTTCTTCCCATTCCGTTTTCCCTCCCTTCCCCTATGGTGCTCTGTGCTATTTCTTATATTCCTCATATGAGTGAAACCATATAATTGTCTTTCCCTGATTGACTTATTTCACTCAGCATAATACCCTCCAGTTCCAACCACATCAATGTAAATGGATAAAGATGATGTGGTATATATATGTGTATATACATATATATACATATACACATATATATACAGACACAATGGAATATTAGCCATCAGAAAGGATGAAATCCATTTACTGTAAAGATCAGTGATATGTGCCTCCATATGTCAATACTCTTCACTCTTTTGCACAATTTAATATTTTAAATGGTGCCCATAGGACTAAATGTTCCGAGTGAAAACATTGATAAGTAATACTTTACCAGATATATGAGTGTACAAATTTACAAATTAGATCTTAGTGGAATACCCTTCCCCTTACAAAAGGATTTCTTGTTTTTGTAAAGATCACATTCACTCCTTTAAACAGTGGTACATATAAAAGGCACATATAAATGTTTACCAAACCCAATTTACTTGCTCTGTACTCTATGGTTCTGGGTAACTAAATATTTACTTAATTGTCTTATTTGTCTACTAAGAACAATCTGAATGGTAGACAAGTCCCCAAATTATAATACGCTATTTTTAAAAACTCCGATTAAAGTCATAGAAATTCACACATCTTTATTGAAACAAAACTTTTTTAAAAAATGACAAATTCTAGATTTTACGAAATACTTAGCTGGAGGGATATATTTTCAAAACACATTATTTTGTTCTTATTTTACTCATGAGGAACACCAACTTATGCTCCTGCTTTAGGAGTGACTTTAGCTCCTAAGGAGAGAGCATAGCATCTGAAAGGGATTCTTTCTTCCATACTGTCAGGAATTGTCTCCCATCCCATCATCTATGATCTTTTCTTATCTTCTCTAGGATCAGGCCCATGAGCAAGCCAAGATTCTCTCAGGCAAATAAAGGAGCCCGTTTCTTAAAATAGCCTGGCCGGCTTCATTCAGGTTGCTGGTGTCTCCTAATCCTACCCAGACCCTTGTCTAGAATCTGCCTTTGGTTCCCATATTCTTTGGCTTGATTTCATTTCTAGCTGAGAATCTTGGTCTAGATTCCAACACCTATTTGCTTTCATTTCCCAAGTTCTGACACAATGTCTTATCAGATGTAATCTTTTTCCTGCCTGCATCTTTCCATGCTATCCTCACCTGAGTAGAGACACAAATGTGAAAAAGCAGAAAGCCATAAACCCAGGAACTACCTGAAAAATGCAAAACATAATGAAATACAAATCAGTTTGGATGTACAGGTCCTTGGGTTTAACAAAATCTCTACATTGATTTATGCTTTATTAAGTAATACTACTGATATACAGAAGGATGTTTCCAAACATCGCTAGTAACATAAAATGCTTTTATAATTGAAAAGTAAGCTCCATTTCAACTTTGGATGATCTAAGGATTTAACTGAGGGAAATATTGTGGTTGAGTAACTTATTTTTTTACCGGACAATAAATAATGTCATCCATCTGAGTCACTGGAATTTATTATTAACTGATACATTTTAGCTTTGACATTCCCAGGGCAACTTGTTCCTTAAGAATGGGCCAAACCCAATGACTTGTGTCCCTTGGAAAGATGAGTAGCTTATCTAAGCTTTCTACCACTCACTGTGTGGATTTTTGAATTTGCCAATCTGGAGGATATGCCCCCTTTTGCCTAACCTGATAAACCACATACACAAGAGAGCCTTTCCAGGGGCAATGCCTTGAACATTTAAGTCTCTGTTTGTACAGAATTGGGCTAAACAGAGTCATAATATTAAGATGTGGTAATATACAGCCTAAACCAAAGAATATTCCAAATGAGCTCACGCATCCATTAGAGATAAATGAACAGTATTGAGCCAAGCAAATAGCTGACTTCCATTTCACTAAATGGTGTATAAATAACAGGCATGGTGGGGAGCGGGGAGGGCATCGCTATTAAAGAGGTTTTCTCTTTAATCGATTTTCCAGAGGTTAATGGATGACACGAACAAAGCTTCCAAATATTTGGGGGAGACTGATGTCCGAAATGCACTTCACAGTCAGAGATATGTTGAGCCTTCCTGAGGTCTACAGCTGCATTACACACCAGGGACAGAGAGCGACAGTGACAATAGTTTTGTTTTCTGAGTGTGTGGTTGAATAATACAAAGAAGACAGTCACTTGATGCTGGGCTCCATTCAACCTGCAACCTGCTACAGTGTACAAGTAATCATCCAAAAGCCCATGCTTCACAACTGCTCTTTTTGGCTTCTTTCATTATCAGAAGGCCAAACTGGTACAAGCCAAGATGATCAGCAGATGGGCAGAGCAACATATCAGAGGCACCCAAGTCCACTAAATGCAATTTAGGGGGGAAAAAAAAAACCCACCCAGGGAAGAGCCCTGTGGGCATCATTCCAACTCATTACATCTAGAAAAGGAAAAGAGCTGCTTTTACGGGTCTCAGCCTTGGCAAGGTGGGCTGTTCTCTCTGGCACTGCTGTGGAATCAATCTAACCAAAAGTGGAAAGAGTCCAGCGGTGCTATGGCAACCACAGCTGCTGCAGGAGGGGAGGAGGGCCCCGCAGGCAGGGCTGATGGCAGACAGGAGGGTGCACTCAGGTGAGGGGGCCCTCAGGACCCACTCTGGTCCCAGCCTCTGGGATGTTGCTTTTCCCTGGTGGTAACTCCTATTACGGAAGACAGGCTTTCCTTCCATTAGGAAAACAGGTCCTACTTACAGCCACAAGGTGCACAGAACCCAGGGTGAGAGGGCAGAGGAGTGCATTTGTGGTCCCTTCTTCGTGTGTCCCTTCGTGTGACAGTTCACACTGAGATGTTGGAGATGGAGCAACAAGCGATGCTGCTGTGCAACAGAGAGTAACACCATCCGGGACCTTTATTCTGGAATGTTCTACTGGAGTACTCCCCCCCACAAACTATTAGCCACAGAGTCTGTTGCAGCTTTTCTTTTTCTCAAGATGAAGTTTTAATATACTTTCTTTCAACCGTTCACATCAGCAACTTCTTCCCTCCTCTCTTTTCTGTCATCAAGTTATCACTTCCCTCCCTTCTCCCTAAGCATACTGTGATGACAATGATATACAAATTCCACTGGTTAGAATAGAATAAAATAGCTAGATGATTCCATGAAAGAGGATTTAACTCAGGAAGGCCAAAGGAGCAAGAACAAATGGTTGACTATACTCTATTAATCCACTGCAGGTCACTCCCTGGTCAATGAAATTTTTCTTCTATCATATTAAAGGCTCTTGGGCCCTCATTTTCATCCTTTTCTGTCCAACCCATTCAAACTCCAGGGGGATCATAAGGAACCACTGCTTTCATCTACATCTGGCATCTCTTCATGCATTTCCCCATCTGTGTGAGAAGGTTGCTGCTCTGAATTATTGAAAAGTGCTGTATATTCTGTATCGGCAGCTAACCTATGGCAGGATACATCTCTTACATAAGACAGAGGCTGCTAGCTCTTCCTGAACACTCATTCTTCCTTTCTTTCTCAGAGAAACAGACTTTCCATTTCCAGTTGGGTACAAGACCACCTAGACTAAAAGCCCACTTATCCCACCTTCCTGTGTCACTAGTTACAACCACGTGACTAAGATCTGGCCACAGGAATGTGAGAAGAAATTCGGAAAGCAATTTCCAAGTTGTGTCTTTGAAGAATAAACCATTCCTATTTCTTCTCCCTAGGTCATGCTGCGCTCGAAAATAATCCCACATGGGAGCAAAATCAGTATCCTAGAGATGACAGAGCAACAGAAAAGCTCCCAGCACTCTCATGGAGCACAGCCCTTCTACCTGTGCTGAACCACTTAATTCTGGATGTTACAGAAGAAAGAAAGGAACTTCTATCTTGTTTGACACTGTACTATATTGGCCGCTATTCAGGCTGCTAAATCTAATAAACAGGATTATCTATCTACATTTCTTTCCTCTGTTCGGCCAACCTGGCTAGAAAACTGGGGGTGGGGGGGCCTGCACCAATGGAGGTACTATGGGAATTTGTGAGAGATTGCCTCAGGGTGCCAGGACTCTGACCCGGAAAGTCAAGAATTAGCAAGAGGTGAGGTTGTAATGCAAGAGAAGAGGATAACAGCCCCCAAAATATCAGGAATTAAGATAAAAGAAGTCAAATCTGACAGAGTCACACAAAGTAGAAAGCCCTAAAGCGAGTATACTCATGTTGTCAGAAATACAGGAAACCTAGCACACAGGCCTGGACAAGTAGAGTCAGGAGCCTGGGCAGAGAAATTCTAAAATCTTCAAAGACCACAGCTGCAAAGTGAAATGTGTGAACGTTTCTGCCCACTGGCTATGGGCTTCTTACACTGAGGTGGTCTAAGCTGACTGGCTTAATTGCATCTCATGGTTCTCAGTCTTAAAAGCACCTAGCCTTCATCCGAGCAGGAAACTCATTGCTTATATCAGAAAGGTAGGTTGTAATCCTTGCAGTGAACTGGAGGTCTCATTGGTAGAGAGAAACCTAGACCATAAGGATTCCTCTGGAACCAGTGGAACAGAAAGTCTAGACTCACGGTTTAGACTGCACCATCCAGTATGCTAGCTATCAGCTACATGTGTCTACTAAACACTTGAAATGTGGCTAGTCAGAATTGAGATATGCTGTAAATGTAAAATGAACAATGGATTTTGAAGACAGAGCAAAAATAGATTGTAAAATATCTCATTAATATTTTTATATTGATTACATGTTGAAATGGTGTTTTGGATATATTATTAAATATATATAGCATTAAAAATTAATTTCTCCTGTTTCTTTTTACTTTATTTTACGTGGGACTTTTAGAAAATATAAAATTACATCTGTGGCTCACATTGTATTTCTACTGAACAACACTGGTCTAGACCCTGGGTTTCTTATACCTGGAAGGAACTTTTGTTTTCCCAAGTGAGAGAAGGTTCAGACTGCAGACCCCTGACACCTGAGTCACATCTCATCACCGAAGTAGCATACAGCCAATTGGACTCCAGTCATTTCCTTCTCTTTCTTGTTTGGTAAGTCCAAATATTTTGGGTTAATGTAAACTCTCAGCCATAGCAATGGGATTCTGTGCACCGTCTCTCATGAAGAGATAATTTTTGACCAAATTCTTGATCTCCTGGAATTGTTATAAGGCAGTTTTAGACATTGAAAGTTGGAAAAAAAATCTATTTAATTTAAAAACATTAGAAAAAACAGTAGGAGACACTTTTTATATAGGATTTTCTCACACACCTAACTAAATATTCATTGCAGTCTGTCCTAAAGCAGTACCTCCTGTTAGCACAAAGAATGTGTCTTTCCATGTGATACGACAGGGTAAGGAGTATACGAAAAATTTAAATAATAACCATTTTTTTAAAGAAGACAATTCTCTTTTCCTTGACCATTCTATTCTGAAAACACAAAGGCCTTTACAGAATCCCTTCATTAGGGGACCCCTAATGAACCATGGCTCATCCTCAGATTAGCAAACAACTGAACAACCAGTAAAAAATTTAGAAACAAATAAAGGAGGTTTAGGTAGGCAGCTTTACCAGACTGTATGTACATGATAGAGTTGATAAGTTTTAATAAATCTGTATTATTTAAAGAAATCTGGGAGTGACTGCTACTGCATTATGGGGTGGAAGATTAATAGACTTTTCCTTTCTCTTTGGGTCTCATTTAAATATGAGAAGAGAACTCTGCTACAGGAGTCTACAATGGCTACTGATTTTCATGCCAAGTGCCCAATACTCCTAAAGAAAAGTCCTTCCTTTTGTCGAAACAATGCATTCAGCAATGCAGTAAACAATCGTGCTGCAAGTGCGCCTGTTTGCTCATGGTTTTGGTTTTTCTTTTATCTGGCTTCCTTTAAACTTTCTGCGTAGATCTGATTCTTTTAACCTCTGCTAAGCTTTTCTTAGATTTACCAAAAAAAAAAAAAAGTAAGACACATTTGGGTTAAATTAAAAAAAATGAGAATCTAATATGGATGGACCTTGAGTGTATTATGCTAAATGAAATGAGTTAAACAGAGAAAGACAAATACTGTATGATCTCACTTATATGTGGACTAGTAGAAACAGGCAATAGGATGGTAATTACCAGGGGTTGGCAGAGATGTTGGTCAAAGAGAACAAATTTCCAGCTGGAAGAAAAAGCTCTGGGTATCTCATAATGCGCAGCATTTATGATTATAGTTAACAGCACTGTGTCAGACTTGAGAGTTGCTGAGAGAGTAAATCTTATATGTTCTAATAAAAAAAAAAGAAATGGTAATTACGTGACATGCTGAGTAGCTAATGCTATAGTGGTAATCATATTGCAAAATATATAAAATCAACACATTTACACTTTAAACTTATAAAATGTATGTCAATTATATCTCAATAAAACTGGAAGAAAAATAAAGCTATGGGGGTCTACTGTAAAGAGTAGAAAAGAGGACAATAGACATGCCAGATGCTGGATTCCCCCCCACCCCGCCATTTTCCACTCCCCAACCCCACCACAGAAAATAAAGTCTTAGGGAAATAAGAGAATAGATCAAGATACAGTGCAGTCAATTCTGGTCTAACACCTGAGTTATCTCGTCCCTGTGGGTGTGAAGACAATTTCATTTCCCACCTTTGGGATGACTCAGCAACTCTCTCTGTTCCCCTGCGGCTCCTGACTAAAAGGCATTCACTTTCCCTGCTTCTCAATTTCACCTCATTGGTGAAAGCCAAGCTGGGACTCAAGTACAGCAGTTTTTCCATTCTGTTTTAGTTCAGCCCCTTTTCATTGCTATCCATAATCTTGTGAACTGCATTAGGAATTATTTTAATCATTCGTCCTTTTTTTGCAATGAAATTTATTAAACATGATTAAGTCAAAATATTCTAGATCGTGAGCAAGGCATAACATATAGAGATGTCGAATCACTGTGTAGTACACTGAAACTAATGTAACATTGTGTGTCAACTATACTCAAAAAATTAAAATAAAATGAAAAATAAAAATAAAAGTAAAGATTCAAAAATTGAGCTTTAAAATATATAAAAACATTAAACATGGTTTTTCACAGGTAATTGGAGATGAATATGATTTAACTAGCTTTAAATCAGTTAAGAGAAATGCATGATTTACAGACAAATTTATTTTAAAGGATGTTATATTTGCTTTGGTAAGTATAAAAATGTAGTGTAAGCTTGGTTGTTTTATTGCACTGAAATTGACAAAAAATGTTATTACAATCTTTAATTATTTCATTTTGTTTTACAAAAAAATCAACTGCCCTATTTTTATACATCTGCTTTATTTCAAATAACTAGATAAGACTAAAGGATTTTCAATCACTTTTTTGGTAAATAACATTAAAGAAATGGAAATTATTTGCTATTCCTAAATGAAAATTCAAATGAAATTTATTTGTATTTTCTCCCTTTAATATAGATGTTTGAAATATTAAAGATGATTTTATAGCTTTACACTAACTGACAAAAAAAATACAACTTATAGAGCTATTAAAAGCCATCTGGAAGTGCAGTTGCAGATATCCGGGTCACTTTTATGTTACTCATTAAGTTTTATTTCAAATTTAATACATCTAATTCTTCCTGGCTTTAATTAAGGAGACATTATAGGTATAAATTAAATAATATATGACTAAGTATATACTAAATAATTTAAAATTCTCACTCCTGGACTCCTGTTTCCGATAATATGGGCAGATCAGATACCCTGAATGATCCTCTTGATGGAAACAATTAAAATGCTGAGGAAGCATTATTTTAAATGCACTGCTGAGCCATCAAAAACATAAGGAATCTGCTGATCTCACAAAACAAATGGTAAGCAGGACTCTTAGCGAGTAAGTGGACAAGACAAAACCCACTTTGCCCTGAGGTTATCTGCCAAACCATAAAGTTTGGGGGCTTCCACTGGACTTGGTTGCCTTCACATGGTACATGATACAGGAGATAGGAGATGTCTAGGGAATCTGATAGAAGAGCTGCACATACACCTGGAACTTCAAAGCACTGTGCTTTCTAAGTGTTAGATAAAACAAATAAATGCTTCCGTGCCAAAGACGACAGCATGAGACCACGCTTGTCTCAACCTGGGCGCCAGATGAAGGAAAAAATCCCCTGTAAGAATTCATTTTTTCCAAGATGAGTGTCACACAAATACTGCTCGGGATTTACCTTTTTTGATTCAAAAGTTTCCAGTGGACAATTTAAATCAGGTGTTGCTGGATTTAGTTCCGGCAGAGTCAACGGCGCTCGCTGATATCCCAAGGGCTTCTTCAGCTTCCCCAGCTTGCTTGCGCGTGGTCAGAGTCACATGACTAATTCTGACCAATCGGCTCTAAGTAGATGAGCCACAAGTTACTTCTGGACAGAAGAGAAGCAGAGCTGGTGAGACATGGTCTAACTCTGTCTTCCCCAGAAGGGTTTACCAATGTGGATATGTGTTCCAGATAAAGCATCTCCAAGGTATTGGAGACTCAGTTGGCCTGGATGGAGATCACAAGCCCAGGAGAGTTCTCTGAACTTACAACAGACTTTTAATAAAAAATCAACCTAACCTATGTTAAGAAACTGAGATTTAGGGCAATTTTGTTATTTAACCTTATCTAGCCTGACCTGACTGATGAAGTACAACTGCCAGATGACTAACAGAAGCAAATACAAATAATCTCGGTACTCAAGGAAGTACCACAGAAAAAAATCTGAAGAACATGAGCAGCCCACGGTCAAAATTCATAAAACATGCACACACAAAAAAACCACAATGATTGAAATCTAGATTAAATAGCCCTCCCCAAACTTCAAATACATGTAATATAAAACACAAAACAAAACAAACAAACAAAAACCCTAAATAAATAAAAATAAAACATAAAACACAAAATTACATTATTATTATATTTAAAGAAACAAAAGAATAATTTGAAAATATAAGCAGGGAGCAAGAAATTATAAACACTAGGAAGATTCAAAATGCGTTAAATAGAACCACTAGGAATTAAATATATAACTGAAGTTAAACACTCAATAGATTAAACAGCACATTAGAACTGAGGAGATAATTGATAAATCTGAATATAAATCTAAATACATAATCCAAAATGCCATTCAGGAGATTATGAAAGGGAGGTTAAGAGGCACACAAGTAGGGTGAGAAGATTAACATAGATTTAATCAGAGTTTCAGGAAGAGATCATAGAATCTTTAAAAAGCAATATCCTGGGGGCACCTGGGTGGCTCAGTCGTTAAGCATCTGGCTTCGGCTCAGGTCATTGTCCCAAAGTCCTGGGATCAAGCCCCTCATCGGGCTCCCTGCTCAGTGGGAAGCCTGCTCCTCCCTCTCCTACTCCCCCTGCTTCTGTTCCCTCTCTCGTTGTGTCTCTCTGTCAAATAAATAAATAAAATCTTAAAAAAAAAAAAAAGCAACATCCAAGGAAATAATTACAGAATGTTCAAGAATTATTGAAACATACCAATCCTGAGAACCTGAAAGCCACTTGATTTTCAAACAGGATAAATACACATAAATCTAGTCTTAGATGCATCATAGTGAAATTGCACAATACCAGAGGAAAAGAGTAGCCAGAGATAATTAACAGCTCACTGTCAACAAGCATAAATATCAGCTTACTCTCAACAGTAATAAGAGCCAGAAGGGTAGAAACATTTTTGTATTCTGCTTAGAAAACACTCTTGCCAAACAAGAACCAGACACCAGCAAACTTTCAAATCTGAGGGGAAAATAAAGGCATTTTTAAACAATCATAAACCTAGGGACTTCACTGCCAAAAGACCTCTTAAAAGGAAATTCTAAGGAATGTACTTTAAGCACAAGGAAACTGCTAGATGGAAGGTCTATGATACAATAAAAGAAACAATATGCAAATATATTGGTAAATACGTAGAAAATACCAAGCAAATATTGACAGAATACAAACCAATAAAAATTTCCAACATATGATAGATGACAGATCAAAATGAAAATACTGGACAGGAAGAGCTTGTAAACTGCAAGGATATGAACAAAATTGGCCCTTTTATTATTCAAGAAAAGAGTAGAGATAAAACGTATTATAATAAGTATATATGTTAAAATAGCCAGGGTGGCGACAAGAAGATTGGATATAGAATATATAACTTCCCAACAAGCAGAGGAAAGAAAATGGAAAGAGAAAAACCATCTCAAATAATTGAACACAAAGCAAGAAAGAAAAGAAAAAGAAATAGATCAAAATGGCACAAATAAGAAGCACATAATAAGACGGAAAAATTAATACAAATATATCAATAATGAGAAGAAATGACATGAATTAAAGCCTCAGTATATACCCAAAGGAAATGCTACTTCACAAAAATCACGAACTAAAGTTTTCTGAGCAACATATTCGTAAGAGCCGAAACTCAGAAACTTCTCAAACACCCATTCTGCAGTAGAATGGAGACATAAATGATGGTATATTTTATACAATGGAATCCTATACAGTGATAAGAATGAATAATCTACAATTATATGCAATAAGATGGATGACTCTCTCAAACATGTTGAGTGAAAGAAGGTAGATATGAAAGATAGTATAGTGTATAATTCCATTTATATAAAGCACAAAAACAGACAAAACTTGTCCATGAGGTTAGAGAACAGTGGTTGCCCTTGGTGAGAGGAAGAGGAAAGACAAGACTGGAAAGGAGACAGATGGGGGATCTGGTGAAGCAGTAAGATTTTCTTTCTTCATCTGGGTATTGGTTACACAACTGAGTCTAGTTTATAAAAATTCATTGAAAAATATATTCATGATTTATTACTCAGTAAATGGTTTTAGAAATCCAGGTACATGCTGTTCAGAAGAGACATACCCATCAATTAAGGAAGCAGGAATATTAAAGTCAAAAGATGGAAAAAATGACCAGGGAATTACTAATTAAGTTATTAGACAAAACTGGGCTCAAGGCAAAAAAGCATTACTAGGAATACAGACATTTACTAAAAAATGATATAAAAATCTAAACACAAAATTAAAAACAGAGTGAATGACTTTTGTCAATATATTTGAAAACATTGAGGGAAATGGGTAAATTCTGTGACAAATACAACTTGTTAAAAGTTATTCAAAAAGACATATTTCTATATCCTTTAAAGAAGTTGAATCCTAAACTTTACATGTAATCAGAAAAGACCCTGAATCACCAAGGAAATGTTGAAAAAGAAAAACAAAGCTGGGGGCATCACGTTGCCCGATTTCAAGCTATATTACAAAGCCGTGATCACCAAAACAGCATGGTACTGGCACAAAAACAGACATATAGACCAATGGAACAGAATAGAGAGCCCAGACATGGACCCTCAACTCTATGGTCAAATAATATTCGACACAGCAGGAAAAAATATGCAATGGAAAAAAGTCTCTTCAATAAATGGTGCTGGGAAAATTGGACAGAAGAATGAAACTCAACCATTCTCTTACACCATACACAAAGATAAACTCAAAATGGATGAAAGACCTCAGTGTGAGGCAGGAGTCCATCAAAATCCTAGAGGAGAACATAGGCAGTAACCTCTTTGACATTGGCCACAGCAACTTCTTTCAAGATACATCTCCAAAAGCTAGTGAAACAAAAGCAAAAATGAACTTTTGGGACTTCATCAAGATAAAAAGCTTCTGCACAGCAAAGGAAACAGTCAACAAAACAAAGAGGCAACCCACAGAATGGGAGAAGATATTTGCAAATGACATTATAGACAAAGCACTGATTTCCAAGATCTATAAAGAACTTCTCAGACTCAACACCCAAAAAACAAATAATCAAGTCAAAAAAATGGGCAGAAGACATAAACAGACAATTCTCCAAAGAAGGCATACAAATGGCTAACAGACACATGAAAAAATGTTCATCATCATTAGCCATCAGGGAAATTCAAATCAAAACCACATTGAGATACCACCTTACATCAGTTAGAATGGCAAAAATTGACAAGGCAAAAAACAACAAATGTTGGAGAGGTTATGGAGAAAGGGGAACCCTCTTACACTGTTGGCGGGAATGCAAGTTGGTACAGCCACTTTGGAAAACAGCGTGGACGTGCCTCAAAAAATTAAAAATAGAGTTACCCTAGGACCCAGCAATTGCACTACTGGGTATTTACCCCAAAGACACAAATGTAGTGAAAGAAGGCCATATGCACCCCAATGTTCATAGCAGCAATGTCTGCAATAGCCAAACTGTGGAAAGAGCCAATATGCCCTTCAACAGACAAAGAGATAAAAAAAAGAAGTTGAATCAGTAGATAAAATCCCTATCACACAAAGTTACTAGATCTACCTAACTTTACTAGAGAATCCTATCATTCAGAGGACAGATAATTCCAAGCTCATCAAGTTCTTCCTGGTAAAAAAAAAAAAAGAGAGAGAGACTGAAAGAGAGAAAGGAAGAAAATGCTCAAAAGTCATGTTGGGAAGCCAACCTCACCTTGTTATCAAATTTAATCAAGAGACGTACAATGGGGCGCCTGGGTGGCTCAGTTGGTTAAGCGACTGCCTTCGGCTCAGGTCGTGATCCCGGAGTCCCGGGATCAAGTCCCGCATCGGGCTCCCTGCTCAGCAGGGAGCCTGCTTCTCCCGCTGACCCTCCCCCCTCTCATGTGCTCTCTGTCTCAAATAAATAAATAAAATAAAATAAAAAATCTTTTTTAAAAAAAAAAAGAGACGTACAATGAAGGAAATCACAAAGTCAGTCTCACTCATGAATACAGATGGGAAAATGCTCTACAGAACATTAGCACACCAAAACCAGCAATAAATATAACAGGTAATATATTATGACCATGTTGGATTTATCCTAGAAAAAGAGGAAACTAATTATTTTGTGATAATGCATTACAGAAAAAACATAGGATTATTTTTCAACATATGCAGAGAAAAGATTCAAAAAAATGGAAATTTCAGCAATTAAGAGAAAAAATCTCGGCATTAAGAATTGGAGGCATGTTTCTTTCTTTTTTTTTTTTTTTCCCTCTAGGCTCACTGTCTGCCTGTCTCTCCCAAGATCTGGGCTCTAGGGGGTGCCGACCCCTAAGGACTGTATCATCTAGTTGCCCTTACCTCTCAGCTACGTATGGAGTTTGGCCAACGTGAGCAAGAAATTCATGGGTGAGAGGAGAGGAAGATCAGGATATCTCCTCCCCACTGGATGCTACGCCCCAGGCCCCCTGGGACCACAGCGCCTATCATGAAGCCACTAGTTCTCCAAACCAGCTCTCCCTTGATATACTAACAGCAGGTCTAGAGGAGACAAACAGCTTCCTGTCGGATTTCTCACCATCCTTTGTTCGTCTTCCTAACACTGCCCACACCTACATAAATCTCCCTTCACTCAATATTTTTCCACATCCCACCGATACGTGATTAATCTGTGTTATGAGGCACATTGTGTCTCTCCCCTCCAAATTCATATGTTGAAGTCTTAACCCCGTGACCTCAGAATATAAGTATATTTGGAGGTAAGTTATTTAAAGAGGCAATTAAATTAAAATTAGTCATTAGGGTAGGCCCTGATCCAATATAACTGATATCCTTATAAGAAGAGGCAATTAGGACATAAACATGCACAGAGGATAGACCACGTAAGGCCACAGAGAGATGTTATCTGCAAGCCAAGAGAAGTCTCAGAATGAAACCAGCCCTGAAAACACAGGATTCACCTCATTTGTTTCCCTTTTCTCATGAATTTCTGTCATGCGCTGCCTGTTATCTGATGTCTGAAATTGTTGTTTCATATCTACTGCCCTCTACCCCCACAATTTATTTCTGTCATTATCAAATAACATTACTAAAAAGATGGTCTTGTCTACCCTTCCAAAAAATAATTAAGCAAGCGTAGATCCTGCCCCGGAGAATTGGAGGTCTAATGTGGCCAGAATTGAGTGAACACCACAGGGGAAGAAAAGTAAAATCCCGTGCCCCTGAAATCCTACAAAGAGTGTCTGGAAGTAGAAAGTCATGTAATTTCTCCTGCCAAGTAAAAATGCAACCACAGGTAGTCTTGTCCTGTCTTGTAGACAAATGTAACCGAAACTGAGGTTAAAAAAAAAAAAGGGTAGAGTGACTTGCCCAAAGGCACACAGTTATTTACTAGAACAGTGAGTCAAAATCCAGGTGTCATGACTCATGGTCCATTAGTCTATTTTCTTCATTATTTTTCCTGTCTGATAAAGACAACTGTGTGTGTCGATCCATTGCTTGTAAATAAAGTGTGGATAATAAATCATGGATCCCTCAACCATAAAATCAAAGGGATGATAATTCAGTTGAATACTGAGAAAATACTGGTATTGAATTACCAGAACAACAGCTGTGGTTCTGAAGCAGAACTTAGGGCAGGAGAATACAACAGTTACTCATACCATCTCCACAGCCCTCTAGAACTTTCTCTGGGGCCTAGAGGTAGTATAACTCGTGTTTAAGCCTATAGGCACTAAGCTAGGCAGACTTAACTTTGTTTTCTTTCTCTGACCCTTGCCAGCCTATTTCCTAATATGTAAAATGAGGATAATCAAAGTACCCCCATCATAGATGTGTTGTAAGGTTTAATGACGCAATGCATGGAAGTGCCTAGCACTTATTCTGAATCTCAATGAGAAACCAATAAATGTTCATTGTCATCATTCTTTTGTTATATTACGACAATGTTTCCATAGAACATCTTTAACAGTAGAGCTTGTGAGTGGTTTCTCCTTAAAAATAAAAAACAGAAAAAAAAAAAAGCTTTAAAAAAAATAAATAATAAAAATAAAAAACAGTCCATTCTTGTATTTACTTCCATTTAATTTTGCTTTGGCAAGGCTCTGTTAGAACCAAATCATTATTGTTCCACTAGAATATTTGGAACCCTCTTTATGCCCAGGCACCCTTGACTCTGAACACCCTAGGAGTATAGCGCTCTTTTAATTAGTATTATAAAATCTGTACAAACCTTGAAAGACATTCAGAAAACTATGTGACACAGTGAGAAACAACAAACAGGTCGATTGGAGGCTGAATAAATTATTGCTCTTGGTGACACTGATTCTGTAGGGTTCCAATAAACTTCTTTTGACCACCTGCTATGCTTGTAATTTAAGTAAGCCAGCCAATTTTCTTACCCAGCTGAAAAAATCAAGCAGACTATGAACTCAGACATCCTCTGTTGGGTTCAATCCAAGTTGAACACTTGGATTATTGGCTATGCAGTTACACACACATGAAACTGCCTGGCACTTTCAAACGGCTTCAGCGTTTCCCTGAGGCCCATGTCAAACCACATCCACGAACGGCAAGTTTCGACTGTCTTTTTGATTCACACTTGGCAATGACTGCCGACAACCTTCTCAAATTCTGCAAAGCCATCAGGTATTTGTAAAAGACAGGCAAAAGATGCTGGGTAGAAATGTTGTGCTATCAGAAATAGTCTTAACACCATTAACTTAGTGTGCCCTGAGCAGCCACTGATGAGTCATTGCTGGTAAAGGGAATGAAAACGGGAGGCCATTCGTCTGGACAAAGCTGCCACCTCCCACCTACCCCCCTCCCCCAGTCACTTTAGCAGGGAGCATGCGGACTGTAATTGTTTCCAAATCTCGAATGTAACCTGATTACATATTTGGCAAAGAGTCAGAGAAGATGAAGGATTAGAAAACACAGGAGCAGAGAAAAGATTTTGCCAGAAGGTGTAGCATAGATAAAAAGCCAGGGGACAACCAGGGGAAAGCAAAACATTTCCAAACTAACTCCAACTCAAATTGCTACCAAGTTTTCCTGCTACAAATGTGCACAGCCCTCTAAGAGTCATGTGTGATGTGAGTAACACACTCTGGAAAATATTTTATCACTGCTAACATAACCAGGATAGAAATGTTGAAGTTGAACTCTCTTGTGGGAATGTTTACTAACCTTTTTATGTAATTTAGCGTGAGATCAAATCAGTATAAATGAAAAATACACATTGAGGGAATGACAATGCCTCCCCCGCCCAAATTAATCAGACTCCATTCAAAGCAGAAACTTTCTCTTCAAAATGGAAAGAAAAAAACAGCCAGTTTGCTATCTTTGTATTTATCTTTATGGATCATCGAATAAGGTAATGTAATCTGTTGTATGTTGGGAGAAGAAAAATGATCCCTTCTTCTCCCAAAACCAATTATACACTGCTTTCATTCTGATCTGCATTTTCTTTTCTGAGACTCTTATTTTTAAAAAACTGGATTATGGCTTGTTCAGGTGTCTTTGTATAGGGGGGCACACAAACATGCATATGTGTAAGGGGTGATGGTAAATAATCATAACTAACATTTACTCAACACTCTGTGTTTGCTAGACTTTCTATGCATTTCTCCTCCTGTCTCCACAATACTCATGGGGTATAGTGGGGGCTACTTTCATAGTTATTTTACGGATGAGAAAAGAGAAGAGGAAGCTTCCTGAAACATTGAGCTCTTTCAGTCAGAAGTATACCTCATTGACACAGAATTTCACAAGAGTGTTTCTTACCTGGATTAGTAACCCCCCCACACCCACCACAATCTTCTTTGAATAATTGCAGAGGCACCACCCAGTTCGTGTGTCCTTGCATTTAAGCAGAAACCTACCAGATTTATGAGAATGCCTGGACCACACTCTCTATTGAGATCTACACTTATCAGTGATGGTTTATAAAAGTTCAAGAGAGTTTTATATCACTTTACTCTTCTCTCCCTTAAGAATTTAGCGATGCCCCTTATCCCCTGTGTTGAGGAAAATAACCTGTCCTCTGGCTCCTTTCAAACCTCCTCTACGCCCCCCATGCCTCTTGTGCAGACATCTGCTTCCTGCTTCAGAGAACTTAAAATCACCCATAATTCTTCAACTTTGTGCATTCAGACAGAGCCTCAGTAATTTCTGCGGAAGGTTCTGTGTGCCTCTAGTTCATCCTGGAAAAGGCTGGCTGCTGCCTTTACTAGTTAACTGTAGCTTTCTGCTTCTCCCCTGTCTGAATGTTTTCCACCTACACCCTCTTCCTCTTCGGCGGCATGTTCTTTTTGGTGGTATATTCTCTTTGGTTTCTCCACTACTCTGGGTAAACTCCTCTTCGGAGGAGTCCCTTCCTGTTGGGAACGTCAACTGAGAACATCAGCTAGCAGAAATACCCTTGAAGAACGTCACTGGCATGTCCCGCAGTGGTCAAGGTTATCACTCTGTGCCCGTGTAGCCCATGGACAACAGTTCTGTCTGTGATTCCACACTCAGGGTCTTACAACTGGCCAAATTACAAAGGAAAAGGCTTTAGCATTCTCATAACACAAGTTATGGCAACACTAACAATCCAGGTCTACACTAAGATCCCTGAACTCTGCTATTTTGTATTTCACTGTTAATTATCCCCACATGAAAATCTGAGTGCCGTGGATATGCCTGAGAAGGGTCTGGGCAATATAGCATATTCCCTCCACAGCTCCAGAGGAGCTGATAAGGAAAATCTGTGTCCTAAGCTGGCCAACAGAGCCAGTGAGAGAGTCCCAGTCCTTACCCCGGGGCTCTTCCGGGTTCTTCTCCCTGCCCTGCTTTGCGCGCACCCAAAGTGCCAAGTAGAAGTGTATAAATTGCCCCCTTTGTTTGTGCTCGGGGCTGAGACCTTTGGAGACCACTCTCCCCTGAGCCTGCAGGCATTAAATAAAACTGCTATCCTCCAAGATCTCCAGGTGCCGCTTGGTTCTTCTGTCAGGCGATCCAGTCCAGGTTCTGTAACATTTGGTTCCCTGACCAAGAAACCCAACCACGCTGGCCCATTGTTGCCACCGGTTAGGGCAACGGCAGGGCGGTGATGGAACGAGGGATTGTAATGGAGAAGGAGCGCCCTGCCTAATTTTCGGCAGTCTCCCACCCTAGTCCGCTTGGGCCAACCCCACCTCGCTGTTCCCTCTGGACTCGAAGAGACTTGGCAGGTGAGGACCTGGTCCTGATGTCGGATTCTGGTAAGTCCTGGGGCCCCAGGACCCAGACAGGCCCACCCCCACTGGGGTGGAAGGGGAGTCTGATCACCTCCCAGAGACCTCTTAGAGGTCTCACAGGTAGGGATTCCCAGGGAGGGAATGTAATAACTTCTAGAGTGTGAATGTGTGAGTGAATGTGCAGTCTGACCTGGCTTGCTCAAGCTGACTGATTCTGTGACTCCACGGGCAGGCACCCTTAAGGTCCCCAGAAGCTTATGGAGTCTGAGTGGGCCCGTCTGCAATTCCGTGGTGAACGGCATACAGTCTGTGGTGGTATCAGGATAGTTTCTGATCATAAGTCACAACACTGAGACCGCTATGGCAAAGCCTCACCTAAGCTCCTTCGGGACACGGCCAGACAGGCATCTGATTGGTCTCCTCACCTCAGGAGGCACCCCCCTCCCTTTGTCTGTCTCTGCGCCACTGCACATGGGGACATCACCACGGGGTAAGGGCAGAGTAAACCTATGGTTCTAAAGACCATGATCAAAAATTTCAAGTAGTGGTTTTCGGGAGACTGTGGAGTCAGGATGAACCCTGGCAAGTTGAGAACCCTATGGAGCACGCACCAGCAGGAGTCATCAACCCTGCTGCCTGGGCTAGTATGGATGCACCCAAAGAGCACCCAGCATGGGACTTCACCACAATCGAGGGACAGGCCCACATCTTCTGGTACCAGGAGGCCCTCCTCCAGGGAATCCGGGTAGAAGCTAAGAAACCATGAATATGACTAAGATATCCTCGGTCACTCAACAACCAGGGGAGTCCCTCGGGGACTACTATGAAAGACTATGTGAAGCCTACAGGATATACACTCCATTTGACCCCAAGACGCAGGAAAGCCAACAGATGATAAACACCTCCTTCGTGGCTCAGGCCACCCCAGACATCAGAAAAAACTTCAGAAACTAGAGGGTTTTGCTGGGATGAACATCACCCAACTAATAGAGATTGCCAATAAGGTCTATATGAACAGGGAGGTCGCAGCCTAACGGGAAGCCGACAAAAAAGATGAAAAAGTCAGCCTCCTCACTGCCGCCCTGAAAGAAAAGGACAACACAAAGACGGGGAGACCCCAATCACTGAAAGGTGGGGAAGCCCAGAACCCCCTTGGCAAGGGATCAATGTGCCTACTGTAAAGAGAAAGGGCATTGGAAAAACGAATGTCCCAACCAGGGAAAGGCTCAAAAGCTAAGCTGCTATAAGGAAGAACCCTGAGAGGAGGACCTCGTAGGCCTTGCAGGAATGGACTCAGACTGAGGGGGACCGGGCTTTTTCCTCCTTGGCCCCCATGAGCCCACGGTCAAAATGAAGGTGGGGGACCAACCAGTGACTTTTATGGTTGATACTGGGGCCGAGCACTCTGTTGTCACCTCCCCAGTGGCCCCTCTCAGCAAAAGGACTGCGACCATCCTTGGGGCCACGGGGACGCAGGTGATACAACAGCCCTTTTGCCAGGCTCGCCAGTGTGAACTCAGGGGCCACAAGGTCCGACATGAATTACTTTATCTGCCTGATTGCCCCATCCCTCTCCTGGGCCGAGACATACTCTCCAAGCTTAGGGCTCAGATAACCTTTGAGCCCACTGGACACATTAGCCTCCAAACCCAAGGCAAGAGGAGATAGGGTCTCTGAACAGGACTGGTCAATTGCCTAAGCCCAGCTGTGTGTGAAATGCTTCAGAACACTGATGGAGACAAGCGGAGCAACCAAAACTGAGATCACGAGACAAGCCTGTGGGTCTGGAATTTGCGGAGGTCGGAGGACCTGGGGGTCAAGTCGGCCTTCTCTAACAAGGCAAGATCTCCATCTCTTTAGGTTCTTTAGCTTCACAGAGCACCTCTCCCTGGGTGGTGGGAGGTTGGGGCAAGCATCCCCCAGGGATGGGACAGGTCTGAGGTAGGGAGAAGCAGGGGACACTGGCTCTTCTGGAGAGGACTGGGGCAAGGAAGTAGGGGGAGGAACCCTACTAAAATGAAAACAGAGAAAAGGTCAGATCACACTGTTCAAAGGCAGATTCCGGTTGTCTGTCTGGGGTAAGGCTGACACTGGCGATTTAAACAAGATACCCCAGGCGATACAGATCCTGCTCGCCCACTGGCTGCACTCTGAATAGCAAGGCTTAGACATTGTTTCCAAACCTCCCTTATTAAGAGTCACCTGGGAGGACCTTGTTAAAAAGGCAACTATTTGGGGGATGGGGTAGCCAGGTGATGGGTATTACGGAGGGCATGTTGTGATGAGCACTGGGGTGTAATACTATCCGGCCTATGCAAACCCACTGAATCAAAATGGGTGGGATGGGCGGAATATCCCAGTGCATTTAAAAAGCAACCCCCGGGGGCACCTAAGTGGCTCAGAAAAAAAAAAAAATGTGGATGACTTCCTCCTCACCAGTGACACACAAGAAGACTGCACAAAAGACACCAAGGCCCCCCTGCAGCTCCTGTCAGACCCAGGATACCGAGCCTCATGGAAGAAGGCACAAATCTGCCAACAACAGGTCCGATACCTTGGTTTTCTCCTCACCCAAGGGAAAAGAGAACTAGGGCCAGAGAAGAAAAGGATCATCACCTCCCTGCCACAGCCCCAGACAAAAAGGGGCCTACGAGAATTCCTGGGGGCTACAGGATTCTGCCACATCTAGATCCCTGGGTTCTCGGCAATAGCAAGGCCCCTTTATGATCTCTTAGGGGGACCAGATTGAGAACCCCCTGCCTGGACTGAAAAGGAAAAAGTAGCACTTGGGGTACTCACCCAGACTGTTGGACCCTGGCAATGGCCAGCTGCTTACCTGTCAAAGAAGCTGGACCCTGTGGCAGTGGGATGGCCACTGTGCCTCAGGGCGCTTGCAGCCACAGTCCTACTCATCAAGGAGGCAGACAAACACCCTGGGGCAAGAACTTAATGTCAAGGTCCCTCATGCAGTGTGTCCCTCATGAACGCACAGAGACACCACTTCCTTTCCAACTCTCAGCTACATATACGTGGAGACATCTACAAGGAAAGGGGCCTCCTAACCACAGCAGGAAAAGCTATCAAGAACAAAGAGGAGATACTGAGACTCCTCGAAGCCATCGGGTAGCAAAGGAAGTAGCAATCCTGCACTGTAAGGGACACCAGAAAGGAGACACCATAGCATGGGGAAATAGCCTGGCAGATAAGGCAGCCAAGACCGAAGCCAGTGAGGACATAGACAGAGCCCCTTCCCTCACCATGGCCCTAACACCCCCAGAAGAAGTCCCTCTGCCCAATTACACTAAAAAGGGAAAGGAATGGCCATGTCTGAGGGGGCCACCCTGACTGAAAAGGGATGGTGGATGATGCCAGATGGGTGCATCTTTGTTCCAACAGCAACTGGAGGGCATCTAGTCAAGGAACACCACCGACTCACTCATCTGGGAAAAACTGCATTAGAGGCCCTTCTCAAGAAGCACTACTACATTAGTCAGCTGCCAGAACTATGCCGAGCGATGAAAAATAATGCTCGGTCTGCACCACGACCCCCACCAGGTGTCCAGAGGATGGGAGCAACCCCCTTCGAAGATCTAGAGGTAGACTTCACAGATGTGCAGCCAAGCAGGGGGTTCAAATATCTCCTAGCAATATGAGTGGGCCTGAGCCTTCCCAACCAGGATGGAGCAAAGCCGGGAAGTAACTAAAGTCCTCTTGCGGGAGACTGTGCCGCGGATCGGCCTGCCATTAACAATCCATAGTGACAATGGACCTGCATTTGTAGCAGACATTGTACAGGTCTTGACCAAATCTCTCAGCATCACCTGGAAACTCCACACCGCTTACCGGCCCCAAAGTTCAGGGAAAGTAGAGCTAATGAATCTCACCCTCAAGGGAACCTTAGCAAAGTTTTGTCAGGAAACTAACTTCCATGGCCAGATCTGCTACCCCTAGCTCTCCTTCGTGCTCGCTGCATGCCCGGGACATCAGGTTTCTAATATATGGACGGCCTCCCCCTGTGCTTGGTAAGCCTTCCAGGAACCTTGCATCAGGTTGGAGATACAGGGATAAAGGAGCAGCTTCAGGCCCTGGGGGCCACCCTAAATAAATTACCTTTGAGAGGGCCCCAATTTCCTTAGGGTCTCAGGTACACTCCTTCCAGACAGGGGACTCAGTTTAGGTCAAAGATTGGAAGAAAGAAGAAAGCTCATCATTCGGACGAGGAGCCGCACGAGTGGAGAGTCCCACCAGACTTCACGAACCCACTCTGGCTTCACCTTCAACGAGACCCCACCAACTGATGGACACCTGCTCACCATGGTCCCTGGCTCTCATTGGAGTGATTTCCCTCATCTTGAGAGTCGGACTCTACACTGTTGCCCCTCCTGACTGGACTTTCCCCCAGAGGCTTCTACCTAAGGTCATAGATCCCACTTTTACTGACTCTCTGCTGTCTACTCCTGAGCGCGTTCCACCATGGTTTTCCTGGCCCCAGTCAGTCCTGGTCTTCTGCTACCTGGTTGTGCTATTAAGTTTATGATTAAGTCCATGTTCGCCCCAGGCCTTGCAGTCAACCCTCAGAGTCAAAAAGAATGATGCCCTCTAAACTAGGTCTTTAAAGGGGCATCAAAGGGGGGAATGATAAGAAAACTCCGTGTCCTAAGATGGCCGACCGAGCTAGCGAGAGAGTCCCAGTCCTTGCCCTGGGGCTCTTCCGGGTTCTTCTCCCTGCTCTGCTTCCCTCTCGCACCAATCCGGGTTTTTCTCCCTGCCCAGCTTCGCGCACGTGCCAGAAGTGCCAAGTGGGCGGAAGTAGAAGTGTATGAATTGCCCCCTTTGCGCTCAGAGCTCAGACCTTTGGAGACCACTCTGCTCTGAGCTCCAGGCATTAAATAAACCTCCGATCCTCCAGGATCTCCCAGTGCTGCTTGGTTCTTCCGTCCGGCAATCCAGTCCAGGTTCCGTAACACAGTGTGCTCTTGCATCATACAGAAGCAGAGGAAGAGGCTGAATCCTGGTCCGTGATTTCAGAACACACCATCTTCATAAGGAGAAGAACATTCCTTAATTGTTTCAAATCCAGGGAGTTTTAAAAGAAAAAATCACCGCCTTCAAGGAAATCTGGAACAGGGAAATTTAGGATGTGTCAGTTATGCTAAGCGCTTGTCTCTCTTTCTTTGAAGTTCAAGTTCCTTCACATAGACAGATGCTTTTTTGTGGTATTGCTGAGCTTCTAGCCACGGTTAGATTAAACAATAATGCTTTGTTTACGCACAGCGTCTTTCATCTGGGTTCTTTGCGAGACTTCAAATACACACTCGTTAATCCCCACAGTGTTTCAGTGGATACGTACTTCTTTATTCCTTAGACAGGAATTGAACAGACAATGTAGTTTAAGTGTTGGTGTCCACTATCATGCGAGCCAAATCCTAGTTTCCTGACCATGTTCTGGCATAACGAATTTTTTCTGGTTTTTTCTCCTTGCCTTTAGTTATCCTCAAAGCATTTCACCCATATGCTTTTATTTTCAATATATTAAGCTGTGTGTATTTCTAAATACTTATTTTACCAACCTAAACTACATAGTTTTGCCACATTATAGTGCTCAATTATTTCAAAGCCATTTTCCCCAAAATGAATTTCTGAACTCTGATTTAGACAAAAGTCCTAAGGGAATCATTATAAACATCACCGGAAATTTGTCTGGAAATTTTATTGAATGTTTGATGGCTGCCCTTTATTCTGGTTAATATTCTCAAGAGTGTTTCTGATGGACCCCTTTTTTCCTTTCAATGTTTGTGGGCGTTCTCAAAAAGCACATAGGTTGTAGAGAAATAAAGGTGAATAGTTCTATTTACTATTCTCTATGAATTTGCTTGGTTTTATAGTTAGCAAGTGCAGCTCCCTTCCCACACCTGCTTAAATACAGAGACTCACCACCATACGCAAACACATCTGCCATTAGCTTTGTTTCTAGAACAAACTGATGTCTAGTTTAAGATGAAAAGTCTGGCATTCTGTATGCACTAATGGATGGCCAACCATGAGAAGGAATCCTGTAGAAAACAGATGCACAGTTCTATATGGACTGAGGGGGGTATAATCCTACCTTTTCTCCCCAGTTTGAAACATGTTATGTGAATGTAACTGGTGTGATTATGCACAGGGAAAAGTGGCAGCCTTTTTTTTTTTGTTAACATATAATGTATCATTTGTTTCAGGGGTACAGGTCTGTGATTCATCAGTCTTAATTCACAGAGCTCACCATAGCACATACCCTCCCCAGTGTCCATCACCCAACCACCCCATCCCTCCCACTCCCCTCCACTCCAGCAACCCTCAGTTTGTTTCCTGAGATTAAAAGTCTCTTATGGTTTGTCTCCCTCTCTGGTTTTGTCTTGTTTCATTTTTCCCTACCTTCCCCTACGATCCTCTGTCTTGTTTCTCAAATTCGTCATATCAGTGAGATCATATGATAATTGTCTTTCTCTGATTGACTTATTTCGCATAGCGTAATACCCTCTAGTTCCATCCAGGTCGTTGCAAATGGCAAGATTTCATTTTTTGATGGCTGCATAATATTCCATTGTATATATATACCACATCTTCTTTATTTATTCATCTGTTGATGGACATCTCAACTCTTTCCACAGTTTGGCTATTGTGGACATTGCTGCTATAAACATTGGGGTGCATGTACCCCTTTGGATCCCTACATTTGTATCTTTGGGGTAAATACCCAGTAGTGCAATTGCTGGGTCGTAGGGTAGCTCTACTTTCAACTTTTTGAGGAACCTCCATACTGTTTTCCAGACTGGCTGCACCAGCTTGCATTCCCAACGGTGTGGGAGGGTTCCCAAAAGTGGCAGCTTTTAAAGCAACTTGTACCCAAATAGCTTGACTCTTTCCACAACTGCCTGCCGCTCTGTTAAACCCAGGGTCCACAGGACTGGAATGTCCCGCTTGCTTGTTTATACTTCCAGCAGAATGCAGCCTCCATCAGGCCTGGGACCTGGCTTACCTTGCTCACAATCGCATTGCTGCAGGTAGCACAAGGTTGGGACACAGGTGGTGTTCAGTAAACATTTAGGAGCTCAGAGAGGAAAGGAAGAAAGAGAATAGGGGAAGGAGGGTGACTGGGCGCAATCACTCTGCTTTGTAAATATGGAAATAAATATGTAAATGTGAATAAACGTGTAAGTAAATAAATTCCTGAAATGAATGTTTTGTTCTTCTGATTTTCCTCTTTGTCATAGAAGTAGACTACAGAGAAAAAATAAACACTATAAAGTCTTACTTAGTTGGTTTCTGGTGGATCAGGTTTTAAACTATAGATTTATTCTGAAAGTCTGAATAATACTTCTAACACATAAGACAAAACTGATGTTTAGTAGGATAATATAGTGGAGTCTTTTGTAAAGTATAATCTTCTCTGCTTATTTTTTCCAAAAATCCAGATTCCATAAATAGCACCCATTTTTAAGTGAGGTATACCAGAATAATACCTCACTATTAAAGTGGTAAGCTCCTATAAGAGTTTTCTAGGAAACTCTTAGATTCATCACCTAATGGAAAAAACATGACCACAACAGGGAGAGAGTGGGATTGATATTTAAGTCTAATTTTTTAAAAAAGATCAGATTTTGACAAGAGTATGATCTTCCTTACTCCCCATTTTAAATCCATTTCAACGCCCATAGCAATGTACCTTTATGGGTCAATTAAGATGCGTCCAACTATTGACGCATAGATGTCTTAATGGCCAAAAGATCCTGGTGCATGATAGGAATGTTATCTTCTACCTGCTTTTAAGTTCCAACCACATTAAGCCAAGAAGACAAGAACAAATTTTGATGGGATATTTTTACATTAATTTTTACATTTTTACATTAATTTTTCAAAGTCAAAGTGCAGTTTCAGGAGCTCAGACATCAATTTGTCCTTTTTTTTTTTTCCAGTCCAGGTTCCTCCTAATTTCTATGGTCATTTGAACAACTTCTCTCCTCAGGAAAAATAAAGGGAAAACAGAGACCAAGAGCAACAGGGCTCATGTGCATGCTTCTAAATGTCTACCCCTTCCTCTTGAGAAAGACAGAGACCCTGGGTTGTGGATTTAGGGCAGAATTAGTAGTTGAAATATTACTTCTCTAGTGCAAAGATGTAATAAAGCACTTAACAATGCCATAATCTGAAAGAGTAGTTCCATTCTGGTCGGAGAGTTGGAGAAAGACTTAATTAGCTTTTCCCATTGGGAATGCCAACAGATCTATTGTCCAGACAGTGAGAGGCCAAGAGCCATGAGGTCTGCTGAATCTCACCGTTTCCTATTTGGATAAGAAAAGAGATTTACAGAGACACAGTGTGCAGGATACTGGGGGAAAAGACCAGGCATGATGGACTGCTGTCATCAATCTTTGGAGAGTCAGAAACAAACCTACAGTTGTGCCAGAAAGTAATTATCTCTTTTAATTGGATTTTTTTCCTCCTTGAAATACATAGCATTAGAATTAGATATTTTTCTAGAATTAAAGAGGTAGGCTCATGGTAAAACCCAGTAGAATTGGCTCTCTCATGCAAGGCAGAGTGTGATGGGGAACCTGGGAGGTCATTTCAAGCACTTCTTCCCACAAGGATTCTTAGAGTGCACTGCTTGAGTTTGCTTTATCTCCAAAAACTTCACAGAAGTTTTAATTGTTTAAACTGTTTAAATTGTTTAAACCTGATTGTTTAAAAAAGAGAGATGTGTATTTGGCTTACTTCTAGGCAATCCAGTTTATTTCCTCCGACCATCAAGCCCCAAAGTTTCATGATGAAAATTTATTTTAATACTTGTCTCATTTCAGAGAGATTTATTGAGATTGACAAGTACTTCTGTAGCCTTCTCATGTCTCCTTGTCACGTCCTTTATTTAGTTTGAGGCACATCCAGGAACCATTACCCAGAGCTGCTTTAATGAATTTTTTAAAAATTTTTATCTCCTACAGAGGGACAAATATAACTGAAATTAAAGTGGTGGCTCCTGCTTTTATTTTCAGTATCTGTGGCCTTGGACAAAAATTTTGCATTAGCATCTTTTTAATTTTATTTCCCTTATCAGCACCCAGTCTGCCTTAAAAAAAAAAAAAATTCTCTGTCTTTTTATACTCTTGTTCCCTCCTAAGATCCCAAAGCACTTTATCTGTATTATTTTTAATATATTTTATTCTAGAGGGTCAAGGCTGTGTCTTTAATCTTTGTATTACCAGCACTTAGCACTGAAAATAGCTTGTCATCAGAATTCAATTTAAGTTTAAAAATAAATGCTTGAGGGGCCCCTGAGTGGCTCAGTCAGTGAAGCATCTGACTCTAGGTTTTGGCTCAGGTCATGATCTCAGGGTCATGAGATCCAGTCCCGCATCAGGCTCTGCACTCAACAGGGAGTCTGCTTGAGACCCTCTCTCCTTCTCCCTCTGCCCCTCCATACTCTGCTCTCTCTCTCTCTCTAAAATAAGTAAATAAATCTTTAATAAATAAATAAATGCTTGTATTACATTAAATTGGGTACACAGTTTTCTTTCCTTGACCCATTTTTGTGTCCCCAACAGCTCATGGCAAACTGCCAGCCCAATAAACAAAGATCAGTGACAAAATAGGTAGTGAAATGGGCAAAGAAGTAAAAGTTGGCCCAAATTCAGGGACCCTTGTCTCTGTCTTTCAACTCTTTTTTCTATCACTACACTAAGAAGGTGATAATTCCTCTTTGTCTTTTTTTGAATTCATAAGACACATTTATAGGAGGGAGAAGTGAGCCTAGCAAGCAGCAGAATTAATTAAAGTTGACTTGGGAGAAAGGCAGAGCTTGGTGACAGGAGAACGAAGGTCCTGAGGGTGACCTTGTCTCACCATGATGAGTCATGCAGCTCTGAGACAGAAGTGCACATATGTTGATGGTAGCCAAAACATGCTAATAGTAAAAGTATGACTTTTATACTCTTTCTAAAACGGTCATAGCTTAACTCAATGTCTGCTCTTTCAAAGGAAAGGTATTTAAAAATCCCTCTGGGTGTCTCTATACAACACTAGAAAAAGTCTTCTTGTTTCTTCCTGTTAATTAAAGCATTTAATGTCATCACAGATGCTACCTTTCTTACCAGGCATTGACATTATTGGCAGCAAAGAAGAAAAAATTCTCTTCCTCCCACTTGCCAGCTTCCCATTCCCCCCACCCCAGTGTGTGACTAGATGGAGTAGGAAGGGAAGAGAAGAGTAGAAAAGCATCCCAGAGTCTCATATGATTTGCAGCCCATTTGTGCATCTGAGCATCACAAAGTCTTAACTCCCTTAATTGGACTAGGTTGCTCCTAGGGACGAATTTCATCATATGTGGCCAAACATGTGCCTAGGTTGAGGGAAAGGAAGTTGGAAAATTAGTGTTTTATTAAGTGTCGGTCGATGTATTTGAAGGCTAGGAAGATTTTTTTAAGAATCTCACTTAGGAAACAAAAGGCAAATGTATCCTTTTGAACCTTCAAAAACCTCAATTAAAAACTGAACAAAAACAGTAGAAACAGGCTTACCTAGTCAGATTTGTCACTAATGACTTCTCACTGTCAAGTTTCCTGTCATGGATGTGACCAAATTAAAGTTTTTCTAAATGTGGGGGTGGAAAGATCACTTTATTTTAGGTATAACTTGCATCCAGGAAGTACAGAATGATTAACTAGCATGCATCCATGAGACTTACCAGCAATATTGCTACACTTTATTATTATTTCTTAGTTCTTAAAAGGGGTAAAAAATACCAGTAAATGATTTGAGGAAAGGATAGTCACGTAACCTTAGGCAAGCCCAGTGCTCCTATATTCTGGAAGGGGGAGGAGAAGACCAAAGACTTACTAACATAAGCCTGGAGTGGAGTTTGGTGAGTAAAAACATGAGAAGTTGTCCACATGACTCTTCCGCAAATCAGAGCAAGAGAGGGTTCTTCCCCTTGATGCCGTGCGACAGACTCCTTCCATCTACGGGGCTGTTCCCTGGCCCATCCCAGGGTAGGACCAACGAGAAGAGGGCACTTGAGGTCATGAACATATGTTCATCAGTTTCTAAAACCACCTGGGTCAGTTTGGGAATTGCGATGGCTCCGTAAATAGTAGTAGCAAAGATAATGAACTTGTCTGTCTTATTCAACATTTTATCTATCACCATTAGCTCATATATGCACTAACATTTGTTGAATGAATTAATGATTATGCTACTAACGACAAGAATTTTTTCCACTTATTGAGAACTTACTAAGTGCTTGAGACTGTGCTAAACCTTTATGTGAATTCCCTTATTTAATCCCTATATATTCTGTGGGGCAACAGTCTCCTAGAGTTCATTTTCTTTTCATTGTAGCCTTTCTGAAAAGTGATGGTCAGAATGCTTTATGGTAGAATTAAGTGAATTCAAAGTTAATATTGGGAAGTTTCTTCATTAAAAAATTCTCTTAATAATCATGAAAAATAAAGGCAGTAAAAGTAAAAAAAAATCTTTGTGTGAATTTATAAATTCACGAGATTATAGAGAAGGGATTTTGAGCCTATCTGGTCCCGTTCCCTAATTTTACAAAGGAGGAAAATGAGGCACAGATTAAATTAGACCCAAGTCACAGAGTTAGCTGGGGACAGAGATGGTAATAGACCCCTCCAGATGGGCAGGTCCCAGTAAGCTCATTTGTTATATTCTCTTACTCTTCTCTTCAATATTATTAGGGTTAATAAGTATCTAATGGTTCTTAGAGCCAACGTAGTCCCCAGGATATGTTCAGTGACATAAACAGTGTCATAAATTCTGATGTATTGCTTAGTGAGGATTCTCAAGAAGGTCACTGTGACTCAGATCAGTGGATAAGAGAGGAATGAAGTAATAAGTACACTATATCCCAAATTTCGCATAAACTCTTCTCTGTGCTATTGCCCATTAAAAAAAGTTTTTAACCATGAGTCCCCATGAGAAGTTGTCCTGCAGGTGATTTTCCTTTCAGCCATTAGTTGGATCTCCCCAGAAAAAGTTTTGAGAACCTGGCTTGTGTCCCCAGGGCATATTGCTTCTCTGGCCAAAGCACTGTGTGGGAAAGAAGGAGTCATAACTGGAGCCCGAGGTTAGAAGTCAGAGGGACCCAACCCTACAGAGGCACCATGAGCAATGCCTTCCCAAGAGGCCTAGCTCCTGTTTCCCCAGCCGTGCTAGGCAGAGCACTCCAAGATGTCCTCCTGTCCCAGGGTTCCAAGATTGCTTATATAATGCCTGCAGGCATGCTCATCGTATCAGTGTAGCATTACCTAAGCTCGGTTATTTAGACAACCCAGAACACAATTGGAAGGTGGCAATCGGTTTTTAGAGAAAGCGAAAGTCCATGGAACTATGACATGTTCTTATCAACGCAGAAAGGCTGGTCATAAAAGTGAAAATGTGATCATCAAGTCATGTTCTAAAGAAGTTTTGAGTGCTGCCTTCTACCTCAGAAAGGACTCCCTTGTCACCTTCCCCTTTTAAAGAGGAGGTATCCTGGGGCGCCTGGGTGGCTCAGTCGTTAGGCGTCTGCCTTCGGCTCAGGTCACGGTCCCAGGGTCCTGGGATCGAGCCCCGCATCGGGCTCCCTGCTCGGCGGGAGGCCTGCTTCTCCCTCTCCCACTCCCCCTGCTTGGGTTTCCTCTCTCTCTCGCTATCTCTCTCTCTCAAATAAATAAATCTTTAAAAAATAAAGAGGAGGTATCCTGGTTTTGGTTTTTTGTTGTATTTTTAAAGATGTTAAGGCCAACTTTCTAATTCTCCTAACATTTAGCTAATGCACAATCAAGAAGTTTACTCCATACCCAACTCCAAGGCAGCTTAAGCTTGAAAGGATGCCTTTGGAAACCACATAGTTCAACTCCACACTGCCTTTGTGTAGGTAAAACATTAAGAGTCAATCAAGTCATTTCTTAGTTGATGGTTGATTTTTTTTTTTAAGATTTTATTTATTTATTTGAGAGAGAGAGAATGAGACAGAGAGCACGAGCGGGAAGAGGGTCAGAGGGAGAAGCAGACCCCCTGCCGAGCAGGGAGCCCGATGCGGGACTCGATCCTGGGACTCCAGGATCATGACCTGAGCCGAAGGCAGTCGTTCAACCAACTGAGCCACCCAGGCGCCCTGATTTTTTTTTTAACAAGATGAACTTTAGTATGGACCATATAGCCATGCAACAAGAAATCAGAAGACACAGTTGTTGTCTTTGACTCTGGTGGAGAATCCTTTATTTCAGAAGTATCTACAATTCTGATCTCTAAATTTCTTTCTTTCAGCAATAAGGACTTAGAAATAGTTAATTCAGCCCACTAATACCGTGTGTCCGACAAGATTTCTCCACAACAGCCTAGAGGATCCAGTCCTGATTCCAGCTGGTCAGATTTTTTCTTATAGGTCAAATAAAGTCAACTTCCCTCATTTATTGATGCTTACAGTAAGGATGGATTTAAAAAAAACAAAATTGAAACCTATCCAACAGAAAATTCCTTGTATTTCGTAAGATCCTCATCAGGCAATTTTGTTTAGCACCTTGTTTTTTCTCTTAGGAGGAGTGATTCACACCTATGTGGCCGAAGGTTCTCTTGGAGTCAGACTCATGATTGGCTCCTGAGCATTTAGTGCGCATTTGTGAAGGCAGAGCTCTGCCAGCTGAAATGTTTCATGAACAACGATTTGCTCCTTAGTCATATTAAGTATCTGGAGGAAATCAAGAGGCATTGGGGCATTTGACAGTCAATTGCAAGAATATTCATACAGAGGGTTGTGGTAGGGTCTCACAAAATTTTCACAAAGGGCCTTTTTCCTTATAATACTGACTCTATCGTATGATAATTCCGAATTCATAAAGAGCACAGATCAAGTCAGAGTGGCAATATTACAAGTCGATATAAGACTAGCAAATGAGCTGAAGAAGGTAAGAGAAGACCAGTTAACAGTTGGAAGCTATTACCTTTTTTGCTGTTGTAATCAGTTTAATGTTCCAGTCTTAAAACCCCAGCTTAAGACAAAATAGGTTTAATTCTCTCTGGTGCTTCCAAATAGCTTTCATTTTTTTTAAAGGAACAAAAGGAAAATGTCATTTTTTGGTAGAGAGAATTAGCCTTACCTATTGATTTTATAATCTTGATTTGCTTCCTCCATCAGTGAATATTTATTGAATACCCAGCGTATGCCTAGCACTGCACTAGGCCCAGTGAAGAAGACCCCAAAAAAATCTGCCAAAGAGAAAGTTAAAAGAAACAGCTATGAACATGAGATAGGAAACTCCAAATTTTAAAACAAGTTCACCTTTATATCCCCAACTCTCTGCACAACTGCCTGCATCCTCAAAGATCGGTGTCCAATAAATTGCCACTAATTGGCTAAAAACTGAAAGCAAAGGGAGAAACACTGTGTGTTGTTTGATTCTGGAAGACTTGCCACAGAAAATTTGAAAGAATGGCTGAATGCATTTTATTCTGAACCTGAAGATGCCAGAGCAGAGAGCATTCAAACTGGGAGGAAGAGCGAGGACAAAAGCATGAGGTCCACATCTGACACTGATCAAGGTGTGTCTGGGATTGGTGACTGGGCAGGCCTAGCTGGAGAAGAGGACAAGGTCCAGAAATATGATGGATCACAGATTTGCTGAGTAGAACAATAAGGGATGTTCTTACGCGTCCTTTGGCACTTTAAAGTCACTTACATTTTTCTGATCTGAAATGTATCAACCAAATCAGGTGAATCAATGAAAGTCTGTTTAGAAAGCTGGCCTTGGAACGAACCTATAAGGTGGCTTACAACACATAGAGAGAAAGATGATGTAATGGTTTTACAATATGTCGGTGAAATTTTTGACAATCTTTTCTTCATAAAGTGAAGCCTAATTCTGCTCCCCTCTCCTTGAATGTGGGCTGAATGAAGTGACTCACTTCTTTTTTTTTTTTAAAAAAAGGATTGATTGATTGATTTGGGGGAGAAAGGAAGAGAGGGAGAGCACACTTGAGCTAGTTAGGGGAGGGGCAGAGGGAAAGAATCTTCAAACAGACTCCTGACTGAGTGCAGAGCCCAACATGAGGTTAGATACCAGGACCCTGAGATCATGACCTGAGCCAAAACCAAGAGTTGGACGCTTAACCAACTGAGCCACCCAGGCACCCCTAAGTGACTCACTTCTAACAGAATATGGCAAAAAGATTAATGTGTTACTTCTGAGGTCAAAATTGTAGTTTCTGCCTGACAGTCTCGGATCCCTCACTTCGGGGAAGTCAACCCCTGTGTCATGTGGACACTCAAGCTGCCCAATGGAAAAGCCCATCGGAAGAGGAAAATGAGCCCTCTCACCAACAGCTAGCATCAACCTGCCATCCACGTGCATGAGTCACTGGGGAAGCACATCCACCAGTTCATCAAGCCTTCAGATGACTATACCCTGGGGATATCCTGACTGCAACTTTATGAGTGAGATCCTGAGCCAGACCCCTCAGTTAACCTATTCCTGGATTTCTGAGACAGAAAAACTGCGAAGGTAAGCTTGGGGATGATTGTGACACAGAATTATATAATCAATGCAGATGGTCAGGATAACATTTTAAAAAAGGTTGTTGTAACAAGCTAGGACTTGGAACGTGGCCCTGGCCATGAGAAAGGTAAGGAAGAAATAAACATAAAACATTATAATGGACAAGACTTCGTGGTTTACTGAACAAAGGAGTGGAGGGAAACAGATAAAGCAAGATGACTGAGAAAGGATGAGGACGGTAGTAGCCATGAAAGAAACATCAGTAGGGAGTGGGTGGGATAAATGGCTTTAGGGAAAGTCATCTCTTCATCTTGTAACTGGAGAGCACTGGACCAAATAAGAAGCTGTAATGAGAATAATAAAATGTTGAATTTAGAAGATTGCATAAACAATGGTTAGTTAACAACTACCACCTTTTGCAGATAAAGCTAAGACAGGCACACAGAACCCTGTGTTTAGAAGGGTTCCATGCTTCTTGGTTTAAAGCTCTTCTCTTGCCCTCTTGAAATTCTGAATAATTGTTGAACAAGGGGCCTGCATTTCCACTTTTCACTAGGCCAGCAAATTAAGAAGCTAGTTTTGGGTACACTGCAGCCTTTCACTGTTACTTCTGAAGAATTACATGATGAGTGTGGGATTACCTGCTCCTCGCATCATCCAGAGCTTTGGGGATGGGGGCGAATGGTTTGGTTCTTACTATACTGCATCATTTGTCACTAATCGTAATGTGTTCCTATTTGTAACCATTTTCCTGGTGGTGAATCATCGTGATGGCAACTGGTCTGAGACACAGATCTCCCTTAAGTTGCTAACAAGTGACATCCCTGGTTTTCAAATGTGGGTTCTCCTTCAGAGGAGATGTGAGGTCCCTTTGAGGAGATGCTGTGTCCTTGGTGAAGGCTGAATCCACTTCTTGTAATATTGCATGATATTGTATGGTATGTCTTAACTCAATTCGTGTCATATCCGTTTGCTGAGCCTGCTCTAACTTGAACAAATAGTGAAAAAAATGACAAATTCTCCTCGATGAGTTCCAGTTCATGATAACTAATCCAGACATTTTTTCCCAGAACTATTATCCTTGGCAAGAAAGAACTATTATGAAAAAAAAAAAAAAAGCCCTCTTATTAGAGGCGAAGAGTATGAGGAGTAGAATATACTTATTCTTGAAAAACAGACTCTAATATCAAACTTACAAGAATAATAGTTCTACAGTGAAATGAATCTCAATCTCAGCATCTAACTGCTTTGTATTTTTATTAATAGTCAATGAGTATTAGGTAGAGGTGTTTGAAACACAATAACCTTATAAAATATAAAGTATTTGTAACCATAATTTATTTCTAGATGACTGCGATTTAATTATGAATGCTTGTAGTTTCACGTACGGAGGAGTAGGAGGAAAAACACCTAGATGCATCTGGTTGCAAGAAATAGTAGCAAAAGCAACCATCTCTGTTTTAAGTGGAACACAGCCATTGCTTTTAAACACACAAAACTAAGCATTCAGATTCAAAAAACAGTCAAAGGAAATGGGGTACATACACAGGGGTGTTTTTTTATGTCTGAGTAATTTGTTTTTATAATTAAGTAATTTGGGTGGCAATAATTCGTTTTTATAATTAAGTAAATTGGGTGGTAGGATTTTTCTCTTGATTACCTAGCATTGTGTGTTGCTTCCTACTCTATTAGCAGAAAAGGAATCCTATGGGGCACCTGGGTGACTCAGTAGGTTAAGCATCTGCGTTTGGCTCAGGTCATGATCCTTGCGTCCCAGGATCGAGCCCCACATTGAGCTCCCTGCTCAGCGGGGAGCCTGCTTCTCTCTCTCCTCCCTGCTCGTGCTCTCTCTCAAATAAATAAAATCTTGAACAAATAAATAAGTAAATAAAAATGTTTAAGAAAAGGAAACCTATTTTGCTCGACAAGCATGCGATACTGTGATTTCATAAACACAGGAGCAAGGCATCTTAACCTCAAGTCTGTGGACTCCCAGAAGGTCCATGGGACTACAGGTGATAACGTCCCCTGAAGTTGGATGCAACTTCAGGGGTGGTGTGGTGTGGACGTGGGTATGTTGAGAATTTCTCTGCCTAGAATGTGGGCATCCTCTCTGCTTGTCTCACTCTGACCTGACCCTGAAGTCTCAACTCCAATCCCACCTCCTCCTAGAAGCCTTCTCCCAGCCACCCTGCTCCTGGGAAGCTCCGCAACCCTTAGGTTTTTCTCATCTACTATCCATTCATCTTTCCTTTGACCCATTTCGATCTGTTTTCCCAACATACTGGGAGGGTCTGGAGGGCGGGTGTCATTTTGTGTCTTGTTGCTTTTGTATTTCCAACATATAATACGCTGTAATGGGAGGCCTTCTGTGAGTCTTTGCTGATGTTGCTGCTCTTGAGAACATCTCAGTCTTAGAGGATCTCCCTGGCACTGCCCCCGTGATCTGAAAAACTGTCCCAAACATCTCCCCTGTCCGCCTGGCTCCCACCTTCAGGCTAACCTCAGGAGATGCTCCTGGCACTTCATACATCATTCCATGTCTCACATTCACTCATCCCGTTTATATTATACATTTATCTCCTCGGTGCGGACAAGGAGAGTTCAGATCTGGATTTGGGTAACAATATTTCTAAATAATATAAGATTGTCTGATAAAATTTGTCTGAGGTTTTAAATAGCCTTTCTCGAGTGTCATTGGATAATAAAGAAATCTCCTGAATATCTTTAGTCTACCGGCCCCCCAAGAAGCAGGCATTCACTAGAGGAATGTGCCTCCCTCCCCTTCAGTGAAACTGGAATAAAAGGACTGAAGATAGCTAACGTGAATTAACAGGCCTTGCTTTAGAAATGTATCATGCGCTCAGGGTACGTGTGCGTGAATGTTTATGGTACGTCGCGCACGCGTTTATACAATTTGTGAGATGTTGTGTCTCCACCTCTGTTGTAGCACTTATCAGAATCTGCTTTACATTAAAATTGTTTACATACATGTTTGTCCTCCTCCTGTAAATTGGACATACCAAGGTATGCAGACCAGGGCTCTCTTTACTTGGAGATTTCCACTGTCTCCAGCATACTCAGGGCTTTGCATACGGAAGGTTTGCAATAAAGTTGGGCTTAATTCCAAAGAGGGCATTCATAGTGAGATGAAATATTAGGAGATCCTCATTCAAGCATAGCACGTTTCGGCAAGAAAGCCATATCAGGTTCACGCTCCTTCCAGACAGATAGTGAGTATCAGGGAGGTTGCAATTGCCCTTCAGCAGAAGTGGTATTTCTTCCCACCTGGAAAACATGGCCAAGCTCACCAACACGGACAGTTCCAAAGCAGAAAAGACTCAGAGTGCCAGTAAGCTGGAATTTATTTTCCCTGATTAACGCACAGGCAGGTTCTTCCCAAATGATTCCTTAAAAGACTGTGTGTCTCTCTAAACTGTCATGGACAGACTTTTCTTTTAGATTAAAAAGCCAAAAACTATGTTTTCTGGTCCAGCCCTACCCTTCGATCAGTTTTATTTTTTTTAAAGAGTTATTTATTTTAAAGAGAGAGAGAGACGGAGACAGAGAAAGAGAGCAAGAGCACAAGTAGGGGGAGGAGCAGAGGGAGAATCTCAAGCAGACTCCCCGCTGAGTGCAGAGTCCCTCATGGGGCTCGATCTCATGACCCTGAGATCATGACCGGAGCTGAAATCAAGGGTCAGATGCTCACCCGACTGAGCCACCCAGGCACCCCGTCTTTGATCGGTTTTAGTGCACTTAAGGAACACATCTCCTGTGCCGGGGCCAACTCCAGGCACCCTGCAGGTGCTCACATCTGCGAGTCAGTTAAAGCACTGGGTCGGGCAGTTTCATTTTCTGTCAAGCGCCTCAGAAACCAATGTTCCAATGCAAATGGGACTAGAAAGTATCTAAAAGAAGCATAGATTTCTGACTGCAGTGCCTCGAGGTGGGATCTGAGAACACCCTTCCTTCACCCACAACTCCACAACACCTTTTCTCTTAAATCACATTCAGTTTGCTGGAACAGACTCTTCTGATTATGTGAAATTTTCTTCCAAAAGGCTTTTAAGTTTACCTAATCACAAATACCTTTTTATTTAGATGGTCTCTGGGACATAGAGCAGGGAGAAGGACTTGGGAATTGAATATATACTATTGTCTTTTTCTGATTTTAGGGTACATGTGTCCAAAGCACTTTATAAAACACATAGGACAAAAGTCCAGCCACTTTCAACCTAAGGACACTAGTCGAGTACTGCAGAATAACTAGCCTTTTCTATTCCCACCTCATTTATAAGGTTTATATAATAAGCATATTAAATGGCTTTTATTTCCTTTTTGGAAGAAGAAGGGTTAAAAAAAAAATCCAAGATTCAAATCTCCTCTCCTCCTTAAACTGCCTTTCCTCTGGTTCTGCCCACTCTCCACCCTGTCCCATCCATGTAGTTGGTTACACAGGAAATCTCCAAGGCTCCTTATTGATTAAATATCCTAGATCAGTGTTCCGTTCCCTTTCTAGGCTCAAACACATAAACTCAATCCGCTCAAGGTAGTTTCCTTCATCTCTCACAGATCTATGTGGGATACTCTATAATTTTGAAATGACTTGCAAATTATTGTCCATTTAACATCCAGCTACATTCTATTTAACTCAAGTTTACTGTAGAGACAGAAAATAACACATCTGATTAGAGTAACTACTCTAATCAAAGGAATTAAGTTGTGGGTGTCTCAACATATGTTTAACTTGGAGAAAAGCAAAACTGGCTATCCAGATGTTCTCAGTAACTATCAGGGGATCAAACTTCCCTTAGAGAATCATATGTAGGACTTCAATCTGGTGGTCTCTTCTGCTAGAAAACGTATCACGCTTTTCATCTACCTACGCATTTGGTCACCTACTTCACTCTCAACCCCGAACTCCACACCACAAATTGCAAAGATCGTTAATCCAGAGAGGCTTCCAGAAAGAATGGTGGGTCGACTTGGTGAATCTACAGAAAATTCCAGGTTCACTCATGACCCTGTCAAAATGCAAGTGAATAGATAGAGACTTTGCAATGGAAATTAGGTGCAATGTAAGTTTATATTCCTTCCTCCAAAATTCCTTCTACCAAAATAAAAAATTTGGTATAAATTAGGAAGTTTTCCCTCAGCTTCATCTCTGCCAGGTCAGTGATGTTCATATTTCAGTCAGGATCACCTGGCTAGCTTGTGAACACCCAGGTTCCTAGGCTCCTTTTTGGAGGTTCTGAATTGGTAGCACTGAGGTAGGGCCCAGGAAGGCAGGTGTAGCCCCACCCCCACCCCAAGAAGATTCTGAGGCAGGTGAGACTTCTTGTTAAAGAAACACATTCTCAGCTCTACGCCAGTGGTTCCCCAACCTCAGCAGACATCAGAATCTGAACAAGGAGAGCTTATTAAGACACAGACAGCTGGGCCCCACCCTCAGAGTTTCTGATTCGGTAGGGCTTGGTGGGGCCTGAGAATCTGCATTTCTAAGTCCTCAGATGATGCAGATACTGCTGGTCAGGGACCACACTTTGTAATCCACTGCTCTAGGCTAAATTAACGTGTCTGTTCAATGCAACCTAGAAAAAAATATGTATTCCTAAGACCTTCAGGGTCCCCTCAAACCAGCCTCCCACTTACCTTTCCAGTTTCATGGGAATGCCTACTCTTGAGGTACCTTATCTGCTAGCCCACCCAAGCTCTTTGCTGTTCCCTAAGGGCTCAGATACTAACATATGTGTACGGGCTCATGCCTCTGCTTGTAACGTGGAAATTGTATGTGGTTTGCAAGGCCCAGCACAGACGATCTTTTTAAGAAGACTTCCCCCTCCTCCTCAAATCAAAAGAATTACTCCTTCCTCAGCATCCAGAGTACCCAGTATTTTGCATGCTTTTTATCTAGTTGTTTATATATCTGTCTTCTCCACTAAATTTTTAGCCTCCAAGACTGGGTTTCAGACTGTGAAAATTTCTTCCAAATTATGTGAAATTTATATAAACTTATATAAATTTGGTTATATAAAATGTAAAGCCTAGCAGAAAGCATGCCAACAAAATTACAACTGAATAGACCCACAGCCTTTAACAAGTATGGTCCATGGACCCCTGGGCATATCTGAGACCCTTTCAGAGCTAGGACTGCAGGGTCAAAACTATTTTCATAATAATAGCAGCACTTACTTGCTTTTTTGCTGTTTTGGTATTTGCACTGATGCAGGTCATAATGGATAAAACTGCCGACACTTTAGTATAAAGCAACACGGGGCCCACGCTAAGTTAGCGGTCGCTGTCCTTCATAGACACGCATTCACAAGGAAAATTGAAAACTGCCAGTTTTACTTAAAACATCCTTAATGAAGCAGGAAATTTTATTAACGCTCTGAAATCACAAAACTTGAGTACAAATCTTGTATACTGTGTGATGGAATGGGAAGTTAACATAAATACTTTTCCTTATACCCAAGTAGAAAGATGTGAGAGGGAAAGCACTCAGTGGATTGTTTGACCAGCAAGCTAAACAAACCTAGGCTATTCAGACTCAGGCATTTGACAGAAATTGTCTCAGAAATGAGCAAAGTAAACCTGTCATGTCAAAAACAAAAAACAAAAAACCAACGAACAGTATTTGTTGCCATTGACAAAATGTGAGCATTCCAGGGAAAGTTAGAAATTTAGAAAATTTGTCGCTGTGAGCCTGACAGCTCCCTAATACTTGAAGACTTAATAATGTTAACAAATGTGATTTTTTTTTTGATACTGTGTGATGAAATGTGTCACCATTTGGAAGACACTGATAACCCAGTGAACCAATATTTTTGACATGCCCAGGGTGTGATGTTACAAGATCATGCGTGCATAAAAGACCCTCAAGGTGCAATGTATAACCATGCATTCTAATGCAGTAGATGCCCCAAATTTACTGGTATGGTTTTAGATTAGATTCCACATGACAGCTAACTTTGCAGGAATTACTACTTGTTGAGTTTCAGCAGTATCGAAGAACTATATCCATAATTATCTGAATAGATTATTTAAAATATTAGGGGCTTCTGGGTGGCTCAGTCAGTTAAGCTTCTGCCTTCAGCTCAGGTGATGATCTTGGGGTCCTGGGACTGAGCCCCATGTTGGGCTCCCTGCTCAGCAGAGTCTGCTTCTTCCTCTCTCTCTCTCCTGCAGCTCCCTCTGCTGCTCCCCCTGCTTGTTCTCTCTCTCTCTGTCAAATAAATAGATAAAATCTTTTAAAAATAAAATAAAATTTTTAAAATATTAAAAAATACTAGAACATCTCTTTCAACAATATATATACGTATGAAGCCAGCTTTTCTTCACGTACTTCAAGGTAACATATCAAAACAGAGTGAATGCAGAGGCGGATATAAACTCCGGCTATTTTCTATTAATCCAAGATGTAAAAGAAACTTACAAAAATAGAAAACAATGTCACTTCTCACACAAAGGTTTTGTTGGGGGAATAAAATTTTTTTTAATATAAAGCAGTGTATCTATTAACACAGGATATATTTTTATTTCCAAAGGAATTAATACCTCACATTTTTATATATTTTTATTTTTAATTTCTAAGATGGTAAATATCTTATACAGAAATATGAACTTCCAGGGGGTTCTCAATACTTTAAAGAGTGTGACAATTTCCTGAAACGGACACAGCTGAAAGTTTTCCCTCTAACCTCTCCACGTGCCACACTGCAAAAAAAAAAAACGTACACTCACCTTGTCAAACAAATCCACCAAGGTGGCCCTCGGTGAAACCCTCAGAGCCGTGGAGTAACTTCTGCCTCCATTGTTTCTGGTGAGGTTTGAAGAGGAGGTGGCAGTCTCAGCTCTTCTCTGTGCTGTCTCTCACCCACTCGGGCATCCGGTGCCTGTTTTCTGTTGAAAACTTCAATATTTAAGTCATTATTTTCCCATTTCCAAAGAAGTTGGCATCGTATGTCTTTGTCTCACTGAGGAAAGAAAGGTGATCTTTTCTAATACAGAATGTCAAGCTCCAGTGCTGCATTCTGGTTATATAAAATGTAACCAGTTGGGGAAATTGGAGCTAGGGTACACCAGACCCCTCTGCACAATTTTTGCAATTTCTTGTGAATTTGTTAAAATAATAAGACGTTAAAAAAAAATGTCAATCTCCAGCTAGCTTGTGCGAGAGATGGAATTTTCCAGAGACCCCTGGCATTGCCATGTAGAAAGGTAGATACTTCCATGGGGCACCTGGGTGGCTCAGTTGGTGAAGCGTCTGCCTTAGCTCAGGTCACGATCCCGGGGTCCTGGGATGGGGTCCTGGGATTGAGCGCCACATGAGGCTCCCCATTAGGCAGGGAGACTGCTTCTCCGTCTCCCTTTGCCCCCCCACCCCCACTTGTGCTCGAGCTCTCTCTCAAATAAATAAATAAAATCTTAAAAAATGAAAAGGAAAGGTAAATACTTCATTGACGTAGGTGCACATGAAGCCCTGGCACCAAGGACACAGATGCTGTATTTTTCAAGCCTTCCGGGGGAATGGGTGGGATCTTTCTTAAAAAGTCTCTACAAATATTTTCCTGGGCCTGGTCTTGACTTCTGACGTACTTAGCATTGGCTCCTGTACCAGGAGAAGAGGGAGGGAGAGAGAGAGAAAGGGAAGATGTGAAAGATGAAAAGAAAGAAGAAAAGCAAGGAGGGGAGGAAGAAAAACAGGAAGGAGGGAGGGAGGGAGGAAACCAGGGAAGGAAGGAAGCATTAATTGAATATGGTCACTAGGTTTTAGGCACTGTTGTTTATATGCTTTCTCATGAAAAAGGAAATTAGGGCGCAAAAGTGTTAAGTTATTTTCCCACTACCAAATACTTAGTAAGGGGTGGTGCCAGGCTCTCTCTCTCCATAGCACATGTTCTTTCCAAATGTTGTCTTGTCTCTCTTTGAAATGCTTACCAACTTTTACTAGTGACAGAATGAAACAAAACAACCCCCACAAATAAATGCAAATCTTCAAGTGCTTTTACCCCGTGACACACAGATTTACATATATCACCTAAAGAGGGTCCAGATCCTTCAGAAATGTAGAACAGAGATAGGATGGTCTAGCTAATATTAAATGGATTTGTGCTAGGATTGTCATAAAATCACCAATGTTCAGTAATTTTTAGTAATTTTATTGAGTGTTGGTAACTTCTGTTGAAAGCCAGTTAATGAGTGGATTTTTTTCTTTCCAGGGAAGACTTCACACTAATACTCTGAAAGCAAGCATTTTATTTTTTTTAAAGATTTTATTTATTTGAGAGAGAGAGAGAGAGCACAAGCAGGGGGAACAGCAGGCAGAGGGGGAGAGAGAAGCAGACTCCCCACGGAGCAGGAAGCCTGATGCAGGACTCGATCCCAGGACCCTGAAATCATGACCTGAGCCGAAGGCAGATGCTTAACCAACTGAGCCACCCAGGCGTCCCTGAAAGCAAGCCTTTTAGAAAGCTTCCTGGGTGCCAAGAAAGGAACCTGGAGTTTAGAAACATGTCTCTAAGATAGTTGTAATTATCCCACTTACCAGCCTAAGAAATGACAGTTCAGAAAGATAAATGATTTGCTCAATCAAATAGGTCCTCAGTAGTGAAGCTGGGTGGCAAATCAAGATATTTTTACTCCCAAGACCACACAATTAACCTCTATGCATTAGCCATTGTTACAATTAACCATATAATGTTAGCATTATCTTAAATCTGGACCATTAGATATAGTAATTAAAGACTACATAGTTTTATCTTAGAAAGAGGTCAGAATATTCTACTATAATTATTACTATTCTAAATCAAGAATAAATTACTTTCAAGTCATTTGTAACTGAGACATATCCAAAATCACATGAAATTCTCCCACCTACTGTAAGATTAAAGTAGAATATATTCTCTAACAAAAACAATAGCTAGCCATTGGTGTCATTCTAAATATTCATGTAACAATTATACCCATTTTATGACCATTGTTTAGATGTGACTGAGGCACAGAGAGGTTGTATAACTTGATCCTAAAACTGGTATGTGAACCTATGATTCCAACCATCTGGTTTCAAAGCCCATGCTCCTAAATAATGAGATCTGTTAGTGCAATCAAAACAAATGTATGCATGAGTGCACACATACATACACACACACACTTAAGTTAAAAAATACAGGAAGACACAAGACTACATTAAAAATGTCAATGTCATGGAATGCAGGATGATTACTCTAGGATAAAGGTTAAAGACAAATGACAATCAAATGCAAAAGATGATCCTTAAATGAATCCTGGTCTGGGAAAAACACAAGCTATTCAGGACACTTGGGGACAATTTTGGAAATTTGGGTATGGACTGGATATTAGGTAAGATTGTTATCACAATGTCAAATTTTGTACTTTTGTGGTTATACAGAAAGTGTTCTTAGATGCTGCTTGCTAAAGCATTTGGGGATGTAGTCTTGTGCTATCTGCAACTTTGTATCGAATAGTTCCAAAAAGATAAAGAAATATACACAGGCGAGTGCGAGATGAGGCCAGGTGAAATTCGATGATACAGATATAGATACAGAGAGAGGGAGAGAGTTGTGGTTATGTTTACATACACACACACATAGAATGAATGATAAAGAAAAAATGGCAAATGTTAAATAATTGTGAAGATTTCTTTCTCTCCCTAAAATCTGGAAAGCATACCCCTTTTAGCTATTCACCTCTCAAACTTTCCCTGGACTCTATTTCTCTCACATGCCAACTTGAATATAAATTCTGGCAAAATAACTCTCCCTTGAAATCCTAAACAGATTAATTCTATTCTTGAGGTCCTAAGCTGCCTCCTTTCTGAAACCCTGCCCACACTGTTCATTTCCTCACAGCCTATCTCTCTCAAAAACTGCATTTTTTCCATGTCTCATTCTGGATGAGTCACTCCTTTCTGACATAGAAAGCAGTTGCCTAATGTTGATGTGTTTTGCTCACTAAGGAGCTATTTACCCGGGGCAAGTGCTAAGAAGGGACGATGGGTCCCTGGGATTCACTGCAGGGGGTGGTAGGCAGGACCTTAGGGATTTCCAAAATTCTCCCAGAACTGGAAACATTTAATAAAAGATGCACCCTTTTTCAAGATCACTCTATCTGCATTCCAGTCTTCCATCTTCTGTTGCCTTTTGACCGACAGGAATAAAGTAAGTTTCTGAATTTGATATCCTGAGGCTTTGTTCTGGAACCTGTCTTCTGCCTCAAAGCACCTTCCTAAAATCTCTAATTTGAAGCTTTTGTGGAAATTAAGGGTATTCATAGTTGGCATCTTGAGTACCTTTGCAGAATCTTACATGTGGTCCTGAAGAAAATTAATGCAAATTATACCCACGTGTGCTGAAAAGTAAAAGTATGTCTCTGATGAGACCTAATAGTGATTTTTCAAAATATAGTCACCTTGTTTCTCCAATCAGTCAGCAAAATGGGAAAAACACACATCTATTATTTCTAAATTTTATTTTTGCCCTTTGCAATTGACCATGGTGAACTTTACTGCTTACCTTTGATCAGTTGGTCTCCAACATTCTTGAGTCATTTGGTATTAGTTTCTTTGAGGTGTCATAAAAGGCATGAGGTAGAGGATGAAAGTAACACCAAAGACAAGCTATAGCAAAATGTGTGCTTTTCAAAATGTGTGGAGTGCTGGAAATGAATATACATGGTGTCCCAGGCACAAATCCACCCAGCAGTCAGAAGGCGACACGAACAAGTGAAATGAGCCTGGATATAAAAACCACCCTTCCCTTTAACCATTAGAATCTTTCCATGTGTTCCCTAGAAACACGGGTCTCTATCAGTTTAACGTTTATTTTCTCACTTTTAGTAGCAAACTGGACAAAGAAAAATATTTGTCTAGTCTCGGAAAAACAACAATGCAAGTGCAATAGTAAATAACAACTGGCAAGCGGCTGGCTTCAGGGTCCGGGAGACAACAGGGAGCAAGCACCACATAACAGAGAAGCCACCGCTCAGTGCAAGCGGACCGTGGACGGGTGGGAATGGGAGCCCCTGTGGAGACAGCATTTTTTTCAAAAAGAGCTGCAAATATACATTTTATGGTAAAATCTCCCAATTTTTAAATACCATATGATCCAGTCATTGCACTACTGGGCCTTTACCCAAAGAAAATAAAAACAGTAATTTGAAAAGATATATGCACCCCTATATTTATTGCAGCATTATTTACAGTAGCCAGGATATGGAAGCAACCCAAGTGTCCATAAAAACTGAATGGATAGGGACGCCTGGGTGGCTCAGTCATTAAGCATCTGCCTTCAGCTCAGGTCATGATCCCAGGGTCCTGGGATCGAGCCCTGCATCGGGCTCCCTGCTCAGCAAGAAGCCTGCTTCTCCCTCTCCCACTCCCCCTGCCTGTGTTCCTGCTGTCGCTTTCTCTCTCTGTCAAATAAATAAATAAAATCTTTAAAAAAAAAACTGAATGGATAAAAAAAGATGTGGTATATATATTTAATGGAATATTACTCAACAACAAAAAAGAATGAAATCTTGACATTTGTGACAACACGGATGGATCTAGAGGGTATTATGGTAAGTAAAATAAGTTGGAGAACGACAAATACTATGTGATTTCACCTGTATGTGAATCTAAAAAAAAAAAAGAAAACCAACAAACAGACTCATAAATACAGAGAACAAATAAAGTGGTGGTTGCCAGAGGGGGGGTGTGAAGAACACATTACGTAGATAAACAGGATGAAGAGGTACAAACTTCCAGTTATAAAATAAGTCCTGGAGATGAGCAGTACAACATAGAGGATGCAGTCTATAATACTGTAACACTTGCTGTGGTGAGCACTGAGCACTGTGTAGACTTGCTGGAGCAACATGCTGTACACCTGAAACTAATATAACATGGTGTGTTAATTATACTTCAATAGGAAATTAAAATAATACAAAAATTTTAAAACCTCCCAATTTTTGAAAAAAAAAAGTGTATGAGCTGCATTCAATTTCAGAGGCCCTTTATGGCCTCTATTTTATGTATAAATGAAGTGACATTGGATCAGCATAGAACCCCACACCATGCAATTAGCTCAAATCGCAATACCATGAAGAGAGATGGAACACCACCTAAAGTATTATTTCCTGGAAGATTTGTGTAGTGGATGAAAACGGAGGTAGCCTCCTTTTTTTTTCTTTTTAAGATTTTTATTTATTTATTTGACAGAGAGAGACAGGGCGAGAGAAGGAACACAAGCAGGGGGAGTGGGAGAGGGAGAAGCAGGCTTCTCGCTGAGCAGGGAGCCTGACATGAGGCTTGATCCCAGGATCCTGGGATCATGACCTGAGCGGAAGGCAGAGGCTTAGGGACTGAGCCACCCAGGCGCCCCGGTAGCCTCCTTTTAAGAAATGTGTTTATCAGAGGAGCAAACATCAAGACAATTTTGAGAACAACCTCACTTCTGGTAAGTGTAAAATCCCATGACGTTCAAGGTCCTGTGGCCTTTTTAATTCAGGAAGACAATAAGCCACCTGACAAGCGAAGGAATAATTTCCACTTGGCCTGAGATCATTGATCAACTTCCCGTTGAAAGCTGAATGATAGAGGGCAAGGAGCACAACTACGGAAAAACACATCACTTTCTCCCCAGTACAGGTGAAGAGGGGTGGGTGCCACGAATCTGCGCGGACAGCGCTAAGGTCCGCTTCCTCGTGTGAGCAACGAGCGGCAGTGTTTGCCTTCCCGTGGAGCGAGGGTGCTGTTTGCCTTGGCAGCCACCCCCTGCCCACGCACAGAGCCCTGGCACATAGGATTTCTGTGAATTGCCTGTCCTACCCTGGAATTATTAGACAACAGGAGACAGAGTGAAGAGGGCAAGGGGAACCGACCCTGCCGCCTGCCCAGCTGATCGCTTTCTCTAATTGTAAGTCCCGAGGTCGACCGTAGCCCCTGCTCTCCCCGTTCCTCCCACACGCAGCAAGAGTTGGCTTCACGATTCCAGCCAACAAACGGGCCACACGCGTGCGGGAGAGTGCATGGAAGGGCTGGGGGAAGCCGCTGACCTTGGCTGCTAGGGCAGGGGCTGCTGGAGCCGGCACCCAGCCTGCCACGCGTGTCCCAGCTGCGCGGCTCAGCCTCTCTCAGCCATCGTGGGGCCTTCCCTCACCCCCAAAGGAAGCAGCTTGTTTGATGCACCGTGGGTGCACAGAGAGAGAGTGTTCTTTCCCTTTAAAATTAAAGAGAGAGAGAGAAGGAACAGCAGATCAAATGATAATTTCCTAGATTTTGTCTTCCCCCACTTTCTAGCTAACAGCCAGCAAGCTGATGATTTATTCAGAGTGGGGTGACAGGATCTTCTTATCTCTGCTCCTACCAGACCCGGACCCCACCCCAAGCACATGCCTCAGGACTGAAGAGAGCAGACTCTGTGTGGATGGATGGATGGCTCTAATAAAAATAAGCAGGGGCCAGGAGTGCCTGCCTATAGCAGAGGGGATCTGTGCTCCCAGCCTGAAAAAGGCCAATTGCAAGGGAGCAAGATAGCAGGCCCGCAGTTCAGTGGGACAAAACATACACCTGTTCCTTCTATTCTCCTCTCCGCCCCTCTCTGTCCTCCCCTGCCCTCCATTCTCCCTGCCTCCCTTCCCTTCCGTTCCCTTGGGTCCTCTCTCTCTCCCTCCCCCCCTCCTTCCCTCTCTCTGTCTCTTCTTCCTACTCATGAACACTGAAATGAATATGTTTACAAGATCTGGAAGAAAACAGTATTTGGGGAGTGTATTTTCCTGACTCTTCTGGTCCCTGCAAACTAGTGGTGTTTTTGTTTTTTGTTTTGTTTTGTTTCAACAGACCCTACCCAGAGCCACACCCTACCTTGAGATGCAATTGAATGGAGGTCCACGGCGCCTATGGTGGCGACTGGGAATGTGTTTCACAAAATTCCCAGCAAACACCACTCTAGTGGTGTTTTGTTTTGTTCACTTCTCTGTGACTTGAGGTTAAAGCCCGGCAGGCAGCGGTGAGCCACGAGCACAGCTGGGTACCACCATTACCTGCAGCCCTTACTTCGGACTAGCGAAGAACTGCAAGTTATGAAGGAAATCTGCAAACACCTAGAGGACAGTACTTGGAGTCACTTTCTCTTCAAGCACAGTGCTGAAGCTCTGAAGCCAGGAAAATGTCCTACACTTACTCTTTCCATGTAGGAAGCACAAGAGAAGAGAGTAAACAGTAAGCGAGAAAAGGGGCAGGTTCGGAGAAAGGTTTTGCTTCCAAGCTGAAAAAAATAAAAGGAATTAAATGATAATAAAGATAATGCTTAAGAAAATCTCTTTGAACTGGACCCCCTAGTGTCAACATGTTTTTAGGACTGCGTTGAAGGTAGCTTGCAGGCCAGGCAAGCCTAGGGAGGCTGTTTCCCGCTGAGATGCCCATGGCAAAGCAAGCCCATCTTGACGCACAGAGAGCAGGTCTTCTCGAAGGCAGGTGCTGTTACGGAGGCCACTTGGGAGCCCGGCGTGTCTCTCTGTCACCCACACAACTCCAGATCCTTACGTTTGCAACTTGGCTTTTTAGATGTTTACAAAGGATCATGTTTTCTTTGGCTCAGAGGGAGAGCTAGAGGCTTCTGTCCCATAAACTAAATTGCCAATGTCTAACAGTAGCTAGACTCACAGCGGTGCTATGATGTCATGGGCCTGCTTGGCCTGGGCCCAGTTTTGTGACCTTGGAGAAGCCCTCAATCCTCTGGCCCTTGATCCCTTAGTTTCTAAAATTGGGGGGGGGAGAGGTTTTTCTTGTTATAATAGCTTTATTGAGATAAAATTCACACACCATAAAATTTACCCTTTTAAAAAGCATACAGTTCAGTGCTTTCTAGTATATCCACAGAGTTGTGCAACCATCACCACTATCTGATTTTAGAACATTTTCATCAACCCAAAAAGAAACTGTACCATTTAGCGGTCAATGGTATCTCCCCCTCCCCTCGGTCGCTGGCAACCACTAAGTTACTTTCTACCTCTATGGATTTGCCTACTCTGGGCAATTCGTATAAATGGAATCATATGCCCTTTTTTGTTTGGCCCCTTTCACTTAGTATAATGTTTTCAAAGTTCATCCGTGTTATAGCATGTATTCATACCTCATTCCTTTATACGGCCAAATAATAATTCCACTGTGTGGCTTTATCCCATTTTGTTTATCCATTCATCTGTTGATGGACATTTGAATTATTTCCACCTTGGGGCTATTATAAATAGGGTCTCTATCAACGTTCCTATAAAAGTTTTTGTGTGGACATATGTTTTCATTTGTCTCAGGTATATACCCAGGAGTGGAATTGCTGGGTCATATAGTAAGTGCACTGAGCACTTTGAGAAACTGCCAGGCTGTTTTTGGCCACACCATTTTACATTCTCATTGGCAGTGCTGAACAGGGTTCCAATTTCTCCACATCCTCATCAGCACTTGTTATTGTCTGTCTTTTATTTCAGCTTTCCTAGTGGGTTGGAACTGTTTTCTTATTGAAGTAGAATTGCGAACAATATCCCTTTAGCATCAGGTGTACGTCATTGTGATTTGGTATTTTTGTATATTATGAAATGATCCCCATAGGGAACGTAGTTCCTATCTGTCACCATACGAAGTTATGACAATATCACTGACTATATTCCCTGTGCTATACATTACAGCCGCATGACTTATTTATTTCATTAGTGGGAGTTTGTACTTCCTAATCGCCTTCCTCTATTTTCCTGTCCCCTCATCCTCTCTCCTCTCTGGAAACCAACAGTTTGTTTCCTATGCTATGAGTCTGTTTCTGTTTTGTTTTGTTTTTTTAGATTCCACATATAAGTAAAGTCATAGGGTATTTTTCTTTCTCCCTCTGACTTATTTCACTTAGCATAATACTCTCTAGGTCCATCCCTGTTGTCACAAATGGCAAGATTTCATTCTTTTTTGTGGCTGAGTAATATTCCATGATATGTATACACCACAGCTTCTTTATCCTTTCATCTATCAGTGGACACTTGGGGTTGCTTCCACGTCTCGGCTACTGTAAATAATGCTGCAATAAACATAGAAGTGAATACATTTCTTTGAATTGGTGTTTTTGTTTTCTTTGGATAAATACCCAGAAGTGGAATTGTTGGATTGAATGGTAGTTCAATTTTTAATTTTTTGAGGAAACTCCATACTGTTTTCCATAGTAGCTGAACCAACTTACACTCCTACCAACAGTGTATGAGGGGCCCCTTTTCTCCATATCCTCTCCAACATTTGTTATTTGTCTTTTTGATAATAGCCAATCTGACGGGTAGGAGGTGATATCTCATTGTGGTTTTGATTTACATTTCCCTGATGCTCAACGATATTGAGCATCTTTTCATTGGCCTGTGGCCATCTGTATGTCTTCTATTCAAGTCCTCTGCCCACTTTATAATCAGGTTGTTTGTTTTTTTATATATTAAGTTGTGTAAGTTCTTTATATATTTTGGATCTGAACCTCTTATTGGATGTGTGATTTGCAAACATCTTCTCCCATTCCATAGGTTTCGTTTTCATTTTGTTGGTGGTTTTTTTTCACTGTGCAAAAGCTTTTTATGATGTAAGTCCATTTCTTTGTTTTAGTTTTTGTTACCCTTAACTGAGAATATTGGGCCAAAATAAATAAATAAATAAATAATGCTTAGACTAATGTCATAGATAACTATGTTATCTTCTAGAAATTTTATGGTCTCAGGTTTTACATTCACTTCTTTAATCCATTTTGAATTTATTTTTGTATGTAGTGTAAAAAAGTGGTCCAGTTTCATTCTTTTGCAGTTTTCCCAACACAATTTATTGAAAAGATTGTCTTTTCCCCATTGCATATTCTTGCCATCTTTATCATAGATTAACTGATTATATATGAGTGGGTTTATTTCTACAATCTCTATTCCATTCCATTGTCTATTTTCATAAAGGTACCATACTGTTTTGATTACTACAGCTTTGTAATATAGTTTCAAATCAGGGAGCATAAAACCTCCAGCATTGTTCTTTCTCAAGATTGCTTTGACTTTCAGAGTCTTTTGTGGTTCCTACGAATTTTGAAACTCCTTGTTCTAGCTCTGTGAAAAACACCTTTGGTAATTTAATGGGGATTGCATTGAATCTATAGATGGCTTTGAGTAATATGGACATTTTAACCATCTTAATTCTTCTAATCCATTAGCATAGTATATCTTTTCATTTATTTTCACTTATTTCCATTTATTAATTGAAAAATTTGTCTTCAATTTCTTTCATCAATGTCATAGTTTTCAGAGTACAGGACTTTCATCTCCTTGGTAAAATTCAGTCCTAGGTATTTTATTCTTTTTTTTCATCCAATTTTTATTTAAGCTCCAGTTAGGTAACATACAGTGTAATATTAGTTTCAGGTGTAGGATTCAGGGATTCATCATTCACATCTGACACCCAGGGCTCAACACAAGTGCCCTCCTTAATAGCCATCACCCAGGGCACCTGGGTGGCTCAGTTGGTTAAGCGACTGCCTTCAGCTCAGGTCATGATCCTGGAGTCCCGGGATCGAGTCCCGCATCGGGCTCCCTGCTAGGTAGGGAGTCTGCTTCTCCCTCTGACCCTCCTCCCTCTCATGCTCTCTGTCTCTCATTGTCTCTGTCTCAAATAAATAAATAAAATCTTTAAAAAAAAAAAATACTCATCACCCACCTATCCCTTTACCAACCTCCCAGCAACCCTCAGTTTGTTCTCTAGAGTTAAGAGTCTGTTTTATGGTTTCCCTCTCTCTCTCTTCCCGCCCCCCCCCGCCATGTTCATCTGTTTTGTTTAATTCCACATATGAGTGAAATCATATGGTATTTGTCTTTCTCTGACTTGTTTCATTTAACATAATACTCTCTAGCTTTATCCACATGGTTGCAAATGGCAAGATTTAATTCTTTTTCATGGCTAAGTAATATTCCATTATATTTATGCATGTATGTATACTACAACTTCTCTATGCATTCATCAGTCAATGGATACTTGGGCTGTTTCCATAATTTGGCTATTGTTGTTAATACTGCTATAAACATCAGGGTGCATGTATCCCTTTGAATCTGTATTTTTGTATCCTTTGGGTAAATACCTAGTAGTACAATTGATGGACAGTAGAGTAGTTCTATTTTTAACTTTTTTTTTTTAAAGATTTTATTTATTTATTTGACAGAGAGAGAGATAGCGAGAGCAGGAACACAAGCAGGGGGAGTGGGAGAGGGAGAAGCAGGCTTCTCGCTGAGCAGGGAGCCCGATGTGGGACTCGATCCCAGGACCCTGGGATCATGACTTGAGCCGAAGGCAGACGCTTAACGACTGAGCCACCCAGGTGCCCTATTTTTAACTTTTTGAGGAAACTCCATACTGTTTTCCAGAGTGGCTGCACCAGTTTGCATTCCCATCAATAGTGTAAGAGGCTTCCCCTTTCTGTGCATCCTCACCGACATCTGTTGTTTCCTGTATTGTTAATTTTAGCCATTCTGACAGGTGTGAGGTGATATCTCATTGTGGTTTTTATTTGTATTTCCCTGATGATGAGTGATGTTGAACACCTTTTCACTTGTCTGTTAGCCATCTGGATGTCTTCTTTGGAAAAATGTCTATTCATGTCTTCTGCCCATTTTTTTAACTTGATGCAATTATAAATGGGATTGTTTTCTTAATTTCACTTTCTGATAGCTCATTATTAGTGTGTGGCAACACAATGAATTTCTTTTTTTTTTAGATTTTATTTATTTATTTGACAGAGAGATACACAGTGAGAGAGGGAACACAAGCAGGGGGAGTGGAAGAGGGAGAAGCAGGCTTCCCGCAGAGCAGGGAGCCTGATACGGGACTCGATCCCAGGACCCTGGGATCATGACCTGAGCCGAAGGCAGACGTTTAACGAATGAGCCACCCAGGTACCCCCACAATGAATTTCTGTATGTTAATCTTGTATCCTGTTACTTTACTGAGTTCATTTATCAGTTCTAATAGCTTTTTCATGGAGTCTTTAGGGTTTTCTACATATAGGTATCATGTCATCTGCAAATACTGATAGTTTTACTTCTTCCTTTCCAATTTTAATGCCTTTTAATTCTTTTTTTAATTTTTATTAAAAGATTTTATTTATTTATTTGACAGAGAGAGACACAGCAAGAGAGGGAACACAAGCAGGGGAAGTGGGAGAGGGAGAAGCAGGCTCCCCGCTGAGCAGGGAGCCCAATGCAGGGCTCTATCCCAGGACTCTAGGATCATGACCTGAGCCAAAGGCAGGCGCTTAACGACTGAGCCACCCAGGTGCCCCAATGCCTTTTAATTCTTTTTCTTACCTAATTATTGTGACTAAGATGTCCACACTATGTTGAATAAAAGTGGTGAGAGTGGGAATCCTCATCTTGTTCCTGATCTCAGAGGAAAAGCTTTCAGCTTTTTACCACTGAGGATGATATTAGTTGAGTTTGTCATATGTGACCTTTATTATGTTGAGGTATATTCCTTCTATACCCACTTTGTTGAGAGTTTTTATCATAAATGGATGCTAAATTTTGTCAAATGCTTTTTCTGCTCTATTTAGATAATCATATGATTTTTATTCTTCATTTTATTTTTGTGGCGTATCATGTTGATTAATTTGCAGTTGCTGAATCACTCTTGCATCCTTGAAGTAAATCCCATTTGATCGTACTGTGTGATCCTTTTAACATATTGTTAAATTCAGTTTGCTAATATTTAGTTGAGGATTTTTGCATCTAAATTCAGCAGGGATATTGACCTGTAATTTTCTTTTTTTGTGGTGTGTCTGGTTTTGATATCAGGATAAAGCTGGTCTCATGAAATGAGTTTAGAAGTGCTCCTTCCTCTTCAGTTTTATTTAAATAATTTGAGAAGGACAGGTACTAACTCTTCTTTAAATGTTTGGTAGAATTCATCTATAATACTCTCTGGTCCTGGACTTTTGGTTTTTGAGAAGCTTTTAAAGTACCGATTCAATTTCATTGCTTGTAATCGGTCTTTGCAGATTTCCTATTTCCTTGTGATTCAGTCTTGGAAAGTTGTGTTTCTAGGAATTTATCCATTTCTTTTAGGTTTGCAATTTGCTGGTGTATAATTGTTCATAGTAATCTTTTACGATTTTTTTATCCTGTGGTATCGGTTGTAACTTCTCTTTCATTTTTTATTTTATTTATTTGCATTCTTTTGCTTTCTTTCCTTGATGAGTCTGCCTAGAGGTTCATGATTTTCTTTTTATCTTTTCAAAGAACCACTTTAAGTTTCATTAATCTTCTCTATTTTTTTAGTCTCTATTTAATTTATTTCTGCTATGATCTTTATTGTTTTCTTCCTTCTACTAACTTTGGGTTTGTTTATTTTTGGTTTTTGTTTGGTTTCTTTGGGAGTAAAGTTATATTATTTGAGCCTTTCCTTGTTTCTTGAGATGAGCCTGTATCACTATGAACTTTCCTCTTAGATCTGTTTTTGCTGTGTCCCATAGATTTTAGAAAATTATGTTCCCATTTTCAGTTTGTCTCAAGGTATTTTTTGTTTTCCTCCTTGATTCCTTCATTGATTTCCTCTTTGAAATGCTTCATTGTGTGTTTAGAAGCGTGTTGTTTTAGGCTCCACATGTTTGTGTTTTTTCCAGTTTTCATCTTGTAATTGATTTCTAGTTTCATACCATTGCAGCCAGAGAAGATGCTTGATCTAATTTTAATCTACTTGCATTTATTAAAACTTGCTTTGTGTCTAACATGTGGTCTATTCTGGAAAATGTTTCATGTGCACTTGAAAAGAATGTGTTCTGCAGTTTTTGGATGAAATGTTCTGTCTATATTAAGTTCATCTAGTCTAATGTATCATTTAAGGCCAATGTTTCCTTACTAATTCTCTGTCTGAATGATCTATCCATTGGTGTAAGTGGGTTTTTTTTTAGTCCCCTACCATTATTGTATTACTGTCCACTTCTCTCTTTATGTCTGTTAATATTTGCTTTATACATTTCAGTGCTCCTAGTTTGGGTGCATAAATATGTATGAATGTTACATCCTCTTCTTGAATTGGCCCCTTTATCATTATGTAATATCCTTCTTTGTCTTGTTACAGGCTTTGTTTTAAAGTCTGATATTATTTGATATGAGTAGTGCTACTCCGGCTCTCTTTTTGCTTCCATTTGCATGGAATATTCTTTTCCATCCCTCTACTCTCAGTCTATGTGTATTTTCAGATCTGAGGTGAGTCTGTTATAGGCAGCACAGAGATGGGCCTGGGTTTCTTGTTATCCATGCAGCCACTCTATGTCTTTGATTGCAGCACTTAGTTCATTTACATTTAAAGTAATTATTGCTAGGTATATATTTATTGCCATTGTGTTAATTGTTTTTTGGTTGTTTTTGTGGTTCTCTGTTCCTTCTTCTCTTGGTCTCTTTCCTAGTGGTTTGATGGTTTTCTTCAATGTTATATTTGTTGCTATGTTTTTTGTGTCTCTATCCTAGGTGTTTGGTTTGTGGTTATCATGAGGTTCATATATATATATGTGTGTGTGTGTGTGTGTGTGTGTGTATAACACACACACACACACACACACACACACATATATATATATGGCTGTCTGATTTAAGTTGATGGTCATTTAAGTTCAAATGCATTCTAAAAGTATGGGACCCCTCATGAATTTGCATGTCATCCTTGCGCAGGGGCCATGCTAATTTTCTTGGTATCATTCCAATTCCAAAGTGAGAAATTGATCAGTAATTGTCAAAAATGACAACTCTGAGTGAAAAGTACATTTTACTAGAGGACCCAATATAAATTTAATTTATATCTCTTCCTTTAATTTAATAATTATAATATGTACATTAAATCACTGTATTGAAGTGCAATATTTTATAAAACAATATTTACCTTTACTACCTGCAATATACTTCTTTTCTCTCTCTTTTTATTGTTGGTGGTCATTAAATTAATTCCATGACCTGCTAAGTGGGTCACAATACACAGTTTAAAATCTCTGATCTAGATCATTAATTCATTGAACAAGTATTTATTCAACACTAGCATGTGCCAGGTTGCCAGGTATTGTTCTAAGTTCAGCAGAGAACTAAACAGAAAAGAATTCTTGCCCACATAGAGCTTACATTCTGAAAGTGGGAACACACACATACAACATTATAATATGTGATATATATGAAATACCCCTATAAACTATATGGTATGTCAGATGGTGTAGCAGATATTATTGGTGCCATATCCATAACACCAAATATTATATCATATTATCACTTTGGTGTGCTTCTTCCTATTCCAGGGGCCAAGATCTGCATGTTTTTGCTTTGAGACTTTTTCCAAAGTCACAGAAGGCTTATTTGCCCACCTTGAGGAAAAGCAGAATTAATACTCCATCCCCAAGAAGCCAGCCAATGACTAATGGAAGTTGGCATAAAAATGCCTCAGCTTCTTCTCCACTTGAGTGGGGTAACTTTGGAACATCTCCCAAGAACCACTTATACTTGAAATCTTGGGGTAACTCAAACTGTGAAAGAAGATGACACAGGTTATGATACAAAATTAAATAGGAAAAGAAGTTAGGGAGGTCCATAGGGGATAATTTTAAATGGGGAGATCTGGGAAGGCCTCACTGATAAGAAATCAGTGCTATTTGAGGAAAGGTCTGAAGGCAGGAGAGGAGAAAGATATGTGGATGTGGAAGAGAGAGGATGTTTCAGACAAGGGGAACAGCAAGTGTAAAGACCCGGAAGCAAGAGTAAGGAGACCAGTACAATGGACTAAATGTTTGTATCACCCCAAATTCATAAAGCCCTAATTTCCAATGTGATGGTATTTGGAGATGGGCCTTCCTTTGGGAGGTAAGTAGGTTTAAATGAAGTCATGAGAGGGGTGCCTGGGTGGCTCAGTCATTAAGCCTCTGCCTTCAGCTCAGGTCACGATCCCAGGGTCCTGGGATCGAGCCCCGCATCAGGCTCCCTGCTCAGTGGGAAAGCTGCTTCTCCCTCTCCCACTCCCCCTGCTTGTGTTCCTCTCTCACTGTGTCTCTCTCTGTCAAATAAATAAATAAAATCTTAAAAAAGAAGTGAAGTCATGAGAATGGATCCCCCTTGATGAGATTAGTGCCCTTATAAATGAGATGAAAGGAACCAGTCCTCTTTCAGCCATGTAGGGATATAGCAAGAAGGCAGCTGTCTACGAATGAGGAGGAGAGCTCTCACCAGAACCCGACCATGGTGACATCTCGATCTCAGACACCCAGCTTCCAGAACCAGGAGAAATAAATTGCTCTTTAAGCCACCCATGATATCTATGCTATTCTGTTAGAGCTGCCCTAACTGACTAAGGCGACCAATGGTATGACAGCAGGAAAAGACAAGAGGTTCATGGGAGAGGTCTGAGATATAAGAGGAATATCTAAGTAGACACGGTTAACCTCACTGTTTTGTTTTCCGACCATATATTACCGATTAAGGGTTGTACATCTGGAAACCTGATTCAAAAGAATACCATGTTATTTAAAGTCAGGAAATGTGGTAATAGCAGGCAGGCAAAGAAGCTGACAGAAGTGTCGGGGGTTGTGTGTGAACATTTCAGAACTTCTACCAACACTCATATATGTTGTTGTTGTTGTTGTTGTTTTAAGTAAGCTTTCTAAAAATAAAGAATAAAGTAAGCTTTCTATATTGACTTGCATGGTCTCCCATTATTAATTAAGTCTCACTGCAAGGCTTTAGGGGTGCATTTCCAGTCATCAGCTGATCTGGACCTTTACATTGGCTGCTATGGCACAATGCAGTTGTCTTTTGGCATCAGTTTTCTCATCTAAAAAATGGCTCTACCAGCCTTGACCACAACTGACACCATCATACCTGTTTGATAAGCATTCATTCCCTTAAAGAAGAGGAGGGGCCAAAAGAACAGTAAGAGAATAAAGGGGGTTGAGAAATAACTTTTGCCTTGTTATGGGGAAAAAGGATTCTTCCGACTTTTTTACAGTCACATTTTAGAGAAGGGAATCCCTTTTATGCTAATCCAAACAGACAGCCCATCTTTGCTTAAATTCTTTCAGTGATCGCCACCTCACTGCTTTGCAAAATGGTCATTCCAATTCTCATGCCCCATTGATTATATTAAAAGTTCTCTATTTTTTGAATTAAAGTCCAAAGAACTTACTAAGCAACTCAGAAGTTTCTCTTTCATGTGACAATCCTTTTATGATTGAGTAAAACCAACCCACTTGCCTTGTTTTTCCTCTGCCAAACATCATCAGGTCTATAAGACATTCCACATATGATTGCAAGCACTTGAACATAACTTAGATGATTGACTTGTCAGCTATTATACTAACCATAAACCTCACCGCACACCCAATGCTGTTCTAAGTGCTTTTAGTTCAATTATCTCATTTAATATTCAAGCAGTCTTGGGAAGTAAGTACAATTATTATTCCTATTTTATAGATGAGGACAATAGGAAACATAGGAGGTAAATAATTTGCCTAATTACATATAACCAATAAGTTGTGGAGCCAAACATTCAAACTTACTAGTTTGACTCTAGAGCTCATATTATTCACTCATTCTGTTCTACCACCTGTCAAAAGTTCAGAAATAACAGAAGTAAAACCAATGAGTCACTGAAGTGTACTTAGTAAAAGTTAATTGTGCAATCACCAAAAAGACAATTTGCAAACCAGGAGCACTCAAACCAAAACATGGACAGAGGCTCAAGGGTACATTGTTATAAAGCAGCTTATATCATGAGAAAACAGTGATTTTATTCTTCACAGTGATTGGTTATAATATTAGAATTTTCTTGAATAATGAGGAAGTGGTCAATGGTTACCTTATGTCAACCTTGAGAAACAGTTTAAGTTTTGCTTATGATTTTTAGAGGCACAAGCAAAAAATGACCCAGGTCAAGTTAGTCTTGAAAAAATAAGCTAAGTTAAGTTTTGTTTGTATGACTTAACTGGTTTTGTCTACTCAGGGAATTTTCAAGGCAAAGATCTGTTTGTTTTTTATTTTAACACACCTATCCACTAACGAACTTGTGGTTAGTTAGTATGAGTCCAGACTAAGATTCAGACCTTCCAGCTCCTAGTCCAATGCTCTTTTCACCATGTCACATTATCCTGAGTGTGGATGGAATGCCTTTGGGAGAAAGTAAGAGGGTTCAGGAGAATGAGCTCTGGGTATAGAATTCCCAAATCCGAATCCCCAGAAGAACTGGATATCCGTTGATCTTTCACTTCTGTTACCAAAAATAACCTTCCCTGTTCCTGAATTTAGTCAGGAAAAATGCACATTGGCAAAGACAAAAAGGTAATCTTGCTCTAGAAAAGACTTCTAAGATTCTCCCTAATTCTCATACCTTAGGCCCCAGTGAAAACAAAGATCAGGGAAGTCTTCACTTCTAACCAGGAAGGAAGCTGTGGCCTCCAGCTATAGATCCTTGTCACCTAAAGCTGTTGAGATGGTGAAAATTCAATGGTGAAAGCTTCTTTTGTGTGGTGTTTTCCTTCTTCCCCAAAGAGCTGAGGGGTGGAGTAGGGAGAAAGGGATGGCCTCAGCTTATAAAGCTGAATCTGAAAGATTTCATCAAGAAAGTGAACTCTCAGAAAGAGCTCATGAAACAAAATCTCAGGGAAAGGAACCAAGGAAGGAGACAGAGATGACAATTGTCAATAGCATTATCAATTGTCAATAGCATGGGAGCAGGCAGGGTGATCTACTCAACGTGAAACTCAGCACATGCCATGTTGCTCAATGCCCCAGTGGCTTCCTTCTTCCCTCACAACAGAAGACTTAATTCAGAAAGGCACTGATGAGTCCTCATTCAGAACTCTGCTGAACTTATATTATCAGAGAGGCTCATCTTGACTCTCTGACTTAATTAAAACTCTATCCCATTTCTCTACTTTGTTTTACTTCTTAGCATATATCACTCCCTGACATATGGTTTGCTTGTTTTTAGTCTCTCCTCTCCCCCAACTCCAGCATATAATACCATGGAGGACATCGCAGACTGAGTCTAATTTTTTTTCCTGCTATAATCCAGCAACTAAAACTGAAACTGGTAATTGTTGATGGATGAAAGAATTAATGAACGAAAAGAAAATGAACAAAACTAGGAGGAAAAAAAGAAAGCAGATAGGTAAAGACAGTAACAAAAAGATGAATAATTTCAATAGTAAGGAGACCTGAAAAATGAAGTTTGTAACCCAAATATCGACAGGAAGATGGGGCAAGATGAGAGGAAAGATTAAATTTTTAGGGGTTTAAAACATAGGAATGTTCATCTTGTCTGCAAACCAACCAAAGGCCTATTTTAATAGCTCTTTCTCTCTGATCCCCACACTCAAAAATGATTCCAATAGCTTTTACTTAGTGAGCCAGACATATGATCTGTATTAGTTCCAGTCTTCACAATGACCCCGAGAGTAAGGAATTATTATCCCCACTTTACAGATGAGGAAAGTGGGGGCAAAATGTTAAGCAATTTATTCACAATAACCAAAAGTTGAACACCACTTGAATGTCCATCAACGGATGAATGGATAAACAAAATGTAGTATATTATTCAGTCATAAAAAGAAATGAAATTATGATACATGGATAAACCTAAAAAAAAAAGAAAAAGAAAAGATTGTGCTATGTGACAAAAACCAGACACAAAATCTACCTATTGTATAATTCAATTAATATGAAATAAACAGAATAAGTAAATCCATAGAAACAGAAAGCAGATTGGTTACCAAGGACTGGAAGGAGAGGGATGGATGCTTAATGGGTATACATGGGTCCTCCTTTGGGGTGATAGAAATGTTTTAGAACTAGATATAGGTAATAGTTGCACAACATTGTGAATATAATAAATGACACTGTATTGTACACTTTAGAATAGTTGATTTTATGTTCACCTCAATAATTAAATTAAATTAAATTGAATTAAATTATGGTTAGCAATTTGCACAGTGTTAAAGTGAGTTCCTCAAGTTTAAATGAAAGGACACTAAATAGCAATAAGAAAGCATATGAAAGTATACAACTCACTGGTAAAAGTAAATATACAGATGAATAGGGGCGCCCGGGTGGCTCAGAAAAGCGTCTGCCTTCGGCTCAGGTCATGATCCCAGGGTCCTGGGATTGAGCACCACATCGGGCTCCCTGCTCAGCAGGGAGCCTGCTTCTCCTTCTCCCTCTGTCTACCACTCTGCCTACTTGTGCTCTCTTTCTGTCAAATAAACAAATAAAATCTTTAAAAATATATATATACAGATGAATACACAATACTGTAATACTCTAATGGTAGCATGTAAACCATTTTTTATTTTAATATAAAAGTTTAGAGATTAGTATTAAGAATAACTATAACCACAAATATTTGATAATGGATACATAATATAAAAAGATGTAAATTGTCACAATAAAGCATATGGGGGAGAGGTCAAAGTGTAGTTTTTATATACTATAGAAGAAATGTTGTTTTATGCTTAAAATATTCATTACTCTAAAATGTTTTATGTAAGCCTCATAGTAACCACAAAAAAATACCTATAAAAGATAAACAAAGAGAAAGAAATCAAGCATATTACCACAAAAAAAATCAACAAAATACAAAAGGAAAAAGCAAGAGAAAAAACAAGGAACAAAAGAACTACAAGACAGACAAAAACAATTAGCAAAATGTCAATAGTAAATCCTTTCATATCAATAATTACTTTAACATAAATGGATTAAACTCCCCAATCAAAAGAATGGCTGAATTAATTTAAAAAGAGAAAGAGAGAACCAACAATATGTTATCTAAAACAGATTCACTTTAGATTTAAGGAAAAACAGGCTAAAAGTGAAGAGATGTATAAAGATATTCCATAAAAATGGTGAAAAAAAAAGAGCAGAGATGGCCAAACTTATATCAGACAAAATAGACTTTAAGTAAAAAACTGTCACTAGAGGCAAAGAAGGACATTATGTAATGACAAAAGGATCAATTCATCAAGAAGATATAACCATTATAAATATATATTCACCTGACAACAGACCACCCAAATAAATAAAGCAAATATTGACAGATTTGAAGGGAGAAATAGACAGTAACATAATAATAATAAAAGACTTCAATAACCCACTTTCAATAATGGATAGAATATCCAGACAGAAGAGCAATAAAGAAACAGAGGACTAGACAACACTATAAACCAAATGAACCTAACAGAAATATACAGAACATTCCACTCAACAGCAGTAAAATACACCTTTTCTTCAATCACACATGGTACATTCTCCAGGAAAGAGCACATGTTAGGTCACAAAACTAATCTTAATTTCAATTTGAAGAATATTGAAATCATACCAAATATCTTTTCAAAAACACGATGGAATGAAACTAGAAATCAATAACGGAAGGAAAACTAGAAAATTCACAAATATATGAAAATTAAATAACACACTCTTGAGCAACCATTGGGTCAAAGAAGATATCAAAAGGGAAACCAGAAAATTACTTGAGACAAATGAAAACAAAAGTATAACAGACAACGGGATGTAGCAAAAGGAGAACTAGGAGGGAAATTTATAGTGATAAACACCTGCATTAAAAAAGAAAGATCTAAAAACAAAACCCACCTTTAAACCTCAAGGAACTAGAAAAAAAAAAGAAAAAAACTAAGCCCAAAGTTAACAGAAAGAATAAATAATAGAGATTAGAGAAGAAATCAATGAAATAGAGAACAGAAAAACAGAAAAAAAAACGACAAAATCAAGTTGTTTTTTTAAAAAGATAAAACAGACAAAACTTTAGCTGCACTAAGAAAAAAAGGAGAGAAAAATCAAATAAATAATATTATAAATGAAAGGGGAAAAATTACACCTGACAGGAGAGAAGTAAAAAAGATTACAAGGGACTACACAAGAGAACCCTTGTGTGCTGTTGATAGGAAAGCAAAATAGTGTAGCTGCTTATGGAAAATAGTATGAAGGTTCCTCTAAAATTGAAAATAGAACTAACATATGATCCAGCAATCCTACTTTGGGTATATATCCCCAAAATTTATATCAGGATCTCGAAGAGTTATGTGTGCTCTCGTGTTCACTGCAGCATTGGTCACAATAACCAAGACAGGGAAACAACATAAGTGTCCATGGACAAATGAATGGATAAAGAAAATGTGGTATGTACATGCAGTGGGATACTATTCAGCCTTTAAAAAAGGAAATCCTGGGGCGCCTGGGTGGCTCAATTGGTTAAGCGACTGCCTTCGGCTCAGGTCATGATCCTGGAGTCCCGGGATCGAGTCCCGCATCGGGCTCCCTGCTCAGCGGGGAGTCTGCTTCTGCCTCTGACCCTCCTCCCTCTCATGCTCTCTGTCTTTCATTCTCTCTCTCTCAAATAAATAAATAAAATCTTTAAAAAAAAAAAAGTTTAAAAAAAAAAAAAAGGAAATCCTGCCATATGAGAGAACATGGATGAGCCCGAAGGACATGATGCTAAGGGACATAAGCCAGCCACAGAAAAACAAATACTGCATGATTCTACTTATATTTGGTATCCAAAGGTATCTCATAGGGATGCCTGGGTGGCTCAGTAAGTTAAGCGTCTCACTCTTGATTTTGGTTCAGGTCATGATCTCACGGTCCTGGGATCCAGCCCCGCATTGGGTTCCATGATCTGTGGGGAATCTGCTTGAGATTTTCCCTCTCCCTCTTCCCTCTTGTGCATGCACGTGCACACGTGTGTGTGTGTGTGTGTGTGCGTCCATGCATACAACTGCATGCACACGCACTCTCTCTCTCAAATAAATAAATCTCTAAAAAATAAAATAAAATAGTCAAACTCATAGAAGCAGAGAGTTGAATGGTAGTTTCTAGGGACTGAAGGGAGGAGAAAATGGGAAGTCATTGTTCAAGGGGCATGAAGTTTCAGTTCTGCAAAATGAATAAGTTCTGAGAGCCGCTGTACAACATTGGGTCTATAGTTAGCAATATTGTATCTAGAACACTTAAAATTTTGTTAAGAGGGTAGATCTCATGTTAAGTGTTCTTACTACAATTTAATATACAATAAAATAAACCAATATTCATCATGTATCAGAAACGTAGTTGGAAATTTTTCCGTCAGAATGTTCCCAAACATATGATTTCTCAGTTTTACAATTTGGGAAATGAAATTTGTAACATCCGGCTGTCCTTACATTTCCCTCCATCCCTTCCCCAAATCACATACAAGATAGAGACAGAAAAACCATATAAGTCAAAGTCAACCTTTCCCCTGGTACCAATGGGGCACTTCAGGAGGAACACTCATTTTACTGACACTTGGGCTTTATGAACTCTAGCCCTGAAGCAGCAGATCTTGTCAAAATACAAAGATTCAGAAGGTAAGGGTGGGGTCTGAGATGCTGCCTTTCTAATAAGCTCCCAGGTGATGCCAATGCAGCTCATCTAAGGACCACACTTTGGGTAGCAAGACGCATACACAATAGCCTAAAGAAACCCACTTTTGCAGAGTCTAACAACCACTGCATTTTATTCAGCAAGCTCAGTTTCCCTCTTTGAGGTTAGGAGACATGGATCCTCATCAGTCAACAGACCAGCTCTCTTAGCATCTTCCACATGGAGAAAAATATTCCCATTCCCATGTTCATAAAGGCCCATTTGTACTTAGCCTAACTGCCTATCCACTAGCGAGGGTTTCCTTGGAAGGAAGGAAACATTATCTAATAATAGTAGTGCCTTATATTTACACATGGTTTATAATTTACCAAATGCACTCACACCTGTCAGCTCATATCAGCCTCCCAATGATCCTTAGAGGTAGAACAGAGGAGTATATTATAAACCTACTTGACAGAAGCAAGCAGATAGAAACAACTGCCTTCAGAGTTGGAGCTTTCAGGGAAAGCTTTTAGAAGAAAGTGACTTCGAATATGAAGATCAGGAATGGATACAGTTTTGAGTAGGTGAGGACTGGGGGCAATAACATGCCAAGAAGGGAAGATGGATTCAAACACACTGTAAATATCGATTGAGCTACTATTCCCCAAACCAGTAAGATCAGCAGGAGCAAAAACATTGTAACTTTAATCTGTGGGAAGTACGCACCATTAAAGAATTTTAATTCAGGGAGTGATCGAATCAGATTCAGCATGGAGCATTTGAGTTTCACACAGGCAAGGCTGGGGAGAGTGAGGCCATCCAGCGGGGGGGCTCTGGAAGGGGAAGAAGTGAGAAATGATGAAGGAATGACCTGGAGCACTGACAGTGGAAAGGGATAGAAAGATATTTGTGCCTGATGGGATGGAGATTGTGACAGAGGGAACTTTAGCAGTTGAAGCCAACAGAAAAGATAAGCTTTTATATCTCAAGGACCATAAAAATGTGCATGCCCTTTGACTTAATTATGTCTCACTGGGATTTTAGGCTAAGGAAATAAATCCCCCAAAGGCAAAATTTCTTTCCACAGACAAGTCCATTGTAGTACTACTTATAACAGTGAAAGTTTGGGAACAACCGAAATGTTCGTAAGATGGTATAATTAAGTAAATTATTGTGCAATAAGAGTAAAATGACGTCATAAGATTAAAGAAAGAATTGAAGAATATTTTTAAAAGACCTGAATAAACACAGAAACATATTTCCTGGGTGGAAGAATTAATGCTTCAACGCTATAATTTTTTTTAATAAATAAACGCAATGTAATGCCAAAGAAATTTTTTTAATTTAAATAAATTAAATAAAATAATTTGAACAAATTGATTCTAAAATTTTATGAAAAAAATCACATTTATCAAGAAAATTTTAAAAGGAAAGACTTGCACTAATAGGTATTATAATATACAATTTTTACAATACAGTTATCAAAACTGTGCATTATTGGCATACAAACAGAACATGGTAGTGCCCAGAATAAATGTAAATATATATGTAAATGTAATGTATGACATTGACATTAGAAATCACTGGAGAAATCATGGATTTTTCAATAAAGGGTAATGGGATAATTTACTATGCATTCAGAAGAAAATTAATATATATAACATTTACAAATAAAAATTACATTTAATGTGAGGAATTTACATATAGCATTTAATATAGGAATATGTTAATTAATATATTGCTTGGTCACATTTCAACTTAAATATACTATAATTGAATATTAATTATAAAGTTAATATATGTGATATTTATATTTATAGTATTTATAAATATAATATAAAATGTGATAAATACAATGTTTATAATATTTTTTAAAATCTCTAGGATAATTAAAAATCTATTGTTAAAAAATTAACAGTATTAGAAGCAAAGAAGCAATAGAGAAAACCCAGAGCCTTATATTCTGGAATATAATAGACAGATTTGACAAGATGAAAACTCAAAACTTATGTGCAGTGAAATAGTCCATAAACAAAATCAAGGGAAATAGGACAGAGAAATGTTTACAATAGATTTCACTAGGTCTTAATATGTGTAATAGTGATAGAGACCTCAAAGATTAATTTTTAAAAAGACAAACATACTAGGCATAGGATTGAACAGCCATAGCATAAAAAAAGAATTCAAATGATAAACATATGGACTCAACCTCCCAAGAAGTCAGGAGACTGTGAATTAGAACAATAAGACACCATATTTTGCTTACTAGACTGGCAAAAATCAGATTGATAAAACCCAGTGGCGGCAAGAATGTGAGAAAACATCCTTGGTAGGAGTATATATTAGTAAGAATGTATATTGCTAAATATTTGGGGAATATTTACCTACCTTATGATTCAGTAATCTCACTTCTAGGATTTCCTTCTATAACAATTTTGGAGAGCAACTTGGCAGTGATCTATCAAAAGTTCAGTTCTCATTCCCTCTGACCCAACAATGCCATTTCTAAATGTCTATCCTAAAGTACATGCAAAGATAATCATGGCAGCAGTTCTTATAATAAAAAGCTGAAATTACCAAAGATCTAACAATGGAAGGATGGTAGAATAAATTACAAACTAGACAGCCATTAAAAAGAATGAGTTAAGAGTGTTGTTGGAGTGGGGGGTGGGGTGGGAGGGATGGGGTGACTGGGTGATAGACACTGGGGAGGGTATGTGCTCTGGTAAGCGCTGTGAATTGTGCAAGACTGTTGAATCTCAGATCTGTACCTCTGAAACAAATAATGCAATATACATTAAGAAAAAAAAAAAGAAGAAGAAGAAGGTAGCGGGAGGGGAAGAACGAAGTGGGGGAAATCGGAGGGGTAGACGAACCATGAGAGACGATGGACTCTGAAAAACAAACAGGGTTCTAGAGGGGAGGGGGGTGGGAGGATGGGTTAGCCTGGTGGTGGGTATTGAGGAGGGCACATTCTGCATGGAGCACTGGGTGTTATGCACAATGAATCATGGAACACTTCATCTAAAACTAATGATGTAATGTATGGGGATTAACATAAGAATAAAAAAAATAAAAAATAAAAATAAAATAAAAATAAAATAAAATAAAAAAAGAATGAGTTAAGGGCGCCTGGGTGGCTCAGTTGGTTAAGCGACTGCCTTCGGCTCAGGTCATGATCCTGGAGTCCCTGGATCGAGTCCCGCATCGGGCTCCCTGCTCGGCAGGGAGTCTGCTTCTCCCTCTGGCCCTCCCGACCCTCCCCCCTCTCATGTGCTCTCTCTCTAATAAATAAATAAAAAATCTTTAAAAAAAAAAAAAGAATGAGTTAAGTCTGTAGCTAGTAACCTAGAATATATAATTCCACTAAACTTAAAAAAGTTAAGTCATAGAAATTGTTACATTTTTAGTTTAAAAAATATTTGTATGTGCATATGGAGACATGACGATATACATGTATGAAAAAGATAGGTATGCCCCCAATCTGTTCACCACGGTCACCCACAGACATGAGATCAGAGGAAAGGAGGAGGGTGTGTGATTTGGGAAGGTTATATCTGACTTTATAGATAAAGATTTTTTTCAACAGTGCTGTGATGTGTGTGTTTTTTTTCACTCTTGGTATTTTTAGCATTTTTCTTTTTTTTTTTTTTTAATTTTTGAGAAAGGAATATAGTCCTCAAAGAAGAAAGATGAAAAACCAAAGGCAAAACTGTTCCCAGGCATGAAGGAGGAGAAAGAAGAGAGACATGGCAAAAGGCAACCCAGAGAAGTCACAGACAGAAGGGTCTGGGGAGGGCAGGGGCTGAGAACCAAGGAATGACAGCGTCTGGAGGAGGAATGGAGGGAGGCAGGGCACTGCAGAGAGGCCAGGATAATGCCACCCAGAGAGCAGATGATGAGTAGCAGGGTTGCAAGCCCGGGTGCAAATGCGGGGAGGGGTGTTCCACTCTGCCTGTGCATCTCTGGAGAAACAGAGAATTAGGACCTCACACTAAACCTCCTGAATTAGAAGCTCTTCAAGTGACACGCAGACACGCACAGCAGCTTTGAAACACTGCTCAGGTGATGGTAGTGCTGTGCAGTCAAGGTTGAGAAATCGCCAATTAAAGGCATAGGAAAGTGTAATGAGTCAGGGAAACTGAGGAGTGTAGTTCATTCTTTCCCACTAAGTTTGACAGGTGCAGAAAGGAGTGAATTAAATTAATAAAAGTTATTAGAACATGGTAAAGCACCAAAAGGGTCACCAGGGTCAAGGAACATATGAGCACGTTGTAGGCTAAGTTGAAGAAGCCCATGGGCAGAAGAGATGAAATATTCGAGGAAGGTGGTAAAAAAAGAGGAAGGGGGAAAAGGATTTGTTTCTAGACTTTCTGTTATTTGTCAGACATTTTAGATATGCTATCACCATTATTATTTCTTTTACTGGTGATTAATAACCACCATTATTATTATTTTTTGAGGCATATATTACAGCATCCTCTTTGCAGTGAGGCAACTGAAGTTTAGGAAAGCCGTATGAATAGCAAGGACTCAAACCCACGCCCAAAGCATTCAGTCACGGAGCAGGGTCCTGGAGGCACAGTGACTGCTGGTGGTTTAGGGGTAGTAGCCTCAGTGCCCCACGCCACAGAGCAGACAACCAAACTGTCACCCACCAGAAGCCAAGAGCACAGGCGAGCTGGGCAGCCCGCAGCCGACCGGGAGCCCCAAGGAGGAAAAGCGAGGTCCCCACCTTCCAAGAGCGGACAGTCTGGACTTTACCTAGAGTGCTATCTTTTTCACCAGCTATTAAAACTGTCTGACTAGAACAACTCCAAGAAAACGGAGTAATCCTTTGCCTTGCAAAAGTCATAGAGAAATATTCTGTCATTGAAGATCTCATGTCCCCCAGCAGTTCGGGAAATAAATAGGAGTTGCATGCATTTGTGGCCCCCACAGGGGAGGCAAACGTACCTGGAGGATCACAGGAAGCAGGTGAAGACTGTCCATGAAAGATGTATCTCCCCCTAGACTAAGAGAACCAGATGGAGTCTCTGGCCATGTTACTGACCAGGAAGCATCAGGTGATGTAGCTGGGCTTCCACTCCAAAAGGATCACCAAAGCATCCTGAGATTTTCAATGTATTCCTGAGGCCTAGCAAGTGGCTGCCAATAAATATTATTTGCCAGTTATTCCAGGGTGACAGTAAAAGTGGCCTCAAAGGGGGAAAGCCCAGTGTTCCAGTAACTTTTATTTTTGGAAACTCGAGAGGCTTTGTTTAGAGTATCTCCTTGATAGCCCTTCTGGGTTATGAAACAATCAGCTGCGGTATTAATCAATGGCATCTAACAGACACTAGCAACTTAGTAATTGATGGATATCTATTTAATTCAGGCAGTTACTATTTGTTTCAGTACTTGTTTTGCAAGAGAAAAGCGGTTGTGCATGGTTTTGTTATTACCAAAAAAAAAAAAAAAAAACCCTGTTAGAAAAAATAAATTCTACATTTGCGGAAAATAAGAAGAGGGTGGCCCTACCATTGCTTCTGTTATACTCGTGTGGTGGAAAAGAAACAGAGCACCCCGGAAATTTGGGCTTTGGGGTATCAAAAAAGAAAGCAAAACCCTGCTTGGGTCACTGTTTATTTTCTTTTGCCCCTTTTGTTCTGACCCCTCCTTCTTGTCAGAGAAGGGGAGATTCAACTCCCTGGAGCCCCCCCCCCCCCTCCGGTCAGATATTGTCAAGCTGCTGTTGTTCAGAGATAAGGAAAGAAATTTGACACGGAGGTGCTCCCCATCTTGATTGCCGGAAGGAAGGAATACCATCTTCGAGGTCATTCGATCTATTAAGCCATCTTTATGATTGTTTTGCCTCTGTATCTTCTGGGGCAGTCTCGGTGGAAGATGTGTGGCCCTGATCATGGGAAACCAATCTGGGATAATCAGTTATTTCTTCCCCACGTCTCTGCTGTGCTCTGGCTCCCCCGAGCACCTCCCTCACCTTGTAAACCTGGCAGGCTCTGGACATTTTGCATGCTGCAGAAAATCACTGTTTTGCCTCCAGCAAGGAACGTAAATGTTGCAAGACTGACTCCTCCTCTAATGAAGAAAGGGTGAACAAGTGCACCGAGTTGAGCTTCTTGTCCCAGAGCCACCGGGCTGGGGACCGTGGCGCCCAGGCTGAGATCCCGAGCCGCGCGTCTTCTGGGCTTCCCCCACCCAGCCCCCGCCCCCGCCCCCGCCGCCTCTCCGTCTTACAGGATCCTCTCCCTCCATCTGGATTTTACCGGCTGTTCGCGAAACAGCTTTACGCACAATGGATCTCCCCGTCCTTTTGCAGGAAGTGCTCACGGACTGATGTGGCTGACTTTGCTCCCAGGCAAAAGTGAGTAGCCACTGCCGGGCTGAGCCTGTGGCGGACGCGGGGGCGGCGGGGCGGCGGGTTCGAGGCGGGAGAGGCGCGAGGGCAGCGCGCGCGCGGCGCGGGGGCTGCGGGTTCGAGGCCCCGGTGCGGCGCGGGCTGCGGCTCCAGGAAAGCGGCAGAACCCAGGCGCCGGCGGCAGAGGCGCTGCCCGGCCGCGGCCGCAGGGCGAAAGCCGGGGCTCCGACCGCAGTCAGCATTGCTGGCCCCTCGGAGAGAAACTAAGAATGCCCCCTCCCCCTCACAACAGCACACCTTGGTCTTCTTTTTTTTTTTTTAAAGATTTTACTTATTTATTTGAGAGAGAATGAGAGACAGAGAGCACAAGAGGGAAGAGGGCAGAGGGAGAAGCAGACCCCCCGCCGAGCAGGGAGCCCGATGCGGGACTCGATCCCGGGACTCCAGGATCATGACCTGAGCCGAAGGCAGTCGCTTAACCAACTGAGCCACCCAGGCGCCCCACCTTGGTCTTCTTTAAAGGCATCTTCGGATGCGCCCTGGAGAGTGAGTTTCGGCGTGACCGTGGGGTTCTCGCAGTGTAAATTATTAACGTCAAACTGAAAAGAAAAAATCGCGGGAAGGGGCTCGGGAAGGTGAGGTGATGCCTGCGGGCTCGCGGGGCCTCCCGGCGGCGGCGGCGGCGCAGACTCTCGGGCAGCGGGTGGGGAAAGTTCAGGGTCACCCGTGCTGGCCCGAAAGGCGGGGCGCCCCCGCGAAGGCAGTGGGCGCCGCCGGGCCAGGTCCGAGGCTCCAGCCGGAACCGTAGCCCCGAGCGGGGGCGGGACGGGGAGGGGGGGGAGCTCCCATCCCGGGAGGCAGCGGCGAGCAGAGCCCGCCGGCGGGGAGCGGCGGACTCAGGAGGCGGACGGGCACGCGCGGGTAACTGGGGAGCCGGGCGCCGGGCGGGGGGACAGCGGGGCGGGGGTGCCAGTCCTTCCAGCAGGAAAATATTCTTGTAGTGACCTCTACCTGTACCCTGGGGAAGCAGCCCACGGTGCCCTCATAAGCAACTTAGGGTTTTCTGTGATGGGACTTGAAAACGGTTGCAAAACAGGTATTGTTAATCTGGAGAGATTCGTTTGCATTCATTCATCAAGTTGGCTGGTAAAGAGTCTCCTCGTCTCTGCTTCTTGGTTAGTGGAGTGCTTCTATTCCTAGCCCAGCCTCTGGCTGTGCAAACTCGGGCAAGGCAATCATCCTCTCTGGGCCTCTGTTTTCTTTGCAACATTTAGGGGAATTAATCATTCCATAGATAGATAGATAGATAGAGGCTATATATATATATATATATATATATCATTAAACATAATATGTGTATATGCATAGTATATTGTATATATAATTATATATACAATATAGTATATGTTATATAGTATATAATATATATGTGTAGTATATATATACTATATTATATATATGGGGTAAATATGCTGAATATTGTAAGGAAGAAGCAGATGAAATTTTTAATTTTAATGGTTCTTAGAAACTGGACATCACGGGTCCTTTTGAGAATTAGCTATGAGTCTTCTCCCAAGGAGTTCTTATGTAATGTACATAAAGTTTTTCAAGCAAGCCCTCAGAGTTTGTGGACACTCCTGAAGACCCTGCCTGAACCCCAGGTAAACATTCTTTTCCTTCTTTTTGAGGACCTTTGGCATCAAGACCACACAGCTGAGCTGGCTATGGAAGTAATCTATAGCCCTCCGGTGGGGTCTGGAGTCAGCCATGCTACTGAAAGAGAAAGCACTCCCACCATGAGTAAGCTCCTGGGATACTGTTTCCCAAAGGCTTCACCAATCTCTGCCTCCTGGGGAACCTTCCTCACAAACTCTTTTCGTGACTTTCCAAAGGTGAGGTCCTCACCCCTAGAGTTTTCAGTCCTATACACAGCCACCTCTAGCAAGTCACTGTCTCAGAGATAGCTCTTCAGGTCACCTAGCTGCATGTCAAACAGCGAAGCCAAAGCTTTGTTTGGAAACAAAGTGCTGTTTGCTCTCTGTGCATAGTAGGAAGAGTAATAGTGTTCTTTTGGACCAATGCACTTTTCTTTTAAAGTAGTAAGGACTCCTATTGGGGCACCTGGGTGGCTCAATTGGTTAAGGGTCCGACTCTTGATTTTGTCAGGCTGCATGCTGGGCGTGCAGCCTGCTTAAGATTCTCTCCCTCCCCCTCTGTCCCTCCCCACCCAAAAGAAAAAAATAATAAATAAAATTTTTAAAAAGTACTAAGGACTCCTGTCTGATGGGACCTGAGTCTTCCATTGGTAATGCCAACAAGGTACAGCAGAGGACACATGGAGCTTTGGAATCCACAGACTGGGCTTCAGATCTTGGCTCCCACACTTGGACAAGTCACTCAACTACTCTAAGCCTCATGTTCCCTGTTTGTAAAATGGGGAACAATACTGCCTTTCTTGCATAGTTGCTAGGAAAATGAGAAATGGAAATGCCTGGTTTATAGTCAGTAGTCAACTAGTATTATTAATATTGACATGAGGTTATCAGTAAGTGTTAGTTTCATGCTTTTCTAGAGCAGCTTACTATTCTGTAGGGCTTATGTCAGCAAAAGAATGTGTAAAGTCAATTCTACTCCAATTATTCTCAAAGATGAGGGGTGTGTTCAGAATACAGAGTTGGCTTTACTGCTTCACCTTTGTCAAGCAGAGCACTCTGTGTGGCCAGTAAATAAAATGTGTCCAGACTGACATGGATTCTCGACCCTTCCTCCCAATTCTCTTTTGGCCCATAATCTCGAACATGAAATAGCTAGCTCTGCTTTGTAGTGACAAACACCTCTGCATGGACACTGGAGAGGTCTCATGGTTGCATCCATCTCCAGATACCCTAGAAACTGTCTCTGTAAAGAGAATTGTCTCCACTGTCATTGTTCGAAGGGTAGCACAGATACAGCCAATTCAGCTTATCCTGTCTCTCCGCTTCTCTCTGTCTCCCTCTTTGGTAATGGCCCCTCAGTTGCGAGAAGCTGGGTGACGTTGAGATGTGGGAAAGAAATATGAGAATCCTAAAAGGAAATTTGATACCCTCAAAGTAGTCATTCCAAAGATGGATCAGTACTCTGGCAAGGCATTCGTGCATGCAAAGATGACAATACCGATACGTACTTTTCACTGAGCCTTCAAGATGGACTAAGCAGTTTGCTACGTGACCTCAGTTAATTTTCTCATAGCAACGCTGCAGGGTATGAATTATCAATTAAAGCTTTACAGATACATTGAGACTTAAAAAATTTTACATAACTTGTCCACTCTGCATAGCTGCTAAAAGGCAGAAGAACCAGGATACAGGCCCAGGTCTGTCTGACTTTGACGCTCACTCCTTTCACACTGCCTAGTGCCGCCAAGCTCTCTGGCGTCAGAAGGCTGTGTCATGCCAGTTGGGTCCCAACCCAGTTCTTCTTCTTCTTCAGAGCATTTAGAGCAGGAATAACCAAATCATCTACATGATTTAAGTGGTGTGAACATACACTTTGCATGTGATACATATTAACAGTCAGCAGCAATGAAACGGCCTATGAGGAATGATGTTCCCAAACCTTTCCAGATCCAGCTGGGAGAGTCGAGTTAGGCAACACCGGGCCTTGGCAGGCAGGGCTGGGTCTGAGCCACTAACTTCCTGAGTGACTCTTTTAGGTTGAAAAGAGCTCTGAAACGTTCACTCTCTACTACTTTGAGAATCAGGACACGATTTACAGTTACCTCCCTGTGTAAAACATTTATTCATTCATTTATTCATTTAACAAACACTTGCTGATCTCTGAATAAGGCAGACAAGGTCCTGGCTCTTGTGGAATTTCTATGATAGAGAGAGTGACAGGAGGCAGGTGAACAAATGCAGAAATAAGATAATTTCAGGTACTGAGAAATGCTATGAAGAAAGTAAAGAGAGGCTGGGGGCTCAAGAGTAAGAGGGCTTGCAAGCAACTTGAAATAGGGCAGGCGAGAAGATGTCCACAAAGAGGTCACTCTTGAACTTAAACCTGCATAAAAAGAGGGAGCCAGCCTGATGAAGGTCTGGGGAAAGAGATGCCTTAGCAGAAAAACCTTCAGGGAAAGATCTGGATGTGGAATGAAGGAAGCAGTAGAGCCTCAAATATAATGAGATGGCGCCTTGGAAATCAATTTGAGTTTTATGTAGGGGAAATTCTTGATTGACTGCCTATCATACCCTTCTAGGCTGTGCTGTGGACTTACCTCCTATCTTATTTAACCTCCCCCACCATCTGGCGAGGCAGCTATTTCTGTCTTGATTTGACAGTGGAGGAAACCAAGATTCATAGAAGGTAAGCAAATAGCGCAAGGTCACAAAGCTGGTCTTCGAACCCTGTAGTCTGTTTTGCGCCAAAGCCTAAAACTTTTTGCTAATACAGCATGTGGACTTTGAGATAATCTCTTTCAGAAGATCGAAAGGAGCTAACAGAAGGAACATGTCAAAAGTATATTAGGTGACTAAATGCTGACAGGCGATTTCTATCTCATGTCCCAAATTCCAGTGAGTGTGTCTAAACTTGCTCAGTGCCACACATTAGCACTAGCCACATGTGATGACTGGGAACTTAAAATGCAATTAGTCCAAACTGAGATGTACTGTAAGTGTAAAAATATCCCCTAGATTTCAAAACCTAGAACAAAAAAAATCCCCACCTCATTAATTTTTATACTGATCAGATGTTAGACTGGTAATACTTTGGATGCATTGGTTTAGATGAAATATACTATTAAAATTAATTTCATCTGTTTCCTTTTAATTTTTTTAATGCGATTAATAGGAAAGTTTAAATTGCATATATGACTTGCATTATATTTGCACTTAACAAAACTGGTATAGACTAATGAGTTGACAAATACATGATAGGAAACTTTTCTCCCTTCTTCCTAACATAATTTCTTCTCTATTCTTGGCTCAGACTTCTCAAATCTTACCCATCAGGGAAATCTCAAGAAGCTTTCTAACATCCTAAGACCAAAGAGTCATTTTAAATCTAAAACAGCCTGAACAATACGCAGTCCCAGTTTCCAGAAGGACTGCTCCACGAATATCACAGAAGGCCATTTTGGTTTCTTTTGTCCGCTAGCTTGAATAGCACATCACCAAAGTTAAGATATGATTTGTTCCTGCAATCTCATGTATGCCAAAGGGAGAGCAGTCCGATTCTGAAGTTGTTAGAGGAAGCCTCTGACCTGGGATATTGGAGGCATGGATTCTGCTTTGTCTACTGGTTTGTGTGTAATTCTCACCCTGCTTCCCCCAGCAATCCTGTAGTAAAGTTCAGAATTGATGAGATAGTGCCATATAAAATGCTCATGAAGACATGAGCTACACAGATGTTGGCCATGGGTGTCACTGATGATCCGAGGACTGGAGGCATTCGTCCATGGGGAAGAGTTTCCTTTCTGTAGCTTGAGCAAAGCACTATATGAGATGTTCTGGGATGTCTGGGTAGCTCAGTCCGTTAGGCATCTGCCTTCCGCTCAGGTCATGATCCCGGGATCCTGGGATTGAGTCCTGGGTCAGACTCCTTGCTCAGCAGGGAGCCTGCCTCTCCTTCTGCCTGCCACTCCCCCTGCTTGTCCTCTCTCTAACTCTCTCTGACAAATAAATAAATAAAATCTTAAAAAAAAAATGTTCTTTCAGATATGCAAGTAGTGTTCATTTTCACTTGAAATCTACATGGGAGTCGGGGGGGGGGGGGATGACAGTGAGAAACTGAGTGCAAGTGAATGTTAGTATATCTGCATCAACAGCAACCATATCTTTCAGCATCTTCTAAGCCAAGAAGTCTATGCCAGACTCCATAGGGAAAATAACAGAAAATAACAGAACAAAACAGAGGTCTTTGCTCTGGAGGAGCGCATTATCTTGAGAAGATGGGCATAAACATAAAACCCCAGGAGCAATGTCAGATAATATTCTCCAAGTGTTACATGAATAAAACAGAGTTTGGAGATTCCAGAAGGCAGTGTGCCTGAGAAAGGTATGAGACGGACATCGAAGGACGTAAAATGAGGCTAAATACAAATGGAGATGGGGAGAGAGGGCATTTCCAGTAAGAAAACATGCACGTAATCCCACGACAATAGGAATGTACAGGGAGGGTTTGGTGTTGTGAAAAGGTATAATTGGCATCGCTGGGGAAACTTTTAAAACATACTGATGCCTCAACCCAACCCCCAGAGTTTTCATTTAATCAGTTTAGGAGTAGGGACTGCGTATTGGTATTATTGTTGGTGTTGTTTTTAATTCTCCAGAATATTCTAAAATGAATTTTCTGAGTCAGGGTTGAAAACCACTGAGCAAAAAACACAAGATTTTTAGATCATAATCATAGAAAATAAAATTCAAAGGGTAATATTTTAAAGGGAATTAATTGGATAATCAAGAATTGTGGTCTTTATGGAAATTTGATATACATGTATATTTCTTTTTTTTTTTTTCTTTTTAAGTAGGCTCCTTGCCTAGCATGGAGCCCAACATGGGGCTTGAACTCATGACCCTGAGATCAAGACCTGAGCTGAAACTGAGAGTCGGATGCTTAACCGACTGAGCCAGCCAGGCGCCCCTATATATGTATATTTCTCTGTAGTCTTTTTAATTCACAGATAATTGTTGTTCATAGTGATCCTGTCCACTTGGGTGTGGCTAAAAGTTGTAACTAGCTGCCTATTTCCTTACTCTGTGTATTCTTGCAGTGTCCTGTAGTCGATCCTAGCAAAGTATGGGGCTGCTGGGATCTCAGCTGCTCGTATCCACCAGGCTTGGTGTAATCTTTGCAAAGGGCTTTATTATCATGCCCATTTGTGCCCATGGTAGCTATTTTACAATAACCTGTAAAATTCTCTCACCTCTCCAACTTGACAAATTGGGAAATAGAGTTTAATTACTTGCCTTGGGCCTTGAGGCTAACTGGCAACAGAGGTGAAATTAGAATTCTCAGCCACGTCATTCCCCATATCTTATTTGGCTCCCAAAGCGAGTCAGCCCAGGCTCCTGTTGATGTTAGAATACTCTGTCCCGGCAATGTTATTTCTTCAATGAATGAATCAGTGTTACAGATCAGTAGGTGAAAGATGAAGAGTCGGCCTGAGCTGCCGCGCTTGATGATGAGTGTCAGCATGGAAGAAATAGCCACAACAGCCCCAGAGCCCCATCCCTATGCTCTAGGAGTTCCTATTCAAGTGAAAGTTTGGCCATGCCTATTACAGCTCCTCAGCCCTACCTCTGTGAAGTGAAGGCTCCTGAGCCCAGGAGCTTTGGGGCTATTCTAATTCCTCTCCGAAGCTCCTGTTCACTGAAAGGATATTGATTTTTGTTACACACCAGAAAAGAAGAGAAGAAAGCCCAGCAATTTTTACAGCTGCATTTTTAAAGAACTCTTTATGTGTTTTGGGAACTTCTGGGTTTATTGGCAGTGGTGAGGCTGGGAGGTCTTTATGAAAGGTAGTGGAAGAAAGCTAGAGTCTGGCCACTAGGCTCCTTAGAACAAGAAGATCAGTTAATTTTGCACCATCCCAGATGGCTATTTCCTTTTTCTCTGTCTCCAAGTCCATTACCGATTTAAGAACAATTTCCAGTATCCTCTGTTATAGCAAAAAGCAAGTCTCTAAAACAGTAGTCCTCAACACCGATTGCTCATGACAGTCATCTCAGGGGCTTTAAGAATACAGATGCCCAGGCGCCACCCTTAGACCCACTGAATCAAGATTCTGGGAATGGAGCCTGGACATCCGTGTTTATTTACAATTCTCCTGGTGATGATAACGTGCATTGGTACGAGCTGATTTTACTGCTCAGCTAAGATATAAATCTTAATTACTTATTTGTATTTCTCCTTTTGTTTTAGATCACATGACCCCAGAGAACCACCCAAACCATATTTGTGTTGTCATTCTACTCTTTGGAAACATGGTTTCTAGCATAATATTAAGTTTTCTACTTGTTTAAACTAACTCCAAACTCAGAATGCCCTACATAGCCTCATGATGAAAATTTCTGTAAGTGCAATTTAGAGATCAGATTGCCAGAAGCTTGATAAGTATGAGATTGAAAGATAAAGTTTAAGCTTCTCTGCCACGCATGCAATGAATTTCCCAATTGCTATGTTGATCTTTAGCAACACTTGCTTTCCTCTCTCAGCCATTTCAAAGCCAATTAACTCCATTCTTGTTCACACCCTTATTAAAAATATAATTATAGCAGTATTCTCCAGGGATTGTCATTGGATAGACTTTACAAAGTGAAATGGCCAAGAACTAACTAGGTTGTGTAAAACCTCTCAGCCCCGAGAAATCATTTGGGATGCAAGGGGCTACCAGCCACAGGGTAGGCTAGGTAAGTCATGAATTTTAGTTTGGAAAGAGACAATTACAAGTCACCCAAAGATAGAAGAACCTAGGATACAGAAAATGGTGGACTCAATCTGAGAATAATTATCCAGGGTCTGGTTAAGTCTGAGACTCCAACCATTCTCAGAAAGTTGTATTAATGCCAAAAGCAACCAAGTTTTGGGCACCTGGGTGGCTCAGTCGGTTAAGCATCTGCCTTGGGCTCAGGTCATGATCCCAGAGTCCCAGTATCAAACCCTGGCATCAGGCTCCCTGCTCATTAGGGAGTCTGCTTCTCCCTCTGCCCCTCACCCTGCCTGTGCTTGAGCTCTCTCCCTCTCTCTCTCTCAAATAAATAAATAAAATCTTTAAAAAAAAAAAAAAGCAACCAAGTTTTTATACTAGATTTGGAAGGCAGGGGAGAAAGGGAGTGATGTACCATGTACTTTTCCAGAGTGTTAAGGTTGCAGAATTAGAAGGAAAGAAATTGTGAAAGAGGTTGCCGAGAGTAGGGTAGGCAAAGCCCTCCTGGTAGCCAAGCATCATGGACATCGGCAGTTTTTATTCACTCAACTTTCACGGAGCGTCCACTACAGCCAGAGGCTGTTACATGACCTGGAGGGAGAGTGATGAAGTTCCTGCTCACATGGAATTGATATCCAGTGAGAGGAAACAGATATCCACATTAAGAAACCAATAAGTAAAATCTGGTAAGATGGTTAGTGCTTTGCGGACAAATGAAAGCAGGTAAAGGGAATGGGGTCTGATGAGGGCTGCTTTAAATAGGATCACAAGAGGTGTCTCTCTGATGTGGTGGCCTCTGAGCTAACACATTGTCAAAGCAGTACAGAGATCAGGAAGAAAGAAGGCCAGGGAGAGGGAACAGCAAGAGTAGATGCCCTGAGGTTGGAAAAGGGTTGTCATGTTCAGGAAATAGAAAGGAGACCAGTATGGTTGGATCTCAGCAAGGAAGAGAGAGAGCGTCAGGCAGGAAAACAGCCCAGAGGGCTGGAGGTCATGGGGTGCAGTTAGGATTTTAAGTGCTTTAAGGAAATCATTGGGAGGTTGTAAGTAGGAAGTAATGTGTTCTTTTTTTAAAAAATTCAATTAACATATAGTGTATTATAACATATACATGTATTATTAACATTTGGTGTAGTTTCAGAGGTAGAATTTAGTGATTCATCAGTTTCATACAGCATCCGGTGCTCATCACATCATGTGCCCTCCTTAATGCCCATCACCCAGTTAGCCCATCCGCCCCCCCACCTCCCCCCCAGCAACCCTCAGTGTGTTTCCTAGAGTTTAGAGTCTCTTATGGTTTGTCTCTAGAGGGTATTATGCTAAGCAAAGTAAGTCAAAGAAAGACAATTATCGTACGATCTCACTCATAGGTAGAATTTAAGAAACAAAACAGATGATCATAGGGGAAGGGAGGGAAAATAAAATAAGACAAAATCAGGGAGTAATGTGTTCTACATTGCATTTTAGAACTCTCTCAGGCTTCTGTGTGGAGAATGCAGTGTAGACTGGAAGAAGGGGGGGAATGTGGCAGGTACAGCAGGAGGTAAGGAGGGATCAGCCAAGGTGGGAGCAGTGAAGTGGAAGAAGGATGGGATTCAGGAGCCATTTTGGAGGTAGGGCCAGCATGACTTCCAGGTGGATAGGGCCAACAACAGTGATGGCAGACCTAGTCCTGTCTGAGACATTGCTCTTGCCCCATCCCTACACAGGTCACTGGTTTTGAGCCAAAATGGAATAATATCTAATGCTATTTGAAAACATTAGGGATTTTACCTTAGCTTATTTAAGCAGAAAAAAAAAAAATCAAATTCCTGTCCAGGGAGAAATTTGTTTGCTGCTTCTTACCTCCTAACTTTTAAAATAGCATCCTGTCTCATAAGACTATTTCAATGGGGTTTATTGTTTTTGATTACTGTGCTTTCCATAAATGCTGAAACATCATATTCACATTCCTAAGTTTATCTTTTCTTCTGAGTATTTTGACACTCTGGCTGCATTTACTGAATCCTTCATGACATCAGACATTTACACACGGCTTTTTGCCATTGGTCAGTTTCCCCAAGTAAATGCTGACATCGTAATAGCAAGCATTCAATGAACACTTACTATATCCAAGGCATTGTTTTAAGAATTTCACATTTAATCCTCCCAGTCACCCTTTGAGTGAGTACTCTTATTACTATCATTTTATAAATGAAGAAACTGAGGCAGGGGCACCTGGGTGACTCAGTCAGTTAAAGCGTCTGCCTTCGGCTCAGGTCATGATCCTGGAGTCCTGGGATCGAACCCCGCATCGGGCTCCCTGCTCAGTGCGGAGCCTGCTTCTCCCTCTGCCACTCCCCCTGCTTGTGTTCCCTCTCTCTCTCACACACACTCTCACTCTATCTTAAATAAATAAATAAAAATTAAAAAAAAGGGGGGGGGGTAAAGTCATCTGCCCAAGCTCACACAGCTGGTAAATCGCAAAGCCAGGTTTTGCATGAGTCTGGCTGCAGAGCTCCAGGTTCTCAGTCACTAAGGTGTGCTTCTTTCCCTCTGTCTCCTTTTCACTCTTTTCTATATAACTGAAGCTGCTGCCTTCAGAATCAGACTTGTTTCTCCTGCAAAATCCCCAGTGTGCCACTAAGAGGCGCTTTGGCCGGGCAGGGCTTCCAGGTGTGGAACCGGAGAGGAAATGCCATAATTCAGAGGCTGGATGATTCAGCCCCTCTCCAGGAGGACTCCGCATCTAAGCCACCCAGCCAAGGTGGGAGGAGAACCACCCTCCCAGGGAGCTGGCTGGACAAAGTTGCCAACCGTGGAAGACTCCCATGAAATGCCCGCTCTTCTCCTTACCTCCTCTTCTGCCCACCACCTCATAGTTCCTGTGTTGCGCCCACCTACCAGTCCCTTCTCAAAAGACGGAAGAACTCAGAGTTTCTCAATAAGCTGTGCAACAAATTCTGGTTGCTCCTCAGGGTCATCTGAGGCTGGCCTTTAGAAAGTAACGACAAGAGGGTCATTAACTCATTTGTTATCACATTTTTTTCCAGATGTAGTGTTCAATAATTTATCAGTTGTGTATAACACCCAGTGCTCATCACATCACGTGCCCTCCTTAATGCCCATCACCCAGTTACTCCTTCCCCCACACCCACCTCCCCTCCCACAACAGCACCCTTAGTTTGTTTCCTATAGTTAAGTGTCTCTCGTGGTTTTTCTCCCTCTCTGATGATACATATATACACACCACATCTTCTTTATCCATTCATCTGTCGATGGACATCTGGGCTCTTTCCACAGTTTGGTTATTGTAGACTTTGCTGCTATGAATATTGGGTTGCAGGTGCCCCTTCAGATCACTACATCTGTATCTTCGGGGTAAATTCCCAGTAGTGCAATTGCTGGGTCATAGAGTACCTCTATTTTTAGCTTCTTGAGGAACCTCCATACTGTTTTCCAGAGTGGTTGCACCAGCTTGCATTCCCACCAACAGTGTAAGAGGGTTCCCCTTTCTCGGCATCCTCGCCAACATTTGTTGTTTCCTGTCTTGTTAATTTTAGCCATTCTGACTGGTGTGATGTGGTATCTCATTGTGGTTTTGATTTGTATTTCCCTGATGTCAAGTGATGTGGAGCATCTTTTCATGTGTCTTTTGGCAATTTGTATGTCTTCTTTGGAGAAATGTCTGTTCATGCCTTCTGCCCATTTCTTGACTGGATTATTTGGGTTTGGGATGTTGAGTTTGATAAGTTCTTCATAGATCTTGGATACTAGTCCTTTATCTGATATGTCATTTGCAAATATCTTCTCCCATTCCATAGGTTGCCTTTTAGTTTTGTTGACTGTTTCTTTTGCTGTGCAGAAACTTTTTATCTTGATGAAGTCCCAATTGTTCATTTTTGTTTTTGTTTCCCTTGCCTTTGGAGACGTGTCTAGCAGGAATTTGCTGCAGACGAGGTCGAAGAGGTTACTGCCTGTGTTCTCTTCTAGGATTTTGATGGATTCCTGTCTCACATTTAGGTCTTTCATCCATTTTGAGTTTATCTTTGTGTATGGTGTAAGAAAATGGTCCAGTTTCATTCCTCTACATGTGGCTGTCCTAGCCTCAGCAATCAGACAACAAAAAGGAAAAAAAGGCATTCAAATTGGCAAAGAAGAAGTCAAACTCTCACTCTTTGCAGATGACATGATACTTTATGTGTTATCACATTTTTGCTCCAAAAATATTGAAGATTCCCTCCACAGTTTCATTATTAGAAGTGAAATAAGCCTGGGGAACACAGTAGTCCAAACTGTTTTCTTTACCTTCCACTGCATATCTTCTTCCAGAAAATTCTCTCAAGTTACTTGGTTTTCCAATAATCAGCACGAAAGTAACAGACCTCCCTCGTTTCCTAATGGTAGTATCAGCAATGAATTTAACAGAATTGAGGTTTATACAAAGAAATGCATTACACTTTATCTCCTTTAATGAATTCTTCAGCAATAACTGTAGAGGCAATAATTGTAAAAATTCATCTCCTATGCTGTAAGTCTTAACTTACTATATATTTCAGTTAAATAGAAGGCTTTTTTTTTTTTTGCTCCAATTGCCATAGGGTAATTTTCTATAGAAACCGACATGCATTCATTAGAAGTGCTGAATTTATGTAATCAAGTCCTCAATCTGTTCATTCAACTGTTTGATTTTCAATAAAAGTATTATTTTAAAATATTATACAGTGTATGTCAGATATTTCCTATGGTTATATTAACTTCCAAATTCAAAACTACAAAGGAAAAAGAACTATAGTTATGGTTTGCATTAGACTCTCATCTTATTTAAGTTAGGAAGACCGCAGTGGGACATCAATTAATTTAAAAAGTTTGAAAGCCATTTGAACTCTTTGAAATCTTCCAAATAGCTCAGAACCTTGTAGATAGCTTCACTTAAAAAAAATTCATTCAAACCAATAAGGTAATTTCCTCCTTTATTGGACAGGTTTAATTAAACATTCAGCAAAAATGAGAGTGACTATGTACCAAATGTGGATATGTCCAGAAACCAAGTCTTTCAAATATCAGAGCAATCTGATGGGAGTTGTTCAGTCACAAGGATGACTCCATCCATCACCTCCTTCAGGGCTTGACTAGAAGAGTTTTATTTTTCTCTTAACAAACTTTTCTGATTTTACTTTTCAAAGGACATCACTGAAACCAAAGCACTGTTCAGACCTGTGTATTTATTTTTGTATACGGTTTAAAATTCAAGGTACAAAAGTGTGTTCATTGAAAAATACTCCTCTCTCACAGCTACCCGTTGCCCCCATGGGCAATCACTCTTACTGGATAATTATAAAAAATATGCCATGCTTTTATAAAGATACACTATCTATATAAATATGGGCTAGATGTCCTTTTTTTTAGTTATTTCATAGCTGAGATGCTGTGACTCCTCAAAGCCAGAACCTGCATTCTATTGCTGACCTCCCTGTCCTACTAACACGGATTATATATTGGTCCCAGAGCTTCCTGTCTAAACTCAAGCGTATCATTCAGTGTGGCTAGTAGAGGATGAATAGCAGTATTTTTGGAGAAGGGTTCATCTGACAAGTATAGAGGAGGAGATGAAATTACATAAGCTGCCCATGTGTGGGTATTGGTAGGCATGTGCTTTCAATGGTGATTTTACAAATAATCCAGATGGAGTTGTTAAGTGTCAGGGTGAGAGTTACCCCTCTGTGCCTTACTTTCTAATCTCTGCAGTCAGGACACTAAAACATCCGCTCTACAGTTGCTGGGAGAATAAGACAAGATGAGTGTATATAAAACCCTTGGCACCACGGAAACACTCCATTCATGGGAGTCATTAGTTTCACCTTCATCAAAGAACTCCTGACTTAGTGGGAGAGACCAACAAATATACGGTCAGTGAGGCAAAATTCCAAGGGCATGGACTCAGTGTTGAGTCTGAGCTTAGCATGATTAATGATCCTGAAAATCCCTCAAAAATCCCATCAGTGCCATTCAGTTCAACCATTTCCCTTCCTTCCTGCACTTCACCAGAAGACCAGTATGGCACTTCTAGTTGGCAGTCCTTGTCAGAGAATTTGCCTGAATACAAAAGCAGCATATTCTTTCTTTCTGCTGAATCTGCTTCAAAGTTGTGCCACTGGAAAGAATCCAGAGAAAGTTTGCTAAACCTCTCTCAAGCCTCAGTGTCCTTATTGGCAAAAACGGAGATGATGGTGCCTACACTCCAGGACTATTCTGAGGACGGAGTACGGGAATGGATGAGAAACACTTCATCTGTGCCTGGCCCTCAAAATGAGCCTGTGCCCTTCTCCCGTGACCCCGTATATTCGCACGGTTAGCGCAGTGTGTCGCACATAGAAGAAAGGTTCAGGAATGACAATAGTTTGTTGATTTGGTGACTTGCGCCCCCAGCCACAAATGGTGCACTTTGAGGCCCATGCTTATACCCAGATACTTAATTGGAGTACATGGGCCTTTGGAACCCAAATCTGATAAGTATTCAGGAAAACTCCTCAAGAGAGATGAAGCTCAGAGATTAGCTAAATACACTTTCTCCAGTTGCCCTACATTTGATGCCAGCAGGCAAATCAGAGCCAGTTGGGCAGTGTGCAATTCCGAGAAATGAGGAAAGTGAAGAAGCACCTGTTCCTCCTCCAGTAAAGCCAAGGCAAATGGAAAAGCTTAGAAATAGATCGTACCATTGCAAGCGCAATGGGGAAGGTTGGAAACGTGCTGTAAAAAAGCCCATTGCTGGTGAAAACACGGCTTCTCACTCGTGCTAGAGAGCCTGTCAGACTGGTCTCGGACCGGACAGAGGCCTGAATGGCCAGGGGCTGGACGCTACTATGGGAACTGGGCCCCAGGCACTTAGGATTGAAAACCAACCTAACAAAGCATGTCTGTTTCCATTTGTGAGAGATGAAATGATACGGGTTTTGCGGAAAGCCCAATAATTACAAACGTAAAAAATGCCTGGTTTCCTGTGGCCCCGTGGAGGGGGCCTCAGACTTGGTGGCTATGGGGCACTAGTTCTGCGGACTTCACCAGAAGGAACTATTAGGTTTAGATGCTTGTTGTTGTTCTCCATTTAATTCTTATTCTTTCCATACATTTCTAATTCTTTAAACATAATTGCGACTAGTGGTATGAAAAGAACACTTCCACTTGTGAGCAAAGTGTATAGTAAGAGTCCAACAGCAAAAACCTACAGAAGACTCAAGTAGGTATAGCAACAGCAGTAACAAGGGTTCCAAATATCCTGTGTTGTATTGTTAAGGTGAGAATCCATAATGTCCGGGGAATACTTTGAAACCTAAGGCACGATCCAAGTGTAATCCCTTAAAAGGTTGTGGGTTTCTTTTAAAATTAAAATCACATATGGCGGGGCGCCTGGGTGGCTCAGATGGTTAAGCGTCTGCCTTCGGCTCAGGTCATGATCTCAGGGTCCTGGGATCGAGTCCCGCATCAGGCTCCCTGCTCAGTGCAGAGCCTGCTTCTCCCTCTCCCTCTGCTTTTGCTCTTCTGTCTATCTCTCTGTCAAATAAATAAATGAAATCTTTTAAAAATAAATAAATAAATAAAATCACATATGGCAGCTTAGGGAAATCTTCAAGTGGAACGTAAGCAATGCTTATGGATTCTCACCAAGATTCTCGGGAAACTGAGTAAGAACTTGCCAAATACATGTCAAATGTAAAACCACTTCCCACAGTGGGATTTCATGGAGACCTACTTTACAAAAGTGGACCTTGACTGGGACCTTTTCACTGATACTCCTTTGGAAGCAATGAATTTCCAAGAGGACATGATTATCATACAGTGTGATAGGTAGCTCTGATTATCCAAGCACCTAGGACATTATTCAGAGGAAAACCATTAAGCTTCTCCAGGAATTTTTCTTCTGTGAAGGTAGGCGGCTGCAATGGAGACTTCCTTTTTGTGGGTGAATTTGCCCAGCAGATGGCAAACATTCAGTAGGAGAGGAAGAATGACACCAATTATTGCTGATGATGGTTAAAAATGAAATTACCGGGTGCCTGGGTGGCTCAGATGGTTAAGCGTCTGCCTTCGGCTCAGGTCATGATCCCAGGGTCCTGGGATCGAGTCCCACATCGGGCTCCCTGCTCCTTGGGAGCCTGTTTCTCCCTCTGCTTCTCTCTCTCTGTCTCTGTCTCTTGTGAATAAATAAATAAAATCTTTTAAAAAAAAAATGAAATTACCTTAATGAATCTCATACTTGGACTTGAGGACTGAGTCAGAGTTCTAGCTCCATGAAATCATCATGTATCAAAGTCGAGATCTTGATCATTAACTACTGGGCCTTTTTTCCCATCAGTTTTGACAGAAAATTTAAATTCTCTAAGGGATTCGATGTTTTAGAAAATAGGAAAGGATTTTAATATTGCCAACCCCAAAATAGCAACTCCCTGCCTTCCAACTGATATCAGTTTGTCATATGGGAACTACATTCAACTACTGACTCCACATTTAACAATGGTCTCTATCTTCTGGGCGGCACTACTGTCAGAAGAGGGATCAAGGCATTTGCCCACAGGTGCAAATTTGTCCCGGGAAATGCGTTTCATTAGGCGAAGTGGGAATAAAAACCCCCAACATGGCACAGTTTTTCTCAGCTGTTCTCTTGATATAACCATTTAGGCAGTACAACTGTTGTGATTACCAAACTCGTGTCATAATACATGTATACAGATTGATTTCATACCAGAGAACTTCACTGGGGGGGGCGGGGGGGGGGGGAAGAAGTCACTATTTCCAAAGACTGTAAATTTGGCTTCTTTGTGGGTAAAACACTGCTAATATATTTGGTGTACAGGAAAGTGCAGTATTTTGATCTGAAAATCAGAAGCCCTAATCTTAATTCCAACCGACCTTATGACATCATTTCAAACTTTTGAGTTTCATTTCCCAGTAATTCCATGATTCTTTGTTAATGGGGACCCCCAAATTGGAAAGCATCAAAACCAGCTAAATACAATCAGAAGCCTGTTTTCTCATCATCTCCCTAAAATTCGGGAAGCATCCTTAACTTGATTACCAAACCTCCAAAGATATGATGATCAAATGATGGGTAAATATGCATTTTTTTAGGCTTTTCATATGATTATCAGAATTGCTGCCCTAGCCAAAATCCTGCACCAACCAAGGGGTGTTCATCTAGAAGAATGTATTTCATCCTGCTTAATGTGGACCTCAAATATGAATAATATTTGCATGTTCCTAATATGTCTTAGCCTGGAATCAGCAGACTTCTTTCGTAAAGAACCAGATAATAAAATATTTTAGGACTTTCGAGCCACACGGCTTTTGTCACAATTATTCAACTCTGCCCTTGTCAGACAAAAGCAGCCGTATAGGCAATGCATAAATGAATGGTGTGGCTGTTTTCTTTTTTCTTCTTTTTTTTAAAAGATTTTTTTATTTATTTGACAGAGAGAGAGCACAAACAGGGGGAGTGGCAGGCAGAGGGAGAGGGAGAATCAGGCTCCCCGCTGAGCAGAGAGCCTGATGTGGGGCTCGATCCCAGGACTCTGGGATCATGACCTGGGTCAAAGGCAGACATTTAACCAACTGAGCCACCCAGGCACCCCTGGAGTGGCCATTTTCCAACAAAACTTCATCATCAAAAATAACCAAGGGATCAGATTTGGCCCATGAGCTTTATTTTGCTGACCCCTCTTCTGGACTCTCTTAATACCTCAGTGTCCATCTGCTGTCATAACACACATTTAATTTATACTAAATTTGTTTAACCTATGAATATTTTAGTTAATGTTATATAATACATTATGAAACTGTTGTCACACCGTATGTGACTGTATCTAAATTTTTGTTTGATCTATTAATATTTAGACAATATTACATCATGAATATATTGTCATATCATGTGAATTTTTAAAAATCTTTGTTTATTCTATCAATAGTTGTAGTCAATAACAAACACGACTTGAAGTAACAAGTCTCTTAACTGTCTAATGGATAATGTAGTAAGTCCTCTCCCCTTTCCTTAACTTTCTGTTGCAAAGAGATTTTACATAATTACAGTATTGGGAATAAGTCTATTTACCCTATCCCTAACTCTCTTGATATTAACCATATCCTGTGATAGCTTTTATCTTTGCAGACTGAATTGCTGTAATCTTCATGATTTGTCCTTCAATGACCCCCTCTCCCTCATCTTCCTTATCACTATACGCCTCCATCACAGAGTCTCTTCGGGCTTTGTGGTTCCTGGTAGTGTAGTGACCAAACCAGAACAGAGTATTCCAGCTTGGTCACATCATCTATTCCTAAAGCTGCCCAGTTGTACCTTTTGATTGCAGCAAGCAGTAAACAAAGTAAAAAAAAAAAAAAAAAAAAGTGAAAGTAGGGAAGAAATTGAGAAAGCCCAGAGGATTTTTGGAAAAGCACAATGGACCACATGAAAAAGAAACATTGACTCTTGCAAAACACTCTGAACTGACTACTAATGCATTCCATAATTCCTTTAAATCTTAGTTGTGGACCACAGTTAAGCTTTCTGGAGGGTTGAAAGCATGAGAACAAAACTAACATTCTGCTTTGTGTGGGAATGATCCTGTAAAAATTTAAAGTGAAGAGCTCTGGTAAGAGTTTGTCTGTGATGGAAACCAACCACGCAGAGTTTACGTAAATCACACTTCTGTGAGGGGAGAGAATTTGGGACATAATTTAGCACAGTGGGCTAAACAGCTCTGGAATGGGCTCTGCTGCCCCTACAGGATTACACTACTAATCTGGGAAGATCTACCTTTGCATTGAATTCTCTCCTCTGCCCTCCTGACCCAAGGGGGGAAAGTTAACCTGATTAATGAGAGCAGTTACAGAGGGACTGTGTTGTCATTAAAAGTCCTGTGCAGGGGCATCTGAATGGCTCAGCTGGTTAAGCTTCTGACTCTTGATTTCAGTTCAGGTCATGATTTCAGGGTCGTCAGGTCGAGCCCCACATCGGGGGAGGGGGGAGTTCTGTGCAAAAGTTCAAATTAAAATTTATCATAATCATCATTGGGAGCAACTCTGCAAAATTCATGATACGAACATATCAAACCCACTTTGACACTATGCCAAGTGCTGGGGAAATAATAGTGAGCAGAATGGTCTCTTCCCATGTAGAGCTTATAGTATAATGAGGAAACAGAGCCAATCAAATTCAAGTATGTTTGTAAGTATGGTAAGGACAACAAAGGGGATGTACACTGTTTACTAAAACAGTAACCATGAGAAAGTAATGATTGACCTAAGATCAAAATGGGAAGGAAGAGTTTCCTCAACAAAAGGAAGAGCACAGGCCAAGCCCCCAACGTAGGAGAGCATGCCAAATGTGGGGGAATAGGAGAAACTCAGAGAAACAAAATATAAGAAAAAGCTGGAGAATGAGAGAGCCCAGGCCACATAGGATCTCAGGAAGCAATAGGGAGCCTTTGGAGTGTTTGAAGATGAGGGATAGCATGTCCTGTTGGTATTTTTAAAAGGAAATATCAAACCATTCAATTAGGGAAGAAATAGCTTAAAGTCAATGTTTCATCTTCTTTTTAAAAAAATCAAAATGAAACAATCTAGAGAGAAAAAAAAAAAACCCACTCAGGCTACTCTGTGGAGAATATTGTCAGAAGCAAGAGTCAATCAATGGCTATGCACTTAGTATGATTTTTAAATTATAGCCTGGAAGGTGGCCCAAGCCTCTGTACCATCACATAGTTAAGACATTCCTTTGGGAAATGCTTGGAAATGAATGTTTGATTGACACTCTCCATGACTTTTAATCCTTGGGATCTCAGGCACATACTTTATAGGATGAAAAAGAGATTTAATTACCCTCTGTTTAGGAACTCACCAGCCCTGATTTTCCCTAGTGTCTACCTGGTATTTCCATCTCCATAAATTAGTTCCAGCAATAAGCCAAGTCTGGTCAGTTCTGAACTGTGGGTCTTAAGTACCTTATTGGTCTTTGAGGGTTTGGTTTTTTATTTGCCTATCTCTTGACTTTGCCCCAAGAGAAGAACTGCGCAAAAGTTCAAATTAAAATTTATCATAATCATCGTTGGGAGTAACTCTGCAAAATTCATGATACAAATATATCAAACCACTTAGACACTATGCCAAGTGCTGGGGAAATAATAGTTAGCAGAATGGTCTCTTCCCATGTAGAGCTTATAGTATAATGAGGAAACAGATGCCAATCAAATTTGCCCCACGAGAAGTACTGTTTTTAGATCAATGGAGTCTAAGAAAGTTTGATTTTATTTGGTACTTTAAGGAAATAAATGAAAGTAATTTTGCATAAGAGTATAAATGTTTGCAGTTCAGCATATTGTAGAGTAGGTGAGGAGTCAGTGAATGGTTAGAAAAATGGATTTTTACATAGGCTTAAAATTTTAATTACTTTTGTCTGGCATTATAGAATGGAATAAAGAAAATTGATATCACCCATATTCCACCACCTAGAAAAAAATTACTGTTACATATGGCAAATTTTTTCCTCTCTCATTTCTAAAAAAAAAGTTAGAAATGTATTATATATTCATTTTTAAAAACCTCTTTTTAAAACTTAATGTTACATTATAATCAGTTATATGTGTTTCTGAAAACATGTTTTTGAAGCTGTTCTAACATTACATGATAGGAATGTACTGATTTTGCCAATTTGATAAGTCTAAAATAATATTAATTTTCATTTCTTTGATTACCAGGCATAATTATTTTTTCATACATTTACCACCCTTCATATGTCTTCTTTTATGAATTACCTATTATGTCCATTATCAAGATTTCTACTTGTTTCTCAGTATTGTCTTAATTTTTAAAAAATGAACTCTTTATATTTTAAGGATATTAATCTATTTTCTATAATATTTACTATACATTTTTTTACCCAATTTGGTCTTTGTCTTTTAATTCTGTGTAAAGTATATTTGGTAAACACACTTACAGATTTTTATGGCTTGAAGGCTCTCCGTGTTTTCCTTTGTGATTCCTTTGTAGCTGTTTATTCAACGATGCTCAGTGAGTGTTATGTATCAGGTGGGAAGCAATATACTGGGAGTAAAACAGAACAAGACAGGGATGGCTTTGCCTTCTCAGAGCTTATAGTTTGATGAGAAAGACAGACAAAAGCCAGGCCAGTGTAATATGGCACATTGTGAGCTCTCTGAGAGGAAGTACAGGGTAATAATGCATCTAGGTGTGAGGTTTTTTTCTGATTTTCATAGCACTTGCTGAATCATGTCAATTTTCAGAGTCAGACCCTCCATTAGTACTGTGAAGTTTTCCATTTTCAAAGCTTCTTTTGTGATTTTGAATATTTCTTCAGTTACATTTTATTTATTCTCTTTTTAAAAATACATTCTTAAAATTCGAATGCTTTTTTATAGAGATGTAACTTACATCCAATGAAATACAAAGACCCTAAGTGTACAGTTCGATCAGTTTTGCCAAACTCATATATCTGAGTAACCCACATCCCTACCAAGATAGCGAACATTCCCTTCACAGAATTTCCTCATACCCCTTCCCGGGTAATCCCAATCCCAGAAGCAACCACTGATCTGATTTCTATCACTTTAGATTTGTTTTGCTTGTCCTGAATATAATATAAATGGAATTATACAATAATATTATGTATGAGACTTCTTGCATGAATTTTTTAGATTTTTTGAGATTTTTAAACATTTTTTTTATTCAGGTTACTGTCAGTTACATATTTTATATTCTTTTACTTCTCTTTTGTGAATTATTTTATCTATTCAGCAATGTAATCATATTTACAATGCATTCTTGGATAGTTACATGGTTATCTGTTTCTGTGTACATAGTTATTGGCCTCTTGGTAGGCGAATAGCACTATCTCATTGTGATCACCGGTCTCTTTTTCATGAGTATAAATTAGCCCTAATTTGATTGTGTGCTCCCCTTCATGTACCTGGCATCTCATCTCATTGCTTCCTTTTAAGGAGTACAATGTAGGGCTTCTGTACTTTAAGGAGTGTCTGATTTTGTGTCCTGTAGTGTCAGTCTTACCTCTTACTGCCTTCAGTGGACATACTAATACAATTCTTAATACTGTTCATTTTTTGGTTTCCCTACCATCCTCCTTGTCTTCCCCAGCCTTTTATCTCATAACAGCTACCTGTCCACTTTCACGGTATCTTTTTTCTACATCAACTGAGAATGAGAAACGGCTCCCTAAAATTGTCTTTGGGAGAGTTTCAGTTTCCTTGTTATATACTTTACCCACTGTGCTATTTGTTTTTCATGCTTACTCATCCAGGAATGAAACTGAATCCACTTAGACCCAATATTTGTGAATACATGGCATGTGCAATGTGTTCTGGGACCTGCTCAATATGTACCAGGCTGTAAGATTTCTGGTTCACAGCTGGAGGGCAGAATGACATGTCCTAGTTCATTATCAGCATCTAATAGGAATGCTGCTGGTGTAGCTTTGTGTATTGAGATAAGATCTTCTCTTCCCCCGCCGCCTCTTCTCCTACGCTCAAAACAGGAACCACAAAAATTTGTCCTCTTTGAGATGCCTTCCTTCCAGGACTCTTCCTCCCTCCCCCCTGTACTTGTTGGGTGTATGTTCCAGGATTTTTACTTATTGGATATATGTTCCAGGATCCGGTGTGCCACTCCCTGTTCTTGTAAGATCCCAATTCACTGTTTTCTAAAGGTTGAGAGTTTTCTATGAATATAGAAGGGATGCTCTGCTGGGTTCAAGATGGTTGCATTCAGCAGAAGGGTAGCTGAACAGTTTTCAGGAAGGGACTGAACTATCTGCCTATCTTCTGTGAAGCCAAAGGTTTGGTTTTGTTTTCAGCAATAAATCCTATGTTTGTTAGTAATTGGGATTCACCTTCCAGTGCCGTGGGTCATGTTAGTCCTGACATTTTCCCCCCGAGTTTCTGGCTACAGACTGACCGTAGGTCTTGGGTTTTTTTTATATTGTCCAGACCTTTTCTTCTCTTCCTTTCTTCTCCCCATGTCTTTTTTTTTTTCTTTTTAAAGATTTTACTTATTTATTTGACAGAGAGAGACACAGCGAGAGAGGGAACACAAGCAGGGGGGAGTGGGAGAGGGAAAAGCAGACCTCCTGCTGAGCAGGGAGCCCGGTGCGGGGCCCAATCCCAGGACCCTGGGATCATGACCTGAGCCGAAGGCAGACGCTTAACGACTGAGCCACCCAGGCGCCCCCTCCCCATGTCTTTATAAGTAGTTAAAGATAGGTACTCCTTTCCAGAAATCTAATAAATGTCTTAAGTCCTTTTAAGTTTTAGGAGTGTTTATCATTCTGCACATTTCCCCCATGAATCTTGGCTAACTTCCTCATTTAATCAAGTCCAAGTTTGTGTGAACAACTATCATGTTTCTCTGTTTTACATGATGAACTCTCTATCATTCTTTAGCATTTTGAAGTGCTATCTCAAAAACAAAAAAAAAAACCTTTTACAGATGACCAAATATCCTGGGGAAGAACGGTGGCAGTATGTCTCCAAAGATGTGGCATTATCATCTCCGAGTGGCATCTGAATCCAAGACAACGAATGCTTACTGAGGTCCTATGATGTCTCAGGAACTGTACTAGAAAGTAGATATATAGAGTTACATAAGACATGATCTCTTGCATTGGGGAATTCAAGGTCTTCTTCTTACCTCTACCATTGTCATGTGCAGGACTGGTGAGTCTAGCCTTTGGAATTTGGAAGTCACCCACATTGTTTAAAAGTCTTTTGACTTTTACTAGGCTCATACTGAACTAAGTGATACTGATGCTAGCTGATACTGAACTAGGACCCCCGGGTGGCTCAGTCGGTTAAGCATCTGCCTTCAGCTCAGGTCATGATCCCAGGGTCCTGGGATCGAGTCCTGTGTCAGGCTCCTTGCTCAGCTGGGAGCCTGCTTCTCCCTCTCCCTCTGCCTGCTGGTCCCCCTGCTTGTGCGCTCTCCTTCTCTCTGACAAATAAATAAAATCTTTTAAAAATAATAATAATAATAAAATCTAAAAATAAAAATAAAAATCTTTTCACTCATACAAATATGTATTTTTTCCCTTAGGAGTATGTTCTTTATGTCTCTCAGGAAAGTTTTTGACTCTGGAATTATATTTCATTGTTCTCTGGGGGTAATAAGATCAGTGAGGTGCAAGTTTTGAAGAATAATACTAAATAGCACAGAACCTCAGACTGAGGCTTCAGTACAGCTCTCAAGGCATCCTGTAGGAACCTTCTGCTGCATACAATGAAAATCACAAACCCTGCTCCCTCAGGAAAGAGGCCTATCCTAGCCATAAGATTCAAAGCATAGCTATTAAATATTTCATCATCATACATAAGTATGTGTTATACACAGGATTCTTTTCTAATCCAGAAGTGAAACAACAAAGTTAAATTATAATCTTCTTTTGAGAGAAAAGTTTCACACAATTAGCCTTTGAAATGTATTCCTTAAAGTACCACGAAAACATTGTCCCATAAAATACTGTTTCTAAGAAACACACATGTCCCTGCCCTTGATTTTTCTTATCACCACCAATAAAAATAAGAGCTAGGTTGTTCTCTTCATGAACCTCAAAAAAAAAAAAGAAGAAGAAGAAATCAGTCTTGACTTTCTCAATCTTGATTGTAACCCCAAGGTTACCAAACAAAGATAAGGATTCAAGGAGAAAAAGATCAACTACCTGCTCAAAATATTTAGCATAGCAATTCTGAGCTTTTGATAAAGACTCAAAATTCCCATGTTTGTCCACTAGATGAAAAAAGGAGTTTTGTTATTAGGAAACCATATTCAAGAGGTAAGGTAGCCCCTCTAACACTTTTCCTGCTCTATTATGAATTATTGGTCTCTTGTTTGACAAGTTCTTAGCAAAGCTGAGCCCCATCAGATCTGCACTAATTGCCACTGAACCATCACTTAGTAGATTTCTGCTCCCTTTGATGCCATGAGTGGTAGACAATACTTCAGACCACAAATGGGCAGAACATGTTGAATCCAAAGTTTTGGGATGACATGATGCTGTCTGCCCCCTTGTAATGATTTCAGATACAACGGAATGACCCTGGCCATGGTAGGAACTCAAGAAATCTTGGTTCATCTTTTATTTTCTTCCATCCAATGGGTCTTGTTAGTTACACACTCAGCAGAATGTCCCGCTGAGCACAGCATCTCCTGCGGCCACTGTCGCCTCTGGCAGAACCACATGTTAGATAGCTAAAGGATTTTTTTTTTAACTATATTTTGCCAGGAGCCCAACTTCTATAGCACTAGACTCCATTCAGTTTTCTACCGCCTGTAGAAAAGGAGAGCCCAGTCTTTCTGAAAGGCTTGTTCTGAAACAAGGGAGCATTGGAGGCAACATGTCAAGAAGGTAGCCTGGTAATTGGTGCTCCTTCCAAAGCCAGATGAAAGATGTGTGATTGGCTCAGATCATCTTCTCTCCCACCTAGGGAGCAAAATCTACCAAGGACACAGCTGACACCAAGATGCCATCAGGGATTTATAACATGTTTAAGAACGAGGCCAGAAATAAGGCCATTATACAACGTCCCCCATTTGATTGCATTAAAGGAGGAATTTCCATTGACATTTTCAGAGACACATAAAATAATTGCCAGCCCTCACAGGAGAATAGGAATGACCTAAGGCTATATTGCATTCATGTCATGTCTTTAGTTAATATGTCTTGTATTATTAGTTTACTTTCAAACAGATGCCCTGACATATTTTTCTAAAGTGGAAACAAGTCATATTATGATCATGGTTCTTAAGAGAATTACCTAAAATGTATTCATTTAATCTCTCAATCATTTTCCAACTGCTGTTGCTTGCACATTATGTGCTGGATATGATGTAAGGCACCAATATAAAAAGGGGACCATTGTCTACCCTCAAGAAACACACAAGTCTGGTGCAGGTGTGATAGAGTCATGGATGGGGTTTAGGGCAGTTATTGAACAAGCAGGGGAGGAGAGTAAGGAGGAGATTCTACAGAGAAAATAGCACAGAGAAACTTACAGTGAGTCCCATGTTCCTGAGATTTGGAGCAGTTGCAAGTAGCCTGATGGGCAGAACACACAAGGAAGAAGTAGGAAAGGACAGCAAGTGTAGCTGAGAAAAGTAGGTTGGGTCAGACTGTAAAGAGCTGAATACTGTGCTAAGTGCTATCTTCTGTGATTCATGGGAGTCACAGTTAGTAGAAGACAAAGTCAGATCTCTTGATTCATAGGCATGGTTTTCTCTTTGGGATTACACTCATCCCTCCAAATGCAAATGACCACCACACTGGATTTGACTGAATATCACTGAATGCAAATACATAAATTGCCTATCAGAAGCAATCGGTGAGTTTTCTTATTATTATCTCCATCTAACAAATGAGGAAAGTAAAGTATAAAGAGTTAAGTAACTCTTCCAGGGTCGCACAACGAGTTAGGTGATCCCAGCCAATCTGGCTTCAGAGTCTCTAGTCTTAACTATACCACATACCCCCCTTTGATCTAGAGATCTTTATGCATTTGTGGGTTCTACAGATGTGAATGTTGGCAAGTAAAGGCTCCCTTCCAGAATAGATCTGATAACTGGCTATGTTTGAAATGGAAAGGGTGAATGGTCTATAACACAGGTCTTGGGATGAAGGAATGAAAGATGCTCCCTACTCATGTCTCCAGATATCTTTTTCTTTACCCTTTCCTGGCTCTTTGAAACCAGGCATCTGGGACTGGACAGCCTCATCCTATTAAGAGCAGTGAAGTACTAGAAGGATGCTATTCTGAGAAGCTACAAATACTGCAATTGTATTCACCACCCAAGACTTTGAAAGTTAAAGCTTGCAAATCTGAGAGATGGATTTTGTGCCTGATTAGTATTGGTTGTTTGGTTTTGTTTAAATATTCATGGAGATTTGGTGATAGACATTGGGGAGGGTATGTACTATGGTGAGCGCTGTGAATTGTGTAAGACTGTTGAGTCACAGACCTGTACCTCTGAAACAAATAATACATTATATGTTAAAAAAAAAGAAGAAGAAGAAGAAGGTAGCAGGAAGGGAAAAATGAAGGGGGCGAAATCGGAGGGGGAGAAGAACGATGAGAGACTCTGAGAAACAAACTGAAAGTTCTAGAGGGGAAGGGGGTGGGGGGATGGGTTAGCCTGGTGATGGGTATTAAAGAGGGCACGTACTGAATGGAGCACTGGGTGTTATACGCAAACAATGAATCATGGAACACTACCTCAAAAACTAATGATGTAATGTATGGTGATTAACATAACATAATAAAATTTTTTAAACAAGACATTCAAAAAAATATTCATGGAGAGAATGGCAAAGAAATTGGAATGTAAGTTGAAGTTAAAGCAGGACAGACAGGCCCTTCAAGTGTTTCTCTTTATGCAATGATATTAATAACATCCAAACAGGCCTTAAGGCTGTCTTCTTACTTTGTACTTACCAAAGGAGTAAGATACCATTTTCCTTGGAAGCTTGAATGTTAAATATACTCCACAATATAATTCAAATATCATGGTTTTAAAAGTCACCTACTGTGTTTTGAATATCTATAGCCTTCAATACCTTATTAGAAGTCAATATTTGCTGGAAGTTTAACATCAAAGATCCATTATGTGGGAGGAGGCAGAGTTACTCTGAAACATAGAACCAGTAGAATGGACACTGTTACAGCAGGACATATCTAACAACATAAAGAAAAGCTTTCAATTAACTAGTATGGAACTTCCTTGACTTACAGTGGGGTCAGTTGAAAATATTGTAAGTTGAAAATGCATTTAGGACACCTAACCTACCGAACATTATAACTTAGGTTAGTCTACCTTAAACGTGCTCAGAACACTTCCATGAGCTTCCAGTTGGTCCAGATCATCTAACACAAAGCCTATTTTATAATAAAATGTTGACTGTCTCCTGTAGTTTATTGGATACTGTACTGAAAGGGAAAACGGACAGAAGGTTGTAAGGGTACTAGTTAGTCACTCTCGTAATGGCTCTTTGCCCCTGCTCAGCATCACCAGAAAGGCTCTAACCACATATCCCTAGCCCAGGAAAAGATCAAAATTCAAGGTACAATTTCTACTAAATATGCATTGCTTTAGTACCACCTTAAATTGGGAAAATCGTAAGTCAAACCATGGTTAAGTTGGAGACCATCTGCACTATGATACACTGCAACTACAGGCGAAGTAGTGATCATTTCCCCAGACGTGTTTGAGCAGAGATTGAGTAACTGTTGGAGAGTGGTGCTAAGGTGGAATAAGAGCATGATGTCTGAGGCTGAGCTAGAATGGCCTCCGAAGGTTCCTCCAGCTCTCAAGTGTTATGAAATAATTTGCAAGCACTGGCCTGCACAAAGACCTTAGTATTCCATTTTATCATACACACCCCATTCCATATGGAAAAGGATATTCAGTCCACTTTTTGGAAGTTGTTGTCATCTTCATGTTCATTTTTATATCTCTGAAATTTTAATATATGTTGAGCGTATAGATATTATATATCTCTGTTATATTATATATTTATATATTATATACCTATATATTGATATATAGATCTGCGTATCTGTGTGTATATGCATATGGCAAATACCTTTAACAACATTTCATTAATCCTCTGACCATATTTGCAAGGTAGAACATGAGAGGTATTTCTGTGATTATAGCATAGATGAGAAAACAGGGGCCCAGGATCTTCCCACATTCTCCTGCCTCTGATGGTTGTTTGGTAATGGTCCTTTGAATAGAGTCCTTTATTTTATGTGTGGATTTTTTGTTCGGTTTTAATTACAACAAAAACTACTTAAAGGGAGAGGCCATAGGAAATCTGGATAACTTTCTTTCTTTTTTTTTTTTTTTAGTTTTTAAGATTTTAATTTCTTTTTAAAAAAATGGACATTAATATTCATTATATATTTACGTCTCAAAACCCCCAACTTAGTGAAAACAAGACATTCAGTAGCACACTAGCAGCAGAAGGTGCTTGTAACTACTAATCATTTTTATAAAGTTATATCTATATAAAAATAAACACTAAAGAGAATAAATAGGCTCAACTAAAGTTAATAAGAAACAAGTATAAATAATACCATATTTTAAACTGGAATCTGTGAAAGTCTTACTACATAAGGATTTTCACTCCAAGCAGACAAAATACATACAAATCTAAAACTTAGAGGATAGCAGGTTAATGGATTTTCTCTTAGTTGAAGCCTATCCAACCTCAGTAACATTTCTGGATAAAGCATAAAGTTGCTACTGTACATTTTAAAAAGATTGGTCCAGTTGTGTGTGCTCTAATTTTTTTAAAAGACTTTATTTATTTGACAGCCTGCTTCTCCCCTTCCCACTCCCCCTGCTTGTGTGTTCTCTATTTTTAATTGCTCCTCCTCATTTACAGCATTGGCAGCAGCAGCATTATGTGGATGGTCTAGAATGTCTTTGTTAAATCCATCTAATGACTCCTCCTCTTGATCCTCACCTGTATTAACCTCTTCAGTGGTCTGTGCCCTGGGTGTATTTATTAACAAGTCATTTCTGAGGGACTGACTATTACTCAGTAGCTTTGCCTGCCTTCTTTCCAAGGCCAGTTGTTTATTTCTCTCAATTCTCTGTTGTTGTTCTTCTGTTAGGCTTCTACCTGACTCAGAAGCAAAATACTCACTTTTCAATGAGTTTGTCAAAAAGGGATCTGATTGGGTAGCAGTTACATTGTGGCCATGATTTTCTCCTTCTTCATCATTATTGCTAATAAAATCTTCATGTAAAATAGGCAGGTCAAGTCGAATTCGTTTTAAACAGGTCTGAACTTCCTTTTTACTTCCTAGGTATTCAACTCTGTCAATAAAATCCTCGAATTGCAGTTTAGGGAATAGCCTATGTGCCCAATGCTCCATGTGTCTGATTGGCGTTTTCAAGTCTTCAGCCTCATGACCTTTACCTTTGAATTTTGCCTTATCAAACACATGCCTTAATGCTGGAAGCCCTCTCTCTGAAATTAATCTCTGAGCATCCAGCTTGGGTATATTCCGTTTAACTCTTCTCTTTGGAGGTATAGGAACAGGTGCTCCTCTCCCTGACTCTTCATCAGGTTCAGCTCCTTCACCATTTTCTCTCTGTGGAGAGGCTGGAGGTGGAAAAGGAGGAAAAGTTTCATCTTCTCATAATCTGCTCATAATCTGGTAGGCGAATCAAGCCATTCTCCTGTGACTCCAGCATCTTTTCCTCTCGGGTGCACTTCTGCGGTCACAGCGCTGGATAACTTTCTATGGAGAGATTTTATCTTTTGTTTTGTTACCCTAGAACGCATCGTTCTTGGCCTAAGATTTCCCCTCCTCACACATAGTTAATATTTAAGAAGCACATGTTAAATTGAGTTGCCATGTCAGCACTTTCCCAATCTCAGGTCAGAGCAAAAGGAGTCTATGCACAACTTACATCTGATGAGGCAGCTACAAGTCAAAGCATCCTGACAACAGGGCAAATTTCAAGTAATGTGATGCTCCTAGGATTAACATAGAAATAGCAAGATAAATGTGTATGGGTGACTAAACAAGACTTCCCTCCATAAATCAGCTCCTGTCTGAGTCAAAGGATAAATTTCTCAGAAGCATTTGTAGAACTGAACCCAGCTTTGGTTGCCTTAGGGAGGCTGTGTAAAGCAGAGATAACTGCTAGATTAAAAGGAGAATTGGTTTGTGTTCTTGCTGTGATGTTGAGAGGCAGGGGTGACGGTTTGGGTAGACCCTGCTGGAGAGCCCAAAAAAAGATTCGGAGTCCTCTACTTGGAAATAAGGAGTCAACCTTTTTCTTTTGTTTTTTAAGATTTATTTTATTTTAGAGAGAGAAGGGAGAAAAGGAGAGGGGGAGAATCTTCAAGCAGACTCCCTTGCAGAGCCTGACACGGGCTCAATTCCATGACCCATGAGATCATGACCTGAGCTGAAACCAAGAGTCAGATGCTCAACTGACTGAGCCACCCAGGCACCCCTGAACCCCTTTCCACTTTGGCTTTGGGTAAGAAATCTCACTCAAGGATCAACTACATATTTCTATAAGGTCATGGTTTTGCAAGACACTGGGCCATGTTTTCCCAAGTCAAATGTTTCACTAAGAACTGAGTGTCTTCCTAGAACTGCTAACGTTTCTGAGGCATCTTGGTAGACACTAAATCAAATAAGCCCACTCCCCAGGGCTTGTCTGTGTTCCCAGCCGATACACGCTGTTATTCTCTCTAAAGATTCATTTGCACTACTCATTAGTCATTCTCCAAGCTTTTAACTTGGGCAAGCACAGATGAGTGTCAGATGCTTTTCTTTTCCTCTGTTGGGATGCCCTCAAAAAGCTGACCTGTGCCAACTAGTGAAAATTCCACCTTTATTTTTCTTGTCCGGCTAAATTATCACTTCTTCCCTTTCATCTTATCCCCTTGCCCCAAAGCAGTGCTTGGTATGCTTATGTAACTCTCATGGATTCTGAAGATGGCCCCAGGAGAGTTAGCAATTGAACTTCTACCTCTGTTTAAGGCAGTTTCTCTGAATCAGAGAAGGTGGATCCAAGTTTTTTGCCACTCTCGTGAGAGAGAACATTCTTCAGCAACATACTTCATTGTCAAAACATGGGACAAGAGGGAGAGAAGGTTTCCAGTAGACGGATTTCTGCTCACTCCTGCACATCGCCTTGCCTTGGCAAAGTACTTCCAGGGATTTATTTTTCATTCCATTCTCATAGACACTCCAGGAAGTATATATTATCAGTCTCATTTTTCAGAGATAAAGAGAGTGAAGCAAGATGGTGAAGTGGCGTACCCATGGCCACCTAGCTGAGAAGCAGCCAAGCCAGGGCTTGGGCACAGTTCTTCTGACACATGCCATATCCAAGTCTCTTTTTTCTCCTTCGTGGCTGCCTTCCCAGTTTCATGGAAAGAATCAAAGCCTGAAAGGATAAATAACAACAAGAGTAAAATTAATGATCGGCTTTTTAGCCTTTTCCACGTGGTAGATACCATACTAATAACTGCAGGGGCATCATTGCTTCCATGCTTTTATAATTTCTGAGGGCCACCGTCACCATCCCCACTGAAGGAAGAAACTGGGTTTCAGATAGCGTAAGTGACTTGCTCAGAGTTACACGGGTCGGTAGAGACAGAATCCATCCCCAGGTATTGAACCATGCAGTTTGCTAGTTCCATAAAGCAAAAATTTGAGGGGAGAAAAAAAAAAGCAGGGCCTTGTGAACAGAGTCCTGAGCAAGAAGGATAAATGATCTGAGTCTGAGTTCTAACTCTGCCTCTTCCTCTGTGTGATCTCCAATGAATCTGTTGACTCTGTGGACTGCTTGCTTCTTCTTATAAAATGGGGCTGATACTATTGGGCCTGATGTCTCAGAGGAGGATCCAATCAGGCCAGACATGCCTAGAGTCTCTCGAAGCTGGAGAGCACCAGACAAAGAGAAGGTATCATTCTTAGTGTTGGAATTGCGACTATAACCCCAGTGTCCTGACACGTCATAGCACTGCCCAAAAGTCTGGGCTCTTTCCTCCATAGCTGCAGATCAGCTTGGTTAAGAAGAGCTTCATTCTCAAAGTATGTGTCCATAAGAGGATCTCCATTTCCTTGTAGTATGCAAATTTATTGAGTGAGATTAAGCTACCCTCTACAGTGTATTTTTTTAAAAAGATTTTATTTGTTTATTTGAGAGAGAGCGCACAGAGGGAGAGTGAGAGAGAGAAGCAGACTACGCGCTGCGCAGAGACCCCCCCCCATGCAGGACTCTATCCCAGGACCCCGGGATCATGACCTGAGCCAAAAGCAGGCACTTAAACACTGAGCCACCCAGGCACCCCCAAACAGTATATTTTTGAGCAGTCTCTTCCTGGCCTCTGGGCAAAGCCATTGTCAGTCAACAAAATAGATGGAGTTACTTCCCGGAGGATTTTTATATTCTGAGACTGACTAACAACCTTCTCTTACCCTGGAGCAAGTAGGGCTTTCACAGGAAAGATCCTAGGGCAGCTTGTGGCCAAGGCCAAGACAGAATTGAATTGCTCTTGTGTCCATCATGAGAGTTGCCATTGACCAATTGCCTCCTATGGGACAGGTGCATTAATATATTATTTATCCCGATTGCCCTCTGAAGTATTTTTATCCCATTTCCAAAGGAAGACGGTGAGGTTCTGGGAGAAATATTCCTAGAGCTCCTAAGTTTTGTACTGGTCTTCCTGTCGTGTCATCCATCCCCTGTCATTTCAACAACTAGCCAAGTTTCCAGTTTCCCACCCCTCCTCCGGGGCAACCCTCGTTCCTGCCAGTCATCAGAACCACTCAGGGCTTAGAGGACCATGCTGGCAGGAAAGAAACTGCGTTTTCTGAAACTCACACCCACACTTTGGGTTGGATCTGGGCTAGGACCACTGCCCTCCATCTCTACTTTTTTTTGGGGGGGTGGACGGGAGACTTTATCAAAGCCTTTGTTTTTCTTCTATTCATTCAGTCCTGGGTTTCTATTTAGTTGTGATGACAGATAGACTATTTTTGGAAATTTTGTTGCCTTGGAGTACAAATCTGGAATTTATGGGGATTGAGGAAGCTACAAAATGTAATGGGAATTGATGTATGCCAAATACTAGTTTTCAGTCTCCTTCACAGGTCTACAATCACCTTATTTGGGAATAGCAAGATAAGTTATGTGGTTACTGTATTGCTCCTGTAATAACCAGATTTTATTTAAAGAACTATAAAGGACAAAAGGGGGAGAATACATTTTGGACAACTTGGTTTTTTTTCAATTTTTAAGTTTTGAAGGAAAGTTTTTAGAAAATATTTTAGAAGTTTCCTAAATTTCATTCCCTTTAAGGTAAACTTATAGCTGGAAGAATGATGCCTTAAAAACCTTTCTATCATTACCTGAATCACAGGAAATTGGTGGAAATTTTTACTACTAGTCATATAGAACCGCAAAGTAGATCACAACCCTTCCTTTCAGAAAATAACATTTTCGGGGCACCTGGGTGGCTCAGTCGTTAAGCGTCTGCCTTCGGCTCAGGTCATGATCCCAGTGTCCTGGAATCGAGCCCCGTATTGGGCTCTCTGCTCCGTGGGAAGCCTGCTTCTCCCTCTCCCACTCCCCCTGCTTGTGTTCCTTCTCTCGCTGTCTCTCTCTCTGTGTCAAATAAATAAATAATATCTTTTTTTAAAAAATCCAAATTCTTAAAAAAAAAGAAAACATTTTCAACCAGATATGTTATCTGCTTCATAGATGTAACCATTTTCACATCTGGGAGATCTTAATCTGAAAATGTCCACAAATTACACAGCCTGGCTAGGGGTGGAGGGGAAGACGGAGATGGGGAGTAAGGGGCTCCACCCTGAATTCTGTCTCTTGGCTGATCCTGCTTTTCTCCTATAGCATCTCTTTATGTTTAAGAAAAACCCAATTGTCTTGTGAACTGTTTGAGCCTCTGTCACCTTTTGGTGAGGTTAGGGGGCTTACAGCGGCATTTCTACTCATTTTCCCTTGTTTTTCCTGCTTCAGCAGAAAAGAAGCCCCGTTCCCTCTGACACTGGAGCTTCCTGCCAAGGGACTGACTCTGCTTTCTCTGTGGCCAGCTCTGGAGAACCAGAAATCCAGCCTGTCAGGGACAGCCAGCTAACATCACAGGCAGAGGACACGTAATTAGCTCGTTTGAACTTCCGCTGTTGTCATTGTGGTGGTGGTTAAGGATCAAAGAGTTCAAGGCAGGGACAGATCAGCTGGCTGCAGGGAAAGTTTCAGGCTTCTTGGCTTCAGTGACTCATTGGACTAACGGGTTACCCGTAGTGAGTGTCTGCCCGAGCTCGCTTAGGACAGCACTATCAGACCTGTGGTAAACACAGTCTCAGTGACTGATTTTAGAACCTAAACCAGGTAGGTGTTAACATGCTTTTTAGTGGTAAAGAAGAGGTGGGGAAGAAGGAGAGAACAAAGACCCAAGTGGTGGAATTTAGTAATAAAAGCAAAGCAGGAAACCAAAAAAATATTTCTTTCGACAACCAGCATATTTTCCTGTTTAGAGAACTGTTGTCCCTGCCTTAACCACAAATAACAAAGAATGAAATAAATCAGGGCACCTGAGTGGTGCAGTGGGTTAAGCAGTCGACTCTTGGTTTCGCCTCAGGTTGTGGTCTCGGGTCATGGGATCGAGCCCCGTGTCCGGTTCCAAGCTCAGTGCGGAATCTGCTTAAGATTCTGTCTCCCTCTCCTTCAGCCCCTCTCCACTGCACTTTCTCTAAATAAATAAATCTTAAAAAAAAAAAAAAAAAAAAGGAATAACATAGATTAAGATTAAATGGCCGGTTACTCAATAGGGGCAAGGAAATTAGAGTCAGGAATCCCTGCCTTGTCTTTGAGAAAGGTCTGTTCTGTAAAATAGAGAGACTTCTGTAAGCATCCCGCAGAGACACACCTTTTGTCTGATGCCAGGGAAGCCCACAGGGGCTCCATAGAGTCAGGGCATGAATAATAAAGTGGTCTGTTTGGGTACTTCGGCAGGTGTGAGAAGGAAAAGGGAATCCTTCTCCAGGACAAGGTTTTCTCAACCCTCCTGCTCTCAGAGGGGCCCTGAGATTGCTTCAGGAGTATACAATTTGTCAGCATCATTGACAAATTCCTGAAGTGGCTCTGGGCTACCCAGAAAACTGCTGTGTCACTGGGGGACCCGAGGGGGGAGGGGACAAGTTGTTGTTAGAGGAATTGAAGGGCTGGCTAGAGAAACGGTCCCGTGTGCCTGTCCAGTGCAACACCCAGGACTGCTGCACCACTGTCAGGGCGGGGCTCCTCCGCCTGCCAGTCTCGTACTCATGCTCATGCTGTTGCATGCCCAAGGAGCATCCCCAGGGGCTGAGGCAGATCCAAGTTGGCAAATTCAAACGGTAAGGAAGCCCTGAGCCTTGGCTTCTAGTAGCTTTGCTCCAGTCCACAAATTGAGCAAGGATGAGTGCTCAGAGCAGCACTTACTGGTGACAGAGGCTTCCTGAAGGGGGTGGGTCTCAGCCCAGCCCCAGAGTGCTTTCTCAGGGATGATGCCAGGTTAGCACACTGGTCTACCTCCAGCCACCATCCACATTTACACCCTGTAGATCCTTCTCTCCTGCCTCAGGACTGAATGGCTGGCATGAGAGGACTGGCAGTCGTGCTGGTCGGGAGGGGGAGAAGGAAGCTGAGCTGAGCAGGGGAGACAGGGATTCAAACTCAAGGAGAGCTTACTCCTTCACCTGGGCTCTAACCCCATCTTCAGTCCCAGATCTGAGCCAGGAAGGAACCAGCCCCCAGGGAAGCCCAGCGGTTGGGGAAGCAGCCAGAGGGGGAGGGGTTGGCCCTCTGGTTAAGTGGTGTTCAAAGACAGAAAAGAGAAAAGCAAGAAATGATTGTAACTTTAAACACTTCCACTGAGTCTGTGAATCCCTCCAGGTCCTAGAGCGAAGCACACAGGGAGAGCTGGCCTCACCCTCTTCCTTTCCCATGTGTAACTTATTTCTCCTCATGACTAAAGCTCTTGGCAAAATGATTTACCTTGGATAAGAAAAAGTTGGGGGTCAGAGGAAAGTGGTGCCCAAGGACCAGCACATCCTTGCCCCCCGAGACCCATTCCCTTGGAGAGGTCTTGATTGGTCTCCACTCCTCCAAAGACTGGAGGGTCTTTGCCAGTGGCTTTGGGCTGCTGCCTAGGCTCCCGGGCAGGAGCTCCGTGCCCCTCCCTGCCCTGCCCGTGCAGCAGTCCTCATGCCTTAGCTCGGGGTGTGAGGAACGTCATTTCGACAGAAGCAGTCTTCTTGAGGAGACAAACCCTGCTAGCTGAGGTTTGTTCTGCTTTTGCTCATGGAGGTCCCAGCCTACCCTCTGCCCTTTATTCACATTCCTTCTAACCCCCTGGCAGATAGTATTACTCTCTGCCATGAAAGACTCCTTCACCTTCGCGCCAAGACCAGACCACTGTCACATTTCAGAATGTGATTTCATAAGAAACTCCAACTAGGGGAGTCATTGCCAACCTCCTCAAAGGAACAAGAGGACTTCTCTTCTCCTAACTGCCACTGCAGTGGTTTCCTTTGGTGGCCAGAGCCCTGGGCAGTCGGAACACATCGAGCATCTATGTGTTTACTATGCCCTGAGCATCTTCTCAGGCTGGGGGAGGCAGTAGAAGAGAAAACTATGGCTTTCATACCGCCACTTCCACACCCAGCCTTCCTCAGCCTCATAATCCTTAATGCAAACAGAGGAGGAGGGGCTAGGATGTTCCAGAAGAAAAACGTTGGCACAATCAGTTCGAAAGAGATTATCCTGAAGCTATGGCTCCAATTTTATACAGCCATTTATTCACCTAGCCTTTATTGATCACCTACTATGCGCCAGGGTTCTAGAGCTACAGGGTGGATGACAGACGGTACTAATGCAAAACCTGGGGAGTTGACTCTAGGGTGGACCCTCATGGCCAGTGAGGATTCTGTGCTTGGGGCAGATGTCCCTTGGCCCCAACTAGCTTCTACTGTGGGGGACATCCCATCCCCCCTTGCTGGCTTGTCCTGGTGGGAGGAAGTGATAAGTTATGAAGAGCAAGGGTGCAAGGAGGTGCTTCTCCTCAGGGGAGTCAGGCTTTGGAGAATTCTTTCAAGAGTTTCAGCTAGCTTTAAGTAACCCAAAATGTGCTTGCCCCTATATGAGCCCCCTTTCTCCATGTGTGTGTCCCATTTCTGAGCAGGCAGACAGCATGTGAGTAAGAACCTTAAGAAAGTAGGACTGTTCTCTCACTCTTATTGCCTTTTTTCTATTTAGTTTCCTCTCTTCACTTCCTTTCCTTTTATCCTGCAATACTCTTGGCACCTCCCCAAGAGCTTAGTGGCTCTTCCCTGCCTACAGGATTGAATTCAGACTTCTCAGCTTGCCCTTCCATGGCATGCAGACTCAGTTTAGGACTGTTGAATATGGTATCAGAATGAACCATTCTCTTGGTCTTTTTCAGTACCTGTATTTCACAGGTATCGATGGGCTGCTTTTTCTGGGAACTTGAGGATTAGTATTTTTCCTTCAAAATCAACTTTACTTTTTGCTTAGAGACTGTTAAAGACAAAGGTCTTCTCCCCAGCCAAACCCATAGACACAGGTGAGCAAACCTTCCCCTGACCCCATGCTCTGACACTTGGAACAAGCTGAAACAAAGTGTGCCCTCATGTTTTTCAGCAACGGGTTTTCTTGCCTGCCCTATCCCCGTAACTGAACAATGATTACAATCCTCTGTACTTTAATATGTAGATAAATTATTAACAGTGGGTTGTACCTTTTCCCAGGTTGTAAAAGGATGACTGGTTAGAGTCCCAACGTTCTCCTTGTCTGTGTAGGAAATGTAGGGGAGGATGTCATCTCAGATCACTTGTCTCTAAGACTCATAACTAAGATGTGGCAGGCTCCAGCCAGGAGTGTGAGTGAGGTGACAGACAGCAGGAATGTCACAGGTGAACCTTGGTGACTTTCACCTTTCTTTGTCAATTTTGATCCTTTTTTTCCATCCATCTTTCTCTTCTGGGATTGGGAATGGGCAGGGGGCAGGGAGTATGACTAGGATATCAATGGTTGTACAAAGGTCTTAGGGAAAGGTCTGTGTTTTGATGCGAAATGGGCAAGGACACTCTGTGTTAACATGAAGACCAACATGAAGGCCCACTGTAGAACCCAAGTTTTCCAGGAGGAAAGTGTGGACAGCCAGTGGAAAGGCCAGCATGATAATATACTGGCATGATCACATGACAGACCAGTCTGTCGTACGGGAGCAGGAAGGGGCAAACTGGGGTGGGAGGGTAAGGGACTAAAAGATGCTGGAGTCAAGGATGCATTGCCTTGATGTGGAGTTGGAAACATCTCCAGATTTGGCGGGAAGGCAGAGAGACAGAGAGAGGCCAGCCAGTGAACTGTGTAGAACCACTAGATCCCATGGATACCAGGTTCAAGTTGGGGTGATTGGGCTGAGGTGTTTTGTTTTGTTTCTTTTGACAGCTGTCATTTTTTAGAACAGCCTTAAGTTTACAGAAAAATTGCAAAGAAAATACAGAGGGTTCCAGGGTCTCCCAGTCTTCCCTACCCACAAATTCTTCTATTATTAACATCTTGCATTAGTGTGCTACATTTATTACAATGATGAACCAGTATGGATACATTAGTATTAACTCAAGTCTGTAGTTTACATTAGGGTTCACTCTTTGTGTTGTACAGTTCTGTGGGTTTTGACCAATGCCTAATGTCAGGTATCCACCATTACAGTGTTTCACTGTCCTAAAATCCCAGCTCCCCCAATCCTCCTTTCTCCCAAACCTTTGGCAGCCACTGATCTTTCTACTGTCTATTTTTTGCCTTTTCCACGATGTCATATAACCAGAATCATATAGAATGTAGCCTTTTCAGATCACCTTCTTTCACTTAGCAAATATGCATTTAAGTTTCCTCCACATCTTTTCATGGCTTGATAGGTCATTTCTTTTCAGTGCTGAGTAATATCTCATTGTATGGATGTGCCACAGTTTGTTTATCCATTCAAGCAGACTTTTCAGTGAGTTAAAAGGCAGAAGCAAAGGGCACCTGGGTGGCTCAGGTGGTTAAGCATCTGCCTTCAGCTCAGGTCATGATCCCAAGGTCCTGGGATCGAGACCTGCATCAGGCTCCCTGCTCAATGGGGAGTCTGCTTCTCCCTCTCCCTCTGCCCCTCCCCACCACCACCACCACCACCACCACCACCCCCCCGCCGGCCGCCCCTGGTTTATGCTCTTTTGCTCTCCCGCATGCATGCACTCTCTCTCTCAAATAAATAAATAAAATATTTTAAAAAAGAAGAAGAAGAAAGAAGCAAAAGGTTTGGAGAAGTGGAATAACAAATTTTGAGTGCAGAGGCCTGAACCAGCCTAAGGCAAGGTTCCTGAGACCAGTATTCAGTGGGAGAGACCAGTGCCTCACTGACTCCCACCAGGCCTTCCCTGCTTTTATAGACAAGAAGTTTTACAGAAACTTCATAAGGGCAGGAACCATGCCAGCCTCATCCTGAGAGCCCAACACATGGCAGATATCCAATAAATAATTGTTGAGCCATCTAAACTTCCAGAATCTTTTTAAAGAGCAAGTTTGCCCAATCACCAGAAGGCCTGAAGCTCCTGAGGCTGGCCTGTCATCTCAGGCAGGTCTCAGCTGCCTGCTTGGCTGAGCCCCTCTGTGCCACGGGGTAGGGCAAAGGTTGCCTGGGACGTTCACCTTCTGCCCTGGGAATGCATCTCTCTTGCCACCATCTTCACCTGCCTTGTGAGATGTTCTGTAGACATAAGCACAGCCAACTATAGGGAGGCAGGAGAACCAAGGGAGATAACAGGCCAACCTAATATACCAGGTAAAAAAAGCATTCTCGTCATAGGATTGGAATCCAGCTCTCTGTGCACTCATTCTTTCAACCGAATCACATGGCAGTAGAATTAGCCACACAACTTCTGTAGAACAGAGAGAACAAGCAGGGTGATTCAGGTGGTAAGAAATAGCTATGAGAGCAAGATGAGCCATGCCTTCTTGGCAAAGATGCTCCTATGCGGGAGGAAAGTCTGCCACAATAGTTACCGTCCATGGGTGGGAATGGTTGGAGCCCGGCCAGGGGAGTGCAATTTGATATGAGGGGTTGCTCTCCAGGGGAGCTGGTAAGTTGGGTCAAAAATTGCAGGACAAATAGAAATGCGCCAGTCACAAATCACTAGCTCAGTGGCGCCCCCTGGGCAAAAGAGCATTATCATTCAGACCTGGTGTGTGGGTGCAAAGTCATTGCTTAAAATCTGGTCCTCTCCTAGGGCGTGACATTGGTGTTCCGTGGTACGCATATCACTTTCTCTCGGTGTAATGAAAAGGGCATATGAGCCCAGGAAGACGCTGAGGGTATTTGGCTTGGGATCTCTTCCTATTCTACCCATGTGGGTGCTCCTGTGTCTTACACAGTGACCACAACCAGTGGGGAGCTCTTGAGAAGTTCTTATCTACGAAAAAGAATGCAGTAGCTACTTGGCCCAAAGGCTGTCCTGAACAGTGGGGCTCCTCCGGAGACACACATTGACTCCTTGTCCCCACTGTTACATAACTAGAGGAGGCAGAGTTAGTGTGGACAGTTCATTAGACAGAGGGCAGAGGTAGAAACATTAGGTGGAGTGAGGAACGGCTGCCTTCCCACCTTGAAACACCAAAATGGCCTATCCTTGAAGAAGGAGGACATATCTGTGAGGTGGATGGCTCAGTGTTGGTTCTGTATGTCCCTAGAGGGGCAGCAAAAGTAGCCCAGACATCTCCACGTAACCAGAAACACAGGCAGAGGAGAGTCAAGCTCACATCGCAGCAGAGGGTCAGTCTTGGGGAGAGCGGGCCTCTCCCAATGCAACGGCATCTGGCCCCTTCTGCTGCACCTGGCTGGTGTCCGGGGCATTGCTTGCACCTGCGGACCCCAACCCCAGAACTACGACAAAGTTTTCCATATCCAAAATGTCTATGAGGAAGATAGTGTCTGTGCCTCACCGAAATCTGTTTTCTTGGGGCATCTGCTATTTTGGTGCTTCCCAGCACAGAATTTTCATCTTAATTTCTTGCTCATTTGCTTTTGTCTTCACGTGGAGGGCCTGCCTGTGGAAATCCAGGGTACAGTCCACCATTTGGCAATAGTGGTGAAGAGACGGTGTGAGCCTCGGTTACTCTGCCCTGGGAATATGCATTGCTACGACACAGTCTTCCTCTTCTCTCCTCCCATTCCTGCTCTTCTTCCCTGGCTTTGCAGAGCACTCTTTAGACTTAGCTCCTTCCATCTTGGACTATGCCCTTCCTTCCCAACCATCCTGTTTGTTAGCCACAGACATTGGAGCCCATTTAAATCTCCACGCATAACCAAGATAAAACCTAAGCACGGGGCTCAGAGTCCCCGGAAATTGGGAGATGGGGAAGAGAGGAGGTCACAGAGCTGAGAATGACATGCAGAGGTGGGCACCGGCTCTTTTGCAAGGGCCATTAAAAAACAAACATTTACGACAGAGCCCAGAGCCCCGTGCTTACTGTTTAACAAAATTATAGGTCACTCACTCACTCATGTAGTCTCTCAGCAAATGCTTACTGAGCACCAGTTATATAACAGGGTGAGCCTTGAACACGAAGATACCTGATCTATAGTCCTTGTCCCCAAGAAGCTTATGAGTGACACAGACGCCTGGACCCATAACGGTAATAACGAGTGTGATGAAGTCTGTGGTCCTGAAAGACGCCGTGGCAGTGGTTCTGTGTGAGGAAGCTGGGAGCCCATCTAGGCTGATCTGGCAAGAATCATAAGGACTTGACACCTGAACGGAGTCTTGAAGGTAAGGTTGAGAAGAGGAGGGCACTGGATAGCATGTTCCCTGCAGGAGCCAATGCAAGGGCAAGGTGCCGAGCAAGCAGGGAGGTCATTGGGATTAAAGTGGCTGGAAGCCTGAGTGTGCGACCCAGGGAGGGTGAGACCAGAGAAGGCAGAGCCGGCTCAGGAGGGACCCTGAGGTCTTTGCATGGGAGGATGGTGGACCGGAGAGGAGTGGAAGCAGATTCATACTTCAGAAGGAAAGCCTGACTGAAATGTGGAGAACAGTTTAGAGGGGACAAGACATTAGACACAGAGAACACATCGGAGGCTGTTACAATAAAATTGGCTGGAAATGATATCCTCGGAAGCCTTCGTCCACACCTGTCCACCTTAGGCTTCCTGTCGGAGGGGAAGGCGAGCCGGAGCAAAGGGCTTGCAGGAAACTCATTCATTCGTCTCATCATCTTGGTGCTGCTGGCAACTGTAATGCCTTCGTTTTACAGTCACCACCACGTCCAGTCACCTTCGCATGAACACTCCCCTCGTGCAAGCTAGCCTCCAGAACTGGGGGACAACAGATGCCTGGGGTTTGAGCCGCTCAGTTTGCGGTCATTTGCTGGGGCAGCTGCCACACCCAGGCCGTCTCACAATCCCCTATGGAGGATACGAGGTGTAGGGAGTAAGGGCTCCTTGGAGTGAAAAAGACACACACCCTCTACAACTCGAGTCCAGGTTACACTCCAGCGTGGATGCTGGGCAGCCCAGCCAGCGTGACAGTGTCGCGCCGTGGAAGAGCTGCGAGGCCAGGTTTGATGCTCAAGACACCAGCACAGCCCTGTAGAAATACAAGGCACTAATGTGCCTGGGAAAACTTTCTCCTGCTCCCAGTATTTTGAACAGAAACAGATGCAGCCAAATATCATCCCAACTTTCGTCCTCCCCCACCAGCCTCTCATGACAAGGAATCAATGGGCTACTCTTAGACCAACAGACATGTGGTAGGAACAGAAGACAGCTGCTCTCGCTCCTTGATAAGCCTCCACCTTTCGTTCCCAGCAGCGTGTATGTATAAATTTCACCAGTGTCACTGCTCCTGTGAGGAGCCCCAGAGTTAATTATTAACAACCAAACAAATTCATAGTGAGCGCGGATTCGGTCTTGTTGCAAGGCTTGAGCATTTTCGCGAAGCACATTTCCATGAGGACTTTGCCCCCATTGGATTCCTTGTCAGGGTGCGCAGGACAGAGAGACAGACAAATATCAGGTCTCTAATTTCAGCCAGAACACAACCCAGCCTGAAACCTCAGAGAACTCACTTGGAAGGTTTTCCTAGGAAAGTGGACTTGCCAATTTGACATCTCAACCAAATAGGTGTTTGGGAGGGAATAAAAATCACATTTCCTTAGAAGGAACTGGGGTCATCTGGTCTGACTTGGGGATTATTTAGAGAGAACATCGTTCATTGTACCAAAGAACTCTAAATGATGATAAACTGTCAGGAGAATTTGACTCATTGCCTATGTACACCCACCGTGAAATGAACACATTTTGGAATTTAGGTTGGAAGAAAGGTGGGAATTCATTTTGTTCCTTCTCAGTGTATGGATGAGGCTTCTGTAATTAATGGATAGCCCATGTCAAGAGAGCAAGACTAATGTCTCCTAGGTCAGTTTGCTTCCTGCCCAAGGAAATCTGAAATCCTGGGATGCTTCAGAGTGCCCTCTAATAGATGTTTCTCTAATGTCCTTCAAATAGTTCCCTAAATTTTTTTATGCAAAATAAAACTTTCCTTTATTGCTATAATACAGAGGTGGACCTTGGCCTGAATCGTGCCAAAATCTCAACACTCTAAACGGATAGTAACCCCACATTTGTTTAGCATTTGTGATACATGTAACACTAGGGTAAACTAGTGATACATGTAAACTAGTGAAACATGTGATACATGTAAACACTAGGAAGTCAGGTGACTTACCTCTTAGATGCGTCATGGATACTACATTATTTGGAAGGTTGACTAAATGCATGCAAAGTGCTTAGAACTCCACTGCAGCCTCAGTGTGTCCCTGCTTTGGCCAAGTACAACCACGCCCTGTGAGAAAGGGAAGGAGGTAGGGCGCAGGCAGAGTTGACCTTATCAGTAAACACAATAGGTGGGCACCCATGTGCTGCAGGGGTCCCCATGCCCACGTCTAATTCATTCTAGTTCACCGAGTTCTCACTGTTTTATAATCTTAAAAGTTAAAGGGTGCCTCAATTAAAGGCAAATACTCTTCTGAGGGATATCATTTTAATCAGCCAACCATTATCAGGAATTCTTTTATATCTTCCCAGGAACCTAAAAGAGCAACAGTCTTACAGGTACAGGCACAAGAAAGAGGCCAATCTTCTGATGAGAGAGAATTCATACCATTGGTGGAGATGGTCATTTGACATCTAGACTGATCCACTCAAAAGTGACTTTTTCTGTAAGAATAGATTCAGGTTTTAGTGGGTTGCCTGCTTGCAGGTAGAACAAATAGTTTGAAAACTCTGATGCCCTGAGGGAATGAGTTGGCAGAGGAAGATAGTGGAGGGGCGCCTGGGTGGCTCAGTCGGTTAAGCGTCTGCCTTCGGCTCAGGTCGTGATCCCGGGGTCCTAGGATCGAGCCCCATGCAGGGCTTCCCTGCTCAGCGGGGAGCCTGCTTCTCCCTCTCCCTCTGCCCCTCCTCCCTGCTCATGCTCTCTCTCTCTCTCGCTCGCTCTCTCTCAAATAAATAAATAAAATTTTTAAAAAAGAAGATGGTGGAGTGCTTCAAATACCATGCCTACTTTGTTTTTCCCAGAAACGTATCCATCCATATCCCTGAGGTTTCGACATTCCACTCAGTTCTGGGCTCTCTATCTAAAAGAAAATGATCACATACCCACACGTGTGTCTACAGCTGACCACAGTGCAGTACCAGGATTCCGTTCGAACTCTATGGCCTCTCTCCATGTGTGAAGTAAAGAGGAAAAGCACATGGACCCTAAGGGGACCCCATTTCCTGTATCTTAGAGACCCTTGGCCTTGATTAAATTAAATTAAGCAGATGGAATGGGATCCTTAGGAGAGAGACTCAGGACCTGGGATCAGGCCACACTTTCTGGATGTGAAAGGCATACCATGGGCCTACCAGCTTCATTGGAGAACCCAAGGATTAAGGCCAGAACACGTCAAGAATCCTGTGTTCAATTCTATGATGTACCTTTGACAAGGGGCATTGGCAACTTACAGTTTGTCCAGTGGATGGCGACAAGGAAACAGACTGATGACACTCACATAGAAATGTGAGAGTTGGGATGTTGTTTCCCAGAGGAATATGGTGGCTGTCTATTCTTTAAAGGATTGTCATACGGAAGAGGGAGAAGAAGTATTCTTCTTTGCTCCAAATGATAGAAGTAGGGCTAGGAGAAAAGGTTATAGGATGGCCAAGTTTTTCTAGAAATTAGAGTTGTCTAGAGTGAAGAAGCATTGTGCAGGTTGATGCCTTGCCTGGTGTTTGATGTGTTGGTTCAGTAGTGGGGGCATGTGGGGGTGGGGGCAGAGGGGACACCAGTCAGAGAGGTTGAAGAGGAAATGCCTTCCCTTGGGCAGGAGACTGGACTAGTTGCTGCTAACTGCAAAAATGATTTTTTAAGTGGATGAACAATAAAGTGGGTGTGTGGTCTCTGTATTCCACAAATTTTAATTTCCCACATCAACTATTTCATGCACAGAAAACCTGAGAAACAGGGAAACTAAGAAGGTTGCAAGGTATTTTTAAAATACCCGGGATCACAAATGGCAGGTGCACAGTGTGGTTGTGGAGGCCAAGCCCACAGGGGTTCAGATCCTGCCTCTGCCCTCATTATGCTCCATGATCTTGAATGGATTATTGAACTTAGATATGCCTTCACTTTTGTGGCTGTAAGGTGGAAATAACACCTGACTTCTGTTGTTATGAGTCAGTTACTCCACCTAAAACTTTAGAACTCTGTCTGGCACATAGTGAGCACTCAATTAATGTTAATGACTGTGGTCACAGAAGGAGAAATCATCATGATTTCTTAAGTCCATAAGAGAATTTAAACAGCATGGCATTGCTTTCAACAAAAAGCATACATGTTCAGGAGTGACTGATTCTGTAAATGGAGTGAATGACAGCTAGTCCCATGAAGCAATAGAAAAATAGAGCCTGGTGATTTTTTTTGGAAGGGGGGGGGTAGTGAATCCCAAAGAGAATGGAAGGGTAGCCGAGTTCCTAGGATTTCCCTGGACTGTTTCCTTGGACTGTGTTCTGGCTTCTTGGTTCCCCAAGAGAAATAAAAGTCAAAGCCTCATCCAGATTACTCATCTGCCCCAGTGTTGACAGTGCAGTAACCTCTGGTTGACAACTTAATTATCTCTACCCTGAACTTTTTTGCTTATCGTAAAAGCACCTGTATGACCAGGGGAAAGAGGAGAAAAAGACACAAGAGGGCTTAGTTTCTCATCTTGATAATTGCCTGAGAGGGCTCACTGGGGGTCTAGGAGCCCTTCATCCCAACTTTGGTCCTTTGAATTTCCCAGATTCTAATCACTTTGCTAAGCTGGCAGCTAATGAAAAGAAGGGAGAAAGATTTTGAATGTCCCTCTCAGGACATATTATGCATCTCTTGAGATTCTCCCTTATTTGTTCAAATGAAATAGATCACTGGGGAAACAGCAAAAGTCTCCTGCTGTTGAGAAAAATGTTTTCCAGTGCTGGGAGTTACACCACTTTGGTTCTATGTGAAATAAGGCAGCTCTGTCCTAACACTACATGATCGATTGCGTATGATGGGATGAGCTTATTCTTCATGCTCCCAATAAATACAGCGAAACCACAGACAACTCCGGTTGGTCTCTTCGGAAACTGTATGGTGCCAAGAACAGGAATTTAAATTGGTTCCTTTCTCCTTGGGTTGTTTATAAAACCAAGATTATTAAAAAATACTAAGAGCTATTATGCTTCATTAGTGTGCTCTGGGGCATGATTCAGTGCTTGGGTAATATGTGCTAATCATCCACTAATCATGCCCATCTTCTAGGACTCTTCCACCTGGTACGTTCATGCGTCCCCTGAAATTTTGAGTAGGGATGAAACAGTGGCTAGAATCAAGTGTGAGATGAAAATTATTTCTCCTGATTGCCTTGTTCTTTATTATTTCTTCCTCTTTTTTGTATTTTTTATGACACTAGCCATAAAATCTATCTGCATGGAGATCTGTCCATTACACAGAACATTACATAACCTCATTTAGAGAGGGAAATTATTTCTGGCAACAGTATCCCTTAACTTGAAGAGGCACTGTTTGGCCAACTAACAATGGGATGAAGAGTCAGGCATAGTCAGTGCGCCGGTTTCTCTAGGTCAACAATTATAAGCTATTCTTTATTTGACCTAGCATATATGTTGATGGTGGTTAAACACAGCAAAACTTTCTTCACAAAGGTTTCATTTGTCCGAAGGGTTTTACCCACTGATCTGCAAAGAATGCCCACAAAACCCCTTTGTATGAGAATATGGGCTGCAGGTTAGGTTCTCCCAGGTAGAAAATACGTCTTCAAAAAATCCAGTGGTTCATGGTAGAACAGGGGTCAGATGTAGGGTAATACATTCCAAGTCCATTGTTAGCCATGTGCAATAACTTGTCAACTCTACCTAACAACAGTTGAAGACCTTAAAACTGCTATTGGACTCCATGGAAGATCTCCAGAAAGCAGAAGGTGAAGAAACATTTAAATGTGTGTGGACAGAGGAAGAGAGCAACGTGGACAACTCCTACCTTCTATTTGCATGCACAGAGCCTGAGTAATTGTCCCTGGTCTCCTTCCCTCCTAAGAGCCTTTCTGTTTAAGAAGGTTTTAGGATCTATTCCCCTTAATCATAAAAAAGGAACTCACCAGGTTGGAAAATTTTAGCCTCCACTTTATTCCTTACTTCACAAAGAATTGCACTTAATCTGTAAATGGGTTTGATGTTAGAGAATTGGATGCTGCAAATTGGTATTATTAAACTTAATAAGAGAGGGGAAGGACTCTTTTAGAAGAATAATATAGTCTGAGGGGGATCTCTCACTTATTAGGCATCTGCCCAGAGATGTTTCTGAACTTAACAGTTACATTAAATAATTCAAAATTACTATAAGTGCACAGCACTTTCCTCCCACGATCTTACTGAAATTAAGGGTGCCAAATCATTCTCTCATTATTACTTCCCAGTGGAAAGGTATGGCTCCTCCTGCTAGTAGGCTAACTAGACTCTAATGCCTGACTAAGTAATGTACAGCAAAGCCAGGATTAGTAAGCATGACTTTGACTGACTTTAGCCAGTCAAGAAGATCACCCTTGGTTACATAAATAGAATGACCAGTGGAATTCTTATGTAAATATTATTAGCTGGTTTTGGACATTCAACAACATATCCCTGTAAAAATATTAGGACACATTTTCATCCCTATGAAGCCTCAAGAATTGGACATTTTAGGACTTAACTGAATGTGTTGCTCATTACTTTTGTCCAAGGACATACTAACCAATGATGTATTTTTAAATACCTACTATATACCACTTCCAGTCTTGAATTGAGGAGATAGGAGATACTTATCTTCAGAAAGAAATTCACTAACTATACAGAACCATATGCAATAAATGTCAAAATGAGAAGCATAGAGAGGTGCTGTATGAAATTACTGTGTGGCCCTCCCAGGCTAATGTAGGCACTCGGTAAGCACTTACAATGGTAGATAGTTCTTTATCTGCTCACTTGCCTATTATTGTCCCACTGTGCTGGACTAGAAGCTTCATGAGGGCAGGGCCCATAGCTCAGCTATTATACCACCCGTCTTACCTGGCCTGTAACTAGCAATCAGTAAAAGATCATAGCATGGAGGAAGCTACATAGAGAAATTAGGGCAAAGGATGGGCAAAACTTGAACAGATACGGATGTTTAAAGGCTGAATGAACAGATAAGCCAAGACAGGAAGCAAGGATTAGCATGGCAAATATATCCTTTCACTGTCTCAGCAAACATTTGCAGACCCCTCCGCATCTGCTAGATACTGTGTGGGCAGTATAGGTACAAAGGTGAAGAAACATCATTCCCATGGGCCGAGAAGAGATTTTCAGACCAAACTGGATAACGTGAGGTGGGAGAGGGCTGGCTGCAATTAGGAGTGGTCGGGATTGGTGAGCTGTGAAGAATAGAATACGTTTGGTGTGAAACACTGTGGGACCTTCGTCTTGACGATAATGAAAACCAGCAAAAAAATTTAAATTAGGGAAGGTTAAAAAGTCATTGGAAAGGTCCCAAAAGTTACTATGCATCATTGTTAGGAGAAGGTTTGTTACGATGGAAACTTTAGTTGCAACACTAAGAACTCAATACTTTAAGAAAAGTGAGATATATATTCACACGGGCAGAAGTTTCCAGGGCTGGGTAATATTTGTATTTTTATTGTTTAATTTTTACCTAATGGGTATGTTAATATTATTAACAGTGTTTTGTAATTTTTTTCATAAATATAACTTATTTCCTTAAATATCACATTTCCTAAAAAGCTTCGGTGCATTGTTAAAATGTGGTTTTAGTATATTCATAGACAAAAATCTTTTCTAGCAAACTGCACTTTCATTTTATAATATACTTCAATGGGATAATGGGACTTGTTCATACTAAGTTCATAGAAAAACTTCGCTAGAATTTATCTGTTTTTTGACATTTCTGTAGAGTCAGAGAGTGTTATAACTAACATCAGCAACTAACCTACCTCTTCAACATGATGTTTCCTATGGAGCATGCAGTGAACATTTTGCATTTTGTATATGCAGCCAGATTTTAATGATGTGTATTCTGGTTGCAGGCTAGTTCTTTCACAGGCCATGTAACTATCTTCGGACCCCCTAAATAATGCAAAGTACAGGCAGTTGTACAGATGTCAACTCTTAATAAGGAGTGTTTGTGACACATAAGAGCCAAGCATATTCAGCTTCTAAGGACAAGTGGGAAGACAAAGAAGATCTGAGTGTAGAAACGCACCTTAACATCATCTTTGGTGAAGGCCTACTTTGCAAGTGAGTGACAAAAATCTGTATTTAAAAAGGTTAAACTTGGAACAGTATAAAGACAAATAACCTAATTAAAAACAGGCACAGGATCTGAATAGGCACATCTCCACAAAAGATATCCAAATGGCAGTAAGCACATGAAAAGATGCTCACCATGGTTACTCACTCACTAGAGGGAGACAAATCAAAACTACAATGAGATACCACGTCACACACACAAGAATGGCTATAATTAAAATGACAGGCAATAATAAGTGTTACTGAGGATGTGAAGAAATTAAAACCCTCACATTCCACTGATGGACATATCACAATGGTGCAGCCACTTCAGAAAACAGTTTGGCAGTTCCTCAAAAAGTTAAGCATAAAGTGACTATGTGATCCAGCAATTCCAATGCTAAGTATCTATCCCCCCAAATTGAACACAGATACCCCAAAAAAGTCTCGTACATGAATGTTCACAGCAGTACTATTCATGCTCTTTAAAAGGAGGAAACAACCCAGGTGTCCATCAACAGGTACATGGGTAAACAAAATTTGATAATCTGTACAATGGAATATTATTCCATTGAAGGGACTGAAGTAGTGATTGATATTCTATGACACAGATGAACCTCAGAAACATTATGCAAAGTGAAAGGATCTAATCACAAAGACCATGTATTTGATGATTCCATTTATATAAACGGTCCAGAATAAGGAAATCCACAGAGATAAAAAGTAGATCAGTGGTTGCCAGGGGCTGGGGGAGGGAGCATAGGAAGTGACTGTTAATGTTACAGGGTTTCTTCTGGGGGTGATAAAAATATTCTGAAATTGGTTGTGGTGATGGATGTTCAACCTTAAAAACAAACCAAAAACCCACTGAGCTTTACACTTTAAAAGGATGAATTTTATGACCTGTGAATTATTTCTCAATTTTAAAAAATTTAAAAAGGAAGGCAAAAAGAAGATTAAATTTGGAATTATTGATGGGGTTTTTTTTGAAGCCAATTGGTATGTAGTGAAATTAGTCCTTGTTTTTGGGGAAAGCCATGAAAAAAAGTATAATTGGGAGAATTATAAGCAAAGAGATGGATGAGTCGAGAAAATTGGGAGAGAATTAAATGATAGCAAGAAACAGTCCACAGAGAGATGAATTTGTGGTTTCTGAAAACAATCAGGCAGATGTACGTGGGGGCCGAGATGCGTACGTGTGTGTATTTGTAATGTATACATGTATATATGTTTAATATTATATCATATGTAATACATAATATTATATATTATATATTTATAATATATTTATACTGTATTATATATTATATATATATTATGTAATTATATATATTCACATGGGGAAAATTCTCAGAGAATATACCACTAAATGTTAACAGTAATTGTTTCTATCTCAGAGTGATTTAAATCTTTTGCTTGCTTTTGCTTCTCAGTATTCTCTTACTTTGTGCGCAATGATCATATAATAAGTGAATAAGAAGAAGAAAGTGGGAGGCACCTGGCTGGCTCAGTCAGTTGAGCATGCAACTCTTGATCTCAGGGTTGCAAGTTCAAGTCCCGAGTTGGGTGTAGAGATTACCTAAAAATAAAATCTTAAAAAAAAGTGGGTGTGGAAGGAGGTTGCTTGAGAAAGTGTACTCTCTGATCAGATGAAGAAAATAGGAGCAGTTTTTAAAGTCTTACTAAAAAATAATGTCCTACTTGAGGAGACTTGTCTTCACATTGGGAGAAAATCACATAAAGTGGCGTCACTTGCTATTGCTTAGAAAACTTATTCTTAGAAACTCTGAAGGCAGAGTCTACAAAAGTCCTTTCCCCCTGGCTTAACAGATTCTCCCTCAGGTTGAGGCATCCACATGTATACTCTACATAGTCACTAGGTACTGAACCTATCAGAGATCTGTCATCTCTCTCTATATCCAGCCGTCTATCTTTGTCTATTGATCGATCGATCAATCTATCTTTAATCAGGATGTCTACAAGGCAGTCGTAAAGGTAGTGAAAATTCCTTGGCTAAGTCATAAAATAACTTTAAAATCACCATTAAGATTATACCACGTGCCAGACCACGCACCTGAGCTGAGCACATGCCATTGACTAAGTCAGACACATTCTTGCCTCTGAGCTTGCCTCTGAGAGGGCTGGCAGGAAGCAGGAAGAAGCCAGTTGGGGTAGGACAAGCCCCACAGGCTTTGTGATGCTCAGAGTGGGGCTCTTACCCATAATTTCCAGTCTGCAACTGGAGGGCCCATCCTGGAAGAGTTCCCAAGAGGAAAGCGAAGGCGGCAGGTCCCAAAACAGGTCAGAAACAAGGGTCCAGTCAGACAATAGGAGCCAAGACATGGAGCCCAAACAGAGTGGTTTGGATGTGGGGCAGAAAAAAATGGGGTTCACTGGAAAACTAGGTGGAGGAAAGGGAGGGGTGGTGGATGGGGCACAATGGCAAAGTGTCTGCATTGGTGCCTGGCATCAGGCTAGAGAATGTTCACAGCCTCATTGTTTGCAAGAGAACAATGTGGGAAAGAGTTACCCATCACAAGAGTGAACAAATTAATTGGGTTTTCGAATAATCGCATTTTCCGCATAGAAAATTAATTAGCCAGAGTGCTTTGTGTCAACATAGAAAATGAAGAACAGCAAAAACTACCCTTAAAAGGAGTACATGTTAACAATGGTTTCTTTCCTTCACAATTTGTTTGCTGAAGCATCAGTTGGAGTGACTTTCAATTGAATGTGACATATATTTTTGAAGGGGTAAGAGGCAAAGTTTCAGTTGCCAAAATTAAAAGAGAAACTGGGGCACACTACATCTAAAACTAATGATGTAATGTATGGGGATTAACATAAGAATAAAAAAAAAGAAACTGGGAAGAATTTAACTTCTGAACTAGAAGATCACTCTTGCCAGAGGCCTTTGAGGAGGGCAACATTCTACATTTTGTTTCCTAATGTTTTTCCTTAAATAAAGGGCCATGGACTTCAAGCCAGTCTTGTCACTTGAGCTCCTAAATGATTCTGCCAAATCCCTTAGACTGAGCTCTGTAGGGTCTGGCAGACCTGCTTTGGCTGCTCTTTCATGGAAACAATGCTTCCCAGGGAACAGGATCAGGGCTGCGGAAGAGGAAAAAGCAGGTGATGACTGGATTCTTGCCCAGAATAATAACTTGATTTTCTCTACCTGCCATTATACTGTCACAATGAAGGTTTCTCTAGATTGTAAGAGGCTCTCATAAAAATGAACCCACGTCTGGAAGATACTGAATTTTATCAGCCAACATCTGTACAGATGTCCCTAGGGAACAAGACCTTGATAAATTACACCACAGATGGGATGGGGTTCCGGCAGAAGAGGAGCAGGAGAAGGTGAGAATAAGGACTAAAGGGGTGAAAAGTGTGGAGTCAAAGGTTGAGGATAAGACATATTTTGCCTACCAGACATGTTTTTTCAAGGCTGAGGTACCTGGGTGGCTTAGTTGTTTAAGCACCTGACTTGGTTTCCACTCAGGTCATGATCTAAGGGTTGTGGGATCAAGCCCCATGTCTGGCTCCGTGCTCAGCAGGAAGTCTGCTTGAGATTCTCTCTCTCCCCTCCCTCATCCTCTGCCCCTTCCCCCATTCTCTCTCTCTCTCTCTGTAAAATAAATAAATAAATCTTCAAAAAAAAAAATATATATATATATTTTTTTTTTTTTAAGAAAAAAATAAATACATAGGGGCGCCTGGGTGGCTCAGTTGGTTAAGCGACTGCCTTAAGCTCAGGTCATGATCTCAGGGTCGTGAGTTCAAACCCTGCATTGGGCTCCATGCTGGGCATGGAGCCTACTTAAAAAATAAATCTTTAAAAATGCAAAAAGCAGACTATGAAAGCAAAATGGCCACCTTAAGAGATCATGGTATATAGAAATGGAGAACATTCCATAGCACCTGATGATTTGGTTTATCCAGTCAATATTAAGTGATGTCTAAGAGTTGCATGATAATTCAGAAAGTCTAGGGTAAGAAACAAGATGGAAGCCAATTCTAGTGGGTGGTGATAAATCAATAATTGATTAGTGATTTTCCACAATATTTCCTCATAAGGATCATTGCTAAAAGTTGTTGCAGTGATCACACAGCCTTCTAAGATTGCAATGTTCTGTTGCAAACAAGATTGCAAATAAGGTGGACTGTTGAAGTGTTTATCTATTTTACAGTATCATGAATTCATCTTGCCAAAATTAATTTACATCATTAGGATACCCACTGTTCCAAAGGCATTTTCTTGAGATTTCCTGGTTCATTCTCAGGAACGAAAAGTTGGTGTGCAGAAATTAATATTTTTTTCTTTTTTTTATTATGTGATAGTAGTCACCATACAGTACATCATTAGTTTTTGATGTAGTATTCCATGATTCATTGTTTGCGTATAACACCCAGTGCTCCATGCAATATGTGCCCTTCTTAATACCCATCACTGGGCTAACTCATCCCCCCACTCCCTTCCCCTCTAAAACCCTTTGTTTCTCAGAGTACATAGTCTCTCATGGTTTGTCTTCCCCTCCAATGTGCCCCCCTTCATTTTTCCCTTCCTTCTCCTAATGTCCTCCATGCTATTCCTTATGTTCCACAAATAAGTGAAACCCTATGATAATTGACTTTCTCTGCTTGACTTATTTCACTTAGCATAATCTCCTCCATGAGTCCCATCCATGTTGATATAAAAGTTGGGTATTCATCCTTTCTGATGGCTGAGTAATATTCCATTTTATATATAGACCACATCTTTATCCATTCGTCTGTTGAAGGACATCTCAGCTCTTTCCACAATTTGGCTGTTGTGGACATTGCTGCTATGAACATTGGGGTGCATATGGTCCTTCTTTTCACTACATCTGTGTCTTTGGGGTAAATACCGAGTAGTGCAATTGCTGGGTCATAGGGTAGCTCTGTTTTTAATTTTTTGAGATGCCTCCATGCTGTTTTCCAAAGTGGCTGTACCAACTTGCATTCCCACCAACAGTATAAGAGGGTTCCCCTTTCTCCACAATCTCTCCAACATGTGTTGTTTCTTGCCTTGTCAATTTTTGCCATTCTAACTGGTGTAAGGTGATATCTCAATGTGGCTTATTAATATTTTTATATTGACCCAACTACCACACCAAGATACTTATATGCATGAAATGTATTTTTGCCTTACTGATAAAATAATAAAGAAGACCTTGAATATGTAATAAAATAAGGTCTTTCCACAAGTTACACAGAGACAGATTAAAGAGAGTTAAATGGTCACGTAGAGACAACAAAATGCAATTAGTTTACATCTGACAAGTGTCCATGTCCTGTCTTAGGTCATTCAATGCCTTGGTGTTCTTGTTAGAAGGGGAGTCTATATAAAACTCAGCATTAATCAAACTAATATGAAACTGAATCAACACAATACAACTGTAGGAAATCAGCCTGATTAGGGGAATTCTAATCTATTATTGATTCACCATCACCTACCAGAATTAGTTTCTTCATCATCGTTTGATGAACATTCTCAGTTAAGCACTTGAGAAGAATTTGTTCTGCCTTTGCTTTCATCCAGATCTTCCAGGATTTGAGGTGTGGGATCTTGATTTGCTGATAGCCTAATAAGATACAAACAGAGGACAAACTTTTGAGCTTGAAGTCCTATATCAATATTATATATCAATTGAGAAAGAGAAATATAAAATTAGAACATGTAGCATCATTTTATCAAATCTGCAAACTGTGATGTAGTCACACCATAAATAAGACAAGATCTTCAGTGTTCCCAGGACTGCTTAATTCTGCCATATTTTTCTTTCAGGAAGGACAACCAGAGCCTTTTCATTGGCTTAGCCTTTTCATTGCATTTGGAATGAAATACTTACTTTATAATTCAGTTCGAAATATTTTCTAATTTCCATTGTGATTTCTTCTTAGACCTATAGGCTTATCAAAAATATATTGCTTAATTTACAAATGTTTGGGGGATTTTCTATTATTCTGATATTAATTCCTAATTTAATTCTGCTGTGGTCAGAAAGCATACTCTGGGACTTCAACCCTTTGAAATTTGCTGAAATTTGTTTTATGGCTTAGTATGGCTATTTTAATGAATATTCCATGTGCATTTGAAAAGAACATGTGTTCTACAGTTTTGGGCTCTAGTGTTCTATAAATGTCAATTAAGTTTTTAATCATGTTACACAAATCATCTCTCTCTATATATCCTTACTAATTTTTATTTGCATGTTCAATTTCATTTGAGAATGGTGTATTAACATCTCCTATGATTATGTATTTGTTTCTTTTTCCTTTCAGTTCTGGAAATTTTTGCCTTATATATTTTGAGGGTATGTAATTACATGAGCACAGATTTTTATTTTCCTGATGAGTGGATCCTTTTATCATTATGAAGTGTCACTCTTTTTATCTACTAATACTTCTTGCATTAAATTCTACTTCATCTGATAATTGGTATAACTGTACCAACTTTCTTTTGATTAGTGTTTTGATGATGTATCTTTTTCCATACCTTTATTTTCAACCTTTCTGTGTCCTTACTGTCTAATAATTGAAGTATTTAACCCATTTACATTTAATGTTATTACTGAATTATTTGAATTTAAATATGCTATCTTAATATTTGTTTTCCTTTTGTCCATCTATTTTTTGTTCCCTTATTAATCCCTTCTTGCCTCTTTTAAAATTTTGATCAATGACAATTTTTAAATTATTCCATTTGTTCTTTTTATTACCTTGTTAAGTAGGCCTCTGTTATAATTGTTTTAGTGGCTACTCAAGGGTTATAGCATGCATCTTTCACTTAATTACAGTCTACTTCGTTAGTATTTTAATATCTTCTGAAGTAATACAAGTAGCTTACAAAAACCTAATGTCATTTACAATTCCTTCAGCCTTTTTTATTATTGTTATGCATTTTGATTCTACATATATTGATAAACCCATAAGATATTATTGTTGTTTTAAATAGGCCAATATTTATTTAGATTTACCCAATATTTGCTTTTTCTGGTGATCTTTGTGCCTTCCTACATTATCATGCTTCTGTTAGTAGAATACTAACAGAAATTAGTATTTCTTTGAGTTCAGAGCTCCTGGCTGTGTATTTTCTCAGTTTTAATTTGGACTCACTTCTCTGTGGTTCCCTCGTTCTTCAATATTGCCTTTCAAGACTCAGTCACCTTGGCAGCTCTTTGCCTGGTGAGACTGCCTCCAATCCCAGGACATTTTGTACTAGTCCACATCTATTCCCTGCCCCCAAAATTGGCAAATGCCTTAAGTGGAAAAGAGCAGAGGCCAATGTGAAAATTGCCTCAATGGACTTCCCTTATCCCTGGGATCTTGTATCCCTCTGGTTGACTCAATGCCTTTAAAGACTTGGCAATAGAGATATAGGTAGGTAGGTAGATAGATAGATAGATAGATAGATAGATAGATAGATAGATAGATGTAGATAAATAGATAGGAAGAAAGAAATAATATATATATCTTTATTATATATTATTTTGTATCTTTAATATATATCTGTATTGCATTTATTTATATTACATATATATGTGCATATATGTATATATACATATATATTTATAGTTGTTCTTAGCATATTAGTGTGAATAGTATGAAACAAACTACTCCATCCTTACTAGAGGTAAGGTGGAACTTCTCACTCTAAGAGTAGGGAAAAGGATTTTGTAACATTGAACTTACCATCACAAAGACCTTCTCAAATGTCAGGTTATGAGGATTCCCAAAACTCTTGAGCACACACAGAAGTCAGAAACCACTATTTCTTGTTATATGTTTAAGGGTGTGTGATGGGAGCCAAGCTTAGCCACAAACTGCCAGATGATACTGAGATATCAATGATTACTACTCAAAAAAACAGTATAAAAAAACAACAACATAATCCACAGGGGAAAACAAACACAATCAGTTGATGAAGAGATTGCTACTTTTACTGCAGGGACTGCAGGAGTTCTACAATACAACCATTATATTTGTGCCTCACGACTTGTCCTCATTGAAGGCCTCTTTTGACAATCTTTAACTCTACTTCCATTTTTTATGTCTGTAAACATAAAATATCAGAGCTTTGTCTCATATTTCTCTTCAAGACTGACAGGAGAACATTGAATGCTAATGCTCTGAATATCTGCCAGAAACTGGGCTAAATCAACCCAAAGACTCACCCATCCAAGTTGATTAAGTCACCTGGTTAACTCTGTGGACTACCAAATCTAACTGAGCATGGGAGAGGAAGAAAGTTGAGAGAAATCAAGATTATAGTTGAGAAAGCAAGATATTCCCCAGTTATTATCATGAGTTCTTTGCCCCTAGAATGTCTTTTATGGACATTGTTATTACAAAACCCAAGTGTTACGCTTACAGGCCATGCCACCCAAAACAGAGCTTGTTATGGCTGGAAATCTATCCCAATATCGAAAAGATTCAAGAAAACTATAGCACATGCCTGAATAACCTACCATGGAACATGACCATGTAGCCATGGACAAAAACTCATAATCATTGTGAAGGATTATTCTAAGACAAATGAAAAAGGAATGATTGTGGAGGATTCCATCTTAAAGTGTCCCAAAGTATATCTTGTTTCATCTCAACAATCAAAGCTCTGGATGATTATTTGCAACACATGAATGCTAAAGAATATTATTTCCCACCATGGACCTACATGTATTCAAGTTGTACATCAGAAATATGTGGATGGAAATCATTACCATTAAGCAAATAGTCACGTTGCAAAGATTGTCTTGATGGAGCTGGTCCAAGGAGACTGACCATTAACAAGTTCCAGCTTTCTCTCAGAGGATTTGGATCTGCTAAAAATACTCATGGAGTGGCATTGTCTTAATTTGTCTTAGCCATTTCCCACAATACTTTCATATAGGTTAATCAGAGAGTCAGTAGTATGCAGCTGCATGGGATGCAGGTGTGCACTGCTGAGGTTTTTACCCCTTTTGAGTTCTTGTTAGTTTTTTGTTCCTCTAGTAAAATGTTGCAGTGATTTGGGCAGGAGGCAAGGTGGTGGTTGGAGAAGAGAGGAGCTCATGGAGGAAGTCATTCCGAGTAGGTTTTTGCCCCATTAAAAGACTGTGACTGATGTCTCTGAGTCTCTAAGTCCTCATACTGAGTAGAACTGCTTAAGTAAGAAATAAGTCAGGAAATGTGAGGGTTGTGAAAGTTTTATAGGTCATCCATTAACATTTCAAACATTAATGTACAAAATGAACTCCTTATTTCTCTTTCCCTAGTAAGTGAAACTTCCTCAACCTAGACTCAAACTAAATATTTACAGATTATCCTGGATTACGCTTTTCCACCCCCCTATGCATTAGCAAGTCTCATTATCTTTATCTCAAAGATCTGTCTCAAATCCTCTCTCTTCACCAGTTCTACTGCTCCCATGCTGGTCATAAGGTCATCATCTCTGAACTGGACTTTGTCCTCTAGTAGTCTGATTCCACTGTTTCCATCATTCTTTCCACCCTGTCTCTCCACTCCCATTTTCCACACAGTTGCCAAAATGATCCAGGAAAAAGCTATATTATGTATTAAAACTTGTGTAGCTTTCACTAGAAACCAACCTTCTAGCCCCCAAAGCATTCAGTCCCTATCTGCTTCCAAAATCTTCTATAAGACTCCTTTTGCCATACACTCTAGCCATGCTGGCCTCTTGAGTACCTCAAGCAACCAAAGCGCTCTCACAGTTTAGGACTTTTTGCACCTGCTGTTTCCTCTGCCGAGGAGACTTTTTCTCTGGTTCTCAAGCAGTTGACTCTTCTCCATTTCTTATGTCCAGCTTACATAATTCATACTCAAAGATCCCTTCTCTGACCACCCATCAGTAAACTGTCCTTGGCTTCATGGGTTGTCAGAATACCACATTTACTTTCTCCTTGAAACTTACCATTGCCAATCATTGTTGTATTTATCAGCAGTTTTTATTTTTTATTTTTTTTAACTTTTTTTTTTTTTAAGATTTTATTTATTTATTTGAGAAAGAGAGAATGAGAGACAGAGAGCACGAGAGGGGAGAGGGCAGAGGAGAAGCAGACCCCCTGCTGAGCAGGGAGCCCAATGCGGGACTCGATCCCGGGACTCCCGGATCATGACCTGAGCCGAAGGCAGTCGCTTAACCAACTGAGCCACCCAGGCGCCCAGCAGTTTTTATTTTTTAATAAAACAGTTGTCTATTACTTATTTCTTGTCTTGGCCCAAAATACATCTAGCTTCATCTCAAACCTCAGCTTCAATAAGCAGAGCTCCTGGCCAGATATCTGCAACCTATGAATTGTCAGAGCCTCCTGACAAGTGGTAATGAGGTGTCTATATTTACTTGAGCTGTATTTGAGCAGTGACCAAGTCTATTTATCACCATGTCCCTAGTACAAGGCTTTCATATAGTAAGCAATCAGTGAGTATTTGATGCAGGCATAAATGAATGAATGAACTTTTCAGGAATACTAGAGCCAGAAAAACTTGAAGTTTGGAAAGTTAAGAAATTTTGGCACTTGAGGAGCATTAGGAAATTAACATAAACCTTCTTTCGTATTACTATGGAATCTGTGATTCAGTTTACATGTAAGATTTCAGGAATACATAGCCTTCCTGTAGTGAAGGTGACATGCCAGACTCTGCCTTACAAATCTGACTGTGAGAGGGCCAACCTTGAACAGAACTAAAAGGAGGCACAGCCCTCACTCCTTCAGGGCATGCTCGTGTGGCCTAAATGCCAGTTTCCTTGGTCATTATCTTGTGTCCTGGTTCTTCCCCAGGAAGTAGTGTTCATCTGGATACATTGAGTCCCAGTGTTCAGGCAAAACAAATCCTGCATCGTTGTAGCAGGCTTGCCAGAAGGCTCAGGCCTTTGCTGCCTGAGAAGTACAAATAAGAACAGGGAACTCCCAATTGTAGAGGGAAGTCTGATCCAAAGAGACTCACTGGTAGAAAATATAGGCATGTTCACTCCAGATGTCCATTGGAATATATCAATGTACCCTCTTCCCACTCACATGGCAGTAACTCTTCAAACTGGGAGTGGGGGGGGGGGTGGGTGAAAAGATAAAAGGATTAAGAGTACACTTATCTTGATGAGGACTGAGTAATGTATAGAATTGTTGAAGCATTATATTGTATACCTGAAACTAATATAACACTATATGTTAATTATACTTGAGTAAAAAAAACCGCAGTGAAAAAAAAATAGTTAATCATTTCAGTTAGGAGCTGTTAAAATGGAGATGGGGTAGAGGAAACTGCCTAGTAGATGCAGAGACTGAGCATATGGAGAGGTAGAATCTGTATCCAGGCCTACAACCAGTGCTCACCCTGGACAGGTCACACACACACACACACGCACACGCACAAACACAAACACACCCCGCTTGGCCTCCCTTTCTTCATCTGAGATATGAAACCTCTGAACCAGCTCATCTCATTCAGCTTTCTCAGCTCTGACTCTTTGATTTGAGAGGTCTTGTATTCTGAAACTGCAGTCTCGAGCAATATTCTCCTCAACGGGCTGTGCATGTAATTACATACTTACTATTCTCACAGAGTTTCATAAAATAAGAATCCATAAAATAAGAATGAAATTCATTTTTATGCTACTTTTGTATTCCTGCATTTTTTTGCTATTATTTCTTTATTATGTTATGTTAGTCACCATACAGTACATCATTAGTTTTTGATATAGTGTTTCATGATTCATTGTTTGCATATAACACCCAGTGCGTATTTTGAATAGAAAAATCCTTGTATACACTTCCTCAAAATATGGAAGAAAAATATGAAAAATGCACCCTGGAGGCCAACAAGCTTCTTTGGTCAAAGACAAGGTTGGGTCCAGTGAATTTGGGCTGCTTGAGCTCTGTGGTTTGTTTTTGGAGCTAATCTTGAGTTTAAGTTCTTGTGTAATCTATCAGAAAGCTAAAGGAGATTGAAGTTTACAAATTACTGATGCTAAGAGACATTTTACTTCCTGCCACAAGACTTCTTTTACCACAATCACTAATAAGCCTTTTTTTACTGGGAAGGATAAAAGGCTGGCAGGTCTTGACACAGTCATAAAGAAGAATGAAGTCTTGCCATTTGCAATGACATGGATGGAGTTAGAGAGTATTATGCTAAAGGAGAGTATTATGCTAAGTCAGAGCAAGACAAATACCATATGATTTCACTCATATGTGGAATTTAAGAAACAAACAAACAAAAAAGGAGCATGGGGAAAAAAAGAGAGAGAGGCAAACCAAAAACCAGACTCTTAACTATAGAGAACAAATTGTGGTTACCAGAGGGGAGGTGAGTGGGGGGGACAGGTGAAATAGGTGATGGGGATTAAGGAGTGCACTTGGATGAGCATCAGGTGTTGTATGTAAGGGTTGAATCACCAAGTTGTACACCTGGAATTAATATTACACTATATGTTAACCTAACTGGAATTTAAATTAAAAATTTTTAAATTTAAATAAATAGATAAATAAAAGTTTACTTACCCCCCCAAAAAAAATCTCAAAACAAATGTTAGACTTAAATGCCCAGAATTTGTCTTTATGCATAAGACTCACTGGGTAAGTGACAACCATTTATTGTGACCGTGTATAACATCCACAGAAGAATACGATTAGGTGCTAAATCCCCAGCAGCTCAAGGTTTTTTTTTTCATTTTTTTCAATTAAATTATAGCTGGCACAATGTTACATTAGTTCCAGGTGTACAACATAGTGAATGGACAAGACTATAACTCATGCTATGCTCACTATAAATGTAGTTACCATCTGTGACCATACAATGCTATTAGAATTCCATTGACTATATTCCCTACGCTGTACCTTTCATCCCTGTGACTTACTCATTCTATAACTGTATCTCCCACTCCCCTTCACCCATTTTGCCCAATCTCCGCCCCTCCCCCCATCTGGCAACCAGCAGACTGCTCTCTGTTTTTGTGGGTCTACCTCTGCTTTTTTTGTTTGTTTGTTCATTTGTTGTTGTTTTTTAGTTTCCACATAAAAGTGAAATCATATGGTATTTGTCGTTCTCTGTCTGAATTATTCCAGTTAGCATCATACCCTCTAGGCCCATCACAATAGCACAAGATTTTTAAAGCCCTGAAAAATTGGTTTTAAAATGTATCACCTGGAACACTTCAAGCTTTCCTTTCTCACAAGACTTTTGGAGTAGGACTAGGGCCACCAGTGTTTCAAGGCTCTCAAGGAAAAGATGCTATTGCTGGCAAATTTATCCTCTGTAAAGTTTGAGTTTCCAACATGGATCTGTCTGCATGGCCAAGTGTGCAGGCTCTGGCCAGATCCTCATCAGCCAAGTCAAAAGGACAGTGGAGGCATTTATGCAGATAATCCCAGGTCAGCACTATTCCCCTCAGAAAATGAAAAGAAGCTTGCCTGATGAAGCAAGGAGCCTTGCCAATTAGACAGAATTAATGTATCTTCTATGACTTATGCCACAGTCAGATATTTTCAGGACAAAACATTTAGTGAGCTGGATACCACTCAGCAAGTTCCTTCAATTTTCTACTGCACTTTGCTTCTGTAATTACGGCCACAGTTTTGAAAATAAAGTCATGAGGGTAGAGTTGTATCTTTAGGGATCAGAATGCCTCTGAAGAATAGTACCGTATTCATTGGTAGAATGATGATCCTGCAGAGGTCACTTTCCTAGCAGTAATCTGTGGTCTTGATGAAGGGGCATCCAAACATCTAGTTCATCCCTTTGCGACCAGCATCAGGCCTCTGTGGGATTAAATAATTTTAGAGCTGTAATCAACTCTGTAATAGAAGACAAGAGCAGGGGAGCAAAGCCCTAGAGGAGTTAAATCACTTTCTAGGGTCACACAAGGATCTGGGCAGGAAGCTGGGGTGAGAATTGGCGGCTCTCTCATTGCATCATTATGCTTCTCTGATGGCTGGCAAAGGAGAGCAACATAATCCATAGCCTTGGAAGAAAGACCTTTGTCAAGTAGGGGTAAGCAAACTATTTTTATTAGGTGCTGGATAGTCAAATATTTTTGGCTTTGCAGGCCATATGGTCTTTGTCGCAACCACCCGACCCCATTACTGTAGCATTAAGGCGGCCACAGACAGTACATGATGGAATAGGTGTGGCTGTATGCCAATAAAACTTTATTAATGAACACTGAAATATGAATTTCAGTTATCACATGTCACAAAATATTGTTTCAACTTGGATTTTTTTTCAATTATTTAAAAATGTAAAAACCAGGGGTGCCTGGGTGGCTCAGTATTTGGGCGTCTGCCTTCAGATCAGGTCATGATCCCAGGGTCCTGGGATCGAGCCCCACATCAGGCTCCATGCTCTGTGGGAAGCCTGCTTCTCCCTCTCCCACTCCCCCTGCTTGTGTTCCCTCTCTCTCTGTGTCTCTCTCTGTCAAATAAATAAAATCTTAAAAAATATATATATAAAAACCAGGGGCACCTGGGTGGCACAGTCAGTTGGGTGGCCAACTCTTGATTTTGGCTCAGGTCATGATCTCAAGGTTGTGAGATTGAGCCCCACGTTGGCTCTGTACTCATTGTGGAGTCTGCTTGTCCCTCGTCCTCCCCTGCCCTGCTCCTCCCACTCCCTCCCCTTCACTGTGAGTGTACTCTCGCTCGTGCACTCTCTCTCTCTCTCTCTCAAATAAATAAATAAATACATAAATAAAATCTTTAAAAATGTAAAAACATTCTTAGCTCATGGTGGGCTGGATTTGGCCTGGGGCAGGAGCTGCCTACCCCAATTGTAGAGTAACATATCTCAGCCCAGGAGGGAATGGATCCTTTATTCTAGATGATACCCATTCTCTCTGTCTCCACTCCACACCCAAGAACCTTAAATCTCACTCATTTGTCCTCTGCAGAGGTGCTGTCACATTAGACTGTGAAGTTAGGTCACTTTTACATTTCATCTATGAAGTGTCTTATTTAATAAAAGTCATCCTAGGTATGACGAAAGTTATAGGACTTACTTAGAAAAAGACAGAGGGGAAGAATTCCTTCTGACAAACACAGACTCAGCCACAAATGCCAATTATATTATCAGTGAGTGGTGGTGGTTTGGACTGTACTTAATGACATCAGTCAAGAGAGAGTATAAATGTTGCCTGTTAACATGGCTTTCGTGGAAAATACAGAAAATGCCCACAAACTCCTTGCTAACATCACTGACTACATGTTTGCAATGAAAGGAAATACTTGGTTTGTGTGTAAGTAACTGCCTCAAGAAATCTGCCACATTTCTTGGATCAGTTGGAGTTCTAGTAGCCCATTCCTTGGACAGGCCTGGTTTGTTTGCTCACTTAGCATTCAGCCAAGCATTCTCTTCAAATCCAAGGACTTTCTCTGCTACTGACACTGTTTGTATCAGAAGGGTGGACAGTCTTCTGGTAACACAAAGTTTTTTCTGGGTTGAGAATAAGCAGATGCAGGTCTGTGGTTTTTCTGACTTGGATGAGGGCAGTAGGTCTAAACTAAGATAATAATGCTTTTTGCTCTTTTTCCTTTCTTGACTGGAGTGCCCTCAGAGGAAAAGAGTGATCCATGAAGGTTTTCCGGAAACCAAGAGAAGGCTAAAGGATATCACATCAGTTAGTTGCCACACTGGTGACTTTTGGCTGGAACCACCACATATGAAGGGCTATGGGTGGATCACCAGACCTATACTCCAGACCCCTACCTTGGGATACAAGGCCCTGAGGACCACTAACTCATATTGCTCTTGGAATCTGTGGTCATCAGGACTTTTTGGTTGCAAGTGATAGAACCCAACTCAAATTGACTGAACAAAAATAAATACACACACACACACAAATAAATACCATTAGCTCAAAAGTCTGAAAAAAGTATGTTGATCTTTAGACATAATTGCATCCATTATTTAAGAAGCAAACATCATCTCTCCTTTCCTTTGTCTTATCTCTGCTTTCATCTGTGTTGGCTTCATCCTCTGACAGGCTTTCTCTATGTGTAGAGAAAGCTGGACCCTGGCATTTCCAGACTCATAGGGTCCTTGCAACTCACAGTCTCAAAAGGAAAGAGCTTCTCTCCCAGCATCTATTTCTGTCTCTGTGAAAAAGACCTCACTTGTCCCTGCTTCAGTCATATGTTCACCCTTGGACTTATCAGTGAGTCCTGGAATACTCTGATTAGCTAGCATAGGCCAGATGTTTACCTGTTCAGTGTTACTAGAATCACGTGGAGTGAGCCGGAGGAGGTTTGGATAATGAAAGAATGTTTTGTGGGACAGACACAAAACAAAAAGCTGTGCACTACACTAGTAAATTAATCATTTGCATTTAGCAAGAACATGGTTTTCATAAAGAGTAAGCAAATCAGAAGCTACCCGGTGAATCATCAGTTATCTCTAGATATTTCTTTATTCTTTCTCCATTCCTTGGTTGTCTTTCTTTCCTTTCATTGAGTTATGAGCTGAAGAAATACAAATGAAAGAGGCGCTTTCTTGCTCTCATTACTCTCATGCTCTAGTTCAGGAGGGCAGCACATAAACAGCAACATGCAAGTAATTGCAGTGGGCTCTGGTTTTTGCTCAAGGTGCTGGTGATCCGCTCACTGTGGGTCAAAGACAACAGAGATAAAAGAGTTCATCTTCCTCTGCTATCGTGGGGATTTAGATAGTGCAAAGACTTTGATGCCAGTACTAACCATCACTGCCTTACAGAAGCCTGCCTTAATTCTGACAAAAGGATCATCGTTTTCAGCACAACCCATGGGTTCTCTAAATACTCAAAGTGTAAAGCTAGCAAATATATGGCTTGCAGAGGAAGCCTCATACCATGGCAAGAACCAAGCAAGAAAGTAATACATTTTTAATTAACATTTAATGGAAAATCAATCAGTAGATTCCTCAGCTGGGAAGAAGGTATTAGAACACACACACAAAAAGCATTTTTTAAGGTTCCCTTTAAAAACAGCCAAAACTTACCCAAAGCAATGTTAAAATGGGAGACAGATGACTTTTCAAGAAGAGAAATTATAATCTCTAGGAAAGAGATTCTTTGGATCTTTCCTTACCTTCTTTAGGACTTTCAGTGGTTTTCAAAAGATGAGGCTAAGTGTGCTCTAAGTAGAAGCCTGAGGGTTTTGGAACCCCAGACTCCCATGAGTAAAACGAGGTGTTGGAATGAATGGGCCCCATGGTCCTGTCCAGCGTGGACATGCAATAATCCTGTGCCCAACCAGCTGATCTATATTCTGAGCTTATATTGAATGTGGCATAAGCAACCCCTAAGAACAACCAAGCGCTGCTGTTAAGGCAAGAAGGACAAGTCTTCCCCTTGATGAGACATCTAATCAACCAGGAAGTGATTAGTCAGACTGGATACAATAGCATCTGTACCTCAGCTTCCCTGGAGTGTCCATGAGGTCCCCCCAAAATCCATGCCTTGCATAGGAAGTCAAGAAGATACTGTGCTAATAAAAATTTAGACTGCCAGTGAGAGTTCTGCCCCCATACTTGGGGAAGAAGTGCATATTTCAGATCCTAGCTATTGCCCCCGGCCCAGCTACATAAAGTTCTATTTACAGAAGGATAAAGGAATTAATATTTTTGACATTTTGAGGAAAGCTGAATCCAAACCACCTTAGATATTGTTTCTTTTACACCAACCCTCTGAGACTACACTGTAAAATGGAAATAATAGTGGGATTTTTTAATAGTAGGCCCATAGGGTTAGTTAAATTTAAATGGCATAACCCATGTAAAATGGTAAGTGCTCATTAGAGGATAGCCATCAACCATTCATCCATTCAACAGATGTTTATTGAGTTATCTACCATGTGCTGGGGCTATTCTTAGTGCTAGGGAAATAGCAGCAAATACCATCAATGGAACTTATGTTCTCTGTGTAGGAGATAAATGAAACAAATAGTATATCAGATGGTGATAAGTGCTAAAGAGAAAATAAAAAGGAAGGAGGAGAATTATGGAGTGTCCATGGAAAAAGAAGCAATTGCAAATAGAGCAGTCATGGAAAGGTAGACACACCTCTAGTATTTGCAAGGCTTGGGGGAAAGGTACAAGTAAAGGACTGCTTGCTGTATGTCTAAATACTTGATAAACTATGAAATCAATCATAGACTTGTCTTCCCATCTTGACCCTGTACCTTCTTACATCTTGGAAGACCATGCTCAGATTTGGAGTTTTCAAATCCTCAGAGCACTGCACTAGAATGTGAAGTGTTTTGCCTCTAGCCAGTGTCCCTCCCCACTCCCACCTGTTCTCTTCCCACCTAAAACAAGGTCCTATGCATGAAGGCTCTCAAACACATGTGTGTGGATGCTCCAACCCACAAGTCCAAGTTCCATGCACACACCCCATAAACAGCTGCTTCTCAGCCCTCCTCTCAGATTTAGGAATGTGCCCACTGGCCTTACGGTCTTAGAAGTAGGGTTGGGCCACTGGAACAGGGAACTCTGGTTACTCAGAATGTTCTCTAGGAGTGGGGAAAGGGAGTGGGCTCCGGTAGGCACCTCACTTTAGCCCTGCATACTCCTTGCCCCTCTGGAAAGGGATGAATGGGAGCCGGGCCCTCTAAAGAGGGAGTTCTAGGACAGTTGCCCTTCTTGCCTGGGTCAAAGAAAAGAACCAGTGAAGAACCCACTGATGTGGTAATTTTGAGAAAAGACCAAAGGAGTTGAGAGAGCAATCCATGGAAGGTATTTGAAGAAAGAGTATTGTGGACAGACAGCAGAAGTGGCAAGTGCAAAGCCCTGAAGTAGGAACATGCGTGATGTGTTCCAGGAGCATCAAGGAGACGAGAGAGGCCGGAGGGGCACATGTGAGGGGAGTGGTGATTTCAGAGAGAGTTCTGGAAGCCAGATCCTGAAAAGTCTTGTTGGTCATGATAATGAGTTGGACTTTCATTTGAACAAGATGGGAAGCCATTGGCAAGTTTTGAATAGAGAGGTGGTAGGATCTAACTTATGTTTTATTTTTTTAATTTAAATTCAACTGAATTTAAATTAAAAAAATAATTTAAAAATTCACTTAACCAACATATAGTACATCAGTAGGTTCAGATGTAGTGTTCAGTAATTCATCAGTTCTGTATAACACCCAGTACTCATCACATCATGTGGCCTTCTCAATGCCCATCACCCAAATACGCCATCTCTCTACCCACCTCCCCTCCAGCAAGCCCTCAGTTTGTTTCCCAGAGTTAAGAGTCTCTCATGGTTTGTCTCTCTCTCTGATTTCTTCCCATTCAGTTTTCCCTCCCTTCCCTTATGATCCTCTGCATTGTTTCTTATATTCCACATATAAGTGAAACCATATGATAATTGTTTTTCTCCAATTGACTTATTTCACTTAGCATAATACCCTCCAGTTCCATCCATGTTGGGTATTCATCCTTTCTGATGGCCGAGTAATATTCCTGTGTGTGTGTGTGTGTGTGTGTGTGTGTGTGTGTGTATCTCACATCTACTTTATCCATTCATCTGTCAAAGGACATCTGGGCTCTTTCCACAGTTTGGCTATTGTGGACATTGCTGCTATGAACACTGGGATGCAGGTGCCCCTTCATTTCACTACATCTGTATCTTTGAGGTAAATACCTAGTAGTGCAATTGCTGGGTCATAGGGTAGCTCTATTTTTAACTTCTTGAGGAACCTCCATACTGTTTTCCAGAGTGGCTGCACCAGCTTGTATTCCCACCAACAATGTAAGTGTACATCCTCACCAACATTTGTTGTTTCCTGTCTTGTTAATTTTGGCCATTCTGACTGGTGTGAGGTGGTATCTCATTGTGGTTTTGATGTGTATTTCCCTGATGCCAAGTGATGTGTCTGTTGGCCATTTGGATGTCTTCTTTGGAGAAACGTCTGTTCATGTCCTCTGGACCTAACTTATGTTTTAAAAGAATCATACTGGCTGATGCTGGAAATAGACTGCAAGGGGCAAAGACAGTGGCAGGGAAACCAGCCAGAAGACTAATGCAATCATCTAGGCAAATGGCAATAGCTTTAACCAAAGCGGTGGCAATGAAGAAAGTGAGAGGAGGTTTCGTTTTTAAATCTCATTTAAAGGTAGAGTTAACAGGATTTGCCAGTGGGTTGGAGGGGAGAGAGAGAAGAGTCAAGGATGACTCCAGGGGTTTTTGGCTTGAGTAACTGGAGAGATGAAGTCAAAAGTTTTATTTACTTTGTTTATCCGTAACATAGGAGTGAACATAATTAGAAATCGTATTACTGGCAGCAGCCAAAAAAAGGCCTCTGAATGATTTAAAGTACAAGAAAAGCAAAAGGTTTTAAATAAGAAGGGAGATAAACTTATAATGTTCTGCCTATGCAAGCAATGTGTAGAACTGCATACATGTGTATGTTTTTTGTACACTAGTATTCACACCTGGACAGAACTTGTTTGCAAAATCATAAATATCTTTTGTTTGAACTTCATTGTATGCCTTTAATCAAAAAGGCAGTCCCTGAAATTACTGTGGTACCATAGAATGAGCGCTTGGTCCTGTCGTCAGTCCTGGGCATGGCCCTTCTTAGCTTTGGGATCTCCAGCAAGACCTTTAATTTTTTCAAGCCTCAGTTCCCACATCTTAAAAATGTGGATGACGGTTGCCCATTTCATCAGCTCTGAAACAGCATCCAAATCCCAGGTGTCATTAAGTACTAATGGCCTCCATTTAAGCAGAAGTTTAAACAAATATTTGGTCTTACCCATATTATAATTTATACTCTTGTTCATTGTTCTTCCTTGCTATGAACAGTTTATGATGGGGTGCTTTTTTTTAGCTATGATTTTGATGAAGTAAAACCAGTTAGCTCATTTGGTTATATTCTGAAATTAATGAGGTGATCTTTTTGTGTATGTTCACAAATTATCTTCACTCTGTTTCTTGGCCACACACTTCACCTCAGCTTCACAAATGAGTGGAATTGATTGCAACATGGATCAGACAAGAGAGTGGAAATCCATCACTCCTGTTGAGAAAACAGCTCAAAAAACAAGCATGCCTGCTGGTAGTAATATTGTCTTCATATTTGAAGGACACAACCTTGAATCCTTTGTGATCGTGGCAAAGAATAAATATCTACATAAGTAAATAAGTACAGTATAAGAAGGACCTTATAAGACTAAGCAATTGTAAAGTTTAAAAATGTCTCATGAAGTATTTGGGCACTAAAATAGTTGAGACGTTATTTTCATAGCCTTCCAGAGTTTCTACACCTTAAATTATTTGAGCTTCCAGTTCTAGCTCTCAAAATCTTTGCTTCCTCAAATGCAAACCAAGAAGTTGGACGCCTTTACTTCAAAGAGGTCTTCCAGCTTAAGAGATTGGTAATTCTATGAGTCTTCTTCCTGGAAACTGTTCCTTCTAGCTGACACAGTAAATATATTCACATGTATTTTATTTAATCCTAAACTTTAGAATCCAATTTTGGTGAACTGCAGTTGTTTGAAGGAGTTAGCAAATCCTCTGGCATCTGAGAAAATTATTATCAAAGCCAATGAAGGGAGTTGTCAACCCTGCGTGATTTATTTTGAAATCTATCAGTAGGGCTCTCTCTGGAGGTAAGGAACCTCATCAGCAGGCTTTGCTGTAAGAGTGAACCAACCTGGGATGATACCTGGGATTTGGCTACTGCTTCAGACTTAACCAAATGGGCAGTCATTATCCTTAGGACAGGGACAGGGCAGTTTGCTTCCTGTAGGCTTGCAGAAATAATAGTGTGTGTGTGTGTGTGTGTGTGTGTGTGTGTGTGTGTAATGGGGTAGAAGGATAGGGTCAGCTGGCAGAGACACGAGGGAGAAATAGGAGGGGGAAAGACAATCACAAAAACAGCAACCCACCCTGAGCAAATGAAAGAATTTCTTAGAATGCAACACTGGCTGTGTGTGTGAAAATTGGCTGGCAAATCATTTCCTTCATTGGTTTGTTATATAAAAATGATCATTTCAGTGTTGATGATGAAAGCCCAGAAGGAAATTTGGGCTTACTGTTTAGTTCTGCATGTGGCTTCTGTGTAGAATAAAGCTTCGTAAATGGGGTTCTAAATCTCTGGCCCACAGACCTGAACAGGCAGATTTGAGACTGGTCATTACATAATTTTTGAGAGAGGAAATCTCCGATGAGTTGGCCTCAGGAGCAAAAGGAAGGGCAAAACTAGAGGACATTCCAAAGCCTTTGCCTAAATTTAAATCACAGTTCTCTCAGCAAATAACTGAGAAGCAACGAACACCAAAGGTTAATGCATGTGGCTTTTGTTGGAGAGATTTCTGCTAATTATCTTTCTTATTAAAATATGACAACCACCCTTTATTAAGTGCTCACAATATACTAGGCATTTTATACACATGATTACCCCTCCTCAAAATAATCCTGCATGATGGTTATTATTCTCCCCATATTAAAGATAAGGAAACCGAGACCTAGGAAAGTTATTAGCTCAAAGTCAAATAGCAAGTTAACAGAGGAGCTGTGATTTAATTCCAGATCTTGCCAGTAGCAAGTTCTATGAAGGTCGTGTCCTTCAAATATGAAAACAATATTACTATCAGCAAGGACTCTTGTTTTTCCATACCCTAGCTTGCCTCTGTTTGTCTGATAACTTGGCAAATGTGCACATCAACCTAGTGGGCCTTTATATACTTCTCTCCATTCTGTCAGTCTTAACTGCTGTGAGTGAGATATGAAAAACAGGAAATCATAATATACATCATTGTCTTCAGTGTATAGTTGCTTCCTTGTTCTGCATTGGTTTTCTCCCTTGTTAGAATATTTATTTTGCCTTTGCAGCAAACTAACAATATAAATTTTATATTTTCTCTGGGATATCTCTCCCAACACATTGTGAATAATGAAAATTGGCCTAAAATGTTTAATTAAGAAGCTGCAAAATAGACCTTACTCAGACAATACTTGCATTAGTGTGGATTCATGGTGTCCATTTGTCCCTAGAGCTGTAGAACCTTTAAATTAGGTTAATCAGTACTATTGTTATGTGCAATACTGGCAATTTTATTCTATGCTTTTCCATTCCTGGCATCTGTGCTTCTAAATATAATGTGATGTGACTCCTACATTGTTCTAGTGGTTTTTTAAAAATTTTTTGTGCTAATAATTTGAAGGGGAGGAGCAACATTTACTAAGAAGTGTCCCAACTTACATGGCAGTATCTGAAGCTTACATCTAATATAATAATGGCTTAGATGCTGGTCCTGAAGTATCAATCATTCCAAAATTTGAGCTTCCCAGTTTTCTGCATAGCATTTTATCATGTGTAAATATTTTCCAATGTACCATTTGTTTTCTTGAGGTACAGAGGGATACAGTTATTTACAGAATAAATCTCACCTGGATGAAACAATAAAAATTGCTGTGCACCAGTAAATTGTTTACTAAACCTTGCATACATGAATGAGGTACTAAAGAGAATGGATCACACAGATTAAGCCTGTAAAACTTCCCCATTGTGGTGGTATCATCTAGGGCCCTACTACCAAAAACTGAAAATGTTATTTTTTATCTTTGTTATTTATGTTTTTTGACTTTCAAAAAAAGAAAAACGCACCTTTGTATTAAAATAGGCTGAATTATAGTGTGGCAACAAACAAATTCCATTGGTATGTTCCAGTTACCGGTTGCTTTATGACGAACTGTCCCAACCTAGCGGTGTAAAATAACAATCATATTATTATGCTCACAAATTCTGCATGTCAGGAAATCTGACACAACATAATGGTGATGTCTGTGTCTGCTGCATAATATTTGGGGTCTCCGCTGGGAACGCTCAAATGGCTTGGGGGCTGAAATCATCTGGAAGCTTCTTCACTCACGTGTTGGGTGCCTGGCTGGAATAACTCAGACTCGCTGGGACTCGTAACAAGAGCACCTGCGTGTGAACTTTCTGTGCGCTTGGGGCCGGTGGTGGCTGGATTCAGAGAGGGAGCATGCAGAGAGCCAGTGTTCCAAGAGAGTTAAAGCTGCAAGAGCAGCTTTGTGGCCTTTTCTGACCCAGTTTCCACAGTCGTGAAACATCACTTCAGACACTCAGCTCAAAGGAGAGGAGAAATAAGAGTCTACCTCCTGGTGGGAGAATGGTAAACTCACACTGAAGAAGAGCCTGTTGGATGGGCGATATTATGGGCCATCCTGATCATCTTTGGAATATACCATCTGCCATGCATTGGCTTATTTCATGCTCAAAGTCTGCTGTGGATCCAGGCAATTCTCCAGAGTGGATTGTTGGCCTAGCAATCCAGGTTGCCTCTTCCATCTCGCAGCTTCTACACATCACTCATGACTCTATAAAGCACGGCTACAGAGGAAGAGCAGCATGGAAGATCCCATACCACCTGCGCAAGGAACATAAGTCACTTCTATTAACATTTCATGGCTCACAAAGCCATGCCTCCATTTAATGGAGCAAGCAAGTGTGGTCTTCCTGTGAGCCCACCAAGAAAATAGAGCTAGAAATGCTGGCAAAGGGCAATAATATATATCACAGCTTCAGAGATCTTGCCTGAATGGTGAAATCCTATAATTCCCATCAGTGCTGGTTTCTGTACTTTGTCAAATTAGTTCTTTCATTACTTCATCCATCTAACAAATATGTATTTGATGCCTACTATGTGCAACGCATCAAGACCTAGTTCCCAGAAATGATTCAGCTACCTTCAAAAAGCATATGATTTTACTCCAGAAAACCAATTAAAATTTCAGTTGCTTTGTCATTGATTCCTGTGGGGGTAAGGGGGAGAAGGGGTAGACAGATCCTACACTGTCCCCTCCAAGGAATATGAAATAAGACTTTTTTTCCTCTCATTACCTCCCAGGATAGTGGTTTTATCATTTTTATACACTATTATAGTCAAAACCCTTTTCCTTCAATATTCATCATCTGTCTTCCCTTTTGTGGCCATAATTTCATGACAGACTATTGAGGATGCAGCTGTATTTCCAGAAAATGCAGATGGTGGCTATTAAATTGGACACTGCCATGGCAATAAACTGTGTGATAAATTAAATGGCTTTAATCCAGTTTAGAGTAATCATGCATCATTTGTCTGACAGCCCGATTATACAGCCCAATTCCATTTGTTGTTGTTTTAAAAAGAAATTTAGATATCAAGCCTGCAAAATGTAGATAAGTCTGGACAGAAGTCTCCTATTTCCCAAAAGCAGAGCTTGTAACTACATTTCAACAGTGAAAGGAACAAAAACCAGCAGGAGCTCTGTTTGTGGAGCCAGTTTGTGTTTCAGTCTTCAATTAGAAAATTGTGTTTTCTAATGGAAAACCATAGGACAATCCTCACTCCTTGGTGAGAAAGAATGAAGAGGAAGAAATGAGCTCTTTGATAGCCTGAAGTAATGATATTGTGGTTTTGCCTGGGTAGCTGTCTTCCTAAGTGACTTTGGGTGTGTAGAAAATCACTCTTAACTTTGGTTTATCCAATGCACCAAATCTCCCACTGGAATTTTCTAAATTATTAAGAACTTAGGGAAAATTCTTATTTAAAAGCAAATAATAAGAAATGTTTATAAGATATAAAAATATCTTCAAGATGTGTTTAAGTAAACGTATAGCTGGTAAAATTAAAACTCAGGATTGATAAAGATCTTCAGTGAGACCTCTAAGTTTTGAAGTACACCCACAGTGACAAGAACCCCTACAAGAAATTGTATAAGAAACTTAGTGGTCTGCTAGCCTATCCCACATAGTGTCTTATGGAATTTATAGGATTATTATCATAGGTTTTAGTTTGTTACAGCTATATGGCTTTGTGAGGTCTTGCAAACTAGGTCAACCAGTCAGCCCTCAGATCTCTCATACCATATTTGGCTGAGCCAAAAGGAACAAACAGAGATATCATCAAAACCACAAGCAAAACTGTCAATAGGTATTCTGATGATAACTTTACCTTTTAATGAAATCTTAGGTCTTTTAAGGTCAGTGAGATGTAAACTAAACTGCAAGATGATTATACTAAAAGGAAAGTTACTGCAGCACAACATTTTGAATTCCAAGAATTTTAGTTACATCATGGTAGATAAATATCACCAACTTCACTTATTTGGTGCTTTGAAGTCCGAAGCACTATTTTAGAGCCCAAAGTTGTACTTCTCAAGTTCATCTTCTGGCATTCTTCTAAAACTTTTGAAGGCTTACCAGTCCTTAAATATTAAAGAAACTCTGTGTGTTATGTTTATTTTTTATATGTATGTCTTGCATCTTTAAAATTCGACATGAATATGTACTTCTTAAATCCCAAACACACGTGCTACCTATCATTTATCTCTTTTCCATGCTTAAGTACAAATAATGGTATTTTAAATGTGAAACTAGGGATTCCCTTGTTGGCAATATCAAATTCTGCTAAACTGTTAAATTATAGAATTTTCTATTTTAAAATCAAGGTTTGAACTAAATGCTTCTAAAATCTCTCCCTTCTCTGAGAGAAGGAAAGGGACTAGTATTTATTGGACACATACCATGTGCCCTGTGCTTACATACAGTGTCTTATTTAATCCGCACAACAATCCTGTCAGGTAAACATTACTGTCTTCTCTTACAAATGAAAAACCCAACTTCGTAAAAATTAAAGTTTGTCCAAATTAACATGACCAATCAGCAGTGAAGCTGGACTTCCGCTCCAAATCTGTCCAGCATCACCCACTGTCTCCCATCTTTGCCCCTCCTCACTTTACATGCTATTTTGCAGTAAGCGATGACTATCTACCCCACATAACATTGAGCCTTTATTTTTTTTTTCTCAAGCGAGGCTAGAACCAAACCTTCTACTCCCTTTACTGGCATCACAAAAAGTTTCACTAATTCTAAGCAAATAAACACAACAACAGCAAAAACCTATACCCTGGAAATTCAACCGAAAATGAACGGTTGGAATATTATTAGTATGTTCAACATCTACTTGATTACACAAAGTAAAGTTGTAATTAAAACAATTTTCTAAATAATTAAGATCAAAATATTGCTATTAAGGAAAAGACAACTTGAAATATTTAAGAGAATGGGTTATAAAAATTTCCAACTTAAGTTAATGCCATATACTTAGAGAATTTAGTCAAAACACCTTTCCAAGTTTATTCCTTTAAAAATGAGTGGAAAATTAAACCTATGATTTATTTTCTGTTGTTTATTTATCTGTGTTGTAAACATAAATGTATTTTACGTATTTTTCTCATGAGGTCTTATTTTTTAGTATTGTTTTTATTTGTTTTTTTTTGTTTTTTTTTTAGTTTTTATTTTAATTCCAGTTAGCATACAGTGTTACGTTAGTTTCAGGTATACAATGTAGTGATTCATCACTTACATACATCACTCGGTGCTGATCATGACAAGTGCCCTCCTTAATCCCCATCACCTATTTCACCCATCCCCCCACCCACCTCCCCCTCTGGTAACCATCAGTTTGTTCTTTATAATTAAGAATCTCTTTCTTGGTTTGTTTCTCTCTCTCTCTTTTTTCTCCCCTTTGCTTGTTTGTTTTGTTTCTTAAATTCTACATATGAGTGAAATCATATGGTATTTGTTTTTCTCTGACTGACTTATTTGACTTAGCATAATACTCTCTAGTTCCATCCACATGGTTGCAAATAGCAAGATTTCATTTTTTATGGCTGAGTAATATTCCATTGTTTATATATACTACAACTTCTTTATTCATTCATCAGTGAAATGAATGAAATGTTGGGTTGTTTCCATAGTTTAGCTATTATAGGTAATGCGGCTATAAATATCAGGGTGCATGTATCCCTTTGAATTAGTATTTTTGTAATCTTTGGGTAAATACCTAGTAGTGCCATTGTGGATCATAGGGTAGTTCTATTTTTAACTTTATGAGGAAACTCCATACTATTTTCCAGAGTGGCTGCACCAGTTTGCATTCCCACCAGCAGTGCAAAAGTGTTCCCCTTCTCCACATTCCCGCCAAGATCTGTTGTTTGTTGTGTTGTGGATTTTAGCCATTCTGACAGGTGTGAGGTGATATCTCATTATCTCATTGTAGTTTTTATTTGCATTTCCCTGATAATGAGTGATGTTGAGCATCTTTTCATGTGTCTGTTAGGCATCTATATGTCTTCTTTGGAAAAATGTCCATTCATGTCTTCTGCCAATTTTTTAATTGGATTATTCGTTTTTTGGTGTTGAGTTTTATAAGTTCTTTGTATATTTTGGATACTAACCATTTATCAGATAAAAATTTGCAAAAATCTTCCCCCATTCTGTAGGTTGCCTTTTAGTTTTGTTGATGGTTTCCTTTGCTGTGCAGAAGCTTTTTATCTTAATGAAGTCCCAATGGTTTATTTTTGCTTTTGTTTCCATTGCCTTAGGAGACATATCTAGAAAGAAGCTGCTGCAGCCGATGTCAAAGAGGTTACTGCCTGTATTCTCCTCTAGGATTTTTATGGTTTCAGATCTCACACTTAGGTCTTTCATCCATTTTGAATTTATTTTTGTGTTTGGTGTAAGCAAGTGGCCCAGTTTCATTTTGCATGTTGCTGTCCAATTTTCCCAACACCATTTGTTGAAGAGACTGTCTTTTTTCCCATTGCATATCCTTTCCTACTTTGTCAAAGATTAATTGACGATATAGTTTGTAAGTTCATTTTTGGGTTTTCTATTGTTCTTTTGATCAATGTGTCTATTTTTGTGCCAGTACCATACTGTCTTGATAACTACAGCTTTGTAATATAACTTGAGGCCTGGAACTGTGATGCCTCCAGCTTTACTTTGCTTTTTCAAAATTACTTTGGCTCTTTGGGGTCTTTTGTGGTTCCACACAAATGTTAGGATTGTTTGTTCTAGTTACGTGAAAAATGCTGTTGGTATTTTGATAGGGATTTACATTAAATGTCTAGATTGTTTTGGGTAATATAGACATTTTAACAATATTTGTCCATCCAATCCATGAGCATGGAATGTCTTTTCATTTCTTTGTGTCTTCTTCAGTTTCTTTCACCAGTGTTTTATAGATTCAGAGTACAGGTCTTTCACCTCTTTGGTTAGGTTTATTCCTAGGTATCTTATTATTTGTGGTGCAATTGTAAATGGGATCAATTCCTTAATTTCTCTTCCTGCTGCTTTATTATTGGCATATAGAAATGCCACAGATTTCTGTACGTTGATTTTGTATACTGCAACTTTACTGAATTCGTGTGTCAACTCTAGCAGTTTTTTGGTGGAGTCTTTCGGGTTTTCTGTATAGAGTATCAAATAATCTGCAAGAAGTGGAAGTTTTCCTTCTTCCTTGCCGATCTGGATGCCTTTTGTTTCTTTTTTTTAAATTTAATTTTATTTTATTGTTATGTTAGTCACCATACAATACATCATTAGTTTTTGATGTAGTGATCCATGATTCATTGTTTTTGTATAACTTTTATTTCTTTTTGTTTTCTGATTGCTGCGGCTAGAACTTCCAGTACTATGTTAAATAACAGTGGTAAGAGTGGATATTCCTGTCTTGTTCCTGACCATAGAGGAAAAGCTCTCAGTTTTCCCCCATTAAGGATGATATTAGCTGTGGGTTGTTCATGCATGGACTTTATTATGTTGAGGTCTGTTCCCTCGAAACCAACTTTGTTGAGGGCTTTTATCATGAATGGATGTTGTACTTTGTCAAATGCTTTTCCTGCATCTATTGAAATGATCATATGGTTCTTATCCTTTCTTTTATTCATGTGGTATATCATGTTGGTTGATCTGTGAATATTGAACCACCCTTGCAACCCAGGAGTAAATCCCATTTGATCGTGGTGAATGATTCTTTTAATGTATTGGTGGATTTGGTTTGCCAGTACTTTATTGAGAATTTTTGCATCCATGTTCATCAGGAATATTGGCCTGTAGTTCTCTTTTTTAGTGGAGACTTTATCTGGTTTTGGTATCAGGGTAATTCTGGCCTCGTAGAATGAATTTGGAAGTTATCCTTCCTTTTCTGTTTTTTGGAATAGGTTGAGAAGAATAGGAATCAACTCTTTAAATGTTTGGTAGAACTTGCCTATGAAACCATCTGGCCCTGAACTTCTGTTTGTTGGGAGTTTTTGATCACTAATTCAACTTCTTTGTTGGTTATTTGTTCAAGTTTTCTATTTCTTCCCTTTTCAGTTTTGGTAGTTTGTATGTTTCCATGAATTTATCCATTTCTTCCAGATTGTCTAATCTGTTAGCATATAGTTTTTCATAATAGTCTCTTATAATTGTATTTCTGTGGTGTTGGTTGTTATTTCTCTCTCATTTTTTGATTTTATTTATTTGGGTCCTTTCTCTTTTCTTTTTGGTAAGTCTGGCTGGAGGTTTATCAGGTTTTTACAATTTTTTTTCGAAGAACCAGCTCCTGGTTTCATTGATCTGTTCTATTGTTTTTGTAGTTTCTACATCATTTATTTCTGCTCTAATCTTCATTATTTCCTCCCTTCTGCTCGCTTTATGTTTCATTTGTTGTCCTTTTTCTAGCTCCAGTAGGTGTAAGTTTAGGTTGTTTTTTTTGAGATTTTCCTTGCTTCTTGAGGAAGACCTGTATTGCTACATACTTCTCTCTTAGGATTGCTTTTGCTGCATCCCAAAGATTTTGGACTGTTGTTTCATATTCATTTGTTCCCATGTATTTTTTTATTTCTTCTTTGATTTCCTGGTTGACCCCTTCATTGTTTAGTAGCATATTATTTAACTTAAATGTATCTGTGGTCTTTCCAAATTTTTTCTTGTGGTTGACTTCTAGCTTCATAGCACTGTGGTCAGAAAAGGCCCATCCATGGTATAATTTCAGTCTTTTTGTATTTGTTGAGGCTTGTTTTGTGACCTGATATGTGATCTATTTTGGAGACTGTTACATGTGCACTTGAAAAGAATGTGTATTCTGTTGTTTTAGGATGGAATGTTCTGACTATATCTGTTAAGTCCGTCTGGTCCAGTGTGTCATTCAAAACCATTGTTTCTTCGTTGATTTTCTGTTTAGGTAATCTGTCCATTGATGTAAGTGGAGTGTTAAAGTCCCCAACTATTATAGTATTATCAACTAGTTCCTTTATGTTTGTTATTAATTATTTTACATACTTGGGTGCTTCCATGTTGGGTGCATAAATATTTACAATTGTTATATCTTCTTGTTGGATTGTCCGTTTATGTTTATATAATGCCCTTCTTTGTGTCTTTTTACAGTATTTGCTTTAAAGTCTAGTTTGTCCAATATAAGTATTGCTACTCCAGCTTTCTTTTGAAATCCATTCGTGTGATGTTTGTACACCCCCACTTTCAATCTGCACATGTCTTTAGGTTTAAAATGAGTCTCTTGTAAGCAGCATATAGATGGGTCTTGCTTTTTTATCCATTCTGACAAACTATGTCTTTTCATGGGAGCATTTAATCCATTTACATTCAAAGTAATTATTGATAGATATGTGTTTATTGCCATTTTATTATCATTTTCTTATTTTATCATGTCTTCTGGAGATCTTCTGTTAACCTTTCTTGTCTTTGTCACTTTTGGTCTCTCCTTTGCATTCAAAGAGTCCCCTTTAATATTTCTTGCAGGGATGGTTTAGTGGTCATAAACTCCTTTAGTTTTTGTTTGTCTGGGAAATTCTCTATCTCTCCTTCTATTCTGAATGACAGCTTTGCTAGATAGAGTATTCTTGGCTACAGATTTTTCCCATTTAGCATTTTGAATATATCATGCCACTCCCTTCTGACTTGCCAAGTCTCTGTTGAGAAATCTCCGGCTAGCTTTGTGGGTCTTCCTGTGTGAGTTAAGGACTTCTTTTGTCTTGCTTCTTTAAAGATTTTTTCTTTGTCACTATATTTTGCAAATTTAATTACAATATGTCCTTGTATTGGCCTGCTTTTGTTGATTTTTTTTTAAATTTATTTTCTGACAGAGAGAGACACAGTGAGAGAGGGAACACAAGCAGGGGGAGTGGGAAAGGGAGAAGCAGGCCTCCCGCGGAGCCAGGAGCCCGATGCGGGGCTCGATCCCAGGACCCTGAGATCATGACCTGAGCCAAAGGCAGACGCTTAACGACTGAGCCACCCAGGTGCCCCGCTTTTGTTGATTTTGATGGAAGTTCTCTGTGCCTCCTGGATCTGGATGTCTGTTTCCTTACCCAGATCAGGGAAGTTTTCAGCTATTATTTCTTCAGTAGCTTTTCTGCCCCTTTCCTCTCTCTTCTTCTGGGACTCCTATAATGCAAATGTTATTGTTTGATGGAGTCACTGAGTTCCCTAAGTCTATTTTTTTGTTCCATAATTCTTTCTCTTTTTGTTCAGCATCATGATTTTCCATTATTTTGTCTTTTAGGTGACTAATTCATTCCTCCACTTCTTCCAGGCTTCTGTTCATTGCCTCAAGTCTGTTTCCAGTCTCCTTTATTGCACTCTTCATCTCTGATTGATTCTTTTTTAACTCTTTTATCTCTGTGGTAAAGGTCTCACTGATGTCTTCTTTCCTCAAGCCCAGTGAGTATCCTTATGATTTTTGCTTTAAATTCTCCATCAGGCATGTTACCTACATCAGTTTCACTTACATATCTGGCCATGACCTTCTCTTGTTCTTTCCTTTGGGATAAATTCCTCTGTGTTGGCATTTTGTCTAAGTCTCTGCCTTCTTCTGTATGTTAGAAAAACCGTGTCTTCTGCTCCTGAGAGCAATGGCTTTATGAAGAAAAGGTCATGTAGTGTCCAGGGCCTGTTGCTTCAGAAATTGTCTCCAATGTGTGCTGTATATACTCTGCTGTTGTGTTTTGACTGCTCTATCCTTCAGGCCAGTCATCTGCAGAGGTTCTTCTTGCCTGCTGTGGGCAGTGTTTCGTCTCTGGCCTGAATGTGGCAAGTTTTATGTAGGTTTGCTCTGGTTTGCTTATGAAATGAGACCTGACACAAACTCCACCAGAACTGAAGCCCTCTCCCTCTAGTTGGGAAACGTGTTGTGGGCAGGGGTTTGTGCTGGTCTTCTGGGGGAGGGGACTGCCGCACCGGGACTGAGGCAAGCATGACTAAGAAGGGCAGTCTTGCTAGACTGCACGGGGTGGGCGCCGGGGGGCCTTGGTATAAACAAGTTAGGCAGCCAGTGTCAGTGCTGTGCTGCTTCCCGTGGGTGGCTCTGTGTTTATGATGAGTGGTTGGGGAGGGAAATGGTGCCAGCCAGCAACTTGTTCTCAGAGAGGCGTCTCCACCAATGCTGCCTGTCAGGGTCACACTCTGAGAAGAGCAGTCTCCCCACTGTGTGCCCCCGGCATTCCCCAGATCTCCATCTCCACACTGTTCGTCCCGGTTGTTTGCCTGACTTCTCTCCAGGAGCAGTGGGCAATGCCCTTTGGGCTCTATTCCAGCCAAGCTGCTGACCTTTAAAATTCCAGGCTTTAAGCCCTACTGCTTGTAAGAACTCACACAATTCAGCCCCTCTTGTCTGCCAAACCATTGGCTTTGGGGAAACGTTCTCCTTGTGCATTCCCCTATATGCTCCTCTCTCTCTCCCTCTCTTTCTCTCTCTCTCACTTTTCCACTACCATGGCTCCCTCCCCCCCTCAGCAGCCACAGTCTATTTCTGCCCTAAACCCACATCTCTGCACTTTCTACCTACTTTGATATGGCCTCTTCTCTCCCTTTAGTTATGGAGTTTGTTCCATCAGTCTTCAGGTTGATTTCTGGGGTATTTAGAATGATTTGATAGTTATCTAGCTGCATTAATGGGATAAAACGAGCCTAACATCCTCCTACTACACTACCGTTTTCCTCTCCTTCCCCTCATGAAGTTTTTTTTTTTTTTAAGATTTTATTTATTTATTTATTTGAGAGAGAGAGTGAGAGAGAGAAAGAGCACAAGAGGGGGGAGCGGGAGAGGGAGAAGCAGACTCCCTGCTGAGCAGGGAGCCCGATGTGGGACTCGATCCCGGGACTCCAGGATCATGACCTGAGCCGAAGGCAGTCGCTTAACCAACTGAGCCACCCAGGCACCCCCTCTCATGAAGTTTTAAAAAACAATTTTCTTCCAATTCTACCACAGTAAATGCATTCATATGTCCCACTCGTGACAATTTTTTTATCCAGTTAGCTCCATAAAAAGTGCCCATACATATTTGTCAAACCTTTGGGTTTTGTTTCTCTTTTCTGCCACACTTTATTGTCTCTTCTTTTTTGTGTGTGTAGTTCATACACAATGTTACATTACTTTCAGGTGTACAACATAGTGATTTGACAAGTTTATAGTTATGCTGTGCTCACCACAGGTGTAGTTACCTACTGTCCCCATACACCACTATTAAAATATCATTGACTATATTCCTTATGTTGTGCCTTTTAGTCCCATGTATGTTCTTTTTTTAGAGTTAAAATATGTTTGCCCAAGTATAAAACAAGCCTTTTTTTCAGGAAGTCAGTAGTGCTTTGAATGACTTCTATATTCTGATTCTTCTAAATTGTTAAGTTTGCCTCTTCTGATTTGGAATTTATCCTTTATTTTAGGCCCTGATTTTTTTTTAAGATTTATTTATTTATTTATTTATTTATTTATTTATTTTAGAGGAGAGAGTGGGGGGTGGGGAGGGACAGAGGGAGAGAGAGAATCCTGAAGCAGACTCCCTGCTGAGCACGAAGCCCAACTCGAGGCTTAATCCCAGGACCCTGAGATCATGGCCTGAGCTGATACCAAAAGTCAGCTGCTTAACCAACTGAGCCACCCAGGCGCCCTGGCCCTGATTTCCACAAAAGCATTTTTCCCAGCTAACCCTGAGTAATCATACAGTCACAGCTTTTAGCGTATCATGAGTCCCATTACCATTCAGCTTCAGTTAAACTCTGCCTCCCAAGACATAGAGTCTGATTGTCAACATCTATTTTGAGTGAAAAATGATTGAACTATCTTCATTTCATTTCAACCAAAAAAGAAATCTTCTTAAAATTTTGGTTTAATAATTCCTGAAATGGGAATGCTAACAGACTCCCATGGATCTGAGAAAACATTTCATGCTTCCAGAAATGAGGAAAGAAATGAAGCAGTGATGTCACTCAGGCACAGTTGGAAGCAGTACCGCTAGAGCAAGGAGTAAATCTCAGACAGAGTGAGCAGCGCAGGAACTGGCAGCAGAAAAGTAGGTCTGTGGGTCTCCTGGCAGCAAGAACAATTGTAAACCTTTCCCAGTTGTGGCTGTGCTTTCTAGTTAGGTTATTATAAGAAGTTGTGAAATGGAAAACTATATGAAGAATCAGTGATGTATAGTGGAACAAAAGGGACTGACTTTTAATGGCTTGGCAGATGGGGTAGTGTTAGAAAGAGGGGATGGCATCACTATCCTACTCTTCTCCCCAACATCCATTCCCATTCTGGGTTCCCAGAACTTTAGAGATAGGAGTAGAATATGTGTGTGTGTGTCTGTGTGTGGTGATTGGAGCTTCTTGCCTGTTCCCAGGCCAGTTGGATGTCTCCACTTCCCTCTTCTTTTGTTTTTCTCCAACTCCTTTCCAAAAGAATGAAAGAAGTCCTGCTTCAGACAGGCTTAGGGGGACTAAATAAGGGCATGACTTAGATCTGCCCAAAAAGCCAACTTGATTGCCTGGTTAAGTAAATAGTTGTTCTGTCAGAGCTGTGCTCTCAGAGAAGCTCTGAGGTTGCCTTTCATCACTCTAAGCCTATATATCTGGGGTCTCCATCCTTTCCTGCAGAGAGAGGAATTAAATTGCACATTCTTAAACCATTGACAGCATGTGCAGTGCCCTATCCTGGACATGTGTGCCTGGATTCATATTCTTAGGACGAATTATAATGATGGCACACATATGGGCAAAGATATTGAGGTGTTCCCCAACCCTCAATTAGGAAATAATGTTGCCACCCATATATGAATACAGTGGTGCTTAAGAAAGGCCTCTGTTAAAGTGTTTCTTCTTTTGAATATAAAGGCCTTTATGGGAGGAACTTAATCTTTGCTGTAATGAAACAGTGTGCAGAAGAAAAGAAATTAACAAAAATTAGAGTAGAAATAAATGAAATAGAAAATAGAAAAACAATAGAAAAAATTAATGAAACTAAGAATTGGTTTTTGGAAAAGATAAACAAAATTGACAAACCCATACATAAACTAATTAAGAAAAAAGAGAAAAAACACAAATAAATAAAACAAGGAGACATTACAAGTGATACCACAGAAATATTAAGGACCATAAGAGACTATTATGAGCAATTATATCCCAAACTACTCAATAGTCTAGAAGAAATGGATAAATTCCTAAAACCATACAATCTACCAAGACTATATTTTCTTCTAGTTATTTTTTTATTTAAATTCAATTAGCCGGTGCCTGGGTGGCTCAGTCGGTTAAGCATCTGCCTTCGGCTCAGGTCATGACCCCAGTGTCCTGGGATGGAGTCCCACATCGGGGTCCCTGCTCAGCGGGGAGTCTGCTTCTCCCTTTTCCTCTGCCTGCTGCTGCCTCCTGCTTGTACTCTCTCTCTGTCAAATAAATAAATAAATAAAATCTTTTTTTAAAAAATTCAATTAGCCAACATATAGTCCAACATTTGTTTTTGATGTAGTGTTCAGTGATTCATCAGTTGCTTTTAACACCCACTGCTCATCACATCATGTGCCCTCCTTAATGCATCACCCAGTTACCCCATCCCCTTATCTACCTCCCCCTTCTGCAACCCTCAGTTTGTTTCCCAGAGTCAAGAGTCTCTCATGGTTCGTCTCCCTCTCTGATTTCTTCCCCTTCAGTTTTCCCTCCCTTTCTCTATGATCCTCTGCACTATTCCTTATAACCACATATGAGTGAAACCATAAGATAATTGTCTTTCTCTGATTGACTCATTTCACTTAGCATAATACCCTCCAGTTCCATCCATGTCAGTGTAATTGGGAGGTATTCATCCTTTCTGATGGCTGAGTAATATTCCATTGTATATATGAACCACATTTTCTTTATCCATTCATGTGTTGAAGGAAATCTGGGCTCCTTCCACAGTTTGGCTATTGTGGACATTGCTGCTATGAACTCTGGGGTGCCTATAGCCCTTCTTTTCACTACATCTGTATCTTGGGGGTAAATACCTAGTAGTGCATTTGCTAGGTCATAGGGTAGCTCTATTTTTAACTTCTTGAGGAATCTCCATACTATTCTCCAGAGTGGCTGTACCAGCTCGCATTCCCACCAACAGTGTAATGTTTCTCCACATCCTCACCAACATTTGTTCCCTGTCTTGTTAATCTACCAAGACTATATTATAAAGAAATAGAAAGCCTAAATACACATATAACTAGCATAGATATTAAATCAGTAATCAGAAACTACCCAAAAAAAGTCCAGGACTAGATGGCTTCACTGGTGAATTCTTTTTTTTTTTAAGATTTTATTTATTTATTTGAGAGAGAGAGAGCATAGAAGGAGAGTGAAAGGGAGAAGCAGACTCCCTGCTGAGCAGAGAGCCTGATGCAGCTCTCGATCCCAGGACCCTGAGACCATGACCTGAGCCAAAGACACTTAACTGACTGAGCCACCCAGGCACCCCTTCATTGGTGAATTCTATCAAACATTTAAAAAATTACTGCCAATTTTTCTCACACTCCTCTAAAAAATGAAAGAGAAGACAACACTTCCAAATTTATGTTATGAGGCTAGGATTATCCTGATACCAAAGACACCACAAGATAAAAATACTGCAGGCCAATATCCCTGATGAATGCAGATGTAAAAATCTTCAACAAAATACTAGCAAACCAAATCCAGTAACACATTAAAAGGATCATATACCATGACAAAGTGGATTTATTCCTGGAATGCAAAGATGGCTCAATATGTGCAAATTAGTTAATGTGATATATCACATTAACAGAATAAAAGATGAAAATCACATGATTATCTCAATACATGCAGAAAAAAACATTAGACAAAATGTATCATCCTCTCATGATAAAAACTCTCAACAAACTAGGAATAGAAAGGAAACCTCAACATAATAAAAGCTGTATATGAAAAACCCATAGCTAACATCATATTCAAAGATGAAAAGAAAAGAAAAAAAGAAATCTTTTACTCCAAGATCAGGTAAAAGGCAAGGATGACCACTCTCACCACTTCTATTCAACATAGTACTAGAAGTCCTAGGCAGAATAGTTAGGCAAGGAAAAGTAATAAAACGCATCTAAATTGGAAAGAAAGAAGTAGAAATATCCCTCTTCGTAGTTGACATGATCTTACACATAGGAAATCCTAAAGACTCCATAAAAATACTGTTAGAACTAATAAATGAATTCAGTATGGTTGCAAGATACAAAATAAACATACAAAAATCAGTTGCATTTCTATACACAAACAACAAACTATCTGAAAAGGAAATTAGGAAAACAATTCCACTTACAATAGCAACAAAAAGAATAAAATACTTAGAAGTAAACTTAGCCAAGGAGATGAAAGATTTATATACTAAAAACTACAAAACATTGATGAAAGAAATCAAAAGAACTCACAAACAAATGGTAAGATCCCCCATTTTCATGGATTAGAAGATTTAATATTGTCAAAATGCCTATACTGCCAAAGGCAATCTACAGATTCAATGCAATCCCTTTCAAAATTCTAGTAACATTTTTTAGAGAAATAGCAAAAACAGTTCTACAATTCCTATGGAACCAGGAAAAGACCATAAATAATGAAATCAATCTTGAGAAAGAAAAACAAAGCTGAAGGCATCACACTTCCTGATTTCGAAATACATTACAAAGGTCACAGTAATCGAAACAGAATGATACTGGTGTAAAGAGGCATATTGACCAATAGACCTGAATAGAGAAACCAGAAATAAATGCAAGTATATATGGTCAACCAATCTTCAAGAGGGGTTCTACGAATATACAATGGGAAAAAAAAGATAGTCTCTTCAACAAATAGCCCTGGGACAACTGGATATCCAGTGAAAGAATGAAATTGGACCCTTATCTTACAACAAACACAAAAATCAACTTGAAATGGTTTAAAGACTTAAATGTAAGACCTGAAACTGTACAACTAGAAGAACACAAATGAAAAGCTTCATGACATTGGTCTTGTCAGTGGTTTCATGGATATGATACCAAAACCACAGGTAACAAAAATAAAAATAAACAAGTGATACTACATCCAACTAAACACTTCTGCACAACAAAGGAATCAATAAACAGAATGATGGAGTAACCTATGGAAGGGGAGAAAATATTTGAAACCATATATCTGATAAGAAATTAACACACGTACTGCATGGAGCACTGGGTGTTATACGAAAACAATGAATCATGGAACACTACATCAAAAACTAATGATATATTGTAGGGTGACTTAAAATAACACAATAAAATTAAATTAATTTTTAAAAAGAAATTAACGTCCAAAAATCGGACAGAACTCCTACAACTAGATACCAAAAAAACTCCAAAACAAACAAAAAACTGATAACCCAAATTTAAAAATGGGCTAAGGATTTCAATAGACATTTCTCCAAGTGAAGACATACAAATTGCCAAAAGATATGAAAAAAATGCTCATCATCATTCATAGTCAGGGAGATGTAAATCAAAACCACAATGAGATAGCACTCCATACCTGTCAGCATGGCTATTATAAAAACAGAGAAACAAAAACAAACCAAAAAAAAAAAAAAAAAAAAAGCGTTCTGGAGGATGTAAAGAAACTGGGACCCTTGCATGCTGTTGGTGGGAATGCAAAATGGTACAGCTACTATGGAAAACAATATAGAGATTTCTCAAAAAACTAAGAATAGAATTACCGTGTGATTCAGCAATTCCACTTCTGGGTATATATCCAAAAGAATGGAAATCAGGATCTCGAAGAGATATTAGCACTTCCATTTTATTGCATCATTGTTCACAATAACCATGATATGCAAACAACCTAAATGTTCCTTAACAGATGAATGGATAAAAAAATGTAGTATATACATACAATAGAATACTATGCAACCTTTTAAAAAAAGGAAATTGGGCAGCATGTGACAACATTGATAAACCTTGAAGACATTATGCTAAGTGATATAAGGCAGTCACAGAAAGACAAATGTTGCATGATTCTGTTTATCTAAAATAGTCAAATTCATAGAATCAAAAAATGGAATGACGGTTGCCAGGGCCTGGGAAGAGGAGGATTGGGGAGTTAATAATCAATGGGTGTAAAGTTTTAATTAAGCAAGATTAATAACTTCTACAGGTCTGCTCTACAGCATTACACCTATAGTCAACTATAATATCCTGTACCCTTAGAAATTGTTAAAAGCATGTGAAGTGTTCTTATACAATAAAATAACTTTTTAAAATAATATGTCAGGTATTCTTGGGAGGGGAGGGTGCTTACCTGTTTAGTCCCCTATCTTAATTCCAATTGCCTTTGTCATTGATAAACAGAAATGTAGGCTCTTTCTTATATTTTTTACTCATTTTATAAAGAAGGTGCTTCTAAGAGAAGTGAATTTTGTTTCATGTAGTATTAAGCTTTTGTTTATTGTTTCATTCAATCAGCAAACATTTGTTGTGAACCTGCCATGAGCCAGGCACTCAGCAATGTTTTGGAGATACAGAGGTGAAGTAAGACCCCTGTCTTCAAGATGCTTTTAATGGGCAAGGCAAGCACATTTTCTCTGAGTTGCATGAATGCAAAATAATAGTGTGTGCTAAGTAGAATAGATGCATAGAGCAAGTGATAGAAATGCTCAAGCAGAGTTCACAAAACCCGTCTAATATAGAGTGCACCACAGAAAGACTCCTACAGGGTGCATTTGATAAAAATGGGAAACCCTCAAAGATTCCTCCAACCCGAAATTCCTTACTAAGAACTTCGTCGAGTGGAGACTTGTTCCCTTAACAGGAAGGAAGGCAGTCATTTGCTGTGTAGTTGACATAAATTAGGTGTTGCCCACTTTTCTTGCCATGATTCCATCACATGGAGTTGCAGACCCTGAAGAGCAATATTTCTCTTCTTGTCTTTATTTTGTTTTTTTCAAAAATCATCTACAGGGCAAATGAATGCTCCAGCAATAGGTGTCAGAAAAAAACAGGAAGGCATTTCTGTTCAATCAGAAGGATTGAACGTTTTAGTCCTTGTGGTCATTGAACGTTTATGAAATCCATTTTCGGTACTTGCTGGGTCAGGCTGATGTGTGAACTAGCTTCCCACAGCCCATCTTAATCGTTCCTGGGTGATTTGCCAGGGCTGATACTTTAACATGAATGCAAAGGGGATGAGCACTATTCTCCTAATACATTCGTTACTTGCCACACCATGCAGGTAAATAATATGCATATGATAATTTGAGAGACACAGTGTTCCCATTGCTCTTTTTTTTATTCCTGGAACACTGTCTTTTATAAATGCAGCAAAAATCAAAGGCAAAATTACCTCAAAATTTGATTTTACATTCCTCCTATTCAGCCTTGCTGGTGCCCACACAACACACATAGTATGTTCTTCATTTGTCCAGTGGTTTGACAGAACAACCCCTTCTGTTCACACTCTTACTGTAGAATTCTAGAATAACTCAATGAAGACTCATGCATTTGTTGATTTACAAATATATTTTAAGCACCTACTATGTGCCTGGCATTATGCTAAACCTATGCTATGTTTAGTAGAAGAGTGGAAAAGATGGAAGCATCTGAATCAGGCACTGTTGGGGTTTTTTCCCCCAAACTTTTCCAAAATCTGTGGCATCATATAAAGACAAAAGATAACATGAAATGTATATTTTAAATAAATGATTAATAGTGAATGAGAGAACTCAAAAGCTCTTCAGAACACATATTTCAATGGAGAGCCATGAGTAAGTTGATAAGCTGGAAAAACAGCATGAATGGGCCCAGGGATTTGGGAAAGAAAGCCCCATTTATGGACTTGGCATTTTGAAAGCAGATGCATAAGTCAGTTTTCTTAGAAATAAGTGAACACATAATTGTGTTTTCCTGAGAGTAGAGCTTTATTTATGTGCATTTAAACTATCAGAATGTTTTAGTCCTTGTGGTCAGTAATTCTTCCACTTACTCATTTAACAAATATTTATTGACCTACTACTGTGGATCCATCAGTTGTTGTTGTAGGCAATGAAGAGTCCTACGCTCCTTGACTTTACATTTGACTCAGACTAGAGTGAAAATAAATAAACAAATATACCAGATATTAGAACTTGTGATATGTGCTATAAAGAAAACAAATGGTGTGTATAAGAATGTGTGTGTGTGTAGAAGGGTAATTTACATAAGGTAATTAGGTGGAGTCAATCATGTACATAGAGGAGGAAAAGAATTTCAGGCAGAAAACAGAATATTTACCTCTTGTTTCCAAAAGATAGCTCTGCCTGGACAAAAGCAACATACAATTATCTTAATCAGAGGTTGGCAAATCCCACCTACCATCTATATTTATAAATAAAATTTTAGTTCTGTTTTGATAAGTGAAGTGTTTTTACAACACAGCCATGCCAATTTTTTTTCAGTGTCTATGGCTGTTTTCCTACTACAGCAACAGACCTCTATAATGGCAACAAAGGCAGTATGTTTTTCAGCAACGCTGAAAATATTTACTATCGGGCTCTTTACAGAAAAAGTTACCAACCCCTGATAAATCAGAAATTTGAATAATCATCACATTTGTTGTCTTTTTTATTCTGTTGTCTTTAGCCCTGTGAGATTAAACAAATCGTTTACAGAAACTTTGCTAAAATGCACCTAATGAGAATAGTTGATATTTATTGAGTGAAACTATGTCCCAGGCACCCTTTAAAGCACTTAATGCTCACAATAGCCCTATGCAGTGGGAACTATTATCATTCTGGCTTATAGATGAAGAAACTTAGACACAGAGAAGTTAAGTAATTCACTTGATGCTACACAGCAAGTAAGTGGTGATATCAAGATTCAAAACCAGACAGTTTATGTTGTAAACATTTTCTTAAACTGACTTTGTGATTTAACATTCTGCAGCTCCACTACCATAACAGACCCGTTGCTGAAAACTGCCTGTCTGTTCCTAATTTGCACAAATAAACAGACATCCTGCTCCAAAAAATTTAGAACTTGCTTTGGAGCCAAATTTTACATCTATTCCTTGCTTAGCATTCAGAATGTAAAGGCTTCCAAGTAATTGCCTCTTAAACTGTTTTTTTTTTAATTTAATTTAATTTTATTTTATTATGTTCTGTTAGTCACCATACAATACCTCATTAGTTTTTGATGTAGTGTTTCATGATTCATTGTTTTTGTATAATACCCAGTGCTCCAGGCAGTACGTGCCCTCTTCAATACCCATCACCGGGCTAGCCCATGCCCCCACCCCCCTCCCCTGTAAAACCCTCAGTTTGTTTCTCAGAGTCCAGAGTCTCTCATGGTTCATCTCCCCCTCCGATTTCCCCTCCTTCATTTTTCCCTTCCTTCTCCTAATGTCCTCCATGCTATTCCTTATGTTCCACAAATAATTGACTTTCTCTGCTTGACTTATTTCACTTAGCATAATCTCCTCCCGTCCCATCCATGTTGATATAAAAGTTGGGTATTCATCCTTTCTGATGGCTGAGTAATATTCCATTGTATGTATGGACCACATCTTCTTTATCCATTCGTCTGTTGAAGGGCATCTCTGCTCTTTCCACAGTTTGGCTATTGTGAACATTGCTGCTATGAACATTGGGGTGCATGTGGCCCTTCTTTTCACTACATCTGTGTCTTTGGGGTAAATACCCAGTAGTGCAATTGCTGGGTCATAGGGTAGCTCTATTTTTAATTTTTTGAGGCACCTCCACACTGGTTTCCAAAGTGGCTGTACCAACTTGCATTCCCACCAACAGTGTAAGAGGGTTCCCCTTTCTCCACAACTTCTCCAACATTTGTTGTTTCTTCCCTTGTCAATTTTTGCCATTCTAACTGGTGTAAGGTGGTATCTCAATGTGTTTTTGATTTGAATCTCCCTGTTGGCTAATGATGGTGAACATTTTTTCATGTGTCTGTTAGCCATTTGTATGTCTTCTTTTGAGAAGTGTCTGTTCATGTCTTCTGCCCATTTTTTGACTTGATTATTTGTTTTTTGAGTGTTGAGTTTGAGAAGTTCTTTATAGATCTTGGAAATCAGTGCTTTGTCCATAGTGTCATTTGCAAATATCTTCTCCCATTCTGTGGGTTGCCTCTTTGTTTTGCTGACTGTTTCCTTTGCTGTGCAGAAGCTGTTTATCTTGATGAAGTCCCAAAAGTTCATTTTTGCTTTTGTTTCACTAGCCTTTGGAGATGTATCTTGAAAGAAGTTGCTGTGGCCAATGTCGAAGAGGTTACTGCCCATGTTCTCTAGGATTTTGATGGATTCCTGTCTCACATTGAGGTCTTTCATCCATTTTAAGTTTATCTTTGTGTATGGTGTTAGAGAATGGTCGAGTTTCATTCTTCTGCATGTGGCTGTCCAATTTTCCCAGCACCAATTATTGAAGAGACTGTCTTTTTTCCACTGGACATTTTTTCCTGCTTTGTCGAATATTATTTGACCCTAGAGTTGAGGGTCCATATCCGGGCTCTCTATTCTGTTCCATTGGTCTATATGTCTGTTTTGTGCCAGTACCATGCTGTCTTGGTGATCACGGCTTTATAATATAGCTTGAAATCGGGCAATGTGATGACCCCAGCTTTGTTTTTCTTGTTCAACATTTCCTTGGCAATTCGGGGTCATTCATGAAGGCCTCTTAAACTTCATTGAGAAGTGTTGGTGCTTTCAAGAATGGCCCTGAATGGCCCATACTGGAAATCTAGACTGCTCTTTAATTACCCAGCTATGCTCACTATTAAATGTACTAGATAATTGTACAACCTTCTCCCTCGTCTTGGCTGTAAGATGTGCCATTAGAGCTAATACCACCATCCTCTTCTCCTTATTTTCTAAGGATCCAATGTAACTTCTGCATCCCCTCCCAGATTGCTTGATGATGTCCACTAAAACCCCAGGTTTTAGATTTCCACCAAAACCTCACCTGAAAAATGTATTTCGGAAATCCCCAATTCTGTGATACCCAGTTCAATCTAGACTTCTAGCAGCCCTATTCCTGGAACCGTATGTGCTAATCTCTATGAAAGATGTCTGTGTTTCTAGATTCTTTTTTTCCAGCATGTTCATTTCTGAAGAGATTCCCACAGGTTGGCATAAGGTTTCAAAAGTCGCTTGTACTTAAGCATATATCCAATGTAAACACTGAACATTAGAGAATTGCCTATTTTTCTACATTTCAAGTATGGGCTACAAATTGTTATTGAGTCACCACAAAGTGCTAAACAGTGCCTAATCACACAAGTGGACACTATCCCTGTCCTCGTGGGATGGCGGGGACAGGGACCACTAAAGAGAAAATGAATATACAATGTAGTGAGCATTATAATGAACAAAGTGCAGGATGATATAGTCCAGAGTCATGGCACCTACCTAGGACTTGGGAGTGAAGAGCATGGTCAAGGAGCTCTCTATAAATGTGTGTAGTGCACGTGTGTGTGCAAGTATTTTCATTTATTAAATGGGATTAAACATTTTAGTATTTTAATACTGTAATATTTTAAAGTGTTTCCTCCTGGTTGGCTCCCACTAAAACAGAATGTGTCCTTCCTTTAAAGGAGCTGATAAAATTCAGTTATTGTGTCTGTGTCTCTGTTTTTGTCTTGCCTTGTTATTTAAGGAGTGTACACTTTTTTGAAGTCAGAGAATAGCCTTTCATGATATGCATTCAAACGTGTAGATGAATCAGATAACTGCATCCTTGATGAGGGGGATTGTTTTAAAATACATGAACCAATGGGAAGACAGACGTGTGTGAGACAAGGGTTTTCTTACTGGATTTCTAAGAGTCCTAGACCTCTGTGTTGGGGTCTTAAGGTGCAAACAGGAGGCCAAATGGATGAGACTGGTCCCATGCACTTTCTTATCTTCTTTCAGCTACTCTTATCTATATTTTGAGATCCCATATAGATTTTCCATAAAGAAAAGAAAGTTACACTGCTTTTAAAAAGTCCTGAAAAGTGGAAGTTCAGACTTTTTATTTAACAGGTCTGGTCTCAAATCACAGCCCAGTCCCTTAAAACCTGTGTGTCTTTAGACAAATCACTAACCTGCCAGCCTCCTTTTCTTTACGAGTAAAATGAGGACAGTCATCAGCTATTGTTATCTCCAAGTCACAGTGAGGATTTTAAAAAAAAGTGTTAAGTGTGCCCCACAGTTCACATTGTCAGTAAATACTTTGGATAGTACCCTACGCTCGCAGGGTACTGAACAACACGGATTCACAGCCTTTGATCTGATTTCACTTTTTCTTTTCAGTCTGTGTCCTTCCTTCCAACTGCCTCTGCTCTCAGAGCTCAAGAACGAGTTTTAGGCAACTGTTTTTCCCCCCTCCGGAAGGCAGTAGTTTTCAAAGCATTGACCTTGGGCAAGCAAGTATCCGCATCACCTGAGAAATTAATAGAAATGTAAAATCTCAGGGCCTACCCCAAATCTTTGAATCAGAAACTATGGGGTGCAGTTTAGCAATCTGTGTTTTAACAAGCCTTCTAGGTGATTCTGATGTACACTGAAGTAGGAGAACCAGGGTGCAGAAAAGACTCATGTGGACGGCCATTACAGTGGAAACCAGCAAGGCTCAGGGTGGGCCCGTCAGAGGCAGACAGGGGTCTAGTAAGAACTGGGTCTCTCAAGGACTGGAAACAAGATCCAAGTTGAGTTCCAAGGATCTCTCCAGTTAGTGTTCAAAGGTCTTCCCCCTGATGCTGCCTTTCCGATGAATCAGTGACCTTTCAAGGCCGTGGTTTTCAACCAGAGGCAGTTCCGCCTCCCAGGGGTATTTGGCAATATCTGGAGACATTTTTTTATGGTCATGACTAGGCGGTTAATACTGGCATCTAGTAAGTTGAGTCCAGGATGCTGCGACACATCCTGCAAAGCACAGGACAACCCCACAGCAACAGAATAACCTGCCAAAATGTCAACAGTGCCAAGATTGAGAAAAATAACACAAAACTGCTCTGGAGATCTTCCTCCTGATCTATTTGCCTCTCTTCTCACGACCAAATAACTTCTTTACCTTGTACCCCATGCAAGCTCTTAAACTGGCTTCCGTGAACCTGAAGGAGGTTCAAGGACCTCAAGGAGTCCATCAACTCCCAAAAATATTTACAAAAAAAAAATACATATATATATATATATATATATATATGACATATATATAGTTGTCATGTTTGTTTATTTACTTCTTTTGGGGGGGGCAACATTTGGGAAAGGATGCTGCATGGCTTTCATCAAATTCTCAGAAGGTTTTTTTCTATGTTAATTCTGTATATTATTTCTCTACCTCAGAGTTCTGCTCATTCACCGTTTCAGTTTGCTGGTGGTTTCAGTTCACTCTAGAATCACGGCTACTCTGCTGTCTTTCTACTTTATAGCTTCTCAACTTCTACTCTTCCTGCTGCTTTCTTTTTCTTGTTCCATTTTCCAGTTCAAATTCCCAAGGTGAGGAGTCTGATTATCACTTCTCTCCCCTCTTCAGGAAGAGCTTTTCACATCAGACACCCTCCTAGGGCCCTGACAATCCCATGTAATAGCTGCCCTGGGATCCTGGTCAGACCACAGGCACATGGAGAAGGCCAGTGGGGTGGGGGCAATGTCCAGTACAAAATGTGGCCGTCCAGGGCAGGCTCCCTCAGAACGGGCACGGGTTGGGACAGGCACCACAACTGCCATGTCTAACAAAGATGGTGAGAAAATCCGGGGATTGGGTTCTGGCTAGAGAAGCCACAGGCCATCTTAGAAAGCAGGAAAAGCATGAAGTCCGTCTTAAGCAGACGGCAAGGTACAACGAGGACAAGCCGAGATTCAGAAGCCTGGGATGAGAGTTTGTGGAGTCGAGTGGGAAAAGTGATCCAGGACAAGGAAGAAGGGTCAGGGCTCGAGGGCTTGACATAATCAAGACAGAACAAGAGCAGAAGCAGAAACAGAAATAAACCAACAAAATGGAACAGATCAGCCGAAGTGTGGCAACTATGTCTCCCTCCCATTGCTTTTACACTCCTCCTTTCTCACCAGAAGCCAGTACACCCAAAACTCTGCCGAGAGGCTTATAGGACAAGACAGCCAGAAACGCTGCACGCATGTGCTGAGGAAGTCGAGGGGCCCGGACAGCAAGCAGCTCTGAGCTTTGATTTGCCCTCTGTGCCTCTCGTCCTCCATACGCTTCTTCTCTCTCTCTCCCTCTCTCCTGCTTTTTGCTTTTCCTTAGCTGATTTCACTAGGATAGAATTAGTTTGTTTTTCTGACCAAATAGTAAAGAAGTATTTGTTTCCTGATTCTTAATTTTAAAAGCAACAGAATAGAACGCTAAGGAAAAAATAGCACAAAACTCTAAACTACATTAAATTATATTTTCCTTTATGTAGGCTCAAATGGATTGTTCTTCTTTGGATCAGTAGATTCAAAGGGGAAAAGAAAAATGTTCCTTGACCCTGGGTTATATACATGGGTTAGGTGACTAGGATGCATCAACCCAGCCTTAAGAAATACCTTAGAACAATGGCTCTCCAACTTTGTCATACATTAGAATTCTAATGTTTGGGTGGCCCCTCCACTAAATCAGAATGTTTGGTGGCAAGGGAGCCAGGAATCAGTATGTTTTCAGGTTTCCTGGTGCTTCCAATGTGCAACAGATTTTAGGAACCACTGTCTTAGTGGTTGTATTAATAAATCCCTGAACCTGGCAGGCCACTTGACTTTTCATCGAAAAGTAGAATGTGACAGAAAGCACATGTTTTCAGCTAATTGAATTAAGCCCCAGTTAACTGAGGTTGTGCTGTAATTTATTACCAGGAGACAACTAGATGGGTAGTTGCTTACTTCAGGGAAAACAGCGGTCAGACTGGCAGTTTGGCATCTTGGCATCAAAATAATTGATTCATCCGCTGATTTTTGGTTGTCAGTTTAATCTTCAACTTTGTAACTTGGTGTTTTAATTTATCCAGATACAACTTCAGGCCCTGGGGATTTTCTAACTTATTCACCACCTTGTTCTCCGGCGTCAGTTGAGAGCAAAAGAACTCTCCATGGTGCCAGATCCTTGTGTGATAATCTAAGGAGAAAGTACCCATCGGGACCCCTCCAGCAACACCTCATCATCTCAGGAAACATTTCCAGAGCTCGCCCAATTCCAGCTCTGTCTCAGCTCCCTGGTTTCTTTTCCATCTTCAGATGTGAAGAGTGTCGTGGTTTGTTTTTTCATAAAGATAGTTTGAAAGACCATATGGCCTGTGTCTGAGCGCATTCTATTTTGATGGCATATTCTCGTAACTATTTGGCAAAAATGAGTGCGAGCTCATTGGAGTAAGACCTTTTTGTGCTTCTATCCACTTTGTGCTTCAGTAGCCCAGAGACCCTCATCTGCTGGTGCAGGGTCTGTAAGGCGAGAAAGCAAACCCCGTGAGCAAAGGATCAGACTCAGGGCTGCTCAGTGTCTAGGAAAAGCCTAACACACAACTTAGTGATGGTCCCCAAAGGCATGCCAGATTAGTTAACAGAAAATTCAGGGGGTGCCTGGATGGCTCAGTCCAGTAAGCATCCGACTCCTGATTTCTCAGGGTTGTGAGATCAAGCCCCGGGTGGGGCTCTGCATTCATTGTGGAGTCTGCTTGAGATTCTCTCTCTCTCCCTCTCCTGCTCTCCCCACGCTCACATTTGTGCCCTCTCTCTCTCCCAAATAAATAATATAAATCTTTAAAAAAGAAAAAAAAGAAAGAAGGAAAATTCAGGTTAGTTAGAATCTATTGCCATAGAAGAAACAAGATTAAAATGCAGTTAACTGGAGGTTTAGTGAGCCAGAGACGGTAACTTCAGAATTAAATAATAGATTTGCATACTAAGAAAGCTTGTGGCATCTCCATTCCTGAAGAAACAGTCTGCTATGGGATGGGGATTAGAGGATTGGGTCACAGTCCTACCTTGGTCTCTAATTTGCCATATAACCATGCATGTTACATGACTTTACAGGACTTCCATGTTCCCATCTGTCAAGTGAAAAGTTGAGCTGAGTGATCACCAAAATCCCTCATTATATACTAACATTTATATTATATATAAAAACAGGACAAGTAGCCTTCTGTCTTGAGTGGGTATTAATAGCAGTTACTTATCTGAGGTTCCTCCTAGCTCAAGAATTTACAGACTAATTCTTTAATTTCTTTCCCATTTTGAATTGTAAAAATACAACCAGATCCATATTAGATGATACCAAATAATTATTATTAATTATATTAGATATGAAAATAACACTCTGGTTATATAAGAATATGGTCGCAATTGCTAGATATATATACTGAAGTGGGTAAGGATAAAGTAACCTGATGTCTGGGATTTGCTTTTTTAAAAAATAATAAAACAGTGTATCCAATAATCTATCCAGATCTCACAAGATGCCTTTTGGGTTGGCACCCTCTCTGAATATGGAGTCTATATTCTAGAAAAAGGAGTCGAGATCCTGGAGTATGCAGATGTTCAGGGTTTTGAGTGTTCTGGGCATAGAGCCAAGGGACCCAAAGCTTTAGAGGCTGCACAAAGCTTTTTCTAAAGATCTGGGTTGAGGAGGTTGAGTTAATTTACTTTTTCCTTGCCCCGTGTTATATGGATAGGTTGGTAAACTGAAAGCAATTTCCCCCAAGAGGGAAAAATGGAAGCCCTGAGAGGTTTTAGTGACTTTGCTGGGGACGCATACAAATGGCAACATCAGAGGCAGAATGAAGATTGAAGGGGGAGGTTCTATGACTCCCTCCACACCCCCTTCCACTCCTGCTGGGCAAGTACCAGAAGTTAAATATGCTTTGGGCCCCCCTTTGCCCGTGCGGGTTTTGCGTTTGTCCAGTATCCAAATCTCCTTAATCATCCTTAAACCTCCTTCCAGTGGTTAGAGCTCTCCTTTAATAAAAGTTCACAAGATCTCAGAGCAGCGAACTCAAAACACCATCACTGGCTTCTTACAGGACATTAACAACTTTCCCCCTGGAAGAAGCATACATGCTGCACCGGAGTAAGAATGTGCTGTGTCCATATTAGTCAGGCTGACCAAATCCTATACGTTCTAACTACTTTCACTAATTAAAAATACTCTCGGGGCACCTGGGTGGCTCAGTTGGTTAAGCGACTGCCTTCGGCTCAGGTCATGATCCTGGAGTCCCAGGATCGAGTCCCGCATCAGGCTCCCCGCTCAGCAGGGAGTCTGCTTCTGCCTCTGAACCTCTCTCCTCTCGTGTTCTCTCTCTCATTCTCTCTCAGATAAATAAATAAAATCTTTAAAAAAAATGTAAAAATACTCTCAAGTTTTAAATTGGCTCATAAAAGAAGTATGAATTGGTCACAGAAAGATGTTTATATAAACACACCAGCCCACTCAGGTGCAAACCATCTGTATTAGTTTCTTGGGGTTTCCAGAGCACAGTGCCACAGCTGGATAGCTTGAAACAACATTTATTTTCTCACACTTCTGGAAGCTGGAAGTCTGTAATCAAGGTTTCAACAGGACCAGGTTGCCCCATAGGCTCTGGGTCTGAGAAGAATCCTTCCTCACCTCTTGCGAGCGTCTGGACGTGGCCACAATCCCTGGCCTTCTTTGGCTTGCAGGCTGTGCCCTTCCACTCTCCATCTCCATCATTACATGTATATGCACGTCTCTTCTCTTCTTAGGAAAACTCCAGTCACCGTCGTTGGTTAAGGGCCCATTGTTACTAGTATGACCTCATCTTAACTAATACATTTCCAAGGACCCTATTTCCAAATAAGGTCACGTTCTGAGGGGAGACTTTTATCATCTCATTTGTGGGGAATACAGTTCACCTCATAATATGGTCAAATAACATTGTGAGGTTACAATCTGCGCCCTCTGTTGTGGCTAGGCTCCTGACTTTACACAGTTTGAGAGCTAAAATTCCATTTCTGTCTGAAAAGTGATTTTTGACAAGAAGGATTAAGAGAACACTCTAAGCTCTGCGGCCAGGGCCAGCTCCCTCAGAAACCCGTGTCCCATCCTGTGTGACATGATCCACAGAACCCAAGTGAAGCCAGGTGCTGCCGAAGCTGTGATGGCTGGGGAGAGGCAGGCTTGCAGTGGGAAGGGCTGCTCAGGGTCAAGGCTCACCCCCCCCACCCCCACAGCTCACCCAGTCGCATTGGCCCTCACCCCTCTCAGTTCTTCCCCCTCCCCTGTCATTCACTCTGCTTTGCTGAAACCACAGCTGTTTTGAACATAGCCATTTTAATTCTGTTGCAAGAATTTGAGCTGTAAACCAAATAAGTCAAACCATACAAACCCAACCACCACCACAAGCAAGTTATCCAATTACTGAGGGGTTTTTTAGATGGGGGTGGGGGGCACTTGGGGCCTTGTGTATCATAGGGCAAATACTAATCTGCTTGCAGAGTCAGCTTGCCAAAGAGTAATCATCCAACAGGTGGGTGCTCATCAGAATTGCACAGGCTGGTCATTGAGGATGTTCAGACCCAAGAACAAATCCTACCAGGCACCCTTAATAAATCTAGCAAGTTCTACCTTAACGCTCTGCATTCTGAAGCAAGCATCCAAACGTTGCCTAGTTGCAGATGGCCAGAGTAAATCACTGGGCTTCTTGGATTCTGGGTAGATTTTCTGGTGCCACAGGCTCTCTTCTCTTCTCTTCTCATCTCTTCTCTTCTCTTCTCTTCTCTTCTCTTCTCTCTCTCTCTCTCAATCTCTCTCTCTCTCCCCGTGAGGATCAGGTCCTCAGAGAGATGGGGGGACAGTGAAAGTGTATTTGCAGAATCAAAGCCCTGTGCCCACTCCCACCCCCCTGCTTGGCACATTACCTGCCACTGGCAGGGGATGGAAGGTAAAGGAAGAGGAAGAAACAAGAAGAAAGAGGAAATCGGTGCCATAGGGGGAAGAAAACATTAATCTTGGGTAAAGTGATCAAAACTTACATGATGTAGTGATCTCCGAATGATGAAGTGGATGTAGCCAAGGTACTGGAATCTTTTCAGATTTCAGGGCCTCCTTAAATCCAGTTAAAACCAGTTAAGCCCCAACTTAAAACCAGTTAAAACCCCAACTTATCTTAAAACCCATTTAGCCCCAGCTCTGCATTCGCCATGGTCGATCGCCTGACCTTTGCATTAATCCTCCCTGTCCTTCTTGAACCAGAGACACGGGACAGAGAGTCAGGGCTCTGTCCGAGTGGCACAACTCCATGGTGGCTCATGTCCAGGCAGCTCAGTTAAGCAAGCAGGAAAGCGGAGTGGAAAACAAGACTTTCAAACTCTAGAAACTGGATGGGGATTTCAATCCAAAGGACACAGTTTTGCCATTGATTTAGTGGCTTGAACAGCACGTGGAACAAATCCAGGACACAAAAATGAAAACTTTTTTCCCTCCACGCCTAAATGCCAACCATAATTTTTCTGAGTTCTCTCTGTTGGTATCCCTGTTCTCGTCTAAATCCTGTTGGGATGCCCACTCTTGAAATGAAAGCTGCCTGCATTGCCGCCACCATCATCCAGAAAGGAGAGAATGTGCCACCATCTTTCTTTTTCCTATCAGTTTTTATCTATCCTGCTTTGTATTTATTAGCGATGATTCTGGTTCCTTTTGCAATCTGGAGCCCCAGAGCCTTGCTCTAGGTCAGCTCTGGTTTGGAACACTGAGTCCTCAGCAGTGACGTTTTGGAAGGAAAAGAAAGACAACACAGGGCAGGGGCCAGAGGTGGAGGCAGATTTTGGCCTAAAAGTTGTACTTCATAGATGGAAGGTCAATTATCTCTGGAGCTCTGACTTCCTAGCAGTCAAATACTTGACAGACATTTTACAAATGAGGACAAGATTAATCATTTATGGAGGTGGGAAGGGGGGAAGGGGGGCATGAATGCTTTCATGTTCATCACTGTTTATCCAAAGAAGAGTATTGCTAATAATGAGGGCGGCTGACCATGAAAGACTACTATCGTTATTGCAAGGAAGTAGGGGAAATTACACACTAACATTTCTTTTGAACAGCTTTATTGTGATTGCATGTACATACCATAAAGTTCACCTGTTTAAAGCATACAGTTCAGCGGTTTCTAGTATATTTACAGAGTTCTGCAACCATTTTCAAAATTTGATTTGAAAGCATTTCGTCACCTCAAAAAGGAACTGATTACACATTAGCAGTAAATTCCCAGTCTCCTTTCTCCCCTCCCCTGCAGCCCCTGACAACTATGAATCTACTTCGTGTCTCTGTAGATTTGCCTATTCTGGACAATGCACAGACATGGAATCACACTCTACGAAGTCTTTTGTGGCTGGCTTCTTTCCCCTAGGACAAGGTTCTTGAGCTTTGTCCATGTTGTAGCAGGTGTCAGGACGTCATTCCCTTTGTATTGCCGAACAATATTCCATGATAAGGATATACGACATTTTGTGTATCCATTCATCAACTGATGGATAGCACACTAGGTATTTTAATTAAAAGACAAACTGTCATGGTCTCTGTAATCTACCTTGGCCACCTTTTTAGCTGTAGGTATGAGCTCATAAAACAGTTCCTGATCTTAATACCTTGGACTTAAGGGAATTTAGTATTGATAGCAAAAAATGATTTCTATTTAAGTGTGTGGACAGTGGATGTCTGCAGGATGACCTAATGATAATAGCGTAATAAGATCATGATGTTTTTATTTGTGTTTTTTAATTCTCTTGATAGAGTGGATCTGCATCTAAAAGTGTTCACCCCTCCCTTCTAATAAAATAACTTTAGAGTATATGAAATCTTGTCGATGATGTGAACACAGAATGTAGCACCTGCCTACAAGTTCACAGCTGAGTGTGAAGTTGAGCACTCTAGCTGGTCCGCCAGGGGTCTGCTGGTTGTACCCACCTGTTTCATGTGTCAATCTCTTTCCCTGTTTCTGGCTCAGGTATGAATGAGGAGACAGAAAAGAGGAGGGGTGAGGAGCAAAGAAGTTCTTTGGTCTTAGATGGTGCCCTGGGATCCATATTCAGGCAGTTCTTACCCAAGTTTGTGAAACCCTGGCTGTCTGTTCTCCTTATATGGGGAGTAGTGGCCAGACTGAAGGTTCTGGAACTCTGGCATCGCCATTTCCTAGCTTTTGGATGTTGGGCAAGTATTTCACCTGTCTCGTTCTCATCAGCAAAGTGAAGATAATAATAGTTCTTATTTCCTGGAGATGCTTTGAGGATTTCTATAATCCCTGGCACTTACTAAATGTGCTATCAATGTTAATCGTTAATATCATTAGCATGTATTAATTGCTTGCTCTTTTCTGCATCAAATCTCCACAAAAATCTAAAGAGGTGGCTAACGGTATTCCCACTTCCCAGATGAAGAAATTGAGATTCGAGGAACTTATGTCCTCCTCAAGGGCACATAACTAGAAGGTGGCCTAAGTCACATTTATATGCCTTTCAGTCTGGTTCTAAATTTTGTACATATCCATTGGACAGTCTCACCAAAATGCAATGTGTCATGCTAGCCAATATGCTCTATGCTGGAACATCACCATAATAGCACCCACTAATTTGTTTTCATAATGAATGATTGGTGCAATAGGGTTACTTTGGAAAACGTCACCAAAACCCGTGAGGAAAAAAAAAAAAAACAGAAGTAAGAGCCTGGAATGAAGCTGTTGAAACTTCAAAGTAAAGCAAATCATCTAGCTAGATGCTATGTCCTCCTCAGTCTGGGGATCCAGGCCCCTTGGTTTATGGGACTAGGAGAAGCTGCACAGGGCACCCTTGAGCTAAAGATGGTATGTTGACTCATTACCATCAGCTGGGAAATTAGTCTCTTGTGCCCATGTTGACATTTCAAGTCTCAAATTAATGGTTTCGGATGTCCCCATTACCATCACCACTCACCCACCATCAGCACTTTTAGTCTTGGGAGCAGAAGAGTAAACAGAAGCATAGCCTATCATTCCACCAAGTTCAACTACCCCCCGAAAAGCAACATCTGATAGTCAAACAAACAACTAGATTGAAAAACAGAAGCGTCAGCCTTGACACACGCTAGTTATTTGCGACTCCGTGAGGGTCATTAGCTGTGCTGCTCTGAGAGTGAGGGAGAAACAGTTCAAGGGCCAGAGATAAATAGCATTTCAGTGGTTCCCCGACTGGCTGAAGTCATAGGAAAGCTAATACAGATTGTCCTCCTAACATTCCTCTCTAAACAATCTCCCGGATTATACGGTATAAAATAGAAACAATTTTGGCTACTAATCCTAAATAATCCTAAACCTTGGATACTAAAACCAGGAAATATTTATTCTCTTATATTTCTAGGTAAAAAGGTGTTCTTTATTCGTATTACTGCAGTCATGACAATCTGCTATTTTAATTAAAAGAGTATGTTCTTTCCCCACTTACAGTATTAATGGTTTCACGTGCATAAAGAACCTTTTCATAAGCCCGCTCATGGGGATTTAGAGATCAGGATGGAGTTAACATTTTTTAAATGTTCTTAATATTGCAATCAATTGGGGATTATTTTTTTAAGCCAATTCCTTGAAAATTCTGGATAATGTCTTCTCATCAATTGCAGGTTGTTTTTTATTGTCCTTTCAGTTAGGAGTGTAATGCTAGCTTGTAGCTACTATAAGCTTCTTCAGGAAGGTGGATTTACACTTGCAGTCGCTGAGCTAAGATAAGCAGGAAACCATTTTGTTCAGGTCCACTGCTGGTGGCCGCCTCATCCCTGCCTCCAACCTCTCTGGTCGCCCCAGTCAAGATGACTGTTGGCCAATTTGTGCAGACTCACATTTATGCTGTGGCTCTTCACTGGACTGGAACAATTACTCTGCTTTTCAGTGATCCCAATCTGATGTTGTCATGCTTGTAAAATCCTGCTGTCAATCAGGGAGACCTGGACTTCGGTTCTTTTTAAATTATCAGTAATAACTTTTATTTACTTTGCACTCACTCCCAGAAGGATTTGAAGTAACCTGCTTTAGATATGGTTCTGCTATACTGTGACCTTGGGCAGGTTGTAACAGTCATACAAGTCCTAACCTTTCACAGTGCTTCACTGTCACAAAGCCTTCTCCATCCCTTCTCTTGTTAAAGTTATTACCCTCCGAGAATACCAGTTGACCTATATGTTTCTGGTAGAGCTAGCAGGTGGGAAACACTTTGGAAAACAAGGGTATAGGACAAATGCAAGGGTCTCCCTGTTAATCTACTGACTGGTAGGACTAGAGTTTCAGTAGGTTAGTCCAACTTTGGCTTTAGCTCTGGCCTCCAGAGAAGTTCCCATCCTGGATATTTGTCAAGAATGAGAGGTCAGAAATGCCAAGACCAGGAGAGTCAGGGTGGATATCCTGCCAAGGACCCATACAAGGAACTTCTTGGAAAAAAATGAATTGAGGAATTTGGCCTGAATATCAGTAGCTGGAAAGGGGCCTTGAATTTTCCTAGCAGATGATTTCAAGAATATCTAAATTCTGGAGTTTAGGGATTATGGACTACAGTTTAAATTGTAAGCCTACAGTCTCTAAGAATCACAGCATTTCAGAATTGAAATCAGTCCCCTTAGTGATCTTCCAGCTGTGATCCAAGTGCCCAACACTTCTAGCGTTTTGTATGGTCTCTGCTTAGGGAGATAGTTCACATCAGGATTGGGACACAATAATCATTAAAGTTATTCTTCCTCTTGAGGCCAGGCCTTCTGCCTTCTAACATGACCTATTCATTGTGGTTCTCCCCAGTAATGGGCAGGTGGACTGTCCCATGAGGCACTTTCATTGAACTCAAATCTGCTTCTATGTAACTTCCTCCAGTTAGAGGATTTCTCTTCTTGTGCCTTTGGATATACTTTCTCAGTGGTCACAGAAGCCCTGAATGATTTCAGAGATAAAGCACAAAAGTCCCTGAGAGTTGGCACATCTTCCTTTTACTCTCAACTTCTCCTTGTCTTCTATTTCTCTTCCTTTTCTTCTAATATTTGCACCCAGCTCTCTTACAATTCTTCGGGAAATTAAGCATGAACTCATACACAGAAGGCAGAGGGTTCCAGTGGAAAGAGAAGAGGAACTTGGTTCAAGCCCTGACAAATTTCCACCTCTATCTAAAGCTTCATAATAAATATTATTATTTACCTGATGGGGGTGGGAGTATAATGATAGAATATAAGTGAATATTCATTATAAATTGCAATGTACTATGAAGCTACCGAATTCTTTAATATTAAATTCTAAAAGATCTCAAGCATCATGTGGTCCTGGCTTCTTGTTCTATACTAGGACATTAAACCAAGAAGAAAAGTGGCATGTCCACGGACCCTAATAGCACCAGCTAGAGGCAGAGCTAGAAATGGAAGCCCGATTTTCCAATTCACAATCCTTTGCTCCTTCTCCTGCCTCTCTGTGTAACAATGAAATCAATAAAAATCATCCATGCACAGATCCTAAATAGTACCCAACATATATTAGGTGCTCAATAACTAATGACTGAAGAAACATGTGAGTAAATGAATCAATGAATGACTACTACTCCTTTACGATAACATTTTATAGTTTCCCTCCAAATGTCACTTCTGTTTTTAATCATTTTTTAATTAGGTCTCTGTTAAGGAGCTCGGTGCTCCAAATGGACTTGTGAAGATTGTATGAGACAATGCATGAAAGTCTTTTTTTTTTCTTTTTTTTATTCTTATGTTAATCCCCATACATTACATCATTACTTTTAGATGAAGTGTTCCATGATTCATTGTTTGTGCGTAACACCCAGTGCTCCATGCAGAATGTGCCCTCCTCAATACCCACCACCAGGCTAACCCATCCTCCCACCCCCCTCCCTTCTAGAACCCTCAGTTTGTTTCTCAGAGTCCATCGTCTCTCATGGTTCGTCTACCCCTCTGATTTCCCCCGCTTCATTCTTCATGAAAGTCTTTAAAAGCAGTGTCTGGCAATCAGTACATGTTCACTCATTATTATTGTTCTGTTTTCTAGCCAATGTTCTAAAAAGACGATGCTGATGTTCTACAAATTCACTAATCTGAAAATCGCTTTGCAGTCTACTAACCAAAGGAATTCTGGAACTGCAAAAGTATTACTACTACTTGTTGATTCCTATCCTGTGCCTTTAACTAGGCCATCCATGCCTGCCCCTGGTTGTTGGCACCCAAAAAGACACAAAGTGCCGGACTCTAACTTCTTTCTCTGGGCTCATGTTTACTTAGCCCCTGACCTTTGGGCTCTGTCCGCCATTCCCAGTCAGGATTTGCCTCTTGGACCTGACAAGTTGTTTGGCTTTACCCTTCGCACTCTTGCTTCCTCTCCTTCAATCTCAATCCTAATCAAAGTTTTGGAATTTCCCTTGGTTCCCTGAATTCCCAGGCATCCTGGCAGCTCTATTCCCCCTAAACAAGGCCCTCTCCCTTGACCCAAATTGGTGTGTCTGCCTCTGCCTTATATGTAGGTCAGACACTCTCTGGTTTGTAGCATTTGTTAGAAATACTGATTTTTTGATACTTGGGGCTAGAGGGTAGACTTAGGCTCTTCATATTTCTGTGTTTCAGGGAAGAGAAGAAAAGTTATTTTTCTTCTTTATTTTTTCTTCCAACGTTTTATTGAAATTACAGTTAGTTAACATACAGTGTAATATTAATTTCAGTTGTACAATATAGTGACTCAATATTTACATATAACACCCCTTGCTCATCACAACAAGTGCCTTCCTTAATCCCGTCACCCATTTCACCCATCCCCCACCCATCTCCCCTCTGGTAGCCATCTGCTTGTTGTCTATAGTTAAGAATCTGTTTTATGGTTTGCCTCTCTCTCTTTTTCCCCCTATGTTCACTTGTTTTTTCTTAAATGCCACACATGAGTGAAATCATATGGTATTTGTTTTTCTCTGACTGACTTACTTTGCTTAGCGTAATACACTCTAGCTCCATCCACATTGTTGCATTGCAAATGGCAAGATTTCATTCTTTTTTATAGCTAGTAATATTCCATTATATATATACACCACATCTTCTTTATCCATTCATCAGTCGATGGACATTTCGGCTCTTTCCATAATTTAGCTGTTGTAGATAATGTTGCTATAAACCTTGGGATGCATGTATCCCTTCGAATTAGTATTTCTGTATTCTTTGGGTAAATACCTAGAAATGCAGTTGCTGGATTGTAGGGTAGTTCTACTTTTAACTTTATAAGGAATCTCCATACTGTTCTCCAGAGTGGCTGCACCAGTTTGCATTGTTTCTTGTGTTGTTTATTTTAACCATTCTGACAGGGGGGAGGTGATATCTCATTGCAGTTTTGATTTACATTTCCCCAATGATGAGTGATATGGAGCATCTTTTCATGGGTCTGTTGGCCATCTGTATGTCTTCTTTGGGAAAATATTTATTCATGTCTTCTGCCCATTTTTAACTGGATTATCTTTCTTCTTTATTTTTTTAAATGGGTTTTTTTTTTTAAGATTTTATTTATTTATTTGACAGAGAAAGACACAGAGAGAGAGAACACAAGCAGGGGGAGTGGGAGAGGGAGAAGCAGGCTTCCGGCAGAGCAGGGAGCCCAATATGGGGCTCGATCCCAGGACCCTGGGATCATGACCTGAGCCGAAGGCAGATGCTCAACGACTGAGCCCCCCAAGCACCCCTCTTCTTTATTTTTGTGTTAACTGGACTAGCTTTTTCCACCCCTTTCCATCTATTGCCTCTGGTCTCCCATTTTAATGGTGCTCAGATTCGACCTGCCCATGAAGTATGATTCTTGAATACTTTATTGGGTTTTTTCCCCTTTGGGGACTTCATACACATATCACACATACATGTATACATTGCCATATATGATCTACATCATTTTCCAGAATGCTTGAAGCTTCCTTCTTAATCTCTGAGTGTGTCTGACAATTTATCAACACTAAAGACTGAACTTGGGGTAATGTCAGTAAACAAGAAAGAGCTTTGGTAAATTCACCAATAGGGGATTATCCCTGAAGTTCTGGTATGGACAAGACTTATTTATTATCTGTTTAATCTCTGTGTCTTCTGATAAATTACCATTTCATATCTTCTCATTTAATAGTACATCTACCCCTGCTATAATCCCAGCCAGAATGTAAGTTCCTTCAGAGCATGGACTTGATCTGTTTATATTCAAGCTCTGTCTTCAGAACCTAAGAAACAGTACTTGGCAAATAACAGGCAACCAATCAATGTTTGTTAAATAATGAATGCATGAAGGGATGGATGAATGAATGAATGAATGAATGAGAAGCAGGATGGAGTTGTGGTTGGACCACAGCCTTAGGCATCAAAGAGATTCCTGTTTTGGTGATGCCACTTCCCAGCTATGAGACTTCTCTGAATTTCAGTTTCTTCATCAGTAAAATAGGATGGCGGTGATACCTCCCTCATAGGTTTGGGGGGATAATTAAATAAGAGAATGCCTATTAAAGTTCTTAGCACAGTAGTTGGCATATTTTCAGAACTCGATAAATGTTGACTGTTACATCCATTCTTTTCAGTGAAAATCCTCAAATGTTGAAGCTTATTAAAGATAACTGAACTAATTTAATACAACTCGTAGTGATGACTGTACTAAAGACAAATCAGTTTCATTCATCTGTCAGCAGGATTTTACTTACAGAGCCAAGTTGACAAAACATGTATCAGTCACAACTGCCATGTTTAAAACACTATACTAGGATTTCAAGATGCAAGGATGGGAATGACAGAGTCTCTCTCCTCTAGGGACATAAAATCTAGAGGAGCTACTATGTGGGCAGTACTGTGCTGAGTATATATGAATATGAGGCACTGTTGCCTCCCACATCATCTGACTTACTACTTGTGCTTTGCAGAAAATTATTCTCCAACACTTAGCCTTTCTTTTAAACCCTTACAATGAGCAACCCACTCACTGCCTCGTGAAACATCTCATTCTACTTGGGAATGGTAGTCACCATTAGAAAGGTTTTCCTTAAAATTAGCACAAATCTACTTTTCTGTGATTTCTATACATTGACCCAACTTTTGCCTTCTGGACACACCCAGAAAAGGAAAAAAAAAAAAAAACGATTTTTTTTTTCTCCTATATATCAGAAGTCCGCTAAGTAAGACTTGCAAGCCAAATGCAGCTACACATTTATTTTTGTAAATAAAGTTTGTTAGAACACAGCCAAGCCTACTCATTTATCCATTGTCTGTGGCTGCTTTTGCACAATAGCAGACTAGTTGCAACAAAGAACGTATGGCCTACAAAGTCAAATATATTTATTATTTGGCCCTTGAAGAAAAAGTTTTTGACCTCTGCTGTATATGGCAAGTCTTGAAACACTTACAATTAATATATCTGTGCCTAGAACTGTACATGGGAGCTAATGGAGGCAGAATGAAGGCACAATATCACCTCCGTTGTCCTGGATACCATACTTCTAATGATGTGGCCGGAGATTAGGTTGATCTTTGACTGACATGTAATCCTAGAGTGTATAAAGGACTACATCTCTGAGATTATTTTCCCCAGGAGCTTCTGTTAAGTTCTGCCTCCCCACCCTGCACTGTCATAGCTTAGTGTTAGAAACTATATCCAAAACTTTACATCTTTCCGGCCTGTCCAGAGCAATCTGAAAACAATTCAGCACATATTAATAGGCTGCATTGGTCAGGGTCAGACAGGAAGAAGATGATATGCTCAAGCTAGGATTTTTAAGAGAATATAATCAAGAGCCCATTGACATACCTGTGGGCAAGGTTGAGAGAACTAGCAGGGGAATTTGTCACCACCCTTTCTCCACAGAAGGGGATGGCGGGGAGGGATTTTGCTGGGACCTGGTGATAGCTGGAGCCATGGAAGAAGGGCTGCCCCACTGGAGCTGTGGTAGTAGAGGGACAACCACTGCCAAGACCAAGCCACGAGGAAGGCAGGGAGGGAGGGAAATCCTACCCTAATGTGCTCTACCCCCACCCTCTGCCTCCTGTGGGTGGAGCCCAAGCTGAAGCTGAAGGGCAAGAGCCACCGGAGTCACCTCCACAAGGCACAGGGCAGGACTGACAGGAGGTGCAGCATTGGGGCAGAGGATGACAGGGCTAGATGATGTGCCAGGCACTTAATAAATGCTGAATGAATAAACAGATGGATGAATGAAGTGAGCCCAAAGCCTGTCGTTCAGTTAATGTTTGTTGAACTGCAGAAATGAGTGTTGGGGCCGTGATTTCTTTTATGGTCTCTTGTCCCAGAGTCATCACTGCTACCCCCAGTGGACGGCTTTCCCTGTGCTCCACACCCTCTGCACCCTTCCCTAGCCTCGGCTGACCCCTCAGGGTTTCCTGCAAGAGGGTAAAAGGAGTCTGGATTCTTCTGAACAGAGCTAAGACATTATCAAAGAGAGGGCTTTAAGTCCTGAAATTATTCTCAGAATCTAAAATGCATTCTAGGATGTTCGGAGTCTTAAAAAACAAAAAATTCAGCATCACTGTACCGTATGGAGAGAAATTGGTGGCTTTTGAGAAAGCTGCCCCGGACATTTGTGTTACGGGCTCTGGATTTGCCAGATGCCTCATTATCAAGTGCCTTGCGGCTGGCTGTTTCATGTCCAAATGGATCTCAACACATCCTAGGCCTTTATTGCAAAGACGTCTGGGCTCTCCATTCACTTTGCCAGTAGTGGTAATGCTGAGATAGTGGGGTGTGTGAGAGACATCCTCAGTGGCCCCGCTTGTCACTCTCTCCTCCATCAGTTGAGTCAGCATGGAGAGTATTCAACATTTGATTCCAAAGGGATAGTCCTAAGGATTCCGAATTTTGAAGATGTAGAACTTATTTGAAGGCGTTGTTTGGTCCGCTACTCTAGCTAGATTATTGTAGCATGAAATGCACAAGACTAAGTTGGGCACTGAATTAGGAATTGCTGTCCATATATCAAAGCAAATTTTAAAAAGGAACTGCAGACATAGAGGGGCCAAAAATCATTTTTGTTCTAATTCAGAGCCGTACTACTGGCAATTGTCACCTTGTGCTTCCCAGACTGAGGCCAGTCAGTTCCCAGAATTGAGAACGTCCTATACAAAACCCGGAGCAGGTATACTGGAAGGAGCAAAGTGGGAACTGTGATTTCCAGTGGGCACGGCCCAAGTGACACAAGTCCACACCCGACAGCGCAGTGAACAACCTTATCCTCACCAAAAGTTAGTCCCACTTGGAAAAGCATTCTTCGGCCAACGCTCATGTGAACCCATGAGAGAGCATCAAATCTGAGCTTCAGGTGAGCGTGGCCAAATGCCCGAATTCAGCCACAACTGTGATAGGATTTGTCAATAAACTTCACTCAAGGTCTTAAGGACCAAATTTCATCAAATCTAATCCCAATTAGGATGATTGACAACATTTGAGTAAGATCTATGGATTAGATAGTAGTACTGTGTCGATGTTAATTTTCTGATTTTAATCATCACACTCTTAAGGTAAGAGAATGCCCTTATACTTAGGAAAACATACTGAAAAATTTAGGGGTTAAGAGGCATCATGACTGCAACTTATTCTCAAGTGATTCAGAAAAATAACAATTTGTGTATACGGAGAAGAAAGTGATAAATATGGTAAAATATTACCTGTTAGGGTATCCGAGTGAAGGGTTTATGGGATTTTCTTTTTTTATGATTTTTGCAACTTTTCTATAAGTTTGAACTTACTTCATAATAAAATTGCCAAGAAACTAATTCCAAAAAACGAGGGCTATCGAATGCAGTCATGCTGGTGCTGTTAAGTGAGTCAGAAATGATCTCTCCTCTTTGTCATCCTTCAGCTAAAATGAGTCATTTTCTCTTTCAGCTAAAGAACCCTTCTATTCATGGAGGTGAACACTACAGACGCTTTCCACATGAACCTTGAAGGTAAGGGGAACTTGATCACATGTCCCTCTGTCACACCGCCCATCTGTCCTGCTGTCCATTTCAACCAGGCAAGGACGGGGACTCGCCTATCTTGGGACTCACTTATCTTGGCTCAGAGAAAAAATACTTCCAAACTGGTCAATGTCTACATTGTCTCATTCTGCTGTTCTCAAAGACCTTTTCAATCTCCCCAGCCTGTCCTGCTCAGACGAACCTTCTGTTTTTCTAAAAGGAAATACCAAAACTATTAATAGCTGACATCTCTTAGTGGTGCAATAATGAGAGATTTTTATTTTCTTCTTATGTTTTTTCCATAGTTGAGATATTTTCAACAATGATTGTGTCACTTTAAAATTAAGAAAAGAAATACTGTTTATTCTTATTTTCCCAAGCAGCTCTATGTAAATTTTTGCCATAGCTTTCTGTGCCCCCCTCAGCACCCTAATGTCATAACTGCTTCGTGTCTCCATCCTCCCAGCCCAGTGACAGACCTCATGGCAAGACTCATATGTGATAGGCCCTGGATCTTCTTCTTCTACCACTGGCAAGCAAAATCATTTCATGGCCCCATGGCCCACTGCGTCCCAGGCACAATCTGCTGGCTGGGATCTCACAGACTATTGGTTGCCTCTCCCCTACTTACAGTATCCTATTGCCATTTTGACATTGCCCTATTTGCTGTTTTGGCGTTGGAATTGGGTAGAAGTACTTAACTCACATTTCCCCCCTTCATCCCAACTCAAATACCATGCCCCCATTCCATCTCCCTAGGATGCCAGGCCCAGCTGACAAATCAATCATATGAAGTATCAAGACTCCACTTTACCGATGGAGAAACCAAGTCATATGGCTTTCCTCTGTATATACTACAGTAAAATGGGATCTAGACCCACTGAGACCAATGTGACTGTGTAACCCTGAGAACGCACTCTCTCTTTCAGAAGAAGTTAAGGACTCTTGAAGATATGAAACTGACTGGGTCATTGGTAGAAGAGAACTGTGGCCAAAGTTGTCCTAGGATTTCCTGAGGCCACCCAGGATATTTACTAGTCTTCCAAAATTGAAAAAGTGATAGCCTTTTCAGGGTCATAGGGCACTTCAATGTTAAGAACCAAACTTGAGCTTTCCCTGTGGCCCAGAGATTCTCAGCTTGAGCACTGTTGACATTCTGGGCCAGATCATTCCTTGTCATGGAGGCTCTTCATCCCTGGGATCTTAGCATCATCCCTCATCTCTACTCACTCAATGCCAGTAGACAGCACCCCACCATACTTGTAATAATCAGCAATGTCCCCAGATGTTGCCTAAGGTTCCAGGAAGGACAAATGTCCCCCAAGTAGTGATAAGAAAATAATGCCAAATGTCCCCTTGGTCGGGGAGGGGGGAGCACAATCAGCCCCGTGGACCACCACCACTCTAAGTTACCTCAGTCCAACAAGAACTTCTGTTTTTCATGCAAATGGACTGAAATGTATAGTATTCAGACAGAAGTGGCCAAAATGCTCTGGCCCAGAAGGACCCTGTGGCATAATATAGGCTGCCCAGGAGTATTTGGTAACATTGCCACTGGTGAGCCAACCTAGCCAGACAACCAACCTCTCTGCGTTTCCGCCCCTTGATGCCAAATGCCTCAGAGGATTTGTTTGAACGGAATGGAAACAAAGAAGAACAGGGTAGCACTGAATACTGTGAGTAGTCCTTCCATTCATGAGGGCAGAGAGGTCCAGAAAAGCATAGTGTAGTCTGAACTGTGTTGCAAAGCACCAGGGGGGTTGGCGGCTATTTTTTATTTTATGGGCCACATTATTGCACTAAAGATGTGGGACTCAGTCTCCAATTACTTCATAAAATTTGATATTTTTAAACAAACAGGCACCCATTCTTGGCAGTGGTTTAACTGGAAATCCCTTTCCCCATTCCTCAGAGAGTGTAGAGCAGGTGAGGTTGTGGGAGCAGATCTACCATGTGGTACCATTTGGTGAGCCGAGGCCCCGAGAGTAAATCCCAAAGTGCTAGGATTGGTATACGCATTTCCTGCTCATCGCCACGTGTGCCTTTTTCTCCCTCGTCGATCTCCCTTCCCTGCACCCACCTCCCACAACCCTCCACCCCTTACTCAACCTAGTGTTTGGTTTGAAAAACTGCCTCTGATACCCATGAGTATCTGTGAAAACACAGGCAAGAATTCAAGAACGCTTACATGGTCATCCAAGAGAAACAGAAATGCAGCTCAGTTTCAGGGTGAAAAGAACAACCAGAAAGCACTGTTCATAAAGGAATTAAGAGGGGAAAATCTCCCTAAAAGAGAGGATTATAATTAAGCCTAGAATCGCAGTTCCTGGCCAAGACTCCACCAAAAGTGCCACTGTCCATTTTGTGGCCTTTAATCTGGTGTCTGGTCTCTTTGACTTGTCCCAATGTCTCAGTGGGTCTAGATCCCATTTTACTGTAATACATACAGAGGAAAGCCATATGACTTGGTTTCTCCATCGGTAAAGTGGAGTCTTGATACTTCATATGATTGATTTGTCAGCTCTTGTCCCAGTGACCTCCCTAACAATCTCTCCCTGGCACCTCCTCCTGAGGGTGGAACAGAACACCACTCGGACTGGCACACCAGGCTCCTTAGCAAGAGCTTGGCATCCTCTGGGCTCTGCCTATTCCAACTCTCCACCTCCAGCCTTTTCCCAAGCTCCCGTCTGCCCGACTCCGACCTTAACTTTTTCCAGACTGCAAGGGAGTTTAGAAACAGCCCAGGACACTGGGGATGGGAGTGGGGAGGAGTGGGGGGGTGGAATGTGCCTTCCACAGAGTGTGCTTTGAAGTGTGACTGAAACTCTATGCCTGTAATCTTTTCACCCTCCATGTTTGCCTGCCAGAGTCCTTCAAGCGCCTATCATTTGAGCCTCTGCTTTGACTAATGTATGGCATTGCTCAAAACCTATGCACTAACCTAGAATGGTAAGACCTTAATTTATGAATAAGAATCTGTTTATCAGAGTAGCTTATTGGTACTTCTCTAAGACGAAGGCCTTGGAATTCAGACACAGGACAAGTTCATTAGATTGCTGCAGAGAGATTGAAATGATGGAGATCTTGAGCTCCAGACCCGCACTGTCCAATACACTAACCATTAGCCCCACATGGCAATTTACATGTAAGTTTACTGAAAATAAATAACTTTTAACTTTTGAAATTCAGCTCTCCCGTCACACTGACCACATTTCAAATGTTCACATGTGGCTTAGTGGCTACCATATTGGACAGAGCCGATAGGGAACATTTTCATCATCATAGCAAGTTTCATTAGGCAGTACCTGAGGCTGTTAGTAGTGATGGGGAGTTTTGGAGAGGAAGCCTAAAATCACCAGTTAGGTAGGGAGGAATAGAGAAGAGTAGAAGGAACAAAATTCCAAAGGGAAGGTGAAGGGGGATGAAAGGCAAACTTTGTATGCTTTGCCAAGGGCCCAACCCTGACCAAAGATGCATCCACTCTGTCACAGAGCTGTCTGTGTTGACACCTGCGAATAAAGGAGTGACTGGGGTCAGCTTTGGGCCCCATTTCCTCCATTGTATGGCCCCTCAATTCTGTGGGCTCCTTTTGAAGCAAGAGACCCTATCCCAGATCCTGAGCTGAGAGGGCTCAGCACATCACTTACACACAGAAGTCACTGGGCTCCCAGTAGCATAAGGCATCCCATCACTATCCAAGAGTCCACTTAGAGCTGGGACTCGCAAATCAAAAGACATGCAGGGGAAAAGGAATAACTTCTCCATCTGGAATTAGACCTCCAGAGAGTCTGGGGGACATGGTGGATCCAAGCAGCTGTTGTCATCCCTTACTCATAACAGTGATTTGTGCCTGCACAGTGCTTGCCATCGTGTGGAGCATTTCACATATTAATCCAGCTCAGCCTCCCAATAATTGGCTGAGAAAAGCAGGGCAGACATACCCTCTTGTCACTTTCTCGTAGAAGAAATTCACTCAGAGAAAGAGATGTGCCACAGTTGATCAATTGGTAACTGGCAGAACCAGCTCTGGAACACTCTCGTCCCACACCCTCTGTGGCTCGTGTCATCTCTTTCTAGTGATGAAGGTTATTTTGTACCTGTCCAAATCCCCACATGTGTCAGCCCCAAAGGGTGTGAACTTGCCTCGGATCATGACTCCAGTTTGTATTCAACCCCAAGCCAATGACAGAGCCCCTCGCAGCCTCATGGACTCTTAATTACCAGTGACCCATGCAAGCTGCCAAGCAAGAGGGCAAGGTGGACTGTGGCTAGAAAGAGCACACTGATAAGACTTTTCTTAAAAGACCCCTTCTAGACAAATGCCGATATCCAGAAAATGGCAAAAAGGGAATGGTATTCATGGCAGCCTCGGCACCAGACTTCCTGAATCTGTTTTCCTATGCACAAGACACAGGCAAGTACTGTTTTCCTGGGTCCCAAATCTCTAAGTCTGCAGTGGGAAACATGCCAGTGGCTTTTGCTTGCTAGAAAAAGATCCAGAAAACTGGATCAGATTAGTTCATGTATTGGACTTTCAATAGTTTGGGCCAAATATTTATGACTATTTATAACAGCTGACAAAACTGAGCTCTGTGAACAAAAGCAAAGGGGAAAATGCAACCAGCAGTGTCTGCCATGCTGTTATACCCAGGGCTGTGAGTTCCCTCCCCAGGGAAGCCGCCCAGCTCCTCCACCAGGTCAAATCTGCCCACCATTGGCTCGCATGGCACCTGCAGAACTCCCTCGTAATATATGGGTCATTTACATGTAAGTGTTTTACTAGCTTATGTCTTCACTACCAGACTGTTAGTACTGAGGGGGTTGTTTTAGCACAACACTGTATTCTCAGGGCCCTGCCCAAGCCTGGTGTGTTATAGATGCTCAGTGGATATTTGTTGAAAGATGGATTGATGAGTGGATGGGTAGATGGATGTGTGGATGGATGAATGTTCCAGCCACTAAACCAGGTAGACCCTGCCTTTTTCTGCAAATGCATTAAAAAGGGCTGAATCATGGTTTTCCTTTTTCCTCCCCATTCTCACTTACTGAAACTGCCCTGGGAGTATTTATCCCCAGACCCAGCCTAACTCAAGGACCTTGGCCATTACGTCTTCGATTGGACAAGTGGCTTTTTGTGAAGAAAGGGCTTCTTCCAAGGGAAGCTGAGTAAAGGGAAAAGAGAAAAGAGGGACTATAAGCCAGTAAGAGACAAGTAATTATCTTGCTGCATAAGTAGTTCACATATTTTGAAGGAAGAAGCAAGTTTGAAAGAACATATTGTACACGACCGAGAAAGGGTGATTAAATCCAGTAGAGACAGGATGTGCTTGTACAAGATGGAACAAAGTGAGGGAAAAGAGGGCGATTTGGGGACTGGTAGTGGTTTCAGGGCTGGGCAACAGGCAAGGAGGTGGGCCTTTAACCCTCGAGCACACAGGCTGTCCCACCTCCTCACCACTCTTTGAACTTCCAGATCTTCCTGCTCTGCGTACCAAGGATGAATAGAAGCTGAGGGGCCAGGGTAAAACAAATGGCCAGCTTCGGAGAGAGAACCCTAACGAACTCCTTAAACTCCTCTTGAATAGGATGACCCCCACCCTTCTCTGAGGCTCTGAAAAAAAGAGTTTTTCCATGAAATTGCCTTTCACCCACTTGTCAGAAGCTTAATGGCAAATAATGGCTAGTTACCCCTGGGTATTTTAAAGAACTCTCAGGTGGACACAGTAATGGAATTCAGAGAATTGGAGGGAATTCTTAAAAACAAGGAGGCAGGGGCACCTGGGTGACTCAGTCATTAAGCGCCTGCCTTCGGCTCAGGTCATGATCCCAGGGTCCTGGGATCGAGCCCCGCATCAGGCTCTCTGCTCCGCGGGAAGCCTGCTTCTCCCTCTCCCACTCCCCCTGCTTGTGTTCCCTCTCTCGCTGTCTCTCTCTCTGTCAAATAAATAAATAAAATCTTTAAAAAAAAAAAAAAAAGGGAGCAGGCTATGGGACATCAAGAACTATTGCAGTCACTCTTTACGGCCTGGGCAGAGATGGGGCGCAAGCTCAGACTCACACACTGATTAACACAGGGAAGTTGGCTGTCAACATCTGCTGAAAATTTTGCCACAACATAAATAAGTAGTTTCTGTATTCTCCAAATGGGGACCTTTTCCGTGTATTTACACCATGAAAGGACAGGTTTTTATTAGGAGACTCTTCTTGTGGTGTTAAAAATTTTATTGTGACTTTTTCCCCCTCAATGACAAAAGTGATAACTTTTTATTTAAGTATTTTAGTAATATTTTATTTTATTTCAAAAGTAATCATTTTCTTTATTTTAAAATCATCCTCCTAGAGATAACTACTGCTAATATACTGGTGTGTGTATTTGCTAGTCTTTCTTCTGTGCACATAAAATAGAGAGAGATACAGATATTAGAATTGAGGTCAAAGACATTTACTTTTCACACCCAGTCTTCTTTTTCCTTTTCACAGGTTTCTATATTATTAAGTTTTTTATTGTATTTTTTTAAAGATTAGATAACACTTTATTGTATGACCATACCATGATCTAGTTAAATAATCCCTTATCGTTTGATATTTAGATTTCTTCCAGTGTTCTCTTTTTACAAATAGTGTTGGAGGGATTTTTTCTTTTTTGTATGGAATTGTTTTTGCACATCTCTGTTCATTTGGAACAAATTTCTAGAAGTGTATTTTTCATTTCAAAGTGTATCTACGTTCATGAGGCTTTTAATATATGTTACCAAAAAGATTGTACCAATTTATACTCAGAAGATGAAGTGCCAGTCCCATGTCTACCCTTGAGCAGCCAGAAGTGTTTGCAAACTCAGTGATACCATCCTGAAATCTTACAGGGGTGGGAAAAGAATAAAATAAAATATTTTACATGAAAATACTTTGAAAATTGAAAGTCCCATGAAAACGCATATTGCCATTATTATCAATTTTTAAACCACCCAAAACAGAAAAGGCATTACCTCTCTCGACCACATATTCCAATAAGTAGCAGCACTTTAAAAAATAAAATCCTTCTCAACTTCCCTCTAAATACAGCTGACACCCAATAAATTCCATTTATTCAAAACCATTTACTGGGCACCTTCTATGCATTGAGCTTTGCATTAACTATGAGGAATGTGGAAGGAAAAAAAATAAACACAATTCTTGACATCAATGAGCTTCTAGCCTCAGTAGATAGAGGGAGAAAGAAGGGTAAATCGGGATTCATTATCAGGTCCTGGAACCTCTGTAGGGAGGGCATCCCCCATTTTGGGGAGATCCAAGGAAGTCCCAGCCTGGAGGAAGGAAAGCTGAAACTGAGGATAAGGATGCAGGTGAGTTTTGGTTGGGTGGCCATGTGCCAATCCTTACTGCTTCTGAAACAATACGGAGAAATCACATTGAACTAGCAGCTATATTCCTGCACAGAAAGGGAGCTGTTTCTGGGGGTGAAGACTTTAATAAGCCACATGCTGGGAAGGCTAAGACCCCAATGAGGGTATACTTGGAGGAACACTGGATAGGTATAATTTCTCTAGAAATCAGCCTGGTATTTTTTAGTCAGGCAGGAGAGCAGAAACTGAGAGGAGAATTGCTTGGGACCATAGAGGGGATTTTAGAGAGGTCTGGAAGGAAGATGAAAAGGGTGAGATATGGCATTGATGGGGACAGGAGCTTTGGAGGGGAATACAGAGATGCCTAATAAGGAATTTTGCCAAGCGACTGTTGTGAAGTATGCTTCCTGTCTACCCCCCAGATCCTTGCTCTTGTGAATACATAAAGTGACGTAGGGCTGCGTGTGTTGTCCAGATGGGTGGAGAGTGAGAACGGGGGCTGCCTGCTGGAGGCTGCCACACCTGGTTAACTCATCTTTCATTCTGTAGGCATCTGAGCACTCCTGTGTGCTCAGAAGACTTCTGTGAAGCAGGAAAGCCCTCTTCTGAACTGCATAGGATATTAAAGTGAATGTTATCTGCTGTTCCTCTCATCCTGGTTCAGCGTGCCCACTTGGGCTCCGTGTGTCTGGTACATGCACAGAGCTTTCAAGAAGAGGCTGGGATTATAACGGGGCCTTTTATAGGACATTCAGAAATGCATGCCAGAAATCCAGGTGTGTATCAGCCCCTCTGCTTAGGCAAACCCATGGAAAGCATCCCAGGCCATTGATATTTTGACTTGTAAATAAATTGGCAATTAACAGAACTTTGACTATCAGCAAAGCAGCAAATTTCCCTTTCAAATCATACTGTTCTTGTGGTGATATTAAAATTAATTTCTGTCTCTAAAGCTGAGTTGAGAAGCATGGGAATGCAACAATAGGATATCTGCCAGGCCAAGGATGAAAATCATTATGGATAATCTTCCAAGAAGAACGTTTACAAAAATAGGGAAAAATTGACTAACCTTTTGAATATTGACTTCCTAATCTTTTTTCCTTTGGTGGTCTTAGGGTTGTCTGGAAAACACACCATCAATTATATGTTATGCAAAGAGGTGATGTTATTATTATAAAGCTATGAGTCAGCAATGACTTACCGGATTCTGCCAGGCCAAGGTCATGGTGGCCAAGAATGCAGGTATTTGCATAAGCCCACTCACTTCTGTGAGCAAATACATTGGTACAGGAAGCCTAGCAACCAACTGAGAGTTAGACCTACTGTTTGTTGTTGTGCTAATGGTCTGGTAGACTTACTAAGAAATACAAGAAGAAATCCTTTTATAATTGACAATAGCATTTGCTTTTTAAGATGTTAAGCATATTTTAGCATATTTTTCTAAGTGCATTGTCTTACTTTGGGATACAGAAACGCATCAATATTCAAAGCTCACTTATTCAGCAACCACATCTTAGTTAGCTTTGTTACCCATCTGTCCTTGAGTTCAAATTAATATACATGAACAGCTTTATTGGAAGAATCAGTAAGGGCTCATATCCCTCAGTAATAGAAAGGGCCTATTGATTAATGGGAAGAATGGGTTTCAGAGCTCAAGGTCAAGTGCTCTTTCAGTGGATCTGTGAATCAGAATAATGTATTACATATGGCCTTATAAACTATTCAGTCAATCAGTCGTCCAACAAGTGCTGTTGAACACCGTGAACATACATAAATGTGACAGTGAGGTGGGGGGGGGGCGGAAAATGTAGAGGAAGCAAGACAGGTTACTCTGAGAGTTTGATGATGGTATTCAAGATGGAACAGTGGCAGTTGGCCACGTGTCAGAGATTTCCCATTTATTTGCAGGTCTTCTGCTTGGTTAAATATAGTAGTTACCATCTAACTAAGCTGCACTGACTCTCCCTGGATTAGCCAGACTAAGTAATGCTAGCCATTATAATACCCAGCCTCTCTATATCTTGGAAGTTTGATAACCAAGGGTATACTTGTCACGCAAGTCACAGTTCATTGGGTATCAGCAGGGGATGCAAGATCCTTCCATCTATTGGCTATGCTTGGCTCTTAGGACCTTCAAGTCCTTAAGTTCATCTTCCTCTGGCCAGTAATGGATGAGAGAGAGAGAATGAATGAACAAGAGAATGAGAATGTATGAAAAGTTTTAAATACCAGGACCAGATTAGAAGTATATCATTTTTGCTCACTTTCAGACACCACAGCTCAATCACCTGATCCCATCTAATTATAAGAGAGTCAATCCAGTGATCTTTAACTCTGCACCCAGAAAGAAAAGGAGAACCAAATTTCTGATGGGCAACAGAAGTTTTTACCACTCCTGTGAATGGTCTCCCAGGCTTCTAAGATGATGGGAAAAAGCAGGAAATAAGAAGGAAAAATGCTTTTGACACATTCTTGAGAATTTCTTCTTAGACATGTTAACTTTCTCCAATGTGTGCACAGCCCACTCTCAATGTTTTAAAGATTCTCCCGTTAGGCACTTGGCCAGTGCACTTCATCTTTCCAGACCTTAGTCACCCCATAAATAAAAGTGAGAGATTGGATCAGAATTATTTCAAGTCTTTTGGTTCCTTCACATCCAAAATTCTAGAACTCCTGCTCTGCATTTCCTCCTGAGACAAATAAGCAGGGAGCCAAGGAAGCAATGCCATGAGACCAATAATTTATTTTTTTTTAAGATTTTGTTTATTTATTTGACAGAGAGAGGTAGCGAGAGCAGGAACACAAGCAAGGGAAGTTGGAGAGGGAGAAGCAGGCTTCCTGCCGAGCAGGGAGCTGGATGCGGGGCTTAATCCCAGGACCCTGGGATCATGACCTGAGCCAATGGCAGACGCTTAACGACTGAGCCACCCAGGCACCCCGATAATTTATTTTTTATTTTAATTGTAACTTCTCTTCTTACTTCCCAAGCCCAGGTTTCTACAAATTAAACTATACGTAATAGACAAGATTGTTACCAATATAACAGTGATTTTTTTTTTTTTATGGCAAAGTAAAGTTGTTTTGTGTATGGGTGAACAGCACATTCACACATACACACATATATAACGTCCACAAAGATCTCTCTGTGAGAAAGTAATCTTGTTCAAACAGTCTTGCAAAACATGTTCTCCTCCTACTCTCCTGCCCTGTATTAGTTTCACAGTGATAACAAACAGCGCTGTCTCCGTGGCTTTCAGCAACACTTACTTTTTGCTCACTCTATGTAAGGACGGCAGATCAGCTGCAGGTTGGCAGTGGCTCTGCTAGGATTGGCTGGACCCTGCTGGGCTCATCCAGGTTCCACCTGTCTTCTTGTTCAAGAACCCAGACTAAGGGAGCAGCCACCATCTGGGACATCCGGAGGGCATGTGGAGAACAAGAACAAGAAGGCCTCAGCCAAACCATGCCGTTGTATTTCGGGCTTCTGTTTGGACACAGCAAAAACAACCACAACCATTCACATTCCACTGGCCAAAGCTTTTCACATGGCCAAGTCCCAGTCGTTGAAATGGGATGTGTATTCCTACCACAGTGTGTAGGATTATGTTCAGTGACAATGGATGACGACATGTAATCCTGTGACTGGGAGAGAACAAATATTTGAGGAGTATAATCCAGTCTTCTCACCCCACCACCTCTATTGAAGTTCTAAATACAACACTTCTCATGGAGAAGTAGTCACTTGACCTCCCTCCTTCTGTGGTGGGAAGTTCTTGGGTTAGAGACAGTTTGGGAAGGAGAAGCAATCAGCAATGGGGAAATGGAGGGATTTAGCAAACATTTATATAGTCCTCATTATAGACTGGGCACTGTTTCAAATTCATTGCCAGTAGTAACTCATCTGATCTTCATCACGGCCCTGTGAAGTTGGACCTCGTATTTTTCCCATTTTACAGATGAGGAAGCCAAGGCACAGAGAGGTTAAGTAAGTGGCCTATGATCACACATCTAGTAAGTGGCAGAAACGGGTTTCCAACCCAGGTAATCTGGCTCCAAAAGCCCGATTCTTAGACACCAAGAAGGGAAGAGAAATGGGAGTGGTCCAGCACCACAGACAAGCTGGTTGCTGGTAAGCTATGCTTCTAGAGGAGACATCATAATAATGTCTGAAAGGAACAGACCTTATTTCAGTAAGACAAGTATTACTGTATAATAAAAATGTTTCCGTAATACTTGTATGTTTCTCAGAATATACACAAAACTGGCCATTCTCAGATTGTTGGGATATAGGCCACTGTCCTAGGCACTGCCCTGCATGAATCTCTTCTCTCATGGAGTTTATGCTTTAGTGGAGGCAGGCTCACAATCAACACATAGCTAAGGAAAAAATACCATAGGTCAATGATGGTAAGTCCTGTGGAAAACAATAAAGTAGGACCGGGAGATGAAGAATGTGGAGCAGTGCTGGAGATGGGTTGCAATTTAAAGACGGTGGTCAATGAAGGCCTTGCCGATAAGGTGACATTTGAGCAATGGCCCAAAAGAGGTCAAGGGGATTGGTATTTGATGAAAGAATGAATGAATGTTCAAGCAGATCTAGCTATCCCTGTAAGCCTTTAAAAAATAAATAAATAAATAAAAATTAAAAACAAAACCAAACCAAAAGATCCAATTACTTATTACTTATGCCCAACCCAGCCACCCTCTGCCCTGGTGTCTCTCAAGCTTAGGTGCTGGCTGAGCCCTGCTCCTTCTCTCTCCCTTGGCTGCGGCCACTCCCATTCCACCAAAGGATTTCCTGCAGGACAGAAGGGGACACAACCGTTAACTCCTCTTTAAATGGCCAATGGATTTTTTCTGATTGGGAATATGCAGGGGTCATGTGGTGGTGGCTGTTCACATTGTTCTGGGGGGTGGGATGGAAGGAGAGGGCTTGACGTGGGCTGTTATTAGTATGTCTACACATGCGTGCGTCTAAGACAAGGCTGAGCATGTTTTGCTCAACAGGATAGTGAGCCAGAGATGACAGAGCTAATAGAATTGCTCAGTAATGAGCAATGAGCAAATGAGAAGGTGTGAAGCCTTTAGTGGTGGGCAGCAGAGATTAAACCCGGCAAAAGGAAAAGACAGTATCTGATTTCCTGCTCTCTGGCTTCTCTAGGAATGAGAGGGGTCAGATCAAGAGGAGCCAGAACCTGCAAACCGGTCATCCCCGCAAGAAGAGCCGGGGAGTGGAGAGGGAGGAGGAGAGGGATTGCACTAGAGGGAAGGGGGCAGGCAGCCAGCTGAGCTGTGACGACTGGGCACTGGGCAGAGAGCCAGGATCTGCTGGGCCTGGTCATGGGAGAACTAGGGCCTTCACAGTTGACGGCAGAATCACAGAACCAGGGCACTGGGTGGGACCCATGCAAGACTTCCTTGGGCTTCTCTCACTGGACAGACATTCGTCCCAGCGCCTACAAATAGGGCTCCAGGGGCCCCAGCCTTGGGAACCTACCAGTAGAGGTAGCCAGGCAGATGAGCGCACTCTCCAAGCTGTGTGAATAGACAGACGCTAAAACCTTTTATCACAGAAGCCCCAGGCTAGGGAGAAGGCACACTTAGGAGAGTCAAGCTAGGCTGAGGATTTGTTTGTTTTTTTCATTTCTTTAGGCTATGGTTAAGTTTTTGTGTTTGTTTTGTTTTTATTTTGGTTTGTGTACCATATTTAGAAAACTGATTAAACAATCTGCCCCCCCATCTCTGATGCAGTTGTCAGCCAGAAGGAACAAATTAATACTTTGAACATTAACATGCAGAACCAGCAATGGGCACTGCCTGAGCAGGGGAGGAGGGCCTTCTGAAGTCAGCACAGGAGAGGGGAGCAGAAGAGGAAGACAGGGAACTGTCTCCTTGAGAGGAAAATGGAAGAAGGGAACGAGTCTGGGCTCACGGGGCATCTCCCAGTCAGAGCGGATGAAGTTTGACTCCCATGTCCTCCTCTCACGTGGGAGAGCATCGAGTCCAGAGCTGGACCCACGTTGCGGGTGTGCCAGAAATGTTTAACAACTGCCCCTGAGAAAAAAAGAAGAAACAAGAAATCTTGATTTGTAGCATTTGCCAATTCCCGTGGTACAAACACTCCCACTGTGGCTGATCTCAGGCTACCAACATGACGCCACGCGGCTTCCAGCATTCTGAAAATTTCAACAATTGCCTCCTGGTCTGAGCCAGCCTCGGTGCAACCTGCAGAGAGTCCCCGTGATGTCACAGTTTCTGACACGCTGAGCCATCCTCACAGAAAATTCCCTCAGGTCTCAGGAAAATGCCCTGTCTAGGCCCAGAAGGTTGGAGAAGCAGCCAACTCTACGTTCACCACCACTATCTTCCCTCCCCACCTCTTTGCCTAAGAACCAGCTAAGTGCTTGTTGAAAATGCCCCTTCTGGGACAAACTTGTAACCGGTAGATAAATAAGTCCTAGAGATCTAATGTGGAGCCTGGTGACTATAGATGACGATGCTGTGTTATAAACTTCAAAGTTGCTAAGAGACTAGATCTTAATTGTTCCATCAACGGGGCGTAATGGAGGTGTTAACTAACACTACGGTGGTAATCATATTGCAGTATGTAAATGTAGCAAATCAACATGATGTACACCTTAAACTTATACAATGTTATATGCCAGTAATATTTCAATGATTTTTTTTTTAATTTTAAATGCCACTTTCTAGGTCCTGCCCTCTAAAACTTTTGGCCCATTATATCTGGGATGGGCAGTGGTGCTTAGAACACTCTAGAAGCAGTGATCCAGGAACACCCATTCCTATTGACGGACCATCCCCGCATCCCCATGGCACCCAGCCCCAGAGCCACCTCTGGGTAGGGGGAGTGTGCTGAGGGAGCCCTTTATCAGGTAGAGGGCCCCTTTAAAGGGCACAGAACCCACAGCCCCAAGGGCTTCTGGTGGCCATGGCAGGGTGGTTAACAATACAGATCTCAGAGCCCAACTGCTGAGCTCGTCCCCTTCCATACAGTGCTCACTGGCTGTGTGACCTTGGACAACTCATGGAGCCTCTCTGGGCCTGAGTGTCCTCATCTGTAAAATGGGCATATTAGTAATAGTCCTTGCATCTCAGGTTTGTTATGAGGGGGAGGCATGTAGTGTATCCTGTGTAAGGGTTTGCCAATTTTCTCACCACACATTTTTTTTTAAAGATTTTATTTATTTATTTGAGAGAGAGAATGAGAAAGAGAGAGCACGAGAGGGGGGAGGGTCAGAGGGAGAAACAGACTCCCCGCCGAGCAGGGAGCCCGATGCGGGACTCGATCCCGGGACTCCAGGATCATGACCTGAGCCGAAGGCAGTCGCTTAACCAACTGAGCCACCCAGGCGCCCCTCACCACACATTTTTAAGCACGCTGGAGGCTTTTAAGATAAGGTTGTTGGCCCAAACCACTTACCCCTTTGAGCTTCAGTGTTCTTATCTTTGAAATGGGAGCAATGATGTAGTAGTCATAGTAGCAGTAGGAGGAGTAATTATAGTAGCTTCCCTGCCCACTGCCCAGGATTATTGTAAAAATAACATGTGATAATGATGAGAAAGTGCAAAGTGCTTTGTAAACTATAACTCACCATGTAGACAAGAGGTTTGTCAACTGATGTTTGGTGTTGTTAGTAATTTGAGGCAGGACTCAGAGTCTAAAGACCGGATTCCCGCTTTTGCTCTGCCTTCTACACTGAGTGATGGCGGACAGAGCCCGTTACCTCTCCCAGCCTCAGGTTCCTCTCCCGTCAAACGGAGCCTCTTAGCAGAGGCATGACATGTGTCAGGTGATGCTGTGCCAGTTAGTGCTCCCCCTCCTTCGCTTCACACTGGAATGTGCGGGAGGGCCTTTTAAAAATGCCTGCCTTCAGGTGGGTCCAACCCTCAACCAATGAAGCAGAATCTCTAGTGAGAAGGCACAGGAATGGGTACTTTTAAGAAGTCGCCTATTTTGTCCTAATGCGAATCCTGGATTGAAAACCACTGATTTCTGGGGCGCCGGGGTGGCTCAGTCGGTTAAGCCTCCGACCCTTGGTTTCCACTCAGGTCATGATCTCTCAGGGTCGTGGGATCGAGCCCCGCATCGGGCTCCGCGCTCAGTGGAGAGTCGGCATGAGGATTCTCTCTCCCTCCCCCTCCCATTCTGTCTCTCTCTGAAATAAGTAAATAAAATATTTTAAAAGGAAACTCACTGATTTCTGTGGAGCAGCGATGTAAAACACAATTTACAACGTAGGGTGTTTTTAAAAATGTTTTTAGCTGATTGATGATCTCAGGAGAAACTACTCTGGAAATCAGGCCCGCGTCTGTTTGGCGCCTTCTGCCCGAAGCGTGCCCTTGCCGGGGAGGATTGCGCCCCCCCCCCCCCCCCCCCCGCGTGCTCTGGCCTTCCAGCCAGGCGGGCCGTGTGAGACCCAGCCTCGCTCAAGTCCGAGATGCCGCTGGGGTGCCGCTGGGGTGCCGCTGGGGTGCCGTGGGAGGGGAGTTTGGCGTGCGCGACGCCTCCAGCCACCCGGACACCTTCGGCGCTCCGCGTTATTAGAAGTGAGTCCGGTGCAGAGGTGCGTGCGCGGCAGGGTGGCAGCTTACCCCGCTTGGGTCAGGAGCCGGGAGATCTTTCTGCTGAAGTGCCCTGTGCGTGCGGGACCAATGCAGGGTGGGCTCCGATTTGGACAAACGCTGCCCTCTGGCTCCCTCTGGCTCCCAGGGCTCGGCGCGCCCACCCGGCGGCCTCCCAGCAGCGTCTCCACCACGTGCCCCCTCAGTGGCCCCCCTGGGGGTCCCGGAAGAGGGGGCCGGGAGGCTGTCTGAAGTCAGAGGTGGGCGGTTTCTATCAGCCCCTGCATTGTTTCTAGTAACTCTCACACAGCCGTGGTGTTCTGACGGCGCCGCCGGGCTCTCGTGGGAGGGTCATTTATAGAAGTCGTTCCCTTGTGGAAAGTGCCAGACGTTTCCCACCAAAGGATGTAGGGAATAAGATGGACAAGTGTTTGAGAAGCAATAAAACGTCCACTTGATCATTGCAGTGATAAAAATAATAATAACGGATGGTCACATGAGCAAGGATCCCGCGGTGGAGGTTCCCTGGCAAATGTGTAAATATGCCGGTGGCGCTCCGGCCACAGAAACAGGTCTTCCCTGCAGCCGCCCCCCTTCCCGCAGGGTTCCCCCGAGCACCGCATCCCCAGCTTTCTGTGCCTGCGTCAAGGAGCAGCTACCCCGTTCTCCCTAAAACCTCTTCCCTCCCTTCTGTCAAAGACAGAAAACTAAGCCAGCTCCGTCTAGGGTTAGGTAACACAGGAACACAGGACCAGTTCTCTTGTATGCAGAGTTTCATCCCATATCTTACTAGGTTCTTGTTGGGCTTTTTCACCTTTACGGCTTCAGGGATTCACTTGGTCACGCTACAGGCAGTCACTGACCATTGACTTTGGTCAAAGTTTATATAATGCTCTTAATCTTGAGCCTTAATCTCAGCCCTCTGCAGCTCTCCCCACCCTGAGCAGATTATGGCTTGTTTTCCAGACTGAAAGTTGGCATTCTAAATTGGAAAGACAAGCCAGACTCTTGGAAATCAAACGGTACCTATGGGGTTCTCTCCCTGTTATTTTAGCCTCAGGCCATCTAACCAGGGTGGAATCGCAGGTAAGGAGACCCGGTGGCCAGACAACCCCAACCAGGCAGACCCCAAAGGAAGCACCTATTACAGTTCCTAACGCTTAAAACCAGGGATGAATACATGTAAAATTTGTTTGCAAGAAATAAGACTTTTTACATTTTTAGGACAAGAGAGACATTTGAAATTTGATTATACCCATTATGAGCCTTTAGCAACTTGATTTAAATTGAATGACCCAAGGGGTTGGATGGGGTAGGTAGTTTAGAGTGTGCAACCTGGGGAGGGGGAGGCATTTGGAAGGATTCCTGGAAGAACAACTAGAAGGTCCCCAGAGAACAACATACTGGCTTCCTCACAGGAGCCGTTACTAAACCAGGAGACCCAGTAGAAGAGAGTGCTTGATGGTGCCTAGATGCCCCAAATCTCTGTTGCCACTAAGATTTCTATTTCCAAGTATGTCTCAGAGGGAGTGATGGCAGGTAGAGAAAGGCTTCTAGAAGTTGTCCATGAGGCGGTGTCCAGCGGGCACGTGGGGAACCAGCTGTGGCTAGGAGGGACGGGCGAAAGCTGGTCTCTTCAGGGCTCATCAAACAACACCCAGTCATTCCAAACGTCTCAAATGGGCCTCTGGATGTTCTTCCCTTGATCTGTATAAATCGTAAGATTTAAAAGAAAATATATGCCATGTGTTTCCAAGATTTTACAGTTAGTTCATCAAGTCTGTTGTTTTCTGAGAGTTTTTTTGGAGTCCCAACAAGACTAATGAGCCTTTTTCAAATGTCGTTAAAAAATGTTTTCTTCTCAGAAGGACATTTAGAGGCTTTGAAATTTGTTCCAAGGGTAAAAATAATAGTATTAATAATAGATTGCTCAAAACTCTCAACACGTGCAGGTTCAAAATTTATTTAATACTCCCAAACCAACAGACATGAATTATTACTGGGGTTTGTCATGCTTGAGAGAGGAGAAAGAAAGCACAGGGAGGTTCAGCAGAGTTCACTGTGTGGTTCACAGTTATGCCCATAGCCCAGCAAACTTCTTGCTCAGCCTACACTTTCAGAGAAAGCCCCCCACCTAATTCGGCATCCATGAGGCCAGGTTGATTTTGTACTGAGGCGACTTACTGAGCGGCTGACTTTTCAGCCTGCTTTATTTTTGGCTGGTCGATCAAAGCCCTCCCAGGATGGTTCTCTTGTAGGGCATGCAATCTGTGTCACGTAAAATGGGTGATATATGGTTAAGTGACCACAGGGTGGAAAGAGGACACTTTTTCTTGGGGGCTCTGCGCACAAGAGCGGCGGCCCCGCGGCTGCCCGTGAACATTGTCATGTGGTGACCTCTGGTGGTAGAATTTTTCCTAGCATGTGTGCATGGATGCTTCTGAGCCAAGCCATCCAACCATGTTACATTTTCCTACATTCCTTTCCTCCTGTTTTGTCATTCACATTAAGCAAGGAGCAAGGATCAGTTGCAAACACCCAGAATAAAGTGGGGCGTGTGCCTGGCCAGAGTGTTACTTTACAAAAGTTGCCCGGTGCCTTCTCTTTCAGTGAACGTCTGATACATTTCCTGTAGAAAGAGAAAGGAGCCAAAATGAAGGAAAGTGTGGCATCCACAGCTGTTTTCATTTTGCTACTTTTTCTCAACACCAGTCTCCTGAATGGTAAGTAAGGGGCTGTCCTGCTCTCTTTAATTCCCTGGGGTGTTTCTCGAGAGGGTGGAGAGTCCATCTCATCCTGCAGTTACAAGAGATGAAAATGTCATTGGCTGCTACTAAATTATCTGCAACATTTTTGGCATTAAAATCAATGCAGAAATTAATGCAAAAGAATGAATGCAGTGAATGCAAAAGCGTGTCCCTGTGCTCTGCCTTCTGTCCTCACCCCGGGACTATAGCGAAGCATCTCGTATGAACGACAAGACCAGAGTCTCAGTCCAGCTGCTGTCAGCTGCTACTAGCTATGTGACCTTGAGCCAATCACCTAATCTCTCTGGGTTTCCACATTTTCAAAGTGAGGACTATGATGTTCCCTCCACCTGCGATGAAATAGTGTACGTGGAAAATCTTTGAAAAACAGTAAAGAGATAAAAGGGATTGCTGTTATATGGTGGGAAACATGTAGCTAACTCTATTATCTGGGCTAATGGGAGAAATGAAGTTCACAGCTAGAGTGTGCATGCTGGCGTATGTACATTTCTGTGCGCCCAGCTCTGTGCATCTTTGAGTGTGGATACTTTTGAATATACTTCTGTGTGTATTAACTTCTCTATGTGTATCTGATTGCAAATGCTTCTCTGTGTATACCAGTGTGTGTGCCTCCATGTATGTGTATATTTCCATGTATGTTCCCAAGTGTCCTTCGGAGTATGCAGCTGCAAAGGTGTCGGGGCGGGGGGGCTGTGCATGTGTGTGTTTGTGAGGTGGGCTCTAATGTGGACGTAAGTGTGTACGGTACCTAGGTGGTTGTCCCTCTGTGTGCATTTTATAAAGATAGTGAGACAGTCCATTGATTTTCACTGTCTCTGCTAAAGTGAGTGAAAGGAACATTTGACTAGTTGTAATTTCACAACTGTGCTCTCCTCTCCTGAATTTCCTAGAGGTACCATGAATAACCAGTGAAATGTGAAAAAGATAAGCTTCCAGAGAGAGAAAAAAGAGAGCAGAGATCAGCATAATCCATAGAGAAACTTTTAAGTACTCAAAGAATCAACAGTTGCCTTAATTGGCTTCTGAGGATGCTCATTATTGAGCCATAGGGTTTGGGTTTGGTCTTTTTTTTTTTTAATTTTCTTTCTGTCCCACATGCTCGTCCCCAGCCACAACAAAACACAACAAACAAATCACTTCAACCTGTGACATTATCCTAAAGAAATTTTCCCTGGAGCATAAACAATGTTACAAATTTTGGCAGACCTAACCCCAGGCTGGCTGGCATGGAGTTTTAAGGTTTCCTATAATTCTTTGATGGTTTTCAGGGTGGCTGGGAGCTAGAGGGTAGCTTAGCCCACACTGACACGATCAGCCTGCTGTCCTCAGCCCCAGCCTGTGCACTGCATCATATCATTCCATGACCTCCTGGCCAGTTTTGCCTGGTGTCCCCTCTTCCCATGCATGTTCTCCTCCAAACTTACTCTTTCTGATCTGGTGCTCAGAGAGAAGTTCTGGCCAGGAACCAGTGGGAAGGGGTGGGGGGAGACAAGTGTAAGAGAAAACAGAGAGAACACCCCTGAATTGCTGAGACTGACACCTTTCAAAAACTCTCCTCTCTGCTGCTGATTTTCTGAACTAAACAGTCAGTCATCCAACTCGGCCAAAAGGAAGATCACCTGGGGTTAGTTATGTGGATGGGCAAAATGGGGGTCCTGCCTAGCAGCACAAGGCAAATGCCCAGGGCCACCCTTTTCCTCTTTGGATCTGACAGACAAGGAAGAGGAGAGGGGGCCAGGTCATCAAGATTTTTGGGGATTCAGCAACTGAAAAACCCCATCCTTTTGACATCGTACTTTCCCCATCACCTTATTCAGACCTTCTAGCTTCCAGCTGGGTTGAGATATGGCTCTTGGATAATAATGGTAGCTGGTAACCAGAACAGCTAGCCACTCCCCCACCTTTTACCATGCCTCCCCCCACCAGAAAGAGCCAGAGAACTACAAGGAAGCCCTTTGCCAACTCACCACAAAAGAACCCAAGGGGAAAGAGGGAAATATAAGACAAAAAGGACTAAAAAACAAGAATCGGAAATGGGGGCAGGAGAATGAGGAGATAGACGGTGAGGCTGGGTCAGAGGTCCAAGCCAAATGGAATCAAGGAAAAGTGAAGGGAAACAGGAAGGAAAGGAGAAGATAGGGGAGGGGAGGGGAGCAGCCAAAGGAGCGTCAATGATGCAGAGAAAAAAAAAAAACAGAAGGTCCCAGATGGAGTTAATTGTGTGGGAATGGCAGAAAAATGGAGAGTCATGAGCAGATGGAGAAGTGCCAGAGAGCACTGTGTCAGCAAAGTGTCCCAGGATGCTTGTGCCTGGGGCAGAATTCTTTTCATGGTCACCCTTCTGCTATGGGAGGATGTCAGCTGCATAGACTCTGGGATTGCGGAAGGGCCACATACTCTTCAGTCCACATGCATCCAGCTCACCCTTCATGTTCACTCTGTTGGAATTTTACAGTTAGTGACCCATCCTAGTTAGTGGCCATCTCTACCTCACAGGACACACACACACACAGCTCTCTCTCTCTCAGTCCTGCCAACATTGGGACAGCCCACAGAGGAATGTTGCTGGCATTTCTGAGCACCCCACCCTTAGGCCCCCTCACACCTCATCACTGACCTTGTCCCATCAGTCTGCTTCTGTCACCAGCAGGAGGGTCCAATGGTTGAACGCACCTTGTTCCTAAGTGACTTCTGGCTTTTTCTAGGACAATCACCTCCTGGAAAACCTGAGATCTTTAAATGTCGTTCTCCTGAAAAGGAAACATTCACCTGCTGGTGGAAACCTGGGGAAGACGGAGGACTTCCTACTAATTACACGCTGATGTACCACAAGGAAGGGTAAAAAGTTCTCTTCTCTCCTATCAACTGCCACGTGACTGCTCTCAATCTCCCGGCCTAAAGTTAGAGTTACCGCACTCCCCTGGATTGGCATGAGTAAGGCTCCTACCACCGGGGAAAAGAACTTCACTGCCCATGCCTACACTCTCCTGTTAATGTCCTTGACGAGCTCTCTCCATGTATATAAGGTCATCCGCTACCCCAGCAATATAGTACAGCATTATTCCCAGTGTCTGTCCCAAGGTTAGGTTGTATCCCAAGGTCACATATGGATCTTTCCTAAATGCTAGTTACTTTTAGATGTAAACCTTGTGCCATTTGTTACTTTTGCAATCTCAGAGGATTATCATGTAATCCTTTGGACCAAGAAAGAGCCCTATAAGCCAAGAGAGGTAAGGATTTTTTCCTTAGCATTTGCTGATCCAGGATCTCTGATCTTCCAGAGGGCATATTTGGAGCTAAGGTTGCAGTGAGGGCTAAACAAGGTCATCTCTGGGTGAGGATCTTGTTTTGCTCACAATGAAACCATCCTGGAAAGCCCAGGAGGGCTGTATCCTTCCTCAGTGAAAAAAGCATTTACCGGTTGCAACAGCTGACCCACATCCCAAAGACGGCACTTTGTTGTACACAACGCTGTCATCCCTTCTGGGACCTGGAGGAGTATCATGTAAATAGAGTTCAGGAACTCAAACTGACAACCAAAATGAAATAAGCCTTCACACCTTGTGCTGTGTCTTGCGTTGAGGCCCTGACGTCTACATGTGAGCAGCCTAATGAGGCCACCTGGTCCTGAAATAGCTCCTTTCTTAGTCATGTTACTCTGTTGCTGACTTAGGGCAATCTGGAATATACTGATGGCAATGCTTACCCTCTTTCATCTTTTTTTAATGAAATGTAATTCAACACATATGCACAATAAATGGTACGTCGTGCATGGCCCCCGGGATGTATGTACCAGGGAGAGTCACATTTCCTGAGATGACCAGCAGCAGTTCCCTGGATAGGGCGGCGCCTTGGCCATCGAGAGCTCAAGCATTTATTGGCAGGGGGCATATATCCCAAAGCCCACAAAAACCTATCGAAGGGAGGTGTTGATGAGCAGCAGAGTCACTGAGGACCTCACGTAACCCTTCCACCATCTCTGGCACCCTCTTTCTTGTCTCACCCCCGGCTGACATGGGCAGGACACAGAAGTTTGGGGAGTTGTTCCTCACTCTGGTTCTTGCATCCCAAATGTCTGATCCCCAAAAGCCAGTGTTACTAATCTACTCGGGAGATTAAACTCTGTTTACTACTTTCTTATTCATTGCTAATATATTACTCATTGCAGAGAGACAATCACACACGAATGTCCAGACTACATAACCAGTGGCCCCAATTCCTGTTACTTCAACAAGAAGCACACCTCCATATGGACAATGTACATCATCACAATAAATGCCACAAACCAGATGGGAAGCAGTTCCTCAGATCCACGTTATGTGGACGTGACTTACATAGGTAAGGGGAAGGGTGACAGGTAAGGAATGTGTTATTCAGTTATTGATTTACCAATAGTCAAACTCAATTTGAGTCTTCTTGGCTTTTGGTTGCATCCCCAAAATGAAAGATCAGAAATTTTACAATATCCTTCTCAACTGAGTTTCTCAAACCAATTTTTATCAAGTCATTCATGGCAATAGGACTGGCACGTGGGATCCTTATGCTTCTGTGCTTTCCCTTAACCCTTCTTCTCATCCTCTTGCATCCAGAAGGAATGTTCTGCTTATGCATCCCTTATCACTCCTTCCCTCCAGCCCTCCTCCTGCAACCGATGTCCCCTTCTCCCTTACTTTCTCTCTCCCGATGGAACACAGAGCTGCTCCATGGAGTAGCAGCTCCTAGAAGGTGTTCATCTGCTTCTGCACCCACAGAGATTGCGCCAAACCGATTTCCCCCAAATTCAATTCTCAATATACCTGTGCTTCTTAGCAACTGGAGCTATTATTTTAAAAATAAATAATTTGAGGAGTAAATACTACTACTTGAACAACAGGCTGAAGGCCAAGATCACAAGTACAACGTTTGGAGAAGTCATTAGCAAAGTAAAACAAAGTCAACCCAAACGCTGCTTCTGGCTTTGCATGATCAACAGTGAGCTGCAGGGCAATCAGGCATCACTGTAGTGGCCTGGACGGTGTGGCAGGGGTGACAAAGGGAATCTTAGGACAAGAGATGGCTTGGCCAGGCTGGGGTTCAGCCTTCATCTTGGGTAATAATCTAGGGAATAGCTAATTAGGTTCATGTTTACCCAAGTCTTCTGGATTTACCGAACACCACTCAGCAAGGAAAATCAGATTAGGATTCTGAAGTGTTCACTTGCATATCATCCCAATGGCATGTTATCAGTGGTTTATCCTTAAAAACTAGAAAAGCTTCCAACACCAACCAGTACACACTTAAATAATTTCTCTTGCAGCAAATCACTGGAATGAGCCTGGGGGTGGAAACTGAATGTGATCTTAGTTTAAGAAACTCAGAAAGGCAACCCCAGTGGCAAGTAGGAATAAAATAAATTCTAGTCATATAAATTACTTGAGATACAAAGTCTTGAAGATGCTAAATGCCAAATAATTCCTTTGTCGTGGGCTCTCTCTTACAGATTTAACATATGAGGGCAAAACAGCAAAAGCAAAAGAAGTTCTGAAATGAGCCATTGCTACAATGAATGTAGTCACAAAAAACGGAATCACTAGAGAGTAGTGCATTTAAAAAGTGAAATCGATGAGGGCATCAATTTCACATGAGCTGTGGAAAACAAATTCTCTGGTGAAAAATTGTTGGGCTGTATTTTCCAAAATAATGGAAGAAGGGTTTATGGAACTCTCATATCACCCTACATCATACAGTGTTGATGACAGGAATTCTATGCTGATGCCATAGAATTCATCTAAAAATCAGTGTGGGTGCCTGGGTGGATCAGTCAGTTTATGCCCAACTCTTGATTTCAGCTCAGGTCATGATCTCAGGGTTGTGAGATGGAGCCCCATGTCGGGCTCTGAGCTGGGTGTGGAGCCTGCTTGGGACTCTCTTCAAAAAAAAAAAAAAAATTTTTTTTTTAATCAGTATTAACCACAGTACATTTTCTATCAGCCTGAGTCTCATCCAGTGATAACCCGCAGTTCAGAATGACAATATTGACAGATAATCTCTCAGAAATAGATTTTGTTCTTGTTCTTGTTCCTACTGCCCTTGAATTACATTTAGCAATGTTGAAGATGCTTGAAAGCAGTGATTCTCAACTCGGGGCTATGTTGCCTCCCCCAGGATATTTAGCAATGACGGGAAACATCTCTGATTATCGCAACCGCGGGAAGAGCTCTCAGGATATTATGGACATTTAATGGGTAGAGGCCACAAATGCTGCTAAGCAGCCTACAGTGCTCAGGACGGCACCCCACGCACCCACCCTAACCCACCAATGAAGAAGAGTCTGGTCCAAGATACATAATGCTGAGGTTGAGAAACTGTGCTTTCAAGGATTCATCCTAAACATTTTGCTGGCAGTTTTGTACCAGTGGTTTTTGATCAGAGGCATTTCTCAGTATACAGATGATGTTTGTTTAGTAAGTACATATAAAATGATCTTTCTTAGGCATTTACTTATTAACATATAAGCATTAGGATTAGTGGCGAATGTTCTAAAGTTCACTTTTTTAGACAACTGTAGGTTATAATGCCAAATATACTACAATTACACTCACATCCCCCCCTGGCATGGAGACTGACTTGAGGAGGTAATAAATGAATCAAGAAGATATTACTGACCAGCAGGACTGAGATTAGGGTAAGACAAGCTGGTACCCAAGGCACTCTTCAGGGCTACTCACAGACCTGTACTTAAAGGAACCTGAGAGTAAGTGCCTCCTTATTTTTGTGTGTATGGCATAATTCACATAACATAAAATTCACCATTTTACCCATTTTAAAATGTGAAATCCGGTGGTATTAGTTCATTCACACGGTTATGCAACCATCACTATCTAGTTCCAGAACACTTTCACCACTCCAAATGGAAACTTCATACCCATTAACCAGTTACTCTGGATTCCCCGCTTTATCCCAGCCCCAGAACAACCACTAGTCTGCTTTCTGTCTCTATAGATTTGGTTATTCTGGAATCATATAGTATGTGGCCTTTTGTGTCTGCCTTCTGTCACTTAGCATAATGTTCTCAAGATTCCTCTATGTTCTAGCGTGTATCAGTATTTCCTTCCCTCTGTGGCTGAATCATGTTCCATGATATAGACATTATTTATCCATTCATCAGTTGATGGACATTTGGGTTGTTTCCACCTATTGGCTATTCTGGATAGGATATTATGGACATTTAATGGGTATTATGAACACTCAGGTACAAGTTTTTGTTTGAACACCTGCCTTCAATTCTTTTGGGTATATACATAGGAGTGAAGTTGATGGGTGACATGGTAATACCACATTTAACTTTCTAGGTAACTTCTAGACTTTTTTCTACAGTGGCTGTACCACTTTACATCCCCATCAACAATGGACGAGGGTTCCAGTTTCTCCAGTGTCCTCACCAACACTTATTATTTTTCACTCTTTGAATTCTAGCCATGCTAGCGGGTATGAAATGGTATCTCGTTGTGGTTTTGACTTGCATGTCTCAATGACTTTTGAGCCTCTTTCCTATGCTTCTTGGCCATTTGTGCCTTCTTAAATTTTGCATCTTGCTTGCTTCAACTTAACCCCAGTTCTGCTGACCAGCACCTGATATCAAATGCCGAGAGTCTCATAACCACAGTGGAGTGAAACAGTAGAGAGAGCCGCCTCTAAGTCATACGGTTCTGTGTGCAGATACCACTTTTACTAAATGTGGAGTTTCTTTCCTGTCTACAGTTGAACCAGACCCTCCTGTGAACCTAACTTTGGAATTAAAACAGCCAGAAGACAAAAAACCATATCTGTGGATGAAATGGTACCCACCCACCCTGGTTGACGTTAGATCTGGTTGGCTCACACTCCAGTATGAAATTCGGTTAAAACCTGAGAAAGCAACTGAGTGGGAGGTGAGTCAACTAGAAGCTTTTGGAAAGAAACAGGTCCTTGGCAAAGATGAAGCCCTCGCAGCTGAGAATAAGTCATTCCTCCTCATTTTGGGGTAACCCTGTTGCCCTCTTGATGCTGATGTGACCCACCCCAACGTGGAAGGGCCTCCTCCCCTCCACTGGGATTGATGGGGGTCATCTTCATACTCACCCAAAGCTAGCTCCTTGCACTGAACAGGTCTTCCACCAGGTATCCAACCCACCTCCCTCAGGATATCTTAGATTGAGACACTTGTGAGTGTACTTACGTGGCACTAAGTAGGAGGAAAAAGTCTCAGTGTAACCAGTCCATGATCAATGGTATTTTTATTCACTTGCAAATACTTCAATGTAAGGAAGAAATAATGCAGTAAATTACAGGCATTATAATAGTCTACTCTTAAATATTTTAGTATATGTTTCTTTTATTTTTATTTATTTTTTTATTATTATGTTCAATTAGCCAATATATAGTACATCATTAGTTTTTGTTGTAGTGTTCAATGATTCAGTAGTTGCGTATAACACCCAGTACTCATCACAACACATGCCATCCTTAATACCCATCACACAGCTACCTTATCCCCCACCCCCCTCCTGGTTTGTTTCCTGGAGTCCAGAATCTCTCATGGTTTGTCTCCCTCTCTGATTTCTTCCCAGTCGGTTTTCCTTCCCTTACCCTGTATATGTCTCTTTTAAAAAGAGAACATTTGAGGGGTGCCTGGGTGGCTCAGGCAGTGAAGTGTGTGACTCTTAATCTCAGGGTTGTGAGTTCTAGCCCCACATTGGGCATGGAGCCTGCTTAAAATTTAAAAAGAAAAAAAGGGAACATTTGGTTTCACTCATATGTGGAATTTAAGGAACAAAACAAATGAACAAACAAAGAACAAAGAGACAAACAAAAAAACAGACTCTTAAATACAGAGAACAAACTGGTGGTTGCCAGAGGGCAGGTAGGCTGGAGGATGGACGAAATAGGTGAAGGGGATGAAGAGTACACTTATTGGGATGAGCACTGAGTTATGTATACAATTGTTGAATCATTATATTGTACACTTGAAACTAATGTAACACTTGTATGTTAATTATGCTTCAATTTTAAAAAAGATACTCTCAAACCCATTAGCGATGATAACAATGCAAATTTTTTAAAAAGGGAACATTTCCAAATATAGCCAAAATAATAGGATCACACTTAGAAAATTAATTAAAATTTCTTAATAACATTTAATAGCCAGTCCATATTTTAATTCCCCAATTGCTTCCCATCCAAGTACTAACCAGGCCCGACCCTGCTTAGCTTCCGAGATCAGATGAGATCCGGCGCATTCAGGGTGGTATGGCCGTAGACTCCCCCAGTTGCTTCAAAAAATATCTTTAACAGCTAGTTTGTCCAAACCAGAATCCACTCCAAGACCACACGTTGTGGCTGGTTGTTCTATTGTTTCCATCTCAGCATGCTCAGATGATGTCCCATCTTCTGCATTTGTCTGATGAGTTCTCTGTGAGGTCATTTGGCTAATTTCTCTGCCCCTGTATTTCCTGTAACCAGACAATTAGATCTAAAAACTTGATCAGATTCAGGTTGAACAATTTTTAGCAAGAGCACTTCAGAGGTGATATTAGATCCTTCGTGCCAGGAGATGGAAATCATCTGGTTAACCCACCAGAAATGACTCTAAGGCCAACTCTGGGATCAGAGAGGTGACAACCTGATCCCTCAATTGTAAAGTTATGTTTCTCTTGTATGCTATTGTTTCAACAAACTTGAAGGCCTGGTTCTCTTTCACCTAGGGGCTTTATACTAATTGGTAATCCTTGAATCAATAAAATTATTAGGGTTGACAAAATAACCAATAACCATTTTTCAATTGTATTCACCGGCTGTCCTCCACAGACTAGAATTTAGAAGGGGGTAGAGGATAGGGAGCAGAATATTTGACTCTATGTCGATAGTGTTCCCCATGGAGAGTTAGAAAACCCGTTAATTTTTGTGTGAGCAATGCGAGGAGGAAAAAATGAGCTAGGAGGGTGAAATGATGAGAAGAACAGAGATTTATCTACAAAATTGAATCTGCTGGCCTCGGTTCTCCAATAGTTTATTATCTAGAGGAAACGTCTATGAAGAAATATAACACAAGTCAGAGTGACTTCTATCTTCCTTGTTTGTCCCTAGACTCATTTTGCTGGGCAGCAGACTCAGTTTAAGATTCTCAGCTTATATCCAGGACAGAAATACCTTGTCCAGGTTCGCTGCAAGCCAGACCATGGATTCTGGAGTGAGTGGAGCCCAGAGAGCTCCATCCAGATACCTAATGGTGAGTGTCTTGCCTCCCCTTTGCCTATACTCCAAAGTATTTCTAAAACAAAATGAATCTAGTAAGTTTGCATGTACAAACTACTAAGAGAGAAACTATTTTAGGCCTTGGCCAGAAGAATAAATAGAGGTGGGTTTATCATCTCTCCATCCAATACAAAGACACCTGGAAGTGTAGCACTGCTCCCTAGGTCACTGTCAGTGAGGACCAGTTTCCAGGATAAGGCTACAAATGCGGACTTGGCAGGTTTCAGAGGGCTTGATGGTCAGCCTTTCTGCCCTCCCCATCTGCCCTATCCCTCTAATTCACTCAAGGTCATCATCTAGTTGTCCCAAAATTTGTAAGGTGGTATGCCATCTCAAAGGCGTGAACCAATTTTCAGTCCATGAGGTCGATTACATCTTGACCCTTGTATGAAGGTACAGTGTATAAGAGGCGCTCAGTTCTAAGTGCCGTTAAACATGGCAGCCTGTGCTCCACAAGAGAATGGTTTATCTTGCTTTTCTAAAGTATGTTATGGTTTATAAAGTCTTCACCTTGTTTGGCCCTTCCAGCCCTCTCAGGTCTTCAGAGAGAATAGGATTAGCGTTAGGAATCAAAAGCGAGGAAAATGAAGCTCAGTGAAGTTTGCGGTCTTACCCGGAACCCCACGGCAAAGCCTAGCTCCTCTGCCAGCTTGCCTGGCCAAAGTACAAAACCTGCTTCGGCTTGGCTTTGAAACAGCCCTGAAATGTGGGTCATAAGATCTGCATGTGCATCCAGTTCAGCCCTGGCTCTTATTGAATAAATCAAAGCACAAGGTCCAGAGGCAGAAGATCCAGGTTCAAATCCCAACTGCAGCTTTATAGTTGACATGTTTGTGGTGAAATCGCTCTTTGAGTCTCCGTGTCCTCATCTTTATATACCAGGCAGTGTTTGTAAAGAGGTTAGTTAACAAAACCTTAATACGTGATGGCCTTTATTATTATTACTGCAGTGGGCCATGTGACTTTGAATTTCCTCCTAAAGGGCCAAATAAAATAATATGTAAAAGGATTTTGAAATTTATAGAGTACTGTAAACTATATGCAACGTATTAAACTTTAATAATAAAAATTAAACCTGTCACTGAGGCACTCAGTGACCTGAGCACTCTTTGGATTGCTGTTCAAATCAAAAGAGGGGTAGGGAAGGGGGGGAAACTCTTTTGTTCATGACTTTTGCTTATTTGGGGTTTTTTTGGTTTTGTTTTTAATGATGCTTTCATGTGATCAAAGCTTTCCGACTGTTTGCTTTGTAGATGTCACCATGAAAGATACCATCGTGTGGATCTTTGTGGCCGTTCTTTCTGCTGTTATTTGTCTGATTATGGTCGCAGCTGTGGCTTTGAAAGGCCATAGGTACTTCACTGTCTATCAACCCTCCTCCCAATCATGGTTGTCAGGGATCGCAGCCAAAAAGGATAATGCAAAGATGTTGAAAACCTACACATAAGCCAAGCACTTCCTTTGAGCCATTAGCTACAGCGTGCTCGCCCATAGAAAATCTTTTATCGGCGCTAGCGAAAGGAGCAGGATGGACTCCTTTGGAGCTGGTGCTCTTTCCATCAAACTGAGGTTCCCGGTGGTGCATTAGTAAAACCCCCATTAAAAGCAGCTCCAATCATTCTTAATTGTAGGAAACAAACAGAGGGTTGCTGGAGTGGGGGGTGGGGTGGGAGGGATGGGGTGGCTGGATGATAGACACTGGGGAGGGTATGTGCTCTGGTAAGCGCCGTGAATTGTGCAAGACTGTTGACTCTCAGATCTGTACCTCTGAAACAAATAATGCAATATATGTTAAGAAAAAAAAAGAAGAAGAAGGTAGCGGGAGGGGAAGAATGAAGCGGGGGAAATCGGAGGGGTAGACGAACCATGAGAGACGATGGACTCTGAAAAACAAACAGGGTTCTAGAGGGGAGGGGGTGGGAGGATGGGTTAGCCTGGTGGTGGGTATTGAGGAGGGCACATTCTGCATGGAGCACTGGGTGTTGTGCACAAACAATGAATCATGGAACACTTCATCTAAAACTAATGATGTAATGTATGGGGATTAACATAAGAATAAAAAAATTTAAAAAAAAAGCAGCTCCAATCAAGAGAAGCAAGTAGTCCAAATAATCCACTCATTTCAGCATCAGCCTCCTCAATGAGCCAGAGTTAAATACTATGTAGGCCCCTAAAATTATTGTCTTCACCATTGATCGTTAGTCTCATAGAGCTCCAGAAATCTAACTCCTGTCCTCTGTAGTCCGTGTAGCAGGTAGTTAGAGAGAATACTAATCTTTCAAAAATTACAAAGTGAGAAGGTGAGTCATCTAATTCTTTTTCACAAATTATTTTAAAGCATGGTGACCTGCATCCTTCCACCAGTTCCTGGGCCAAAAATAAAAGGATTTGATGCTCATCTGCTGGAGGTAAGTGGAAGAGGTGGGGAATGTAGTGTGAGTCACCGCTTTGGAATAATGACCTTTACACGGGCGCACACAATTCCCGTCAATTCCACCTGGCCGGCTCAGCCCCCGCCCAGCTCAGCCCTGCTCCTCAGCATGCATGTTTCCAGAAAGACGGCTGGAGGCGTGAGGGTCCTTACCTTCAGACACTAGACGTCAGAGGGCAAGGAGAGAAAGTCAAGAAAACATGCAAACACATAGTAATACTTGGCTAGCTTTACCAGGTCTGTTCATAAGCATAGAAATAAACATTTTGTGCAAATAACCAATTTAGAAAGAGGGTGAATATTTTAATTAATACAAAACAGGGACCCACCACCACCTCCTTTGTCATACTTCGGTTAAAGTTTTCACTTGAATGTTCTTTGCATAATTGCAATATCCTCTTGTAATTGTTGCTCACTTTGAGCACTCAGTAGAGACTGGATCAGTACAAGGGGGCTAGTGTTTGCCAGGGCCCACTTAGGCTGATTCAAGAGGGATTTAAATTCAAGTGTTTTGCATAAAAAGAGGGGTTAGAACATTTTACATTTCTGTCCAGATTGAAATATATAGTTTCAGTTTGACTTCAGCTTAACACTGATGTATCTAAAAGCAATGACCTGCACATTACATCACTTGACCCAGCCACTGTGAGGCTAACAACACAACAAGAATGTGAAAAGTGAGTCCCAGAGAATTTGGCTTGACTGCATTCAGTTTGCAAATATGGGATCAGGGCTTAGAGCCCCAGAACTTGGGCTCCTGGTCCAGTGCTCTTACCTCGCTACCCAATCCTAGTACTGACCGGCACAGAACCAACATGAACATCTCAACTAAGTAAATTAACCACTGTCTAGCTCGAAATTTGACCTTGTAGCCACAGGGACTTAATAATAAAATAACTACTGTTGGTGTCACACACACAAAAAAGTTTTCATATTCTTAATCACAATTACCTCTCATCTTCAGAAGAACCCTCCCAGATGGCTACTATTATTCCCATTTTACAGATGGAGAAAGTGAGGACCATAGAGCAACTTGTCCAAAGTCAGTACCCTTTAATAAGTGATAGGGTCAAGATTTGGGTACCAGTACCTGACCTAAGTCAAGCAATCAGGAAGAAGAGTGAAAAACAAGAGAAGGCAGGAGGAAGGAGGAGGGGAGAAGAAGGAGAACAGAGAGGAGGAGAGGGAGGAAACTGGGACAGCAGGGAGAGAGGGGGAGGGGAGAGGGACAGGAAGTGGAGCAGAAGGAAAGGAAAGAATAGGGTAGGACGAGAAGGGAGGGGAAAGGAAGAAGTAGGAAGAGGAGGAGTTGAGAGAGAAGGGAGAGACGAGAATCTGCTGACCACTGCCAGACTCCAGAAGATGGTGGAGTTGGTTAGGAGGCCAGCAACCAGATCTCAGGGCCAGCGGGTCCCAAGGCACCAAATGCAGGCATGAGCACTGTGGTTTTTGATGTTTCACAAACGTCATATTTGATAGGTGCATGTTTATTATATGTGCATATACTCCTTGCCCATTAAACTCATAATCATTATTGCTTAGAAAGAGACTAAGTTAAAATCATGAATTAACTGAAAGAAAAATATGAGATGAGGAGTAGTCCAGGAGGTGACTCTAGATAGCTTGGTACATAAATGTCTGACGTTTGGGAAGTTTCGCGAGGCCATTAGCACATCCCACTTGCCCCTAGTCGGGACCATGGGCTTGGCCGACGTCGAATGTTAGGAAGCTAACGGCCGTCTCTCCTTTTCCTAGAAGGGCAAGTCTGAGGAACTGCTGAGTGCCCTGGGGTGCCAAGACTTCCCTCCCACTTCTGACTGTGAGGACTTGCTGGTGGAGTTTTTAGAAGTGGATGACAGCGAGGACCAGCAGCTGATGCCAGCCCATTCAAAACACCCGGATCAAGATATGAAGCCCACACCCCTGGATCCAGACAGCGACTCTGGCCGGGGCAGCTGCGACAGCCCTTCCCTTTTGTCTAAAAAGTGTGAGGAAGCCCGGGCAAATCCCTCCACGTGTAACATTCCTGAGGGCATTGAGAAGCCAGAGAATCCCCAAACAAAGGTTACCTGCACTTGGGATGCCCAGAGCACACGCTTGGAAGGCAAGATCCCCTATTTCCCTGCCGACGGATCCAAATCCTCAACCTGGCCTTTACCACAGCCCCCCAGCCAGCACAGCCCCAGATCTTCTTACCACAACATTGCTGATGTGTGTAAGCTGGCTGTGGGCAAGGCGGGGGCATCGGCCGCTTTGTTGGGCAAAACAGACACACACGCTTTAAGATCTTCAAAAACCACTGAGACTGGAGGGGAGGAAAAGGCAGCTGAGCGGAGAGAAGTAGAAAGCTTCCATTCCAAGACTGACCAAGGCACAGCATGGCTGTTACCCCTGGAGAAAACCCCTTTGATCTCTGTGAAACCCTTGGATTACGTGGAGATTCACAAGGTTAACAAAGATGGAGCACTGTCATTGCTCCCAAAACACAAAGAGAACAGCAACCAGCCAGAGAAGCCCAGTCCTCCTGAAGCCAGTAAGGAGTACGCTAAGGTGTCCAGGGTGATGGATAACAACATCCTGGTGTTAGTGCAGGATCCGCGAGCTCAGAACCTGGCTGCGTTGGAAGAACCAGCCAAGGAGGCTCCGCCATCTCTTCAAGAGAATCCAGCCGAAGAAGACCTGGCCTCCTTCACCTCGGCCCCAAGCAGCTGCGGACTCCAGCTGGGTGGGTTGGATTACCTGGATCCCACGTGTTTTATGCACTCCTTTCAGTGATAGCTTGATTAACGGAATGATTGGTTAAAATGTGATTTCTTTTCAGGTAACACTACAGAGTACAGGAAATGTACCCTACTAGAGAATGCTCGAGAATGTGGTTAGGATGACACTATACAGCCCATAGTTCACTCCTCGTGCTCCATTTTCAACCAGCTGCCTCTTTCTCCAACAGTTGATTCCAGAACAAATTGTTTTGTTTCCTGTGATTTGTAGATTGACTTTTTTTTGCTCTTAGTTATAAAATTATGTGTTCAATGAAATAAAAGTACATCGTTTAGTATTTTTGAGGGACAGTGCCAATAGGTATATTCTCTGGAAGGGGCTTTCATGGTTTGGTATGTGACCGAAGGAAATGAAATACTCACAGTTGTTTACCACAGGAAGATGATAGATGTGAGAAAAATGCCATGAAAACCGCTTTCAAAAAACCAACAAACCTTTGCACTCCTCTTTCATTTTTATTCGGATTAACCAAATACGACCCATTTGAAGAAAGAATGCATTCCAGAACACCGGACACATTGTTTACATCAGTTCCTATCACCTTAGTGATACATTGCCAATATGCAAGCCAAAATGATGCCTCCAGTTTTTTCTTAAAATGGTTTGAATTTGTTAAGCATGGATATTTTTTTTCTCCCCCTAAATTGTATTTTATTCTGAAGCCTCTAGAGAAAATAGTTTTGGAAAGTGAAATTTTCTAACATGACAGGTAAATGAGTTTCATGTGGTAAATTCTTCTAAAATGTTTTCCTGTTTCGTTTCAGCATAAGAGAGAATTTATTATACACCCTAGTCTTCGGTCAGGTTAAAAAAAAAAAAATCCCCAAAGACTAATTTTAAAAGATAATCACAGCAGGATGCTAATGGAAATACTGCCTTACTGTACATACAAATTCTACTTTAATATAAACCCGTAAGTTTCACAATGTATTTTTGAAGACTATTTTTCTATCACTTAGGTAAAATAAAAAACTATTTTCTATCTTCCCAGTACAGCTGTTTACGTATTTAGCGGGTATGGTATGTTCTGCTATGAGGTTATAATGAGTATTTGCAGTACATAGTATACACAGTCCCTGTTTGTGGAGTGAAATGCCATAGCAACCCAAAGCCCATTGAGGAATATGAAGTGGATGATTATATTCAATTTCCAGCACAGCGTTGTATAGTTTATCTGATTCTATCTCTGTGATACTTTGAACAGTCGCCAGCCAAGAGGCTTAGGGCTTTCCACAGACCAGAAATTACTTCTGTAATTTAGGGCTACTCTGGGGCTTCTGCTCTTCTCTGGGTGAATATTCATAAAACCACCCTGAAAAGGTGAGTGATGACCTCTCACATACTGTTTTAGAGAGAGGGTTTTGTTTGGTTTGGGTGTTCTGAGAAATCCTGGGCTGCCAAGAAAATGTAAGCAAAGCCAGGAGTTAGTATCTCTCTGAAGCAGATCCATTTGCGAAATCCTGGCAGAGGCCGATACAGCAGTCCCAGCAGAAGCATTCAAATAGAAGTTCTAAGGAAGCAGGCATCTGGGCAGTGGCAACAGCTACGGCGGCCAGGGTCTGGTAGCAAGAGTCTCCAAGTCTGCTCCAAGGGCAGCCTTCCCACAAGCCTGGCTCTCCATTTTAAAGAGAGCGCTCGTGACTCCCACTGCCTCCCTCTGTTTTTCATTTCATCTGATGGCAAAGCCATTCTCTGGGTTCACTCACTAACTGGACGGAGTGAATTTGCACTCACCCCTGGGAGTTAAATATGCCAGCCCAGCAAGCCCATGCTGACAGGAACTGGGCTCCGCGGTGGCCCTGATGTTTGCAAGTGAACTCATCCCTAGGGCTTCCAGGGTTGCCAAAGTAAATCAATCTGAGCTCTCTTCTCCCAATATAGACCAGCATTAAGGGTGAAGAGAACATTCGGGAAAGTTGTCCAAGTTCATCCAGTGCCCTAGGTCCTTGCTACTCAAAGTAGGCCCTGAGGACCAGCTGTCTCAGCATCGCCTGGCACCGCTTGGAAATGCAGACTCTCAGCTCCCCTGCCCAGACCTACAGAATCCGAATCTGCATCGTACTAAGATCCTCAGATGACTCATGTACACAGGGAAGTTTGAGAAGCACTGTCCTGGGTGACCATTTCCACTAAAGGTACGTTAGTGCCTAGAGACAATCCTCTCTCGGAAATACAAGTCAGGTCTCACTTGCCCTCAATGACACTCTACATAAGGAGAAGGCATACTTTTTTAAAAACCCATTTAGGGTTTAAATTTACAGAATGATAGACAATGACTTGGCAAAAGTACACACAGCTCCAAGAGGGCCAGGGGATATACTCCACTTGGGATTGACTCTGCCCTTCCAAGCCAGTCCAGAACAAACTTTTCCCAAAACAGTCCATTCTCCTCCAAAATGTATCTCAATTACTCTGATAATTCAAAAATAACCTGTTTTGACATATGACTTGGCATGTGTGAAAAAAAAAAAAAATGTCCTGGTTAAAGACTCACCTTGAAGTAAATCCCCAAAATACCCCAATTAGCCACTCATTAAGTAAGCCAAGGTTACAATTCTATGGTCAATTAACACTCTTTATTTGAATTAAGTAGGTTTTTTTTTTTTTCCATCCTCTGGCACATTTCCTACCAAGGAGCCAGCTGGTGCAGCAGAAGGATGCAGACTGAGGGTCAAGAGACCTGGGTTCTAGTCCCCGCTCTCTTGCCTTAGAGTAATTGCCTTTCCTGGGCCTCAGTTTCCTCTGAAGGAAATGGCAGGCCAATCATCTCGAATATCCTTTCAAACTCTGGCTCCTTGATTTCATGACTCACTAAATATTTTCCAGCAAAGATAATTTACCCAGTGCTTTGATCGTAAGGAAGCTAACAAATAATTGCCCTTCATCAGAGACACACAAGTACTCTCCAGTGATGTGCTTTTTTGATTTCACTTTTAAATCATCAGTTCTAGTTGGTCTTCACATATGACACATGCATGCTGTAAATTACGTAGGTACGGGATCAGAGTCCGAGATAACATGCAAGTATGTATGTAGAGAGGAGGCATGAGATTTTTTTTTTTAAGACCTACTGAATGAGGCTCTGATTTTTAGAAAAAAATGATCTTTTACTGAATCAAGCCATGTTTATTTTTTGCTGAGTCCAACAGCCCCAAATCGCTTTTCTTCTATCTGACTGTGGCTTCTGGTTTTTATTTCTTTCTGATGAATTATAAATCACTATTGCACAGTTGGTTTAAAGAGCCATATGCTCTGAATTATAAAAAGTCATGTTTTTATAAACAAACACCTAAATATTCAAGTTACAAAGCACATGGAGACGGGCTAGCCAATGGGTGATTTATGGAAGATTCTTACCCCAGCTGCAAAATGTTCTCTGGTCAGTTGTAACGAACGGGTTTAAGGCACCTCAACATGAGCACAAGTTATTATCAACTGCGTCCCTGACATTTAACAGAATGTCCATTCTCCCAAGTGCCTAAGACCAATCCCGTTAGGCAGGTATGTACCAAAACCTTGCTTTCGCTGGTTTGGTCCAACATGAGTTAATCCCTTACCACCTGTACGAGATCAAGGAGTTTGACCCCTTGTCCTGTAGTGCCCAGCTGAGTCGGAGAATCCTATGAGTTCATGAGCTCCAGGATGCAGTTTGGCTGTGGAGGAAATCTGGCTCTTTTCTCGAGATTCTCCACGGCTGCAGTCACTTGCAGAAAGACTTGGCCCTGCCTTTAGTATCTTCTCTATCTCCTTAGTGTAGACAAGGAAGAAACAGATTTGTACATAGTTTACAAAGTGCCTTTCTTTACTTTTATAAAAAAAAAAAAAAGTTTTGTTTTTGCAAGAAAAGCGTATCAATTGGAAAGTACATTTTACTTGTTTTATGTAAATGAATGGAGAAACCAGAAAGGGAATGACAAAATGGTCCGAGGTCCAACCAGCAACTGTTCAGTGGATTTTTCTATTTATTGCTTAACTGAATTACCATAGAGCTGATGTGAATAGTGTAACTTATTTTGTCTGATGAGAAATTGACTCTGGCTGGGATTTGAGGATATGCTGGCCCCACTGTGATTTGAGACTCCTCCATTTAAAAACATATTAATATGCTTTTGAATGGCCTCAAATTGCATGCCTGGGCCTGAAAAGGACAATGCAAGCACGGTGGAAGCTTGCACACATACAGAAAAATGCAAATGACTCTGGATTACCATCCTCAGTGTTGCTAACATAGATTTGCCATTGATGAAAGCCTCCTGTGTACTTCAGTGAACAAATTTCTTGTTCTGCATCTTTGGCTCAAGCACAGTAGTAAAATCCAAGGTTTCAAAGGCCCAGGTGCAATGCAGGAAAGTATTGCTGACATGCCCTTAACCTGATAATTGTGCGGTGTCACAAAGCTTAAGAGAACTATAGACATCTGTTGGTCCAAGCCAGGTTGATTGGCTTTAACATCCTGGCTTCTTTTTTTCTTCTTAGCTATCCATACTTGTAGGCTTTTTGTCTTCTGCTCTAGGGCCTGTATTTTTCCTGAGAGTTAATTATGTACACTAGCAACCATAGGATCCACAAGAAACTAAGTTACTCGTGAACAATGACTTTGGCCCCGCAAAGGACTAAGTCAGCTGTTAAATCAGCCACACAGATATCACATTGCACGTTGAGGGTCATTAGTCACCTCGTTTAAAGATTTGCATAGTTAGAAATTGCAGCTCAATTCATTAACTGCTTAATTAATTCAAAGGCCATTAATAAACCCAAGGTACATCCATGACTCAGTTCCGGAGGTCTTAAGTAGAAATTTTAAAATACAAAATGATTGCTCGAGAACCCATGTTGTAACCAGAAGTTCTATTTATAATTATGGCCTAGACTTATTCCATGATTACCAGATATAATCTACAAATCAAATAGTTCTTTCCCTAGGCTTGTGTATTTCAGTAAGGTGATTTAGGGTCTGAGATCATCATGGTCTATTTCAATGAAAGGAAAAAAATAGGAAATAGGACATTTCCAGAGGTTTGGGCATCTCAGGATTCCACAAAATGTCAACGGTAGCCTGCTAAACCCAAATTTTATTGGACAAAGTGAAATCTGTAATCTATTCAGTGTTCTGAGTTTATGGCTAAGAGATGTACATAACTGACAAACACCATACGCCCTTCATTGTCTTATCCACGTCCGTTCCTTTGATTTATGCTCTGATCTCAAGTCAAGAAGCACTGAGGCGTGTAAAGTGAAAAAACACATCCTGTTTGTGTGACTGTGGTCAATGAATACAGAGACCCTTAGACAATGGTATTCTATTAATTAACTTTTTACCTGCTCCTGATTAAATAAAAAACAATGAACCCTAAAAACCTTTGGCTAGTGAAGTAGTAACATCAAAACTAATCTTGAATAATTACGTTTAAATTATGCTTCACCTGGATAAACTTCAAAATGCAGTCTGAGTTTTTCCATGCAAATTTCACAAATTCTGAAGAAAAAAAATCTTGTTATTACGTTACTCTGACATCAAAAATCTGTATGGCAAAGATACCTCTGAAAAATAATCTGTTTTATAAAATTTCTGATAAAATGTTTTGAATTTTTAAAAGTAACCACCTCCCCTCCTTGTCCTACTGCCCTTCCTCCAAAGCCGCTTATTGTTTAGAAAGGAAAGATTATCGGGGCACCTGGGTGGCTCAGTCGTTAAGCGTCTGCCTTCGGCTCGGGTCATGATCCCAGGGTCCTGGGATGGAGCCCCGCATCGGGCTCCCTGCTCGGTGGGGAGCCTGCTTCTCCCTATCCCACTCCACCTGCTTGGGTTCCCCTCTCTTGCTGTGTCTCTGTCAAATAAATAAAATCTTAAAAAAAAAAAAAGAAAGAAAAGAAAGGAAAGATTATCGCGTCTCATGCGTTGACTGTTTTGCCGGGGCATATTTGATGTACTGGCCATGTGACATTCCTGACTTTAAGATAACTGTTCTATTATTTTATATTATATTGCTTTATGTGGTTCAAAACTGTTTGATGCATTGAAATATATAATCCTTGTACTGTGAAACTCATCATGTAATACAAATGAAAATAATTACATAATGATTTATAATCTATCCTTGTGTATTTTAGTATGATTGTGTCTATGTCTATAAAACGAAACTGAAAAAAACGTAATCATATATTTCTGTCAAGACTGCGAATGTACGTTTTTTTTTTCTTATCCTTTGTCTGGAAGTAGCACTTACGTCATTGTACAGCTGATCTGGGGTGTTAAGTGTTTTGAGTACAATCCAACCACTGTTCAAAAGTCAACCCCTCAGCTTTGCTTCATGTGACTTCTGAGAACATCCTGAGTGTTATTTGCATCATGAGGCTTGCTTTTGTGCTCGATCATTCATTCTAAACAATTTCATGAGAGTCTCATGTGGAAACCAAAGCAATCTAGAACCAGCCTGTTGTGTGTTGTGTAAAGCCATATCGAAGCAAAGACTATGTAATAGCAAAAGGTTCCATATTTTCAGAGATCTCACTACCTCTGCTTTTTCTCTTTCCTTAGAAAATACCAAGCAAAATTCTTTAACATGAAGTGGGAAATTAGAAGTGATTGTTACAGTAAGTTGCTGGGGGTTGGTTTTGGTTTGGTTTTGTGTTTTTCTTTTTTTTTTAACATGAGAATATACCTTCTAATTCACCACTTTGTAGTTTTATGCTAGGTTTTCTCAATAACCATTTTTACATTTTATAAAAACTGGCCGACGAATAAAGGCCAGAAAGAATACTTAGTAAATCACCAGATGAAAGACCAACAAAGCCATAGAGTGCAGATTTTTTCCAAATGATGAGTCACCTCAAGGTGGTTACCCAAAGCCATAATAATGATATTTCTCACAAGTTGATTTCCCTAACACCCCTAGAAATAAATACTTTTCTTATTTGATTTTAGCCATCAAATATATGATGGTATGGGAAAAGTCAGCCATGTGTCAGAAATAGTCTTATTTCGATTTAAAAACATATTTACATGTAGTTATTGTAATGCCTACTTTTTTTTTTTTTTAGCTTTAAGGAATTTTGGAGGACTATAGTTGTCCGATTTATCTTGCATTTTTAATTCTGTAAATCTTTGGTTATTGCACATTGTACTTTCCATTTTCCATGGATTTAATTATTTGCCTCCCTGCATTTTGAGGGGACAACAGAGACCATTAAATCCTTGTCAGTAGTATGGGAGATTATGCTAACTGCTCTTGTCATAACATCCGCACTTTTACTGCACGCCAAAAACAATGCTTGCCAAACAAAATCTTAGACATCCCAGTATAATATGGTCATTATATTTCTATTCATGTTATTGACAATACCCAGTTCAGTGCCTGGCTCAATAAATGTTTATTTCCCTTGCCTACCCTTCTTTTATTTTTATTTGACGGGTAAATAAGCAGAAAAACGTGTGTGTCTGAAACAATTTTCTTGAAGCATTTTTGCTGCTAAGGGATCTATAACCTGGAAATTGTTGGTATAAGGTGGATCAAAACAGTTTGCCTCCTTTATCTTCGTCCTTCCATACGATTGCAAAACATACTTTCCTTCCTCCACCCTATCACGTTCACATGAGAAGCTGCTAATAATAAAAGTGAGATGGAATGAGCAACACGGGGATGAAACCAGAGAAGCTCACTTACGCATTGTGAAATAAAGGAAAGACCAAACCATTTTTAAAAATGGAATCCTTCTGAATGGTGTGATTCGTTCACATTAGTAACAATCGTTTCTGACAAAATCATTGGGTTAAGTATAAAATGATAACCTTTTCTTTTTAATGGATCTAGATCTAGAAACCTTCACCTACTGTCCATGCTTGTGTTAAGGATTATGAAATAGTGTGGAGGTTTGCTTTACGGATTCTTCTCTGCCTCCTAATTCTTTCACACCATGTCTCACAGGAACAATGAGGAATTTCTTACGTGACTATCACACTCCAAAATGTGTATCACACTCTACACTTCCATCAAAGAACCACTGACTCTCCCATGCTTATGTATCACCTGTCTTTAATTCTGGGGCACACTTTTACTTCTAAACTAAAAAATCTGGAGTGTCACGCACCAGACACAACATTCATATAATTAGTGATGAGCTGGAGAAGAAACGCATAGCCAATTTTCCAGAATTACGGTATGCACGTTCCTGCAAGAAAATAAATTATATTTTGCCACTTCTTACCAGAATCACATCTGAAACCTTAACCTCACCAGACTTCCTACAACTTATTAACCAAGTTGTATACCTTCTACATCTTCCCTACTTTTTAGGGACAGAGAGATAGAGCTTCCATTTAATAGCACTCTTGAAATGTTGCAGGTTGGGGGTAGGGTGGGGCTGGGCAGGGGTATAGAAAACAGGGTTACGGAAAAGGCCCCCAAAAGGAGCTCACTGGCCAGGGAAGCAGATTCCTGCTGCATTTACCTCTGAGAGTCCCTCCAAACCACGCAGGTGAGACTGAACCCACTCTCAGTATTGGAAAAGCATATTCTACTTTGGAGATCTCGACACCTACACAGTGGAGTTCCTTTACGTACAACCTCCTGCACCCACACCCCCTCACCCCTCGATTTCTGCGGCCGGCCCAAGTGTCAAGCATTTTCTCTTATTAGGATCAGGTTCACGTTAAAACTCGTTCGACAGACAGACTTGAAGCACAGTTATTTTTATGAATGTGAGAATTTTTTTTTTTTTTAAGAATAAGCTAGAAGGGGAGCGCCTGGGCGGCTCAGTCGTTAAGCGTCTGCCTTCGGCTCAGGTCGTGATCCCGGGGTCCTGGGATCGAGCCCCGCATCGGGCTCCCTGCTCCGCGGGAAGCCTGCTTCTCCCTCTCCCACTCCCCCTGCTTCTGTTCCCTTTCTCGCTGTGTCTTTCTCTGTCAAATAAATAAAATCTTTAAAAAAAATTAAAAAAAAAAAAAAAGAATAAGCTAGAAGACATCAGTCAAATAAAACACTACATGGATGTGGTTTGCTGAACACCAGGATAAGAAAAGGGAGCTCGGGAATTTTTATTGCTGTATTTATACATGTGTCTGAAAGAATTTGTAAAATGTCACAGGTACTTTCCAAGGTGACACACATTCACTCCATAAAGTATTAAAAATTCCAAGATGAACTTCAATGACGCTTGGCAGTAGTTTTATTTAACATGATCAATATTGATATTGTTACTGACCCATGGAATCTTACGGTGTCTTTTTCTTTCTTTAGAGCAACTGCTTTTGCGATGGTAACAATGCTTAGTTTAAACTGAATCAATAAATTATTTCCTGAGCAATGGTTTTGGAGGGTCTTTTTATATACATGTGAAACATGTATTTTAATGAAGATACAACTTTGAGAAGTTTTTCCTTTGCTTCAACATCTTTTATTAAGATGTATTTTTTTTTAAGATTTTATTTATTTGAGATAGAGAGAGCATGAGCGGTGGGGAGGAGGAGCAGAGGGAGAGGGAGAAGTAGGCTCCCCGCCGAGCAGGGAGCCCGACATTGGGCTCAATCCCAGGACCCCAGGATCATGACCTGAGCCAAAGGCAGATGCCTAACTGACTGAGCCACCCAGGCGTCCCAGGATGTATTTTTTTAAAACAAGGGAAAGAGGCACCTGGGTGACTCAGTCGATTAAGTGTGCAACTTCTGATTTTAACTCAGGTCATAATTTCGGCTCAGGTCATGATCTCAGGGTCATGAAATCCAGCCCCGCCTAGGGCTCCAAGCTCAGCAGAGAGGCTGCTGGAGATTCTCTTACTCCCTCTCCCTCTGCCCCTGCCCTCTCTCTAAAAAAAAAAAAAGAAAGAAACAAAGGGGAAAATGTCATCCTAAGCCTTTCCGGAAATAAACACATAGTCACATGCTGAATATTTGTCTTAGAACACTCTTCAAAGGCATTTATTTCAGGCATGCCCTTTTATGCTTGTCTTTCAACACCTTCTCTTTTTTACTAAATCTAAATAAAAATTGACATCTTGCTTCCAACTCAGCTAAGTACTACATCTTCTCTTTCCACTGCCCTCAAGTTCCCCCACTCGTAATTCATGTGCCAGAGCCGAGCCTAAAAAATGCAAATATGCTTAGAAACACCCAGAAGTTCCTTGGGCCTTCTGGGAACAATGAAGAACGATCAAAAGAAGCGTTCCCAAATCTGATATGCCATCAACTTTCCCAAAGGAAACTTAAACCACAAATCTCGGTGCCCAAGAATCCACATTTTCTTTTGTTCAATTCTTCCTACCTAGAATCATCCTGTCTTCACTTAAAGCTTCAGCTGTGATTTAATCTCCCATTTATCATCTTGTATTTAGTGCATAAAATAGTTCATATACACTTAAAAATTACAGAGGGTGATATAACAAAGACTCATTTACCAACACCCGAATTTCACAAATACTAACATCTTACTTTATCTGTTCCTGACCTTTAAAAAAAAAAGTAAAACATCACAGATGCAGTAGTAAATATCTCTCAGTAACCAAATTCTCTACCTCCCTCTCCAGTGGCAACTACAATCCCGCAGTTGTGTATCCTTTCTGGCCATGTTAAAAATTCATTTACCTCAGGGCGCCTGGGTGGCTCAGTCGTTAAGCGTCTGCCTTCGGCTCAGGTCATGATCCCGGGGTCCTGGGATCGAGCCCCACATCGGGCTCCCTGCTCAGCAGGAAGCCTGCTTCTCCCTCTCCCACTCCCCCTGCTTGTGTTCCCTCTCTCACTGTCTCTCTTTCTGTCAAGTAAATAAATAAAATCTTTAAAAAAATGCATTTATCTCATATATATGCACCCATAAATAAAAATATATACAATTATCCTGGGTGCTTATGAGTTTTACATAGATAATAACATATGCCTTTATGCACCTTGATTTTTTTTTTCATTCAGCTTCGGGTTTTTGAAATCCAAATAGCTCCAGTTTATTGGATTTATCTGCTATATGATTGTATACATATATACAATTTGTTTGTTAATCCTATATTAATCAACTTTCCATTTGCACTATTAGCAATGACTCTGCAAAGAACATTTTATGCAAGCTTCACTTTTTAAGAATTTGCCATATTTTCTCTAGGACATATATCTAGGGGTATAATTGTTGGGTCATACAGAACATACATCTTAACATTTCCTCACTATTGATAAGTTGTTCTCTGAAGCAGTTATACCCATATATATCACCATCAACTGTGTAGGTGATTCCATTCCTTTCTTAATCATCACCCGATATTGCCAGATATTTGACAATTTGATGAGCATTCAATGATACACTGTTGTTTTAACTTCCATTGTCCTAATTAATTCATTCTGTATCTGAGTAACTCATCCTTTACCTGCTTATCTTTTATGTCATCTACCAAGTTTCTACATATGTTTGAGTCTTCCATCTGGACTTCTATTCCAGCCCAGTGGTTGGTTCATCTATCCCTGCCCTGATGTTTCCTGTTTTAGTACCCCAGTTTGATGCAGTCTTATCTGCTACACCTATCCCTACACCTCCATCTCTTCTTCAGGATTATTTTAGCTATTTTGGCCATTTATTCACCATGTGAATTTTGAGATAAGCCTATCAACTTCCAAAAAAAATTCTGCTGTCAAAAACAGACACATAGATCAATGGAACAGAATAGAGAGCCCAGAAATGGACGCTCAACTCTATGGTCAACTCATCTTCGACAAAGCAGGAAAGAATGTCCAATGGAAAAAAAGACAGTCTCTTCAACAAATGATGTTGGGAAAATTGGACAGCCACATGCAGAAGAATGAAACTGGACCATTTCCTTACACCACACACAAAAATAGACTCAAAATAGGTGAAAGACCTAAATGTGAGACAGGAGTCCATCAAAATCCTAGAGAAGAACACAGGCAGCAACCTCTTCTACCTCAGCCACAGCAACTTCTTCCTAGAAACATCGCCAAAGGCAAGGGAAGCAAGAGCAAAAATGCACTATTGGGACTTCATCAAGATAAAAAGCTTTTGCACAGCAAAAGAAACAGTCAACAAAACCAAAAGACAACCGACAGAATGGGAGAAAATATTTGCAAATGACATACTGGATGAAGGGCTAGTGTCCAAAATCTATAAAGAACTTAACAAACTCAACACCCAAAGAACAAATAATCCAATCAAGAAATGGGCAGAAGACATGAACAGACATTTTTCCAAAGAAGACGTCCAAATGGCCAACAGACACGTGAAAAAGTGCTCAACATCGCTCGGCATCAGGGAAATCCAAATCAAAACCTCAATGAGATATCACCTCACACCAGTCAGAATGGCTAAAATTAACAAGTCAGGAAATGACAGATGTTGGTGGGGATGTGGAGAAAGGGTAACCCTCCTACACTGTTGGTGGGAATGCAAGCTGGTGCAGCCACTCTGGAAAACAGTATGGAGGTTCCGCAAAAAAGTTGAAAATAGAGCTACCCTACAACCCAGCAATTGCACTACTGGGTATTTATCCCAAAGATACAAATGTAGTGATCGGAAGGGGTATGTGCACCCCAATGTTTATAGCAGCAATGTCCATAATAGCCAAACTATAGAAAAAGCCAAGATGTCCATCAAAAGATGAATGGATAAAGAAGATGTGGTATAATATATATATATATATATATATACAATGGAATATTATGCAGCCATCAAAAACACGAAATCTTGCCATTTGCAACGACATGGATAGAACTAGAGGATATTATGCTAAGCGAAATAAGTCGATCAGAGAAAGACAAGTATCATATGATCTCACTGATATGAGGAATTCTTAATCTCAGGAAACAAACTGAGTGTTGCTGGAGGGGTGGGGGGTGGGAGGGATGGGGTGGCTGGGTGATGGACATTGGGGAGGGTATGTGCTATGGTGAACACTGTGAATTGTGTAAGACTGATGAATCACAGACCTGTACCTCTGAAACAAGATAGTAGGAAGGGAAAAATGAAGGGGGGGAAATCGGAAGGGGAGATGAACCATGAGAGACTATGGACTCTGAGAAACAAACTGAGGGCTTTGGAGGGGGAGGGGGATGGGAGGATGGGTTAGTATGGTGATGGGTGTTAGGGAGGGCACGTATTGAGTGGAGCACTGGGTGTTATACGCAATGAATCATGGAACACAACATCAAAAACTAATGATGTAATGTATGGTGACTAACATAACATAATAAAATAAAATTTTAAAAAAATTGTGCTGGGAATTAGATTTTGTTAATTGAATTTATGTGTTAATTCTAGAAGAAGTTAGATCTTTATAATATTGTGTCCTAATCATGAACATGGCTTACCATTTCATATACTATGGTATTTAGTAAAGTTTTATGCTAACCTTCATAAATATCTGCTTGTGTTTTAGTAGATTCATTCCTAGGCACCATAATTTTGTTGCTATTGTAAATGGTACCTTTTTAATAATTATTTTATTCTAAGAAGTTGTTGCTTATATATAGAAACTACTGATTTTTAAATATTGATTCTGAATCCTGAAACCTCATTGAACTCCAATTATTAGTTCTTGTAATTTGTAGTTTTTCTTGGATTTTCCATTTTTACAATTATATCAATGTTAACAACTTTGTTTCTTCTTTTCCAGTCTTTATATCTCTTATATCTTCTTCTTGATCTATTTCTTGGGGTTGGATTCAATACAATGTTGAAGGTAGTGGACATTCTTTCTTGTTCCTGACTTTAAAGAGAATTTTACCAAAAGTTCACCATTAAGTATAGGGTTTCCTATATATTTTTACAGATACTCTTAGATAGATTGAGGAAGTTCCTTTCTATTCCTAATGTGCTAATAATTTCATATCTCGAATTGGTGTTAAAAGCCCTACATTTACTGATAACAATTTTTTTTTACATCTACTGACACAAAAATGTGGCTTTCCCCTTTTATTTGATTAATACATAAATTATTACAGAATTAACTTGGAGAAAAGGCTTTAATGCTAAATTACTCTCACATTCTTGGAATGAATTCTACTTCAGTATGATGAATTATTACAAATTTTGCTTTATTCAATTTGCTAAAAAAATTTTAAGATTCTTGCATTCATAAGATTCATCTCTTTTACTACTTGAGATATACTTTTTTGAGGTGATTTGTGAGTGAGTTAAAATCTTCTAGGATTATAGAAATTCCTCTTTGTCCTTGTAATTCTATCAATTTTTGTTTTGAGGCTATACTATTAGGTATATATAGATTTAAATGTTTACTCTTCCTAATGAATTATCTGTCATTATTAAATACGATGTCCTTTATCCTTAATGATTTTTGTCTCTTTTTTTTCATATTAATATGGCTCCACCAGCTTTCTTTCCACTGGTTAATTCTCTCATGGGTCTCTTTCTATATTCTTATTTTCAATTGTTCAATGTCACTATGTTTTAAGTGCGTCTTATAAACAGTACATAGCTACATTTTGTTTTTCCATTCTATTTGAGAACTTTTTCCTTTAGGTGATAAGTCAGGTCCTTCTGCTCTTCTGGCACCCTTCCTTTGTTTTTCTTTTGCAATGTGAATTTTGTAATAATCATTGTAAGAGCAGGATATAAATAAAAGGTCCTAGTTAGATAATTCACTGTATCTGAGTGCCTACATTTAGGGAGAGCTCTTCTCCCAGTCAGGAATAAGCCCAGTCATGGGGACATGGGGAGCCAAATTCTACTGAACCTCATCCTGCTGCAACTGGTAGAGACATTGTCCTCTGGTTACAACGTTCAAGGGAATGAACAACTGGAGAAGTCCAGTAGCTAAGGGGCCTATGCAAAATATATCTATACATATATGAATGTACATATGTAATATCTTCCATACATTTAACAAAAAGAGATTAATTTGGATGTTCAAGACCCACCTTTTATTTTTTTTAAGATTTATTTATGTATTTGAGAGAGAGAGAGAACACGTGCGTGTGGGCGGGCAAGCTGGGGGAGGGGCAGAGGGAGAGAGAGAGAGAGAAGCAGAATCCCTGCTGAGCATCATGGATCCTGAGGATCCTGAGATCAGGACCCGAGCCAAAGTCAAGAGTTGGTTGTTAACTGACTGAGACACCCATGTGCGCCAAGATCCTCCTTTTAAATACAAATCTTCCTCAAGTCTCTGTCAATCATTGGACCAGACCCATTACTGAACAACTCTTGATGAGCACTGTGTTCCAGGCACCATGCCAGGATACAGGAGGCTCATATAGATGAGCTCTCTGTCCTCCTGGGCATCACACTCTAGTCCAGGAGGCTGAGGTAACCATTGTGTGTCTTGCTCTCCAGACTGACTTTTAAAAAATATTAAGTCTAAAAAAAAAAAAAAAAATTAAGTCTAATAATTCCAAACGAGCCTGGTTCAAAGAGCTCATCCTCATAAACAAATTAAAGGACTTTGACTTTGCACCATTTTTCAAGAAAATCAGTGCTGCATGAAACTCTAAGGGTTATGGTATCGGAGCACATCTCCACACAGTTATTGTCTTTGAAAGCACCTATCACCTCTTTACTTCATTCTGAACACACTACACCTGCCCTCCTTCACAGTCCATTTACTGTGAAATGGGATACCTGAAATACAAGGTTTCGAGTAAACTGGGTTTTATCTGAAATCCTTCCAGAATTTTCCCTTCAACTCCAGGACTCCTAAACAAGTTAAGAAAGAGAAAGGATCACTTTAGAAAAGTATTATTTATTCTCAGTAATTCTGATGGACCCTGCTCTGTCATTGGCAGAAGTACTAGGATCAAAGAGCAAAGTTCACTCAGACTTAACTGATAAATCGTTAGCGAACCTGTGTACAAAAAAAAAAAAAAAAACCCTATAATTATTAACTTGACAACAGAATTTGTCAGGTTAATAATTTTCCCATTACTTCCCCATGGTTTTCCCATTGCTTCCATAATCATCAATTACCTTTTTTGAGGAGAGATTCCAATATTTTCCTACCTGATAAAATATATTAAGCTTCAAAGTAATTCATTATATGAGAAATAGAGATGGCAAGCCTCTTAACTGACACCCTGCCCCTCCTATTTATCAGTCATGTGAACTGGGGTCCTTTCTCATCTTCTCCAGTCCTATATATAATGGAAAAAATTATACCTAATCTGTATGAAGGAAAGAGAAGAAAAAGATCCAGAGCAGATGTCTCTTAAAGTCCCTGATAATTCAGAGATAACATCTGTTTATTATTTTTTTAAGATTTTATTTATTTATTTGTAAGAAAGAGAGAGAGAGTGTGTACAAGCAAGGGGAGCGGCAGGCAGAGGGAGAGAGAAGCAGACTCCCCACTGAGCAGGGAGCCCGATGTGGGGCTTGATTCCAGGACCCGGGATCATGACCTGAGCCAAAGGCAGATGCCTAACCGACGGATCCACCCAGGCATCCCTGAGATAATATCTGTTTAATAGTAATTTTGCCTGTGAACCGGGGGTCAGATCTTGGATTGCTATTTCAAGTGACTCCTAGATGGAGGAAGAAGATCTAAGGCAATCTAAGCTTGTCCCTCATCCAGCTTTCAGAATTGGTGGATATCACTGTAATTCCAAAATGGTCAAAAGCCCCATCATCTTGGAAAACAGTCTTGTTCAATGTTAGTTGATATCTTCTTACTAGAGTGCATTTTAAATGCACATACATTCTGACCCAGAAACCCTTCTTCAAGGATTTATCCAATGTCGGGGGCGGGGGGGGGGGGAGTGCTGGCAGAAACAAGTTCATTTAGAGCACAAAATTCTATGTCCTAGGATGATGCAGTAACTACAGCTTTCAGTAGGGACTTACTAAGTAAAATATATGGAGACTTCCAACTTCCTCTTCAGCATGTAAAGAGCTTGGAAGTTGTCACTTCCATCCTTACAAGAAGAAGCTGGACAAAGAGAAAACGAATGACTTTTCTTGAACCTGTCAGGAATTGAAGTTGCAGAGTGACTTGTCACTGTGAAATCTAGGGATACAGGCAAATCCTGAAAGTCACAGCCTAGAGCTTCTTTACCTGCAGCAGAAGCCACTGGAGCCATAACTGGTAGAAACACTTAAACAGTAATTTGGACAAATTGCTGGAGACTGAATGTGGACTAGCATGAGAATGAGAAGCTTCCAGGTTTCCAGAGTCATTGGAGGACCCCAGAGTGTTATGAGCCATACCTACAGTAGGAATATCACTAGGTTGTCATAGTGAAGCTCCCTTCATTGCTCTGGCTGGGGAAGGGGAAGAATAATCATTGTGAAAATGCTCAGAGACTTCACTTTAATAAAGATCTATTCTCTGGGGGAAATGACTTGGTCAGAGCCCTGTGTCTGCTGCTTGAAAGGCATTTCTCCCCTGCATCCCCTTCTCTGCTTCCTACCTCACCTATGAGAGAGAAAAAAGAAGAAAGTCAAGGTTTCAAGGAAATAGATTGGGAAAACTAAGGCCAGGGAGGAAAGTAGAGGGTAGGAGGTTTAAAAATATATATATATTTTTCTTCACACTGGAGAAATACATGTAAAAGTCAGAGTCCAGAGACATAGGCCCACTAAAAGACTGAGATCTAATCATAAGATTCTAGGGCTCCTGTAATAACAAGTGAATTACAGCTCAAAGAGTTGCCAGATCTGACTCCATTTAAGGAGTTTTTAAGGGAAGCCCTAAGACAACAGAGAATAGGAAAAACAAGGACACTACAGGAATTTGATTCCTTTGGCATCTACAGCTACATCAGATATTAAACACATCTCAACCTCTAACCAGATTAACATAAAACCTCACACTAAAGACTTATTCACCAGACATCCTATTATCCAATGCAGCATGTCCAGCTCCCACAAAAAAGTTGCAAGGGATGCTAAACTGATAGGAAGAAAATACAGTCTTTAGAGACAAAGTAAGCATTAGAGCCAGACTCTGATATAACACAAATTTTGAAATTATCAATTTAAAGTAACTATGATTAATATGCTAAGGACTCTAATGGAAAAGGCAGACATTACATAATATCAAATGGATAATGTAAGCAGAGAGAAGAAAGCTCTAAGAAAGAATCAAAAGTAAATGTTAGGAATCAAAAGCACTAACAGAAATGAAGAATGTCTCCAATGAGCTCCTGGGCAGACTGCACCGGGCTGAGGAAAGAATAGGTGAGCTTGAAGATGGGTAATAGAAACTTGCTGGGTTAAAACAGTGAGAAAAAAAGAGTTGGGGGAGCGGAACATAACAGAACCTCTGAGAACTGTGGAACAATTTCAAAAGGTGTAATATATGTGTAATTGAAATATCAGCAGGAGAAGAAATACTGAAATGATTATGGCCAAAGAATTTTCCAAAATCAAATAAAACAGATGATGGAATATTGTAAAAGAAGTAGGAACCATGACTCAGATCTATATTTTTTGCATGAAAAGCTGTACTATTGACTATAAGCAGGTTATGAAATGGTATGTGTATACACAGGTGTACATGCGTAATAAAGGATTTCTGGAAGAATCTTTACTAAACTATAATGGTCAGATTTGTTGTGGTTACTTTCTTCCTTATGCTTTTCTAGACTTGAGTCTGTTTTCACAAAGAACGTATCCTGTTATTATGGTAACCAGAATAAATGGTTTCACTTTAAAAAAAAATGTTTTCCCTTTATATTTTTAAAGATTTATTTATTTGTTTGAGAGAAAGAGAGAGAGCATGAGTTGGGGAGGGATAGAGGGGGAGAGAATCTCCAGCAGACTCACTGCTGAGCAGGGAGCCCGAGGAGGGCTGAGAGCCGGGCCTGAGCCAAAATCAAGAATCTGACACTCAACTGACTCAGCCACCCAGGCGCCCATTTTCCCTTTTAAATAATGAAGGTACAACTTCCCAATTTGAAGTCAGGGAGCCTGCGGTGTTTGGCTTCTCCACCCAAGGCAGCCCCTGATGTTGGGTGCCTCTCACCATAACAGTCTTACAACCCAAGAAAACTCTAAAGGCAAGGGAGCCTGCAGCCGACAGTGTTCACAAAGCCCAAAACTGATCACAGCCCAGTAGAGCTGAAGAACACATGCCGACTTCCGCAACTCAACACTTCCTCAGCTCGGGCCCCCCGCATGACAGACCGGGTGCCCTGGGGACCAACAGCTGCCAAAGCCACTCCCGTGGGAGCCCACGCAAAAGGGGACAATTTACATTGAATTTCAAAGACTTCCTGTGCTTCTCTGGGGCCCTCACCTCAGATTTGGGGTGGTGGATGTGACCAAGCCAGCTGGCCTCCCTGCCAGGTGATGCAAGATGTCCCCTTGCACGGTGTTCACCCATCCCCCACCACTGTTGCAGGACGTCATGGAGCAGACGGGACCGCCTGTGGCCCTGAGAGCGGGACCCAGGCGGGCAGAAGCTCCTCACCCCCTCCCTTGTCCTTGGAATACACGTTCTGCTCACCTTTCCCACACTGAGAGCTGTTTCGAAGACGCTGCCTTGAGAGAGTCAAGTGTTGTTGAGACCATGTGGATGGCCCAGCTGAGAGGTGGAAACTCTAAGGAAGAATCCAGTTAACCAAGTTAAGGTCTTTATATAAACTTGGAAGATTCCAGTGGGTCGGTGTAGAGAGGTACTTGGCCTGTGGCTGCCCCCGAGACAAGCCTGGGAAGTTCCGCTGCTTATTAGAGCCGCCCTCCCCCCCCCCCCCACCACCACCACCCCGCCCCGGGCAATCCTGAGCAGCCTGCCCTCCGCCTAGGGGCCCTTCCCCACCAAGCTCCATGGGCCCTTGTCCCTGTCCCCCTTAGGCCCTGCCACGCACAGGCCCACGGACTCCCAGTCTGCAGCAGAGATGCACTTGGAGCAACCTGGATGGGTCTTAAAACCATGGCTGGGAGCGGAAAGGAAAGGACGCATTTTATATAAATTAAGAACGCGTCCGCTCCACACAATACACGTGTTACAAGAATACATACCAACAGAAAGATGCATATTAGATACATGAAATAGTCGCCTATGGAGATTAGGGGTGGGGTAGGCAGGAGTGACAAATGGGAATTTTAGAAATTAAAATATAACCAAAATAAAGCACCCTGACTGCTCAGGCCTCAACGTCTTGCCCTACTCGGATGCACCGTCGTCCAGAGCCTTCCCAGCTATTTCGTGCCCCTCTCCTTCCCTGGAGAGCAGTACCCTTTACCCATAGTCCCCTTCTCTTCCTCAGGGACCCTCAATACCCACAGCCATTTCTTCATGCACATCCTCTTGTTCTCTCTCTTACTCACACGCCTCATGTCTCAATCTCTGACCCCTTCAACTGTATCTTGAGCCCTCCCCTCCCCCACCCCCAGCCATCACCACCCTCACAGAGAGGCGCTCCTCCTGACGAGAACCTGCTGGAACAGAAAACTAACAAAACTCGCCCAGAAGGCCTTCACCTTGTTTGCCTGCCTTCTTTCTCTTCTCTCTCTCCCACCTTCTTTTCTTTTCTCTCCCTTAGGTCATGGACTGGGAGCTTTTCCCTCCCCTAAGGTGCTGCCCTGGGAGCTCTGGGGCTGGTCCAAAGTGAAGGCAGTAACCACTTCAGGACCCCCGCCCCCCCCCCCCCGGAGCTCCTCCCCTCCCATCCTAAACTCAAAGTCCAGCGGCTGGTGAGCAGTTTGGAGCTCTTCCTCTGACCTGCACTCCCCAGGCACTTGCTCTCTGACTGGGAGGGATGACTCCAGCCTGGAGACACTTGCTGAGAGCTTGGCACCTGCAGACCTCCTCTCCCAGGATCACCAAGATGTGCCCTTCCTTGAGCCGTGAGTGGAAACCGGTGGCCTGTGGGTCAGCTGAGGGTTGGCCAGAGGGGCAGCGCTGAGCTCAGAGCCTGTTGCCTGGGGTTCTGGGATTAGGCCTGTGTAGGGGCTTGGAGATGGGCCATCTGACACAGCGGTCCTCACTCCAGCTGATCCATGCCTCCTGCCCGCGGCCAGAATTTGCAGTGCCCCCCTCTTGCCCTGAATGGAAATCCATAGATCATGAAACCCAATGATGCACAATTTCAAAATGAAAACAGTATGGTGTCTTAGCTGTAATATAAAGAAGAAATAAAAGGAAAGCCATTCACAATTAAGTGTTAACTGCAATAAATAGATACTCAAGGATGATGACTTTAGAAGGCATAAAGCCTCCTCATGAATTCCCACCATGCCTCCGGGAGGTAGGACCATCACCTCAGGCACTGACAAGGAAACAGTCTCAGAGAAGTGCAGCCATTTCCCCGGAGACACCAAGAGCTAGGACTAGACCCTGAGCCCTCTTCTTCCACCCAGACTCTCTCTCCAGCAGGGGCACAAAGTGTGAGAAGACCTGGGGTCACCAGCCACTGGTGGCTTCATGTATTCTATCCTCCGTGCTAGTGATTTCCCTGAACCCCACCTCCTCCCCAAATCGCCTCCCAGGAACATGAGTGTAAGCAGCAGTCTGCAGGTTTCTGTGTGCTCACAGGCCCTAATCAGGTACAGGAAATCCTCTTCCATCCCCCATTATGATCAATGTGATCTTCATTTTCTCATCTTGCCCTTTTCTTTCTCCTTCCTTCCTCTTCTATTTGCTTTTTATCCCCCCAGGAGTCACTACTCTTTGAAACTTAATAACTTCTCATGCTTTAGATGGTTACCTCCTTTCATCTCCAACCCAAACTTGTTAGTGAGTATGATTAACCCATTTCACAGATGAGGAGACAGAAGAATAAAAGTAATTAACAAAGTTGGTCAAAGACAAACACAGAATGATTCCACCAGGCCCTTCCTTCCCTACTCTTTCTCCCACCCTGTTTGGGCTTCTCTTTTCCCTCAATCATGGGACTTTTGCCAGAACATCATTTAACCCTGTCATTTTCTGAGAAGGAGCTAGAATTATACCCAGAGTCTTAGGCTCGATAAGGAGGATACTATGCGGCAAAGCAAGAGAGAATGCCCTTTCTGCCCCCCTTCCCCTTTGCCAGCCCAAACCCTGCCAGGTGCAGAGTTGGGCTGATGGTGGTAGCAGGTGAAATCTTCTTGATCAACTCCTGGGGACTCCTTAACATAGCTGCACCAAGGAAACTACAGAAAAGGACTCTTGCCAACTTAGGCCACAGAGACGTGAATGCCATGCTCTACCTGGCCTTTCAAGAATCTTCGGGGCTTTATTTCTACTTTCGGGACTATAATACCTAGATATATGCCTGCTTGGGTTTGTTGATTCAAACGCACACTCATTGACCACATCCTTCTTAAGAACCTGCTGTGTGCAAAATACATATTCAATCAAAAGTATCTGAGGGCCTACTATGGACCCATGTGTAGACAGAGCCATGAGGAGCAAAAAGCCATGGTTTTGTTTTGTATCCCAATAGGGGAGACCGAGCACAAATAAACAGATAAATATGTAGAAAACATCCAGTAGAAATACATGCCATGAATAAAAGCAAACTAGGGTGAGAAGATAGAAAATTAAAATGGGGGAGGAAGGAGCAGGTCTGGCTTAGATGCGGGGATCACCAGGTGTTAAGTGTGGCCAGGTAGGCGAAAATAAATATACCACCATCCTTGTATATCACCTACATGGAGTCTGGATGATGTCTGTGTGGGTCAAGGATTCAGCCTTGCCTATGTTTGATATGCACGGTCACTTTGGGCTAAACATGTGCACAGAGTTATAGAAGCAATTTGTTTCAGTACAAAAGAATAGAGAAAATATCTCCGAGGTGACTTCTTCCTTACTAATGATATTTGTTAAACATATATCATTTCTAGGGAGATAGGGTATGTGCTTAAAAGTACCATTTTCACATGCCTGCCTACTTTACCACAAGGAGGGGACGGGCAGGAGGGCAGATGGATGGCAAATAGTGCCCATTTCCAGCTGAGAAACTTCCCAAGACTCCTGCAAAGCCTGTTCTAAGAAAAACATTAAAATGAGCCCTAAAGGGAGGTCTCCTGCCTGCTGTGCTCTGAGCTACAGAACTGATTTAACCCCTGCAAAGGGCTAGGAGGGGAAGGCCTGCTCCCCAAAGTGCCAAGAGGAGGGATGGGCCCGCCAGCCTCAGAATCGGGCAGAGCTCTTGCTTGAGGACACCAGCAACTGCCTTCACTTAAGCAAAAGGCATTGATAGGAAAGATATGGAGGGAGGGAACGGAAAGAATCAGCGGGAGGGTGAGGAGGTGGGCAGGAGTGGCTCTGAAGAGACATCAGGAGAGATAGAAATCCCTCCTGGCAGGAATGGCCTCAGAAGCGGGTCATGGCTCTGATGAGGGCCTGCAGCCATTCCCTCCATGCAGGGCATCTGCTCAAGACATCACATCCTAAAGGGAGAACATCTTCTTCACCCTTTGGAGGTCTCATGCCCATCCCTTGGCCTCGCTGGTGGGAGGCAGGCATCTGATGTGAGCACACAATTCAGAGGGACTGAGTGCTACAGCTCAATTCCAAGTCTCCCCTATAACTTCCTGCAGACCGTGGAACAATTTACAAAGGGAAAAGGATCCCCTCTTGGGTCTGGAAGCAGACGACATAACGTTTCTCCCCAGCCAACCACTGCCCCTCAATTACCCAGACTTCAACAGAATCTCAACACACCTCCGTGGGAGGGGGCATCTCTAGCCCTCAACCCTACCAAAGTCTCTCAAAACTGCAAATTCCCCGTATGTAATCTGTCCCTCCCTTGGCTCTTAGGTGAATAAGATCTTCCTTTCTTTTTTTTTTAAATTTTATTTTATTATGTTATGTTGGTCACCATACAATACATCATTAGTTTTTGATGTACTGATCCACGATTCATTGTTTTCGTATAACACCCAGTGCTCCATGCAGTATGTGCCTTCCTTAATACGGTGGGGGGATGGGTTAGCTCGGTGATGGATATTAAGTTCTTCCTTTCTTAATTCATTGGCTATCCTAAGTAAATGAGATGTCTCAAGTGACAAATTTTTTTAAAGTTACCTAATACGCGGGGGGAAGGGGGATTGGTTAGCCCGGTGATGGGTATTAAGGAGGGCACGTACTGAATGGAGCACTGGGTGTTATACGAAAACAATGGATCGTGGATCACTACATCAAAAACTAATGATGTATTGTATGGTGACTAACATAACATAATAAAATTAAAAACTACAAAAAAAAAAAAAAGTAAAGTTACCTAATACGCTATGTAGAAATAAGGCATAGTTAGCATTTTAATAAATCACCTTTACATTCTACAAACTATGTTCATTGTGTATTATTAAATAATTTATACCTTTTTTAATTTGAAAGGGTAAGGAAGATCTTGTTAAATAGCCCCTCTGTATTGAAAACTGGTTATGAATGTTAGAAAACTCTTTATCATTACCGAGAGAATTTCCCCCCAGAATTTTCAAATGCCCACAAAAATTGATTTCCTTTCCTTATCTTGCTTGCCCCAATAGATTTTCACTTTTTGATACTATGATTTTTAGGGAAAGAAAACCAAGTTAAAGTGACTTTGTTGTGGAACTCTATGAGAATTAGGTAGCTGGAAAATTAAACCCAACTACCCATTTATAATTTGCATTTATTATACAATGGCGGTGGTGTTCTCCAAAGAGAATTGCACCTTTAAGTATCTTGGGTTGTCCAGGTGAACTGGAGAGGAAATTGGTGAATTGGATGAAAATCATTAGCTGTCATCTGTATTTAGCACCAGGCCTAAAAGGGCAATATCAGATCAGTTAAAACAACAAAGAAGCTAAATAAATGCCCATACAGAAATAGACCTGGAATTCTGTTTTATGAACCCAGATCTCAGTTATCCCTTCCCCCACCTCTCCTGGGTCTGTCTCCCCCCCACCACACACACACACACGTAGCCCCCATGTGCGTACATGCACACCCACAATCTCCAGGAACCCAAAAGTTTATTAACCCTCAACTCTTGTGTCGTCCTCAAAACAGGCTATTTTGTGAAGGGGGGAAAATCGGAGGGGGAGACGAACCATGAGAGACTATGGGCTCTGAGAAACAAACTGAGGGTTCTAGAGGGGAGGAGGGTGGGGGATGGGTTAGCCTGGTGATGGGTATTTAAGAGGGCACGTTCTGCATGAAGCACTGGGTATTATGCACAAACAATGAATCATGGAACACTACATCAAAAACTAATGATGTACTGTATGGTGACTAACATAATAAAATTAAATTAAAAAAAGAACAGGCTATTTTGAATAAAGAATGCAGACAATTATCCAGATGTTTAGACTTTACATTTCTTTCTAGCAAATAAGGAAAACCAAATAATGAAAAGCCTTTTTGTTTCTTTATGTCCATCAGTTATTATCATTACTATTAGTTTTGAGTTTGAGTTGTTTGGTGAGAGGGGAGATATGAAAGGCCATAGACTTGTGAGATGTTACCTAGACTTACTTCACTATTGACTAATTCCTTTTCCTCCTTGCTTCCTTCCTCCTTTCCTTCTTTCCTTCCTTCCTTCCTTCCCTCTCTCCCTCCCTCCTTCCTTCCTTCCCCCTTCCCACTTCCCTTCCTTTCTTCCTTCCTTCCTTCCTTCCTTCCTTCCTTCCTTCCTTCCTTCCTTCCTTTCTTCCTTCCTTCCTTCCTTCCTTCCTTCCTCCCTTCCTTCCTTCCTTCCCTCTTCCCACTTTCCCTCCTTCCTTCCTTCCTTCCTTCCTTCCTTCCTTCCTTCCTTCCTTCCTTCCTTCCAACAGGATTTCATGTATTTCATTTGGAACCCTCACTCCACCATCACACTCCTATCAGTTTGGTGAGCAAAGAACTGAATAAACCTGCCTTGACTGTTTAAAATTTGGCTCTTCTTTATCAAATCCTTCTCCCCAACTCTGCCCCACCCCCCAACCTGCTTTCATAATCCCTATAGCTTTGGCATCAAGAGAACTTACGGCCTTCTCAATGGGCAGCTCCAATTGTGCAGGAAAAAGGGACTAAAAGAGTGAAGGGAATTTGAATTCTTAGAAACACTCAGAATATTTTTTTTCCATTTCCCCAAAAGAGTAACTAATGCAGAGAGACACAATGAAAAGCTTTTCAAAGGATGAAATTCTCAGAAAACTTAAGCTGTTATTTTTTTTTTCTCATTTCTGTGCATGGATAGCCTCAAGTCACTTCTTTTTAAAGTAAGAGCAAATTAATGACATTAGTGATTATTTAGAGCAGAAAAGTGAATGAGATCTTTTTGAAAGAAAACATATTCAGAGCGGTTACTTTCCAGCTTCATTTAAAAACACAATTGTTCATTGTGTTGCTCAGGACTGTGACTTCATTGCCACACAAAACAGCAACATTTCATCGAGGGATTCAAACCTTCATGCTGGATAAGAGGCATGATTTTCTCAGCTCTCTCCACCTGGAAAATGATCTTGATACTGACCCTGAATCTTCAAAAGTAGCAGTATTCTTTTCTAAGAGTACTTACAAGGTCTCTAGACATCTCTTCCAACTGTGATATTCTGTAACTCCACTGTCCCATCCCACAGCTTGAGACAGGTCAAAACCTGTGTTGGAGAGGAGGGTTGGCCAATGAATGAGAAAAAGAGAAGTAGGCTGGAAGCCAGATACTTGGAGTTTCATTCTTGTTCTGCAGCTAACTAGCTTGGTGAACTTAAGCAAATTAATTTACCACTTGGGGCTGGTTTCCTCATCTATAAAGTGAGCATTTTAACAACAACAATAAAAATCTGAGGTCCCTTCTAGCTCCAAATATTAAGTGATTCCTCTGGCTCACCTTATCTTTGCTTTGCTGTGGTCTGGTCTTGTGTTGTCATGGTCTTTGTGTTGTGTTTTGGAGGAAGGTTTTGTCTCCCAGGTCTATTTGTGTGTATTTGTTATCACAGTACATTGCCTACCACCTATCTCTACTCATTCTCTATAAGGATAGTCAACAGCCATTCATTCACTGTTTACCAAAAGCCAACCTGGTATCAGGAACTGGGATTGGCACCAAGATTCGGGCACTACGCAGCCCAAAGCTTAGAAAGCGCCTCTATTAACAAAGAAGATCTATTCCAGCAATGCACCCCAGTGGCAGAGTTTGGTGGACTGTAGAGAGAAATATAGCCCCTTGGGCAGGGTGTGGAGGAGCTCGTGAGGGACCACAGTGGGAAAAACAAGACTTCCCCCAATATCCTCCATGCTTTTGTTGACTAGATTGGAAAGAAATTCCTTTTTTCCTCCCCAAAATTTGTTATTGAGATACCTCGGTTTTTAAATCCAAACTAAAGGTCAATTGGAATTATTTTTTTAAACTAAGAAATAAATGAAATTGCCTAAGGATCTTGATTTGGATTACTGTATATAGGTGATTTTTCCAAACAGGCTTGTTTGATGTTTAATTGAGGACCCTAACTCACTTCACTTTCAGCAGGTGCTTTCTGGACATCTGTTGCAAATCTTGGTCTTCATACAAAACCCAGAATGCCTCCATGTGACTTCACACCTGAAAAATACCAGGTAAGAGTCAGTACTTTAGGAAAACCTAAGAAAGTGGTATTTCTTGAAAGGGCTAAATTAATCATTTCCTCAGGAAGGACCCACAGATGGCCCTGCCTGCCACTGAGTCCTAGCATCCTAGATATTCTATCCTTTAAGTCATTGGGAGCATCTGAACCCTCTTACTCCACTCAATACTGTTGCATGAATTGTTGTACATGTGTGAGAGAGAGACAGAGCAGAGACAGACCAAGAGTACAAGAAAGAGACTATTTGTATTTATCACAGGGATATAAATATAGATAAACACACACAAAGACAATATATCACAAATGTGGTACCACACATTTACTTTCTAAAATATTGTTTTGACTCTCTCATACAGCAATGCATGATCTGACATTCAGGAATCCTTCCCTCCAAAATATAAAGTTATAATTTTGCTCTCAGATTAAGAAATATTGGGCTTCTCTTTCTCTCTCTCTCTCTCCCCGCCTTCCCTCTTTCCCTCTCTCCCTCCCTTCCTCCTTCCCTCCCTTTCCATCCCCTTTATTCTACATACAAAATACTCATAGGTTAGAAATTGTAGAGTCAATAGTCAGGAGGTACCCATAAAGAAGAGAAGTATAGGAGAAAGTTTGGTAAAGACATGAACACCACCAGCACTTCATTTTCTTTTCATTCAAAAAAAAAAAAAACTGCAGGAAAAAAGAAAGAAGAAAGAAGAAAGAAAGAAAGAAAGAAAGAAAGAAAGAAAGAAAGAAAGAAAGAAAGAAAGAAAGAAAGAAAGAAAAGACATTACAGCAGACATTTACTTCTAAAGTCTTTTTATTAAATGAAAGGGGGGAAATCGGAGGGGGAGACGAACCATGAGAGACTATGGACTCCAAGAAACAAACTGAGGGTTTTAGAGGGGAGGGGGGGTGGGGAGGGGTTAGCCTGGTGATGGGTATTAAGGAGGGCATGTACTGGATGGAGCACTGGGTGTTATACGAAACAATAATTCGTGGATCACTACATCAAAAGCTAATGATGTATGGTGACCGACATAACATAATAAAATTAAATTAAATTTAAAAAAATAAAAATAAAAAAATAGTCTTTTTATTTTTTCCTACAGCTGAAATGAATTCAAAGAAAAGGCTTTCCACTGAGAGGTAGAAAATCTCAGCCTCCTTCTTCATATTTGATCTAGAAAGGGATCAAAGGGCCACATTAATGATTTCCTATACTTGGGAGGAAGGAAGGACCTTGGGTAAGGAGGACATGGGGCAAATACACCCACCTGTGGGCACCGGACAGCAGTCTTAATGCTCAGTCAGTAGAGAGGCGAGGCACTGCATTTGGACCTGCTGTTGATCTTGTAAGAAATGTGAGATCTTCAACACTTCCATTTTGCCTATCTACAGTCCCTCACCTATGAACGTGTCCTGGAGATCCACAATCACCATCTTATTCCCACGCGGATTGCGTATTTTCGGAAGCCTTTGTTGCTTCACCAGGGTCACATGGAGTGGCTGTTTGATTATGAGGGCAACAGATACCTGGATTTCTTTTCTGGGATTGTCACGGTCAGCGTCGGTCACTGCCACCCGTGAGTATCCTTAAAATTCCAGTGTATTCACTGCAGAAGGATATATGGAGAACAGGCTAATGATCATGTTAGTGATTCAGAAGTCTGGCTAAGAATTCTCTCTCCTTCGGCATAGCCCGGTTTGTGGCTGCCATGCTCCCTGCTATTTCCTGGGTGCCAAAAAAATATCTTAACACTGCATTTTTTGTTTTCCTGACAATGCAAGATTGATTCATTCTCACTCCATGTGGTGTGTACCACGTGACTGGAGTGTGGCTTGGCTGTGTATGTGGGCTTGTCCTCACTAGTAACAGCTTTGCAGAGAGAGGCCATGCACTGAGGGAAAGGCAGAAAGAAGAGAGAGGCAGGCAGTTCTCAGAGAACACGTGGGGCGGCTGGCTGGGGGGTGTGGGATGATGAGATGAGAAATCGCGTCTAGCCTAAGGATCTTCCTCACCTCTGACAGATGATGAGGAAAGAAAGGATGCTAAGAGAGAGGTGTAACCACAGCTGGGAATCTACATGAGAAATGCATGGATCCATTAATCCTGAGGGTCTCTGGACCCTTGGTCATCAACCCACCCGTACAAAGGCCCTGGGCAGGTTCTCTGGTGGTCCTTTTGGTTTTGATGCCACTCTCTCATTTTAGTGCCTATTCTCTCTTGCCTTTAATCATCTGGCCAACAAAACTTACATTACACTGGGCGCCTGGGTGGCTCAGTCGGTTGAGCGACTGCCTTCGGCTCAGGTCATGGTCCTGGAGTCCCGGGATCGAGTCCCGCATCAGGCTCCCTGCTCGGCGGGGAGTCTGCTTCTCCCTCTGACCCTCCCCCCTCTCATGTGCTCTCTCTCTCTCTCTCATTCTCTCTGTCTCAAATAAATAAATAAAATCTTAAAAAAAAAAAAAAAACTTACATTACATGAGACCAAAATACAGCAGCAAGCCGAAATCAACTGAATAAGTTTGGGTCCTTCTGTGAAAGCAGGAGCAAAGTCATCCCCTCCAGCAGCTGTCAGGTGATAAGAGCGAGTTCTAACTCCAGGGTCTAGCCTCACCTAATCCTCCCACAGCCTTCTCCTTTCGGCTTCCGTCTCCGGGAGGCACTAGTCCCATGCGAGGTCCTAAGGAGCATGTAAAATTAAATTCAGAGGCGGTCTAAAATATGTGATAAGCACACATGAGAGAAGGAAAGAAAACAAAGTAGAGACAAATTTTAAACATTCTTATTAATAATGTTGGATGTTGTTCCTGTTAGTCGACCACTCACCGGCTTTCATGATCTTTGTGCTTCTCCTGATCTCCCTCCAACCCTGCAGCTTGCCCTCTGACCCCCTGACTCTGGATGTCCCAGCTTCTTTCCTTAGTCTTCTGCTCTTCTCTCTACAACCCCTTCATGCCTTATTATCTCCCCCATAGAATGGGCCCCATTCCTGGTCAATGAGTGGCACTTTCTGCAGCCTTCCCCAACTCTGTTTCTTCCACTTTGACCCCTCACCAAGCTACTATTATAACTCTAACAAACCCAGAGTGGGCATTAGGATGCCCCACATTTCCCACAGCCTCCAGGACACCCCCCACCCTGCCCCATAATATTCCACCATCAGCTGAAATCCAGCATTACGGAGGCCAAACCCATCATACCCTCCACTATACTGTTTCTACTGACATATTCGTTTATTCAAGGCGTACCTGTGAGCCGCCTACTCTGTGAAGGTCCTCTGCCAGGAGCTGGGAAGCCACTGGTTGCAGCTCTTAACTAATCCTGGAGTTTCCCTGATGTTACAGGAAGAATGGTGAAGTCATCTTTGACTCATCCCTGCCTTTTACTCCCCTTAGCCAACCTGATACTGAGGTCTAGCTTTCCCTCCACTGAAATGCCTCTCCTACCAGCCCCCCACTAATTCCCACTAACCCCAATCTCCTAGGAGCTCTCCTCCTCCCACACCTAGAAGGCCACCTTGCCCTCCTGGCTGGCCTCATCATTACCAGTCTTCCCCCACTCCATCCTACCCTCATGTGTTCCACATGTTTATTTTGTTGAACAATGCTTTTAACAATTACCTCTTCTGTTTAAGAGTTTATTGATACTCTGCAATTTTCTAAGGTGAGTCATGGAACCCTGAATGCAGGAGAGGTTAGTTGGTAAAGTGTCCCATGAAAAAATAAGTTTTAAAAACAGTTTAAACTGTATCTCCCTCCTGGGGAGAAACAGTGGGTATTTGACTAACAGAGGCACTGGCAAGTCCTGCAGTAAAGAAATCTGTTTGATCTGGTATTTCTCAAAATGATTTAATTATTATTTATTTATTTAACCACTGAGCTGATTTGTGTGTGTGTGTGTGTGTGTGTGTGTGTGAACAGCTATTAATAATGAACAACTGGTATGTAACTTTAGCCATTGCTGTCCTTTAGATCAAGTTCAAATATCCTGGCCTATCTTTTCAAAGCGCTCCTCGTCAGGACCTACGTATCTACCCTTAGTTCTTACTATCCCTCAGCATGAGCCTTCTGATCCTTCACAGAATATGGTTTCAGAGTTACAAACATTCATCAACACTGACCACTATTAGGAATCAGACACCAGCATCTCCTTTGACGGAAGAAGTGTTGCTCTTACATACATATGCATGATGGATCTATACTTCTTTAGAAGAATAAATGAAAAGACACCCAGGCTTACATCTAGTCATCTCTAGTTTCCAAACTGTTCAAAGGGTATTTAATAAGAAGACCTAATTAGGAGAGATTCTATGTCCTAAAGTAGGAATTTATTTTCTAAAGTCCCTACAAGATCATCATCTGGTCTCCGTTTGAACACCTCCCTTGGTGAAGACCCCATGACCTTTTAAGGCCACCCATCCCATTGCCAGACAGCTCTTCTGGTTAGAGTTCTTTCTATGTGTGGATGAAATCAGCCTCTTGAAACTGCTCAAGAAATAGCCATAAGTTTGGGTTCAGTGGCCAGTGGGGGGTGGGGGGGTGTGCCCATTGGCAGCACGGGGAACTCTGCTCTCCTGTTTATCCAGGAAGGTAAATGCGGCGGCACAGAAGCAGCTTGGACGCCTGTGGCACACAAGTGCCCTCTTCTTCCACTCTCCAATCCATGAGTTCGCAGAGAAGCTTTCGGCACTTCTTCCCGAGCCTCTAAAGGTATGATGCTCTCAAGGGAACAGGAGTTTCATGATCCCAAGGAAGCAGGAATATGAACAGGGAATTTGATCCATGCACTGAACATCTGAAACAGTGAGCTAATCGCCAAATCTGAAAGGCATCAAGGAGAAGCCAGCCAGTGTTCCCTCATCCCCTCCCAGCCTCAGCCTCTCCTTGGAAGTTCTCCTTGCAGCCACATGTCTGCAAGAGTCACTTCACGGAAGGCCCAGGCCTCCTCCCTGGACACTCTCCTCTGTGTTCCTCCAGGGGTTTTCATCTCTCTGCTCCAGGTCCCCTCTACCAAGTCATTTGCTTGTCTCCTTTTACAGAGTGAAACCATTTTTTAATAAAATGAATATCCCATTCAGTTCATTCGATCTAAGATGCACTGAGATAGTTTTGCTAAATGAGATGTTTTTCTGCATCTGAAATGACTGAATGTTTTTTTAACTGATAGTTTTGCTAAATGAGATGTTTTTCCGCATCTGAAATGACTGAATGTTTTTTTTTAACTGAACTGAGATGGTGAAATGTTGGCCAAGATTCGCATTTTCCGGATTCAATGAGTTAATATATGTTGTACCTAGAACAGTGCCCAGCACCTAGTGTTGGCTTTTAGTATTATTTTACTGTATTCTCTAGATTCTCTATTTACTATATTATCTACAAGAGCTGAAGAAAGCTGGACCAGCTGCCACCTAAGTGCAACCCAGGCGTGTTCATGGAGGAGCAGAAGTAGGGATGTCAGCAAAAGCATAAGCACATGCCTCCCGGGCCCTGAGCCTGGAAGACCGAGGTCCCATCACTTCTCCCCTTTCATTTAGCCAGGAGGAGCTGCATTTTTTTCTGTTTGCTTGTTTTTTCAATATTCACACATACTGAATAGACAGGCTGGGACATCCTCTGGAGCTGCAGGATCAGGGAGCCTGCCTTGTCCAAGCCTTCAGAATCCAGGCAGGTGGTTGAGATTCAAGAGCTAAGTAACTCAGTCCTCAGATCCACTCACCCACTAACCATTCCATACCCTTCATCATGTCTCCTCATCTTGGCATTTTGCCAAGAGCATTGAAGAGAGCCAGTGAAAGCCTGGAATGTTTCACAATTGGGATAATCCTTGGCCATTTTTGTATCTCTAGCACGTAGCTGCTGTTCAATGAAAAGCTGTAGAATTAATACAGTAATTCAGTGATGGGACTGCTTGTCTGAAGGGAATGCTCCTTAATAATAGTCTTTAACAATTTTGAATTAATTGGGTAATAAGGCAATAAATTAACGTATGAGGTCATGTGTCTCTGTTTCCCTCCAGGTCATTTTCTTGGTGAATAGTGGCTCAGAAGCGAATGACCTAGCCATGCTGATGGCCAGAGCACATTCAAATAGCACAGACATTATTTCATTAAGGTAATCACACCCGGGAATAGTCAACTTCAATAACATTGCCTTACTCCAATACTAAATGTGCATCTTTAAAACATAGCCTGGAGGGGAAGGGGGCTTTCCCAGGAGTATCATTCTAATTTTAGGTGTTAGAGCAGAATCAATCAAATGAATTTTATGACTGGATAACCCCATCTAAATTGGCCGGATCCAAGGTAGGGGTCCCTGACTGGGCTAACAAACAGCTTGGAGTACTACTTATGTCATTGATCCTCCTATGAAATTAAAGAGATGGTCATATGTCAGGGTTGTTTTTTTTTTTTTTTTTTACTTTGAAGGTATGGTATTGACCAGAACATATGCTGAGTGGTGAATGACTGGTCGATACCCATGGATGCTCATGGCTCTACCATATGACAGTGGGCCCATTTTCATCTCTGCTTATGCTAAGGAGCCCTCTACTTTCCTCTTAGTGCCAGCTACCCCAGATTTTTTTACCTTTGATTCTCTTTAAGTTCAGAGGATGCATATTTGACCTGTATATTTCTGCTTCTTCGGGTGACTTTTGAAAATTGATAATTTAATAACTTAATTATAAACCCTGGGCAGCTATATTAGCGTTAAAAATAATAGAAAACAAAGCATTTTGCTTACAGTTGCCTCCTTTGGGTCATTTTATATAGTACATTGAAAGAGGCTCTTATAATAAGCTTTATGTCAAAGAGTGACTTACAGTCAAAGTAGATGGAATGAAGAGATAGTCCCATTCTGTCACCTGTCTGGCCATAATTTCTGTCTCAATTCAAAAGAAGATTTGATTACCACAGCACATCCAATACTGCACATTCCATATAAAACACACATGTAGTAACTACAGGAGTAAGGAAATATTTGTTATCAAAGAAATATGGCAACAAAAAAATGTGATTGATGTTTTACCCAAATAAACATCCCAGAATATACATGTCCAGATAAGTGCTGATCTATTCAAAGCAGTCATGTGTTACTAGGGCTCAACACACCTTTGTGTCTCCTCCTTCAAGATAGATGACCATCCTTTTGAATCATCTTGATAGTCATAAATCCTCGTGTAAGGGTGATTTTGATTTGAGGAACTGTCAAAACCCATTTGAAGCCAAGACTGGTGATTAGGATGATTTATATTAAATATGATAGTTGTGGGTTCAAAAAGAAACAAAACCTGTGTTCCTTATATGCCAAATAAAGTGGCTTATGAGACATTTGTGCAATAGCCACATCTCAGGAACAAATATTTGGCTTCTCAAGGTGACTGCTTTAAAGACTAATGCTCATTGAATATCTAATTTCTGGCATGTTGCTAAAAGATGAGTCTCACTACTGTAAAGTAATCCAGTAGGGCAGCAGTTAAGGTCAGAGTTCTTGCGCAGATGTTCTCCAAAGCTTCCTTTCGCCACTTCAAATCTATGACCCCAGGAGAAAAGACAAATAAGTAAATTTTCCTGGCATAGCCTTAGAAGATTTCTTAGAAATCACTGGAGTTGCATGTTAATGGTGTTCTATTAACATGGTGAATCGAAGAAAAATGAACTTAACCCTACCTTCTCACTGCTTCTTCTCTGCAGAGGAGCCTACCATGGGTGCAGTCCTTACACACTTGGCCTGACAAACGTAGGGTCCTACAAGATGGAGCTCCCCAGCGGGTTGGGCTGCCAATCGGTGAGTTCTGAGATTTTTATCTTGGTTCTCTAAAGGCTGTTGGGTACGTGGTATGATTGATCAGATTGTCCAGGTATTAGGAATAGAAATGAATATAAAGCCTATCGTTAATCAGGGGCTGAATTTGACTTAGTTGAACTTGGAGGAAATGTTTATTAGAAAGGCCTTCAGAGTCTGAGTAATAATTCGTGATAGAGATCTTTAAAATTTGTTTTGTTTTTAAATAAGATCAAGTAAACAACAAAAAAATGCATTGAAATTAGTTCTCAGAGCCTTGAGTGTGTAAGATTTCTATAGAACCGTCTCTGTACTCACCTCCTGTTCTCACTTGCTATGTACCCACCTCAGCAAAAGAATCAGATACCTAATTATTCCTCTTCTTTTAGATGCCCTTACTCACCAAACTCTTGAGCGAGTTGTTTCCAGGCTGACACTGCAATCAGTCTCCTTTGTAAAGTGCCCACATAACTGATTTCTAGGAAAAAAATTATCTTTTCAAACCAAAATATTAGGGTTTCATCCTAGGTGGGAGAGGAGCATGGGGGGAATCTCAATATCAAGTTAAGAAGCCCTCTTACCCTGATCAGTATCACATGCTCCTTCAAATTGGCTACCTTGTCTTCTTGGTTTGACGAATTCTTTCTTTTGTCATTTGCAGACAATGTGCCCAGATGTTTTCCGTGGCCCTTGGGGAGGAAGCCACTGCCGAGATTCTCCGGTGCAAACAATGAGGAAATGCAGCTGTGCACCAGGTTCAAGGGGGGCAGGGAGGGAGGTGCGTGGTGGAAGGTCAGGAGGGGTAAGGAAACTAGAGAAAGACTGAACCATTCCTGAGTAAACAGATTGGAAAAAATTGGAAAAGGAAAAAGCCAAAGGAAACAAAACTAGAAAGCCACCCCCCCCACCAGCCCCCACCCCCGTAGAATCAACGTTTCTCCTGCCCACCACCACCACGGTGCTATCTGGCTGTGAGGAAGAGCATCTCACGCTATCAGAGCTAAGCTAAACAGACTATCACTTGGTACTTAATTAAAGGAGATCTGTTAGCTCTATTAGCAACAGTTCTGCTATCAATTTTAAAAGAAAACAAGGCTGGTGGAATTGTTTACCAGTTCCCAATGGGGGAAGGGGAGAGGGGGGAAAAAGAATACTTTTAGCAATCTCAAAATGCCAGTCAAGAAGCTCCCCCAGGGACTCGGGATACCAGCCAAAGTGAGAGCATCTGTCAAAGCTTAAGGCCATTCCCAAAAGCTGCTGACATCTCTTGCAAAAGTTTTAAAGGCTTTCTCGAAAGGGAGGTTTCCACTTACCCATCACGTTTTTATTTTCATTCTTTACCTCTTCTTACCATGAGACAAGGCTTGGAAGAAGAATCTCTTCTTTGCTAATCAACAGGTCTCCCCTCATGCATGTTGGCACAGTTCAGGACCTTTGAATAGCTGCTCCTGAGTAGTGCTGAAAGAAAGAGCTAAAGGCTTCTGCCAAAGATATTTGATGGAATAATCTGACTCACGGGGTCGAGAAAAAGAATGCAAATGGAATGGCAGTCTTAAAAAATCAGCTTTGAAAGGAAGAAAATTCACAGTCCCCTTAAAATTCAGATGGGATAATGGCAAAATGGAGGTAGGAAGATAAAAGAATGAGCATTGAAACAGGATGTCATGGTCACAGAACTGAAAACTGTAGGGAGATTTAAAGGTATATATATATAACTCTCCATTTTAAAAATGAGCAAACCAAGGTCCACAGCGGGGAGGCTGGAGAGCTAAGACTTAAGCCCAAGCCTTCTGACTCCAAACCAGTGCTCCTAGCCTATGGCCATCCTTGTGAACACTGACATCCCAGCAGGATGAACCCAGGCTTAACAATAATTCCCGTTCTGCTGGCCAGGGTTGAGGAGACCCGTGAAGTCTGGAGACCTGGATTCCACTCCCAGCCCCTGGTTGGTTCAGCCATGAGCAAATGCTCTTATCTGTTGTGTCAGTTTTCTCCTTTGTAAGATGGAGATAGCAGTACCTTATTACCAGGCTTTGTGAGATCAAGAGAAGAGAGCTTTCTGTACAGGAAGGCAGACAACAGCAATGTCAAGAGTACCCGTAGAGCCAGACCTATGTATCCAACCTCAAGGGCATCAAGAACTAAAATCGGTTTCGTGCACCTCATAGACTTCAACCTGACCATAAAAGCATGAGCGCAGAGCCTAGCAGACAGAAGCGCTCAAGAGATGCCCGTTGCCTTCCCTCCCCACTGTGGGTCCCTCTCTCTTTCCACCCTCTCTGCCTCCTCCCTCTTTGAGGCCTTGGCTCTAGGCCAACTTAAAAATGCTGGAACGCCATGGTCATCTCCCTAGTGGCATCTGGAGGTTAAATGATAGTGACAGACATACATTCTGCTTCTCTGGACTGTTGTCTTTGACATATCTGAAGTCAGCTGTTTTCTTAACTCCCATCTTCAAGAGACATGGCTGATATATATTTAAACGGAATAGGAATACCAAAAGGGACTTCAGCCTCCTCCAGGGCTTTGGGGAGCTGAGAAGTGTTTGGCTTTTGCTGTAAAAAGGCAGATTCACATGTTTGCAAATGCAAGCCAACTTTGAGTATAGAGGATTCCAGTTCTCAGTTCTTCTTAGGGTTCATTCACTGGGCGCATACAGGTGCCAATCTTGGTAGAAGTTCTTTTACTTCCGGATTATGTCATCACTGTCCACCTGGGCATAAGCAGGGGTCCATGTTGTGAGCCTGATCTAGCTGTTGCTGTGGGAGATTCCGTTACCTTCCTCTCTCTTTCTGTCAGGTTTTTGTCTTTCTGAGTGTTCGTTCCAGACCCCGAATTTCAGATGTCACCTGTGATGACATTCACCTCTTAACGCCCACTGCCCCCACAATGCCCCAGACCTCATACCCATCATGTCATTCTTCCTCACCTTTTGCAAAATGAGTTTCCTTTTCCTTACGAATTGTTCTTTCTTGACCTTTCACTCCATTTAACTGTTTCCATACTAGCAGCTAAGATAAAAACTCCTCAGTCTCGTCTCTGTTGCTCGCATGGTATCCAGAACATCCACTCTTCACACCCTTGGTGTTGTCATGGCAACGCCACTGCACCCCGTCCCTCTGCGGAAGCAGCCTGACCTAGAGTTACAGCAATGAGCTCAGGAAGGAAATGTGAAATGTGAAATGAAATAAGCTGATTACGGCAGGTGACCCCTCTCATCACTGAACTTGTGGGCAGTCGGGGACAGATCATTAAAGGTCTATCACGGGTTTAAGCAAAACCTCTCAGTTTAGTTTTGTCCCAATTTAAGCCACTAGGGTTGCTTTTGTTCTACCTTTTGATCTCTCTAGTTACTGCTCGGCTTGCTAAATGCCCAGATTAGGTCTCTTGAGTTTACTATCCACCCTTCAGAGTCATCTTTGGCTGTTTTCTCTTCCTTTCTTACTAAAAATTTAAGAATCCATTCTCTAGAGGCTTAGATTTATTTGTCTAGTATATCCTGCTCATCAAACAACTTAAGTGATGCTAAAAATGTGCTTTCTGGGTTTGATACCCCTTTCATTACTTCCTTCTTCACACTTCCAACCCCCAACTCCAACTAACCAAAACAAGCTTTCCCAAATATCACATGTACGTTAAAATATGTTTGGGGCCAGGGAGTGGTTTTTTTTTTCCCATTTTTAAATGAAGAGCTGAAGTATAAAATATAATTTGTGCTACCGTTTTGATGATGATGACAGAAGTTTTCTGTCCCTTATCTCTAGACGTCAGAAGATAGGATTATATCCATGCAACTAAGCAAGTGCTAGGATGGTAGGTGGTGGGCTCTCTTCCCAGATTGCTTTCACGTCACTGGGTCTGGGGCTCTGTCACGTCCACACCTCCCTCTGCACCCCTTCTGCTGTCCGTGGATATAGGCTTAAGTTCAGAAACTGTGTGGTGCTGTTTAGAATCAAATTAGAAGCGTGGATAAAAATTCTGAAGGTTCAATCATGTATGGATGCAGTCAATCTGGGACCCTTGGTATTCCAGAGAAGAAGGCTTCCTCTCCCTTGCTACCATGGATGAACGTTGTCTGGCTCCAGTACATCCCTCTTTAGACCAGATTCTAATTGTTCTATAAACATATTTATTAACTCTAAAGACTGAGACACTCTGTAGCTTTAAAACTGTACATCAGGGGCACCTGGGTGGCTCAGTCGTTAAGCATCTGCCATTGGCTCAGGCCCTGATCCCCTGGTCCTGGGATCGAGCCCCGCATTGGGCTCTCTACTCTGTGGGAAGCCTGCTTCTCCCTCTCCCACTCCCCCTGCTTGTGTTCCCTCTCTGTCTCTCTCTCTGTCAAATAAATAAATAAAATATTAAAATAAAAATAGTTGACTGCAAGAGTCATTTAAAAAAAACTGTACATCAAATTAAGCGACAATAGAAGATAAATAGATTTATTTTCAAATAGATTAAATCCACACTCCAATTACATTTGAATTAAATCTCCGCGGTTGAGAGGATAGGCATCCTTGGGTGAAATAGCTCAGTATTCCAGACTCAGTGATACTTTGGGGCATTTCTTCCCCGGATGGAAATGACTGAAGTGTTTTTATGGTTATCCTACTTTCTCTGCTCAAACCGAAGTACAAATTGTTCCAAAAGAATGTCCCCTCCTTCAGAATTCTATATCTTCATTTCCTGTTTACTGTATCCTAAGGATTCTAGCCAATCTACTCATCCTATTTTCTTTTTTTCTATGTTTCCGCCATTCTACTGAATGCCGTTCTCACATCTCCTGTTTGTTTGTTTGTTTGTTTGTTTGTTTGTGGTTCTTGTTTGTTTTTGCAGACTGCTGCCAAGCAAAGGACCAGTATATTGAACAGTTCAAAGATACTCTGAACACTTCTGTGGCCAAATCAATTGCTGGATTCTTTGCAGAGCCAATTCAAGTGGGTATATTGACCTTAGACATTAATTGGGCTGACTTTTAAATTATCAGAGAGTTTTAACTCATACATTCTAGAGAATTCCAAAATATTTAAGTGACCATTGCTGTGACCCTCTCCAAATTCAATTCATTCTCTTGGTCTCCTTGAAAAAAGAGGGCCCCTGATTTTCTACTGACCTTCAAAACCCCGTCTCCTGCATTCCTGAGCTGAACAGATAGATGAAACTATTGAATTCCTAGGATTCTGAAGAAAAGGAAACCTTAGCAAACTTTAGTTGCTTAATACCCACACTGTCAGGGGGACCCTTTCTTCAACTTTACCAAATCCCCTTAATCTAATTTGTTTCTAATCTCAGAAGAGAGTAAGCATTTGTGTCCTTTTCCCAAAAGGCGTGTCATAGAATAATGGCCCCTCTCTTCACCCATAGCTGGAACAGTTCTAAAGACCATTTAAAAAATTTTTAGTATTACTAATGCTACTGATGATAATGATCTATCTTCTTTCTTTTTCTTTCTTTTTCTTTTTTTTCTTTTTTAATAGTTTCAAAGGGCTATTCTGTTCTTAGAGACTCCTTGGTTTGGTCTTTTGCAGGGGGTGAACGGAGTCGTTCAGTACCCAAAGGGGTTTCTCCGGGAAGCCTTCGAGCTGGTGAGAGAGCGGGGAGGCGTGTGCATCGTGGATGAGGTGAGCAGCAGTGGAGGGGCTGTGGTGGAGGGAGCCAGGACAGAAAAGGCACAGGGAGAAACTTCTTCAAACCTTCCTCTGCAATCCAAGACAAAAATCATCTGTGGGAATTCCAGGATGTGGGTATGAATTAATGAAGCCTTTGCTAGTTGACTGGTTGGTTAGTGGATTAGTTGGTCCATTTAGCAAGCACAACAGAACTTAAATACCCAAATTGGAGTCTATCAAATGAGTGGCTAGTGGGCACAGATGACACTGTCATCACCCAAGGCACTTTCTACATTCCCATTTGGGGATTGTGTCAGGTGCAGCTCAAAAACCACATAGGAAATTTAATCTCATAACCAAGTTTTTATCCTAATTTTGCCAAAATGGTATTAACCAGCCTGGCAGCATTCATCTTACCTTAATAACAAAACTTGTTTGGAAAAGACATTAAAAGAAAAAAAATGCACGGGGCGCCTGTGTGGCTCAGTTGGTTAAGCGTCTGACTCTTGATCTCGACTCAGGTCACCATCTGAGCATCGTGAGATCAAGCCCCAGCTCAGGCTCTGCACTGGGCATGGAGCCTGCTTAAGATTCTCTCTCACTCTCCCTCTGTCCCTACCCCCCTAAAAAAAAAAAAAAAAAGGAAAATAATGCAGTCTCTCAGAGAGAAGAGGGCCACCACTACAAATATTTAAAAACTAGTTCCAAAAAAATTCTAAAATAGCTTGAGTTAAGGCAGCATTGGTGGATAATACCTCCAAGGGCACACTCTGAAGGGAGTAAAATTCATTGGCTCTGTGAGCTTTAGCCTCCATCTCTTTTAAAGGCATCAATTTAATCATAATCCCACCTCATATTAGAGTATATCAAAGACAGCAGTCTTTTGTCTACCAAGAATAGCAAAAGAGGTCAAAGGACCAGAGGATGGTCGCCAGGACCACAGAGTGCTCCCGGCTCACTCCTGGGTGACCGGTCATGATTCTACTAACAAGTGGTTACACGCACCAAGAATAGGTGGGGAGCTTGTGAATGTGTTTCACACCTGTTTCAGTCCTGCTGTTTTGGCCTGAACATTTTCCCTCAACTAAACATTCCCTACAGCGGTCTTTGGGCTCTCCCCTCTGCAAAACTTTTTTCGCAATTTCCTGATTTGCAGCCAGGTGTCTGGTACCCCCAGGTGACCTGGATGGGCCCCAGAGCGCTGCACACGTAAGCGAGGGCCAGCCCAACCCCCTTCCCCGACCTGCCACTGGGAGTTTAGGGAAGGCAAACCAATCAAAGTCCTGAAGAAAGTTAATGGCTATTAAAAAAAGAAAAAGAAAAGAAAAGAAAAGTATGTTCTGTTAGCTTACAATTTGCTATGTCAGTGAGAGAATCAACTCTAACCTTTGGAATCAGCACACAGTGAAGCGGCCGCAGTTGGACTAATGAGAGAAAGAAGATTAAATGTTAAAAATATATGACTTCCAGAATTTTCTAAGATAGATGGTATTATCACTGTTTTTATAAAGATTTATTTATTTATTTTAGAGAGAGAGTGAGCGAGTGCATGAGCGTGGGCGAGGGGCAGAGGGAGAGATAATCTCCCACAGACTCCTTGCTGAGCATGGAGCCCACATGGGGCTCAGTCCTAGGACCCCAAGATCATGACCCCAGCCGAAACCAAGTCAGCCGGCCAACCGACTGAGCCATCCAGGTGCCCCGGTTTTATCACTTTCAAGGACATAATTAGAAACTACCTAACACAGGGGGAACTTAAGAAGGATTGTCCTAATGACTAAGGGAAGATAAGAATTGCTAGAACTATCTGTAAGATATATATAATAACAATTCTATAAGGTATGCCCCACTGTTATTATTTCAAGGAGATTTTACCAGAAAGGCTCTGGCAGCAATTTGCGTGGAAATGTCTGTGTGGCTTTATTCAGTTAGGCACTTCGGCTACTTCTGTATTCATTCTACTTGCTAAATTCTGACTTTTATCAGGCACTTTGCCAGATGTTGTGGAGAAAGAGAGGAATAAGATACAGTCCCTGTCATCGGACACATACAGTGATGACAGTAGTCCAAGAGGAGAGGTTCTGATGGCAGCATGCCTAGGGGCCTCGAGGGGGAACCCTACTAGGACTCAGGAAACTTAGACCAAATGATGATGAAGCTATGTTTTGAAGGACAAGAGGAGTTAGTGAGATAAAGAAGCAGGGAGAGTGTCTTCTAGAAAGAGGGCAAAAAGCATGCACAAATAAACTAAAGTTGACTTAGTTCAATCCTGATTTAACTGGCTTAACTGGATCATCTCAAGACATAATTCTCAGGAAGGAAAGGAGATCACAGGGAAGAGAGTGACTAGCCTATGTGGGCCAGGCGGCAACCATACCCGCCCCAATCCACTCCCTGTGACTCCTTCGTCCAGCCGGACAGAAGCAGCTTCTCCCTTGCTTCCTTACCCACTGGAGATCCTTATTAAGGATTGCTAACCAGAATGTTCCTTTTATGTGCATTATTTATGACCCTCACAGCAGTCCTGTGATGTACTGCTATTACTATTTCTACTTAACAGAGTTAACATAGGTTCAGAGGACTTCATGAATATATCCAAAATCCCACAAAGCTAGTAAATGGTTTCTGGTAACTAAAAGTTCAGCCACAGATTAAGTGCTGTGTCCATGATCACACAAAGATGGCGATACTGATGACGAGCCATGATGGTATGGAAGAGGAAGAGTCGAAGAAAGGGAGGCAATCGCAGTCAGAAAAGCCGTCATTTCTTGAAAGGTTTCCAATGATTTGGGATTTGTTTCCATCAGGTGCAGACAGGATTTGGAAGGCTGGGCTCTCACTTCTGGGGCTTCCAAACCCATGGCATCCTGCCAGACATTGTCACCATGGCTAAAGGGATTGGGAATGGCTTTCCCATGGCAGCAGTGGTGACAACTCCAGGTAGGGCCAGCAGGCAAGTGGCATTTGCTTCCAGGTCTCTTGCATCAGTGATGGTAGAAAACAGGTATTTTGGAACTTGTGTGGGTTGAAGACAGTGATGGGAATTATACTTGCATTTCTTAAGCAATGATAAAGAGAAACAGTCTGCCAGATTGTGGAAAAGACAGAAGACAGCCAGGCCTTTTTGCTCTTGCTGCAGGGAAGGGTACTCCTCCTACGCCCATAATGCAATGCAGGGTTCTCACCCTCCAACAAGGTATAGGAAACTGTGCCACAAAAACAAAACCCACAAAAGAGATCCTTTTTAACCAACCTGAAGTTGGTCCCAGTGACATTTCCAAAGGAATCACATTCTGAAGGAGACTCTTGGTCTTGCTATTCCAATATGTTATAAACGCAGGGTCCAGAGTGGACAGTTTTCTCCATTTCTGTCTCATCAACAAAACAGCCCAAAACAATATATCTCACTTAGCCAGAATAGTCTATGAAATGAACATAAGCATAAACCCTATTTCCAGTTTTAGTGAGGTTTTACAGAAAATGATTTTTATGAACAATTTATCATTAAAAATCTTTAAATTGTTTTTGTTCTTCCCAACAGTAGTGAGCACACTTTAGAGATACTACAGGATAATTAAGTGCTCTGATATTTTAGTGTTTTTACTGAATGAATAAAGATATGTTACTGAGTCCAAGCTCCTTCTGCTCTCCACATGAAAGGCCAATAATTTGAGAGCCGAGATATTGGGGTCAGAAAAGCCAGCAAACTGGGGAGATGGCAGACGATCACCCTGAAGAAGCATCTCCCCTGGGCAGGAAGTCCAAACTCCTTGTTTGTTAGCAAAAGGGGGAAGCTTGACGGGCTTGGAGACAAAGGTGACATCTGAGATGTAGACAACGTTTGTAGACATCTGAGAAAGGTCTTGTAGTTTCTTTGTCCTTGGTCAGTTGATCTTTGCCTACAGGAATCTGGTCATGTCGTTCCTATAAATCTTAACCATAGCATCGGCATTTCTATCTGTACTTCCTTATCTCCTCAAGTGATACAGGTTTCAGGTAAAAAAAAAAAAAAAAAACAGTTTTTGCAAATCTCAGCTGTAAGCAAAATTCCTTCAGTGATTAACATGTCTGCATACATGCAGAAGTTTCTAAGCTATAGGTCACAACAAGGGAAAATGAAGCAATATAGAATCAGACATGCTAAGTTTCTACCTGTTACAGGTACTAAAATGTGGATGTAGAAAGTGAAGTACAATGAACCAAATATATGCTCACCCTGAAACAATCCAGAAATTATATTACTAAATCCTTGATGTGATCTTTTTTTTTTTAAAGATTTTTATTTATTTTTTGACAGAGAGAGAGAGCAAGAGGGGGAACACAAGCAGGGGGAGTGGGAGAGGGATAAGCAGGCTTCCCTGCCAAGCAAGGAACCCAATGTGGGGCTTGATCCCAGGACCCTGGGATCATGACCTGAGCCGAAGGCAGATGCTAAACGGCTGAGCCACCCAGGCGCCCCTGATGTGATCTTTTTAAAAAAAAAAAATATTTCCTTCTTAGTCCCAAGGGTATAATACAGAAAAAAAGGTAAACTAATGGAGGTCCCATGTAAAATCCTATAAATCCAATGTGAAGGTACTTTTCAATTCACACAACACATTAAAGAGTTTGTTATCACACTTCTCATTGAGTGAATAAGCAATTTTTCCTTAGCCACTGGATGAGTGGATCAGTCAGCTAGGGCTACCATATCAAGACACCACATGCTGGGTGGCTTAAACGGCAGATATTTATTTTCTCATGGTTCTGGAAGCTGGAAGTCCAAGATCAAGGTGCCAGCAAAGTTGGTTTCTGGTGAGATCTCTCTTGCAGATGGCCAACTTCTTGCTGCATCCTTCCATGTCCTTTTCCTCAGAGAGAGAGCTCTGGTGTTTCTTTTTCTTCTAAAAAGACACCAGTCTTATAAAGGCCCTACCCTTGTGGCTTCATTTAACCTTAATTACTTCCCTAAAGACCCCATCTCCAAATACATTCACACTGGGAGTAGGGCTTCAACATCTAAAGAGGGGTCAGCAAGGCAGGGAGACACATAATTCCATCCATAACATCCACTCTCTGGTGAATGAAGAATGAATTGGATACGATGCCATGAAATACATTACTAATACAACACAAAAGTCAATACAATTCAAATGGTGTGATGGGAGATTATAGATAGGAATGTCTCACTCTCTAACCACCTTTTATTTTCTTCCCTAGAGATTGCCAAGTCTCTGGCTAAACGCATTTTTCACTTCAACACCTTTGGAGGGAACCCCATGGTCTGTGCCATTGGGTCAGCGGTGCTCGAGGTACGTTCCAGCAGCCAGGTTAACATCCCTCAGTTCACCAAATGGCTACTTCAAAACCACATGTGCATTATCCAACCTCTATCACTCACATTATTAAAGTGAAGAGGTAATTACCAGTGCATGAATTTAAGTTAGATTTCCCGTTATTATTCTGCCCCTTCACCCCTTTTTAAAGATCTAGTTTGGGCGTTTGAAGCATTAGACACAAAATAATTTATAAGAAACCTCATATGCATGGGAAATAGAAGAAAATGTCGCTAGCTGGGAGCACTGAAATGTCTTTTTTATTTGAGTGGTATGTGATGGAGAGTCACCAACTGCTACCCTTGAATTTGGGTTAATTTTGGCCTGTCCTTTATATTCATTCTTCCTTCCTTTTGTTGTACAGTCATAAAGAGAAACTGAGTTCAGTGAGACCAATGAGGTAATTCAGCTGTTGTTCAGCCTCAGACCCCGAATTTCCCTGGTGCCCCCTCTGTTAAATGCCCTTGCTAATGTGCATGAGAGCATTTGCTTAAGTAAGTGCAGGGTATTACTGGAAGAATGCCCAAGACACGACTCACCGCGGTTGTTTGTGGGGAGGGAAACTTGGCAGCTTGGGGGACAGGGGTCAGCAAGGATCATTCTACTGCATACACGTTTATACATTCTGATTTTTGAATGAGGCACATGATTCACCTATTCAAAAAATTTTGAGCATTTTTAAATAAAAATAAGTGAGTAAAAGCTTCCCTTGCTGATTAAAAAGTATCTTCAAGTATGATAAAATCACAAAATGAAAAGCGAGGGTAGGAATGTGTCATTTACTTCATTTTATAGACATGGCCAGCTTTTTTTTAAGTGTTGTGTCACCTCTACCAGGTAGAGAGGATTTAGGTGAACAAACAGGTCTTAAGTCATGAAGTCATGCAATTATTATCAGCTAAATATAAATGTAGCATATTGTATGTAGTAGACAAAAATCACAGGTCTCTGCCATGAGTAGAAGTAGGTGAAAATTTTTTTGTATCTTCAGGGCCCTGGCTCTGGGCCCACACAGGGCTTCACTCAGCTTGCGAGGCCACGGCCTTGTAGTGGAACACTTGGGCAATGACAATCTGTGTCTGGCTGTTCCGCATAGGTCAGTAAGTTCCCAGTAGGGTGAGGATCAGTGACAGGTCTTCCCCCAGAACATTTGTCTTCTTCACCCCAGTATCCTCCTCTCAGCCAAGCCTGGCAATAATGATCCTCAAGATTATGGCATCTGTGTTACAGACTGCATTGAGACATGTCTTTTATTCTTTCCTAAATTTTTAATCACCCCTGAAGATGAGGAGGGTTTGGGGAAAGTATCCCCTATACCAAGCCTCTTTTTTCTCCTTACAGCAAAGCTTTTTGTAGTACAGGGCATGGTCACATTAGACTTTGGGTTCCAAGTGTCTGGTCAAGTTTCTGTAAAGAAGGTCATACACATTTACCTCTCTGTGTTTCTCAGTCAATATTAGAACTTTTCTTTTTTAATGCAAGACCATTTGGGACTTTCTCTAAACAGGTGATTAAAGAAGAAAAGCTACAGGAAAACAGTCAAGAAGTTGGCACCTACATGCTACAGAAGTTTGCTGAGCTGCGGGATGAGTTTGAGATTGTCGGAGATGTCCGAGGCAAAGGCCTCATGATAGGAATAGAAATGGTGAAGGATAAGGTATGTTCTGATCTGCTGCGCTCTCTGTGACTTCTTGGGGTCGGGAAGAATTAAAGGAGGAAGCATGAGCTACAAGATCACTTCATTCATTCTCAGGGAGAGAGCACACCAAGCTCAGCCAAGATAAACAGGGAGTGAGTGCCAAACACTAGCAGGTCATCAAGAGTTCTAGAGGAGTGAGGGAGGGCATTTGGAACAGGGAGATGATATTTTTCCTGCCACTCAAGGCAAAGAACATTGGTGATGACTGAATATTTAGAATTGGACATATGGGGAAGGAAGGAAGTTATTTGGAGAGCAGCAGGTGGCCCAGAGAGCTCGTGAAAGTAAGGGAGAAGACCAGGAGAGAGTTGGGATGATGGTTTGGGGTGAGGACATTAAGGATCTATAGGATTTTGAATTTGTGAATATTTTCCATCTCCCAAGTAACCAGGCAGGGTGTGATTTTCTGATAACATTTCCCACTGTGGCCTCAAACTCAATATGACAACAATTAAACTTGGCATTTTCCCCCAAACTAGTTATCCCTCCCAGTTCACTGTTTCTGTTTCTCACCCTCCACGGTTCTCCCAATTACCCAGCCTGTGACTCCTTCTCTCCCTTGTTTCTAGTGCCAAATCCTGTTGATCCTTTCTTTGCTACATCTCTCAAATCCTTCCCTGTGTCTCCATGGCTGCCCCTGCAGCCCATGACCCTCTCCTCCATAAAAGCAAAGCCTAGACCCGCTGAGAGGAGCAACAGGGGGAGAATCTTGGCCCCAAGGTGAAGAGTCAGACTAACCCCTTCACCCTAACTCTTGTCCAACTTTCTCTTAAGTGGTTTCTTGCTATTTGATCTTAACACAGCATCCCAGTTTAGGAGGGTTGATGTTCAATTATTTTAGGACTCAGACCAGACCATGGATGTAAGACTCTTCCGTTAATGCCACACAGCAGAGTCCATACAAAGCTGGAATGTTTAAACAAGATTTTAAAGCTAAGGGAAGACAACAGCAAAATAAGAGTAAGATGAGACTAGGCCCTCTGGCTCACAAGCCACAAATACTTATCTTCAGCTTGTGGCCCAATCAAGGGTGTTTTAAGGCTCAGAAGAGTCCATCCTAGTCCCCAACCCAGGAGTTCCCCCAAAGATATCTACGCTTCAAAGTCCAGACTCCACAGAGGAAAACCCAATGAGAGAGGAGCGGTTCTTCTCTTTCCCACTGTTCCAAACCCAGCTTCTGCATGCTTAGAGACACATGAACAAATTGTTCATCAGGACTTCATCTGTGATGATTAAACATCAGCATCCTCCCACATGGCCACTGATACAGTACAAGCTAAATTATAGTACATCCATCCCACAATGGCATATTTATATGTTTGACAGGAAAGGTGTGCAAACTGTGTGATGGAAAAAATAAAACAGGCTATCAAATTGTATCTATCAAATGAGTTCTGCCATTTGGTAGTGTTAAACATGGGCTCTGAAGGCAGACCACCCAGGTTTACATCCCAGCTCACCGATTCTTTAGTTCCATTCAAAGTCCACTCAATGCCATTCATTTCCCTACATCCAATGCCACTCAAACTTTTCCCCAACCATGGACCACAGGACTCTCCTGTCTGTATCTACCTGTGGAAATTCTAGCCCTTATCTAGATCCAACTCACACCCTAAAGCTTGTTTGTTTCTCCCCCATACAGGGGCTCCAGGCCTCAGAGAATCCCTCTAGCACCCACTCCCTAAAAAACTCCTTTGAACAGATCTTTCAAAACCATGTATTTGTTGATTCGGTTTTCATGCAGAAGTATCTTACTTTCCTAAATAAGTTATACAGTTTTGAGGCCAGGAATCATGCAGATGGTAAGTACTTTAAAAGTGTGTGTTGACTGAGTTCAGGTCCCTGCAACAATTCAGACCATGTTCACATAATTACAACAGCTCAGAACTTGGGTATAACACTGTCCACCATAACCCAGAATTGAAACTCCCATTTGCTGTTGGTGAGGACATATATTGGTACAGTCCTTTAGACAGCAATTTGCCTATATCTATCAACATCTTAAATGTATGCATCTTGACCTAGCAATTCAACTTCTAGAAATATGTCTGAAACAAATACTCATAGAAGTTTGAAAGTTATAGATGAGCAGGGATATTTGTGGCATTGTTTATAATCATAAAAAAAATTGGAAACAACATAAATGTCCAACAATAAATGATCAAACAAATTACCAATAAACTCTGAAATATCAGGTAACCTTTAAGAAGATGAAGTCCCAATACAATGACATGGAAAGATGTCAAAGATATATTGTAAATTGTTAAAAGCAAATTGGAAAACCTTATAAAGTATGACTCATTTTTCTAAATATGCATATAGATGTATTTGCACACATAGAAAAAGTGTCTGGTTCACATGAAATTATCAACAGGAGATGAACCTAGGAGTAAGATTGGGGGAGAGGAAACTTTCCATTTTACTTTATGCACCTCCATTTCAGTTTAAGGCTTTTTTCTCAATAAACATGGATTACTTTTATTTAAATGCAGATTTACGGGAGGTGGGGGCCAAAAAAAAGGTAAACCTGAAGAGACATTACACACCCACCAAGAGGTCGGTTAGGAACATGCCCACTCGATTATCAAGCAGCTGGGACACAGGCTTGAGCACAGGGCCTGGGCAGCGGTCCCAGGGCTGTGCCTCAGAGTTTTCAGCCCTGCTTTTCTCTGTGGAATGCATATAAGATGTTCAATTAGTCACAGCAGTTGAGGCCAGGGGATGATAAAATGGGCAAGGGAACAGGAACGGTGCTGGCCCAGTCCAGAGTGAGGCCAAACTCCACCTGTTCAGACCCTAACTGCCCAGCAAGGCCCCACCAACTCAACTTCCCCCAGGAAAACCTTTCCAGAGGGTGCTGAGTGCCCTCTGACGCCTCACTATTCCCACCCCGTATTTGACCACTTGACAGCTCTCACAGGTTACCTCAATTATTTTGTCATGTATTAGTCTTCTCCGTCTACTCGATGAGAACGTCAGGGGCAAGCAGGAATGCACAAAGACATTTTAGGATCAGTGAGAAGATCCTGGTCTAGTCCCCCATCCCAAGTCCTCGTTATCTAACAGTGTGAAAGTCTGAATATTATTTTCCTTATCTCGAAGCTTTAAGACAGACAAAAATGTGAGCATCCCTGGGAGATCCAGTCTTACTCTGTGCTGGAACACTGAGACTTCAGCGGGAGTGAAGGGTTGGGTGGGTGGGGGCGGGGGATGGATACTGAAGCCTAGAGGGAGGGTGGGTAGGAAGCCCCGAGAAGAACAAAGCTGGAACCCCTGGAGGGAGTCTTCCTGTGCCTCACAAGGATGGCAGGGGCCGGCCCAGGAGCCAGGATCATGCCTTATGCATGTGAAACCAGAGAGCCAGACCCATGCTGATGCTCACCGCAGCTGTGCCACAGAAGAGAGATGGTGCTCAAGACAGGATCACAGCAATAACTCCCACGCGGGTACCTGCCAAGCATCTCACCAATCCAGATGCCCCAGCCTGCCCCAGGTCTTCTCATTCCATAGGCCAAGCCTGAGCCCCAAATGTCTGTAGTTTGGAAATGCCTCCAGGTCATGCAGACACACAGTCAGACTTGAAATGACTAAGTCAGAGGGAGGTGTCTGTACTCAGGCTCGGAAGACCGGAGACACACAGAAGGGGCGCCGGCCCCCAGCCCAGTGCCACCAAAGGGGTAGGGGCGTGTCTGGACCCCCCAGGGAGAGACCAAACTCAGATGCCTGGTAATCTGAAACAGCCTCAGCCTCCCACACCCCCCCAAGTGCTTACCTTTCCTAACCCTGGAGGATTAAGTCTTGGGGGAGAAAGAGCAAATTCCACAAGCCAGGGAGATGAGGACAGTAGGCCCCACCCCAGCTGCCCGGGCCCTGCTGTGGCCCAGGGAAAGCCTGGATCTTTGTAACTTTGGAGGCATTTCCTGGACTGTGAAATGAGCCCTTTACAGGAGCAAAACAAAGTGAACAGTTGAGAATTACCACATCAATAAAGCCGACTCCAAATTTGGCTAGGAAAGAACCAAATTCCCAGGATAGCCATTAGCAGAGCCAAGATTCACTGGCTACCTGCATTCAACTTCACTTTTTCTTCAGGAATCTGGGATGAATTGGGATAAAAACAAATACTTTTAATAACACCACCCCCAAAAAAATTCCATCCAGCAATTAACAGATGTATTTTTCTAATAGCTGTATTCAGTTACAGCGAGGAGAGAGATTGAGAGGGAGAAGAGCACTGATGGCTCGAGTTGCTTTTTTTCCCTCTCTTGGAAATAACGTCCTTAACAATTCAAACCCAAATAGAAAATATATTTTAAATGTATTTGCAGGTGAGCAGCCAGCCCCTTCCCCAGGAAGAAGTCAATGAAATCCATGAGGACTGCAAACGCATGGGGCTTCTAATTGGCAAAGGCGGTATTTTTGCTCAGGTAAGAGAAAGGCCGGTCGTTCCCTATCCCTTTAGGTAGGCGTCTCCCTGACGTCCCAGAGCTGGTCTCTTTTCTTCCTGACCCAGCCCCACTTCCTCTAGGCATAATGCTCAGGTCTTTTCATGAAAAAGGTGCCGTGAGGCCTGAAGACCACCAGGGGGAGCTGTGTGCAAATGGTTTCGTTACCGCCGCTCTAGGAGGACCGTCTACCTAGGCTTAACAAGAGATGTGCACACCTACCAGAGGATTTACGGTACAGGTCACAGTAGAGTCATCACAACCATGCAATGACTAATTTCTCTCATGTATGAATTCGTTCTAACCCCGTGAAAGCAATTCTAGTAGGGAGGAACCTAACAGTGCTGGCAGGCCCAGGGGACCCTGCAGGAGAGGTGGGCCGCCCTGGCTGGGTCCCTAATGAGAACTCAGAATCAGCCACTCCCAGGGCCCTTCACCCATGCAGAGTCCGGCTCTGCCGACTCCTTTCTGGGAAGGCCAGGAATAGTCCCAGGCAGGGGTGGTCCTGGTGCGGCCCTGCCTCTGGGCCCGTGCTGCAGCTGCTAGGAAAGCCTTCTCCCCGATCTCTCACACCAGCAGGACCCTCACCCTGAAGTGGCTCCAGGGCAGACATGGAAGATTGAGTGTAGCTTCTGCTCCTCCCCTAATTTGTCCTTGTCCTTTGTCATGTTCGTCCTTCTCCCCGGTTTCCCTGCTCCATTCCTGCCCTGCATTCTCGTTGAGTGAACACTCTGGCCTCCTACTTCTCAGAGAACATAGGAGCTCTTAAATAAGATCTCTATGTAAACTCATCTGCCCCCACATCCGTTTCTTACTTCCTCTCCTGAAGATTCACTTCAGGAAGTGTCTCTCCTATTCAGATTTAGATCGTGGACCTGTGCCCTTGACTCTTGACACTCTCCAGCTTTGTTCAAGGGGACATCACTTGTTCCCTTGTATCTGTAACTTCTCCTCAACTTCCCCTCACCCTGTTAAGAAATAGGCTTCCAGCTCTCCCAGCCCAAATCAAACCACCTCAAACCAGAATGAGCACTTTGGCTGGGACATTCTCTCTGAGTTTTTTCTAGTCCCAGTCACAGGTATTTTTCTGTACAAATTAATGATTAAAAATCCTGTAACTTATAAAAACATGAAACAGTTGTTTACATGCTTAGTTATTTCTTAGTTATTTGGAAAACATGTAAGTGCTAAGCAGCTGTTGCTATGCTAGAACTAACGTTACAATGATAACTAAGATCCAGTCCCTCCCTTCCCGGAGCTGGCAGGAAAGACAGGCATATAGCAAATTAGGGGCGCCTGGGTGGCTCAGTCGTTAAGCTTCTGCCTTCGGCTCAGGTCATGATCCCAGGTCCTGAGATCGAGCCCCGTATCGGGCTCCCTGCTCCACGGGAAGCCTGCTTCTCCCTCTCCCACTCCCCCTGCTTGTGTTGCCTCTCTCACTGTCTCTCTCTGTCAAATAAATAAATAAAATCGTTAAAAAAAAAAAAACCAGCAAATTAGAATACAATGTAGCAAGCTCATCTACAGCTATAAAAAGGGGTATCACAGGAGGAAAGAGAAGGGACTCCTAGCCCAGACTTCCTAGCTAGGCTGAGCCTTACACAGTGAGATAAACACTCAGCGTGTGCAGAGACCTGGCCGACTGCAAAGAGCTACAAGCTCAGCTGTGTGGCTGAAGCATAAGGCTTGAGGCGCTGAGTGGTAATAATACAAACCCTTAATGCTTGTCAGGCACTGTTCTAAACATTTTGCATTGACTCATTTAATGCGCTCAACAAGCCTATGAAATGGATACTATGATTGTTCTAATTTTACAGATGAAGCAGAAGAGGCACAGAGAGGTTAAGTAAGTTACCCAAGTCGCACAGCTAGTAAGTGGCAGAACCAGGACCCAAGCTCAGGCAGTCTGATTTCTGAGTCTGCCCTCTGGGGAGAATAAGCCTGAGGGGCCAAGACTGGGGGCAGTGAACGGGAGGGGGGTGGCCCGTGGTGCCGTTTGAACTGTCTCCGCAGTAGCGCGATTAAGGGCACATTCAGGGCACGATTCCAGAGGGGTGAAGTGCGCAGACTGGGATGCGAAGCACGAGGCAGAGTCGGGGATCAAGCCTCCTGTCTAACTTGGTTGAGACATGGCAAGGACGAGCGCCGCTGTGAACATGCGCCGTCTGAGGGGGTTATGGACATCTGTTCCTGCAGACAAGTCGGTAGCTCAGAGGAGAGAACCGGGGCCAAGTCACGATTTTTGGAGTCGTCAGCCTCCCAGCGGTGAGAGGGGGACGTCTCCGGGGAGGGAGTCGCCATGGGAAACGCGCAGAGCCGGCCACGCACCTGCGCCGCACCCGCCTTTACCCGCGGAGGCAAGGCGCCCAGACAGAGGACAGACAAGGGCCCAGAGGCGCGGGGAGTTAGCAAGCCCCGCAGGCTCGAGGGGGCGAAGCTCAAGGGGAGGGAGGGACCCAGGCGCCCCAGGCGGCGTCCCAGCCGGACGGTGAGGGCTGAAAAATGCCCCCCACCGGGCTCCCCACCCAGCAGCTCCCGGGGCGGCTGAGGCCAGAGAGGCGCCCGAAGGCTGCTGGAGGCCGAGGCCCCCCGGGCTGCGGTGGGTCGGGGTGTGAAGAGACCAGCGTGGGCAGAGGGAACAGTAAAGGCCAACAAGCACCAACCCCCCTTTTGAGTCCGTTTGGGTAATAGGAGACAATCGCGTTTGTATAGTGGCTGGAAGGGGGGCGTGGGGGGCGTGGGGGGCGTGGGGCCGACAGCTCTTTATCTGGCGTGGTTTGGATTTAGGTTGGCAGAGGTGTAAGTCGGCTTGTTCGCGGGTTGGGGGGGTGGTCCGAGAAGCTGGGGACGCCCGAGAGGAGGGGATGCTTCCCGGAGGGAACGGGGTGGGGGGGCGCGGCCCCAGGGCCCAGGGCTCACTTCCATAGGATAGACGCCTGGTCCTCCTCACCTTCAGGCGGGGATGTAAGACTGGAGGTGGGAGCACACGAGTTTCTAGAAAGATCTTGCCTGACAGCTTCTGAGCCGCAGGGGGAAGGTCGTCTGTGGCACGGAGGGAGAGGCGTGGGAGCTGGGGGAGCAAGCTGAGAGGGAGGGTAAAGTTTCCAACCGGGTGGACGAGGACAAGAGAACTTAGGACCCGCAGGAGTTGGAGCGGCTGAAACAGTAGTGGTGCCCGTCTGTCCGTCTGCCCGGCGGCGGGACGTTCTCGGACCCTTCCCGCAGGCCACGGTGGGGTGGGCGGTGCGCTTCAGCCCCGCGCGGCCCCCGCAGGCGCCTGCTGCGTGCAGGCGGCGGCGGCGGCGGGTGCGGGGCGCGCGAACTGAGGGCCCGCTGGGAAAGTCGTGCACCCTGGCAACCGGACGCGGCTGGCCGGGCGGGAGTGGGAGGAAGACGCGGAGCGGGGCGGCAGTCCGGAAGCCCATGGGGGATTGAGGAGACTGAAGTGTTAGTGAAAAGGGCAGATGTAGTGGGAATCCGAAATTAGATTGTTCCTGACGAAGAAGAGGCTCTTGGCGCTGGCCTTGAGGGGGTAGGGAGGGGAGGGTGGATGCAGAGGAGCAGAGATGAAGGTTCTGGGAGTCTTGGCAATCAGGAAGCTACTTTGTAGGGTTGTAAACCCGGACATGGAGGCCACCCTCGGTACCCGCAGAAATTAGGTGTAGATAGGTGCCCGAGACCTCAGTGAAGGTGGTGGAAGGACCAGGAGGTGAGCAGATGGCAAAAAAAGGAAGAGGTGCAGAGCCAGATGGTACCAGAATTGTTAGGAGACTAGAAGGTGAATGGCCTGGGTACAGCATTGGGGAGGGAGGAGACCAACCCAGGAGGGAAATAGAAGACATGTCATAAAAATAAGGTTTAAGAGTCTTAGCTTAGTGCATTTTCTCAAAGTTATATTTGATTCTATGATGATCTGTTGCTCTATTTTCCTTTGTCTCCTCAGACATTCCGCATCACGCCCTCAATGTGCATCACTAAACCAGATGTTCATTTTGCAGTGGAAGTATTTCGGTCTGCCTTAATCCAACACATGGAGAGAAGAGCTAAATAAATTTTTAAAAAATAAAAAAACAACAAGCTTCAAGAACTTCCCCACTTATGTTCAAGGGTTAACTTGAGGAATTCAGTTAGATAATTGGTATAAGTTGTATAGGACATGGTTGACTGCCTATCAGCCAAATGTGTTACCAGAGTCCCCATTATCTTGAGAACTCCATCCTTCAGGAAAGGATCTTTAACCCTAGCTCGGAGAATAAATCCTAATTATTCTAGGTTAGTTACCGTCATTTAGCTCCCCCTGTCAGGATTGGTTTATGCATGACATGTGACCTATTTGGGGACGACGAATCCTGAAGGAAAATATTTTGATGGAGGTGCCTTCAGGTTTCTTTATTAAAGAAATTTCTTTAATAAAGGTTTCTTTGTTCTTCATTCTTCATCACCAGAAGACATGTCTTCTTGCACTGATCATAGGTTGTGCTCAAATCATGTCAGCCATTTTGAGGCTATGAAGACAAAGCTTCTTTGCTGGGGTTGGAAGGTAGAAGGAAGCTGAGTCCTTAGTAATGTCAATGAGCCTCTGAGTTAACCAATCCTAGATTCTTACCTTGGAGCTTCTTGTTACATGAGATAATAAATTCTGTGTATTGCACAGCCTTTTGGATTTAAGCTTATTATCTATTATTGCAGCCATAAACATCCTGAGAGATGATGCAGAAAATACCCCAGGTTGATAACTGTCCCCTTCTTTTTTAACTCCCTTAAGATATCTGTCGGAGCTTTCTACTCGATTTCCACTTCCATCACCCCACCCTGAACTAAACCCTCATTACTCCTATTACAATAGCCTCCAAGACCAGAATTTTTCAAACTTTAGTCATTAAAATGCACATTCCTAGTGTTTTTTCCCTGTATGTGTATACCACCCATCGTAGAGTTGACTTAATATTTTTCCTTAATTTAACTTGTTTTACTTAGAGGTATTTGACAGTAACCTTTCTATAATAATAATAAAAGGGAAATCAGTACTTCTTGTCATACTGGAAAGTAATCATACAAATAAAATAAACACAAAGCAATGTAATTCAGCTCTGGCAAGACGCAATTGCTTGCCGATGTTCCCAGTCTGAAGCTTGTTCAAAAGGGAGACTAGAGAGTATTTGAAGGGTGTCAAAAACTACTAGCAAACTGATACCCTCTCCTTAACACAAACAGAAGAGGGTCCACAGAATTGAAAGGGAAACGACCTTCTCAGCATGCAGTTAGATGTTTATTTGAGCTGTGTCCTGTCCGATGCCGTGTTCTCGTGGCCTACCCCCTGGGTGTCTGTTCCACTAACACATCCTTCACCTCACTGCCAAATTTGTCTCCCGTGGGCATTGACTTAAACATGGCATTCCCTTGTACGAAAACTTTCAGTTGCTCCCCATTGCACCCTGGATAAGATCAATACCCCTTTAACAAGGAGCTCAATACCCTCCAGTATCCAGTTGCCAAACAGAGTGAACACTTTAGAAATGCTCTGTTTTGACAAGGGGAAAGGTCACTGAATTGAAAGCCAAGTGATCTGAATTCTAAGCTCAGTTCTTACACCACTTATTTGCTCTAGTTGACCTTGGGTAAGCCTTCTAACCAATTTTTAAACCTCATTTTGTTCCCAGTCTTACCGATACTTGCCCTTCCCACCTCCTGAGCTGTGTTGGGAGTCAAGTAAGCTAATGAATGTAAAAGCACTTTGAACTATGCAGATAGAAATTCTTCCCTTTAAGCTGCATTTCTCTTCTTCCTTTACTAGAAAACTTCCCAAGAGCAGTTTTTGTGCTTCAGTGATCCTTCCTTGCCTCCTGTCCATGTCTCAACAACTAGGATCTCACTCCTGCCTCTCATTCCTTGGAAACTGCCTTCTCAAGAGGCCATCAGTGACTCCCTTATGGCCAATATTTAATGTTTCTTTTGAATGTTCTTTCTTTTTCTTTTTCTTCTATTTATTTATTTGAGAGAGAGAGTGAACAAGCAAGGGAAGCAGGCTCACCACTGAGCAGGAAGCCAGATTCAGGACTCCATCCCAGGACCCTGGGATCATGACCTGAGCTGAAGGCAGACGCTTAACCAATTAAGCCACCAGGCGCTCCTGAATGTTTTTTCTAAACAACTGCTTCTTTTTTTTTTTTAATTTTTATTGTTATGTTAATTGCTCCTTTTTGAATACTATTTCCTTGGCTTCTGCAATGTGGTCCTTCTATCTCAGATGGCTCTTCTCAGTCTCTTTCCTGGCAACTCCTCAACTACAAGGTTCTGTCCTGGGCCATACCTTCTTCCATGCTATACTCTCTCCTCTAAGTAACCTCATCTACTTCGGGAATTTCACCTGTCCTAACTATGCTGATGACTTCCAAATACTCATCTTCGGTCTCACCCTTTTTTCTGAGCTCCAACCCCAAGATTCTAGCCGTCTAGACACCTTCATTTGGATGTCACAAGGACACTTCATATTCAGCATATCTGACGGAAAACACACTGAATATCTCTCCTCCAAGGAACCCCTTCTGGATTAATGGTAACTTTTTGTCTCGGGCACACACCTTAGGGCATTATTTTCCTCCGTTATATTTTTGCCTTTCATATGACTAATCTCATGAATACGTTCTCCAGCATAGTTTTTCTTAACCAATCCTAGATTGGTTATATGCCCATTTATTACCAAAACTGCCTTAATTTGGGCCATTATTCTCACTTCTAAACTATTTAAACTACCTCCTAACTGGTATTCTGGACTCTTTCCTAATCCATTCTCTGCACTGATACCAGAGCCACCTACTTAAACAATAAATATGATCACATCTCTCATCGCCTGAAGCCTTTGAGGGTTCCCTATTGTCCATGGAAGAAGTCTAAACTCCCAACTATTATGACATTCAAGAGCCTTCACAATTTGCTCCCAAACCACCTTTTTGAGCTTTACTCTTGCTGTTCTTTCCATGCCATGCACATCGGTTCTTTGATCCTATAGTTCACTCTACCTGGAACGTTCTTCCTCTCCTCTTTGTCCGTGGAAATCATGGTGTTAGGAGGATTGGAAAAAGAAGCCAAGACTCACTTCTTTGTTCTTCTTCAAAGCCTTCCCATTTTCAATACTCCTTTTCTTTAAAAATAAAGTAAAAGGAAAGAACATTGAAAATAAAGATTATGGTAACTATTTAGGAATTTAGCAAAACATGAAGAGGAAACAATGAAACACAAATTTAAATAAAACCAAAAGCAAAACAAAATGTTTCCCTGCTCCAGCCCAGGTCCCTGCCAATGCCAGAACATAGTCTGCTGGAAGAAATGGGCTAAAGGGTTTTAGTTGTTCATATAAATTCATAGAACATAGTCCTTGTGGCTTCCTGAGTCCTATAGGATCTTTGTGTATGCCTAACTGTGCACTGTTATTCTCCCACCTCCAGGGGTCACTCTAGAGTAAAAGCCCGGAATGGAATTCTGCAGGGTAAGGGGGTCCTGGGCCTCGTTTCCTGACTATGACAGTTGATGGCTCTATCTGAGTGCCTGTTGATTAGGAGAAACTGCTCCTCTTCCTTGAAGAGCATTTGGGGACTTAAGATGCATAAACCATCAGGGCGCCTGGGTGGCTCAGTTGGTTAAGCGACTGCCTTCGGCTCAGGTCATGATCCTGGAGTGCCTGGATCGAGTCCCGCATCGGGCTCCCTGCTCAGCAGGGAGTCTGCTTCTCCCTCTCCCACTCCCCGTTTGTGTTCCCTCTCTCGCTGTGTCTTTCTCTGTCAAATAAATAAATAAAATCTTTAAAAAAAAAAAAAGATGCATAAACCATCAGAAGCATGGAGCAGAAAGAGCAAAAATGATGGCCTTCGAGCCTGGATGGTCATTCCCTTCTCTCACGAGTTTATAAACATGATGGATTCCTGCTTCTTTCCATTTGGAGCCGTGGGCAGCAGCTTCGCACCCCCCTTTCCCCCTTCCATTTTCTGCTCTACCCACGGGAGGTGGGAGGTAAGCCAGCTTACATAAGGCAAGGAGCCCACATTCTTGCCAAGCTCTTTTTTATTTCCTTTCTTGTTAAAACGGTCTAAAGTGAAGATAATGAACACTCAGCTCAAGTAAACTTTTTTCCACACAAGGAACATATTGACAGTTCATCATGTGATTAGAATATAACAGTAAAATGTCAGTAGCTGTTTAAAAATTCTTGAAATGCCAATCCACTCAGGAGGGAGTAATTAAAATTAAAAAAAAAAAAAAAACCCACCATCACATCAAGCTTTGGCTATGCCATTATTAACGATTATAAAGAGATGTAAAATAACACTTATAAAGAGATAATACAGCAACAAACTATGCTTTTATTTGTTTTATAAAACTCCATTTTTTATATCAGTGTAGTTTTTGACGCTCCATAATTCAGGCTAACCTCAAATGGTATCTCTAAACTATGGGAGGACTTAATTCTTCTACCTTTTAAATCCCACTTAAATCTTACCTTTCTTGTAAAGAACCACAAAAGAAGAATAGAGAAACATCACAACATTTGCCAGTTGGTCATCAGAACGCCAATGGCAGAGCGTCCTCAGCAGAGCAGGTAGAAGGCTGCTGGGCCCCGCATCAGCCGATCGCTCTGGGTTCATGAAAGCTGAAGACTCCCTTCCAACTGGGCACAAGCCGTAAAAATGGGTCATAGCTTTGCCCCATTAAAAATGGGTACAGTAGCATACAGCTCCACAAAGTATCTCAACAAAAACGAGGGTCCCCCTAGTTTAGTAAGAGCGAAGACACAGAAGCAAGCGTTTCTTTACGCCAGCCCAGCGCAGGGAGTGTTTGGCAGAACTGGAAGTGTCATGCTAGCGTCCATGATGCAGAGCCGCAGCGCACAGAAATGTCGAGAACACAATCTAATTACGAACTGGGCGGGGAGGGTCCTTGCAGGCGGCAGCTCGTGAAACACGAACCTTTAATCGGTCGGAACAACACGATGCAAGGGAGTGAGCCTGCGCACTCTCTCCACTTGATTGCTCTCCGGCAAATTCCCCTCTCTGTGCAGAAGCTTCCCCTGTCCAGAGAATAATAATAGAACCTCATGGAACCTGTATGAGGATTAAATAAGAAAATACACTGGCAGCTACTCAATTAAGGTTAACTCTTCCCTTGGCGTCTCTTGCCTTCTGACTGGTCCTCACTGCCTTGGGCTAATGTTTATTCCCGTGTATACAACTCATCTCCCTAACCAGACTTGCCGCGACTGACAGGGTGAGCTCATCTTCTCCATCCTCATATGCCTGCCTAACACAGGGAACCTCACCAAAAGCAAGAACCAGCTCTTCTGGGTGCTGCGGGCCTTTTATCCCTAGATGCTACAATGTGACCAACAGCTGAAGGCAACCATGAGCCCATCTGAAATAAACAATGAGCCATCTGATACAGGCTTGTGTGTGTGTGTGTGTGTTCAGAAACCTATATATTTAGAAATACATACAATATCTATATTTAAACATGTGGAATATATAACTGAAACATATGGAAATAAGTATTTGGAAATGTTTGTGTAAGTGTAGAATTTCAGGTAACAAAAGTACCTAGGATTATTTTATTTGTTTGTTAGTTTGTTTTAAGATTTATTTAAGTGATCTCTACACCCAACATAGGGCTCCAGCTCAGAATCCTGAGATCAAGAGTCCTATGCTCTTCGGACTGAGCCAGCCAGGTGCCCCCGGGATTATTTTAGAAAGTAAGGAAGCCACCCTTGGATGAATTGTGAGAACACCATAGTATCCACAGGAAGAATTGAAAGGGCTCCCAGATACCCCTCCTGCCTTCTCCAAGGGGGTGTCCCAATTCTTAACACTCTCCTCAGGTCCCCCAGTTCACATCCCTGTTGTGCTCACACTGGTCTCCCCCTCCCAGGACCTGTGCTCACCCTCCTGTCTTCCTCCTGCAGCGCCGCCCTCCCCACGCCCGCAGGCTTCCCCACCCACGGCTTCCTCATCCTTCACAAGCCGGGAGCCACATTCAGGGGCACGTTGTTATTTTACAGAAACCGTTGTTCTCTCCCCCTCAATCACTCCATGTTCTCTCAGGATCTTGCTGCATAAATTGTTCATTCTCTGCTGGATTTTCCCCTTCTATGTTCTTCTTCCTTCTTCCCCTCAACCTATAAATGTGCTTCTCTCTCCTATAGAAAAAAAGTCTTTAAGCACAAGAAATTGTGGGGTGCTGCTCCAACCTTTCCTCAGGGCCCTGCAAGCTGGCTCCTGGAAACCTGTTCTTTTAAAAGTCACCAGTAACTAGAGGCACCTGGGTGGCTCAGTTGGTTAAGTGTCCGACTCTTGGTTTCGGCTCAGGTCATGATCTCAGGGTGGCGAGATGGAGCCCCACATCAGGCTCCATGGTCAGTGCAGAGCCTGCTTGAGATTCTCCCTCTCCCTCTGCCCCCCTCCAAACCCGCGCTCGCTCTCTCATTCTCCCTCTCTCTCTCAAATAAATAAATAAATCTTTAAAAGTCACCTGTAACCCCTGTAATGGTTATTCTTATGTGGCTACTTGACTGGCCATGAGATTTTCCAGGTATCTTATTAACTCTTATTTCTGGGTGTGTCTATCAGGGTGATTCCAAAAGAGATTAGCATTTGGATAGGTGGACTGTGAAAGCAGATGGACCTCCCCAGCCTGGGTGGGCATCACGCCGTTTGCCGGGGGTCTGACTAGAACAAAAAGGTGGAGGAAGATTGGATGTGCCCTGTCTCTGTCTGACCACTAGAGCTGAGAAATCAGTCTCCTCCTGCCCAGCATCCCTGGTTCTCAGGGTTTCAGACCCAGACTGGAATGTGCACCTTCAGCTCCTCTCCTGAGTTCTTGGGCCTTCAAACTACAGCTGGCTTCTCTGGGTTTTCAGCCTGCAGATGACAGACCATGGGACTTCCCAACCTCCCTAATCATGTGATCCAATAACTTAAAAGAAATCTCTTTCTAGATATAGATATATATCTATGTAGATATATATACATATAGAAAATCTACTTACATAGATACATATGTGTATCGGCCTATACAGATACATACATACATCTATATAGATAAATAGATGGCTAACTAGCTGGCTAGCTAGACCCTACTGGTTCTTTTTTTTTTTTTTTTTTTTAAGATTTTACTTTTAAGTAATCTCTACACCCAATGTAAGGCTCCAACTCACAACCTCAAGATCAAGAGTTGTATGTTCTACCAACTGAGCCAGCGAGGGACCCCAATTCTATTGGTTCTGTTTCTCTGGAAAACCCTAATACACCCCCTTAACTGCTAAGTTCAACAGAATGTCTTCAGCCCTCACCTTACTTGGCATCTCCGTGGCAGCTGAAACTACTGGTCACCTTCTTCTTCTAGAAATTCTCTCCCTCTACTTTTTTTTTCCTAATGGCTCCACACTCTTCCATCATCTTACCCCCTCTTGAGTCTTTTGCCTTCTTATGCACTGGTTTTTGTTTAGTTTGCTCCCAGATGCTGTTATACCACAGGGATTTTTGCCTTAAGCTCTTTTTTCCCCTCTCTGTATACTTCATCTGAGTGATTGCATCCATGATCCATGATGCAAGGCTTTTTACTATCTAGCTGCTGAGGATTCCCAAACATACCTCACCTCCAGGGCAACCTCCCCATGGCTTAGAGACTCGTGCTGTCAGCAACTCCTTGAACATTTCCCCTAAGTACCTCCTGCATTCTCTTCCTCCTCCCTGGAGCACAGGTTGATCCAGCTGCCTTCTTGCTGTAAGTGCCTGGTGCCAGTAATTCCCCACCCACCCCAGCCAGTCCAAACCAAACTTCTGACTCTGGCTTGCCTCCCTGCCATCCGTTTGTGCTGCCCCCGTAACTGCTGGTCACAGCTTCCTCGCCTCCTCTAACTGCCCCAGCCCCAGCTCTCATGACTAGTTGGGAGTGTTTCAGCGATGGCCCTTGGTACACTTTGGGCCTTCTTTGTCTTGGTAATTGCCCTGTTCCCTTCCTTGTCGCATGGCCCACCCTGCCAGTCATCCTCATCCTCACCCATGCAAGAGTTTTCCAGTTATCTAACTCTTTCTCTGCTCTAGCTCAGAGCCTCAGTTTGCAGGCATCATTGATTGCCACTTGAAGCAAATTTTTAAAAAGCAAAAGGTAGGAGGAGAGAATGAAATTATGCCAGAAATAAAATATTTTTAGGATTTTTTTTCTTCCTGTGATGGTACTAGGGGTACATCAATGTAGTAAGTGAACTTTAGCAGAGGTGTCATTAAAAACCACTCTTCCAGCGAGTTCCATTCGGCACCACCACCCACCAGGACCTGGCACCGGGACTTGATCCATGCTCCTCCAGGGGTCCTGAGCCCGTTCCACCAACCTGGGTTAGAGGGCCCTCTTTATCCTTGCTAACAGCCCTGGAGTCAACCCCTAGACCCGTCCAGTAACACCCCTTCCTTCTTTTTAGCAATATTCTACCCTCCATCTTCTTTTTAGCAGGGAGCTTTTCCCCTTCCCAGGAACATTGCCTTCCCCTACATGTACACCTCTTTTTGTACTTCTTTAAGTAGAATCTTACACCCAGAATTAACTCCTCCCTTACTTGTCTAACTCATCCAGAAGGATTGTGGGGAGAGGTGGTGGGTTTGGGTACAAGGAAGCAGGATGTATAATGCTCAATCCTTTTAGTGCAGCAAAGAAAGGGTAAAAAAAAAAAAAAAACAGTTTAGTTTCTGTATTAAAGTCCTGAAGATTCAGATTTTGCCACTCTCGAAAATACCTTTCAGAAATGCATGCTGTCTAGATGCACAACTTTAAAAGAATATATTTGAACAAGAAGGACAAAGCTGAAGGATTCACATTTCCTGTTTTCAAAACTGATTATGAAGCTACAGTAATCAGAACAGTGTGGTACTAACATAAAGACACACTTTTAGACCAAGAGAATAAGATAGAGAGCCCAGAAATAAACTCTCTCGTAAATGGTCAATTTTTGACAAGGGTGCCAAGACCATTCAATGGAGAAAAGATAATTTCTCAACAAATGGTGTGAGGCAAACTGGATACCCATATGCAAAAGAATGAAGCTGGACCCTTTCCTTACAACATATACAAAAATTAGCCCAAAATGGATTGAAGACTTAAATATTGAGCTAAAACTTTAAAAGTCTAGAAGAAACACATAAAAAAAAATCTTCATGCCATTGGATTTGGCAATGATTTCTTGGATAAGGCAACAAAAGAAAAAATAGGTAAATTGGGCTTATTCTGAATTAAAAGTTTTGTGCATCAAAAGCACTGAGAGAAAAGACAGCCCAAAGAATGGGGTAATATGTTTGCAAATCATATGTCTGATAAGGACTAGGAATTGAGACTGTATCAAGAACTCCTACAACTCAACAAAACAGCCCAGCTCAAAAATGGGCAAAGGACTTCTCTAGCCATTTCTTCAAAGGTAATATACAAATGGCCAATAAACACATGAAAAAAATGTTCAACATCACTAGTCATTAGGGAAATGCAAAGCAAAACCACAGTGAGATACCATTTATACCTGTTAGGATGGCTATTATCCAAGCATACACACACACACACACACACACAGAGTAACAAGTATTGGGGAGGATATGTAGAAATTGGAAACCTTGTACATTGCTGGTGGGAATGTTTTCCGTTATGGAAGCAGTGTGGTAGTGTGGTAGCTCCCCCCAAAAAGTGAAACACAAAATTACCATACGATCCACTTCTGGGTATATATCCAAAAGAATTAAAAGCAGGAATTCGAACAGATATTTGTGTAATTGTGTTTATAGCAGCATAATTCAGAATAGTCAAAAAGTGGAAATAACCAAGAGCTTTCTGGATGAACGGATAAACAAAATGTGGCCTATGCATAATGATGGACTAGTACTCATTCTTCAAAAGGAAGGAAATCCTGTCACATACTACCGCCTGGATGAACCTGGAAAACATGATGCTAGGTGAAATAAGGCAGCCACAAAAGGACAACTGCTGTGTGGTTCTGCTTGTATGAGGAACCCCGACCAGGCACATTCATAGAGAGAGATAGTAGAATAGAAGTTAGCAAGGGTGGGGGGAGGCAGGGATGGGAAGTGATTGGTTAGCAGGTCCAGAGTTTCTGTGTGGGGTCCTGAAAAATGAATAAATGGATAGTGGTGAGGGTCGTGCAACACAGAATGTGCTTAACACCACTGACCTATATACACTTGGAAATGACTGACATGGTAAATTTCACAAGTTTAAACATTTTTGCAAAGAAGATACTCACGTGTAAGGAACACTTTCTCCAGCAAGCACAGACTGCAGGATTAATATAGAGCTTTGGATTACATAAAGCAGTGCAAGGACACAGGGAATCCATTGCCTTAAAGCCAACAGGCCTCACTTCTCTGTATCTGGGTGAGAAAAAAATGTTCACTGCAGCACCGAGAACTCATGTCTTCTCTTTGCATCTGGGTTTCTCAATACCAGACCTTTGGTCTGCGGCACCTACAACTTTCGTCTGTAAGTAGATGTAAATACCAGCAGTGGTCACCATCCACTGAGCGCCCTTACCAAAGTAGGGGACAGTCTGTTCCCTGCAGCAAGTGCTCTTATCTGTAAAACAAGCAGGTTGAACTAGATAGGTCAACTCAAAGACCCATCTCGGTGCTAGCATTTTCCTGCTCCCTGAAACTTTAAAGAAGTAGGTACATCGAGAGGGCTTCAGTATAGTTTTTCCTGGAAACAGAGCTGAAGTGGATTTTTGAAGGGTCTGGGCTCAGTGACTTCGGGGCGTGGTTGTTGCAGACTCACTCAGCCCTGAGTTCTAAGGTCTCCTGGAGAACAGGCGAGTTTCTAAGTGGCTAACAGGATGCAGATGGTGCTAACGATGTGGGAAATTGGAAAGACCTGGGAATATATGGACTATGGAAGACTCTCTTTCCTTGAAAGGTCAGAAAATGCCTCAGGCTTCCCTCGACTGCTTGAATCCGTTCTGATTATGCTGTCTCTCGGCATTCTACCAGGCAATCTGCTCTTACGTCACATTGTTTTCCATCCTGTGATGAAGCTGATGGCTCGTGAGGAAAGTGTCAGGCACAAATGATAAACGACTGAGAGATGGGAGGATTTTGCTTAATAAGATTACCGTGCGTTAAAAAAATGACAATGAAGCTTTAGATGTTAAGGCTTCCACAGGAGTAACAAATCAACCCCTAAAATTTCAAAATAGACTATTTAAAAATGTATAATGCTATTATCAGCCCCCCGCCCCCAGCAAAGGGTGATAATGGGGAGAGGTCATTACTTCATCTTCTCAGGAGGTGAGACGGTGCTAATACTGACAATGATAAAGAATTAAACTGAATGTTAATTAAATTTTAAAGAAAATAAGACCTGGGTCTAACAGGCTGAAGTTTCCATTTGAAAATGGACTAGGGGATCGAAACAGACAACAGCCCTCACCGCCTATTTCTGCTTGCCTTGGGCAGAGTGACTTGAGGAACAGGCTCCCCGGCAGTGGTGAATGGAGTATACCCTTCCAAAAGTTCCATTGTTTTGCTCTGGAGGAAGAATATCAGTGTCAGATGGTAGAGGAATTCAGAAGAAGAAAAACTTAGACTGAGGAAATATTAGGGAAGCTTCATGGAAAAGGAGTCATTGAAACAACATTGCTCCAAGGCAATGTTAGGGGCATCAGGGGCTCCTGCTCGGGGCCCTCTGCTTTAGAGGGGTCCCATCCTGGTCTTGCTTTGAAGTCTAGGCCATAATCCAGACACACCGTTCCCCAGAACTCCCACATCCCCTGCCCAAATAGCTCCAAGCTCATGTGCAGGGTGTCGTTGGGTCTCCCCTCCCCCCGAGGAGCTGGTTGCAGGCGTTTAGAAGGAACTTGGAAAGGGGTGCTGAGCTGTCTACAAAGCCGGACGGAGCTGAGGCTGGGAAGACAGGGGCATGAGCAGTCAGGGGTCGGGTCTCCCCATGCCACCACTCTCCGGTAGGGAATGCAAGGAATCTGAGGACTCAAAATCGGAACCTGACCTTTTGGGTCTTTATCAAGTTCTAATTAGCAGGGAAGGAGGATAAAGCATATTTAACTTAATAGTTTGTTAGCTTGATTTATAACTCTGAAACATTTTGACATCTGGTGTGTGGATCCCCATTTGTTCTCCTCCCCCCAGGTCCCAAAATTCGAGGGTGTGCCGAATTCTAAGTGCAAAAGGCACCCTTGGACTTCTGAGCCTTAGGGGGAACCCACTACATAGTATTCCTTTTCCCAACTGAGAGAAAATGGACCAAAGCAAATGAGCATCAAAATACCAGCTTTATTATTATCCATCAGTAGAAGGTGTGGCAACAGGGACTTCCTATCACTAACCCCCAAAGTGAGCCAGAGACCACCCAGTCACAGCCGCACTGCACAGCCACGCGTCTTGCCCCCCACCCCACCGACCCCCCCTGCTGGCCGCTCCCTGGGAGCAGAGACTTCGCTGTTTTGCTCCCCTCACTGCGGGCCTGCATCAGACCATTCACACTCCGCAGGCACACTGGCCAACCCAAAAAAGGAGAGGAGTCACTCCACCCACACCCAGTTCCTCTGCCAAAACCACCAGTCAAATAACCATACATTCTCTTCTAGGGCGAGGATAGGGGCAAAGAGAGGCTGGACGGGTACGCTCAGCAGGATTGGGAGATTAGCGAATCACCCCCGCAATTGCCCTGGTATAATGCTGCTTTTTGAGTCTGTCTCCTACAAAGAATAGGAGGGCTTGAGAAAAATATTAGGAAGCTGACAAATTTCAAATTTCTTAAAAAAAAAAAATTAATCAGTTCCTTCCGAAAGCCCGCCGAAAGCCCAAAGCTGCATGTGATTTCACTTTAGAAGGGCCATGGCGATACTGATGGAGGAAATGCATTTGATCCGGAGCTGGGTGGAGAACTCCAGGCTGGTGCAAAGCTCCCCCTGGCCTGGATATTCAGGGGCTTTAAATGGCTCCACTTCTCATCACGTGTGTATGGAGAGCGAGTGAGGGTCTGCCCTCTGGGGCTGGAGAGCAGCGCAGTCTCCTTGGATGGTTTTGTGTCGTGTAAGCTCAGCCAGGCTCGGTGCTACTGAACAAGAGTCCTCCTGCAATCGCCCCCTCCGCGTGCTGCCCGTGCACACGGAGCTGCACGCGGAGTCTGCGTTTCATACATCCAGAGAGTGGATTGCTGATGCGCATGTATTTGCTGCAGAATGAACCACCATGAGCGGCCAGAGCACGCTTACCACCATCTGTTTTCTCTCTGTGCGCTCTGCATTGCCTGAATTCCGTTTGGGGAGTATTTCCCAAACCGGCCCTGGGGCTCCTGCACTCGGCCAGGTAGGACGGAAGACAGAAAAGGAGGACGGAGCCCCTACCTGCGCTCAAGGGGCTTGAAGTCTAGTTGCAGCCCAAGACTGGTCAGCCCAGGGCGGTTGTGCTCAGGCTGAGTGCCTAGTGCTTCCTGCTTCGCAGACACGACCACTTGGGGCTCTGCCGCTGCGCTGGGTTCGGGCCCTGGGGTAGGAAGCACGACGCGCCTCCCGCCCCAAAGACCTCTACCTCCTCATCCCTGAACCCGTGCATACATTTCCTCACATGGCAAAAGGGACTTTGCAGGGGTGAGGGAGGATCTGGAGATGGGAAATTATCCTGGGAGAGCCAGGTGGGCCTGTAATTACAAGGGTTTTTATACATGGAAGAAGGTCAGAGTCCGAGGAGATGGGACAAGCAGCCATTGCGGACTCTGAAAATGGTGGGGGCCACGAGCCAAGAATGCGGGCGGCCTCTAGAAGCTGGAAAAGGCGAGCAAAGGGACACTTCCCTGGAGCCTCCAGAAGGAACCAGCCTTGCTGACTGATGCCTTGACTCCAACCCAGTGAGACCCATTGCAGACTTGCGGCTTCGAGAACCTTAAGATAATAAATTTGTATTGCTCGAAGTCCTCAAGTTTGTGGTGATTTCTTACAGAAGAGGAAACTAATACGACACCATTACCCTCCTTCTGCTGATGGGGAAGCTAGAACGCAGTGACGTTAATAAGCTCAAGGTCACACAGCCGGTGCGAGACAGTGCTGGGATTGAAACCCAGCTGCGTTCCCTTGCAAAGCCCAGGCTCTCTGAAGCACGCGGTCCTCCATTCAATCTAGAACAGGTCAGTGAATTACAGGACAGCACAAGGCAGCCCATCAGCAAGCGTTCAAGTAAAACAGACATTTCGTGGCTTTTACATATGCTATTCTCAGCTGAGGATCCCAGGGAGTTGGTGACATTTCCAGAGCAAAAGAGCTTCCCAGTCTCCAGCGGGAGGAAAGGGCCCTAGTTTTCCATGTGTTTCTGTCACGCTCAGCCCCTCCAGGGGGCCACTGAGGAAGCGGACTTGGTGTCCCAGGACTGGAGGTGGTGGTAAGTGCCTCTCGCAGTGGCCCCAGGACAAGAGAACTCATGAAATCAAGGTCCTGGTTCTGCCTCCCCATAAAACGGCAACGAAATCGAGATCCAGAGAAGAAAACACCGTGTTCAGGGAGATCTGGGTGCAGATCGATTGGCAATCAAATCCATGCTCCTCGTGCACTCCGGGGGAAGGGGACGGGACCGGGAAGCGGGGTGAACAGGCACCTGTGTACCACGCACTCCGCTAGGCCATTCGTAGAAGAGACGTCACGATTTTAGCCACTAAGCTAGGACACAGCAGTCACCATTTCTATTTTGCTCTGAAGTTAACAGGCTCAGAGCCTTGACATATGTGACATGATTAACAAACCTTGTAAAGTCTGCAGCTGAGAGATCTGAACCCATGTGGCTCTAACTTGAATACCTATACCCTCTCCACTCGGATCCTCAGTGGAGGAAAGAGCGATCCCCACCTTTGGGGTTTGAGGTGCCTCAAAAGCCTGCTCGCGTACCTGCCTTTTCTCAAACTGTCGCCGTCTCGGAGGATCTCCTCACTGTTATCCAGGACTTGAGGAGGGCAGGGTCCCTGGGCAGCAGGGCCAGGAGGGACACACACGGGAGGTACCAGGATTAGGGAGTGGACATGGATCCCAGGCCCACGTCCAGCTGCCAAGGGGCCTGAGGTCAAGGTACCTCCAGAGAGTGGAGGGGAGAGCACTGAAAGACGTGTCTCTCCAGCTGCACAACCCTCTTTCAGGCTGACCGGGATCGCAGAACGCACTCAGTTCAGCTCCTTATTAGCTGAGCAGACTGGCCTGTCCACCTTGGGTGAGGGGATTTCTCCTCAAAACTCCTTGCAGTGATTTGCCATCTTCCTCCGCGCCACCTTTTCCAAAACACGATTCGTGTCTGGGGAGAAAGCAGATGCACGAAGTACTGTGTGATCACCCGCCCCTCTGCAGGAGACCCAGTGGGCATCTCCAGCCTCTTCGGCAAGGAAGCTTCCTGAGAAGTGAGATGCTCCACTTAACACAGACTGCTAAAAAGCAGAACCACCGGGACCTCGAGAGAGATTTTCAACATGGGCTGTGCCCGCTTGCTTTTTGTTTGGGGAAGGTACAAAGAAAGACCAAAAATAAGCAGATCAAAGCCAGAAGCGATTAAGATCTCTCTTCATCCATGCGAGAACTCTGGAATTACATTAAATGCCTAAATATTCGGGTGGTCTTGGGTGTGAGAGTGGTGGGCGGCTCTGTGAGGTTCAGTGCGGCCATGTCGCGGGCAGCTCTGAGAGCGTGCCACCCAGCGGCTCCCAACCGCAGGCCCTCGGTGGCTGTCACAGAGGAACACGGCGCCACTCAAAACAACGTCAAAACAACGCTTTCACTTTGGTTTATGTTTAAGACGTGTTGTGGACAGTTCTGTGGTGTGGCCTGGCCATGCTACCCTCTCATGCACCGTGAAGAGAACAAACAGATATGCTTTTGGGGGAACGGGTAATCCCTTTGACTCCACATTCCCCCTTCCAGGAACTTACCCGAAGGGGAAAAACACAATCAGCGTAAAGGCAAGTCTAAAGATAGCCATTAGGGTGTCGCAGTGAACAATTTTAGGACCTAAACGATCAGTTCTATCAACCACATAGAGTCCTTTATCGTACAGTTCTTTAACATGATAATATATAATAGTTGACATAGGGCATGTGCCTAAGTGGAAAGGAAGTTATAAAACTGTATCGAGAGGACAAGTTCAGTTTTTACATATCTTTATCCGCCTAGACATAGTCTTGGGAGTATTCATTAAAATGTTGATACGTGTGGGATTCCAGGTGACGTCCGTCTTCCTTTTAGTATTCTGAGGGATTTTTGCAAACCGCATTTCCAAATCCTATGGTTAAAACACCGAAGTTTCAAACACACACAAAATCACTTTTTGAAAAACTGTTGCTCCTTTCTGAAAAAATGAAGATTCAACTCCAAAACAGAAATACGACAACTTGTCCCTGGCGGTCTTGCCAGCAAGAGCACGACTCCCAAGACGTTCAAAAAGTACATCCCAGCTGCTCAACTGGCAGGTTAGAACAAGCGTCACTTCGGGAATCAAGAACGACAAAATCAGTGCCCACAGAGGTGTCCTGAAAACAAGGTTGCCGGAAACGCAGAGCTTGAGCGCGAGCCGATGGCTCGGACAGGTGTCTGCAGGTGGGGACCAGCCCAGGCCCCTGCGGTCACCCGGGGCTCCTCCCCACGGCATCTCCCCACAGCTGCAGGTATCCTCCTGGGCACTCCTGACAGTGAATTCTCTTGGAAAGTCTGCTTCATAACATGCTGAGACTAGGGTTACCTTTGAACTCACAAAAGTAGGAGTTCTTATTAAATTTGAATAAAAGTACCTGAAGAGATTATATAAACTATATACCATGTTATCCAAATGCAAAGAGATACCATGACCTTTTCATTTTTAGAAATCGTTAGAAGCTTTCTCTAAGAGTGACATTCAAATAATCTGTAACTCAAAGGGTCATTTGAGCCTTTTCTATTTTCAGAAGGCACTTTGTATCTGAAAGGACATTAATGATGTTGGGGCCCTGAGTGGCTTTCATGGCAAAGTAATTATGTGTACAAATGCACTGAGCCTTCTAACATAAATTAAGATCACTGATCTGGGCAAGTTTCCGTTTGTGTCACACCACCACGTTGGAATAGCATATTTTCAGCTTCAGCCTATAAAAATTTTGTTCCAGTTAGGCAAGAATTTTAACATATACAATAGTACTTTTCTTTTTTAATACACTCTAGGATCAATATAATCATGGATTTCTCTCACGTCATCACTTCACTGTTTGGATTATTTCAGAAATCAAATTAACCGTTGAAGCAAGAAAATTTCTAGCAGAAGAGATGATTGAAAATAAGTGAAAGCCACGTCACTGAATGCCTGCTATGTGCAAGCATGGTGCTCACACCTGAAAACTTTAACCTTTACAGTTCTGCAAGGTTGGTCTCACCCCTATTTTACAGATTTTTTTTTTTGAAGATTTTTATTTATTTGAGAGAGAGCAAGTGAGCACGAGGGGGGGGGCGGGGAGAGGGAAAAAGCAGGCTCCCCGCTGAGCAGGGAGCCCAACTCAGACCTCAGTCCCCGGACCCCAGGATCATGTCCTGAGCTGAAGGCAGACGCTTAACTGACTGAGCCACCCAAGCACCCTATTTTAGATTAAGGAAGAAGAAAAGGCTTAAAAAGTTTGAATGACCTGCCCAAGTTCGTCCAGTTAATGCTGGTGCTGGAATTTCATCTAAGATCTCTCAGAGTTCAGAGCCACGCCCTTGGCACTGTTGAAGTCACACCTCTCATTCAGGAAACTGTGCACGTGCTGAATCAGTCAGGGCTTGCGTCACCTGTGACCCAAAGCAGAGAACAACAGAGGCTTCGGGACGGGCGAGTTTGAGTTGTCTGCGGTGCAGCGGTAGCTGGTCCAGGGCTGCAGGGTCCCTGTGAGGCGGCAAGAACAGAAGCTGCTGTGTTCCTGTTGCTTGGCCCTGGGAGGACTCGTGGTGCCAGGCTGGGCCAGAGTTCCAGCCACTACCTCTTCGCTTAAGCTGGCCAGAGGAAGGACACCCCACATCTTGAAGGACATGTCCCAAAAGTCGTTCAAGCCACTGGCCAGAAACGACACCTCGCTCCCAGGGCAGCTGGGAAGGTAATCGCATTCTAGATCAGAGCTAAGGGAAAAAGGGGACTGAGACACTGGTAATGGCCTCTGCCACCACGTGCTTACAGAGCATGCCAGGGATCAAATTCCCTTGTGTGACGGTGTATCTTGCTGGCAAGAAGGGAAACATTAACTCGTATTTCTCTGGATGTTTGAGTATTTCATGAAAACCAGTAACAAACCCTCACTACCCACCATCCAGAATGAACAAATGCTAACATTTTCCTTCGGATCTTAGAAACAAGTGGACTCTGATGAGGCCGCTCTGTTGGCAAAGCCCACTTCCGTTCCTCTCCCGCCCTTTCCGGGGGGACAGGGGGCAACTACTTTTCTGAACAATGTTTCCCAGTGAGGTTGCTGTGCTTTCTCTTCATAAATAACAACAGTGTTTTTTAAAACTTATAAATGACATTCATTTCATCTTCTGACAGCCTATTTTCCTTCAATACATTCTCTGCCTTTCAAGATGACTTCATAATTTTACTGTACAATAATATGCGATCAGTATGCCCTCTTGTTCATCAGTATTCCTAGTCTTATTACAGCCAATTCACCTAGTTCTAATCAGAGGAGGGTGGCAAGTTTTCAGACTAAGCCTGGGAGAAGAGCCCAAAGACCTGGCTGCTATTTCCCCTGAAGGGACAAGAAAGGGACAGGTGGGGGGGTGGGTATGACAATTAGGAGGAATTAGAGATAGAGGTTAGAGAGAAACAGAAAAGAAGAAGATAAAGAAAATCTACTTATGGGGCACCTGGATGGCTCAGTCGGTTAAGCGTCTACCTTCGGCTCAGGTCATGATCTCCATGTCCTCGGATCGAGCCCCACATCGGGCTCCCTGCTCAGCGGGGAGTCTGCTTCTCCCTCTGCCTCTGCCCCTCCCCCCACTTGTATTCTGTATCTCAAATAGAATCTTTAAAAAAATCTACTTATATCTCTAAACGAAGAAAAAATTAAAATACAATGCATATTTTCAAGTCCATCACACGGAATGATCCACATGCTCAACACTATCCATGAGGCTTTCAGAAAAGTCTTTGCCATCAGAGACTCAAGTTTTAGAGCTCATACATAACTGAAGATTCCTTCACTTGAAGATTCAAGGATATAAGGAGAGAGCCTCACTGAACACAGAGTATATATGTTAAGCTGTTGAGTTCAAAGTTACTCTCAAGACCAAATGTAAAAATTGCCTATATAATCCATCCTCATCCTAAAAATGGACTCATCACTGATCCATATACTTGACCACACTCACTTTCGACCATTCTCCGTTTTTCGAGTTAATATTCATCTCTGCTACAGAATGGATGGCATAAATATCAGCCCTATGAAAAAACTTTTATTAAAAAAGTTTTCCATAAATGATGAAAAAAAAATTAAGAACTTCTGAAAATAGTGAAGAAAAAAATCCCAAGGCAGAATATGCTTTGTTAAATCTGAGCCACCCGCCTCCTGGATCCGTCACGCTTTATGGCCAGCACCGTGCCAAAGGAGGAAGTGCCATATACATTGATTTGCTTCCACCTCCACAATTTAAATCAGAGCAAAACACCAAAAGATATATCTTATTGAGAATTACCTATAAAATCTCAAATTAAATCACCATGGTTATACCCTGAGATGCTAGTCTTGAAACATAACCATATATGTTCAATTAGTTTCTACCTACCACTGTCCTTGAGGGAAAAAATACAGTAATCAACAATAGGTTAAATCGAAATAATTTAAAAATCAGAACTGGAGTCATGGAATCAGGTGAGAAAAAAAATCTATGATGATTTTAAAACAAACTGAGTCTTTGACAGATCATGAAACAGAATACAGAAGCACTGAATCATATAAAAATACTACGTGAAATCCACAAAATAAAACAGAAAGGAGCATTTGTATGTGTTAAAATAATTTAATTCTCCCTGTACATTTCTGTCCATGTGAGCCAAGAGAAATCAAGAATGTATACTTTACAATATGTACCTGTTTTGAGACATTCAAGTCAATTCAGATGGCAAAGTAGAATTCAATCACTAATGAAATGTTTAAAAAATATATATTAAACAAAAAAAAATGTTTTTACAAGATAAAAAATAATCTTCCACAATGCAATAAATTGCAGATCACCGAAATTTTAACTCTTTAGATGACTTCAGTTCAGTTTTTGGTTTCAAAATCTAGAGACAATCAAAAAGAAAAAAGCGTTGGCAGAATTTCTATCTGTTTTTACGTTTCTCTTTCTTACTTCGACTACTTGTTACACTGTTTAAAGAACATGATGAAGGGGCTCTTGCATGACCTGTGGCCTTCAGATGGTCAAAAAGTTTATTCCGGGATGGAAATTCACTATGGCAGGTTGCACAGCTGATAAGAACATCACTCTGAAGAGGGAAAAAAATCATAAATAAGAGCAAGTGTTATTAACTGAGAGCAGTGATTTAGGTTTTCATGTTGAGATCAACAATCAAATAATTCAAAACAAAGACCTTTTAACAAAATGACGGCCATTAAGACAGGCTCAAAAGAGGCAGCTGTTCATAGAAGTCCCATCAACTGACTCCATCAACTTTAAGAGGCCTGAGACATTCAACAGTATGCACCGTGTGGACTAGACTGAGGCCTTAGATTTCAAGGTAACAGAAAACTGAGCAGTAACTGTTCTGTTAGCCTGCTATTCCCAATGTGCCTTTTACTTTTACAGAACAACGGTAATAGGAGCACAGATACAAATTCGACATTCGTCAAGAAACACCGTTGGTGGAGCCCCACCTGTACAGCGGGTGCAGAAGGGCTCACCAAAACATCTTCAGAATCCAATTAAGAATTCAGATTATAGTGCTGAAACAAGGTCCACTGAAAATATGTCAATATGACTTTGACCTACCACTGTCTGTGGTTCAGCAGGTACTTGGACAGATTTCTTCGTATCTTTGGCTTTCTTTCCTTTGGGTTTAGGAGCACTGGAAAATCAATCATAGAATTCTTACAATCCAATAATAATGTATATATAATAATGTATCCCTTTCAACTGTTATTTTGCTCCCAAGAAGACTCAAAAGAGTGACATGCACTTTAAAGGCTAACTCATTAATTTTAATGGCCAACCTAATTAGTTTTCACATCTTAAATGAAGAGCTTTCAAGAGCAACTTTAAATCACAGTAGATGTCAAATTTGACACCAAAACTAAGGAATTTACTTAAAGAGCTGAAACACAAGCTACGACACGTTACAGGACTGTGCGGTTCCCTGCCCTCCTTCTCCCAGAGCTCCAGGCCCAGCTCCAGGCCCAGCTCCAGGCCCAGCTCCAGGCCCAGCTCCAGGCCTCCACCACCGTCTTTGCCCCATTGACGCCAACTCCTAAACGCCCACGTGCACTGCGCCGCCCCGTCGCTGCTGCTCCAATGGTCATAAGCGCTGGCAACTCAGGCTCCCACTTTACTCTGTCATTTGAACTCTTCCTCACGGTCCTAGACAGGGACCTGACGCTACTTACTGTTCAGACCTTTCCTCGAGAAGTAAGCTCTGGAGGAACAGAGGCGGCCGGAGACAAGAAAGTAAGACAAGGCGGGAAGGAGAGGACCAGGAATGCTCTCTCCCCCGAGAGAGACCTTCCTCTGGCCAGCCACTGTGACCCTGTGAGGCAAGAACATTCCGGGGCCCCTGCCAGCAGGAAGGCCCCAGGCTGTGGGTACAGATCCTGGTGACCTGCACTGTGGGGGCCCAACACAAGACGGCAGCCATGAGCATGGACACAGGGTTCTGGATGCTCCAGACAAGTGGGGCGCAGCCTCATCAGGAGACTTGTTCTCATGTGAGTGTCAAGGATTACTGATCTAGGATGAAATAAGGACCTCAGCAGGATAGAAACTAGATCAAAGTGCCTTTCTGATTCGGGCCATGTTGCTGAAATGTCTGTGACCACATTCCCCTAGCATCCTCTTCCCAACACACTTCGTCTGTATACAGTGGGATGTCTGTCTGGATAAATGTACAAGTCACTGATACACCTGATCTGCTTCATCAATCGTGGGAAAGGTGTTATTTGAGATATGAAAAAATATTTTCCCTACCAACATTAATTAGAAAACACCATCAACTTGACTTACTTCTTAGCTTCACTTTTTGGATCATCACAGAGTTCGACAGTCTTAGTGACACGGATACTTTCTTGGGGACTCCCATCCAATTCTTTGGCACGGTCTTGATTTAAGTTGGTATCTTCTGATTCAACCTTTACTTCTTCTCCAGTTCCATTTTCATTGAAATTATCATCATAATTCTAGGTAATAAAACATGTATGCATTACAAAATAAATAACAGTAATAATCCCAGCTTATGATACCAAATAATTATACTAAACAATTACAATGTCCTGTACGCTCTGGAGGAGTAGATCTTCAGGAAGTAAAAAGAAAAAGCAGGTAATAATTTAAAAACATGAATGCTCATTACAGAAATATTAGGAAAAAACTGGAAACAATACATATGTTCAATAAGTGAATGGTTGAATTATGGAGGGAATTATGAAGTTCTTAAAAATCATGTTTGCAAAGACACTGATTCAATTTTGTGGAAGAGTACTTACAACATATTAGCTAAAATATAAAAGAAAATTATACATAATGTCTGATTACAATTTAATTCTAAGTAGTATCTATTGGCAGAATTAGGAGTGATATTTATAGTTCTCTATATTTCCCAAATGATCTGCAATGAGCACCTATTACTTTTGTAGTTAGAAAAAAAAAAAAAAACCCAGCAAATAAGCATTATAGAAAAGACAAAGCTTGGCAAACATACCTTCACTCCGTGAAGAGTGTTTGTTGTTGTTGGTTTGGGTTGGGGCAACATCTTGCCACATTTGCTTTCCCTTCCCTTCCTCCCTCCTCTCAGCACACACACACCCCACCCCCATACCCAGAATGATGAAAGTAAGTTACAGATGGATATCATGACACTTCCCATGTGTCTCCTAAGAACAAAAACACACTCCTACATCCCCACAATACTCTCTTCATACTCAAGAATTTAATGCTGATGTGATCTGCTCCATAATCCATATTCACAACCCAGTAACATCCTCTCCTTGTGAGCGACAATCAAGGACCATATGCTGCGTGTAGTGGTTATGCCACTTGAATCTCCTTTGTTCCAGAACCACAGCCCTACTTTTTGTCTTTCATGATATTGACAATCTGCTGGCTATTCTATTCCACAGTCTGGCTTTGTCTGATTGTCTTCTTAGGATTAGATTCAGGTTACACATTTCTAGCAAAAATATTAGCACCAAAATATCTATTAAATTCAAGATTTATTTTTTTGCAGGTAATTTTGTCTTTGGAATGTGTCCCATGGAGGGTGTTCAGAGTACTGTGCTCAAAGATGACTTAAATTCCTCCTTTCTGTCAGCCAGGGTCCTCTGTTTACATTCAATTTCAGTTTTCTGGGTTTTCTTTTACCATCCTGTTGGGTTATGCAAATTTTTTTTCTGACCATACAGAAAACTCTCCCAGTCTGAAGTTTCCTGATTCTCTGTATTTGCTGCTCTTCAATCTACTAGTTCACGTCTCCACGCTACCTTCCCTTCAAAAAGAACTGAGAAAACATTGGGAAAAGTGCTACATACAACTAGGTCTGAACTGGAACTTTCTTCCTGATAGAATCAGAAATCATCAACAAAAGGTATTACTATAAAGGAATACAGCTTTGGAGGGGAAAAAAATGGGGTAGTAAACGAAGCATTTTCATTGGTAAGGAAACACAAATACATGTGTTTATTACTGCAATCTATAGGACCTACCCTTCCTGACTTGAGACAAGATAGGCTTGGGTTAGGTATAAATCTCTCTTATCTTGTGTTTATTCTAGTGGTTCTGGAGAGAGGAAATGTTCTAAGCTAATGACTATAGAGTCTCTGGGTAGAAGACGGTATGAGTCATTTTAAAAAGGAACACAGAACTTGCTATGTGGTTTTATAATTGAAACACAAGTTCCAAGTCACAAATTTTAACAGTGATAAGTTCATGTATCATGTATCATTTTTGGAATATGAGACAGATAAAAACTACTTTCAAATATATAACCATTTAAATAGCCAAATCTAAAGTTTTACAAAAACTTATTGTGTTAACTAAATTTTCTTAAAAATATTTTCAGTTTTCAAAAAGAACTGTAATATTTAATACTTAATATAAGCTAATATAATGAGATTATATTAAATAGCACAGAAATCAATTCCATTCCCTTAAGAACCACCAAATATCCTTAGTAAAATGGACAAGCTCGTTGGGTGTTTATACGTCTACAGGATTGTTACACATATATAACATAATAACTTTTTATTTAAAAATATTCTTGAGATTGGATTTAGACGCCAGGTGTGAAATTTTAGCTACTTACATTTCTGAGTAATACTAAGAAACATTTTTTCAAGACTCATAATCATTACACATTTCTAACCAAACGTTTCTTTTGCAAAATTTCATTTGTTGTTGGCAAAAGAAACCTAGATATACAATAATCAACCCTCAGATTTTCACATATTTCTGATTTTAACTGTTATCTTGATTTAAAGACCCAGTCATCACATGTGTCCAGATATTTTTTTAATATGATCACTCAGCTAATTAGTATCTGGGAATTAATTTCATTTGCAAAATTTTAAGACACATCGACGACAGTAATTAAGTAAATTAGCTACATACATATTAATGGCGGTAAAATGATGAAAAAAGAAAATTGTTTTCAACTCCCTTCAATCTGTTTTATAATCAACATAAAATTATAGAGTGAAAAATCCCTTTCCTTAATACAAACTATACTGAGTAAACAAAAGCAGTCCAACTTTATGTATGATATTTAATGTTAATCAAACTTTTTCAACATACCTGTGCTGGTTTCTGTTTCTTTTTCTTCTGCTTTTTGGAAAGCCTAAGAATAAATATAAATCAAAATGTCAAATATTTAACTCTGTGACTACTTACTAAGTGAAGAAAAAGAGTACTAAAACACTACTGATACAGAGAGAAGTGAAATTTTCAAAGTATTTAATATCATAAGATATTAAAAAGAAAATATTCACATTATCATTAGAAAATTAGAACGGTGGTTCCATTGATGGTAATTAGCATATCAATTACCTAGGTACAAAAGTGCTTTTAATAGTCATAATATATTCTGTAAAAATTCTATTTGACATCATGCTTTACCCGTTTCAATACTGTAAGTTCCCTTATGCAGAAAAAAATGTGGAAAAATATTAGCATAACAGAATAACTTCTTAGATAAAATAGCATTTAAATGCAATCTCATCTCTAATGTGGTATGTCTAGAAGCATTTTTAGAAGTACTTTTGTTTTGGTGCATCTTCTATTTCTTCCTCAGAATTGGCATTCAATGAATTTTCATCAGTTGGAGGTCCTGAAAAATTTTCTTCCTCCTCCTCCAACTGTTGTTTTAACAAGGCAACCATTTCCCGATGCTTCTTTGATTTTTCATGATTCCTCATGCTGAAAGAACAATCTGACATTAGTAACCACAACAGGATTTGTATGTGCCCAAATATGTGGCTGAATAAATGCAACCACGTTAAAATTCATTTTTCCCCAGTACCGGAAGCAAAATGTTGGGGATCCTACAAAGAGAAGCAGAACCACCCTGTCAGACCTCTCAGGCAGGAGGACACGGCCAGTCCACAGTGGTGCTCTTCTTCCCTGTATCCCAGCATTCTCCTTTCCCTCTGTCCTTTCATCTACATATTTTCTTCCAATTTTTTTTTGGTCAAAATCTTTATTATTTTTATTTTCCAATTCTTAAAATTCAAGACTTCTCCACTGTTTCCTCTTAATCACTGAGTATTAGCCAAGCGTGTGCACGTTCCAGGTTGCACTGTGGGCTTTGGAAGATGCTGAGAAATTACAAGACAACATTCCAACTTGAAGAGAAGACTGCTTGGGGGTTACGATGTGAGGGCCTCAGGTACCAGAGTAGTTTACCCCCTTTTGCTTTTTTCAATAACCGTCTTTCACCTTCTCAAGAGGGCTCTCTCTTCTCACTCCCACCTTCCTAAATGTGAGTTCAGACACATCTACACCCGTCTGCCTAAAACTTTCTGAGCCCTGTCTCTTTCAGTGCATCTGTGGGCCATGAAGTAACACTCCACAAAATAGGGTTGACAACACTTAAGTACCAGAGTTATTAGACGAACAAGAAAGTAGGAAACTTACGTCCATACTATCCACTTTATCTCATCTGTTCAGACTTGGGTTTTCTAGTCTCAGTTGCTACTCTTCCTTTCCACTAAAATTCTCCTTCATACCATGGTTTCTTAGAAAAATTGGAACATCTTGTGCCAGAAAGTAAGTGCTCAAAAAAATGACTGGGACATGTCAAAAGGACACAGGAGCCACCTTGGAGGAACTCTCACTAATCGTATCTGGAAAAGTTTGAGCATGAAAAATACAGGAATAAATTCGAAAACACTGAAAAACTTCACAAATTCATACTCATAATAGATAGCTAGATGGAGGAAAGGTAGGGCTCTTACTGAGAGCAGAAGGCCTACTGAGGACTAATAATGGAGAAGGAGCACTGGTACTAGAAAAGCCCCCTTTTGGAACCATTATGGTGCCAAGTGCCATAAGCTGAAATCATCAATGAATGCCAAATCTAGGACATTCTGAGGAGCAAGATACTTGCCTAACTTTAAAGTGTCTCCCCACAGATTAAACAGGCTATAAGGTAAAATCTGTCGCAAGGGGAAAAGAATGCTAACTCTACAGTGAAAAAATCAGACAGCGTCCTGGCTGGCTGATCAAAACTATCACCACCAAAGAAGGGCAGACAGATGCAGACATTGTATGCTTCTAGAAATGAAGACCCGAGAGCAGCACATGTTGACGCAGTATTCCAGCTGGAGACACAGAATCTAATCATGAGGAGACGGACACTCAAGACGATAAATACTCCAGTAAAAAAAAAGGTTTTAAAGGGCCCGTATTCTGGAGTTAACAATGGCACAGACAAGGGAACTGATCCAGATTAAATAAGACTAAATAAATGAACGCAATCCATGAACCTAGACCGGATCCCGATTGGAGTAGAAGAGACTCCGTACAGGACGTGAACAGAGGATGTGCTGACAGAAGGGGGATTCGGGTGGTAAAGGAGATGAAAGGAACATACCAGTGTTAACAAATTTCCTGAAGCTGACAGTGGTCCTGTGATCATCTACCAGAACAGCCTTATTCTTTAGGAATACATACTGAAGTATTTAGAGGTAGACAAGCATTATGCACATAACCTACTCTCAAATTTTTCAGGGAAAAACGGTGTGTGGAGCAGCGGAGGTGGGGGGAGAGAGAGAGAAGGGGTGCACCAAATGGGGCAAAATGTCAGGTGAATCGGGCGCTCTGTATTCTGTCCTTGCAACTTCTAAGTCTGGCATTGTTTCCAAATAAAGTAATTTTTTAGATCTCCTTCACTGTTGCTTTTGTTTTCCCGTTTCTGACTCTTCTGCCCTTGCCACGTCTCTTACCACTCTACAGTTTTTTCCCCTCGGGGTTCCACACCAACACCTTTTACGACTCCCACACCCCCACTGGCATCCTTCGGTCTCCTTTCTCCTTCCCTGAGTGTGTTTTGTTTCTTTGTCCCTTGCTGACTCTACTTTTGTTTTCTGCCCTATTCTTTCTCCTCTCTTTATAATAGTATCCCTTTAAATACTTCTCTCTTCTTCCTCATTTCCAAAAGGCGAAGTCCCTCCACTTCAGCAAGTAAAATTTAGGCAGGACACGTTTAAAGTTCCAGGTTGGCAGCACACGGGAGTGTGATGGCTGGAAGGGGGTCTGCCACCAACAACAGAGACTAGCTTTGGTCCAGCCTCCTCGTCTGTGACCTGCCTTCTTTGTCGCAACAAGCAGCAACATGGAGGTGCATCCAGGTTTTAAAAAGCAGCATGAATGAGAATCAGCACAACATGCTTATTCACCACCAGTACAAATCCTACCTCCTCTGCTGGCCAGAAATCCCCCAAGAGAACATGGAGGAGGGCTGGTGACCCACTGCTATGAGCACTTTCTTTTTAGGGCTTTCAGTGTTCTAGTTCACCTTGGAAGAAAAGGGGAGTCCAAAGATCTTAAACTTACGCCTTTTCCGTCTTGAAAGATTTGTCACACGCTGGGCAGTAAAGGTCATCGTACAGCTCAGCATCCTCAGCCTCATCACTGTCTTTACCTGAGAGAAGGAAGCCGACAGTAAGAATCCTGTTTGAATAGAACACAAATCTAAAACATGTTAACAAATTACATGTCTTCAGTAACAATCTAATATCACACACAAGTTAGAAATTGTATTTCCTTACAAAAAACAAATAACGTTACCAGGATTTGAGCTTTTTAAAAGCAGTCCTGAATTATAAGGGGAGGCTTCCAAATCAACCACATTATCTTTCCAGTTCTTCTCTTAAGTCTACTGAGAAGACTCTAAGTCTTCTCAAAGTTCTCAGTGTGAGCTAAGTTCAGAAAATCAAATGCCACTTTGATAGTTCTACCACAAAGCAGTTCTTTCAACAAAGGTTTTTCAGTTTCCCCCTTGAGCAAGATTCGATGCAAACACATTTGTAACTGTAATCTACTCTTAAATGCTTTAGTTTATAACACTCCATCACTATTTGACAGGCTGGTCATTAAAGAGCATATTATATGTAAACTTTAACATGTCTTTATACCCTTGTTTTTTTATAAGCTTGGGCTTTATTACAATGAAATAATTACTATCAATAAAGTCCACAAAATCTAAGCAACTCAAAGCCTGAACTAAAAGTCTTTGCAAAATCCCATCTATCTTTATAAGAAATAAACAAGTAAATTGACTGCTATTGAGATCAGATCAATAAATGGGATCATACAATGAGATCAATAAAGATCCCAAGGTATCTCTTCTATAGTCTACATTTTGGTTCTTTATAAGTAAGTGATATTAACAGGACTTTGAAAGACATTCTCATTGAAATCATAAATGATCAAAACTCATTCTATCTAGTATTAATGTTTAATAAATGGTGTTATTGTGCAATTACCTGTACCCTTTCATTATATAAACGATTAATCAAATAGTTAATAAAGAATGTTGGATTTGAAGTCAAAATCTGGATCTAAAAATGAACATATGGCAGGCCTATATGCCAAAGCTTCTCAGAATCTTATCTTCCTCTTCAGTAAAAGGGAAATCATTCTATGAGCAAAACATACATGTAAGGGGTATTGTGTAAAAGCTCTTGCATGTGAAAGGACTTCATAAATTTTACATAAAACTCTAATTATGCCACCTCACGTTTATAGAATGCATTATAATTTTCAAAAGACTTGCTCAAAAACTACTTCTAAGTCATTAATAGAAAATTTCATAATCATTTTGAGTAAATAAAAGTCCATCATTTTGTCATTTGGCTACTAGTCTAAAACACATTTATAGATAAGGTGAAACTGTGCTAGATCCTTCCACATTACTCCTCATGGAATAGCTAGAGACAACTCAAAAGGTCAGGTTATTCTCCACAATGCCTACTCCTCTCCTGTTCAGGTAGTCACATGCTCTCACGAGAGAGGCACCAAAAGGACAGTTTTCAGCACACCAGGAGGAGCCCCTCAACAAAGTCAGAAATGAGAGGAAGAATTTATATACACTACGTAGACTCCTGTACAATTTTTTCTGGAAAGAGCTGCTATTAAAACTTGACCTACGGAGCTTCATTGCAGGTTTTTAAGTAACCAACAGTCACACCTGTCAATATGCCTATTTGCCAAATTTATTTATGCAGCCAGAAGCATAAACTGTTTAAAGCATGGTCAGGAAAGAGTTTATTAATCAGATAAACTCTTATTTATCTGTAGTAGTCTCGGGATTAGACAACGTCAGTGGGCTACCTTTGCTTGGCCTATACAATATTGTTTTTCATTTTAATTGTCTGCCACGTTTAAGAACTGGAAGAGGTACCCTAAAAATCCAGATTTCCAGCTCTGCTTAGAAAGCAAATGGACATGAACACCCCGGCAACACAGGTCCCAGCAGCAGTGGAGTGGACTCTGGCGTTCCCAGGATGCGGCCAAGCCCCCGCTTCCGACTGCCCCCTGTGAGCACCCTGGGTGCACAACGCCTGCGCACAGAAACATTCACTTTCTCGAGTTTCCTAAGGAATGAAGTTACCATCGTGCCCATCTTTGAGCTCAGATTCCTCTGTGTCATCTTCATCTGATCCATCTCCAAACTCCTTCTCATAGCGCGCCTCCATCTCCTTGAGCTCCTTCTCCAGGTCGGCCACGGTCATCCAGCTCTGTTCCTTGTACTGCTCGGCCAGTCTAGACACACAGCACAGCCCCACTTACGCTGAGAATCAGGTCTCCACGCTGGTTCTACTTACCCCATAGGCTTCCAACCCATGCCCTATAGAGCTTCTTCCTCCACCGTCAGTGTTGAGTTCAAGTGGGGGCAATTGCTTATCTGTTATGTGGTTGATTTTAACTACTCTATTAGATAATGGGTTTTGAAACCTATAACTCTTAGCAAGTTATTAAAAGTCTTGAGGTGTTTTTAAATCCTAAGTGGCGAGTAAAGTGCTCATTTTCCAAAAATGAAGGGTGGGGGGGTAGAATTTGTAAGAGGTGAATAATCTTTAAGAGAATGCTACAATGCTCTGGACACAATGCTTTTACACTAACTGCAAGTAACAGAGCATTAAAGGCACGAAAACGAACTAAAGGTCTGGAGCGTGCCATCAAAGAGGCAGGACTGCGAGGTGGGGCAGAACAGGGGCACTGCGCCGGCATCTTGGGTCCGAGGCCCGCCTCTGTGACTTCCCAGCCATGGGATCTCGGACCCGTCTGCCTCGCCTCCTCAAAAGGACAAGGAGAAAAGCCAGAACTTACTTTGCAGAACTGCTAGGACAAAAGTGCATAGAACAGGGCCTGGTCCAGAAGAAGAGATCAATGGACAGTCATTACTATTACATCTCACAAGAGTCTGGAAAGGATCTCAAGTATAAAGGACCTCTGAAGGCAAACATGCAATGCAAGGGTGGCTGATGCAGCCAGGATGTGGATGTGGCCCTCCTACCCCTGTGAAAGCGCCCCATCAGGCCTAGCCCCACATCTCTATGGGGCAAGGGGCATCCCAGTGCATCCCGTACTTGGCCTGCTTCAGCTTCTGCTGCCGCCTCATCTCCTCCGCCTTCCTGGCTTTCTCGGCGTTCTGTTCCTCCACGAGCTTCCGATGTGCCTGCACTCTTCTGTCTCTCTTACGGATGAATGCGACCAGCTGGCGCACAAGCTCGTTCTTCTCCTTCCTTGCTTTGTCGCGAATCTTTTTGTTTTCTTTTTCCATGGCTCGTTTCTCCCAGCGGTTTGAAGCTTGTCGTGTATCATATTCTTCCTTCCAAGCAAAGTTCTTCTGAGTGCAGAAACTCTGCCAATAGGCATAGAAAGGATGGACTACCTAGAGACAAAAAAAAACAAGTAAAATGCTGAGGTGTAAGATTTTTTTCCTCAGCAAGGCAGCAAATATCAGTGATGCAAAACATCTTCTCTTTTTTCATATACATAACATCACTACTAGTCAATGGAGAAGACAGTCCTCTTACGGCTTTACAGAATAAATCACTCTCCAGAACAAACTGAATGAGGTGATGAATGGGATGGGACCCTGCTTAAAAAAACAGGAAAAAGTAAAGAAGGATGCTCTGAGGGCACTGAAAGTCCCTCCAGGAAGGGACAGAGAGGAAGAGACTTAGTCACAGTATAGGACCAAGACCTAGGATCCATGCTTAACTAAAGAAATGGGGACGGGGTGCCTGGGTGGCTCAATTGGTTAAGCGATTGCCTTTGGCACAGGTCATGATCCCAGGGTCCTGGGATCGAGCCCCACATCGGGCTCCTTGCTCAGTCTGGAGCCTGCTTCTCCCTCTCCCTCTGTCCCCCCTGCTCATGCTCTCTCCTTCATTCTCTATCTCAAATAAATAAATAAAATCTTAAAAAAAAAAAAGAAGAAGAAGAAGAAGAAGAAGTGGGGAGAAAACACACTGGTAAATGCTAATTATAAAATGGCAAAGCAATTTTCTTTTACCGTATCATAGTCACTCTGGGAGTCTCCAAAAGTGGGGAAATCTTCCATCTCCTCTTCTAACACAGATTCTAGTTCTTCCTTCGCAATCATTTCAAAAACGTTACGATAAACTGTATAAAAGCCCTAAAAAACAGTAGCAGGAGCACAAATTCTTAATACTTGTATAGTCTAATCACCGATTATGATTTTAAAATGTAACATGAAAAACTTTAACATTAAAGAATTAAGGGCTCAAGCTCTGTCACTGCAAGAGCATTTAGGTTTCAACTGGAGGTTTTCATATGCCGACAGTTTAAATATGAAGGCAATATTTTTTCACTTTTCAAAATGAACACTGTTTCACCTATTATAAAATAATTTTGAGAATTTTCTTTGTTTGAAAGTCTCGTGCTTGGTCAGAAATTAAGAGTAAGTTCATTTACCTTTTCATCATCTCCATAACCAGAGTAACAGGTCACAGTGAAATAGTGAAGCAAATCTAAGCTGTCGTCTTGATATTCCCCATCAAGCCCACCTTTAAGCAGAGCCTCTCTATGATTATCATACCTAAACAAACAAGACAAATTAGTATCCCCTCAGTGACCACTGAATAAGTAAGATTTCAGAAGGACGCTTTACTCTGAAACAGCCAAATTATTATACATTTTAATGTGTCCAATCCATACTAAAAAAAATTTTTTTAAATATCAACATGAAATCCTTCAGAGAACTGATTAAAACTATGACTGCAACTTCCAATACGATGGAGGCATTGTATAGTACTCACCCATATGAACAATGCAATTTAACAAGCCAGGGAATTTCCATGACTCCCCCAGAAAGTTAACTGCATTTCTACAGGTAAGAAATATTACTAAATAGGTCAGCACTGGACATAATCTGCTCCACAGACTGATTATATATTTGTGATCAGATTTACCAACATAGACCAGAGCAAGACTCTTCCTAGGTTTATGTAAACAATCTGTGAGTTTCACATACACACAATTACTCCTTATAATAACTCTATAACGTTAGTTCTTACCCCCAAAGATATAACAGGAAACTGAAGCTCAGTGATACTAAACAATTTGTCCATAATCACAAACCCAATACGCAGCAAAGCTAGAATTCCAACCCGGGTCTCCTGCACCGGAAGGACAGTGCTCCTAGTAACTGTGCAGTCTGGCCTGCAGGTCACAGGAGAGTTAATGGCAGGGGCTTCAGACAAAAAGACAAGAGAGTCCTTAGCACAGGAAGGCCTCCTGAGATCTGGAGAAGCGGACAGAGCCAAGGAAGTCAGGAAAGAATTTAAATTTCCTAAAGGAAAGCAAAAGCATTTCTAAGGCCACATCTCCAAATTTTTCAGGAGGAGAAAAATGTAGGATTCTCTGGTTTTTCACCTAAAAGACAACTGTTAGAGAATTTTTTTTTTACAGCCTTTCTCTCTCGAGAGCCAGCTGTGTGGTACGCTGTTTAACACACACAAGACTCGCGCAGCAACACTGAACACCCACCTGCTCTTTATAACAGCAGGCTCTTGCACAGTTATGTCCGGGCTTAAAATCTATTCCTTTGTGGGAAAAAGTTCATCAAGAATCTGAAAATTTAAATTTAAACATAGAAATTTTTGTCTGGGGGCACCTGGGTGGCTCAGTGGGTTAAGCATCTGCCTTCAGCTCAGGTCATGATCCCAGGGTCCTGGGATCGAGTCCCACATCAGGCTCCTTGCTCAGCGGGGAGTCTGCCTCTCCCTCTGCCCCTCCCCCCCATGCTCACTCTCTCTCTCTAAAATAAATAAAATCTTTAAAAAAAAAAAAAGAAATTTTTGTCTGAAAATGGTATTAAATTGTCAGGTCATCAAAAGTAAAAGTATCTGTCTTAGATACAGAAGCTTAACTCCATTTCTTCATATAAAGTAGGTCTTTATACGCAATTCTTGCTCTGAAGCACTCTGTTTTTAAGGACAAGTCAACATTCTTGTCTAACGCCAGTAAACTTGTCATACACCAGAGATCCCATTTAATGAGAAGTTACTTCACAAGTATCGAAGTTAAATCTATCCAATATTGCCAAGCTTTGTTCCACCACCTATAAAATGATTGGAATATTCACCTCTAAGGTTCCTTCCGACTCTAATACTGCATTTTCTTTATTTTATTTTATTTTATTATGTTAATCACCATACATTACATCATTAGTTTCTGATGTAGTGTTCCATAATTCATTGTTTGCATATAACACCCAGTGCTCTATTCAGTAAGTGCCCTCTTTAATACCCATCACCAGGCTAACCCATCCCTCCACCCCTCTCCCCTCTAGAACCCTCAGTTTGTTTCTCAGAGTCCATAGTCTCTCATGGTTCGTCTCCCCCTCCAACTCCCCCCCCATTTTTCCCTTCCTGCTATCTTCTTCTTTTTTTTTTTTTTTTTAACATATAATGTATTATTTGTTTCAGAGGTACAGGTCTGTGATTCAACAGTCTTACACAATTCACAGCGCTTACCATAACACATACCCTCCCCAATGTCCATCACCCAGCCACCCCATCCCTCCCACCCCCCACCATTCCAGCAACCCTCAGCTTGCTTCCTGAGATTAAGAATTCCTCATATCAGTGAGATCATATGATACATGTCTTTCTCTGACTGACTGACTTCGCTCAGCCTAATACCCTCCAGTTCCAACCATGTCGTTGCAAATGGCAAGATTTCATTCCTTTTGATGGCTGCGTAATATTCCATTGTATATATACACCACATCTTCTTTATCCATTCATCTGTCAATGGACACCTTGGCTCTTTCCATAGTTTGGCTATTGTGGACATTGCTGTTATAAACATCAGGGTATTTACCCCAAAGATACAGATGTAGGGATCCGAAGGGATATGTGCACCCCGATGTTTATAATACTGCATTTTCTATAATGAATAGGTGACAGATACCTCAGAACACACCGAAACATCTGACAAATATACATTTTTTAGACCTTCTATTGATAATTCTTCCCAACAAAATACACTAAGATAGGAGGGACAGTGTGATGCTCACCATGCTCTTTCCTGAGGGTCACTCAACACATCATATGCTGCTTGGATTAATTTAAATTGTTCAGCTGCTTCTGCGGCATTATCCAGATTTTTATCTGTTAAAATAAAGTCATAGATATTCAGTCATCAAACAGGTAGAGGACAGAATCTAAAAGGGACCTCTTCCATCACAAATGCCATAAATAGATGAGGAGTGTACAAAACAAAGAAAAACAATCAGGGAAAAGCAAAGAGATCCTGGTGAGAGTTGATAATCAGGGTATGTGAGAAGTAACTACTTGAGTAGAAATTGCATGCTTTCCCCTAAGCCTTGGTGCATCACTGAGCACTCAATCTGGATATCCACAAATGGAAAACCCTGAGTAGTATACATTTTATTTTTAGAAAAAGCAAAATATACATATCAAATCAGTAACAGAAGGACTGTTACTATTTAGTGCTAAATTATGTTTATTGTTCGCATGGTCTTTATGTTTTTTCTTTTTTATCAACGTAGACCAAAATAAATCTCATAAAGCTTTAAAAATATATACTAATTATTCTTCTCTTAGCTGTGCTTCCTTAACTATGAATCAGAGAGCATCTCTGCCTCAGGGAGGTAGGCAGCTTCCAAGATGGCCCCCAAGGATCCCCACCTCCTGGCATTCACACCCTGTGGAGCCCCTTCATAGGTCACCAGGGTTGGTCTGTGTGACCAACAGCAGGCAGTAGAAATGATGATGGCACGCTAAATTACTTCTGAGATTAGTTTATAAAAGGCTGCAGTTTCCATGTTGGGCTCTTGCTCTCTTGGATCACTCTGGGAGTAGCCAGCTGCCACAGCAAGAAGACACTCGGGTGGCCCACGTGGAGAACAGAGGCCTCTGGCCCACAGCCAGCAAGGAAATAAGGCCTGCCACTACCATGTGGAAGAGACTGAAAAGCGGATTTTCCCAATGAGGAACCCTGAGCCCAAACCACCCAGCTAAGCCATTCCCACACTCTGATCCTCAGAAACTGAGTCCAATATAATGAATGTTTGCTGTGTTTATAGGTTTAAGCCCTAAGTTTTTGGTAATTTGTTATGTAGCAATAGATACCTAATATACTCAGAAAGTAAAATGTTTTCAATCTACTCTGGAGCATACCAAAATCTTATAAGCTACAACTCAATACTTGCCCTCTAAGAGGCCAGAGGAAAAATAGGACAGAAACACATTCCCTAGGAATAATCTTGCAGCCTTAGAACAAGACCGTTGAAGGCATCCTGCCTCCTCTTTTTAGGTACCATCACACTGGGTGTCCAGTCCTTCAGGCGATTTTCTGCTCGACCACTATCACGGACAATACTTTCTCTAGTGCAGCAATTTGCCATAGCTCTCTTTACTAAGATGCTTTAACCTAAAAAGCTTTCAATATCATTTTAGAATCATGGTAACTTTAAATCAAAAGAAAAAAACTCTTCCATCCCCGCAGCCTAGCTGTAAATGGCAAGTGATACAATGCCAGTCTAAATCCCCGTCCACAGTGCAGCCCCTCTGAAGACAGCCAATGGTTATCTCAAAGTCCACCTTTCCCCGGCACTAAATATTCCCATTTCTCATGACACACCATAATCCTCTACTTCTAATGCAGTCAGAAACAGGCACCAATAATCAAGGAGCCATTCATTACTTCCTCTTCTTCACACTCTACTTTTAATCACTAGAGCTCATTACGTTAACTTTCCACAACAGCATCACGTTACATCATTCTGAATTTACAGCTGACAAAGTTTCATGCAGGTTTCATACTGACAAGCCAAGTGGTAACTATATAACGGACTTTTTAAAAACTCTGATAGAGCTCTGGATCCATTCTGTGGCAGACATTGAAGGTTAGTTCATCCAACACCTCTCCCCTTTTCTCCTGCAGCCTCTACTGTGGAGGCTAAGCTCAAGGACTTGCTTTCCAGCCTCCCTTGCTGCTAGGAATGGCTATATGACACAGCTCTGATCAATAAGGAGGTCAGCAGAAGTCTATTAGTGTATTTTCTTTCCTTCCTCTTTCTTCTTGTCTTGCATGTGGACATGATGTTTGGCGCTTCAGCAGCCATCTTGAGACTGTGAAGAAAAAGCCAAGAGATTCAGTGATATTAAGGAACAATGCCAGCAGGCACCTACCTCCAAACCTTCTTGTGGTGAGAGAAAGAAAAAAAACCCTTTATTTATTGGTTAGGTTTTCTGTTATTTCCAACTAATACTACCAAATTCCATCTCGTTGTGGCCCTGTTGCAATCAGGTTTTAGGTAATACAGGACACTCAGTGCCCTGTTGGAATTATTTTAAATTTTGATCCCCACTCTGTGAAAGATACTACTAGCTGCCTACCCAGCATCTAGTCTCTTCTTCTTCCTAACAAAACCCTGATTTTGTTCACATTAGTAATGTACCCAGCTAAAAAATTCACCTCCCCAGACTTTCTTGAGGTTGGGGAGATCAGGTGACCCAGTTTTAGCCAATGAGAGAGAAGCATACACCTACCAAGTGAAACTGCCCAGGAAAAATTGTATTTTCCATATGAAAGAGATGGGCTTTGGTGGCACTCACCTTATGGCCTTACCTCAGCCCAAAGTCAGGGTATAAAGCCTACAGGTGATTATGAGGATTGAGACAGAGACTGCTAGTTTATTCTCTTCTTCCAGGAACAAGCGAGACCTGACTTTGTGGTGCGCACCTGGTCCCATTATAAAGCCTCCATTTCTGTCTCCTTTGAAGCTTCGCATGACTGTGACTATGCTCTGATGTGTAACACCTGTAAGAATGTTCCATGCCTGCTTTCAAGAACTTCCTTACAAGGCAACTAGCACGCACTCTCTGTGCCTGCACTATCCTTTCCTCCTCCGCTCTGCTCCCTGGGACCCCCAACGGCCACGCTGGCCAGTAAGTGAGGGCCCACCTGAAAGGTGCCGAGCAGAGTCCACAGGCCTCCTGGAGGAGAACTGCTACACAGCGGCTCGCCTGCCTGTCTCTGCACCTCAACGTGAGAGCAAGAAACTTTGAGCTCTGAGCCTTACTTGCTTACACTTGGTGCGAGCGCTCAAGCCTTAGGATCAGGACAACGGAGGTCTTTGATGGTCTCCTCAAGAGCTGGAGCTACCAAGACGAGTCCCCTCGGGATTTCTTGCTAGGTGAGAAAAATAAAACTATTTGGTTTAGTTACTGTCGCCACCTTCCTGTCACATGCAGCTGAACACAGTCCAGATATGCCTTCAAGGTGAGAGTCATGATTTCTACAGCTTTCATGATTCAAAAATACTCATGATTTCTACATCTTCATCAAATCATTCATAAACTTTGTCATAAATAAAAAAGCAGAGTCCCAATTAAGGCAGAATGGCAGAAAACGCCAGCAAATAAATCTTCCCACATAAAACAAAAAAGGTGACTGGGGGAGGTATGTGGGTGGTTCTTCTTCACCTTTTAATCAGTACTGTACTTCGTTGTCCTGTTTCTTCCCACACCCTTCCTTCCTCCTCCAAAGAAGTTTGGAGAAAGCTCAAGCTTTTAAACGCAGAAAGCCCATCAATGTACCAGCTGAAAATAAGATCTAGCCTCTTACTAAAGCGTCTTTCTTAAATAAGTTTTTCAGTCTGTCATATGGCTTATTTCACTTAAATATACCTGAACTGGTTGACTATAATGTTAAACTGAGATCTAAACACATAAGTGCAGTAAGTTAAGGGGTGCCTGGGTGGCTCAGTCGGTTAAGCGTCTGCCTTCGGCTCAGGTCATGATCCCAGGGTCCTGGGATCGAGCCCCACATCGGGCTCCTTGCTCGGCAGGAAGCCTGCTTCTCCCTCTCCCACTCCCCCTGCTTGTGTTCCCTCTCTCACTGTCCCTCTCTCTGTCAAATAAATAAATAAATAAAAATCTTAAAAAAAAAAAGTGAAGTAAGTTAAAAAGCAATAATAAAGAAACAAAAAGCCCACATTTATTATTAGCCACACACAAAGGCCACAGGTATTGCAAATCCAGTCATCAAAATTTAAAAGGCATTCTCACACTATTCTTCATGCTTTTCTCTCAATCCACTCACACACTCTTCTACTCCCTCCCAAACTTTTTTGCAGTGCCTTCTGGAAAATTCCATGGATTGAGCCTTTTAAATCCTGCCTTGACTGAAGCCAGGCTCTCTGAGAACACCACTTCCCTGCATGGCTTCCTTCTTGGGCTCCTTCAGCCACAGCCCTCATATGGCAGGTCTGGGGCTGGAGCTGGCGTCCTCCTACCTGCTGGTCCTTTACTCACCCCCAAGGGCACACTAGCATTCCTTCCAGATTCATACCATTGGCCAACGCCACCTTCTTCCCCTTCTCACTGACTTTGGGCTGAGTTAGGGCATAAGGTGAATGCCACCAAAGCCCATCACATCACTCAACCACTCCCCCTTAATTCACTGAGAATTCTGGCACTTGACTCAGAAGTTTCCATTCCCAGGTCCTGTGGTCATCATGGTGACTTGAATGTACTCTGACCTCCTGGTCTCCCTACTTCCAGTCTTGCCTACTCCAATCCACTCTCTCCCACATGGCCAGAGAGATACCTGACAAACAAAAACCTATCTTTCCCCCTGCTTCCCACTGCCCTTAGGTTAAAATCCAATCTACCTCATCCAGTTTACCCCAACTTCCCAGACCTGACTTATGCTTACCTGGTCATGCTCCCCTCTTTGCCCTTCCTGCACTGTCATGCTTTGTCTGGCCTCCCTCCACCTGTACTCCCTTCTTTCTGGCTTTCGGTCTTGCCTTAGAGGTCACTTCTTCAGGGATGCACATCTATCCCACCCACACAGAAACCCAGTCCAGGTCAGGCACGTGTGCTCATAAGCATCTTGTACTTGCCTTCATACCACCCTTATCCCTCACCAGACTGAAACTACCTGTTTTCCTGGGACTCCCTGATGACTCTACATGGCCGCAGAGCAGGGACCATTCCTGTCTCATTCACACAGTAAAGTGCTCACGGCAGTCATCAAATAAAAGCCTTCCTTTCACAAGGAGTGATCTCACTAGGAAGTAATGTTGACCCTACTGAAAATTATTTTCAGTTGCTAATTAAAAAAAAACAAAAAACAAAGAAATACCTTTAACAATGAAAAATGAGCAGCCTTTCTTTTTGAAGTTCAAATTATTCTTTGAAGCAAAGCCCCTATGTTAACCTCAGAAACATTTAACACAGGACCTTGCACATAGAATGAATTAAACATTTGCTGACTGCTGGACTTAACAAGCCAGCACAGCAAAATATATCAAAATCATGTGTTGCCTGTAGAGTATGTATCCTTTAAATGTACAGGCATCTTCAAACCAAAAGATATTTAGGATGTTATGATTTATGATGACATTCAGAGAAGACATTCACATTTTGTTTCTAACCAGTTTGGTTTCAAAATAGTTAACTGATGTTTTAGTAACGTTTACATACTTCTTCCTTCCTTCCTTCCTTGCACTGATTTCCAATTAATCACCAAATCTGATCATTTTTCCTTCATAGCATCTCTTCAACCCGGCCTTGCCCTTCCCTCCCACTGACCCCCAGCCCGGTGTGGGCCCTTCCTTGCCATGGTGGACACTACCTGACTTCTGTCCCCGTTCCTCTTCAATCCACTCAGCCGCCCCCACAGTATCACATCAAGACATCTTCGACCCTCCCTTATTGGAAATACAAATTTCACAGTCCTTAGCCTAACATTCAAGACCCTTTACAATCTAATCTTAAAACTATACTCAAAAACATCTTCATATTATCATCAAAATTATATATGCATTTGGTCACAAGCATTAATCCTCTTCCTCACACTTTCCCAGCCGGAAGAGTCAGGAATTCCTAACTTCCTTCTAATTCCTAACTCAATCTCTGATGACAACCCCCATTCCTCTAAGAATATGTTTCTATACTATTTTTGGATTTATTAATTTTGGATATAGCCACTGGCTTCCTGCCGTGATGAATGTTTAGCTTACTTACTTCTTCCTTTCCGATATATATCACATTTGTTTAGTTCCTCTGTTGGTAATCGTCACTTTAACAAACCCATACCTTTATTTCTTGTTCCACCAACTATAGACATTACCTTTTGACTTTGGGTCCAGGCCCTTCCTTCAGCTCTTCTCTCAACCCGTATTTTCAGATTTCCAATTAATACTGCCATCAGTCAAACTGTCACCTGGACCACCTTTTGTCCACCACGATGCTCTTCCCTCTACTCTTAAGCTCACTTTTCCAAATTCCATTTCGTTAGGATCCAGCTAAAAATCTAGGCTCCTCTGCCAAGGGGAAGCCTCGCTGCCCCTCAGGACATAGTGAAAACTCCCTCCCCTGAATTCCTGGGGCATTTATTAGTTGTTTTATTAACCCAACTACCAATTATGTAGGTTGTGCTATTTTGTTTGCACTTGTATTTAACTTTTCGTGGTTTACAGCATGTTTTCCCAGAGATGTCTTAGCATTTCAGAACCTTACTATGGTGACTTGTACATAGCAGAGATTCTATAAACATGCTAATATGTAAACCTCTTATAAGCCTCAAAAAGCTGATATTCAACTACAGCCTTAGTTTCCCAGTCTGAAAGATCAGATTACTTCACAAAAGTCACACAGGGCTGAAGTGCCACCAACTAAAACATCCAAAGGAAGCATACTTCTAAGTACACATACAAACTTCCCTAGGGGAAGACACCCAATTAAAACTTTCAATCTGCAAAACATCCGAAGTGGAGTACAGAGGTCTGTGTTTCAACAGCTTACTGGGAAAGGGAAGGGCGTGGGAAGCACAGCTATTTAAAAGACAGTTTACTAGCTTCCTTGTCTTAATTTCAATAAGGGGCCATAAATTACTCTTGGGTAGCTGGGATTCCGTGATGAAGTTAAGGGCTGTTGAGCGGCAGAGACTCAAGCAAGGGCCAAACTCGAGAGCTCAGGACTCCTGCTCCCTCGGTGGTGTCTGCGAAGGGGTGGGAGGAGCGGGTGAAGTCGCTCGAATGTGTACTCCCCATCAGGTGCCACTGCGGGTAGCGTCGGGGTGGGTGAGCAGGGGAACGTCTGGGGAGGGACGGGCTGCCCCGGGCTCGAGTGAAGCCTGGGGTGAGGGACGCGCCCGCCGACGGGCGAGGAGGACGCCCGGCGGGAAGAGCACTGCGCAGGGCACCTGGTCGGGGAGCCGGGCGGGGTTCCCAGGGCGAGGGGAGTTACAGGGCGGGCAGGTCGAGACTGGCCAGGGTCCCGGAGTTATTCCGGGAAGAGGGGGGCCAAGGGTGGCGGGGGCCCGGCTTTTGCAAGGGCTGCGACGGTTGCGGAGTAGTTACCCGGGTGCCATTTCAGGGCCAGCTTCCGATAGGCCTTCTTGAGCTCCTCCTCGCTGGCGTCGCGCCGCACCCCCAGCGCTTCATAGTGACACTTCATCGCCCGGCCGGGCAGGGGGCTGGGGCCGGGGCCCGGGGCGGGGCCGGGGCCCCGACCGGAGGGGTGGCGGCGGCGCTGCTGGTCCTCTTCGGCAGCGGGAGCCGGGCGCCCGCACCGGGCCAGCCAGCGAGCACGGCGGCGGCGGCAGCGGCGCGGGGTGGCAGAGGCGCGCGGCGGCGACAGGCGGCGCGGGCTGCGGCACGCGGGCGCGCGGAGGGGGCGGCGCCGGCGGCCGCGGCTTCGCATGGGCTGGGGGAGGGCTCGGTTCCCGGAAAAGCTGCGCGAGAGGGAGGCGGGGCCTCGGCGGCCGGGAGGCGGGGCTGCGGTGGGATGGAGGCAGGGCCACGGCAGGTGGGAGGTGGGGCCGCGGCGGGATGAAGGCGGGGCCCCGACAGGTGGGAGGCGGGGCCACGGTGGGCGTCATTGTGAGGGGCACAGTAGGCGGTCTGTGTAAGGAGCGCCGGCTGGGCAGCCCACCTGAGGGCTGATAGGAGTCTGATGGGAAAAGATTCCGGAAAGCATCTTGTTTTCTGAAGACGATTTCTCAGTGGAGTCCCGTTTTTCCAGATGGCAACTCGGGCTCGAAGTGGTCGAGTGGTTTGCTCAGGCTTCCCCGACTGATCGATGGCAGGATTCAGGTGAACCGAATACAGGATTTAACTCTTCAATCTCTTCAGCTGCCACTTATCGAGATCTCTAATACTGTTCATCCTGACCAATTTGCAATGAAATAACAGTAAATATGATACCTTAAACTGGAACAATTTGAGAGAGCATCAACACATTTTAAAATAACATACCAAATGTTTTACCACCGATACGGATAAAATTGTGCTGACCCATCCATCCATCACTCTTTAACCCTAACTTTCTGGCTTCTAATCCTACATTTCCTAGATTGTTAAGAATGCAGTTAAGGGATAGTATTTAACTAGTTTTTGTTGATCCAACCGATACACTGTTATTACAGGATGGAAGATCCCTACAACTGTTCCAATTTGATAAGGTGTCAAAATAGTATCCTAATTGTCATTAAAATATATTGGTTTAATATACACACCAGTGTATTTCACTGTAATGTGGAATGTTTACATATGTCAGTTGTTAGGTGTGGGTTTTGTGAACCATGTGTAAAGAGAAGGGTTGGCTCTATTGCTAAGTCTATTGTACAAGGTGGTCCCTTGCTTCCCTAATATCCTGCCCGCTGCACAATCAAAACCAACCAACCCTAAACCTCATCAAGTTTCTCCACACACTACTGTTCAACCAACCCATACTTGAAATTCATACACCTGCCTCTTTTTCAAAGAAGGAAGATACTATCCCACCTTAGTTGGTTTGGCAATGGAGAGGGATTGAGATGTTTGAATACAGGTGAAAATGGAAACTTCCCCATTTGAGAATGGGACTGGCAGTAGGGGATAAAAAGTAACAAAGAATAGAACTTTTTCTTCCTCCAGCTACATCTGGTTTTGCTTACAACCTGAGTCACTTGCCTTTTTCCTCCTGAGAGAAGAGAAAACTGTTTCTGCCTGTAACATTGTACAGAAAGATAAAGACAATTACACTGGATATAAATTTCAAAGGATTATCTTTATTAAACAAGTTGACTTCTAAATGAACATGAACTTGAAAGATGAATTCTCATTCAAATGAGGTACCCATATAAATGATCGTGAAAGGGAAGTAATTTGGGACAGGAAAATATGTAGAAACTGATAATCAAAACCGTTAAAGAAATTCCACTAAAACTCTATATTAAACACACACCTCAGAAAATGTTAAAAGTTTGGGTCTTCATTCAGACAACGTGTTGGGCCAGTTTATTTTATAACCTGTAATTAACTTCTTGGGATGTGGGTGTTTAGATACAAATCCTGAATACAACTTTTCATCCCAGGCTATATTCAATTGCTTAATAAATAAGCTTTTTCTCCGCCTGCATTTAACCAGAATTGGCCTTCATTACCCCCACCCAAGTATTTAAAGTGAATCTCTGAACTGAATCACCTGCTTAATATAGATTTCAAGATAAGTAGCCTGATTTAGACTACTTCAAAATAAGGTGGCCTAATTGTACATTCAAGGTTTCTTTGAAGAAAATTAAAAATGAAATATAATGGAAAATTGATTGTTCTGCCTACAGATTCAAAATAAAGAACAAAATTAAAATACAAGTGAGGAACTAGGAAAGATGTCTAGAATGACCCTGCCATAGAAGAGCTCTTACAAATTTGTAGATGACTACCACACAAAAACAAGATTAGTCCCAAAAAGGGGTATTTTTTTAACCTACCAAATTGACAAAAAATTATTTCACTGTTGTCAAGGGTACAATAAATGAACACTGACCTCTGGTGAAGTAACAGTATTTAGGGGAACAATCAAAATTTCTTAATGTTCACATCTTTTGACTTGAATTCCACTTATAGGAAACCACAAGGGTGGTATAAATTTGTCAAGAAATGTTTACCATAAGCACCCATACCTGAAATACTATCCCATAATAAGGGACAGATCGTACAGCTATAGCAGAGTAGAATACTGTGCAATTACTAGTCATGTTGTATAATAAAGACACGGGGAAGTGATTAATATGAAATAAAAATAAGTGGGTCACAAAACACCACATACATGATCCAATCCTATGTTATATGTGCATATGTATCAGTCTCTCTCTTACGCAGCCACCTACCTGTCCACGGCCACTAGCACCCAGAATCTTGTATTTCCTTCCTACTAAACTGACCTCCAGGAGGGTAAGCCCCGTGCTCTTCACCTCAGTTCTTTCATCAGGGGAAAAACTCAAATGTTCCAGTGCCCTCCAACTATTATTCCTTATTTCTTCCTTTTACTATTAAATTATCAAGTCATTTATACCCACTGCTTCTAAATTAAATTTGTAATCTACAAATACTTTCAACACATGTATTAAGTCATTTGATTCTCAAAACCTAAGAAGTATTGTACTTTTTTTTAAAAAGAGACAGAGAGTGAGAGAGCAAGAGCACACTCCCACAAGGGGGGTGGGCAGAGAGAGAAGCAGACTCCCCACTGAGCAGGGAGCCCAATGATGCAGGACTAGATCCCAAGACTCTGGGACCATGACCTGAGCCGAAGGCAGACACACCGAGCTACTCAGGTGCCCTACTGTACTTTCTTGAGGTGAGAAAACAAGATCAAGGATTGGCTTTTCCAAGGCCTCATTCATTGGTGACTCGGGGACTCCAACCTCAGTAAGATGCCTTTTATTTCTACCAGTCTATCTGCACTTTACCATCCGAAACTAAGCTCTCAAAAGTGCCTAATTCATTGTTTTAAAAGTAATAATGACCCAATAAATCTGCTTGAATTTCAGCTTTGCTAAACCCCAAATTTTAATCCAAGAAAACAGGCCTAAACCTGAGGTGAGCTAAATTTTTAGTAACACCAAACAAGCTTTGAAAAAAAAAACAAAAAAACAGAAATTAACTGATGAGTTCTAAATATCACTAATGGTGATATTTAGAAAAACATACACACCACGGAAGCCACAAATTTTAATTTGATTTTTGTCTTAAATGCCACACTAATGAGATACAAGGTAGTCCTGGATAATAAAAAGTATTTACACATTGAATACAAAATAAATATAAAATTACTGAAAAGTTAGTTATCCACTGATTCATTTTGCATTCCCACTGTTCATCTTCTGTTTCATTTTTCTTTGCCTTTTGTAAATCCTTTTCTTTCTTGCTTTCAAATCAACTTTCGGCTCTGGTTTTACCCACTGTATTTCTATCGGCTTTTCCTCAGCTGGTATAACAAAAACATCTGCAGTGGGATCATGTGGAAGAATAGTCTTTGGTTCTTTCTTTTTCATTTTCTGTGCATCCTTCACTTGTTGTTTCTCTTTGTATTTTGCAGCTGTGATGGATCTTATGATACGCCGATGCTAAAAACAAAAAAATATCAGATGCTTTCAAAATAAAAACATACTACATATGGTGAGGACATTCACTTATGAGTCCTATTTTCCCTTCACTTTTGTCATTAAAAAAAAGTAGTAATTTGCAAGACTGTATGCAGCAAAAAAACAAATTTAGTTTCACAGTTAACAGAAATTGCTTGACAGAATCATTTTGGTCAGAGAGTTCTGGGCATCCAGGGACCACTGAACAACAAAAATAGCTTACCATGTTTGGTGACTGGTAGTGAGGATTTTCATATAAAGTTGGTCCTCCAAAACTTCCCTGGAAAATCTTTATGAGATTTAAGACAAAGCGAGGTCCTACTTCTACAAGAGCAGCATCTTCTTCTATGATCTTCAATAAAAGGAAACATTTCATTTTGGTTTGGATATACTATTCCTCAAAGTTAGGCTATAACCTCATTACAAATATGCCTAAAACAAGTGAGAACCAATTAAATTAAGGTGGAATGTATTTTCTGAAATATATTACTAGTTATGGGTAATTGTCATGGGAAAATACTAACTTTTTTTCAGGGTGTTCTTTCAAAATTGAGTAATTTCAATTTGGTCCTTATCTTGCTTCTCACAGTGCACATACTGAATGAATTTTAAAATGAATTTTAAAAACTGCTACCACTGTAACAGAATGTATTAAAGCACCCTGTTGAGAACCCTTTTAAAATTTAAGTCAACCCCTAAATTGTATTTAGACATCTAATTCAAATTAGATTAGATTAGTATATAAAAGGATACATGGACAAATTTATTTTTGAATGGCTCCTGATTGTGGAATTAAGAGGCAACTTCTGAACTACAAATACTAACACAACACTGTTGGTTCAGGTATGTCTGCCCTCAGAGGCTAAGGGGCTATGTTTAACTCACACTGCAAGGTATCCAACAACCCATGCAGGAAAGAACCCAGATTACTTCACATGCTGTTCTTTCCACCTCTCTACCTTTCTGACTTCTTATCCTGCCAAACTCTTGCTTCAAGATTTCCAGAATCACTTCTCCTCCTAAATGAGTCGCTGTATGACTCATCTCACAGTTCTCATTGAATGCATTCTACAGGGATCATGTTTTTCTAAGTCTTAACAACCTCCACCCCCAGATTCCAACCTCTTTAGAGAGAAACTTGTATCTTACTGAATATATAGTTGCATGTTAGCAAACCCTTACACCACACCAACTGATAGCCGTGGAAAAAAGTAAGTAGAGAAGTAGGTAAAGTATGAGATAGTAGTTAACTGCTACGAGTCTGTGGGGGCAAAAAGCTATTTAAAACAAAAGGACTTATTATTTGCATCTTCTACAAATGCTATATGCTCTATATCCTACTTCATTTCAAAGTGTAATTAAAAATTAATTAAAGCTAACCTGAAAGTTCCGAAACCATATCCTATTATCCAAAATGGTGAAAGTAAACACATGGTCCACAAATGGTTGGCTTTTGGGATGATATCGTGGTGTACTAAAGATCTAGTTAAAAAAAAAAAAAATGTTAATTTCTCATTCTAGCGCATATCATGTATGTTTTAGATAGCTAAATTAACAAAAAGTCCAAAGGAGACACTCATTTATATTACTAAAAATACTTTCTAGAAAAGATATTTACCTGAATTAAGAGTTCTTTTAACAAAGCATAATGTGGTAATTCATCAAAAGCCTATAAAAATAAAGTGAACATATCATTTACAACAGCAGTGTTTTGTTTAAAATTGTGGGTTTTTTGAAATTTTAACTAAATTGAATTACACAACTACATCCACTAAAAAACAACCATGCAGACTAAGAAGATTAGACCTCATATACTAAATGAGAAACTTACAGGGTCAAAAGACAAAAGGGGCCGAGAACCTTTCAAACAGTTTCCAGTCATCTTTAGTTCAGCTAGGGTATGGACTAGAAAAAATATAACAACAAAAGTAGTCATAACTTTGGCACAATTATCCCAAAAGAGTATTTTTAATTTTGTCTTAAAAAAAATCTTAAACTGAGTCAACTTACTGTTTTGAACGAGGAATTTAGCAGATGGCCCATGAGGTGAATTTGAAAGCCTAAAAAATAGGAAATTTTTCAACTAATGAGAATTTAGAATGTAGTAAATTCTTACTATCTCACAGTTTAAAAGACACCATACCATGTTTGTAACATCCACATATTTTTCTTTAAAGGTTTCAACTTTTGTGAAATCAAATGAATTTGTTTCATCCCCTGGCCCCCTCTTTTTATATTAAAGACTGAAAGAAGTCTATAACCTAAGAGATATAAATAATAAATCCATTTACAAGAACAGTTCCACCTAAATCCTACTTAATACATTCTTACCACATATAGAGATCCTGTTTTTTCTTAGCTTCAAAATAGATACATTTATTGCAGTTTTTCATTTCACAAACCTAAACAAAGTATAAAAAAAGGAAGTAGATAATAAAAATGAGAACTAAAGCAATTAATATCTAGATTCCTCCAAAAATACTTAAGCAGGTTAATAGGCTACCAAGGTCTAAATCTAGGTAAATTCACAAAAAGAAACATTTAAAGTTCCCCTTAGGTATTCTAAGGTAAACAAGATACTCTGGCCTCTCTTCTGCTTACTGGGAACCTCTATCTTCCTAACATACTCCCATGTTCAACCTACAAAAAGTAAAAAAAGATACCCGAGGGAGAAAGCACACCACAATTAGCCTCATCAATCTTAGGAAAATAAGAACCTTTAAGAACCAACTACATCCATTATAATGGTTATTTTTATTTTTAACTCTTTAGCGTTTTGATTTTAAGCTCAAGAAATTTAAGATTTTTCTTCCTCATCTGTACTATCATTTCTGTGATTTCCATTTTGTGAAATCACTAAGGGACTGGTGAAAGGCAGAAGTATAGAAAACGTATTTCAAGTTGAATTAAACTTCAACATCCTGAAGGTTTATATTACTATAATATTCATAAACTATCTAATACAGTACTCATCAACTCTCAACTACTTGAGACTTTAAACCTAACAACTTAAAAAAACTCTTAGGTTCACTGCTTTTGTTTCCTATTGGTCTTAGAACAAACAACAATACTTAACAACACTAAGCTGGTTGTTTTCTAGTCAAGCCTCAACTGCTGTAAACTCATAACTGGTTTTTTTTCACCTATCTTCACTTGAAATTATACTTGTTCATGGACTGAATCCCCCATTGGAATGTAAGCCCCACTGGATGACAGGGCAGTTTTTCTGTTAAACGGTTTCCACAGCACTAGAATAAGGCCATTTATAACAGAGGTTCAAAAATCCATGCTAAATGAATAAAATAAGCCTTTCTAATAGTGAAAGGAAATGAACTTAAAACACAATTCCTCTAAATTTTTAAAAGTTGGCTTTAAAATATAAGTTCAGTATCTTCAACAATACTTTGAAAATTAACCTATTACTAATTTGTAGTATCTTAAGAGCAATTACCACGTGTATCACCTTTAATACTGGCAGAATACTTTCTAAGATGTGTGGTTTTAAAAATATTTAATGGACTTTTATTTTGTACATGTTGATAGTTTTTTAATAAGTACCCATTATAAATTTAGCACTGTACTGTACATGAGAAAAAAAGAGATATAATCCTTGTCTTCCAGAAATTTCAATATGTTTGGTAAGATAAGACAAATATAAGAATGATCAAAAAGTAATATATACTGAATCACTAAACTGTGAGAATAGACAGTATATAAAAATTTATAAGGCAGATTATTGAAGTTAAGAAAATTTGTCTGAGTTACCTTTTACAATTTAGAAGTCACTGAATAACTGACTTATTGTTTAAATCAACTATCTTTAGTGTTCCAAAATATTTTATTTTACTTGAATTACTATCTAAAATTACCTCATTAATGACAAATAACTTGTCTTTACGATCCATTTTTGTATCTATAAAAAGAAAAAAAAAGAAAGTAAATAAAAGATTTCAAAGCTACTTCAAACAAATCATACATGCTTTCTAAAAAAGTATTTTAAGTGTTTTTACAATCTTCAGTTTAAAAGAGATTTTCAAATTAGACCTAAAAACACATGACCTCTTTAAAAATCTTGTTCATTTTTTCTAAAAATGGCTGATTAGAAAACAGTCCTCGAGAATCATAAATTATGATCTAAGCAGTGTTTCTAGTCAACTTTACCTATTCCACAAGTCCCTTTCAAATATGGAAACATTCTCACAAACTGAACTATGTTCTAGGATTGCAGTTTAAGGAACACTCACTGAAGAAACTAAAATTTGAACTGAAGAAAGTTTCTTTGAATTCTGAATCATAGTTGTCAAGGAAATGGACTGAAAAAAACTGTTTCAGATTATCACAGAAAAAAAATTAGATCTCTTATTAGTTTCAGAGATATAAAGATACTAACAGCAGACCCCAGTTTGAGAAACAGGGGCCTAAGGAACAATGTTATTACCTGGAATTAAAGCCAAAAGCATCTTCCAACACAGGCACAAAAACAGCTGTATGATGGAACTGCCACAGTTCTAAACTTAAAACTTCACTTGCCTGCAAGATACACCACCGCTCAAAAGAGTATCTTGGCGTTTAGAAGTAGGCTGAACCCCAAATTAAACGTGCTTCAAATCCCACTCTGGTCCATTAACTTTCTAATAAGAACAGGGTTTTTTGTTTGCAAAAAAAGCAAAGATAGTAGGGCACCTAGGTAGCTCAGTGGTTAAGTGTCTGACTCTCGATCTCAGCTCAGGTTTTGATCCTGGGGCTGGGAGTTCAAGCCCTATGTGGGACCCCACACTGGGTGTGGAGCCAACTCAAGAAAAAAAATGCAGATAGCAATACATGGCAGTTCTCAATTACTTCGAAGGGCAAACCAGCTCGTGACCTCTGAGGGCATTACAATGAAGGCACTCCTGGACCTTCAAGAAATGTTTCGATAATAGGATATCTAAGAAAGTGAAGGGAATATTTAATGAATTTTGTAAAGAATTTCTAACAAAATATTAATTGGAAAAATCTTGTCACTGTTCTGAGGCAACAGAGTTCTTTACCTGAAAAGGCTGAACAAATGACAAGGTTAAACAATGACTTCAAGTGAGAATATACAGATAACTTTATAAATAAGAACTTTTAAAGTGTATGATATAAAGGCACCTGCTTTAGAATGAGGCATCAACATTCTCAAGTCTTGCATTAAATGTCTTGTTCTGAAATTTATTCCTCTGGAAGAAAAGATGAGAATCCGTTCCTTATTTTTCCACTTGCCCTAAAGAAAAAGAAAATGTTAAGATTTTTAAATCTCATACTGAACCTACCTTTTTTTTTTAAAGATAGTTTTAAAAGTATCTCTTTCTTAACTACTCCACCATCCTCTAATGTATCAAGACTACATCCTTAATTCTGCCTCTCTCCCATGTATGTAATTCAGGGAATTGAGATGTTTCACTATACATAGAATCTTTCCACCCTTGAATTCAGAACAAACTCCTCAGTCAATATTCCTTTCACAAGAACACTTTAATATTAATATTTACTAGTTCCTACCAGGAGTCAGGCACTGTTCTTATGTGGGAAGATAGTCAACAAGCAAGCAAATCAATAAAGACATGAAGGCAAGAACAGCATGAAACCCTTATTTAGATGTTTTGCCATTTCTCTTCTGTATGACAGATAACCATAACCATAACATATCTGTCATATAGGATAGAAATGGCAAAGCATCATGGCATCATGTGATTATGCAAAAAAGGGAACTTAAAAAGTCCCCATTTTTTCTTAATAAGACAAAATTTAGATCCCCTATCCAAAAAAGCAAGCTAAGATAGCCCTTAGTTCTAATAAAATAACACAGCCAATGGAAAAGTTAACTTCTTGTATGTAAGGTAAGTAGAGACACAATAATATTCATAAAAAGCTTCCAGGGAGTAAGCCAAACAATCCTGACAATCTCTCAGTAGTATTCACTGACCATGGCTGCCTCCCAGAAATGCTTTCCTTGGCTTTCTTCATTTTTGGTTTTTCTTCTTCCATCTCTCCAATTCCTCCTCCTGACTCCAAAGTGTCTTTCCTAGCCCTCTTTTGGTTTCTGTTCTCCCCAGGACAGAGTTCTCATAATCATTCCATAGCTTCAATTGTCAAATCTATAGAAAGGTAAGGAACTCTCTCCACTCCTAATAAACCAAGTATTTGACTTAATACCTCAAATTCAACTCTAGAAAACTAAACCTTAAATAAAGTTCCTGTTAAATGATGCAACCATCATTTCCATCCCCCAGGCTTTGAATCATCTATTTGCCCTATTCTCCTATATCATAAGCACTACTAAATGCTGTCAATTTCGCTTTCAAAACAAGAAGATATCAGGAGGTGAAGAATGAAGGGGGGGAAATCAGAGGGAGAGATGAACCATGAGAGACTATGGACTCTGAAAAACAAACTAAGGGTTCTAGAGGGGAGGGGGGTAGGAGGATGGGTTAGCCTGGTGATGGGCATTAAAGAGGACATGTTCTGCATGGAGCACTGGGTGTTATACGCAAACAATGCATCATGGAACACTATATCAAAAACTAATGATGTAATGTATGGTGATTAACATAAGATAATAATAAAAAAATAAATATACAGTAAAAAAAAAAAAAAACAACAACTCTTAATGTCTCTTAATCCCCTCCCATTCCAAGTACCCACATTCAGATCCTTATCATCTAAATCTCCTAAATGGCTAGCCTTCCCAGACAGGTGTTTTTCCAATAGGTTTGGCCGACAAGCACCAGCTTAGTCTTTTTAAAGCACTGTTTCAATCACATCCTTAACCTCCCAGGATTTTCTAAACAAACTCCAATACAACATAGCTTTAACGCTGGATTCTAAAATACATTTCTACTTTTACCTCACTATTGCCCTAAATCAACCCTACCTTTTAGCTAATCTGGCTCTATTTTCATTTTTCCTCCACATCAATGCCTTTGATCATTTTTTCTTCTTTGCCCTTGTATTGTTCCCTCTCATTTTTGAATACTAAAATTGTGCCCTTACTTTGAGATCCAGCTCAAGGGCTGATCCCTTACCTGACTGTCCTAGGGTAAAAGTAACCTCTACCTTCTGTACTTCCATAGAATTTCTCATAATATGACTCAGGTCATAGATACTACCCTATTTCCTTCCAGGTTAAGGGAAGAGTGGGAGCACTAACATTTATTGAAAATCCTCCAGAAGTCCAGCTTATTCTTCATAAAAAGTAAATCACATTTTCTTCTTCTTAATTTGCAGATGACAAAAGAGCTCAAAACGTGGACATTAATTATCTGTAGGGCTAGAATTTAAACTCATCTTTCATCCCTCAGAGCTAACGCCTTTCCTAGTGCTTGCCACCATAGTGGTCATTTATCACCTACTACCTGCTAAAGTACTATGCTAAGGGCCAGGAAAGTAAAAATAGAATCAAAATAGAAATAAAACAAAGACCATCTTTGTGTCCAAAGTATTCGACCTAGCTTATGGAAAGGAAGTTAAGCCCAACAACTTGTGTTCACCTTCTCTTGAATACAAACCATGAACTTACATGAGTTCTTAAGTTTCCTTCCAAACTCCCAACACTTCAGAAAGAAAGTCACATTCTAGTTTAGCAATCCCAAAGCCAGAGGAAACCTAACTTCGTACAGTACCTGACCTATATATAACAAGTCTGAATACGAGAAAAGTTCATTCTATCTAGTCTAGCTTTCATCATCCCTTAAGAGTTAAAAACCTGATCAGACAAGTCAAAGTCATTATCCCGAGGGCAGCAACTTTTTAAAGGACCGCCTAACAAGCTTCAGGATCCCTGACTGGCAGTAGCTATGGCGGAAGAGGGGGACTAGTAACTTCTGGAAGATATATACTCAACAGCGAGAAATAACTTTAAGGAAAAGCAATACCACCCCCAATGGCGGGAAATGGAGTAATCAGAAGACACAACACTGGGACTGAGTACCCCAAAGGTTGCTTCCCTGTGAACCGTTCCGAAGCCCGCCCGCTTCCTCGGCCGCAGCCTCCAGGAGACGGCCACGTGCATGAGAGCTAGCTGTAAGCGCGGTGTCTGAGCGGGAGGAGAGCTGAGACCGGGCTCCGGTAACAGACAGGCAACTTCGAAATTAGCAAAGCTCTCATCAGGGAGGTGGCCCCAGGGAAGGCGTGTAGAGCCGCAGGTGTAACCTGGATGAAAGCCCTCTCTACCTTGCAAACGGGGCCTGGGATACGGTCTCTCTCTTCCTCCTCCGCCTCTTCTGCCATGTCGCGCAGCTTAGCTGGCTGCTTGGCATCTTTTTCGTTCCTCTTTGTTTTTTTCGCCTGAACCGCCAAGCCTCCACGCCGCTTCCTCTTGGTCGCCGCCATCTTGCCTGACCGCCTTCGCTCTCGGCTTTCCTTCCGGCTCTGCCGCTCGCTCCCCTTTCCGATCTCTATGGTACCGAGCGCTCGGCTCTGCAGTCCCCCGGCTCGATGGTACCTTTTTCCGGTTTCTGGTGACGCACGCGCAGCTCTCTAAGCCGCCTCTGTCTCTGAGGTGACGGTGGCCGAGGTGGCTGCGTGGTCTGCAAAGAGTGGCGGGAGCGGCTGCATTTCCTCCCCAGTTACCCGGGAGGCGCGGCCCGGCTTCTTCGGTGACCTGGCTGCGAAGGGCTCTCGGGCGTCGGATCCCGCCGGAAAGGTAAGGTTTCCGCGCCCCGGATCCCGGGGCCAGTAGATAGATGCCGCCTCTCGACGGGTTGGTGAATGGGGTTGTGTGGGACTCGAGGATCTTTCGAGGAATGGGGGCCCGCCCTCCATCGCCTGTTCTGTTAGGGTTAAGTTTGGGGGCACCGGACAGCGCAAACCCGACTCTGCGGGGACACGTAGTCCCAGTTTGGGGGGACTGGCCCTCCGTAGAACTACCGTGTTAGTTGCCTGTTTTCATTGTTCACAATTTTTCTTGTATTACTAGCCTCTTACTAAAGACGAGGAAATCGTAGCTTAGAGTGAAGAGTAATTTCCCCCCCAAGTGAGAGAGTTGAAGTGGCAGAAGTGGGGTGCAACCCCTGTCCGGCGGAGTTCGATGCCCAGGCGTCTTCCATTCGCCTCAGCGCAGGTTGACATCGCAGGCCTTGCCAGCTTTGATCCGGAGTTTTATTGTCGAATCTCATCAGGTGTTTGGTGATTCTCGGCAGCAAGCGTTGGCACCGGGAGCACCCCTTGGGACCAAATGTGCAGTGGACGATGCCCCTCCTAACCCCACAGATCCAAGACGAGAATGACTACAGCTTAGTGGCCAGCCTTGACAACGTCAGGAATCTCTCCACTATCTTGAAGGCTATTCATTTCCGAGAACATGCTACGTGTTTCGCTACTAAAAATGGAATCAAGGTTACAGTTGAAAATGCAAAGTGTGTGCAAGCAAATGCTTTTATTCAGGTATGGAAATAGGCATCTTTTAAGTGATTTGCCAACAGTCCCGCAGTTGACAAGTGGCTGAGTTGGGATGAGAACCCAAACATTGTTTCCAGAGTATATGCTCTTGGCCAATACTTCCCTTTTCCCTTTTATTGGTTATAATCTGTCATTACAAAGTAATATATGTATGGTTCAGAGAGGATTTCAGACTTAATCCAACTTTTTTTTTAAAGATTTTATTTATTTGACAGAGCACAAGCCGGGGGAGCGGCAGGCAGAGGGAGAAGCAGGCTCCCCACTGAGCAGGGAGCCCAATGCCATGGGGGGCTCAATCCCAGGACTCTGGGATCATGACCTGAACCGAAGGCAGATGCTTATCCAACAGCCACCCAGGCACCCCTAATCCAACATTTTTTTGAACACCAAAGTGCACAGTGTGACCTCAGGTATAGAGGGATAGATAAGACATGGTTCCTGTCCTCAAAAGAAATTGAAAACTAGTATCACTCATGCATTATCAAATTGTTTGGCTATTTTCCAAATGACTTTAGCCCTGTCGATGGGCAAAAAAATGAGACAAGGGAAAGTCATGTGGGCGATAGTTTAGATCAAGAAGCTAGATGAAAGACCTTTCATAAAGTTTTGCATGGTGCTGAAATCAGACCTTTAAATGCTGAGTAGTAGTATTCTAATGGATAATAGTTGAAAAAGCTTAAGATGTTTTGATTGGTAATCAGAAATTATTTTTATGGGGTTAGCACAATATCGTTATTTTTAAAACATATAAAGTGAAATCTCGAACCTTGTATGTGAGTTTTCATTAATATATATATACATTTTCATGTTTACTTTTTTTCACAGGCTGGAATATTTCAAGAGTTTATAGTTCAGGAAGAGTCTGTTACTTTTCGAATAAATTTAACTGTCCTTTTAGACTGTTTATCTATTTTTGGGTCAAGTCCTATGCCAGGTGAGCCATTTTATTATGACACAAAAGCATTATACAGAAAAATACAGGAAAAGTTATTAGAAGTAAGAAACATATCTTGGAAATTGCAAATTCATTTTTCACTGGTCACAATCATAGATTCTAACTTTTCACATTAATAGAAAGTGTACTATGGTTCTTTCCGTATTTGCAAAAGTATTTATATTAATCTTTTTTTAATTTACAAAGTTTTGGGGATTTTAAATTTGAACTGGCCAAGAGAAGACTTTGAATATGTGTTAGCTTTAACATTGCAAAATATGTATTAAATGCTTCCTTTCCCTAACTTGTTCAGAATTACAGTTTAGTGGCCAAGAAAAACAGAAACCAATTCTCCTCACACTTAGTTTACTGTGTTCAAAATGTGCTTGCTTTTATTTAAGTCCTGTTTATAAATTGCCTATTTCCTGAAATGTTTAATTTTAAAATATATATTTTATTTTTTTAGGAATAGTGAATTCAATTGCTATGGATATAAAATTATAAGGAATCCCCTGAAGAATGATTTCATTTCACAGGAATCTAGAGATTAGCTAGGGAAAGTTCAGCTGTAGTTCTTTAGAAAATATATTTTAATTTTGTACTGACAATTCCATTATTATTATACATTTTTCTAATGCAGCATTCCCTAGCTGGTTTTTCATAAAACATCTGCCTTCCCCCATTCCTCACTGTGGCTCTCCATCCAGCAAGAGAAAGCAGATAGAATGTCTAGTCATATTCCTCCTCCTCTCTAGGGGTTTGTAGTGTTAAAACCCACACCACCATGAACCACCCTCTCTTTTCTCCCAATTTGATCTTACAGTTTGAGGAAATGTAAATAATATCTCGCAATAGGAAAGGTTGGAAGGATCCTTATCACAGCGAATACACGGACATTATCATACAGACCGTATCAAAGCAGTCCACCGTTGCATACACTGCACCTCTGAGAAAGAGCATAGCCTATTCTCTAGTAATTCTGTTACTTGCAGTATTGGCCCATGTAGATTCTCCATCCTGAAAACTGTAGATATATAAAATCAATAAGCTATTTCTGAGGTGTTTTTGGCAAGCTGGAAAATGATTTCAAAGAGTTACAGTTTGTTCTCATTGCCAGTTTTATTAGTTATTGTTTGAATTGTCTATGCGTAACTTATCAGGGAAAATATACCTTTTTATAAAAAGATGCATACATATGTGTTAGAAATTGGGCAGAATAAAATAATCTTCAGGAATTTAAGTATCATTTAAGGAGAAGCGGAACCTGCATTATAAAGCTAAGCCCAACATGTGATTTATTTCCATTGCAGGGACTTTAACTGCACTTCGGATGTGTTACCAAGGTTATGGTTACCCTTTGATGCTATTTCTGGAAGAAGGAGGAGTGGTGACAGTCTGTAAAATCAATACTCAGGAACCCGAGGAGACTCTGGATTTTGATTTCTGCAGCACCAATGTTATCAATAAAATTATTCTGCAGTCAGAGGGGCTCCGTGAAGCATTTTCCGAATTGGATATGACAAGTGAAGTGCTACAGATCACCATGTCTCCCGACAAGCCTTATTTCAGGTACTTGAACTCAGGGCAATTATAATTAATACTGTAATCTACTCTTATCTCCCTCCTTACACATTTGCTTAGGATGCAGAACTTTTATTATCCAGGTTCCTAGAATTTTCAGATCTTTAGAGAGCTTTTACTCTTATTTCATACTTCTATAGATTGGGAAACCTGTGGTCCAGGAAGATGAACTCAGTATTTAAAGTTTCATAGTTAGGTAGTGTTGGTTTGTAGGTGAATAGCCCTGTCTCCTACTTTATAAACTAATGGTCTTTTCATTGTACTACTTACTGGTGTAGCTCAAGTTACATCACGAGGAAAATTTGGGCTTAAACTTTTGGCAAAGGTGTTTACATCATATGGTATCTCTTCTTCTTTCCTTTCAAGTTAGTATAGGATGCAAAAGGAAACAGATGTTTTCTATACATGGTTCATTCATTAAGTATCTATTAGTCACCTACTGTGTGCCTATCTACCTTTTTAAGCACTTTGGAAGGGAATGGCTTAAAGTCAAGGTGAAGAGAAAAATATGTGAAACAGCCTCGAAGGAACAGAATTGCATGCCACTAAGTACCAAAATACAGAGACACTTAGAGAACAGTACCTGAGTACTTATGGGGGATTGATCGAGGCAAGCTTCCTAAGGGAGGGCAATTTTCAGGAGGAATACAATGTCAAAAACTCTCAAGCTGCTCCTGATGTTTTGAACCAACAAATTATGAAATTTTCAGGATTAGAATCAATTTGGAGAGAGGATTTAAATAGTTCTTCTCTTTTTAATTACATCAGAATATTAAAAAGTAAAGGAACTAAAAATACATAAGGAATGAGAGGTATGTTGTTCTTTTTACATCTACTCTAGAAAAATTGCAGGCCCTTATCATGACATGGAGCAGTTAAAAATTTGACTCAAGATTGGTTAAAATATTAACTAAAATGGAAATGCTACCTAAGCAGTGATAAGAATTAAAATCTGGGCACTTAAACAGTGTATTTCAGAGGATCCCCACCTAAGTGATGTCTCTCAGCATAGGTAACTAGATAGATCGTGGTATCTTTCATCTCCTGTATGGGAAATGATTTGGTGGTGGGAAACTAGGAGTTGAAATTTTTTTCCAGATGTGTCAAATTTGAGGTGCCCCTGAAACTAGGGAGTATTGGACATATGGAGTTCAGGACATCAGTCTAGAATGGAAATTTAGATTTTGGAGTCATCATAATGGCTGGGTATGGACAAGATGGCTCAGAGAGAAAGAGCTTACTTTAGAGGAGAGAAAAGATGGAACCTGAGGAAGACTAGCACCTAGGTCTTCTATCACTGTGCTTACACAGTACTTACCAATGTGGTAACCCCATAGCAAATGATCAATAAATTCTTGCAGATTAAACAAACATACAAACATTTACAAATTGCTAAACACACAAACTGCTGACACTGCCAAGCAAGGAAAACCGTGAAACCGCCTAAAGAGTAGTCTGACTAAGATACAGAAGAGCCAGAATTCCGGGGTGTGGTGGCGAGGATGGGGCTCAGGACCCCGGGCTTCCCGATGAGTTTGATTAGGGTCTTCCATCATTCTTCAAACTCTCTCTCCTTTTATATGATTTCTGAATGAAGGATGAGGAAAGGTGAGTATCAGAGTAGAATTGAGGTAATGAAATTGAGGCAAACACCCCTGGATTTTGATGGATTCATGATGGATTTTTTCCAAAGCTGCTTATTAGTTGCTAGATCTTCTGAACTCCCACAGCATCCTGCGGGAATCTTTATTACTGTAATTGGTATAGTGTATTGTCAGCGTTTGTTTATATTATGTGTTTCATTCACCAGAATGAGCTTCTTAAGGAAGTGTCTTCTTTACTGAGATCCTAATGTGGCTTATTGCTGGACCAGTGAATAAATAAATTGCTCATTTTTTTACTGTAGGTTATCTACTTTTGGGAATGCGGGAAGCTCCCACCTTGATTATCCCAAAGATTCTGATTTGATGGAATCATTTCATTGTAACCAGACCCAGGTGAACAGGTCAGTTCTTAAAATATTCGTGATGAAGGTGAGGTTGAATATCACATATCTATTAAATAAATGTAAAACTTTCGATCTGTCGCTAAAGGTATAACATCCTAAAGATATAAAGAGTAGGGTGCTGGGTGTACTTGGGCATTTGGGGTTGTGATAGTGGATGAAATTTTATAAATGAAAAATACTAGCAAATTGGACAAGTATTTGATTTTATCCTTATATTTGTTACTTGGTAGTGTTTGGCTAATTTTTGTCCTTTACTTGGAGTTATGAGCACTGCTTCAAGCGTGTCCAAATAACAACTGCTTCTTCTTTACGCCTCTACAGATACAAGATTTCCTTACTGAAACCCTCCACAAAGGCCTTAGTCCTGTCTTGTAAGGTATCTATTCGAACAGATAACCGAGGATTCCTCTCATTACAGTATATGATTAGAAATGAAGATGGACAGATATGTTTTGTGGAATATTACTGCTGCCCTGATGAGGAAGTTCCTGAATCAGAGTCTTAAGTATGGCCTTCCCTGTGGCTTCTACGTGAACATTCATGATAGGTCACATCCTCATTCTGGGTATAGTATCTCCAGGAGACTGGGTTTTCTAAAGGGAAGAAGCATGGAGGAGACGCAAACAAGGTCCATGTACCCTAATAGTTGCTGTATATTTTGTAAGTAAATGTTTTCATATAGTCATGGATTACCCACTACTGGACTGTCCTTTGGTTCTGTCTTTTGAACTCATCATTATGAGCCAAGATGAATAATCTATTTAAGTCAGACATTTCAAGAGTCTAAAAATTTAAAGTTTGATGAATCCATACCTGAAATGTTCTTTTATTTATTTACTATTAGAAAGAGCAGCTGCATATGGGCATTGCTTATTAGTTTGAATTCCGAAGAATATATCTTAACAGTGGTTCTCAAAGTGTGGCATCTAGACCAATAGCATCACCATTACCTGGAAACTTGTCAGAAACTCTGGAGGTGGGCCAATAATCTGTAGCTTAAGAAAACTTTCCCCCAGGAAATTCTGATGCATGCTAATGTTGGAGAACCACTGTTTTGAAGGATACTTTTTTTGTTGTTTTAATAGCATTTAATTGCACTGAAGTGATTGCTTTTACATGTGATTTCTTCCCAAATGTTCTGAAGTTTAGGCTTTGCCAAACAAGTCTGAGTAATTATATGATTTATTTTTAAAGTATACATTTTAAAGAAATCTATGAACAAGATATATAAAACAGTCTTCAGAGTTGAGTTACAGGATTTCTTCTTGTTCTCTGCAACTGTTCAGTGCAGTAAGTACTTTATAAGTACTTATTAGATAACTTCTGTTTGCCTATAAGAGTTTCTCATCCAAACCAAGATGTAGAAAATCAGTTATTAAGTGATTTTGCACTTTCTTGGGTAGTTTTCCATCAATTTTTATGGCATGTGGATATTTAATAAAATGAAATACTAAAATTATCTGGCTTGTTTTCTAGTAGAAAAAATATATAACTAAAATAAAGTTTCCTGTACCGTGTGATACAGATCAGTGTTGGGCAGGCACCATTGGCCTTTGTGGGTGGGACAGTTCTTCATGGAGAAAAAACTCATCCCATTGCAGGATTCATTTAGCCTCCTTGGCTCCTACCCACTGATGCCAATCCTTGTGACCTGTGACCCCCACCCCCCGCTACTGATGGTTAAAAACCATTGAATAATATTCATCAAAAACATTCATCAAAGGGGTATATTTGGGTATGGGTATATTTGGAATGCCTTACCTTAAAATAGGCCACATGGCATGAGAGGAGATTGGTTTGGAGAGTAGTTCAGCAAAGCACTTCAGGGAAACACTCCCCCAGAACAGCTGTGGGCTCTGCTCCCCGGGACATGGACAATTCTGGGTGTCTAGCTCAGAGTGACTCCCTGATAACTACTGAGCCCCCCAAGTCATCTCAGGATGCCGGCTGGCACAAAAAGAGTTAGAGTTTTGTAAAGTATAGTATATGTTCAAGAAGGAAATGAATGACTCTACTAAATGTTGTGTAAATTTTTTTTTTTAGATAAACATCAAAAACAGAACAAATATAAAACGTAATTATGAAAATATTTAATCAGTTTCAAGGACTATAATTTTCCTTTAAAATAGGGCAGTTATTTTTGGGTTTTGTTCACTGGTATGTCCTGTACCTAGAACAATGCCTAGTATGTAACACATTCAGTAAATATTTGTTAGATGAAAGAACCTCCATTTCAGATTATCTTTTAGCATCTTATTAGTCACTATAATTTCAGTTATTTAGCTCTGAATTGATTTTGGTCTAATGTATTTTTTGAAAGTTAGACCTGTAAGGATTTAAAATATATATTGGTTTAATAGGGAAAGATTGACTTTTTGCACATTTAAGACCATTTTAGTTGCACATATCTTTAGCTGTTTAGAATTCATAAGCTAATGAATGTAATTCTTTCTCCATCAGTCTAACAGGAAGCTACCGATTTAACACAGAATTTCCTATTCAGTGTGTTCTCTTGGACCTAGGAATTACTAGTTTAACTTTGTTCAAATTCCTATGACAGTCCGCTAGGGGGAGTGCTTTCTCAGGCCAACCAGACGCACTGGTGACTACAAATTCAAGTGTCACACACAGAAAAATAGAATCTTATTTTTCAGACCTTTAGTTTTTTGCCTTTTTGAAGTTTATCTCATTTTCTTACTAAATTGAGCTTATTACGGGAATGGGTAGTTAATCTTTTTCTCCATTTTTAATGTTTTTGCCTGTTTGATGATGGTGTGTTTCCACCTGGATTGATGAAATGATTTAAAAAGCAAAATAAAATGATTTTTGAAATTCTGCTTTTCTAATAAAAATAAATCTTGTAACACAATCACTTTTATAAGGAGCCACCGAGTTTCTACAGTGCATCAAGTAGTGCTGTTAAGAATTCATTACAGTTCCTGAAAGGGCAGCGTGTAGCATTCGTAACAGCTTAGGCTGGGGAGTTTTCCGGAACAGTGTACTCCCTTCTTCTGTTCCCTGTCTTCACACCGACTTCCCCTTGTCCCCACCCGAAACAAAATCTCCTGGGTCCTGAGGAATTGGGGAGATGGTCTGGTTTTTCTCTCCTACTTCTGGCGTAGGTAAGGTATTTGCACACACAGGTTGGGTTACGCGCACAGCCCGTGCAGAGGGCAGCTGTCACGTGGGTCTCCCGCATGGGAGTGACAGCGCCCCATCAGAAAGGCCACAGGCTGCCATTCCATGGGCTTGTGCTATCCATATCGCAGTCCCCACCAGAGATTTCCATGATGAGGAAAGTAAATGTTTAAAGTAGGTTTTACTTTTGAAATTAATAGCTCATTGATCAATCCAACAGATGATAGTAGTGGCTGTCCTTGGCAGAACGAGAGGCTGTGTGAAACGATTAAAGTCCGTCAGAGTAGTTCCCTGTGCTTGCGTGGAAAACACACTAGAGTCTAGTGAGGCTTGTAGCCTGTACGTTTGGGCTTGACCCCTATAGGGTCTTGCTTCCTGCCATTTTGTCCAAGGATTTCTGGTTGCTTGTTGCTGACTGGATTAGGACAGTCTCACCTCTGGAATATTGTCAAGTTTGCCTTACATAGGCCTTTTGTGGGAACTGGTGGGTGAGCTACTAAAACAGAGAAGTGGGGCTTCACCTAAAGGAACAGGCTGCATAAACTGTTTGCATGCTTGCTGATAAATGTTTATTAAAATCTGTATGTGGGACAGTTTGATCTGGGCTTGGTTTTTTTTTCCTTGTCTGATTTGGCATAGAGATTGTAGGAAAATAGCTAACCCTCATCCACCTCAAAAATTTCAGTGCCTGTTAGCTAATTATTTTTTCTTTTTTTATTATTATGTTATGTTAATCACCATACATTACTTCATTAGTTTTTGATGTAGTGTTCCATGATTGTTTGTGCATAACACCCAGTGCTCCATGCAGAACGTGCCCTCTTTAATACCCATCACCAGGCTAACCCATCCTCCCACACCCCTCCCCTCTAGAACCCTCAGTTTGTTTATCAGAGTCCATTGTCTCTCATGGTTCGTCTCCCCCTCCGATTTCCCCCCCTTCATTCTTCCCCTCCTGCTATCTTCTTTTTTTTTTTTTTTTTTTTTAACATATAATGTATTATTTGTTTCAGAGGTACAGGTCTGTGATTCAACAGTCTTACACAATTCACAGCACTCACCATAGCACATACCCTCCCCAATGTCTATCACCCAGCCACCCCATCCCTCCCACCCCCCCACCACTCCAGCAACCCTCAGTTTGTTTCCTGAGATTAAGAATTCCTCATATCAGGGGTGCCTGGGTGGCTCAGATGGTTAAGAGTCTGCCTTCAGCTCAGGTCATGATCCCAGGGTCCTGGGATCGAGCCCCACATTGGGCTCCTGGCTCAGCGAGGAGCATGCTCCTCCCTCTCCCTCTGCCTCTCTCCCTGTTCATGTTCTCTCTCTCTGTCTCTGTATCTCTGTGTCTCAAATGAATAAATAAAATCTTTAAAAAAAAAAAAAAGAATTCCTCATATCAGTGAGGTCATTTGATACATGTCTTTCTCTGATTGACTTATTTCGCTCAGCATGATACCCTCCAGTTCCATCCACATCATTGCAAATGGCACAATTTCATTCCTTTTGATGGCTGCATAATATTCCATTGTGTGTGTGTGTGTATATATATATATATATATATATATACACACCACATCTTCTTTATCCATTCATCTGTCAATGGACATCTTGGCTCTTTGCACAGTTTGGCTATGGTGGACATTGCTGCTATAAACATCGGGGTGCACATACCCCTTCGGATCCCTACATTTGTATCTTTGGGGTAAATACCCAGTAGTGCAATTGCTGGATCGTATGGTAGCTCTATTTTCAACTTTTTGAGGAAACTCCATACTGTTTTCCAGAGTGGCTGCACCAGCTTGCATTCCCAGCACCTGTTAGCTAATTTAAAAAGAATCTGAAGGTTGTGAATGACCTTACTCAGATCTGTTAGAAACATCAAGTGTTTGATTGGGGTGGATTATCCAGATTGCTGGTTCCCAATGAATGAATTTAGAAAGTGGCTTAGTTCTCATCCAGAGTTTTCCAAAAGAGAATGCAAGTTTATATTCAGTTTTACTGAGTTGACTATTTCCAAGGTGGTTTCTTAAAACTTGGGGATTTCACAAAATACTAAAATTTGAAAACTTTTAGAACCGACATAAGTAACAATATTTTCTCAGGTATGAGGATATTTAAACCATAGCCACCATTCATTATCACCACCGTTTCATTAAACAATTTAACATCAAAATTTCACAAAATGGACTACTAGCAACTTTACACTGACAATAAACACTGGGAATATTTAAGTGTTTAAAACTAATTTCAAATGCAATAAAAGGATCACACCAATAACGTTTTGCAATGTTACACTTTATGCTATTTTATTGATACAGGTTTGTCAGTCTGGAGATCTTAAGACGTTTGGGGTCCCCCAAAATAATTTTAGTGTTATGCAAAATGGAGTCCAAATGGCCACTTCTGTCTAGTACTTTTGTTTTTTATCACAGTCATTGTTGAAAACCCATTTTCATCTGGATATGTGAAAATGGAAGCAACTCTTCTGAGGCTACTTTAGTCAATTCAGAATATTCTGCGTAAGAACAGCAGGCCTATCTCCAGACAGGGCTAAAATTAGCAAGGACAGACTGGGCGACCAGTTCACAAGCACTGCAGTAAAGGTCAGTGGGATACAGCTGCCTTCAAGCAGGGCTGCAATCTGAGACTTTAGCCCTGAGTGCCAAACTGAAAGCTCTCTGGGAATTAGCGAGGGGAGAACATAGCTGCAGGACGGAGACTACCAGTCTGTAGACAAGCCATTGGATTAACTGGTATTATGTGCTTAAGCCAAAGCCGCACACTACTCACCACTATACATTGCTTGGGTATTGGTTCATCATTAGGTTTTACAGACTGAACAAAGGACAGGTAAAAAATAATTTTTTGAATGAAGAACCAATTCTTATAAGCACTGAGTGAAGTAGAGATGTTGTTAGAAGACACTTGGATCCCAAAGACAGTCTTTGAGCTCCATTAAATCTGCTAACCCAACTGAGAACCAATGAAAAGGGAAAATAAAAGTTTCTTATATCATAAACTCACAGGGATCTGATTGTTCTCCCTGAGTAACTTGAAGAAGGCAGTAAGGAATTTAATTTGAGATTGCCAATTTCTTTTCCTAGATACACATTTGTTCAGGGGGTAAGGATTTTTTTTTTTTTTTTTTTTAAACCTTGGTGAACATTCCTTCCATAAAACAAGCCTCCTTAATCCAATTTGGGTTGAGGGCAGCCTAGTGGGATAGAAGGTATAATCATCTATGATTCAGGAAGTCAGCTTTATAATCGCCAGGCTGACCTTGAACAAATCAACCTCTCTTGTCCCTTGTTTCTTCATTTATAATAAGAATCAAAAAGCCCTCTCTGACTCTTAACATGGCATGAGACCAGGGCAAATGTTTTCGGAAGATCAAATGTTTCTTCACAAGGCAGTTTTAGTGACCTGAAACAGGATATGACTAAAAGTACTTGCAAATAGTATATTAAAAGTCACCAATAAACTACTTAGATATTGCAGAATCTTCTTTAAAAACCAGAACTGAAAAAAATTAGTTATAAAAGGGAAATAAGAAAGGTATTGGAGTCCCAGTCACTAAAAAACTAAAAGCGTCGGTCTAAAAAAGATTTCTGACCCCCCCCTCCACCCCAAGTTACCCAATCAGGATCCTGCTTTCTAATGGCCCCTGGGTATTTTACCTGTGATGGTGCTGCTCAGTAGACCTTTTTTTTTTTTTCTTTACAGTCCTTAATTCTGCCTTTGATCTGCCATTGCTATCAGCGTTGATAAATCTATCTTGTGATCCAGAATTTTTGTTATCAACAGGTTGGCTTTATTGTTGGCTATCTTGTATGGAGGTTTTCTCTTTACTGATAACAGAAGACCTAAAGGGAAGGAGAAAACCATTTGTGCATTTTTCTTTGTTCTTGCCATCTCGTCCAGCTCCAAATCACTGCTTTATTAAGCTAGAAGGCTGGACTGAGTCTGAGGCAACTATTTCACCATGTGCCCATACCCCTAAAATATTGACTCTTGTAATAGGCCTCTAAAATGATTCTAGAGTCTTGGTTTTTCTCCCTAAAGAGCAGGGAGCTCTTCCTTCGATTCAGATGGCAACCAAGGATGTCTTAGATACCTGGATTGCTTTTAATCACAGCTGAAAAAATTTGTCAAATTTAGGGTCTTTTATATTGTTCATAATTTTCAGGTGGTCTGTTCTCATGAACACACAGATTTTAGAGCCCAGAGGCCCTGTTAAGTGCTACAAAGAGGATCTATCTTCCCAAATTTCCAGCCATTAAGATTCCCATACTCTGATTTCCTAATACTGGAGAAGTTGGGCTGGAGTTAGAAGTAATCTGGTCCAAAAGAAATCTGGTCCAGAAACCTGGTTTCTATTAAGTGTTCTTCAGTCATCTCCTATTTAGACCTCAAGCCTGCAAAGTGTGGTTTTCATAGCCCCTATTTGCCTGAAAAAAAAAGCATTTGTTCCACAGAAACATGAGATACAAAATTTTATGAGACTTTCCTTCTATGCAAGTTCCACTAAAGACAGATTCATTCTCTACTACTGACTGCATAAAACACAGAACGCTATCTGGCACTTTAACTTCCTTCTCAGTAAACCAAGAGATAATGTGATTTCAAATCTGTAGAAGAAATAGGCGCAAATTAAGTCAATGGCCCAGGGTCTCATAAACTCAGAGGTGGGCAGAAATCTGAGGGACCTCTGCTGGTGATAGTAACCAGAAATCTGCCTGGGCCTGCTAACCCTCCTGCCACAAGGTGGCAGGATTCCCCTGGCCTGAAATCTCCAGGTCACTGAAAGGACACTGATTTCCATCCACAGTGTATACATTATCTTCTTTGGGTTTAAGTAACTGTGTCAGACTGTCTGTTTCCAAGGGCTGATAAGCTCCAGCTCGCTTTCGGGATGTTAACCAGCAAAATGTTTTCCACGCCAGCTTGGTGGTAGCTTTTCACCAACAATAGTTACCAACCTTCTCCTTTTGCTTCATGCACCAATGTTGTAACTGGAAGGTAATAAACTCAAAGCCCAGGCTTCAGTAAAAATAAAAATAGCTATTATTTGTTACATACTGTAACATACCAATACTGTGGGGCGGGGCACCCTGCTAACCACTTTACATACATTTTATTTTCATTACGACACTGAGAGACAGGTACATTCTCATCTCCATTCTGTGGATGAGGACACCAGGATTACCTGCAGCTAGAAAGTGGTGGTTCTGGGGTCTGAACCCAGGCTCGTCTATCTCCGGAGCTAACTCTCAACCACCATGAATCATAAAGAAAAATTAGTTCATAGGGATGTACTGAAGTCATGTTTCTGCCATCAGATAAAATAGTTCATTGGTGAGGTAGTCGTGTTCACAGACTTTATTATGTCCTGAAGTGGGGCCCAAATTCTTCACCAAACTACAAAAGCATTCTTGTACCCTCAGTTCAAGCATGTGCTACACCCCTTGCTTTAAAATAAAACCAAATCTTAGATGGTTTCTCTACTTTGGTTCTAAAGACTGTGTTTTATTTGCCAAAATTTAAGTCACTGACCATTTCAAAAAGAATTCAGGTATATATGAATACAGTGTTGTTGTTGTTTTTTTTAATTAATTTGTTCTCAACATGCCAAATAGGGAAGTTTAGTATATTAAAAGTTCTGAGAAGTCTGGGAAATGAACGTGTGTCACTTTGTTTACCCTAGTTTGTTTTTGCCTAAACTGATCTGCCTCTGGAGCCTTTCTCCCTCCTCCTCATAGTCAGTGCCACATCCCTTGCAATCAGCAACCCCTGCAGTACCCTCTAGGAAATGCTACCTTGTACAGCAGCCATAAAGAACTTACCATTGCTTCAATACACTGTCCTCTGTCATGCCTCAGGGCCTTTGCATATACAGTTCCTTCTTCCCGGAATGGTTTCTCTTCTCCACCTGGATGAACTGTTACTCGCCCTTCAAGAAACAACTCAGATGTAACCCTCTCAGTGAAGTCTTTAACCAGCTTTCTTAGATTGTCTCTCCACTCGCACTGCACTGAGATTTCTACTACAGGACTCACTCATATTTTCATTATTTCTTCATGGTTGCCTCTCCCACTTGGTTGTTGTCTCAAGAGTAATGACCGTGTTTTATTTATCTTTATTAGCGCCCGCATCTCTAACCACACCTCGCGCTTAGTAGGTGCTCACGAGATGTTTGTTGAAGGAATGAATGAAGATGAGGAAACAGACTCAGAATGTTTAGGCAACCAGAGGTCACGTAGCTATTTCATAGCAGAGTTGGGCCTCACACATGAGGTGCCTTCACTCAATGTATCCTGCTCTTGTCGCTGTACCCGAATAGCAAATCTGTGACAGCGGGTCAGCCATCCCCCCGCACCCATACCCCGGGACAATACTAGTAAATCAGCTCCACCAAACCCAGGCTTTTGCTCTGGAACATCAAGCATCGCTCTAGGAAACCACTAACAGAGTGGGCCCATGAGATGAAAAATATTCGATCTCCTTGCCCTCTTCCAAACTATGTCCTCCTAACAATCCATTTTTGTGGATGTGGCAGAAGGCTGTAGATTGTAGAATTCCTCTCCTGCTTTGCTACAGACAAGGTACTGCGAACTACCTCTCTGTCACTGAGCAGCCTCTGTTCCTCAGGGAGGCCCCAAGGTGAGCAGCTAAAGGCTCCCTTCCCCATCTGCCCCAGTGCCTCCAGCTTTTCCTAGTAGCCTGCCTTGAACAAGCCGCTGCCCCTTGGCACCAGGATGCAAGAGCACATTTGCCTCCCACCCACTGATACACCAAGGTTTGCCCAAATATTTTCCCCTCGTATTTCGTAGAGGCAGTGTTGGAATATTTACTGGTAAATGCTGGGAAAAGAACAGGAACGCCGCAGCCGGGAAACCAGCTGATGGAGCATAAAGTTCATCACGAAGGTCTTGCCCAAGGCTGGTTTGGCCGACAGCACATCACCTATGCTCTGCCTTGCTGCACTGCTCTCTGGAGATACTCTCCCCAAATCCTAGTTTCCTCGGCTTTCCCTCCCTAGCCCCTCAGCCCAGAAGAGGCTGTTCTGTTCTGTTCACATGACCAAGAGGACCACAGACCACTAATCGATCAGTGGGCATTCCTTCTTTCTCCTCTTGTGAAGAGAAAAGGATGATTCTCCCTGCTGCTTCTGCTGGCTTCTACATCTTAAGACCCTCCAAAAGTAATACCGAAATAACTTTTTGGCATGCGGCTGTCCTAGAAACATTTAAAAATAACAAAAATGAAGTTGATGCACCATACTCTCATCCTTCCTATATGTCTGGATGACTAGCTGGAGTTGTAAAAGTAGCTAGTATTTATTGACTATTTATTTATTGAGCTAGTATTTATTTACCATAAGCCAGATACTGTGCTAAGTGCGTTATGTAAAAATCTCATTTGTTCTTCCTTACGTTTCCATATTATAGATACTATTCTACTCCTCATTAGAGGAAACTGAGGCTTAGGATAACTTGCCTAATGACACATAGAAAATGGCAGAGCCTGGATTCCACAGGCCCATCTGACTCTAAAGTCCATGACCTTGACTGTTACATTCTTGTAACCATTAGAACTGTCTAGTATTGGAAAGGGCCACTTTGACAGGTAATGAGTGAATTCCTGATTTGGAGAGGTGTTTAATCAGCTATCTGGATTACTGCAGTAATCTCAGAAATCTGTTCTACCAATATAGCTTGGTCTAATCACACTGGTGATTCTCTATTTGCCAGCATAGTGGCTTCTTATTAGTCCTCATTCTCTTATCATCATCATCATCATCATCCACCACCTCTAATTAGCACATACTCTGTCAGGCCTCTTTCTGAGCAGTTTTATTTACATTAATGTATTTAGTCACATTTTATAGATTTTTATAGGTAAGGGAACTGAGAAGTAAAGTGACTTACTTGTCCAGGGTCAGACAACCAATAAATAACAGAGCTGGGATTATGGCCCAGGCATCTGACTGTAGTCCATTCTCTTAACACTACATTATATTGTCTCTTAATATTTGACACACATGCCATACTCTTTAAAAACTTATCTTTCTTATTATCACAGGTATAATACATATTTGTTGTAAAGAAAAAAAGTCAAATAGCACAAACATATAATACAGAAGTTGAAAGTCCCCCATAATCCTATGTCCAGAGATAATTACTGTTACCTTTACTAACTATGTATTTATATATATTTATTGGTTATACTACATATAATACTCATTAATATGTATTTTTCATGTTTTTACCCTTAATAATATATCTGCAGTATTTTTCTATAACTCTTCAAAGCTCCACTTCATGTTTTTGAATGACCATATTATATGATCATAAACATGGACCTCATTATATTGACCATAAACATGTACCGGTGTTTCTACTGGTGGACATTTGAGTTTTTCCTACTGTTTTGCTATCATTAAAAAAATCTAGGGGCACCTGGGTGGCTCAGTCGGTTAAGCCTGTGACTCTTGATTTTGGCTCAAGGCATGATCTTAGGTTCCTGAGATGGAGCACCGTGTCAGGCTCCCTGCTCAGCATGGAGTCTGCTTGTCCCTCTCTCTCTGCTCATCCCCCCCTCTCGCCCATGCTCTAAATAAATAAATAAATAAAATCTTAAAAATATAATCTACAAGGACAGAAGGCCCTCCTTCTGCATGACCCCCAAATAATACAATAATAGTAATTACAATAACTAACATTTCACAGCTTACTATGTGCCATACATTAAGTAAAGCACTTAAAATAGAGTGCTCTTATTATTCACATTTTTAAGATTATTTCTTTTCATTTTTTTAAGTCAACTCCACTCCCAACATGGGACTCAAACTCACAACCCCAAAATCAAGAGTCATATGCTCTGCCAACTGAGCCAGCCAGGCGCCTCTTCACAGTTTTTTCAGATGAAGAACGGAAGGCACAGGAAGTCTCACTGCAAATAGGAAAGCTCAAATTTAAGCCCTGTTTTGATTCCAAATCACATTGCATATATTATCTCTAAAATCAGTGTAAGTGTTCTCTCCGAGCCCTTTCATTTGACATATACATATTCCATGGGTTTCGTATCCATTCCCTTCACTTCAGAATCTATCTCCTTGAGCTCCTGGACCATTCAGCCTACTAGATATTGCCAAGTGGACGCATTGTGGGTACCTCAAACTTAACACATCCAAAATAGAAATTATCATCTTCCTCAGGCCCTCTAGACATCCTCCAGGATGATCTCCACTTGTCAACACTATTTCATTTAGTGGCACTGCCATTCATCCAATTGTCCAAGCTAGAAACTTCAAAGCCTCCTGTGACTCCTGCCTCCATCACACCTCCCATCTAATTGGTGCTAAGGTCTTTTTAGAATAGATCACAAATTGTTTCTCAATCCATCCTCTCCACCTTCCTCCTACTATGGCTTTAGATAATTAAGGCTCCCAATACCTCCCCCTTGGACTGTTGTATCTGCCTCCTAACTGATCTCCCTACTTCTAAAATCTCCCTAGGTCCCATCTATCCTTCCATTGAGTAAATGTTGTAGAGCCAATAATTGATTATGTCATATCTGGCTTAAATCCTTCTGACTACTAAATAAGTTCTAAACACCTTAGCATGGCACATAAAACATCACAAAACCTGACCCTAATTTATCTTTCCAAACTCATCTCCAGCATGTTCTTACTCGTGTACCTTAAAACACAACCACCCTCGGTCACTTGTATTTCCTCAGAAATATCAAATATCTCCATGCCACTGTGCTTTTGTTCCTGCTACCAGAAATGCCCTCCTCTGGCTTCTCTGCTACCTGCTGATATTTTATTTTCCTTTGAAGACCCAGCAACCTGCCCCCAGTGTACACACAGTTTCCACCCATATTTCAATGTATTACTTGTCCTCTTTGTTTACATTTCTATTAATGCTTTACTACAGACTAGTCACCTAGTCACGTGTGTCTGTTTTTCTGAAAGGACTCTATCTTAAACATATTAGTATTTTTAGTGCCTAGAAGGAGCTTGATATGTAAATAATTAAAACTGAAGTACATTTGTGATTTAGGTAAAAGTTTACTCCCAAATCTAAGATGTTCTGTGCCTTTTCAATAGACTAAAATCTTAACTTGAGGATTGCAATTACTATTTAAACTTAGAATTAACTCCTGCTTCAAGGGGCCATTTCTGCTTTCACTTCTTTGCAGAGGCTTTAAAAGCCAAGAATTTGGGCTCCTGGCAGTGAACATCCAGTGGATGTTGTCATGGGGTTTCCGGAGGAGGTGGGGTAGAAAGCACAAGAGCACATCGGAAAACTCGCAATGTTCCAGGCCACGTGGGATTGATTATTCCAGCGAGATGCTCAAGCAAAGAGAACAATTTTTGTACTGGGTTTTTTTTGACATCTGGGCTTTGGCAGCTACTCCTATGGCTTTGCTCAGCAGTTCTTGGGGAATGAGATATGGGCTTGTTTCAGTGGAAGAAAAACCTCTACTGATTCAACTTCTCCTACAGCAGAACCCTTCAAAAGACTCTTCCTCTTACATGGATTTTCTTGCCAGGTCCCGGTCTCACTGCCATTTACAGAGAGAGTCAGTCTCCATGCACCTAAAGAAATTCATACCACCTGGGGTCTGAATGAGGTTAGACCAACCCCTCCTCATTTCTTCTTCTCCTATGGTTCTTTTCAAACCACAGACAAGGAACAAGGAACAGTGAAAGACTGGAAGGAAAACCTCAGGCTACTGAGGAAGTAGATTCACTCCAGCTACTTTGAAATTTCTCTTGTTAAATACAAGCTGAGTGGAACTTTAGCTCCAGTTTTGAGGGAGAAGGGGGAGGGAAGGCTGTTTTGCAAATATTGACTGAGCATGTACTCTGCCAGGCACCGTCCTATGCATTATTTTATTTAAAACACACAACAACTTCATGTGGTATACTATTATCTGTATTTTAATGATGGAGAAACCAAGGTTCAAGGAGGTTAAATGATTTCCCCCAGGCCACTTACTTAGTACATGGCAGAGGCAGGTTAAGCTGACAGGGATGAATCCAGTAATATATACTCTTTACTCATTACTTGTAAAATAAAATAGTAATAGTTGCATGACATACAAAAGCTTCTCATTTAAACATTCAGACCTATTACCTCCAGCATCTCAGAAAGATTATCATTATTGTTATTATTATTATTATTCCAACATCCACTGAGCATTTAAGACCTGCCAGAATTTGATCTAAGTATGCTGTATAATACATAATCTTATTCTCAGAAAAACCACCTTTTGAGCAAGGTACTATTATTTTCTTAATAAATAAATAGAGGCCGAGAAAGCTTGAATAACTTTACCCAGGTCAGAGAGCTGAGGTTGGAGCCCAAGTTTTAAATCCAAAGAGTCTGCCTTCAGAGCGTAAGCTACACTGCCTACAAAGAGCACATTCTGGTGCTAGATTTCAAAATCCCAGCTCTGCCTCTTCCTGGGTAAATACCAGTCCTCATTTCTCCATATGTAAAACGCACCTCTGGAGACTTACCTGCTAACCAAGTGTCTCCATATGTATTCTCAAATTCATCAAAGTCAGAATCCTTATTCCATAGTAAAAAGAAGTGCATTTTTGAAATATGATAGATGTGGGTTCAAATCTTACTACACTTACCAGCTAGGTGATTTCAAACAAGATACTCAAACTTTCCATCACCTGAACATGGGAGATAAAAACACCTACCTAATAGGATTATTTATGGGTTAGAAATAGTATATATATTTTTTACAATGCCAGGGGATTGGAAGGAGTTCTATAGTATACCTATGATTTTATTATGGGGACACCCAGGTGGCTCAGTCTTAAGCATCCGACTCTTGATTTCAGCTCAGGTCATGATCTCAGGGTTGTGAGATCAAGCCCCAAGTCAGGCTCTGTGCTGGGTGTGGAGCCCACTTGGGATTCTCTCTCTCCCTCTGCCCCTTCCCCCTCCTAAAAAAAAAAAAAATTATACTACATATATATATATATTTTGTTTTTCTGAAAGTTCATTTCTGAACTTTATATATTTAACTATATATATAACTATGTATTTTCTGAAAGTTCATTTCTGAAATGAACTATACATATATACACACATAACTATATATATACACATATATAGTTATGGTTCTTGACCAGGAAAATGTATTTGCATACCCATTAGCAGGTAGAGGACAAAGTTTCCCGTACACCATCCTCACATGGGCATTACTAGAGAGGCTAGAGAGCCCTTTTCTGGGTACTGATACAGCAGGACACAGTCTTCTATTGGGCCTCGTTGAGGTGTGGCTCTGACTCAGGTGGGTGGGGATAGGATGCACTGAATGTGTTCTCTCTGCTCATCTTGTCCCTCACCTGTCCAGCCTGGTGAGAAACGTACCCATTGTGAGCCACCTCTGGTAAACTACAGTCAGGGTCCTGACTCTCGCTCCATAACACTGCCCCTCCTTATTAGAGGGCTCTAAGGGAAAAGCACATGGCCTTTAGAGTCACACTTGCTTAGGCCCAAACCTCCAAGACTAAGTGAATTTAGGCACGTTCCTTTGCAGAACATTGGGCTCCCTTCCGTCAAATGAGAGCTATCATCCTAGGGATTTGTGAGGATTAAGTACTTCATGACTTCATGACTAGGATCTAGCTCAGTTATAGGCACTTACACCCAACAAATTTTAATCTGTCTTTGAAGAGAATAGCTCAAGGTCAACATCACTGTGAGATGAACAAAAAGCAATGATATGCCAAATAAAGAAAGGGACAAGTCTGCACAAAACACTCTTTTATTACTAACTCTGGAGATAATTAAATCCACCCCCTCCCCCGCCAAAATACTTGCCTTATATCGAAGGACCTAGATTTTGTATGTTCAGCAAGAAAAAACAAGTTTAATGTATTCGTTTACTTTGTATAAGTCCATATTGGATCTGTCACAAGTTGTCAGCTGAGATACTACCTTGTAAGATTTGGTTCCAATGCTCAGCATTGAAAGAGATCTTATAAATACTAAGTATTACTGCAGCAGACCCCCATAACATTGGTTTCTGAGGCACTACTAGAAATCAACTAGTTACTTCCAAAGGATTTGGCCAAATCCATAGTATAGGTTGGCATTCTGCCTTACTAGCAAGAATAACAAAGGTGATCACCGTTGGTGAATGAATCTGGGCAAGGCCATGTTATCCACATATCCACATATCCACACAGATGACATGGTTGATGATCAGAGCCAGAACTCACCTCTGCAATAGGTTAAGGAGGTCTCTTGTGTCTCTGCTTTTACTGTGCTCGCTTCCATATAAAAGGATTTGAATCATCAGACACTATAGATAAGTTGAGAAACACAGCAGGTTAAAGAGAATCAGATGGCAAGCAGCTTCATAATAAACCAAACTCAGGAGAGCACTAGTGGAATGGAGCTATCATGAGTTTACATTTCAAATTTCTGCACTGCATCTCCTCCTGGTTCCCAGCCACGGAGGACAAGGAGCCTGAACTGAAGGCTCTGAACACTCCCATGTTCTATGTGTATCATTCCCCTTCACTGCACCTACCACTGCCCTATGTGGCTACAGATCCCCAAAGTAACAGGGCCAAAACATGGCTGCAATAGTGGTTTCCATGAAGATTTTCCAAATAGCTATGACCAAATGGATGGACATAAATGAAATCTGTGTGTGGGTCCTAAATTTGCAGTTCATTCTCATGCTGTATCACTTTACTCTTAGGCAGTTTTCCATTTACAATTTTATTGCTGACCTCTCGTTCCAATCAAGATGGAATAATAGGGATCAGATTTACCCTTGCACTTGAAACAGCCAGTAAAAGAAAAAGTAAACAAAATATATGAAACTATCTTCAAGACACTGAACATCAGCCAACAAAGAACAGTGGTCCCTAAGAGAGGGCAACAAGTGAGATAAATCCTATGACTGCCCCCAGATTATTGCTTTGAGAGCATTTCCAGGCCATGATGCAGGGAAAGGAACAAAGTGAAGCTCAGCAGACTCCCCGAATTGAGGATAAGGAGCTGGGAGTCCCAGGAGGCTCTCAGAGCAGAGTAAAAAAGAGACAGCTGCATAGAAAAAGATCCAGGAATATTTGCAGTGGGTCCCCTTTAAATATTCAGCAGAGTATTGATTAGCACATCTAAAGCTGGGGAAAGAATCAGCTGACGGGGCTGGAGGGAACAGGGCTAGGTATAGTGCTTATTCCAACCAGCCAATCTGGAAAGCCTCATTTTTCATGGACCTTTGGGTGGTGTACTCAGAAGGCTTTTGCCTCAGTAATGGGGGAAATTTAGCCTTTGACTAAATGTTGCTCTAGTCTCATCTACTGAATCTTAAAAAGCAAGACCTAAAAGGACCAAACTATAACTGACTTCCAGAAAAAGTTCAAAAATACTTATAGGAATACAAAAATATCCAGCACCCAATAAGGTAAAATATACAAAGATAGCAAGGCATGTGTGATCCATATGAGAAAAATCAATCCCAAACTGATATAGATGTTAGAATTAGCAGAGAAGTATATTAAAACTGTTATTGTAACTTTAATCATGTATTAAAAAAATTAAGTGAGGACATGAAAAACACATTTTTTTAAAAGACCTAAATCAAACTTCTGGAGATGAAAATGTCTGAAAGGAACAATACACTGGATGGGACTAAGAGTTTGACATTGAAGAAAAAAAACCAGTGAACTTGAAGGCACAGGAATAGGAAGTATCCATAAAAAAAAATCAGGGATTATAGCAGTAGGTACAGAAAAATAATTTTTATAATACCCAATACCCAAGCTTATAAAATCCAACATCTATTCCTGATTTAAAAACAAAAATTCCTTAGCAAACCAGGAGTAGAAGGGAATCTCCTCACCCTAAGAAGGTATCTATAAAAAAATCTACAGCTAACATCAAATCTAATTGATTAAAGACTAAATTATTTTCCCCTGCAAACAGGAATTAGACCAGGTTGCCTGTTCTCACCACTTCTATTCAACATTGTATTAGATGTTCTAGCCAATGTGATAAGAAATAAAAGGCATCAATCAGAATGAAAGAAGTAAAGCTTTATTTGTAGATGACATGATCATCTATGTAGAAAATCTGATGAATCTATAAACAGCTACTAGAAAAGTGAGTTTAGCAAATTTATGGGACACAAAATTATTATATTAAAAAAATCCCTTGTATTTCTATATACTAGCATCAACAATCAGAAATTGAAATTCATATGACACATTTAAAATACCATCAAAATATGAAGTCAGTATGAATAAAACTAAGAAAAGATGCACTAGATATGTACATTGAAAACTATAAAAAGTATTATTGGGAGAAAGTAAAGATCATCTACACAAATGGAGGAACACCATGTGCTCATGGGTAAGAAGCACAAGATTGTTAAAATGTTAATTCTCCCCAAGCTGATCTATACATTCAATGTAATCTCAATCTAAATCCCAGCACGTGTTTTTGGAGAAATTGATACAGTGATTCTAAAATTCCTGTGGAAATGCAAAGAACCTAGAATACTCAGAACAACACTGAAAAAGAAGAAGAAAGGTGAAAAACTAACACTACCTGATTTCAAGACCTGTTTTAAAGCTACAATAATCAAGACAGCATGTTATTGGCATCAAGATAGAAAAACAGAGGGTGCCTGGCTGCCTCAGTTGGTAAAGCATGTGACTCTTAATCTCAGGAGCATGAATTCAAGCCCCACATTGGGTGTGGAGCCCAGTTTTAAAAAAAGATAGAAAAACAGATCAGTGGAATAGAGAAGAATCCATAAATAAATCCACATCCACACACACACACACTGATTTTTGACAAAGGTGCAAAGATAATTCAGTAGAGAAAAGAATGTCTTTTCAAAAAATGGTGCTAGAACAACCAGATATCCATATGCAAAATTAATTAATTAATTAAACTGAGATCCAGTCCTAGTACCATATAGGAAAACTGACTCGAGTGGATCTAGACCTAAATGTTAAACCTAAAACTACCAAAAATCTAAAAGAAAACACAAGAGAAAAATCTTTGTGGCTTTGGTTAGGCAAAGATTTCTTAGATAAAACATCAAAAGCACAATCCATAAAAGAACAAATTGATAAACTGGACTTCATTAAATTTTAAAACTTCTGCTCTTCACAAGACATTTGTTAAGAAAATGAAAAGGCAAACTGCAGACCAAGAGAGAATACTTCCAAATCATATATTTGTTAAAGAACTTGTATCTAAAGGTGCCTGGGTGGCTCAGCTGGTTAAGCGTCTGCTCTCAGCTCAGGTCATGATCCCAGGGTCCTGGGATGGAGCCCTGCATCGAGCTTTTTGCTCTGAGGGGAGCCTGCTTCTCCCTCCCCCTCTGCTGCTTCCCCTGCTTATGCTTTCTCTGTCAAATAAGTAAATAAAATCTTTTTTAAAAAAATAAAGAACTTGTATCTAGAATATATGAAGAACTTTCATTTTTTTCACTTTATAGCATCATTTATGGCATGAACTAGGAACATGTGTTTATACAAAGACCCAACAATTGGACACCGGCAACTTTACAATTATCTTAAAGGAGTCATATACAAGTCCACAGGCACCATACACACCGCGGTTAGGATATATGAAGAACTTTTAAAAGAATCATAAGAAAGCAAACAACTAATGAAAAATGAGCAAAAGATTTGGATCAACACTTCACCCAAGAAGATAAAATGAGAAATAAGGGCAAGGAAAGATGCTCAAGATAAATACAAATGAAAACCACAATGAGGGGCGCCTGGGTGGCTCAGTAGGTTGAGCATCTGACTTGTGATTTTAGTTCAGGTCATGACCTCATGGGTTGTGATACTGAGCCCTGTCTGGACTCCACATTCAGTGGGGAGTCTGCTTGTAATTCTCTCTCTTTCTCTCTCTCTGCCCCTCCCCCCACTTGTGATCTCTCTATCTCTCTCACTCTAAAAGAAAGAAAGAAAGACAGGAACGAAGGAAGGGAAAGAAGGAAGGAAGGAAGGAAGGAAGGAAGGAAGGAAGGAAGGAAGGAAGGAAGGCAGGAAGGAAGGAAGGAAGGAAGGAAGGAAGGAAGGAAGGAAGTCTTAAAAACCACATACAATGAGATACCGCTACATACCTATTAGGGTGGCTACAATGAAAAGCCCTGGCCACACCAGCTACTGGCAAGGATGTGGAGGAACTGAATTCTCAGACCCTGCTGGTGGGAATATAGAACATGATGCAACCATTTTCCAAAATTTTGGCAGTTTCTTATAAAGGTAAACATACACCTATCATATTACATAGTGCTACCATTTCACTCCTAAGGATTGACCCAAGAGAAGAAAGTATATATCCATACAAAGACTTGTGCATGAGCACTCACAGCAGCTTTATCAATGATAAACCCAAACTGGAAACGGTCAAATGTTCATCATCAGGTGAATGGATAAAAAAAATCATGGTGTCCATGTAATGTAACATTCAGCAATAAAAGTAAACCATGATACACACAATAATATGGATAAGTCCCAAAATAATTATGCTGAAAGAATGATTCAAAAATGTGTAACTATAGGATTCTACTTATATAAAGTTTTTGAAAATGCTAATGTATCTTTAGTGACAAAGCAAACCAGTTATTGCCTGGGGGTGGGGGTGGGGGTGGGGGAGGGGTGGGATTGATTAATTACAAAGGGGACTGGGGAAACTTTTGGGGGTGACCGATATATTCATGACCTTGATTGTGGCAACGGTTTCACAGGTCAAGATATCAAAACTGATCAAACTGTGCACCTCAAAATGTGTGCAGTTTATTGTATGCAAATAAAAATTATTCCATCACAAGGTTATAATTTTTAAGGTTTGTCTTTTCTTTATCTTCTCACCTCCACCCTACTGCATTTAACTTTGACTCCTTTTACATGAACATTGGACTGCCCAAGAAAAAAAGTCAGCCCAAAGTGTCACTCTCTTTATGCTCTATTCTGTCTGCCAAAGGGGTTTCCTCACAGCATCAACTTTTGCTGAGGTCTCTCGCCTTCGTTTTAGCTCCAGGAGTAGTTGCCAACCCCCAGAAGAGCATCTATTAACATCCGCTAATTCAGAAACCTCATGGCCAGCATCCCACTCATAGCAGATCCCCAGCATTGAGGAAGGAGTTCAAAGCTCAAAACAAGAGCCATACTGTCAGCATGCCCTTCTACACCTCCCCGCCTTTCTGGGCTGGGACCCTGAAGTAGGGCCTAAAGCCCTCAGGATAAAAGCCGATAACCAAGATGCAGCCCCCACCTACCTTACAGAATCCTAAATCCCCACGTTGACTCCCTATTCCAAATGGAGGAGGTGGCTATGGCTTCAGACAGCCACTAGCAAGTAATATCTAGAACGGGCTCTCCTTTCGTCTTGTGTAGAATATGGTAAGCCCTTATAACATGTATGCTGGGGCGGGTTTGTTTGTTTGTTTTCAGAAAAGTTGTTTTCAATGATTTCTTTGATTACTGTTTCTCTTCCAAGTATTATCGTTCTTTAGGTGAATCTCTACTCTGCCCTCCATAGCGACTTTCTCATTATCTCTCTCTCTCTTCTCTCTGCATTCTAGGACAGATTTTCGAGTCTGTCATATAAATCTCTGATCCTTTAAATGGGCAGGGTATGACATCTCTAGAAGTATTAAAAATACAGATTCTAGACACACCTCGTAGAACTTGTGATTTAAATGTTTGAGGTGAGGCTCAGGACTCTGTTTTTTGTTAGTCTGTTTCATTTTTGTTTTGATTTTTATTGACATCGCTGCAATTTTAGATTTGGGAAATCTCACCATCACTGTGACATGTTAAGACAGTCTTCCCTATTTTCCATGTAGATTTGAATTCTATTGGATTTGCTGTTCCCTTGAAATCCCTTATTTCACTCTTAAATCTCATCTCATCTTTTGGCTTCAGACTGTCATCCTTTCATTGTAAAGTTTTCTCTCCTTATAGGTTTCTCTGCTCCCATCCCTATGTTCATGTTTCCCTCAAAGATACTCTTCTGGTCCCTGCAACTTATTTTCTTAAGGTTTTCTTTTTCTCAGAATCTTCAAAATGAGGCCCCCCCTTTCTCCTGTTATTCACTGTCTTCATAACTTATTTTCTGATTCTGTTTAGTTAACCTGAAATGAGATAAAAATCTCTCCAGACATGATGTTTGCCAATGTACATGTACGGATTGCTTGGGACTCCACTCTCCTCACATGAGTACTGATTGGTCTTTACCAACTCTTCCTCTGACCTTGAACAAATTTAGATTTTATGTAGAGACATCCCTACTGATCTATCATGTCTTTAGCCTTGGTCTGTCAGTATGCTGACTAGCTGAACAACTGTTTGGTCATACCTCTTGCCAGATCCTACTACAAGATATGAACATCCAGGGACCTCTGAGCCCCCTGGAAGAGGAATTGGTACTTGGGTAAGAATGGTTTATAAAAGGTGTTCCTGATTCCTGATTCCTTGGGTGCTTTCCTGATATTTGGCCACTGCCAGACCCAGATTCTAACATTGGGGTGTTACTCTTTTAAGACTCTGGTCCAGGCATTCACACAACAAAACTTTCTGTATCATGTTCTCCTTTAGCACATCTAAGAAAGTGAATTTTCGCTTTACTTAAAAAATAAAAAGGAATAGAGAAGGAAGGAAAAAAGAAGAAGGAAGGAAAGAAAGAGAGAGAGGTGAAAGGAAGCAGAAGGAAGGGGAGGGGTGGGAAAGAAAGGGAAAATAAACACACACACACACACACACACATGCATCACTCCTCACATTGTGCTTACAGGCCCGGGAGAAAATGTAAAAAGCAGCCAGCATTCACCTTCCTTAACAGCTGAATTGCCTTCCTGAACTCTCCTTTGGCAAAGCAGATCCTGCCCATGTTGTAAAAAGTTTCGGCCACCTTTTCACTACAGTCACCATAGCTGATGACCTGAGACCTCAGGGCGGCCTTTAGCAGTCTGTAAGCCTCCTAGGGAATTAAAGAAAAGTGTATTATAATCCTCTGGGCAATTCTGAAGGAGTATGCCAGTTCTAATCCATTAACTCTACGGAAGAGGCATTCTACGTCACACTGACGTAACCCACCTGGACCAGGCGGTTGTGACATGTCACCTAAGTAATCTGTTTCTGTGAAGAGGTAACATTCCAAGCTTATGTTTAATAATAATAGTTAATTCATGCATGACTACTCTCTGAGAGAGGAACTATTATTATATTTATTTTACAGATGAAAGAATGGATCTTGCCCAAGATCACACTGTCTCTTGTTGATTTACCTATTCAGATTTACCTGTTTTTCCCCATTTTGGACAAGCCATTTGCAGAATTCTTCAATGGTCGTCAGTGTTTCATAATCTGTTGGGCCCAATGTTGCTTGATACGCATTGATACTTTTTATAAAATATATCTCAACAGCATCTGCAAAAAAAAGGGGGAACATTTAAGGCAGGCCGCTAGCCTTTACAAGTAGCTAATACAGCTTTGGCTCAGTTAGACATTTCATACTTAAAGTCATTGCCTGTTCTCATTCCGGGTCTCATAAGGACCCTCAGAAAGTCTGAGATATAATTTGATGGCATCAGTTGACGTAATTTTATTCTGTTGATGAAAGGTATGGATTTTTCTGTAGGAAAAGAAAGCCATGCCTGAACAGCCTATCCTAAGACCCCCAAATAACTACCATATTAAACTCCCAAGGGCAATGAAAGACTATATATTTAGCTAAATTAAACTCTGATAGAGAGTATTGTTTACCGGGATTCCTGCCGGGGGCGTGTGTGTGTATGTGTGTGTGTGTGTGTGTGTATGTAGAGGGAGAATTTTAGTTTCAAAAGTATTTTAAATAGAGTTGTTATTTAAAAATTTACTTTTAACTTGTCTTTTATTCCAAACATAATAGATGTTTATGTAATCAGTCTAGAAAATGCAATAGAAGCAAAAAGAAAGGGACAATTACCTCCACGCACACTACTCAGAAACAGGCACTGTTAACATTTTTTACCACTGTATTAAGGTATAATTGGCATACCACACATTCAACTATTGTAATTACACAGTCTGATGAAGTTTTAGTAAATTTATAGTTATGTAATCATGATCAAGATCCAGTTTTAGAAGATATCCATCACGCCCAAAATGTTTCTCCATGGCTGGTTGCAAGCAATGCCTACTCTCATCCTGTCTGAGGCAATCACTGATCTTTGTTCTAGCTCTGTTTTTGCCTCTTCTAGAAATTTCATATAATTGGATTCATACAGCATGTAGTCTTTTGTGATTCTTTCAAAATGCATCATGCTGTTTTTGAGATTCATCTATGTTCTTGCATGAATTAGTACTTTATTCCTCCTTCTGCTGAGTAGATACACGTTTTGTTTACCATTCACAAGTTGATGAGTATTTGTGTTCATGTATACAATCTATTATCCAGGTATCAGTTCCAGTTCTCTTCATTCCTTTCTGTGGATTTGAGTTACCATGTGCTCCCATTTTCTTTCAGCCCAAGGGCTTCCTTCAGTATTAATTTTAGGTCAAGAATGCTACCAACAAATCTTGTTTATCAGGGAATGTCGATCTCACCTTCATTTTCTTTTCATTTTTAAAAGTATTATTTATTTAGGCAATCTCTATACCCATGTGGGGCTTGAACTCACAACCCCGAGATCAAGAGTCACATGCTCTCCCGACTGAGCCAGTTAGACGCCCCTCACCTTCATTTTCAAAGGGTAGTTTTCCTGAATATATAGTTTTTAGTTGAATTTTATTCCAATATTTTGAGTATGTTTTTCCATTACCTTCTAGCCTCTGTTATTCTGATGAAAAATCAGCCATTAATCATATTGTTGTTTCCCTGTACAAAGCTGTTTTTCCACTGCTGCTTTCAAGGTTTCTTTTTTTTATTCAGCAATTTGACTATGTGCCTATTTGTGGTTCTCTTTGTGCTTATCTTACTTGGCATTGAGAATTCTGGATCTGTAGATAACAACCTTGGGAAATTCAGGGCCATTAGTTCTTTAGATAATTTGCTGCCTCATTCTGTCTTCTGCCCTTCTGGAGCTCCTATTACATGTATGTTGATACACCAGGCATTGTCCCACAGATCTCTTATGCTTTGTTCATTTTTCTTCAATACCTTTTTTCTCTGCTCTTTGGAGATCATCTCTAGTGCCGTACCTTTGAGCTATCTCATTCTCTCCTCTGCCATCTTGAATCTGATGTTGAGACCATTTAATGAATTTTCATTCAGTTACTGTATATTACAACTCTAGAATTTCCATTTGGCTGTTTTTTTCTTAAACAGTTTATATTTCTCTATTGAGACTTCCTATTTTCATTGTATTTTCTTTTAATTCTTTGGACAGTTTCCTTTAATCCTGTGAAGATATTTATGATCGGTGCTCTGAAGTCTTTGCTAAATCCAACATGTAGCCTACTTAGCATCAATATCTATTGACTTCTGAGTAAAAGCCATGGGTTGTTTCTTTGTATGTTTCTCTTTTGTTGAAAACTGTATATTTTAGACATTATATAGTAGCAACAACAGATTCTGATATATTTTTGTGAGTTTTTGTTTTATTTTAGTGAATTGCCTAGACTTAAACTACAGAGTCTATCTCCTCCTATGTTGTCTGAATGTTAATGTCTTTGCTCAGGTTTTTTTATTTCTTTAGACTTTCTTTTTTCTTTTCTTTTTTTAAAGATTTTATTTATTTATTTGACAGAGAGACACAGAGAGAGAGAGGGAACACAAGCAGGGGGAGTGGGAGAGGGAGAAGCAGGCTTCCCACGGAGCAGGGAGCCCGATGTGGGGCTCGATCCCAGGACCCCGGGATCATGACCCAAGCCGAAGGCAGACGCTTAACGACTGAGCCACCCAGGCGCCCCTAGACTTTATTTTTCAAGGCAGTTTTGTATTCACAGAAAAACTAAGTGGTAGGTACAGAGATTTCCCATACAACCTTGTCCACATACAGCATTTGTGATGGCTAATTTTAAGTGTCAACTAAACTGGGCTAAGGGATGCCCAGACAGCTGCTAAAACAATTTCTGGGTGTTTCTGGAAAAGATGAACAACTGAATCAGTATACCAAGTAAAGAGCTTTCCTCACCAAGTTCAAAAAAAAAAAAAAAAAAGGCAAAGGAAGGCGAATTTTCTTCTTGAGCTGGAAATCCATCTTCTGCCCTCAAATATTGAAGCTCCTGGTTCTTGGGCCTTTGGACTCTGAGACTTACCAGTAGTCCCCTCACTCCTATTGGTTATATTTCTCTGGATAACCCTGACTAATACAGATTTTGATACCAGGAGTGAGCTTGACAACAAGGACTTCTTTTTGCCAGAGCCATGGCTGAGGACCCAATCAGCCAGCAGACAGCAACACTGAGCCCCTGATTTGGCACCATTACCTGGGGTGATTAGCCAGCTACCTGGTAGCAAGCTGATTACACTGAACCATTTTTTCATGGAAAAGGCAGCATTTTGTCCTTAAGTGGAATAGATATCTACTCTGGATATAAATTTGCCTTCCCTGCATGCAATGCTTCTACCAAAACTACCATCCATAACCTACAGAATGCCTCATCCACCATCATGGTATTCCACACAGCATTGCTTTGGATCAAGGAACTCACTTCACAGCCAAAGTATAGTAATGAGCCCATGCTCATGGAATTCCCTGGTCTTACCATGTTCCCCACCGTACTGAAGCAGCTGGCTTGATAGAATGGTGGAATGGTCTTTTGAAGACAGTTAGAGTGCCTGCTAGGGAGCGATACTTTGTTAAGGCTCGAGTTCTCCAGAAGGCTGTATATACTCTGGATCAGCACCCAACATATGGTGTTATTCCTCCAATAGCCAGGATTCACAGGTCTAGACATCAAGGGGTGGAAATATAAGTAGTACCACTCACTACTAGTGACCCACCAGCACAATTTTTGCTTCCTGTTCCCACAACTTGATTCTCTACTGGCCTAGAGGTCTTAGTTCCAGAGGGAGGAAGGCTTCCCCCAGGAGATACAACAATGATTCCACTGAACTGGAAGTGAAGACTGCCAGCTGGCCTCTTTGGGCTCCTCATGCCCTGAATCAAGGAAAAGGAGTTCCTATGACTGAGTCTGACTACTAAGGGGAAACTGAACCACTACTCTGCAGCAGAGGTAAGAAAACACCTGTTTGCAACACAGGAGATTCCATCTAGTAGTTCTAAGATGGCGTCTCATATATTACTATGCCCTGTGATTAATGTCAATGGAACATTACAACATCCCAATCCAGGCAGGATTAGTAATGGCCCAGAACCTTCAGGAATGAAGGTTTTGGTCATCCCACAAGGTAAAGAACAATTACCAGGTGAGGTGTTTGTTAAAGGCAATGGGAACCCAGAATGGGTAGTAGGAAAAGGTAGTTTAGAGCAGTTACAACCACATGACCACTTACAGAACTGAGGACTGTAACTGTCATGAGTATTTCCTCATTTTGTTATGAATACGCTTGTCGTGTACATATGCACATATTAAGCAAATATCTTATTTTTCTTCTTTTATTCCCTTTTCATGTAACAGAAGACATATTGATGTTATATCAGTATTTAAGTATTGTTAATTTTACATCCTAGTTTTCAAGTTATGGGATATCAGAAGAGTAAACATCATTGAAGGACTTTATCTCTTCCAGGAAAGGGACTAGTACATTTCCAGTCATACCCAGGGTAGTTATGCCATATTAGGCACAATTATATCTCTATTTGGAGATTAAGTATGTTTGAGGAGATGCATGTAAGGATCAAGTTGACAAGGAGTGGACTTGTCATGCTGAATTTTGTGTCAACTTGACTGTGCTAAGGGATGCCCAAATAGCTGATAAAACATTATTTCTAGAGTGTATCTGTGAGGGTGTCTCCAAGAGAAATTAGCATCTGAATCAGTAGACCGAGTAAAGAAGATCTGCTCTCACCAGTGTGAGTGGGCATCATTCCATCCATTGAGGGCTCAAAGAGAATTAAAAAAAAAAAGAAGAAGAAGAAGGGTGAAGTCTCTTTCACTAATCTTGAGCTGGGACGTCTATCTCCTGCCCTTGGACATCACACAGTTGTTTTAAATTCCCAGTCTGAGCATTCAAATATCCCTACTATATCTGAGTCTTGTCTCTTCAAAAACGGTGTGGTTTTTTAGGTTTGTTTTTTTGTTTGTTTTGTTTTTGCCTTTTACTTAAAATTGTTCTTGATAGGTGGACACGATGTGCTGGGTAAAATAAACTTTAAATAGGCCTCTAGTAATTGGTGGTAAGAGGTGGGGCTTGGGGGGAGAAAGCATTCTGTAGTCCTATGATTAGCTCTCCGTGTTTTGGTGAGCCTGTGCTTCTGCCTTGTGAACCTCACGAGTGCCTCTTGGTCCCTTTCTCCTTTAGGTGGGACAGGATGGCTAGAGTGGGCTGAAGTTGGGTATTTTCTTCCCCCAGGCTGGTTAGGCTCTGAAAAAAACCCCAGTAGCTTAGGCTCTGGTAAAATAGTGTCTTGAGGACAGACCTTGTTTAGCAGCAAGCTCTGGCATATTTTTAATTGGATATTTTCCCCCTCTCCCTGCTGGAAGCAAGGGGGCATTTTTCTCCATTTTCACTTTGAGAACCTGGTCAAGTTCCTGGAGGTAAATTTCATAAAACTGTGGAAACCCCCCCTATGACTGGGTACTTGGAATTTTTAACTCTCTGTCTTGCCCACACCTGGCTTCCAGAAATGTATCAGTTACCGGTCAGGTATTCCTACCCAGTACTGGTTCCTGTTGAGAGAGGTATCTGCTCAGGCAAACTGTGGTTCTCTGGATTCATCTGTCTCTCCAGTGTCAGGGGCAGTGGTTTGCCCTGTGACCTCACTTCTCTGCCAGATCTAAGAAGAGTGGTTGAGTTTCCAGTTTGTTCAGCTTTTTACTTATTGTTAGGATGCAGTGACAACTTCCAAGCTCCTACATGCCAGACTAGAGACCTAAGTCTTTGCTTGTGTTTTAACGTTTATTTTTCAAAATTTTGGTCTGGATTCCTGGGATTACCCCTCTGCCTGCATAGCTTAGTGTTGACCCAAGTGACTGACTTAGAAAGAGGTTGTCTTCCATCGTCTATCGATTGATCTGTATGTAGATGGGGGTGTGCATTCAAACTCTGCTGCATTTCAAGTCTCCTTTGCTTATTATTTTCCACATCTTCCCTGCACATGTATGTCATTTCCCAGCAGGCTGGGGGCTTATGTGGCCTTTTCTTGGCTCTCTCATTTCCAGGTTCTTCCTGTTAACATTTCTGAGCGGCCTCGAACTCCTACAAACCAGCACAGCAACTTCAGGCTACCAAATACGCAGGTTTTCCCTCATTTTTTTTGAGGTTGCCACTTTTACCTGATGCATCTGTGGGGTTTTGCCCCTTGCTCTGAATGGAGTCTGATGCCTCTGCCACAAAGCTGCTGGTTCTCTCAGCCCCATTCTGATAAAATTGCTCTTCTCGTGGACTGAGCTGGGGCCGTGAGTGGGTAGGAGCAGCCTCAGGCCAAAAGGCCAAGAGGACTCTCTCTTTACCCAAGACTCTAGCAGTTTTTCAAGAATGCTTTGCAATTTGTTGTCTGCTTATTTATTTCCAGTGCCCTCAAATGATTGTTTTTGACCATTTTATTTAATTTGTGTGTGTGTGTGTGTGTGTGTTGAAAGGATCCACAGACCTCTTCACAAACGCCAAGCTGGAAGTCTCTACCTTTGTTTACATTGTGATGTACATTTTGATGCAGTTTCACCTACTCTGCGAATTTGTCATGTTTATATATATATACACATATATAAAAGTGTATGTAACTATAAACAATAGTATTTTTTATGTCCTAAAAATGCAAGGTATTTTCTCCTTAATACTGTTGTTTTTAACCCTTTTTATTTATAAAGTCTAATTCTTTTAAAGACCGCAGAATTCCCTCTCACTCATATACCAAATATTCCTTTCACTCATTGATAAACATTTAGGTTGTTTCTAATTTTTTTTGTAATTACAAACAGTGCCACATTGAACATCCTTATACATGTTTCCTTTTGATTTTACTAGGTATTATCATGTTGTTTTGCAAATTTCATATCAATTTATACTATCACACCCACCGTCTATGAATGAGCAGAACTGTTTTCCCATAATCTGGCAAATGCTAGAGATTTTCATATTTAAAAAATTTTTACAGAGGATGGGTGAAAACTTGATTTTAAAGGTACGTATAGTTTTAAGATGTGTAACATTCTGTCAAATTACAGTTCAGAGAGTTTGTATCAAATTGCTCTCTCATCCAAGTACTAACCAGGCCCCACCACGGCTCAATCCTAAATGTTATCATTTTTTTGCAGTGTTGACAATCTAATAGAAACTTGGTATCCTTGCTGTTTTATATTTCTTCATTATTACTATGATTGAAACTTTTCATGTGATTATTGGCCATTGTTTTCTTTATGTAATGCTTAGTCTTATTTTTTTCCCTATTTTTCTATTGTAAATGGAAATTTTAGCTCTTACATTTAAGACAATGATCCATTTTGAGTTAATGTTTGTGTATGTTTATGAAAGTGGGGTTTTTTTATTCTTTTTTCTTTTGGCATGCGAATACCATTGTTCCAACTGTTCCAAAACCACTGTTGAAAAGACTATTCTTTCCACACTGAACTATCTTAGCATCTTTGCCAAAAATTGGCCATATTTATACAGGTCTATTTCTGGACTCTCTATTGTGTTCCAGTGACTCTGAACTCTCCTGATTACTGTTGCTTTATAATAAATCTTAAATCAGGTAGTATGATTTCTCCAATTATATTATTTTTCAAAATTGTTTCAGCTGTTCTAATTTCTTTGCATTTCTATATAAATTTTAGAGTCAGCTTGTCTGTATTTACAAAAATTCCTGCTGGGATTTTGATTGTTAATTTGTGTTAAATCAATACATCAATTTTTATAAAAATGACAACTTTACTGTATGTCATCCAATCTATGAATACATTATGTCTCCATTTATTTAGGCCATCTCTGATTTCTTTGATGAGGGTTTTGTAGTTTTCAGCACCCAGATAGTGTACATATTTTGTTAGATTTACACCTATCTGTTCCATTTGGGAAGAGGTGGCTATTGTAAGTTGTATTTCTAAAAATTTCAGTTTCCAGTTGTACACTGTTAATATATAGAAATATGACTGGGTTTTGTCTGTTGACCTTATATTCTGTGATCTTGCTAACCTTAAACTCAGTTATTAGTTCTAGGAGTTTTGTAGATTTCTTGGAATTTTCAACAGAAACAGCTGTATTGTTGCAAATGAGGACCATTTTCTTTCTTTTCAGCTGTATGTCTCAGGGGCGCCTGCCTGGCTCAGTCGGTAGAGCATGTGACTGTTGATCTTGGGGTCATGAATTCAAGCCCCACATTGGGTGTAGAGATAAATTTAAAAACAAGATCAATCAAGCTGTATGTCTTTTTCTTGCCTACTGCACTGGCTAGGACTTCCAGTATTATGTTGACTGAAAGAAGTGAGAATGAACATCCTTGCCTTGTTCCTGATCTTAAGAGCAAAAAACTCACTCTTTCACCATTAAGCATGATGTTAGCTGTATTTCTTTGCACATGCCTTTTATCAGATTGAGGAAGTTCCCCTTCCATCATGAAAGGATGTTGCATTTTGTCACATGCTTCTTCTGCATCAGTTGATAAGATTATGTGCTTTTCATCTCTGGACTATTAATATGGTAGAGTACATTCATTCAGCTTTAAATACTGCACCAGCCTGATATTCTCAAGAAAAAAGCTCCCCTTGATCATGGTGTATTATTCATTTTTATACATTGTTATATATTTTCTTGAGGATTTTTTGCATTTATGTGCATGAAGGGCATTGTTTTATAGTTGTGTTTTGTTTTTTTCTTGTAGTGTCTTTGCCCAGTTTTGGTATCAGGGTGCTGCTAGCCTCATAAAATGGGTTGGGAAATGTTCCCTCCTTTTCAATTTTCCAGAAAAGATTATGTAGGATGGGTGTTAATCCTTCTTTAAATGTTAAGTAGAATTACCCAGTGACATCATTTGGACGTTGATATTTCTTTCTCAGAAAGTTAACTACAAATTTTTTTTTTTTAATAAGTAAGGGCCTATTTGAGTTATCTGTTCATTTTGGATTACACTGTTTGTTTTTCATTTTATTTATGGTATTTTGTGACAGACATAAGTTTTAGATCTTTTTATAATTAAACCTATCAACCTCTTCTTTTCTAGTATAACTTCATGTGCTCAGAAAGTTCTTCTTTCCTCCAATTTTTAATTTTAGGAATTTTGATTCCAGTGTTGAATTTCCTTCTGGATAATTTTCAGTTTTGATGTTAAAATGTGATCCATTTGGAATTTAGCGAATGATAGTAGGTGAAGATCCAAATCTTCTTTAAAGTTAAAAATTAGTATGCAAGAAAAGAACAAGGTGGCCTTAGAATCTCCCAACTCTAGAAGCATAAAATTTTCTTATATGAACAAAATTTTTACATACTCACATAAAGACTAAACATGTTATAACCATGAAGACTATTTAAAAAAAAATTCAAACATATAGATGGAGTACAAATACTGTGAATATACACAAGAAAATTTTTTAAAGAAGCAAGATGACTAGCTAGAAAACACAGAATCAGGAAGTCTTCAATGAACATTTATGCTAAAGAAAACAATAATAAAAATATCAAATAACTTCTGAAAACTGAACAAAATTGTTTAATGATATGGGAAAATAGAAGAGTAGAAAAAAGTAGGATACAAAACTTTCCCTATAATTCTCTCTTCCTCTTCCTCTCTCTCTCTCTTTCATATATGACTAGAAAATAATGTACACCTAAATGGATTCCTTTTATAAGCAGAGAAAATCAACATTTTTAAATGTTTAAATCATATTCTTCACAAATCCCAAATTCCTCCTGATGGGCCACTGAATGCATTAGTGTCCATTAATCTGATCCAGCAGCTGAAAAGGGCATGCAGTCCTTCCTCACCAGTTCTTTTGTGTCTCTCCCAAAGCTACTCACTTCCCAAATGATGACCTTGCCTGAGAAAGGACTATTGCTGATGGGTTAATTCATGCCTTGGTTTTCCTCCAGAACCCCCCAGTACCTCACTTTTGAGTATAGGTCATGAAAATTCTAACTGCTACAAACATTCTCTCTTGTCAGCCAGAGGAAAAGTCAAGGAGGTTGAGAATGGAGGAGGAGGGGAGGAGGAGCCAATGTTATGTCTTTTATCACTGGATTTCCTCATCAACGGATACACCACAGGTCACAGTCATAGCGTGTATGAGCTCTCTACTCTTTATGCAGGTGAATTCTGCTGAGGTTCTAAGGGAATAAAGGAAATAGAAATCAGATGATTTTATTGGTTTTGATGTTCCAACTAATTTGCGGAGATATTGTGCTTAAATTCATGTGTAAATGATATTGTACAAAATGGCGTCCAGTCTAATTTTTCCATCACAGTCATGAATAGCTGATTATAATCCATCCATATTGATAGACCATTGCCAGTGTGCTTCCCTCCCATGGGAAATGATGATAACTGCAAGCTACCCCCTCTACCTACCCCTGTGTTGGGCCTCTCCAGACATGGCATGAGCCTTGGCTAGTAATGCGCTTGCCTCTGCAGTTTGGGGGCTGACTTCGGTGAACAAAGAAACACAGATAGAATAGGCCTGGAATAGAGAAAAACAGATCAAGTAAGTACCCAAATGACAGTGTTTCACTGAGGATTTTCTAATCGTTCTCATGAAATTGCTGGTTGAGGGCTGTATGTACCTAATCATGGAGTTACAAGAGAGATGAGTTTGAGTCCTAGCTACTTCCTAGCTGTGAGTCTTGAGCAAGTCACTTCACCTTCACTTGTAGAAGAAATATACAGCTTCCATTGATTAGGGTTTGGAAAAGATTAAATGAGATGATACATGCAGAGCACTGGGCATACATAGTACCATCACATGGTAAGTCCTCAATAAATATTAGCCATTATTATTTTTTTAAGTTTCATAGCAAAATTACAATCACAACTTTAGCTCAGCCCCTCAAAGGTTCATTATCAAAGGAAATCCAGGGGAGTTGAGCATGGATCCTCAAGCCACACTGCCTGGGTTCCTATCACAGCTCAGCTACTTATGACATCAGGCAAGTCACTAACTTCTTCAAATATAAAATAGGAATTTCAGAAAAGACTATTGCAAACAGTTGCTGTAACGATTAAATGCATTAATACATGTAAAGTGTTTAGAATACCACCTAGAATGTCATAAGCATGAGAGAAGTGAAGATTTTATTACTATTATCATTCGCACTAAAATGGAAGGGGAAAAAAAAGAGAAACCATCTGGTCCACACCCACCAGCAAGAAAAAAATCACCATGCTTCACAGTTCACAGGTCAAACACCATGAGGTATTTCAAGGAGCTCCAGCGATTATCAGACAACCCTGTGGAGCTAACACAGTTCAGAGTTGTTAAGCCCCCAGGCTCTGGGGGCTCAAATTTTCTAAGTTCAAATCCCTGCTCTCCTACTTCTTAGCTAACACTTCAGCTGAATTAGTTGTGACTCTTTATGCTTCGGTTTCCTCACCCGTAAAATGAGATAAAATAATAATAATGCCTCCACGGCATAGGGTTGTTGCTTGGATGAAATAACTACATCCTCAAGTGCACACAGTAAAAGCATTCCATAAATGTTAACTATTATTTGTTGTTGGGAAACACTGGTTTTATATTGATTTATCTATTCTGATCTGACCACTGCTTACACAAAGTCTTGGATACAAAAACCAAACAGCTTTCCCTGTAAGCAGTGGACTCCCTGCTTACAGAGCAGCATCCCCTAACATTTTTCCACTGTATGATTCTAATAACTGGATCGTGGGATTATCTGCAATGCCTTTGCTATAGTATCAGCCTGTTTTCACATATACTGTTGAATTGCATTGCACGTGCAATAGCAACAAAATCAGCTATTTTGATCCACTTTTGACTTTGGGAGATACCTGAAGCCACAAGACGGTTCTCATTTGAGGAGAGAAAAGGTCAATTCAACAAGCAGTTTCAAGGGAAGTTCCAAGTACGTGATAGGTAAAAATGCCCTACACTGTTTTCATTATAATAGACTCAACATTCCTTCCTGTTTTGTTTTGTCTTCCCCTGGGCATTTGTCAAATTAGTTACCTCCAAGTGAAACATGCTTTTGTCAGTTTAAGTTTAGACTTGTTGATACAAACAGCTAGGCTGGCCTAGAGGACAAATGACAGCATTACACCAAAATATCATGATTTTTTTCATTTAAAAAAAAGCCCTTTGTGTTTGCTAAAGACTTAAGTTTGGTTGCCCCTATGGCTTTTTTCCCTGGAGCAGACTCACTTGGTTACCTCTTCCTAGCACCCACAGAAATGAGCGGAGGCCTTGTGGCGGGGCCGCACAAAATTTGGTCTCAGATCAGGTCAAAGAGCAGAGACACCCACCATGAGTCAGTGTTCTCTACCCATGTTGTTTAAGGTTGAGGAAGGGCTCTTGTGTGGATCTGGCAGGAAATCCATCCTATCACCTCATTCTTCTGAAAACCCCAAGGATCCCTGGCCCTGGGAATATGGCCTGGGGCCAAATATGGCCTCTAGGCTAGGGCTCCAGCCAACGCACCAACCTGCTGCAAGTACTGGATGGCCCGATCATGGTTCCTTCTCAGCTGCTCAATCTGAGCAATTTCCTCATATAGACTGACCAGATCCAAAGTCTTATCACCCTTAGCAGCAATAACATCGCCAATTGCCTTTTCAAAGTATGCCAGAGCGAGGTTCAATCTGTGGATAGCCAAGGAGGCCCTATAAGAAGAAGGACAAAGATGCAAAGTCAGAGAGGCGCCTTACTTGTGCAGACAGAAAAGGAACTGATTCTAAGAACAAAATAATTTGGCCTTCATAGGCCAATCACCTCAGTGGCTAGCTAAAAAATCCAGTCTTGCTATAAACAAGCTCCTATTAACCTGCATTTCACCTACCAGATTCCACTGACTACCATTTACTTCCATTAATATAGCACGCTGTAGTCTAATTTTATTTAAAAAGCAAATGGAAAAAATGGCTTCCAGCAATTCACAAGGTGGGATAATTTACCCATAAACACAGACTTTCTAGAATCAAAATAAATTTTTATTACTTCCGGATCCCTCTCTTTCAGACCAATGCAAAGTTATTGCTTTGTCTTATTTGATTTAGTTTAGTTTATTCCTCCTCAGTTAAAAATGAGAGAGGAAAGAGAAAACAATGTAAATACCCCTTCCAAAAGGCAGTGGTTAAGTAAATTATGACAAGTGATACAATAAAATACTTCAGACTTTAAAAATCATGCTTCCTTTTTAGACTAAATAATATGGGGAAAAATTAAAAGTGTGCTAAGCTTAAAAAAGTGATACAACTGTACTTAAAATGGACCCCGACAGATCCATCTTCCTATCCATCTATGTATCTTTATCCAACTAAAATGTGTATCTATCTATCTATATCTATATTTAACTAAAATGTCCATAGCAGTTATGTTTGGGGGGTGAAATTAAAACTAACTTTTATTTTCTTCTTCATATCTGTATTTTCAAATCTTCGAAAACAAAATATAATTCTTAAAAATGAGAATAAAATAGCATCCCATTCAGGTTTATCCCTCTAGAGACAGTAAGATACAAGGAGAAGAACATGGTAGTTCAAAGCCGTTTCTCACAAGTTATTGGCTTTACAGTCAAACTCTAATAGCCTATATTTCCTTCCAAATAAAACAAGGGTAAGAATACCTACTTTACAAGGTTGTTGTGAAGATTCGATTAAAATTTATACATGAAATCACTTAACATACAGTGGATATACAATCACTATCACTCCCCCTCACCTCTTGCTTCCATCTTTGTATTCCCAAATTGAAAAAAAAAATATGTGTGTATAAAATTATTTTAGATAAGGCATTCTACAAGTTACAGTTTAACAATCAAAAGAGTACTGGCCCATTATCTGACAATTCTTTACCAAAACATTTTGATCAATCAGACCACTATTGCCCTTGACCATAATAGTAAAGGTTACAGAATGAAAATGCCTCTCATCAAGAGCCTGTAGGGAGATATCAGCCAAGTTGCCTGGCCTACACAATCACACTTTATCTTCCCCCACCTTTAAAACGAGAAAAGGGATTTGCCCTTACTAGATATTTGTTCATTATGAAATGTAACTCGATGTGGTACAGAAGGTGAGCTATGAGTTCAGATGCCCCATCTACGTGTTGGCTCTTCCACTTACTCTTTCTGTGCCTTAATTTTCTTATCTGTGAAATGAAAATAAAAATATCTACCTCATAGGCTTGTAATAGAGGATTGAATTAAATAAATTATGTGAAGCACTTAGACTAGTGTCTCGGATATAGTTATACCTAGTAAATGTTCCAACACTTAGAACAGTGCACGTACAAAATAGATACTAGATAAATACTGAAGAATGAATGAATGAAATATATACTAGAATTTATTCTGAAAAAGGAACAAGGCTGTCTTTCACATAAGGCACAAAAACCTTAGCCACTGACCCATGTGACAGCAACAGACATTCACTAGACTCTAATTTATGGGCCTGTGGACTTACATCCATCGTTAGATTTAGCTCTGGGCATTCCAATACCTCCCCACCATTTCCCATTTGACTTCTAGATTCATGGTTAGAGCAGGCAGACATGACTCGTGTACTTCACTTAATTACCCTTCAGTCCCCTTTCTTACCATGTCAAGTGCTTACAGTTTTGGAAACAGATTGCTTTCAAGGATCTGAAGATATTTTATAAAAGCCTAGGGAATAGTAAACCTTTTATTATTCTTTTTTTCTTCCAATAATCTGATGGGCCCAAGAGTATGTAAATATCGTGATTCTCTCTGAGGATACCTAACTCAGCTGCAAAACAGCTAAGGCTTGTTCTGGCTTGAATAAATCCCATGTAATTGGTTTCCATATGGAACAGAACTTTCCTTAAAAATGCACATGCTGTGCATAGCTTCCATGGGCCTCCAATAAACGGTCTTCACATAGTGTTCTTTCCTTGTCTTTTAAGATATCATACTTAATGACAGAAGTGGGTGGCGATTCAGAAAAAGACATAATTTGAGAGTAAGTGTGAGAGGCAGCATAGGGCTAGGAGTCCGTGAGTTCAGACCACGGATCCAACACTTAAAGCTTGTCACCGTGGACGGTTTGTTTAATCTCAGCCTAGCTTTCCCTGCCCTCTGTCTAATGAGACTCTAACTGTGCCAACTACCTCAGTGGTGTTTTAGGATTAAAGGGTACCACACACAAAGCTCAGACCATGGGGTGTGCATTTGGGAAACCCAAGCCTCTTTTACATCATTTGAGGCTTGGGGTTTTTTTTTTGCCATGAGTATTTTTTCTCCCCTTAAATAAAGAGCACACAGAACAATCATGTAATTCCAGGCCTCATTCACAAAGCCTAAGCTTCTCAAAGCCCAGATCTTACCTGCCTAAAGCAATGGTCAGGTCTTTCTCCGAGACTTGGGATTTGCGAACACTTCCCTTAAATAATTCTTTCAGCTCCTTCATGTTTCTCTCTGCCTTCTGCAGGTTGAAATAAGCCTCTCTGCCAGTGAAACAGTCAAGGAAAAGGCCAGGCACACAAACTCCCCCATTGCCCAGGGACAGCCATTGATAAGCAAACCCCTTGGGAAAATGAAGCAGAATTTGAAAATGAGCACTTTACTGTGTTCTTAATTTTCCTTATGTGTATGTCATCAAGAATTCTTTAGAAAACGAACAAGAGCCCCAGGTTTCCCATGCCGGTAGCCTGAATCCAGGGCTGGGCTGGGTGGTGAGCATGGGGAGGTGTAACAGAAACTGCACCCCCTAGGCTACATTTCCTGTGGAGGCATCCACCGCCTGGCAAGAGCCATGCAGTTTTCCCATTTGGTTCCTATGAATGGTAAAAGAGAGGAACTAAGTCTGCTGAAAGGGACTTTCTGGATCATTCAGAAAGTCCAAGCAGAGCAGGTTTTTGGCAAGAAGCAAACAGCAGGAAAGAAAATCCCCTTAATTCCCAAACTGCCTTCTATTTCCCACATTTTCAATAGCCCCTTCTAAGGGCATAACAGAGGAAGGCCACAGATCAGTTTTTGCAAGTTGAGCATCAAGATCAAAAGAGTGGAGAGGGGGATGTGTAAAGAGGAGAGAACTGGGGACCCATGGTCTCAAAGAAGACTCATGATTAATTTTTTTAATATGGAATGCTTTACATGTGTGTGTGTCACCCCTGCGCAGAGGCCATGCTAATCTCTGTATCGTTCCAACTGTGTATATGATCATTCATGAACATGAAACGCCCTTAACAGTTCTCAAGTAGACATGGTACCAAAAGGCTGTCAACATCACAAGCTTTTCGCAGAGTAACAGTTCCCCCCTGGCGATAGAGAACTATTTCTTTTGTCTATTTTGCTTGGCCTCCAGCTTCATGGGCAGTATTCTCAACAGCATTTCAGAAAAACAAAAATGATCAAGAGTCCATTAAATCAGAGGTTTTTGGCTGCATGTTACAATCACCTGGGGGACTTTCTAAAAATCTCAATAAACAGATGCACCCCCAGACCTCCTAAATTAAAATCTCTGGGGTGGGACCCAAACAGCAATAATTTTTAAAGCTCCCAAGGGATTAAATGTGCAGCCTCGTTTGACCAACAGTGCTTTAAATTACGACCCACCCATTCTCCCTCTTCCTGACATCGCCTGCGTCCTCACTGCTAACACTGATCTTCTCAGGGTGCTCGATGAAGGGCAGGACAGACGCCGAAAACTTTTCTTTTCTTTTTCTTTTTCTTTTTTTTTTTAAGATTTTATTTATTTATTTGAGAGAGAGAGAATGAGAGAGCACAAGAGGGGGGAGGGTCAAAGGGAGGAGCAGACTCCCTGCTAAGCAGGGAGCCCGATGTGGGACTCGATCCTGGGACTCTAGGATCATGACCTGAGCCAAAAGCAGTCGCTTAACCGACTGAGCCACCCAGGCGCCCTAGATGCCGAAAACTTTTCAACTGGCAGGGGATGTGTCACCACATCCCTCCCAGGGCTCGACTCAGAGTTCCTATTAATAGACAGAGGAGGAACATTCCTACCTTTATAAATGGAGATGAGAAGCTGGGGGGCGGGGGGTGCCTGTCTGTCTCAACAGAGCCTTGAAGCCTGGGTAGATCTCCCGGTTCCTGTGTGAGACAGTCCATCCAGCAGGCCCAGGTGGCCCCAGGCCCCAATCACCAGACCCCACTAGGAAGGGAAGGATATCGGTTCTGTAGGAGCCAGGCCACCCCCAGGGTGTAGTATAGCATGATCAGGGCTTCCAGGATTTCCTTCTTCTCTTTGTTTGAGGTCCTGCTTCCCTTCCAGGTCAGCAGCGTGTTCTTGGCAGACTCAGCATGTTTCTTGGCCTGAGCCGGGAGGCCTGGGGAGGTTTGAGGGTGGGTGGCAAGATGAAAAATATTAAAGAGTCATGTTGCAGTCGAAGACATTTCTGGGAGGAAATAGGTGGATCGTGTGGTTGTCATATGGTCTATAGTATTAGTTTCCAGAGCTGGCAGCGCATCAGAATTATCTGGAATGCTTGTAGAGAATATAGATTCCTGGGTCCCACCCCAGCCCTACTGAGTTGGAATCTCCAGAGAAAGGGAGTCCAGGAATCTATATTTTTAATTAATTCCACAAGTGCTGCTTACACAGCCATCACAGCATTAATCTGGGGGCCTCTGTCTGGAAATCATTGATAGAGACAGGAGTAGAAGCTGAGTATCCTGTTGCCAAATCTGCCGCCAATGCCGTGTGACCTTTTCAACCCACAAAGCTTCTCCATCCTCTAAATGTAAAATGACAATGATTATAGAAGCTGCCCCTTTACCAAATACCTGGAGATTGTCCAGGAACAAACGAGGTTATGCCACAGAGTGCTATGCTTTGAGCTTTCTGGAAAAGGCATTCTAAAAATACAAGGGCTTATGAATACAATTACTTCCATCTGGGGATTTTTTTTTTCAATCCAAGATGAGGCTGGTTATACTAATTGGTCACACACACACACACACACACACACACACAGGCACAGGCACAGAATCCAATTCCTAAATGCAGTGAGGCGCCTCACTAAGAAGACAAAGGGAATACCAAACTCCAGCCAGAAAGAACTTGCAGTATGTTTCTCCTTGTTTTCTAACTCAAGGCTGGAGTTCCTGGACACCCACTGGAACTGCTATTTGTCCAGTTAGTTAACAGAGGTAGACTTGGCAACATTCAATTTCTAGACCTCGTGTTTCATCTTCCAACCTAGCTCATATCTAGGGATCCCTGATGGGACAAGAGAAACCCTGGGGAAAAAAGAGAAAGGTCAGCAGAGAGCTCCTTATCCTAGGAGTTCTCCACTCTACTGGAGACTGCCATGGCTGGTGTTCCGGTTCAGCTCTCCTCTCTGCAGGTGGGTAAACATATTCACTCCTGTCAGGTAGACCCGCTGTGCCCTTAATTCTCACTTCACACTCCCAGCCCTCAGTCTGCTCCACTTTTGGCCTTTGGAACCTGGCTTCTCAGTTCAGGTATAGTCAGTGGCCATAAAGATGACTTGAAGACTTGAGGCCTGCAGCTCTCCTATATTCCAGATGTGCAGGACCTCCTTAATGAGCTGCCACAAGGGCGGGCGTGTGGGGGGAAGGTGGAGGGGAGAACAGAGCTTCTCTGGGAGAGGCCTACAAGTGACCTGGGAGCCAGGAAATCCTCGTAGAATACTCAGAGATGCCTGTCCATAGGTCTCAACTCAAGAGAAAAATGGGGGTCTGTGGCAAAAGAGAGGGCTGTGTCCCAAGTTACCAGGTAACAGCACCCTCAGACTGCACTGTGTACCGTAAACACCCTTCTAAAATGCAGATTCCTTGGCCTTGCTTCCAGGAGTTGTGGTTCATGGGTTCTAAGGTGAGAATGGAGGATTCACATTTATAACAACCATCCTAGGTGATAATCTGATGCAAGCTGTCTAAGGACGACACTTGGAGAAGCATTTAGTAAAATCTTTATACAAGACGTAGGCTCATCTTATTTTTGAAGAGTAGGTAGTTTGACTGATACAGAAGGATGAGGAGGGGTTTCCATTTGGGGAAAATAGCCTGAGGCCATAAAGACAGAATAAGCAAAAACTGCAGTTTTTGCTTATTCTGTGACACACACACACACACACACACACACACACACACACACACTGGTGGGATGGGGTAGGGGTATGTAGGAGTGTCAAGGCAGTAAGGAGACCAGCCTGACTGAAGGGGAGGTTTAATGTAAAGATACATAAGGTATGAATTGGATAAGTAAAATGGAGTCTTGGGGGCACCTGGGTGGCTCAGTCGGTTAAGCGTCTGCCTTCGGCTCGGGTCATGATCTCGGGGTCCCGGGATCAAGCCCTGTGCAGGGCTCCTTGCTCAGTGGGCAGTCGGCTCTCCCTCTCCTTCTGCCCCGCCCCCTCCCCCCCACTGGCTCATGCTCTCTCTGTCTCTCAAATGAATAAATAAAATCTTTAAAAATAAAATAAAATGGAGTCTCGGATGCCAAGTGAGGAGGTTGGATTTGATCTGTTAGGTAATGGGGAGTCTTTATAGGTCTTGAGGAAGGGAGCAGCAACTGAAAAGTCTGCCAAGGACATCAGACCAAGAAAATAAGACAGGAAACTGAGAAAGTCTTTTTATCACATAGGCTGATTCCCACAACCAGGTGGGCCCTTGGGAGTGTGTCAGTAAGAAGTGCAGGAATCTAATCTAGATGCTTCCCTTGGTCTATAGGAAGGAAAAAAGTGAATCTGGCTGAGCCACTGAAAACCACCCCTGAATCAGCCACAATGCTGCTTCTGGGCTCCTGAATGGAAAACAAATGAGAAAGCTGTCCTGAGGCTTTGCCAGTCTGCCCTGCCACCTCCGCCTCACCAAGTGCCCAGTGCTGGGCTGTGAAACCCCCAGAGGAACACTAATAACACTAATAATAATTCATAATAAATACACATATATGCAGTTTGCTCAAATTTTCTGAAGTGATAAGGGAGCTAATTCTCAAGGGTTTAGAGATCACTGCTCTAAACAAGGTTTTCCAACCTTTTCAAGTAGGAAAGAGCTCTTTTTATGACCCCTCACTTTGTGATATTTTTATGGCACTTCCTACATGAGAAAATTCATGATGACAGAAAGTACTATGAATCAGTATCAGTAATAATTTGAAATAGATTTGCACTGTATTAATTTCAAGAACACCCTCTCTCATGTAAAGAGAACATGGCATATATGTACATATACGAGTCTCACGTTAACGGTCTCTGGAGGAGGCTCGTAGAGCTGTGATCTCGTTCCCTAACTCCAAGCCCCACCTCCCCAGCTCCAGTGTCAACTCAGAGCCCAAGTCATTTTCCTTTATTTGCCCTTCGCCCAAGCCAAGGACACCATCCTTCTCCCTGCGCCAACAGTGCAGCAATCACAGAGGCAAAAATCAGACCTACTCCTGGAGCCTGAGATTCAGAAATTACAGGCAACTACTGATGAACTAGAAACTGGGCCCCGGTATTGTCCAGGAAAACATATCAAATCATTTTGCTTTAGTTTGGGATGTGATTCCACCACTGTACCCTGACTCAGGCCGGAGAGAATCTGCTCGGAGATACCCAGTCTTCGCAGTTGCTGCTGTCACCTTTGATCAACTCTATTTAACAAGTTCGCGTGGACAGCGATTACGAGCAGGGCCTCGAGCCAGACTTCCCAGATACCGATCTTGCCTTAGCCCTTTCCTACCTGTGGCCTTGAGCAAGTTACTTCATCTATCTGTGCCACGGTTTATTCACCTGTAAAGCGGTAATGAAAATACTTTCTACCCTGTAGTGTTGTAGTAAGGATTGACTTAATTAATTTGTGAAAAAGCAACTAGTGCCTGGCACATAGGAATGAAATGAGTGAATAAATATTAGCCATCATCATCATCATCATCATCATCATCATCGTTATTTTACTACTGCTACTACTACCACCAGGGGCCATTCTCCTAAGCAATTTATTATATTTGTCCTTACTCTGGACCTTTGCCATAGAGCTGCTTACAGAATCTCTGCAAAAGGCTGCATTCTCAAATGCAACGTCATTGCTGGCAGGCATTAATGGTTTCCTGCAGGTCGGCTCACCCGGTTCTTATCATTCCCTGTTATTTCTGTACAGTTTTGGTTTTTTCAACCAACGGGACAGGGAAGGTAGGATTCATGACTTATGCTTCTTTTTTCTGTATTTTGCAACACTTATAATAGAGCCTGGGATCCCTAGAAAGTTCCCAGTAATAACAGGCTGACTCATTTATTGCTTCATTAATAATAGGCAATAAATCAGGAAACATGTCACTATATTCTCCTTCCTGGACTCTTGGACAGCAGTCCGGCAGTAGGTGACAAAGCACCTGTTGTTGGGTGGCTTTCCTCGCTCAGCCGCTGAAGCACTGGGCTCATTCGGGCCACCATCACCGAGTCCCACTTCCCGTCCCTTCCTCTAGTTTGCCAAGCGGCAACCTTTACACACTGCTTTGCAAAGGCCCCATGTTCTCTTGTGTTATTGACTCCTGAACCCTGTTTCATCAATTGCTCTATTTCTTAAAACCTCCAAACTCTCTCTCAAAAGGGCTCCTTCCTCACTGCCTAAGCTCTGTCTCAGTCTCCTTCTCTTCTAAAATTATCTTCACGTGACTTTTCTACCTTCGCCAGTGACCCTCTTTTCCCTCATTCCTTTCAATACGTAGTAAGTAGCCCACGAAGTCTGGCCTCCTCCCCTGCTCCCTTCCTTCACGCCTGGGATCCAGCTTCTGCTCCAACTGCCCTGCACAAACTCTTCTGCTGAGGCCCCCAAAGATCTCCTACTAAATAAATCCAGTCACGGTTTCTCAGTCAGACGCTCTTAGCTGCTTGGCTTCTCTTCTTGGCCCTGAGGACACTGCACCTACTCAGTTCTCCTTTATAAACCTTCTCTCATTGCTTCTTTGCTACCTCTTTCCAAGGGTCCTTTGTTCCCTTCTCCAAGGGTCTTTCAGTTTCTTCCTTTTCTTCTCTCTCTCCCTCTCAGAAGTTCTAACAATCCCTAGTACGTCCACCTTGGCCTCCATGCTTATAATTTCCCATTTCCCCTCCCCAGTTCTGCTCTTAAATATTCCTCCGTGCATACGATACTCCTCCTGTCCTCCCAAGTTCTAGTCCCAAATTTCCAAGCACCAAGTGAAAATGTGCTTGTGGATTTCTCTATTGCAATTCAAAATCACCAAAACCTGGACCCACCATTCCTCTCCCCAGTGCGCTCCCCTTCCTGCCCAGTGTTTCTATGGCGCCCGCAGGGGTCTGACCTTCAAGGTCATTGTTGGGCCTCACTTTTCTTCAACCCCAAATTGAACATCAGGTCCTGCCAATTCTTCCTTCACAGTCTTTTTTTAAAAAAGGTTATTTGGAAATAGGTAATACATTTCCATGGCTTTAAAGGTAAAATTCGATGACAAGGTCAACATTGAGGGGGTCTCACTTCCACTCTTGTTCCCTTTCACTGTAAGGCCCCCTTAGGTAACTTGGTTTTGCTTCTGTCTTGTGTATCCTTCAGTGTTTCTTTATGTGACTATAAGCACAGATTCTCTCCCCTTCTTTCTTACACAAAATGAGGCATATTAAACACCATACTGTGTTGTATATTCTCTTTTGCCTGAAGATGCATCCAGCAGTTTTTCCCCTAGTAGTATATGGCGCTTCCTCATGCCCTTTTTAAAGCTGCATATAACCTGCTGTGGGTTATTAGTCCTCTGGTAATGTGGACACTGGTTATAAACAATGCAGCAAAGAATGATCTTTTTTTTTTTTTAAGATTTTATTTATTTACTTGACAGAGAGAGAGAGAGATAGAGAGAGCAGGAACACAAGCAGGGGGAGTGGGAGAGGGAGAAGCAGGCTTCCTGCCAAGCAGGGAGCCCGATGTGGGGCTTGATCCCAGGACCTTGGGATCATGACCTGAGCCGAAGGCAGATGCTTAATGACTGAGCCACCCAGGAGCCCCGCAAAGAATGATCTTATCCTTGTTCTTTTATAAGTGTGTACTTAAAAAAAACTCCCAGAAAGATAAAAGATGAATGTATCTGTCCTTCAGAGATTCTTAAATCCTTACCTTCTCACTCATTCCATTTGTCACCAGCACAGTGTTACATCTAGATCACCAGATAGCTTCCCTGCTGGCTATCATTGCTAGATTAACCTTTGCCCAATCACTCTTGGATGTATTCATCTGCCTGCTGGAAAATCTCCAGTCATCCTCCTTGTCTACCAAATAAATCACAAACTCCTTAGCCTGTATATAAAACCCACCGTGGTCTGCCAACGTACCCTCCTTTTCAGGTTCCTCTTAACAGTCTGCCCTTGGCTAGACAGCCTGCCCACTGCTTTCTAGATACACGTTGTGCTCTCATTCCTCCAGGCCTTGTTCTTCACCAGAAGTACTCACCCCTTCTGTATACCTGAACCCTGCCCCTTCTTTAAGGGTCTTCTTGAATGGCACTTCCCGCCTGAGTCTATCACTTACCACCTCAGCCAGAAATAATTCCACCTGACTTCCCCAAAGCCCTGTATTTAAATCAATTACATGGCGTTTGCCTTATGGTGCCTTCTACCATAACTATGTCTGTATGTAGCTCACCTTCCACACAATGTTGTGACTTCTTTGAAGGCAAACACTGTGCCTTCTGTATGTTTTATTTCCCAAAGTGCTCTTTATGGTTTTGCAAATATATAAGTCCCTCAGTAAATACTCCCTGGAAGACCGTTTATTGAGAGAAATCAGCCTTTTGGCTTGACCCCCACCCCCAGGGCTGGAAAAGGCTCGCAGGGAAATGAGACAAGAAGGTCTGATGGCTATAAAACACACACACGCACAGCGAGGCATGAACGCGCACAGACGCATCCATCCCGCCTACACAGAAGGCCAGCTCATAAATTCTGCCCATTTTAAAGCACTTGAGGATTAATGACAACAAAACTAAGTGGAACTCGGCAAGCATTTCATCCCTCTTGGAGGTTTGTGATTTTTCAAGGCTTAGGTTGTTTTATTCCATGGACCACAGACTTTAAAAAAAGTTACAGGGAAAGACTGGGTAAGTACTATAGCTGAAATAAGAGGTTATTCTCAAGAAAAGGTCACGATCATAATCTATTCTGGAAAAACGCTACATTAGGTTTCACAAAGTCTGGCTTCAGGGGCGCCTGGGTGCCTCCCTCAGTCGTTAAGCGTCTACCTTCGGCTCAGGTCATGATCCCAGGCTCCTGGGATCGAGCCCCGCGTCGGGCTCCCTGCTCAGTGGGGAGTCTGCTTCTCCCTCTCCCTCTTCCTCTGCTTGCTGCTTCCCTATTTGTGCTCTCTCTGTCAAATAAATAAATAAAATCTTTAAACAAAACAAAACAAAAACCTTTGTACTCTATAATCCCCAAATAGCAAGGTCTGTATCATTAGATAAAAAAGAAAGAAAAGAAAGAAAGTCTGGGATCAAGGGTGGATACTGTTCTATTATGTAGGCATTTTGTCTCATCAGGACATTGTTTTTCCCATCTAGAAAAAACAAACAAATCTTCCTGCAAAAGGAAAACATTTTTTCTCCCTCCAACATACCACCCCAACAGTGGTTCTCCACTTGCGTGGCAGGAAGAACTGTGAATCAGAGAAAAAAGGATGGTGTTCTCATCATCTTCTGTGATATAACCTGTTTACCTATCTTGACCCAACTTGGAATCTAACTGGAAAAGTAAAACTCAGAGTCCATTAGTGATTGTTCATGGAACAGGTTGATTTCAGAAGATGAGGACCAACTTCCTTCTACAGACCTACCACGATAATCTCTCCACACACAGGGAGGCAGCCTCTGGCCCGGCCCAGGCTCAGGCCGGTGTACCCCAAAAAAACTCACGGTGCCTTCTCCAGTTCAAGCTGCCATCACTGCAAGGCTCAAGTTCAGCAAAAATCTCCTAGGCAGCCTCGCTTGGGCTCTCTTGGGGCCCAAGAAGTGTACTTGTCGATGCCAAACCAAGCACCCATGATTTGCCAACTATCAAATCCACAGGTCTCTCTTCAGCCTTCACGTCATCCGAACTCTCTCTGAAACTGCTGGAACCACACTGCACTTCTTTTTGAAACCCCTTCTCTTCCCTGACACGGCCCCTCCTGATTCTTCTATTTCCTCTGCTGGCTCTGCTTCCATGGCCTTCCTGATGCTCTCATTCTCCCCTCTTCTCTCCTCTGCCCTCTTTTTCTCTCTACTTTTGCTGATGAAGTTCATCCACTCTTATGGCCTCAACTTGCCCCTATGTATGGATCCCTCCCAAACTGACATCCTTCCCCAGCTCTGGCTCCACTTTCCACTTTTCCTACCGAATATCTTACCATGATGCTCCATGGCCTCCTCCCACCGGCAATGATCTGGCCTGTCTGAAACCAAACTCAGCAGCTTCTCCCCGCTGCCCCCCCATCAGTCTCCTCTTCCTCTTTAGCTCCCTATTTCAGCTACCCATCCAGGTCAAGCCCTATTCCACCCAGCTCTTCCCTCAGCTTCTCATCCCATATGTAATTGCCCACTACATGTCACCAATTCTGTGTGTCCTTTCTGCCACATTCCAACTGCGATGGCCAATGCCTTCAGCGACTCTTGTCTGTCAGGATAACGGCCCAACTGCTCTGCACCTCTACTTTTTCTATCAGACCAACCCATCCTCCAGAGTTTCTCACTTTACAACATAAGCTTGATTATGTCACCGCCTCACTCAAAATCTTTTAATAACTCCCCAAATTCCTTGATACCTGGGCCCAAATTAACTTTCTGGTCCCATTGCCAGTCAAGACCCGTCTGTCCTGAGATGTCTTCTGTTCTACCCTAACCTTGTGGGTCCACAGTGTTCTGTGTAAGGAGTTTCATAGAGTCCCTCTCACCTCCCACTCCTCGGATCAATACATGTGGAGGGCCAACTCTGGGTTCTCTACTCCCTTGAAATCTACTTGGCAAACTTATCCTGGTCCTTCAAAGACAAGACAAATGTTACCTTCTCTCTACAGCCTTCCCTGACCAGTGGCAGAACCCCTGATCTGCCTCATTTGTTTCCCCAGAACTGTGTTCCTGCCTCTATGATAATCTGTCCCTGCCTACTCTAAGATCTCTGTATGTTTCTAGAGGGCAGGGACTAGCAGTCTTCATTCATACACTGCACATCTAGCACAGTGCCACCAGACTTCTCACGTGAGCCCTCCAAGGGCTAAAATGGCACAGAGCTAAATTTGTACTCTTATGAAGGCAGCAAGTGTATGAGGAGATCAGCCTGAATGAAACAGAGAAATTCCAAATGGCGAATAATGTAGCTCCATTAGAAGATTTTCTTTTGCTGAAGGCCTTCCTGATGTCCCTTAAATCTCACAGACAAGTGGTTGCCTGTTCTGCCAGGAAGTGAGGACCCCCTCTTCTCCTTAGCCATGTCGGCCTTCTCTCGGAACACAACAGATGTGTTCTTAAGGCCTAGAAGAGCCCCACTGCGACCTCACTGTGGCCCACTGCTTCACCGTCCCCAGCATCAACCACTCACGGGCTTGCCACATTAATGGCCAGAGGAATCTAAAGTTTCATTAAAAACATGAGCTCAAAAGGCCCCAGGGAGCCCTAAGAAGGAACACATGTTCTGAGGTTAACAGAATTAATTATAAATTACAGAGGTTAATAATAAATTGAATTCCATTTTAACTTTCTCAAGCTCTGATTTCTGATATCTAGGCCCCTTATGGCCCAGGTATATTGGTTCCCTTCCCCTGTAGCCCTCAAACCCTCTTAGGCCCTTAAATCATTTACTTGTCAGGTAAGCTAGGCCCTACCTGAAGACCCAGGTCCATGGGGTACTTGAAGAAGTCCTAGGCCAGTGGCTCAGTTCTATCAAGCAGCGACATCTGCTGATCCATACTGTGTCCTAGAGACTGTATTAGGTTATAGGGGAGACCTAGTCCCTGCTCTCAGGGAGCTTCTGTTTCAGAGACAGAGGCATGTAAACAAAGCACATGTGAATGTGTACAAAGAGATCCGTGGCAGGAGTGTATGTAGTTCCTGTAGGACGGCCCAGCTGGTCACAGGCACAAAGCCCTGAGCTGACCCTAACCTTGGTTCCAGAGATATGTTCTGGCCCCAGTCCATCTGAACAAATATTTACTGAGCCTCTACTGCCAAGTTCCTGCCCTCATGGATCTTACACTTGGGCTTCAGTGTTAGCAGATGCCTCCTGATCTTGTTCTTCCGTACAGAGTACCTTCCAGAAAGCACCATTTCTCTAGGATGAGGGCTTGGTCTTTTTCTCAGCCAGATCTTCCAGGAACTTGAGTTCTGTACACAGAATTCAGGTCCTATTACTGGGACACTCACCCTGATGCTGAGTATACATACCTGCCCGTCCTTCCCTTGTGGACCTGTGGCTGGAACTTCTCATATTGTCCTTGGCCCACTGTATCTCCTTGCCCTCATCTGTAAACTATGGACAATAACAGTATCTCCCTCCAAGGGATATTATGAGTACTAAATGAGATAGCTTGGTACATGCTAAGCATTCAATAAATTAGCTATCATCATTATCTTTATTTCTAAGATCCCTGCCACACTGCCTGCCTCATCCATGGGCTTTCCCGCCTCTTGCTGAGGTGTGAGTTGGGGGCAGGAAGGGCCCTCCCCCCGCCGCCTGTCATCCCCACCCCCACCGTGCTTGTAGGTTGGCTTAGTTTGGCTCTCACAGGCTGGCCCACCCAGACCCAGTGGGGGAATCCATGTACCTCTCAGTGTCAGGTAGCCGTAAGCCAGGCTGGCCACAGCCTGTGCACATTTCCAGTGTTCTTCCCCAAAAATAATCCGAGAAAGGATGACACAGCGAATCAGCTCCTTGTTTGCTTGGGTATTCTGCAGAGAGCAAAGACATCATTATGCTTTTTGGAAAGGAGGGAAAGCTCTAGCCCAGGCTCTTCTCACAGGAATATAGGACTGAATTCACCTGTCGTCGTTTTCTCTTCTCTCCCCTTCCCATCCCATGACCAATCCAGCAAGGCCTGGTGGCTGTCCCTTATTCCTAAGTCCTCACACTAAGCTCTGTTCCTCAGTTCTGCCATGAGTACCTGATTCAAACCACGCTCACCTTTCACCCAGCTGACCACAAGAGCCGCTTCTAACTGCTCCCACTCTTGCCCCGCCCCCCTGCCCCGGTCTACTCTCAACATCATAGCCAGCGTGACTTCCTTTAACCTTTTATTGTGAAAAACTTTAGCAATATACAAAAATAGCATGGAGAGGGCTCACTTAGTTTCATGAGGTATCTACTCATGGTCAATCTTGTTTCATATCTATCCCCCTCATCCACCCACCCTATTATTTTGAAGAAAAATCAGATATTAAATCATTTCATATCTCATGAGCATCTCCCAAAGATACAGACTTAGACATATAACCAGAAAACCACTCTCACTAAAATATTAATAATTCTGTAATATTAAATATCTAGTCTCATAAATCTAATAATTACCTCATAAATCTAATATATTTTTTTTTACAGTCTGCCTGTCCATACGTTGAGATCAGTCTCCTGAGTCTCTTTTCATCTATAGGTTCCGCTTCCAACTCTAGTCATTATCCAAACTGGCCAAGGAGTTGTCAAGCCTTAAAAACCCACACTTGTACTCTATGGCAGATGGTACTTGTCTGTTTCTGAAAGCAAAGGTTCTAGCCTGGGGCTGTGAAATATGAATGGGTACAGGCCAAGATGACTGTCCTCTGCAAGTCCTCTGGATGATTTACAGAGGTAAATTTATAGATCTATCCAAGTAGGGGTATCAGCTTCTATCATCTGCCTGTGAGGTGTCTCTTGGCCTTTCCTAAAGCCATCTACAGACCCTTCCTCTAGACATTTTAAGCTCATTTTTTTTCCCTAGCCAGGAAGTCAGTGTATGAATTCCTCAGTGGATAAATCATGCTCCAGGAACATGCTGGTGCCTGTGTTCTAATAATGAAGGTCACCGTCATCCTATCTCAGGCTCCCGGATTTTGAACATTCTATTAATAGCACTTGCTCTGAGGTCCTAGTTACCAAGTCTTTTCTCGCTCTGAGAAATGCACCTCTGGACTCTGACCTCTGTTGCAACCTCCCCTTTCTGGTGCTTTAGTTTGCTTATGAGTCCACTGAACCACTGGCATCTGAGCCTGGGCCTCAGCCTGGCTACCCTTGTTCTCAGCCTCCTGCCTCACTATCCTGGCCTTCTTGTTACCCAAGGGATCTCATTCTGAAACATTTCAGGAGAAATTAAAAAAAATTTTTTTTTTTAAATTAAAGGTAATCAAACATAAACACAAAGAACAAAACATTCATTTTCAATTTAAAGCCAGGAGCACAAACCCTCCATGGAAGAATGCACAGTGACCCTGGTGTGGAACCCGAAGGCAGGGTGGCTACCCCACTATGCTCTGCCTTGTTTTCTTCTGCTTATAAAGAAATATAACAACTTCCCCTACTTTGAGTGCTTCAATGTCCACTGAAGGCAGAGCTTCTGTCATCGTGGACATATTTTTAAAGGGAAACTAAAACCTCGTGGGCTTTTTGTTTTACCATTTTTTTCTTAATCAGCTGAGCTATTTTCTTCTGGGATTGGGCCAATTTCTCTTTAGGAAGAGACATGCAGACTGTGTTCTTCTCCTCCTTGGCTGTAGTGTCTTCTTCACTCTCTCCAGACCCACTAGAGGAACACAATTCTTCTCTTCGCTGGTATGCTGGGATCTTGGCTTGCTGAGACCTGTAGATACCAGAGAGGGACGTGGATTCAGATTTGACCTCTGTGTATCTCAAATCAGTTAAAGTTGAAGAACAAATGAGGGGTAGGGATATGCGCTCTATCAGAAACTTGAAGGAATAAAGTCTGGGGATAAGCTCGCGTCCCCCCTGAAGCGCAGAATCAGGACAGCAATGTGGTGATTCAAATGAAACAGATTTGTTAAACCACCCACCTCCCTCAGAGTCCCAGCTCTGCTACTTACTAACCATATGACCCTAAGCAAGTTAATATTTAATTTGTTTCTTTGTAAAATGGGGTCAATCAGAGGAGGTGACTGGATTAAATCAGATAATACTCATAAATCACTTAGCATCACGCCTGCTATTTAGTAAGTACTATTTTAATATTAGCTATTATTATTTTATTAGCTCCAAAACGGAAGTGCTGAATTGGAAGATCTCAAAGATCTTTTTCATTCTAAAATTCTGATCCAAACCAGGAAAGAAAATCGGTACAATGAAATAATGGGAAGGGAATTAACAGTTTGAGGCCAGACTTCACTGTCCTCTTTCATATTTCTTAAAAGTATTGGCCAACTAACTAAAGAGGATGTAGTCCCAATAAGGAGAGGGGAGGGAACTCCACAAAGTCAAGAGCAGATTCAGAAGCAAAATGGCCTTCTCAGTTGTATTAGAAATAAATGTGTTGAATAAAAAGCCGAGTGGATTGAAAATCTCCCCACTCTCCACTTGCTTCTCTCCCTCCTGCCTCCTCTCTCCCTCCCAAGCCCCCTCTTTCCCTCCCACCCCTTCACGCCCCCCCCTTCCTGCCCCCTCTACTGTCTCACATGCACAATGTAGATCTCTGACTTCAATGCTGAACATGATTATGAATGGGTAACTGGAAATGGTAAGGATAAAAGTCAAAGGAGGTAATCTTACACAAAAAAAGACATAACCACATCTTAACATTGCCAGAAAAATCAAAGTGATCCAGAAAAAACAGAATTCTGAAATCTTAAGAGCAGAACAGAATGTTTAATTATAAACAAGTCTCCCAAAGGAATCACCTTTGTATATACAATTTTAAAAGTTGTACAACTTTTAAAAGTTCAACCACTACATAGTTTTAAAAATAAAATTTATCTTCCTTTTCCACTGATTAGATAAGTAATAAATGTTCACTGTAAAAAAAAAAAAAGAAAAAGAAGAAGAAAAACAAATGTCAAGTGTAATCTTTTACACTAGGTTTGAGAAATGACACGTTAACATCCATCCAGACTTCCTGTTCTAAATAACCAACCCAGAGGCACCTGAGCAAACCAGGTCACGGGGACAGGACAGCAACATTTCTTCAGGCCCAGGCCTGGCAAAATCACCTTCTGCCCACAAACAGAAGTGTGCTTTCAGAAGACATGCAAACTCAGTGGAAAAGCCAGAGAACATGGCTGATGCAAAGTGATCAGAAGGTAGGTGCTAAGCTTGCCTCCTCTCTGCCTGGTGAGTTAATGCTCCTCCTTCAAGACCCAACTCAGATGTCACCTCTGCTGGAGTCCCATACTAAAGTAGCAAGTAGAGACACCCTCCAAAGGACTTGCAAAAATTTCCTCCAAACTTCTACTATAGTGCAAATCACATTATAGTCACGTTTTCAAAATTCCTTTGTTTTGTTTCTGAGTCTTTGCCTTCTAGCAAATAAACTGCACCAGGGCCAGGGCTAAATCTCATTTATTTCTGAAACCCTGATACCTGGCTTACAGTAAAGATAAATAATGGCTTGTTAAATGATGCACAAATGAGTGAAAAAAAGAAAACATAGTCTTTAGGACACTTGAAAAATACTGAAGGTAGAGGGAATCGGTGGCAAAAGATCCTAAGTCAAGAAAACTAACAGAAAATTTAGTCCCTCAATAGAAGATTTTGCTTAGGCTGCATATTTCAAAGACCTGGAACAGAAGTTCAATCTACTGGGATCACCAAAGAGATTGCCAATTATGGATCTTAAAAATTATAAGCCCTAATATTTTAAGTTCAGCCTTCAATAAAATTAAGCTGAGACCAAAAGCAGCAAGCTTCAACAACAGCGACCTCAAAGCAAGGAGAAACATTGAGGTCTTGACAAATGACTTGAGAATGCAAAGACCTAAACTAGCTTTGAATATCTTGTCATGAAAGATTAGAAAGATGACTGGAGAATACTGACCAGTCAGATTTCTTGAAAGATAAAATAACAGTCAGAATAAAAAGAATAGGCAGGTTGAATGAAAGGTCTGTCTTGCCAGGTTTATAACTTATTCTATATATTGCTATCAATAAATATGAATTCAGACTAGTAATAATAAATATGAATTATCTGATTACTTCCAAGATACTCTACCGTGAACGCTACATCTTAACTTCAATTTTTAAAGTTATACAACCCTTAACCTCAGGATATTTTATGAGGTGGTACAAAACGACTAAAATTAAGCACATGAAATGTGGCTAATCTGAATTGAGATGTGCTATAAGTATAAAATACACACTGAATTTCAAAGACTTAGCATGAAGAAAAAATATAAAATATTTCACTACTTGTTTTTTAAAATATTCCAGATATATTAAGATAAATACAGTATTAAAATTCAATTTACCTATTTCTTTTTTATTTTTTAATATGGCTACTGGACAATTTTAAATTACATATGTGGCTGGCATTTGTGACCTGCATTATATTCCTGTTTGATAGCATTGGTATAGATCAATGGTTCTCAACCAAGGGTGATATTGGCCCCAGGGGACATCTGGCAATGTCTGGAGACATTTTGGTTTGTTATTACTGGGACGGTGCTAATGGCAGCTACTGGGTAGAGACCAGAAATGCTGCTAAACATCCTACAATGCATAGGTCAGCCTTCTACAACAAAGAGTTAGCCCACCCAAAATGTCAACGGTGCCAAGGTTGGGAAACCCTGGTATAGAAAAATGGTTAAAGAATTGACTCTGCAATCCGGCCGCCCAGTTTGAATCACTAGCTGTGGGATTTGGGGCCAATTACTTAAGCTTTTTTTGATTCATACTCCTTAGCTATAAAATTATAATAGTATAATAGTACTAGCAGTACAGGGATGTTGGGGCAATAGATGACTTCATGTGAGTACTTAGTGCCTGGCACAAAGTATTTGCTCAATAAGTATTAGCTATTATGATGTGAAAGTTTTACTTATTGTCTCTTTATTTCATAAAACAATTTTAATTTACTCATTATCTTTGTTATATTTAATTCTCCATGACTTTATCAATCTTGGTATAATTAACCTATCTATAAAAAATAAAATTTCCCAGGGCGCCTGTGTGGCTCAGTCATTAAGCGTCTGCCTTCAGCTCAGGTCATGATCCCAGGGTCCTGGGATCGAGCCCCGCGTCGGGCTCCCTGCTCAGCGGGAAGCCTGCTTCTCCCTCTCCCCCTCCCCATGCTTGTGTTCCTTCTCTCGCTGTGTCTCTCTCTGTCAAATAAATAAATAAATAAAATCTTTAAAATAAATAAATAAATAAAATTTCCCTTCAGTTAGGAAAAAACAATTATGTTCCTTCTCGCACAGGCTGCACAATTACAAATGGATTGTATAGCAGAATCGTTATTAAAACACACCACAGAAGCTCAACCTTCTCTTCTATATAATATGCACGCAAAGCTCCGCAGCCCAGGTTTGCCTTAAGTGGGAGGTCCGTGTTCCAGGCCAGTGACTGAGTGTGATGTCAAGGTTCTGTGGTACTTACAGGTGGAAGCAGAAATCCCAGTCGATGTCACTGCTGACAGTTGGAATGCGGATGGGGCTGGCTTGCATCTTCGTCCCACCAAGAATCACAAGTCAGGTTGGCTTTGGAAAAAAAAAAAAAAAGGCTTAGAAGTCTGTTCTATTTTCCCTCTGTTGGATGCTATTAACATTAAACTGAAACTGCCCAAATACATAACCCATCTGAAATCCATAAATAGACTATCCTCACTCATGTCTAGAGACACCTAGAAGGCAGAAATTAAAGGTATTTGTCAAATTAAACCTCTGAATTAAATTTCTTTCCCCTAATTCCTACTCCAGAGTACCTCCAAAATCCCTGACTTTTTTTTTTACCCCCTTAAAGCCAGTATATTTACAGCTCCCGAATCATCAAAACTATGTTCTCCTACTCAAGTCAGATATTGTTTTTGCCAGATGGATCCAACCAAGCAACCAGTTCTAAGCATTAAATGAAGTATAGCCACCGTATTGGTTAATTCTTCTCTTTGGCCCTAGGGCCAACCCACTATTTAATAGGAGGTACTAGTTAAGGAACACACAAGCGTCTGTTTGGGTATTGTCCCTAGCTGAGGGGGGAAATGACTGAAACCTCATGACAAACATCTGACTTATAATTATTTGTGAAATTCAATTCTCATGGCTCTCCCTTTAAATCAAATCTAAATCGAATGCACAGTTCTGCACTGAACATTAACACCCACCAAGTCGCTCCTCATTTCACCCTGCAGAATGTCACTCCTTCCCATCTGAGCCCTGAGTAGCTCTCTGACACAGGCTCCAGAACATCCACAATCCAAACACCAGAAGGAGATTAATTTCTTTCTAATCTCTACTTTCAAAACTATGGCCAGGGCGAGGAGTTTTGAGTTCCCAACCTCCTAAATTCTGTTCTTTGAGGTGCTATACGGTCCTGAATAAATTAGACTACCAAACTTTGGCCCCTCTCTCAAATGCAAAGCGCTTCCCTCTTCCCTTCACCGCAACTTCGTAAACCCTGAGCCACATCCTGAGCCCCAGGTGAGCATCCCGAGGCTTCTTTCTTGCGGGTGGTGCCACAGAGGCTCCAACTCGAAAACCACTGGCGGGGAGCAGCAAGGCAGGGGTTGGGCCGCCCACCTGGCCGAGGGCAGAGAAGCCACGCCCCGGAACTAGCCTTCCTGGCTCCCTCAGCAGGAGCGCTCGGCTTCCTCGGGCGGCGTCAGCGTCCTGGCCTCGGCGGACTTCGTTCAGGACGCCGCACAGGCGCCTGGCGGAAGCGAGGCTCTCTGCGCGGTCGGCCTGGCGCGCGGGCAGCCCGGGTTCCGGCTCGAGAGACAATGGGGTTGCCATGGGAACGGAACGCCGCGGACGGAGCCGGGAGCGTCGGCGCCTGTAGCCATGGCGACGCGGGGCACTTCCGGCCCCGGAAAATCCCCGGGCCACTCCCGGGCGCTTCTGCAGCACCCTTGGGCTTTCCGGTCTCCGCGGGCGTGACTCGCTCAGCCTCGGGCTCGTCCCCAAACTTCCCTCTCCTGCGGTTGCATGGTCACCTGTTGTTTTTCTGAAAGGACTTTAGCTCTCAGGCATGAAGATGCCGGAAGCGGAGAGAAATCCCATCGCAGGATGGAAGAGGGCGCCGGGCTCCAGGACCCCACCTACTTAAAGCTGCGGCGTACCGGACTAAATGGGCGCCTCCGCGCACTCTGCACCCCCGATGCCCCCCCGGTGTTCTGGCTCTCCGGACTGGAGAGGAAAGGCACAGATGTAACTGTTGATGGTGTCAGCACCGTCTGTGTTTCCTCTCCCGGTAAGATTTGAGCTATGCTTGATCAGGAAAGCGGAGTGTCCGAAATGAGTACTTTAAGGAATGAACCACTAGTTCTACTACTGATTAGCAGTTCCAACAATATTTTCGAGGGGTGGGGCACATTTAGCAAACACCACATAGCCCTAATTTATGCAGCATGTATTCTTTTTTTTTTTTTTTTTTAAGATTTTATTTATTTGAGAGAGAGCATGAGAGGGAAGAGGGTCAGAGAGAGAAGCAGACTCCCCGCCGAGCAGGGAGCCCGATGCGGGACTCGATCCCGGGACTCCAGGATCATGACCTGAGCCGAAGGCAGTCGCTTAACCAACTGAGCCACCCAGGCGCCCCATGCAGCATGTATTCTTATACCATTCCTCTTCAGGAGCCTGAAATTCACAATGATAACAGTAATTCAGATCTGACAGGTGCAGGGCAGTTGGGGTCAGTACGCAAACCAACAGCACCAGCTCCGCAGCCTTGTGCGGAAGGGTGTTATCACAAACCCTACGGTGAACGAGGGGCCTATGACAAGTCAAGTTGAAGATGGTATGTCCTCGTTTTTTTAAAAAAAGGGGGAAAAAAGCAGGTTCGGTAGAGAGAGAAGGAAAATATTTACCAAGAACTTGAAAGGTGGTGTTTACATTTGGTGTTTGTTCTTTCCAGTTCCAGGTTGAAGTTTGCTATTGATCCAAGAATGCCAAGATAGACTTTCTGCAGTTAGGTTGGAGGAGCTATTTAAATGAGTTTGCTTCTCTTAAGTGAAACCTGAACCGCATTTTAACTTAAGGTTTAAATCTGTACCCTCAAGATCCTGCGCCAAAATTTTAGGAGGATCCCACCCCCTTTATTCTGTTCCCTAAGAGAACTCCCAACCTGGAACAAGGATGAGAGCAATGAACTCCGCTTCAAGATTTCAGGGTTCTGGTTTTGACTCTGTGTGGAGTCTCACTTTTCTTGCTCACACAATGAGAGTATTTGTTACCACTTGCTTTCTACAACCCCTCCCAATTTCCAGGATTCTGTGGTGGCAAACCGCAGGTTTTTGTGACTCTATGAACAATACTTAACACATATGGGGATCAAAAGGAAGAACTGGTTTCCTGTTCTCTAACACTGATTCCCCTTACCCTTGTTAAGTTGGTCTTCATCAAATTGAAAAGTTTTAATGTTTTCATTTTAGGAATTGGCTGGGAGGTTGTTTCTAAGTATATGAAATGTAACTTCTGGTTCCTGAACACCAGCTTCTGCCCATCATTGTGAAGTGAGGTACCAGAACAGGCACTGAATTCCCATTCTAAAAATGACAGTCTGGTTCCACCTCCATTTAATTAGCTTTGACCTTGGGGCACCTGGGTGGCTCAGTCAGTTAGGCGTCTGCCTTCAACTCAGGTCATGATCCCAGAGTCCTGGGATCGAGCCCCACGTCAGGCTCCCTGCTCAGCAGGGAGTCTGCTTCTCCCTCAGACCCTCCTCCCTCTCATGCTCTCTCTCTCTCTCACTCCCTATCTCTCAAATAAATAAATAAAAGCTTTAAATAATAATAATAATTAGCTTTGACCAGAAACAATTCACCTGTAAAATTAGAAGTCAAATTAAAAAAATGTTGAACTCTCAGAGTTCCAAACCTGTGTGCTGTTTTTTTTCCCTTGCCTTGCCATATTCACCCTGTCCCCAAACATAAACCTTAGTTACAGGTAAATGTGCTTTAGGTTTGTTCAATAACTCTGGAATGGGATGCTAGTAATCTTGCTTTTATGGTGTGTGTTCACTCACACAGTCCCTTCCTTGATCCTGAGGTAGAAGAGGCAAGCACTGCTATTGCAGAATCACCTAAAGGAAGCATGTGTACAGGGTACTTCTAGATTCTTCCATCCCCAAATAAATGAATTATTTTAACCGCAAGAACTGTGAAACTTAAGGACAAGGAAATCAAATAAACTTTCCTTTGGACTGTGTAATTTCTTAAAACACATTTTCTCTCCTCTTAAGACAAGGTTAGATACCTTACTTCTGAGCTCCCATACTATCCCATCCACAGTCTCATCTTGACACTCACAATTATATTGGCACTTTGTGAGTTTCTCACACTCCCCATGCATCTGTCCATCCCCCCAGAAAAAAAAAAATGCATATTGAAGAATATGTGCTATGTGCCCAATACTGTTCTAAGCGTTAGGGAAGCAACAGTGAACAAACAGACAAAGATTTTGCTCTTCTGGAGCTTCTATTCTACTAGGTGAAGAAAAGCAGGGTTACTAGTAAATAGTCTGATGTCTCTGCAAGTTAGAAAAAGGCACAGGGCCAGGGGAGTAAGCAACAACTTTGTGTGAATTAGGGGGAAAAAAAAAAAAGCCTCTTCCTTCAGTCAGACTCAGGCCCCTGCTAAGGGGAACAGAGGGTGGGCTGGATTTTAGGACTCCCTCCCTCCCTCAGCTGGGTGAACCATCTTCCATGGAAGCAACAAATTATCTGGAGAAAAAGCCAGATGAAGGATCTAGAAAGTGATGTGGACATCACTTATCTAGTGTAGTTAAGGAGGGCCTCTCTGACAAGGTGGCACTGAGCAGAGGAAATGAGGGAGCAAATATACAAACATCAAATTAAAGAACATTCTAACATAACAGCAAGTACAAAAGCCCTGAGATGGGAGCAAGTTCAGTGGGTTCAAGGAAGAACAAAAGAGCAATTACGAATGAGACAGAAGAATGGGTCAGCAAAGGAGCAAAGCACACAGGGCGCTCTAGGCCATCCATTCATCTAAATATCCACCCACCCACCCATGAGTACTGAACACCTACTCGGTGGCAGGCCCTATCTGATCAGCTGTGAACTCCTTGTGGGCGAGAGCTGTTATGATTCACCATCAAGCCTTTAGCATTCAACACAGTATCTGGCCTATTATCAATGTCCAATAACACTTAAGAAACTTGGAATTATCTTCAGGAACTCTCCAGTAGCAGAGATTCTGGCCCCTTAGTATGTGTATCAGTTTCCTATTGCTGCTGTAACAAATGACCACAAACCTCATGGCTTAAAACAACACAAGTTTATTATGTCCTAGGTCTGGAGGTCAGAAGTCTGCAGTGGCTGTCCCTGGGCTAGAGACAAGGTGTGGGCAAGGCCGATTCTTTCTAGAGGCCCTTGGGGAGAATTTTGTTCTCTTGCCTTTTCCAGCTTCTAGACCACCTGCGTTTCTTGCTTTGTGGCCTCATTTTCCATCTTCAGATCCAGCATCTTTAAATCTTTGACTCTTGACTCCTGCTTTAACAGGTAAATACACTGTTAACACTGCCTCTCAGTGTATTTAACCTGACTTAATCTGCTTAGGTTTTAAAAACATCCAGAAGTGACATAGGGAACCCTTACTACCTATCCTTCTCCTGTTCAAAAGCTTACATTATTTGGCAGTGTCTTGCTCCTTTCTCTCCCCTACACATCTCCCCATTTGTAATCCGGTACATCTAGTCACAGTACTTGAATATATACTGTTTCTTCCCATTTGGGGGCTTGGTTTATAATGAACGTGTGGGAGTGTCTTCCCTTCCCTTCCCTTCCCTTTCTCTTGGGGACTTACTCTTCCGAGGAGCCTTTCCATCTGCTGGAACCCCCAACGATTGCTCTCTCAACCCATGGGCTCCAATGGCCTCCTTAACGCAGCCATCATAGTTGAGCTCTTGTCCTTCGATTTTTTTCACAAATATGCAACTCTCATGCTTGAGTTCTTGGCCCTGAGCGGAGCAGAAATTGCTACTCAGTGCCTTGGTCTGTTGCTTTGCCCAGCCCCCTCTTTGCCTTCAGTCGGCCTTTTAACTTTGCTCACGAAGCAGCACCCCCGTCTTTGCTGGAGAGTGTTTCTGCTGCTGTCAGCACCCCGCATTCCAGTTATGCCACGTTGCACAAGGTTGTGCTTTGACACGTTCTGGGAGCATTTCCCCCACACAGCATGTCATGTGTTTATCTGAAGATGGGTGGGTTTAATTATTAAAGGCTTTGCAGTCTGTCTTCAAGTTTATGTAAGGGAAACAAATTGAGGAGTCTTATTCAACCAATGTGAAGAAAAAGGCCATTCTTTCTCACACAATATGATGACGCAGGCACTATTCTACTCTTTTTTTTCTCTGCATTCTTGTAGCACATGATGGACGTTATTGCGAAAATGGGCAGTTTGAAAATTATTCAAGTAGTCTTCACATGTGTACATAGAGATGTTTATACAAAGGACAGTCATCCCATCATTTTTAGGGCTGTAAAAGACCGAAGCATCAATAAGGAACTAAAAATACAGCACAACTGTACTACGAAATACCATGCAACAGTTAAAAAGAATTAGATGTCGGGTGCCTGGGTGGCTCAGTTGGTTAGGCGACTGCCTTCGGCTCAGGTCATGATCCTGGAGTCCCGGGATCGAGTCCCACATCAGGCTCCCTGCTCGGCAGGGAGTCTGCTTCTCCCTCTGCCCTCTTCCCTCTCGTGCTCTCTCTCATTCTCTCCCTCTCAAATAAATAAAATCTTAAAAAAAATAAAATAAAAAATAAAAAGAATTAGATGTGTGTGCCAACAGAGAACAATCTCTCCAAGATATTTTAAGTATTTTTTTTTTTTACGTCAGCTCTCCCCCCAGCATGGGACTTGAACTCACCACCCCGAGTCGCATGCTCTACCAACTGAGCCAGCCAGGTACCCCTTAAGTATCTTTAAAAGTATGATCCAGAAGAGTGTATAAAGTACGCTTCTATATTTAAAGGGGAAAGCTAAATACATGCCTACAGGTACATAGACATAGAATGTCTCAGGTCATCCAAGAAACTGAATAGCTGTTGCCTCTGGAGAGATAAACTAAGGACTGGGAGGAGAGAGATTTTCAGTTTATTTCAGTTGATACCTAGTCATCAAGTCTTGGGAGTTTCTTTTCATACCCCAGCTTCAGCCTGAAGCATTTCTTTCCACCCAAGACTGGTTTGGATGTAGCTCGGTTAAATGCCCAGCTGAGTGTAGTGTTTCTCCAAGAAATCATCTTCTGAGTTGAACGGTTGGCCTCCGTTGAAGTAAGTTCTCCTCACAGGGTGCATGCACTTGATAACTTAAAATAGTTAATAACTTCATATGCCATTTGCATTCTTTTCATTGATTTATCTTTTGTTTTTGGGGTGAGGGGGCATTAAAGATCCAATTAAGCATGCACGGTGTGTAGTGATGAGCTGAAGCCGACATGGGAGAACCGTGTTGTGAGTGAAGGGAGATGGCCCATTGTATTATGATGAAGAATATTTGCTACTTAAATAATTGCACCCATTTCATTGTCGTTTGGGTTTTTTTTTTAAGATTTATTTATTCATTTTTAGAGGCAGGGAGGGACAGAGGGGAAAAAAATCTCAAGCAGACTCCCCGCTGAGCAAGGAGCCTGATGCAGGGCTCCATTCCACAACCCATGAGATCATGACCTGAGCCAAAACCAAGAGTCGGACGTGCAACTGACTAAGCCACCCAGGCGCCCCGTCGTTTGGTGTTTTAATTATGATTCAACCTGTGAGAATTCACCCTAAAGAGTTTTTTAGGAATGAATTATTCTTGTAATGTGATAGTTGATAGAAGGTATTTGATTTTTTTTTTTAGCATGTGCATGTATTACCTTTTCAAAAAAGGAAAGAAGAGAAAAAACTATCTAATGGAAGCTTTCAAATGGTTACAAAGACTACAGACAACCAAGGGGCAGTTTTGAATTGAAGAGCCAGGATACAGCTGCCCACTAGGGGCTGATGCTTGGGGCTGAGGTGCTAATCAGCTGACCTTAAACAAGGGTTCTCCTAGGTTATCTGGGTGGGCGCCATGTAATCACAGGGGTCATCTAAAGTGGCAGGGGGAGTCAAAGTCTGAGATTAAAGATGCTACGAGATGGCAAGGAGGTGACAGATAGTGAGAGACTGTGGACCACTGCCTGCCACTGCGCGTGACTTGGGCGAAAAACACCATCACACCCCGGCGCTATTGACTTGCTCTTGGGAAGCCACACACATACGCTTATGAATGCGCCAAGAATCAACAACAGAGATGCAAAATGAAACAAAAGTTTATTTTCTGCAATACCTTCCGTAAATTACAAAGGCAAAAATGCTAAACTACAGCATATAACTTTTCAATATTTAACCAGAGTACTTAAAATAAATATGCATCCTGAAACAAGATAAAAGGCTACACTTTGTCAGGCGTCCTACAAAATGTCTCAAGTTTTATACTCTGCAGCATTTCTGTGCGGGGGCAGGAGGAGGGGTTTGCTTGTATTAAGGGCTGTGACAAAAAGTCCTTTCACATTTCTTTGGAGCATTTTCGAAACTGCTGAACTATACACAACTTACGGAAAGTAACACCAAGCTTGAAAGCCATTTTTGCTTTGCTGTCCTTGGTCCTCATCCAATAGAGATGAACACATCCTCCGAAACAGCCTGGCACCCTGTGTGCCCAGGCGGCCCAAAGGCACGTGGGCCCTGTCAGGGCAGGCCTCGGCCCTTTCCGTTATATACCTCGGAGAGGTCCATGCTCAGCTGACATTCCTCCTTAAGAACAATGCCATAAGGAAGCTGTGATCAAGTTCAAAAACACTTTTAACCTGAAAGTAAAGTGAACAGAAATACTTTCCCCCATGACCTTTGCCATGCACCGTCATGTGTACCATATCGGGGTTTTTAGTTCCAACACTGGAAAAGTGATCGGTACTAACAGTCCTTCCAGACATCATTTTTACAGGCGCTGGTAGCGCTGGGGCATTCAAAAATACTCAGTGGGTAACAGGAGGATTTACCGTATTCAGAAATGTGCTACAGTTCTAAGGACACAATGGCAGAACGTCCAGGGATACCGGTGGGAGCTCATGTTGAGTTTGGAAAAGGAATAAATACATAACTACCCTTGGCTATAGCGGAAAACTCTGAAGAAAAAGTTAGGCTTTAAAAAAAAGTCGCAAGCACGGTTACCTAAAAATACTTTGTTAATAGAGTCTAAGGTAGATTTCACTTATTTAGGGGTTTAGCTACGAAAACATCTTTAAGAGCCAATAAAAATATTGTAGAGAAAAAAAAAACACTTTTAAAAAAATTGAGGTTAAGAACCATGAGGCATTTCTTTTGGCTGTAAACACGCAGTTTACTGTCCCTCGTTGAACACAAAAGTCTGGATTCCTGAGCTTCACGGATAACAGCAGGAGGCCAGTTTGCATAGAAAATCTGCACTATGTCAACAGTTTGCTTTAAAAAGAACTTCTAAGGACAATTTGCTTTTGTTTTTCAACTTCAGATTTTAGTGAATAGTCTCATCACACCATGGGACCAAGGAGCGTGATGAGCTATATAAGGCAGATGGGGGGAAATGATGGAATGAGAGTTTTTAAAATCCACAGGATATCACAATAAAGGCTCTTCAGCGTGCACCACATAACTAGTGCCAGACTAATTTGGCCAAAAGTTGAATCGTGTTTTAGGATTGGAAACCAAAGGCAAAAAGAGCCCTCCGGTGCTGAATGGCACGGCCCGAGTGTGGGAACGAAAGCCACGTGGAGCGCAGGTCTCAGCATATCCCTCCGGGACCACGAAGCCCCTCAGCCGGTCAGCCACAGAGGAGGGTGCCCACTGACAGCACCAGGACCACACCCCCGGGTGTGGCTGACCCCAGCTCCGGAGTCTGAAGGGGTAACACGGTGTGTCACCTTGGCTGCTGAGGTCTCTAAGCGGTTCTGAGGACAGTCTCCCCCAGGGCCCAGTCCTCAGAAAGCTGCCTTTGGAAAGGGAAAAAGCTCTGCGAGGCCACGGCGCAGACCACGAGTGAACACAATGGCAGTGGCTGCCAACAACTCCAGATCTAATGCAAAGATGGACAACAAGGGGGCAGTGTCCTGCCAAGGAATCCATTTTACTTCTTCTGGGACTGGTTTTTACACATGGTAAGGATCTGCTTCAGTACTTTCTGGACATCTTCGTCCATCTGGCCCTAGGAAATTCAAACAAAGACAATCATTAGAACCCAAGTTGAGTCCTGGCGGTCTGACCCCTAGGGAATGTGATGGCTGGCTGAGATGAAGCCCTTGGCTTTGCCCCTAGATCTTCCAAAGGAATGTTAGCCCTATCGATCCCCACATTTCTATGAGGGACTGAGAGAGAGGGCCCTGCTCTTTTCCCTCTGGAGGATGATGAGGCTGGGTCTACCAGAGCCTCCAGGCAAAGGGTTTCTGGGTCTCAGTTGCAAATGTGAGCCCAGCTAGCCAAGCCACCAAGAGTCATGCGGTGAGACCGTGCTGACTGCTCTAAGAATATGGGCACGCCTGAAAATAAAGCCTAGGCTCCTCCTCCTGGTGGGGGTGGAAGCCACATCCTCCTTCGTTTCTCAACAAATGATGAGGCGGCTCTCCATCCATGGTGTAGGGCTCCTGACAAAATCCAGAGCAAAGCAATAAGCATTTTAAAGCTTCTCAATGTAAAAGATTCTCCTTGAATTTTCATTTGTTCTACTAGTTCAACGATGGGAGTTTGGGTGACATCTGCTGTGGTATTTCTTTAGGATGCCCAGACACTTCACAGGCTGTTAGCATACCTGCACGGCGTACAGAAGATGCATTCTGTAAACAGATATGACCTCCTGGTGTTGTTTCTTGCATTCCTGGAAAGAGATGATTTGACATTGTTAAGAGCTTAGGAGACCTTTAAAGAACAAAACCAAAAAACTATAAGAAAGCTGTGGCCAAATGCTACCCAAGTGATTTCCTCCAGCAAATGCTAGCATATGAGGCTTTTAAAATTGGTGTGGGCTCACTGGGTTGTATATTTCTGACCATTTGTCACTATTTGTAGGGAAACACTTGTCGATATTCTTAGGGGAAAAAATCTACCGATTTCATATTTTTGGTATGTCAACTCTAGGAGAAAATTCATGAAAAAGTAGTTATTACATAATCCCACCTTTGTTGCAAAAAATGTTTGTATACCTACTTATGCAAATACACAGACACATTCTCACAAAATAAATGGTGCAAAGAAACATACCAAATGCTAAAAGTGACCATCTCTGAGTGGTTGGATGATGGACTATTTTTATTTACAGAAACTTTTCCAGAGTCTTCTGTATTTTCCAACTTCTCTACAATAACCAAATATTGATTTAATTTTAAAAAATCTATTCTTTTAAAAGGAGCTATTTGGGGTGCCTGGGTGGCTCAGTCGTTAAGCATCTGCCTTCGGCTCAGGTCATGATCCTAGGCTCCGCGGGGAGCCTGCTTCTCCCTCTCCCACTCCCCCTACTTGTGTTCCCTCTCTCTGTGTGTCTCTCTGTCAAATAAATAAATAAAATCTTAAAAAAAATAAAAAATAAAAGGAGCTATTGGTTTCTCACTATTTGGCCAGTCATAGAGTCCCCAGGGAGCTCAATTATTCAGCTGTCAGAGTACCCAGGAGACGAACAGGGTGGTGGCACCAATCTCAACTGGTTCCTCAGTACAGCTGTTCATGCTTGTTTCTCCTTGTTGAGTTATTATTCCAGTTCCTCTCAGTAACTATTTCAAGAATCTTCACCCAGCTCTGAACTTTTCTAAGGAGATGGTTTTCCTCCTATTTCATGATAAAAATCGAGACTATCATATATAGATCACTTCCAAAGTCTACAAAAGTCCATCAATACCCTTCTCACCTCCTTCCTATGAGTGTCAGAACATGACATGTCCTTCCTATTCAAGGACAACCTTGAAACCTCAGTCCTTTGAAGGTCACACCATTAGAAGGTGGGCTTAGGACCTCCCTCTGTGTTGCTTCCTCTCACGTTTTGGATACCTCCATTCAATTATTTAAAACTTCATCTTCTGGTCATTGTCCTCCTTTCCATCCCTGTATCTGTCATCATTTGGATGACGGCGATACCCACATGCATGAGCCTGAACACCTCGGTCTCAGTTTCCCCAATGTCCACCTCAATGACTTGCTCCTCCTCCTTCCAGCCATACACTCTCACCTGCCTCTATCATTACCTCTGAAATCTCAAAAGAAAGCACCTCACCCTCTGGTCACCAGCTCCTCTCTTTCCAGAAAATGTACTTTAGGCTTCCCCTGCCTCCTGCTGTGGATCTTCAGCCCATCAGACACTGGCTCCTTGGTCACTTCTCTAGGACAGCCCACTGCAGTCCGGATTCTATCCCACCACTCCACTGGGTCTGTCTTTGCCGAGGCTGCCCAGGGCCATCTAAATGTCACATCCCAGTCCTTGCTGCCTCCGACCTATCCCTTCAAGACTCAGCACAAGCATCACCTCCTGCAGGAAAGCCTTTCGAGACATTTCCTCTGTATGCCTGGAACATGTTGGACAACTCTCTACCAATGGAGGCTGACCACACTGAAAATATGGAAAGTCATTGAGTATAAGTTCGGTGAAGGTGGGGACTGTGTCTTACTCACTTTTAGATCATTAGCGCCTTGTAGAATATTCATTAAATGTGTTGAAAATTGTAAAAATGATTGTATGAACCACCAGCATTTTATCTATAAGTGTGTGATAACCGCTTCATCAGAAAAATGACCTGCACAACACAACAGGGAGCTTCTTCTCCTCCCCTGATCAGTCCTTCACTGCTAGAGCTGATAACACAAAAAAAGCTAGTTTTGTACTCTGTGGCCAGCCAGCGTAAGGACTGCAGAAACCTGAATTCACCAGTATCGAGTCTATACTGAAGAAGTCTTACAATCTAGGTCCTGTTTGTCAATGGGAACTAGAGATAGTCCAGGACAGACTAACCCTTGGCTTCACGTGGAAAATGTAACATCCCCGTGTCAACTAAAACTTTCACAAATGTTGTGGGAGGTGAAATGATGACCCTCCAAAGATGTCCGCGCTCCAATCCCCACAACCTGTGGAATGTTACCTATATGGTGACAGGGACCTTGTAGTTGTGATTAAGTTAAGGATCTTGAGATGGAGGAAAAGTTTATTCTGACTATCTGGGTATCCCTTAAACATAATCACAAGGGTCCTTATAAGAGAGAAGTAAGAGGAGGAGGAGATGGGAGGGCAGAGCCAGGGGTGGAGTGATAGGCTTTGAAGCTGGAGGTAGGACCCATGAGCCAAGGAAGTTGGGTGGCCTCTAAAAGCTAGCGAAGGCAAGGAAGTGGATTCTCCCCTAGAGCCTCTAGAAGGAACCAGCCTTGCTAATACCTTGCCTTTAGTGAAACTGATTTCACACTTAACATCTCCAGAGTGTTTTCTTAAAGATTTTTATTCATTTATTTGAGAGAGAGCGAGAGTGTGAGCGAGTGCGATGCGGGGGAGGGGAAAGAGCAGAGGGGGAGGGGAGAAGGACAAGTGGACTCTGCGCTGAGCACAGAGCCCCATGCAGTTCCATCCCAGGATCCTGAGATTACTACCTGAGCCAAAAACTAAAAGCCAGACACTTAACTGAGCCACCCAGGCGCCCCGATCTCCAGAATTTTAAGAGTACAGATTTTTTTTAAAACCAAGTCTGTGTTGGTCTGTTACAATAGCCATAGGAAATAAATACAGATACGAGAGGACTTTCCCAGGTCAAATAAGGAGAGGAGCCAAGAAGCAGCTTCAGACGCACAGATACACACCTATCAGAGATCCTGGCCCCTAATAAGAAAAAGTTCTCGCCACTGCCAGAGACAGTAATGACCGTGGGACAAAGACGGAGAGGGGGTGAACAGTTAGTGGATGCGTAACCACGAAGCCTGCGCCACTGTCCTGCCAATTCCTCCCTTCTCAGAGGTCCGGGTGACCCATCTCGATGCAGGCGACGCCCGGGGATGCCACCACGCCCTCCTCCCGCCCTCACCCTGGAAGTCTTCAGTCAGTTGCTCTGCAGAGCCCCACTCCCATAGGTTGGGACTCTTCTCACCCCAACCTGCACCCCCCCCCCCATCTCCAGCTGAGCTGGTGCATAATCTGCCCGGCCCACCCCCCAGCAGGCAGGGAGAGAAGCCCACTCACAGCCAGCTGGTTCTGGAGCTGTTTGACCTGCTGCTGCAGCGCTTCCAGCTGCTGACTCTGCCTCTTGGATGAGCTCGCGGAGTACGAGAGCTGTGAGAGGCTGTTTAGGGCCTCCTTCAACTTGGTGACTTCCTTCGACATCTCATTGATCTGGCGAGAAAGGAAAACTATCAGTAGGCAAGAAAGGGCCTGCAGAAGCAAAATTCCAGAGCGTTCCAAGCCTTGAACAGAGCCCCTCGTTGGCCTCTGGGACTCGAGACTTTGGAACAATTTCTTTTTTTATTTTTTAAAGAAAGCCCATAAAATGAAATAGGTAACAAAATCAGCAAGCCCACCTGGCCCTCTAAGGCCATTATATTCAAATAAGGTCCCCGGATTAAATCTTGTGCTTTGAGGCATGAGGGTAACAAACGCTATGGCACTGATATCCTTTTTCACTCTGAAAGGGGGGTTGTTGAAAAAATAAATCAGAACCAGGATTTTAGGCATCCTTTATTTGGAGACAGCTATGCCCTCTTCAATAGCGCTGACACAGGCAGTCTGGAAGAAGTTCTAGGAACCCCGATTTCTCTGGACATCTTGCTTTAAAGTAAACACAACTCCCCGCAACCCAGCCTCTGCCTTCCGAATCCCTGCCCCCTTGGCTTTGGAAGCTCTTTTTGAAATCTTCATTATATTAAAGGAATAAATGATCAACAGTGCTCTGACCAGCGCCCTTCGGAACACCTGACCCAGAGGACTGGGGATGCAGAGCCGATTCAGGCTCGGCACTATTCTCCGAGTTGCCCCCTTTGTTTTCCTCCTTCCTCCAAGCCATACCCAGCCCCTCTCTACTCACCTGCTCCCCCCAACCCCTGCCTTCCCCTCCTATCCACCTTTGCCAATGAGGGCCAGGGAGGGTGGTTCTTCCACGGACTCAGGGGAAAGCTCCTGGAGCTTAGGGAAGCAGGATTAAGCCTGGGAATATTTAGGTTTCCATATGATGGAAGAATCTTTCTGGATTCCGTAAGAGTTGAAGTTCAAGACGGGTCACAAATGCCTTTCAGTTTGTGGGTTCACTTCTGATCCCTGCCACTTGGCAGAGCTTCTGTAAAATCATTTTAAAAGGGAAAATATGTGCACATGTGAAAATGCTTTAATATAAGGGGACTGATAGACAATCAGTGGGGTTTTTTTAAACAGAAATGTCCCACCTACTATTCTTAATGTGGCCGTGGGGACAGATGGAGTCACATGCAGAGCTTTTGTGCATTCACAACAGATCAGTGCTAACCAACGCTAAAAACGTTAACTGTGGTAAAGGCTTGCTAGCTAGAAATGGGACAGCAATGCGATCTCACCAACCTTCTTGTCTTTATCCTCCTCCAGTTTGGAAGAGCTCTCCGACTGTCTCTTCATGTCTTCCAGTTCTTCCCGAGCATCCTGGAATTGTTGACGAAGTTCATTTGCTTCCTGCTCTTTGGCCTTTAAGAGAGCCTGAATATTCTCCTTTTCCCTTTTCATTTGTGACACCTCACTTCTTATCTGGGTAAGCTCTGAATGGGCCTTCTCTTTCTCTTTTACCGAATCCTTCAGTTTTGAGGCCAACACACTCATCTCACCTTCTAACGACGACTGGAGCTTTGCGTAGGCAGACCTGGGCACCATGGCGTCCGTCATAGCGGCCTTCTCTTCTAGGAGCTGTTTCTCCAGCCTTGCCACTTCTCCTTCCTTGCTTGCAAGGTGCTCTTTGAGACTGCTTATTTTTTCCTCCATCTCTTTGGCCGTAGCCCGCAGCGTGGTTATCACTTGCAAATGTTCTGTGATGGAGACAGAGTTCTCTTTCTGGGCATCCACCAGCTGTTTGAGCTGGGTCAACTCATGCAACACCTTTGAGTACTGAGACTTCATTTCGGACAGGGCCTCTTCTGCCTTAGCTCTGGATACGTTTGTCACTTGCAGCAGTTTCTCATGCTCCGCTTTATGGATATAGTCAGCTGTTACGTCTTCGAGAGATTTCCTCTTCCTGTAATCCTCCAGCTCTGCCTGGGCTTCTTTGTACAGCTGGGACAGCTCACTCACCTGTTTGTTGAGTTCATCTATCATCCTGTTCATGGCCTCTTTCATGTCCCCGGCTTCGTCCCCAGCCTCCTGGGTCGCCTGACTCTTTAGGGCATCTTTTAATTTCATGATTTCTTCTTGGGCCTCTTGGTACTTCTCAAACAAAAATGCTTTCTCCTTATTCATGTTCTCAATAACAGAGCAATATGAACTTTTCATTTCCTCGTATTCTTCCACGGGAGGCTTGATGACCATACCTTTCTCCTTCTCTACAAGTTTTTCTTCTAACTCCCTCACCTTCTCTTTATTTCTTTCACTTTCTTCCACTGCATTCTGGAGGTCCTGCTTTAGCACATCTATTTCCTCCTCGGTGATCCTTAGCTCTTGGAGACGCGAATAACTGTCCACGCTTTCGGGCGAGACGAGGCCCAGTTTCATTTGCTTCTGCACGTTGAGGACTTCTTTCATTGCCTCCTCGTACTTGCTCTGAGTTTCTTTCAGTTTCTGGCTGAGGTCGGAGCTGTTCTCGGAAATCTCCGCACTGTTTACGCACACCGATTCGGCCCTTCTGGACTGGAGCTCGGCCTGGAGCTGCTGCTTCTCCACTTCAGAGCTCTCAAGTCTCTTCTGCAGGTCTTGCAAAATCTCTTGTAGTTGCTGAATTCGGCCATCGCTGTCGCAAGTGGATTTACTCGAGGAATGTGGTAAGACGGGTGGAGAGGATTTGGAGTCTGGGGGAGAGGTGTCACTAGGTTTGCCCAGGGGTGGAACCAAGTCAGTTTGAGTGGAATGGTAGGATTCAAAGCTCAGGTCTGCTTCTGCCTCCTTGGGTGACTTGGCCTGGGAAAAAGGCAAGAAGGAAATGGCACCAAAGATGTGGTCAGGTGAGCAAGCAACTGGAAGGAGAGAACAAATCCAGAGCTTCTGTATCGGAGAGCCACAGGGTTCCTTTATGTGTACTCTTGCCCCATGACAAAATATGGTCCGGGACATGAGAGGCAGATTAATGACTCTGAGCTTATTGTGTGCTCTATTAGGACCGCTGATGTGTGCCACTTTAAAAACACAAGATTTGTTTTGGCCCTAAAGCCTCTGACTCATAATTTTTCCTTTGCTTATATTATTCCAGTTGCCGAAAGGGGCAATGGGCTTATTAGTACAGCTACTTCTTATTTAAGTTCTTAAATCTGCTAAATGATCAGCTCTACTAAATGAATGGGTCATTGTACATGCACACGCACATATACAAATATGTCATCTATAACATAGACTAAGCATATAATTATGTATAATTGACCAATTGAGCAATTTACAGAAATGTAGTTAATGAATACCTCCTTTCTCAACAGATAATTTGAAACCGTAAAATGCTCGAGGCTAACTATATTAAAAAAAGAAGAAACTATAGGAGATGTTTAAAACAAAGTATCATCTGACTAACCTGAAAAAACCCCATAGTCTCACACTACAGAAGAGTCCGTGGTAGCAATCTCTGTACCCACCTGTAATTTATCCTGTAATTCCTTATTGTGTAAGGTAAGAGAAGCGACTTTTGCTTGCAAAAGGACAAGAAGATCTTGTTGGTCAGCTTCAGAACTTATATCCAATAAGCTATCAGCACCTTGGAAAAGTGAAAAGCAATTTAAAATAATATTTAAAAAAATTAAACCAGTCTTTCTCTGACCTTTAACCAAGTCCCTTTCTACCCAATCCAGGGCTTATTCCTGGTCCTGACTATGAAAGAAAGCCTCCAGCAGCTGGGTAGACAAACAGCAATTCTCGGGTCCTGGGGTTTCCTTCCTGGGGTATTCCCAGCACAGGACCAGATGCCTGGACGCATACAAGCTCATCCGAAAACTGATGGGATTTGTTCATATATTTTCCATTCACCTGATTAAGTATCATACCTTGGTTGCTTTTTGTTCCTCCCATGCCTAGTAAGTCTCATTTCTGTGAATCCTTTTAGAAATATCCTGGTTTACTTCTTATCCCTACCACTGTTACTCTAGTTCAAACTTTATCACCCGGCTTGGAAATCCTGCAAACAGCACTGTAACGAAACTCTCTCTCTCTCTCTCCGTAGTAAAAATATCGCCTTACTCAGGCTAATCTTCCTGAAACATGCGCTTTGATAGGGTCAGTCCTGTGGTTCAAGTGCTTTAATCACTCTCTCTCTCCAAAATTAATCTCCAGACTGCTTCCTCGGGTTAAGGCTTCCATCATCTGGTGCCAATGTACTTTTTCAGGTGTATGGCCCTTGATCTCTAGTAACACATCTTCCTCAGATCCAAACTTTCCATCATACCCTCTATATTCTCAACACAAAGCTGCTGCTTTAATTCTTCATGCATACGACTGCCCTTGCAGCATCTCTTTGGCTAGGTCACTTGTAGGCATCTTTCAGGACCCAGCATTCGATGACCCGATGACCACCCCACCACGAAATGGTCGCCTCTGGATCCCACAATCCTACTGTCGGTAAACCACCACTTTTTGACATCCTACTGATTATCATGCTGAAATGGCATCTAAAGCAATGCTATTATTCAATGTGCTGAGACAAGAACCTTATTCCAGAATGTCATTCAGCACACCACCTCCTTCATACAGTGTTCCTATGGGGAAAAAAAAAAAAAAGTGCTGGACAAAACCGTGTGCTTAGCGGTATTGCTGGATGGCTTTCTGGTGCAAACTCCTTATTTCCTGTAGACTGGCAACAGTTTACAGACCACAATCTGAATAGCACTGACCTACATTCTTTACCATTATTTTATTATTTTCTCACAGGCATTTAATGCAAAGATGAAAACTTTACTCTTAATTTGGAAGGATACAAAATGACATTTCTTCATAGAAATGTTTACTTCTGATGTCTGGTGCCTAAACCACAGCTTTATAGAGTCCCCTTGACATAATGTCTGTTGAGTTTGGAATAAACCAGAGGACTGAGAGCATGACTGTAATTCTAAACTACAGAAATTACTTCTCAAATACAATGGAGGGGTGCCTGGGTTAGGTGAGTGTCCAACTCTTGGTTTCAGCTCAGGTCATGATCTCAGGGTCCTAAGATTGAGCCCTGCATCGGGCTCTGTGCTCAGTGGGGAGTCTGCTTGAGATGCTCTCTCTCCCCCGGCCCCTCCTCCTGCTTGCACACAGGCTTTCTCTAAAATAAATAATTTTTAAAAAAATAAAATACAATGGATGGTTTTTAAAGAATCCAATGTAACAAGTGTACAATTAACATGGATCTCTGCCAGGAATTAGAAAGTTTAGTATTTCTAAATTCTGTAAGTTAAAAGTTCCAAACACATGAAATGCATAATAGGCTAAGAAGGTGAATGTTGAAGCAAAAGGAGCTTTAGAAATAATTTATGTGACATTTTAAATGGACTCTGGGGGTACTATACTACATTCTTAGAGAGTAAACCCACAGGATGGACTCTTAAGGCAATGAATTAAACCTTATCTTGGTGAAGACAGTATGACTGTGTGTGACTTCATTAACACTTTGTCTTTGCATATATGTTTAAAATCCAAAGTGAGAAAGTTAGATCCTGCAGCCACAGAAATGCTCAGTTGGCTCTCCTTTCAGGAAATAACTTGCTGCCCAGTGGCAAGGACTGCTGCTTGCTGACGGCAGCAGAGGACCTCATCACAAAATAATGTTTTATTTAAAATGCATAAAAGGGGGGCACCTGGGTGGCTCAGTCAGTTAGGCAACAGACTCTTGGTTTTTGGCTCAGGTCATGATCTCAGGGTCGTGGGATCGAGCCCCACTTTGGGCTCTGCATTCAGGGGAGCATCTGCTTGAAGATTCTCTCCCTCTGCCCCTCCCTCCTCTTGCGCATGAATGCGCTCTCTCTCTAAAATAAATAAATCTTTAAAATAAAATAAAATGCATAAAAGAGAATACCCAGGCTATAGTAATTTAAGAGCTGATTTTGTAATACACCAAATAACCAGATCTGGCAGCAGGTCTAGTAACTGCCATATTTCTAGCAGAGAGACTGTCGAGGATATTTCCAGATACCCGCGATAAGAGTAAGGTGACATGACATTATCTGTGAATTCTCTTATTGGCAAAGTCACCGGTCTGCTAATATCACTGGGGGTTATTTGTCTATATTCGTAGTTGAAGGAAGTGCTGACATTTAGGGACAAATGAAAACAGAGGTATATTTTTTTCATATCCATGCTTACAGACTCCTTAAAATCCAGGTAAAAGCCTCCAGAAGTAAGGAAAGTGTCAGCCTGTGTAGTATTGGCAGCTCTGGGGTCCCCAGGGCTCCCCAACCTCCCTGCACTCCCTCCCGGCTTGGCCTTTGCTCTCTTTAAATGGCCATGGACTACAGACCTGTCAAAGGGACAAAAACAGCTCTCCCTTCATCTTACCTGTAGTGTTGTCACTTAGTCTGTCTTTGTTTTCCCGTATAGAGCTGATCTCAGCCTGCTGGAACGCAAAAATGACTTAAAAGAATATTCCTGACTGTAGTATTCCATAAGAAAAGCAAGCAAATTTCCCCCCCTGAGTTGACACAGAACAGTTAGCCTTCTAGAAAAAGTTAGAAGATCCCCAGGAAAGAAAATATTTTAAAATATAAGTGAATAGAAGTGACAATTATCTACTGAGGTATAATCTCTAAAACGTTAGGTTCCAGAGCATATAACCTCAAAATATTTTTCAGAAATTTCATTTAGTAAGTATAATACAAATATCTCTTAATGTAATAACTTTATGGCTTTGTCCTAAAACTTGAGATGGCAAATATTACTTTCATAGTGAAATACAAGTTTTACCTGTCTGGGTAATACATGGATTAAAATACATTAGAACTATTTTTTAGCTTTACTATTTTATACATTAATTGCTATTAATGTACTATTATTAATACTTCTAAGAGAAATTGTAGTAAATAAGACCTGTCAGGGAAGATAAAGGTAATTTTATAAGGGACTAAAAAGCTTTATGGTCATGGATTGACAAACCTCTAAAGATTTCCTCTAAACCTTTGTCCTTGAATATCTGTCTGCTAAATACATTGCAAAAATTCTTGCAACTTCAAAGCCAGACTTTCATTTCAAAACAAAATACAACGAGTTGCCAGAAATTACTATGTTTCATCCAGATGAGCCATAGACCTGATAAGAGAGATAAGTTTTCAGCAAAGGAACTTTTGTGAAAGCCCAAATGCTAAAAATAAAGTGGCTCATTTTTGGCAAGTACTCATCTTTACAAAAAGCTGTCTTTTCACTTTATAAAAATAGATGTTTAATTTTTCAGCTATCTTAAGGTACAATAAAGAGCATCCATTTAAAGTTTATGGTGTAAGGGGCTCTGATAGATACACACCCATGGAACCACCACCATAATCAAGACACAGAATATTTCCATTAACCCGACAAGTTTTCTCCTGCTTCAACACAGCCAATCCCTGCCCGCCCCAGCCCCGGGCAACTGCCACTCTCCTGTTAGCATTATCTAGAATTCCTATAAATGGAATGTCATGGGTATGAATTTGTGTCAGGCTTCTTTCACTCAGCATGATGACTTTCAGATTCATCTATGATAATGCTTGTACAGCTCTGCATTCTTTTTTTATAGCTGGGTAATAATTAATTGTATGGACATATCTCATTATCCTCATCCATTCACTTGCTGACGGACATTTGGATTGTCTCTAGTTTTGGGATACGTGAATAAAGCTGCTATAAACATTTGTGTATATAATTTTTTGAGACATACATTTTAATTTCTCTTGGATAAACATCAGTGAATAGACGGCTAGATCATATGTTAGGTGTATGATGAACTTTTAAAGAAACTGTCAAACAGTTTTCCAAAGTAGTTTTGCCACTTTACATTCCTACCAGCAGAGCGAAACAATTCTAGTTCTTCCACATTATCACCAACATTTGGTATTTTTAAACTTTAGCCATTCTAAATGGTGTCACTTCTTATCTTTTGTGTGTGTGTGGGGGGGGAGAGGGTAAATAAATGAAAGTCTTTTTACACTCCTTTTCTGAAAATTGTAATTTGTGATATTATTCTTTGGAATGCATTGCATCCTTTGAGCCATGATTATATTAGAAGATAGTAGGGTACTAATTTAAGAGCATAAAACTTTCTTGCCTTTCCTTGCATAGATATTCATCTTAAGAATTTATTAATAAAGGGGTGCCTGGGTGGCTCAGTTGTTAAGCGTCTGCCTTCGGCTCAGGTCATGATCCCAGGGTCCTGGGATCGAGCCCTGAGTCGGGCTCCCTACTCAGCGGGAAGCCTGCTTCTCCCTCTCCCACTCCCCCTGCTTGTGTTCCCTCTCTCGCTGTGTCTCTCTCTGTCAAATAAATAAAATCTTTTTTTAAAAAAAATTTATTAATAAAATCTAGTTAAAAGTGGGAGAAATGTCAGGTTGACAATCTTTTTCAGATCACTGTGCATCCAAGTTCAAAGAAAATTTATATTTGGTAATTCTTAGATGGGGGAAAGCAATATAGATACCACTGCAATTTCATTTCAACAATTACAATTTTTATTTTCTTTCCAAGCATGATTTCCTAGTGATGGTTAGGTAAACAGTTAGTAAAGTGAAATGTCCCCCCATTTCTTAAAATACTTTCCAACAACAAATCTAGAGAATCAGGTAGAATGGATTTTCTAAAATTAATGCATATTAGTTTACAAAAAACCTTAATTAAAAATATACAATTACTTGTCAGTAAGACATCAAAGAATAATCAACATTTCTTTCTTTTTGATTGGCATTATATCAACTCGATTTAGTAAGAAGACTGGCTATCAGTTAAGTTCTTATCTTTGTCCCTTTTTTTTAAAAGGAAGAAAATTAGTTATTACTTAATGAATGTAATTTATTCATTCTACTCTTTGTGTGTGGAGTCCAGGCCAAGAGAAATAACTGAAGGGTGCTTCATAATGAAAAGGTTGTGAACCAATCACTGGGAAGTCTATTTTGTTTTGCCCAACGTTGTACCACTTAAATCATATCTATTATGTATCTTACGATTCAGAATTAATTGAACACGGAAAGGAATTACCTTGAAGGGTGGTTCGGCAAAAAACACGGATTCTTTTCCCGAAAGTGGTGTTGAAGTTATTGATCTTGGGGAAGACACATCACTCAACTTAAAAGACAAAATGAAAATCACAGATAAAGAATGCTTCTTCATAGTCTTTTCTTCTCTAGTGCCAAAGAATTCACCTACTTAACCAATGCAAATAAATCTAATGGTAACCATCCTTAGTCTCAATTAATTCAAGAGTATTTTCAACTTAATGTAGCCCCTCAAATACTTTCCGAAACCTTGCAGAGTATAACTAAGTAACTCTGTTCCTCTAGTCATGAGAAGCAATTTTCAAAACCTGTAAAACTGTGGCATGTTGAGAATATTATCAGCGAATATGCTCACATAGTTAACATAACTTATCAGAGGAGATATTCCTCTCAACTACTTGAGAGATTTCACAGACATCTGAGCTTCCTCCTCTAGGCAACAGTCACTATAAGCTCAGAAATGAAAGCTGCTTTTAATATTAGCCAACCTTCAATGTAATTAGAAAGGCAAATATATTTTAGCAGTGTTTTAAGAAACCAACTAAAATTCATTTTCAATTAACTGCCTCACCCAGCCACCCATTCTTCCTGCCTTCATGTGAGCTATTAATGTGAGGTACTAAAAGGAGACTGAGCTTCACTTAAGGAAGAAGTTTCTGTCATAAGATTTTGAGAAATTCCCCTGAAGCTTTTATTTATTTTTATTTTTTTTCCTTGAGGCTTTTAAGAAAGATACTGTTCAACTCCTCAGCCTTGCAATAAATAAGAATCAACATTATTTCCATACTAATAATCAAAATCCTTCATACCGCCCTCTGTAATTGAAAACCAGTAAAGAAAATTTTAAATGTGCATTTAAGGGGTGCCTGGGTGGCTCAGTCAGTTAAGTGTCTGCCTTCTGCTCAGGTCATGATCCCAGGGTGCTGTGATCGAGGCCCACATTGGGCCCCCTGCTCAGCAGGGAGCCTGCTTCTCCCTCTCCCTCTTCCCCGCACTCCTGCTTGCTCTCACTCTCTAGTGCTCTGTCAAATAAATAAATAAAATCTTTAAAAAAAATAAATGTGAAAAAAAAATGTGCATTTAAGGGTCAATCCTAAAACATTTCTTTTTGGCCTGAACACAAAATGACAAAATTGTGGTTTTTTGTTGGTGATGTTGTATGTTTGTTCACTGTTGGTTTGCTTTTGTCTTTACCTGGGTAGGACTGATAGGAGGTGGTGGAGCTTTGCGTTTTTTTGGAGTTCCACTTCTTTCTGAGCTTAGTTTAGAGACTTGATCATGCTGGAAGTTATCACAGTCCAAAGAACGGAGGTGGGTTAGTTCGGTTAGTAAAGTCTGAACAAACAGCTTCATCAACCAAATGAGAAAAACCTCAACTGTTCATGCATTTCTTATTTTATCAAGACCTGACATCTACCCACATAAAAATAAGTAATATGCATGCTCCAAGTGCTCTTCCAGCAGCCCATGCTTTAATAGCCAGAAAATATAAAACACAAGACAAAACCAGATTAAGTTGGTGTGGAGAATTGGGAAAGTGGAGGATGGGGAGCTGTCTGCCCCCATTTAGAACCCAGGATACATTCCTCGTTTAGCTTCTGTCTTAATGCAAAGCAGTGGTATTTCTACCACCTTTGCATTATTTTCACTCCTTTCCTTAAAGAATGTTGATATGGGGGCAAGGGGAAATGTCATCTCTGAAGGTTATAGATAAGTAACCCAGCTAGTACCTAATAAATTCAGTATTGACTATTTCCTCTTTATGACAATTTTTCAAGAACCTTGATGTATAAGTAAATAAATACAACAGTCAACTATACATCTCATCAAAAAAGGAAAAAACACTGATGTTTTTAGGGAAAAACTCCAAAATAACAGGGCAATCTTCTCAATTTCTGTAACTCTAACGACATTTTAGAAAAGTTCCAATTAAAATGAAAGGACAAGCTAAACCTCTTATGTTCATTAAATATCTCACACTGCCATGGATGGATGTCTATAATCCATGGGATACACAAGTATTTAAAATATTGTTGTTTGTTCACAGAGTTAACCAAACATTTTTACACTGACAGAAAATATTAGTACATTTCAGAAAAAGATGAATATATAAGTAGCAAGTTTTTAAGTTACATGCTTTGGCAACAGGGTAAACCATTAAGAAAACCTTTACCATTTTCTAACAATGAATCATTTATTCTAAAGATTTTTCACTCCTTAAGTATTTTCAACATAGTTTTTGTCACTTTTCTAGTGGACCACAGAGTGGTTTAATCAGGACATTTTCAAAGTCCCACAAGCTATGATGATAAAAAAAATTATCTCCCCCAAAGATAAATACCTGCTTTGGTTTTGTTGGTGTCTTTAAATCTGTAGAGGAAAAAGTGAAAAAAAAAAAAAACAAAACAGAACTGTAAGGACCATGACTCACATCCACTTTGGGGCTTTTGGTGGCGGATACACACATACACACACACACTCACACCCATAACACAACAAACACAATATTTAACACTTCATTTTTCTTCAAGAATATGTTTAAAGGAATAACAAAATAGATCATATTGTGCACATTCCTTTACCCTTTGGGGAAAATGGAGTGGATAAATTTAAAACAACACTGGCTATTTTCTTTCACATACCAGAATCCTGAGAGATTTTTGATAATAGAAGGCTTTGAATTCCTGCATTTTCTGAGAGTTTGGAATAATGTAAGGCATTGTGTCCAAGAGAATCTACAAGGTTTAGGTCTGCACCCTTTTTAATTAAGGCTTCCACGATATTAGAGCTGCTGATCTCACAAGCCAGCATGAGAGCAGTTCTAAAGAAAAAAGGAGACACCAAATTAGTACTAAGACAATGGGAAGACACTTTCTTGGGAAGTCATTTATCTTGAAAACAAGGAAAAGATGATAAGTGCAGTTAAACATATACACTTAATCTAGGGAATTTGAAATGTAGTGCTAGCGAGGTGAAATTAGGTTATTTTTGTTTTTAAACTTCAGATTAAATCAAAACATTAAACCCATATTAGGTCAAATAACAGAGACATAATCTTCTAAACATAATCTTCTAAATATGATGGAATTTAATATGATTGGCATAAATTATGTCCTCTTTTCACCTCAAGCATTTAAAAGTACCTATACATCATTATGACTATTTTTAAAAGCAGCCAATATGTTTACTCTTGTTTAATTTTGCATGAGAAGCCACTGGAAATGGCCTAGTCACTTTAGTATTCAATAATCTCATCATAGACTGAGGTCTGAGGGAAAACTATTTTAAGTCAAAACAGATTCTGGATTATCAGAAGAGGCAGGAGGGGTGCCTGGCTGGCTCAGTCAGTAGAATATGCGGCTTTTGATCTCAAGGTCATGAGTTTGAGCTCCATGTTGGGCACAGAGTTTACTTAAAAAAAAAAAAAGGCAAAAAATGAAAAAATTACAAGCACTTTATAACAAACGATCCAAAAGATAGCTTTGTTATTTTGAGACTCCCAGAATGTAGATATCGCCGAAATCCCATGATTTCTATTTCTGTGGTACCTTCCATTTTTGTCCCTGGAATTTACATCTGCTCCGTGGTCCAGGAGAAAGCGACAGACCTCACTGTGGCCATTTTGTACTGCAAGCAGCAGTGGTATATTCCCATCCTAGGAGACAAATTCAGATTGATTGTAACTCAGACACCAAATGGCCAGAATTGCAAAGGACCTTGCTCTTTGTACATTTATTCCGGAGCCGTCCTGCCACCATGACAGTTTGCATCCCAACTGTGTACCGTTACATCTCAGCACAGCTCTTCTTACGGAGCTGCACCAACTGTTAGCTTTTCCTCAGAACCTCGGCCTCTTGGGCTACTTGTTCCTTCAGTGACCATCACTCAGTCTGGCGATGATGTGAGAGAGAGGGCAACACCAAGTATGTAAAGGCTCAAGGCAAGTATATCATGTTTATTGAGGAGATGGCTCTGGAGAAATGAAGGACTTGTTTCCACAGGTGGTGGTGGCAGCTTCTTCCAAGCGAACCACATGCTTCCTACCATTCATTCTGCTATTCCCTTCTCAGAGAGTGAACGCTTTCATAACCTGACAGGTGCCAAAACAGAACAGAAATTAAGAGTCTGTCTATTCCTGACACCTGACTAGATAAAAGATCAATGGAAAGAATGATTTAAGATGACAATTGGCATTCCTTAAAAAAAAAAAGAAAATGATGTTGAATCACTGTATTATATACCTGAAACTAATGTAACACTGTATTTTAACTACACTGAAATTAAAATTTAAAAAAATAAAAAAGGCAAAAAAAAATAAAAGAGAAAGAAAATGAGATCCCAACTCATATACAAATCATGTAAGGAAGTTAAGAATTTAAACATTATTTACAACAGAAAACAAGAAAAAATACCAGAAGAATATACAGGTGACTATTTCCACAATCTTAGGGTGAAGAGGTCCTAACTCAAATGATACAAACCATAAAGAGAAGTTTTTGTTCTGCTTTTTCCTTGAACATTCCTCACAAATGGGGTTGATAGTAATTTTTAAGGTAGACGTATTCAAAGAGGCAAAGGAAAAAATAAATTACAATATAGCCAATGATTTAACATGAGGACTTAAAAAAATATAATTACTGCTTAAAGATTGAGTCTCCATTTAAAATAGAATTTCAGACACGTTTCTAAAACGTTATCTCTGTGAAGTTATAATACTTTCTGGTTATAAAGCACTGAGATTCAGGGAGTGGGAATTCGTCCTCAGATTCTATAAACTCACTTAACAATATCCCCATTAGGTACAATGCATATGCATGTCAATTCCCATCCTATGGCAGGAAATTTAACTTTGTAAACCAGGACTGAATGGCATGTATATTTACTCTCAAAATAGTCCAGCAAGGTTAAAATAGTCTAGAAGCAGTCTTCAAAGTTGAGAAACCCTAACCAAGAGTACCCAAGATGACACATGGGAAAGAACAGAAATAATAGAACTTCAATTTAGACTTATTTCTTATTTCTAAAAATCAAGAAAGTCAGCCTTATTAATATTTAGGTTGATGGCAGACAAGCTCAGAAACAAATATACACATCAGGAAGTGCATGTTGCAAAATGTCTTGTTAATGGTTCAGGGACCAGTGGAGAGAATACTTGAATCCATTTGGCAGAAGAGGACCCAGGTTGGAAATCACTAGTCTTGCCAAATGCTTAGGTCTCTAAATGTCTTCGTGACTTTCGGGAGTAGCCCAGAGCGCTCTAGAAACCAGTGTCCATCTAGTAGCCGCCCGATACTCACCAAATCCTTGAGGTTTATGGGGCTTTTGTGCTCGCAAAGAGCCTGCACGGCTGGAAGGCAGCCTTGTGCCGCTGGGGAAGGAAGCAAACACCACAGCCCATCACAACGCTGTTCACACAAGCAGGGATGTCAAACACGTTCAGGACATGGAAAGTTCGCATCCCACCTAGTTTGCCTATGTTACTCTAGTTGCACTGAAGAGCAATGGTATCAGGAAGGTTAAGTAAGGCGTTTTCAATTACTATTAAATTTTGATGTTTCCAGACCTAAAGCCAGTGGCTGCCAGTTGCCCTTATACAAATACAAATACAAATTTTGTAAGGACTTGGCTTGTCCACAACGAGCACTAACAGGAATTTATAAATCTCATCATTCCTGAGTTCGGTCTCAGCGTCCTATTACTTGGAGTTGTGTGAGATAAAAACAGACAGTGAAACAGAACACTGATAAATAAAATTGGGGTTTCTTTTGAGCCCCAAATCAAAAAAGTCTGTATCAAACATCACATGAAATCTGCAAATGCTTATGAGTGCCTCTTAAATAAGAAGCTTACATTAATTAAAATACAATAACCATGACAATTTTTACTGATTGTTTGGCACAACTGATGAATTCTAGATGTGTTCTTTGATAAAACTCCACACGTTTTGCAAACTGAGGGAAATGGAAATTCTAGGAATGATGACAGACAACAGCATCAGAAATAAAATGGCTTGAATGAGGAAAAGGAAAATTTAGTATTTCTTGTGGCAGAAGATAAATAAGATACTGAAAGTCACCTGCATAATGTAAAGCTGTTTTCCCAGAACTGTCAATGCTTTCGGCTGGGCATTTAGACTAGAAGACAAAAATAAATAAATACACATAATAAAATTCAGTTCTGTTTAGTTCATCCTTTTCCTGCAAGGTTATGATGTATCTTATTAGGAAGAGTTTAAATAGGAATAAGCCCCGATTGCTGTGCTCCAGGGCCTACTGGGGAGGTGGGAGGGGGGGGGACTCATTTCCAAGTAATGGTGACCCAGGCAAGAGGTCACCTCTTTGTTGCTTTGGCTGTCCTGTCCTCTCTCTCACACTAGCACCCCATCACCAGCAGATCATCCCCATCAGCTAACACACATGCTCTAGGAGTTCTCACCTTGATCCCATCTTTCCCCCCATTTCCTGCCCTAATTCTCTATCCCTCTTCACAAAACCAACTTTCTGTCAAGAACGGCCCACGTGCAATCCAGGCTTCCTCGCTTTCCATTCACTTCCAAACCCAGTGCAGCTGCGTGCTGTCCTCCAGACTCCACAGAGATGGCCCTAGTCGGTCACCAACAACCTTCATGTTTCCCACAACAACAAACATCTGTGTCCTCCCCCTACAGCAATCCACCCACTTCTCCAAACATTCCTTCCTTTCGGCTCCACACTAGCCTGCTTTCCTGGCCCCTGCTCTGGCCACTCCCCCTCCATTAGCCAAACAGAACCTTGGGGTTCCTCGCTGCTCTCTTCCTTGGTAATCTCATCCACACCCACCAAGAGGCTAATGACTCTCAAATGGAAATCTTAACAATAACCACCACAATAGTGCCTATTAGCTATCACGTGCCAGGCACTCTTCAAAATATTGTTTTAAGGCTCCTCACAACCCTAGATAGATACTATTATCACTCCCACCATCATTTGAGGAAACTGAGATACAAAGAAGTTAATAATTTACTCAAGTCACAGGAAGTGGCAGAGCCAGGATTCAAACCCAGATGTGTTGGGCTAGAGCCCATGTTCTTCTCTGTATACAACAGACACCATCTCTGAGTGCCAGGCTGGATAACCCATTGCCTAGTTCACAGTCCCGCTCCCTGTAGGCACCTCAAATGCAGCCCAGCCCAGACTTCTGGTCTCCTCTCCCTGACGCTTCCCTGTCTTTGTCAACAGCACCATCACCCAACTAGCCAACTAGCCAAAGATCACTGGGCCATCTCTGATTTCTTCTCCTTCCCCTCCGCCACCATGTCCTGTCAATTCTGTGTCCTAAATACACCTGCTCTACTCTCTCTTTCCCCATGATCACCCCGTCAGCTAAGCCAGCACCTTCTCACCCAGACAAGCTGTGGCTGCCTCCCGTGGTCTCCACAGCTTTGCTTTTGCCCCTATTCTCTCTAGGACTAGAGTGATCTTTTAAAACTGAATATCAGTCCTTCCTTTAAAGCCCTCCACAGTTCCATGCTGTGCTTAGAGGAGTTAGTCTGCCTATTATGCCACATAGGCCGGCACCCCATGTCCTTCTTTCTCCTCCTCACTCGTTTTGCCCCAGGCTTTCTTTCCTCCCTAACCAGAGCCTTTCCTACTGGAGGCCCTCTGTAACTTGCTCTTCTCTCTGCTTGAGATGTTTTCCCCTTGGCTCTTTCCATCATTTTCAGCTTAAATATCACCTCTTCCAGGAGGCCTTCCCTGAATATCCACCCCACACTCCTCTCTCTCAGGTCTCTGTTAGTTTTCTTCATGATGTTATGCAATATGTAATGTGTATTTGCGGATTTGTTTACAAGATGGCCAGCTCCATCAGGATAGGGGCTGCTCTGTTCTCTGTTCATGAGCATATATTCAATGCTTGACAGTGCATGGTGCCCACGGGGCACTTGTTAAAAGCAGGGGGGCCTAGCGGGCTCTTGGGGGAGGGAGAGAGTTCATTTGAATTTGAAGAATCTCACAAGACTCTTTGTGCTCATTGCCTTCAGGAGGCAGAACTTTAAAATGGTAGCCACTGGAGAAGAGAAGTCTCTCCAGCAGACAGTAAGAGCAAAGGCCTAGAGAGCCTACAGTGGATTAAGTACAGAGGGTAAGGGAAGGCAGGAGATAACAAGAGTCCCAACACAGAGGGCAGGGGATGCCAAGACACAAATGAAGAATTGGCTAGAGAGGTCCAGGACCCAAGGAAAGCAACCCATTCGTAGGACATCAAAGCCTCAGGTTTTAGCAACTATTCAGAAAGAAGAACAGCAAGTTTGCAAGTTAGAGGCAAGAACAGGCAATGTTAGAGTGAAATGTCTGTCTGCCCGTCAGTGGTAAGAAGAATGGAGATCAAGTTACGACTTACCATGCTTTGGCCTAATTTTAGAATAGCACAAGGAAGTGTTTAAAGGCTTCAAAGATTCCAGAGAAAAACCAACCCATTTGCATAACCAGATATAAAATTACATTAGAGGCTAGAATATCTGGTCCTTGCCCATGAGGATTTCCAGCTTGTCAAGTTCATTCTTCCCGAAAATTAGAGCCAGATGCAAAGTCTGGATAACCAAGCCAGACTGGGAATGGAGATTTAAAATACAAATAAGTTAAAGAAAAAATGAAGGGAAGGCCAAGGGTATGGAGGCAGGATACTGGGACAAGTCAGTGATTTGTCATTTATCCAGAGTGCCGGGTCTCAGAGAAGGCAGAGAAGTTCTATTTTAACCGTTTTCAGAGAGATGCCTCATAATAAAAAACATAATAATAATAATCACAGATGTTGATCTATTTTTCTTGAATTTCACTTCAAAGACCTGTTAAGGTTATGCATTCCCGGCATTGGTGGTAGCTTACATCATGTAATGGAAGACAAGAAGCTGTGTGATCAACAGAGCACGACAAGTTGAAGAATGTGACCACATTTCTGCATTAGAATTGCAAAGCCAAATCAAAGCAAGATGCCGGTCACACACAGCGCTTGCTCGTGAAGGCTGAGGCAGCAGTTCAACAGAAGAGTCTGCCAGGCGCGGATTTTATTGCTCTGTGCTGTTCCTGAAAACCACCGGCTTGCATTCTGACTGGCAACAGAGGGGTGTTACGGTTTGGACTGCTATCGGGAGTTCATTAAATAGTCATCTTTAAGGATTTACAGAGGTCGTCCCACTACATGAGCATTATAAGAGGGCAAGGTTAGCAAACCCAGAAGTTGGCTTGAAATTATAAAGAATAAAACCAAGAACCTAAACAAAAACCAAGAACTAAAAGCTCATTAAAAGTGACATATGAGGAAACAGCAGTTAAAATTCTGTTTCTCAGTAAGAGCTGTGTTCTCCCAATGACAGAAGGAGAGAATACTAGGATACTGGAGATCCTGTATCATAAGGATCTTCAACAGCATGGAAAAAGTTTTTAAAATGGACTACGTAAGGGATACAAGCCTTTCAGGAAAGAAAGTGAGGAGCTGAATGAAGGAGAGAAAAAGGCTGGATCCCAGGAAGACACTCCAAATTCTGATTAGGATCCTCTTCCCTTACCAGCGCAACTGCTATGGAAATAATCTTCTCCTTGGTTATCATTTAAAGAATGATGCCTCTTAGGAAATGCAGTTTCTGGGATGGTATTTAAAGGAGCGTGCGTGTGTTTGTTCTTTCACAGATAAGGGTACTCTTAAATTTTGACATCATTTTAGGTTGTTCCATGTTACCTGAAGGAGCTTCCGGATGCATTCATGGTGGCTGTTCTTGGCTGCGAGGTGTAAAGCACTGTGTCCTAAATGGAGTGAAAAAAAAAGTTTTGGAAAAAAAGGCCACACGTTTTAAATCCCTTTCTTATCTCTGTAAGGAAGACAACTATGAGGAAATAAACTGTTCTCCAACAAAGACGGGATTGTTACTCTTTAGGGGAAGACCTCAGCTTCTTATCTGTAAAGTTCAGTGACTAAAGAGCCGAGAACACAGAGCATCCTGCCCGCTGGGTAATATTCGGGGTCTACTCCAAGTGCCGTTTCTCTTGGGGTGCCATGAAATCTTTTTTTTTTTTTAAAGATTTTATTTATTTATTTATCTGAGACAGAGAATGAGAGAGACAGAGAGCACATGGGAGGGGGGAGGGTCAGAGGGAGAATTAGGCTCCCCGCCGAGCAGGGAGCCCGACGCGGGACTCGATCCCGGGACTCCAGGATCATGACCTGAGCCGAAGGCAGTCGCTTAACCAACTGAGCCACCCAGGCGCCCGGGTGCCATGAAATCTTAGCTAGAAGCTTGCAGGTGACTCAAGACATGCAGCTCAGCTCTGCAACTGTATGTATGCCAAATGCCCTGCATCCACATCAGCCACACCAGGCTTCGACTACCACAGGCCCAGGAACCCAAGAGAGGCTGCCCGTGGGCCAGGCGAGAACATTCTGAACACCCACACACTTAAATCCCGGTTTTGGACCTTTCATTTCCCTCTCCTCCAAATGTGCTCCAGCCCCTGCATGGAAATTACCTTGAGTTTTCAGATATTCAAAATCCTTCTGTGGAAGAAGGGAAAGAGTTGTAAAACCAGTAATACACTATTTAAGTGGCATTTCTTTATGTTCCCTTCATAGAACGTGACTCCAACAGGAGGCACTCCGATGCCTCAGCGGTCAGCTTTAGGAAGTGCTCGTGCTGGACCCAACTCTCTCCACTGCCTAATGGGCCTACAGAATTTCTATGGAAGAGGGGCTGAGGGGCAGCCTCCAGGCAGAAGGCCTGGCTACCAGCCCAGCAGGCTCCCACCCGAGGCCCTTCCCAGCTGCTCTGCGCTGAGCCTGGAATCTCTCCCTCCGGATCACCACACGGCTTACTCGCTCATCTCAGATGCCGCTGTAAGGGTGCTTTGGAATGGTGTATCCCCTGACCTCCCCTTTTAAAATTCCCATTCCTCGGCCACCTTTTTAATCCTTACTCCCTGCTTCATTTCTGTTCTTCACAGCACTGAGCACCTTCCCACACTCCCTTCCCACCCCAACCCCTCCACACAACACACACATCTATGGAGATCATTGTTTTTCTTTCCCGACTAGACTATGAACTCATTGAGGACAGGAAATTCGGACTCTTTCCCTGCTGTGTCTCTAGTCCAGCACGGATGATGCCTAGTAGGTTCTTAATACACACTTGTTAATTTGAATTAGAAGGTATAGCTCATTCCAAATGTCTGGGGAGGAGGTTTGCGGGGAAGAACCAAAATTACCACTGCTAGCCAACCTAGCACACATAGTCAACTCTTAAATTCTCCATTTTCCAAACTTTTTGGCCAAGATACGCCCAATGTAACACCTGTAAACAACCCATACTTTGGGACATGCTTCAAAAATGGTTTCTCAGCCTCAGCGCTATTGATTCTTTAAGCTGTGTGTGTTGAGGGGAGGGAGGTTGTCCTATGCATTTTAGGGTAATAAGCAGTACCTCTGGCCTCTACCCATTATATGTCCATTTGTGATGATCAGAAATGTCTCCAGATGTTGCCAGATATTCCTTGGGGGCAAAATCACCCCTGGGGAGAACCATGGGGCTTAGAAACAACAATTTCTTTTATATGGTGGTCCAGTCTCCAAATATCATTTCTCCTTTTTGAAATAGTCTTCATGGGGCACCTGAGTGGCTCAGTCTTTAAGCGTCCACCTTCAGCTCAGGTCATGATCCCAGGGTCCTGGGATCGAGCCCCGCATCGGGCTCCCTGCTCCTCGGGAACCCTGCTTCTCCCTCTCCCACTTCCCCTGCTTGTGTTCCCTCTCTCGCTGTGTCTCTCTCTGTCAAATTAATAAATCTTTTTTTTTTTTAAGATTTTATTTAAGAGAGAGAGTGCGCACACATGTGCTCACATGAGTGGGGCGGGGAGGGGCAGAGGGAGAAGCAGACTCCCCGCTAAGCAGGGAGCCCGATGCAGGGCTCCATACCAGCATGTGGAGATCATGACCTGAGCCAAAGGCAGACGCTTAACCGACTGAGCCACCCAGGCACCCCCTGACTATAAATCTTTAATTATTGGAGTAGGAAATACATACAAATTAGAGGGTTTAGGACCCCAGTGAGCTGTACAGAAGCATGTGTGAGGTCAGAAGATCAGATACCTTCTTTTCTGAGACCAGCTGAACTACAGGATTCTAAGGGCATCCGTGAGGGGGGGTTGTTTAGGTGGTGCAGAACACTGAGAGGCAGGAATCCCTCCAACCTCTCCCACATGGATGAGGATGAGGAAGGTTGGCAATGGAGACCCTTGGAAGCAGAAAGACAAACCTCTTCTCTTCCTCATCCTCCTTTTACTGCATGAGAACCCCTCCTTCCAGGATGTATACTACATCATAGTATGAGTTCGGTTACAGTATGCATGAAATAGGCTTCGGTGGGCTAGCCTCGCCCCCAACTATCATCTGTACCAGTGTTTCTAAGGACAAACACATTCTGAGTTCTAAACAAATGCCTTACAGATGAACTTTTGGAAGCCATCCCGATTGTAAGTAGAAGATTGTTTATGTCATGTATGCAGTGCGTTAGCTTTCGTCTATGCGGTGGACAAAAGCTGTTCTACATAAAGAGCACCCATTGGAAAAAGACACAATTCTCCAGAGACAAGATAGTAGGGAGGTTTAAACAACTCAGCATAAAATAAACAACAGGGCTTCATTGCACTCCAAGTGTTCTAGTCATACCTGGAAGTAAGTACTGTGTTTCTAAAGGAAACACAATTCTTTTATTCCCTGGCCCTATGCGACGTTTTCCTAAACCAGGAGAACGACGGTATTTCCCATTCAAATAGTCTCAAAATCCAAATAATACATCATTCCCTGGACATTACACTGAAGCAAGAGGTCTCTCACTCCTAAGGTTAGAACAAAATCCTCTTTCCAAATGCAAAATTTTCTGGAGAGAATACATTATATTAGTGACAGACTCTCAGTGTAATGAGACAGTGTATAAGTCTGGCCCCCATTCAGCTGTGGATCTGTCTGGAATATCAGGAAACAATTTCCCAAAAGCAAATAACACGGCAACCCTAATTCAGTACATTCTGGCAGAACTTTGCCTGTAAGTAAAAAGACCAGTGTTATTTATAAGTCAAGAATCATGGGCTATTACAGGTAGTATAAAAATCCTATTAATGAAAGGAAGTCTGAAAAGGATGGCCCAGGGGCACCTGGCTGGCTCAGTCGGTAGAAAGTACGACTCTTGATCTCGGGGTCATGAGTTTCAAGTCCCACACTAGGTGGAGAGGACTTAAAAAAATAAAAATAAAAAGTAAAAAGGATGGCCCAGCCATTCTTGCCATGGAACACCTTCTCCCCGCCCCCCATCATCTCAGACAATAAGCCTTTATTCAATTCTTTAAGATCACAGGATTATAAAATGGAGAAGAATTAACTAATAGAGGAATTATTGATGTACTCTTCAAGTGTATGTGAAAAACTTTGAAACTAATGAAGTCAGAAGATAGAGATAGGGCTAACAAGGCCAAAGTCTGAAAAAATCACGGTTTTAGATAATATAGAAACATTTAGAAAAATAAAGAGAATAATAACTAGATAAGATTTAAAATATTTTCTTAAAAATTAGAGTTTCAGAATGCGGACTATATTTAAACAATAAAAGTATAAATTTGGTTCTTATTTATAGTTTTATTTATTTTTTATTTGTTTTTAAACATTTTATTTATTTATTTGACAGAGGGGAGACACAGCAAGAGAGGGAACACAAGCAGGGGAGTGGGAGAGGGAGAAGCAGGCTTCCCGCGGAGCAGGGAGCCCGATGCGGGGCTCGATCCCAGGACCCTGGGATCATGACCTGAGCCGAAGGCAGACGCTTAAACATCTGAGCCACCCAGGCGCCCCTTATTTATAATTTTAAATATATTTAAACATCATTAGTCATAGTAATCCTCATCTTTTCACCATATTTTCATTGCTGAGGCACAGGTCCGTTTACCTTGTTATATATATCCCCAGGAGAGGATCCGAGTATGAAAGACCTATTTACAGCCACTATTTTTACTATTAGATATGGAATCACCCCTTAGTCCCCCCAGTATAGATTTGTATAGCATTCCATATGGAATTAAAAGACTTGTTTGTGTGTGTGTATACCATCTGAAGTATTTTTATGGCCAGGTTATGCTGATGGCTGTATATGGTTGACCTTTCTGACCACCCATACACAAGTCAACAGCAAGTAAAGTACGACAAATCATACAATCGTTTTTTCATTTTTCTTTGTTCTAAATGAAAATATGAAATACACTTTATTGGCTATAATTTGCAGTTACAGTTTAAACGACCCATTCTCTAAAGTGCCTGAGTTTTAAGATGGCTAGATATTACTTTTTGTGTCTTTACATGGTATCAAATCTGAGTGGGATTAGGGGGCATAAAGGAATGGAAGTTCACCTAGAAATCAAAACAAAAATTAAGCCAGCCCTTAGAAACCCCAGAGAAAAGTAAGGGCTCTCAAGCATTCCTCCTTCTGAGGACTATGCATTCTGATGTTTCCATATCCCAGTTCTCACTCTCCTAAGTCTCTCTTCTGTGAGAAAAGACGTTTTATTTTGAAGGTTAAGTGTGCAAAGGGATCAGAGAAAATTTAAGATATGGGTGTGAGATACAAAATGCACATTATCCTCCAATCTCTGTCTCTACCTCCTTGTGTAACAAAACCTTCGATATTTTTAACAGGACACGTTGCTGCCCAGAGTTCCCAGCTTCCCAGAAAGCCGAGTGTGGCCACAGATCACACTCTGTGCAATGAGATCTAAGTGTGTGTCATTCGTGGGCTGTGCTTGCCCCTCCCCTTTGCAGCTGCTGGGGCGCAGATTCAGGGGAAGCCGCCTTGGGCTATGAGGACCACAGCCGCACCCTGGATGGTGGAGCAACAGAGGTCTGTATCCCTCACAGTGTGGAGCTGAGCTGCCATACCGATTTGGGGCTTTCAACTGAGAGAGAGAAAATTCTATTTGTTTCAATCACTCTTACTTTGGTATCCTGTCCCATTGTGTCAAATGTATACACTCATGAATAGAGGGTGTCTGAAAGCAGATGCTTCAGAAAAGCCCTGATAACAAACAGAAGATTCTTTGGTCTTCTTCAATCTTTTTTTTTTTTTTTTTTTTAAGATTTTATTTATTTGCGAGACAGAGAATGAGAGACAGAGAGCATGAGAAGGAGGAGGGTCCCAGGGAGAAGCAGACTCCCCGCCAAGCGGGGAGCCCGATGCGGGACTCGATCCCGGGACTCCAGGACCATGACCTGAGCCGAAGGCAGTCGCTTAACCAACTGAGCCACCCAGGCGCCCTGGTCTTCTTCAATCTTCTGTTAATGCTTCTGTTCAATCCTGCCTCATCCTCCAGGGTGCTAAATGCAGGCACCACCACCCCCCACTCTGAAAAAAAGCCTAGGAGTCAATTTTACTATTTATCCGGGAGAAGTGCTTTCTAAAGAAACAGACAGAAATGCCAATCCCTACGTCAGTGAAGAACCAGAGCAAGCAAAATAAAAGATGCTAGACAAATAACATAGGTCCAGCTCAGAGATGGCGCTGTGGGCTTAGGAGCTGGCTTTCCTACGTGACCACGACACACCCGTGTGTGGTGGTCAGCAAACAGGCAAGTAAGGAATGGGGGGAAAACTGCCAAAACCAAAAACGTAAGCCATCAGCTTCTACCAGTGTTTGGGTTTTCTTTTTCTGATTTGTACAATGAAAGCAGCTGGCCTGGTGATTGTAAAAAACATAAAGATGTGAAACCTTTTCAAAAGTCTCATGTGTAAAAGATAATAAAGGTGTTGTGGGTGAGGAGCAATAATCGTGATCATCTAGGAGCCACACGCAGGGAGCCCTCACGGCGTCGTGGGCCCTGGGACGCCCACACTGACCTTGGCGCTGAAGCCTCAATGGCCATTCCTCTAAAATGATGTGACCCGGGGCGCCCAGGTGGCTCAGGTGTTAAGCGTCTGCCTTTGGCTCAGGTCATGATCCCGGGGTCCTGGGATCGAGCCCCACATCGGGCTCCCTGCTCCGCAGGAAGCCTGCTTCTCCCTCTCCCACTCCCCCTGCTTGTGCTCCCTCTCTCGCTGTGTCTCTGTCAAATAAATAAATAAATAAAATCTTTAAAAAAATAAAAAAATAAAATGAAGTGACTGCTGTTGTACTGGAATCATACCCAAGGCCTTATCTTCTGACAGTGATTTGCTCATAAGAGTGCTTGTAAAGCATCCATAAAAATTCTCTGGTCAGACTTCCAAATATTTCATGTGGAAAGATAGTTGTGAAAAAAAAAATAGATGTTAAGAAGCCCTTTGCTTCTTGGGCGCCTGGGTGGCTCAGTTGGTTAAGCGACTGCCTTCGGCTCAGGTCATGATCCTGGAGTCCCGGGATCGAGTCCCACATCGGGCTCCCTGCTCGGCAGGGAGTCTGCTTCTCCCTCTGACCCTCCCCCCTCTCATGTGCTTGCTCTCTCTCATTCTCTCTCTCAAATAAATAAATAAAATCTTAAAAAAAAAAAAAAAAAAAAAAAGAAGCCCTTTGCTTCTTAAAACCTCTTTTTAAATCTAGTCACTGGTTTTAAAAATAGGAAATTACACCAGTTCAGTCATCCTATAGCCTTGGTGGATAAATCTAATAAAAAGGGTCAGTGTAGTATATTTTGAAAGCAGTTTTTTTCCAAAAATTCTACAGGGCAGTATGATGTATGGTTAACAGATTTCTGTACCAGTTCTCAGTGGGTGTTTGGATTGAAGTTGGCCATTTCTCAGTAACAATGTGGCAATATTTAAGTAGGTTTACTAAAAAGACAACATCTCTAAGAGCTGAGCCATTTAATTCACCCCTAAACCACCATAAAAGGTGTTTTGGATGAATGATGGTCAACTGAGGCATGGTGACTAATGGATTGTGCTTTTCTTTCTTTCTTCCTTCCTTTCTTCTTTCTTTCTTCCTCTGTCTCTTTCTTTCCTTCCTTCCTTCTTTAAAGATTTTATTTATTTATTTGAGAGAGAGCATAGATGAGAGGGAGAAGCAGGTACCCCGCTGAGCAGGGAGCCTGATGCAGGGCTCGATCCCAGGACCCTGGGAGACACTTAACCAACTGAGCCACCCAGATGCCCCTGTGCTGTGCTCTTGTGAGAGAGAAAGATGGGGGTAGGTGATAAAGCAACTGGGAGGACACAGGCATGGGCAGTAAAAGCCATCGCATTTACCTTGGTTTTTTTTGCGAAGGACAAAATCTAAGGAGTGTTGTTCTGAATAACACAACCAACGTCTCTATGCACATTTTCCTTGCAGCTTTTTCCTTTTGTTCCTACATTCTCTTTGCATGCTTTCAAGAAATCATGAGAAGTCAGTGCCTCATTCAGTAAGCCCGAAGACCAAAGTGCTACCCTCACTGCTAAAACATGTTAGTGGGGAGGGAAGTGATTGGTGGCTCTAAGACATTTTTATGTCATTGAATGTTTGGACAATGTTCTGGGCCCACATAGTGCTGTGGAGTCCCACCAATTTCAATCAGGGTTAAAAAAAACATGGAGCGTGGCAGTGCCCACGGACCGGCACAGAGAGCAACTAGGATGAGTCTGCAGTGTCCCCTCCGGTGTTGCTTCTTGGAGGGTGGTGTCATCTCAGTCATCAAGGCACTGGGCGCTACACTGGGGTGTCCAGGTCTCAAGGCCCAACACTTCATTAGACTCTTAAAAACTGAGTTAGGGCTCTGGTAGGAAATACAGACTCTACCCAATGTGTCATGTGGCACAAAAACCTTAGAGCTTTAAGTGTCCGAAATGATACTAGTGGAACATTAAAAAAAAAAAAAAAAAAAAAAAAGAAGGCAGTCTGTAGACTTTATTATGTAATGTGATCTCAACTATATAAAACTCTGCCAGGGAAAATCTGGAAGGAAATGTAGCAAAATAGTAAAAGTTTCCTTTTCTTCTTAAGAGTAGAAGCATTGGTAAGGGATGCCTGGGTGGCTCAGTCAGTTGGTTAAGCATCCGACTCTTGGTTTTGACTCAGGTCATGATCTCAGGGTCCTAGGATTGAGCCCCACAATGGGTTCCACGCTCAGCTGGGAATCTGCTTAAGGATTCTCTCCCTCTCCCTCTGCCCCTCCTCCTGCTTGCACTCTCTCTCTCTATCAAATAAATAAATAAAATCTTACAAAAAAAAAAAAAGAGTAGAAGCACTGGTTAGCTTCTCTATAGTTTTCTGTATTTCTTTAATTTTCTACCATGAACATCAGAGAAACATATTTTTCCCTAGAACAAAAAGACAGAGGGGAAGAGACATTTGGTTATGATAGAGATAACTAGACTCCTGACTAATATATTTCTTTTGTTAAAGATTTATTTCTTTATTTGAGAGACAGTGCACGCAAGCGAACACGTGCACGGGGTGGGAGAGGGAGAGAGCGAGAGAGTCTTAAGCAGACTCTGTGCTGAGCATGGAGCCCGATATGGGGCTTGATCTCAGGACCCTGACTAATCTATTTCTTAACATCAAATGCAATGAAATGAATCTGTATTATAGATCTAATTTATTCACTCTAAGCTAATTCCTTTAGATTAGGACTTTCCTAGACAGAAAACTCCATCTACTTATGATGACATACTTCTCATCAAGGGTATTTTAGCCAATCGGACTGCCCTTGCCTGTATGTGGTATGACTTTTAAGGTAATGACAAACTTTTAAAAACAAGCAAAATAACTAGGTCTTGGGATCAAGGATGACTTTAATCAGTGCAACATAAATTAGTATTTCCCTTAAGGTAGTCACTTAAGGAAACCATTCTTCCATAGGTATTAACATTTCTCAAAGTATTTTTTTTTTTTGGAGCTTTCTGTGGTACTGCTCAGGAAAAGCATTCTGTTACTTCAATCACTCTCTATTTTTGACCAAAAATGGTTTTACCAGTTTGATACCTCAGTTATCTGACTTAACTTCAAGTGGCTTTTGGCCTGTCCTAAAAAAACAAATCTGTTCTCAAAGGATAAAGATCCCCTAACCCTGAGATTTAAAAAAATAATGCCACAGGGCGCCTGGGTGGCTCAGTTGGTTAGGCGACTGCCTTCGGCTCAGGTCATGATCCTGGAGTCCCGGGATCGAGTCCCGCATCGGGCTACCTGCTCAGCGGGGAGTCTGCTTCTCCCTCTCCCGCTCCCCCCTCTTGTGCTCTTTCTCTCTCTCAAATAAATAAATAAAATCTTAAAAAAAAAAATAATAATGCCACAGACTTTTTGAAAATAATTCTGAAACAAGGTCCTCCAACCATATTTTGAGTAGTAACAGCATTCTCACAATACCTGACTGACCTCCCCTGTCCAAGACAACTACTCTGAGGTGGCCAGTGTGTTGGGGGTTGGAAAAGGGATCCTTCATGGATTAATGCAAAGCCTAGATAAAGACTATGGAATAGACTGATTTCATATTCCAGTAAAAACTAACAAAAGCCTTGTAGAAGGCATAGGTTCTGAAGTACAATAGAGAAATGAAAAGCCATCAGTAATTGCTTTGGTCTGGCCAGCAGGGGCAGAACCCCCAGCTGGAGACCCCAGGGACTCCTTCCTGTAGAACAATGTTCATAAAAGATATGACTACACTTTCTTCTCTCTCCGTTTGCCTTGTTCGTCATCTATCAACACTGGCTTCACATTAGAATCACCTGGGGAGCTTTATAAAAAATGCCAGTTGGCTGGCAACCTTCAGACAATGGAATCTGAATCTCAGAAGACAGAGCATGGTACAGATGTGTGGGGGTTGTATGTGTCTATACTGTTTATTCTTTTCCTTCCATTCTCTCCCTCCCTCCCCCTCCCTCCAGTTCCCAGGTGACTCAGATGCACTGAAGCATGATAAGGGGTGGGAACCATGGGCAGCTGGTCCAGATGAAGATCATGGCTTCTGTCTACAGAGCTCATCTCAGCTGGCTGACAAAATGAGCTCCTAAACAACACACTGCATTTCATCACCTCATACGATGATTCGTAAAAACAAAAATTAAGAAATATTGCCTGGTCCATACATATAGTCTTAGAAAATAGTAAATATGGAATAAGAAGCATACAGTTTCTAGTTGACTGACCACATACATGATGAAAACACCTGTAAAGGCACAAAGGATGAAATCACGGCAGAGCCTAGTCATTAGCGGTGATTCTAGGTTCTTCTTTTGGTGTATCTGTAGACTGGAAATTTTCCACAATGAATATGTCTCACCTTTGTGATACCTACTCGTGTGCTGGCCTGTTGACTTAAGAAATAAAGACCACATACCGGCAGTATCTTGGGCAGTCACGTCCACGCCATGTGTCACCATGACCCTGAGGCACTCCACATGCCCTTTTGTAGCAGCAAGATGAAAGCTGAAAAAGAGGTAAACACAATTGCCTTAAGATTTCCACTCTTTGGAGTTCATCTCCAACAATACTTTTTGCCTTTTCACGTACACTTTCTCTCACTTGAGCTCCACGACCTGAGGAGGTATTATTAGCAAACTCGCTTTAAAGATGAGGAAGCTGAAGCTCCAAGTGGTCTGATAATTTGCTCACCGACACTTTTTATTAAGTAGTGGAGTATGGGAGCTAGATCTTAGGTTTTCCAACCCACAGACCAGGCTTGAAAGAGGTAAGATTCAACTACATCATTCATCTCTTTAAGAAACAACAGTGTCCAAATTAGATTCAATTCCTAAATAATAACTTATCAATTTTTTTCTGTTGTCTAGGGCTTTCACCAAAGCCATTATTTCTAAGTAACTTACTCTATAAAGAGAAGTCTAAGTCAAACACCGGTCACGGTTCTTGGACAACATCAGCGTCAAATGCACTGTTGTGTTGTAGCAGAGTAACGGTAGTTGTACACAACTTTTGTTAGTGGCTAGTGTGTGCCAGCCATCTTCTCACTTTTATACATCATCTCTTTTCATTCCCGTAACAGCCTTTGGAGGTGAATCCTATCACTGTCTCCATTAGGTGGCCGGTGTCTATACCCGGTCAGGTGCAAACAGCATTAAGGAAAGCCCACAGTTGGGCTCCAGTATTCACTGACACTTGGGAGATCAAACCATGCTCGGCATGTATGGACTTGCCATTAAATGAAGGGATGACTTCCAAATGCCATACCAATCATCCCTGGGGATCCCAAGGGTGAAGGGCACTTCTGTGGACAGAAGTAAAGCACAATTCCACTGGGCATTCAGGCCCAGAGGCTGAGAAGGCCAAAAACCTTGGGAAGGTCTCCTTCCTATAGAGGGAGGTTAATGAGCCTTCCACTTCTTCCCCTGCCTCAGTTCTATTTGTGGGAGTTACTTTCTCAGGATACTTGCCATGCGGCATCCTACCTGTGAATTAACACCCAGGTTATATTTTTTTTCACAGGACAGGACCTCTAACTGGGGTCCAGGTCACACCCAAATAGCAAATCCAAGACCTACACCAATTCAAACCCCAGTCATCTTGACCCCACACCTCTGCTCTGAAGCATGAGGCTAAGTGAAGGTGGACAGATCAGCAAAGGAGGACACGTCAGGTCTAGTTGCAAATCAGCCATACCTTAGCTCTGTATCTTTGGGAAGTCAATTTACCTCTCTGAGCCTAAATTTCCTTTATTGTAAAGTGTGGGGATTGCGTCAGATGATATCTGATATTTCCTCCAGCTCTAACAACCTTCTGTTATTTTAGCTTAATTGGCTCTAATCACACCAACTATTTCTGCCTTTGTGCATCCATTTATGTGTCATGTTTCCTTACAGCCAAATTGACTTTGTGGGTGATTCCACAGTACGGTCAAACTTTGATCATACGGAGTGACTTGGAAACGTGGTAACTTGTTTAAATGGAATTTCTGGTTAAATACAACTCAACTAAAAGGACCTCTATAAAGGCAGTATAATATTACCTTTGCTTTCAGCATTGTTGGGCTAACCTAATTTACAGTAAGTGAAGTTCACCTTTAAGCACCAAAGAGTTTCTTTTAACTGATCTGGCTGGAAGGTCTCTAAAATTTTTTCAGCATTAGTAACAGTGTATGTTACATAATTTAATTGCCCTTGAGGACATGAAGTCACCACTATGAGCCTCAATTATTGATCTCTGCCCTCAAGGCTATTAATCTAAATGCCCCAGATTATTAAGCCCTAATATTCATTAATATTTATCTTCTTTTTTTAATGTCTGTGTGTTTGCTTCTAAGATGTTCACTCTGCCATCTCCTATGACCAGGGGAGAACTAAATCAAAACTATCTGGACAAGACAGCCCTATCCTATGCCAAAGATAAAAGTACCAGGATTAGTAATTAGCATGCATGCACGTGCGTGCACGCACACACACACATGTATATAGATATATAACTTCTGGTTAAAGTACAACATATCACAATTATATAGCCTGCTCAATTTCCACAAATGGAACATACCCATTTTATCTTCATATAAGGAAACAGAACATGGCCAGAGACCCAAAAGCCCTCCTTGTATCTCCTGCTAGCACTCCAGAAAGCTCTCCAGGTTTCCCTTCTAGTTACTAACCCCTCAGTGCATGTATTATTTGTATTTTTTCTACTCTGAGGCTTCTTGGAGTGTCTCTGGGTTGCACACAGTATTTCCGGGGGTTGAAATTGCAGACACACATGATAAGGAAGCATTATTGTAAGTCACTGCTGTACACTGATAGATGGAGTCTGACAAATGTGCAATGCTATTCTATGGATGTAGGCTTTCAGGATCTTTATTTAGAACATTAACAAGAATTGTAACAACAAGAATTCTAACAAGGCAGAAGAACTAAGGAGTTAGGAAGTTGGGTTCAAAACCCAATCCTATGATAGAACCTTTCTTAGACATTTCTTTTAAAAATAAAAGCCCTTCGGGGCACCTGGGTGGCTCAGTTGTTAAGCGTCTGCCTTCGGCTCAGGTCATGATCCCAGGGTCCTGGGATCGAGTCCCACATCGGGCACCCTGCTTGCAGCTTCTCCCTCTTCCACTCCCCCTGCTTGTGTTCCCTCTCTCGCTGTGTCTGTCAAATAAATAAATAAAATCTTTTTTAAAAATTAAAAAATAAATAAAAGCCCTTCTATCAACCCATCTTTGATGGCTATAACACATTTTATTGACTCCAGTTAGTTAAGGTTTCACTGCATATACTTTAATAAGTTGTGTGTGTGTGTGGCTTCGTTTACCCTCTCGCATTACAGTTTGGATCAGGCAATAACTTTTTCCCTCCATCTCTTCTCCTGCAGAATATTGGGTTCTACTGAGAAAATAGAATAATGAGAGTCCTTTCACAATTTTATCTTCATATATTTGACCTAAAATTTCAGCACTCACCCCTGTTACAGATAAAATGAACCAAGTACAAATAATTAGAAATAGCAGATTATATGAGGACAGATATTCATGCTTATACTTTTATACTGCATAATGTTTTTAGCTGGTAAAATCATTCTTAATTATTGTGACTCAAATATATGATTTCAAGGTGTTTCTCAGAGAAAGGGGATGAGCATGAAAAGCAGAAAAGGGAAGAATTGATCATTTTAGCCAGAAGCTTCTAATTTATTTTTCCAGACAGACAAGGAATTCCACTATGTATCATCATTCTGATTATATATTTCCAGGAAATGCACACAAAGCCAAGAAACACGACACGTAAGTTTGCTCTTAGGGAATATTTACTAATGCTGTGCATCATCTGTTTGCCCCTCCAGATTTGCCTTCCACTTTTATCCCCTGGGTCAGTGGTCTTGGAAGCAGACCTTTTATGGACTGCATCCAATAGGCTGCCTTATCCTCTGCCTTCTGGTTGAGTTCCACTAATGGGAGGCACTTAACAAGAGATAGGAGGATGAGAAGAGAGAGTTCAGGGCATTATCCTCTCTACTCCTTCCCTGCCAGGCCACACAGTGGCCGTCACGGCCTTCCTCTACTTCCTCTATGAAGTTCACGGCTCTGGGGGCCAGTTGCCCCAAAGCTACAGCTGCTGCTGTCTCTAGGTTTTGGGAACTACTCTCTCTCTATGCCCCTTTAGGTTGGGAGGGCAGGGGCACGAAGAAGGGGAAAGAATGTTGAAACAGATTCCCACTGTTACTGGTCCAGGGCTGCTTTCCCAACCCCGCTGGTTTAATCCTGACCACAAATCTGTAAATAGTTCCTTTCCTAAAGAGTCATCAATGATCCTATCTGAGGGTGTTGTCTCCTACTGGGAGCCCAGATGACACCAGTGACACCAGGGTATTCTCTGTGTAATCATCCTCAGGATGAACTGTTAGGTTCCTCTGGATATTATTTGATTAAATATTTACAAGCGCAAATTCGGGCTTTTAAAAAAATGTTTCACCCCACATGTAATTAACTACTCAAGATATTTGGGCATTTTGGCTAAAATGCTTTGATGGGAGAATGTGCCAAATTACTTTAGTTATGCAGAATATGATATGGGACTTTAAAAGAGTCTTCGGATATAATATTAGGCCAAAGTAGGAATCGTTTTAAAAGGTTCAAGAATATACCTCTCAAAGGATCAGAGAAACAATGGACTTGAATGAAAGCCACATGCAGTCCAGAATACTCCGCCATGCAATAAAGAAATGTTAAAATTCAGATTTTAAACTGGACTTGGTCTTGAAAGAATAACCAATACCTTATCCACAACACATATGAGCACATATTTGTACATGCTACAGCTAGGTTCTCAAATTGGGAAAGCCTTCATAAGTTCTAGGCACATATCCTGTGAAATAACAAGGTTCTTCAGTAGTGAATTGGAAGTAAAAGAAAGTTTAGTAAAATCTTCAATACCATATTCTATCCTGTCTCTGACTATATTCTATACAGTACTCTATACAATATACACTAACTATATATACTACTCTATACTATACAATAAAATAATCTATGGGCTAGATTTAGAAAGAGGAAATATAACCATCAAGACATGTAGTTATTTTGGTATCTACTGATCACTTTAACTCCTTAAAATAACCTATCTTTTATCTAATGTGTCATGCCATAGAATTTGTCAGAAAATCATTTTACTACCTAACTTGGGACAGAGGGTCTATAACGTGAGTTTGCTAAACCAACTACCACATAAAAGAAAACCAAAATGATCAGTGTACTGATTTAGCTTTGTTTTATTTTTTATTTTTATTAGCAATCTCTATGCCCAACACAGGGCTCGAACTCACCACCTTCACCAAGATCAACAGTCAGTCACATGCTCTACCGACTAAACTAGCCAGGTACCCCTAGCTTTGTCTTGTTTTTATGCAAGCTATACAAATGCAAGAGAAATAAGGCACAGGTCAGACAATGACAAGACTTTATCAGCAATCCCCCAACAACCCATCTCTTATACAGGGTACCACTAAGAACTAGTTGCCTTACACTTGAACAGCAACCAACTACCAGCAAGCTGTGTCATCATGTTAATCCTCCTCAGAGAGAAAGCGGCTAGAAGATAGAGCCCTGTCTTCTTTCTCTCATTCCCCCATCCCGGTGCCTAGAAAGAAGTTCTTAATCAGGAGTGGAGTAAATGTCATTGCACAGAAGGGCAAGATGGGAAAGTGACATTGTTGTTATTGTTGTGTATTTAATTCGGACAACCAGTCATTTTAAGGTTTTAACTTCAGAAATTCCTAATAGCCATGATTTTGAAAATTAAAAAAAAAAAAAACCTCTAACATTATAGCTTTTCTTAAGCTTAGGGGAACGACAAATATATGCAGTCAGATGAGAAAGTATAACCAAAAAATGTGATATTGGGGAGGTAAGACATGTAATATTTAAGGGCTCAGACTAAGTGGGTTTTAATCTGTGCTTTGCCATTTATTAGTGTGTGATCTTGGGCAAGAGATCTCCGTATCTTCCCAGTTTCCACATCTGTAAAATGGGCTGTGAGGAATAAATGACTTACATGTAAAAGCACTTAGCAAAATGTGAAGCACATGGTAAATGCCCCCCCTGCCAAAAAAAAAACCCACCAATTGTTATAGCCTCACCAACAGAAGGCAAGGCTGAGAGTCCAGGATGTGTTGCTTAATAAAAGGATTTGTTTCAATGTTCAGAAAAGACAGGCTAGCAGAAGTTAAATCAGAACCACCGCTGCTTAGGAAATGAAGAAGGAAAGGGAAAGAATAAAACCGATGTGCCTCTCCACGGAATGGAAACTCAGGAACAAAGTTGTAGATGACAAAAAAAGCCATCCAAGACTAGCTTTGTCTGAAGCTCACACTTGAGCTGCTAACATTCTGGCACCTTTCACGGAAGTGATAATCCTCAAAGCAGGATTTGGCTGCAGCGAGTCATTAGCATTTAGCCTCTGAATGAGAACAAAAAGCAGGGCCAACTTTTAATAAGATACTCAAGTGGGAAGTTGGGTTCGGTTGGGTGGAAAAACATGATTCGTCACTGGCAGAACCCAGATTTGTAAATGACAATGAGTAGGTTTCTTTTCTTATGCAGTGACTGATAAACGTAGGCATCCTAGGTGGTGGCCATCCAGGAGACCAGTGGGCTGGGGGCCACCCCATCTGGATTGCAGGTGGGCACCTAGGGGTTACCAAAGGCTTAGGGAGCAGACGGTGCCCCCGGTCAACACACAACTAATGGAGAGCATGGTTGGTGGCCTCTAATGTCCTGTGTCCTGGATGGCTAGTAAAGGAAAACACCTCTAAAGAGAGTTTGCGGATCTGGGCGAGGTGGGGGTGGGGGGTGGGGAGGAAAAGTAGGTTGATTAATGCCACCCCCTCACCCCAAAACAGTCTTGACAAAGTTAACTCTCGGGCATTGGAGCTAACCCAAGTATGGGAGAGTTTTCATATTTCCATAGTTGTGTATTTTTATAAGTATTGCTATAGCTAAATATATCAATTCACTCATATTTATACTATGATACCAGGGTATTTATGTGCCAGAAACTGTTCTAAGCACTGAGAAGCACGTGGCAAATGAAACAAAGCCCTCATGGATCTTGGCTTTTAGTAGGAAGTCTCAAGATAAACCAGTGGTTCTTAACTAGGGGTGATTTTGCCCTACCGAAGGGACATTTGGCAATGTCTGGAGATATTTTTGACTATTCATGGGGTGGGTGGTGGGTGGTGGGCATATTCTACTGGCATCTAATGTGTGAAGGCCAGAGATGCTGCTAAACATCCTACAATGCACGGGACAGCCCCCCAAGATAATTATCTAGTCCAAAATGTCTACAATGCCAATATGTCAAAATGTCAATAGTGCCCAGGTTGAGAAACTCTGATAAACCATTAAAAGCAAATGTATAATGCTAAAATAAAATTCTATTAAAACAAATTAAAGACTGAGAAAACATGAGCAGATTTTAATCTTTTTATTGAGATATAATTCATATACCATAAAATTCACCATTTTAGAATGTACAATTCAATTGTTTTTAGTATATTCACAAAGTTGTGCAACTAACATCACTATCTAATTCCAGAATGTTTTTATTGCCCTAAAAAAATCCACATACCCATTAGGAGTCACTCCTATTCCCATGTCCCCCGCCAGCCCGGCCATCACTAACCTACTTTCTGGCTCTATGGATCTGCCTATTCTGGACGTTTCACAAACATAGAATCATATATAATATGTGGTCTTTTATGTCTGGCTTCTTTCATTTGGTATGTTTTCAAGATTCATCCACGTCGTAGCATGTATCCGTATTCCTTCCTTAAAAATATTCCGTTGTATGGATAGGTCACATTTTCTTTATAGATTGGATGGTTATGGACATTTGGGTTCATGCTGCTAGAGTATTCCTGTGCAAATCTTTGTGTGGACACCAGTTTTTAATTCTAGTGGACAGACACCTAGGAGTGGAATTGCGGGGCCAGTGGCACCCATGCTGAGCTCTCTGAGGAGCTGTGAGCTAGTTTTGAAAGCAGGAGTACCATTTCACAATGCCAGTGACAATACAGGAGGGCTCCAATCTTTCCACATTCTAGCCAAGACTTGCTATTGCCTGGCAATTTTTAACTTAAGAGATGAGAATTTAATTACAACCTAAATTTTCCAGAGAAGCCACGTTTAAGTCTTTCTTAATGAACCCTCTGAAGTAGTTATTTCAGTTAATTATCAGCTGAAATTTCCCCTTAGAGGAATATAAGAGAGTGAATGCAAAACAAATTCGGAATATCCTTTGGCTTTGTCTCCATGTGGGCTTTTACTCCTCATTTAAAAAAAGGGTGGCTTTTCCTTTTGAAGACAAGAAATGTCATTCAAGATTCTATACAGCAACAAATCTTAGGAGAGAGATTTTGTTGGTTTGTTTCTGTCTTCAGATCGGTCAAGAATTCTGTCGAGGAGGGAAGGGTCTAAAAATCTTCTACCCGCTCCTCTGCCCCCCGGCCCAGGGACAGGGACACTCGTCACTGCCCAGGGACACAGCAGGGTAGGCTCTCCAGATTCTAGTGTAGCTGAAGTGTTGGTTCTTCGAGAGCCTAAGTCTGGGCTACGCAGAGTCAAGTCCATGGACCAGGAGCTCATTAGAAATGCAGGCTCTTGGTCCCCACCCCACATCTCCTGAATCCAAAGCTGTGTTCTACAACTTTCCAGCTGATTCACGAGCACATTCAAGCTGGAGAACCCCTGCTCTACGTGGAGGACAAGTTAAGAACCTCACACCATCATTTTTACCATATCACCCATTGTTTCAAAGTTCTTGTGAGGACACGATCCCCTCAGCCTTAAAACCAATCTCGTGGGTATGTTCCACAAAAAAAGGAATCTATGTTGTTTTAAGTTTCATTATAATAGGGAATGTTTAGTGTTGCTTCTAAAACTCAGCTGGGCCCTCGCAAAGAGAAGTAACTGAAAGGAGCACAAATAGAGCAGCCTGAAGATTTACATAATACCACTTTGATCCCTTTGCTGCTTATTGATATTAGGAATTTCTCTGCGTTTGTCACTTGGAAAGTTCCCAAGGTTTCGGTGCTTAAGAGTTTTGTGACTCCCGATCTTTCTTTCTCTCTCCCTGGGGCACCCCTGCCCTCCACAACGAGTTCTGCTTTAACTCATTACATACCCCAGCCAGCCTCGGGGGGGATAACTATTATTATCCCCATTTCCAGAGCAGGACCGAAACGGAGGCGCCGAGGAGGTCAGTAACTTGCCCCAAGTCCCAGCACTACCGAGCAGGGGAACTAACTGAGGCATTCTGCCTGCGAGGCCGGCCCTTAATCACCGTGCTGAGAAATCGCACTATTTGTTAAATCACTCGCCAACTGTGAAACACTACAACTTACCGGTTGTGCTGCTCTTTAAAAAACAAAGTTGAAACTTAAAAAAAAAAGGAAGTATTTGGCCAAAAAAGCAAATACAGGCTCCTCACTGGGGCAGATTCGGGTTCCGAGAGCTCTCCGACGGCTGGGAATGTGATCTCAGTGCTGAAGCAAACACAGCCTGCAACGGAGGTTGCATTTCCTACAAAAGCACTCAGCGAGTTGTGCAAAACTTCCCGAAATAAATGCCTCGGAACAAGGCTGGAATATTTCTCAAGGCTCTTAACCCGAAGGGGATTTGAGCTGTTGCTATTCAGAAGCCCATGAGTGATGGCCTGGAAAGTTCCTTCTATCTTCCAGAGTAATAAACAATTCTTCTGGTTTCTGACTGACAGCTGAAACATATATTTGGAGGAAATACAAACTCACAAGGCTCCTTTTAGAAAGACTCCGATTTTTTTTCAGCATATTCATTCATAGAAAACTTCTCTCAAACCCAACTGCTGCCCTTCACTGCAACCCCAGCTCCCGATCCCGAGGGGCTGGCAGAGTCAGGTCAAGAATGCAACAGGCTGGCCACCTCATTCAGCCCTCTGATTCCTCCCACTGCCTCTGAAACCAATTGTTGCTCCTCAAATCAAGCAAACCATCATGCCCACACAAAGAAACGACCACACAGAAAACCTTACCAGCACTAGCCACACCCAGAGTCCCGGAGTGTTAGAAGGTTCCAGAAGGATAGGCTGATCCAATATCCTCATTTCACATATGAAGACACTGAGGCTCAGAGAGGTTAGTAAAAATATGTAAAAGAGCAGGACTTGAATTCACTGCCCTGGCTCAAAGAGCAGTTTCTTCCGAATAAAGCCACATCTCCTCCTTGCCTTTTAAAACCCTTTATTGCCCAGCATCGGGCTCCTTGCTCATCAGGGAGTCTGCTTCTCCCACTCCCACTCCCCCTGCTTGTGTTCCCTCTCTGGCTGTGTCTCTCTCTGTCAAATAAATAAATAAAATCTTTAAAAATATATTTAAAAAGAAAAACACCTTTATTTCCCAGAGAGGGGTCGCTAGGGTCAGTGAGGTTCAGAAACATTTCAGCTTTCTATCCCCCTAGAGAGCTTCAACATCTCCCAAACACCTAAAATCGCCTATCCTTTACTTGCTTTCTTTTGAGAAGACTTATTTCTGGAGAGGGAAGAAAGGATACTAAATCATATTAAATCAAGAAAGCTAAGTATTCAGAATTAGGATGTCATCCCAAGTCCTTCCCCTGACCCACCAGGCTTTACCTGAGGAGGCCTGGCTTCCATTTCGACCTCACCCTGTAGCTCTCTCCCTGTTCACTGGGCACATTAAGCACTCCCCCAACTCAGGGCCTTTGCCTTACTGTTCCCTCCCCCAGGACAACAGTTCCAGAAGAGTGCATGGTTCAACCTCTCATTCCATTCAGCAATCTGCTCCAGTGAAGGGGTCTGCTCAGAAAGGCCCTCCTTTTCCAAGTTTACTCAACATGGCCTCTGGCCTCTTCATTCTCTTCAACGCACCTGATATCACATTAAAGAAGAATGTGTTGTCTGTCCCAGGGGACCGTACTTTCTACGAGGGCAGAGACTTTTGTCTTGCCTATTGCAATTTCCCTGGCATGTAGACGTCATTTTTTTTTTTTGATAATGCAAATCTTTAGTTTTGAATTTGCTTTTCCAATCTGAAGTTCTGAGTTTCCCTAAACCAAGGCACCCACATAAACTGGCATGACCGTGTTTTTCTCAGGTTGTAAGTTCTTAAAACTTATGTTAATAGAAGCTTGATGTTGCTTCCTAACATCGTATCATGCTGTGATTCTCAAAGCATGGTCTGCAGAACAGCAACATCAGGATCACCCAGATGTATTTGTTAGAAATACAAATTCTTAGGATCCTGTCCAGACTCCGGGGTGGAGGCAGCAATGTGTTTTAACAAGCCCCTCCCAGGTGATTCTGATACGTATTCCATTTTTAGGACATCTGCATGGTAGGAAGAAGTATGAACTCAAAGTCAGTATTTGGTTTGGGTCTCCACTCTGCCATCCCCAAGTATGGCACAACAAACAGATTCAGATTCACTGCCCTCAGTTTACTCATCTGGTCCATACAATCAAACTAGGCTTAGCTCACACAAGATATTACCGTGGGATAATCCTTAATCCTACAAGATCTGGATCCCCATTTCAGATTATAATCTGAGGGTTAGGAAGGCAGGACTGTCTAATAGAGTCTAGTTATAAAAGCCTTGAAAACCGGAATTCTACTGGATCCCAGGGATCAACTCTACAGGCCCAGAGAGAAATCCCCATAGGCAGAGGAGGGCGGTGGCTACGTGGCTCCCAGCCATTTCAGAAGCAGCTCCCACAGGGACCTGCTCACTGCTTCTGTTAGCAACTGATGGGGCAGAAAGTCTGAGGAACGCCAACACAGGTTGCCTTCTCCTGTTAAATGTTTCAGATAGATACAATAAAAGGTGATTGGCATAAAGAAAATAAAGGGTGTAAAAATAGGATTACTGTCCTTTAAGTGCCTACAATCGGCAGTGCCGCTTTGGGGACAGAGCTCTCCTGGGGACAGGGCGGGGAGGCGGTGGGGAATGCGGAGATGAAAGACCACATACTCAGAGCTAAGAAACCCCATGACATTTAAGCTGAGTATTGGCTCTTTTCCTTCAGGATTGTTTGGTTTCATAAATGTGGTCTGGAAATAGCACTTGGGCATTATGAAATCTCCATGAGGACAATGATCCGTCTCTTGTATTCATGAAAGACCCCCAGACTCTAGAACCTAGAGCCACAGAATGGGGGTGATTTGCACTAATTCCTGAAGCTTTCTGACACACACTTTCCTCTCATAAATTACTCCAGGGTGACTGAGAGCACCCTAGGAGAAAAATCTATGGGAAACTGACATGGTCTTTAAAATGGGTGAATGAATGAACTGTTCGTTGAATGAATGACACATGTAAAAGCCCCTAGCCCGGTGGTGGGACATGCAATATTAACATGATTAATAGCAACTCCTTTATTAATTGGGTAAGATCGAGCTCTAATCCTAATAGTCTAATAATAGCGATAAGCTAAGTACATAGGTAACCAAGACCCATCAAATCCAACAGCCAGAGCAAGCTCAGCCACTTTGGAAATCAGGAAAGGCTTCATAAAACTGGGCCTTGAATGGTACCAAGACTTTGGTGGATGAGCGGTGGTGGTGGAATTTTGGAAGGTGTGAATTTCAGGGCCCCAGGTGAGAAAGCGCAAGTGTTTCTCAAGGCCAAACACATGCTAAGTGCTCTTACGGGCCTCAACCTGTAAGCTGCCAGGCTGCTATCAGTGTGAAAGCCTTCTGCTCCAGGTGCCCTGTCCCTCCCTTCCCCCCCCCCATCGGGTTTAGAATGGGTGGAAGTCACAGCATGCACTGAGATCCCTGCCCATGCGCCTGCTCTGCTCTCTATCACACAGAACCATATTTCCCAGGCTCTCCTGATCTCTGTGAGTGGGGGTTGGTCCAGCCGAAGGAGGACATGGCCAGAGAACTGGAGGGAAGGGTAAAGCCAGACTGCCTCAACCTTGAGTCACAATGACCCATCTGTGTGTCTAAAGTCCTTCATTCTCAATACCCTGAACCCAGCTTTGAAAAGTTTTAAACTGAAAAATTCTGTGATCCCACCCATTCTTGATCGATGTTGGTTTTTTGTTTTTGTTTTTTTAAGATTGTTAAGTAATCTCTACATCCAACATGGGGCTCGACCTCAAAAATCCTGACATCAAGAGTCATATTCTCCACCAACCGAGCCAGCCAGGTGCCCCGTCAATGTAGTTCTTAATTTCCAAATCTAAATTCCAAAATTGCTTATTCTCGTCAATTTGTACGACTGTAGTTTCAAGTCTTCCTTCTAAAGTACAATTTTGCAATAAGATCTGCTCAGCTTTAACATACAACACTATTTCTCTTAAAAAACCCGATGTCTTATGTTACTTTAACGTAATTTACCTTAAGCCCAAATTTGCCATTTTATTTTGTGCATAAGGATTATATATACATATATGTACATGTGTGCATGCTGCGGTCCCTGGAACCCCTCACTGGGTAAAGCCTGTGGGGAACCTGGGGTCTCACTGTGGAATGTCAAATACAGGAGTTCTCAGTTTGGCCGGCCATTCAAGTCACCTGGGTGCTTTGAAAAACCTCATACCTACCAAACCCCACACCAATTACATAGGTGTCTCTGAGGGTGACGCCAGCATTTTCAAAGCTGTCCAGGTGATTCTAATGGGACTGAAGTTGAGAACCACTGACCTGAAACTCCAATAAGCTCTTGGAGAAGGGAAGGAAACCGTAACTGTGGTGTCATCGCTTTTCTTTTCCAATGTGGGATAGGCTCTATTCATGCTATGATCAACACCTACACTGTCCTCCTTGCCCCCCATACCAACCCCAATCTGCCCCGTCCACTTTTCAAGACCACCTGACATCACACCTCAGGCAGGAAGCAGTTCTTGGCTACTCCGGTGATGCACCATCTCTCCCCAGCTTGAACCCCTTACAGTTAGTATTTTATAGTATGGCACTTAATCATCCTCCAGCGCTTGCACTGGTCTTGTCTTCTCAGATAGATGCTATGCATTTTGTGGGCTAAGGCCCTATTTCCTTCTTCTTTTGTATATGCTTACAAGAGTTTGGAACATTTTACATGCAGGGAAGGGAGTACCTCCCAACTGGTAGATTAATTAAACAAACAATTGGGCACAGTTGCAAGGTAGGAACACAAGTTTTATCACCTTCAAAAATCTATGTGACCGAAAGCAAAGTGGATATGCAATAGAACAATTAAATCCTTCAGTTTATCCCTCTGTCAAATACCAACAGGTTTTATGAAAGACATAGGGTGATTCTGCCTGGAAGGTAATTTCCCAGGGAAGGAGGCTGTGGTACATAGTATAATTTTAGGTAAATTGGTTTGGCAGCCCTGTGAGAGCTGGAGAAAGCAGCCCAGACAGCCTGACTTGATTTCTAAGATGGAACTGCTATATCCCTACTCTGAGAAAACAGGAAAAAAGTACAACCAGCCTCCAGACACAGAAGCCCTTTATTGTACTGATTTGCAGAATTCAAAGACTACCTCCCCTATTTTATATTTAAGCTCCATGGAGTCATCTAAAAATACTAGCACAAGTTTTTGCTTTCAAAATAAAAAGATCAGGTTTCCGAAATGTGGACTATGTATGCATTCCATACATATATATACATATATGTATATACACACACACACACACACATACATACATATACACACATACATAAAATGTCTATACACACATGCCTGGGTGGTATTTCTTCAAATACTACAGTCCCAGCAGTGATTTTATTTAGTCTGGTTGTTCCTAAGGCAAACATACATAACTTTAATTAAATGCACATCTAAATGTAGGGGAAAGCATCTGGAAACAATTAGACTGTTCTATGGTAAGAGGTTTTAGGGCATTGATATCCTTCCACATCCTCACCTCCACCATGGAAAGAGAACAGATGGGTCAAGGGAAGCCAAGCTTGACCCCATAAACACAGGCTGCAGCTATAATTCTCTGCCTTGCTCTATTTTGTTCTCTTCTGACCCCAGACAGCACCCTTCTTTTACTTGTTTCTAAATGAATTCCATTCAATTGCTTTCAATTTTTTTTTTAACCCCTCTCTGATCAGTTTTAGAGGCAGAAAATTTTCAGACAAAGTTTCTTATCTTTCCCTAAAGGAAATGTGGCAGAAAGAAACTAAAAGTCTGAAGAATTACCAACCACCCTTCTGGTTATTGACCTTGGGTTATGGAGGCTTCTAGAGAATGTCCACCAAGATGGTGGCCTTTGCCACTTCATTCTTGGGATTTTTCTGGGTCATCTGGTTCTCTAGGTAGTAAAGGCTGAGTATTTCTCTCTTTAGATTGCACTGGAAGTGGGGAAAAGAGAAGTGTCAGGTTGTGACGTTCACCAGGATATTTTCCTCTTGAACCCCAAGTTAATCCACTCCTAATTAATTTCCCCATGAGGTATCACTAACAAAGAGTGTTTTCTCCATAACTGTCATGCCGAAAAGGCACATCCACAAATACTGACTGAATGCCTCTTCTCTGCCTGAAACTGTGGGAGACCCCAACACAACAACAAAAATCACGTGATCCTTGTATTCAGGGAGCTTGCTGTGTTTTTTTAAAGCTGTACAGACTTTTCTGTTATTGTACTGAAGGAACAAGAACAACATATCAAGTTGTAAATCAAGATGCTGGTATTTCAAAGAGAAGAAAATTTTTAAAAGGACTGAGAACATCAGAGAGGAGGTCTTCTGGACTAGACACCAAACCTGGGCAAACATGAGGGGAGAGCAGGGAGCCAACAGCCCTGCCTCCAGGAGAAGGCAGGGCAAGAAAACATTCGATGAAGTAATGGCAGGGCCAGTGGGAAGGCCCGGAGAGCCCAAATCAGGACTGCAGGTTGTCAGGCAAGAGAGAAACGCTGTCCATTACTGAACAGAATTACAAAGTGGGTTAGTACAAGAGCTTGCTAGAAAAGAGGCCTCCAGCCTAATTTGACAGGGAGGTCGATAAGTCAAAGAGTAAACCCAAACGAGTAGGCAGAGAATGAGGCAAGGACCTAACTGAGTGTGTGACTGGCCTTACCCTTTAGAGACAACTGCCAACCACTCTGTACAAGTCCACAAACAAATGCTGGGCCTGCAAGCTCCATGGGGCTGGTGTAGCCAAAAGCTTCAGCAGAGGGGACACGCTACCTTGCTCTGTCATGGACTCAGGACGGCTCTGAGGAAGTTACTAGTTTGCAACCAACCGATGCACGTGGAGAGAATGGGAAAGGACAAAGGAAAAGTCTCCACAGCTTGAGAAAAATCTTCAAATGGGAGGGAGACACAGCTACACTCGGGCAGGAAAGCACAGATTAGACTAACCCAAATATGGAAGTGCAGACCTCCAGAGTGAGAGGACAGGAGCCAGGGGGACAGCACTGCTTGGGGCTCCTGTTAACAGAGCTCTGGGCCTTGCATGATTCCATGATACCAAAGAGGCAGGGACCATGGTGTCCAACCCCACAGCACCCCTTATTCTGAATACCAAAACTACTAGATTTGAATGAAACTATGCAGCCAGATAGATTAACTCCACGGTGCCTCTGACAATTAAATCCTTACAGTTATCACTTAATAACTTTAATCATCATAAGGAATATTCTAAGCAGAAAAATTAAATGTTAACAGATGATTATTTATGAAAAATCTTCCCCTGAAAAAATAATGACCTTCTCTTCCTTTTTTTTCCATAGTTCCTCTAACCTTCTACACAGGAGTCATCAAAGCAAAAAATGGCAGACTTGTAAGTACAAAGGCAAGGGTAGAACTGGTTCTGGAGTTAATTCAGGGAGAGCTAGATCACGTGAGCCTTGGTTTTACCATCTGCCAAGTGGAGGGGGTGATTTTGGTATAATTGCTGTATGCATTTCTGCCATGAAAAGATAACAGAATGAAGAACTGATCCGTGCTACAGCAAGGATGAACTTTAAAAACCTTACACTCGGTGAAAAAAAAAAAAAAACACCAACAACACAGACAAGGGGCCCAGCAGTATGATTCCATTTATATTAAATATCCAGAATAGGCAAATTCACAGAGACAGAAAGCAGATTAGTGGTTGCCAGGGGGAGGGGAGGTAGGCTGAGAAGGGTCACTGCTTAGGGAGTACAAGGTTTCCTTTTGGGATGATGAAAAATTTCTGGAACTAAATGATGACGGTTGCGCAACACGGCAAATGTACTTAATGTCAATGAAATGTGTACTTGAAAGTGGTTAACATGGTAAGGCTGATGTTATATATATTTTCCCACAACAAAAGAGAGAGACATTAACTGCCTGGCCATCTACTCCACCCATAATAAATGTCTTATTAACAAAAGGTACAAATTTATTAAGGTGATCACAATTGTGGCTAAGCTGCTGACCTGTTTTCCATCTTCTTTTTAGTGAGGGTTGTCTTGGACAAAACTATCGGAGGTGTCTAGCTCCCACCTCTCTGGGAGGGCTGTAAAAGGCTGTCTTGTGCAGGCATCTGCCAAGCTGAGCTGCGAGTAGCAGGAGCCCAGAGAGCTCTAGAGTGGGACAAGAAGCAGTCCCCCACCAAAAATCTCATGGCAGGTTTGGGAGCGTGGTCTCTGCCACTGTGGCTCAGAAAGCACCAACTCCAAGTGCGGCATCCTGGGAAAAGGGTAATTAATGCATTCGAAAAATATTTTTTGAGTATCTATAAGCTGAGCAGTGGGCTAGATGATTTAATTATAGGGATGAGCCAGAAGGTAACAGTCCCTTTGTCAAGGAAATTACAATCTAGACTGCAAGACAGTTAAGAACTAAGAATTATATAAGGTTGGGTAGGCAACTCACTCAACACGATTATTAGGCAACAACTAAAGCCCACCTGATATTAGACATCTGCCTCCCATGTCAGAATCCACCAGGATTATGGCCCTGGACTCCACACCCGAGAGACCAGCCTCTGCAAAGTTGGGATGTCAAAGAGGCTGATGGTGGGGAGCTCAACCTGGGGGCTTTGGCGGAGAGGACCAGCCCGGCCCCTAGAGGACCAGACTCTAATCTGAGTGAGAACACTTCCCTCTTCCCCTTGCATATGAACTAGCCTGCTCCCTAGACAGAGCATAGCTCTGTAGGCTATCTTGTGGCTCCCCAAACAATAGAACTAGTGTCTATGCTATGGGATTCAGTGGGTTCCAGGAAGAGGGTTTCATTGACAGAATTTGCTAAAATGTGATGCTCAATCTTGTCCTGAAAATTTGCCCTTTATTCTCACTATCTATCAATCAATCAACCTAGAGTCAGTCCAGTTTCTAGATGATGGTTCTCTCTGGTCGAACCTACGTGGGATGCTTTAAAAAATATGGATTCCCGGGGCACCTGGGTGGCTCAGTTGGTTAAGCATCTGCCTTTGGCTCAGGTCATGATCCCAGGGTCCTGGGATCGAGGCCCGAATCCAGCTCCTTGCTCAGCAGGGAGTCTGTTTCTCCCTCTCCCTCTGCTGCTCCCCCTGCTTGTGCTCTCTCTCTGTCAAATAATAAAATCTAAAAATAAACAAATACATAAATAAATAAAAAGATAATAAAAATACTGATTCCTGGGCCTCTGCATAGACAAAATGTTTCTGAACATCTGGAGTGCGCCTGGTATCAATATGTTTTTAAAGTACCCCAGGTGATTCTCAGGCAGGAGCTGCCAGGACTAAGAACCACTCGTTTAGGATAAGAAGGAAAGGGAACTGGATTTATCAAGTACCTACTGGGGGCCACTGCGAGCTCTTTACCTATGCTATCTATAGCTACAGGTGCCCCTTTCATAACCTCTTGGACCTGTTCTGCCCATGAGCATTATGGGCCCTGGGAGCACTCAACCTTGGAGGGACAAGTGATTAGGAATAGATACCCCAGTTTCCTTACCCCTTGGGTCAGATAACTTTGAGGCATACTTTAAACCTGGGGTAAGAAAACTAGTTCTGCAAGAGGCCAGAGAGTTAATATGTTAGGATTTGTAAGCCATAGTCTTTGCCTCAACTCCTCAAATCTGCCTTTGCAGTGCAGAAGTAGCCAAGGCTACTGTAAATAAATGGATTTGGCTCCATCCCACTGAAACTTTATTTACAAAGACAGACTGCAGGCCAGAGTTGGCCAACCCCTCCTCTGAGTCTAAAGAGACTCCCAGAGGTCTTAGCGAGACTGGGTTCCAGCCGCCCACAGCAGTAGCCCATCAGTAACAAACCACGTGGGTTCAGGCCTTTCCTGTGTGCCCCTGGGAGCACTGGCTAGAGAAACAGCTCACACTCAAATCTTTATCTCAGAACCTGCTTCTGGAGGCGCCTAACCAAAGTCAGGATCTTGTTTTATATTCATAACTATACTCGTGGTTAAATATTATCATCTCCAATTTAAATGGAATAAATTAAGATTCAAAGATTACACAATTCGGGGTGCCTGGGTGGCTCAGTCTTTAAGCGTCTGCCTTCGGCTCAGGTCATGATCCCAGGGTCCTGGGATCGAGCCCCGCATCGGGCTCCCTGCTCCGCGGGAAGCCTGCTTCTCCCTCTGCCACTCCCCCTGCTTGTGTTCCCTCTCTCGCTGTATCTCTCTCTGTCAAATAAATAAATAAAATCTTGAAAAGAAAAAAAAGACTACATAATTCATAAGTGATGAAGTCCAGATTAGAAGTCTATTTAGCTACAAAGTCAATGATCTCTCTACAATATGACCAGAGTAAGGATGGATACAGATACACACACACACACACACACACACACTCAAATCTATAATTCTAATTATGGCGGGCAAGAGTACCACAAATGGCAAATTATAATGCAAAATTCACGCTATTCATGTAATTACTGATCTACATTAAGGAAGGGGTTTTAAAAAAAATAACAATATAAATAGTAAGGTTTGAGGGTTATGAAAAAAATTACCCTCTTTTATGCTGTTTCGAATGTAGGACAGAATTCCTTTCCTACCTATCAACTGGTTGCAATCCTGGTGCTATTTGGTCTCTGGTGTAATCTTCGCTTACACCTAAAAACAAATATAGCCACCCAAGGTAAAGGTCAGTGTGCAATTTGGAACTTGAAGAGACAGGAACCAGATGAAAATATCCTCTTACACATCTTAACATGAGGGGTAGGAATGGGGGAGGACAGTAATTTCACAAAGTCTCCTTCAAGGCATTTGTGAAGTTCCCCTTGTGGATCCCAAGGACTCCAGAGAACACTCTCGAGAAGCCAGAATCACTCCAGTTAGAAACCAATCTTTTTAGCTTACGCGGTCTTGCCCTCGCTGTCCTGCTTGGTGGCACTGGCCCCCTTCTTGCCCAGCAGGGAGGCCACCTTCTCCGCATCTCCATTCTCCACAGCCTGTAGCAGCCGGTCATCATTCTTGTTCCACTCGTTGGTCTGTGGAGCAAAGGGGAGATGCAGAGCTAGTGAACAACAGTGGCCACAGTCACACTGACCAGCAGGACCCCGGTCCTCCCGGGCTCCACCCTCCCGTCGCTAAAATCAAAACCTGCCCCCAAATCAGATACCTTCCCCTTCACCATGGAGACACTCAAGAAGACCGGTTTCCCAAAGGAAAACATCAACAGTTCAATGGAACAGCAGCTGGTCAGCAAACTCTGAAATAAAGTCACTTCTTTTCAGTGAAGCTAGGAAAATGAAGCCACTTGAAAAGACTTCGAGGCAAGTTTACACATTAGCTTGTTTCCAGCTAAACTCTGACAGCTGGCTCCTCAGGATACTGGCCTTTGACCTGGGCCACAGCTCACTGGGCCCACAGTGTTACAGAACCAAACTGGCCCAGAGCTCAAGGTGACTTGAGGTTTTATTTACACACAACTCTTCGCCTGCTTTCACTGCCACTCTTTCTGGCCTGTTCCCTGGGCCCTGATTTTTGAGCTGCATAAATTTTTGATTTTTGAGTTGTCCGGGCTACCGACTCAACAAAGTATCATCAGAAACAAAACTTCTTCCTGAGCGAGCTATTAAACATCAAACAGCTTTGAGCAAAGCCTCCACCACTGCCAACCCCCAGCCCGACAGAATCATTCTGTGAACCACAGTCACAATAAAGCTTTCATGTGCATAAAAATTGGTTTTTACTCTTACAAAGGAAAAGAGGAGGTCTCCATGCAAGAGCAAATGGGCCTTGAGTAGAAGGCCAAGAAGTTTCACATGTGAAAAGGCAGCAGTGAGCCACTGAAGGTTTTGGAACAGAGAAGGGAATAAAATCAGCGATTGAAGAGTCATGGAGAGGTATACAGGATTAATTCAGGGAGAAAAGATCCTGGGGCACATCCTGGGGCCCCTGGGTCACTCTGCAGGCCTGCCTGCCCTCCAGACCTCTCCTAGCTAAGCCCACTTTCTGGCCCCTCCCGCTGTGGATACCAACACCCTTAGAAAGATTCCTTCTCCCTCCCCAAAACTTTCTGCAGGGCTCTCTGCTTCCTTGAGACCTCTGAAGATTAAAAACCGCCAGGCATTTCATTTTAAAGGCTTGGCCATGGACCACTGCATGGAAGCTGACAGAGACACTGGAAATTTAACAGTTAACAAGAGGGAAATTTTACAGGACTACAACCTTCCACAGCCCGAGGAGCGTGTTCCCAAACTCTCTGCACTGATGGAACTGGGAAACCCAATAGGGCTCCACCTTCTGATACACAAAGGTGGGTCTACAAGATGTCCCAGGCACCCCTCCAACTGCAGCCTAGAGGCAGGGCCTTAGAGAAAGCCACAGGCCATGCAGGAGTAAAATAGAGGTGCACAGGGTTAAGGTAAGAAATTTGCTTTGAGGCTCAGGACAAGACCACTCCCATTTCTTAGGACTCCCTCCTCCCCAGAGCCTTCACTGAGTGCGAGAACACAGGAATGAGGAGATAGGTTGAAATGAAAATCAGAAGTCTGTCCTCTAGGCTGCATGAGCCAGAAATCTAGCAGTCTAGATTGATACTTCCATGCTATGGACCTTAAGTCACCCAAACCTCTCAAGCGCCTCAGTTTCCCGAGGCTTTGGACCAGATGACTACTCTGATTCCTCTAAAGCTCAAAAATGCTTAATCTATAAAATGTCCCCCAACCAAACTTTGCTGGAGATTATTCTAGAACAGTATTGTCTTTGTTCATGGAAATGTTTTATATCTGCACTGGACAAACTAGGCAAGTTATCCTCACCCAGGGATGATTTTGTTCCTCAGCGGACATTTGGCAATCTCTACAGACATTTTTTTTTTTTAAGATTTTATTTATTTATTTATTTGAGAGAGAGAGAGAGAAACAGCATGAGAGGGGAGAGGGTCAGAGGGAGAAGCAGGCTCCCCGCTGAGCCGGGAGCCTGATGTGGGACTCGATCCCAGGACTCCGTGACCATGACCTGAGCCGAAGGCAGTCGCTTAACCAACTGAGCCACCCAGGCGCCCTCTACAGACATTTTTGATTGTTGTGACTAGATGCTCCTGGCCTCTAGTAGGTGGGGCCAGGGGTGCCGCTAAACATTCTGCAATGCATAGGACAGCTCCACACCCCCACCCACACCCCAGCAAAGAATTATCTGGCCCAAATGGTCATTATCACATTAGCCACATACGGCTACTGAGGACTGGAAATGTGGCTTGTATGACTAAGGAATCGAATTTTTAATTTTAGACTTCCAGAGCCAGTAGCTAGAGGCTATCATATAGAACAAAGCAGCTCTCTAAGTATTTTTAATAAGATAAGAATGTGTCTACGCCAATGTCACCCACACTTCTTCAACTATCAGTACACTCACAAAGATGACATTAGGTTTTTTTTTTGTTTTTTTGTGTTTTTTTAAAAGATTCTATTTATTCATTTGAGAGAGAGAATGAGAGACAGAGAGCATGAGAGGGAGGAAGGTCAGAGGGAGAAGCAGACTCCCCGCCAAGCAGGGAGCCCGACGTGGGACTCGATCCTGGGACTCTGGGATCATGACCCGAGCCGAAGGCAGTCGCCCAACCAACTGAGCCACCCAGGCGCCCCGACATTAGGTTTTATCTTCAATGACAAATCAGGCTTCCTATTGCAGAAGAACACAATACATACACTGCCTCAAGCACAAGCATTTGTTGGTAGAATAGGAAGCTTTACCTAAGAACGAAACGTAGCAAACACCAAGAAACAGAGTGAAGTTTATTTCCCTCAGACAGCATTTAACAAGCCAAAACAAAACAAAAAATTCATCAAAGTACATTCAGGACCAATGGTTCCTATCTACATTATCCCAAAACCACATTATTAGTGTTGTCTTTAAGTCCTTCCCTAATTTAAACTGACCAACTTAAAACTGGATTGGGAAGATCAAAAGGATATTAAACCTCAGAGGATATGACTGAAAGTACTTAAGCAAAGAAAGGCCACATGAAAGGATTTTCCTTTTCAGTGCCGCTAAGGCACTGAACTCGGGTAGAGAAAAATCTGGTTGTAGGGATTCCCTGAAATTAGTTACATGTGGATATTTAGGGAGTTCAGTTTCTAGAGGACACAGCAAGAAAGAGCCCCCCCCCCCCCCCCGGAGGACAAGGTCAATGGCACATCCCTTGAGATCTAAAATTCTTCTCTTTCATTTAGTTTCTCCTCATTGCAGGCCCAAAGTTACTCTCCTGTTAGAACAGATAAGGTGGAAAGAACACAGCTACCCACACACAAAGATTTAATAAATAATCCACACCACCATTCAACCTGTCTGTGCTGCAGATGGGGTTCACAGTAAGCAGCAGGAAGGAAACGGATGGGTGCTATACATATTGGCCTTAGAATCCGAGCCAAGAGAACAGTTCAGAACAAATCGGGAAGGCAGGAGCAAACCTGAGGAAGAAACTGGGGGAGAACATAGACCATTGGTTGGGAAATGAGAGAAAAGTAAGAGTTTACTCTTAAAATTCTCCCAAGTATGCTAAAAGTGGGGGACAAGAAGGATCTCAATTTGTCCTTGCTCTAACCCAGGAATCCAGATTCTGAAATGACATCCCAGACTGCTGGCCAGCGCTCATAAGGAGGTGATGCTAATGTGACTGAGCTCTCTAGTCCTGGGTCAGGCGGCTGGTAATACTTGTATGTAGTTCTGATATGCACAACGGGCCGTACCATGTTTCTTCCAGAAAGCTTGGCTTTCAAGGTGCTATCACCTTCCTCTCCTAAACCCGTTCACAGGGATCGTCCTTGTATTTTCTCCCATAAAACCATTCCACCCAGTGCTACATTCCATACCAAAAATTCCATGGTCATCCACAAGATGAGATAAAACAGATGTTTAATAAATACTTTTAATGTCAGTGCTCTACTGAGAATCTAGAAGCAAATTCTTCTCATCCACCTCTATCCCTCTGCTAAGTGGTACTAATTTGAAACCAAGCATCAAAAGGAATCTTAAAAAGTTATCTTGCCCAATTCACTGACTCACAGTAGGGTTGGTCAGATAAATAGGTTGTGATATTGTGATATGAGAATTATAGATTTGGTTCTGTCCCTGGTTCCTAGCACTAGAGCTTCTAAAATCCATGAATTTCCTGAGTGATAGGGCTGAAGTGTATCTTTTGTTATTCATAATAAGCCTCTTACATGAGTTAATGACATGACTGGTGGCTAGAAGCCCCTAAATAGCTTCGGATGGGGACTGGTTGCCAAGGGAATTAACCATATTATTAGACGGTTAGAACTTTGAGCCCTAACTCCACCTCCAGGGAGGGGAGAGGGTTTAGAGATTGAGTCAATCAGCAAATGGCCAATGATTCAATCCATTATGCCTATATAATGGAACCTCCATAAAAAGCCTTAACCCACTCTGAAACCACAGGGTTCAGAGAGCTTCCAGGTTGGTGAACACATCGGGGCGCTGGGGGGAGGATGATGCTGGAGAGGGAGTAGAAGCGTTGCGTGTACGCACCCACACACACATCCCCTATCTTGCCCTGTGCCTTTCTTCCATTTGGCTGTTCCTGATTTGTATTCTTTATAATAAACTTAGTAATACTAAGCAGTGTCTGAGTTCTGTGAGCCCATCTCACAAATTATCAAACCTGAGACATGGGCTGTGGGAACCCCCCAACTTCATAGCTCGTTGGTCAGATGTACAGTTGGTCAGATGTAGATGGCATCTGAAATGGGAGCAATTTTGTGGGACTGGGCCCTTAACTGTGGGATCTGACAATACCTCGAGGTCATTAGTGTCAGAACTGAATTGCATTGCTGGGATACCTTGTTGGTGCCAGAAGAGTTGGGAGGATTGGCTGTGGGTATAGAGAAAACCATTTGGTGTCAGAAGTAGATCATATGACAGGTGAAGTTTGAAATTCTGCCATAACAACCCAGTGTAATTCACTTATACTCAGGGAAGGCTTCTAGAGACCATCACCACCCAAATATCCCATCCCCCCTCACCACTTCCCATGGAAATCCCCTCCTCTAAATGGCACTCCCTCCATAGGGCGGCTTAGCTCTGCCTCCACACTGGGCTTCTGGTCCCCTTAGAATGGTGGTGTCAACCTGCAAGTGGGTTCATCCAACATTTAACAAAAATGAGTTAGAAAAAACCAGCAAACATCAGATGCACCATATTTAATAAAGTTAAATGTTTCATGAAACTTTTGATTATGTATGCATCCTGGGCGGTGATATAAAATATGTATTTTTACTGGGGAATCACAAGAAAAAACATTGGACGACACTGCTTTAGAATGCTCTGTCATCCCATCCGCCAACGAAAAGGCTTCCTTCTAAAGCCTACCTCAAGCCCTGCAGGCTCTTCACGCCTTTCGTGGTGATGTCTCTCTGCTTCTCTCCTCCATGGTGTCCCAGGGGGCCACCTACTCAGCTGCCTGAAGCCCACGGTCTAGACTCAGTAAAATACTGCATCCTGGCCTTTGTTCCAGAGCTGATGTGTGCTTGTCTTGTTTCCCTGTCTTCAGCTCCCTGAAGGCACAACAGCCTTTATTTCTTACCCCTCTGGTACCTAACAAACGCTCAGTATCTTTTGCTGATTTTAGCAGGAGTTTCCTCCTCTTGATTAACCTAAATCTCTCATCTTAGCAAATTTTTTTTTCAATTATAAAACTTTCATTCTTTTGCAAACAACTATTTTTTTAATTTTATTATGTTAATCACCATACATTACATCATTAGTTTTTGATGTAGTGTTCCATGAGAAAACAATTATTTAATCATGTTTCTGGGTTTTTTTTAATAGGCTAAATAAATCCAGCTCCCTTAACTTTTCTACTCCCTTAAATATTCTAAAGCCAATTTTCCAATATTTTAATCATGGGTACACTTTCTCCGAACCTCCTCATAACTAAGGAGCCAGGTCTTACCAATTCATCGGGGTGAACCCAGTGTCTCCCAGTCACGAGAATCACTGGTTAAATGTGCAGAGTCTCATGCCTCATCCCAGAGACTCTGATCCCAGAGATCTCAGTCAGCACCCTGAACTCAGGTTCAAGTGCACTCTTTGATTCTTGGTCCAAGTTTTGGGACAAGTGGAATCTATGCAAAGGCTACCCACAGAAGCATTAAGGAAGGGGGTGAGAGAAGAATAGAATTCTTCACTTTTTCCTCATAGTACTAAATATTTTGTCTCCCACAAAAGCTTAATACATCCTGTGCTTTCCCTACAAGCTGCATGGGCAACTTGTGTCTAAGATGTGTATGAGAATTTTAACAAAGGCATTGCTCATAATAGGCAGAAATGAAAAATAATCAAATGTCCAATAACAGAAGATAAATTACAATCTATCAAGCAATGGAATGAACAAACTACAACTGCACACCACAACCTGGAGAGATACTAAAAACAATATGGCTGAAAGAACAAGACACAGAAGACAATAGCATGCTGCATGTAGACAAAAATGAAAACAGGGAAGATGAACCCAGATCATTTAGGGACGCATGTCGGGATGGTAAAACTATAAAGAAAAGCAAGGACGAGGTTACCTTAAAAATCAGAATAGTAGTTGGAAGGGGGGGGGGTATGCCATTTGATGAGGGAGGGACACCGGGGAGTATTCTAGGGTCCTGGGCTCTAGTTCGTGACCTGGTTAGTGGCCCCACAGAAGTGCACTTATCTCTAGATGTGATTTATTACCCATGCACACACACACACAGTTTAGAAAGAAGGCTCGTGGTTCACTTTCTGGTCAAATCAACAGTGTGCCAAGTGCCTTTGGACGTTTTGTGTTCTCACTTGCTATTTCCTCATGTCTAAAATGAAGGCAGCCTGGAGCCAAAATCTGCTTCTGGAAGAGGTCTCACAAATCCCTTTGAGAATCTGCTGAAGTTATGGACTCTCCTCAGAATAATGCACAAACTTGCAAGAGCTTGCATATAATTCATAAAGGTCTCTGGCTTAAACCCTTATCCCCAGTCCATCCATAAGCCAAAGTCAAGAACTCCTGGTGTAGAATGAGGGACCGGCTTCAGAGGTTAGTGCTTTTGAGCTGGAATTCCAGCTCACCACCACCTCCTGCCTAAGTGGTCTTGAGCAGGTTATGGGCATTTCCTTATCTGTAACATGGGAGGGATCTCACTTCCTTGCAAGTTACGCTGAGAATTAAATGTAATGTCTGTGAAGGGCCTGGCACGTATTAGGCACTCAGAAAACGGTGACTGTTATTACTGACTTAGATCTTCCGCACTGTTCCTTCATCACTCATGCTCTATGAATCCTTTAATATTTACAGCTTAGGACTGATGGTCCATTACCTTTTCAGAGGCAGGTAATGCCTTCATGCAAATTTAAATTTGTAAATTTTCTACTGTAGTTCCTAAAAATAACATTTTAAAGGGCCTTAGAGAAAACATTCACAGACGTGAAATTAACTATTTTATTGCACATGGCTCAGTTTTCCAGGAGACTGTTTAAACAGATGCTCTTCCAACAGAGCACATTTAGGCCACATTTGCAAGTTCAGGAAGCCATATGTCATGCTCCAGAGACATGTGTAATGTGTCAGCTATGAAGGGCAGCACGTGGGAAAGGCAGACCTTACCTTCAATGGAAGCTCCAAACAGTCCTGCTAATTTATCACAAATGAAATTTTCAATGGCTGGCCTATAAGTTTCCTATTCATCAAATCATTTCCAAATGACTCTACCTGCTTACGGGTTTTCCCTTGAAGCTCGGCCTTTGGACAGACTTGCCTGCCTCCAGACACCATGTCAACCGCGTGATGAACGCTGGGGCTTTGGCAACTGGCAATGTCTGCTGTTGGCCAGACATGGCATCACCTTCTTTTATTTTGGTTTAATCATTGGGAACTGAAAAACCAGTGGAAACTCAGTGGTCACAGACATCTGGCTAGTAGGCAGGTTTGAGTTTGGAATATGTCAACCAAAATAATCCAGAGGCACAGAGCGATCTAGGAAGAGAAAGAGTTTCTTTGACTTTTGTTAGGAAAGACACTAAAACCCTAATCATCCTCAATTAGCATAGCTCCTGTTGTATGGCTCGGCAGCCATTTGGAGGAGTCTACTTGAGAGATTATCTTTGGAAATGCTGCATTTCTCTCTCTAGTTTACGAAGTGCAGGCTGTTTTGCCAATATAATCAGTAAGTCTAAGATGGAAGTTACACAAAGGAGACAGTGTTTTCACTGGGAAGTTTTCAGATTAGTACCATCCAGGAAAAAAAAAAAGAGCACACACCTCATATTTCAGGACAGAGGACAAGAAACCAGCAAGCTACAGGCCCAAACGATATTTTCCCATTGACTGTATAGAAAATTCCATAGCTGTTACATTCATTCATTCACCCAATAACTATTTTGTGCTTTTTACATAGTTGGCATATTCTTTCCTGAATTTTCCATATAGTTTCCATATAGATAAACTAAAGCAATATGAGAAATATGCCAACAAGACAAAACAGGATATGAGAATGATAAAGTGAGCCACGTGGTGAATCAGCACAAAAGAAGGGAGGGTCAACTTTCATGTAGGCAGATAGGGAAGGTTTTTTGACTGATAATGAACTACACCTTGCAATGAGTAATATTTAGGTTAATGGAGAGAAGATGAGACACAATGACTGAAAAATACGAGATATATTCAGTAAACAGTGAGTTGATCCAAGAGAGGCCTTGGAGTCCATGGAATACCAAGAAAGTTGCCAGTACATCATGACATGAACACTGCACCATTTTACCAAGCCCAGCAGTTTCATAAAGAGCTTTCCAATGTTAGTTACTTCAGACCAATACTCAAGAAGTTCATCTAAGGGGCGCCTGGGTGGCTCAGTTGGTTAAGCGACTGCCTTCGGCTCAGGTCATGATCCTGGAGTCCCAGGATCGAGTCCCGCATCGGGCTCCCTGCTCTGTGGGGGGTCTGCTTCTCCCTCTGACCCTCCCCCCTCTCATGTGCTCTCTCTCTCCTCTCATTCTCTCTAATAAATAAAATCTTTAAAAAAAAAAAAGAAGTTCATCTAAAATGAGTTTGCCCTCTCCCTACATCTTTACTTCAGATTATTCATACATGCAGGTTACACGTCTCTGCTATCCACCCTGAAGTCCATCACCTTTCCCTTAATGGACTGCATCAGTGATTCCTGAGGTCTTTCCACAGAAATGCTAAATTCTGTGTCATGGACATAATACATAATTCTAAACACCTCCACCCAGAAACAGGCTGGTCTCCCTGCCCTTCCCCCTTCACCAAGGCACCCTACTCATGTTTCCTGATGTCCCTAGCTCTCCCTAGCACCTGGACCAGGTTAGTTCCCCTTGTTAGGCTCGCTCATCCTTCTCTTCCACAGCACTCAGCACGACTGTAATTAAATAGTATTTCTGAAGTATCTTTAGCGGTCTGCGGACCTCCTACCGGACTAGGAGTCCCAGGGCATGGCCAATGGCCAGCATCTGTCTTGTTCACCACTAAACCCCTGGCCTCCTGCCCACTGTCTGCCAGATGGTAGGGGCTCAATTCAGAGCTGTTCGTTGAACAGCTTTGTTCTCCCCCTACTTCTTGGGAGCCACTATAGATTGAAACCCTTCCCACTGCTGCCTTTGTCGCAGTCCACAAATGTATTGAAAGTCTCCATAATCCTACCAAATTCGTTTCTTCCAATATGCTGACCAATGTTAAAACGTTGTATTTAAAAATTATGCCACAGGAGGTAAAAGCAGTCTCATGGGGGCAGAGGTAAGTCTGGGAATAGGTCAAACCACCTTTACCCTTCGGGGGAAAAAAATGATTCCAACCAATTCAATGGAGTTGAAGCACTCATTTACGTGGTGTTTGGGGGATGGCAAGGGGCCAGATACTCTGTGAAGTCCCAGGCAGAAAAAGATGGACATGCAGTAGTATCAGCTCTAAAAGAGTTCATAACTTTTTTTTTTTTTTTTTTACGATTTTATTAATTTGAGAGAGAACAAGAGAGCATGAGCAGGGGCTGGTGAGGGTGGAGGGGAGAGAGAGAGAGAGGGAGAAGCAGGCTCCCCACTGAGCAGGGAGCCTAAAGAGGGGCTCAATCCCAGGACCCTGAGATCATGACCTCAGCTGAAGGCAGACGTTTAACTGATCGAGCCACTCAGGCACCCCAGGAATTCACAACTTCTGAGAGCAGAAATGCATCCAGTAAGTACTTACATTATTGCTTGTCAGTGCTAGATCAGTGCTAGGAACTAAGTCCTATGAAAGCCCAGTGAGGATACTATTACTAAACAATAGCTAAAAATGTATAGTCTTAGGAACCATACTACATTATAATTTAACCTTAAACAATGATCCTATGAGGTAGGTACCATTAGCCCATTTTACAGATGAGCAAACTGAGGCACAGAGCGGTTAAGAAATGTGTACAGTTACTCCCTATACAGTATAGCTGGTTCTCTCAGGAAGAGAAAGCTAAAGAAGTTCGATTTTTTTTTTTTTAAGATTTTATTTATTTATTTGACAGAGAGAGAGATAGCAAGAGCTGGAACACAAGCAGGGGGAGTGGGAGAGGGAGAAGCAGGCTTCCCGCTGAGCAGGGAGCCCGATGCGGGGCTCGATCCCAGAACCCTGCGATCATGACCTGAGCTGAAGGCAGACGCTTAACGACTGAGCCACCCAGGTGCCCCAAGAAGTTCGATTTAAAGGAAAATGAAGGAACTTTTGAGAATGAGCAAGATTTCAGTGTTTATAGCCTGAGGCTAGCAAAGGAGCCAGTGAATGAGGGAAACAAAGGAGTGAGGAGTGGAAGTGAGGATTCAACCAGGCAGAAGACTGATCTTTGCACATGAGATGAGAGTAAAAGAGGAAGAGGAGGATGAGCAGAGATACATGGGAGAGGAAGTCCATTTGTTTTCTGGCTTCTGTTTTCTTGGGGAAGCAAGAGACAAAGTGTGCAGGGTCCGTGATGGGCTAAGAAGCTTGAACAATGTTCCCAATAGCTCAGGGTTGAGGGGGTGGGTGATGAGAAAGGAAACCCACTTGAAATGAATAAAGAGGTTTTCGAGCACTCCTGGAAGTCCAGCCAAGAGTAGGAATTGTAACTCTGTTCATAGACCAGCTGGTAGTGTTGTGTGATTTTCCACTGGAAGCCCTGGGAGGGACAGGAGTAAGGGGTAGTCAGCTGGATGACTGAAGACTGGAAAGACAGGTGAAGCGAACATTCTGGGATCAAGAGCATGGGAGGTGACAATGAGCAGGTATGTGGAAGATTGTGGGATCAGGGATAAGAATGAGATCTAGGATGCAGTCCCATAGATCAGAGGTAGGTTGGCAGAGGAGGCATTTATATGAATGTTAGAGTTTCCAGAATGATGGCAAAAAGGAAAACTTGGAGCTGCAAACCGAAATCCTGGAGAAAGATCAGGAAGCAACCTGGAGGTCCCCAAAAGATGGTGAAGGACGTGAGATGAGGGTGACCCAGCATAACCACAAAGCAGTGACTGTCAACAGAGAAAGGAGTCATGAGGTCAGAGAGCGAATGGGTCACACCTTATAAATGGCTTCTTGTGATTTGCTGAGTTTCTACTATGTGCTCCTCCCTTCCAGGTGCCGTGAAGAATGGATTTAAGTCACTATAATCACCGACACTGGGTTGAATAGTGTCCTCACACAATACTCATGTCCACCCTGAACTTCAGAGTGTAGCCTTATTTTGAAATAGGGTCTTCGCACATGTGATCAAGTTAAGATGAGGTCATCATGGGTTAGGGTGGGCCCCAAGTCTGGTGAAAGGTGTCCTTCCAAGGACAGAGAGAGAAGAAGACATGGAGGAGACAGAGAAGAAGGCCAAGTAATGCCAGAGACACAAATCGGAGTTTGCTGCCACTAAGCAAGGACTGCTGGCAACCAGCAGGGGCCAAAGAGGCAAGGAAGGAGTCTTCTTGGAGCCTTTAGAGGGCGGATGGCCCTGTTGCCACCTTGATTTTGGACTTCCAGCCTCCAGATCTGAGAGAACATATTTCCCATGGTTATTTAAAGCCACTCGGTGTGTGGCAATTGGTTATAGCAGCCCTAAGAATTAACGAACTATCCCAGGAGGTGGGTATTATCATTCTCATTTAACTGACAAGGAAACTGAGGCCCAGACAACAGAAGAATCTCACCCAAAGTTATAAGGCCAGAAAGCCAAAATTCACAGCCCAGACCTTCGGTGCCCTTTCTACTTCAGTCCTGCCCCCCACCCCACCTGAGCCCCCCATTCCCCCAGATGCCCATCACGCGAAGGAAGGCCAGGCAGAACCCAGATCACAGTGTGGTGGGCTGCATGGGCCAGAGGGCAGGACTGCAGCCTGGTGACACTCTGACCAGGAATTCCAGGCTCTAAGTCCATTTTAAATGCAGGAACCACCCCTAAAGCAGATATTATTAGACATGAAATTTGTAGTCCTACAAAAGCATTTAAAGCATGATTATTTACTTTGCAAGCATGTTCACACAAAGGCTTCCTTGAGCAGTAAGCTCTTTTATGATTTTAATATAGTTTGTTAATTATATATATGTGGGTGTAGGTATATGTATTATACACACACATGTAAGTGGGATTTGATTGACTGAAAGAAATATTCACTGCTTAAAGGGAGGTACATGCATAACAATGACCATCTCAAGGCCCAAGCAAGGCTTTCCTTGCACACAGATGCTTGGAGACATGTGTGGCTAGAATTCAAGCAAACATCATAAGTACTTTTGGCAGGTATTTGAGCTTGATAAGCAGCCACAACCCCTGAGCTTTGCTCTTTACCCAAGTGGAACAAGACAGACTTCACAGATCAAATGATTTCATCCACAAAGTCTTAAGTCAAATGCTTAGGTGCACTTCAAGTGTCTGAACGGTCAGAGTAGAGGATCAGGATGGTCTCTGGTCCTGATCATGCCCAGGCATCATTCTACACAGCCACACATTAGACTCCCCCAAGTCTCTGAAAAAATACGAATGCAAAATTTAAAAATGCTCTATGGGATTCTATTCAGCCAAAATTATTCTTCAACAATTATTGACAACAATGAAGATGACAAACCAGCCTGATATTAACCAAGTTGATATCTGTTAAAATGCTGAACTAGACAAGACAGTGAATCAATGGTCATATCTTTCTACACATAAAGACTCTTAATAAGCATCAACAGGCAATCAGGATGCCCCCCCCCAGAAAGAAAAGGGCCTGAACCAAGTTCCCTACACCCTCCTTCAGATGAGCCCCTCACCTCGATGCCCCTGGTTAGTGGTGCGGTCACCCAAGCCATAGGCCGCGGCTCTTCTCCTCTCCCTCCACCTCTCCAGTCCATCAGCTGCTGGGGCTGTCTCCCTGGTTTCCTTGCACTGACCTGCTTTTCATTCCTGTGGCCAATGCCTTTATTCAGTCCAGTTCAGCTCAATACCCTTTTGGTTCTTTCTTTCGCCAGGCATCATGCTAGACACTTGAGATGGGGCTCTCCTCTTTACCAAGCTCCTGGGGCACATCGACAGGTATAGATACTCTATACAGGTACAGAGCACCAGGAGAGAGGTTCTGACATTAATCATTGTTTATCAGAGATACTTCAATAGCCTTTTTTTCCCCCTTTTCCTTTAGAGCTCTTCATAAGCCAGGTTCAGAAGATTATCCTACTATTGAGGTGGTCCCACTGATTTCGAGTTAACAGAAAGTACTGGATCAAAGTTTAAGCAGGAGTGAAGCCAGGTCACTACCGAAAAAGTTTCCAGCAGAATACTAGAAAAAGAAAATGAACCCTTTTCAGTAGTCTTAAATTCCTTAAATTTCAGTTTAAAAACATCAGCTATTGGTGTTTTTAATAAAACATTTGTCTAATTATAGGTATTAAAACAAAGGTATACATTTGAATTTAAGATTATCAAGGGAGATTTTGTTGATTTAATTTATCTGCTAATTGCCTGTGGAAAACAGATCACCGATGTCAATCCTTTGAGGTGGTATCTAAGTCCTCGACTCTGAGCTGACTTGCTTGTAACAGAATATAGCTAAGACGGCGCTCTTTGACTCTCAATGATAGGTCAGAGAAGGCCATGCAACTTCCATCTGGCTTTCTGGGAATCAACACTCTACCTATGCTGATCGTCATGCGTGAGGCAGGCAAAGCCACGTGCAAAGCCACATGCAGGTGTCCCAGGTTGAGTGCACCATCGGACCATCTCAGCTCCGCTGCCATATATGTGAGTAAAGAAGTGGCCATCCAGATGACTCCAGTCCCCAAGCTGTGAGGGGCCCTCCCATCTGAGTCCCTCCCATCTGAGTCCCCGACATCTTAAACAGACAATTCTCGCTGCCGTTCCTACGGCATCCTGTTCAAACGCCTGACGCTTCATCTGTGAGCATAACACAAAGAATGTTTCATGCCATCAATTTCCAGGTCATTTGTGACATAGCAATAACTGAGATCATCTTTGTCCAACATTCTTTCAATTTGAGTAGAAGGCTTTTTCTAGGCCATCCAAGCTGTGTTGTACTAAAACTGTGGTTTCACGCTTAGCACAGCTTCTGGACTCTTGTCCTGGTTCTTTAGTTCTCCCTTAAGTTCTAAGCTTAACCACACTTCTGCTCCTGCAAGTTGGAGGATGTGTAATAGGTCTTTTCCCTCCATCTGGTCTCCTGCACTCTTTCCTACATAGAAAGCCGGCCAACAAACATGACTCTCAAAGTTGCCCATTCCGGGAACCCCACACCAGTGCAGAGGCAGCCTCGGGGTTTTCCTAAACAGGACAAGGTTCCAAAGCAGGATGCTGGCTCGCAAGAGCCAGGTCCACCTTTGATTTGCACCGCTCTTTTATATTCAGATTTAGATAAATGCCTAGTTCTGTAGATTCCAGTGGATTCACATTACATGTTTGTTTTAAAATGTTTAAATCAAGAAACTATCTGGTGCCCAGAGCATCTGTAAAGTTATTGAGCGTGAAGGAGGGAGAAGCGATGCACTGGAAGGAACAGGGCTGATGTGGCTCAGAGTCCCAGCTCTTCCTCCTTTCTGTAGTAATCAACCACCAAAAAAAAAAAAAAAAAAATGCTGTGTGGTGACAGCTTTCACTATGTGATTGCAGGCAAGCCAGCTCGCCACGCTGGACTCATTTTCCCATCCCAAAAACAGGAATATTAATGGTTGGTTTGTTTAACCTGACGAAGTGTGACAGTCAGTAAGCTATGTTTTGCTTTGGTTTTATTTTTTCTTTAAAAAATGTATACCCTCTTTACTCATTGGGGGGTGGGAGAAATGGGTAAAGGGGGCTACACAATTTTTTAAATAGAAAATCAATAACCTCTTAACTGACCTTTCTGCTTCCAGCTACCCCCAACTTTCTTTCTCCCATATCAACCTCCCTGCTGGTTAAAAACTCTTGCCTGCCACTCTAGCTCACTTTCCTACACAAAATCATCTATGGCTGTCCATGGCCAACAAGAGACCCCATGTTCTTTAGTGTCCCCCTGCACACACACACAACTGAAGGCTGGTCTTAATCCAGTTTCAAATCTTAAATTCCACTCTGCCCAGCTCCCCCCACCCCCAGTCCCTGCCATACCCCACACTAAAGCTTGGAGCTCTAGCCAAGCCCTTGGCTCCAGAATCCAAGATATTCTTTCCACTTCTGACATTGTAACCACTCAAGTAATTTTTCCTCTTTCATTTTTATCTTGCCATCTCTCTGCTACCAAGGCTGAATGTTGTTCCCTGCCATTCATTCTAACAAAATTTTACGCTAGCATTCAAAGCATATGGTTTTCCCATTTTTTGGTGTTTTCCCTTTTTTTTTTTTTTTTTTTTGTCTTGTTACAGAGAGGCAATATGGCACAGGGGCTAAGAGCTTGCATTCTGAGTTTCTGGATCCAAATTCTGGCTCTACAACTTACTAGCCGTGTGACCCTAGAGAAGTTATTTAACTCTGTACATCTCTGTTTCCTCATTTGTAAAATAGGAGATAACAGTACATCTAAAAATATTTGACTCCCCGAACAGATAGTACTTGATGGCAGAAATTTTCATCTTCTTCCAAAATGACCCCCCTAATAAATCTCTGTATATTTTTAAATACTCAATACATTAAAATAGAACTTTCTTCCAATCGGAGGGGACCATCCAGTGTTCCAATTCATCATTACTATTCCAAATTCCTGAAGTAACTTAAAAAATCAAAATACTATACACATCTAAGCACACTGTCTAATGTTATCAGAGGTTAATTTTAAGTAGTCTGGATATTTTAATATATTTGAGGCAAGAGACACCACTGATTTATTTATGCCAAAACTCATAGTTCTCAAGAAAGGGCATATCTGTTACAGCCTTCCTACACTCCAATAATAGCGAACCCAAAATAAACTCCAATATCCACCCACAGGGGAAAAAATCTCGTTCCATGAAATTATTTCTTCCTGACATCTAAAGGCAGAGGGCAGTGTTTTTTAAGAGCACAAGATGAGGGGCTGTGATGTTTATCATCAGTCTGATTTTGCTGAGGCATCACCCGAGCATGTGTATAAGGGCCATCTTGCACTGTTATCTCCCCCAGTACCTGGAAGACCTAGGGCCCCCCAAGAAAAGCCCAAGAACGCTTAACTCTGAAGCCGCGCATTTCTTAGAGCAACAGAGAAGCCAAAACTAAGGACGCTAACAAATACAGAAAACTTTGGGAAACTCATCAATGTTCCTATTTGTGAAGCCTCATTCATTACCTTTTTGGATCCCACAAGGGACTACCCCAAAATGTCTTGCCTTAGAATTTTATGATTGAGCTAGATGCCAAGTGAACACACAGAAAAACCACCCAAAGGGAGAAACTTCAGTCAAGCAATATTGGAACTGCTCCTGCTCCCCATGCTTGTGCACACACTCTCTTGCTCAAATAAATAAATAAAATCTTAAAAAAAACCCAATGAAATAAAAACACGGACGCTTTTGAATTTTGAAGCTCCATTTTCCAGGATATGCTACATACAACTTATTACCACTTGAAATAATTTCCACTAAAAGTCACTTGGCGTACATCTACTGGTGTGCCGTAGACTGTGAGTTCAAGGGGAGGGACCCCAGCCCTTAATCTGTTTCCCAGGCATCTAGCACAAGGGCTGATGTGGCCAGTGATGGATAAATGTTTATCAAGTGAATGAATGTTTGCCTGAGTAAAAGACACCAGCAAAGCATGGAGCTTTTTCAAAGATAACGTTGCTAGTAAAAATACTAAGGAAGAAGCCAGCCCTCGTGGTTCCCTCAAGATAGCCTTTCCATTGCAACAATTTGTTATCTTGACATTTTCATCTTGACACCTCCCTGCACTGCTAGGCATCAGATGGCTCCCTTCTGTCGATTCTAACAAATCCAAACTCCTTACACTATCAGATCGCCAATCTCAGTCCCACTTGTTGAAATGCAGTCTAATATAGTGCTTTAATGCTTGGACCCAGAAGCCAGACTGCCTGCATTCAGAGCCCCGTTCCACCACTGAGAGCTCGGGCAAGTGATTTACCTCTTGTGTGCCTCGACTGTAGGATAAGAAATCATCAGAGTAACCTCTATCATAGAGTTGCTGTGAAAGTTGAATGAATCAAGTATTTGCTAAATATTTAGAACAGTGTCTGGCACATGGTAAGCATTCAGTAAGTGTTAGCTAATATGGTTATTATTCACACTCCTCAGGGAATGCCCATTCTGTTATTTTCAATAGTGGTTCTTTTCCTCTAGGATTGGCTGATGTTCACATTCACAATATACACCCATGGCCAAGCCCAGATTTCCTGACTGGCTACAGCACAGATGAGATCCGCTGCCGGCCGCACACAAGCCCAGGAGTTCCAGCTGCAATTATATTCTAAGCCAAGTGACTAAAGTCGTTTGGACCCTGGGAAAATTCATCAATGCCTTAAATATCTTGAACGGTTTATCAGTGTCCCATTAAAATGAACTGCAGCATATAAAATGAAGGGAAGGCTTGTATCTGCACAGGAAACTATGGAAAGCGGGTATCCACAAGCCAGAGACTTCAGGCAATTTCTTGTAGTTTTAGGCAGATGTGACAAGTCTAAAGAAAGGCCAAGAGGATGAATGACAATGACGAGCTGCCCACTTGCCCTCCAGGAACATGCCCAGAAGATATCCCAGAAAAACTCCACTCATGGTGCCTAACTCAGAGGGATCAAGGGTGATGGTGATGGTGGGTCATCACGGAGTGCGCCACGTGCCAACGGGACACTGAAAAAACACAAGGGACCAGCAGTGCAGGCATGTGTGGCCAGTGCCTAAGGAAGGCAACTGCGCCCAGCCAAGAAGGGGAAGCTGCCCCAGTGGATTCCAAGCCGCCACTGCCAGTGAACTTGGCACAGACAGCTTCCTGCTGCAATCAGCTGATCCCATACCCTCCTCAGGCTGCCGGACTTCTGAATGGCAAAGTGTAGACTGACAACTCTTAAGTTTCCCTTCTGCTTTTTTTTTTTGGATTGAAATATTTGAATAGGAATCTTAAAATATCTGATAGAACCCATCTCTTCGTCCCTCAGTTCCAGATGATCACAGCCTTCACGCTATAAATATTAGCGGAGAGAAACAGCACAGGCCCTAAGAAAAGCTCCCGCAATCCGAAGAGAATGTCTTTAAGAATCAGAGCACATTTATTCCTGTAACAGAATGAGTCCTTAAGAAACCAGAGAGGTTTCCTAATGTGTGTTTTCAACTAGATTCAGGAGAAAAATAGGTCCATGAAACTTCTCCATAGAACAATCTGGATTCAGAGAAGACTACATGGAGATGCCAAATTTAAAATGTGTTGGAAATAGTGAAGAGAAGACAGAGGAATCTAGGAAATTTGAAATTAAAGGAAAAGACAAATGTAACTTAAAGGAAAAAAGACAGTAAGGAGGAGAGGAAAAAATAAAAAGGATCCAGGCAACATAATGTACGATGGAGAAATCTCAGCAAAGTTAAGAAATAAGAGAATAAAAGCAAACTACCCTGAGCTAAAGAAATGTTTATCGAGAAAATTAAATGAGTCTCTAAGTAGTAGCTAGAATTAGTGAGAGGGGAGGGCAAGAGGGAAGAGACCAGTATTTCAAGACACATTTTGTTGACATTTTCTTTTTTAATTTGAAGGATAGAGGAAAAAAAACTCTATTGGTATCCAGATAGAAAACAGCTTATTTTCAAAGTCTCCCCAAATCAGGCTGGCTCAGATTTCTCCAAAACTCTGAATACCAGAAGACAATGGACCACCACCAACAGAGTTCTGAGAGGAATAAAGCGCCATAGAGCAATTCTATCTAGCCCACAGTCCTTCAGCCGTGCGGAAAGCAGAAACACGTTCTCAAACATGCAAAGACCAAGAATACCCTTACTTAAATGCTCCTGTGAAACTTTTCAAAGACATGGTCCAATTAACCAAGACATGAATAAAATAAGAACACAAAAATGTAGAAATTTTGGTTGATATAAATGTCACATAACAAAGAAAAAGGTTGTTCATATGCCTATCAAACAATGAAGATGTCAACTACACTTGGAACTTGAAAACAGGAATGCAAGGTTGACTGCCATCACTCTAGACCAGACTTTTAGACTTGAAGTTTCAAAATGTAAGACCACCATATGTTCCTCCAATACCCTCTTCTTACATAAAGAGCATTCTGCTAGAAGGTGGTAATCTTCTTGGAATGAATGACAGGGATTAACTCAGATAACCCCATGATTCCCCCTAGTATTCATAAAAGCCAAACCATTCTCAGGATCTGCCTCCAACATTTTAGGCTAGTACTATTTTCCTGAAGTTGTCAAAAATCCTTCCAGCCCAGCTTAAATACCACTACGTCTACCCTCAGCACATCCTGCACTATATTAGAATGATTTGCCTGCTTATCCTGCCTTTGAATTGTTCTATTTGTATTGACTATATCAATGACAATACTTAGAACATAAATGGGATTCTACAGATTTTATACAATAAAGTAAAATGTGACAAACATTAAAAAAAATTCTTAGGGGAAAAGAAAAAAAGAGAGGGATACAAGCCATAAGAGACACTTAACTACAGAGAACCAACAGGGTTGCTGGATAGAGGTGAGTGCGGGATGGGCTAGATGGGTGATGGGTGTTAAGGAGGGCATTTGTGATGAGCACTGGGTGTTATATGCAAGTGACGAATCACTAAATTCCACTCCAGAAACCAAAACTGCACTGGGTGTTAACTAAAATTTAAATTAAAAAAATATAAAATTTTTTATGGGGCACCTGGGTGGCTCAGTCTGTTGGGCATCTGCCTTGGCTCAGGTTATGATCCCGGGGTCCCGGGATTGAGCCCTAAATCGGGCTCCCTGCTCAGCGGGGATTCTGCTTCTCCCTCTCCCTCTGCCCCTCCCCTGCTCGTGCGCGTTCTCTCTCTCAAATAAATAAAATCTTTACAAATATATATATAAAATTTTTAACATACCAACCAAAATAAATTCTTAGAAAATTTTTCATATAACACTAAGGAACTTTTGTGCCTTTTCTCACTGCTATGTCAATTTATTCAAACCCACACTGTATACAGACTTTTATGTAAATACTCTAATTTAACCTGAATTTCAATACACCTAATCAAAAGTCTTCCCAAGGTGAGTCCATAACTATGGAATTTTAGGCCAGCTTGGCATCGAAAATACTTAGACTTCTCACACATTACTATGCATATGCCAGCTCTGTCCCTGTCCCTTCAGAAGAGGTTAAGAACCACCTGTCCCAAAGAGCCATTGTGCGGTTAAAACAAGACAATGCATGAAAACCACATATAATGTGCCTTGCACACATTCAGTGCTAAGTAAATGTTTCCTCATCGTAATCACCTGTATTAATCAACTTGCTTTTGCTAGGCCTGGAGGTATTACAGGAAATTAGACCCCAAGGTAGGCTCCTAACCCACAGAGCTTAGAGGCTGATTTTCAACTGTCTGGACTAGGAGATACAGATCTGTGATGCCACGATTTCTCTGCCTGCTAAAACTCCATTCTGGTTTATGAAGCTGTAGGCACTTAAGCGCTGTGGAAATAATTTCCCTGAAACACTTTACTGATTCCATTAAATTACAAAATAGTCAGGATATAAGACTAATATAGCATTTGGAGGCTCTTGGTACGAGTTAAGAGTATTCACATTGTCTAGTCTTCAAACTGAAGGCCAGAGCATGATTTTCAAAGTTACTTGGAAGATTTATATTGTAATAAAGGCATTTTTCCAAATTACCACATGCACTTACAAATGCCAAATAATATTTAGGACGTACAGCTGTTGAAATATAAGCCAGATTGTGGAATGAAGTATTACCTACGAGGCCAAGTAAGAAAAAAAACTAAAAGCTTTAATGTTCGGAAACTATGAAATATTAAAAAAATCATCAGTAATTAAGGACATAGGACATCTAAAAGACGGAAGAGCTGATACAATTACATATTCTAACTTTTCATCAATTGTACAATTCCTTTCAAAAATATTTTTACAAGGGAGCTTGGGTGGCACAGTCCACTGAGCATCCGACTCTTGGTTTCAGCTGGGGTCATGATCTTGGGGTTGTAGGATCGAGCCCCACGTCAGGTTCCTTGCTCAGCGTGGAGTGTTTGGATCCTCTCTCTCTCTCTCTCTCCCTCACCCCGCCCCACACACACACACTCGCGTGCATGCTCTCTCAAACGAGTAAATAAATCTCTAAAAAAATATTTTTACATATGTAAAAAAAAAAAGATTCCTTATTAAAAAGTTCAAAAACTACAGAAAAGTAAAAATAAAATAGAATCGCTTTCTGTTCATTTTTTTGTATTTGCCCAATTTATTTCTCCGCATATAGCAAATGTTGTGCTCTATAAGCTACTTTTCTCACCAGGTAAAAAATGCTGAACATTTTCCCATATCAGTAAAAAGCTCCATCAAAAGTTTTTACAGCTAAAATGGTAATGAACGTCTAAGGTTGTTACCAGGTTTACATGGTTATAAATGGCTCGGTCTTGAACATCTTTGAACATTCATGTCCATATACTGATTTCAAGAATAAATGAGATAATGCACAAATGCTGCTGGAATATTCCCAGCCTGCCTGTTAATCTCCCCAATTCATAAGATTACAATACTTTTTAACCCTTCAGACAACGAATGATGTAACTCAACATACATGCTTTTCCTTCTGTTAAAATGCCTTTGGTATCTAAGTGTCTGTGATAAAATCTTGGTATAATTTCTCCCACTGCCTCAGCATTGGAGATCAAAGCCCACCACTGAGGACAGAGAACCACTAAGTGACCCAATTTCTAATAAAATTGGGGTCCTATACCTCCTCCAAAGTAACAGAGCCAGCCCTGTTAATACCAGCTTCCTGGTCTCTCTTAGAATACTGGGGACAGGGAGAGGAAGAGTCCCTTGAGGAGAGGGCAGGGCCATATTCTTTCAGGCTCCACAGCTTTTCCAGCTCATTCCCCTGCCCACCAATTGGTGGGGATATCAAGTGAATCACACAGACAGACTGGGGGTATCTGCAAGAAGAAAGACCAACCTCTCTTTCACTGGTTGCCATTTACTAAGACAAGGGATTGGCTGATTTCCCCTGTGTCCAGAGCAGAAGAGAACTGGAGAGAAAGGAGGGAAGGTAGAAGGGGAGGGAGGGGACACCAGGGAAGAAGCCAACACACCCCCAGTTTGGAGAGGCAAGGTCAAGTGAGTTTCCTGGAACTCAAACGAACACCATGTTATAAAGCCCGACTTGAGCCATCTTGTGGATACCTACCCAAGATGGCTGCTATGGGGTAAGAGGTCCCTGTCAGTGAGAGAGTGGGGTTAGGAAGGGTCCAGCCAGAGGCAGAGCCCCTGAGTCAGGGAGCAGAGACCTGGGATGTGCTGAGCCAGCTGCTAGCCAGAGACACAGCCTCGACCAGCATGGAGAGGACAGCATCTGCATGCAGCAAAGTGTAGAGATGTTCACCTTCCCTGCCTTATCCCCAGTGCTTCTTTTCTGTCCCCAACCTGGGGGAGGGGTGCTAGACCCCAGATGAGCAAGGGGAAGAATGAGTGAAAGAGCAAGATACCCCAACTCTCCCTTCACTTCAAAGGCTGTGAGTCAGGGTCAAGTTGCACTGGGGAAAAGGGAGAAGATTTAAATCAATTTTAAAATTGATTTTTCAAACTGGATTTATCTTTGGAAGTTTATGGAAGTTGCACATTGTCAAGGGAGGAATGGGAGATTCAGTCTGGCATGGCTGAAGGTAAAGACTGAAGAAATAACCTTTTCAAAGTTATACCTCATGGACTTGAGACAGTTCGATACTTACATCTTGAATGCAGTTAAATGCACGTGTTGAAAAGGGGCGTGATCATACTGAGTTAGGCCTGGGCTCAGAATCTTGCTTGGCCCATTCATTCATTCATTCAGTAGGTATTTACTGAGCACCTTCTGTGCCCTGGACAGAGCTATGAACCAGAGTGACAAGGCCCTGTGCTCTGGAAAGTTAAATTCCAGGTACCTGTGTGATTCTGGAGAACTTCCTTCACCTTCTTAAGCCTCAGATTCCTTACGGCATCTTGTTCTCATATTCTCTCCCTGCCCCCCACCAACTGACTTCTAAGAATCCTGGAAATTAAGTATAATAAAACAATCAGGGTTGTTGCTATTGTTCCCTTTTTTTGTTTTTTTAAGCAACATACACTTCAGACAACTAAACTGAGATGAACAGCTTGTGTTTCAGAAATGCAAGCACAAACCACATGGAAGCTTCCAAACACAGAGGAGTTACTCCAGGACCTCAAACAGAGGAGGGTAAGTGACTGCGGACGAAGTCAATAATAGCTTGGCCTGGGTGTCAATTATAGCCTTATTATCACTACTTTTAGATATCAGGGAGAAAAATCTTCTAAGTACCCAAACAGGCTATATTAACGACTTTAAAATATCAAGCTGGGTAAATATTTTGCAAAATTAATGGTAAGTGCTAGTACTTTGCCAGGTGAGAGAGACCCAGAAGAACGGTCTCAGTAAAGTCAGGGAGAGTTAATTCAACACATCCAGTACTACTGTTGTATCTACATATATTATCAAATCCATGAGCCAAATTTTTCTGGTTGCTTGTGGAGAGTAAGACACCAGTCTACAGGCTACAGCTTAGCATCCCTGCACAGCGGACAGCAACCCTCCCCCCACCATGCCCAAATGCCACCTACCTTGATGACAGGCCTCTGGGCCAATTCCTGGAAGGCTGACCATCCCTAAGCACCATGCTGGACCTGCATCTCCAGGTGCTGGAGCATCCCTAAGCTGACCATCTCTAAGCACCATGCTGGACCTGCCCTTCCGCTATGGGGCCTGTGATGCTCTCCTTGCCACAAATTTAAGAGACAGAAAGCAGCAGGTCGGTGAGGTTCTCACTCCACTGTCCCCCCCCCCCCCCCCATCTTTCCTCCTTTAAAGCATGACATGCCACCCTGGCCATGTCTGGACTTTGGAAGGTCAGGCCATTCGTCACTTGGGTTAATCCTCAACCTTGCTGCTTTGAATCCATGCAAACCTCACCCAGCCTGTATGATCCCCGTGCTTTCACCTGCCTTCTGTCAAGCCAGGAGACGACAAAGTTCACAAGGAAAGCTTACCAGAGGATCTGCAGCTTAACTCGTCCTTTCCTTAACTTAGTTTTCCCAAACTATTTGTAAAATGCTGCTTGCTCTTTCTTTTATTCTTTCTTCCATGTTCTTGAGTCCTGCAGAAGGGAAGCACTTAGGTAGCTGAGTGCCAAGAAAGTGGGAAATGGAAAAGCAAGACGTAGGACGGCTCTGCCAATGGCCTCCGCGTAGCCAGGTCAGAAAAGGTGAAACCTCCCACGGGCCAGAAGCGCCAAGGCGACTTTCTCTCGCTTATTCTAAAATAATTAAGTCAATGTATAAACGTGCAAAGAAACATCTTACACAAGAGTCCATCTAGAGCATGTAACTGCAAAATAACTGGCCATTCACTTAAGAAAATAAAATACGCCCCCCCCCCCAAATATTACTTTGTTAAATAAAGTATCTTTGTTTTAGGTGAAGATAAATAACGTAGTTTAAAAATACTTGGGCGTATTTTCCCAATTTGCAACATTACATATTTTCATGTTTAAGATGTTAAAAACAACATATAACCATGTAACAGAAAACTACAAAAAGAGAGACAAGAGGAATATTCACACCCATAATTTGATACTCTCCTAAAAATAAAGTTGAACACTTAGCTTTATTTCCTTTTGGCCAACTTTCCTAAGTATTTCTTTTCTAGCATAACTGACTTTTGCCCTGCTTTCTTCCACTGTGACATAATTAAAAGCAACCTGGGGCACTTGGCTGGCTCAGTAGGAGGAACATGCTACACTTGATCTGAGGGTCGTGAGTTCAAGCCCCATGTTGGTGGTGGAGATTACTTAAGTTAAAAATAACTTAGGGGCCCCTGGGTGGCTCAGTCGTTAGGCATCTGCCTTCGGCTCAGGTCATGATCCCAGGGTCCTGGGATCAAGCCCTGCATCGGGCTCCCTGCTCCGCGGGAAGCCTGCTTCTCCCTCTCCCACTGTGTCTCTCTCTGTCAAAAAAAAAACTTAAAAAGCAACCTTGTAGATAATAAATTGTTATATGTAAAATTCCGTAAGTTATCGTGAAAAAGTTAACTCTTTTGTTGTCTAGCATTTAGGTTATTTTCAAGAAGGGAAATAAAGCACACAGCCAGAAACATATCTGTGCATCTCATTTTCAAAGATACCTTAGATAAAATTGCTTTCCATAAAGGACCGTAGAAAAGTATGAGTGCGCTGGCTATCATCACTGTAGACAATGTTCACAGTCATAGAACGATGGGCAAAAACTGGCAGTTTATTATGTTAATATTTAAACATACCTAAGAGTAAAGAAAGTAACTTATCATCCTCTTCAATGACTACCAACTGGTGGCTGTCTCCTTTCATTTATACTCCCATTTTATTTATTTTTTAAAGATTTTTTTTTAATTTATTTGTCAGAAAGAGAGAGAGAGAGAGCACACAAGAAGGGGGAGAAGCAGGCAGAGGAAAAAGCAAGTTCCCCGCTGAGCAGGGAGCCCGATGTGGGACTCGATTCCAGGACCCTGGGATCGTGACCTGAGCCGAAGGCCAACCCTCAACAGACAGAGCCACCCAGGCGTCCCTATACTCCCATTTTAAATACCTCCCTCTCCAGATCATCTGCAGTAAATCCCAGACCACATAGCACAGCTTCAATAAATATTTCAGCATGTCTCTACACAATAAGAACTTTTTTTTAAGAACATTGAGCACAATACCATATCATATCTTAGAAAATTATAACAATGCCTAAATACATAAAAAATCCAGTCAATGTCCAAATTCCCCTATTGCCTCAAAATTTTTCTGGTTTGTTAGAATACAAACAAGTTCCCTGCGTTGTAAATGGTGGTTCTGTCTCTTCGGTCTCTTAATCTGAAGGTTCGCCTCACTTCCCATCCTGTTTTTTTATTTTGTTCCACCCTGTTTTTCTTTATTTGTTGAAGAGCCAAGGTCACTGTCCTACAGAGTGTATGCTGACTGAGTCTCATAAAAACATCTGACATGTTTCTCTACGTCCTGATTTCCTCTGAATTCAATTTTGAGGCAACAATCAATACTTCCTGGAGGTGCCATGTACTTACATCAGAAAGCACCAAATATCTGGTTGCCTCTTTTTTTTCGAAGTTAGCTAAAGGGGTCTTTGGGTTTTGTGGGGTTTTTTTTGTATTTTTACATTTTTATTATAAAAAATTGCAAACATTTTTTTTAAAATTCGAACCCAAAAAGAGAAAAGGGTGTAATGAATCCCCATGTAAACATGTCAGCTTCACCAAATATCAACTCGCTTCCCTCCCCCTTGTTTTATTTTATCCACGCTTTCGCTCATTTCCTTTCCTTCCCAACCTAGACAATTCTGAAGCAAATTCCAGACATCATATAATTTCATCTCTCAATATTTCAGCATAACATCATATAATTTCATCTCTCAATATTTCAGCATATATCTCTAAAAGACAGTGATTTCTTGGGGCACCTGGGTGGCACGGTAGCTTAAGCGACTAAGTCGGTTAAGCAGTGTGCCCTTGTCTTGATTTTGGCTCAGGTCCTGGTCTCAGGGTCCAGGGATCGAGCCCTGCACAGAGTCTGCTTAGGACTCTCTCCCCCTTTCTCTCTGTCCCTCTCCCTGCTCAGGCGCACACAAGTTCTCGCTCTCTTTCTCTCTCTCTAATAAAGTCTTTAAACAAAAAGACAGGGATTTTTAAAAAAATACCATTATTACACCTAAGACTTTTTTTTAAAATCTTATTGTTATGTTAATCACCATACATTACATCATTAGTTTTAGATGTAGTGTTCCATGATTCACTGTTTGTGCATAACACCCAGTGTTCCATGCAGAACGTGCCCTCTTTAATACCCACCACCAGGCTAACCCATCCTCCCACCCCCCTCCCCTCTACAACCCTCAGTTTGTTTTTCAGAGTCCATCGTCTCTCATGGTTCGTCTCCCCCTCCGATTTCCCCCCCTTCATTCTTCCCCTCCTGCTATCTTTTTTTTTTCTTAACATATAATGTATTATTTGTTTCAGAGGTACAGATCTGAGATTCAACAGTCTTGCACAGTTCACAGCGCTTACCAGAGCATATACCCTCCCCAGTGTGTATCACCCAGTCACCCCTTCCCTCCCACCCCACCCCCCACTCCAGCAACCCTCAGTTTGTTTCCTGAGATTAAGAATTCCTCATATCAGTGAGGTCATATGATACATTAAGACTTTTTTTTTAAAAGATGTTATTATTTGAGAAAGAGAGAGACTGCACACAAGCAGAGGGGAGGGGCAGAGGGAGAGGGAGAAGCAGCCTCCCCCCTGAGCAGGAAGCCCAACATGGGGCTCTATCCCAGGACCCTGAGATCATGACCTGAGCTAACAGCAAATGCTTAACCAACTCAGCCACCCAGGTACCCGATACCTAAGACTTTTGAGAATAATTTCTTTTTTTTTTTTTTTAAGATTTTTATTTATTTAACAGAGATAGAGAGCACAAGTAGGCAGAGCGGCAGACAGAGGGAGAGGGAGAAGCAGGCTCTCTGCCGAGCAGGGAGCCCGATGCGGGGCTCGATCCCAGTACCCTGGGATCATGACCTGAGCCGAAAGCAGCCGCTTAACCGACTGAGCCACCCAGGCGCCCCGAGAATAATTTCTTAATATCATCAAATATCTGATCAGGTCTTACATTTCTCTCACCATTGATTAACACATTTTTGGCATCTGATTTTAATTTGCAGGGTTTGATTATCGGCAAGTGAGAACACTATTCAATGTGGTCAGTTACTGGCTGTGAATTGTCTTCTGATGTCCTCTGCTTGTTCTGAATTGAGTTGATGGGTTGACAATAATGAAGACTGATGGGTTTTTTTCTCCCCCCGCACAAATATTTTCTGGTTCTGTTATTTGCCTACTAATAGGATGTGGGGAGGGGCAGTGTGCCCTCCCATCCATCTAATACCGGGCAAATTAAAGCTAATTTAAGTGTACTTGGCGATTCTTTCTATTGCTTCTGCACTCAGAATGCCTTCCTCCTTTCAAAGATATAATGAATATTCATTCCATTTTTTTTCTAGTTTCTCTAAGTAATCTGCGTTAAGTACATTCAGGTCTTATATCCTTAGAAAGCTATTTGGTTTTTATAAACCCAAAATTTACTTCCATGATCCTTAAATTGCAGACACTAGGAAAAAAAGGGGGGGGGTTAAAAAAGTGGTGTATTCCTAAATGATTTGAATCCTTTTGCAAACTACCCATAAATATATTTTCACTTGCTCCTAAAGAAAAATGTCAATCCCTTCTAGAAAAAGGGGAACCCTGTCACCTGGTCTTAAAGCACTCTAAATAATTAGGCTGTTAATTAGGTTTATGCAAGAATGAAAAGTAGGGATAGATTTAAATCACAATGAAGATGGTGGGGGGAGGGGTGGTTTAATGGTTTCTTCTTTAACAGTTACCAACACATGTTAAATAAACCCGGGCCCTTTTAAAAGGAGGGCATTTATGCTGCCCAAGTATGGTTACCTAGGAGACCCCCACCTCTCCATTCTACCAGAGCCTATTGCCTCAGAAAGGCGCCTTCAATTTAAAAGACGGCTACTTTTCTAAGCTTCAATCGAATGGACAGCAGAAGTAACAGAAGTAAAATTCAAACATTACCTCAACTGCAGGCCTAGATTTTTAAGCAGGAATTCCCACGGTAGCAAAGTAGGATAATGATGCAAAATCCGCCCCGCCCCCCAAAAGACTAAGCCACAGGTCTCATCGGTTTTCTATATTCTGCTTAAGATACCAAGGCAAAAAAAAGCACAGACCAAGTGACTTATGAAACACATGTAGCAAGTGTTGAAATTTTGAAGCATGGTGTAAAGACAATGTAGGCCACACTGGACATCACACTTACTTCTTGTATCATCAACAGAAACATAGAGGTAATGAGCACACTAGGATTGAATGTGTGGTCAACTCACTCCTACTATATTAAAACAAAAGGCTGGTTGAAAAGATCAAGTGAGGCTATCCATGTAAAAGCACACCACTATTAATAATACCTTGGGAAAGTGAGCTTTTATTAAATCACCTTCTGAAATCCCACTTTTCTTACAAAGTAAGCCCAGGCTATCACATTTGCATTAACACCACGTGATGGCTAACTTTATGTGTCAACTTAGCTAGGCAGATATTTGGTGAAACACCAGCCTGTGAAGGTATTTTTTGGATGTGATCAACGTTTAAATCAGTAGACTCTGAATGAAGCAGATTATTCTCCATAATATGGGTGGGCCTCATCCAATCAGTTGAAGACCATTAAAAAGTCTGGGATGCCCCCAAAAAGGAATTCTAACATCAGACTTGAAAATGTAATATCAACTCCTCCCTGGGTCTCCAGCCTGCCTGCCTGCCCTGCAGATTTTGGACTCGCCAGCCCCATGACTATGCTAGCCAACCCCTCAGAATCCAGATAGGCAGACAGACAGGAAGAGGTGTTATCCATGCTGGTTCTCTAGAGAGCCCTGACTCCTACTGACCATCACCACCACTGAACAGCTGTCCTATAAAAGTAAAATTAAGTTTGTATTTATCTGGCTGTTTCCACGTTATATAAACTTGGCTTTACAAATGTTCAGTAAAATTCGAGGGCATGTTTACTAAAGCTGCCACAAATACCACAGACTGGGTGGCTTACACAACAGAAATTTTCTCACAGTTCTGGAAGCTGGGAAGTCCCAGATCAAGGAGCCAGCAGGGCTGGTTGCTTCTGAGGCCTCTCACCTCGGCTGGCGATGGACACTTTTTCGTGGTGTTCTCCATGGTCTTTTCTATATGCCTGCGTACCCCTGGTGTCTCTGCGTGCGTCCCATTTTTCTGAAACCAGTCAGATTGGGTTAGGGCCCGCACTAAAGGTTTCATTTTAACTTAGTCACCTTTTCAAAGGCCCAATCTAATACAGTCACATTCAGAACTACTGGGGGTTAAGGCTTCAACATATGAATTGGCAGGGGGGTCTAAAACTTAGCCCATAACATTGTGCCTATTTGGAAAAATCTGATTTAATATATATGCTCCATGGCATACATGAAACTCACTTTGGGGAAGGATAGCTTTCCTCTATAGCAGTCAGAAGTATCCGGTCAAGAAAAACACACAAATATACTTAAACACTGACTGGCAGAGAAAATAAGGAGATGATTTAAATAACAGCACTAAACCTAAGGCATAAAGACAGACATTTTTCATTTGAGACACTGATTTGTCACATGGACAATATTCTGTGTCCTGCTTACGTGTAGCAAACAGCAGGGATGTCTTTGAGCCTGCTTAATAATCCTCCGCACAGGCTGCTGGTAATAATGAAATCGGCTGCCAAACCTCTAAGTCCAGAGCGGGGCATGATGTAAAATCCCTGTAAATATAGATTAAAGATGTAGTTTTGACCACAAGCTGTTCAGGCTCCAGATCTGACAGGCAATTATCTGCGGGCATCCAAGGGACACTGCGGGCCTTAGAAAAGACAGAGAAAGAAGAAAAGGCAAGGCAGTAAGAAGACAAGAAAATAGAAAAGAGGTGAGAGAGAGCACCAAAAGAGGAAGATGACAAGAAATAGAAAAGGAAAGTCGGGTTGGAGGGGAGGCGCCTGGGTGGCTCAGTCGGTTGAGCACCTGCCTTCAGCTCAGTTCATGATCTCACGGTCCTGGGATGGAGACCCGCATCGGGCTCCCCACTCAGCGGGGAGTCTGCTTCTCTGCCGCCCCCCTGCCCCCATTCATGTGATGTCTCCCTCTCTATCTCAAATAAATAAATAAAATCTTAAAAAAGAAAAGGCTGGGAAGGCAGGTCTCTCTTTTCTCAGTGACACGGCACCACATCAGAGACCCGCCGCTGACTGATAACAAAAAAATGCCAGAACTTACATGTGAATGACATGTGCACACGGGCAAAGGCTCTCCACCGCTGTTACCCTCATGCACCCCAAACAGCTTGGTGAGACCTCATGGAAGTATTCTTTTTATTTGACAGATTAAAACTCTGAGACAGTCATTAAAAAGTGACTTACAGAGTCTGGAAGCAATGGAACGTTTTATAGGCTAACCCTACTCCTGCACAGAAATGATAAACAACTGCAGCTTCTTTTCACCCCACCATCCCTCCAACTTTCTGGTTTGCACATAATTGAACTATGGGATATATGTGCATTTTTAAAATTCCGTGTTCACTCTTTCTCTACAAAATTTCTTTTTTGGCTTATCCTCCTATGAGTTTAGTTTAGCTTTAAGAATATCTCACTTCAAACAAGCTGAGGCAGAAGGAGTGGAGAAATGATTATTTACTGGGAAAAATGAGAGTGATAATACCGGAAGAATTCAGATCCCACAGAAGTCAGCTCTTCTTCTCCAGAGGTGACCTTCCACACACTACAACGTTTCCAGAACGATCGGAGGTAAAAAAATAAATCTCAGGAAAAAAGGTAACTGAATGTTTACTCATGGGGGCAAGGTATGTGAGGTGTAGGTGACCACTCCTCTCATGAACTATAGTTAGAGACTGAAAGGAGGAAGGAGTCTATCCTTGGCTTCCTGTGTGTAACCTGAACCTCTGAGCTCCATTACCAACAGGACACATTTCAGTGGCTTTTAGCTGAAAACCCAGGCTCAGGTTCAAAGTTGGAAAGTGATACCCATCCTGGGACAGAGTTCAAAGCCCTGTATTCCAGGCCTTCATGTTAAGGTCTTGGCTTTTGGTTTAAGTGCACCTGCTGGCAGGCTACTGCAGTAACCCAAGGAACACTAGTGCTAGAAACTTCTGGAAGCTCCTCTGCCTATAAACTTACAGATTGCTCATACACTGTGGCACATGATATGGCACTTAGCCAGATTTCTGGTCCCATCAGCTCTTCCAGAACTTTGCCACCTGCATCAAGAGGCAGGGTCTCTTTCTCCTCCCCTTGAATCTGGGCAGGACTTCATGATAGTTTCAACTGATAGAAGGTGGCAGAGCTGACCTGGTTTCTGTCTGTTCTTGCTCAGGATGCTTCTCTTGGAACCCAGCTACCACACTTTGAGGAAGCCCAGGCCACATGGAGGGGATGTCAGCGTTTGGGCCAAAAGCCTCAGCTTAAAGTCTCAGATGAGAGCAAGCATCCACTGTCAGACAACGAGCGAATGAGCCGCCAGGTGACTCCCACTCCGTGGACCCCGTCCAGGGAATCTGCGAGGGTAACGAAGGTTTGTTTCATGCCACTAAAATTAGTTGTCGCTTGTTAAACAGACCTAGTGACTGGAATGTACAGTACAGCTCAAGTTAATACCCAGAGGCAGAAAAAATCATGTGACTGTATCCATTTGTGGCCTTGGGTCTGTCCTGGACAGAAGGAACAGCAGGCAGGAGGGGGGACACTGACATTTAAGTGCCACCTTCCCTGTGCCAGACACGCTGTGAGGTACAAGAAAACTTCAGTTCCTCCCAAAGCCTACGACATTTAAGTGTGACGTCCATTTAAAGAGGAGGCAGCAGAGACATAGAATGTTTTCGTAACTGATCTGGGAATCATACAGGAAGTGGTAGAGTTGGAAGTCTGAACCCATGATCTGCCTGACAAATCTTTCTACTCTCCCAGTGGAGCTCCACCTGCGGGCTCTAACCCTAGTATGGGGCAGGGGGTGCTCAACCGGGTGGGGAATGAGAAAATCCCATTAATCCATGAGCACTAGTCATCATGTGTAATATGCCCCCAGCCACACACAATTTTCAAATAAATTTCATAATTACAATTCAAATTCATCTTATTGATCTTGGTTTTGATTATGATCTTGGTATTGATTATATATATATATATATATATATACACCTTCTCAACCAACAGATAATAATAAAATGGTTGCTAGAAGTTAAAGGTCCATGAACTTTCTAGATGTATATTAGAACAGGGTTTTCGTGCTTAAAAATGTTGGGAACCACCAACTACTATACACCTCCTTGTGTGTGATTAACATTCATGCCTGGTAAATTGGATAATGTGTTACCGCAGGAAAACAGTTGTAAATGACCAACATTCCATCTGTGTTTATTTAATAAAGGTGGTTACCAAGGGCTCGCTCTTAAATAGTGGGCTTTGAGCGGAGAGGTCCCCTCAGCCATAACTCATTAATTTGCTAATTGCTCTTCCCAGTGGGCACTGGCCAGCGTTCATCTGCAGCTGATGGTGATGTATCCGCCCTTCCACTTTGCACACATGGCAGGGATGGTGGGCAGAGAAGAACGAGCCTCTCTCTGTCCTCTCCCTGCCCTGCCTCTGTCCTTCAGGATATCCTACTAAGCAAGCATTCACTTCTTGCAGGGTTGGAAGGAGGTGGTGAGAGATTTGGGAACAACTTCAGGAATGTAGAGCAAGTTCACCGCCCTCCCTGAGACAGGGGAGCCAGCTCAGTTCAGATCTGTGCTCGAGGCAAGAGTGCTGGTACTTAACGCTCCTTAGAAAAGCCTCCTTCAACAAAAGGCGGACAACTCCACCCAGAGTCCTTTGCTCTCACATTCACACGGGAAGCCTAGTAAAACACAGAGGGCCACTCCCCCGGCCTGAACAAAGGGGCATGCATGGGGCAGGTGGGATAAACTCCCTTCCCAGGGCTGCTCATCAAAGCTCACAGTCTTAAGAAAGCCTTGCTTGGGGAATGCCCATGTGACCAACCTCCAGGCTCCTCTCCTGCTACCACCAAGCTCTTAAATCACTGCATTCCACAAGGACTTTTTTTTCTTCTTCCCCAAATGGGGAAGAAAAAGGAAGGGAATTAAAATATCTACTGAAGTTGGTTTGTGTCAAAACAACGAAGAAATTCCAACTCCTAAAACTACATTAGAATTGTACCTAGATTTTTTAAGTCTATGGTGCCTATATTCCAAAACCCATAATTTCTACTTGTAAGCTCTTTGGCTCCAGTTAAGTGGGGAAAGAAGAAAACAAATGTGCTTTTAAAACTCTTAAGTCTTATTATTATTAATTTTAGGCATGTGAACAATTTAAAGATACCCCTTTTGGTACCTCTAAGATATACAGTCTAAAGATGACCCAACAACGAACTACTGTTTAATTCATAAGTGAAGCAAATGTCTTTCACCTTATAAAATGCACGAGTAGACTCCATTACACACCCACACAATAAATGTACAACTTCAGGAGTCACATATTGGTCACAGGCAGTCAGAGAACATTTTTCCCGACCCTAGAGAGGAAGCATTGCACCAATCACAAGAAATATATGGTTGGGCACAAGAGAAGGAGGAAGCTTTAGCCTGAGGGTCCCCCAGCCTTCCCCAGAACCTCACCAACCTGCCAACCATGGAGGAAGGCTGAAGAGAACAACTCTCATGGATATCTGGTCTAACCAGGCTTTCTCTCTTTCCTTTTAAAGAAAAAGGACCTAGAAAGCAGGAGGAGGAAGTAGAAGGGCACAAAAAGTGAGAGAGCAGATATTATAAGAAATCAGCCCCAAATTAGCTATCCACAGGAGAAAAGCTGCTGACCTTCCTCAGAGTCTTTTCCAAATGGAGGCAGAAATGCTGACCCAGGAGGTACAAGGGGAGAGCCCCAGTGGAACTGGTCAGGGCCAAAGAGTCTCTGCCTCACCTGGGTTATCATATCCAAATTCCCACTTATCTCAAAGGGAGAGCATGGGAATCCACACATACTTATCCCTGAAAACCTATGCCTTTCTGACACGCCTGGGTAGCTCGGTTGATTAAGCGTCTGACTTGTGATTTCAGCTCAGGTCATGATCTCAGGGTCCTGAGATGGAGCCCCCTGTCGGGTGGCACTGAGCATGGAGTCTGCAAGGGATTCTCCCTCTCCCCTCACCCAATCCCTCTTGCAGGCACAAATGCACTTTCTCAAAACAACAACAACAAACCCATGCTTTTCCTGTAATACAGAGGTTGCATCCTGTAAGAGCTGCCTATTTGTCTCATCTTCTGCCACAAGTAAGTCCAGATGTATGTTATCAGGCCCTTCCAAGGTCAGAGTTCTTTATGGACTTCAAATTCCTAGAGGACAGGAAGTACAGTTGTTTTTCTTGTACGGTACTGCAACTACCCAAATACTGCATACAAATACATAAATTTCTACCAGGAAGTCCCTTAAAAAAAAATCCTCACTTCCTTTAAAGTATCTGGCCTTGTAAGCATTCTGGGAAGACTCATGAAAACACCCTAATTTATTAACTGAGGTAACTGATTCATTCATCTATTTATTCATTCATTCAACAAAGATTTCTTGAGCACCTCTTATGTGCCAGGCCGGGGATTTGGCTGTGAACTAGCCAAAGCCTATGTTCCCACAGGGCTGCTCTTCTAGGGGAAGAAACAGGTCCTAAACAAATACGTGTATCACAAATGAACAAGTATTATGTCAATGGTGACACACGTTTAAAAGTGGGGATAAGAAGTGACAAGAATATACAATATTATATGGGGAAGCGGGGGCATCAAGGAAGACCTCCCTAAGGTCTGAGCAAAGGTCCAGGGGAAGGGAGCCTTGAAGATGCCCAGGCTGGGAACAGCAAGGAAAAGCCCTGCAGCTAAGAAGGGCTCAAGGAAATGCAAAGGAGGGCAAAGGCACCACAAGAGGACTGTAGGGTCAGTGGGGGGCTGAGCAGGAGGGGGTGCTCGTGGATCTGGGATGGGAAGCCAGTGAAGGTCTCTGGACACAGTACTGACAAAAAGGATCTCTCTAGCTACTGGGAGCAAGAGGAGAAGCAGGGAGGCCCCATCCCCAGTAAGACATGGGTGTTGCCTGGACCAGGTGCTTACAGGACAAATGAGAGACAGTTTGTGGACCTATTCTGAAGAAAAAACTACTAGGCTTTGCTCATGTGACAGATGGTAGGTATCTGAAACAGACAAGCCTGGAGTCAAATCCCAACTCTGCCACCTACCGGAGCTGTGTGACCTTGTGGGAAAGCGTTAACTTCTCTGAGTCTCAGTTTCTTCTGTAAAATGGGGATAATCCCACTTTCACCACAAAGGTATAGAAATGCTATAGAGAAGCACCCATTGCAATACCTGGGTACTACTTAAAAAAAAAAAAAATCCTCTTTTATTTCTAACCCAAACAACCTCTGACCCCAATAAAACAACATTCTTGCAGAGAGAGGTCAGGAGAGTTTCCATGGTCCCAAGATCCCCTTTCTCTTGATCTACCCTTTCTTTGATGACCAGAGCTGACTTTCATTATTACACATTTATCCTTTCAGCCCAGCTGTTGTTTTCAAGGTTGGGTTATTGCACTTCTAATCTTAATAGAATCAGCAACCACCATCCATGCCCCTTATCAGAGAGTTGGACAGAAGCAGTAAGTGAAAAACAGAATCCTGGGGCTAAGAATTTCTGACAATGCCAGGAAGGTATTTGGAATAGTATTTCTAATTGCATATTCAAGACTTCTGCTCTTGTCGTCAAGGAAAGAGGGGTAATTATTATTATATACTACTGGGTTTTAAAGCTGGGAGTTCTTGCCTCCTGTCCTGTCCAATAATTACAGCTAGGCCAATACTTCTAGCTTATGTCAACATATGATCAAGATCACATGACCCTGAGTCTAACAAGAAGTGAAACCACTCAGCCCTGAAAATCAAATAGTAAATCATTTTCTCTTCTTGGCTGGAATGCCCAGTAAAAAGTACATACACTTAATTGTGTTCCCTCCCTTTCCCCATCCCAATTAACCCAACACCACATTGCACATGGTTTCCTCCCTAAAAATTTGAAATTATTTTGCAAATCTCATTTGTGTTTAATGTGACTTAACAGCTCTTCTAAAGAACAATGGGTTGAGGAACAGAAACCATTAAATAGAGGTTTAAAATGACATTAATAGATGCTTAAAAATGATAGAGAAATATGATAATAGAGCCTTTATAGTTGAAACTTAGAAATCTATTTGAAGAATTCAAACACAGTTTTAATAGAACTATACCTCATTACTCAAAAAGAAAACTCAAGTAGAGCACTATAGATCGGAAGAGTAGGCTCATTTCAGGAAATTATACTCAGGGAAAACATCTAAACTTTCCTATTAAACAGATCATGGATGAAAAAAGAAGTCAAGCCTGAGGGTCTTCCTTTTTAAAAGTTTTATTTTGGGGGGGCACCTGGGTGGCTCCGTCAGGTTTCAGCTTAGGTCATGATCTCAGGGTTGTGAGATCGAGCCCCACGTCAGGGTCTGCACTCAGCACAAAGTCTGCTTGACCCTCTCCCTCTGCTCCTCCGCCCGTTCATGCATGCTCTCTAATAAAACCTTTAAAAAAATAAAAAATAAGTTTTATTTAACACCAGTATTAGAAAGTACTTCTTTGCAGGGTCTTTGCATAGGTTATTTTCAGAATACAATGCATTCACGTAAGCCTCCCTCTCTTCTGTATAGAAATAGCAGTAGCAGCCAGAGTTCACATGCACCAAAATACACATATCAGGTCCTTTAACCGCATGATGACCCAAAAGGCAGGCACAGAGATGTTAAGTCGCAAAGCCAAGTTTACTGCAGGACTTGCGGCCAAAACCCATCAGTTCCAATTGCTACACTCACTGCCCCTTCCTTAAGGCATGAACCACAGTCAAACCCTATTCTGCCATCCCTAACTTATCAAAAGAATCAACTTTTCCTCCTCTTGCCTCTTCTTACCATTTGCCTCCACTTAATAGAATGGAACTATCCATCATCTTTTATCTGTTTCTCATCTGGATGTCCAAAGGGTTTCCAAGTCTACTTTGAAGCCTCTTGAATCTACCTGGTCCTTTCTGTCCAGGTTTGGCTTTCTTTTCCTTTAGTCTTTTATCCTTTCTCCCCTAAGTAACCACATGCTAACCCATTCTCCCTATGGCCAGACCTAATACCCTCCAAGTTACCTACACTACCCTCCCACGTTAAATTTCCTAAAGGCAAGCACCCAGGACATTACTTAAAAGCCATTAATGACTCCCTAGCTAAAGAAATGAAACACAATCACTTCACCCCAGGACTCACGGAGCTAGATGTATGCCCCCAAATCCATTTTCTCCCCCACTATTTTCCCACAAGGCCACCTCACTACAGACAGAGAGGACCACAGGTGACACATCTCACGCATCCCACCTCCACACCTTTGGGAAGGCTAGAGTTGACTCTATCAAGAATGACCTCAGTCCCAGGGCGCCTGGGTGGCTCAGTCATTAAGAGTCTGCCTTCGGCTCAGGTCATGATCCCAGGGTCCTGGGATCAAGCCCCACGTCAGGCTCCCTGCTCAGCAGAAAGCCTGCTTCTCCCTCTCCCACTCCCCGTGCTTGTGTTCCCTCTCTCGCTGTTTCTGTCAAATAAAAAAAAAAAAAAAAATCTAAAAAAAAGAATGACCTCAGTCCCACCTCTCTGGAAATTCTGCCCATCTGGCAAGATCCTTCCTTTAGTGAGTCTGTCCTTCCCCTTCCTAACCCTTCCCTTGGGTAGGAGTTTTCTTCTTGGAACCTCTTCGCCACTGCCTTTGTTCTCTGATTTCATTCCCTGTTATCATTTTCCTCATCCTGACCTACCCCCACCATCACTTATACTACAGGCTCTCAGAAGAAAGACGCTGGGTCTTGCTCACCTTGGCATCTTCCAGAGTACTCACTGAAAGTGCTCAGAAATGCTTCTTTGATTTATCTGAAAATCCACTTTGCAGAGATTATGCTTTCCTCTGCAACTTTAAAGCATGTATCTTATATCATTTATGCAGCACTAAGATTGTGCCCTGAATATTAATTCTTCCACACGCAAATGTCCCGCATCCCCGGTGAAAAGTACAAGTTCTCTGAAGGCAAAGACCACGTCTCCCTTTTCATGTATGGATCCAGGACCTTGCATCAAAGGTACTAAATATGTATTCTTACAATATTTGTGTGATCTCCCCCAATAAAGCTGCATTTCTCCAAGGTTGTCCTGTTCCTCACGGTACGCACCCCAGGGTTTTATAGTAAAAAATATTTCCATACCACCCCCCCCCACACACACACAGCCTCTCCCCCACATACAATCTTCTCTTCTTAGACATTTACAATGTGCATTAACACCTCAAAGAGACTGAGCAGTCCTATACTAAAGAAACCTAAACAGGACATTTTCAAAACTTACTTCACACAAGGAAACTTCTCTTGCTTATATATCTGTTAACATCCAGCAGTGCCACTTGGAGAAATCAAACTAAACAGTTTGAAGCAACATCCTATATATAACTAAGTGCCCAGTAAATAACATATGTAAGACATTTTATAGTTTATATTTTATAGCATACTTTCAACACATTATTACAACTGAACTCCCTCAATACACAGACTCATATGTAGGAAAATATAAAGAAGGGAAAATCTGTCTTGCTTTCCTCCAATCCCCTCTACTTCTCACTCAACATTCCTTTGTTCATGCATGAAATCAACTGAAAACTCCTTTTCTTTGGTTACTGTGAGACACTAAGGATACAAGGTGACTCAATGTATTCTTCCCTTCAAGGGACTTGTTCCAGCCTCTTGGAACTGAGACGGTCCTTAAGTATAAACTCCAAATCGTACTCTTGGGGTAAGGAAGGTAGGTTTTAGGGTCAAGAAATCTACCGTGAAGACACAGAGGTCACTTGATTAATGAGACTTTAGCTTAAAGGAAACTCAAAGTTCCAAACTTAGAGCTATATCAATAAGTATTAGGTTTGACTGCATATGAAAGAAAACCCAAAATAATAGTGGCTTAAACAAGATAGAAGTATAAACTGAGTATAAATATACAGAGTCTGAGAGGAGCCCAGAGCTGACATGACAGCCCCAAGGACACCCGAGATTGGGGTTCCCTCTATCAACCTAATGGAAGGCTTCCATCTTTAAGATCACCTCAGGGTCCAAAATGGCAGCTGGAATGCTAACCATCAAGTACTCATCCCAAGAAGGAAAAAAAAAAAAAAAAAAGATTATGGAATAGCTTTCAGTGGAGTGGTAAGATCCCTTTATGGAGCCTTTCTCCAATCCTCCGTGTCACTTCTCATTGACCAGGACCTGGTCACACAGCCAAAACCAGTTCAGAGAAGGCTGCGAAATACGGTCTTTTAGCTGAGTATGCTGCATCCCCAATTGTTTTTAATGGAGTCCTATTACTAAGAAAGAACAGGAGAAAGGAAATTGGGTAGTCTACTAGCAATCTCTGCCATAAGGAAAAAGGTGTTAGAATCCTACTACCTTCAAATACTGGTCAGAAGTCCTTTAGCCCTGTGTTTCTCAAGCCCATTCATTAATAAGAATCACCTGCAAGGGATGGGTGGTGAAGGGGTGGGAGAAGAGATCCTCATTGAAATATAGATTCCCAGGCTCCACCCAGACCTACTGAACCAGAATCTCTAGGGAGAGGACCTGGGGATCCCTGTTTTTAGCAAGCACCCTAAGTGATCCTTATCATCAAGCAAGTATGGGAAACAATGAAATCTAATCTCCAACCAACTTGGCCGTCTCAGCAAATTCCTGAGCCTTGGGGCCTCGGAGGCAGCCAGCCCACCCTTGAGCGGCAAGAGATAATGGCAGTTCTTTCCCATACTGCGGCAAGTCCTATCAGAGGGCCTACTCCATGGGAAGAGACCAAGGGTGCCTCACCAAAAAGGAATCATAAAAGCAATTATGAACCAAGCAACCAAGGGCTTTAACCAGCCAGATCTGTCACATGAACAAACTGGATCATATAAAATCAGTCCATTTCCTTACAGAAAGCTTTTGGCATGACTGTTTTCTAATTTTTCAATCTATCAACTAGGACACGAGTTTGACAAATGTCAAATGTTAAATGTCTCTCAGGCTCCTTAGCACCCACAGTGCATTAGGGAGCACCCAGTAGGGTCACCTGAAGTTGACTGAAGGCCTTTAGCCTATGGGTAGAAGGGTTTCTCTCTGGGGATTCAAGTTTAAAGCTAGATGGAAAAGGTGCAGTGCCCTTGGTAACATTTAGAAGTCAACCGTTCTGTACTGTGTCCCCTGTCCCTTGTGACATCTTTCCTCCAAACAAAGATACTGAGGACATGTTAGTTACTTGTAATTCCAACCATCCTAGCAGTTCTGAAACCAAGGGGGACCTGAGAACAAATGTGATGGATGAACTCTAAGACTGTAGGGGATTTTGATTTCATTTGCTCTCTCACCCAGGCTAATACTGAGAAAATCTGGTGGGGGGCAGGGGTTAATTATATCAGAAACCACTTATATCTGGCATGACCCTTCCATGGAAGAAAAAGATTCCAAACTTATGGTTGGAGGTTTCTTTATGAGTGAAGAATTAAACCCTCAGAATGTAATGAATAAAAGAATGATAGATATTAAAGATTCTTTTTCACCTACTGGTGTTATGTTTTGAATTATGTTCTCCAAAAAAAGATAGGAAGTCCTAACCTCCAAGACCTCAGAAAGTGACCTTACATGTAAATAGGATCTTTGCAGAGGAAATTAAAATGAGGTCAATAGGGTAGGCATTATTCCAATGACTGGTGTCCTTAAAGGGGAAATCTGGACAGAGACAGACATGGGTGGAGGGAAGACAGCCATATGAAGACAGAGGACTGGAGTGAGGTGTCTACAGAACAGACTGCTGAAAATCGCTGCTTACTACCAGACGCTAGGAGGACGCGAGGAAGACGGGCTTCAGAGGGAACGTGGCCCTGCCCACATCTTGATTTCAGACTTCTAGCCTCCAGATCTGTGAGACAAGAAATCTCTATTGCATGGAAGTCACCCAGCTTATGGCACTTTGTTATTTCAGCCCTAGTAAATGAATACAGTTGGTTAGTGGGGACGCATTTCCTCACCAAGGTCAAATTCGACATCCTTGGTTGGGGGGGGATTATTCTGATGCCTCTCAGATCAGGAAGATCTACAACACTGCTTCCTTACTACAGGACTGCTTGGCATCCTGGATTAGTGGTTCTAAACACTTTCTGCTCAGGACAATCGTCAAAGGAGTCTTAAAAATACCCAGGTCAGGCTCCTCTCCAGAAAATCGGATTTAATTGGTTTGGGGCTGGGTGGGATGAAGAGTAGTAACAGGTTTTTGTTTCTGGTTTTGTTTTTGTAACTCCCCAGGTAATTTTAACATGCAGAGGGAGTTAAGAACAACTGCCCAAGATTATATGGGTAAAGGTTTTTGGGGTTGTTTTTTTTTTTTATAAACAATAGAGGGGAGAGCTAACCCTCTAACTCAGAAATACTAGGAAAACCCAACCTCTGTGAAATTGACATTAAGTAGCCATTGACTTTGAAAGTTGACTGTAGAAATTAAATTTCTATATGAATAATTGTTCCATCACTACCTGTGGGCAATGTTTTAACTAAATGACTCCACACAGGCTTTCAGGCATCTAAGTTTATCCGTGGCATCCCTCCATAGTTTTAATAGAATGTAAAATTTTATTGTTTAAAAAAAAAAGCTACTGATATTTTCACTATTGCAACTTGGCAAAACATCCAAATATCGACATCTAAAGATACCCACTGCCAATAAAGTAGGTACTAAGTAAATTTCAGAAAAGTTTTTCTGTTTTGGTAAAAAGGGCAAGGTAATTACTTGATAGTTGTTCAACAGCTGACATGATTATACGGTCAGAACTCTGTAGACTTCTTAAAAACACTGGAATTTCTTAGCTGTGTTATTACTTTAAATATGGTTCTAAAGAATATATTAAATTATATATTCAATTATATGTAGGTAAAACTCAGAAGGCAGCCTAGCTTTTTTATACCTCCTAATTTCTTGACAAGCTAACTTTTCCTTCCTCTACTTCAGAAACCAAACAAATTCACAAATACAGTAGACAAAAAAGACATCAAGAGCCTTTTTCTTCCTTCCTTCCTCTTCCTCTCTTCCTGCCTCTATCTCAATCTCTCTCCTCTTGACATTTGAGCTTTGATTTTCCCCTTGGACAGAAGGTCAGAGACAGAGATTTCCTGTCTACAGCTCCGCTTTGTGCTTAAGGAAACGTGAAAAAAAAAAAGACCTGCATATTTCAAAGACGGTCATTAGAACCACTATATACAGTAGGACCATGTTCTTTCCTCCCTGTTTGTCCTTCATGAGTAGAGATTACAAGAAATGTCACGGGCAAGAGGAAGAGGAGGATACATTTTGACTAGGTACCAAGGGAGCCTTGAACACACTCCAATTATGAAGTAGATTCTTTCTTTTTTTCCAGATGCCCGTGGGACTTCGCACAACTCCAGTAAAAATAAATGTACTGCTTTCGGACTCCATCACAGACGCAATTACCAGTGGACACAGAGATGGATGGGAGCAGAGGGAGTTACAAAGAGACCTGAACAGGAAATACAGAACTTTAAAGCTTAATGAGACTTTGGAGGGCATCTTATTTTACCCACATGGAAACCAAGGGAGGGGCACGGACTTGCAGGAGCCTCACACCTGTATGGGCAGAGCTGAGATCAGTAAACGTAGCCCGCTGTTCTGGCCGCAAAGCCACCTGCCAAGTCTTTTTTTTTTTTTTTTTTTAAGATTTTATTTATTTATTTGACAGAGACACAGCGAGAGAGGGAACACAAGCAGGGGGAGTGGGAGAGGGAGAAGCAGGCTTCCCGCGGAGCAGGGAGCCCGATGCGGGCTCGATCCCAGGACGTGGGATCATGACCTGAGCCGAAGGCAGACGCTTAACCACTGAGCCACCCAGGCGCCCCGCCACCTGCTAAGTCTTGAGGCCATCTAGGAGAAACAGTAAGACGCGGAGCCAGCCTCTTTGCCTCTCTGGCCTCATGTTTTACATATTTATCGCGTCTTAATATGCTGTAACTGATAGGGGGTGGTGAAAGCTGGAGGTCTTAAGATTGAGTTATGGCCTCTTGTTAAAAAGAGGAAAAGTCTTTTCTGGAGTGGAAAGAGGATACTTCTCATGCGATGCAATCCACAGCACAAAGTTCAAGGTCAAAGAGCCACGTGTGGCACATCCAGAAGGGCACGAGGATTAACCTCTGTGCCCATAAGATGGCACAGGTAGGGCACCTGGGTGGCTCAGATGGTTAAGCGTCTGCCTTCGGCTCAGGTCATGATCCTGAGGTCCTGGGATCGAGTCCCACATCTGGCTCCCTGCTAGGCGGGGAGCCTGCTTCTCCCTCTGCCTCTCTCTCTCTCTCTCTCTGACTCTCATGAATAAATAAATTAAAAAAAAAAAAAAAGGGCACCTGGGTGGCTCAGTTGGTTAAGCGACTGCCTTCGGCTCAGGTCATGATCCTGGAGTCCCGGGATCGAGTCTCGCATCGGGCTCCCTGCTCGGCGGGGAGTCTGCTTCTCCCTCTGACCCTCCTCCCTCTCATGCTCTCTGTCTCTCATTGTCTCTCTCCCAAATAAATAAAATCTTTAAAAAAAAAAAAAAAAAAGATGGCACAGGTAACCTGGCCTTTCAAGCGGAGAAAAATGCTCTCGCCGTAACAGGAGCCAGGAGGACAGTACGACACAGATGAGGGGCAAAGAGCTTCACAGGACTTTGTGGTACAGCATTGGGGACAACAGGCCCAACACCAACGCAACCATGTTCTGAAATGAAAAATTCCTTCCACAAATCCAGGACTCAATGCCTCAAGTATCATCTTTCAAATGTCAACACAGTGTCTAAATATCAGCCTCAAATCCATTACTGAGCCAGAGATATTTTGCGTAAGGGCCCGCCAAATATGGGAAAAGTCCTATAAAGGCAGAAAAAAATCCTTAAGTGACATTCGATTTATGTTTACGTTACCAGAAATCTCATTGTGTCCAGTTTAATGAGTAACTTTTAATATGGGAAGATATACACATTCCATGGGTCATATAAAACCAAGGCTGCTGAAGTGGGCGCTTCAACATTTCAAGGAAAAGTATGAATTATGTGAAGGTCAAGTCCCTTTTAAAAAGTATATTAGGAAGCATAATAAAAATAAGGAAGTGGTTATAAATCTGAGTTCCAAGAATGGTAACTCCCTTGTATGGACAGAGAAAAACAGTGGGACAGGACAATTACATTCCTATGCTACGAGAACACTTGAACAGAAAGAAAAACACACAAAGGCCAGAATCACATTAAAAAAATGCGTTTCATTGAGAAGCTCCATATTGAAATGAGTGTGGTTCAACCAGCAGCTGCAGTTCAAATGTCCCTTGAGTTCAGATGGCAAATGACAGGATATCACTTATTTAAATACAGAGATTGTTTGCACACATCGAAAGAAAAAAGGAAAGTGGCCATAAACTGGTCCCACAAGGCAGAACCTAAGTGGACTGGTCAGCTCCCGAGCATGAAGACAAGGAGCTGGCAATGCTGAGGGAAGGAGAGCTCAGGTGACCAGTGTCCACTCACGTCCATTCCTACAGATGTGAGGGCTGCTTTTTCAATTTTTTGTTCTCCTGTCAGGGTCGAACACTGCACTATCCAAGAGAAATAAAATGGAAGTCACATTTTATATTTTTTTAATAGCCACATTTTTAAAAATTAAAACAGATGAAATCAATTACATTTGATAGAACCCAATAAAACCAAAGTGTTATCCTTTCAGCATGAAATCAACATGAAAGCTATTAATGAGATAGTTTACATTCTTTTTTCATGCCATGCCATCAAAATCTTGCACGTTTCCAGGAAGTACATCTCAATTCCGATGCTACATTTTTATCAGAAATACTTGATGGCATTTACAGTTCATGAGATTTATCCTAAAAAAACAAAAACAAACCACAACCAAATTCACATACTCAAGTTGTTCCGAACATAATTAAGTTTCCCAATATCAAAAAACACAGGGGCGCCTGGGTGGCTCAGTTGGTTGGGCGACTGCCTTCGGCTCAGGTTATGATCCCAGGGTCCTGGGACCGAGCCCCGCATTGGGCTCCCTGCTCGGCGGGGAGCCTGCTTCTCCCTCTCCCACTCCCCCTGCTTGTGTTCCCTCTCTCGCTGTGTCTCTCTCTGTCAAATAAATAAATAAAATCTTTAAAAAAAAAAAACAAAACACAAATGTTCCAATATCTGAATAGAGTATTCTAAAATTTAAATTTATTTAAATAAATAAAAATTTGCTTTGTCAGTCAGGCAAGCTACATTTCAATTGCTTAACAGATGTATGTGTAGGCAGCCACAGGCATGGACAACACTCATGTGTCCCACCCTCAGGAGTCATCTCTGTTTCCAACTTCCCACGGAATAGACGTCAGGCAATAAAACAAACTCAGAGTCAGTCCATAGGAAGATAGAAATAATTTCCTCATTATTCATACCTTTATGAACTCCAGCTTATGCAATACAGAAAAGGAACAAATATTATCTCTTAAAAAACCAGATTTGAGGGGTGCCTGGGTGGCTCAGTTGTTAAGTGTCTGCCTTCGGCTCAGGTCATGACCCCGGTGTCCTGGGATCGAGCCCTGCATCGGGCTCCCTGCTCAGCAGGAAGCCTGCTTCTCTCTCTCCCTCTCCCACTCCCCCTGCTTGTGTTCCCTCTCTCGCTGTGTCTCTGTCAAAAAAATAAATAAAATCTTTAAAAAGAAAAAAAACAAAAACAAAAACAGATTTGATAGATGGGATCTATAACCAGGGATAGAAATTATCTGGGAAAGGGAAGTGAGTATCTTGTACATTTTTGTCTTATTTATTCTTCACAATACCCTACGAGGCAGGTATTTTTCTAAAATTCCCATTTTTACTAAATAGGAAACAGGCTCAGGGAAGTTAGAGATAGTTAAGTGAGGCACACAGAATTTGAGCTTAACTAATGAATCAAACTAACTCTTACGAGATACTGGATTTTGTTCACAAAACCCAGCCCAGGAAGTCAAGTAATTCTGGATCCTGCCTCCCTAGGAGAGGTCAGAAGACAGACAAAGCACACTGATGGGAGTGTGATCTGCACACCTCTCCATTTTTATTGAAAGTGCCATGATCTATAAACCCTTCACTTGAAGTGCTGATATAACGTTCTCTCTCTCTCGTAAGACAAGACGAAGAACCTGAGGGTGGATCCTAGTGATCAACAGTTCCAAAAGCTGTGCAGGTGACTGTCCTAAAGGTGAGGTTGACAACAACAGAGCCAGAGTAGACCTAATCTTCGGTTTGCACCCGAATTTTTGTAAGATTTCCAGTTTTTATAGATGTAAATTAGATTTCTGCAACTTTTTAATAGTTTTGTAATATGTACTCCAAAAATACACTCAGCCAGTGGCTTTCTTATTTCCTCAGTATTCCTCTAAGTAGAAGTGTTGGTATGTACCATATGCATTTGTTTCTCATTTGTTGTAATTATAATGTCATATAATTTTGTAACTTGAATCTCTCTCCACTTAATTTATCATATGCACTTTCCCAGTTGCTACATAATTTAAGCTTAACACTTTTAAGGACTCTAGAACATTCTTCTCCATGGATGTAAAATAATGTATTTGCCTACTCCTGCAAAATATGGGTTACTCTCCATTTTTTCCTTAATATAAACAATACTACAAAAACACCCTACGTTTCAGATGATTTCCTTCACATAGTTTCCCTTGAGCGGGCCAAAACTGCCACGAAGGCTAACCCAATAGTATTGTTTACAAAACACAGGTTTGTGGTAAAGTGAAATGTGTAAGCAGGGCTCACAATGGGCTGGAAAGTATCAGAATCTCAAAGATAAGGAACAGTTACTACATTCTACCTGGGGCCTAAATAGGAGACCTGTGTCTGTCTTGAGGGCTTACTTGACCCTTCTGAAGAATTCTTTCAAAACTAGGAGTAAGCTGTCCAGAATCTTTTTGACAAACTTTAGCAAAATGACTCATAAATTGAGTCACTGACCCATAAAAATTGAATAAGAATCCCAGCATCCTTTAAATGAGGTTGAAATGCTGTCCCATCTTAGCCAGGGCCCAAGCACTATTCTGTTTCCGGTAACAAGCAGCCCTGTTCTTAGTAATACTCAGGCTCTCTTGTAACCAGAGACACAGATGCCAGTCAGGAAATTGGGTTAAATTTAAATTGGGTTAAATTGGGTAACTTCTGCCTAGGGAACACAGGCTAGTTAATTAGTCTACACCAAAGTTCACGACTGGTCTCCTTAGCACTTGAGCTAAGGAGCTATGGATACAAAATCATTTCACAGTTTGGGTACAAAACAAAACCACAAATGCGTTGTACATAACAAGCCAGGCGCTCCAATAATACTCGCTAATGTCACATAATACAATCAAAAGTAACCAGAAAGGACATTCGGACCATACTAAAGGGAACCCATCTGGAAAACCCTCCTGCCTTTTGGTTTCGGGTCCATGCCATGGGGAGAGCAGTAAATACTGAGCAAAGAGGGGCCAGAGGAATGAGGGGTGACGATGAACTCTGGGTATTTTCATGTTGCTCTTACTTATTCAGCACAGTGCCTGGTTGTCCAGAACTGGGCAAGATGCTGCAGACTAAAGCAGGGACCATGATCTCATCCTACCATGACCCAGACTGCCACCTGCCACTAAAAGCCACACATTCCCTGTGGGGGAAAGGGAGAGATGGCTTTACACTGGAAAAGGCAGGAATCTACAGCACCAGACTCCCCCAATGGTGGTGGGACTTAACTCGCTGAACACTCACACCAGAGCTCACAAAACCACCCACCTGCCCCCTATGGGCATAGCACAGCCCCGGACCAACCACGGAGCCACCACCGGAGGCCACCACTGGGGACAACGGTGCCCCAGACCTCCACAACCACAACTACCCTAGTCTAAGTCGTGCCCTTTGTTATTTTCCCACCAGAAAACAATACAAACATTCCTTAAGTCTCAGGGTCCAATTTGCATGAGGTCCTCCCCCTCCGATGGCCCTGGGGTTCCTCCCCAAAACAGGTCTAACCACTTTGCTTTCCATGTTAACCCACCCAGCTCTTATCTCTGGCACCAAAGGCTTCCACACTTATCCTGTGCATCTGGCTCGCTGGCTTCCCTGGAACAGGTTTTGGTCAGAGTTTACCCATGATTATCACCTGTCAGTTGCCACTGGAAAATTGCAGAGGAGACTCTGAAATCCAATCACAGGCTTTACCTGGCTGGCTGGGATCATGGTTTGGTTTTTGCTTTTGTTTTGTTTTGTAAATCTCTGCCGGCAAACCCCAAGCCCAGCAGCCGCCACACACCCCGGGGGCAGAGCGTGGCTTCGGCAGCCAGAGTCCCTGGGCACAAGTCCTGGCTCCTACTTTCCCTCTGGGATTTAGACAAGTGTCAGGAATGGAATTATGGGGTTGAATCCCATCATTTGCGCTGAAGTCTTAACCCTCAGCCAGTACACCTCACAACTGTTTAGAAACAGGGTTGTGGAAGATGTAATTAGTTAAGGTGAAGTCATTCTGGAGGAAGGTGGGCTCCTAACCCAATACAACTGCGGTCCTTCTAAAAAAGGGACATTTGGACAGAGAGACCCACACAGGGAGCACTCCATGGGAAGATGAAGGCAGAGGAGCACCAAAGCCTGCCAGCAAGCCACCAGACGCATGGACAGGGGCATGGAATGGATTCTCCCTCAAGCCTCATACCTCCTCACACCTCCATTTCAGCTGTCCATCCCCCAGACCTGTGAAAACAATGCATCTTTATTGCTTAAGACACTCCACTGGTACTACTTTGGTGCGGCTGTGCTTGCAAACTAACACAGCAAGTTACTGGGTCAGTTTTCTCATCTGTACAATGGGGATAAGAACGGCCGGAGGAATAAATTACAATTTGCTAAGTTGCTTAGATAATGCCTGACTCAGAAGTGCATTTTAATGTTAAGTAAATAGTCTCCTCTTTTTTTTTTTAACCAAGTAGTTTTTTGTTGTTTTTTTTTAAGTTTCCTACCATCTCTTCCTACCAAATTGCATAGTGAAATGCAAGTACAATAATAGGCCCACACCAGATTTCTCAGGAGATGAGGGTCACTTACACTTGGCTGGCATGCCCAGAACAGGGTGTGGCCCATGGTGTAGTAACAGGAATCCAGATTTCCTCCCTACTCTTCATCTACACCCACACAAAGCACCACATCCCTCCCCACCCCTGCAGCAGCCCCCACCAGAGCATCGCCCTAGTCCTGGCCCTTCCCTCTGGTCGGTCTCTCAAAACCCCCATTGTCCTTCCGCCCAAAATGCGATCTTCATTAAGCCTCATTCTTCAGTTTCACCCACCCACCCCCAGCTTTCGATGCTGTGCAGTCTATCCCTCCTGTCATCTGACTTTATTTCCTGTTCTTTGCCCACGTTCATCTCCCTCTCCAGTTAGCACCCCCCTCCCCACCAGTACTGGTTTCCTCTGGTAATCCTAACCTAGGCAAGAAGCCCAACCCCAAATTCACCTCCTCTGTGAAACTCCTACGGTATTTATCACCTGCACTCCTGATGTCGTTGTGAAGGACACAAGCCCTGTACAGCTGTATGTTTCATGCACATGAGTCCCAGGGTTGTGTGGAGAGTCAACTTTTGAAACCATTCATCACATACTACTGAAGACCTTACTGATACCAGGCACTGGGGTAACTGATAACATTAGCAACCATTTAGTGAGAATTTACCATGTGCCAGATTTTATCCTAATCCTCATGCTGATGCTAAGCGAGGAGTTGGCATCACGCTGGTTTACAGATAAGAAAACCAAAGATCAGAGAGATTATAGAACTTGCCCAACATCACATAGGCAGGAAGAAACAAAACTGGGACAAAATAGAAAACAGGACAGAAATAGTACAATGGTCGGCTATAACCAGACCCAAATAATGTGGATTAAGGCATTGTCCATTTGGAAGGAGGTCAATAGTTATCACATAGATATACAGCACTGTGTATATGTGTTCACACACACACACACACACACACACACACAAACTGACATCCTTCCAAATAGACAATGCCTTAATCCACATTATTTGGGATCTGGTCCTACAGATACATAAGATATAACTATAAATCTACACAGACCCGTATCTCTGAAGGCAGAGCCATTCAATACTTTAATGACTTAAAGAGGCATGCCTACCAAGTTTGTAAATGACTCAGTGTGATTATAAGAATCAGAGTTTAAAATGATGCAAAAACTAGCGAAACGGATTTATCAAACAAAATAAAATTTAATGGGATAAATATAGTGCCCTGAATTTGAGTTCAAATATCCAACAGAACAAGCCCATGAAGAGAAAGATAGGGCTTTGCAAGCAAAAGTAGTAGGAAAGAATAAAAAAATAAACCAGATAGGAATCAAGAGGGGAAGGCAGCTGTAGGAAAAAAACATCATCTTAGGTTATATCAAGAAAGCTATATGCCTGGGAAATAGAAATGGCACTATTTTAAGTTCTTTGGGAACAAATCTCAAGTTCTGCTCAGAACTCTAAGCCCCAAAGTTTGAGACTCAAAGTGGCATATATGGGTAGAGGAAACTGATCGATACAAGAATCTTCAGCTTTCCGGGCGCCTGGGTGGCTCAGTTGGTTAAGCGACTGCCTTCGGCTCAGGTCATGATCCTGGAGTCCCTGGATCGGGCCCCGCATCGGGCTCCCTGCTCAGCAGGGAGTCTGCTTCTCCCTCTGACCCTCCCCCCTCTCATGTGCTCTCTCTCATTCTCTCTCTCTCAAATAAATAAATAAATAAATAAATAAATAAATAAATAAATAAATAAATAAATAAAAAGAATCTTCAGCTTTCCGTTTCATAAACTGCATGCTGACTGAATGTATGTACTCAGTGTAACCTAAAACTGAGCTTATGACGGGTAATTGTAGGCTGACATCATTCCCAAACTGTCCTATGAAGGTGTGGATCAGGTCTTGACAGTTCCTATCTGTGTAAGCAATCCCAAAATGCAGGCTGCAAAATAGTATACTTAACCAGGCCCCCGTTAATCCCATATCTTATCAAGGCAGATCACTGGACATATTATTTGACTCAAAAGAAAAAGTCTGATTGATAACCTAACGTCACCAGCTGGTAACGCTCAGGGCAGTTTTCATTTCTAACACGGAAAAGGCATTTAATTTCACTGAAACCACATGTTGCAATAGTCTTGCACCGACAGGACAATGGGGAATTGGCAAGTAGCAACCACTATTCCCTTCTGGGGTAAAAAGAATCAAAATGAAGAACATTTGGCACACCTTTCTCATCCAACTCCCAAACGACGTTCACCGTGGAAACTGCCTGTGGCCGAGTAGATTTGTTTTCTAGGGCTGCCACAAGAGTCCCCCAAACTGGATGGCTGAGACAGCAGCAACGTACTGTCTTGTGTTCTGGAGGCCAGACATCAAGGTGTCAGCAGGACTGGTTCCTCCTGAGGGCTGTTCATGCTCCCTCCTCACTTCAGGTGGTTTGCTGCCAACCTCCAGCATTCCTTGTCTTTTAGATGCATCATCCGCCTCCCTGCCTCCCTGCCTCCATATTCACATGGTGTGTTCCCGGTGTCCTTCCCCGTTTTCCCTCTATACATGTCTGTCTCTGTGTCCAAATTTCTGCTTTTTATAAGGACGCCAGTCATACTGGATTACAGCCTACCCTAATGACCTCATTTTTTAAAAAATAATTTGATTACCTCTGTAAAGATCCTATTTCCAAAAAGGTCACATTCTGAAGTACTGGAGGGTAGGACTTTGATATATCTTTTTTTTTTTTTTTTTTGGTTGGGGGGAGGCAACTCAACCATATCACTGAGTTCATCTTCTCCAGTGTCCCTTCCACTCACCTCTCTGGACTTAGCTGGTTTTGTGGCTGCCGGCTAGAGGAAAGGTTCCCTGTCTCCCTTGCAGCTAGGCAGGGACATGTGACTAAGCTCCAGTCGGCTCCATGTGAGGGCAAGGATTTGTGCCCCCTTCAGGGTCACAGCCTTTAAAAAGGAAAATGCTTGCGCTCTACTCTCACGCTGTTCAAGTCTTAAGGAGCCAGAAAAATACGCAACATGAACAGCACAACCTAGACCAGCGCTGTCCAGAAGAATTATTATTATTTTTTAAAGATTTTATTTATTTATTTGAGACAGAGAGAATGAGAGAGAGAGAGCACATGAGAGGGGGGAGGGTCAGAGGCAGAAGCAGGCTCCCTGCCGAGCAGGGAGCCCGATGCGGGACTCAATCCAGGGACTCCAGGATCTGACCTGAGCCGAAGGCAGTCGTTTAACCAACTGAGCCACCCAGGCGCCCCAGAAGAATTATTAATGCAAGACTTTTCAAGTTTCTGGGAGCCATATTTAAAAAATAAAAAGGAAGTGAAATGAATGTTAATATGTTTAGTTAATCCAATATGTCCAGAATATTAGCACTTTGGTTGTAGAATTAAGAAAAAAATTAAGGATATATTTTACATTCTTCTTCTGGTGCTGAGCCTTTGAAGTCTGGTGTGTATTTTATAGTCACAGCATATCTCAATTTAGACTAGCCACCTCTCAAATGGTCACGAGCCACACATTGACTACTGCCGTACAGTGTCGCTCTGGAGAGCAGGAAAAGGACATCACAAAAAGATCTGGGTCCCTGGATGAATCTATGGAGCACAGTTATCCTGCTGACCCTGCAGTCCTTGAAACTTCAAGAAAACAACTTCTATCCCATTTGATTTCAGGGCATTTTGTTAAAACAGCTTATCCCATATCCTCGTAAATGTCCACTGGACCTCACAGAAGGACCCCGGAGCTTCAGTTATGAAACAACCCTTCAAAGAATGGAGAGCTCCACGAATTCACACGGACTCCTATGAAAAACCCACCAGAAGAGTAGCCCCAGTTTGAAAAGCTGCCATAGCAACACTCTGTCGGCATTGGAAAATATATCTCAGAATAAATCCATCCAAGGAGAACATGTAGTTCCTCAGATTTTTTCCTGTTCTTGTCCCACATTATAAATCTCTTCGCTCCCCAGCCTATGGGACAGCCCGGGGGAAAAAGCAGGAGGTGGAGACCATCAGATCATTTGGCCTCCCAAGAAAATAAAAATCAATTCCTTTCGGACATTACTTCCCAAAAAGTTAAAACATTTTTCATTAACACAATAAAAACCACCCTAAGAACTGGGCAATCAAGTGGATCACAATATGCGGACTTTCCTTGTTTAAAAGGAGGCAGGGACTCAAACAAAAGGAGAGTCAAGGGTAGTGGCCTCATCTTTACAGATATGTTGGGCCTGTAGCTAATGCGGACACTGAGTGCCGTATAAGTGAAGATAACCACCTCTACACAGCAAAGATCTTTGGGTAGAAACTCAACTGAAAAGCACCACAGGATGAATCCAGAAGCAATTCCTAGTTCACTTCCAAGGAGAGGTTCCATACGAGAATTTGTCACACAAACATCAAGGTCAGCAAGAGTTCCAAATGATCAGGTAATTAATTCAGAATACAGAGATAAGAAGTAATAACCTACATGATTCCCTGCTTATGTAGACTCTCAGATTTCCCCAAGTTTAGGAGCCAGGTTCTGAGTTTCATAATCGTCTCCAGCTGCATCTGGGATGGATCAGGTTTAACCAAAATTTCCTGGAGTTAATAATCTGGGGGAGCTAGAAGGAAGCTGTCAGCCAGGTAGCCAGCAATGAGGCTCTATTTAGAAATCGACCTGTTTTGTTTTGAGATATAGACATTTTTATCAGCTCCAGTAGAAGAGCAGAAGTAGCATCTGTTCTCTCTTGCTTTAAAAGTCAAGGCCGAAGTGTATTTGCCTCCCAGGAAACAAGCAACCCAAGATTTTCCCAGATCCTCCCCTGCCGCGGGAATGCCGCTAATGTTGGTGAGCTCGGCCACTGTAGACAGCGTTCGTAGGATGCAAAGTCACTGCCTGGGTCTTTGTGCTTAGCGCAACAGAGCAGAATTTATCTCATGCAGGTTCAAGCTTTGGAATTTGGGAAGGAGAATGCCCCAGGTCAGCAAGTGTGTACAGCGGTCGACAGCCCTAGCATGGGCGGCAAGAAAACCCGGGGTTCAGAGCTCTTTGCCATTCATCTAATGTGTGACTTCGGGCAAGCTACTTAACTTCCCTTCACCTTAATTTCTTCCTCTGTAAAATGTTATAACAACAATGGTCTTTACTGGAAAAAGTTTGGTAAGCATTACCCGATAAAGAGCAGGTGAAGGGCTTGGCACAGTGACTGGCATGTAGCAAGCATTCAATAAAGAAGAGCTCTTCTCCTCATTTCTGCTGTAGTAGGTCAGCGATCCATACATATTTACTCTTGCAATTCATATTCTGTGTTAGGCAGATTTAAAAAAATGGGATAGTCTGGCCTCCCTCTATTAGACACTGAAAATAGTCCACAAGAAACTGTGGCACTAAAGTCATGAGCATGCATGCTGGGAGAGGCGGGGTGGGGCAGCAAAACTTTGGAGAAACTTCTCTTAGATGGAAAAGCAAGGAGGTATGCTCTGGGTTGAATTGTGTTCCATTGCCCCCCACTTCCCTAACTCCCCACCAGAACTGATAAGCTGAAATCTGAGGCACCTCAGAATAGGGCCCGATCTGGAGATGGGGTCTTTACAGAGGTAGGGAATCAAGTTAAACTGAGGTCATTTGGATGGGCCCTAATCCAACAGAACCACGTCCTTATAAAAAGGGGAAATCTGGACACTGAGACACGCATACAGAGCGAGCGCCATGTGAAGAGGAGGGTGGAGGTCAGGTGATGCATCTATAAGCCAGTGATTGCCAGAAAACCACAAGAAGCCAGGAGAGGCTTGGAACAGATTTGCCTTCACAGCCCTCCCAGGAACCAGCCCCACTGACACCCTGAGCTCAAACTTGTAGCCTCCAGAACTGGGAGGCGATAAGTTTCAGTTGTTCAAGCCACTGGGTGTGTGTTTATGGCAACCCTAGGCACAAGGTGAAATGGGGCAGCAGGTGGATTCCCCACTCAGGACTGATAAGACCTGGAAAATATGTAGTAGGACACAAACTTGACCGAATTTCTCTTCCAGAAGTTTACCAGAGTCTCATACCTCCACCCAAAAAGGTCATCTCTGATGTATTTTGACATTATGTCTACTAAAAAAAGAGGCTTAGCTTTACAACAGATTTGGCCAAGGTTCTTCTGTCAACAGAGAAACTTGGATTTTAAATATTCCCATTTTGTGTGTGTGTGGTGGGGGAAGGAGACTCAGGCATCCGTAACACCTTATAAATGACCAAAAACTCCTTGGCGGGGGCGGGGGGGAACCTTGGCAGAGATGTGGATTATCGACCTTCATAGGAACAGTTCTGTCAATGGGCAACAAATTCAAACTCCTGTCTGAGCAGGATGTGTCTGGTTCCTCAAGATTCACGGTGTGTGTGCATTTCTTTGGCTGAAAGCTGCAATCCTTAGTAGCTGCTACCTAAAAAAAAATATTACCAATTTAATATCTCATGGAGCCAGCCATTTTGAACTGGCTGTCTTGATTTTTTTTTTTTTTTTAATGGAATGTCCGCTGCTTCCCTATTACAGTGAAAAACATAATTGGGAACAAATCTTTCATAAAATTAAACACACACCCACAATGTAAACTTTGAAGGCCTCAATCATGTTGGAGAGGCATTTCTCAAGATTTGTTACAAAGATCTTTCAACCCCGTTTCCCATCCCTCAGCCTCCACCCATTTCACTCAAGGCACTAAAAATTGGCATTTACAAAGAAATTCCAGAAGCCTGAGCATTTTATTAACAAAGGGAAATCCCAACCTTCTTGGCCTCATTTCTCATGATGACAGCTTGTTTTTCCATGTGGAACCACGTATTGGTTACTGCAAAATTTAAAGAGGTAAAGAAGCCACTTTCAAACTCTAGTCATAAAAGATATAAATAATGAGGATTTAAAACTGTGCTCATTTTATAAGCATAAAAGTCAAGCATATCCATTTTTAAAAACGAGAGTGAAAATTTATAGTGTTTTTATTAAAAGACTCAGCCATGCCATGGGCTCTCTCCTGGGCTCTTGAAGTATGACTGCTTTGCATGTCAAGGGCAAGTTTTTGAAATGGAGCTTCCCCACTGTTCTCTGTGGCTGGCTCCCCAGCATTACCCTCCCTTGCACTCCCAACCAGTGTTCCAAATCCTCCAGGCCCAGGAAGAAGCTCCACCTCTGTAAAGCTCCCCCAATTTCCCCCATTTCCGTTGACTCAACCCCTCTGAAAACTGATAGCTTTAATCATCCAGACCCTACAATTTAACAACTGGTTGTATCACCATTATGGAAGGCCCCCTTTACTCTCTGTATTATATATGGTTTGTATTTTGCCTTGGTTATTTCCTGCATGTAATTTTTCTCCTCCCATCTTGGTTTGTGAGCTTTTTCAAGACAAGAATCATACCTCACATTTCTTCTCTATGCTCTCTAGTATCTAACCCAACTTTAAGGATGCCCAAAATAAAGTTATACATGTCAAATGAAAAACATCATTCACTGAAGAGCAGGTGTTTAGCTCCGTAATTCTCTCTGGCCTCTGTGGGTTATTACAGGCTCCCAAGTATGCATGGGGATTAAAGCAACTGGACAATGACAGTATCTAACCACAGCCCAGAGAATTGGGCTGCATCCCCCTGTTATACTCATATAAACCTGCTCTTGACTTGGTAGCCATCTGAGTCAAGTGGTCCAGGAAGGACACTTGGATTAAATCTCTATCCGCATGATGATCCTGGAGTACCATAGTGACCTGAAGGCTGTCCCCGTGGGCCTCCTTTGGGTCACTCTTGTCCTTTCTCACTCCTGGGTTTTGCTCTCAATGGCCTCAAACTGATCTGGCTGCAGACCTCCCAGGAACAGGCCGGCTGAAATGCGATCATACCAGTGGGTCACCTGCCTTCTCTTTATGAAAGCATGAACATGATCTGCTGTCTCCCTTCTTTCCTACCTCCCAGAAATACAAAGAATCCTTTCTTCCCTCTGCTCCCTTCAGCCTCACACAAAGACAAGCAGGAAAATTTGATGGCTGATGGTTTAGGATCATTATTTGAGAGAGACCACTCACTGCAGGTAAAGAAGATGCCAGTTCAGCTCATTTAACTAAATATAAACCTTTTAAAAGTTGTTTTTCACATAATAAGTGATATGTATCTAAACTTACATTACCAAAAAATTCAAACCAAAAGACACACATTGAAAAGCAAGCCTACCTCCTCCACCCACCCCAGCTTCCCTCAGAGGCAGCAACCGTTACCAGATTATTTTGCCTTCCAGACCATAGACACTTTTCAAACCCTATTTTTTATCAGGGGTTTTGGATTAAGAGAAAGGAATCAATATTTACCAAGCATCTCCTGAATGCCAGGCCCTAAGCTGTGTGTTTTATTTTTGTAAGATTTTATTTATTTGACAGAGAGAGCGAGTGAGAGAGGGAACACAAGCAGGGGGAATGGGAAAGGGAGAAGCAGGCTTCCTGCCTAGCAGGGAGCCCGATGATCTGGGACTCGATCCCAGAACCCTGGGATAATGACCCGAGCCAAAGGCAGACGCTTAACGACTAAGCCACCCAGGCGCCCAGTAAGCTGTGTTTTACATACATCAGCACATTTAACCTCCATGACAACTTCGTAAGGTTCATATGATTTTCTTCACTTCTCAGGTGAGGAAACTGAGGGTCAGGAAGGTCAGAGACTTGTCCAAGGTCACCAACCTAGATCCAAAGTCACTCTTCCAAGCTCCTGCCTGGATTCAACGGTTTCCAGAGTCCAATCTCCAACCAAATTTTCTTTTAGGAGACCTGTGCTCTGGAATTGGGCTGTCACAGCAGAAAAATGGATGATACAAAGTAGAGCTCTGAGAACCCAGACAAGTTACCATACCTCCCTAGGTCTCCGTTTCTCCATCTGTAAAATGGGTCTAATGGTAATACCTACCACGTAAGTTTTCTGGTAACATTCAATGAATTTCACATGATGAGTTTTACATAGTACCTGATGTAGAGTAAATCCTTCCTCATGGTTAGTTATTATCACATGGGTGACGAACAAACTGAAACAGACCCAAAATTTGATATTTTGATCAAATATCAAAAGACATTTGATACTGTCTGGCCCTGTGATAACAATATCCTTTGCTCCAGGCACCCAAGCTGCTCCTCTAACATTTCTACTCTTAGCACCAACTTCCGAAAGCACAGTCTTCCTGCTGCCAAATCCCCGCAGCTTTTAATAGTGTTATTGGGTTTTTTTAAATCATGGAAATAGTTCCATTTTTATTTAAAAACCTAGATTCCAGCCACACCCTCCCTCCTGCTGCCAGTTTTTAATTTTTTAAACCAAAAGTTTATGTGTCTGTCATTTCCCCCCTGCCCCTGTTCATATATCCCGGAACTCTAGACTGATTAAATTTTGCTAAAATAATCTCAGCTTGAATAAATGGAAGCTACCCAAATTCCCTTTGAATGGAAAAGACATTTGTTAACCTGGTCACGTGGCGTACAAACCCATATCCGCTCTCCATCCCCTTGACTTTTCGTTCTTCACTGAAAGGCACAGGCGATCTGCCGGCTCGGGTCTCATAGGGCCAGCAGATGGGGAGGCTGAAGGGGGTTTCTCAGGGGAGCAGCTGGGACAAGGGGCTAAGGAAGTCAGATGACCAGGGCTCGCAGTGGCCAAAGGCAAACTGGACGCGGCTGGCCAAGTCACTTCACATTTTCTGAGTTCCACTTAACTTACCTCAAGAATGAGAAGGTGAAAACCCAGCTTTTTCCTAATATCCCTTTCTAGCTCTAACCTCTAAGCGAGACAAAAAGTTGCAACCACCCCACAAGCATCTCGACTAGTCTGGGCCTTATCAGGGCAGTACGTCACATGTCATGATGCAGCCTCAAAAGAGAAGCTTCAGCCAAAAGGAGGTGTGCGCCATACGGCAAAGACGCAGCCTCCACTTATTTTAAAAACGGGGTGTGTCAACCTGTCATTTAATTCATGGCAAAACAATAAAATCCAGGTTCACCTTTAATTACCTCATGTTAAAGGAGAGCCAAGCAAGCTCTGGATGAGGGCTGGCATATCTGGGCTTCCATCGGATACCCTGCCATGAATTTCTCCCATTCAGCAATTCTGCCCAAAACATCTGGAGTGCAGCTAGTCCACGACTAGAGTCCCAGCAGGGTTTAGGAGGTGACCCTGTTTTTAGATACCACGTGGATAATCCTGCTATGCTATTTTTCTCCAGTTTCTCCTCTGGCAGACTTTGTTTCATAATTCCGACATCATAACTGGTTCCTCCAATCCAAAATCTTGTATGATGGATAACAAATGAGTAAGAACCCCAGGAATTCAGGGGGAGTCAAGGTGCAGGCAGCAAGAGATACTGTTTTACCACAAAAGCCTTAACAGAGAGTTAAAAAACAAAAAGTTTCCTAAAGCCAAAGATGACCCAAGCTAATACGTAATTCCTTAACTACTCTCATGAGACTAGCTTCCTCCAAAAATGACCTTCTGAATCAGATTCAGGGGACTGAAGAAATGCTTAGGTTTTTACCGATTCTTTTCTTTAAGATGTTTGATTTGACGCTTTCTTTCTCTACAAGGCACAGACCCAGGACTAAAGAAGTCATTTTCAAAAGCTATTCACACGAACAGCAAAGAACCTAGAGCACGCCATTCACAAAAGCCACCCAGAGCTGAGGCTCAGAGTGCTTCTGGTTCCTGTAGTTGATTAACCCAGTGCCTTATCACGGTGGGAGGGGAGAGCTGTCCTACTGCCCCAGGAGAGGGAGAGTGGAGCGGACAGACGGTGAGTCACGGCGTACTTACGTCACTCTTCCTGAACTTGGCTTTCAAGCTCTTCATGTTTAGTCCATTCAGCTTTCCAAAGCTCTAGAGATTTTTCAACACCTAAGCAGAGAATGGAAAACAAAAAATTAAATATTTAGGTTTCCAAATAAACGCTACAGATATTTCCTCCTGATGAGATTACAACTCTTTGGCCATGGGCCATTGGGGTTGAGTTAGGAAGGTGTTCGGAATTAGAAGCTAAGAAGTGGTAAAGAACATGTTATTTCCACTCATGATATAGTCCCTAGAACCTTCTGACACTCTCATGTTAACCAAAACTTTACATTTTATCCCAACTTCCCAAATGTTAAAAGTAGAACAAGTTTTATGGTGCAAAAGAGAGTATCTGTATGGGGCATGGATTCCTATACATGCTATTCATGTTATAATTATACCATCCGCCTCCTTTTGAAGGGCCACAATAGTAAAGAATGATAAGGAAAACAGTTCATATTCCAGATGCCATTCATTCCCTATTTATTTTTCTCAGCATGGTTTCTTTTTTTTTCCCTCCTAAATGCACGCACAGGGCAGTTAGTAAAAAATGCCAGGAACAACAAAAACCTCCCTCTTCAAATACCTCATCTGCAGGAAGCCATTCTAAACAATGAAAAAAGGTCCCTTCCCCCACCTCCAAGGTCCTCATGGGACTCAGCAATTCCGAGCTGAAGCTGGCAAAGTCTTAAGAAATCACCTCCCTGAGGAGGTCTCTGGTCCCCTGGAGAGTGAGTGTAATTTAAAAAAAAAATACATATGTACTTTTTTTCAGGGAAGATAGTTCCTAGTTCTCACCATTCTGCAAGGGGTTGTCACCCTTCAAAGTTTAAGACTGTTGATCCAGGCTAAGTCCCTCATGTTCCGGAGGTGCAGTGGAACCTCACTCAAAGAGGTTAGAAAACCTGCCCTCAGTTGACTGCTTTTCCCATTGCCCTACAGGTTCAAAACTAAAACCAAAAATCAGAATCCTGTGCTAAAATATGATACACACTCTAACTTTTCCACCCTTAAAAACTGGAAAATCACAGAGTGTGGAACCTTTGCATTTGGGTCAAAAGGGCAAGAAAATCTAGGTGCAAGTTCCCAGCACACAGTAAGCACTCAATAAATGTCACTTCGATCCTCACCTGACAAAGTGAGAACAGATGAACTTTAACAGTACGATCCATTTGAACACTAAGGAATAGCACTCCAATGTTTACCATAGCTGGCCAGTAGTTTTCAAAAGCCTTTCAAGGTCATCCCCCGTTCCTCCACCACCTTATTCTGGACTAAACGATAAAGGGGGAAAAATATAAGCAACTAAATGGCTATCCTCATCCCTCCTCATGTCCTCATCCCTGGCTCCAGAAGTCATCCAGCGACTTTCTGGCTTCTATTCTAACGTTTACTTTCATTTTTGCTGTTGTCATTAAACAGGGCTTGGGATAAATGGCGCAAAAACCCAGCACTTCGATGACATTAATCTAGAGGCCACACCATTACTGCAGCCTCACTGGGGTCCTTTTCAATCTTCCCAGTCTGGGCAGGAGTGACCGTGTTACCTTGGAAACCACACATGCTATAATTAGACCTTGTTAATTGCCAAGTACTTAACCACAGGCTGGGCTGGTACCTGAACAGTGAAGTGCAAACTCCTGGACAGCTTCTCACCATTGGCTGCTAGTTATTAATCTGAATCAGAAGGACCTGGGGACAGCTTGCTAAATGCAAAATCCTAGCCCATATCCGTTGTTTCCACAGGAAACAGGAGCGTCTCCGTGGCTGGATCTTTCGCACACTGAGGCTTGAGAATCTTGAAGTGAGGTAGATGAGGCGGGGAATCCAACTGTCAAAGTCGTGCTGGACTATTCAAGAGCCCTTTTTCGGGCGCCTGGGTGGCTCAGTTGGTTAAGCGACCGCCTTCGGCTCAGGTCATGATCCTGGAGTCCCAGGATCGAGTCCAGCATCGGGCTTCCTGCTCGGTGGGGAGCCTGCTTCTGCCTCTGACCCTCCCCCCTCTCATGTGCGCTCTCTCTCTCTCTCTCTCGTTCTCTCTGTCTCAAATAAATAAATAAAAATCTTAAAAAAAAAAAAGAGCCCTTTTTCATGTCAAAGCAAACCACCTTTTGATGAATCCAAGTAGAAATAATGATAATCATAATCCCAAACTGCCACTGGTTCCCGGTTCTCCATGAAAATGACAGCCAGCCTTTGAATTCAATTCCTTCCACCTTCAGGTGAAGTGCCAACAACCAAGGAAAGCAGCCCAATCCATGTAACAGGAAAGGGAGAAAAGAGAAGCCAAGGCTTTCATAGTCCACCAACCGTGTAGCCCACGAAGAGGGAACCACCCACAGCATCCCTTCCGTTGTAGAACACAACGGCTTAGGCAATAGTGGGTAAGAAGTTTATTCGCGATCATGGGGGTTTTTGTGGGTGTTGTGCTTCTTGTGTGCTTGTCTTTGGTTTTGTCTTTTTTTTTTTTTTTTTAATTATGGCAGTGAGAACATGCAACCTCTTATTTGAAGATTAAGTAGATAAAGCACTTAATTCCAAAAATTCCCAGGGGCAGATATTAGCTGTGAAATGAAGGTCTTCCTGGAGTCACGGGTCTGGGTGTGATAGCTGGGTGGTCCATGGGTACAACTCCCAGATGACAGAGACAGGGGTCAAGGGTAAAGAGGTTCTGGAAACCTACAGAGTAGTAGTTTTAGAAACAAGAACTACAGCTGGGAGGTAATTAAAATTAGTAGTAGGTCACTGTTTTCCTGATATTCACAGAAGGATCTAACACCTGGAAGTCATGCCGAATGGGGAGCAAGCTGCCCCTGACATGATGCTGGGCTCTGTGGGCTCCAGCATCTTCTCTTCCCCAAGATGACCCACAGGTAAATCAGGGACTTGCCTTCTTTGGGTCTGCTGGAATCTCACAGCTCCAATTCCCAAATCTAAACTTCCAAAGCCCAGATTGGGCTACAGCCTATCTTGAGGACAAGTGACATCTATCAGTAAATCTAGGCTACACGGACAGCAGTCCTTGGACAAGCCACTTAAGACGACTTAGTTCAAAAGAGCTGCAGTGAAGGTGAATTAGCTGTGCACCAGCCTAAACTGGATCATCCAGAAAGAGGGGGAAGGGTTACACATATATGGGAAAAGTTGTAAGGACTCCCATTTCAAGAGTAAAGCACATCTACCCACTGAGCAGGAATATTAATTTACTAATATTTGCCTGCTGGATCCAGAAGTCGTCACTGGGGGCGCCTAGGTGGCTCAGTTACACATCCAACTCTTGATTTCAGGTCAGCTCATGATCTCAGGGTCGTGAGATCAAGCCCCATATTGGGCTCCATGCTCAGCAGGGAGTCTGCTTGAAGATTCTCTCCCTCTGCCCCTCCCCCTGCTCGTGTGCTCTCTCTCTCTAAAATAAATAAAATCTTAAAAAAAAAAAAAAGACATAAGTCACTGAAACACGGCTTCCATTGCTGGTCACCAGTCATCATGTGACATCAAGTCAAACAGTGAGGACACAACAGTGCAGAGATGCAGGTCCTTGTTGCCATCTCACTGAAAGGCCATGTCCAAAAAACAAGCTTATTAATCCATTTTCCCTTTAAAAATAATGTAACTCTCGGGGCGCCTGAGTGGCTCAGTCGTTAAGCGCCTGCCTTCGGCTCAGGTCATGATCCCAGGGTCCTAGGATCGAGTCCCACATCGGGCTCCCTGCTCTGTGGGAGCCTGCTTCTCCCTGTCCCACTCCCTCTGCTTGTGTTCCCTCTTTCGCTGTGTCTCTCTCTGTCAAATAAATAAATAAAATCTTTAAAAATAAATAAATAAATAAATAAATAAATAATGTAACTCTCAATCAAAGCTAAGAAGGAGCTAACCTCTATCTGCTATAATTCTAGCCTGAATCAAAAAACCTTGTTATTAGCCTGTATAGCTTTATTATGAATGTTAGACTTCTCTGCGTATTAAAAATAACTTATAACAAATACGGGGTTTCCTTTGGGGAGAGGAAATCTAAATCTATCATCACGATGGCCCCACAACTTGAACATATCAAAACTATTCAAACGTACACTTCAAGTGGGTAAACCGAAAAGAATGAGTTACATTTCAACAAAGCGCTATATTTCAACACACACACACATATGCATATATACATGATCTCCACTACCTTCTCTAATCCTTCCAGTTAGGAAAATTCCAGGTTAGAAATCTCTGGACCAAACTGAAAAAAAACTTCAAAGGAACAAAGGTTAGCAAGCAATGCCCTTAACACTAAAATGTGGTTGCTCCTAGATTTTCTTTAGCTATTTCCCTACCACAACCCACCCAACTGAAGTGGTTAGAAAAAAGTTCCTCTATCTTCAAGTTACGCGTACTCCCATCCACTCCCACCCCCACGTAGAACCCAAGGATGACTTCATGAGGCGATGTTGCCAATTCTGTCAGCCTAGGAGAGTCCTCTTGGAGCAGACAGGTATTCTGATTCCGTAATCAGAAGTGGGGCTCGGAAATCTGTAATTTAAAAAAACAAAACAAAACAAAACAAAAAACTCCTCGGGTGATTTGGATGCTCAACTCGATTGGGGAAAAACTGTTCTAGACTCAGTGATATTAGACCTATAATTGACACTTTCACTAGAGACACTGTACAAGTAGGTAGGATAGATCATTATCTTGCATCTTTCACAACACTGGGGTATGCAGCAGTGGGGGGTGGGGGGAGGGGGGAAGGGAGCCCTCCACACTGGAAATTCTAGGAGAGCAACTAGCTGGCTCCCCGTGGCCACTAGGAGCAATATTAACTCACTAAGGCAAACGGCAGCTGTGCACACATGTCCATCTTCCTGCATCACAAGAACACATTCACATCTAGGACACCAGACCACAGGATGCAAGAGCAGTGGTTTACTATCAGTCCCTCCCAATCACCGCAGCAATGAGAGGAGCAGAATAAAAAACAGTGTCCTCTGCCTAGTGACTCCTCCCATCATGGAATGTGGAACGCTTCTACCCCAGTAGAGCAACACTAAGCCTCCAAGACAGGCTTCAGGGTTTGGCTTGGTTTGGCTTTTTGAGAAAAATCAGGCTTAAAATCCAAAACACTGAACAAGACCTTGAACAAATGTAAGGAACTAAAATTAAAATGCTGCTCTCCTCGCCGGCACCTACCTGTTCTCCCTCAAGTATTCGTTTCCTCAGACAATAATCTCTCTGCAACAAAGATGGAATTTTAACCAAAAGCTGTATAAACACTCAATTGTCTCCATCTGGCAAAACAAATACATTCTGTAACAGCTCTCTCCAGGTCAACTTTCCCAATGAGTTGCCCCTGACAACACAGCACCCCATGCCCCCCAAACTGCTCCCCAGGTCAGAAGCTGCTTGAAGTCCCTGCCTGTGCCTATGACTATGTCATGGCTTCTGGAATAAAGAACATCAGATGGGAACCAGACGCCAATAAGTACCGTTTCCCCCTCACCTGATTTCATCCACAGCAGATACGTGCTTATCTCGATAAAACAGAATTTTAGACACACATTTAGGTTAGGAGAACTCTCAGCAGACACTGAGGAGGATTCATAACTGACATCTGTCAAGGGTATGACATCTAATGATTAGGTGTCAAACACTGCAGGAATTCAAAGAGTGGAAGTGTTTGAGGGCTGGGAAAAAAATCAGAGAAGTCTTCAAACAGGGAAGTCTTCATAACATGGCCTTAAAGGAAACTCAGGATTTGGGCAAGCTGATGAAGAAAGGGCATCTTGTCTAAGCTTTCCCACAGATGGGGCATGTCTATCTTAGATTTGCAAAGGCCAGATACTGGTCCAATCTCTTTAAACAGTCCTACAAGCTTCTCTCAGGGGGTTGAGTAGATATGGTGGAAATCATTGTATGGTTCCTTCCAAAGAAAGATCTTCCCCCAATCTCCACACACACTGACCTTTTTACAACCTGGACGTGAGTGAGGGTTCAAGAGTTCCATTATCAGTTTTCAGCAAATTTGAAAATACGCATCTCAGGCTGCTTACTTACTTCGGGATGGAGGATTTTCAGGGTAGGATTTTCATTTTGCTTATACACCGTCAGCATACAATCAATAAATGATTCATGAATGAATGTGTAGAACAAAGATATGGGTTAGGCGTCGGAATAGCCATTAGACCTCACCTTTAACCTCAGCAAAGCCCTCACTGGTTCCAAATGCACTGGGATCTGAGTGAAGGCAATATAATTAGATTTCACCACGTACACACGAAAATACTAAGTTAAAAAAAGAAAAGAAAATAAAAGAAAAAACAACCTCATTTGGTCAGTAAAATCTTATCAGGTTGCCCCTTTTTAAACCATCCTACCTGCCTTCTTTGGGCTATACTCCTCATGCAGCCCCTCCCCAGCCACTCGCTGAGCTTAGCCCAAAGAACCACCCATTTTGAATAATGGAATGTGACAGTCAGCAGAGAACAAGGACCATCAGATAGAACCCCTGGGGCAAGTTCTCAGGATAGAGATTTCACCAGCCTGATAAGAGAGCACTAAGGGGCAGGCCAAGGATTCTCCCAAATCAACATGCCTATTGTGTTCCTTAGCAGGAGATTCTACCACTTCCAGTCAAAGAGCCGCTCAATAAGGAAAAAGTCCATCCTAAATCTGTCCAACCCTTCAACTCGAACCTCGGCAAGCCTCTCCATAGCCAACACTCAAAGTTCACTATGGCTGAACAAGCAAACGGTGAATGAATGAATGAATGGGCACTAAGTGCTAAATTGGAAACACAAAAGATTTAAAAGATACTTCATTCCAAAGTAAGCAGCCAGTACCAGAGGCAGATTTTCAAAGGATTTAGCTCAAAACTGGTAACAGAAAGGGTCAGAGTGTGTGGAGCTTGGGAAGGATCTCCCCCACCACCACGCCCACTCCAGCCCTGGTTTTACACAAGGCCTGACAGCAAGATGCCAGGACAAAGTGAGGAGAGAGGGATCTTCTCTGAAAACATATTTGAACTTTTTCTTATTTGATAAACTGGGCATTCTAAGTTCCAAATTAAGAGTACTGAGCAGGGGTGAAGGGTGGGTGATGTGGACGAAGGGGATCAAGAGGTCAAACTGGGCTCAAACTTCCAGTTATAAAAGAAGTGGTGGGGATGGAAGGTACAGCATGGTGGCTCTAGTTAATAACACCGTACTGTGTATTTGAAAGTCGCTAAGAAAGTAGATCTTAAAAGTTCTCATCACAAGAAAAAACATCTTGTAACCATGGGTGGTGACACATGCAAACTAGACTTAGAGTGGGGACCATTTTGCAATGTATACAAATATTACACCACACACCTGAAACTAATATCATGATGTAGGTCAATTATACCTCAATTAAAAAAGGGGGGTATTTAACAGTTGAAATTGCAGAATTTTTTTTAATTGAAGTCCTAGATTTCATCCAAAGGCAAGGGACAATATTAACTTTAATGAATAAAATTTAGAGTGGGATATTAAAGAAAGTTGCTTTATGATTACATCTTATTTATTCATTTATAAGATTACATCTTATTTATATTTATTCAGCAAACCAGATACATATCAATAAATAAATGAATGCGTAAACAAGCAAATTCTACCGGGCATTAATTATGGGCTGGGTGCTTTTATATAGGCCATCTCTTTTATGAACTAAGGTTCAGGCTTGTTAAAAGATTACCCAGAAGATAAGAAAAGAAAAAGTTTAGGGGGGAAAAAGGCATAAGCAACAGTTTCATTTTGGCACTGAATCCTTTCTAAAATACTCTAATATCTCACTTTTTCCCCATGAAAATGACCACATTCTTTTTGAACTGTAAATGTCATTCAGATATTGTATCATAATAATCATGTGGTAAAACTCTCTTGAGAGCATTAATCTCCCTCAATATAGTCACAACTTGCCTTTATCCAGAGGATGACCTTTCTCTTGAGACACAAATACATCACTCTTATTAAAAATAAAACCTGCCATCAACCAGAACCGATCTAGGTGCATCGATCAGTCAGGGCCAGCAGCACTGATGCACAATTGGCCAGGACTCTGGCAACATGATTATCTGGTTTGTCAAATCTCCTACTGACATGCTCCAGTAAGCCTACCCAAGAAAAGTCCCAAAGTTACCTCATACGCCCCAAATCCATCCAATTTAAAAAGCACCAGATTAATCAAGACAAACTACTTCTGGAATACAAAAATCATTCGAGGACAAAGAAACTCCATGGGATTATCCCTCATGCTGAGATTATTTTTAGATCTCTAACATGGCCTTCCTTTTCTACGTTCCTAAATCTTTGATGTTAATGTCAACAGCGCCATCTAAACATACCACTGTGTTCATCTTTCCAGAGAAAAAGCTGCCCTGCACTTAGCTAATAATCAACCCCAAGTGGTAAGGCACATATGCCCGTATGTACCTTGGCTTCCTCCTCCCAGTCCACTCCTTGGGCTTCACTCATCTCGAAACCCAAAAGAATCGATCAAGTTTAAAAATACAGGTCCAATCCTCAAACAGTACTGGCGAAAATATAAAACACGGAAAGCAAAAAGTCACTGTGGAAAGCAGTTTGGCAGTTTCTTACGAAGTTAAATATAAACTCACCACACAAGCCCGCAATTCCACTCCCACTTGATCTCGCCAAGAGAAATGAAATCCTATGTCCAAAGAGTTGTACACAAATGTTGATAACAGCAGTATTCATACTTGCAAAAAAGTGGGAACTCCTGAAATAGCCATCAGCTAGGTAAACAAAATGTGGCCTTCCAACATGATGGAATACTATCCAGTACTAAAAAGGAATGAAACATCAGTACACGTTGCAACACGGATGAAACTCAAAAGCGTTGTGCTAAGTGAAGGTCAGACATAAAAGATCACATGTTGTAAGATTCCATTTGTAGGATGTGTCTAAAAAAGGCAACTTTATAGAGACAAAGGAGATTAGTGATTGTCTAGGTCTGGAAGTGGTAACAGAGACTGCAGATGGACATGAGGGATCTCTTTGGGGGGAGGAAAGTGGTTTTAAACTGGATTGTGGTAATGACTGTACAACTATACATTTCCAAAAAGTATTAAACTGTGGACCAAAATTGGTCAGTTTTATGAAATATACACACGCCTCAACAAAGCGGTCTTTTAAGACGTCAAATACAAAAAGAGAAAAGGCAGGCCATCTATAAACTTAAATAGTGAAAAATGTCCTTAGAGGAATTGAGAGGGTAGGTTCCACTTACGGTTATACTTAGTGTTTTTACTCTAGAAAGACTTGCTTGTCAAACATTGGCTTACCGTCTGTTTCATTGGTTCTTTGACTTGGTTTCAAAATGGGGATGACTCGGACTCTCCACATTCTGGAATGTTGAAAATGTCATTGTAGTGATCACAATGGCTCTGTCTGGCCTGATGAATTTCTATACCCATGGTTTGTCAGCTTTTTCTGCCCACGGGTCCGTTCCCGTGCTTTCATAAAAAAACACCTTTTGTACAAATTAACATGTTTCTCATCTCCGGTCCAACAGAGAGGGATGCCTGCTCACTTGAAGGCAGGGCTCTTCATTTCCTTCGACATAATGGTGTTACCTTGCACGCTGCAGTGGACCTACAATCCTCAGTGCCCAGCCTTCTTCAGATAACTGCGCCCCACTTCCTTTAGAAACACCGACCCTCCAACCAGGCTATATTCTGGCCATAGCTGTTCCCTGAGGGATGGGAATGTGTCTTCAGCAAGACTAGTGAGAGACTCCCCCTGGGATTTTCAGGAGGAGGGAAGATGAAGGGGAAAGGGGAGGGAGAGAAGGAGGGGAGAGAGAGAGAGAAAGACCTTCCTCCCTGGTGGAGAAACTGGGAAGCGTGAGCCTGGCAGCCACCTCAACCCTGTGCACAGAACTGGCTGGAGAAAAGGAACCAAGGAGGCCCCTGATTCCAGGGATCCGTGAGGTCTTACAGGGGCCACCCCCTTCTGGCACAGGATCTGGGGTCCCATGAACAAGACCCTCTCCTTCTAGCCCAAGCTGGGTGTCTGTCACTTGCCATCCAAGACTACTGACAAATCCTTCTCACCTCCTGGATCTTGCTCAGGCTGTCATCCCAGATGCCCTTTTAGGCCTAGAACTTCAACAGCCCCGTGGGGACCTGCACTTCTGTCTGATCAGCTCATTTCTGAAGTCAGGAGCTAAATTCTCTTCAGGGACCTACAGAAGTGAAATACACTCTTTGGAGTCTAATTGGGCTGAACACAACAGATGACCTACAATGTCCCCCCCGGAACCCCTCTGTAAGGAAGAGCACTTTTCTTCAGGTAGAGGAAGGGCACTTTTATCATTCATTTGGTACTCAGCTGCTTTCTGGTCTGTTCTGCCTCAGGCAGCAGGCCCTGGCCCACCCCCACCCCACGCACTCCCTCCACTCTTCACCTGTACCATTGCAGTCACCCCCAGAAGACCTCTGCAGCCAGCCCAGTGTGGGTCTTCTGGGCTATTTCCATTCTGAGAGCATGCACTGCTCCTTGACTCTCCTTCAGGAACCAGCCAACAAAGAATCACCATGACCTGCGAATGCGTAGCATTAAACTATTTTAAACCCCTCATGAAATAAAAAGCCACTGTAACAGTAAAGTCCAAGAGGGACCCCACCCTGTCAACCAGGTGGACCTTCCTTACCTCCTCTGCTCCCCAGGGGACTCAGCTCCACAGAACTGAGGGGGAACTGGGAGGGAGACAAGGAAGCCGCTCACCAAGCTGAGGCTAAGGATGAAGAAAACCTTCAGGATAGGGGGGAACAAGGGGAGAGGAGCAGACAATGGGGAAGCTGCCCTGGGGTAAGGGGTGCAGGGCTAGGGCTCAGCTGGACCAGGAGGCCTCAAGGCCCAAGGATAATCCTCCAGGCAGCTAATCCTTGAATACTGAAGATATGACATGCGAACATGCTGTCACTCACCCTAATTTATTCTAAACAAGACACCTGCAAGCGAAGTCGAACACAGTAGCTTGACCAAGGCGCCCTCCCCCCGGGGCTGTGCCAGCCTGGAGCTGCCACACTAGGGCCTCTGACAGGGCACATGGAAAAGCCTTTCCAATCTTTTCCATCAGCAGCCCCAGCCTGCTCCATGTCTGTGCCACAGGGGGCCCCGAGCACCACCTGCCTAGTGAAGACAAACTCCTATTAACTGAATGCGATACCCTGGACCTTTTCTCTTTCAATTTCCAACCACTTTCTGTGTTTAGGGATAAGAAGCAAACAGCATTAGCAGGAAAGATGGGACTGCTTCCATTAACTGTATCAAAGATTAAACATGTTCTCCCCATGCCCCTCGCATCCACAAACCCACATACCTTGTACACGATGCTAGGAAGGTTTACAGAGTGAAAATATCATGACTATGCAAGAACTTGCAATTCAAGGAGAAAAATAAGAAACCTATACTGCCTTATTTGCTCATATGCTTTGAATAACAACTATGGGCCAAGTACACAGGGGATGTGGAAATGTGGCTCATACATAATCCCGCCCACGAGAGGGGGGAAAAAAAAGGTCTATGTAGATCAATGCACTTGCACAAAAGCAGAGATACAGCTTTGTCAACCCAAAACACAAATGTCCATTAATATCACGTGTAATCAGTTTTTGATAAAGCTATTCTATTTCTCTAAAGAAATGTTAAAAGCTAACTGGGTAAAGACACAGGGAAGCTTCAATGTGTTTCCTGAGGGCATTCCCAGTGTCAGGTGGTGCGAGGGTCACAGGATCCACAAAATGACATATTGTTTAGACCAGTGCCCTCCAATACATGTGGCTACTGAGCATCTGAAATGTGACTAGTGCAAACTGGTGTGCACTCATGCAGTGGGGAACACACAACAGATTTCAAAGACTGACTCTGAAAAAAGAATGTCAACTATATCATTAAGAAGTTTTACACTGAATACATGTTGCTAATATTCTGGATACACTAGGTAAAATTAAATATTTCATTACAACTAATTTCATTTGTTTCTTTTGCTATGAGAAAACCGAAGATAACCTCTGTGGCTTGCTCATATTTCTATTAGGCAGTGAGGACTTAGGTTTTCCCTTCAAAGACTGTGAGGACAGCATGCATTTAGCAATAACAGCACGTTGGTGTTACTACAAACAAGGCAGGCAGAAAATGAGTATGTTACCATGTCACACTTAATGTTCACTTAATATCATAAAACCCTACAACTCAGATCTAGTAAATAATCCAAGTTCATAATAAAGTTGTGATTTAAAAAAAAAGAGTCACTCTGCCACATGCAGAAGGAGGAAAGACGAGCCAACAATTTCATGTCACTCAAGACTAACGGACTTCTGGCAAACTCGACTAGTACCCTGCTCCATATGGTTCAGAAAAGAGGTCTAGGTTTTTCTCTAGCGACAGCTGGACGACTTTCCAGAGCATTCACCAAGGGGATTTAGCTCACTCATCACTTCATTCTGAGGGCCACCGTCTTCATTGGAACCACAATTTTATTGCTCTGTGCCTGGATTAGGACTGACACCAGACAAGTTGTCTGGAGAGACTGAGGAACTTGTTAATGCAATTGGGAATAAGACTGGCCACTACAAAAGGAGACATATCTTCACCTTGTCCACATTACCTGGTGATGTAATAATAGAAGAACTAGATGAAGGAGTGAGGATACAGGGAAACATCGTAAATGAAACAGAAGATGCCAGGCAGATGTGTTGCCGTGATGGACCAGGCAAATCCCTCTTTCTTGCTACGGGTTACAAGGGCAGTTATAATCACACTGGCCAGTCTCTCAGCACTTCTTTAAAGGCAGGCTGATAAGGAACGTGGTAACATTAGCGAGCATAGCAACAGCCACAAGAACTCCCATTTACTTAAATGAGGACTTTACAAAATTTTCTTTTACTTCGCAATTTTTTTTTTTTTTTTTTTTTTTTTTACCATTTCATTATAAATGGGTCTTTTCTCATTTAATGCTTCTACCGCTTCGGAATTAGATGCTGTGGTCATTATTGCCAGTTTCCAGATCAGGAAACTGCAGCCCAGAAAGTTTATTTGGCTAAAGTGGGCACAATTTATAAATGGAGGCTGGATTTCAATTCCGCTTCCGAGCCCAAAACGGGACACTGGGCTGCATATTAAATGCAATACTTGTAATAATAACAAATAAAAAAAAAAAGTCTGGCCAACAGACCACCTTTCTACTATTTAAAAAAATGTAGTTGCCTTTAAAGATGGGACAGTTCTCCGATCTGCTGCTGGCACACATAAAGCTCCTTCTAAGAAGTCTGAATGGACCGCCTTGAAAAAGGCATTCTCCCGCTGTTTGCCCTCACTCACTCACCCCTGCCTCATTCCAGGGGAGGGTAGCATTTTTACTTCTTTGTCCTTTTCACTTGCAGAGCCTTCGTGTGCCAAGTACCTTTAAGGAACTCACCAGTCAAAAAAAAAAAAAATCCTTTTCCATACAGCTTTGCTAAAGTTACCAAGTCAGTAACAGGCAAAATGTAAAAATGATTACAGACCAGCGAAGTAGCTATTATTATACTCTGCTGAGCTGGTGAACTACAGATTTGGGTGGAGGTTTCCCTGTTTTGGCAATGATCTGGAAAAGCAGAGCTTCTAGATACGTAGATGCTTCCCTGGGATTAGGTCATTTCTGCTCCTTAAGAAATTATTCTAGTATCCTGTAGAACAGCTCTTGCCAACCTATAAAAAATGAAATATTGCACCAATATTATAATAAAAGTGGAATCCTAAAACCCATCAGCCAGCCAGACAGGAAGGAGGCAGGCAGCGCAGGTGCTATTTGTCCTGAGAGCCACGAGCCAGGAGCACGCAGGCGGCCAGCAGGCTGCCACCTAAGCCTGAAGCAGATATGGCCAGGATAGGCTGAGCCGCTCACTCTCTTTCCCTGTGCCACCTTGGATATAAACACCCACTTGCCATGTAATGAGAATCAAATGCGCTTTGTTCCAAGGGGTATGCACTTAAAATAATCAGGGGTTGTTTAAAGAAGAGGAAGAAAGCAAGCTTGTCGCCAAACAAGACACAAACAGTAACACAGCTGTCAACAGATTGGCCAGGAGTCAGGCGGGGGATAGGAGTCATTTTAAGGAGATCTCTCTTTCTGGCTTCCCGAGGCTCTGGAGGAAAAGGACAGAAAAGGTAAACAAATGGCACACCAAACATGGGATAAAGTGGCACAGCACAGAAAGAATCTAATTAGGGAGGATGTGGTCAAGATTGCTGAATGGAGCTATATATAATGTTAGTCGCAGAAATGAGTTTTTCCTTTAAAAGGTCTCCTAGGAAATCCTGAATGGTATACAGAGATTGGTTATAGTTTCTCTGCCTATATTTTAAATACTTTCTTTCCAAATTTAAAAAAAGCTCACAGGAAAGAAATGTGAAACTTTTTAATCAGGAGAGAGAAAGGATATAGCTTCTCGCCCCTGCCTAGAATCTAAGTTTACAAAAACATATATCCAAGAAGGTTCTGAGAGCATTCAAAGCAACTTGCTCCCATGATGAATGGGGACTGGGTAGGCCTGAAATAAGATTCGATTGGAGAGAATGGGAGGCTACTCGCCACCACCCAGCCCTGTGTGAGGACCTCAGGGCCCCAGCATGTGTATGCAGCGGGGCCCCAGTTTGTATTTTAAATTTGGCTGCCTTTTTAGGAGAAAAAAAGGGGGGGGGGCAAGCCATTGTCCATGAGCCTTTGGCTCACAAGTTCCCACATCCTCTGGGTGGCTGGGAAGAGACCTCTCTAAGCAGTCAAATGACTACAGGTCATGATCATCCATGGCAAGTTAGTGCTCTTTCATTTTTGAAAAATGATCAATCACCAACATGTCAACTTTCATAGGAGATGGTCAAATTACATGAGCAGTCTCATCCAATTAAGAGACTCAGCTCAGACAGACATTAACTCACTGACAAAGCTCGACAAATATTTGTTCATGTGATTCTTGCTCAGCAATATGCTAAGGGACAGGGTTCTGGTCCCTTCTGACCTTCATGTCCCTGCTCAATGCCATCTGCCTGATCTGGGATTCCCCACTGGTCTCCAACCCAGCTTGTCCAAGTCTATACCAGTCTTCTTCGTGGACATCAAGCGGAATTAGCTACATATAGGACTTCCAAGGTCACGGTCTACATCGGAGAAAGACAGAAAAGGACCTTTAGAAGCCCTGTGCTATGAGCAGCCAGAATGTAGGTTTATCTGGCTCTGCCTCCTACTGGGTTACTTTCTAAGGGGTCATTTCACTTCCCTAGGCCTCAATCCAGCTGTAAAAGGAGTTCCCCCACCACTAACAGTCTGCCTTATACTATAGTGGAATGCGAATGTGTTAACCTGGTTAAAACTGTAAGCTCCATGAAGGCAAGGATCACCATTCACTTTTGGATCTTCTAATGCTGTTTCCATCAACAGGGATTGCTCACAGGAAATGTGACGACGAGTAAGACCGGCCTGGACCTCCGGAAGCAGATGACCCAGGAGCACAGTGCAGTGCAGAGGAGGCGCTCGATACAGTTAAACGGACTTGGAGTGCTCGCATCACTTGCCCTGTTACAGGCAGGTACATATCCCTTCGGGCCCAATTTTTGACTGAAGAGATTGAGGAGGTCACCTTAGGTGAACAGTGACAGAAGGAGCTCCCTGTGCATGGCTAACAATGGCAGTACCTCCTTCCAGCGTCTGCTACCTCCCACAGGAGAATTTTCTCTGGAAGAGCAGGCTTCCAGCTGAGGGTCAGCTCCCCAACTAGGAAACGTGGCCCTGTCTTCCTCAGGTTTCCCAGAGACAGCCCCATGAAGCTGGGAGGCCAAGGTGAGCAGAACAGAGCGTGTTGGGAATATTTCCTCTACTGGACGGACTAAAGATTTATTCCGTGAGCTTAAGAGTATTGTTACGTGGGGCCCAGGGACATCTCCATTCCCCCCTACAACAGCCAAGGAAAACAAAAGGAAAGCAGAAGACAGTGGAGGCCCAACCCTAGACCAAGAAATAGCTTGTCCCTGGGGGTGAGAAACTCAAGACCCATCCTTAGAATTCATCAGGTCTCTGTGAAATCGTCATACTACCCATCCACTCATGACTTCTCAACAGCATTCTATTGCCTCCAGTAGAAACAGTTCCTAAAAATGGTCATTGGTATGTCAACTGGTTGGCACAGGAACCAGTGACTGGTTTTCCAACTGAGGGTAAAATTCTTTTCACCCATGCAGGACAGGTTATCAGATCTGGAGATAGTGGCACATGATAGAAAACAGACCCCTTGTAATTGTACTGCTGATCCTTACGAGGTGGCTATTAAAGGTAAACAGCATAAATCCGATATAATTTTCTAGGTCCTTTCAATAGATCTTGGGCTTTTAACCTGGGGAGTCCGAAGAGGTTCATAAATGGGCTTAACGCAGGGAGTTCTATGCTCTTGAAACTGACAAAGATTAGGAATGTATAGCATCCCTGTATATGAGCAAATTTCTCCCCAAGGAAAAACGGTCCAAAACCTGTATCAGATTTCCAAGTGTCCACCTTTGATTCAAAAACATTTAGAAATCACTGCTAAACGGCCTTCCCTGGTTTGCAAAATGGACTCCTCTTGGAGGAAAACACTTTAGTCTGTGCTGCCCTAGAGCGAAAGGAAGCTGCTCAGCCTTGTATTCCTCACCAGTGAGCTCTGCCAGAGTTTCTTTTCCTGGCTGAGTTTCTACTGCTGCAGCCAGCAAAAAGAACTGGACAGATGTAGTGAACAGAGTCTAGTAGATTGTTGCTGTGGCTGGTTTTTTGTCATTTGGCACTTTACAAAAAATAAAACATTCTGGATTAAACTGAATTCATCTAGAAACCATAAAAGAAAAAAGCAAAGAGAAGCCTGATTTTGCTCCTTGCCAATCACAATACCTAATAGGGATAAGAAAAGTTGAGTCGCAGTATAAAAAAGTAAATGTTTGTGAGGGAAATTGATACAGTAGAGAATGAACTGCTTATGTTAGGTTACTTGGTAAGGAACTTTGGTGTTCACTAAATGACAATTTAAGGAAAAAAAGAAAAAGTATGTTTTCTCCCACTGTACAAGTAAACTTCTTGGGCTACAAGCAACTTTTCTCACCATCAGATTCTGACCATTAGAAGGAGAGATGAGCAAATCATGAGGAACTCCGAAGGTTTCCCCTTCTCCAGGGGTGACCAATGGTCATGGTATTTATATAGCAAGACACGGCATACCCAATGAACAGCATTTACTACAGAAGAAACTGAACTAGACAGCAGGTCCGGTTAGACCAGGTGACCCAGCACACATAACCTGCTGGAGAAGCAGTCAAAACACAATGTGCAGACTTATCCGAAGGGTGGACATGTTTCTCAAATACAGGGGAAAGAACCAAGGCTTAGAGATGTGAAATGTCTTTACCTGGGGAAAGAGGAGACCTGCATCTTCTGAACTTCAACCTGCATTTTGCTGCTAGCTACCTCCACTCCTTTGCCTTTGGATCATTAAATTCTAAACTAGGACAGCTAAATATCTGAAGACCTCCATGGGAGGCTTTATGACCCGTGTGTGTAATTCAATAAACATTAATCACCTCCTGTGGGACAGATACTCTACTGGGCACATGGAACACAAAATTGAAGAATGAGGCAGACTTCCTTCATTCAAATAGAAGAATTTGTTTTGAAACACATAGTTAAGTCTGTAAAGTTACTTATTAAAATACTGACTAAAGGGGCGCCTGGGTGGCTCAGTCGGTTAAGCGTCTGCCTTCGGCTCAGGTCGTGATCCCAGGGTCCTGGGATCGAGCCCTGCAATGGGCTCCCTGTTCAGCAGGAAGCCTGCTTTTCCCTCCCCCACTCCCCCTGCTTGTGTTCCCTCTCTCGCTGTGTCTCTCTCTGTCAAATGAATAAAATCTTAAAAATAAAATAAAATAAAATACTGACTAAAGGGTGGACTCGGTTTCTGCTCAGATTCTGATCTCAAGGGCTTGAGATCCAGCCCCACCTGGGCCCTGCCTTTGGTGTGGAGCCTGCTTGGGTTTCTCTCTCCCTCTGCCCCTGTGCACTCACAAGGGGATGCTCTCTCTCATATAAATCTTAAAAAAAAAAAAAAAAAAAAAAAACTAAATTTACTCATACCCATCAACGAGTCTGATGCCGAAGACTAGTTTTTTGTTCACTGTAGATGGCTGGAGTTGAGAAATTGACTGTTGATTAACAATCCTTCTCTTTCATTAAACCACCTGCACTTTTCAGCTCAAGGGTAGGGATAAACCAAAAAGAAGAAATTTCTAAATCATGTAGCATCTTGATAATAAATAATTGTATGCTTACAGTTTTCAGCTTGAAGTTTAACCCTCTGGGTCCATAATAAGCTGATTTCTTTCAATATAATTTTATTACAAAGGATGCAATGGTTGTACTTTTATACACTAGTGATTTTTTTTTTTAAGGGTACCATCAGTATCATATACCCATATAGTTACTAGGGAAAAGAAACCTAGACTCCTTTTCCCTATCACCCACTTAAAATATACTCAAGAGGCCTTTGATATATTTAGGTTTGTTTTGTCAACTCCTATATTCATCATGCAAAGTAGAGAAAATTCAGTTGGCTTCTAGCAAAATAACACATGACACTAGAACAGCGAATGTTTTTAGTAAGATTAGTTAAGGATTTTATGATGTGACCATTTTTAAAGTATTTCTAGGGACCCTACTATATACTGGTTGCTTCTGGATCTTCAGATTAAGGTCATCTTCCCACCCCCAAAAAAAGCCTCACCATGATGAGCATACCCTCTGCAAACAATTCAGAGAAATACACTTTCTAATCTTTGAAATTCAGTGTGGTTGGCGTTACTTGAGACCACTGCAGGGCTATCTGTGCAGATGCTGTGTGGAATGGAGACACAGTCTTCCACATTTAAAATGTTGGAAAGCTAAGTTATCGAGAAAAGGAAAGATGGCTGTGCTTCTAGGCATCGTGCTATATATGGTATCTTCTGAATTCAGGTTGAGGCAAGTGTTGGCAGAAAAAAATAGACAAGCACTTTGCAGGATAAGGAGTGATTTCTTTATAAGATGTTATGTTTCTTATCCTGATGGAACCTGTAAATACGACCTCTTGGGGGACTCAGTTACAGCTGTGGAACCACCAGCCCCATCGAGGATATCCAAAATGTACTAAAAGAAATTCTAAGTAGAAAGACACACAAAGAGCATTATATTCGTTCATTCATACATTTGAGTACCTCCTGTTTGTCAACATTGTTCTAGGCACTAGGAATACAGCAGCCAACAAGAGACAAAATTCCTGTCTTCGCTGAGCTTCTATTCTACTAAGGAGACTAATATCAAAATATATGCCGAGCTAGATGGTGTTAAGTGCCATGGAGGAAAAAAACAGAAGAGGGGCAGGGCGTGCTGGAAGGGGTAGCTGACGGGACAGACACCTGAGTAAAGCCTGGGCGGGGGGGGGGGGGGGGGGGACTGAGGGACAGAGCCACAGAGATGATCTAGGGGAAGAGTGGTCCAGACAGTAGGACAGCAAATCCAAGAGCTGAGGCAGGAATGTGCCTGGCAACTTGAAGGACTAACGAGGAAGCGGAAGTGTTTAAATGCCTTAAATTGCTTCCAGATTAAGGGGTTACAATTCCAGGCAAAATGTCAACACATTTTCATAAACTCTTTGAGTAAGAATTTACAAAGGCATGTTCCTGCTCTAACTACTTAATCTCACCAAGCTTGAGGAAATGAGGAAGAGAAGGTGGAGTGGGTGAGCCAAGGTTACGCTGTTAGTGACGCCAGAGAAAAAAACTTTGGAACAAGTATCCCAAACTCAGCACCACAGTTTGCCTCATGCTTCACCTTTATCGTTAAAGGGCACTTTTCTTATGAAAATATAAATTGTAAAAACAAAACAAAATAATCCAACAATCTTAGAGCTAAAAAAAAAAAAAAAGGATCAAATTCACTTTTTTCATGCAACAGGTAAGCAAGAGAGACCCTATGTACACCCTAAATTTTTGTTGAGGAATGAAACAATAAATGCAGCATGACCTAGACCCCATCTCCCAGCAATGAATGGGACTGCTGTATAACAAACAGGTCTCCGATGCTTGTACTAAGCATTGTTATCCTTAAAAAATAAAAATTAAATAAATTAATGTTTTTTAAAAAAGGGAACACAGATCAACGGTCTCAACTGCCCTTAGCAGAAAAAGTGTAACAGTGAAAAATTGGAAACATTCTAATTTTCTCTTGGCAAAGGAATTAGTATACTATGATTTATTCATACACTGGCATTCTCTGTAGCCGCTAAAGTAAATAAGAGCTACATATGCCTCAAAACATAGTGACAAATTTAAAAATGCAAGCAGTATATATATAGCATTATGCCTTTTTTTTTTTTTAGAATTACGCCTTTTATGTAGAATACTAAATACACAAGCTCACCGATAGTGCTTATGGATAGATAACATACCGAAGTACCGAAAGACGTTCGGAAACTACACTAACATCCCTTTAGTGGTCACCTGGGGATGGAGGAAGAGGAGGGATGGATAAAACACTTCAGTTGCAGTTTACTTTTATTGGGGGACATATGAAGTAACTATGGAGATATTAGCAACTTTTTTTAAATTAGCAACTTTTAAACACAAGTAGTATCTATTATGTATATGTGAAATATTTCATACTTTTTATTCTGAAAGGAAAAAGGAAGAGAGACAAATTTCCTCCATCACATTCCATTAACTGCAAGCCAAGTTTCCTTGACCTCCTCATCTCAGTTTCTTCACCTTTAAAATGTGGGTAGTGCTAGGCACACCTGCCTCAAAGAGGCTTTGGGAAGTGGCGGCTTGGAGACGGCACTTCAATGTCAGGGACACTCCTATCATTCCCCACTGAGTCTCCATGGCCCAGCATCCATTCATTCTATTCAATTTCACAAACAGTAATATGATTTTTCACAATAGGGTTACAACCACCACCACCAGCCCCCCCCCCCAAAGAGCCATAAAACAAGTCTAAGGCATGTAAATGCTACAATAAATTAATGAAGCCTTTCCAACCAGGGCCTGGCAGAATGGCTCCCTCAAAGAAGAGTGGTAAGAAGGACCATTCTGCCATCAGCGAGGTGGTGACCAAAGAATACAGCATCAACATTCACGAGTGCATCCACGGAGTGGGTTTCAAGAGGTGTGCCCCTTGGGCACTCAAAGAGACCTGGAACTTTGCCATGGAGGACATGGGAACTCCAGATATGCACACTGACACCAGGCTCCACAAAGCTGTCTAGGCCAAAGGAAGAAGGAATGTTCCATTCCGCATCCATATGTGGTTGTCCAGAAAAACGATACCATCAAATAAAGGTATAAAATCGCAATAAAAAAAAATTAATGAAGCATCTCAGTGAATGGAGACGGAAAAACCCGGATACCCCAGCACAGGACCACCTCTCCCAATCCATGTTATGCAAGCACTAGGTTAAAAATCATAAGAACTGGATAAACTTCCTCACATTAAAGTCTACGCTCTTACAAAAGCCCAAGGGGAAAAAATGACACCGCTTAGGCATCATTAAGAAAAGATGATCAGATTACACCCATCAGTAATAAAACTCCCAGCCACACCTGTGAACAGGTGGGGGCCAGAGCAATCAAAATCCAGCCTCCCTGCGAGACACCAGCTCTTCTCCAACTTCGTTCAAACCACAAGGTGAGGCTCTCCTCTCTAAGATGAGCTTCTGCTGAGTCCGACTGATGGACAAACCAGCTCCTCCCCCTGTCAGGCCCTTACAGTTTTGAGATCACATTCTCCAGGGAACTGGCAACGTTTCCCCACCCCAGCCAGCTTGGTATTCTCCTCTCCCAGAAGGAAAACGGAGACCCGTCCCAATCACCTGTGCGCCTGAGGCCACGGGAAGCTGCTGGGCGTGGTGCGCAGCCTTGAGCGCCAGATATGCCCTGACCGCTGGAAATAAAGTTGCGCTGACCTGGGTTCCTTGGAACAGCGCAAGCCTGGACCTATAGCCCAGGCCCCAGCCGCTGGAAGGTCACTTGTAACTCCTCCATTTCACACTGGTCTCCATCTGTCCAGTCTGCTGCCTCCCTGGGCTCTGAGCGCCCCCTCCACAAAAGGGGAGTGTGAGGTCCAAACGCAAAGGAGAGCGTGTACCAGGGGGCAGCAGATGAACCCTAAAAACTGCAGAAACTAAAGCACGGCCACAAACCTGCCCAAGCAGGCAGCGAAGAGAAGGTGGGTTGGAGAGGGTACCCACCTGGGCAGAGTTGGGGCAGATGGCGGGCGGGCGCCCCTCTCCCGAAGTCCCAGCTGCCCCGAGTCTGCCCGAACTCCAGCATCCCGCCTCCCCGCCCTCCTCGAAGCTGCGGCGGGGAAAAGGACACGTAGAGCGAGGAGCACTAGCAGGCCTGCACCCCTGGGCCCGCCGAAGGCCTCCCTAGAGTCAGAAAAGGAACAATAGCAGACCCTCGTCGCCGGAGCCATTCGGAGTCTCCCGCTTGCGCCTCCCTCCGCGGCTCCTCCAAGTTGTGCGCGCAGGCGGCTCGAGCCCAGAAGCTAGGAGCCGGGTGGGGCGACGCGGGGCGGGCCGGGCAGGTAGGACAGGGGGCTGACTCCGCGCCCCCCAGGACGCCCCGCCGGGCTGGCCATTCATTCCCGCCCGCGCTCGCTCCGCCGCCGCTGCCGGCCTGGAGCGCCGGGGGCCGGCAGGAGACAAGCCCGCTCCCAACTTGGCCCGGTCTTCCCTCTTCCTCGGATCCCCACATCCTCCTCTCCCTCCGCGGACAGTTGGCGGCCGGCGGCAGACAAGGGAGTGGTGGCGGGACCCTCGCTGCCACCCCGCGAAGCCGCTCCGCCCGGCGCGCCGTCCCTCGCCCGAGCCCCAGACACAGAGGCGGGGCGGCGAGCCGGGACCCCGCTCCGGGGAGCCTCCCGACTCTCGGCGCCGCGTACCTACCCCATCGAGGCGGAGGCTCCCGGGCCCCGCCGGCTGCGCCACTCGGTCCGCCGCTTCCCCAGGAAAACGCGGCCGCCGGGCTCGCTTCCTGCTCGGCTTCCTGCGCCTCGGTCCCTCCTCCTCCCCCCGCTGCGGGGGTCAGTGGGCGCCGCGGCTCCGGGGCTGGGCGGGCGGGGCGGGGCGGGGGCAGCGGCAGCACCACCACGTGGCCGCCCGGCGCCGGCCCCCGCCGACCTGGATCCCGCGGGAGCGGGAAGGGAGGTGCTCGCTTCTCCCCTCCCCTCCCACCCCGCGCGGCCCCAAATTCCGCGAGTCAGGTGACCCGGCCCCGCGTCCCGGCCGGGACCTGCGGGAGGTGCTCGCGGCCCCGCCGCCGCCGCCGCCGCCGCCGCCGCCGCCGCACCGCCGCCCCTGGGCCCGCACGCCTCGGGCGTTCGTGGCCGGCTCTCAGTTTCCAGGGCTCGTGGACCCTTCCCCGCGGCTGTGTTTCATCATCACCATCATCACCTGAAGTTAGTGGGAAACCGGTGCTCTAACCCCAGGGTCTAGAGCCGGTGAGATCCCGAATAGTATTCATTTCTGGTCAACTTCCAAAGTCGTTTGTGGTCGTGGGGGTGTTTTAAAGGTCACTGATTCGAGCGACTTCTTAACCACGGTTATATTTTCCCCGAATTATTGAGCAGAAAGTAAACCAGAATCCGCTCATTCTCTGGACGGACTGAACCAGCTGGTTCGAGTGACTGCTAACACTCATCAGGTGGCAAGAGAAAACTAGCGGCGTGAAGCGCGGCCGGCTCAGCAGTCAGGAGAAATCTGCCGCCCGAACCGAGAAGCGCCGAGGGGGGACGCCCCCAAAGTCGCGTCTGGGAGGCAAGGAGGGACGGCCATTACCCGCCCCCAGGACCCTCGGGGCTTCTCACTCTTCTCCAGCCCGCTGAAACCGGCGCTTGAATCTCAATGGACCCCTCCTGTAATTCCAAGGATTTCAAACTCGCCACCTACTCATTTAACCTGGGATTGCTTTTCTATTCATTCTAGTCAGGCTAACCAGCTCTGGCTTAGAAAGTCTTTATTCACCAAAGAAAGCCCCTCCCTTCTCCGGGTTAGCTCCGCATCTATTCTAGCTTTCTAGAATAAATGACATGAGTCCTTTTTGGTGGGGTCCACTGTAAGTCATTTGAACTTAAAAAAAAAAAAAATCAATTCCAACGGAAGTGAAATTCACCCTAACAATTGAATGTATAAGGTCTTGGCTGCATCTTGATGGTCTACACGTTAGAATTTGTCTCCCCCCCACCACCACCACCACCCCTCAAGGAAAGAGCCTGTCTTAGCTTTAACAGGTAACTTATCAAACAGGGAGCAAAAGCTCTGTTTCTATGAACTGTGAGGTAACTGCGCTATGGTCTTCCTAAATCATACGTCAGAGATTCTTTTGAAAAGTGATGAATAGCCCGTTTCAAGCAAGCCATACACTCCTCTTCCTGTCCTTTATCCCTCTCGAATAAAATGACACTCTAAAAGAAATGTGAGCTGGCAAACTTCTTGTTTGTTTGATGCTGGCCATTTCTACAACACAGTTTTTCATCATGGTTCATATTAGTGATGTAACGTTGAGGGCGAACAAATTTGGCCACTTGTGCGTTTTCTGTTCGGATTTTAGCAGCTCAGTCCCCAAGCAGGGGCAGCTGAAAAAGTGGGATTGGGAGCATGGTACAGGGTACACCATGCCACCTTTGAAAGTGAACATGTGTGTATTCTGTAGGAACAGTTGACAAGTTGAAGGAGTTTAATATCAAGCAACATTAAACAATAATTCTTTTTTTTTTCTTTTACACCGCTGTGCCCTGTCCCAGCCACTTACCTCTGAGCCTACCTGCCTGAGTTAGCTCTGTGGCTCTTTTTGGTGGCTTGTGTGCTTTATTCTCCTTAATTTATAATTCCACCCTCAGACATCAGCAAGTCCAACTCTGAGTGTGGGGTTGCTGTGGAGGGAAGGACTCTTACAGTTAGTTAGGCTGATGTGCCAAGATTCTATTCCAGATCCCTCCTCCCCTGAAACTCAAACACCTCCTTCACACCACAGCTGAAGTTGTGCCACCTGCCAGAGGAATTGATGGTCAAGTACAAGATTGAAACAGTCTTCTCATTGGTTTGGTTTGGTTTGTTTTTTCCCCAGGCCTTTTAGAAGTGCTAACTCATTCAGGATACATTGAACACACCCATTAATGGAGACCAGGCCCACGTAAAAAGGTTTGAGAGAAGGCAGCAAGAATAAAATGATAATCTAAACTGCATAGAGAGTTGTTAAAACCTTTTTTGGGAGGAACAGCATGTTATATTTTAATAGGTGAATTACCGTCAAATCAAGGTAACTGTGATAAGAACAAAGCGACCATGGTTCCCGCTCCCTCTTTTACTAACTTGCCATTTGAACTTCACCAAGCGTTTGAACTTCTCCTGGTCCCACTTTTCCTAATCGGTAAAAAAGAACATTGAACTACATGGCCTCTGAGAATTTTTTCAGCTTTAACGTCCTAAACCCATTCTCTTAATCTGAGGAGCCATCACCAAGAGTATTGTCTTTACAGTCTATGACAAAGCATCATTCTCTAATTGTTCTAGCATCTAAGACACATTTAGCATCTACCCATAATTCTCTAATTGTTCTACCATCATTCTCAATCTTCTCATACCTACAAGATTGTAAATTCCTAAGAGTGTTGTCATCCAGGATTTAGCAAGATCAATTGAAAGGAATTGATTGATTGGTAGAGCCAAATTTTCATTTTTGAAATTAAAAAATATCATATCCCTTCTTTCTTGCTCCATCTCTTATCAATTTTGTTTCTCCCCACATTAGGAACTTCTTAAGTGTGGGGAACCAAGGCTAAGACTAGTTGGAGTAATAAGAAACTGTCCCTAATAGAGGAAATAGAGGTAGGTATCACACCAGAGCCAAAAAGAAACCCTTTGCTTTATTTGGCCTTTGGTCAGGATCTGACTGCACTTCTGGGTCTCGTTAGAAGCAGTGTGATTTACAGGAATGTGACGATATTGGCCTCAGTCCAGAGAATGGAACAAAAACACAATCAGAATTGGAGGGAGATGATCTACAGAGGAAAAAAAAAACTCAAATATTCGTAGAAAACCCACTTTTTGTATTTTCTTTGGGATGTTTCCAAATAGGAAATTGTGACATGGGAGAAATTAATAAAACAACCTTAACACAGCATCTTAATAATTTAATAAGACCACAGTAATAAAGTAGACTAGAAACACTGAGCCCTTAAAATGTCATTAGTCCAAATTGAGATGTGCTATACATGCAAAATATATACAAGGTTTCAAAGACGTAGGATGGGGAAAGAAAAGTATCTCACTAATAATTTTTATATTAATTACATATTGAAATCCTAATAATTTGGATGTATTAGGATAAATATATTAACACTAATTCCATTCATTTCTTACTTTTTAAAAAAGATTTTATTATTATTTTTTAAGATTTTATTTATTCATTTGAGACACAGAGATACAGAGAGAGAGAGAGCATGAGCAGTGGGAGAGGCAGAGGGAGAGGGAGAAGCAGACTCCCGGCTGAGCCAGGAGTGGGGCTCCATCCCAGGACCCTGGGATCATGACCTGAGCTGAAGGCAGACGCTTAACCATCTGAGCCACCCAGGCGCCCCAAGATTTTATTTTTAAGCAATCTCCACACCCAAAGTGGGGCTTGAACTCACAACCCTGAGATCAAGTCACACCGCTCCACCAACTGAGCCACTCAGGCACCCCTCCTTTTACTTTTTAAAATGTGGTTAACTAGAAAGTTAAAAATTACTCTTGTATTATATTTCTATTGGATAAAACTACTAAAGAGTTTAATGTTAGCATCCAAGACACATTTAGCATCTACTCCATACAAGGCATTTTTCTTTTTTTTTTTATAATTTTTTTTTAAGATTTTATTTATTTATTTGACAGAGAGAGAGACAGAGAGAGAGGGAACACAAGCAGGGAGAGTGGAGAGGGAGAAGCAGGCTTTCTGCGGAGCAGGGAGCCTGATGCGGGGCTCGATCCCAGGATCCCAGGATCATGACCTGAGCCGAAGGCAGACGCTTAACGACTGAGCCACCCAGGCGCCCCAAGGCATTTTTCTAAGTGATATTTACAGAACTACAGTGGCCATATATTTAATTGTTCAATCTGGGACACTTTTGACACTTTTGAGAATGAAAGGGGGCAGGCAAATTCTAACCAGCCAGGATATTAGGATAAAAAGCATAAACTGGAACTGTTCTGAGCAAACTGAGATGGTAGGCCACACTAATATTAGGTCATTTAATCTTTATGTTGGCGAGAAAGAATTTCCTCTGCCCTTCAAGGTCCTTCTATCCAGACTAAGAATCAAATTGACATGAGACAGATTAACAGGAGAAAAACCACATTTAATTTTGGACGTATAGAGAATCCACACAGACATAAAATTCCAAGACAGCCAGGCAACACAAGGCTTCTATGAGCTAAGGAGAGGGGTAGGGGTCTGAGGACACAAAAGAGAGGAAGACCACTAGCAGGAAGGTGAGAGGAGATGTTTTGAAAACAAGGTTGCCCTCTTATGCAGATAAGTTTCTTAGGTAAAGAGGAATTTCTGTTAATAGCTCTCTTCCTGGTACAGGCAGGCAGTTGAGGGGGCAGTAAAGAGATTTTCCTGAATCTGCTGGGTTTTTATTGCTTTTAATTCAAAATAATCTTCACACCATAGTGGCTGCCTGTCCTTGGCCCCTATAGTTATATCAACCCTATAAGTGCCATTATTATCCTTTTGGGGCACTTAAGGGAACTGGAGCACAGAGGGATTAAGTAACTTGCCTAAAGTCATACAGCTAGCGACAATGTTGAGTTTCAAATTAGGGCAGTCTGGCTCTAGAACCTTCATTCTTGACTGCTGTACAATACTGCCTGCTAAAGACCTACTATAGATCATGAATTTAATAGATGCAAAGTTTTTCTTAATACAGCAACTTGGATGGAATATTATCTTATTTTTACAGATGCAGAAACTGAGTTTCAAACAGATCCGGCAACTTGCCCAAATCATAGAGCCAGAAAAAGTACCGCCAAGAATCATAGTTTGGGATGCCCAACTCCAGAGTGGTCCCCCTAACCACTACTCCATATTGCCTTCAGGCCACATCGATTTATAAACCATTTATGCATTGATCTCATGACTTCTCCCAATTCTGGCAGAGGCCTGGATTTAAGAGGACTGGAACCCAGGTGAGATCAACTTTAGAACAGGCAAGAGACACCAAAAGCTCAATCTTGGTGTCCTCTCCTTTCTGAGAAGAAACATTTTAAGATAATCCAAATAGCCATCCATGCCACCAAGTTGGTTGTTCTGCCATGCATGTCAGAAATTCCAGAAAATGCTCTCCCATTAAAGCAGTGGAGGAGGGCATCCTGAGGAATTCAAGAACATTGAAAAGACAGTTACTTGATTAGCAGAAGACTAAGAAAAAGTGTTTGTGAAGTTCCACAGGCATAAGCAATAATATGGGATGTAAATCCATGGGTTTGCCAGGTGCGTATTTTCTTCCTTTCTTGGCAGCCTATTAGAATTATCTGCCTTTAAAAAAATCACTGCTTGCCTGGGCCCCATACCCTAGGATACTGATTAAAGTGGTCTGGTGTGGTGCCCAGGCACTGGTATTTTTTTTTTTTAAAGATTTATTTATTTAGAGAGAGAGAGAGCACAAACAGAGGGGCAGAGGAAGGAGAGAGAATCTCAAGCAGACTGCGCTGAGCACGGAGCACAGAGCCTGACACAGGGCTCCATCTCAAACCCTGAGATCACAACCTGAGCCAAAACCAAGAGTCGGATGCTTAACGAACTACGCCACCCAGGCACCCCCAGGCATTGGTATTTTCTACTCTCTCCCTAGATTATCATTAAGTGGGGCCAGGCTTTATTGGCTGTCGCAGCCATTTCTGGAGCACCCAGTTCTTGGTTTAGCATTGCCAACAAAAATGAGAATAGGTGAAGAGGGTGGGGTGGCCCTTGCAATGGGCCTTGCAAAAGTCAATGCTCCAGAAGGATTTCTTGACAGAGTGATTCTAAACCAAACCACTGTTTTTCTTGGCCTGGGACACTTGTTTTCTGCTATGGCATTAAACCTGAGCTCCAGATTTTTGTCATGTTCATTGAGTTCAACGTCTGCCTGTAAGACATTTTAATTCATGTTCCTTCCTTATCTGATTGTGCACCCATAATAAATCTGGATACTACTTTTGCTGATGAGTTATTTTGTATCTGTTATGGCTTCTTGCTGTGTTCTTCAAAGGCATTGTGGCCATTTAGCTTCTGTTATTCATTTTCACTTTTCCATTTGCTTGTTCTCTTAAAATCCTTAGTAGGCGACATGAAGTAGATTGCTTGTTGTTCTCAAAATTGGTCTTCCAACTATGCAAGTGAACACATTTTTAAGATTCATTTTCCACAACAAGACTGTTAATGCTTAAGATATATGACTACAGTACTGTGAAGATATTTAACAAAATTCCACAAGTCCTTTGTTTGTTTTGCCTCGATACAAATTCCTCCACTATCCAAATATGCACCTTAAGCAGGTTTCTCACATTCAGGATGGAGGTTCTTCTAAGGTAAAGTTATCATTCTTCATTTGCCTTCGTTTTTCAAAGACAGCCCTATAATTTATTGTTCTATACTTCCTGTTTGAGTTTCAGAACAAGAAGATTCAGACCATGAAAATGTTTTGGACTGTCCTGTAATAGGCCAGAAGAGAGGAGAGGGACAGAATTGGGGGAACCAGAAAGATCACTGTGTAAATACTGTCTCAACAGAGATGAAGTAGGACAAGGAAGGTCCACAGAATCCACAGAAGCCAGCAAAAGCAGGAAAAAGGCCATGGTGACTTCCTCCCTCAGATTCCTAGAACCCTTAGAGCACAAATGCCAAGAAGACAAATTGGCTCCACAATAATAGACCAATAGAAGGGAGGACAGCAGAGTCCCGGTGTTAAGGATATCGAGGTCACTGTTGGCCAACCAGAGGGGAGTTTGTTCTTTAAAATTATGTAAAAAGGAAGGAAATTTTGGAGGCCATTTCAGAGAACCAGAAGACTGAGTTGGCACTGAATTAGTCTGGGAAATTTGCCACCAAAAGATCCAGGGCTCAGGGACAAAGAGAGGGAGGTGGAGGTCTGAGTGGGTCTCATATTTGCTTTGTGGGCTTCTGGGAAGTATTTTAAAACATTTTTATTTAAACTGTGGCCTTAAGAGGACTCTCCATTCACAATCCAACATAACTTGCTCATATTAAGAAATATAAATTATGAGGACATTCAGTGTGTTTCTTCTCATCCTGATTCTGCCTCCCTGACTGCATTGCCTTCTGCTCCAAGTCTGGGCATTCTAACTTGCATGTTTGATTCAGAGGGGTAGGAATGATTCAAGGTTAAAGGGGCACCTTGGAGAAATTTTAGGAGAGTGTGTGTGAGGCCAGTTCTGTAGAAGAACCAGTGAGAACAGAGGAGCTGTAAGGGGGCAGGAGTCCTCCCAGCATGGCCTGAAGAATAGGCTTCTCCAGCCAGAAGCAACTGGAAGTTCCTGGGCAGCAATCATAACTGAACTAAAAAAATTTTTAAAAACAGAAACAAAGAAGAAATACTCTGTCAGGTAGTGGTTGGAACCCTGACTTCTCCACTTCCAAGCAGTGCAATTTGGAGCAGGTCACTTAATCTCTGTTGGCCTCAGTTTCTTCATTTGCTAACTTGGGGTAATGTTAGTACCGGCCCCTTGGGTTATTTTGGAGATGAAATAAGTAATACATATGAAGCATATACAACAGTACCTGGCACAGAGCAAGAGCTAAATAAATAATATCGATAATTATTACTAAGGTAGAGAAGCATATGTGATTCATAGAAACCAGAGGAAAATAAAATAGTGGTGTATATGAAAATCAATTCAACCGTTATTAAAAATGTCATCACCTATAATTTAAACATTTCTAGGTTTCTATTTGCTAAGTCTTATATGAAAACTTTGTCAACTAATCTATAAGGTATAGGATCGAACACACATAGAAAGGAAAATATGAGGGTATGAGGTGTTTTCTACCTTCAAGGAGCTTCCAACCTATTTGGAGAGATGGTCTATAGACATACAAGGACAAAGAGTCACCAAAAGAAAACAAGATGAGTTCATGTTGCTTTCTAGTTCTTTGATGCTATTCTGTGGCTCTGCCAAGGCACAGTGTCTCGTAAGCACAACCCTTGAAAATGTGAGGCTTTCTATTCTGTGGAAATATTAGGGAGCAGTGTGTTATGGGAACCAAAATATAAGTAACTCATCCCTACCCACAGAGATTCCTATTATAAGGTGCAGCCTGAGTTGACATTGACTGCTATGCAGCTTCCATTCTAGTAAATAATGTTGTGATTAAAACACCACCGGCATCAGAATCAGCTGCCCGTTCCAGTGATAAGAGTGCCTATTACCAGATAACGGTGGCTTTAACACAACGGGGGCTTGTTTCCCTCATATTTTGAAAAGTGGCTTGCTTTTAGATCAGTGGCTCAAGGTGGTCAGGTCTGAGGTCTTTGTGATTCTCTAGGTTTTCCCTCATTAGAAGACAGCTTGCCAGGGTGCCCGGGTGGCTCAGTCGTTAAGCATCTGCCTTCAGCTCAGGTCGTGATCCCAGGGTGCTGGGATCGAGCCCCACATCAGGCTCCCTGCTTGGCAGGAAGCCTGCTTCTCCCCCTCCCACTCCCCCTGCCTGTGTTCCCTCTCTCGCTGTCTCTCTCTCTCTCTATCAAATAAATAAATAAAATCTTTAAAAAGATTTTTTTAATAAAAAAAAAAAAGAAGACAGCTTGCCCATTTACACCATCCATTCCATGTTCTGGCAGAAAGAAGGGGAAGAGTATACAGCTGGTAGACTCTGCTCTATAGGGAGATTTTTCTGAAAGCCCCACCCAACATCTCAATTTTATTGGCCAAACTATGTCACATGGCCACCAGCATCTGAAAGGAAGGGAAGGAAATACAGATTTTTAGCTGGGTGCTTTGTATACCAAATAAAATTGGGGTTTTACTAATAGGAAAATGGGAAAAATGGATATAGCATCTATCTATTGATGTAAAACAAACAACCTCAAAACTAGTGTCTTAAAACAGCAACAATATAATTTAATTTATTGTTTCTCATGATTCTGTGGGTTGACCAAGTGGTAGAGGAATATGGTATAGGCTGGGGTACCAGGATGACCAAAAAGCATAACATGGCCTCATTCCTACAGCAGGTAGTTAGTGTTGGTCCCTGGCTAGAGTTCAGGTAGGGATTGGCTGACACCTGAATCCTTCTCAGGGTTCCTTGGGCTTCCTCATGGACTGGTGGCTTGGTTCCAAGAAGGAGTGTCCTAAGAAGTGTCCAAGTGCCTCAGTGTACAAGTGCCTATCAGGTCTCCACTTACACCATGCTTGCTGTTGTCCGATTAGCCAAAGCTGATCACTTGACCAAGTCCAGAGTCAAAGTGGGAAGCAACTACGCAAAAACATAAATGCCAGGAATCGCAGTTCATTGGGAACCACCAAATACCAGACCGCCATAGGGTAGGCGTCTAGCCATCTCTGCCAAAGCATCTTTAGATAATATGTTAAAATTAATCAGTGCTTATTTTATAACAAATGTAGAGCCAAGTAAGCATTAACTCTGAAGATTCTCACAACAACTTCATGGGGTACATACTCTTATATCTATTTAGAGGTGAGGAAATAGATTAGGAAAGGTTAAGGAACTTGCCCAAGGTCACAAAGTAAGAAAACACCAGGGCCGGAACTTGAACCCAACCTGAATGCTCGGCTTGGACAGTTTGGGAGCACATTCTGGTTGCAAGGAGATGGGAGAAAATCAAGTGACAGGGATCTCATGAAACAGCTATTTTAAAAAGGGTTTCTTCATGTTTTTAAATACCATTCTCTTTCCTCCTCTTCTTTAGAGAGGAAGAGAGAAAAGTGTGATATCCCTGCCCGTCAGAGTCAAGGCAGAAGGACTATGTCAAGAGGGTGCCCACTTGCTTCTTTGTCAGGTAATCTAATGTCCACGAAGTGTATGTAACCGGAGGCAGAGGTTAAGAGTTGGACGGCTACATTTGCCCTTCGGAAAACCTGAGGAAGAAGTTTGACATGGAGGAGACTAGTTTAAGGAATCCTTTAAGGGGGGTTCTGAAAGGTAAAAAAAAAAATAGTTTACTGGACTTAAACACCCGGACAAGTGTGTCAAAGGTGAATCTCCCTAACATGCTAAAAACGCCTCCACTTTATGTAAAGAATAGTACAGACACTATATTTTGTTTAAAAGTGTGTTTCTCAAAGTGTGGTTTATGAATTCATGCACAGAAATAATGACTCAGGGGTGCCTAGGTGGCTCAGTCATTAAGTGTCTGCCTTCGGGTCAGGTCATGGTCCCAGGGTCCTGGGATGGAGCCCCGCATCAGACTCCCTGCTCAGTGGGAAGCCTGCTTTTCCTGCTCCCACTTCCCCTGCTTGTGTTGCCTCTCTGTGTGTCTCTCTCTGTCAAATAAATAAATAAAATCTTAAAAAAGAAAAGAAAAGAAAAGAAATAATGACTCGGTATCACCAGTAGGTGGGTCATAAAATCTGCATGTTTAAGGAACATCCCAAGTGCCTCTTCTATACAATAAGCTACCGAATTACTGATTTAAAATGTTCTTTCAGGATGATGACATTTAAAATGGTGCTTTTCAAGCTTTAATGTGCATATGAATCCCTGGGATCTCTTAGAAAAAGCAGATTCTGATTCAGTAGGTATGAAGAAAGGCTGGAGATTCTGCATTTCTAGCAAATTCCCAGTGATGCTGCTGGTCTGAGGAACCATGCCGACCAAGTAGCAAAGCTTTAAAACATTGGAGGAAAGAACAAACTGTTTGGGGTTGGGAAGTTTGGAGGCAGATATAAACAGTGGGAGTGAAGGTGGGAGGACCCACTGCCATCCACAGAATGTCACCACTCTTTCCTAAAGACAAGGTCACTAATAGAAGATGATGTGACGGCAGTAGAGGGAGCTTAGCGATGTTCAGCGGGGCTTCCCAGGTCAAGGTGAGATAGATGAGCACGTGCAACAGGGAATGTTTTTCTAATGAATCTGGCCTTGAGCATCTTAGGTGCTATGAAAAGAGCTCGAAGAATCTCAAAGAGTGAGATAAATTGGACTAAATGAACACAGATGTTTAGAGGAGCTCAACTCCTGAGGTGCAAGAATATACAATTTGTATTCAAGAGTTTGTTTTCTTTCAACCCTTGCTTTTTACTTGGTATTGCATTGTTGATAAGTGGAAGGAAGAGACCGGTGTTATACATTATGTACTAGTTTACTTTTTCTTTTTTTTTTTTAAAGATTTTATTTATTTATTTGAGAGAAAGAATGAGAGAGAGAGCATGAGAGGGGTGAGGGTCAGAGGGAGAAGCAGACTCCCCGCTGAGCAGGGAGCCCGATGCGGGACTCGATCCCGGGACTCCAGGATCATGACCTGAGCCGAAGGCAGTCGCTTAACCAACTGAGCCACCCAGGCGCCCTGTACTAGTTTACTTTTTAAAAAGTGTATTTTTAGTCCTTGCAAACGCGTCTGAATTCCTCATTAGGCAGATGCCACCCCAGGAGCTGCACATGAGAACATAGTGCATTCTCCTTCAGAAGGTGAGCTCACTACTGTACTTGCATTACAGTGTGACTTGCATTGATACTGCTCTTTAGAGTTAACAAAGGACTTTTATATCCACTTATCCCGTTTTACCTCCCAGTTACAAAAAAAAAGGAAGGCATTAATCACTATCCTATCTGCAGATTTTTGAAAAACCAAGTTACAGAGAGTTTTAGGGATTTGTCTAAGTGGCAGGGCCCAAACGAGGACCCTAGTGTTCTGAGTCCCAGCCCCACCATCTGTTTGCTGCAATGCAATTGCCTATAGCAAACAATACAATATTTCTATGGATTATTGGAGTCTCACTCAGATACACAAAGGAGAAGAGGCTCTCTGTTCCACTAACCTGACGCAAGAGCCCGACTGCCTCCCATGCAACAGAAGGCCTCAGGGGTTGAAGAAGCCCTAGCCTGCAAAGCCTGGGAATGTGTTTCTCCCTCCAGCAACAGAGCCAACTGGAAATTCTGATGAATGTTCCCCTACAAACACATAAGAACATGGGATAATAATACCAAACATTTGGTTAAAAGCACAGTTAAACTTGTAAGAAAGTAAATGCGATTCAGAGGAGGCAAGAAAAAAGTTGAAACCAGAGTGGCCAGCAAAGTCTGAAGCGTAGGCTGCTTTGGAGGCATCGGTTGATCCGGGGAGCTTGGTTCTCCGTGGGGGAACTCAAGTCCTGTGGGAATGAGAACCAGGATCCTGGAAAAAGCTAGGGGTCTCAAACATCTATACTCTCAAGAAAAAGTTAGGTTAGGAAAAGAATTCGTCTTTTTGGCAAAAGAAAACCAACAAGGTAATGTGTTTATCTCAGGCCTGGGTCAAAGGTATGAAAAACAGAAACAAACAAGTCTTTCCTGAGAATTTATAATTCCAAATCTATCCTCATGGAGGTTAAATGTTTATTGTACTGGGCGCCTGGGTGGCTCAGTCATTAAGCGTCTGTCTTCGGCTCAGGTCATGATCCCAGGGTCCTGGGATCAAGCCCCGCGCCGGGCTCCCTGCTCAGCGGGAAGCCTGCTTCTCCCTCTCCCACTCCCCCTGCTTGTGTTCCCGCTTTCGCTGTGTCTCTGTCAAATGAATAAATAAAATCTTTAAAAAAAAAAAATGTTTATTGTACTTACATGGTCTGGGAAACCCCAGGTAGAAAAATGATCTTAAAAGTACTTCTAGTTCGGGCGCCTGGGTGGCTCAGTTGGTTAAGCGACTGCCTTCGGCTCAGGTCATGATCCTGGAGTCCCAGGATCGGGTCCCGCATCGGGTTCCCTGCTCGGCAGGGAGTCTGCTTCTCCCTCTGACCCTCCCCCCTCTCATGCTCTCTGTCTCTCATTCTCTCTGTCTCAAATAAATAAATAAAATCTTTAAAAAAAAAAAAAAAAGTACTTCTAGTTCATAACACCCCAAGGCACCAGGTATACAGAGGGATGCACCTTTAACCCAGACTCTTCAAGGGTCCTACATTGAAGAGGAGACTTATATGAACCAAAAATTAAAAATTAGGGGTGCCTGGGTGGCTCAGTCAGTTAAGTGTCCAACTTAGTTTCAGCTCAGGTCATGATCTCTCAGTCATGGGATTGAGCCTCTCATGGGGCTCTACTCTCTTCATGGATTCTGCTTCAGATTCTTTCTCCCCAACCTCCCCCATCCCTCCACCCTCTCCCCCCAAATAAATAAACAAAATCTTTTTAAAAATTTTAAAAATTAGAAACACAAGAGAAATTAAGCTACCATAATAAATTGGGCTCAGCAGAAATAGTAAAGGATAACATTATACTGCAGTAACCTTGGGCATAGTATCATCTAATACAGAAAGAAGTATGAAATAAGTATGCTTAAAATATTTATGAAGAAACAGAGAAAACTTAGACATAAGAAATTAACAAAAGACCATCAAGAATAAATAGGCAGTTTTAAAAGCAACCAAACAGTAAACTACAGTAATTGAGATTTAAAATACAAAGAATGGATTCAATGACAGATGAACCACAGCTAAAGAGTGAATTAATAAATGGGAAAAAAGACTGAAGAATCACTTTATAATGCTGTACAGAGAGATAAAAGTATGGAAGCTATGAATTGAGGCTAAGAGATATGGAGGAAGATGTAGATATTCAAAATACATTTAATTAGAGTTCCAGAAGGAGAGAACAGACAGAGGGGAAGTAAAGGCAATCTACAAAGCAAAAATGAAAAACATGAATTGGTGAAAGATATGATTTCTCAGATTGGAGAAATATACCAAATCCCAAGCAAGATAAATAAAAATAAATTAATTACAACAAACATTATAATGAAACTTTAGAAAGCTAAAGACAGGAGATCATAAGAAGAACCAGAGAGAGGGGACACCTGGGTGGCTCAGTCATTAAGCATCTGCCTTTGGCTCAGGTCATGATCCCAGGGTCCTGGGATTGAGCCCCGCATCGGGCTCCCTGCTCGGTGGGAAGCCTGCTTCTCCCTCTCCCACTCCCCCTGCTTGTGTTCCCTCTCTCGCTGTGTCTCTCTCTGTCAAATAAATAAAATCTTTAAAAAAAAAAAAAAGAACCAGAGCGAAAGGAGAGATCCCAACCTAAAAGGGAACAATAATTAGATACCAGTCTTCTCAACAGCAACAAGAGAATCCAGAATCCTGGGGCGCCTGGGTGGCTCAGTCGTTAAATGTCTGCCTTTAGCTCAGGTCATGATCTCAGGGCCCTGGGATCAAGCCCCACATCGGGCTCCCTGCTCCACAGGAAGCCTGCTTCTCCCTCTCCCACTCCCCCTGCTTGTGTTCCTGCTCTTACTGTGTCTCTCTCTGTCAAATAAATAAACAAAATCTTAAAAAAAAAAAAAAGAGAGAGAGAATCCAGAATCCCGAGAAACAATTCAAAGCACTGAGAGAAGATAAATCACCTTGGAATTGTATACCCTGCTAAACTATCATCCAAGACAAGGGGTAAAACAAAGGCATTTTCAATAGAATGTGGGAAGATATCCTCATAGTCCGGGAACTCATAAGCCTCTTCAGGGGATCTCTACAGTGAACAGATCTCCATGGTCATAAAAATTATAGAAAGCGCTGTGCCTACATTTTATCACATTGGCAGCATTTTAAAAATTATTCCGGTGCATGGGTTCCTGAAAAGGAAAACCCAGAGTAGATGACACTGTGTGCTTATCTCTAGAATCAAGCTATTCCTTTTGCACCCACTTTTTGGCACATTTTTTGAACAGTGCATGAAAGTCTCTCTCTCACACCCACGCACTGACACACACTCACTCACACACTCACACACACACACACTCACACACACACACACATGTTGGGAGGAGCTGCCAGAGGAGAAATATGTGAAGAGCAGGAAGTTCAGGCAGTCATACTCGATATCCATTGTTGTGAACAGAGCGAGAAGTTTCTAGTTTTCTAACATGTGCTAAAAATCCATGTTATGCGCTGTCCTTTGTCTCTCCTATATTCATACATTGACACCCTAATCCCTAGTACCTCAAAATATGACTGTTTTTGGAGATAGGACTTTAAAGAGATAAGTAAGTTAAAATGAGGCCACTGGGGTGGGCCCGAATCCAGTCTGACTACTATCCTTATAATAAGACAAGATGGGGATGCACGGAGAAACACCAGGGGTGTGCATGCACAGACAGACAGCCATGCGCAACGGCAGACAGACTATCTGCATGCTAAGGAGAGGGGCCTCAACAGAAACCAATCCTACCAACCCCTGGATCTTGGACTTTCAGCTTCCAAAAATGTGAGAATAGAAATGTCTGTTGTTTAAGCCACCCGGTCTACGGTATTTTGTTACGACGGCCCTAGTAAACTAAGACAGCCCACTTTTCTCCTTTCGGTATACCCCTTCCCTCCATTGGCAATACTCATCAAAAGGCTCTGCTTTTTGTCACTGAATACAAAGCTTTCGCTTTTCTGGGTTGAAATTAATCTCCAGATAATTGATATAACGTGGTCCAAATTGACTGATGTTCTCCCGTTCTGACTCCTCCAGATTGCCCACATGCTACTTTGCACCAGCAACTGGTCAGTCACATTGGCTGGCTGACTATAACCACGTTCAGTTCTGGACCTGAGTGAAACCACTACAGATCTCCTCCTACTCTCTTTCTAAAGAATCCCTCCTGGTACTCTGTCTCTAACCCAGGAATCCCGTGGGGCTGAAGATTGATTTTCCCCAGCTGTGTCATGATCTCTGCCTCCTGCACCATCCATACCGCAGATGCTCACTTTTTTTGGTTCTTGGGGCTTGCAATGATTCCTAGGAGTGAGATGAATAAGATGTTGAAAGCCCAGGCCAGACAGTTCCCCACCCCAGACATGGAAACTTTGGGAGACGAACATTTCTTACGCCGTGCACCAGAGGCATGCTGTAGTGTGTGAAGGAATGCAGAGCACTCCCACTGCAGCTAGACATAGGGCTTTTTGAGCCTTGAGAGTTATAGACAAATGTAAAGCAACTCAAAAAGTTCTAAATTCCTGCGTATTGTTTTGATATTATTTGCTGGACTATTTTGGTCTCAATAGAGTTTTAAATGTTAAAGTTAATAACATATCTAATAGAATATTGCAGCCTAGGTCAAATTCCAGGGTTTCTTTTTTTAAACAATGGTACTTGGAGCCTGTGGTTTCTCAAGGTACCTCAGGGGCTGGGACTCTGGAAAGGGGCCCCTCATTCTTGCTTTAATTCCTGTGGTTCCAATTCTACCTGGGATTAAAATCCATGGTTCTAATCCTAACCCACTACTTTTCCTCTTAACTCAAGTACTTAAAGAACAATTAGGGGTAATTCTAAAGTTCCCACAAATCTTTGATGCCTGGTCCTGTGGGAAGATTATATATCCTCACCCTGATGAATTGAGATGTGGCCATAAGCCTCGTTTTGGGCAGTGGAATATGAATGCAAGTGGCCTGTGTTATTTCCATGTAGAAACCTTAAAATCCTGTTTATGATTCACCATATTCTTTTCCCCCACATCCCCCACCTCCATCTTGGAAATCATGGAAGTAGAGTGGAGATGAGCCTCCATCAGCTTTGGGTTTTTGAGTGTCTACAATGTGAAGAGCCCCTGCCAACCCCCATGGGAAATGTAATGTGAGTAGGAGATGAACTTGGTTGTTTTAAATTGTTGAGGCTTTCAGGTTGTTTGTTAACTGTAGCACCACAGGGCCTATCTTGATTAGTGCAGTAAGTAGATAGTCTATAGGCATTACACATTAAACAATTTAGGTAAGTAACATTTTTTATTTAAAATTGTATTCTGAAAGATAGTGCGTATTAATAAAAGGGGACAAAGATTTATTAATAACAAAGAGGCACTACCTCCTTCATCCCTAAAAGCTCACAAATTGGGCATCCAACTGTCTCAGTTCAACTCTCCTAGGGCAGATCTAGGTGGGGGTCAGCAAACTTTGTAAAGGGCCAGATTGTAAATATTTTTAGATTGCGATCCATATGGTCTCTGTTGCAACTACTCAGCTCTGCCATTGGAGCTCCAATGTGGCCTTAGACAATGAATAAGCTAGTGGGTGTGGCTCTGTTGCAATATAAGTTTATTTATTGAAACAAACAGCTGGCCTATAGTTTGTCTACCCTGGCTTGGGGCATAGAGACCAGCCTGTGACCCTTCAGAGCTCCAAACCCCTGCCAAGCACTCTTTTCCCAAGCTTTATTGGAATATAATTGACACATAACTTTATGTAAGTTTAAGGGGTACAACACGGCGATTTGATGTACTTACATATTGCAAAATGATTATCACCATAGCATTAGCTAACACCTCCATCATGTCATATAATAACCATTTCTTTTTTGTGGTGAGAACATACAAGATCTACTCATATAAACTCTCAAGTAGATAATACAGTATTATTAACTATAATCACCATGCTGTATATTAGATCTCCAGAACTTACTCATCTTATAACTTATACATTTTGACCAACATCTCCCCATTCCCCCACCTTCCCACCCCTGGTTCCCACCCCACTACTCTTTCTGTGAGTTTAGCTTTTTTAGATTCCACAAGTAAGTGATAACATACAGTATTTGTCTTACTCTGTCTGACTCATTTCACCTAGCATAATGCCCTTGAGTTTCATCCATATTGTTGCAAATGGCAGGATTTCCTTCTTTCTCATGGCTGAAAAATATTCCACTGCATATATATGCCATATCTTCTTTACCCATTTATCTCTTGATGGACACTTAGGTTGTTTACATGTCTTGGCTATTGTGAAAAATGCTGCAATGAACCTGGGAATCCAGATATCTTTTCAAGATTCTGTTTTCATTTCCTTTGAATATATGCCAAGGATTGGGATTGCTGTGTCACATGGTAGTTCTGTCTTTAATTTTTTGAGGAACCTCAGTACCTCTATACTGTTTTCAGTAGTGGCTGCACCAATTTACAGTCTCACCAGCAGTGCACAAGTGTTCTTGTTTTCTCCACATCTTTGCCAACACTTATTATTTCTTGTCTTTTTGAGAATAGCCATTCTAGTAGGTGTTCGGCAGTATCTCATTGTTGTTTTGATTTGCATTTCCCCTGATGATTAATGATACTACTGAGCACCTGTTCACACACCTGTTGGCCATTTATGTCTTCCTTTAATTAAGGTATAATTGACATATGACCTTATATTAATTTCAGATGCACAACATAATGATTCAATACATGTATATTCAGTTCCTCTGTCCACTTTTTAAAAATCAGGTTGTTTGGGGTTTTTTGGTGTTGAGTTTGTATGAGTTCTTCATATATTTTGGAAATTAATCCCTTACAGATGTGTAATTTGCAAATACTTCCTTTCGTTCAGTAGGTTGTCTTCTAATTTTGTTGACTGTTTATTTTGCTGCACAGAAGCTTTTTAGTCTGAGGTAGTCCCACTTGTCGATTTTTGCTTTTTGACTTTTGCCTCTTCTTTTGGTGTTATATCCAAAAAAAGAATCACCAAGACCAATGTCAAGAGGCTTTTTTCCTGTGGGTTTTTTTTTTTTTTCTAGTTCTACCATTTGGGTAGAATGGTAGAATTGAGTCTTTAATTCATTTTTAAGTCTTACAATGAATTAAGTCTTTAATGAATTAAGTCTTACAATGAATTAAGTCTTTAATTTATTTTGAATGAATTTTTGTGAGTGGTGTACAATATGGGTCCAATTTCAGTCTTCTGTATGTGGTTACCAAGTTTTCCCTACATTTATTTAATTGAAGAGACTGTCCTTGCCTCATTGAGTATTCTTGGTTCCCTTGTCAAATACTAGCTGCCCGTATATGTCCTCTCAACCACTCCTGAGGAGCTAAACCGTGTAGCCAAATACATTCATTTGCGTAGTCGTTGACTCATTCATTCCCTCAACCGTGGTACTCTGATAACCATCTATGTCCTAGCCAATGTGTCAGGCGTTGGGGACAGAGTAGAAAAGAAAACTGAGAAGATCTCTCCTATGACTTAGAGAAAAGTGCAGGGTAACCTACAATAGAGAAATAAAAAAGGTAATTTACAATAACGGTAAGTGCAATGAATAGAACAAAGTGGCATAACCTAACAGCTGACCAACATTAGATCCTGTGTCACAGAAGAGCTCCCTGAAGAGGTAACATTTGAGCTGGGACCTCCAGGCCCAGCTAGATAAGCGGAATTGAGGTGATTCTTGGCTCCCCTCCTTCCTCCCAAAACATGCTTAGTGGTATCTGAAACTCCGTTTCCTCAACTTGAAGAAACAGCCTTCAAGTGCAAACGCGTGGTAGAGTTCCATTTTCGTGTGACTGGGCTTTGTGTGAGCTGTCATTGGCCAATCCATTCATGGGTGTGAATGACTGGTCATCGTACCCTAGTCTGCCTGGCCAGGTGGCGGTAGGAGCAGAGTGGCAGAACCTGTGTGACTCCTGGCTGGAATCGGAGCCTGTCAGTGGCGTCCAGACCCTCTTTGCATTTCCAGCTCCTTGCCCAGGCTGCAGCGAGCCACACACGGTCCGCCAAGTGAGAGAGAAAGTGAAGAGAATTTGAGGGAGGGTATTTCCATCCTGAGCAGGAAAAGACCACAAAAGACTTGGCAAGAGAGGAACAGCCTCACAGTTCTCCATCCCTTAATGTTTTTTTCCTATCCTTAGGCAGCCTTGCTTCCAGTTTTTATGGAAATTTTGTTTGCTTCTTTGTTTTTACCGTGTTGAGTTCCCAGGGGTCTGTTAATGAAGACCTTACTGCCCTTTTTCTCTATCCCACACAGCAAGGCACTTAGTAAATGCTCAATAAGTGCATGCCATTTGATCGCTTTCCTTGGTAATTATGTTCTAGAAATAGAAGTAGAATATTACCGAGCTGCATTATCATTTCGCTCCCTACCACAGGCTTTTACGCCTCACAAACATTTATGGCTAACCAAAGGAAAGGAGAATCTAATTTCATTTCATTTCTAATTTCATTTTTTCTCTCTCTTTTATAGAGTCTGTTTAAATGTATGAGAAAAAAAATTGATTGAAGGATTTTGCTTGGAAGATGGGGAGAGAATCCTTTCCTCGGGGTCTCACCCACTTTCCATGGTCTGACCACTCTGAACCATGGGAAGAAAGAGCAGTAATTGATGCTTCTGTCATCCGCTAAGTAGAGACTAAGATTGTGATGGAGAATTCCTGCCTCCTCTCCAAAAACTTGCTAGCTGGGCTAAGGAGGCCTACTATTTATTTATGGGACAAAAGGCATTTTGAAAGTCTGAGCCTTTCCTGAGACAGGATGCCTCTGATGTTTTAGGCTGGCCATTCTGGGAAACATGGCCCATTTTTATGTGCTGAGGAGAACATTCAACATACTATTCATTTTTAACTGTTGTAAATAAAGTATCACAGAGCCTCTCTCACTAATGAGATCCTTTCCCAACCTCCCCTCAATACATATCATGTTATCTTTTGCTTTGGAAAAACTGTTTTTCGGGACTCATAGTAAGTAGTCAGAGCCAAAGTACCACAGGTGTTGAAAAGGATGAAGTGTGGAGCCAGGCTCCGTGGCTCTGAACCTCAGAGCTACCGCCTGCTGGCTGCAGGACTCAGAGCAAGTCTCCGCCTCCCTGAGCCTCGGTTTCTCATCTATATAACGGGCCAGTAAGAGCACCCGCCTCATTAGTGATTTCTTGAGGATTAAATAAGATGCAAGTAAAGCACTCACTTTAGCGTCTGGCCGGTAGGCAGCCCCGTGTGACTGTCGGCAGCGGTTCCATCGTGATTGCTCCACCCCTGATGATATATTTCTAAGAAGAGGATTATTTCTCCTCTTTCTAAAACACCACAGAGTCACTGAAAGCTGACCACTGTGGCTGAAAGGCGATTTTGGAATGAAATGCTCTCGAGACCACATCGTTCTAAACCTCTATGTCGTATCACAGGATTCCAAAACCGCTTTTAAAGCATTCCGCGTTTCAGCGGTGGTATCATGTGCAGTATTTTGAAAAGCAGAGAGTTTTCAGATGGGGGATTAGGTTACATATTCACATGTAATGTACGGAAAGAAGCTCTATTCTTTTTTAGGGGTTTGGTTCTGTTTCTGGTTTATACATCAATTTCCTCTTCCTGTTCAAACCCAGACAGCCCACATTCCTGCACAACTTTATGGTTCTTGGTGTTTCTGTGGAAACAACCACCTAGGAAGTAGTATTTCCCAGGCTAAGAGCCTCGCATTAAATTTTCTTGGCAAGATGAGAGAAGGGTGTTTCAGATCCATAAAACCCGTAATTTTAGCATGATCGTCAGATAATAAGGATAATAATAGAGGTGTAGGGCTTTAGAACTAGAAGAACATTAGATCCCATCGAGACCAACCCCCTCATTTTACAGATGAGTAAGTACCTTATGCTTGGACCATATTTTACAGTCCTAAAAGGGTTTTTGCACAGATTATGTCATTTGCCTTCCCAATGACTTCTTAGAGGTAGTCAGAAGGTAGGTATGACTTATCTCCACTTTGTAGATGAAGAAATTGAGGCTTTGGGAACTTTGCCTAAGCGATGGAAGGAGTCTGTCAATGGACACATCTATGACCCGAGCTTTTGATTGTCTTGTCCGTGTGCTTCCCACTGAAGCTCGATGCCTCTCAGGAGTTTGTATGTCTCTTAGGACCATCTAGACTTCAGTTCTCCCAGGCTTGATACTTTGGGACTTTGAAACTGTGGTGTGCAGAACAAACTCTAAGCCCATCAGTGTGATGCATGAGGCCCTCAGGCCTGGCCTTTGCCCAACTCTTTAGTCTCACCTCTTGCTGTGCCTGGTTTCTACTCTTTGCTCTATGGCCACTCTAAGGCAGTTACCACTGTTTGGAACATCTTTCCAACTTACTTTTTTTTTTACCCTTTTTTTTTTTTTAAGAATAAGCCTGAGATGTTCATCATTTTCCTCCTGCCCCTATGCCCCCTTATTGAAAACCTACCTTGGTCATAGTTCTAGAAAAGGGAGGGGGTCTACACACAATATGACTTTACCCGACCTGATTTTAGCGGAGGTGGCCATGAAATCTGGACAGAGAAGAATGAAGAGATATGTAGATCTAAGAAGAGATAAGAGGCCATGTGGCACTGGAGAGACTGAGGAAAATATAAAAAGAAGCTTTCTTTATTCTTGATAACATTGTCTGGCTCCAAACCCTTAGCTTCCATGAGATACTCCTGTATGATGCACAGATTCGCCCTTCGGCTGTAGAGTTCTGGTAAACCAGCTCTTCAAACAAACAAACAACAAAGCCCAGATTTTTAGTGTTTGCCAGTATCTAGGGTATAAATACTCCCACCATGGCCTATTTCAAACTATCATGATGTTACTGAATGCAGAGTAGGGAAGACAGGCACGTACATTTGCCCTTCGTGAACCTGTATGAGCTGGCTCTAGCTCACTACTGTGTTGGGCTTAAGCTAAGTGAATGGGTTCCTGTTCCTTGCAACCAAATAGTGTATTATATTAAATTAAGACAGTATTGATTGACTACTTTATTTATCGCAATAAAGGAAAACACCCTGCTTTTTAAACTATACCATAATGCTTTAAGGATAGTCCTCTGCCATGGTGAATCAGTACCACTAGCCTCTCTCCTTTAACACTTCCTTGTATCTATTCCTTTGGGCTTAGCAACTTATCCTGCCTTTAGCTGTGTTGCTAAGTGTGTGTGAGGCAATTCTTTCTTTGGTATCTTAGCAACAAAATGTAACAGCTTCATTTGCTTGTGGGTATCTTCTTGAGTGGAGGAAAATACTTGCTACTTTGTGAGAAAATACAGAACTGGGGGCATTCTTCTTTTTTTTTTTTTTAAGATTTTATTTATTTATTTGCCAGAGAGAGAGAAAGAGAGAGCATGCACACAAGCAGGGGGGAACAGCAGGCAGAGGGAGAAGCAGACTCCCCGCTGAGCAGGGAGCCGGATGTGGGACTCCATCCCAGGATCCTGGGACCATGACCTGGGCCAAAGGCAGACACTTAACTGACTGAGCCACCCAGGCATCCCTGGAGATAGATATCTGCTTTCTTAATGCCAGTGTATGCCATACTTTTCTGTGTAGACAATAACTTTTTGCTTTCACACTAAATCATAGGTAATTTCTCGAAGACATTTTAAACAGCAATTAAACTCCATATTAAACGTTGAAAATAGCTCAAATGACTGATGTCAAAATGAGCAAGTTTGTTCCCTTGCAGGTAATGACAAGGAATGTCATAGTAGCTTGCCTGGCCCATAGCTACTATGGCTTCACGGATTCTAAGACAAAATCCTAGTTTCAGAGATGTTGCGATGTAGAAAAGAGTACACTTCAGAATCAGTGAAAGGTGGTAAACTCTATTACAGACAGTGAGTTGGCTTAGCCACCACCTCCTCTGGGAAGCCTTTCCTAGCCATCTTTCACTCCCCCTTTGGAGCTGGGCTAAGTACCCTCCTGTTGTTCCGATAGCACCCTGCGCATATCATCATGATGTCCCTGAATGCAGAATTGGGAAGATGTGTGGGGCCCTAATTATGTGTTTACCCAAGGAATGTTATCTGTGATAACTCTTTGGGTCCACAGAACATAGTACGGTGTCTGGCGCATAGTCGGTCCTCAGTAAGTGCTTCGTGATTGATTTGTGAATCCTAGGAGAGGATTTATCTTTCAGGTCAGCAGTGTGCAAGGTTCTGAGTAGGACAACCCCTGTCTGTTCCAGGTCCTCTCCTGCAGCAAAACCACTCTCTGACCATCCCTCCTAGTCATATCAAAGTGTCAGAACTCACTGTCCCTCTTGTTTACATTCCCCCCCCAATGCTCTTGATATGGAAAACCAAGTCATATTAAAATTCTACTGAGTAATAATGGCACCATGTTTACTCATGTCAGATAGTTTATGACTTTTTATAAGGAAGTAGGAAGGAGCTAACCCACAAAAGAGGATCTTGAAAAGAATTTTGGGCTGATGTGAGGACATTTTTGAGCTGGGCTGCTTTTCAGAGTCCTTAAAGTCATACCACTTAAAAGATTGCCTGAGTTCATTTTCTATCCTAATTTGGGGTCATGATGTGCTAATTTAAATTGTCTGTATCATCTCTGGGCTCTAATCACCCACTTTGAGAGTCTTCTTGCTATATTTATGGGATTAGGTTGGGACCAGCATAGATAATCCACCCCAACCTGTAGGAGAGGCATGACCAACTTGCTCTGAACTAAGTCAACCATGTCTTATGATCTCACAGCCAAGAGTCATAAAATCCAACTCAAGTCATTGTGATATCTTGTTTTCTTAAATGAGAAAAATCCTCAACCTCTTCCAGATCTTAATTCCTGCTCTCCTTCATGAGTACCTCTTCTTTCTCTTCTCTATTTCCAAAACTTCCAAAAATACAAGTCGGTGAGACTTAACTTGGTTTTCTCACAATACTCTTCTCCAGACACTGTTCTATCTTCCAAGTGCTATCCTCAATTTGGAAAGTCAAAGAAAGAAATACCAGGTATAGATACCAATTAAATAAGCAGTGGCAATTCAAAAAATTACAATACGGTTTTCCTGGTTTTGGTGTCTTGCACACGGGGATATTGGAAGAATGTCAAAGGATGGGAAAATGGGACCCAATCCAACTTGAAGTGCCTGTGATTTAATGTTCAGACAGAGACGGGTGGGGGACCTCTCCCCTGCTTCAAAAAGGCAGAAAAATCAGTTTCTAGTAACTCTTCTTCTGCACGGAGACTCCGTGTAGAAGAAACCTCAAGAATGAAACACTTAATTACAAGCAAACATGGAACGAACAAAGGAATGAGGGCTGTTTTATGTGAATCCTGTCTACAAAAGAAGGCAGCTCCTTCTAAATTTTGTAAGAGATCGGCCACAAGTGCGAATTTTTATTATTATTATTATTATTACTGGGTGCAGTGAGAAACTAATTTAAAGAACCCTCCTCACTTAGATTTCAAAAGCAAATAGGTACAGGCTCACCACCCCGGGGAGCTTTAGGGCTGCCGAACACTCTTGGAGCTTTTGTAGGGACTTAATTTCATGACTGGGGAAAACTATTTCAGTCATTCCCTAACTTTAATAGTTTCCATCCGTAACCTCAAAAAGGAAGGTAAAAGTAACGACTGGACATGACGTGGGTGTCGCAGGCGAGGCTCTGTCAGTGCAGAACGGTGCAGTGACATGTACGGGGACACAGGGAGAAGCTGGCGGCCGCTCCCTGGCTCTCACGACAACCCCTTTTGTTAACGGGTTTTCTTGGTGATCACCAGTGGCTTCTTCCAGATGCATGTGGCCAGATGATACAGTTTTCAGGGCGTCGTCAGGAAGGGGGTATTCCTGGGGTGGAGGGTTTGGGTCTCAGACTGGGCAGCCGGTGGAGAGAGCATCGTAGATGCCGACAGGCTAAGGGTTTCAGCGCCCTGCAGACAGCGACAGCCACGCGGCTGGCTCCCGAGGAGTCCTTGCCCTCCGCGTCCAGGCTCACTCGGGCCTCCGCAGGCGCACTCACCCGTCCCTCTCCCTCTTCTCTGCCCTGCACTCACCTCTCCTGCCCAACCAGCAAAGCCAAAGTAATCTTTGCCGCCATAAAGCAATTTCCTGCTTCAGACATTTCGATAGTTCGCATCACGCTCACAATCACACTCAGACTCCTTATCTCCGCCTGCAAGGCCCGGGAACATCTGGCCACTCACTTCCCCTCCACCACATGTCACACCAGTCTCTTTCTAGTTCACCGGGCTCCAGCCAGTGACCTCTCTGTCTCTGTCTCTCTTCCCTGAACATGCCACACCTTCCCTCCTCAGGGCCTGGGCACTTGCTGTCCCCTCTGCCTGGACTAGCACCGCCCACGTCACCACCGTTGTCATCCCTCAGGTCTCAGCCCGAGGTGCACGGCCCCTCCCAGACCTCCCAGGCAGATGCAGCAACCCTTCCCCAGTCCCTCTCTGTCCAAGACTGTTTGCAAGTCTTTCATTTATTTAGTTTTCTGGGCTTTTTGTTCTATTTTCCCTAACAGAACGTAAGGACACGAGGAGGAGAGGGACTCTATTCTGATCAGCATAGCGGCCTTAGCATGAAGCCTGCAAGCAGTAGGTAGTCAATAAATACTTGCTGAGCAACTGAGTCCCTTAAATTATTTGGCCCTTTGTGTTTCAGGCCTTAGCCAAGCTCACTCCCTCTCCTTCAGGAACTGACTTGAAATCCATGCCTCCTGTGAAGTCCTCCCACTCCCAGACCCATTCTTCATAACTCCTTTCTATAATTTGTACCAGTTCTTTTTTTTTTTGAGAGGGGTGTGTTCTTAACAGGGTCTAATACATTATGAGAACTTCCAAGTGCCGAACGATAAACGCGAAACAATGGAAAATTTTATTGCTGTGGAGGGTTGCCCTTTTGTAAGTCCAGTTGCAGCATCCATATGTTATTGCTCAGCCAAGTCACTGGAGCAACACGTAATCAGGATCTCTCCTCACAGTGTGTGTGTGTGTGTGTGTGTGTGTGTTTCAGATAATTGACTCCAAGTGCGCCTCAAGCTCACTATTCTTTTTCTGGCTTCTCTTGCGGTTCTTAAGACAGGATATTACATAAACCTAGGATTCCAAAATATGTTCTTTTGATATTTATTATTAGAACACTAAATTCTAGAAATACAGTTCACCTTAAGAGGAATTTAAATTGCTTTTACACACATGGGGCTATTGCAATCATCAAGTACAAGACTCTGCCCTCCTTCGTGTACCTATTTTTACAGTTTGCAAAACACGTTTGAATTATTGATCTCATTTAACCCTCACAACCTGTGGAGCTGTCAGTGAAAAACTGACCCCCTTCTTACAGAGGAGGAAACCAGCTCAGAGTGGTTGGGAACCCCAACCTATGTCCCCAGTTGACCAGATATTTGGGGTGAAGCGCTTACCTCATCACCATCACAATAGAGTTTTCATAGTATAACTGAGTAACTCTGTAAAACATGACCATCAAAAAGCTTGATTATGGCGAGTTACGGATGTATGAGTACAGATCACAATCTGCTGAAGAACCAAGTTCTTTTCATCAAGAACGGGTTTCTGAGGTTTTCCTCATAAAGATCTCTGTTCTTTTTTTTTCCGATGTGGATGCCCCAGACAGGGAGGGTCCAAAGGCCAATGAGTTTTTGATGCTCTTTAGATAACTAGCATTTTTATGTGGGGTTTATTAGATTCTAGCCAAAAGCAATGGAGCTTTCTGCTTCAGTTCATCCGTGTAGGCTCATCTTGCACACATTTGTTTTCTCTCACAGGTTTCAAAATGCCGACAAAGCTCCCTCCTTTAGTACCACTTCAGTAACCCAGGGGTGATTTGTGCATAGGGTCAGAGTATGTGATATGTAGGTCTATACTGGGGAAATGAATCTGTGAAAATTACGCCAAGGATAAGTTAAGTCATCTCTCAAGGCCATCTTCGAAGCCTTCTTCTTCAGCCAACTTCTTCTGAAGTTGGAAGTATAAAACATCACTTAAATAAATGAACTACAACAACTACAGGCAGGCAATCTTTCCTCTAACCCATGATTTATTATAATGATCATTCAAGTGGAGGGGTTTTAGGCTTGTCCAATTCAAAGGACTGTCACATACCTTTGGCGGAAAGATACAAGGGATGATATTTTCCTTTTTAAAGAAACATTTTGTACACATGTACAATGTAAGCCTAGATACAGGAAAGCAAACTACTTCCTTCTAAAAGAACACAGGATATATATTTAGTACCTGATCACTTCCTTTTTGTTACATATCCCAGTGGCTACTATTTAGGGTAAGAACTCACTAATAATTGTGATATATGTATAATCTTTTTTAAAAAACAGTTTACAAACTTCTTTATATCACTTTATTTTATTCTCCCATCAGCTCTGTGAGCATCATTATCTTTGCTGACAATTGAGGAGACCAAGACCCAGAGCAATTAAGTAGCTTCTTCCAGACCACCCAGTGCCTCAATAACAGAAGAACTCAAACCGTGATTTCAGACTCTGCAATGTGTGCTTTCCACCACTGCCTTGCATTGTGAGAGCCTTTTAGTAGAGTTTTCTGGAACATTCAAGTTGGAGGAAGAGAAAATGCTAATTACATATCACTTTTGAGCCCTAATCACCACCAAATTCCTGGTAACAAATTCTTAATTGACTTGTTAATGAATTGGCCAAGATAATCCTCCTATTAGATAAAAGCTGCTAAATAATTGGAAGTTAGCTGCTTTTATTTCAAAGATGTGTGAAACCTGCGCCTGGCCATTCTATGGGGGGAAAAGGAAGCTGATTTCATAGTTATGAGGTTTTCTTTGCCCTCTCCCCATGCCCCATTTGAACAGACACACTCTGGAACCGTGTGGCTATTATTACAACATGACGATACAGAATTTGGTCCTCAGATACTAGACGATAACTTATAATGATTTATTATGCTAGCTTGACAGTCATCTTGGCCCTGTTTAAATGCCTTCGTTTCTGGGTCCCATTTTTGGAGTCGAGAACAAACTAACTGGTCCACACTTTACAGATGAACAGACTTGATAAGAAATAGAAAGGAGGCTGGTGCCAGGACAGCTTCTTGGGTGTGCGACCAGAGCAGTGGCCCAGGGTCCCCGTGCTCAGCAGGGCCTGCTCTTGCTTAATGCTTTGTAGTCACCATGTTGAAATCCTTACGTTTTGAGCAAGGGGCTCTTCATTTTCATTTTGCGCTTAGACCCTCAAATTATGCAGCTGGTCCCGCTCGGTGCCACAGGACATTAGCCTCAGAGATAGTGATCCTGACAGGTCAGAGAGCTGCCAAGATTGTAGGTTTCCCAAAAAAACTTGGGGATAGGCCAACATACTGCTTATAGATTCAAAAAAGTGTGGGGTCAGGACTACACAGGAGCCACGGAGCCTCTAGTCCTCAGCAAGGGCAGAAGGCACTGCCCACCCCCCGCAGAAAGTCCCAGCTTAGTTGAAGCCAGCGAGGTGGCTGGTTCTCCTACCCCAAATGTCAGGAAAATATGGCGTTCCTCCAGGAATATAATGCTAGTCTCTTGTTTGGGGCCCTTTTCCCACATACCTACTTAACCTATTTAACGGAGTGTCAGGCATGGTCAGATGGGAAACAGGTTCAATATCCAGCAGGCTACAAGCTTTTGGATTTTTTAAAAACTCTTTTATTTTAGAAAGCATTTTTATTTATTTATTTTATTTTTAAAGATTTTATTTATTTATTTGAGAGAGAGAGAATGAGAGAGCATAAGGGGGGGAAGGTCCGAGGGAGAAGCAGACTCCTCGCTGAGCAAGGAGCCCGATGGGGGACTCGATCCCGGGACTCCAGGATCATGACCTGAGCCGAAGGCAGTCGCTCAACCAACTGAGCCACCCAGGCGCCCCGAAAGCATTTTTATTTTTAAAATTCTAACATTTTTACTTATTATAAAGCAATATTCATTGAGAAACACATTTCATTACTGATAAGGAGAAAAAAATTTAAAAACCACCTATAGTCCCACTCGTAAGAAGTGATCATTATTAACGTTTTACTACACATGTGTATGTATATATGCTTAAAAGAACATAAGGGATTACACTGTATATGGAATCATACAGTTGTTTTTCTTTTCATTTAATATTTTGAGAACATGATCCCATGCCATTAAATATTTTACTATTATATCACATTAAGTCTACCATTATTTTTAATCACATTTTATAGTTTATTGAACTAACCTCTATGGCTTGATATTTAGATTGGTTCTCATTTCTTGCTATTTTAAACAGTGCTATGATAAACAGGTGTGTAGCTAAATTTTTGTAATCATCCATGCCTACTGTTTTAGAATAATTTTCTGGAAACGAGTCATCTGCGTGAAAGACATGAACATATTGAGAGATGCTTGTCCAATTGCCTTGCAGAACTGTTGTACGGATCTCCATTCCCATCAGCAGTATCTAGGAGTTTGGGAAGTGTTTTTAGTCATGTAGAGACCCAGTTTTGTAACTGGGTGGGAGGTGGTGATTCACACCCAGCAAAGGCTCCTTCTGGACTCTCGTGGAATTTCTAGAATTGCAAAGGGTCAATGAGATGGGGGTGTAAACGGCAGTAGTTTTTATGATTTGTAGTCTAGGCAACTAGTGTGGGGTGAAAATTATCGTAAAGAGATTACTGCTGAGAGGTTGCCCAGATATTTTATTTGCCTATAATTGCACCTTCTCGTTATATGTAACAGCGTGATCACATGTGCTGAATCAAAGATTTATAAAAATTGCACTAAACCCATGTCCTGTAGTTTGAAAAACAAAACACAAAAAAACAAACCTTTGTGTCGTTTTTTGTTGTTGTTGTTCCTTATTCAATCATTAGTAATTATTGGTTAGTTTGGATTCCCTGCCCCTCTCTCCTTCCAGCCACCCTTAAGACTTTTCTTTTTTGTTCACTGGGGAAGCAGAGGTCCTGTGGTAGTTCTGACCATTCAAAAATGAGTTCCATATACTTCAGCCTCCTTTGTAAATAAAAAGTCCAGCTCAAATCTCTTTCATGTTTATAAACACTGAGCCTCCTAATCCCCAAGTCTCTTTTTGTATCAGATTTCTCTTTGGGGAATCCATATATAATCCCTCTCCACAAAGCAGGCCTGCATCTGGGCTTCTGGAAAAGAATCAATATGAGGGAAACACAAGTAAATCTACCAGAAGTGAAGCTGGAATTTAGAGGCTCAGTCATTCATAGGAACCCTCTTATTTATTTATTATTTATTATTTATTTATTTATTTTTAATCAACAAAGATTTTATTCTTGTACTATAGTGGTGATAGATACAGAAGAGAATCTGAATTCTTAAAAAATTATAGATCACACAGGGTCTTTCTAGCGAGTGGATGTGTAAAGTGCAGCATCATTTAAAGATAAAGCTCCCCTGTGGGTTATGGAAGATACTCCAAGAATATACTTTAATGTCAGGAAGAACCAAGACCCACCAATATGCGAGGCAGTCTTTTCCAGTGACTAGTGGTTTGGGTGTGTGGTTTGTTTACTTTCCTACACAAAAATGCAATGGATTATATAACCTCTGGAGTGGGCAGTCTTTGAATTCCCATGGTACAATGGCTCATTCTTTTTAAAATGCATTTAGTATGAAGTGACCATTTATCATTAATAAGAGCATACGTTATTTTCCTGATCCCACCTCTTCTGTCTCTTTCTCTTGATATCCCTGTTTTGTTTCCAGCTGCCCGCCTACATTAATTTACTTTGCTTTTAGAGCTTACTCACACATCTCCTTTTAGTTTTCTTTGTAACAACTCCAACACATTTCTTTGTACATTTGTGATCTTTGCTTAGCTTTCCTCCCTTGTTTTTTCCACCAAGCCCTGTTTATTTTCATTTTCTTCCCAATGGTCTGATTTCTCTCCATGCCTGTCACATTTAATTGAGGTTTGCTGCATGATTAAGATGAAGAAAGTCTTTTCTTCTCATGCTCAAAAAGGAAAGTGCTGCTATATAGTTTCAGCTTATCCTAGATTACTACCTGTCTTGAATAAGATCCCCAATACCGTCCTTTATAAACCCAACCAAAGAACAGCTTTGTGCTCTGTGTAGAACACACCAGGGACAGGCAGTTTCAAGATTTGTTGTTCTGAATTCCCAGTGTTGCTTTCTTAAACATGATGGAGCATCCTTTTCTTTTTTTAAGATTTTATTTATTCATTTGAGACACAGAGATAGAGAGAGAGAGAGCATGAGCTGGGAGAGAAGCAGAGGGAGAGGGAGAAGCAGGCTCCCCACTGAGCCAGGAGCCTGATGTGGGGCTCAATCCCAGGACCCTGGGATCACGACCTGAGCCGAAGGCAGATGCTTAACCATCTGAGCCACCCAGGCACCCATGATGGAGCATCCTTCTCACCAGCTTCCCCCCTTTCTTCTCTCACTGCTCCTGCTATTGATGGATGTTTTGAGCTAGAGTTCACCCTTTTTGTCAAAGGGGAAATTAGTAGCCCTAAGCTCACTAATTGGAACCCAAAAAAATGTTTAAAGAGAGGTATTAAGCTCAAATTATCACCCCAAGAGGCTCTCTCATTTGTGGAATAAAATAAACTTGAAAAGGCATTGAAAAAGAATTCTGGAACAGTGAATCGTTAGGATGTAGTTTGCATGGGGAAGCATTCACTCTGCTTGTGTGTCCTTGTCACTGGACATGTTTCTGTCTTTTGGAGACTCTTTGGATCATAGGTATCCATGTGAAGGGAGCATCATATCCTTTTTTGAGGTCTTGCTCAAGTTCATTCTTAAATGAGCATGTGTGTGTTGGGGGGGGATAATGTGAATTCTAAAATATAGAGTATCTCAGACTCTCCACTGAGTCATTTCCTTGTTCTCATTAATTGGCTTAGGCCCAACTACAGAGTGGAACGCTATTTTTATGTATTTGCTCACAACTGAGAGATCTAACATAAGATTTAGACAACACGATTTGGCAGTTTAAAAAAGAGAAAGAGATGCTTTACCGTATTCCATTAAATGAGGTCAACAACATGTTTCACATTTTGAGATCATCTTCACTGTCTACAACATTCATAGATAGGTTAAGAATAATTTGTGGACGAAACAGAGCTTGGAGATAAAGATGATATTCTATCATTTTCCTTCTATCATTTTCCTTCTATTGTATCTTCCCAGGGATATCTTTTCTTCGTACTTGACTTTTTCATGGTGGGATGGATTGAAGCTCTAACAGACACAAGTGCTCTGCAATAAAATGTGACTCACCTCTCTGCTCCATTGTAAAAGTCGTAAAGGCAGTAACTCAAGTGTGTCGCTGACTCAGTAATTGCCCAGCATCATCTTTATTGAAATTATCCAGCAATCTAGAAATTAGGAGTGAAATAACCCATGAAATCATCCTGACCCAGCCATTCTGAGCTAGATTAAGAGAGTCTTTTCTAGGCCCTTTTTCTATCACTCTTTCAGTTTAGTTTTATAATCACTAGGCATGCAACAACTCTGAGCATTAATTTGGCAAATTTCTGTTCCAGCTGGCTATAGTTAAAGCTATAGAGCAGATCACTAAGAGGCACAGCAGATATCCTGAGATGAAGTAGTGTCTATTTTTCAAAGAAATAACAGATTGGAGGCCTGTCTGTGAAAGTCAGGAAAACCCATAGGAAGGTTTAAGGTGGTTGTTTACAAAGTCTGATCTTGTTGGTGTCAGGGGTGGGGTAGCAAGGTTTACACGGGTCAGAATTTGTCCAGGCATTGTGCCTGGGGCAGTGGAGAAAGCTCTGTGTGGATAAAGGAAAGGACTGCCCACTGAGCCGCCTTCTCTCTTCTCGCCATGAATGCTGCGCAGGGCAGGACAAGAAGATGGGAAAAGTGGTGTCGGGGTGGAGGGTGGGCGGGTGGGGAGCTTAGCTTGGTTTAAATGTTTTCTAAGAAAATGCCATGAATCAAATAGCTCTCCTAACTGTTAATGGTCCATGGATTCAGCACGAAGGAAAATCAGAAACCCTTTAGTCCAACATCCCACGGCAAGAGGTAAGTCCTTTCTAGTGCATTATTGAGATGTGAGCAGCTGGTTTGCATTTGAATACCCAGGGGCACTAGCTTACTGGGGAGCCCATTCATTCTAGTCTCAGACGACTATGTTTGTTTTTCATGATCAGGCATAATTTGCTTCTTTGGAGCCTTCATCTGAATAAGCCCTCGGTAAAATTTAGCTCTTACTGTGGTTATTGTCATTGGCTTTTTTTTTTTTTCTTCATGAAAAACACCTCAAGGTTATCAAGGCTTTCACTTCTTCTCAAGACTAATTTCTTTGATCGCTTAAACTCATGACTTGGCTCCCAGATCCCTTACTGTCCTGGCTCCTCTCTCTCTCTCTCTCTCTCTCTCTCTCTCTCTCTCTCTCTCGCCACGTGGTTCACCAGCAGTGATCAACTCTCTTTGACATTTCCTGGCTCAATTCATTCCAAAGAAAGGCCCCTTTCATCTCTCTGCTCTGTGCTTATCAGAGACAAATGCCTAAAACAGAAGACTAAGGTTGTTATTGGTCGACATGGGTGAAAAATATATGTAGGTACATAAAGAAGAGCTAGGTCCCCTGGAGCATTTACATGCTGAAGGAGAGCTGGGGTAGGGAAAGTGATTTAAACTAGTATCAGGGACACAGCAAGCTCATATGTAGAAAGAATCTGTTAATATTAAATAGAAATTATGGAAGATAGCAAGATTTCTTTTTGTATTATTTATTTACACATTGCTGTTTTTTCATCAAAAACCAAAACAAATTAATCTTCATTTTTGGAAGCAAAGCCATTTCTAGATCAAATAAGCTGAATTGTAAAAGAATAAGAGACTCATGGAAGATTAAAAAAAATAGTGTGTTTTTCATTGCAAGTATTAGATTTTTAAGTTGTTCTTGGACGGTCTGTGGGAAAAACAGAGCAGAACCAGATTCTTCTTTCTTGATGCAGGCAATACAAGAATGAAACTAACAAGAAAGTAGAAAGCCCTTCCAAGCTTAATTAAATTATCAGCAGTAAAGGAGTAGTTTCTGAATGGTACTGATACCTGCCCTTTGTTAAGCAACACAAGTAAAGGATGTCCCAGCTAGTAACCTACCATTGCATGACGTAGTTTGCAAGTTATTTTCTTAATATGGGTGATGCGCTTGTGCTAAGTGATCCCTATTCTCTTGGCCGGTTCCTCTCCGTCTCAATGATATGTATTCGCCAAATGGCTAGCTAGAGCCAGATTTGTTACGACTAGTACAGGGCAACTGAGACCTGAAATTGCTAGTGGAGCAGAAGATGCTGGCTGTGTCAAAAGCTAACCTTGGGTTGGGGTCATGGGCATGGGGAGGAGAAGGCATAAGCTGGAAAAGACTGCTCACTGCAAGTGAGTCGGCCCAGGGAAACTGATATTTATTTATTTTATTTTATTTTATTTTTTTTAAAGATTTTATTTATTTATTTGAGACAGAGAGCACGAGAAGGAGGAGGGTCAGAGGGAGAAGCAGACTCCCTGCCGAGCAGGGAGCCCGATGCGGGACTCGATCCCGGGACTCCAGGATCATGACCTGAGCCGAAGGCAGTCGCCCAACCGACTGAGCCACCCAGACGCCCCGAAACTGATATTTATTAATAGGGCTCTTTATTGCAGTACAAAGATTAGTTTTACCTGGTGCTCCTAGACGAGCAGTCACCAGGGTCTAGAGTCATGCTCAAAATTCAGGAACATAGTCCATGGGAAGCAAGTAGGCAAACTGTTGCAGCAGACATTGTTGGCTTCCATTTATCCCTTTCCTTTTTCCTCAGAGGACCCTGATTTTGTGTGGGTATCTCTCTTTTTAAAAAGCAACCCTCGGGGCGCCTGGGTGGCTCAGTTGTTAAGCGGCTGCCTTCGGCTCAGGTCATGATCCCAGGGTCCTGGGATCAAGCCCCACATCGGGCTCCCTGCTCTGCGGGAAGCCTACTTTTCCCTTTCACACTCCTCCTGCTTGTGTTCCCTCTCACACTCCTCCTGCTTGTGTTCCCTCTCTCGCTGTGTCTCTCTCAGTCAAATAAATAAATAAAATCTTAAAAAAAAAGAGAGAGAGAAGAAGAGAGAGAAGTCTGCCCTGGGTCCTTTTGAAAAGGATTGTCCAGAGATACACATACAGGGAAAGAGAATTTGTCATTCTACTAGGCATTATCACCTTTGGATGTGATGGCTGGAACTGCGGCGGTCATTTTACAACATGAGGGGAGCTAGCTTGAGGATAAAACCCACATGTTGAGCACGACTGAGCAGACAGATGACAATACCTGGGGTCTGAGGCTAGACCTGAAACACTGAATTAACCTCAGAGCTACCTGTGAGGGAGTGAATGGTCTCCAAAATTTGTATGTTGAAGTCTTAATCACCAGTACCTTAAAATATGACTACATTGGGAGACAGGGGCTTAAAAGAGGTAATTAAGGTCAAATTAGGTCATATGAGTGGGCCCCTAATCCAATCTGACTAGTGTTTATGTGAGAAGAGGAGATTAGGACACAAAGAAGAAACACCAGGGATGCAAGTGCGAGCCAAAGAGAGAGGCCTCAGAAGAAACCACACCATCAACACCTTGATCTCAGACTTCCAGCCTCCAGGACTAGGAGAAAGAAAACATCTGTTGTTTAAGCCACACAGTCTGTGCTATTTTGTTATGGCAGTCCTTGTAAACGAATACACTGCCCTTCCTTTGGCCTGCCTTTGGCCTTTGGCCGTACAATTTTTCTGTTTGTTTGAGTGGGGTTTTCTGTTCTAACAGAGTTGTTGAAAACACATGTGGAAGACCCTGCAGCAATATTTTTCCATTGCCAGTGGAAGCGAGTCTGAATATGGGAGATGTAGCTACAACACTGAGGGCTAGAGCACTGTAGAGGATCATCTTGTATACCGTTGTAAACACAGGGAGTAGCAGGTCATTAGTAATCAGGAGGAAGCTAAAGATGTCAGGGGCGTGGTGGTATTTTAATATTTTTCCAAATGCCAGGGTAGGGCTTTGGTCTCTGCTCTCTCAACCTTCTCATAACTGGACCTGATGATGGAGCCTCATGAGGATATGGTTAGTGGTCAAAGGACAGAATGAAGCTGACTGTCCATGCAGAGGTTTAGACTGATCACTATGACCTCAGCTAACCTATCAAATTAACTAGCAACAGATGAAAAACGAATTTTGACCAGTTTCAGGGAATGAGAATTTATAAAGTCCTAGGTAGTAGTTAGAATAGGAGAGCATAAAACCTACTCCATTTTACGGGTCTCCCCCTACTAATTTAGGTTACCCAAATTCTAACTTCAAAGCAGGAAGTTGGGCAACCACTGGATTAAAGACAGATCCACTGCCAGCATGTGAGTATGGTACAGCTTACATATACCCAGGCTTAGCTCTGAGCTATGAAATACATGTTTCTCTCATGACTAATGCAGAGTTGTGTTTGTTGAACCAACTTTATTTTTCTAGATAGTAGTTGTCAGGTTGACCATAGCCACATTATTTCAAGCTTTCAGTGCCTTGATTCAAATAGCTCCTCTTTGTTCTTCCTGCTTCCAGAATATTCCCTTCTAACCCATTCTGCTCCCCAGTGAAGCTTCCTAGGATCACTTTGGTTGTTTCTTCCCTCACCTCCAAAACATTCACGTGGCTCTAAAACTATTGAAAACAACCTTTAGTGTAACTGCCCAGGCTGCAGTCCTATATTCCTTCTCTGAGAGTTCCTTTATCCCAGAGGTGAGCCCCGGGAGTCATATTAATTCAATATGGCATCAATTCTCTCATTGTACTAGGAATGGACATGCAGATTCTCTCTCACAGAAATTTGGAATTGGAAGTCAAAGATGCTGGTAGCTTCTGCTGGCCAGTTGGACTGAGGAGATGTAAATGTGTGAGTTGTGGGCTGAACTGTCTTATATATTCATGGGGAAACAAACAAACAAAAAATCTCTTTTGCAGAGGGGAAAGGATGAGAAGGATATGCAGAGATAAGCCAAGGTGAGGAAAGGACATGAGTGGGGCGGAGTTGTAGGCTCCAAACTAGCAAGCCTGTGCTCTAGCTCCTGAGAGCTTTTCATTCCTGGTTCCAAGCCTTGGGGAAACCCAGTTGCCCACTCTGCCAATTGGGCTCCTCCAGGTCCCTTTGTTTTTAGGTGAACTCACTCCTTTTGGCTTACACTACTTTGAGAAGCTTTCTGTTATTTGCATCCAAAACCATTTGGGCCAAGGTAACGGTAAAGTCCTAAACTTTTGGCTTGATATTCAACATTATCCACAATTTAGCCATCCTATATGGTTTTCATCTCTATATCTCTCTGCCGCCCTACATGGTACTTCATTCACACCAGTCTCCTTTCTTTCCTCCTCTCACACCTTATACATTTTTGCTTGTTTCACATAATTTCTTCTACCTAAAATGCTCTCCTTCTTCTTCTTGGACTACTTGGACCCTGCACATTTTTAAAGGTCAATTCAAGTTTGCCCATCTGTGGAAAGTCTTATACAAGCTTCCCCGCTCACAACAATGTCTCTTTCTTTTAAACTTCCATAGTGCTTGTTATTTCTGTTTTCATGTAACAATAGGTTATGGTAATGAAGAAAAATACGATGAAACACCTTGATGACAGAAACTCTAATATTCAAATTTGGAAATAATATGGGAAACCAAAGGCTATATCCCTGTCAGATATGTCAGAACAAGAGAGTAGTGGCAAACATTATGTTTAAGTATTACCATTAATAAAATAACATCCAATCTGTTGGAAAACCTGAAATGTGCATGTTCCTATGATCTTATTTAGCTTAATCGGCGATACCTACATTGAGTGTGATAAAACAATTAGATGAGAGGAGGTAGAGATGGAAAAACAAGAGGATGTGAAAGAGAAGATGGACACTGAGGTATTGGAGAAGATGGAGATTGTAGGGATAGGCGCTGATAGGACAGGGAGGATGGAAAAGAGATGAGGAGATGTGGAGGGTCTTTCTTCCTCCTCCTTGCCTTTCAGGTAAAATAAACTTTAACCCTGACTTTGTCACTAGCTCCTCTCTCAGAAAGGGAAGGGGAAGAGAAGTTAAGAGGGGGAAGTAAATAAAGAACAGTAGGATGATAAGGAGGATAAGAACCACGGCCTCCCCCAGGGGAAGGCAGACTTAGAATCCCTAGCCTCCAACCCAGGGTGGCATATTACAGTCTTTACGACAAGATTTAACCTCTAGTGACAGATTAGTATCTTTAATAATGAACATGTGAATTCTTACAGCCCTGCCTACTCAATAGCATTCACTCAAAAAATATTTATTGCACTCTTTATTATCAGATGGTTTGCTAACATATGAAGTAGTCACACTCGTCTCTCATCGCATATTATAGAAACCCACAACCACCATCTGATAACTCTGGCAATAAACATCAGTTAGCCATGGCCATGTTGATGAGGCTGCCTTTTTGAGTCACCATTGACCTTTTGTCCATGAGAGCCTTCCCCACCCCGTCTGCCTCTGGGGTTTTCCAAGGCTGATGCTCCATGATTAGTAGCTGGGCTTGGGTCCTTTTTCCTCTGTACCTGTTCCCAAGAGTTGGTTAAGATAACCAACCACATGAGCTTGCTTAGATTATCTCCTGGTTGCCATCTAGAGACAGCACTGTAGCGTTTGAAGCCCAGGACATATCACACTTTGTGTCTAGGAGCTCTCCTCTGACGTCTTTATTCAGTTATCAGAATATCCAAGGCAATCTGAAGGGGAAAAGATGTCACACACCGGTGTCAGTCCTGTTCACAGAAAGGCGAAAAGATCACTACATTGCATTTCTTTCTTCCAGTCTAAACCCATATGGAGACCAACTCTTGAACCAAGCATTGACCTTGAGTAACCCACAGCCTAATGGGAAAACCACCTGGAGAATTTATAGATCATATAGATAAAAACTAACTTCTTTGTCTGTGGAACGACTTATACAAATAGAAAGCTACCTTCTCTATCAGCTCCCCGTTTCCCCCTCCCCATATCTTCCTCAATTTTTTACTTCATTGTATCTTAGAGGAGGCATTAACTAGTGTTGTAAAGGAAGGCACATTGGCTCTGTGCATGTGTGTGTGTGCGCGCGCACGTGTGTATATGAATGTAAGACAGAAGTGTTCTGATTTAATGGTTCATTTTTATTTTTATTTTTATTTTTTTAAAAGATTTTATTTATTTATCTATAGGACAGAGAGAGACACAGCGAGAGAGGGAACACAAGCAGGGGAAGTGGGAGAGGGAGAACCAGGCCTCCTGCCGAGCAAGGAGCCCGATGCAGGGCTCGATGCAGGGCTCGATCCAGGACCCTGGGATCATGACCTGAGCTGAAGTCAGACGCTCAATGCCTGAGCCACCCAGGCACCCCTAATCGTTCATTTTTAAAAAAGTAAAACCTCTCTCTTACCCCAAACCTATGCTCCTAGATTCTGCTCCATTTAATTCCTTCAGATTCCAGCCAAACATATAAAACCCATTTCTTAGCCTTTCTTCTCTCACCGGAGATGTTTGCATGTGCTGCTATTTGGGAGGTATCTTTCATTCAGGCTCTATCTCTACGTGTGGGATGAACAAAGAGCATCTCCAAGGGTCGCACATGTTATGCGCCATCAGGGTGTGTTGGAAGCAGTCCTGCCTTGCCTAATGCCCAGCAGAGCCATTTTTTTCCTTAAGTGGACACATTTATGTTCTGTTTTTACTCCACCCTCCATCAAGGTCACAGCACCCCCAGTGGGTGCTAACTGTTACCTTGAGGAAATAAGAGTTCTGGGTGCTTCTTTGAATTTTCAGTTTTGTAGAATTGGGATGCTGAAGAAGCTGAGCATCATCCCTCAAGTCGTACCAGATTTGGTATGATTTTAAGCTTCTTTAACTGGAGGATTTTAGCTGCCAGTTCATCTAATCGAGTTTCTATGATTCACAGTCCAAATCCAAGTCACAGTTCCATGATGAAATAAGAGACTATTTTTTTTTCCCCAAGACTCAGATACCACAGATATGACTGAAAGGTTCATGGCTAGGGCAGTTCCATCCTGTCACGTGTCGACCGACTCAGCCTGGAGCTACAGAGCAGGGAATTTGGGGTTCAAAGAGGTATTGGCACGGCATCTAACCCATGCTAGCTCTTTGGCAGGTATTTATTAATTGACTAATACAGTCTCAACACCAGATGTCATCTTTTAAGAGTCTCATTTTCCTTCCCATAGATTGTGAATCCATGTTTCATACAAAAAAAAATTGTCAATTACAGAGTGCCATCAATTATTTGAAAAATAAAGTGAACCCTCCCTCACGGACTGGCTACGTAATTTGTGGAGCCCAGTACAAAATGAAGATGCAGGAATCCTTGTGCAAAAATTATTAAGAATTTCAAGATGGGGAGTGCCTGGGTGGCCCAGGTTGTTAAACCTCTGCCTACAGTTCAGGTCATGATCCCAGGTCCTGGGATTGAGTCCAGCATGGGGCTCCCTGCTCAGTGGGGAGCCTGCTTCTCCCTCTCCCTCTGCCCACCCTCAGTTGTGCTCTCTCACTCTCTCTCTCTGTCAAATAAATAAATAAATAAAATCTTTTTTAAAAAAGAATTTCAAGATGGGAAGTACAGAGCATTAAACTGAATGTGGGGCCCCTTCCCTGTATAGATGGAACCCTGTGAAGCAGGTACTAGATCCTCATCTGCTTACCATGCATGAGGGCCTATAGTTACCAGACCCTGGATCTCTTTTTGTCATATACATCTGCTCGCAGCAACCATGAACTTCTGGGAGGTTTCTTAACTTGCTTAAGATCATATGCAAAAGACCATATACAATGCCAGTTTTTTCCCACTAGACAGAATGTAGGGTCACTTCTGAACAATATCGTCACATATACAGTCTTGCACGATTTTCCCTCGTCGAATTATGTGGATAATAATCATTCACCCAGACTGAGAACTTACAACGCGTCAGGCAATGTTCTAGTTGTTTTACATGTATTTACACATGTAATGCCCAGCAGTGCATTCATGCAGCTTTGGTTGGGATTTGGCAGAAAGTGGAAAGCACAACTCCAAAGATGAACTGAAGAGATTTTTAATGAAGCGACTGCTGTCAGAGGTGTAGATAGGATTAGAGAGACCTTCGAGGAATACGGATACATCTGGAACCAGCAGGAACAGGAAACTGTTTATGTCCCAGGCTGGAAGGAGCAAGGAAAAAGGACAGAGTCACATCTTTAGCTATGGCAGACAGACTACATATTAAGTGCTATGGCCATGGTCAAGGCAGACAGCCTCTGTCCAAATCCCAGTAAGGAGGGATGGCTGGAGGACAGATATTCCAACCCCCTTTCTTGGTGTCCTCAGATCTCCTGCTCAGGGCCTCCCTGTGGCCTAACCCAAAGGAGCCGAGGAGCTCAAGTCTCTAGAGGTCGGCCTTCTAAGACATAGAGCAGATACAGATACAATTATCCCCATTTTACAGATGATGAAAGGAGACAGAGAGGCTGAGGAACTTGCTCCAAATCACACAGGTACTAAGTAGCAAAGCCAGGATTCAAATACATTAAGTCTCAGTGCAGAACTGACACTCGACACTCAGAAGCACTCGACACTATTGTTCTAGGACAGGTCCACAAATGGCCCAGAAGCCCCTGCACGTGGCAATAAGTGATCTGCTACCAGACTCGTGAATTTGGAACATCATAATCAGGGGAAACTAGCCTGAACAAATAAAACGGAATTTTAATTATTATAAATGTGTGCAATTGGATTACGTTCAAGGTGAAGAATAATCAGGATGAGGGCAGCAAAGCATCGCCAGGAAAATGGTTTTGGGGGATTTAGTCTTAAGAAAGGAGAATAGTGGTTTGCTGTTAATGGCATTAACTTCAAAGCAAATAAGCAATTCTGAAACAGAGTCAAAAGCACTTGAAAAGTTCGATTTCTTAAATAGGGCGCATATTCTTCCCCAAATGATATTCTTTGTAGCTTGTTGAGATCATGCATTAGTTCAACGAGGACGTGTCAAGAGCCTCCCGTGTGTCCGGTGTTGTTTTAGGTGCTGGGATACAGCCGTGGACACAACAGATAAAATCTCTACTCTCAAGGCACTTCAACTCTAGTGGCAGGAGACAGATAATAAACAACGAATAGATACGTGCTAATGCTACGAAGGACACAGTAAGGACAGAGGGTGATGGGAGAGGGAGGCAGACACTAATATCGAATATCGAATTATCGCGAACACCCTCTCCGACAAGGAGACATTTGAGCAGAGAACTGGAGGAAACCTCTGTGTCCTTAGCTGTGCGGTTGTGTACCGTCGACCAGTTACACTGAAGAGAATGTTAGATCTGGAAGGAACCACAGGGATGCTCACCTTCTATAAAGAAATTGATGCCCAGGGGTCAAGTCCTTTATTCAGAGCCATATTATAAATAATTATGAATGAAGGTTGTGAAGGTTGTGCTAAAAATCACATATTGGGATTCTCATTTTCTTACTTAACAAATATTATTGGGCCCCCTTAGGTACCAGGCACCCAGTCTCATGCTTTTTGCACTGGATCCTCTTGTTTGCTGATTCAGAATCAATTTCGAATTCATGAGCTTTTATGGTGACTGAAGGCTTAGCTCCCTCGAAGTATGGGTTCCCTTCGTGTGATGTGTCCAGATGCCCTTAAAGAGAAATAGAAGTCCCAGTAGCTGTGGCTGGCAGAATGTGACTTATAAACCGCCTTTTCCCCCTTCTTTCAACTGATTTATTTTCTTTTTTGTAATTTGAAAATTAGACTCTGGGGCTCAAGTGAGCTGGTTAAAAATCATACTCTCTCCTTCAGATTTTTTAACTATAGTTCTAAAAAAGTGCTTCACCGCAGAGTTGTTGTCCTAGCGTGGGAGGTGGGACAAAGGGAGGAGAATTCCGGCAGGAAGAGAGCCAGGACGTTCAAGCTCAAATCAGAGGATGAAGTTGGAGCCTCAAGGGAGAAGCAGTGTGGGGATGCGACACAAGCCATCCCTGGGGCGATACACCAAATTCAAGGTACAAACGTAGGAAGGGGGTCAGTGGCCAGAGTGAGGGGACAGAGATGCGGACAGAGCCTGGGGGAGGTAGCTACAGGGGAGAAGGGAGACAAGAGGTTCAGCCAGGCCAGGTGGCAGGGACCAGAGCAAAAGCTAGCGTCTCATGCCCAGAGGTGATTCTCATAGATGCATATCTCCAAAAGCTACATGCAAGGCCCAGGTTCTACCTCTTGCCGGGTTGGCAATTATGTTTAATATAAACTCATTTTAAATAACATCTTAAACTTTAAAAATCCTTCACACAAACACACTCTCTTATTTAATCAGTAAGATAATGAATGGAGGTATTATTTTATCCATATTTTATGGATGGGAAAATTAAGGTCCAGACAGGTTGAGAAATGGACCCAATGTGTGATAATGAGTCATGACAGCACAGGGACCAGAACTCAGGTCTTCCAGCCTCCATCTCTTATATAGTTTTGACTCAGACTACACGGCTATGTGATGGGAAGATGGAAAGGAGCTAACATCAGTGACAAGTCTAGGAACTTTAGACCAAAGATGTGGGACTTGTCCTACAGTGGGAATTCATGTTTCTTCTTCTTCTTCTTTTTTTTTTTTAATTTATTTGACAGAGAAAGACACAGCGAGAGAAGGAACACAAGCAGGGGGAGTGCAAGAGGAAGAAGCAGGCTTTCCGCTGAGCAGGGAACCTGATGTGGGGCTTGATCCCAGGACCCTGGGATCATGACCTGAGCCAAAGGCAGACACTTAATGACTGAGCCACCCAGGAGCCCTGGGAATTCATGTTTCTTAAGAAACAGTAATTTGGGGGCACCTGGGGGGGCTCAGTCAGTCAAGCGTCTGCCTTTGGCTCAGGTCATGATCCCAGGGTCCTGGGATCGAGCCCCGTGTCGGGCTCCCTGCTCCCTCCCTGCTCCCTCTCCTTCTGCTGCTCCCCCCTTCTTGTGCTCTCTCTCTCTGTCAAATAAATAAATAAAATATTTTAAAAAAGAAACAGTAATTTGCCTATGTAATTTCCCCCCCTTCTTCTCTGGGAGCCAGTCACTTTAGTTGCAAAGGAAGATAACGTTGTGGCTTTGGTCCTTAACTTGAAGCATTCAACCTGGTTGAACTTGAAAACAGCCAAGGATCATCTTTCCCTGGGCTCTATCATGTGAAGCCCCACATTAGTTTATATGGTCTGAATGTAGATCCCAAAGGAGAGGACTCACCACTTATTGCTCACTTTGGCCAAAGCTATTCTACACACTTTAGAACCTCCCATATAGGCTTCAATATGACCCTACCTAGGAGATACTATTATTATCCTCAGATAAGGGAACTGAGGCATTGGGATGATAAGTAATTTGACCCAAATCAGACAGGTCATTGCTGCCCCACCCTTAGATTCCCAGCACTCATGGCTCCCATTTACAACAGCAGCTTTCTACTGGAAGCTCTTGGGACTCTCCACCTGATGCCTTTCTCTGGCCACAGGAGCAGCCGTGGCCCAGGCACCAGGGCAGGTTGGAAGTTCCAGGGAATGAATGGCCCTCGGATAGATTTCAACCAATGAAACTGGTGGATAAAGACCCCAGCAAGCTTTCCCCTTGAGTGGGACATTCTGTAGCATGCTCCCTTTATATGGTCTCCAAGGTCCCCACTGGGATGGAACTGCATCTGCCCATAATGTTAAAATGCTCACTTCACAGGTGTTTGCTGCTTCCCACCCATCTATCACTCTCTAACTGATGCTTTCTGATGTCATCTCCTACAGAAAATATTTCCACTCGAATCTTTGTCATGGGATCTATTTCTGGAGACTCAAACCAAGACAGTTGGTTGAACTGGAAATGGTCTTAGAAAACAGACCCACAAGTGGATCTGGAACCTGAGAGTTCACTGGGCAGAAGGTAACGAGAATCCTTTTTGGCAGTAAGTGAGATGGTGAAAACCCTTGGTGCTGGAGAATATAGACTCTCACCTGTGAAGGACTGAGATGGCGTACTGGTGGAAAGGGATGCCCCGGCTCATGGGAGAGTTCTAGCACTTGAGAGAGTTGGGGGCAACAGTAACTACAAAGATTGGGGAGTTGGTTGTCTGTCGTTGACTGCGGTGGTAACTCTGAAGAAAGAAGATAACAGGTTCATGTCAGTGAAGAATGAGAAGGTCAAGGGTCCTCCATGCCGGCATAGGTAGAGAGACTCCCATCTGCTGCAGTTGGAGGGCAGGCTGCTGAAAACTAGACCCCTGATTTGGTTGTACGAATGACAGGGATGGAAGCCACAGCATGGGTTTCCTCTCTTCGAGGCCACCCCAGCTCCTGTTGCACCTCAGTGCCTGACCTAACGATGGAGGCTGGGGCTGAGCTCTCAGTTTTGTACCGTCCCTTGAGGAGTCAACTTAGTGCTGGTAGAAAGTTGATTATGCTGGCCCGTCTCCCTCAGAAGGAGACAGAGACTTACGCTTACTGGGGACAGATTTATCTTCCTTGTCTACAGAGCCTCTGCCAGTACCTTGCTCCAAGGACTCACAGAATATCTAGTTTACCAACATGGGAATCCACTTAGTATCACCTCAGACCAAAGAAGCCACTTTACAGTGAAGTCAAGATGATGGTTACGCAGCCACCGGATCTACTGATTCTACCACCCAGCACATCATTTGGAGGCTGCTGGCTTAGTAGAATTTTGGAATGGCCTCATAAACACTTAGCTGAGTTGCTAGCTGGGAATCACATGCCACGGACTTGGGACACTGGTCTTTCAGATGTTATCCAGCGCTTGGCCCCGGGAGGCAGGATACTCAGATCCAGGCAATAAAAGCAGTAAGTGGCCCTCTCACCATCATTCCTAGTGACCTACTTGGGGAGATGGTACTTCCTGATTTTGCAATTTCAGTTTCTACTAAAGATGCCGGTTCCTGAAGTGAGTGGGAGGTGGGAGGAATGTCCAAACAGAGGAACATCATCAGGGTGTCACTAAATCCAAAGTTACATCTGTCACCTGGTCATTTTAAACTTCTTGGCTCAGTGGTCCAGCAAGCCAAAAAATTTTCCAAGTTTTTATACTGGCAGGGATAATGGACCCTAATGATCCCAAGGGAGCAGGCTTTCTTCTGCACAGTAGGAACAGGAAGAAATATGTCTGGGACTCATCTGGGTCCCCCCCTTGATGCTTCTGTACTATGAACTGGCAATTGCAGCAACCACAGCCTGATTAGGACATGCAAACCTGTGGGTTAGACCCCTCAGGGGTGAAGGTCTAGCTTATCCCACTGGGCACACAACGTACACCAGCAGAAGGACTGGCTGAGGGTCAGAACCCAGGGTAGGAGTAGAGGAGCCAGATAATGATAGCAGAGTTCGAGCCTTAGGTCTTCACTGCAATAGAAGGGACTGTAGCTTGTCTTACTCATATGCTTGTTAGAAATTTTTTTTTTCCTGAAAACTGTAACCAGCCACCTTGAAAACTCAGTGACAAGATAGATGCATGAATGGATCTGTGTGTTGACAGGGGTGGACTATAGCAGATGCTGCTGGTCCTGCACTCACATCCTCTCAGTGCCCACTGGTCCTGGGCAGGCAAGCACGTCCCCACTTTTGCCCAAGGGCTTCTCTGCCTCGAAATTCCAGGGAGCTCACAGGCTAGAGGTCAGCCCTCAACTAATGAAGGATGGGAGTCGGTAGATAAATACCCAGCTTCCTTGCCTCTCAGATGGGACGCCTTGAAGCATGTCGTCTCAGAAGAGAACCCCAGACACCCCTAGGGAGCCTGCTTCCTAAGCACATTACATGGTCTGTCTTCCCTTTCCTGCATCACCTCCCCACTCCCTCACTGATACTTCCTTTTTTTTTTTCCTAAGATTTTATTTATTTATTTGAGTTAGAGAGAGAGCATAAGAGCGGGGGAAGAAGCAGATTCTCTGCTGAGCAGGAAGCCCAACATGGGGCTCAATCCCAGGACCCTGAGATCATGACCTGAGCTGAAGGCAGACGCTTAAGCAACTGAGCCACCCAGGCACCCCTCACTGATGCTTCCCGATGTTAGCTCTCAAATAAGCCACTTATACCCAAATCCTTATTTCAGGTCAGCTTCCAGACAAACTCAAGCTCAGAGTGGCTGAGTCAGAATACGAGTCCTGGTAGTTTGGCCTCAAGAGTCCTTGCCTTTAACAATTACATGTGAATTAAAGAATTACCCCATAAATATAAAGATGGCAAAGAGGAAGAAAAGAATCCAGATATCTTTAAAAGCAGTCCCCAAATCAAATAATTCTATCTTCACAAAATCTTATGGCCAAGTGTGATTTTTTACAGAATAGGGCTTCATTTGGTATACATCTCTGTGGGAGAGTTGGTGGACACTCATCTGGATGTCTCTTCTCTTTCTTCTCTTTCTTTCTTTTCTAGTGAGATGTGAATCTATCCATCTAACATTTTATTTTTTTTCACATTTGAAAAAACGTGATTGCAGGACACTCCAAGTAGAACTCCCTACCCCTCAAAAAAAAAAAAAAAAAAAGGGTAGATGTGTAAAACAAAATTGTTTTTCTTCTTTAATTTTTTCTCCCAACCAAATGAAATGTTGTCTCTGACACAGAGCAAAAATCTTGACTTCCTCCACACCCAAAGTGTCATTAGGATCTCTGTGAATTATCTTCAGCCTCAGAGAGAGGAGAAGAGATGATGAAGAAGCAGGAAAGGCTCCCTTGTCCTATCTCCTCGAAATAGACCCGGGGAGGCTGTGGCATTCTTCTTCTCTGTCCTCCCTCTGTCCTCTGTCCACCTCTTTCGAAGTCTTGCAGTCCAGTTTGGAGTCTGAACTGGGCTAAACAAAAACCACTCTGAAGAAGAGGAGGCGGTTCGGCCTGGGGACTGTGGTGGGGATGCGGGCTGGCGTGTCTGTCGGCTCTGACATGGTTGGCACTTTTTGTTGGTATCAAAGGCCACTTCTTCAGAGGCAGCTGCTCACAGGTGGCTGGAGGCAGTGGGGTCCATCATGCTGCTAGTGGTGTGCATATCGAGCCCCAGTATAGATAGCCTCCCCAGCTGACCAGATCCCAGGTGACCTAGGCTGAGCTCTTCAGTAGACCATGTGGTTCTGGATTCCCTGGCATTTGAGCATGACTCAGATGCTGTAGGGGGTCACTTTCCATATCCAGATCCTTCCCAATGAACAGATGAAGGACTGGGTATCCTTCCAGATGACCAAGGCTGAAGGCATTGACTTAGCTCTTCACAAGAGTCTTGGGAGAATTTCAAGCAATTAGGGACTTACTATTGTACATTAAAATTTTAAATTAGAGTTTTGGTCAGCAAAGAGGAACAAGAACAAAACACTGAATTGACAATGGCTTGGGAAGAGGTTTGCACTTTTCTTAGAGTGGGAGGCAGCTGTCCGTGAGTCACTACATCCAGAATCTGAGCTTTGTGGCCTGGATCACTAAGACCGGGCCAGCCTGATGGGTGGAGGTGGCCTGGTGGGGTGTGAAAGTACAAAGCTGCACTCTTGAGTCCGTCACTGGATCACCTCTTGGTTATCTCATAGACTGAGTTGGCAGGAAAATGTATGGCCCAACTCGGAGACTGGGGGCCTGCTTTGAGTCCCAGCCACACCACTACTTGGTATGACTTATCTTCTCTGGGACTCAGTGCCATCATCTGTAAAAGGGGGACAATAATTCTCTCAGTCAGCCTCCTAGCAAGAAACAGATACATTCTCAACTTGAGAAGTTTAATAGAGACTTGTTGCCAAAGTGGGCAGGACTAGGGGAAACCAACAAGGGACAGTGAAGCACCCCAGAGCTGGCAACACCGGGGAGCCAATGCTGCCCCTAGGCCATGGGGTGTCACCAGAATGGAGAGTAAGTACAGATTTGCCTGCAGGGAATTTTCGGTGGAGGAACACTGCCGCTGTCATTGTATAGACCTGATGTTGTTATGCCCTTCCTGGATGTGTGTGCCTCCTGCTGGAGTCCCCAGTGGCTGAACCCACCTGGGATCCAGAGTGCAAGGGAGCCAGACTGAAGCTATCCTTAACAGCTAGCTTCTGGGGTACAAAGCAGAGTACAGAAAGGCAGAGAATGGCAGATGGGCAGACAGAGACTATCCAGCTCAATCCTGATAGGATTGTTGTGAGGATTAAAGAAGTTATGGTATAGAAATTCTTAGAGCAATGCAGGCACATAGTAAGCACTGTGGAATAGTCCATTACTATTATTATATCCCTAATATTTCTCTGTTCCCCTTAGCATCCAGCTTGTTGCAGAATCTATGGAGCCATTCCTTATGTGTCTAGCACCAGCCTAGCTCCTGCTTCCTGGAGAATCTCTCTGCCAAGGCCAGATGTCTGCTCCTCATCTCTGGGACATTGCTCTTACATGACAGTGTACCTCTGCACATGGGCCCTGCATTATCTCTGAGGCCAGGAGCACTGGGCATGAGCCTCTGGTATGTTGGTCCCATCTGGATAGTCTTTCCTTCTCACCTTATAAAGTAAATCTCTTCCAGATAGGTAAGCCCAAGTCCACCCAGTTGAGGCTGATGAGATGGTAAGCCTACACTTACTTCCTCTCTCCTTATCAGTTAGCTATTGAGGGTCGAAAGTCTCCCACTGTGAGTCCTACTCACTTGCCGAATTGAATCTTGCCACCTACCTGCTCCAGAGCTCAATAGTAATTTACATTGCTACCATCTACTGGATATCTTAATTATGGGCCAAACAGTATGTAAGAAGTCTTACATATTTTATGACATTTAGTACTTAACAGTAACTCTGTCAAGTATTAGTGTCCCCATTTTGCAGGTAAGGAAACGGAGACTCAGAGGTTTCACTTACACAGTGAGGAGGTGGCAGCATCCAGGTTAGTCTCACTCCAAAGGCCTTTCCACCACACAATGATGTCAATGGATCCACTTGAATCATGCATTTTCTTCTAGGATTTTTCTAGCCACAAAATACATGTAAGCAGAGGAAATGAACTTTCTGTCTTTGAAAAGCCTATTATACTAGTGGAAGAAGAGATTCACACAAATGGAGCAGTTTGAAAATGTTCCATAGGTGTGTCCAACCAGGTGCTAAATGGAGGATCACAAACTCTACATGCTGGGGGAGCTCCGAGAAAGGGAAGAATATGAGGAAGAAGTAATGGAGAGGTGGGGCTTTGATGGGGAGGCGCGCTCTGCAGAGAGAGATGAGGAACGTCCATGGAGAGGGGGTCAAGGGAGAAAGAGAAGGTAGGCAGAGAGAAGGCCAGCCAGTGGAAGAGAAAACCGATCTAACCAGAGGAGAGAGGTCTAGGAAGTAGTCAATAATAGGGATAGTGGATAACAAGGAGGTTGAGAAAGAAAGAGGAAGTCTTGAGAGCTATGAAGAAGAATTTAGACTCAATGTGGAAGCAAAGGACCTCATGGTAGTTGTGGAGGGTACTGGCAAATGAAAGAAGAGTGTTGGGAAGGTGGAGACTTCAGGAGTAAAGGAAGGGACTGAAGGGAAGAGAGCTATTAAAACATGCTTGAGCAAAACACCAAGGACTGAGACAAAGAGAGAGAGAGAGAGAGAGAGTTGGAGCCTCCCTTCCAAAGAAGGACTAGCTGGACTTGGTGAGTAAATACAGTGGAGGAGGACGACTTCGTTTGTTTCCATCATGGTCAGTAAAGGAGATGGGGCACAGATGGGGACAGTCATCTGTACATCCTGTGCATTTAAACAACCTGAACAGAGGTTCCCTAAAAGGAATAAACACTGCCCCTCTGATCAGAGAAGCAAAATTTACCTTTTGTTTTGCTGGGGAAGGGGGATATTAAGTTTTATGAAAAGCTCCTAGATCTCCCCTTCTGATAGTTCAGAAAAGTCTTTGAGTAAATGTCTCTCACCTTAAAGGTTCCCTCTGTATGTCCTGAGCTGTGTGTGCCTTTGGGTTGGGGGTTCAGGAGCCCAGGAATGGGTAGAAGGAGGGTCCCCCCTTTCCATGGGGGAGTTGTGTCAATGTGTTCTTGCTGGTCCAAAGGAGAAATCTAAACAAGCCTAGTTTGTTGTCTTGTTAAATCTTGAGGAATTCAAAATTCATCCTTATTAATCAACCAGTCAAAAACTATTTAGTCATTGAGCAAATGTCTTGATCCCCTTTGACCCTGGAAAGGATTTGTACTCATAGCTTCCCTTGGCCTAGGTTCATTAAAATATACACTTTCGTTTTTGTTAAGATGTCTAAAGAATCGTTTCCAGTAAACTGTTGTACCAGTAAATTGTGAACGCCATGATCTTCCCATGAAGATCTTATATTTCCTTGATGTCTAGTCCTTTTGTTAATGTAGGTGCCTCTTTGCAAAGTAAATAATTAAGTAAATTAATAAAATAAAATAATAAACTTCACTTCTCTGAACAAGGAGGCAGTTTTCATTTCCTTCGGGGGAAGCCTCAATTCAAGTTGTTAAATGCACATGATTTATAAATAACTCTTCTCCCTACCTATCCCCCTCTTCCTTATTTATTGAGCACCAGATGAGAGCTGGATTTATTTGTTCTTACAAGCCTTCTAAATATTTCTCTCTATTTTATACAAATTAAGGGAAACTGTTAATCTGCCTTGAAAGCAAACAACATATTTTAGTTTGAAGTATGCCTCATGTTGTGTGACATTTCTTCCAAAGAATTTTGGGGTGTGTGTGTGTGTTGGTGGTGAGTGGGGGTGGGGTAGCAGGATTGGGCAGAGGAAGGGGAGGGCAACATAAAGTTTTCTCAGAACCTGATGTGGTGAGTACGGGACATCAGTTCTTGAAGAGATAACAATGCTCACTTTAAAATGATTGCTCCCATGTAGTCTCTATCAAACTTTTAAAGAGGCTTTACAAGACCAGACATAAAGAGGCATTTCCTGATTAGCTGTCAGGAATACTATGTGTCTACAGACATGAATCACATCCCCTGTTTGTACATTCCATTTCACAACAGGAACATGAGAAGCACCCGCCCAGTCCTTACCAGCTCCAGGGAGAAGGGGGAGCTAACTAGCCTCCCTCCTGTGGGATGTTGACCTGAACGCCATGCTCATCTGGGCTGAGACAGAGCCTGGCACCAAGACCAGAAGAGATTGGAATCTAGTTGGTTCGATGGCATGGATAGCCCAGTCAAGAAACTCAGCTCCATGGTGAAGAGAGGGCTGTGGATATTCCCCATGTACTAGGACTTTTGAAAGCACCTGTGTCATTGGACTCAAGGAACATGACCAGTGCTAACTCTTCTGTCAGAATTAGCCACCTGTACTCCCCTTTGCTCCTTTTCCAACCAGATGCTGCCATTTTCCTTTCTTACTTTTTTTTTAACCGAAGTATAGTTGACACACTATGTTACATGAGTTTCAGGTGCACAGCATAGTGACTGACAAGTCTATATGCTATGCCGCACTCACCACAAGAACAGCTACCATCTATCACCCTACAACGCTATTACAATACCATTGACTATATTCCTATGCTGTACCTTTCACCCCTGTGACTTACTATTTGCTTTTCTTATTTTGCATGCATGATGGATGGTGGAGCAGCTTCCTATTTCAACAGGAAGGGAATAAAGAGCTCCTAACCAGACTACAAACTTATCTTAGTCTCATGCTCACTTTACGGCTCCTTCATTTGTATGCATTGCACTGTTTTCCATGCAAGTTCTGAATCCACTGCTTCCTATCAATGAGCAGCTATTGTGTATGCCTTCACCCCTGGCTTACTGGTTTGGATTTCTGATCCACCATTTTGGCAGGATCTCTGGGACAGTGTGCTTCCTACTACTACTTGCCTACCTGTCTCTCTTTCCAAGGATCCTGGGGCTAGGAGCAGCAGAATTGTACCCATCCATAAGGCCAAAGGGACCAGGGAAGGAGAGGTTACTGGAACCTGGAGGGGAAGGGAGTATTGTAGAGCAGGCCACCTGGAGAAGAGTAATGGTGTTTTGTTGAGGAGAGAAGAGAACTTCTCCTCTTCTCTTCCCTTCTCATCAGCTGGTGTCCCATTGGCCAAACCCAAGAGAAAGTCCAAGAGCAGAGGAATCCCGTCAGTGTAGTAACATTTACAATTTCCATTTTGGAGACAAGAAAATCAGACAGTTTAGGTGACTTTTCCAATTCGTAAAGCTGGAAGTTGAATCTAGACACATGTGACTCTAAACCCATATTTGTTAACCACTACACTAGACTCTTGATCTATAGGATAAGTTCTTGTTTTAATCTTCAAATCTGATATTTTAACTCCTTGCCCACCTGCCTCATTACAGAGTCCAATTTGCATAGAACCTCAGAACCTTCTACAACTTGTGACTATGTCTTGTTCTCTGGATCCTGCCCCCCACCCCCAACATTACCTTGATTCTCCTTGTCTTATTAACTAAATATCTGTTCACGAACACCACTTGTATTACTAACATTTCCTATAGGAACTAGACAGTTCTTCTTTTTGGAATCAAGCGTGTGATACACCCAAGTCATAGGGTTCCCAAGTATCCAACCAAATCCCATAACATGAACGTGTTTTCCTGCCAGAAGCTAGGTGTATGCTGGCTAAAACCAACAGATAGAATGATTAACCTTAAGAAAGAATTCCAAAGATGAATAACTATATATTTGGAGGTGTTTGTTGTTACATTATTATAATGGTGAAGCATTAGAAGCAGCACGATTGTCCAACAACAGGGGATTGCTAGTATGGGTGGCACTCATTAAATACTGGTGGGGAGAGCTTTAAGCTCCCCTAGCCCATTTCTGGGTTCTGATGGAGATTTAGGGCATCTTTCTTTCTTCCTTCCTTCCTTCCTTCCTTCCTTCCTTCCTTCCTTCCTTCCTTCCTTCCTTCTTTCTTTCCTCTTTCTTTCTTTCTTTCTTTCTTTCTTTCTTTCTTTCTTTCTTTCTTTCTTTCTTTCTTTCTTTCTTTCTTTCTTTCTTTCTTTCTTTCTTTCTTTTTTCCTTTTTAAAGTAAGCTCCATGCCCAGCATGAAGCCCACTGAAGGGCTTGAACTCATGACCCTGAGATCAAGAACTGAGCTGAGATCAAGAGTCAGATGCTTAATCAGCTGAGGCACCCAGGTGCCCTCCCATCTTTTTTTAAGTAGGCTCCACACTGATAAAGCTTTAGGGCACATTTCTGGACAAAGCTCATAGGGATGCATTTGGGCTAAGAGGGAACAGTTAAAAACTCTTGTTCATCCTTTGGCCTTAGGTGGAGGGGGGAAGGATTAGGCCAGTTGAGAGCTGTTTCCTCTTAGGAGGATTCCCTGTCCTGTGAAAACCTAGCCAGACCAAATTGCGGCCCAGGGGAAAGGAGTAAGTGGTTTGGGAGACTCTGCTGTGGGCCTGAAGGACAAAGTCTTTCCTTTGGGATATCTTTAGTTGTTTCTTTTCACCATCAGATTGGTAAGACCTGGCGGGTTGAGAAAAGGGTGTGACCCAGGGAAAAGTAGGTAAGGATGACTTGATTTTCTTTTAGTATGGCAGGGAGTAGAGGATTAAAAGTCGGTGACTCACACATGTCCAGCTCAGCTCACTCCAGATAGGGGTCTGAGGCCAACACAGAGTACAAAGTATTCCTTTGCCCAGAGTGGCTCATCTCAACACTTTCTTAAAGCAGCAATTCTCCAGGCATGATCCACAGCCCTTGGGGGGTTTCTGGGACCCTTTCAGGAAATCTGCAAGCTCAAACCATCTTCATAATAACACTATGATGTTATTTGCCTTTTTAATTGAATGCTGCAAAAGCAAAGGGAACTGAAGTGCTGGCATGAATCAAAGCATTGGCTTTATGCTTTAATACAGTGTGGTATTAAAACTGTATATTTTACCAGCATAAACTCACAATTAAAAAAAAGAGCCAGCTTCACATAAAAACATCTTTTTAATATTATGTGTGATGCAATGGGCAAGTAATACATAAAGCATTTCTGCTGCAGACCTAAGTACACTGGTTGTTATTTTTAAAAAAGTGCATTGCAATTGTTTGAGTTACAAGCTGAACTAACATTTTTCATGGCACTTCGTTTTTACTTGACAGAATGACTGACAAACTATAATTATTCAGGTTAGAGCATTTGGCAGATGTTTTTTCCAAAAGTGAATCAAGTGAGTCTATTAGTTCAAGGAAAATAACTAATATCATGTGTTGCTAATAAGATTCAAGCTTTTAACCAAAAGATAGATTTTTGGAAAGCTTATGTTAGCACTATGAGCTTGAACGCTTCCCAACACTTAAAGACTTTTCTGATAAGTCAGTGGTGATATGAGCAAATGTGATTTTTAAAATACTTTATAATAAAATGTGTCAACATTAGGAAGCTCTGTATAGCTCAGTGAACAAATATCTTCCAACTGACCAATGCATGATGTTTCAAAATCATGCATGAATCAAAGATCCATTCCAAGTGCAAATAGACAAATAGATTTTAATGTAGCAGATATGAAAAGTTCATTGATATTGTTTCAGATTCCACATTGCAACTAATCTTTAAAGAACTCCCACTTGTCAAGTTTTGGGTAACAAATAACATCTGTAATTATTTGAAAAGGCTATTAAAATAGTCCTCTCTTTTCCGATTCCACATCTGTCCGAGGCTGGATTTTCTTCATATACTGCAACCAAAGCTATATATTACAACAGATTGAATACAGAAGTTATGAGAATCCAGATGTCTTTTATTAAACCAGACTTTAAAGAATTTGCAAAAATGCAAAACAATGCCAGTCTTGTCACTAAATTTTCTTTTGTTTTGGAAAGGCTGGTCACTTTTTCATAAAAATATGTTATTTATGATAACGTGTAATGGAATTGTAATTATTATTTTTAATAAATATATATAAGCATTTTAAAAAGTTCAGTTTTAATTACGAAGCCAGTAAATATTGACACATACAACCCACACCAACAAAGCTGCTCTGAAGTCTTCCATCATGTGTAAGAGCATGAAGAGGTCACAAAACCCAAGATTTGCAAACCATGGAGCTAGCGCAGTTGGTGAGCATGAGATGGGGTGGCCTGGGCAGCAATGCCTGGCTGCTCGATGTTTTAGGGATTCTCTCCTGCCTTCTCTCACTGCCTACCTTTTAAAGAATATAATACAGGCCTAATAACTAGCCTTATGAAGTTTTAAACATATTATTTTATAAAACAAAAAATTTTTAAAGGTCTTACTTATTTACTTGAGAGAGAGAAGGAGAGAACAAGCGAGCGAGAGAGAGAGCATAAGCAGGGGAAACAGGATCCCCGCCGAGCAAGGAGCCCAATATGATGCTTGATCCCAGGATGCTGGGATCATGACCTGAACCAAAGCTAAATACTTAACCTACTGAGCCACCCAGGCGCCCCCTATAAAGAAAAATGTTTAAAGCAGAATGCAAACCTATGTGTAGAATATGACTGTCACGACTATGAATTATGTACCTACAGGCAAGGACAGGACTTTGAAAACTGAGAAGCATAATGTTAGGATGGTGGAATTATGCTGGATAGATTTTCTTTGATGTTATTATAATAATTGTTTAACAATTTCAAAAAGTCTGATTAAAAACATTCCTATACATGACAGCATCATTTTTCCAGGAGATTTGAAAAGTAACAGTTCTCTAAGTTTTCCCCCAGTTGGTTGTAAAACCAAACTGTTAACTTGATGGTGCCAGGAAAGTCTCCACACTGTTTTGCAAGAGGGAAAATTTCACTTCTTAGACTGTCCTGAAGGCAATGGTCATGGGGACTGTATTTCTCTCCCATGCCTCTTGAAGGATGTAGGCAGATTGCACAGAGGACCCTGGGGACGGAGGGTTGAGCTATCTTTGAACGTGGCTACTGAGCAGGAAGCAGTTAGCACCTGGCTTTGTTTACGGTACCCTGACCCGCTGTTCACTGCGGCCCAGAGGAGAGCTGGACCACGTCCACCAGTGACAGTGAGCAAAGTTACATGAAGCTGCCTGTGAATGAAATTTCCAGGGGCTGCATTCTCTGTACACAGAACAGAGAACAGGAAGGACAGGTATACCATAGGCCACCTGGCAAATGGCTGGCTGCACCCCCGGGAGCATGGCCATGAGCTGGTGAACTCTCTCCCAAGCTAGTGGGAGCACCTGAGCCACAGGAGTACCTGAGTCGGTGGCCTGTCTGGGTCTGCCTTAAGAGGAGAGGTGGACTATGATGCTTGCTTGTAAATATGACGTGCTTTTTCTTTTAGTTCAACGATTTCATTCATTCATTCAACACACTGAGTGCTTACTATGGGGTTATCTGTTCTAGGGTCTGGGACTATAGGAGGGAACAAGGCAGACAATCTCACCCTCCTAGAGTTCACATTCTAGAGGAGAGACACAGAAAATCACTAAAATAATTAAGTAAAATGATAGGATATTGGATGGTGATAGGTGCCATAGAGAAAGATAAAGCAGGAGGAGGTGGGGGTGAACATGCAAGGGTGGGTGTGAGGGTCTTAGGGAAGCCTCGCTGAGAAGGCGGAATTGGAGCAAAGGCCTATTTGAGGTTATTGTAGAAATTAAAAATAAAGGTATAAAACGACAACAGAAAGTACCTACTCTCCCATTTTACCACTGTTACTTTGTTGGCATTCTGTTTTCTCTGCATGTATGAACAGAGAGATTTCTTTCAAAGGTAGACATGGGCTTGGATGTGCGGGCATGGAGGTCTTGTTCCCTCACTTTGCTCTGCATCCCCAGCAGCTTCCCATGTTGCTTACCAGATCCACACCCTTCCTTTAAGCCGTCACAGAAGATGGGGGAGAGTTCAGCATAATGGGGAGCTCAGGGTCTCACCCCAGTTCTGCCCCTTTGGTGAGCTCTCTGCGTCCCACTTTCTTCGTCAGTAAGATAGGATAGAGGATTTAACTGATGGGGTCCTTTGAGAGGAAGGGAGTGATTTCATACGCATGAAGCAGGCTGTCTCTGGAACTCAGACGAGAGATGGTGGCTTGAACTGGAAGGGGGGCAAGGGAGGTGATCAGAAGATACCTGATTCAGGGTACGTTACGAGGACAACTGCTGGGCTTGGGCACAGGGGCGCTGTTGATTTAGATGGGGGAGGCCAGGAACACACTCTGGGGGGCAGACAGGTGGGTAACTCGCTTTGGGCCATATTAACTCTATTATCACCACCCTTTGTTCTCAATGCCATCGCCTCAGTCTAGGCCTTGTCCCTTTAAGACCAGACTATGGCAACACCGTGTGCCCACAGGACCCCTGCTTCGAGCTCCCCTTCCGGCTAATCCCCTGCTGTGGCTCTTCGGTTCCCTTCCTTGAATCCTTGGATCCTCCTGTCTACCACCCTCCTCCGCCTCTGTCCAGCTCACCTGTCGCAGCAACATACAAGTACCACCTTCTACGAAAAGCTCTTTCCCTTCTGAATTTTGATACAGATTAGGTGCATCATTCATTTGGTTTTTAGCATGTTACTCACTTTTCCTTTTAAAAATGTGTTTTTTTCCTCCTGCTCTTCCCTGAGCCCTTGCTGACAGAACCCTAAAGATGGGGACAGCATCGCGCACCGCGAGGGCAGTGTTTGGGGACTTGGGTGAGGCAGGTAGGGATTAGGAGGGGCTCTTAGGGGACAAGAAAAACAAAGGAAAAACTCCCCACACCTCATGGGAGCTGTGGGCTGGCTCAGAACAGCACCTGATTTATGCCCAATTCCAGGAAAAATGCCAGGCCCCTTTCCAAGGGACCAATAGGTTTTTTGTTGCTGTGATACCTGGAGGCCATTTTGCCTGGTGTGTCAACTGTCCAAAGTGGGAGATGGCTGAGCAGCTGCCTTTGAGATCGTTGGCTACCTGTCCTCATTTCCGCCCCCCACCCCGCCTTGATCGGGCCTCAGTTGGGCTCTGTGGCAGAACAGAGGTAGACCCACCCCTGCGGAGCTCCTTTTAGGTCATCCCTCTGCCTTTGTATAGGACTCAAGCTGCTCTCTTTGGTTCTGGTGGCCCACCCCTGTCTACTGGTAATTTGATATTGTTCATCCCCCAGGGCCTAACCGAATGTCTCCTGATGGGCCTTGCCAGGACCTGAAATTATTTTATTAGTCTCTTCTTTGGGTCAAACTAAGTATAAGATTATGCATACCATTGCTCAAATGGATTTATTGTATTAACCAGAGAGGCACAGAGCAAGGTCCTGGGGGCCCTCCCCACTCTCTCCTCTTTTGCAACTCTATTTGCCTTATGGGTGCATCTCAGCAGAGGCGGGGAGGGGGCGCTGCGGAGGCAGATTGGCTGGGGGTGGCTCTGGAATTCAGACCCAGGGGAACTGCAGGGAGGAAAACTCCCTGGGGTCCTCAGCAGAGCATCAGCTTCCGCACCTGCTCCTACCATAGCCACAATGATGGCCGCCCCCCCCGCCCCCCCGCCCCCCGGGCTCGAAACCCTGGAACTTGTGAAAGTAACCTTATATGGCAAAAGCGGTTTTGCAGAGGAGACGAAATAAACTATTTTGAGATGGAGAATTATCCTGGATTACCCTGGTGGGCCCTAAATGTAATCTGTAAATGTCCTTATGGGAGGGAGGCAGAGGGAAATTTAATAAAGAAGAGGGGGACAATGTGACCACAGAGACAGAGGCAGATAGGAGGAAGCCACACGATAAGCCAAGGATTGCTGGCAGCCACCAGAAGTGGGAAAAGGCAAAAATCAGATTCTCTCCCAGAGTCCTCAGACACCTTGATTTTGGCCCCATAAGACTGAGTTCAAGCTTCTGGTATCCAGAGCTGTAAGAGAATAAATCTGTGTTGTATTAAGCCCCTCCATGTGTAGTAAGTAGTTAAAACAGCTGGAGGACATAAATACAGCTCCTCAGCCCACCCCAATTCCGGGTCCTCCGAGGGAACTCCTGCCACTTAAGGAGCCAATGTCATTCAACACGTGGCCTCGGGAGTGCTTGCACTCGGTGTGGACACCCTTGGCCGAACAAGCACCTTTGCTCTATTTTCCCAGAGGGTGCCAACCCGTTTGAAATGGAACCTGGGGGGTGAGTCTGGAGCCTGATTCGCCCCAGGAGGACTTTGGCTCGTACCCATACATCTGAGATGGCCACTTCCTCCCTGGAGCTCCCTCCTCATCCCCTGAGAACACAGGAAGAGCTTCCCAGGAAACAGACCGACTGGCCAGAGCTGACTGCATAATTTGCAGGATCCAGTACAAAATGAAAACACAGAGCCCCATCTTCCAGAGTTACTAAGATTTTAAGATGGTGGCAGCCACGCAGGATGCAAGCATGGGGACTTCTGAGGGAGGGCGGGGTGGGGGGCCATGAAGCCCTGAAGGGGCTCTCTCCTGTCTTTGGCCTCTGTTGTATCCTTAGGTGAACTTCACCTTTGACAGCATTTTTCTTGCTGCAATACATAAACGTTTTTAGAAAAGCCATTGCTTTTTGGCTTCTTTTCTCTCTCATGAAGAGTCTCTGCTCTCCAACTTGCCAGGCCAAAAATAGGGCCTACTTGAGGAGTGAAATGAAACTCGGGATCCTGCTGATAACTACGATGTTTTCAAAACAAACAAGAACAGCTATAAAGATAGTTTATGGGCCCATTAAAAATCCCCAACCAACCAAAGGACAGGGAGTGTCATGTTAGAGAAACTGTGTAATATACAAGAGTGAACCTGGCCTTCCCCGGCGACATGGTGGCCCAGGGGCCTCGGGCAACACTGGGATGCTTCTCAGAGTGCACACGGAAATGGGGGGTCCCCAGAGGCTCTTATGGAGAAAGGGGAGTCATGGGGGTGCCAGGGCAACCATAGGACATGGAAGTTTAGGTGGCTTTTGTGGGGAAAATAATTCTGTGGTGGCTGGCCCTGAGCCTGCTCCCCGAACTTTCTCCCCAAATCTCATGCTGCCCACTGATAGATGGAGAGTAAAGGGAAAAAGGCCCCAGCCTGAGAATTGTCCTTCACAAGAACTTTCCAGATCAACCTGATTTTTATCTAGCTGGTCCTTTGCATCCTGGTGCCTGAGCCCCCGTGGACTCAGGACTTTAGTACCTGGCACTCCTCTTCTACATCCCTGAGTCTGAGGTCCCAAACAGACTGCAAATTGCCTGATGGGCAGGAGGCTGAGCTTTTCTTTCTTTTTTTTTTTTTTGGTAAGATCCACCAGTTAGTAGAGGACATACTCAAATCTATTAACCTATTGGCTGTTCAGTGGTCCCAGGAGATAACTCCTTAGAGATGACAGCTTAATTGGCCAATTTTACTTTTAGCTGTGATGGGAGGGGACTCACAATGATCCTAGCTAGCTTACCTTAAGAAATCCAATGATTCTGAGAATGTTATAGCTGAAAGGATCTCATTTTCATAATGAAAAAGGGGTTCTAGATGGTGGCAAGGATTTTCCCAGCCTGGGGAGACTAACACCCTCCCCTCCCCCCTGCCATGCCCCTGCTTTTTCCCCTCTGTGAAGCTCTGATGTAGCCACTGGGGCTCGTGCTAAGCTGTCCTAGGTACAGGACTTACTTCCTCTCCCAGCGAAGCCTAGCTTTCATGATGACAAATGGGGCACCAGCCTTCTCTGGGTGAAAGGCTCTCCCTACCCTGCATGTATGCGCTGTCAGAGACCCCAGAGATTCTGGGAAAGGAAGGGAAGAAGCCAGCACCTGCAGGATGAGCTCAGAAGCAGCACCTTGTGGAGGAAGTCCCATCCCGGCTCCCTGAGAAGAATGCACTCCCCTGTGATTCCTGAGGTCCTACAACATAAGATGTCATCCACTGCAGAACCACTGGGGTGGACTTGGATTCTCTTTTGAGTACAAGTCTCCATCAGTCTCAGGTTGGAGGCAAGAGGTGGATCTCATTTTGCCCTCCTGGAGTAAGGGAGTTCTGAGGGGGCTGGGGAGCACATTTGAAGGTGGGAAGCTTTTATGGTGTAGGACACGTGTCCATGGGTGTCTTGTTGAAGTTCTTATGACAGAATGAGAATGCTCGATACCCAGAGGCTCAGAGGCCAAGAGATGAATGGGTAAGAAACAAAAATATTCATCTACTTCAGAAGTGTATGTTGGCTGGCCCAGTTCTCAGGCAAGGAAGAGGAAGCTCCTTAAACTGGAGTATTGGATTATTATTTAGACACTTTGACTGCATCTTCTTGTGCATAGGACTTCACCGTCTTATGTGGTACTTTGTGTCACTCCTCTGCTCAAGAACTTACGATGGCTCCCCATTACCAGTTGAACCAAGTTCATTATCATGATTAGGTTTTAAAATCATCTGACTCTGACATACATTTTGGACCCTATGGGCTACAATCTAAAAGTCAAGGTAAACTTCACCCTGTACGTTACACACTATAAACAGGGGAGCCCTAGGGAAGGAGTCATGTTCCTAAGGAATTTAACCTGACCCTTGTGTGCCTCGAAACGTTAACTGCTGTGAGTGAATCATTTAAAAATCTTGGAGACCACTGGTTTTTAAAATGAGTTTGCCAAACATGACAAGTGGGTATTTAAAAAAATAAATAAAAAGGTAATCCATTTGAGCAGAAAAATTCTACTTTTCTACGTACCTTCGTTTTCACCTCCATTATTTCTTCACGGCGTCATAATATGGTCGATATTCTCCTTTTCTTGCAAATGAGGCTGAGGTTTGCTGAGGCCTCCCAGTGCATAGGGACAAACAAGGGAGCTCATTCCCTAGACTCTGATCAATGTTCTTGCTACTCTTTGTACAACCATGCAACAGTCCATGGCTTATCTGTCTGTCCCTACAAGGCCTAGTTCTGTAATTAAAACATGAGATGAAAAAGTCAGATCTGCCGGTCTTTAGGCAACAGCTCGCTTTTGTCCAAGGCAGCACTACTCTGGGGAACCTCAGGATCCCAGGGTGCCAGCCCTCGCTCTCATAAATGGCTAGGAGGGCTGGCCTCCAGCGCTAAGTGCTTCAAAGCCCCAGAGCACCTGAGTGCTTCTGCTGCATTTTTGGTCCCTGGGCTCTTCGTCCAATTGTTCCTGTTCACCAAGTGCAGGCCTAGACGTCCTCCGGAAGCTCACTTCTTTTATGAAACGAAGACTAAACCCCAGTGAAGGCACCCCTTTCAGGAAAGTCCCTAAACTACAACGATGAAGAGAGCCAGGGAAGGGGGCAGAGGAAAGGGAGAGAGAGGGGGAAAAGAAAGGCAAGTCGGGAAGCAAGATCTAGGAACTTGGTTTTAACGCCAGGGAGCATCTTCAAGAATTATGGCCCTAGGAGCCAGGAGCACTTTTTTTTTTTTTTTTTTTTAAGATTTTAGTAATTTATTTGAGAGAGAAAGAGAGAGAGAGAGAGAGAATGAGCAGGGGGAGAGGGAGAAGTAGGTTCCCTGCTGAGCAAGGAGCCCAACGTGGGGCTTCATCCCAGGACCCCGGGATCACTACCTAAGCCGAAGGCAGTCGCTTCACCGACTGAGCCACCCAGGTACCCCTGTGCATTCTTTTTTTTTTAATCTGGTAAGGTGTCCTTTAAGAACTCAGCCGTCCAGTGAATTCATGCTGAAAGTTCATTAAAGGGCCTCCCACAGGTGCTTTTTCCAGGATGGTGCAGCTAAGGAGTGTGACTTGCGAGGAACTCTGTGGCTGGCTTGAGGAGACTCAGGGCTCTCAGCCCCGCAGGGGACTGACCGCAGGAACATATGGACGAGTAGCTGGCCTCTGGCCTCGGATGACCCCACCTTCCACTCTTCCCCCGGCACAGCTCTGTTCTTTTGCGCTTAGAAAGCGCGTTAGGTACTTTAGAGCTCCAAATTAGCATTTCCTCCATCCCACAAGTGACCACATTTTACATGCTTCATCAAGCAAGGCCTATACTTTTAGTTTATGTTTTAGGAACGATTGTCAGAAAAGGGTTTCTTACCCTCATCGGGGGAGTGTCTGGGGGTGGGAGGAATTGGGGCGCCAAAAAGAAGGACAGAAAGGGGTTGCGGATCAGGATGATAGAAGAAAGGTTAGCTATTGAGAGGCAGGAGGACCAGGGATGAGCTTCCTGCTGCGGGGTCCTTAAATTTATTTGTGCCATGGATCCCCTGGCAGCCGGGTGAAGTCTATGGTCTCTTTCTCAGAATAAGATTCTTAAATGCATAAAATAAAAATCATAGGATTACAAAGCAGACCACTATTATGTCAAAATAGTTATCTAAATGCTTAAGAGACAGATTTGTTGGGCGCCTGGGTGGCTCAGTTGGTTAAGCGACTGCCTTCGGCTCAGGTCATGATCCTGGAGTCCCGGGATCGAGTCCCGCATCGGGCTCCCTGCTCGGCAGGGAGTCTGCTTCTCCCTCTGACCCTCCTCCCTCTCATGCTCTCTGTCTCTCATTCTCTCTGTCTCAAATAAATAAATAAAGTCTTTAAAAAAAAGAGAGAGATTTGTTATATGATAACATAGGTGTTTCGTTGCCAATGCATTAACCCAGATCTAGTGGTGAGTCTATTAATTATCTTCTTTTAGAGGTAGTGATGTTAGTAAATGCTGTTGCAACAGCTATCCTATGTTATGAAAATATCTTTGATTTAACTGGTAAAAAAAGTTCTAGGGATTACTGTGAGTCCCGTGGTTTGTTGCCAATTATAAGTTCCTTATAACTGAAGGAAGTGCTAAATATCCATTTGAGGTTAGTGAAAATAAAGTTGCAGTTTTTCTTCCATCCAACTGCATGAAAATGGTGACTTACCTCTGTGGAACACTTGTGGTTCTGTCGGCCTCTTGAGAAAGAACTTTTCTGCAGAGGTTCCGAATTACCTGGGCAAACCCAGTGGGGACAAGGAGGATCAGGTCCTCAGACCCTGTAAATCACACAGGCAGCTTGGCTGATGTTGCTAACTGCTATAAATGAAAAGCTTGGGCAGAGGTTTCTCATTTAATTTCTCATGCTCGTTTTTAAAAAATCATTATTTGAAATTCATTAAAATGTGCCCACATTTCACAAATTGCATGCAACTGAATTCACTAAAAGGGTTGCTATTAAGAAGCTGCCAAAGAAGAGGCACGAGGGGCGTTGGTGCATCCGCACTGTGTTCAGGAGAAGAGCTGTCGGTCCGTAAGTGGCTCACTTTGAGCTCATCTCCAGCTGCCTCGGAGACGGATGTTTGGATGCTGGCAGCCTTCCGAGAGAGTTTCAGCTGGACATTGCTCTCCTGCGCATGTGGAGGGAGGTGGGAGCCGAACAACCACAGAGGGCAAAGGGCTCAGATCGGGGCGGTTTTCTTCCCACACTGTTTTTGCTCCCCTGTTTTGGGTTCTTCCAACTCTTTTTTTTTTTTTAAAGATTTTATTTATTTATTTGACAGAGAGAGACACAGCGAGAGAGGGAACACAGGCAGGGGGAGTGGGAGAGGGAGAAGCAGGCTTCCTGCAGAGCAGGGAGCCCGACGCGGGGCTCGATCCCAGGACCCTGGGATCATGACCTGAGCCGAAGGCAGGCGCTTAACGACTGAGCCACCCAGGCGCCCTGGGTTCTTCCAACTTTTTAAACAAGCAATTTCTTGGGTCAACTCTGCAAACCACCTGATTCCAAGTGCCTATAAATGACACCAGGGAAGGGGGTAGGGCCAGGCAGGGTTCTGATGGGTACGGTAAGTCTTGAGGTTGACAGCCATTACTCCAAAGTTGCCAAGGCAACTGCTGACCATGCTGGTGGCAGGGAAGGGGACAAAGAGAGGAGATGCACTGCCTCCCTTTAAGAAAACTCCTATTAGGGGCGCCTGGGTGGCTCCGTAGGTTAAGCGTCTGCCTTCAGCACAGGTCATGATCCCAGGGCCCTGGGATCGAGCCCCACATTGGGCTCCCTGCTCAGCAGGGAGATTGTTTGTCCCTCTCCCTCTGCTCCCCCCCACTTGTGCTTTCTCTCTCTCTCTCTCAAATAAATAAAATCTTTAAAAAAAACCCCAAAACTCCTATTGAGAACCTATTGAGCTGTGTGAGTTCCTAATATATTTTGGATATTAACCTCTTATCAGAAGATGGTTTGCAAATATTTTCTCCCATTCTGTAGGTTGTGTTTTCCTTTTGTGGATTGTTTCTACCGTTGTGCAGAAGCTTTTTAGTTTGATGTATTCCGACTTACCGATTTTTGCTTTTGTTGCTTGTGCTTTTGGTGTCATAGCCAAAAAATCATCACCAAGACCCATGTCTTGTGGTATAAGATAGGAAGGAGTCTGGTTTCATTCTTTTGCATGTGAGTGTCCACTTTTCCCAGCACCATTTATTAAAGAGACAGTCTTTTCTCCTTTGAGTATTCTTGGCTCCCTTGTCGAATATTAGTTTAACATATATGTGAGGTTTATGTCTGGGTTCTCGATTCTGTTCCACTGGTCTATTTGCCCGTTTTTATGCCACAAACTGTTTTGATTATTGTAATATAGTTTGAAAAAAGGAAGTGTGATTCCTCCAGCTTTGTTCTTCTTTCTCAGGATTGCTTTGCCTAATTGGAGTCTTGTGCTTTGATATGAATTGTATAAACAATGCACCACAGCCACTGATCCCGTGACCTATAATACAATCTAACACTTGATTGTCCACTAGTAAAAGGTCAAGCACTGCTGTTTTACATATTGCCTTATGGAACTCTTTATTTAATACCAAAAAGTGGATATTGTTACTTGTTACTTATTTTATAAAGGAAAATAAGCATAATTGGCAAAGTAAAGGAGTTGGAACCTAACCCTAGGTGGACAGGCTTAGTGTATTATGGAAGGATTCTTATATTTACACAACAACCCTCTTTTTTTAAAGTAAAGAGCAGTGTCCCCCATACTTGTAAAAGCTAATTTATAGATCATGAACAATGAGAAAGGCTGAATATAAAGGAGCTGAAAGTTAGAATTTTAAAGAGTAGTGGTCCTCAAATCCGAAGGAGGAGTTTCCGATGTTCAAAATCATTTGCAATTGACTCTTCAAGCAAAGCCCCGTGATGCAAAATCAGGTAAAGTGATTAATGGTCCCTTTTCCCCCCGCTGCCAGGATGCACTCAGCTTTAAATGGTTTCTTTAACAAAACAGCCACTTTTTATTAAATAACCGATGAGCAACCAAGTTCAGTTTGAAACCTAGTTTTTAAGGTTTCTCAGCGATTCCCAAACCACTTCTGAAATCCCGAGCAGACACAAATCAAGGCACACTGTGTCATCTTTGTCATCTCGTCATTATCAGGAGACTGTGTGTCCCTGAAGCCTGTGACATGTCGTCCTCTAATGGAGCTGTTTGGTCGGTGGCCCAGGGTGTGACCACTGAAGTCATTTGCTGCATCGGGCAAAGAACACTAGCTTTGAGACCCGGCTCTCCTGGGTGACCTTGGAGAAATCACTTATTAACCTCTTTGACTCTCATTTTTCTCCGGTTGTAAAATGAAATTGGCATTGCCTGTTTCGTGAGCTCATTGGGAGGATGGCTTGAGATAGCGATGAGGAAGCACTTGACAGATGGTGGCGTCCTGCACAAATGTCCTCTATTATTCCAGTATCCCCAGAAGGCCTGAAGAGTATTGCTCCTTGCAGAAAAAGCTTCAGGGAATTCTGTCTCCTAAGGAGTCAAGCTACAACTCTCTTCCTTCTCAGTTGGCAGCTGAGCCGCCCACCGCCCAGCATTAGCATACATACATTTGTACGGTTATTTATCTTGTTAAAGTCTCCCCCGTAATTTGGCAAGTACCTTTGGGGCAGAAGCTTTGCCTGAGTCATTTTTTGTTCCTAGTGCCTCCATGGCCCCTACAAGCAAAAAGCAGAAAATACAGGCAGCTGATGACATTTATCGACCACAAACCGGGTGCCCGGAACTGTTCCAAACACTCCATGGTGATTAATGAACATGATCTTCACAACAAGCCTTTGAAGTCAGGACTATTATTACCCCCATTTTCAAGGTGAGGAGTCAGAGGTAAAGAAAGGGATGAAACCCACAATGTGCGAGGCAGGGCTGACAGGAGCACAAGGATGCTGATACTGAGAACGGGAGTCTAAAACCACTCTGCTTTTCAAATACATGTTCAAGATGAGCCCCCGCAGGTGGGAATGAAGAGGGCTTCTGCAGTCCTCCGACCGTGCCTACAAGCCCTTTTCCTTCTGTACCGGGCTGAACAGTGTCCCCCCCAAATTCACACACCCAGAGCCTCAGAATGGAAATAGGGTACACCCTAGGTATGCCAAGGCTTGACAATAAACCACCGGAACCTGGGAGAGAGGCGTAGAATGACCTGGCTCTCAAAGCCCCCAGAGGGAATCAACCTTGCTGACATTGTGAGTTCAGACTGCTGGCCTGCAGAACCGGGCGAATACATTTCCCTTGTTTTAAACCACCCTGTCTGTGACACTTTGTTACAGCGGACCCAGGAAGCCAATATACTTTCTTGCTTTTTCTCTGCTTTCCAGTGAAGTGAAGGAAAGTATTGCACGGATGACTCAAAAACCCAAGAATCTGAGGCTTTGGGGGGTTTCATTTTGCATGAGCTCATTTCCTTTTTCTCTGATTAAACCTCATTGAAGATGAAGGAACAGTGAGATTGTCTTGTGGGCCATTATCTCTTGGTAAAGTAACACCAGTACCCCAAAGTGGGCTGCTTGAACAGCCCATCTTCATTAATCAACCAATAATGCTGCAAAGTGTAAACGTGTACTTCCTTCTGCCTCTTTGTTGCGGTGGGGGGGGTGGTTGGAGAGAGGTCATCCCAGCCCAAGAATCTGAAGTGCTCTGTGAAAAAAAAAAAAAAAAGAAAACATTATAATTTCAAAAACCTGCTCTGATGCTGAGGGGCGGAGTCCTGGATCCAATGGCTCATTCAACTGATGATTAGCAAAGTTCTGTGCCGGAGTCTAGGCTTAGGAAGAGGCTGGATGTTTCTCAAATTCTTGGCATTACTGAGAATAAGAAATTTCACTTAGAGATGTTGAGAGGCAGGGAGAGAGGCCCAGACGCTGCCCAGAGAGACCACCCTGCAGAGATCCGTGGCTGGTGGGCTTGCCCAAGGTCTTTTTTTTTTTTTTAAAGAAGAGGCATAGCTGGTATTTATTCAATTTTAAGTTGTGTTGTGTGAGATTAGGATGTAAATGCCCACTCTGGTTGCTTCAAACCTTCAGAAAAAGTGTCCTGAATACACAACCCTGTATTAGTCAGCTTTTGCGGGAAAGGAGGGGTCCTCAGAAGCACAAGGGGAGATGTTTCACAGAAGAGAGGTGGGCTGGAGTGGAAACCCAGAAGAGGGAGTGGAATGCAGAGCGACCAGGAACCATCAGCATCGCTTCCCACCCTTTGTGAGCTTGGAGGTTAAGTCCATCTTGAATAAGTCCTAAAGCTAGTGGTCTTGAAGGGCCACTAACAGGCTACTGATACCCAGGTCTCACCTGTACTGAGGGCCGGCTATGAGAAAGGTGCACTGGAGACATAAAGGCTCATGGGACCTATGAGCTTACCATACTGAGAGGCAAAAACCAGGCTAACCATAATAGGAATGCCTTAATTAAAGAATAAACAAGGAGCTTCATGGCTTGAGAAGGAAAAAAGAAAAAGAGAAGAAAAAGAACACTTCTGGCCAGAGTGATCAAGGGAGTAAAGGGAGATATATGAGCTAAAATTCCAGTAGGTAGAATAAAGGTGTGTGTGTGGTCTTCTAGGCAGGCCACAGAGGGCACTATTCAGATGGGCTGTAAAGTGAACGGTGCCCTCTGGAGTTGTGCTGTGGGCAGTTCTCTTCCAGGTGCAGCTCATGGTACTAATCAAAAGGTGGGGAGGGAGCTAGCTGAGGGAGCTCATGTCTCGCAGCTCTGCTCTTCTCGATAAAGCAGAGAAGGAGCAGAGCAGTGGTAGGCTGGTAATTCGATGATCATGGGAAGTATTTGTGAGAAAAAGATGGGGTTAATAAAAATAAAATAGAATAGAAATCAACCCAGGATGGGAGGGTGGTGCTGCAGGAAGAGCTCCGACAGTGGGGAGAAAAGGATTAGGACTTGAGCATTTCCTCGAGGCGTCCTTAGGGTCTGTACTAGTTTCCTATGGCTGCTCTAACAAATTAGTACAATTTATTCTTTCACTGAACTGGAGGCCAATAGTCTGAAATCAGTTTCACTGGGCTGAAATCAATGTGTTGGAAGGATCTGGAAGCTCTAAGGGGTGATTTATTCCTTGCCTCTTCTGCTTTGGATGGCTACCAGCATCCCCTGGCTTGTGAAAACATCAGTCCAGTCTCTGCCTCTATGGTCACATTGCCTTCTTCTCTTCTGTCTGTGTGTAATAAAATCTCCCTCTACCTCCCTCTTAGATAGATATTTGTGATTACATTACAGGCCCACCCAGATAATCCAGAATAGTGTCCACCTCAACATCTTGAACTTAATCACATCTGCAAAGATTTTTCCTTTGCCATGTATGTTAACATTCACAGGTTCCAGGGATTGGGACCTGATAACTTTGGGAGCCACTATTAAGTCTATTACAGGGTCTTTTGGGTCAGGGAGAGCAAGAAATTGAAAGCCTAGGAAAGGAGCTGGAGAAGGGCACTTGGACTCTAGCTGGGCTGATGTGGGCTGATGGGAAGCCTCTGGAAACAAAACCTTCACCAAGGTATCACTTGGGTTGCGGGCAGGGGTAGGCAACACTTCATAGGCCAGACTCCCGGGCACCTGGAATTGTAGTTCATTTCTCTTTTCCAAATTCCTGGAAGAGCCATTGTCTTTAAATTCCTGTCCAGTTTCACAAGACACACTAGGCAAAGTGGAGAGGAAGATGCAGAAAAAGCAGCCGTCTTTGGTCATGAATTTGAAAGGCTTAGCTACAAATGTGGTGTGAAATTGTCTGAAATTCCTGGCAGCACACATGACTCACATATTACTGTCTGACATTTACAGAACATTCTTTACAGCAATTCCTAGGGTTTGTTAAGAGAGAGATACTGAATTTGTTGGATGACAGAATCAGTATCCAAAGACCTTTTTGTTAGAGCAATGGGTCAAATCCAAGAAGAGGAAATGTTAAAGTCATAAATAAAGGCCCTGTACTTGGCCCACAGAGCCAACTGCACAAATTCTACAAGAAGGAGGAGATTTGGTTGAACAGCAGTATACAGACATACTTGTTGTCACTAATAAGCTCACACTGAATCAAGAAAATGTAATGAGGAGGTCTTAAAAAGTGTGGTGCCTAAAAAGCTAACGTGATCTTGGGCTATATTAATAGAAAAGTAGAATCAAAAACGGGAAGGTAATTCCAAAATTGCCAAAGGGAGAACAAATTAACTGAAGGTAGAAATCCACAGTTTGTGGAGAATGTTCCCAAATCTGGGGTTAACACTGTTTCTGGAAACACATATGGGATCTTATGTTGGCTTAGGGAGCTGGCTTTGAAGAGGAATGATATTGGTGGGAAGTCGAGAAAGGAATGGAAGATATGGGTAGATTCATGGTAGATTGGGGAAGAAGATACATGAAAGAGGATAGTATCTTACAGGGATCTTTAAAAGCTCACCAGAATTTTTAAAGTATTTTTACACAAAATATACATAACTGGTGTAACTAGAACTAGATTAACTTAAATGAAAAAAAAAAAAAAAGGAAGCAATAGATAGGTTCTACACTATACTGCTTAAACCATGCTGGAAACATGAATGTAGTGAGCATCAAGCAGAAAAATTGGAGGACAATTCTAGAAGAATGGATAATATTGTACAAGTTTTCAAAACCAAATGATGAAGACTGGAGAAAGGATTGGGTACATTCAACTTGGGAGAAAAAAGTTTTTAAAATATTGGAATGACCCCTTTTTGGAAAAGAAAACCCACTTATTCTGGATGACCCAAGCAACACAGAGAAAACTTTAGAATTAAATTATAAAGAAGAACTTAAAGAAAAAAAACTTCTAATAGTTTTTTGGAAAACAGTGTCCCTATTTATTTAAGGAAAGCATTGAAACTTTGATTATTGGAAAGGTGGTTAGGTAACATTAACTTTAAAGCGATTTTCTATCCTAAGGTCCTGTGACAGATATTGTTGAGTGCCTACACTTCTTCCACAGGCAGCATGTGCCAGGAAGAAAGGCTCATCCGCCAGCTCAGGGGGTAGTGTGGTGGGAGGAGGATACGCCTTGATTGGTATCAGTCAAGTATGTATTCCTGGGTAAGGAGGCCTGACTCTTTTTGCTCTCTTTGATGTGATTATGCAAGAATATGCCGCCTATAAGGGCAACAGCTCTCTCACTACCATGCAGACCAAAGCCAGTGTCTGTGATGGACATTGGTGAGCCCCTCATCAAACAAAAATCCCCAACCTCTGACTAGACATCTAATTTTGTGAAATTATTCAAGAGCCTTATTTCTTATGCCACAGTTTGTTGGGCCTTCTACCCCTGCAGCCAGATGCATGCTAACCCAAGCACACCCTATGAGTCTAAGAAAGTCTCTGCATTTGGGGTAGCATGATATATTTAATATAACAAACGTCTTCCTGAAAAGATAGGTGTAAATTAAGTTGTTGTAAGTTGAATATTATTTTAAATGAATGAATGGAATTATTATGCAGATAGGATCTTGAATATTGGGTTCCATTCTAGGCCCTACATTTAAAGAGGAAAGGAAAGTCTTCTGGAGGGAAACAACCAGGATGATGAGGAATCTTGAACTTTTGTGGAAAAGGGACCAGGAAAGTTTAGCTTGAAAAGAGAATCCTGGTGTTTGGTGTTTGGTGGGGAGAGTAGTCCAGCAGAAGCAGTCCACCATGTAGTTCAAGGGGAAGCCTTAGTTGGCATTGAACTAGGTGATTCTGAAAAGTGCTTTCAAATATGGTGCTCTTCATTAGCACTGTTTCATAAACGAGAAAACAGGCTTAGTGAGGGCAGGCTCTCACAGCCAGTGGGAAGGAGAGATGGGGCTGGGGTGTGGGTGAGGTACAGGCCTACTACAATGATGTCCTGAACATTTGAGGATGCAGGCTGGCTCTTTGAGCACATGAGGGACTTTGGACTTTGCAGGACTCAGCAGTTTGTTTCAGATACCAGAGATGACCGGACTCCTGAGCTCTGTAGACCCGTGATGGGAATTCAGGAAGCTGCCCCTGACAGGCTTCAGGCTATCATCAAGAAGGATGCTTAAGCATTAAGAAACAGGGTGATATGAAAACATAACACCACTGGCATCGATCGATAAAAGGAACTTGGACCTATGCATTGCACTGGGTTGTCCCAGCCCCTGGATCAGCCCTGCCAAGGTCTTGTGGAACCAGAAGTAGAAAAATGTCCTTTTGCTGCCACTTGTAGGACACTTCCTCATCCTCACTGGAGTCAAGCCTGGCTGTAGAGGGGTTTAGAGAGGCTCCAGGTGGTCACATTCACACAGGTTGGAGTCTCCAAGAAATCGACCCTGAGCCTCTGAACTTTGTATGCAGGTTTATTGGAGAGTGCCTTGGGGAAAGCTGCTGCTGGGGGGTGAGGGGAACCAGACTGGGCAAACGGGTAAGCTGAGCTGTGATGCAGTTGGCCTGAGCTGGTCCTAAAGAGGGCTTTAGAGGCTAGGGGCATGGGACTTTGTCTCCCATATTGACCAGGTTTTGGATGCAGGCTGCCCCCATAGGAGAGACCGAATCCTTTGGCAGAAGGCAATTCCTGAAGAGGGACCAGCGGTGAGCTGTCAGTAGCCAGCAGTCCCTGCAGTTGGGGAAATGAGGGCGTGGGTCCTGAAGGAGGCAGCTGGGCAGCCATTATGGTGATGCCAAAGAGAGCCACACCCCTCTTCCAGCTGAATGCGGTGGCAGGCTGCCATGCAAAACACTTCCATTTCCTCTGGGGGGAACACTTCTGGCACACGATGAGGTCCCTGTGGCTAAATTAATGCTCCAAAGCACAAACTCCATCTGGGGAAGGAAGCGGACACCCGAGGGGGCATCTGGCAGGACTAGCCTCTTCCCCCCACTCTCTGAACAGCTCTGTTGGGGCTCAAGCAGATCCCTGCCAAGGAGGTGAACATGAGGAGGTGAATCATTCATCCAGGCTGGCCTCAAAGGAGCACCAGGCTGGTGGTGGTGGCTGTGTGTGTGTGTGTGGCCAGGGGGTGGGGTGGGGGAGGGAATATTGTCAAAAGGAAACACCCGTGTGTTATCAAAGCTGGTCAAGGTTTGAGTCATGGATTTTGAAAATTTGGTAATCCCCAGCCAAAAGATGTGCGTCACATCTGATGAAGACCTGACATGGCCAGGATCAACATCCTCTGGGAAAGAAGAACCCTATTCATGACCCACTGGGTTTCCTTGACTAGGTGAGTTGCGTCATGGCCAGGATGTGGCCTCTAGGCCACTGTAGGTGTCATGGAGCCTCTTTCTCAGGCAACTCCAGGCCTGACACAATGAAGCACTGAATTGCACATGGCCTTGTATTGTCTCTTAACCGGATTGTTGGAAACTGTATTCTCATCTGTGAACTCCATGCTGCCCAAGGTGTATGTCATGCTTCTGTGCATCCATCCAGCACCTAACACACTTAGGAGACGGCCTTTAAGTTCCATTAGCAGGCTTTCTGTTTCCATATCCCCTCCCTCCCACAAGGATGGCTATTATTAGTTGTAAGGAGACAGATTTTTGTTTTCTGTAAGTAGAGCGATGGGGAAATAAGCACACAGTCCTTCCAACATCGCTGAGGAAGAGGGAGGGGAGGTGGGGGGGGAGTGGAGGGTCCTGTCATCGAGGCCCATGACTTGGAGAGAGAGGGGTCAGCATTTCAGATTCCCCCTGGACCCTGGGGACTAAGGCAGGGACAAGGACCAGAGGCCTCATCAGCCTCATCAATGCACTTGCGTGGAGTTTGTTGCATGCTGTGCACAGCGCTGGGATGCAGGGACCATTAGTCTCTTCATTTTACAGATGAGTAAAGCAAGGCCCCAAGACGTTGAGGTTGCACAGCTGATGAGGGGTGGAACCGGGGTTGGCACACTGGTCCCCAACCTGGGTTCGGAGCCGTTGCCTACGCTGCAGGTCGGGACGACTTGCAAGTGAGCTGATGGAGCAATGGGTATAGTTCCTGGACTGTCGGCAGAACCCCCAGGGTAGATGTGGCAAGGGTAGTGGGAAGGAAGGTGCCCACTCTCCTAGCACTTACTCTTCGGAGTAAGCGCAATCACTTTATGAAATGGGCACAATTGAAAGCGAAAAAGAAAAGCTTTCACCCTCCTTGGGAGACTTGAATCTTGTGTTCCCTACCTCTGGTGGAAATCTCAGGCAGTATTCATTGCTCTTCCAGAAAATCGTAGGTAACCCAAAGTGAAACCCGGTGTAGTATCTGAACTCTGAATTTCACCTGGGTTTGAACACCCTTTCTTCTCCTGGTGTATCGCGTCCATGGCTTCTGTAACAAATGACCACACGTTTGGTGGCTTCCAGCAACAGAAGTTTATTTTCTCACAGTTCTGGAGGTGAGAAGTCTGAAATTAAGATGTCACCAGGAAGGCTCCAGGGGAGGATCTTTCCTTGCCTCTTCCAATTTCTGGTGCTTCCTGATGCTCCTTGGCTTGTGGCTGCCTCGCTCCAATCTCAGTCTCCGTATTCACTTCTCTTCTTCTCCCTGTGTCTCCCCTCTGTGTGCCTGTCATAAAAACACCTATCACTGATTGGGTTTAGGGCATGCGCAGGTACTGCAGGATTTTTAATTACCTGTGCAAAGACCCTTTTTCTAAATAAGGTCACACCCCCAGGTTCTGGGGGTCAGGATGTTTGAGGGGGGCACCATTCAATCCAGTACACCCAGCTTGAGCCTACTTTTAGTTGGGAAGGCTGCCATAGAAGGGGTATACAAGTGTATGTGTGGGGGGGTGAATTTTATCTCTCTTTCCTCTCCCCATCTCTCTCCTAGCTGCCAGCCCCAGCTTGTAGCTCCTGCATGGACTGACACAGGACAGAGGTGGAGAGAAAGGGGACAGGCAGGCCGAGGTGGATCTGACCACTACCAGGCATTCTGTGGCTGGTCGCTCTGCACACAGCCCATGTTGGAAGTGAACTTTTCTTACACGGGGCACTTTTGCGGATTATTACCACCACCACCCCCGCCCCCATCCGCCCTCCTACTCCATGGGTTCAACTGCTGACTATGGGAAATACACATGCATCCTTGGCCCACATCATTCTAGAAGTGCTGATGTCCAGTGTAGTCCCCTCCAATCACTGTGCCCACTGGCAGGAACAGCACTGGATACAACCTATAGATTCTCTAGATAAGAATCAGATTTCAGTGCTCATGTCCTTCAAACGCCAAGGGATGGCTGTCAGGCTTTGTGAGGGCCTTGCCTAGAGCTCCCTCCCACATAGCTTTAGGTATATAGGAAGTATTCCTGCCCCTGTCCACGGGGGAGGAAAATGTACAGCATATCCACAGCTTCAGCAAAACAGTCCTCTCTACTGGCTCTTTAGCCTCTGAAGAAAGTCTTCATTGTCTCTCTTATGACCTGGAAATGGTTGTTGAGTGTCATGATGTTGGCAGATCTGGCCTCACATTTGCTCAGCATGTCCCGTATTGATGGTCCAACAGATCCCTTTAAGATGTGGGTGTACTTGGTACCTGGTTGATTGTTCTCAGCTATTGGAACCACTGCCCCCAAGTCCCAGACATCAGAAAGGTCTTATTTTCCCATTATGTCCTGTATGTTAATAGGAGCTATTTCCCCTGGCCTCAAATTAGATTTACATAAAGGATAAATAATATGACAAATTATTTAGATACAATTAGAATCTACATCATATTGACAATTATGAAGACAACAGAACACTAGAAATGGAGAATTATTCAGCAAACATCAATTGTCTGCCTGCAGGTGCAGAGGATGGGGGTGCTGACTATTGGGATTCGAGGAGAAAGGATACAATGATAAACACAATGCTATCACCCCACCCAAGACTTTCCTGTCCCTGCTTCCATCATTTCTGAAAATCCACTATTAGAAGCTTGTTCTGAGGGTGCCTGGGTGGCTCAGTTGGTTAAGCGTCTGCCTTCGGCCCAGGTCATGATCCTGGGGTCCTGGGATCGAGGCCCGCATTGGGCTCCCTGCTCAGCGGGAAGCCTGCTTCTCCCTCTTCCACCCCCCCTGTTTGTGTTTCCTCTCTCACTGTGTCTCTCTCTGTCAAATAAATAAAATCTTTAAAAAAAAAAAAAGAAAGAAAGAAAAAGCTTGCTCTGACATCAAAGCCTTTCTGTGGCCCATGTGACTGGCCATAGCCAGGGACAGGATCCTCCGTGTGGCCTGATCAGCATGGCCTAGCCTCTCAGGTCAGCCAAGCCTCTGGCAGGGCCTCTAGGAAAGTGCATGTCAACTCCATGCCACCCCCTCGCCCTCTGCCTTTCTTGAGCCTCACACCTGTATCATCCTCAGCAAGGATTACTGAGAAACACAACTTCACTGACCCTCCCCATCCCTACATCAAGCCACCAACCTTCGTTTTGCAGCCAGAATAATCTGTCTCTGGGAGGGCCCCAGAAAGAAGCAGAATCCCACTTGGTGGGGTCCATGGAAGGACCTTTATGAAGGAAGTATTTACAGAAGTAGAATCAGGGCTCCGGGGCATGCACAAGGGTGTGGGCACAGAGATTAACATGGACGGAAACCTTTCATAGGCCTAAAGGGCAAGGACAGGGAAACCTTTCGTAGGCCTAAAGGGCAAGGACAGGGAGCAGGGAGCCTGGAAGCTGCAGGGGAGTGACCCAGCTATACAGGCAGGACATGTTGGGCACGGATGGAGAGCGCTCCAGTGTCCCTGTCACTTTCAGCTGCAGCAGTGGCCTCACCCTGACAGCTGGCCACCAGGATGGAGGCAAGTGTCCTTCTGATTTATTTCTAGGGGTCTTCTCTGCAGCTGCCCCTGCTTGCCTTGCCTGAAATGCAGCTGGAAAGCATGGGGGAGCCAATGCCCAAGGGCACCCAGCAGCCTGGGTGGGCCTGGGAGCTCCTGGATACATGCTGCAGCCCCCGCCCCTGGACAGGAATCCCCAGAGGCGTTTTGTACCTCTCAGAGGTCCCCACAGAGGCCCACTGCCCTTACTCACAGCTGCGATCCCAGCCATACTCTCAGCTTGTTTTTCTCCCTCTCCTGTTCGACCCTCCCTGCTCCTTCAGTACTGTGATTGACTGGGACTGAGCATTCATGTAAAGTATTACAGGGACTTGCCTTTGGTGTTCCTTTGGAAGAAACAGGGATCTGGTTTCCCATGGTACCTTTGAATGAGGTGCAAACTTCTTCCTCAGGCCACCAAGATATCAGTGCAGTGTCTTATTGGTTCTGCCTCTCCTTGGATTACTCTCCAACCGTGACAAGTTGATGGATTTGCCAAGTACCTCAGAAATCATCGAGTGCATTTTCTCTCTCTTCACTTGACTTTGAAAGATCAGATAGGCAGAGAAGGTAAGAAAGTTGCCCAAGGTCTTATTATCAGTAAATAACCATGCTGGGGCTGGAAGCCAGTTCTTAACAGTTCCTCATCTAGTTGCTTCTGCCATTACTCATTTAATTTCTCATTTCATGGGGTACCTGGGTAGCTCAGTAGGTTGAGCATCTAACTCTTGGTTTTGGCTTAGGTCATGATCTCATGGATCATGAGACAGAGCCCTGTGTCAGCCTCTGTGCTCAGCAGGGAGTCTGCCTGAAGATTTTCTCTCTCTCCTTCTCCCTCTGCCCCTCCCCTCCTCTTTCTCAAGTAAATAAATAAATTCTTAAAAAGTAATTTCTCTTTTCATTATCCATTATACTGTCACCTGCAAGACCTCCTATGACCAGTGATTCGTGTTATGAGTGAATTGTGTTCCCCCCAAATTCATATGTTGGAGTTCTAACCCTCCAATACCTCAGACTATGACTGTGTTAGGACAGAGTCTTTAAAGAGGTAATTAAGTTAAAATAAGATCATTAGAACAGGCTCTAATCCAATATGGCTAATGTCTTTATAAGAAGAGGAAATTAGGACACACAGACACAGAGAGAAGAACATGTGAAGATATGGGGAGAAAATGGCCACCTACAAACCAAAGGGAGAAGCCTCAGAAGAAACCAATCCTGCTAACATCTTGATTTCAGACTTCCGGCTTCCAGAACTGTGAGAAAAGAACTTTCTGTTGTTTAAGCCAACAGAAACAGAATACCTGTGGTACTTTGTTATGGCAGCTCTAGCAAACTAATACAATTCCTTATAAAAATTGAGGGGAAAAAAGGGAAAAACCAAAACAAAGATTAAAAAAAACCCCTTTAGCTCTATTGTCTTATATTATTAGCACCACCCATTGAGCTAACATACAAATTAAATTAAAATGATACATTCCAGGGTGCCTAGCTGGCTCAGTCAGTAGAGTGTGTGACCCGATCTTGGAGTTGTGAGTTTGAGCCTCACATTGGGTGTAAAGATTACTTAAAAATAAAATCTTAAAAAAAAAAAAAAAAAACATGTTTCTTTGATTTCAAAACAAATTTCTTCCATGGGTGCAGAAGGTATATTAGGACGTGGAAAGGAATGGAAGTTTGGTACAGTGAATGCTATTTTTAAAACTTGCAGTAGAAAGGGGAGAAATTAACAATGAATAATTTTCAGCATTCCTAACATTTTTTGATTATGTGGGCATCTGACTTACTTTAGTGAGAAATATCATTTTATTAACTACTGTGTAAGAAACTGCCTTCTTATCCCAGACAAAGAAATAGTCCCTCCCTGCTTCTTAAAAATGTGAACTTTAGCTGTGCTGATAACTTTCCAAAATGCTTTCTAACTGTCCTAACCCTGACTTCTTTGGAAAGAAACCCAAAAGGTTCTTGTCAAAAAAAACCCAGAAAAGTATGCTGTTGTTAACACAAAAAGGAAGATGAAGCTTATTGGGAAATCTCTCCTCTCAGGAATGGGAAGTTTCTGGGCAAGCACCCAAGCACAGCAGTGCCCATAACCAGCATTGTTTTATTTTCAGAGATACCACAAATCAGAATTTCCATCTTAGAGATGCAGTCTTTGTCATCGTTACATTCATTAGAGTTGATTCCACCAGGTGAGAGTGCTCCAGAGACCACTAAAGAGAGAAGGGCTCCTTAAGATCTATGACAACTCATTCACATAAAACATTTGGAGCAGAAGATGACATCATTGAGCTCTTAGCACAAAGAGTTTGCAAAATCTAGAAAATGCCCTTGAGCCCAAAGGAAAATGAGTCTAATCTACAGGTCATTGCTTTCTCTTTTTTCCAACTTTCTCCTTTCTTCCTTCTCTCTCTTGTCCTCCTCCTCTCTGGGCTTCTGGAAAGAGGGAAGGTGGCTTGAAAGAGGACACCTAACATTTGAATCAGAGACACTGGGTCTGAAGTGTTGGATTCACACCATTCTGGCTGATGGCCCCCTGGCCCATGTCTGCTGGCCAAGGCGAATGGAAGGCTGGGAAAACGCTGTAGAAAGAGGGAAGGAAGGGGGGTGGTGTGGAGGTGATATCTCACTGGCAGGTTGGCAGCTGGGAGGGTGTGGGAGAAGGAGCCCTCTCCCTCCAATGCCCTGAGGGCTGTCTCTGGACCCCACCTTTGGTGGGGACTTTGCAGTTCCTGAGTCCCAGCTTTCACTCCTGACTGAAGAACAGTGTTGTTGGTGAAAAAGCAGTTGCTGAGGTAGACAGACATGCGGACACAGTGCTCATCAGTGGAGTGTATGACCTAAGAATCGCCTGCATTTGTCCTTTCTCCTCCTCTCCCCACCCCATTTATTTCTTATTCTGGCATCTTGGGTGCAGCTCTGGCCCAGAAGTCCCACCAGCGTCTGTGTTGAGTCTCAGCAGCGAGACTTTCTGGCTCGTTTCGTCTCTCTGATCCTAACTTCATAACCTAGAAGGGAGAGAAGCACATCTTGACTGCTTCAGAAGGCATTTTTAGGGATACAATGAGGTAACATATGTGAATGAGGTCATATATTTTTTAATGCTTTGTAAGCTGAAAAGTGCTATAGAGATTTAGGTGTTGGATTTGAATTCTCCTCAGATAAAAGTCAGTTCCAGCCTGTGCCAGCCTTTAGAGTTTTGTTCTCATATCCAGTGCTTACAGCCTCCCAAGATGGCGGCCGACGTGTCCTGGTCTGCATGGAGACTGTCCCATGCTTGCGATGCCATCATTAGGGAATCGTAGCTTTGAGAGTAAAATATTGCTTCTCAAAATAGTATTGAGGAAAAACCTTTTTTGAGGGTGGGGTGGGTGATTGTCAGCAAAAGGCCTTCAGCAGTGCCTATAATTTGTTGAGCTGTGATATGATGTTGAGCAGGTTTCTGTTTCTGTGGGACTCCTTGGAACCATTGACAGGCTGAATCATGTCACCTAAATAAGGGGATTTAGTCTTCAGTGTTTCTCAAAATGATTCCACTAGCAGTCCCATTAATACCTTTTGCAATTAGGAATACCTTTTAGAATTCCTATTGAGGTGAAATACAGGTTTGGGATTTGTTGTTTTTATTAGTTTATTGGATGATTTCTAAAGCATTAGCAAACTGAGGACACTAACCCAAGGTAGGAGGACAGACAGACCGTATCGATCAAAGGGGCAGTTTGTCGATGGGCTGAGACAGGTGAGCCCTGGCCGGGCCTATCTGGCTCTGGGAAAGCCTGGAGACCCTCAGGGGCTGCAGGAGGGCTCCGTGGGACCAGCCCGGAGTTCTGGAAGAAAGAAAAGACGCCAGGAGCAGTGATTTCTTTACACCATTTCATTTCACCTTCTCAACAACTTTCTGAAGAAGACACTATTCTGGTCATGTTTTCGATCAGGAAACGGAGGTTAGAAGCGTTCTATTCGTTGCCCAGTTGCCCACAGTTACACAGTTTGTCAGTGGTGGAATGGGATTTGAATCCCAGTCAGCCTGTTCCAAAGCCCAGTCTCCTTCCAGAATAATATCCAGCCCCTCCAAAAGGTGGGAAGGTGAAGCAGACAAGCTCTGCTTACCTTACAAATAGACCGTAATAACTGCAGAAGCAGCTGTCCTGGTCACTGAAGGCCACAGTCAGGTTCAGGAGATAGGGGCCTGCAAATTCCTCTTGGGGGGAAAAAAATTCCTCTTACTCTGGTGTGTGCAGTTTAAACTCAGGAGAAGTCGAAAGGGATCTGGGTGGAATTGGCTCCATAAAAGTCACTACCTTTATGGTTAAAGATTTATTAAGGGACTACAATGTGCTGGGTATATAAATAGACTTGACTCTTGCCCTTAGGGAACCCAGAGTAAATACGCAAGATTTATAGCCAGAGTGTTTCATGGCAGACTAGATGTTTTAGGACCATACGCATTCCATGATCCTACCCAGCGGGGCTGAAGAATGTGCGCTGGAAGGAAGTTTGAAACGGAAGACATTGTGTACGTTTGTAGCTGTGTGAGATGGGCAAGTTTCTTAACGTCTCTGAGCCTCAGCTTCCTTTTCCACCAAATGAAGATGATAATACTCGCCTCCTGGAATTAATATGAAAGTTTAAATGAAATAATGTGTGGAAAATGCCAGGCACACAGTAGGTGTTGAGTAAATGATAGCTATGGTGTTAAAGTTTCCCACCTGTCTGCAGAATGATATCCAAGCTCCGCTCCCTGGTATTTAAGGACTTGCACAGTTTGGTGACTACTTACCTCTCCAGCCTCTACTTTGGCTTCTGTGCCCTCACTAACTGGCCAACAAACGTGGGCATTTATTTCACAATGACTTGTCAAAGCCTTACCTTCCGTCATGGTTTTGGGGGGTTTTCTTTGTTTTTAAAGTAGGCTCCACACCCAACGCAAGGCAGGGCCTGAACTTACAACCCTGAGATCAAGACCTGAGCCGAGAACAGGAGTCAGAGGCTTAACCCTCTGAGCCACCCAGGCGCCCTCTCCTTAAGGGCTTAAAGCAGTTCTCAAAGTATGTCTATTGCCCCTGGGGGCTCCCTAAGACTCTGTCAGAGTGTCAAAATTATTTTTCTTAATAATGCTAAGCAACTGACTGTCTTTTTCACTGCATTATCATTTGCCCTGATGGTGCACAAACATTGGTGAGTAAAAATGAGAGAGTACTTGGGGCGCCTGGGTGGCTCAGTCGGTTAATTAAGCATCTGCCTTCAGCTCAGATCATGATCCTGGGGTCCTGGGATCAAGCCCCTCATCAGGCTCCCTGCTCATCAGGGAACCTTCTTTTCCCTCTGCCCCCCTGCTCGTGCTCTCTCTCAAATAAATAAATAAAATCTTTAAAAAAAAATGAGAGTACCAGTAATATTTGTGTGTATCGTCACCACCCACTTGTAGGGGGAAAAAAAGCTTCATGTAAGAATGTTCTTAAGGGAACAGAAATTATTTATTTGATCTTGACCTTTGCATACACTTAATATTCTGCGTGATGAAATTGGAAATATGCAGAAAGCACTTCTGCTGCTTATTGATCTTCAGTGATTATCTAGAGGAAAAACATTTGTGCAAATGAGTTATGAGCTGAGTGGCCACTTTTCCCATGGAACAGTATTTTTATTTGAAAGAATAACTGGTAGACAAATTCTAGTTACCCAGATCTGGATATTCAGCTAGTATTTTCTCAAAAATGTACTCACTCTGTCACTTCAAGGAAAACAACTGGCAATATATGTTGCTAAAGATAAAATTGGAGCTTTCTAGCAAAAATTCGAATTTTGGAAAACTTGTTACCAGTATTGTGAATTTGACAGATTCTTAATAACCGAAGACTTTTTTTGAGGAGGTCTATGATAATTTTTAACAAACGTGGTTTTTTGATACCATATAATAAAATGTGTCAACATTTTGAAGATAAAAATTTTCCAAATGACCAGGGCATGGTGTATAAAATCATGCAGAGGTAAAAGATCCATTTAAAGTACATGTAGACCAATGAGTTTTAATAGCACACAGGATAAACATTCATTGATGTGGTTTCAGATTCTGCATGGCAACTAATCTTTAAGAAACTGCTACTTATTGAGACTTGGTGTCTTATGAAAGGAAAAAAATACCCATAATTATTCTGAAAAAGGCTATACTCCTTATTTCTCCACTGTATATCTGTGTGAGGCTGAATTTTATTTATGTATTTCAACACAAACATGTCCCAACAGATCAAATACAGAAGTAGATATGAGGATCAGCCGTCTTTTATTAAGCAGTCATTAGGGAGAGTTGCAAAATGTAAAACAATACCATTTTTCCCATTTCTTTTTCTTGTTTTAGAAAATAGTTATTTTTTCATAAAAATGTTATTATGTTACCATTTAATTAGGCTTAATATTGCTATTTTAAAATTATTTGATAAATGAATATTTTTTAAAATTTCTGTTTTAGTTTCTAATTGGGTAAACAACTATGTATATAACCCACACAAATAAGAGCTCTTTGATGTCTTTAATAATTCTGAGGAGTATAGGGGTGCCTGGGTGGCTCAGTCGTTAAGTGTCTGCCTTCAGCTCAGGTCATGATCCAGGGTCCTGGGATCGAGCCCCAAGTCGGGCTCCCTGCTTGGCCGGAAGCCTGCTCCTCCCTCTGCCTCCGGTCCCCTGCTCATGCTGTCTCTGTCTCTCACTCTCTCTGTAAAATAAATAAATAAAATCTTTAAAAAAAAAATAATTTGTAAGAGTATAAAGAATTTCTGAAGCCAAAAAGTGAGCACCACTGGCTAAGAGCAAAAGTTCCCCCAAATTCAGGAAAATGTCCAACCATTCCACTGGAGTTGAGCAACCTTTTCTTGAATTCCTATAGACTTTAAGTATGCATCACTCATCTGTCACTTGGCATCATCTTGTCATTCTCTGTTCTAACATACGTTTTTAAAAATTTATAATGTGTCTTGCAACCTTCTCACAGGCGAGAATTCTGTCTTGTTGCCTTTGGGAGACAACATGAGGGATGTTCACAATATACGCCCCTTGTGGTGGGATACAGTGAAGCTCCCTATTTTACTTGTATTATTTGCTTGGATATGCTTTTGCAAATAAGGCAGAACCTCACTAACTTACAAGTACTGGTGGGAGAACACCTGGGTGGCTCAGTGGGTTAAGCATCTGCCTTCAGCTCAGGTCATGATCCCGGAGTCCTAGGATGGAGTCCCACTTAAGGCTCCCTGCTCAGCACGGGGTCTGCTTTTCCCTTTCCCTCTGCCCCTCCCCCTGCTCCTTCTCTCTCTCTTCTTCTCTTGCTCACTTTCTCTCTCTTAAATAAATAAAATCTTTAAAAATAAATAAGTAAATACTGGTGGGGCAGTAGTGTAAATTTGTGAAAAATCAGAATTCTAACCATATTTATATATTTTGTTTTTAATATTTTTCCTTAAGGCAAGACTAACGCATACTCATTGTAGAAAATTTGTAAATTACACAAAAGTAAATAAAATAAAATGTATTTGCAAAATAAATAGTACCTACTTGTTTTCCAGCCTTTAAAATTTTTTAAAAATACCTGCAGTCTTACAATGTGGAGATAATGGTGATCAGTGGTTTGATCGATCACCTTCGAGGACATATATATCATCCGTATAAAGCAAGAGTTTTACAGAAAATTGGGGTCCTACTTTATATAAAGCTTTGTATCCACTTTATGACCTCAACTGCTCTTTGAAAACATTCTTTTTGGGAGCTCTGCCATGTTTCAATAATGCACATTTGGGTCGTTTCTAATGTTTTTTTATCAATAACACTGTGATGAACATGCTTAAAGGGAAAAGATCGCCGATTTGTTCAGGATCGATTCCTGGAAATGAGATTATCGGATCCATAAGATTTCCAAACGACAGCTTGGTTAATTTAAAATTATGTAACTCAACAGAGGATCATAGGGGAAGGGAGGAACAAATGAAACAAGATGAAACCAGAGAGGGAGACAAGCCATAAGAGACTCTTAATCTCCAGAAACAAACTGAGGGTTGCTGAGTGGAGGGGGGTGGGAGGGATGGGGTCGCTGGGTGATGGACATTGGGGAGGGTATGTGCTATGGTGAGAGCTGTGAATTGTGTAAGACTGATGAATCACAGACCCCTGAAACAAATAATACATTATATGTTAATAAAAAATTAAAATATATAAAAATAAATAAAATAAAATAAAATTACGTAACTCGAAGCGAGATGATGTGTTACAACCAACAGTGAGAGCGTGGGAAGTAGGAGGCCAGAGGGAGGCTGGAGGGAGGCCAGAGGGGGCCCTCTGCTGCAGAGGGTCGGCTTCTCACATGGTTTAGATCCCCAGCCCTTGCTTGGTGCTCTCGGGTGTTTGCGGTGGTGATGCTGTAGAGTCCACTCTGAGGGGACATAGCTGTCACGGAGTTTAGAAGCCCCAGAAACCAAGCCTGGCTAATTGAAGCAGAGTAAAATGTACTAAAATATTGGGCTACTCTGAATTTTCAGGAGCCCCACAGAGCTAGGCTAGAGACCACATGGCCAGGGAAAACCTCCCAAATCACTGCAGATCTGGTCCTAGGGAGACTCCCACTGCTTGCCCGACCTTGCCACTGGGACTGTGCCTGAAGTTCACCATCACGGCTACCTCCACGAGGATTACGACGGCTGTCGGGGCTGACGTTCCTTCTCCTAAGCCACAGCCCAGCATGGATGCTTGTAATCGTCCTCATTCAAGCTGCAAATAAGGCTCTGGTGTTGGAAAGTGGTATCTGCTTCCCATCAAGACATATCAAGAGGGGCAGCCCCTAATACTGAAGAATAGTTCGGGAGCTGAGCTGCCAAAAAAGAATAACAAATACTTACCATAGGCAGTAGCAATGATTGCTGGCAGCCTAGGACCTGTTCTAGGATACATGAGACTGACGGACCTTTCTGTTCATTCCAGAGGAGCAGCCAGGTCTGATTTGTCATCATAGTCTAGTGCTTAGGGTGGAGTACGTGTACAACAAACATTTCTAGAATGAATGGATGAATGAAGGAATGAATGAATGACTCTTGAGACGCTGCTGGTGGAAACAGGTGCTGCCCACCGTGGAGAATGCAGGCACCGTACTGCACCCTGGTTCAGTAGATGCTGTCACTGGCCATGGAACAGAGAGGGCCGGGCCAGAGATACCCCCTGTTCTATGGTCTTCACCTTCCCTCCCTCCCATTTTTGGGGAGATGCTAAAAGATAAACTGAGGCATATTAAAATTCTTTAAGAACTTATTTGAGCAAACATCAATTCCAATCCACGGTGTCAAACTGGAAGTGTTTGGGTCTCTCCAGCCACAGGACCAAGGGGCAAGACTTTTATCCAGAAGACTCAGAAGCAAATCAAGGAAATTACTTGATTGACTATAGCTTAAGCAGTTGCCTTGTGGGCTTATTGTTGGCTAGTTGGCTGTTTGTGATTGGTTGTCCTTAGGCTTTGATTTCCTCACATTGAGGCATTTCCAGACTTAGGTTTGGGTTTGCTTGCATCAGCTGCTAAAGATACTAGACTCACCTCAATCTAATGGCCTCCTGGTTTAATTAACTTAATAGGGGAAATTATCCAGGCCACACTGTCTCTGTCTTGTTAATTCTCCAGAAGTATAGAAAGCATTGGTTTTTAAGTATATTCTCTCACATGATGAGAAACAGTAATTTCCAGATTAAAAAAAAAAAAAAGCCAACAGTTCTGAACACCCAAGACATCTCCATAGAAATAGGAAGCTCTTATAAAGAATGCTGTTTAGGCAGAGAGGGTTGCAGGTGAGAGCAAAGGCATTCTGGATTTATGTTTCTGGGGGTGTTATCCTCTCCCCTTTTTATGCCACTCCACTACTGCCCACTCTTTAGAAATGAAATAATTTTTAAGGTTGAAGAATTGGTTGGTAAGTTTATAGATGGGAGAGGGGTTTGAATACATAGCTGATTCTGAGTGATTTTGATTTTCCAAGTCTGACTTCCATTATTAGAAAAGGGGAACTCATAGCAGATGATGTCATCTATCCAAACCACCAAAGCATGAGGACAGTGGAGGCGCTCCCTTGCTTCCTTACCGCTTCTGCCAAGCTTTGACGAGGAACTTCGGAGATCGATGGTTTGGGATCATTTTTGGCAAGGCACCTGAATGTCAGAGCCTGTTTTCTAGGACCCTGAAGACTTTCCCTTTAAAGACACCCACGTCTTTATCCTGCTCTGCATCTGTTTTTTGTTTTTGTTTCTGTTTTTGTTTTTTTCCTTCCCAAATAGATCACTTCTGGCTGTAGATATCACAAATACAAATTCCAGTTCATTCACACATCTGAGATGCCATATGCTAACACACAGCAACACTCGAAGCAAAAACAGCAGGGAAGTAAAAAACTTCCTTCTTTGGCTCACTGTGCCGCCCACTAAATGTCCCCTCACAGGACTGTTTAGAATGAAGAAGAGCTTGCCTAATACAGACGCTTCTCCCATCCCATATGGAGTTGACATTTTCTCAAAGCGTGCCATCTCTCACTACTCTGCGGATATTAACTGCTCTGCCTTCCCCCAGATTTTTCAAGTAATTGGTTGCTCGCTGCCAGCAAAGCCCTCCACTTTAGAGGTACAACATGCATCATCCTCCTTAGTCGATCTTGTGGGGTTTGAGTTGTCGCCAATTACACTCCTCCTGGGAGTTGGCAGATAGGTCATGTCTCTTTTGAGTGATGAAGATGTAGATGCTCAGAGCCCGGAGTTAAGTATCCAACAAGTAATAAAATTGGACAAGAACTCCTAGGTCCCTTCCAGACCTAATTTCCCCTGTATTCCTCCGAGGGTCTAGCACGTAGCCCCAGCCATGGAGAGCACGTAGTATTAGTAACCGCATGTATTCACAGGACTGAATGCATTTCAACAAGGGAACAATGGCGACCATTTGCGGAGTGCGTACCATGTGCCAGGCACCAACCTAATTCACACCCTAAATGTATGATCTCAGTTCTCACAGCAGCACCACGAGGGAAGGAATAGTATCACTCCTGTTTTAGAGATGGGGAAACTGAGGCACCAGTTGGATTAAGTAACTTGCCCAAGGTGGCATTTAGTATGAGGCAGAGCCACGATAGGAGCCATGGCTGTCCCACGTCAAAGCCCATGTTCCTCAGAATAATAATGACAACAACAATAATAAGATGGCAAATGCTTTTATAGCGTGCCAGGCACCTGCCTGAGGATTCTATGTAAATCAACTCCTGTGATTTTCACAATAATAGCAGGAAGGTGCTAATAATCAGTCCAGCTTTTACAGATGAGGAAACTGAAACAGAGATATTAAGGAACTCACTCAAGGTCACACGGCTTGTATGTGGGAGAGCTGGGGTTTGAACCTAAGCTATTAACCACATGCTGTTTTGGGAGCATTTCCCTGGATTTAGTTACAGGTTACGATAAAGCTACACCTCCTCACCCAGGGCAGGAAGGAGAATGCAGCTTCCTTCTTCTAGAGTCCTTTTGGTCTGATTCTGCACTCCACGGGTCTGGGTAACACTATCAGCACCTGCAGGGACGGATCTGCCCCTCCCACGCACAGATGGCTTTCATGGGTGGTCCAAGCGGTCTAAACCATTTCCTGCATATTTCTGAGAAAGTAAGAAGACTGTGGTTTATCTGTAAATGGAGGTACTTCCACAGGGAGGATCCAATGTCCCAAGTCCAAGAGTTCTGTGGGGGAGAGTACACAGGGGGCTGGAGTCTACAGTGCTGCAGAGTCTGGAGAGTGTAGGAGTTGATAGAGGATGAGCTCCTGGGACTGCAGCTCACCCCCTCTCGGAGTCTCCCTGATGACCACACACGCATTGTTGTCTCCGGCTGCCCAGAGCCACTAGGGGTGGCCAGAAGTCGAGCTCCCTGCAGGGGAGGTGGAAGAGAGTGATGCTGCCAACAGAGCAGGCAGATGGAGAGAGGGTCCCGGAGGCCTGGACGCCAGTCTCCCTCTACCACTTTCCTGTTCCTCCTGGTTGTGGGGGACAGTCTCTCACTCTTTCTTTGAGTTCTGTGAAGCTGGGTTTGCCACGGCAATTGACTGGAAACCATCTGGAAGGACTTAATCACTTAAGCTTTGAAAAGGTGCATTGGCTTTGAATTCTGTGGTTCTTTCCACACGTATGCCAGCTCGAGGGTGTGCACTGACTCTGAGGACAGTTTTGTAGCCACGTTGCAGTGGCTTCACTTACGTAGTCACACGTCTGTGGCCACCCCTGCAGCCTGCCACTGATGGGCCATTGACCAGGCGTTCCAGTATCCTGAGGCTGCCATTACAAAGGACCACAAGCTGCGTGGCTCAAACAACAGAATGTATTCTCATAGTTCCGGAGGTTAATAGTCTAACACCAAGTTGGTTCCCTCTGAGGGCTGTGGGTAGACTCTGTTCTATGCCTTTCTCCGGCTTCTTCCTGGTAGTTGGCTCACAATCTTTGGTGTTTCTTGGCATTTAGATGCACCACCCCAATCTCTGCCTTTTTCTTCACATTACATCCTCCTTGTGTCCGTCTGTCTCCAAATTTCCTCTTTTTTTTTTTTTTTTTAAATAAGGAGACCCATTATATTGAGGTAAAGAACGCTCGAGTGACCTCATCCTAACTAACTGGATCTGCAATCACCCAGTTTTCAGATAAGGTCATACTCTGAGGTACTTGGGGCTAGGACTCCAACATATGAATTTTGGGGGGAACACAAATCAACCTATACCACTAAGGAATCAAACAGGGGGTGAAAGAACAGGGTGCTGGGGGCTGTGGGAAGTAGATACACAGAAGGCACTGCCTCTGGAATGGCATTTCACTTTTATGAGTTATTCTACCTTGGTGGCCTTGGGCACGTCACTTAACCTTCCTGGGTTTGAAAGACGAGCAGAGTGGGCTAGATCAGTGGTTTTGAACACCATGTTTCGTGGAGCCACCAGGCCTTTTTTAGCTGGGGTCTTGGGGGTGAAGTTGGCAGACTGTTGACACATCCCACTCCCTTCACTCACTGGTAGGCCAGCTGGTCTACCTTGGCAGACAGTAGGATTCTAGTGCTGATGTTTCGAATCATCAGTGCCTAGAGACAACACAATACAGACAGACTTTAATTGGCTGTATTGTTTTCCAATTCTCCAAAAATAGTGCACTCTTCTATTGCTCGTCTCCTGGGTGGAAAATTCAGGCAGACTGACCCCACTGATTCCCACCTTTGTACACATCGCTTTGTCCAGTGTGGTTCTGTTTTTCTCTGCTTTTAATCTCGTTGATGTATAAGGATTCCAAGAAAAATTTGAAGTAGAAATTTGCTTAAGTAGAGGGTTCTGCTAAAAAAAAAAAAATCATTCTTAGTTCAGAAAACAATGAAAGGACCTCTCCATTCCCTTCCAGCTCTAAGAGTCTATGTGTGTCTATAAAAGCAGTTTCAATCCTTTTAATAATTCCCATTCTCTACCTGGCAGAAAGTTAATTGCGTTAGCTATGTAGGAAACATGGCGCCGAAGATTGTTTAAGGTATGGTAAGCATTCTCGGTGTTTACTGAAACTGGGTTCCGGACGCCAGAGATGTGAGTTGCAGATTGGATGCCACATCTTACTGGAGGTGAGACAGGAGAGTGGCTGGCTCCATGGAGGAGTGACTTTAATCCGGAGAACTGTGTTTTCTCTTAACTCTCTCATTCACATAACCTGGAATGTCTTACGTATGTCACTGCTGTTGGGGATGAAGACCTTTTCCATATGCCTATATGTGAAGTGGCGGTTTTGGTCAGCCAGCAAGAATGCCAGGCGGAGTATCATGGAGTCCTGAACAGCTGAGGTACCAGACTCAGGTGGTTGGCGGGCTAGTGGCCCTCCACCTGTTGCCCCCTCCTGAAGGCTCCGCCCCCCCCCCCGGCACTAAGGGCGGTAGTAACCCCCTTTCCTCCTCTTGCCCTAGCATCCCTATTCTGCCCCTTCCTACAGCGGAGACCACCACCCTGCTGAGACTTTCTCTCACCTACTGTTCTCATTTTGGAAAAGAATAAGACTATCTTGATATAGGAAAATAATCCCTAATGCTTATTAAGCACTTGCCCTGTGCCAGACACTGTTCCAAGTGCTTTACCTGTATTCACCTGTCTCAGCCTCCTAACAACCCCGTGAGGGGGCTCCTGTCATCTCCCCTGCTTCCCAGGGAGGAGACAGGCACAGAGAGGTTAAGTGACTGGCTTGCCCGGGGAAGCGGCACAGCGAGGATCTGAATCCGGACCACCTGTGCTATGAACCACCGTGAGATGCACGGGTTACCTTCCACGTGTGCCTGTGCAAGACAGTGATTTGAATGGCTTAGCTTCCTTGCCGTGGAAGCAGTCCCGACAGGGCTAGGAAGGCAGCACAAGGGCACTTAGGAAGCAACAAGATAGTGTCTGCCTAGTAATCCAGAACAGAACTCCTCTTTATCCCACTGGTCCTTTGGGGAGCAGGAGTTAACATTCAGCATGCCAGGGACGCTATTTTCCGTTCGTGCAGTGTGTTTGTAAATACGTCCTCCATTTCCCTCCTGCCCTGTGGGGGGAGAAGGGTCGCCCTGGGTTCTCTCCCATGGCCGCGAGGGCAGGCCCAGAAACAAGGGGAAGGATGTCATCAGTGAAGAGGGGGGTTTCCAGGGCAAAGATTCAGCCTTGAACAGGAGGGAACAATTGCTTGAAGGGAAAACAAAGCAAAACAAAAATGCTTGTTCCAACTTTGGAGTTTACCTACATTTAATTTCTGTTTTTATTTTGCAACTTCTGAGACCAATCGAGTTATTAGTTATTATCTCAATATACGTAAAATCTTTCTTTTTCCAGTTAACATAACAAAATGTTTATTCAGCTTCATATAAATAGAAATAATCTGTGTTATAGAACACTCTAGAAGGTATGGGTTGTGCCATTCTCCTTTTATTCCTTTGATCACTGCCATAGTTCAAGGCCTGGACTGCATTAACTTTATAACCTATTTCTTCGCTTCCAGACACTCTCCTCTCCAATTCATTCTCTGTGCTGTTACCAGTATTATATCTATACATATGAATCTGATTGTTTCCCCACATACACACAGCTTCCCCTTGTCTAGGGAACAGCGTGGAAACTGACTGATCTGTCCAGCTGGACAGATCATCTTAGGTCCTTTCCTCACTTTCCTGTCGCTCAAAATCTTTCCCATTCTTTTTTTTTTTTTTTAAAGATTTTATTTATTTATTTGACAGAGAGAGAGAGACACAGCAAGAGAAGGAACACAAGCAGGGGGAGTGGGAGAGGGAGAAGCAGGCTTCCCGCCGAGCAGGGAGCCCGATGCGGGGCTCGATCCCAGGACCCTGGGATCATGACCTGGGCCGAAGGCAGACGCTTAATGACTGAGCCACCCAGGCGCCCCAAATCTTTCCCATTCTTTAAGATCGCTGTCACACCCTACCACTACAACAGAGCCTCCTCCAAGGCTCCAGACAGAATGAACTCCCTCCCCCAGCTCCTCCCTGATATATCCATTTTTCCATTGCTCTACCTCTTGGCGAGAGCAGCATCCTACAGACCTCCAAGATGTTTTGAGTAACAATTTCAAGTTCATTAGGTTTATAATCTTTAAGCACCTGGGCCCAGCTGGATGGTTAAAAGAGAAAAAAAAATCTTCTTCCTTCTTACTTTCATCCTGATGGTTATCTAGCATTTTCTCCCCATGATCTATAGATGCCATTTAAGAAACGGTGATCTGCTAAACAGTGGCATTCTATTATACGTAGCTGGACATGTTACAATGTGGTCAGATGGTTCTCAGTTGGTTTTAAGTTCTTTTGAGGCATTTAATTATGACCACGTGGATGTAGGTTCAATTTGAGGGTAGGCTGATTTTTTTTTTTTTTTTTTTCTGGAACCGAGGGCTAAAATCCAGTGTTTCTTTGTTTTTAGAAAACAATCTCAAAAATTTTTACAAATTTGTAAAACAAAGTAACAGACAACAAAACAAAACTATAAAACTGTAAAAATACTATACCTACCAAATGCCATTTCCTATTCCTTAGGGAAGCCAAGACACTTCAATGTGGTTTAAGAGTTTTGTTTCGTTTTGTTTAAGCAGATCAGACAAGACTGAGCTAATTTACTGGCTGCTTCCCTGGAGTTCATTAAAATTTGCTATCTGTTTCCCACCATACCTCCCCCAATTTACTTTGGTTTTTAAAATATTTTATATTTCATCTTTCTTGTAATAGTTGCTAGCTTTGTACAATAGCTTTCTTAAGAGGTACGAGGATAAAAGCTAACACACACTATTATTGTATCTGTTCCAGGAGATTTCTGATGATGTCATTGGAATAAAGATTTAATGGTGTCATTTGAATGTTTTTACATGGGCCATTTATATAACTAGTTTAATAAGTTATTTTCATTGTGGGGAAAAAAAAAAAGAGAAACAGCCCTTGCCCCTCCAAAACAAAAGCAATAAAGAGATCAACAGAAGCTGTAGGATTAAAAAGCACTGTTGTTCTCCTCTTGCCAACAGAATGGGCAGTAGGACTCGCGGTTATATTCTGACGGGGGCGGGGGGAGGGTGTCCCGGTTACAGTGCCCACTGATGCTGAAGCTTCGTAAATCACATCAGAGGAAAATTCTGCACACACTTGGTGGGGCCCACTAGACTCATCCAATTACATAACCATCTTTGATTTTGGTAGAGGCTACTGACTAAAAACCTACCAGGTTATAATGGTAACTAAAATGCATTAGGACTTTTTTTTTAAAAATAAATGACACATCGGTCTTTTTTTTTTAAAGATTTTATTTATTTATTTATTTATTTGAGAGAGAGAGAGCACACACGAGTTGGGGGGAGAGGCAAAGGGAGAGGGAGAAGCAGGCTCCACTGAGCACGAAGCCTGATGAGGGCTCGATCCCAGGACCTCGAGATCATGACCTGAGCCAAAGGCAGAAGCTTAACTAACTGAGCCACCCGGCTGTCCCAACACATCAGTCTTCTTTGAGGAGTAAATAATAAGGATTTCATTTTTGTACGTCCTCTTACCCATTTGAGTTTTTGCCCCGAAGAAAGTGGGAACGGATAGTATAGGGTTTCACGCCTTGTCTAAGCAAAATTGTGCGAACTGCCCTTTTAAACCTACAGTGCATGTTCGAGGCTACAGGACAGCACCAGAACCTCTGAGGCAAAAGCTGCCACCTACCCCCACCCATTCCAATTCCCAGAGGACCCTCCTCAAATGATCCCTCCATGACCACCTCCTTCTCCCTCCTTGTCTGCTCCTTTCCTGCAGAATCAACTCCTCCATCCTCTGGGCTCCCAAAGCACTTTTAAAAACACCCCTTTCCAAGGACCTACTACATGGCATTGTGGTTTCCTCTGGGTTTGTCCCTTTACACACTCAGGTTAGTCTACGAGGGCCCCTGGGGGCAGTTGGTTGTATTTGCATCCGTCTCCATTGTTAGGTGGTCAATCTCCAGAGCAGGACTCATCTGTTCATCCCCCTCTCACCAACATGAGCCTATGAGGGCTCTGTGAATAAGTACGTGATTGAGTGTCTGGGGAAAATAGCCTCTAATGTTAGTCACCCAGAATAGGCCGACTCTGTCTGGATCCATCAATGGCTGGCCACTGCTTGAGTGGATGTTATGTAGCCCAAAAAGGATAGAGTGGTCTCTACCGGATGTCTGCAGGTGAATTTCTAAGGCACACCATTGGTTTTTGATCAGGTAACGGACATGGCCCTGTTCTAGCTTGCTGGGGCTACCATAACCAAGCCCTACAAACTGAGTCGTTTCAAGAGCAGATACTTATGTACTCATGGTTCTGGAGCCTGGACATCTGAGATCAAGGAGCCGGCAGGTCCTGCTTCTCCTGGGGTCTCTCCCCTGAGCTCACAGGCAGCTGCCTTCTCTCTGTGTCCTCACATGGCCTTTTCTCTGTGCCTGTGCATCTCTGTCTTACAGAGACACCGGCAATATTGGATCAGGGCCCCACACGAAGGCCTCGTTTTAACTTAGTTACCTCTTTGTAGCCCCCATCTTCAAATACAGTTATCTTATCAGGTACTGGGAAGTTGGGACTTTGACAAATGGATCCTTGCGGGCGGGGGGTGGGGGGCACAATTCAGCCCATGACAGGCCCTGATGTAAGTTATCCAATTTACCATCAAGAAGTGCGCTTACAGGGCGCCTGGGTGGCTCAGTCGGTTAAGCGTCTGCCTTGGCTCAGGTCATGATCTCAGGGTCCTGGGATCGAGTCCCACATTGGGCTCCCTGCTCAGTGGGGAGTCTGCTTCTCCCTCTCCCACTGCCCCTAGCCCTGCTCATGCCCTCTCTCTCAAATAAATAAATAAATAAAAATTTTTTAAAAAAGAAGTGCATTTACAAAGGTCCTACTGCTAAAGTAGAGAGAGAGAGCTATTTGCCTTTGGAATCAGCCCAAGCCTCATCTGATAGACTTTTCTGAGTAGCTCTGGATCCACATGTGGAGATTCCCAAGTGCAGGGCCCCAAGAGCATTTCAGGGAGGTCAGAGCATAGGCTGACTACAGTGGCAGGTAGGACATTTGGGAAGGAAGAACTGTCGGGATGAAAACCTTGTGCTTCACTGGAGAACTATGCACTGTTTCTAGAGCACGGATTGGCAAACTTTTGCTGTAAAGAGCCAGAGAATGAATGTTTTCGTCTTTGCTGGCCATATAGTTTCTGTCTACTCAAGGATGCTGTTATAACTGGAAGCCCTACGTCAGGCCTAAACAAGTGGGTGTGGCTGTATTCCAATAAAACTTTATTTACAAAGACGGGTGGCTGGCTGGATTGAGCCTGCAGGCTTTAGGTTGCCCTGGTCTAGAGCACACCCTTTCTGAGTTACCTGATTTTGACTTTACATGGATTCTGAGCCTATCGGTTGAGCTATTTTACAACTCAGTAAGTTATTGATAAATGGTAACAATGCAAAGTAATTCTTGACTTTAGAGATGTAAAGTTTTTACTTCGGGAGTCTCAACTGACTTCCTTCCCCCACTTTGGAAGAAGCTGGTCTTGCCTGAATTTGCACATGTCTTTCAATATCGCTGCTCTATAAATATGTCGATTCTTTGTATTCTCCATTTCTATTCCCTCATTAATAATGAATTAAACAAAATCTTTAACATGCACATTATATCTATGTGAAAGTCATGATTCTTTCTTTCTTTCTTTCTTTCTTCTTCCTTTCTTTCTTTCTTTCTTTCTTTCTTTCTTTCTTTCTTTCTTTCTTTCTTTCTTTCTTTCTTTCTTTTCTTTCTTTCAGCGCTGTTTACAAAGGACTTAGAAACTATGCTAAGAGCATTGGGCTTTTGCCCTCTGGGACAATGGTCTTTAAACTTTTTGGTCTCATATCTTTATCAGTAAATATTTTTTAGCCACCTTCCCTTGATATATGAATATAAGATACTATAGATAGATGAATATATATAAACATACACAAAAAACAGAATTGGAAAAGAAGTACAGAATTTTTAATAGTGGTTTTTTCATATTTCAGAGGATCCTCTTCCTAACATCTTTGGAGACCACTTTTTTGGGGGGGCAATAAGGAACCAAAAATATTAAGCAACTGGAAAAAAATGAGATCTGATACCAATAATATACCAACCAAGCATGTTGGAAAAGCTAACTGTGGCTTGAGCTGATTGGCCCAAGGGGATAGCAGAATTCCTCTTAAGGGGAGAACTGTTCCTTTGTTTTGGAAAATAACATAATGGAAATGATTGGTTATAAAAGGTAAGCCCGGGTGATTGTAGTCTAAATGGAAGCAGCTCCAACATGAAGAGTTCAGTTATTTGTCTAATAAACATCAGAATTTTGGCATTGTCTGTTAGAGCTTGGGGTGGGGAGGTGGGGGCCATGAGGACTCCGGCAGAGATGAGAAGAGGGTCTGCGCTAAAGAGGGGAGCTCCTGAGCAAAACGGCAGAGCGCAAGGTTATGGCTTTGAGCGGATCATGGCCACAGGCACAGAAAATGACCAATAAATATCATAAAGAGTGGTGTTGATGAGCCATTAGTATGCTCTATCACCTACAGAGGCTCAGTAAACAATGTTTTTGCCCAACAGAATGGAACATGAAGAAAGCAAATAATAATCCAAAAATTCCTTAAGGGGACTAGAGGCAGAGAGAGCCAAGAACTGAGCCTGAGCTAGGAGGGAATGAGGAGCCAGAGTGGGGGCAGCTGCAGAGAAGGGGCTGTTTGCAAGATGAATGAACTCATGGTACAGAGCCAAGGACTGAGACCCTTAAAGGTGTGATGGGGGGAGACTAGTCCAGCAGTAATATGGGAGGAGCCTGAAAAAATGTCACTTCATATTTAAGGAAAGTTGACCCTGGACACTGGATTCCTGAAGAATTTTCAGGAAAAGACTGTTTGGCTACCTGTTTTGAAAATGTTATGGTAATGGAGTGGACAGAAAAGATCTTAGAAATAGGAAACCAGTTAAGGGATTCCTGGAAACCAGGCAAGGATGATGAGAATAGAACGAGAATATAGGGAGTGCTCCTTCTGGAGACATTTTAGAGGTCAGATCAATAGGACTGCATGACAATTTACTATAGGGCAGTGAGAGAAGAGGGGTGTCAATGAGAAATAATATTTATGTAGCTTGGGCGGTTGGGGGGCTGGTGACATGCCATTCACTGAATCAGGAAACAGATGAGGAACAGGTTTTCAGGAAAGACAATGGGTTCATTATGGGTGTGTTGAACTTGAGATGCCTATGAAACCTCCTCATAGAGATGGCCCGTAAAGAATTGAGAATACAGGTGGGTATCTAAGAAGACAGATCAGAGGGACGCCTGCGTGGCTCAGTTATTAAGCGTCTGCCTTTGGCTCAGGTCATGATCCCAGGGTCCTGGGATCGAGCCCCACATCACGTTCCCTGCTCGGCGGGAAGCCTGCTTCTCCCTCTCCCACTCCCCCTGCTGTGTTCCTTCTCTCACTTTGTTTCTCTCTGTCGAATAAGTAAATAAAATTCTTTATAAAAAAAAAGAAGACAGATCAGAGCTAAAGACATATCTCTGGGCATGATCCTCTAGCAGGTGCCATGGTTTTTGCTTATTGCCCTTTGATAAATATTAGGAAAGCAATACTCTTTTACTTCATTCATTCATTCACTCATTCATATTTATTTATTTTTAAGATTTGACGGGGGGTGGGGAGAGAGCGAACACAAGCAGGGGGAGGGCAGGCAGAGGGAGAAGCAGGCTCCCTGCTGAGCATGGAGTCCAATGCAGGGCTCCATCCCAGGACCCTGCCATCATGACCTGAGCTGAAGGCAGACGCCTACCTTATTGAGCCACTCAGGGGTCCTTATTCCAAAAGTATTTAATGAGTAGGCAAACCACAAGCTAGATTCTGGAGATAAATGATTAATAAGATCATTTAGAAGCTCATAGTCTTAGCAGAGGATTTGACCATGGACTGAAAACAGAGAGGCAGGTGTGGGGACCCACTCAGAATCCCAGAGCTGGTATAAAGAGGACTTTAAGCTGAAGACATTTGAGACTTAACAGATGCAGAAAGAAGCCTTCTCAGAGCTTCCTGTATTAGATTAAAAGCAGAAACTTCTAAGAAATGACAATTGCCTGAAATTCTCTCTTTGGGGTGGGTCTGCTCCCAGGAGAGAGCAAGGGTAAACCTACCATAAATCCCCCTCTGGGGGGAGTTTTGGCTCTGAAGAAGCTATAAAGACTACTCAAACCTGTATAGACAAACATTATCACAAACTCTTATCTCCCATTTGTCTCCTAAAAAATCAATTTGTCTTTCCCAAGGAAACCTATGTGTTCTTTCCATAGGAACCTTTTCTGTCTCCTCCTTTTCCCCTATTAAGGTAGGTAAATCCCAAATTCCAAACACCCCTTTGGGTTATTTATCATAGTATTCCCATATGTATGTTTGTCACACATGTAAATAACCTTTTTCTCCTGTTAATCTGTCTTTTGTTAGTTTAATTCACAGGCCCCAGCTACTGAACATAAGAGAGAGGAAGAAAAGTTCTTCCTCTCCTGCACCAATGAAGAGAGAAATTTCCATCCTGAATGGCTGGGATCATGAAAGTGGCACGACATAAAAGGGGCAATATAAAAAGATGATCAGATTTGGAAGAAAATGTCAGAGGCAATTCATTCCATTTTGGACATTTTCATGCACATAAAGTAGTGAGGGAGTTAGTTTATCTTAGGATTTACATCACCCAGTCTTCTCATACACTGTTCACCTCCCACTGCTAGTTTTTTCTCCTTCTTCATCCTTGACTCTCATACTCTTCCTGACAGTATCTCCTCCGGGCACAGGCAGAAAGCAAAGATAAAGTGGTTAAGATGTGAGACCCGGCTCTCTGCCGTGGCTAATTACCCACACTGGCTTCCCTTCCAGCTTTTCCACTGGGTTTAAGGTCTTGGGGGCTTTCAGACCTTGGAACAGACCAAGTCTATCCAAAGAACAGGTACTGAGTCTCTCGTTCTTTTCTGCTTGATCATTTCCCAAATTCTCCTTGGGACAAGTTATATTTAGATTTTGCTCCTTTCAGAACAAAGTTGCCTACATTAGCATTAGACCAGAAACCTCCCAAGCCCTACCCAAACATCAAGGACCATTTGAAGGACTTCGTCTCTAATTAATATTTTTTTGCCTGTTTACCTTCCTGTTTTTTCTATCATTCAGTGCCTACCAGGTTCAATGGCTGCAATGTGCCTCAGATTGTGGCCCCTTGCTTTGCTCTCTAATTACCTCACATATTTAATCTTTGCCTCTCTTACTCTTTGAGAAAAAGAATTATTTCATATAGTTCTCTTGTAGTTCCTCAACTTCATTCAGCACTGGGAATATAATAGAGACTCAGTTAATAATACTTCTTTGAATCGAATTAGATGGAGTTAAGTGGATTTCTACATCTGATCAGATAGTTTTTTTTATTCAAACTATAATTTAATAATTTATAATTCAAACTTCATGACAGTCTTGGTGTGAGTGTTTTAAAAAATCAAATCTTTCATGCTCTCTGCTCAGAGAAAACCCATGGGTCCACGAGAAAGAATGGAGACTCTGGTGCCACAATGTGATTTTTGTTGTTGGCTATGACTTTGGAAATCAGGAATGTTCAGAAAATACACATTCCAGAATTCCAGGCCTACACATTCTGGCTTGGTTTCAGCATGTTGACTCTATAAATGGCTCCTTGACATACACACCGTTTTCAATTCTTTACACAATTGTCTTAGGGTGGAATTTTCTGTTCTCCTCCCGCCAGAATCCCAGTGTTGCTTCACCTCCCACTGTGGACGTACATGACGCTTTGTAAAACAGAGGGCTCTAGTATATTGTGAGCTTTGACCGTTTGGCTCCTCCAGGACTCCTTCTGGCCTTCTTCTCTGAGAGGGCAGGTGCATATGCTGACAGGGAGGAAAAGGAAGATGGAAGCTTTTAGTGTTTAAAAAGGAGAAAACGATTTTAGCTGTATAGTAACTACAAATATACATATGTGGGAGCTCCTGGGACAGACCCTGGGTTTCATTTCAAGGCAAATTGCAGGGCTTACCTCTACTTTATCCAAACAATCTTGAGGTTTTAAAGCCTGTCCAGGAGGCCGGGGACGAACTGATGACTTCATACTGAAATCATGCAAACTCATGAGCTCATGGGCTAGAAGATGAAACTGGAGGAGACAGCAGGACTTCGAAGGAAGTTGCAGGAAGTCTGTATAAGATCACAGCAATGCGGAGAGGTGAAAGTGGGGAAACCAGGCTGCTGGAATGTGGAGACTTTCTTGCAGGGACTTGTAGTGAAATGAAACTGCTTGGTTTCACTCAAGTGCCAGCAAGACTCTCAGAGAAACTGGACGAGCAGAACTGGAAAGCCAAGGGACACTTTGCTTTTTGCTCTCTCTGACCCCAGTGAGTGCCATCCTCAGGATAGGATGAGGTCACGGCGATCTAGCCCATCCTCTCTCTGTGTGCAGTCCCCGAGGCTGGTGTTGCATTACTCTCGCTCCCCTGGGCTGCACAGAGTCATCCACTTGTCAGCTCTTTGGTCTGAGACGGCAGGCCCCGGGGTGCCGCTGGACCTGGTCCGGGCTCCCAGAAGCCTGAGCTGGGGCGTGGGTGGGGTTGGGAGTGGCCCTGGGCTCCCATGACACCAGGAGCACAACGTCCAAGTCAGACAGACGGAGGGAGCAGAGGTGTTGGTTTGAAGGAAGAGTCAGACAAGGTGGAATGAGGCACAAGACCAAAGCTGAGAAAACCTTATCAACGGGAGCAGGTGCAATGTAGCCAAAGGGGCTTTTCCTGAGACACCAGAATCCTGGTCACGGAGGGGAGGCTGTTAAGTGCCCTGTATCCGTCAGTTGCACAGAACAGAACCCATCTAGTTGTTTTATGCAGAAAGGATTTATTTCAGGGACTTCCGTGACTTATAGAATTATTGAGAGGGCTAAAGAAGCAGACTCAAAATCAAGGTTTCATGGGATGCCTGGGTGGCTGAGTTGGCTAAGCGTCTGACTTCGGCTTGGGTCATTATCCCGGGGTCCTGGGATCGAGCCCCACATCGGCTCCCTGCTCAGCGGGGATCCTGCTTCTCCCTCTCCCACTCTCCCTGCTCATGTTCTCTCTCTGACAGATAAATAAAACAGTCTTTAAAAAAAAATTAAGGTTTCAGGAACAATTCCCTAAGTGACATCACAGAAACAGGCCACCCAGGGAGCCGTGGTTTCTTCTGCATTTGGAGGCTGCCTTCTCAGTCAGGGAGCTAGCTCTGGAGTCCCCACCCACTGACAAGATGGGGAGCCTGCTGTGACTGGGGGGCCGTGGCCACCTCCAACCCTTGCTGGGCCCGCTGCAGTCGGCACCACCCAATGAATGCATGGCACCTGCTCTGACACTCAGGAGTCCGGTGACGGAAGGCTGGGGTCTCTGCTCCCACCACCACAGGACAGCAGGTGCCCCCATGAGTGGCCTGCCCAGAGAAGCAGCAAAAACAACAGAAGTAGAGAAGCTTCATTTTCACTAGACCTAGCTCTAGCACATGCAAATGGAGGTTCACTCCCCATATATGTTAAATGCTAAAAGTTACAAATCAAATATGTTCTACAAATATGCTCTGTTGCATGCACCCTGCAAATATGTTCTACCCTCCTACTTTGACAAATACACCCTTATTAACAATGTGGACATTCAGAGTCAAATTTAGATTCTTGAACTCCTCTGAAGAATGTGCCAGAACTTGGCAGTGTGGGAGAGCTAGCCCTTCCCCCCAGTCTCCTGCCACCATCAGCTTGTCCTACACGGCCAAGGGCTTTGTGCCCACGTGTGGATGCTCCAGCTCCCACGTCCAAGCTCTGCTCAGACAGCAAACCCCCCCTCTGCTGCCCATTAGTCACCCCTCGTGGAGCTTGCTTTGCTTAATGATTCTACTTTCAGCCTCCAGTCCCCTCTGTTCTCTTCCCTACCCACGGAGCTGATTTCAAGGGTTTGGGGGAAGTAAGAAATGCTTCTGCTTACAAGGAACTGAAAACCCGGGCGCCTGGGTGGCTCAGTTGGTTAAGCGACTGCCTTCAGCTCAGGTCATGATCCCAGGGTCCTGGGATCGAGTCCCACATTGAGCTCCCGGCTCAGCAGGGAGCCTGCTTCTCCCTCTGACCCTCTCCTCTTTCATGCTGTTTCTCTCTCGCTCGCTCTCCAATAAATAAATAAAATCTTTAAAAAAAAAAAAAAAGGAACTGAAAACCCATTGGTCTCTAGTCTAGGAGACAGGAGAGCAAGGTAGGGAGTACATGGGCTTTGGCAGTATTAGATTGCATCTGGCAAGTTATCTAAGTTCTCAAAGCCTCAGTCCCTTCATCTCTGACATGGGACTAACAGGATGCTGTTTAAGAAAATGCATGGAGGGGCACCTGGGTGGCTCAGTCGTTAAGCGTCTGCCTTCAGCTTAGGTCATGATCCCAGGGTCCTGGGATCGAGTCCCGCATCGGGCTCCCTGCTCAATGGGGAGCCTGCTTCTTCCTCTGCCTCTCTCTCTCTCTGTCTCTTATGAATAAATAAATAAAATTTAGGGCGCCTGGGTGGCTCAGTCGTTAGGCGTCTGCCTTCGGCTCAGGTCATGATCCTGGGGTTCTGGGATCGAGTCCCGCATCGGGCTCCCTGCTCAGCGGGGAGTCTGCTTCTCCCTCTCCCACTCCCCCTGCTTGTGTTCCTGCTCTAGCTATCTCTCTCTCTGTCAAATAAATAAATAAAATCTTAAAAATAAATAAATAAATAAAATTTACAGAAAAAAGAAAAAAGAAAAAAGAAAATGCATGGAAAGTGCTCACTCCAGCGCCCAGGCCAGTAGGAAATGCTCCAAAAGAGTTAGCCATTATTAGTGTTGTTGTGATTACAAACGAATTGGTAAGACTGACTATACGGAACAGTCAAATTATTAGGGTCTTCTTGGGTCTTGCACCAGATTTCAAATCAGATGGATTCTTACACTCTCCATTCAGTCTCTGCGCCCTGAGCCGGCCATGGGTACTGCTTGGACCAGGCTGGAGAACAGCAGCCTTCATCCTGCCAGTCTGCTGTGCCTGATGATGGCTGCCGGGGAACTGTGCTGGGGGGGAGCCCGCAGCCGAATCTGGGCACAACCCTGTGATTGATTAATGATGCCTGCCCCTGGTGTGGGAGGAGAGAGGGCAGTATGTGGCCAGGTATTTGGCACTCTTGGCCTAGACCTCATTTCTGAGCAGTAGAAAAGAAAGCAGACTTGCAGAGAAACACTAGGATGGAGTCCCACTTCTCCCGGCCCCGGGCTCTGGGAGCAGGGGCCAGCCACTCGACCTGCCTGTGCTCAGATGCTTCATCTGTCTAATGAGGATAGCCAGGTTTTCCCTGCCTACCTTACAGAGTTATTTGTGAGAGTCAAATGAGATAATGCTTATAAAAATGCCATCAGTTGTGAGGTGTTGCCTAAATGCAACGTGTTTATTATCAGTGGGTGGTATTTGGCCAGTTTGTACTTGACAAAGAGGAAGCGCCAAGTCAGGGATAGCCTTGGTCTGCCTCTGCCTGGATCATGTCGGCCTGTCTCTGCATCCTCCGTTAGTTTCCGAGGGCTGACCTGCTGGGAGGGAGCCTGGTAGGGCAGAAAGAACTTGTATTCCAAGCCAGGTGCCACCTCACTTATTGACTGCGTGCTTTAGGTCAAGTTCCGTAGCCTGTGTGAGCCTCACTTTCTTCATCTGTGACACGGAGATGGGATAAAGACAATGGGGACATCTGTTCTGACTGTCCCAGGGCAAAGACAAGATGCTGGTGAGATCCAAAGTGGTAACGATCCTTTATGGTGATCTGAGCCGTGTTCAGCCTCGTTCTTCTCACTTCTTTGCTGATGATTTGAACTGAGGTGGTTGAATGAAGATGAAGAATGAGGCAGCGCAAAATGGCAGAGTAACACAGGATCTACTTTTGCTCAGTTAAAAACCAGAGGAGTCATCCTGCTAGGTAGACTATTTCCTTACATTCTGCCGGGAGAGGGAAAAGGGCATTCAATCCTCTATCTTCAGAGCGTGGAGTAGACGCTCAGCTCGGCACCAGCGGCCGCCTGGGCTTTATCCTCAGGTCCCCAAGACTGCCCGGCCTAGAGAAAGGAGACATGAGGGGGTTGCTGAGTTCACTATCCCTTTCTCCTGGACAGTACACACGGCTTCATCTGTGAGGGCTGGGGCTTACCAGGAATGCAATAAAGAAGTGAGTTTCAGAGGGCTGGGCCCTTCCTTAGCCCTGTGTCCTGGCCACTCCTCAGTGATCTCAGCTGACCCACTCTGGGCCCCATTCAGAAGGAAATCTGGAGACCTGAGTTGAACTTCACGTTTCTAAGCTATGACGAGCTCCTCTCCCCTCCCAGGACTTGCCCAGCTCCCCTCACCTAGCGGCACCAACACATTGGAAGTGCCCCAGTCACTATGGAGTTCTGTTTCTTCCTTCATGGAGGAGGGAACCGAGGTTACAGGCAAAGTGATGGGACTGAAGTCACACAGCCAACACCCCTGCCCCCCCCCCGTCTATGGCTCCTTCATCCTCAGCCCTGCCTTCTGCTACTGATTCTTAGTAAAGAATGTATCAGATAGGGGCACCTGGGTGGCTCAGATGGTTAAGCGTCTGCCTTCAGCTCAGGTCATGATCCCAGGGTCCTGGGACCGAGCCCCACATTGGGCTCCCTGCTTGGCGGGGAGCCTGCTTCTCCCTCTCCCTCTACTGTTCCCCCTGCTTGTGCTCTCTCACTCTATCAAATAAACAAATAAAATCTTAAAAAAAAAAAAAAGATATTTCCCCATTTAAAAAAAAAAAGAATGCGTCAGATATAGGGATCCCTCCGCATGAATGTGTTAGGAGAGTGCTAAACGCTAGTTCAAATGCTCACGTTTCCCCAGCGTGTGAGGCCAACTGTGGGGACCTGGGGCATTTGGCTGGAGGCCAAGAAAGAGCACTGGGTCACGCAGTCAGCCACCTGGCTGGTGGTTTGCTTCACCTACAGGGAAGGCTGACTTTCCATCCCGGAGTCCCATACATCAACTCTCCCACCATCCAGAGACAAGAGAGTCCTTGTGGGAAGCCAGGCGGTGGCCCAACCCTGACCTCACACGGGGCTGCCCTTTCTTGTTTCCCAATCCTTCCTTGCCCCAGCCTGTTTCGCTGAGGGCGAACAATGCTCGAGTCTGCAGGTGGGTGAGCTCATGGCCTGTTACAGGTGTTTCTTTTGTACAATGGCCAGGCCAGATGAAGGATGTGTGACCCTTAACAGTCCCCCTTCAAGCTCTTTACAGTTTACAATGTCCTAAGAGAAGGCTGATGGAAGCCCAGCAGCCAGCTTGTGTTTCCCTGGCACCGTGCCAGCCCCACGGATGCTTTAGAGATGACCCCTTATTGCTCATTGTGTGCGGGCTTACCTGCAGTGATCCCTGCCCTGGAAAGCTCTGTATGCATTTGTAAAACCTAAATTACCAGTAAGAAGCCAAGTTTAATAAGGAAAAAGCACCAACCGAACTGGAAGGGGAGGGCAAAAGTTCCCATTAGGGTTATCAGATAAAACAAAAATGCAAGATGCCCAGTTAAATTTAAGTTTCAGATGAACCATGACTAAATTTTTAGTATCAGTATGACTGTGCAATATTTGGGACATCGTCCTACGAAAAATTGTTTGTTGTTCATCGGTATCTGAACAGGGTGTCCCGTGTCTTCTCTGACAACACAGAGAAATTGTGGAATTCCACAGTCAGGGTATCCTATGAAACACACCTTGACTCTTGACTGTTGAATGACATCTGGGACTCTTCCAGTCCTGACATTAGCAGATCTGCTTGATTTGTTACTGTTCACAAGCCCCGGGCCAGCGACTTGGGAAGTTCCACAGGAAGGCTGGCGCCTGGTCCCTGCCATTGGGAATGCCCTAGAGCGAAAGTGCCCAGCCAATGCATGGAAAATGCAAACGGACTTGAAGTCAGCACACTTGGACACAGGCAGCCAAATTACAAAGAGCTTTCATATAGCCTTCTCATTTGATTCCTCAACATCCTTGAATAGGGTCAGGCACATGTCATCCCTTCTGCTGCAGATGAGAAAACCCTCGGGTACTATCGGCCACATCAGCTCAGGCTGTGGGCAGAGACCTAAGAGTCACCCTGGCTGTCAGGCTCTAAGACCAATTGCACTTTTCCTTTCTTTATTGGAAAATACTGCATTAGTGTTACAGTCAAATATATTTTTCCAAAAACCATTGCAATATTTCTTCTGTCTATAAATATAACATTCAAGTATTGTAGCAAACTTGGGACTACAGATAAGAAAGAAAGAAAATCAAGAAAGAAAGCTATTTCATAACTGGCTGATAACTATTGCTGACATGCAGGTGTATGGTCTTCCACTCCGTGTCCTCCTTATATATATTAATATATTATGTCTTAGTCACCTTGGGCCACTAAAACAAAATACCATAGACTGGGTGGCTTAAACAATAGACATTTATTTCTCACAGTTCTGAAGACTGGGAAGTCAAGATCAAGGTGTTTGCAAACTCAGTTTTTGATAGAGGCCCTCTTCCTGGTTGGCAGATGGAAGAGGGCCTTCTCCCCATGTCCTCACATAGTAGAGACAGGAAGCTCTGGTGTCTCTTCTTATAAGGGGACTCATCCCATTATGGGGGCTTCACCTCATGACCTCATCGAAACCTAACCTCCTCTTAACACCATCCTATTAGGGGCTAAGGCATCAATATATGATTGCGGGTGGGGTACACACACGTTCAGTCCATAATATATTCCTCCTTTTAAATAAAAAGGCCATGTCATTTTATCCACATGCATGCACATGTGAGTGAGGTAAATATAAATGTGTAAATAGTAACATACATGAAGCTAATCCTATGTATATATGCATCAACATATCTCTATGTAATATGAACATAGATGATTTCGAAATGAGATAATTTGCTTTTGGCATTAACCAGGACTTAAGACTAAGCACAGAAAGAGGGTGGAAAGTACCAAATAAACTCCAGATGGAGAATAAAGAGTGGGCAGTGGGGGACACGGGGCGATGTTCTACCACTGTGAAGGGTGAGGCCAGTTGTCCTGCATAATGAACTGTTCCTAGTCAAGAATGAGGGCTTGGTGGGTGAAGAGGCTAGAGTTAATCTCTCTCTAACGCTTTCCCATTGAAATGGTGATTTACACTCACTACTACTCCCCAACAATTGGTTTCCCCTTTGGACACAGGCCCTGGTAAAACATAACCCAGAGCTGATGTTATTGTGATTTCAGTAGCACTTAGGACTCAGCTGTAACATGTCTGTAATCAATATATTCATAAATAACTCATGCTTATATATAATCTCAGGACAGCTGATTGTTTTAGGGTTTGGAAGCCTTTCTTTATTTGGAAAGGTCAATACTGTAAACCTGAAGCCTCTTTATCTTACATGGCAGCTAAAATGGCTGACTTTTTGCAGTCACCAGACACAGTGACTTAGGACAACACAGTCTGATGATGGCCTGGGGCCAGGATCAGAGGCGCATGTTGAGAGCAATGCTCCTCGGGTCTTGAGGCTAGGAGAGACCCATAACCAACATTTGGTTCACTGGTCTTGCTGCAGGGTCAGTCACATAAAATGGCCGTTTATCATGTTTTCCCATCATATGACGTACTAGTTCTCAGAGAAATTTCTCCCTCCCACAAAATGAACCTCAAAACACCCAGTCCCCCAAATAAGTGTGCTATTCAGATCTTTGCAACCCACTCTCTAGCACTGCAGCAGATCCTACAGAAAATGACAGGAGAGATCCAGGGCTGAAGATGATTCCCCATCTCATTCAAAGGATCCGTCTGACCCTCTGAGTCTCCGCTGGATGTCCTGCCTTAGTAAAAAACACAGGCATAAGCCACTCACATAACAGATGGCTGTGGAAATCTAGATCAATGCAGGCACTGTATTTGGTTATTTTTAGTTGTATGCATATATGTAAACACTAAATGCATAGTGTTCTTTGTCTTCAGAACAAACCTTTTATAAAGGGATCCTATTCAAATTCCTTATGCCTCTTGCTGGGCAAAGTCAGAGTCTTTCTTTTTCTTTTTTTTTTTTTTTTTTTTTAAGATTTTATTTATTTGACAGAGAGATAGACAGTGAGAGAGGGAACACAAGCAGGTGGAGTGGGATAGGGAGAAGCAGGCTTCCCGCCGAGCAGGGAGCCCGATGCAGGGCTCGATCCCAGGAGCCTGGGATCATGACCTGAGCTGAAGGCAGACGCTTAACGACTGAGCCACCCAGGTGCCCCGCAAAGTCAGAGTCTTAAATGCATGAAATAGAATGAGAACCTACAAAAGAAGCATCTATCAAAATATAGTAGCATCTTATACCATCGTGATCTAACATGGTTTGTTCAATGTTAATCTTGCTTGGAAAAGAAAATGTTGGAAAGCTTTGTTTAAACCTACCAAAGAAGAAATCCAAACTAATACAAAACAAAAACCCCAAATGGCCAATTGTTTCAGACCCGAGATCTTGTTCTACTCCTTCATTTACAAGACTTTTTTTGCCTGGGACACAATTTCTAATTATTTCTAAGTTCCTAAGGAGAACAGAAGAGGTGCCCTCTCTAAGTATGAATTCCTAACATGGAAGGAAAAACACACCAGTGACTTCAACAACGGTAACTGTTTGGGGCCATGATTTTGGCCAATGGTAATGAGCACTGATAAACTGCATCGAATATTGAAATGCATCCAAAGCAGAATTTGAAATTAGAATTCACTAGTGCCAGGCGGGCTGATGAGGCACCAGGAAGGCCAATTACTCTGTTCTGCGATGTCCTCAGTTATTCTGAACGTGTGAGTGCCACCTAGTGGCAAACATTGACTTTACTTACAGGGCGGAGGAATTCTGCAGCTTCCCTTTGCCCAAAGTTTAGGAAAATAGCTCCATTCTCTGCTAGTGCTAACCTCAATTCCCTTCTCCCTTTTCTCTTTTATTGTATTCCCCCTTTAGTTCTGTTTTTTAATTAATGCAAAGTCATCCATTTACTTTCTTTAATATCAAAGAGTTCTCTTCACTTCTCCATGCTACCAGTCCAAAAGAGCCCAAGCACCTACCTGCAAACCCCCCTCCATATTCAAGATACTTCTACTCTATCCCTTTCAATTTCATAGCACGGGATGCAAAGGTTCCTTAAGAGAGAAGCCCTTGAAAGACAGCTTGGTATGGGCAACTGAAGAGCTGAGAACACTAGCACACCCATTACTTAAGGAATTAGTTAAGTAAACATTTCTATTACCATGACTTCCAAGGTTCAAAAAAACAATAATGCAGAGGATATAATGCTAACTGAAATAAGTCAGACAGAGACAAATTCCATATGCTTCCACTCATTTGTGGAATCTAAAAAACAAAACAGAAACAGACTCATAAATACAGAGAACAAACTGGTGGTTCCCAGAAGGGAGGGGTGGGGGATGGGAGAAACAGGTGATGGTGATTAAGAGGTACAAACTTCCAGTTATAAAATAAGTTAAGTCATGGAGATTAAAAGCACAGTGTAGAGAATATAGTCAATGCTATTGCAATAACATATACTGACAGATAGTAACTACACTTACTGGGGTGAGCACTGCATAATGTATAGAATTGTCAAATCACCATATTGTGCACCTGAAACTAATAAAACTTTGTATGTCAAGTATACTTCAATAATAAATTTTTTAAAAATTCTGATGATAGCAAGTGTGGTGCAAAAATATCTGGGAAAAAATTCTCAAAAAAAATTTTTTTATATTTTCAGTTAAGGATGGATATATGTTATCTTTATGCTGTGGGGGAAAACAAATAAACCAACATATAATTGAGTCAATACAAAACAAATATAAGGATACAAAATGACAAAGCAATGGTGAAGAGAGATGGCATAGATCAAAATAAGAAATGCTCATCGTAAAAGATTTTGGAAGATTGTACTAATGTCCACTCCCTCTAGCAAGTTATGCCCCCAAAAGTGTTACCTAAACCAGCTTTCAAACTAACGTCCAATTCAGCATCATCCAGGTATCCAGGGGACCCTTGAAAAAGCACTCAGCCCAGACACCTTAAGATACCAGTCATGCCTGGGGCGCCTGGGTGGCTCAGTTGGTTGAGTGACTGCCTTCAGCTCAGGTCATGATCCTGGAGTCCTGGGATGGAGTCCCACATCGGGCTCCCTGCTCGGTGGGGAGTCTGCTTCTCCCTCTGACCCACCCCCCTCTCATGCTCTCTCTCTCTCTCTCAAATAAATAAATAAAATCTTTAAAAAAAAAAAATACCAGTCGTGCCTTATCAGGCATCAGCAACACCAGCCATATAATATCCATAATATCATCTTGCATTTCCAAGAGGTTTAACAGGACACGGGTATCCAGTTGTATTCTTTTGCTATTTTAGGAGGCAGGGACATGACTGTCTAATTTGTTCCTCTAACCTACTGCTCAGCACCAAGTGCCCAGCTTGTATGGTGGAATAAAAATTTGCCAAGTTGAATTGCCCTAAAAGAAGAAAGAAGAAAGCAGGTAAGGCGAGCCACGTGAAGATTTGGCGTCTTCTCTATGATGGAAAATGTTTAAAAAGAGAAGTGGGAACCGCTGGTTCATGAACTGGACCCATAAAGGAAAAGTCTACAAGAACTGACCTGAGTCTGGGGCACAGAATAGGGGGCTCTGGGATCAGGATTAGCCTTCAGGTGGGGGTGATGACTTCGAGGGTGACAGTTGGGACTCTTGCGTTCTGGTCTTGTTCTTTTCTTGTTCTGGGTGCTGGTTATACCGGTGTGTTCAATTTGTGAAAATTTATAGAGTCATGCGCTTACGTGTATTTTTCTATACACACATTAGGCAAGAAAAAAGTTTACATAATAGCAATCCTTTATAGGCAATCCAACTTCAGATAATGGAGCCTCTGAAGCAAATTGCCTGAAGCCGTGTTTACCCTTGAACACTAATTAATTAAGAGTCTGGGCTTCGGACCAAATGGCTCAGATTGGAATCCTGATTCCACCACTGACTAACTGGGAGATCTGGGTTGTAATGCGTAATACCTCTAAGATTCCATTTTCCCATCCATAAAGTGGGCAAATAATAATACAAACGTGACTGAGGTGTCGGGAAGACTCCTCAAAATTGCTCGTGCCCAGGATCTGGCACATCGTCCACTTCCAAGGAACGACTCTAGCCCTCTTAGAATTACTACAGTGCATACAAAGCTCAGCTGTCAAACAGAGGTGTGCCGGAAATTCACCTTTCTTTCTGCTTTTATACTTGGCCTTTTTTTTTTTTTTTAAAGTCCTGCTTTTTTTTTTTTTTTTTTTTTTTTTTTTTTTTTTTTTTTTAAGTCTGCTTCCTTTGGGTAGCAGAAAATCTCTGTCATTTCAGATTTCCTACTCTCACCCCTGGGATTGTATCTACATTTCAGCTTAGCCTATACGTTGCTCTGTACCGAGTCTGCCTACTACTTCTCACTCCCATGAGATCTTGGGTGGCCAGCCACAGAGATTTTAACTGCCAGTCTCCTTAGCTCCCCTCAGCTACTCCTGTGTTCCTCTGGGGAACATGGCCTGACCACGCCGCTCCAGCTCCTTACTAGGGTGAGGGTGCTCTGTGAGGCCGTTTTAAGCTGTCTGTCTGAATGTGTGCACACCCTCTACTCTGGGATCATACTGACCCGCCAGCGCTGTATCTGAGAAAGTGGTTTGTCTCCGCCTCAGCCAATGGAAGGATCAGGACAGAGGGAGGCCTGCATTACTTAGCAGAACGACTATAACACAGAGACTCTTGAAAACCGGAGAGAAGTTTATGTCTATTGTACGTAATTATCCGGGTATGTCTGGGCTGGTGGACAACCTGCTTCATGAGGTCATTCAGGGAACCAGGTTCCTTCCGTTTTATTTTTCCACCATCCCTTAAAGTATTTCTTCTTCTTTATGGTCAAAGTCAGACTGAGGCACATTCATGTTCCAGGTCACAGGTAGGAGAAGAGAGAATAAGTCCAGGCAAATCGTTCCCTTAAGTAGGTGAAGCCGAAGTTACTCAAAACCTTACCACTCGTGATCTTTCGATGAGAGCTTATCACATGACCACATCACCTGACTTATCCAAGCATTCCTTTCAGCAATGTTCAGCACTCTCCCTCTGGTAAACACCAGCTTCTTCATCATTCCGAATGGTGTTTATTTTCCATTTCAGTTAGTGTCCATAGGGAACTTTCTCTTTGCCCACTCCTTAATTGGCTTTGAGAGTGAAAGGACAATGGAAACTAGAAGTAGAATCAATAGGACTTGACAACCGATTATAGTTGATGACGATTTTAGATTCCACATATAAGTGAGATCGTGCAGTATTTACCTTTCTGTGTCTGACTTATTTCACTTGGGTTATATCCCCCATATTTGTCCATGTTGCAAAATGGCAGGATTTCCTTCTTTTTAAAGACTGAATAATATTCCATTGTATATATACGCACTGTATTTTCTTTATCCTTTCATCCATTGATGGACATTCAGGTTGTTTCCACATTTTGGCTATTATGAATAATGCTGCAATGAACTACAATAGTCAAACTCATAGAAGCAGAGAATAGAATGGTGGTTGCCAGGGGCTGGGGGGAGAGGAAATGGGGAGATACTGGTCAAAGAGTACAAAGTTTCAATTATGAAAGATGAATAAGTTCTGGAGATACTAACAGATAGCAGCGTGACTTTAGTTAAAAATACTGTATTGTATACTTAAATTTGCTGAGAGGATAGATCTTAAGTATTCTCATCACACACATACACACAGAAGAAAGACAATGATAACGATGTAGACTGATGGATATGTTAATTAGATTGACTATGGTGATCTTTTCACAATGTCTATTTATATCAAAACATCAAATTGTACACCTTAAATATGTATAATTTTTACATATCAATTATATCTCAATAAAGCCAGGAAAAAAAGTTGGTAAAATAGAAAGAGGAATTGAAGCTTTTTTTTTTTTTTTAATGTGAAGCCTAGGGTGATAAGAGCTGATACGGGAAATACTAGAAAAGGAACAAATTTAATGAGAATTTAAAAATTACAGTGAAAATAATAACAATATCCACCTTATGTACATACTGAGAACTTTGACTGTATTACTTCATTCAATCTTCAAAGCACTTATTCTTGTTTTAATTTGGAGATGAAGAACCGGGGCACGGTGAGGTAAAACAAATAGCCTAAGGTCATGCTGCGTAGCTCAAGCAGCAGATCAGTGTGTAGAACCATGTCTGTTTTGGTAAAGACAGGTCCTTCTTTTTCTACCTTACCTTGAGAGCTACCTAACGAAACTGAATAGCAGTCACTTCCTTCCGAGGCCCGTGAATTCACCAAGACTTTTCTCACCCAAGGCTCTTTGCTTTTGCAATTTTCCTTGCTTGGACTCCTCCTTTCTGTCACCTCTTCAGAGAAGTCCACCCTGACTCCCAACCTATGTGAAAAATCCACCCCCACCGCCTGCACATTGTTCTTTCTGAGCATGGAGCAGACTGGTCATTCCTGTATAGTTTATTGATTTGTATTTATCTGCTGAAGAGGGATCCTGGTGTAAGGTTTACGGGTACTAGAGCCAGACCGCCTGGATTTAAGCCCTTCCCAGCTGTGCGATCCTGAGCAGGTTCCTCTAATGTCCGGGTGCCTCAGTTTCCTCATCTGTAAAATGGGGGATAGTAATATTCCCTACCTCGTGGGACTGTGAGGAGGGTTAAACGTGTTAATATGTGTAAGGTGCCTAGAACAGTGGCCTGCACACAGCAGGGACTCTGTGCGTGTTAAATAAATAAAAGAAATAGCATACCTTTCGTCCACCATGCTGCAAAGTCCACGAAGATGGTGGCCACGTCTTCTCTCTCGCTACAGTGGCTAGCACAATGCCAGACCACGCCATCATCGCTGTTTCTGTTGCTTTACATCTAGTGAGCATTCAGTATCTGTTGAATGAATAAATATGTAAATGAACAGCTGAATGATGTTCTCCGTGGGGGAGGGGAGGAGCAGAATAACCTGGTGACCAAAACCAGCACATAGCAAGAGCACGAGTTTCCAGAAAATACTGACCAGTAGAAGTCCCCGACTCAGTGGGGAGTTGAACTCGGAACCTGTGTCTGCCGTCTGTGGGAACCAGATCATCCACGACGGAGTGCGGGAGCCGCCTGGACCACTCCCTAGAATTGTCCTCCTCTTACTTCCCAGCGGACAGACACTGCAGTCACCGACGCTGCGAGTGCTGCTAGGTCTCGGGCAGCCCCGGAAATGGGAAGGAGCCTCTGGGTGGGACCCAGGCGCACTCTCCCACCCACTGATTAGGCGTCTTGCTTGCTGACCCCGCCACCCTGGTAACAGCTGCTTCCCTGGCTAGCCTGAGCTCTGGCCTGGTCACAACATGGGGCTGTTCTGACTCTCTCTGAAGGGGACTTTTCCAGACCCCAAACTATGGCAGTTCTGTGGGCTGTCCCTTTCAGAGGCGACCGAGGCTCTTAAATCATGTGAAAAGCACCTCCAAGTGGGTGGGGACTCAGTCAGGCAGCCAGCTGCTCTATTAGTTCTTGTCCAACCCGGGTCTCCAAGGCGCCAGCAGAAGCCCAGTAAAATAGACCTCGATGGCCTGGCTACTTTCCAGAGCCTGGTCTGCGCCCTCCTCCTCCACAGCCTTTGTGGAGCCCTGACCGGTCCCTGCGGCCTCCTCCGGGCTGCCCCGCAAAATCTCCCCGTCTGCTGAGTCCCACTTGTTTTTCGGTCTCTGTTTGCTGAATGGCCGCAGGGTTTCCCCTTTCCTGTTCCAGACCAGCTGGAAGCCTTGTTGTTAACAGTTTGTTTGCAAGCTCATGGTGGTCTATGAACTGGTCTGAAATTTCCAGGAGACATTCTGTCGGTCTCCCCTCGGAATTATCCTCTCCTCGGGTAATTCTTGCTCTGCCCTCTCTCTGTCCCTTCTTCAGCCCACGCACTGCACACCTCGAAAACACTCCCCTCCTCCAGAGTTTCTGACGACAGAAAACACTTCCACCCCTAAAAATGTGAAACAGGGGAAGTCACCTTCCATGAGGCTCTTGAAGGATAGTCTTGGGGAAAATTCCAGGTCAGCTGTTTGGAAGCTGTTTGCAGTTGGTCTACTCATTAAGAGAATTTCTGGCCCCACTTAGTTGTGAGAAGCAAGCCATTAGCTGAGGAGCAGGGAAGAGAGTGACCATGACCAAGACTTGCTTTGGCACAAATGTCTCCAGCGGAGTCTATTCCTGTCCACAAGGCCTGGCAGTCACTCCGAACTCTTCCCCGGACGCCACCCCAGAGCCAGGCAGCACGCATCTCCTTCTCAGCAGCGTAGCGTCCATTTCCCACAGCAGGCCCGTCCTGAGGAACAAGGAGACAGACGTGGCGTGCTGACTCTTCGGTGGGTCTTGGCTGGAAGCATGTGTGGTTATACCCTCACTTTCAGCCGAGGCCCATATAAGTTATCAACATGTCCTTACATTTTCTTAAGGCCAATGGGATGAAACAAACCTTAAACTGCTAATAGCTTTTTGACTTGGAAGGGAACTCAGAAATGATCCAGTTCACTGGTGTTTAGGGTTTTTTTAGCCACAGCAAAACCCCTTCCAGTGAGATCTCACTGAGAAGCCCATGACCTGCGTGTGGAGTAGAGAAGAGCTCAGACCCCACAGACTCCCCTCCTTATCCTCTTGGCAGTTCCTGAGGCGCTCACTCTGAATGCCTTGGATTCTCTGGAACCTACCTTGAAAGTAATTTATTACCATGGAGCAAAATGTGGCCCAGAGAACCCAACCAACGTGCCCAATATAGAAGTTACTTGGAGGCCTGAACACAACTAAAATCCAAGTCTGTTGAAGCCAGATTTATGCATTTACAAACGTTCTGCCATGTAACATATTATCCACATTTGTGTTTAACTTAGCCCTATCATGAAATGGCTCATCCCATTTCTTTTCTCATTAATTTTAGTACTTTCTATTGTGTATTAGTTTTCTAGGGCTACCATAAAAAAGCTCCACACACTGGGTGTCCTAAACAAGAGAAATTAATTTTGTCACAGTCCTGGTGGTTGGAAGTCCAAGATTGAGGTGTCTGCAGGCTTAGTTCCTTCTGAGGCCTCCCTCCTTGTCTTGTAGATGGCTCTTTTCCCCCTGTGTCTTCCCACGATCTTCTCTCTGTGCACGTCTGTGTCCGAATTTCCTCTTCTTACAAGGACACCAGTCATATTGAATTAGGGTCCACCTAGTGATCTCATTTTAACTTAATTACCTCTTTAAAGATCCTATCTCCAAATACAGTCACATTCTGAGGCACTGGGGTTTAGGACTTAAACATATGAATAATTGGTAGTGGAGGGGGACACAGTTTAGCCCATAACAGTTGGCCAACCTTCACCCTTGAGTGGTTTGCTCAAACAGAGCATATGGAAGCTATAGTCCCTGATTTCTTGTACATTTAAAAACATTTTTCCATAGCCTTATTTTTAGGTCACTTTCTTTTCTCTTAAAACCTGGAAGACATTGCTCTACTGACTTCTAGCTTTGCAAATCATTATGGAGAAAGTCCGAGGTAAGTGGAATTTCTTTTTCTAGTTCCAGGGGGCAGATACACGACGGAGGCCATTTTGGACCGGCCCTGGACAAACAACAGGATGACTTCTGCCTCACGAGGGTGACCCCCAAGGAATGTCAGCTGAACCCAGCACAATCTGCTACCCCCGAACCTTGAGCAGGTAAATAGTTGTTATTGTAAGCCACTATGCTGGGGGACCACAGTGCGCTCCCCAGCAAGTGATGTCCGGCACACAGAGCCAGCACAAATTCTCCCTGGGCCACAGTGCAGTTTAGGACCCAAGGTTATGTGAGTGGGTGAGTAGTTTAGAATTCGTCTCTCTCAGGCCAACAGGTACCTGCCTCATGATGCTGTGTGGAAATGCCTGCCTCATCTGCAGACTGCTGCCTACGAATGTAGTTGTCTGAGCGCATCCTCTCTCAACTTCCTGTAGGGGCCAAACTTGGCTGTGCTGATTCTGGTGTTCACCATCTCTCTGGGGGCCCCCCAGCATTCCTGTTTGGATTTTGTGGACTTGGCAGCCTTTCTCCAGATAGGGCACCTGGGATCAGGTGGGATGACAGATAGTGCCTAGTTTTAGCACAGATGGAGTTGCTGTTTCTTGATTTTGTGTGTGTGTGTGTGTGTAGGGGGCGGGGTTTTTTATAGGAGGAGGCAGGTACATAGTCACTCTACCATTTACAAGTATTAGAATAATACAAATTTAAAAACGAACATGGGGGACTAACTCAGGATTGTCAACTTTTTATTTTATCACCTAAGAGTATTTTCGAAAGAGCAGGTTATTCTTTTACTATCAGCATCCGTTCACCAAAGAAAGTCATCACAGCACCTAACTAATTGCAAAGCACAAAAACTCAGAGAAAAGGATCATCCTCCTTAAGAGAGAATTAGTGTGTGATGTACCTCCTTATGTTTATGGAAAATATTAATTTTTGGAGATGCAGAAAAACTGCAGCTTAAAAACAGATTTTACACGACTTTCCTTGAAGTGGCCGATTTTCCTTAAAGTGAGCCTCCAGAATGTAAAGGAGCATGCATCTTCCTGCGGAGGTGAAAGTTCATCTCCCTCCCTCTCTGGGCAAAGTATTAAGACCTTCAAGTCATGACAATTACTTAAGGGCTGCATCAGGTTTCATGCTTCCTTATCTTGAAATAGTAAACCTTATTAGTCCCCCAGATCCAACCATTTCTGAGTTGAGCCTTGGTTGGCCCTTCTGATAAACTGCTGTTTACATGGGGGCAGCCAGCAGAGTTGGGGGGAGTTTGGAAGGTAAGGTAAGGACTTTGAGGCAGAATGAGGTCCACCAGTACCCCGCTGATGTTGCTGTCCCCCATCTGCCTGCCCCAACTAAGGGGCTGCTGGGGCTCAGGGCACAGGCCTCCAGAGTCTCAAAGCTTCCGCTCTGGATCCAGGCATCAGAGATCTGCGGGGGTGGCGTCATGTCCCCCTCTTGTACTTTGTAGCCCCCGAGTAAGAAGTGAATGGGTCATTGCAGGGCCCTGTGCACAGATGCTGACTGCTACCTTGTCCCAGGCGGGCTCTGCCTCACAGAAGGCTGCCCTACAGCTCTGGCAAGGGATCCGGTCAGGACGCACAGAGCTCCCAGAGGGTGGACACCGATAAGAGTGCAATTAAGGGTACTTTTTCTTCCTTTCAGAGAAAGGGAATGAAAAGTCATTTAGAAACCCAAGGAGAAGGTCTGGGAGGGGCTGCTTGAAGAATGGCTGGGGATGCCCCAGGACGCCTCTGTGCCTTTCACGGGAGCCCTGGGGAGCCCATTGTATCCAGCCTGTGATGGGATCCCCAGTCCCCCACCCCCAAAGTCCAGAGAAAGGCAAGTCCTGCTCTCCTGGGTGGGCCTTATGGCTGCCCCTCTACTCAATGGCCCACCAGGAAGGCACACATGGGCTGCAAACGAAGTCTGTATCTGTGAACACGAAAGTGAACCCTCCTATGGGGGAATGGGCCGCTCTCTGGCGTGCCTCCAAGAAGCCCAGCGTGGGCTCAGCGTGGGCTCAGCGGTCTTCTTGCTGCTGTGTCTCCTTGTTTCTGGCTCCATTCACCTGCCACCAATTTCCCCCACTTGAAATCAGACCCTGAGGAGATTGTTGTCAATTCCCGCAGGCCCGGTGCTTACAACGGAAACAGAAGAGTGGGCTTTGAAGGCTTGGCTTCAATTTCAGCCCTGCCTCTTGCTAACTGCGTAATGACAGGCAAGCTGGGAAAGCTCCTTGAATATCAGGTTTCCTCAACTAAAGAAGGCAGCAGATGCTAGTACCCGGCTCCTTCCCTGCGAGGAGGCGTGGCCCAAATGAGTCAACACACCTAAGGAATCACAATTAGTAATGGGGGTAACTGGGGTGCTGGTGGTCCCTCCTTCCCTCTCGCCTGACCTCACGTTAATTACCAGGTAGAGGACACCAGTGACAGGTCTTTCCTGCTGGTCTCAGCCTCCAGATCATGCTGCTCCCGTCTAAGAACACCCCGGGGGCATGCGCCTGGGTGCCTACTACTGCAGGGGCCTCCACAGACCTTCCCCCAGGCAAGCAGAACCAGTGTTGACGCTGGAAGGTACTTGTGGTTCTTATTATGATCTCAAGATGCACCTCACAGCAATCATCAGGGAAATTTAAAAAGACAAAGTTTATTATTCACAAATCCTGGACAATGCACAGCATGTCCAGGGCCCCACAGTGAGATTTCAGGGAGAGACAGAGAGAGAGAGAGATAGACAAAGAGAGGGTCGAGGCCTAGGTTCTGCCTTTATTGAGGTCGAGGGTGGGATGCCTAGGGTTTCAGTCTTCCTTGGCAAATTTAAAATATAGGAGTGGAATCAGGGCACTAGCCAGGAAAAGCTGGGTCATTCAAGCGGTCAGTTATCTAGGACCCAAGGGCTTTCTTTCTTTCTTTCTTACTTACTTTCTTTCTTTCTTCTTTCTTTTAAGATGTTATTTATTTATTTGAGACAGCATGGCGGGGGAGGGATTGGGGGTGGGAAGGGAGAAGGACAAGCAGACTCCCGCTGAGCAGGGAGCCCGATGCGGGGCTCAATCCCAGGACCCCAGGATCATGACCTAAGCCGATGGCAGATGCTCAACCGACTGAGCCACCCGGGCACCACTCCCCACAATGAGGGCTTTCTAAAAGGGGAACCTCATGGTTGGGAGGCCTGCCTGTCATCTGGTTGTGTGGCTAGCAGGATGTTTATTCAAGATGGAGGCCTTCGAAATGAGGCCTCAGCAATGCAAAGCTTCATGCCAGGCCTTTGCCCCACACCTGACTCCGAGGAGCTGACACAGCAGATTGCCCAGCTTAGGGTGGTGGCCATTTGATAGATAGGAGGCTAGAGACATGGTGCTTCAGCGCTGTCTTCCCTGATGGTCTCCAGGCAGCCAGTTGGCTCAACAGGATGTTCTAACGATCGCATCCTGGATGGTTCTACTGTCAAAGAGAAGTGAGGGGGACAAAGTGAAGGAAATCCATGCTTCCTGACAGATTAAAAGAATAAAATGTCCTCAGACCTAATTCATGCAAAGGATTTATCAATAGTCCAGAGCTGAAAATGATCATGAAATAAACTTTCTTTCTTTTTTTTTTTAAAGATTTTATTTATTTATTTGAGAGAGAGAATGAGATAGAGCATGAAAGGGGGGAAGGTCAGAGGGAGAAGCAGACTCCCTGCTGAGCAGGGAGCCTGATGCGGGACTCGATCCAGGGACTCCGGGATCATGACCTGAGCTGAAGGCAGTCGCCCAACCAAATGAGCCACCTAAGCGCCCCCAAATAAATTTTCTTTTAAAAAGACTTTTCATTAAGGGAAGAAACACATGCTCATTGTGAAAGTGAAAAGAATGTGTAGGAAAGCATAAAGAAGAAAACAGCATCACCAAAGCATCATCACCCAGAGATAAGACACAGTTAACATCTTGGTGTATTTCTTTCAGTTTATTTTCTATTGAAAAGAAATCTTAAAAGCATTATTGAGAACTCTTAAGTTTCTGCTAAATTTATATAAATTATATAACTATTACCTGACACATATTTTCCTATATCTTAAAGAGGTCTTTTATTGGTGGCAAAAGTATTTCATTGAATGAATATATGAATTTATACATGAATTTACAAATGCCCTTACTATTGGATAGTAAATGGATTCCTATTTTTTTTTGCTATTATAAATAATGAGAAAAAAAAATCTAAGCATTCAGGTCTCTGTTTATAGCTCTGATAATTTCTATACAATAAATTCCTAGAAGTGATATTGCTAGGTCTCCTTCACATTTTCTACAATTTCTCTGGGTAGCTCAGTGATTCTATCACCTTACTCTCCTGCCAAACTCAGTTTCTTAAAACAAAACTTTGATAATAGCCAAAAATAGTACTGGCATAATAATAATAAAAAAAAGAAATCTTGCCATTTGCAACGATGTGGATGGAACTAGAGGGTATTAGGCTAAGCGAAAAAAGTCAATCAGAGAAAGACAAGTATCATATGATCTCACTGATATGAGGAATTTGAGAAACAAGACAGAGGACCATAGCGGAAGGGAGGATAAAATGAAACAAGATGAAACCAGAGAGGGAGACAAACCGTAAGAGACTCTTAATCTCAGGAAACAAACTCAGGGTTGCTGGAGTGGAGGGGGGTGGGAGGGGTGGGGTGGCTGGGTGATGGACACTGGGGAGGGTATGTGCTATGATGAGCGCTCTGAATTGTGTAAGACTGATGAATCACAGACCTGTACCCCTGAAACAAATAATATATTATACATTAAAAAAAAAAAAGAAGATAGCATGAAGGGAAAAATGAGGGGAGGAATTGGAGGGGGAGATGAACCATGAGAGACTATGGACTCTGAGAAACAAACTGAGGGTTCTAGAGGGGAGGGGGATGGGGGGATGGGTTAGCCTGGTGATGGGTATTAAAGAGGGCACGTACTGCATGGAGCACTGGGTGTTATACACAAACAATGAATCCTGGAACACTAAAAACAAAACAAATCATACACCAGTGGGAGAGTAACTTTGTAAGCTATTTTGGAAAGTAATTTAAAAAGATGCCTTAGTAATCTAAAAACAAACAAAAAATAGTACCGGCATAATTCTCCTCCAATAGGTAATATAATCAAAATCCAGAACAATTTTCACAGGCTGGAACAGTAACTCAGATGTCAAATGAAAATCCTTGGGATAAAACCTGGCATTCAAGTCACCAGACAGAGTGGCTGGAGTACAAGAGGGACGGTTGTGCAACGTCGGTTGCACAACGACGGTTAGCAACGGTTGTGACAAGTAATGTGAATCCAAGAAAGCTTACCATTTTCGGTCGTAGTAATAGAAGTATGGAGTCCCGAACTGGAGGCTGATGGCCTCTGCTCTGTGTGGCCAGACCCAGCCTCGGCACTTGAGTCCACACTGGGAAGGGAACTGTCACAAGTGGTCCATGTTCAGAGGAGTGATCAGAATAAGGGAACAGGAACCTGTGTTCTCTTGCTTCTCTGTGTTGGCACTCAGCAGCCACGTCTTTACATGACACATGTCCCCTGTCCAGGGCTGACGGATCCAGGGGTGGTGCTCAGAGTCCCTGTAGGAGGATGACACTTGGAACTGAGAGACACAGAAAGGAGAGTCGCTGATCTGAGTTGTGTGAACGGCACGGACCCCAGCCCTCATTTCCCAGCAGCTGCTTCCTAAACCACGGATGTTTCATTCTTCCCTTGACCCTGCGGGCCATCTCAGGTAACGCTGACCAGAGCCGGTTCTGTAACTTGCCACAGAAAAGAGCAAGCCCTAACCAATACAATATGAGAAATGTTAAAACAACGACGGTGTTTTTTTCCGGAGGACAAAAGACTCCGAGCGAACGTGAGAGCTGTAGGCAAATATTTAACGTCTAGTCATGGAGCAGCCCCATCAGACTTGTTCCACGAGGCCTCAAGGGGCAGAAGTGGAAGATGGGAAGAGTTGCTCTGGGGGTCAGTTTTCCCGGAGTGCAAATGTCCGCTCGTTTTTGCACGACCACGTGAAAGGGCAGTTGTAGAAGGATTCCAGCACTGGACACTATTACTACTTTTAGAGCGTCGCTCTGATCTGGACAACCCACCTTGCTCATCCCCTTCCCCTTGTTCAAAGCCATCCAGGGCTCTTGGAAGGCAGCTCCTGGGATTTTCGTGCCCCCTAGTGGACAAGGACGAGAACTTAACATACTCTCCAAAGCGGTGCTCCTTCTAGGCTTCCAGGAAACGTAAAAGAAGCAGCAAAATATGAAGAATAAATAAAATAAATAAGAAAACGATGTCATGAATTTTGGAGCAGTTCACACTCCCTGCTTCATGTTTGATTCTCTTAGTAGTGTAGTGTCCGGGAAGTTTATAAAATTGCTGGCCTCCCCCCATTTGCCTCTAAGTGTCTCCACTGTATCCTCTTACATATGTACCCTTTCCAATCAAATGGATTTGTCCCCAAGAGCAGATTCGAATTGCATCTGATGAAAGGACAGTCCTACACCAGCTCCACATCCCACATGGTGCTCATGGTAAAAAAAGGATAGGGCCACCTACTAGACAAGGACTCTCAGGCTTATGTAGCCTACCTTCTCAGTTCCTGTTCTTGGGTAATAACCTCATTGTTAAGATGACACATCACAGAACCTAAATGACATAATCTGAATCCCCTACTGACATTGTCTAAGAATCTGGAGAATTTCATATTCTACCTCCCACTGGATGGGGCTTCTGGAACAGAAGGCTTTTAATAGAACAGATTTCTGTGACAATACCTTATTCTTCAGGTTTACAAAGGCCACCCTTCCATTGGTCAGTCTCTGGGGCATTCTGAGAGGACTCTGGGTTTTTCTGAATGGGGCATCATTAAAAACAAACAAACAAACAAACAAAAAAACCTCTACAACCTCATTTAGAGCATCTTGAAGAAATACAAAATGAACCCAAGGTCAGTGGTTTACTTTACTAATGCCTTAGCAGCCTAGGATCTGCAAACACTTTCCAAAACTCCAGGAAGGAAGATTGAGTCTGGTGGGAACCCTGCTGACTACAGAGTTATTCCCTGAATTTAACCAACCAATGGGGGGCGGGGCTATAAATGGGCCTCTTGTCTTCAGCAGTTGCCTGCTAGCAGGTTGATGGATTATCCACGGTGTTCCTCTACTGCCCAGGAACTGGTAACTGACCGAGTGAGAAACTCAGTCACTTAGAAAAGAACGAGTCTGCGTGTGATGTGGGGTAAACGGGAACCGTTTCAAAGCTATAAACTAAATAATTACAAGTGCAAGGGTAAAGTTGTCATGCAGGGGTCGTGTATGTATTTGGGGAAATTCACTGAAGTGGCTCACGTGCCTATAATTATGCCAGATTCACAGTAGTATCTCAAAAATATTTGTAGAGTGAATAAAGGGAGAGAGGTGGAAATTGGGGTGGGGAGAAGAGGCAGGGATCACAGACTTTGAGACTTCTTAAAGGACAACTAGCCCAGTAGATTCCAGAGTGTTCTGTGAACCCAGAGAGTTTTAAAGAGGTGTTCAAATGTTTCATTCCAATTTCATTTTTAAAATATATTTAACTTGTGATTAAAAGTGCTATGAAAATGCATACTCAAAATGCATGAGCTTATGCTACCTGGTTAGCTGGTTTTGGGGGTCTGTTTTGTCTTTGATGACCTTAAATTAAAACCTGCTCTGCCCCAATTCTAAGGACTACCCTGAGTAGATTAGGCAATTACTGAAAACAAACAAAACAAGGCAAAGGAGAGAGAGAGAGAGAGAAAGAAAGAAAGAAAGAAAGAAAGAAAGAAAGAAAGAAAGAAAGAAAGAAAAGAAAGGAAGGAAGGAAGGAAGGAAGGAAGGAAGGAAGGAAGGAAGAAAGAAAAAGAAAGAAAGGAAGAAAGAAAGAAAGAAAGAAAGAAAGAAAGAAAGAAAGAAAGAAAGAAAGAAAAGAAAGGAAAGAAGGAAGGAAGGAAGGAAGGAAGGAAGGAAGGAAGGAAGGAAGGAAGGAAGGAAGGAAGGAAGAAAGAAAAAGAAAGAAAGGAAGAAAATGACTAGGATTTGCAAACACTTCCATGTATCAATCACGATCTTTGTGATACAGTGCAACCAAAATAAATACACAGATAGCCTTGTTTGACTACTTTGTATTAATCCAATATGCATTTGAAATTGTTTATGTACATGAATTTATACTGTATTTTTACATCTGTTTTTTATAAGAGTTCTGAGGGCAAAATCGTGTGTTGCTAACAAATAATTATAAAAGCCCCCGGCAACCCCCTCATTTTTACAGAAGAGGAAACTGAGTCACAGGGTAGGGATGAACCCCATTGGTCACTCACTACTATGAGTAGCCAAGCCAGCACTTGAACCTAAGCTCTACTTCTTCATGCAAATCATCCTGATTTTTTTTTTTTTCCTATTAAATGTAGTTGAGTTTTGTATCCATCCTCTTGCTGGCAAATGAACTCCATTGTCTAACATGAATTTTCTTGCACTGGGGGCGGGAAAAATGTTACCAAACAGCCTAGAGTGTGTTTTGGAATTTAGCCGTAGAAGCTCAAAGGACAATGATTATGAGCACAAAGCCACTGACCCATGGCCAAGTTGGGAAAGAGGTTTACAGCTGCAGGGAAACCGGGGCTATTGTCTGGTCTCGGAGCCCCTGCGGAGGGAAAGTTTCACCAGCGGATGTACTGAGAGCTTTTTTGTATGTCCCCAGCTGAGTCCTGTCAGTTGGGCTTTGTTGGCACTCTCTGGCAGGGTGATGGGAAGGACCCCCACCCCCAGCCCCCTCTTTCCTTCCTTCAGAGTCACCCCAAGGGTAAGATCACAGAGGCTGAGAGAAGAGGGGTTCTCCAGCTCACAGAGGCAGCTGTGGGCCAGCCAGGGCTGGGGAGCAGATGGCTGGCCTTTCTCAGCATCACATTGGGCCTTGACAGATGATCACATGGCCTTTCAGGAATGGGGTAAATGGCGGCTGCCTGTGGGAGTCTCATCAAGTCCCAAACGGGCTACCGTGGTTTCTATAGCAACAGAATCCGTGTTTCTAATGGAAGGTAGCAGCAAGTTGGCCTTTCCTTTGCGTTCTACCCTATTCATTCTGCAGATTGTTACTGGAGCCAGGCCACCCTGTCTGCTCCTTTCCTTTTCTCCTTAACCCTCCCAAACCCCTGAAACCCCACTGCTTTGCCCTCCAAGTCCCGAATCACATCTGGCTCTCACCTTTTCATTCCACTCCAGTCCTTCCTCTGCTCTCAGGTGACTCACTGCACTCACCTCCTGCTGATCTTACCAGCTCCAGCTGATCCCATCTGCGCGTCACCGGCCACGATCCTAAGTCGTCACCATGCGCAATGCCCATGCGCAATGCCCATGCACAGGCAGAAGGAGCCCACGGATCCTTACGAGGATGAAGAAAAGAGCCAACTTGCAAGCGACAGACAAATGTGTCTGCAACAGGGTGATCCTGCCCGTCCCCTGCTCAGAACACAGTATCTGTCCACACCTCCCTGGCTGGGGCTACTGTCTCTCATAACTGGGCCCCGATCTTTCCAGCCGTCTGTCTCACTAGATCCGCGACTTCTCTGCCCCTCAACAAATGTTATCGGGACAAATCTTGCTATTGGCCATCATGGTGTCCTGGCTTCCGACTCTTGTGTTCTGTTAGGGAAACCAGGAGGTCGTTAGACTGATGTGGCTCTAATGCCTCAGCAGCCTAGGTCAGCAAACCCAAACCTAAGCCTGTAAATGCCTCACGGTTAAGACATGGAAACCTAAGGCCAACCAATCATAAGAGACAACGAGGCTTTCCCACGGAAGGCGCCTCTTAAGCGATAGCCTATCAGGAGTGCCCTTGCTTTGCTTCCAGCGTCTTCTCTATAAAAACCTCGCTCCAGTTGGTGGAGCCCTTCTAACCACTTACGGTTTGGCACAGCCTGATAGGAATCGATGTTCGTTCAAATAAACTTAAAAATTTTAACATGTCCCTGTTTACCTTTTAACAGTTCCTTCAGCATGGAAGGTTTTCCTCCCTCTATCTGCTTGTCAAAATTCTTCAGCACGCTCAAGTTCACGGAATCCTCACCTCTTCCAAAGAGCTTGTGCCCAGACAGAGTCCCTCCTTCCCTCCGTTGTCAGCGCATCACACCGAGTCAGTGCAGGTGAGTGTGAGGGCCCGACTGCCTGGGTAGCCCCTCGTCGTCACTGGGAACCTGGCAAAACGCAGGACCGTCTGGGCATCGGTTCCCCCCGTGTGAGATGAGGAGGAGCCTCGTGGGTGAGGAGGAGAGGAATTAACCCACACGAAGGGCTTAGAAGAGGGCTTGGCAATTAGAAAGCACTCAGTAAATGTTCATTCAGCGGTTTCATTAAATCCGCTGTTTTGGTTAAATGGGCGAAGAAGGCAGCACTTTAGTTCTCTAACCGTTCCTATGAAGCCCCTTTGCAGATTCAGGGTTGCCTGCCCCTCTGAGGAGGTGCTGGGCAGGCCCCATCATATTTCTGATTACTCTTAGATAGCAAAAAAGTCCAGTCCAAAGTCTCATAGTCATGTAATTCTTGTGCATCAGTCCAATCGTCAGAATCATAAAGGTTCACCAGCCTGAAGGTTCCCCTCGTCCTACCTTCCTTTAGCTGAGCAACCTGCTATGGGATGGGACACGTCTGGCTTCCCAGTGTTCCTGCTGGTGATCCTTCCAGAGCTGAGTGTGGGGCTGTGGGTCGGTGTGCTAGGGCTCCTGACACAAAGTACCACGGACTGGGGGGTGGGGGGTCGGGTGTTACACAGCAGAAATGTCCTGTCTCCCAGTTCTGGAGGCTGAGTCCAAGATGAAAGTGCTGGGAGGTTTGGCTTTTCCTAAGGCCTCTTTCACTGGCTTGCAGCTGACTGCCTTCTCTGTGTGTCCTCACATAGTTTGTCGTCTGTGCATGGGCACCCCAGTGACTCTCTGTGCGTCCAGATGTCCTTTTCTGATAAGGACACCCGTCAGATTGGATTTGGGCCCGCCCATAGCGGCCTCATTTTAACTTCATTAGCCCTTGAAGGCTCTTATCTCCAAATACAGTCCCATTCTGAGCTACTGGGGGTTAGGGCTTCAACATAGGAATTTTGGAAGAAGACAGTTCAGCCCAGATAGGCAGGAAGGAGAGGGATGGGGACAAGAAAGGGCTTCCTCATGTGGACAGTTGTGTCGGGCTTTGGTGTTCTCTGGGCATGGCAGATGGCCAGACCGGACGCTTGTGCTCATGGGCAGTCCTGTGCACTCCTCACTGTCCTCACTGATCCCTGCAGGACCTTCCATTAGAGATCCGTTTAAGCAGCCAAGCCTCTGCCCTGGCTGGCTGCTTCCGGACTCCCCACCCAGTCCCCTGGGCTTTGGTTGTCTCTCCCCCTGTTGAGTCCAGGCAGGCCTTGTGGAGGAGTTCTGCTTCATAAACCTATCTAACCCCCCGTGACTGCATTGTGTGGCCCTGTCATTGGAGGGCGTGCAGCTTGCTTCCAATGCAGCCATTGCTCTCTCTCCTGCCTGCTCCAATCAGGCCTGAAAGGTAGATGTCTCCAGTGGGTGTGACGCTAAATCCGACGTCCTCTAGACCTCCAGGGACGTAGGCCAGGGACATACACTCGGGTGGCTTTCCCTCTCAGTCCTCCACATAAATATGCCAGGCCTTGTCAACCTCAGGCCTCCATGGATGTTTGCTAAGGTGAATGGAGGCGTGGTTTGTGCAAAGTTTCACTCCGCTACCTCTCTGCACCAGCAGGATCCCTTGCTGGGGTCGGTTGCTTTCTGACCCATCTGGTCTGCAGAGTTGGCGTTTGTCATCCTTGCTAAGGTATGTCACGGAGATGTCCTACAGAGAGAAGGCGGCAAAGGAAAGCATTTTCTAGGAAGTAGCAGCTTTGATTTACCTTGATTGACTTTGGAAATTATTTTAGAGAGGCACAAATTACCAGCTGGTTACAGAGTGTGCTTAGGTGATGTGGCAGGATACTTATTTAAGAGTTGTAAACTGACATTTTATCTCTTCTGTAGGAAATAGGGGGTGGTGCTTCCTTGTGTAAAGAAAGGTTTAACACAGGTTGAAAGCAGGTGTTGCTGGCAAACCAGCTCCTTTGAGATTTGTTCCCAAATGCCTGAATCCATTGAGGAGAAGGAACTTGAGAGAGAAAGAGCCTCTGAGGGAAACCTGGAGGCGGGGGTGGGTTTCAAGCCCAGCCTGGGACAACCAGAGGTCCTGGGGGTCCTGTGAAAAGCAACTATTCACACGCTGGTCCCTGACAGTGTCCTGGGGATGTGAAAGAAACTCAGAGGGATGGGCCCTGGGGGGCATAAGAGAAACTCATCCAGGTTCCTGGGTCCCCATCCCTCCAAAGGCACAAACAAGACAGTTGTGGGCCAGACAGGGCCATGGGAACTGGAACAAAGGGTATCTCAGTGATCCTCAGTGTGGACAGATGACTGATGCCAGCAGGGGCCCCCCTTGGTCCTTTGCCCTCTTCTGGCGATGAGCAGAAGACAGAGCAGCCCCAAGAATGAAATTTAATTTTCCTTGGATCTTGAAGCAGTGCATAGGCTGAGTATAGAAAATAAAGACATTTAGTGTTTTTCACACCCTAGAGTTTGGGGACTGAGATTCATTCCCATTGCATTATTTCAGAAAAGATTTGGTCTTAAACGCTTCTCCGTGATATCCAGGTTGGTCAAGGAGCAAAGGATTTCTAGCAGCATGGACACGGTCGCCATCTAGTGGTTATATAACATAATAGCATTTGCATACAGACCTAAGAGAAGCTCAGTGTTCTGTATTTTGCTCTTCTCTAGAGAAATTCAAAATGGCAGAAAGATACTACATAAAATAATGAAGGTGTGAAAGATTATATCCCACAAACAGGGTTTCTAAAAAGATCTAAAATTGGAGAGGTAAAACGATAGAGTAGCATTATAATTCTAGGGTCTCCCAGCCCCTCTAGAAATTACAAGTATTTAAATCAATGTGTTAGTAAGTTTATAGTGTAAGGAAAATATGTATATAACAAAATCATCATAATTATAAAGTATAAAGTAATTATAAAGCATTCCTATAATTTCCAGGCAAGAATTGCTACAACTTTCATGGAAGTGAGGAGTGCGGGCTTATGGAATAAACATTGTGTTAAAAGTCCACGCTTCTGTTCTGGTGTTTCCCAACATCCATTCCCACGTCTTTAGAAATACATCCCCTAATTTTTAGCTGTCAGATGAAATCACAGAATAAAGAATACAGATGGAATTTCCCAGCCTTTCCTGCTGTTGGGATGCTATGACTCAGTTCTGTTCTTATTTGCACCTGTGTCTGAGTAGCTGGAACGTGAGCATGATGGCTGAAGCTCAAGGAACCATTCTGAGCAGAGAGGTGGAAGGCTGTGGTGAAGATGAAAGAGCATCAGGAGAGACGTTTCCTGGGTCTTTGATAATTAATGAGCTGCCACGCCAACCCTATACTGTGTCTCTCCAGACTTCCTTTATATGAAGGAGGAATACTTTCCCATCTTGTTTAATATAGAATTTGATCCCTGGAAATGGCTTTTTGCACGTCAGAAACCAGCTAGCTGAAAAAAGCTGCATGGTTTCAGAGGCTATAAAGTAGACCTCTGTTCAGTTAAGCCATTTTGAACTGGTTTCACAGTACAGAAACCAGTAAATCAAAGACCATCAAAACAATGTCCAGAAGAGTTCTGATGGGTTCTTGGGTAATGGTGGCCACTTGAGTCTGAAATCTCCATATATCCTTCCCCTAAGCCATAAAGTCAACATGGAACACAAAATCACACATGCCCCAAACCTGCAACATCACTAGGAGACAGGTCTATCACAAACTCCAAACCGTACAAAGAGCAATAAGCACCTAATTTCAACAGAGATACTGTGGGAGCGCCTGTGGGGAGGAGAGCTGGGGGATGGAAATCCTGCCACTGTGGGGAGGGGGGCACCAGGAAGGGCTGGGACAGTGAGGGGACCAGAGCCTCAGAGGAGATGGCTTCTAGGGCAAAAGAGATGAAGTAAGATATGCCAGAGAAGGGAAAGAAAACAATTAGAGGCATGAAGATTGGAAAAGAAGCAGTATAGGGAGGGGGGATTGGTTAGCCCGGTGATGGGTATTAAGGAGGGCACGTACTACATGGAGCACTGGGTGTTATATGAAAACAATGGATCGTGGATCACTACATCAAAAACTAATGATGTATGGTATGGTGACTAACATAACATAATAAAATTTAAAAAAAAAAAGGAAGCAGTACAACTATCCTTTTGTGTAGCTGATGTGATCATATAACTGGAAACTCAGTCATCAATGCTCGCACCCATGCAAAAAATGAAAGAATCCAACAATGGGGCAGGATGTACCATTGCCTGGTGCAAAACCAATCACCTTGAAGGGTATGTCACCTCTTGGATAGTCTGCCCCCAAACCTACAACCCCAGTCTGGTTTTGAGAAAAATATTAGACAAACCCAAATTGAGAGGCATTCAGCAAAACGCCTGACTAGTACCCCCCAAAACTGTCGTGCTCATGAACTATAAGGAAACGTCAAAGAATTGTCACCGACCAGAAGAGACTAAGGAAAGACAACTACTAAGTGGACCATAGCATTCTGGATGGGATCCCCGAACAGAAAAAGGACATTGAGGGGAAAGCTAGTGATATCCAAATAAAGTCTGATTTTGACAGCAGTGCAGAAATGTTGGTGTTTTAGTTTAGACAAAGGTAACGTGGTAATTGTGAGATGTTCACCTTGGGGGAAACTGGGTGAGGTAAGTATGTTGTAACTGTACTGTTGTAAGTTTTCTGTAAATCAAACTATTCTGAAATTAAAAGTTCATTTGAAAGAATAAATAGCCTTTATATATACAAAGAATAACCAGTTAGAGGAGAACCCCTACGAACAATAACCTCAAAAAAATTAAATACTTAAGAATAAGCCTAATCAGAAATGTGCAGAATCTAAATGAATAAAACAATAAAAATTCTCTGAAAGATACAAAATTAGCCTTAAACACATGGAAAGATATCCCTTGTTCTTCAGTGAAAGAATTCAACATGACCCCCACAAGTAGATTTATAAATTTATCTCAATCCCAATAAAAAATACCAGCAAGCTTTTGTTATGAGGTGAGACAAGTTGATACTGATGTTCACGTGGGGGAAAAAAGTGCAACAAAAGCCGAAAACCCTGAAAAAGAAAAGGTACGGGGTGTGGGGGGGGTGTATATCAGACATTAAAACATCTAATACAGCTTCTATAATTAAAACGGGGTGGGGGTGCCTGGGTAGCTTGGTCGATTGAGTGCTTGACTCTTGATTTTGCTCTGGTCATGATCTCGGGGTCCTCAGATGGAGCCACACATTGGGCTCCGTGCTTGGTGGGGAGTCTGCTGAAGGATTTCTCTTCCTCTCCCTCCGCCCCTCCCCCTGCTCGTGCCCGCTCTCTCCCTCTCTTTAAAATAAATAAATCCTTAAAAACAACAGTGTGGTGGTAGTGCATGCACAGACAAACCAATGAAATAGGACAGAAGTCCAGAAACAGACCCAAACACATATGGAAATTGGGTAAATGATACAGGCAGCATCTAAAATCCCTGGAGCAAAGATGGGACTTCGACGGTCTTCTTGAGCACACTTGGCCCGGATTGGCCTTACTCTGTGAAGTTGGCATGACAACATCGTGTGAGAAGAGAACCAGATGTATGACACGGTGACCTCACTATCTACCAATTTCAAGTAGATCCTTTGATCCCACTCATCCTCCTTCCTATCAACTGTGAATTGGGAGTAATAATAATACCTTAATGACTTCCTGCCCAGGGGAATTTCTGATATCCAGTGAAAAAGCTATGAGATGAGTAGAGCCGTAGGAAAATGAGGGACTATGAAGCAGGTTCAACTCAGCACAAATTCTAATGGAGTTTAACGGTGTTGCTTTCTATTCTGGGGCCCTCGTGACATGGCCCAAGCTACTCTGGATTAGAATTTGCTGGCCAAGTGAGAAATGGAGGAAAATAATACCAAATTGAGTAAGGGACAGGCGGGGCCAAATAGGGAGAGATAGGTAGGGGGCCATGAGACCAGGCTCACAAAATTAAATGGAGGAGATGAAAGGAAACCAGAGATAAGGGAACAAAGCAGACCATCCTGTCCTAGGTGTCAGAGGTGGGGTTTTGTTATAATAGCTACTTGTGACCAACCAAGAATTACCGGACCCTAAAAAGGAAGTAAGCCATTGAAGGTGTGATCACTAGTCCTTATTCAATGGTGCTATCAATAGAGATGTTAAAAAAATTTAAGTTCCTTGGTTAGCTTTCTATAAAAGACCATCTCTAAAAGCCCTCACTGGCAACCCTGTCAGGACCCCTCTCACTCCTGAGAGCTTTTTCTGTATCCTTGCTTCTATCGCTTTACTCACTCTCCTTTGTCCCGAGATTCATTCTTCGACTCCATGAGACAAGAAACTCACTCTCCCGCATCAAAGTGACCATTAATAAGTCTGAAAAAGAGGTTTTTTTAAAACATTTTCTTCTTCCTTCCTCCTTTCTTTTTTTCTTTTAAGATTTTTTTTTTTTTTTTTTTTTTTTGACACAGAGAAACAGCAAGAGAGGGAACACAAGCAGGGGGAGTGGGAGAGGGAGAAGCAGGCTTCCTGCTGAGCAGAGAGCCCGATGTGGGGCTCGATCCTAGGACCCTAGGATCCTGACCTGAGCCAAAGGCAGACACTTAACAATGGAGCCACCCAGCGCCCCTTCCTTCCTCCTTTCATTTATTCATTTTTTAAATTCGAGTTCAGGTCCCCCGAGTCGCAAAAAAGTGGGAAAACACCTCCCATTTATGGTCTTCACATCGAAGATGCTGAAGGTCAGCTATAAAGTGACCCAAGCAGGAATATGAGCTGTGGCACATTCTCTGAAATGTTTAGGCAGGCTGTGGCCTCTGTCCTCGAGTTGGTCTTCACATGACCCCAGCCAAGAAGACATGTGCACAGCATAGTCCATTGATGAAGTTCAGCTGCTGATCCCTCGCAGTTCAGGGCCTGAGAAATCTTGAGGTTAAAGGGAAGTTTTAAGAGCAAGTCTCTCTTAATATAGGCAGGGCGCCTACTCATTTCCGCAGGAGTTTAGCTGACTTTTGAGTTGGAGAATGATCTCACTCAGTGAAACAGAACTTGGTCAGGCCAGCTTTGTGTCGTTCATGAAGACCTAGTATATCATGACGATGTATCGAAGAGCACTGTGAACCCTCCAGAAATGGCACCATGGAAGTGTTCCAAAAGAGGACTCTCTGACTCTCAGCAAGATGTTTTCTGAAATGATCCTGCCCCATCACTATGCAGCCATTGCTACCTACAGTTTTGATGAGGACACTTTCTAGAAGTGTTTCCCTGTTGGATCCACCTGATATGTAGGATCCCTCCCTCCTTTCTTCCAGGCATGAAATGTCTTTCCTACTGAGAGCCTCTGGCCAGACAACAAAGATTGGGTCATTGTCTGAAGAAGGTGCCCATTAATACCCTTGGAATGATAATGGGGTGGGGGGAAGGCTCTTTAGTCTTGTTTGTATCCATTAGTCCCTTAGCAGGGTGATCTTACAGGAGCCCAAGTCCGTGAGCCACGGTGCTGAGAAGATGAGGGAAAGGGAGGTCCCACAAGGAGGAAAGGTAGCAATATGAAGGGAAGGAGGACAGGGAAGCACCCTGGCTGGGAATTCTGAGCAGCCTGAGAATAACACGCTTAGGAAGGCAGGCTCTGAATGATGGTGTGGCTGTCACAGGTGTTGGGTAAATAGGAGGGCCCCTTGCAGACAAACATCCCGATAAATGCCTCGAAACAAACTATTGGCATTTTCCCACCAGGACCTTAGTGGACGTTCTTCCTTAAAAGTAGCTCTCAGTGAAAACGCTGCCTGTTTTCCTTAAAGGAACCAACAGAGGGCACTGTCACCCAACAAAGCTATGTTCCAGTCCCACCAAACCATTTTCCAAGCCTGTAGGTCATCCCCTTCCGCTCTAATCTCCGAAAACTCATCTTCTTGAGCAATTCTAGACTGAATTCTTTTTTTTTTTTTCAGCTTCCTGCTCAGCTGTGGTAGAGATGTTTGTTTACAACAGGATCGCCGCTGAACATATGCTCTATGAACCGGGTAATTCAATATCCTGGCTGAGCCCAAAGAAACAGGACAGTTTGGGTAGCATTATTTTGTGGCAAGGAGAATGCGTGAGTTCTTGTGTTTAGAAGACCACAGATGCAAACACTTTGAGGATGTAAAGGGAATTCGGATAGTGGGGGAGGTGGAACAGTTAGGTCATGCATCCTCAGAAACAAAGGAAGCTGACAGACGCACACTCACACACACCACTCACCCATGCACGCACACACGTGGGATCTTCCGAGGGGACCCAATAGGCAAGGGACTTCAGTTCACCACCGCCTCATCAGGGCCTGACATCTGTGCCCTATAAATATCTTTGAATCATAACAGAAATATTTAATATCAAAATGTGTTGAGAAGTTCAGTTCACTGGCTGTTTAGTTTATGCAGCTCTAAATAACGTTTCACTGTTTTAACTGATTTTTAGCTCCGCTGACTGAATCAGCTCTTTGTTTGGAAATCACATAAATACAGGGATAGAGTCCATAAATACATTGACCAAACACTAACTGCCCTTTTCCCCTCAGCTTTCCTGAAAGCCTCCCATTCTCCGTATATGACTTTCTTCCCTAAGAGTGCCTTTGGAGGCTGGTTCCTGGGAGATTCTCCTGGGCTGCGAGGAAGCCAGTGTTTCCCCTTGTGTTCCTGAGGGGGGAGGGAGGATCCAACTTCCTGAGGGTTTCAATCTGCTCCTCTGCTTAGTCCTTTTCCTCCCAGCTTCTCCCCTCCAGGGCAGACCCCAAGGAAATGGCACAGTGAATTTTCTGTCCTTCCTCTGCCTGGAGTGCCTTCTAAGTCCTGAGGCTTTTATTTCAAGATATTTAAGATGGGTCTATTAGAAATGGAAAGCAATGACAAAATGGGGCTGGGAATACAATGTCACAATTCAGATACTCATCTTTTATGAATTAAATGCCTAAAACATGAAAAGTGCAATGCAGCATAATTGTGTCAAAGCATAATTAAACTATTCACAAATGACCATAACTCATAATGCAGAGCAGGCAGGTTTCAGAAGTTGCAGAAGAGGTCTTTCACGCAAGCCCCGTGAGTTTTGTCCAGGAACACACACCCTCATTCGGCCATGACATCAGAGGTCTAAGTCCTTGGCCCTTTGTCCTCCACCTGAATAGGGAAGGCCATTTGGAAAGTGGACATGTGGGAAAGGCCTTCCGGAGACTGTGTGCAATGTGGACTGCAATGGAGAGAGAGAGATATGGGGGATTTATTTGGATATAATGGTGGCCATCTGGACCGAGGCCCCAAAATAAAGCCATAAAAATGGTGATGATGAGATGAAAGGGACTAACAGAGGTATTTTGAAGGGAGAATCTCCTTGTTTTTCTTTTATCTATGTGAAGTAGCAGAAACAAACAGAATTAATAGAGGAATTTTTATCTATTCCTTTACTTTTAATGAGCAAAAAGAATTAATCTACAGCTTCCGAAAGCTTCCAGAAACTGGTGACCTGCCTCAAGGTACTGTTTTCCATTTCTCAGGAGAAGAGAGATTTTTACTCGGGCGGACAGCTTGCCAAACGACTATTCCTCCAGGAATGCACATTTGTGTATTTTTTCCCCGATACATGTTTTTCCTCAAAATGTCCAGGCAGGAGCCAGTGGGAGACAATGTGTCCCAGAGTAGCTGATGTTGCCAACAAATGTCATTTCCTTTCTTGTGTCCTTTCAGACCATGCTCTGGATGGTGGGAAGACTTGGAGGAGTCACCACTGCAATGCTTTCCATCATTCCTGTGTTGCACAGAACGGGGAACTCATCCAGAAAAGGGAGAGTGGATCTCAGTTCTCAGTTTAGAGATCATGTTGATGTAGTTTTGGATAGGTGAGGTTTGGTGGGGTGGGGTCCAGAGCCAAGAAAGAATTCTTGAGACATCTTTGGTGCAAAATGGTGGTTTTATTAAAGCCTGGGGACAGGACCCATGAGCAGAAAGAGCTACGCTGGGGTTGTGAGGAGGGATTGATTATATACTATGGGGCTGGGGGAGGTAAGGAAAAAGGGAGGTGTCCAAAAGGACTTTCATTGTCCCAAAGGACTTTCATATGCTAAAGAAGACCGTCAGGATCCTGGAGGCCTTGCTACTATCAAGGCTAGTATGTTTTTCCCTCTAGCAAAGCATTAACATTAAGATATTTGGAAGTTTCCTGGAGGAATGTCACACATATCCCACCCAAAAGAGGGAGGGAGATTGTAGGGTGTCAGCTTGTGCTTTGTCCTCAGATAGCCTTCTGCTCCCAAGTCCGTGAGGCAGCAGGGGTGGAGCCCTGAGTAGGGAGTTAGGGCTCCTCAAAGGATGGCCAAGGGCCCTCCTCAATGACCAGAGCTTTGTTCCCCACCAGGGGAAGGGCCAGCCTACTTAAATCCCACCTCAGCTACTTCACCTCAAGAACCTCAGTGTCACCAACTGAAAAAGTAATAATAATGCGCCAGGCTTATGGATTGAGATTGTGATTTTCTCTGTGTGTTTTGCTCTGTTACATGTTTGCTTTGCAAGAGATAAGAAACAAGAGGAGTTTTTCTCCCCCCTGCATCCTAAGAGAGTAGTCAAGCCTTCATCTTTGGAGTCAGGGAGGGACCCCCAGGGGTTCCTTCATGGTCTCTGTGTCTTAGAACCAGAGAGAGACTTTGGGAGCTGCGGTCAAGCAGGTTTCAATATGAGGGGCTAGCCCATGTGAGGGGGAGAAGCAAGGGGCTCAGGGGAGAGAAGACAGGCCTCCCAGGGAATGCGGAGGGCACTGGGCTTTTGGGGGGTTTCTAAAAATGGAAACCTGTGTTCTGTTAGCACACTGCTTGCTGAGACACATGTGGGATTTCTGCAGGGGTTGAGAATGGAAGCAGGAGAAGGAAGCTAAAGAGCAATGGTATTGGAGACTGAGGCTAAACATCCCTACTTCCCTTAGCTCAGAGGAAATGAAGCCACCCAACTGTCTTGATTTCAAATGGGTCACACTTTAGTGGTAATCAGGAAGGATTCATGTCTAGAGCTCCTGTTTTCCAAATGTAGGCTCTTTGGATTCTTGTCTGATGCCAGGAAGGGAGAGAGATCCTCAAAATATGATTGAGGTTGCATTTCCTGTCAACTTTAAACAAATAAGTGTAGAGGAGGGAGGAATTTCCTTCTTTCCCCCCATGGTTCTTCTAGCTGGTTTAGGAATTACTTTGTTATGAGACAGATTAACAGGAGGGAAAAAAAAAAAAAAACACAACCTACAAAATTTTATGTGCACATGGAGTCCCAATAATAATAGACCCAAAGAAATGACCAAGACAGGTACTTGTATACATTTTAGACAAAGAGACAGTACATTTGTGAGGAATTGACAAGATAAAGAACACAGGGGTTTGGGAACGTTAATTCATAAGGAATTCTAAGAATATAGGCTGAGGCGATAAGAAAAAAAAATAAGATTTGTTTCTATAGCTTTCTTACTGTTAAAATGTCTATCTCTGTGATAAGGATGTCTTTTTACTTCTTAGTACAGGGAGGATATTTTTCAAATGAAAGATTTGTTTCCTACTTTCAGGGGGACAGAGGAGGGTCTGAGTGTCCTTGTTCCAGCTGTTTCCCAAGCAGCATCGATGATAAATAATCAGCATGCCATCGTGGCACATCTGGGGGTAGCCTGCCCTGTACCCTTATAGTTCCCTCCTCTGAAACTTCCCTGGAAGTTCTACATCCTAAAAGCTGAGCTGGTGACAGTGGAGGGAGAAATCGAGTCTGTAAACGAGTGATAGGAAATCTGCAAAAGACAAAAAGAACGTAGATTAGAATGAAGATGAATATTCCATTCTCACATTTCCCCATATCCCATTAAACTAGTCCCCTGACCCCGGAAACAGATCAGTCTAATAGAATGCCCATGCTTTATTTACCTGATGAAAAATTCTCATTCTTTCTTGTAACAGATTTAAGTTAGGTATTCCTTGTCCCATTTTCTTTACATAGAAGCAACATGTTTGACCACTGATTACATAAGGTCCTCCTTGCTGGGTGGCCAGTGTACCTAGGGCACAACAATGTTAACTTCTGCCTGGAGTATTCTGAAAGTTTGAGTTGTGGTATTAAACTCTTGTTCCATTACCATAGAGAGATTTAGGATTGCCATTTCTAAATCATAATCTCCAAAACTTGGGAATAAAACCCTTAATGCTGAATAAAACTTGGAATTGTGATATATTAGTGGATTTTCTATGATTTATCAATGGGTGTGTTTATTTATTTATTTTTGTTTTTAAAATTCTATCCATTTGACAGAGAGAGAGAACACAAGCAGAGGGAGCGGGAGAGGGAGAAGCAGGCTCCACACTGAACAAGGAGCCCGCCGCAATGTGGGGCTCAATCCCAGGACCCTGGGATCATGACCTGAGCCAAAGGCAGATGCTTAACTGACTGAGCCACCCAGGTGTCCCTGGAACCTATAATTTTCAAAGTGTGGAGCATTCCATGATCTTCGCCATTGATAATGGTCCATACATCTCCATATTTCACATGGTCCTGTCAGCCTATGAGAGCAGAACAGGTTGTAAAATAGCTTATTTAGGATGCCTGTTATTTGGTTCTCGCAGCTATAAAACTTAGCTTTGTCACCTAGCCAAGTAAGTTCAGAATTTTGGTCCACCCAAGTAGTCTGTGGTACTGGGTAATCTAACAAGGGGAGCAGCTGAAATACCCCATGTTGTTCAGGGATGCTGTAGAATGCATTTGGTGATTTGGCAAACTTCTATTTTTAATCTCCTTGCCAAGTTTGAAGATGCCATTTTCAACACTAAACCCCAGGGTTCGGTTGCTGTATAGTCTTGGCATATCTCCCGGGAGAAGTCCAGTGGCATATGTTTTCAGTGCAAAGGGAAAAATTATTTCTACCCTGACAAGGGATAGTCCTTGAGCTTCTGTAGAAGATTTCCAGGGTCCAAGTGACTCCCCAGGGAAAAAGGAAGAGTGACTTTCTTCTGGTCATAGATACCATACCTTGCCGTCCATCCATCTCCTATGCTCAGTGCACCAGGAACAGAGACCAGTTCGGGTTCTTCTGCATCTAAATGTTGACACAGCCAACAGTCAGATGGGTTAGTTAACATGGCCAGAGTTTAGTAAACTGGCACAAGGGGGTGTTTGATCTGTGCCTGACCTGTTGAAAAAGAGAGGATTAGTAAGAATAAGACACAGGCTGGAAAAGAACCCATAGCAGAAACGTCGGGAGGGGAAGTAGGATAGATAGAAACAAACATTCTTTGGTCAGCCTTCTATTCAATGACTTAAAATGTGAAAAATTATTAAAAAGAAAGTTGAGATTTTGTGTTTTTGTTTTTGTCTTAATATTAGGGAGTCTTATAAAAAAAAAAGAGGGATAGGTGAAAGAGAAGTTTCTTGATTCATGATCTTGGGGAAAACCGTCTATGTCATGATGCCATCTGTTTCTGGGGCCGGGGACTTGGCCCTGGAAATCTTTATCTTCAGGTCACCAGGAAGGATCATCTCCCAGTTGTTTGGAAAACAATGATCTGGGCCTGTTTTGGTGGAACTTGCATGAATCCAGGATGATTTCTCTTTTACTTTGATGGCAGTGTAGGTGGTCAGCAGTTCCTCACAGCATCCTTCCCAGTGAGGTGATAGCATGGGTTTTCTTTGAAAACCCTTCAAAAATACCCGGTCTCCTGGTAGAAATGGGTGCCAAGCATCATCAGTTGGTGGAAGCCATGCCTCTTTTACCCATTGATGATGTACTTCCAGTATACTAGTTAGTTCTTGTATATAGTTAGTCATAGCATCAGATGGTTCACTTAATCCCTGAATGAAAGATTTAGAGATGCCGTCTCAAAGCCACAAGACCATTTGATGACGAAACATCATTTCAAAAGGGATCAATCCATGTCTCTTATTTGGGGTATTCTGGATCTTAAAAAGGGCCAAGGGCAATGTTTGTGGCCACTTAAGTCCAGTTTCTTGACAAATCTTTTACATCTAGATTTTTACATTCCACTTGCCCTGATGATGGAGGGTGACATGGAGTATGACATTTTAATGAGTACCCCATAGTTCTTACAAGTAGATGGTTTATCTCTGCTGTACAGTGAGTTCCCCAGTCTGACTCAATCCAGAAAGGAATGCCCACACCAGGAGTAATCTCAGGTACTAATTTCTTCACCACCTTTGTGGGCATCAGCACATCTGGTCGGATGGCATTCCATCCATCCACTAAACACACAGACAACAACTAAATTGTAAGACTCACCCCAGGCTGGGGGCAAATCTATAAAATCCATTTGGAGTGCTGCAAAGGGTGGTGTGGGCCTGGGAGGACTTCTTGGGGGTATGTTGATTTCTTCTAGAAATGTCGTGAGACTTAACACAGGGAGAGAGTTTGGTTAGAAATTTTGTGGACACCTGGGCAAAACTGATTGTCTTTTAGTTCCTTAAGTATCCTCTGTTTGCACTTATGTCCCATCTGTTGGAAGATAAGTCAAGCCCAAAAGTTGGAAGAAAAGTGGCTACAGAAAATCTCTTTGGCGCAATGTATAATCCATCTGATAACTGTTTGGCCCCTTTTGTCTCCAAGTGTCCTTTTCAGACTGTGGGCCATTTGCCTCATAATTAATCATATCAGTCAGAGATAAAAGTAGAGTTAAAAAGTGGGTGGAGAAGGGATAAAGGAGTCTGTTTGGGGTTGCATACTTGGCAGCCCTGTCAGCCCTATTGCTCACTAAAGATAAAACATTAGTTTCTTCAGCATCGGGCTGGGCAGTGAACAATGTGATTTTAGAAGGGAGGTGAATATCTTGTAATAGGTCAGCAGTTATGTGCTCATTAGCCACTGGAGTGCCCATAAGCAGTTAAGAATTCATGGGATTTCCAAACTGTGCCAACAGCATGGCAGTGTCCAAAAGCATATTTGTGTAAATTTCCGTGTAAGTAGGAGCAGTGTTTCCTTCTGGCAATGTGCAAGCTCTAGTAAGAACCATGAATTCAGCCACTTGGGCTATTTTACAGTGGGCAATGAATATGCATCCCGTATTTAATGTTGGAAAATGATGGCTTCGTGAGTAATTATGTGTCCCTGGAAATTTTGTTTACAGGAGCCATCCCCAAATAGAAGTGAGCTTGCATTGTCTGGAGGGATGTCTGAGAGGTGGTCTTGTGGCTTTGAGACCGTATGTATAGCTGTAAGGCGATCACAGGGAACAGAGCGGGGCTCCCATCATCAGAGAGGGCTGGTCAAGCAGCTGGATGTCAAGTGTTACAACGATGGAAGATGATGGAAGGCTTAGTCAAAAGTGCTTGTTCATAAGTGGTCTGTCACCATGCAGAGAAGCACTGTGTCTTATGAATGTGAAGAGAGCAGACACCGTGTGGGAAACACACAGGTGAATGGAGGAGCCTGTCAATCAAGTGGCGGCTGTGGCCTTGCCCTTAAGCATGGGGGCATATGATGCCACAGGATCTAATTGGCATGAGAAATAGGCTCTAGGGCAGATCTAGGAGGTTGCCCTGGAATGCCATTATTTTCATGGCAGTATTAATGAGAAGGTGGGTCAAAATTAAGTAAGCTATGAGCTGGGGGTGTGGACAGAGATCATTTTAAGGTTTCAAAGGAGGTTAGTGCCCTGGAAGTCCAGGAAATAGGCTCGGAGATGATATCTAAAGGAAGAGCATATAAAAGTTTAACAAAAACTGCAAAACTTTAACAAAAACTGCAAAATTAGGAATCCCCCGGCCATCATAGCCAGTGGCCCTAAACATTTACATAACTATTTCTTTGTTTTACTCAAGGGAAAATTGACTCAAGACATTTTGGATTTAGCTTTTGAAAGCCCTGAGATAATTCATTCTTATGTAAACAAAAAACACTTGTCTACAAACACTGAAATTTAGATCTGGAGGCTTGATAGCCCCTGTGCAGTTGGCCATGGAAATAACACAGGAGTAGCTCTATTTTTTTCTTTTTTAATTTTTTAAATTTTATTATGTTATGTTAGTCACCATACAATACATCATTAGTTTTTGATGTAGTGATCCATGATTCATTGTTTTCATATAACACCCAGTGCTCCTTGCAGTACATGCCCACCTTAATACCCATCACCGGGCTCACCCATCCCCCCACGCCCCTCCACTCTAAAACCCTCAGTTTGTTTCTTGGAGTCCATAGTCTCTCATGGTTCACCTCCCCCTCCGATTTCCCCCCCTTCATTTTTCCCTTCTTTCTCCTAATGTCCTCCATGCTATTCCTTATGTTCCACAAATAAGTGAAACCATATGATAATTGACTTTCTCTGCTTGACTTATTTCACTTAGCATAATCTCCTCCCGTCCCATCCATGTTGATATAAAAGTTGGGTATTCATCCTTTCTGATGGCTGAGTAATATTCCATTGTATATATGGACCCCATCTTCTTTATCCATTTGTCTGTTGAAGGGCATCTCCACTCTTTCCACAGTTTGGCTATTGTGGACATTGCTGCTATGAACATTGGGGTGCATATGGCCCTTCTTTTCACTACATCTGTGTCTTTGGGGTAAATACCCAGTAGTGCAATTGCTGGGTCATAAGGTAGCTCTATTTTTAATTTTTTGAGGCACCTCCACACTGGTTTCCAAAGTGGCTGTACCAACTTGCATTCCCACCAACAGTGTAAGAGGGTTCCCCTTTCTCCACAATCTCTCCAACATGTGTTGTTTCTTGCCTTGTCCATTTTTGCCATTCTAACTGGTGTAAGGTGGTATCTCAATGTGGTTTTGATTTGAATTCCCCTGATGGCTAATGATGATGAACATTTATTCATGTGTCTGTTAGCCATTTGTATGTCTTCTTTGGAGAAGTGTCTGTTCATGTCTTCTGTCCATTTTTTCACTAGATTATTTGTTTTTTGGGTGTTGAGTTTGAGAAGGTCTTTATAGATCTTGGATACCAGTCCTTTATCTGTAGGGTCATTTGCAAATATCTTCTCCCATTCTGTGGGTTGCCTCTTAGTTTTGTTGACTGTTTCCTTTGCTGTGCAGAAGCTTTTTATCTTGATGAAGTCCCAAAAGTTCATTTTCGTTTTTGTTTCCCTTGCCTTTGGAGAAGTGTTTTGAAAGAAGTTGCTGTGGCCGATGTCGAAGAGGTTACTGCCTATGTTCTCCTCTAGGATTTTGATGGATTCCTGTCTCACATTGAGGTCTTTCATCCATTTTGAGTTTATCTTTGTGTATGGTGTAAGAGAATGGTCGAGTTTCATTCTTCTGTATATAGCTGTCCAATTTTCCCAGCACCATTTATTGAAGAGACTTTTTTTCCCCTGCATATTTTTTCCTGCTTTGTTGAAGATTATTTGACCATAGAGTTGAGGGTCCATATCTGGGCTCTCTATTCTGTTCCATTGGTCTATATGTCTGTTTTGTGCCAGTACCATGCTGTCTTGGTGATCAATGCTTTGTAATATAGCTTGAAATCAGGCAATGTGATGCCCCCAGCTTTGTTTTTCTTTTTCAACATTTCCTTGGTGATTCAGGGTCTTTTCTCATTCCATACAAATTTTAGGATTGTTTGTTCCAGCACTTTGAAAAATGTCACTGGAATTTTCATTGGGATAGCATTGAAGGTATAGATTGCTCTGGGCAGCATAGACATTTTAACAATGTTTATTCTTCCAATCCTTGAGCATGGAATGTTTTTCCATCTTTTTGTGTCTTCTTCAATTTCTTTCATGAGTGTTCTGTAGTTCCTAGAATATAGATCCTTTACCTCTTTGGTTAGGTTTATTTCAAGGTATCTTACGGGTTTTGGTGCTATTGTAAATGGAATCGATTCTCTAATTTCTCTTTCTACAGTTACATTGTTAGTGTATAAGAAATCAACTGATTTCTGTGCATTGATTTTGTATCTTGCCACATTACTGAATTGCTGTATGAGTTCTAGTAATTTGGAGGTGGAGTCTTTTGGGTTTTCCACATAAAGTATCATGTCATCTTCAAAGAGAGAGAGTTTGACTTCTTCTTTGCCAATTTGAATAAATTTTATTTCTTTTTGTTGTCTGATTGCTGTTGCTAGGACTTCTAGTACTATGTTGAACAATAGTGGTGAGAGTGGGCATCCTTGTCATGTTCCTGATCTTAAAGGAAAGGCACTCAGCTTTTCCCCATTGAGAATGATATTTGTTGTGGGTTTTTCATAGATGGATTTTATGAAATTGAGGAATGTTCCCTCTATCCCTATACTCTGAAGAGTTTTAATCAGGAAAGGATGCTGTATTTTGTCCAATGCTTTTTCTGCATAAATTGAGAGGACCATATGGTTCTTCTCTCTCCTCTTATTAATGTATTCTGTCACATTGAATGATCTGCGAATGTTGAACCACCCTTGCATCCCAGGGATAAATACCCCTTGGTTGTGGTGGATGATCCTTTTAATGTACTGTTGGATCCTATTAACTAGGATTTTGTTGAGAATTTTGGCATCCATATTCATCAGAGATATCAGTCTGAAATTCTCCTTTTTGAAGGGGTCTTTGCCTGGTTTGGGGATCAAGGTAATGCTGGCCTCATAGAATGAGTCTGGAAGCTTTCCTTCTGTTTCTTTTTTTTTGAAACAGCTTTAGGAGAATAAGTATTATTTCTTCTTTGAATGTTTGGTAGAATTCCCCAGGGAATCCATCAGACTTTTGTTTTGGGGGAGGTTTTTGATCACTGCTTCAATCTCGTTACTGGTTATTGGTCTATTCAGGTTGTCAATTTCTTTCTGTTTCAGTCTTGGTAGTTTACAGGCTTCCTGGAAGGCATCCATTTCTTCCAGGTTGCTTAATTTATTGGCATTTAGTTGTTGATAATAATTCCTAATAATTGTTTCTATTTCCTTGGTATTAGTCGTTATCTCTCCCTTTTGTTCATAATTTTATTAATTTGGGTCCTTTCTCTTTTCTTTTGGAAAAGTCTGGGCAGTGGTTTATCGATCTTATTAATTCTTTCAGAGAACCAGCTTCTAGTTTCGTTGATCTGATCTACTGTGTTTCTGGTTTCTAATTCATTGATCTGTGCTCTAATCTTAATTATTTCTCTTCTAATGCGTGGCTTAGGCATCGTTTGTTGCTTTTTCTCCAGTTCTTTAAGGTGTAAAGTTAGTTGGTGAATTCAGGATTTTTCTATGTTTTTGACTGAGGCTTGGTTGGCTATGTATTTCCCCTTTGCAGTATCCCATAGGTTTTGGATTGATGAGTTTTCATTCTCATTCCTTTCCATGAATTGTTTAAGTTCTTCTTTGATTCTCTGGTTGACCCAAACATTCTTGAGCAGAGTGGTCTTTAGCGTCCAAGTGTTTGAATTTCTTCCAAATTTTTTCTTGTGATTGAGTTCCATTTTTAAAGCATTATGGTCTGAGAATATGCAGGGAATAATCTCAGTCTTTTGGAATCAGTTGAGACCTGATTTGTGACCCAGTATGTGGTCTCTTCTGGAGAAAGTTCCATGTGCACTCAAGAAGAATGAGTATTCTGTTGTTTTAGGGTGGAATGTTCTGTATCTATCCATGAGGTCCATCTGGTCCAGTGTGTCATTCAAAGCTCTTGTTTCCTTGTTGATTTTCTGCTTAGATGATCTGTCTATTGCTGAGAGTGGAGTGTTGAGGTCTCCTACTATTAACATATTATCAATATGACTCTTTATTTTGGTTAACAGTTGGCTTATGTAGATGGCTGCTCCCATGTTGGGGGCATAGATATTTACAATTGTTAGATCTTCTTGTTGGATAGACCCTTTAAGTATGATATAATGTCCTTCTGTGTCTCTAACTACAGTCTCTAGCTTAAAATCTAATTTGTCTTATATGAGAATTGCTACCCCAGCTTTCTTTTGAGGTCTGGATGTATCTTTAGGTTCAAAATGAGTCTCTTGTAGATAGCATATGGATGGATCCTGTGTTTTTAGCCAATCTGCAACCCTGTGCCGTTTTATGGGAGCATTTAGGCTATTCACGTTGAGAGTGATTATTGAAAGATATGATTTTATTGTCATCATGTTGCCTGTGAAGTCCTTGTTTCTATAGATTGTCTCTTTAAATTTCTGTTCTATATCACTCTTGAGGTAGTTCTCCTTTTATAGACCCCCCCCCTTAATATTTCTTGCAGGGCTGGCTTAGTGGTCACATATTCTTTCAGTTTCTGCCGGTCCTGGAAGCTCCATCCATTCTAAATGACAGCCTTGCCGGATAAAGTATTCTTGGCTGCATGTCCTTCTCATTTAGTACCCTGAATATGTCTTGCCAGGCCTTTCTGGCTTGCCAGGTCTCTGTGGATAGGTCTGACATTATTCTGATGTTCCTCCCTCTGTATGTGAGGAATCTCTTCCCCCTAACTGCCCTTAAGATGGTTTCCTTGGTTCTAAGATTTGCGAGTTTTACTTTTACATGCTGGGGTGTTGGTCTGTTCTCCTTGATCGTGGAAGGGGTCCTCTCTGCCTGTAGGACACAAATACTTGTTTCATTCCCCAAGTTAAGGAAGTTCTCAGCTATGATTTGCTCAAATATATCTTCTAGTTCTCTTTCTCTCTACACCCCCTCAGGGATCCCAATAATTCTGACATTGGCACGTTTCATGGCATCACTTATTTCTCTAATTTTGTTTTCATTGATTTTAAGTTGTTTGTTCCAGGCCTCCCCCATTCCTCCTTTTCTATCAGTTTGTCTTCCAGATCACTAATTTGTTCTTTTGCCTCGTTTACCTAGCTGTTAGAGTATCTAGATTAGATTGGACCTCATTGATAGCATTTTTAAGTTCTGCCAGATCAGCTCTCATTTCTGCCCTTAGAGACTCTATGTGGCCATAAATAGATTTCTCCATTCTAGCTATTATCTTCATAACTGTTACCCTGAAGTCTATTTCTGACATCTTGCTTATATCTACATCCATTTGTAAATCTGGCAGAAGTCACAGTCTCTGAGTCTTTCCTATTTGGGGGGTTCCTCCTCTTAATCATTCTGTTGAAGGGTGGATGATGGAATGTACAGAGTCCAAATTATTGACCAGAACCCAAGCAAGATGCACCTGTTTTATAGGGACCTTAGGGTTGTCAGCCTCTTGTTCTTCCAGCCTGTCTTCTGGGGGAAGGGCCTGCTGCACTGCACCCTGTGCGGGGGACGGGCTCAGTGAAAACTGGTTTTTTGGAGCTTTTGTTCTCTGGGGCTTTACCTGGTGGCTTTCTGCATCTCTTCGGAGAGTCAGAGTAGAAGTGATCATTTCCAAGCCTCTGCCTCAGAGCAGAGAGATTGCAGTCTGTTCTTCAGTGAGTTCTCCAGGCCACACTGTCTCCGTTTCTGTTGGTGCTGCTAAAACCACAGTGTCCTGGGTTGTGCACCCCACAGCAGCACTCTCAGTCCTTGCTTCCAGGTCCGGGCACGTCTCTGTCCTTTGTGCTTCTAAAACCGCCAGCTGCCCCCCATTTACATGCATGCCCCCACAGCTCCAGGTTTCAGTACGGGGGACTGCCCTAAACTTCTTTCCCCACCACTACTGGTCTGCAAGTCTGTGCCTGGATTTTGTGCTCCTGTGTTATTTCACCTTCCCAGCTCAAGCGCTTATGGCAGCTTCCTTCCCCTTCCATTTATCTTCCGATATCTGCCCACGGAATCACGGCTCCCCGCTTCATACCTTGAGACCAGCCGCTGGCAATATTCTGTTTGTAGAGATCTAGATATATCTTCTTACATCTCAAGCTGATTTCATGGATGTTCAGAGTGGTCTGGTAGATATCCAGCTCAATTCCAGGGACCGGTTGAAATAGGATCCCCTACTCCTCTGCCATCTTTGCCCTCCCTGTTTTTTTTCTTTTTGAAGAGCCTCCATACTGTTTTCCAAAGTGGCTGTACCAGCTTGCATTCCCACCAACAGTGTGGGAGGGTTCCCCTTTCTCCACATCCTCACCAACATTTGTTGTTTCCTGCCTTGTTAAATTTTGCCTTTCTAATCATGGAACACTACATCAAAAATTAATGATGTACTGTATGGTGACTAACATAACATAATAAAACATTTTTTTGCCTTGCTGACTGGTGTGAGGTGGTATCTCATTGTGGTTTTGATTTGTATTTCCCTGATGTGTCTTTTTCATGTGTCTGTTGGCCATTTATATGTCTTCTTTGGAGAAATTTCTGTTCATGTCTTCTGCCCATTTCTTGACTGTCATTTGCAAATATCTTCTCCCATTCCATGGGTTGCCTCTTAGTTTTGTTGACTGTTTCCTTTGCTGTGCAGAAGCTTTTTATCTTGATGAAGTCCCAAAAGTTCATTTTTGCTTTTGTTTCCCTTGCCTTTTGAGACATGTCTTGAAAGAAGTTGCTATGACTGATGTTGAAGCGGTTTCTGCCTATGTTCTCCTTTAGGATTTTGATGGATTCCTGTCTCACACTGAGGTCTTTCATCCATTTTGAGTTTATCTTTGTGTACGGTGTAAGAGAATGGTCGAGTTTCATTCTTCAGTATGTAGACTATGTACTCTGGGAAAAAAACTGAGTGTTTCAGAGGGGAGGGGGTGGGGGGGATGGGGTAGCCGGTGATGGATATTAAGGAGGGCATGTGTAGTGATGAGCACTGGGTGTTACATGCAACTATTGAATCATGGAACACTACATCAAAAACTAATCATGCACTATATGGTGGCTAACTGAACATAATAAAAAAAAAGTAAGAGAACACAGGAGTCTAGATGGGCTCCATGCTTAGTCTGATTACAGAGTAACAGGTCCTCAATGTGTTGCATCAGTGTGGAACCTTGGGCAAAGTTTATAAATCTAGATTGGCTTTAAGCACTTGGAAAAATATTGAAGGAAATTCATAATATCTTTGGGGGTATGTGAGTTCATGTTCATTATCTCCCTTTAAATGTGAATGCAAAAAGAAACTTGGACTCAGGGTACACTGGGCTTGAAAAGAAAGTTGAGCAGAGGTCAATTACTATAAGCCAGGCTTTGTCAGCAGGAATGATGTAAGAATGTCAGCAGGATTTGGGACCAGAAGGAGCCAAGGAATTATAAAACAGTTTATGGCCCTCAGGTCCTGTACAAATTTGGTCTCCCTCTGACTCAAATTTGCCTTCTTTCTTCACTGGCAAGATCGGGGTGTTGCAGGGTGAGGTAGTAAAGACAAGAACACCCTATTTCAAGAGGGAGTCTATTATAGGGTTAATTCTTTGCTGTGCATCTCTGGAGAGAAGGTAGTGAGCTACTGATGAAAATGGTTTATTTCTTTTCTAAGAAATGCACATAAGCTCTGCACTCTGTAACAATCCAACTTCTTTTGCGTGTGTGGCCCAAAGACTTGATTGTGACATCTATTATAGACTCATCCTCAGAGGAATTTTGATCAGAATGAGTTTCCAATAAAAAAAAAAAATCAGGAAACTTGGGGTCTGGTCTAATGGTAGAGAACTAAAAAAGCTTTCTCACTGTGATTTATAGTGGCATTTAATTTACTCAACAAATCTCCACCAAGAAGGTTTCCTGGTGAACAACTGGAAATTAGAAAGGCAAGGTGAGTGTTAAGAGGCCAGGCTGGGATATGGGCAACAAGACAGGCTGCCCTCAGCCTGCAACAGCCTGCTTAGAATCAGAAGCGACAGCTAGAGATAAATGCTCTGAGTGGATGGGGGAGAGATTTGCACCAGTGTCAGTGAAGAACTCCAGTTCCTGCTCCTCCATTTTAAGTTTTATGGTAGATCTGGGTGTGGCTGAGGAGCAGTTGACCCTGTTATTTAAGGGGGAACTGTCCCTCGGGGGAAAAAAGGAATTTTCAAAGGGTTGTAGGATTTAGGAGAATTGCTTTCTAAACCTTCCTTTTTCTTAAGTGCAGGACAGTTTCTCTTCCAATGTCCTGTGTTTCTTTGGGAGACAATAGAGAGACCTCTGAGTGGCCTCTGAGTTATTCTCAGAGTCATGCTTTGCCTCTCTGAAGATTCAAGTCACAAAGCAGGAGTTGAAACTCATATGTGGAATATAAGAAATACTGCAGAGGATCATAAGGGGAGGGAGAGAAAACTGAATGGGAAGAAATCAGAGAGGGAGCCAAAGCATGAGAGATTCTTGACCCTGGGAAACAAACTGAGGGTTGCTGGAGGGGAGGTGGGTGGGGGGATGGGGTAACTGGGTGATGGGCATTAAGGAGGGCACATGATGTGATGAGCGCTGGGTGTCATATGCAACTAATGAATCATTGAACACTACATCTGAAACTAATGATGTACTATATGTTGGTTAATTGAATTTAAATTTTAAAAAAACCAAAAAATTCAAAACAAAACAAAACAAAAAACAAAGCAAGAGTTGTTGCTTTTAGTTCCTTTCCCCTCTGCTGTCCAGCAAGCTATTTTCAAAGAACGGGGTAGCTGCCTCCTTATTATACTGACTGGTTGCCCTGTCCCACTGATCATATTACTGTGGATTTGTTTTTTTATACTGGGGAGGCAATTTCCCACTAAAGCAGAAATTAGAAGATTTCTATGTTCTAGGACTTCCGCATTTAATGCAGTGTGCCTTTGAAAAATTTGTATAAGATATTCAACAAAGGCTTTTGGGCATTCCCTTTCTTTCAGCGTGTACATTTCAACCTTAGACTAGTTTACTTTGGGAGGAAAGGCTTCCTTTATCTTTCCAATTAGCCCTTGAATATCAGCTTCTAGTTGAGCCATCTCCTGATCAGTCCTAGGAGGGCCGGAGAGAGGCTCTGGCTATCTGTTGCCCCTGTGGGGGGTGTTTTCTCCAGGGGGCCCTCTGGCCTGATAAACATTGTATAATCATGGGCTGAAAGAATGCCCCTTAGTAGCCAAGCAACGTCTCTGTGAGTGGGGTTGTGAATAACTGCTCATCTTTCTAATTCCTCTCTAAACTTGGTAGAATCCTTGGGACACGAGTTCTTTGTGGTGGGAGTTCAGGATACACCTGTAAAGACATTGCCCAGGAATGCCTGAAACTCTCAGAGCTTGATTTCAAGGCCCTGGAAAATAAGAGGAATTAAAAGGCGTGGCACATAAGCTTTATCACGCTTCCTGGGTGCTCTTACTAGATTTGCTTCCTGACATTCAGCATTTACACAAGCAACCTGGATTCCCAGAGCCTGGAGATCAGGCAGAAGTGCTCTCTGTAAATCGTGTAAAGAAAGGGAAGTTAAAGTAGGCAGGTGGTTCTTCAAGGGTTCTTTTGGGGAAGTTAGCGTTTTAGGATTTAAGGAAATTAGCTGAGGAGCCGGGGTTGGGTTTTGAAGGAGGAGGCCTAGACCAGGGGCCCAGGGATACAGAAGGTCTTCTGAAGGGTCAGGGACAGGGAGTTGGGAATAAAGAGGAGTGTAAGAAGCGGATTTATGTCAAATTTGGTTTTTGATTCTTGTTCTAAGTCTGACTTCTATTCTTTCGTTTTATGAAGGGATTCTCTAAGGCTAGCCATTATACTTTTTTATATCTTCCTTTCAATTTCATCTTCCCATAAATATCAATAAAGCAGCTGTTTGGAATGAGAGCTCTCTAAAATTTTTTTCGGATATAGAAGTTTTTTTAATTCAAAAGATCCATCATCTGGCCATTGATGAATGGGATCCCCATTAGTATACTTATTCTACTAGTGAGTGAATCCAATAAGCCTCTTATGGAAAGACCTGGAAGCAACTTCCCAGGCTTAGAATAAAACTTTACCATGGACACAAGAGGTGTCCCTGGAGGGACGCCTGGGTGGCTCAGTTGGTTAAGCGTCTGCTTTCGGCTCAGGTCATGATCCCAGAGTCCTGGGATCTCTGCCTGCCGCTCCCCCTGCTTGTGTGCTCTCAGTCTCTCTCTCTGACCGATAAATAAATAAAATCTTAAAAAAAAAAAAAAAAAGAGGTGTCCCTGGAGAGGGCATAAATGATGCAGCCCCATGATCCAAAGTTTACTCCCAAGAATAGTGTAAGAGAGCAAGACCTTTGTTGTATAGGGCAGTGAGAATGATTTGGTGTTTGTGGTGTCTCCTATCTCCCACAAATGTGAGATGCTTCCAGCCACAGATCTGCTAATCTGTCACCAGGCAGGTGCTACCGGAATGAGACTTTTCAGCACTAACAAGCAAGGAAGGTTAGGACAACAAAGGCCCCTTCTGGGGTGGGACCTCTTCTGGCCGATTCTCCTGACAGCTGGCATGACCAGACAAAGACTGTACTGATCTACTTGACTGGCCAACAGGGTACATCCACCCTGGTCAGTTCACCCTCCAGATGGCAGAGAACAGAGCGAATATTCTCACTGGTCACAAAGCCACACTCTTAGGACATAGAGCAAGACAAGAGGAAAAACCACATCCTGTTTTGACACAAGGGACCCACAGCAAAGTTTGTCTAAAAAGACGCTGATCTGATAGGAACTGTGAACTCAGCAGAAGGGCTCCAACAGCAGGCTTACAGGGCCTAGGCCGGAGTGCCGCCTTGCGATAATTCCTTTGTATGACAAACAACACAAAAGACACAGGCAAAGGAGAACAAAGGCTGTCTCTGGGAATAAGTGAAGTTGTCCCAGGGCCACACTCCCTCCAGGGGCTCTAGGGGAGAATCCCTTCCTGGATTCTCTCCTGGCTTTGTTGGCATGCCTTTGTGTTCCTTGGCTTATAGCTGTATCTCTCCAAACTCTGCCTCCATTGTCCCCCTGCCTCCTCCTTTTCTGTTTGTCTCCTCTGTGTGTCTCTGGTAATTTGTCATTGGATGTAGGATCCACCTGGATAATCCAGGATGATCTCATCCCAAGGCCTTTAATTTCATCACATTTGCAAAGACCCCCTTTCCTTTCCTTTTTTTAAGATTTTATTTATTTATTTATTTGAGAGAGAGAGAGAGAGAGAATAAACAGGGTGGAGGAGCAGAGGGAGAAGCAGACTCTCCTCTGAGCAGGGAGCCTGATGTGGGGCTCAATCCCAGGACCCTGGGATCATGACCGGAGCCGAAGGCAGACGCTTCACTGACTGAGCCACCCAGGTGCTCCCAAAGACTCCTTTTCCAAATAAGGTAATGTTCATGGGTTCTGGGGATTAGGACACAGACACGTCTTTTTGGACATCTTAACATTTTATTTATATTAAATAACTGTTTGACATACTTCTGAGTACTTTTTTCCTACAGTTTTTGACTGTGTACTCTTTGATTGCTTTTCCATATGACAATAATTTTATAATTTAATTTTCTATAGAGATAATAGAAATTCCATGTTTATTTCATCATGACTGATTTAAATGTGCATATTACGATTGATAGTTGGGATGCAAATGATGTGGGAAACTAAGGCAGAAGGAAATGTAGATAAAATTAAATGTCCTTATAACCCACAGCCCGTTGACAAATACTTGAGGCCGGCAGAGTATAACCTTCCTCCAGGAAACTCCCAACTGTCTTCATGTTAATTCTTGCTAGATGGAAAAACTACCTTAGCTTGACAATAGCCAGGCCTCCAGGATCCTTGTGAGTCTTCTGTAGCATCTGAAAATCCTTTTGGAACTTCCCTTATCTTTACCCCCCCCAAGGTATATAATCAGTTGCCCCCCACAATCCTGGGGCAGCAGCAGCTCCTTCTGCCCATGGGTCCCGTCCCCATGCTTTAATAAAACCACCATTTTGCACTGAAGACATCTCCAGAATTCTTTCTTGGCCATCAGCTTTGGACCCCACCAAACATCACTCATATTAAAAAACTACATCATTTGGCCCCCAACATGGGGTCTTCGAGTCTTTTCATCTGGACTCAGCTTAAGTGCAAACTTGCTGAGTACTTTCCTCTCCCTTTACTCTCATTCCAGGGGCCCTTCAAGGGGTGTGGTCTTATTGGAACACTTTCATGCCAATTGCTCAGGTTGCAATCCTCTACCACATGGCTACTCTACGGGGAAGAGAAAGCCTGCCTTTTGGCTGGAAGTTAGTATGCTGAGCGGAATGGTAATAAGACCCCAAAACTTGATGACCTCTCTTTACTCCTGTCCTTATACAAAGTGGTCTATCTTGGGCATGGGACAGCCACCTAAGTGACTAGCACGTCTGCCAATCTTAAGACCCCCCTGTGAGGTTTCCTCCTCGTTGGTCTAATATGATCCACCTCCACATCTCTGGTCTAGCTGCTTCTGGCCTCGAGATCTCCATTGGGAGCCAGCCAAAACCAGTACCCAATGGAGTTAAAACCCAACTGGGGACCGTTTCCTAGGGAAGTTGGTTGTAAAGACTATGTGTGTTAGAATGTTGCTTAGATCATGATGGATTTCTATCTTTACTGTTTTCTGTCAGAAATATCTACTAACTAAAGTTACAAATTTGGGTAATTTCCTTGTGTAAAACTTCTCTGGTGTGTTCCATGGGTTAAAACGGCAGGTTCTACATGGCTTTCAAGGCAAGCCAAGGCGCACGTGGCGTTCATGGCAAGGCATAATTGGTCCATACGCCCATTGCAGTCTAGAGGGAAAGTAGAGTGTGGGGAGAGTAGGGGGGAGGGCAGGACTCCCTCCTACAGGGCCTTCATGGCAAGCAGTGATCATAGCGATTTCCTTCCAGGGACACCTTGGATCACTTTGAACCTCTGATATATCCTGCACATGTGATGCCACCAGGAGTTGGGGGATGGGTTTCTTGGTAATGGACCTTCTCTCTTCAGTCCCCAAGGACTTTCCCTTGGGATGCCGTTTAACCCACTGGAAACCATTTGGAGTGTAAAATTTAAGTAAGGTACTGCATGGCCTTGGTAGGATCTATCAGTTAGGTCTCTTCTTCAGGAAACAGGCAAATAGCCTGAGGAAACCTAGGTCCATCCAGGCTTTCAGGGATCATAGGGCCTCTTGCAGAACATGTTTGGTAGTAACCAGACCAGTAAACCCCCTCTTGATATATTAGATGATAATTATCTAAATAGGCCTCTTCCCAATAAACCCAAGTTACTGAAGGAAACACAGGGCATCCTTAGCAATGGGGACACTGATTCTCTCTCTCTCTCAGCTGTTCCTCCTAATAGACCCAGGTTACTCTAGCGGAGTGTGGGAGGCAGCTCCCTCATTCATTTCCTGGGTTAATGGCTACAATTGGAACCAACTGTCTCTGGTTAGTCTACCTCAGGATGGGGACTTGAAGAAATATTCCCAAGCAGCTGCTGAAACTCCCTTTGTTTCTGGGAAATTCCGTGTCTTCTCCAGCCCGACATGGACTGCCTTGTTGGTGGGAAAAAAACATGGCGTTTGCTCATCTGTCCAAGTGGATGAGCTCTAGAACCCGGAACCCTCTTAAGTCTGCCTTCTGGCAGCACCTCACCTCTTCTGCCTCCCCCTCTTCCTGTTTCTGCACTACTTTGGGGGTGACCTCCATAACTGGCTTTTAGACCATCCTCCATTGGCTCCTCCTCCCACCCTCACTATTAAAGAGAGAAGAAGAGCACCCCCTGGACCTAACACCACCCACTCCAGATTTCCCCACAGTGTCTCAGGTAAAAATTGACAATGGGGAACAAATTGACTTTTAAAAATGGATCCAGGTGGAATATAAAATTATGTATTTAAACTAAAGTTTGTTGGTCTAATTAATATAGACCTGTCTTTAAAGTTATCAGCATTAAATGTGAAACTTTTATTCTACCAAGATCTTCTAACAAAGCTCATGTTATCTCTGTTGCAATTTTAGTAAAAAGATGACTAAAATGGCGGTTAATTGTCTGTCTCTAAGTTTTCATGGGTAATTATTAAGATATCTTTCAAAGTCTTTGGTAACCTGAAACTTGAAAGTTTTGCTTGGATGATAAATGGGATTGAATTCATTGGACATCTAGGTCTTTTACAAATGGGATAAAGGGCTAAATCATCAATTACTGAACATAGGTTTGAGCTTTTGACTTCTTACTGCAAAGAAACTAAGGATATTTAAGTTTGTTGGTAAACCTGCTTTGTGCTTAATAGATTCATACATTTGCCATCTAAAGAATTCTGGTGAAACAGTTCACAGTTGGTTACTACTTAGTCTTCACTGGAGATTAAGGTTTCTAAGAGTGTGAAATTCTACTCTCTTTTCAAAAGACAAAGTTTTCTTTAATTATTGGTCTGCTCCTGATAAAATATAAACAAAGGTTTTTTTCTCTTTTGTCTGCCCAGAAAACAAGTTTCTATGTTTTGTCTTTATCAGGTCTTTGGTTAAAACGTCTCAATATTAAAGAGCTAAGTTTTGCTAACAGCTATATAACCCTATGTATTTGCCTTTGGAATCGCTTATTGTCATCTTGGTTAAATCAAAAATTTTAAGTTTTGTAATGATCTGTAATCCTATTCAGGCATGTGGTTTAAAACTTCCCAAGATTTAAATTGTAAATGAATTCTCTTTAGCTCATTGGGCCTTTTTATTTGGTATGTTGAGTTACTCTGGAAGCACTGTTAAACAGATAATAAGCCTTAGGTTGTATTGCTTGGGTAAATGCTGTAACTACTCTAGAGATGATATGCAGTTCCTGAAGTTTTAATATGTTCTGGTATAAGGCAATTATTTAGTGTTCTGATTATTGAAGTATTATGTGTCACAGAAATAACCAGATTTCCTTTCCAGCTATGTTGTAATCAGTCTCTCATAAGATCTTTAACCATGTCCGTTTTTTAGTTTTTCATTTACAGTTATTATTCTTATTCTCTTGTTAAACATGTTTGATCTTCGAAGGGATTCATAAAAAGGACTTTTAGGACAAATACAGGTATTCAATATCTTTAAGATGATAAAATTGAAATGGGTAAGAAATTCCAGGACTAACTAAACTGAGGAAGGTTATAGTTTATGACTCTTGTTTGAAATATTGCTGGTTCTCTAATATTTGCTCTTCCGGCCTAAGGAAATGTTCCCTTAAGACAGCAATGATATCCAGAAATAATAAACTATTCCTCTGTGAACAGATTGAAGCATTTTTTTTAAAAAAGATGTTATTAGTTTATTTGACAGTGAGAGAGTGCAAGCACAAGCAGGGGGAGTGGCAGAGGGAGAGGGAGAAGCAGGCTCCCCACCGAGCAGGGAGAGTGACGTGGGGCTCTTTGATCCCAGGACCCTGGGATCATGACCTGAGCCAAAGGCAGATGCCCAACTGACTGAGCCACCCAGGCACCCCCAGATTGAAGCATTTAACTTTTCTCTCTACCTGAACCCTCTGAAATTCAAAAGGTCTCAGTAAGTATTCTTTCTTCCATGGCAATTACAGTCATTTGCATAAGTTCAATAAGAATGTGTTCTCCTTGTAACAGGACACCATTGGAAACATTGGTTATTTTACCAAAGCTTTGACTGGAATGTCCTATTTGAGAGACATGCATAGACTCAGATATGACCATACAGCTTTAAGGAACTAAGGTTGACTTTATGAAGCATGGAGCCAATAGGGCCCCTTGGAAATGTTAGCTTGATTCCTGCTTACAGAGTTCCCAGCAGCCTCACCAGGTGAGTAAAGAATGTCACTTCCTGGCAGGTGCAGGAACCTCTGGACACTTTGGGGATCTCAAGAAGAGGAATTTGTCCAAATCTACAGGTATTGCAGGCATGTCTGATGGCAAGTACTTGGCTTGGCTTCTGGCCTGGAGAGGCTACTAAAAGTTCAACCTAGAGATTCCTTATAAAAACATTCCAGCAAAGCAAATCCTAAAAGATCTATATGATCTCTCCCTATTCTTGCTGAGCTTATGTAAATCATTAGGCCAAGTTTGTTAAAAGTGGACTTGTGGGCGCCTGGGTGGCTCAGTTGGTTAAGCGACTGCCTTCGGCTCGGGTCATGATCCTGGAGTCCCTGGATCGAGTCCCGCATCGGGCTCCCTGCTCCGCAGGGAACCTGCTTCTCCCTCTGACCCTCCCCCCTCTCATGTGCTCTCTGTCTCTCTCATTCTCTCTGTCTCAGATAAATAAATAAAATCTTTAAAAAAAAAGTGGACTTGTTATACAAATAAATTAGTCCTGATTTGGCTATCTCTGATTAAAAATGGGGGTTATTATAGAGAGAAAATGTTTCAGTAACACATCTTTGTAGATACTAGATTTTAAGCATTGAGACTCAAGAAAACTGGATTACTCTTTTACCAGTAGGGCTTCTTAGAAGGGGAATTGCCCCAAAACAACCAATAGTGTTAAGTCCTTTTGAATTACTATATGGAACCTTTTTTCACTGTAGACCTATCAAGAGATGGAGACTATAATGCTCTGTTAAATTATTCACTTGAGGCCAGGTTAATTCATAAATCTCTAAATGAATATGCAAACCATATCCTCCCTAAACCTGATCTGACTGTCACTAGCAATCCACCCCCTATAAACCATTTTATTGAAAGGATTGGAAGTCTAACACAGCAGGTGATTTAACTTCAAAATGGAAGGGCCCCACCAGGTTGTATTATATCCACCCACTGCAGTAAAATTAGAGGGGCACTCTTCATGGGCTCATATATGTAGAATAAAACCTGGATCTCCTTCACAGGAAACCAATGAGCAAACTAACGTGCCTTCTTATTCCTTTGAACCTGTGGAAGACCTCAAATTTCTCTTCCAACAACAATAAAGGACTGGTTTAACTAATTATCAAAGGTCTTTTTATTTAGGCTCCTCTTTCTCTTTATAATAGTAACCTTCTTTTGTTGTCTTTTCCGGTGTCTCTCTCCCTGGTGCCCAGACTCCTTCACTGTCATAACTTCCAGCTGACAGACGATCCTTTCTACTTAAGGAGGTTCATCTATGTTGTCGACCTTGGATTGGCTGCCACTGCCATTGGTAATGCCTACAGATAAACTCCCCAACTGACCAATGTTGACCCGTAAGTAAGGACATCTCTACACCCCTCTCCAGCAGGAAGAAGTTACTGAAGATAAGACCTTCCACCCTCAACAACCTTGAAGATTTAAGGGTCAAAATTGTTCAGGGGGATATGATGTGGGAAACAAAGGCAGAAGAAAATGTAGATAAAATTAAATGTCCTTAGCTGTCTTCGTGTTAATGTCTTGCTAGAGGGAAAAACTACCTTAGCTTGACAATAGCCAGGCCTCTAGGATCCTTGTGAGTCTTCTTTAGCATCTGAAAATCCTTTTGGAACTTCCCTTATCTTTGCTCCCCCCCACCAAAGTATATAATCACTTGCCACTCACAGTCCTGGGGCAGCAGCTCTTTCTGCCCATGGGTCCTGTCCTCATGCTTTAATAAAACCACCATTTTGCACCAAAGATGTCTCAAAAATTCTTTCTTGGCTATTGGCTTCGGACCCCACCAAACATCACCCATATCCAAAAACTACATCCCAAGAATATGTAATTCCATACACTCACTGTTGCTAGTACTGCCTTAGGTCTGTGCCCTTGGAACACAGTTCTATTTCATGTGATTTCTTATGAAAATAGGAAAAGAAAAAGTAAGGTGCCGTATTAGTTGGTTAGGGCTAGTGTAGCAAAGCGCTGTGACCCAGCTAGCTTGAAACAACAGAAATGTACTCTCTCACAGTTATGATGGCTCGAAATTCAAAATCAAGGTGTTGGCAAGGCCATGCTTTGTCTGATACCCTGGGTAGAATCCTTTCTTCACCTCTTCTTAGCTTCTGATACCGCCATCAGCCATGGCATTCCTTGGCTTGTGGCTGCCCTATTCTAATTTCAGCCTCCCATCACATGGCCTCCTCCAGGTGTGTCTGTGACCCTGCTTCCTTCTTTTTAAAGGGCCATCAGTCATTGGGTTAGGGGCTGCCCGACTTCAATATGAGAAAGTATGTAAGTGTGACTTTATCTTAACTGACATCTCAATTATATCTGCAAAGACCCCATTTCTAAATAAGGTCACATTCACAGGTACAGGGGGTTAGGACTTGAACCTATCTTTTTGTGGGACACAATTCAGGTGCATTTATAAATGTATATGATGCACGATGCAGCATATACCAGGACAGAACCTTCCCTTTGGCCTATGCATCAGTGAGAACCAAATCCTCCACTTAGAATTTTACCCATCTGATGACTGTGCTAATTTCCCACCAACCAGTTTCTGTCTCTGGACATCTCAAACCTGGTTTGTTGTGGTTGTCATGATTTTCTGCAGGGATGGGCATGTATAATAAAATTCAGAAACCCCAAATGAAAACGTCCTAGAGGAGAACAAAAGAAGAAGGCTGTGGTGGAGCAATGAATTTTGAGTGGACTGGTGTTGCCTCTCGATGGATAACAGAGCGGGTCCTTTATTCTTGAAGATGCAAAGGGACATGATCTTCATAAGCTTGTTACCTATTTCAGGGTTTTACAATGTTTTCAGTCTCGGAGTTATTCAAATTCCACATCTCTCTTGCTTTTCTTTAATCCTATCTTTTTGTGTTTAGGGGTCTTAGAAGAGCCAACAACTGCCCAGCATGCTTGACCTTAAACCCTCTTATGAGCCAAGATGGGACAGGCCCAGACAGCCTGGTCTCTGAGCCTGGGCATCTGGCTGTGGGAGCCCCAGCTGCAGAATGATTTCATTTACATTGCTATTCAGAGACAAATGGCCCAGCTCAATGGAAAGTCTTTCATTCCTAACAAGCAAGCCAGTATGTGGCATTTTTCTTTTCCTTACTCTGTGGGGTAAAATGAACCTTGCAGATGTTCCTGTAATACTAGAAGAATAAGATTCACAGATGAGCAGCCGAGAGTGGCTTGGCTCCCTACTGGGTTTGCCAGTTGCCATGTGGTCTGTGGTCAAGTCAGAGGAGCAGCTGGGAATCGCATTTGGGAGCTGACTTCACAGCTGTGGTCAGAAAGCCAGAAGGCCTGTTTGTATAGAACCTTCCCTCACAAACTGTAGTGAGTGCTTCCCTCCAAAAACAAGGCCTGGAACAGAGGGGCTTAGATAAGAGCATCTCTTGTCCTAATAAAGTCATGGGGGGCCCTCTTGCTGTGTGGTGATTGAGCAGTGGTAGTCAATGGTGGTGCTCACGGGGCGAACAATATGTGGAAGTCACTGAGACCTGAAGAAGGCAGGGCCCTCCCCGCAGGACACAAATAGGGGGGCCCAGGCAGATAAAAAAAATTATACAATATGTCATCCATGATGACCCTAGGAAGAGCCATCACCTTAATAAATAGAAACAGACAGATGCTGGGGATGTACATTTCGTGGCAGACCCATTTTACCATGTGGGTCATAAATTAAAATGCCAAGGGGCACCTGGGTGGCTCTGTCGGTTAAGTGTCTGACTTCAGTTCGGGTCATGATCCCAAGGTCCTGAGATCGAGCCCCGTGTCGGGCTCTCTGCTCAGTGGGAGCCTGCTTCTCCCTCTCCCTGCTGCTCCCCCTGCTTGTATGCTCTGTCAAATAAACAAAACAAAACAAAACAGAACAAAACTTTTAAAAAGTTCAAATGCCAAGAATATATGCTTTAGGATTGTAATTCCCACATTCATATTCCCACATTGCTTTTAAGAAAGAATCCAGTTTGGGGCGCCTGGGTGGCTCAGTTGGTTGAGCGACTGCCTTCGGCTCAGGTCATGATCCTGGAGTCCCGGGATCGAGTCCCGCATGGGGCTCCCTGCTCGGCAGGGAGTCTGCTTCTCCCTCTGACCTTCCTCCCTCTCATGCTCTCTGTCTCTCATTCTCTCTCTCTCAAATAAAAAAAAAAAGAAAAGAAAAGAAAGAATCCAGTTTGCAAATAACCATTCTATCTCTACACAGGAAAACCATTCTCTCCTTGATGAGATAATAAAAGGCAAGCTGAGGGCAAAAGGCACACCGACACTCGACAAACCACACCCCCAAAGGTGAGATATGTGTGACCTTCTTCGGGCACTCATGACTGCCCAAGAACAAAAAAAGGAAATACAAATGGTCAACTGATAAAGATTTCAGTCATGCACGGCATAAAACTCCATCTGTTTATAACTGTCTCAATGATTTACAAGAAAAACACAATCTTAATAAGAGCCAGACCTCCAGGAACCTATAGACTCAATTTCCTGGAGGCCTAATGTCACCCTACCCTCCATAGGATTAAAAAAATAGCCTATATAATCAGTCACTCCTCACACTTACAATGCAGCCTTTTCTGCCTACAGGTCCTGTCCCGTGCTTTTTTTTTAACTTTTGGAATGCTTTAATTGACAGAATGGAAGTACACAAATGAATTTTAAAATAAAATCAATGCATCAGAGAGTAAGAGCCAATGTGAAACTTGCCGCACCTCACTCCGATCAGATGGAAGAAGGCAAAAGTTGAAATCACAGAGTGAGGAAGGACGCATATGAGAGAGGAAGGGCCCCGGGACTGAATTATTCAAGACACACTCTGCTGGTGTCTTCAACTTCCAGATCACCCAGGCCTTAGTCAGTGGTTTGGAAAACCATGGTGTTTGGTCACAAAGAGCAACCACAGAAACTGGCTGTATCTGGAATGAGGAAGGAGCTTAGACTCCTGGGGAGAATGTAGACACTCGACTCTATGACAAGGAGGAGGGAGGTATGAGGGCACCAGAGCACTAACGAGGCTCTGTGCCGTTTTACGACAGGCGCCAACCAAACCACAGCAACATACTAGGAAAAGCTGCTCGGGTTACTACTTTAGTGAAGATCTGGAGCAGCTATAGGAAGGTTTTTGTGGAGAAGGTCCAGCTCATATAGAGAAATTACACATTCAAGCACTGGAGTACTATGGTGCCTTGCTCAGAGTTGGTGGAGGAAACGAGTTCTCTCCAGTTGACCTGTGGAAGACAATCTTTCTTCTCAGAGAGGACATGAGCATTCAGTGTTCTAGAAAGTTCTATTAGTCTTGACCTTGTGCTGTTTCGCCTTGTATTTTGAGGCATCCCTAGGTTCTCTGCTGGGATTGCTCCAGTCATCAGCTTCGGGTGTGGTCTTGTAATGACACCACGCAGACTTATTAAAAACCGGAAGTCTCTCAAATGATTCACTTGAAAGTGCCTTTAAATAAATGACAGCATCAGTACCGACTCCTTCCATGGAATAGAGTTTTAGATCTCCTTGGAAATATCTAGCATACAGACGAGAAATTGGCAAGCCATAACCAAATCCAGCCAGAGGGGCGGCTCTTGTAGGCTCCAGGCTAGGTCTAGGAGCAGTTGAATACATGTAGTTAAAAAGACGGTCTATTTTTCGAAGTGGGACACCACCACCTAGGTCACTTACCTTAATGGACAAGTCTTCTTTACCCAGAGTAACAAGGGTTTTAACAGACGGGTAGGCTTCTTTTCTGTCTTCATATAGTTCAACTGTTGCTCTCATTGAATTCTTGAACAACTCAAATAGCATGTGAAAGAGGTGTGAGGGCACATAAACTACCTGAATAGGTTTGTCTGGAGCTTTGGCATTGAATTCTTCGACTTCCAGCTCTGGAGCTACCAGGTAATACTGTTCACACGCATCTTGGCAGTTTCATAGGCATCTTTCATGACATCAGCCACATTGCAGGTGGGATCAATACTTCCAATGTGTTTAGGATGAGCAGGGTTGGTGTCACCACCAAACAGAAGTGTGTGCTGGTTAATAAGCATGCGGAAAGAGATGCGGTCGGTATAGAACCGATCCAGAAAATACTGGATGTTACTGCTAACGAATGGATCAAACCCAAATTTCTCCTTGTATTCAATCACTCCTGGTGCCATTGTAGGAACCACATCGTTGTGTCTATTTCTGACTTTAATGAGAACTTGCAGAAAGTTAACCAAGACCTGTGGATCTTCAGGGCTCTTATTCTCGTATTCTAAAAGTTCAAGAAAGCTCTGCATATACCAACTCTGAACCAACCCCACCGAAGGGCGGTTAAGCAAGTTATCCGGCAGAAGATTAACTTCTCTCATTGTGTTGGCCAGTCTTACAGGAAGCTCCTTTCGTAGAAACATATATGAAGTTTTCTCACGTGCATTAGCTCTCCCGAAGTCTAGGAACTGCTTGATGGAGAGTGGCGATGGCGAGAAACGCGAGTAGCGTTCGGTCTGCTTAGGCACCGGCTCCTTCAGCAGCCAGCGGAAAAGCCGCACCCTCGCCGAGGCCGTGCACAGACCAGCCGAGACGCTCAGGCAGCCGCGGGGGCCGATGCAGCCGAGCCGCGCGGATCCGGCACGTCAGCCGAGCTCGCACCCCGGCCTCCGCCTCGGCCTTGGCGCCGCGGGAGCAGCCCCCGCCGCAGCAGCTCCCGGGCCCTGTCCCGGGCCTTAATAAAACCACCTTTTTGCACTGGAAAGGTCTCAAGAATCTTTCTTGACCATTCACTCTCAGGCCCAAACTTCAAATTACATCATTTTGGCGCCCACCGTGGGGCTCACGTCTTCTCGTCTAGACTCTGAGCCTTAGTGCAAACTTGATGAGCACTTCCTCTTCTCTTCCTTTACTTTCATTTCAGGGGCTTCTCAAGGAGTGTGGTCTTATTGGAACACTTTCACGTCGATTGCTCAGGCTGCAATCCTCTAGCCATGGCTACACCACGGGGAGGACCAAAAGCCTGCCTTTTGACTGGAAGTTAGCACCCTGGCCAGGATGGGCCTTCCCTTCCCTGCCTGCGAGCAGGAACCGGTAGATCTGGCATAACGGGACCCTGAGGCTGGTCGGCTCCTCTGATATCAGCACTGAGTCCCAGGTTGCCCAGACATGGGAGGTAAGCTTATCAATTTCCTTAATGAAACAAGAGCCACTTGCTCTATTCTTATTCAGCACTCAGGCCCTACTAGTCTTTCTAACCATAAAATTGTTGGCATAGAAGAGGAAACCAAAACGTGTCACCAGACAATACCTCTCACCTGTAAGTACAGAAGCCAGTTGGTTACTTATGTTTTTCTAGTCCTTCCATCTTGTCCCACTCCATTACTTAGATGAGATTTAATGTATAAACTAGGAAGCAGTTTTGCTCTTCCTAAGGAAGAGGACAAGCTGTTCTCTTTAATGCCTGGGGAATTAAAACTTTTACCCTGGTACCCTTTGTAATATCTGGAAGGAAGTAAATCCACAGGTCAGGATTGTGATGACCTGGGTGAGGAAACACAGCCCCTATTTGCTTTTGAATGGGCCTCACCTTCAAGCCCACAGGCAGCTTAATGAACCTGGACAGTCTTGATGCCGGGGATTTAGAGAAAGGCCTCACCCATTCACGGCTGCATTTAGTAAACACCTCTATGATATCTCCTGGCCTCAAGGAACTATAATTCAATATGTGGATGATATTTCAATCTGTGGTCCCACAAAAGAAACGTTTGGTAGTAATTCTATAACTTTACTTAATTTCTTGGCAGACAGAGGGCATCACATCTCTCTTAAAAAAAAAGTACAAATATCTAGGGGTGCCTGGGCGGCTCAGTCGTTAAGCGTCTGCCTTCAGCTCAGGTCATGATCCCAGGGTCCTGGGATCGAGGCCCGCATCGGGCTCCCTGCTCAGTGGGGAGCCTGCTTCTCCTCCCTGTGAAGCTCATTCATTCACTCATGCATTCAACAAATGCTTACTGACCTTGTACTCAACACTGGAGATGTAGAAGGCAGTAAAATTAGTCATGATCCCTTTCCTCTTGCATCTTATCTTTCAGTATTGAAAAAAAAAAAAAAAAGGAGGGGTGCCTGGGTGGCTCAGTCGTTAAGCATCTGCCTTCGGCTCAGGTCATGGTCCCAGGGTCCTGGGATCGAGGCCTGCGTCGGGCTCCCTGCTTAGCGGAGAGCCTGCTTCTCCCTCTCCCGCTCCCCCTGCTTATATTCCCTCTCTTGCTGTCTCTCTCTCTCTGTCAAATAAATAAATAAAATCTTTAAAAAAAAAAAAAGTACAAATATCTAGGGGCGCCTGGGCGGCTCAGTCGTTAAGCGTCTGCCTTCAGCTCAGGTCATGATCCCAGGGTGCCGGGATCGAGGCCCGCATCGGGCTCCCTGCTTAGCAGAGAGCCTGCTTCTCCCTCTCCCACTCCCACTGCTTATATTCCCTCTCTTGCTGTCTCTCTCTCTCTCTGTCAAATAAATAAATAAAATCTTTAAAAAAAAAGTACAAATATCTAAACAAAAGGTACAATATTTGGGATATGAATTAGCACCAGGACACCATACCCTGCCAGATTGATTGATTGATTGATTTTACTATTTTATTTATTTTTGTGTGTGTGAGAGAGAGCACAAGCAGGGGGAGCGGCAGGCAGAGGGAGAAACAGGCGACCTGCTGAGCAAGGAGCCTGATGTGGGACTCGATCCCAGGACCCTGGGATCATGACCTGAGCCGAAGGCAGACGCTTAACTGACTCAGCCACCCTGGCGTCCCAGACCAGATTTAAAAACTCCCCAAATGACAATGATGAGATAACAAAAGGCAAGCTGAGGGCAGAAGGCACAATAACAGTCCACACCCCCCTCCCCCAAAGGCCGCATATATGTGACATTCTTCAAGCACTCGTGACTGCCCAGGAACAAAGAAAGGACAAACAAATGGTCAACTGATAAAGATTGCAGTTCTTATGCATGACATAAAACTCCATCAGTTTTTAACTGTCTTGATGATTTACAAGAAAAGCACAATCTTAATAATAGTCAGACCTCCAGGAACCTATAGACTCCATTTCTTAGAAGCCTAACATCACCCTCCCCTCCATAGGATAAACAAAACCCTATATAATCGGTCACTCCTCACATTTATGATGCAGCTTTTTCTGCCCACAAGTCCTGTCCCTGTGCTTAATAAAACCACCTTTCAGCACTGAAATGTCTCAAGAATTCTTTCTTGACTGTTTGCTCTTGGACCCAAACTTCAAACCACAGCATCCTCACAGGTGATATTGATGTCAATAGATGGTACTCCCTTTCAGAGATCTAGCCTGTTCCTTTTCCTTCCTCATTCCATGCTGATTTTTCCCTTGTTAAACTGTAAGGGAGAAAAATAAAACTTCTACCCTTTCAGGTTCTGTACCTGGGATCCTGGAAATTAAACTGATAAAAGACAGAGTAACAGGAGAAAAGGCATACAAATTTTATTTGGTATTAATAATTTTATGTGTACATGGAGTCCTTGATATCAAATAAATGAAAACCCAAAGAAGTGTCTAGGCTTGAGAGCATATATACCATGTTTACCAAAGAGCGGTGAATTGTGGAGATGTGATAGACAAAGGTAAAGGAGTTTGAGCTCCTAGAGGCGGGAAACTGTGGGAAGGTAAATATAGAGGGGAACCTAGTGGAAGACAAGGTTTGTTAAGTACAGTTTGTTAGGCAGATCGCTATCATTGTGTCTTGGTCTGGTAAGAGTTTAGAGTCATCTCTGGTGAATACAGTGGTTCAGTCATCCTGTCACTCCAGGCATGAGAGAGGAGAGGGGGACCCCTCCACGAAGGTTTTATTCAGGATTATCACAGTGGGGGGAAAGAGAGCCCAGTATAGAACTGGGCTCAGTTCCAAGTGCAGCATGGGCCAGTGGGGCTGTATAGCTGAGGATCAGGGTGGGGGTCGTATTCTGATCCCCTGTGTTGCTTTCATGGGACTTAGCCATGTACCAGCACCCCACGGGCAGACAGCATAAGAAAGCCAATGGGCTGTGTAACAGACATTTTATATAACTTCCTCAGCTACAGATGCATATGATTGTCATCATGCCCAGAACTCTTAATTATAGAGATAAAGATCCACTACAGTTGAAAGAATTCAATAAAAGAATGTATAGAAAGTGACTGATGCACAGCCTCAATTTTCTTAAAAATGTGTCTGCATATGCACGTGTGTATATAATTATTTGCAGTTGTACATTTGTTGATGATTAATACCTGTCTCCCTGCCAAAGTGTAAACTCCTTGAGTGCAGGCGTAATGTCAGCTGGAGTCTGGAAGACAGGAATGACTTTCTGACCAAATGAACAAATGAAGAATTTCCAGCAACCGAACGTATTATGTTTCCATCCCTTACCATGCCTTAGCTATAAATGGCTCTCTCAAAAAATGTTGACCTCTCTTTCAATCTGGCTGATGCAATGCTTTGGAAATGTTTTAGATCTCATTATTTATTTCATATGTGACCAACACCCCAGCTGCTGGGCTCAGAAATCCATCATCAGGTTCCTATGGAGACCAGTCTTTCCACAGGCTGCTCCCCAGCCCCCAACTGAGCATGGCAGGGATGCTGGGCTGGCCTGCTTCTGGGAGGGGTGACTGGTTCAAGGAGTCCCCATCAGCCTCACCAGATTTCCCTAGAATTGTACTGTAGTCTCAAACTCTCCCAAGGCACCTGGGTGGCGCAGTCGGTTAAGCGTCTGCCTTCGGCTCGGGTCATGATCTCAGGGTCCTGGGATCGAGCCCAGCATCGGGCTCCCTGCTCAGCAGGGAGTCTGCTTCTCCCTCTCCTTCTGTCCCTCCCCCCACTCATTCTCTCTCTCAAATAATTTTAATTATTTATTTGAGAGAGAGAAAGACAGAGATAGCGAGAGAGAACAGTAGCTGGGAGGAGAGAGAGAAGCAGGCTTCCCGCTGAGCAGGGAGCCCGACGTGGGGCTTGATCCCAGGATCCTGGGATCATGACCCAAGCCGAAGGCAGACGCTTAACCGACTGCGCCACCCAGGTGCCCCATAAATAAATAAAATCTTAAAAAAAAACCCAAACCTCTTCCACTCAACCTTCCTTCCTTCCTTCCCTCAGAGAAATCCTGTCGACTCCTGGGCTGCAGCACATGGAAGTGGCACACTAAAAGTGAAAAATCAGTGGCAGAAAGTAGAAATGGCTGCCAGATCTGTCCCAGCAGCAGGGCCTGGGAGAGTCCCCGGAGCCTCCTCTGGCCTCCGTGGGGCACAAAACACCCACATGACCAAGGACATAGGTCCAGCTATAACCTTCAGGCAGAAACTTTCTCCCAAGAACTTAGTTGTCGCCCTGGGGAAAAAAATGGGGAAAGGCAGCCTCCTGAAATTGAAAATTTTCACATATGAAACGATTGAGTTATTAATAAATTAACCAAATATGTCTTTTACTGGCAATATCACTTCTGGTTCCAAGGTGAATGGCAGCTCAAGACCCAAATTTGGTTAGGTTTAGAACAAATGTATAAAATGAGGTCTGCAGATTAGTTTTGTGACTTTGAAAAATTTTACACTGCAGATATGCTTATTGCATAAATGCTTTATACATTGAACATTTCTTTTTTTTTTTTAAGATTTTATTTATTTATTTATTTATTTGAGAGAAAGAGGGAACAAGCAGGGCAGAGGGGCAGAGGGAGAAGCAGACTCTCCTCTGAGCAGGGAGCCCGATGCGGGGCTCAATCCCAGGACCCTGGGATCATGACCTGAGCCGAAGGCAGATGCTCAACTGACTGAGCCACCCAGGCGCCCCTCACTGAACATTTCTTAATACTTAATGTATGGTGAGCATCTTTCAATGTCAATTAAATGCTTCTCATTTTCAGTGGATGGATAGTATGCTGTGGAATGGCTGCACCATCATTTACCCAACCACTCCCTTTCCTTGCTGCCTGTCAGCCAGGAGCCTTTCTCAGCTCCAAGTTGGCCTGTATTCCTGGGCACGTTGCCCCTTCCACCTTCAAGCCAGCAACGGTGTGTCCAGTGCTTTTCATACTTGGAATTTCTCTGGTTTCCCCTTCTTGCATGTCTCCTCTGCCTCCCACCAGGTGAAAGGGTCTCCCTATCCTATGCCTGCAATCCAAATCACATCTACAAATTCCCTTCTCCATGGAACGTAGCATTTTCTTAGGTTCCAAGGATTATGGCGTGGACATCGTTGGAGGGCTTCTGTCTGCCACGTTGCTTTGTACCATCTATGCACATAATTAGGTGCTTAATAAATATTAGTTACTTAATTTTATGGCCATTCAGTCTCATGTTATTCTTATTTCAGTAGGTAACATTGCAATAAATCTCTTTGTTCATCCTGGGTCACATATCTCACATATTCCAAATTTCCTCGATTTTGGGGTCAACTTTTGAGGAGAGATAAAAGGCCACATCTGCAATCCCACTTACTTCTTCCTGTGTACAAAAATGTAGAATCAATCCCTGTGCATAAGAATATAGAATTGAGAGCAAAGAGGGCACCTGGGTGGCTCAGATGGTTAAGCGTCTGCCTTCGGCTGCGGTCATGATTCCAGGGTCCTGGGATCGAGTCCCGCATCGGGCTCCCTGCTCCGTGGGAAGCCTGCTTCTCCCTCTGCCTCTCTCTCTCTCTCTATCTCTCATGAATAAATAAATAAAATATTTAAAAAAAAAAAGAATTGAGAGCAAAGAGAAATAATGCACCTGCACAAATCTTGTATCAGTTAGGATTAGATGCAGCTCCACATGACAGAAAAGTTAACCTTTAAAGAGTTAAAGGGCTTAAACAAGATTGAAGTTTATTTCTCTCACATAAATGAAGTCTAGAATTGTGTACTCAAGAGCTGGTACATTAGTTTCACAATAGTCATTTTTTATTTTTTTATTTAACTTTTTATTTAACTGCTTCACATTGTCCTAATGGTTTCCACCTCATGGTACAAAATACTTGCTTGAGTTCCAGCTATTACACGCACATTCCCATCAGCAGAAAGGAGGAAAAATGAAGACTTCACACATAAGACCCCATATATTCCATCAGCCAAAAGTTAGTCAGAAAGGCTTCCTCTAACTGCAAGAGAACCTGGGAAATGTCATCTCTATTCCAAGTAGCCATTATGCCCTATATGTAATCCTATTACTAAGGAATAGAGAAAAACAGATAGTTTGGGGAAAGTTAACAGTCTGCCATCGATCTAAATCTAAAATTATCTTCAGTTTTCCTTCTGAATCCTCCCACCTGCTGGCTGACAAAAGAGATCTCTGGTAAATTCCACATATGCCTAGGAAGGTGCAAAGAAACTACAGAGGGGCATTATATTGTCTAAATGTTCATTATTTAAGCCCCCGTACAAGGAGATAAAGGTACACGGGCGAACTGATTACGTGTAAAATTCACCATTTGTCCCTCCCTCCATGCTCGCGTCTGTCACTACCCATCTTCCTAGAACTCTTCTTCAGTCTGGAAGAGACTAAGGCTGATGAGCATTCTGAAGCTTTTTCTCTAAAGATTTGTGTTTTTTAAGGCACAAAGAGATAAGGGTTTCATTAGTCACTTGCACATTAGCCTGAGAGGGTAAGCATGTTGGACTGGGAAGAAAGACTCAGTGGTGGAAGGACCCAGGAGAAGGGTCATCCAGCCCCACTGTGGTGATTGGGCTGCCTTTGTGGTTCCAGGGGACAAACAGGCATTTCCTCTGGCCAGAGGGTGCGCTCGGAGCAGTGGAGGATGCAGACAGAGGGAGGCATGGGATCTGTCTGGTGAGGGAAACCTAGGGATGGAGAAATTCCCATGCTATGTGTCAGTGCAGCCCTGGTGCTAGATGCAAGCTTGTGGGGAGGGGCTCACATCCCAGTGCTTAGGACAGTGCCGGGTGGGTGTATGGGAGGAACTCAACCAGTATTTCGCACTGAACGGTTGAAGGAATGGGCGCTGCACAAAGGGGGAATGGCAGGTGGGCCAGCCTAACTGAGTACAAGATGAGAGGTAGAGGAAGTGAACCCTGAGGCTACAACTTGCTGGCAGATCCACATCGATGGCATTTTTATGTTGAAGAGAGGGAACCTGAAGGCACTGAAGGAAGAACCTGATTGAGCGGAGATTTGAGAACTGGAGCTCCCTCTGGCACTGAGGACAGTTACAGCCCTCTGCAGGGTCAGACGGGGGGCAGGGAGCCATGTCACAAGAAGCTGTGGTCACTATGGATAGATCAAACAAGAACACATTCTTTCATTCAGCAACTATTTGTTGAACATTTACTATGTACCAGGTATTCATGGATACAATTTCATCACAGCCCTTTATTCTTTTGAGTTAAAAATTACCCTCTTCCAAGATGTCCATTGACAGATGAATGGATAAAGAAGATGTGGTATATATATACAATGGAATATTAAGCAGCCATCAAAAGGAATGAGATCTTGCCATTTACAACAACGTGGATGGAACTGGAGGGTATTATGCTGAGCAAAATAAGTCAAACAGAGAAAGACATGTATCATATGACCTTACTGATATGAGGAATTCTTTTTTTTTTTTTTAAAGATTTTATTTATTTTTTTGACAGAGAGAGACATAGCGAGAGTAGGAACACAAGCAGGGGGAGTGGGAGAGGGAGAAGCAGGCCTCCCGCGGAGCAGGGAGTCCGATGTGGGACTCGATCCCAGGACCCTGGGATCATGACCTGAGCCGAAGGCAGACGCTTAATGACTGAGCCACCCAGGCGCCCTGATATGAGGAATTCTTAATCCAGGAAACAAACTGAGGGTTGCTGGAGTGGGGGGTGGGGTGAGAGGGATGGGGTGACTGGGCGATAGACACTGGGGAGGGTATGTTCTCTGGTAAGCGCTGTGAATTCTGCAAGACTGTTGAGTCCCAGATCTGTACCTCTGAAACAAATAATGCAATATATGTTAAGAGAAAAAAAAAAGAAGAAGGTAGCAGGAGGGGAAGAATGAAGGGGGGGTAAATCGGAGGGGTAGACGAACCATGAGAGACGATGGACTCTGAAAAACAAACTGAGGGTTCTAGAGGGGAGGGGGGTGGGAGGTTGGGTTAGCCTGGTGATGGGTATTGAGGAGGGCACGTTCTGCATGGAGCACTGGGTGTTATGCACAATGAATCATGAATACTACATCTAAATCTAATGATGTAATGTATGGGGATTAACATAACAATAAAATTTTTTTTTAAAAAAAGAGGAAATAAAAAAAAAATTACTCTCTTTAAAAATGTAACCATCGGGGCGCCTGGGTGGCTCAGTCGGTTAGGCGTCTACCTTTGGCTCAGGTCAAGATCCCAGGGTCCTGGGACTGAGTCCCACGTTGGGCTCCCCGCTCAGTAGGGAGCCTGTTTCTCCCTCTCCCTCTGCCCCTCCCCCGCTCATGCTCTCTCTCTCTCTCTCTCTCTCTCTCTAATAAATAAATAAAATCTTTTTAAAAAATGTAACCATCATGAAAATGTTAATGCCTCAGTACCCGGCTTCTCAGGGAACACAGTGGTCCTTTCTTCTCAGATGGAGGAAGGAGTTTCATGGGAACACCAGCCTCTGTGGGGCAGGGGGAAGAAGAAGGGGCCAGTGGCCAGGGTAAATGTGCAGAAGTATATGTCCACTTCTTCACACTGCTCAAGACTAGCCCCACAGAGCCAGACAGTGATGTCACTGAAATGAGAGAGTATTCGCCTAAGAGGCCTTTGTGGGCAAGTTGGTAGAAAAGGTCACATTCTCCATGCCGGTCATATATTTAGAAGGGTATTATTTAATGACACTGAGGAAGGTGGCCACTCTCCATCATGTAATAATACCCCTCAGAGGCCCAGGGGAGATGGAGGACCAGAGCCCAGGGGCTGTGGTAGTTGTGGTGGACTCGGCACATGCTGGAGGCAGGAACGCAAGGGCCTTGAGACATGGTCCAGACTCTTTTTATGAGCCAGAGATCTCTAAACTGTGGTTCCCCCCTTTCTCCCACGCCTTGCTCCCCACTCTCTCCCACGCCTCACCCTTTATCCCAAATCTGCAACTTTCAGTGGATGGTGACAGAATCAGAATCCAAGAAAATCATATGGTCTCTATGTCAGAGAAGATAGGCAAAAGGAACGGGGTGGGGGGTAGAATTGGATCTGAAATGAAAAGAAGCCTCATAGGATACTCCCAGAGGGGCAGTCAATACAATGGGAAAAGAAATCTCGCTGAAACTTTCCCACAGAAGTTCCCCCTCACCCACACTGTTCTTCGCTCTGTAAGTGTTTCTGGAAACTCACAGCCTCACTCTTGAGCGGACTGAGCCCTCTTACAGGACAAGCCTGGACGATCTTCTTCTTTGTATCAGGGATGGTCCAGGCTGGAGCTCAGGCAGCTGAGGAGCCAAGGGAGGCAGCTCTCCCACCCAGAAAAATAGCTGAGGGCTTCATCACAAGGCTGTTGACTGCAAACATCCGCCAGCACTGGCATGCTTATGACAGGAAGCACAGTATTGACCTAACTCTGCTTGAGGAACTGTGGCCTCTAAGAACCTGAGGTACCTCCTGGCTTACTTCAGGGATGGGATTGCCTCATTACCCCTGAATAAAGCTGGTCAATGTGAGGTGTATGCCTTAGGCTCCCTGCTATCCTCATTGCTTTAAAGACGAGAGAAACTTGCCCCAATCCTCAAAAAAGTGTCATCTAACAAAGGATTGCTGCTAAAAGAATTAGAAAGCACACTTATAGGTGCATTTGGGTGGCTGAGTTGGTTGAGCCTCCAACTCTTGGTTTCAGCTCAGGTCGTGATCTTGGGGTTATGAGATCAAGCCCCGCATGGGGCTCTGTGCTGGGTGTGGAGCCTACTTAAGATTCTCCCTCTCCCTCTTCCTCTGCTTCTCTCTCTCTCTCTCTCATAAAAAAAAAAAAGGAACTCAAGGTCTATATTTGTCAGTGGGGCTCTACTCCTATTCAATTAAAAATGTGGTTGGAGTCTGCTAATGCCATTAGTAGGTTATTGCTTGTGTTTATTAAATTTTCCTTTTTCATTGTTACTTTTTTGGCCTGCATTATATCCCAATTCATAAAAATGCAGTAACTACCCAGACTGGCTCATTTGAGTATAAAAGTCACGATACAAATTAATAAGTAAAATACTACAATCCAGAATAATGTCAAAAACAGAAAAGCGTGAACCAGGACTCCACGGCAAGTATTGGATATAAATATATGTGCTCTGGGACAGGTAAAATGGATGTGATAAATACATGCACAAGGAACTGTAAGAGAGAGAGTGCAAAGAGGATGTATCACGATGAATAGCTAAAACTGCATTTCATTGATTCTGTTTTCATTCAGTCTCCTCTCTTTCCCCCTTCCCAATGTGTTGTCTGTTGTGAAACCATAACATTATGGCTTGGGACTCATCAAAGCCTTACATAATTTCCAATAAAAGTAAAGGACTTTTTCTGGTAAACTAATTAAATTTTGGAGGGAACAAGTATAAAATCATGCATTTCAGGGTAAAATTGATGAATGCTGCCCTTAACTTGGAGAAAAGATGTCCCCGAAATTCTAGTGACAATGACCAAGTTAGAGGATACATCCCAGAGTAGCTTGTTACCTAGCACTGCAGCCATTTGAAAAGAATGACCAAATTATGAGGGGTGGATGTCAGGGAGCAATGAACTCTATTATCTGAAGGCTGAGCAGCTGTCCCTCAGCTGCTGCATGTTTCAGCATCGAAGACAGATGTATGCAGATTTCCCACTGCATATTGGAAAATATGAGCTTTTCATGGGGATAACTGCCAGAGCATTGCATCTGTCTCAGGAGAGCTTCAATTTATTAGTAAAGCCCCCATGGGCTTAGAAGACAGATGTGACAGATGCAGACCAACCAGCACCCACAGGGGTATAAATCCATGTCAGTGAGGAATCTGCAACCTCATGCTCCTTGCTGTGAATTGAAAATACTTCCATAGCCAGGGAATGTGAGTCTGGTTATGTTGACAATCTCCACTTCCCTCTCATCCCTGAGCCCATAGGCAGCACACACATAACAACACTCTGGTTAATTTAGACTCTACTCCTCATATGTCCATCCTCATATGAGAGTTCAGTGTTTCACCCAGGGGTCAACTTTGGCCTTGAATTCTCATTTGTGCTGATTGACTTTTGTCATTGTATTGGCTTTATAGCGTCTGTACCCTGTCCATATGGCAAGAATCCCCCATCGTGTGTACTACCAGTGGGACCCAATGCTCTACTGTCCACTATAGGACTTGAAGTATGGAGATTTCCTTTTCTCCCTATCCTCTGCCAGCTACGGCCCGGGTGTGTGGTTTAGAATCAGGCGACCACCTACTGCCAACCAGGTCTTGAATTTGGAATAAGTGATGAAGAACAAAGGGTCAGTTAAGATTTAGTCATGGTGGTTTCAGGGGTGTCCAGGAATATGCACGATCTGACTCCAGGACGGTGACATTCTGGCCTGAAGTTTCCTGCTGCAAGGTAATGAGGTTCTTGTGTGAGACCCTCTATACTGCGCTTCCTGCTTGCTTTCCAAGTCTGGTCCTCTGGCTTCCGGACAAGTCTGTGAGCACCTTACAACTTTCCAAGGCAAGGCTTTTCTGCCCATCACATCCTGTGATGATTCCTGGTTTTTACAGCCATATCTCTAATTGATACACATGCTTTTTGGTCTGTGTATGGTGGGGAAAAGTGATGGTGGTCATCAACAAGGAGGAGGAGGAGAGAGAAGAGGAGAAGGCAGAGGAGGAAGGGGATAAGAAGCACATCATGAAGGTATGGACAAAAGCTACAAGAAGACAAATGGGAAGGTCGTGAAGTAGATGGGAAATTCAGATTCTCACAGCTGGTTTAGGAACATCGCCTGTTGTCCTTTTTTACCGTATCATCTCATATGCTAATACTATTCCTTAAAAGTTACAGAGCACAGTGACTTCCCAGATGGTCTGTTCCGTAATTCAGCTGAAAAGATCCTGAAGATAATCAGGTTTGGAATAGACCAGGGTCTGTGACCTAAGGGCCACCATCTGTTTTTGTAAATAGTTTTATTGGGACACAGCCATGCTTATTCATTCTCACGTTGTCTATGGCTGCTTTCGAGCTGTGGTGGCAACGGAGATTGTATGGCCAGCAGAGCCTAAAATATTTACTGCACGGCCCTTTACAGAAGACGTTATTGACTCCTAGAATAGGATATCTGAATCTCTGGGAACTGGGGTACAGAAATCTATTTTCCTCTTTTCACTCTTCACCTCCATGCCCTCCCTTCCCAGCTATACTTTTCCCCTGTTGAGGGTTTAACACAGGGCCCTATGCCATTTCAGAGGCCTGGGACCCATTTTCCCAGAGGAGAGGAACAAACCAGGAAAAAAGGGAGGAAAACATTGGTCTCTTCCTCCTCCCTCCCTGGAGGCCCTGCTCCGGGAGACTCAGAGACCCACTTCCGGAGGTAGTGTGGGGAAGTGCTGTGCTCAAGGCCACAGGGCTAGTTATTAAAGGACAGCTGAGACCCAAAGCCAGGTCTTCCCATACTTCGCCTGGTACTATCTCCACTTCATCAGGGAAGTCTTCTTGGAGGTGGTGGGGTTTGGGTCTGGCTTAGAATCCTGAGTGCAATCTAGGCAAGCAAAAACTGTTAATTAACTAATCTCCCTCCAGTACCTAAACACTGAAAAGCAGCATTTCATTGGATTGGATACCTAATAGATCATTCATTAGGAAACATGAAGATCACTGGTCTAGAAGTCAACAGACGTAGGTTTTAGTTCTGGCCCTGCCTCTAACTAGCTGCATAACCTTGGGCATGTCCCTTCTCCTTTATGGGCCATTATTTGCTCACACATAACAGGGCAGAGGAATTAGATTAAATGGGCCACAGCTGACTCTACTTTTCTTAAAATCCTGGGGTGCTCTTGTTGCTCACAAAACGTGTGACCTCTCCACCGATACACATCCCAACCAGATGCATAATAACTGGCTGATTTTGCACCAAAATCCATCCTAAATGGGGCCAGCCAAGGATGCAGTCACAGAACATGAGCATTTGACAGGATCTGTGGGAAGGCCTGCAGACAAATGGGGCAAACGGCTCTGAAGGATGAGAGCACCATGTCACACCAGCAGACAGGAACCAATGAGATGAGTACACTCATTAGGGGACACGGCTGGGTGGACTCTTGGTTCAGAATCCAAGAATGCCTTTCCTTTATGGCCTACTTTTAGGCTTGGAATAAAGAAATGTATTTGGGATGCCAACCCCAGATCTACTCCCTCTGTGGTTCGGGTGGAGTGTCTGGAATCAGCATTACTCATGTGGAAACATTTTGCTCTTTAATACCTCCAGAAGATCCTGGAACAGGCTGTGGCAGACCATGAAAGCAGGCAAGACAGAGCTGCCCTACTATTTGCTGAATCAAATGATTAATTTTCAAGGTGGATTAAAAGTTATATATGAGTTATTCATAAATCTATAGAACTTTATTCCTTGGGGAGTTTGTATCTGTTTCTGCATTTTCTCAAATGTATCCTTGGGAAATAAAAGAGCTTAACAAAATATCTTTTAAAATTACACAAGGCTCCCCAACTATTTACTGAACTCCAACACCCTGTAGCTTAATTCAGTGGAGGAAAAATTTCCCTGCACTTAAAAAGAGAAACTGATTGTTTTTACCGATCTGAAACCTCTTAATAGGTTTAATGACTCAAATGTTATTTTTAAATTGCCCAAGCACTAGCAGGAAGTATAATGAAGTTTATATTAACCTGATGTTTTCTTTCTAATAATTTCTGCCAACTCCACCCTTTTTTCTACCTCTGTGCTACAATCTGAGTGCCAAAACCACCACATGAGACAGATCATTAGCCTCATTTTACTAATGAGGAAACTGAGGCTTAGAATCATTAAGGTAACATAGCTAGAAAGTTGAGGAGTCGACTCAAAAGTTGAGTTGGGTCTGAAGCCAAAGCCAGTCATCACTTGTCCATTTGTCCATCCTTCCATCCATCATCCATCTATCTACCATCCATTCGTCCATCCATCCTTTTTTTTTTTTTTGAGAGAGAGAGTGGGTGGGGAGGGGCAGAAGGAGGGGGAAAGAGAGAATTATAAGCAGGCTCCACACCCAGCATGGAGCCCATTGTGGGGCTCGATCTCATGACCCTGAGATCATGACCTGAGCCGAAATCGAGTCAGATGCTTAACTGACTGAGTCACCCAGGCGCCACCCCCTGCCCCCACCTCAGCTCTTTTATAATTGGTTTATTTGAGTTTAGGCAGGCTTTAACTAATCAGTCCAAACTTAATAGTTAATTTGGTTTGTATTTTCCATTTACCTATTCTACTAATGAAAGGTATTTATGGAGTGTTTGCTATGTGAAAGTTGTAGAATTAGGCTTTTCACAATAATATACGTGGCATTGATATTTCCCTCACAATCTTTGATCTAGTTGAAAAGATAAGACAAATGTGTAGAAAGTATTAATACAATAAAGACAGTATTATTTATCAGAGGCATAAATAACACAAAGTATATTATCTCACATAGCAAGACAGCTGAGTGGCTTGAAGATTAGGTAATCAAGGGCTCATGGATGCCATCAAGGACCAAATTATTTATCTCTTTCAGTTCTGCCATGCTCGGTGTTGCCACATTTCATATGTAAACATGGCAATATTAAGTGGAAGAAGAGACAGAAAAGGTACATTTCTTTTTTGTATGTCCCTTTTTATGAGTGAGGGTCCTTCCCCCAGGTACCCTAGCAGATTTCTTTCACACTGTATTATGTCAATGTCCATGCCCAGAATAAACATGGCCGAAAAGATGACATCAATCATGATTTACTTCCTATGGGGGACTTGCTTCCTCAGAATGAAGAAAGCTTTTTTGGCCTCCATAGGCAGGAGTGAACTTCTGATTTTCTCAACGAGCAAAACGGGGTTGGGCAGACTAGTCTGGGGGAAGGTCATTGTTAGTGTCCTATATGCAGTCACCATGTCACTTTATTTTTTTTTAATCTTTTTTATTTTATTTATTTATTTGACAGAGAGAGACACAGCAAGACAGGGAACACAAGCAGGGGGAGTGGGAGAGGGAGAAGCAGGCTTCCCGCGAAACAGGGAGCCTGATGCGGGGCTCGATCCCAGGACCCCGGGATCATGACCAGAGCCGAAGGCAGACGCTTAACGACTGAGCCACCCAGGCGCCCCTGCAGTCACCATGTCACTTTAATGAGAAAGATTGAAAATCATCTATGCATACCCTAAATCCAATCCATATGTTCTGGGTGCAATCTACAGAGGAAATAAGAAAGCTTTTGGGTAAGAAATTGCAGTGTCAGCTGCCTGGGTAGCTCAGTTGGTTAAGTGTCTACCTTCAGCTCAGGTCATGATCCCAGGATCCTGGGATCGAGCCCCTCATCAGGCTCCCTGCTCTGTGGGGAGCCTGCTTCTCCCTCTGCCTCTGCCTCTCTCCCTCTCTCTCTCATGAATAAATAGAGAAAATCTTAAAAAAAAAAAAAAGAAATTGCATTGTCCTCTGTCTAAAGAAAGAAATTGTTAGGAAAAATGGAGATGATTTGAATAAAATTTACAAAAGGAGAATTCAGACAGACCCAGCTGGGTGATGTGTCTCAAGTGCCACCCCAGGAACTTGAATATCTGTTTCTTGTGGCAGGAACATTCCTAGAGAAGAGATTGGTGCATCAGGTTATTAAAGCTGTCCCGTTGTCTCTCAGCTCCATCCCAGCCCTCAAAGCAGCGCTGTGATGCTAGGAATCTGCAAATTACTTTTCTCCTTGATCAAGGAATAGGGGGCATTGGAAGGAGATGCTGAAAGGTAGGAAGATCCCAGGAAACACTTGTTCTTTCCTTCTGCTTGCTGTTTTTGTGTCATCTGGCCGATAACCCTCTGGTAGCTGGAGTTGGTCCCAGACAGACATCTTCCTATATGCCCAGAATTAACTTCACCGCACCCTGACAAAGGTACCAGCTTACCTTGGGCAGTCCTTCCTCCTCAGAAGTCCCAGTCCCAGCTCTGCCGGGGTCCCTACCTCCAGCTTCTAAGTTCTGACAACACCCACCTCTTCGCTTTATATTCCTAGCCTTAGGAGATGGTTGCTTTTTGCAGTTCCTATCTCTGTGTTTAACCCATTCCTTCTATCAAATTCTCTCTGTTGAAATACCTGGAATGGTTTCTGCTTTTCTGTTTGGATCCTGACCGAAACAAATGTTTGATGATATGAGCCATTAATATTATCCGAAAAATTCCACTTCACACACGTGCGTGCATGCACACACACACACACACACACTTTCCTGCTTATCATACATCTCTCTGATTAGAATTGGCTTCTCACGCAAATTTTCTACAGAGAGAATTTCTCTTCGGCAAGCATGTAAAACACGTATAGTTCACTTGAAAGCCATATTTTTCATTATAAGTGAATACATTTGAATGCTGGTTTTTATACATCAGTCTTTGGTGACCTTATTTTGGCTATGGACACAGATCTATCTCAGGGTCACTGGCAACGGGTATCCTGCACTTGCCGAATGAGGGTCAGGCCCAAATCTGTAGTTCCAGCCAAGTGAGGACATCCTGACCAGTCAACCAACCTCCTCTCTTATTCTTCCCCATACGGGTGTCAAGCATGAACCTGTTTCTCTTCAAATGACAATAGCTAATATTAAGAGACAATGTCCCCCTTTTGAACACATTACATTCCTTTCTTTTGATGCTTCTCCAAATAAAACTTCTCTGAAAAGGATCTAAAAGCCTTCAACATTAAGATATAAGTGAGCAATACAGTTAAACCACCTCCTCTAAGAGAGTATTTTTATTTCATTTGCATTTTAATAAACCTTTAATCGGTTTAAATCCGAGGGATCAAGTATTGATTTTTGAATCCCAGAATTCATTGAGCTGAGCGCTGGAGTATTTTTCAGTGAGAAGGGGTAGAGGGGAGGTGGGTCACACTCCAACTGCTCCTGAAAATCATGCAAACAGATGCCTTCTTTAGCTACCCTTCAAGTTGGCACTGATATAAAGACACGTTCAATCCCACACAGTCCTTGACTGTCCCTGGCCAGACCGTAGCTGATCTCCTTTTGGCCAAGGCCACAGTGGAGCACCCTGGGGGAAGCCACAGGGCACCTACACATTTCATAACAGCCTCCTTTGTAGAGCTAAACAAATATTTGCTTCCAGCCTGCAGAGCTGATTCACAGGCTTGAGTTTTCACATGTATTCATGTGTATCTCTGCTGCTCACAGGGGTGGCTTTGCCAACCTCCTGGCTGGACCCCCAGGGCCAGCTGAGCAAGCAAGATGTAGTGGCAGTCCCAGCTCATCTCAGCAGCTGGATGCCTCCAGACCTCGGTGCAGAACGGGGACTCCAGCTTTCACTGGGGGCAGGTTCTACATATTTCCAGTACTCTGTTCACAGGCAGGAAATGATGGCCCAACTCCAATTCACATCTTTGAAAACTGGATAAACTGGATACAAGGGACATGGCCAGAACATGTGTGAAAGGATAACCCCAAGTAAGATTTAATAACAAGCCAAAGTTTAAAATGAACCTAATGGGAAATTATGGGAGACAAATAAAAGGGACCCATGCCTATGGGCTGGGGCCCCTAGTTGGGGCCAGACTTGCGACTCTGCATCCTTGAACTTGAGCAATTGGCTAAGTCTTTTCAGACTGCCCTCTCCTCATTGGCAAGATGATGGGGGCTGGGGTTTCTTCAAAGCTTCCCCACATATTCACCTATTTGTTTGCTGGGGCCGTCATAACAAAGTACCACAACTCAAGGGGCTTACACAAAGAAATTCATTGTCTGCTAATTCTGGAGGCTGGAAGGCTGACGTCAAGTTGGTTCCTTTCAGGCTATGTGGGGGGAATCTGCTCCACGCCCTTTTCCCAGCTTCCGGTGGCTTGCTGGCCATCTTTGGTGTTCCCTGACTTGTAAATGCATTGCCCCCATCCCTGCCTATGTCTACACACCACATTCTCCCTGCGTGCGTGTCTGTCTCTGTGTCCAAATTTTTCCTCTATAAGAACATGGTTGTATCTGGTTAGGGCCTACCCCAGTGACCTCATCTTAACTTGATCATCTACAAAGACTATTTCCAAATAAAGTCATCTCGCAGAAGTATGGAGATTAGGACTCCAACATCTTTTTGGGTGACATAATTCCACTCATAACCTTCTGACCTGATTTTTGCAGGTGAGCCTCCTGGCAGATGGCTATGGAGCTGGCCTTCTCTCTGCTGGTCTTCTCCTACTTTTCTGTAAGAAGGCAGGAGGACAGATAGATACCTGTCTTAATGACGGCTTTCCAATTGTATAAAGCCAGGCAAGTCCCTTTACCTCTCTGAGCCCCCGTTTCCTCATCTAAAAGATGGCAATAATGGGTTTGCTGTGAGAAGTCAGTAACCTAAAGCAAAGAAATACTTGTCTGACACATGGTAAGTGTTCACCAAATTATAGATATTTTTATTTATTCCTGTTGAGTCAAGGGGAGGATGGGTAAGCAACTCCCTAACCCTGGCTGCATATTAGAATCAACTCAGGGAGGGCGCCTGGGTGGCTCAGTTGGTTAAGCGACTGCCTTCAGCTCAGGTCATGATCCTGGAGTCCCTGGATCGAGTCCCGCATGGGGCTCCCTGCTCGGCAGGGAGTCTGCTTCTCCCTCTGACCCTCCCCCTCTCATACTCTCTCTCTCTCAAATAAAATAAATAAAATCTTAAAAAAAAAAAAATCAACTCAGGGAACTTTTTGAAAACTATTGGCACCCAGGCCCCACTAGAGATTCTGACTCAATTGCTCTGGGATGGGGCCCAGGCACTGATATATTTAGAACCTTCCTGGTTTGTTTCAATGGGCAGCCAGGATTGAGAACTACTAGAATAGTTGAAAGGATTGAAAACAGCAGTGGAAAGCCTCGATGCGGTTGAAAGTCAGAAGAGGTTGACTTGTAGCTAGTTAGCCAGATGGTCCAGGTTGTGGGAGGTGCCAGGGACAGCTCTTAGAAAACTTTGAATGAGGTGACCTAGATTTCTGAGCCATTTCTTGTTTTGTGGTCTCCCTGAAAAATTGTTTCCAGGCCTCCATGAGGGAGCATCCCCACTAAGACACTCCCTTGGGCCTTTTCTCTCACAGCGATATTCCATCCACTTGCTTGCCCACAACACCCGTCTCAGCTCCAGGTCTGGGAAAGAAATCCTCAGTAAGAGTTAATGCCAGATAACAGCTTGATGTACTACCTTCCCTAGGGATATCTGCCTAGGAGGGCTCATCACAGGTCTCCAAGAACTCAACAGTGAGGAAATTTTGGATGGGTAGACTTACGGGATGGGGATGGCAGAGCCTCTGATCCGCCACTGGGTGAGAACTGCTCGCTTTTGAATAGGCATGACTATATATAGCCTATATATAGAGGTAGCTGTCCGGCAAAAGTGATACCATTTGAATCAGTGACTTCTGGGTCTCAGGTCCTTTGCTGCTTCTTCCCCCTTTCCAGCTGCTCTGTCACCTCATTATCAGGCCTGGCTTCTCCCAGGTTTGGCCTTCTTACAGTGCCATGCTTGTCCACTGAGCAGGAGACACTTGCCACTCATTGTCCCTTAAGTCCCAAGGTCTCTGCAATTCTCCTGGGGGAGGGGGGGCAGTGACTTTTTGTTTTGTGAGTGAATGAGTAATATTAAATGAAACGATATGTAAATAGAAGCAAATTTTCATGGCCCGGCTACATAAATGCCCTTAATTTATTATCATAAAGAAGTTAGGGATATCCATTTGCTCTTTGACCAAATTAAAATAAGTGTAGCAAATAAAAGAAATGATAATTCTCTCCATTCTGATCTGATGAAGCAGCGTGTTTGGTTTGGCCCTTTCCATTTCTTCCATTTTAATCAAGAATATGCCAGAAGGATGAGTAGCCAGAGACAGACAAGCGTCTTCTAATAGAAAGCAGGATGTTGTACCTTCATCTGGCAATCACTGACTTTAATTTAACCTTGGCTTTTGGAAACAAAGGGGAAAGGGAAATCTAGACTAGAATGGGGAAATGCTTTTGCTAGACGCGGGGACTCTGCACCCGAATCCAGCTCAGCGTTCTGGAGTCACCCAACTGCCTTCTGCTGCTGACGTCTGGAAGGAGGAATGAGTTCCCTTAAGCGGACCAGCGTGGAGAAGCATTAGCTGTACAGCGAGAGTGCATGAGCTCTCCGGATTGCCCTGAACTAGTCCGCCTGGCCATTTCAGACAGAACTGATGCAGTGAAGCCCAAATTTCCTGGCAAGCCTGAGGGCAGGTTTTTCCAAAAGCATCTCAGACCGCGAAGGCACATGTCTAATCACGAAAGCAAACCTCTGGACACATGCTCTCTGTTTCCAGCTGGTTGTGTATGTTTCCCTCACACTTTAACACAAACGTGCCAAGGTGTGACATTTATGAACCCCACCAACTGGGAGCTGCACGTATCAACCCGGTTGCCTGGCGGGGGGGGGGGGGGGAGTGATGAATGGGGGCTGTCCTGCCTGGGGAGGAGGACTGCTTCCCTCTGGCATGCCTGCAGCCTTATTTATTACACACCAAAGTATAAAAGAGCCCAGCCGGCGGCAGCTCGCCTCTCCAGCCCTGGCATTTGCCTGAGAAGCCCCGCCGTGCTCTCCAGGAGGCTCTGGGGCTCTGTTGAGAATCATGCTCGGGAGGCAGCTCGGCTCTTGGCACCTGCTGGCTTTGCTTTTCCTCCCATTTTGCCTCTGTCAAGATGAATACATGGAGGTGAGCGGAAGAGCTAATAAAGTAGAGGCGAGAATAGTGCAAAGCCACCAGCAGACTGGCCGTAGCGGCTCCAGGAGGGAGAAAGTGAGAGAGCGGAGCCATCCTAAAACTGGGACTGTGGATAATAACACTTCTACAGACCTAAAACCCCTGAGACCAGATGAGCTACCGCACCCCGAGGTAGATGACCTAGCCCAGATCACCCCATTCTGGGGCCAGGTACTCGGAATTCTCTTCTAAGGATTACTGTGAAAGCTTAACGAGTTTTGTTGTTCTTTTTCAGCTGCGATTCTTAGGATCAATGCTTTCGAGAAGTTTGCTGTGCTGCTTGTGGGGGTCTTTCTGGGTTGCTCTGGGGTCCTGGCGGGGTACGACTGCCGATCTCTGTTAGGAAATCAGCAGAGGATGTGGGGGGACACGGTGTCCCCCGGGGTCAAGAACAGAGCAGCCAGCTCCCTGCTGTGCTCTGACTTGATTTCTTTCTTGCTCTCTTGGTGTGAAAAGTGCTGAGCACGCAGATAAGACGTATCGGATTGCTGGAGACAATCATTTGCAGATTCTAAGAGAGTTGGATTTTCTTAATGCTTCCCAGCAGGGAGAAGTTGCCTTTTGAGTTTTTCACTTTGATGTGTTAGTTGACGGTGACATTTCATGCCAGGCTTGTTTATTTGATTTATAGTAGTCTAGGTTGCTAAGCCTCTATGTTCAGCCTGTGAACCATAGAGTTAGAGCAAAAAAGACTGCCTGTGTATTAAAAGCAAAACTTCATTGTGTGATTTAAAGCCTGATAATCACAGAGGACTTGATTTATTTCCCTGGGTGTGAACTCAGTGTCCAAGGAAACATCTTTCAACTCTTTTTGGGGATTTTTGGAGTGAGGTCAGGTTTCAATGTAGTGAATTGCAAATTGGTGAAATTCAATTTCATTTAAAACATTAAGAACAGACAAAACGGATATTGACTTACCTTCTCGGCATCTGGCATGCTGAAATCAGAGGAAGGGGGCAAGAAGAGTTACCTTGAATTACAAGAGCTTTGAACGAAGAGGTTTTAGAACAAAAATTCACTGTGTCTTTGCATTCAACAGGCCCTGGAAATGTTCATGCAGGTGAAATCCAAGCCTGGCCTCTCATAGACTGAAAAGTTTGGGTTGAGACTGGCGATATGATCAGACTGAAACCCCACACACGATCAGCTAGAGATCTGGGGCTGAGCTGGGATTTCTAACTCAGCTGCACAGTGCAGTCGCCCAGACTGTTCTGTCAGACCGTGTCAAAAAAAAATTGTTTCTTGGGGCACCTGGGTGCCTCAGTGGGTTCAGCGTCTGCCTTGGGCTCAGGTCATGATCTCAGCAGGGAGCCTGCTTCTCCCTCTCCCTCTGCCCCTCCCCCTGCTTGTGCTCTCCCCGTCCCCCCCCCCCCCGTCAAATAAATCAATAAAATCTTTTTTAAAAAAATAAAAAATTGTTTCTTTAAGGAGCCACAAAAGAAATAATAACCTCCAAATACTTATTTTTCAAAGCCCACTTTTAGAGATTGTCCTTTCATCTGACAATCCTTTTATTTTTTTTTTTTTAAGATTTATTTATTTATTTTAGAAAGAGATAAAGAGAGTGCACGGGGTGGGGGCAGGGGCAGAAGGAGAGGGAGTCTTAAGTAGACTCTGGGACTAAGCGTGGAGTGGAACGTGGGGCTCAAACTCACAACCCCAAGATCAAGAGTCACACACTCTACTGACTGAGCCAGCCAGGCACCCCTCATCTGATAATCTTTTGGCTGGAGGGTGACTCATGGTCCTCTGTATTTCCTTGTGGTGAAGATATTTTCATTTTCATCCAGGCTTTGACCTGGACTTTCCATTTCAGTGGGTGGGATCTTTGCTGGGCCCTCCCTGGCCTTCGCAGTATGTGCTCCCAGACGCAGCAGAAGGCAGATGTAGGCTGTTTGTTGTTATTTCTTGGCAACCAACACCCAGCTGACCACTGGAATCCAAATTACATTTCTACTTCGCCGTACCTTTGAGTAGGCAGCCAACATGCTGGAGTCAGATGAGAGGGGCGGGAAGTCACTTCCTGGCTTTCTTTTGTTGAAGTGGCAGTGGGGAGGGGGTGGGCTTTCAAACCCTCCTGGGCTCCTGAAGTATTTTCAAACAAACCCCCAACAGCAGATCCTGAGGAGATTTAGAACCATTGATATTCTGGCGATCCTCAATAGGCTCCTCTGCCAATGGGTATGGAGACTCACTGCATTTAGGATTTTCCTGTGTTCCCCTTCTTGCCTGCGTTCCCCGCCTCTCTTGTTTTAATTCTTCTTTTTCCTCATTTGTTGTTTCACCTATGATTTCCTGTGCTTCTAGTATGTGCCAAGCTTTAGGATGGGGATAAATAAGCCCAAGCCTATCTCCGGACAGTTCTGAAGGGCTCTCGTGGGGACAAATGAACAGATCATTGAATACCGTGTGGTAAACAAAATCTCTGCACAAAAGGCAGTTGGGGAGAAAGTGCCAGAGTGGTGGTGGCCGCTGCAGTGGATCCCAAAAGTGAGGCAAAAAGGATCGTTATCCACGAAAGACATAAAATCTAAAACTATGTGGGACGGCAAAGAGATGAGAGAGCCTGGGAGGGATGGGCGCAGCTGGAGCCCCTGAGCTGTTCAAGGAAGACACAGGATGATCTCAGTGCCAGCCTGGAAGATTCTGTTGGCCGGTTAAGGAGCTCAGACCTTAGTTTGCCTGCCAAAGTTGTGTTTGTTTGCTCACAACAGGGCAGTGAGATGGTCTGGCGTATGTTCTAGAAAAAGCACTCTGGCCATGGGCTTCGTGGTGGGTAGAGTGTGCAGAGACTGGGGGGAGAGCAGACTTGGGCTCTCTTTTCTAGGCAGTTTCTTCCTTTATCAATCTCCCCTCCTCCTCCTCCTCCTCCTGGACTCCCTCCTCCCCTTCTTCCCACTTCCCTTCTCCTTTCTCTTCTCTCGTTCTTCGGTTAAAGAAGGAGCTGTGGGCCCTCTTTCTGAGAAGTCACTCGCTAACAGCAGAGCTGAACCTGAGTAGCTGCCCCATGGCCTCCATCCACAAAAGGGCTGGGACTTGTCTTAGAGAACCCTTCCTCCTCCCGTGCTGCTCATTCTCCTTTGGCTTTCACATTTGACCTGATTATGAGAAAAGGGTTGATAAACTTAAGAGGGTATATGTAGTGACTCCCTAGCGTGTAATTGTCCCTTACCTAGGTGATAACTTCTGAATTAACACATCCTGTCTAACTTGTTCTAAGGGTCCCTCAAAAGGCTTGCAAGCATTATTCCATTTGACTGTATTGTGAAGGACCAGGCCAGAGGAACTTGTGAATGTTGTAGGCGGGCTCTCAGGACATGACCAACTAGTAGGAACCAGAAGATTCTCCCTGCTGGGGTGGCAGCTCTCTGCTTTCGAAGTGTTCCCGAGTAGCTTGGGCACCCACCCCCCCCCCCCCCCCGAGCAGCCCGCTCTCCTGGAGCTAACTTCTCACATTCAGACACCAGACTTTACAAATAGAATTTTTCTAAACCATTATTTGAGGGTTTAGGAAAGACCTTAGTATCTTTGCTTGCTCTTAGAGCTGGCAAGAAATTTCCTGGCCATTTTACCCAGTGCCCTAATTTAGTAGACAAGAAAAATGATGTGGGGGCGGTGGGGGGGGGGAGTGACATCACTAAAGCCACACAGAACTGAGATAGGAGTTCTGGTGCCAGGACAGACATGTTCCTAAAATTCTTAGCATCCCAGGAACTCAGTTCTATTTTCAAATGGCTCCCGCTTCAGAATTTTCCCTCCTTCTCCCTCAAAGCCCATTATTGGCAGAGCCTTGGATTTCTTGGAACTTAAAAAAACTGTATTTCACATTAGCAAAATCATACCAGGAAATTATGAAATACTTACTTCTCAGATTACGTCCTTGGATTAGAAGGTGGGGTGGTGCTGTGGTGTCTGACTTTCCAAGTGTCTGAATTTCCTTGTCCCAGACCACTTGCTTTAGCTGATTTTCTTTTCCTTCACCAGTTTTACCAAAGGTTTTTGCAGACTCCCATATCTGTCCAGTGTGGGGTCTGGTGGGCAGAAGACTAGACAGGAGTTAGCTCCACATTGTGGCCCCTGATCACTTGAGACTCCGGCTCTGAGGTGTTGCAAGAGAATGCTCAGACTACAGATAGCCTGCATTTTCCCTGATGAGCGTGGTGGAGGCCTTAAAGGAAAAGGAATGAGGGAGTGAGGAAAACGTCCAAGCCCATTTTTGATTAAACAACAACAAAAAATAGTGAAGTCTAAATGTGCAGCAATGGAAGACTTGACTCACTTTTCTGCTTGGATTTCTAGCAATAGAGAAAACCTGAATTTCAAATTCTTCCTTCCTTTCTCCCTCTGCTCTTATCCTTCCCTCTTTTGCTCCTTCCCTTTCTTTAGAATCTTTTAGAAATAATACACTGTTTTCAACAGACCATTGAATTATAACTCAAGTTTAGGAAAATTTCCATAAATATTTTATATTACACAATCAAAAGGCAAGTTACCAGTTTAGTATCACTCTAAATTTTATCAGTGAATCTAGCTCTTGTACTAGATCTGTAGCTCCTCAACAGTAAGCACACATTTTAGAAATTTTTCTTTAAATAAATAAGCAAGTCCCCTCAGTGTCACATTTGAGTACACTTAGTACCCATTAAGTACTCACTGAATATTGGTTCGAACGATGTGATAATCTTTTAGAATTTTGAAGTAAAATGTGAAACAGGACCTGAGGTTAAATACTGCTTAAGGGGGAGTTAAAGTTGTTTCAAGATGTAGATACTTAATAGTAATTTGCTGGGCTAAAGAATACTTTGTTTCCTCCATGTCCTAAGGCAGTTTAAGTGTGTTGTGACGGGAAGAGTGGCATTTTGACTCAAAATTTCTAAGAACTCTTATCCCAGTATCCTGAATATAGAAATTCTTAATAAGTATCTTGGAAGTTGATTGTTCTTACCATTTGAGGGTCACCTACTCAAAGGAGTGACAGGGGAGGCTCCTGGCAGCTGGGAATGAGAGGGCTACCTCCCAGTCCACCTCTGAAGGGGTTTCCTCCTTGGCCGTCACCAGTAGCTCAAGACAGTACTTCCCAGAAACACTGCCCCATCCCCTGCCAACACCACACTCCTTCCAAAGAGCATGCCCTTCTTTTGACCCTCTGGCTTCCTTGTCCTTTTGGTCATTGGCTCTCTTTAGCTAGCATGCCATTCAAGCCCCCACCCCACACCAGCTTTTCTGATGCTGTCGTAGGTTGTTTGGAGTTAAACTTACCCAAAAGACGAGACCAAGGGAAATTCACAAGTCCTAATGACTCCCCAGTACCATTCTCTGAAGCTTCTCTCTCTATCTTTTTTAAAGTCTCCACAAACCGGAGGACCGCCCCCAGACTGCAGCAAGTGTTGCCATGGAGAATACAGCTTCAGAGGCTACCAAGGTCCCCCGGGGCCCCCTGGCCCCCCTGGCATTCCAGGTAAGGATGAGAGAAATGCTCTGTTTGTTGCCAGTCTAATTGGGCACTGTGCCAAAATCAGAGCCAGGGCGAATCGAAATAATTTGGGTTCACTGTGCGTGATCCAAAGGGTGTGCATGGAAAATCCGAAAGAGAGTTTTGGGCGAGGACTGGGTTTACAGAGCCAATTCGGTGGAACAATATACCATAAACTCTATAGTATTTATTATTTATCCAGCTTGCAGCATCCCACAGGTGTTCGTCATCTTGGGGCACCAGATGCACTGTCGGCGGCAGAGAGGGGGAGGCTCTTCACCAGCGTGGAGTACAGAATCATGGGATCTTATTGGACATGCTCTTGTTTGGGCCTTTCTGCCACAACGCACTTCATGCAACACACTATCTAACTTTCAGGGAACTTAGGAAGTGAAGGTGGGGAGGAGAGGAGCGCCTACTGGGCTGGCTATAGCCGTCTCCACAGTGCCGTTCACTGAACTACGCAGCCTTACGTCTGATTCTGCGTCTAGCTAAGTTTTTCTTCCCTTAGTCTCAGGGTCTGTCCACGTTCAGCTATCTCTTGGTTGACTTTCATGCCTCTCTTGGGCTCATGGGAACATTTTTGGGCTCCAGCACCACATGGCGGCATGGGAAACGCTGTCAGGCTCCATTCAGACACCCTACCCTACAGAGTGTGCCCCAGACATGGGAGGTTCTGAAAACTGGCTAGTGTCTGGGGTCAGCCAAGGAAAGGGTAGCCCAGATCCTCTCTGTCTTAGGACTCCCAAATCCATCTGAGGGTTAATTGTTTTCCTCTTTACAGGTTAATTACTGGGGGTAGGACTTTTTCTCAGGATTTGACAGAAGTCCACTTGCTCTTCTCTCACTTACCCTCAGTGATGTTAACATTTATCAACTGAGTTTTAATTTTTTAAAAAATATTTTATTTATTTATTTGACAGAGAGAGAGCTAGTAAGAGAGAGAGCGCGGGAGCAGGGGGGAGAGGGAGAAGCCGACTCCCCGCTGATCAGGAAGCCAGACGTGGGCTTGATTCCAGGACCCCGAGATCATGACCCGAGCTGAAGGCAGTCGCTTAACCGACTGAGCCACCCGGGTTCACCGAGTTTTGATTTTTTAATATACTTTTGAGTGGCTTCTCTTATGAAACCAAATTTAACGTGAGAAAACATTCTGTTAGACTTTACACCGTGATTACTGTCTTGGAGTCTATGTCATGGAATGTTAAGGGTGGCTCTAGCAGGTGCAGTGATTGGGGGTAGAGAATATTCATCCTCTTAAAATGTTCTGAAGTCTAAACTCTTTTGAGGGTACAGAACAAGCTGGCCTTGACTAAATGTTTCCCAATCAAAATGGCTTTTTTTGGGCCCATTAACTTGCAAACACAGTCAAAGTTCAATTATCTGGAGAGTTTGCAAACCTGGTATAATACCTGACCAAAGGTAGCATGCAAAATAAACTGCGACAGGGTGTGAAATTCAACAAATATAAAATAAAGGGAGAGTTGTAGAAATTGTCTCTTAGTGGCAAAGTGACGAGTTGAAATCATTATCTAAGTCTTGCTTTCAAAATTATTGTTACAATTTGTATCAGTGATTTTACATCTCCCTCGGTGATAAAAGTGGTGCACATCCTTTACAGAAAAATTCAAAGAGACGAAAAAGTACATAGCAGGACACAAAACCACTCGTGTTTCATCCATTCAGAAAAAAAAACAAAACCACTGGAAATATTTTTACATAATATATAAGTACTGTTTACACATAATATTGCACTGTCTCTACTGATTCATAACTTTTTTATCTAGAAGTATCATGAACATTATTAAATGTTATTAAATATTTTCCTTTAGCATTCTTTTTTTGTGATGATGTAACATTATTTACTGGGATGTGCCATTTTTTTAATTGAGCTCTTCCAGTATTGTTTGTTTCTAATCTCTGCTATTATAAATGATACTGTGATCATCAGTCCTCAAAATTTTTCACCCAACTCTTGCTTTATAGGAAAAACAGGCTTTGGAGACTTGAGTAGCTAAGGCTGTCTTCAGTGTCCCATGTAAGAGAACCCATTTGATGATGCCTCCTTGGCTGTGTTTGGGACTGTTTCAAATGGTCTTCTTTTGCAATTGAGAGCGAACATTTTCGAAGAAAGGGTCTGGGGCACCTGGGTGGCTCAGATGGTTAAGCATCTGCCTTTGGCTCAGGTCATGATCCCAGGGTCCTGGGATGGAGCCCCGCATCGGGCTCCCTGCTCGGCGGGGGGCCTGCTTCTCCCCCTCCCTCTGCTTCTCCCCCTACTCATGTTCTCTCTCTCTCTCTGTATCTCTGTGTCTGGAATGAATAAATAAAAAAATCTTTAAAAAAAACAGGTCTGCATTTGTATAACAATAGATGGTCAGTGTGAGTGATGGGGGCTTTCTCCTATGATGCCTTCTGCTTGTGATTTAAGGAAACCATGGGAACAATGGCAATAATGGAGCCACTGGCCATGAAGGGGCCAAAGGTGAGAAAGGAGACAAAGGTGACCTGGGGCCACGAGGCGAAAGAGGGCAGCATGGCCCCAAGGGAGAAAAGGGCTACCCGGGGATTCCGCCAGAACTGCAGGTAAGTCACCTTGGGCAGATCTCCATGGGACTTCTAAACTGCCCAGACCCTTGAAGTCCAGGAAGCAGAAGGCCCGAGTGCCTCTTCACATCCTCACTGATGGCTGCTGGCCCACATGCCCGCATGCCCGAGGCTGGCTTTGCTCAACCCCACTGCAGGGCATTGGCAGGCGGCCTGTACTCTTCAAAGAGCATTTTGAAATCATTCCTAAGAAGTTGAAATTCAGCTCCCTTCTTAGACTAAATACACAGAAGCCCTGAGTATCAGCTAATGTCCCGTTTTCCAAATTGGAAGAGATGTTAAATAAAAAGGGTTTTGGTAACTCAAATATATAAATGGAATGTGTCTACCTCAAATATTTTATTTATTCATTTTGTTACATTTACCAATTTAAATCATATATATGGATATTAATATATAAGTATTATTCTCTATCAACTCAAGATCTTGTGGCAGTTTTTATTTAAACTTTTCTCTTGGGGCGCCTGGGTGGCTCAGTCGGTTAAGTGGCTGCCTTCGGCTCAGGTCATGATCCCAGGGTCCAGGGATCCAGCCCGAGTTGGGCTCCCTGCTCACTGGGGAGCCTGCTTCTCCCTCTCCCTCTGCCTGCCTCTCTGCCTACTTGTGCTCTCTATCTCTCTGTCAATAATAATAATAATAAATCTTTTAAAGATTTTATTTATTTATTTGAGAGAGAGAGAGCACATGAGAGGGGAGAGGGTCAGAGGGAGAAGCAGACTCCCTGCTGAGCAGGGAGCCTGATGCGGAGCTCAATCCCGGGACTCCAGGATCATGACCTGAGCCAAAGGCAGCTGCTTAACCGACTGAGCCACCCAGGTGCCCCCCCTCAAAAAAAAACTTTAAAAAAAGAAATAAACTTTTCTCATCAGCATCTTCTTTATCGCTAGAGACATTTTATTTTTGAGTCATCCATCCTAGTTTAGACTAAATTATATTTATTTCAGCTTAACATGTTTTGAATCTATTTATGAGGCTATAATTGAATATTTTATCCTAAGCTTACGTGTTCATTTGTCTATTGTTTATTTCCCTTTTAAGTGATGTTCAAAATTCTTGTGGCCAATAACATCTAAAACTTGCAAATGCAAGGTTAGGTCACCAAGAAAATTACTAAGTCTTGGCTATTTCTTTATTTCCTGGCTGATGTTTTTAAAATTGATTTTTCCAAGGGATTTCTATCAACATTGAAAGTTAGTGTTTATTATTAATTATAATGGTTGTTAAGTGTATCATTAGTTGCTGACGCTCTCGACGGTGTGGCTGACTGGGGGCTGTGGCCCGCTGCCCCTGCCCACCATCACAAGAAAGGGTCTATTGCCTATTGATAGCCCCAGAAAAGATCCAAATTCAAAATCTGAAGTATGGTTTCTACTGAAAGCAGATTGCTGTGGCAGCATCTAAAGTTGAAATATTATTTCACACAGCTGGGGGCTGTGTGTAATTGAGAGAATATACCATAGCCTGAGAGACTTTTAAAGAATCAGAATACAGAGACTCTTTCTGAAAGATCAATTGGGGGAAAACTTTGCTTTTTATTTGGGCATATCTGATGGTTGTTTGACCTCGGATACATTCCATCATTTTTCTGGGCCTCGAGTTTTCTAAGTTATAACCTGAGAGGTCTTTTGTGTTTCTCGAACTGTTTTTGAGGTTTTGTCACTTGTAAAGGAACGCTGTTTAATAATCTTAGCAACCTGGGATTAATGGGCCGGCAAAAATTTACAAAGAAAAGAAGACAGATGCCGCTTGGCCAGGTTAAAGGTGTCTAATGAGAGGGATGATTAATATCCCCAAACCTAGAAACTTTAATTCTAAACCTGTGATGGTTATACAAGGGCCAGGGGGCCCTGGAGTAGCCAGTCTGATGGAGCGCACCCTGGGCAATTATTAAAATGCTCCATCAATTATTTTACCCTAAAACCACAATGTAATAATTTGGGAGAACTACACTCACACATTTTATTTTATTTATTTTTAAGATTTTATTTATTTGAGAGATAGAGAGAACATGAGCTGAGAGAGGGAGAAGCAGACTCCCCACTGAGGAGAGAGGGAGAAGCAGACTCCCCTCTGAACAGGGAGCCCGATGCAGGGCTCCATCCCAGGACCCTGGGATCATGACCTGAGCTGAAGGCAGATGCTTCACCGACTGAGCCACCCAGGCACCCCCTACATTCACCTGTTTTAAAGGAGGCATTACAGAGGAAGAATGATTTGTTTCAGGCAGCCTATAAAGAAGGGTGACTTCCAGGCCCCTTCATTCCCATTTCCGAAATCCCTCCTTCGGGGTCATCCTTCTCCTTCCCCTTGCTTCCGAGTCCACAGCCCTCATGCTGTCTTTCTGACTGTCCAAATCCTTTCCGTGTTGATTCTCCTAAGCCTGCTTTCCCCTGGGTCTTCCAAACTTCAAATTATTCCCTCTCTCCTCTTTCAGCCCCTCCCTTAAAACTCCCATTCATTGAAGACTGATAATCCCAGGAAGCTAAAGAATTTTTTTTAAAGATTTTATTTATTTATTTGAGAGAGAGAGAGCATGAGAGGGGGAGGGTCAGAGGGAGAAGCAGACTCCCTGCTGAGCAGGGACCCCGATGTGGGACTCGATCCCGGGACTCCAGGATCATGACCTGAGCCGAAGGCAGTCGTTTAACCAACTGAGCCATCCAGGTGCCCCAAGAATTTATTGATCTAACTCACACTCAGTTACAATGACTCATGTGGATGGGGGACTGACATTGATTTTCAAATGTGACTGTCTAATAGCGGTACAATTCCAGTGTGGGGGGGTTTTCCCACACCCCCAAGCTAGGTGTCCTTACAATTCAACTCAATTCTGACACTACTTACCTGGAGAATGCATCAGATCCCAAGCGTAAAAGCTCAGCCCTACAAGACTGCCACCCCCAACTTCAGACTCTACTCTAAGTCTGGATTGTCATCTGTGCTTCTGACATTCCGGCTATGAAGGGGAGGCTATGAACCCTCCTGGGGTTCAAGTAATTGCCAGCATGAACTCAGAGAAACATGTTGCTTACTCAATCACTGGTTTCTTGTAAAAGGGTATAATTCAGGAACAGCCAGATGGAAGAGATGCATAGGGCAAGGTTTAGGGAAAGGGGTGCGGAGCTTCCCTGACCTCTCAAAGACCGAGTACCACTCTCCTGCACTTCCCATGTTCACCAACCTAGAAGCTCTCTGAACCCCTTTCTTTTAAGTTTTTATGGAAGCTTCATTGTATAGGCTTGATTGATTAAGTTACAGGCCATTGGTGATTGAATTCAACCGCCCACCCCTCTGCCCTTCCTGATGTGGGGTGGGACTGAAAGTTTCAACCCTCTAATCCCAGCGTTGGCTCCAATGGCAATGAGCCCCTATCTTTAGGTTACCTAGGGGCTTTCCAAAAGTCACCTCATTAACATAACAAAAGACCCCTTGCTCTCCCTAAACACTTAAGATATTCCAATGGTTTTGGGAACTCTGTGCCAAAAACTGGGACAAAGACTAAATGTATATTTATTACAAATCATAATATCACAGTTCTTTTGGAGAAAAAAATAACACAGAGTGAACAAAATTAAAAGGTTATTTGGCTGCAGGCCTACTCAGATCCTTTAATATGCTAATGTGCATTTAATAGCATTTAACAGCTATAAGTAGATTTCATCCAAATTTTCTCAGTAATAGAATTTTAATATTTCAAAAAACATTTTGAAACACAAGGTGAGAACTGCTGATATATACTATCATTTTAATGGCTTCATAGCATAAAATGTTAGAAATTACCATGATTTATTTAATTTTTTTCTGTTTATTTCCGATCTAGTTGTTACAAATAATATTGAACTAAACTTACTTTTATAAAAACCCCATTTCTTTAAGGTAAATTTCCTATTAACTAACTTTCCTTAGATTGCATTCATGGCTTCTCTGGCAACCCACTTCAGCAATCAGAACAGCGGGATTATCTTCAGCAGCGTGGAGACGAACATCGGAAACTTCTTTGATGTTATGACTGGTAGATTTGGGGCTCCAGTATCAGGTGAGATGTAAAAATAAATGAATGACTGAATTATTCAACTAGCAATCTAGAAGGAAGGACAGAAAGAAGGTAGGAAAGAGGTGAGGGAATGGGGGAGGAAGGAAAATGAAGGAAGAGGAAACAAAGAAAGGAAGACACTAAGAGAGTTGAGAATTCTTTCTGATTCCGGTTAAAACAATCAGCTCATATATAGGTTTCTGTTGGATTTCAAAGTAAATTAATTAGAATTCAAAAAGACGCATACACTTTTTTTTTTTTTAAGATTTTATTTTGTTATTTGTGAGAGAGAGAGAGAGCATGAGCCGGTAGGAGAGGAAGAAGCAGACTCCCTGCTGAGCCAGGACCCGCCCCCCCATCCCCCCCCCCCCCCCCCCGGGATCATAACCTGAGCGGAAGGCAGACGCTTAACTGACTGAGCCACCCAGCCGTCCCAGATGAATACACTTCTATGATTACTAAGATTTTTGACTCTGATTCGAACTGAAGCAAATAATCCCTCAGAGGACATAGTTACCTCTGACTTTAAAACTCTTTAGATCATAATTCTCACAGTTTAAATGTGTCATTACGGTGCCCTCCTCTCACCACCACCCCAAGGAGGACCTGATCCTTTGAATAGTTTTTTTATTTGAATTTTTAAAATTTCTCGAGCACTTCTGTATTCATTTCCTATTGCTGCTCTAATAAATTCCCACAAACTAAGGGGCTTAAAATGACACACAATTATTCTCTTGTAATTCTGGAGGTCAGAAGTCCAAAATCAGTGTGACTGGACTGACGTCAAGGTATAGACAATGCTGGTTCCTCTGGAAGCTCGAGGGCCTTGCCTCCTGCAACTTTGAGAAGCTGTCGACATTCCCTCTCTGTCAGCCACATCATGTCAGTCTCTACTTCAATGGTCACGTCACCTCCTGGCAGATTCTGACCTCCTTGGCTCTCAAGGGCAGCGTGATCACCTTGGGCCCCCCTGGGTAATCTGGGATAATCTCCCCATCTAAAGATCCTAAATTTAATCAGACCTGCAAAGTCCCTTTTGCCATATAAGGTATCATTTGCAGCTCCTGGAGATTTTAGGAATTGGGCCGATTTGGGGGTCAGCATTCAGCCCCTACAACTTCCTTACTTTCAGCCACCACAAGCTGATCGTCTGGGTAGACTTTTCCTGCTGTCCTTTGAATATGTGGTTGTAAGCCTTCTTTTTGCCCTGAAAAGTTTCTTTGAATTATATTTTTAAATATAAATTTAAACACTGTTTTTCCTTCTCATTGCTGTACTAAGGTGGGGTGGCATTGGGAACAGTCTGACTTGTGTTAGGCAATCAGGCAATAAGTGGGCACATTGTCTATGGGATTTTTTTTTTTAAGATTTTATTTATTTATTTGACAGAGAGAGAGATAGCGAGAGAGGGAACACAAGCAGGGGGAGTGGGAGAGGGAGAAGCAGGCCTCCCGCGGAGCAGGGAGTCCGATGTGGGACTCGATCCCAGGACCCTGGGATCATGACCTGAGCCGAAGGCAGACACTTATTGACTGAGCCACCCAGGTGCCCCTGTCTATGGGATATTTTTGAACTATAGTAAGACCAATGAAAAGGTCACTAGATTTTTATCGTCATCCTAGTGCAGCAATTCTAAACCATGTCAATCATAAAATACTCCTCCCCTTTGGGGTTGACCACTCACAAGCATCCCCCCCTACACACACACACACACACACACACTTTAGGACACCACTGGTTGGTTAACTTGTGAAGGGCTCCCATTATGTTTTGTTGGTTTTGTGTTTAACTTTTCTTCATCTGTCTTCTGTATCTATTATTTTCTCGAATCTCTTGCTGTTTTTTTTTAATTTCCATTTCATGTTGTTTGCTTTCTCTATCACTATTCTGCATGTTCTTAATTACATATGCTGAGGATGAATTTTCCTTTTTGCTTCTTCCAATTTCTTCTGTCTTATTTCTGTGATTTTTCTTTACTCTTTCTATGTCTAACATTACTCATTAGTCCCAGTTTTTAGTTCCTCCTCTTGTCTGGACATTTCTTTCTTTCTTTCTTTCTTTCTTTTAAGATTTTATTTATTTATTTGACAGAGAGACAGATAGCCAGGGCAGGAACACAAGCAGGGGGAGTGGGAGAGGGAGAAGCAGGCTTCCTGTGGAGCAGGGAGCCCGATGCGGGACTCCATCCCAGGACTCTGGGATCATGACCTGAGCCGAAGGCAGACGCTTAACCATCTGAGCCACCCAGGCGCCCTTTGTCTGGACATTTCTGCCGTGAGTTAATAATGTTCTTTCATGGAGGGATTTGCTTCATTAACATATTTTAAACTCAGGATGGAATATTTGGTTACAGTTTTCATCTGCTACCTGACATTTCTTCTCAGTGAGTATTCTTCCTCTATAGGTAGTTTCTGCTCATGTTTTCTACTTTCTAAAATTAACTGGTGGTTGAATGAGTTGGATTTCCCTAGACCCGCCAGGGGCAGTAATTTCTGCTGAAGGCGGAGGGACTTCAGCATACTTCCGGCTCCGTGGTTCCCTCTCCTGCTAGCAGGGGACTCAGTCTGCTCTTTGAAGTGTGGCCCTTCTGTGTGTTTTCTCTGTGTGGCCACACTTCCTCTGCTTCCCTCCTCAGACTGCAGTGGGTCTGGGAAGACTTGTGAGACCCAGCCTTGCACGTGTAGTTCTCTTGCCCTTAGGAGTCCTGTTTTTGCTGGTAGTTTCAGAAATCTGCCACTTTAGGACCACTCACCTCACTTTTTGTACTTTATCTAGCAATGTTCCCCCAAAACACCACTTATGCTCGTAAGAGCTGCTTTTCCACATGTGTGGCCCTTCTCCATCAGGGAGTGCCTTTTTTCCAGTACTGTGAGATCTGCCTCGGCTTGGCCTCCTCAAAACTCCTTGCCTCTGCGACTCTGCCTGCTGTCTGTTGCATTTGACAAACTTACAAGTATTTGAAGTTTATTGGCTTTTTTCAGACTCCTAGTTTTATGAAAAATGGATTCTTTCTGGTGTTTGTTTTCAATGCTCCTTATTTCCCTGTGTGGGATCTAGAAGGAATAGAGGAAAATTATGATGGATGCAGTCGCCATACTACATTTGTCACAAGTGCTTTTAATGCCTTGATTTAGTTTTCCATGTAGCTAAACTCAGAAATAAACAGATATATGAAGTGATAGAAGCGATCTTTCATCACACTTCAACCAGTTGTAAACCTTCTTATGTGATTTTCTGCTCTGAAGGTTTACAATTATCTTGTAACTATTTTGTTACACACTATCTGGGCTGCAGTTTACATAAGCACCTCGAGATGCCCGATGGCTCCATTGCTTTCAAGGGCTTTATAATGGAAGTTCAAAGATTTAGTAGTTTTTTGGAACTCTCTTGGGTCATCATTTGGTAACAACCATCATTTGCCTCCCACTTTAAACCTCATCCAATAGATGACAAATTGAGCATTTTCTACTTTTTGACTTTGGTAGTGATGGGACAGAGAAGGCTGATTTTTGCAATTACAGTAACACAAAGACCTGAAAACTGTAGCACAAGTGTGTTGCCTCTTCTTTCAGTATCTTCCCTTGCAGAAGAAAGCCATAGGTGGATATGATATATATTCACTTTTATATTTCCACTTCTAGGCATTTCATTTATTCCCCATCTGGTGTCTTAGTCTGCTCTTTCTTTCTTTCTTTTTTTTTTTTTTTAAGATTTTATTTATTTGACAGAGAGAGACACAGCGAGAGAGGAAACAGAAGCAGGGGGAGTGGGAGAGGGAGAAGCAGGCCTCCTGCCAAGCAGGGAGCCCGATGTGGGGCTTGATCCCAGGACCCTGGGATCATGACCTGAGCTGAAGGCAGTCGCTTAACGACTGAGCCACCCAGGTGCCCCTTAGTCTGCTCTTTCTAACATGCTTCTGCAATCTATTTTGTATAGCAGCCATCATTGTTTCAGGAGAACCAATACTTTTTCCTGCCATTTTGATTGCAGCTTTATCTTCTTGAGGCATTGAAAATTGTCACATGCGTGTATCGTGTGTGTATGTGTGTGTGTCTAATACGTTTTGTAAAATATAAAAACCTAAACACCATAAACTGCTTTCTTCAAGTCCTTTAATTTTAATCTGCCTTTACTTTTCATCTGTGAACCAATCTCTAGGCATACGAATGGATATGACTGATTTTTATACCAGTTCTTTCATTCCCAGCGTATTGAATATGCAAGCCTGGCACTAAGTGAAGCATAATCACACTTCTTCAATTGGTTCAACTTGACTCAGAAGCAGGCGGTCAACATGATACCCTTACAGCTTCTATCTTACTTGATTGTACATTTGAAAAAAAGCATAGGACTGTGCCATGCTATTTTTTTTTTAAAGACATTTCTGGCTTTTTCTCTTACAAGGCCTGCTGCTATGGTCTGAATGTGTCCCTCCAAAATTCATACATTGAAAACCTAAGGCCCAAGTTAATGGTATTAGGAGGTAGGGCCCAAAGGCCTATCATGATTACCTCATGATGGCAGAATTCTTGTGAATGGGATTGGTGCCCTCATGAAAGAGGCCCCACAGAGTCCCGTAACCCCTTCTGCCATGTGAGGATACAATCAGAAGTCTGTGACCTGCAGGAAGACTCTCCCCTGACCGTGCTGGCACCCTGGTCTCAGACTTCCAGCCTCTAGAACTGCGAGAAATAAATTGCTGTTGTTTCTAAGCTGCTCATTTGGTGGCATTTTGTTATAGCAGCTCAAATGGACTAAGACAAGGTCACTAGTTTAAAAATGTAGCATGGAAATCCATAAAAGCTTGATGATGTATATTCATTCATCTTTCCAAAATGCACTCTCAAATCCCACATCATTTGGAGTTGGGAAGATTTTCCTTTTTGCTCATCTCTCTGCTTTTTGATTCGTTTTAATCTTTTAGACTGTATCGGGTCATATTAAGTTCCTTTCTGTTAGGTGGCCTAGAGACTTATAAGAAAACTCACATCTTTTAAAATACATTGATCCTTTACAAATGAGAAGGATCCCTATTTTTAGTAGCAAGGTCATGCCGCTGAGTCATAGTTGAGTCTCTCTTTATTGTACATAAGTTCATCTACTTACAATGAATAACACGATAAATTACTAAAACTATTTCTTCAGAACTGATAAACACTTATCTGCTAAAATACTTCTTATCTCTGGGTAACATCTCTGTGCTGAGGGTACTCATCCATTGTAATGCTACACATGGTTCATTCTGTTAGGCCGCGGAGGCTGTGTGTTCATCCACGCAGGGCTCTGTACCTTGTCTAATAAGAGTCCTGTGGTAGGCGCTAACCTAATGACAGTTAATTGATACCTAGGAATAGCATGTACCTCACCGTAAGCACTTATCGGGGATACATAGTACCCACAGTGAGAAAGTCTCAAAAAACTTTAAAGTAGTTTGAAGGTGAGAGCAGATAAAGGAACACTCATACAAATAAAGGCGAAGAAGAGCCTACATACCAAATAGAATAGAAACAAAAAAAGGGAAGTCATACAGTATATCTCCCGGGCCTCGATGTACAATATATTAATACAAATGTGGCTATATACCTGCCTTTTTCAGGTGTGTATTTCTTCACCTTCAGCATGATGAAGCATGAGGATGTTGAAGAAGTGTATGTGTACCTCATGCACAATGGCAATACAGTGTTCAGCATGTACAGGTGGGTGGTCTTCTCTATCACAGGGATCAACCATGCCACCATGGCTTGCTCAAAGGATGGCAAATGCCAGGGAGTGTGTAAGAATCAATAGCACCTGACCTGTCATCACCAAGAGCTCCCATATACCAATATATGGCCAGATTATAATTACTATTTGGGAGGAAATAAATCTGATGAACTTAAGAATAAGCAGGTTGATAAAAGGCCTTGAGCTAATCACTAGCAACACTCCCCATAACTAATCATTTGTATCTTTTTTTTTTTAAATGATTTTATTTATTTATTTGAGAGAGGGAGAACACACATGTGCTTGTGAGAGCAGGGCAGGGGGAGAGGGAGAGGGAGAGAGAGTCTTTTTTTTTTTTTTAAGATTTTATTTATTTATTTGACAGAGAGAGAGAACAAGAAGGGGGAGCAGCAGGCAGAGGGAGAGGGAGAAGCAGGCTCCCCGCTGAGCAGGGAACCCAATGCGGGGCTCCATCCCAGGACTCTGGGGTCATGACCTGAGCAGAAGGCAGACGCTTAACTGACTGAACCAGGCGCCCCCATTTGTATTCTTTCCTTAACTCATAACTTCTTTCCTTCTTTCTCAGCCTTTTCTTCTATTTTCTTACTCTGGCCAGAGTTCACCCCTATTGATGGTCTTCTCTACTATCTTCCTCAGCTGACAGGTAGAGAGCTGGGAGTAGACCCGGGTCTTTAGGCTATGCCTGGCCCTAGAGCTTCTTGTAAAAAAATTGTTTTAGGGCGCCTGAGTGGCTCAGTCGGTTGAGTAGCCCACTCTTGGTTTTAGCTCAGGTCATGATCTCATGGGTGATGAGATCAAGCCCTGCATGGGGCTCCCTGCTCTTGGGGAGTCTACTGGGAAGATTCCCTCCCTCAGCCCCTCCCCCCACTCACTCTAATGTGCACACAGGCTTGTGCCCCCCCGATAAATAAATAAACAAATCTTTAAAAAATTATCTTAAAAAGAAATATTACAACTTGTTCTGATATAAGCTTAGGATGTGGGAAAGAGGCAGAGAGCCAACATCTTTCCCATAACTAAATGGGTGGTTGAGTTATTTATTAAAAACTCTAGTTGCTATCTTATCCCTGTCATTTTTGATGACTTGGGAGGATTGCCATTTCTTCTGGTACCTGGCCTCCAGTGGGAAGATGTATTTGAAAAACCAAAAGAGAAAAAGAGAAGTAGGTGAAATTGCTGCAAAAAAGAGACTCAAGGGGCACCTGGGTGGCTCCGTCAGTTAAGCGGCTGCCTTTGTTACAGACCATGATCCCAGGGTCCTGGGATGGAGCCCTGCGTCCGGCTCTCTACTTGGTGGGGAGTCCATTTCTCCCTCTCCCTCTGCCTCTCCCCACTGCTTGTGCTCTCTCATAAACAAATAAATAAATAAATTCTTAAAAAGAGAGAGAGACTCAATATGGCAGCTCAAACACTGCAGAACTCGATGTTGCTTGACCAGCTCCAGGATGGGGAAGGGCGAGGCAGAGAGGGTGGAGGAGGGCTTGGGTGGAGGCAGGTTGGAAGGGAGGTGCTGTATCTGGGTTCTGAGAGATGCAGACTGGTGAAAGCAGTTCTGTCACCTGTAAAACGGACTTGCAAATTCTCCCTGGTCATTGTCATTGCCATAGTCAGAAGGAGAAAAGAGCAACAAGCTTGTGAAGATGTTTATGCATCACACATTCTATTCAGAGAATACAGTTACATTGTTCCCCAGCCCTAACTCCCCTCAACCAAGGCAAGGGCAGCAAGGAAAAGTAGAGCTGCTCCTCTGGAAGCAGGGAGATGGAGTCTGGTGAAAAGCTAGGCTTCTCTGCTCCTCTGGCTACCAAGTAGCTGTTGAATTCTTCTACATTTAGAATGTATGTCTCCCCATCTCCACCCCCACGGAAGACATCCAAAACTGCAGTTCATGCATCCAGCTCAAAGCTTAGGAATGAGCAATCCTTTTTATCAAGTCAGCCTCTCAGCTGTTTTTCTCTTTGGCCCCTAATTCTGTTCTCTGAGAGGACCTTCCTTGTTTATTTGTCTCCATCTAAAAAGTGAGTAGGCTTTCCCTGGGGTCTTTCACAGCCCACTTCCTGCTCGTGCAAATTTGAGGTCTAAGAGTATTTAGTATTTAGTCAAACATCCCAAGTCCTTTGTGAGCCAGGTTTGGGTTTCTGGGTAATACCATTTCCTCAGAAACTTAGCAGGCTTTTATTCCATTTGCTACCAGTCAGTTATATGTGTTAGCAAACCACACCCAACATTCTTTTCTTGACAGTTTTTCAGCCTGTTCTTTCCTTGATTCCTTGTTTTCAGGCCCTTCTGTCTTGACTACCTAAACAATAGATTTAGGTAGAAAGGCAATATTTTTAATCCATCAAGTTATGTCACAGGCTGTGTCTATTAGATTGAATGAGAAGTCTTAATAGGACAACATCGACTATCTCTGCTATCTCTGGTATAAAAGCACTTGGCTTTTCCAACCCTGTTAGACCTCAACTTTCTAGACTCTCCCTTTCTGCTTCCTGTGCTTCAGACATCTCAGGTTTTGTCTGAACTAGTCTTTTGCAGAAACATCTTACTAAAAGCAGTATTTTGCCTTTTCCAGTCACTTTTTTTTTTTTTAAGATTTTATTTATTTATTTGACAGAGACACAGCAAGAGAGGGAACACAAGCAGGGGGAGTGGGAGAGGGAGAAGCAGGCTTCCCGCTGAGCAGGGAGCCCGATGCAGGGTTTGGTCCCAGGACCCTGAGATCATGACCTGAGCCGAAGGCAGATGCTTAACAGCGGAGCCACCCAGGCGCCCCAGTCACTTCCTTTCTTAGGGTATAGGCTTGGTAGACATAAGGTCTGCTTTCCACATTATCCGATGTTTTCCTAAATGTTTTGCCCCATCACGACATAGGTCTCCAGCTTTCAAGCCCACAATATTTGTCTCTCTGCCTGATCCTGAGCCAATGCAACATATTTTAGTTTGGCTTATAGCAAAACCATCCTTCAGTACCAAATTTTAAATAAGTTAGGGTAGACTAAATTGCTATAACATTAACCCAATGGCTTAAACATAATAGAAATCACTTTTCTTCTCATGGAACAGTCCAGAGTGGTTGTTCCGGGTTGGGGCAAGTGAGACAGAGCTTCTGGCAACATAGTCTTCAAGAACTCAGGCTACAACACTTGGCTTCCAAGGTCATTCTGGTCATTGTCATTACCAATCCACATGGTCATAATGAGGAAGAAGCAAGGAGAGGTGTTTGGGAGAGTTGTGTTGTCCAATCCTATAAGTGGTACATGTCATTTTTGTTCACATGCTATTTAGAGAACTTAATCATAGGAGTCTAAGTGCATGAGAGTCTGGAGGAGAAGGGGAGGACATACTTTGGTAAAGAGGTGACTGTCCACTGCAAAGACTAAGTAGTTGGTACCTTTTTTTCTTTACAGTTATGAAACAAAGGGGAAGTCAGATACGTCCAGCAACCATGCAGTACTGAAGCTGGCTAAAGGGGATGAGGTTTGGCTGAGAATGGGCAATGGCGCTCTTCATGGGGACCACCAGCGCTTCTCTACCTTCGCAGGCTTCCTGCTCTTTGAAACCAAGTAAATATATGAATAGACCAGCTCTACTTTTGGGAAGATTTATGGCTGCACTGGTATTGTTATGATCTGAGGGACACTAGAGTTGAGGGTTCTACTCAGGAGCTCAGAAGAAGAATCCACAAAACAGTTCCCCTCAAGTGACCTTGACTAATATACTTGGCATGTTTACTCTTCCCCAGGCACCTAAAAAAGAATTCCCTTCTTGATACAGGTTGGAAATAATTGTTTCCATCAAAGAAGTCATTTGCAAAGAATTTGGCTGCTCTGTTTTTAATTTAATAGCAACTTTCAGGAATTCCTGAGGTTTGTGGTTCATCATTCTTTAAAACATTTCAGAGACCAGGGTGCAGTGATTATTATGGGGCCTGGGAGGAACAAGGGCACTTGCCAGGACCAAGTTACCAGAAACATTTGTAAAACCTAGACTGGGAAGTAACACTTTGATCCAGTGGGTCAATATTTATGAATAAATATAGATATTTTTAGTAGTTTCAGATAGCTTTTAGATAAGAAAAGTATTCACAATGCCCATAAATAATGGACTCCTCCTTTTTTTTTTTTATAAGAATACTGCTGTAATTAAATCTTGACTTGTAATGGCTTATATTTTTGGATATAGAATTTTCTCATGATCCAAAATTGGGTTTATCAGATCTGACTTATTATATTGAATTTTTCCCATTGTGTTTCTCAGATTATAATCGATCTTTGTTGACCCTGGCCAGCTTAAGTGAGGTTACATCCATATATACAGATACAGTGATCTTCTTCTCTCTCAATTTAGAAATTACCCCAATAAACTTTACACATACTGATATTCGAAGGAGCTGTAAACTCAGTTACATACAAACTAATGGATACAAAATATAAGGGCATTCCATTTAGAAGACATAAAATAAAATCTCTTAACCTTTTTAAAAATAAAAAATGATATGACTTTTTTGATTACCATATTTAAGCAATACTTACAATGAAGCTGTGCTCCTTTACTTTTGCCTGTCCCTCCCCAAAAAGGGACAAGTACAGAAGATAGTACACAGATTTTGTTTATTTTAAGCAAAGGAAGCATCATTGGCATATGTGTTTACCTTAATGTCAAATTATATTTAAAATGCACTAGAGAGATACCTGTCTAGCACATGTCATTTAATGAATCCCTTAGAAGCAATTAGCCCTTAATTTATTTTCTGTTACAATGTGAATTTCCACAAAAGCTTTTAAACTATGGGTTTAATTGTATTGATTACCCCCTCTAGCTAGAAGCAGAAAGAATTAATTAGGACTGCCCTATCAGCTAACTTGGTGTGCTCCATGCTCAGTTCTGTCTTTGACCCTTTCTTTTGATCTATAAATATTTTTAAATTCTTCCTGACCAACACAAGCAACGTTATTTGTGAATGGATATTATGGATATTAGCCAAAATGTGCTTGACTGGTTGGTAATGTTTTTGTGATTTTGTGTATGTCCCCCACTGCCCCTGGGGCTGTGTGGTCATGGGTGTTGAGGTTTATTATTTCCAGACATCATAAATATTTTGTAAAAGTGTATTGCCAACAGACATTTGAATGTTGCATGTTGCCCAAAGGGATTCCATGTCTAAAGAACATACACTATTAATAAAGTGCCTTAGAAGAAGATATTGGCTTAGCTTTAGATAAAACTGAGGTGAGAAAAATGTAAAAGCATTGTATGGAAATAAACATACTTTTGTTAAATGTATTGTTTTATAATGTTCTGAATAAAGTTGAATAGTCATACATTGTAAGTCACTATGGTTTGTTAACACAAAGTTAAAATATTTTCATGCAGATGATGTAAACAGCCATACATCGATGATGTAGGCACAGAGCATGGTCATTTGTCTACAAAATACTCCACTTTTCAGTTATCCCATTGTTATGACTTCAACCCTCTGCAAATTTAAGACATTGATGTTTGGAGGAGGTCCTTTAATGTAATCTGAGTATCTTAAGGGACCAGGATCTTCATCACATATATGAGGTCTTTCTATGCTGATGTAAATTCTAGTTTTCTTCTTAGTAGAGACACCCAATTTGGTTGCAGGCAGGTGGAAAAGACTTTAGGCTTGCAAATAAGTCCCAGGTGTAAAAAAGAGTGCTTAGTAAGGAAGGTGGGGGAAGATCAAGATTGATTGTTTCACAATTTTACCCATGACCAGAATTATATCTGGAAGATTAATTTTACAAGTTTTCATAAAATTGAGGATGTAAAAAGGAGATAGTAGGTAGGTATCATTTAAGCAACCAACTTTTTTAAAAAAATCCCCTTTACCTATTTCACTCATCCCTTCTGTTCCCCTTTGGCAACCATCAGTTCTCTGTATTTGTCTGGTTTTTTTTTTTCAAAATTTGTTTTGTTTTCAAAATTCTACATATGAGTGAAATCATATGGTATTTGTCTTTATCTGTCTGAGTCACTTCACTTGGTATAATACCCTCTAGGTCCATCCATGTTGTCCGAAATGGCAAAATTTCACCTTTTAGGGCTGAGTAATATTCCATTTTATAGACATATATGTGTGTGTGTGTGTGTATATATATATATATATATATATATATATATATATATATATATATATGGCATGTTTTCTTTATCCATTCATCTATACATGGACACTTGGGTTGCTTCCATATCTTGGCTATTATAAGTAATGCTGCAATAAACATGGGGGTGCATATATCTTTTTGAATTAGTGTTTTTGTTTTTATTTTTGGTAAATACCCAGTAGTGGAATTATTGGATCGTATGGTAATTCTATTTTTAATTTTTTGAGGAACTACCATACTGTTTTTCCCCCTGGTTGCACCAATATACAGTCCCACCAACTGTTACAAGGATTCCTTTTTCTCCACATACTTGCCAACACTTGTTATTTCTTGTCTCTTTAATTCTAGCAATTCTGACAGGTGTAAGGTGATACCTCATTGTAGTTTTGATTTGCTTGAGCATCTTTTATGTGTCTGTTGGCCATCTGTATGTCTTTTTGGAAAAATGCCTATTCAGGTCCTCTGCCTGCCCCCCTTTTTAAAAGATTTTATTTATTTATTTGAGAAAGAGAGAGAGAAAGCATGAGTGGGGAGAGAAGCAGAGACAGAGAGTCTCAAGCAGACTCCACACTGAGCACGAGGCCCAACGCAAGGCTTGACACTGGGCTTGATCCCACGACCCATGAGGTCAAATGACCCTGAGCCAAAACCAAGAGTCAGATGCTCAACCCACTGAGCCACCCAGGTGCCCCCCCTGCCCATTTTTAGTTTGATGATTTGGTGGGGTTTTTTTTTTTTTTTTTTTTTTGGTGTTCAGTTGTGTAAGTTCTTCATATATTTTGGATATTAACCCTTTATTGGATATATCATTTGCAAACATCTTCTCCCATTCAGTAGGTTGCCTTTTTGGTTTGTTGATGGTTTCCTTCACTGTGCAAAAATAGTGACATTTTAAAAGAAATACATTCTTTCACTAGCTATTTGGTTATTCTGAAATACTGTTTATATGGAAGACAAGATTGATGCTTGATTTTTTTCATTTTTATTTATCAGTTTTTAGAATAATGAGTTGGTGCCCTAGAAATCTTCAAAGGTGATTAATAAGATCTCTTAAAAAGCATTATTATTAACTTATGATTTTTCATATATTTAATGTGTTTCAATCCACCAGAGTCATTATTATAATTTAATGGCCCCATCTTAATCTTCTGTGGGAGGTCCTTCAAGTAAGTACCTCTGTTCTTTTGACTCAGAATCAGGCTGGTGTAAATCTCTCAGCAGGGCAGAGGTGAGTGAAAACTGTGTAGATCTATATCCCAAACAGACTTTCATGCTTTGACCTTGGATGGGACTCCAGTGGCCTGAATTCAGCAGCACCAGGCAATTATGTAAGCTACTTGATATCCTTCCAATGAATTCTGTTGTATTTAAGCCAAGAATCTGATGGATCTAAGAGAAAGGAGTAGAAATGGGGAGACAAGTTAGGATAAGATGGACTACAAAAGCAAGTTCAGAAGAGTGACTGCAATGTAACATCATTTATGGAAATTAAAACTACAAAATATGATATATATAAACAAAATGTAGTATATAAATAGTATAGCTACAGCATCAATAGATATAATAGACTGTGGACCATATATCAAAATCATGGGAGTGCTTATGTCTTGATCAGTGGAGTGAGCAGGAGCAGAGAAATATAACTGTGGGTAGGGAGGGTAAAGGAGACTTTAGCTATGGAAGGTGTTAAAAGCTGCTGGCCTGTGATCTATTTGCTCCCTTTACTACAGGGATGACTTGAGGGTTAAAGAAAAAGGCACATGACTCTCCTTGTCAATTGTATCTTTTGTATCTATTTACCTTAGGTAAATAGATGAATGATATTTGCTAGAAGGAAGAGAATTTATCTATTTGATGCATTTAACAGATAGCCCTGGCCATAGCATTACTTATGCTAAATAAACCCAGAATCTAGGAAGCATGGTTCCAGAGCTAAGTAACTCTCTAGGATGTAAAATGAAGTCTGTTAGGTACCTGAGAAGCTTGTTAGAGACCTAAACTATAGCCATGGGTCAGAGGGTATATTAGTTTGCTAGGGCTATAACAAAATATCATAACTCTCCACCGCCAACCCTCTTAATAGTTGTATTAGTCTGCTCAGGCTGCCATAATAAGGTACTACAGGCTGGGCAGCTTAAACAACAGAAAACCATTTTCTCCCAGTTCTAGAAGTTAAAAGTACAAGATCAAGGTATGTGCAAGTTTGGTTTCTTCTGAGGCCCTTCTCCTTGGCTGGCAGATAGCCACCTTCTGCTGCGTCCTCACATGGCCATCCTTCAGTCCTTGCTTTCTGTGTCCTAATCTTTTCTTGTAAAGACACCAGTCATATTAACTAAGGCCAACCCATATGATTTCATTTGATCTTAGTTATCACTTTATAAGCCCTATCTCCAAATACAGTCACATTCTGAGGTACTGGGGTTAGGACTTCAATATATGAATTTTGAAGGGACATAATTCAGCTTGTAACAGAGGGTATGTGTCCAATGTAGGAAGGAAGGGCCATGTGAGATTTTCAAGAACTCTGATTTGTCTGAGCCTTTCCATGACCTGTATCTTTGAACTTATTAGTAAAACTTGATGCTGGGTAATATTTCTGATTCATGTGAATCCATCCTGGTTGTTATATGTATACTGTTTCCCTGGAAACAAATATAAAAAAAAAATATTGTGTCAATCTGGATGTCTTCTTTATCAGTCTTTGCAATTTTCTCTTTAAGTTTTTTAAAATAAAAATAAAACAAGAGAAGGGGGTAAGGAAGCTTACGTCTGAACAAAGGTAGGAACATGGGCTAGAGAGGGTCAAGGAGGTGTTATATTAATTAAACAAGGAGGCCATTAGACTGCTGTGGTTTCAATGCCTTGGCAGCCTACTAAACAAATAACCCTGTAAATGTCTCAAAGTCATGAAATTGAAACCTAAGAACAATCCATCACAAACAGCCAAGCAGACTTTCACCTGCAGCTAATCAATCACTTATTTGCTTTTCTCTGTAAAAGCCTCTCCCCAGCTCCTGTTGGTAGAATGCTCCTAATCACTTCATTTTGGGTCCTGCTTGATTAGAATATGTTTTGCTAAAAAAACAAACAAACATACAAACAAACAAACAAAAAAACCTTAAAATTTTTAACAAGCCTCAGTTTAACATTGGATATGCAGAAAGAGAAGCAAAGAAATCCTGTCTGAGTCATGTGACTAGCAACCCCTCAAAGGGCAAGGAGCCGAGAAAAATGGAAATCACCCTTCGGACCCGGCGAGGAGGCGGAGCCGGGATCCGCCCAATGCGCAGACTCCAGGACAGGGCCCCGCGCAGGCGCAGGAGGGAGGGAGCGCTAGGCGGTCCCGCCTCCCTGGCGGCCTGGCGGCCTGCGCTACGTCTAGGCTGGGACAGTTCTTCACTTGGAGACCCGGGAGCCATGGCGCTGAAGGGTATCTCGGTGCTAGAGCTGGCCGGCCTGGCCCCGGGCCCGTACTGCGGTATGGTCCTGGCGGACTTCGGGGCGCGGGTGGTGCGTGTGGACCGACTGGGCTCCCGCGGAGATGTGAGCTTCTTGGCCCGGGGCAAGCGCTCGCTGGCGGTGGACCTGAAGCGGCCGCAGGGGGCGGCTGTGCTGCGTCGCCTGTGCGCCCGGACGGATGTGCTGCTGGAGCCCTTCCGCCATGGTGAGCCCCCCGGCGCCTCCTCAGCGCCGCTGGGGGGCGGGACGCAGGAAACGGGACGTTTGACAGGCAGCGCCCGCTGCACCCGTGCCCTGTTGCCGCTCAAACCCTTTCCTGTCCCTGCCTTTCTAGATTGTTCTGTCAGGTTTGCAGTGGACCGTTCGCCCCTTGGGATGATCTTCCGTACTTGGAATCCTAGATACTGCTGTTGCCCTTGTTCTCCTTATACCCATTGCCGGCTCCTTCCCACATTGCTCGTTTTTATCATCGCCTCTTCGTATTTGCCTTTCTTTATTATTGGAGGGTCACGAATCCTATGAGAATCTAACGAAAGCCATAGATTTCCCTCCCTGGAAAACTGCATATAGGTACATAGTCGAAGTTTGTCTACAGTTTGGGGGGTTGGTGTACCCTCCAAAAGCTATCCTCTGACCCAGGCTAACACTCTGTCTTAAATCCTTGTGTTCCCAAGTTCCAGCTTCAGATCAATTTAGTTTACACTCTGCGTCCTGGAGCCACCTTATCTGTTCCGAACGTTTTCACCTTTTATAGACAGATGATGACCAAATCTATAACTGTACCCCCCTCTTTTAGAGCCACAGACCGCTGGAATACACAAGCCGTGCACATCTCTTAACTGGCTGTCTCCCAGGCATGGCAACTTCCACAAATCCCAAAACAAGTCCATTATGTTACCTCCTAAAATAGCATCTCCTCCTTCTATATTATTTGTCTCAGTAAATGGAACCAATAGTCACCCAGTTGCCTGAATCAGAAGCCTGCACCCCGTCCATGACTCCAAATATTCTTCACTTCTTTTGCTTACAGTTATCAGGAATCCAGACATTCTTCCTCCTTTCTCTCACTCGGGCTTTCCATACTTGCTGTAGCTTCCTTCACACTGTTGTAACAGCCTTTTTAAAGGTGGCGTTTGGGTCCAGCACCACTTGGATCCATTCTCAGACAGCTGCCAGGTAATCTCGCTCAAGTACTAAACCAAAGCTTTGCCTGGTATATAGCAGGAAGGCAGTAAATGTTTGGTGAGTGAATTGAATGTCTGTGGGGCACCAGACATATTAAACGTGTTAATTCATTTATCCTCACAGCAGATTGGAGGATTATAATAATTTAATGATTAGGATTATATAATTTAATAATACCCCATTTAAAGATGGAGGCTCAACATGGTTGATTCCAAGGTCTTGCAATTAGGAGGAAAATAGAGCCCTGAATACAGGCATAGCTACTGGGTGAGAGGATTGTGGCTAGTGTTTGTTTAAGCAGAGGACTGGAATTCTTTTTTTTTTTTTTTTTTGTAATTTATGTACATTTAGGAGAAAAAAGACCATAAAATTATTATATAATCTTTATTATTTTTAGTCCCAGGAGATTTAAAGTACCAGTTATCTGAATTTTGTGCAATGAATATGGTACTTGCTGATAAAGAGCTCTTAGATGCTATTTTAGCAAATCCTTCCACAGATATTTGCTGAGCCTTTTGTGAAGGTACCCATGCTAGGCACTTTAGAGGCCCGAGGAAACAGATCAGACGTGAATCCTACCAGAGGATTCTAAGCTGATAGGGAAGGTGAAGGAATATCTACACACAGAAGCGCAGCATGAGGTAGAAGGTGGTGGGCAGTGATGGCAGGCACAGAAAAAGAAAAGATCCTAAAAGGAATAGCCGTTTTCAGAAGTGTATTTTTGACCAAATAAAGCCCCAGGGTAACTGCTCCAAGAGAACAAACCATTTCTAATAAATGACTAAGGAGAGGATTTGGGGAACTATAAAGGTACTGATTCAAGGAATGAAAGGCACACTATGGGGATTGAAGGAGCTTGGATATGCCTGAAGGGAAATAAGGAAGGGCTGGAAGGAAATGGTATTCTGGGGCAGAAGTCACACATTGCACAAGTGGTGACCTCACTCATTGTGTCCATGTCCTTAAAACATGCTAAAACCCACCACAAACGTTATTAGTATGACTTGCAAGAGTGCCATTTTCTGTTTGCCACAGAGACGGGATTATACCCATCCTCAGTTCATCCTTCTTTAAAAAAAATCACTGTTACTTTTCTCTTAAGGTGTCATGGAAAAACTCCAGCTAGGCCCAGAGATTCTGCAGAAGGAGAATCCAAAGCTTATCTATGCCAGGTTGAGTGGATTTGGCCAGTCAGGAAGATTCTCTAGAGTAGCCGGCCATGACATCAACTATTTGGCTTTGTCAGGTACATCGACAAAATAATTTCTCTGTACTGTTTATTTTGTTCCAGGTCGAGATGGACAGTTACACTAATTATAAAGAATTTTTAAAGGTGCAGATTTAAATATTTACCAGAATCAATAAGGGGACAATGGTCGTTCAAAAAGGGCGGGTTTGTCTGGCGCCTGCCTGGCTCAGTCAGTGGAGCATGCGATTCTTGATGTCAGGGTTGTGAGTTCAAGCCCCACTTTGCACATGGAACCTAGTTAAAATTAAAGAGGGGGGTTGGTTTGTCCTGGAACAGTTATTCTCAACCCTTTTCCCCTTGTTTTCACACATTTGAGGGATAATACACTCTCACTAGTAACATTTACTTACTACATTTGTATAATCAATTCTCAGGCAAGCCCCTGCCAGGAAGTAAGAGATCTGATTGTCCTGTAGTTTGAAAATGCTAATATCATTTGATCCCGCCTCCCCTCTCCTTCTACCTTCATTGAGAATCATTGCCTGAGTCACCATTTTAGACTTCTCTAAATACCTGTAGTTTTAGGTCATATTATCACTTTATTAGAATTTTTGCCTGTGAGAATATGTCTTAGAATGACCCAGTCCTAGGATCCTAAGAAAGTATGTGTTTTTGAGTAAAGAAAGTCTCAAATTTCCTGTGAGTACAAATTTAAAAGGTTGAAGAAAAGAGTGAGGATGGAATCGGTTTTTCCAGCTATTTTAAAATGTAGTCACTTTTATTTTTCTTGTGTTCATTTTCTTGCATCTCTTTCTAATAAGAATGGCAGTGGATTATACTGTTGTTAAGCCATAAACTAAATTGATAACAATAATTTTTTCCCTGAAACTCAGCAAGTAAAAACTTAGCAATAAAATTCTGAAAGCATGAGTTGGAATCAAGTTTTAGAGAAGAAAAACAAAAAACAAAACAAGGAGCCTTGTTGTGGGAAAAGCCTGTTTATAAATATGCTGAATAGGCTTAGATTTGGAAAAGCATTATGTACTAGTATTCACTATGTTAGCAACTGGAGAGACTGGTTATTCCTCTTCAGGTGTTCATGTATTTATTTAAAAGAGACATTAAATTTACAAGTACTGTTCCCTGATGTTTTTTAATGATGTAGGTGTTCTATCAAAAATCGGCAGAAGTGGTGAGAATCCATATCCCCCACTGAATCTCCTGGCTGACTTCGGTGGTGGCGGCCTCATGTGCACGCTGGGCATCTTGATGGCTCTGTTTGAACGCACACGCTCTGGCAAAGGTCAGGTCATCGATGCAAGCATGGTAAGTGTGAATTAGGGGAAGTGATAAGCCTCCCGGTTGTTCCTAAGTATGATAGGCAGCTGCCTCGGATTCTTTTCTGAACAAGGCAGGAGATGAATGAGATTTGAAGTTAGAACCCAAATTAACTTTTCTTTAAAATAGCTTCATATCCTTTACGTGTGTTAGAATGTCATCATTGATTATCTGTTTGTGGAATCAATTTTCTAAACTTTCCGTGGCTCATCTGATTCCTGTGTTGGTTTCAGCAGTTTCCCCCATACTATTTCTTGTGCTTCAAATACATTTTTCAAGCAATCTTCATTTAAAACTGGGCTCAGGAAGTCTCCCTTAGCAGATAGATAGAGAAGATTCTTTTTTTTTTTTTTTTAAGATTTTTATTTATTTATTTGACAGAGAGAGACACAGCGAGAGAGGGAACACAAGCAGGGGGAGTGGGAGAGGGAGAAGCAGGCTTCCCGCCGAGCAGAGAGCCTGATGCGGGGCTCCATCCCAGGACCCTGGGACCATGACCTGAGCCGAAGGCAGACGCTTAATGACTGAGCCACCCAGGCGCCTCTAGATAGAGAAGATTCTTAAGGGTGCTAAAGTAAAATGGGCCAGTCTAGACCTTCCTTCTACGTTTTTCGGGGAGACTCCAACATTGTGAGGCTTCGTTTTTTTTTCACTGCCATGCCTTGAGAATGGGCCTCATGTTATGCTAGGCACTTTCCCTGTGCAGTTTCTCCTAATCCTCAAAACAGCAGTTTCACTTGGAGTATGTTATTTTAAAGAGGAGGAAGCCCAAGTTCTCTCAGCCCCTTGGAAGGAACCCAGTCCAGCACCACTACAGGTTTGCATTTGGGCAGCTCTTTGGAGGGAGAATGGAGATGAATGTGAGGAAGACAAGACTGGAGGCAGAGAGACAGTTACTGGGTTGTTGCTGAGAGAGAAGCGTGAGCACTAAAGTTATTGGTGATAGAATGGGTCTGGGTTTAAGGGAAATTTATCTCTGAGAATGTAAAATTGCCAGGATTTGGTGATGCATTGGCAGTGAGGGGAAAAGGAGGAGTCAAGGCTGACTCCCCTGTTTCTTTCTTTTTTTTTTTTTTTTTTGAGATTTATTTAGAGGGAGAGACAGAGAGTGTGTGCATCTGAGTGAGGGGAGGGGCAGAGGGAGAGGGAGAGAGAGAATCTTCAAGCAGACTCCCCACTGAGAGAGAAGCCCAATGCAGGGCTCGATCCCAGGACCCTGAGATCACGAATGGAGCTGAAACCAAGAGTGGGCCCCTTACCCAACTGAGCCCCCTAGGCGCCCTGACTCCCCTGTTTCTGCTGTGGGTGACCCAGTGGATGGCAGCACTGGCACCATGGGGGAGGACTGCCGATGGAAGAGGCAGCGTGAGTTAGTGGGTAGGAGCACAGACTCCGGCAGCCCCCCTTCCTCCACCACAGGTCTGCCACCGACTCACTCTGTGATCTCGGGTAAGGTACTTACCTCCCTGCGCTTCAGCTGCTTCTTTGTAAAATGGAGATAACAATGGTACCTACCTCAGAGCATCGTTAGAGAACTGAATGAATTTATCCGTTGTTCAGGGTTTAAACAGTGTCTGGCATAGAGGTGGTGCTCTATTATTATTATTATTATAAAAGGAATTCAGTTTGGGTCATTTCAAGTTTGAAGTCACTCAGATGTCCAGATGGAGGTGAATACTCGAAGTTAGAGACTCGAAAGAGTTGTAGAGTCATTTGGGAGCCACCTGAGACTGTGTGGTCCTCTAGGGAAGCAGACAGAACACTGGGTTTGAAGAGTGGGCAGAAGAGGAGAAACCGGGCTAAGGAGAGCAAAGTGGAGAACTGTAGTGTGTTTCCATGGAAACGAAGGAAAGAGAAAGTGCTAAAAAAAAAAAAAAAGAAGGAATGGTCAGAGGGCCAGATGTTGGTGGAGACCTCAAGAGTTTAGATCTGAACAGTGTAAATTGGATTTGCCATTGGTGACCTTTTACAAAAGCCATTTCCAGGGCCCCTCATCTTGGGGCCTTGGCTTGCACTACCTTCTCACAGGCTAACTCCTGTGACATTCACATTGTCCTCTGTGTCCCTGTCTGAAGTGACTTTGGTAGGAGTGGTGTGTGATTGGTCTTTCTATCTCCAGCTCCTGGCCCAGTCCCTGCACACCTAGGAGCAGCAGTGGTACCCACTGTGCACTTACTGTAGGCCAAGCACGGGCGAGGGGCTTTCCCTGTGTCTTCCCTCTGACCCACATAGCTCCGTCAAGGAGGGGTGCTCACTCTCTTGGCATTTGAAGACTTCCAACTTGGAGACGGGGAACTGCCTTCCAAAGCAGGTGGCTGGAGAGGGTCAGACGCAGGCAGTGTGACATCTTCATGGGCATGAAAACTCATGCTTTCCGTCACTGCCCTCCATGGACATGGTCCCTGGGGTCCAAAAGGAATGAGCTAAGAACAAACATGAGACCTTGGGAGTTTTAAGGAGAATATAAGGTTAAATACTTACTTAATAATAATTTGAATAATTTACTAATTATGTGTAATTGCTTATTTATAGTCAAATATCAATAAAAGGTAATTGCTGCTTTCATCAGACTGTGTCTAATCAGAATTACATGATGATTAGGAAGATAGTCGGTTGTTAGTATATGTGGAAATGCAAACTTGATTCGGGGTTCATGTTTGCATTAGGGTCAAGTGAGTGTTGGCTAATAACTCAAGGCCTTATGGGTCAGTAAAGCATGATATTCATTACTTTCCCATCTCTGGGAACCCTTGTGATACAAATAGTTATAGAAGCTGATGAGTGAGCGCAGATACCTTATTCTTCTAGGCCATAGTTTTCAAGTGTTTTTAGCGGCAGAATCCTTGACTCAGGCTTGCCTGTGATGTCCGGGGGTCGTCTCCTTGGAAACTGCCAAGTGAAGAAAACTGTGGAACATGATGTCTGTTTTCCCGTGTTTACCCCTGATCTGGGGAAGGGCGCTGGACCTGGGGCGAGGTGGCTGGGCGCTAGCACATAGGCTGTGGTCCCACATGATGAGAACAGTGTAAAAGGTTGGGAAATTGAGGCTGCAGTTCCCTTGTGTCAAAGGGCTCTTGTCTGTGTCAGCTGCTCAACATGTGCGTGAAGGGTAAGAGAAGATGTACATCTGGGTAGCGTGTGGAGGTGAGGATTGTAACTGCTGTTGCTGTCCTATATTCTCCTACCCAAATAAAATTAGGATAAAATTAGGATTAAATCAGAACCTCTGTGTGTTCTGGATGGGCCAAACTGGACCCGTAACTCTATTAGTGCATGTTTTTTCAAGATACTCACCAGTATATCTAGTATATAAAGGAGATTTTGTGTATGTGTGTATATACATTTATGTATGTATATGTATCGTTATATGTGGTGTATCATTCTACGTGTGTGTGTATGTATATATATGTGTGTGTATGTATATGTATAGATATGGGGACTCTAAAATCTATGTAACCCAGTTTCAAAAGAAGCCACTTATACAAAATATACATACTATTTGGTATGTCAGATCTCAAAGCCATAAATTTAGGTGTGCATGAGATTTCAAGTTAAAAGGGAAAATTGGAATGTATCCAAAGATACATTTTGCATTTGTTTCGTAGCCAGTAACTGTGAGAAATTCCGTAGGCCCACCAAGGGTACTTTGATGGCGTTCTCCCTGGGGGCCTAGATCATTAGGATCATAAAGCCATTAGGAGAGGGAAGTAGTCTTCTTTGGATAGCCCAGTACATCCAGCCTGTAACAATTATACCTGAGGATATGAATCCATTACTATTACTTCAGGACTCAGTGGGAAGTTGGCATTCCCAAACTAGTTTGTCTGGACTCAGAAAACCCATGTATCTGCCACTCATATTGTTATGTTTGTTACTTTCTAGTGATTGTTAAAATTAAAATGTATTAAATATTCAAATATAGTTTTCTTGGGCTTGGAGTCAAAATAAAATAAGCTAAATTTAACTGTAATATGATTTACCTTTATAATGTGATATGCTTCATATATCTATGTGTATGTGTTTATAGGTATTGAGATCAGAAGATAGATTTTCAAAAGCCTCTTTGCTTTATTTTTAACTTTTTATCCTGATAGTTTTAAACATATATAATTATAGAGAGAATATATAATGAACTTCCATGTGCCCTCACTTGGCTTCAAAAATTATCAACATTTGGCAGTTTTATTTGAAAGGGAGAACAAAAGTAGTTCCTTCTAAGTCTTTTCTGAAAAGTATCTTCTGACCTGAATAGTGGAGAAACCCTCTACCATAAACCTGTTCTAACACACTTTCTTGAAATATCAAAGAAGTTGTGTAATTAGATACAATCTTCCTATACTCTAAGAAACATTTGTATACCAATGTTAAAAAAAAATCTAAGTGGAAATTAATCATGCCTTTATAGTTTAAATATCTGGATTCATATTGTATCCTGTTTCTTCTTCAAAGGTGGAAGGAACAGCATACCTGAGTTCTTTTCTGTGGGAATCTCAACAACTAGGAATGTGGGAACAGCCTCGAGGACAGAACTTACTAGATGGTGGAGCACCTTTCTACACAACTTACAAAACGGCAGATGGGGGGTTCATGGCTGTTGGAGCATTAGAGCCCCAGTTCTACAAGCTGCTGATCAAAGGTAAGTAACTTTCATGTGCCTTCCCCATCTCCCCTTTTCTTGTGGATGTTCTGTAACCTCTATTTTGGAGCCTTTTGAAATTCATTGTGTCTTTTGTTATGTATCTACCTCTAATTAACCTAATTATAGCCATCATTATATTGTGGGGCATTTCCCTTATGTTTTAAATTGACAGGTAATTTGACAAGTCTATAAAATAGCTCAGACTTTAAAAAAATAATCCATTTTGTGGAAGTTCAGTTTTTTATCACATTTCATACTCAGATATTTATATTGCCCTTGTGTGCCCACATCTTATTCTTCCTTAGGAATGACCTGCTGGTTCTACCAGTTCTTTTTTTTTTTAAGATTTTATTTATTTATTTGATAGAGAGAGACACAATGAGAGAGGGAACACAAGCAGGGGGAGCGGGAGAGGGAGAAGCAGGCTTCCCGCCGAGCAGGGAGCCCGATGTGGGGCTTGATCCTAAGACTCTGGGATCATGACCTGAGCCCATGGCAGACACTTAACAACTGAGCCACCCAGGTGCCCCTCTACCAGTTCTTATACCTTGATAGATGTCACCTATAGTCCTCCCCAGTGTCAGGGGTCACTAGAATACAGAGCGACCTTGGTGAATAAGATTTTGTTGGAATATGTTATTATCACTTGATGCTTCTACAGTTTACCTTTCTTGTAGATTCTTGTCTTATTTGCACGTGGCCACAAGTTAGCAGGAATATTTGGGATCTCTTCTTCCCTAATTAAATAATTGGACTAATGTTATTTTGTTTCCGTAAAATGTTTGAATTTAAAGTTTACTTTACAGATACCTGAGTAAGAAGTTGTAGAATATATAAGGTGGTGTGACAAGCTGGTCATGGTGCATCTATCTTTTCAACTTTAAGTGTGGAGTTTTGTTGTTATGTTTGGTAGTTTTTCAGATGCAATATACTACCTACAGTTATTGGCATATAACTGAAATTGTCTTTTACAAGCATCAGAAAGCATTTTATGATCAACAATATTAACTTCACTAACTTAAATATAGTTGGAGAAACGTAGAACAGAATGGTTTCTCTAGATAATAAAGGCTTTTCTGTTCAGAAATTAAAACTAAGAATGGAAGGTCTTAATTCAAAATCAAGGACAGAACAATGCTATGTGAGGGGCTGAGTGGTGGGAGTGACACTCCTTCCTCGGGCCTTGGAAGGCAGCAGGATAGAGCACAGTGGAGTCCATACCTGACGTAAACCTTGTATATTTATGCATTGTCTATAGAGAATTTAAATACAATAATAAAAATGACTAAACTTCAGTCAGCTTTTTATCATCATCATTCACAGGCAATTCTAAATGACAATGATAAAATATACTCATTGAAAAAAATGTTTGAGTTCTGAACAATTGTTTCAGCTACTATTGAGTTCTAATAACATGTAAGCTGATTAGCACATTTTTATTACTTATCCTTTAATAAATATTGCATAGAAGTTATCCAGAGAATGCCCAGTTTTATAGTCTCACTCCAGTGTTTTCTTTTAAAATTTTTATAGTTTCAGCACTCACATTTAGGTCTCTGTTAAATTATGAGTTAATTTTTGTATATGGGATGAGCTAAGGGTCCAACTTCATTGTTTTGCATATGGCTATCCAGGTTTCCCAGCAAAGACTATTTGTCAAAGGGACTGTTCTTTCTCCATTGAATGGTGTTGGCATCCTTGTTGAAAATCAGTTGACCCTAAGTGTAAGGGTTTATTTTTGGACTCTCAATTCTGTTCCGTTGATGTACATGTCTCTCCTTACGTTAGCACCGCACTGTGTTGATCACTGTAGCTTTGTAGTAAGTTTGAAAGTAGAAAGTGTGAGCCTTCCAATTTTATTCTTTTTCAAGATTGTTTTGGATTTGTTTGGAGAAAAAAAAGCTGGAATTCTGTGCACTACCACACAAGGGCCTAGCACCCTCCAGCTTTCAGCAGAGCTAAGGGAGCAGGTTTTTATTTTTTCCCACAGAGCACAGTGGTGTTGATGCCATCAACTTTTTGTTGAGACAGGAAGGGATAAAAATAAATTTGGAACAGAGAGGGGTGGACATTCTTTTCCCAAAGTATTTTGTTCAAGGTATTTCCCCCCAAAATAAGTTGAGAACCTTTAGTATAAAGGGAAAGAAAAGAGACTTCAAAAAACAGGGCAAATGAGCATAAGAGCAGGGAGGAAAGAAAAAAAAAGACTGCAACTTGCTCCCAGGGACTGGAGAGAATTAAAAAAGGAAGGTTAGAATCTGTCAGTGTTCCATTAGTCATCTTCTGCTTCATCCTCCTCTCCTTCCTCCCCCTCATCATCACCTTCATCTTCTTCACCTTCATCTTCTTAATCAGTATCTTCCATACCTTCTTCATTGTCATCGTCATCTTCTTCCCTTTCTTTCTCATATGTATTAGGAACCAAGTAATACTGTAATGGATTTGGCCAAATATCATCTTTGATGACCTCTCCTAACTCGTCTGCACCTGCATCAGAATGGTCAGTAAACCAGGTGAAGAAGCTCTTTGGTTCCCCATGCTGTCTCTTCCTGCTGGCTTTATTCTGTGTTTGACTTGAACGTTTCATCAAATCCTTTCCAGATTTCCATTTGATTTCAGTGGACTTTGAAGGTGGATCACTACTCTCATTCAGATGAAATTCTTGGAAGAGAACTTTATTTTCAAAGTAAGGATTTTCATCAAAATAATATTCTGTTCTGTAACCCGATTTAATATCTTCAAATTCTGCCACTTCAACTCTTGTCAAATAATGTAACACCTCTTCATCCTCCTCCCCAAGCAGTGCAGACACTTGTGGATGGTTGACAAATGTTCTTACCCCCCAATTTGGGGTTTGGGCAGTCAATTCTGCCTTCTCCTGAAGAAATGGTTGGCAGAGTTTGTTATGTTCCTGTTCCTGTTCTACTTTCAAAATCTCACTGACATGTCTGTTAAGTCTATTTCACCTTGTATTTCATCAACATCTTTGATTGCTTGCAGTTGTTTTTCTCCCTTTAGCAAGGGCTGAGATGTCTCCCTCTCCCTCTGGCTTGGGGGCAGGTGGCAGTCTCGGTTTCTTCGTTTGAGGCAGGAGTGAAGACTGGCATTTGGGGGCCAGGCTGTGAGGAAAGTCCAGGAAACAAGGGCAGAGGCATGTGTGGAAGAAGCTCCAGTTACTCCATATGTTGCTGTTCTTGCTGGTGTCCTACAGGTCTCTGAGGTTCTGTTCATTTTTCTTTTCCCTTTTCTTTCTGTTGCTCAGACTGGATAAGCAGTTTACTTTTCTTTGAGTTCCCTGATTCTTTCTTCTGCTAGTTCATGTCTGTTGCTGTGTCCCTTTAATGAAGTTTTCAATTCCAGAATTTCTTTTTTTTTTTTTAAGATTTTATTTGTCAGAGAGAGAGAGAGAGAGAGAGATCACAAGCAGCGGGGATGGGTAGAGGGAGAAGCAGACCCCCCCCAGCAGGGAGCCTGATGTGGGACTTGATCCCTGGACCCGGGGATCATGACCTGAGTTGAAGGCAGATGCTTAACCAACTGAGCCACCCAGGCGTCCCTAATTCCAGAATTTCTATTGGTTCCTTTTTCAATAATTTCTGTCTCTTTATTGATATTCTCTTTGATTAGACATCATTCTCAACCCTTCTTTTAATTTTTCAGACATGGTTTCCTTCAGTGCTTTGAACATATTTTAAGTAGCTAGCTGATTTAAAGTCTTTTCCAATAAGTCCGATATTTGGCTTTTTCAGGGACAGTTTCTGTTCATCGCTTTTTGTCTTACGTGTGAGTCATATCTTCCTTCTTCTTTGCATGCCTCACAAATTTAGTTGAAACTTGATATTTTAAATCCTGTAATGTGGCAACTCTGGAGATCAGGTCTCACCTTCCTTTCCCTTCTCCTCAGTCCTGGGTTTGTCATTTCTGCTATTTGTTTATTTAATGACTTTCCTGGACTAAATCCGTATTCTTTGGTATGTTCAGCCACTGAAGTCTGTTCCATTAGCTTGGTGATCAGGTCATGATTGGATAGAGATGTCCTTAAATGCTTTGAACCAATTAATTTCCCATCTTTTCCTGAGGTGCTCTGTGCCTTCACTTCTTGCTTGTGCGGAGGGAGACTCGGGGTCAACCAGAGGTGAAAGATTAGGACCTTTTCAGATCTTTCCTGGGCGCATACTCACAGCCCTACATATGTGCCTTCTAAATTCTCAGGAAAATGTTGGAGCATTTCAGAGCCCCCCATGAAAATCCTATTCCCCACTTTTAAGTTTACTTGTCAGCTTCCTTTTAGTTCCAACAGGGAATGCCACCTCAGATAGCTATGATAGTAAACAATTGCCACTGATTTTTTTGACATATGTCAAAAGTGTTCCAGGAATAGGGCATTGTGAGCTCTAAGTCAGATCAAATGAAGACAAGCCCTGAGAATGGAGCCTTTCAGGGAGCTGCTAGACAAATGGCAGTTCTCTGGGAATGGGATTTTGGGGAAGCTCTCAACTCATTTGCTTCCTACAATGGCAGTTATCCTGTTAGTTATTACAGCACTGTGGTTGGGAGCCCGTTGGTTTTGACGGCTACAACAGAGCTGGGAAGAGAGGGATGAAATTAGTGCAAGTTATAACACCACAAGTCTCACCGATCTTATTGGGATGTAGTTGTTTTTCCTGAATAAATGCTTTTTGGATTATTGTAAACTTTTGGTTAATTTCCAGAGTTATGAAAAGGTTCATTCTGACCATTTGTGCCAGGGTTCTTGTTGCTTTTATGCAAGAGCAGGCTTTTGAAGGTTCTGGCTCTGCCATTCCAGAAGTTAACTTACCTCCTTGGTGTATCTTGTTGTTATCTTAAGATAAAACATATGTGTTTGGCACGATAATTTCTAACATTCACACTCCACCACAATGAATGAGTTTTTCTGGAAACACTGAAAATGAAATGGGATATTTTTCTAGCAGGCTAATTGTTCCAGCCGTTCAACTTCTGACCACCTTCTAGATTTTCTCTTTCTAAGTCTAAACTCTGTAACCACCCTGATTTTTTTTATAGCCTCCTCTCTTTGCATCTACAGCCTTTTATGGTATCCTTAACCTCCTCTCTCCCTTCAAAGTTCACTAGGGATCCTTAGCTGATAGGTGGTTTGTGGTTCAGGCTGACTTAGCATGTTCAATCAGCTTTGGCTAATCTACACAGTCCATGCCAAAATGCCTCAGCATTTTCTTTCTTTTACAGTATTTATTTACAAAAATAGTACTTTTACTAATCACATGTACATTACTTCTCTCTCAGGTCCCAACTGGACCAATGGCCATATCCATAATGATTTTTTTAGGTAGTGTTAATTATGTACCTCATTTATTTTACCTTATATTTGAGATCTTGAGACCATACTTCATTGAACTCTTCAGTGTCTGAACATAAATACACAAGGTTCTTGCAAGGTACAGATTCTACTGCTGCTTTCTGGGGCAAAGAAATCTGAAAACACAGAATTTCATGACATTTTGGGATAACAAGACTCTTGTAGTATAATCAGTAAGCACTAGAGAATTTATTTATTTATTTATTTTTATTTTTTTATTTTTTTATTTTTTTTAAAGATTTTATTTATTTATTTGACAGAGACAGAGACAGCGAGAGCAGGAACACAAGCAGGGGGAGAGGGAGAAGCAGACTCCCCGCCGAGCAGGGAGCCCGATGTGGGACTCGATCCCAGGACCCCGGGACCATGACCTGAGCCGAAGGCAGTCGCTTAACCAACTGAGCCACCCAGGCGCCCCAGCACTAGAGAATTTTTTTAAAGTAGTTCTAAAACTTCAAAATATTATTAAAAGGAAAGCAGACGGCAAGTGTTGCCAGGGTTGTGGGAGAAACTGTAGGCCTGTGCGTTACTGGTGGGAATGTAAAAATTATTTAGCCGCTGTAAAAAGCTGTGTGGCAGTTACTCAGAAACTTAAAACAGAATTACTATAAATGTTATGCTATGACAATTTTTAAAAAATGAAAAATAATTCAAAATAATGTGTGTTTTAGAAAAAAGTATAATACAGAATTTGTAAAATAAGAAGTAAAAATTCTCTCTGTCCTTCCACTCTGGGAAAGTTTGGGATGTGGCTTTCATGAACTTTTTCTGTGTACATATCAACACAATTGTTTTATTTATTTATAAATTATATTTATATACAGTATATAATCATGTAAATTTGTAGTTAATAGCTATTTTTTTTATTCAACAGTATACTAAAGATGTCCTTTCTTGTCAATCCAAAAAATCTGCCTCATGATATATATAGCAGCCATATGATATTGTATGGTGTCCCTGTACTAAAACATTATTTATTAATAAACATTAATCTTTGTACATAGAACATTGCATGCTTACAACATGAATTTTTGACTGCTTCATATTTGCCAGATATTGTGTCACAGAGCAGTAAAGTTTATGACACATACTTAAAATAATAAGTATTTTGTATAATCGCCTGTGTGTATGTATATGTGTATTTAAGGTAGCTTTTTGGAAATTAAAACATACTTTCCCAAGTTTTAAATAGTGTCTGAGTCTACAGACCAGTCCTTGAAATGTTTGACTTAAAATACCAGAAATTTAATATTGGTTATGCTATAAAAACTAGCTACCATCTACAGTTGTATTTATGTGGGGGAGTGGTTTTAGAGTTCCATACAGGAATGTCAAGAGCACAGGAAACAGCCTATCGTAAACTTTTGGTGGCTAATCCTGTGGCCTTGATCAGGGTCCTGGGCAGGATGGGAAACTGTGGGCTGAGAAAGGATGAGAAGACAGTTGAAGAGCTGGGGTGTCAGAATTAGGAGTAGGAGCTGGGGTCCTTTGATTTCTAGTATTTTTCCAGTATACAAACTATAGCTTGTGAGACCATTGATCTTAAATATAATGTCTGTTACAGAGAGAACATATTGGATCCAGTTTTATTTAGTGTTAGGATTCTGATCACATTCTGAATGAAAAAGCATGCAGGGGCACCTCGGTGGCTCAGTTGGTTAAGCGTCTGCCTTCCGCTCAGGTCATGATCTCAGGGTCCTATGATTGAGCCCCAAGTTGGGCTTCCTGCTCAAGGGGGTGCCTGCTTCTCTCTCTCCCTCTGCCCTTCCCCCTGCTCGTGTTCGCTCTCTCTCATGCTCTCTGTCTTTCTCTCTCAAATAAATAAATAAAATCCTTAAAAAAAAATTAAAAAAATAAAGCATGCAAATGTTTCTAGTAGTAGCTATGATCTATATCACTATTTTTGGCTAACTGGTCATTTTATTTGTTTTTTAATCACAGAGTTTGGGGCAATCAGGAAGAAGAAAGCTAAGTAAAAGACATCCTTAGAAACATTTTTTGGGGTAGATTATAGTGATAAACCTGAAGTTATGGCTCCATGTTTTTCCTGGTATTTGAATGGGACAAGTGGCTACAGAGAAAAATTTATTTGTGTATCCCACAGTTGTCTTTTCACAACTGTCCAGAACTGTATGAGTTCTCCTTATTTCCTTATATACCTCAGAACCCTAAGAATGGCTTTCGGTATTCATGTCTTCTTACCTCTTGAGGGATTTTCCTCTTCAGAGCAGTTTACAATTAGTCATTGTTCTTCTACATGATAGGGAAGGAAAGGATGATAAAAGTGATAATTATTAGATTAACTTGACTAAACTTATGCAAAATAACATGCGTAAGCAGAAGGGCCTTTCATTATTATTCCACTCTCACCGTCTACACTGAAAAACCCTCTTCCATGAGGGAGTAAACATGACATTTACACCAAACCCTAGTAAAGTGGCCTTTTGGGTATAATTCAGTCCGCTCTGGAGTTCAGGTGCATCTGCAGGGGTGCAGATGCTTTATAGCTTTAGTCTGTAAAGGAGGCATAGATCAGGTCACGGGCCCAAGAAGCCATCCTTTCTGTTAAATCCGCAGCTGGATGCTTTCATCTTTTCTGCACCGTGTGTTGATGGGCCCTTCACGGTCTCCTTCATGCTTGACACAAAAGTCTGTGTGCCTCACTCATGATTTGGCTGGGTGATCACTTTCTGTCATGTTTGCTGTAGGAATAATTTGTTGCGTGTGTCTCTGGTTATCTTACAAAGCCTCTGTTTCTAGTTCACAGCAGTGTTCTAAGAGGGTAATGAGTCACACATCCGTCCTACTAGAGCTCTTTTATTTGACCAAAATAAAGAGAGGTGAATATTATATATAAAATTGCAATTTTGAATTTAATCATTTACCTTCAGTTTTCTTAAAAAATGGGATAATTGTGTGTCAAGTTATTTAAATTTTATTTTTTGTAGGGTTTGGGTACACTATATAAAATGTGGGGTTGTTTGAATTCAGTATGACAGATAATAGCATCATGAGGAAATTTATTTTTGAAAACTTACTCTGGGGAAAAAATCAATTTCTGGAAACTAGACCTTTACAAATAGACTACTTTTGATGAAATATAAATAATAAAATCTTGCCAGTGGGAAGTCTGTTTGGAGTCCTGCTACCCGCTTACCTCTAGCCATTGGCTCCAACTTCAAGTTGAGTTTGAATTTCCTCTCTTGACCCAGTTGAGAAATCTTACAGAACATCCTGTTTGGGACGGTATGGTGAGGTCAAAATGCATTTTCCTTGATTATAATCACTCCACCCAAAGCTTAAAATTTTAAGAAATTGTGTTTTTATCTCAGGACTTGGGCTAAAGTCTGATGAGCTTCCTCATCAGATGAGCATGAGTGATTGGCCAGAAATGAAGAAGAGATTTGCAGATGTATTTGCAAAGAAGACAAAGGCAGAGTGGTGTCAGATCTTCGATGGCACAGATGCATGCGTGACTCCAGTTCTGACGTTTGAAGAAGCTGCCCACCATGATCATAACAAAGAACGGGGCTCGTTTATCACTGAAGAGGAGCATGGGGTGAGTCCCCGCCCTGCACCTCTGCTGTCAGACACCCCAGCTACCCCTTCTTCCAAAAGGAATCCTTTTGTAGGAGAACATACTGAAGAGATACTTAGAGAATTTGGGTTTAGCCAGGTAGAGATCAATCAGCTTACCTCAGATAAAATTATTGAAAGTAATAAGCCAAGAGCTAATCTCTAAGTCCCAGGCCTCGTAGCTCAAATGAATTTGAATATTGCATGTTCAGTACAGAAGAATACATAAAATTCTAAGTGTGGAAACATGAAGGAACAGTATCACAGTGGACCAGCTATTCCAATCAAGAAACAAGACTGATTACACAGTAATGATAGAATTCTGAAAATGGTTAACATCATGGCTTTTGATTTAGGAATGTTTTTAGTTTACCAGTATCAAATTGTGACAGTTTTTCTGCCTTTCGATTTATTTGATAGATTATATTTTTAATATTAAAATGTTAATAGGGCACCTGGGTGGCTTAGTCAGTTAAGCGTTTGCCTTTGGTTCAGGTCATGATCTCAGGGTCCTGGGATCAGGCCCTGCACCCGGCTCCCTGCTCAGCAGGGAGTCTGCTTCTCCCTCTGTGTGCACCATGTGCGTGCACGCTCTGTCTCCCTCATTCTCTCTTGCTCTCTCTCAAATAAATAAATAAAATCTTTAAAAAAAAATTAAAATGTTAATGGTGTACCTTAAATGAATAAATATAATGCTTTTTATTAAATAAAGCCTTCCCCTCCCTAAAGTTTGCTTATGCTTTTAAGTTTGTGGAAAGCTTTCAAGAAAGCCCCCTTTTTTTTTTTTTTTTTATTTGACAGAGAGAGACACAGCGAGAGAGGGAACACAAGAAGGGGGAGTGGGAGATGGAGAAGCAGGCTCCCTGCCGAGCAGGGAGCCCGATGCGGGACTCGATCCCAGGACCCCGGGATCATGACCTGAGCCGAAGGCAGTCGCTTAACCAACTGAGCCACCCAGGCGCCCTTTAAGTGCTATTTAAAGGGCTTTCTTGGGCGCCTGGGTGGCTCAGTTGGTTAAGCGACTGCCTTCGGCTCAGGTCATGATCCCGGGGTCCTGGGATCGAGTCCCGCATCGGGCTCCCTGCTCGGCAGGGAGTCTGCTTCTCCCTCTGACCCTCCTCCCTCTCGTGCTCTCTGTCTCTCATTCTCTCTCTCTCAAATAAATAAAATCTTAAAAAAAATAAATAAATAAATAGCACTTAAAAAGCATTTTGTGGCTCATTGTAATAACTTTGGCTCTACTGTTTACCAAAATGAAGTCCTTAGAAAAGTTTGATCCAGGGTGCCTGGGTGGCTCAGTCGTTAAGCATCTGCCTTCGGCTCAGGTCATGATCCCAGGGTCCTGGGATGGAGCCCCACATCAGGCTCCCTGCTCAGCGGGAAGCCTGCTTCTCCCTCTCCCACTCCCCCTGTTTGTGTTCCCTCTCTTGCTGTCTCTCTCAGTCAAATAAATAAATAAAATCTTTAAAAAAAAAAAAAAAAGTCTGATCCTTTTTATGTGATAAAATCATTCAGCCAGTATCTGAATTGGAATTTTAGAAAATGTTCTTGATATTTTCTTCAAATAATCCCCAGTCTCCATCTAGACCACCATACTGAGAGCCCCGCTTCTCTTTGTGGCTGCCTCTTAACATCACCCACCCACATCTCTTTCTCAGTAAATTGCCATCTTTTTGGAAGTCCTTCTAGACTCTTCCTCAACTTACCAGTCTCCAGCCTCCATTCCCATCATGTCCGCCTCTGCCCCAGTAGATCCATGGCTTATCCCTCACTTTATTCAGGCCACTGCCCAAATGTCACCTTATGGAGCACCCTTTCCTGACCCCTCCCTAGAATGGCAGCCACTTCATCACTCACTCTCACCTCACCCGTTTTGTTTTCCTTCACGTCATGTATCATTACTGACATTATACTGAATAGCCCCAGCCCTCTTAACCAAGGCACACTAGAATGAAAGCTTTATGAAGGACTTTGTGGGTTTTAGTCACTGCTAAATCCCCAGTTCCAAGAACAGCACCTGGCCCATAGTGGAAACTTTGTAAATATTTATTAAAGAAGTGAATCTCAATAGTGAAGTGCTGTCAGTTCCATCTTCCTAGCTCCGTACCAGTCCCCTCTGCCCAACACCCTTTGTGCCTTCATTCAGGCCCCTATTATCTCCACCACGGCCTACTGCTCAGCTTGCCTACCTGACTTTTGACCTCCAGTATTATTGCCTTCATTTTTTTTGTATCATGTTACTCTACTGGTAATCTTTATCACACCAAACTGGTCTTTCAGTCCTGTAAAATTCCTCAATGGTCCTCTCTTTTTTCTATATAACAAAATATAAATCCATTTATATGGCATATCAACCCTTTATTTATAACAAGACTTCTCCCTAGCTGTCTAGTCCCATCCACACTCGCTGCTCCCCGGCACTTTACATTGGACTGCCTTAAGTTCCTAATTATGTGATGGTCTCTCTTGCTTCCATTCCTTTCCGTACTGTAACATTTAGCAGGACTAACAATACTCCTAGTCCCTTTTGCTCCAGGTTGTTGATTTAGCAAATTGAGACTTGGCTCAAACACAGCCTTCTTTGCAAAACTTTCAGCCCTAGGGCAGTTTTATACAGTGATTGTGAAATTTGGAGTCAGAAAGGTCTTGCGTTCAAATATCACTCAATCACTATGCTAAGACAAGGCCTATCATATGCCTGGAATATCCTAAGTGCTCAGTAAGTTTTAGTTCTAAGGGGCCCTTCCTATGTTTCCATTGCACTTTGTACATATCTCCAAGGATAGTCATTGCTTTTAATGTAGTTTACAGAACTCTTCACTAGGTCATAAGCTCCTAGAGTAGTTGCTCTAGCACACAGAAGAATCATCTGGAGATACTGTTAAAATACAGATTCCTAGGCCCACCCCTAGAGATTCTCATGCAGTATGTCTAGGGCCAGACCCATGAATTTGCATTTTTGCCAAGCTTCCAGGTGATTATCATGCTGCTGGTTCAAAGCCCACACTTTGAGTAGCACTGTCCTAATGGATATGAACCAAGTCTTTTTCCCTTTGTTACTGTCATAATAGGTACTCAAAAAATAACTGTTGAAGGGTTGATGAGGGAAAGGATAAGAGCCAGTTGGCAAAAATCTGCAAATAAACAGATGGGCTAGCTCAAAATACTGATTTCTGTGATTAATTTACTTCATATCAAATGTTGAATGAAAAATTGGTTTTTGTAGGGTATAAACTTTTTAAGGAATACAGGTATGTAAATAAGGTTAATAATAGCCTTTGTTAGTGACCCATACTTTTCTTCTGAAGAGTCTAAGACCTTGTGCGGGAAATGCTACACTTCTCTTTTGTTATCTTTTGACAAACTGTAGACTTAGGAATAGGCAAGGGGGCAGGTGAAAAGAACATAGGAGGCTATAAGGAGGATGGAGGAGAAGCAGGAAATTGAAAATGGCAAATTCTAATGAAAGACAAATTATATTCTTGAGTAAATAGGAATTTTATTCTTGAATGTATAGTTGAATATACACTGATTTGCACTTTCTATTTATCCTACAATGTAGGAAGTGATGAGATGCTACCAACTGTATGGTGATAAATAAATCACATGGAACAAGATGACTGGCTGTATCCAGGCCTCTTTGTATTCACATCACTCCTCCAAGCACATTCTTGGCTTCAGTCACAATTACATTGTACTTTATAATTTGCAAAATACTTTTACCTATGTCACATCAGGATGCCTTCAACTGGCAGTAACAGTATCCAAAATATGAAATGTTTTGACTCACATACCTCGAATCCAGAAGGATTTTAGGGTTGCCTGAATCCAGTCACCCAGACCCTATTTCCCTGCATTCTTGTGGCTTGTCAAGTTGCCATCCTCCATATGTTCACTTTATCCTCAGCCTGGTAACAAGCTCTAGATCTCATATCCACACACAGGGACATCCAGAAGAAGAGATGGTCTCGGGAACCATCAGCAAATCTTGTGTCTCTTTTGATGGAGTTAAGGCATAGGCCAGTCCTACGCCAGTCTTTATCAGAGAAGGTAGGGTTGTCCTTAGATAAAACCAGCCTGCTCCTGGAGCGCCCCTGGACTCAGCTAGCTGGAAGCACATGGGTGTGTGAGGAAGGGGTGGATTCTGGAATCTAATCCAGGTCCTATCAGGATGGAAAGAGTGGAGAATGGACGTTGGGTAGGCAGCAAAAAACATCCATTACATACAGTATCCCAGTCTCTCTTCAACAATCACAGGGATAGGTGGGGCAAGTTTCTTCATTGTACAGATGAGAATGCAAGGCTCAGATGGTTTTAAACCTTCGTTCACATCTCCCTTTGTGTCTGAATAATTTGTTCATGGTTCCCCTAGGCCAAAAGAAGTATCTAGTTATTCCATTTATAAATAATTAGGTCCCAACAACTTAAATATTTATGCCCCAACAGCTAATTCACTGTTTGAAAAAATATAATACACATAAATTGAGAGAAAGCATTTTAATTTTTATTTCATTTTTAACACACTTGTGGGTCATACATGTGTTGGCCACTGTGCAGCTTCTCATGCCTCAAAATTGGATTGGACACCACTACCCCCATTTTCTGTTCCACATTTGTTTTCATATACTATTGGCTTCATTGAAAGGATTAGAGTGCAATCTTAGGTTGAAAGTGTGAGATACCTCACTGGCAGTTCATGTGGTGTCTGACAGATGTTGAGTTTCACTCTGTTTACTATCTTTGAAATTTTAAATATCCTGAGGCACCCCTCTGAGTTCAATGTGGTGTGCTGGGGCATCTTAGCACACAGTTTGGGAACCACCAGTTTGAGTGATTTGCCCAGGAAGGTACTGCTAAGAAGAGGCAGATCCAGAATTTAAATTTTAATATTCTGACTCTGAGTCTTGCTCTTAAACCATTTTTAGGGCCCTTCCCATAAGATTGTGTTCCTCTTGCCCCAGAGACTTTTCACTGGAACTCAGGGTCCAACAAAGAAAATATGACCCATGCAGAGTCTTTAAAACAGAGGAAATTTATTCTTACACCATAAACAAAAATAAATTCAAAATGGATTAAAGACCTACGTGGTGAAAGCTGAAACCATAAAATTCCTAGGAGAAAACATGGGTAGTAATTTCTTTGACATCGGCTGTAGAAACATTTTTCTAGATATGTCTCCTCTGGCAAGGAAAACAAAAGCAAAATTAAACTAGTAGAACTACACCAAAATAAAAAGCTTTTCAACAGCAAAGGAAACCATCAACAGAACAAAAGGACAACCAATTGAATGGGAGAAGATATTTGCAAATGATATATCTGATAAGGGGTTAATATCCAAAATAAGTAAAGAATTTATACAACTCAACACCAAAAAAACAAACAATCCAATTAAAAATGGGCAGAGGACCTGAATAGACATTTTCCCAAAGAAGACATACAGATGGCCAACAGACAGATGAAAAGATCCTTAACATTACTAATCATCAAGGAAATACAAATCAAAACCACAATGAGATAATCACCTTATGGTTGTCAGAATGACTAAAATAAAAAAACAATAAAAAACAAGTGTTGGCAAGTATGTGGAGAAAAAGGAACCCTCCTGCACTGTTGGTGGGAATATAAGCTGGTGCAGCCACTGGGGAAAACAGTATGGAGATTCCTCCAAAAATTAAAAATAAAATTACCTTATGATCCAGTAATTCCACTACTGGGTATTTGCCCAAAGAAAACAAAAAACACTAATTTGAAAACATACATGCATCCCTATGTTTCTTGCAGCAAAATTTATAATAGCCAAGATAAGGAAGCAACCCAACTGTCCACCAATAATGAATGGATAAGAAGATGTGGTGTATATATACAATGGACTATTCCTCATAAAAAAAGATGAACTCTTACCATTTATGACCACATGGATGGACCTAAAGGGTATAATGCTAAGTGAAAAGGTCAGAGAAAGATAAATGCCATGGTTTCACTCATATGTGGGATTTAAGAAACAAAGGAAAGAAAAAAGGAGACAAAAAAACAGACTCAAATACAGAGAACAAACTGGTGGTTGCCAGAGGGGAGGCAGGTGGGGATGGGTGAAATATCAATCAGTCAGGAAATGTAATATAGAGAATTTCATTGGTGATAAAAGAGCTGAGAAGCCCAGGGGACAGTGAGGCAGGCAATCCAGATATGAACCACAACAGGGAAGCCAGGGCCATTCGTATGGCTGCAGGGGATAATGGGAAAGACAGTGTTAGCAGGACCCAGAATTTAAGGTTGCCTGGTGGAAGCTGGACCCACTGTGGAAATGCAGCCACTGCCATGGACAGCTCAGGAAGGAGAAAGAGAAGGAAGAAAATAACATGATTTCCCTCCGGCTCCCAGTCTTCCCACCAATGCCTTCCATTGGCCCAACCTAGCTAGAAGCCAGAGGGCAAGGGAACCTGGGAAATGTAGTCTCTTATGATATAGAACATGTGAGGAGGAGCCCGGAATGGACCTGAGCAAACAGGCAGTTGATTGATACTACAAAATGTAGTGTATACACTTTATTCACTCAATAATTCCTTTAGCAAATATTTATTGAGGACCTACTAGGTGTCAGAGATCATGTGAGATGCCGGGGATACCATAAAGACGGAAATAAACCTGATCACTGCTCTTAAAGGGATCAAAGACTAACAGGAGAAATAAAATAAACACAAAACTGGGGCACCTGGGTGGCTCAGTCGTTAAGCGCCTGACTTCAGCTCAGGTCATGATCCCCAGGGTCCCGGGATCGAGCCCCACATCAGGCTCCCTGCTCAGCGGGAAGCCTGCTTCTCCCTCTCCCACTTGCCCTGCTGTGTTCCCTCTCTTGCTGTCTCTCTCAGTCAAATAAATAAATAAAATCTTAAAAAAAAAAAGAATAAACACAGAACCATCCAATTATAAAGTGTGTTAAGTGCAACGAAGGGAAATATCACAGTGCTATGAGACAGCTAGAGATTAGAGAAAGGATGCAACCTCCCACGGTTTTAAGTCTAATTGACTCTTGAGGTGCGTGTATAGAAACTTGTGTTCAGGAAAACAGAATATTTCTATCTAGAAAAAGTTTAGAAGGAGATACTGATGCCTTCATATTTTGACTTAACACCTGCGTCATACCGCTCCACCGTCTCAAAGCTGTGTATGTGATTGTAGGTAGTAGAGTGTGTGTTTAAGTGTGTGTGTGACGGAGACAGAGAGGGAGAAAGAGACTGTACAAAGAAAGATTCCTTTAGACAAACATTGTAAGGAGCCAGAGGGCTCACAGCAGCTAATCTCTTTTGCTTGCCTGACCCCACCCCCTTCCCTCTCATCATAACTTGTGATCTTAGAGGCATGAAAGAATTTGAGCCCCTCCCCCAGCTTCACCATCTCTGTTGGCCGCTCAGCCGGGTTCCACGTCAAATCCAGCTTGGGCCAGAAGCCTGAGGGCCACATAGAAGTTGGTGAGCTTGCAGGCAGGTTCCTCACCCTGTGGCCATGGGCGGCAACATTGGGCAGCTTGGCATTCATACCTGTAAGTCCCCAGCTGCGGATGACCCCTTTGACCCTGTGGAGCCACCCAAAAGACCCACGAGCAATCTCATCATGCACAGCATGGCCATGCTTGGCCGGGAGTTTTGCTACGCGGTGGAGGCCGCCTACGTGACCCCGGTCCTGCTCAGCGTGGGGCTGCCCAAGAGTCTGTACAGCACGGTGTGGCTCCTCAGCCCCACCCTGGGATTCCTGCTGCAGCCCGTGGTGGGATTAGCCAGCGACCACTGCCAGGCCAGGTGGGGCCGGCGGAGACCGTACATCCTCACCCTGGGCCTCCTGATGCTCTCGGGCATGGCTCTGTACCTAAACGGGGACGCTGTTGTATCAGGTCAGTGGGCTGCACAGGTGGGCAGGCAGGGGAAAGGGGCCCATTATGCAACTCAATAGGAGGAGAAGGCAGATTTCTTTATGTGACACTTACTTAGAAATTGATTAGAACCGATTATCTCTCCTAGGTTACAATGAACTTCCACCTAGGAATGACCCAAATTCCGTGGTTGGGGACACTTCACTTTTAGAAACATCAGGATGCATTGCTGTTGTTGTTTTATTGTTGTGAGGATTTAAAAATAGGAATAAGTTTTTATCTCTTTTATCAAATGAAATATTTTTACATGTTTATCAATTGCAGTGTTCTTTGAGCTTATGCTTTAGTTAGTATTTTTGTCAAATTAACCATTTGCCATATGATTCCATGAATACTTATAATAAATTACCTATATATCTAAATAAGAGCTAATTCTGTTCATAGAATTACATAGAGTCTTTTAATGGGAGGAGGACATCAGCCTGTCAGCTCAAGGGGACATTTTTGCACTGCAAATTCTGGACAAAAACAAACCTCATGGTGAACACTTTTTCTTGACATTAATCAGCCACCAATTAATCAGTAACTGGTGGTAGTACATGAAAAGTTTCATTGAAAAAAGAATTGTTAAACTCAAAAATAGCACCCATTTCTGGACCATTAACTCTCAGGCTAGCAGAATGGATGATAATGAGGCAGGATAATCAGCTATCATTTGTATGTATTTAAAAGAGGGCATCAACACACAAATGTAGGTTATTTCTGCAATATAATCACAAAACCCCCTGATAAGAATAGTTGCCTCTAGGGGGGACTACTAAAGGACTTTGGAAGTAAAAAGTGGAGTGTAGGCTTATTTTTCACTTATTGTTATGCAGTAATCTTTAAAAATGTGCATATATTGCACATTATTCTTAAGTGAAACTGAAAGCAAGGGAAAAGATTCTTTTTTCTCTAATGGGAGATTGGGTGAATGAATTCGGGCATGTCCACAGAGTGAATATTATTCAGCTGTTAAAAATTATGCAGCAGATCTCCATTAATTGAAATGCAAAGAAATGAGGAGAGCTGGTTATAGATGAGCAGTTCCAACCTGATCCCATTAGTTAGTGCTCCTCCAAGCGTCGTCCTCAGAGCCAGGGCATCATCATCCCTGGGGGCTGTTAGAGAGACAAATGCCCAACCCCACCTCAGAACTCCTAGAGACTCGTGGGAGAATCATGGAGAATTATGGAGACAGAGCCCAGTAAATCTGTTTCAACAAGTTGTCCAAGGGATGATTAAGGATGCTGAGGTTTGAGAAGCACTGCATTAGGGCACAGGTATACACCTTTTTCTGTTAGTGCGTACGTACAGAAAGGGGTATCTGAAGAATGACCATTGGTGGGGGCTGGGATGAAGCATTTTCCCAGCTTTTCTACATTCTTGGAATGGTTTACAATGGTGTATAATTTTTTAAACAACTTTTTAAAATGAGATGTGATACAAATTCATACAACTCAGTGCCTTTTAGCATATCCCAAGGTAGTGCAACCATCACCACTATCTAATTCCACCATATTTTATCACCCCAAAAAGAAACCTAGTAACCATTAGCAGTCATCCCCCATTCCCTCCTCCCTACCAGGCCCAAGCAACCCTTCAATCTACTTTCTGTCTCTATAGATCTACCTTTTCTGTCATTCACGTGTATAATTTTTAAAACCTGAAAAAATAATGAAGCCATTTTTATTTGGAAAAGCAAAGCAAAATGAAAGCAAAGGGAGAAATTTAATGACAGGACATTTTGATGGAAATAAAAATGCAAATCATTCTAAAGCGGGATTTAGATGATGTATATTGATTTCCTTTTTAGCTTTGATTGCTGATCCAAGAAGGAAACGGATTTGGGCCATAACCATCACGATGATAGGTGTAGTTGTCTTTGATTTTGCTGCTGACTTCATTGATGGGCCCATTAAAGCCTACTTATTTGATGTCTGCTCCCATGAGGATAAGGAGAGGGGCCTCCACTACCATGCCCTCTTCACAGGTAGGGAATATTCCAGAAAGTCTCACCTTAAGCTCCCCAGACAGGGAGGCACTTCCACTGAAGCCATCTAGTGTCCATACACGTCAGAGTTTTTGAATGAATGGATCTGTTGATGGAAGGCTCCCATCACGCGGGCTCTGTCTTTCAGTGCATTTCCCTAAACAAATCAGCTTGTGACTGGGTTCTGGAGGTTTTGCAAAGGAAGTTCATACATAAGAGCTTTCTGAAGAATGGTTTGTGGAGACATTTACAACTGCAATGAAAAGGGGCCCTTGTGCATTTTACTTTTTCTTTCTTTCTTTCTTTTTTTTTTTAGATCGGTAACGTAGCATCAGCATTACTTAGGAGCTTGTTAAAAATGCAGCTTCCCGGCCTCTCCTCTTGTTATTTTGATTTATTGGGTTTGAGATGGGGCCCGGAAGTCTGCATTTTTAATAAGTATCCCGGATGATTCTGTGGCAAGTGTCCTAAGGGGGAAAAAAAGCCCCACATGTCCTAGAGATTTCTTAGTTTATATATATAATGAGTTGGCATTTCCTCAACTTCCTGGTTTGAAATGAGGGGCTCTCTTCAATTCTTGGGGCTTTTGCTGTCCTTTGGTTGCTGTTGGGTCATTCATCTAGAGCAATGCTAGCAATGCTCAATATGCATTTATAGAGCACCAGTCAGGACTATTCTAGGACCCTGGGAAGGGAGGTTATACATCAGAATACAACATGATCCTGGCCTGGGAGTGTTTTCATATCTAGTTGGTGGGGTGCTCTATCAGTCCACCTTATTTGATATCTTTATGGCCCAGCCAATATATTTATTTTATGTTTTGATATGTTCTGTGTCTGTTCATGGCCAGATAGCTCCCATGAGAAGCAGGATCTTACATTTTGCTCAGTTTATGTTTCCACAGCCAAGAGCAGTGCCTGCTCATGGCAGCCGTTGGGTCAATATTGGTCATTTGCACCAAAATCTGAATGGTGAACTCTGGAAGAAGGGGGCTGCCCAGCCAGGAGAGTAGTTCTTCTTTGCTTTAGGGAAGATGGAGGAGCCGGAGTCCAGCCCATCCGTCTGTGGCCCCTTGACCACCCTGTCTGCAGCTAGAGGGTCTCAGAATAGAGATTCGACCTGCAGTCTTCCAACTTAAATCCCTTCTCCTTTATCATCATTTGCTGAAATTAATTACAACAGTGGGAGATTTTTTGGCTTTTGAACCTGACACATTGAGAGTTTTATTGCTCTAAAGTACTTTGGGCAATGTGGCCACCCTTTCCCAGCTCATGTCAGTGTTAGTCCTGGCCAGTCTCTCCTTTGTTGCCTCTAATATTAGAAGATTGAGTTTGGGGGGCGCCTGGGTGGCTCAGTCGTTGGGCGTCTGCCTTCGGCTCAGGTCATGATCCCAGGGTCCTGGGATCGAGCCCCGTATCGGGCTCCCTGCTCCCGCGGGAGGCCTGCTTCTCCCTCTCCTACTACCCCTGCTTGTGTTCCCTCTCTCGCTGTGTCTCTGTCAAATAAATAAAATCTTAAAAAAAAAAAAAAAGTATATAAAAAAAAGATTGAGTTCGGTGTTTAGGGAACTTTTCAAAGGCTAACACATGGTAATATTTCTATGAGTCTGAGAAAATATCTTAAGGTTTTCTGTTGATATTAGTGTATGGTGGTCTCAGCAAACATAGTATAATTTTCATATTACCTTGGTTCAGACTCTCAGTACATCTTGTCTGAGCTTTAGTATTTTTCCCTTTACTGTCTCTCCGGTCTCTAATCTCTTCCTATTTCAATTGAATCAACACACAGCTTTCAGATTCATATTACTAAAAGACAGCTATGACCAGGGCACTGTCCTGTTCAGTCACCTTCAGGGGCTCCCCATTCACCTATTGGATAAAGAACAAATTCCTAGACAGGGTTCAAGACTCCCCATAATCTGTTCCCATCCTACTCTTCAAGCTTTACTTCCCATTACTCCCTCCACATTTTCTTTGCTCTGAACAATTTCCCAACATGTTCCTAGGGGCAGAGGCCAGGTCTGTTTTACTCACTGCATCCCTTATACCTTCAGCACAGCCTGGCATATCATATGTGCTCAAAATAAATATTTCTGGGAAAAACAAAGGAGCCTGCCCTTTTCTGTTCCAACTTCAAAATTCCCTTCCCCCTTTCTCCCTTTGGAAATCAAAGTTGCTTGGAAACTTTCCATCCACTTCTTGGGGAGAAGACCCCCTTTCTTCTAAATTGCAGGCAAACAACTTGGTCAGGGACTCTACCCACAAAGTGATCAAAGTAAGAGTTTATGAAGTAGATGAACATAGAGGTATGGACAAGGTGGGTAACTCCAGCAGGGAGAGATGGCAGAGGCTATAGTTCATCTCATACATACCCTGAACTTCAGTGCCCTTGGGTCCCATGTCATCTGCTTGGGCTGCCATAACGGAATACCACAGCCTGGGGGCTTAAACAACAGAAATTATGTTCTCACACTTTTGAAGGCTGGAAGTCCAAGATCAAGGGACTGCAGGGTTGGTTTCTGGTGAGACTTCACTTCTTGGTCCTTACCTGGCCTTCCCCTCACTCTGACCTCACGTGGCCTTTCCTCAGTACACATGTTCCTCATGACTCTTCCTCCACTTATAAAGACACCAGTCCTGGGGCACCTGGGTGACTCAGTTGATTAAGCGTCTGCCCTTGGCTCAAGTCATGATCCTGGGGTCCTGGGATTGAGTCCCTCATCAGACTCCCTGGGAGTCTGCTTCTCCATCTTCCTCTGCCCCTGCTTGTGTGCTCTTTCTCTCTCTCAAATAAATAAATAAAATCTTAAAAACAAAACAAAACACAGTCCTATGGGTTATGGCCCCACCCTTATGATCTCACTTAACCTTAATTACCTCCTTAAAGGCCTAATCTCCAAATGTAGTCACATCGGGGCTTCAACATAAGTCTCTCTCTCTCTCTCTTTTTTTTAAAAGATTTTATTCATTTATTTGTCAGAGAGAGAGGGAGAGAGAGAGAACAGAAGCAGGGGGAGGGGCAGGCAGAGGGAGAAACAGGCTTCCTGCTGAGCAAGGAGCCCGATGCTGGACTCGATCCCAGGATCCTGGGATCATGACCTGAGCCAAAGGCAGTGGCTTAACCAACTGAGCCACCCAGGCGCCCCTCAACATATGTCTCTTTTAAAGAAAGCAAAACTGGGGCGCCTGGGTGACTCAGCTGGTTAAGCGGCTGCCTTCGGCTCAGGTCATGATCCCAGGGTCCTGGGTTCGAGCCCCGCATCGGGCTCCCTGCTCAGCGGGGAGCCTGCTTCTCCCTCTCCCTCTGCCTGTCTCTCTGCCTACTTGTTCTCTCTCTCTATCTGTCAGATAAATAAATAAAATCTTTAAAAAAAAAATTATAAAGAAAGCAAAACATTCCTAGAATTCCCATAGACTTCTGCTTGTTTCTCATTGGACAGAATTAGGCCACATGAGCCCCCAGGAGCCTAGGAGATTGGAAAAGTGAGGGTTTGGGGAGGTTGGGAAAGGCAAATCCCTAAACCAAATTTTAGTTCTGTTAGCCAGCAGGAAGGGGTAATTATTATGGAATAGGCCAAAAGGTGGTAGCTATCACATAGAATACAAATACAATTGAGTGGTAGCCTAATGAGAACAATTAAAGGCCAAGACTATTGCAAGAAAGAACTTTCAAAGCCCAATCTATTCGTGAATAATTGAAAGGAAATTGCATTTTAAAATTATACTCCAGTTCACAATGTTACCTGATCACATTTATTATAGGACGGTTTACAGCCTCCCCTGTATTCTAATTCAGTGTGTATTTATCTTTCTCTTTTACAAGATTTTATGAACTACACAGTTTGTAAAAACATTAGGGTTTATTTCCTTATGGCTTCTAACCCACTGCCTTGTGGACAGCAGGTACTTAGAAATGTTAGTTGCATAAAAGGAGATTCTTGGTTTCATAACCCGGCTTACATTTCCTGCAGCTTTACATCAAGTTGATGGCAAATTGTATCAATCAAATAAATATGCTCATTTAGTTATCTAATTTTGTCTCATGACCAACACTGAGCTCTGAATCCCAGCCAACAGTCCCTGGTTAAAGGGGGACCCCTGAGGGTGTGTGGATGGCTCAAATCAAGCTTTTTTTTTTCCTATTAGAAAAAAAGAAAACATCTTCCTCTTCTAAAACAGTACAGTGAAGTCTCACCTTGTTTAAAGCTTAGATTCTAGAGTCCTGGCCTAAGTGATAATCATAGAGTCTCTATTATTCATAAATATCTCACACATAAAATACAGTATGCCTTGTTTTGTGTGCACAGACCTGCATAGCAATGGATACATATAAATATATCTGCAGAAACATCTCCTCTTTAATGTTTACTGCTGGACGTGGGCTCAATGAATGGGAGAGAAGATAGGGTCACCTGTATTATTTAAAATATTAATCTCTCTCTCCCCTTCTTTTCAAAGTATGAATAGTTGAACTCTGTCCAGTTAAACATGGATGTGTTACCCCACCATAGTGTCCTTGCTCTGAATGGAAGACCACATTAAAAAATGGAGTGAAAAATAACAAGCAATGCATTATCATACTGCTCTGTCTTTGCATACAGGCCAGACCTCCTGAATTCACATGAACTTGGCAAAGAAATGTCTATAGCATTCTGCTTGAATCAAGCATTTTATGATAAAGTCAGGTTCATTGTCAGAGCCTGATGTAGTTTTGGAATATAGGTGAGGTTTGGTGGGGTGAGGTCCGGAGCCGACAACCAAGAAAGAATTCTTGAGACGTCTTTGGTGCAAAATGGTGGTTTTATTAAAGCTCGGGGACAGGACCCGTGGGCAGAAAGAGCTGCTGCCCTGGGGCTGACTATATACTGGGGAACTGGGGGTAGGGAAAAGGGAGGTTTTCAAAAGAACTTTCATATGCTAAAGAGGACCTACAAGATACTCGAGGCCTTGCCGTTGTCAAGTTAAGGTTTTTCCCTCTAGTAAGGCATTAACAAAAAGAGAGTTGGGAGCTTCCTGGAGGAATGTCACACAAATCCCACCCAGGAGTGGGGGAAAGGGGGGAGGTTGCATGGTGTCAGCTTGTGCTTTGTCCTTAGCTAGCCTTCTGCTCCCTCATCAAGCCCATTTTGATTTTCATCATCATCAGCAAGACATTGTTTACCCAAGGAATCCAATCATCTGAGTAAATTGAAATTCTTCTTATTTATTTCAGAGCTATTTATTTCATTTTAGTCCAGGCCTAACAATTCCAAATGCTTTGCAAATAAGTGTCAAGGATTTGTTGCCAAAATATTTCCCAGCATATTTCTGACTTTTCTTTTTTTTAAGAAAAGTCTCCACTGGTTCCCAGGGGACATTTTTGTCCCCTGGCTTCTTCTGTCTCTTATATTTGAAGGTAACTAACTCTTCCTCCCACCATCGCTGCTACCCCATGCCTTCACTTCTGGGTGCATCTGGGCCTGTGGAACCCACATTCACTAGTAGAGAATTCCTTCTTTGTGTCAGAATGCTTCCAACTGAGTGTATATCTGTTAAGCTGAACCCACCACCTTACTATCTTTAGCAGTTGGCTCTATCCTGCAGTGGGTGACTGGAACGAGGCATGGTGGGAAAAGTTGTCCTGGTTCAAATCCCCGCCCCTCTTCTTAACTGCTGAGTGGTTTCAGTATTTCTAAACTCTTGTTTCCTCACAGGATCTTAAAGTGAATCTTTACACAATGTTAGTTTTTGTTTTGTTTTTTAAGAATTTACTTATTTGACAGAGAGAGAGAGTACAAGCAGGGGGAGCAGGCTCCCCACTGAGCAGGGAGGCCGATGCGGGGCTCGATCCCAGGACTCTGGGATCATGAGCTGAGCAGAAGGCAGACGCTTAACGACTGAGCCACCCAGGTGCCCCCACAATGTTAATATCCTGCCAAATGCCCAGAGTAGAGATCGTTTAAAAGGATCAAACACCAAATGTCTATATTTAGTTCATTCCCTCTGTTCCCACTGGGCTTATAAAAACCATCAAAATTTTATTTGTGGTAACTCAGAGAGGAACTTGCCCCACGTCCAAGGATGGGTAACTTGTGGAGCACAACCTCTTTTGAACTCTTCTGGTTTTTTAATATCCCAAAGTATGTATACAAATGCTCAGGTTACAAATGATCTGATTAGAAATAATTAAGGACTAAGGAAAGAGTCTTAATGAAGGTTAGGCATGAGCTCCTGTGAGCAAACCTCTCACACAAGTGGAAAAGATGCTTTATTTCGAGTTAGAGTCTGTTTGAATGCATGAGTGGTTTTTCTCGTGTCAGCTGGGTTCCCTTTGAAGTTTCCGTCCCTGGTGAATTTTCACATCTCCTCAGTCACTTAGCTCAGAAAAGATGTGGCCAGAGCATAAGCCAAGGACACAGGAATGTCAGCTCTGTGGGCAACATGGGTGACTTAGAGCAAAACAATTCATGTCTCCAAATTGCCATTTCTTTTCCATTCAAGCGTGAGCAACACATCTCTCCAAGAATCTCAAAGGCAGATTAGAGAAGGAAACACTTGAGGGGATTTCTCCCTGGCTCTGTCCTCTGCTTGAAAGAGGTACCCAGATACCAAATCGCCTTGGTTTTATTCCTTGCTTCGTTATACTCTGGAGTCACATAGCCCCTCCTCTGTGATGTGTTTGTCGTTACCTAACTATATTATTTATTCATTTATTGCTTATTTTCTGCCTCTCTAAGCAACATCTAAGCTTCCTGAGGTTAGGAACATTATCTTTCCTATTTGTTGCTATAGCACCAGTCCTTAGAATAGCTCCTGGAATATGCTCATGTAATATTGGCGGGACGAATACTCTGTTTTACCATCCCCACTGTACCTTTGCGGAGGCTGTGTTACTGAGAGGTAAAGCGATTAACCCAAGGTCACACAGCTGGGTAGCAGTAGGCTAGATTAGGGGCAAAACCTCACCAACCTACCAACCAACTAACCAACCAGCCAGCCAGCCAGCCAACCAAAGACATGGTTCATATTTTGGTCCAGATTCCCCTAAAACCTGAGCCCCAGAGAAAGTTTGTATGCATAATTTATTTGGAAAAGGATTCTGGAGTGTGAAGGTGAGGAAATGGTGGAGTGGAGCAAACCAGCCAATATAAGAGACATTGCAGAGTTGGCCTTTGCTCTGGGTGACCGTCCTCCATCTCACCAGGCTCCTCTGAGGAGGAGCCTAATGGAGTTCGTCTCAGAACTTTCTTATTTGAGGGGATCAAGAAGGGGGATTAATCCATTGGCTCCCATCTCCATGGCCAAGGGTGGCCCCATGGGTGTTAACCTCACTTGTGTGAGTGCTGACCCCAACCTGAGTGTGGGTTCCCTCAGGCAAGGCACTGTCCAGATGCACCTGAGTAAAGGTGGCCAAAGCTGGCTTACAACCGGGCCCTGCAGCAGCTGTTGGAGAAGGGGGTGGAGCGCTGAGGGGACCTGCTGAATCGCCGAAGGGATGTCACAGACAGTTCGTGACTTCCTGTCCTGAGCCTTTTCTCTCTAGCATAGTGCTTCGTGCTACTCCATCACTAGAAGAGTTAAAGCATTTTGCAAAGTGCTCAGTGATTAACCTTACAGTCAACTGAGCTGTTATAACTCAGAGCTAAAATATTAACTCTGCAGAGTTAAAAGAAAACCCAAGGTAATCACAAATGGCTCCAGAACCAGGCCAGCTAATTACCTGACCTTGCAGTCATTTCTAATCCTTAAGCAAAGAAACAAGAGTTAGGGTTTTTGTGTCGTGTCAGGGAATGAGAAGTTTCGGGAATCTTACCTGAACTAGGGTAGCAATAGTTGTGCATTTCTCAAATCGAGAAACTTGCTTTTGGGAAAATGGGGGGATAATTAAGGTGGATACTTTTATGTGAACCATTATTGCATTAGACATACTCGCACATATTGGCAGCTTTCAGCAGGAACACAAATTGCAAATTCAGCGCATTTGACCTCTGGCAAACACCCTACTCCAGTTCTCTGCATTTATTTCTTTAATGATGAAGAAGAACAGGATTTCGGCATTGCTTTACTGCAATTTTTTTTTTTCCTACAGCATAGCTAATGCTCAGTAATGCAGTGTTGGATAAATCTTCATGTCTGAAATGGGAGTGCATACCAGTCCCCAAAATTAATTTAATCGCTCCTGTGTTGAGCCTCATTGCCACAGGATGGTGAAAATTTAGTCTTGGTTTAGCATGTTCCCCATTGCTTTCCCCAAGGTGGCTTCTAAGTTCTGGGGACTTAGAGTGCAAGGGTTTGGGGCAGAGAGTTCCTGGGTTTTGGTGTCATCTATTCGCGCTGGCCATTTACTGAGATGTCCACTGTCCCACCGCATTTCGGTGTTCAAGCTGAAGTGGTCACAATTGAGTTATGTCTTATTCTCATTTGTGAGGCCCCTGTAGAACCACAGGCTTCTTGGCTCCCTCCCTGCCATTCTGCTCTTCCCTCCCCATGCCAAGGTGAGCGGAACTCTGTGAGCTGCAAACTCGCTTTGCTTTTTGCTTTCTTTGTCTCGAAGATAGAGATAAAATAGAGTTGATAAATTTTATTTAAAGATTTTATTTATTTAGGGGCGCCTGAGTGGCTCAGTCGTTAAGCGTTTGCCTTCAGCTCAGGTCATGATCCCAGGGTCCTGCTGCACGAGAAGACTGCTTCTCCCTCTCCCACTCCCCCTGCTTGTGTTCCCTCTCTCGCTGTCTCTCTCTGTCAAATAAATAAAATCTTAAAAAAAAAAAGATTTTATTTATTTATTTGAGAGAGAGAGAGAGAGAGCCCAAGCGGGGGTGTGGGGGTGGTGATGGGGAGAGGGAGAAGCAAGCTCCCTGCTGAGCAGGGAGCCCAATGCAGGACTTGATCCTGGGATCATGACCTGAACCGAAGGCAGACGCTTAACTGACTGAGCCACCCAGGCGCCCCAAGTTGATCAATTATTCATGGGTTTGTATTTGTAAATTCACTCAGTAAAACTTCTGTGTAACATCCAAAGCAATCCAGGGAGCTCATTTGCAGTCCTGTGCAAACAAGTGTGGGGTGTAGAGGGACAATTTGAAGTCACCCGAGGCCTCATTCCCAGATTCCCAGTTGAGGTAGGTAAAGGTGACCTCTGACTTCCTGTTTGGTTCTCATATTGTAAACAAGTGTCCTTTTCATGGTGTATTTAGTGCCAAATCATTTGCATGTTTGTCTTTTTTGTGTGTATGTGATTTCAGTGTTTAAAATGGTCCCAACTATAGTGCTGAAGTGCTGTCTGGGGCTCAAAAGGGCCAGAACATTGTGATGTGCCTTGTGGAGAAAATATGGGTGTTAAGTTTTGTTCAGGCATGAGTTACAGCGCTGTTGCCCATGGGCTCAACGCTAATGAAGCAACAATATATATTAAGTATCTCTAAATGGAAACACACATGGAAGCACTGTGTTGATCAGTTGGTGAAAAGGTTCACAGTAACTGAGCCTCGTATTTCCCCTCAGAACAGTTGTTTGCTACTCACTAATTCAGTGCTTGGGGTGACTTTTAACACAACTACCGCTAATAATAGGAATCTATTGCAGTACCCTCCTCAAAGTGTTGTTGTGAGGACTGGATGAGTCAATATATGTCAAGAACTTAGAACAGAGCCTGACGCACCATCAGCTCATCTATCTAGACCCACTGCAAACCATTTCTTCCTCGAGGTCTTATTGCCTCCCTGGGGTCTGCCCAGGAAGTGAGGCATTGGTCCCTTCTATTGGGGAATCCCTCCAAGCCATTTGGGGGTGCTTCTGCTCCCTCCCTCCCACCCTCCCAGTACCAACTAGGCCCTAAGAGCAGGGTCAGAACCACCACTGCCTGAGGGGTTCACCGGTACGTGTGCACTCATCACGAATGCCTTGCTCTTAAATCACATTTTCTTTTTTTTTTTAATTTTCTTTTTTAAGATTTTATTTATTCATTTGAGACACAGAGATACAGAGAGAGAGAGAGAAAGCATGAGCAGGGAGAGAGGCAGAGGGAGAGGGAGAAGCAGGCTCCTCGCTGAGCCAGGAGCCCGATGCGGGGCTCGATCCCAGGACCCTGGGATCATGACCTGAGCCAAGGCAGACGCTTAACCATCTGAGCCACCCGGGAGCCCCTTAAATCACATTTTCTACCAAATCTTCCCTCTGTGCCTTTGGAGCCTAAGGACTTTTGAAACTCCGAAGCAAGAAGACACATTCTTGTTTCTCTGCTTTCTACTTTCCTGTCCTTCCCCTAAAGAAATGATGAACCCTGGCTCAGCTTGAATGTGAAGGAAGGGCCCAGAGGGGCAAGGACATAAGGAAATACCACAGGACCACAGGTGGTGGGGGGGGGGCTGGGATGGAAACAATGGCCAACACTTTAAATATATTATCTCACCATGCTTTGGGAGAAAAGTTGCCTTGTAAATCTGAAGAACTGTCTAATTACTCGTGTTTTCTCTCTTTGACCAGAGTATATATGTCTTCTTCATTGATTTTCCTTTACTCTCAGCCTCCAAGAGGACAGGTCATGTCTGTCTTAATCATGGCTGTGTCCCCAGTGCCTCGCACAGTTCTTGGAGAGTGGGTGCTCCATCAATTTGTATTGATAACTGGGTCTAAGGACACACACACACACACACACAGTAGCTGGTACTTATTTGTTACCTCTCCAGGATTAGTGTGTATATGTTGGGGGGAGGTAGGAACCATATACCTAACTGAATACTTTCATTGCTGTTTTCTTAGTATCTAGAATAGAGTCAGAATCACTCTCTCATGAGCTCCATAGGAACCTGGGGGATTTTTAGTTCGATCTCTTGTTGAAGTAGCTAGCTGCACACCGTTAGCTGTCTTGACTCGAGCTATTTTGCCATCAGAATGTGGATTGTTAAGTCATACGCCTGAAGCAGAGGGGAAATTACAGGTACATCGTAGATGCAGAGATTGACATAGATAGACTCTTTAGATTCCTTGGTCCTGCAACTCCCCCCGTTACCCATTTTACCTATTATAGTTGCAAGCTAAAGAAAAATAACCCTATTTCTATATGCTTGGACTTCTTCCAGGACGAGCCTTGTTCAAGTTGTATCATAAGTTATGAAATATAACATCTGTCCGTCCAGCCATGCATTCTTCTGAGGTTGACTGTGGTCTGAGTGTGACAACATGGCCTGGTTCTGTGAAGGAGCCAGCTGAATCACTGTGGGCTCTTCTTTGCAAAGTCTTTGTAAAGGCTCCTCATCTGACATTAGCAGATGTCCCGTGGATGTTCCAGCTTACCGTTTGGCCAATAACCTAGTGGTTAATCCCAGAGGCCCCAGTGAGACTAATGCTGGCAGAGAGAGAAATGCAGTCTGGATGTAGATGTGGGAGGTGGTATTGACCTTTGTTGCAGCTAAGATGACTTGGCTTTGTCTTGGAGACTATCTTTGAAGATAAAATCCTTCGCTTAAGCAGAGGCAACAGAAAAGAAAGTGTTCAGTGAATCCCTACAGCCCTCTGCTGGCCTTTATCATATCTGAGGGTGTTTCTATCCAGAGTGTTAATATGCTGTCTCTGGAATAATTACCCCAATGGCCCACTATTCCTTCCGGGCATGTTTTGTTGTAACAGTTAGCTACATCCTACAATAGCTTTGGGACAAATGAAACAGTTTCGCCTGTTTTGTTTTCCTCCGCTTCCCTAAGAGAAGAGAGGGTTCGAAATTCTCTAAATTACTTGAAGCCGGTGTCAAAATTTTGCTCAACTAATGAGGGAACTGACAGAGAAGACCTAAAGAACAGTTTCCCCAAGTTCTTGCAGGGGGTGTGTGTGTGTGTGTGTGTGTGTGTGTGTGTGTGTGACTAGCAAAAGAAAAAGTGTTAGGTTAGATGTAAATCTGATTAACTTTCTACAGGGCAGTAAAACTATAACTCCTCTGTAATATTTTTGGGGTAATTCCTTTATTAGGCTGCAGAAACTTAACACAAATCATAGAACCCTAATAATGTCTGCAACTTAACCTCAATTTTACACAACTGCACATCATTGTACTTTGTCAGTTTTGCACTGTTGGTCAAATATCCTCTGAAAACAAAGTCCTATTCCCTGAGAATATCAGATAAGGGTGGAGCTGGTTTGATTAGAAACTGCTCCCTTGGGCGCCTGGGTGGCTCAGTCGGTTAAGCGTCTGCCTTTGGCTCAGGTCATGATCCCGGGGTCCTGGGATCGAGCCCCGCATTGGGCTCCTTGCTCAGTGGAGAGCCTGCTTCTCCCTCTCCCTCTGCTTGCCACTCTTCGTGCTTGTTCTCTCTCTCTGACAAATAAAATCTTTAAAAAAGAAAAAGAAACTGCTCTCTTACCTGGCTACGCAGAGTGATGCTTGGACTAGCACCATTGGTGTCAGCCAGGAGCTTGGAAAGAATGCAGAATCTGAATCTTTAAAATCAGAACCTGTGCTATACATTCAATGTTTGTCCCCCAAAATGTATATGTGAAAACCCCAATATCCAATGTGCAGGTATCAGGGGGTGGAGCCTTTAGAAGGTGTTAGGTCACGAGGCCTCCTGAATGGAATTAGTGAGGCACACTAACTCCAGATACCCAATCTGCTGGCGCCACGATCGTGAACTTCCCAGCCAACACAACTGTGAGAAATAAATCTTTGTTGTTTATAAGCCACCCAGTTTATGGCATTTTTGTTATATAAACCCAAACAGACCAAGACAATCTGCATTTTAATAAGACGTCCATATGACCCATGCACACATTAAAGTTTAAGAAGCATTGCTTTAGACTGATATATTTTTTTTTAAAAGATTTTATTTATTTTTTAGAGAGCGAGCAAGAGAGAAACAGCATGAGAGGGGAGAGGGTCAGAGGGAGAAGCAGGCTCCCCGCTGAGCCGGGAGCCCGATGTGGGTCTCCATCCCAGGACCCTGGGATCATGACCTGAGCCGAAGGCAGACGCTCAACCATCTGAGCCACCCAGGCGCCCCTAGACTGATATATTTTTTAAGACTTTTATTTACTTGACACAGAGAGAGAGAGAGAGAGCACAAGCAGGGGGAGCGGCAGCAGAGAGAGAGGGAGAAGCAGGCTTCCCGCAGAGCAGGGAGCCCGATGTGGGGCTCGATCCCAGGACCCTGGGATCATGACCTGAGCCGAAGGTGAGCCACCCAGGTGCCCCTAGTCTAATTTTTTTAAATCAGGCACTTAACAGTTTTTACTCTTTCCAGGTTTGGGATACATTTTTCTTCCACAATACTTCCCACCTGCCCTGCTTGGTCAGTGGTAGGCCTGGGTCAGCCCCCAGAATGATCCCTGGATTCTAATCACTGGGCCTTGATGTCCAAGTCCTTTCAGCCAGCTCTAGGCAGATTGTCACCCTGAGTGCAGTAGTTGTCTTCTCCCACTTCTGGGGAAGGCTTGGGAATTAGGGTTTCTGTAGCAAGTCTGTAGGGCACTTGGTTTGGGCCCCGGTTCTGCCACCCTCTGTGCTGATGCGGTACGTATATTGTCATGTTAGCCCTCCTAAGACTCAGACGTGGAGGGGTCACCACCCCCATTTCTCAGAGGAGAAGTGCCCAAGATCACATGACTAGAAAGCACACAGGTGGGGATTGAAATCAGGGAAAATTCCAAATCCTTTCTTTCCATGCTCTTCCCTGTCGCTTAACTACTGTAAGCCCTTGGCTTTCAGATGGAATTCAACCAGGTGAGTTCCAAACAGCCTTCTACCTCTAAAATTCTTGCAACCATTGATATATTTGAACTCTTATGAACTTCATTGCTAATCAAGAGGAATCCTATAATAATTATTAAATAATCAACATCATCTTGGTACTCTTAACTAGGCGCCAATAACAAACTCTTCACAACTCTTCCGTACTCTTTGAGTACCCAGCTCACAGTTCTAGCATCATTTTATTTTATTTTTTTTAAGATTTTATTTATTTATTTGAGAGAGAGAGCACGCACAAGTAGGGGGAGGGGTGGAGGGAGAAGCAGGCCTCCTGCGGAACAGGGAGCCCAATGATGCAGCACTCAATCCCAGGACCCTGAGATCATGATCTGAGCCAAAAGCAGATGCTTAAACGACTGAGTCACCTAGGTACCCCTTATCATCATTTACTACAGGTTTTTAAAAAGTAGCTGTTTTCTTACCTGCTTCTCCCACTTCGAACTGCCTTCTGTGGAGGAAGGGAAAGGGTGCTGTGTCTCATTTACATCTATATTCCCAGAAGCTAGGAGAGTCCTTCACATATATTTAGTGCTCAACAATATTTATTGAAGTATACTAAGCCAGCAGACATGAAAATAGACTAGGAAACCTTCCAATTGTAGGACTTGATCATTCTAGTCAATATTGAATATGAATTCATCATTAGATTTATACCCATATATTTATATTCATAAAATAAAACCACCATTTTATTGCACTGTGGAGGATTTATTTCACATATAAATTCTTTTAAATGGGCAGGCTTTACATTTCCTTTGCTCAGCAGAATGGTAACTGTGAAGGAAAGAGGCATAAATGACAGGAGAATTAAATGACATTATGACAACATTGATCTGGTAACAAATGATAAATAGTTTCAAAAAAGGAATGTGTAAGTTTTCCATTGGATTAATTAAGGTCAAGAGTCCTCAACTGGGGGCCATTTTGGCCCCTACGGGACAATAGGCAATGTCCAGAGACATTTTTGGTTGTTAGGCTAGTGGAGAGGTTGTTACTGGCATCTAGCGGGGAGAGGCCAGAGATGCTGCTAGACATCCTATAATGCACAGAACAGCCCTTCACAACATTCAGCCCAAAATGTCCATAGTGTTGAAATTGGGAAATCCTAATTTAGATAGACCCTCAAGTAGTGCTGGGAATTTAGTACATCTTTATTGGTTGATTGCTCGGCTCAGCCCATGACCTCTGACACCCTGGGCATCTCCACGATGTGATAAAGAGAGTTGTTGTCTGATGGTGATTCTGAGGCACCAGTAGTCCCAGAACTGCCCTCTGAATCACAACAGAATGTGGCTGGCTCAGGGGCCTCTCCTTCCTCTCAAAACCTGGAACCCACCAGCCAGGACAGGTCCCCAATATGTGTCATTTATCTGTTTATGGATACACCCATCATCTATAACTAGACCATATATTCCTCTTGGCAGAAGACATATGTTTAACTTCATTGCACCCATTTGCCACAGTCTCTCCATACTTCTCCCATATAATGCTTTGGCACTTAGGGCATGACAATGATGCTTTATTTTTGAAATTCATTGGTTAACAGTTAAACAGCTGGTCATCTGTAGATATCCTCTGTAGTAAATTGCAACTAACCAGAATGTAGTGTGACTAGAATCGCCCATTCTTCCACCATTCGAGATAAATTAGTTGTCATGGTATTTGACATTCACATTTGTGTTCCTGGGGTCAAGGTTTATGTTGGGTGTTTAGGGTTAGAGTTAGAGAATTCCTTAAGTTCTGTTTTCTTCCTCGATTCCCTGGTTTGTGAGGGTATTGTCTTTTATCTGGGAAATAAAATGGAGACTTCACTCACACAAGAAAAACAAAAACAAAACTTTTCCGTTCAGGTAGATATCAGTATTTGGTAAGGCATGATGGGAGGTTGACATATAAAGGTATCTGACAGGGTGATCAGCCCTACATAAGTTTGTGATGTAGGTAGGCAGTGTGTTTGGCATCCATCTCCTTACTCCCCCAGGTGTATCCCCCTTGCCCCCCCACCCTGCATTTTCAGAATCACTGATACCTGCCACTATGTGAAGAGCACTTACTACTTTGGCATTGGGTAATACAGTGTCTTGCCTGGGGCAGGCGCACTTGTATTTTTTTTGTTGTTGTTATCTTTTTTTTTTTAATGTTATGTTAGTCACCATACATTACATCATTAGTTTTTGATGTAGTGTTCCATGATTCATTGTTTGCGTGTAACACCCAGTGCTCCATGCAATACGTGCCCCCCTTAATACCCGTCACCAGGCTAACCCATCCCCCTACCCCCTCCCCTGTAGAACCCTCAGTTTGTTTCTCAGAGTCCATAGTTTCTCATGGTTCCTCTCCCCCTCTGATTTCCCCCCTTTCATTTTTCCCTTCCTACTTTCTTCTTTTTTTTTTTTTTAACATATAATGTATTATTTGTTTCAGGGGTACAGGTCTGTGATTCATCAGTCTTACACAATTCACAGCGCTCACCATAGCACCTACCCTCCCCAGTGTCCATCACCCAGCCCACCTCATCCCTCCCACCCCCAACCCCTCCAGCAACCCTCAGTTTGTTTCCTGGTTTGTCTCCCTCTCTGGTTTCATCTTGTTTCATTTTTTCCTCCCTTCCCTTATGGTCCTCTGTCTTATTTCTCAAATTCCTCATATCAGTGAGATCATATGATACTTGTCTTTCTCTGATTGACTTATTTCGCTTAGCATAATACCCTCTAGTTCCATCCACATCGTTGCAAATGGCAAGATTTCGGTTTTTTGATGGCTGCATAATATTCCATTGTGTGTGTGTGTGTGTGTGTATTATATATATATAATAATATATATATTATATATATACCACATCTTCTTTAAACATTCATCTGTTGATGGACATCTAGACTCTTTCCATAGTTTGGCTATTGTGGACATTGCTGCTATAAACATTGGGGTGCACGTACCCCTTTGGATCACTACATTTGTATCTTTGTGGTAAATACCCAGTAGCACAATTGCTGGGTCATAGGGTAGCTCTGTTTTCAACTTTTTGAGGAACCTCCATGCTGTTTTCCAGAGTGGCTGCACCAGCTTGCATTCCCACCAACAAAGGGCACTTGTATTTTAAAATCCAAAAAGAATGAATCACTATTGATAGGATTTCAAATATTAGACCATTAGGGCAGGATCGATTTGGGGGAGTCCTTCCTCAATGTCCCTCAAATCACACTGTCTGTAGAAAAAGCAGGTAAAACTAGCAACGGAAAGACTTCAGGTCAGCGTCCCGTGAGATGACAATAAGATTTTAAAAAATTCATTATTTCAACTTTTGTTATTTGTTCTGTGTCTATCAACTGGGAACAAATTCCTTTAGTTTCTAATAGAGGAAAGAAGACAGAGTTTAAAGCTGTTTGATCTTTGCAAACTCATGTCATGCTAAGAAGCTAATTAACATATAAATGCCAATACAAATAATTTCACTGCAGTCAGAGGTTGGTTCTCTCTGGGGCTCTTTAAGGGCAAGAATTTTAGTCCTGAAGCAGTTTAGAGAGTGCAGTTTATTATTTTTTTAATTTATTTTTTAAAAGATTTTATTTTGTTTGTTTGACAGAGAGAGAGACAGAGGGAGGGAACACAAGCAGGGGGAGTGGGAGAGGGAGAAGCAGGCTTCCAGCAGAGCAGGGAGCCCGATGCGAGGCTGGTTCCCAGGACCCTGGGATCATGACCTGAGCCCAAGGCAGAGGCTTAACGACTGAGCCACCCAGGCGCCCCTAGAGAGTGCAGTTTAGAAAGGGCACAGGACTTCTGATGGTGGCAATATTTGTGTCTGGGACTAGTCCATTTTCCAATCATGACCCTACTCGTACATAGGTTGCTCTTCTATCATTACCCCCACATTATGAGTGAGGAAGGCCAAGGGCACAGCAAGTATATGTCAGAACTGAGCTTGTACCTGTGTTTCGTGGCTGTAGATGTCTTGGCCTCCTGCTGCGTTAACTCTCCATCATAACCAGGTGTCTCTGCTGTCCTCAGGGAGCTTTCCCACTGAAGGAGGGGGGGGGGTGCCTGGACACCATGAAAAGAGAAGATGGTTTGCTAACTATGCTAATACAGCTCTTTCTTGCTTTCTAGGTTTTGGAGGTGCATTGGGTTACCTTTTGGGTGCCATCGACTGGGCTCATCTGGAGATAGGAAGAATGCTGGGCACAGAATTCCAGGTCATGTTCTTCTTCTCCGCCTTGGTGCTCACTTTGTGTTTTATTATTCATCTCTGCAGTATTCCTGAAGCCCCACTTAGAGATGTTACAAAGGACACATCCCCACAGCAAGCCCCCCAGGACTTTCCATTGCCATCAGACAAAATGTACCAGTATGGGTCTATTGAGAAAGCTAAAAACGGTTCTGTAAACCCAGAGCTGACATTGAAGGGAGAAAAAAACAAAAATCCTGCTGAACAGGTAAGATGCAAATTCTTTTTTCTTTACTCAGGAAAAATATCCTTGCTCTTACCCTTATTTTTTTTATTATTCTTTGTTTTGTTGGCTTGTTTGATGTGAAGTCTAATTGAATCCTCCAATCCCCTTTCGCTCTTATCCCTTTGAATTAAAACTTTAAACATGTGTGCATTTTCCTCTGGTCTTCCTCTTATTCTTTTCAGAGCATCAGAGTAGAGAAGAGGAAGCCAGTTCCAAAATGTTAGACCATAAGAGAAGCCTGGAACCATTTTTAGGCCTCAAGAAATATCTTAACTCTTAGATTGGGATTATAAATTTGTTCCTCCAAATGACAGCATCCCTGGGTTGGTAACTGGGTTGGGCATGCTGAATTTGTATTTCATGAGTTGATTAAATATTTTTTTTAGGTCATTTTCAGTGAACTGGTCAGTGAATTAATTAGTTTAAAAATTAAAAAAAAAACTCTACTAAATTACAGAGAAATGGGACTAGGTTAAGGGGAAATTGTCAGAGAGAAGAGGCTAGAACTGTGCTGACCAATACATTGGCTACTTGTCACATAAGGCTATTTAAGTTTAAATTAATTAAAATGAAATAAATTAAAATGTCAGTTCCTTAGTTGCATTAGCCACATTTCAAATGCTTAATAGCTCCTTGGGCCTAGGCACTACAGTCCAGGGCAGTGCAGATATAAAACATTTCCATCACTGTAGAAAGTTCTTTTGGACAACACTGATGCACAGCTGCATCCTCCTTCAAGCTGAGTTTAATGGCAATACCTCATTAATATAAGTACAAAGGATTCCCTCACTGGCAAAGGGGTTGTGGAAGACCTGGGTTTAAATCTTGATTCCTCTAGCTGACTGACCTGTATTATTCATTCAACAATTACCAGGCACTTGATGTAAAGAGCCTGAAGATTAAGAGCATATGGGGCACCTGGGTGGCCCAGTCAGTTAAGCATCCAGCTCTTGGGTTTCGGGTCAGGTCATGATCTCAGGTTGGTGAGATCGAGCCCTGCTTTGGCGTCGGGGTCTGCTCTGAACGTGGAGCCTGCTTAAGATTCTCTCTCTCCCTCTCCCTCTGCCCCTCCCCACCCAATGCTTACAGGCACTCTGTCTCTCTCTAAAAAAAAAAAAAAAAAAAAATTAAGAGCATAGGTGTTCAAATCCTGCCTCTACCACCTCTGGAATGCATGACCTTGGGCATTTGTTTCTGTAAAATAAGAAAGTGATTCTATCTACCTACAAGGATTTTGTGCAAATTCCATGACATAAGCCATGCAAAGTTCCTACCACATAGTAAGGGGTGAGGTACAAGTGCCTATTATGAGCCTGACAGAAGGCTGAGCACCTCACACACCAACAGGGAACAGATTTAATCTGTGCTCTAACAGAACTTTCATACAAGCTCAGTGAATCTCTATGAGTTCAACTTCTCTTGATGGGTGGGCCTATCTATTTTCCAGGATTATTGGGTTGTTCAGCTAAGATAAAGCATGCAAAGGTGATTTTTAAGCTTTATATAAGTATATAAGTGTATTACAGTCATTATTCAGTCAACAAACTACTTCAGGTACCAAGTATGTACAAAGCATTACTAGGTATTTAGGGATCATGAAATTGACTAATCTCTGCTTCCTATGCTCAAGAATTTACAGCCCTAACAGGGGCCATAATAAGCCATTTATACCAATACTTATATTCCAAGGTAGAATATACACTTTCCAAAATGAGGGTGGTGGTGCAGTTTGAGAACTGGGATTATTTTTTTTTTAATGGCAAGAGGAGGCCTGAATTATTTCAGGATTCAAACTGGATCCCATAAAATTCATTGACAATTCCTCCATGCCATCATTGCTTACCTCAATATTTCAGTAGTCTCCTTTTGAGTGTACGCTTGTGAAGTTCTCTTTCCTACTCTCGCCTCTGTGCCTTTTTCATGTATAAATCCACCCCCCCCATCTCCAGTTGACAAAGGTGTACAATATGTGAAGTAGAGCAACTCCCAAGGGTTCAGAACTATTGAAAGGACTTCACCAAGGGAATCAAGCAGTCACAGAATAAGATGTCAGCTGAATTTTCATTCTGAGTGAAAATACCCAAAGGGCTTTGAATATTTACATTCCCAGCTTTTACAGAACTACTAGGCACAATTTGAAAGTTCATATTTATTTTTGGATGAGAGGAAAACAGATTAACAATGAAAGTAGGATGAAAATTATGTATAAGGCAGAAGCATAAATTAGTATTTGGAATGAGGATGAATACTTGCTGGCCACATTCACGTCTTAAAATTTTGCATTTTTGGAAAGAAAAGAAGAAAAGTAAAAATAAATCACTTAGTCTGAGGCATGAAACTCAGGCTGTTGCTGTTGTTGTTTAAAGATTTTATTTATTTTTTTTAAGTAATCTTTACACCCAACGTGGGGCTTAAAACTACAACCTTGAGAACAAGAGTTGTATGCTTTACCAACTGCGCCAGCCAGGAGCCCCTGTTGTTTTTTTGTTCTATACCCTTAGCTTCTTCCTATGGTCAAATAAAAAGTAACAAGGCATCACTGAGGTTTTTTTTTTTTTTTCAGTCAACATTTATTTTTACAGTTACCATGTTTTACATGCAGAGAAGTTATTTTTCCTAATTCCAAAGGAATGTCTATACTTTTTAAATACTGACTAGGTACAGTTGTTCCCGGTTATCTGAAGCTTAACTTTCCACATTTCGGTTACTTGTGGTCAACTGCCATCTGGAAGCAGATTATCCTTCTGATTTATCATCAGAAGGTCAATAGTAGCCTAATGCTATGTCATCCACCTCACTTCATCTCATCCCATAGGCATTTTATCATCCCATGTCATCACAAGAATAAGAAGAAGAGTAGGTACAACATAATGATATATTTTGGGAGAGAGACCACATTCACACAACTTTTATTATAGTATATTGTTATAATTGTTCATTTTATAATTGTTGTTAATCTTATAATGTGTCTAATTTATAAATTAAACCTTATCATTGGTATGTGTGCATAAGAAAAAACATAGTCTATATAGGTTTTGGTACTATGTGCGGTTTCAGGCATCCACTGGGGGTCTTGGAATGTATCCCCCATGCATAAGGGTGGGGATGACTGTGTAAGATCAGTTTAGTCATGGCCAGTAGGTTAACTACTACAAAACTAACAAATTAAAAAAGCAATTTATATAACAAATCTACAATAAGTAAATATATTTTTCCACAATAAATATTGAAGTAAAAAGCATTATTATATAAAGTTAAGAGTTATAAAACAATATGTTGTTATAGTTAAAATAGAAACTCCCAGGAGACCACCTTATAAATAAACTAGCCAGGACTCAATTTCATTATGTTGAGATTCAGAATAAATAAAGATCTGAGAAGAAAGGCCTATCACCCCACCATGACTGATGTTTATAGTCTCAGTGTCTTAATATTCCCAAGGTGTCTTTCTTCTCTTATATAACAAGATGCTGAAAGCTGTTTTATTCTTTGTATTTCAAAACAGTTGTGTCAATAGTTCAAAATTTCTCATCTTCTCAAGGTTTCTGATACAAAAAAAATAGTGTAGCCTTTGGTTTCAACATAATTTAAGCCTAAATTAAAGAATGTGGGGGGGAGGTGCCTGGGTGGCTCAGTCATTAAGCGTCTGCCTTCAGCTCAGGTCATGATCTCAAGGTCCTGGGATTGAGCCCCACATTGGGCTCCCTGCTCAGCGGGAAGCCCGCTTCTCCCTCTCCCACTCTGCCTGCTTGTGTTCCCTCCCTCTGTGTCTCTCTCTGTCAAATAAATAAATAAAATCTTTAAAAAAAAATAAAGAATGTGGGTATGTGTGTGTATGTGTGTGTGTGTGTCTTCTATATTGTTTTCACCTCTGACTCCACATAGGGCTCATTTATGTGTGCTGGCTCATGGCAGGATCCAGAGAAATAAACTGGGAAGAGGTACGTGACCAAGAGCAGGGAGCTGATTGGCTCTCTCTATCAATTTTCTGTGCTACCTAGCAAATTACCTAACAAATTACCTTGAGCAGCTTAAAACCATATTTATTATCTCACAGTCTTATAGGTCAGAATCTGGGTGGGCTCAACTGGGTTCTCTGCTTAGGGTCTCACAAGGCTGAAATCAAGTTGTTGATGGAGGTGCATTCTCATCCGGAGGCTCAACTGGGGAAGAATCGGCTTCTGAGCTCATTCAGGTAGAATCCAGTTCCTTGTGATTATAGGACTGAGGTGCTTATTTTCTTGCTGACTGATGGCCAGGAGTCACTCATCTCCTAGAGTCCACTCTAAGGTCCCTTCCATGTGACCCCTTCCACCTTCAAAACCAGTAACCTTTGTGCTTTGAAACTCTCTGACTTCCTCTTCTGCTCCCAGCTGGAGAAAATTCTCTGCTTTTTAAAGGGCTCATGTGATTTGGTTAGAATCACCAGATAATCTCCCTTTTGATTAACTAAAAGTCAAGAAATTAGTAACCCTAATTATATCTGCAAAATCCCTCTGCCATGTAACATAACATAATTATGGGGTAACAGCAGGGGACAGAGATCATGGGGCCATCTTAGAATTCAGCCTACCACACTTTTGGATTCAAGAAATCTAAGAATTATAATCATCTAAGGGCTAGCTTAGATCTATGAGCTCTGTCCTTGTGTAGTGGTTCTGTCACTCAAAGACAGGATGCTACATATCTCTTACATCTTGGCCCAAAGCAAGCCCCATTTCCAGTCCCTTTACCTTTAGCTCTCCAAAGCCTTATTTGGGCCTGAAACTGCTAAATATCCACACATACTTAACAGAACACCTCCTATAAGACCTCTCCGTGGAAACCTTGGTGCCATGCCGAGAAAGTGTGACTCTGTGGGGTAATCGACTGACAGATATGTAACATGGCTGTGTGCTCTGGCTCACACAGCTGGCTGCATGTCTGCACTGAAGGTCACACCTGTTTCATGTTTTATTCCAGACTAGGAAGGCAATGACCATGAAGTCACTGCTGAGCGCGCTGGTGAATATGCCTCCCCACTACCGCTGCCTTTGCATCAGCCACTTCATTGGATGGACCGCCTTCCTGTCTAACATGCTCTTCTTTACAGATTTCATGGGCCAGGTAATAAACATGTCTGTGCACATACTCATTGACTTGCACATCAATCCATCATTCAGCACCTGTCGAGTTTCTTCTAGGCTCTCCCCTAGGATGGGCACAGTAAGAGTGTAAGAAAGAGTACATTCAAGAAGCTGTCTTACAGACAGGAACTGGAGCCAAGTTATTACACCCTAGACATCTCTATGGGACCAGTTCTTGATCAAATACAACAGATAGGGAAGAATCAGTGTGAGCTGCAGTAGTCATGGCAGGCTTAATGAAGGAGGTATAGTACGATCCAGGCCTTGAAAGGTGAATGGAAGTTGGACAGAGAGAGAAGAGGGAGAAAACATTCCAAGCAGGAATAAGAATGGTATGTGTGGAGATGAGTCAGAAGCCTGTTGGCTGTATCGGAAGAAGGGTGGCAGGGTTGCCTAAGTTAGGCGGGGGCCAGATGTTAGGTGGAAAGAAAGGTGTTAATGATCCAGGGAAATATTGTTTAGACTTGATGGCATTAGGACTTCTGGAAGGTCCTTGAGTAGAAGCATAAAAGGATGAAAGGGGTGATGTGGTCATGGGAGAATGAGCTCTGTGTCTTAGGAAGGGCCCCCGGGCAGTAACATGTCACTCCCCAAGGATGGAGAAGCAGAGCGCATGAAAGGGAGTCCCTACCACACTGCATTTGTATCTCAATGGTCCCAAATCTCTCTTTCAGATTGTGTACCAAGGGGATCCCTACAGTGCACACAACTCCACAGAGTTTCTCATCTATGAAAGAGGGGTCGAGGTTGGATGTTGGGGCTTGTGCATCAATTCCGTGTTTTCCTCACTTTATTCTTGTAAGTCTCTTCCTCCTGAAGGTATCTTCTAGAGGGCTCTGGTCTAGCAGAATCTTGGGTTTTATATTTCTATATTTATTTTTTTGCTTTTTAAAATACCAGATCCTTGGGTTGCCTGGGTGGCATAGTCGGTTAAGCATCTGACTCTTGGTTTCGGCTCAGGTCATGATCTCAGGGTCATGAGATCAAGCCTCATGTCAGGCTCCTCCCTCAGTGTGGAGTCTGCTTTGGATTTTCTCTCCCTTTCCCTCTGCCCCTCCTACTCATGCTTGCTCTTTCTCTTTCAAATAAATAAATCTATAAAATAAAATAAAATAAAATAAAATAAAATAAAATAAAATAAAATAAAATAAAATAAAATAAAATACCAGATTCTTGATAAATATATGGAGATCAGAAAGGACCCTTAGAAAGGACCACAAGAAGTATCCTTTGCCATATTGAATTCTATGTTATTTTCCTCATTGATTACTTTTTCCTTGGAGTCCATGGGTTCTTGATCAAAGCTCCCTGGAAAATAAAAGGAAATCTTGTAAATAAGATGGTGGAATATTAGATGCACAAGGGCTAGAGTCTCTGCTCTGAGTATTGATTAGCATCAAGTCTATGTTCTACTGGAATAAGATCATTGGTGGAGTTTCACAGATACGCTTATTAGATCTGTATATGACAGAACATAGGAGGGATGGTTAATATGCTAGGTGACAGAATTAACATGCAAAATGACCTTAGCTCAGGTGGGGAGGGAAGTATGTCACAGGAGCACTATTCCAGGATTGAGGATGACAACTTTCTTTCTCAGGTACTAGCTTTCCATGGGGACCAGAGTTGATTAACCCCCACTTAGCTAAGTTTTAGTTGTAAAGACATTGCAAACAAAGAGATTTCTGTGATTGGTTTAATTTATTTATTGTGTTTTTTAAAGATTTTATTTATTTTATTTATTTGAGAAAAAGAGAGAGAGCATGGGGGGAGGAGCAGAGGGAGAGGGATAAGCAGACTTCAAGCTGAGCTCAGAGCCCGATGCAGGGCTCGATCCCAGGACCCCAAGATTATGACCTGAGCTGAAATCAAGAGTCAGTCACTCAACAGACTGAGCCACCCAGGCATCCTTGTGACCGGTTTTAAACAATCCCAAACTAATATACTATAACCCTAGTCTCATTTGGTGCCTGCCAATGTATATGGAAATCTCTAAGACCTGTATACACTGAATTAAGTGAAATAGTCTAGCCTATAAAATGTATGCAGGTTCCCCCATTTGGGATGGAAATTGGGCTTCTAATAATAATGGGAGCTCCTCCTGGATTATGGGGAGATAGTTGGCCCCCAACTCAGAGCTCTAAGCTTTGGGTAGGCCCAAGGGACAGCAGGGTTATGGCCCAGGTGGGAGAGTGGGAAGTGACGGAGGACAATCCCTGTTACCATTCTCAGGGGCACACGTTCTGCCATTGAAGTGTGCTTCTTGGGTGGGGGGAAGAGAATGAATGCATATAATGACCCCTTGTCTGACCTCCACCTAGCCATAGCACAGCAGGAAACCTGCTTCAAGATCAACAAATCTCTTCAAAATATAGCACAGTTGGGAAAAGGTCACCTAATACAAACATGTAAGGAATTCAGGAGCCCAGTAATCATGAAACCATAAACTTTATTAATTTAAAATTTATGATAACCAGATAATAGTGGCTTAAAACTTCTATTTCTCCCTTTTTCCCCCTAGAGTGCATGAACTAAGAAAATCGCAGGAGGAAGATTTCAAGTACTTAAAATAGAATCCGAGATTGGTAGACTAAAAGGGTCTAATTATTCATCTCAATCCCTTTGTGCTTTCAAGACCTGGGGGTACTATTTACTACCACCCTCATTCTTGTAAGAGGAGCCCATTTTCCCACAAGTAATATGCATTTTAGTTTTGTGTCAATTAAAAAATAATTTTTTCTCAAAGAATCCCTACTAGGGACATCCCATTAGTCTAGTCTTAGTTCTTGTATGAATTTCATTGCACTTGAAGATTAAAATGCATGTTATTTTTAGGTCCTTTTGAGTTAAAAGCCCTGTGTACAATAAACTATTATTTGAATAGTTTCCCAAAGTTATATTAATATATAAATTTATGGGATCCCCTTTTTTTTAAAGTAAGTTTCTTTTTTTTTAATTCTTTTTTTAAGATTTTATTTATTTATTTGACAGAGAGAGACATAGCAAGAGCAGGAACACAAGCAGGGGGCAGTGGGAGAGGGAGAAGCAGGCTTCCCACTGAGCAGGGAGCCCAATGCAGGCTCGATCCCAGGACCCTGAGATCATGACCTGAGCCGAGGGCAGACGCCCAATGACTGAGCCACCCAGGTGCCCCTATGGGATCCCTTTCATTTGAATTAGAGCTAAAATTTTATTTATAAAATACCAACCAGCCCTTAAGGATCTTCAGGAGCTCTCTGTGACCATAAGATAAAGTCAAAGTCCTCAGCCTGGCATTCCATGATTTTCAGTTTGGTCCCGTTCACACTTTGACCTCTCTCACTCCTGTTCAGATTCACTACCCCTGATGACTCACTACACAGACTTTCTCAGCTCTGTGTATTTCCTACTGCCTTTAGTTTCTCCTTCTCCAGATGCTCTCTCTAATTCCACATCTAGACAACTGCTAATCCTGCTTTTAGACTCAGCTCCAATGGACCTTGTCTGTTAAATCTTCCAAGTTCTTTCCCTCTGCACTCTAACCCACCCTGAGCAGAATCAGTCTTTTCCTTCAGTTCCAGAGTGCACCATTTATCTTGGACTCATCACATAACATCAGATGCAGATCTGGAATTTCTATCCAGATGGAGTTTGGCAGGGCAAACTGGCTGCTGGGGTGGAGGGTGAGGTATGGTATTTTCAAGTTCCTTTTGCATAGCAAGCATACTTAGATCCATGAAAATAGCAATATCGAATACTGAAATGTAGCCAATTTATCATATCTGACATTACTAGTCATAGCTGGTGCTTAAATCCGTCATTTATCTCCAATCCTAATGAGAGGCACAGTGTGAGGACATAACTATGACTGGGTATTAGACCCAGTGGAGGGCGAGTCAGGTTTACCCTTACACTGACTGATTTCTCTTCATGGATAAAGGATTCTTTGCTTGGCTTTCAGTCTTTGTTCTGAAGTTACTTATGTTTCCAAATAGCTCTTTATGCTTCTTTGCCTTCTTCTTGGCTGGCCTACATATTGGATGAGAGCATTTCCCCAGTGAATACTGATGGTGTCTTTTAGGTACTGAGACACCTAGATTACATTTTTTTGTATAAATATAATCATTAAGCAAACAGAAACTGACTTAGCTCTATACTGCTTTTTCTCTCAACCTTGACAACAGCCCCCTAGGGATGGTATGAACTTAATAGAGGAAGCAACGTTGCCCACTTGTCATTTTCAGAGCTTTGACTTCCATGGGATGATCTGAGACAGTATTTAGTTTCATAATTGGTTCAAATGTAATACAGATTAGGTTTCTTGTCTCTGTGATGTGAATCTAACAGTTATTTGGATAGATAGGGAGAATTTCATTCTTGAATAGACACATTTCGGTCTTTATCATTTATCCCCTGGGTTCGTGTTCCAGTAGAATGGCCAGGGGAAAGATAGGGAGCCTATGGATGAGAAATAGCTATTTAAAAAAGAAAGACTGAAGTTTTTGTTGTTGTTGTTGTTGTTTAAAGATTTTATTTATTTATTTGACAGAGACACAGAGAGGGAACACAAGCAGGGGGTGGAAGAGGGGGAAACAGGCTTCCCACTGAGCAGGGAGCCTGATGCGGGGCTTCATCCCATGACCCTGAGATCATGACTTGAGCCGAAGGCAAACGCTAAATGACTGAGCCACCTAGGTGCTCCGAAAGACTGAAGTTTTTTAGGGAATTCTCCTACCATGGTGGAACATAGTAAACATTGTAAAACATTGTAAAGCAGAACATAAACATAGTAAAACATTGTAAAGCAGAATTTTCAATTTTTAAGAATGAACTCTACTAGAGTACTTTTATGAGCAAGCCAAATTTACCTGCTGGGTGGGGAACCAAGTTAAGAGATAACCATCTTCAGCCTCAGTCAAGCCTGTATTTGTTGAAATGACAATAGCCACCATTAACGGGATGTCTTCTGTGTGCTTGGCACTGGGCTGAGTGATGTCACAAGCATTGGATTTCATTTGATCCTGACAACAACCACAAAGAAGGGTTTTATTAGTTCCATTTGTTTGTGTAGGTTTTTTTAGATGAGGAACCTGAGGTTTTGAGAAGTGATGGGAATGGACTGACAGGGAGGGAGCCCGCAATGGGGAGGTGCTGGGTATAGTGAGGGCCCCTCACCAGCCTGGGAAGTGTTGGCAAGTCAGGGAACCTGTCTTTAGACAAAGAACATTCTTTGGCTTCCTTCTCAGGTATGCAGATGACATTCAAATGGAGGTGGAGGGACCAGATGACTTGGATCATTCTTAAAATCTGGTTGTTTCAGTTGCCTCCAACCTGACTTTGGGCCATGGGGCCAAAATAGGCCTGGATTGTTGTTTGTGTCCTGTTAGGCCAGACTCTGTGAATTAGAAGGACCCACTTTTCTTCCACGTCTTGCACCCCCACAGTCCCATAGCCAAGGTGCGCTTTTCCAGCACCTCTTTGCATCCTATTGCTATTCAGCTGCCTGCCAGAACGGCGCCTGGTCCTTACTTGTGGGAAAAAAAACCAACCTAGCAAGACAATTTCCAGCTGTCTGCATGCACAGGATTTAAAACCGATTCCAAAAGCCAGCTATTTTGAAGCAAAGATAAGGAGGTTCTTTTGTTCCTGATTCGGTATCAAAGGAAAGCTCCTAAAAAACAGTGAATCTTCAAAAGAAAAGATTGTCTGAAATTACCAAATGCTGTGAGGCACTTCCAGCTGTAATTTCTTTCTTTCTTCTCCCCACAGACTTTCAGAAACCTTTGGTATCCTACATCGGATTAAAGGGTCTTTACTTCATGGGGTATTTGCTATTTGGCCTGGGGACAGGATTTATTGGGCTTTTCCCGAACGTCTACTCCACCCTGGCTCTGTGTACCTTGTTTGGTGTGATGTCCAGCACTCTGTACACTGTGCCCTTTAACCTCATTGCCAAGTACCACCGCAAGGAGCAGGAGGAGAAGGTGCGTCATTGAACTTCACCGGAAGGCTGGGGGGATGTGGTAGGAAAGTAAAGGGCAGAGCTGGAGAATCAGGGTCTTGGAACAGCAACTCTAAAATGCCCAGCCAAATGTAGTGATGGTCTGGCCAAAGCATGACCACCTTCGCAGCCCACAACCCCCTCCTTACTCGGAAGCCCTGGGCACCTGGAGAGCTGTAGAGCAGGTCCAGTTACCCTCCGGTATCTGATTAGGGAAAGAAGGCTCAGTAATGCTGAGAAACAAGCCCACCCTGGTTATCACACACAGACAAAGAAAGGGGAACCTGGGGACTCTGACCCCTGCCCCAATGTCCCGAGCACCTGCAGCATTTCCCCTGCACTGGCACCCACCCCCGTGGCTGCAAGGTGGCATTTCTGGGAATCGTTGGGTAAAGGTAGGAGATTTCCCTTGGAGACCAGGTTTTAGCAAGTCAGACCCTGCGTGCAAGGAGGAAAGCTGAGGTTGCAGGTGGTCAGCCCACCAGCTGCCTCCAGGGAGGCCTGCCCCAGCTCTGCCTTGAGGCTCAGGCTGGAGGGCAAGGCACCATGCTGCCCCCCAGCAACAGTGGGTTGGTGTTTCTGCTCTAAGAAAACCACCTCTTCTTTTCAAAAGATGTCACTTTTTCTCCATGAAAATAGGCATCACCTTTCCTTAGCTGGAGTAGTGATACAAGAGCTAAAGAGGTAACTTCCAGCTCACTCTATCACAGTGTGACGCTGCAGAAACACGTTTATGTGGCTGCAATGCTCGCCGCTTTCCCTATGCCTTGACCTGGCAAAGGCCGCAGGGCGAAGTGGCACCAGGAGTTAGAACCTTCCAAACGAGAGTTTGTGGCTGTCCTCACCCCCCTGGCAATCAGTGTCACTAATGTTCCGATGCACGCAAGGGTCTTGCTGTTAGAGACAGTTATCACGCAGAACCGTCCCTCCTAGGGGCAGTTAGGTGGTACCAGGGCGCAACACACAAGCTTTGGACTCAGAGAAACCTGGATTCAAATCCTGCCACCCCTACTTGGCAGGTGTGTGACACAGGGGGTGTTATTCGTTTATTTATTAAATATCCCTTAAAATGATTTCCTTTTTCGATAAGGCAGTATGTTCACATGGTTCAACAATGCCAACCATATCCACGCGCACTCCCGAAGTGGCTCCCGCTGACACCTTTCCTATCGCCCTCCAGGGCTTACGCGTGAGCCCCTTGCTAGGTTCTTCTTTATCTTGCTTATCCTTCCAGTATTTTAAAATGAACACCAAGCAAGTATGAATCTGTTTTCCTATTTTTCCTCTCGTATTCAAAGTATTATGTGCTTTTTTCTGCACAATGCTTTTTTTTTTTTTTTTTTTACTTAATGATATAGGAATTATCATTCAGACTCTAGGGCCTGGGCTTCCTAATCAAGCAAATAGGAAAAATAAGCCCACCTTAAGGAGTGGTTGGAAAATGAAATTAAACAAGGTAGTGCAAGTGGGGTGCCTGGCATCATGCCTACCTGGCACCTGGGAAGGACTCAAAAAATGGTAGTTAGTATTATTGTTGTTCCATGGGGATGATAGTATGTGCAACCCGGGAGGAGGGGAGGATGCGGTGAAGCAGCGAAGCGACACAAGCCAAAGAATCTTGTGTAAGGCCCAGCACGTAAAAGACACCCGATGAATGGCAACATTATCAACCAATTCAGACCAACTGCATTCTGAAAGGTTGAAATGTTTTTGTTTTTTTTTTTTATGTTGCCTCTCCTATGTAGATCTGTGCTTCAATACCCTTCTTATACATATTTGAACTTCTAACACGACGGAAGGAAAGGAATGGCATATTTATTGAGTTTCCATTACATTGTATTTATTGACTTCTTTTTTTTTTTTTAAAGATTTTATTTATTTATTTGACAGAGAGAGAGATAGCGAGAGCAGGAACACAAGCAGGGCGAGTGGGAGAGGGAGAAGCAGGCTTCCCCCCAAGCAGGGAGCCCGATGCAGGGCTCGATCCCAGGACCCCAGGATCATGACCGGAGCCAAAGGCAGACGCTTAACAACTGATCCACCCAGGTGCCCCTACTTACTGACTTCTTAGGAAGAGATAATTTTGCATATCTTAACCATTTAACCTTCCTAGGCATTAACAGGGGAGTTTAAGACTTGGTCTTGAACAGGTTGTGTAGATGCAACCAAGACCATGGGACCCACAAGCTGAAAGGTTTCCTATCTGGCTCTTCACAGAAAAAGTGTGCGCCAGCTTCTGCCCTAAAGCACAGTTCCTGTAGATGAAGCGTGTTCCTGTGTTTCCCTTGCAGAGACAGCAGGCCCCGGGAGGGAGCGAGGACGGTGGGAGAGGGCAGGGCCTGGCCTGCGCTGTCCTCACCTGCATGGTGCAGCTGGCGCAGATCCTGGTTGGAGGTGGCCTGGGCTTTCTGGTCAACAAGGCTGGGAGCGGCATCGTGGTGATCACGGCCTCTGCGTTGGCGCTGATCGGCTCCTGTTTTGTGGCTCTCTTTGTTAGATACGTGGATTAGATCAATAAACGTCATCCCTTCCCTCAGACACAGGGAAGTCCATGGCAGGAAATCAGTCTCTTTTTTTGGCTCTGCAGTTTTAGGGTCTGCCCATTGGATGCCCTGTGATAAGACCTCAGCCTCAGCTGTCTGCCCACACCTCACTTTCTGCCAGCTCTCTGCACAACAGTTTCCAGCTTTCGGGCATCATTTATCTTAGAAAAGATTGGGCTCTGCCTCCATTCACTGGGGCAAAGGTTGAGTGTTGGAGAGAGCTCCTCCATCTCAGGCTATTTCTGGCCTTGACAAAACTCGAGAAGCAGACTAGTTCTACACACGACAAATTGGGTCTATTCTATCATGTGGTTTTTTTTTTTCCTAATCAGAGGTCCGTATTTTGTCAGAGGGTCATATTTTTCATTAAGTCACCAATACTCAAAATACTGCTGATGATTTATTTTATGATATTAATTTACTCATATTTAATTCATAATTTGCTCATATAGACAGATAGTCCCTGACTTACAATGGTTCAACTTAACTTTTTTTTTTTTTTTACTTTATGATAGTTGGGAAGCAATGCGCATTCAGTAGAAACCCATACTTCGAATTTTGAATTTTGATCTTTTCTGGGTGATATGCGGTATGTTCCTCTCTCATGATGCTAGGCAGTGACAGCTCAGCTCCCAGTCAGCCTCAAGATCACAAAGATGAACAACTGGTACATTGACCATTCTGTCCCCATACAGCTCTGCAGTTTTTTTTCCTTTTCAGTACAGTATTCAATAAATTACATGAGACAGTCAACACTCAAAACCACTCCATCTTCCCCAGTCTGCCTTCCTCCCTCTCCATCACATTATCTATCCCAGAGCTGCAAGGTCATGACTGAGTTAGAGGAACGATCAGGGACAATCGATACCTGCTTCCTTCCCGGTAAGTGTGGGATGATGATGAGCAAATGCTCAGAGGACCCCATGTGAGTCAGTACCCTACATTTATAAAAGAAACAGCACCTTTATAAAAGAAACAGCTACCTCGCTTGCTCTACCCACCTGTCCTTGACCTCTGTAAGGCTTAAAAATGGAATTATTTGCAGAGTTCAATGTTTATTTCCTGATCATTTCTCCAAAGACTGTTCTGGTGGTTGAAGATTTTGAAATCAATGAATGGGTGAGCTAGGAGAGTGACCTGCAGCTGAGGACCATCTTACCTGGACTCCAAGAAGTTAAAAGTCATCATCTTTGGCCAACCACAGGTCATGGTCTTTATTATGAGTGAAGCTCTTTTCAGCTGGAGTACTGGATGGGTTGCTGGCATGAAGAAAGGTGCTAGAGCATGCACCCCCCCCCCATACATATACACTCACACACACTCAAATATTCAAATAAACACTGGGCTCTTTCAACTCCACTCCACTGAGGTTTGAATGAGTGGATAGAAGCCAATTTTAAAAGCCTTTAACCACCTTTGGGAACTCAAGTACTTGTTCTCAGTATACCAATGGCATGTTCTCTCTGGGACAAAAATGTTCCATTCCCAGACAAATAAAACAAATACAGGGACACCTAAATTCTGAATAGAAATCCCAGAAAATTCTGTAGAAGAAAAGGAAGCCAAACTGCTTTGCTTCCTGCTTCCCCCACCATGCAGCAGACATTCAATCACAAACCTTTAATCATTGCTTTTCCTCAGCTTCAAATGTCCTTTCTATGTCCCCACTGCCTGTCTAAATGGGCATTCTTGCCCATCTAAATTGTACCCATATTTCTAGGTCCATCTCAAGTACTATTTTGGTGAGGAAGTCTCTGACTCCCCCCCTCCCACCCCCAGCAGAGCCAAGCTTTCTATCCCTTATATTCCCATAGCACTTTCTTTTAGTCCTTGCTATGACATTCAACTCACTGTTCCATGACTTAGTACCTTGTGGACATGGCTCTGTCTCCTTCTAGATGTAAAAGTCAGTAGTGTGTCCAGCTGGTATATGCCATTTCAGCACCCAGTACAGGGCTTGGCATGCAACTGGCACTCAAAAAAAAAAAAATGTGGCCATTGCCTAGTTCATTTTTTTGTCTTTGTGGTAGACGGAAGTCATAGCTTTTGCTCCCTCCAGCCATGTTCTTACAAGCCCTCAGGTTCAGATGGGGACCAGTTGATTCTTTTCACAGTGTTCTTTCATGAAGCCCCTTCCATTTTTCTAGTGTCCATCACAGCAGAAGCACACACTTCAACATACTTTCCTAAAAACCCCAAGCTACCAACACAGTATTTTACTGTCAGAATTGAAATGGCAAGTTCCTTTGATAAAGAGAATCTCTCAATAAGAGTCTAATATCAACACTATATATGGATACACTGCCAAGCTACTACTATTTGTTCTTTCTGGGTGTTCACTTGCATGTTTATTTTGTTTTGGGGACTTGGAGGGGCTTGCAGTTCAATTTTTGTAAAAGATTTTATTTATTTATTTGAGAGAGAAAACACGAGCAGGGAGAAAAAAAATGAACAGAATCATTCTGAGTTCAGGGCAAGGGCAAAGGGAGAGAGAGAAGTAGGCTCTCCACTGAGCAGAGAGCCCAATGTAGGACTCAATCCCAGGACCCTGAGATCATGACCTGAGCCGAAGGCAGACACTTAACTCAACTGAGCCATCCAGGCGCCCTGCAGTTCAATTTTTATTAGCCCAATTGCTATTCAATATCTATCAATAATTTTTCTTCCTAAAGGGCAAAGAAAGACTAATTTGCCTACTTTATATATTTATGTTTTAAAGCAAACCCTATACCCAAGATGGGGCTTGAACTTAGGAACCAGAGATCAAAAGTCACATACTCTACTGACTGAGCCAGCCACGGGTGGGTCCCTAATTTGACTGCTTTAAAACAAAAGCATTATTCTGTTTTCTAAAACAGTTAACTTCTCAAGACTGCTCAGGATTGAGGAAATCAGGAAGCTTTTGTTTTTGTGGCAAAGGTATGAATGCTTAGTAATTGCACTGTGTTTTGTCACAGAAAGCAGGATAAAGGACGCTAGGGCTGTAGATGGTCACACTTACCCTTAAATCTCAGACAATATACGGAAATTTCCAACAAAATTACAAAAAGATTTACAGTTTGAGAGGTTATTTAAACAGACATGTTTGTATAATGATTATTTTTTGTATTAAAATAACCACAGCAGTAGATGCCCACGTTGCTGGGTTTTTCTTGTTGTTGCTGTTTTACCCCAAGCTAGATCGCCAAAGAGAACAGAAGCACCTCTGTCAAAACTAGCGGTTGGGTGGATACACTGATATTTGATCCCCATTCTCTAAGCATCCTCAAGAAAGGATTAAACTGCTGTGACCAGAACAGAATTGTCCTAAGAAACGTGTCACTCTTCAGAGATGGTTCCCTAGATTGCCTGGGGGTTACAGAAGAATTCATAATACTCATTCACTGTGCAGAGCACTGCTTAGAATAAATGGAACTTGGTTAAGGTGTGTCCTATGGGAAGTCTTACTCCCCACCTTGTCCTCTCCATATCATGAGAAAGAGAGAACCCCACACCAGAAATTCTGAGGATCCCCTTAGAACAGACTCTCTGTACTCTCTTCACTTTAGGACAGATTTTACTTGAGTCTTCCGTTCCCTTTCCCACCCCACCCCTCCTGTTGAAATTTGGTTTCCAGGAACACCCCCCCTTTCCCCCCGCCCCTGCACATTTCTACAGCATCTCTTAGTTTTCTATCTAAGCCTACAAAAACTCTGGCGGAGCCATCCCTCTACTGATTGGTCCTAAGCCGCTATCAAAGGGACATCCGGATTCGCGAAGAGTGAGGGCTGGGGGTGGGGGGGCGCTGCAGAGACGCCTCCACTCCCAGGCCTGTCTACTCAGAACTTGTCAAGTTGCTCCAGGGCACAGCTCACCTGCAGCGCGCAGTGTTTCCAGGCGCCCCCTCCGCTCTCCGGGGAACCCGGACGTCCCGGCTGCCAGCGAGCGCCTGGCGCACTCACTTCCTACTCGGTCACCAAGGAGCACGTCAGCTCCCCTTTTCCTTTAGAGGCGGTGGCCCGAAGAGGTCTCTCTTCAGTCCCTCTCATCACACTGCATCCGCTTCCTCCCGCAGTGAGGCCACTCCCCAGCGAATGGCTAGCGCGTGTTGGAGACAAGTATTTTGCCTCGGTGACATCTAAGCGCAGAGTCGCGGTCCGGCTTCCGCAGAGCCACTCGCTCTGTCCGGGATGATAAACGATACAATGCCCCCCTGGGAGGTGCCCCTCTCGCGGTGCCTTTCTTTGGAGGGCGGATCGGGGTGGTCACTACTTCCTTCCGACTCCGAAGAAGTTTCTTATTCGCGAACTAGGTCTCCTGCGCAGCCACGCAGCAAGTCAGAGGGCGCTGTGGTGGTCTCGCGTGCCAAGGCGCAAAGGATTTTGTAGGCGGCTCCCGCGGTTGGATGCGCTTTGAGGACCCCTTCAAGAGCTCCATAAAAGTGGCTGGAATAAATGCGCTCAATTGTCTGCGCACCTTTGGCTGAGCCCCACTTCCTCGTGCCCCAATTTCTCTACGTTCTTGATTCCTTTCCCGCTTCTGCGCGCCCCCCACCCCCGCCCTGGGTTAACAGCTTAAGGGAGGAAGAGGCGTAGGCGGGGAGAAGGGGACGCAGGCTGGTGGCTTAGTCCTGTGAGGGTGACCTCGGCCCGTTTGCCGGCGTCCTCTCTCCACCCGGTTTGGAAGCCTCCCCTCTCCGCAGACAGCCTCCCCTCCCCCGCCTTTTCACAGGCTGCTCCTTTACGCCTTTCCCTATCCTGGTCCCTCCTACCTCTGGATCCTGTGGGCCCCCAGCATCTCCTAATCCGCTCCCCTCTTTCCCCACTCGGGGAAGGCCACTTTGCAGCGACTGTGCCACCTGGGCCCGAGTCAGTAGGTGGAGCTGCTGGGCAGCAGGTCGTAGTGCCCCCCGCTGTAGACCACCACGCCGGGTGGGTAGTAGACCAGGTCAGGCTCCGCGGTCCGGTGGAGAGGTGCCAGGGCCTGCAGCCCCTGATCCTCGGGCTCTGGCTTGGTGGTGGCCGTGAAAGGGCGCATGCTGGTGAGGGAAGGCGACGCGCCGCGCCACAGTAGACTCTTGAGCGCTTTGCGGAATTGGCGGCGCACCAGGCAGTAGAGGATGGGGTTGAGACAGCTGTTGGAGTGAGCCAGGCACACGCTCACCGGGAACGCGTACACCTGGCACAGGAAATACTCTTGGCTGAAGGGCACCGCGTTGAACTTGATGAGGATGCTCCAGGTGGTGAGCGCCTGGTTGGGCAGCCAACACAGGAAGAAGGATAGGACCACGATGGTCACTGACTTGGTGACCTTGGACCGTCTCCGGGCGCTGGCTGCGGCCAGGCCGCCCCGGGCCGCTGAGGCTCCTCCTTCGGTCCCAGCCACGCGGCGGTCGGAGATGAAGCGCACCAGCAGAAGATAGCACAGGCTGACGATACACAACGGAAGCACGAAGCCTAGCAGTACCTTCTGCAAGTGGTAGAGGCCCAGCCAGAACTGTCTGTCTCCGCCCAGCAACTTGTCGGGGAAGCGCACCAGGCACAGCTCCTCGCCCATCACCTTGAAGGTCGTGGAGAAGATGGAGTTGGGCAACGAGGCCAGCGCGGCGGAGGCCCAGATCAATACGCACAGTGCTTTGGCTGAGAAGCAGCGGCTGTCCCCCAGGCTTTGGCCGCAGCAGTCGCCCCGGCCATGCCCGCGGGTCCGGTGGCTCTTAAGAGCCGAGGCCACCGAGCGGTAGCGCGCCACGCTCATGGAGGTGAGGAAGAAGACGCTGGCGTACATGTTCATGGACGTCACTATGGATACGATCTTACACATGGCCTTGCCGAAGGGCCATTTGAAGTCGAGAGCGTTTTCCACCGCCCAGAAGGGCAGGGTGAGTACGAATTGAAAGTCTGTCAGCGCCAGGTTGGTGACGAAGAGGTTGATGGAGGACTTGCGCCATCCGTGCTTACTCCTCATCAGGTAGAGCACCAGCAGGTTGCCGGTCAGCCCCAGCGCGCAAACCACCCAGTACACCACGCTGATGAGGATCCGCACCCGCGCCTCGGTGTCCGCACTTTGTGCCCCGCGGGTGCCTGGGGGATGCCCCGGCGCCGCGCCGTCCGGCAGCTCCAGCCCCAGCTCCCACCACAAGTCCTGGAGCTGCAGCGACGCGTTGCCGCTGGTGTTGGCCGCCTGTAGAAGGTACGGGATCAGACTGAAGAGTTCTGCGAGCTCGTCTCCGCCAGCCTCCTTATTCATGGTGACTGTGGTGGCGGCAGCGACCACCTGCAAGCGCAGGGGCTTCTAGGTCCTGTTCCGGGGTGTGTGTGTGGGAGAGTGGAGTCAAGACCGAAGCCAGTCCAACTCGCGGGGGGTTCTGTCCCGGCGAGGGCGCAGGGCATGCGTGGGAGCTTTCAAAGCCGCAGCTGCAGATAGTTCCCGGAAAGTAGGTGCCAAACGCTTTCCCCGCGCGGGGTGCCCAGCCTCGGACGCCGGAGTTGCGCTTGGCGTCTGTTCTGGAGGGGAGTTCTAGCGCAGCTTCTGAGGCGAACGGTGCGCGCGCGCCCAAGGGTTCTCTGGCCAAGGTCGGAGTCTCCCGGTCCTTGCCGTACGATTCAGACGTCCCCCCACTGCCTTTGTTGGGCACTAGCCTATACCCACCCTGCCGCTCAGGAGCGCTACGGGGGGCTCGCTCCTTCTCTTTCAAATACCTTTGTCGGTTCCCTCCGCTGCTGCTTGGACGAGGTTTCTGTCCTTTGAGAGAAAAAGATAGGAGAATTCCGTCTACCTCGCTCTGACCCTCTGGAGGTCTTTCGACGTCTACCCAGCTGCCTCGCGCCTTCACCTCTCCGCTGTTGTCAGCTCCCAGGAGTCGCCAGCTGCGGCCACCCGAGTTATAGTTGTACCCGCAAAGCCTAGGCTGCGGGCTCCCAGGGAGCATGCGTAACCCCCGCGCGGGGGAGAGGGGGCGCTTTCCGAGGTGCTGAACTTCCTCCTCCGGGAGGAGGAAGCTGTGGGTAGGGGGCAGAGCCCACTAGCTGATTCCCCTTTTCCACTTCAAAGTTTCAGGACATGGTTGTAACCCTTTATTATCCTCTGTTGCTGGAGAAAGAGTCGGCTTTGATTTGCGATCCCTTTTTCTTTCTTATTCCCAAACATAACTACAGGTATTAGAAATTTTTTTCTTTCTTCCTTACTCCCACTTTATCTTTGAAATGATCCCATGTGATGAAAGATGGTTCTAAAAATTCACGATCTCTTGCCCATTTTTGTTTTTAAAAGCAATGAGCAACCTCTTCATGCCCAGACCCTAAGTCAGATGATGGGCTTTAACCGGATAGACAAACACAAGCTACGCTTCTCCTTCTTTAATTATCTAACCACTTTACTTGGTGCCTGTGACTGTCAGGATTTTCAAAGCGTCCTCATATAGCAAAACTCTGGGTTCAAGTGTTGCCCTCTGCCTTTGGTATATTCTGAGAACTGAACCTAAGCCGAGAATATATCATTGGTGAGCTGACTTCACAGACACTAGATATCACCTGTCCAGCCCTCAGCCCAAAGCTCTTCCACAAATTGTTTACCCACATGCACTCTCTTTACCTTGATTTAGTTGGAATAGAGGATTCCATAAGGCTGTTTTTGGACCAGCAGCCGCTTCCTTTCACTACTATTATAATCAGAACTCTTTAACAGGTGTTTTTTAGACCAAAGGAAGTAAATGCTAAGGAATCTTCTAAGCTATTTTGGACAAGGGGAACCAGTGTAAACCATTTGAATTACTTCTCAAGTTGTAGTTTATTTAAATGCCAGTTCAACTGCTCTAGTGTAAATTGCACTTTTTACGGTGGACTTGAGAAATTTGAAATGTTTTCCTCACTGTCCCCAACGAAACTGAAACAAAAGTATCTTAAGCATGGCTGTTCTCTCTCCTGCGAAGCCCACAACTTTACTTACAGAAATCGAGAGGATATGACTTTCAAGAAGAGGAGATGGTAAAATACTTAGTTAAAAAAAGAAATGTGGTACCCAAAACATATGAAGGGAAACCGAAACAATCTGGATTCCAAAGCCGCAACCCAGTTCCAAGCACAGAACACTCTTCACTAGAGACTCTGGACTTCTCCACTTGCCTGCTAGAGGGCGTCAGGGCTTTAGTAAAGAACAAACCAAAACCAAACCACCTTTGAACTGTTCTAATCTGGAGAAGCTCAACCCTGCTCTGATTATTGCTCCCAAACCACAGGTTGCCTCTGTGGACACCTCTTATCTCTGTTTTAGTAGTCTCACCTTCAAGCTCACTTTTCACTTCGTGTTTTACAGTTCTTTCTCCATCAAATTTTTCTCTCTCCTTTCTTTAAAAAAAAAGTAAAAAAAAAAAATTTCAAGGTGCTGTTGAAAAACAAAGAAGACTAGGGCATACCCTGACAGCACTTTGCCTTGGTTTTCACATTTGTATATGGAAGGAATTATAGTTTTCAAATATTCTGAGGATAGGTACTAAGCAGATGACATCAGAGTCAGGTGGGCAGCTTGCTAAAAATATAAATTGCAATTCTCCCCCCAGTCCCACACTGGCCCAGAGATTCTGATTCTCAGTGGATTTGGAAAAGGGCCAAAGACTCTACATTTTAAAAGCATTCTTCCAGATGATATTAATTTTTTCCCAAGTTTGGGAACATCTGGACTTTTATTTCTTTTCTAACATTCCATGTAAAAAATATTAAGTCTCCCAAAGTAATTAATGTCCAGTGATGGTTTATCACACACTAGGATTGGAAGCAAAGGAAAAGAAGGAGGTCTTGGCAAGTTTCCCTAAAATCGCATTTGGGCCCAACAATGACATTTTCTTCACTGTGGGACTGGGATGGCCATGTGCTCTTGAGGTACGCCAGGCCTTGAATACTAGCCCACACAACTCAGATTGAGCCCTCAGGAGAGGCTGTTCCCAAGGGCTACTCTCCGAGAATGCTGCCAGATGCTTCTGAGCCTAGAATGTTCTTCATTTCCAAATCTGCTCTCTGCAAATGAACCAGAGATCATGTTCAGGAATTTATAGTATCACTTAACTAAGCCTTTGTTATGGAAGCAAAAATCCCCTTTCAAATATGAAATGAATTTTTCCAATATGAACTAAAGATATTTTGGACCATTTATCTTAAAAGCATGGGCCATGCTTTTCTCAAACATCATCTAAAAAATTCAAGGAGAGAAACATATCAGTTGTGGTCAAATATCACTTAGGTATAAAAGATCATATCCAAATAATGTAGTATATAACCAACAGGTAAGTAAAGGCCAGGGTGTGAGTTTGGGGGAGCCTGTTATCATATGGATTGTTTGTTCTGGGTAGACTGTAGCAAGACAGAACTTGAGCTGGATCTAAATGAGGAGACAGGACATTACAGGATTCAGGTTAGAGAGGAGATATACAATCTTGATTCTGGGATTCTACAAAGCCAGGTGGGTTTTCAGAAAAAAGAATCTATTCTTTTAAGATTCTTTTGGAATATGTGCAGATACCCTTCGCTGTGCATTACTTCTTTTCAGTCTGCAGATATCACAGATTTTTATTTTACCATAATTATGAATTGAGTTCCTAATAGGCACAAAGCAATGTGCTAGGTGTTTGGATATATAGCAACAAAAACAACAATGGCACAATATGAATGATAATAATAGAAACAATGATAACCACTTATATTTCACATTTATTTGGACACTATTATTTTCCTAGAGTTGCTGTAACAAATTACAACAAAACAGGTGGTTTGAAACAACAGAAATTTATTATCTCAAAATCCTAGAGATTAGAAGTCAGAAATCAAGGTGTTGGCAGAGTGGGTTCCTTGGAGACTCTGAGGGAAAAAACATCCCATGCCTCTCTCCCAACTTCTGGTGGGTCTATGTTGATTTCTTGGTTTGTAAGTGCATCACTGTCATCTCTGTCTTTGTCTTCAGATGGCATTCTTCTTTCTGTGTATATCTTTGTATCTCTGTTTTCTCTCTATAAGGACACTAGTCATTGAATTAGGGTCCACTTTAATCCGTAGGACCTCATCCTAACTAATTACATCTGCAAAGAATGTACATTTACATTTCCAAACAAGGTCACACTCACAGGTACCAGGGACTAAGACTTGAACATATCTTTTTAGGAGATAAAATTTTACCAACTACAGGCAACAACCATGTGCACTGTGCAAAGGATTTTATCTGAATTTTCTCACCTAATACTGAAAACCAGTGAGGTTGATACTACTATCATCCCAGATCTGATTTTCAGCCTTTAATGCCCAGAACTCCAAAGCTGCATATCCAACTGCTACTTGGCACTTCTACATGGTTGCTAATTCCCTTCAGATTACTCAATCTTAGTCTAAGGCATTACTGTTCATATAACTGTTTGAACCAAAACCCCAAGAGTAGTTCTTTATCTCTCATTTTTCCTTACACCAATTTAATTCAATCTAGAAGGTCTTGTTAGCATGTTCTCAAGAGCAAAAACAAAAACAAACCCCCCAAATTCCTGAATCTATCTACTTCTATTTTTCCATTTCTCCCTGTGTTAGTTATCTCTTGCCGAATACTAATTTATGTTAAAACTTTACGGCTTAAAACAACAAATATCATCTCACCGTTTGTGTAGGTCAGGAATCCAGGTGCAGCATAGGGTCATTGGCTCAAGGTCTATCATAGGATTGCAGGCAAGCTATCAGCTGGGGCTGTGGGTTTATTTAATAGATTTAGTGGTAGGGAGGGGGATTCATTCAGAAGGGTGTTGGCAGACCTTGATCTTTCACTCTGTGGGATTCTCCACAGGGCTGCTTCACAATATGGCATCTGGTTTCCAGCAGGGTGAGTGATGAGAGTGAGAGAGAGAGAGAGAGAGAGAGAGGAATTGGCATGAAAGCTATAGTGTTTTTATGATCTAGTAAAAGTGATACTCCCACCACCTCTTCCCTGTTCTATTTTTTGGAGGCCAATCAATAAGTCTAGGGGCACCTGGATGGCACAACCAGTTAAGCATCTGCCTTCAGCTCAGGTCATGATCCCAGAGTCCTGGGATCAAGCCCAGTGTCAGGCTCCCTGCTGAGTGGGGAGCCTGCTTCTCTCTTTCCCAATCCCCCCACTTGTGCTCTCTCTCTCTCTCTCTGTCAAATAAGTAAATAAAATCTTAAAAAAATAAGTCCAGTCCACACTCAAGGAGGGGGGAATTATATAGGCATATGATTACTAGGAGGCAGACATCATTGGGATCATCTTGAAACCTGACATAGGGCAGGTTGTCACAATACCCAGCAGGAAACAGGAGTTGAAGTCCTACAGCTCTGCAGTGCTGGAACAATAAAGACTGAAATTCAAGCTTAGTAAAGTGGAGGGGAGTAAGTAAACAGTCTAGGCTTTCAGGCCAAACCCCAAAAGAGGAACATCCTAAAGGTAAGTTCTACACTCTATTCTTAACATCCTGAAAATACACACTTTCTTCAAATACACATAAAACATTCACCAAGATAGGCCACTTGCTGGGCCAAAATCAAGATTCAACACATTTCAACGGGTTGAAATCATACAGAACATGTATTTTGAGCACAGTGGAATTAAACTAGATATCAACAAAAGAATGATAACTGTAAGTCTTTGAATGTTTCAAAATTAAGCCACACATTTTATTTATTTATTTATTTATTTTATTTTTTTTTTAAAGATTTTATTTATTTATTTGAGACAGAGAGAATGAGAGACAGAGAGCATGAGAGGGAGGAGGGTCAGAGGGAGAAGCAGACTCCCTGCCAAGCAGGGAGCCCGATGCGGGACTCGATCCCAGGACTCCAGGATCATGACCTGAGCCGAAGGCAGTCGCTTAACCAACTGAGCCACCCAGGCGCCCCAAGCCACACATTTTAAACAACCCTGATTAAAGAACTAAAATACAAAACGTTATAAAACAAATTATAGAATATTTTAAAGTAAATCATAATAAAACATGGCATCAGATTTTGAGATGCAATCAAAACAGTGCTTAGAGGGAAATTTATAGCTGTAAGTGCATATTTTTGAAAAGAAAAGAGGTTGGGGCGCCTGGGTGGCTCAGTCGTTAAGCGTCTGCTTTTGGCTCACTCAGGTCATGGTCCCAGGGTCCTGGGATCGAGCCCCACATCAGGCTCCCTGCTCGGCGGAGAGCCTGCTTCTCCCTCTACCACTCCTCCTGCTGTGTTCCCTCGCTCGCTGTCTCTTTCTCTGCCAAATAAATAAATAAAATCTTAAAAAAAAAAAAAAGAAAAGAGGTTAAACATCAATGATCTAAGCTTCCAACTCAAAATCCTAGAGAAAGACAAACACTTTAATTCCAAAGAAAGAAGCAGCATGGGTATATTAAAGATAAGAGCAGAACATTTGGACAGCCCCTGCGATGTCAGGGATTAACCTTCTAGTTGCTGACTCAGAGAGAGTGGGTGGAGGAACTGTCAAGAGAAGACCAGAGCGGCCAAGGTGGGGTTACTCGGGGGGCTTTCAGCATATCCATAAAGGAGAATATTTATTTCTAAGGGCAAAGAGAGAAATGAATAGTCTAATACTAAAACCAGAATCTGTTTCCCCAGAGTTCCCCAGAGGCTACCTGGGAGTTAGGAGAGGAAGCCAACTCTTTAATGGAGAGGTGTGTCCATGAGTCTCAAAGCAGGTCGTTCCCAGAACATTCGCCACTAAGTCTCCCAGCCACCCACCCTCGGATCAAATATTTGTTTATCATTTTTATCTTTGAGGGAAATGCAGCAATAAATAAAACATAGTCCTTGTATCTATAGTTTATAATCAAGGGGAAAATCAAGATAAGGAATCATGAGATTCATTAACTTCACACAGTGAAATTCAGCTTGGCTGCCTGCTTTCTAATTCACCACTTGACAACATCAGTTCTTTCTACGAGTCTTTCACAGATTTTTCTTTGCCTTACATACTAGTCCATGTATTCAAAAAACATATCCTGTGTGCCCAGTTTTCTCACATTGGGTTTCAAAGACTCCATCAGTCTATCCATATACGTTATCAGTCCTCTCACCTTCAAAAGAGGAATCACAACATCTTAATCGGATCACAGCCACGACTTTACTGCAGGAAGTGGTGACTGAATCAATACAGCCTTTTGCTCTTGGAGGCCTCTCAGGAGACTGGGGGCAGGTTTAATAGGACAGCAAACAATCAACTAATAGTTGAGTCAGTGTTATCTGCAACACTCAGAGGGGCTGTGAAGCAACAGAACAGGCCTTCTTGTTGCCAAGGAGGTCATCCTGGTGGGCACCATTTGGACAGTGTGGCCAAGGTAGAGAAAGGTGTTCGAAGAGGCATCTAGCCCTCGGCTAGCTGTCTCCTGGGCCTCATGAAAGGGTCTCTGAAAGCACAGAGTCTGGCTTTCTGTGCTCTGAAGACCAAAGGGCTGCAAATACTCATCTCGTGGCTATAGAGATAACCTACATCTCTGTCTGGCAGAGTGGACAAGCTATGTTGAAACTCTACAAAACCATACAGAGAAGTTTTATCTTTATCCAGGCTTAACTTCAAAGTGAATTTGTTGTGATTTTCATGTGTATTTTTTAAAGTCACTTCATCCTTAGGAGAAACATATACTGTCCATTGAAATGAGATTGTTGGAGAACTTAGGGGCCTTGCTTCCTAAGTTACAAGGAAATATCTTTAACAGGAATTAGTAGTATGTATGCGTCTGCCTGATTTTAGGCTAGGTGTTGCTGACCAAGTTTTTGCTCCATTGGTTTTCCAACGACCAACAGATAAACTAGTGACAAGGTGAATGAATGGGCCCACAGTGGTAGATCCCTACAATAGAACACTGTGCAGAAATAAAAAGGAGCAGCGCACTAGGACACAAAATATCCAAATAATGATGCTGAGTAAAAGAAGGCAGGCAGAAGTTAGTTTATACTGTATGAGTCCCTTTATGTGAAATTCAAGAAATTGCTAATGAATGTCCAGTGACAACAGGAGTGACTACCTGTGGTTGTGGGGTCATATAAGTAGGGACAGGAGGAGGGGACTGCAAAGGAGCAGGAAGAAATTTCTGGTTTGATCCACGCACACTAGCACGCACACACCACATGTGCACATACACATATATATGTCAAAATTTACTGTGGCGATGGTTTTGCAGGTGTGTATGTATACACTTGCAAACACATAAAATTGTATACTTTAAACATACGCGGTTTATTGCATATCAATTGTACCTCAATAACACAAAAAGGGGGGTACTCTTATGGTATATCTTTATTGCTACCTGAACTGATCTCATTAACTCATTCCGAAGTTCCTTGGGGGCATAGCTGATCTGCTCTCAATGACCACAGGAGGCTAACAGAAAGCAGTGATGAACATCAGGGGGGTGACCCCCTGGGACGAGGGCAGGAGCTCTCCTCTGAGGAGGAGAATGCCAGCCCAGGCTACTCATGGGCTCTTGTTGACCTCAGTGGGTTAAAAGAATATTAAAAGTGGGATAAACTAGGATTGTGAACCTTCCTTGGCACTTTCATACCTTCCTGACACTGCTTTCCATGAAAGAATTTATGATTGGTCAGATTCCAAGGACGTTGATCGAGCTACATTTATTAGTAGGTGGAGTTATTGTTTCTTAACCAAACGAACTCAATCTTTCTCTTCCATTTTTTTCCTTCTGGGCAGCAGAGTATGTAAAGCCTGGACTTTTCTCCTGTTCTTATTCCAGTTTGTGCTAGTGAATAACTCCTCCTTGAAATGCTTTCCACTTGATTTTGAAGATACCACACTCACCATTCATTCTCTTCTTATTTTGTTGGCCACTCCTCAGTCTCCTGTGCTGATTTCTCTTTATTTCCCGGGACTCTAAATATTGGCGCTCTCCCAGGGTCTTAGCCTATTTGGGCTGATATAATAAAGATGTCAAAGACTGGGTTGCTTATAAACAACAGAAATTCATTCCTCACAATTCTGGAGGCTGAGAAGTCCCAGATCAAGGCCCTGGCAGAGTCAGGGCCTGGTGAGAGCCTGCTTCCTGGTTCACAGACGGCCAACTTCTTGCTGCGTCTTCACATGGTAGAAAGGGTGAGGGAGCTCTCTGGGCTCTCTTTTATAAGGGCACTAATCCCATTCATGAGGCCTCCACTCTTATGACCTAATCACCTCCCAAAGACCCCACCTTCCTATGCCATCACACTGGGGTTTAGGATTTTAACATATGAATTTTGTTTATGTGTAGCGATGGGGACAGGGGGACAGATATTTAGTCTATTGCACCCAGAGTACAAGCCTCATGTCTTTTTTCTTCTCTGCTACATGCATACAATAGGTATTCTCATTCCATTTCAAGACTACTAATATCATCCAAATACCTATGATGACTTCCCAACCTGAACCTCTCTCTGAACTCCAGACTTGTATATCCAGTGATCTACTTGACATTTCCTTTCAGATATCTAAGAGACATCTTAACATGTCTCAAACTAAACTTTTGATTTTCCCCACTCCCACCATTTCTATTCTACCTTCCGTTTTCCCCATCTCAATTATGGGCAACTCTGAACCTTGAAATCCATCCTGAGTTCTTTTTTCTCACACATCCAATTGATTAGAAAGTCTTGTTTTTTTACCTTCAAAATAAATCTGACCAATTTTCACCATGTCTTCTGCTGTAATGTAATCCATCATTATCTTGTACCTGAGTTAATTCAGTGGCCTCCTAACTGCTCTTTATGCTCCTCCTTTTCCCTCTACAGCAGCCCAAGAGACCTTATAAATCCTAAGTCAATTCTTGTCACTCCTGTACTCAACCTCCCCACCCCCAATGGCTCTTAAAGTGCTCAGGGTCAAATCCAAAGTCTTCCTTGTGGTATCTAAGTGCCTTCATGACCTTCCCTTCTCCTGTCTATCACCACTCTGCCCTTGTTCACACACTATAGTCACAACAAACACTTTGCTTCCTCTTGAGCTCTCTAAGCATATTCCTACTTATTCCCAATTGATGGTCTTTCCTATTACTGTCTCCCTGGCCTGGAATGCTCTTCTCCTAGATACCTATTTCATCCAGATTCTTAATGCCTTCCCTTAAAATCATCTTAGGGGAGGCCATTCTTGACCCTCTTATATAAAATAGGAACCCACCCATCTCGATCACTTCCAGTCCTCCTTAGTCTGTTCATTGTTCTCCACTGTTCTTACCACTGTCTTACATATTATATCTTTACTTGTTTATTCTCATTCCCCCTGGCTCAAGCAAACATGAGGAAAGAGTCTCTGATTATTTCATTTGTTGCTCTATTCCCAATGCCTGGACACAGAAGGCAGTCAATAAATATTTGTTGAATGAAGATATGAAGTATTCTCTTTTTGCTAAGGCAGTCGTGCTCAAGCTTTCCCTAATACATTCCATTCCTAATTTCCTCCTCTCCTTGGGAACAATGGGCACACTATTCTTTAGTTCATACTTAATCTTTAAGGCAGAATGACAGAGAGGGACTGGTGCCCACATGGCTCAGGACTAACACAGGACCAATCTGATAATGATGGCATCTGTAGGTGCCAGCATGGCTGCTCAGAGACCACCAGGCATGGGCACTCAGTTGGCTACCAACTTCTCATTATTGGGCTTCTCTAATTTCCAATTCTATAGTATCTCCACCAAATGTCAAATTATTTTAAAGAATAAGAACATACTGTCACATTTTGTGTTTTTTATTTAGAAACAATCTCAAACTCACATAGAAGTTGGAAGTAAAGTTAGAGACAACATTTTGTGTTCTGAATCATTTGAGAGTAAATTGTCAACTAGATGCCCCTTCACCTCCAAATACTTTCATGTGTATCTCTAACAAAAAAGGACAGTCTTCTACACAGCCACAACCCTCAGAATCAGGACATTAAGTGATACAATACTAACATCCCATTCTCTGTCTCCTAATTGTTCCAACAATGTCTTTTGTAACAGAAGGATCTTCAGAATCATGTGTTGCTGTTCGTCGCCATATCTCTTTGGTCTCCTTCAATCTGGAACAGTTTTTCAGCTTTCCTTTGACTTTCTTGGCATTTTGAAGATTAAAAAAAAAAACAAAAAACCACAGTTATTTTGTAGAATGTCCCTTGATTTCAGTTGTCTGATGTTTTCTCATGATTAGATTCAGGCTATGTATCTTGGGCAGATATTTTACAGAGTGATGGTGTTCTTACTGGAGCCTGTCAGGTAGCACGCGGTTTTGATTGTCCACACTACTGATTTTGTTTTCTTTGCTTACTTGATTAGGGGGATATTTGCTATGCTTGTCTATGCTGAAGTACTCTTTTTGCTTTTCTTTTTTTTTTTTAAAGATTTTATTTATTTATTTGAGAGAGAGAATGAGATAGAGGGAGAGCATGAGAGGGGGGAGGGTCAGAAGGAGAAGCAGACTCCCTGCTGAGCAGGGAGCCTGATGCGGGACTCGATCCTGGGACTCCAGGATCATGACCTGAGCCGAAGGCAGTCGCTTAACCAACTGAGCCACCCAGGCGCCCTCTTTTTGCTTTTCTATTTAATAAACATTTGGGAGGAGATGCTTTAAAATGATATAAAGTTCCCATTCCTCATCAATCTCTCTATTCGTTTATCTATTTGTATCAGTATGGATTCATGGGTTCTTATCTTAAGACTAATAATTTATTACTATTATATATTTTTGCTTAAATTTTCCTAGACTTGGCCAGTGGGGGGCCTTTCATGTTAAACCCTCTCTCCTTTCGACAAGCTCTCATCTTTCTTCGAGGTTTTTGTTTTGTTTTGTTTTGTTTGTTTGTTTATTTTAGCAATAAAATGTTTCAGTTTTATCTTCTATCTCCCAAGCCCTAGTTCTGAAGTCAGTCATTTCTCTAAGGAGTCCTGGTTCCTTTTAGAGGAGAATGGTATTTAGAATCCAAGATCTGGGCGTCAGATGTGCTCACTGCTGCTGGGGAGTCGTTGCTCCAACACCCTCAAGTGAACAGGCCTAGACAATATATGTATGTACACACACATATACATAATACTTATGCTTATTTATATCTTTACTTCTTTTTTTTTTAAAAGATTTTATTTATTTATTTGACAGAGAGAGACACAGCAAGAGAGGGAACACAAGCAGGGGGAGTGGGAGAGGGAGAAGCAGGCTCCCCGCAGAGCGGGGAGCCCGATGTGGGACTCGATCCCAGGACCCTGGGATCATGACCCGAGCCGAAGGCAGTCGCTCAACCGACTGAACCACCCAGGCGCCCTATATCTTTACTTCTATATGCGCCTATACAATCATCAACAACTTTGGATTCATACCAGTTACCTTAGTTATAATCCAACATAGAGTTTATTCTACTTTCCTCTTTTTTTTTACATTGGTAATTGTCTTCACTGGTAGTGAGAGACTTGACTCCCATTATACTTGCTACGTTTACTCATCTGATCAGTATGTATGCAACCAATCTCCAATTACCACCATCAGTTGCCACCATCACCCCACCCCTCCTTACCCTGTCATTATTTCAACACCCTGCTGGGACAGTTCTTCTCAGATGGATGCCCTCCTCACTCTGCTCAGTCTCTGATACCATGCATTGGGCAGCGGTCCTACATGGATGACAATTAAAATGGCTGAGGTTCTGACACCTTTCAATAGGCTCCTTCCTGCCCCCCCCATATAACTTGGGCTCTCTCTGGCAGACCTCCCATGTGAATCTCCCCCTACCAACCCAGTAAAATCTTGTTGTATTTCATTTTGATTAGGCTTAAGGTGCATTAAAAAACAAACTGAAGTTAGTTTCAATTTACTGCAATAATTTGATCTATGTGCTACACATTTTTTTCTGAAATATGCTGTTTTCTTCCAGCCAATAGTATGTTTCATTAATCAGGGATCCATAGCCTTTTCAGCCATGGCTTTCAAAGGGGCATTACCATGACACTGTTTATTTAATTAAATTGATTAATTACAACATCAGAAGACTGTTCCAAAATAGAATCCACTTGATCCAAGGCCAGGTAACTACAAAATCTGCAAGGCATAGATTCCAGGATCTTCAGATTGAGCCAGGTAGGCAAACTCTCTGCGGGCTGAGTGTGCAGAGTGGGCAGCGCTGATGATTGATCCACTTACACACTGAATACACTTGGGTGGAAGAATAAAAGTGAACTGACACTTCTGAGGGTTACAAATACTTACTTCCATCTTCTTTTAAGACTGCAGAGAGGTTTAAAAGAAAATAGTACAGAACTACCCTACAATCTGGCAACTGTACTACTAGGTATTTACCCAAAGAATACAAAAATGTTAATTCAAAGGGATACATGCATGCAATATTTATAGCAGCATTATTTATAATAGCCAAATTTTGGAAACAGCCGAAGTGTCCGACGACTGATGAATGGATAAAGAAGATGTGGTACACATATACAATAGAATATTACTGAGCCATCAAAAAGAATAAAATCTTGACATTTGCAATTACATGGATGGAGCTACAGAATATTATGCTAAGGAAAATAAGTCAGTCAGAGAAAGACAAATACTATATGATTTCACTCATATGTGTAATTTAAGAAACAGAACAAATGAGCAAAGGGGAAAAAAGAGAGAGAAAGAGAGGCAAACCAAGAAACAGACTCTTTCTTAACTATAGAGAACAAACTGATGGTTACCAGAGGGGAAGTGGGTCGGGGGATGGGTGATAGGTGATGGGGGTTAAGGAGGGCACTTGCTGTGATGAGCACCAGGTGTTGTATGGAAGTGTTGAATCTCTGTATTGTACACCTGAAACAATATTACACTGTATGTTAACTAACTGGAATTTAAATAAAAATGTAAAAAAAAAGAAAAGAAAAGAAAATAGTACATGTGACAACAATATTTAAATGTATGATTTTTGAAGAAAGGGTGGTTTGGGTTTGTTTTTGTTTGCAGTCAGTTTATCTTGCCTTTCCAGTGTTAATGACAGCTCTGAGAAATGCACTGGACTCCCTGTCCTTAATTTTAGCTATCCCTTGGGCTTCTATAGGCTTAGTTGGAAAGTATGAGCTTTTTGAAAGCCTTCTTTGCTCATGAAAACAGAGGGAGCTCTTGGTGAGGCAATTTATATCTTTTGTCACAATTTGTATTTTTGCACAGAAAACACTTCACCATAGGAAACTAAACCACCACCCGAGATGCTACAATGATGTCTGTATATCAGTGTTCTTAGCCCTTCCACTCTCTGTGAATGAGGGCATGACACAGGGGCCTTAAGTAAGACAGACATGTGTTTGATTCTGTTTAGTGGCTTGGCTAAATCTTTTCCTTCTTCTGACCCTCACTACTTCATCCGGTTTCCCACTTCATAGTGATGTGGTCCTAGGCAAGTTGTATAATCTTTCAGTGTTTCCCCACCTATCAACCAAGGATAATAATAGTACCTACCTAATAGGTTTTTGTGAAGATTAAATAAGGTAATGCAGATACAGTGTTCAGCACAGTGCCCCGTACATAATCAGTGTATAATAAATTTTTCTCTTCTTAGCTATTATTCTTGTATTTTACATGTTTTTATAGTCTTTCTTCAGTGGTAGTATATTTTCATCAGCCACCTCAGGGATATTTTGGAGACTCTGCAGTGATTCACAGCTCTGCTCTCTACAGTGGACATATCAGGAAAGGTAGTTGGCTTTTTTTTTTTTTTTTAATCACTGCCAACCTTTGTCACCAAGAACATTTGTTACCTTTTCCCAAAGAGCAGAGGAAAAGTTGAGTAAGATGAACTCTTCCCTCTACCCCGAGGAAATACCAAGCTTTGGAGGTATTTTGTAAATTTTGGAAAAAGTAGGAAGAACTTGGTGTTAGAATAGTAGCAGGATGCGTATTTGTGCTGAGTCATGTTGAAAACTTGCTGAACTTGGAGACATGAATTGATAGTTGCACCAGTAGGTGCAATTAGGTGAGTTGTTTCAACAGCACTTGGAAACAAAAAGCGAGAAAATCAGCAGTTAGGGTAAAACAAGGTTAGAGTTTGATGAGGAAGAGTTGAAGGCACTGGTGAGAGATTATTTAAGGAGATGAATCATAGGATATGGCTGGCAGAAAAGGAGATAAAGCCAGAGAGATGCTCATAGATTATGAGACAACCAAAGATGGAGAGATCAGGAGACAGGCAGTCCTTACTAGGCTGAAGACCCAAGGTACTGGGTATAAAGGTTTGAAAGGGCTGACAGAATACAAAATTTTGGTGGGATTTTATAGTTTCAATATTTCAGGCTTGGATGACTCTGGATGACAGGTATTTCTGGTCATGGTCTTGAGAGTAGGAGGGGCAGAGAAAGTAAGGGGAAAGCCATTAGAGTTGAAGAGGTTGTGAAACTCTGAGTCCAGAATGTTCCATGGATCCTCCCTGATATTCCCTGACATTATTGGGACTCAAAAGTTCCCAGAGTTTTTTACCTGAGAGACATAGCTCTTCTCCAGGGCACGGAAGCCAGGAGTGATCCCACCCTCAGATGAGACTCCGCTTGCTATTAAAAGGATAAAATGAAGAGGAAGAAGAGGAGGAAGTGGAGGAGGGAGACTGAGGGGAAGGAAAAGTGGGAGAAAGGAAAAGAAACAAAAGGAGTTCTGGCTCTAAGTGGTTCTTCAGTGCCCTTGTAATTGCATTTCTGCCTGATCATTTCACCAGACCGCCTGTCATATCTGAGTTTCTTTTGCACTTAAGTTATGCTCTTCCTACTTAATATTTACGTCACAGGAGAAGAGGCTCAGAGCACTTCCATGACTGGCCCATGATGACATAACATGCCATGTTACACGACAAGGGGGATAAAGGTTGCAGATGGAATTAATGTTGCTAATGGGCTGGCTTTAAGATCAAGAGATTATTCCGGGTGATCTGAGTGGGCCCACTGTCATCACAAGGATCCTTATAAATGGAAAAGGGAGGGAAAAGAGATAGTGTCACGATGATGCCATATAGGAGACTCACTGGCCATCGCTGACTTTGAAACCAGGGGCAGAGGGCAAGGGACTGAGGAGTGTGGGTAGCCTCTTAGAAGATGAAAAAAACAGGAAAACAACTCTTCCCCACAGCTTCCAGAAAGGAATGCAGCTGTGCTAACACCTGGATTTTAGTCCAGGGAGACCCATCTCAGACGTCTGACCTCCAGAACTATATGACACTAAATCTGTGCTGTTTTAAGTCGCCAACATTATGGGAATGCTTAATGGCGATAATAGAAAACTAATTCATACCCCCTGGAAATACCGTGGAGCATATGCTTCCAGTCTGAAGGATTCATACCCACCCCAAGCCTGTGAGGACCACCTTGCCCTTGGATCACGCTTTGCTGGGGCTGCCCAGGCCTGCACAGGGTTGAAGGAGTTGCTTTCCTGCACCTCTCATTGGACACATGGCTGGCTGGAGGCCATGGAGGACCAGTATGGGGCCAAATTCCTCCTGAATGGAGTAAGGAAGCCTGTTTCAGCCCAGAGGTGTGAAATCTTGGCTGGATTACCCAGTAAATTCTCAGGATGCTTAGCGAGCTCCCTGGTTTGCAGCATTCTCTCAGTAATGTAAAGCTCCAGCCCAGTGGATGCCCCCTCCATGAGCAGCTGGGCAGGTCAACTGGAGAAATACCTTCACACAGGTCTTGGGCTTATTTACTTCCTCCGCTGTCTTGGTTTCCTTGTGGGTGAGTGGAGGTGGGCTAGGAAAGGTGGGGTAATAAAAGTAGAAAGGCACCAAAGGGACCTGCAGACCCAGCGTAGCTCATAATCATTTGGTCTCATCACGTCTTCGTGCCCATGGACTTGTTCAGGGTTGAACCAGAAGATTAGCTCAGGCCATTTCCCTCTGTGTGACTTGGCCAAGAGAGAAACTGCCCATTTCTTTTTTAAATGGAAGTCCTAGTATGCCTTGGAAGGGAATCCCCGAGAAGCCTGGCGGATGGAGGGGTCTCCGTAGAGCATTGTTAGGAAAAGTTCGGAACTGGGTGGACAAAGGCAGCCAAGGGGGCAGCACTGAGCCGGGAGGGTGGAGGAGTGGGGTCCCCTGTGCCCTACCTCTGCGCTCGGCACTTTCGGCCTGTATTTCGGCCAGGGAGGGCTGGCCTGGGGGCCTCTCTTTTCGCAGTCCCGCCCAGGGTGGCTCTCCCGGGTCTCCCCTATTTGGCCGGCTCGGCAGGGCTCTGGGCGGGGCCGGAGGAGCGTGGGGGTGGGAGGCCGGAGGAAGATGCGCGGAGTTGGCTGCGAGGCCGGGCGCGGAAGGCAGAGGGGTGGGGATCTTGGGTGGGCTGCCCCCTCCCGCTCTGACCCGTTCCACACCCCGCGGAAAGCAGACTGCCAGTTGAATCATTCCCCTTTCAGGAGGGAAGGGGGATAAAGGTAACTAGCCCTTTTCTGCTTGAAAAAGCAAAGGGAAGTCGTGGGCAGCTTTGCAGCCGCTCCGTCCCACTCCTGGACCATGCACCTCTGCATCTTTCTGCTCGGCCACAGGCGAGGACTTGATTTCTTGAGCTGAGAGCTAAACCTTGGTGACTTTTCTTCTCCCCAACAACCGAATCATGCCATGTGCCCAGAGGAGCTGGCTTGCAAACCTCTCCATTGTAGCGCACCTCCTTAACTTTGGGGCCCTTTGCTATGGGAGACAAGCTCAGCCAGGCCCGGTGCACTTCCCGGACAGGAGGCAAGGTTAGTGGCTTTTCTTTATTTCCTTTGAAAACCGTGGTGGTGAGACGCGTGGAAAGTTGGTTGCTCTCCCTTCCCCTCCCCCACTGGCTGAACTCTGCAAAACTGTTTGGCTGAGTTGTAAGGAAATCTGGGCTGGGAGCTCAGTAACATAGGGTGTCTCAGAATTCAGTGTTGAATGTGATGGTTCCTTAATTCTTACTGAAAGGCCAGTATCCCGTCTCTTATACACTAATGCTGTGGCAGGAAAGACCCAAGAGGTAACTGGTAATGCCCCCCCCCCCTTTTGTCTCTTCTTTGAATGCTGCTCTGTTTCAATCCTCTATTTTTCAAATCATGAATATGGAAAATGATTTTTTTTTTTTTAAGTTCCAACTGGCCACTGGCGGTGTTTCCAGTTAGTTTCAGCTCTGGACAGGGGAGGGGAAATGTGATTCCGGCCCCCTGCTGAGTGAGTTTGGCTGTGTTTTGGTTTCCTGGAAAGATTTAGGGCTGTCTTTTAAAAAATAACAGTTCTTTTTGGGGGACATTTACCACTGTAGGGGCTCACCTTTCCCTGTCCTGCCTTCCTGGGGGCGGCTGACTGCACGTCCTTGTGAATGTCATGAAACATACAATGCTATGGAAAACACTGGCGGGGTTGTGAGGACAACTTGTCCTTAAACCTAACCCCTTGGGCAGAGCAGCACGGCTGCCTTGGTTTTTTTTATTGGACTTGGAAGGGTCAGAGACACTTTTGTGTTCGGTGGGGAGTTCCTTGCGCATCTAGGAGAAGATAGAGGGGCAGCAATGGCCCGCATGGCTGGAGAAAGTTCCATGCATCGAGACTGCTAAGGCACTCTGCATGTGTCAGCCCAGCAACCACTGTCCACAGCCTTCTGGGGTGCAGGGACCATTGTTACCGTCCCGGTTTTAATGCTGAGGAAGCCTGATGAGTTTATGGGCCCAGCTCATGGTGGAGTGAGGTTTTGAACCCAGGTAGCCTGGCTCCAGAGGCTGGCCTCTTAGCAATAATAGGGTAGGGGCAACACACACACACACACACACACACACACACCCACCCACCCACCCACCCACCCACCACTGCTTTAGCAAACATTATGTTCAGTGTTTGCTGACTATGCTCAAGCCTTGAGAAGCTTCTCTAGCATTTGGGCCCCCTTTAATCTGCAAGACCACTTGGGTGGCAGAGATCAGGAGCCTGCCTTTGTTGAGGATTTCCACACAGGGTTCTGCCTACATTGCAAAGTTCAAATACTGCTGAGAGCTCATCTGCTGTGACTTCAGGAGCAATCCGAAGCAAGTCCCTTTGCTTTCCTTGGAAGCTGGAGCCTGAACACCAGGGTTAGATGTCAGTCACCCAGCACTTGCTTGTGTAAACCTTCCAGATACAATCTCCCACCCCCAAGTTTAAAATAGCAGCATTTGTTTTTCTTTGAAAAACAGCCCCTTTGTGAAAAGTCTCCCTTCTGGCAGCACAATCAGAGCCTGTGAGCACTTCCCAGGGCGTTTGGAGAGGATTTGGTTCAAAGACACACATTCTCCTGCGTTGGTTTTCAGCTCTCCTTGCTCCACATCTTCTTTGTAAGCGAATTCAGCTTAGTGTGGAGCAGACCCCCCCTGGGCGTTGCTCTCTCCTCCCTGGAAGGGGAGAGATGGTTGTTTTGCTTGGTGGCCACTGGGGTTATGTGCTGAAACTATTTGACACTGACAAGTAGCTGTAGAGGGCTTGGAGTTTATCAGCGATGCACAGATATTTAGGTTTTAAAAATAATTTCCACTTCTAAAAGTCTTCTCCAGAATATTTGTTCTTAACTCACCAATGGATTTACAAGTAATCCACATTTGGTGCAACAGAGAAATTCCTGAGCAGGCTTCATTTAGAACCGAGTGGAGACAGGGAGAACAATTGAGAGAGAGAGAGGTGGAGAGAAGGGATGAGAAAATTCTACGGCTTCATGGGACTAGGATGACCTGGGTTTTGCCCCAAATGATCAGCCTGTCATTTCACAAACAACCGTTGTACCTAGATTTCCACTTCTACTCTGACAACATTTTTTTTGTTTTTAAGATTTTATTTATTTATTTGACAGAGACAGAGAGCACACAAGCAGGAGGAGTGGCAGGCAGAGGGAGAGGGAGAAGCAGGTTCCCCGCAGAGCAGCGGGGGGGGGGGGGGGCAGTGTGGGACTTGTTCCCAGGACCCCGGGATCATGACCTGAGCAGAAGGCAGTCGCTTAACCAACTGAGCCACCCAGGCGCCCTCTGACATTTTTGAATTGCACCCAAATTCTGAGCATTTAAACTTGAAAGTGACTTCAGATATCATCTCTGCCATCCTTATTTTTCCAGAGGAGGAAGGGGGGGCCTCGGAGGTGAGTCTGTTAGTCAGTGTGTTCAGTGAGCACCTATGAAGTGCTCCTTCACCCGAGGGGTGGAGGGGATTGTACAGGGTGTGGTTGGAAACATTCTGATCCTAGATAATCATTAACATTCTTTCTAGCCCTACGGGTCGGGCAGAGGGAGGATTTTAGCCCTGGAAAAGAACACAGAGGTACATCCAATCTTTTCTGGGACCAGAAAAGGCAGATTTGACACTCTGCCCAGTATTCTTTCCACATCACTCACTTGTGATATAGAAAAGTGCAGTGACTTCCACAAGGTTTCTTGGTTCCCAACCAAGTGTCAGAACAACGGGAAATATTAGTCTTGCGCACAACATACTGCCTTTTTTCCCACAACCAGTGATAGCCCCTTGGGTTCCTTATTCCTTGTATTGTCTACAAGTCACCGGCTGCATCTATGATCTCTTTTGCTCCCAGCAACTCTGAAATCAACAGGACGGGCACTTTATCCCACAGTAGAAATGTGTTTTCGGCAGCACAGGTTGGTGTAAGAACAGAGGGAGTGTTTCCAGACAAGTGTTTTGAGTGTGCTTTAAGACAAATGGCCTAATAATGTATCTATGCTATTTGGAAAAAAAGAAAGAAGGAAGTGATTTCATGTATTTTCTTTATGTAAGAAGACACTTCACAGTTTGGGTATTTTATTTGTGTTTGTTATCATAAGCAATGATAGTCCGGAGGTTGGTGGTCATATAGTTGGTGAGCAACTCCAACCTCCTGTGGCGTATTTTACAACTTGGGAGGGATCAACGCGATCCTCCACATCTTGACACATGTGGTTTTCTGTGGTAAAAATATATTTGAAAGGTTGCAGCATCCCATGGAAGAGAATTATGAAAATGAACTTCTGACTCTTAGAGAATTTCATTGCTCTTTTTAGTGAAGAGTCCTTAGAAATTCATTGCTCTCTAAGATAGAAATACACAATACAAAGAGTTAAGTATAGGTTTAACCTAAACTATAAAATCTGGCAGGTAAATATTCTCTTACCTCTCTCCTTTCTTTCTAAGCAGAGGGTAAAAAATCGCCTGATGTTGCGAATTTTCAAAAGCATTTGTGCCAACAGGCTTCACTCAAAGCTTCTCATGAAGTATCATCAATGTTTGTGACCGAGGGTTTCGAGGCTAATTTTAAAGAAGGCAAGTCAAGGTATTCAGGGCTGATAATGTGTTTCCATAAAGCTGCAGACTGTGATGGGATTTCAGTGTGCCTCAGTTCCTCCCACCCACAGCCTTGTTGACTCCCCAACTTGACATCTGGTTCTCAGCGGTAGCCCCTTGAGAAGCAGCAAGGGCAGCGGTTAGAAGGGTGGGCTTCGGGGTCAGATCACCCCAGAATGAATCCTTGTCCTTCTCCATTGTCTTTTTACAGGAGTGGGAATGAGGGCTAAGATGAGGGACATAGTTAATAATATCTGTCCCAGAGAACCGTACAGATTAGACAAGACCAGATTGGTATACTCTAAATGCTGGGCTTGACCACAGGAATGGTAAAAATTATTTCCTGACATATACTTTCTCCATTTCTATCATATCCCCTCTGAGCTCTGCCTTCTGTTGGCCAAAGTTATAGCTACCTCATCTTCCAAACTAAATACCCACTGAGAGGAAGCCAAGGTGAGCGAGGGCTTCTCTCCTGTCTCTGCTTGGAGTTTATACCTATTTATGGCCACAGTGATCCTTGATGGCCAAGTTTCTATCTTTAATACCAATCATAGCCACTGAGTGCTATTTGTCAAGCACCGCTCTACATCTATTACATATATTAATACACACTGGATCCTCACAGCCACCCTAGGGGGTGAAAACTCGTACTGTGACTCCTTTGTATAGATAAAGCAACGGCAGGTGGGCCACCAGCATAAGTCACACTCCCGTGGCCTCTTATTTCTGTCCACACCTATGGGCTGACATGGCTTAGCTGCTTCGTTTGCAATCAAATCAAGAGGCAAAACTAGTCTTACCCCTTGTTACTCTACCTGCCAAACAGGCCATTATTATCCTCCCTTTATTGCTGAGCAAATTGAAGCCTTTTAAAGAAGTCAAGCCACCTTCTTCTTGTCAAATCATCTCCCCAGGGCAGTGATATCACTTCTACTCTGTTATACATTTCTGCCAAGGGCAACTGCTTATGTACATGAAGTACAGGGGCTAAGAACATGATTTTGAAATAGGAAACATGAGATTTCAGTATAAGTGATGTTGCATATTGGCTCTGGGACCTCTCTTAGGCTCTGTTTCTTTATCTATGAAATGAGAATTCACTGAAATTGTGAGGACTGAGTGAGAAGGGACTGATGGTGCCTGGCTCATAGCAAGTGCTCGTTAAATGGTTACTGTGGTTATTATCATTATATTATTGTATAGCCAACTTATGCTGGATCTCTTCAAAACCCATTAGAAAGAAAGCAACTGGGTCAAGAGCTCTAAATTTGTTTGCTCTTTTATTCTTTGAGGAGTAGGTGCTAGGGCTTAGGCAAGCTTTATCTTTCATTTTATACTTTCAAAAATCATGTTTAATTCTTTGAGATGCATCTTCAGCGACAGGCCCTATAAGGCAAATAGGAGCATTCCCTGAGAGGGGGAGTCAGCATCTGGGCAGTGAGCACGCACAGCCGGGCCCATTGCAAGATGATGGCTATACACTGTTGGGTAAGACTTTTTTTGCCCCTAACTTCCATCCACTGCTCACCCTGGAGAAGCCAGAGACATTACTGTGAGTAGCAGAAGAAAAGAGTAACCCAAAGGAAGCCAATTGTATCCACTTTCTTCCGACCCACCCTGGCCTTTCCCCTCCTAAGCTCTGAACTTGGAAGGTCGGTGAGACTCTGATGCTAAATATGTCCAGATATTCTTTGGGGAGTATCAGAGGACTGAGTCAATTTGACTCCTAGTTCATGGCACGCTAGCGTCACTGATTTGCGCAAAACCCCTTTCTTGCTTTATTTTATTATTTTTTTTGCATTTTTGTCCCCACTCCCATTCCTCCTCATGGAAAACCATTTTAATGGGTTCCATATGTATTTTTCCTTTGCATATGTTCTGGCTGACTTTGTATTATTGTTTTGGTGTGCATGTATTTTCCATTGATGTCAGTGGCTCTGTATTAACTTGTATTGTTTCTTATTTTTCACTGAACCTTGTTTTTAAAGGTTTGTCCATGTTGCTGTGTGATTTGTTGCTCAGAACTGCTGCAATTAGAAGCAGTGATTCTGGATTTTTTTACACCTAAAAAACGGAGACTATTTATTAGTACCTAAGTTGAAAACTCTGCGCTCTGCCCCAGATTTCATCCAAGGCAGAGATGAACAATTTCACAAAGTGTGTTGGAAGGCAGTTGTCTGGGAAAAGAGGCTGTTTTATAAATGTACCCCATTAAGTCCAGTTCTTTTAATTAACCTACTACAGATGTGCTCGTTGATAGAGCGACACATTGCGAGCCAGGCAGCTGCGATGGGCAAGATTCTGCCTCCAGAGGCTTCGGGAATAAAGTCTGATGCACAAAAACCATGGTAAAATGAGGCTATTCTGAGAGGTATGGAAAGTTAAGGACCTGAAAGAACTTGAACCAGGGACCTTAGGAGAAAGAAGGGGGATTGTAGTTGGGATGTTCAAGCCTAAGTGAGAATAAACAGGCTATCAGTAGAGAGTGCAAAAGTGCGACGTAACTGTAGAAAACAACGTAAGCTAGAAGGCGCAAGGAATACATCTGGGAGGTGGCAAGTGGAATTTGATTTTCCTTCTCGCTCTCTTGCTTCCTCCCTGGCTCCTTTTCTTTCTTTCTTTTCTTTTCTTTTTTCTCTCTAACGCAAACAATGAGTTATTTTACTAAGTGGCTAATGGTTTGCCTGAAGTAGTCTGGCATCCTGAGGGATGATTCGCCCCTGCTAGTTAGGTTCCTTGTTCTTTTCAAACATCAGGATGAGGAGGAAGTGGTGGGAATTTAAACGTGAGCAAGCCAAAAGGTGTATGTGTTCTCCTGTGTGGAAGGGACAAGTGTCCTGTCTTGCATTTTTAAAGTTTTCATCTTACCATTTTATTTTGTATACTTTGTAAAAATAAAAAAAAAAAAAATCCAACTTTGTTTCTTTAAGTACCGGTTTCATGTTACAGAACACTAATGCTGTGATCCGTGTGAAGTTTGTCAGAGTCTATACGACGGGTTAGCTGTTTTTATTTTTCTTTGAACCTGAGTTAATGGGAAGTTCCTGAGGCGTTTAAGCTCCTTAAAATAAACAGTGAGACTCTGTGACTTGTATTCATCAACTCAAGACTTGAAACATTCCTTAAGCTGACCTTGCCTCCTTGCTAACTGGACGCCTCATGAGTGAATTCTCATCTTGATTTGTCTCTGGGAAAACATCTGCCATCCAGAGTTGTGCCCGGGTGCCGGCTCAGACTGCCACGTGTCATCCAGGAGGGGCCCCGAGTCGCTTTTGAGTGGTTCAGGGAGTTTACTGTTGCCGGTGTTTGTGCGGTAGATGGGATCTGTAAACTTCAGGCCAACAGGGGTATTTTGCCATCAACACGCTAAAGTCTAAGTTCCAAATGGCCGAGCGCTTACCTTGCTGGAGACTCAGCAGAGAGTGCTCTCAGTTTTATTCTTTGTGTCCTTTTCTTTCAGAGCATTTTATCAAGGCCCTGCCTGAATACCACGTGGTGGCCCCCGTCCGGGTAGATGCCAGTGGGCATTTTCAGTCCTATGGCTTGCACCATCCCGTCAGCAGCAACAACAGGAGGAAGAGAGACTTGGATGGCCCAGAGGAGCGGGTGTACTACAGAATTTCACACGAGGAGAAGGACCTGTTCTTTAACTTGTCCGTCAATCAGGGATTTCTTTCCAAAAGCTATATCTTGGAGCGGAGATACGGGAACCTTTCCCATGTGAAGATGGTGGCTTCCTCGGCACCCCCCTGCCATCTCCGGGGCACAGTGCTGCAACGGGGCACCAGGATCGGGACCGCGGCCCTCAGCGCCTGCCAGGGACTGGTGAGTGCCTGGGTCCCTCGCCTCCCTCCTCTGCCCCCAGGCCCCTGTCCTCCCAGCCTGCACACCCAGTTACCAGTGGGCTCGCACCCACCTTCAGCACGTGCAGATTCAACACTTGTGATGTGCATGGTCCTGGCTGCCAAACGGGTTGGGGAGAAATGCATGAAAGTAAAAGTTGACCAATGCGGGAGGTATGGAGAGTAAGGGCGCTGAGGCCTCAGAGCAGGGAGAACTTCCACCAGGAACGGCGTGGGGGGAAGGGAGGACTGGAGTCGGGTTTTCAGCCTCTGAGGCCGCTCTGAGGGGATTGTACCTGAGTGGCTGGCCAGCCCCTTTTGAATTAGGAGGACCTGGGTTTGGACTGAGAGAGGCTCATAGCGAAGACGGTGTCGCCAGCAGCTGCTCTGGTAGATAGCTGACTATGTGGACTTCGTCATCAGACTTCATACGGAAACTTAGGCTCAGTTTATCCCTTCGTGCCTTGGTTTGCTCACTTGTGAGAGATAAAATGGAGATAATGACAATACCCATCTCACATAGCAGGGCTTGGCAAAGAACGGCCCGCAGACCAAATCTGGACCACCACTTGTTTTCATAAATGAAGTTTTATTGGAACATAGAGAAGCCCACGTGTTTACATTGTCTAAGGCTGCTTTCACAGTACAACAGCAGAGCTGTTGGGATCAGGACTGTATGGCCCATGAGCCCCCAAAATTGCTATCTGGCTTTGATAGGAAAATAAAAGTCCTGATCCCCGTAATAGAGTATTGTGGGAATTAAATGAATAAATACATGTAAACACCTTAGGAGAGTGCTTACGAATAATACACACTCAATGGATGTTGGGTGCTATTATCAATTTTTTATGTTTCCAATATGCCAGGTACTGGATTGTGTGGCGTGTGAGGGGTTTTCTGTATGTCATCCTCTTCTGCTCTCCAGCCCCCCATCTTGGTTATATTTGAGTAGATGATGAAGCTTGAAGATGTCGAATAACTTTACTGCGCAGCTAATTTGAGCCCGAGACTTTCTACCCCTTACAAGTTGCCCTCTAATCCCCTCACCTCCCCTGGTTTTGGGGAACCACTAATCTACCTTCTATCTCTGTTATCTGCTTATTTGAAACGCTTGTTTTAATGACCCCTCCAGGAGATTCTGGTGCTCACTGAAGTTTAAGACTGGACTAGAGCAGTCATTCATAACCCTGGCTGAACATTAGGATCCTCTGCGGAGCTTTTAAAAAGTACCCATTCCCCACCCGTCCTCCCAGATGTTTGGATTTAAGTGGTCTGAGACTGGAGCTCAGACATCAGTAATTTTTTTAAAGCTCCCTAGGAAACTCTAATGTGTGGTAGGTGTTGCCAGCCAATGGATTAGCGTGAGTGGGGATTAATTAGCAGTATTAGCCAATATTACTCTAAAGTAGCAGTTCTCCCCGAATAATTCTAGCGTGCAGCCAGGGTTGAGAACTGCTGCTCTCAGTTGTCCCCCCTTTTCATCCTGTGCTTTCTCAGGGAGACTGCACACTGTTTAGCATTATTCCACGCTCGGGAACAGAATATTGGGACCTTTTCAATTTCAAATGGCCCCAGGGAGCAGTGTGGACTACCATGTGGGCATTTTCAGATTCAGATTCCAGATTCATACTAAACACAGGGACACAAAGAAGCAAATAGTCACTAATGGACTAATGTGGTAGCCAGATGATGGAAATTTTAGATTCAAATTGCTGAATGATTTTTGCCAGAAGAACGAGTCTACTGGCATAATTTTGTAGCCCGTTACACAGAATTGAACAGTTTATGGACAGTTATAAAATAGGCACTAAAATCCAAGTGACTTTCTTCCCTTTCTGTGAGCATACGAGCTGGCTGGCTCCAAGTTCATGTACCATTATGGCCAGTGCTCCGCATCGAAGTGATAGTGGTTGGACGTGTGTCTGATTTCTCCTGATCACTTATCTGGAATCTGACTTCTGTGGTATTTGTTTTCCCTTTCACCCAAACATGACCCCTCCATCAAATTCACAGGACGGCAGGCTTAGGATATATTCACTTTTATGCCCCCCACCACCCTAAGGACAGAGGTGGCGTTTGGGAAGGCTCTCTGAGGAAGCAAACACTCTCATGTGGAGGAGGACATCTGCTTCTCCTTTCTCTGGCTCAGGCCTGGCATAATCTTTGCTTTAGATGTAGTCACCCTAATGCTGTAGGCTGTGTTCTCTTGGGGTTGTCTATAATTTAGGGTCTATTTAGCTTCCCTCGGAGCAGGCTCAGATGGTTGCAAACTGAAGACCCAAGAAAGGTCACTCGGGCCAGGGTGTGGGGTGACCTCCTTCCTCCACTTAATACCTTCCACATGGCTTTGGTCCCCATCTTCTTGGAGGCTGCTCTCCACTGAGTCAGCCCGTGTCCCAGCCCAGCAGCATTCCCTCTGTCGTCTTTACCATTCTCGTCACTCTCTCCCTTCAAGTCTTTATAACCTTGAAGTTATGGAATTTGCTTCTTTTGAACAGTTTAGTTGATTTGTTCCATTCTAAGTTCTTTGATGGAGAGACCGTGTTGTTTAATCAATTAGACTTGGAAGTCCTCCTTGGTGGGAGTCATTACCTGTGAGACTCCCAGGGGGGTCGTTTTGGATTTGCTGTTGCCAGGGGCCCTCTAAGGATTTGTTCCAGGTCAGTTTGTTGTTAGTATTTCAGTTGACGTTTCTGTAAAGTGTTACACTCCACACTTCTGCATGATACGGGATTGGGGTTCTGACCCTTCATGGGTAACCCCCTTCATCGATGGCTTGGTCTAGTCTCCCAGCACCTGGACTGTATACCTGAGTCAGTAAATATTTTTAATGTTTGTTATTTTAGTAAATATTTTAAATTCTTGTTCACAGTCAGAGACAGTATTTCTCACCTCAGGCTTTATTAAAGTGAATATGATTTTTGGCTCTATCCTAAAGCCTAGCCTCAATTCCAGCCACTACCGGGGCATTAGATCCTGACCCCTAATCTGAATAGCTAGCTAGCTGGTCATGGCTCTCTCTCTCTCTCTCTCGAGGGCCACTAAGCTTCAACTCCCACTCAACTTTTTCCTTTTCCCTTTTAGCACACTGAGATTTTCTTTCTTGTTTTGAGCTCAATTATGAATTGAAATTTTCAAAGAGGTATTATTTTCAGTTTTTCTTTAAAGTTAAACTTTTTATTTTGAGATAGTTATAGATTCATATGCAGTTGAAAGAACTAATACTGAGAGATCCAATGTACCCTTGACTCAGTCCCCCCCAATGGGAACATCTTGCCCAAATTACTGTACAATATCATAGCCAGCATTTTGACATTGATACAGTCAAGATGCCCAACATTTCCATCACAAACAATTCCTTGTGCTGTCCTTTTATAGACACACCTGTTTCCTTCAGCCCCCCAGCTCTTCCTTATGTGTGCATTTTATATTTAAGCCATGATACATTTTTAAAAAAAATTTTCCCCTTTATTTAAAAAAATTTTTTTAAAAAGATTTTATTTATTCATTTGAGAGAGAGAGAGACAGAGAGAGCACAAGCAGGGGGAGAGGAAGAGGGAGGAGAAGCAGACTCCTTGCTGAGCTGGGAGCCCGCCCTGGGGCTCAGTTCCAGGGCCTGGAGATCGTGATCTGAGTCAAAGGCAGACGCGTAACCAACTTATCCAGCCAGGTGCCCCAAGTCATGATCCATTTTGAGTTAATTTTTGTATAAGATGTGAGACTTAGGTAGAGGTTCATTCTCATTCTCTTTTTTTTCTTATTGCCTATGGATGTCCAATTGCTCCAGCACCATTTTTTTAAAAAAAGTTACCTTCCTTCCATTGAATTGCTTCTATACTTGTCAAAAATCACTTGGAAATATTTTTGTGTCTATTTCTGAGTTTTATATTCTCTTCCACCAGTAGAATCTTTATCACTATAGCTATATAATTAGTCTGGAAATCAAGTAGAATGATTCCTACTGTTTTATATTTTGTCAAAATTGTTTTAGTAATTCTCCTTCCTTTGCCTTTCCATATAAGTTTTAGAATAATCTGACCACAAAAATTTGCTGAGATTTTGGTAAGAATTATATTAGACCTATATATAAATTTGGGAAATTAACATTTGTTATGTTTAGTCCAATCCATGAACATGGTAAGTCTCTTCCAATTCTTCCCATGAAACCTATCCAGGTTGACTGGTGGGACTGAAAGATCCAAGATGTTTGGTCTTCCCTCTTTCCCAAGGTGAGAATTTTGTAGCTCCTTGGGCCCTCCCTTCTAAATCTCACTCTGATGGCATTTCTCACCAGGAAATCTCCCAGCCATTAAATGGGTTGTTCTTATGGACCTGCAGGCCCATCCCACCTGTCCAGTAGTTAGTATGATTAGAGAATGAGGCTGTTAAATGGACTCAATAATTGCCTTGTATTTTTTTTTTAATTTACTTTTCTGGGTCAGAGAATTTATTTGGGGAAAAATTGTGAAACTGTTTTTGCAAATTTGTTCCCTTGGTTTGTTCACTCACGTTTATTCTTGAAGTATTCTGTTTTGGAGAATTTTCTGATTCTAAATTAGTCTGGTAGAATGATAGTAATTTCTTCTGTGCTGAACCTCACTGTCTTCCCTGCTGCTGAAAGATGGGGGCTGGTGGGCAAGACTTAGCTCATTGATTCAGAGCAGGTTTGGAGAAGAGTCTGCTCTGATGGAACCCAAGTTTCTATGCCTCATTAGTATGATTTAGGATTTCTTTTCAGTCTGAAGAATTCCAGTGCCCTTTTCCCTTTTTGGTAGGTTTTTAAGTGTGCAGCTTGTCTCAAAAGCTGTAGCAAGAACCTTCATTTCAGTGACTGCCTTAACCTCATATGCCCCTTGCAAACTATTTCTACACGAAAAATATGGATAATCTCATTAGTCATCCCTGCTTATCTCACACCATTGTAGATAACAGCTTCAAATACTTGAAAAAGTACTCAGTTCTTTTGTTGGCTTAGTAGGAGTAGCTGAATCTCTTTACCCACATTGTTATGACACCTCATGAAAACTGCTCTTGTCAAGTCATCAGTGAAGGTCGTGTTGCCAGTAGGTGCTTCTCTGGTTTCCTTGTACTTGTGTTTCAGCACCATGTGACACAATTCCTATTTTTAAGTATTTTTTTCTCTTGGCTTAAGTGACACCGTATTATTACAGTTTTACTCCTACCCACCACTCTGAGAGTTCTGTCTCAACATCCTTTACTCCTTTCCATATCTTTAATTAATAGAATGTTCCAGGGCTTGGTCTGTGGCTCCCTCTTCTCTAACTTGACCCTCTTATTAGGTGATCCTGACCAGCCTCAAATGCTATCTACTTATCTGTCATTCTGTCTGTCCATCTGTCTATCTGTTCATTTATCATCTATCATTATTATCTATCATCTATCTAATCATCTCTTTGTATAATTATCTGTCTTTTGTGTCTACCTGTCTGTCTATCTGTCTGTCATCACTCCTCTGCTTATCATCTATATCATCTGCCTCTATCTCTGTATATGTATACGAATAACTACTAAATTTATGTATCTAACTCTGATAGTTCCAGCTCTTTGCCATTTCTACATGTATGCCTAATAGGAATCTTAAATTTGACATGTTCAAGGCAATCCTCTTTTTTTTTTTTTTTTTAAGATTTTATTTATTTGACAGAGAGAGAGAGCACAAGGAGGCAGAGCGGCAGGCAGAGGGAGAGGGAGAAGCAGGCTCCCTGCTAAGCAGGGAGCCTGATGCGGGGCTCGATCCCAGGACCCTGAGATCATGACCTGAGCTGAAGGCAGATACTTAACCGACAGAGCCACCCAGGCGTCCCCAAAGCAATCCTCTCTATTCCCTCCTCCAGCCATCTTCCCCATCGCTGGGCACGTCTACTCCATTCTTCTAGTTACCTGGGCCAAAACCCGTGGAATTATCATTGACTCATCTATTTCTCTCCCACTCTCTATTTATTCTTATCAGCAAATCCTGTCCGCTCTTCCATCAAAATATGTGCAGAATCTACCACTCTTGTCACTTCTACAGCTAACACCCTAGTTTGCTCATTCTCAACAGGGGTAGTTTTGCCCTATAGGGGATATTTGGCAATGTCTGGAGATATTTTTGGTTGTCACAACTGGGAAAGGGGAGATTGCTTCTGGCTTCTAGTGAGAGATATTGGAAACTTTCTACGGTGTACAGAATGGCCCTCCACAACAAAGGATTATATGGTACAAAATGTTAGTAGTTTCGAGGTTGAGAGACTTTCCCCTAGTTCTAGTCACCGTCCTGTCTCTTCTGGACCACGGCATTGACCTCCCAAGTGGTCCTCCACTTCCTGTGTTAATTCCCTGCAGACCATTTCTCACCATGGCCAGACTGGACTTTTAAACCCATTCATGGAGCAGTGCGCTCTGCTGCTGCAAATCTCTACTTACTTCCCATCACGGTAGAATACAACCCGAATGCCTTGTCCTGGCCTCCGGGCTCCCTCTGACCTGCTCATTGCCTACCTCCCTGCCCTCCTGCCCCATCACCTTGCCCTCCCGCCGAGTACTCCAGGCACACTGACCTCTCTGTTCTTCAGTTGCACCAAACACACTCTGCCTCATCTCCTTTGCATTCATGTTCCCTCTGCCTAGAATGTTCTTCCTTCAGATTTCTACATCGCTGCTCCTTCTTGTCTTTCAGATCCCAGCTCATGATCTTCCCTGACCATTCAGTCTACATTAGATGCCTCCAGTGTTCTATCACATTGCCCGTTTTATTTTTAAAAGAACCTAAAATACCTGATACTTTCTTTTCTTTTTTGCTTAACTTTTCTTTCCCTCATGCTGTCTTGTTCACACATCTAGTTGTGTTCCATAGTAAACCTTCAGTAAATAGTGGTTGAAGGGAAGGATGCGTTTATTTCAGCATTTAGCCTTTTACTGCCCCACATTCCTGTAGACCTTTCTAGGCTTTGGCTTCACAATGAGATTATGGTTCCTCAACCACCCAAACAATGGCTCGCCCGCCGCCTATTGACTTCTAGAATGCAGTCTGCTTAAATGGCCCATGAATCACTTCTGGTGTGTTCCCAGGGCACTGGCTCCTCATCAGGGCAGTGTGATGTTGTTCTGCTATGTGGCCCTCCTGGGTCTGAGAGCGTTGTGACGCTAGGAACACTGTGGCTCCAGGAACACTGTGACTGCCACTGTGATTGCCACCATCATGTTGACTTTGGGAAGGAGACACTGCTATCAACTTTACTGTTCTCTTCTGGGCCTGGGTCAGGGCTTTTCTTAGTTCTGCAAAGCACATCAGATTCCAAACTAATTTTCAGTAAGATTCTTTAAAAAGTTTGCATATAAAGAGAAGGAAGGACAATACACATAATGACCTGAGACTTCTTTTCGCCTTGGCTGTGCTGAGTCTAGGCTGAGCTCCAAGAGGGTCTCTGACCAAGCACCTGGCCTTTTGATCTGTAGCAAGGATCTGCCTTACTGGCCATCTCCCTGCTGTCGGGTGCACTGAAGCATAGTTCTCTACTGAGTCCTGGGCCCAATCACAAGGCCTCTGAGAAAGGAGGAAAATTTCCCCACCCCAGACTCAAGCCCATCTTCTATTTCTTTTTTCCAGGTGTTTCTTGCAAGGAATAGCTACTTGCTTCAGGGGAAACCCCAACCTAAAGCCAACTCCATAAAAGTACCCCATCATGGGGACCAGTGAGGGCTGAAATCTAGCTCACGCTCTACCAACTGAACCAAATCCTAGCTTCAGGAGGAAAAGAGGGCTTTTTATCATCCCTTTGCCCCCAGATGACAGTCACATGAGGACAGAGTCACCCATTGTCAGCATGTTTCCCAAAGCTTGAGGTACTCAGTTTCATATAGCAGTATGGAGAGGTGGGCTGTGTATGCACATTAAGAGCAGATCCTGGGCGCCTGGGTGGCTCAGTTGGTTAAGCAACTGCCTTCAGCTCAGGTCATGATCCTGGAGTCCCGGGATCAAGTCCCACATCAGGCTCAGCAGGGGAGTCTGCTTCTCCCTCTGACCCTCTTCCCTCTCATGCTCTCTGTCTCTCATTCTCTCTCTCGCAAATAAATAAAATCTTAAAAAAAAAAAAAGAGCAGATCCTTTTCCATTGAGCTCTCGAAAGTCTTGACCAATACTTTTCCCCAACCTCTTCAATTCAAGGTGAAGAACAAGTCGGTGTCTATTTCCTGAGACTATTGGGTTCTTTGCTTCTGATCTCCAATGAACAACTGCTTGAGCTGGAACAAGGGAGGAGGCTTCTTAGGAAGATACAGTTACATAAATGCTCAGATCCTATTGACATGTCAGAGAAAAACATTTCTACCCAATGACCATGTTTGAAGAGCACCCCTCTGTTTCTTTGTTTAGCCATCTTTACACTGAGGTGAAGAGAATTTTACTTTTTGTCACCAGAGCAAATGGAACATCTGCCCAAAAAAGAAATTTAATCTTAGGATGCAGGACCCTATGAAGCCTTGGAGTGGTCTTCCAGCTTCTCACTAATAAGACCTCAGTTTTTATTAGGATGTGCTGTTATATCATTGTAACTCTTTAAACTTTGTTAGGTTCTCATTTCCAAAAACGCAAGAATGAAGTATTCTCTGTGTTTTGCTGTGCAAATGTTGTCAATGAGATGAATGGCATTTAAAACTCTATGCTGTGTGATGGCGCGTCCACTGAGAGAGGGGTATGCTTCATACCACTGTACTCCCTTAAACGCAGTTCAGTTCTTGGCCCGGATGGAAAGGTCTGCGGCTTCTTTTTCCATACAATCAAAGAATGTAACCATTTCTGCCCTCTTGTTCTTGAGCTCCGGCTGAAGCCCAGGGTGATGTAGCCAAGGAATGAAATCCATTGGCAGAACTGTGTGGGAAAACTTGCCCAGCATGGCTTCTTGCCTTGCTTCCTGATCTCGAACTCTGTGGCTTGTTTGCAGAACACAGTTGTTTGAGTTGTGGGATGCCTGTGTGTCAGGTTTGTCGTTCTTCGCCAGGAGGGGTGGAAAGAAATGCTCTGTGTATCCCCTAACTCTGCTCCCAGGCTGAAGAATTCCCGTGACCCCTGACCTTTGGGGGTTGCCTGGTCAGACCCATGCTGACTCCGACGTGAGACTTTGGAACAGGGCCTCTGGCTGGCAGAAGATGCCGCTCCTCATTATTAGTGCTTTGTGTTACAGACTCATCCCATGAGCGTTGTCCCCCTCCCCTTCTTTTTCATCTTTCTGCTTCCTTTTCAGTTATCTTGTGAGTTCCCAGCAGGATGGATTGGAAGTGAGAGAGAGAACTGAAGAACCTGTATTTCAAGAAGCAGCGTTATTTTCTTCCCTTTGCTAGGTCTTGAATTAGGGGCCTTCTCTGTGGACCAAGCACAGGCCAGGAGAAGGAATGACCCCCGGCTTATGGGGGATGAGAGGAGGCCAGGTGCTCTGTTTGTTACTGGGTTAATTACTTGGCTTATGTGTTCACAGAAATGCAGCTGGAGATGTTATTCCCTTCTCCTGTATATCTCTTCTCCGAAGGCTTTATTTTGAATCTCATTTCTGTTTTCATTACAGAGACTGAAGATGAGATGTGCAGAGTTTCCCACTTGATGTTCATATATTACCGTTCCTCTTCTTTTTTGATTGTGTATGAATCATAGGTCCAGGGAGCTTAAATATTAGCTTTCAGAAAGCTCTAGTTCCTTTCACAAATGTCTCCATTGATGAACAGATATTAATAAGAACTTTGAAAAATGAGAAAACAAGAGGCCTGGGTTTTAGGTTTTGTAACTGAAAAAAAATGTTTCACTTGGTTGTTGGAGATGATCTTTCAGTGTGACATAACAGATTTATTTATTTATTTATTTATTTATTTATTTATTTATTTAAGATTTTATTTATTTGAGAGAGAAGGAGAGAGAAAGCATAAGAGGGGGAAGGGTCAGAAGGAGAAGCAGGCTCCCCGCTGAGCAGGGAGCCTGATGTGGGACTCGATCCCGGGACACCAGGATCACGACCTGAGCCGAAGGCAGTTGCTTAACAAACCAAGCCACCCAGGTGTCCCATAACTGATTTATTTTTGACCAGACAACCTACGTCAGAGAGACATACAGCCAGATCTGTGGAGACTTGGCATATATTTTGTACAGAGCAATCCCACTAGATTTGGGAGTCAGAGAAACTGGGCTCAAGTCCTAGCTCAGTACTTATTAACCCTGTGACCTTAGTTGAGACCCTTTGCCTTTTTGGGTCTGTTATTTGAGTGGACTCGGTCCTTGCTACAAAATGTGTGGCCCATGGACCATCGGCCTGAACATCACATGGAGCTTGTTACTAATGAAACTTCTCAGGTCCTACCCGATTTGCTGAATCAGAACCTACATTTTAACAAGCTCCCCAGGTAATTTGTATGTGCATTACAATTTTTTTTTTTAAAGATTTTATTTATTTATTTGACAGAGAGAGACACAGCGAGAGAGGGAACATAAGCAGGGGGAGTGGGGGAGGGAGAAGCAGGCTTCCCGCCGAGCAGGGAGCCCGATGTGGGACTCGATCCCAGGATCCTGGGATCATGACCTGAGCCGAAGGCAGACACTTAACGACTGAGCCACCCAGGCGCCCCTGTGCATTACAATTTGACAGGCATCGGCCCACCGTACCCAGAGAAACTAGTTCTGCTTGAGTTCACCCTTCCACATATTGCATCCTTGTGGCAAATTACTGTCCCGATGTTCTAAGCCTCATGAAGTTTAGAAACAGTAGGGGGGATGCTGTTGTTCTAATCGATGTTGATGGATAGAAGGGGGAAGAGAAATCTTAGATAATGTGATTCAAAAAAAGATTTGTGGAAAACCCAAAGACTCCACCCCAAAACTGCTAGAACTCATACAGGAATTCAGTAAAGTGGCAGGATATAAAATCAATGCACAGACATCAGTGGCATTCCTATACACCAACAACAAGACAGAAGAAAGAGAAATTAAGGAGTCGATCCCATTTACAATTGCACCCAAAACCATAAGATAACTAGGAATAAATCTAACCAAAGAGGCAAAGAATCTGTACTCAGAAAACTATAAAATACTCATGAAAGAAATTGAGGAAGACACAAAGAAATGGAAAAACGTTCCATGCTCATGGATTGGAAGAACAAATATTGTGACGATGTCAATGCTACCTAGAGCAATCTACACATTCAATGCAATCCCCATCAAAATACCATCCACTTTTTTCAAAGAAATGGAACAAATAATCCTAAAATTTGTATGGAACCAGAAAAGACCCCGAATAGCCAGAGGAATGTTGAAAAAGGAAAGCAAAGCTGGCGACATCACAATTCTGGACTTCCAGCTCTATTACAAAGCTGTCATCATCAAGACAGCATGGTACTGGCACAAAAACAGACACATAGATCAATGAAGCAGAATAGAGAGCCCAGAAATGGACCCTCAACTCTATGGTCAACTCATCTCTGACAAAGCAGGAAGGAATGTCCAGTAGAAAAAAGACAGTCTTTTCAACAAATGGTGTTGGGAAAATTGGACAGCCACGTGCAGAAGAATGAAACTGGACCATTTCCTTACACCACACACAAAAATAGATGCAAAATGGTTGAAAGACCTCAGTGTGAGACAGGAGTCCATCAAAATCCTAAAGGAGAACACAGGCAGCAACCTCTTCGACCTCAGCTGCAGCAACTTCTTCCTAGAAATATCGCCAAAGGCAAGGGAAGCAAGAGCAAAAATGAACTATTGGGACTTCATCAAGATAAAAAGCTTTTGCACAGCAAAAGAAATAGTCAACAAAACCAAAAGACAACCGACAGAATGGGAGAAGATATTTGCAAATAACATATCAGATAAAGGGCTAGTATCCAAAATCTATAAAGAACTTATCAAACTCAAACCCAAAGAACAAATGATCCAATCAAGAAATGGGCAGAAGACATGAACAGAAATTTTTCCAAAGAAGACATCCAAATGGCCAAAAGACACATGAAAAAGTGCTCAACATCGCTTGGCCTCAGGGAAATCCAAATCAAAACCTCAATGAGATACCACTTCACACCAGTCAGAATGGCTAAAATTAACAAGTCAGGAAACAACAGATGTTGGTGGGGATGTGGAGAAAGGGGAACCTTCCTACACTGTTGGTGGGAATGCAAGCTGGTGCAGCCACTCTGGAAAACAGTATGGAGGTTCCTCAAAAAGTTGAAAATAGAGCTACCGTATGACCCAGCAATTGCACTACTGGGTATTTACCCCAAAGATACAAATGTAGTGATCCAAAGGGGTATGTGCAGCCCGATGTTTATAGCAGCAATGTGCACAATAGCCAAACTATGGAAAGAGCCAAGATGTCCATTGACAGATGAACAGATAAAGAAGATGTGGTATATATATACAATGGAATATTATGCAGCCATCAAAAGGAATGAGATCTTGCCATTTGCAACGACGTGGATGGAACTGGAGGGTATTATGCTGGACGAAATAAGTCAATCAGAGAAAGACATGTATCATATGACCTCACTGATATGAGGAATTCTTAATCTCAGGAAACAGACTGAGGGTTGCTGGAGTGGTGGGGGTGGGAGGGATGGGGTGGCTGGGTGATAGACATTGGGGAGGGTATGTGCTATGGTGAGCACTGTGAATTGTGTGAGACTGTTGAATCACAGACCTGTACCCCTGAAACAAATAATACATCATATGTTTAAAAAAAAAAAAAAAAGAAGATAGTAGGAAGGGAAAAATGAAGGGGGTGGAAATCGGAGGGGGAGAGGAACTATGAGAGACTATGGACTCTGAGAAACAAACTGAGGGTTCTAGAAGGGAGGGGGGTGAGGGGATGGTTTAGCCTGGTGATGGGTATTAAAGAGGGCACGTATTGAATGGAGCACTGGGTGTTACATGCAAACAATGAATCATGGAACATTACATCAAAAACTAATGATGTAATGTATGGTGATTAACAGAACATAATAAAATAGAAAAAAAAAAAAAAAAAGAAGACCAAAAATGCACATGAGGGCTTGGGAGCTAAGTAAGACAGGTTACGGTGGCCAGATGTGCTCTCTGTCATCCTTTGTTGCTCTTCTGTCCTCCACGGCGTTTTGTTATGTTAGGACCCTTGGCCTTGGCATGGACAGCTCTTGCCAGGACAACTTCCCGTTGTTCTCAAGTTCTTTAATCTCACCTCTGGTGAGTATACTAAGCAATAATCTTTTGTTTTGGTGTCTTCATCTAAGCTGTTGAGAACAGATAGGCTTTCCTGGCCCTCCCAAGACTGGGACAGACCATAGCAACTGATACTGTTTAGAATTGCATTCCCACTCCCAAGGGGATGGAGCCTTGCTGGTGCTAAATTTGGGTCAACAAATTTAGGAAACCTTGATGTTTATAAATATTCCCTTAAGAGATTGTAAGTGTGGAGTTTTCCAGGATGTTCAGGAAAGTCTAGGAATAAAAGGGCAAAGCAAGAATGAGGCTTTCCTCTCAGTTCTGGGAGGACACTACCCTTGCAGAGAGGGCCACTTACAACAGTGCACCCCATAGACAACAGGACAGGAGACACGGCCTCTGCTTCTGGGCCAGTCCACCTTAGGTCCATGAAGTTCTGTATCCTTGACTAAATACATGAGGATTTTAGAGAATATGTGCCCCACAAACCATTTGGTAACACCACGGTTGTCCTGTTTACTTTCTTCATTGATTATACTTGGTTATTTGCTTTTAAGGCTTTTCTGATAATCCAACACTGAAAATCTTCCTCTAAACAAACACATTTAAAAAAATAAGATCTTCCGAGATTTCCTAATGGTGTATGTTGTTGGATTTGCTGATTTTTCTCCTTGAGATATTTCAGGCATTCATTTAAACAGAGTGATTTGGGGGGGGGGGTGCGCTCAGTGGCTCAGTCAATTAAGTGTCCCACTCTTGATTTTGGCTCAGGTCATGATCTCCGGGTTGTGGGATCGAGCCCTGCTTCGGGCTCCATACTGGGCATGGAGCTTCCTTGGAATTCTCTCTCTCCCTCTGCCCCCTGCCCTTGCTCTCTGTCTCTCTCTCTCTCTCTCAAAATTAAAACACAATATAATACCATACCATACAATACAATACAATAAAACAAAACAGAGTGACTTTCATACCCCAGTGCATCCTGTACCAGACCCACTACTCTAACTCAGCCTCATTCCCACTTACACATTCCTTCAGGGTTTGGCAGTTAAATTGGAGGGGAGGGCAATAAGTTATTCTGAGAAACAGATTTGTCAGAATGATACGATTTCATACTAGATGGTCCCATTGGGTGTCATTGATTCCCCTCGTCACCAATTCACCCTCCCCTCACCACCGCCACCCTGTTGACATATTTTTCTCTGGGAATTTTTTTCCTCACTTGATTTCTGCTTTGGCCCTAAGGAATGAGTCACACAATTTAAAAATACACAACTTCCACACTCTCTGACTGGGTCATCAGATACCACATCTTTCTTCCAAGCAGGCTTCCTTTCTTCTTGCAAGTTTTTTGTTTTGTTTTGTTTTTTCCTTTTTTTTAAGTTTGCAACTGAATTTTTCTCTTTCTGATTCTCCAACATTCTCAGCTTATCTCTGATGACTGATCCTCCCCCCCTTCGCCGGTTGTGGGTTTTCTGGGCTTTCTCTTTGGCTTTCCTTCCTTTTTCTTACTCTTGCTGTGTTTTAGTTATTTTTACTATCTTTTGTTTTTTAGCAGATCTGCAGCAGGAACACATGAAGTTGAGCAGTTAGCTAAAACGAGGCTTATATAACTTACAAGTTATTTAACTTACAAAACAGGTATATTTAACATATAATTTTATACGTTGTATATTTTATAATACATATTTTATATGTTATATATTATAAATTATTTAAGTAACTTACATGTTATATATAATAGTATATATTAACTAAATTAAATTAATTACATTAAATTATATCTCATATATCATTTATTAAATTATATATATATATTTTTTTGAGAGAGAGAGAGTGCACACTAGAGCAAGCCGGGGGTGGGTGGGTTGCAGAATGAGAGAGAAGAGAGAGTCTTAAACGGGCTCCATGCCCAGCGTGGAGCCCAATGCGGGGCTTGATCTCATGACCCTGAGATCATGACCCTGAGATCATGACCCGAGCCATAATGGAGAGTCAGATGCTTAACCAACTGGGCCACCCAGGTCCCCGAATTTCTTATCTTGGGTTGCCTGGCTGTCTCAGTTGGAAGAGCATGCAACTCTTGATCTTGGGGTCATGAGTTTGAGCCCCACATTAGGTGTAGAGATTACTTAAAAATAAATAAATACATAAACTTAAAAAAATTTCTTAACTCCTTTCCAATCTCTGTGTAGCTTGATAGAGAAAGAACAGTGGAAATAGGCTGTTCACAGCAAAGCTTCCGGATAAAATAGAATTTATTGGAGGTAGAGGAGCAGACTCTGTGTGTGTGTGTGTGTGTGTGTGTGTTAGTTGTGGGAGGAGGGAGCTAGCTAATACAGAATAAGTCCACAGAAAGAGGTTTCTATCTGAAGCTATGTTGCAGGAGAAATGGCTGAAATCACAGTTACAGTTAAATGTGTAAAAACATCCTTGACCCTCATTCATTTGAAATTGCACTGGACCAGAGGGCACATCTGAGCTTGGATGATGGATGGGAGGCACCCCTGCAGTTTCCCTTCTGAGTATTCTTTTCTCTTTGGAAGGTTGTGATGGCAGATAGCCATGGCAAATGACCAGGAAAGGATTTGAGATCCACTGATAAATGCTTTATATCCTTTCTCTGGAAAGGATTTGCTCTTTTACTAGTTTAATTCTATTTACATTAAACTGTTTTAATAGAGAGATATGTTTGATAAGCAGGCTTTTCTTCCTTTTTATTCTAATCTCTAGGCCAGTCCGCTGAGATTTAGGCTTTTATTAATCAAAAGCACTGGACCTGGAGTTGAGAGACCTGTGCTTTATGTCTGACCGCTCCTAGCTCGCAGGAGCGCTAAGGCAAGTCCCTTCACACCTGTGGTCCTAGCTTCCTGGTCTGTGAAGTGAAGGGTGAGCAGTTTCTACCATCTCTGCAAACCCAGGCACTCTGACACTGTGACCGGTCTGTGGCCAAGGCACGGACTGTCCTGCGGCAATGTGTGCAAAAACAGGAGGAGGAGGAGGAGGACGATGATGGTGGTGGTGGTTGTGGTGATGATTCATGGCTAAGTAAAACCTCTTCTTGAAAATTGAATCTGAAATATGAACAAGTCAAAAATGTGAGAGTGGGAAATCGTGTTCTAGGCCGAGCTGTGCAGGGGGTGGGTACTGACATGTTCTGTGCCATGGAAATGGATGGCTGGCAGAAGGAGGATGTTGCTCTCAGAGCTTTTACTGTGATAATTTTCCCTGGAGATTTCCCAAGGTCACCTCGATGAGAGGCTTCTACTGTTTAGAGCCTGGAGGTCTCTTGAGTTACATAGATTTTGGTCTTTAGCTCGGTAGCTTTGGGCAAATTTTCTCTGAGATTGTAATATGTGGCTAATCTAATAATACCTCTTTAATTGGTTAGCTGTGAGGATTAAATGAAATATTGATTATGTAACACTGTCTTGCCCAGAGCAAATGTTCAAGAAACTGTAGCCATTACTGTTGTTATTATTATTAATGTTACTGTTACCACTGCAGAATAACTAGAAGATTCAGTCCTCTAGAAAAATGGCTTTTCCAATGTTCAAGTAAATAATTTTATTTATTCACATTTATTTGCTGTACCCTAGAATTAGCATATACTATATTATTCATCATTTAGTCTTTTGGACAAAATAAGTTAACATTTTCAATTATTTCTTTTTTCTTAAACACATTTTTCTACCTTAAACTTGAGCATTTAGTTTTCACTCTCTTTCTGCCCAAGCTTTTATTACTGATCCAGGGGAAGAAAAAATAATCTAGAACGCAAATCAGCACAGGAGAGGACTCCAGGTTTTCCTCTCCACTTACAATTTTTTGTTGAAGCAGGTAATACATTCATGTGCTGCAACATTTAAAAAATACAAAAAGGTTTATGATGTAACTTGTATTGGTCACCTACCTCGGCCTCCCAGAAACTCCCAAGTCACCTTCTCAGAACAACTGCTCTGCCTAGCCTTCAAGAGGTATTATTCTAGACTATTTTTGTGTGTGGTAAAATACACATAACAGAAACTAACCATTTTCAAGGGTGAAGTTCAGCGGCATTGAGTACATTTGCGTTCTTGTGCAACCATTACTCCCGTCCATCCCCAGAACTTTTTCAGCTTCCCAAATCCTGTACCCATTAAACAACAACTCCCCATTCGCTTCTTCCCCTCAGCTCCTGGCAACCGCCATTTTACTTTATGTCTCCATAAATGTGACTACTCTAGGTACCTCAGAGAAATGGAATCATACTGTATTTGCTCTTTTGTGACTGGCTTCTTTCAATTAGTGTAATATCTTCAGGGTTCAACCCTGTTGTAGCATGTGCTTTTTTTCACCCCTCAGGTTTTACTGAAGTATACTTGGTATGCAAAAAAACTGCGCATCATTAATGTATCCAGTTTGGTGCATTTGGAGATATATATATACTCATGTTACCGTTACCACAATCCGGGTAATAAACATAGCCATCACCTCCAAAAGTTTCCCTGTGTCTCTTTTTCTTTCTTTCTTTTCCTTTTCTTTTTTTGTGGTAAGAACACTTGACATGAGCTTCCCCCTCTGACATTTTTTCATTATGCAACACCTTATTGTTAAATACAGTTAATTCCCCATATCCATCTCCCCCACCCTCTGATAACCGTCACTCTATGGTCCACTTTACACCTTTGACTATTTTAGATGCTTCTTGTAAGAGGAGTCATGCAACATTCATTCTGTGACAGAATTATGTCACTGAGCATACTGTCTTCCAGCCCCATCCTTGTTGTCACAAATGGTAGAATTTCCTCCTTTTTTAACGTTGTGTAATATTCCATGGTGTACCTTATTTTCTTTATCCATTCATCTATTGATGGATGTTGGATTATTTCTATCTTTTGGCTTTTGTGAATAATGTTGCAGTGGACATGGGAGTGCAGAGGGCTCTTTGAGATCCTGATTTCAATTCTTTTGGGTGTATACCCAGAAGTGGGATTGCTGGATGATACGGTAGTTCTATTCTTTTTTTTTTTTTTTTTTTAAGATTTTATTTATTTATTTGACAGAGAGAGAGAAAGCACAAGCAGGGGGAGTGGCAGGCAGAGGGAGGGAGAAGCAGGCTCCCAGCTGAGCAGGGAGCCCCGTGCAGGGCCCAATCCCAGGACCCTGAGTCATGACCCGAGCTGAAGGCAGACGCTTAACCAAGTGAGCCACCCAGGCACCCCATGGTAGTTTTATTCTTAATTTTTTTTTAGGAACTTCCATATCGTTTTCCAATAGCTGCATTATTTTATATTCCCTCTAACAGGGTATGAGGGTTCCAATTTATTTACATCCTCCCCAACAATTCTTAGCTTTTAATTTTTTAAATCACAACTATCCTAACAGGTATGAAGGGATAGCTCATTGTGGTTTTGATTTGCATTTCCCTGATGACTAATGATGTTGAACATCTTTTCATAGACCTGTTGGCCATTTGTATTCTTCCTTTTTGAGGCTGAATAATAAAGATTATTCATAATCTAGATAATAGATTATTATTATATATAATAATATAGATGATTACATATAGATAATCTCCTCTTTCTAATTAATTATTCAGTCTTAAATTGGAGGGAAATTTTTAGTGTAGACTTTAAAAATTTCAGTGTCTGTGTGGAGAACAGACGTTATGAATGTCAGTTAGAATTCCCGGACCAGAGCTATAGCCTGGTGGCGCAGTAGGACTAAGTTTGGAGCCTGAAGATCTGCATTCCAAGGCCTCCTGTGACTTCCTTCATTCAGGGAGTTGGTTTTGACTGCTAGGTGCAATAAATGACTCCCCATAGGTCCTCCGTGCGTTTTGTTAATGTCCACCTTGGTGATACTCCACTGCGAGTGCTTACACGGAGAAGTGAAATCCCAGCATCTGACTGCTACCATTAATAAGTGTCCACAATATCAGAAGGCTGTCATTGTGCCTCTCTGTTGGGATTAGCTGTTAGATAGGTAACTGCAAACATATAACTGGGGTCTTGGCAAGCACTATGAATGCTATGGGATCATATAAAGGAAGGACCCAGTGATGTCTGGGATTTGGGAGGCTTTTGTGAGAAGATAATTTTTGATCTGAGCTTGGAGGACAAGCGGGAGAAAAGACTGGAAGAGAGCATTTCTGGAACACGTGTATGGGCCCTGGAGCAAGAAGGAGCAAAGGGATCCTCTTGGAGGAACTGCAAGAAGGTGGTGTGGCCAGAGGGCAGAGAGCAAGTTAGTCTCTTTCCTCTTCCTAATTAATAAATAGTTAGGGGGAAGACTTTGAAACTATGTGAGCATTCTTTTCCTCACAGACTTTCAATTTACTCATTCTCTTATTTATATTAATACGTCCATACTAACACATTATTATTTAGTGTGATATGTCATTATTTATTGCAATATTGCCATGCTCAGTGGTCTCAGTTTGGCCAGTGGGAGCCCTTCAATCTGGTTTCTGTGTCCTTCGGACTCGTCTCATCATTGTTTGAGCACTCTGCTGTTTTCTGGTACAATAAGATGTTCTAAGTTCACCTTGTATTTTCCCAGCCCTAGAATCAGTCATTTCTTCAGGGAACTTTCCCTCCACCACAACCCCCGCTCCCAGAAGAGTGGTATTTAAGCAAAGATCTGGGCACTAGATGTACTCACTGTTATTGGGTGTTGCTGTTCCAGGCCTCTCAATGGAATGCGTATAGATGCATATATACACATAAATCAAAACACACAAGTACACTTACAGTTGTTAGTCTATGTATCTATCTAGGAAATCATAAATTTACAGCAATACCTTCAATTCCAGACCAATACCACAGGATTCATTCTAATTTTCTCTCTTTCCAAACTTGTAAAAATATCTTTTTGACAATGACAAAACTGGTTCCTGTTATTCTTAGCATATTGTCTCCTTGGATCACACCCCTGTCTGTGCCCCGTGCCCCATTGCTGTCGTTGCTGTGACCACCTCTTCTCTTGCGTGGATGCCCTTCTCACCTCAAATGGGCTTCCTGTTCCACGCTGGCTCCCCGCCAGAAGCCTCATGTGACTGCTCTCCTCATCTCGCTTAGATTCTGGCCCTCATGCCAGGCCATGGGGCTGTGATTCTCTAGCTAGGCTGTTGCCCCGTGGGGTTGTCAGAGCTCAGAAACTAGCACTGAAACCCAGCATTGCTGTTGCCTTGTTTGCGTTCTGGGTTCTGTTCTCCTGCATCACACATTCCCCTCCACAGAGATCTTTTCACTCTACTCGGGCACTGATGTTCTCTTCTGCTCCACCTCAGTGATCCCTGAACCCTGACATCCCTACTCCAACCCCATACAGATGCCTTCTGCGTTCTGACCTACTTAAGGGCTTTAGAACTCAATTGTCCAGGAAGAGAAGAGGGTAGGGAGGGGGAAGGGCACCTCGTCTGTAATTTGACCATGTGTGTCTGGGTGATCACTAAATGCCCTTCCAATTCAGGTGTTCTGTGATTCCATCTGGGTTGATGACAGATTCTCAGTCCTGCCTTGGGAGTTCTTCTCTGTGCCCACCGCATCTGGCTCTGCCTTTGGTAGCTGCCCTTGCTTTTGCTTCAGGCTGTTGGGTTCATACCTGCTACCCTGGCTCTGGATGTAAAGCCCACTTTGTTGGTGTCCCAGAGTCTTCTGTTCTTGTCTGAGTTATCTGCAGGGCCTCTGCCCTAGCCATTAGATGGCTTAGCTAGAGAAACTGCCCCAGTGGTTGGCACCATGCCTGCTTCCTATTTCCCTGTGTTTTTCCAGCTGCCTGTGAAGTTTTCTCAATAGTTCTTTGTGGAACATTGTAGATACTAAGTCAACTTTATGCTAGTTTCAGTGTGAAAAGGTCGTTTAAGAGTTGCAGTGTGGACGACTCTTGTTTTGAATTCTTTTTGCTCTAAAAAGCTTTTATGAGACTGTGACTTATACTTTTGTTAACCCTCCCTTTGTAGATAGGGGCAACTCTGTAAGTTTATTTACAGTGAAGTCAGCCCCCAAGTCCATGCTGTTTTACCATTGATTCAGCTGTATAATTTGAAATCCATCTCTAAGTAAAGCATCTTTTAAATTTATGTAAGCATTGGAAAGAAAAGAATGTGGATCAGTAAAGGGAGCAGAGACATGATTGAAAAGGCACCAGGAGAACACATTTCATTTTTGTACATAGGATTACCAAGTATTTTCTCTCTCTTGTGAGTCATAGATGAACATTTCCAATTACCTGTTGGGCTTATATATGGAGATGTCCCAACAAAGTAAAATCATAATCGTTGTTCCAGAGACTGAGAAGGCCCTACTTAGTTAAGGAGACAAGGCTGAGTCTTACCTGATGCATGAGTGTTAACACCATTCATTCGGGTATCTCAGTGTTCAAGATCATGGAGTCAGAAAGAGGGTGCTATAATAGGAAAACAGAGAGGTGTCAGGGTCTGCAATATCCTGGCGAGCATGATGAACAGTGGTGCGGGATGGGCAGAAACCAGAGTGTATTACATGGAAGAGTGCAGAGAAAGAAATGAAGTTCAAAATGTGGTCAGTTCTTTTTGAAGGAAAGAAAATTACAGGTCAATGAATAAGAAGAAACACAAGATTATGTATGAGCTGACTTTTTCTTTTTGGAAGGTGGGAGAGACTTGAGAGGAGCCATGGGGAACCAGAAGTTAACCCTACAGAGAGAGGATAGTCGTTCAACCAAGGACCCTGAGGCAGTAAGAATGTCCAAGACCCAGAGCACAGTGAGAAGACTTTGCCATGGATAGGGTTTTTATTTTGAAAGGTGTGACTTAAATAAAGATTTTTTGAGGGTGTCTGTACTTCTGTACATATTCTAGCAGAGAGAACGCAAGGCCACCGCGTTCAGCGTAAGCCCCGGGGTATGCCCAGATGCGGGGTTCTGATGTGGATCAGGGGTGTCCCATGTGGACCCGAAGCCTCCGGCGTGAACCCCATGGTGTACTCCGTGAATCTGGGGTGTTCGGCATGGATCCCAGAGCGTCTGTCCTAGTTCCGGGGTTTCTGGCGTGGCTCCAGGGTGTCTGGTGTGGATCCGGGGGGTCTGGTGTTGTCCTAGGGTGTCTGGGATAGCTCTCGGGCATCCGATGTGGATCAGGGGCATCCAGTGTGGATCGAGGATTCTGCGGCGACCAGCATTGCTGGAGGGTGTACCTGACGTGGACTCCGGGGCATCCGGCGTGCATCCGGGGTGTCGGGCGTGGTTCCGGGACATGTGACGTGGTTGGGGGCATCTGGCATGGATATGGGGCTCGGGCCAACGCAGGTCCCTGATGCCCAAGCCGCGCAGCATGGTGTTGGCGACCCCTTCCTGGAAGTCAAAGCGGATGTCACTCCTGCCCACCGCAGCCCCCTGCGCCGCTCTGCCCGTCCGTCCCGGGGCCCGCATCCTCTGCGCTTGCGGCTGCTGCTTTCCCGAAGACCACGTGGAGGAAGACATCCCTCTCGGGCTGCTCCTTCAGGGACTCCCTCTTAGGCATGCACTCTAGCTGCTGCTCCTGGCTGCGCCAAGCAGGTGGCTGCACCCTTTTCTCCCCAGCGGGGAAACACGTGTCCCCCTGGGGGCTGTCGCCAGCCCTGGCCACGGCCTCTGCCCACCGCCTCTCCTCCGCTAGGATCTCCAGGGCAGTGGAGTGCTTGGGCTGGTGGCTGAGCGGATTGTGGGGTGGTGGGCAGCTTTGGAAAGCCTTAAAGCCCATATTGTTCAGCTCCAGCTTGCGGACATGCCGCCGGTGGGTGTGCGCTCCCGGCTGCAGGTTGGGCTGCAGGGCAGCGCGGGGCCCGCGAGGCTGGCGGCGGCCGCTTCTCATCGGCTCTAGACAGCTGCGTGCTCACGGGGCGAGGCTTGGGCGCCGGCATGTCCAAGAGCCGGCAGACGGTTTTCAGGCTAAGGGCTTAGGGCGCTACCCGGCTGTGGGACTGGATCCCTTGTGCTGATTGATACAAGGAGGATGGAAGCCGAGTGGGCGCAGATGCAGAAAAGCGTGAGGCTGGGAGCAGGAGGTGAAGGCAGCTCAAGCGTTGTCTGGAGCCTCGGAACCCTGGCCAGAACCTGTGAGGGCTGGGGATAGCATCCCCTGGCTGGGTAGTCTGGAGTTCAGGGTGAAAATCCAGTGCTAGTGTATGAGCCAAAAGACTGTGCTGAAGGTCAGCCACAAAGACCAGGTGAACATGACAGGACTGGTCATGGAGGCAGCTCAGCTTAGCAGACATGGAAGGTTCTAGCCTCATGAACCTCTGCATTAGACCATGGTAGATTGGTAGCTGGGAGCCTGAGGCTGAAACACTGGCTAGATCAGAAACCGAGCAGAGGCTGAGTCTGCAGGCTGAAGATCATTCCTACTCCTGCTGGTTGGCCTTGGGGGCCCAGGGTCTCAAGTGATGGAGGACCAAGGCTGCTGCACTCTTGGGACCTTGGGAAGAGAGCCAGTACTAAATTGAACTTTCAGCTGTGTGTGCCAGGCATTATAATAGGCGCTTCACTTTTTAATTTCATTTAACCTTCAACCCAGTTCTATGAGGTGGTCCTGTTATGATCTCCACTCTCCAGAAGAAGAAACTGAGGCACAGGGAAGTTAGGTAAGTTGCTCAAGTTTCTGCATCTGGTAAATGATGAGGAACCTGCCATCCAGGGAGGTTGAACTGAGAGCTGAAATAGCATCTCAGATTAATTTCAGAGTTGGGCCATTCTGAGACCAGTTGTTTTTCGGTCAGAAGAGGAAGTTAAGATGACTATGCTATCATTTCCAAGTGTTTTAGTCAACTGTCTAGCCTCGGGGCACATTTTCTTTTAGGAAATGACCAACCTTATCCTGTGGTGAGCTCTTCCTTCTGTCTTTTTCCCTCCTACACTCTGTCTCTTCATCTCCTCCCTAATCCCTTTGTCCCTCTCCATCTTTCCCATGCTTGCTCTTTCTGGGTCTCACCTCACCCCTGTTACTTCTGTTTCTCTAATACTTTTATGTCTTACAGTTCTCTTTGTCTGCATCTAGCTTCCCATATCTTTTCTCACCTTTTCCTCTAATACTGTCATTTTCTATTTTTAATTTTTTCTTTTTTATACTTTGACTCCAATGAGTTCAGCTATTGGGATCTAAGAAACTGCAATTGACATGGTTCTTGTGATGGAACATCTTTGGTTCTTTAAACTCTTGAAAGACGACCCTGTTGCTTCATATTTTCTAAATTTTATGGTCCTTGCTCATCCTGGATGTCTAGACACCCACGTAAGTCCACTTGAGGCGTTGGGGGAATTTCTATGTAAGCTTTTCTGTGACAGTGTTGTGGATTACAATGCAGTGTGGTTCCTTATGACAGTTCTTACTTTAAAAAAATGGGAGAGATGGGGCACCTGGGTGGCTCAGTCGGTTAAACGACTGCCTTCGGCTCAGGTCATGATCCTGGAGTCCCGGGATCGAGTCCCGCATCGGGCTCCCTGCTCGGCAGGGAGTCTGCTTCTCCCTCTGATCCTCCCCCCTCTCATGTGCTCTCTCTCTCTCATTCTCTCTCTCAAATAAATAAATAAAATCTTTAAAAAAAAATGGGAGAGATGTTAAGCCTAACCACAAATACTGATCTAATTTTATTGTGATGATTTAATGTTCTTAGTAAGTTATAGTTTTCATAATGTATTCATATTGTTCACAACTTTTACATTTTTTTAAGTAGGCTCCACGCCCAGTGTGGAGCCCAACACGGGGCTTGAACTCACAACCCTGAGATCAAGACCCGAGCTGAGATCAGGAGTTGGATGCTTAACTGACTGAGCCACTCAGGCACTCCACAACTTTTAAATATCTTAAAAGTAAGTTTTCTGAAAGGCAGGCTCTCCTCAGTAGGAAATCTCTTTTCCCTGGTAAAAAGTCACAAGTGAGGTTTCTTTCAATAATTAATTCTCAGCAGTGTTCTGATTATAGGAAGCGTTTACTGAGTAATGCTGTTATTGAATCCAGATATTCATTGCCATTGACCTGTCTCCTTGGTTGCATCATTATCCTATTCCACACATTCTTTTAAACTTTCTTTCACAGAATAATCCTACCCTCCAAGAAGTACCAAGCAGGAAGGCCACAGCAGATGCTGGGGAGGTAATAGGAAGAGCTTTGCCTCAGCCAAGGCATCCCATTCAGCTGGAAACAAAGGCATTCCCTGCCCTACAGGGTCAGATTCCTACAAGAAATGGATGCTTTTCAAGAATTTCCTGGTGGACCCAATTGGTCTATCGTTGGAGGAATTTGTTTGTTCACGTGGGTGTAGTGAGCAGAACTCTGATGATGATTTCCTTACAATACATGTTTGTCCTAATGCTGGGGACACGTGACTGCCCCTCCTCCTGCCCACTACCACATCTAGGTCCATCCATAGTCCTGTTGATTCTGTCTCCAAAGCATAGTTCAAGTCCTTCTCTTTTCTCTATGTCCACTCTCCCACTCTAGTCCAGGCCCACCATCTCTTTTGTGGTCTCAGTGCTGTTTATCTTGCTGCTGTAGGATTCATTTTACACAGAACAGCTTGAGTCACCTTTTAAGAACATAAGTCTTGTCTGGCACACTTAAGCCCGTCCAGTGGTTACCCATTGTTCGTAGGCTAAAACCCAGACTTCTGTAGAGGCTGGGCATGACCTCTCTCTGCAGGCTCTGGTCTGCCCAGTCCATCTGCTGGTCCTCAAGCCTCAACTACTCTGGTCTGCTTTGGATGTTTTTGGCTGCCTCAGGCTCTTTCCCACCTGTGCAAGTGCTGCTATCTTTGGCTAGAACATTCTTTACCGGCATCTGGTTCCTTTGCTTACTTATTATGTCCTCTGAGAGTCAGCTGAGCTCTCCAAGTCAGTGTCTGCCCCACTTTATCATCTTCCATTCCATTTCCCCATTTTTCTCCTCCCCAGCACTTTAATTTGTGCTTCTTCATTGCCTTAAACCCACATTGTCTGCCTCCCTTAGAATGGAAGTTCATCTAACAGCAGAGGATCCTTTGTCTCATTCACTCTTACTGTTTGTTATAGCCTTAATATCTAGTGACTATGAAATAGAGATTGTTGAATGGAGTTGTTTCTAGCCTCCTAGGTTGTCCAGCTGCCTCTCCTCTCCTCCCAGAAATGTAACATCTGGATATTTGCATATGGAAGGAAGATTTTTGGAGAAGGCTGGCGCTAACACAGGGAGTGAGTCACCCATCGAGAATGTCAGGGTTTAGGGGAGGGATGATTTCTAGGACTGCTTTCAAGCCATTCCAAATTGTCACCACCTTCTCCTCTAGCTGGAGGAGTCTCCTTGTGGCTGGTGAACACCCTTCTCCCCTGACCCAACTAGACCACAGCGGACATGGCTGCATAGTTTCAGGATTCTGCACTCACATTCCTTCAGCTTTCCCTTTTGGGTGAGTGCTTTGTGATACTGGGAATGTCCTGAGCGTGTAGACCTCCAGAAAACATAAACAAAACCAGGAATGTTTATAGTTGTACTGAGCTTCTGCCCAGGACATGTGTCTCATTTGGGTCTCTGTGTAAACTGCTGAGCTAGATAGGTAATGCAGGGATGGTACCCTCAATTTGCTTATAAATGCTTCCAGGCGGGGGGACGTCTTATCCTGCTCTGTATTTTCCAATCCTGAGAATGTCTCACATGTCTCATTGCTTTAAGGCCCGTTATCACAACTCTGAAATGGGGATCATAGTTCCAGTTTTGCAAAGTTAGTGTAAGGCCTGAGGGTAATGCTTGACCGGGACTTACCTGGCAATGGTGGTTCTCTGTGAGTGAAGCTAATTTCGGGGGCAGGCTGTGTGGTCTTCTTCCCTTATTTGGTGAATCCTGACGGTGGACCCCACTGGGGATATAGTAGCCATAGCCCTGCCTTAGTGGAGTTTATGGTGCTGAGTGCTTGGGAATGGGGGCTTGGGAGATGAGCTTGGGCTCCAGTCCTGGCTCAGCCACTTACTCACTGTGCAGCCTTGGCCAAGTAGCTTCTCTGAGTCTTAGCTTCCTCATTTGTGAGAAACAGAATGGGCTTCAGAGGTTGTCCTGAGAATTAAAGGGATAGCATTTGAAAAGTGCTTAGCACCACTCACGGGTTACAGAGAGAGCCTGATCCTTGCCTTCCATTGCTAGTGCTCTGTCAGGTGTTGTCATGGGGCAGGTGATTTCTCTGCTTTTTTCTTGCCCTCCCCCCTTCCTCCCAGGTGTCACTTGGGACTTAACTGCTCCCAAGGATGTGAGGGGAGTTGGAATCACCAGTCTTCCCATGATCAGTGAGTATCACAAGCCTTTGACTTGTGACCTAAATATGTATTTTCAAGCGAGCGTTTGGAAGAAGTGTTCTTGGTCAAAAGTGGCCTGTGTGTTTGCACGGTCGGAACACAGTGTCCTAATCCTCCAGAGCAGTGGTGACATCTGTCCTACATTCCTGTCTGCCCAGGGAACTCGGGTGAAATCTGTCTGTGTGAGGGGGTGGTTGACAGGGGTCCGTCTGACTTTGGCAGATGGGCTTGGCCTTCCGACTCCTCCAGTGGGGCTTTTATGGAGAAGGGCAGGGCCCTGGCCCCTGGAATGTAAGCCCAGAGTTTATAGACGGTCAGGGGATTCCGCAGTGAGGAGGAAGTCACTCACTGACACATACCTGACAATTAGCTCGTTGTGAAGTAGGCAGCTTTGCGGGAAGCCTTTCTGTGTTTCTTAAGAATGCTGAGAACTTGTTTTTTAAAAAAATACCCTTTATTATTTTTTCTAAATATAAAAGTAACACATCTTATTGTAGAATATTTGAAACATTCATAAAAATTACAAAGAGAAAAATGAAATTCACCCCTCATCCTACTACTTCTATTGAGCTGAAGTCCAGTGAAGCCAATTTGTGTAACAGCTTACAAAGTACTTACAAAGTACTTCCTGCTGCTTGGTGGCCTGAGGCACATTTGGAACTTAATGGGACAAAGTTTCTGTGAACAGAAATTTATTTTCTCTTCTCCCCATCACACCCCCATCTAGTTACTCCTCTTCATCATCTCATGCTAACTTCTGTGTGCTTTTATAAAATTATGGGGGCAGTGACTCACATCTTTTACTTTTATTCATAGCTGTTGTGTTCCTGAAAGATCTAGGATTAGAGAGAAGTCAGTGTGTTCCTGGAATCTGTGCTCATAAGAGGGCTCTATTTACAACAGCCAAACTATGGCAGTGGCCCGGGTGTCCACTGACTGATGAATGGGTATAGAAGATGTGGCGTATATACACAATGCAATATTACTCAGCCATCAAGAAGAATGAAATCATGCCATTTACAGTGATGTGGATGGAACTAGACAGTATTATGCTAAGTGAAATGTCGGAGAAAGACAAATGCCATATGATTTCACTCATATGTGGAATTTAGGAAACAAAACAAATGAACAAAGGAAAAAAAAAAGAGAGAGAGAGAGAGACAAACCAAGGAACAGACTCTTAACTGTAGGGAAAAAACTGATGGTTACAGAGGGTAAGTGGGGGGTGTGGGAGAAATAGGTGATGGGGGTTAAAGAGTACACTTATCAGGATGAGAAAAAATAAAATGAAAAAAATTATTAGTGAAAAAAAAATAGAGGACTCTATTGACTGAATTTTTAAAAAAGGAAGAAGAAAACATTCACCAAAAGATGGAGAAATAGCAAATGACCTTTTTCTCCTCACTTTTTAAAAGATTGAGATACAACTTACATATAACATTACATTAGTTTCAGGTGTACAATGTAATGATTTGATATTTGTATATATTGCAAAATGATCACCACAATAAATCTAGTTAACATCCATCAGCACACGTAGATACAAATATTTCTTTTTTTTTCTTGTGATGAGAACTTTTAAGATCTACTCTCTTAGCAACTTCCAAATATCCAATACAGTATGATTAACTATAGTTATTGTGCTGTACCTAGGACTTATGTATTTTATTTTATTTTATAACTGGAAGTTTGTACTTCTTTTCAATTTTTGATGTCCGGCCAATTTTTCTGTCTGGTCTCTGCCTCCCATTGTTGTCTCTGGTGCATGTGTGAGAGTTAGAAGGAGTGAGCCTTATATTTATGTTGATATAAATGGAGGCAAAGTATGGGTTATATTTAAAGAAGGGGAAATTCAGCTCTTTTGTAAACCATCATTTCAAATGTATCATTGTCCCTGAATCAAAACATACCAGAGGAAAACACTACCTCCCCTCTGGCACTGATTGGAAATTTTCATTCTGAGCCTGTGTCATACCAAGTGGTGGAAACTGGACACATTAGGTGTGTTGTGGGGTTTTTAGTGTGTAACACATTTGCCTGCACAGAAGTTGACTGGAACTCAGTTTAACCCTGAAAAGGTTATATATTGTATTTGAGAAAATTCCAACTACATTGATTATTTTTTTTAAAGATTTTATTTATTTATTTGACAGAGAGAGAGCGAGCACAAGCAGGGGGAGCCGCAGAGGGAGAGAGAGAAGCAGGCTCGCCGTCGAGCAGGGAGCCTGATGCGGGACTCGATCCCAGGACCCTGGGATCATGACCTGAGCCGAAGGCAGACACTTAACGACTGAGCCACCCAGACGCCTTACATTGATTATTTTTGGCTTTCATATTGTAATTTTAAATAGATGTACAATGCCCATGCCAAAAGGTTTTTCTTCTTACATCACCAGATGTTCATTAGCAGGTCACTCTCTTTGCAAACATGTGGTCAGGTAGGAACCTGTCACATAGGGCAGATGAGGAAACTGAGGCATGGGAAGTTTCTAGATTTTGATGAAGCTCCACAGTAAGTCGGGGGCACACACCTCAGAAATGAATAAAAGATCCCATTTACTATTTAATTTCTTCAACCCACAGAATCCAGGATTTTGCCTTTAGAAAGCAAATTGCAGATAGATAACTGTTAACCCCTCTTCTATTTGAACCTTTCCAGAAAATTTCAGCAAAAGTCACAAATGACAGTCTTGGTGATCACCTGAACTATGAATCTGAAACCCTTGGAAAGTGTTACATTCGTCAGAAGGGAAGGAACGGTGCTTGGTACCAGCTACCCCTCAATGGATCCTGTAAACCCCTGACTCTTAATGGGGAGCACCCCTTGTTCTATCATTTCTGGCAGGACTCCCCCTGGAGGTACTTGAGAGGACCTGCCTATTTCTGGCTCCTGCCTATTTCTGGCCTTGGCTGGGGGGCAGGGCTTTCATGACTCTCTGCCACCTAGATTTTTAACGTTGGACAGCTAATCATTTGCCATGGCAATATATTTTGTTTCCTGGGAAGGCAGGTGGGATAGTAATAGTAAAAAGTCTCCAGAATAAAAAGAAGATAATGAAGGGGTCAGCTTCATTTGCAACTGTCATGCTATTACTAATTAAGCAGCATAGTAAATGGGATGTAGCAAGCTCTTGGCTTTGGAGTGCTGTCTCCCATGTGATTTGAGGAGTTAGAAGTCACCCAGGCTGAGGACCAACCAGATGATGGAACTGGGCCCTTTGACTGGAAATGACCATGTACCTCTTGCAATCAGTTGCTTAAAGGGCCGTGTCAAAGCAAAAGATTTGCCTTTAGCAGTTATACTGCTGTTCGGGCTAATTAGGGGGGAATCGTTCGCAGGAAAGCTCACCTTAAGGTCACTATTTATTTTTGTTGGGCAGCTAAGTCCCCATCATTTAGGAGGCAGGGTGGCACAGTGGTTTTAGTGATGGATTCTGGAGCCAGAGTGCATGAATTGGGATCCCAGTTCTGTCCCCTTCTCGTTGTATGATCTTGGACTAGATAGTCAATTACTATATGCCCCAACATATGGGGATATAAATAGTTGCTACTTTATAGGACTCAATGAGTTAGTATATGTTGTGTGCTAACAGAGTGACTCTAACATACTATTATTTTTTTTTCTATTATTACAATTAGTTTTTTTTTTTTTTAAAGATTTTATTTGTTTATTTGAGAGAGAGAGATTGAGAGAGAGCACATGAGAGGGGGGAGGGTCAGAGGGAGAAGCAGACTCCCTGCCGAGCAGGGAGCCCGATGCAGGACTCGATCCCGGGACTCCAGGATCATGACCTGAGCCGAAGGCAGTCGCTCAACCAACTGAGCCACCCAGGCGCCCCTACAATTAGTTTTTTTTGCACTCTGCTCTTGGGTGTGTCCTCAGTTATGTGTGTGTATGTACTTCATAAGGTAAGAGTCTGTAGCACAGATACAATGGAAATCATTTCGAAAATGGAATTAAACCAGGAATCAGGGACTTCAAATCAGCAACTGCCAACAGTTATAGTATGGACTTTTTTTGAAGAAGCTGAAGAAAAGGGAGAATTCTTTAATAGGTGGCTTTAGAATTGTTCGGCCCCCCTTGTCCCTAGACCTTTATTTTGTTCTGTGTTACCCAGCTGCTTTATTAGTGGGCTGACCATATGCTGATTATTATCTCTTTTGAAAATGAATATAGTCATGTAATTGGGTTGCTCTTATGTCAAATTGTGATACAGATCACATTTATCACATCACTTCTATTGTCCCGGCCCCTTTGCGACCCATCCCTTTGTGTCACTCCCCCTCTCTGTCCTGCAAGGGGAATAGAGCCACAACTGTGGCTCTCAGGAGCCCTGGTTGGGCTGTTTCATTCCGGTCTGCCTTGCTCATAGATCCTTGATCTTCACCCCAAACTTGTTCTACCCTTCTTCTCCTCTAATCTATCAGAACCCCATTCCCATGGGCTGGCCAGAAAAGGCTGCCTTATCTTCTTCTTGATTTTGATTTATACTCAATGACCCAAGCCTCTTTACATTCTGGGATGTCTCACCTACCTTCCTTTGTACATCAGGGTTCAAGACACTAACATTTTGAGTCAGAGGTGCAGACTGACTGAGAAGGTAATGGGGAAAGATTTCTGACTGCCATTGAGGAGCCTTGAGGCCTATTGACTCTCCCTGTGGGTGAATGGACTTTCCATCCCTGGTGCCAGATGGATTCCTCAGTAAAGAGAGGCTGAATTCTTTGAGAATTGAGGAAAGCTGGTTGGCATTAAAGTGGAACTGGAAAGGGCCCTTCTTAAGGGAGGCTTTGTACTTTCTGACCATAGTTGCTTAGTTCAGTGGACTGCTCACAGCTGTATAGCAGAATTGTTTCCAGGGAATGAATTCAAGGAAACAGAGAGGCCCAGGGAGGAATTAATTATTAAGACCCATGGGGGTTAAAGAAGGCAGGGGCATTCTGTAGGCCAGAGGTCAGATCCTCCTTCCATGTAGTTCCTGGGAAATCACTTCTGAACTTCCAGACTGAATGAGAAGCGGAGGGGAGTGAATAGAGCAGAAAGTTAGTTTTGTACTGCTTTGGAAGGGTGGGGAGGGAAGGTCCTGGCTGAATTAGAAGAGGAATGGAAAACTCTCCCTCAAAACTTTAAAAAAAAGCAGTGAGTTTAAAATATACAACAAAAGATCCTATCTGGTGAGGGCTTTGCTGACAGGGTATGTTAGGATGCCCGACGTCTGAGACCAAATCCTGTAGCTGGCCCAAGAGTCTTCTCTCATATTATGTTCAGGGGGTGCTAGCTTGGGGAGGCACAGCTCACAAGTGTGGTTCTTTTAATGGGTTCTTCTCCCATCATTGGCCTAACTGTACCATTTGTTTATCCCATTGGACCTTATCAGTTTTGCGATGAAGAAGATTTTAAGGTAGGATGGGCTTGTGTTGGAATGGAACAACATATCCAGAGTGGTGTGGTTAATGCCAACTGCTGATGTCACCAGGGTTTACATGTATGCCACCATGACCCTTTCTCTGCCACCCTCCCAAGTGGAAAGGAACTCTGGTTTTCAATAAAAGCCAATAAATCTGAGATTGGTAATTAAAACACATGGGCCAAAGAGGCTGTTGAGGACAGTATCTACTGAGACAGATTTTTCCCCTTACCTCTCCCCACCACCAACGTCTTCAGTGACTACATCTTGCCATCCCACAGAGAATGGTAGGATCACTTTGGCTTCCCAGCCCAACACACATCCATATTTCTCAACTTACTTCTACACAGGGTGGATTGTTGAGGAGATGGTGTTAAGAAAACTGGCTTGCAATATGGAGAAAAGTAAAACTACATTCTCATACAAATCTGGACCCTAGGTAGATTAAGAACTGAAATGGGAAAGGTAAAAATATGAAATCAAGTGAAGACAGTACTGGATGATATGTTAGTGAGTTAATGGTGAGAAGTATTTCTTAAAAAGATTCCTGGGGGGCGCCTGGGTGGCTCAGTTGGTTAAGCGACTGCCTTTGGCTCAGGTCGTGATCCTGGAGTCCCGGGATCGAGTCCCACATCGGGCTCCCTGCTCAGCAGGGGGGTCTGCTTCTCCCTCTGCCCTCTTCCCTCTTGTGCTCTCTGTCTCTCATTCTCTCTCCCTCAAATAAATAAATAAAATCTATAAAAAGATTCCTGGGACGCCTGGGTGGCTCAGTTGGTTAAGCATCTGCCTTTGGCTCAGGTCATGATCCCAGAGTCCTGGGATCGAGCCCCACATTGGGCTCCCTGCTCAGTGGGGAGTCTGCTTCTCCCTCTCCCTCTGCCTGCTGCTCCCCCTGCTGTGCTCTCTCTGTCTCTCTCTCTCTCTGACAAATAAATAAAATCTTAAAAAAAAAAAGATTCCAATAAAGTATAAATTATAAAGCACACGTTGATTAATGTGGTTATACAAAATTAAGGATTTCTGCATTAACAGAAAAATATCACATTGGAAGATACCAGAAGAGTCTGGTATCCAAAAGATACGAGGACTTTCTAAAAGTCAATATCTAGAATCAAATCAAATCTAGAAGATGGGAAACGTAGTAGAAAAATTGGCAAAGTATAGGAGCAAGCAGTTCACAAAAGGGGAAAACCAAGTGGCTAATAACTACATGAGGCAACACTCAGAATCACTGAATCAGAGAAATGCAAGTCAAAAGAACTAGATAACACTTTATACCGAGGAGACTGACAAAGATGAGGAAGTTAGTAATGTCGTATCTTGGATGAGTTAGAAAACAGGATCCCATGTGCTGCTAGGGGAGGAGCTGGTTGTGACCAATTTGAGACAGTGATCTGATAGCATATGGTTAAATTAAGTATTCATATATTCTGTGACCTAACCATCCTATTTGTGGGTGTACACTCTGGAGGGATTCTTAGGATCCTGAGGAAACTTCTGTGAGAGATGCTTATCACAGTGCAGGTTTTGGTAGCAGGGAATTGAAGACCAACTTAAAAAAAAATGCATTAATAAAAATGTAGTGGATACACACTACGGCATACTTTGTAGCAATTAGAAGGGAATCCTAGATATACCCACAGCAAATGGATAGATCTTGACAAGGTAAATCTGAGTAAAAAACCCAAAAAACCAGGAAAACCCAAAAAACAAACAAAAAACCCCCACCAAAACCCACCCAAAATAGCATGGCAGGTGTGGCACAATACTGTTGATGTAAATCAAACTACATACACAAGACAAGAATATATATTTTTCAGGACCTATACAAATTCAAAGGTACAAACAGCAGTTTGTCTGTGGGTGAAGGGGAATGAGAAAGGAATGAGGATAAAAGGAAATGTGCTGAGGTATTAGTTTTCTTTTTTTTAATTCTTTTTTTTTAAGATTTTATTTATTTGTCAGAGAGACAGAGAGAGTGAGAGAGAGAGAGAGTATGCACAAGCAGGGGGAGCAGGAGACAGAGGGAGAAGCAGGCTCCCCGCTGAGCAAGGAGCCCGATGTGGGACTCGATCCCAGGACCCTGGGATAATGACCTGGGCGAAGGCAGACGCTTAACCAACTGAGCCACCCAGGTGTTCCGAGGTTTTAATTTTCTATTGCTAAAACAAATTACCACAAACTAAGCACCTTTCAACAACACCCATTTAGTAGCTCAGAGTTCTGCAGGTGAGAAATCTGCCATAGCATGGCTGCGTTCTCTGCTGAGGGAGCATGTGGCTGAAATCAAAGTGGTAGATTGCCTGAGTTTTTGTCTGGAGGCTCTGGGGGAAAAGTCTGTCTCTAGGCTGAGTTCCTTGTGGTTGTAGGACTGAAGTCCCTGTTTTCTTGCTGGTTCTAAGAAAGCTGCCAGGGAGACTGCCAGCTTCTAGAAGTTACCTGCATTCCTTGCTACATGCCCCCCCTCCATCTTCAAGCCAGCAGCCACACAACAAATTCTTGTTTCCAACCTCTGATTTCTTTCCCAGTGATGAGACCGAGAAAACCCTGCTTTTAAAGGGCTCATGTGATTAGATCATGGCCACTATGATAATCTCTCTCTATTTTTTTTAAAGATTTTATTTATTCATTTGAGACACAGAGATAGAGAGAGAGCATGAGCAGGGGGAGAGGCAGAGGCAGAGGAAGAAGCAGGCTCCCCGCTTAGCCAGGAGCCTGATGTGGGGCTCGATCCCAGGACCCTGGGATCATGACCTGAGCTGAAGGCAGACACTTAACCATCTGAGCCACCCAGGCGCCCCAGATAATCTCTATATTTTAAGGTGAGTTGACTTGGGAATTGAACTGTGTCAGTAAAATCCCTTCACAGCAGCCCCTAGATTAGTGTTCCTTTGAATAACTGGGAGAAGCTGTGTTGACAGCAGGGACTGGGACCTTCTTGGAAGTGTGCCTACGACACTGACCTCCTGTCAGAGTCTGTGATCTCCAGGAAAGGGTTTCACGTTTGTTTGTTTGCTCATAGTTCCTTCAGTTAGTATTCCTAGGCTGCAAAGACCTCATCCTCATCTTCAAACTTGACTTGATCTGGGAGTAAACATATCATGGAAGGCACCATGAGGAACCCAACCTTGCCACGAATATAACGAGCCGCATGCATTCTTGCTATGCAGGATGCCACCTGAGGCTTATCGAGCTGAAGTCAGTGTTCCAAACCTCACAAAAACACCATATGCCTGTGAGGGACTTGACTTGGTCAGGCTGCCTCATCAGTTTCCAATAGCCTGCCAAGTATAGTGGGTGCATTCCCCCAAGATGGGGTTGATGTTGTTCATTAATGGCTTTGAAGAATAGATTTTCAGTTACATTCTCCAGGTCCTTCTAGCTTGGAGCTGTTTTTCTGGCATTCTGGTGCCCAGCCTTGGTCTGCATTATCCTCTGCTAGTGCTTGCTTGCCTAGGCATCAGAAGTGCAGCCTCCTGACTGTGCAGAAGAAAGATGGTGCCTGAGATGTCAAGGTTTCCCCCCGAGTCCACTCTCAAGAGTCACCCAGCAAGCATAGCATCTGTCCACCTCTTTTCTGCAAAGTAGTCCCTTTGGAAATGCACAGAGAAAAAATATGAGGTGAGGATAAGACTTATGCAGCCAGAGTGACTTGAGAAACCATCTGTTTATCTTCATTTATTCTAGGAGGGGTATCGGGGGTTTGGATACCTAACAGCTATTGTTGCTAATTACTTTTGTGCCTTTCTAGAATAATCGATGAGAATAAAAATGCATGGGAGAATCAAAGAAAAAGCCTTCTAGCATTCAGACTTTGGACTTCCTGTTTCCAGTTAATTTTCCCAGGTTTTGAGTAACATCTACATAGCTATGTATGTGTGATGTAGTATTTTTCCAGGCCCCGCAGCATGGCTACAATCAATGCAGCTCTTTTTTAAAACTATTTTATGTTCTATGTCTGGGTGACTTTTCTTTGAAACTAAGTGTTCTGAGGACCTGGTGCCAGAATCTCATTTTCATTTTTAACTGTTCTCTGCTGTTTCATAGCTCCTAACAGTTCACAAGGTAATTTTTGTAAGTAACAGAATGCAAAAGCCTGAACGCAAAACAGTGGCTCAGTGTTGATATTACCAGCAGTCACGCAGAATGATGTGCGTGGATTTTAGGGCCTCCTGATGGGTTGAGAAAGGGGCCAGGACTTTATCAGGGGAATGATGTGTGCCCAGTTCCGTAGACCTTAATTTTTGTGGGTGACTAAGAGCTATTTAAGGGTAGTCAATTATGTGAGTTGTTAAGGGTTATTACATTTTATTATTCATAAACTAAAATTAGTGCATTACTGGAGCTTATTATGGGCTCTAATTTGGTATTTTACTAATAAGCCCAGTTGCCCTGAAATGCCTGGCAGAGGGCCCACTGTCATCCAAACACATGGGTAGCTGCAGCTCTTGCAGATTTTGGGCAGAAGCTTCTTACTGGTTTACCATCAGGGTGGTACTTAGCTGTTTGTTTTTATTTGCTCCTATTCTTGCTTTTTAGTTACAAATTACACTTACTATTTTTAATTTAATTTGTCACTTAGGTTTACCAAATAATGTGTAGTGGTACCCATTTTGGTAAAAAATATTTTTTTAAGTTTTAATTTCAATTACAGTTAGTTAATATTAGTGTAATATTAGTTTCAGGTGTACAGTGTAGTGATTCAGCACTTCTGTACATCACCTGTGCTCATCATAACAAGTGCATCTTAATCCCCATCACCTATTTCACCCATCTCCCACTCACCGGCCTTCTGGTAACCAGCAGTTCTCTATAGTTGGCATATGTTTTCAAACAGACTTTAAATCATATATGTGTATATATGTGCATGTCTAGGGATGTATACATTGAGGTACAAATTGAATTACCCACATCCTATTGCTCAAACCTTCGTGTGTAATCTTCCGGAGATTTGCTAGTACTGTACCACTTTTTTCCATTAAAATTTTTAGAAAATAGATGACTTAGGTGAGCTGTGAATCTTCTGTTCCCACTGAGTAGATGGCCATTTAAAAAAAAGTTTCAGATCCATGGCTCAGGAAGAAAAACTTTTTTTTCCCCCAAGTACACTATCGTGGATCTTATCAAGAGGTATAAATTGAATATAAACTTTTAGAGGAGAAGAAGTAGAAAAACCAATTTATCTCTTGACTTCCTGTGGAAATGTCTCTAACTCTTATCGCCAACAAATAATCTAGGAATATACAGATGAAAATACCATGTATTTAATCTTCCTTCTTTTTAAGAGGGAGCGCTTTTTTAACACCCTGCCCCAACTGTAGTTCAAGAAGTGAGTCGAATGATTTGTCCAACTTGTTCAGCTGTGGAAGGGAAGAATATGTTCCAGTGTGGTGTTTTCTAAATCCAGTTTGCAGAGGTGACCTGGTTCAGCCACATCCTCTAGGCCTGATGATAGTTTGGACTAACTCTTCAGGTTACGTGATGTAGGACCTGCGTGACAGAATGCTGCCTGCGATTTCTCCTTGGAGAAGTTAAGGAAACACAGGGAAGAATTGCTTGCATTTTGGTCTAGCTTTCTTTCCCACTTCCAGAGAATTTTCATGTAATCAATTACTGCTTCTACCTCAGTCACAATTTGCTTAGCAGAACCTGTACATTTTAGAATTATCAATTGGAAATCATCTGATCTTTCTTTGCAAAAACAAAAGCAGTTCTGATCACATGAAAATTTTAAAGCACTACATATTGATCAAATAATTTTATACAACTCTGGAGTGAAGAAACTTGAATGCTTTAAAAAACAAAGTACTCCCTTTGGTTTTGTGTGGATTTTTCTCTTGGCAGGAGCTTCTGCCACATTCTGTGTTTGTCAGCTGAAAGTTTGGCCACTGGCTAAAACTCCTGTCTAGTGAAATGGTTTGTCCAGTTCAGTTTCTCTCCCTGAAGAAGTGCATCCATAGGTATCAGTAGACTTCTGGCTACCAGCTGGTTTTTTGTTTTCAGGAACTCTCTTCTTACATGTGGCCAAGAGGCCTTGTCTAGAGTTGCAATTAGGTGACTTGGCTTTTCACACAGCTAAGGAGATTTTCAGTAGGTTTTGTGGGTGATCTCTGGGGACTTCCTTAATAGTAAGCTCTTCGATTATTTGAAGGGCAGAATTGGTTGTGCAAACTAGACCCTTGGTTAAGCATAGAGGAAAGCACTTTAGTTTTTTTTTTTTTTTTTTAAAGATTTTATTTATTTATTCATGAGAGACAGAGAGAGAGAGAGAGGCAGAGGGAGAAGCAGGCTCCCAAGGAGCAGGGAGCCCGATGTGGGACTCGATCCCAGGACCCTGGGATCATGACCTGAGCCGAAGGCAGACGCTTAACCATCTGAGCCACCCAGGCGCCTAGCACTTTAGTTTTTATGGGAACTCTTAGGATATGCTTGCTAGCTATTTTAACATGTGACTCCCAAATCTTAGTGGCCAATTCCAAGAAATTTTCTCATTCACATCATAGTCCAGTCTGGGTCAGCATCTCTTCTGATGGCTCTGCTCCAAGAAATGGCTCCCCTTCCAGGGGTGACTCAGGAATCCAAACTCCTTCATCCTGTGGCTCTGCGATGTTGGAGCCCTCCCACCCCCACCCCAGCTGCTGAAAGCGATCAAGATGTGAGCAGAGGTTCTCCTAGATTTTCAAGGCCAGCTCAGGAGGTTCCATCCTAGCCATGACTGCATAACTTTACGGAACAAGGGTTGTGAGGTTGTTTTGTGTGCCTGGAAAGAGGAAATGGGATTGGTGAATAGCTAGGCAGTTCAGCCACAAATCCCATCCCAGGGCCTTTCTTCCTCATTTGTACTCCTGCACCGATGGCCTGCCCCTAGACAACCATTCTTCAGAGTGTGACAAGGTACACTGAGGCATATTAAAATTTGGAAGAGTTTATTTGAGCAAAAATTGATTAAAATCAAGCAATGCCAAACCAGAAAGAGTTAGGAGTGTCTGGCCAACAGGAACCAGGGTAAGGTGTGGAAGCTAAGAAAGTATTTGATTGGCTACAGCTTACAGCCTAGTTGGCTGTTTGGTTGTCCTTAGGTTTCGATTTTGTAAACTTGTGGCATGTAGAGGCTTAGAGTTTGGTTTACTCATGGAGGCCACTGTGGCATTTGACCCACCTCAGTCTAGTGGCCTCGTTGTTGAATTTAACAGATGCTAGCTGACTAGCTCCTCTTCTTGGGCAACAAGCAGGGCCCTTTCTTGCTCTCCCTCTGCCCTGGATGAAGACTGAGTGACTTAGAGTGGGGGAATTGATTTTTTCAGGCATGTTTATATTATTATTGTTCATTTTAAAATTTTTATATTGACTAAATTGCCCCATTGAAACTTACCAAAATGTAAACTTGGGAGCAGCTTTCTCTGCTAAGATGGACTGACAGATGGTCTTGTGTGGTAGAAGGGAGACTTTCTTCAAGGGCACTTGAGGCCCATAGCCCTTTAGTGGGGCTGCTACAAGTGCACAATTCATCTCCTTTGGTCTGTTCCTCAGGCCATTGGCTTCGTAGGGGAGAGCATAGAGGTTAAGAGCATGGTCTTGGGTTTGAGTCCTGGGTGAGACACTTGAAGCTGTGGGATCTTGATGTTTCAATGCCATGAACCCTATGAAGCCCTAGCACAGAATCTGGAATGTTCTCAGTATATCTTAGTTCTTGTTATTATTATCTGTTATTATTGAAAAGGGAGGACCCTCTTCAGTGGGTGAGTTGGCTCATGACCAGGATATGCTCTGGAATCTTTAATAATTTCAAACCTTGGTGGTTGGTCGCTTTTCTTCATGCTTCTCCCTTTCTGCCCCCATTCACCCTTACTTTTTGATTCCAGAATGAGACCTTTGTCTCATCAGATGGTTGCTTCTGATTTTTTTTCAACAGGGTAGATCCCAAACTGACTGTACCAGGACATATTTTATTCAGCTTGCATAATACTATACATAAACCAGAGCTGGCAAGTAAAATATCAGGAGTTTTTACCTAAAAATGTGAAGATCCTGTTCCTCAAAAAAGCAGATCTTACAACAACAAGGCTGCATGCCTGTGGGGCCAGAGTCCCTGTGGGCCGAGTCTTCCTCCCAACTGGATTGGTGAGTTTGGTGAGTCCTATCAAGTTCACTGCAGTCCCCACCACTCCCTGTGTCTCGTTGACACAAGGCTGCAATGGGGCCGTCATCCTTCAGCATTGTTTTGTACCTTTGTTCTAATTGTTGAGTGATACTGTTTTTCTCATGAATAACCATATAAAAAAGAGAAACAAAAGATAAATCCGTGGTGTTAAATGTATCAGGAAAACGGGAGAAAGCATAATCCTTTAACATGAAGACTATCTGTGTATTTGAGAATAAAGCATGTGCCAATTTCGAAAGAATAAAAGCTAGCATGCTTCACTCACTTCTATTACCAGTTTGGTCCCTGAAGGCAGCTGTGCTTGCTATCTGGGGAGAAAGGCTTGCAATTGAATATAATGAAGTGCTAGAGTAGATAGGACAACAAATGTTATGGGTATTCTGAAGGAGGGCTTTGTATTTTTCTCGATTGAGTTTAATTGCTGTGCAGTGACCTTTTAAAATGATTGATGTCTAGAAATTCCCTTTTCATCGGGAACTTAGGAACTTTTGGAGAAGATCATAGAGATGAAAGACTGTCTCCTAGAGAATATAACCCAGTTCCCTCATTTTCAGATAAGGGAAATGAGGCCCAGAGAAAAAGTAAGTATGATCACACAACCAAAGCTAGGGCTCAAATCTGCCCGCCAGTGCTTCTGTGTTCTGGCTGTTCAGATAGGCAGTTGGATATCTGCCTATCTCCCTCCCCCCCAGGAAGAGCTTTGCCACTTGGAGAGCAGGCTTAGAGACCATGTGGAGCTTCATGTGGCTTTCTTTCCAAGATTAAAATCAAAGTAATCAAGGTTTAAGGCATGCTGTGAAAGACAGAAATGGTAGGTCTTTAATTGTGGAAGTGGAATATTCCATGGTGATAAGTAGAGATTCCAAGAATAGAGAGGGGATAAGGGATGAAGGAAAGATATAATATTTTTTTAAGCAGTATCTTAGAGAAACATTTGTGGAAACAAAATGGGACATGACTTGAGGGCTCCTAAATCTTGGTCAGATACACTTGGAATAATAAGTTTTACTGTTTCGGTCTAGACAGAGAGTAAACAGTTTTAGCAAATCTAAAATTCAGCAATTTCAAATGAAGAGCCAGAATTTAGTCATCGATGACTTGCTTGGCAGAGATCCATTATTTTGTTGCAAACTCTTCAGTAAAGAGATTGAAGGAGTGAAGGTGAGTAATCAGGATCTGCAGAACAAGTTCAGAGCTAGAGAAAGGAAGGAAGCACTTCGATGGATTTGATAAAAATGTGTCTTAGAGTAGCTGAGCCACAGGAATGAGTCTTTCTTTTTTTATTTAAAATGCTCAGAAAGATGTATTTGTTGCCTATCAGCTTTCAGTTAGGTGAAAGTTAGCAAGTACTGACTGTGGTAAGGGAAAGGGCACACTCACGTTCTGCTGGTTGGAATGGATTGAGCACAAGTATGTTCAGAGGGCAGTGTGTTGATACAGATCAAAACAAAAATTTGCATGATTTATGACCTAAAGATTCCGTTTCTAGAATTTTACTTCCAGTATACTCTCTAAAATTCAGCTACCAGTATGTTTACAGAAGCATTGGCCATAATAATGAAAAACGTACATCGGAAACAAACCAAATGCCCAACAATTGGGAAATGCTCAGAGTATCTTCATACGATGGAAAATTATGTAGCCATTCTCAGTATTTTGGAAGATTATTTGATGATAAAGAAGAGAATTCATAATACTGTTAAATGTGAAAGGAACTTGAGTCACAGTTTTAAATTATAAAGATTATAGATATTACTGGGGCACCTGGGTGGCTCAGTCGGTTAAGCATCTGCCTTTGGCTCAGGTCATGATCCCAGAGTTCTGGGATTGAGTCCCGCATCAAGTTTCTTGCTCATTGGGGAGCCTGCTTCTCGCTCTCTCTCTGCCTGCCGCTCTGCCTACTTGTGCTCACTCTCTATCTCTGTCAAATAAATAAATAAAGCCCAACAAAACTACTATAAAAAAATAAATATTATAGATATTAGTAGTAAAGCTATAAGAATGTCATCAGTAGTTGACAGTAGTTGACTGGTGTTATAATCACCTTAATATTTTTCTAATCTCTATTTTCCAAACTCTTTTTATACTTTAGCCATAAAAAGTTATCATTTAATAATAAAAAACCCAACCCTCTAATCAAACAGATTTCCTGTCTCAGCGGGAACTGGCTTCAGTTCTACTGGCTACAGAATCATGTCCTTGGCCCATCAACTATTTTGCATTTGTCTTAACATCTTATGCAGATGCCATGTGTGATCTACTAAACACATTTTAAGAAGTATTTTATTTAATTTATTTGAGAGAGAGAGAGGGAGAGCACAAGTGGGGGAGGAGCCAAGGGAGAGGGAGAGGGAGAAGCAGACTCCCCACTGAGCATGGAGCCCAATGTGGGGCTCAACATGGGGCGCATCCCAGGACTCTAAGATCATGACCTGAGTGAAGTCAGAGGCTTAACCGATTGAGCCACCCAGGTGCCCCTACTAAACACATTTTTACAGCTTTGTATAAATTCTTTCTCTAAGAGATCCCAGACATGCCACACATAACTTTCTTAGAAGTGAACAATTCATGGGGTTCCTTCAGTGTTCCCACGTGTTAACAGCTGGGTTGTTGTTAGCACTCTGCTCTGTGCTTAATTTAAATCTGCCCTTGGTTTCAAAGAGTGAAGTGCCCTCTGCAAAGAGCGAAGCCCTGATATTTTTTTGTTCTAAATATCACAAATAATTCTCGTGATTTCAATTACTTTATTTCAATTTTTTTAAAAAAGGAAACAGAATGTTAGAGTCTAAAGGAACATTTGAGATTATATAACATAGTCTCAAAATTTACAAATGATACAACTGAGACCTGGAAAAATTAAATGATTTCCCCAAGGTCACAGTCAGTACCAGAGATGCCTAAATGTCATCTCACTATGTGAACAACCATCTTGAGGGGCCTGCATGTGTAGTCTACTAACATAACAGAAAGGATTAGTGAAATTACTACTAGATAATCACAAATACAAAATGGAAGCCAGAGAATAGTGAATGCTCCTTTTTCCCTTTCCAGGGGGTCGACTTTTAGCTTTCTATGAGTCCTGAGAGCTTCTCTCTCTGGTCTTCCTTTCTCTTCTCTTTTCTGCCCTTCTCCCCTTCCTGTCTAGGTCAAGACTAGGAAACGACATCACTGATGACCCCATTGTGGGATGACCCCTTGCTGCTTAGTGAAGGATGCCTTTAGGTCTCTTAGATTCTTCTGAGAGGAGCATTTATGGACAAGTAAATCCTTATCTGGCTAATGCAGCTTTCTTTTCACATGGGAAAGCCTCATGCTTTATTATATTAAATGGCTTTTTAAAATATATATCATACTATGGAATGATTTTCATGATGTAATGTTAAATGAGAAAAAAAACAAGGGGGAGAAAAAGTCGTTTGTGTAAAAAGATGAGATAATCAAGGATATCTGAACACTGAATATTTGGATAAAATTAAAGAATTATGATTCAGTTCTTTAGGCATAATAATATCATAGTTTTTTTTTAAAGAATCTGCATTTTTGGAGATGTATACTAAAATATTTGTTGATGAAATTAACGGATGTCTGGGATTTGCCACAGAATAATTCGGGACATGGATTTGGGGAAGTGGGTGGGCTATAGATTAAATAAGATGGTCCACGAATTACTGATTGTTGAAAGGGGGTGATGAGTATGTGGAGGTGTGTTAAATTTTTCTGTTTTCGTAACGTTGGCTATTTTCCATCATAAAAAGTGGAGGAACTCCTATTAGGATGTGTAGTGGGAAAAGCAGGAGCTCCAGCTTGAGTACTCAGGGCTTAGAGAGGGGGACTGGGCAGGGTGAGGGAGCACTGAAACTGCCCTGCACCAGAATCAGAAGAATCAGGTTTGAGTATTCATTCATTCACACCTGCAATCAATCTTGATTGATTCTGACCATCTTCACTCTTTTTGCTCACTCCCTACACCTTCACCTCTGGCAATCACCAGTCTGTTCTCTGTATCTATGATTTGTTTTCTTTTAAAAAGATTCCATACATGTGAGATTATACAGTATTTATCTTCTTCTGTTAACTTATTTCCTTAGGGTAATTCCCTCAAATTCCATCCATGTTGTCACAAATGACAGGATTTCCTTCTTTTTTATGGCTTAGTAATATTCTGTTACATATATATATTTTATATATATATATATATATATATATATATATATATATATATATATATATAATGTATATATGCCACAACTTCTTTATCCATTCATCCATCAGTGGACACTTAGGTGGTTTCCGTATCTTGACTGTTATAAATAATGCTGCAATGAATATGGGGGTGCAGATGTCTTTTTGAGATAGTGGGTTTTGTCTCCTTTGAATAAATACCCAGTGGGGAGTTGCTGGATCATATGGTAGATCTATTTTTAATTTTTGCAAACTCCGTGCTGTTTTTCATTGTGGCTGCATGCATTTATGTTCCCATTGCCTTTTTGAAATGACAGAATTTTATCCTTCCTTTTGTCCTCCAAGCAGCAGTTTTCTGTAGAAATCGAGTATTTTTTAAGAGCGCAGCTTGAGTTGGCTAACACAGCACATACTGTGATCAGCTTGTAGACTGAGTGGCTGTTTGTTTCTCATGTTTGACTCCAGAACCCCAAGAAGGGAGCACTGAAAACCACACAGACACTTAGAGAGGAAAAAATAGTTTTATATTGCTCAGAAACTTTCTCATCTGAAAGACTTAGGAATTAAAGAATGTTCTGTGTGGGAAGGTTTCAGTGTTGACAGAGGCCCCTAGAGGTAGAGGTATCTGAGGCAAAGATGTAAAGGTGGGCAGCTAAGGTAAAACTGATCCAAAATAATCCTACTCACTCATTCCTCATCTGCTATCCATTTGCTCAACTTCACCCAAAGTGCTCCCAGGAAACCCGTATTTTCCCCCAGCCTAGCATTTCTGTTGGGTTTGTAGTCTTGTTGGAATCCTCCCACTGGTTTGTAATCCACTTTGCTTTATTGTATCTTAGCACCACACTAAGTACTTAAGTGTTTCATAGTCCTTTTTTTTTGATTGGATATGTTGGATAACATGTCCCTAGAAGCATGTGGAATGTTGCAATCCTGAAGATGAGGAAAACAGAATCAGAAGACAGGAGTGGACCCTAGAGGCAGTTCACAGTCTGCTTTTCACTTAAGGATATTGAAACCCAGGGAGGTCCATTGACTTGCTCAAAGTGACAAGTAGTAGAACCAGACGAGAACTCAGTCCGGGGTCCTCATGGTCTTTCTAGAGTATCACACTACTTATTACTTATGGGATGGCAAAGTGGTGATGAGTCTGCAGACTGAGTTAAGGAGGATCTATGAGAGGGTCCTGGGTGCTTGTCTCTTTATGACCTGTTCGTCTATAAAGTGATGAGTACTGGTCCACAGCAGCTGTAAAAGGAAAGAGAAGAAAGAGGACCCTTCGGTAATATCATTACAATTTAGATGAATCCTTTCTGGATACTCAGAGATTAGAATTGGGACTTGTCCTAGAAACATTTATGGATCTGGGTAAAACTTATCTTTCCTACCTTTCAGGATCATCCCTTCTTCTTTCCTCCATTTGGTAGGACCACAGGATGTCTGCCTCTCTCATTGTGCAAGATTTTCAACTTCAATGCCCTACCTAAATTGTCCCATGATCCCCCCAAAACTTCCCTTACCTCTGTGCTAATCTCCCCAGGACCCTGAGGCCTCAAGTAGAGATGCAAGCCTCCAAAATAATTGATTCTGCTATGTAATGGCAAATTACATCACTGATGGCCCCAACCTAGAAACAAACCTAATACCCACCAACAATGAATGGATGTATGAATTGTAGTGTATTTAAATGATGGAATAACATACAACAATGAAAACAATATGAGCCATTGCTATGCTTAACAACGTAGATGCTTCTCACAGGTTAATATTGAAGGAGAAAAATAGGCACAAGAGTTCATATTGTGTGATTCCATTTATATGGAGTTCAAAACCAGGCAAAACGAATCTATGGTGATGGATGTCAGAATAAGTTACCTTTGGGGTGAGTGGTGACTAGGGGGCACATGAAAAAGGCCTTCCCTGTTGGCAAAAATATTCCATCTTTTGATCCTGGTAGTGATTATCCAGGTGTGTTCCTTGGGTCCAAAGTCACTGAGCTGTCCACTTAAGATGTGTTCATCTTTCTGCATGTTCCCCTGAGCTAAAGAAACTAACTTGTCTAAACCAGAACTTCTCACCCTGCTCTCCAAACCTGCACGACTCACAGTCTTCCCATCTGACCTGGTGGCTTCCCTGTCCTTTGAGTTCTGTCTGACTTCACTCTTCCTTTCACCCACCAGGTTCGTCTGCATATCCGGTTGGCTCTCCCTTTGGCATAGGTCTGGCTTCCATCTACTCTTCTCCTCCTCTGCTGGAACCATCCTGTCCCAGGACACCTTGTTTGCTTCCCTGGTTATGGTCAGAACCTCCTAACTGGTCCACTTCCACCTTCACCCTTGTACAGGCTGTTCTCAGCACTTCTCCTCACTCAGAGTCAAAGCCAAAGTCCTTAATGCAGCTTACAGTGTCTGGAGCAATATGACTTCAACTCCTCTCTGTTTTTCTTGGTTCCTTTCACCTCCAGCCACTCTGGTCTCCTTGCTGTGCCTTGAACACAGCCTACACATGCAGCGCACCCCATAGGGTCTTTGCCCTTCTTGATCACTCCTTCCCTTGCCCCCCTAGCTCCATGGTCATCACCTCTTTTAAGTCTTTTCTTAGACGTCACCTTTACGACAAGATTTACTCTGACCTTCCTATTTAAAATCACCCTTCCGGAAAAAATAAGAAGAAAACAGAGAGGGAGGCAAACCATAAGAGACTCTTAACTGTAGGAAAAAACTGAGGGTTGCTGGAGAAGAGGTGGGGGGATGGGGTAACTGGGTGATAGACATTTTTATTTTTTTATTATTTTTTTTTTATTCTTGTGTTAATCCCCATACATTACATCATTAGTTTTAGATGAAGTGTTCCATGATTCATTGTTTGTGCACAACACCCAGTGCTCCATGCAGAATGTGCCCTCCTCAATACCCACCACCAGGCTAACCCATCCTCCCACCCCCCCTCCCCTCTAGAACCCTGTTTGTTTTTCAGAGTCCATCGTCTCTCATGGTTCGTCTACCCCTCCGATTTCCCCCGCTTCATTCTTCCCCTCCTGCTACCTTCTTCTTCTTCTTTTTTTTTTTCTTAACATATATTGCATTATTTGTTTCAGAGGTACAGATCTGAGATTCAACAGTCTTGCACAATTCACAGCGCTTACCAGAGCACATACCCTCCCCAGTGGGGTGATAGACATTTAAGAGGGCGCTGGATGTAATGAGCACTGGGTGTTGTATGCAACTGATGAATCACTGAACTCTACCTCTGAAACTAATAATACACTATATGTTAATTAAATTGAATTTAAATAAAAAATTAAAAAAAACCCAAAACTAAAACTAAAATCACCCTTCCCTTGCACTCCCTGGCCATGCTTTGAATTTCACCTTTGTGAAAATTCAACTCACTACTTTAACAAACTATGTATTTTCCTTATTTATTATGCACATCATTTGTTTTTCCCCTCTACACAAACTCCCTGGGGAATTTGAAGCAACTAAAAGTTTGGGAAGCTCTCGTTTTGATCTTCCTAATTGCACAGTGTTTTTACATCCCGTTACTGAGTTGGGTTTTACCCTGGAAGTGGACAGAACAAATACCGTTACCCCCAGCCTTTTGTTGTTGTTTTCACAGATGAGGCAACTAAGTCTGGGAGAACAAGCTTGAGGGCTAGGAAGAGGCAGGACCAAGACCCGGAGTTGACTTCAAGGCCACTGTTCTTTCTGCCATCCCCCGTCACCCCCTGAGGCAAACAGCTGTAACTAAATGGCAAAGGAGGTCCTGGAGAGAGCCCAGGGAAGAGGTGGGCCAGAGAGCAGAGGGAGTGACCAGGATTTAATTTACTAATGAAGCAAGATGTGGGTGATGAGTGTACGGACATCGAAATGACGGAGCCTGGCTGAGAGATAACTAGCCTGCTGTCCCTAGGGGCCGTTGTGGTGTCAAGTAAGGACAGTCCTGGCTTTATTCCGTGTCCAGAGGTCAAAAGTGGAGCCGGAGGAAGACAGATCCTTTAGTGACCAGAGCCCTATTTCAGGACAAAGTTTCTGGATGATGACATTATGCTCCTTGTGTTGCGGGTGCTGCAGACTTTTCCGGGCTCTCAGATAATGCCGTGGGATTCACAGGAGAACCCGCTCGAATTCTTCAGCTTTCCTTCTAAATAGATTTGAGATAGGTCACAAGTTAGTAAGACCCATAGCATAAACATGAAAGATAAATAGCATATGTGGGGGCAAGAGGATGTAATGAGCCAAAAAAAAAGTTTGCTAGTGAATTTACTGTGATTGGAACATTTGGTTTTCATCATCCTGGAAGCTGAAGGGAAAATGTGAAGTAGCAGTTACTGCCTGATTAAACATGCTCAATATTTAGTTACAGGCACTTGGAAATTTTAGGGCAATGAACGTCTAGGAGGAACCCACCACATAAATCCTATTTAAGGGACATTGAATTCATGAGGGGATTTTTATTTTTACAGACCTATTTTAAAGCATTTTTTTCTGCTACCAGATGAGTGTTCTACTTCTCCAGTAGCGTTCTCTAGAGATGACAATGCAGAATGCTTGGGGAGGGTTTTCCCAGGGAGGAGAGATTTGCGTGGTGAGGATCACGCTCGTGCTTCTACTCTTGCCGTGGCTCTAAGCCCTCATGGCTCCCCATAATGTAGCATTTTCCAGTACATCATGCTCTTCCGTGCTTCTAACCTGACCTTCCCAGTTAAATTTCATCTTCTTAAGGATTAAAATGTCTTCTACTTCTTATGTACTTCCTCAGTGCTAGGCCTACAGTGTTTTCAAAGCTGCAGATGTCGGAAATGTAAAGAGTGGAAGACACAATCCTTGCCCTTGGGGAGTTTACAGCAGAGTGCTGAGCGGGAACACCAACCAGCATGCACAGGAGACCGAAGACCACCTGTGCTCCGCAAGTCGTTGTCAGGAACACCTGGCTCTAGTCTGGAATTTGCTATCGTGCGTGTGTGTGACTGACTTTCAAGAAGACTCTTAATCTATCTGAGCCTCAATTTTGTCATCTGTGAACAAGGAGTTTATTTAGGTCGCTGGTTTTCAAACTTTTTGGAAGCTGACCCACAGTAAGAGGTACATTGATCTTGACCCAGTTCATTCACAGGCATCTATGCAAGTAAACGAACGTTTATCAGAATGATGTTTGCCCTTTGTATGGGCAGTGCGCCCGGATATTTTCTCTTCTTTCCTTCATAAATTTGCTGCCATGCTTTATTTTTTTTTTTAAGTTTATTTTTAAAAATATTTATTTATTGACAGAGAGAGATAGCGAGAGAAGGAACACAAGCAGGGGGAGAGGGAGAGGGAGAAGCAGGCTTCCCGTGGAGCAGGGAGCCCGATGAGGGGCTCCATCCCAGGACCCTGGGATCATGACCTGAGCCAAGGGCAGACGCTTAACGACTGAGCCACCCAGGCGCCCCTGCTGCTGTGTTTTAAAACTGAAGGCTCTCTAAAGTTCTTTTTGGTTCTAACCATATGTAGCTACTTCTTAATGGTAAATGTTAAATTACATCCCATTTCTAGATACCTGGTTCTCAAGCTTGACTGCAGTGAGGGTCTCTTGGGTGCTTGTTTCCTAATCACTGAAGCTTGTGCTCCACCTCAGAGATCCTGGTTTAATGGGTAAGGGGAGTAGCCTGAGGACAGGATTTTTTAAAAGCTTCTCAGGGAGTCCACAGCTTCACCAAGCTGGAGAACCACTGCTGACAGAGACTCCCCTGTGCCTAAAACATCTCTGCACATGGAAATAGCGTTTCCCCAGGCCTGGCTTTTTGGTGGTCCCGCATTCATGGCGGAGAATCACACTTGTGTACGTAGAGACGTATATTTTTCTAATTCCTTCTGGTTCTACCGGAAGGGGCCTCCTTCCTTCTGCCTAAAGTTTGTGCTTGTCCTCTTAAGCTCTGGATCCTGTCATCCTCTCTTCCTTGGGAACATTGTAGAATCAGCCGTCACCTCTCTGTCCCACACCTCACCTTGCTCTCTCTATAGCTCGCTTCGTCCCCACGGCCACGGGCATTTTGAAGCTGGAGCGCGAGGTTCTTGTCTCACAGTAGTCCTAGAATGAATCCCACGGCCAAAGGAGAGTGAGTAAAGTGATAGGGGATCTGTTGAGCAAGGATACAGAAGAAAAAAGCTCTCAGGGGTGAGAGGGGTCCCGGCAGGGTTGCCACTGAGGGCTTTTAGGGTTGGTCTTTTATTGAAGGCTAACCAGGGAACTTAAATCCTTTCATCATCTTGTGTGTATACCGAATGCATTTCTAGGTTCTTCAGTAACTTCTGGATATTGGAGGGGAGGGGAGAGAGGGAACGTACACCTTTTGAAAATGCGCAGTGTTTCTTCCTGTGTTCCAAATCTGCTGTGAGTACCCAGTACTCTAATTATTATAATGCATTATCCCATTTGATAATAGCATTCCTTTAAGGTGTAGGTGACTTCTGTATTACAGGTGAGAAAGCTAAGGTTTGCAGCAGATCCTTAGCATCTAATATTAGACATTGTACTTATTTGCCCCTTAGACTGCAGTGGATTCTAATTAAACATGATGCTATCTAATTTATTTTTAAATGTTCTAGAATTTCTGTTTTTCACAAAGTTAGTTTACCAAATTAGAAAAGGCTTTTTTGCTTTTGTGGCATAGACCTCATAACCTCTTTCTTCCATCGCACGTACAGACGTTTATTAGACAAGCATTCATTAACAAGGCAGGCACAGAACATCGCTCAGATCTGTCCTGTAAGCTTGTCTCTCCTCTTAGGTGCTCTGCCCCCCAGTATGGAACAGCTCATTTGAGGCAGACATAGCTAGCTTCCTAGGCAGGATGCTGTGTAGTCAGTGAGTGGATGTGGGTCTGATTGAGGGTTCAGGCTTGCATGCCCTGTACAGGTTTCTAGCCTTGCTAGATTCTTTTTTTTTTTTTTTTTAATTTTATTTATTTATTTAACAGAGAGAGACACAGCAAGAGAGGGAACACAAGCAGGGGGAGTGGGAGAGGGAGAAGCAGGCTTCCCACTGAGCAGGGAGCCCGATGCGGGGCTCGATCCCAGGACCCTGGGATCATGACCTGAGCCGAAGGCAGATGCTCAACCATCTGAGCCACCCAGGCGCCCGCCTTGCTAGATTCTTATACCTTGTTCATACAGGAATGGAGAGTGTTGCTCAGCTGTCTTATCAGTTTATATACTTTGAACATCTTCAATTTCTTCAGTGAGAACACATTTCTAATATTCATTATGGTAATTAACAAGACACGACTTTCATTAGTGTATTTTTATATACACTATGCTAATTAGCAAGGTGTAGACTGTTGATGTTGACTCAAATAGTAGGCTTTGTAGGAGCCACTTGGGGAGTGTGCCTCTTTTTATTTTAATGCTGGATGACCACTCTTGGGCTGTGCATCAAGCATATGGTTAGAATTTAAACTTTAGTGCATGTATAATATCATACTGACTAGACTGTCACACTTTACAGTAAATTACAGCCTTCAAAATGCTGGTCTCATGACTACACTGGCACTAGACAGACATTGTGTGTTTGTGGGAAAAAAGTACCTGTGATGAATGGGAGCTTCATCTTTGCTATGCCAGTTCCCATTGGCTTCCAAATATTTCTCTATTCCGTAACCCATGGTGCTCTTTTTTTAAAGATTTTATTTATTTGACAGAGACACAGCGGAGCAGGAACACAAGCAGGGGGAGTGGGAGAGGGAGAAGCAGGCTTCCCGCGGAGCAGGGAGCCTGACATGAGGCTCCATCGCAGGACCCTGGGATCATGACCTGAGCCGAAGGCAGACGCCTAACGACTGAGCCACCCAGGCTCCCCCCCCATTGTGCTCTTTATCTGACTCACTGGAGCTCAATGTCTGGCGCTCCCCCACCCCCCACTCCTAGGCTGGTAAATCTCATAGAAGTTGGGGAGATGAGCAGGTCAGATAGGTGTCATCTGCAGTTTCTAAGTGGTTCTGCTACTTTATCTCCCCACTCAACTGCCTTAGGCCGATACCTCCTTTTGGACAAAGCATTCTTCTTTTCACTTATGAATTACATTTTCTTGAAATGGTTTCTAGAGTGCTGTCAGTTTCCCAGGATCTCTTAATCTGAGGAGGAAAGTGAAGACTCGGTGGCTCAGCAGTCATTTACTCTTGCCCATACATCTGCAGGCGAGCTTGGAGTGGGCAGGCCTTGGCTCGCCATGCAGGTTTGAGCTCATCTGGTCCAGGTGTAATTCCTCTGAGGGTCAGCAGAGATTAGGTGGAAGCTCTTCCCAGAGCTATGGCAGAGGTGAGGAAGGTGGGGGCCACTATGCAAACTTAGTTGACACAGTCAGTTGTACCCAGTCTGCTAACATCCCTTTCACTAAAAGATGTCCTGTGGACAAGCCCAAAGTCAGGGAGCAGAGAACTGTATTTGTTGGATGGGGAGGTAGAGGATATGTTTGAACAACCTAATCTACCGCAGGCTCTGAATAAAAATAATGGATATTTGGGGGCAGTTTTGGGATTGGACAGAGAAGGATAGAGAAGAATTTAGAGATGTGGTGTCTTAAAAAGGAAAGACTAGATTGTTTTCTATAAGCCACTCCTAGATGATATATTCAGATGCCACCAGAAGAAGTTGCCTGAAATCTTCTCAGAACTTGAAGCAGAGCACTCAGCGAGGACATTTATGAGGAGTAATAGGAAAAGATGCAGAGAACAGGGACCCAGGTGGCCATTGGAGCTGTGCTATGGTAACATTGGTGGGAGCGGAGGCGTCTTGCATGATGAGCACTGTCCCCCTGGTGACACCGTGGGTGGTGTCCTTTTGTTTGACAGATGCTACCTGCCTGTGGTTAGAATCCAGTTCTCTACTTAGCCCTGTTGAGCTTTGCTGGGAGATAGTGGTTTGGTCCTGTGTTGGACAGAAAAACAAACTTTCCGGCTCAGCCCCTTTCAGAGAAAGCTCTTTGGTTAATCTGGGGAAACATCTCCTGCCAAGGGTTCCACTTCCCAGTGACAAGATATTTCAGTCATTTGCCACTGGGGTCAGAAAGAGTGAAAATCACAGAGACTGGGAACACCTCAACAGTCACCTTTGACCTTTACCTCACACTGGCATTTTTTGGCCACTTGGCTATCTGATGTCACAGTGAGTGTCCCCTCCTCAATGACAGGCATCTTGTCGTGCTCATCTTTGTACCTTCAGCACTGTTTCTGCTACCCAGTAGATGCTTAGTACATGTTTCTAGACTGAAAGCGGCCTTTATTGTCTTGAGGCTCTTACATTTTCCGGAAGGAAACCACAGAGAAAAGCAGAGATCTATGTAAGGACAGATGGAATCTATGGGGAAAGAATCAGAATGAGGAACCTGGCTACAAGTTAAGTGCATTTTCTAGTATTTTACCTCACTGCATAGGACATCATGTCATGTCATGCCACAAAGTGACATTCTCTAGTTGTTTATCTCAGACTACACTACCCAATTGTAATGTAAGTACACATCAGCTCTCTGAAACTAAACGCCCAGATTTGTAGCTTTGCCAATTTCTGTGGTATAGATATTCTACCATGGCTGATTTCAGGCTACCCACCTGTTTCAGTTTCTTATGGGCACTGTCACAAATTGTCACAAATTTTAACCAACAAAAGTTTATTCTTTCACCATTCTGGAGGCCAGCAATCCAAAATCAATTCCACTGGAGTGAAATCAGGGTGTCAGCAGGCCCATGCTCCCTCTGGAAGCTCTAGGGGAGAATCCGTTCCTTGCCTCTTCTAGCTTCTGGCTTGTGGACACGTCACCCCCTTCTCTCCCTGGGTGGCCACATCGTCTCCTAGGGCCCACCGGGATAATCCCCCCATTTCCAGATCCTTAATCACATCTGCAAAGTCCTTTTTTTTTTTTTTTGGTCCCATAAATTGACATTCATATGCAGCAGGAATTAAGACATGATGTGTTTTGGAGAACCATTACTCAAGCAATCACACCTCAGTTTAACAACCAGCTCACAGAATCCTGAATGTTTAGCAAATGGTTCTCACAAGCAGGTACAGGGGGTTACAGCACACCACTAAAGGCCTCTTGTGGGAAGAGATTGAGATTACTCCTTCGTTTGTTTCCTCTACAGTCTTCAGTCTGGTGCAAGCCAGCGTGAGCTAGTGTTTAAAGAATACTTTTGCACTGACTCTAAGAGACCTTAACATGTAAAAAGCTAGTTAATGTAAAACCACTCTGGTTGTTTCTTTCTAGGAAAAAACCTTCAGACTGTGAGAACTGTAGTAGAAACAAACAGTTAAAGGCTCAGGGACATGGTCAAAACTCACCCCAGCCTTGTTAGAGAATCCAGTGAGTCATGGCCAGAGTTTGCACAGTACTGAGCTCTTTGGCAAACCCATGTTATCTCTAGTGATGCTTTCCGAATGTTCCTCTCGGATCAGGTTTTCCAGTCCTAGGCTTTTTGTTCTTTGGCTTTTTTCCCCTCATGTCCTTTGTCTCATCTGTGTCACTAGACTAAGCTCTCAGGGCACAGATTGTGTGTTAAGCTTCCTCATGACATTCACCTTCTCCCTGGACACTGCAAAGCTAGTACAGTGCCTTGAATTAATGCATAACCCATAATTACTTTATTATGTGCTGACTGCCTGAGCCACTCACCATATTGCAGTGTGTATGTGTGTAAGACTACAGAATGAGTGAAAACTAGAACAAGCCTTGTATTTTTAAAAATTTACCAGAAACGGTATTATATTGGTGTCTCCCTCGGTTCCAGTGCCTGGTTGGCATAGCTTGTGTTGCTTGGGCCCCTACAGGAGGCCATAATCCTGGTGCCAAGAGCATTTTTTTTTTTTTAAAGATTTATTTATTTATTTGAGAGAGCGAGAAAGTACATGAGGGGGGGAGGGTTAGAGGGAGAAGCAGGCTCCTTGCCGAGCAGGGAGCCCGATGCGGGACTCGATCCTGGGACTCCAGGATCATGACCTGAGCCGAAGGCAGTCGCTCAACCAACTGAGCCACCCAGGCGCCCTGCCAAGAGCATTTTTAAGAACTTTGGTCACCGATCTCTCTAGCCCCAGAACACACCCTGGCTTTCCGCTCTCTTCTGCTCCTTCGTTTAGTGACCTTGCCTCAGTTCCCACTTACCCGGGTTGAGGGGAATATGGTGCATCCATCATGTAGCAAGCACACCCTCCGTGATGCCTTCCTGGTCTTTTGTTTGGACCCAGGGCCGTTGGCTCTGGCGTGGCCCCTTTGACTAGCCTCCACAGTCTTGCTTTTAGTCAATTTCGACCAGCAAAGAAAGAGGTAGGAAATACACGAACTGAACATCTGCTATTTGTCAGCATTGAACTGGGTGGTTTACGACATAGTTTTCTTTTTTTTTTAAAGATTTATTTATTTATTTGAGAGAGCGAGAATGAGAGAGAGTACATGAGAGGGGGGAAGGCCAGAGGGAGAAGCAGACTCCCTGCCGAGCAGGGAGCCCGATGCGGGACTCGATCTCGGGACTCCAGGATCATGACCTGAGCCGAAGGCAGTCGCTCAACCAACTGAGCCACCCAGGCGCCCCAACGACATAGTTTTCTGTTTAATCCCCTTGACAACCTAGCCAGTGGGGTATTAACCCCATTTTATGGATGATGAGATTCACAGACGGCCAAAAGAGTGGTTTAGTTCGTGTTTAAATGAAATAGTCGGCCAATGAAAGTGTCTGATGAATGGGTGGTAAATCAGTAAGGCGGGTGTTATCGCTCCCATTTTACAAAGAATGCACACATAGTCTGAAGTGGTCAAGAATGTGCTGAATTTCTCTTGTGGGGAGCCCCATCCCCACCATCGTCAGTACCTTCTAGCATTATGAGCGAGTTCACTTTGGCTTCTTTGCTCAGCCCTGGTCATCTAGGGGTCAATGCTGCTGTGTTCCCTTGGATCCCAGAATCTTTTTCCTGGCAGACCCTATTCCACACTGGTATGGGGGAGTCTGGAGTTCGAGAGAAGGCTTATCAAACTGTTAGCAGTTATATATGCTGTTTTCACTCTTTTAACCCCATTGTCTACCAAGTCTAGGAGACGACGTTTTTTCAGCTTTTTGGAGGTATAGTCGACAAAATTGTTAAGACATTTAAAGTATACAGTGGGATGATTTGACGTATGTATACATTGTGAAACGGTTCTCCCCACCATGTTAATGAACATATCCATTACCTCACGTATTAATTTTTTAAAAAATGAGAACATTTGATTTACTCTCCCTTAGCAAATTTCAATTATAAAAAAGTGTTATCAACTATAGTTACCATATTATACATGAGATTCTCAGACCTTATTCATCTAATGGGAAGTTTGTGCTCGTTTACCAACGTCTGTTTATTTCTGGCAACCACTTTTCTACTGTTTATTTCTAAGTTTGACTTTTTTTTTTTTTTTTTTAGATTTCACATATAAGTGATAGCATGCAGTACTTTTTTTGGAGGGGGGAGTGTCTGGCTTATTTCATGTAGCACAGTCTTTCAGGTTCATCTGTGTCATTGAAAATGTCAAGATTTCCTTTTTAAGGCTGAATAATATTCCATTGTGTGTGTGGGTATAATATATGTATATTTATGTATATATGTCTACATTTTCTTTTACATGTGTCCATCAGTGGACACTTAGATCATCTGTGTACCTTGGCAATTGTGAATAATGCTGCATTGAACATAGAGGTGCAGATATGTCTTTGAGATAATGACTTCATTTTCTTTGGATAATAACCAGAAATGGAATTGCAGGATCATATGCTGTTTCTATGTTTTATGTTTTGAGGACTCTCCATACTGTTTTCCATAGTGACTGCACCAATTTACATTCCTACTATCAGTGCACAAGGGTTCCCTTTTCTCCATATCCTCTGTAAAACTTGTTATCTCTTGTCTTTTTAATAATAGTCATTCTAACAGGTGTGAGGTATTAGAAAGCTACACCTAACAGGTGTGTGTATTTCTAGGAGCTAGCATTTAAATAGATTACAACAGGGATGCCCTTGCCTTGAGTCTTCTGGGAAGGAGCCCTCCTCAACAGGCATGGCCAGGAAGATCATAGACCATTGACCATCGTTAGAATAAAAAAGTGAAGGCTAAGTTCTCCCTGTCTAGCAACTGGTACTGGGACCGTGGGAAGCTAAGTATTTAAATTTGTCGATATAATATGAGCTAAAGGATTGCTTGTTACACTCTTGTTGTCAGTATGTTACCTTCTCCTGCCTGAATTTATAGAAGGCTTCTCCGCTTCTTTTCAACCCTGCCTTCTGTGAATGCTTTGCCTTTCATTTTGGACCCGATTTAATCCTGTTACAGCCGGAAAGAAGGAAGCTGCCTTGAAGGAATCTCTGACCATCAGTAGTCAAAAAGTGCTCATTTGAAATCGTATAACTTTGACATTTATTTATTTATTTGTCTACTTATTTATTTTTATTGAAGCAAATTTGACATTAACATTATATTAGCTTCAGGTGTGCAGCATAATGATTAGAGATTTGTATGTTATTGTGTACTGATCACCACAATAAGTCTAGTTAACATCTGTCACCATGCGTAGTTACAAAATTGTTTTTCTTGTGATGAGGACTTTTCAGATCTCCTCTTTTAGCAACTTTCAAATATGCAGTATGTTGTTACTAACTATCGTCACCATGCTGGACATTACATCCCCATGACTTACTTATCTTATAACTGGAAGTTTGTACCTTTTAACCTGCTTCGCCCATTCCGCCCACTCTCTAGTTTTGACCTTTTAAGGGAAATGATGATGTGAGATAAATGCTATTCAGGCTGTGGGTAGGCTTTTGAAACTGTTCCTTGCGCCACAGCTTTGTCACAGAATTGAAATGGCAAGTAGCGCTCGTGATATTAGCAATTACCAAGTTGGAACTGACCAGCTTAACGATGTACAATAAAAAGGATTCCAGTTTGTAGCAAGCGAAGTTTGGCTCATTGGGATGCCTCTTCATGGTCAGACAAATATTATGAAATAACAGTTGATCTTGAAGTTCTTCCCATTTTCCCTTTCTCTATTTTTAAGGAGAGATGGGAGAGACAAGCTTTGGTTTCTGGACGCTTTGGGGGAGGGCACTCCATTTTGTGTTATCCCATTGAGCTTCAGTCTTTTAACCTAAGGATTTGATCCCTGTTCAGATACACTTGCTTCCTACCAGGAGGGGTCACAAAACTGCTCATGCTGTTACCAGTTTAGAGTAGTGGGTCCTCATCAGCTCCTTTCTCTAAGCCTTGGTAGCCTGGTAGTCTTGGTTGCATGTTACAAGCCCTTGGGAAGCTATGGAAGCTGCCAGTGCCTCTCTGTCCCACCACCAGGAATTCAGGTTCATCTGGTTGGGAGGTGGCTTGGACGCTGGGATGTTTCAAGGCTCCCCAGGTGCCTCCCAAGTACAGCCAAGATTGAGAATCAATGGCGTAGAGCAAGATGCTGATGGAGATTTTGATGGGGCTGGAGGAGAAGCTTAGGATATTTGGGTACCTTGGAAGTAGGGATGTTAGACTGCTAAGAAAAGAGAGAACAGAAAAGAAGAGGAAGGGTACAGAAGAGACCACTGACTGAAGGAAAGAGGCTTCTCAGATCTCACTTTTGCCTAGATTGGTTCAGTGAGGAAGCTTCCTTCCATTTTAACCCACTCAGTTAAATGATTCCAAGGGATCATACACCACCTGATGCCAGGAGGTGAAGACATCAGAAACTGAGAGAGAGCGACAGCTTGAGGTCACCTTTTGGCTGATTTTGCCTTACACATGGACAAATCAGGAGCAGGTAGCAGTCAAAATTACTAATTACAAAAGTGATCGTGTTTCGTGTAAAACAATTTTTAAAATAGAGAATTACGTAAAATACGTACTGACAGCTCCTCCTTAATCCCATTTTCATCCCACCTTATCTGATTGTTGTTTATTTTTACAGATTTTGTATGCATGCTGATATTTGCACCTATGTATTTGTAAATACACATACACATATATGTACGCCTGCATATAAATAGCCAAATGTGTGTGTGCGTGTATATGTATCTGAATGTGTGTGTGTGTGTGTGCTTTGTAGTTGTCAGAAATAGGGTATGCTGGGGTAGCAGACAACCCCAAACCCAACTGAACACAACAGGAGTTTATTTCTCATTCCCATATTATATGATACTGACTAGGGGAGCTGCTCTTCATAGTCATCCCAGAATTCAAGTTGCCAGAGGCTCGATCTCGACAAATACTTGGAAGAAAACTTGGGAGAGGGAAGATTGCTCTGAGGCATGTGTTGGTATGTAAATGCTGTGGCCTGCAAGGGACATACATCACTTATGCTCACAACTCCTTGGCCATAACTAGACCTGTGGCCCCACCCAACAACAAGGGGGCCAGGAAATTCAGCTTTCTATGTGCCTGGAAAGAGAGGAGTACTGGAGAGCAGCGAGCAACACAGTTATAGGTCCTACAGGTGTATATAAATACTACATATTGGGGCACCTGGATGGCTCAGTCGATTAAGCGTCTGCCTTCGGCTCACGTCATGATCCCAGGGAGCTGGGATCGAGTCCCACATCGGGCTCCCTGCTCGGCGGGAAGCCTGCTTCTCCCTCTCCCACTCCCTCTGCTTGTGTTCCCTCTCTCGCTGTGTCTCTCTCTGTCAAATAAATAAATAAAATCTTAAAAAAACAAATAAATACTTCATATCTATATGAACATATATAATTTTATTTTTTTATTTTATTTTTAAAATATTTTATTTATTTATTTGAGACAGAGAGAATGAGAGACAGAGAGCATGAGAGGGAGGAGGGTCAGAGGGAGAAGCAGACTCCCTGCCGAGCAGGGAGCCCGATGCGGGACTCGATCCCGGGACTCCAGGATCACGACCCGAGCCGAAGGCAGTCGCTTAACCAACTGAGCCACCCAGGCGCCCTAAACATATAATTTTAATATGAAGAATATATAAAGAAATAAATGTATATGTATCACTAATAATAAAAATGGATCCCTATGCTCAATAATTTGGTGTTTTTTGTGGAGCAATATACCTTGACATCTTTCCATGTCTATAAAAATCTTGTTTCTTCTAAAGTTGGCGCAGTCGTGTGTGTATTCCATTCACTTTTTCATGAGTCCAGTGTCTGCTCTTTGCCAGGCCCTGTGCTGCGCACAGGAGTGAGTAAGATGGACGTGGCCGCCTTGCCTTATGCGCACACTCTGTGCAGCTAGTATGTAGCAATATGCACTGTAGGTATGTACCATAGTCTGTTGTCCTATTGATGTCCTCATTGATGGGACGCTTAGGTGTTACAAATGATGCTTTAGGCAACGTCACTGTACCTATAGTTTGAGCACTTGTAAGTTTTTCTCTTGCACCAACAACGGAGAGTAAGTTGTGGATCGTGGAGGTTCTCCATGTGCCCAGAAAGGTTCTATTTGTCATCATGGAGGTATCAGCAGGACTCTAGTCTAGAGTGTGGTTCTCCAAATGATGTTTCTAGGTGTTTTTCCTGGGCTTTGTTGTTGTTCCTCTGCTTGCTCCAACATTTCATTGTTTTTGAGGCAGTTGGCCTAAGGATATTGGTTCCTTCATTCTCTTCAGCCTTTACTTCGATCAGTGGGCGAAACAGTGGCAAATTTTAGAGCCCTCCATATTTGGGCCGGAGCAGCTCTTACTGACTTTGAGGGAGAGGAACATTGTGCATTCCTCTGGAACAACCCCCTCGCCCCGCATCTTAGCTTCCTTACCTCTACACCAGAAATAGAAGTGAGGAGCTTTAGGAGTTTGCTCATATGGTGCTTGCTTTAGGAGCAGAAATATAGAGGACATTTCTTCCCAACTTCCCTGAGCTGTGCATTTAGAGTTTCCAAATAAAACCCAGACTTTGCTGTACCTGAAAGTCTGTTATTATGACAGCTGCTTGAAGGTACCACACATTTCAAGGGTCTTTTCCGAACGTTTAAAACTTCGTAATTACTAAAAAAGATGTAAATAATGGCGTCTCTGCGAGGAAAAGGACATCGTCAGATGGCTGTCATTTTAAGAATATTTCAAGCTGCCAGTGAGGCTATTTTGGGGAGCTGAATTTCCTACAGGTGACAGCTCAAGATGTGATTCATAGAATTGGAAGGTGCACTGCCTCCTTGCTCTTCCCTCCAGCTCTGGAGTCTGATCTTTCTCCCACTGGCCCCTCGTCCACTGCGAGGACACTGCTCAGGTGTGTGGGTGGCTCCGTTCCCTGCCGGACCAGAGGCTGCTGAAACACACATCTCTTGTGGCTGCTGATGCTTCTGACACTGATGTGCCGCCCGCGGGTGGCAGGTCCAGAGGCAAACAGAGCCAAGGAAGGGTGTCTGCTAGACCATCGGCTGCTCCCTCCCTGCACTGCTGTCCCCGCTGCCGGAGGACCTGACATATTTGACTTAATTCCGTGGCTGTCCTATAAAGAGGAAAGACAGGCCAGCAGGGTGAGCATCTGCTCCTGCAGCAGGATGGGTCCAAAGAGACAAGAATCTTTCCAGGCATTTTTCCCCTCACCAGGCCAACAATGCCATTTGCTTGAGTGCCTTCAATTCTACTCTTTCTTTCTTTCTTTTTTTTTTTTTTTTTTAAGATTTTATTTATTTATTTGACAGAGAGAGAGTTAGCGAGAGCAGGAACAGAAGCAGGGGGAGTGGGAGAGGGAGAAGCAGGCTTCCCGCCGAGCAGGTAGCCCAATGCGGGGCTTGATCCCCGGACTCTGGGATCATGACCTGAGCCGAAGGCAGACGCTTAATGGCTGAGCCACCCAGGCGCCCCCAATTCTACTCTTTTTAAGTAATAAGGACGCTCAAAGGAGAATACCATCTCTTCTCTTACAGGAATTCTTCTTCGACTCTTCCGAAAACACTTATCCGTTTTTCCTTGAAACTTGCCAAGTCTGCGACACATCTGAGACTTGTTTGTATGCTGCGCTCTACTGTTCTCCTCATATTTCATGCATTTGGTCGTAGTTCCTGAAGTTAGAGGTATGCTCGGAGGGAAGGCAAGTGCACTGTACGTCAAGCTAGAGAACCACTGCGCTTGGCTGAAGGATCATCTGGTCAACTCTTCCCCCTGACTATGAGTATTGAGTTTATTGAAGCCAACTAAGGCTGATTACGTAGTAGCGTTTTTCCACACTAATCTTCCTCCACTCTTCTGACTGTCCCTTCTCCTTCAATCAAGCCCAAATATTTATTCTTCTCTGCCATTTCTTTCTCTGGGCCTTCAATTCAATTGTTCTTCTTGTTTCATATTCCCCTTTCCCACTTTTGAAATTCCATCCTTCCTTCAAGGCTCCTTCTGGGTTTCACCCCCTCCCCTCCTGCCCCAAGAGGCCTATGTTGCTGATTTTGTCCCATATGACTGTTACTAATGCTTAATAACGTAGCACTCCATAATTGGTCTTGGTCAGTTTTTTAGGTGTCTTTTCTTTCCACCAGTCTAAGAGGTCAAGCTCGTATCTACTCCCTCTATAGTAGAGCCCAGGATCATGCAATAAATAATTATTGCTGGTACTATCTTGCTAAGAGTACCAGACTTTGAGATTCATTTAGAAAAGGGTCCAGTTTGAAAATACCATATATATAATAATAAATTTAGTTGTGGACATCAGGATTAACTTTAAGATCTCAAACTTTTCAGTGCTCTATGCTGCCCAGGCCCCTTTCTTTGTGTAGTTTAAGATTTTCAAACTCCTGATCACTCCTGTGGGTTATTTCAACCCAGTAGCTTGTAGAAATCTAATTTTTGCAGGAGGCCAGGGACCGTGTACCAGCTGTAGTGCTTTGCACATGAGAAGCTGTGAGCAGGCGGGGAAGACATCAGGGACAGAGCTTAAGCCAGAGGCACTGGCCTCCATCTCCGGAAACCCTTTCAGATCTGGGCATGGTTTGCTTTCCTCATGAGAGTCTGACCCCACCCTTTACAATGGAGGGATCGAAATCGCCGGGTAACCCTCTGATAAATGTTAGGATCACTACATGTGGCAGAACCAGATGTCAGGGATCCCTCATGTGTGATGCAGCAGGAAGAACACAGCACAACCTATGGGACGCCTGGGTGGCTCTGTCTGTTAAGCATCTGTGTTCGGTTCAGGTCATGATCTCAGGGTCTTGGGATTGAGCCCTGCATCAGGCTTCTTGCTCATCGGGGAGCCTGCTTCTCCCTCTCTCTCTGCCTGCCACTCTGCCTACTTGTGCTCGCTCTCTCTGTCAAATAAATAAAATCTTAAAAAAAAAGAACACAGCCCAACCTATGAAGTATTTCTGTTCATAGAAATAATGCATATGAATGTATGTGTATATATATAAAGGTAGCTGATATCTACCATTTATCCATAGATATGTGTATATAGATATCAATATGCATATGTGTATATGTACATGGAGCTAGAAACTTGATTTGATCCAGATATATATGTATACATATGTATGTGTATATATATATATACACCCATACACATATATAGGCACACACATGTGTACCACATACCTGAATCTAATCAAGCTTCTAGCTTACCAGTTTATAGGAGAACAGGGTTAAAGAAAACCACAGGGAAGCAAACAGATTCAGAATGTGGGACATTCTATAGGACAATAGACCTGGTTTCTGCACCCAGCCAATGGCAGTGGGGAAAGGTGGGTGGGCCTGCTCTCGAATAAAACAGTAAGAGGCAAAACAACCAGATGCCAAGTGTGGAACTTCTCTGTACCATATTTGAACAGATGAACTGTAAAGAAACTTTTTTTGAGAAAATTGCAATTTTGTCAAAAAATTAGGTGCTTATGCTTGAAAATGTACATAGTTTTAAAAGATCATAGTGTAGTTTGGGTGTGAAATGATGTGGTGTTGAGGTTTGCTTGAAAATACTGCAGCTACCAGCCTGGATCTACTGTCAGCTGGAGAGGAGGCACGAGGGCCGACTCAGGTGGCCAGTCAGAGGGAGGAGGCTGCAAAGCCAGGCTAGTGTGCCTGCACTGAGAGCCCACTGGGGAGCACCACATGAGAATGGACTTTCCTTGGAGTCAGTCACTTCGTCAGGAACACCCAAGTAATTTTATTTATTTATTTATTTAATTCAATTAATTAACATATAATATATTATTTGTTTCAGGGGTACAGGTCTGTGATTCATCAGTCTTATTTAATACCCAGTGCTCATTACAACACATACCCAGTGTCCATCACTGCCAGTTACCCCATCCCGCAGCCCCCTTCCCCTTCAGCAGCCCTCAGTTTGTTTCCTATGATTAAGAGTCTCTTATGGTTTGTCTCCCTCTCTGGTTTCATCTTGTTTCATTTTTTTCCGCTCTTTCCCTATGATCCTTTGTCTTGTTTCTCAAATTCCTCACATCCATGAGATCATATGATAATTGTCTTTCTCCTGTTGACTTGTTTCACTTAGCATAATACCCTCCAGTTCCATCCCCGTTGTTGCAAATAGCAAGATACCATTTTTTTGATGGCTGCATAATATTCCATTGTATATATATGTACCACAACTTCTTTATCCATTCATCTGTTGATGGACATCAGGGCTCTTTCCAAAGTTTGTCTATTGAGGACATTGCTGCTATAAACATTGGGGTGCATGTGCCCCTTTGGATCACTACATTTGTATCTTTGGGGAACATACCCAGTAGTGCAATTGCTGGGTCATAGGGTAGCTCTATTTTCAACATTTTTAGGAACCTCCATACTGTTTTCCAGAGTGGCTGCACCAGCTTGCATTCCCACCAACAGTGTAAGGGGTTCCCGTTTCTCCCCATCCTTGCCAACATCTGTGTTTCCTGATTTGTTAATTTTAGCCATTTTGACTGGTGTGAGGTGGTATCTTTGTGGTTTTGATTTGTATTTCCCTGATGCCGGGTGATGTTGAGCACTTTTTCATGTATCTGTTGACCATTGGGATGTCTTCTTTGGAAAAATGTCTGTTCACGTCTTCTGCCCATTTCTTGATTGGATTATTTGTTTTGTTTTGTTTTGTTTTAAAGATTTTATTTATTTATTTGACAGAGAGAGACACAGCGAGAGAGGGAACACAAGCAGGGGGAGTGGGAGAGGGAGAAGCAGGCTCCCCGCAGAGCAGGGAGCCCGATGTGGGACTCGATCCCAGGACCCTGGGATCATGACCTGAGCCGAAGGCAGTCGCTCAACCGACTGAGCAACCCAGGCACCCTGGATTATTTGTTCTTTGGGTGTTGAGTTTGATAAGTTCTTTATAGATTTTGGATACTAGCCCTTTATCTGATATGTCATTTGCAAATATCCTCTCCCATTCTGTTGGTTGTCTTTTTGGTTTTGTCAACTATTTCCTTTGCTGAGGAACACCAAGTAATTTCAAAATAAAGGAAAGCAAGCCAATAGTTCTGAAATGCGAGCGACAGGATGTCAGGAGCCTTGTTGCTCACATGTTCATCATTTCTTTTCAGACCCACTGGGAATATGGCTGTTGTGCTGCCCTTGGCCACCAGCAGTCTCCCTCCTCTGTGGACCCGGTTATTAGTTTTTGCTTTCCTGCGTGAGACGCCAGTGCGGGCAACCACAGAAACCTCCCGTGGCTTTTTCTGATAGAATAAAGGAGAGATGGCAGGAGCGGGCTGGTTAGTAGGCAGGGGCGCTGAGTGACAGAGGCTGTTCCGTCCCTCCCCTCCCCTTGGAGTATGGCCTGGTCTCAGCCTGGGGGACAGAATATGTGGGCAGTGCTAGCTGCTGTGTTGGTTAACAGATGTGTCTGTGTCCACATTTCATGACTTCCCCTGTAGGGCAGCATCTGTTCTCTGGGGATCTGAGGCCCTGTGCCCAAGACACCGACGCTGCCAGGCTGTTCCCTTGCTCAGCATGTGTGGCCTTTCTGTCCCAGAGGGAACTCACGTGATGTCCACAACCTCTTAAACCTCCCACGTTCCCATAGATCCTAATTGTTTACTTACAGAGCAAAACCATGCCTCAGTTTACAGGATCTGTGTGATCCTCTGTGTGTGTGTGTGTGTGTGATTTCTGGGCCCTGAATCACATTTTCAGTGAGCTGGGATTTTGCTCTTAGAGAGATAGGACTTTCTGCAGAGCACCGTAGAAACAGAGAATTCGAAGGAAACTGGGTTGGGGCATCTGTAGGAAAGACAGTGGTGACACACGCCCTGCCTCTCTAACAGGGATCCTGGGAGAACAAAGGAGGATGTGTGCAGAGGTGCTTTGGAAATTGTGAAGTGTTCTGCGGATGTTAAGTGGGGCTTTCTTGTATTGGTTTGCTTATGGTGAGAGACACTTGTTCCTCTTAAATAGCCTTTCGCTTCCTCTAAGGTTGTAAGGCAAGGATCCTCTCACAACTGGAGAAATTCAGAATAGCTGCCTGGTGCACCTGCTTCTAGTTTTCTCTGAATCGTGTCCCTTTCTCCCCCCCACCCCAACTCACCTGGATGCCCTGGGAAATGAATCCCCATGCTGTCGAGTAGAGGAAGATGTTTGCTTTTTTGTGTGTACCTCTACCGGGTATATTTTATAGTCCTGCCCTTCCTTCCTTCTTTCCTTCTTTCCTTCCTTCCTTCCTTCCTTCCTGCCTTCCTGCCTTCCTGCCTTCCTGCCTTCCTGCCTTCCCACCTTCCTGCCTTCCTTCCTTCTTGCCTTCCTTCCTACTCTTCCTTCCTTCCCTCCTTCCAGCCTTCCCTCCCCTTGCCTTCCCTTCTTTCCTTCCCTCCCTTCCTCCCTCCCTCCCTTCCCCTCTTTCCCACCCTCTTCCTCCCTTCTTGGTACATTTTCATACCATTCCAGTGAGTCATTGTCAAATTTAATATATTTATTACCTTAGATATGTACTTATTTATTGGCTGGATTGAGAGAGAGGGAGAGAGAGAGATCCAGACCTCTCCCAGAGTTGCTTGTTTGTTTCGGGTGGAGATACATTATTCCAAGGTCTGTTAAGTCAGTTAAGTGGTGGGAGTCACTCTGGCAGGGGGGCCACTCGTGGGCAGGCGTCTTTTCCAGAACAGACTGCAGTGTGGAGTTCTTGGTGTGCTCCACAACCATTAGCTGGTGACCAAGGTAGGGACAGGGGTGCCCATTGGTTCTGGAATTAATGGCATCCTTATGAGATCATCTCGATTGAGGGTGACTAAGCGTCACCTTTTCCCTCCCGTTGAGTGAGGCTGGGAGCTTCTCGGTGGTGGCAGGGACTGTGTTACAGTCATCTTCAGTTGTTTGGTACTGAAACACTCCCTTGCACGTGGTAGGCACTCAGTGTCTGTTTCATGCCTCTGGAAGAGTTGGGAGAAAACAGCTCTTTTTCCTGTCCTACCTCCCTGTGCCTCTAAGTATCCAGGAGAAAAGCCACTCGCTTTTATATAGGGGAGACTCTGCTGTAACCCCACACAGTGATGCAATAATGATTCCTAGGAGCAGTCATGCCTGAGGGTCCCCCGGGACTGAGACGTGGAGGGGGCGAGGATGTGGGCAGCTCAGATGGAAACCAGGAGACAGGCCTTCCTAAGGATGGGTCACAATCCAGGGGAGCCCATGGATTGGATGCCATTCGGTTCTTTCAGCCTTCGTGCTGGTTCCGATTACAAATGTCACTGCCATACCCCTCTCAAATATGTGGTCACTGGAGTACACGTAGCTGCTCTCTTAAAAAACATGTTCTCACTATGAACGAACCTTCATGGGAATGCGTAAGGTTTTGTTCACAAATGCTAGGAATGGTAGGAGTTTCAGGCAATTTGTTAGACAGGTTTAGGAACCTCGCTGACATGCATGGGACTGGCAATGACCCTTTCATGGATGGTCACCTTAATTTTATTGAAGTCCCCATGTTCCCTCCTTTACAAATCTGTCCTTTTTCTAAAAAATAAGAACCTTTAACCTTTATCTCTAGCAACCTGATTTTTTGGGTAAACTGGACAGTCAGTAAAATAAAACAAGAGGAGGTGACTGCAAATGCTAATTTTTTAAATGTTTCCTGTGTTCTTCCAAGGATGGGAGACTCCTCCTGCCTAAGCAATGACAAGAGGTTACAAAGAAAAAGACGATACTTTTAAAAGAGGAAATATAATCTTTTTTTTTTTAAAGATTTTATTTATTTATTTGAGAGAGAATGAGATAGAGAGAGAGCACATGAGAGGGGGGAGGGTCAGAGGGAGAAGCAGACTCCCCGTCGAGCAGGGAGCCTGATGCGGGACTCGATCCCGGGACTCCAGGATCATGACCTGAGCCGAAGGCAGTTGCTTAACCAACTGAGCCACCCAGGAGCCCCAAAAGAGGAAGTATAATCTTATAATCACTGAATTGGAAAGGCCCAAAGCACTTTTCATCCATAGAGGACCACACCTAGGCATAAATTAAGCAGATTATTTCATGGCTAACATGTGTAATGGATGTGATTAGGTCATAATCATAATGAAATGGCTGGCCTTTCTGGTATTGAGCTCAGAGCGATCCTTTTCAGTGAACCAGAATCCCTACAAAGGTGGAGGGATTGGGAATTTTAATTGTTGGTTTAATTCATTAGAATCGGGCAGGGGTTTGCTGTTCTTGGTGTCTGGCACTGGAGGTAGACTGAATAGATATGATTGGAAGAAGGTCAGAAAATGGGTCTCCCCAAAGTCCTATTGATCCCACCGTGCCCTGCCACCAGGCTGAAGGTTTCTGGCATTGTAGACCATGGGCAGTGTGTCTTAAACTTGTCTGATCCCAAGAATCAGCCGTTTTGCTTATTGAAAACATGGACTCCTGGGACCCAGTCTGATCAAGAGGAGATTCTCAGGAGTATATGTGTGTGGGCTAATGCATATCAGAATCACCTGGAATCATCAGAATCATCTGCAAACTGTGTAAGTCTCCCCATAATGGATGGTGCTATTCTTTGATGCCTGGTATTATACTGTACAGAACAAATACGTGTGTTTAAAAAAAGCCTTCCTAGGTGATAATATGCTGCCTTCTGTCTTGCTCCCCTGCCCCACCACCCACCCTCATCAGAGAACCACGAACCCAGAAGAACGGGCATTATTTTTAGGAAATGTTTTTCAGTAGCTTGATTATCAAGGTATCATTTGCATATCATCAAATTTCACCCACTGTTAATTGTACAGTTCAGTGATTTTGGAGTTAGCTTAGCAATTGTGGAATCATCACCACAATACATTTTTAGAATATTTCTGTCACCCCAGAAAGTTCACTCATGCTTATTTGAAGGCAGTTCCCATTCCCAGCCCAGCCCCAGGCAGACATCGTTCTCTGTCTCCCGAGATTTGCATTTTAAAGACATTTCACGTAATGGAATCATGCAAGATGTAGTCTGTTATGCCGGGCCTCTCTCACTTAGCATAATACCTTTGGGGTTCATCCATGTTGTCGCATGTATAAGTGGCTCGTTCTTTTTATTGCTGAACAGTATTCCATTGTATTGATAGTTTGTTTATTCATTCACCAGCCGATGGACATTTGGATTGTTTCCAGCTGTCGGCTACTTTAAATAAGGCTGTTGTGAATATTGCATACGAGTCCTGTGTGACTCTCTGCTCTCATTTCTCTTGAGTAGACACCTGGGAGTGGAATTGTTTGGTTATATGAAGAGTATATGTTTAGTCTTTTGAAAAACTGCCATACTGTTTTCCAAAACAACTATGCTATTTTACATTGCCACCAGCAATATATGAGGGTTGCAGTTTCTCCAAATCTTTGCCAACACTTGGCATTGCTGGTCTTTTAGATTATAACCATTCTTCAAATGGGTATGTAATGGTATATAATTAGGGTTTTAATTTGCATTCCCCTAATTAATGGTGTCGAACATCTTTTTGTAAGCTTAGTGGCAAGTCGTATCGTTTTTTTTAAAGAAAGATTGATTGATTGATTGATTGATTGATTTGAGAGAGAGAGAGCCCAATGAGGGGCAGAGGGAAAGAGAAATCTTAGCAGACTCTGTGCTGAGTGTGGTGCCTGACTTGGGGCTCAATCTCAAGATCATGACTTGAGCTGAAACCAAGAGTCAGGTGCTTAACTGACTGCACCAAGCAGGGGCTCCAAGTCCTATTTTTACATTAAAGTATTTGTTTAAATATTTTGCCTATTTTGTAACTGGTTTGTCTTCTTACTGAGCTGTAAGAATATATTGAATACAAGTCTTTTATCAGATATGTGTTTTGCAAATATTTTCTCCCTCTCCATGTCATTTCTTTATCTAAAAGATCTTATGAAGAGAAAAAAATTTTAATTTTGTTGAAGTTCAATTTATTAATATTTTCTTTTAGGCATTGTGCTTTTGGTATCATATGTAAGATTTTTTTTTTTGCCTTATTCAAGGTCACAATGATTTTCTCCTCATATATTTTTAGCCTTTGCATTTAGGCTTATGACTCATTTTGAGTTCATTTTTGTATATGGTGTGAGGTAGGTACCATCTTCATTCTTTTCCATGTGGATATCCAGTTGTCTCAGCTCCATTTCCTTTCCCATTTTCCCTCTCCTGTCCCCATTAAATTGCCTTGGCTACTTCACTAAAAATTAATTGACTTAAGAGTAAGGGTTAATTTCTGAGCTCTCTGTTCTCTTCCATTGGTGTGTATGTCTTTCCTTATACCAATACTGCACTGTCTTGATTATGGTAGCTTTATAGTAAGTTTTGAAATTAGGTAGTGAATTTCCAACCTTGTTCTTTATAAAAGCTATTTTGGCTATTCTAGGTATATTTCATTTCAATATAAATTTTAGGATCATCTGATTATTTTCTACAAAAAAAAAAAAGGCACCCAGAATTTTGATAGGGATTGTGTTGAATCTATAGGTCACCCTGTGGAGAATTTCTCAAAACTGTGTCTTCAGTCCTTGAACATGGTATGTCTCCTCAACTATTTAGAAATTCTTTAATTAATCTCAGTGATATTTTATAGATTTCAGGGTATAAATATTGCCCATGTATTTAGAAATTGACTTGTAATTATTCCATTCTTCTTGATTGTGTTTGTTAACTTTAATGTTCTAGTAATACGGTCTTCAGAAATTGTTGGGAGGTTTTACCTTCTATTCAGTTTTCTGAAAGATTTTGTATAGGATTGGTATTATATCCTCCTGAAATATTTGATAGAATTTGCCAGTGAAGACATTGGGTTTAAACTTTTCTTTGTGGGAAATTTTTAACTACTAATTCAGGTTTTAAAAAATTTTTATCTGTTGTGTATATGAATCGAGACTGTCCATCTTGTAACCTTAGAGCATAAAGTCTGAGAGGCTGAACTTCTGTGTCCATGGCTGCACTGTCAACTCGATCCCAGAAAACACTTGCTATTCCTAATGCATTATATGCAGCGCGTATTCTGTATCTACCACCACAATATTCTTGGTGAAAGTGAACAGACAGAAGAAAAGAGAAGTTGCTTGTCAGTTTTTACCTGGAAACTTCAGAGTTTTACCTGGAAACTTCTGTCCTGCCCCTGAGATTCTCTGATATTACTCCTGCTGCATGACTTCCAGTAACTCCTGAAATGCTCTGCCAGTGAGAAGGGGAGAGACTACTTCCACGTTTACTAGACTCAGCTCAGGAGAGAGCTATAAAAACAAAGAAGTCAGCTGGGCAGCAAAATGTGCCTGACCCAGTGGGATGAAGTTAGCTCTTTGAAGCAATGTGATTTAGAAAACAATTTTTATAAGATTATGTATTTATTTACTTGAGAGGGAGAGAGGAGAGAGAGAGAGAGAGAGCATGAGCAGGGGCAGGGACAGAGGGACAAGCAGACTCCCTGCTGAGCGCAGAGCCCACTCCATCCCAGGACCTGAGATCATGACCTGAGCTGAAGGTAGACACTTAACAAACTGAGCCACCCAGGCGCCCCTAGGAAACATTCTGAGTATACTATTAGCCTGATGAAGTCCTAAATACTGATGAAGACTTCGTCTTTGGTTGTATAAATGAAAATTCAGACACTTTTATAGAAGATCTTTACATAGGAAACTCTCCACCCTGTTTTCTTTACTTGTCACTCTGTGTGAATCACCTGAGCTTACTCTCCTTTCAACTCTTCCGATTCCTGTCAAAACCTCACCTAAATAGACACCCTGAGGTTTTTTTTGAGAGCTGGAAGAAAGAAAGCAGCCATGTGACAATTACTTGTGCTTTTTGTCTATTAAACCCATCATTGAGCCCGTACCTCTTAAGCATCTCCCTGTACCCTGCATGAGTGGGTCAGATTTCTAGTGTCAGAAGGAATCTTTTGTTATTAAAACTTCCTTCTTTCAGAGAACAACACTCAAGTAAGGCATCTGATCTCCCTCATAACTGGCTGACTGGAAAGCTCAGGGCAGATTTAATTTTTAATTGCAACGAGGCTCAATTTTGGCCTCCATGGTGGAGGTACTTGAATTTTACCCTTCTTCATGGATTTAATTTGCAGCCTCTGTCTTAAACTTTTTGTGTATCTTTTTTTTGGAAGGAACCTTGCATACGTTTGGCAACCAGTGGTATATACGTTCAAATTTATTATTTTTAAACGTGGTCATGTTCTGTCCAGGGCTGTAAGCAAAGTAGCGATGGTAATGATGCTGTTGTTGCTGCTGATGCTCACCAACCTCCTCACCTCACCCCCACTTGGAGATTTTATTCTCCTCTTTCCTTTATCTACCTCGGAAATCCTATTCTCTCAGATCTCTCCATTTGCTTCCCTGTCCCTCCACAACCCCAAAGTATAAATGGCTAATAATAGCTTTAATTATTCATCTTCAAGAGGGGTTTATAATTTCTGGGGCTCAAAGCTCTGCAATAAAGAGGAGAGGTTCTGTTGATGGGGGTTAGGCTTGTGTCGAGGATGACTTCTCTGAGCATGGGGACATTCTGGGTGCTTTTCCTCCAATGGTTCCCAAACACCATCACACTGACTTTCAGCATCCGTCACCTGGGGAGCTGGGAAAAGAGGCAGGATTCTCAGGCCCTGTTGCCCAGAGATTCTGATTCAGTAGGTTTTTTTTGTTTTGTTTTGTTTTTTTAAAAGATTTTTATTTATTTATTTGAGAGAGAGAATGAGATAGAGCATGAGAAGGGGGAGGGTCAGAGGGAGAAGCAGACTCCCCGCTGAGCAGGGAGCCCGATGCGGGACTCGATCCAGGGACTCCGGGATCATGACCTGAGCCGAAGGCAGTCGCTTAACCAACTGAGCCACCCAGGCGCCCTGATTCAGTAGGTTTGAGCTGGAGACTTAGAATCTATATTTTTACAGCATTCCTCTCTTTTCTGTCCTTGGTGACTTTCAGTGTCCTAGTATCACTTTCAAAGAGTTTAAAACCTGATTTTCATACACACACACACACACACGAAAGTTAAATTCATTACAGAGGGAACCAGCAGCCTACTAACGCTGGTAAAAACAGAACACAAGTCACAGGAAGTGAGATTGCTGGGATTAGAATGCCAGGTCCCATGCAGAATGGGTTAATGTGATGTGAGGCAATAAAAACTAGCCTTCAGGGTTATATTCTCTACTGGAAAGTAACCATTTGCATTTCTACTGGACAACATCATTTTCAGCTTTTCAATCTTGTACAAGTTAACCCTAACTTCACAGAGTCTGGACTCTCATCAAAGGTAAATAGTACCTCGAGGTGCTGGGCTGGCTCAGTCGGTGGACTCTTGGTCTCGGGGTCATGAGTTTGAGTCACATGTTGGATACAGAGATTACTTAAAATTAAAAAATAAAAATCTTAAAAGAAAAAAATGGTCAGTTTTTACTCAAATAAGAGCACATTCCTCTGGGCCTGGGAGTGTGCTAGTATGAAGTCAAAGGGAAATGCTGCCATCCTTTTGCCTTATTTCAGAGTTTTTGATAATTTCTCATAACATGTACAGGTATGCTTAGAAAAAGCTAGCACAGTTCACCTCTATACAAGCACCCCCAAAATGTGTTATTTGGTGCCAGATTAGGTTAAATGTCATTTCCTCTGGGGAGTATTTCCTGGAATTCCTAGGTTCTTGTGTGTTCTTACTGAATCCTACACTTCCTTATCGGGACTTTTATTACAATAGGTTTTTATTGCTTGTTTAGTTCTTTGTGTTCCTCACTGGAGCATAAGCTCCACAAGGGTTGGAGTGTCTAGTATGTTCACTGTTCAGTATTTTCAAGGCTTTGAAGGAGAAGCTGGCGGATAGGAAGCCCCTAAACACATGCTTCTTGATTGGGTGAATGAAAGTGGTGATCTCCCACCAGGTTTGTGCGAAGTGAAAGAAAAATTCAATATGGTGGATTTGGAGGAAACCCAGCCAGCTGCTTTCCTTGGCCAATGCTTGATGGTCAGCAGCTTCTTTACAGTGTTTCTCTGGATAAAGGGTCAACTCAACCTCTTCTTTCCCCTTCAGCATAAAGGATTGAAGGTTATATGTGTCTTAAAAAAATCAATCATCATCAATATCCTAAAAAGGCTAATTTTTTAGTAGCTCCGTGTATGTGGTTCTGTGCTAGGCTCCTGGAAAGAAGGCATTCAGCATCATCAAGACCTGCTTGGGGTTAAGGAGGATACAAGGTGTAGGGTAGACCAAGAAGACTGATACATATAATCTTTCTGCTTCACAGGTTTGTGCATATAGTTAGGTCCATACTACTACAGGAAGTTGGGGGAATTCTGAGTCCAGTTACTAAGAATTCATATAGAAAAACAGACCCTAGTTTATCACACTGATGGCCACAATGGTGTAGCTGTGACAAGCCATGACATAGGCTCTGTAGATGACACACATATATACCTGGGGTAGATGCCAGGCCGTGAATGGTCTGACAGCAGGCTTTCATTTTATAGACAACATAGTTCAGCCATCAGCATCCGGGGCTCTCTGCAAGCTCTCTAAGGAGGAAGAAGGAAAACTCGAGGGGGCATGGTTCTTAAATCTGTGAAAACTTCTCAGCCTACTATTACCAAGCTCCAACCAAAATATCGAGAACATGATTTTTCTTTTTTTTTTTAAAGATTTTATTTATTTATTTGACAGAGACACAGCGAGAGAGGGAACACAAGCAGGGGGAGTGGGAGTGGGAGAAGCTGGCTTCTCGCGGAGCAGGGAGCCCAATGCGGGGCTCGATCCCAGGACCCTGGGACCATGACCTGAGCCGAAGGCAGACGCTTAACGACTGAGCCACCCAGGTGCCCCGAGAACATGACCTTTCTTAGCATCGAGTAGACTGATTATTAAGAAGTTGGCCAAAGAGTTACTGTGTTGAGCCTCAATTCAAGAAGAGATAGGCTCTGGAGCCTGAAATATGATTTAACAGAAAGATAAGCAACAAATGCTCTTCTTAAAAGGACAAAGAAGAATTGGAACAGAGGATTCAATCATGAACGCTCACATTTTCTGGAATCCTGGCTATCCCTTATACCTTTCCTGTCTGGGCTTTGTGCAGAGTCTTTTCAGTGGATTAAAGATTCTCTTCCCAAACTGTAAAGTACTACTCATTCTGGAAGGCCCATTTCACAAACATCCCCTTTGTGAAACCTTCCCAGATGGAATTAATTTCTTTCTTTATACATCCACAGTGTGGTAGCTCTTGCTTTGGTATCTCTTGTTCATGCCTGTATCTAGAAGACAAAATACAAGCATTATTCATATGTACATCACATGTGGTGGTGCTTTACTTAATGTAAAACCTACTTCAAATAGTAGGTGCTCAAAATAAATCAAATCCAGTGAAAACTTATCCAGTATGTACTAGCTCAGCTCTTAAGAGTAAAGCAGACCCGAACCATGAGAGACGATGGACTCTGAAAAACAAACTGAGGGTTCTAGAGGGGAGGGGGGTGGGAGGATGGGTTAGCCTGGTGGTGGGTATTGAGGAGGGCACATTCTGCATGGAGCACTGGGTGTTATGCACAAATAATGAATTATGGAACACTACATCTAAAACTAATGATGTAATGTATGGTGATTAACATAAGAATAAAAAAAAAAAAGAGTAAAGCAGACCTGTCCTTAAGACAGAACTCTCATTGTGCAAAGGAGTGAAGCATAGCCTACTGGCTTCTTTCCAAGAACCCTGAAGAAAAAGGCTCTCAATTTTCATTCATATATGTACTTTATTATGTACGCATGTGGGCACAAATGGGACCTGTCTCCATCTTTTTTCCTAATATATATATATTTTTAATTCTGCCATGATTTTTGTTCAATGTCCTGATCTCCCATATGTTTTCTCAATGAATAATAGAACATCTTAGGAGGAGTTATGTCTAGATCACAATGGTAAAAAAGTTTCATTTCGCAATGTCAAGTTTTATTAATTGGTAGAGGATGCCTGGATAACTTGTTGAGGATCTGTAATGTGGGTAGAAGGTGAGAGTGTGCTAGAAAAGGATAGTAGTGTCTGCTGAACACAGCACAGGGCCATGTAGGTGAGGCGTGTGGCAGCATTGGAAAGCATGGTTTTTGCCATCTCTGGTGTGGGTGGATTATACTAGCTCTGTGCAAGGAAATTTAAAATTAAAATTACATAGAATTTACTTATTGAAAGGAACCGCAAAGGGTATCTAGTCTGCAACATAATTTTCCTTCACAGTATTATCATTTTAAGGACAATGGGTATATTTTTCTCTCTTTTTTTTTTTTTTGCAGTTTTTGTTTATATCATGGTAAAATACACATACTATAAAATTTACTGTCTTAATCATCTCTACATGTACGGTTCTGTGGAATTAAATATATTCACCTTATGGATCTATCCACAGAACTCCTTTCACCTCGCAAAAATTGAAACTCTGTGTTATTAAACAAACTTTATTTTTTAAGATTTTACTTTTTTAAGGGAAATTTTGGGTTCACAGCAAAATTAAGAGAAAGGTACAGAGATTTCCCATATACTCCCCGCACCTACATGTGCATGGCCTCTCCCATTATCAATACTTCCTGCTAGAGTGGTATGTTTATTACAATTGATGAGCCTGTATTAACATATCATACTCATCCAAAGTCCATAGTTACATTAGGGTTCACTCTTGGTGTTATACATTCTAAGGGTTTGGACAAATGTATGATGACATGTATCCATTAATATATTTTTATACGCAGTATTTTCACTGCTCTAAAAATCCTCTGTGCTCTGCTTATTTGTCCCTTTCCCACCACCAATTCCTGGCATCCATTGATTTTATTGCTGTTGCATAGTTTTGCCTTTTCCAGAATGCTAGATAGTTGGAATCATACAGTATGCAGCCTATTCAGATTGTCTTCCTTCACTTAGTAATATGCATTTTAAGTTTACTCCCAAGTCTTTTCATGGCTTGATAGCTGATTTCTTTTTAGTGCTGAATAATATTCCATTGTCTGGATGGACCACAGTTAATCCATCTATTCACCTACTGAGGGACATCTTGTTTGCTTTAAAGTTTTGGCAATTATGAATAAAGCTGCTATAAGTGCAGGTTTTTGTGTGGACATAAGTTTTCAACTCCTTTGGATAAATACAAAGGAGCTCGAATGCTGGATTGTATGGTAAGACTATGTTTAGTTTTGTAAGAAACCACCAAACTGCCTTCCAAAGTGGCTGTACCATTTTGCATTCCCACCAGGAATGAATGAGAGTTCCTGTTGATCCACATCCTCAGCAACATTTGATGTTGTCATGTTCTAGACTTGGACCATTCTAAGAGGTGTACCGTGGTAACTTTTTGTTGTTTTAATATGCATTTAATGACATATGGTGTGGTGCATCTTTTCATATTTTTATTTGTCATCTGTGTATCTTTTTTGGTGAGATGTGTGTTAAGGTCTTTGACCCATTTTTAATCAGATTGTTTGTTTTCTTATTGTTGAAGTTCAGAGTTCTTGTTGTATTTTGAGTAACAATCCTTTATCAGATGTGTCTCTTGTGAATATTTTCTTCCATTCTGTGGCTTTTCTTCTTATTTCTTGATGTTGGCTTTTGCAGAGCATAAATTTTTAATTTTAATGAAGTCCAGCTAATCAGTTGTTTATTTCCTGGATCATGCCTTTGTGTTGTATCTTTTTTTTTTTTTTTTAAAGATTTTATTTTTTTTTAAATTTATTTGACAGAGAGAGACACAGCGAGAGAGGAACACAAGCAGGGGGAGTGGGAGAGGGAGAAGCAGGCTTCCCGCCGAGCAGGGAGCCCCATGCGGGGCTCGATCCCAGGACCCTGGGATCGTGACCTGAGCCGAAGGCTGACGCTTAACGACTGAGCCACCCAGGTGCCCCGCCTTTGTGTTGTATCTTAAAAGTCATTGTCATACCCAAGGTGATCTAGGTTTTCTTCTATGTTATCTTCTAGGAATTTTATAGTTTTGTGTTTTACATATAGGTCAGTGATGCATTTTGAGTTAATTTTTGTGAAGTGTGTAATGTCTGTGTCTAGATTAATTTTTTTTTTTTTTTTTTTGCATTTGGATTCCAGTTCTTCCATCACTATTTGTTGGAAAGGCTATCTTTGCTCCATTGTATTACCTTTGCTTTTTTGTTAAGGATCAGTTGACTGTATTCATGTGGGTTTATTTCTGGGCTCTCTATATTGTTCTGTTAATCTGTCTGTTCATTCTTTTGCCAATACTGTACTGTGTTGATTACTGTAGGTTTTTAAAAAATGTATTTTATTTTATTATTTTATTTTTTAAAGATTTTATTTATTTATTTGAGAGAGAGCAAGTGAGGGAGAAAGAGAAAGAATGCACAAATGGGGAGAGGGGCAGAGGGAGGGGGAGAAGCAGACTCCCCGCTGAGCAGGGAGCCCGACATGGGGCTTGATCCCAGGACCCTGGAATCATGACCTTAGCCAAAGGCAGATGCTTTACTGATTGAGTCACCCAGGCACCCCTTGATTACTGTAGCTTTATAATAAATCTTGAAGTTGGGTAGTGTCAGTCCTCCAACTTTGTTCTTCTCCGGTATTGTGTTGATTATTCTTTTTTGTTTGTTTGTTTGTTTTTTGCCTCTCCTTATAAACTGTAGAATTGATTTGTTGATATCCACAAAATAATTTGCTGGGATTTTGATTGGGATTGCATTGAATATATAGGTCAAGTTGGGAAGAACAGACATCTTGACAATACTGAATCTTCCTCTCCATGAACATGGACCATCTCTTCAATTATTTAGTTCTTTGATTTCCTTCATCAGAGTTTTATAGTTTTCCCCATATAGATTTTTTGCATATTTTGTTAGATTTATACCTAAGTATTTCATTTTGGGGGTGCTAATATAAATGGTATTGTGTTTTTAATTTCAAATTTCATTTATTCATTGCTGATATATAAGAAAGTGATTGACCTTTGTCTATTAACCTGTATCCTACAGCTTTGCTATAAACTTTATTAGTTCCAAGAGATTTTTGTTGATTCTTTTGTATTTTCTTTTTTTAACAGATTTTATTTATTTATTTGTCAGAGAAAGAGAGTGAGAGAGAGAGCACAAGCTAGGGGGAGAGACAGAGGGAGAAGCAGATTCCCCACTGAGCAAGGAGCCCAATGAGGGGCTCCATCCCAGCACCCTGGGATCATGACCTGAGCTGAAGGCAGATGCTTAACCGACTGAGCCACCCAGGCATCCCTCTTTTGTATTTTCTATGTACACAATCATGTCATCTGTAAACAAAGGCAGTTTTATGTCTTCCTTTTCAATCTGTGTATCTTTTAGTTCTTCCTCCCTCCCTTCCTATCTTTCTTTCTTTTTTTTTTTTTTTTTTTTGGTCTTTTTGCATTAGCTAGAACTTCCTGTACAACATTGAAAAGCAGTGGTAAGATAGGACATATATACTTGCCTTGTACTTGATCTCAGTGGGAAAGCTTCAAGTTTCTCACTGTTAAGTACGATGTTAGTTTTATGGTTTTTATAGATATTTTTATCAAGGTTTTTTGTTTCCTCTGGTATGCTGAGGTGTAGTATTTTTGGCATTTATCCTACATGGTGTTATCTGAGCTTCTTGGACCTGTGATTTGGTTTCTGGTATTAATTTGGGGAAATTCTCAGTCATTTTTTATTTCAAGTATTTCTTTTGTTGCTTCCTTTCTTTCTTCTCCTTCTGGTATTTCCATTATGGATAAGTTACACCTTTTATGGTTGCCCCGACAGTTCTTGAATAATCTGTTCTTTTTTTTTTTTTCCAGTCTTTGTTCTGTTTGATTTTCAGTTTTAGAGGTTTCTATTGGTATCTTCTTAAACTCAAAGATTCTTTTCTCAGGCCTGACCAATCTGCTAATAAGCCCATCAAAGGCATTTTTTATTGCTGTCATAGTAGTTTTGATCTCTAGCATATTTTTTTGGTACTTTCTTAGGATTTCCATCTCTCTTACATTTCCCATCTGTTCTTGCATGCTGTCTACATTATCTGTTAGAGCTCTTAGCACATTAATCATATTTGTTCTAAATTCCTGGTCTGATAATTTCAACATCCCTGCCATGTCTGGTTCTGATGCTTGCTCTGTCTCTTTAAATTGTGTTTTTTGCCTTTTGGTATGTTTTGTAATTTTGTAAAGAAAAATCGTGTATGTTTATACATGATGTTTTGATATACATAGTGAAATGATTATTACAGTCAAACTAATTAACATCCATCTTCTCACATAGTTACCATTTTGGGGGGTACTTTTTTCTTGATAGGTGACATGATATACCAGATGAAAGGAAGTGCCATAAGTAGACCTTTAGTAATGTGGTGGTGAGGTTTAGGGGAAAAGAAAGGGTTCTGTAGTCCTATGATTAGGTCTCTGTTTTAGTGAGCCTCGCCTACGGGCTGTGAACTTCAGAGGTAATTCTTAGTTTTTTCCTCCCTTTAGGTGGGACAAGATGGGCTTGAGTGACAGGAGTTGGGTATTTCCTTTTTCCCATGTACAGCTATTTAAAGTTGGGTATTTCCTTTCCCTAAGGTAAGTCAGGCTTTGATAATACCCGAGCAGATGAGGCTCTGGTTAACTAGTTTCTTCTGAAGGCAGGCTTTGTGAAGAACATAGTGTTCTGGAATATTTCATAATGGTTCCTTTTGCTCTCCTCCTGCCAGAAGAATGAGAGGATTTTTTTCCTGATATTTATTGTGTGGATTTGGCCAAGTTTCACAGTTTTGTAGGGGTCCCTTATAAATGAGTCCCCTTGGTGTTAATTCTCAGAGTTGTGTCTATGCTGAGCCTCCATTAATGTTTCAGAATTACAGTTCAGGTTTTCCCGGTTCTGGCTCCCATGGTGGTTTCCACTCGTGAGTCTGTTCCGGTAAGCTGCTGCTTTCTGTATTCACCAGTCTGTGTCTCCAGTCCTGGGAGTAGCAGTTTGCCCTGTGTCCTCCCCCTCTTTTATGCATCTAAGAAGAGTGTTGATTTTTCAGTCTGTGAGGTTTTTACTTGTTAGGATGGAATGGTGACTACCTAGCTCCTTACATGCATAATGGGGAACTAGAACCCCCCTCTGTACCTATTTTTGTTGGATGGGTATTCATTTTTTTTAGTTTAAAATTTTAGTAATAAAAACTAATTACTTTAGGAGATTTAGAATATACAAGAAAACATATGTTGAGCACCTACCAGGTGTTGGGCCTGATTCTAAGTAAATGGTGGTGATACAGCATTGAACGAGATAGACAAAAACTGCTCCCCTCATGGAACTGACATAGTAATGTGGAGAGTGACATTAGACGAGATTACACTGGTAAATATATGCCAATATATAGTATGAAATAAGTGCAGTGAAGAAAAAGGATGAAGGTGAATGGGGAGTGCTAGGGTGGGAGCTATTTATATTTTTGTTTGCATGGTCAGGGAAGGACTTTCTAGAAGATGACATGAGAAGTGTATGTGTGTCTGGAGGAAGGGGACAAGAGAAGAATTTGAAGGCAGGGACCCTGAACAAAACACGATTTTATTGATGCAAAGTGGACTCTCTGCTTAGACCCCTGAGTTTTTCTGAATGTATATTTCAGTCAGATTTGAGAAACACCTTTTAAAACATTTTTATATTGCCCCTCCAAAACCCCAGATAAAGCTGGGGACATAAAATCAGTGAGAGCTGGACTTATTTGGAGTTCCTAATATGTCCTGGGAAAAGCTGAGTCAGAGACAGTTGAAGACTCCCCTTTCCCCAGCCATGTACAACAGCGTGCAAGTTACAAATAATGAGAAAGAATTCAACAGTGTCCTTGCAGTTTCCCAGGGGACTCCAGGAAGGTTAAAACTTGATCCGAATGGGATCTCTTGTTCCCTACAGATTTCAGATTTTCCTATACTCAGTTCATTATCGGAAATAACTTGGTCCCAGTGCCTAAGACCATTTCCTCCTTAATGCCATTGAAGTCACACAGACTGTTCTGGGAAGGTCTCTTTGGAACCTTTGGAATGAAAATGCGTTTAAAATCATGAGCTCATGCTTTCCATGAGCTTTTTCTGATGAGACTTTTTCTGATGGACTGTCACATTATTAAAAAACACCCACCCACCATCTCAGGCATGAATTAATTTGAAAGAAAACTATTAGTAAAGCAGAATTGTGATTTGCAGCAAAATAAGTCATTGCGATTTTTCAGCTGAAAATGATAGAAGGATGGATGTGAGTATGTATTACTTGTAGATTCATGTATATAGTTTTATTTGCCTTTCACTATACCTATGGGAAGAAGACAGGGGAAGTATTATAATTTCCATCTGAAAAGCCTTAGGTCCAAGAGATTCAGTGACTGCATCAGGTCACATCCTGGGGTAAGACTCTGCATCTCCTGATTGCCTTACATTATTCCATTTTTCACTCTGCGCCTTCCACCTCAGAGTCCCAAATCCTATGTTAAGACATCTTGAAAGACAACTAAATATCTCAGTGCCTCCTGTTTCTAAATTTTCTTCTCAGTGGAACGAGAACTATATTTCAACCCTAAGAAATTTGACATTTTCTTTGTGCTGATTTGGCAGAAACTCCCGGGGCTGAGATGAACTCCTACCAGTGTAACTGACTTAAGGTGAATTACAGTGGCCTCTTCTTTAAGTTCTTTCAAACTCTTTAACCTGAACCAAGTAGCTGCAATTTCCAGGGAGCAAAATTAGCCCTTTCCATCAACCCCAGGGCTGGATATTAGCTTTCATCTAAATTTAGGTAATCTTCTTTTATTTAGAGCTGGCACTCCTCTTCTAGCTGGCCCTGTCTCATCTTTGGCCCTTGATGTATGTAAGCATATTGTGTGAGTTTCCTTTTGCTGCTTTAACAAATTACCCCAAGACGTGTGGTTTAAAACAACACAGATTTATTATCTTACAGTTCTGGAGGTCAGTAGTTTGATATGCATCTCAGTGAACCAGTAGTAAGGTGTCAGCGGGGCAGACTTGAGGATAAACTATTTCCTTGCTTTTTCTAGCTTCCAGAAGTCCCTTTCATGGCTTATGTCCTTATTTCTCGATTGTCAAAGCCAGCAAAGTTGGGCCAAGTCTTTTTCACACTGCTATCTCTCTAGCTCCCTCTTCCATTTATAATGATCCTTTGGATGACACCAGCACCGCCCCCCCCCCCATAGTCCAGGCTAATCTCCCATCTCTGATCAGCAACCTTAATTCTATCGGCATTCTTTATTTCTCTTTGCCATGTTATCTAGCTTATTCACAATTTCTGGGAATTAGGACATGGACATCTTTGGGGGGCTTTATTTTGTCTACTACATATATATTATTTTGTTTTCTAGTTGTCTCCTTTTAACAGTGTGCATTTTAGTGTATAACAGTTGGGTAGGGGCACCTGAGTGGCTCAGTCGGTTGAGCGTCTGACGCTTAGTTTCAACTCAGCAGTGATCTCAGGGTCATGAGATCGAGCCCTGAGTTGGGCTCCCTGCTCAGCGGGGGGTCTACTTTTCTCTCTCCCTCTGCCCCTCCCGCCCCCACTCTCTCTCTCTCTCTCAAATAAATAAATAAACCTTAAAAAAACAGACAAACAAACCCAAACCTCCAATTTAGATAGTTTATCATGCCACTAAATGTTCCTGACCACTGCAATAAGTGGGATCCTGTTTTCCTTTAAGGAACATTTGAACCAAATAAATTATAGCTAAAACTCACAGTATGGAGTGCCTGGGTGGCTAAGCAACTGCCTTCGGCTCAGGTCATGACCCTGGAGTCCTAGGATCGAGTCCCACATTGGGCTCCCGGCTCAGCAGGGAGCCTGCTTCTCCCTCTGACCCTCTCCCCTCTCATGCTGTTTCTTTCTCGCTTGCTGTCTAATAAATAAATAAAATCTTAAAAAAAAAAAGAATTTTCCTTTCTTTATGATTCAGAAAGGCTTTTGGAATAGTGATTTGGGTAACCCTAAAGCCTCCCAAAGCTTAATGCTGTTACTTTCCTGTGGCTTGACGTTGTATTCAAAACCACCGCTCTGGCCTGGGAGATGTGCTTTTCAAAAACTTGTCTACCCTTCTCCCTCTTTTGCTGTGCGGTAAACAGGGAATGACAGAGAAGAGGAAGTGAAGGTGACAGGGTGGCCATGAGCAGCAATGAACAGTGCATCTCCCTGGGCCACCGGGAGATGCCTGAGTGTCCATATGCACAGCGCTCTTATCTGCCCACCGGCGGGGGCCGGAATGGTGGCCTCTCAGAACACTTTCTTACAGCTTTATTTATTTATTTTATTTTTTAATTTTAATTTTAATTTTATTATTTTGTTTTTTTAAAAGACTTTTTAAAAAATTTATTTGACAGAGAGTGCGTGTGCACAAGTAGGGGGGAGCAGCAGAGGGAGAGGGAGAAGCAGGCCCCCTGCTGAGCAGAGAGCCCAACTTGGGGATCAGGACCTGAGCCGAAGGCAGCTGCTTAACCCACTGAGCCACCCAAGTGCCCCTTTTGTAAAGCTTTAAAACACTTTTTTTTTAAACAAAATAGGTGCCTGATTGAACCCTGTTAGTTTATCCACTGATGAAGAACACCTCTCACCTTGTATTATTGCCTTTTAGTGAGTTTATTTCATGTTGTTTCCAAATTCCTGCTTGACAGATTTCAAAGAAGGGCGTGCTTTGCTCTTTTTTTTCTGCCCTGTTTCCCTTGCTCCAGATACATCCTCGCCCCTCTTCCCTGTTCCAGTTCTTCTGTTCTTCTTTTTCCCTTCTCTGCTGATCCAGTGTACTTGTCATTTCTCTCTCTGACTTCCTCACAGTCCATGTTCTCCAGCCCCACCACCCCGTTCCCTGCTCTCAGCGGCTTTACCTGCGGACCCCAATTAGCTATGTGATTGCACAGTGGTGACTGGATATTAGGAACAGAATGTATTCTGAAAGCACTTCAGTGAAAACCATGCTTCCTAAATAAATAGCCCCCAAGCATCATACTTTATCTGTGGAGATCACTTAGTATCCTTAAAATTATTCTCCTAGCTAAAACATGTGTTACCACTCAAGGCATTGAATTACAAAAGCCTTATACAACATTTTATACATTCTGTCATGTTTTAAAAGTATCACATGCTAATACAGAAATTTGAACAATTCAGAAAGGCACAAAGGGAAAATAAAAATTATGTGGTAATCATACAAAGAAAAGCACTAGCAAGTGTTTTGAAGATAACTTTATTTTTATTATAAGAAATAGGTACCCAGTGTAGCAAATTCAGAGTTTTCAGCAAAAGTATAAGAGTGAAAGTAACCATTGCCCAACAACTCAGGAGTGACTATAGTTAATGTTAATGAATATACGTGTATTTTTTTTCAGATAAGATAGCTTTTTATTGGAAAAGGAATCTAGCAGCAATGATGGCATATTTTTTCCTTCATTTTCTCTATATTTCTAAAAATTTGAATCATGTGGAACATCCAGTGTCATATCCTTTCATTTAATCTTGTATAACGAACATTGTTTGATATCATTACAAACACAGCACATTTTTTTATTTGCTGCATAACATCCTATTGTGTAAATGTTACTCTATTTACTTCCCAGCCCTCTGTTGTTGGTCATATAGGTTGTTTCCTATTATTAATATTAGTAATAATGCTGTGATGGATATTTGTGCACAAACTGTTTTCCTTTTTTTTTTTTTTTTTTGGATCAATTCTTTTGGAAATAATTTTACAAGTGGAGTTTTGGGGTCACAAGTGTGCTTTTCTAAGCACCAGTGTGCAATCTGCTTTGATGCAGATTGTCCCAAAAGGGAGAAGCAGTTCTCCCTTACTTCCCTGGAGGTGTGAGAGTGTCCATCTGACCATAATATTATGATATGGCCATATTGACAGAGTAATTGCACAATTTTACTGTGGAAGATTTTTAATTTTCATTCTCAGATTTTGATTAAGTTTCCATCAATTTTAATACTAATGAAAAAGAGAATGAATTGTTTGAAATTTTTTAAGTAGACATTTTATTTTATTTTATTTTATTTTTTTAGAGAGAGAGAGAGCAGTGGGGGGAGGAGCAGAGGGAGAGAGCACAAGCAGAGGGAGAAGCAGGTTTCTTGCCGAGCAAGGAGCCCCATGCGGGACTCCCTCCCAGGACCCTGGGATCATGACCTGAGCCAAAGGCAGACGCTTAACCGACTAAGCCACCCAGGTGCCCAGGAGTAGTTTGTATTTTAATCTTAATGAAATAAATGTGTCTCGTAGAGATAACCATTGGCAAATTTTTAAAAATAATCATTTTGTTTATAAAAGAAATATATATCAGCCTGGGTGGCTCAGTCGTTAAGCGTCTGCCTTCGGCTCGGGTCGTGATCCCAGGGTCCTGGGATCGAGCCCCGCATCGGGCTCCCTGCTCAGTGGGAAGCCTGCTTCTCCCTCTCCCACTCCCCCTGCTTGTGTTCCCTCTCTCGCTGTGTCTCTCTGTCAAATAAATAAATAAAATCTTAAAAAATATATATATATATCAAATGTATGTATGTATATATGTGTGTATACACACATATCAAATATATATAAAGTGTATCAAATTTAGGATTATAGAAAAAGCATAAAAGAGAAAATAACCCTCATCTTGATATTTTTGCTGTGATCACAAATTCTTGATCATACTTCTGCTCTTTGCCTAACAATTACCATTCATTAGTAATTTGGGAGGTCATGAATTCAGTGTCAGACGGGTTGGCATTTGCATCACGCCAGCTCATCTCCAAGAACATTGCCCCCATCAGGGTTGAGGTCACTGAAAAGGTTACAAATGGTAGGTAAACTTCAGCTGTCATTCAGCTGTTTTAGAAAGTTCCATGGCACTCACCACATACTTTCCAGAATTAAGGAAATTGTGCTATTTAGATTTTGACAAGAGTGCTATGATGTTTTAATGTATAATTATTCTATTAGAAGGGATTTTTACTGTTTTGTGACATGTATCATTTCTCCATTATGTACTATTTGGGCATAAACAGTTTTAAAATTATGAAGTAAAAAAGAAGTAGACTTATTTTTCTAAGTTTTAAAAAGGAGGAATTTAATGTTATAATCTCTTTGGTGTCAGTGAGAAGGTTTAACTCATTGTCTATTAAAATGTTTAATTAATCTAATTGTTTTTATATTCAATATTCCTAAAACCATCAACGAGTTTTCAAAGATGGTAGATGGAACAGTAGGTCACCTTCCTAACAGTAACTGAGAATAAGGGAGGAGCCATCTTAGGATATGAGATTTTGACAACATTCTAGGAGACAAAAGTGGGACAATTAATAGCTAAGGTTTCATGGCTAAGTGTGCACACTGGTGAGATATAGACAAAAAGAAAGTTGATTTGACCCAGGAGCCTCCAGAGGGATTTGGGACTTGGAGATTCTGGATGTGACGGAGGGCAGGGAGGCTGGAAGCTGCAGGCTGGAGCTGAAAATGGAATGGTTGTCTGCTTCCACAACCGTGGGCAGATTTACTTCTGCCAGGTGTCTATCCACTCAGCAGTAGACTGGTGGGAATTAAATGGCCCAGAAAAAAGACCTTTACAGTCCAGCATTTAAGAAATCCTCCGTCCATAAAGATCAGGTACCTGTCAGACCTCTCCTTCAACAGTCAAAAGTCCTCCATGCCAGCATAGAGCACCTCACTGGCTTTTCAGGACCCCCTCATAAATATGGAAGGGTAAGCAAGATGTCAAGATATTTTTGGAAAACATCCAACATGAAATAAGTAGAGCAAAATAAATAAACAGGAAAAATTACATTGGAGAAATCAGATAATGCAGAAAGCAGAAAGGAAGGAAACAAACAAGAAACCTCAGAACCTTTCATTAGTGTTCATAGAAATATTCTGGAATAGATTGTGTCCATAAAACAAGACGATACTGTGAAAAGGAGCAAGTTAGAGGTCAAGAAAGAGCTTTCTGGGGAAAAAAAAGAGCTTTCTGGGGAAAAAAAAAAGGATTGGTAAAATTTAGAAAGAAACAAATAGAAATAGTGGAAGATAAAGCCAAGAGAATCTCTCAAAAAGTAGATAAGCAAGATGCTTGGAAAATATGAGATGAAAAGTAAGGGAAATGGCAGAGCAGTCCAGGAGGTCTAACAACCAAGACGATTTTTCATAACTATTTTTCCAGAGACACAGTCTCTGGAATGAAAGCTACATTTAGTGTCCAGTACAGTGGGTGGAAGAAGACTCACTCGAAGGCACGTAATTGTGAAATTTCTAAGTAGTGTGGGTAAAGAGAAGATCCCTGAGCTTTCTGGGGAGAGAGGTGAAGGCTATCTAAAAAAGGATGGAGAGTCAGGAAAGATATTAGATTCCTCAATTTTAAAATTGGATGCCGGATAAAGCAGACATGCTGATGGGAGAACCCTGAAATCAGTGGATCTCACCTGGAGGTGCCCTCTGGGGAGTCCCCAGATACTGGCTGGGGGCTGGCCTGGGAGCCCCAAGGCCAGCGTGGAGCAGGGAGATGGAGAGCTCCTCGGGAAGCCTCTAAGAAAAAAGGGAACTCCATAGAATCATGCCTGGTATGCTGGGGATTTTAAAAGGATGGATTGTAGTAACAAAGAAGGCAATGCAGTAAGAAAAGAAAGATAAGATTCCAAGAAAAACGAAAAGCTACACAAGAAAGAAAATACTAGTAACTTGTACGGCATTGAGACCAGCCCGTGAGAGTAGGTACTGGCTGGTAAGTTGTATCTGCACATAGTGGCGGAGGACCAGGTTTGCCTTGGTGCTGCTTTAATAATGTAAACACAGTTGTTTGTATTGGTTTGAGGGGAGTACGGATACTGAGAGAATGGCAGAGGGATTGTGTAAGGGAGCCAAAGCTTTATCTATTATGGCAGGAACAGTACCTCAGATAAGGTCTAAAACTGATTAAAACAAACAAACAAAAAACGCCAGCATGTTATTTAGAAATATGGAGATATCTTCTAGAAGAATAGGGTTAAAAAAGCCAAAAGTCATTACCTCTGAGGATTGGGTGAGGTAGAACAAAAGATTAGTGCTTTTCATCACAGGCTTTTAGGAAATATTCCACTTTATTAAGCTATGTGCTTGAGGTAATATGAATTACTTAAAAAAATTTATTATATAACAACTAAATGCATTGTATTAAACATTACTAGATTCTGGTTACAAACAAACAAACGGTGAATAGCTCTAAAAAGCATTTGGGGACAATACGGGAAATTTGAACATGGAATGAAAATTAGGTTATGTTGTGGAATTATTACTAATTTTCTTAGGTGGGGTAATGGAACTGCGATTATCTAAGAGAATGTCTGCTTCTTAAGACAAGCACGCTGAAGTATTTAATGCGGGACTCCCACAGTGTCTGCAAATTACCTTTAAATAATGCAGCATATCCATTTCAGAGGTGGAAAAATACTAATATTTGTCAAATCTAGGTAATGGCATAGGGGTATTTGTTATACTATTCCTTGAATTCTCAGTGGAAATTTTTTGAAATAAAACATTGGGAAAAGACGCATCATTCATATGTACTCTGGAAATCAACATCTCCCCTGAAATGTAATCTCGAGGCAGGCACTGTCTGCTCATTTTGCAGTGATTGGAACCGTTTGCCGAGGGCTGGTTTTGGTGTGGTGTGTTCATACCCCAGACAGCACTGCCATAAACTGTTAACCGGCCGTCTCCGCTAGGATGCTGAGGGAATGGTCCGAATGGCAGGGAGATCACACTCTAATGAAGAAGATGTCTGGTCAATTCAGGGCCTGTTTAAGAAAAAAATAATCATTAAACTCAGTGGTCACTGAGACATTCTATCTTCAGTGTTGTCATGATGTATTTTCCTCAGTTCTAGAGCTCATTTCCTGGACCCCATGTAATAAATACCATGGAGAAAAGAGATCTTTTTGTTAAGTCCTAGTAAAAGAAGTTAAGTCCTTATTAGACCAAATTTTTGCCTTACTGATTTCTTCCCTGCAGGATTTGATTATTGTGAAGGAAAAAATTATACTTTTCCCACTATTTTATTTCTCTGAGATTGATGGCATTGGAGCGCTAGACTCCCAATGCTCAATTCTGGTGTCAATTTTTTTTTTTTTAAGATTTTATTTATTTATTTGACAGAGATAGCACAAGTAGGCAGAGAGGCAGCAGAGGGAGAGGGAGAAGCAGGCTCTCCACTGAGCAAGGAGCCCGATGAGGGGCTCTATCCCAGGACCCTAGGATCATGACTTGAGCCGAAGGCAGCCGCTTAACCGACTGAGCCACCCAGGCGCCCCCAATTCTGGTGTCATTTTAAGAGAAATATTGACAAACTGTAGTATGGTTCCAGGGAGATTAACCAGAGTGCTGATGAATGAGCACAATAGGAAATAAAAAAGGGTTGAAGGAAATGGAAATATTTATCCTGAAAAGAGGACTCTTAGTGGCACCTGATAAGTGTTATTCAATATAATTAAGTAAATACTATGTACCAAAGATACCAGACATATTCCAGTGTAACTCCAGAAGACAGAACTAAGATGATGAGTGGAGGTTATAGGGACAAAGAATTTTAACTCCACAAAGGGAAGGGATTTCTAAAAATTAAAGTAATTTAGCAATAGTGGATACCTTGAGAAATTATCTTTTGTTAGTAGAAGTGCATTTGAGGTGTGGATGCATGGAGTTGAGGACATAGTTCCAGTATAAGCTGCAAAATTGAACCTTTGAAGGGTCTTATGGATGATAAGATTCTCTGATTTCAGGGAAAGCCACTATTATTTCTTAATTAATGCTGTGTGCCAGCCACTGTAATAGGTGATTCTTCATAATAGTTCCTTTATTCTTCATAACAGCTTTATCAAGTAGGCACTCCCTATTGCTCATACTAAGAGCCTGAGACTCATCAATCAACCAATTCGACCAAGGTCACACAGGAAGAGAGCAGAGACTCAGGATAAGAATGGAATATTATGCAGCCATCAAAAGGAATGAGATCTTGCCATTTGCAACGACATGGATGGAACTGGAGGGTATTAGGTTGAGCGAAATAAGTCAATCAGAGAAAGACATGTATCATATGACCTTACTGATATGAGGAATTCTTAATCTCAGGAACCAAACTGAGGGTTGCTGGAGTGGGGGGTGGGGTGGGAGGGCTGGGGTGGCTGGGTGATAGACATTGGGGAGGGTATATGCTATCGTGAGTGCTGTGAATTGTACAAGACTGTTGAATCACAGATCTGTACCTCTGAAACAAATAATGCAATATATGTTAAGAAAAAAAAAGAAGATAGCAGGAGGGGAAGAATGAAGGGGGGAAATCGGAGGGGGACACGAACCATGAGAGACGATGGACTCTGAAAAACAAACTGAGGGTTCTAGAGGGGAGGGGGGTGGGGGGATGGGTTAGCCTGGTGATGGGTATTAAAGAGGGCACGTTCTGCATGGAGCACTGGGTGTTATGCACAAACAATGAATCATGGAACACTACATCAAAAACTAATGATGTAATGTATGGTGATTAACATAACAATATAAAAATTAAAAAGAAGAAAAAGGAATGCTTATGACATCTTCAGAAAATAAATTCACTTGATGTATTAAAAAAAAAAAAAAGAACTCAGATCCAGATCGAGCAATAAAGTCCAAGCACCAGATCAATGTTTTTGAATCTGCAGGTTGTAATCCATTACAAGGATGTGAAATCAACTTCGTGTGTTGGAACCAGAATTTAAATTAAACGAAATAGAGTAACACAGAATGGAATATATCAGAATGCCTCCTACATAGGAAAGGAGGGAAGCGTGAATTCCTGAAACGTTGGTTTGGTTATGTACTGGAGTCTTGATGTGAAATGTATTTTTTATTGTGTGTCAAGGCCAACACCTGAACCTCATGGATCCTTAACCTTTTTGACTCCCCCTTCCCCAGACTACTGTGACTGGGTTAACTTTGGTTAACTCCCCAGATGTATGAGATTCCTGAGACTGCTGTAAGAAATGACCACAAACAGAGTGGCTTAAAACAACGCAGATTTATTCTCTTATAGTTCCGGAGGTCAGAAGTCAAAAACTAAGCATCATTAGGGCTGCATCCTTCTGGAGACTTCATGGAATAATCTATTCTCTTGCCATTTTCAATTTCTAGAGGCCCCTGTGCTCCTTGGCCTGTGGCCCCTTCCTCCATCCCTCCAATGTCTGCTTCTGTCTTTACATCTCCTTCTACTCCCTCTGACCCTCCTGCTTCCCTCTTGTAAGGACACTTCTCGTTATATTGGGTCAACAATCTCCCCATTTCAAGATCCTTAACTTCATCACATATGAATACTTAAATGTTAATATTCCCTTTTCTGACCACAGCCTCTCCTGCATTTGCTTAATTTGTCATTTCCTATGACTGGCTTTTCAGTGGCTCCATGACAGCTGAGCCTTTAGCCCGGCTCCATACAATGGTGGTATCTTCTCCCATTCCTCAGACCACTTTCCCAATTGCCCTTCCTACTTGCCGTGAGCAGGCCTCACTTCTGCTGAAAGAGAAAAAGGGGTTCTCTCTATGTATTGCTTCAGTGACTCTCCTCTCTTTTTCTTCCCATGCCGTCTTTGGAGGAGGACACAGCACTTCTAGTCCCATCAAAGTAATAGAGAAAATGTTTCTTTTACTGAAGATTTCACAGGTGGAAATGGTAAAAGAGTTTATACTGTACATTTCCTATTGTGCTTCAATGAAAAAGCTCCACTTTCTTTTTGCAGAGCTTTCACTTTGGCTGCCAGCTGTTGTATCTCTCCGATCCTCTGTGGATCCTTTTCCTTCCGGTCTCTCCATCTCCAGGGGCTGCTTTGTCTACACCTGGCTCATTTCCGGGACTCTCAACTTCTTGCTTCTTTCTTAAACATAGTCATTTAGGACTCTCTGAGCTGCTCTTTTTCATCCCCTTACCACTTTAATGTTGTCTTCAAGGATGGGAAAGTCCGTTCTGCCGAGGAAGATTTTGTTCTTGGCCAAAAATACTAGTTACGCAGACCTGTTCCTACAGGACAGCGGGGGATTACAAATCACTAACATTTGTTCTGCTGTAGTTGTGACTTCAGGGGAGTGTAGAAAGGAGAGACAGTGAGTATAGACTTATTCTTTAAGGAAGGAGCCCTTGAGAAGGCAAATCTTTTTTTTTTTTTTTATCTTTTCATTTTAGAGATGTAATGAGGTTATAAGTACCAGTGTTCACATTCATGTCTTCAACATCTCACACTAGACCTCTCTTTCCTTTTCCTTTTTGGTTTCTTTTCTTTTTTTTTTTCTTACCCTTTTTCTGCTGTGGCACTTAGTGAAGCTAACATCTATCAAATTTCCTCATGGTTTGACTTCTCCCATCCTTAGGCCACCAGAGAAGACATCCACCTTTGGCCCTAGACCACTGTTAACCATCCCTGGAATGCTGTGTTTCAGGCCAGAATCACTTTGGCAGCTGCAGCAACAGTCTTGGCTGGCTGCCGTGTTCTCTCCTGCCCACGTGGGAGGACTCCCAGCCAGGAACTGTTGCCCATCATGGTGGGAGAAGCAGAGCCAGGGCCATGTTCTCTACAGCCCAGGAAGGGCTTTGTGTCCTTAAAGTGGAGGATGGCTTCTGGACTGAGAATGATGACTTGCTGGGGCATGATGAAAAAAGAGTGCTGTATCTTGGCTAAATCCTGCTCCCCATGGGAGAAAGTGCTTTCACTTCTGCAAAGCTGGTTCTCTCCCATTGTTCTTCCTAATAACATGTTTCCTGGGCTTCCAATGTGCTGGCAGTTTCGCCCTTCTTTTTAGGTGGACTTCCAATTTTCTGGTGCTGACAAACATGGCTTGCTACATAGAGCTTCTCCCCCACAAGGGCAAAGCCATAGAGAAATTCTGAGGAATGAAGTTTTTCTGATAGACGATTATTGAGAGAAGGAGAAGTAGTTAGAAATGACCTTAAGTCTCTGACAATTCCTCCTTTTGCTCAGGACTGGAAAGACCATTTTGTAAGACATTGTCATCCAGGAGGCTCCCTCCCTGTCCCTGAAGACTGTGGGAGAGAGAAGTTCTGATGAGTTTTTGGTTGCTACAGTGTCTCTTAGCTGATGCTCCTTGATTTTGTTAGCTTATGTAGGAATGCATGGTTTGAGATATAATGAAATTCCTTTTTTAATTTTCAGGAATAATAGGTTTGGTGGGGTTCTTCAGCATTTGTGTCAAGCTAGCTCTTTCAGATGTCCCGTCTTCTTAATATCAAATGCATCCACATTTCAAATCCAAAACATTTACTCTATTAGAGAATCTACTTCCTAGAATGTTTTAAACTCTTTTTGGCATCTTGTATTGCCCTGATCTGTTAAGATGTTATGGGCATTCTCTGTGAACCTAAGATTCAAGGGAACATTCTCCACAAACTGTAGTCAACAATTGTTATAGCTGAAACTTCTTTTGGTTGAGATGAACTAAATGTCTAATTGGGGTCATTGCTAGTATCTTTCCATTCTTTAGTGTTATGCTGGTTTGATGGTAGAAGAAGATAGAAATAATCAAGCACCACCTAATGGAATAGTGTCATTTTTCCAAAGTATGACACGTGGATTATCTGTATCAAAAACCCCAGAGTGCTTGCTAAAATGCAGATTCCTGGGTACACATTAGATGTACTGACGAGAATCTCTGGGCAAGACTCCTGGGCATATGCATTTTTAATAAGCTTTCCATGATTCCTTTGCACATTAAAATTAGAATTAGGTGGACCATCTGATGCCTTGTTCTCTTTGTGTTGTCATTGTGTTCTTATTTCTAAAGATCCACTTCAGTGGGCTGAGTGGCTGTTCTTCTGTCAGGGACTTAGTCTTTCTTTCCTAATAAGAACAACAGTCAGTGAATCTATGTGAACAGCTCTTGGGAATTAGAATGGAATAAATGCACTTAGTTCCAAGTATTATCTAGTGAGAACAACGAATTGAGAGACAGCTTTTCTACCCTTACGTGAGTAGAAAGTTTTCTTCTGGAGCCAAAACCTGAGTAATTTCAGAAATAAACAACTATGTTCGCCATGCTGCAAGATGAAGAAATGATTTAATTTCAGAAAAGAGTCCAAATACCATCACCTTGAGAAAATCCATAAGGGATGGAAACATTTACTGAAGACAAGGCTCTGTTTGGGGTGATTTTATATATTGCCCTATTCAGTTCTTACTAAAGCTCCTCAGCAAAGAACATGCTGTGATCACCATTTTACAGATGAGGAAACAGGCTCAGAGAAACTGAATTACTTGTGCAAAGTTACACTGCTTGTTAGTGCTGGAATTGACTGGTAACTCAGCCTTGTCTCCAAAGTCTGGTTTTTCCCATTAGAAGCAGAGAAACTGTGCTGCAGATTCTGTTTTCAGGGGAAAAGGAGGCCAAGACTAGGCATCCATGGTTGACCTAGTGACGTGAAATTAAGTTTATTGAAGATTTCAGCCTTCCTTCATTTGAAGAAATCCCAACTTGGGAATTAAGCTCAATTCTGCCCGAGAGAAGCCCAGAAAATCGGCCCTCCAGGCTGAGGAGATTCCTGTGATGTTTTGGAGGTTTGATTAGAAGGCCTCCACTGTTACTTCGAGCTCTCAGACTATTAAAGGAAGAAAGAGAAATCTATTAATTCTGTCTCCTCTCAGATTTTTTCAGACAACTCAGTGTATGCCAGGTCACCACTGATTCTCCCCGGTTAGTGTAGTATATATGTACATACAGGAGGTTTATTGTCAATAATTGGCTAGCATGTTTATGGAAGATGACTCCCATGATCTGCCATCTGCAAGCTGGGGAACCAAGCAAACCATGGAATAATTAAATCTGAGTCTGAAGCCCTGAGAAGCAGGGGAGTTGATGGTGTATAAATCCCAGTCTGTGTATAAATCCCAGAAGACCTGACTCTCAAGGGGTTGGGTGATGTCCACACTAGGGAGGGCGTTCTCCTTTACCGAGTCCCACTGAATTCAAATGCTAATGTCATATGGAAAAACCTTCACATACATGCAGAAGTCATATTTAATCAGAGCATTCCATGGCCAGTTGAGGTGGCACATAAAATTCACCATCACACCAGGCATCTGGGGGAAATGTTTCCTTAGACTATCACAATAGCTAATAGCTAACACTTATAGGGCACTTATTATGTGCTAACATTCATCCAAGTGCTTTACACTGACTCATTTAATACACATGACAACTTTTAATAAGTTAGTTAGCAAGTTACTATCACTATTCGTATTTTTCAAATGAGGAAATTGGGGCCCAGAGAAGTTAAGTTACTTGTAGCTAAGAGATGAGCTGAGCAGATGGACTTGAGAGACTTGCTTTCATCACCACTTTGTATTGTTGTGTGTATTGTACTGTGGATGATGCTCTGACCACATGAGCTTCTATGCATTTATTGAGTGCCAATAAATGCGGTAAATCCTTCTGCTAGGCATTTTACATACAATGTCTCTGATATTTACAACCCTGCAAATTAAGATAGATGATGCCCCATTTTACAGATGAGAAAACTGGGACTCATTGTATTGACTAATTTGACCAAGATCACACAGCTCAAGCTATTTCTTTTCTTTTCTTTTTTTTTTTTTTAAAGATTTTATTTATTTATTTGAGACAGAGAGAATGAGAGACAGAGAGCATGAGAGGGAGGAGGGTCAGAGGGAGAAGCAGACTCCCTGCCGAGCAGGGAGCCCGACGCGGGACTCGATCTTGGGACTCCAGGATCATGACCTGAGCCGAAGGCAGTCGCTTAACCAACTGAGCCACCCAGGCGCCTGCTCAAGCTATTTCTAATAGACCCTATCATAACTTTTTGATCTTATATATTTTTTGGAATCCATTCCATCAGTTTTTTTAATGAAGAGATTTGTTTTTTCTACTATTTAGACTCTGAACTGCCAGCCAGTGAGTGGGATGTGGTCTTGTGTATGTTAGGGTTGTGGTAGGCTTCTCTGAAGAGCATGGGAGAAGTATGAGGACATGTAGGTTGATATTTCAGGGCTCTTAGCAGGACAACTCTTTCTAGAAGTGGAACCTGGCTTCCAATTCTATATGATCATGAGTCCTATCCCAGGCTCCTGCTGGGACATCCACACCCCTTCCATTCTGGTCTCAGGACAATGGCAGCCCCCTCACACAGCCCTTGTCCTGCCAAATAGTTCATTATAATTTTGGCGAGTGTTGGATTGTTTATAGCTACTTATTTCTCTAATTGCTCTGAAGTCTGTGTCAGTACATTGGTGTTTCCAAGTTGGCTCCTGATTGACTTCATCTTTTTTTTTTTTTTTAAAGATTTTATTTATTTATTTAACAAAGAGAGAGAGAGCACAAGCAGAAGTAGTGGCAGGCAGAGGAAGAAGCAGGCTCCCTGCTTAGCAGGGAGCCCGATGTGGGACTCGATCCCGGGACTCTGGGATCGCGACCTGAGCCAAAGGCAGATGCTTAACCAACTTAGCCACCGAGGCATCCCCTGATTGACTTGATCTTAAAAAACAAACTGTTATAGTGAAATGTCACATTTTTGCAGTTCGTTTTTCTTTTAAGGCAGGTCTTCAGATTTGCCTTGATTATAGCACTCATCACTGTATGATGCCTATGCTATGGATCTCCTTCAGTCGTCAGCCAGTCTCTAGAAATATGCGGTCCAATGTACCTATTAACCACCTGTGGCTGTTTTAATTCAAGATAATAATTGAAGTTAAATGAAATTGGATCATATGGCATTTCTATTTTTAATTTTTTGAGGAACTTCCGTATTGTTTTCCAGAGTGACTGCACCAGTTGGCATTCCCACCAACGGCGCACAAGGTTTCCTTTTTCTCCACGTCCTCACCAACACTTGTTATTTCTTATCTTTTTGACAGTAGCCATTCTGACAGATTTAAGGTAATATCTCATTTTGATTTGCATTTCCCTGACAATGAGTCATGTTTGGCATCTTTCCATGTGTCTGTTGGCCATCTGTATGTCTTTGGAAAAATGTGTATTCAGGTCCTCTCCCTATTTTTAATCATATTTTTTTGGTGTTGAGCTGTAAATGTTCTTTATATATTTTGGATATAAACCCTTATTGGATGTATCATTTGAAAATATTTTCTCTTATTCAGTAGGTTGTCTTTTTGTTTTGTTGATGGTTTCCTTCACTGTGCGGAAGCTTTTTATATTGATGTAGTCCCAATAGTTTACTTTTTCTTTTGTTTTCCTTGTCTGAGGAGACATAGCTAGAAAAATGTTGCTATAGCTGATGTCAAAGAAATTACTGCTTGTGTTCTCTTCTAGGATTTTTATGGTTTCAGGTATCACATTTAGGTCGTTAATCCATTTTGAGTTTATTTTTGTGTGTGGTATTAGAAATGGTCCAGTTTTCCCAGCACCATTTACTGAAGAAACCCTCTCTCCCCATTGTATATTCTTGCCTCCTTTGTCATAGATTAATTGACCATATAAGCAAGAGTTTATTTCTGGGTTTTCTATTTTATTCCATTGATTTGGGTGTATGTTTTTGTGCTGGTACCATGCTGTTTTGGTTTATACATCTTTGTAATATATCTTGAAATCTGGAATTGTGTTACCTCCAGCTTTGCTCTACGATTCAGTAATTCTACTATTGGGTATTTACCCAAAGAAAATGAAAACACTAATTCAAAAATATACACACACTCCTCTGTTTATTACAGCATTATTCACAGTGGCCAAGATATGCAGGCAACCTAAATGTCTATTGATAGATGAATGGATAAAGAAGACGTGTGTACACACGCACACACACATGCACACACACACAGAGACACATATAGAGAGAATATTACGCAGCTATAAAAAAGGATGCGATCTTGCCATTTGTGACAACATGGTTGGACCTAGAGGATATGATGCTAAGTGAAATAAGGCTGACAAAGAGAAATACCATATGATTTCACTCATATGTGGAAACTGAAAACAAAACAAATGAATAAAACAATAAAACAAAAAGCAGAATGAGACCTTTGAATATAGAGGACAGAACTGTGATTGCCAGAGGGGTTGGGGGCTAGGGGGATGGGAAAAATGGGTGGAGGGGAGTGGGAGATATATGCTTCCAGTTATGAAATGAATAAGTCAAGGGAATAAAAGGCACAGCATAGGGAATATAGTCGGTGATATTGTAATAGCCTTGTATGGTGACAGAGGGTGACTATACTTGTAATAAGTATAGCATAATGTGTAGACTTGTAGACTCACTATGTTGTACACCTCTCAACTATACTCAACATGAAAAATTTTAAAAAGTAAGGTTAAATGAAATTAAACTTCGGTTCTGTTGTTATATTAGCCACATCTCAAATGCTCAGTAACAACATGTGGCTCATTGCTATCAAATTGGATGGTGCAGATATAAAACATCTCCATCATCACAGGAAGTTCTTTGGGCAGCACGTTCTAAGAGGTAGGGACCAGATCTGTATTGTTATAATATCTGCCCTACATATGGTAACTACCAAGTGGATGCACCAGAGAATGTCTTCCTGGCTTGAGCTTTATCTCCTCACACCACATGAATTAGTATCACTAAGAATAATATGGAAAATCTTCATGAATCTATGACATTACCAGTCGCTCCCATCATTGGCTCCATGCGGGCCAGTCAGGGAGCTCTTGGGGTCAAGCAGAGGGTGAGGTACTCCTGGGGGAATCTTCCCAGTGGTCTTATATCTATATTCTGAGGCTTCTGTCATCTCTTAACTTCTAGTCCTGGTTTAGGGTCCTGGTTACATATTAAATGATAAAGTGTTCTGCCTGCTACAGACCAGCAACAAAAGAAGTTAGTAATTCTGGGAGGCTGTCATGGCTTTTGGACTCTGCCACGTGTTTTGGAGACTATAGAAGTGCAGTCTTCTGTGTTTGCCCTCTAAAAGCACTCACCCTCACTGGTCTTCATTTTCCCTGAACCACAGCACTGGAATCTGTAGCACCTAGGGAGGGACCCTCCACCCCCCCAAATACACACCTTTCTCAGGGGTGCTGTATATCAAGTCTTGTCTTCTGGCTGCATTATAAACCTTGAGGTTTATATACCCGTCTTAGAGTTCTTAGCACAGGGCTGGCCAAGTGACAGATACAGATTGATAATCAATAAGGATGATTGTGGGGGTGCATCTTTATCCTCTTTCCTGTGTATTATAATGGGCAACAGGTGGTATCTTTTCCAGTGATTCATGTACTGTGATGAGTATCTTGGGTGTCTCTTTATCCCAAACCAATATGTTGCTCATGTTGTCTTCGTCCCCATGGGAAGAAAAACTTGATCTGGTAACTTCTGAAATTTTCAAGTGAAAAGGAATTTCTTTCCAGGACAGGTTGCTCAGTTTTGGCAGCACTGTTCCATTTTACAGCTCCAGGGGGTACAATTCACAGCTTTTTCTTATGTGAACAGCACCCCCTTGAGCTGTGCAGCCCAGGACCCGGAGTGTCAGAACTGATTTGGTAATTCTTTCCTATGTCTTTTACAAGACCATTGTTGTTACCCTTCATTCTGCTAGGTTTTACCTACGAGGCTGCCAGCATAGGTTAGGTGACTCTTCAGGGTCTCTAGGTTGTGTGATTCTAGAACACTCTATTCACAGATTCCTTGTTAGACACTGCCAGTTTCCCACTGGGCCCTAAATCATCGCACTAATGGAAGTATAATGTCAGTTACATCAAGATGACTAACACTTTGATGGGAGAGGGAGAAGAGGTTGTAGGCAACTATTCTCAATCTGAGACTGGGGAAAATAAGTTGGTTCTAAAGAGTTTGTGAAAGTCCTTCTCCCCCTTTCCTTAGCAGAGGGCAGTAGAGGTTCAATGCCACTGCCTCACACCAAGGTGGCTCAGCCCTTTGTCTCATGCCCACCAGTTGGGCTTGCCTGAAGAGTATAAAGCAATCTGAAGAGTCTGATTTAATGGACTTTAAGAAATCCACCTGCCTTAAAATCTTTTCCGCCGGTCAGTCCCTAACACTTGAAATGAACTAGTAGATATTTTTTTTTCTTTTGTATCAAATAATGCTTCCTGTAAAAAATTAAAGATGGACTTCAAGTTAATATATTAGTGTTAGAAATCAAAATAATGCTTACCTCTGTGGGGGGGATGGTATTGACTGGGAGGGGAATAGGGAGTTTCTGCTGGGAATGTTCTGTTTCTCCATTTAGGTGTTCCATCAATAGAAGATTTATGGGACTTTACAGTTATGATTTGTATATCCTTTTGTATGTTTATAAATCTTCAAAATAAAGTTTATTTAAAACAATTCTTAGAAGATAGCCTCAGGAAGCATTCACAGATATTTATAACTTAGTTAAAACAAGGACGTGAGTTTCTTTCCAAAAGGATGTCAGCAGTGTGCTGAGACTACTGGAGACTGAGGGGGAAGAGTAGGTGACAATGGAGAGAAAGGGCAGATTTGTCCTCCTTGAGCTTCTGTCTGGGGTTCATTCTGCCCTGGTTCTTCTGGGAACAGAGTACAAGCCCCCAGTGAATTGGATACTTTTTTTTCAAGTCCATTCCCTATTCTTCTTCAGAGATCTCAGAAAGGTCAGCAGGTTATAGAGAAGATTGGAATGAAGAGTGCCTCTTCCAGAACTGGTAATAGGAGAAGGTGATTCTCTTGGGCGGCTCGCTTCAGGAAAGCATGAAGCCTGTCCCTTGTTTGGAAAGCAAACCATAGGCAGCGAGTTCTTCCAGTGTGACCTGGCTCTGGTTAGGTGAGAAGAGACCAGTAACCCATGGCCACCTGGATACTCGTCTAAAGCTCCGTGTTTATATGTTGGTGGAGAAGGAGCTCTGCTGGGAAATCTTCTTCCCTCACTCTCCTCCAAACCAGTGGCTACCTCTTCATCCCCTCTCCTTCTGTGTGACCCACACAAGAGGTCCGTGCATGTGAGCAGGTGTCCTGTTTCCCTCCAGCTGGTGGGTCAGCCAGCTCTCCTAGGTGTCACCATCCAGCTTCAGAGAAATATTTAGACTGAGTAGGTAATTTCCGGGTGCAAGGCTGGCCTCGTGGAAGAATGCAGATGAAAGTAAGCCTTTAGGAAAATGCTTGTTTGGCTTTCAGGCATTCTCATTCATGTTGCTTATAAATAGTTATTATGTTCTCAGCCGGAGCCCCATCTGTTTCTTCTGTACCACCTGGGTCCAAAATTTGAGGTTAAAGAAATACCAATCAATCCTTCTTGTTTTTTTCTTCAGGGACATCCATATTGGGTTGATAGCAGTTGCACAAAAGGACCCCGCACCAGCCTTCCCTGAGGAGTCTCTGAGTCCTCCTTGTTTCTGTGGAACAAATGAGCTTTATCAGCAACAGGCTTACATTCTCCTCATGTCCCTGCTCTTTGTTTCAGAGTAGAAATGGAACCAAATCTCAACACTGTGCAAGTCTGTTTGCAGCTATTTTATTACAATCTGGATCTTGTCAGTTCTTTATGTCCCATGGGATTCCTCAGGGAAAACACCACCACCTTGCATCTGTAAAGTACTTTGCATGGCACTTTTATAAGCCTTAGCTCATTTGATTCCTCGAACAGCCCTGTGAAGTAGTAGGCATTTTTTTTTTTTTTGCAGGTTGGGTAACCTCCTCAAAGTCACATAGCTGTTCTTACGACCGCCAGTAAAGTGTGCCTTTTTTTTTCTGTTCCTCTTGTTATTAAAGATATTTCAAAGTCAGTAATCAAAACAGGAAGCCAATTATGAGATTTATGTTAAGATCTGGTTATGTTACTGATCCAATGAAGCAAACATTTTGGAAAGACATCCAAGTCAGGGATTGTCCATAGAGAGCAGCCTCCTTTCATGGAGCCCCTCTTGCCTTTGAGTGTGGGGGCTGCTTAGTCTTCAGACTCATCCGCAGAGCAGGGCAGCCCTGGCTTGCTGAGGTATGGTGAGGGGGCTTGAACTTGGAAGCCTTCACAGTTTCCCTAAGCTCCCAGTGTTTCCAGGTTTACTTTTGCGAACGTATTATTCACTGAACGGCTATGTTGACCCTAATACAATGAAATGACATAAAATCTGGAAAGAGACTAATGATAGTTAAGACTATGAGCCAGGCCCTTTTCTAAGAGCTTTGCATATATTAACTCATTTGGTTTTCATAACAAGCCTTGATTATCCCCATTTTTCACTTGAGAAAGCTGAAACTGAGCAAGTCATTTGCCCAAGGTCACAATGCTCCTAAGTGAAGGACCTGGGATTGAAGCCGTTTAATTCCAGAGCCTGAGCTCCTGATCACCTCAGTGTGATGCCTTAGGCAGGTCTTCTAGGCAAGTTCTTTTTTTCATTAATATAAAATTCAGATCCTGAGCCTTAAGTCCAGCCTAGGAGATCGTTGGCAAAGGAGTTTTCTAAACATCTCAAATTGGCACTAGAAATTTTCCTTCTAGACCTGACCTCCAGAAAGAGTGATTCATCGATGGGCTTTTTCCAGCATATCACTGATTCCCATATCTGTGAATGAGAGTGCCCCCCTCCCCTGGAAACTGACAGAGGACTTTGCACTGTGGACTCCTGGAAACTCAGTCTCAGATTTTTTTGTTTCCATGAGAGCACTGTGGCAAAAACACTTCAAGCAGCTGTGTGAACGTGTAGCTGGACGACCCCCATACAAGTAAATGTTCCAAAAAATTGTCAATGGAATATGGCGTATGGGGACCAACTCCATAATAGGGCAACTGGGAAGCATTGGTTCTTAATATAAGATTCATAGATACCCAGCAATGGGTTTTAGGGACAGGGGAATGAACCTGCAACATTGCATGCCACATTTTGGATACATGCGTATAGGTACACTTTTTTCATTGGAATCTCAAAGGGATCCATGGTTTAAAAACATTGAATAACTATGACTATAAAGACATCTCATTAACTTATTTATGTGTCACTTTTCTGTGAGATAAGATGGCAGATTCTGAAAGCACTGGTCTTATGGGTTTTAAGGGGTCATCACGATCTATGTAATTTTCACTTTACTAATTTTCTCTGCATAGATACAGAAGTGATTCAAATAGACCTTTGTATTATGTATATTTACAGACTGGGTTTTTCCATCTACCACATGGAGACTTCTTCATTGAGCCCATCAAAAAGCATCCCGTGGCTGAGGGAGAGTACCACCCACACATCATTTACAGGAAGCCAAGGCAGAGAGCTCCAGAGCAGGAGGAACAAGCCTGCGGATTAAAGGGTATTGTGACTTAAATCTCTTCACCGCATTGAGGAGTCTGTTTTGTTCCATTATTGTTCTATTACAACATGACCTGTTCTTTTTTTCTTCTTTTTTTTAAGATTTTATTTATTTATTTGACAGAGAGACACACAGAGAGGGAACACAAGCGGCAGGGGGGTGGGGGTGGGAGAGGGAGAAGCAGGCTCCCCACTGAGCAGGGACCCTGACGTGGGGCTCGATCCCAGGACCCTGGGATCATGACCCGAGCCGAAGGCAGACTCTTAACCATCTGAGCCACCCAGGCACCCCACAACGTGACCTGTTCTTTCAAATCTGTTATCGCCTCCCCCTTTCTTGCCACAAAGTATGTGCCCTTGTAGGAATAATTTCACTTCCTTGGCACATCCTTGCCATATTAATTGATGATATTCACATGATACTCATAATGATGAATTGTTTGTTTGTTTTTAAACTTTTGAATCCCCTAGAGGATGATCGTTTGAATTAAAGACAATGAGTTTTAGTACTAGCAAAGTTACAATACTTTAGTGTGGATTTACCAAACTGTTTGTTGTATCTGCGTATGGAAGGCAGATTTCAATGTGTGATGATGCTGATAATGTGTGAAGAGAAACTGAAAGAAATATCAACACATTATCAGATGATGAATTCAGCTGAGCTTCTTTTGGCTGCCTTTGGTTTGCAGTTCACTGACGTATGTTTCCTGACCCTCCGCTCGAGAGTGATCTGAACTGGTCCTCTCTGCCTTGTACAAAACAGTTTCAGATAGTTTTCAGAGGTGAACTCACCCAAGTTGTGTCCTTGTAATTCCCACATTCTCTCTTGACTTGTAGGAGATATAATCTATGCATAAAGGGCCACTGGAAATTGGGACATTTTCTTAAATATTGTATAGTTTCTTCCTTCTTCAGAGAAAAAAATAATGGGCCAGGGGGACAGTTAACAAAAGGAATCCATAATATTATTTACATGTCTTAAGGATTTGGGAACCATGGGCCTCAGTGGGAAAATAGAGAGTGAAAGAATTAGGGCAGGCGGATTCTAATAAAGGTTTGGGAGGACTCAGAACTTTGCAAGCAGGAGAAGAAGAGGGCAAGGGGACAAGTACTTTCTCTATAGACTTCACCCGGACCCTGGGATAGATGGTAACTTTCTTGGGAATTTCCTTTGTAATCTTAGCAGAGTATGTAAACAAGAAGACATTTTGAGTCTATAATTTTTCCTGTACACAAGAATGGACAGCTGCTTACATTCCTTAACTTTAGGAAGCTATTCCAACTTTGTCCTGAATTAGATAACGGACCGTCTAAATCTCCTGCCAAGAGCTAAGAGAAGGGAAGAGATTCTTCTTCTGGATGGTCTGATTGATTAAGTTACCAATTCAGATAACTTAGTCTCTATGTGAAATTTTAGGACTCTGATCTAATCACTTGAAGAATTTCCCAATTCCTATTACACATTGGATGATGGGATAACACTTTGTATGTGTGATTCACTCTTTTTGAGATCACTGGGTTATCAACATGGCAGAGAAAGAAAGTTACTAGGGCAGTGAGTGAACTTGGCCAGGGCCACAGTTGTGCTGTGAAATGAGTTAGGCTATTCCTCATGCACCCACCTTGAACACCTTCTCTGTTGAGATAGACTTGATTAATAATGAACTGAGAATGGCACATATTTCATCATAAAGGCAAAAGGGATGGATAGGAAAGGAGTGAGGTTTACAAATGTCATGTCCCCGTTAGGTCACACACCATACCTCAGCCTTAGTGCTTGTCATACTATTTCCTTACTCATTCTCCACCAACCCTAAGATTTACCATTACTTTGGAAACTTCTCTGATTAATCCCATTTGGAACAATCTTTGCATTGTGAATTTCTCCACATGTATCTTCTAAAAGATACTCTCTTAAACTTGCTTAAAACCTCACAATATCAGAATTGAATAGATTAGGTCTGTTGGAAGGACCTTTAAGAGTGCCTAATGCGGCCCATTTTTCACCAAAGAAGCAAGTGTGACTCAGAGAAGGGAGTGAACTTTCAAAACTATCAAGGTGATAGGTGTTCAGAATATAGCCAAGCTTAAAAGTTAAGGTTCTGTTATACCTAGGGCTTTATACTCCCTCATGGTTATTCTTTATGTCTTCTTTGAATCTATAAATCTTGTTTTATCAACTGTCTTGAAAGCACCATTAAAGTAGGAATTCCCTTCCCAAACAGTATATAACATAGTGTAAGATGCAAAGTAGAAGTTTAGTAAATCACTAGAATGAAACGAAGACTAGTTCATAGCCAAATAGATTAGACTAGAGTATACTAGCCTCTCGTCTACATAACACTGATAGAAAAAAGTAATGTGGATTTTCTAGAAGTTGAGAAAATGTCACTTGTTTGTGACCATCTCTATACCAAGCATGATTTAATGCCTAAATGATAGCTAGAGATTTAAGGATAATCTAATGTGCTTGTGAATATTCTTAAAATATACATGACATTTGAATTTTATAAATCTTGGTGTATTGAAACGGACTTGGTCTTGCTAAACAAGGTAATTGCGCTGTTCTTATACCACGTTACCCTGCAGAGATGATGGAATTAACTGACAGTAGCCCTGTCATTAGCCAACATTACCGTACACTTTATACTTAGGTCAGTTGGTGTTTCAAAGTTGAATTACTGTGATTATATCAAGAAAGATCCCCTCTACTTGTGTAAAATGTTCTGTCTTTGTCATGTTTAAAGCAGGAACCCCTTTGGTATTGAAAAAAGATGTACTTTAAAAGTGCTCTAGTCATTCGGGAAGGAAAATGTGTCAATTACTTTCCTCTAAAATGTGTCTCTGTACTTATTGTGATCTCCCACATAGAAAGGTGTCCAGGAGTTTCACAGTGGGTCCCTTATCAGTATGGTCCAAAAGTTCATTTTATTAAACTCTTCAGAAGTTCATTTTATTGACAATGACAATTTCCTTTAGCTGAAGTTTTTTTTTGTCGAGGATATAGTGGCTATTAGATGGAAGTGTCCAGGGGAACTATGGTTTCAGGAAGCTGGGGAAGGGAGTTCACACTAGTCAGATCAGATGCTAACAGCTGCGGGGTCATCTATGGCAGAAAGGGGTCCGGGCAGGTAAGATCAGAGTTTGGAATTTCATGCATTAGGACTCTAGGCTGGGAACATGGGGTCTGGCTCCTGGCATGCATTTTTGTGTTCAAAATTCAACAAATATCTATTGGGTATATTCTTTATGGCTGGTGCTCTCCTAGGTTCTGTGGGTTCATATGTGAATAAGATATGATTCTTGGTCTTTATAGAGTTGACAGCCTGAATATAGGACATGGGTAAGTAGGGATCTGGTCCAGGGTTTATCTTTATAGTATATGGTAAGACCATGAAGGAAGATGGAATCTTAAGGCATGTATCGGGTTTTTTGTCACTGCATTATGTTTACACCAGGACATGTAGCTGTAATTCATTCATTTTCCCTGCTGTGCTATATTCCATTATGTGAATCTTCCACTTGATCCAGTCTCCTGTGAGTAGATCTGAACTGCTTCCAGTTTGGAGCTATTATATATTATGTTGTAAAGACTGTTCTTGAACATGTTTCTTAGGATTCAAGTCCATAGGGTTATCAAAGACATATACCAAGTGGTGGAATGAGTTTCTCTTAGGTTATATACATCTGGCTTTACTGGATGATGCAAACTTATTTTCCAAAGTTGATGTTCAATTGTGGTGAGTGAGAATTCCCATTGTTCCATATTCCATCCAATACTTGCTATTCTCACTTTTAAATTTGGTCGGTCTAGTGGATATGAAGTGGTATCGCTCTATGCTTAATGTTGAACTTAAACATATTTGTTATGGAGTTGGGTCCTAAATCTTTGGCTTGTGGCTATAGATTATCCACGAATAGTTTTCTCCTCTGTACCCAGAGTGGAAGCCCAGAGAACCAACTTTAGGTTTGCTTACTTGTTTCTTCGTTTTCTGGTTCACTTTTTCACTTAGTCTCTGATCTGACTTTTAAACTTGTCTTTTTTTTCCTCCAGAGCAAAAGTAGCGAGCAGCAGATACCCTAGTTCCGCAGCTAGCTGTGCGTATCAATCGGAGTTCAGCCAGAAAAGCAGAACCAGTAGGAGATATGTATGAGGAGATTTACTGCAAGAAATTGGTTACCACAGTAGTGGAGGCTGGCTAGGCAAATCCCAAATCCAGGGACAGGCCATCAGGAAAGGCAGGCTGCAGATGTCAGGCCTAGGCTGAAGCAGCTGACCAAGGCAGAATTTCATCTAGAAAGTCTCAGCCCTACTCTTAAGGTCTTTCAGCTGATTAAATCAGGCTGACAGATTATCAAGAATATTCTCTTTACTTTGGCTTTACTAAAGTCAACGGATGGAAGGACTTGAATTTACTTCTGGGAGACACCTTTCACAGCAACACCCAGATTAGTGTTTGATGGAATACTGGGGACAGCAGGCTAGCCAAAGTGACACAGAGAAAAGATCATCACAGTCCATCTTTTGCTCTTCTCTCTGCATTTCTGCTTACTTGTATTTGTTTTTCTTTTTTTCTATTTTTGGCCTCTGAAGATTTCTTCCCTTTTTCAATGCTTATCAGGGGCTTAATACTGGGAGAGTTTTTCAGAGTGTCTAGTCTACCATATTGCAAGAAATCAGTCTTGAGTAGATTTCTTATTGAAGTCATTTGGAAATTTTTGAGTTGCCTTTTAAATGGCATGCACAGACATTACTAAATACTAACAAATGTTACAAATGTTATAACATTAACAATAGCTCATTAGAATAACTAGTATATCAGATCACTAATCCATGTAGTATGTGCAGGGGGCTTGTTCGGATTTTATGGAAATCCAGTTAGTTGATTCTGAATCACTGCCGTACTCCATACTGGTTCTAAAGCACACAAGTTGTTTGTTTTGGCTAACAGCAAACTTTCTGAGTACAACCTGCCTGAGACTTGTCTTGAAATTTCTGATTTACCTGATCGCCTTATGATTATAGTCACCCCACTGTGATCCATACCTGACTTTGCTGTGAGGTAGTTAACATTTTAATTGCTGTTCTGTACTTTTTTCTTTTAGTGAGTGGCATATTGCTTTTGATTATCTGCTTTCAGAACTGGTGGGAAGATTAGTAAGGAGCTTCAAGCTTTTACCAATGAGCGGGATGAGAAGACTATTGGGGAGAATTTGGGGAAATACATAATAGGTAAATGTATGGAAAGAGGAATTGGTAACCCAGTTTCTTTTGTTTGCGTAGTAAAATCTAAGACCAAGACGACAGGAACTCAAAACACCAGTTGGCTCAGGGCTGGAGTAGCTCTGTAGCCCTGAGATACTCCCTGATCCAGAAGCCTTTCCTCAGTAGCCAGACCTCACCATGTCCTCCCTGCCATGCATTTCCTTACTACTTTACTGTTCTTTGCCTTGTTCCATCATCATTTCAGGGCCATAGGCTCCCACTTTCCAAACATACCATAACTATCTATTTGGAGCTTATCACTCCAAACACAGCATTTGCCATTCTGAACTAGTTTTTATTTCTCAAAAAAAGCCTTGCTTTTCCTTGCCTCTAGCCCTTGCGGTTAGGTTCCTTCTGCCTGAAACTTGTTTTCCCCAGAAGCTTTACTGAGTTACTTCTGTTCATCTTTAGGACTCACACATGGCTTCCTTTAGAAAACCTTCTTGGCTCAATCTGCATTAGATGCCTCTCCTCTGACTCTTAACACCAGCTCCTTTCCCTACGTCAGGCTTTATCATATGATGAATATCTGCCTGTGTCCTTCTCTGCACTGTAAGCTCAACGAGGACAAGAATCATGTCTGCTCATTCACAAGCATGTCTCCAAGATCTGACAGAGTTCCCTACTAGGTTAGGAACTCAGAAATGTTGAACTTGTAAGTATTGAGTTTACGGACCTTCTCTGATGCATTTGGCAACTTATTACACACTTGTATTTAGCTATATGGAATCTATTTAACCTCTGAGAATACCCAGACCTTCCTGAAGAAATTTAGTAGATAGGCTGATGCCTGGCTGTCGAAGAGACAAAATGTGGCCATGGTTGGGACTCTTGGCCTGAGGTTGTAGCTGAAAGTGACTACTTCAAATTTTGATTTTTAGAAAAAAAGAGAATGGATGGATAAGAGAAAGTAAGTGACATTCATTCCCTCAGCAAGCTTCTCCCCTGCACCAGGCACTGTTCTAGGAACTGGGGATGCAGTAGAGAACAGCATACTCACCTGCCAGGAATATAGCGACACAGAGGCCTGGAAGCCTAAGGCAGGCAGGAGAGGGGTGTTCTCCAGGGAGAGACAAAGAAGAGCAAATGCCTTGGAAGATGAGAGGGCTGAGTCAGTCATTAGCATCCCTAGTGCTGGCCTCTGAATCTGGGACACATGGATTTTCAACTTCCTGTGGAGAGTTGGGAGGACAATTCTCAACCAGTCCATGAGGCAAATTTCTGGCATCCTTTCAGTCTTGTTTCAAAAGCTGCCTCCTTGAGAGGTCCCCTTCCCCTACATGGTTGGCCCTAGGAGGACTGATGAGTCCCTTTCCTGAGCTCACCCTGCATTTTGATGTGGTCCCTGGAGACTTCTACCTTCCTGCCTCCCCACCTCCCCCTCCTTCCCTGCTCCCTAGATGTTCCTTCAGATGGGCTCACCTCAGGGCTTATGCATTTACTGTTCCCTTGCGCTGGAACCCCCCCCCCCCCCCCCCCCCCCCGTCATTTCCTCATGGCTTATTCTGTCCCACTGCTCAGGTCACTGCTCAGATTCACCCAATCAGAGAAGATTTTCTGATCACCATCTAACATAGGTGTCTTTTCATCACTTTGTAAACCATTTATCTTGTGTTCTCTCTTTTCAGAGCATTTGTCATCACCTGATGTCACTTATCTATGTATTCGTTTATTGTCTGTCTTCCCCCAACTAGAATGTAGGCTCCCTGAGGGCATACACTTCCTCACTTTTGTTCTCTGCTGTATTCCCACTGCCTGGCACAGAGCCCGCCATAGTAAGCACCCAATAAATGTTGAGTGAATGGTGAGTAAATGAATGAATCATAGCTTCATTAGTGATTATCCTGTTGAACTTGTATTCTCTTTCCACCACTAGACTCACTTTGGTACCAAGGATACTTGTGTCCTAAATATTGAGCCCAGTATCTGATGCCTAATAATTGTTGATAAATGTTTGTCCATTGAATCAGTGAATGTTGTGTACTTGCAACGGGGTCCTGCAGGTGTGAGAAGACACTTGTCTCACCAAGGCTGGGGGTCCAAGCATTTCAAGAGTGCTCTGAGTCACTGAGGCAAGGCGAATGTGTTCTTTGGGCAGCAGTTAATGTTAACTCTGTATTTGTCCCACAGCTTGATTAATGTCAGTGTTTGGGAAAACAAACATTCCCACCCCCATATAGCGCCATTTCTGTGCAGCAGCTGGAAGTCTCATAAATAACCATGAAATTGTTTCTCTATGGGGAAGGAAGTTTACTTGTTAGATTTGAAATCAAATATTTGAGGAAATTATGAATGCATTTTATGCTTCAAATCCTCTCCTCCAAAGGCAGAAAAGTGGATCCCTAGGGTGCTTTCTGGGCCAATAAGTCAAAGATTAGAAAGTTCCAGAGTTTAATTTACATTAGTTTGTGTGTCATTGGTTGACCTTCCTTCCTTCAAGATACATTAATTTGATGCTTTCTATGGGCCAGATCCTAAGTGACACAGCTCTGAACATGGCAAGTTGGACCTTCCCTATGGACTTACAAGATTGTAGGAGGAGAACCTAACAAAAATTGTAAAAATAGTGCATATGAGCATTGTGACAAATGCCATAAGAGTGTATAGAAGAGGAACCCAATATGATCAGGAGGGTTAGAGAAGGTCTGTCTGAGAGAAGCCATAGATGGGATATAAATTTTTAGGGAGCCTATAGAACATCAGCATTGAGGAATGGTGCCTATTAGGGATTATATTATATCCCCCCAAATTTCATTATTGAAGTTCTAACCCTTGGAACCTCACTTCAGAATGTGACTATATTTGGAGATAGGATCTTTAAAAAGGTAATTAAATTAAAATACAGTCGTTAAGGTGGGCCATAATTCAATATGGTGTCCTTAGAAGAAGAGGATATTTGGACACAGACACACATAGGGAAGACCATATGAAGACACAGGGGAGGATGACCATCTACAAGCCAAGAAGAAAGTCCTCAGAAAGAAAGCAGACTGCTAACACCCTGATCTTGGACTTTCAGCCTTCAGGATTGTGAGGAAATAACTTTCTGCTGTTTAAGCTACTCAGCCTGTGGTACTTTGTTCTGGTGGCCCTAGCTGATTAATAGAGCAGTGACTTGTTAGATTACCTGCACGGTGATCCTCTAGTTCTTTCAAGCTGTGAGGAGTTGGTTCTGTTGCATGAGCAACAGAAGACTGTACACACAACAGTAAGTTTTAGTCAGGACTGGCTTTAAGGTGTGTGACTGGTGCGACCACACAGGGCCATACTCAGAAGAGCGGCGCTCCGTGGCAGCCATCTTGAAATTCTTAATGATTTTATCTTATTTTTTATCTTCGACTTTGTGCTTTGGAAGTGAAGTCTAATCAGACAATGGACCATGTGCTGTGGGCCTGGAGCCTCAGCCCCTACATGTTCTTGCACCTTGCCACCTCCCTGCCTTCCCAGGATGGGTTCTTGGCCACCTTTACTTTCTACTATGACTCCACTACCGCTGCGACCCTTTCTGGGCAGAGCACACCAATGTGGGGAGGCCTGCTCCCGTGGCTGTCTTCCACCCCCAGGGGAAGCCTGTGCACGCACAGGAGAAGGTTCAGGAGTGAGTGTCCTACAGTGTCTTAGGATGAGGCATGGCAGCAGTCCTCTCCATCCTGAGCTGACATTCGGTAGGTGACTGAGAAGGGACCGCTTATCCACTTCCCATTCAGATACTGAACATCTCCTGGTGTGGTGTTTGCAATCCCATGGGGTCACCCACTTGGGTAGCTTGAGGTCATAGACTGTAAGGGAAAGATTGACTTCTCTGCCCCTGCCCAGGGCCCTATATTTTCCTTTTGTGTTGCACTCTGCAAATCATGGCCCTGGGTTTAGAGTTGCTTTGGTGGCAAAAAATTAAAGTGAATCTGACACATATTAATGATATGCCCGAGATTGCTGTAGAATTAGCCATCGATGAAAGGTAATTATTATTAATCATTAATTTTAGTTTTGCTCATATATAAGCAAATGAGTTTTACATTTTTCTTTCATAGTAGAGTTTAGAGAAGAATGGAGTGGAAATCAGGAGAACCGCATTCTGTGCCACCTCTGTCCCTCCCTGACTGGGACACAGTATATGAACCATGGCCTCCGTTTCCTCATCAGTAAGATGAGGGGCTTGGAAGATCTTTGTGGATTCTTTTAACTCTCATATGCTGTGAGTCTGTTTCTGTTTTTATTCTGCAGTATCTAGAAGCAAAGCAATGTTGACATTCTTTACTTAGTGTGGTTTAAAATCCGTCAAGTGGGTTTGTATACACTGGCGTCTCATACTGGTAAGTGTGAACCATCTCTCCCGTGTCCCCAGGGCAGGGCTGCCAAGGGCCATTCTCCTTCTGGGCCTTCTGCTTCCTTTACACACTTGCCCCATCCCAAACTGCCGTACCTAAAACTTCGGAGCACAGGCTGCTGACCTAGGAGGCCTGCTGGGCCTGCCATTTCGGGGGCTCTGAAGCTGAGGCAGCAGAACCTCAGAGCCCTGAGTTAGTGGATGTGTCTGGTGTGTCAGCAGGGAAGAAGGGGCAGTCCAGAAACTGAATTCGGACCCGAGGTCCCTAACATGTTGGAGAGAGGGGAGAATGTGATGTTGTAGTAAGATTAGAGGGCCTACTTACCCAGGTTCCATCCCTCTCTTTCTCTCTCTCTCGTACACACACACACAAATGTGGTGCTGGATTAAAAAGACTCCACATATATTTGAGTGACATCGGATATAGTGGGATTGTTATTCTAGGTTTCAGGACTTCATGTTTTAGCTAAATTTAACCTGAGTGAGGGGGGTGTGTGTGTGGCGTGTAGGTGTGTGTTTATGTGTGGTGTGTGGGCTTGTGTAGTATGTGTACGTGTCTTTACGTGTGTGGTGCGTAGGTGTGTGTTTCAACACACATATTATATACCGTTGGCTCCAGGAGGCAGACTGCTTGCTCAGCTGTGATGACTCAGGATTTTATGGAAGTTCTTTCCACCCTCGTTAACTATACCACGGTGAAAGCCCAGTGTATCCTCTTAGCCAACAGAGGGGTTCTTTGTTTACTTCGCTGAGGGAGAGTCCACGCTTTGCCCTGCTGAGAGGTTGTGCTCAGAAGAGTGCCAGCCCCTGGCGCTGTAGGCCCTGCACTTCTGAGGGGGTCTTGCTGCTGCGTTCTCACAGGAGGGGCAGAGGGCTTGTGTTCTATGAAGCCACGTCTTCCCCCGCTCCCCCCCCAGGAAAACTTCAGCAGGGCGTCAGCCCTTCCCGCCGGCTCCTCTGGGACACCAGAGCGTTCTCCTGGTGGGATCCGCGAGCGCTGAGTTACCGCTGGTGGCCCTGTGCATCCCCGGCCAGCCGGCGTCATGACGGGACATCTGACGCCCAGGGGCTTCCCCAGGGTGCTAACGTTGGGGTGCGGAAGACAGGCAGCTGTGAATGCGGGTCTGGTACGAACACCGATCGATAGGATATCGGCAGCTAAGAGCCACTCCTCCCCAAAGGACAGGGCAGTTGACCTCAGACACCCGAGGCGAGAGCCAAAGGCTTTTATCTTGCTAGTTCTGTCAGGCTTCAGATCCCTTTTGGTCTTGTTTCTGCTGGGAATACGCAGGAGATGTGCCAGGCTGAGAGAATCAAAGACACTTTTCATCTGCACACCTTCTCTTTCTGGGGGACAGTCCCAGTTGAAAGCAGACTGTTCGTGTTGAGGGGAAGGGGGGACAAAAGCCAACTGATTGGAGATATTCTGCACTTCAGTAACAACAACAAAAAAAAATCAAAGGACAGTCTCTGGGGACAGAGCAGTGGTTTATCCTCCTCATGATTCCGGCTCAGAGGATGACATGAATCAGGGGCTGGTGAGAACAGTCATGGCCTTCCCAGGGGGAGAGACCATTATCAAAATCCCAGATGGCGCCATCTCACGCACCTTCCACGAGCACCGGTATTGGGCTGAGTTCTCTAGGATTCCATCTTCACATTTCAAGGGACTTCTTTAGGATTCTGTTGTTTGTTGATCACATCTGTGTCCGTGGTAGCCTGTGTCAAGGTGAAGCCTCAGCAGTTGAGCCAGGCAGATTTGAATTCCAACTAGCTGGCAGGCAACTTGGGCAGGGGACTGTTTTCCTACTCCTGTTACGTCTTTTCTTTTTCTTTTATTTTTTTAAGATTTCATTTATTTGACAGAGAGAGAGAGCACACAAGCAGGGGGAGTAGCTGAGGCAGAGGGAGTAGCAGGCTGTCTGCTGAGCAGGGAGCCCGACGCGGGGCTCGATCCCAGGACCCTGACTGAGATCATGACCTGAGCCAAAGGCAGCTGCTTAACAGACTGAGCCACCCAGGCGCCCCACTCCTGTTTCTTCTTATTTCTATTTTGTCCTCTGTAAACTGTGGATGATGAAAATTTCCATACCAAGATGGGGTAGGGTGGAATCAGTGAGCCTCAGGTTCATAGTTCCTGAGCTACAAGTCCAAGTTCCAGAGATGCCCTGAAAACCAAAAGTAGTTTAGTGTTGAGCAACCTTATTTGGTGGCAGGATGCAACCCGGATTGATATGAGGCTGCTTATAATTTGTATTTATCTTAGTGAGACTAGGTGCACAGTTTGTTGTGGAAGAATCCATGTGTTTGGTTTCAGCGTGCTCCCTTAGACCCTACAGGGATGTTCACTAATACAGAGTGTATGACCCAAGCTGTTTTTTTTTTAAATTGCGGCAAAATACATGTGTCATAAAATTTACCATCTTAGCCCTTTTGAAGTGTACTTACATTCACATTGCTGTGCAACCAGTCTCTACAATGCTTCATCTTGCAAAACGGAAATCCACACCCATTAAACAGCTAATCCCTTCTCTCTTCCCGACTAACCGCCATCCTGCTTTCCAGACTATGTTTATAATGGCAAAAATTTTGAATTCCAGCTGATCTGGCCCCAAGGGTTCTGAATCAGGACTCATGGACCTTAGCTGGGGAAGAGGAATGGCCGGGATTTGGCAGTCCCCACCTCGTGGGACTGTCCTGGAGAGGCCCATTCCTCTGACCCTCCAGGGAGCTTCCCTCCACAGCTCCCCACTTCCCAGCATCGGGTGCCCGGGTGTGAAAGTTTGCGAAACACCGGCAACCAGCTCTGCTAATAGCAAAGAGAGTGTGGGTGCTTGAATGCAGTGATGAACACTCTCCTTTTCTGTCATTGCCTCCACCTCTTTTTTTTTCAGGAAGTAGAGGGGCACGCACTGGCAGCGGGTTGTGGTGTCAGCTTTTTAGTTCTGTGCCATGGAGTGTGGTGTAGGATGCTGGCCCAGTGAAAAAGCATTTAAACCTTCATGCAGACTGCACTGTGGGGAACGTGCCGCCAGCCTATTTAGACCCTGCTGGAGACCTTCAAAGCTGGACGTATGCATTTTGCAGAACTCTCCAGGCATGCCATGAAAAGCAGTAAATGCTCACCTTGTTATTCCCAGCAGATCCAGCATAGAGACCGGCTCTGAGTCATGTCTTCTATAACTGGAATGAGTCAGGGAATTCTCGACACATCTCCGATAACTGTGGGAGTGCACGGACCGCTTGGGGTCATCATTGGAAAATCCGACAGTGGTCGAGCGTCGTTATTGGAATGTCTCCTCCACTTCACTCATTTTGTGAACATCCTGGGGGCAAATGGAGAGGTTGGTCTCTGCAGGGGGCTTGTGGTGTCTTCCTCTGTTTTCAATCACTGGGGACAGAAGTAGATGTTTGAGAAATTGGAAGCCCATGAACACAATTCAGAACACTAAACCCTCCGACAGATAACCCCTTATAAATACAGAATAACTTTAGTACCAGATCTTCCACTTTGAGGTTATCTAAAATATGCAAAATATTATGTACTTTTAAAGCCAGTGGTGACGCTAATTTGGACGTCTTTATTATCATCGTTACTGTTTTCAAAAAGCTATGAGAATCCTCTACTCCCAGAGAAAATGACACTAAATAGAGAACTTTCAATGTCGTCTGGCCCTGGAAAAATCAAACAGATGATCAGTTTCCAGACATCCACATGGGACATTCCAAATCCACGGTGACGAGGATGCCCGTGAGTGTCCGAGGCTTGGGGCCAGCTGCAGAGGCGGTTTTCCCCTTAATGACGTTGCTCCCACAGTCACTGCCGCTCTGTGGCCTGTGCTGGACCTTGGTCAAACTCTCAGCAGACGAAGCCGAGGTGCACTTTTCTGACTTGGCCATCAGGCAGCTGGGACCTCAAGAAAAACAGGAAAACTGGTGCGGGGTGGGAGGAAGGGGGGACCAAGACCAGAAATTAGAGTCTTGACCACAAGGCAAATTCGCCTGCCATCTGTTTTGTTAGGGCCTGAGAACTAAGAATGGATTTTATATTTTTAAACGGTTACATTTAAAATGGTTAGGTGAGCACCTGTATAATATCCTTGATTTTGCCTCTTGATCCACAAAACATAAAATACTTACTGTTGCGGCCCTTTCATAAAATTTGCTGACCCCTCGTCTAGACCATTGGTTCTCAAAGTCTGGTCCCCGGACCAGCAGCATCAGCAATCACCTGGGAACTTGTTAGAAATTCAAATCCTCAGAAACTCTGGGAGTGGGGCCCAGTGTGTGAGTCTTAACTGGCCTTCCAGATGATTCTGATCCAGGCTAAAGCTTTGGGAACCACTGATCTAGACTGTTAGTGCAGCCCTTCATCACGAGTTTGTTCATTCATCCCTTACAAAAGGAAGACCTGGGGGGGCGCCTGGGTGGCTCAGTCCGTTAAGCGTCTGCTTCAGCTCAGGTCATGATCCCAGGGTCCTGGGATCAAGCCCCGCATCGGGCTCCTTGCTCGGTGGGGAGCCTGCTTCTCCCTCTGCCTGCAGCTTCCCTGCTCATGCTCTCTCTCTCCCTTTCTCTCTCTGACAAGTAAATAAATAAAGTCTTAAAAAAAAAAAAAAAGAAAGAAGACCTGGGGCAAATTACTTAACCTCTCTGTGCCTGGGGCTTTTCATCAGTAAGGGTTTCAGAGGGCATTAAAAAAGCTAAAACACATACAACATATTAAATGCTTATTGCATGTCAGTTGTTGTTATTTCAAATTTATTATTGTTATTAAAAACCATTTTATTAGGTCTCAGGTCAGTTAAAAATCAAGAAAACCCACCAGAGACCTGAGATTTTAGCAGGAATCATCAGGGTACCTTGTAGCAGCTGTGTCCTGGTGGAAATCAGACATACTGGTCTAGACAAGGGGGCCAATGAGTCGTCCTCCAGCCATATCCCGGGGCATCTCTATAGCCCTGACCAGGTGCCCCGCTGGGCTTTCCCCCAAGGCAGTGCCCTCCCCACCTGCTTCCCCCGCTTTTGGCACCAGCGCCTTTCCCATCAGGACTCTGGCGATTTTCAACCTTCGGAACAACGAGCGTCCCACTTCCTCATCCACCCTGAACATGAGCACACATCCTTTATTCATGAATCACTATCAGGAAATTGGGCTCATAAAAATCACTCTCAGGGCATAGGGTTGTTGTAAGGAATGCAAAAAGCTGCATGTGTTTTAGGACATGAAATTGAACATGTGAGACACGTGATCTGCTGTCATTATAATTTTTAAAGTTTGTAATTGTTCTTCAAAAATAGATGGTGACTATGTCTCAAGCTGGTTAGAGTCAAGAGAAGCTGTAAGTTCTGGTTGGCTGAAGGTTTCTTGCCGACGATGCTGTTCCCTGTAGGGCTCTGTGTCTCACCTCCACTCTAAGTCCTGAGGACTGACTGTGCAGGGCTGTGTTCTCCCCTCTGACCCAGGGGCACTTTCAGCAGTTCAGGCAGAGGCTGAGGAGTCCCTCTCTGCGTAAGGGGAGCACCAGGAGTGACCGAGATGGCTACCCCCGGGAGAGGTGGAGGGGCTTGGTCTCCAGTTGCCAGCAGGAACATCAGGAATCACATCCCTTGGCTATTGGGTGGAGGAGAGAAAGGAGGGGACTGGAGCCTCCCTGCTCCCTCTGATGGCTTGGCCACTGCTCAGGGCCGCACCCTCCCTGACTGCCCAGCCATCCTCTAGAGACATCTTGATGCTAAGAGCTGCGTGTGTGTGTGTGTGTGTGTGTATTGATGGTAGTTGTAGAGTCCAGGCTTTGATGTCACGTGGATCTAGGTGTGAATCTTGACAAGGAGCAGCTCTGTGACCTCAGATGAGTTTCTGAAGCTCTCTGAGCCTCATTGTCTTCGTCTGTAAAATGCATGTGGTCCTTGCCTGGCTACATTTCTGTATGAGTCAGAGAGGATGAAGGGCTTAGTAAGTGCTGGTCTCTGTTGTGGGGGCTGGAAGAAGCTGTGTCTCGCTGACGAGCCTCCTTGGCTGTGTTGTGGAATGTTTAGGAGATGGATCGATGAAGAGTCGCAGGAAGCTCCGGCTCACACTGGTTCTTTTGACCAACCACAGAGCCTCCTGGACTTGCACGAAGCGTGATCATGTAAAGCATGATGTGGAATGTAAGGAAGCATGGATGCCACAGTCTCTTTCACTGGCTGATGCTCATCTGTTCCAAGCCGATCGCCAGTTTCCCTCAGACCAGCTAGTGATCAGGATTAAGTACCTCCTATGTGCCAGGTGTCATAGTAACCACTTGAGAGTATCTCTTCCTGAAGACTCACAGCTGGCTTATGGGTAGGTACTATTATTATCCCCATTCCACAGACAAGAAAACGGAGGCTTAGTGAGGTTAAGTGTCGTGCCCATACTCACATTATTAGAAGTGACCAAGGTCTGTGTGAGTATAGAACTTCTGGCCACCATGTTCCAGTACTATTATCTATAGTTTGTTTGCTTGAAAAGAACTTCATGTGACAGTTTTAATCAAATTAGATGAAAACTTTTTCCTAGTTAAAAGAAATAAGGAATGCATTTTATTTTTTACTTGGAAAGTATAGAAAAATATAAATGAAGAAAATAAAGATTACTCATATCACACAACCAAAAATAACCACTGTTTGTGAGTATTGTATTTATTTCCTATAATATCACATACATGGCATGACAATATAATTTAATATTGTAAAAGTGTAAGACAGTATATCATAATGAAACACACAATTGGGATGTGCAAAATTTTCGCACATTAATAATAATAGTTATAAATCTTTTTCAAATTATTAAAAACTATTTCAAAACAGTAATAAGGATTGCTTGAAACTACTCTGTTGGATAGATCAACTTTTATTTAGACATTTAGATTTTTAGAAAAATTTTTGTTATAACAAAATTCCTTATGATTATTATCCTTGTGCTACAAATTTTGCCCACGTTTAAAAATACTAGATTAGATTTCTATAAATGAGTTACTAGAAGTATTTTCGTCTTTTCTAAAAGGTGATTTTTATTTCTAAAAGCAACATACAAAAGCATCCACTTACATTCTTACCAGCACTGAGTACATTACTCTCTTCTCTGATTTTATGTGCATAATGTGGTCTCATGAGTTCTTGACTTACTTCTGTGAATATGAGTGTGCACATTGGTAACCTAAGCTTTTGAGTCATTTAAAATTCTTCCTTAAGAATCTTCTCTCAGTGAGGTATCATGTGTTATTTTTCTATTGGATCATTAGTATTTTTCTTAATAATTCATAAGAGAGCTTCATAAATAAGTATGTAATACCTTTGTCATATTTGTGAAAAATATTTTTCCTGCTCTTTTTATTTTGGACATTTTTTGATGCTCAGATGTTTTATGCTTTTGTTGGAATGTTTGGTTTTCTTTGCAATTTCTTTCATTCCTTTGATGCTTACAAAGTTCTATTTTGTAAGATACTACCACCTAGTATCAGATAAATACTCACCTATTTTTTTTCCGGTACCTCCTTCACGGCTTACAATTGGATTTCAAATGAGGAGGGAGATGGTGAGTACGCGGCATGTGCGTGCGTTGCTGCTTCTGGCTCCCGGTGTCCGGCCAGACATCACTAATCTATCACAGCACTGCAGCAGGCTCGGCCAGGAGGCAGCCGGGGAGTATTAATGCAGGTGCTGCTTGAGCCACTAGCAGCCGGTCAGAGTTGGAACATAACGATTTTACCTTTTTGACATCTCTACTGAAGAACACATTCTCTGATATGGACAATAAAAGGATGGGTAGTTGTAAAATCCTAGGTATCCTATAAATCTTGTGTATTTGGAGTAATTCCTCATCCCACACAGTCTAAAAAGATACAGTCTTACCACGAGCCATCTACAGACTTCTGGCATCTTTCCCCTGGACAGCCTCTGCTGGGACAGAACATCTTCTCCCTCTCACTAGGGCTTCTGAGTGATGCTTAGGACTGCAGACCAGGCAGCAAGAGTTCCTATATGCATGCTTGTTGTCTTCAGTACGCACTGTACTGTAGGGGAAAGAGCACAAGCAGAGGGGAAATGGATTTGTAGTTCATAATAACAGTGATCAAAAATAAGTTGCCATTTATTATCTGTATGATACTGAGTGAAATACTCTGCCAATATCACGTGTCTCATCCTCAGGATAACACCGAGGCCATTTTCAATGTCCCTGTTTACAGGTGAGAAAACAAGGCAGGTCAGCACTCGTCCAGGTAGCAGCTGTGGATGGAGCTGCAGCTGGGATTCGTGTCCAGATCTGCCCAGCTCCTGAGCTGCTTACCGTAATGCTCCACCCTTCCCCAATCTCTGCTGAGGCGGGGGTTACCGTTGCCAAAGAGCCTCGGCAAAATAATGAGCTTATCCTAAATGAGCCAAGTTAAAGGGCCAGGCAAAGAATTGTCTGGCTTCCGCGGCCACAGTTAGGGTATGAAGACCAGGCTCCCAGAGAAACAAACCTGCTGTAGAATGAGGTGGAAGAGGGACCGTTCTGTCTTTTGACACTTGCTTCCTGTAGATCGGTGGTGGGAATTGGCCTCTGGGAGATCACGGACTGGTTTATACTTTGCTCTTACTGAAAAATAATAAGATTATGGATTTTTAATCCATCCCTCTAGAGATTATGAATTAATGAATCAAAACTTTATACAAGAAATAATGTGCATTTGAGTTATATTTTAGGAGCAAGTACAAGATCAGGAGAAACAGGGAAGGAGCTGGAGGAAAGAGATTCTGTGGTCATTCCTACCTCCCACCTTTCTGTCCATCCACCCCTTCCGAAAAGGATTAACTCTTACCAGACACACACACATACACGCATCAAACAAACTTTACTAGCATAATATCGCCATCTTGTGGCCTTGTGCAATATTAATACTTACAGAATGTCACTGATACGCTGTTTTCGCAACTCTTGGCATAAACTGTATATAATCCATTTCATGCAGAAAGATTAAGATTGACCTTGTGCTAGGAGGGCCTTCCTTCTAACCCTGGGTGGATGGTGAAGGACATTGTTAAGAGCACCAGGGTGAGAGGAGCCTTCTACTTTCTAACTTTTGCTTAAAGTTCCAGAATTGAAATTTTGCCCATAGAACCCTCTTCATTATTACATATTTTTAAAATGTTGGGTATTTAATAAGTACTATTTGAAAAGCTACACATTTTGTACTAGTGATTTATAAAACACACACACACACACACACACAGACACCTTTTTTCTCTGCGCCTGAAACTAGGTGTTAAGGATCTCACCACTGCCAGGGTCTCTTCTTTTCATGTGGAGGGAAATTTGGGGGAAACTCTGCCACTGGCTAACAAGCAGGGTCTGCCTGACCTGCCAGTTGTCAAAATCCCAGATGTTCATTTGGGCAATGCCTCTGATTCAGAGTACTTCCGAGCGTTATCCCATTGGATCTTATAACTACCAATGTACCTGGTGGGCTTGAACTTATTTTCCTATTAAACTGGTTTCCTGATTGTGTAAGTTATGTCTACACAATATAACATTTGGAAACTTCATATGGGTATAAAAAATATAAAATATCAGTATGCTCTTCTTCAACACATAGAGCTAATATTCATGTGTCATATTTCATGTGCGTCAGTCCTCCTGTGCATCCATATGTATATGTGCACATATACATATATATACACACACATGCATGTCCATGTATATGCGTGCACACACAGTGCATGTTATTTTGTAATGGGATACTTTATAAATGACATCATCACAACCAAAAGGTTAAATGACTTGTTCAGCCATACCTGATATTCCTGGATAGGCATTTGATCCTAGAAATGCTTTCTCTTGATCCCTGTTCTAACTGGCCTTTCCTCAATTGCACGCTGTCTGAGCTCTCCATGGGGTAGGTGGTCTTTCCCGGCCTGGGGTTTGTGGAAGAACCTGTGATGTGGAGAATCCCTGCTAGCATGGACACTGCCCTACCGTCAGTAAGGAGAAGTCAGGTTTAAAGAGCAAATGGCTTTGGAAGAGAGGGTCCAGGGACGGCCAATCCCACCAAATGCTGGCGATTGGATGAGAGCCTGTGAAGGCCATCAGGGCAGAGGGCTGTGAGTCTAATGGTCACAGCTCTGTGGAGGGAAGAGGGAAGGATTGGAAGTTGTGGGCACTGGAAACTCACTTTGTCCACCTGGCAACCCTTGGCCGATCGTGTCACTGAGGGCCCGGGGTGTGAGCATCTCATCCCAAGCAGGCAGTCCCCGGGGAAGCTGGCTCTGCTCCCAGGCTGTCCTCCTAGGGAACTTTGCATAGTCAGTGCTTTGGCTCTGCTCCTCCCTCTCTCTTCTCTCTAGCCTGGGGATTTTCAGCTGAAATGTATTATTTCAGTAAATATCCCAAGTGGAGTAACTTCCTCCGGTCCCAGGGACTCCAGCGGCATACAAAGACATGGGGCCTCCTTCTGGGGGAAGAGGCTGGGTCTCAGGGCTGCCCCGGGAGGGGGGACAGGATGTCCAAGACTCATTTAACTGCCACCTGAGCATTTCATGGACACACCAGGTGTTTGAGCCAATTTCTGTTAAATTTATTGGTTCTTTTCTTTAGAAAATATGAAGGGTTCCAGTCTTTGTGCTTTCATTGAATCCACAGATATGTCTGATGGAGTGCCTGCGTTCTAGATGCTGAGGGTAGACTGTGAACACAATAGGCAGCAGTCCCGCAGGGAGTCCAGTTTCATAGGAAGAGTGGTAAAGAAACAGATAAATATTAAAAATAAACAAAAATAAATGCAAACCAGGAGATACCAGAAACGGAATTAGCAGCATAAAGCAACAGAGGACCAAGGGAATGATAGGATGGTCTACAGGACTCTTAGGGAGAAGGGAAGGAGAAGGGGCCATCCACTCAACATCTAGGGAAACGTGAGTTCTGGGAACAAAATGCACGAGGGCCTTGAGCACAGACAGCTTGGCTTGTTTGAAGAACTGAAAGGTTAGCATGGCCAGAGAGACAATAGGGAATGAGCTTGGAGAGAGAGCCAGGGCCCCCCTTGAATAAACCCTAAACTGTCGCCCAAGTCTCTGTAATAATCCAAGGCCTTGGAAAAATCCGGAAAATGGAGATGCCCAGGAAACAGACCTCAGGACGATCTGTAAAGCTAACATTAGATCTGCTTTGGGTTTGCGCTCTCTTCAAAGCTGAGTCAGAAAACTGCTCTTAACTTTCTCTTCCGGAGACATGGCTGCAAAGCTGCGAAATGCCCCTGAGGGGAAAGAGCAGTCGCACAAGCCTGAAAACCTGCGTTGGGATTAACAGAGAAATCATTCAGAAATGCAGGGACATGTGCATGTACCTGTCACCCCAGGCCAGACCTCCAGGCTGGACCTGACTTTGACCCAGATTTACAGGGCCAGGGAAACCTTGATTCATGGTTGCCAGCCCAACTCTGTCTGGCTTCCCTCTTTCACGACCCTGTTCCTCCACCAGCAGGTGAGGCGGTCACACCCCTCCAGGGGAGGTGAGAGGAGAGAGAAGATTCCCTGTGGCAGCCAGGAGGTGGGGGCGGGGGAGGGAGGGCGGTGTTTGGTGAGCGTGACTCGATTAGAGCCAGGAGCTTCCCCTGAGCCAGCAGGAGCCAAAGAGCAGCTGGTGAGGATCAAGTCAAGACTTGGAGCTCAGCGCCTGAATTGTTTTAGGAGCCCACATCTGTAACCCTCTGCCCAGACCTCCTCACACAAGCATACAGTGTGAGAGAAATCAGTGTACCTGCCAAGTAAAGGGGCTTCCACATTACTCCCCTGGATACTCCTCCTTCTGACCAGATTGCTGCCTTAAACCCCTTGCTTTTAAATATTTTTTTTTTTACCTTTTCAGTGACTACTGTGGACCCCGAGTCTTCTGTGGTTATTGCTTTGGCCAACTAGTAGGTGACCTAGAGCAGGAGGGCACAGGAGACCTGGCTTCTCGGCCTGGCCCTGGCACTAATGAGCTGTGTGATCTAGACCAAGTGAATCAGCCTCTCTGGGCCTCTGTTTTGCTTCCTCAGCTATAAATGAAAGAGTTAAGGGAGGTATTTCCTAAGATAGTAGCAGTTCTCGAACCTGAGTGCACAGCAGAATCCTTTGTGAAAACACAGATTTCTGGGTGCTCCTCTTGAGTTTCTGGTTCAGTAGGTCTTGAGCGGAGCCCAAGAATTTGCATTTTTAACAAATTCCCAGGGGATGCTGCTGCTGCTGGTCCTGGGAGTGCACTCTGAGAAGGGACATCCCCAAGGCCTCTTCAAGCTGAGTCATAGCTACAACTCGAACTTCACAAGGTGCGGGGCCTCCTCACTGACCTGTCTGGCAAGGTCACGCGCACCTTGAAGTTCCCGTGTCTGTTTCCTGGGGCTCTAAAAGGTGCCCAGCTCCTGGTTCTGTGTTTTGGTCCATGTGGTCTAGTTTCAGCACCCCCGTCCTCCGTCCTTTAACTTGGCAAGCTTATACACACAAGAGTTTTAAATATTTCAGAGAGTTTTGAGCTCTGGGATGGCAACAGTTTGCTATTATCAGGGTGGGTAGTGCAAAATCTTGCTCTTTAGGGCTGGATGAGATGGTACGGCAGGGAAGGAAGGGCTGGCTCTTGTGCCAAATGCCTTCCCTTAATGTTGGGTCTTACAGAATCAGATAAAGAGAAACTGTGTCTGGAGAGCCAGACAAACCTGGAGGGTGCACTTGGAGGAGATCAGGATTGGAGCTGAAGGCTGTGTGCGAAAGCTAGTGGGACTTCCGAGATCATTTAACCCAGTGGTTTTTGAAAGTTAGTATTTCTTTTTTTTTTTTTTAAGATTTTATTTATTTATGTGAGAGAGAGCATGAGAGGGGGGAGGGTCAGAGGGAGAAGCAGACTCCCTGCTGAGCAGGGAGCCCGATGCGGTACTCGATCCTGGGACTCCAGGATCATGACCTGAGCCAAAGGCAGATGCTTAACGACTGAGCCACCCAGGCACCCCAAGAATACTAGTTTTCAATAAAATATCTGCATTATGCAAAGAGCTATATGCTCATTTTATATATCTTATTTAATCCTTTCTCTTTTTTTTTTTTGAGAAAGAGAGAGAGAGTGTGCAGAGGGAGGGGCAGACGGAGAGAGAGAGAATCTTTTTTTTTTTTTTTTAAGATTTTATTTATTTGCGAGAGAGACAATGAGAGACAGAGAGCATGAGAGGGAGGAGGGTCAGAGGGAGAAGCAGACTCCCTGCTGAGCAGGGAGCCCGATGCGGGACTCGATCCCGGGACTCCCGGATCATGACCTGAGCCGAAGGCAGTCGCTTAACCAACTGAGCCACCCAGGCGCCCGAAAGTTAGTATTTCTGCCGAACCATAGTGAGGGCCGTTTTAGGGGTCCCAATTGTCCACCCCTCAAAGACCACCAGAAACACCTTGCCCGCTTAGCTAGTTTGGTTAGACATGCCGCAGTAGGGAGGGCTCAGCAGTGTCCCTCAGTGGGGAAGTCAGGGCAGGGCACTGATGGGGTTTTCAGGTCTAGGGTGGGGAGATGTCAAGACAGGTCCTACAAGGGAGAAAATGGTTGGGATTGGGAGACTTTATGACATGACAGCTTTGGATTAGTGGGCTCAGCAAGGTGAGCGTCACGAAGTGGACCTTGATACGCAAGCTGTTAGTTGATAACTAGGCTGTTGAGGAGATTCATTATCCACCAGAAAAAGGAATGTCCGGAACATGCAGCTCGTATATTCTTGCTTGGTCTCAAAATTGTTTTGATAAGAACAGAAAAGTATGTGTGTTTCCAGCATCATTTAGCATAAAGAAATAAAGGGACTTATGTTGGCTTCAGATCTCGGGACCAAGGGGAGCCGGTGACTGTGTGGGTCCTCGCCCTTCCCCTCACCTCTCAGTCAACTTAGGGCATCTCCACATTTTTCTATTTTCGACTTTGAGTCTCTACATCAGATTTCATTGAAAGAAAGGGCTTTATGTTTTGAGAGGGGTTAAAAATCCAGAATGATATTTTTAAAATCTCCATTTAGAAAAGAATACTGAGGCCCAGAGAGGTGATGCAGTCACCCCTAGTCACACTGGTTCATAGCAGAGGAAAGGGTCAGGGTCAAGTGCAAGCTCACTCCAGTGCCACCTGTTGCCATGCCCCTGGGACAGTCCTAAATGACACGGGAAGGGGTCAGGCAGCTTTCCTGCATCTTCCATCATTACCACCTGAAGCATGGGGTCTCCAAAGTGCTGTGGAGGAAAAGACAGGGGAGGGGGTGGCACTGGAGTGAACTGACTCTGAACTGCAGCTGACACCACATGTACCCCTCTGTGGGGACTGTGCACAGGCTGTGACCCAACCTGACTGCAAGGGAGGCTGGGAAACATAGGGGAGCACATGAAATGTTCCGTGAGCACCGGCTACCTCTGTCTCACCCAGGATTCAGGGGTGCACCCATGCTCCATCTCGTGTTGGGGTGCACCCATGCTCCATCTCGTGTTGTTTTTATCCCTCAAGTTCTAGAGGTGAAAATTCAGGAGCAGTGAGGATGAGCAACTTGGCCAGTGTCATGTAGGTTGATGTGGGCAGCACTTGAATCTAGATCTGATTTAAGATTAACGCTCTCGGGACGCCTGGGTGGCTCAGTCGGTTAAGCGTCTGCCTTCAGCTCAGGTCATGATCCCAGGGTCCTGGGATTGAGTCCCGCATCGGGCTCCCCGCTCCGAGGGGAGCCTGCTTCTCCCTCTGCCTCTGCCCCTCTCTCTCTCTATCTCTCATGAATAAATAAATAAAATCTTAAAAAAAAAAAAAAAAGATTAACGCTCTCGTCTCTCTCCTCTCCTGTTAGGGAAAGAGAGGTGTGTCCAATGAGGAGGCCAAAGCCAGATCGCTGTGAGGTGGGACAGCTCTGTGCACTTGGAGGCAGAGAGGCAGGAACAGGTGGACAAGGAGTTCAAGTGTAGGAGGTTAGCAGGAAGACTGATAAGATCTTAGTGCGAAAATAAGATCAAAAGCACAGATCACATGTTAGCAACCAGACAGAGATGGGATTGTGTCTGTTCCTTTGACATAAAAGGGAGGATAAGAGAATCATTTATAGACAGTGAATATAGGAATGAATGGAGTTTGCCTTCCAAAGCCTAAGTCCCAACTCGAGATTACGATGACAGATGACAGTGGAAAGGGGAGGGGGCCATTCGCACATGCTGAGGGGGTAGGGAAAGAGCAGGAATTTAGATGACCCAAGTCTGCATGATAGGAGAGGCTGAGCCATCCATGGCTATGGGAGTGTCCTTGGCACCGCTCTGTCTGGCTTGTCTCTGGCATCCACAATCTACTCTCTGTTCCTCTCTCTTCTGCAGCTGTGTGTTGGGCACTTGCCCTCTACTCACAATGCTGCCTTGCCTCGGGCCAGGCCAGTTCGCTATTCTGCTTCCGTCACACTTGCTGGTCACTCCCTGGACTATGGTTCTGACCTAGTGATGCTGCTGTTGCCTGCCTTTGACTTGTCTGCTTCCAAATCACTCCTGGCGAATTCCTCTCGACCCCTCGGGCTTGTTAGCAGAGGAGTTGTCTCTCTAGATTCTCTCCATCCTTCTAGCCAGTCCTCCTATCTGCCGTAGCTAAAATGCATGCAAAGGAATCAAGCTTATTTTGATATTTGGTCTAAGAAAAAAACCCAGGAAGATCCAGCTGCCTTAGGGGAGGCAATGAGGCTGCTTAGGTTTAAACCCAGCTGCACACCTACCCGACTCTGAGGCTTTACACAGAGTACTTCATCCCTGGGCCTCGCTCATCTTTCGTGTGTGAAACGGGGAGAGCAGTAATTTCTACCTCATCTGGTGTTTCTGAGCATTAAAATTTGTTAATATGTGTAAGACACTTGGAATAGTCGTAAGAATAGTGTGACTGCTAGCCATCATCACTATTGTTACGAAACACACAACACAATACAGGGTCAATGGTGGCAGTGGTTTTATTATTCGTCTGGTGAAAGGTCTATACACTGTTTTGCTACATTCTAATAGCAAATAATTATGGTGGACCCTATCACTATTTTGGTGATAAGAGCATTTCATTAAGTTTAAATATAGAAACATATCTTCCCAGTTGCAGTGATGTTCAGAGTGCACTCTTATACTCTTGCGTGGACAATACTCTGACCAAAGGAGTGCTTTTATCTCAAGTTATAAGGGAAAGTTTTACTGAAGCCCCAATGAGGGGGAAATCTTGTCACATTGCCATCGGAATGAAAAGAAGTCTTTACACACTGATCCTGCTGCTTGTTTATGTAGAGAAATCTCAGCCTCATACCGCTGTGAGCAGAGACCACAGCATTGGGCCTAGGCCTCTGGAGGCTCAGAGGACTATTGCAAGAAGGGCAGTCTAGTGTAGGGAGGTGGTAGCCTGAGCTGCTGAGTTTCCCCCTCAGCAAAGGCTTTCTGCTTGAAAACAAACAAAGGAAGATGGCAGGTGGTGAAGGGGAAGGCTGCATAATAGACCCAGGAGAGCTGAGATCAATCCGACTCAGGATGCGGAATTAAAATATTTACTCTGGCATTGAGGAATGGCCGGGTTGAGTGTTTGCTTTGCTGTCTCAGCAGCACCTTCTGTCCTGGCCACCTCTTTGTCACTACCAGTCTTGAAGCCTGTGAAGCCTTTGAATTACCAACACTTAGCATCTTGCAGGTGGACATCCAGATTTAGAGAAAAGGAACCCCTCCTATACTGGGAGGTCATGGAACCCTTTGCTCTAGCCATGCTGGAACTGTCTAGAAAGGAAAAGGCAAGGATCCCTGTCATGATCCAACCTACCTCCTGATCTGAACACTATTCCAGCTGATGGACTGGATCTGTTTTTTTTTAAAACTCTTTCATCTATTCAACTTAAAAAAGTTATCAAATATAAGTGCACAATCTATGGTTTTCACAAACTGAACACACCAACATAACTAACATCCAGATCAAGAACAGAACATGACCAGCCCTCTAGAAGCCTACCTGTGCCTTTGTTCTACCCCCTGACTTCTACCAGAATAGATTCCTTTTGCCCTTTTGGTACTTCATAAAATGCAATAACTCAGTATACACATTTTTGTACCTGGCTTTTCTCCCTCAACATTACCTTGGTGAGATTCATCCATAAAACTGCCTATGGTTGGAGATGATTCTTTGCTATAGAGAAGTCCATAAAGTGAATGCTATTGTGCACATTTTGGTGTGTGTGTGTGTGCGCACGCGCATGTGTGTTTAGGATACACACATTGGAATTGCTGGATTGTACAGTATGCATATGGTCAGCTTTCATTGTTACTGACAGTTTTACAAAATGGTTGTCCCAATTTGGTGTATGGGGGTTCCATTTACTTTCCATCCTAGATTCTAGGGCTAGGATGACAGACTGCACACAGACTAAGCACATATAACAGGGAACATGCAACTCTATTTAGCCTTCTTTTCAAAATAGAGCTGGTATTGTTCGTGCTCACCTCAGCTGCTCGCTGTCTGGTTGATGAGATGTTTCCTTGAATCATCAAGTCCCTAGTGATAGAAACACAGATCAGATCCTTGGTTCTGTTTTCCTTAGACCATTGAGAATCCTGCTGAGCATCTTTTTGTTCATGGTTGCTGTCAAAAGACTGAATTTCCATGACCTATCTATGATAGGAAGGGTGGAAGAACTCAGAATGCTTATTCCTGAATGCAGAAAAAAATAGTTCGACTGGAGTTGGAAGATAAAGCTACTTTCTGGAATTGGCAATCACATTTTGGGGAATGAGGGGAGTATTAAGAGCCTATTTAAGAAGCTTGATACATCAATGCCAGAAATCTCTTTCATTCTCACTGAAGAATTCATTTTAATCCCACTATCCAATTGCATAAGAGTTGCTCACAATTTTAGAAGTCTCTGGATAACTTCTGTGGATATTTGTTTGGATGTTTTTACAAGCAGTGTATTTTCTTGTGGAATGTTTGGCAGACATTTTTAATAAAGATTTTGGATTTGAGGTTGTGGACACAGATGGATAAAATTAGGCAAATGGGTTTTTTTTTTTTTTTTTTTTTTGGTAAAACCATATAAAAAACCAACAGGTGACATTTTAAAAGCTAAATTAGATATACATGAGCATCTGACTTTTCATTCCTCCCCCACCCCCCAAATATTTCTCTTTAGCTTCTATTTTTCAATAACTGTTTAGCAGTTTTTTTTCTTTCTTTTTTATTGGGTTTTGGGCAAAAGACCAAAAAAAAAAAAAATAGCATTCATCTCGCATAGTAACTTCTCCGCTTTTGAGAGGACTAGCAAAATTGCTGCTTTCCATGCTGCCTGTTACTCATAAATTAAGTTCTAGCAAGTAAGGATGACCAAAGCCAGTGGCTGGGTATTGAGGAGCGTTTGTCCTATGGGTAGGATATTTGTCATGAAGGGATTTTAGATGTTGCTTTGCATGAGGAACCCACGTCAGACTTAGAAGTTGATAGCGCTGTGAAGTCACTGTAATTACTCCATACTCATCACACAGCTGCGCCACCTGACTTACCACCCCTGGTCAGAAGAGCAAGCTAATCACATACACAACTATTTTGTAGCTAAATTTGTAGAAATGGAATTGCTAGGTCAAAGAGTAAGTGTATTTAAACATTTTAGAAATACTGCCAAATCGTGGTCCAGAAGGGTTGCATCACTTTTCATTCAGTCCAGACCGTACAAGAGTGTATGTTTTTCTCATTACCTCCTTTAAAACCTGTCACAAAAACATATCTCTCTTGGCTCCCCCTTAAGAGCCTCCTTTTACAGGCCTACTTTGCATTTCTGAAGCATTCATCTGTCTCTTCTTTATGGCTCATATTTTGCCCATTTTCACAGCTTACTTACTTTTCTATCTCCTTCATCCACCTACTCAACACATCTACCTTCCTACCTAAGAATGAAAACCCAAGGAGACTGCAAGGATTGTTAAACTCTCATTTGTGGATTTTGGCTTATGTACAATTTTAATTTCATAATGACTTACATAGATAAATTGGGTAAGTTGAGGAATGTCCGTATAATGATGAAGGTATCAAGATTAGGACCATTACATTATTCATAGTGACCAAGATCTTTTCCTTGGTACAGGGTGCTTTGTGATGGAGGAGGGTATTTATGAGACAGTGTGGGGGTTAAGAGCCAAATTGCCTGTGTCTGAATCCCTCCTCTGCCACTTACTATCTCTGTGACATCTGGTAAGGAACTTAGGTCATCTCTAAAATGAGGGGTAATAGTTGTATTTACCTCAGGGGGTTATTGTGTAGATTACTTAACATATGCAAAGTGCTTCAGATAGGATCTGGTGCAGGACGATTATTATTTGTTCAGGACTGTTATTAGTTCATTGTTTCCCTTTCTTCAGTGCACTTAACTCTTCCATTGGACAAGAAGATGAAGAGTCTGCTCTGAGTAAGACTAGCTGAACTTTGGACGCACAGAAAGGCAGTTTACTTGACAGGACTGAGCTTTTCTGTCTGAAAAAAATGGGCAAAAGGGTGCTAAAAGAAAGTAGCAAGGGAGGGGTGCAAATTTTATCTATTTAAAAATATTGCATGCACAAGCCTCAGTTTTTCACCTATTTGATGGACACTGTGGCTAGCATAACATGAGTGCTTCTTTCTTTCTCTTCGTGGCTCATATGACAAGTCTTCAGCAAGGAGATGGAAGCCTTGCACAGCCCCATGATGCCAGAGTACCCAACACTCTTCCCTGACCGACAGCACCTTTCTTCTGTGGCACACACACAACAGAGCCCAAAATGCAGAATTTTTTTCTTAATCACTTTCTACTTACACCTGACTTTGCAGCCTCTAAAGCCAAGAAGTTTTTTAACTCTATGGTGGGACCAAAATTGGATTGTGCGCATGCCCCTAGATTTTCCTCTCCCTGAACCAAAAAAATAAGGATTCTGTTTGGCAAGCTCAGTGACACTCCTCTATCTTCTCAGTAGGGCTTAGCTGTACTAGACTAGTTTGGGGGGGGGGGCATTTGTACTGGAGAATTAGGAGGACTGCGAAAGTGGAGGAGAATCTGAAGCCCTTGGGCTTGGGTTGGGGGAGGAAATTTTGGGGGAATTTCAGAGGGATGGAGTTTAAAAGATTAATGATCATTGTGATGATTTATCCTGGCAAGTAAATTACTCATGTTATTTTAAATTTATTTTGTTTGTGGTTATACTGTGTTCCTTGGTTCATATCAAAATATAATTCTCAATGAATAAAAAAGGCACAGTTCTGATCCAAATTCTGGTGAGAGTGTGCGAGGTTTTAATTGCCACAGTAAAGAGAGGACCGGTAGATAACAGATCTGATTCATACGACATGGAAAACTAACATATAACCAGCCAGTAAAGGGAAAACAAAAAGAACACTTCAATAAAGAAGAAACTGCAATCATGTTGCTAATTTAGATATACAACTGGCTCATTCCTTCATAGGCCAATAAAACCATAACCTTCTGGTTATCTTATCCACTGGACAAAAAGCATTTGTAGTTTGTAAGTTTTCTACAAATTAACATCTATCTTTATAGAGTTGTAAATGCCTGGGTCCTTATCAGTAGTAAATAGTAAGTCAAACAAAGTTAGATCCCTGAGCCTGGAGAGTCAGATGAACCTTGGGTGGGCTCGTTAGACAACTTCCCGCGTGATAACAAAGATTGCCCAGTTATCTTCTTGCTTTTCTTCCAAGATGTGGATATTTTTTGTTACTAGTCCCATGTGGTCTTAAACAGTCTCCTGAGATTATTTTTGATCACAGGAGAAGGCTGGGTCTCATTGCGGTTTACGTCCTGTGCCGGCCTCATTTACAGAGGAGCTGCATACATACCACAAGCCACCCTTCAGCACATGGGCCACCATGAGAAGCTAAGCAGCTGCAGAAGCCAGAGAAGTCCGTAGCTTCGGTCTGGAGACTTCGTAAAAAATCTAGGATTGCATCTCAGTAATCTCTATTATTCCGGAGATCACCACTCCAAATGTTTCTTTTAATCCTCCTTAGAAGCTTATCTATTCCAAAGCTAGAGAAACAAAATGAAGAACCTCACCTCTATCCAGGTTTTACCTACGGTGCCTACAACTGCGCATGAAATCTTCTCTTCTTGAGGTTCCCCCAAATTGCTAAGGCTCCAAGACTGCAGGAAGTGATGATTCTCCATACTGCCCATAAGCTTGGAACCCAATAAACCACAGAATAGATGCATACCAGTTTCCGAGGATGCAGGGCTTGAGCCCAGGACTCCGAGATCATGACCTGAGCCAAAGGCAGGCGCTTAACCGACTGAGCCACCCAGGTGCTCCTCGAAGAATGGTTTTGTAGATGTTAGTTCTACATATGAAGCCCAACCTTTGTTGCTTAATAGTGAGCTTGTCGTACCGGGTGAAATGCGATTTAACTCAGGTATGACACTCCAGGTGTGGCCCAAGTTTAGTAATCAATGTGTTCTATTATATCTCTGTAAAACAAAAAGACAGATTTTTAACAAATCTGTGCAAACAACTATCTTGCCACAAGAGGGTTACGGCATTTGTGTCAAGGTGAAAAAGTGGGTTGTTGGCATTTTTGTGATGTAACAAGTGCCAGAGATGATTTAACTCTTTTTTTTTTTAAGATTTTATTTATTTATTTGAGAGAGAGAGAATGAGAGAGAGCACATGAGAGGGGGGAGGGTCAGAGGGAGAAGCAGGCTCCCTGCCCAGCAGGGAGCCCGATGAGGGACTCGATCCCGGGACTCCAGGATCATGACCTGAGCCGAAGGCAGTCGCTTAACCAACTGAGCCACCCAGGCACCCATGTGAGCATTTTTTTAATGAAAATTGAGCCAGCTCTGTCAACATTTTTAATAAGTTTCTTCTTTGCAGCCTTAAACTTGCAGGTTTTATGAAGAAAGGCAAGTAAAGTTCCCTTTTCATCGAACCCTCTCCATCCTGTTCCCATTCAGGTTTTGGCTTTTGCCAGTCTTTCTTTCACAGCCGCACAGTCAGGTGTTTTTTGTGAGATGGAGTTACTTTCTTTTTTCACTGATAAACAAAAACACATCCGATGATTTTGTACACACACATTTTTATACTTATATTTGTTGGGCACTGTTGTTCTCAGTGTATCTCAACCACTTACTTATAACTTTTAACTAAAGTAACTAATTTCTATTTCAGAGTGAAAACTGGGAGGTCATATTTAAGAACCATCTGTTATAGAGAAGCCCCATCAGACATGAGCAGAGTTCATGAGCACAAATAACGCAGCCTACCACTATCTCTGTTATATCCACATCCCAGCAGCTAAGAGCTTTAGCTCCACATCTGAGTCACAAATGTCGTTACAGACACAGATATATCAGATCCACCCACCCACCCACCCACCCACCAACTGCTGTCTGGAGTGGGAGAAGAAAAAGGAAAGAAAGAAAAAGAACTCCAGCAAGTCAACAGATCCTGAGAAGAGATAGGTAAATTTCGTAAAGGTCCTTTTCCCAGAAATAGTTATGGACCATTACTTTATCAGACATCCCGATACAAATAAATAGTGTCACAACCAAGCCCACACCCAGGCTTCTGGTCTCTACCTTGATGACAGGTGTCCAACCAAGGCAGTCACTGCCACCCTGGAAAGGAGATCATTGACAAACTAGATCTTTTAGACTCTCACTCTGAATGATAGTAACGAGGCCTTAACAGTTTTTGTTTTGTTTTGTTTTGTTTTTGTCAGTTCTCACAGTTTCCCTTCTCTTGATCAGTGGGTTTTTGTCATATCAACATTTGTCTGACTTGAACAACTAATCATGTTTCCCTTTTTTTCAGTAATAGCTAGAACTGTAGCTGAGTCTGTGGACCAACCAAAGCAAAAAAGATAGAAGGTAGTAACCAGTTTGTTAGTCTCATTATTTTTCACTCATTTTATCTTCTCCTTCTTATTTTTCTTTCTTTTTTGCTACGGTCTGATGTAAGTTAATGTGGCGATAACTTAACATAGTGTCTACATTTGGGAACCACGTTAAGCCCTTTGTGAAATAAAGCAGGGCATGTATATATATAAATTGAAGTCCCATTCTGGGTCCATTTTCAAATTCCAGTTTGTGATGACCTTTTGTAGTTTTGAAGATCAAAAGTGCTTTAGAATGAATCAGAAAAAGATAGTTCTGACTTTAAATCTGCGCTTTTGAAAAGCTCTTTGTAAGAACGCATAAGGACATTATTTTGTATGTTGGTGGCTTCTGTGTACCTGGTTCTGTTTGCCTTCCCTAGAACTCGGTTTCCTCAGCAATGAGCTACTGGCACTCTCTGCAGCTGTTGATGGACACATCCGTGTACAATACATCTTGATAAAACAATGTGTGCTAAGTGTACCTCCCTGATTGGCTCTTTTGAGAATACTGATTTTTCCCTTTGTTGCGTTTTACGCTATGGTAAGAACTGAGTGGGAAGCATCTCCTTGTTTCAGAAACAATTCAGAGCTTTAAGGCTCCAGATTACAGGCCTTCCACATGTACAGATCCAGGGTGGAATTTGGGGTATTTGACTAGTATTTGTTTAAAACCAAGATGTGGATCTCTACCAAGTTCCAAATTTATTTTAAAATGAGGCCAAGCTCCATGAAGTCTAGCCAGACCCGTGTTCTCCTGTGACCTGAATTGCTGTTGGGTCCAAGCCACGATCCAGCCAGTAGTCCATAGCCGGCTCTGCAGTCTCAAGACCAGATGTTGGGTTGAGTGAGCCAAAGCCCCAATATGCAGCAGGAGGACATGAGCTTATCTCATTTGGATCAATCTCTTTGTACAAGAGGGGCTCCCACTAGGCTCAGGAGGAATGGGGTTTCAGTTGAGAAGCCAAACTAGTTCGTCTTTGCCAGTTTATTACATGAATAGTCATAGTGTGTCTGCTTCACTGATCTTGGACTTGGCCCTAACTCTGTCCTTTACCTTGTCAAGCCTCACTGACTCTCTTCCCAACCTCTGGCACCCCTAAGACCCATGGTAACTTCTTCACTCTCATTCATACTCAGCTGAATCCACTCCCCTTAGTGCTGCAGACTCATCCTACCTACAAGAGGCAGATCTGCTGCAAAGATGGGGATTTCATGACTTCGTTTTCACAACCTTCTCCTTCTGCATGCAGTTCTTTTCCATCCCCATTCATGTTTGTCTGTATTTGAGGCCTACTTTTGAAGAGCACTTGAAAGCTTAACTGTCTGGGTTCATAGGTGCATCTGGGCGATATATTGAGCCCTGTTCTTATCATCCAAAACCCCGAGGCTACCTTTGCTATTAATTGATGGTGACTAGGTTTTCCAGCCAGTTTTTATTTATTGAATTAATTATTAATAGTAATAATTAACATTTATTAAATTTTTTACAGTGTGTCTGCTACTGTTAGAGGTGTTTTATGTATCAACTCATTTAATGCTTATAATAATTCCATCAGATAAATTCCACTATGTTCTGTTTCTAGATGAAGAAACTAAGGCCGAGGGAGGTAAATCACAGTCACTCAGGAGCTCCTAAGAAGCAGTGTTAATTTGGCTTTTGAGACTCTGCACATCAATATCATTCTATGCTCAAAAGGAAGATTAAGCTACTGACCTCTGTTCTGCCTGTGTCCTCAGGGCCTTCCATCTCTCCAGGCTCCATTCTATTCTCTGTATGTAGTAGTACTTGTACCTGGGTTTCAACAGATAACTAATACTGCAATTATAGCTCTATAGACAGTTCCAGAGAGGAGACTGGATGGGCAGGGAGGGAGGCAGTGATGATGTTCACCTGTGTCATTAATTTTGCATTTCGCTTCTGTGACAGGATGTTGCTCTTGCGTCTGTTGACATTCTTCCCGAGAATGGGAAGGGCACCAGGGTCTATTTGTGTAGCATGGACCCCGGGTCCCCGAGGCCTGGTTGCACCAGTTGCAGCTCTGCTAGGGCTTTAATTTAGGATTTCCTGAGCTGCTTATGGATCCAAAGTATGTCACATGTGTTTCAAAATAATAATTGAAAAGAAAGCAAAAACAGCAAGTCAGCTGTACAAATTGTATGATATCTAACAATGGGGCCAGGTTACCAATGGTTGTCACCCCTGGCGGGAATCAGTAATAATATGCCTTGAAAAGTTCCATGTTAAGTTGGATGGGGAGGATGGGGTGAGTCTAGAATGGGGGGGGAAGTTTCAGGGAATGATTTGAGTAGGGCAAGTGAGTTACTCGCTGGGCTGGGATTTGGATGTGAAGGACATTGTCTGGGTCCTGAGCTGGGGATAAAGTCCCTGCCTTTAAATGTGGTTTCTGCCTTCAAAGCACTTTTAGTCTAGTGGTGGAGATTGACATTAATGTATAAACACTCAAATAAATATAAAATTACAAGTGTGATAAGTACGTGAAAAGGGAGTACATCGTGGCACAAGAGCCCTGTGTTTATGGGAGATTTATTCTAGGCAGGGAGGTTGGGTAAGGGCCCATGAGGAAGGGACGTTTGAGCTAAGATCTGAAGGAGGACTGGAGTCAGGGAGATGAAAGAGCAAGGAAAGGGTGTGCCAAGCAGAACAAACAGCATCTAAATGTGGAGGCCCTAAGGTGGGACAGAGTAGGATGCATTCGAGAATCAGAGTGAGGCTGGTGGGGATGGAGTTCTGAGAAGGAGGGGCTCCACAAGGGGATGGACTGGAGAATCAGGGAGGCAGGAGAAAAGAGAGATTGGGATGGTTTCAAAGGGAGGGAGTTCATGGATTCAGGGAAGGAGTTACCATTTACGTCTTTACTATCTATTATATACCAGGGTCTGTGGAGGACACAACTCTGAAGTAGACGGTGTTGTTAGTCTTTACAGATGGAAAACGTAAGTCATTTGCCAACATCATTGAAAACCTACAGATTTCCGCTCATTGGTTGTACGGACCCAACACCAAAACCACCAACTTCTCCAAATCTCAGGAGTACCGTGAGAAGGTCCTAGGGAAACTGTGATTTCAGTAGAAATGGGTAGTTGGTTCATAAAAGAAAGCAGTGCTTACCTAGGAAGGCTTGGGGGTACTGAGGTGAAAAATAGACTCGGTGCCATTTGCCACTCACAGGCACTTCTAGCAATGTTTTTGTATCGGGTGAGTTCACTTGAAGTTTTCTTTTGTCCAGAACCATTAGCTGCTGAAGGGTTCAGACAAATTGCACCTTCTGCTTAACTTATACTCTTATCTGTGTCCCCATGTGTCCTCAGCATTTAAAATCACAGAAGTGATAAAAGACTTCAATAGGGGAGCTCAGATGGGCACAAGGATTTCTTTGATGATTGAGAAGGCACGTGTAGGTCTTCACAGACTGGATCACCATGAATGCCATGTAACACTGTAGCAAAAGAGAGAGTATCCTATAGGGAGGCAGGGCTGCCTCTAGAACCAGTGCTGGAAGCTACTTTATACAAATTATTGATATCAATATCTTTATTACTTGGAGTGCCTGAGGGGAGAATGAAGCCGTAAGTATGTATCAGATTGAACTTTGTGCTCGTTAAGGTTCTGTGAACAAGGTCATTTAGTGTAGCATTAATAACACTTCTTCTGTAGAATAGGTTATGGGAGACTTTAATCTGTTTTTGGCCATCTGTGAATACCCAGAAAATCCATTTGATCTGGTGCCTGGACTACAAAAATCCTTTAAAGTTTGCTGTTGGTGGTTGTCACTATCCTTTCAGTTGACATTGACAGGAAACCTGAAAAAGAAAAATGACAGGGATGTTTGGGGCTCTGTGGCTTTGGGAGATTTTTCATCTTCATTTCAAATAGCTTCATGCAGACTATGGGAAAGGTATTGTGCCTATGGTTGGGTGATGTGTATCTTCAGATTTTATCCCCAGAAATTAAGTCTCCATTTGGTAAAGGACCTGGAAGACTAGAGTCCCTGTCCCGAAGTCTGGATTGGCTACCACTTTATATGGCAGTCTCAAAGCACCTTTTCCCATGGCCTGGATGAGCTTTTTAATTTTGTTTAATCTTACTTTATATTTTGAACATACAAAATATGAGGAGAGCTCCTCGGTAATTTTAGACATCCACATTTGGATAACTTCTTCTTGTCTCAGACCTGCTCCCAGGGGCTGTGCTGGGACAGGTAGGCTGGTTGCCACTCCATTTTGAGTTTCAAGGGAAGCTCAAAGGAAAGAAGTAGACACTCACCTGTATGGTCCATAACGCATGCAGATGGAGCTCATTGGGTCACACTTAATAAAAGGAGGAACCTGCCAGCCACAGGCCCAGCTAGTAATGAAGGAAGGAAGAACAGAGTTGTGAAGAGAGCAGTGGTCTTGCCTCTCCAAGAAAACCAGAAGAGAATGAAGGTTCTAAGGGTGGTTGGATGTTGGGAAGCAAAATCTGGAGAAATTCCCTTAGCAGGTTTTAGCCCAGCTGGGCCTTTTTATAGGTTAATTGTATTTGATTTCCTTTGTCTTATTTGTTTGTATTTATTTATGCACACCTCTCTAATTTCCATTCCTGGGATTATATCATACATGCTGTTATTGTTATGGACAATTTCCCTTTCCCTACCCTACCTCCATTCCTCAGAGGATGCTCTTCTTGGTGCTAAGTCCACTTAGGCAGGAACCACAGATCAGAAGCTCAGAAGGGTTGTCTAAGCAAGAGGCCCTGAAGGCCTTTTGTATTGGCCTTAAAATCAGGACAGGGACTCTAGTCTTCCAGGTCCTTTACCAAATGGAGACTTAATTTCTGGGGATAAAATCTGAAGACACACATCACCCAACCATAGGCACAATACCTTTCCCATAGTCTGCGTGAAGCCATTTGAAATGAAGATGAAAAATCTCCCGAAGCCACAGAGCCCCAAACATCCCTGTCATTTTTCTCTATCAGGTTTCCAATGACTCAATGGTGGTGAGTCATTGAGTAGGACTAAGAATTGGGAGATTTAAATTTAGTTTTTGCTTTTGCTGCTCCTATGTGAGCTCAGACAAAGAATTTCTTTTATCTTAATGAAGTTTTTATTGAAATAATTGTAGATTAACATACAGTTGTAAGAGACAATAGAAAGAGTTCCAACATACTCTTTACCCACTTTACCCCAATGGTAACATCTTACCAAACAATAGTACGATATGACAATCAGATCATTGACATTGACATTACCCAGTGATCTTACTCAGATTTCCCCAACCTCCTTGTACTCGTGTGTATGGATTTGTGTGCGTGTGTGATATTAGTTCTGCACAATTTTACTATATGTATGGTTTCATGCATCCACTGACATAGTTGGGATACTGAATAGTTCCTTCCCCAGGAGAATCCCTCATGTTGCTTTTGTGACCACACCACCTCCCCACCTCGATGCTCCCCATCCTTCATTGCTAACCTCAGGCAACCACCAAGCTGTTGGAACATTTTCTAAAGTTGTTTTCATTTTGAAATGTCCTGTACATGGAATGAGACAGCACATAACCTTCTGGGATTGGCTTTTTCACTCAACATCATGCCCTAGACACTCAACCAGGTTGTTGTGTGTATCAATAGTTTGTTCCTTTCAGTGCTGAGTAGTATTCCATGACACGTATGTACCATAATTTGTTTAACCATTCACCTATGGAAGGACAGCTGGACTGTGTCTAGTTATTGGTTATTAGAAGTAAAGTTTCTCCAAACATTGTGTACTGGTTTTTGGGTAAGTTCTCATTTCTCTAGGATAAATGCTCAGGAGTACAATTGTTGGGTCACATGATAATTGCATGGGTAGTTTTATAAGAAACTGCTCAAGTGTTTTCCAGAGTGGCTATACCATTTTACATTCCCACCAGCTGTGGATAAGTGATCCAGTTGCTCCACATCCAATATCACAATAGTGATACTGTCGCTATTTTTAGTTTAACATTCTTGATAGCTATGTAGCGATACCTCTCCTTAATTTTCATCTCCCTAATAAGTAATGTTGGACATCTTTTCATGTGCTTTTTTGACATCTGTATATCTTCTTCAGTGAAATGTTTGTTTCTGTCTTTTGCTTATTTTTAATTTGATTTTTTTGGTTTATCATTGAGTTTTGAGAATTCCTTATATATTCTTGATACTAATCTTTTGTTAGATATGTGATTTGTATATATTTCCTTCCAGTCTGCAGCTTGTTTTCCCATCCTCTTCACATAGGCTTTCATTTTATTTTTTATTTAAATTTTTTAAAAGATTTTATTTATTTATTTGACAGAGGGTGAGAGATTACAAGTAGGCAGACAGGCAGGCAGAGGGAGAGGGAGAAGCAGGCTCCCTGCTGAACACGGAGCCCAATGGGGGACTCGATCCCAGGACCCCGGGATCATGACCCGAGCTGAAGGCAGACGCTCAACCAACTGAGCCACCCAGGTGCCCCTAGGCTTTTTTTTTTTTTTTTAAATGACAGCTTTGTTGAGACATAATTCACATACATATAATTCACCCATTTAAAGTGTACAATTTGGGGCACTTGGGTGACTCAGTCGTTAAGCGTCTGCCTTCGGCTCAGGTCATGATCCCGGGGTCCTGGGATCGAGTCCCTCATCGGGCTCCCTGCTTGGCGGGAAGCCTGCTTCTCCCTCTCCCACTCCCCCTGCCTGTGTTCCTTCTCTTGCTGTCTGTCTCTGTCAAATAAATAAATAAAATCTTTAAATTTGAGATTTGAAAAATGATGTGTAAAAAATCAGAATACTATAAAAAATTTTTTTAAAAAGTGTACAATTTGTTGGCTTTTCGCGTATGCACAGAGTGGTTCAGCCATCACCACAGTCAACATTAGAACATTTTTGTCACCACAAAGTGAAGCTCTGTACCTCACATTGGCTTTTCCAGGGCAAAAGTTTTTAATTCTGATGAGGTTTAATTCATCAGTTTGTCCCTTCATGGGTGGTCTAAGAACACTTTGCTTAGTCCTGGATCTCAAAGATTTTCTCTTATTTTTAAAAACTTTATAGTTTTACATTTTATGATTAAATCCATACATTCATACTTTTTTTATTATGTTCATACATTTTGAAGCAATTTTTATACAAGAAGGAAGGCTTAGCCCAAGGTTTTTTATTTGTTCGTTTTGTCTATGGATGTCTAATTGCTTCAGCTTTGCCGGAAGTCAGTTAGGCATGTTCCTGTGGGTCTATCTTTGGGTTCTCTATTCAGCTCCATTGATCTGTGTGTTTATGCCTCCTAATGTAAGTTTTTTTAAAATGAAATTGACCTATCTGGAAAACAGGGTTAGTAATCCCTGCTGTCCTACTGCTACGTTGTCAAGAGAGGCAACTCTGATTGCGTAAGGTACACGTTCTTATTGGGAAGAACAAGCTTCACTCACTCTTAAATGCTTTCAGCTTATCTAGTAGGCATTGCTCAATTTTCGTATTCATATGCTGGGAACCATAATGACTTACTACTCAGCTGTGGACATGGGAAATGTTCACTTCATGGAGTCTTTGCAGCAAAATTAACATTTTGCTTCCATCTGCAGCCCTTTTGCAGGCTCTCTGGGTTCACCCCACCATCCCAGTATGTGTTGGTTTAGAAATACAAGCTCATTTTAATAAGCAAAACATAACACAAAGGAGAGCTAATGTCCCCTAATCATTTGGCAAATGAAAATAGTTTAGGATTAGGCAGTTTGGAATTCTCCAGGCCGTTGTGAATTTTTGAAAAGCTGCATCATCGAGCCTTCTCCCTGCACCTTTGTTCATCCTGGTCACCCCATCTGCTCTCCTCTCTCCTCTGTCTAGTTACATTCACCCCGAAAATCTACCTTCCACCTTGAGAAGGAAGTCTGTTCCATCTGCTCACTGGATGCAGAGCACCTCAATGGAAGTAAAGTTGATTTTATTCACTTCTGTGATCTCAGGGCCTGGCTGGTGACTGGAAAATACAGCTGCTCATTGAATCCAGCTTGATCTCTTTTCCCTCCAAACGCTTATCTGCATGCACTCTGAGTGGCTTTTAATCATTTATTGTTTATATGATTCTCAGTTTCTGGCTGGTGGCTTTTTTTTTCCTTCTCCAGTAAATGAGAGAGCACCTTGAGCTTAAGAGCTACCCTATGACCCAGCAATTGCACTACTCAGTATTTACCCCAAAGACACAGATGTAGTGAAAAGAAGGGCCATATGCACCCCAATGATCATAGCACCAATGTCCACAATAGCCAAACTGTGGAAAGAGCCGAGATGCCCTTCAACAGATGAATGGATAAAGAAGATGTGGTCCATATATACAATGGAATATTACTCAGCCATCAGAAAAGATGAATACCCAACTTTTACATCAACATGGATGGGATGGGAGGAGATTATGCTAAGTGAAATAAGTCAAGCAGAGAAAGTCAATTATCATATGGTTTCATTTATTTGTGGAACATAAGGAATAGCATGGAGGACATTAGGAGAAGGAAGGGGAAAATGAAGGGGGGGGGGAATCGGAGGGATGAACCATGAGAGACTATGGACTCTGAGAAACAAACTGAGGGTTTTAGAGGGGAGGGGTGGGGCAGATGGGTTAGCCCAGTGATGGGTATCATGTACTGCATGGAGCCCTGGGTGTTATACAAAAACATGAATCGTGGATCACTACATCAAAAACTAATGATGTATGGTATGGTGACTAACATAATAAAATAAAATTAAAAAAAAAAAGAACTCTAATTTCTACTTTATCTTTCCCCAGAGAGGGTAGTGCAGGCCTGGCAGGTTTTGAATATATGCACGGTATCTTATGCCTATATTAAGTATCACAGTGAAGTATGGGCCATTCCCAACTTATCAGGGTTCAGCTTACAGTTTTTTGACTTTATGATAATGTGAAAGCAGTATGCATTCAGTAGAAACCATGCTTCGAACTTTGAGTTTTGATCTTTTCCTGGGCTAAGATTCTCTGTCTCTGTCTCTGTCTGTCTCAACAAGGGGGACATCGGGGAGCCACAGGTCCCAGTCAACCACACCATCATGAGGGAAACAACCAGTACACCTACAACCGTCTGTCCCCATACAACCTTGCTGTTTTTCACTTTCAGTATAGTATTGAGTAAATTACATGAGATAGTCAGTGCTTTCTTATAAAAATAGGCTTTGCGTTAGATGATTTGGCCCAACTGTAGGTTTGCATAAGTGCTCTGAGCATGTTTAAGGTAGGCCAGGCTAAGTTATGATGTTTGGTGGTTTAGGTGGACTAAATATATTTTTGACTTAATGATATTTGCAACTGACAATGGGTTTATTGGGACATAACCCCATTGTATGTCAAGGAAGATCTGTATACATATTGAATTTACTACCCCATTTTTGAGAAGAGAAAACTCTAAAGTTTCTCTTTCTAAAGCCGGGAGGCCCAAAGCAACATCCGAGAGAAGAGTTACATTTGGTAGATGCTGACAGAGCTGCCTTCTTGGGCAAACAAGGAGTTAGGTGGAGGGTTAGAGAGGAAAAACCATATGCTTGAAACATAGTCCAACAAGGCAAGTGGATCTATGGAGGACACATCTCAGGCTGTCCATATTAAGCCAAAAAGAGCCGCTTAGAAAACTCTATAGACTCAAGAGGGCAGAAGTGGGCAGAGGCATAAAGGTTCAGTCAAGACCAGCTTGTCTTGCATTGGTGAGTAGATTGTAGCCCTAGGGCAGGGGGAGAAAGTCACAGAGGGCGGGACCAGCCGGGCTGCAGTCAAGAGTCCCGGAAAGGTTCAGGGAAAACTTTGAACCTATGTTATTGCCATACTCGTTTCACTGTAATGTGTTGGGAAGTGGAATTTCTGGCTAATTAAAATGTGAGTTCGTTTAGAAAAATCTTACTTTGGCAGCTCTACTTGTTGAAATGTTAATGCCTTAATAATTAAGCACACTTCAGTGATTGTGAAATAGTGATTGGTGAGTGAGTCTCTTTAGGGACCTAAAGGTCACTATGGGACTGGTTGACGTGGTGATAGGAAGTGTGAGAGGTTGAGTGGATCTGTGTTCACTTAACATCCACCATCTACCATGGAAGTTACCTTTTTTAAAATTAGTTTTTTAATTGTGGTAAAATCGATATAAAATAAAATGTTCCATTTTCATTATTTTAAGGGTGCATTTCAGCGGCTTCATGTGCATTCACCTTACTGTGTGCCATCACCCCTACCCATCCATCTCTGGAACTGTTTTCATCTTTCCGAACTAAAACTCTGTATCAATCAAGCAATAACTCCTTCTATTCTCCCTCCCCAGGCAGCCCTTGGCAACCGCCATCCTGTTATCTTTCTGTACGAATTTGACTACTCCAGGTGCCTCATGTACTTGTAATCATACAGTCTTTGTCCTCTGGTGACTGGTTATTCCACTTAGCGTAACGTCCTCAAGCTTCATTGATGTTGTAGCAGGTGTCAGGATGCTGAATAACATTCCATTGTACGTAGGTATATACATCACATTTTGTTTATCTGCTTGTCTGTCAAAGGACAGGAAGTCACTTTTTATTTTTTTGGAAGATTTATTTTTTTATTTTAAAAAGAGAGAGCATGAGTGGGAGGGGCAGAGGGAGAGAGAGAAACCCAAATAGACTGTGCTGAGTACCAAGCCCGATGTGGGGCTCCATCTCACTACCCTGAGATCACCACCTGAGCCGAAACCAGGAGTCAGACCCCGAACTGACTGTGCCACCCAGGTGCCCCAGGAAGTGACTTTTTAGAATAAATCTAAGTGTCAGAACTATCTGATCTCTCTCTCTCTCTCCTTTAAAATATGGAAAAAAATAATAGGTAAAATTACTTGCTTCTGAATGATGCTTCCTTGTCGTTTTGCTTTAGTGCCTGAGGAACCAAGATATTTTATCAGGCGAGGGCAGGGATGAGGCAGCCAGGCTGGTTAAAATCATGGCTCTCCCCAATCAGTGAAATTACATAAACATAACTGAAAACAAGAGGAACTAAGGTTTCAACCTATTATAAACATCATATCTTTAGTTGCAAATAAGATGAAGGAAAACAAAATAACACTTATTATGACTCTGGTATGTGGCAGGTATGTGCTTGACGCCCTCCCCCACATTGTAATGTACTCCTTCCTTACAGCAGTTCTGTGAGGCAGACGTTAGACAAATAATTAGGAGACCCTGGATTAATAACCAAGTGTCTGGAGCTCTAAATAAGTTCTGTGCAATAAAAATCTAATGCACAATACATTTAATTCTCAGTTTTGTAGCAGCCAAGAAAAAAAAATAAAAAGAAATAGGTGAAGTTAATTTTAATAATTTCCTTAGCCCAAAATACCCAGAATATTATTTCAACACATAATCAATGTAAATTGTTAATGTGATAGTTTACATTCTTTTTTTTTTCATACTAAATCTTTGAAATCCAGAGTGTATTAAATTAAAACCACATTGAGATACCACCTCACATTGGTCAGAATGGCTAAAATGAACAATACAAAAAATGACAGATGTTGGCGAGGATGTGGAGAATGGGGAACCCTCCTACACTGTTGGTGGGAATGCAAGCTGGTGCAGCCACTCTGGAAAACAGGATGGAGGTTCCTCAAAAAGTTGAAAATAGAGCTACCCTATGACCCAGCCATTGCATTACTGGATATTTATCCAAAATACAAGTATAGTTATTCGAAGGGGCACGTGCACCCCAATGTTTATAGCAGCAATGTCCACAATAGTCAAATATGGAAAGAGCCCACCTGTCCATCAACAGATGAATGGATAAAGAAGAAGTGGTATATATATATATATATATATATATATATATATATATATATATAATATTATGCAGCCATCAAAAAGAATGAAATCTTGCCATTTGAAATGACATGGATGGAAGTAGAGAGTATTATGCTAAGTGAAATAAGTCAGTCAGAGAAAGACAAATACCATATGATTTCACTCATATGTGGAATTTAAGAAACAAAACTGATGAACATAGGGGAAGGGAAGGAAAAATAAAATAAGATAAAATCGGAGGAGGCAAACGGTAAGAGACTCTTAAGTCTAGGGAACAAACTGAGAGTTGCTGGAGGGGAGGTGGGTGGTGGGACGGGGTAATTGGGTGATGGGCATTAAGGAGGGCACATGATAGAATGAGCACTGGGTGTTGTATGCAACTGAAGAATCCCTAAATTCTACCTCTGAAACTAATAATACGCTGTATGTTAACTAACTTGACTTCAGATAAAAAAGAAAAAGAAATCCAGGGTGTACTTGAGACATACAGCACATTTCGGGGACACTAAGGCTGCCTGTGACTGCTGGGCTACAGAGTGTCCTGTGCTTCCCTGGATCATAGTGTTCTTTCCAGTGCCCCGGAAAGAGTATTTATCTGGCTAAGTTCAGTGTCTCCCTTTGTACTTCATGTATCTCTAGTTCTTTAATGGAAATGCTGGTTCCTATTTTGAAAGCTCTTTGCCACCACATACCTTCATAGAAGAATGGCTGGCTGCTTACATAAAAGGAATAATTCCTTCTTTTCCTCCTTAATTTTGTATTTCCCCCCACCCTGGTCTCTTTGTCTTCCTTTGGAGAACCAGAAAATGAATGAATAGATGCATTGCATCAGCTATTTCTTTTTTTTTTTTTTTTTTAAGATTTTATTTACTTATTCATGAGAGAGAGAGAGAGGCAGAGGGAGAAGCAGACTTCCCGCAGAGTGGGGAGCCCAACGCGGGACTCAATCCCAGGACCCCGGGATCATGACCTGAGCCGAAGGCAGATGCTTAACCATCTGAGCCACCCAGGCGCCCGCATCAGCTATTTCTTAATAATTATGTCATTTACTGTAATGGCTGTGACTAGGGAAGCATTGTAGATGGTTGGGGAGAATAGCCTCTGGCTACTTGGTTGAAAGGACAAACATTAATGAGAGAATTGGAGTAAATACTCAGAAAAATGCTGCTATTAAATTACAAATTGTGAAGAAAATGAAAGTAAAGGGCCTTCGTCACATTTTTTAAAGTTTATTTTTCCAACTATAAAAGTAATGTAGAAAACACAATAAAGCAGATAAAAGAAAAAAATTACCCCAAATTCCACTTTCTGTAATGAACTTCCAAGAAATTTGAGAGCTGAAATGGGAATGCCTTTTTACTTAGTGGTTTCCCTCCTCTGTTAGAGGAAAGAGAGCACTTTCCTCCAGAATAACGTTTCCTTTAGGAAACAAAACTTGCCAGCTTTCGGTATGTGCACATTTGTTGTTAGCATTCTGCTTTGGGGGTCGGGGGTTGGAAGTGGCTAAATATGTTGAGAAAAATACAGAAGTTGGAATGCATGAATGATGAAGATCAGATTAGACTCACTAGAATTCAAATACTTTTTTTTGGTTTTATTTAATGCTCTATATGACACTCCAGTCCCACAAATAAATATTAAGTGAAGGAATCCATATACTCATTCAGCAGACACTTATTCCATGTCAGAAGACACCAGGCTCAATGCCGAGTGTTGAGTTACACAGATGACTGAGACTCTGATCTGTCCTCCCTTGTAAAGAAAGGCTTCCCCCTCAGGGGGGCGCTGTCCAGACCAGCAGGATAACCCAGGCAAAAGATTAAATGAAACATAGAGCTTTGAGCTAAGAGAATTAAGTGGCAAATCCATTTATTTGCTACATATGAGAATAGTTAAAATCCTGCCTTTGGTTCATAACAATGATAATATCATCCTGACCTTTACTAGAAAAGAGCAAAACAAATTGCAGTCTCTCTTTTTGGCACTTGTCACAAGAACAAAGCAGTCCATGATCGCAGCAGATATAATGTCCCCTATGATTATAATTTATGTTTCCTGAGTTCCCTCCGCCTTGAATTACTTTGTCAAGTGTGTGATATCCCAGAGGGCTAAGAAAAAACGCTGTATTCAGTGCCTTCAGTGACTTTAGACTATTTAGGAAACAGATTCTTTTTTAAAGATTTTGTTTATTTGACAGAGAGAGACAGTGAGAGAGGGAACACAAGCAGGGGGAGTGGGAGAGGAAGAAGCAGGCTTCCCGCCAAGCAGGGAGCCCGATGCGGGGCTGAATCCCAGGACCTGGGATCATGACCAGAGCCAAAGGCAGACGCTTAAAGACTGAGCCACCCACGTGCCCCTAGGAAACAGATTCTTATAACACATGGGGAAACTCTGCACTCTGTAGCATTTCCTACTTTTACAAAAAACATTTTTGTAAATTGAATACACTATTTTGTAAATATAGTAGGGCTGAGTTTCACTGTGAAAAACAACACAAAAATATGGTAGACAAGAAACCTCTAGCCCTCACTTCCAATATGGGAAACTTTAAAATTCTGGACAAAAAGCTTTAAAAAAAAAAGTAGCCCTTTTCTTTAAATGCAGATAGTGGGGTGGATATGAATATGAGCAGAGCTCTGAGAGGTTAAAAACAAAACACAACACAACACAACAAAAAAACAAAGGGGTGGGGGGAAAGATGGGAATGTAGACAGCAGATGTTCACCAAATGCTAAAGACAAAGATGATGGCTTCCCTGGAGCTCTGAACTCTGGGTTTTAAGTCTGTGTGTGGGTGATATGTTAAGAAGATCATACACAGGACTCATGGCATTGTGTTCCACAGGGCACGAGTGGGCGTGTAGCCTTTCTGAACATGCTGTTTCTGGAAGCCATTTGGGGTGGTCAGTCTTAGTCCTGCTATTTACACAGTGGAGGTATTAAAAGAGAACCCTCTGTTTATTTACACTTAATCAACTTGCTGATCCAAGGAGAGGGATCAGATGCTACCACTTGGAGAGGAAAGGGACCCACCCCTTGAGGGTTATGGGTGAGCAGAGATAAAGCTTATGGACATGGAAGGAGTGATTAACTCATCATATCCTTCAGGATGATATGTTTATGTGTGACAGAAAACTCTAAATAAGATGTATTGATTTGAAATATTGTTATTGAGTGCAAGGAACTCTTCTAGGTGCTGGGTATAGAAGGATAGACAAAATAGCCCTCTTCCATTCTAGTTGAAAAATAGACTTTTATTTATCTCTCCCATAAATGAAATTTGGAGATAAAATGTCCAAGGTTGGTGTCATCCTCCACAATCATCAGGAGCTCAGACTCCTGTTGCCTGTCTTCTGTCCTGTTCTATCTTCTTTGATGTCTGGCTTCCACGTTCTTGTCCAGACCATCCACATTCAGGGCCAGGAAGGAAGAACAGGAAAAGAAGTCCCTGTGCCTTCCTTTTAAGTTCTAGAAGTTACACATGGTGCTTCCCCAAGTGTCCCATTGGTTAGAATTGAGCTGCAAGGGAGGCTGGGAAATTTATTCTTGATTCTAGGAGGCCATGTGCCCAGCAGAAAAATCAAGAAGGAAGAAAATCAAGAACCCAATACTGGGAGAATCGGCGGTCTGACACAGTTACCATAAAGGCAGGCACAAATTGCCTTAGACATGTTCAGTATTTGATATGATACTTTTAGGGTTGGATACAAACCACAGAGCAGGAGTGTAGACAGATGGGAAAGGGACACTGAGCTGAGAGGGTCCCTACCTTAGGTTGCCCACTACCTTAGAATGACCTTGATTTATCTGGATAACATGGATTCATTTCTCCTCCTTGGGACAACAGTTGGCTGTAGGTCCTCGTGAGTTTTAAGAAAAACCTGCTAAGCGGTTGGGCTCATATTTATTGAACACGTACTATGTTTCTAGGATTTGGTCATCTTTAAAGTACTGCCAGGATAGGTAGATCAGGAGTTCCAGAGTGGGCCTTTTCTTGGAAGGTCCTGCTGAAGCCCACAATCAGCCCTAAGTAATTGGTAACATGGTCCCGTACTGGTCCATCATCCATCTCCCCACAGATGAAAGGGCTCCATTCTTCAAGAGCCCCCTCCTGTCTCTCCCACTTTTTCAGTGGTTCTACTTAAGTCATATGCTTTTCTGGTCCATCGAGATGTACACCTTCATTGAGACCAGAGAGAACCCTAGAAAGAGAACATAAGCTACTTGAAGAAATAGGTACCCTGTATTTCTGTTCCCACTCTGTAGCTCCTGGAAAAGGCAGCCTTTCCTTCATTTCTACAGATCATCTTAGATTGACAGATCCTTATCATCTGAAGAAGCTTCAGCACTCATTTAATCTGACTTCCTTCCTGAGCTAGGAATCCTTAAAAGCTGTATTTCCTAAGTGATGTGCCATGGAACAAGGTATTAACGAGAGCTCTGAAAGCAACAAGTCCCAAGGTCAAGAGAGCTTGGGAGAAGTGTACTAAATTCCCTGCTTAGATTGCAGTATAGCTAGTTATTTATAAACTGGTGCAATTCTATATTCTACTTGAAAATGTAACTGTGCAGGAATAAACTCTTTCTGAACACCTTTGGAAATGGAGAGCTCACCACCGAGGACCTAGAGGCTATGTATAAAATGCCTTTCATGATGCCTTGGTGAAGTGTGAAAGTCCCTTGGTTATTCACCATTTCCTTACTAAGCTAAGGAAAGGCTGTCATTAGGGTTCTATCAACGTTTCAGCTTGCTGGGACTCATTATTCTACTTGGTTGATTATTTAAATTTTTGGTTTTGTCGTCCTCTTCTGTCCCTAGCTGCCTCTTCCACATGGGTCTTCATTGTGAGAAATGCATCAGCACGTTTCTTTCTTTTTTTTTTTTAATTTTATTTTATTACGTTATGTTAGTCACCATACAATACATCATTAGTTTTTGTTGTAGTGTTCCATGTTTCATTGTTTTCATATAACACCCAGTGTTCCATGCAGTATGTGCCCTCCTTAATATCCATCACCAAGCTAACCCATCTCCCCACACCCCTCCCCTCTAAAACGCTGTTTGTTTCTCAGAGTCCATAGTCTCTCATGGTTGGTCTCCCCCTCCAATTCCCCCCCCTTCATTTTTCCCTTCCTTCTCCTAGTGTCCTCCATGCTATTCCTTATGTTCCACAAATAAATGAAACCATATGATAATTGACTTTCTCTGCTTGACTTATTTCACTTAGGATAATCTCCTCCAGTCCCATCCATGTTGACATAAAAGTTGGGTATTCATCCTTTCTGATGGCCGAGTAATATTCCATTGTATATATGGACCACATCTTCTTTATCCATTCATCTGTTGAAGGGCATCTCAGCTCTTTCCACAGTTTGGCTATTGTGGACATTGCTGCTGTGAACACTGGGGTGCATATGGCTTTTCTTTTCACTACATCTGTGTCTTTGGGGTAAATACCAAGTAGTGCAATTGCTGGGTCATAGGGTAGCTCTATTTTTAATTTTTTGAGGCACCTCCACACTGTTTTCCAAAGTGGCGGTACCAACTTGTGTTCCAACCAACAGTGTAAGAGGGTTCCCTTTTCTCCACAACTTTTCCAACATTTGTTGTTTCTTGCCTTGTCAATTTTTGCCATTCTAACTGGTGTAAGGTGGTATCTCAATGTGGTTTTGATTTGAATTTCCCTGATGGCTAATGATGATGAACATGTTTTTCATGTGTCTGTTAGCCATTTGTATATCTTCTTTTGAGCAGTGTCTGTTCATGTCTTCTGCCCATTTTTTGACTTTAACACGTACTATGTTTGTGGGTTGCCTCTTTGTTTTGTTGACTGTTTCCTTTGCTGTGCAGAAGCTTTTTATTTTGATGAAGTCCTAAAAGTTCATTTTTGCTTTTGTTTCACTTGCCTTTGGAGATATAGCTTGATGTGGCTGATTTTGAGGAGGTTACTGTCTATGTTCTCCTCTAGGATTTTGATGGATTCCTGTCTCATATTGAGGTCTTTCATCCATTTTGAGTTTATCTTTGTGTATGGTGTTAAAGAATGGTTGAGTTTCATTCTTCTTTATCTTTGTGTATGGTGTTAAAGAATGGTTGAGTTTCATTCTTCTGTACATAGCTGTCCAATTTTCCCAGCACCATTTATTGAAGAGACTGTCTTTTTTCCATTGCATATTTTTTCCTGCTTTGTCGAAGATTATTTGACCATAGAGTTGAGGGTCCATATCTGGGCTCTCCATTCTGTTCCATTGGTCTATATGTCTGTTTTTGTGCCAGTACCATGTTTTTCTGTCAGAGGATGAGGAAAGGAAAGAAAGTGTGTGGGGTTAGATCTCAAATCAGTGGAATTGCTTGTCATTGTGAGTGTTAGCAATGAATGAAATTGACAATTTAAAATAAGATAATAATGGATCATATTGTTTTATAAATTCTCATTCTGATTATCGGCTCTCTGGAGCGCTTTAAAAAAAAACAAAACAAAGAAAACCCCTCCCTTTCACCTGCACTTGATTTAATTATGTTGTTATTTTGGGAGGTTTCACATTTCCAAAATGATTCGTCATTTCCTTTCTCCTTTTCGACATGTTCTTAATGAAGTGAGGGCATTGCCAGCCAGGACCAGTCAGCCTTTGGGAAGCATATATCATTTGATTTTTTCAGGTACTTATACTTTTTGTCCACAGCCCTAAACCTGGGGAGTACTTGCTTTTGACATTCCCTGCTTATTAACACTTAGACTCTTGTTGCTTCACTTGTTTGTCATTGAAGACCTACATCTTCACTTTAGCAGTGGCCAGTTTTGAGAAATGGATAGTCTGTTACCTAAGGACAAAAATAGTTTTGGTTCATAGTGAATAAAGTAGACTTCTTTTTACTGAAAATGAGCTTCCTGGCTGAGGCATTTCAGATCTACCCAAAGCTGGTCCGAAGAGACGGACACCTCCGGCAGCTTAACTATCATTGCTGCTGAATATGAGCACCAGTACTGACATTCAGCTCAGCTGGGAAAGGCAACTGTGTTCTCCCAGGAAAGGGGTCTGGTCGTAAGTGTGTGGTAGCAGCAAACTGATGAGTCGTATGGGCAATGGAAGGTGTCTTTGCTCAACTGGAACAACACCCAGGGCTGAAAGGACCCTTAGAGATGGTGTCATCGGGTGGTTTAGCTCTGCACGTGGACTCCCTTTCTGTGCCATCTGCCACGTGTGCCTTGGGATTCTTTCTTTTCCTTGCTTTTTGCATAATCTTTGTCTGAAGAAAGGGTTCTGTTACTAAAATACATTTTTATTTTTTTATTTTTTGTTTTTTTTAAGTAATCTCTATACCCAACATGGGGCTCGAACTCACGGCCCTGAGATCGAGAGTCGCATGCCCTACCGCCTGAAGCAGAGAGATGCCCCTAAAATACATTTTTAAAAGTAGGAGTCCAGTTCACTTTCCTCATTACATGCGGGGGGGGGGGGGCAGTGAGGGGGGGAGGTGACGAGAACACTGCTCCAAGGTCATGGGACCTATAAGTGGCTCAGTACAGGAGTGGTTCAGTCCAGGCCCATGGTGTCGGGGAGTGAACAGTTGTCAATGGTGGGCCTGAATAGAAGCTTTCTAGGTCCTATCAGACTTAAAATGTCCTTCCTTTTTCCTGGTGCCATTTCTCCAGCCACCACATCTGGGTCCAGGACATCTTCTCTCAGTAGGTTATGTCTGGACTGTACAAGAGAAGTGAGACATTGTTTCCAGAAAGCCAGTAGCAAAAAGTCACGAATTACCTGTTGAGCTTCTCCTACACAAATTTCCTTCGAGCTTTGCTTAGGACTGGTAGGGACTTGGAGCTTTGGGGTCAGCTGGTGTCTGGTCCACCTTTTCCCCTAGGATGACCGTCTTTTTTTTTTTTTTTAAAGATTTTATTTATTTATTTTGACAGAGAGAGAGAGAGACAGTGAGAGAGGGAACATAAGCAGGGGGAGTGAGAGAGGGAAAAGCAGGCCTCACAGCGAGCAGGGAGCCCGATGCAGGGCTCCATCCCAGGACCCTGGGATCATGACCTGAGCTGAAGGCAGACGCTTAATGACTGAACCACCCAGGTGCCCCTAGGATGACCGTCTTGAGCTAATCCTTTCTACTCCCCACATTGCAGTTTCCAGCCAGAGGTTTCTCAGGACCCCCACCCCTATCTCCACACCACCAATCTAAATGACATTCAGACTGACTCATCTAAAATGCTGGTCTGCTGGGGTGCCTGGGTGGCTCAGTTGGTTAAGCATCTTACTCTTGATTCTGGCTCACGTACTGATCTCAAGGTCCTAGGATTGAGCCCTGTGTGGGACTCTGCACTTAGCGTGGAGTCTGCTTGGGATTCTCTTTCTCCATCTCCCTCTGTCCCTCCATCCCTTTCCTGCATGTGCACATGTGCGTGCTCTCTTTCTCAAATAAATCTTTAAAAAACAATTTTTTGTTTTAAATGCAGGGCTGCTGCTTATTGGCTTAGAGAGTTTAAACAAATTTTGTAACCTCTCTGAATTTCCTATTTCTTATTTTAAAATGGCAATAATAAGACTTATAAAGTTATTGAGAACTAACTAATAAAGGATCAAATAAAAGTGCTTATCACAGGCCAGCCTCTTGTTAGGCGGTGGCTGTCAGTGATCGTGTTGCTGCTGAGCTTTGTTTCAGGAACCTCACCCAGGCTGGTGGTGGGAAGGGGGCAGTCAGGGCCCTGGGTCTCATTTGTCTAGAAGCTGTAGGGTGTGGCCTGGAGAAGGTTAACCTGAGAGGATCTTCGTGGGGGCAGCTGGGCCTCAAATCTGGCAGTAGGTGCCGTTAATGGCCCGTTTGCAGTTAGTGGTAAGTAACGCTTTATAGGCCAGGCAGACATCCCCCCTCTCTATGAGAAATCTGTGCATGAGGCAGCGGAAGAGAATCGAGGTGAGGGAACAGCTGAGTTAGGGACAGAGGCAGAGCCTTGAGCACGTACCTCAGTGGAGACGTGGCTTCATTGTCCGGGCTAGAAGCTCCTGGCACGCTGAAAACATCCCTTAGAGTCCAGGTATCATTTCCTGGGTCTTCTCCCCTCTGTGTTCACTTGCCTTGTTCCCTGGTCATCCTTGAGCCTCCTCCAAGCCCCTGGCTCCAGCCATGCTTCCTCCCTGTCTGCAGACGACCTGGCCCCCCCGGAAGGCTGAGAGATGGGCCGCAGGTAAAAGCTCTGCTACCCCGGAAAGCTCTAAATGAGAGAGAGCTCCGTGAAGAGCTGCCTAAAGCATGCGGGGTTTGCGGAAGGGAAAAAGAAGTCCATCGTTTGTATTTTGCAGAGATCCGTAGGCCCTTGGCTCTGTTAGCACAGAGAGCTGCCCTTCTCTAGCTTCAGGCCTGGGAAGAGTCCGCCCTGGGTCAGGACTGGAAATTGTCCTGATGTAAACTGCCCACGTGGCTAGATTTCGCCCCCTAAAACAAACACTTCACAGTCTCAGTGTGGAGAATTCTTTAATTGAAATGAGTCATCCCAGAGGGAAAAGTAGAGAGCGCTTGCAGTTTTCCTGTATTTGTGATTCCTAAATTGTGTCTGATTCATCTTCAGTTTTTCCTTTACCCACGCATCAAGCCTTTACTGGGTGCCACTGTTTGCCAGACATGGTGTTAGGCCCTCAGGACAAAGCTACAGGAGATGCCCTTCTGTGCTCACAGCCTCACTGGAAGCCCCCTGAAGAGCAGGGAGCTACAGCAGTGTGGGAAGCTCTCAGTGTGAGGCCTGCCCAGAAGCCATCCCAGCCCAGAAGAGGCATCTCTGAATAGTGTGTGTGGCGTGGTGTATGGACGGAGCTGTGTCCTCCCAAATTGCCTCTGTGCAGACCCTAACTCCCTGGGTGACTGTATATGGACATAGGGCTTTGGGGAGGTAACTAAGGTTAAATGAGGTCATAAGGGTGGGGTCCTAATTCAACAGGATGGGTGGCCGTAGACGAAGAGGACGAAAGAGAGATCTGTCCACATGCACACAGTGAGGAAAAACCATGTTCGCAGATCGTGGGACGGTGGCCATCCGCGGCCAGGAAGAGAGCCAGTTTTCCGGCCAGCTCTTCGCCAGAGCCTGCACTTGCTGCCATCTGAGCTTGGACTTACAGCTTCAGGGACTGTGAGAAAATAGTTTTCTCTTGTTTAAGCTATGGTATTTTGTTATGGCAGCCTGAGCAGACTAAGACAGTCTGTGTGTGTTGGGAGGGGTGGCAGGGTCAGGGGAGCTTTCTAGAATTGTTGGCATCTCACCTGCCCCCGAGGAGCTGTCTGGCTTTGTCACCAGGCCTTGGAGATAAATGTGTAGGGCTGACTTCTTGTACAGCCTAAAATTTTTTGAACAGAAGCGTTTCTTCTGTTAAGTCTGGGATGACGTCAAGAGAACCTCACAAAGTCGGCCTAGATAGATACGATCCTCTTTTCCTGCTCGGTCCCATCAGGGCCCAGATTGAATCCCACCACTGCTGCAAGGCTTCTGGCACCATCCGTGATACAAGAGACATCTCTACCTTGGGAATTATCTGAAACCTGATGACATTTTCATTAGCACGAGCATCTGGCCTTTAGCAAGTGCTTAGCTTAGGTCTTGTTGGAACACGTCTTCACCGGACTGCATTCTCATTTCCACGTTTCCTCCTACCTGCCCTTTTATTTACTGAGAACTCGCCTGTTTGCTGGAAATAACTTGATGGGCTATAAAGCTATCTTTTGTTTTTTTGCTTTAAACTCTGCTGATCGATGTTGAGATAAAAGGTGGAGGGGGGTGGGTAAAGGCAGAGACGTGAGATAAGAAAGGACTGGGAGAAGCAGAGAGGTCACCTTTATCCTACCAGTGTCCCCCCAGCTCCTAACCATAGGCACCTGAGGCTTGAGCGGAGTGGCACCCACAGCTGCAGCCTGTGGCGGGGGTCCTGCTCTTAATGAACGGGCTGCATATCGCACCCTCTGTGCCAACTGTAGGGAGCCGGCCGAAGCCTCTGAGAGCGGGGGTGGGTGACGAGCCTACATGGCCAAGGGAGGGGGCTCAGGGAGAGCACTGTGCATTCCTGCAGCTTGGAGGAGGTCTGCCCCCACACGGCAGGGACAGGAGGGATTGAGAGAAGGAGATCACACCTAAGCGGGTTGATAGGATTCCTCTGCTTGGCCTGGTCTGCTAACACCCCTTCCCAGACACAGGCCCCATGTGGGCTCAAGTGTGGCTTGCTCCCTGGCTTGCACAGAGAGATTTGGAAACATAGTCTGAAGCGTTCCCATGAGCTTTGAAAAGAGGGTGACAGACGGGGGGATAAGTGGGGTGCAGAGTTAGAACCCGTTGAAAACATCTCTGGAGATTTCTGAGGGAAGGCATACTTATCCGTGTAAAGCAGGTGGAGAAGGAAAGTAGAACGTTGTTCTCCCACAGACAGATGAGGGGTTAACCATCTCCTCATCTGCAAACCTTCACAAGACTTCCCTGCAAGGCTAACATAATCCTGGTTATTTTACCAAAGTATGGCTTTATTATTTTCAAGTGAAGCTCATAATAAATGAATTTGAAATTACAGACTTATGATTATGTCTCTCTCTCTTTTTTTTTTTTTTTGGTAACTACTCCTCAGTGTGTTCTGACTTCACATAGACAGTGAAACTGAGGCAGCGGGAAGGGTTACAGAGCAAATTAATGTATCGACTCTACCTTCATACCTTCTAGAAGTATATGCAGCTTTTCCAGCTTACATGTTCTCCAGTTGTATGCATGTTTACTCGGTGGGAGACAATGTGGCATATATGAAAACCGCATGACTCTAGGGCATAGAAAACCCTGGATCTTCTGGACCATAAAATTATGAGCTGTGTGACTTTGGGGAAATTATTGAACCAGGCATTTTGAACATTAATTTTCACATGTGCAAAACAGAGATAGAAGTACGTCCCTCAAATGTTCATGAGGATAAACAACTTGGCGTTTTAAAACCCTGTACACTGCTTGGCGTATAGTAGGCACTGAATAATTTAGAGGAGGAGGAGGAAAAGAAAAAGTTCCCAGTTTTGATTATAACATCTTCTTAATAGTGAGGGACCTATTTAATGAAATAGGTAGTAATTATTTCAAAGAAGTACTTTGAATCCCTGTAAGATGCAGATTTCAGTTATCTTGGTCATAATCATTCAAATTGGTCCCTTCTTCCATTTCAGGCATATATATAAGAACATTGTATTCCTGGGACGCCTGGGTGGCTCAGTCAGTTAAGCGTCTGCCTTCGGCTCAGGTCATGAACCCAGGGTCCTGGGATCGAGCCCCACGTCGGGGTCCCTGCTCCTTGGGAAGTATGCTTCTCCCTCCGCCTCTGCCTGCCACTCTGCTTGTGCTCTCTGTCTCTCTCTGTCAAATAAATAAAATCTTAAAAAAAAAAAAGAACATTGCATTCCTACATTGTTAAACATAAATTAAACTTATGGCCTTGAATCTTTAAAACATAGGTGAGTAGTATATGGAGATACATAGCGTTAGCCCCGTGTCTTCTGTTTAATGTTTAGACAGTCTTGCCACCTCCCAGAAGGTGGAGCTACAGCGAGAGAGGTGGGAGAGGAACCACTGGCCCAGCAGAGGCCTGTCTCGGCGTTCCATCAGCAAAGAGCGATGGGTGGAGACGCTGGTGGTGGCCGACACGAAGATGATTGAGTATCATGGGAGCGACAGCGTGGAGTCCTATATCCTCACCATCATGAACATGGTAAGTCAGACTGTGGGGTGGGGAGAGGCAGCTGGGGAATAGGCATCACCCTCCAAAAATAAGAGAGACCTTTTTTGTTCTTTTCACATGTATATATGAATCTATTCCCTGCCTAAATGAGGAAGGATGGAAATTCAGGACCAATTAGTCTGTCTCTTAAAAATGCATATCCTAGGGAAGTTTGGAATTTATCACGTATTTTCTACTAGGTATTTCTCAAGTGACTCAGTCCTTTTAGTATGAGTTTATCTCACCAATTTATATTAGTGCACAGATAAGTAAACTGAGGCAAAGAACTAGAACATGATTTCCTACAGGTAGTTAGAATTGGAATAAAGTTAATGACCCCTGATTCCAGATTTCCCTTTCTCATTCTTGATGTTTCTGCCTCCCCAGAGAGAGTGTTAGTCCTGTCGAGATGGGGAAAGGTATTTGCCTCCGGAACTGACAATAAAAGAGAGAAAGACCCTGGGTCGGGGAAAGGGTCAAAGAGAAGAAAGGCACCAGTCCCGCAAGCAGACAGCCAGCCAGTCACCTTGGAAAGGTTGCCTTTAGGTATCATAATGTGGATTGGGCCGGGGGCATCTCTCACTCTTCGTTGTACTCTCCCCAGAATTCCTGACCTCTAAGGTGACATTTATTTTAAGTGCATCACAATGCTATTTCCCCCCTCCTCTGGCATTTATCTGTTACCTATTCATGTGAGCTAATGGTTTTCCATTTCTGACTCTAGGTCACTGGGTTGTTCCACAACCCAAGCATTGGCAATGCAATTCACATTGTTGTGGTTCGGCTCATTCTACTTGAAGAAGAAGAGGTAAGGGGTAGTTTCTCTCCAGTCTTCTGACCTGTATTCTTACACTCACTACCTCCTTGACAGGACAGCTCTCGATGGACAAGAAAGGGAGCACCAGGAAGGTGTTTAGAAACCTATTGAGAAGGAAAATGATATTTCTGTATTATTTTCTTGGGAATTTTGTGCTGTCAAGTGGGAGATGGAGAACATTTCTGAGATAGACATCATTGGAATCACCTGGCAGTCATTTTGTCTAGTAACACACAAATCAGATTTAGAGCAGGGACTTAGAATGTTCCACAGTGAAAAAGACTAAATCATGAAATGGTTGCGTGGTTTCAGTAAAAGTTAAAAGGGACATGGAAATGTTGAACTCTTTATAGTGTTTATTTACCTCTTGCATATTAATACATACCCCTCAACTCTGGGCTGTCTTGTCTCTCTGTACTTTTGCCCTTGGAAATGTCATCTGTTCTCAGAGACTTACATGTCTTCTACATGCTGAGACTCTCAATTTCTTCTTCAAACCCAGACCTCTTCCTTGTGCTCCAGACTCATGTCCTGATGCCTCCTTGCCATTTCACCCTGAATGTGTCAGAGCCCACCCAAACTTGCAAACTCAGTAAGTCCACCGTGGCATTCTTGATTGCTCCCAACCCGATCATCTCAATTCTGCCTGCCCCCGTGCTCCAGCCCTCTGTGGTACCCATCTCGCTAACCACGCATAAGCCTGGGAGTCATTCTTGAATCCTCCTCTTCTTATTGTCCACATTCAACAGCAATGCCCACAATGCTACCTTCAAGATCATCTCAAGACCACCCACGGTCCATCATCTCTACAGTCATTACGTTGCTTTAGGCCTTATTGTAATCTTACTGCAGGGAACTCCCAAATGGTCTTCCTGTTTTAAGACTTACCCTCCATAATCCTTTCTCCATATAGCAGTTAGACTGGTAATCTTTTTTTTGCATTTTAAAAAATTATATTTGACAGAGAGAGACACAGCGTGAGAGGGAACACAAGCAGGGGGAGTGGCAGAGGGAGAAGCAGGCTTCCTGCGGAGCAGGGAGCCCGACGCGGGGCTCGATCCCAGGACCCTGGGATCATGACCCTAGCCGAAGGCAGACGCCCAACAACTGAGCCACCCAGGCGCCCCTAGACTGGTAATCTTAAATGAAAATTGAGTTGCTCCACTGCACAAAACTGTTAAATAACTTTCTGTTGTTTTTAGAACAAAATAAAAAATTTCTACCGTGCCCTGCAGAGACCTTCATGATCATGCCTCCATCCCCCTTTCCCGTCTTTCCTTATGTTGCTCTCTGCCTTGTTTCCCACCTCGAACTCCCTGGACTTCAGGTAGGTTCTGGAACACGCATGGCCTTTTTCAGCCTCATGGCTTGTGCAACTTATGATTGCCAATGCCCGAAACACCCCTTCCATGGCTCTACTGATGGTTGGCACGTTCTCTGGCACCTGTCAGATCTCTGTTTAAATGCTGCCTCTCCAGAGAAGTGTCAGTGACCAGCCGACTCAAAGCCAACCCCACTTGCTGTTCTCCATCACAGAATAAGCTTTACTTCCTTTATTGGTACTTCTCTCACAGCTCATTGCTATTCTGTATATCTATTTACTCTTCTCTTGCCTGTCTTAGCCACCATCACAATGTGAATTCCTTCTTTATTCTTGGCTGTATCCCCAGCACGTAACACAGTGCCTGGGACATGAATGAATGAAGTGACATTCAATGAAGGAATGAACCAGCCAACCTGGTGAAATGCCTTTACAAACTATTGACCTTACCTAGCAGCTGAAATATGTGAAGAATGGCCTCATTCAAGTCTCCCTCTGCAAGACACCTGAGGTCAAAAGGCTCGAGGCAGGATTTACTGTTTTTTGGCCTCCACAATCAGAAGACTGAAAAACAATCATATCTGGAGCCTGGATCCATTTTCCTTTTTCTCTCCCCTACCGTTCCCCACTTAACGAATCACTCAAGGCATACTTTGGGTATCTTGGAATACTGATGGATGTATTATTTTTCCTTCCTGTGAACCTTTTATTATGAAAATTTTTCTAAAACTTAGAAACCAAGCAACACAAAAGCTATGTATCTTTTCAATGTCTAACATGACCTATCTGACTCTATGGGAATGCAATTTTGCCTGATTTTTAAGTGCTTATTGAGTAGGTCCTAGACACAGTAAAGTTAGGTATTAAGATGCAGAAAATTGGGGTGCCTGGGTGGCTCAGTCGTTAAGCGTCTGCCTTCGGCTCAGGTCATGATCCCAAGGTCCTGGGATCGAGCCCCACGTTGGGCTCCCTGCTCCGCGGGGAGCCTGCTTCTCCCTCTGCCACTCCCCCTGCTTGTGTTCCCTCTCTCGCTGTGACTCTGTCAAATAAATAAATAAAACCTTAAAAAAAAAAAAAATTTGCAGAAAACTGACAGGGTACAAATAAATGATTTTTGTCCAGAAGAAGTGAAAATAATTTGTATCTAGCAGAGAGCTCTCTGAAGGTTGCGGTTTTATTGGTCTGTTGACTAATTTTGTATCTAATTTAGCAATCTGATTCCAGCATTCTTTCTTTATAGTTTCACCAGCTAAAGTGGCATCACTTTCCTGTATCTGCCTTTGAACCAGCTTGGACATCTTATCTATCTTCTTATTAATGAGTTAAATACATCCCTAACATGCTCACTATATATTTGTATGAAAATTACATTTTTAGCTTTGTAAAAGTTATACTTTGATACTTTGGAAGACAAATATCCACCATTGTATAATGATCTCTCTTACATGCATGCATAACTGCAGAATGTGTAGAAGTTTAGGGTTTTCAAACAAACAAACAAACAAAAAGCCAAGGAGAAACTCCCCTCTGCAGTCCCTGTGGGAGTGCTAGTCAGACCTCAAAGTGTGCCTTCCATGGATCAGGCCCCTTAAAACTCCACATCTCTCCATCCCTAGGAAACAATGCCCCTTGGAGACTGTGGAAGTCTCCTGATCAGATTGGGGGGCCACCAAAGGTGGGGTGACCCAATTGGGTGGAGGCCAGCAGCATGGGAGGTGGAAGAATTGACTTGAGACAGAGCAAAAGGGATAGAAGTCTACTGAACCCACTGCCAGGGAGCGGCAGGCAGGACAGCAGGGGAGAGACTGTCTGCCGGGAGGCAGTGTGGAGGCTGTAGTTAAGAAGGAAGGTGAGGACGAATGGGAACATATGGAATTTTCTTTTTTGGTGTCTGGGTGTCAGTTGACCCATTGGTCAGCTAGGGCTTATGGGTATTTTGAGGTGGGTTGCCTAATAGGCCTGTCTGTATTTGGGGGGGAAGGTGTCGCTGTGGGGTCTTCTACCTTACCTGTGTTTCCATTGTTCACGTTGGTTGCCTAAAAGCAACCTCAACAGAATCCTTTGAAAGAATTTGGCAGCTACCTCTCTGACTCCATCACAATAATATTGTTTTTCTTCTTCCTGTTCTGATTTTGCAAGAGCAGAGATGCAAATGATTTGCTAAAAAACAAAACAAAACAAACAAAAAACATGGCTTCCTTCCTTTTACTTGCCAAATATCTTAGACTTTTACAGAATCTCCCTCCATGTGATACAAGGTCCATAATTTGACAATAGAATTGCTGTCTCATCAAAGAGTTACAATTTGCAATTCTCATTTTCTTTTTTTTTTTAATTTATTCATTTGAGACAGAGAGATACAGAGAGAGAGAGAGAGAGTAGGAGCAGTGGGGAGAGGCAGAGGGAGAGGGAGAAGCAGACTCCCCGCCGAGCAGGGAGCCCGATGCGGGGCTCAATCCCAGGACTCTGGGATCATGACCTGAGCCAAAGGCAGACGCTTAATGACTGAGCCACCCAGGCGCCCCTGCAATTCTCATTTTCTTGATTGCCAGATCATGACTCAAGCTACCTTCACATCTTTGACTAATGAGCAGCTCTGAGCACAATGAGCGACAATGATCCCAGCCCTAACTGACATGAGGGTAGCAGCCAGAGACAGAAAGTACAGTGTGAGGTATTGGGAGGGACTCCTCCTGTGAGCAAGGAGACCTGAGTTCTAGTCTCACTTTGCACTCATCCAGAAGGTAACTCTGAAGAAGTGACATCATTGCTACATACACTGTTTTCTCGCCACCTGTAAATCAAAAGAGGATTGTGGGATATTAACTGTATGTCAAGCACTATGTTGGCCTCTGAGGCTTAGAGTCTGATGTGCAAAAGCACAAAATAGAAAATTTCAAACTGAGTTGTCCTGAGCATAAAAAAAAGTAAAAGAGCACTCAGGCTAGGAAGGCTAAGCTGGGTTTTAGAGGATGAGAAGGAATTAACTAGTGAGGAAGGACATTCCAGGTAGAGGGACTTGCACAGTCAGCTTGAGCATGTAAACTAGTATCTTACACATGAGGACACATCACTGATAATGAACCCCCAGATGGGAGGCTGAGTAACCTTGCCATGCACAGAGGAGACAGTGGACTATGCAGGAGGCAGGAGAGAGAATTGTGGGTCCCCATCTGCCCCTCTCCATGTACACCTGGTCTTTTGCACTCCTGGTCTCTGTGCTGACATCATCACCTTTCCAGAGGTGGAAGCCAGAGATCCAGAGATATCCATGACACCTCCCTCTCCCATCCCTCTTATCCAGTCCATCGGTAGGTGTTGCCAGTTTTGTCTGACCATCTGCATTTCTATCACTTAAATTTAAGATGAAGTCCTCTCTTTCTTGGGCTACAGTTGTGTTTACTTTGGTCTACTTGGATTCCTTTCAATCTTGTTTTCTCATCGCAGCCAAATGGTAATCCAGTCATACCCTCCTGGGGGTATGACACTCCCTCCTGGCACCCATTCTCTGACCCCCACCCCTGGTTTAAAGCCATCTAGTGCTTTTCTAATTCCCTCTCTCATCTCTTACCATGCCGCTCTTGCCTTTGGGATAGAGCAGTAATCTTCTCATGGTGTCTCCTGCCACTGGTCTTGTTGCCCAAACCGTCTTCCTTCTTGTCTTCACTTAATTGACCCCTTAATCCTTCACATATCAGTTCAAGGGTCAGTTTACTGGGGAAGCCTTCCCTGACCTTCATGCCCAGCAAGATTCTATCATATGCTTTCACAGTGCTGTGCATTTCTCCTTCATAGCACATATCACAGTTGTAATTTAACATCTATTTGTTTGATGCACTTCCCTTCATTAGTATCCAAGACTTAAAGACAGAGGCCGGGTCTGGTGTTGCTCCCCACCTAGCCCTATTGGTACATAATAGATAAGGGAAAGAGTGAGCATGTGAAGTCAGCAGTCAGAGGGCGAAGATGAGGGTCAGCAGTGGCCATGGTCATGACAAGCCTTGTAAAGGGATCGAGTCCAAATAAAGGGATGTGGATCTAATTCTAGGGGAGCCTGTGGGTGGTTCCAAACTGAGGGATGAAATGGAGAGAAAGGCACTAGAGGGATGGTTCTAGGGCTCCGTGGAAAGTGACATGAGGTGGGAATGCTGAGGTAGGCCGCCTCCATAATGCCTTTCTACAACTCCTGTCTTTCTTATTCTAATCACATCTGACAGCTGACATCATTTTGGACTTCATTTCCTGCGGTGGGTCCAAGAGACTTTCTGGTTAATACATAAAGTACAGTTTTTGTTTGTCAGTCACAGCTATGCAAAAACCACTATGGATTTTCATTATGTTTTGAGAATAAACCGGGATAATTGGACATGATACTCAATTTGGAGCATCCTGGAGGCTTTCTCAGAGACGAGGTGGTCATATTTCAGACCAGCGGAAACTGAGGTACCCAAAACCATGCGCTGGAAAGACATGTCAGTCATACTGAGACATCATGGGCCACAAAATCCAAGAGTAGCTTCAGATAGGAGGCAGTGTCCTCTCAGTCCTATCCTGCCTCCCTCCAGCCCTGAATCAAGCTCTCATTTTCCTGTTATGACCCTAAACCCATCCTTTGAACATTTCATTCTCCCTCAAAGACTTGGACACATACTTGGCCTCAAGCCCTTTCCACTTTAGACCAATTCATTCGATGACCTCCCTGTTCCCCTTTTGGGCCAGAGGTTAAGGTTAGGATTACTCTCCTATTTCCAACTCTTCTGAGCAGTTGACATCAGGGAGAGTTCCAGATGTATCATTAGTCCCTCCCCTTTTAAGCTATAGGAAATTTGGTAAGTTTTTTGACCTGTTTGTGCCTCCATTTCTTCCTTTTGTAAAATGGGGATAATCATATCTACTTCCTAGGGTTGCTGTGAGAATCAGACATGTGAATTCCTGCATTAGTTAGCATAGTATCTGGCTCGTAGAAACCAGTGGGTAAGTGTTACTTCTCGTCATCATCTCTGAGGTCCTATCACAACCCTGTAAACTTGTTGCTGGTATGCTCATTGCACAAAATTGTGCAGAATTGTTGAAGGAAAATAGAAAGTAGGAAGGACAAGATTAGGATCCTAACTTTGAGACTTCTTTTAAGAATAGGATACAGAAAAAACAGGGATGGGAGTGAGTTAGGATGAGGCTGGATGTGCCATCTGGGATGGAGCCTGAGGGTGTCAGGCTGGCTTGAAGGAGCAGCGGCCAGAGGGCTGATAAGCAGAAAGATGGTGACTGTTTTCACAGAGAATGAATTTTCCTCTTGGTCTGGGAGTGATTTAATATTGGGTTCCCTTTTGCGAGACTCTGGAGTTAAAAAGCCTGTTAGTTTTGGGAATTTGGGGTGATGATTTCTCCTGCCCTCCAGGATGTTTAGGTCTGTAATAACCCATATAATTGTAGCTTTTTCAGGATAAGTGTCAAAAATATTGGCAAACAATTTGTACACTCATCACTTTTTTAAATCAAGAATCTTTCCCTCTGATAGGACGCCTGGGTGGCTCAGTTGGTTAAGCATCTGCCTTTGGGTCAGGTCATGATCCCAGGGTCCCGGAATCAAGCTCCGCATCGGGCTCCCTGCTCTGTGGTGGGTCTGCTTCTCCCTCTCCCTCTGCATCTCCCCACTGCTTGTGCACTAGCTCGCTCGCTCTCTTTCAAGTGAATAAATAAAATCCTTAAAGAAAAAAAAAAAGAATCTTTTCTCTGACAGATGAGTTATTCTTTAGTTTTCATGTAAAACTTTGTACTATTTTCTTTTCTCTGTCCAATCTCTTTTTTTCCTAGGAACCTAAGCCTGGCTGGCAGAGAATAATCAGGTTATGCATTGAATCCCAAGCTGCTACTAACAATTCCCAAGGAAATCGATACAAGATTTTTTTTTCATTATAAAGGGAGCTTACCCAGAGAGAACAATTTATATCAAAAGCCACATTTTGCAAAATCATTTCTTGTCTCCCATTTGGGGCTGTTTCTGTGAGCTGTTGCTGATTTCCTTGAGGTCTTCTTCCCATCCTTTGGTGTCATGTACCCAAATGAGTAGGGAAGGGGAAGTGGGGAGTGAATTGAACTCACTTGAGAAAATGATGTGAGAAAAAAACAGTAAAAGAACAAAAAGGGAAAGCTATTTTGGGGGGGGTGAAATCAGTGTGGACGGGTGTTTGTCTTGATAAGCTCAAATACTTATGAGGGTGCTTTATAGAACATGTGTAGTCCAAGTCTCCCCACATTCGGTGAGCCAGCATGACCTCCCTAAAGTTCTTTTGCAACTCGGGCATGCTCAGGGCATGTGGTACTGAGGCAGAGCTAATTAATGCTTCTTGAGGCGTCTGTGATCAAGTGCATTCAAGAAAATAAACGAGTAAGTGTTTCCTGGATTAACCTTTTATGAGACTTGGAGATTAAGAGGCCAAGAGGACACAGAAAAATTGTGCTCATTTAAAACCTCCTGGCAGAGTCATGACATTTAGTAGAAAAGTAGTAAGGTATCCTGATGACCCTGTCACTGAGCTTGTGTTAAGTGCCACATATCGTGCATGGAAGTCCTACACAGGGACAAGGGACCCAGCCACAAATGATCAGCAACTTAGCTCATTGGGCACTTGCTTTGTAAAAAACAAAAAAACAAAAAATGACAAAAGCAGTAGGGAAGATTTCGAGGAGAGCCTTCAGGCCCTAACATTTTTTTTTTCTCTTCAGTGACTAACCCCCAGGTTATTCCAGAATTGCTCTTGCAGGAATGATGGAACGTGGGAAGAATAATCCCCTTCGTTGCCATCTACTTCTCAGCTCCTTTTCCTCTCCTTCACTCCCTCTGCCATCGTCCTGCTGCTGGCTTACCTCGACAACCTTGCACACCTGGCCCGTGTGTGTAGACGGTTCAGCCTCGACCTCGCTCTCCTGACTGCTGGGTCTCTGTTCTCCCTTCTCGTCCTCATTGCCGTCATGAGCTATGAAGGGTCTCAGATTTTGTTCTCCCTGCGAGCTCACTTGCTCTCCAGCCATGCGTCCCTGGACTCGATGCTGGCAGAAGACATGAGCTTTCCGGGGAGGGAAGGAGGACTTTCTTCCTCACAGCACAACACACGGCTTGAGCTTCATGTCTGCAGCTACCCCTCTTGTCCCCTTGCCGGGGTGACGGGGACGGCCCGGGTGGATGCTGGGCACATTGTGGGCTTGATCTCAGCTGAGGAATCCCAACACAAGGAAACATCAGCCCTTCCGAGGTGCTTGTGAGCAGATCTGTCAGCTTATGCCCTGGAGGGAGCCATTATCCTTTTTTTTTTTTTTTCCCCTGGACAGCAAAGAAATCTGTCTTCTTTTCTGGAGGGGAACACTGACTCTGTACTCCAAGTCTGTTCCTGCATATCCTTGGAAAGAGACAAAAGCTGTCGGTGCCTTTGCTCAGATGATGTGAAGAAACACGAGTGATCCATGTGGACCTGCCTCCCAAGCAGTTCCTCCTACAGGCACCAGAATTATTATTACAGATGCTTGTTGCTCTGTTCTTATGCTTCTGACCCCTTACCTTCCGCTTCTCTAATCTGCAGGAGATCTTGCCTCTTCACTGACTCACCACAAAACCTTGTCCTTGTGGGAGCAGCTCTTTTGTCCAGCACAGTGGATGTATTCTTCACCTTTTCTCCATTCCTTGTGGGGGGGTGGGGTGCAGCCTCAATGTGGGGTGTATACCTGCTGTGCGACAGGCTCTGGGCAGTGCCTGAGATGAGTAGGGGAATAAACCTCAGTCTTTGATCTGAAAGAGCTAAGGAGGAAACAGGCACACAGTTTGATCATTTTAACCCAGGGCAGCAAGTGCTGTGAGCCAGGTAGGCACAAGATAAACTGGCAGGAACCTAATCCAGAATGAGGTTGGGGAAGGCTTCCTGGAAATGCTCAGATTGAGTCTTAAAGGATGGGTGCTGAATAGGTTGAAGGGGTAAAAGTGGGAAGAAAGACATTCTAGATAAAGGAGCAGCTTGAAGAAAGCAAGGTGAAGGGGCGTCTGGGTGGCTCAGTCGGTTAAGCGTCTGACTCTTGGTTTCGGCTCAAGTCACGATCTCAGGGTCATGAGATGGAGCCCCGCATAGGACTCTGTGCGCAGCAGGGAGTCTGCTTGAGATTCTCTCCCTTTCTCTCTCCCTCCCCTTCTGCCCCTCTCCCCACTGTCTCTCTTTCTCTGAAATAAAGAAAATATTACAAAAAAAAAGAAAGGTGAAAAGAGCCTGGTATATGGCGTGTAGGGTGTGGAGGGAAGGTAATACCAGCCTTTTGAATGTTGCCGGAGCATACACGATGAGGTTGCAGATGAAGGGAGAGCTTCCTGGAGGTCAGACTTTGAAGGGTTTTGAGCCCTGGGCCATTATATGGGCAGACTTTGGTCTTGACCAGATCAGCCTGGCAACAGCATGGAGGATGGATTTAAGAACAAGGAAGAAAGGAGAACAGTTATGAGGTGATGCAAGCATAAACTCAGGCATGAAATGATGAGAGTTTCAGCTTGGGAGTAAAAGTGGAGGGGAGGGAGACTTAGCAGCACACGAGGGCAGATGGGGATGCAGGATGTGGAGGGAGAGAAGACCAACAGGAGGACCCTGGTGTTTCTAGATTAGACCGCTAAGCTGATGGTACTTCAACTAAGAGGAAGCAGGAAGAACAGCAGGTTAATACTGGGCGGGGGGGGGGACTTTGGGGATGCTGACTTGGGGGCTCTTGTGGTACCATTTAGAAGGTGCCTATCAAGAGATTTGAGTGCACGAGTTGCACTCTAGGAGAGATTTGGAATGAGTTATAGATTTGAGAGTCAGCAGCATATAGATGACTTCCCCAAATCTGACCGTGATTGAGAGTGAACTAAGCAATGAGCGAAAAGAAAGGGCAGAAGAAGAAGAGCCTGTAAAGGAGCCTGAGAAGCAGTCAGAGAGCAGGAGGGGGATGAAGAGCTGGGTGTCTCAGAAGTGGAGGGTTTCTTCCTGTGTTTGTCTCCTTCCCAGGGTGAGAGTGTGACCTAGGGGAGTAGAAATAAGCAATAATCATCCATTGGCTAACTGCTAAATCATTCCAGTTATTCAAGCAGTGAGTTGAGAGAAGTCCTCAACAGTTTGGAAACCACTAATCCCAGACTGGTCCTGAAAACCTAGACTCAAAGCACAGCTTTGCCGACACCTGATGTGTGACTTGGCTAAGGTAGTGCCCCTCTCTGGCCTGGATTTCCTCACTGTTGAAGTGACAAGACTAGATGCATAAAACCCAAGGCCCTTCAGGGAAATGGGCTCTTAGTAATGATGGGAAACTTGGAGGCAGAGTTCCTGCTGCAACATCTGGAAAATGACTCTGCTTGCCCCAGGATGATGAAGAGGTGTCCTTGCTGACACTGAATTTGGCTCAGGTCCTGGAGAGTGGAAGTTTGTAAACATTCACTTTTCTTTAAACAAACATTCATGGATTGGTATGTAAGTCCTACAAAATGGTGAGTCCAGCCAATATTGAAGCAAAAACAGAGCTTTTCTGATCCGGTGGCATCCCATCTTGAGCTGTGTGCCCTGACCAGGGACTTTGTGAGTCAAAGGAGAACATTCTAAAATAGGGTCCCTCTGCTTCTGCCTGTGTGGTCACCTTAACTCTAATAAGTTTGTATATTTATGGCTGCTTAGAGAGGGAGCTTAAATGACCCTTTGTGTGGGTGTGTGAGAGTGTGAAGTGTATGGGTATGTGAGTATGTGAGTGTGTGGGCTCTTCTTACCCACTGTCACCCACTGAAAGCTTCCCTTTGATTCAAAAGTATGGGATTTCACATAAAATTAAGTAGTAAGTAACCCACATAGAATCATACTGAGAAGTGCATTGTAAGATTTTCTATTGCAACCCTTGAGCCTTAATTCAGACTGGTTATTATTTTCAAGATATTTTAAAAGTATTTTTAAAACATAGTACTAGAAGTCCTAGCAACAGCAATCAGACTTCAGGTTCTTTTAATAAAAGTCATGAGGGTAATGGTGTTGAGAACAGGGAGTAAGTTAGCTTCTGACAAACTCTTGCCAAATAGATGTCTGAGGCACCCACCAAGAGCTCATCACACTCGGCTGCTTCTGAGGACTTGTGTAATGAGACCTGAGCATGGGAAGCTCAGCTGTGCCCTGCTCTTCCTCTTCTTTCTCTAGCAAGGATTAAAAATCGTCCACCATGCGGAGAAGACACTGTCCAGCTTCTGTAAGTGGCAGAAAAGCATCAATCTGAAGAGTGACCTCAACCCAGCCCATCATGATGTGGCTGTCCTCCTCACCAGGTACCCCGGGGACTATGTGGAAGCCAGGGGCTGCAAATGGGGGGGCTGGTGGGTGAAAGAGTTATCCCGTATTCAAACTTATGCATTATTGCCTACTCTTTGCTGCTTTCAGTCATTTTTAAAGGTAGTTTCTATGATCCAGATGACTCCCAATGCCCATACCAGTGAGGGGGCAGTTAGTAAATGTGTGTAGCAAAACTCTCCATGTTAATGAACTGCATCTGCGGGCAAATTGCAGGCTTTTTTCCTATCCCAACGATGATTTCATCTTTAAAATTGGCTTTTGGGCACCTGGGTGGCTCAGTTGGTTAAGCGACTGCCTTCGGCTCAGGTCATGATCCCGGAGTCCCTGGATCGAGTCCCGCATCGGGCTCCCAGCTCGGCAGGGAGTCTGCTTCTCCCTCTGACCCTCCCCCCTCTCATGTGCTCTCTCTCATTCTCTCTCTCACAAATAAATAAATAAAATCTTTAAAAAAAAATTTAAAAAATTTAAAAAATAAAAATAAAATTGGCTTTTCGTGAAGCTCCATAAACAATCAGGAAGATTGTTTGCAGATCCTCATTAAAGACTACTGTAACTCTTAAGCATGAGGTTTCCGATCCTTTCTTTTATTTTTGAAAAATTTCCTCTAGTTTAGAAACATGCAACTATCTCTACAGAAATCAGTCTTCCTGGTAACCCATCCCTGACTGATGTTGAAGACAGACTATAGGCAGCAGATGCCCACCCCGAATAGGCAGAGCTGTTCTCTTACACTTGTCTCCCTTTACCCCCATGAAGACAATATTTTGTTCTGATTACAGAACAATAAAAACCATCAACCTTCTAGGACTCATAGCTGTGAAAGGCTAATGAACTTTTCTGATCAACCCAGGCTCTGGGAGGCTATGTGTGCTCATTGATTCAATAAATGTTTGTTGAATACCTGCTGTGTACCAAACACTATTTTAATCCAGACAAATGAAGGTCTTTCATTCATGGGGGAGGTAAGTTCTCAGATTCAGAGACATCAAGTTCGCAGATTCAGAGACATCAAGAAATCCAGGGATGTGTCCTCGAAGAGGCCACTTGGCTTGACTTTTCAGCCACCGAGAACCTCAGGCGCTGGAAGGTCCTGTGTGTATGTTCTCCCTGGGGGGACAGACTGCCCCTGAACATTTTGGCCTGTCATCTGTCCCTTTGGTATCCCAGTGCATGTGATGGCCTGCAAAGGATGATAACCAGCTTTCACTCCAACCATCAGAATCATTCTTTTGAGTGATAGTGTCAAAATGTTGGTTGAATGCCAACAATTTCCAAAGGAAGTCTGTGACATAAACCTATTACATTAGGCTCATATTGGGACCTGTGACATCAGTAGTTCCCCTGGGAGGTAGGTTAATGTGAGTAGGGAATGTAAGCACAGGGGCTCTGGGGAGCCAGCAAGTGGGCAGGAAACACTGAGGACCTGGGCAAGAAGCCAGGAAAAGAGCTCAGTTGAGGAAGAACCCTGGCTTCCGGGCCGCCATTGGAAGCTGTGTCAGCTCCACCTCTCTTCTTGCCCTGAAAGCACAAATCATTTCTTCTCTCCTTCTCACATGAAGAAATGAGTGAGTTGATGAGAGCTGACATTTGGGGAGTGTTAGATGTAGCACTGTGCTACATCTATTAGAACAAGCATCATTCCATTTAACCTCCAGAGCAACCCTGGTCGTTGACTGCCATTAGCCATTCCCATTTTGCAAAGGGTGAAACTGAGGTTTGGTTAGGTCACTTGCCCCAAATCTCATTGCTGTTAACAGGTACAACTGAGACTTAAATCCAGGCAGTTGGACCCTAATAGTTATACTCTTAACTCTTACCCATAAGGATATGAAGGATCTGCTCTCTTATTATGATAATCTTTCTCTTATGATAATTTTTCTTCTTTGGAACAAGGGCCTGGTTTCAATGTATGATGAACCTCACCAGCTCCTAAACAGTGGAGAGTAATTCAAATTCGAAAACAGGATTTCTCACCATTGGCATCACTGACGTTTTGGGTTGGTTAATTCTTTGTTGTGAAGGGCTGTCCCATGCGTGGAGACCTCTGTCCATAAGATGCCAGTAGCACCCTCCTGCAAAACAGTCTCCAGACACTGCCACATGTCCTCTCAGAGTGGGTGAGGGGCCAAATCAACCCCTTCTGGGAACCTCTGTTCCGAAGAAACCAGCCGGACCAGGGAGGGAGGTGTAAGACTTGCCTCTGGAGGACTGGGATGAGATCCACTTCCACAGGCTTTCTGCAGGGTTGCATTGAGGAGAAAGTGTATTTGGCTTGAATGTACCTCATGAAGTGGGACTTGTAGCTGCATACCAGGGCATATTTTCTCTTATACTACTCCCAGCGCATGGTATAGGTAGAGCTAATTTGCTTTGGGGAGCACGAGCTCCTGCCCTGGAAGACTCACATCCCTAAACATTTCTTTTATTACCCCCTTTTGTCCTCTTTAGCGCTGGATACATAGTAGGTACTCAGCAAACAATTAGTTAATGGACCTGACTCCTGTTCCATCACAATAAGAAAGCCAGTGAGTTAGCAGGAAACACCAATCATCTTTTCCCAGCAGCTCCATGCAGGCCTAGACTTAAAAAAAAAAAAAAATGAAATAGTGACAAGTACATGTTGCAGTAGGGGCAGAACAGTGTTTGCTTGGTCCTCCCACAGACCCAGCAATTATTTAGAATGATTGGGCTGCATGATTCAGTCCAGCTCTCCAACACCAAACCGCCCAACAACCATTGCTCTTAACGTGGAGACCAGATCAGTTGGCATGCCCTGAGATGAGGGCTGCCCCTCTGCCCTGTCCCACTGTCCCAGCCATTGTCTCCTGGACAACTGAGGACTCACAGGAGTTTTCAGAGGCTCGATCTTTTCCATGGCCCAGTGGAAACAAAGAACAGACCATTTGTTGCCCGGTGAGTTGAAGGTCTGTAACTAACTGAAGCTCAGAGCCTTGTTGGCATTTGTGCTACTTACTCTCGGCAAAGAGCTCTTCTTGAGGAAAACCAAAGGACTAGTTAACTCTTATCAATGACTGAAATAATCCCCACAAACATATGGGAGCTCATTTTACATTTAAGGACTATATCCAGTATTTTTTGAGATCCTGGGAGTCTTTATCTGCATGTGCATTTCCCTCCCATATGCAATGTTGTTAGAGTAGTGGGGCTGCAGAGACAACTGATTTGAGCTCTGGATGGATTGATGAGACCAATTGCCTTTTTCATGAATAAGCAAAAGTTCTCAGATGAATTTTGAGCACAGACCTCAGAAAGACCAAAAAGGGGTTTCATATTTGAACACCTTCAGCCACTGCTGGTTGTCCTTTCTCTATATAAAAGTTCAAATAATCTTCAATTTTCCATCAAATCCTTGTCTTTTGGTCCAAACGATGTAATTTGGCTTCCTGGGATTAAGGGCAGAAGCAACTCAAAATAAAACATTTGTCATATTTTCGCACATTTTTTAGGTGTTAGTGAGATTCAGTAATTAAGAAGTGAAATCAGAATAATCTAATGAATTCAGAATTGCCCCGCTATATTCATATGGACTTTTAAAAACAATTTAAATCATGCTTCCCGGACCACATCGAATGTGAATTAATATGCATATTTTTTCCAGAAGGGCTTTTTTCAGATGTTTCTTTGGGAGCCTACGCATCTCTGTTCTCTGCTTTCAGAAAAGACATCTGTGCTGGTGTCAATCGCCCCTGTGAGACTTTGGGTCTGTCTCACCTGTCGGGAATGTGCCAACCTCACCGGAGTTGTAACATCAATGAAGACTCTGGACTCCCTCTGGCTTTCACAATTGCCCATGAGCTCGGACACAGGTAAAGGGCCAAGGAAATGGGGATCTCCTTGCCATGTTTATGCACCACGTTGGTAGAGAGAAGGGAAAGCACCTTAAACGGGGCATCAGGAGTCGGGTTGCATTGTGCCTTGAGACTCACCCTCCTAAACCTCTGTGTGAGGAATCACCTGTAAAGTGGGGATCATCATGTACTTCAGAGATTTCAGTGTCTTTTATTCCCTGGCCACTTGTGCCTGTCTACATCACAGAATCAAAGAGGCTACTACAGTTTGCTGAATTAGAATAGGTTGAGCACAGACAAGGACATAAGCTTTAACTCACTTGATTAATTCAGAAATAACAATCCCTGTTCAGTTCTTATGAAATAGTAATAATATTAATATCACTAAAAAGTCACAAACATTAACATTTTTGCACCCTTACGCTATGTCATCCACTTTATGTTGTGTCATTGAATCCTCTCAACAACCTTATGAAACAGATACTATTGTTAGCCCCATTTTACTTATATGGATTAAAGGAACTCATTGAATAAAGCAGAAATTTAAAACTGCCATACATCGGAAAAGAGCATCAAGCAAATGTCAGTTAACAGGAGGTGCATTTGTCTCAATAATGTGTGAATTTGATTAGATGAATTCATGGAAGGCAGGTTGCAGAATGTTTTGACTGAAGAGATAATGAGGATTCTGGATTTTCCAGGTATCAGAGGAAAGGTATTAGCTTATTTATAACTTAATTTGTTGGTATATTTACTAACAACAAATAAGAGATCATACTATTTAGAAGCTCAGAGTACGGAGCCATGTGAATGACTCAGATATACCCCTTCCCTTTCATGTAGCCACCAGGCTGGATCTCCTCCCATAAAGGAAGGAAGCAAAACCCCATGACATACTTTGAGTGTACAGGTTGAAAAGAGCTGGGATTGGAAAGAGCCCTGGAGATTGGATATTCCAGGCAGGGCCTCCCTGGTCTGGGCATCATTTTTCTCATGTAATACTGGAAGTTTTCAAAATACTTTCACCTGCATGACAAAACTAGAGTATTGGCTTGGGAGTTGGGAAAAGTGAGTGCTTACTCTGGCTTTTCCATCAGCCAGTATTATCACCTTAGATGATTTCCTTCACCTCTCCTCACCTGCTGCCTCATCTGTGAAGTGAGTAGGTTGAACTAGGCAATTTCTTAGGTATTGTCATTTTTTTGATTCTTACCAAAAAGCCCTGGGAGATAAATGTGATATGTTTTAGTATCCTTAGTCATCAGAAATGTAAAGACAAAGAGGTTAAGTGACTTGCTTGTACAGGTAATTAATGATGGGAGACAGAAGGCTAGGTATTGAAAAGACTAGGCTGTAGTTGTTGGCACACTGATAATAAAACTTGGTAAAATGAAAGCTATTCTCATGTGCAAACGTATAGGCATCCTCCATCCTAATATGTGGAGGGATATGTCCCCTGCAGCCTCCAGTCAAGTCTTTGGTGTCAGTAGCACCTGCTGGCTAAGCAGTGCAAATAAATATAACTAAGTCAAACTGAGAAAGAACTGCTCAAGATCTTCCCAGCAGTGGTATACTCAAGGTAAAGAAAAATTGAGAAGACTTGATAAAAGATGCTCTCAAATGCTCATTACCAGCATTCAAAGAATGGATTCCTTATATCTTCAACTTAATCTGGCTTTATAAAAGGATTCAGAAATATGCTAAGCAGGTTCTACAAAATCAGAGTTGCTCCAATTTTTGACAGAATCATTGGCATGATTATCTGGACATGGACCTACCATCTTTGTGAGGAAGGCCACAAAGCCAAGGCCATAAAGCCAAGGGCAAGTATGATCCACCTTTCAGAGTTTAGAAATTCTCCAGTAAAGGTGACAACCTCTTGGTAACATTACTTGAGCACAATTTCCCTGAATTCTTGAAAACAAAGAGTTGTAGATGTTTACTGGTCATCAGAAGTGGTAGATTATGTAACAGAGTAGAAGTGGGTCACTACCTGAATTGATTTGATATTTTGATATTTGTCCCCTAAATGTCAAGGATCTGTGCTCTGATTGCTGATGACTACTTCTAATCATACAGGTAAAGACAAAGTTGTGGATAGCCTTCATTGTTGCACCTCTCCATGTTGTTACAAGCCCCCAACCCCCTTTAACTGGAGTGATTTCCAGAGCACCCTTTTCCCCCCTCTCTTCATTTTTATCCTTTTCCCCTTTGGGGAGCCAGACAATAAAGAATAGGACTTTCTAAAAATAATTGCATATATGGGGAAGATTAGAAAGTAACCACATAGGCCCAGGTAAGAGAGACCTGAGAAGACCTTAAGTTTTTACCTGAGGTTGATCCTTGGCACAAACACAGCCTATAATGATGATGATGATGATGATGATGATGATATAACAATAAAAACAGCAAACTCTAGGGAAGAGGAAGAACCTTATTTCCAGAGTTACCACATTAATAGACTCAAATGTCCATTTTTCCACACACACAAAAATCATAAAACATACAAAGAACCAGGAAAGTATGGCCCATTCAAAGGAAAAAATAAATCAACAAATTGTTTCTGATGGCAGATTTATTACACAAAGATTTTAAAACAACTGCCTTAAAGATGCTCAAAGAACTAAAGAAGATGTGGAGAAAATCAAGAAAATGTTGTATGAACAAAATGAGAATATCAATAAAGAGATAGAAAATCTAAAAAGAAACCAGGATGAAATTTTGAAGCTAAAAAGTACAATCACTGTAATAAAAAAATTAACTAGAGGGAATCATTGGCAGGTTTGAGCAGACAGAATAAGAACCAATGAACTTGAAGATAGGACAATGTAAATGATCAAGTCTAAAGAACATAAAGAAAAAAAGAGTGCAGTTTTAGCCTGTGCAATAAGACAAGAAAAAAAAAGACATAGATTAGAGGGGAAGATGTAAAACTAGCCTTATTTGCAGATAATATAATTGTATCTATAGAAAATCCCAAAGATTGTATGCAAACACACAAACTAGAACAAATAAGCTCACAGGGTACAATATAATCATACAAAAATCAATCACATTTTTATGTACTGTCAATGAACAGGTGGACACTGAAATTAAAAATGTAGTACCTTTTTTTTTTTTTAAAGATTTTATTTATTTATTTGACAGAGAGATAGCAAGAACAGGAACACAAGCAGGGGGAGTGGGAAGGGAGAAGCAGGCTTCCTGCCGAGCAGGGGGCCCGATGTAGGACTCGATCCCAGGACCCTGGGATCATGACCTGAGCTGAAGGCAGACGCTTAACGACTGAGCCACCCAGGCACCCAAAAATGTAGTACCTTTCACAATCACTCAAAAGTATGAAATTTTTACATATAATTATTATATACTTTTAAATCTAACAAAACATGTACAGGACTTGTATGCTGAAAACTACAAAACACTGAGGAAAGAATCAGAGATCTAAATAAATGGAGAAACATACTATCCTCGTGAACTGGAAGACTTAACATGGTCAAGATGAATTCTCCTGAAATAAATATATAGGTTTAATGATATTTCTACCAAAATTCCAGCAAGATTGTTTTTGAAATATAGAAAAGTTATTCTAAAATGTATAGGGGAAGGCAAAGGAATTAGAATAAGTTTTCAAAACAATTTGAAAAAGAGTAATAAAATGGGAAGAATCAGTCTACAAAACTTCAAAATTTATTATACAGCTTCAGTAACCAAGATTGTGTGGTTTGGGTGGACGGAGAGACACAAAGATCAATGGAATCAACCAGAGAATGCAAAAATAGTGCAAAACAAATATATTCAATTGATTTCTTGGCAAAGGTATAAAAACAATTCAGTGGAGGAAAGGTAGCCTGTTCAAGAAAGGGTCCTGAAGCAATTGGACATTCATAGGCAAAAATTTGAAAAATATAAAAAGAACCTCTACTTAAGTCTCACATCATATGCAAAAATTATCTTGAAGTAGAACACAAACTTAAATGTAAAATGTAAAACTAAAAACTTTTAGGACATAAATAGGAGAAAATTTTCAGTATCTAGGGTTAGGCAAAGAGTTTCTAAACTTGACATCAAACGTGCAGTCCATAAATGGAAACATTAAAAAATTGGACTCATCAAAATTAAAAAAATTTTGACTCTTTTAATAGGATGAAAAGACAAGCCACAGCCTAAGAGAAAATATTTGCAAACCCTATGTAGTGGCTTGAACAGTGTTCCCTTTCACTCATTCAAGGCTACTTGGAACTTCAGAATGTAATCTGTTTTGGAAATAGGGTCTTTGCAGATGTTAATAGTTAATAATTTTGAGATGAAATCACCAAATCATCAAAAAGGATATATAAATGGCAAATAAGCACTTGAAAATATATTCAACATTATTAGCCATCAGGGAAATGCAGATTAAGACCACAATGAGATATTGCTACACACCAATCAGAATAACTAAAAAAATAGTGGTGACACCAAATGCTGACAAGGTTGCAGAGGAGCTGGATCATTCATACATTGCTGATGAGAAAGTAAGATGGTTTAGGCTCTATAGAGAACAGGTTGTCAGTTTTTTAAACAGTAAACCTGTAACTACTATATGGGCCATGTAAAGATGACCTAATAAAATACCATCATTTATTTTTTCTACTAAAATTTTTTTGAGTATAAGTGACACACAATGTTACATTTTCCAGGTATACAATATAGTTTCAGATATACAATATAGTGATTCAACTTCTCTATAAGTTATGCTGTGCTCACAAGTGTAGTGTGTCTGTCACCACACAACCCTATCACACTATCATTGACTATATTCTGGTGTTGTGCCTTTTATTCCCATGGCTTATTCATTCCGTAACTGGAAGCCTGTATCTGCCACTCCCCTTTGCCCATTTTGACCACCCCCACCCCTCTGGCAACCGCCAGTTTGTTCTCTGTATTTACACATCTGATTTTGCTTTTTGTCTGTTTACTCATTTGCTTTTTTAGTTTCCACATATGAGTGAAATCATATGGTATTTGTCTGGCTTATTTCACTTAGCATAATGCCCCCTAGTCCATCCATGTTGTTGCAAATGGCATGATCTCATTCTTTTTATGGCTGAGTAATAATAGCCCATCATATATATATATATGATGGGCTATTATATATATATATATAATGTATATATATATATACACACACACACACACACACACACACACACCACGTCTTCTTCATCCATTCAATTGATGGACACTTAGGTTGCTTCCATATCTTGACTATGGTAAATAATGCTGCAGTAAATATGGGGGACATATATCTTTTTTGAATTAGTGTTTTCATTTCCTTTGGGTAAATACCCAGTAGGGGAATTACTGAATCATATGGTATTTCTCTTTTTAAGTTTTTGAAGAACCTCCATGCTGTTTTCCACAGAGGCTGTACTGATTTATGTGCATGAGGGTTCCTTTTTCCCTACATTCTTTTTTTTTTTTAAAGATTTTATTTATTTATTTGAGAGAGAGAGAGAATGAGAGACAGAGAGCATGAGAGGGAGGAGAGTCAGAGGGAGAAGCAGACTCCCTGCCAAGCAGGGAGCCCGATGCGGGACTCGATCCTGGGACTCCAGGATCATGACCTGAGCCAAAGGCAGTCGCCTAACCAACTGAGCCACCCAGGCGCCCCTTCCCTACATTCTCACCACTTGTTATTTCTTTTTCTTTCTTTCTTTCTTTTTTTTTTTTGATTTTAGCCATTCTGACAGGAGTGAGGTGATATCTCATGGTACTTTTGATTTGCATTAAAACACTGTCTTTTAATTGGCAAAAAAAAAAAGTTTAGAGTCACTGTTAAAGAGAAAGTTGAAAGAACACATAAGCTTGAGTTTGAATGATGGAAAAAAATGCTTTAGTAAAACACAAACCAAACCAGAGAAGACTTTAGGAGCTTCTAAGAAACTTTTGCTTTTGGCAAAAGATACTTCTGAGGTATTTAGTTCTTTCTTTAGCTATATAGCTCCAATTATCTTGGACCAAACTGAGAAACTGAGAAGATCAATGAAATGGCCAGTGGCAGGTCAAGAAAAAACAAAACTGTGATAAACCAGTATCCCCAAAGACACTCATTATAGTTTAATAACATAGATACCCCGTTGTTTCTTAGAAACATGTTTTGTTCCATTACTGATTATGTGTGATGCAAAATAGAAAGTAAAATTAATTACCTTGTGCTATGGCCTTATGTGAATAATTTCATTTTTGAGAGAAAACTTTTTGAAAATCCATTTATGAGGACCCTGGATTATATCTGTCATTTATTCCTGAGGTCTCTTACTACCTTTTTATTAGGCTCCATAGGTACATTACCAAAAATGAAGGTAGAATTCTAGGAGGAAATCTAAAAACTTATCTGAGACCTAGCATCCTTTCCTTTTAAGTAATGAAAATATCATGATATAGATGAACACTTAAAAGGCAATATTCACCCAGTATTTCTCTCCTGCTTCTGGATTTCATTAGAGACCTTTGCATGTTACATATATGAAATTGGCATTTCCTAAATGAGCTTGAAAAGCACACAATCACACTTTTCATGGTTTTTGTCCTCTGCTATTACCTCTCCACCATAACATGAATCACAAATCACAGGAATGAAAGGTACAGCATAAGGAATACGGTCAATGATATTGTAATAGTGATGTAACTGGATGGATGGTAGCTAAACCTACAATGAACAAAGCCTAACGTATAAACTTGTCAAATCACTAAGCTGTACACCTGAAACTAATGTAACACTGTGTCACCTATACTCAAATAAAAAAAATGAATAATAAAAGGCAAGGAATATTCATCAAATGATACCCTGAAACCCAGATAATTAACTTGCTGTTTCACATCTATACTAGGGCAAACTCATCTCATAGGAGTTGAAAGCCAAACACGAGGTAAAGCAGATGACCCCAGCAGCCCAGTAAGTTGTTGGAGACTGTAGAGGGCTCCATACAGCCAGCTGCGCTTCAGCTTCCATCCCGCCTGCTGGCAAGGAGCTTCCTGGAAACAAACCCTCCAGCCCTAGGACCCCATGTGCTTTCACTGGCCCACTATGCTCATGGGACAGGAGCACCCCATGCATTTAGACATGGTAGACACAGCCCAGAGGGACATTTGTTGTTAGTAGCACTGCTTTTCTCTCATAACATGGGGGTACAGAGGGGTGACAAAGCTGGAGGGGGAAATCCTTTAGTGAATTAAAAACTTTAGATAGAACAGGGGCCCCTGGGTGGCTCAGTTGGTTAAGCTTTTGACTCTATTTCGGCTCAGGTCATGATCTCAGGGTCATGAGATCAGGCTCCATGCTCAGTGGGGAGTCTGCTTGAGATTCTCTCTCTCTCTCTCTCCCTCTGCCCCCCACCCTGTGCACACACACATTCTCTCACTCAAATAAATAAATAAATCTTAAAAAAAAAAAACTTTAGATAGAACAAAATGAGCTTTAAGGGAACTGACATGTTTTGAACGTAGGTTTGAATCCACCCAGTGTGTAGGATGCAGCTGTACGGTTCTTGCATTAGACTATCCACTGCTAGAAAAACCATTATTCAGGCATATTTTTGAACCACGCTTACAGTTTAGGGTTTTTACTAATTATTGAGCAGGTGAACTTGTAGAATACTTCATGAGCTGGGTAAGAATGGATATCAAACAGCCTAGGGAAGGCCTGCTTAGAATAAAAGCTTTCATTGAGTCACATTCGTTGCGGCTGAGTGAGAAGAGTTTTGTAGATTAATTCTCTGATTCCTTTGTGAATTTTGTACTTACGTGGAATGTGATCAGAGTCTGGAAGTAAGTCGATAACATCATAATGCATTAAGCAAAATACAAGAAACCTTTAAATCCTCTGTTCAGATTTGGAAATTTGAGCCAACAGGCTGGGATACAAGTGTGCCATCAGCAGATCCCAGTGAAGAGAGTTCTTGTGGGGACCTCTGCAGGCAAGGCGATCTTGGGGCGATCCTGAGGACTCAGCTTATAAATGGACACTTCTGAGTCCGCTTCCTTCCCCAGCACCCCTTGCCATGGTGGGCGAGCTCTGTCGGGGCGTTCAGGGCTGCTTCACCTGGTCAGCTCTGGCAGGGGGAGGCCAGGGAGCAGGGCGAGCAAGACGTGGGTAAGAACGCTGATCGAGCAGAGGACCTGATTTTACCACTCACGAGCTCTGTGATGTTTTAGAAGAAGTTAGACAAGGATCAAAACAACAATAAAGGATTTCCATTATTCACAGAGCCCTTGTTATATGCCAGGCCTCGCTAAGTGGTTTTCAGACTCTTCCATTCAGATCTGACCCCAGCATTGTGATGATCTCTGCATTTTCCAGGAGTGGAGCTCCCAGATCATTAAGTGGTGGAGTTGGTACCCTCCAGATCATCTGTCTGTGAAACCCCTGCTCTGACCACTGACCCGGGAGGCGTCCCTAATGCGTCCGATCCTGGGGGACTCCTGTGACAATACTCAAAAGAAACTCAGTCACTCAAAGCTTGTGGCCTTTGACAAAGTCTCTCATAGGCTGTCCTTTCCATGCCCTTCCTTACATGATAATGAAAGGGAGAAGGAAGGTTTGGGTGTTTGGTGCTGTGGTCGCTGAAGCCGGAGGAAGAAGATGGCTTGAGGCAGGATTTGCCCTCCTTCCTCCAGACTCCTAGAAAGCTGAACTGGGAGCTCTCAGCCAAACAGAAGTTTTTGAATTAGCCGCATGGTTCCCATGGTTGCATAGGCTTAAAATGTTTCCTGTGCTTTTTAGTTCAAAATTAGTTATCCCTCTCCAGCTTCGGAGTCCCACTTTGTAAACAGGTGCATTCTGCACAAAAGTGGCTCTCGGTGGGTAATTTTCACCTTGGAGAGACTGTAGTTTTCTCCCTGTTTCATGCCCCCGCCTCCTTAATACTCTTGTGTTTTGTGCCCTCCTGCAGCTTCGGCATCCAGCATGACGGGAAGGAGAATGACTGTGAGCCCGTGGGCAGGCACCCATACATCATGTCCCGCCAGCTCCAGTACAACCCCACCCCACTGACGTGGTCCAAGTGCAGCAAGGAGTACATCACCCGCTTCCTGGAGTAAGTGACAGCACGTTTCAGGACGGCCTGACTTGGCGCTCTTGAAACTGGAAGTCCATTGGAGTTTTACCTGAGGCCTGGAGAAGTCTCCATTCCTCTCACAGATCATCGGATCAGGTGGCATCAGAAGGGGGGATTTCACTTCTGCTCTCTGCCCCTGAGATGTAGGTGGGTCCTGCCTTCCCACCTCGCCAGGTGAACGTGCCGTCCCGTTGCTTGCTCCCGCTCAGGGAGGCTCTTTATGATCTGAGTGTGTAAGTCCCCGGGCACTGGCAGGAACAGCTGGGATATGTTTCGAGTGGTCTCTGAAACCCCTCTGATGATGTTATTTTACTCTCCCGCTTGTATTTCCTGGCTCACAGCTGAAGTAACAGTGTGGGGTATGATTTAATTTCCTTTTAGGCCATTCCTACATCTTGTGCCTGGAGGGTTCTGTGCCTTGTGGAAATAAAGTTGTTTTGAAGGACAAAGAGTTAACCACAGGGATGGAGGTTTCTGTTGAATAAAACACTAAAGACAAAGGAAATCATAAGCGACTGTTCTCCTTTCTGATAACTTGTTTTCAGCCGGGGCTGGGGGTTTTGTCTTGATGACATCCCCCAAAAGAAAGGCTTGAAGTCCAAGGTCATTGCCCCTGGAGTGATCTATGATGTCCACCATCAATGCCAACTGCAGTATGGCCCCAATGCCACCTTCTGCCAGGAAGTAGAAGTAAGTGTTGGGTATCTTGGTGCCTCTGGTGGGTGTGTACCGGGCTTGAGATCTCTAGCATGCTGAAGGAGGGGTCAGGGAAATATTTGGTAATCCAAAGAACCAGACACAGAAATAGAAACCTTCTATTCATGGCAAGGTGTTTGTAAGACAGAAGGTGTGAAGTTGGAGTCATTTACATTCCTTGACCGTGCCTCCTTGGTATTCTGTGGAGACAGCAATCCTTTGCAAGTGGTGAAGAACATTTTATAGTGATTTTCAGGAATCACAGTGATCCACACCTGTAGACTCCATAGTAACCTAAAGTTGCTCCCTTTCCTGAATTTTCATCTGGTTGTAGAGAACCCCCAGATCCCAAAGTAGGAATAAGATTCATCCCAATTCATTCTTCTCCTTAATTTTTAAAATCCAAATTTTTAAAAAAGATTTTGTCTATTTATTATTTGAGATTGAGAGAGAGAAGGGGGGAGCAGAGGAAGAGGGATAAGCAGATTCTGCTGAGCATGGAGCCCAATGTGGGGCTCAATTTCACCACCCTGAGATCACGGCCCAAGCTGAAATCAAGAGTCAGATGCCTAACTGACTGAGTCACCCAGGCACCCCTTAATATCCAAATGTTAAGTCAAGCCCTGACATTTAACATCCCAAAGAGTTTGTGGCTCTGCCCTGTTGTCTTCATTCCCACTGTCCTGTCTTGATTCAGTCTCTCATTTTCTCTCCTTGGCGATTGTAATTACCTAGTCTCCCCCCATTCAAATTGTTGCTCAGGTTATTTCAAAACAACACAGATCTAACCACAGCTCAGCTCCGCTCTTAGGGTCCACTGACCACAGGATGAAGTCCCAACTCCTTTGTGTGGCATTCCTTTGTGATCTGAGTCTGGCCTATTCTCTGAATGCATCCCTTTCAGAGTGAAGGTGCCAGTGTTAACACATAGACATGGGCGAGGCAAGACCCATTGAACCCCTCCCAGATTTGGTGCCGTGTACTGAGTGAGATGAAAAAGATTAGCCCGCAGAAATTAGTAAGATAAGTTGTCTGACCTTGAGGAGCTTGTGGTCTGGTGGAGGAGGCAGACAGAACAATTTCAATACAGTGAGATCAATACACAAAAAGACATGTAGAAAGACCTTTTGAGGAGGCAGTTAGTAACTGTGCTTAAACACAATGAGCAAGACTTAATAGAGAAGGTCAAGTTGGTGCAAAAACTCCTGACCCCTCCCTCCTAACTCGTTCCCAAGTTATGCCAATTCTACCTCCTGAATATCTCTAAAATCCACCAAGTCCTAGGTGACTGCAATAGTTCTCCCACTGCTCTCCTTTCCTGGAGTTTGACGACTTCTCTCAACTCTGATCCATCCCCCAAATGCAGCCAAAGTGACCTTTGTAAATGGAAACTGGATTGTGTTCCTCTCTGATTAAAATATTTCAGTCACCCCATTCCCTACGATGAAGTTTACATTCTCTAAAATGGCTTAAAAGGGGCCTCAGGATTCATCCCATCTCTTGTTCTCTGGCCTTATCTCTTAAAATACTGTTTTAATCCTCCATTCTGTAACCCAGAGTTCTACCTGCGTGTATGTTGGTCTTTATCACTAATCTTCCATATTTTGGGACCTCACCTTCATATTTTTTGTCCCTTTATATTTCTGCATTTTGTGTAATTTATTTATCTTTTGACTCACTAGGTCTCTCTTTAGGTATAACTACTCCTCTATTTAAGCTGTCTGTTGACTTCTTAATCTTATTTATGTTTTGTTTTGTTTTTTTACTTTTGACAGTTTATTTGGTTATTTTTCTAATTTTTCTCTGTTATGGTTTCTTGTTTCTAATTCAGATTTTCAATATGATCTTTTATTTTTTATTTATATTTGAGACATTTATTTTGCCATTTATGTTGCATAATTCCAGAATCCTAAGTCTATGTGGAACTGTTTCTCCTATTTGGGATTTTTTTGTAGGTCTCTCTTATTATAGATGGTTTCCTTGTCTTGATTTTTGTTTTTATTGTAAGCTGTTGGTTGTGAAACTTCCTATCAAGTTATTCTTTAAGGCTGAGATGGCTGGCACATTCTTCCAGAGAGAATTTGGGGTCAGTTAAAATAAATTATTGGTTAGATGTTGTTTGACTACAAGAGTTGTGTGAGGGCCAACATGGGTACAAACTCTCAGGGGTAACATTTACCATGCCTTCTAGAGTTAAAATCAAAACAGACACGTTTCCCAGCTGTGTCCCCAGGTTTCTCTTAGTTCACCATTTCACACAGGGCTAGTCCTTTGGGGTTACAGTCTTTATGAGGTCTCCAGTCCAACTTTCCATGCTACTCAGGCCCAGGTCATTGTCTCCAGTACTCAGGTGACCATTAAAACTAAAGTCTAAGTGACCAGGTTTGTATTTCTAGATCTCCAACATTTTTGCTACATTTTTAGCCTCTGAGGATTTCTCTTACCTTCTTGCCAACTCAGGAATGCATTTAAAATATTTCTACCCACAATTTTAGATGTTTTACAAAGGTAAGGATTTTCCAGGGTATCCTGTGGTTTACTGGACACAGATCACCCTGATTACCTCTGGTCAATTACTGTTTCATGGCTCTGTGTTTATCCATGTACTGAACAGCCTCAATCCCTAAAAGTGCTGTGGGTTTTCCACCACCTCCTGAGCTCTGTATGCTCTGGTTCCTCTGCACCATCCCTCCTATTCATCATTTGGAGCTCAGCTTAAACATCATTTTGCATTCTATTCTGTGTTTTCTTGGACAAAGACTTTATTAGATGATATTATAGTTGCTTTCTATTTATCTGTGCCCTCACCTCACTCTGAGGGAACCTTTCATTCCTGACATTCAGCAGGGCCTGGCACATAGATAAGTAGAGCGAAGACTTGAGATGAATGAAGACTTCAGATTCCTGCATATTGCAGCCAAGATAACCTAATTCTTTTCAGTAAAGAAAAAAAAAACTAAAATACCAGAGAATACAATATTAACCTTCTTTGTTAAAGCCCTTTTTTTTATCTTGAAACAGTTTACAACTCAAAAAAGTTGGAAAAACAGTACAGTGTTTGTGTACCCTTTACCTAGCACATCATTCTTTATAAATGCATAATGAAATTATAAGAAAGTTTAAAAAAAATCCTCGGGGGGGAAAAAAACTAAAGAAGGGAGTGATAAGCACGTTGAGGCTGACAGGGAGAAAACCAGAGAGCCTTAATTTTAAATCCAGTGGCAACAAATGATGACATGCACCCCTGGAGCAAGGCAGGGAGTTGGAATTGAGACTCTTACACAAAGCTGGGGGACTTGAGGAGAGGGGAGCTAGAAGAACTCATTGGCAACAAAGGTAAAGATGGCAGAGAAGCATCTTTTATCTCAGCTTGGGTTTTGAGGGGGAGGGATGCTGGTAGATAACTTTCTCACTAGCAAATACTTGACCACAGGCCAGCCTCACTGATTTTGAGTTCAAATTTATACTCTCGTGTGGTTGTAATGGAGGATAGTCGGAAGAAAGGCAGACGGGCAAGGCCCACCCCTCTCCCCCAGGGGAAACTACCATTAAAAGGAAAAAGACCCCATGTTGTTATTGTCCACCACCCTGAAAGGAGACCTCTACCCTTTCCCACGCAAACAACTGCCTGAGAAGTAGATGAGCATGTAGACAAAAACCTGATTGGGTGACAGGCACAAGGAAGGTTAATCAGATGAAGACAGCCTGCCAACAATCTCATAAAAACCCCTAGATTTAAACGCCAAAATGCCAACCCTCTCTGCTCCCCTCCCTCTTCGGGAGCTTTGTACTATCCCCAATAAACTTTGTTCTGCTGTCCACCACTCTTCATCTGATCTACTTCTTCATTCTTTGAAGTGGCGTAAACTGAGAACTGTAGGCACTAAAGGAAAAGAATCCTGAAACAGAGAACCCTTATGCCAAAAAAATTTAAGATAAACATATTTCTGACCTGGTAAAACCATGGGACACCTGGTAGAAACAAAGATTAAAAACCTGCCTTGGAGAAACCAATGCTCAGCTAAGATGCAGAAAAATCTCCAATAGATAAAGCTTCTGATTAGATGAATTTATCATTCGTCTTCTAATTCAAAATTTAAAACAATCTACAGCTAAGTGAAGAGAGATAAACCATCAATGACTTAGGATAAGTGAATATTTTAGGTAAGGATAATAAAATGAATGCATAAAAGAAGAGTTACATTTGAGAAAAGGAAAAATACACTAGAAGATATTTGTAAGGTATATATTAAAAACAGTTACAGCCTCTAGAAATGAAAAATATGGTCACTGATTTTAAATTCAGTGTTTGGGGATGCCTGGGTGGCTCAGTTGGTTAAGTGACTGCCTTCGGCTCAGGTCATGATCCTGGAGTTCCGGGATCAAGTCCCGCATCGGGCTCCCTGCTCGGCAGGGAGTCTGCTTCTCCCTCTGACCCTCCCCCCTCTCATGCTCTCTCTCTATCTCATTCTCTCTCAAATAAACAAATAAAATCTTTAAAATAAATAAATAAATAAATAAAAATAATAAATTCAGTGTTTGGATTAGACAGCAGACTTGACACAGTTGAAGAGAAAATCAATCAGCTGGAATTTAGAGTTGAGAAAATTACCTCCCATCTCACTTGAGTATTTCCCAGAGTTGCATGATGGAAAACCAGACTTTTTCAACTTCTATATACAAGAAAATGGACAGTTCAAAAATATAAAAGTGAAGTTGAGATGTGAAGGACAGAATGGGAAAGCTCATGAGCAGCAGTTAAGAGTTCCAGGAGAGAACAGCGGTAATCAGGGAGAGGCAAAACTTAGATCAAGATTGAGAATTCTCTAAAATTGTGTAAAGATATGAAATCTTATTTTAAAAACCACTGAATCTAGAACATAGTTAAATAGATGGAATGATGGATGATGGGTGGATAGAAGAAAGACTAAAAGGTGGATAGGAGCAGTGGAGCCATTTCTGATGATATGTAAGAATCTTGTCAACTTTCCCTTGTTCCTACTGTAGGAGGAGAAACAATAGGGAAGACCCGTTTCACTCCCTGGCAGATAAAACAAGCTGGCTACCTGAGTCATAAGTAAATAAGCTTAGGCTGTCTAAGTCGAATAGTTTCCGTTTCCTTCAGTGAGCAGGCTCAAGTTATAACCGCCCAACTGTTTGTAATCAGAGTCCTTTGTGCATAGTTTGCTTTGGCCCTTGATGGTTGCTGTCACCAGTTACCCTGCCTGAGGTCACTGATGCTGTGTCACCCATACAGAAATTAGTCTCCATTCCTAGGAAATGCGTTTTATCTCCTATTTTCTTATTGCTTAGTAGACCATACCACTGTGTATGAATGATGGCAAAGCCCAAATTAAGTTTGAATCAAGAGTTCTTGAATGAGCCCTTCTTCTCACTCTTGCTCACTGCCAACAGCAGCATCATTGTGAGTCTGTGGGTGACCGAGTGTATATTTCACCATCCCTGTAGAAATGCTTTTGTGCAAGTGTTGAAAATCCCAAAGAGTACAGTTTCATACTTGTTTTCCAGAATGTCTGTCAGACCCTGTGGTGCTCAGTGAAAGGCTTTTGTCGCTCTAAGCTGGATGCCGCTGCAGATGGGACCCGATGTGGTGAGAAGAAGGTGACGTGTTGGGCTGAGGAAGGAAGGTGGGAGTGGGGTGGGCCCAGGGTTCTTGGGAGGAACAGGGAGAGGGCCCTGGAGAGCAGCTGTCTGGGTGAATGGAGGTCACACAATCAGACTAGCCAGGGAGAAGGATTCTACTTCCATGATGCCTTTTGAGCTTTCATCGGAAACCGTGAAGGAGAGAGGGCTGAGGCCCAGTCCCACACTTCACTTGCAAAACATCTGTCCCATCTTTTCTTGATGAACGTCTGCAGATTTTATGGCCAATAACATCTGCTGAGCTTATTATCACCCTTCATTTTGACTTCTTCCCCCCTCCATGTTAAAAACTGAAAAGGCAAGCCAGTGGCTTCTGCCTTCCAAAGATGCTGCATTTGAGCCACTTGTTATCTTCATTCTCATCATCTGATCAGACTACATTTCTTGAAATTCTGCCCATTTAACTGAGGAGGAAAGCCAGACACCCAAGAATTCAGATGATAGAAATCCTGCAGACTGCTTGAGAGCAGGGTCATGTGTGCTGCTCAGCAAGACCAGTTGAGCTTGTTGTGAGCCTAAGATGCAGACATTTAATGTGTATTTTTATGCAGCTTAAGAGTGGCATGATCCATCACCAAGATTATAGAACTTGGTCACAATACACAGTGACCAGAAATAATGAGGAAAAGGAGGCCAGCAGAGAAAACATGCCCAAATCCTCAAACAACCAAGTTGCATTGTCTTTTCTTTCTTTTTTGTATGTTCGCTTTCTTAAACTGACAGTTGTGGGAGGATGGCCTTGAAGAGAGAGGAATTTTTTCTGAGCCACAGCTAGAACTGCAAACAACAGATAGAGTTAACAGGGAAGCAAAAATTGTTCTCGATATTAGAAAGAACTTCAACTAGTGTTTTTTGGCAATGAGTGGACTTTCTGCAAGAGGATGAGGTATCTGCTGCCGACATGAGATACCCACAGAGGCTACAGAGAAATGTTATCTCAATGTCAGTCTGCAAAATGTTTGTTTATGGTCTGCAGCAAGATAAGGAGCTTGCAGCAAAAAGTAAATCAATTACATTACAAAACAACTGTGTTACTAAGCAGACTGAGCCGCCGTGCACGTCACAGGAAGACTTTCTCAGTGAAGGAAGCGGTGTGTGGATTTGCCTTCTGGCATGCCTTCTGCCAACCTCACCGAATTGGCTGACTGCAACAAGGCAGCATAAAGATCCCTTCGGTCCCTGACATTGTCTGATTCTAAAACCCAAGACTCTTGGGGGACATTTTTTTGTAAGCCCTTCTTTGTTCTCCATATGCTGTGTGACCATAGGAAGGCTGTTTGCTCCGGGAGAATTGGGTTTAGACTTCTGGGGTTCTTGGCTCAGCTTGCTATGGGAACCTTCATGACGTATGCATCTCCTGCCTCTTCCCTCCCTAGTGGTGTATGGCTGGCAAGTGTATCACAGTGGGGAAGAAACCAGAGAGCATTCCTGGGGGCTGGGGCCGCTGGTCACCCTGGTCCCACTGTTCCAGGACCTGTGGGGCCGGAGCCCAGAGTGCAGAGAGGCTCTGCAACAATCCTGAGTAAGTCTGGCCAAAACTATTTCCCTTCCTTCCACGAGCGCCAGAGACCAATCTTGGATAACGTGATGCCAGTGAGCCCAAGCCTCTTAGGAGAAATTCAGTGGGCTCCTAAAGACTAAAGGGAACCAGAAGATTCTTAAAAATATGGTTCTGTTTTGTTTCATTTTGGTGTGGCACTGGATGCATACTAGAACTTGGGTAAGTAAGCTGATTCCATCATTTGGAGAAATAAGCAAATTTGCAAGAGTATAGTCTATGTGAAAGGTCTTAGGAGACTATGCAGTGAAATCCTTCTAGATAACATCACTCCGTCAGTGAGAGATTACTTAATACTCAATTTTGTTCCTAAGACTGTAGCTTTCTTTCAATCATAATGAACGTTTAATTTTATAAAAATAATTTTCTTCCCTTAAGTAACTAATAAAATAGTACATTTTTGAGGATAATTATTTTGAATGTTTTAGATAAGGATTTTATGAACCTTAAGCTTCCATATTAGCCATATTAAAGGTTCCATAGAAGTTATTTCACAAAGCGGCTTTCAATTTTTTAATCAAAATGCTTAAGTTTTTCATTATTTTAAATTTGTATGATGCTACTATATATGAATTAAATTTAAATTCCCTTGCTTTCCAAATATATATGACATTCATATTTTAGAAAAAAGATTTTATTTATTTATTTGAGAGAGAGAGAGAGTGAGAGAGAGCATGAGCAGAGGGAGAGGGAGATGGAGAGGGAGAAGCAGACTCCCCGCTGAGCAGGGAGCCTGATGTGGGGTTTGATCCCAGAACCCTAGGATCATGACCTGAGCTGAAGGCAGACGCTTAACTGACTGAACCACCCAGTGCCCCCCAAATATATATGACATTCTTAACTTCATTATTTCCTGGTATATGAGTTCCCAAGTAAAATTTTTAAGAAGTGTACATATGATGCCTCTGGTAAGTAGAAAATATGTTAAGCTTCTTTTACTTAGATTTTCATTAGTCTGCACTGAAGAGTAAGAGTCTCTTTTTCTTTTTATAGGCAAATGATAAATGTGATTACAATCTCATTGTAATGAGATACTGATACCCTCAGTATCTCAGTTCCAGATATTACTCCTCCTTTTTATTAATAAATATATTACTATATGTAATATGTGTGCATGTATATATACACATCACTATATATATTTAATAAAAATACATAATAAATTTCTCCTAAAGATTAAATTAATATATATAAAGAGTTTAACACAATACCTACTACATTAAATTGTCCATAAATGGTAGGTATTATAGTAGTTATTATATCTTTTCTCATTTACCACACATATAAGTGTACCTTTGAGGAATTTGGATGAAATTGTTTTTAAATCTTACTCTTTGATAAAAGTTGCTTTTGTTTAAATACAAGATTTCTGTGGCTTCAGAAATTAGAAGCCAGGGATTTCTTATTTTTGCAGAAAATCTTCATTTTATGGGTTATTTCCATGTGATAAGAAATATGATTTCCATTTTAGAGATCAGGAAATGTAGGCGATTTGCTCTGGGACCTATTGTTAGTGCTCTGTATTCAGTCACCGCTGTCTACAGCCTCTCGGGAGGATGGTCAGTAATCTGTGGTGGTCAGAAAGGGACATCTTTGTTGAGGAACTGTAGGATGAATCTCTAACTTGGCCTCATGAGAAAAATGGTTCTAACACCCATCTTAGAGACCACAGTTTGTCATAGAGTCTTCTCAGGTGAGTGACCAAGTCTGATCTCCGTAGCTGGTTTGCTTAAGTTTGTTGAAAACAATGACAATGGAAAAACAGCCTCAGATTCAGTTGTGTGCTTCAGGTTATAGATTCAGGCCAGTGCATGATCAGCTGACATTGAGACTCTACCCTTGATGTTGGTCAGGTGTCTAGTGAGAAGCCAGCAGGGCTTGTAAAAGGCTTTCAGTGATGTTTGTTGGATGGAAATGAACTGGAGAGGTGCTGAGTCATAGAGTGTCACTCTATCATCATGAATAGAAAACCAATCTAACCTCAGATATCATGGACAATTCTTACTACCTTTTACATGGAGTCAGTGAAAGTGAACTGTCTTGGTCAAAGCTCTTTTATGTTCGAGGAACAGAAGCCTATTCAAGCCACATTGAGAAAGGGAGGGAGGGAAGTATAGAAAAATCTCATAGGTATTCAAGGAGAGCAAAGTATAGCAGAACCTCACGAGAAGTACAACTGCAACCAGAAATGAACCCGACTGCCAAGGTTTGAGGTCTCTGTCCCCCTAGATTGTATGGTCCGGCAATAAAACAGTGGATGAGCGCTCAGGCTATGGATTAAAGCAGATAAGGGTTTAAATCTTGGCTCTCTGTCAGCTGGGCACTTTGGGAAGATGTCCTACTTTCCCGTGCCTTTAGAATATTATTTCATTTAGGCTGCTCACTTGCATGCTTTCTGCCTTTTCACTGAGAAGCCACTTCCATCCATCCTTTAAGGCCATTCTCCAGGACAGTTCCGTGAGTTCTTTCCAATCAGCCTGACTTCCACTATTCTCTTCCTTCTTCAAACTCACATTGTACTTACAGTCAGGGATACATAATTGCTCTTAAATTTTCTCTTATTTATTATATAGATGATTTTTTTTTCTCCTCAAGATTATAAGCTTCTAGGAGACACAGGGCATGGGTTGACCTTTTTTTGGACTCTGTCCTCCCTGGAAATGATGTTGAGTACATTGTATAAATACTTGTTGATTATTATTTATAATAATCCAACAATGCTGTCATTTTGAACTCTTACCCTGTGTTAGCTACTCTACTAAATCTTTATGCATTGTCTCGTTTAGTCCTCCCATCTTGTGAGATAAGAACTATTATGCTCATTTCACAAATAAAAAAAAATTGTGGCCCAGAGAAATAAGATAACTTGTTCAAAATCATCTAACTAATAATACAAAGTAAAGCAGAATTCAAACCCTAAGCTATTTGAGCCCATTATGCTGCATTGCAAAAGTAGACACAATTCCTGATTTCAGATGCAGCAAGGTGGAGACAAGAAGACATACATAGATTGCTTGGAGCTTTGTTAAAGGACAGAGAGTTCCTCCTCTTCTGTGACAGCAGTTCTGCTATATTTCCTCCTCCCTTTTTGAGTGAATAATTGATCCTGATGGGAAGGTTGCTATTGCCCTTGTGTGTATTGCAAAGGAAATAAAAGGTTGAGAAGGATTATTCTAAAATAAGATTAACTTATTTATTGATTGAATGTTTATTAAGAGCCTTCTGTACTCAAAGTATGACTTAGAGACCATAGATGACATAGAGCTTGGATTGGATCATCAGTGAACTGTGTTTTGGAGTGGTAAGTATAGGAAGTGCATCTAGTAGGTACAATCAGGTGTCATTGAAAAAGAGAAAGAGTGTATTTCTGGCAGAAATCCAGGAAGAGTTCATAATGGAGATATAGCATTATTCTAGGTCCTGAAAGCATTGGTAGGAAGTGGTTGTTAGGATGAATTAAGTCAGGATCATGAGGGCCTTGAATATTAAGCTGAAGAGGCTGGACTCAGTTCTGTGGTCATTGGGTGCCATGAAAGGTTTTTAAACAAGAAACTAAAGTAATTAAGGTAATCATAAAAATTAGCCAGATGTGCATAGAGTAGATTGAATGAGGGCAAAGATGGGCAGAGGGGAGACAGGAGGAGAGATAAGGATTAGACTAGTTTGGTGATTGTGGGAATGAGGAGGAGGAAACAAATGCAAAGACATGACTGATGATCGGGCAGCTGATGGACAATGGGGTCAAAGGAAGGCAAAGGATGGAGGCTTCTGCAGTCTGACCACTTTTAACTTGCTAAACAGGAATTAGAGAAGGAGCGGATTTTGGAGGGAAAATGATGTATCCCTTCTCGGCGTATATTTTGAGTTTGAGTGCTCGCTTCGGCAGCACATATACTAAAAATATTTTGAGTTTGAGAGGCCGGGAAGATATACAAGCAGAAAAGATACACACGCTGTTTCAAATTAGGCCACTATAGACCTGGGCCTGAATGGTCGTGGGCAACAGCAACAGCCAAAAAATGTATAAAATTGTAAGAATTTAGGTAAAAGGTGAGTTTTGAGGGTAGAGCAGGGCGTGGTTTGGCGAAGAACAGGCGTGACCAGATGGCAAGGAATGTTGAAGGAAAAATGGTAGCCTCTAAGGAAAGGAAACGAACAGCTTGTCTGTGTCCTGCGTAGACCCAAGTTTGGCGGGAAGTACTGCACCGGGGAAAGGAAGCGCTACCGTTTGTGCAACGTCCACCCCTGCCGCCCGGACACGCCCACCTTCCGGCAGATGCAGTGCAGTGAGTTTGACACCGTTCCCTACAAGAACGAATTCTACCGCTGGTTTCCAGTTTTTAATCCAGGTAAGGAGCTATGACAGTATATTCCAGAGGTGGGGCCACAGCCATGATGAGAGAGCAGATTGCTGCGTCAGGGTGTCTGGGATGCCCTGCCAAGCTCCACAGAGAGTGAATTGCACCAGGAGGAGTTTTAGATCTTAGAAGTGGAAACGCTGGCTGGGTTAGGTTGATCAGTACACGTTGAAGGGTTCTGTGGAAAATAAAAGAGACACTTATCAAACATGGTGGCTCAGTTCAGAACAGCGGAGGTGCAGCTAAGCAGTCAGTGGGGCAAGCAGGAATTCAGTGCTGGATTGCTGATCAAAGTGCTCCTTGATGAGTGTGTGAACTGACTGTAATTTTGGCGGAAATTCAGAGAAGGTCATTGTAGGTTTGGAGTCCCTTCAAAGAAGACTGCTAAGGAAGTGTTGATGATTGTTAAGCATGAGAGGTCTTTCTACTGCAAGAAGGAACAGGGAAGGCATTTAAAATACAATCAGTCATTCCAGTTGACAGGAGGAAAAGCACAAGGAAAAACAGGATGGTAGGAATGCCTTCATCAGAAATAAATGAGAGCCAGCACTGGGCCAGAAATCAATATTTTGTATGTACAGGACAGTATAAGAAGTGTAAAAAGTAAAATCAAGCATCTAAAGGATGCACATCTGGAGATGGGGACACAACTGAGCTGGAGAATGAATGGAACATCAGCTTTGACAGTGTTTCCCCTGTGTAAGTTCCCAGTTACACCTTCTCTTCTGAAACTGAAGAAGAATCATCAACCATTAGGTACAGATTAGCATCCAAAAATATCTGTGCAATGTGTTATTATTCAAGTAGAGAATGAAACAGAAAAGATTTTCCTGAGCTAAGGAAATTTGAGTCAAGGGAGTAAAGAATAAGCAAAATTTTCATGATTTTTTTTAAGTTTCTGAAGTTTCAGTATGATAGAACACAAGAGGAATTGTGTGAATGAAAATTACATATTTGGACTGTTTAAAAAAATTATAGAGTCGATTGTTTTTGAAAGAAAAACTCAATAAGACTCAATAGTGCTTTGCCATTTTGGGTCTCGGAAATACCCTGATGGCTTTTGGTTGTCATGGGCAACGTTTGCTCCTTGCTCCCACACTGCTGATCATCATTCATGCTCTAGGGGAGTGAGTCATTTGGTTATTGGGGCAATTCGGCTTCCTGACCCAGGCATTTGAATACAGCAGAACATGTGTATATACTCATGTGGACACACACACACACACACACACACACAACTAACTAATGATGAAAGGTACATCCAGTCAGTACTATCTGTATTTATATTTTGGACATTCTCTATTTTGTTGGAATTATTTGGGATAGTAGTACTGTAGACCCCGAATGAGCAACCTTCCAGAATTAAGACAGCATAGCTGCCCCAGCGTTGTGAAAGGGGCTTAGTTTGGGGTCCGCCTCCTGTCTGATGCAGGGTGGGGCTTTGAGCTGAACTCTGACAGCTCCAATAGCCGAACCTAGAATAAGGAGATCTGATTTGACTTGGGTTTTCATTTATTTACAAAGAGTTTGCTGTATGCCTACATATTGCATAGCAGAGCAATAGGTACCAAAGAAATGAGTCATAAAAGTGGACATAAACTTCACTCACTTTGGAGGGATTGTTTTGCATCTGTCACTGATATTGAGGCTGTGTAAACCAGAGGAGGGAATTCAGCTGAGTGCCATCTGCTGAACTCACTATCCACCTGGGCTGTAAGCCTCCCTCCTCCGTCCTCGTGGCTTTCTTGCTGGCTCAGGAGCCATTATTGAAGCATAGTAACTTAGCTGCTAATCCAGAAAGCTAACACCTTGACCAACACACTGATTTATTTCCCTCATTAAACTCTAACCTGCGGAGTTGTTATTTGCTTGGTTGATGGGCACCCCTGGTGGTGAGAAGTAGGTCGTTCACGTCAACAACTGGGAATGGAGCATTAATTCTGTGCCAGGCATGGAGCACTTTACCCTCCCAGCCTTATCATTAGAAGTCACCAGAGGATAAAGCAAATGTACAGCAGGGTTTTCAACCCACTCAGTGGACAGTGAGAAGTGTCTTGGGGAGTGACCTTTGGCAGATGTGCTAACTAGCCAATGACAGAAGAATCATAGATTTAAACATTTGGAATAAGCATAGAATCTCCATCAAATCTTGTAGTATTCCATGGAATCCCAGGGCTTCCAAAAATGCTTGATTCTAGTTTCATTTTTCAAAAAACTTTTTAAACTAGTCTTTAAAAGTGCACGTGATGTGATGAGCACTGGGTGTTACACGCAACTAATGAATCATTGAACACTACATCAGAAACTAATGGTGTACTAGATGTTGGCTAATTGAACATAATAAATAAAAATAAAAGTGCAATAAAGAACAATGCTTACACTAAAAAATACTATATTTCAAATTTTAACATACCAAAGACCACCAGTGCACTGACTTACACAGTCAAATTAATTTGGCATTCTGCAGATCTTGGAAAAAAAGTCTCCTGTCAACACAATTTAATTGAGAAATATCCTGAGATTGCAGGCTGAGTTGCTCTAAACTGTTCTTATTTGTAACTGTTTTCCTGTATGAGTCAAGATTTTTCAATACTGTGCAACCAAAAAACTCAGAAAAAAATTAGATGCTGCCATCAAGTCTGTAACTGCCATCCATAACTTGACTTCAAAATTTCCTTTTCATCTTAATAATTTCTTTCGATCCCACTGACTTATTTTTAGCCATTATATCCTTGAACTTACAAAATTTTGCTTAATAAAATCCTGACTTTAAATCCTTGCTTTATTTGCAAGATCTTGTTGGAAAAAAGAAAAATAATTATTCTGCTTAAAAGATTTAAAAACTACTAATCTAGATCAACTTCCTTTCCAAGATAGACATTTTCTTTTCCAGCACTCCTGACAAAAAAAAATTATCCAAACTCCCCTTGATCACTTCCATGTAGGTACCAGTGTGAAGAGCTGCCATGATCAACTGCATTTTCTGAGCCAGTATTTATATAAGCATGAGATTCTATATTTTCTCACTTACCCCCTTCCCATCCTTGGAGGTAAAGAAGCTTAGTCTCAGAGGAGACGATAACTTATTCATGGTGACAGGATTTTACATAATACAGCTGGAATTGAAGCATAAGTCTGACTAAGAAGCTAAAAAATGAAATCTTGCCATTTGCAACAACGTGGATGGAACTGGAGGGTATTATGCTGAGCGAAATAAGTCAATCAGAGAAAGACATGTATCACATGACCTCACTGATATGAGGAATTCTTAATCTCAGGAAACAGACTGAGGGGTGTTGGAGTGGTGGGGGGTGGGAGGGATGGGGTGGCTGGGTGATAGACACTGGGGAGGGTATGTGCTATGATGAGCACTGTGAATTGTGTGAGACTGCTGAACCACAGACCTGTACCTCTGAAACAAACAATACATTATATGTTAAAAAAAAAGAAGAAGAAGATAGTAGGAAGGGAAAAATGAAGGGGGGGAAATCGGAGGGGGAGACGAACCATGAGAGACAATGGGCTCTGAGAAACAAACTGAGGGTTCTAGAGGGGAGGGGGTTGGGGGATGGGTTAGCCTGGTGATGGGTATTAAAGAGGGCACGTACTGCATGGAGCACTGGGTGTTATACGCAAACAATGAATCATGGAACACTACATCAAAAACTAATGATGTATGGTGATTAACATAACATAATAAAATAAAATTTAAAAAAGCTGATAGATGATAGATTGATATAAATATAGATTGAAACTAATTTATGTAGGTTCTCAGGGACTTTATTAGCCTGTGTTAATAGAAATGTGTTTATATCCTGCATCTTCTATTAGGAAATGACCAGAGCCTGGTCTCAATGTCATCACTTTCCTGGAATCTTTCTTTTTAGATTTTCTTCTTTCTCGGAACACCCAATTTAGCCCAAATTCATTTAGGCTAATTTTTTAGTTGTTGCTTCCAGATATTTAAGCCCTAGTGATGCTTGACGCCAGTGAGGTTTCCAGCAAAGGTGGGGGATCTGACACGAAGTCAGACCACATCTGCTCCTCGTGGAATAGGATCGTTCAGGAACATCTTTCAGGAATTGTTGCAGTTAGGGTTCCGAGACCGGCACTAGCAGGCAGGAAGTTCAGCAGCTGTGGAAGAAGAGGAGAGGGAAGGCAGAGGGAGTGTGCAGGGGGGAGGCTGTGCTGCAGTGCAAGCTCAGCAAAGGCTGTACCCCACCCCACGGGGAGCTCTGCAACCAGCACAGAGTTTCAGAGTTGCCAGGTTGAGGGGGGATCTTATGCCCCGGCTCCACCGGTCACGGGGTGTGGTCTACCTAGGGACGGAGTGAGTGTCCTTGGGTGGGGAAGCTCTTAAGCCACGGTGACAGCTCGGGGCTAGTGCAGGCGGTGCTCCCACGAGCTGGAGGGCTAAGGCCCACATCCGGGGGCCTGGGTGGTGTGCACAGAGCTTATTACAGTAATACTTGGGCTTTCAATAGAAACAGCCTTTAAAGAGAATGTAAGTGTGGGGAGCAACCTGCGAGCTCTTCTAGCCAGAAGCCACTCATTGGACAGATTAGGAATCTGAGGCTTCAAGAGAGGAAATGATGGAATAATATGGATGATGTTTGCAGACACCCCAAAGCCAGTCCCAACCCTCTTGGCCCTCACTTTCCTCTACAGTAAGAGACGGAAAATGGAAAGACTCACGAACTCATCTTCCTGGGAGACCCAATTCTGACCAAAGAGATAAAGATGGAGGCCCCACTGGGTAAAGCTTCTGGGAGGGTTTTTTGTTTTTGTTTTGTTTTTTTAGAGGCAAGTGGGGGTGCAGAGGGAGAGAGAGAATCTTAAGCAGGATCCAAGCCCAGTGCACATGCAGAGCCCGACGCGGGCTCCATCTCAGGCCCTGAGATCGGACCTGAGCCAAAATCAAGAGTCGGATGCTTAACTGACTAAGCCACCAGGCGCCTCTGGAAAGGTTTTTAATGGTACCAACCGAGCTGGCCTTCACCCCCTCGCCTTTCTGCCATTCACCCTTCCCCCCTCCGGCTGCCCGGTGGGGGGGGGTGGGGGGGCAGAGCAGCCACACTGCAGCCAGAAAGTGGACACTCCCTGCCGAGTGGCTGAGCAGGAAGACTGGAAGGAGGTAAACTCCTACCTCTGAATTTCCTATCATGTGGGGGAAAATAAAGTCCTGTCTATTACAGACAAGGAAGCAACATTTTCTGCTACTTGCAGTGAAACTAATTCCTTTTTTTTTGTTTTTAAGATTTTATTTATTTGACAGGGAGAGATACAGTGAGACAGGGAACACAAGCAGGGGGAGTGGGAGAGGGGGAAGCAGGCTTCCCGTTGAGCAGGGAGCCCGATGTGGGGCTCGATCCCAGGACCCTGGGATCATGACCTGAGCCGAAGGCAGTTGCTTAACGACTGAGCCACCCAGGCGCCCCAGTGAAACTAATTTCTAACGGATGTTCCACAAATAAGTGAAACCGTGTGATTATCCTGATAGTGGGGAGAGCTTATATTAGACTTAGGTCAGTATTTGCTCTGTGCCAGGCCCTCCACTCAGCATGTTATATAACCATGTTTTCCTGATTTTTCTCTCTACAAGAAAATCGTATGGGGAAATGTAGGGTTTTCACCCAATTTATCCAGATATGCTGATAGATGTAGAGAATTTAAGTGACTTGCCCAAACTCAGACTATAGAGTAGAGCCAGGAGGAATTAGCCCAGGCCTGACTGTAGCCTAAATGTTAACCAGTAAAACAGACACTGGGCTAAGCCTGTGTCCTTAACAACCAGGCATCACATTTTGAATTTTACCTAAGATGACGTTCCTATTTTAAGAACAGATGATCTCATGGCCAAGGAACTCTGGTGGGGGGAAAAGAGCCCCAACTGCTGTTTGCATTATGACAAATGCTGGCTTTGTTAAACTGATCTGTCTTGAATCCTTGAAAACCAAGTGTTTCTAAACATTTAAGCATTATGACAAAATTGTTCTTAAATAATTTAAGTTGTAATTCCAAAGGTAGAATCACAGTTCTTAAACACATTAATCAAAAGACAGAACATAAAAATGTATAGCAAACAGAAAATATTACTACATTTAGCCTCACCTACAACATCAGTGAAATAGGTTTAATTTGTTTGAAAAAATTAGCTCTGTTCTTGTTTTTATAGCTCCACAGTTATTGTAGAATATATTAATTTTAATGCCTTCTTCTGTTTGGCTAATGTATATTTTGATATATTTGGGGATTATAATATTGCCATATCAGAAAGTAAAAGAATGTATCAGTTTAGACCAGCCAAAAGTTACAGATCTTAGCAATTATTTGATTTTTGGTAAGGAAGTTTTCATATGTTTTTTTCCTTCAAGCTGATCTGAGCTTAGTCATTAAAATGAGTTTCTTTCTTAAGTTAAATATTACTTGTTACAACAATAAAACATCTTAAGTTATGCCTTCTGCTTAAGGTTTAGTATTTCTTAAAATCTGGCAAGGAACAGCAGATGTGCATATCACCCTGTCTTCTGCTCATGCACACTTCGTTGTCCCATCAGATCTCACCTATAAGACACAAGTTCAAGTACAAAATTAAGAGCTTCAAGGGGTGCCTGGGTGGCTCAGTGGGTCAGGTGTCCGACTCTTGATTTTGGCTCAGGGCATGATCTCAGTGTTGCGAGATCCAGCTCCGTGTCAGGCTCTGTGCTGGGCATGGAGCCTGCTTGGGATTCTCTCTCTCTCCCTCTGCTCCCCAACCCCACTCTCTCTCTTTCAAAAAAAGAAAAAAAGAAAATTAAGAGCTTTAAGACAGTGACACAGAGCATTCAATCAAGTGTGATGCCCTGGCCAACTGCTTTGGGGCTCATACCCATGGAGACCTGCCTGAAAATGGAATGTAGAAACTGGATTTTTTTAAATGGTGAAACTCTAATAGCAAACTTACAAAATGTGAAATGCATCAAAAGTTTTCCTTTACCTAAGAAATACTTTTTCCCTTCTTACCAAGTTTTACCTTTGGCTTCTAATGACCACTTCTTAAAATCATTATCCGAAAATCTTGAGCCATCCTGTTTCACCAGAACCAAAAATTCAGTAGGTTCATTCAGTTACCTAAGCTTCCTTGGAGAGGATTAATCAGACAGTGTGAGGCTGAGAGTTCACCAGTAAATGAGTCTGAGACTCTTCCCTTAGCTGAATTATAAATGGATTTGAATGCTCTTGAAAGGTAGAGGGAAAAAAAAAAAATCTTATGATCCAAAGGGTGTGTCAGGGCAGATGAATAAATCTGAGTGAAAATACTCAACTCTGTGGATGTTCTGAAATCCATGAGGTTGGGATAGACTCTCTGATACTCATGATGACCATGGAGAACTAAGAGCATCTATTGCTACTCCTGTCTCCTTCTGCAGAGGCCCATGTCCTAGGCCAACCTAATGACATACCCAAAGCACCATGGAAGACGAAGGCCAGAGGAGATTCTTTATTAGATTATTCCTAAGACTCCATGGACCACTGTGCTTAGATTCGGTAGAAATTTGTGTTTCTTACATGAAGTAGACTTGAACTAACCTGTCTGACCTTGAAGGATATATTAGTCATGTGTTACATAAGGAAAATGAAAAGAAGTCCTAAAAGGAGGGCCTCTCTTCATGGAGATGTGTTATTATACAGAAGAAAGGAGACCTTTCCAGTGTTCTCGTTGGATAGCCAAGACATTATTTTTTTTTATTTTATTATTTTATGTTAGTCACCATACAGTACCTCAAAAACCCCGTTAGTTTTTGATACAGTGTTCCATGTTTGCATTGTTTGCATATAACACCCAGTGCTCATTGCAATACGTGCCCTCCTTAATACCCATCACCAGGCTAACCCATCCCCCCACCCCCCTCCCCTCTGAAACCCTCAGTTTGTTTCCTGGAATCCATAGTCTCTCATGGTTCGTCTCCCCCTCCGATTCCCCCCCTTCATTTTTCCCTTCCTTCTCCTAACGTCCTCCATGCTATTCTTTATGTTCCACAAATAAGTGAAACGGTGTGATAATTGTCTTTTTCTGTTTGACTTATTTCACTTAGCATAATCCCTTCCAGTTCCATTCATGTCGATGCAAATGGTGGGTAGTCATCCTTTCTGATGACTAAGATGTTATTTTTAAAAGGAATGTATGTTTCCTTAAAAAACATGCAAGTGTACATAATAGAATGAAATAAAAATAAATTACTATCCCACCATGCTTAACTTATTCCTTAGAGGCAACCATTGTTAACAGCAGGTTTTAGTTTGCACACAAGATGAAACCATACCTTGCTAGTCTTGCAACTTTCTTTATTCATTAGCAGAATGTCATAATATTACAGCTTACTTCATTCCTTGTAGTGACTGCATACTGAGTCTGTGAATAAACTAAACAACATTATATGAGTACAACTTCATTGATCCGTCCTTTTCTCTCTGGATAAACCTTTAATGCTGCAATGAACACCCTTGACTTCTATCACTAAGGTCAAGGTTCAGTTTTATGACTGAGTTGATTCTCTCTCCGGATCGAGATGATCTCTTTGCCACTTGGTCCCAAATTTTCTCCCTAACAGTGTTGACCTCTGTCATGTCTGTTAATTAGTAAACATGCGTTAGGAGCCTTTTCTAGGGGTAACGGCCTGCTAGTATTCATTGGGAAAGGTTAATGGTAATAACTTGCCACATCTAAACAACCACCCTGTGCCAGATACCCCATTAGAGGTTTTAATATCATTCTCGGACAAGCCCACTGCTCAGACTAGAGACCGAGGAGGCCTTGGGTGAGATGTAGGGGTCATGGCCGAGACTGGAATCCCTGGGGATCTGATGTTCAAGCTGTGTGAAGCAGAATCCCCTGGACTGTGCTTATTCTCACCTTTGTTGTGCAGTTGAGTCCTCAACAAGCATGTCTTACGGCTCCTCCTCCACATTCTGAGCTGGCCAATAATGGCCGGTCAATGCACAGAGGATCTAAGTGTCCTCGAGGACATTGCAGCTTGGCTGAGGAGCTTGTAAAATCCATAGTCTCGAAAGCATAGAGCTGTGAAGACCTCAGTAGTTACTGTGTGAGCAGAACATCTTTGAACCGGGTCCAGAGTGGCAGTAAAGGAAAGTCATGGAACCACCTGCTGATCTAGCAGGGATCTAGAATTTTTTATGCTAAACTGACAAGACAGAAATTGTTTAGGAAATAGTAACACAAAGTCTGGATTTAGTGTAGAACTGATTAGAAGTGGTGTAACAGAATAATCTGAAGGAGAAGAGGCTATTTCAGGAAAGGTTTGTCTGTGTGGGAAGGAGAACTGAACCAGCATTACAAAATATGTGTCTTTTGGCTGCTATAGGAGAAGATTGGAATGATAGAAGCATAGCATGGTGGGGCAACCCCAAGACCTTTAGAATTCATCTAGAGTTTATGGTAAAGAGGTGAAAACAACAATCATAACTGCCATTTGTCGAGCACTTACTGTTATACCAGATCCCATGCAGAGTGCTCAACATATGATCTCTGTCTTAACCCTCACCAATTGCATTGCCAGGTGGGTATTATTATCCCCGTTTTTCAGATGAAGAAACTGAGTCACAGAAAGCTTTAGTAACTTTCTCAAGGAAATATTGGACTTTCATGAGCTAAAATTTTACATACACTCTCTGTAGAAATCAGAGGCTGGTGATTCTCTGTATTTAAGCCCTGTGAGAGAATATTAAAATGGAGTCCCACTGGAATTCTACCAAGTTCTCACCTCAGATATGAGCTGTAAATAAATGCATTGCCTAATAACCTAAAGAGTAGATACTTCAGAGAGCTTTTGTTAAAGAAAATTCTGTGCCTGTAGGTTAGGGGATAGTAGAGTGGGCTCTAAGCTAAAGCACCAGGTTTAGCTCTACCACTCACACTGTGAGATCTCGGGAAACTCCATTTTTCTGTGCCTTATCTATGAAATGGTGATAATAAAAGAACTAACACCATAGGGGGGTTGTGACTGTTAAAATGAGAGATCACTGCTGTGAAGCACAACAAGATCTGGGAAAGAGTGTGCAAATGATATATTGGCTGTTTTTTTTTTTTAATTTTTTTAATTTATTTATTTGACAGAGACAGAGAGAGCAGGAACACAAGCAGGGGGAGTGGGAGAGGGAGAAGCAGGCTTCCCGCTGAGCCGGGAGCCCGATGTGGGACTCGATCCCAGGACCCCGGGATCATGACCTGAGCCGAAGGCAGTCGCTTAACCAACTGAGCCGCCCAGGCGCCCTTGGCTGTTATTTTATTAAGCAAAATTCCTCTTAACTCACCATATAAACAAGACTAGTGAAAGTCTCTGGATAGTTTTTTCCTTCAGGGAGTGAGTCAAATAGTACAAGCCCAGAGGGAGTAAAACTAAGGCAACCGTTGGAACTTCACCAGTCTGGAATTCAGTACAACACTTGCCATTGGATGGGGATTTCCTTGCTAGGAGGACCCATTTATACACAACCCCTGAGAGTGAGCACCATCTTAAATTTTGCAGCCTCTTCATTTCTAGTCCCAGCCCTTCCCAGCAGGCTGCAACAGATAATTCCTTTAGAAAAGCTCCGGAATTACTCAGAGCTGCTTTCTCTTTGTGCTTTATGTGTCCAAATACAAAATCTCAAATCCAAATTCTAAAGCTCAAATCAAAGTCTTATTTAACAGTGTTTCCCCTGCCTCCATCCTTCTACTTAATAGCCCAGTGTTTCATGAAATGATTCCCCAGACTCAGCACACCTGGATGGGTGATCCCATCTCCAGGAGAGCAGAGCTGCACCCAGGGGGCTCCCTCTACGTCCCTTCTGTTCTGGTTCAGGCAGTGACAGAGCTAATCACATTGCCAGGAATAAAGGTTTACAATAATCCCAAGTCTTGCTTTGTCCCCGGGTCTTCTGGTCCTTTTCCATTGGTGCTTTGTGCTGTGATCTCTCCAACTCATTTTGACTTTGTTCATTTCCTCAGACAACTTATCCACTGCTCTTTGTATAACATCAGTCAGTATGCTTCCTTTGTTTTTACCTTTGTCCTCTAAGCTTTAAACAGATGCTCTTGACCTCTGTCTCAAGTTTGCCCAGAACTTCTGCTCTTAGTTATGTTTGTGTTTTGTACTTTTATTTCTTTACCAAATGGATCTTGCATTCTTGAGCAGCCATACCTAGGGTTGAACACTCTGGCTTTGTGTTAGCTGGGTATTTGTATTAGCATCCACACTGGGTGGGTCCATGGCATATGGTCGATGGCTGGTCTCATTGAGCTCTCAGCTGGTCACCCCCCCCAGAAACTCAAGTCCTTCCTCAATAAACAGATCCAAAAGAGATTCCCCACAAGAAAGACCTTTCTGAAAAATACATTCTCAGGTTTTTCAATTAAAAAAAAAACAAGATGTAACATTCACAAGGAAATTACTATATGAATTCTTCATATCATACACAGGTATTACCTATTAAAATTTTTAAGGCAATTTATGCTTTCAAAGTTATCTTTCTGGTTACTGTATTTACCTATGTATAGGTACATATTTTATTAAGTAAATCTTTAGAACAGTTCTTGTGCTGGAAATCAACCCATCCTCATTCACAAGGGAGTAGAAAATTAAACCCTAAAATATATTCATTGTAGGACCCAGCATAATGGGATAGACCATTACGGTAAGCACGTTGGCTTCAGCTTCAGCAAAAAATCAGGCTTTCTGTTTCTCTGTGTTTGTAAATCTGTGTCCAAGGACTTCTTGGACTTGAGGAGAGCAAAGGAAGATGTTCGTTGGTGGTGGGGTCATGATAGTGGTGGCAGTGTTCGTAGAGACCTGGCCCCGTGGGAGGGGACTGCCTCTTCCCTAGAGGTCTACTTACTTTGCAGCAAACGGTGGGCAGGCGCCATGCTTGTCTGGAGTCCTGTGGTTGCTTTTACTTCGTTTCTAGGTTAACACCAGAGGCTCCGCACCTTCTCTTTAGAAGCACAGTTCAGTGTTTGATTGAAAGGTCTCATCATTTATAACAAAGGGCATAACATTTTAAACAATCTTCTAGATTTAATTTGTTGTAGAACCCTTTAACTGGAAAAAGAAAAAAAAGCCTGCCTTTCAGCATGTGTCACAGGAAAGGTGAAAGATGGGAACCTCCAGATAAACGACTCTTGGGGGGTAGTATGTACAAAAATAATCCTGCAGGAAGGGTGCTGAGCTAAAAAAGCTAACTTGCAAGGATTTGTCTCTTTTTCACTCCAGCACATCCTTGTGAGCTCTACTGCCGACCCATAGATGGCCAGTTTTCCGAGAAAATGCTGGATGCTGTCATTGATGGTACCCCTTGCTTTGAAGGTGGCAACAGCAGAAATGTCTGTATTAATGGCATATGTAAGGTATTGGGTATGTTTCCTTAATCTACAACTTTATAAAAATCATGATTTTTATTAATTCAGGAAGTCAGGTGTTCTAAGCTTTTGCTTTCATGACATTGGCACGAAAACCTCACATTGGTCTGGTTTTTATATGTGATCTGTGAGACAGGAATTTACAGTTTTGATCAGAGCCAACAGTTTGGAACTGAATGCTTTCCCTCCTGCTGTGGTCTTTGTTTCTTGACTTACTGATGTTTTCTGTGATATCATTTTAGGCGTTAGAACAGAGTAAAATTGAAGAAGAAGCAATTTAAAGGAAGAATTATTAGGAAGAGACGACCCTGATTATTTTTGTGGTATTAAATTATTTATTGGTTACATGCCAGCAGAGTGCTTAAACTTGAGAAAAAGCTGAAATTAACAATAGTTTGCGTAGTGTTTTGTGCAAAGCATTTTTACATGTAATTCTCCATTGATTACCAACATGATCCACCTTAGGAAGAGAGATGGCATGACAGGTAGTTTTCAGCCAGGTCTTCTGATTTCTGTTTAGCTTTTCCACACTGACTCCATTAATCAACTCCGCCTTTTCAGAAATGACTGAGACCTGATTTGTCAGTGCTTTTATATGCACAACCATTGAAGAACTCTTTTCCGGTGCTTGCCGTTTAGTTTGCAAGGAACTGATGAACAAGTTTTGTGATCCAACACCCAGGCATAAATCTCTGTTTAAAGAAAAGGTGTTTTTAATCAATGAAGGAGAAGTTATATAAAAGTTCTAATTAGCTGTTAGGAAAGCACAATGATTAGTGCTCAGGCTCTAGAATCTGAACTTAATACCGTTGTGTACCAATTGTATAACTCTGTATATTTTGCTGAGACTCATTTTTTTTTCTTAAAATTGGAATGTTAATGTAACTTCCTAGTTGGTGTCCAAAAGATTAAAGACAGACATCTATGTTAAGCCCCTAACAGAGCCCCTGACACACAATAAACTTCTAATTCATTTTATTTCCTTTTGTAAATGTTTATCGTAATTTTTTTTCCACTGGACTAAATTGCTGTCATGGAAAGCTCCTGCCCATAAATGTTCACTGCCCCGGAAAGATATATTTATCACCTTGAAGTTGCCTATTGACTTATTCCAGTAGTGACCAAAGCATAGGAGGCAACATGACAATTCCCGGGAATGGGTGAGTTAAAAGCAAGTCCTAATCATACTCTACATTTGTAAAAACTCAGGCAAAATTGTCTTTCAGACTCATTACTAATCATCACTGTAGCTACAAAGAGCCAGAAGTAATTAATATGTATTGAGGTTAGATCGGTTCTCCAGAGTGGGAAGAGGTTTATCTAGCTAATTCAGGCCAAAACAGCCCCATCACCGTCCAGAGGCAGTGGTTCTCAGGCCTGGCTGCCTATTAGAATCATCTGAAGAGCTTTTAAAAACTAGTGATATCTGGGGGCGCCTGGGTGGCTCAGTCGTTAAGCGTCTGCCTTCGGCTCAGGTCATGATCCCGGGGTCCTGGGATCGAGCCCCGCATCGGGCTCCCTGCTCTGCGGGAAGCCTGCTTCTCCCTCTCCCACTCCCCCTGCTTGTGTTCCCTCTCTCGCTGTGTCTCTCTGTCAAATAAATAAATAAATAAAATCTAAAAAAAAACCCAAAAAACTAGTGATATCTGGACTCTATCTCAAACCTGTTGATTCAGAACCTCTGGGATTCGGGGCCTGAGCACTGACATTTTAAAAACTTCCCAGGTAATTGTCATATGCAGCTAGGGCTGAGGACCTTAATCACTGAGAAATGAATGCGATGCTAAAATTCTCTGTTAGACCTAAACACCTTTGCAAGCACAGAGACGGTATCTTTAGCATATGATGGAGAACACAGGTGCTTTGAACAAAACATAAGGGATCTTGGGTATCTCTCTTGACACCAATTAAATCAGCTTAATAGAATAAGCTGGAGTCTCTCAGCTTGACTTCCTCTTTTTGGAAACCAGTTGGGGCTTGTTAGAAGCTGTAATTACCCACTTTCTCTCTTTACCACATTGAGCAAGATTTTAAGCTGAAAAATTATGTCAAATCAAATTTGTCTTAATAGCCTAAATACAGTTTACCTTCCAAGGATCTAGGTTGTGGTTATTTTCAGCTTTGTTAGTCTTCTTACTCATTTACTACAGTTTTTTCAAAGGGCATTGAACATATATTGAAATAAAAAGATACACCATCAGAAAAAAATATGTATGCAGTGTCTAATCCATCTTCTTTGTGAATATGAAAATATGTTTGCTTATCTTCACATAAACATTCATTGAATTTGCTTTTATTCATATATTCAGCTATTTTGAAATGATGATATTTGCCATCATTTTGGCCTGTTAGATTTGCAGATTCCATTGTCAAGAGAGTCAGCAGGCCTTGCTCAGAAGTGAATTTGTTCTAGGAGGTAAACTGTCTATTGCTGCCCTTCTCCATTTTTTTAAAAAGTTGTACTAAACTCTTAAACTTGTTTATCAAAGATACGAATTTAAACTTAGACTTTTCAGGCTATCTCCCATTTTTGTTTGTTTGTTTTTAATTTTTTTTTAATATTTTATTTATTTATTTGAGAGAGAGAAAGAGCACAAGCTGGGGAAGTGGCAGGCAGAGGGAGAAGTAGGCTTCCTGCTGAGCAGGGAGCCCGATGTGGGCTCGATTCCAGGACCCTGGGATCCTGATCTGAGCCGAAGGCAGCTGCTTAACTGACTGAGCCACCCAGGCGCCCCTGTTTGTTTTTAATTTTTAAAAAGATTTTATTTTTGAGAGAGAGAGAATGAGAGAGACAGCATGAGAGGGGTGAGGGTCAGAGGGAGAAGCAGACTTCCTGCTGAGCAGGGAGCCTGATGCGGGACTCGATCCTGGGACTCCAGGATCATGACCTGAGCTGAAGGCAGACGCTTAACCAACTGAGCCACCCAGGCACCCCTATCTCCCATTTTTAATCACAAGCAGGACATGGAATAAGCTTGTAAACTTACGGGCAGGTATTCCCACACCTGCCCCCAGCCCTTTCTCCTGGGAACCAGCTCTTGATTTCAGGTTCTTCTCTCTCCCCTTTTCTCCCAGTCAGCATGGCTCTGGCTTCACTTCCTTCCCAAGCAGCCCGGATGCCTTGATCTGTCGCATCAGCTGTTCCCACACTTCTCTTAGCCTTTTATCCACCTCTCACCCCAGGACCCTGGACCCGATCAACCTTTTTGCTCTTTTTTTTTTTTTTTTTAAGATTTTATTTGACAGAGAGAGACACAGTGAGAGAGGGAACACAAGCAGGGGGAGCGGGAGAGGGAGAAGCAAGCTTCCCGATGAGCAGGGAGCCTGATGCGGGGCTCTATCCCAGGACCCTGGGACCATGACCTGAGCTGAAGGCAGACGCTTAACGACTGAGCCACCCAGGCACCCCAACCCCTTTCTGCTCTTAGGCTCAGCCTACTGCATACATCTTAAAATAAAAAATCAACTTTGTGAATCCCAGTTTAGTCCTCCACCTTACGTGATATCTTTCTACCTGTCCTACGTGAGCTCCCCTCTCTCATTTCTCTCAGAAACTGTCCTGAACCTGCTTTGCTCTCTCTCCAGGCCATTTTGGCCATTTCAGTGATTTGTGGAACATCCCCTTATCAGTTTGTCTGGGCCACATCTCTCTCCAGAATGCCAGATCCTAACCTTCAAAGTTATGGTGAGGACAGCCTTTTTATCAAATGGCAGTATCATTTACCTGTTCTTTTCAGGGAAGCGTAACTCTGCCCCATTATTACACTTGGAGTTTCACCAGCTAAGAACAAGTCTCATCTTAGAACCAGGCAGACTTCCGTTGTCTACCTCTGCCGAGGGGCTATAGGGAGCAGTGATGACATTCTAGGTGGATCAGGTCTTGGCACCAGTTGTTATTTCAGGTCTTCTCTGTCCCCTGAGAATTTACAAAGTAAAACAGTGTTAACTCATAAGCAAAATGTGAGAATTGCTAAGAATACATATAACGCATTCACTAACAGAGCTGGAGGCCTGGATGAAAGCCTGGAACCTGAAATCTCTAGTACTCAAGATAGTGTGCACTTCAGTCCAAATGACAGGGTCAAGAATTGATGGATATGCTTCTGACAGGACATAATCATTAGAATAAAAAGGCAATCTACAGAATGAGAAAATATTTGCAACCATATATATGACAAGGGGTTAATATCTAAAATGTGTAAGGAACTCCTACAACTCAATAGCAGAAAAACAACCCGATTAAAAGAAAGAGCAAAGGACTTGAATAGATATTTCTCCAGAGAAGACATACAAATGGTATATGAATAGGTGTTTAACACTATTGAACATCGAAATACATATCAAACCCACCATAAGATATCCCCTCACACCTGTTAGGATGGCTATCTTCAAAAAACCAAAAGATAAGTGTTGCTGAAGATGTGGAGAAATGGCGACCCTACATATTGTTGGTGGGAATGTACAATTGTGCAGCCATTATAGAAAACAATATGGAGGTTTCCTCAAAAAATTAAAAATAAAACCTACCATATGACCCAGACGTGGGACTTCTGGGTGTGTATCCAAAAGAATTGCAATCAGCATCTTGAAGAAATATCTGTACTCCCATGTTCATTACAGCAGTATTTACAACAGCCAACCTATGAAACCAACCCAAATGTCCATCAACAGATGAGTAGACAAAGAAAATGTGGTATATACCATGTTGTATCCATACTATGGAATATTATTCAGCTTTTAAAAAAAGGGAAATCCTGCCATTGTGACAATAGGGATGAGTCTGGAGGACATTATGCTCAGTGAAACAAGACCCTCACAGAAGAACAAACTCCACATGATTCTACTTACATGAGAATCTGCAATAGTCAGCCTCACAAAAGCTAAGAATAAAACAGGGATGCCAAGGGCTGAGGGGAGGGAACCGTGGAGAGTTGTTGTTCAATGGGTATGAAGTTTCAGTCAGGCAAGATGCCAAGTCCTAGACATCACTGTGGATATGGTGTTTGTGGTTAATATACCGTATAGTACACTTAAAAATTTGTTGAGAGCTTAGATCCCCTGTTAAATGTTCTTAGCACACACACAGAAAGAGTCACAAGGAAGCTGTGAGGGGGGGATGGCTATGCCTGTTACCTTGATGGTAAGTGATGGTTTCACCGGTATTTGTGTAAATCCAAGCTCATCAGGTTGTTCACATTAAATGTGGACAGTGTTTTCTATATCTACTATGCCTCAATAAAGCTGTTTTTAATTTTTAATTTTAATTAATTTGTTTTTTTAAAGATGAGGAAATTGGGACTCACAGAAGTCCCTTAGGTATTTTTTTTAAAGATTTTATTTATTTATTTGACAGAGTGCATACAAGCCAGGGGAGCGGCAGGCAGAGGGAGAGGGAGAAGCAGGCTCCACACGGAGCAGAGAGCTGGACCTAGGGCTCGATCCCAAAACCCCGGGACCATGACCTGAGCCAAAGACAGACGCTTAACCAACGGAGTCACCCAGGCACCCCAATAAAGCTGTTTTTTAAAGAAAGAAATTATACAATGGGAAATTTAAATTATTTTTTTTTTAATGTTGCTCATTGGAGTGGCAGTCAGGCATGTGAGGAGTCCCATCTGAGGAGACCCTTGCTGGACTCATTGTCCGCGTTTGGTAGCTGCGGGAAAGCCACCTCTGATTCTGCTGAAGGCGGAAATACAATATTGTCGTGGGCCCCCTTGCCAGAGCACATGGCACGAAAAAGCAGAGTGACATCTGCTTGCTTTCCCCTGGGAGCCCTTATGTTTTATGTGCAGCAAGGGGGACTGGCTTATGTCTTCCTAGGTCTCGTGTTAGACACTGGATGCAGTGTTGCTTGTGCTGGGTGCTGCTGATGGGAGAAGCAGTTGAGGTGACGCCTCTACAAGAACCCCTCTAATTTGCTGTGGGACAGTGAATATGCCTTGTCTCCCTCCCCCACCCCCACCTCCAGCCCCAAGTATGCAGACAGATACTGCTGGAGAGAAAGATGGGCTCACTGTATTTGTTTTCCTGGCTTTCTTAACGTTATTCTTCACATTTGTATCTATCCTCTTCTGGTAGAGATTTGAAAAAACACTTTACTGTGTCTCCCAGTTGATTTCCTGGCTCATCCCAAATGAGAGAAGGAATGAAAGTCTCTGGGGGTATGACCTGTGAGGATCGGCTTATCAGAGTATGCTCAAGCTTGATGTAAACATATCACTTGTGAAGGGCTGACATTTTACTCATGACCACTGAGTACACATCCAGACAGTTTCTTTTTCTTATTGTGATTAGCATGATTAATTTTTTAAAAATCTCTTAGCACTTTATTTTTTTCCCAACTGGGTCACGTAACACAATCCTTGGACCTAAAGAGACAGTTTGAGGAATGGAGGTATTCTCTGTCACCGGCCATTAATTCTCTGTTCAGCTGGTGGAGGGAGGGTGTATTTAAAAACCCAAACTGTTCTTCCTTTCAGTCAATTTGAGTTGGCTCTAAAATAAGAAAGGAAATGTGATGAGCACCACTTCTCTGTGGAGGTGCCCAGTCACTCTACTGTACACCTGAAACTGATAGGACACTGCATGTTAACTCTAATGGGATTAAAACACAAACTTGGAAATATAAAAAATAAAACAAGGAAGGGAATTATCCTTGAAGGAGAAAAAAATAAAAATAAAACTGCGTAGGCACACTTCTTTGCAAGCAGAGAAGTCTGACTAGTAGAATATGGTCCAGTTTCCCTCTCTCTTTGGCCAGAGAGCAAGCAACAAAGACCTCCAGGGGAGGCTCATGTGTTTCGTGACTTTCTGTCTAAGTGTCATGATTTTTTGGTTTCTGATGCTACTGAACAGCCCCAGTTTAATTGCTCTCCTTTCCCAGCATGGGGATTTTCGGGTGGGAAAGACTTGGCTGAGGAGAAGGATCCATGGCGAGGGAAAGAAGGTGACAGAGAAGGGCCGATGGGCAGAGCCCTGGGAAGGGATCCTGTCCAGAGCATGGGCGAGGTCAGTCTCGGCTCACGGGAGAAAGCTCACGATGGCTGGGATACGGCTACGTGTGAGGTGCAGTGGGGGCTGGGTCTTAGGAGGCTGCAGAGCATCAGGTGATGGTCCACAGGTCAGAGATGTCACCCCTCATGGGACTGACGGAGTCTCAGCATCGAGCCAGCCCTTCCTCTTGGTGGCCACTGGCTCACCCGCTGTGCTCAGACAGGAGGCAGGGATCACCCCAGGGAGGCGTGGCAAGGGATTGGACCACCACTTTATAGGCGGAGTAACTCCATCATCCCTGGGAATTCTCACCAGAGACGAGGGGACATGAGGCTTGCACATCAGAAGGGGGTTTACTGTTCCAGCAGCTGTGATTCCAAGACATTTTCTTTTTTTTTTTTTTTAAGATTTTATTTATTTATTTGAGAGAGAGAGAATGAGAGACAGAGAGCACGAGAGGGAGGAGGGTCAGAGGGAGAAGCAGACTCCCTGCCGAGCAGGGAGCCCGATGCAGGACTCGATCCTGGGACTCCAGGATCATGACCTGAGCTGAAGGCAGTCGCTTAACCAACTGAGCCACCCAGGCGCCCCCCAAGACATTTTCGATGTTGAATGTTTGGAACGGTGTTCAGTTCCGGCTGTGACTCAGGGGAAACCAGAGACCCACTCAGTGTGCCTTTACCATCGGTGGATGCTGTGGTTACTCCTCTGGCTGCCCCCAGGGACAGGAACCGTTTGTCCCTGTATCTGTCCCCAGCCCCGATCTCATCAAGAGTGAAGGGGAAAAGGAGAAGGCGGGTGTGGGGTCCCCTGTCCGTGTCGGTGACCCTCAGCCTCTCTTCCCCACAGATGGTCGGCTGTGACTACGAAATCGGCTCCAATGCCACGGAGGATCGCTGCGGGGTGTGCCTTGGGGATGGCTCTGCCTGCCAGACCGTGAAGAAGATGTTTAAACAGAAAGAAGGATCTGGTAACAAACAAATAATTGAAGTGGCAGGGGACTGAGAATGGAGGGCAAGATGGATGGCTGTGTTTTAAAGCAGATTGTAACTTTCGAAGAACTCCGCAGGGACGTAGCCTTCCAGACAAAGGCATAAGGGCTCCTTGACAGGTTTAGGAATGGGGCTGATTGCTGGGCACTTACAGGAAGTCTCCCACTGCACGGGGATTTAAGTCTCCCACTGCCTGGGGGCTGTCCCCGGGAACGGGAATGAGTGTCCTTCCTGGGAGAGCACCCGGGGCTGAAGCCAGTGGTATAGGAATGGACCTCAAACTCAACTGGGGGAGACAGAGCTCAAAAGCTGGCCATGAAGTGTGTAGACACAGGGCGGGCTCTCAGGGAGAGGGCAGAGAAGCCAGCAGTGGGCTTTAAGGCAGAAGGCTCGGAGTGCACCTTCAGGGACAAAGGAGAGGCAAGGCCAGGTGGCTTGGGCTTGCTCTTCTTCCCCATCTCTCCCAGGAAGGGGGTCCCACCCACTGCCGCCCTATGGTGTCCCAGGGGGCGGCTGCCACCTGACGTCCCCTCTTGACCCATGCTCTGCCGTTCCTTTCCCATGATGACCTTCCACAAGATTTCTACTTTGTGCGGCTCTGGGCTACTAATAATCCTCGGGAATGAAGAGCCCACCCTCACCCCGAAGCAGCCATGACCCTGCCTGTTTGTCTTCAGTTGAAACTGCCGGTCCCTTGACACCAGCAGTGATTGATAGCTGAAGCCGTCTTGGGAGGAGGCTAAGTTCGGCCCAGAGATGATGAAGACAGCTCGGAGTATCAAAGTTTAGGCGCCCCTCGAAATACACTAAGACAAGAATCCAGGAACCAAGAGTTTACTTGCGAGTCGGGGGGTCCTGGAAAACACCAGTAGGGCATTCAAGAAGTGAAATGGGGAAAGGAGGAGAGCCAAGAAAGGGTGCGTCATTAAGCCAGTGACCATTATATAGGAGCCAGTGTCGAAGTTGTACATTGGAATTTTCCCACCCAAGGGGTGAAGGAGCTGAGACCATACATGCCAACTCTCGCCAGTCACTGCTTGAGGCTACTTTGAGGAGGGGGCAGTTAGGTTGTTAATTCTCTGGATTCCAAAGAAATGCAGATGCTGAGAATAGGGAGTCCACTGTGCACTCCCCAGGTAGGGCCTGAGGAGAGAGGGGCGGTGTCTACACTGGAGTGTTACCCGGGGCGGGAAGTGACAGGGACTCCCAGATGTAGTGGGCCACCCTTTTCCTGGGTCCCGACAAAGCAGTGCCTCTCTTTTAGACATGCTCACCGCCCAGGATGAAGTTACTAAGTATGCCCTCGAGTACCAGGTGCATTGATTAAATGCCCTGTTGGCCCCCAGGACACGTCACAGTGGACGACCTGAATTTGTTTAATTTCATCCCTATTTTTTGATCTTTGACTATTGAATTAATAAGGTTAAATTGTAAAGTGAAATGCTTATCTTGCTCTTTAGAATTATCACTGAAGGACTATATTTATCTCTATTTGATGGCTTTTGTATGCATGAAACGTGTCCTTTGAATCACTTATTTGGAATGTGAATGATAACCCAGCGTTTCTTAGGCGTATGATAAATAAATAGCTAATATTTATTCAATCTTATAAAGATGCTATGTAAATATTTTCTGTTAGTTAGATGTGACCTTATTTACTTGGATTATAAAGTCACCCTTAAAATCACGTTTCTACATTTACTCTCCCTATTATTTATCTATGGGAGTTCATATCTTCGCCCTCAGATATGCTGTGCTCCCAACATTATGGTAACTCTTTTGAAAAGCAGTTTTCATTCTCAAATGTCCACCACTTAACCTTTTAACTAAGCCCTTAGGAATATGGGCTTTAGTTCTGGATTCTTGACTCTACTCTGGTTTCTTGGGAGTGGGGGAAAAGACCAGAAGCATCTGGAGCTTCCCTCCTACCCCCACCCCTGCCTTAGAGACCTTAATGCCTCCAGCCACATGCCCAGCACCGAAGATTTGGCATCCCTCGTGCCTTTGATTTGCAGTCCTTCTTCTCCCATTTGCTTCCCAGAGAGCTTCTGCTGGCTCTTGGCACCCAGGGAGTGGTGTCAACTTCAGACTGTGCGTATCCTGAGAAAGCCTCAAAGCTCTCTGGCACTGCTAACCCCAGCGCGGTGAGGAAATCCAGCCAGATCTCGCTCTGGACTCTGTTAACACCCAGCAGGGTTGTCTGTGTTCCTTTTACCCACCAGGCAGATCCCACCTTTGCTGCATGCCTAATAAAGCCAGATACGTCATAAAGACCCTGGCTGCCACCACTCCACAATAGGAGTGAAACCAAGAAATACTGCAAAACTATGGGAAATGGAATGAGATGGCTCTGGGCAGATTGATTAACTCAAAGGCCAAAGTCAAAAGAGGGAACTTAACATCCTCTTTTTGAAGACACCCAAGGCATAGTTAGTTGTTTTCTGTACGTATTCACATGCTGCCTTACTTCTCCTTACGTTGTATTCTTTCTCTCTAGTGCAGTTATAAACTGAGGGGTGAATTGTCTTTTAGGCTTTGTCACCACCCTGCCCAACCCCAAGTCAGCAAATGTTATTTCTATCTGTAGGAGGTATTCAGTGAGCGCTCATATAAATGCAAATGAAAAAAGGTTTTCTTAAGGTTGATTCCATATCCCTTTGACAATAAAGGAGACAAGTCGTTAACTGTTTTACAGTTATGTTGATGGAATATTGGATATTTTTCCTCTGCGCTGTCCTGTTCCTGCTGGCTTAGCTGTAGTGTTGTAGCTCTGGTTGTTTTTGTTTTACCATGGATTGGTACAATATTGCAACTGTAATATTATAAACCTAATATTATAATACTGGGTTTGGGTCACTTTCTTACTGTGGCCCAAAGACATAAATCTCAGAGTTTTCCCCTTCTTGTGCATATCCTGAAGTATTCTTTTCTCCTTGTGTCTCCACCCTCAACTGTGGTTTCTTAAAAAAATAAAAAAGAAGAACTATGGTTTCTTTGGTGGGTAGCAGTGATTGGCTTACGGGGTTCACACTGTAACTTCGTCTCCCGGGTCAAGGCACCTTCAAGAATCTGTGATATGAGGGGAGACCTGAAGGAGGATTCTTCCAGAGCAAGTATGTTTCTGCAGTTGGTTACATGGGGGCTGTGGTTGGAGATGGCTTCATTATCCTGGCACTTAGGCGTCAGATCTCCAGAGCCTTGTTATCACAACCATGACCTTGAGAGAAAACCCAGTGTCTCCTTTCTGAGGGAAGTTAACAACCATCAGACAACACCAGAAAAACAGTGAACTTGGGCAAGAGGTAGCACTAGCACTTGAGGCAAGGTCATCTCTGTGACTAGGAAATAATGGGAATATGTAATCAGTCACCTAGAAGAATCCAAAACTCTTTCAAACTTTGCATAGCCTAACTGATCCATGCGTCTACTTGTGTTCTTCCTTCCTATTTAGTTTGGCTTGTGGCTTTCTTTTAACAGAGTGGTTTAAAACAAAAGTGTAGGTGGAGAAGTCTGCATTAGAGATGCACATGGTGGTCAGACCCAGCTTCTCCTCCTCTCTCACTGCTGCTCCCTTTGACTATGGAAGCATAAAATATTAGCCAAGTCCCTTTTCCTCTTTTTTATTGTTGTTTGGTTTGGTTTGGTTTGGTTTGGTTTGGTTTGGTTTGGTTTGGTTTGGTTTTGTGAGTGCTCCTAAGAAAGAGGGAGGATGATGGATGATGTGGAATTAAAATAGGCTGGGAAAGGAGACCAGGTGCTGATCTAGATTACCATTGACCATGGGGAAATCACCCCATTGTACCTCCATTTGTGAGGCCCCTTTCAGCCCTGTCTGGTATTTCTTATCTTCCCACTGCCCTCAGCCCTAAGGCTGATCATTTGTTTGTTGATACCTAAGTGTTGAAATTGGTCTGAGTCTCCAGGAGAAGGTATCTTTATCCATGGCCTTCTTGGACTGTCCCAACAACTAAGTCCCTGTCTACCTCTGTGAAGAGGAACTCATTTAGTAGATTTGACACTGTGTGTCACATGGCAGCATCATGCCTTTTAGTTAGTGTCACACTTGGGGAACATAAGGCCCACTATCTTGTAGACCCTCCAGAATAGCTTCCATTTCCTCTCTTGGAGAAAGAAAAAAGAATTGCCCTCTTGGGATAGTGCCATGGTTACTGTGAGTAGAAGTGTCTGGAATTAAAGAACTTAGGTCCAGAACACAGTGAACTGTGTACAGATATCATCACTCATTCATTTATTCATTCACTCTATTACTTGAGAAACATTAAGTACCTATTTTGTGCTTGGCATGGGGGATAGAATGACGAATAAGAAAATGACTCTTTCCACTGCCTTCTCTGCCTTACCCTGTCCAGGTAACAGGCCTGGCCTCCACTCTGCCATGTGGCCCTGAGGCAGAACTTAAATGAGGAGCCTGGTTCAGAAGGAAGTGGTAGAGCATTAAGCTCTGTTCTTCCAAGGGCACCCTGGGCTTGTTACCCACAACATTGACCTTCATCCCAAACTCTTGTAGCCCATTCTTTTTGGCCTACAACACTGACCCATTGTTGTCTAGTTCCTCAGGCTTGGATTTTTTTTTCCTGTTGCCTAATTTCCTTGATTCTGTATGCCTCACCTACCTTGGTCTTAAATGTTAAAACCCGACAGTTTTTAGCCTCTTGGACTAATTCACTGGCTTCCTAAAATGACCACTCTTGACTCCTCTGGCCTTGCTTGGCGTCTCCAGACTTGACTAATGCCAGACCCAGTGACCACTAAACCAGGTCCTGGTCTTGCTCACACTGGCTGCTTTCATCTGGTGCTGGGAAAAAGCGACCCCATTCTCTGAGCGCCCCGGGACTCTCATGCAGGTAATTGCATCACTTACCTCACTGCCCAAACCGGCAGCCTTGCATCCTACCTCCTTTATTTCACCATAACAGGAATGTGCTCAGACTTTTATTTTAATATCTTTTCTCCTTATTAAATATTATGAAATATATATTAAATACACTTGCATATCTGTTTAGTGGGTTTGATGCCCATCATAGAGTTATTGTAACTCTCTTGGTATATTTAAATTAATTCAGTTTCCTCTGATATACGTCACAATTTCATTTTCACAATGAAAAAAAATCTGCAGTCTAGAAAGCAGAGGAAGGGCACAGAAAGTTTCTTCTAGAAACCCTTGCTGCTGGTATCCACATCTTTAGGAGATTCCTGGAATGTAGTGAAAGAAGCAACTGCCTGGGATTATGCTCAAACCTGACCTCCCGGATGCCCACCCACTTCTCGAGCCTGTATGTTTACGTGCTTCCTTCTTCCAGCTGTAGCTCCCTAGTCTCTGCCACTGATCTTCTTGGTTGGATTCACCTGGAGTTAGGAATTGACACCAGTTTCAAGTTATGTTAAGATTGCTATCTTAATCCCATAATGAGGCAGATTCTCAACTTTTTCTTGGGGCCACTTTTAGTCTCTGTGACACACCGAGGACACTCATGAAGGAATGGAACCCATCGAGAACACCTCACAACACAGGTTGGGGGGCTGTGGTGGCAGTATGCGCAAGGTCCAGATACAAGTCTGGGCAGTGAGAAGGAAGAGACACTTCTAGGAACCGATGACATGGCTTCATGACACAAGGTTGTCTCTATGCTACACTGCAAGGTTCAGTTTGCTATTGGCTTAAGAGAGAATAGGGTCTGCTGTGTGATTTCAGGTGGGTGAACGACACGAGGAGGTCAGTGTCCAAGAAGAATGGTTTGCCAACAACACACACAACTGCCTGGGACAGGGGAGCCCAGGGCTAGGAGATGAGTCCACAAAGACAGGATGAGAATCTTATAAAAAAACATTTCAGAGGAAGTCTGAGGCAGAAGGTAATGCATCGCAAGAAGAAGGGATGTGGCTTCCTTGAAACCAGAATATCACCTTACTTGGAGACTGTCTTAGGTCATGTTTTCTAGGAAATCCCAGGTTGGAAGGAATGGGAAGGGAAGGAGAGGGACTGGGCCCTCTACTTGACAGTTTTCTTATCAAGAGAGCTCCGGGCTGCCACTCTTTGTCCCAGAAGCATTTAGGGTCAGGAAGCCCCTGTCAACATCTGTTCCCTCTTCTGTGTCTCCTTTCCTCTGGCCTCTAGCAAGAGGGTTGTGGTTACTCATTGCATGTGCCAAGGCTCTGGTGCCCTTACAACCTGCTTTTTGAAATAATTGAAGCTAAAACTCTCAATGTAGGTCATGGCACTTGGACTTCTCAAAAGATCTGCCGGACACATTTATGTGTACATAATTCTTCCTTCCTCTGATTTGGGAGAGGGTCAAATGCAGGGTTGTACCTGAACTTGACATTGACTTCTCATTGCTGTCAAGGCAAGCATCAGAAGATGGACTGGCTTTTCCGAGGAGCCTCCTCACATTAAACCATAAGAGTTGGGCCCACAGTGAGGGTTGTTTTGCTCACCTCGAACTGACAGCATAAATCTTTTTTAAAAGATGAGCTTTAAAAAGATATCTGGGGTTACTAATATGATCTCTTTATGAGCACATTTTTTATTAGAAGTGACAGACTGGAGACCACATACGCCACTGGGTAAATCCTTTTTGGTGGATTACAAAGAACCGTTGGATAAGATGCACTTTAGCACCAATAATCTCTTGTAGCTCTTAGGATAATTGCGAAGTGAGGCCAGTCTTCTGCCCCATCCCCAGAGGCCCTGAGTATTCTTTCAGCTCAAGGGGCTCAGGACTCAGTGATGGGATGTTTTCTCCAGGTGAGTCTCCACGGGCCCAGACTCCTTCTTTGAGGTCAAGATTACATTTTCCTACTTCCCCAGTTTTCCCAGTATTGTCCCAGTACTAGTGCAAATGACTAATGTTTATTAGGGAAGGTGGGAGAGAAGTGATTTTATGAATGAAAAATTCACCATTCTTAACACTTTGGAGATAGTCTTACCAACCCTGAAAGCCTTCCTTTGACACAGAATAAATGTCTAAGAGACTTTCCACCCTTACTTTTAAATAAGATTCTCATTTCTGTGAAGAAGACCCTTGAGGATAAGATACTCAGGATTTTTTAAATCTCTTTCTACCAACCACATTTTTTATTAAGAACGCGATTTTAAGAGTTCGCTAGCCAACCCTAGATATAGGTATATGTACTTTCCACCTAGGTGTGTGGTGTGGCATAGATTTCTTCCTCTCATGGGAACTCGGTTTTCTCATTTGGTAAGCAGAACTGTTTGTCGCCATTCATTTCCAATTAAATGTCCATTAATAGCAGATTGGTTAAATAAATGGGTTTATGTCATTTTTGCTGTTGTTGAAATGCTCAAAAAATATGGAAAGATATGTAAGGTATATTAAATTTAAAAAGCAATAGTTGGAATAGTTCATGTAATATGATCCCACTTGTTTAAAAAAATATGTGTATATGGGCTTATACATGCAAACAAAGATTTTGGAAGAGAAATCAAATAAACTATTCACTGTAATTGTCTTTGGAACATAGGACTGGAGATGAAGGAAAATTGAAATTTTTACTTTTCATTTTATCCTCTTCTAAAGTGTGGGCTTTTATGGTCATGTGCAAAGGAGTCTGGTGGATATATTGTGGTTATTTTTAACTCCAAATTACCATAATTTTATTTTTTGGCTTCCCCTTAGATATTCTTTTACAAATATATATATTTGTAAATGTGCATTACTTTTGCTCATGGCTAAATCTGTCTCGGTTTACATCTTCTGTCTGTAAACTGTTCAGAAGCAGCACTTATAGTCACTGAAAACTTTTATTCTAATTTGATGTACCTCCCATTTGAATTTGGAAGAATCTGCCATGATAAACATTTCTAATTTTGGATTTTCTCTCTTAAGTGAAAGATAAAAAACAACTCTTTTGGATTTTTTTCCATTTAGTTCTCATTGGTTTTTTTTGGCGGGGGGGTTGTTTTGTTATTTGTCTGTAAACAAAGGAGATAAGGTGGTCACCACAATATTTCATGCCAGTTGATTTTCCTGAATGAGTTCTGCTATGAGAAGGCATGCGACATCCCAAGTCAGAAAGTGGCTGTTGGTCGCAACACTCCAAAGGCATTTCAGAAAATTGTGTTAGCCTCAATTACACGTGATAAATATTTTCCCTGAGCTAGTTATAAATTTGTAGTTTTAGGACACAGTCGGTTGAGTGTCTGACTCTTGGTTTCGGCTCAGGTCATGATCTCAGGGTCGTGAGATCGAGCCCTGCATTGGGCTCCATGGTCAGCGCAGAACTTGCTTCAGATTCTCTCGGTCTCCCTCAGCCCCTCCCTGCTCACATTCTCTCTCTCTCTTTCTCTCTCAAATAAATAAAATCTTTTAAAAAAATTTGTAGGTTTAATCAGCTATTTCAGGCAGGTATTGTAAGGGCCAAATGGAATTGAATCAAATACTACAAGACCTGCATTTTGGTCTGGCTGAATGAGAGCTGCCAGTTTGAAAAATGGAGCTGAGGGTATGGCCTGAGCTTCTGAGCAAATCATACCTGCTGGCCAGCCCTAGGATTTGAGCTCCCCAGGACTCCCCACTACTGTAGTGTCTCAGGGAGAAGAAACGGTTGCGGCACTTTCAGGTGACAGAGATGAAGGTTTGCTTGTGGTTGAAAAACCTAGTATCTCTCCAGTGCAAAATGACCAGGATGATCAGGGTTTTAAAGCCAGCATTTGTATGGGAAGGTTAAAAGAAAAAGGAATGTTTCACTTGGAAAAGAGAAAAACAATTGAATATCGGAGTTGTGAGGGATGTCAGACACCATCTTGTTGGAGCCCCTTCATTGTACAGATGACATTCGAAGACATTAAATAAGTCAATGAACACCATAGAGCTCACTCAAGATGATGCAGAAACTAGGGCTCACGTGTTCTGACCCCCCTGCCCTGGCACGTTTGCATGTCATCCCCAAAGGCCATGTTCTTTCCATTCTATCACATTTATGAGGTCATGATTCTTAAGAAGCACAAATAGGGTAAATGCATAAGGTCCTCAGCGCAGAGTCTGCCAAAGGGAGGAAACCATTATGTGTTAATTCCTTTTGTCCCCGGCATGTCTCCTGCCATGACAACCAGTAAATAAGGGTAGAACTATACCTAGAATTGATTGCCATCTTTAAACGGATGCCCTCTGTGCTTTTTCACAAAAGTAGAATGTAAGTTCATATTTCAGCAAAACATAAAAAGTAAGGAAAAAACCTGTCTAATGAAGAGAATTGTCCAGCAGTATAAAAAGCTGTGCTCAGAGCGAGCTGAGTTTCTCATCACAAGCTATATTCAAGAGCGCCAGGTGGCAAATCAATCCAAGATTCCCTCAGGGATTCTCTTAATGAATTTAAGCTATAATTAGATGATTTCTAAGAGTCTGTCTTTAACTTGCAGGCAGTGAGGACGAATGAGGAGAAGGGTGTACCCGGGGCAATGTTGAAAAGATTCATCTGATAGCAGCAACAAAAGGGGGAGCAGAAATGCAAATGGAGAGCTAGTTAGGGGCTGTCAACTATCAACTGTCAACTTAAAATCACAGAAAAGTCAATGCTGGATCAACCACAAACGTTTCAGGGTCCAGTCTGCATTTATTTCATCTCTCCTCACAAAACTGTGTGCATCCTGAGTCACAGAGCTGCTGGGCATTCCACTCCTGGCCAAGCTCTTAAAAATTCCCCGTGACTAGTGCATCTGCTCATGCCAGTGACCACCCAGGAAGAAGGCAAGGGCGCTAAACAGTGGGGATGAATGATTGCTCAGAAACAGATTGTGTTCAGCTAAGCTAGTGTGCCTCTTTCATTATCGTGTCTTCTCTCCTTAGGTTATGTGGACATCGGACTGATTCCAAAAGGAGCAAGGGACATACGGGTAATGGAGGTTGAGGGAGCTGGAAACTTTTTGGCCATCAGGAGTGAAGACCCCCAAAAATATTACCTCAATGGAGGATTCATTATCCAGTGGAATGGGAACTACAAGCTGGCGGGGACCACCTTCCAATATGACAGGAAAGGAGACCTGGAGAGACTGATGGCCACAGGTCCCACCAATGAGTCGGTGTGGATCCAGGTAATGCAGAAGCAAAGGCAGCTGCTCATGTGTGTATTAGTTAGGGTCTTTCTGTTTCTTTCCCAAGGTGTTTGTTAGGGGGCACTCATTAAGAACCCTTAAAACTTCTTTTAACAAGGAGCAGGGAGGAAAGCAAGATATTATTTTGTGCTGTTAATCCTTTATTGCCTAGAAATTGCTGAAACCCCGATAATGAAGTGCCTTGGGCCCTGAAGTCATCTACTGGGAGTTTTGAGTTCAGCTTCCAGTATGATTGACATAGGCTGTTCATTTGAGGGTGATTGTTTCTCAGGTGTGCAGAGGATGCTGTCAGTCGACGTCAGTCTGGCGTGAGCTTCCAGGTAGCTTTCCAGCAGTGGTGATGGACTGACATGTTTTTTTCATATGTTATCATGTGGTTGTTCGTAGGCAGGAGGTTTGACTTTGTGAAACTCTTAGGGGAGGAGGGGATCAGAATGTAGTATGTGCACTTTAAAGACACGGGTGATTCATCTTTCATGTTGGCCAGGAACCATAGAGAAAGAGTGGAATCATTATACCAGTAGAGACGAGGCAGGTTGGGGATGACAAATGGCCCAAGAAAGAGTCAGATCTAACCATATTCAGAAGTTAGAGGGAGGCGATTCCAGAGCCAGAGATCAGAGCACTCACAAAAGCCAGAAATCAAGGCTTGACAGCTATGATTCATAAATGTCTACCTGACATCTTACCTGCCTGCTTGGCAAAGGATTTGTATATGGGAACCCAGATCCCAAGGAGCAACCAATCCATCACCTCTAAGTTTAAGATTAATCCATTTTAAATGTGTAGTAAGGGGCGCCTGCATGGCTCAGTCAATTGAGTGTCTGACTCTTGGCTTCTGCTCAGGTTGTGATCTCAAGGTCATGAGATCGAGCCCAAGTCAGGCTCTGTGTTCAGTGTGGAGTCCACTTGGGATTCTTTCCCTTTCCTTGTGCCCCTTGCCCTGCTTGCATGCTCACTCGCTCTCTCTCTAAAATAAGTAAATAAATAAAATCTTAAAAAAATAAACGTGTGATAAGTAGATTGCTGAAGAGAAGGCCCCAAGAGTGGTATGCCTTGCTAAAGCCATGACAATTTTTACCCCAGAACTATATGCTTTAAAGGAACTAATCAGCCTGAGAGCTGGAGAAGAGTTCGTAAGACAACAGCAACAACAATAAGTGTCAATGTTTATAGAATGCTAACTGCGGGGGCGCCTGGGTGGCTCAGTTGGTTAAGCGACTGCCTTCAGCTCAGGTCATGATCCCGGAGTCCCAGGATCGAGTCCTGCATCGGGCTCCCTGCTCGGCAGGGAGCCTGCTTCTCCCTCTGACCCTCCCCCCTCTCATGTGCTCTCGCTCTCTCTCTCTCTCAAATAAATAAATAAATAAAATCTTTAAAAAAAAAAAAAAAGAATGCTAACTGCGTGCCAGGCACTATTCTATTCATGCGAATCACTGTACATTTATTTACTTACTGAACTCTCACAACACCCCTATTAGTCATGCTATTATTATCCTCACTTTGTAAATGGGGAAACTAAGGCACAAAGAGATTAAGTAACTTACCCGTAATCACCAAGTTAGTAAGTTCACAAGAGTGCAAGGTGACCCACCAGTCTGTTGTCGGAAAAGATGCTACCGCCTTCCCTCAGAGCAGTTTCCATAGGATTAGACCTCCGTGGGAATTCAGCCAAGAAATGATCAAGTGGACAAGAGGTATAGAGAGATAAAGACACGGATGTAGGTAGATAGAGCTACAGATACAGAGAGATGAATCGGTGGATGTAGAGGCAGAGGTGGAGATACGTTCATTTGTTGGCATTTTCTCTGACGCATGCCTTCGTCCCTAAGATGATGGGCATCCTGTGGTGTAGTCACACAACGGTGTTCTGTAGTATGAAGTCATGAAAATGTTGTCACCCTTCTTTTGCCTTTTAGCTGCTGTTCCAGGTGACTAACCCCGGCATCAAGTATGAGTACACAATCCGGAAAGATGGCCTTGCCAACGACGTGGAAAAACTGGGGTATTCCTGGCAGTATGGCCGTTGGACTGAGTGCAGTGTAACGTGTGGGACAGGTGAGCGACAGCTGCTATGTATGTGAATCCATGTCCACTTCACGAGGGGCCATCGGGTGGTGCCCAGAGGTCCCAGCCTTCCACACACGTGGCCCAGGGGCCTCTGTGGGAGTGAATATGCTGGTCATGGTCTGAAGACAGAGGCAGTTTTCCCTTTATACTGTCCTTCGTGAAAGGTTTTGTTTGAAAAAAGTGTTGCGTGTCTTGCTTTGTTTTGTTTTCGGGTTTCTGGAGCTATAACCCACACAAAACATTGTGTACGTTTAAGGTCTACAAATGGACGGCCTGGTACACGTGTGTGTTGTGAAATGTTTACCACATCAGGCCAGCCACCACACCCATCATCCCGCAGAGTTACCTTTTCGGGGTGTGGTGAGAACATGTAAGATCTGCTCGCTTAGCAACTTTCAAGAATACAATACAGTATTACATGTGTTTTATTTTTATCTATTTTTATAAATTTAATTTTATTTTATTACGTTATGTTAGTCACCATACAGTACATCATTAGTTTTTGAGGTAGTGTTCCATGATTCATTGTTTGCATATAACACCCAGTGCTCCGTTACATGTGTTTTAAAAAGCAAAACAGAAAGACTTAATAACCTGGTTGAGGACCTGACTTCTACAAAAGTCAAACACCCCACCCAGAGGCAGACTGTAAATAATGGCCAAATCCAAACCATAACAAGCTCTCCTGATTCCCACCCACTGTTTTTTTTTCTGTCTCCAATTTACCAAGTATTTGTATCTATGAAGAGAGTAGTTTTCTCTCATAAAATCGAACATTGGAGAGATTCCTTGCTGTTAAGTATGTCAGGATGGAGTAAGTTCTTTATTTTTTTTAAGATTTATTTATTTATTTGAGAGAGAGAGGAGTGACAGAGGGAGAGAGAGAATCTTAAGCAGGTTCCCCGAGGGGCATGGAGCCCGACGTGGGGCTTGATCTCACAACCCTGAGATCATGACCTGAGCTGAATCAAGAGTCTGATGCTACTAAACCAACCAAGCCACCCAGGCACCCAGGATGGACAAAGTTCTGCTACCATAATAAAGAAATCAGAATCTCAGGAATTCAACACAATGTAGGTTTATTTCTAACCCATTCTTTTTTTTTTTTTTTTAAAGATTTTATTTATTTATTTGACAGAGAGAGGCACAGCGAGAGAGGGAACACAAGCAGGGGGAGTGAGAGAGGGAGAAGCAGGCTTCCCGCAGAGCAGGGAGCCCGATGCGGGACTCGATCCCAGGACCCTGGGATCATGACCTGAGCCGAAGGCAGACGCTTAACGACTGAGCCACCCAGGCGCCCCGGAATATCACTTCTTTTTTTTTTTTTTTTTTTTTTTTTAAGATTTTATTTGACACAGCGAGAGAGGGAACACAAGCAGGGGGAGTGGGAGAGGGAGAAGCAGGCTTCCCGCCGAGCAGGGAGCCCGATGCGGGGCTCGATCCCAGGATCCTGGGATCATGACCTGAGCCGAAGGCAGACGCTTAACAACTGAGCCACCCAGGTGCCCCTATTTCTAACCCATTCTAAGTCTGATGCAGGTTGGGTGGCCCAGCTTCATTTTGGAGTTAAGACATCTGAAAGGTGTGGTTCCCAGTGTGCCCCGCAGGAGAAGAAAGAATTGGAAGAGGCAGACTGGCTCTTTTTTAAAAAAAATTTTTGTTTATTTATTTGAGAGAGAGCAAGAGAGAGAGAGAGCACAAGCAGGGGGAGCGGCAGGCAAAGGGAGAATGACAAGCAGACTCCGGCTGAGCAGGAAGCCCGATGCGGGGCTCGATCCCAGGACCCCAGGACCATGACCTGAGCCAAAGGCAGACGCTTAACGACTGAGCCACCCAGGTGTCCCAGACTGGCTCTTATTTGGGGCTTCTGCCTGGTGGTGACACAGATCATTTCTGCTCACCTTTCGTTGGTTGGCCTTAGTCCTCTGCGTACAGTAACTGCAGAGAGAAGCCAGGAAGTGTGGACAAGCACAGGGACATTCGTAGGGCACTGGTTCTCTCTGCTGCAGGCTAGATGGAATTCTCTGAGGCCTGGGAGGGCAGGGTCTGGGCCTGTCAGGTACCTGGGGCTCTGCACTCGTTTGGGGGGCTTTAATAGTAGTACCGGATGAGAAGTCCTCCGCCTCTGTCTCTCCTTTCGGATCATGTCCAAGTCTGTTCTGGAACTTCCTGCCTTGAGTCTGTCTCCACTGTCTATAAACCAAGGCCCCACAAGGGGCAAGTGCCCGATGCAGCGATGGAGCCAAGGGAGTGGAAGTGAAGGAGTGAAGGGTTCAGGGGAACCCAGTCTGCTCCGCCATGGGCTTCTCTCCCACATCCTGTGTCTCCCTCTGCACCCCTCATCCACCTGCTTTCCCCCTGCCCCAGGAAGCAGTCCTGGAAAAAGGTCCAACAGCGGACACTGAGTCATGTGCCATCAACCTAATGAACAACGTTTGTATAACCAGCTTCTTTCTTTCCCTCCTTCAGTACAGAAACCAAGAAGGGTTAGCTTTTAGAAATCCTGGGGATCATGTTCATTTCAGAATGTGTGATGTTTAGAAATCCTAAGCCTCTGGAGATCCGTTAGGGTCCAAGGTGGGTTGTGTGGCAGCAACTGGTGATGGGGCTGTGTCGGTGGTGGTTGTCCACGGCTGTGGCAGCCCACGGCTGCGGCTGTAGCATTTTCAGATGCCCTGCCCCACCGCCCGGAGGCCTGGGCTGGCCGAGGAGCTCCAGCAATTTAAGCAGAAAATCAGTTCGTGAAAACTATTTCCCTGAGGAGCGGTTGCGAGGAAAATGAGGTTGTGGGGACTGTGGTCACCAATACTTTTTCCAGTTCTCATCCCCATTTTTCTTCTTTCAGCGAAGTACAGGTGTAGCTGCAAGCTTAAATCATCTGTCCCTGGACCCCAAGGAGGGAAAACTCAGCCAGTCCAGATGGGCAGGGGTCCCTCCACAAAATAGGAGAACCCCTCCCTTTTCTGTTCCAGCATGGGATGAATTGTTTGCATTACACATGCTATATTTCAGAGCCTAGGAATACAAGATAAATGGCTGATTTGTGCAGGCTTTTCCTGGCTAGGAAATGAAATGGCCTGACCAAATGTGAAGGAGGCATTTGGTGCTGATAACAGCCTTATCCTCAGCCTGCTTGGGCAAATGTCATCCTGGTTGTTCAACCTTAACAGGAACTATCAGCGAGCTGCCACAGTGGCCACGTGCTCACCCCAGTCGCAGTCCCACTGCCTGTTTGAATGACAGTGAGCCCTTCCTCTGACGGAGGAGAAAGACAGCATTTCTACTTTCCTCTGTCAGACACAGAGGGTGAGATGCTAATATTCCCCTAGGACTCACGTGGCTAAATATAAAGATGGGACACTGCCCAAAACACTGAATAAGTCAATGATGTCGTTTTATTTTCTTTGAGCAAAAACTTCCTATATTTTAAAAGTAAGTTAAATACCTTACTGGAAAATTAAAAAGAGAAAAAGTCATCCCCCTGCATATGCATTTTTGTACTTTGTTGCCTTTCAGTATCCTTTTCCGAGTCTTAGACGTATCTAGTTGTGTGCACATGGATGTATTTATGTACATACAAGCCTTCACTTAATGTGGTAACGTGGTTAACTTTCCAAGTGCTACTCAATCTTCACAGCTATCATTTTTACGGATGCGTTATATTTCCCTGGCAAGACAAAGCAAAATGTCTTTAACCAATTCCATATAAAGAATGATTTCATTAGTGTAATTTGTAATTGGAATTTCTAGGTTCAAAGAGTGTAAATATGATGGTAATATTAAGAAACTTATTACCAAATTGATTCCCATAGTAAAAGAGTTACAAACAGGTAGTAGCAACCACTTTGTTTTGTTTTTGTTTTTACTGTTACTGTATTATTTTAGCCTTACACTTTGTCGCTGGGAAGCGTTCCGAATGTCCAAGGAAAATGGAGAATGTAACAACAAACTCTTGCATACCGGCCACTCAGCTTTCTCAGATCTTACTATTACTCATGCTTATTTCAATCTTCATGTTTAAAGAAAAAAAATTGCACAGATATACTTGAAGAGCTCTTCTCTGACTCCACTCCCTTTCCTTTTTCCCCAGAGCTAACTAGGGTCATGAAACCAGTATTTATTATTTTCATGCATGTTGTTAAATACTTTTATTATACATGTGAATAGCCATATACATTAAAAAATCTTGTTTCTCAGGCATTTAAGCTTTCTGTAAATAGTATCATACTCTATGTATCATTTGTTGTCTTGCTGGTTTTACTCAGTATTATGCTTTTGAAATAAATCCACACTAATGAAAGTAGCTCTAGTACATTCACTAAAGGGCTGTGTACTATTCCATTGTGCAAATATACAATTATTTATACATTCCACTATTTTGCAGTTATAAACATTTTTGTAATGCTGTAATGAACACCTTTCCTCAATATTATGAAAGCTCAGAATAACCGTTTGACAAAGGTTTGACATACATTTGACATAAGTGCACATATCCTTGATAAAGCATGAGAATCACGGGGCACTTGGGGGGCTCAGTCAGTTAAGTGTCTGCCTGCTCAAATCATGATCCTGGGGTCCTGGGATCGAGCCAGGCATCGGGCTCCCTGCTCCGTGGGGAGTCAGCTTCTCCCTCTCCCTCTGCTGCTCCCCCTGCTTGTGCTCTCTCACTCTCTCTCTGCCAAATAAATAAATAAAATCTTTAAAAAAAAAAAAAAAGCATGAGCATCACAAATAGGGACACACATTCGAATCTGACCCTGATGTGTGATCATATACCGATGTTGAGAAGACAATTCACTTCTTTGGAAAATCAGAGTCAGATACTTCTTTGACTATTTTAAAATTGCGTTAATCTCAGTACTAATCCATCTGGCTTCATCCACTATAATTGTCAGGTAGGGTCAACCAAGTGAAGATACTGATCTCTAACAATATCTGGAAGATTTTTTTAATATTTAAGACTTCATAAAAATAATAGAAACATTTACTGAGATGGATTTAAGCATATGCTGTGGAATGAAGTTTATATAGTTTATCATACACATAAATAGAGAGTATTTGTCAGATAAATTACAAGTAATATATAGTGATAAACACCATTAATTCCAGTAGAGAAACTGACACATCGTTATTAATTTTGCCCTATGCACTCAACGGTATCTGCCTGGCCGACTCCATCTGTTCAGCTCGCTGCTGATCCAGCACATTGACCCGTGCAATACTGTTAACTTTGCAACAGGGATTTTGTGTAATATTTTGTGCCCTTCTGCTACTTCTGGAGTCAGGAGCATTGAGCAAGGACACTTATCTTTGCTATTCATACGCAGAAACAAGCCTTTTGGGGGGGATATTTCCAACCTCTGAGAGTCACCTGATGTTTTCATTTTAGGTTTTGACATTAAGAATTTGCCAAACTACTCGAAGTTTTCAGGAAATTTCTAAGTACCTAAGCTTTTCTGTTTTTTTGTTCTACCACGGCAGGTACACGCCAGTGTTTCTGGCTTCAACCACCTCAGCCTGTATTCCACTGACATTGTCTAAGACATCTCTACAGGTGCTTGTGTCTATCCAAGGACTCCTTCCTTGTGCCATGGGAGTTCCTTTTATAACGTTGCTTCCAGCTATTGACAGTGTTTTATTTATATGATGAAAGAAGAATAACACAGTCTTACCAGTTGAGAAAGCCTGAGTGGTTGAAAGGTTGCCTGTCTCTCCAAAAGAAGAAAATGCTGTTTTATTTAACAATAAAATATTGATTCAGGGATGCCTGGGTGGCTCGGTCGTTTGAGCATCTGCCTTCGGCTTAGGTCATGATCCCCAGGTTCTGGGATCGCGCCCCGTGTCAGGCTCCTTGCTCAGCGGGGAGCCTGCTTCTCCCTCTGCCTGCCACTCCCCTGCTTGAGCTCTTTGTCTCTCTCTCTCTGACAAATAAATAAATAAGAAAATCTTTTTTAAAAAACAAAAAAAAAATTGAAAAGAAGTATCGTTGATTCATTTTAAAGGATTCGCTGACTCTATGACAACTCCCTCTGACATTTTTAAGTGATGAGATGTGATCTCTGGCATCTGAGTATGAAAGTCAGCCTAGGAGATTGGGCTGGAACAACTCATGGGAGGTGGTGTGAGATGGCGAACAGGACAGCGGGTTCCAGGTCAGGTCCTGCAGCTGCGTGCCTGTGGGGAAACCCCTCCATGTGCCGAAGTGAGGCGGTGACCAGCTTTGTGGGTTCCTTGTGGCCTTTCCAATTTGGGAATTCTGTACACCAGTGAGCCCACTCAAGGCCTGGATGCCCTGAGAGTTCAGGGCGCCAAGATTTGTGCAAGCTGATTGCTCTGACTCCCCCCCGGGGGGAGGGTTTCCAGTCTTCGGTCTTCTCCCCTAGTGTTTCACATCAAACATTGAAGCATTACCCTCTCAAGATGCATGATGACTCTCTTCTCACTATCCGTGTGCTTCTCCATCAGTGACATTCTGGTCGCTCCTCTAACCTCTCTTGCTAACGATGTCTTACTTAGCAGAACTGTGGTCCCTTTCCTCTCTCAACCTTTGTGGCTTCACTGTGCCCTCATTTCTTCATCTTGCACATAGCGAATAATGGCAATGTTGACCTCATTGGATTGTTGTGAGGTTTGGGTTATTATATATCAAAATAGATAATAAGTAACACACATTTTTATATATTTATGTATGTCTATATATATTTGTCTATTTGTATACACATACAGTTTTGAACAGTGCCTGGGACAAGGCAAGCACTGGGTGTGTTCGCTATTATTATTTTTCCAAAGTTAAACCCAGCTTACAGATGCGCTTGGTTTGCGTGTGGAACCTGCCACCCCGCCCCGCCCCCCCCCGCCCCCGTGCTCCTCTTACTCACATTACCGACCTGGTCTCAGGGGGCAATGATATTATCAGTCCCTGCTATCAAACCCTCTAGTTTGGAAACATAGCCTCTCAAACTTTATAACATTCTTTTGAATTTTATTTCTGTCTTTCAGAGTTTCCTAATATAAAGCTCCTTACCTTTTCTGTTCCTTTATTAAACTGTAGCAATTGTATTATAACACCTGGTGATAATATCTGCTTTCATTATTTAAAATCTCACTTTGTTTTTATTTGGCGTATATGTGTTCATCTTGTCTCCACAGCTAGATTAGAATCTATATGTTAGATTATGTATTAATCCACCTGTATTATCGGTAGTCCTTCTCAAGCACGATCTCTTCCACGCACTGGCAGCCTCAGCATGGGTGGCTTAGAGACCCCATTCCTCACCCACACTTTAGAAACCAGACACCCTACGGACAACTTTCCCATCAGCCGTAAGCACGATCACTTGACATGGCCAGAGGCCTCCCCTGACACTAAGCATGTGGGCTCAGGATTTAATATGTGTGAACCCTTCTGCCCGACCCCCAGGTATTCGCCGCCAGACTGCCCATTGCGTGAAGAAGGGCCACGGGATGGTGAAAGCTACTTTTTGTGACCCAGAAACACAGCCCAATGGGAAACAGAAGAAGTGCCATGAAAAGGATTGTCCGCCCAGGTAAGCACTGATAAGAATTGGAGCTCTGTGTGTCTGCTTAGAAAGATGTGTGATTGGGGCGCCTGGGTGGCTCAGTCGGTTGAGTGCCCGGCTCTGAGAGCACCTGGCTCGGGTCATGATCGCAGGGTCGTGAGATCGAGCCCCAAGTTGGGCTCCGAAGTGGGCATGGAAACTGCTTAAGACTCTCTCTCCCTCTCCCTCTGCCCTGCAAGCGCTTTCCCTCTCTCTCTTAAAAAAAAAAAAAAAAAAAAAAAAGCATGATGTCTGATTTAATTGTAATCTAATGCTCAGTGATAAAGGAGACTTGTGAGGCTTTGTTATTAGAATAAGTACGGGGAAACTTACAGGTTCCTGAGGCTGTGCTGTAGGATGCCGCCGAAAGCTGTGAGTGAGGACATCTTCTCTCCACAGAGCAGTATTTCTTACAAAGCCAGTGTGTTCTGTGTTTGTCTGTTTGGTAAGCCTAAGTCTCAGGGTGTGTTGAAGAGAGTGCTATATGGATCCCCCCATCGTTTTTGAGCTAACGGGTGCAGCTTTTCCGAGAGCACTGTGCCGGTCAGCGGTGGCGTCCCCCTTCAGACCACATGCCCATCGCACGTAAGGCAGCCTGCAAGCGTGGCCATCCAGAGCCGGCTTCCCCAGTGTCAGCGCCGTTGACATTCGAGAGGGTAACTCGGTTGTGGGGCTGTGCTGTAGCGTGGTAGGATGTTTCGCGGCACCCCTGGCCTGTATCCGCTTAGATGTTAGTAGCAACTTCCCCCCCTTCCTCTGGGTTGTCACAACCAAAAATATCTTCAGACATTGCAAGTGTCTTGTAGAGGGCAAAAGCACCCTTGGTTGAGAACCAGCATTAGAGAGCTATTTGCTTGCAGCTCACCATATTGGTTCTAGATACTGGAATCCGACAAGGTGGCTGGAATGTTATTAGGGGCTTAGGTAAAAGAGAGAGAGAGAAAAAAAAAAAACAAGAAGGAGGAGGAGGAGGAGGGAGAGAGGCAGAGAGAGGGGAGGGAGAGAGAGAAGGAAGGAAGGGAAGGGAGAAAGAATTAATTCTGGAGAGAGTCTTCATTCTCTAGTGACCTCAAGTAGGGCTGCACTTAGGTTGCAGATTCCATCAGGCATTCATTCCAATCCTAAGAAGACATACTAAAAGGAGTTTAGTTAAACAGGAGGGGACTCATTGGTATTATAAATCAAACAAGTGGGGCGCCTGGGTGACTCATTCGGTTAAGCGTCCAATTCTTGATTTCGGCTCAGGTCATGATCTCAGGGTTGTGAGATGAAGCCCTGGGTTGGGCTCCGAGCTGGGCGTGGAGCCTGCTTGAGATTCTCTGTCTTCCTCTGCCCCACCCCTGCCCCACTCTCATGCATGCTCTCTCTCTAAAAAAAAAAAAAAAAAAAAAAATTAATTAAAATAAATAAACAAGTGACTAACTGAACTCTAAATAAGAGCCAGAAGAATGTGATAAATCCAGAAGAACTGGGTAAAAAGAAGAGTCCAGACAAGGCAGGCAATGTTGGTCTCTGGTGGGGGCAGACAGGTGGGACCCAGCAGCCGGAGCCAGAAGATTTATTCTCAGTCCAGCTCTGTGGTTCCTGACGGGGAAGGAGGGGGCTATGAGGGGGGAGCAGGACCCGCCCTGCCTCACCTCACCATGGTCACCTTCCCTGGGCTTTGTCTGTAGCTGCACTTTCTATCATTTCTCCTCCGGGAAGAGGGAGCCAGGAAGGAGGCACGTTTCTTGGGGCTCATCGCTAGCCCGTGGCTCTGCGGGGCTCGTGTGCTTCCTCACACTCCGTCTCCCTCCAGGTTATTGACCTTCTACCAGTAAATTCCTGTTGCGCTCCTGGGACGCTCACGCCTGGGGTTCTCGCCTCGCTTTTCAAAGACACTTGCTCTGATGGGCTGATACCCTCTCAAAACCACAGCTGTTTATTTCCTGGCTCTAATTTTGTCCCTGGCATTCAGGTTCTCATTTTCCTCGTATTACATAGTCTCCCTCGGCCTGACTCTTGCCAGCAAATATTTATTAAGCTTCTGTTACTTCCCACGAGAGACACAGTGGTGATTATAGCCACACAACAGTTACCGTTTATTGAGCGCTGAGGTGGTGTGATACCAAAAACGCAGTATATTCGGTCTCTGCCCCTGACACATGCAGGTGCTGGGGGGCGCTGTGCAGAGGGTACAGAAGCTCTGCCACATTTCCCCTGGACCCTGCCCTGTGCACCTCTTCCACCTGGCTGTTCCTGGGTTGTATCCTTTTATAATAAACCAGTCATCTAGTAAGTAAAATGTTTTCTTGAGTTCTGTGAGCCCCTCTAGCAACTTATCAAACCCTTGGCAGGGGTTGTGGGAACCCCTGATTCATAGTCAGCTGGGGAGCAGCACGGATGACCGCCTGGATGTGAAGAGCAGGGGTGGGGGCAGTGTCGTGGGGCTGAGCCCTTAACCTGCCCGGTCTGTGCTAACCCCAGATAGTAAGGGTCAGAATTGCTTGGTGTGCAAAACCCACACATTTGCTGAAACAGAAGTAATGTGAAAGTAGAGAAGAAGAAAACAGTGGGTTTTAGTTTTTTTTTTTTTTTTAAGAGAGAGCAGTAGGGGGGCTGGACAGAGGGAGAAGGATAGAGAGAATCTTAAGCAGGCTCCTTGCCCAGCCTAGAGCCTGATGCAGGGCTCAATCTCATGACCTTGAGATAATGACCTGAGCTGAAATCCAGAGTCAGATTGGTAACCAACCGAGCCACCCAGGCACCCTGAAAACAGTGGGGTTTTTAAGCACCTCCTTCATGTCTGATGATGTTTTAGAGATACCTTATATCTTCTCTTTATTGTTCTCAACTACTCAGAAAAATAACTATTATTATGTAAGTTTTATAGAGGAAGAAATTTTCCTTACCTCACTCAGTATCATACAACTAGCAGAGGTTCAAACCCAGGGCTGTCTAGCTATAAGTCTGTGGCCTCCATTACATACCCCCAAAGACAGGCACGTACCTCTCCCCCATCCAGGCTGTGTCCAAAGCAAAGCAAGCACTGTGCTAGGTGTGGAGGTGGGCTCTGAAGGTTCTTGATGCAGACACTCACCTGCTGAGGCCAAGATAGAGCTCTGGGGACATGGGCTAGGTATATAAAAGCAACACAGTCAAAGAAGATTCTGGTATCAGCTCTGGCTTTAGAACAGACATCAATCTGTTGCTGACATTTTCTTATTTACCTGTGGCTGAAAACTTGGCCTCACTCTTTTCAGAATTCAGCTTCCATAAGGGTGGTTATCTTACGTGAGTCCACACTCCAACTATCAAAATTTCTAGTTGGAGGTGACTTTACTGTAAGGTATTACTGGTGTGAGAGGGAGAAGGATGTTGGGGCAAGAGTCCAGAGGCTGAAGGACTCTTGGGGAAAGGCTGAGCTGAGGGGGAAGCCCATGGACACAGAAGTGGAGCCTTGATAAAGGAATTCTTACAAGATACCAGCTGAGCTCTGTGGACTTGAAGCTGACCCTCGGTGAAGTCATGGGACAGGTTGGAAGGACATCTCCACCCGGATCCCTGCAGCCTGCAAATGTTACCTCATTTGGAAGAAGGGTCTTTGCAGATGTTATTAAATTAAAGCATCTTGAAATGGGGATATTATCAGCAATTATCCACTTGGGCCCCAAATGTCATTGCAAGGGTCCTTATAAGAGAGAGGCAAAGGGAAATTTCACACACACACACACACACACACACACGGTGGTATGAAGACAGAACGGACAGATTTGAAGACACCAGCCTTAAAGACTGGGGGGATGGTCCCCAAGCCGAGGGATGCAGGCAGCATCCACAAACTGAAAGAGACAAAGAACAGATCTTCTGTAGTGCCTCTAGGGGAACGCAGCCCTGCTAGCACCTTGATTTCATCCCAGTAACACTGATTTTAGGACTATAATAAACAAGATTTGGCTTCTAGAACTGTAAGAAGCCAGATTTTTGTTGTTTGAAGACACCAAATTTGTGGTAATTTGTGGCAGCAACCACAGGAAATTAATGGCGGCAGCTTAACGCAAGCGAAGAGGAGAGATCCCCCAGCCCAGTGATAGACGCTCCAGAGCTTGGAAAACCCTGGGACTGGGGCTTCTTGGAATGTGTGGCAAAGAATTTTTTTTTATTATGTTATATTAATCACCATACATTACATCATTAGTTTTTGATGTAGCGTTCCATGATTCATTGTTCGAAGAATTTTTTGGAATAGCACAAATAGGTCACTTCCCAAGGAATCTCGCAACCAGGCAGGCTACCAGATGCATATTCATGGGCAAGGCAAGCTGTTGTCAGGGCGAGACCAGCAGCCAGCCGTGGGGACCCCTTACTCAAAGCCCTGCCTCCTGGCCACTGTCCCCATGGTCGTTGCCCTCCTTGGGGCTTTGTAGTTAGTTGACATGTCTTTATGTCTTCGTTCTAAAAGCGGCATTGTTAGAACAAGGCAAGTGATACCTTTTCCCCCTGGAAGGCTTCTTAAACTGAGCGCATGGATGCAGCTTGTTGATTCAGAGCAAACTTCTGAAATGGACCAGGGACGCAGCCTCCTCTCCCACCATCAGTACCGAAGCCCCGGTGGCAGTGAGAAAGGAGGTGCTGTGGCCGCAGGCGGGCGCTGGGCACCCGGCGGCTGCTGGGCAGTCCTGGCCAGCACAGGTGTGCCTTCCGGCGCCCAGGTGTTTTCCGTGAGCTGAGCGTCGGTTTTGCAGCTGCGGTCTCTGTCTTTGCACATCGTTGCACTTCAGGGGAGCAAGACAGCCCATTCCGTTCCCCAGCTTCTGCTCTTACCTTGGAAACATAATTTGCTGCAATTCCCTCCAAACAATTTGAAAATTATACTTAAGAAGAGGGAAGCATAGCAATCAAACAGATCTTTTTGAATCATTGTCATTGGTAGAATTTTTTGCTTCTTAAAGCCTCCCACTCTGTTGTTATAGTGAGAATCTTTGCTAGAGCCCCAGTCCATAGGACTTTTTTAAAAAAGATTTTATTTACTTATTTGAGAGAGAAACAGAGAGAGAGTATGAGCTGAGGGGGGGGAGGAGGGAGGGGGGAAAGGGCGGCGGTGGGGAGCAGGCCATGGGAGAGGGAGAAGCAGACTCCCTGCTGAGCAGGGAGCCAGACCTGGGGCTCCATCCCAGGATCCCAAGATCATGATCTGAGCCAAAATCAGCTGCTTAACCAACTGAACCACCCAGGCGCACCCCCCCCCCCCCCCCCCCCGCCCATAGGACTTTTACATTGTAACTGGGGTGGTGAGATTGACTGCTGTAGGGGGTCTAAAAAACAGTAAGAAACAGTACATGATGTGTGGTGAGTGTCATCAGCATTCTGGTAAGATGAAGATCAATAGCAAAACCAGAACAAATCAGGGAAGGTTGTTGTTAATTCTGTGCTGATTAAGCCAGGGAGGTTGTCTTGTTGGGGTGAATAAGTGGGCTGGGTTTTTGTCCTGCTGAGTTCTTTGCATTACATTGCCCTTCTCACCAATCCCTCAGGGCATTTCAACAGCCTTCTGTCACATTTATAGGAGATTTCCTATAAATAGAAAAACAATATTCTATTATACATCTCCTGGAAATCTGGCATTATGGCAGACATCAAAAAGTGAAATGGACGAGAGAAAACAACTTGACAGTAGTTCCTGAGCCCTGAGCCTGGAAGACCTTTGCTGGGAAATATTAAAGAAAGGGAGGTGCTGTTTTCACTTTAAACTAGTGACAAACAGATGCAAAATGTCCCCAAGGGACTGTGGGGGAGATCCCAGAAAGAGAAAATATAGGGAGGTTCATTATCACTTTGTGGGGACACAGCTGAAAGCCTGGTAGCAAGTAATTTGAAAAATTATATATTTTTTTGTCCACTCAGGTTATTAAAGGCCTTCCAGAATGACATTTTATATATTCGGTAACATTCCTGGCTTCCCCCAGACATGTCAGAAGTAGGGTGAAGTAACTAGATTCATAATTACCAAAGTGGGCGTTCCTTTGGTTTCACATCATGTGGTTCCAGTATTAGCTCTTTATCCACACAAGATAGCCAGATGATAAACACTAAGGAATAAGGGAGTAAACTTATTTATTATTATTACTTAATAAATAAATGAATAACTCATCTTAATTACATAATTATAGATGTTAAACACTAAAGAATAAATAAGTAATCCTTATAACTTAAAAGTAACTGATTGAAGAATATAACAGAATCAAGGAATAGCTTTCTTCATATATTTTTAACCTGAGATTAAAAGTGTGAGACTCAAAAGTTTTACCCCAATAAATCCAATACTTACTAACTATAAATCATAGTACAAACTTTTGTCTTCTTCAAAAGTCCATACTGTCTCAAGGACAGAAGTCTTCCTTAAATTCAGGAACGAAAGACTTCACATGCTGTACTATTTTCCCATGAAAAATAGAAGCATTCCATTTTATTACTGCACAGAGAGCCAAAGAAGTGGGCCGTACTTTCCAACAATGGTGAACCCAGACCACACTGGATCAAGACACTTGTTCTCCCTTCCGTGCTGGGGAAGATTTACACAGTGATGGAGAAGGGGAAACAGAGAGGGCTCCCTGCCACTTTCAAAAGCTATTTCTACGTAGCCACAGGGTCAACCTCCTAGAATCTGTAGTAAGTCATCCACGATAAGGGGCTAGAGAAAGAACTCGCATCCCTGTTTTTCCACAGTGAATCCAGAGTATTTATTTAGCAAACCGTGTCAACACTTTGACTTGTCATGAATAGCTGAGAAGTAAGAAATTATTTTGTTTCTTCTTTTTCTCCTGCTTTCTTATCAAAGGGACCTGTGAAACTAGGAGTAGGTAGACTGGAGGAGATGGGGGGAATGAAGGCAGTGCCTCTGACTGACCATCTCCTAAATAACTGAAAATCAGCAATTGTTTCAGTACCTGCTTCACAGAAGAAAAGAAAAACATTCAGTTAGGAGCCAGGGGACCTACATTCTATGAGATTCTTTTACTCGGTAGCAACCGTCAAAATAACAACAAATAATTACAGATGATCAAGTTCTATTATGTGTCGGCTCTGTACGGTGCACTACATATAAATCTGGTATTTTGTTTAATCTACAATACTCCTATAAAGTCAGTATTGCCTTACGCACTTAACAGATGAGGAAAGTAAGGCTTAAACTTGCTTGACGTGATGCTGTAATAACAGAAAACTAGACCTCAGTGTTCTTGACTGTAAAGAGAGAGGGCGTTGTTGTTTTTTTTTTTCATTCAGAGACACTGTTAAGTAGCATCCCCTCCAGCCGGGTGCTCTGGGGAACTCGAGCCGTGACTGCACAAACCAGCTGTGGCCCTGTCTTCCTCTAACGGGCTGGAGTAACTCCAAGGGCCACCCAGCTCTGCGACCTGCACTTCTGCTCCCGGTTCCTCTTTCCTGTGGCTGAACTGAATGTGTCCATATACTTTTGGTGTCCATGTGCGCCTGCAGGTGGTGGGCCGGGGAGTGGGAAGCATGCTCAGCAACGTGTGGGCCCCACGGAGAGAAGAGGCGGACGGTGTTGTGCATCCAGACCATGGGCTCTGATGAGCAGGCTCTCTCGGCTAAAGACTGCCAGCACCTGCTGAGGCCCAAGACCCTCACTTCCTGCAACAGAGACATCTTGTGTCCATCAGACTGGACAGTAGGCAACTGGAGTGAGGTGAGCGTCATCACTTCCCCACCCCTGCCTCTTCAGTAACCAACCCAAAGTGGCTGGAGAGAAAATTGCACGATGGCTGGTGTGTATCACCTCTGGCCTGTTTCCTGCATTTCTGCCTGCCTTGTATCCGATCTTGCTTCTTTTCTGTTCTTACAGGATTTGCTTCTCACTCGTCCAGGAGTCAGACACCTGCCAGGGATGAGCTGGACCCCATTTGCCCAGGCTCTCAACAGCTAATGGGTGCATTGTCAGGATTTTTTGCTGTCCCGTTGTTAAACCATCGGCAGCAAATCAAGAGCTAGGTTGTTAAACACTTACATTTCTGTTTCCCTGAAACCGTGAGAGTTAAAACTGGACGAGTGTTGCCGTAATAGTAGAATGGTAGGCAGTGTACTTGACACTTGAAGAAGCCCCTCGAATCGTCTGTCTCTTTGGCATGGGTCAAGGCCGGACCTGACCGAGGTTTAGAACGTGTACTGTTATTAGCCACATAAATTCAAATAAGTGTTGTTGCATTTTCCCAAAATTAATCTGATCAGATCCTCTAAGTATACTTAGAAATCAGTGGGCTAGGAGGTCACGAAAAGCTCCCAGGCTTCATTTTTCTTTAGGTCACCATGGAACCTGGTCCTGTCATGCCTGGTGCTCCTGGAGTCCACTGGGCAGAGCCTTTTTTCTCCAAAAGTCCTGGAGTCTCCAGGGGCCTTGCTTTACTTCTCAGGGGCACACTGCAGTTCAGTGACGTCAGGAATGACTACAAGTTACATGATTTTTTAAACTAACAGTCCAGACTTTATGGGTGGATGCTGACTTCTTCTGAGCTTCCTTAGAAAGCCCTGTCCTTTTTGTTAATAATGCAATCACTGACCAGAATGTCGTAGGAACTCCTCTTAGGGCTCACCTTCAGACAAATGGAAAATATTTGATTCAGGAGAATGCAGTAAGTACCATCTGTACTAATAAAGGTACTCCAAAGTATTACGTAAAGAAGAATTTGAAAATTTGTATCAGCAAAGGTGCCATCTCTGAAGCTCTTTGAAAGCAGAAAACACTCATTTGAATACAGCACTCTGATAACCTTATTTCCAGAACTTTATTTCATTAGCTCACAGTCACAGTTTAGGTTTATTTAGCTTCTAAATCTGTTGCAGAATGCTTTCTTGGCATTGAGGTGAAAATAAAAAGAAAATGGCAAGTATGTTTCCTGTGTTGTAAGAACTTCCTATCAAATGGAAGAGATGGGACCAAAAACCGAAAGGAAGGAAGGTAGAGAGAGAGAGAGACAGAGACGGAGAGAAATAAAGAGAGAAAGAAAGAAAAATACCAGCAAAGAAAACATACCTGCAAACTAATAGCATACTACGAATCTGTGCACATATCAGCAACGGGGCTGATCCTGGGAGGGGGCAGTGAGAGCCTGTGGCCGGCCTGGCCTGTTAGGCCACCACCAGCCTGGATTGCTATAAATTACAGTGTTGTCAAAATAAGGCTGGACAAGGTATCGTGACTGGTCCATTACATCTGTTTACTAGTTTGGGCTGCATCCAAAGCAGTCCATAATTCTTGTCGAGTAGAATTTACTAATTGCCAGATTCTTTGTGCTTTTTTAAAGGACTACAATTACATATTTGGCTGAGAAGTTCTTACTGTGCTCATGTTTATGGGGAACAGAATGATGTGCCTTAACTGGAGAACAAGGGACAAAAAGTTGGCACGATGTGACAAGTACTCGTGTCTGTGGTCCCAAATACAGGCCATTGCATAGTGTATTGTGAGCAGACATGGGATTCAGTTTCTGGCTTCCACTGGATGGAGTTGAGCAGAAAGGCTGAGCCCTGGGATGCTGTCATGAGAGGTGCTTTTAGTTAAATCAGCATGGAAATATTCACCCAGTGGATCTCCCTTTCTTCCCTCTGCTGTCCTGCTAATGTCTGTACATGTGAGCCCTCTAATGAACTTTTCTGGAATATGAGGAAATGTCTCTGATAGTCTAACTAGGCCCAGATACATTTTTAAGAGAGATGATGCAGTGCTGTATTCTTGCTATCATAGTATTTATGGTCTGGATCTTGTCTTGAGATTGGCATTAATTGACGCAGGGTATAGTGCTCCAGAGATACCTCAGGATTTGGTCTGTACTGGGCTGTCTGGGTCACCCTGGATGTCGGAAGCTAGGAGGTAACTAGGCCAAAAGATCCAAGAACTATGAGGCTCCTGCTGAGTCATCCTCTCTGGGCTGACTTCCCTTCCCTGCCAAGACACCTCTGCCAACCCAAGCAACGAGAGAAGGGTGGGCTCAGTTGTGCCAGGCTGGCACCTTCATCCCTGACCCAGCAGGGGTCTGAAGGAGGACCTAGCGAGAGCTGGGGGGCCCTTTCTGCCCATCTGACCAGGCCCTCCCTCTCTAAGCTCATGCCCTGAACACTGACTCCTACCCCCAATCTCAGATTTCACCAAGAATCTTGCTCTGTTTTCACCCAATCTACTTTCTGGATGTGAAGGGTAAAGAAGGAGGACTGGATTTGTTGTAAACACAGTATCAGAGTTTCTGTGGCCCCCATTTTTATTAGGTATACCGCTTCAGTGACATGCCTTGTCTAGTGGTGAAGGACATGCACGGTCTCAGGAGTATGGGTCCCTGGGTTCGAATCCTGGCTCTGCCACTTATTAGATGTGTGACTTTAATCTCTTTGTGATTCCTTTTAGTTTTCTGTGGCTTGTTTTCTCCATCCATGAAGCAGGAATAACAGCAGTACTTAGACCCAAGAGACGCTATGAGGATGAAATGAGTTAATAGTTCCAAACTTCTTACTAGAACAGTGCCTGGGACATAGTAAGCTGTAGATACAGTCATTTCCTAGCAGAGTAAGTAGATGGGAATAACATCATCTATCATTTGTTGAGTGCTTTTCACACTGTAGGGTTCGTTTCATTTAACGTTTAAGATAACTCCATGAGGTTGATGTTCATGAATTCCCCTCTTACTCCTGGCAGTTAGACACTAATAGATTTAGTGGGAGAGTAATTTTCCTACGTTTTCTAGCTCTGACAATCCCTAATTGTGTGGCCTTGAGCTAGTGTTAACCGCCCCGCGCCCCCCCCCCCCGCCGCCCCCACCAGCCTTTTCTCATTTATAAAGACAGGGTTAATGTGAGGCTTGAAGATAATCCACCAAAGCCCTTTGAGCAGTGTCCACAAATAGTGTTTGCTAAATGGTAACTTCATTCTCAAGCAAGAAGGCCAGTGTCTATCTTCTATGCTACCCTGATTTTGTAAGCCTTGTCCAGTTGGTGGCACCCAGATGCCCTGACAGAATTGATCTGTGCCCCTCTGCATTTTCATCTAGACCCTCGCCCCAAGGTCAGGGCCATTTTCTGCATGGAGCACTGTAAGCATGAGGGTTGGGTCAAGGGTCTACAGAAATGTTTGAGTCCTAACGAAAAAGCTAATGGATGGTTTCCATAAAAACAAAGGACACAGCAAAATCATAAATCAGTATTGAATTACATATTAATGGCAGGTACCCACTGGATACTTACTGGTATTACTATTAAACACTTTTATAGGTATTAACACAATACCTCCTTACAGCCTTATTAGCCTCATTTTACAGGTGAAGAAACTGAGGCATAGAGATGTTTAGAGACTCGTCCTTTAAGCAGTGGAGCCAGGATTTGAATGCAGAGTTTTACTGGGAACACTCTGCCATATGCATCTCACACATCTACAAAATACAACAATCTGACAGCCCGTAGTATTCATAAAAAATCATATTATGTTTGGAAACAATTTAGAGATCAGCTTTTGTCACTTTGCTGGAATTCCAGACTAAGCCTAACGATTGCTGAGAAATCAGAGCCCTCTTAAATAAGTTGCTCCCCCCCCTCCAAATACTTCTAAAGCAAAAGAAGAAAAAGCCTTTCAGATGGTTTTTAGAGAAAAAAAAAAATTATGATATTTCCCTTGAGACTAGAGATGTTTTTTTAACATACTTGACGGGGCGTGGGGCGGCCCCCGAGCCCTTTGTGTGCCTGATGAAAGCACACAGACAAATGAACAAAACAATTAACCAACTTACTGAGACTCTGTCAAGTGCAAAGCGGTTCACATGGGTGTTGGAGCATCCGAGTGACCAGAGAAACTAGATGCTGATGTTCGCAAACAATCTCTCCTGCCTCCTCAGACGGAATCGCCCACAGCGAACACCAGCAGCGTGTCTGTGGCTAAACGAGAAGCAAAGGGAGCTCTTGTGTGAAGCCTCACAGAAATGCCTGCAGACCGAAGGAGGCCGGAGCAGGAGGGCGAGGAGACACTTCTGAGTCGCTTACCTGTGGTACTCCCCAGTCTGAGTTGAGGTCCAAGGCACTTCTGTGGGGCTGGACCACCTCGTCCTGTGGCAGGGGATGTCTGTGTGCACCAGCATGTCAGTGCCCCTCGGATGTCAGCAGCCTGTGCTTTGCCCAGTTTCCTGGAGAACACATACAGGCATCCTCGTTTGACACAAGCACTCACAGAAAACCAGTTGGGGGCCATGTTGATTCTCTTCATCCTGTCTGATATACTTTTTAAATTATCTAGGGTACTATATTAGTTTGCTAGGGCTGCCATGACAGAGAACCGCAAACGGGGTGGTTTAAACAACAGAAATGTATCGTCTCACAGCTCTGGAGGCCAGAAGTCCAAGATCAAGGTGTTGGCAGAGTTGGTTCCTTCTCGAGGCTGTGAGGGACAGTCTGTTCCATGCCTTCCAGCTTCTGGTGGCCTTTGACTTCCTTGGCTTGTAGTTGTCAACACCCTGATCTCCGCTTTGATCTTCAGTGGCATTGTCCCTATGTGTGTGTCTCTGTATCTGAATTCCCCTTTTTATAAGGACAGTGGTCATATTGGATTAAGACCCACCTGGGGACCTCATTTTAACTTGATTACCTCTGTAAAGGCGCCATGTCCAAATAAGTCTCCATTCTGAGGTCTAGGGGGAGGGGGTGGGCAGGGGTTAAGACTCCAGTATATCTTTTTGTGGGGGGACACAGTTCAACCCATAAGAGCTACCTAAGTTTTTCAGCTTACTTTCAAAGCTGGTTTTAGCATTAGATCCAATCATTCATTTATAAATTCCCGAGACTACACAATAAATGTTTTTATGGCAAAGCACTAGCTATTTCTCTCCTCGGCCCTTTAGCTGTAACTCTGTGACGAGCCCCGACTGTGTTTTTGAAAAAACTCTCAGCACTGCAGCTCTGAGCCCTTTGTGAGCTCCCCTCTCCCACAGTGCACCTGAGGTGGGTGGCTTGACTCATTTAGAAGCAACCCTCTTTCTCAGCGGCTCCCACAGGCCTTCATCTTGGAGGAATGACAAGTGAGAGCAAGATGACTCCCCGGGAGGACAGGAGCAGACTGACGAGCTGCTGGCCTGGTACAGAGTTCGAAATTATGAGGTCAGGGCACGAAGTCATCATAGCAGATGCTGGCTTTGAGAGTTCCGAAACTACCCATCAGGATGAGTTCTGAGTGCAGCATTGTGCCCTGCGTTTATCTCATCTGAAGGGCTTGACAGCTCCTAAGGAGATAATCGCAGGTGGAAGATGTATCGGAAGGAGCATGGGGCTGAGGACAAACCAGTGCTGCCTGTTCCAGCGTGGCTACGAGAAAAGGCAACTTCGTTTGTAGGCCCCGTACAGACTTGGTAGATCGTTAACACTGTCCCGCTGGGCACGATACGCCCCGGGGCTGAAGAATGGCATCCTTGGGCTACTTGGAAGCTTCCGGGTCTGTGGGTGAGGGAAGCAGGTGGGGATGAAAGGTAGGTGTGCTGGAGAACATAAGAACCGCTCCCAGACCCCGGGCTCCGTGAAGGAAGTTGTGAGGTGCCATTTGAGAATGGCGCCAGTAATTGCAGATCCTCTGCTTTTTTGAGAGAAGCTAAAAATAAGGAATTTTAATATGAAATCTGCTTTAAGTGTTGGCTACTAATTCAGTGTTTGTATTTCATCTGTTTGCTTGTTTGTTTTAAGACTGAGCAAGCCAGGGGCGCCTGGTGGCTCAGTCCGTTACGCATCCAACTCCTGATTTGGGCTCAGGTCATGATCTCAGGGTCGTGAGGTCGAGTCCCGTGGCCGGCTCTGTGCTGGGCGTGGAGCCTGCTTGAGATTCTCTCTCTCTCCTTCCCCCTCCACCTCTCCTTGCCACCGTTTTTTAAAAAAAGAGAAAGAGACAAAAAAGATTGGGCAGGCCAAAGAATTAATGTTTTGGGTCAAATGTAGTCCTGAGGCTGCCACTTTGGAATCTCTGTTCTAGAGTAATCTTCAGTTTTAAAAGCTCAAAATCTAATGTATTTTCACTAAGCAACCCGTTAAATAGCTTTTATTTACTCCTGTTTTATTCTTTTAGGTTGAGCAAATTCACACAGTGGTAAATAAGGTTATTTAATACGTGTAATTTATAAACTCTAAAAAATATATATATGTATCCATCTGTTAACCTTAGGAAATCTAAATCTTAAAAAATCTGGCAACAAACCAGTGGGATGGGTGGATATCCACAGTATCTTCTAGATATGTGCCTACAAGTACTTCACCCAGGCAGCTGCTCACCTCGTAGCTTCCCACAGACAGGTGTGTGTCTCTGGGCTTCCCTGTGGACATGATAAGCATTTCAAGTCGAAACAAACAAACAAAGGAATGAAGAGAAAGAAAAGAAAAATCAGAGAGCTTCCTGCCATGTAGCTGTCTACTCTGACATTTCTTGGAAAGAAAAAACCCAAAGGGAGGTGCACCTGCCACTTGAGGACCATTGGCGTCAGCCGGGGCCTCTTTCAAGGGCCAGCTCTCGAAACCCAGCCTGCCTGAGGCAAGCAGCGCAGAAATAAGTTCGGACCTACGTGAAGGGTGTTTGATTGAATGGATCTTTTTTCCAAAGTGGAGATTTGAAAACTCAAGGGGTTTGGATTAGAATGTAACAAGTGGAGAGCCAGTGAGGAAGACGAAGCGGACAGTGCTTTAAGGCACCTTCGCACAGAAGAAGGCAGAAATACTGTAGTAAACCAGGAAAGTAACAGGCTCCGGGCTGCCCTTGCCAGGTTCCAAAGTGAGGTGACCCCAGTTCCGCAGCTGAGTGCGCTCTCAGCTGCACGGTCTCCTGTGCTGACAAGCTTCTCCTGCTTTTCAAAGGATCTGCTTTCCCAGAGCTCGCGGACATCAGGGAGAAATGATGCTTGACTGGAACAAAATAAAGGGGGAGTTTTATACATCCATATTATTTTCCTACACCGAGGAAATTAAAAATAGGACTCGAGAAGGCAAGAAACTTAAGCTAAAAAATGCATAAGCCCACAGAATTTTCCCATTCCTGTTCTTTTTTTCCAGGTAAAATAGTCACTTAATAAATATGTATCAGGTGATCGCTGTGTCCCAAGAACTATCCTAGAATTCAGTTATGAATAAGAACTAGTTCCTGCCTTTGGGTAGCTTTTCGGAAATTGAGAGTTTGTGGTCAAGAGCGGAAATCAGTGGATGGTTACCAGTCAGTGTGTTGCACTAGATTTCATGGAGGCTGTGAAATCAATCTGATTTTACTCTGCCACCGACTTGCAGCCTTTCAAGCAAGTCCCTGAGTCTCAGCCTCCTCTCCCATGGAAGGCAGAATCCTAATTCCTGCCTTATAAATCTCACAGGGCCATCGTCATATCACAGAATTGTGGCTGTGAGCCCCTGGAAATCCGCCAAGCATTATGCAATCCCCATCCTCAAGAAACCTGCTTTGAGGTCAGGAATATAAGCCAGACAAATGTGAAACAGCCCATGAAGACCCCCAGAGGTTCATATTCAAGTGCAGTACATTTGGTGGCTGACTTAAAATTGGAAAGGAAAGGCACATAGAGCTGTCTGGTAAAAGTATAGATTTTTTCAAAACATCTAGAAATTTCGTGTGATGTAGCACGTAGATGTAGTTTGCAGCTGCTGAGACTGAGGAAATAATGATTCTTTACCATGAATCCTGAGGAAAGACTATCCTGTTAGGATTCTTCCAAAAGTGCTCTAGCTGCCTGTGCTTGGCATACCCTACAGAATGAGGAGGGAACATGGCGGGGGGTGGTACCAGCCATGGCCCCTCATATTGGCACCATGCTACGGGACTCACTTTTTGGAAAGGGTATCTCTCTACTTCGATTAATTACCCACCTTTCAATTTCAGAATAGGTCCTGGACCTGTGTACGGGTGTGAGTATGATGGTTGTCTAGCTTTTAATCTGATTCCACCTGACATAGGCAAGTGGACATGGAGCCGGTGTGCCTGGGTGAGACTCTGTCAGTTACATTGGGTGTTTTCTAAATATAAAGGGAAGGTTTGTTATAACCAAAGACTCCGGAAAATATATAAACAGTTTGTGTTAATTTAACAGCATCACAACCCTAGGAAAGATAATCTTACCATCTCTTAAAAAGAGTAGGTAACTCGTATACATCATTGCACTTTCTGTGAATTTTCTGTCCTGTGTTCAGAGCCCAGGGACACTTCAGTTTTACTATGTCGTGGCTTATATATTCAGTTTGCGAAGAGTAAATGGTTGGTCCTGAACCCCCTCTGGTCTCCAGCAGATACCTATTTCCTTGGAGAACTAAAGGAGCTCAGAAACCAGATACAAAGATGGAAGAAAACAAGTTCGGCTGCCCAGCTCCGTTTCCATCGGGCCAGTTCTCGCCTGTTGTAAACCTGAGCATGAGAGAACCAGTGCACCTTTCCCATGAATCTAACAGCTGTCTCTCTTTTCCAGTGTTCTGTTTCCTGCGGCGGTGGGGTGCGGATCCGCAGCGTCATGTGTGCCAAGAACCATGACGAACCTTGCGATGCGACAAGGAAACCCAACAGCCGAGCTCTTTGTGGCCTCCAGCAATGCCCTTCTGTCCGAAGGGTTCTGAAACCCCACAAAGGCATGATTCCCAGTGGGAAAAAGCTCCCAACATCTGAGCCGGACCCCCTGAAGCCCATCCTTCCAACTCCATTCAGTCCCAGAACGCTGAGCACACCCACGGTGCCCGGGCCTGTGAGCACAAGCGCTCGGGCCGTCAGCAGCCCCGGTCCTACCACGGCCCCCGCACAAGGAGACCTGGATGCCAAACGGTGTCAGAACAGTTCACGCCAAACTGAACCGGGCTCCAATTATGTCCTTTCCACCGGAAGTACTTCCCAGCCCATCCTCACTTCCTGGGCTTTGAGTACCCAGCCAAATGAAGAGAATGTTCCCAATTCAGACACTGCTCCTACCTCACAGGGAGACCTTTTCACCACGACAGTGACTGGTGCTGATTTGCCGTCTTCCGGCAAGCCTGTGACGTGGCAGGTGACTCCATTTTACGATACCTTGACCAAAGAGCCAGGGATAGAGATTCATAGTGGCTCAGGGGAAGACAGCGAACAGTCTGAGAACAAAAATGAAAACAAGTCCGTAACATGGACTAAAATCAGAGTAGCCGGAAATGATGCTTCCGTGGTGAGAAGTACGGAAATGCCCTTTGGGCCTCCACCAACACCTTATCTCTGGGCACCCTTCAGCACAGCGATGGAAGGTCTGCTGCCCAGCCCAAGTCCTGCTACTCTCAAAAATGGTGCGCCTGGCGCTGAGGGGATGGCCACTGAAAAGCCAGCGAACACTCCATTCCCTCTGGGAGGAGACCGCCGGCCAGCACCGACAGAACACGCGGTCCGCCATAACCCTCCAGAACTTCCAAGCAATGCCAATCTAACGCAGGGTTCTGGACTGGTCCTGACCGAGGAAGATGAAACAAGTCTGATCGCTGAGGGGTTTTTGCTCAATGCTTCGGATTACAAGGAGCTCTCAACAGGCGGCGGCTCCGCATACTGGATTGTTGGAAACTGGAGTGAGGTAGGAGCCCCATTTCTCACCCCATGCCCGACTCTGTAGGGAAATAGCTAGGGCTCTTGCATTCTTGTGCACATTTCAAAATGGGCTTGTATAAGATCTAGCCCGATGTAGAAGAAACGTGAAGCAGTCAGGTCCGTGCCCTCACCTCCCTCCTCTCCTCCCTAACTCCAAAAAGGAGAGAGGGAAAAATAAAAATCTCCGGGGAGGGAGGACAAATATGGTGCGATAAAGTGAAAAGAACTCTGAACTAAGTCAGGAGGGCTGGGCAAGCCAGCTGTGAGAGAGCGGAGAACTCAGTCCATGTTTCAGAAGCCGCTTCTTACCTGTGGAGTGGTGGCGCTGGTGTAGACCACCCACAACACGCCCCCAGCTTCGAACCGCTGAGGAGCGGCTGGAAGGGCCTGAGGTAGCATGTCACTCGCAAAGCTGATGTTGGGACTCGAGATCTGTCAGGTAATCCTAATTGGAGTGGGAATTGAAGATAAAGTTCCTTAAATGCATTCTCTAACTCAGTGTTATCAATGGTTTTCTTTTCTTGTTGGTCTGTTTGAGTACTTGCATGAAAAAAATCATTTTGGCTCATTAAAAGAATTAGAATATGGAAGAAGAAGAGAATAAATATGACGACAGAATGTTGGCCCCTTTTTTCAAGCTTCAGAAATTTGGCTAAATACTTGTTTTTCCATTTCTGGAACTAATTAATGCCCTCTGAAGCATCAAAATCATTTTCATCCGTTTGAATTTTGAATGCACGGTCTGTGAACTTGTTAAAATAATTTGACAACTCAAAAGAGGACTTTGTGGCAAAATAATCACATGTTCAAATTAGTCAGCATTTTTGTGACGATACATGACTTCTCTCCCTGGCCAAAGAGAAATGAAGTATTTGCAGCTAATATAACTACAGTACATTTAATTTATAAAGCATGTTAATTTCCAAACCACTTTCATATCTAGTTCTTGTTTTCTCCTTTTGACAATCCTGAGGAGCAGGTAAGGTCTCATTTATGCCAATTTGCAGATAGAGAAAATAAAATTTGTGGCAGTCAAGTGACTTGTCTAAAGACACAATTGTCAGTTGGATGATGAACCTTCTAACTCCACTCTATTCCATTTGTAAAAAATACATTATCTCTGAGTAAAGTGTGGTGTACCTGTAAATTAAACCAAAATAAAAGTATATATTTGCTCAGATGATCATAGAGGCCAGAAGTCAATTGATATATTTTGATTATAGTAAATCAAGCTACCCTTGACTTATTGCAAATGTCATCATTTGTCTTTGACAGAAATAAACTGTCTTACAGAATACATCATAGCTCACCAAAAATTTGACAACCATGGTGAAGCCACTGAGAGCTGTTAATTCCAGGTAGTTTGACTAGAAAAAGGGACTTGGTCCACATTGCAGTTTTTCAGAGCTGCGAAGGATATTATGAGAACAGAGTTCAACATTTGGCAGAAATTCCCTTTGTGATAGGGTTGGGTTGCCTGCCCCCTTTATACATCTTTTGAGACAAAATCTTTAATACACAGAATTGTCAGAGAGGATCAGGACTCAGAATGAAAACTTTGGTTTTCCCACTGTCCTGTGACTTTTTTATTCTGTCCATTTCTGAAGCTGTTTCTTTAGGATGGCCTCTCAGTCACCCCATTGATATCAGTCTTCCCCAAGCCCCCTATAAAAACCCGGACAGGTTTTCAAGTCAGTGTCACCTCGTCATCTCTGTCATCTCCTCTTTATTTCCTGTTCATTTGGGGCCAGTGGTTTCCAGTCTAATGGCGGGAGGCACGTGGAGAAGAGTGGGATGCTTTTGTTTGTTCCGGTGATGGGGGAGGGGGCCGCTACCCACACTGAATATCTGAGAGCCGAAGATTATAAATCCCTGCGACATTCAGGGCGGTCTCTTATAAGGAAGAATTGTCCGGTCCAATGCCAGCAGTGACCCAATAGTCAAGAAAGGAGCCTCAGTTACTGCTCTCGGCTCCTTGCTGGTCTGATCACCTCCAGCCTCTCCCCTCGGCAGCGCTTTCCACACGTCATCACAAGAGACCTAAGATTGCCAAGTTAGTCTTTGGAAAAAATTCGCTAATCATTCCAAACTCCTGCTCACAAATCTTTCCATTATTCAGATAAACCGACTCGGACAGTCCAACAGCTTTACTTGCCTCCCCTCTGCCTCACCATCTTTAGATTCAGCAGATCGAAACTGCTCGGTTTCCCCTAAGCCTCCTGCCCCACTCCGTCTGTTTACATTGTTCCCTCTGCCTTGAAGTGCCTTCTCCTCCTCCTCTGCCCTTGTGAATCCTGCCCTGGTCTTCAGGACCAAACTTTGAGCTGCTTTTTCCAGAAAGCCTCTCCTGACCCCTAAGATTGGAAGTCATTTCTAAAGCTCCTTATCATTTGATCCGAAATCGCTCTCACCATGTCCCCCCACTTTCTGTCCTGTGTGGAAGGGCTGCTCAGGCTCCCCGTTGTACACAACACGTTCCTCAGATTGTGACTTCAAAAATTAAAGAATGGATATAAAGACTAAGTGAACACCATAAAAAGACACTAAAGCTTGAAACCCGACTTTCTGGGCTGGAATCCTGCTCGGCCACTCACTGTGTCCTCACATGCCCAGGTTCCTCATCTGTGTAACGAGGACAGTGACAATGCCCGACTCAAGGATCGGTAGGGGGTAAAAGGAGTAACTATGTGTAAGGTACTCGGGGGAGTATGGGGCACATAGGAAGCACCCAGTAAGTGTTTGCTCTGGTATCTGTTTACAAGCAGAAAACCTAGGCGCTATGCAGTGTGCATGGTGTGGCTCTTACGTGGTCAGAAAATCATGGCTCACTGAATTGCCCCGTCACCCGGTCAGATCCCCAGGGCTGGTCGTTACATGTCATCTGTGCAGTTGTGTGAACTGACAGAACGATTTTCTGGAGCCATTCACGGCAGTTCTCACGTGAGTCCGACGCAGCCCTCCTTGTTAGTTCCGGTTCTGAACATCCCGAAACCTGCTCCTTGACCTGGTACATCGGTGGCCACAGGGCCACTAGCAAACCTAACAAGGATGAAGGTTTCCAGGAAAAAGTGAAGTCCTTCCGCCTCCTCAGGGTCCCCCTTTCTTGTCTCATCCCTCACTCCCAGTTTGAAACTAATACAAGTGACAGTTGATGGAACCCCATCTCACTTTTACTGTGTTCCGTGCTTTTCCCTCTGTCAGCTTTCCCTTCGCGCTGTTGTTGGCTGCCTCCGTAAAAACTGTCAAAAGGAATTAAATGTCTGCTCACGGGATCTGAATCTGGCAGGACTAAAGTCAGAGCCCCAGAGACAACATGCATTTATTTGCTACACAAATATGGTACAAAGAGTCCTAGACACCACTTGAGATTTACCAGGTTATCACTAGCCTGGGAATTCCATCTCACTAGGTCCTTTCCTGGGTTTGGGCAAATATATTTTTCTCTCTGTCATAATATGAAATTAACAACAGACACAATGTGGCCTTGAACGTGGCTTCTGTCTCTGGGCCCCAGATACCCGGAAAGTGGGACTCACAATGTTGACCTCGCAGCTGTGTTGTGTTTAATAGGTAACATTTGTAGAGTCCTGACCATGTGCATAAATCTCTGTGGTCCTAATGTTACCACCAGTTTTATAGGCTAGGGAGTTAAGAAGATCACACCATTAGCTAACTGCAGAATTTTAATTGTACCCCAAGTCTCAGAAGGCTAGAGAAAATGTAGGAAAGATACCTGTTATGTGGTTGTATCCGTTGCCTATTGCTACAATAATGCTAGATGACAAACCACCACAAAACCTCAGAGTTTTGTTCATGAGTCTATGGATCATCTGGGAGGTTCTGCTGAGTGGGGCTGAGCTCAGCAGATCTCAGCTTCACTTGCCATGCATCCGTTGGAGGGTCGGCTGTAGGCTGCACCTGGGAGCTGGTTAGAGATGCAGAATCTGCAACTCCATCCCAGACCTGCTGACTCAGCCCCTGCATTTAGCAAGGTGCCCAGGTGACGCCTATGGAGGCTGAAGTTCGAGAGGAACTGCTCTAACAGATAGCATATGGCGTTTTGGAGGCAGAGAGCCCCGGGCTTACTCCTTGGTCAAGCCAGTTCTCCGAGCCTCATAGGGTTTATTCTGCACTGTGACAATCCTGGTCTACCCACGGGTTTGTCGTGGAGAGGAGGAAGTGACATAAGGTCATTGCGGTGTTCTAACAGGCAGATGCGTGGATCTGACACCCCCTGTGCACTGACTGACAGCACTGATAAGAAGTGCAGTGGGCATTCGGTCTGCAGCCCCCAGACATTCCGGCCAGGATGATTTTTAAAGAGAAGCAGATTTCCCCTTGCTTTTCTTCTCATGCACTGATCAGAGATTCTCATCGCAGGCTGTTTATTAGAATCACCTGGGGCATTTCTTTTTTTTTCTTTTTAAGATTTTATTTATTCATCTGACAGAGAGAGAGAGCATAAGCAGGGGGAGCAGAGGCAGAGGGAGAAGCAGGCTCCCCGCCGAGCAGGGAGCCGGACACGGGACTCGATCCCAGGACCCTGGGATCATGACCTGAGCCGAAGGCAGCCGCTTAACCAAATGAGCCACCCAGGCACCCCTCCCCCCAGGGCATTTCTTTTTACACTGAAGCCCAGGCCCTACCCAGGGAAATTCGGATTCATTTGTCTGGGGCGGGACCCTGGCGCTGGTATTTCTGTGAAAGGCTCTGCGGGCGATTAGGTGAGCGTCCAAGAGTGAGAACGCCTGACTGCAGGCTGTGGCGGGGGATGTCTGAGAAGGCGGCCCTCAGCCTCTGTCCTCTCTGTCCCCCTCCCCGCCACAGTGCTCCACCAGCTGTGGGCTGGGGGCCTACTGGCGAAGCGTGGACTGTAGCACCGGGACGGATTCTGACTGTGCCACCGTCCAGAAGCCCGACCCCGCTAAGAGGTGCCACCTCCGTCCTTGTACCAGCTGGAGAGTAGGGGTGTGGAGCAAGGTAAGTGACCGGGCTCCGTGGGTTCTGGGGGGACAGCCTTGCCACGCGCTTGTGGAAGGAGGCGTGTCTCCTCCCTTCCTCCCTTGCTGCCTCCCTCCTGCCCTTCCCTCTGATACCACCTGGAGGAGTCAGTCCTGGGCATCACCATAGGCCCGCTCGAACTTATCCAGCAGCCTTAGAACACATACAGGGCTGTTATTAACCCACATGTTTTTACCTGCTGGCCTTTCCCCTTCCCAGATAAACTGGAACAAAACGTTAAATTCGTGTATCGGATTGCTGGTCCAGCATGCCACATTGTTTCTAAATTACTTAAATGTCGCATTCTAAATTCTAAATTCTAAACCAGACATCCTCACAGGTATCATTGAGTCATGACTCAGCAGCTGCTCACGAAGGAAACGTACTTTTTCATCCTCAGACCCCAAATGAAAAGAAAGCGGAGACAGAAAAAAAATTGGTCTTTCAACGTGTATTTCCCATACTGATCTTTTTGAAGTGTGGTTATACCCTCTCTGCTAATCTGGCTGTGGTTACTCATCTTGCTGTGCTGTCTGTAGGGTCCCTTGTGAAAGACTATATCAGGTTCCGGGATTAGTTAGCCTTGGTGCTTTGGGGCACTAACCAGGCCCAAGCTGGCCTGGGGCTGAGCCAGCCGCTGGGGGATAGGACACCCGTCAGTGGTGGGGCTGACAGCTGATGGGCAGGAGGAGGTGCAGAGGTGAGAGCAACGCATGCGCCTTCTGTCTGCCAGTTTCTCTTGACAGCTGAGACACAGAAGGGAGAAGAAAGAGCTACCCAGAAGTTTGGAGAGGCTGGTGAGCCTTGTAGATGTTAGCTCCATCATCCAGTATCGAGCTCCTGCTCCCAGACAAGCAGGACCACCAGATGTCTCACTGGACGTCTCTGGTTCTGGCAGACTTATCTGGAAGCCTGGAGCGTGCAACATTATTTATCTGCGTTAGGCCCCTTCTCCCAAAGTAAGGCTCCAATTCTGGGGAAGAGAGGGACAGTAGGGTTACTCCCTGAAAGATTACCACACATCCCTTTGATACCCGCCACCCTCCCTTTCTTCTGCTTTCATACTATTTTTCTTCCAAGAACGAGTGCTAGTTCTTTCTTTTTCTTCCAACTTCTTACAAACTCAGGATCCAGCAAGGACTAAATGCTTTGCTACAAATTCTCTTCCATATCCAGAAAAATCTCAAGAGACATTTTATATCCTTACCTGGCCAAACATTGAGCAGTCCTAAAGGCCCGCCTTGTTATCATTGCGAATAGTCCTTTCCTTGGAAATTGTCTAGCTCGAAGAAAGGACAGATGTGCGAAATCATTCACACTTTTGAAAAGACACTCCCATGAAAAGTACCAGGAATTCTAGCCTGTGAAAAACCCTGCATGAGAGATCCAGAAGCAGTTCTCTGGGGTCAGACCTCCTGAGGAAAGCCCTGCTCGGCCGGCCCGTCTGTCTCTGGGTGTCCTCTCTCATGGCGGGGGAGTGGGGGTGGGGGGTGGGGAGAGGGAGGCTGCGGGGCTATGTATGCCCCCCTGCAGTACGTCTGGTTCTGGTGGTTTCGTGGGAGCTCTCCTATATCACCAGGCCTGCCAGAATGAGATAACCACCACATCCAGGATCGGATCCTCCCAAGTTACTCCATTCCTCTCACTCAAGAAAATGTCTCTTCTCTCGGGATACTAGATAAAGCTTGTCAAAGATGTGGCTTAACCACTGATCGTCAATTGCCCTAACTTCTGTGTTTCTATTATTATGGGTCTTACACACCTGACTTCCATTTTTCCCAGGCATGTTAATTTAGATTTTATCTTAAATTTTGATGAGTAAGTATAATTCCTTTTTAACTACCGCATTATTAACCAGTTCATACAGATGTCTGAAGTCCAAATCATGCACCAGGAAAGATTTGAGGGCCTTCTTCATTTCACTGTTCTATTAGGACTTCGAAACACGCTCAGAGGCAAACCTGCAAAACCTAGAGTCGGAGCATAGGCCCTTTTAATGTCTTTAAATGCCCAGAGGGTTTAGATTCTGCCATGTTGATGGTTTGCCCTTTCACAGATACTTTCTCAGAGCGAAGAATTCTAATTTTACCTTGAATCTTCTGCATGATCCCCCCAGTCTCCGCCCCCCATCCACAGACACCTTAATCTTCATAGGACTGCGGGTCTGCCTCAGCCGGCCCCAAGCCTACAGGTAGCAGTCCTGAGGCCTCTGGGTCACTCGCCAGCAGTCCTCTCGCTTTGTGATGGCTGACTGAGTTGTGCTTGTTTTACTGGCTTCTGTCTCCAGCACCGTGGGGCTCCCTGATGAAGCCTGATACAGCTGCTGTGGACACGTTCCCCTGTGTGTGAGAGTAGAATAGGACTCTACGTTCAGCCCCCTGCCTTTACCGTGTCTAGAAGCAGTCTTTCAGGATGGCTTGCTTCCCCTTCACGCATCAGTCTGTCTGAAGCAAAGTTAAGGTTGTAGTCCTCGGGTTTGTCCCAGAGGCATGCTTGGGAAGACGGTTCTGCAGAACTGAATCCTAAAAGTGGTGCTGGGCGGTGGATGGGACACATGTGGGTTGGCAGCCCTGCTATGTCATGACCAGCATATGACACTGGTGCATTCATCTTAGAAACTGTGTTTCTCTCACCTCTGAGAAGTAAAGTGGATGATATTGCCTCCAATTACCTCATAGAATTGTTATAAGGATCAGAAAAGAGAATGTTAGTGAAACAGCTTTGTAAATGGTAAAAGACCGTTCAGAAGAAATCCTGGGCAAACTTTGAGCTCCAGATAAAAGTCAGGACTGGCTCTTGGGTGTTTACTAACCTCTGGCTTCCTGGACTCAGGGCAGAAAGCCTGTAGACAGGTGAACTTGGAGAAAGTTCTGTCAACAGGACTGGCTGGAGCAGGTGTCTACTCCCCAGTATTAAGCAGACAAGGTGCTCAAAGTGTCCAGGAACTTTGGAGGACTTGACCTACCTTGGGCCCTGGCACTCGCCAATACTATCACGTGCCTAGCATTACACAAGAGCTTTAGATCATCAGTTCTGTTTTCATCCAGCTTAGGACCTTCTTTATAATTCCCACTGAGGAAATGAAAGCTCGGGGTGTTTAAATCACGAATGCTCGATCACACAGCTGTTACCAAACGCTCCCGGTTTTAAGAAACCATCAACAGGGGGACACGTCATCCATTTAATGACAGCTTTTCAGGAAGAAAGAGAACATTATACAATAAATATGTACATCAGTTGTAAGACACACACCAATTTCAGAGCATTAAAATTTGTATGAGGAAAAAAGAGGGAGTGTCGTCATGCAGGAAATTCAGGAAGTGACAAAATGGGTTTGAAAAGCCTTCCATTGGGTTTGACACCAAAACGATGCATCTCCCACAGCTCCACTCACCGCCTGGTGGAACATCTTGATCCCTGCACCTTCTGAAGTTTTGTCAACTGGTGATTTGATAGCCCCTTTATTTGCTTTCTGAGAACGAGCACTTCCCTTTTCATAGTTAAGTCTTAACAGATCTTGACTGTTTCTGAAATGAATCAGAAACATTTTTACATTTTTTTCTTGGCATGTTCTGTCTTCCCTCCTAGGCCGTGTTGCACCTTTATTTCAGCAGTCATTGACTTTTGCTGGAAAGTGAGAGAAAGTGGCAGTCTTTCCTTATGGTCTTGGGTTTCAAATATTTGCTAATATATTTGTATATATTGCTAGTCTTTCTGTCTTATTCTCCTTCTTGTCTTTGTGTTTATTAGATTTTATAGATGGTCAGGGGCATTGCTACATTTTTTTGGATCTGAATTTTTAGAAATGAACTTATAGGGAAAGAGCCCCTTTCTTGCTAAATACAGACCATCCCCAACTTTGATATATAACATGTTCCCAGGAACATATATTAAAGTCCAATGTGCAGATGTCAAAACATAGAATTGCATGTTATAAGGGAGCCTCTGTCCCCAGAAAGCAAACACTGAGTAGCAGGAAGGTCATTATAGACTAAAAATCACAGCATTTATTTTATTCTTGGTATAATTTGTTGTAAGTCTGAACCGTCAGACATATAACACCCCCGAAGGTTTTAGATTAAGGGATCCCTAAAAAATAGAGGAATGACAATGAATTAGAAGCATTTAGGACCACAGGAAGCATGAACTCAAGACCACTCCAGTGAGGACTGATGTCCAGACCCTGGGGCTCTCCATGATGGCCCCTGCGCATCTCTCTGTCCACCCCCACTCCTTGCCCTAGCAGTCTGATCCGCTTGCTGTTCCCAAGCAAGTCTTGTTTCATAGCATTGTGCCTCTGTATGTGCCCTTCTCTCCATCTTGAATGTCCCCCACACTGTTTGTCAGCTGAGTGAGCATCTGCTTATCCTATATGCTTCAGCTCAAACTTTGGCTCCTTCATTTAGACCTTTCCTGACCTCTTCAGGTGAAATTGCCCACCTCCTCCATTGTGCCCTCATTAGATCATGAACAACGTATGATGTAATCTTTATTCCTTCTACTCATTTATGTAACTCTCCTCTCCTGTTACATTGGAATATAGAGTCTGGAACATAGAAATGCCCAAGAACTGGAAGGGAAGTGGGGGTGGCATGGGGGAAGAGATGGAAGGATGAATTTTGGTGCTGTTCAGCTTAGAATTTTTGGAATGAAATATTTAATCTTAAGAGTCTTATGAAACTGTTCAGCATAAGGAAAGGAACAGAAAAGAATTTTTTAATATCCCAATTTAGTATTTGGTTCAACTTGGAAAGCAAGAAAAGTATTCTGAAATCAGAACAGAATACAATGCAGCGATCCCATACTTCATACCACTCCAGAATGTTGGGATAGTCTAATCATCTAGTTTAACCTTTCCACACCAATGGAGAAACAGAGGCTGAGAGACGAGCAGTGGTTAACCCACAGTCAGGTAACCACTTGCTGTCAGGATCACACCTGAGTGCAGTCTACCGACCTCCCAACGCTATGCTCGAGCATTTCACTATTCTTAACTGAACACCCTGTGTGAGTCTAACATGGAACGTGTACCAGGATGACTTTGTAAACAACACAAGGGAGAATTGTGATTTCATTTTCTCTTCCAGTGGCCCCTATAAGCTAAGGGTATTTTTCATTCTAACTTGATCTGGTCTGCAGACCAGAGCTGAGGTGGTAACTGGAAAATGAGCACTTTTGGTCACAGTAGGGCATTGGCCAGGCTTTTTGTTCTAGTCTGGCTTCTGTCCTCAGTCTGGTCCACAGGCTCCAGGTTAGGAAAACATGAATCCAAATGACTGTCCTCTAGGGCAGTAAGAAAATGAATATAATAATTGGCATTCAGCATACAAACAGAACAGCATTAGGAGTGATTTAATATCCTGCCCCTTCTCTCTTGCTAACTGAACAAGAGGCTGTTTTGAAAATGGAATGGAAAAGTCATGGATTTAGTGAGTGTCTTCCCTTATTATTTATTTCAGCATATTAATAAAGTTCATTTCCCATTGAATGTGAATAACAAAAGGGGAATGCTAATTTGAAAATTGAATTTTGAAACATTGCAGCAACAAATGAAAAATAGGAAAATAAAATCTCATTTCATACTTACGTCTTGTAAAATTCCCTTGTCCTAATACAGAGCCCCGTTGCTTTATCACATGCTATTTCCCAGAAATCTGTTTTGTCAAACAAATGGCTGCTTTGTGTGGAAATTATTAGCATGTTTCCTCATTTGTTCTGTGGCTCATTTCAAACTGACAGTTACTTTTTACTTTGTGTACTTACTACATGGCCGGAATAGTGAGGTTTTTTAAAAAAATTATTTATTTATTTGAGAGAGAGAGCATGAGCGATGGGGAGGGGTAGAGGGAAAGGGAGAAGCAGACTCCCCGCCGAGCAGGGAGCCCGATGCGGGGCTCGATCCCAGGACTCCGGGATCATGACCTGAGCCGAAAGCAGACACTTAACCGACTGAGCCACCCAGGTGCCCAGGAAAGTGAGGTTTTTTTATTTGTTTTGTGTGTGGGGCGGGGGGGGGGGGTGCCGTTTGGCAAGTGTCATTTATTTCTAAGAAGCTAAACATTCAGTTTTTGGAAGCATTAGAGCATCAATCTGTCCCTTGTCACATGGGCCAGCAGGATGCAGGGGCTGCTATGCATGCTGTCAGCGTGTGGGAGGGGGCAGTGAGGAGGGCCTTGTAATGGCTTTCCATGAGCCTGTGCTGAGCAAACTCTCAGTGATGAAGGCAGGGGATGTCGGCTCTGGGAGGAAGGATGGTGGTAGGGACCAGCTCACTCCCGTGAGTCAAACTGCTGAGCAGTTATTCCAATTATTTCCCTCATATAGGCCCTTCACTTGACAAAGGGCAACCCATCCTGCCTTCAGAGTCACGGAGCCAACAGGTTTTTAGCAGGATTCTGGGGGAGAGATGGGTGTGGCTTGGCAGAGACGTCCCCTTGTGGGCAGCCTCGTTCACCCAGGATGACTACACCCCAGAGGGACTGGCTGCCCACTGAGGCAGACCTGCACCTGCAGACACCCAACCCCAGGGTTTGCGATCTTCACCACAGCCCTGGGAGAGGCAGTTCTATCCCAGTTTACAATTATGACACCTGAGGCTCAGAATGTTTCTGTGACTTGCCCAAGAGCTCATGACAAGTGAGTGACAGAACGGGACTTGCCACCCGGTTCTTAGACTTCCCCGCCTGTGTTTTCTGACATGGGCGGCCCCATCTTTGGATGCTGCTTGAGTGACTCCCTCTCCAGGGCCTGTGAGGGAAACAGGTCACTTGAGCTAGACTTCACCCTGCTTTGTGCCTGGAAGCCTGGAACTCCATGGTTCTCTCTGCAAACCCCCCTGGAATTCAGGGGAATGAAAGCCTGATGCCAGGGACTCAGGTATCCCCTCTTGTGTCCCTCTGCATGCAGTGTTCCAGAAACTGCAGCGGGGGCTTCCAGATCCGGGAGATTCAGTGTGTGGACAGCCGGGACCACCGCAACCTGAGGCCGTTTCACTGCCAGTTCCTGGCTGGCATTCGTCCCCCGCTGAGCATGAGCTGCAACATGGAGCCCTGTGAGGAGTGGCACGTGGAGCCCTGGAGCCAGGTATGGCCTCCAGATACATCATCCACAGACCCAGGCAAATGCGAATCTCTGTGTTACCTCGCGAGTCTGGAAGTCAGGGGAGACCACACGTGCATTGTGACAATGACTGGCCTCCACTCAGTGGCCCAGCACTTTATGGAGGAGGCCGAACAGGTCAACTTAAAGACTATGTTGTGTGGTTTCAGCTGTGACAATTCAGTGTTTTAGCACAACCCAGTCTCCCTCTGGATATACTGGGCAGAACTGGGGACCATGTTGGGGAAATGCGTGCAGACCACTCTGAGGAGAGTCATTGAGGGCGGAGTCTCACATCCCTCTGCTAGGCCTCTGCCTAGTTGAGCTGGGGGGCATGGCCAGCTCCTTTCCACACGCAGTGTATTTTAGAGTTCCACCTCTCAGTTCAATGCCCAGATCACTGTTTATACAAATACAAAGAAGTGTGTTTGTGCCTGTGTGTGTCTGTCCTCTGTTTTGTGAGGGCCTAGGCTCTGCTAGGTCTTTGCCCTATGTCAGCACATGAATGGAAAGTGACTGCTCTTCTCATTTGCCAGTAGGCAAATACGTCAACAGCTCCCAAAAACTACTCCCAACCATATCCGTGTGTGGTAGAAAGAAGAGAAAAAAAGGAACCCAGCATGTTTTGAGTGTGTCTGTGGGCTAGGCATTTTGCCTACGACACTTGGTTTAATTCTCACAACAACCCGAATAGTAGGCGTTATTAATTTCATTGTATAGGTGAAGAAATTGAGACTCAGCGATTAAGAAATTTACATGCATTCACACAACTAGAAAATAAATGGTGGAACAGGAGTTTCAGCACAAGGCAGACTCCAGCGCCTTGCTCTTTCTACCATAGCAGTTGGCCCAGTAGGCATCGAACAGAGTGAACTGAGGAGAAAGAGTGAATCAGTAACTGTTTGCGGGGGTTGGGGTGGGGGGACCAAACCCTCCACCTGCTCTGGAAAGGAAGGTGGTGAACCACGAGTGTAGGACACAGAGTTAGAGTCAAAGCTTACAGAAGACTGCCCCCCCCGCCCACAAGCCACTTCCTGTCTACATGTCAAGCACCATGCTGATTCCTGAGGCTCTGGGCCAGTACCTGGGGCTTTCTGGGGCAGCAGCTACCACTGTCCCTTCTTTCTCCTCCTTCCCTGCTCAGCTC